>NC_071331.1:14174872-19174872 GCF_010183535.1 Caenorhabditis remanei | reverse complement strand
AATAAACTAGAACAAGAAGAGATGAAATAGTGGGTAAAAATGATTTCTCTGAACTTATGGTATACCGTTTCAGAGTGAACCTATAATATCTTCTACATCTCAACTGCCAGGTGCATACTCTTCATCTCGGTAATGTGTACGCCTCTCTGTCTCCTCTTTCCCGTCCTCCCATGTGGTCTAGTGGTTAGGATTCGTGGTTTTCACCCACGCGGCCCGGGTTCGATTCCCGGCATGGGAAGTTTCTTTTTTGCAGTTTACAAATTGGAAGAAAATGCTTCGATTTCGAAAACAATGTGAGATGATCACTGCTTTTGCTTCTAAAAATAAAAATTGTGCCATTTTCTTTACTGAAAACCGAGATCAAAATATTGTTAGCAAGTGTAAAATCATCAGAAATACATGTTAAATTATGAAAAATAGAAAGAAAACAAGAGAATTCTATCAGCTACTCGATGATTGTCCATTCATATGCATTTCATCAATTACGTCGCCGTATTTGACTCGTTCAGGGAAGAATTCTGGAAGAAAATAAATTATGATGAGTTTCAAACAAAAATGCGTGGTTTTTTACACAAAATCTACCTTCCAACGCTTTGAATTCGGAATTCGAGAAATATTTGGCAAGTGAGTCGTAGTCGAGCTCAAAGGCACCATTTTGAGTCGATTCTCGCATGATTTGTCGCATGAATTCTTCCTGAAAACATGATTTTTAAGCTAGAAATGAAAAAAATTGTTTTTTCGCGACTTTTTGTTAAAAATCGTCATTTTAAGCTATTTTTGAAGTTTCTCGATTGTTTTTATTCGAATTTTCAGCTTTTTCATCATGTTTTTGAACTAAAAATGGAAAAGAACGAAAAATTTCAAGGGAAAACTGAAAAATGCATTTTCAGCAGAAGTTTAATAAAATCTATTATCTGCAATTAAAAAAACATCTAATTTTAACAATAATTAGGCTATTTTTTAGCTTTTACAGCTGTAAAAATAACAATTTTGGTAAATTTTTAGTTTTTCCGCTTGGACTTCAGGTATTCTTGATTTTCAACGAATTCTTTGCGATTTCCAGCTCACCAATGCTTTCGACATGATATACATTCCACTTTCATCAATTCCCAAGTCATCTCTCGCTGCTTTTGTTTGTTTCTCGACGAAATCCAGTGGAACGATGATTGGTTCAGGGTACGAGCTGAATAAAGTGACATCTGTTGGATCCAATGGGCCAGATGACATCATTTTTGCGTTTTTCTTGCTGCAAAATAATTTTTGAAGATGAATTTTTGAAAAATTGAAGAAAAACGAGCAGAAATGAGGAAAAAATCTAGAAAAATGAAAAATAAAATGATAGAAGAAGGGAAGAGAGTATAGAATTTGGGGAGACGCAGAGAAAAAATTGAGCAAACGCGCTCTATTGTACAAAGAGGAAATTGAAAAAAAAATAGCGGCGATTCAGATTCTGCTCAATTTTCTTCGGTTTTTCGTCATTTTTTCGCGTTTCTGAGGTAGTTTTCGTGTTTTTTGACTACTTTTTGGTTTATTTCATTGAATTTATGCCCAAAAATATGCTGAAATATGTGAAATCATGTAGAAACTAGTGTTTTTCAGCATTCTGCAATTTTTTCATGTTTTAAATTGTTCTTGTGATTGTTTTTGGTTTTTGTATAATCAGAAAGCTGCAGAGTTTTTAAATTCAACTTGAGTCGCTTGGAAATGTGGAAAAAGTGCTATTTTTGAAATGTTTCTTATATAATTCGATTTTGCAGGCTTTTCGCATTGAAGTTAATTCTTAGTTTGTAAAAATTGAGGGCATTTGCAAACTTTTGGATTTTCAACAATTGTGTTCGCATTTTGGTGATTGAAGACAATTTCAACATTCGGCTAATTTTCTTTTAAAAATTCGACTATAAAATCGGAGATTACTATGAATTTGACACATGTATCCTCAGAAATTTTCAAAATTTTCAGTTATATCATTAAAAGCTTTGATTTTCCTGGAACAATTCATGGTAAATTTCAGTTTAAAATCCAATCCTGTAACTTTAAGATCCTATTGAGCTCCAGAAATCGAATTATCGCCAAATTTTGGTGCAAACCTTCCCTAGTCGTAGTTTTTTTTTCAGAAATTTTCCAGTTTTGAGGTCTTTTTCATCATCTTTTCGATACTAGAAACAGAATATTCAGTAAATTTTACTTCAGATTTTTTTATCTTTCATTTTTCATAATTATAATTATAGACTTTTCCGCACTCTTTTCATTCCTCCTTTTTTTATTTTCTCCGATTTCTTGTCCTCTTTTTTCTTCCTCCAACCATCCGTCATCATGAGTTAAAAAGTGAAGAAACACACCAATGTGTTTTCCATTTTTTTTGTCGAGAGAAAGCAAGAAAAAGGGGGTCTCGTTGAATCGTATCGATGTTTTTTCTTTTTTCATGGAATTCAGTGAGAGGAAAGGGCACTCCTCCTTTTCTGATTTGTTTTCGTCATCTTTTGTTTTTTTTTTCTCAGAATTTGAAAAACTAGAAAAAGTTTTGAATTTTTAAAATTGAATTTCTCATTTGTCGAATGGAGAAAGAGCTTCTGAGTTCACAAACAAGTAGTTTTGACTGTGTTTTTGCGAAAAATTTGATGTCTCAGAGATCGTGTAAGCTTTGTTATGTGATCGACGGTTTTTGGTGTATTCTAGAATTCAAGATAAGCTCTTATTTTGCGAATTTGGCAGGCTAATTTTGGAATAGAAGAGTCCAATTTTTCTCAATGATTAGACTATGACCCAGGCCGGATAATAGGCGCCAAAATTCATTTTTTCTAAATTTTTTCTCGAAAAAGTCAAATTTTTGACTATGATTCAGAATTAGAAAAATTTTTGAGAAACCATCAAAAATTTTTTTCGCATTTTCGATAAAAATTTAAAAGAAAAGAGTTTGTTAAGCCCGGGCCTCGAAAAATTTTCAGACATTTTGGAGCTGAAGTTAATCGGAATTATTCTGATCTTGCTCACTATCAGTCTAAAATCGTTTCTGAGCTTTCAAAATCAAAAAAAAGCAGTTTCATGCCTTTTTCCAGCACAAGTTTCAGATTTTTGAATATTCAATGTTATTTTCGAGTCTTTTCAGGCTTGTTTTTAGGCTTTTTTGATTGTGATCGTCGCACGTTAGATCTAGGTAATACTAGACTGATTCAAGATATTTAAGGCCGATATTTAAGGAAATGTAGATCTTGACGAGTTCTATGTCTGTGTCCTACTACGGGCCGGATGGCTATTCGTTAATGTGCCGCGGGCCGGGCTAGAATGGCTTTTTTGGCCATTTTCGCGTTTTTTTTTGCACTTTTTCCCGGCCCGCGACATATTAACGGATAGCCACCCGGCCCGTAGTAGGTCACGGACATAGAACTCGTCGAGATCTACATTTTGGTATATTTTTCAGCTCATAATATTGAGTTTGAATCGAGTTACGAGCCGGCCCGGTTTGCAAGTATGCAAAAAAGGCTTTCTAGCACGGCCCGCGGCACATTAACGAATAGCTATCCGGCCGGTAGTTGGATGCAGACGTAGGACTCGCCAAGATCTACATTTTGATATACTTTTCAGCTCATTGTATTGAGTTTTAAGCGAGTTACGCGCCGGTCCGTGTCGATTTGCAAGTATGGTTTTCAGATTCTATCATATGCGGTCGTTGCGTGCAGAAGGTCTATTTTGACCAGTTTACGAGCTTTCGGCTTTTCAGTCTTTTTAGTTTCCCCTCGGTTATCAGACCCCCCTACCACCTAGTCTCTCCCACTACACCTATCTTCCGCTTTCCCTCATTGTCTTTCTCGTTTTTCGATGAAAATCGAAAATCGTATGACCTCTCTTTCTCTACACCTTTCAATATATGGAGAACACATCGAACATGTGTGTATTGGTATGCACCGTCTCTCCATCCCACACACTCTCTCGTCATCGTCTGATTCATCTTTTTCCTTCCATTGGAGTTTCCCCCTCTTTGAACTGACGTGTTGCGAATCGTTCCGTCACTCTCTCTCTCTCTCTCTCTCTCTCTCTCTCTCTCTGACTCTCTGCGTCTCTTCTTCTCGAATACTATCTCGTGTCTCTCGTCGTCTCGCACTCTCTCCATCCTATCCACACACTCTCGCGTCTCTCACTTCTCACTTCTGTTGAAATGGCGTTGAGTGTATGTATTATGAGCGAGCGACGAGAGAGACAAAAAAGAAAAAGTCAGTGTTTTTTCTTCTTCGGCGATGGATGCTTGTTTTCGTCCTTTTCATGTGATTTTCGAACATTTTTAAAGGACGAAATATTGATTTTTGCGGAGGTTTGGAGTGGGGAAACCGGTAGCTGAAAATCGATTTGTTACCTGTTAGATCAATTGATTCGATTGATTTTCTGATGAATTTTTAGATATTTGTTCATCTGAAACTGAGATTTTTGTGCACAAAAGCGGGTTTTTTAACTCAAAAACTAATAAATTTAGTCTTTCTGTGTGTAGGTTTATCCAGAATTTCACTTTTTACAAAATTTTCACACTGAAACTGCAATTTTTGGAGCGAATATGAAGATTTAAAGATCTGTATGGCTATCCTTTTGTCCCGATATCCATAATCTTTTCTTCTAAATTTTTGCTTCAAAACTTTGAAACGTGCTGGGGAACCTTCGGCGCGTTTTCAGTGTCGAAAAAATTTGATTTCGGTCAAAAAATTGGAGAATTTCAGCGTTTTTTCTCTGTTTTTTGTTGAAATATATCGTTTTAGTCTCAATTTTCTATCATTTTTTGAAATTTTGATATTTGGACCACTATTTTTGAGCATTTTTAGCCTATTAATGACCATTTTTAGTCAATTTTCGGCCATTTTTGACCAATTTTAGCCTATTAATGACCATTTTTAGCCAATTTTGATCATTTTAGCCAATTTTTGAGCATTTTTTGGAAAAATACGATTCTACATTCTTTCTGTGTGTCTGTTTCGTCCAGATGTCTGTAGCCATACTGATTTCCCATCGAACTCTGTGTTTCCGTTTGTCCGTTCTCTCGCTTTTTTAAGATTTTTTCGTTTTTTTTCTCATTGTTCATATTTTCAGCCAATTTCCTTCAATATAATCACCTCTCAACAGTCAAAACGCCGCGACGTGAAAAATCCACAGTAAATTCCTCCACTTCTCGTCCCGCTCATCTGGATTTATCTGGAATGAAGGGGGGACGAAGTGGAGGAGGAGGAGTCTCATTTGATCCGACTGAAATTGATGTGGATGATGATGAAAGTGTATCTGATAGAACACAACACGTAATGGGAGAATTCGAAGGAAAAGTTGTATCAATGGTTGAGATGTGTTCGACATCACAAGAACCTCTCGAACAGAGACAAAAACGATGGAGATCCACTAGTCAGGACGCGAAAATGGTCAAATTCAAAAAGGTAGAGAAAATGGACTGGAATTGTTATGTTTTGAGCTGAAAAAAAGAAAAATGTTCAAAAAATTAACTTTTCACTATGAAAATTCAGCGAAAATGACACATTTTGTGCCGAAAAAAGTAAGAAAACGTAGTCTAAAACAACTGTACAGAAAATACAGAAAAAAAACAAAAATTGCTTTTATTTTTGATGAAGCGAAAAATCCGCGGTTTCTCGATTATTTTTGATGAAATTTACCGCGAAAATTATATTTTTAAGCAAAAGAAGTTCCCTATTAACGAAAAATCCGATTTATTTTTTGCTGAAAATAATCTAAAAACGTTTCAAACAAATTTTCGACTGAAAAACTTCATTGAAAATTCCCGTAAAATCTTGAAAATTGATTAGTGACAAAAAGGTGAGAAAATTGACTGGAAATTCTACTTTTTGTGCTAAAAATACGAAGGAAATGCCAAAAATCACTTTTTGAAAAATTAACTTTTCGCTATAAAAATTCATCAAAAATGACTTCAAATGTCATATTTTGAGTCGAAAAATCTGGGTAAAAGTAGTCAAAAATGAATTCGGAAAATACAGAAAAAAAAGCATAACAATGCTTGTATTTTCGATAAAAATGTGAATTTTGAATGACTAACAGCCTCAAAAAGTGAAAAATCCGCGATTTCTCTATTATACTGGTTGAAATTTAGCGCGAAAATCATATATTTTCAAGCAAATCCATTCATATTTTGTTTTTAACAAAAAATCCGATTTTTGTTCTTGAAAATTGATTCGTTTCACTCGGAAAACTCCGCAATTATCGGAAACAGCGAATTCACTCGAAAAATTACAATTTTCTGTTAAAGAATTAGGAAAAATATCAAATTTTATTCAAAAATCTTATCAAAATCGGTATTTTCATTCCTATCAGTACGATACGCGTATTACAACCGCGCTCTACCGAAACCGAAGAAAATTGTGTGTGAAATCGAGAGACTCAGAGAAAAAGAGAGACATTTTTCAAGGGCATTTCGGTGGAGCGCGGTTGTAAAAACTGTGTCGAGCTAAAAAATTCCGAAAACTTCAATAATTATCTCGTTTTTTTTTCAGTATTACCAACCTCAAATCTCGAAAAAACTGTTGGCGTTTATGAAGGAACCATTCGGAATCGGAAACAATTATTTCAAATTTCCAGCTGGAAGTAGATTTGGATTTCCTCTTGGAGAGTGAGTTGTTCAAAATTTCCCTATTTCAATCCTCAATTTCCTTTCTCCTTTCAGATTCCCCGAATTCAAGTATGATTTCAACAAAATCATCAGAATGAATGATGAGAAAGGCGTTGATTATATAGCTGATGAGTATGATCTGAAATGGATGGAACTTATGAATAAAGATCAACATTACAACGGAAATGAAATGTATTCGGTGGCTATTTTCGAGCATTGGATGGATCGATTGGAGAAAATGAGCATTTGGAAGGTAGAATTTGGGGTGAAAATTATTATATCGTGAAGCCGAATAAGAATAGCCAAGAATCGATAGACAGTCGTTTATATGAGCGGTGGTTTTATGTATGGTTAAACCAAAGAATCATCAATATCAGAGTTCACTAGTTCTATAATTCGAAGGTCGTCACGTCATTGCCAGCGTGGACGGCCACGCGCCTTTCCAACACCTCCCCCCCTTGCAGAAGAATTGTGTTGACCACGACGAGCAGAGGCTGGAGCGATTCCTCTGGCACGAGCGGCTGGATGATCCGGACGGCTGGATCCTCGTGCATTCCTTATTCCATGCTGTGGTTCGGAGCATGGGTCGTAGCGGTTCGGAGCTCGTCTGGGTCTCTGGCTTCTTCGCAAAGAATGGCTTGGGTCAGCAGTTGGTCGGGCTTGTGGACTTGTGTCTGGCAACGGACTGATGGCAGTGCTTGTTGTAGTAGTAGCTGTAGCACTTGTACTAATCGGTAGTGAGTCTTGCGCTCTTCTGTCATAATCTCTCGAAACGTTCAATTCATAGTTCACTTCACTTTGAGCCAAAGACTGTCCACTACTGCCGCTATCAACTCTCGTCCCTCCACCGAACAAAAAATCAGAATCTGACGAAAACGGCAACCGAGTAGTATCTGGAATATCAGAAACATTTAGCCCCACCCTGTGACCCCTTAGGCCCCCGGATTGCTGGGTCTCTACCCTATCACCTTGAGTATTTCCGAAAAACAACGGAAAGATAGTTTCTTCAAACACATCCTCCTTACTCTTATCGCCAACTCTCTGTCTCAATTGATTCACATGACAACGATGAAGTCGATCACCAATCTGTACTTCATAGAGCACGTTCCCATAACGTCGCCGAACGACCCCTAAGCCCCATTCGGACTTGTTACCACGTTGAACCCGAGCGTAAACCTTTTGATCTACCTGAAAAAATTTTGCGCGCGCTGCGTTATGCGTATCGTATTGATGCTTCATTTTTGCTTGATAGTTTGACAACGCAGCCTTCTGATGATTTTCTGCCCTCGGAAGGAGCAGAGACATGGTAGTTCGGATTGCACGGTTAAAGTGAATCTCCGCAGGTGTCCTGCCATTAAGCGCCGCATGAGGCGTGTTACGGTAGTAGAAAAGAAATCTGGATAGTAACTGTTTCGTGATCGAACCAGTACCCTTCAATTTGGTGAGACCTCTTTTGAGAGTGTCCACCATTCTCTCGGCAGCTCCATTGGACCGTGGGTAGTAAGTTGCAGTGGTCGTGTGTTGGATTCCATGGTTTTTACACATGCTCTTGAACAAGGCACTGGTAAACTGTGAACCATTATCCGACATAATCAATTCGGGGAATCCATGGACACAAAATATTTCTTCCATTAGATCAACAGTAGAAACTGCCGAAATGGACTTTGTCATTTTGACTTCTGCATACTTGGATAGACCATCCACAACTACTAGTAGATAATTTCCATCTACTGGACCCGCGTAGTCCACATGAGTTCTGATCCATGGCTTTTCCGGAGCCGGCCAAGGATTCAATGGCGCCACGATAGGCATCTTTGCTTGTTCTTGACAACTAGAGCAATGTTGAACAATACGTTCCACTTCTCTGTCCAATCCTCTCCAAAACACGAAAGCTCTGGCTTTCTGCTTCATCTTGATGATGCCGGAGTGTCCTTCATGTAGCTGTGATAACACGGCGGTTTGCAACTTTCTTGGCACTACTACCCGATCATCTAATAGCAAGCAATGTTGCAATATCTTCAAACGGTCTTTGTATCGATGCCAATACTTTTCCACATCCGACTGTGGTTTCGGTTTCCATGAATCGTGGCGAACTAGCTTCATAACAGTTGAGACTTCTGGATCAGTTTCGGAAGCTGCTCTAATGTCTTCTGCTGTAACCGGATAAAGTTCCGCCTTTGGGAACTCGTCCTCGAAGTCATCCTCATTTCTTATTTCAGCGATCACAACATCATTTTCATCTCGTGGATAGTTTTGAATCATCCGCGATAACCAGTCAGCCTTCGCGAACTTAGCTGTCGACACATAGCTTATGTCGAAGTTGTACGACAATAACGTAATTGCCCAACGTACAAGTCGGTTCTGCGAGTGCACTGGCAGATCTTTGTTATCTCCAAAGATAGCTAGAAGTGGTTTGTGATCAGTTTGCAGGGAGAACTTTCTTCCAAATACAAACTTGTGACATTTTTTTACGGTGTACACCAATGCTAAGCCCTCCTTCTCGATTTGACTATAACGTTTTTCAGTCTCCGTTAGTGATCGTGCGAAGTGAGCTATGGGCACTTCTTGTCCTTCTGGGTTTATGTGACTGAGCACTCCTCCAATTCCGTATTGGCTCGCATCTGCTGCAATGACAATCTTCCAATCTTCCTTGAAATGAGACAGCATCGTCGCATCGGCCACAGAATTCTTCAATCTATCGAAAGCATTTTGCTCAATGTTGGTCCACTTCCAGTCGACGTCTTGTTTCATCAGACGGTCCAACGGACCCCTAAGATCGCTTAGCTTTGGAACGAAGCGACTGTAGAAGCAGATCGCTCCCAGAAATGAAGCTAGTTGCTTCTGGTTTTTTGGAGATTCCATTCCGCGGATTACTTCAGTTTTCTGTGGATCGGGTTTTCTTCCGTTTCCGTTTACTATAAATCCCAGGAATTTGATCTCTGACTTGGCGAAGGCACATTTCTCTAGACTCACTTTTAATCCATACTCTTCAAGACGAGCGAACAACAACTTTAGTATGTGTTCATGTTCATGCATCGTCTCTGCGGATACAATAATGTCGTCTAAATAAGATGCGACACCTGGCAGCCCATTAGTTAGCTTATCAACAACTTTCTGAAAAATAGCTGGAGCGGGCTTCAACCCAAACGGCATCCGTTTATACTTGAACAGTCCCAAGTGGGTGTTGATGACAGCGAGCTTCTGCGCCTCTGGATCAAGTTCAATCTGCAAGTACGCATCTTTCAGATCGATTTGCGAGAAAATCTTCCCTTTTAACTTTCCAAATATATCTTCACTGGTTGGTAACGGATGGTATTCATCCTGCAAGGCAGTGTTCAGACCAGAACTTTTGAAGTCAGCACATATACGCACTTTACCCGAATCCTTTTTTCGGACCACGACAGTAGGTGAGGCCCAGTCGGAATGTGAGATGCGCTCAATTACTCCCATGTTTTCAAGTCGTTTCAGTTCTGCTTCTACTGGTTTTTCAGATCCATACGGAACTGGTCGGCTCTTTTTGAATGTTGGTTTTACATTCGGAAGAGTGCGAACTTGCGCTTTCTCTTTCGTGCACAACCCTAATGTATCTTCGAAAACTTTTGGAAATTCTGTTTGTAAGGACATTCTCAGCTGGTTGCTGTCCTTCTCCGCAACTGCTGTAGTTACGGTGCTTACCACGACATCGAGTGCTTCTCTGACTTCTGGAGAATGAGCCAACCATGACATGCCAATCAGATTTGTGAACTCCTGTCGAACGTACGCATATTCAGAGTACTGTACTCCTTTTAGCTCAAATGATACTAGCACACGGCCTTTCACGATCATTTCAGTTCCGTTCGCACAGGCAATTCGGTGGGGAACTTCTTCTAGTTCCGGAGCTCCAATAGCCTTCCAGCTCTTCTCGCTGATGAGAGTTATCTCACTTCCAGTATCAAGCTGGAACTTCAGCATCTGACTCCCAACATTCACCCACATCGACGGTTTTACCGACTTACTCTGATTCCCATCAAGATTATCTACTCTAACGCTTTGCGTTTTTTTGGCACCCTTTTTTTCCCAACGCTTACCCGTCTTCTTCTTTCCTGAATTTTGCGGACATTGTGGTGCACAATGACCCTGTTCGCCGCACTTGAAGCAAGTAAACTCTTTCTTCGACTGAGACTCTGAACCGTGACCTTTGGTTTCGGTTTTGTGATTGCTGGTGTTGCGGACGGGTTTCTTTTCAACTTTATTCACACTCAACGGTTGCTTTGGCGAACTCGCTGCCACCGTTTTTGTCTGTTGTTTGAGTTGAAGAAAGCGGAGCCACTCATCATGAATCAAAGCCAATGTGACTTTCTCCTTCTTCCGCTCGCACTGCTCAGCCCACTGCATCAAGAATGCTTTGGCTGCAGCATCACCAGGTCCATCTAATCCCCGGAGGAACAAAAAAACGGACCAATCATCTGTTGACATGGTAGCCAACTTCGAATCTAGGACAGCTTCGCTGATTCTGTTGCTATATTCGAGTGGATCGTGGAACATTCCGGAAGCTCGCGTGATTTGAAGGCACTCTTGTCGTTTCATCATCAGACTACGATGTGAACCAAATACTCTTCCTAACGCCTCAACTGTATCCTTGAATGGAATGTCATATACATCGGCAGCTTCACGCTGCGAGTCGACATAACGATGGAACGCTGATTCATCGAGAGCACCCAGTAGTAACCGGACTTGCTCTCTTGACGATAAGTCTTTTCCATCTTCAACAATCACCAACTCATGACGTGAAAACCATTTCTTAAAAGAATCTGGTTCATCAAGCGTGAACACAAAACGTGGAAGTCGTCTTGCCAAGTCACCCATTAACCGAGCGTTGTTTCTGGCTCGGGGTGTCTGCACAGTCATGTTCTCAAGAGTCTCCGTCTCGGATCCAGCTGCAGCTCGTGCCGCTATTTCTTCGTGTAGCCGCCGATTGTCAGCCATCTGCTGTTGCTGGATTTCCGCCGACGCCACCATTTGTTCGCGGAACATTCGCAGCGTTTCAGTGAGCTCTTTTGCAAATGCTAATTTTTCTTCCCCCATAATACCTGAGTACTTTTAGTTTCCTGATCGCCAATATTATATCGTGAAGCCGAATAAGAATAGCCAAGAATCGATAGACAGTCGTTTATATGAGCGGTGGTTTTATGTATGGTTAAACCAAAGAATCATCAATATCAGAGTTCACTAGTTCTATAATTCGAAGGTCGTCACGTCATTGCCAGCGTGGACGGCCACGCGCCTTTCCAACAAAAATATGTCAAAAGTGACTGAAAATTGAGATTTTGAGCCCAAAAAATTGGAAAATTGTCTGAAAATAGCTGAAATCCACTCAAGTTCCAATTAATTTGAAAATTCGGACAAACAGATGCGCAGACCGACATTTTATTTCCATCTGTCTGTCTGTCTGTTTGTCCAGAATGAGTCAGTATTGAAAAGTAGTTGAAAATTGATGAAAATTCATATTTTTCTATAAAAACAGAAAAAATCCTAATTTTTAGCTAAAAATTGTCTTAAAATGATTAAAAAAACTCTCTTAACATCATTCAAGTTTCTGAAAATTCACTCAAAATAAAAATATTTTCAGCCAAAAGAACATCTGAAATTAAAAGACGAAAACGGAAGAGAGCTGGACGACGTGTGTAATATCTGTTTAGATGGAGACACGTCGAATTGCAATCAAATTGTTTATTGTGATCGATGCAATTTGACAGTTCATCAGGATTGTTATGGAATTCCATTTATTCCAGGTAAGATTTTTAGAAGAAAAGCCATTTGGTGGCCTAGAAAATCGATCTTGAAAAGCTAGTCCACGGAAGCTGAAAAGTTAAAACACCGACGGTGATTTGTAGGGAATTGAGAAGGTTTTAGCTTGAAAACGGCGGATTTTTAGGGATTTAAGTGAAAAATCAACTCTGGATGAGTTTTCTAGGCCATGAAAGCTGGAAAGCTAGTCCAGCAGGGATTTGAAGGAAATTGAGACGAAAATGAGTCTAAACTGAATTTTTAGAGATTTTAGACCTAAAAATAGCGGAGTTTTAGAGATTTTAGGTGAGAAATCGACACTTTTAAAGTGTTTTTAGTAGAAATGTGAGTTTTCAAGACCAACGTGAAATTTTTAGTTTTTTCTTCCTAAATTTTTGTTCGAATCGGAAAATTTATGTTTTATGCGGTCTCGGGGCTAAAATTTTAAAATTTCTAACTAATGTTAGTTGGAAAATGATAGAATGTTATCTAGTTTTATTGAACAGTGAGAGCCTTCAAAAATGCGCCGAAGGAGCGCCAGATGATTAGCGAAATTCAGTAAATAAGAGATTTCATAGCTGAAAACTCAGTTTCTGATCATTTTATCAAGAAAACGCGCCAAAGGTGCGCCAGCCACTCGTTTTTTGTGAATATTTTCACTCTTCATTCCTCTTTTTTCCTCCTCTATACTCATCCTTCCCATTATTTCAGATCCTATCAATTTGATGTTTTACAATATGAAATCAATTTTTAAATCATTTTTATCTCAAAAACTCCCCAAAATCTCTAATTTCTTCTTCTTCTTCCAGATGGATGTCTGGAATGTCGTCGATGCGTGATTTCTCCTGCCCGTCGTGTCCATTGTGTCCTGTGTCCTTCCAGAAAAGGAGCATTCAAACAAGTAGATCATAATCGATGGGTCCACGTGTTATGCGTCATTTGGGTCGACGAAACTCACTTTGGAAACACAATTTTCATGGAGAACGTTCAGAATGTGGAGAAGGCGATTCACGATCGGAAAGCATTGAGTTGTATGTTGTGTAAAGATAGGAAACACGCAAGGATGGGAGCGTGTATTCAGGTGAGAAGAGGGATTCGGTGGAAAAATATTTGCCGCAAACATCTGGAAATTGGGGAAATTTGAAATAAAAAACTCATTCTTAACTGAAAATCAGAGTTTTCCATGAGAAAACTGAGTTTTGAAGTTTAAAATCTGGAATTTTTCACTAAAAAAAATGTATTTTCAGCCTATTTTGATTGATTTTCCATCAGAAAAGCTCAAAAACTGTTGATTCAGATCCGAAAAAATAATTTGAAATTAAGCCAAAACTACGTTTTTTGTGCTGAAAATAACTAAAAATTCAGAATTTTACTGTAAAAATGGGTTTGAAATTCGATTTTTAGCTCGGAAATTGAGTTTTTGACACTAAAATTCGGTAATTTTGGATTAAAAACTGGATTTTCAGCCCTAACGAAAAAATGAATTAGAATAGCTGAAAGATGAGATTTTACGATTTTTTTTCCTAAAGAAAAATATGATTTGGAAAACCGATATTCAGTCTGAAAGTGCGTTATTTTTATGTTTTTGACATGAAAGTCGTCAAAAAACTCAATGAAAACTACATCTAAACTAACAATTTCCAGCTATTTTCAGTATCAAAATTTCCGGTTTTTTAAATTTTCTGCTTTTCCAGTGTTCGGAAGCGAAATGCACAGCATCATTCCATGTAACGTGTGCTCGAAACAGTGGTCTCGTGATGAGAATCACTGAATCAGACGATGGAACAGTCAGTCGATTCGTTTGGTGTCCGAAGCATACTCCAGAATTAACGGAAGCGGATAAGGTCCAACATCAGTTAATGTTGAGAAATGCGAGAAGAGAGAATGAGAAGAATTTGCCGGGGATGAGGTAATCACTTAACTTTTCATGAAAAAATGCTTGTTTTCAGTCAAAAATCACTTATTTTTGGTCAAAAATCACTTATTTTCAGTTGAAAATCGAGTTTTTCTAATAAAAACTACGTTTTTAAATCTAAAAATGGGTGAAAAACTGTTTTGAAACTCGATTTTTGAACCTAAAAAGTTGAAATTTCAAAAATCGAGTTTTCCAGCCATTTTCAGATATCTAAAAACGCATTTTTGACTGACGATTTTTATGAAAAATTTTCAAAATTTTCTGCACATTTTTGGATCAATTTCATCAATTTCAATTACAGTATGCCAACACTGACGACGTCGATAATCACACGAATTCGTCTGGAACAACCATTCTCAGATTTCCGTGAAATTATCTATTTCTGGTATCAAAAACGTCAATCCCGACTCGGAGCACCTCTTCTGAAGGCGTGGAAACAAGAGGATCCACTGGATTCTCCATTGAAATCAACTCCAGATGAAACGAGAAGAAGACGTTCTTCGATTCAAATGAGAGCGTTGGAAGATGTGAAGACTCCGGTGACGACGCCGTCGAATTCTAAGAATCCGGAGAAGGAACAGGCGGAGAAACAGTTGAATTCAACGAAGAAATCGATGGAGCTGGCGATTGAATTGAGTAAAATGATGACGAAACGAGAGGAACAGAAAAGGGAATTGGTGAGCATTTTTTTTTGGGTGTTTTTACTGAAAAAATTAAAAAAACTGGCTTTAAATAGCTGAAAATCCTGGAATCGAATGATAAAATAGTTGAAAAGAGTTGTAATGATTCCCGCCTTTTTTTTAGGTTACAGCCAATATATTTTGTTCCAAAATTTTCACAAAAAACGGGGCAAATTTTTTGTGTCTAAAAACTCAAAAATCGAGTGGCTGGCGCACCTTTGGCGCGTTTTCTTGATAAAATGATCAGAAACTGAGTTTTCAGCTATGAAATCTCTTATTTACTGAATTTCGCTAATCATCTGGCGCTCCTTCGGCGCATTTTTGAAGGCTCTCACTGTTCAATAAAACTAGGTCACATTCTATCATTTTCCAACTAACATTAGTTAGAAATCTTAAAATTTTAGCCCCGAGACCATCTGGCGTGGCTTCGGCGCGTTTTTTGATATATCGAGTCACTGTTTCAGAAACTTCATTGACTTTCGAAGTCTGAAACCATCATGATGCCAACTCTTACACAAAAAAATTTTAAAAATCTGTCAAATTTCTACACAAAAACTCAAAAATAGTTTTAAAATGAGCAGAGTTCTTCCGTTTTTTCTTATTTTTTGACAGAATTTCTTGAATTTTCACATAATTTCTAAGGTTTTATAAAGACATTTGAAAAATTTCTGAACGTTTTTCAGACGGAACATGAAAAATGTCAATCTAGAAGATGTCATAGTTTCGTGATTCTTTCATCAAATTTGACATTTCAAAAAACGCGCCGAAGGCACACCAGATCGTCTCAGGCTAAAATTTTCAAATTCAGAAAATAAGTGATTTCAGAGCTGAAAACTCAGTTTCTGATCATTTTTTTCAAGAAAACGCGCCAAAGGTGCGCCAACCACTCGATTTTTTAGTTTTCAGACCTTTTTTTCTTCCCCCATTACTTATCCTTCCCATTATTTCAGATTTTAACATCAATACGAATGATAACTCTTGGTTTCAAAACGAATGATATAATAATAAGTGACGCAATCGAAGATCTCAAACGAATCGATGAGAAAAACGTGTTCGCAGAGCCAGTGATTGTGATGGGATACAAGGAAATGATCAAGGATCCAATCTGTTTGCTAGATATTTCAGAAAAGGCGAACGCCAAACAATATGGTGAGTAATCCATTGTTTTGGGCTTAAAATGAGTCAAAAATTTGTTTGTTTTTTTGTTTTTATTTGTTTCAACTCGTAGATCAAAAGTAGCGCTATATTTTTGTAGTTGACAACTTTTTGATAGCTCCGCCCAATTTTGAGATATGCGTCTTTGAGGATAGGCTGGTGTGTCGACGGCGCATATCTCAAAAGTGGGCGGAGCTATCAAATAGTTGTCCACTGCAATAATGATCTACTAGTTTTGATCTACAAGAAAAATTTACATTTGAAAATTTTGGGATACAATTGGGAGTCGTGACGAAAAAATTTTTTTATTCAGATTCGGTCTCGCAACTCACCGCCGACATCACCCTGATGCTTCAGAATTGTGCCACGTTCAATAAAGGAAATGCGTATTTTATCAAATATGGAAGAGACTACAAAAAGCACAGTACGCCGATTCTGGAGGCCGCACAAAAAGAGGAATCCGAACGGGCGGCGCTGAAAAATGATGAGAAATTCATGACGGAACTTTTGAATGGAGTGATGGCTGACTATAATGGAAGCCAGAATCTGAATCCTCCGACATCATCGAAGAAATCAGAAGACGTGGCGGAGGCTAGATCGTCGTCATCTCAGAATCGCCGACGACGACGTCAACATCAGTCTCCGATGACTGTTGAAGACGTGACGAATACAGTTCAAGAAGACGTCAAATCAGAAGAAGTGATGACGACGACAAAAAAGTCGTCACGAAAACGTGGAATTCAGGAGACGTTACTCAGTGATTCAGATGACGTCGATCCGTCGAAACCGTCGACATCTGGAATCATTCCAGTGGAATTCGCAGTGAGAGAATCGAGACTGAAAGCGAGAAATATTGAAGAAATCGTTCCGACGAGAACAATTTTTGGAACACTCAGAAAACGAGTGGTACTTTTCGAGAATTCCCAGAAGAATCTGAAAAAACCGTTGGAGTCTCCGTTGACACAGAAACAGACGAAACTCACGAATTTCTTTGTGACGACACCGAAAGTCACGTTTTTCGATCGGATACAGAGGAAGAATATTGATGGTGAGAGGTTTTCACTTTAAAAATCTTCAAAATTTGCTTTTTTTAACTGAAAAATAGGATTTTCATTAGATTTTTGTGATCAAAATTTACTGAAACAGCAATTTTCGAATGTTATTAGAAATGGCCTCATTTCAATCGAGTTTCCATAAGAAATGTCCAAAAATGCTCCAAAAATCACAGATTTTACCACAAACAGCCAGTTTTTGTAGAACAGCGATTTTATGGCAAAAATCTGGAAAAACGACGTTTTTTTCAAAGTTTTTAGGCTGAAAAAAGCTGAAAAATCGTATTTTCGAGGTCAGAAACGTCTGAAAGTGCTCAAAAATCGCAGGTTTTGACTCAAAATTGACAGAATACAAAAAAAATTGCTGGAAATTGCTATCACGAATTTACATGCTAGATACTGTGAAAATGCACAGTTTTTATTATAGAAAACATGCATTTTTATATTTTCAAAGAAGAAGATGAACAAAATCTCGTAATTTTGATCTTAAAATCGAGTTTTCCATTTGTCAAATAGAATATTTTACAAGAAAAATAACTTTTCCGCTGTTTCGGCGGTTCTATGTCGAAAACTACCGGAATTTGCTCATTTTCCTGCAAAAATGGACCATGTATCTCAAAAAAACAGCTATGATAACTTTTTCCTCGTAACAATATCAAAATGAAACTAAATTTTCCTGAAATTGAAGAAATTTTCTTCGTTTTTATAAAATTAGGTCAACACAGTTTTTCCGACTGCGCTCCACCGAAATCTCTTTGAAAAATGTCTCTTTTTCTCTGAGACTCTCAATTTCGCACACAATTTTTTTTCGGATTTCGGTAGAGCGCGGTTGTAAGAAGCCTGCCGAGCTAATATCTCCTTCAAAAGTATCCAACTAATTTTCTAATATTCTCCCATTTTCAGACTCGAAACGATCTCTTTTCCCACTGGATGCAAGTAAGAAATCAACGTTATTCACATTTACGAGTCTTCCACCATCGACGTCTCCAGCTTTCACTACATCAATCGGACGTCCCAATACCAGAAGTTCATCTCTTTTCCCTTCATCTCTAATGTCTTCTGGAGGATCTCGTCGTAGTGCATTCCGAATGTCTTCATCAATGATTCAATCTCCACTTCCTGATCCGAAAAAAGTCGGAATTCGAGCCATGGATTCAGATGACGACGACGAGGAAATTGTGATTCAGCCACCGCCACAACAGTTGTCTCCAAAAGAATTGGAGGCGGAGCGACTGAGATCTGCTGAGAATGAGGCGAAATCCAAGTTTGCACACAATCAATTGGTGATTGTGGATGGGAAAGCGGCTAAGTGAGTTTTAGTAATGCATACTACCAAAAAAATAATCAAAAATGTCACAAAAATTAGGTCTAATTTTGGTCTGCTAGCTCCGATTTTGGTCTGCTAGCTCCGATTTTGGTCTGCTAGCTCTATTTTGGTCTGCTAGCTCCATTTTGGTCTGCTAGTTCCATTTTGGTCTGCTAGCTCTCTTTTGGTCTGCTAGCACTGATTTTGGTCTGCTAACTTCATATTGGTCTGCTAGCTCTGATTTTGGTCTGCTAGCTCTAATTTTGGTCTGCTAGCTCTCTTTTGGTCTGCTAGCTCAATTTTGGTCTGCTAGCTCCATTTTGGTCTGCTAGCACTGATTTTGGTCTGCTAGCTCCGATTTTGCTCTGCTAGCTCAATTTTGGTCTGCTAGCTCCATTTTGGTCTGCTAGCTCCGATTTTGGTCTGCTAGCTCTATTTTGGTCTGCTAGCTCCATTTTGGTCTGCTAGCTCCATTTTGGTCTGCTAGCTCCATTTTGGTCTGCTAGCTCCGATTTCGGTCTGCTAGCTCCATTTTGGTCTGCTAGCTCCATTTTGGTCTGCTAGCTCTCTTTTGGTCTGCTAGCTCTATTTTGGTCTGCTAGCTCCATTTTGGTCTGCTAGCTCCGATTTTGGTCTGCTAGTTCCATTTTGGTCTGCTAGTTCCATTTTGGTCTGCTAGCTCCATTTTGGTCTGCTAGCTCCGATTTCGGTCTGCTAGCTCCATTTTGGTCTGCTAGCTCCATTTTGGTCTGCTAGCTCCGATTTTGGTCTGCTAGCTCCATTTTGGTCTGCTAGCTCTATTTTGGTCTGCTAGTTCCATTTTGGTCTGCTAGTTCCATTTTGGTCTGCTAGCTCCATTTTGGTCTGCTAGCTCCGATTTCCTTTTTTTGAAGTCGGACCGGGCCTTGAAAAAATTTTCCGAAAATATTTCTAAAGACATTTTTCAAAACATTGTTTTTAATTTCAGAGTAATCGAATCGCAACTCGCCCATCTCACTGATATTCATCAAGAACAACGCCAATCGATGCTCAAAAAACGGCGTGAAGTCCTCTCGGAAATCCCGACGACCCCTTTGATCTACGTGGAATTCTTTCAAAAATCCAGCACTTACGAGAACTTTCAATGGGTTCATCCGGATAAAGTGGAACTGCTCGATTTGAATAATATCAATCAGAGATCTCCGAAAATTACCGGATTGAAAGCGGCTAGAGATTGGTGAGTAAACCTTTTCTAAATTTAGATTTTCATTCAGTTTTGGCTGTAAAATTGCTGAAAAATCTTTTAAAAAATTTGTAAATTGTTCGATTCGCACCAAAAATATCTGAAAATTTCAATCGCGGCTGGCGCACCTACGACGCGTTTTCACGCAATTTGAAAAATGGCCCATTTTGCTGAAAAAAACGGGTTTCGGACCGATTTGGTTCGAAAATTGGGTACACCAAGTGTCTGGTGCGCCTTCGACGCGCAACTGAAGGGGTCTGGGCGCCTTCGAGTTTTGTGGAATTTCAAACAAAATTTATCATTTTTCCCAGAAAATTTCCGAAAAATCATTGAAATCCCTCAATTTTCCCCTAATTTCCACCAATTTTTCAGGCATCAAAAAGTGCTGAATGGCGAGGATGTCTAATCGATTCTTCAGTCTATTTGGATTATATTTAGTGCACGATTCCCCGTTTCTGTAGATCCTCTAGATCCAATTTATCCCGTCTAAATATATCATTTTTCATAATTTTATCCATGATTTCTCAGTCTCTAAATCTCTCAAATCCATCACTTTAAATTGTGATTTCAACCCCCGTTTCGCCCCGCCCATTGCATTTTTTGCCCCCCACCGCCGTCTGAAATTTCCATAATATAAATCCATTTCTCTGTTCTTTTTTTTGGAAATCGAATCGATTTCTCTCTTTAACCGTTTTCTCTCCCCACCACCCATCATCATCAATTCTTTATAACAAAACGTGTATTCTCTCTTCTTTTTCTGTATATTTCTTACCTCTTGTCATTTCTTTTGAGAACTTTAATTGATAGGAGTTGAGCTGGAAATTATGAAAAACTGAAAAACTGGAATTTTCAGTTTTTGGCCAATTTTTGATCTAAAAACGCACATTTTTTGTCTTTCTCAAAATTCCAGCTGAGAACATGCCAATTTTCTGGAATTTTCGGCTGAAAATTTTTGAGATGTAGAACTTTGATCATTTTTCGAAGAAATTACAGTTTTTGAGCTGAACATTGCTGAAAATCCAACATTTTCAGACATTGTTCTTGAAAATTTTTTCAAAACATCCAGTTTACGACTGAAAGAATAGGAGAACCTGTCATTTCTGTCGTTTTTGATTGATTTCTGTGCCAAAAACTTTTGCATAAAAAACTGACTAATATTCACCAATTTTCGAGTTTTAGACAAAAAAAACAATTTCAGAGTAAAGATTGAGAAAAACGAATTTCTTTTTTTTCTTCCATTTTGGAAGACTTTCAACCCAAAAAACTGAATTTTTCAACTAAAAATCACTGAAAATAACTAATTTCCAGCCCAAATTCCCTATCGATCATCTCTCTCTCACTCTCTAAGTCTCTCTTTTCTCTAATCAATTTATCTCTATCTCCTCCTTCTGATACTTCTTCACACAGTCAATCAACCATCTCATTTCTCTCTTTTTTCACAAAAAACAAAACAGTAAAACCAGTTTTTTCTTCCCTCTTTTTTCTTCCCGTTGATCATTTTTCTCCTTTTTAAAACTTATCACCTTTTTCTACTGTGAACAAACCAATCAATATTTCTTTATTTAAGTTTTATAAATAAGCCCCGCCCCCTTTAACGAGAAAAAAACCCAAAAATTCAATTAAATGGGGGAGAAGCAGAGGGAGGAAATGGATGATATTAATTGGAAAAACAGGAAACCGAGAGCCCTTTTTTCAGTCAGTAGTCCCCGAAACGTTTATCCAATTTTCTCTCTCCGAAAAGAGCACAATTTTATTCTTCTTTTTTTCGAAAAAAGAGAATAAAAATGAATTGAATTCGGAGGAGCAGAAGGACCACGCCCACACATGGAGAGAGTGATGGGGAGGGTTTTGGGACACTTTTTTTTCTTTTTTTTCTAGAAATCTGTAATTTCAGTACCGTTTTAGATTTTTTTTTCAAAAATGTTCACTGTTTCAAAGTTTTTTTTAAATGAGAGACAATTTTATAGCGCAATTTGGCGTTTTTAGTTCAAACCATCTTTATCAGAACAGTTTAGTTATTACAACAGCGCTCTAACGAAAATGAAGAAAATTGAGTGAGAAGCAGAGAGACGCAGAGAAAATGGAGTTTCGGTGGAGCGCGGTTGAAAAATATGGGCAAGACATACTGAGTATTTTTTCATTAAAAAAGATATAGAAATCTTGTAATAAACGTATTGAAATCGCTTTCTCAATTAAAAAAAAATTGTGACTGTTCCAGATCTATTTCAAATATAGAAGATATTTAGATATGGCATTTTTCAACTTCTCTAGATATAATTAGACGGTGGGAAAATTGACTGTTTCAGAATATTTTTATGGTGGCGTGATTGTTTCTAAATGTGTTTCTCGTGCTTTATTATTAGCAAAAAACAGAATTTTCAAACTTATTGTTTCAGTGACTTTTTTGATAACTACTTGATATCCAGAAGATATTCTTTCCCTGTTTCAGACAGTTTTGCTATGAAAAAATAGTTTTAAATCTTTAATTGACTGTTTACAAATTGTTTTCAATTAGAAAATGATATTTTTTAAACTGTTTCAGATATTTACTTCAAATTTGGGAAATGGTAACGAAGACAGTTACATTGCAGTCTCCTGTTCCCAAAAATTACTGTGCTTTCGTTTTTTACTGTTTCTGGAAGCTTCTCGATGCATTTAAATTTAAATTTTGAAAACGAAAAATCTGAAATTGTGGAATTTGATACTTGGAAAATTTACTGTTTCAGTCACTCTTTTCATAATTTGATAACCTCCTCGCACATTCTCAAGTATTCAGAAGATATTTTTTCACTATTTCAGATATTTGTACCATAAAAAATAGTTGTGATCTCTTAATTGAATCGTTAACGAGAAATCCAAAATTTTCTGAACATTTTCCTAAATTCCCTTGCTTTCTGATAGAAAAAAATGCAGTTCCTGTGCTCTCAACAGTGTTCAAAAATCATTTTTCTGAACAATTTTCTGACATTTTGTCCTCGAAAATCTTTCTGTTTCTAAGTATTTTGAAGTTGGTGGCGCTTTTTCGAACCTTACTGATATTTTGATTGCAGATCCAAAACAATTTTGTTATTTACAAAAAGAAATCCGAATTTCTGGGTTTTGATTCAGTCACTCTTTTGAGAATTACTTGAACTTTCTCTGTTCTATATCCAGAAAATATTTTTCCACTGTTTCAGATATTTTTGGTATAAAAACCAGTTTTGATTCCTTAATTAAAAGTTGATTCCTTAATTAAAATTTTCAGAACATTTCTCTAATTTTTCCTGTTTTCCGACCAAAAAATACCGTTTCAAACTTACCTTTTATCAAGGAGAACTATTTTTGAAGCTATTTCCATGCGGACTCGAATTTCCAATTAGAATTTCAATTTTAATTCCAATTGAAAAGATACAAATTGTTTTCAATTAGAAAATGATATTTTTTACTGTTTCAGATATTTAATATATATTTGAGAAATGGTAACGAAGGCACTTTCATCTGATTATCTGTGTCCAAAAATTACTGTACTTTCGTTTTGTTTTTACTGTTTCAAGTTTTGTCTTTTGGGAAAAAGATTGGAAGCTTCAGCGATGTATCAAAATTTCTATTTTTGAAATGAGAAATCCGAAATTCTGGAATTGAATACTGTGAAAATTTACTGTCAGTCTTTTGAGAATTATTCTCATTTTCAAAACCTTCACACATTTAAATAAATGACGTTTTAAGAAAAATGTTCAGTAATTCCTTGGTTTCAGACCCAAAAATTTTCTGTTTCAGACATAATTTTTCATTGATGAAACCTAATCATTAATAATTATTTGCTCAAAGCTATGTTTGGTTTTTAATGAAAAATAAACAAAATAAGAAACAGAAAATAATCTGAATTTCTGAATTTTTATTTCCTGGAGAGTGGACTTTAAGAAGTTTGTAGAACTATTAACTTTTTCTCGCCGTTTCAACTATTTTCCATTAATATTTTTTGATTATAATGTACTAATGTCTCGTTTTTCTCAACAAGAACTGTTAAGCTCACTGAAATTAAAGTTATCATGTTTTATTTTGTACAAAAAGATGACGAATGTTGCTTGTTTTCCTGTTTCACTGTATAAATTTATTGAAACAGTAAAATATTGATTGATACCAGATTTATTAGCTCGATACAGTTCTTACAACTTCGCTCCGCCGAAATCTCCTAGAAAAAATGCCTCTTTTTCTCTGCGTCTCTCGATTTCGCACACTATTTTATTCGGTTTCGGTAAAGCGCGGTTGTAATTAGCGTACCGTGCTAATATCACACTAGGATTTTTCAAGAATCACTTTTTGAATTTATTGATTTTATTTGGAAGCACTTAAAATGAACATCCCTATGATAATTGCTGTTTCTAAAATGGATAAGAATTCAAAAATGTCATCAAATCAAAATTTTCATTATTTCATTAATCTGCTGCTCGAAACATTTCAAAATAGGCACGATATAAGGAGCATTTAAACAAAACTTTCAAAGAATTTAAACATTTTTACTGTTTCAGATATTTCTTATTTACAAGTGAAATTTTTGAAGAAGATAATTCTATTGGAAAACAATTTTTATTAAAACTGTCCAAAGTTTTTGTTTCAAAATTACAGCTACTTGGAAAACAGTTTGTTATATTTCATTGAACCATTCATTGGTATCTGAATTTTCAAAAGTCCATATATTAAAGATTACTGTTTCAGAACAAATAGTTTATAATCGAAAATCTGGAAACGAGAATTATTCTTTCATAGACTGAACCTGAGAGTAAATTTCATAGAAATTTGGACAAAGCCTAAAAATCTTCTGTTGCTAACGATCTTTTGAGCATGCTTTTCCTGGAACATAATTCCGAAAACTGTGAATTTCTGTTTCAAAATATTTTAAAGCCGTTTTGGAAAACTTACAAAAATCATTACTTTGGTCATATATTTTATGTGATACTTCCGAAAATTGTAAATATCATCTCTGGAGGTGAGTACTGAAATTAAACGCGCTCCACTAAACATTGGCGGCAAATTCAAAATTTTGTTTTTGCTTTTTCAAATCGATGTTCCGTTGTGTCATTTTGATACGCAGCTTAATCGACCAGTTTTTGAGCCGATTTGTGTCAGTTTTCCCGGATTTTCGGTCAGCTTTTCAACTCTCGCGCGTCTTTGATCAACATTTTCAAACAAAAAAATTATTTAGAATTTCGTTGTTTCAACGGAGCGCGGTTGATTTTAGTACTCACTCACTGACCCCGTGATCATCGCACCTTTCATTATCGGGAAAAAAATCGGTAAAATCGGTAAAAATTGAATATAAAATCGCGTAATTGTGTTGATAATTGGTCCAAAACCACATTTTGTGTTAAATTCCTTTTCAAAACATTTATTTTTTAGCCTAAAATGGCCCCAAAAAACTCACTTTTTGCCATTTTTTTCCGCGAAAACACGAGTTATTGGCCAAAAACTGTCTAATCTTCTTTTTTGAATAGCTGTATAAATGCATTTCCGTTAGATATAACCCCTGAAATTGTTGTTCCCATAATCATTGCGGACGGAAGGGACAATCAAAAACTCATAATTTTCGCTGCTTGAAAAAAAACCTCAGAAACAGTAAATTTTTCCAAATGCAACATTCAAATCTTGTACTGTTTCAGCTTTATTTTTTTTCAAACTAATAAAATTCTCGTTAAAATTGCCTATAGGAATAAAGATACTCGTAGAAACCGGATTTAACAAGCAAATTGAGACTGAAACACGTTTTGATACAGAAAAAGCGTTTAAAAGATCTGAAACCTGCCGAGTAGCTGTCAAATTTTTGAAATTTTCAAAAACCAATATCAAATTCGGATTCCACATTAAAAACTACCCCTACTCCCATTTTTCTGCGTCTCTATCTCTCATTTTGTGTTTTTTTGGTTACTGTAGCCCCAATTGTGTGCACGCATCATACACCCTGACGACAAAATGCACAGAATTTGAAACTACCGAAAACTCCGTGATCATCGTTCCTTTCACTACTTAGATCTTCTAATTTTTTAAAATTGAATAGCTAAAAATGCATTTCCGTTAGTTCTTCCTCCTGAAATTACTGTTCCCATATATATTGCAGAACCCATGGTCAATCAAAACTCATAATTTTCAATTCCTGTTGGAAAACCTTAGAAACAGTAAATTTTTTCAAATACACCCTTCACAACTTGTACTGTTTCAGCTTCCTTTTTTTAAGACCAATTATATTCTAGATGTTATTACCAGTACAGTGACCCCCTACATCACTTCTCTCCATTCACTTTACTGTTTCAGCGACCTTCTCTCGTTCCCACTATTCCCCCTTCGTTATTCTCTATTTTATGACCTTTTCACTTCATAAACGGTTTCATTTATTTCTTTTTTACTCACTTTCTCTGCGTCTCTTTATTTCACAGTTTGTCCGTTTTCTACTCAGGTATTTTTTGGCGAGGGTTGGGCAGTGAAAATGTTAAAAGGGCCATGTGGCCATTGAATGGGGCAAGTTGCCCACAAAAAGGGCCACATGGCCCAGTGGGCACTAGTTTGGCGCGGGTTGGGCACAAGCTGGAGAGTTGGTTGCCGAAAGGAGAGGCTGGTCGGATGTGGGCACGAGTTGGGCACCTGTTTGGCCCCGGTTGGGCACCACATTGGCCCGAAGTGGGCACAAGTTGAGAAATCGCGCTCTACAGCACACGATTTTTCACCACGATTTTTCTAATTTATTTCGTTTCTTTTTCAATTTTATCGTCTTTCTATTTTATGCTACTCATTCAAACAGAAGATAATAGAGAATCTACACAAATCAGTCGATCAAACAGGTAAGATATTATTATTTTGTCTTTCAATTTTTGTAAAATTTCAGCGGAACAAGAAATAAATTCAGCAATACGAGCATCTTCATCACCTACGCGCTCCGGCTACTCCACTGCTCGTCTCTGTTAATTTTCACATTTACTTTCGATTTTTCGTTTTAATTTGTATATTTGTAATTTTTACCAAAAATTATATTCTTCTCCTGTATTCCTATTCTCCATTTTAAAGTTTAACAAGTTCTAGTTTATTTTCGTTCATTCTAGTTCCCCATTATTACTAAAATTATTATTTTTGTTTTATTTTGATGAATAAATAGTAGAAAAGTACAAAAATGTGTAATCTGGTTAATTATAGTGCTAAATGATAAGCAGCGAAAGGAGAGGAATGCCGCTCGTTGTACCAAATCTCGGCACTTTGCCCACGAAATGGGCCATGTGGCCCTCAAAATCGGCACGAGTGCCAGCGTAGGGCAGGCCCCGCGGCCCTTTTCTCTGGGCCATGCTGCCCATTTCATGGGCAAAGTGCGAAAAAATACCTGAGTAGTATCAAGAAATGGCTAAACGGCGAACACCTCGGTCTCTTTATCATCTTTTTTCAAATATGAAGATCTGGCGCACCTTCGGCGCTTATAGCAATAGACTGACCCCCTCACAATTAATGTCTTTGATTCTCCCGCCTACGTCTAAGCACACAAACATTTTGTCCCCCTGGGAGAGGGGGGAATCTCTTCCGTTTTTCCATGTTTTTTTGTGTGAAAATGAACTTTTTTCACTGTCTGATTCTCTCTTTTCTCTTCGTTTCTGCTTCTGTTCCAATGGTTTTTGGCATGTTGCCAATTTGCACTTTTGGAGTTTGGAGACAGTTTTGAGACAGCCTAAGTTTGAATTTTTCTTTTACATTTCGAAGGTAATAATCATCATTTTACAATATATCAATGTTTACTCTTCAATTCCAACCGTATTCTATACAACCTGAAACAGTAATTGTAATTGAGTAAAATCTATTTTTTCTGTTCAACTTGAGTTCAAATTTTATCAAAATGTATACGAGACGTAATAGAACTTATATACCCTTACAAGGGAACCTCAAGGGATCGCAAGTTTGGAATCGTTTCAAATTGCTACCAGGCATTACAGGCAACTTGAATAGGCCTATCCCAAATTTTTGTTTTGTGCTCATCACTTGCCGCTGAGAAAAACCTTCTCAAAGTTCCACCTCTGTAGTTAAGCCCTGAAAAAACGCGAGAATGGCTTAAAACCCTAGGGGTGAAGACGGTTTTTCTCTGATCAGCACAAAACAAAAATTTGGAATATGCCTATTCAAGCTGTCCTCAATATCTGGTAGCAATTTGAAACGATTCCAAACTTGCGATCCCTTGGGGTTCCCTTGTTAGTGTTTTCTTTTGTAAACCATGAAATAGTTTAAAAAATACTGTAACCTTACATGTTTTCTGTTCCAGCAAGTTCATCAATTTTACCAGAGCCCCGGAAGAATTAATAGAGTTTTTGTTTGTACTGTTGATCACCAATTCTAAATATTGTTCTTCAATTTCTCTTGAAACAGATACTTTTTTTTTGATCATGATGGTAATGACAAACAAATTTGAATTTTTGGTTTTTGACTAGATTGAGTATTGAAACAGTAAGGAATAGTGAAGCAAAAGAAAGAAAGAAATTTTTGGAAGCTGATTGACTGAAAGTTTCTATTATGTTCAAGTTGTGAGAGAACAACAAATAGTTTTATAGTTTTTTGCTCTTTTCTTTCATTTTAAAGACATATTAGTTAGATATATGGATTACACTCAATTTCCTATTTTTCACATTTTTCGAACTTTGCCAATGAAACAGAAGATTGTACTATTTGTTCAATATTTTCATTTATCTAGTTTCTCACAAAAGGAGTAATTGAAACAGTAAGAAATTTGTAAGCTGTTTCAATTAACTTTTTAAACTAAACAATCCAAACAAGGACTGCCACATTCTTGATTGACTAGATTGGGTATTGAAACAGTAGGATATATTAACTTCTCTTTTTTGATTCTCTTTTTATCTTTTTTATAAGCACGGCACGCTTCTTATAACCGCGCTCCACCGAAACCGAAAATATGTGTGCGAAATTGAGAGACTCAGAGAAAAAGAGACATATTTCAAGGAGATTTCGGTGGAGCGCAGTTGTAAGAACTGTGCCGAGCTAGTAAATCTGTCAGGGTAATCCAATAGTTAGTCTATTAAATTCAATGTTTTACTGTTTCAATAAGTTTATACAGTGAAACAGTAAAACAAGAAACATTGGATCATATTTTTTCATTAAAAAAAGCCGGATAACTTTAATTTCAATCTATTAATGAATATAACACTTCTTATTAAAATATTGAGAAACACGGCGGAATTAGTACATTGTAATAAAAAACTTATTGGTAAAAAATAGTTGAAACGGTGAGAAAAAGTAGATCACTTGAAAAAAAACTAACTATTTCTAATTTTCTTATTTCTTCTTACCTAATTGTTTATATTTAAATGAACATTTCTGTTCAACAAGATGGGGAGCAGCATTGTATTGTTCATATAGTTCTCTTTTTCCATAGAACACTGAAACAGTATTTAAAATATGAAATCTAAAACTTCCCAACATTTTTGAATTCAAAGTTGTTTCATGGTTACAATAGTGTTCTAATTCGTGTTGTATCAGCCAGTTGACATAAAAATTATTATTGTTTTTATTCTTCATAATCCCTACTTTGGGAAATTCGACTTAATTTGTTTAATGATCGAATCAGGACTGCCTCAGAAAAGTTTTTGACTTTAACACCTCTATCGAACATAGCTACTGATAACGGAAGAATTATACTTTACTGTTTCACAAAATGTTCTTTTAGAAAATTGATTATAGCAAAAAATGCTTCAGGAATATAGTTGACTATAACTTTTATTGATGTTTTGGCATTAATTTTTCAGCAGCATATATTAGATATAGATATACTTAATGTTAATATTGCCTATGTTGGGATTATGAAAACATTTTTGAAACAGTATAAAAAGTAAGAGTGGTTGCCCTTCTATCAGTAGAACTCTTTGATTTTTAGCTTATAGTTAGTATTATTCAATTGTAACTGAACACTTTGAACTTTCACCGAAAATACACCTGGACCAACATTTTATTATCGTGTTTCATCAAACAAATTTGAATTGAATTTTCTGAAACAGTATTTTTTAAAATAAAATAATTAACTAGTTTGCCCATCACTGTTTTCTAACATCTTTCGATCGGTATCTTTCTTTTTCCAAGAAATTGAAATACCTCGCTACAAGGTCAATTAACCGAAACAGTTTATTGGTAACGGTTGATTGATCTATCTAACTGATCATCAGAGAAACAAAAGGAACTTGAGAACAGTCAGTTGTTGGTTGGTCATTACGGTTCCTCTATATTTCTGTTTGTCCGGATGTCCTTCTGCTACAGTACTACCATTCGACCACCCAGTCCTTTTAAGAGTTTCCGTTCTTTTCTCCCCTCTCAAAACAACTTGAACTTTCGAACCGCCCGTTTTTTTTTTCGTGACGTCACATCCCGCTCCCCCACGTAAATTCAGAATTCTGAGTGGTTTGATTCATTCATCTGTGATGATTTAAAACGGAAAACTATATATTTTTCTCTCTTAACCCTGTTCTCTATTATTAATCAGAATATAATCACTACTTCTCATGATCTGTCATTGACGTGAGTATGAAAAGAGAGAGGGGGGATGAGCCCTGATTATTTGATGGGTTTACTTTTTTTCTAGGGGGATGTTAATGGGAGATTTTTTAGTTTGGAACTCAAGACTTCTGGATTCCAGAAAATAGAGTTATAAATTGGACTTAAAGTTTTTAAAGATTTCACTGTTTCAAAAATTTTTCGAATTTTAACTCTGAAATTATAGGCGTTGGGGTTTCCTTTTTTCTATTCTCTGTTTCACAACTTCTTTTCCGTTTTTTAATAATTTTTGCTTATTCAATTGTTTGAAATGTATTTCCTAATTCTTAAACGGGTAAATTTTACAAATTCTCGGTTTCAAGTATCCAAAACTTGATCAATATTGACTTAAATTTTTTTAGAAGATTTCACTGTTTCAGAACATTTTCATTTTTAGCTAAGAAATTATAAAGTGTTGATTTCATTATAAATTTTCTAAATTTTCTTGTAATTAAAAAGTCGGCTGCCTTGATTCTATCGAATCACTTTTTGCTAAAACTTGTCCCTCTGAGTCTCTGAACATCTGGAAGCTAGGAAATCTGAAATTTATTCTCAGACTTGCAACAAGCCGGGCCGATTTGATAATTTTCACCGGCCCAGGTCACAGTACAAAAATTTGAAATTTTGAATTTTTTTTTCGATTTTTTCGCAAAAAAGTCGAATTTTCGAGCATATCTTTTCGATAAAACTCAAGCGTACTTTGACTATTTTTGATGAAAATTTCAACAAATTTCGAAAAATTCTGTGTAAAAAATTGAGCACATTCTTTGACCTGGCAGGGTCGACGGGCCGATATTTTGCAAGTCTGGTAATTTTCAATATGTTGAAAAATTTTATTATTATATCCGAAAACAACCGGAAAATGCAAATTTGCGATCTAAACACTCTCTCAGAGTAATCTGTGGCCTAACTTTCTCTATAAGAATTCTAGGCCAGTACAAACTATTTTCTGATTTTCAAGTTTCCAGATATTACCGTTTCAAAGTTTCTCAAAAGACACGTTCATTCATTTTACAATGCTTTTTCCGTATCTTTTGCAATTTTCTCTGTAATCCTTTTCTTGACAGTTCCGGAACATACATTAAGCAGAACCATTTATTTTTGATGTTTGTATTTTGGAAAGTTTCAATTTCTCCGATTCACTAAAGAAGAATTTTAGAATTTTATTAAAAAAACATGCTGTTTCAGGTTTTGCCTAAAGCTTTTGTGTTTTAAGAGTTCTCTAATCTTTTCGTATTATTGGATAACAATTTTTGAATTATTTTACTGTTTCGAAACTTTCTTATTCGGCTAGCGAAGTTATTCAATCAGTGCTTGTATTCCCTTTTCTGTTATCTATCCATCTCTCAAATATTCTAATTTGCCATTTTTTACTCTACCGTATAGTAGTGACCTACGAACATCATTAAACATTATTTTTTACAAAGTTCCTTTTTTCCCGTTTTTCTCCAATTTTACCTTTTTCTATAAATAAAATATCTGTTTCAAAGTTTTTAGTTTTATGTTCACATATTTTATTGTCGCACCGGTTCGCAGATTTCTAGCATTCTAAATTTTTCTGTTTCACAACTTCTCGATTTTTCCCGTTTTCTTATAAGTTTTGGTTCTTCAAACGCTTGAAATGCATTTTCCTAATTTCTAAACTTTTTCATTTCAAGATATCATTGCTAAAGTCTCTGTTTCTCTAATATTCGAGTTATAAGCCCATGGAAGCCTCATCAAAGTGTTTTAAACCTCAAAAACTCCTTATTAGATTTGGATTACAAGTTTTGAATTACCAGTCGGTTCACGTCGCCTAACGGCGACTAAACCTCCTTTTCTACACCACCCTTCTCGGTGTTACAGCGCCTGCGGCGCTTCCCAAACGGTTGAGACTATAGAGGTTTCAGAATTCTCTCCAACTTCTGCATCGTATTTTTTTTAACTTGTTGGTAGTCTTTGTTAGCTGTAAGCAGTCCGTTCTGGTAAAGCATAATTGTAAAATCTCTGCTCTTCTGATACGATTTTGATTCCTCAATCCTCTATTTTTTGAAATCTGTTGCGAAGAAAAAATCTTTCACGTCCCCACATGGGTTCTAACCAACTAACTACAGTCAATGTTGCCTAACTTGCCAGAAAGGATTCCTGAACGCACCCGCCTTCATCATTTGAAAGTAGAACAAAGCTTTGAAATATAGTGTCTCGTTAAATGAACAAACTTTATCCATCCTTTTGATGTAATGAGGATCTGATTATGCATCAGTAGCAGCTACTCCAAGAAGAGCTCACTGGCGTGTCGACTTTCGAATGATTTTGAAGATGGATTTCGGAAATCCATTTTTTCGTGGTTTTTCTGACTGTTTTGGCTGGCCGGTAACAGGCCGTCGTTGGCCCTTTGCGATCGTTAAGCCGCCAGTGATTCACCACTCGATTCACCACTTTGTCGACCGTCTCTCTTTCTTTTTTCGCTGTCGATTCCCTTATTCCCTTATGCTTTATCAGTGTTTCTGCCCCGAAGACGTCACTTTGAGAATCTAGAAAAAAAACGACGGGAATCGCGAAGGGAACGTTTCTGCCCGGGAAGTCACTGAAGCCGGTCTAGGTCTTGTTTCATCATTTTCATACTTGCAAATTTACGGCTTCAAAAAAAAGGTACCTATTTTTTACCAAATTTTTTGAATTTTTTTGAAATTTTACATTAAAAATTTCAATTTTTTGATGCATAACTATCTTTTGATTGAATTCTGAAGTATAGTAAAAAATTCGACATTTTTGGGAAAAAAATTCAAAATTTCGTTCAAAACTTCAGTTCAATTTTTCGGCCGTGGAAATTCTCGTACCGGCCCGGCCCAGCCCGTTGCAAGTATGGTCATTTTAGACTCGTTTTCACTTCTGATTCTGACCCGTTTGGTGTTGGTCGCTCCGAGCTCCACGCTACCATTCGATGCTGAGAGATGACCACATCTTCATCTACCTCTTTTTCTGTAACAATCAGCCTTAGAACATTCTACCTGTTAATCGGAGGATCTCAAAGCAGTAGAACAGCTTCCGAGATAGAGGTGGTATCACCTGGAACAGGAGAATCTGCACCATAATCATCGAGTGAATTATCGACGGGAACAGTAGTAGTTGGAGAGAGTGATGCCATGAACGGGAAAAGGAAAATGATAGTTATATGCGGTTCGAAGAAGGGGTTTTACGTGGCCCCATGTCTGGACTTCATGCAACTTTCGCTAACATAAAAAGTAAAAAATAGGAGGAGCTAAAACAGTGGTAAGAAGAAGAAGAGAAATCCTAACCCAAATGGCTATTAGCATTTGAAAAAATGGGTAATAATATTTTTAGTGGGTCCATCTCCCTTTACCTGTGTTCAGAAAACTGTCCTATCATTTTGTAATGTCTATCAATCTGGAAACAAACGACACTGTCTGAATCCTCTAATTTTCTGAATCCAATGATAACAACAATAGTGTCTCGTCCCGTATTTTGGCAACAGACAACATGTTCGCAAACTTCTATTTTTCCGAACCTATCAACAAAAAATCAAAAACTTTTCTCGTCACACGGGATCGAACTTAAAACTAACTGTAGTCAACGACGCTTAACTTGCCAGATCGGACGCGGCAACACGTTAACCCGAACATGCGGCCACGGAAAATGCAAGCCGAAGAAAGGAAAGAAATGACGACGCTTAGGCCGACAGTTTCACGCCACTTTTTTCGTTTTTCATTCCCCTATGCTTTATCACTGTTTTTGGCTCAGAAGGCGTCATTTTGAGAATTTTGAAAAAAGAAAAAGACGGGCATCATTAAGAGAAAATTTCTGATCTTTTGGTCTAAATTTGAAGAAAATCGGTTCAGAAGGAAGGGCGGTAGGATCGGCGACATACGGACAAACATACAGAATCTGGTGTTTGTTAATAGTAAAGATTTTACTGTTTCGATACATTTTCATTCGAAAAGCGAAGTTATTCAATTAATAGATTTTTTTCACCTCTTCAAAAATGGTGTTTTCCATTAGTTTTTCAGTTTTACCTTTTTGTAAAGATTCAATTTCACTTTAGAGGGCAGGTGAACCCAGTCAGACTTAGAATGCGAGAATAACAAGATAGGAAAGGTTAAACAGGTTCATTCAATAGTGTTAGAGGGCCAGGAGGATACTTAAGATGCCTGGAGTTCTTCGGGAGCCGGAGCATTGGTGGAGACGGTCGCCGGAGCCACGGTTGAGGCATCGATTGATGGAGCTTCCAGCAGTTGAATGTCCAGTAGAGCGAGAGAGTGTTGAACAAGAGTAGAGCCACGAAAGTCGAAGAAAGAGTGGTTGAACTGACGATTCCGTTTTCTTATATGCAGCAAATCGAGGGCGATCGTTATCTTGGGGTCGGCACAATCAGAGGTCAGGGCACGCAAGTAGTCGACGATAGTTGTTGAGCATTTCCTCGGGAAGGTCACGTAACACGTATTGAATTCATTGTCAAAACCATTTCTTATAGCCATTTTGGTTAGATATTTGTGAATCTAACAGACGCCATAGAGTTGTTAGGCTGGTTATTGAAGGTCGTGAATTAATGGCTAGTTAATTCCACGACACTGGGGGGCCACGAGAAGAACTCTGTGGCGGCTCCCAAAATGCTGTGATCGTGTAAAAGCAGTTGCTGCTGTGAATGTGTACGAATCCTAAGTACAAGTGTTGATCGTAGTTTGTAACTGATTGCTCGAGTGATTTGAGTTGATCCCTTAGTTGTAGTGAGATAATGTATGTGGGTTTGGAAGTTTGTGAAACTGAAATAGTTGTGAGGGAGCTTGGTGAGCTATCTTCAGTAATCATGGTTTCTTGTTGCTGTGAGTAGTGTCTACAATAGATTTTATGATTGTAGGACAGCATAGATATGTTATCGTGTGATAGTTATCCGAAATTGTGGTCTAGTGTGGACTGTGACAATTCTTGTGAGCCCGTGTGGCTTTGGTGATTTAGGTAGGTCGTGAATTAAGACCTATTAATTCCGCGACACTGGGGGACGGCAAGAGGTGCTCTGAGCACTGGTGGGTGAATTCAAAGCCACAAGTGGTGCTTCTGAAGTGGTGCCGGTGTGGCACGAAGACTCCGCAGATGGAACTGTAATGACAGTCCGTTAAGGGAGGATCTCGTGGGTGTGTTGCTTTGATCGATGTTGTATCGGGGTTCTTGTGTGAACCAAGATGTATTTGTATTGATCAAGTGAAGTTGTGCTCGCTCGATACTATTTTTGTGGAATTTGTGTAGGTACTTGTTGGTTTTAAGAAACCAAAAAAAACAAAACAAGATAAAATTAACATTATCGCGTGCGTGTATTATCAGCACTTATCGTGTGCATTTTCAGCACTTATCGTGTGCATTTTCAGCACTTATCGTGTGCATTTTCAGCACTTATCGTGTGCATTATGAGCACTAGTCGTGTGCCTTATTGGCACTAGTCGTGTGCATTTTCAGCACTAGTCGTGTGCCTTGTTGGCACTAGTCGCGTGCATTTTCAGCACTAGTCGTGTGCATTATGAGCACTAGTCGTGTGCATTATGAGCACTAGTCGTGTGCATTATGAGCACTAGTCGTGTGCATTATGAGCACTAGTTACAAACTCGTACATGTTCCGTAGTGTGATACGAGAATGTGGAGTTGAAGCTACTCGGTGTTTGGGTGAATAGCGAATTGTGAGTGGTTCAGTGGTTGCGAAAGTTGTGATCCCTTTAGCTGCTCAGTGCCACGTCTTCTTCTTGATAAGAACAGAGCTAGGGTTTGGTGTGACTCTTTTCATTGTGGCTCTCACAAGTGTTGTGTTGGGAGTATCCTTTAGTGCCTGATTCGATTATTGTAAACCTCCATCTCTAGTATTCTCGCCACCTATGGGTTGTGTCCACAGGTCGATGCACCATGTGCTGACTTTAGAGGGCAGGTGAACCCAGTCAGACTTAGAATGCGAGAATAACAAGATAGGAAAGGTTAAACAGGTTCATTCAATAGTGTTAGAGGGCCAGGAGGATACTTAAGATGCCTGGAGTTCTTCGGGAGCCGGAGCATTGGTGGAGACGGTCGCCGGAGCCACGGTTGAGGCATCGATTGATGGAGCTTCCAGCAGTTGAATGTCCAGTAGAGCGAGAGAGTGTTGAACAAGAGTAGAGCCACGAAAGTCGAAGAAAGAGTGGTTGAACTGACGATTCCGTTTCCTTATATGCAGCAAATCGAGGGCGATCGTTATCTTGGGGTCGGCACAATCAGAGGTCAGGGCACGCAAGTAGTCGACGATAGTTGTTGAGCATTTCCTCGGGAAGGTCACGTAACACGTATTGAATTCATTGTCAAAACCATTTCTTATAGCCATTTTGGTTAGATATTTGTGAATCTAACAGACGCCATAGAGTTGTTAGGCTGGTTATTGAAGGTCGTGAATTAATGGCTAGTTAATTCCACGACAGTTCCCAAATTTCTAGCATTCTAAATTTTTCTGTTTCACAACTTTTAGATGTTTCCCGTTTTCTTATAAGTTTTGCTTGTTCTTCTTAATAGTGTCTCTGTTTTTTTTAAAATTTTCTAGCTTTTAAGTGTTCCAAATCTCAGCAACGCTATATAGGGCAATCGAAAACTTTTAGAAGAGTTACTGTTTCACACATTTCGCTAAAATATTCGCTATTCTATTGGCTCAATCTGACCACCTCTCACCTCTCTGGGAATTGCATTTAAGCATACTGATTTGGGTGGTCACTTTGTCTGATAAATGCAAGTTTTTTTTCGAATGCTGAGAAATCAGATCTTGATTTCATACGAGTTCTCGTAGTTCCGTGTTTTCAGAACTTTACAGAGTCTTTATTAGCACAGCACGCTCCTTACAACCGCGCTCTACCGAAACCGAAGAAAATAGTGTGCGAAATTGAGAGACTCAGAGAAAAACAGACATTTTTCAAGGGGATTTCGGTGGAGCGCAGTTGTAATAACTGCGTCGAGCTAATAGATGTTCGTTTTTAGAACTTTTTTATCTTCTGTTATGTCAATACTTTCAGTTTTTAATTATGACTTTGAAAACTGATTTTTTTTCGATATAAATTGAAAAAAAAACAAGAAAATTTGTAGAAAAAAGCGAGGAACCGAAGAATTGAGTAAAACTTTTGTCAGCGAGGAGGCTCCTTTTGAGTCGGGAAAACGGTATACCTATTATTATATCCGAAACTACCGAAAAATGCAAATTAGCAGTCTAAAAACGTTCAAAACTCCAGAGTAATCTGTGGCCAAACTTTCTCAATGAGGATTCTAGACCAGCCAAATGATTTTCCTCTGTCATATACACTATTTTTTGATATTCAAGTTTTCAAATGTTACCGTTTCAAAGTTTCTGAAAAGATGTGTTCATTCATTTTACCATGCTCCTCATCTCTCTCTCTCTCATGTTTTTTAAATCCCTTTCTCTGTAATCTTTTTTTAAAATTTGGACAGTTCTACAACTTTTAGCAGGACTATTCATTTCTGAAGATTTTTCTTTGGAAAGGGTCTATTTCTCCGATTCCGACGATCTGACGAGAAATTTAAAACTCTATTTTAAAAAAACTTACTGCTTCAGGTTTTGCCTAAAACTTCTGTGTTCTAAGAGTTCTCTAATCTTTTAAGATCTTTTATAACAAGTTTTGAATTATTTTACTGTTTCTAAACTTTTTTCATTCGGAAAGCGATCGTAAATTTGGTATTAGAAACTTGTATTATTTTTTCAAATATTATTTTTTCCTTTTTGTCTCTATTTCTAATTTATTACATTTTATAATCTGACAAACCTGGTTCAGTCCACATGTTGTCGCAGCTGTTCCCAAATTTCTAGCATTCTAAATTTTTCTGTTTCACGCAGATTTTTCCCGTTTTCTAATAAGTGTTGCTCGTTCTTCTTAAACGCGTTGATTTCAAGACATCATTGTTTAAGTCTCTGTTTCTTTGATATTCGAGTTGTAAGCCCCTAGAAGCCTCATCAAAGTGTTCTAAATCTCAAAAACGCTTATAAGATTTGTGGATTACATATTTTGAATTATTACTGTTTCGAAACATTTTTATTCGGAAAGCGAAATTATTCAATTAGTTGATTATTTTCCACCTCTTCAAAAGTGTTGTTTTTATATAAACACAATTTCTCTGTTTCAAAATTATTACATTTTATAATCTGCCAAACCTGGTTCAGTTTATGTTCGAATGTTTTATTGTCGCAGCGGTTCCCAAATTTCTAAAATCCTAAATTTTTCTGTTTCACAACTTGTAGATGTTTCCCGTTTCCTTATAAGTTTTGCTTATTCTTCTTAAACGCGTCTCTGTTTTTTTTAATTTTCTAGCTTTAAAGTGTTCTAAATCTCAACAACGCTTTCCTATATAGGGCAATCGAAAACTGTTAAATGAGAAACTATGGTTCAGTTTAGAAACCTCGTTTAGTTTATGTTCGCATATTTTATTGTCGCAGCCATACTTGTCATTTGACGTTATTTCTCGATTTGGGGCCGGGTCGAGGAAAAATTTGGAAATTGGCCCGGCCCGTGACAAGTATGGTCGCAGCGGTTCCTAAATTTCTGTAAAATTCTAAACTTTTCTGTTTCACAACTTCTCGATGTTTCTCGTTTTCATATAAGTTTTGCTTGTTCTTCCTCGAAAACTTTTAAATGAGAAACTATATTTACTGTTTCACACATTTTGCAAAAATATTCGCTGTGCTATCAACTCAATTCTCGTTATTCTAGTCGTTGCATTTGGGCGTACTGATTTGGGCGGTCACTTGGTCTGATAAAATCTAGCTTTTTTGAATTCAGAGAAATCAGATCTTGCGGTATTTCATACAAGTCCTTGTAGTTCCGCGTTTTCAGAACTTTCAGAGTTTCTAGACTTTCGTTTTTTCACTGTTTCAAAACTTTGTCATTTTCAGTTGTGTCAATACTTCAGTTATTATGTAGACATTTTTTGATATGTAAATTTTTTTTTAAAAACAAGACAAGAAAGTCTGTTGAAAAAAGCGAGGAACCGAGGAATTGAGGAACAATTGTGTCCGAGAGGACTACACGGCCGCGTGGAAAAAATTTTCCACCAAGGCTCCTTTTGAGTCAAGACGGAAATTGTACCGTTTAGAGCGATTATTCTTCGATGATTACAGTTTCTTACAATTTTCAGAAATCTCATTATCGGAAAAAAAAAATCAGCTCAAAAGTTTCTCCTCTTGCAATAATTTCACTAATAAGAGATGTAGAAATCTCTCCCTCTCTTTTGTTTAGATGAACACAAGAAATTCTTTCTCCTTCTTCTCTTCAGAAGAATAAAAAGAAAATGAAGGAGAAATGTGCAAAAGAGCGGGTGGGCGGGGAAGAGAGATGCTCCTTCTTCTTCTTCGCCTTCTTTTCGTTGTAGATTCCTAAACAATTTCCTGTCAGTCCGTCCTTATCTCTGCTTTCTGACTTTTTGTTGCCCTCCATTGGAAAAAAAATTTTGTTGGAAAAAAAGAGAAATTTCTGTCACGTTTTGTAGTGTTTTGTGATCTATATTCGTATTCTAAGTGGTTATTGTAATCGGAGTTTGAAGACGTTGGGTCACTGTTTCAGAGATAACATATCTTAGTTTTTTGAAATAGCTTATTCAGTGCTCGGTTTGGATCTTCCATATTCACAATAATTGAAAGAAACAAATCAAGTTCATAGTGCTTCCGAATCGCAACAGCGTTAATACCAATTAAATTTTTCAATGATAATTGACAGGCACACAGTGATCATTGTGTTCACTATTCTATTTAAGGAAAACTTGTGAAACTGTGGATTCATAAACATAAATTGGTAATGTTTCTTTTCAGAACTGTCTCCTTTTCAGATCTTTTTTACGCTAGGAAATTTGACGAAATCTGTCATTTTTCCCCCATTCTTTCTCATTCTCTATTCAAAACAGTTCTGAAATGGGAATGTCCTAGAAAGATACTAAGTAAATCGTATCACTATTGCTCCTAATAAAAATGATTTATAGAAATTTCTGAAACAGTGAATTTTGAAGGTACTGCTCCTTATTAGAACTGCTCAAAAGAGTACTGGTAAAAATCAAAAAGAACTAAGCTAAACAGTGTATTAAAACCATCAAACCCAGATTTGACGGTTCTGATTCGTACCAGTTATATTGTGGGCAATTCTGATTAGGGGAAGCACAATATTCAGCTGTTTACAAAACCTGCTTCTTATTGTATTCAATAGCTAACAATTTTAAAACTGAAACTGTGATTTTTGTTGTCATTTCATGAGACTGCTCTACAAGTGTCTTAATTTGAATGACTAAAAGATTTATAGAATACCAATGGATCTACAATTGTTTTTGTGGCTGTGAAATGCGACAAAAATTTTCTACGAAATGTCTGCATTACTCTAAAAACCAGTGATATTTGATTCTGTGACAGTAACTTTTGAGTTTGAAACTATCTTCCGTGTTCCAGAAATAGTTTTGAACTGTTTTTACAATAAACCAGCTGAAAACTGTCTTTCAAGTCCAAGAGTCAGTTTAAAACTCAGTCATTACTATTTCAAAAAGATCCGAAATAAAGTTCAAGTGAAACAATTATTTTAAATCATGCGATTGTAAATCAAAAACCTGTGAAACAGAAATTTTGAGCAACAGAGACGCTGGAAATTTCCGGCTGTATGAGTTGAATAATTCATAAATATGATTAACTTTTACTGTATATTTAAATAGTTAAATAAAATATCAAATATCAACTAGTAAGATGGAGTATCATTAGACATTAAATAGTTTATTCATGAAACAGTAGGTTTTTAACAACTTTTTTCCAGGCAAACAATTTCTAAATATTGATTGTTAAACTAACTGTTTCAACTATTCTTAATATAGTTTTCCATCTAAACTGAGATCGCTAATCCATCTTTTTGCAATTAATAAAGTCATATGAATTACAAATACTGTACTTGGAACTTATTGATGTTCCTTCTGGAACAGTGGAGTTTTGCACACATTTTGAATTTTTTAACTAGAATTAATAAAAATACTTTTTGGGAGGAATCGTCGGTCTATCATTCAAGATTTAGTGTTACGTAGTTTTACACCAATGAATTTCGGATAAATGAAATTTCTGAACTCTGAATATTAAAGCCTATATACTAGATTTTAGCTTATAATTCTCCAATCGTCCAGCTAATCCTTCTAGACCCCCCTTCTCTAAACATCTGGAGTCCTTAAAATCCAGATGTCCCTCCCCCCTTTCTCTATTCCATTTCTAAACCACAAAAGAGTACACTCCATTCAGTCAGTTTTAACGACGTCACTCTCTCAATTTCATTCCGAGATTTCATCCGAAATTTGTTCTGTTCTTCTTCCTTTGTACCACCCGAAATAGATATGAGTAGTAGTAGTAGTAGTAGGAAGATTTGTAAAGAAGAAGACGTCTCCATCTCATCATAATTCTGTAATCCGAGTATTCCTCCTTTTGATTGCAAAAAGAGGAGATTTTTGAATGAAAATGAAGAAGCAGAAAGAGCAGCAGCAGCCCACTCAATTCATGAATTTTGAGATCTCGGATGGGATTTGTATTGTTATTTTTCTTGCAGTCAAGTCTAATGGTCTCTGTTTCAAGTTTTATTTTTTTGCAGTATTTGATACAAAATGTTCAGTCTGGCTTTCATAGCTGTGATAAAAACTAAACTTATTTTATAGGACATTCAAATTGTTCTAAAAAGGCAGTGATTTAAACTTTTGAGTTGATCGAAACAGAAAATATATTTTATTTTCTCTGAATCCGTTATGTTGTCACAGGTTTATGTTGTTTCGCAGTTTTTTTTGTGTCCAATATTTTGGCCGATGCGTTGCAACTTTTAGTCGGATATCAGGGCTGACTCTGCTTTGCTAGGGAAGAATTCCGAGTCAAGATGGAGTTCCGTGTCATGATCTATATGGTTTTAGAGCGTGAGCTTTGAAACTTCTGAAACTGTTTTCAAATTTTGCAGAACGCCTCTAGGAATCGAAAATAATTAGCTCAAAGTTTGATGTTTCTGTTTGAATTTTTCTCCAAAAAACGACTTTAGATATTCCCTGTCGTCTGAAACATACTCTGGATTTTTCAGTCCTGCTGAATCCACTTTTTGGACGATTTACGTGAATTCAAAGTATCCATTATTAGTACTGAGATTTCACAGAAACCTGAATAGCTTGTTTCACAGAATCGTTCTGCAAAATTGGAATACAGATTTGAAATCAGTGGAAAATTTCCGGTCTAGTGGTATATGTATCGATCCATAACTCCATCTTGATTCGAGATTTTTTCCTAGTTAGATCAAGTCTTGGGACCTTTGAAAACAAGTGTCGACCTGATCGGCCATTGGAGAGAAGCTGACTGTATTTTGACAGGCTTTAGTGGTCATTTCCAAAATACAATTTACCTCTGACCTGATATATCCGGTGACGAGACTGAACGGGTACAAATTATTTTTTTTAGATCAAATCTCATACCATTTCGACAGTAACTCACCACAGCCTTGTAAAAAGCATCAATAAATTTTGAAACAGTGAAATTTTTGAAAATTTTACTGTTTCATAGTTATTTCATCTAGACTAATTTGTTAATATTCTTGCTGTTTGTATAGCTAAAAAATCTTAATCCCATCAGTACCCAAAACTCCAGTACCCATTTAAAATTCTAAACTCGACAAATATGAGTTTACAATAAATGGTCTGCTGAGAAACCGTTGTATAGTTTGAAAGATCACGTTTTCGAAAAAAATTCTCTGTTTCAGCTTCAATAATTGTTCATTAACATTTTTGTATCGCCGTTCGGTATTCGAAGTTCTTTTTAGTATAATTTCCAAAAATGTAACTGTTTCTCATTTACTCAAAAATGAACGTTTGTAACAGAATCAATGATAATCTCATTTCCGTTTGAATTTTACCTTCATAATCTGTTATATTGATTTCGAATGTTCTGTAGAAATAGTGTAAGCCTTTTTCATAATTTATAACTCGGAAAAGGGTTCAAATCAGGAATAAGGTACAGCTGTAACAGTAACTTTCAAAATGGTTCTAGAACTTAATTTTTTTTCTCATTCTAGAACTTAATTTTCGACTATTTTCCCGATTGATTTGTTTCATGTGAGTTATGTTATCATTAACTGTTCCAGAAACCTCAGTAGATTATTTCTTTAATGACTCTAGGGAAAATTGTTTTTAAACGGTCACATAACGATAGATGCATTATTGTAACCGGAAGAAGGAGCCCATTAGAACAGAGAAATTTTAATTAAAAATTACTGTTTCAAATAGAAATTCACACATTTTGAAGGGTTTTCTGGGGGATGAGGGAGTTCGTTTAGCAAGGTTCAATCATTGTAACAACTATTTTGAAATTACGGAATAGACTACTCCAATAATTAGAATCGAAAAATTTTAAATTAGTGTAAAGTTCGAAACAGTAAAAAATAATCTGTTTCAGAGGTTTTTATTGAGTCAAAAACATTTTTTGTTTTTCATTACTAGAGCTGGAAGATTTGACAATTTGAGAATTACTGGTAGTTATGAGTTGTTAGGAGTGATTGCATATGAAGTGAAGTGGTAAAAAAATCACTTTACTGTTTCACCGTTTAGAAAAATTCCCGGATTTCAAGCTACGACTGATTCGATCATTCGTTTCTAATACAAAGTACTCAATTTATTGTCTCAATTTGCAGTTATCTCATTCCTTCAACTTTCAAAAAGAAAACTTCTGTTTTCTACTTTCAAAAAGTTTTTACTGTCTCAAGTTTTTTTTATACTTCATAGTCACATATTTTTCCGATATTCGTTCTTCTGTTTCATATAAGTTATGTTACCATTCACTAACCTCAGTGGATTTTTATTTATGATTCTAGAGAAAATTGTTTTTAAATGGTTACTTAACTATAGATGTATTATTGTAACAGGAAAACGAAATCCTTTGAAGCAGAGAAATTTTTATTTAAAAAGTACTGTTTCAAATAGAAATTGACACATTTTGAAAGGTTTTCTGGGGGATGAGGTAGTTCGTTTATCAAGGTTCAGTCATTGTAACAACTATTTCCAAGAACGGACCAATAAGACAACTGAGAATCGCAAAAATTAGTTAAAAGTTCGAAACAGTAAAAAAATATTCTGCTTCAGAGGTTATTATTGAGTCAAGAATATATATTGTTTTTTATTATGACAATAATACAATGTTGTCCACTGTAATATTTGATAGTTTGAGAATTATTGATAGTTAGGAGTTAAAAAATAATTCTACTATTTCACCGTTTAGGAAAATTCCCGGATTTCAAGCTACGACTGATTCGATCTATCATTGTAGAAGCTAATTTGTTGTAATACAAAGTATTCAATTTACTGTCGCAGTTTGCAGTTATCTCTCATTAAAAAAAAAGAACGTATTCGCTAATGTTATAATGGTACTGCGATGGACAATAAGATTCGCATCAAGAACGATTTGAAAAAAGTGGGACAAAATATATAACTTTTTTGAAACGGAAATTTAATTTTCTGCTATTTCTAGTTCATATTCATCTTCAATCTATTTTCTAGTTTTCAGATTTCCGGAATCTTGAAACAGTAAGGATGTATTTGATAGGTTAAGGTCTCGAAGTGACTATACAGTAACACGTCAGATTTCAGTTTCTTGCGATTCAATAGGTGTAAGAAAATTAGATAAATGATTTTTCAAGTTTTACTTACTGTTTCACTGAAACAGTATTCGATTCCTGCTTGTTTTTAGTATGTTAATCTGAGGCATACTGTAGTCAGAAATCTCAAAACTCTTCTAGAATTTGGATATTGAATTTCGAGGTATGTCTATAACTCTGGAACAGTGAAATAATGTTCAACTTTTAACTGTTTCAAAATTTTATCAAAATAATTTTTAGAAATGTTTCAAGAAATATTGATTTGCTTGGCGTAGATTGGCATATCTACAGATTATATCTGCCATACTGTACTTACTAATTCTCTATGGACATCCGGATAATCAGAGACACACAGACAGACGCCCGGATTTCAGGATAAACAGAGTTCAATTTTTTTCTTCACTTTTCTAGTTTTTTTTCAAAACCTGTTATTTGATTGAAACCGGAAAAGGTTTGTCCAGCATTAACCTTCTCTTGACATTCAGACACACAGACAGACATTCGGGCACCCCGATCTAGACATGGAAAAAGGTTTAAATTTTTGACTGTTTCCAAACTATTCTAAAATGTTTTTCGAGAAATTTCAAACAATTTGTCATGTTTTCATTCTCTTTGGACATCCGGACTCCAGATACACACAGACAGAAATTTGGACACCTTCATATTTTTACTGTTTCCAGTTTTTTAGAAAGCTTATTTCAAAACGTTCCTTATAATTTTCCTCTGGGATTTAAATTGACCTCTCTAACTGTAATCGGTAATGGACATCCAGACATCCGGACTCCAAGATGTACAGACAGACATCCGGACGCCTTCCTATCTCCAACACACAGAGAGACAGACATTCGGATATCCGAATATCGGGATCTGCAGACAGACTGTCCGAAAAAATCAGGCTCAAAGTTCCTCAGAAGGTTACTGTAGACTCCAGCTATGTCTTACTGTACCTGGTGGACATCCGGACACTCTTTATTTGCCGACACACAGACAGACAGTACAAGTGTTCTAAGAGGAACGGAACACGAGAGAGAGGTCTAGTATGAAGTGGATACATAGTGGCTTCTCTCCTCTCATCCCTCTCCTCTTTTTCTCTGCCGTCTCTTCACAATCCATTCATCTCTCGCATCTCTCATCCAGAAAGCTCCAAAGCTCTCTCTCTCTCTCTCTCTCTTCTCACTCTCTCACTTGAATCCAGAAAAAAAGTGAGTAGGAGAAGAGTGAAGAAGAGGAGACTCGGGGGGTCGCCCTCCCCTTACAAAGTGTGTCTTTTTGCCCCCAATTGTCTGCGTCTCTCACTCTCTCTCTCACCTCTCGGGAATCGCTTTGTGTGTCTGCGACCTCTCGATTCTGTGTACTCTCTCTTGCTCTCTTCTGTGGGGTCCACACAGATCTCTGTTTCTCTCTTCTCTTCTTCCCCCCATTTCATACCAACCAACTGCACCCATTTCACAAGCACTAGCCACCCATTTTTTTCTCTTTTTTCTCTCTTTTTTTTTGCTGGAAAAGGGATAAGGGGACCCCGGTCTGAATTCAGGTGTGTGTGTCTGGATTCTATGAATTATGGATTCGGAGGGACCTTCCTCTTGACACCTTCTCGTCTGTTTCACACTCGAATTGAAATAGACGCCCCACTCGACTCTCTTTCTCCCTTTTTTTCAATGTTTCAATCTTTTTTGTAGTGTGATTTTGAGCGTTTTAGACCTATTTTTGAATATTTTGATGCTGAATTTAAGAAATTTCCCCTATTTTCGAGGAAATTTATTATCTTTTTAGTTATTTGTAATAGTTTTCTCGATAAATTTTTCACTGTTTCTGTGATATTTGTAGATTTTTAGAGTTTTTCAGCTATGATAATGGGCATATGTATGACTTAAAAAAAGTATTTTCTGACTATTTTTTGCCTAAAATGATTTCTTAGCTGTCTCATTAGGCCCAAAGTTTTGGAACATTATTTATGAAGATTAATGTTTTTCAGTGGTTTTGTAGTGGGATTTTGAGTTTTTAACCTATTTTTGGGATACTTTGATGCTGGAAAACTGATTTTTCTACTACATGACTGAAATTTCAAACATTTCCCCTATTTTTGATAACATTCATTAGCTTTTTAGTCATGAGGAATAGTTTTCGAGTCAATTTCATCCTCAATCTCAATAAATTTTTCACTGTTTCTGTGATATTTCGAGATTTTTAGAGTTTTTCAGCTATGATAGTGAAGCTGTTAGTTTTTTAAAATACTTTTTTTTGGCTATTTTTGTGTCAGATTTTACTGTTCCAATGCTATGTCATTAGGCCCAAAGTTTTGAAAAATTGTTAATGAAGTTTCCCTTATTTTCAGACTTTTTATTAAAACTTTAAATTTAAAAAAAACAGCGTATTTCTGAAAAAATCTAACTTTTCAGTCTCATTTCTCGATTTTTGGCTTATTTCGGCCGAGTTCTCATCAAATTCATAACACCTTCCAATTTCATTTCTTACTGTTTCAAAACGAAATTTTCTATATTTTCAATTTTTCTGAGTGTTCCTCGATTTCTCTCTAAAATGTTGAGATATTTTTCTCAATGTTCTATTTTCTCTGCCTTCTGACCAACTTTTTGTACTTTTCTGCACAATTTGCACCCGGAAAACATATATTTTTCTGACTTTTAATCTTTGGTTTCTCTTTTTTGGAGTTTAAGACTAGAAAATTGTGGTAGAAATGGGCGTGGTTGGAGATTTCTGACTTTTTTCAGTTTTTTAAATGGTAAAATAGCGATTTCATTAGTTCGTTGCATCACCTTTCTTTTAACCTTCTGACCTTGAAACGGCAAAAAAATTTTTTTGGTTGAAACTGTTATCAAGTTTTTGTTTCGAGTAAATTTCTTCCTTATCAATACCTTCTCTTCCCCTATATAAATACTTTTTTCTTCTGTCTGTTCTCTTTATTTTTTCTTTATCAATTGTCTTCGCCACCCCCGTTTTTCCATGTCTGATAATGAAGGCATGTTACCGAAAACAATAATAAAATAAATGAGAAAAAAAGTAATAACGACACTATATATTTCTATCGCCTACTCCTTCTTATACGATTATTTTGTACGAAAAAGTAAAGGGAAAATCTGGGTTTCTCTCAAAACTCACTATTTGTTGCTTGTTTCAGTGATATTTTTGGTGAGAATAAATGTTCATACTCGGAAATGTAAACTAAAATAATTTTTCGATAGAATATCAACGAAAAATCCCTTGTTTATCTTAAAAAACGGTCAGAAATTGAAGAAAAATCGTCAAAAATACAATTAATGCAAGTGCGCTCCACTGCTAACTCCCCGTGTACTCCTCTCGGACAAGGCCTTCTGTAGATTTACTGTAATTTTTCTCAATTGTTCTATATCAAAAAACTGTAATTTTCGACGGAATTTTGTGGTTTTACTTTCAGAATATGATAAATCAAGCTCGAAAATGTGCATTTTCTTACTATTGGCCTTGTTTAATGCTTGTTTCTCCCTAAAATTCGTAATTTTTACTAAAAAAACGGAATTTGTTATTTTTCGTTATCTTCATACTCTCTCCTCTTCAGCTTTTATTTTTGACATAAAATTTTACGATCTAAATCATAGTTTTTATTGAAAAAAACTGACCATTTTGACTGAATTTTCAATTTTTTTAATGGCGCAAAATCTAAAAAAATTTCAAAAAAACTTTTTGTGAAGATTTTATCAATCGCGAACCGAAAACTACCAAATTCAGCGGGGGAAAGGCTTTTTTCGGGATAAATTACTCATTTTTTCCGAAAAATGCAGTTTTCATCAATACTTACTAAATTTTTATCGTAAAAACATTTTTTTAGCAAATCCTCAAATTTCAACCGTAAAAACCTGTTTTTTGCTTACAAAACACGTTTTTTTCAGTCCAGATCGGTTTTTCTTTCAAAAATGGAATTTTTCCGAAAATTGCAATATCTTGTTAAATTTGGACATTTTTAGGATGCTATTTGCTGAAAATTTTGAATTTTTGATATTAATTTATCAATTTCGTTTCAAAATTCCGATTTTCTACTAAATATTGGTTTTGGTTTGTCGAAAATCCTTTAAAATCCCCAAAATTCATCATTTTCACTCGAAAAAATCGCTCCAATTCTCATTCTAAGCCCGCCCCCTTTTTCTGATCTACTGATCCCTTTCCGTCTGAAACATATCCTCAGAAGAAGTACATCACGGTCAAAACGTGAGAAATCACACACTGAATTCAGACGTAATCAAGAGAGAAACAAAAGCTCTAAATCATATGTTTTTGACGTCATCTGAATGAGAAAAGAAGCTTTTCATCCCGAGATTTTCAGCTGTTTCTCTCGGTTTTTGCCTGAAATGAATCGAATTTTTCAGCTGAAAATGAGGAGGGATCAGCTGATTCTTGGGCTTTTGAGAGGGGGAAATGTTAGGGAATACGGTAGGATGATCTTTCTGGAATTTAGTATAAATATTTACTGTTTCAGAGAGTTCTGAAAATAGTTTTGCTATATTTGGAGATGTTAGTTCGTCTGTCATCTTCAAAAAAGTTTTCGAAATATGTCGTTTGACTTTTCTGGCTTGAAATGTTCATGTGAATACGTTATTTAGGCTTCATTTTTCTATATGTTTAATGAAAAATGTTCACATTTTCGAGTTCATTATAATATTTTCTCCGTTTGTTCCAATTTTGGACGTATTTAAATCATCTGTTGCAACTTGCAACCGAAACTCTCAAAAAAATCGAGAAAAAACCTTTTTAAAAAAATTATTTTGATACAAAAATTTCCTGTTTCAACAGCATTATAAGTGTAATGATGAAGTTGTGAGAATTGCTGATTCATGATTTGTTCTTTTAATGGATCAGTTTTTTGTTGCAAATTTTAATAGATTTGGCCATTTTACAGGAGTTAGGTACCTAAAATCATAGTTGTCAAGGCCCGGCTTCAAAAAATGACCGTTTTTTTCGAAATTTTTTCGAATTTTTCTCAATTTTTCATCGAAAATGTGATCATTTTTGACTATTATTCAAAATTTCTTCTAATTCTGAATGATAGTCAGAAATTTGACTTTTTCGCGAAAAAATTTGATTTTTTCCGGCGCCTTGACAACTATGCCTAAAATAGTTTTTTTTCGAGAGTTTTCGGAAGAAAAAATTTACGATTTCAAAAAACATATTTTTGTGCATCGATGAAGTCAGAATTCGATTGGCGATTCGCTACATGATATCAGACAACTTTTTGACGTCTACTCTGAATATTTCTGCCTTCAGAATCTGAAATTCGACATCTCGTTAATGAATCCCTATGACTAACCCGGTTTCAAGATGTTTGTCAACAAACATTTTTTTACTGTTTCGCGAAAAATATTTTTGAAATCGAAAATGAAAAGTTTGTTTCCTCGCTCTTTTATTGTTCTTTCTAATCAGACATTTTCAAAGATTCAGGATCCTAGTTTGTTCAGAATCTTCTTTTGAAGACTCCTTGTTTCTGAATCCTGATTAGGGTTTCACGTCTTCTGAACCCTCAGAATATCAGAATTCCTCCTTCATCGTTGTTTTCCAGACTTCAACGTCTTTTCATCTTCATAATTTTACATCTTCTGAAGATTTCTTTTCGGAATTCAGTATATTCTATGTTCTCAGAATGTCTGGATTCTCTTCTTCAGTTCAAAATTTCTTCCGATTCTCAAAATTTCTTCCGATAACCTGCTAAATGTCTTTGCGAGCCGAGTTGTGAGCTCTCAATATTTTCACATCGTTAAGCTTTTTCACGTGGAACTCCGGTTAACCATATGAAACGTTTGAAAGCTCATAACTCGGCTCGCCGAGACATTTAGCAAGTTTTGACGGCAGAAATGGACTCCCTGTAGTCGAAAATACCTATGACCAAATTTACAGATCGTTTGAAAGTGGTGTCGTGTTCTCTAAAGGCTCCTAGTTTCAGAATTCCAGTTTTGACGCCTTCTGAATCTTTATTTCCGTCTCCACCGTCTCCTTCCTTCCTCATTTCCTAATTCTATATTTTCAGCCCCTCCCTCTCCCCTCCATTAACCACCATCTACTCTTTCCCGTTCCTCCTCTTCCTCCCATCATATCAATCCGTCTACACTGCTGTCCCCACCACCACCATTCCCATCCGATTGAGTCTCAATTCCCCATTCAGTCATTCAATTCGGTGAATGGTGGCGACGCGTTTGAATGATGATGAGCAAGAAGTGTGGAAACAGTCCATACTACGTGCAAAGGATAATCTTCCCGAGAAGGTATGTCATATTCTTTTTTGCGAGAAGAAAATATTGGAAACTCGATCAAAATTAGTGTAAAATGTCAAAAATTCGTCTCAAACTATGTAGGCCACGCCCATTTTTTATCAGTAAAAAATACATTTTTCAATTTTTCATCAAAAATGTGAACATTTTCGATGATTTTTAAGAATTTCTTATAATTCTAAATCATAGTCGAAGATTTGACATTTCGCGAAAAAATCCAAAAAATGGAATTTTGAGTTTTGGCGCCAAGTACCCAGGAGAAGTTGTAAAAGCTATAGAAATTAGGCCACGCCCCTTTTTGTTGGCTTTTCGAATGATTTTTCGTTTTTCGTGTTTTTCCGTTGTCAAAATACTTTGAAAAATACCAAAAATGCATCAAAATGTCTGAAAGAATTTCATTATGAAAGCTTTTCCTATTATATTGAACAATTTTTCACTAATTTTAGTTAGAAAAATCGCTATTTCGCCAAAAAAACTATTTAACGACAATGAAAATATGATAATTTCATCACAGAAACAGTTTAAAATTGAGCGAAAATAAGTTTTCAACACTAAAATTCAATTTTTCCTCGAAAAAATTATTTGATAAAATCGAAAATTGCTTAAAAATGGGCGTGGCTTTCGCTGAAACGCGGTTTTTTGAGTATTTTTGTGAAAATATATGGAAGAAATTGTTCCATTTTGCTTCAAATGGCTTAAAAAAAACGGAATCGCGGTTCAAAAATTATTAAAATGTCCTAAAAATTGAGAATTCGCAAAAAATAATGTAAAAATCCGCCAAACTTTTTGAAGAAATCGCATTTCAATGTTTAGAAACCGATTATTGGAATATAATGGAAGATGACTGAATTATGATTTGAGTAAAAAAGTATTTATTTTTTGACTGAAACAGAAAAAAAAATCTGCCAATTTTTCCAAAATTTTGAGAAAAAGGGGCGGAGTTTCTGAGAATTTCAACATTTTCCTGTTTGAAATCTTGAGAGATCGTATTTATTAGTGATAATATTTATTAGTGAACAGGGATGTGCCTATGGAGGCGCTTTGGGCGCTGAAAGATTTCAAAGTGGGCGAAAATGCGACGAGAGAGAGTGTGTAAAATCGAGAGAGTGTGTCTGCGTCTCTCCATTTCGCACACTCTTTCCCGTCGCATTTTCAAATTTCGGCTGAAAATGCGAGGCGCTGAACGCCACCCGGGCACATACCTGTTAGTGAATAATTCAAAGCTTCTTTTTGTTTTTCGAAACTGTAAAAAAGCAAAAGTTTCATCAATTTTTCTTCCGAAAATCCTTAATTTCTCCATCATCTCATTTCTTTTGCAGGCATCCGGACCACTGGTCGCCCTACTCGAAGGGACATCCGGACATCATCACTGGACGGAAACCAATCATCCGAGACCTACATTTTGTAATTATTGTAGAGAGAAATTGAATGGAGTACCATGGCATGGTTACACTTGTGATAGTGAGTTTTTTTTTCTTTTTTGAAATTCTAAGATTCAAAAAATAATTACGGTTCAATAATCTGGAAAAAAAAAACAAGAAATAGAACGCTTCCCAGTGATGAATTCTAAGATTCAATCAATTTCCTCATATTTAGATTTGGTGAAATTAGTAGGTTTTTGGACATCCGGACATTCAGACAAACTGACAGACAGATAGATAGATTTTAAATTTTGAAAATTTTCTGTATCAATTTGATACAGTACTTTACATTACTACAGATACAGTAATTTTTCGCGCACTTTTTAATCAAAAAATTCGAAAACGTTTGAATTTTGGCGCGAATTAACCGGGCGTTTGGGAAAAGGTTTTTTACTGAAATTGCAGACTTTTCATGTATCCTCTCACAATCCTCGTCTCAATCCATCTTTCTTTCAGTTTGCAAAGTGAAAGCGCATCGAAAGTGTCGTGACAACATCACAGAACCATGCAAATGGACGAATCAATCGAGTATTCCACAACATTTACAATTTATTAGTCCCGAGAATTCAATATTACCACATCAATGGATGGAAGGAAATCTTCCGATGCCAGCGAAATGTTCCGTTTGTGAGAAACCGTGCGGATCTGTTAGGAAATTAGTTGTGAGTTGGGGGAAATGAGGAGGTTTTGAAACCGGAAAATTAAAAAAAAATAAAACTGAAAAATTACCGAAAAATCGAGAATCTATGTGAAATTTAACAGAAGATAACTCATTTTTCAATGATTTTTGTGTCGAAATCAGTGTCAGATAGAAATTTCTGCTGAAATTTTCAAAAATTATACAAATTCAAGATTTTTTACTCCGAAAAACTCATTTTTTTCAGACAGTTTCTCTTGACATTTTTTTTTCATACAGTTTCGGTTTTTTTTTTGAAATCTGAATTTTTTATTCATTTATCTATCGTTACAGGACTACCGATGCATTTGGTGTGGTTGTTGTGTCCATGACGCGTGTATTGGGAATCTGGCACGTTCGTGTAGTTTAGGTCATTCGGCACTTTCAGTCATCTCACCGCTTGCATTAAAAGGTGTCAATTCGAATGGAACCGCTATTCTCAGGGAAGAGGCGTATGGTGAGTGTCGAGATTTTAAGAGGGGAAAATCTATGAAAATTGATATTTTTTACTGTTTCAATTGTTCGAAATTGCCAATTTTTGAACACTTAGATTGATCGGAGAGCGAAATTCGACGCAGTTCCAGGGATGTGCCTATGGAGGCGCTTTGGGCGCTGAAAGATTTCAAAGTGGGCGAAAATGCGACGAGAGAGAGTGTGTCTGCGTCTCTCCATTTCGCACACTCTTTCCCGTCGCATTTTCAAATTTCGGCTGAAAATGCGAGGCGCTCAACGCCACCCGGGCACATACCTGCGCAGCACAGTACCCTGCACGAGGAACAAGCTCGCTAAAAACGCGAAACGCGCACAGCTTTCAAAATTTCTCCCACTGTCTGCGTATCTCTCGTTCGCATACTCTCTCGCTTAGTGATTAGAGAAATCAGGATAGTTTTGCGATTTTCTGACATTTTCAGCATTATTCCCCATCAGAAAGTCATAAAAATCGAAAAACAATTCCTCTTGAGAATCGGCTATTAGCAAAAATCAGATTTTTAGAATTTTCGAAAAATTGAAAAATTTTCAAAATCAGAGGTTTTATTACCCATCCGCCGGTGGCTGACCGCTTGCTCAAAGTTCGGCCCGGGGACGCGGAGTGGGTCTCGACGCGACTACCGTAGTATAAAACTTTTTTATGGCGAAAGTACGGTCAAGAGCCGCCGTAAATCGAAATTCCGCAACGAGACCCACTCCGCGTCCCCGGGCCGAACTTTGAGCGAATGGTCAGCCACCGGCGGATGGGTAATACACTATTTTTTCTTCATTTTATGGTTTGTTTCTGTTCAGAAACCTATTTTCGACTTCGAAAATTGAAAATCCAGCAGAAATAATACTGAAAAACTCGGTTTCTTCGGCGCCGCTGGAATTCTGATTTTGCATAAATCTCGAGTCGGCACCACGAATACGCAATATTAAAGTATGAAAATTCACAAAATTATACAAAAAGTCTTCCTTTACACGAAATGGATATGCATTCTTCGAACAAATTTCGGGAAATCGAGATATTCACGCTTTTATGTGCCCGACTCAGTAAAATTTTGTCCTTTCTGTTGAGTATTACTGTAGACAATGCGAACGTGCCCTACGGCTAATTTTCGTTTTTTTGTTTGCGCGTTCCCCGTGCAGGGTGCTGTGGAAAATACAATTCATTCCATCGCTTTGAAGATTATTGGCGCTGAAATTATGAGCTGGCTGGTGCGTCGTTTGACGCTTTTGAAATATCACACTATTTTGAGGGTTAGAGGCAAGAAAGCAAGTTTAGTTTTCAGCTAAACTGAGGACTATCAAAAAATCAAACACAGTTTTCGAAACTAACAAAATATTGAAATTTTAAAATTTTAAAAATTTCAGTTTTGAAATTAAAATTCATGATTTTTTGAAATTTTGTCTCTCTTTTTTCAGGCGGCGAATTTCCGGGAGGAAGTCCACTTATCGTACTAATCAACGCGAAATCGGGTGATAGTCAGGGTCAACGAATAATCAAAAAGTTTCGACGGATATTGAATCCAATTCAAGTATTCGATATTATTGCAACTGGTCCCGATTTTGCGTGAGTTTTTATGAAATGAGAAATTTAAAAAAAAAATCAGAAATAAATGTATTAGCACGACACGATTCTTACAACCGCGCTCTACCGAAACCGAAGAAAATTGTGTGCGAAATTGAGAGACTCAGAGAAAAAGGGACATTTTTCAAGAGCTGTGCCGAGCTAATATTGTAAATTAGTTTTTTTTCAAACAATTTGTCGAAAAATTCCGGTTTCAAAAATTCAAGAAATCAAGATTGAATTTTCATGATTGATTTTTTGATTATCATACAAAAATCACCGATTTTTTCCCGTTAAAATTTTATGAAAATCAGAAGACTTCTTGTTTCCAACAAGTCAGATAAACTTCGATTCATAGCTTATGATTACTGGAAATAAGTTTTTAAAAATTAAAATGATTTGAAATGTGATGTTTCTCGGTATCACTGATCAAGGCATAGGGTGATTTTTAGTCTGGAAATTCAGACGTTTTTAGCTCGAATTTTTTTTGAGAAATTTCAAGAGTACCCTATTATCGAAATAAAAAAGTTCCGACATTTTTCCCCCTCGGTGTTTGCAGACTCAAGCCAAAATTTGATAATTTTGGCTTGAGTCTGCAAACACCGAGGGGGAAAAAATGTCGGAACTTTTTTATTTCGATAATATTATCGAAATAAATAAAAAACACCGAATTTCCAGACTTTTGAATCATGTGTGGATCTAGGCTGCCAAAAAAGCCACGGGCCAAATAATATCTGAAATATCTGAAATTATTTCTGTTTCAAAAAGTTTTGAAGTGAATTTTCCAAACTTTACGAGTTAATCATCGCCACTCTAGGGAATCTTTTCAAATATTATTGTGATATCTTGGTAACCTCATAAATGTGGAGAAAAAAGGGCCATTCCTATGATGAATTCTCATAATCCACCAAAAATTCGAATTCTCATTCCGAAAAGTTCTCGAAATTTCAAAGTAGTCAGTGCTGGCCGAACTTTTTCCTTTTGTGTTTCTAGGCCACCATTTTAGGTTTCTGTCTGCCAGTATTGCGATGTTTTTCAACTTTTATCTGGTTTTTAGTGTGATCATTGAGAAAGCAGTGCATTTCATAGAATAATCATCAGAAAAAATATGCAGAAGCAATGCTGGCGTTCTTCAGACGCGTTTTATTTTCAATACCGCAAAAATTTGAGTGTCTGGGGCATCTTGGGCGCGTTTTCAAATCTTTTAGAAGAAATTTCGCACCTTTGACGCATTTTTAGAAAAGAAATTGAATAAATTTGTAAGTCTGGCGCTCTTTTGACGCGTTCCTAGCATCAAAATACCTTGAAAATCCACGAGTCTGAAACCCGACAGACAAAGTTCGCCAACTTTGGAATTTTTAGCATTTTTAGGGCTGAAATGTTGTTATTTGGAAATTGTTTAGGAGTTTTCGAGTGTTATCATAGAAATGTAATCTCTTCCCTTTTTAAAAACCGCCCAATTTCTTGAATTGTTAAAAAAAAACAGTGTTAAAAATCACTGTTTCAAAGTTATCAGAAATCAAAAATTCCAAATCAAAGGCAATTCACATCTTATTCACTTCTCAATTCATTTGCAGACTAACATTCTTCTCACAACTCGAATCATTCCGTGTACTTGTTTGTGGTGGTGATGGAACTGTCGGATGGGTGCTCAGCGCTTTCGATCGCCTCAATTTACATTCTAAAGTGGGTTTTTTTTTCATTTAAAAAAATATTTTTTCTGTTTCATAATTTTTTGATAAAAATTTCTGGAAAAGTTGGTTTATGCATTATTAACGTTCAGATTTGCACGAAAATTGGTGGTAAAATGACCCAAAAACACATTTTTTGACTCAGTGGCCGAACTTCCCGTCTGGTGGCCTAGGATTCCGTGCTGATGGTTTTCTAGGCTACCGATACTTAAAATTGGCTCGAAATGGTCGAAATTCGGCCCAAAATGTCCCCGAAAACCAGTTTTTTTTAGATTGATGGCCTTGAATTATTCACGATTTGGTTTTCTAGGCCAGCAGTTAAAAAATGATAATTTTGAGCCGATTTTAACTGATGTCTGATCGATTTTTGTTGAAAAATGGGGCTGTTTTAGGCTCAAAATGGAATTTAAAAAGTCTATTGGTGGACTAGAATTCCACAATTGGTTTTCTAGGCCACCAAGTCGAAAAACTGAAAAAAAAATCTGTTAAATTTGGAGACGAAAATCTTTTTAAAAGGACTCCTCGCCACAAAATGTGGTTAACGCAAAAGTTTTTGTTCCTAAAAAAATTCAATTTTTTTGAAAATTTTGAAAAATTTGAATTTTATACAAATCACTGTTTCGAAGAAATACTTATTTCCTTTCCTCATCCAGACATTAATAGGTATTTTGTCTCACTATTCCCTCATTTTCAGTGTCAACTGGCGATACTTCCACTAGGAACTGGAAATGATTTGGCACGTGTATTGGGTTGGGGACACGCATTTTATGATGATACTCTTCTGCCTCAAGTGGTTCGAACGATGGAAAGAGCTCACACGAAAATGTTGGATCGGTGGAGTGTTTTGGCTATTGAAGGTGGGGGAAATATTAGTATGAAATGATGGAAAATTTGCAAAAAAATCACTCAAAAATACAGTTTTTGAGTTGAAATTTCACTTTTCTAACTGAAATTTTTGTGAAATTCTGCAAAAACAAGCAATTTAAGAGTATCTGAGCAAAAAGATTGAAAATGCGATTTTCAGACTGATTTTTTGAGCCAAAAACTCAAATTTCAGTCATTTTTTTTCTTTTTTTCTCGATTTTCGAGTATGGAATAACGGAAAAGTGACAAAAATCATGCTAATAAAGAGTTTTTGAGCTACTTAAATCCCAGCGATTTCTAACGCATTTGCAGTCATCTTCTGAACGAAAAAAGGATAGAAAATGCGATTTTCAGCTCGATTTTTAATCCAAAAACTCAAATTTCTGTAGTTTTTTCAACATTTTCAGTCATTTTCGTTAACAAATTTTTATCTCAAAAATATACTGTTTCAGGGAATTCGTTTGGTCTAGTTGTTGAGCCTGAAAATGTCGTTTTTCCGTGAAAAAATTGCTCGAATCCCTGATTTTGGGCTTTTTTGGTTCAAAAACGATCGATTTTCTTGTAAAAAACCGAATTTTCAGCGCTAAAATCCCATATTACCTTAACATTTTGGCTCTCAAAATAGATGTTCAGTCAAATTCAGTGTAAAATGAACAGAAGAATATTGATTTTCAGGACCGCAAGCAGACGCTGTCCGACGATACGAAGAACTCGTCATCGAGAAAGTTCGAACGTTTCTTGACGCGGAACAGTCTTCTGATATAATCCACGCGGCTAATCAATTATGTACGACTATTCGGGAATTAGTGCATAATGTATCACAGAATTATTCAACATGCTTCCCTACTACTTCTGGAGTCTCGACGACGAGACCGATGACGTCACAGAATTCAGAAGACAAAGAGAAATCGGAACAAGAGGAAGCAGAAGGGAGACAGAGTAGTGATACGATGACTGAGAAGTTAGTGGGTTGGGATTGTGGGAAAATGGGAATAGAAAAATCTTAAAAACTGTATATTACAAGTAAAAACCGTATGTATATTACATGTTTTCTGTGAAACAGAAGATGAAGATTTTGAAAGAGATTTTGAAAAATGCGTTTTTCGTCTAGTTAGTTATAAAATTTTGATTTTTGTTTGAAATGTAATTTTTTCTAGTTTCAGACAAATCTATAAATCTAAAATTTGTTATGAAGCAACAGTATTTGACGGAGCACTTACTTTTTTCCACTTTTGGATAAATTTTTGATGAAAATTAATGCTCTTCGAAAAAGTAATTTTCATGAACCAATTTTTTGGTTTTTAATTCCAATTTCCCAATTTTTAATTCGATTACCCTGAGGAACTGAATGATGCCTAAAAGTTGTCTGAAAGTCTTTGACCCTCGAATTAAGTTTGGACGAGAATAATGATATTTCTAGCTGAAAAATACAGCTGAAGACCAAATTTTCACCGAAAAACCCTCGAAAATTCACCCAAAATACTGAGAATTCCAAATTTTCGCTTTAAAAATGCGATTATGTTCAGAATATCCCATAGTTGTCAAGGCACGGCCCGGGAAAGTTGGCGCGAAAGTCAAATTTACAAATTTTTTCGCGAAAAAGTCAAATTTTTGACTAAATTAGAAAAAATTCTGAAAAATAGTCAAAAATGGTCACATTTTCGATGAAAAATTGAAAAAATTTCGAAAAAAAATTGGAAAAAAGGGTCATTTTTTGAAGCCGGGCCTTGACAACTATGGAAAATCCATATCCAGAAATCGGATCGAAAAAACGATTTCAGACGCGTGCTCTGGCGATTAGAGACTGCTTTCAAGTCAAAAAGTTTAGAAATTTTACTGTTTCAAAAGTCATTTCTAAAAAACTGAAATCTGTGGAAAACTAGTGAAAAATGTGTTGTTCTGTTCCTAAAATCTGTCCCTAAATCCATATTTTCAAGTTTTCATCTAAAACTTTACAGTTGCCTAAACAAAACTTTTAATAAAAATCAAACAATATTTTCAGTTGCAACACTCTACTAGGAAAACTGGATCGCCTTATGAAATCTCTGAAAGAAGACGCGAATTACCTCGAAGAATCAGGATTCGAACCAGGAGACGACGACGAGTGTTCGACGGGAGACGAGATGTTGAAACGAAGAGATTCTGTGGTAAATCGAGCGAATAGTCTGAAAAAAGCACTGCGAGAAGTGATATCAATGGCTGAAAAGGGTATCGATCAACACTATAGAGATACGAATACGGCGGCGTGTACGAGGAGAGAACGGTTTCGAAAAAAGAGGAGTAAAACGACGCCAAGTGTGCTTAGGGTGAGTTTTGGATCAAATCAAGTTGATACCGAGAAAAACAATTTTCATAATTTTTATCTGAAATATCATTTAACACTCTAAAACTAAAAGATTCAGAATCCTCACAAAATTTCTGAAATTTTGAGCCCCATATTGACTAACTTTGGAGCATTTTTGATAGATGGCCTAGAAAATGCATTTCCTAGGCCACTGGACCCAAATGATCCGAAATAGGTCGAAATGGGGCTCAAAATTTCAGGAATTCTGTGGAGAAGATGAATTTGTTAATGAAATAAAGGTAGAGTTTATAGTTTTCGAGATTTCAGAACTGTCGAAAAAAAAGTTTCGAAAAAAATCTTGGATTAAAAAAAAGTTACCTTCCGACCCAATTAAAAGTAACATATCCAGAATCCTCATAAAATTTCCGTTTTGAGCCCCATATTGACCGATTTCAGAAATTTTGAATTTGGTGGCCTAGGAAATGCGAAATGCGCTTTCTAGGCCACCACCAATGCTTCCAAAATTCTGAATTCTTTTTCAGATATCCCACTCAAATCTGTCTTCCTCATCCGCCTGCTCCCCTCCGTGCTCTCCAGCTGAAGAAGAGGAAAACGACGGAAAAGAATTTCGGAGTGCTTCTTGCAAAGCGACATTCGATATTTCTCATTCCCAATCCAGCTCATCTGCTGTCCTTACAGCTCTATTCAATTCTCAATCGAATTCTCAATCCGCCCGAAATTTCGATGAATTAGAGAAATTAGAGAAACCATCAATAGGTACAGTACACCCACCGACTCCCGGTGCAACACGAGAACCATCGACTGCTTATGATGATGACGTGGAGAATTCTGGAGAACCGAAAGAGAATCAGACATCAGAATCTTCTAGAAGAGCTTCAGAAGACGTCTCAACAAATGAGAATATGAAGGGATCACCGGATCGGCCGAGAATCTATTCGGATACGACATTGAATAAGAATTCGGATAAAATCAAGAGTCAAAGTCTTCATCCGATATGTTCAAGTGGAGTGGAGAAGATGAAACAGAGCCATTCGGATAGTAGTTTATACGGCGAGTACGGTGAGTTTAGGAATTCTTTGATACTTCTTCAAAAATTTCTTTTAATTTCATTGTTTTTACTATTGATGTTAACTAGAGAACTAGAAGGAGATACCGGGACGAGACCGAAGTGACCGAAGTAGTGCTCGAAATGGGATGAGTTGGGACGTCCCGCGTCCCCGTCCCGCGCGTCCCGGATTGTCATAAAACGGTTGAAAATAAACGTATACTTTTGAAACTTAGGAAATTGCGTCCCCAGCTATGTCTTCCGATTCTGTGAAAGTTTCACTATTCTCCGACAAAAACTGACAGTTTTCCAAAATTCCCGGAAAAAAGTGGGACGCCCCATTTCGAGCGCTAGACCGAAGCGGCGGGACGATACGAGACCGAAGTGACCGGAGGATACGAGACCAACGGGACCTAGATTACGGAACAATACGAGACTGGCCGAGACCGTAGGGACGGGATGGGACGAAACGGGTCGAGACCAACGGGACGAGAAATGACGGAACCGGCGGGATGAAAAGTACGGGGCGGGTCGAGACCAACGGGACAAAACGAGGCGAGACTGGCGGGAGACGGGACGAGACAGGACCGATGGGACGGGAGGATACAAGACCAACGGGACGATATGAGACCTTCGGGACGAAACGGGTCGAGACCGAGGGAACGAGACGAAACGAGACGAGGGGGCGGGAAGATATGAGACCATGGGGACGGTAGTATACGAGACCAAGGGGACGTGACGGTACATGACCGAGGGGAAGGGACGATACGATACCACTGGAACCAACGGGAAGAGACGATACGAGACCAAGGGACTAGTTTCGGAAACCAAATGCCACCACGATAACCATTTTTTGTTGTTCTATCCCGCCCTATGGCACAATACGGATCCGTCACTCGGCCGTCACGTCACTCGTGATGATCTACATTTTGGCGTCCTCTTCCAGTACTGATCCATTTCCTTCCACACGTCCATAACCAGTAATGAGACGTCCCAGACGTCCAATTTCACCAAAGCGTCACAAGCACCTCCGGTCATCGTAGAGTCCATCCAGGAGCCATCATTGTCCATTCTAGAGCCATTTTTGACCATCCTGGAGCACATCATTTGATCGGTAGACATCATCATTAGGGGGAAACGGCAGAGAATGACGATTTCTGCCTGTTTTGCCATTCCTTATATGCATCTGAAAGTAGAGCGATCGTTATCTGAAGGTCACGGAATACGGTACTTGCTGATTGTTATCAGTATGGGAGGTCACGTTTTATAAAAAGTGAAAAAAGAGGTTTTTCATTTCTTATTTTTGAGGGAAATGTTGTCCAGATAAGTCGTAAATCAGAAGTTTTGACCGAATTTCAGAGTTTTAGATGGTTCTTTTTTACAGGTTTTCAGTAGATTTTTGGATATTCTGAGCCGAGATTTTTCCAGGGATGTGGCTATGGAGGCGCTTTGGGCGCTGACAGACAAGACAAAGTGTGCGAAAATGCGACGAGAGAGAGTGTGTCTGCGTCTCTCCAAGTCGCACACTCTCTCTCTCTAGCCGCATTTTTGAATTTTCTTTGAAAATGCGAGGCGCTCAACGCCACCCGGGCACATACGTGGATTTTTCTCTGTTTCATGACCGTTTTTTAAAGGTTTCAACCAATTTTTCGACTTTTGAAGTGCTGAAATCGGTCTAGAATGTAGAAACTCCAGCCCCCAGGAATCGCTGAAAATCTGATTTTCAGGTTTTTGAAAAAATTACTGTTTCATAATTTCATCAAAAAATTTCTATAAAAAGCGTAATCAATTGAGTGTTATCTATCCCATCAACTCTATCAATATAATTTCCAGAACACATGGAAGGATCCTCTTCTGGTTGTGGTGTCGGCGCATCTGGAAGTACTCTCTCCCCATCAAGACCATCTGATTCTGCCACGTGGTCACGAATAAAAGAGAGAAAACGGACGGTCGGAAGTGATTTGGGATTGTCGAGTAGCTCGCATTTGAGAAGGTTTGTATTGTGTGTGTTTTATGTTGGTTTTTGTGTTTTTGCAGCTGAAATTTCTAACTTTTTTGTTGATTTTTTGAGTGAATAAAAACTAGGAGAAAAACCGAATTGATATCGATTATAGAAATCCAAAAAATAAAACTGTTTCAGACTGAAATTGAAGGTTTTAAGAGATTTTTAATTTTTTGCAAAAAAAAACTAGAAATTTCCGATATGTTTTAAAGTTCATGCAGCATGAAAAACAGTCTGAATAAATGAATATATCAAGATTCTCTTGTGACTTACTGTTTCATAGTGAAACCGTAATTTTTAGAATTCTTTTTTTTTGTAATTATCGTTGAGTGATACTTTTTTCCCGAAGTTTTTTAAAATTCTTTCGTTAAGAAATCATGCTTGGATCACTTTTGGGTAAAATAAAATAACTTACTGTTTCACCATGAAACAGTAATTTTATTCTGCTTCTTTCCAGCAATATTGTCATTTACGAATATTCCCAAAAACTAGTTTAAAAAAAAACATTTTTTCCTGTTTTTTGTGAATTTTCGGCTTCTCTGAGCAGGTCCGCATCAGATCATAGGCATCCCCCTTTACATTTTAATACATTTTTTGGTCATAGATTTGATGTAAATCTTATTTGGCTTTTCGTAGCACTGAAATTTTCTTTTAATTACTGTTTCTCAAGCAATTTCTTCTGTTTTACATATGACCGTTATCGTTGGCCACGCTTGACACAAATATCGAAATATTCTTGTTTCAGACGAAATTCAAACAGCTTCACTTCCGAAATGAATATTTCTTGACATTTGGTATTGGTTGACTAGACCTACCGTCTCTGATAATAAGCCACGCACACTTCCAGCTGTGGGGAAGAGACGTAGCTTATTATCAGCATACTTGTCAAAAATCGGGCCGGCCCGGATTCGAAAATGTGCACTTATTTTGTAACACAATTTTCTGAAATTTTTCGAAAATTTAGAGTAAAAATGCTTAAATTATCATATTACCCATCCGCCGGTGGCTGACCGCTTGCTCAAAGTTCGGCCCGGGGACGCGGAGTGGGTCTCGACGCGACTACCGTAGTATAAAACTTTTTTATGGCGAAAGTACGGTCAAGAGCCGCCGTAAATCGAAATTCCGCAACGAGACCCACTCCGCGTCCCCGGGCCGAACTTTGAGCGAATGGTCAACCACCGGCGGATGGGTAATACATATTTACCTTTTTATTGAATTTTGAAGTTTTATTCGAAAACTTTACTTTTTCAAAAAAATTCCCAAAAAAACATCAAATTTTCAAAAATGTTTCAAAACGGGCCGAGCGGGCCGGGCCGGGCTACGGGCGGGCCGGGCCGAGATTTTTCCTGATTTTGGCCCGGCCCGGCCGGCCCGTGACAAGTATGATTATCAGAGGCGTAAATTTTACTAGGGAAGGGCATGGAGTCACTTTGGAGTTATAGGACGTGACCTTTATCAGTGGAAAGCTGAGAAAATTCTGATTCCAAATATATATATTCAGTTTTGGCCCCTAGGGATCTAGTATTCGAGAAAAACGGGGTCAAAGTTCTCTATTTTTGCGAACTCTTGAATACCAGGCCTCGAGGGCAGAAACTGAAATAAATTTGGAATCAGCATAATTTCAGCTTTCCAATCAGAGTTGAGCGGAATGCGATTTTTGAAATGGCGGAAGGCGGAACGCGGAAAGCGGAATAAGAAATTTTTGGGCGGAAGGCGGAAAGCGGAAGACGGAATTCTAAAAAATTCGGCGGAAAGCGGAAGGCGGAAGGCGGAAGCGAAAATTTTTTAGCGGAAGGCGGAAGGCGGAAAGCGGAATGAAAAAAAAGCCAAATGGCGGAAGGCGGAATACAATTTAGTTTTTAAGAAGACGATTTTGGCCTTAGTTTGTTGTAAAAAACACTTGAAATGGTTAAATTTTGTTTTTTTCGGTAAAAACTGATAGTATTGCTGCAAAAAAACGTAAAAAAATATCAGTAAATTGGAGTAGGCAAACATATTTTTCAATCTGGTATTCTCTAGGCGGGAGGCGGAAAAAATCATAAAATAGCGGAAGGCGGAAAGCGGAAATAGGAAAATTTTTGGCGGAAAGCGGAAGGCGGAAGGCGGAATAAAAAAAAATTTTGGCGGAAAGCGGAAAGCGGAAGGCGGAAAGAAAAAAGTGGCGGAAAGCGGAAAGCGGAAGGCGGAAAGCGGAATTCCGCTCAACTCTGTTTCCAATGATATAAGCCACGTCCCATAACTCCACGGTCACCTGGAAGCCTTCCCTAGTAAAATTTACGCCTCCTCCCAAACATTGTCGCCAAAACAGCTGAAAGTGGGCGTGGCTTAATGTCAGAGGCGATAGGTCTAGTCGGCCAACATCAAATGTCAAGAAATATTCATTTCGGTATTAAAACTGTTGGAATTTGGTCTGAAATTATAATATTTCGATAAGTTTACGCTGTGCTCGAATGAAAACGGTCATATTAGCTCGGCAATGTTCTTACAACTGCGCTCCACCGAATTCCCCTTGAGAAATGTCTCTTTTTCTCTGAGTTTCTCAATTTCGAACGCAGTTTTCTTCGGGTTCGGTAGAGCGCAGTTGTGAGAAGTGTGCCGTGCTAATAGTTAAAAAAAACGAAATGGCTAGAAACAATTATTTCTATAATACCCCGAATATAATTTCCCTTCCCTGAATGTCATTATGTGTTCTGTCTAACCTTCTAATTGTCTTCTTCATGTTTCTTTTATTGCAGTTGTCGTAACATGTTATCTGGTTTCGCCGGCGGCTCCCTCATCGCCGAAATTTTGTTATTAAATGCACGAGTACTGTCGCAGATGTCACGTGCCGTCGGGTCGATCCCGAATACTGGTGGCAATGTCAATCAGATCAATACGTCCGTCGATTGTCAGACACCTTTGTACGTTTTTTTTTGTCTTTTCTTGAGAGAGTTTTGTGTGGAGAAAAGAAAGTGGTTTGGGTAAGAAAATGTGAAAAATCAGGAAAAAGAGTATAATCAATAATAAATTTACTGTTTCAAGAGTATCAGATTATTTTTGAAAAACCGTTCCAAATAATAATTCGTCGATACTTGTCATACAAAACCATTCAAATAGTTCACTGTTTCACAACGAGCAGATGAAATTTTCGAAGATTTAATTCTTACTGCTAGTTTCAGATACACTTCTTCCAAAGTTCCCTCTAGAATTTATAGCTGAAAATAAAAGGGATCACTTGAGTACATTCTTGAAATTAAAATTTCTCATTTAAAAATCAGAATTTTCTTGAGAGAGAGAGTCGAATTTCGGGCGCACCGGTAGCACAGTGGTAGTGCTGCGGAGGCTTAATCTGTAGACGGTGGTTCGATTCCACCTCGGTGTCACCGATTTTTGACAATCTCTTTCTTACAACCTTTCGTGCGAAAACATCAGGAATCCACATCTGTAAATATAATTTTATTCTAAAAATAACGCAATCAAAATCTGAAATTTTGTTTCCCTGACCGAAAAATATTTTACTGTTTCAAACTGTTTACATGTAGTTTCGCAAATTAAAAATTTCCGTTTATCCATACTTGTCATTTGACGGGCCGAGGGAAAATTTTGCCGGCCCGGGTGGAAAATTTTTTTAAATTTTTGCACCCCAAAAATAATTTTCAAGTACTTTTTATCACTAAATTCACTGTAGAACTAATAAAAATCATCAATTCAGTCGAACTTTTGCAGAAAATGCCCCAAAAACCACTTTTTCAAAAATTACTACTGAAAAAAACATGTTTTTCGAAAAAAAGTCGCTTCACCCGGGCCGACCCGGGCCGGGCCGGTGAAAATTTAGAAATCGGCCCGGCCCGGCCCGTGACAAGTATGCGTTTATCGATTTAATCAAACATCCTTTAGAACAAAAAACAAAATATGATTTTGTGAAAAGTCTGAAAACAAACAATTTTTTAGAAGTTGGTGCGTTTAGAAACTTTTTACTGAATCCGACAATTGAGTTTGATGAATACAATTCGAATTTTTGATTATTTAAAGTTTCAGAGTTCATCACAAAATAGGCTTCGAGTGCAGGATCATACTATTATTTAAGTTCTTGTTTATATCAAATTCATGAAACGGTGAATTTCATGAGAATTCTAACTGACATTATAATAGGTTTATCTCAATAACTTTTCTGAAATCTTTCAACGAAACAGAATATTTTGGTTGCTACCCCGAATCAGAACTGTCCGAAATAGAACTAGCATGAATCAAAACCGATAGCAACTGGTTGAACGTGATGCTTAGTAATTAGACGACGATTTGACAATTATGATTGGTACTAGTTCTATTTTAGGCAGTTCTGATTAGTGACAGTACCATATTTTGATTGACATAAAAATTTGATTGGATTTCTTTCTTATGTGTATTTTGTAAAACAGTAAATTTATGAATCTCGAATCGATGTATTTGAGAAGTTATTGGAGTAGAAAGTTAGCCTCTTCAGTGTTTATTAGCAATTCAAACAAGAAAATTATTGATCTCTTTTATTTGAAACCGAAGAAAAACTCCCCGTATTCCAGTACCCAATACAAAGAGATGTGCGTGATGAACAACTATTTCGGCATTGGTCTCGACGCGAAAATCGCCCTTGAATTCCACAATAAACGAGAGGAATCCGAGAAGACGCGATCTCGATCGAAACTTTTCATGTGGTACGGTATATTGGGTGGAAAAGAATTGATGCATCGAACGTATCGGAATCTGGAGCAAAGGATAAAATTGGAGTGTGATGGTGTGCCAATTGATCTGCCGTCACTTCAAGGAATCGTGATTCTGAATATTCCATCGTATTCTGGAGGTGCGAATTTCTGGGGACGGAATAAGGATGGACCAGAGTTCACGGTGCAGAGTTTTGACGATCGGATATTAGAGGTACTGTACCTGCACATCTTAACGGAGAACTGAAGTCAATTTTTTCAAATTTCAGATTCTGATACTTCAGAAAATTCTTAGAAACTTCCATCATTGGAGCATATCACTCGAAACACAACAATTTCCGTTTTCCCGGCTCAAAAAGAGCTTTCGTGGAAGAGTTTTCCCACACGTGTTTTTTTTCCACCGTGTAGTCCTCTCGGACAAAATTATTTCTCAATTCCTGGTTTCCTCGTTTTTTCAACAAAATTTCGTTTTTTATGCGATATAAACGAACATTTGTTGAAAATAACGAGGAAAGAAGAAATTGAGAAAAAAGTTTGTCCGAGAGGACTACACGGTGACAAAAACTTGTGTGTGAAAACTCTTCCACGAAAGCTTTTTTGAGCCAGGAAAACGTGAATTTAGGATGTTTAGAGCGATTTTTAGCATATGCTCCAATGATGAAAGTTTATTAGAATTTTCTGAAATAACACTATCTGATACGTGTTTTTATCTGAAAAATTATTTTTTAAGTGTCATTTTTAAGGGATTTACGTCATTTTTAAAGAACTTTACTCATTTTTAAAGGAATTTTAGTCGTTTTTAAAAGAATTTAGGCATAAAATTGTTTTTTCAATAGCCGACCAGGTCGAAAAAGTTGTTTTCTCTGAAAGTGCAGACCACTACAGTAACCGCCTCCCTAATCCTCCCATTTGCAGGTTGTCGCCCTCTTCGGTGTAATCCACGTGGCAACTTCCCGTGTCCCCAACGCAGTCCGTCTCCAAAACCATCGAATCGCCCAGTGTCGTCACGTGCGTATCGTAATCCTCGGAGACGAGCCCATTCCCGTTCAAGTAGACGGAGAACCGTGGCTTCAACCACCTGGAATCATGCAAATCGTTCATAAGAATCGGGCTCAAATGCTCGCTCGAAACGCGGTATTCGATGCGACACTCAAGAAATGGGAGGAGCAAAAAGAGAAGGCGACGACTGCTCCGTCGACACCAACGGCTCTCGGAGCATCTGGAGGCAGCGCGGAGCATATTCCGTTCTTGACGAGAGCAAGAGAGTTTTTGAGACTGATTGAGGGAGAAATTGCGAGATTAGGTGTCTCGTCAGTTCTGCTGGGCTCGTTGGATGATGCGAATGCGATTGTGAGGGGCGGAGCCAGTGGGGAAGAGGATCCAGAGGTATGTGACTGTTGAGTGGTACAGTAATCCTACAGTAACCGGAGAAAAAACAACTAAAACTAAAAATTATTATCACTGTTTTAGTCGAATTCTAATTAAACATTTACTGTGAATTGCCGTTAAAATCCAAGCTGAGAGTTGTTGATACCTACAGTAATCCTTTCATTCTAAAAGATACCGTAATCCTACAGTAGGAGTCCTACAGTACTCGAATTCATCAGAACTGTAATTATTTTTACTGTTTCACGAAAATCTGAAAGGTTTTCACTGTAAGTTTTAGACAATTCTGGTCTCATTTCTTCAGCAATTTTTTGGATTTCAAGTTGCCGTTACCGCACTGTACACCTACAGTAACCTACAGTATACTTGTATAACTGATCTACTGGACTTCTATCTAGCCAAATTATTTACTGTTTCAAGTGAATCTGATAGTTTTTCTCTGGAATTATACGACAATAAAATGTCCTCACTTGTTGAAGTTGATTCCTACAGTAATCTACAGTACCCTTTAACCGTATACCCTGTAATGTGCACCTACCGTAATCTACAGTATCTTTGTCTATCTAATTGTGAATTATCGCGAGCATAGAGATTCGATCCTAGAACAAATTCTCACTGTTTCTGGTAAACAAGACAGAGATTATTGGGAATTCTCTGTAATATTGAGATGTTTCCTCTAAGGTGGGTCATTGGTTTTTATTGAGTGGTACAGTAATCCTACAGTAACTAGAGAGCAACTAAAAATTATTATCACTTTTTTGGTCGAATTCTATTATAATTAAACATTTACTGTGAATTGCCGTTAAAATCCAAGCTGAGAGCTATTGATACCAACAGTAATCGTTTCATTCTGAAAGATACCGTAATCCTACAGTAGGAGTCCTACAGTACTCGAATTCATCAGAACTGTAATTATTTTTACTGTTTCACGAAAATCTGAATAGTTTCCTTAGTAAGTTTTAGACAATTCAATTTTCATTTCTCCAGCAATTTTTTTGGACTTCAAGATACAGTATCTTGTTACCGTCCTCTACAAATACAGTATACACCTACAGTATGCTTTTCTAACTGATCCAAATTCACTGTTTCTAGTGAAATTGTCCTACTCGTTCGAAATCGATCGGATTCCTACAGTAATCTAGAGTACCACATGTGACGATATTTGTGGAAAAAATGCTATGGAAAATTCTAGAATATTAACCAAAACGCGCCAAAGGTGCCCCAGCGGTCTTGTTTTTTTGAAGCTGGGACGCCTTTGACACGTTTTCAACTGAACAGTGAGGTACTTTATGCGCGTTTTTAACTGGAAAAGTGTCTGGCGCACCTTTGGCGCGTTTGTAGCTGAAAATGTGTGTCTGCGGTGTCTTAGGCGCGTTTTTGACAGAAACATGATATTCTGGGGTGCCTTAGGCTCGTCTGTAGCCGGAAGATCTGTGGCTGGGGTGCCTTTGGCGCGTTTGTATCTAAAAGTGTGTGTCTGGGGTGTCGTTGACGCGTTTTTGACTGAAACATGATTAGCTGGGGTGCCTTTGACGCGTTTGTAGCCACAAGATCACGGCCGGGTGTACCTATGGCGCGTCTGTAGCCAGAAGATCTGGGTCTGGGGTGCCTTTGTCGCGTTTCAGAGTTTGAAATCCAATTATCAGGCTGTGTCTTGTTTAGAAAAAATCCAAAACGATTTCACTTTCATACACACAGGGTCAAATTTAGTCCATATGAATTCAAATTATTTTCGCGCGAAACCGGAAGCTCAGTGAAGCGCGTTTGCACACAACTTGCACGTTGCCAATTGAGTCGCCGATCAGCATAATGCCGCCTTTGTATAACGTGGGTACAGTAAGACGAACGATAGGGAGTCAAATTTTTCGAATGAAGCTAGCTTTTCTTCCATTTTCTCGCTATTTTCGAGAAAACTTTGCACAAAAAAATATCGAATTCATTAAAAAAGAGAAAAATACAAATTTTTAATACACAAAAAAAATTTTTTTGGATGAATTTTTTGAATTTCGCGCTAATTTAACGCTAATTTTTTTGGAGCGCAGTTGCTTCATATGGACATTCTATGACCCTGTGATACAGTATACTTATAGTTTCTATCTGAGCGCTAACTACAGTAACCGACCATTACATTTTTTTACTGTTCCACTGCAATTATTTTTAAGTTTACGAAAAGTTTCATTTAGTCATACGAATTTTACAAGCATTTTTTTACAGCAGTAACCCGAATTATTCGTAGTTTTTCGATGAAAATTATTGATATTTCTCAAGGGGATAAATATGGAACAACATGATCGTAGGGTATGAATGGTCGATTCGAATTCGTTGTCGTCGTTGTAGTCTCCCGTAGTGGAATCTCTCTCAATTCCAATGCCTCATTACTATTTGCTCCGTTCATTCGTGACGACGTCGTGTCGAGTAGCTGATGATGATCTGCTTCTGAATGGAATCCGTCGATGAATGAAATCTGAGTGGCGTTCTCGGTTTTGTCAGTGTTCGAGGCGTGTGTTGATTGGAGTTGCCAGAGGAAACGGGCGAGCCAGGCTGGAAATTTCAGTTTTGTTAATTGAAATAAACCATACTTGTCAAAAATCGGGCCGGGCCGAAATTTCTCTCGGCCCGGCCCGGCCCGGTCGGCCCGGATTCAAAAATGGGTACCCATTTTTACCAATTTTTTTTTGAAATTTTTCGAAAAAAAACAGTAAAAATGCTTAAATTATCATTACATATTCACATTTTGATTCAATTTTAAATGTTTATTCGAAAACTATACTTTTTTCAAAAAATTTCCAAAAAAAATTCAAAAACTCAAAATGTTTTGAAAAAATGTTTCAAAACGGGCCGAGCGGGCCGGGCCGGGCCACGGGCCGGGCCGGGCCGGGCCGGGCCGAGATTTTTCCTGATTTCGGCCCGGCCCGGCCCGTGACAAGTATGAAATAAACATTAGCAGTCCACTCCTCTTACAACTGCGCCCCACCGCAAACGAGAGAGTATCGGTGAGAGAGACGCAGAGTGTTTTTTCTCGCGCGGGCACAGATTTTCACTGTTTTACCAAAGTTTTTTGTAAATTTTTATGGAAAACAGCGAAAGTAAGTTCAAAACTGTGAAAATCTGTGTCGGCACAAGAAAAAACTCTGCGTCTCTCTTGCCGATACTCTCTCGTTTGCGGTGGAGCGCAGTTGTAAGAACTGTGCCGAGCTAATAGATAATACAAAAATCTACTGTTTCAACTGAAATTGATCAAGTTTCAAAATTTCTAGATTCTCAGTCCCAGGTGCTTTTCGGTGCTAAAATATTTTCGTTCGTAGGTTTTGAAAATTCGACTTGAAAAACATGATTTTGCTTGAAAATTTCAGCTTTTTTTCTCCCAACTCACCCAGAAACAATATTAGAAATAGAGAATATATTGCATAGGTCCACACGATGACTAGTATCTGAACACCATGATTCACATTGTCCCAACTTCGGAGATATCTCTGAAAATGTTGGAAAATTGTTAGTTTTTTGACTCAAAAATCCCACTAAAACTCACATCAACACATATAAAACTGAAAACCACGAGAGCTGGAACCATCACAACCTCCTGAACGATTTTCCATAGAACATAGGCCATAATTGAGCTGGCACACTTGATTCCACGTAGTTTTAGGAATAATCTGAAATAAAATGATCACGGCTACCGTACCCCCATCTAGGGTTACTGTACTCACCTCGCGCCTGTCAAAATATTAAGAGTAATAACCACAACCAATAGACAATTCAACATTTGTCCCCTTTTCACTGATCCAATCATTGTGAAATCGAAAATTATCGATAGAAATAACTCGATTGCCATCAGAAGACGAGCACGACGCACCCATCGGTGCTTTCGATCACGGATACTCATTTGAGGCTGAAAATTTGATGAAATAGAGTGATTTGAGGCGAAAAAAAGAGAGAGAAAGGGATTTTTGCATGGAAAAAAGTATAAAATCTCAAAAAATTTGACATTTTCTAACCCAAAAACTCAAATTTTCTGAAATTTATAGCACATCTCTTTCTGACACATATCTTCCAGACGAATCTCTTTTTTTTTCTAGAGAAGCACGAATATCTTCATCTCTTTTTCTGGAAAAGTAAACAATCTTTTCCCATTTTTTTTGGAGGGTTGGAATTGAGCAATTTCATACGAAAAAATGGGGATAGGAGAGGGGAGAAAAAGAGGGATTTTTTGATTAGAAACTTTAAAAAAATTACTGTTTCAAATGGAAAATTTCAAAAGATTGGGGACCCTTATTCAGTTAAGCTTCATCATAATTCAATTTTAGATATTTTAAGCTGTAAATTAATGCAAAAAATGTGGTTTAATCTCAAATTTAGTCAAATTTTCAGTCAAAAACTGGGGTTTCTGGAACATTTTAGTCTGAAAATTTCATTTTTCTTACTGTTTCGAGATCAATTTTTGAGAACTTGGAACATTTTCAGTCTGTTCCAGTTCCAGACACTCAATTTAAAAAAAATCATGAAAATCCCAGTTTTCTACCTTTTTACTTAATTGGAAATTGGTGTGAAAACGTGTTTTTTTCATAGAAAAATTACTGTTTCGAATGGAACATTCTAAATTTCCGAAAGTTTAGGAACGCTAATTCGTTCATTTCCGTTCTTGCAATAAAAATTAATTTTTAAATAGTTTTTCACGGAATTGAGCTGTAAATTACTTCGAAGTGAGGGTAAATCTTAAATTTTGTCAAATTTTCAGCAAATATTGAGAATTTCAAACAAAAACTGAAATTATCCTGACTTGTTGAATTTTACTGTTTCAAAGTCAATTTTTGAAAACCTGGAACATTTTCAGCCTGTTCCAGCAATACCTAACAAAAACTTAATGTTCGAACATTTTTTCTCCAAAATTTTTTTTTTTCAATTTTTATTCGGAAAATTCTACTAAATCTATATTTTTAAACATTTTTTCATGAAAATCCGCTCCAAAATCCCGTTTTTCCACCTTTTTCTTATTCAATAAGCTCCCCGTCATCCTGCCAGCTGAACCAGTCTAACTAGCACAAAAAAAGGAAAAATTGAATTGAATTCAAGAAAAAAGAAGAAGAAAAATGTTTTTCGACATAGGGAAACGAACGCTTCTCTTCTTTTTTCTTTTTCTCTTTTTCTTTCAAATTTTTGAACTAATTAAATTATAATAGAGAAGGGGGCGGTGGCACATGCGCCTTTAAGAAAAATGAAATATAATTGAATTCCCGAAAGAAAGCGAATACCGAAAAAAAGTTTAGAAAAAAGGGGGCGGAGCCTCAATTGAGCCAGCTCCACTTCTCCGGTTTCAAATGGATATATCCGCATTAGGAAAACATTAAAAGGCGCGAGGAGGAGGAGAGCTTTCAAACCAATGAGATGCCGAAAGAGAAAGAGCAAAATCATTTATGGATACACATTTATGGATAGAAAAAGAGCAAGCAAGTTTTGGTGCTCTTTTTGGAAGAGAAGATCAAAATAGATGAATGGGGGCGTCTTGTGCCACGTCAGCAATTAATTGGTGTTGGAGCTGCTAGCCCGGCACGCGTCTTACAACCGCGCTCTACCGAAACCGAAGAGAATTGTGGGCGAAACTCAGGAGGACGCAGAGAAAAAGAGACATTTCTCAAGGTATTTTCGGTGGATCACAGTTGTAAGAAATGTGACGGGCTAATAGCTGGAGACATCCGGACACACAGAAACATTTGAGGACTATCTAAAACTGTGTAAAAAATTACTGTAGCAGATCATTTTTTTGGAGAAAGTAACGGACATCCGGACGTAAAGATATGAAGACAGATCCGGAATGTAGGTCTGTAGTCTCAAGAAAGACATCCGGATGAACTAACTGGAGAATAGACACCCAAAATACCGACGAATGTTCACTACCGTTTACATTAAATGGCTCCGCGACAATTCGCAACTGCGACATTCCGCAACTAACGTAGGTTTCGCAACTGCGACACTTCGCAACTGTTCATTTCGCAACTGCGACATTTCGCAACTACGACAATTCGCAACCACGACGTTTCGCAACTGCGACGTTTCGCAACCATTAAACTAGCAATAGTTTAACCTAGTTTTGTCTAAAAATGGGTCAGATAACTTTTTCTTCTATTTAATTATTTTCAAATATGTTTCCAAGCACTTTGGTACACTCAACATTTTCTGCTGACCCAAATATGCAAATGCCCAGTGGTTGCGAAACGTCGTAGTTGCGAAACGTCGCAGTTGCGAAATGACTAGTTGCGAAATGTCGCAGTTGCGAAGTGTCGCAGTTGCGAATTGTCGCGGAGTCCAAAATAAATAAGTCGAATTTGCTATAATTAATTCTTTTAAAATTAACCAAACCTATCCAATTTCTCTTTACTTTTCCCGTTGAAACAGAAAAAATGCCCCTAGAGAAAAAAATAGTTCACAGACATCCGGACAAACATTCCTAGGAGTGGATTATTGGGTTTCATAATAACGCACTTTAAACAACTGTCACAAGAGATATATATTCTCTGAAACAGTAAACTTTTGTGAGAAATCAATAATAGGCATCTGGAAAGACTGAAATATTTACAATTTCTGATATTAGCTCGGCACAGTTCTTACAATTGTGCTCCACCGAAATTCCCTTGAAAAGTGTCTCTTTTTCTCTGAGTCTCTCAGTTTCGCACTCAATTTTCTTCGGTTTCGGTAGAGCTCAGTTGTAGGAAGCGTACCGTGCTAATAATTCAGGAAAGAAAAGAAGTGTGAAATTCCAGGAATTAAATGAGCCAAAATCTGCTTCAGAAAATTACTGAAATTACGGAAATATCAAACGCGCTCTATCTAACTTTTCATGGCTGCTAAAACTATAAGAGAATTTTGAAAAGCCAAGCGCTGTCCCAATATTGAAACTTTACGTTGCTCGTAATAAAGTTACACTGAAACAGAAAACAGTGGCTAACATTCCGAGTGTCACTCCACGTTGCCCCAGCCAACCTGTCTCAAGTACGTGACTACGGTAGTCTAGGTGCTCTGAGAAGAGCTCCGAGAGTTTTTGGAGATTGCCAAATGACATTCCCAGTAGAATCACGTTGAACTTGAAATTTCCAAGAAACACAAATTTTGAAAGATCTCTTCCTCTTCCTTCTTTTTTTTTTGAATTTTCAAAAATTAGAGAAAGGAACGAAAAAGTGACATCAGGAGATGTCTCTCCTTCTTTTAACGAGAAATTGAAGATTTCCTGGAAGAGATATATGTATAAATGAACTCACGGAGAGCAGGAGAGAGCACTTGCTCTTTTTTGTGAGCAAAGAATTCTCACGTTCTCATGAAAAGGAAAAGGACAAATGGAAATAGTGAAAAACTGAAATTCAGCTCCAGAATCGCTGGATTTACGGAAAAAGTTGACGTTATTAAGACGGAAATGGCCTAAAAAGCGCTGGAAAACAGCCTACTACACCTATTTTCCATGTCTGAATCCTCCAGAATCTCTCTAACCGTTCGACATCATCTGAACACCTTCAGAAGACATTCAGAAAACGTTAAATGATGAGAATCATAATGAAAAAGAGAGTGAATGAGTTGAGTACAAACATACTCTCACACTTTCCTTCTTCTTCTTTTTTTGACGAAGCACAAGAAGATGACTAGTCGACGACGGCGACGACGATGAATTAATAATTTGGCTCCTTCTGGAAAAGAAGAAAACGTCAAGATGAGAAGAAGAAGAAGAAAGAGTTTGCACTTCTTGTCTGCGTCTCTTGTTCACTCTCTCTACTGGAGGTGGTGGGTGTGGAAATTAATGTGCTTGTTTTTCACCGAGATTTCTGAAGAAATTTCTGAAGAATGGAGCTATAAAAAGAGCACACGCACGAGATGTAATTGGATTCAGAAGTTGGATCTATGAATTTTGGATTCTACTGGAATCACGAGTATCTGGAAACTGGATGATTCAGAAGCTCTGAGCCAAGATTTCGCTGGGTGAATCAGAAAAAAGGACATCCGGAAATGTGGACACGCAGAGGTCTGTACACACGGTCACAGATCCGATTATCTGAAAATTCGGACATCTGGACTTCTGTGCACACTGACAGACAATAAGGCAAAGCTAGACGTCCGAACTCTAGATATGCAGACATCTGGAGTCATTGACCATAGTTGTCTGGATTCCGGATTCCAGGAATTGAAAAAGGTCATTCCGTACAACTATGTCATCGACAAACCACACGCTAACCACTTCTCGAATTCAATGAATTCTTGAAACGTGTAATGACCAAAAACGGAGACGGACGACCCCAAAAAAAGTGTCCGTTGGGACACAAATATGATGGATTGGATACAACAACGCTATACACCAAACATTGGAAATATTTCTGAAGACACTTCTGAAAGTTTGACAGAGATCAAAACGGGGGTTACTGTAGCTTTGAAACCTACTGATCTAACTTTTGATCTGGGTTACTGTAGCGGCAGATCTTACTATTTTTATTAGCACGGCATGTTTTTTACAACCGCGCTCTACCGATTGAAAACTGTAGAAAATTACGTGTGAAATTGAGAGACTCAGAGAAAAAGAGACATTTTTCAAAGGCATTTCGGTGGAGCGCAGTTGTAAGAACTGTGCCGAGCTAATACATCGTTTAATCCGCAGAAAACGCGGAGATACTGTAACTACAGTACACCCGCTTCCCCATAGATCGAGTCATCTGCATCTGCATCTGGGGTATACTGTAGTTCTCCTAGTTGGCTCCTCCGTCCAAATAATCAAACACCAGCGAGCACATGAGCAAATCGAAAAGAAAAGAGAAAAAAGAGAACTTTAGTCCAAGAAAAGTGAGGAAATTGGCGAATTATGCTAATTTTATACGGCGCGATCTCTTCGCCTATCGACTAAATAGAATCGTTATGCAAATCTCCAAAACGTTTTTTTTCTTTTCTCGAGATAAGAAAAAATGTTGAAAAAACAGAAAAAAAGAGCAAAAAAAGAAGAAGGGAGACAATAATTTGGTTATGTGACGTCTAGACTGATTTTATAATAAAATGAAAATCGACTGAAAACGTCTGTCTATGAGTCCCGGTGTCCGAAAATGTGATTACTGTAGGATTACTGTAGCTTTAGAATTTAGGATGTAGGATTACTGTAGCCTAATGCCCAACCCTCTCAATTTTCTCATTTTTCCAGGCTATCGACGATCTGGAAGAACGAGAAGAAGCCGTCGCCTCGGTGGAACGTGTCGTTGAACTTCTGGAGGATCACTTCGGATTCCCGCAGAGGACGAGAGCACCAGCCGGGCAGCCGAAACTCGGACCCACGCCGCACTTCACTTTTGAGATTCACGTGAGTGTACAGTAATCTAAAATTACGGTTTCAGAGAAAATTTGTTTGTTGGAGGCGGGGGGTGTGAAATCAATAAGTTCTAAGGAAACGGACATAAATTAAATTTCACTGGTTTTTTTAAGAGCGAAAATTATTTTCAGATATTTCCATTGAATCAATAATGCGATTTTCAAAAGTTTTACGGTTTCACTATAACTCGAATTCTGACACTCAAAGTATGTATATATATATATATACAAAAATTACAGTGAAATGTGGTTAAAAAACTTGAAATTCATCTTTTCACAAAAATCTTGTTGAAATGGTACTGTAGAAAGTCTGTTCAACTAGAACGCATTCATTAGTTTCCTTTCAATATTATGTGATTTTTGGTGCTTTTTAATTCAAAATTCACTGTTTCTTAGTGATATCAAATTAGGCGATCAAATCGAAAACTCGTTCAGATTTTCCTTTCCTTTTTATAGTAACTCCTCATCAAAACCACCCCGTTTAGCACTTAATCTGATCTTATTGAACAGCAATTGTTTTTTTTATTTTAGTATAATTGAGTCCAATTCTAGTGGTTTTGATAAGAACCAGAAAATTAAATTTTCATGTTTCACTGAAAAGTTCCAGTGAAAACCAAAGCCAAAGATTTTTTAAAACATCCATTAGAGTTGAACTCATCTAGTAGCTCGACACAATTCTTATTTATTAGCACGGCAGGCTTCTTACAACTGCGCTCCACCGAACTGCCTTTGAAAAATGTCTCTTTTTCTCTGAGTCTCTCAATTTCGCACACTATTTTAATAATACGACGACTCATTCTATTGGAATGATTCCAAGTTCAATTTTGAGAAGTTTAAGCACATTTTCTAATTTTTAAAGCTAGTCCCTTATTAAAAAATTTTCATTCAGTAGCTCTGGATGTAACCAGTATTTTTCATACTTGTCAAGGCATGGCCCTTTTTTCCAAATTTTTTCAGTTTTTCATCGAAAAAGTGACCATTTCTGATGATTTTTTTTTTAATTTCTTCTATTATAAATTCACAACACTGCGCCGCATGGCTTTAAAGGCGCATATAATTTATTAGAAATTTCGCGGAATGGTCTCGTAGTTGAAAAAGATCAAATACCCTATTTTCGAGCTTTGCAGGTCTAAAAATAAATGCAAATAATGTTTTTCGCTTCGAGACCATTTTGAACAAATTAGAGGCGCCAAAAGCCATGCGGCGCAGTGTCGGGAATTTATAATAATTCTGAATGATAGTCGAAAATTTGATTTTTTTTTCCCAAAAAAATTCAAAAATTTTGAAATTTTTTGAAATTTTGACCTTCGCGCTAATTACCCGGGCCTTCGGGCCGGGCCTTGACAAGTATGGTATTTTAATAATAATAATAATAATTTATTCATCTTTTGTTGTGCAAGAGAAAAAAAAGAAATGGGCGAAATCTATAAGAACATACAACAAGAAGGGGTGAATAAATATGTAAGATGAACTATAGGACCCGCAAAGAGTCCAGCGCTCAAATTTTTGGAAAAATGGCCTGTAATGGCAGCTGGCGGAGTCGAGACGCAAAAGTTTGTTCGGTTACGGTTTTAGGGAAGTAGGGTACGATTTTATCCCAGGTCGAAAAGTGTTTATGTAGAAATGAATTGTTTTTCTTACCGCAAAGTACTATTCTATATGGGAACCGGGGGGATCTTGCAACATCTTTCAATAAAAAACTGTAATCCTGCAATTTTACTGTTTCACAACAATGACTTGTTGTGCTCTCAGAAATTTCAATGTTACACCTCCTGGAATTATTATTATTATTATTTATTTACGCATTCTCGAATCCCATTTAAAACTCATTCCATTCTTTCCAGGGCGACGAACCTGACAATTGGCGTTACGTCATCAACTCGATTCGACAAGAAATGGATCGAGAAGAGGCGGCGATTCGAGAAGCACGAAAACAGGATCTGATAGCCGGAAAACCGAAGAGATCTCGGTTCACCGCCTGGTTTCATAAGAGATTCGGAACGAGATCTTCTCCGTTCGCATTTGATAATAGTGAGTGATTGCTCAGTATCTGAGATGAGTTTATCTGGAATCGAATCGAGATGGATGGTAGTTTTAATACGGGGAAAGCTTGTCAAGATCGTAGAAATCAGGAAGTTCAAATCGTCTGGTGCGCCTACGGCGCGTTTACTGCAAAATCTTAAATTGCTCACAAATATAGTGTATTTTTCTGCAATAAAGTATGGCATAAGGGTTATCAAATAACTGAAAATCTGATCCAGAATTTTCAGACCAGCTCAAAAAAACGATATTATTAATAAGAAAGATCCTGAGCTTCCTGTATACTCGAATCCCGTTAAAAGCAAAAGATGAAGTGATTCCCCAACATTTCCACTGAATTTTTCTACAAGGACGTTAAAGAAAATATTGCTCTGAAACAGTAGAACTTCTAGGAAAGTTTCACATTTTTGAAAACATGTCACGACTATACTCATTCGAACCGTCTTTTTTCGCTGATTTCAAAAATGTTTTCAATTTTGAATTTGAGTGAAAATTGACCGACATACGGTAGTTTAAAATTTCAGAAACTGAGAAAATTCTGAAAATCAATGTGTTCTGAAAATAGATCAATATGTCAAAACTTCAAAAAATAAGATCGAGAAGTTTTTCCAATATTTAACATTCAAAGTCTCAATGCGCTAATTGCGGAAAACTGACTCGAAAAACTTGAAACATTATTAAATGAAATTCTTGAAACAGTAATAGTTTCCGATATCAACTCATTTGTTTCAGTTCCCTACTGGACAAGTGACGAAGTGTGTGCATGGCTCTCATCGATCGGAATGTCAGAATACGGATCAACGTTTCGAAAGAATGATATTCAAGGATCTGAGTTGATGCATTTGGAACGATCCGATATTATGGATATCGGAATCACTAAAATTGGACATGTCAAGAGATTACAGGTGCGAGGAGGGGATGGAGGGGAAAAGTGTCATTTGGGGATGTTAGGGACTAGCTATCAGCTCGACACAGTTCTTACAACTGCGCTCCACCGAAATGCCGTTGAAAAATGTCTCTTTTTCTCTGAGTCTCTCAATTTCGCACACAATTTTCCCCGGTGTCGGTAGAGCGTGGTTGTAAGAAGCGTGCCGTGCTAATATAGAAAAATGAGAAAAAGCAGTAAAAGTCATTTTATCAGAATTAATTACATTTGAAAAATTGGATAAGAAAATGTTGAAACAGTGAATTCAAGAATCCGTTGAACCAAGTCATACCGATTTGAAGACACTCAATTTTTTCTAAATTAGAAATGTTGAAACCGTTTTTTTTTGGATTTCCGAAGTCCAAAACTCGTATTTTCCACCACCTTCTTTCCCAATGGGTAGTAGGTATGGCGGGGGGAAAAAAAGTGGGCGGGGCTTAAGCGCGTGTAGATAATTTTGTTTTTCAGTTTTGCCAGTGTAACTTTGTTCAAACTTTATATTTTTCAATAATTTTTTTTTAGCTTCTTAGCTAATAACTTTTTCTTGCTTTTTGTCAAATTCCATATTTCTGGAGTGGAAAAGAGCAGAGTTATGCTCAGAAATAGGCGAAAAAAGCGACAAAAAAATGTCAAGATTTTGTCCCACTTTTGCACCATTAATAACTTTTCCGATTCTCGATGAAATTTTGATTTTATTTTTTTAATCGATAGCAAATTTTCGGGGCAATCTTTTATTAAGAACCCCCTTTTTGAGATTCCATACTTCTAAACGAGTTATAATCGATAGAATGGAGGCAACTTTTTATTTTGAGAAAATTTTCAGTTTTTTGATTTTTCGGTTTTTTTGCTTTGCCTCGATTATCTCGAGTTCTACCCGATATTTTTTCATATAACTTGGCAACTAGACGTAATGTTGGGCGAGAAATCACTTTTTCACGTCAAATTCCTAATTTGAAACACCCCCCGCCCGGTACGGCCGGTGGTCTGAAGAAAAACAGAAAAAAACGCCTTGCTGAAGTCGGCTTCCATCGGACTATTTTTGCTGTCCTGAAAATTTTTTGTACTAAAGTTGTTTTGATTTTTTGATATGTTGGTCAAATTGGAATTATCTAATGGAATATCAAGTTTCAGCCAAAACGGTCCAGTGGGAGCTGAGCTGTGGAGAAAACGTGTTTTTCGCTTATATCGCTTAGCTCTCGAGTGTCTTCTGTCCGGTTAATATGGTTTTATGATATGTGTTAGCCAGGAAAATTATCTAGGGGGAGAAAAAAACAGAATTAAAAAATATAAATTTTGACTCGAGTTATAGAGTCCCAAACTTTGAAGAACATTTTTGAAAGGAGACAACTGGTCGAGTCGAAGCAAGCGTGCCTCTTCCCACCACTTAAACGCCATCTGGGTGGCTACACACCAGCGAGTGTGTGGCTCAGTGGCAGTGTTGTGGTGCGTCGCGGGGGGTTTTTGGTTCGATTCTCTGGCTGGTCTAATTTTTTGTTTTTTTCTAACTCGGCTCAAAATTGTCGTAGAACCTTCATTTTACTACCATTCGGCCCCTCTTCTTATATCACGTAATATGATCGAAAGCTAATGAAATTCTGTTTGCTTGGGTCACATAAAATAGAAAAATGCTTATAACTTGCTTCAAAATGGTCGTAGAACAAAAATTCAAAGCTTGCTGAGCACTGCGCAAGGGGCGAAGCCCCTTCTAGCGGAGCCCGCCGGGAAGCGGGGGACGCTAGTCAATCCGACACAATAAACAATTGGTCAGTGCTGACCGAACTTTTTCTTTTGAGATTCTCGGCCACGGAAACTGGTTTCATATGATATTTATAATGATATGCATAGTTTTATCAATATCAATGGACACTGTAAGAATTATAGACAGCTTGACGGGGAAGAACTTACCGTGGCCTAGAAACCCAACAAAGTTCGGCCATCGCTGGTCGTTTTCGAGTTTTTTGTTTTCATTTTTCGAACTGATAACGGATTTTTTGATGTAAAATTTAAAAAAAAAATCAAAAATCTGTTTCAAATATTTTTGAAGAGTTTTCCACGTTCCTAATGAATTTGATGTCTCAAAACAAATGTTGATCTAATCCACTATTCCAAACCATATCAATCAATTCATTTTCTCCATGTTTCCAGTCATCAATAATGGATCTGCGTGCTCAAAACCAACGTGCCCGTCGTGCTCAAGCCCGAAAAAAGCGAGTGGCAAAAGAGTACAAACCGGACAATTCGGGTGGTGGTGGCCCATCTGGATTGGATAAGAGAAAAGAGTCGAGTGCTGAAAGATATCAAGACGGTCAACCGTCAACATCGTCTGCCGGTGGTGGACATATGTCTGGAAGCAAAAGAAGAATTCCACCGAAAGACGGAGAGTCGGCGCCAGCTGTCATGCAAATTGATCCCGCTTCTACTGATACATGATTCTAGATTTTTAAACTCTTTTTTTTCAATAATTCCCGTTGCTTTTTCTTAATCCTGTTTTCCCTCATATAGAAATATTAGGTATTTGTTGTTCCTTCCCTTCCCTCTTTCAAAATTTTCAGATGTTTTCTCTGAAAATCGATGTAACTCGTAGACGCCAGGCGTCCCCCTAATGATTGAAATTTCCATTTGATTTGCTCATTTTCTTTTGCTTTTTATGCGATTATTTAACTCTCTAATCCCACAATTTTCCTGTTCCAAAAATCACAAAATTCACACAAAACACATCACAAAACTGTTCCACCTTTTGCCCCAACTCTCAACCAAAATCACAAAAGAATCTTTCATTTCTTATTTTATTTGCTGGAATCCCTAATTCCATTTATTCCTATTTTAAATGTCGGTTTATTTAATAAATTTCCAGTGGATCGTAACTCAAGAGTATACGACGCATCACATCTTTTTCCCATAAGATTTAGACCGCATGTCTTCAGGGAGTTCCGACAGTTTCTTCAATGCCCCACGCACCATTCCATTTGTGTGTAGACATGGCTCAATGGTTACACTTTTGCCTCACACCCAAAGCATCCCTGGTTCGATTCCCTCCGCTGCCCAATTTCTTTTTGTCTTTATCAGATTGGTTGAAAATGACTTCAAAGTAGAATTTCTGTCGCCTATTCCCAATTTTATTGTTTCAAAAAACCACCATAAAATTAAATTTACAATAGATAAGTAGGTCAAAATATAGTCCGAAACAGTTAAATAAACAGATCGAAAATGAAATACATGGAATAGTTATTACAGTATCCTTCGGGAGTGAGTGCTCAGTGACGATCGCCTTCCTGAGGTGGATCTTCGTCTGGAATAAGAAGAAATTGTGTTATTAGAAGAGCATATTTATTACAACTGCGCTCCATCGCAAACGAGAGAGTATCGGCGAGAGACGCAGAGTTTTTAACCTATTTTCGTTTTTTCGTAAATTTTTATGAAAAACGAACAAATTAGATCAAAAACTATGAAAATAATTGTTGGCGCCAGAAAAAAACTCTGCGTCTCTCTCTCCGATACTCTCTCGTTTACGATGGAGCGCAGTTGTGAAAGGGCTGATTTCTCACCATGAGAGTTATCGATTGGAACTCTATATTGTGCAACGTAGTTTGGATTTCCTTGTGGATGAACCATTTCAAATGCCGCTTGGACGTAATCGACTCGATGAGGTGGATGGCCTACAGGGAACAGAGCATGGAAATATTGAGCTTCGCGAACGACGCGTTGTACCGGAGCGACGGGTGGTTGACGAGGGACAGGGTCCTCTGGAACATGCTCTTCGACGGGTTGAGCAGCGTCTTGGTCGACTGGTTCGTGGACTTCCTCGACTGGAACCTCCTCAACTGGTGCAGCGACCTCTTCGACTGGCTCTTGAGCCTCCTCAACTGGAGCAGGAGCCACGGGTACAACAGCAGACGGTCCGGGAGCATTTCCTTGTTGATTCGGTTGATTTGTCGGCGGAACGTCGTCTGCCGGTCCGTCATCTGATGATACTTTGCTCGATGGGCAAAGTCCCGTTACTCCCATTGGTGATCTGAAATTAGAGAAGGAATTGTGGAGGAATTAATTTAATTTATTCACAAGAGAAAAAAATCAAATGCGAAAATTAAAAGAAAAATTAAAAGCGAATAGCAAAACAAAATGAAAATGAGAGTGAATGATTCCTTCTGGTGTCTTCGAATCAATTTGACGTACCCGAAACGTTGAAAAGCGATTTTGGAAGTGGTAGGTCAAATAGGTTGGTAGATCAAAAAGTGAGTTTATATGAATGTGGGTCTAGAATATACTTTTTTTAGTGAATCTCTAAAAATGAATAACTGCTGACCGTATTAAAACAATTTCGGCTGCGAGACCATTTTCTTCAAGTCCAATCGGCAAGCTTTCGGGATAAAACAAATTTTCATATTTTTCGAGGAGATTTGGATAGGATCAGACAGATCTGAAACAAACTGTGACATTTGATGAAACAGAAAATGCATTTTACGGTTTCAAAATTGTCTTTAAATTCTGATGGAAATATTCACAAGGTAGTAAAAAAGCAGAAAACTATTTTAATACATTTTTTGCTACTTTGTGAATAGGCCCATTAGAAATCCAATACCAAAAAAACAAGAAGATAGACAAAAGGTTGGCTTGTAACAGTAAACACACCTTCTGAAAATTGACTCAAGAGCCTTGGGTTTCATCAGATTGTATTTTTGCCCAAATCAGAATTCTAGATGACTCACTCTGATCTGAAAACTGAAAATGTTTTAAAACAAGACCTTGAAGTCTGCTGTATCAAATATATATTTCAGATGTACCATTGAAATCAAATTGAATTTCAGAGTAAAAACTGAAAACTCGTTTTTTAGAAGACTCGAGTTCTAAATTTTCACTGTTTCAGTTTGGAGTGTTAACAATTCATTTCAGATTTGAAGGCATTGGAAATAGCCTAGTATGCGTAATTAATGATTTTCTGGAACAAAATAAAACTCAGTTCTGGAGATAATGTCATCAGTATTCCACTCTGCTCTGCACAAAACCTGATAAGTTGAAACAGTGAATCCGCTAGAATAACGTGAAATATTCACTGTTTCATTGTGAACAATTGAAATATTCAGTTTTTTTTGATCCGATGACATGGTCGTTGGCAGCGAAGTTGAGAAGTAAAAATTTCTTATTCGGTAGTCGGAAGTCAAAATAATTAGTTAATTATTTCGCTAAGATTCGAAATTTTTTTTGAAAAAGTCTTGAAATTCGAAAAAAATAGTAGAAAATTGGTGTCTGGCTGAAGAAAAGCCGGGGCTAATGTCATCAGTATTCCACTTTGATCTGCACTATACCTAAAAAATTGAAAAAAGTGATTCCTCTAGAAAAAGTAAATTATTTACTGTTTCAATTTGAATAATTGAAATGTTCAGTTTGTCTTTAATCCGATAACTTTGGTGTTTTCTATGAAAAAGTGGAATATTTTGAACTCCTTATTCTCAGAGAAGCGGATTCAATTAGTAGTTTAGATAAAACCTCAAATCAGATTTTTAGCTGTTTCAATTTGAATAATTGAATTATTCAGTTTGTCTATGATCCGATGCGATTTCTGTTCGAGATTCCTCTTTTCACAAAGATTGGACCATTTCGTTTTTACGTTTAATTTTTTCCAACTTTTCCGATTATTCACAATTTCAACGTAGCCTCTCCCATATCACCAGTTTTTTTGAAAACTTCCATTTCCATTTCTTCAATAATCTTCATTTCCAATCATGACAACTTTGAGTGAGCTCACCGACACTTTCATTGATGAATTCATTAACAAATTCAGAGAAGAAATCAAAGTAAGTCCATCAATCTGTCCGCACATCCAGATGTCCACACATTTTCAGCTGAAACCATCATTGTCTCGTTCTCCGTCTGCGTCTCGTGAGAAGTCTGAAAAGTCAGAAGAGCCGTCCGTCCTTCCCGAGAAAATCAGCATTTCGAAGCTTCCGTGGACAATTGAAACTGTGTTTTATTGATTGATTTTTGAGAAAGGAATTGAATGAATTTTATTGCATTTATTGAAAATATCTGAAATAGTTGCATAAGAAAATAATAGCTTCCTGTTTCAATAATTTCACAAAAATATGAAATTACAGTGATAGTTATTTACTCATAAACGAACGCAGAAAAAAAAAACATATTTCAGTTAACACTGCGGACTGTTTAAAACCTTTTTCGACGCTGAAAAATTTACAGTTTCATTGATAGAACACAAAGACAACTAATAAATATCTCAGATGTCATGCGCATTATTTTTTTTCTGAAATGAAATATACACTGACACAACAACTCTTTCCAGTATTAATACTGCTTCTAAAAAAACAGTAAATTTTTTTGTATTTTCAATAAACTGATAAACTATCAGGCTTCATTTTACAAATAACTTTACTGTTTCTCAGTAATCACATCAGAAAATTATATGAAATCGCGGAGATTCGTGGTCTAAGCGAAATTTCTTGTAAGGGTCTATGATACGGCGTGTGAAATGAAGGAGTACTTGCTGTCTGCTTCATAACTAATTAGATTTTATGAAACAACAGAAAACAGTAATTTGTTCACGCAAAAATAAAACGAACAAACTAATTTCCCAATCAAGAGACACATAACAGTTTTCCATGGAACAGTAAAAATTTCAATCAATTTCTACTCAGGCAACTCAATATTAGTCTAATCCTACAACCGCATCAATCTAATCACAATCTAATTAGATTAGTGGATTTTGCTTGCGCAAACTTCGATCGCGCCAGGATCCAAGAATAAGTCAGTACAAAACGCGCAAAATTTCTTTCAATTTTTATTTTAATGTTTTTTTCCAAGTTTTAATTCTTTATTTATGTCTCGAAAGTCTGTGAAATCGCTGCGAATTAATTTCGTTTGCGGTTTTATCATCTTTTTCACGATTTTCAATTAATAAAAATTTTATTTTTCGGTATGGCTCTTCAAGTCTTCAACTGCAGTCTTCACTCTTCCGCAACTTCCATTTGGTTTGGAAGAAAAGTCAACATTGTGATGAAATCACGAATAAATTCTTAGGTAAGCAAATTGTTTCTCTTACAATTAACCGTGAATAATAGTTCATTGCTCAGGTATAATCGTCTACCTCTTCTACATCAGCGCTCTCTACACAAGCTTCGTAAAAAGTGTTTCTTTGTGAGTTCAGAAATCAAACCGCTTTTTGGTAATTTCGTTCATTTTACAGCAAAATTCGCTGAGTGGACGTCCGGACGACAATGGACAGCAGCGGGGGCAGAGAACAACTATGACTTTTTCCACTTCCATTGCAATGGATTTTCGACTAATTTCTAATTTTTATTTTCTGTATAATTTTCTATATTTTTTGTACATTTCGATTGTAAAAACTCTTGTTTTTAATTTGAATAAATTTACTATTTCTTTTTACCTAAAGAATTTTCAAATGTTATGACTAGTTACACAAGATTTCACATCAATCTAATGAGACGGCGCATTAATCTTACAAGATTGCTCATCAATCTAATTAGACGCGGCATTAATCTAATCATGCCAACATTCAAGCTAATCTAACTGATGCCGCGTCTAATTAGATTGATATTCAGTTGCCTGAGTAGTCAGGGTAGTAATTGAGCACTAGACTAAAAAAAATATCAAGAATCTTTACTAATAATATTCAGCAGATCCGTTTGTCTGTCCGTCTGTCGCCGACTCTAGCGCCCTCTGTACTGAACCGTTTTTAATGAAACTTACACAGATCGCTTGGAAATTTTCCCCGGATGATGCCCGTCATTTTTTTTTAGTTAGAATAGTTCGAAACCAGGTCACTACGTGAAAAAATGTGGTTTTCAAGCCTTTCATTGCCTTTAATTTTCGAAATAGGTAAATAGGAGTTCACGGGAAAAATAGTTATGGAAACATTTCATTCTTCGAATAAATTCATTTCTTTAAATTGTCAGGAAAAATGCGTGGGTTTAAAACAATTTTTTTGGCTCTATTCAAGGTTAGATATCCTTTAAAAACTCGAACGTTCCATGAAACACTAAGACGTCCCTTAAAACACTTAAACGCCCTGTCATGTCCTAAATTTTTTCCAAAAGTTAAGACGTCCTTTCAAGTGTTCAAACGTCCCAAAAAACATTTAGACGTCCCAAAAACGTTTAAAAGTTCCATGAAATGTTTAGACGTGGTTTCCTTAAAACATAGACACACTGATGCTTGCTTGCACTTTTTTCCATAACTTTAAGCTAGATGGTTGATGTCTCTGTGTTAAGGAATCCACTACTTCCCGGGTGCTGAGCCATTATCATGTCAAGATTCAAGGACGTTTTTGTTTTTAGGCAATCACTACTTCCAGGTGCCACAGCAAGCTCTTGGTTTTGAAAGTTTAAGCGACGTCCAAATATTTTTTGAACGACTAATTGGTTAAATACAATTTTGGGATTTTAAGGGACATCTAAACGGTTTTGGGACGTCTAAACATTTCTGAGCATTTTTGGGACCCCAAAGAACGTTTAAGTGTTTTAAAGGACGTTTAAGTGTTTTAAGGGACGTTCGAGTTTTCAAAAGACATCTAAACTGGAATAGAGTCTCTTTTCTTGACACCCTTTCAAAGTTGGACATTTTTAACTGAGAAACGGTCAAAGTTGTTCGATTTATGGCCATGACTGTACTCAATTTTTACTGGCTGTCTAACTTTCACACTTAGAAATATGTAGAATAGCTTTGAAGTCTTTCAGAGAAAAAAAAATATCAGAAAGCAGAACAGTTCAGATCAAACCAGACTGAAGAGAAGATTTCCGTGTATATGAGAAACAATCTTGAAAAATTTTGGGGAGGGAGGCGGCATCGCTGCCGATCAGTCAAAAACTTAAAAGTAGTACTTTAGGTTAATTTTTTAAAGATGTGAATAGGACAATTTCCAAATTTCTAAGCTTCAGTAAAAGAGTTGGTAAGGCTTTCTCAGTCTGAAGCCAAAAAAGTCATTTGCTGTGTTTAGTACCATTCATTCTGAGACTTCGGACGTCTCCATCATTGAAGAAGTTGCAACAGTCAGAAGTTTAATAGAAATAAATTGAATGAAAAAACACTACTCAAAGAGTGGTGGTGATTTGTGAATAAGTAACTTTGTCGTTGATCAGTTACCTTCAAAAGGTAATAATTTCTAGGATGAGGATTTGTTAAAACATGGTCTCAGGCTGCCATATTCAGAGAAGGGAGACAGCATTGTCGCCGAAGTTTGACATTAATATTTGAAAGATGACTCGCCTCTTGAGGAGGGAGAAAGGAGAGTTAAAAGTTCCTGTTCTTTTGAAATAGTGTTAGATAAAGGAGAAAAAATGAATACAGTTTCGATTAGTGAATTGAAAACTGCTCATATTGAAATCCATTTTTCCTCAGGATAGAAAAGTCACCGAGTAAATTTGTCGAAATCGTATCAGAAAAGCAGAGATGTTTTAATTGCTCTCTACCGGAACGGGCTGTTTAGCTAACAAAAACTACCGACAAGTGAAAAAAATTAATACGATCCAGGAGAAGGAGAAAATTCTGAGACCTCGATAAATTGAACCATTTAAGAAGCGCCGCAGGCGCTGTAACACCCAGAAGGGTGGTGTAGAGAAGGAGGTTGAGCAGCCGTTAGGCTGCGTTAACCGACTGGTTTATAAAGAATTGGAAACAGTCATTTTTATTAACGAAAATTTTCAGAACTCTTAAAAAAATATCGAACGTTCCAAATTTTTGAGTTCTCTAAAAGTTCACTTTGAAACAGTAGATTTCTTATGAAAGAAATTGAGTATGAAATGAGTATTCTGAAATTAGATTCCAAAAAATGATAAAATAGCAAAAAAGTATAACTTGGGATGAAGTTAAAACAGTCGGCTTGATGAGGACGTTCTAAAATCTCTCTGGGAGTCAAAAAATTTACAGTTTCACTGATAGAACACAAAAACAACTAATAAATATCTCAGATGTCATGCAAACTTTTTTCTAGAAATGGTACACTGACACAATAACTTTTTCCGGATTTAATAATGTTTCTACAAAACAATAAATTTTGGCTTTTTGGTAAATTGATAAACGTTAACTCTCCATTTTACAAAAACTCTACTGTTTCACGAGATTGACGAGATTTCTTGTAAGGGTCTGTGATACGTTGTGTGCAATGAAAGAGTGCATAACAGTGTTAGTACATCGATCAAACAAATTTCTCAATCAAGATGCACATAAGAGTTTCTCATGAAACAGCAAAATTTTAATCAATTTCTAGTTAGAGACAGAGTACTAGACTGAATAATTAATAAGCAATTAAAAATAATTGGAAACAGTCATTTTCATTTACATTCATTAAACATTCAGAACAAGCAAAGAAGCTTCGTTTTAAAACCAGTGAACACGTTCCAAATTTTTGAGTTCTCTAATAGTTCACTTTGAAACCGGTTTGAGCATTAAGTTTATATTCAGAGACTAGAAAAATGTGTTCAGGAGATAGCAAAGTTTGAAATAAAGAATCAGGTGGTGAATACCGGAAGACCTGCAATATAATTGATCTTTTAATTGTGCCACTTTCTCACTTGCGCTTTGAATGATTGAAGCGCACAAACTGTTCTGAATTGAGGATTTGATTTGCTCAAAGAAATTGTTATGGTACAAAACTGAAGACTTCAGAGGTGATTTTTCATTATTTCAAACACATTTCCCCTTTTCTCCCCTGACCTCTGTTAATAATAAGAACAAAAAAACAACAGATGTCGTAATCGAATGTGAACATGTCAACCTCACTCTCTCTTGGTGTATCGTTTGGGTAGATTGTCGTCACAAATACCACCTGCCATGTTATCTTCTTGAGAGATCAGCCGACCGTATACAGTGCACGCCCCGCCAGCTGTTGAGTGGATGGAATACATTCAGTTGTCCTTTTCACTCTCTCACCAAGCAGTCCTCTCTTTTTGAGCTGTCTTAGTTTCTAATTGCATTCCACCTATCTGATTGACGTTATCAGCCCCTTCCATGCCCTCTCTCAACTCGTAATTTCAAGGTTAAAACTGATAAACTTACAGCAACCACATGCTAGATAACAGAAGCGCGGAATATTATTAACCGAAAATCTTGTTAGTTTTTATCAATTTTTTCAAGTTAGGAGTAAAAGATCCGTGAGAAGATTCTGTCATTAGAAAGCCCTATAATGAACATTTCATCATTTTTGAGATTTGGTCCAAAGGGAGTTTTCTTTTACCATAACTTATCAGTTTTAGAAAGCCTACACTCTTCTTTTTGATCTATAAATTCTAGCCACAAACTCACTTTTAACAGATTTCAAGATACTCAGCCCATTACTTAGTTACTGTCATAGTCTTTGGAAAATTACTTTTGCCCTGCCCTCTAATATTGATTCCTACTTGGTTGTTTGAGTAAACATCAGATGTCTTTATCCAATGTAAACATGTCAACTGGCTATTGTGTTAGTGACATTTTCTTCACATATTACCATCTGCCTCCTTATCTCCTTGGGAAATCTTACTGAACGCAAGAATGAGGCCCCGCCCTCTGCACACATCTGGTACTAGACTAGTACTCAGTCATTCTCCCTTCATTCCGGTCTTCAACGAGGACTTTCTAATTTCTTCCTCTTTTGTTCTATTGATTATAGGCTGCCACATCTTTTTTTTAAATGTTATACCAATTATGTTGAATTCAACTATTTATTTCAGCCCCGCGAGCCAAGCTGAGTTGAACACGGCCTGCATGTCGACAGATAGGAGACTCCAGTGACCAAGACGAATCGATAAATGCCTCAACGAGGAGAGACACCGATCACGCAAAAAGAGACTCGAAAACTGGTAAATGCTAATAAAAATGGTATAACTTTTGAATCGTTAACTTCCCCCACCATTCTTATCTGTGTCGGTTCCGGTTAGACTGATCGAGCATGGCGCTGTAATAGTCTATACTTATCCGGGCTGAGGTTTACTTCAGTAGACGCGGGTTTGAATCCTCCCGGGTTAGAAATGAAACAACTATAATTAAATCTCTTAAAAATGGGATAATTTTGAACAATTTTAAATTAAATCTCTTAAAAATGGGATAACTTTTGTATTATTAACTTCCCCCACCATTCTTATCTGTGTCGGTTCCGGTTAGACTGATCGAGCATGGCGCTGTAATAGTCTATACTTATCCGGGCTGAGGTTTACTTCAGTAGACGCGGGTTTGAATCCTCCCGGGTTAGAAATGAAACAACTATAATTAAATCTCTTAAAAATGGGATAGTTTTGAACAATTTTAAATTAAATCTCTTAAAAATGGGATAACTTTTGTATTATTAACTTCCCCCGCCATTCTTATCTGTGTCGGTTCCGGTTAGACTGATTGAGCATGGCGCTGTAATAGTCTATACTTATCCGGGCTGAGGTTTACTTCAGTAGACGCGGGTTTGAATCCTCCCGGGTTAGAAATGAAACAACTATAATTAAATCTCTTAAAAATGGGATAGTTTTGAACAATTTTGAATTAAATCTCTTAAAAATGGGATAACTTTTGTATTATTAACTTCCCCCACCATTCTTATCTGTGTCGGTTCCGGTTAGACTGATCGAGCATGGCGCTGTAATAGTCTATACTTATCCGGGCTGAGGTTTACTTCAGTAGACGCGGGTTTGAATCCTCCCGGGTTAGAAATGAAACAACTATAATTAAATCTCTTAAAAATGGGATAGTTTTGAACAATTTTAAATTAAATCTCTTAAAAATGGGATAACTTTTGTATTATTAACTTCCCCCGCCATTCTTATCTGTGTCGGTTCCGGTTAGACTGATCGAGCATGGCGCTGTAATAGTCTATACTTATCCGGGCTGAGGTTTACTTCAGTAGACGCGGGTTTGAATCCTCCCGGGTTAGAAATGAAACAACTATAATTAAATCTCTTAAAAATGGGATAGTTTTGAACAATTTTGAATTAAATCTCTTAAAAATGGGATAACTTTTGTATTATTAACTTCCCCCACCATTCTTATCTGTGTCGGTTCCGGTTAGACTGATCGAGCATGGCGCTGTAATAGTCTATACTTATCCGGGCTGAGGTTTACTTCAGTAGACGCGGGTTTGAATCCTCCCGGGTTAGAAATGAAACAACTATAATTAAATCTCTTAAAAATGGGATAATTTTGAACAATTTTGAATTAAATCTCTTAAAAATGGGATAACTTTTGTATTATTAACTTCCCCCGCCATTCTTATCTGTGTCGGTTCCGGTTAGACTGATCGAGCATGGCGCTGTAATAGTCTATACTTATCCGGGCTGAGGTTTACTTCAGTAGACGCGGGTTTGAATCCTCCCGGGTTAGAAATGAAACAACTATAATTAAATCTCTTAAAAATGGGATAGTTTTGAACAATTTTGAATTAAATCTCTTAAAAATGGGATAACTTTTGTATTATTAACTTCCCCCACCATTCTTATCTGTGTCGGTTCCGGTTAGACTGATCGAGCATGGCGCTGTAATAGTCTATACCAAGGCTGTTGAAAATCGCGGCCGGCCGAGGCCGCGGCCGGCCGTGAAGGGCCGCGGCTTTTTTCTTGAAAATCTCAAAAAGCCGCGGCCGGCCGCGGCCTCGGCCTCGGCCGGCCGCGGCTTTCTAGCATATCAACTGAAAACATGACTTGATATACTTTTCACTTTTTGGTACAAATCTGACAACCAGGGTTCGACCCCCACTACTGGCAAAACTTTTTTGTTTTTTGTTTTTTACATTTTGGTACCAATCTGACAACCAGGGTTCGACCCCCACTACTGGCAAAACTTTTTTGTTTTTTGTTTTTTACATTTTGGCACCGATCTGACAACCGGGGATCGGTCCCCAACCCCTCCGGTGCAAGGCTGTCGCACGGCCGGCCGAGGTAGGGCCGCGGCCTCGGCCGGCCGCGAGAGAGAAAAAATGAAAAAGCCGCGGCCGCGGCATTTTTAAATGTTGAAAAACTTGGTTGTTTTTGAAAAGTTTTTTCTTCGGTTTTTTTCTGTTACCAATCTGACATCCAGGGTTCGACCCCCACTGGTGGTAAAACTTTTTTGTTTTTTTGTTTTGTTTTTTTGGTGACAATCTGATATCCAGAGTTCTGTCCCTACTGGTGTCAAAACTTTTTTTCTGTTTTTTGGTAATAATCTGAAAACCAGTGTTTGATTATTTCGTCTATGACATTTTTTTGTTTTCATACACTCATATAATCTCAGCTATTCAGATTTTTCAATTGATGAAAGGTATCCAATGAAGGAACACAGCCTCGGAGACGTTTTTTCACGTACTGTACAGTCGAATGACTAGGCGTCTCGCTTTAGGAATAAGCTTCACTTCAATACAAATTTTTTCATTATTTCAGCATCCATCAAATTTCAATACAGAATTTTTCGTTTTCTACTTATACATGACATTCTTCAATTACTTTTTTTCACCAATACTCACCAAGATTACAAACACGTTTGGACCTAAAATTGGTACCAAAAAGCCAAAAACAAAAAACAAAAAAATTTTGCCACGAGTGGGGACCGAACCCCAGCTGTCAGATTAATACCAAAAAATCGAAAACAAAAAAGTTTTGCCACGAGTGGGGGTCGAACCCTGGTTGTCAGATTCGTACCAAAATGTCAAAAACAAAAAACAAAAAAGTTTTGCCACGAGTGGGGGTCGAACCCTGGTTGTCAGATTCGTACCAAAATGTCAAAAACAAAAAACAAAAAACAAAAAAGTTTTGCCAGTAGTGGGGGTCGAACCCTGGTTGTCAGATTAGTACCGGAAAACAAAAAAGCCAACAAATTTTTTCAAAAACGACCATGTTTTGCAACATTGAAAAAAAAAAGCCGCGGCCTCGGCCTCGGCCGGCCGCGGCCGGCCGCGGCTTTTTCACTTTTTTCTTCTCGCGGCCGGCCGAGGCCGCGGCCCTACCTCGGCCGGCCGCGGCCGGCCGCGGCCGGCCGTGCGACAGCCTTGGTCTATACTTATCCGGGCTGAGGTTTACTTCAGTAGACGCGGGTTTGAATCCTCCCGGGTTAGAAATGAAACAACTATAATTAAATCTCTTAAAAATGGGATAATTTTGAACAATTTTGAATTAAATCTCTTAAAAATGGGATAACTTTTGTATTATTAACTTCCCCCACCATTCTTATCTGTGTCGGTTCCGGTTAGACTGATCGAGCATGGCGCTGTAATAGTCTATACTTATCCGGGCTGAGGTTTACTTCAGTAGACGCGGGTTTGAATCCTCCCGGGTTAGAAATGAAACAACTATAATTAAATCTCTTAAAAATGGGATAGTTTTGAACAATTTTAAATTAAATCTCTTAAAAATGGGATAACTTTTGTATTATTAACTTCCCCCGCCATTCTTATCTGTGTCGGTTCCGGTTAGACTGATCGAGCATGGCGCTGTAATAGTCTATACTTATCCGGGCTGAGGTTTACTTCAGTAGACGCGGGTTTGAATCCTCCCGGGTTAGAAATGAAACAACTATAATTAAATCTCTTAAAAATGGGATAGTTTTGAACAATTTTGAATTAAATCTCTTAAAAATGGGATAACTTTTGTATTATTAACTTCCCCCACCATTCTTATCTGTGTCGGTTCCGGTTAGACTGATCGAGCATGGCGCTGTAATAGTCTATACTTATCCGGGCTGAGGTTTACTTCAGTAGACGCGGGTTTGAATCCTCCCGGGTTAGAAATGAAACAACTATAATTAAATCTCTTAAAAATGGGATAATTTTGAACAATTTTGAATTAAATCTCTTAAAAATGGGATAACTTTTGTATTATTAACTTCCCCCGCCATTCTTATCTGTGTCGGTTCCGGTTAGACTGATCGAGCATGGCGCTGTAATAGTCTATACTTATCCGGGCTGAGGTTTACTTCAGTAGACGCGGGTTTGAATCCTCCCGGGTTAGAAATGAAACAACTATAATTAAATCTCTTAAAAATGGGATAATTTTGAACAATTTTGAATTAAATCTCTTAAAAATGGGATAACTTTTGTATTATTAACTTCCCCCGCCATTCTTATCTGTGTCGGTTCCGGTTAGACTGATCGAGCATGGCGCTGTAATAGTCTATACTTATCCGGGCTGAGGTTTACTTCAGTAGACGCGGGTTTGAATCCTCCCGGGTTAGAAATGAAACAACTATAATTAAATCTCTTAAAAATGGGATAATTTTGAACAATTTTGAATTAAATCTCTTAAAAATGGGATAACTTTTGTATTATTAACTTCCCCCGCCATTCTTATCTGTGTCGGTTCCGGTTAGACTGATCGAGCATGGCGCTGTAATAGTCTATACTTATCCGGGCTGAGGTTTACTTCAGTAGACGCGGGTTTGAATCCTCCCGGGTTAGAAATGAAACAACTATAATTAAATCTCTTAAAAATGGGATAATTTTGAACAATTTTGAATTAAATCTCTTAAAAATGGGATAACTTTTGTATTATTAACTTCCCCCGCCATTCTTATCTGTGTCGGTTCCGGTTAGACTGATCGAGCATGGCGCTGTAATAGTCTATACTTATCCGGGCTGAGGTTTACTTCAGTAGACGCGGGTTTGAATCCTACCGGGTTAGAAATGAAACAACTATAATTAAATCTCTTAAAAATGGGATAGTTTTGAACAATTTTGAATTAAATCTCTTAAAAATGGGATAACTTTTGTATTATTAACTTCCCCCACCATTCTTATCTGTGTCGGTTCCGGTTAGACTGATCGAGCAAAAAGGTGGTTTTTTGAGATTGTTTGCGATTAAAACTGTTAAAAATTGAGCAAAATGCTTTTTTTGGTCTTCAGAACTCTAAAATTTGTCACAAATAGCACACAGTTTTTCAAAATTCTATTTTCCCTCAAAAATATTTGATTTTTCTCCGTTTTTAATGACTTCTAGCCTAAGAACCAGGTTTTTCGCACATTTTCTGTCCAAAAAATGCTTTTTTTAGGATTTAGGTTGGGGGGAAGAGTCTTCAACCAACAACTGAATATTCCTGCTTTATATACGTCATCTGTCCAAGTCTCCTGATGTTGCTCGGTGTCTTGTCCGGCTGATTGTTTTTTTTTCACTTTGATTGTGAAGATCCGATGGTTTTCACGTTACCATACTTATCAAATAATTCGATTTGTTTTGTTGTTTCGGCAGGGTCTTAGGAAGTCGAGCTTGTCCAGCGACTTGATTCTCTGAATTTCAATCAGCAGTTTTTCCGTGAGGTGCCTGGTTACAACCACTGTGATTTCCGCTCATTCTGGAAAAAAGTTAGCATAGTATAGTGTCAGAATTAGTTCAGAAGAATGGTTCGAAAAATGAAGGAACCTGGGTCCCCACTCACCTCACAAATCGCCACCAATAACTTAAAATTCAAAAAACATCATCAAACTTCGAATAATATTGGGCTTGTATACACAGCGGAGAACATGACTCACTTCTTTCGGTGTCTCCGTTTTTTAAAAATGTGTGACTAATGACATTTTTGTTTTAGTGATTGCAAGTTTTCAGAAAATTAAGTTAGTTTTTTTAAAGAAATGTTTTTATTAATTGCCAAATAAAATAATGAGTCAGGGAGACTGGTGGGAGAGGAAATTTTTTCATTCGAGAAAATTACTATTCTAGGTGACTTTTTGTAGTTTTTGCAATTGGTGTTGTTTGTGAAAGTCTAGTAGGTCAAGAACAATAAAATAATAAAATTGAAATCTTCAAAGTAGAATTATAAATTAAGCAAAAGCGATACACATATGAACATACATTGAATAGAATGAACAAAAAAGTTTTTTTTTCAGTTCGCCAATTTAGTATAATAAACCAAGTTTGTCAACATTTAATGAGTGCATTTATTATACATACCAGTCGGTTCACGTCGCCTAACGGCGACTAAACCTCCTTCTCAACACCACCCTTCTAGGTGTTGCAGAAAATCGTGATTGGAATCCTCTATTTTTTCTGAATCCGATGAAATCAAAAAATCTTTCACGTCGTCACTTTTTAGAAAACGGCCCGTATCTTTTTATGACGTGGTTCAATCCGAAAACTGACGACACGTTTGGAATCCTCTATTTTTTCTGAATCCGATGAAATCAAAAAATCTTTCACGTCGTCACTTTTTAGAAAACGGCCCGTATCTTTTCATGACGTGGTTCAATCCGAAAACTGACGACACGTTTGGAATCCTCTATTTTTTCTGAATCCGATGATATCAAAAAATCATTCACGTTCTGACATGGGTTCGAACTGTAGTCAACGTTGCTTAACTTGCCAGATCGGACGCGGCGACGCACGCACTTGATCCATGCGGCGAGGAGAAACGGCGGCCGGTGCAAGGAAAGAAAAGGCGACGCTTTGCCGACCGTCTCCGCCCCCCCTTTTCCGCGGTCGATTCCCCAATGCTTTATCAGTGTTTCTGTCTGAGAAGACGTCATTTTGAGAATTTTGAAAAAAGAAAAAGACGGGCATCGAGTGGTGAAAATTTCTGATCATTTGGTCCAAATTTGAAGAAAATCGGTTCAGTAGGAAGGGCGGTAGGTTCGGCGAACCACAGACAAACATACAGAATCTGGTGTTTGTTAATAGTAAAGATGTAGTTTTGATTTATTCCTCCATATTGTGGAGAAATTTGTATATTCAATTCGCATTGTTCCTGGAAGATTAAAAGTGTAAAGACAGCTCAATAAAAAAGACAAAACAGGTTTAGTATAGAAATGTTTTTGGAACCTACAGTAAGAATTTGTGAACACGTACCAAATTTTTGAATGGTCAAAAGGTTCACTTTGAAACAGTCATTTTTTATGAACCAGTATTGAGTATGAAAGGAGCATTCTTTGGAAATTCCAGCGCGATTTCCTTTCCAACCATATATGTTTCGACCAGTAACAACATCTTGACTCGGGGTCCATCTCTAGTTAGAATAGTCAGTCTGCTCGGGACAATAGAAAAATGGTACTCAAGAAAGGACGGAAAAAATAAAAAATTTCACAATTCCATGAAACAGAAAAAAGTTGAGATTTCTGATGAAATCTTATAGAGCGCTCTGTGAAAAACTATGCACCGGCTTCACCAACTATAAACATTTCTGAAATTTTTATATTTGTTTTTCTCGAAACAGAAAATCAAAGTGAAATTGATGCGTACTTTAAACGAACCACCACTTTTTAACATCCATCCGAATTGTTTAAAAATGTTTCTGAAACTATATATTTTATTAATCGATTCTTGATGATGAACACATTGAATTATTTGGGATTTTCAAAGAGAAAAATTACAGAAAACAAGAAGAAGATACCGGAGAGTGTCACAGGTGAGGGGAGGAGAACCCGCAATAGTCACAATATTGAAATAAAATGATTTAAAGAAAAAAGAGAAGATGAGGAGCTGAAAATATAGAAAATTGCAACTGGAGATCAAAAAATGTCGGGTTTTGATTCATGACGAGGTGCCGTACTGGTTGTTGGTAGTTCCACTGAAAATACGTTTTTTGAAGTTTCGAAAGAGTAAAAATATAGAATAAGAAGTGCGGACAAACCAATCAATCACTCACAACAAAAGTACCAAAATTCTTTTTTTTAACCCATTAATTTTTCTGTTTCAGGTATTTCACAAAGGCTTTAGATCTGCTTGATAGTCAGTCTCTCAAATGAACAAAAAAATAAACTACATAACTTTAATTACTTTTCCAGCTCAGTTAATTTTAGAGCTGAAAAAACATGTTTTACCGGAAATATGTGGTAATAATAATAATTCTCATGCTTCGCTCACAAGATTAACAATTCAACTGAAACAGGAAATAAATTACAACTCTACATAACACAACACCGATCAGTCTCCATGCTTCTGAATACCATCAACACCTGTATTAGAAGGGCACCGTTTCATAGTGACGCCCTTCTAATTCAGATTTCTCTCCGGAAAAAGATTCCCCATAATATTCTTACCCATAAGCATACTGCAATTCGATTGTTCGAAAGTATTCGATGTCTCGAGACGACCTTTTGTACTTTCTGTGTAGTTTAGTGGAGGATTGGTATGAGTTCTTGAAGAAAATGTTCTCTCTTTTTGGTTTTTGGGCAAAAATTAAACAGAAATTGAAAAGAAAAACAGGGAAAAGAGAAGAGAAGCGCTAGAGTTATTAGCTAAAAAAAATAGGAAATTGTAGAAATGAATACGGACGAATCATTGTGGGTTTGGATGGATGAGGAACTATTGAATTTTTGAAACAGCATTTTTTGTGTAAAATTTTACTAGTAATAGCAAATCTAGCGTCTAGACAACGTAAAGCGTTGCTATTTAAAGTTTATTTTATTTATCAGCTCGACCCAGTTCTTACAACTAAGCTCCATCGAAATGCCCTTGAAAAATGTCTATTTTTCTCTGAGTCTCTCAATTTCGCACACAATTTTCTATCGTTACGGTAGAGCGCGGGTGTAAAAAGCGTCTCGTGCAAATATTTGATTAATTTTGAGTCTAGTATTTGGAGGAAATACGTCAGTGACTTTTTTTGGTATGAAAAATGAATTTTTGAATTTTTAGAAACAGCATTTTTTTTGTTGTAAAATTGTAACTAGAAATGTCAAAGACAGCTATTAAATTATTGTGGAACATTATTCAATTTTTTAGAGTTAATTCTTCTTTTTGTCATTGAAAACACATTTTAAAACTGACACACCCAAAATCAAATTAGTAGTGAAACAGTATCTATCCAAACCCACTCCAATCCATTATCTCAGTGTTAAGCTCACAAAACTCTACAAGTGCGCTCCAATGAGCTCAATAGAGCGCACTTTCTACCACGTGTTATTCACAACATTTGCTCACCTTTCTGACCACCTTCTGCAACCCATCGGAAGTACTTTCGACATTTCGAGGTAACACTGAGTACGCAAGCATGAGTCATTATTAAAACAATATCTGCAAAGTGCCAAATGAATGAAATCGAGTCGGAATGGTCGCCGAGAGCTTCTGGAAAATATTTACTGTTTCGAAGAAATCAGAAATCAGATTCGCTTATTGAGATTTTAATGACATTCAATTTATCTGACAATGAGTTTCAAAATAAATTAATCTAAATTTTGAAAAATAGTTAAAAGTGAATCAAACATGTGATCTTTCCTTAGAAAATACTGAAAAAAATCACTGTTTCAATAAAATTCAAATTAGATCATTTTTTTGATTTGGACGTTAGGTTATCCATTTTAATGTCTCTAATACTTTGCTTTATTTACTCAGCACAGCTCTAACAACTGCGCTCCACCGAAATGTCCTTGAAAAATGTCTCTTTTTCTCTGAGTCTCTCAATTTCACACACAATTTTTTTTCGGTTTCGGTAGAGCGCGATTGTAAGAAGCGTACCTTACTAAGTGGGGTTCTTTTAACGATTCCCGTTTTCTTACGTTTCAGTTTGCATAAAATTTCAAACAATTTACTGTTTCAAAAGTTTTAAATTAATTTTCACTAATTTGATGAAAATTAATACCGCCTCCACGTGCTCAACTTAACATCAACATTTTTCGGCAAAACCAAACTATATCATTTCTCCAAAAGTTCTCATCTCACCTTTAACCATTTCCTTGTGAAATATATTGACAAAAAAGAAGTATCCTCCGAGAAACAGCAAATAGAATATTGTGAAGAGCTGAAAAAGAAGATTTTGAAGAATTTTCTGATCTCTCTGTACTGATGTTTGTATGTAAATCCCGAAATTCACCATTTGGATTATCAAAAACGCGTCAAAGGCGCGCCAGACAGGAATATGTATCTGGGATTATTGAAAGTATGTCGGCGTGTCTGTGGATCCGAATGTTCAATAATACTTGAAAACGCGCCAAACGTACGCCAATGTTAAGAGTAGCGGTATGAAAACCCATCAGTTACTGCTATTTATGTTTTCATTTGCATAATTTTTTTCTCTATGAAACAGTAAAAAAATTTCTTTAAAAATAATGGAGAGACTTACCACATAGATTAGGCGGATTGTTGTCTGCAAACAGGTATTTGTAGCCGATTGAAGAAAAAATAGTCGATTGGACTTGGAAAACATTTGAAACAGTGAAGTATTTTAAAGGCGGCTTGCGGTCAATTATGATATTTTCATATCATGATGTATGGGTTTTGGCGAGTTCATTTTCATACTTCAAGAATTTTATAAATCGGTCCACAACCTGTTGAAAGCGAGCGGCGGAAAGTTTGGTCAGTGAAAATGTTTTAGAAAATACCGTCGAAATTTAAAAAATCAACGCGACCGAGGTCGAATTTCCAGGCCACCGCGGTCAATTTTCTTCGGCAATTCACTGGTCAAACTTTCCGGCGCTCGCTTTCAGTGGGGTTTGCCCCGAATTTTAAAATTCTTGAAGTATGAAAATGAACTCGCCAAAACCCATACATTATGTTATGAAAATATCATAATTGACCACAATACACTTTGAAGAAAAACTCACTGAAACATGGACCCATCCGAAGAGACATCAGTGATGTCGATCACTTGTCCATCTTCTCATTATTCTGAAACAGATCAGAAGTTTGTTCGGGATAATCTATTGAGAATTAAAAAGAAAGGGAAGAGACGAAACTTTTAAGAAGTATGAAACAGTAAAACTTTTGGCAATTAGATGCGTTAAAGCTATCAATAACATCATAATAGGTGAGTAGAAACTAATAAAAAATGAAAATGTTCTGAGAAACCAAAATAAAATGGTTGGAAACCTATTTTGCAACTAGAAAACTTCTATCATTTAATTGATTTTCTCTATTTACGAATGCGATTTAATGCATTTTTCTGTCAATCGGCGTTAGTGAACAGACAAGGCTTCGGGCAAATTCTCAGTTGCTATGCATAGGATCTTTTGCTATAGCTCAAAATGCTATTTTAGCTCAGTTGCTATTATCAGCTCAGTTGCTATTTTAGGTGTCTCAGTTGCTATTTCGGAATTTCGTTGTGAGATCAGTTACTATTGTAAGTCTCAATTGCTTTCACTGGATCAGTTGCTATCAAAAAACAAAGAAGAGAGAAAAAAGTTTTAATTTTTTGAGATAGTAAGGACATGTGGTCACTTTATTTACTTAAATATAACTGAAAATTTTAACATATATTCGATTTTTCGGATTTCAACAAGTTACATACAACTAGAAGATCAAAAAATTTTTTGCAGTTCTTTTTCGGAGTCTGGGAGACTGTGCGCTGCCCAATTTCTTTTTTTTCATCGGATTGGTTGAAAATGGCTTAAAAGTAGAATTACTGCCGAGTTGCCCGCGTACGAATACGGGGTGATAGGGTCCTGATAAAATAAGACGACAAATACACAGTTTCTTACAATAAATTTACTTTATTGCAAGAAAATACAATAAGAGAGCGATAAACTTACAAAACAATAGTTAAAACAACCAACGCTAAAACTAGAACTAACTCTGAAAGCCAACCGACTTCAGAAAACTACTTTTGCCACGTGGAGTACACGTGTCCACGTGAACTGACGCGCTGAGGTTACGGTAGGCGCGTGAGCCTTTGGCGGAGTGTCGTTGCGTATTTATTGTGAGGACTCGGAGACTACAGGGTACCTTGCCACCGGCAACTTCCCCCCCTTTACAGAAACCGGGCCCCGACCGGTTCGAGTACTCTCACAGATACGACTTACATTCTTCTCCCCTTATCTCACACCACCTAGCCTAAACTCAGTCACACCACCCTAACATAAACACTACTAAACAAAAATAATTAATTAACAATTTGGATTGTCCACCAAGATGACATCACTGGTGACTCCATTTGTCCTCCTTTATCCGTGGCTCCGAAGTCACCGACTCCTTTCTCAGTTGGGCCACCACCACATTCTCTGTCGTCCTCGCCTCCAGGAACTCCAGCAGTTGTTCCCACGTTTTGAACTTTTCGCCCGCACTCGCAGCCGAATCGCTCCACTTCACATGACCGGCAGTTATCCAACTCCGTTTCCAACTTTCCACCAATCTCGATTTTGCACAATCCATTTTGTACGGAATGATCGTGATCTCCTTCACTTCCTCCGCTAACTTTCGCACCAAGTCACCCAACTTTTGGTTCGTCTCCTCGTCCTCCGTGAGCTCTAACAAGAATACGATCGATTCCACATTCGCAAAATCGAATCTATTCTTCCACGTGTCCAGCGCACTTTTCCGATACTCAAAGATGGATTTCCCCTTCACGCCGATTCTCGGAGTTATGAGAATCTTCGATTCTCTAATCACCGTCTTCTTTGGCTTCATCCCTTCTTTTTTCTCCTCCGTCACTGTATCCACAGCGATCTCCTTGCTCCTCTCCGCAGTTTGTCCGGAAGGTTTCGTGTTTTCCACCCGGATTCCCAGATTTCCCACCACGAAAACCTTCTTCTCCTCACTACTCGTCGCATCTCTCTTTCCCTTCTTCTGTTGCACATCCGTTCTTTCCTGTTTCCACTCCACCGAAACTCCAATACTTTCGAATGCGTTCGTTCCAAGCAGCATTATTTCAGCATCGTTCTCAACGAGCTGAAAAACTACTTCCGCCTTTCTATCTCTCACTTGAATCGGTACTTCGATTTGCTGACTGATACGCATCTTCTTTTTCGAAGTATCGATCACTTCGAACCTAGGCTTCCCTAACCTTTTCACCACCTCCATCCAATTTCGGCAACCTTTCTTCAGTCCATTCCATGCTCCAGTTGACATCACCGACACCGCGGCTCCACTGTCAACCACCATTCTCCGCTCTTGTCCCAGCAATTTAACCGTCTCCACAGCTACTTTGCCTACACCTTCTCCTTTTCCTCTTACTTCCACACTTTGCACTGGCTTCGGTGGGCATTGACGCGCCAGGTGTCCCACACCTCCACACGAAAAACATTTCTGCTCCATCCAGTACCGGTTTTCCCCACTTCCTCTATCTGCGACCGTTTCTCCTTTCTCGCCGTCATTTTCAGCCTTCGGACGTTCTTCTTCTCTTTCCTTCCCCTGAGAGTCCTTTCTCCCCTTCCAGCCTTCAGAAAAATAAAAATCTTCTGGCCATTTCCACGACGCTGTTTGTTTTCTTGTTGCAGCACGATATCTTTCAGATGATCGTACTGTTCTTCCAACGATAACTCGAAACGCTTCATTATGAGCATTTTGTGCAACGTCTCATCTCCGCGCACCGCTTTCATCAGCTTTGTTGTTCTCATCTGAGACAACGTCTCCTGCTTCACCTCCGGGAATGCCTTCCTCGACCACTTCTCCACCTCCACGAGATACTCCCACATCTTCTGGTCCGCCCTTTTCTCCAGTCCTTCAAACTCGTTCAGCGCTTCGATCTTGCTATCTCCTTGTCGCTTTCGCAGCTTTTGCTCAAACTCTTCGAACAGCGACTGTATTGATCTTTCGTATCTTTTTGGCAACGTTTTGAACAGTGACTTGGCGGCCCCTTTCAAAAACTTCTCCTCCAAGATTGCGACCAGCTCGTCATCACTCTCCGTCACATGGTTGTACTTCAACAAGAATGCCCGTTTGAACTCCTTGAACTCGCCTGTTCCATCAAACGTTTTTGGCTCCGGCAACGCTGAAGACTTCAACATCCTGTTCATACATTGCACCATTTCGTTGACTTCGCTACTTCCTGACCGACTCAAAGTTTTTCTGCTAAACGCGTCTTCTCCTCCTTTCTTCCTGCTTCCCTTATTGGTGCTCTCGGAGTTCCAATTTACCACCTTCTCGTACCAGCTTCTGCTTCCCTGGACTTCATCCCACAAGCCCTTCGGCTTGCGTTCCTCCAGCTCCTGCGTCTTCCTCAGTTGTTTCAGCGCCTTCTCCAGCCTACTGACCTGCGCCTCAGCCACCTCCTTTTCTCTGGATTTTCCGGATTTGCTCCCCGAGCATCTCCTTTTCCTCATTCCAGCACTCCGTCAACAAGTTCTTCTCATATTGCACTTTCTGCAATTCCAGATTTACTTTTCCCACGGACCATTCCGCTTCCTCACTTTCCGCTGCTTTCGCACACGCCTCTCTCAACTCTTCCACCGATTCGAGCTTGAATTCTCTCATAACTCGAATCACCGATCGCGGCCATTCATCTCCTCCGATTTCTTCGAACTTTTCCAACAACTCTCTGTTGAAAATTCTCATCGGCTCCAGAATCGCATCCGCCTCCTGTTCGCTGCATTTCGCTGTCAACTCCCCGAGTTGCAACCTTGTTTCGTCCTCCACTTTGACGCTGCTAGCGATAAGTTTAGTGAACTTCTTCACTTTCTTTCTTCTCTCCCTCACGCTCATTTGAGTTTCCACAACAATCATCCGATCGTCGTCTACTTTCAACGTTGACTGCTTCGACGATGTTTTGTCGCTCATCTTCTGCGTTGTTGTCCGTAAACAAAGTTTTTATCCAAAAACTGTTTACAATTCGTTGATTATCCAATCGACGAAAATTATTCACAAATTTTCGTAAAATTTATCCAAATTTTACCAAAAATTCTTATTTTTCCGCAAAACTTCGAAATCGCCTGGGTTTTATACTCGCCCAAACGATAAATTCAAAGATTCACTAAGAAACACGAATAACCGGTTCGGCCCCCAAGTTGCCCGCGTACGAATACGGGGTGATAGGGTCCTGATAAAATAAGACGACAAATACACAGTTTCTTACAATAAATTTACTTTATTGCAAGAAAATAGAATAAGAGAGCGATAAACTTACAAAACAATAGTTAAAACAACCAACGCTAAAACTAGAACTAACTCTGAAAAGCCAACCGACTTCAGAAAACTACTTTTGCCACGTGGAGTACACGTGTCCACGTGAACTGACGCGCTGAGGTTACGGTAGGCGCGTGAGCCTTTGGCGGAGTGTCGTTGCGTATTTATTGTGAGGACTCGGAGACTACAGGGTTATGAGGGTACCTTGCCACCGGCAACTGCCGCCAAAAATACCGTATCCCTTAGGAATCTTCTATCTGCTATTCCCAATTTTATTGTTTCAAAAAAACACAAAAATTAAATTTACAATAGATAAGTAGGTTAAGATATAGTCCGAAACAGTTAAATAAATAGATCGAAGATGAAATACATGGAATAGTTATTACAGTATCCTTCGGGAGTGAGTGCTCAGTGACGATCTCCTTCCTGAGGTAGATCTTCGTCTGGAATAAGAAGAAATTGTGTTATTAGCCAATCATATTTATTACAACTGCGCTCCATCGCTAACGAGAGAGTATCGGCGAGAGACGCAGAGTTTTTTCTCGCGCCGAAACAGATTTTCACCGTTTTTCATAAAGTTTTTTGTAAATTACAAGGGCAAAGTCCCGTTACTCACATTGGTGATCTGAAATAAGACGAGGAATTGCGGAAATTTAATTTATTCACAAGAGAAAAAAGTCAAATGCGAAAATGAAAAGAAGAATGAAAAGCGAATCGCAAAACAAAATGAAAATGAGAGTGAATGAATCCTTCTGGTATCTTCGAATCAATTTGACCTACCCGAAACGTTGAAATTCGATTTTGGAAGTGGTAGGTCAAATAGGTGGGTAGATCAAAAAAATGAGTTTATATGAATGTGGGTCTAGAATTTATATTGTGAGTGAATAACTGCTAAACGTATTAAAATAATTTTAGACCATTTCAGACAACACCGATCGGTAAGCTTCCGTGAAATAATACATTTTCAAGTTGTTCTTGGAAACATTTGACATTTGTTTCTTTAGACGTTTGATGAAACAGAAACTGACGGCTCCAAAAATTTCTCGAAGGTTCTTATGGACCTATTCATAAGGTATTAAAAAAAGCAGACAACTATTTTAATGAATTTTTGTTACTTTGCGAATAGGCCCACGCAATTCAGTACCAAAAAAAAACAAGAAGATCGACAAAAGATTGGTTTGAAACGGTAAATTGACGTTCTGAGAAATGACTCAAGGATCAAAGTTGCATGGAAGTGAATTACCTTAACCGGAAGTCGGAAGTCGGAATTAGATTTTTTCGCAAATATTCAAAAACTACAAGAGAAAAGATCATAAAATTGGCGAAAATCAGTGGAAAATTAGGTTTTGGATGAAGAAAAGCCAATTTTCTCTCCTTTTAGACCACTTTTCGAAGTATTTCTGCGAAATATACTTTTCGGAAATTCAACAGTTATGGAATGACGGAAGTCGGAAGTAAACATCCGAAAACGGAAGTCGGAAGTCGGAATGAAAAAATGCCCGGAAGTCGGAAGTCGGAAGTCGGAATTCCATGCAACTCTGTCAAGGATATTTGAACTTTTCGTGCCTTGGGTTTCATCAGATTGTATTTTATCCCGGATATCCAAATCAGAATTCTCGATTGTTCACTCTGATCTGAAAACTGGAAACGTTTCAAAACAAGACCTTGAAGTCTGCTGTATCAAGTATATATTTCAGATGTACCATTGAAATCAATTTGAATTTCAGAGTAAAAACTAAAAACTCGTTTTCTAGATGTTTCAGTTTGGAGTGTTAATAATTCATTTCAGATTTAAAGGCATTGGAAGTAGGCTAGTATGCGTAATTAATGGTTTTCTGTAACAAAATTAAAACTTAGTTCTGGAGATAATGTCATCAGTATTCCACTCTGATCTGCACTATACCTAACAATTTGAAAAAAGTGATTCCTCTGGAAAAAGTAAATTATTTACTGTTTCATTGTGAATTATTGAATTATTCAGTTTGTCTTTGATCCGATAACATTAGTTTTGTCTTAATTTTCTATGAAAAAGTGAAATATTTTAAACTCCTTATACTCACTATCAGAGAAGCGAATTCAATTAGTAGTTTAGATATAACCTCAAATCAGATTTTTCACTGTTTCAATTTCAATTATTGAATTATTCAGTTTGTCTATGATCCGATGCGATTTCTGTTCGAGATTCCTCTTTTCACGAAGATTGGACAATTTCGTTTTTACGTGTAATTGTTTTCCAACTTTTTCCGATTATTCACAATTTCAACGTAGCCTCTCATATATCACCAGTTTTTTTGAAAACTTCCATTTCCATTTCTTCAATAATCTTCATTTCCAATCATGACAACTTTGAGTGAGCTCACCGACACTTTCATTGATGAATTCATTAACAAATTCAGAGAAGAAATTAAAGTGAGTCCATCTATCTGTCCACACATCCAGATGTCCACACATTTTCAGCTAAAACCATCATTGTCTCGTTCTCCGTCTGCGTCTCGTGAGAAGTCTGAAAAGTCAGAAGAGCCGTCCGTCATTCCCGAGAAAATCAGCATTTCGAAGCTTCCATGGACAATTGAAACTGTGTTTTATTGATTGATTTTTGAGAAAGGAATTGAATGAATTTTCTTGCATTTATTGAAAATATCTGAAATAGTTACATAAGAAAATGAATGTTTCCTGTTTCAATAATTTTTAAAAAATCTGAAATTACAGTTATAGTTATTTACAAAAGAAGTACCACAGAAAAAAGTCATTGGAGCTAACACTGGGGACGTTCTAAAATCTCTCTCGGTGTCAAAAAATTCACAGTTTCACTGATAGAACACAAAGACAAATAATAAAAATCTCAGATGTCATGCGCATTATTTTTTTCTGAAATGAAATAAACACTGACACAACAACTCTTTCCAGTTTTAATACTGTTTCTATAAAACAGTAATTTTTTTTTGTTTTTTTAATAAACTAATAAACTATCAGTCTTCATTTTACAAAAAACTCTACTGTTTCACAGTAATCACATCAGAAAATTATATAAAATCGCGGAGATTCGTACGTTAAAGGAATCAAAATTTCTTGAAAGGGTCTATGATACGGCGTGTGTAATGAGGGAAGACTTGCTTTCTGCATCATCACTAATTAGATTTTATGAAACAACAAAAAATAGTAATTTGTTTAAGACTACAGCCTTCAAACTAATTTCCCAATCAAGAGACACATAACAGTTTTTCATGAAACAGTAAAAATTTCAATCAATTTCTAGTTAGAGACAGTGTTCTAGACTAAAAAATATCTAAAATTTATAAAGAATTGGAAACAGTCATTTTTATTAACGAAAATTTTCAGAACTCTTAAAAAAATATCGAACGTTCCAAATTTTTGAGTTCTCTAAAAGTTCACTTTGAAACAGTAGATTTTTAATGAAAAAAATTGAGTATGAGAGGAGTATTCTGAAATTACATTCCATAAAATGATAAAATAGCGAAAAAATGCAACTTGGGATGAAGTTAAAACAGTCGGCTTGATGGGGACGTTCTAAAATCTCTCTGGGTGTCAAAAAATTTACAGTTTCACTAGAATACAAAGACAAATAATAAATATCTCAGATGTCATGCAAACTTTTTTCCAGAAATTATACACTGAGGCAATAACTTTTTCCGGATTTAATAATGTTTCTACAAAACAATAAATGTTGGCTTTTTGATAAATTGATAAACGTTAACTCTCCTTTTTACAAAAACAGTTTCACGAGATTGACAAGATTTCTTGTAAGGGTCTATGATACGTTGTGTGTAATGAAGGAATACATGTCTGAATCAATAATTAGAATTTATGAAACAATGTATAACAGTATTAACGCGTACATCGATCAAACTAATTTCTCAATCTGATTGAGTCAATCAAGAGGAACATAATAGTTTCTCATGAAACTGCAAAATTTCAATCAATTTCTAGTTAGGGACAGAGCACAGTTCAGTGATTTTCGAGTCTCATTGATATAATGAAACAGTCAAAAGAGTTTTTAGATATTTCAGAAACAGTACATTTGCAAAGCTTTAGTGATGAGTGGAATGGAAGGAAAGAGGTGAGAAACTAGAGAACTAGATTGTGAGAAAAATTATCGATAAATTATAAAAAATTGGAAACAGTTATTTTCATTTACAAAATATTCCGAACATTAAAAAATCTATTGAGGATTTCCCAGCATGTACCAAATTGTTGAATGCTCTAAAAGTTCACTTTGAAACAGTCGATTTCTTATGAAAGAAATTGAGTAAGATAGGAGAATAAGACTTGGGATTAAGTTAAGAAAAATGGTAATCAATAATTGATTTCACAATTCCATGAAACAGAAAAATAAAAATAACTACAGAACTGAATGGGACCATTAACAATAAAAATTTCTGAAATTGTGTTATTTAGTTTTCTCGAAACAGAAAATCAAAGTGAAATGGATATTTAAAAGAAAACTATTTTCCATTGTTTTATTAGGACTGCACGCTTCTTACAACCGCGCTCTACCGAAACCGAAGAAAATTGTGTGTGAAATTGAGAGACTCAGAGAAAAGATACATTTTTCAAGGGGATTTCAGTGGAGCGCAGTTGTTAGAACAGTGTCGAGTTAATGTAAACGTACCACTTTGTAACATCCATCCAATTTGTTTAAAAATGTTTATGAAACTGTATATTTTATTAATCGATTCTTGATGATGAACACATTGAATTATTTGGGATTTTCAATGAGAGAAATTACAGAAAACAAGATGAAGATACCGGAGAGTGTCACAGGTGAGGGGAGGAGAACCCGTAATAGTCACAATAGAGGGATTGAAACAAAATGATTTAAAGAAAAAGGAGAAGATTAGGAGTAGATTTGTAAAATTCATCAGTTTTCAGTAAAATGCCTTCTGAGAACTTTTCCATTAAAAAACTGTCCATTTTCAGAATAATACATCATTCTAGAACAGTGTCTCTTTTCAGAACAATTTTGTACCTATACTTTCCGTTTTCAGAACTGCTTATAATCAACAATGACAGAGGGAAATTGCCAAATTTACTACCAAAAAATGATTTTTCAGTAAAAATTTTGAGAAAAAAACCACTGACCTCACATCCACCGCGAATCGAAACAAATATTATAATTCAAAAAAAATCAGTTGAAGCTCCAAAAAAGAAAACTTCAAAAAAAGTATATAGGGTAGAGCGGTGTATACACAACGGAGAATATGGCTCACCTTTTTTGTCGGTGTCTCCGTTTTGTTTTATGATGGAAAGTGTGATTAGAAGTTTTCAAAAAGTTACGCTCTTCCATGAAATGAACAGAAATGTTAGAAATTAAATAATAAAGTAGACTAGGTAATCCGGTGAGGAAATTATTTAGTTTGAGTAAATTTCTTGGATATTGTGACACTTCTGAAGAAGACACAGTAGAATGTAAGGAAAACTTTACACCCAAAGAGTGACGTCACCAGGCAAACCTTTCTGGAAAAATGACCTGCAAGGCCTACCTGTAATTCATCAATTCATAATTCTTACAATTAGGTACGTAAGATCTGTACAGCTGCATACCGTATACCTGTCTACCTATAATTGGTTTATGTTAACAGTAATGAGACAATAGGAAAACGTGAATCTATTTTATGTTGTATTAGGAAAGAGCGTGGAAAAAGGGAAGGGATTGATGAGGTCAAACAAAAACATTACTAATCAAACGAAAGAGAAGAGGTTCCAAGTTTTCCCAAATTTGAGAAGGTCCCAAGTTTTGAAGAGTGTTGTATCTGGCTTTTTCGAGATATCTAATTTCCATTATCACTGATATTACCGGTTTGAGCATTAAGTTTATATTCAGAGACTAGAAAAATGTGTTCAGGAGATAGCAAAGTTTGAAATAAAGAATTAGATGGTGAACACCGGAAGACCTGTAATATAATTGATCTTTTAATTGTGACACTTTCTCACCTGCGCATTGAATGATTGTTCTGAATTGAGGATTTGATTTGCTCAAAGAAATTGTTATGGTACAAAACTGAAGACTTCAGAGGTGATTTTTCATTATTTCAAACACGTTTCCCCTTTTCTCCCCTGACCTCTGTTAATAATAAGAACAAACAAACAACAGATGGCGTATGGACCTCACTCTCTTGGTGTATCGTTTGGGTCGATTGTCGTCACAAATACCACCTGCCATGTTATCTTCTTGAGAAATCTGACCGTATACAGTGCACGCCCCGCCCCGGAAGATATAAGGTTGAATGGATGGAATACATTTAGTTGTCCCTTTCACTCCCTCATCAAACAGTCCTCTCTTTTTGAGCTCTGTTAGTTTCTAATTGCATTCCACCTATCTGATTGACGTTATCAGCCCCTTCTATGCCCTCTCTCAACTCGTAATTTCAAGATTAAAACTGATAAACTTACAGCAACCACATGCTAGATAACAGAAGCGCGGAATACGATTAACCGAAAATCTTGTTAGTTCTTATCAATTTTTTCAAGTTAGGAGTAAAAGATCCGTGAGAAGATTCTGTCATTAGAAAGCCCTATAATGAACATTTCATCATTTTTCAGATTTGGTCCAAAAGGAGTTTTCTTTTAAAATAACTTATCAGTTTTAGAAAGCCTACATTCTTCTTTTTGATCTGTAAATTCTAGCCACAAACTCACTTTCAACAGATTTCAAGATACTCAGCTCATTACTTAGTTACTGTCATAGTCTTTGGAAAAATTACTTTTGCCCTGCCCTCTAATATTGATTCCTACTTGGTTGTTTGAGTAAACAGCAGATGTCTTTATCCAATGTAAACATGTCAACTGGGTATTGTGTCAGCGACATTTTCTTCACATATTACCATCTGCCTCCTTATCTCCTTGGGAAATCTAACTGAACGCAGGAATGAGGCCCCGCCCTCTGCACACATCTGGTACTAGACTAGTACTCAGTCATTCTCCCTTCATTCCGGCCTTCAACGAGGTCTTTCTAATTTCTTCCTCTTTTGTTCTATTGATTATAGACTGCCACATCTTTTTTTAAATGTTATACCAACTATGTTGAATTCAAGTATTTATTTCAGCCCCGCGAGCCAAGCTGAGTTGAACACGGCCTGCATGTCGACAGATAGGAGACTCCACTGACCAAGACGAATCGATAGATGCCCCAACGAGGAGAGACACCGATCACGCAAAAAGAGACTCGAAAACTGGTAAATGCTAATAAAAATGGTATAACTTTTGAATCGTTAACTTCCCCCACCATTCTTATCTGTGTCGGTTCCGGTTAGACTGATCGAGCATGGCGCTGTAATAGTCTATACTTATCCGGGCTGAGGTTTACTTCAGTAGACGCGGGTTTGAATCCTCCCGGGTTAGAAATGAAACAACTATAATTAAATCTCTTAAAAATGGGATAATTTTGAACAATTTTGAATTAAATCTCTTAAAAATGAGATAATTTTGAACAATTTTGAATTAAATCTCTTAAAAATGGTATAACTTTTGAATCGTTAACTTCCCCCACCATTCTTATCTGTGTCGGTTCCGGTTAGACTGATCGAGCATGGCGCTGTAATAGTCTATACTTATCCGGGCTGAGGTTTACTTCAGTAGACGCGGGTTTGAATCCTCCCGGGTTAGAAATGAAACAACTATAATTAAATCTCTTAAAAATGGGATAATTTTGAACAATTTTGAATTAAATCTCTTAAAAATGGTATAACTTTTGAACAATTTTGAATTAAATCTCTTAAAAATGGTATAACTTTTGAATCGTTAACTTCCCCCACCATTCTTATCTGTGTCGGTTCCGGTTAGACTGATCGAGCATGGCGCTGTAATAGTCTATACTTATCCGGGCTGAGGTTTACTTCAGTAGACGCGGGTTTGAATCCTCCCGGGTTAGAAATGAAACAACTATAATTAAATCTCTTAAAATGGGATAATTTTGAACAATTTTAAATTAAATCTCTTAAAAATGGGATAATTTTGAACAATTTTGAATTAAATCTCTTAAAAATGGTATAACTTTTGAATCGTTAACTTCCCCCACCATTCTCATCTGTGTCGGTTCCGGTTAGACTGATCGAGCATGGCGCTGTAATAGTCTATACTTATCCGGGCTGAGGTTTACTTCAGTAGACGCGGGTTTGAATCCTCCCGGGTTAGAAATGAAACAACTATAATTAAATCTCTTAAAATGGGATAATTTTGAACAATTTTAAATTAAATCTCTTAAAAATGGGATAGTTTTGAACAATTTTGAATTAAATCTCTTAAAAATGGTATAACTTTTGAATCGTTAACTTCCCCCACCATTCTTATCTGTGTCGGTTCCGGTTAGACTGATCGAGCATGGCGCTGTAATAGTCTATACTTATCCGGGCTGAGGTTTACTTCAGTAGACGCGGGTTTGAATCCTCCCGGGTTAGAAATGAAACAACTATAATTAAATCTCTTAAAAATGGGATAATTTTGAACAATTTTAAATTAAATCTCTTAAAAATGAGATAATTTTGAACAATTTTGAATTAAATCTCTTAAAAATGGGATAACTTTTGTATTATTAACTTCCCCCACCATTCTTATCTGTGTCGGTTCCGGTTAGACTGATCGAGCATGGCGCTGTAATAGTCTATACTTATCCGGGCTGAGGTTTACTTCAGTAGACGCGGGTTTGAATCCTCCCGGGTTAGAAATGAAACAACTATAATTAAATCTCTTAAAATGGGATAATTTTGAACAATTTTAAATTAAATCTCTTAAAAATGGGATAATTTTGAACAATTTTGAATTAAATCTCTTAAAAATGGTATAACTTTTGAATCGTTAACTTCCCCCACCATTCTTATCTGTGTCGGTTCCGGTTAGACTGATCGAGCATGGCGCTGTAATAGTCTATACTTATCCGGGCTGAGGTTTACTTCAGTAGACGCGGGTTTGAATCCTCCCGGGTTAGAAATGAAACAACTATAATTAAATCTCTTGAAATGGGATAATTTTGAACAATTTTAAATTAAATCTCTTAAAAATGAGATAATTTTGAACAATTTTGAATTAAATCTCTTAAAAATGGGATAACTTTTGTATTATTAACTTCCCCCACCATTCTTATCTGTGTCGGTTCCGGTTAGACTGATCGAGCATGGCGCTGTAATAGTCTATACTTATCCGGGCTGAGGTTTACTTCAGTAGACGCGGGTTTGAATCCTCCCGGGTTAGAAATGAAACAACTATAATTAAATCTCTTAAAATGGGATAATTTTGAACAATTTTAAATTAAATCTCTTAAAAATGGGATAATTTTGAACAATTTTGAATTAAATCTCTTAAAAATGGTATAACTTTTGAATCGTTAACTTCCCCCACCATTCTTATCTGTGTCGGTTCCGGTTAGACTGATCGAGCATGGCGCTGTAATAGTCTATACTTATCCGGGCTGAGGTTTACTTCAGTAGACGCGGGTTTGAATCCTCCCGGGTTAGAAATGAAACAACTATAATTAAATCTCTTAAAATGGGATAATTTTGAACAATTTTAAATTAAATCTCTTAAAAATGGGATAGTTTTGAACAATTTTGAATTAAATCTCTTAAAAATGGGATAACTTTTGTATTATTAACTTCCCCCACCATTCTTATCTGTGTCGGTTCCGGTTAGACTGATCGAGCATGGCGCTGTAATAGTCTATACTTATCCGGGCTGAGGTTTACTTCAGTAGACGCGGGTTTGAATCCTCCCGGGTTAGAAATGAAACAACTATAATTAAATCTCTTAAAATGGGATAATTTTGAACAATTTTAAATTAAATCTCTTAAAAATGGGATAGTTTTGAACAATTTTGAATTAAATCTCTTAAAAATGGTATAACTTTTGAATCGTTAACTTCCCCCACCATTCTTATCTGTGTCGGTTCCGGTTAGACTGATCGAGCATGGCGCTGTAATAGTCTATACTTATCCGGGCTGAGGTTTACTTCAGTAGACGCGGGTTTGAATCCTCCCGGGTTAGAAATGAAACAACTATAATTAAATCTCTTAAAATGGGATAATTTTGAACAATTTTAAATTAAATCTCTTAAAAATGGGATAATTTTGAACAATTTTGAATTAAATCTCTTAAAAATGGTATAACTTTTGAATCGTTAACTTCCCCCACCATTCTTATCTGTGTCGGTTCCGGTTAGACTGATCGAGCATGGCGCTGTAATAGTCTATACTTATCCGGGCTGAGGTTTACTTCAGTAGACGCGGGTTTGAATCCTCCCGGGTTAGAAATGAAACAACTATAATTAAATCTCTTAAAATGGGATAATTTTGAACAATTTTAAATTAAATCTCTTAAAAATGGGATAATTTTGAACAATTTTGAATTAAATCTCTTAAAAATGGTATAACTTTTGAATCGTTAACTTCCCCCACCATTCTTATCTGTGTCGGTTCCGGTTAGACTGATCGAGCATGGCGCTGTAATAGTCTATACTTATCCGGGCTGAGGTTTACTTCAGTAGACGCGGGTTTGAATCCTCCCGGGTTAGAAATGAAACAACTATAATTAAATCTCTTAAAAATGGGATAATTTTGAACAATTTTAAATTAAATCTCTTAAAAATGAGATAATTTTGAACAATTTTGAATTAAATCTCTTAAAAATGGGATAACTTTTGTATTATTAACTTCCCCCACCATTCTTATCTGTGTCGGTTCCGGTTAGACTGATCGAGCATGGCGCTGTAATAGTCTATACTTATCCGGGCTGAGGTTTACTTCAGTAGACGCGGGTTTGAATCCTCCCGGGTTAGAAATGAAACAACTATAATTAAATCTCTTAAAATGGGATAATTTTGAACAATTTTAAATTAAATCTCTTAAAAATGGGATAATTTTGAACAATTTTGAATTAAATCTCTTAAAAATGGTATAACTTTTGAATCGTTAACTTCCCCCACCATTCTTATCTGTGTCGGTTCCGGTTAGACTGATCGAGCATGGCGCTGTAATAGTCTATACTTATCCGGGCTGAGGTTTACTTCAGTAGACGCGGGTTTGAATCCTCCCGGGTTAGAAATGAAACAACTATAATTAAATCTCTTAAAATGGGATAATTTTGAACAATTTTAAATTAAATCTCTTAAAAATGGGATAGTTTTGAACAATTTTGAATTAAATCTCTTAAAAATGGGATAACTTTTGTATTATTAACTTCCCCCGCCATTCTTATCTGTGTCGGTTCCGGTTAGACTGATCGAGCATGGCGCTGTAATAGTCTATACTTATCCGGGCTGAGGTTTACTTCAGTAGACGCGGGTTTGAATCCTCCCGGGTTAGAAATGAAACAACTATAATTAAATCTCTTAAAAATGGGATAATTTTGAACAATTTTGAATTAAATCTCTTAAAAATGGGATAATTTTGAACAATTTTAAATTAAATCTCTTAAAAATGGGATAACTTTTGAATCGTTAACTTCCCCCACCATTCTTATCTGTGTCGGTTCCGGTTAGACTGATCGAGCATGGCGCTGTAATAGTCTATACTTATCCGGGCTGAGGTTTACTTCAGTAGACGCGGGTTTGAATCCTCCCGGGTTAGAAATGAAACAACTATAATTAAATCTCTTAAAATGGGATAATTTTGAACAATTTTGAATTAAATCTCTTAAAAATGGGATAATTTTGAACAATTTTAAATTAAATCTCTTAAAAATGGTATAACTTTTGAATCGTTAACTTCCCCCACCATTCTTATCTGTGTCGGTTCCGGTTAGACTGATCGAGCATGGCGCTGTAATAGTCTATACTTATCCGGGCTGAGGTTTACTTCAGTAGACGCGGGTTTGAATCCTCCCGGGTTAGAAATGAAACAACTATAATTAAATCTCTTAAAATGGGATAATTTTGAACAATTTTAAATTAAATCTCTTAAAAATGGGATAATTTTGAACAATTTTGAATTAAATCTCTTAAAAATGGTATAACTTTTGAATCGTTAACTTCCCCCACCATTCTTATCTGTGTCGGTTCCGGTTAGACTGATCGAGCATGGCGCTGTAATAGTCTATACTTATCCGGGCTGAGGTTTACTTCAGTAGACGCGGGTTTGAATCCTCCCGGGTTAGAAATGAAACAACTATAATTAAATCTCTTAAAATGGGATAATTTTGAACAATTTTAAATTAAATCTCTTAAAAATGGGATAATTTTGAACAATTTTGAATTAAATCTCTTAAAAATGGGATAACTTTTGAATCGTTAACTTCCCCCACCATTCTTATCTGTGTCGGTTCCGGTTAGACTGATCGAGCATGGCGCTGTAATAGTCTATACTTATCCGGGCTGAGGTTTACTTCAGTAGACGCGGGTTTGAATCCTCCCGGGTTAGAAATGAAACAACTATAATTAAATCTTTTAAAATGGGATAATTTTGAACAATTTTAAATTAAATCTCTTAAAAATGGGATAATTTTGAACAATTTTGAATTAAATCTCTTAAAAATGGTATAACTTTTGAATCGTTAACTTCCCCCACCATTCTTATCTGTGTCGGTTCCGGTTAGACTGATCGAGCATGGCGCTGTAATAGTCTATACTTATCCGGGCTGAGGTTTACTTCAGTAGACGCGGGTTTGAATCCTCCCGGGTTAGAAATGAAACAACTATAATTAAATCTCTTAAAATGGGATAATTTTGAACAATTTTAAATTAAATCTCTTAAAAATGGGATAATTTTGAACAATTTTGAATTAAATCTCTTAAAAATGGGATAACTTTTGTATTATTAACTTCCCCCACCATTCTTATCTGTGTCGGTTCCGGTTAGACTGATCGAGCATGGCGCTGTAATAGTCTATACTTATCCGGGCTGAGGTTTACTTCAGTAGACGCGGGTTTGAATCCTCCCGGGTTAGAAATGAAACAACTATAATTAAATCTCTTAAAATGGGATAATTTTGAACAATTTTAAATTAAATCTCTTAAAAATGGGATAATTTTGAACAATTTTGAATTAAATCTCTTAAAAATGGTATAACTTTTGAATCGTTAACTTCCCCCACCATTCTTATCTGTGTCGGTTCCGGTTAGACTGATCGAGCATGGCGCTGTAATAGTCTATACTTATCCGGGCTGAGGTTTACTTCAGTAGACGCGGGTTTGAATCCTCCCGGGTTAGAAATGAAACAACTATAATTAAATCTTTTAAAATGGGATAATTTTGAACAATTTTAAATTAAATCTCTTAAAAATGGGATAATTTTGAACAATTTTGAATTAAATCTCTTAAAAATGGGATAACTTTTGTATTATTAACTTCCCCCACCATTCTTATCTGTGTCGGTTCCGGTTAGACTGATCGAGCATGGCGCTGTAATAGTCTATACTTATCCGGGCTGAGGTTTACTTCAGTAGACGCGGGTTTGAATCCTCCCGGGTTAGAAATGAAACAACTATAATTAAATCTTTTAAAATGGGATAATTTTGAACAATTTTAAATTAAATCTCTTAAAAATGGGATAATTTTGAACAATTTTGAATTAAATCTCTTAAAAATGGGATAACTTTTGTATTATTAACTTCCCCCACCATTCTTATCTGTGTCGGTTCCGGTTAGACTGATCGAGCATGGCGCTGTAATAGTCTATACTTATCCGGGCTGAGGTTTACTTCAGTAGACGCGGGTTTGAATCCTCCCGGGTTAGAAATGAAACAACTATAATTAAATCTTTTAAAATGGGATAATTTTGAACAATTTTAAATTAAATCTCTTAAAAATGGGATAATTTTGAACAATTTTAAATTAAATCTCTTAAAAATGGTATAACTTTTGAATCGTTAACTTCCCCCACCATTCTTATCTGTGTCGGTTCCGGTTAGACTGATCGAGCATGGCGCTGTAATAGTCTATACTTATCCGGGCTGAGGTTTACTTCAGTAGACGCGGGTTTGAATCCTCCCGGGTTAGAAATGAAACAACTATAATTAAATCTCTTAAAATGGGATAATTTTGAACAATTTTAAATTAAATCTCTTAAAAATGGGATAATTTTGAACAATTTTGAATTAAATCTCTTAAAAATGGTATAACTTTTGAATCGTTAACTTCCCCCACCATTCTTATCTGTGTCGGTTCCGGTTAGACTGATCGAGCATGGCGCTGTAATAGTCTATACTTATCCGGGCTGAGGTTTACTTCAGTAGACGCGGGTTTGAATCCTCCCGGGTTAGAAATGAAACAACTATAATTAAATCTTTTAAAATGGGATAATTTTGAACAATTTTAAATTAAATCTCTTAAAAATGGGATAATTTTGAACAATTTTGAATTAAATCTCTTAAAAATGGGATAACTTTTGAATCGTTAACTTCCCCCACCATTCTTATCTGTGTCGGTTCCGGTTAGACTGATCGAGCATGGCGCTGTAATAGTCTATACTTATCCGGGCTGAGGTTTACTTCAGTAGACGCGGGTTTGAATCCTCCCGGGTTAGAAATGAAACAACTATAATTAAATCTCTTAAAATGGGATAATTTTGAACAATTTTAAATTAAATCTCTTAAAAATGGGATAATTTTGAACAATTTTGAATTAAATCTCTTAAAAATGGTATAACTTTTGAATCGTTAACTTCCCCCACCATTCTTATCTGTGTCGGTTCCGGTTAGACTGATCGAGCATGGCGCTGTAATAGTCTATACTTATCCGGGCTGAGGTTTACTTCAGTAGACGCGGGTTTGAATCCTCCCGGGTTAGAAATGAAACAACTATAATTAAATCTCTTAAAATGGGATAATTTTGAACAATTTTAAATTAAATCTCTTAAAAATGGGATAGTTTTGAACAATTTTGAATTAAATCTCTTAAAAATGGGATAACTTTTGTATTATTAACTTCCCCCACCATTCTTATCTGTGTCGGTTCCGGTTAGACTGATCGAGCATGGCGCTGTAATAGTCTATACTTATCCGGGCTGAGGTTTACTTCAGTAGACGCGGGTTTGAATCCTCCCGGGTTAGAAATGAAACAACTATAATTAAATCTCTTAAAATGGGATAATTTTGAACAATTTTAAATTAAATCTCTTAAAAATGGGATAGTTTTGAACAATTTTGAATTAAATCTCTTAAAAATGGGATAACTTTTGTATTATTAACTTCCCCCACCATTCTTATCTGTGTCGGTTCCGGTTAGACTGATCGAGCATGGCGCTGTAATAGTCTATACTTATCCGGGCTGAGGTTTACTTCAGTAGACGCGGGTTTGAATCCTCCCGGGTTAGAAATGAAACAACTATAATTAAATCTCTTAAAAATGGGATAATTTTGAACAATTTTAAATTAAATCTCTTAAAAATGGGATAATTTTGAACAATTTTGAATTAAATCTCTTAAAAATGGGATAACTTTTGTATTATTAACTTCCCCCACCATTCTTATCTGTGTCGGTTCCGGTTAGACTGATCGAGCATGGCGCTGTAATAGTCTATACTTATCCGGGCTGAGGTTTACTTCAGTAGACGCGGGTTTGAATCCTCCCGGGTTAGAAATGAAACAACTATAATTAAGTCTCTTAAAATGGGATAATTTTGAACAATTTTAAATTAAATCTCTTAAAAATGGGATAATTTTGAACAATTTTGAATTAAATCTCTTAAAAATGGTATAACTTTTGAATCGTTAACTTCCCACACCATTCTTATCTGTGTCGGTTCCGGTTAGACTGATCGAGCATGGCGCTGTAATAGTCTATACTTATCCGGGCTGAGGTTTACTTCAGTAGACGCGGGTTTGAATCCTCCCGGGTTAGAAATGAAACAACTATAATTAAATCTTTTAAAATGGGATAATTTTGAACAATTTTAAATTAAATCTCTTAAAAATGGGATAATTTTGAACAATTTTGAATTAAATCTCTTAAAAATGGTATAACTTTTGAATCGTTAACTTCCCCCACCATTCTTATCTGTGTCGGTTCCGGTTAGACTGATCGAGCATGGCGCTGTAATAGTCTATACTTATCCGGGCTGAGGTTTACTTCAGTAGACGCGGGTTTGAATCCTCCCGGGTTAGAAATGAAACAACTATAATTAAATCTCTTAAAATGGGATAATTTTGAACAATTTTAAATTAAATCTCTTAAAAATGGGATAATTTTGAACAATTTTGAATTAAATCTCTTAAAAATGGTATAACTTTTGAATCGTTAACTTCCCCCACCATTCTTATCTGTGTCGGTTCCGGTTAGACTGATCGAGCATGGCGCTGTAATAGTCTATACTTATCCGGGCTGAGGTTTACTTCAGTAGACGCGGGTTTGAATCCTCCCGGGTTAGAAATGAAACAACTATAATTAAATCTCTTAAAATGGGATAATTTTGAACAATTTTAAATTAAATCTCTTAAAAATGGGATAGTTTTGAACAATTTTGAATTAAATCTCTTAAAAATGGGATAACTTTTGTATTATTAACTTCCCCCACCATTCTTATCTGTGTCGGTTCCGGTTAGACTGATCGAGCATGGCGCTGTAATAGTCTATACTTATCCGGGCTGAGGTTTACTTCAGTAGACGCGGGTTTGAATCCTCCCGGGTTAGAAATGAAACAACTATAATTAAATCTCTTAAAAATGGGATAATTTTGAACAATTTTAAATTAAATCTCTTAAAAATGGGATAATTTTGAACAATTTTGAATTAAATCTCTTAAAAATGGTATAACTTTTGAATCGTTAACTTCCCCCACCATTCTTATCTGTGTCGGTTCCGGTTAGACTGATCGAGCATGGCGCTGTAATAGTCTATACTTATCCGGGCTGAGGTTTACTTCAGTAGACGCGGGTTTGAATCCTCCCGGGTTAGAAATGAAACAACTATAATTAAATCTCTTAAAATGGGATAATTTTGAACAATTTTAAATTAAATCTCTTAAAAATGGGATAGTTTTGAACAATTTTGAATTAAATCTCTTAAAAATGGGATAATTTTGAACAATTTTGAATTAAATCTCTTAAAAATGGGATAACTTTTGTATTATTAACTTCCCCCGCCATTCTTATCTGTGTCGGTTCCGGTTAGACTGATCGAGCATGGCGCTGTAATAGTCTATACTTATCCGGGCTGAGGTTTACTTCAGTAGACGCGGGTTTGAATCCTCCCGGGTTAGAAATGAAACAACTATAATTAAATCTCTTAAAATGGGATAATTTTGAACAATTTTAAATTAAATCTCTTAAAAATGGGATAGTTTTGAACAATTTTGAATTAAATCTCTTAAAAATGGGATAATTTTGAACAATTTTGAATTAAATCTCTTAAAAATGGGATAACTTTTGTATTATTAACTTCCCCCACCATTCTTATCTGTGTCGGTTCCGGTTAGACTGATCGAGCATGGCGCTGTAATAGTCTATACTTATCCGGGCTGAGGTTTACTTCAGTAGACGCGGGTTTGAATCCTCCCGGGTTAGAAATGAAACAACTATAATTAAATCTCTTAAAATGGGATAATTTTGAACAATTTTAAATTAAATCTCTTAAAAATGGGATAGTTTTGAACAATTTTGAATTAAATCTCTTAAAAATGGGATAATTTTGAACAATTTTGAATTAAATCTCTTAAAAATGGGATAACTTTTGTATTATTAACTTCCCCCGCCATTCTTATCTGTGTCGGTTCCGGTTAGACTGATCGAGCATGGCGCTGTAATAGTCTATACTTATCCGGGCTGAGGTTTACTTCAGTAGACGCGGGTTTGAATCCTCCCGGGTTAGAAATGAAACAACTATAATTAAATCTCTTAAAAATGGGATAATTTTGAACAATTTTAAATTAAATCTCTTAAAAATGGGATAGTTTTGAACAATTTTGAATTAAATCTCTTAAAAATGGTATAACTTTTGTATTATTAACTTCCCCCACCATTCTTATCTGTGTCGGTTCCGGTTAGACTGATCGAGCATGGCGCTGTAATAGTCTATACTTATCCGGGCTGAGGTTTACTTCAGTAGACGCGGGTTTGAATCCTCCCGGGTTAGAAATGAAACAACTATAATTAAATCTCTTAAAAATGGGATAATTTTGAACAATTTTGAATTAAATCTCTTAAAAATGGGATAATTTTGAACAATTTTAAATTAAATCTTTCAAAAATGGAATAACTTTTGTGTTATTAATTTCCCCCACCATTCTTATCTGTGTCGGTTCCGGTTAGACTGATCGAGCAAAAAGGTGGTTTTTTGAGATTGTTTGCGATTAAAACTGTTAAAAATTGAGCAAAATGCTTTTTTTGGTCTTCAGAACTCTAAAATTTGTCACAAATAGCACACAGTTTTTCAAAATTCTATTTTCCCTCAAAAATATTTGATTTTTTCTCCGTTTTTAATGACTTCTAGCCTAAGAACCAGGTTTTTCGCACATTTTCTGTCCAAAAAATGCTTTTTTTAGGATTTAGGTTGGGGGGAAGAGTCTTCAACCAACAACTGAATATTCCTGCTTTATATACGTCATCTGTCCAAGTCTCCTGATGTTGCTCGGTGTTTCGTCCGGCTGATTGTTTTTTTTTTCACTTTGATTGTGAAGATCCGAAGGTTTTCACGTTACCATACTTATCAAATAATTCGATTTGTTTTGTTGTTTCGGCAGGGTCTTAGGAAGTCGAGCTTGTCCAGCGACTTGATTCTCTGAATTTCAATCAGCAGTTTTTCCGTGAGGTGCCTGGTTACAACCACTGTGATTTCCGCTCATTCTGGAAAAAAGTTAGCATAGTATAGTGTCAGAATTAGTTCAGAAGAATGGTTCGAAAAATGAAGGAACCTGGGTCCCCACTCACCTCACAAATCGCCACCAATAACTTAAAATTCAAAAAACATCATCAAACTTCGAAAAATATTGGGCTTGTATACACAGCGGAGAACATGACTCACTTCTTTCGGTGTCTCCGTTTTTTAAAAATGTGTGACTAATGACATTTTTGTTTTAGTGATTGCAAGTTTTCAGAAAATTAAGTTAGTTTTTTTAAAGAAATGTTTTTATTAATTGCCAAATAAAATAATGAGTCAGGGAGACTGGTGGGAGAGGAAATTTTTTCATTCGAGAAAATTACTATTCTAGGTGACTTTTTATAGTTTTTGCAATTGGTGTTGTTTGTGAAAGTCTAGTAGGTCAAGAATAATAAAATAATAAAATTGAAATCTTCAAAGTAGAATTATAAATTAAGCAAAAGCGATACACATATGAACATACATTGAATAGAATGAACAAAAAAGTTTTTTTTTCAGTTCGCCAATTTAGTATAATAAACCAAGTTTGTCAACATTTAATGAGTGCATTTATTATACATACCAGTCGGTTCACGTCGCCTAACGGCGACTAAACCTCCTTCTCAACACCACCCTTCTAGGTGTTGCAGAAAATCGTGATTGGAATCCTCTATTTTTTCTGAATCCGATGAAATCAAAAAATCTTTCACGTCGTCACTTTTTAGAAAATGGCCCGTATCTTTTTATGACGTGGTTCAATCCGAAAACTGACGACACGTTTGGAATCCTCTATTTTTTCTGAATCCGATGAAATCAAAAAATCTTTCACGTCATCACTTTTTAGAAAACGGCCCGTATCTTTTCATGACGTGGTTCAATCCGAAAACTGACGACACGTTTGGAATCCTCTATTTTTTCTGAATCCGATGATATCAAAAAATCATTCACGTTCTGACATGGGTTCGAACTGTAGTCAACGTTGCTTAACTTGCCAGATCGGACGCGGCGACGCACGCACTTGATCCATGCGGCGAGGAGAAACGGCGGCCGGTGCAAGGAAAGAAAAGGCGACGCTTTGCCGACCGTCTCCGCCCCCCTTTTCCGCGGTCGATTCCCCAATGCTTTATCAGTGTTTCTGTCTGAGAAGACGTCATTTTGAGAATTTTGAAAAAAGAAAAAGACGGGCATCGAATGGTGAAAATTTCTGATCATTTGGTCCAAATTTGAAGAAAATCGGTTCAGTAGGAAGGGCGGTAGGTTCGGCGAACCACAGACAAACATACAGAATCTGGTGTTTGTTAATAGTAAAGATGTAGTTTTGATTTATTCCTCCATATTGTGGAGAAATTTGTATATTCAATTCGCATTGTTCCTGGAAGATTAAAAGTGTAAAGACAGCTCAATAAAAAAGACAAAACAGGTTTAGTATAGAAATGTTTTTGGAACCTACAGTAAGAATTTGTGAACACGTACCAAATTTTTGAATGGTCAAAAGGTTCACTTTGAAACAGTCATTTTTTATGAACCAGTATTGAGTATGAAAGGAGCATTCTTTGGAAATTCCAGCGCGATTTCCTTTCCAACCATATATGTTTCGACCAGTAACAACATCTTGACTCGGGGTCCATCTCTAGTTAGAATAGTCAGTCTGCTCGGGGACAAAAATGGTACTCAAGAAAGGACGGAAAAATAAATAATTTCACAATTCCATGAAACAGAAAAAAGTTGAGATTTCTTAAGAAATCTTATAAAAGAGCGCTATGTGAAAAACTATGAACCGGCTTCACCAACAATAAACATTTCTTAAATTATGTTATTTGGTTTTCACGAAACAGAAGATCAAACTCTGTAACTTCCATCCAAGTTCTTTTAAAATATTTCTGAAACTGTATATTTTATTAATCGATTCTTGATGATGAACACATTGAATTATTTGGGATTTTCAATAAGAAAAATTACAGAAAACAAGATGAAGATACCGGAGAGTGTCACAGTTGAAGAGGAGGAGAACCCGCAATAGTCACAATAGAAGGATTGAAACAAAATGATTTAAAAAAAAAGAAGATGAGGAGCTTAAAATACAGGAAATTTATGCATCTGGAGATCAAAAAATGTCGGGTTTCGATTCATGACGAGGTGCAGTGCTGGTTGTTGGTAGTTCCACTGAAAATACGTTTTTTGAAATTTCGAAACAGTAAAAAAAATATTAAGAAGTACGGACAAACCAATCAATCACACACACACAACAAAAACACCAAAACTCTTTTTAAAAAAACCATTAATTTTTCTGTTTCAGGTATTTCACAAAGGCTTTAGATCTACTTGACAGTCAGTCTCATACACTATGATTTTTTTATATTTTGTTTGAAAATGTGAAAATTGAAAAAAAAATGTTCCCGCAGATCAAGGGCAGACCATTCCAGAGTTGTCGATCGTGCAGAGTTAAATTGCTTTATTGACTGTTTTCCAGCCTATATCTCGATCATGCTCTACGGAGTATGTCTAGTGTCAAGAATTCGCCGATATCTATATTTCAGTATATTTTCCAACTCATAACTCACTCCGGCACGATTCGGAATCCTGAATCTTTCAGATAGTCTCTTATTTTCTGTTTAACAAAACATATCACCAAATAACAAAAATGTCTTGAACCGTTCTTATCCACCATTAAAATTTTAAATCTTCTACCGACAGCTGATGATATAATAATTCTCATGCTTCGCTCACAAGATTAACAATTCAACTGAAACAGGAAATAAATTACAACTCTACATAACACAACACCGATCAGAATTCATGCTTCTGAAAACCATCAACACCTGTATTAGAAGGGCATAGTGACGCCCTTCTAATTCAGATTCCTCTCCGATAAGATTCCCTCTTCAAAATATTCTTACCCATAAGCATACTGCAATTCGATTGTTCGAAAGTATTCGATGTCTCGAGACGACCTTTTGTACTTTCTGTGTAGTTTAGTGGAGGATTGGTATGAGTTCTTGAAGAAATTGTTCTCTCTTTTTGGTTTTTGGACAAAAATTAAACAGAAATTGGAAAGAAAAACAGAGAAAAGAGAAGAGAAGCGCTAGAGTTATTAGCTAGAAAAATAGGAAACTATAGAAATGAATACGGAAGAATTATTGTGGGCTTGGATGGATGAGGAACTATTGAATTTTTGAAACAGCATTTTTTGTGTAACATTTTACTAGTAATAACAAATTTAGCGTCTAGCATTGCTATTTCAAATTTATTTCATTTATCAGCTCGGTCCAGTTCTTACAACTGCGCTCCACCGAAATCCCGGTGAAAAATGTCTATTTTTCTCTGAGTCTCTCAATTTCGCACACAATTTTCTATCGTTACGGTAGAGCGCGGGTGTAAAAAGCGTCTCGTGCAAATATTTGATTAATTTTGAGTCTAGTATTTGGAGGAAATACGTCAGTGACTTTTTTTGGTATGAAAAATGAATATTTGAATTTTTAGAAACAGCATTTTTTTGTTGTAAAATTGATACTAGAAATGTCAAAGACAGCTATTAAATTATTGTGGAACATTATTCAATTATTAAGAGTTAATTCTTCTTTTTGTCATTGAAAACACATTTTAAAACTGACACACTCAAAATCAAATTAGTATTCAAAACAGTATCTATCCAAACCCACTCCAATCCATTCTCTCAGTGTTAAGCTCACAAAACTCTGCAAGTGCGCTCCAATGAACTCAATAGAGCGCACTTTCTACCACGTGTTATTCACAACATTTGCTCACCTTTCTGACCTCCTTCTGCAACCCATCGGAAGTACTTTCGACATTTCGAGGTAACACTGAGTACCCAAGCATGAGTCATTATTAAAACAATATCTGCAAAGTGCCAAATGAATGAAATCGAGTCGGAATGGTCGCCAAGGGCTTCTGGAAAATATTTACTGTTTCGTAAGAATCAGAAATAAGATTCGCTAATGTTAATTACACTTGATTTATCGAATTTTGAAAAAAAAAACATTGAAAAATAAGCTAATGTGAATTAAGGTTTTCTCAGAAAATACTGAAAAAAGTTTTCAATTTATGGTTTCCAATACTTGAATTTATAGCTTTAAAAACTTTTGAGGTTCCTTTAAAGATTTCTCATTTCTAACATTCAAGTTTGCAAAATATTTTAATCACTTTACTGTTTCAAAATTTTTGTTTTGAAATATCATTTCTCCAAAAGTTCTGATCTTTCTTTTAACCATTTACTAGTAAACTGCATGAGAGATTTATTTCAGTTTACTGTTTCGTAGGAAATAGAAATAATTTTCCCTAACTGAGCTGTTAATTAAATTCAATTAACCTAAGGTTGGAAAAAATAATCGGAACTTTGAAATTAGTTCAATTTGAACCAAACAGGTGTTTTTTTTAGAAAGTAATGAAAAAACTCCGTTTCAAAAAAAAAGAAAATATATATAATTGTATTGATTTGATCGTTAAACTATCCATTCACTGGGGGGCTTTGCCACGAAAAATGACGAAATTTTTATAAAAAACACCTATTTTAACACGAATTTGCGAGAAAAAACCAAACTTTTCGCACTGTAAAAAATTTTGATCATCTAAAACTTGGCTTTTGACAGAAAATTATCGCAAAAACTAAAGTTTTCTAATCGAAAAATGTCAAAAATTCGAGTCTGAAAGCTCTCGAAATGAATTTTTGATGCCGCTGGCCTAGAATTCAAAATTTCGGTCACCAAACCAACATTTTCAGAATCGACTTGTCAAGACGCTTCGGATGAGTATAAGGATGACTAGATTTGAAGCACTTTGGGTCCCGCCACGAAACCTACAGTATCCTTCGGTGGTGAGACCCAATTTGCTACAAACCTACTACTTTATATCTTTCAGTATACATAAAATTACAATCAATTTACTGTTTCAAAGTTTTAAAATTAATTTTCACTAAATTGATTAAAATTAATAGACATCGTTTCACCAAAAGCTCTGATCTCACCTTTAACCATTTCCTTGTGAAATATATTGACAAAAAAGAAGTATCCTCCAAGAAACAGCAAATAGAATATTGTGAAGAGCTAAAAAAATAAGATTTTGAAGAATTGTCTGTCTGTGTGCTTATCCAAATGACAAGAAACTATACTTAAAAACTAATTTGAATTGTCAAAAACGCGTCGAAGGCGCGCCAGACCTGAATTTGTAAAGGTATGTCGGCGTGTCAGTGGGACCTAATAATATTATTTAAAAACGCGTCTAAGGTGCTTCAAAGTTAGGAGCAGCAAAATGAATACCGACCAAACACTGTCATTAAAGTTATCATTTGCATAATTGTTTTGGAATGAAACAGTAAAAATTTTTTTTAAAGATAAAAAAGTGGAGACTTACCACATAGAGATAGAAGGGAAACATCATCCTATCATTCTTTTTGTAAACATGAAAACACGTGAAGAAACATAGACAAAGACCGCTCAGACCGATGTAGATACTGAACCACGGAAGGCCCAAAAGGCCCAGTCCCACGTTGAAAAGGACGAAATAGGCGAGGATTAGGCGGATTGTTATCTGCAAACAGGTATTTGTAGTCTATTGAAGAAAAAAAAAGAAAATCGGATTTCGGCAACTTTTGGAACAGTAATATTTTTTGACACATTTGTCACGGGCCAGGCCGAACCCCCGGGTTGGTCCGGTCGGCCTGGGTAATTCAAGTATGATTTATGAAAGTATACTGTTTTAATAGCTTAAGAAAAACTCACTGAAACATGGACCCATCCGAAGAGACATCGGTGATGTCGATCACTTATCGTGTCCATCTTCTCATTATTCTGAAACATAAATTTGTTTGGGATAAGCCACAGGAAGAGCAGCAAGAATAAAAAGAAAGGTGAAGAGATGACATTTTTTTGTTGGATGTTGATGTGTTATACCTATCAGTAATACATATCATTAACGTGTAATATTTATTTAATTTATTTATTTCTTCAAAGGGCGGAAACCACTGACACGAGAAAATGGAATGGTTTTTGAATTTACATGTAAGAGATGGTTAGTAAAAAGAGAAAGAATACATACATAATGATAATATGCCTATTCTAGCGGTAGCAAAAGCAAAAAACTACTTTTTAATAAGAAAAAATAGTTTTCTGCACTTTTTGCTACCTCGAGATTAGCTCCACTATCATAGGAGGTAAAGTAAAGTTAATAATTTGTTGGGTTTAATGACAGGAAATGATTGAGATCATATTTATATACTCTGCTCTTAAAGACAGCTGTGCTCGGTTTAACCGGAAACACCAATTCTGATAAAGAATTCCAACAACGGAGAACTCTATTTGCCCTCTCAACAGAGAGTATTTGAGAAGATAATTTATTCGAGTTCGTAGTTAGAGATTTGAGATAATATCTATGCCTCCTTAGTCTTGAATGCTCCAAAAATTCGAATATAGGATCATCAATAATAATTTCCTTGGTAACCATCAGTTTATAGGTAAAGATTAAATCAATACATAGTCTTCGATGTTCCAGTGATTTTAGATCACATTCTTCAAGAGCCTCGAAATACGATGAATACGACATTTTGAATTTCTTATAATGCTCAACAGTTTTTTCTTGAAACAGTGAAATGAAGTTAATAGATTTCCATACGAACGCTCAAAAATTAAACATTTTTGCTTGAAAAAATAAAATATTCCTCTAGACACAATAGTTTTTTTTCTAAAAAAAAAAGTAAAAATTAGAAGAAAAATACCTCAAAGTGGTTGGAATTAAGTGGAAAGAAAAATGAGATTTCCCTTTTCACTAAAACATATTTTTCTCAACTTGAAACCGCAATCAAAAAATTTTTAAAAGGCACAAAAATTAGAAGTAAAACATCCTCTATCAATCGAAGTAGAGGAGAAAAACGATCTTTTGTGGAGAATATGAAACAGTGCAAGTTTAAAGAAAACTATGAAAATAAATCAGAAAAGAAGAATAAACAGAGAAATGAATCATGGAATAGATCAGTAATAGCTTTATCGGCTTATTTAAAATCGGAGTTTCCTTAGCACTGAAATTTATTATTTTCCTCTTTGGAACAGAAATATTTTTTCGAAAAAAGTCACGAATTCAAATAAGGGGATTCTATTGCAGAAACGGAACGAGCAATATAAATAACTGGATATAGCAAATAAGTTTTTCATGAAACATTAAATTTCAATAAGTAGAAGCTACTAGGAGTTGGAAATGTTGTGGTAAACCGAAATGATTTGTTGGAAACCGATAATTGGAAGCAATAAGCCTAGGCGGTAACAAACATCAAACTTATTGCCTGATTAACTACGAACATTTAAAAATAGTTAGTTTTTATAATTCCTTGAAACAGTGAAATTCAATTTTTGGTTAAAGAAAAACAACTTTGATTAAATTAATTTGATTTCTATATCATTAGAATTCTAGACAAAATTAGAACATATACAGCACTATTAATAGAAAAGTATTTATTCACTTTTCCCTTTTCTGAAATAATGAAACAGTAAATCCTTTAAAAAAATCACGTTTTTACACCAAACATCCCTACTTTCATTGAAGAACAGGAATAGAAAATGAGATTGTGTAGGAGGTATATTAAATACTTCCCCAGAAGAAGTAAAAGAAATGTCTGACACACAAATATATTCATTGAGCGAATGAATAAATGACACTTCTTTTTGTGGAGATACGTGAGGGGGTCAATAGAAAGAATGAAATAGGAGAAGCGGAAAAAAAGTTTGGTATGAATGCATTTCACTCTCTCTATGAGAATGGGGACACCTTTCGGAAATTGGGGAAGGATCAAAAATAGGGAGAACAGACGGAGAGAAAGAGAGAGGGAAGGGCTTAGTCGAGAGCGTTTTTTTGGAGGTTTTAAGGAGGGAAAAACACTGGGATTAGTTAAAAAGAAAGAGGAGAATAATATGTCTGGTTTGAATTGTTGGAGAAAAAAATGATTTGTTTTGTTGGTTGTTAGATAGAAACAGGAAGAAATATACTGTTTCGGAGGTAGAAGAAAAATAGCAGACTTGCAACGGGCCGGGCCGGGCCGGGCCGGGCCGGGCCGGAATGAAAATTTCCAGGGCCCGGCCCGGCCCGGTCGGCCCGGAAGTTCAGTACTGAAAAAATTCAATTTTTTTTTTTCGAAAATTTCCCGATTTTTTTTGAAAAATATTTCTTAAAAACAATTTTTTGTTGGTTTCGAAGGTTTTTGAAAAATATACTTGAGGAAAAATATGAAAAATTTTCAGACAATAAATTTTTGGACAAAAAATTGTAGTGAAAAAAGTTCAAAAATTCAAATCCGGGCCGAGCTTTCTCGGCCCGGCCCGGAATCTTGCAAGTCTGAAAAATAGTTTCATTAAGTAAAACTCATTGATTTTTAAGAAATAGTTATGATGAAAGTGCAAACAATTTTTCTAGAAATTTTTTGTCGTCAAACTCTGAAACAAGAGATTTTTCAAATATATTTCAGAACTAAAAATTAAAGTCAGATTTGCAAAATCTCGGTCCGGTCGATGAAAAAACTTTTTGAAATTTTTATAAAGAATAGTCAAAGATTTGTCGAAAGTTCGACTTTTTTGCTAAATTTTTAAAACAAAATTCAGGAAAAATCAAAATGTCAAATTTTTGTACTGACTATGAGACCCGGGTCGAGGAACTTCTGGGAATTACATACTAAAAAGCGCATAATTTTTTTGTGGTGCATTAATAACATTAAATGCAAGTTGAGATTTGAGAATGATTGCTAAACGAATGGAGAAGAACGTGGCCTAGAAACACAATTTAAAAAAGTTCGGTTTTAAGTATTATCACAAGAATGCCCATGTTTTTTTATAATAAATATCTGAGAAATTTGATAAAAACACTGATTGCTAACTAGAAAATCTAGAAACAAAATGGGATAAGTTTTTTGTGAAGCAGTGGAAAAATATTATTGACTGTGAAAGTTGAATCGAAACAAAAAGAACACAATAATGTTGGAACTGTTACAAAAATAGTCTTGTTTTGAAATAACAGATTTTGTAAGACTGAATGCAGACATTAGAAGAAATAGGGTTATGGTGAATAAGTAGATCCATATAATTGTAGAAATCTCAACTGGAATATAAGACGTAGATTGTTTTTTAAATCGAGCTTCAATATAATATATTGATTTCAAATAACATTTGAAACCGTAAAAACATTCTAAATACCTTACCCTCATGTTTCTTAATTTCTAACTTCTGTGCCAGGCCTAAATTAAAAATCTTATTTAATACCTTCGGACTTAATATCTTGCTTTCCTCTTATTTCGCCCTCCTAGTAGGGCTGTTAAAACAGGCGTTTTACGGCGGCAATCGCCGGTTTCATTTCCGGCGTGGGCGACAATCGCCGGAAATGAAACCGGCGATTGCGGCAAGTACAATTTAAAAACCGGCGTTTTTATCATTTTTATTCATTTTCAGTATACTTTCTACTCAAAAAAGCGGCGTTTGACGCCGGTTTAGAAATGAAAACTGGCGATGGAAGCAAGTTTTGGAAATGAACTTGCTTTTCATGCAATTAACGTGAAAATAAGCGGCGCCGGCTTGCCGGCGAATATTCCAGTCCATAAATAAATTTAAATTAAACTTTATCTGGATGTAACGTGTCAGTGACTTGTTCCTTCGTTTCAAATAAATAAAAAACTGGACAATTGTGTTTTGAAGGAATTGCCATTGCATACATCTAACACACTTATAAAAACTGAAAAACTTGAAATTAATTTCACTTGAGACAATTGAAATTTTTTTGATTGACCGTGAAACCTCTAATACAACGACATGCTATTCTGAGAGAGTTTTTACGGCAATAAATAACGGTTAGATTATCTCGAGGGTTTAAACTGGAATCACTAAATAAATTAAAACGGAAGTGAATATCTACATGCAGAAACAGTAAAATATTAGAAAATCGTCAACAACTCAATTTTTTTTAACTAGACAATTGCGTAATGTGATATAAAATATGTGAAGCATTACTTTTTACCAGACTCGGCCCGGCCCGGAAAAGTTGCGGCCCGGATTTGAATTTTTGAACCTTTTTCACCTCAATTTTTTTTGCAAAAATGTTTTTTCTACTAACCCAAATTGAAAAATCACGATAATACTGACTGTTATATGTTTTAGTTGAAACCGAAAATGTTTCCTGAATATCGAGTTTCTTTTTTTCAAATGGAAAAAAAAACTATCACTGTTTCAAAAACGTTTGTAAATTTTCTAATGCTGTACTCTTCATTATTCATTTCAGAAAATTTGGAAGAAATTCTGTTATAGTAGAAAAACTCATAATATTGTAAAAACCTTCTCTGGAATATTAGGTAGGACAATTAATGGATTTTCTGTTGTATATTTTTGAAACAGTAATCTGAACAATTATGTTTTGAAGGAATTGCCGTAACACGTGTATAAAAACTGAAAAACCCAAATAAGATAACTGGAAACAGTGAAAATTAAAGAAGATAGATGGCAAGATTGAAATGAATTAGACTTGAAACAAAGAAAACAATTTGATTATCCGAAGAACTTCTAATAGAACGACAGAGAGGTTTTACGGTGATTAATAATTTGAAATGATTAGATTAAATCGAGTGTTCAAAATGCAATCAATATAAAAAAAAGACAAAGATTAATACCCAAATGCAGAAACAGTAAAATATTAGAAAACTGTCAACAACTCAATATTTCTAAACCTAGACTAGATAATTGAGAAATCAGAGATAGAATATGTGAAGTGAAATATTTACTACCAAAAAATGAATAGTTCTGACTGTTATATGTTTTAGATAAAACCGAAAATGTTTCCTGAATATCGAGCTCTTTTTTTCCAGTGGGAAAACTATCACTGTATCAAAAAACTTTGTAAATTTCTAATGTTGTACTCACCATTGTTAACAGAACCAATTCATATGAACATTAATGGAATTGATCAGGTTTCGAAACAAAACATGTTTTTTTCTCAGATTTGGATTGAAACACTTAAAATTAGTTACATTGGAATATTTCGGAATGTCAGTCAAACAGGGCGGAGCTTAATTGTTGCACAAGTATTATCGGAAGATAGATCGATCGGAACTGTTTCTTTAAAATTCAAAAGAAAATTTAGCGAAACAGTACATAAATGTTTCGTTTCAAAAAAGAGGAACTATTTCGGTCCTAACAGTCTGCCAGAATATGGAAACAGGAAAATAATTATCTGGAACATTTGGAAAGGTCAAACTGTTAAAATTGACTTTACCAAATTGTTGAAATTTGGGTGAAACAGCGAAAAAAAATTGGAAAATTTCAGAAAAAAATTTTTTTTTGAACTTGTTGTAAAAAGTATACTTGAAAATATTAGACTAAAATCATGTCATTTAAAAATATTGGATCGATTGTTGTTTTTTTAATGATAACAATAATAAAAAACTATTGAAACAGCGAAAAAACTTTTTTGAACTCCGTTGTTTTATAAATGATTTCGTAAAATGTGATTTTCAAACAGAGCGGAGCAATGGGCGGAGTTTAAATGTCGGTGAACAACAAAAACTAACGTGAAAAACGGTTCGATAAAACCAAAAAATAGCTTTCCGATGGAAAATTAAGATTAAAAAATACCTAGTGAGTCGAACAGTTTCTCAAAACACAAAAATAGTTGTAAACAATCGAAACAGTGAAAAAAGTATTGTGTTTTACACTTCAAATTTATTTTGAGACAACTAGACAGGGAAGTTAAAGGAAGCATAATAAGAATATTTTCTTTCTTTTTTTTTCAGAAAACAAATGAAGTGTGTCAAGAATCAGAGCTCACCAAGCAACAGATTATTCAGAAAAAAATATCATGTCCAAAAATAGAAAAAGTAAATTTTCCTGTTTCAAATTATTATAAATGCAGAAAAATTGTCTTACTTTTCAATCGTTTTCTATTCTCAGAACCTCTTCAAACTACAAAATAGCCAGCAATGTATTTGCATGCACATTCTCATTTTCTCATTTTACTCAATTCAAAAACATGAATAACCTAACCGAAAGATATAAATAATGGTTCATTCTCGAGAAAAATAGAGAAAATTAATTTTGCTCTCCCTACTTTTTTGATTGCTTTCCAATAAATATATGAAAACAGCGATAAATCAGTCAAGCAGTGTCAGCAGGGGGATAACTTTATGTGGAAAGAGAGCTTTTTAGAGAATTGGAAGGGAACTGAAAGTTCGAGAGATTACGAATATTCTAGATAATAAAAGGAAGGCTACAGAAACTTTTTTTCGAAAAAAAATTACTGCTTCAAAAAAATATTTAGTTTGAAAAGGTTAATATTTATTTTGATAAATTCTTCATCTCAAATCTAAATAAAATTAATTCAAAATGGAGGTTGAGAGACTGTGACATGAAATTTTGAATAAAATTCACTTCTAGAAAAAAGGAAATAGACTGAATGTGACATACACCGAACAAAAGTTGACGGATTAAAGTTTCTTTTCAAAAACTTTTGAAACAGTGAAGAACCTTCTTCGGAAAAAGGTACTGTATAGGAAAAAAGTCGGAAAAAGCATGTATTTTTTTTAAAAAGTTTCAAAATAGTTTAAACACGAAAGTTTTCGGACCTCGAACTATCATCACCTTATATTTTACTAGTTTTTGAACAATTCCTCGATCAATTAAAAATGTATGCATTTACTGTTTCAAAAACAAGTAAATACCCTTAGAAAAAAACGAAAGTTGTTCCTTCGATTGTCGACAGCAAATTATTTTTTCTGGATCTGAATTAAAACATTATTCTATGAATCATAGCTAGAGACCGCAACATTTTTTTCAAACTCATTTTTTCTTTTTTTGAAAATATTCACACTCTCCAAAGTTACAGGACCTTATAGTCAGCCTAGGCTTTCCATCCGGGCGTCGAAATGCCCGCCCGACCCGCCCTAGGGCGGGCGGCGACCCGCCCTAAGGCGGCCCTACCGCCTCTCTTTTCTTTGCGTGACAGCCTCCTTTCTTCACCCCCCTTTCCCCTCTCTCTCTTCAAGCGAAGGCTTGGCCTAGTGGTTAACAACCTTGTTTTTGAATCTGCTCCTCCCGAGTTCTAACTTTTTTGCTGCAAACTTTTTTGTTTTCATTTTTTTTAATTAGGAAGACAGTGCTATAGGTTTTTTTTTGACAAACTACGATTGAAACTGTGCAAAAAATAAATTAAAGAGACAAGTTTTATTATGCCAGTCTACCCTAGGGCGGGCTAGGGCGGGCACGGGCGGGTCGCCGCCCGGGCGGGCGAGGGCCGCCCGCAGAAACGCCCGTCCGGATGGAAAGCCTAAGTCAGCCATGGTTTCTACTGAATTCTCTTAGGGAATTCTTTCGTTTTCCTGACCACGCAAAAAATATTTTCTGTTTTCACGTTCAATCCGTCAAATTTTTGCAAAAATTGGGAAAGTTGGAACCAGAAACTCTTTGATTAAAAACCCAGCGTGTTATCCACTGAACTAAATGAGCACAAATGTGACGCTGATAATAGGAAAATATATTTTTGACGTGATTTTTTAAAATTCAAGAGAATTTTTTGAGAGATTTTTAGCATATTTCAAGATAAAACATCAAATATCTAAAATTCGACAGCACGAAATTTTTTGTTTCCAAGTGCATCTAGATCGAAATTTTGCGTAGAATCTGAATCCGTCAAAAAACGATGCGTGTTTGATCTCCTTTAACCTGAACTGTCGGGAAAACTGATTTTCTTTTTGAATCTGTTGTCTTCCTACATCGAAAAAATCACATTTTACGAATCAATGAGATTCCAAATTTTGGCCCCAGGTATCTGAAGAGATGCCCAAAAAGAATATGTCAGAAAATAGATATGTTATCACAGAAAGTTTTTTGATGTGATGCCTCGCAGTTCTGATGGCCCCCAAAAAAATTCGACAGCACGAAAATCGAATTTTCTTTCAAAACCTATTAGAGTATGTCCAGAACTATTAGAAACTGTCAAAAAATGATGCGTGTTCGACCTAGAACATCCTAAACGTGACATTTTTCTGAAAAAAGCAAAACGTTTTTACAGTTTTCTGAGAAAACTAAACATTTGGGTGAAACGAAAGTGTGTTCATCGGATTCTACGTACTCGATTACATAGGGGTCAAAAGTTTTCATTCTGTTTTAGCGTTCTGGGCTCTCAGGGCAGACCGTCAAACATTTCAATATCCTCCCCTTGACGTCCCAAGAGAAGAAAATGAAAAACTCCGCCCACGTTCATTGCGGTCCCTAATCATAGCATATGATTTCATTTTCTTTCTTCATTCAAGAAAAAAGGATTCATCGTATGTAAGTACTCTAGCACAATTGTTTCTATTTTTCGAAAGGGTCTTTTGGGTGTGATCATGTATTTTAAACTCTATTTTACATGACTATTTACAAAACTAATAAATTTTGAAAAAATAAGTGACTTTCGAACAAGTTTGGACGAATACTCTTAAAAATGATGGGGAAATCCGAAAACTATGCTTCTAATAAAGGTGAATTTCAATTACAGTATTATACATGCAGCTACGTCCCGCCAATTAATAAATTTGGATCATAATGTTTAAAATAAAAAATTATGAAACCGCGATTATTTTTTATTGAGAGAAGACAATTTTAGATAAATGTTCCGAAGTAAAATTGGATATAGTATACAAGAGAAGACGTTAATGAGGAAATGTTTCAATTCAAACTTTCCATCTTTCAAGAAAACAAAGGTTATTCTAGACCGACTGGTACCGGAACGTGATATAGAAATGCGAATGAGATGCAATAAATTCATCCAACATATTCTAACCTAATAAAATGACTTAAAATATTCTTTTTCACTAAATATCTGAAACTCAAATACTTATTTTTGATCGCTCAGCAAACTATTACCAAACAACTGACATTACTTTTGGTGTCCCAAAAACTATTATAATTTTTCTGTTTCATATTTTCCTAATAACTCATTGACGTTGTTTCTTTTTAATTTTGGAAGACCCAGTGTTGATAACAAACATTTTTACAATTTTCTTCACTGTTCCAACTATTATTAAAAAACTCGACATCAATATGGTAGACAGTTATCTATTGAATTACATATCACGCTTTTGAAGTTTTAAAACAGCTATTTCTAATAGAAACTGTGTCCGAAATATAACTATTCCAAACCAAAACTATGTCTTAATCGGTACCGAATTAAAAATTGTCAACCCGGGCGGCTCTGATAAAGGACAACACTTTTTCAATAGGAGGAAAATGATAACATAACACAGTAGTCAGATAACTATCTTATGATAACAACACTTCAAAAAATTGAATTTCTGAAACAGTAACTTTTTGTTCCGAAAACCCCTAATAACGATGGAGAAGAACATTGATGCATCGAACAATCGAGATGAAAACAAGTGTAATAGCAGAGAAAGATATCAGACTCTTGACTTCACTGATAAATGATAATGTTCATGTTTTTGTCTCGTGTTGGGGTGGAGACGAGGGGACATGAGTAACATTGCTCTGCTTGTTTTGTGTTATTCTCTTGTTTTATATGGGGTTTTGTAGGTCTTTTAGGTAGTTTTGGGTTTTTATAATGAGTAAAATAGGATAGGGGTAGTAAAAACATGTAGATAAGGTTGATAGAAATATCCAAAACAAACTGTTGGAATAGAACATTTTGTGAAAATACTAGATTATAGACACATTCAATTAGTTTAGGGACAAATTTGAAACAGAAAAAATATGAAACAGATCCCAAAAGTTTAAAGTTCCCAAACAATTACATATGATCCAATGGGTTTTCTCTTTGAGTTGAGAGAATGACAGGTGTCCAGATGAGCATAGAGAAAAGAGAAAATAGAGAGAATGAAGGTGTCCGATTACATGATAAAATGCACTCACTTCTCTCCACTCTTTTACCCCCAAAATGATGGAATGGGTGTTGATGGATGGACACTAGTGATGGGGCCGAAAAAAGGGTAACGAGATATTTCCGGGAGGAGAAGAAGAGGAATTTGAAACATTGAAAAAAGTTATGAGAGGGAAGAGCTCTGGTTCAGTTGCAGTTATTTAAATTTAAATAATGTCAAAAATTCCAAATTTTGAATAAAAAACTTCTGTTTCAACGAGTATACCAAGTAAAAAATGTGAAGCGGCTGATAATCTCTACCTCAAAATCTTGGTATGAAACATTTTATCAGAAGAAAAATGCAATTAAGATTTAGAGTTCGATCAGACCAAGCTTATTTGAGCTAATTACGGAGCAGAAGGTGGTTTTTTTTTTGGAAAACCTGAATTCGAGAGCTTATAGCGTTCTGATCTTACTGCTTTATAAAACCTTTGCTAGACCATTTTTAGAATACGGGACGGTTGTTTCCAACCCAACTGATATGAAAACAGTGAAATCCATAGAGGCGGTGCAAAATACTTTCACAAGAAGAGTAATGTTTAGAGTGGCTGGTAGACGGATTCTAAACACAGACCCGGAATACAGGAGTGCTTCGGACCGCCTTATAGACTACAACCTACAAACTCTTAAAGATCGGAGGGAACATTTTGACGTAAAGTTCTTCCATAAACTACTACTAGGTAAAATTGCAATCGACCACAACAATTACTTTAGCTACTCTCCCACGAAAACCCGGCGTGGCCACTCCTACCGATGGAAAAAATCAAAAACTAAAATAAGCAGACTATTTTTTACAAACAGAGTGCTGAATAAAGTAGTAAACCAAAGCTCTAGAAAGAACACTGATTCTGACATTTCTTAACTCGACCTCCCTTTCTCTTTTTATTGTATTTATTTATTGTACTCTATTTTTTAATTGATTAACCTTCACGTATCGAGCATGCGTAAATAAATAATAATAATAATAATAATAATTATTTTCACATTTTTCAGAAACTCTCGAAATTTCAGGTTAGCGATTTTTTACTGTTTCTAAATTTTTTCATTAAAAATATAGTCGGTTCCAGCCTGTAATTCATCGACTTTAACTTACTACAAGAAAAAATTCACTGTTTCAAGAACTATTTATTCCTGATATCTCAAAATTGAGTTCATTCGGTTTGCACCAACAAGCAACTCTTTTTCTTGCGACGGACTTTAAGAACTTGAAAGTTATTGATTTGAAAAAATATTTGAAATCACTGTTCCAGAAGTATAGCCATGATGCATAGTGAAACAGATGGCAGTAAGTATTCAAAATTCAGAATACTCGTTTCTGTTTCAAAACTTATAATATCCGAAAGTCGGGAAGTTGTTGTTAGAAATCGACAAGTACATAGTCGGATTTCAAACAAAACTACTTCCAATTCTGATAATTAGGACCTAAACTTTTCCCTGTTTCAATATTTTCACAAATCAAATACTGTCAGTTCAGGTATAGTTTAAAGCGGAAAGGAAACTCAACACTAATTACGACAGTTTGTTTTTCCATTCTTGAGTTATCAGGAACGTTGAAAATGTTTTTACTGTTTCACAGTTTTGCAAAACTACTTTCGATAAATAGAATAAAGATTGTTCCTCTGTTTCGTCTTGGATTTTTTTAAAAACAATTCTGATATCTCCTGTTGAGACACCAAAACTCACAAAAATGAGCAAAAGTTCAAAACGTAATTTTTTTGTTGATTATCAGTTTCCAAACTTTCTTAACTTCAAAACATCGTATAAAACAGTATAAAGTAAACTCTGAAATAGATTTTGCAGCAAAATCCTGTTTCAGAAAATTTACAAAAAAAAACCTGGCTCATTCTTGTAGCAAAAAATTTACTTTTTTTAACAGAGTTCCATTAAAAAGAATAATCTAGTGGTTCAGTAAACAAACTTCTTTAAATTGTTGATATTCAAATTCTAAAAATGTATATAGACCGAAATCGATACTATTCGTAAAAAGTTCAGAGGAAATAAAGGTTATTCTGAAACAGGAAATTTCAAGTTTGAAATTATGGTTGAACTGTACTGCGGACTAAGGCAGAAATACAATAATTTATTTTGCTGTTTCACTGTTTTGTAAAGGCATTTCCGATAAATGGAATGTAGATTCTCCTTCATTTTCGCCTTCGATAAAAAAAAACAATTATCTCCTGTTGAGTTACCAAAACGCAGGAAAATGAGCAAAAGTTCAAAATAAAATTTTTGTTTAATTTGATTTTCTGTTTCATAGTTTTCTTAACTTCAAAACATTGTATGAACGAATATTAAGTAAAACAGTCTCTTTGTCTGATATAGATGTTGCAGCAAAATCCTATTTCAGAAAATATACCAAAAAAATATCGTCAAAAAGTTCGCTGATTCACGAAACAAAAAATAAAATATTTAAATGGATTTCCAATAAAAAAAGTTTGGTTGTTTAGTAAACAAACATCTTGGTGAAACTTCTTTAATTTTTTGACATTCCGATTCTAAAAGCGATTCGGTACTATTCATAAAAAAGTACAGAGAGCGTAAACGGTTATTCTGAAACAAAAAGTTTCAAGTTTGAAATTAAAAAAAAGAACGTTGAACGCGCCTTACACTAAGGCAGAAATACAATAATTTCATTTGGTGTTTGATTGAAACAGTCTAATTTTAATGGTTTCAAAATGCTTCGAAGTAAAATCACAAGGTTTAATTTAAAAGACTTTGTTCAAGGGTTTCAGGGTAAAATTCGGGGTTTTCGGACTAATTCTTATAGATTGCAGCTAAATTTAATGGAGTTTACCAAAGTTTATTTCATAAACAATAGCTTTCGATTTCAATCGATTCTTCAAAGTTCCTGAATATTAGTGGTCCTGCTTAAAAAAATACTATGTACTAAGATCGAACAGCATTAAATCAAAAAACTCGAAAATTACTACAAACTCTCATGGAACAGTAAAATATTGACGACTAGGTGATCGAAATTGTTGAAAAATATGAAAAGAAGTCAGAGTTTCCCAAAAAAAAACAATGAGTTTTGGACCTCTTTGACCAACCACCACAAATTATTTTCACACCTTTTTCCCACCGATTGAAACAATAAAACTCAGAGGGTGGTTGCTAAAAATAGCTTCACTGATGATAATGATGATCTCATTGGGAGGGAAAAGAGCTCATTTTATCAGAAGATATAAAGGGAGAGATCTCCAGAGAATCAGAGAGAAATCTCTTATTCTTCGGGTGTCTTTTTGGTCGAAAGAGAAATGAAAAAGAAACAGTTGTTGTTGTCTCTTTTTTTGAGTTAGAAGATGAAGAAGAAGGAAGAAGAAGAAGAAAAAAGAAGGGTAGAAGAGGGGGGACAAATCGCCGTCGGCGGTGTGGTGATCCTTTCTCTGATTCTCTGGAAATCTCTCGATTTAGAGTACTATTTCGAATGGATGCTCTAGGTTAAAGAGAGATGAAAATGGAAAAAAAAGTAATTTTGGGATTAACCTGTTGTGTTCATGACGTCAGTTTTAGTTTTTCAAAAAGAAAAGGTCGAGTTTGAGATTGTCTGCTAGTGCGTCTCTAATTTTTAAGAATTGTGTCTATTAAACCTATAATTTTTAGTTGATACTTTGTTTGTTCAAATCCTCTCTAAAAAACTTGAGCAAAAAACAATCTTGATCACTTCCAACAATTTTTAATTGGTAAAATGTTTCTCTAAAGCAAATGAAGAAAAAACAGCAGAGAATAACTTGCACTTCAATTATAAAAGTTTTGAAACAGAATTTCATTTCCTAAAAATGCAACTTGATCGGTTGAATTTGAGACATGTTGCGTCACAAATTGTAAGATTTTTCTGTTTCAACTAAAAAATCTTACCGACGACGTTGTTTTTATTGTATTCAACTTATGACAATTGAACTTCATATAGAATATCAATGAAAAAGCTAAAGATGACCAAAACACACAGTGAATTTATATGCCTGTGTCATTATATGTGCTTCAGATAAAGAATACATTTGTGAAATAGAAAACTACTTGAAATTTTAATTTTAAAAGTTACTAATGAAGAAAAACGCAGTTGGAACTATATTTTTCATTTATGTGAAATGTTGTGATTTTATTGATATCAAAACAATATCAAAACTAGAATTTACTGAAACATTGTACATTTCAAAACAGTAACTTTCAGTTGGACATTTCAAATGTTAATGATGCTAAAACTATCGGTGCTAAATGTTTTCTCAACTATAGAACGATTGAAAAAATTTTCGGGACTCAGTACTTACCAAATTGTAAAACTTAGAGGAATTCAGTTATCAACATATTTTGTTCCAGTTCTTATAATCAAAACTTCTGAAACAGTACATTTCTTTTAATTTTAGAGTTTCGAAAAATGTTAATATTTCTACTGTAAATTCCAACCAAGAATAATATTTCTACGTGAACAATTGAATAAACCTTCTTGTATTTTTGAGATAGTTAACTTTTGAAGGATGTTGACATAAAGGAAGGAATACTACGTGTTAAGAAAGCTACCTTGGTTAAATATTGTTTGAAACAGCAAATTTTCAAAAATACACCTCTGTCTGACAACAGGAAGGATAAACCAGAGGAAGTTAAAATCTCACATTAAGAAATAGGAAATAAAGATTAAAAAACAAAAGGAGAAAAGAAGCCCTATCCTTGCTAAAGAAGTATAAAAAGTGAACGGAAAGGGAAAAAATGAGAGCGTTCTTAGCAAAAATATCTGCAATGTGATCCGGATCAGGCTTGTCTGGATTTTGTGTCACGTGTCAGTCTATTTTTCAAAGCCTACATTTCGGTGCAGGTATATTAGGAGGAATGAAGAAAGTCAGACTTAAGAACTAGAATTTTACTCGACCTTTGAGGTTTATTAAGTGTAAATATGATGTATACATACGAAGGAACATTGCAGTCAAATTCCAAAACTAATTCGTAACCGAAAATTTTTTTTAATCTGAGTTCTGAAACAGTGAGTAGTTCAATAAAAGTTTTCCAACATTGCTATTTTTATTCTTATTACCTCTTTCCAAAAAAATGTATCGCTGTTTCAACAATTTTTCAAATCAGAGAAGTATAATATTTCAGCAGGACAGTAACCCTTCTACAAAAATTGTTTCTTATTTCGCTGTACAGTATTTTCTAATATCATAATGACTTCAAACTAGATAATTGCTCTCTCATAATTTCACTGCAACAGTAAAAACTTGATTTCTAATTGTAAGTGATCTCTGCAATAAAAAGGAATTCGTCATAGATATAGCCAAAAGTCCATTGTGATGAAAAGGAAAGTAGACGAAGTTGGTCATTTTCTAATAGAAGTCTGACGAAGACATCCGGAATAATTGAAGAAAAGAAAAAAGAAGAAGATTGGAAAATTCAAATTGTTTTTGAGCAGAAACGAAGTGCCCCCGACGGAAAAGATGAGCAGAAGAATTGAGAAGGAGCAGAAAAAGGAAATGAAGGTGCACTTGGATTCGGGGGGTTATTTTTAGAAAAGTATACTTGAGGAATGGGTTCCAGGAATAGGATAATTTCACTGTTTCAGAAAAAAATCAAAATCTTGCTGCAACGAATGCTGAATAATTCCAAAAATAGTTTTTTTTTGGTATTTCAAGATTCACTTATGTATATAAACAGGAATAGAGAACAGCAGATATAAAAAAGACAATGTTTCAGATATTCTAGAAATTCTCCTCATTTTATGCAAAAACTAGTTAATCTTACCCAGTAATAACAACTGAATCTACGAAAATTCAAAGAATACTGAAACAGTGGAAAATTTCCATTTTCTTGATGTGCTGCCTCGAGTTCACAGAATATTGGGAACGGCAGCTAAATGATAATCACAGTTTTTGAAAAATTATTCATAAGGACTTAACGGTAGAAATTATATAAAATTGAATATATTTTTTTAGCACGACAAAAAAAAATTTTCAAGGGCATTTCGGTGGAGCGCAGTTGTAAGCACTATGCCGAGCTAATATTCAGTTTCACAATTTCTTCCCAATAAAACAGGACTTTTTGAAATTCAAAGTTGAGCTCTTTCAAAAGATTCGACTGAAATAATTTACTGTTTCAAATAAAGTTCAAAAGCAAACAGTATTGGAATGTAATTAGTAGACACTCGTAATAAAAAGAGATTTGTTCTAGTTTTATTGAAAAACTTACTTACTGTTTCGATTTACTTACTGTTTCGAAAAATTTCTAATGATGGATCGTTTACAAAGAGATCAGTGAACACCTCTATATTTCCATCTACAAACAACGGCATTATCTTATTTTTTGGCTTGCAGGAGAGAAAATTCTATTTAAAAAATTTTCACCGTTTCAGACAAAACTGTTAAACTTATGAATTTTTGGTAGTTATTGCAGTGGTGAAACATCGTTGTTTCTGTATATTAGGAAATTATTTTGACTATATACAAAAAGCTTCAACATTCGAATATTTTTTGTTTAATTTAGAACTCGTAGTTCTGATAGTATATGGAAATAATCAAATGTTTCAAAAAATTTTCATAACAATTTCAAGTATGACTGAAACAATTGAAACATTTCAGGGTTTCGTTTAAAATTTGGAACAGAAACGGCAGTTTCATCAAAACATTACTGTTTCAAGTATCACTAAACAATTTTGACTTCTTGAAAAACCCAGTATTATTTGGGCTACTAACATATCGAACAATTTTAAATTAGAAAAAGTGTTTCAGTAAACAGAAAAGCTCACTACTTCATCATTTCTACCCAAACGTTCTCATACTATCTGACCATTTCACTTAAAACTTAAATTCACTGTTTCGAATACAGTACCATAATAATTTCCTGATAACACTGTAATGCAAGAACACAAATACACTCTTATGTATTTTTGTATGAAATTCAAATAGTTACTGTTTCTATAATTGTTTCTATGAGAATTTATTTAATTATATATCAGTTACTTTCCATTTGAACTGGTTATTTTTAAAAGCATACAAGTTTCCAAGAAATGTTTTTCTGTTACAGACAAATATCTGATAGCTCGCGATGTGATAATTCTTGTTGGCTATGTTAAGCAACTACTTTTTTGAAAACATCTTGTCATGCTGTATTATGGAAGTTCCTACAAATCCCGCCTAAGGAACCCATCCAAGCTAAGACAAACTTTTCTAGCAATGAAAAAAAATTACTGTTTCAAATATCACCAAACAATCTCTACTTCTCAAAAAACCCAGTGGTATAAGAAGATAAAAAAAGGTATATAAAGCAATTTGAGATTAGAAAAACTCACTATTTCATTATTTCCATACTTGTCAAAAATCGGGCCGGCCCGGATTCAAAAATGTGTACTCATTTTGTAACACAATTTTCTGAAATTTTTCGAAAATTTAGAGAAAAAATGCTTAAATTATCATACATATTTACCTTTTTATTGAATTTTGAAGTTTTATTCGAAAACTTTTTTTTTTCAAAAAATTTCCAAAAAAACATCAAAATTTCCAAAAAAACATCAAATTTTCAAAAATGTTTCAAAAACTGTTTCAAAACGGTCCGAGCGGGCCGGGCCGAGATTTTTCCTGATTTTGGCCCGGCCCGGCCCGTGACAAGTATGATTATCTTCTTCCTACTAATGGAATAGTTCTGTGTGTGTGTCCAACGCTTCTCACTGAATAACTTTTTTCTCTCTGAACCGTTTCAAAAGATGTTTGGGGGTAAACCCATGAACCTCCGAGCGCTTCATTTTTTTGGACCCCAGGTACCAGATAACTGTAGGATTACTGTAGCTACCGTAACCCAAAAAATGAAAAAGGGTTCCAAACAGAACGATGGGACACCAGACTTGGGTGGTAACAACCTTTTCCCCTCCGTATGATACCCAAAAAAAATTGGGCCAGTTACTGTAGGATTACGGTAATTACAGAGTTTTGAACATTTTCAGTCGAACCTGAATATCTTGGAAGGTTCAGATTCCCACTGTTCGTGTACGTTGATAAATTTATTAACTCTGTAGTCCCGTACTTTTCCTCGAGACACTTTGCAGATTTTCCACTGCCATACCCCTGAAGGGGTACTGTAGCTACAGTAACCCGAAAATCGGGAAAGCAGGTTCCAACTGAAAATACGGGGTCCATACTTTGGTAATGACATTCTGGGTACCTAAAGACATAACTCCAAAAAAATTGAGCCAGTTTGGCCACAATGTCCAGAAATTCCCAAGAATTTCCAGAATGTTCCAAAAAATTCCAAACTTTTCCAGAACTTTCCAGAAACTTCCAAAGAATTCGAGAAAATTCCAAAGGCTTCCAAAAGTTCCATAAGCTTCTACAAACTTCCAGAAGCTTCCAGAAAAACTTTCGAGAATTCAAAAATTCCGGAATCATCCAGAAGCTTCTAGAAAAACTTTTGAATTTTGGAGGGAATTCAAAATTTTCCGTTTTGGCGGGAATTCAAAAATTCCGGAATCTTCCATAAGCTTCTAGAAAAACTTTTGAATTTTGGAGGGAATTCAAAATTTTCCGTTTTGGCATTTTTCTCATTTTCTAACAAAAGAATGGGTATTTTTACTTTTTTTGATAGAAATTGAAGAAAAAATATTTAAAATATGGCTTAAAATCTTCTATTTGAGTGGAAAATGCAAGCGCGGTCTAAGGCTAAAGGATTTCCAAAACGTTACAGTTCCAAAGCGTAGCAGTTCCAAAACGCAACAGTCCCAAATCGTTAGTGCGCCAGAAAATCTTTTGAATTTTGGAGAGAATTCAAAATTTTCCGTTTTGGCGGGAATTCAAAAAATCCGGAATCTTCCAGAAGCTTCTAGAAAATCTTTTGAATTTTGGAGAGAATTCAAAATTTTCCATTTTGGCGGGAATTCAAATATCCTGGAATCTTCCAGAAGCCTCCAGAAAATCATTTGAATTTTCGGAACGTTCCTCATTTTTGAGTTTCCGGGAGCGTCGCTGCGATTAAACTCAAATGTAAATTTTTCATTTTGCAAGGAATTGAAGCAAATTTTGTCAGAATTAATGTTTTCCCGCCTTAACTTTTTTTTCGAAAATAATTCAGTCTTAGTCCAAAAACGTTTTTGAGTTAAAACTTTCAAAACATTCAAAGATTTATTCTTGAACTGAGGGTGCGACACCGGCTTGACAGTGAGTAAAAAATTTTTGTGGAAGAACCGCGATCAAGAATATCTACAGTAAGAAGGTCAGAGATGTTTTGTACCAGAGTTGTACGGAATGACATTTTTCGATTTCCGGGATCCGGAATGAGGTTTTACATTTTCCGGAATATGGAATCCGGAACCGGAATGACGAAAAAACCCGGATATCCGGAATTTCGGAATTCGGAATGATTCGATAAATTTTCAAGGCTAAATGTAAGTCATTTTTTCGAGTGTTTTTAATGATAAAATAAAGTTTAAAACTACTTTCGAGGATCAAAACCGAAAAAGAAGTACTTTAGTTGTCTTTTAAACTCAAACAATTTTTAAAATTTCAACTTCTGGATTCCGGAAAAAGGAAACTCGGAAAACCGGAATCCGGAATCCGGAACCGGAATGAAAATTTTAATTTTCCGGAATCCGGAACCGGAATCGGAATGTCAAAAAACCCGGAATTTCGGAATCCGGACAACTCTGTTTTGTACCGTACTTTATGCTGACCGGCAAAGCGGCGCAACTAACAAAAAATCATGGAAAGATGAAAGGAAGAGTTTCCATTTCGAGGTAACGTCCAGAAATACTTTTTTAGAAGTTGGGGTTTTAGCGTTACTGCAGTGTTGGATAAAGTTAAAACGAAGTGAAAAGGTTGTATTCATGAGGAAGTGTTTGGTTTTGTAAAAACGTTTCACCGTTTTTCGATCTATTCTCAAAGTAAAAATGGTTCTAGAAATTTCAGCGGTAACATCCTCTAGAAAAATAACAGAAAAAAAGAGATTCATAAGAAAATTATCATTAATCATCGTCTCAAAAGCTTATTTGAGTTCAGAAAAAGGATTCCTCCAGTTCCTGCTTAGGAACTTCACAAGTCAACTAAATCCAGCGAAATCGCGGCGTAGCCGCGAATTTCCTGCTGGTTTCTACCTAAACAAACAGATTTTTTCCTAACCGTAAACTCAAATTCACTGTTTCGGGTACAATACTAAAGTAGTTTCTTCACAACACTGGTAACGATTTCTGTTTAAAACTCAAAAAGTTTCTGTTTCTATGATTGTTTCTATGAGATTTTATTTAAGAATATATCAGTTCATAGCTACCCCTTTTTCAAAAACTCTAGCGTCAAAACAAGTAAAAAATCCGTTAATCTATGAAGACAGTCTTGCTAATATTCGGTTTGAACTGGTTATTTTTAAATGTATAGAAGTTTCCAAGAAAAAATTAAATCCAAGAAATTAATTTAGATTTTCTGTTTCAGAAAAATATCTGATAGCTCAGCTATGAAGATATGACGGTACTACTTCTTTGAAAACATCTTGTCATATTCCATAATGAAAGTTCCTACAAACCGCTCCAAAGGAACCTCAGCCAAGATTAACTTTTCTAGAAATATTTTTGTTCATTCATATAAATTCAAAGAAGGAAGTATTGTTTCAAGACAAAACTTTTAAATAAAACAAATTGAAACATTAAGAAATTTTTTACAAATGGAAAAAAAGTTTATGTTTCCAAATAGTTTAATTAGATAATTTCGTCTGTTATTTTAGTTAGGTACTATCCCAACAGCAGCAAAAGTAAAAAATTATCAAAGGCGCCAAAGTAGCGCCAGTCAACGCCAAAACTCCCCCACAAACCCAAAAAAAACGTCATAATGACCTCTGATCATTTTTGGGTATTTCTGTTTTTTGCCCTCCTCTTTTCCCGAAAAGAGGTGAAAATGGGAGAGAAAAATGGGGCTCGTTTATTCGAAAAATAAGATGCTCCTCGTTCTTGTGTTCCCCATTGGGAATTCCTTATTTTTAAGAGAGGAGGAGGGAAAAGAGGGTACACGAAAAATGGATAAACGACCGGAAACAACGAAATGGAACGAGAATTTGAAAATGGTTGGCGCCAGCAAGGAGTAAGAGTTGTGTAGATGGCAGAATAAAGAGGAATTAGCAGTTGTACTTTTAACTGTTTGTATTTAGAAAATTTATTTGAAACATTAAAATTTTATTTTTGGAAACTTCAGATTAGCTGTATATTATTATTTGACTCGCTGTGAGTCTAATCTTCTCTCCGTTTCCCTCCGCAATCTGTACACCCCTCTACCTCCTGTTATCTGTCCTCCCATGTGGTCTAGTGGTTAGGATTCGTGGTTTTCACCCACGCGGCCCGGGTTCGATTCCCGGCATGGGAATTTTATTTTTGTCGGTTTCACAGATGGACGATTGACGAAGAAAATTTTCTGTTTCAATGACAGGCAAAATGTGATTGAAGCGGAAGCCGAATGTTCCGAACGACATTTTCAATTCAAATATCGTGTTTTTTGATTTGATGAGATGAACTCATTCGTCTTGTCATGATTGAAATAAATGATGGATGAAAAAACCTTATTCGATTAGAAAACGAACTACTAATTCAATGAAATGTACATTTTGAAACAGAAATTTCCAGTTTTTACGTAACATTTGTGGGAGATATGCTCCTAGAGAGGCTCGTGCTAGACCTGAAGAAAGCAGACGTAATATTGAAAATTTCAAATTTTGAAATAATTGCCAAAATTTTTTATTTCGGAATTCCAAGGAACGGTAAAGGTTATTTTGAAAAGACTTATCAAAGCTCCATCTGAAACACAAAATTCTGTGTTCCCTCGAAACAGGTATTTTTTCAACTTATACTTTGAAAGGATTCCGTCTGAAGTTTTATTAAGATTAAAATAACAATTAATGCGGTTATATCAAAAATTTAATTAAAGTTATTTAGAAATTCTCAATAAATATTAATAACAAATTTAAATTGAAGAATAAGATCATAATAAAAAAGATAATACCGATATGTATGTACAAACAAAAATCAATTTAAAAATTAGCACCAATTTAGATAAAGAAAAAAAACAAGAAGTTGATTAGCAAATACAAAAACAGCATTCAAAATAAATCTAAGAGAACCAAAAATATCGTTTTCTGTATAACCGAGAGTCCCTCACTTTATTTCTATACACTTGTGACACCTCTGGTTCCGTATAGGACAGTTGGAAACACTGCGGACACGCAATTTTAATGGAGTCCTCAGTGAAGCAAGGAGGCAACTCTCCTTTCTTCAGAGGTTTTTGAGTGATCTCGCAGTCTGGAAAGCTCTCCGGATTGAAGAGTTCCGGTCCATTGGTGGTGCTGAGATCCTGCTTCAGAAGCGTCTCCCACAGATCCGAATGGTATTGTTTCAGAATGTAATCATAAACATGTTCCGATTTACTCAAAACATGTTTCTTGATCTTTTTGCTTATTCTGACACAATCTTCTCTGAGCGCGTCAATTTTCAGTTGATTTGCGGATCGCTGGTTAGCTTCATCATCTGCTTCTGTAAATGAAATTTAGTTTCAAAGAGATAAGGGAAATAAGGAAGTTACCATGCTTTCTTTTTAAGGAAAAACTTCCAGGAGCGGCAATCGTTTTGTCAGTCACAAAACGTTGCTTGTCTCCAATTGGCCTTTGAACTTTTCCAGTTGATCCTTCAAGATTTTCGAATGTTGTGGGAGCATTTCGGTTGCTAGAAGACGCCAATGAAATCTCTTGTCTTGAAACTATGGCAACTTTTCCTGAAATGACAGAATATTTTAAAATAGTTAGCAGCTAAGACTGTACTTTCTGGCTTGCTAAATTCTGTCTTTGATTCTATTTTAGCCTTGTGTTTTCCGATGTTCTGAATATCTGAGTCTTTCTGTTCTTCTAATTGGCTCAAACGTTTGTTAGTTGGCCTTCCATACTTTTCGGGCATTATTGGAGCAATCTGGTTGCTTGAAGACGCCGGAGGAGCCTCAGCTTTTTCTGAAATGATAAAATTTGTGAAAGTTTTAAATAGTGGAGAATTAGATTCTTACCATTTTGCCTGCTTGATGACCTTGCCATCCTTTTCTTTGCTTCAGATTCGAGAATACTTTTAACATCCAGAACCTTCTGCTTTTCAGATTGACCAGAAAGCTTTCCGAATGTTGTTGCCTCTTTTTGGATGGAAGGCATTACAGTTGTTGATGATTGCTCGTTGTAAAACATTGCCTCTTCTTGTCTTGGAACCATCACATCTTTTCCTGTCAAAAATTATGTACTTTCTCTAATGGATGCTGTTTTTTTTTAACCATCTGACTTCTTAGATGACCGAACTGTTTCCTGCTTAGTTTTAGGTTCTATCGCTCCCTCTCTTTCAATGGGTTTTTGAACATCTTCAGTTTTCCAAACGGGTTTCTCAGTTGGAACTTTCATAGCTTGAAATTCCGCACCAGTAGCTTCAACTTCAGCTTCTGTCCGACTTTGAACCATTTTGTGCCCATCAGATTTCCTCGGCAGAATCGGAGAGATTGCAGAACCAAAAATTTCGGCTCCCGGAAGTTCTCCAGGGTTGTGTGACGATTTTTCAGAAATTTCTGATTTCATAGGCACGAATAGAGAAGTTTCAGGAGCAGTAGCCATGTGAGGTAATGAAGACTGTATGCTAACATCTTGATTAGAAGGTGGCACTGGACTCTTAGATGAATTTGACATTTTCAGGTCGACCGGAGGTTCCATAACATTCCGAGGAGGTTCTTTATACTCTCCTGCTATCGGTTTCCCAATCTTCTCAATCGTCTCTGCTGTCGTTCCTGTGGTGTTCCACATAGATTGCAAGTCATTAAGAGCTCTTGCAGCTTCATCTATCTCTAACTCTTGACTTGCTTCTAAATCCGGATATCTTTGAGATTCATTTGCTTCGACTTCCATTGGTTTTTGATCTTGAGCCTTTTGAGCATCTGTGTTGGATTTGTTCATGGTCACTGTTGAGTTTTGGTGGGAGAAGGTGTTCAAAGTGGTTCCAAAACGATCCATTTTATGCATTATTTTTTTGGTTTGAAGGGTTATGGCAGACACTCCTGAAATAAGGAAATGTTCAGAAATAAGTTGGCGTTTAAATAACTAGAGGTACAGTAATGTTAATTCATTTAGACGGTACACTATACGCGATTGAGAGCGCTATCATGCAAAACAAACTTTCTGATGTGTTCGGAGGTGCATTCGTCGTCACCGGACACTTTCCAATGTCTGCAAACTTCACTGTGGTTGGTACTCTTAGTGGAGCTTGAGTTTGACTTTGAGGCTGAGATGGCCCGAAGTGTTCTGTAATGAATTTGTTTCCAAATGTCCACAAAAATATAACTTACTACTCAAGAGATACCATTTTGCCTGCATTTCCTGTTCTTTATCTATTTTAACGTGTTCTGAAAAAATGAATGTTAACAAGTCTCGCTATACGCTTCCTCACCTATTGTGAAATTTGGGTTATTGTTTTTGCTTGTTGACAAATATTCCAAAACATTCATTTCCAGAAGTTTCTGAAATTGTTTCTTCATTGCACTTTCTCTACTTTCGTTTTCTTGTGGAACTCCTTCATTGGTAACAACTGGTTCTTCTTTGAGACCAAAGAATTGAATCACCTGAAAACTATGAAGTTAATGAATTACTTAACACAATGTTAACTCACGTCACATTGTCTTGCTCCTGTGTGTATTGAAATCAAAGTGACTTCTTTTTGAATCAATCTAATATCTGGAGATTCCCAACTCAATTCTTTCTTCATATCATTGAACATTCGCTCCAATGGGGTGTTTTTTCGAATTTTGTGATATTTTACATTGTTTTCAACGATTTTGCGATACATTCGTCCTTTTTCTGAAACAAAAACATGATTTGTTAGAGGATAAAGAGTATTTACAATTGGAGATTGGCACATTAAAATGTGAGGGGTATTTGATTTTTGAATACGGAAGAATAGAACTGTGACAATACATAACAGACAACAATAGAACTGAAAAAGGAGAACTACGAAAAAATGAACTGCTACAAGATATAACTCCAGTTCGAAAGGGAGCATGTTTGCATGCTAGACTTTTTAGAAGAATAGAGAACCTATTGCCTCGTGAGAAAATCATTGAACTGTAATAATTGAATTACAGCTATTGAAAATCCGCCCCTCCCCCCACATTATACATTAGGGCCTCACTATAGAATAACATGCCCCAATATAGAAAAACAGAGTGGGGGGCCTGTTATTCTATGGTGGGAGTATCTTGTATGATGATGAAAAATCTTACTTGGTTCGATTTCTTTCGGATGCACGATGTCTCCCAAGGGATTTGGATGGATTCTTTTGACATTCTGCACTAGTACCTCCATATTTTTCATGGTATTTTCTGCCACTGGGAGACGGGTCTTCACTTGTTTATCTGAAATTACAGTTGTTTAGATCAATAGTCTGGAAATGGTACTTACCAATTCCCAAAATCGATTCGATATCATGCTTCATCCTTTTTGGTGGTGGTTCCGAAGTTGGTGTCGCATTCAAAAGAGAAGTTCCCGACGCTGGATTCCCGTAATATTCTGAAATTCGAAATTTAGAAAACAGGGCTAATATGAAATTCCTTCTTACGATGTGGTAACCTTTGTGGTCCCATTTGTGTAGTTTGACTGCAGTTTGGCATGAATTGAGCCAAAAAGTTGAGAGGAATAGGTGCTGCAGTCGGCCCGAAAGGATTGAAATGAGACGCGGACGGTGCAAAGTCTGAAACTTTCGTAGTTATTAGACAGACTTGTCTCCTTTCCCTTAATACTCACTTCTATTTTGTCCAGGCTGCATCGGTGAAAGTGTCGGATTGGAGCTATTCAAATGGTTTTCTGACATACCTTTAAAAAGTTCCTTGTTGAGAACATTCATCATGTGCTGAACTTCATCTAAAATGATTTCATGTTCATGCAGCTTCCCTTTAACCTCAAAAATACTATTTTGCATTCTAGTTGGCATTTCATGTGCACTGTGATGCGTATTCGTTGGTTCTGCCGGTGATGGGCTATCACTGTTTTCCACTTTTACTGGGATCTTGTTTGTACGTGGTTTTTTCAGTTGAATTGGCATTGAAGGACCAAGGGGACCTTTTGACACGGCTTGAGTATTTTCTGGAAGTAGTCAATTGTAAACAATTATTCACTGTTTCTAAAAGTTTACATATCCTTTATGCTAATTTAGATGGTATTACATTGTGCCTTGACAAGGTTATTGATGATTGAAATCACTAGTTTACAAGATAGAGAAATGAGACTGGTTCTCATTTTTCTTACACTTGAATTAATGTTTTTCTGAAACAGGAAAATTTTCAATTGAAATTTCAAATTTTTACCATCATTTCTTGATTTTCAATAATTGAAGTATATTTCTCTACTGGAACACAAAATTTGAAGCAATTACAATAAAAAATCAGAATCAGAGATCAAATAAATATTTAGAAAATACATAACTATTCTTATCAGAAACAATTTTTTTTACTGTTACGAAAAAATTTAATATGTTATTATTTGTCACAAACAACGATTCGATTTGAATTTGTTGGGATAGCTTTGTGAATTCTTGTCCAAGAATCTTACTTCTGTAAATGATTCAGGAGTTTGTTGTGTTATAAGTTTTTGCGACAATAAAAAATAGTTACTGCTTCAGACTCCTCCTAATATATGTGTCTTCCTGAAAGAAAAATGCCGAAGCAAGATGAAAAAGAAAAAAATCAAACTCAGATTGCCTATACTGAAACTGAGAAGTACACTGACGAATCTTGAAAGGTGACCCACAAAGTTTATTTAAAATGTTAACTGTTTTCAGAAATCACACACATTCTATTTGCTTTTTTGGATCCTAGAAGTATGTTGATTACTTTTTAGGCTATTTCAGAAAAAAAACTCAGTCAAACAAAGAAACTTTGAAAAACCAAGTGATTCAAATTTTTCATTTCGTCATTGTAATTTATTTCTGATCTAATACAACCCTTGATAGCATACTTGCAAAATATCGACCCGGCCCGGCCCGGCCCGGTCGGCCCGGAGTCAAAAAATGATTTTTTCACAAAATTTTTCGAAATTTTTTGAAATTTTCGTCAAAAATAGACAAAAATCCTATGTAAACTTGAGTTTTATCGACATGTAAAAACATAGTCGAAAATTCGACTTTTTTGCGAAAAAATCAAAAAAATTTTTAAAAAATTCAAATTTTCAAATTTTTGTACTGTGACCCGGGCCGACCGGGCCGGGCCGGGCCAGTGAAAATTCTCAAATCGGCCCGGCCCGGCCCGGCCCGTTGCAAGTATGCTTGATAACAATTTCAAAATTCTACAAATTATTCTATCGCTCAGTTAGTTATGCACTGAATAATCAAAGTCAACGTTTCCATACCTAAAACTTTTGAAACAGAAACACTTAAACAAAGTTAAAAATGTGTTACTGTTTCAAGAAATAATCTTCTAGAACGGATCAGGAATGAGCGGCAACGGAAAATTTCGGCAATCCGGCAATCCGGCAATTGCCGATTTTTTTTTTTTTTTTTTTTTTTTTTTTTTTTTTTGCCTAAGTCGGGAGAAAAACAAAAGCGAGCACAGTACACTGTATATCGCCAGTGACAGTTGCTTTGAATAAATGAAAGTATTTTCCGTTTTTTTCGGATAAAATTCAAAAAATTCTTTTAGAAAATCGAAAAATATCCATGTTTGAAATATCCATTTTTCAACGTAGACATGTCAACTAATTTACACATTGTGTCTCCCGATATACTGTCAGGGACATTGATTTTTACGTCTTACCATCTGTCTCCTTATCTCTTTGGGAAATCGGTCCGAACGGATGAATTTAAGGGAAACTTGGAACCTTGAATGGTAGGATAAGAGGGCCCACCTGTCCTTTGTCAGATGACTGCATTTTTTGTTTTTGTTTGACCTCATCAACCTCTTTCCTCCTGTTTCCGTGCCCTTTCCCAAGAGAACATATAATAGATAGAGGCTCACTTATCTCCTTGGGAAATCACTGATCCTATTAGGCCACCAGATGGCTGCTAGTCTCCGCCCACTGGCCCCCAGTCTCCTCATCATCATCTTCTTGGCTCAGTCGTCCACCATCTTTCCGTACTGGATGCTGACTCTTCTATCTTCTCTTTTTTGGACATCTTTGAGATATCCACATAACCATGATTTATCTCGTACATATATTCCCTATTTTCTCAGTTCGTTTATAAACCAATGTTTTTTTTTTCAGTGCTAAAGCACAGTGCATAAAAAGCAAACCGACCAAACTGAGATAAACAACGCTCGAGTGCAAGAAACGGTGGACAAGAAAGTAATGGATCGAGACGAATCAAATGACGATCAATTTGATAGACGTAAGTTAAAAAGCCTAGAATCGAGATACTTTATCGCTCTTAATTTTAACTTCCCCCACCATTCCTATCTGTGTCGGAACCGGATAGACTCGTCGATCAGAGGATGTAGTAGTTTATAATACCCGGGCTGAGGTTTTCTTCAGTAGACGCGGGTTTGAATCCTCCCGGGTTAGAAATCAACGAAATTATAATCGAAATTCCTAAAAACAAGACTTTTTTAAACCTAGAAATCAATAAAATTATGACTGAAATTCCTAAAAACAGGACTTTTTAAACCTAGAAATCATTAAAATTATGATTGAAATTATTAAAAACAGGGTACTTTTTATGAAATTAACTTCCCCCACCATTCTTTCCTGTGTCGGAACCGGTTAGACACACTTCGACCAGAGGGTGAAGGAGTCTATAATAAACGGGCTGAGGTTTTCTTCAGTAGACGCGGGTTTGAATCCTCCCGGGTTAGAAATCAACGAAATTATAATCGAAATTCCTAAAAACAGGACTTTTTTAAACCTAGAAATCAATAAAATTATGACTGAAATTCCTAAAAACAGGACTTTTTTAAACCTAGAAATCAATAAAATTATGACTGAAATTCCTAAAAACAGGACTTTTTTAAACCTAGAAATCAATAAAATTATGATTGAAATTCCTAAAAACAGGACTTTTTTAAACCTAGAAATCATTAAAATTATGATTGAAATTCCTAAAAACAGGACTTTTTTAAACCTAGAAATCAATAAAATTATGACTGAAATTCCTAAAAACAGGACTTATTTAAACCTAGAAATCAATAAAATTATGACTGAAATTCCTAAAAACAGGACTTTTTTAAACCTAGAAATCATTAAAATTATGACTGAAATTCCTAAAAACAGGACTTTTTTAAACCTAAAAATCAATAAAATTATGACTGAAATTCCTAAAAACAGGACTTTTTTAAACCTAGAAATCATTAAAATTATGACTGAAATTCCTAAAAACAGGACTTTTTTAAACCTAGAAATCATTAAAATTATGATTGAAATTATTAAAAACAGGGTACTTTTTATGAAATTAACTTCCCCCACCATTCTTTCCTGTGTCGGAACCGGTTAGACACACTTCGACCAGAGGGTGAAGGAGTCTATAATAAACGGGCTGAGGTTTTCTTCAGTAGACGCGGGTTTGAATCCTCCCGGGTTAGAAATCAACGAAATTATAATCGAAATTCCTAAAAACAGGACTTTTTTAAACCTAGAAATCAATAAAATTATAATCGAAATTCCTAAAAACAGGACTTTTTTAAACCTAGAAATCATTAAAATTATGATTGAAATTATTAAAAACAGGGTACTTTTTATGAAATTAACTTCCCCCACCATTCTTATCTGTGTCGGAACCGGTTAGACACACTTCGACCAGAGGGTGAAGGAGTCTATAATAAACGGGCTGAGGTTTTCTTCAGTAGACGCGGGTTTGAATCCTCCCGGGTTAGAAATCAATAAAATTATGACTGAAATTCCTAAAAACAGGACTTTTTTAAACCTAGAAATCAATTAAATTATAATCGAAATTCCTAAAAACAGGACTTTTTTAAACCTAGAAATCATTAAAATTATGATTGAAATTATTAAAAACAGGGTACTTTTTATGAAATTAACTTCCCCCACCATTCTTTCCTGTGTCGGAACCGGTTAGACACACTTCGACCAGAGGGTGAAGGAGTCTATAATAAACGGGCTGAGGTTTTCTTCAGTAGACGCGGGTTTGAATCCTCCCGGGTTAGAAATCAATTAAATTATAATCGAAATTCCTAAAAACAGGACTTTTTTAAACCTAGAAATCAATTAAATTATGATTGAAATTATTAAAAACAGGGTACTTTTTATGAAATTAACTTCCCCCACCATTCTTATCTGTGTCGGAACCGGTTAGACACACTTCGACCAGAGGGTGAAGGAGTCTATAATAAACGGGCTGAGGTTTTCTTCAGTAGACGCGGGTTTGAATCCTCCCGGGTTAGAAATCAACGAAATTATGATTGAAATTCCTAAAAACAGGACTTTTTTAAACCTAGAAATCATTAAAATTATGATTGAAATTATTAAAAACAGGGTACTTTTTATGAAATTAACTTCCCCCACCATTCTTATCTGTGTCGGAACCGGTTAGACACACTTCGACCAGAGGGTGAAGGAGTCTATAATAAACGGGCTGAGGTTTTCTTCAGTAGACGCGGGTTTGAATCCTCCCGGGTTAGAAATCAATTAAATTATAATCGAAATTCCTAAAAACAGGACTTTTTTAAACCTAGAAATCATTAAAATTATGATTGAAATTATTAAAAACAGGGTACTTTTTATGAAATTAACTTCCCCCACCATTCTTATCTGTGTCGGAACCGGTTAGACACACTTCGACCAGAGGGTGAAGGAGTCTATAATAAACGGGCTGAGGTTTTCTTCAGTAGACGCGGGTTTGAATCCTCCCGGGTTAGAAATCAACGAAATTATAATCGAAATTCCTAAAAACAGGACTTTTTTAAACCTAGAAATCAATTAAATTATGATTGAAATTATTAAAAACAGGGTACTTTTTATGAAATAACTTCCCCCACCATTCTTATCTGTGTCGGAACCGGTTAGACACACTTCGACCAGAGGGTGAAGGAGTCTATAATAAACGGGCTGAGGTTTTCTTCAGTAGACGCGGGTTTGAATCCTCCCGGGTTAGAAATCAACGAAATTATGATTGAAATTCCTAAAAACAGGACTTTTTTAAACCTAGAAATCAATTAAATTATGATTGAAATTATTAAAAACAGGGTACTTTTTATGAAATAACTTCCCCCACCATTCTTATCTGTGTCGGAACCGGTTAGACACACTTCGACCAGAGGGTGAAGGAGTCTATAATAAACGGGCTGAGGTTTTCTTCAGTAGACGCGGGTTTGAATCCTCCCGGGTTAGAAATCAACGAAATTATGATTGAAATTCCTAAAAACAGGACTTTTTTAAACCTAGAAATCATTAAAATTATGATTGAAATTATTAAAAACAGGGTACTTTTTATGAAATTAACTTCCCCCACCATTCTTATCTGTGTCGGAACCGGTTAGACACACTTCGACCAGAGGGTGAAGGAGTCTATAATAAACGGGCTGAGGTTTTCTTCAGTAGACGCGGGTTTGAATCCTCCCGGGTTAGAAATCAACGAAATTATAATCGAAATTCCTAAAAACAGGACTTTTTTAAACCTAGAAATCATTAAAATTATGATTGAAATTATTAAAAACAGGGTACTTTTTATGAAATAACTTCCCCCACCATTCTTATCTGTGTCGGAACCGGTTAGACACACTTCGACCAGAGGGTGAAGGAGTCTATAATAAACGGGCTGAGGTTTTCTTCAGTAGACGCGGGTTTGAATCCTCCCGGGTTAGAAATCAATTAAATTATAATCGAAATTCCTAAAAACAGGACTTTTTTAAACCTAGAAATCAATTAAATTATGATTGAAATTATTAAAAACAGGGTACTTTTTATGAAATAACTTCCCCCACCATTCTTATCTGTGTCGGAACCGGTTAGACACACTTCGACCAGAGGGTGAAGGAGTCTATAATAAACGGGCTGAGGTTTTCTTCAGTAGACGCGGGTTTGAATCCTCCCGGGTTAGAAATCAATTAAATTATAATCGAAATTCCTAAAAACAGGACTTTTTTAAACCTAGAAATCAATAAAATTATGATTGAAATTATTAAAAACAGGGTACTTTTTATGAAATAACTTCCCCCACCATTCTTATCTGTGTCGGAACCGGTTAGACACACTTCGACCAGAGGGTGAAGGAGTCTATAATAAACGGGCTGAGGTTTTCTTCAGTAGACGCGGGTTTGAATCCTCCCGGGTTAGAAATCAATTAAATTATAATCGAAATTCCTAAAAACAGGACTTTTTTAAATCTAGAAATCATTAAAATTATGATTGAAATTATTAAAAACAGGACTTTTTTAAACCTAGAAATCATTAAAATTATGATTGAAATTATTAAAAACAGGGTACTTTTTATGAAATTAACTTCCCCCACCATTCTTATCTGTGTCGGAACCGGTTAGACACACTTCGACCAGAGGGTGAAGGAGTCTATAATAAACGGGCTGAGGTTTTCTTCAGTAGACGCGGGTTTGAATCCTCCCGGGTTAGAAATCAATTAAATTATAATCGAAATTCCTAAAAACAGGACTTTTTTAAACCTAGAAATCAATAAAATTATGATTGAAATTATTAAAAACAGGGTACTTTTTATGAAATAACTTCCCCCACCATTCTTATCTGTGTCGGAACCGGTTAGACACACTTCGACCAGAGGGTGAAGGAGTCTATAATAAACGGGCTGAGGTTTTCTTCAGTAGACGCGGGTTTGAATCCTCCCGGGTTAGAAATCAACGAAATTATGATTGAAATTCCTAAAAACAGGACTTTTTTAAACCTAGAAATCATTAAAATTATGATTGAAATTATTAAAAACAGGGTACTTTTTATGAAATTAACTTCCCCCACCATTCTTATCTGTGTCGGAACCGGTTAGACACACTTCGACCAGAGGGTGAAGGAGTCTATAATAAACGGGCTGAGGTTTTCTTCAGTAGACGCGGGTTTGAATCCTCCCGGGTTAGAAATCAACGAAATTATAATCGAAATTCCTAAAAACAGGACTTTTTTAAACCTAGAAATCATTAAAATTATGATTGAAATTATTAAAAACAGGGTACTTTTTATGAAATAACTTCCCCCACCATTCTTATCTGTGTCGGAACCGGTTAGACACACTTCGACCAGAGGGTGAAGGAGTCTATAATAAACGGGCTGAGGTTTTCTTCAGTAGACGCGGGTTTGAATCCTCCCGGGTTAGAAATCAATTAAATTATAATCGAAATTCCTAAAAACAGGACTTTTTTAAACCTAGAAATCAATTAAATTATGATTGAAATTATTAAAAACAGGGTACTTTTTATGAAATAACTTCCCCCACCATTCTTATCTGTGTCGGAACCGGTTAGACACACTTCGACCAGAGGGTGAAGGAGTCTATAATAAACGGGCTGAGGTTTTCTTCAGTAGACGCGGGTTTGAATCCTCCCGGGTTAGAAATCAATTAAATTATAATCGAAATTCCTAAAAACAGGACTTTTTTAAACCTAGAAATCAATAAAATTATGATTGAAATTATTAAAAACAGGGTACTTTTTATGAAATAACTTCCCCCACCATTCTTATCTGTGTCGGAACCGGTTAGACACACTTCGACCAGAGGGTGAAGGAGTCTATAATAAACGGGCTGAGGTTTTCTTCAGTAGACGCGGGTTTGAATCCTCCCGGGTTAGAAATCAATTAAATTATAATCGAAATTCCTAAAAACAGGACTTTTTTAAATCTAGAAATCATTAAAATTATGATTGAAATTCCTAAAAACAGGACTTTTTTAAACCTAGAAATCATTAAAATTATGATTGAAATTATTAAAAACAGGGTACTTTTTATGAAATTAACTTCCCCCACCATTCTTATCTGTGTCGGAACCGGTTAGACACACTTCGACCAGAGGGTGAAGGAGTCTATAATAAACGGGCTGAGGTTTTCTTCAGTAGACGCGGGTTTGAATCCTCCCGGGTTAGAAATCAACGAAATTATAATCGAAATTCCTAAAAACAGGACTTTTTTAAACCTAGAAATCAATTAAATTATGATTGAAATTATTAAAAACAGGGTACTTTTTATGAAATAACTTCCCCCACCATTCTTATCTGTGTCGGAACCGGTTAGACACACTTCGACCAGAGGGTGAAGGAGTCTATAATAAACGGGCTGAGGTTTTCTTCAGTAGACGCGGGTTTGAATCCTCCCGGGTTAGAAATCAATTAAATTATAATCGAAATTCCTAAAAACAGGACTTTTTTAAATCTAGAAATCAATAAAATTATGATTGAAATTATTAAAAACAGGGTACTTTTTATGAAATTAACTTCCCCCACCATTCTTATCTGTGTCGGAACCGGTTAGACACACTTCGACCAGAGGGTGAAGGAGTCTATAATAAACGGGCTGAGGTTTTCTTCAGTAGACGCGGGTTTGAATCCTCCCGGGTTAGAAATCAATTAAATTATAATCGAAATTCCTAAAAACAGGACTTTTTTAAACCTAGAAATCAATAAAATTATGATTGAAATTATTAAAAACAGGGTACTTTTTATGAAATTAACTTCCCCCACCATTCTTATCTGTGTCGGAACCGGTTAGACACACTTCGACCAGAGGGTGAAGGAGTCTATAATAAACGGGCTGAGGTTTTCTTCAGTAGACGCGGGTTTGAATCCTCCCGGGTTAGAAATCAATTAAATTATAATCGAAATTCCTAAAAACAGGACTTTTTTAAACCTAGAAATCAATAAAATTATGATTGAAATTATTAAAAACAGGGTACTTTTTATGAAATTAACTTCCCCCACCATTCTTATCTGTGTCGGAACCGGTTAGACACACTTCGACCAGAGGGTGAAGGAGTCTATAATAAACGGGCTGAGGTTTTCTTCAGTAGACGCGGGTTTGAATCCTCCCGGGTTAGAAATCAATTAAATTATAATCGAAATTCCTAAAAACAGGACTTTTTTAAACCTAGAAATCAATAAAATTATGATTGAAATTATTAAAAACAGGGTACTTTTTATGAAATTAACTTCCCCCACCATTCTTATCTGTGTCGGAACCGGTTAGACACACTTCGACCAGAGGGTGAAGGAGTCTATAATAAACGGGCTGAGGTTTTCTTCAGTAGACGCGGGTTTGAATCCTCCCGGGTTAGAAATCAATAAAATTATGACTGAAATTCCTAAAAACAGGACTTTTTTAAACCTAGAAATCAATTAAATTATAATCGAAATTCCTAAAAAAACAGGACTTTTTTAAACCTAGAAATCAATAAAATTATGATTGAAATTATTAAAAACAGGGTACTTTTTATGAAATTAACTTCCCCCACCATTCTTATCTGTGTCGGAACCGGTTAGACACACTTCGACCAGAGGGTGAAGGAGTCTATAATAAACGGGCTGAGGTTTTCTTCAGTAGACGCGGGTTTGAATCCTCCCGGGTTAGAAATCAATTAAATTATAATCGAAATTCCTAAAAACAGGACTTTTTTAAACCTAGAAATCAATAAAATTATGATTGAAATTATTAAAAACAGGGTACTTTTTATGAAATTAACTTCCCCCACCATTCTTTCCTGTGTCGGAACCGGTTAGACACACTTCGACCAGAGGGTGAAGGAGTCTATAATAAACGGGCTGAGGTTTTCTTTAGTAGACGCGGGTTTGAATCCTCCCGGGTTAGAAATCAACGAAATTATAATCGAAATTCCTAAAAACAGGACTTTTTTAAATCTAGAAATCAATAATATTATGACTGAAATTCCTAAAAACAGGACTTTTTTAAACCTAGAAATCAATAAAATTATGATTGAAATTATTAAAAACAGGGTACTTTTTATGAAATTAACTTCCCCCACCATTCTTATCTGTGTCGGAACCGGTTAGACACACTTCGACCAGAGGGTGAAGGAGTCTATAATAAACGGGCTGAGGTTTTCTTCAGTAGACGCGGGTTTGAATCCTCCCGGGTTAGAAATCAACGAAATTATGATTGAAATTCCTAAAAACAGGACTTTTTTAAATCTAGAAATCAATAATATTATGACTGAAATTTCTAAAAACAGGACTTTTTTAAACCTAGAAATCAATAAAATTATGATTGAAATTATTAAAAACAGGGTACTTTTTATGAAATTAACTTCCCCCACCATTCTTATCTGTGTCGGAACCGGTTAGACACACTTCGACCAGAGGGTGAAGGAGTCTATAATAAACGGGCTGAGGTTTTCTTTAGTAGACGCGGGTTTGAATCCTCCCGGGTTAGAAATCAACGAAATTATGATTGAAATTCCTAAAAACAGGACTTTTTTAAATCTAGAAATCAATAATATTATGACTGAAATTTCTAAAAACAGGACTTTTTTAAACCTAGAAATCAATAAAATTATGATTGAAATTATTAAAAACAGGGTACTTTTTATGAAATTAACTTCCCCCACCATTCTTATCTGTGTCGGAACCGGTTAGACACACTTCGACCAGAGGGTGAAGGAGTCTATAATAAACGGGCTGAGGTTTTCTTCAGTAGACGCGGGTTTGAATCCTCCCGGGTTAGAAATCAACGAAATTATGATTGAAATTCCTAAAAACAGGACTTTTTTAAACCTAGAAATCAATTAAATTATAATCGAAATTCCTAAAAACAGGACTTTTTTAAACCTAGAAATCAATAAAATTATGATTGAAATTATTAAAAACAGGGTACTTTTTATGAAATTAACTTCCCCCACCATTCTTATCTGTGTCGGAACCGGTTAGACACACTTCGACCAGAGGGTGAAGGAGTCTATAATAAACGGGCTGAGGTTTTCTTTAGTAGACGCGGGTTTGAATCCTCCCGGGTTAGAAATCAACGAAATTATGATTGAAATTCCTAAAAACAGGACTTTTTTAAATCTAGAAATCAATAATATTATGACTGAAATTTCTAAAAACAGGACTTTTTTAAACCTAGAAATCAATAAAATTATGATTGAAATTATTAAAAACAGGGTACTTTTTATGAAATTAACTTCCCCCACCATTCTTATCTGTGTCGGAACCGGTTAGACACACTTCGACCAGAGGGTGAAGGAGTCTATAATAAACGGGCTGAGGTTTTCTTCAGTAGACGCGGGTTTGAATCCTCCCGGGTTAGAAATCAACGAAATTATAATTGAAATTCCTAAAAACAGGACTTTTTTAAACCTAGAAATCAATTAAATTATAATCGAAATTCCTAAAAACAGGACTTTTTTAAACCTAGAAATCAATAAAATTATGATTGAAATTATTAAAAACAGGGTACTTTTTATGAAATTAACTTCCCCCACCATTCTTATCTGTGTCGGAACCGGTTAGACACACTTCGACCAGAGGGTGAAGGAGTCTATAATAAACGGGCTGAGGTTTTCTTCAGTAGACGCGGGTTTGAATCCTCCCGGGTTAGAAATCAACGAAATTATAATCGAAATTCCTAAAAACAGGACTTTTTTAAATCTAGAAATCAATAAAATTATAATCGAAATTCCTAAAAACAGGACTTTTTTAAACCTAGAAATCAATTAAATTATAATCGAAATTCCTAAAAACAGGACTTTTTTAAACCTAGAAATCAATTAAATTATAATCGAAATTCCTAAAAACAGGACTTTTTTAAACCTAGAAATCAATAAAATTATGACTGAAATTCCTAAAAACAGGACTTTTTTAAACATAGAAATCAATTAAATTATAATCGAAATTCCTAAAAACAGGACTTTTTTAAACCTAGAAATCAATTAAATTATAATCGAAATTCCTAAAAACAGGACTTTTTTAAACCTAGAAATCAATAAAATTATGACTGAAATTCCTAAAAACAGGACTTTTTTAAACCTAGAAATCAATAAAATTATGATTGAAATTATTAAAAACAGGGTACTTTTTATGAAATTAACTTCCCCCACCATTCTTATCTGTGTCGGAACCGGTTAGACACACTTCGACCAGAGGGTGAAGGAGTCTATAATAAACGGGCTGAGGTTTTCTTCAGTAGACGCGGGTTTGAATCCTCCCGGGTTAGAAATCAACGAAATTATAATTGATATTCCTAAAAACAGGACTTTTTTAAATCTAGAAATCAATAATATTATGACTGAAATTTCTAAAAACAGGACTTTTTTAAACCTAGAAATCAATAAAATTATGATTGAAATTATTAAAAACAGGGTACTTTTTATGAAATTAACTTCCCCCACCATTCTTATCTGTGTCGGAACCGGTTAGACACACTTCGACCAGAGGGTGAAGGAGTCTATAATAAACGGGCTGAGGTTTTCTTTAGTAGACGCGGGTTTGAATCCTCCCGGGTTAGAAATCAACGAAATTATGATTGAAATTCCTAAAAACAGGACTTTTTTAAATCTAGAAATCAATAATATTATGACTGAAATTTCTAAAAACAGGACTTTTTTAAACCTAGAAATCAATAAAATTATGATTGAAATTATTAAAAACAGGGTACTTTTTATGAAATTAACTTCCCCCACCATTCTTATCTGTGTCGGAACCGGTTAGACACACTTCGACCAGAGGGTGAAGGAGTCTATAATAAACGGGCTGAGGTTTTCTTCAGTAGACGCGGGTTTGAATCCTCCCGGGTTAGAAATCAACGAAATTATAATTGATATTCCTAAAAACAGGACTTTTTTAAACCTAGAAATCAATTAAATTATAATCGAAATTCCTAAAAACAGGACTTTTTTAAACCTAGAAATCAATAAAATTATGATTGAAATTATTAAAAACAGGGTACTTTTTATGAAATTAACTTCCCCCACCATTCTTATCTGTGTCGGAACCGGTTAGACACACTTCGACCAGAGGGTGAAGGAGTCTATAATAAACGGGCTGAGGTTTTCTTCAGTAGACGCGGGTTTGAATCCTCCCGGGTTAGAAATCAACGAAATTATAATCGAAATTCCTAAAAACAGGACTTTTTTAAACCTAGAAATCAATTAAATTATGACTGAAATTCCTAAAAACAGGACTTTTTAAACCTAGAAATCAATTAAATTATAATCGAAATTCCTAAAAACAGGACTTTTTTAAACCTAGAAATCAATTAAATTATAATCGAAATTCCTAAAAACAGGACTTTTTTAAACCTAGAAATCAATTAAATTATAATCGAAATTCCTAAAAACAGGACTTTTTTAAACCTAGAAATCAATAAAATTATGACTGAAATTCCTAAAAACAGGACTTTTTTAAACATAGAAATCAATAAAATTATGATTGAAATTATTAAAAACAGGGTACTTTTTATGAAATTAACTTCCCCCACCATTCTTATCTGTGTCGGAACCGGTTAGACACACTTCGACCAGAGGGTGAAGGAGTCTATAATAAACGGGCTGAGGTTTTCTTCAGTAGACGCGGGTTTGAATCCTCCCGGGTTAGAAATCAATAATATTATGATTGAAATTCCTAAAAACAGCACTTTTTTAAACCTAGAAATCAATTAAATTATGACTGAAATTCCTAAAAACAGGACTTTTTTAAACCTAGAAATCAATTAAATTATAATCGAAATTCCTAAAAACAGGACTTTTTTAAACCTAGAAATCAATTAAATTATAATCGAAATTCCTAAAAACAGGACTTTTTTAAACCTAGAAATCAATAAAATTATGACTGAAATTCCTAAAAACAGGACTTTTTTAAACCTAGAAATCAATAAAATTATGACTGAAATTCCTAAAAACAGGACTTTTTTAAACCTAGAAATCAATTAAATTATAATCGAAATTCCTAAAAACAGGACTTTTTTAAACCTAGAAATCAATTAAATTATGACTGAAATTCCTAAAAACAGGACTTTTTTAAACCTAGAAATCAATTAAATTATAATCGAAATTCCTAAAAACAGGACTTTTTTAAACCTAGAAATCAATTAAATTATAATCGAAATTCCTAAAAACAGGACTTTTTTAAACCTAGAAATCAATTAAATTATGACTGAAATTCCTAAAAACAGGACTTTTTTAAACCTAGAAATCAATAAAATTATGACTGAAATTCCTAAAAACAGGACTTTTTTAAACATAGAAATCAATTAAATTATAATCGAAATTCCTAAAAACAGGACTTTTTTAAACCTAGAAATCAATTAAATTATAATCGAAATTCCTAAAAACAGGACTTTTTTAAACCTAGAAATCAATAAAATTATGACTGAAATTCCTAAAAACAGGACTTTTTTAAACCTAGAAATCAATAAAATTATGATTGAAATTATTAAAAACAGGGTACTTTTTATGAAATTAACTTCCCCCACCATTCTTATCTGTGTCGGAACCGGTTAGACACACTTCGACCAGAGGGTGAAGGAGTCTATAATAAACGGGCTGAGGTTTTCTTCAGTAGACGCGGGTTTGAATCCTCCCGGGTTAGAAATCAACGAAATTATAATCGAAATTCCTAAAAACAGGACTTTTTTAAATCTAGAAATCAATAAAATTATAATCGAAATTCCTAAAAACAGGACTTTTTTAAACCTAGAAATCAATTAAATTATAATCGAAATTCCTAAAAACAGGACTTTTTTAAACCTAGAAATCAATTAAATTATAATCGAAATTCCTAAAAACAGGACTTTTTTAAACCTAGAAATCAATAAAATTATGACTGAAATTCCTAAAACAGGACTTTTTTAAACATAGAAATCAATAAAATTATGATTGAAATTATTAAAACAGGGTACTTTTTATGAAATTAACTTCCCCCACCATTCTTATCTGTGTCGGAACCGGTTAGACACACTTCGACCAGAGGGTGAAGGAGTCTATAATAAACGGGCTGAGGTTTTCTTCAGTAGACGCGGGTTTGAATCCTCCCGGGTTAGAAATCAACGAAATTATAATCGAAATTCCTAAAAACAGGACTTTTTTAAATCTAGAAATCAATAAAATTATAATCGAAATTCCTAAAAACAGGACTTTTTTAAACCTAGAAATCAATTAAATTATAATCGAAATTCCTAAAAACAGGACTTTTTTAAACCTAGAAATCAATAAAATTATGACTGAAATTCCTAAAACAGGACTTTTTTAAACATAGAAATCAATAAAATTATGATTGAAATTATTAAAAACAGGGTACTTTTTATGAAATTAACTTCCCCCACCATTCTTATCTGTGTCGGAACCGGTTAGACACACTTCGACCAGAGGGTGAAGGAGTCTATAATAAACGGGCTGAGGTTTTCTTTAGTAGACGCGGGTTTGAATCCTCCCGGGTTAGAAATCAACGAAATTATGATTGAAATTCCTAAAAACAGGACTTTTTTAAATCTAGAAATCAATAATATTATGACTGAAATTTCTAAAAACAGGACTTTTTTAAACCTAGAAATCAATTAAATTATAATCGAAATTCCTAAAAACAGGACTTTTTTAAACCTAGAAATCAATTAAATTATAATCGAAATTCCTAAAAACAGGACTTTTTTAAACCTAGAAATCAATAAAATTATGATTGAAATTTCTAAAAACAGGGTACTTTTTATGAAATTAACTTCCCCCACCATTCTTATCTGTGTCGGAACCGGTTAGACACACTTCGACCAGAGGGTGAAGGAGTCTATAATAAACGGGCTGAGGTTTTCTTCAGTAGACGCGGGTTTGAATCCTCCCGGGTTAGAAATCAACGAAATTATAATTGAAATTCCTAAAAACAGGACTTTTTTAAACCTAGAAATCAACGAAATTATAATCGAAATTCCTAAAAACAGGACTTTTTTAAACCTAGAAATCAATTAAATTATAATCGAAATTCCTAAAAACAGGACTTTTTTAAACCTAGAAATCAATAAAATTATGATTGAAATTTCTAAAAACAGGGTACTTTTTATGAAATTAACTTCCCCCACCATTCTTATCTGTGTCGGAACCGGTTAGACACACTTCGACCAGAGGGTGAAGGAGTCTATAATAAACGGGCTGAGGTTTTCTTCAGTAGACGCGGGTTTGAATCCTCCCGGGTTAGAAATCAACGAAATTATAATCGAAATTCCTAAAAACAGGACTTTTTTAAATCTAGAAATCAATAAAATTATAATCGAAATTCCTAAAACAGGACTTTTTTAAACCTAGAAATCAATTAAATTATGACTGAAATTCCTAAAAACAGGACTTTTTTAAACCTAGAAATCAATAAAATTATGATTGAAATTTCTAAAAACAGGGTACTTTTTATGAAATTAACTTCCCCCACCATTCTTATCTGTGTCGGAACCGGTTAGACACACTTCGACCAGAGGGTGAAGGAGTCTATAATAAACGGGCTGAGGTTTTCTTCAGTAGACGCGGGTTTGAATCCTCCCGGGTTAGAAATCAACGAAATTATAATCGAAATTCCTAAAAACAGGACTTTTTTAAATCTAGAAATCAATAAAATTATAATCGAAATTCCTAAAAACAGGACTTTTTTAAACCTAGAAATCAATTAAATTATAATCGAAATTCCTAAAAACAGGACTTTTTTAAACCTAGAAATCAATAAAATTATGACTGAAATTCCTAAAAACAGGACTTTTTTAAACATAGAAATCAATAAAATTATGATTGAAATTATTAAAAACAGGGTACTTTTTATGAAATTAACTTCCCCCACCATTCTTATCTGTGTCGGAACCGGTTAGACACACTTCGACCAGAGGGTGAAGGAGTCTATAATAAACGGGCTGAGGTTTTCTTCAGTAGACGCGGGTTTGAATCCTCCCGGGTTAGAAATCAATAATATTATGATTGAAATTCCTAAAAACAGCACTTTTTTAAACCTAGAAATCAATTAAATTATGACTGAAATTCCTAAAAACAGGACTTTTTTAAACCTAGAAATCAATTAAATTATAATCGAAATTCCTAAAAACAGGACTTTTTTAAACCTAGAAATCAATTAAATTATAATCGAAATTCCTAAAAACAGGACTTTTTTAAACCTAGAAATCAATAAAATTATGATTGAAATTATTAAAAACAGGGTACTTTTTATGAAATTAACTTCCCCCACCATTCTTATCTGTGTCGGAACCGGTTAGACACACTTCGACCAGAGGGTGAAGGAGTCTATAATAAACGGGCTGAGGTTTTCTTCAGTAGACGCGGGTTTGAATCCTCCCGGGTTAGAAATCAACGAAATTATAATTGAAATTCCTAAAAACAGGACTTTTTTAAACCTAGAAATCAATTAAATTATAATCGAAATTCCTAAAAACAGGACTTTTTTAAACCTAGAAATCAATAAAATTATAATCGAAATTCCTAAAAACAGGACTTTTTTAAACCTAGAAATCAATTAAATTATAATCGAAATTCCTAAAAACAGGACTTTTTTAAACCTAGAAATCAATAAAATTATGATTGAAATTTCTAAAAACAGGGTACTTTTTATGAAATTAACTTCCCCCACCATTCTTATCTGTGTCGGAACCGGTTAGACACACTTCGACCAGAGGGTGAAGGAGTCTATAATAAACGGGCTGAGGTTTTCTTCAGTAGACGCGGGTTTGAATCCTCCCGGGTTAGAAATCAACGAAATTATAATTGAAATTCCTAAAAACAGGACTTTTTTAAACCTAGAAATCAATTAAATTATAATCGAAATTCCTAAAAACAGGACTTTTTTAAACCTAGAAATCAATAAAATTATAATCGAAATTCCTAAAAACAGGACTTTTTTAAACCTAGAAATCAATTAAATTATAATCGAAATTCCTAAAAACAGGACTTTTTTAAACCTAGAAATCAATTAAATTATGACTGAAATTCCTAAAAACAGGACTTTTTTAAACCTAGAAATCAATAAAATTATGATTGAAATTTCTAAAAACAGGGTACTTTTTATGAAATTAACTTCCCCCACCATTCTTATCTGTGTCGGAACCGGTTAGACACACTTCGACCAGAGGGTGAAGGAGTCTATAATAAACGGGCTGAGGTTTTCTTCAGTAGACGCGGGTTTGAATCCTCCCGGGTTAGAAATCAACGAAATTATAATTGAAATTCCTAAAAACAGGACTTTTTTAAACCTAGAAATCAATTAAATTATAATCGAAATTCCTAAAAACAGGACTTTTTTAAACCTAGAAATCAATAAAATTATAATCGAAATTCCTAAAAACAGGACTTTTTTAAACCTAGAAATCAATTAAATTATAATCGAAATTCCTAAAAACAGGACTTTTTTAAACCTAGAAATCAATAAAATTATGATTGAAATTTCTAAAAACAGGGTACTTTTTATGAAATTAACTTCCCCCACCATTCTTATCTGTGTCGGAACCGGTTAGACACACTTCGACCAGAGGGTGAAGGAGTCTATAATAAACGGGCTGAGGTTTTCTTCAGTAGACGCGGGTTTGAATCCTCCCGGGTTAGAAATCAACGAAATTATAATTGAAATTCCTAAAAACAGGACTTTTTTAAACCTAGAAATCAACGAAATTATAATCGAAATTCCTAAAAACAGGACTTTTTTAAATCTAGAATCAATAAAATTATAATCGAAATTCCTAAAAACAGGACTTTTTTAAACCTAGAAATCAATTAAATTATAATCGAAATTCCTAAAAACAGGACTTTTTTAAACCTAGAAATCAATAAAATTATGATTGAAATTTCTAAAAACAGGGTACTTTTTATGAAATTAACTTCCCCCACCATTCTTATCTGTGTCGGAACCGGTTAGACACACTTCGACCAGAGGGTGAAGGAGTCTATAATAAACGGGCTGAGGTTTTCTTCAGTAGACGCGGGTTTGAATCCTCCCGGGTTAGAAATCAACGAAATTATAATCGAAATTCCTAAAAACAGGACTTTTTTAAATCTAGAAATCAATAAAATTATAATCGAAATTCCTAAAAACAGGACTTTTTTAAACCTAGAAATCAATTAAATTATGACTGAAATTCCTAAAAACAGGACTTTTTTAAACCTAGAAATCAATAAAATTATGATTGAAATTTCTAAAAACAGGGTACTTTTTATGAAATTAACTTCCCCCACCATTCTTATCTGTGTCGGAACCGGTTAGACACACTTCGACCAGAGGGTGAAGGAGTCTATAATAAACGGGCTGAGGTTTTCTTCAGTAGACGCGGGTTTGAATCCTCCCGGGTTAGAAATCAACGAAATTATAATTGAAATTCCTAAAAACAGGACTTTTTTAAACCTAGAAATCAATTAAATTATAATCGAAATTCCTAAAAACAGGACTTTTTTAAACCTAGAAATCAATAAAATTATAATCGAAATTCCTAAAAACAGGACTTTTTTAAACCTAGAAATCAATTAAATTATAATCGAAATTCCTAAAAACAGGACTTTTTTAAACCTAGAAATCAATAAAATTATGATTGAAATTTCTAAAAACAGGGTACTTTTTATGAAATTAACTTCCCCCACCATTCTTATCTGTGTCGGAACCGGTTAGACACACTTCGACCAGAGGGTGAAGGAGTCTATAATAAACGGGCTGAGGTTTTCTTCAGTAGACGCGGGTTTGAATCCTCCCGGGTTAGAAATCAACGAAATTATAATTGAAATTCCTAAAAACAGGACTTTTTTAAACCTAGAAATCAACGAAATTATAATCGAAATTCCTAAAAACAGGACTTTTTTAAATCTAGAAATCAATAAAATTATAATCGAAATTCCTAAAAACAGGACTTTTTAAACCTAGAAATCAATTAAATTATAATCGAAATTCCTAAAAACAGGACTTTTTTAAACCTAGAAATCAATAAAATTATGATTGAAATTTCTAAAAACAGGGTACTTTTTATGAAATTAACTTCCCCCACCATTCTTATCTGTGTCGGAACCGGTTAGACACACTTCGACCAGAGGGTGAAGGAGTCTATAATAAACGGGCTGAGGTTTTCTTCAGTAGACGCGGGTTTGAATCCTCCCGGGTTAGAAATCAACGAAATTATAATCGAAATTCCTAAAAACAGGACTTTTTTAAATCTAGAAATCAATAAAATTATAATCGAAATTCCTAAAAACAGGACTTTTTTAAACCTAGAAATCAATTAAATTATGACTGAAATTCCTAAAAACAGGACTTTTTTAAACCTAGAAATCAATAAAATTATGATTGAAATTTCTAAAAACAGGGTACTTTTTATGAAATTAACTTACCCCACCATTCTTATCTGTGTCGGAACCGGTTAGACACACTTCGACCAGAGGGTGAAGGAGTCTATAATAAACGGGCTGAGGTTTTCTTCAGTAGACGCGGGTTTGAATCCTCCCGGGTTAGAAATCAACGAAATTATAATCGAAATTCCTAAAAACAGGACTTTTTTAAATCTAGAAATCAATAAAATTATAATCGAAATTCCTAAAAACAGGACTTTTTTAAACCTAGAAATCAATTAAATTATAATCGAAATTCCTAAAAACAGGACTTTTTTAAACCTAGAAATCAATAAAATTATGATTGAAATTTCTAAAAACAGGGTACTTTTTATGAAATTAACTTCCCCCACCATTCTTATCTGTGTCGGAACCGGTTAGACACACTTCGACCAGAGGGTGAAGGAGTCTATAATAAACGGGCTGAGGTTTTCTTCAGTAGACGCGGGTTTGAATCCTCCCGGGTCAGAAATCAATAAAATTACGATTAAAATTCCTAAAAACAGGACTTTTTTAAACTAGAAATCAATAAAATTACGATTGAAGTTCCTAAAAACAGGGTACTTTTTATGAAGTTAACTTCCCCCACCATTCTTATCTGTGTCGGAACCGGTTAGACACACTTCGACCAGAGGGTGAAGGAGTCTATAATAAACGGGCTGAGGTTTTCTTCAGTAGACGCGGGTTTGAATCCTCCCGGGTTAGAAATCAACGAAATTATAATCGAAATTCCTAAAAACAGGACTTTTTTAAATCTAGAAATCAATAAAATTATAATCGAAATTCCTAAAAACAGGACTTTTTTAAACCTAGAAATCAATTAAATTATAATCGAAATTCCTAAAAACAGGACTTTTTTAAACCTAGAAATCAATAAAATTATGATTGAAATTTCTAAAAACAGGGTACTTTTTATGAAATTAACTTCCCCCACCATTCTTATCTGTGTCGGAACCGGTTAGACACACTTCGACCAGAGGGTGAAGGAGTCTATAATAAACGGGCTGAGGTTTTCTTCAGTAGACGCGGGTTTGAATCCTCCCGGGTCAGAAATCAATAATATTATGATTGAAATTCCTAAAAACAGGACTTTTTTAAACCTAGAAATCAATAAAATTATGATTGAAATTATTAAAAACAGGGTACTTTTTATGAAATAACTTCCCCCACCATTCTTTCCTGTGTCGGAACCGGTTTGAAATTCTTAAAAACAGGACTTTTTTTTAAACTAGAAATCAATAAAATTACGATTAAAATTCCTAAAAACAGGACTTTTTTAAACTAGAAATCAATAAAATTACGATTGAAGTTCCTAAAAACAGGGTACTTTTTATGAAGTTAACTTCCCCCACCATTCTTATCTGTGTCGGTACCGGATAGACTCGTCGATCAGAGGATGTAGTAGTCTATAATATCCGGGCTGAAGTTCTCTTCAGTAGACGCGGGTTGGAAGTTTTTTTTTCAAAATTTCCGAAAAAACGGACTGATTTTGTTATTGGTCAAAAATCATTCTCATGTTTTAAAATTTTGCAAAAAAAATACACTTACCTTATTCATTTCAAGCCAAAAATTAGAGCGTTCTACGTTCAAAAACAAAACAAATTTTTTGCTCTTTGAGCACCTACAGTACTACCGTAACCCGGAGCCCAAGCTCAAAAATTTTTGTATGGGTTACTAATGACCAATAGTATCTGTTTTTATAAAAATCTTGCCCTAGGGCACACGTTGATCGAGTCTTACTGAGAACGCGTTATATAATAACCGAATGGTGTGATGAATGGAACTTGGAAGTGGCACCTGAGAAATGGATAAGTGATAAGATTCCATTTCTCTAAAAGGAAGAGCCATATTGAACAAATATTTTCAACTAATAGGTTTCGAATCATACTAATATTGTTTTGGGCCGTTTTGAGAAAGGGAAGTACAAACTACGCTCAGACTGACTAAACCGCTAACGATCCTAGCTAGAAGATAGGTGTGGGCTGTTACTAGATGTATAGAGCTAGGTATCGATGATCATCAATTTCAGCTCAGCGTGCGCTCTACCGAACTGATTACTGTAGCCTAAAGATCCAATCTCCCTTCCTCAACAACTTTCTAAAACAACAACTTCTTACTTTTCCCTTTATTCGAATCAAAACACTGACATATATGTGACCTATTCCATCTTCCCCAAACTCGATATGACCAAATATCTGTGAAGAAAGAAAAGAGAAAGGTGTCCACGCAGTGGTGGGGGTTCGAAATGTCATCTAGGGGTGTACAGAGCAGTTATTTCACTCATTAACCTATATTTTCATTCAATCGAGAGAAATGAGCGCGCGCTAGCAAACTATCTGTGAAATGGGATTCTTTTTGGAGAGGTTTTGAAGTTGTTTTGACATTTCTAAAGCGATTTCAAGTTGGTAGATGACGTGCTACTTCAAGAATAGACTCTAACTATTTCTATATTTGGAGGCGGCGCTTAAAATTCAAAATTTCGAAGTCGAAAACACCGAGTATTACTTTATATGAACGTTCCGCTCGTACTCCTTCAACCACCATCTAGTTCTCATTTTCTAACAAAAGTTTGTCGAATTCAGCTTGAAAATTGAGCAGATTTAGAAAAAAATTGCCGAATAAAAAGTCGGCAACCCGGCAACGGCAATCCATTTAAAAAAGCGACAATTTCGGCAATTCGGCAACGCGGCAACGGCATTGCCGCTCATCCCTGGAACGGATTCTACTGTTTTCTAATCTAAGAGTTATATCAATTTGTCAGGGATGTATTCTCAACAGTAATCTTCCCATAAAGGGATTTATGAAAACTAGTGTATGCACATCAAGTCTCAACAATTACCGTAAAAGCTGTATTGCAGTTATTTTTTTTACTGCCTCCCAGAGAAATTTTGTTCCAGAAACTCATTAAAATTAAACGGAAAAACTTTTTTGGATGGTCTATTTGTTGCTCAAAAAGTTACTTATCACGCAATCAGAACAAGTAAAGGAACACCGGGATAATCATATTCATGAATTCTGAGTATAGATGGGACCTTATAATATTATAATAATCGTGTTGTTCTATTACAGGTCCCGTTTTAATAAAGTTTTTAAACTGATTTCTGAAAACATGCGAGATCTAGACTATATGCTTTTCTGTTCCTTGTTGATTACTTTTTATGCTATTTCATAAAAACTCAGCCTAAAAAATGATACTTTAAAGAATTAGATGTTTCAAATATTTCATTCATTGTAATCCCTATTTATCTAATCTTACTCCTGAAAACAACTTCAACATTATACGAAGTGCCAGTTACAAATGCACTGAATAATCAATTACTACGTTTTCATACCTAAAAATCTTGAAACGGAAAATTTTCAAAAAAATTCAAAACGTATTTCTGTTTCAAGAAATATTGTTCTAGAACAAATTCAACCACTTTTTAGTTGAGGCGTTAAACCAATTGGTCATGGATATATTCTCAACAGGAATTCCTCTTTGTTACTGTTTCAAACAACATTGATGTGGTAATTTAAAGAAAAAGAAAACAGTTATCTTCAAATTGAGACATTTATAAAAACAAGTGTATATCGAGTCGCACCAATTGCCTTAAAAACTGTATTATAACGGCAAGCCGTTATCTTTTTCAATTGCCTCTCAGAGAAAGTTTGTCGATTTAGAAACTCCTTTATGTTAAACGGAAAACATTTTTGGACGGGCTGTTTGTTGATTAAAAGTTACTAATCTTCTGATCTAAACCAAGAAAAAACATCGGGATAATCATATTCATGAATCCTGAGTATAGATGGGTTATTATAATACCTGTGCCGTTTTAATACAGTTTTTACGGTAATCTGATTTGTGAAAACTTGTGAGAACTAAACTGAATGCTTTTCTGTTTCTTTATGATTACTTTTAATGCTATTTCATAAAAACTCAGCCTAAAAAAGAAACTTTGAAGAATCACGTTTTAAATGCTTCTTTTCGTTATTGTAATCCATTTTTAATCGAATCTAACCCCTGAGAACAACTTCAACATTCTACAAAGTATTTGAAACGTCAATTGTAAAAGAACTGAATAATCAACTGACTACGTTTCCATACTTAAACACCTTGAAACGGAAAATTTTCAAAGAATTTAAAAATATATTACTGTTTCAAGAATTACTGTTCTAGAACGAATTCAACCACTTTTTAATTGCTGCACTAAACCGACTCGTTTTTGTTACTTTTTCAAATAACATTGATCGGGTAATTCAAATTTCAGACAACAGTAATGTTCACATCCATAACACTCATAACACATAACACGTATGTACATCGATTTTCATCAATTCGTTCACACATTTGCTTTTTGTTTTTTGTTCCAAGAAGTGTCTTGGTTACTTTTGTATGATATTTCATAAAAACTCAGCCTAAAAATGAAACTTTAAAGAATTAGATGTTTCAAATATTTCATTCATTGTAATCCCTATCTAATCTTACATAAAAAATAAACTTTGAAGTATCACGTTTTGAATACTTCATTTCGTTATAGTAACCCTTTTTTTTATCTAATCTTACTCCTGAAAACAACTTCAACATTATACGAAGTGCCAGTTACAAATGCACTGAATAATCAATTACTACGTTTCCATACCTGAAAATCTTGAAACAGAAAATTTTCAAAAAATTTAAAGTGTGTTTCTGTTTCATGAAATTATGTTCTAAAACAAAATTCACCACTTTTTAGTTGAAGCGTTAAACCAACTGATCATGGATATATTCTCAACAGGAAATCCTTTTTGTTACTGTTTCAATGTTGATGTGTTAATTGAAAAAAAAACAGTTTTTTTCCCATTTACCGTAAAAAGTGTATTATAACGGCAGGCCGTTATCTTTTTCAATTGCCTCTCAGAGAAAGTTTGTGGATTCAGAAACTCATTTATGTTAAACGGAAAAACATTTTTGGACGGGCTGTTTGTTGGTTAAAAAGTTACTAATCACGCTGCTTCTAATCAAAACCAAGAAAAAACATTACACTTTTAATTTTTTTGATTATCATATTCATGAATTCTGAGTACAGATGGGTTATTATAATACTGGTGCCGTTTTAATACAGTTTTTACGGTAATCTGATTTGTGAAAACTTGTGAGAACTAAACTGTATGTTTTTTTATGATTACTTTTTTAAATGCTAATTCATAAAAATTCAGCCTAAAAAGAAACTTTGAAGAATCACGTTTTGAATACTTCATTTCGTTATAGTAACCCTTTTTTTTTATCTAATCTAACCCCTGAAAACAAGTTCAACATTCTACGAAATGGAGTTACATGCGCATTGAATAATCAAAGACCACGCTTCCATAACTAAAAATCTTGAAACGGAAAATTTTCAAAAAATTTAAAAGTGTATTTCTGTTTCAAGAACTATTGCTTTAAAATAATTTTTAGTTTAACCGTTATACCAACTATTATGAATTTTTTTTCTGTGCATGAGAAGTTCGCGCCGCATGATTTTTGCTGCAAGAAATGGACCTTGCCGTCTCGTGAGTGCGGCGCGGACTTCTCATGCACAGAAAAAAAAAGAATTCATAATAGTCAGCGATGTAATTTCAACATTCAACAATTTTTTTGGTTACTGTTTCAAACAACATTGATGTGGTAATTGAAATTTCAGAAGACAATTAAACTAGTGTACATACAAAAAGTTCCACCAATTATCTATACTGTCTTTCCCTCTTCTCACAAAACAAAATGCTCCGTCTTCTCTGCTCCAAAAGAGAGAGCCTAATCTGTCATCGGGAGAACGAACCGTTCTCTTTTCTCTCTTCATTTCCGTCCGTCGTCCGCTCCTCCGTAAACCTCAAACAGTCCTCTCCTCCCCTTTCTCGTCTCATTTGTTTGTGCTCATTTTGGACCCTGCTTAACTATCTCACAACTTTTCTTCCCGCTTCATTCCCTTTTTTGTATACTTTTTGTACTGTTTCAGATCTTTGAAATCAATGATTATAGAATATTGGGAACAATTCTAGATCTTCAAAATATATATTTGTTTTTGAAACAGAAAGAAGAAAACCGAAAAGATTTATTTTTCTGTTTGTTTTTCGATTCCGTATCGAATTTCCTGTTGTTGTTGGAGGTGCGAAATCCATTTGATTCATTTAGGCCAAGAATTAGGCCGAAAATCATTGCACACTTTTTTTACTGTTTCAAGTTTTTTAGTAGAAATTAGGAATTTGGTATGTATTAGTGCATACTTTGTCAGGCCATCACAAAGGTAACCGTAAAAAACATGGAAATTTACTGTTTCCGAAACTTTTCTTTATATCTCTGAGTAACTTATGTGATAATATTATCAATACCTTTTTTCCAACGTAATATAATTTGAAAGCTAACATCATGTGAATTCCAAACTTGTTTTCGAACCAGTAACTAACCTCGTTACACGGCTTTTTGTTCTCAATTTATTTGCTTTTCCGTTATATTTTACGTAAATGCCCTACATTCTATGGTGTTAATAACACTGTTAATTTTAGGACAAAAATCGTTATAACTCCTCCCACTTATGTATAAAGCAAAGTTTGAAAACATTTTCTCCGAGTCAGATCTAGACTATTCCCTAGTCATTAGATTTCTGACATTCAATTTTTTCTGTTTCAAGAAACTAATGAAATCAGGAAACTACAACAAATTGCTAATAAGCGGATTGCTGTATTTACATAAACATAATTGTTATTTAAAATTTTATATTCTAGCACTTTCAAGTATGTCTCAATTTTGAAAAAATCCTCAAACTACAAGACAAGTTCCTGAAGCAGTAATTATGTTTTATAAAGTCTTGTTTCCATTTTCTGCCAATGCCGGTGTTCAAAAAACTTTTAATACAAATATCTACTGTTTCATTATAATTATCTAATTGAATTCATTCACTAGATGTATTGACTAGATTCTTTACATAGAAAACCGATAAGGTTCGACTTATAAAACCGAAATTTTTGTTGAAATAAGATTGAATGACATGAGAAACAAATTGGAAACTGGAAAAGAAATAATGAGTGAAATGTTGGGTTTCAAAAAAGATATAGTTTGAAACAGTACAATTTTTGAGAATGTAGTAATGTTTTCATCGGTACTAAATTATTGTGGACTCCAATGTTTTTTTTAGATCATAATTATCTGAAGCAATAATTGTTATTGAGCACTGTCGTTTTTTTTCCAATGATTGTAGATTGTTTTGTTTTAAATATTTTTAATAACCGAAAAAGTAATCAATTTACAACGTCGTGTATAAAAGCTAGTTCTGTATGAGAAATTTTAAAATACAAAAAATTATTTTATAAAATACTGTTTCATTGGAATCCGAAAATATCTTCTAATAGTTCATTTTCTTACTTCAAGAATTATTTAAATTGGTGCACAATCCGCTGAAAGCTCTATCAACATTTACCATATTCTATAGAGTTTATAGAAGAATACAACAAAAATAACCGAAAATACCGACAAAATTTAAAAAACAACGCGATCCAAATCAAATTTCTAGGCCACGGAGCCCAATTTTCTTTGGCCATTTCAATGACCATACTTTCTGACGCTCGCTCTCCGGTTCAGGACGAAATTTAAAAAATTCAAGTATGATATAGAACTCGGCGAAACGCAAGCATTATAATATGAAAACATCATAGCTGACCACAATATGACTTTAAGTTTTAAAAAACTGTACATATAATTACTGTTTCTTCCAACATTAATATAATCAAAGCGGGATTTGAGCAGTAATCTTCCTTTCCAATTCTCTTTAATTCTATCACATCACTGACCACTGTCCTCTCTTCTCCTCCCTCGATTTCTCTTTCTCTACTCGATTTCCTAAGCCGTGAGCTTTACATTGTTTGGCAATGTGCCACACCGTTCGACACTTGCTTTTTCTTTATCTCTCTCTCAGCAGTCTCCTTTCATAAAACAAACTAACAGACACCAAGAAGTAGAAGGAGACAAATCAAATAAACAGTTCTGATTGACTGGTTAGAGACTACTTCTTACTACAAACCGGCTGGCGCGTCTTCAGCGCGCGAAATTATTGAAATGGAACGTACACTGGAACGACAGGTCATTGAGCAAAGTGTAGTGATGTAGAGTAAAGTGTGATGTTTGAAACCGGAAAACTATTTTTTGAAAATTCAATTAAAATTTTTCACTGTTCCAGGAAACAGCGAAGTTTAGATTACATTTTACATAATTTGTTGTTAAGAACGGTGTCATCAATTTCAAAGTTCTCATTTTCACAAATGATTTATATTACTCAGAACCGATGGTTAAACGTCTTATTAAAGCATGAGATAGTTCTATTTCTGACATTTGTGATTACGAGCAGCACCCTGGTAATGGTGTAGTTATCCTGAAGAATTAGAAAAATACATGTTCTGTTCTAGCAGAAAAACAGGCATATATACTGCAAAAACTAACAAGAACGGGGCATTTGAAATTTCAAAGAAATGAGAAATAGCTTTTTTTCGGTTTATATTTTTTTAGCTTACCTGATTAAGTAAGATACATAACAAATTTTCTAGTCAAAAATAACATAACATTTTGTTACTGTTCCAATATTTCAGCTCTACTATATATATTTTGAAATATCAGTGTCTCATTCATTTGGCTTATTTCTCTCTCTGCTTTTGTTAAAAAATTCTCTAATTCAAACAGGAATACATGAAAATATCGGTTGTAGTTTCAGGATTTTTTAGATTTTTCTAATGGTTTTGATAGGTTGATCAATCTTCTCTTTTTTTTATGATTAATCCATTAAATTGTTTAAAAGTATAAAAATTGTTATTTACTGAGTTAAAACTTTTTAGCCATTTCTAAGAACCGATAGCGATGAATGAACTAGATTTTAATGGAAAACTTTTTTAAAAAAACCTGAATCTTGAAACAGAAAAGTACTTTTACAAAAAGAGCTTAATTGGAAATTTTCTACTGTTTCTAAATTTTTACATTTATTTTTCCATTAATAGTTTTTATATTTAAGTTTTTTGCGTATTTGATCCTATCTTGATTTTGATAACAAAATATTTTAAAACAATTAGTTAATCAATGTACCTAGATTGTTGATTGGGCGTTTAACATTATCTAATTGTAAGACTTTTTCAAGATATAGTAATATTTTGTCACTGTTTCAAAGAAATTCTAATAATTGATTTCAATCGGGGGTACCTTAATAGCGTTTCTTTATTGATTTGATAGATAACTATCTAGAACAGTAGTATTCTGAGAATAGGTTAGAGTTTTGAAAACTATTTGGAATTTGAATTTTGATATGTTCAAATGTTATTCAATACAATTATTTTGAAGTGTATTTAAACAGTCCAAGTTAGAAACAATAATTTCGATTAAAATTAGTTTTTCGAGATTTTGTCACTGTTTCAAAGTTTACACATTTAGTTATCATCAAGAATTATTTACAAAGGGTCACTGGAGAGCGCTGAAGAATAGAACGGTGACAATTTAGAACCGTCTAAAATATTAGGGTGTTTCATAAGTCTTTGCACTTTTTCTATCAGTTTTTCATCAAATTTTTCTTAATGAGAAAGAAGTTCTAATAAGTTATATATTGTCCATGAGTACTGATAACATCTTGCCAACATTGTGGTAGTTGGGCAGTTCCGGCCGCGCAGAACTCTGGCGGCTGCGAGCTGAAGAAGCGATCAAGGTCTGATTTCTCTTGCATTAGATAATCGAATTTTTGACCAAAAAACGAATTTTGCAATGATCAAAAAAGATGATAATCAGTTAGAGCAAGGTCTGAAGGATACGTCGGGTGGGGGAGAACTTCAACTCCCTGAGCCTGTAAGAAGTTGCGACTCTTGGTAGCAGAGTGTGAGCGAGCATTGTAATGCAACAAAACCAAATGACCGATTTCCGGCCGTGATGAGCGATGGAATTGGATAATTTTTTGGAGTTGTTGACAGTATAAGTTGACTGTTATTATAACACAATCCGGAAGAAGTTCGTAACAAATGACCCCGTTTCTGACCCACCAAACTGATAGCATCATTTATTTCTCATGCATCTCTCTTTTCTGGTCCGTCAACGGGTCGTCATTATCCAAAACTCCCTGCTTTTTACTGTATTGTATACATAGAGACCTCATTTCTCATTTCTCGTAACAATATCAAGAATCCAATCAACACTACGCTTGCGACGGAGCAAAGACTGCGACAGGTCACAACTGAGCTTCAACTGAGAATCTGTCAGTTCATGAGAAATAACTTGTCCGTATTCTGCTGTACTTCCAGATTCTTTCTGATGTCTGAATATTGTTGCGAACGAAGGTCCAGTATGTGAAGATACTTCACGTACACTGGATCTAGGCTCATCCTCCTAGAGATCAGAGATATCATCGTCGATATCTAAACGAGGCCGACCAGAATGAGACATATCATCTGCATTGTAGTTTTCTTCTTTGAACTTTTTGAACCAAGTGATTGTTGTTTTATAACTTATGATGTCCTCACCAAGTGTTTCGGTTATATTTCGATAAGTTTCCATTGCGCTCAATCCTGGGAGGTATCCCAACAAAAAACACTCTTTTAGAGCATTGCGATCTTTGGCGAGTACTTCTGCCATGGAACGCTGTTCTGGGGACTTGCAAAACAGAAATGTTTCTTGAGGGTAACAGTACTAGTTAATAATAAAAAAGGGTCAAAAGAATGTCATGGGGACACAGCGCAGTACGTTGAAAGATATCAATAGGCGAAAAATTAATACAAACGGATTCCTTTTGGACTAGAGCTCTAATTTGTAACAGTTATATTTTTTCAGATCTCACTTTCCCTGTTTTAAGATATAACAGTTCTTCTTTTCCTAAAGATTAAAAATGAACACTCCACAATATTAGAATTTTAGGTTTATTTAATACAAAATTATTGTGCCTGAAACAGTGAAATAATATACTGTTTCAAGTTTCGATATAGTATTGAATTCAAGAATTGAGTTCTGCTTTTACCCAAAATTTTGTATACAATCGCGAAACCAAACATCACAACGCTTTTTTAAAATTTCAATACAATTCTATATGTCTGTCTGGAAACCGTAAGATTTTTCACTGTTTCGAATTTTTTATAACTCACTTCAACAAATGTAACCTCAGTATTTGCGTGATTAGCATTGAACTGTCTAGCTTAAAACTATTTAGCTCAGTTTTTTTAGTTGAGATTATGGCTCAAAAAATAAAATGTATTCAATATGTCAATATATTTCAGTTTCTATGAAACGGTAAAAATTTCGGATCTTTGACTTTTACTTCATTCCTAAAACCGTTCCTAAAAACCGTTCCCCCCTCATTTCTTCTATTTATTTTGCATGATTTCTCCCAATTCTTTTTGAAGTACAAAACTATTACACCACTACCACCTAAAACCCAAAAGTTCGTGTGCTCCCTCCCTTTGTGCGGTGTCTCTCTTTTAAACTGTCTATATTTGTGAGTGCTCACACACGTGTGTCTGTGTCTCTCTGATTTGTGTACTCTCTCGTTTCCCTTTGGCCTCCAAGTGACCACCATCACATCACCGCACCCTCTTCAACCTCAGAGAAATATTCGAGAAGAGTAAATACAGTACTCTCTGACTGTGAGCCCGCAAAAGGGAGAAATTGACTTTAGCCCTATCTCTTTGACTCTTTCATCTTATCCATTTTTATATCAATTTTATATAGATTAAGCTATACAGTTTTATTGAGGAGAGAAGTGGGCGGAGCCTAGACTTATAAGATCTTTGTCCGTCGGTTGATTTCTTTGAGAATTTTCAAATGAAATTAGATTCGTAACCCAGAAGTGGGCGGAGCTAGTTTCCAAGTGATTTTTTTTAAATAAGCGATGAACCTTTTTGCTTTCTTTCATTAATTATCCAATTCATGAGATATCAATTGTAAAAACTCTGAAACAGGATTTTTTGTCCGAATGGTTGGAAATGCATTCTGGTTGTCGTGCTCTCTTATTTTTTTTATTGTCTTGAAACAGTAAATTTTGAAGATACAAAAAATAATTTCTGCTTCACAAAACTATTATATTCTCGATTTTCTGTGAACAGCTCTGTTAGCACTAAACTGTCGTCGTTTTCATAAAATATATATATTTTAAATTACTGTTTCAAGCAAATGTTATTATCACAGCAAATTCTTCAGTATTTACTGTTTCCCTTATTTTTTTTAATCATCATAGTTTTCATATATTTTTCGAGATTTCATTAAAACAACTTTCACGATAAATAACATGAGGAACATTCACCGTTTCACTAATTTTGGAAGACATGGAGACTCCTTCGCCAAGCTATTTTATTTGAAATCTTCTCGCAGAAATCCCAGATCTGAAGTGATAACTAATTAGATATCAAATCAGATTTTCACCGTTTCAATAACTCATCTTCATTTAATTAATCTTAATTATGTACTGGTTGTTGCAAGCACAATACTATTAATTAAAATCATTTTTTCACTGATTGCCACAATCTCTCTAGTAAAAAAAATGCTGTTTCAGAACTAAATCTTAATTTTTTCAAATTTATAAAGTGTTACTGCGTGCCAAGTATATAATAAGAATCTCCTGGTAGTTTAGAACAAATAAGTACTGCTTCAAATTAAAAAAGAAATATTCAATCTGTTGGAGTTTGACCATTCAAACTGTCCATTTTCTCGCCTGTTTATCGTATCCCAAAGTACCACAAAATTTTGCTGTTTCAATTTTTTTCAGTTATTTCTCTACATTATTCGTTATCCATTATTTGTCAATTCCCCTCCGTAAATTTCAAACTTTTCCCTGTTCCAGTTTTCCATATTTTCCATTCCATCCTTCTCCTTCTCCTCTCAAAATCATCCGTCCCACAAACAATGCATCCTGCCAAAAACTTTTCCCATTTTGTTTTCTCCTTGCATAGCATAACAGAATAATTCCATGTTTGACCCTCTCCTATTGTCCGTACACACCTAATCGCCTTCTTTCTCTTCTCTTGGCTCATCCCTCTTTCGTGCTCCGCCAATACAGAAGGGAAGCTCCGCGTTTGTTTCCGAACGAAGAAGAACTTGCGCCTAATCTTCTTTGTATTCTGAATTATTTTCGGAATGGGAAAAGATGGAGAATGCATGTTTTGAAGTCTCGTGCTCTCATTTTCTGTACAATTTTTTTGTAATTTTTGATCTACTCTTTTGGTGATAGTTCCTTACATATCAGTTAAAGATTAATGCTTCCGATAAAATTCTAATTTCCATGATGAGTGAAACAGAGACTTTTGTAATTTAAAAATATAATTCTTTTCACATTTTTGCCGGCTCAAAATTTCTGGCCGAGTTTTTCATTTAAATAAGGAAAATCAGAAATAAATTTCTCTGTTTCAAGCAATTTTAACATTTTTTAACAGTTTTCCTGTTGTTCAGTATACAGTTTGACGATACATCGTTAGGGATGTTGCGGGCGGCCTTCGCCTTCACGCTGCGCCTGCTTCATTTCCCAATCAGGCGAAAAATGCCGTATTCATTTCTAAGACAGGCGATTTTCGCCTGTTTAGTTTTTTTCTCGCAGGTTTTCATTACCGCTTTTCATTTTTCGGCAAGTATTTTTTTACGCTTTTTGAAATTAATTTCTACACAAAATTAGAAAAAACTGCATTTTTTACCACTGGGAAATGAAACGCGTCAAAACGTTGCGTTTTAAAAACAGGCGAAGGCGGCCTTCGCCGGAAATGAAAAAGGCGAAGGCCGCCTTCGCCTGAAATTGAAGCGGCGAATATCGCCGTCGGCGAAAATGAAAAAGGCGAAGGTTACCGTAAAACGCATTTTTAACATCCCTATACATCGTTCAATAAAATTACAGAAACTTACTGATTGAAATAAGCATTCATCAGATTCAAATGAGAAACTAACGTGTCAAGATAATATTCTGTAAAACAGTGAGTTTTATACCAAACGTTTTGTTTAACTTGTCTTTTCACAAAAACTAGAATCTATTAGAAGAGTTAAACAAATTTCACGTCAAATATGGATAAAGTAAACTTTTAAAATCTCCACAGACCTATAGAATTCATGAAACAGTGAAATAATTTTTAACCAGTTTTTGGCATTCATTATAGTACCTTTACTAGAATAATTTTTCTTTCAAAATTAACATCAAATCAGTGAAACAGAGAAGTTTTGATTTTAAAAAATAAGCATAAGGCTCATGAACAAGCAATATATTTATTACCAGTCGGTTAACGCAGCCTAACGGCTGCTCAACCTCCTTCTCTACACCACCCTTCTGGGTGTTACAGCGCCTGCGGCGCTTCTCAAATAGTTCCGACTATCGAGGCCTCAGAATTCTCTGCTACTCCTGGATCGTAAAACGTCTTCACTTGTCGGTAGTTTTTGTTAACTAAGAGAGGCGAGCGGAATTATTCACTTTTTTCTTTCCGCCTTCCACTTTCTTCTTTCCGCCAACAATTTTCCTATTTTCGCTTTTCGTCATTTTAAGAATTTTTCCTCTGCTTAGAGAATATCAGCTTGAAAAATTAGTTGGCTTACTCGAATTTACTGAGATTTTTTGCACCGAGGCTATCGGTTTTTTCAAAAAAGCTTTTCACAACAAAATAAAAACAAAATCGTCTTCTGAAATATGACTTCTTATTCTGCCTTCCGCATTCTGGCATTTCAAAAACCACATTCCGCTCAACTCTGTTAACTAAGGCAGCCTGTTCCGGTAGCGAACAGTTAAATTCCCTCTTCAAGAGGCGAGTGATCTTTCAAATATCCATTTTAAGTTTCGACTTCCTTATTCACAAATCACCATCACTTCTTGAGTAGTATTTTTTCATTCAGAATACTCCTAGTAGGCTTCTGGGTGTTTTTCACTGTCTTTTTTTGGCTTGAGACTATGAAACCTTTACCAAAACCATTTTGCTGAAATTTGGTCTACTATGTTTTTTCGCTATTCTATTCACGTCTTCAAAACATGCACTTCAAGTAGGGACCGCAATGAACGTGGGCGGAGTTTTTCATTTTCTTCTCTTGGGACGTCATGGGGAGGTTATTGAAATGTTTGGTGGACTGCTCTGAGAGCCCAGTACGATAAAACAGAATGAAGACTTTTTACCCCTATGTAATCGAGTACGTAGAATTCGATGAGCACACTTTCCTTCCACCCAATTGTATAGTTTTCTCAGAAAACTGAAAAAAACGTTTTGCTTTTTTCAGAAAAATGTCACGTTTAATTTGTTCTAGGTCGAACACGCATCATTTTTTGACAGTTTCTAATAGTCCTGGACATACTCTAATATGTTTTGAAAGAAAATTCGTTTTTCGTGCTGTCGAATTTTTTTGGGAGCCATCTGAACTGCGAGGCATCACACCAAAAAACTTTCTGTGATAACATATCTATTTTCTGACATATTCTTTTTGGACATCTCTTCAGGTACCTGTCCCAAAATTTTGAAGCTTATTGATTTGTAAAATGTAGTTTCCTCTGTGTCGGAAGACAACAGACTCAGAAAGAAAATCAGTTTTCCCGACATTTTAGGTTAAAGAAGGTCAAACACGCATCATTTTTTGACGGATTCAGATTCTACGCAAAATTTCGATCTAGATCCACTTGGAAACAAAAAATTTCGTGCTGTCGAATTTTAGATATTTGATGTTTTATCTCGAAATATGCTGAATATCCTTCAAAAAAATTCTCTTGAATTTCAAAAAATCGTCAAAAATATTTTTTCCTATTATCAGCGTCACATTTGTGGTCATTTAGTTGAGTGGATAACACGCAGGGGTTTTAATCAAAGGGTTTCTGGTTCGAACTTTCCTAAATTTTGCAAAAAATTTGACTGACTGAACGTGAAAATAGAAGATATTTTTTGCGTGGTCAGGAAAACAAAAGAATTTCTCCAAGTAACTTCGGAGACTGTGAATATTTTAGGGAAAAAAATTAAGAATGTACTTCCATTTACCTGAAGAACAGGCCAGGATGGAGATTTTTTATGAAAAAAATGAGTTTGAAAAAAATGTTGCGGTCTCTAACTTCAAGTAATCTTTTTAAGTGTTTGATTGATCGGCGGCAATGCCGCGTCCCTCCTCCAAAATCTTTCAAGATTGTTTAGTATGGTTTTATCCAAAAAATTCTGCTTCCTGAATTTTTGACTGTTCGTCGGTAATGGCTCCTTATATTTCTAAGTTTAAAAGTTTAAAAAAACCACCTTTTTTTTTCTGGAATTTTCTCAAAATTTCGAGTGAATGAAAATCATCATCTGAAAGTAGTCAGATTCCTTACTATTAGCAGATAAACAACAGATTGGTTGAATATTATCTAACCTGCACCTCAACATCTGACTCGTCTCGTCCACATCCAACTGTTTATAGCAAAAAACAGGTCAACGTTTGCAGAATAGATCTGACCCAAGACTTGTAGTACAAACCTTTCAAAACATTATGAAAATTTGAAGAAATGAAATCATTTGTAGAATGAAAAATTCTATAACTGTTTTCCCCGTGAACTCCTATTTTCCTATTTTGGAAATGAAAACCAATGAAAGGCTTGAAAACCACGTTTTTTTCACGTAGTGACCTAGTTTTGAACTTTTCTAACTAAAAAAATAGACGGGCATCATCCGGGGAAAATTTCCAATCGATCTGTGTAAATTTCATTAAAAACGGTTCAGTACATAGGGCGCTAGAGTCGGCGACAGACGGACAGACAAACGGATCTGCTGAATATTATTAGTAAAGATAATCGAAAAGTAAAAGTTTTGAATAAGATTTGCGGAAGACTATTTAAATAATAAAGGAAATTCCAAAACTGAAAACTTTTATAAATGCCAGTGCTGTTTAAGGAATCATAGTAAGTTTTTACCCCGAACACTTCGAATTTTTATGAAAAAGTGAAAATTTCAATTTCAATTTCTATTTAAATTTATTGGTTAAGAGGCAAAGACTAGTCCAGATAATAAGTACTTTGAAAGTGGCGGCTAATTAAATTTTAGAAATAGAAGATAAACGGATTATTTTCTCCAAAACAGTGATAAAGAAGCTTTAAGAAAAAACCTGCAAAAATTTAACAGAATTAGGACAGTTTTAGAGAAAAAACATTTTAAAAGTAACTGAAACAGTATTTTTTATAACAAAATCTGTTTGGAATAGATCTAGTCATACTTTTATTAACTCGTTATTCGCAAATTTCAATTACCTAGTCAGTTAGTACATAGATATTTTATGAAACAGTCAGTTTGTAATGGTCTGTTTTTATATTAACCAGTCGGTTGGCGCAGCCTACGGCTGCTCAACCTCCTTCCCTACACCACCCTTCTCAGTTTTACAGCGCCTGCGGCGCTTTCTAAATAATTCAGACTGTCGGGCCATTTAAAAGGTCACCGACTTCTGGATCGTAAACTTCCGTTCACCTGTTGATAGATTTTGTAAGCTGAGCTGTCCGTTACGGGAGAGAACAATTGAAAAATCTCCTGATGGAATATGGAATTTAGAAAGAACGGTTTTTGAATTTAATAATCGGGATCTTCTTCCTTTGATTTCCTTCTCGAAAGGGGAAGGGATCATTGATATATCAATTTTTGATTTTTGACTGATCGGCGGCAAAGCCACCTCCCTGCTCTGGGTATTGAAAACTATGACAGTGCTTTAACAAACTCTCATCTCTCATCTTTGAATTTATTACTTTTTTGTAGGTAACCGAGGTACGACAAAGTTCCTTATTCACAAATCACCATCTCTTCGTGAGTAGTATTCTTCCATTCAGTATACTCCTAATAGTAAGCTTCTGGGTGTAACAGCGCCTAGGGCGCTTCTTTAATGGTCTGGACATCCGAGGTCCCAGACTTAATTGAGCTAAATACGGGGAATGTCTTTTTTGGCTTGAGACTGAAAAACCTTTACCGAAATAATTTTGCTGGAATTTGTTCTTCTATATTTTCCTCAGTTTGAACATGTTTTTACTGAAGCTCAGGAATTTGGATGCTTTCCTATACCTCCAAAAATATAATCCATTTAAAGTATTATATTTAAGTTTTAGAGCAGATCGAAACTATCGGGGTGCAAATTTATAGAGAATTCTCAAGGCGCACGGAAAGTCAATTCCCCTTTTAGAAATTCAGATTTCCTATTCTCTTCTTCAAAAAATGTACTTACAGTTTTTTTGAGTTTTTGATATGAAGCTGCGGACAAAAGTCTTATTGTAAACTACCATCAGCTTCTGACACGGTTTTTGTGGGATTCTAATTTTTTGAACACCGTCAAAGTTGGAACTCAATTACCCATTATGATGGAATCGTAGCGGTGTGAACAGTGTCAAAAGATTGGCGCAGATAATCACTTACAGCCACTGTTAGCCACATAATCACTGTTAGCCCTTTTGATCTACGAAATCTAGACTGTAACGAAGTTATTTACAACTTTCATATACTGCCTGTCTATGTTCTTATCAAAACAAAAAACCAAAAAACTTTTCCGACCTGGCGGGAACGAACTCATCACCCCATGCGTAAGAGTCATCTACGTAGACCGATACACCAAACACGCGCGGCCGTGCGCGCTCAAGAATGCAGTCAAGAAACACCGAGTCAACAGTTGAGCTTTCTACCACCCTGTCGGGACACACCTTTTCTCAACGCTTTTTACTGTTGAAATCGGTATCGTCTCCAGAAGACGTCAAATTTGATATTTTTGAAAAAAGAAAAAGACGGGCATCGAGTGGTGGAAATTTCTGATCTTTTGGTCCAAGTTCGAAGAAAATTGGTTCAGTAGGAAGGGCGGTAGGATCGGCGACAGACAGACAAACATACAGCCGTTTGCGTTTGTTAATAGTAAAGATAATCAGTGAGCTTGATCACGGGGTCTGGAGGTGAGTACTGAAATTAAACGCGCTCCGCTAAAATCAGCGAAAATTTTAGCGCGAAATTCAAAATAAATTCAAAAGTTTTTAAAATAGAAATAATATAAAACTGCCGAAAAACTGTCCAAAAAAGCGGAAAAGGTGACATAAATCGCCTCAAAAGGTGACCGATTAAGCTGTGTATGAAAATGCCGGTCAAATTGGAAAATTAAAATTTAATCTGCCTCCAAGTCTAGTGGAGCGCGTTTACTTTCAGTACTCAAACTCAGTCAGGTGAATGATACAGTAAACTAACTTTCTTAAAAATTTACAAACCTGTCTGTTGAAACAGTATTTTTCAGACTTGTCACGGGCCGGGCCGGGCCGAAATCAGGAAAAATCTCGGCCCGGCCCGGCCCGGCCCGCTCGGCTCGTTTTGAAACATTTTGAGTTTTTGAATTTTTTTGGAATTTTTTGAAATTTTCTGAAAAATGTGAATATGTATGATAATTTAAGCATTTTTACTCTATTTTTTCTAAAAATTTCAAATAAAATTTGGTAAAAACGGGTTCCCATTTTTGAATCCGGGCAGACCGGGCCAAGAGAAATTTCGGCCCGGCCCGGCCCGGTCAAGAAAAATCTCGGCCCGGCCCGGCCCGGCCCGACCGGGCCGAAATCAGGAAAAATCTCGGCCCGGCCCGGGCCGGCCCGATTTTTGACAAGTCTGGTATTTTTATTTAAATTCTGTAACATCACCTTTCCTGTTTTCTTCCCCATTCCAAATTCTGTCTGCTCCAGAAATAGTTCATACCCTCCAACTCAAAACAATACCTCCTCTTGCTCCTCTCTCCTTCAAACCCATTTAGTCAATTCGAAACCTAATCTTCAAAACTTTTTTGTCTTTTCTCTCCCATTTCTATTGACCATTGACCCCTCCTCCTCCGAAAAGCTAAAGCTAAGAAAATATCGTTTTGTTTTCTTTCACTCATTAGGCTCCGCTCCTCCCGAATATTTACCTTTTGACCGTGCTCACGCACGTATTGGATGGAGAGAGAGAGAGAGTAACGAGAGATGACAGAGAACAATGGTCATCTTTTTGGGTAAATGAAAAAAACGTCTGCGGAGAGGAGAAGCGAGAAAACAACAATTTTGGGGGAGCAGAGAGTCAGCACTTTTGAGTGTATCTATTTGACAACTTTTTCTACGCTTCTCTCGTTCGATTTCAATGTCTTTTGTTTCAAAAACATGACCACCAACCACTTGTCCTCTCTAACCTAACCTAAGATGTCTCTGACAATTGACTGATCACTTATGTTACTGATACCCCTTCTATTCCACCCCTACAAATACCTCTATATCACTTGCATTCTTTTTGTTTGAGCACGCTTCTCACCCCCCTTTCGATCTCACTGATTGCGGTCATTTAGTGTTTGTATCCGTTCTGTCAGTGACACATACCCATTCATTGATTGATTTTGAGAGTTTTACTGTTTCAGAACTTTCTGGAATTTAAGTATCAATTTGTAAAACTGATTTATTGGAAATTCAACTTTCAATTCTTTAAGTTTAGTAACTAATTATTAATGGAGCAAAAGTACAAGAATTTACTGTTTCACAACAAAGCAGCTAACGGTCCTGTCGGGGTTTCAAAGTTTCGTGACTTCATAATTTATTTCCACTATTTCAAAAAATTACTGTTTCATGTGTTAAATTTGTAAACTAAAACATAATAAAAGTTGTTATGCAACTCACAGAGATAATTGTCATTTAATTTTTACCGCTTCCACCATTACACTTATAAATTTATAAGAAAAACATATTCCGTTAGATTTGCAGTTGATTTTTGCACAACTAAAATAACCATAACTTCCATTTTGACTTGTCGAATTCCTCTAACACAAGTTTTGAAAAATACTGTTTCTAAAAATGTTATAATCTAAATGTTTGCATTTGGAAGACATTCTTTCGTGATTTTTGCTTCACATCTATCATAAATATTTGCGAACATTACTGTTTCAAAGGATCAACTTCTTAAATTTCACACTTTTATCAAATTCGTATAAGACTTTTTCTTCAAATCTATCAATCCTCTTATTTCTAAATTTTACATTATTAAACTTTTTGTAAACGTTCTTACAAATTCTTTCACAATTTGAACTTTACTACTGAAAATTGTTTTCCATATTTACCGTTTCAAAACTATTAGTTATAGAACTCTCAAATATATATATGTACTGGTCTCGTCATTACCATTGTAATTTCAGAATTTTCCGGAATTTTCTGAATTTTTCTGTAAAATAGAGCAGAATGTTTGTTCTAAATATTTTGTATAAAAATTAGTGTCTCAACTTTTCAACTTTCGTTTTTGTTTGAGTATTTTTAACTGTCAACTGATTATTGGTTTATTTTTAAATTGGATTTGAATTTTAGAATGCTCAAATTTAAAATTTGTTGTTTCAGTTTTTTTCCAAACTTTGAGAACATCCTTTTATCTCACTTTTGTTGCTGGATTTCTATCTTTCACATTTCACATTTCCTCACTGTTTCAAAGATTCGCTCTGAGTAATTTTTATCGTTAGGATGTCGTTCGCTATTCGATTTTCATTTTCACAATATTTCAAAAATGTATTGCACTTTCAAAAATTCCTGAAATAAGCCATATTCAATTTTTTCCTCGTTACCGCAATCAAATTTTTGAACTCGTATTTTATTTTTATTTTCTCCAGTAATCAACATCCACAATCACATGACCGAATGATGAGGCATCGACGACGTTCCTCCACTTCAATTTTCCTCATTTTTCTTATTTCCTTCTCCTCATCGGTCCCCTCAATTTCCACTCAAGACCCACAAATATCGGATCAACCGATCATCTCAAATCATGCTCCAGTACTTCAAGTCTCGTCTACAGAGGGCTTTTTGGCTGAAACTGCTGAAATTGGAACGACGGTTCGGGTCTCGCCAAATAGTCAATCAGAATCGTTGCAGATTTTGGTGAATGATGAGGATTTGGTAAGTTTTTGTACCTGAAACAATGAAATAATACACTGTTTCAAGTTTCATTATAATATTGAGTTCAAGAATTGTACTCTTTTGTTGAGTATCCTCTCTCTGAACCCTTTCAATGTTTTCAGCAACCTGGAATGCCACCTGCCACGTATCAATACATTCTGACTGGTCTCGGAGCAACTATCTTCGCAGTTGACCAGAGAGGATATGTGTATTTGAATGTACCAAAAATTGATGCGGATCCACCAAATCCATCGACCTATCAGTTGAATGTGAGTTGTTTTGAAAATACTAGGACTAATAGAACGGTAGTTTTTATTTTAAGGTTAGTGAAATTATGAAACAGATTTTTTTTCTAAAATTTTATGTGACACCACGAGCTTTTTTCTTGGCTCCATATCGCTGGTATTATCGGTTTGCGAACTCGTGCCGAGGGTGTTGAAGGTGCATCTAGTTTATTGGAGGTTTCGCGAAATGGTCTCAAAAAGATCAAATGCCGTGTTTTTGAGCTTGGCAGGTCAGAAAAGTACTGCAAATCACGTTTTACGCTTTGAGACCATTTCAAACAAATTAGATGCGTCTTTAACACCTTCTGGCAAGTGTTCCTGAACTGATAATAGTGATAACTCAGAGTCGATACTATGCAAACTTAAAATACATAGTTCGAAATAGAGCCAATTTCAGCAAACATGTTAACAAGAATTATTTGTTTATATAAGAATGAAACAGTAAATTTTACTTATGTTAATATAAGACGGACAGAAAATAACTTTTCGAAAATCTCTACAACGAAAAAAGTTATTCAAAAAATGACTGCACCTCAAAATTATAGAAACTTGTTTTTTGGACTAGCTCCGCCCACTCCAAATCGGCACGCCTGTCCATTTTTGAGTGTCGCTTAACTAAGGCCATATCCACCAATCAAATAACACCACATGTTTTCCAAATATATTCTCTGAAACTGCAAAATTCTCTTTTCCAGGTTGAAGCCCGCGAGGTGAACACAATCCCAACGCGTCGAAGTGAACCCGTCACCATCACAATCCACATTTTGGACGTAAACGACAATTCTCCACAATTCGAACAACCGATTTATATGGCGAATACGACTGCAAATGGAGAGGAAAGAGATGTGGTCAGAGTGGTGGCGACGGACGTGGATTCCGGAGCATTTGGACAAGTCACTTATGCTATTGCTCAGGTTTTATCGGGAAACAGAATAAATGTCTCATTATAAAATCTTGTTCCAGGTAACCAACGGAGCCGAAGACAAATTCCGTTACGAGCCAGCTACCAATATGCTCCTGGCTACTGGCCATTTGACTCCTGGAGAGAGATATCAAGTTGTAATAGAAGCAACTGATGGAGGTGGCAGAAGCTCTCAGGCTATTGTGATTGTCCTGGCAATGGATCCATCTCAACACACGTTTAGTTCGTTGGCACCACTTCCAGGGATGGAAACTTTTATGCCGAATCCATTGGCTATGGCTACGACTCCAGGGACTATGGTCACTAGTGCAGGTTGGTATCGGCAAAGATTTTTGAGACGGAGAGGGCATCTAGCTTCTCTGCGTCTCTGATCTTCAGCTCCAAAACTTCAAAACTTCGTATCTCCCTTCAAGCTCAATCAATTTTGCTCCATTTTTTTCGATTTTAATTCCAGAATCCGAAGAAACCATCCAAACATTTGTCACCGAAGTCAATGAGAACACCCCAGCTAACACGGTTGTGGTTTCATTGGGTGATGAGTCTTCCAAAGATTTGACGTATTTCAACATTGTCGGTGGCAATGAGGAAGGCAAATTCGCTATTGATGATGCGTGAGTTTATTTTTGAATTTACTGTTACAGAAATTACTTAAATGCGTTCTGCATACACACTTTAATAGTTCTTCGATATCCGAAAAACTTTTCAGTGGCACCATCGTAACCGCTGACGAGTTGGACCGTGAGAAGACAGCAATGTATTCTCTCCAAGTGGAAACGAGATCTCGTAATCCAGATCAACATTTATATTGGACACTTGCCCAGGTTACTGTAATGGATGTCAATGATAACTCACCGATTTTCACTGATCCACAGCCAATTCGTCTAAGATTAAGTATTGATGACATCGAGCAGTTGACTGCAAATATGATCATCGGAAAGATTGGAGTAGAAGATGCAGATGCTGATGATAACGGAAGATTGGAATTGAGAATAATGCCACCACACAATAAGTGAGCTCTATGCCCGATGGAAACAGCTTCTTTTTAAAATTTCTGTTTCAGACTGTTCGCTATCTCCAATGAAGGAATTCTGAGTGTCAATGGAGACTTTACTGCTGCTCATTTTGGAGAGCATGATGTCACAATTGTAGCAAGAGATCATGGAGAACCATCACTTGAAACAAGAGCCAGAGTGCAAATTTCTATATTCGGAACTTTGATCACTATGGCAACGGTAGCGCCGACGGTGAGTAAGAGATAGTTTCTAGTTTGAAACATTTTGTCTTTCACATATCCTATAAGATTCGAAAACTGTAAAAATCACTATCTGATTAATATTGGAACAGGAGAACTTTTGTGACAACTTAGTTTTTGTTGAAAACAGTAATGGGTTTAGACGGATTGATAAAAAAACATTCAATAAGTTTTATGAACATTTGAGAAACAGGAACTTTTATTGTTATTAATTTATGTGTATTCGACACGTTTTTTGAGTAGAAAAACACTAAGCTGCATAATGAATGTTTAGCTCTGAAACATCAGGCTTGACATATATGAACAGGGTTTAGATGACTATAGAGATCCATTGCAATTAAAATTAATTCGACAAAATTCATTTCAATTGTTGAAAGAGAAATCTCTCGAGAAACATAACAAGGGAGATGTGTTTATTTACTAAATTTGAATGCACGAAAAACTCGTTTATAAGATTCGGAACTTCTTTTGTAGGCCACTTAATCAACAATGATAACGCTCAAGTTTCTTTTTCAAAAATTCAAAAATTTGTTGAAACAGTAAATAGTTTCTTAGCCCATCCCATGTTCAAAATTCTCATTAAAATAATTTCAGAACGAAGTATTCGAGTACACTTCAAGCGTCGAAGAAGAGCCACAAACCACGAATCCAGACGAGTTCCTTCAAACCGTCACCATGCCTCCATCCACCAAAAACCAGGTCCCTCAACAGATATTCTCCTCGTTCCCGGCACCTGTACAGACGTCTGCTCCGGAACCAGAATTCCCACAATTCCCCACTTTCCCAACACTCAGTCCACATCCTCAGGTTAGTTTCACTGTTTCAGAGTTGTGTCAAAAATTTTATTTAGAGTTTCAGATTCATTATTCCATATTAGTTTCCCTCTTTTCCCGCTTATTTTATGTCAACTTCACGCTTTTTCAGTTTCTCCGTCCCAATTCCGATTTCAGTTTCAAATTTCAGAGTTCCTCCCCCTTTTTAAGTTCTTAAATTCCAAACCATCCCTCATTTTCCTCAGTTCATATCCATTCCAGATCGACGAGGAAACCGAAGAAGAGGAAACCGAGAATCCTGAAGAGTATCCGGATACGGTACCCACCGTACCGACGGCTACAGTACCCCAACCGGATTATTCGGAAGAATATGGACAAGAGGCAAGTAGCACGAGTAGCACGACTCAAGTACACGGCGTTTGGTCTGAAATATCCGAGTTCCCTGAGACAACTGAAACCGACACGTTTGGCACAGTGCCCCCAGATACCGAATCCACTGCACCAGCACCTGAAACTGCACCTGAAACACCCGATATCGCACTGGAAACCACCGAAATGCCTGAGAATCACACAGAACCATCCACGGAGAATGCAGAGAATGCAGAGATCGAGAATTCGTGGCAAGAGGAATTCGGCACCAGTCAGGTAGTGCATGCTTCTACGCCCCTCGAGCACTTTAACTAACAATATTTCTTTTTTTTCATTTATTTATTTGTTTGGAATTTGCTTGGACGTTGCTAGATTGGTGGTCATGAAATGGGTCTTTGAGAAATAAGGGAATGCAAATGCGCTCTATTGATAGTTGGAGAAAGAGAGATGCAGAGAAGCCAGACAGTCTTGTTTCTCTGCGCTCTCTCATCTCTCACCCTCTATTCTTGAAAGATCAAAAATTCGCTGAGATCCCACGTTTTGAGCCACTTTGAAGGTTATCAACGTTTTTTTTTCAATTAAAAATTAATTAGACACTTTGCTCTTGCCAATTAGTGTTCAAGCGGATCCAGCAATTTTCATAACGGTTGAAACAGAAAATTTTGTTTAAGAAAAAACAGTTTTTTTTTTCATTTTTCAGAATAATTTAAACCATGCCAACTTTCTTCTCATACTATTCAGAAAACCTGTAGTTTCATATTTGATAAGAGACGCAGAGAAGCCAGACACTCTCGTTTCTCTGCGCTCTCTTATCTTTCACCCTCTAGTTTTGAAAGGTCATAAATTTGTTGAAATCCCTCATTTTGAGCTGATTTTTGGTTCATTTTGAAAGTAATCAACGTTTCTGTAAATCAATAACTTGTTGGAGATTATGGCTTGTCTATTAGTGTTCAAACAGATTCGGTAATTTTCGTAACGGTTGAAACGGAATATTTTGTTTAAGAAAAAGTTTTTTTTTCACTTTTCAAAATAACTGAAACCATCTCAATTCATTTTCAAAATGTTCAGAAAACCTATTTACAACAAGTTTTTCAAGTAAGGTTAGAGACGCAGAGAAGCTAGACACTCTTGTTTCTCTGCGATCTCTCATCTCTCACCCTCTATTTTTGAAAGATCATAAATTCGTGGAAATCCCACATTTTGGATGGTTTTTGGCTCATCTTTTGGCTCATTTTGATGGTAATCATACTTTCTGTGAATTAATAATTTGCTCGAGACGTTGCGCTTGTTAATAAGTATTCAAACAGATCCGGCAATTTTTGTAATGATTGAAACATAATATTTCTCATAATTTTGAACTTTTTTCTTTACAAAACTTAGCTCAACTTTCTTCTCAAACTGTAAGGTTAGTAAGAGACGCAGAGAAGCCAGAAACTCTTGTTTCTCTGTGCTCTCTTATCTCTTATCACAAAAAATACACTCCAATAGAGCGCATTTGCATCATTCCCATTTTCTGCCTTGTGCTTGATCTACTTCTTCTCTCTCATTCCCTCTCATCATACTCTTTGTTCCAGGAACTTCCATCCCACCCAACAACAAAAATGGCTCCACCAGTCACTCAAGCTCCGCCTCCTCAACCAGCTCAAAAACGACTTGCTCCAGTCTTCAAACCATCTCAAATCACAGTACAAATCGATGAAAATGAGTCACAAGTAGAGATTACGAAAGCCCATGCCACGTATCCAGATGGGTTGTCTGGAACGATTACATACGTTCTTCATAAGGGAGATCCCAGTCTTTTCTCTGTATCTTCTTATTCTGGATCTATTAATTTATTGAGAGCATTGGATGCAGAAGCCAACTCGACTGCCACTATTCAAGTTTCCACTTCGGAGGTTTATTTTCTTATTTTTTCATTTTATTTATTTATTTTTGTCCAGGCCCAAACAATGGAAGTGGATCCAAAACTCGCTCATTTCGTTAGCATTACAATTAACGTCGCTGATAAGAACGATTGGATTCCAAACTTTGAAAGTGGATCATATGAATTCGATGTTAAGGAAGACACTCTTCCGGGAACTATTGTGGGACAAGTTAATGCATTTGATCAGGATAGAGATGTGAGTTTGGGGGAAACGCATTGGAACTGTGAATTTTAGATGTGATCGAGTCAATATTTGTATGGAACTAAAGATGAATTCACATGAATGTTGAAACAGTAGAGAAGCAATTAGGTTTTAGGTGTTCACTCAGCAGAATTTATTTCGTAAAAACCATGGCTGTTTGTTCTGCCGATTAATAATTTTTCTGATCATTGATTTTTAAATTTTGTTTGAAACCGCATAATTTTGTTGTGTTACCCATTTCGTCAGTGGCTCTCAAGGTTCGGTCCTGGGATGCGGTGTGTTTCTTGTTGCGGAATTTCTATTTACGGCGCCTCTCTACCACACCCCGGGTCGAACTTTGCGCGAGCACGGAGCCATCGGAAAATGGGTAGTATAGTGAAAATTGATTGTATTTTCGCGTTATCCAATAATTCAAATAATTCTATCTCACTTAATAACATTATTGAAACAGTAAAACTCGGAATTTTAAATATTGAAAAAGAAATTGAATGTAAGTATCTAAGTTTCTCCTCATTAAAAAAATAATAGTTTTGCTTTTTGTGGTAGCTAAAGCAAAGCGAACTTACAAGAATTTGTTTTAAAAAAGTTATGAAACAGAAAATTTTTGTAATTAATTTCTTAAACCTGAAACTGAGAAGCTGAAAAAATCAAACTAATTAATTAACTGAATTGTTTAGAAAACGTCAGAAATTTGGCAAGAGTTTTATTATCTATAAAATTGCTCATACCATTCATAATTTTTGTAATAAGCATGTTAAAGGGATGTCTCCTCTTTGGATTACTAGTTTTTCTGAAACCTAACTTCAAATTTTTTTTGAAACAGCATTATTTTGTTGATTAACTTAATAATCCAAAAAAGTTATATTTGACTAACGTTATTGAAAGTAAAATTCGTAATTTTAATATTAAAAAAAGAACTAAATCAAAGTTTCTAAGTTTTCAATTAAAAAAACGTATTACATTCTAGTGAAACGAACTCACAAGTATTTACTTTAGAAAAATAATGAAACAGAACATTTTTGTTATTAATTTCTTAAACCTGAACCTGAGAAGCTGAAAAAATCAAACTAATTGAAACGAAGAATTTACTAGTTACATCAGTGTAAAAATTAAATAAAAAATAATCAGGATGGAGATGTGAGTTTGGGGAAACACATTGGTTTGTGAGGTTTCAAAACTGAAAACATTCAAACTGTGAATAATATTTTTATGAAAAAAAAATTCATATGAATGTTGAAACAGTAGGAGTAGTTAGGTTTGAGGATTAACACATCTTGATTTATTTTGTTAAAACCTTACTTGTACAGTGTATTTTTTGCACATTAAAAACTTTTCTGTAAACTATTTCAAATTTTGTTTGAAGGTCAGCCACCGGTGAATGGGTAATATGAAAAGCAGAAAAGTCAATAATTCAAAAAATTCTAGCTCAGTTAATAACATTATTTTACCAAACAGTAAAATTAATTATTTTAATGTCTAAAAAAAGCTAAATGTAAGTTTCTAAGTTTCTTCATTTTAAAAGTTCGTTCAAGTGAAACAAACTCACAAGAATTTGTTTTTAAAAGTTATGAAACAGTACGTTTTAATTATCAATTTTTTTATACTTAAAATCGTAAAGCCAATTAATTAATTAGTATTTCCTTTAGACATAGTTCACTAATTCCAAAAAGTTTGTGGTTTTCGTCTTATCTAAACTTGAAACCGAACATTTCTGAAACCGAAAAGCTGAAAAAATCAAGTTAATTAACTAGCTGAATTGAATTATTTACAAAATGTCCGAAGTTAGTGTTATTATGTATAAAATTCCTTATGCCATTCATTAAACATCTGAAACAGAGATGTTTCCCATAAAACTTCAAGAAAATTTTGAAACAAAACAATCATTTTTTAATTGAAACAGGAAACTTCATTTCACAAAAATAACAAAACAGATGAAGCTACTAATAACAGATCGAACCTTCATTGATATTTCTTAAACTGGAGAGACAGTACTTTTTTGTTCATTTTTGAGTAGAATAACCATTGAATATCCAGAAATCAGGTAAATGCTGTACTGGCAATCAGGACTTCCTCTGACAGTATTCACAACAATAATACAATTACCGAAACAGCAACTAAAAATTTTTCTGTTTCATCACTAAATCTTTTCTCAATTTTCAAATTATTTTTCAATATTTCATCACTCCCATATTCAGGATCCAAACAACCGTATCCGGTACCGTCTCCTGTCTGCAGGTGGTCTGGAAGCCCATTTCAATGTGAATGCTGAGAGTGGATTGATCACTTTGGCAAGGCCTATTGATGCATTCGCCGGGGAGAAGATTACGGTAGGTTACTGTATTGACTGGAAAAATAGAAATGAGCTCCGAATTTCAGCTGCGAATCGAGGGAGCCGACAGTGGAATGCCACCACTCTCCTCCACAACTACAGTACTCATCAACGTGGTTGCCACGTCATCTCACTTGATTCCTGACGCCTCGCCTGTCTCGAATACACCGAACGAGGGAGAATTGCAGTTCAGTTTGAGAAATTATACGTGAGTTTAAAAAAACTATTACTCCAATTAAAATTATAATTTTTTCAGAGCATCTGTATCTGAAGCTGTCCGTCCACCTCACTTGGTTCAAGTACTGTCAGTGATGAATAAACCAACGGATACCAGATTTATCATCTGTAATATTGTATCTGGAAACTATCGTGGAGCATTCGGAGTCACTGCTGGAAATGATGGAAATTGTGAGCTGAGAACGCAGATGGAGTTGGATAGGGAGACTGTTGAGAGGTGAGTTTTTTTATTTTACTGTTTCAAAAAAGAAAAGAGAGACTTTACCGAATATTACAATTAATTATCGCATTGTTTTATTTTCAAATTTGAAAATTTAAATGTTCTGTTTCAAAAAGGTCTATTAAAAATTCACGACATTTTTTAATCGTTGAATGAGTGATGATTTTACATTTTCTAAATTTACTAGCCAAGGTCATGGAGTCAGTTTTGATCTATGGGACGTGACTTATATAATTGGAAAGCTGAAAAAAGGTTGATTCCAAAAATATCTTTAGTTTTTGCCCGCGAAACCTGGTATTCGAGAAAAATAAAATTCTCAACGATTTTTGGTGTCGAAACTGTAAAACAGAAGTTTTTCCTAAATTTTCAAATTTTCAGATTCCCAGCGTCTTAATTTATCTAGGCATCGTTTTTCAGCATATCCAGTTTTATTTCAAAACGCAACGCAAAACCTATATTGGTCTGCTAGCTCAAAGACAGTAGTTTGTAGTCGAACCAGCACACCCATTTGGTCTGCTAGCTCACTACAAACTACAAAATTGGAACTAGCAGACCAAAATGACGATTTTCAGGGAATGAAAACAGAAAACCGATAATTTTTCATTTTTCCGAACGTTGACCTTCTTTTCTTTTTCTCGAACACCAAACCTCAAGAACAAAAACTGAATATACGTCTGGAATCAGCGTTTTCTCAGCTTTCCAATAATATATGTCACGTCCTACAACTCCAAGCTGACTCCATGACCTTCCTTAGTTAGTATTGCTTCAAAAAAACGTTACGAATAAAATATTGTGTTTTCAAAATAAATGCATACACCCTATCGTTTTCCCCCCTTCAATTCGATCCTTTTTACAGATACCTCCTAAATGTGACCGTAACCGCTGGAACTCAAACCGACTATGCGCTTGTCTCGATTACTGTACTGGATGTGAATGACAATGTGCCTAGATTCGTTTATGATTCGGATCTCGGATTGACCACTTACTTCGGAGCAGTTTCCTCGGTGGCCAATGCGTTCACAAGAGTGCTAACAGTGAAGGTAAGTGTTACTGTTTCAATAATAATATTAGTTTTTAGAAAACTTTTTGTGATAGTAATTCATTGAATGGCAGTAACTTCTAATAAAAATTTTAGGCTGAAGACGCAGATCTCGGAAACAGTAGTCTCGTGAACTATGCATTGGATCCACTCTCCGCCCATTCCAAATACTTTTCAATTTCTCCATTCGGTGAAATCAGTACGAAACAGAGCATGTCAACTATTTTAAGCAGAAATCGTCTTCAATTTTTCGAGTTTAGAGTAAGTAATTCTACCTGAATAGTATTTCAAAATTCAAATAATTTATTTCAAGGTATCCGCTTGTGACTCGCCAATATCCGGTCAGCAGTTGTGCTCGAAGGCAGATGTTGTTGTGAATGTAATCGGGTCGACCAATAGATTCAAAATGATTATCTATGGATTAAACCCACAACAGTTGAAGAAACATGAGAAAGATCTGGTGAAATCGATTAGGCAATTCACTGGAAGCTGTAATTTATTGACAATTGAGAAGATGATTGAGCACACTGCTATTGAAAATCAGGTGAGTGTTCAGGGGTCGAAAAGTTTTGGTTTGGGAGGTGAAATGGTGCATCATTCAAAATGTTCAAATGCTTGTAGCTCACTTAAAAGTTATGTGTCTCGGCTTAAAAACCAAATTTTTCAGATATTGTTTTTCAGTGTAGGTGTTTCCAAGAGTGATTGCAAGGCTTTATTAAGAAAAATAAACAACATTTTTGAAACAGAACATATTTATAGAAAGTTATAACATATTTTTTGATTTGATATCTCGATTACCAATTTATCAATTACGAACAATTACGGTAGATTTGAAAACAATTGTGAAACAGTAAAATTTTATCTGAAATTTTTTGTCCCGGTTCCAATTTTTTACATGAATTTTTTTTAAAGGAGGAAATCGTAAACTATTTTGAAAACTCCAGGGTCATATCTCTTAAAATATTCGTCCCTTATGAAACTGTCGATAATTTTCGGATTCACGTTTCAAATGTTCTTTCTATGCTTCAGAGAGTGATTCCATAGTTTTATTTAGAAAAAAAAACAAAATTTTTGAAACAGAAAATGTTTATAGAAAGTTATAATTTTTTACCGTTTCAATGTCTTGGAAAGTTCTTATGAACTTGTTTTGTAAGTGGAATCTTTTTTTTTGATCGTGAGTTTTTTATAACATTTTTTTATAAACTGGTTTCGAGAAAGTTAATATTTTTGGATGCATATTTCAAATGTTCTTTGTATGATTCCGGGAGTGATTGCATAGTTTTATTTAGAAAAATAAACAACTTTTTTGAAACAGAAATTTGTTTATAGAAAGTTATAGTTTTGTACTGTTTCACAGTTTTTGTAAAGTTCTTTTGAACACGTTCTGTTAATGGAACTGCCGTTGACAAATTAATTAAAACAGGTGTTTTTGAAACATTCACTGCTTCGATTTTTTCACAACTTTCGGTAACAGAATAGTTTGTTTGAAGTGCACCTGTTTGGCGTAGTGGGAATGATTTTTCAAGTATTAAACGATACGTTAATGACTATTTCATCTTAAAAGAAGGGATTTTTGGAAATTTAGGAAAACATTATATTCATCAATTTACCGTTGTGTTTTCTTTCTAAGAATCTTTAAAAAATATGATGAAACAGTAAAATATTTGGTTAACTAACATGTTTTTGATTGGATATCTCTTACAATTAACGAAACTATCAATTACAAACAACTACTATAGATCTCAAAGAATTTGTGAAACAGTGAATTTTTATCTGAAATATTTTGTTTACTTTCAGTTTTCACATAGCTCTAAAAGGAGGAAATCCTACACTACAGGGAACTCCAGGGTCAAATCTTATAAACTTTAAGTTTCCTATGAAGCAATTGATATTTTTGAAAAAATGTTTCAAATTTTCTGGAAATCAAAAAACTTCCAGATCCGAACGGACATCTACTGGTACGCAGTGAACCCCACAACAAAGAAGATTTGCAAGAAACAAGACATTCGAAAGTTATTCGAGACGTCGAATGTTCAATTGATTGCTGGAAAAGTGCAGCCATGGTTCAGACTGGAAAGAATTTCAGAGGATGTGAGTATTGTTTTTTCCATTTAGTTTAAGAAATCGATTTGTTACAGGCCGGCGAAGAAGGAAATCTGTCGAATGGAGGGATTCTGTCAACCAACTGGAAGACATCCAACATTCTTTTGATCATACTTGCTGTCACCGTTGCTCTCGGAGCTATAATTGGAATCTGTGCCATTTGTGTCTTCTGGAATCGATACAAGACGGCGCAACGGAATGCATCCAACTTTTCCCACTCATACCCTCAGAAGTTGGGTCCAATCTATCATCCAACAATGGGAATGGATCCACGAACAGAGTATGATTATGAGACACAAAATGTGAATATGTTGATTTCTGATGAGGATTTGACAATGAAGAGTGGATCGATTGGAGTGCCAGCACATCAGAGAATGGGTGGTGGGGGGCCACAATTTGGAGGTCCTGGATTCGGAGGACCTGGGGGACCACAGATGAATGGAGGAGGGGGTGGAGGAGGAGGAAATCAGAGTTATAGAACATATGGATATAGGCCTGCACAGAGTACGGCTTACGAAGGAGATTTTAGGTGAGTGTAGGGAGAAAAATCAATGAAAAAACGAGAAGGTTTGAGTGTAGTTATGATTATTCAAAGTTCAGGAGGAGAGAGTGAGAGGGCGCAGAGAAACGAGAATGTCTAGCTTCTCTGTGTCTCTCGCCAAACATTCGACTGTTCTGATCCACTTTCATCGCGTTTTGAAGCTAAAAACGAGGTTTTCAAGTTGAATTAAAGTAAAATTTATGAAAATTTTCAAAACTTTCCTGTTTCGAAAAACTGTGAAAATTTTCTAATTCTTGAAAAAGTTGTTTGTTGTAACAAAGTGGTTTCTGATTTAAAACCTTGTTTTCATCTTTTTTCAGCAAAATTTGAAGTATAACATGGGCGCTTTTCAAGCTGGACATAAATTATATGGCTACTCGGTGGACGCAGTTCTTACAACTGCGCTCCACCGAAATGCCCTTGAAAAATGTCTCATTTTCTCTGAGTCTCTCAATTTCGCACACGATTTTCTTCGGTTTCGGTAGAGCGCGGTTGTAAGATACGTGCCGCGCTAATAAGTTCTTCAAAACTTTCCTGTTTCATAAAGCTATGAAACTGATTAAAAAATTGATTTCCTTTTCCCATTTTCAAATAGTTCCTTAATTTCAGCATAGAAGAATCAATGTACGCAATTAATCCATCAGGACGACTGGATCCGGTTACGAAGTGAGTGCCATTCTTATCTTTTTTTTCAGCCCTTTTTTTAATTCGAAACTTTCTTTCGTAAATATAATTTTCAGTCGAGTAATTCTTCCGACGAATTTACCGCGAACAACAAGTAAGATATCTATATCAAAACGCTTTTCGGTTCTAATGCTTCTTTTCGTTTTCTAATCCAATTGGTTTCTTGACGAGACGTGACTGGCGCTTCTCTGTTTTGCATGGCTTTATTACATTGTTTCAGTTTCATTAAAGGGTACTGTAGTTAAGATTTTGGACTACAAATATTAATTGAGGGTGGAGTTAAGTATGTAAAAGATAAAGCTTGAAATAGTACGATTCGTCAATGACCTTTAACCAACAACGATGAATCTCCAAAATGTAATGCAAAATCCGTGAAACAGTAAAGCAAACTCTTTGAAATCTCAAAAATTCTAAAGTTTTACAGAAAATTTACATCCAAAAGTTTATTCATTTTACTATTTCATGTTTTCCTCTTATCAAATCTTTACTAATAATATTCAGCAGATCTGTCTGTCTGTCCGTTTGTCGCCGACTCTAGCGCCTTCTGTACTGAACCGTTTTCAATGAAATTTACACAGATCGATTGGAAATTTGTCCCGGATGATGCCCGTCTATTTTTTTAGTTAAAATAGTTCTAAATTAGGTCACTACGTGAAAAAAAGTGGTTTTCAAGCCTTTCAGTGGCTTTCATTTCCGTAATAGGGAAATAGGAGTTCACGGGGAAAATAGTTATAGAACTTTTTCATTCTTCATATGAATTCATTTCTTCAAATTGTCAGGAAAAATGCGTGGGTTTAAACAATTTTTTTGGTTCTATTCCAGGTTAGATATCCTTTGAAAACTCGAACGTTCCATGAAACACTAAGACGTCCCTTAAAACACTTAAACGCCCTGTCATGCCCTAAATTTTTTCCGAAAGTTAAGACTTCTTTTCAAGTGTTCAAACGTCCCAAAAAACATTTAGTTGTCCCAAAAAACGTTTAAAAGTTCCATAAAATGTTTAGACGTGGCTTCCTTAAAACATAGACACACTGATGCTTGCTTGCACTTTTTTCCATAACTTTAAGCTAGATGCTGGATGTCTCTGTGTTAAGGAATCCACTACTTCCCGGGTGCTGAGCCATTATCATGTCAAGATTCAAGGACGTTTTTGTTTTTAGGCAATCACTACTTGCAGGTGTCACAGCAAGCTCTTGGTTTTGAAAGTTTAAGGGACGTCCAAATATTTTTTGAACGACGGTTAAATAAAAGTTTGGGATTTCAAGGGACATCTGAACGGTTTTGGGACGTCTAGACATTTCTGAGCATTTTTGGGACCCCAAAGAACGTTTAAATGTTTTGAGGGACGTCTAAGTGTTTTAAAGAACGTTTAAGTGTTTTAAGGGACGTTCGAGTTTTCAAAAGACATCTAAACTGGAATAGAATCTCTTTTCTTGACACCCTTTCAAAGTTGGACATTTTTAACTGAAAAACGGTCAAAGTTGTTCGATTTATGGCCATTACTGTACTCCATTTTTACCGGCTGTCTAACTTTCACACTTAGAAATATGTAGAATAGCTTTGAAGTCTTTTAGAGAAAAAAAATCAGAAAGCAGAACAGTTCAGATCAAACCAGACTGAAGAGAAGATTTCCGTGGATATGAGAAACAATCTTGAAAGATTTTGGGGAGGGAGGCGGCATGACTGCCGATCAGTCAAAAACTTAAAAGTAGTACTTTAGGTTAATTTTTTAAAGATGTGAATAGAAAAATTTCCAAATTTCTAAGCTTCAGTAAAAGAGTTGGTAAGGCTTTCTCAGTCTGAAGCCAAAAAAGTCATTTGCTGTGTTTAGTACGATTCATTCTGAGACTTCGGATGTCTCCATCATTAAAGAAGTTCAACAGTCAGAAGCTTAATAGAAATAAATTGAATGAAAAAACACTACTCAAAAAGTGGTGGTGATTTGTGAATAAGTAACTTTGTCGTTGATCAGTTACCTTCAAAAGGTAATAATTTCTAGGATGAGGATTTGTTAAAACATGGTCTCAGTCTGCCATATTCAGAGAAGGGAGACAGCATTGTCGCCGAAGTTTGACATTAATATTTGAAAGATGACTCGCCTCTTGAGGAGGGAGAACGGAGAGTTAAAAGTTCCTGTTCTTTTGAAATAGTATGTTAGAAAAAGCAGAAAAAATGAACACAGTTTCGATTAGTGAATTGAAAACTGCTCATATTGAAATCCTTTTTTCCTCAGGATAGAAAAGTCACCGAGTAAATTTGTCGAAATCGTATCAGAAATGCAGAGATGTTTTAATTGTTCTCTACCGGAACGGGCTGTTTAGCTAACAAAAACTACCGACAAGTGAAGAAAATTAATACAATCCAGGAGAAGGAGAAAATTCTGAGACTTTGATAGTTTGAACCATTTAAGAAGCGCCGCAGGCGCTGTAACACCCAGAAGGGTGGTGTAGAGAAGGAGGTTGAGCAGCCGTTAGGCTGCGTTAACCGACTGGTCAAATTACATTGATAGACGATGATCTGTGTACATCACAATGATGACAATTCTAATGCAACTGTTTTCTTCAGAAAGTAATCTAGTTGCGTAATTGAATTCAGTGTTTGCTGGAAGACCCTCAGTGTTTGCTATTAGACTTCAATTTTCAAGAACCCGGTTACTCTTATTATTTTTTTCAAGGACCCTTAGGTCTCATTCCTACTTCGAATTCCAGAAACGCCTTACAGTAGTACGCAGTTAGTACAGTTAGTGTTTTTGATGAAAACTCTGGGAAACAGAAAATTTTAAATTTTATTGCTATTGTTTTCTTCTCAAAGTAATCTAGTTCCGTAATTGAATTCAGATTTTGTTGGGATAGTTGAATATATTAAACCCCAACACTTCCTGTTTCAACTGTTCCATTTTAAAATTTTCCGACACTATTTGACAGTACATGCGGAACAGCTTTTTTTGAATTAGTAAACTTTTAGTTTAATAAAAGAAATGGCCGCTTTAATATTTTAAGATCTCACCGACTATGAGACACTGATTTACTGAAAATTGAGAAATGTTAATGTGAATTTCAAGGAACAGTTCTGTTAATTGTTGAGCTTTCAATTTTTTTCTGTTTTATCAGACACCTATTAGCCCAACATGAAATCTCATTCGATAGTTTTTACTGTAAAAAACCAATAAATTATCAACACAACAATCGATAACAGAACGACAATGTGGAATTGTTACATAATAAAGTAAAATTGGATTTCTGAAACAGGGAAATTATTTAGTGTCAGATAAGTTGATTTGGAAACAACACTGTTAATCAAATCAAGGTTAGCCATCTAATTGTCTTCATAATGAAAAGTTATTAAAACAGGAAAAAATCAGATACGAATTTCGAAATTTATTAAAACTTCAATTTTTGAATATTGTGAAACAGCAAACTTGAATATTCAGATATCTGCAACTTCCACGTTTCTTTCTTTTAAATTACGATTTGACTTCAAAAGTTGAGCTCAGTGGGAATCTGATTTTAAATTAACAGTCTTATTCACAACTATCAAACAATAACGCGATAATAATATGGGTCATGTCATCTTCATTATGATTTAAAAGTCTTGCAACAGGGATATTTATTTTATGCTTGGGTAACTTCTACTGATTCAAAAAGCACTTTTCATGTTTTGACGTCTTTTGACTATTAGACTTCAAATTCAAGGACCCGGTTACTCTTATTATGATTTATTAGCTCAGCACAGCTCTTACAACTGCGCTCCACCGAAATCTTTTTGAGAAATGCACGCAATTTTCTTTCGTTTCGTTAGAGTTAGACGTTTGTAATGCTAATAGAAAACATTACTGTTTCAAAACATCTCAAAATCTACTCTTCAATTTTATCATAGTTATCATAGTTCTCCACAGCTTTCTCCACAGCCTTCTAAATTTCCAAAACTTACCGTTTCAAGCGTTTCTCCAAATAGTTCAACCTTTTTTCAATTCAATTCGCTCACATTTCTGGCACTTCTAATCTTTGCTTTCTCTTACTACTCCATATATTTGGATTCTCTGTTTCATGACATCACCATCTCTAACTATAAGTTCTCTATTTTTCAGACGTATACAGGCAATCGTGATTCCAACACCCGACTATCATCAGCGTACTCATCCGAATCAACACAAAAGTATACTGTAACTTTGTCCTTTTTCTATTTCTCATTTTCTTTCATCCCACAGAATCTCATTTGTTTCCCCCCTTTTTCTTCTCCCATTTTTTCTTTCGTTTCAGCATTTTTCCGCTCAATTTTCTCTCCTTGTGAACCAAACATAGGTGCTCAATTCTTTCTTTTTTCTGAAATTCTATAACTTCTCCACCCAATCCTCTCTCCAATTTGCCAGTGATTTGTCCACCGCCGTTTCAGTGACAATTATTTAATATTTATTATTTTATTTATACTTTTTATCATTAAACTTTAAAAGATTTTTAATATGTATACATATTGATTGAAACGGTGTATTTATTTATTAATGTATGAAGTTTATTTGAATAATTTTATTAATTGAAATATAAAAAATTCTCTTAAAAATGCGTTCCGATTGCGATACAATTGGTTTTAATGCGTATTTGATTAACTTATAATTTTATTCTGAAACATTTATTTTTTTCTGATTATCACTCGAGTATAGACTGCATTCAGAATAAGAAACAGAACGTATTGAGCTAATAATACAAATTTGCTTTTCAAGAGTTCCTGAAACAGAGAAATGTATCGTAACCAATTGGAAAATCAGAAAATGGCCGAAAACCACAGCAACCTCAAAGTAAATTCAGATGCCGAGCTCAACATTTGCTCATAGAAAGCGCTCTTGATAACCATTGGCAACAAAATCTGGAAGAAACTTCAAACATTTTTGTACTTCCTCCACTGGAACCGTGCGTTCTTCGTCGCCAGGCAAAGGTATCTATCTTCTTGAGAATAACTTTAATAAACCGTTTTAATCTATTCCTCTTTGTCTTGCTTTCTAAGTTACTGTACCTTTCACTTCTTGAGTTGGTTTGGGTTCACCAACCCTATAAACCTCCTCAACAATTGGAGTATATGCTAAAAATTGCTCTGAACGCCACAATTCCCGTTTTCCTGACTCTAAACAAACCTTAGTGGAAGAGTTTTTCCGCGCAGCCGTGTAGTCCTCTCGGATTTGTTCAATTCTTGGTTTTCTCAATATTTCCAACAAATTTTCGTAGTTTTTTAGATGAATTCACATACCTGTTGAATAAGTATTAGTAATTAGAGGGATTTATTTTGTACAAACCTTATTTGTCCAGTGTATATTCTGCACATTACTAATTGTTCTGAAACCCGACTTCAAATTTTATTTGAATCCGCATAATTTTGTTGTATGGCTGCACTTGTGAGCATTTTTAAGTATGCGGAAAAATCCATAATTCAAAAAAAAATCTATCACACTTGTTAACATTATTGAAACTGTAAAATTCGTAATTTTAAATATTAAAAAGGAGTTAAATGTAAGTTTCCAAGTTCTCTCCTCATATTTTAAATTATTTATTTCATTGTTTTATGGACAAGATTTCTCAAGTAAAACGAACTCACAAGAATTTGTTTTTATAAAGCTATGAAACCGAGCATTTTAATCACATATTAATTTTTTCAACTTAAAGCCGAAAAGCTGAAAAAATCGAATTAACTAATTGGTCATTCTACTAATCTAACTCTACTACTTCCATCAGTGTAAAGTTAAAATGTTTTCATTTTATCCATCTTTACCTGAATTGTTTAAGAAGTTAGACAGGAGTTTTATTATCTTATAAATTCCTTATGCACGTTCATATAACATCCGGAACAGGGATTGTTGGTGTAAAAGTCAAGTAAGATTTGAAACAAAACGCTTATTTTTTTGAAAACTTCATTCCACAAAAAAATAAGAAACTCGAAAACTTGCAGAGCTTCCAATGACAGATTGAAACTTCATTGATATTTCTGAAACTTTAGAAACAGTACTTTTTTGTTCATATTTTTAATAGAATAACCATTGAAGCTCTAAAAATCAGGTAATCGTTGTGATGATTGTTTTGTGAGTAAAAAGCAACCAGGACTACCTGTGATAGTATTCACAACAATTACCTAATTTCCGAAACAGTAAAAAAATATTTCACTGTTTCATCATTAAATCCTCTCTCAATTTTCAAATTCTTTTTCAATATTTCATCTTACCCATTTTCAGGATACAAACAACCGTATCCGGTACCGTCTGCTGTCTGCAGGTGGTCTGGAAGCCCATTTCAATGTGAATGCTGAGAGTGGATTGATCACTTTGGCAAGGCCTCTTGATGCATTCGCTGGGGAGAAGATTACGGTAGGTTACTGTACTTATTGTGACTGGAAAAGGTTGATTTCAGCTGCGAATCGAGGGAGCCGACAGTGGAATGCCACCACTCTCCTCCACAACTACCATACTTGCAACCGGGCCTTGTCCGGGCCGTGAGCGGGCCTTTGAATAACTTGCTTCAAAATGAAAATTAGGAGTCGATCAACCTGTCAAATTATAGATGGTGAGCTCTACTCAAATCTATTTTCAGTTTTACTGTAAGTTTAGTGAGAGCCGCAGTACAATCCATTTAGTGGCCGGGCCGTGATTCAAGGCCCGGCTGTTCACGGCCCGGCCACTAAATGGATTGTACTGCGGCTCTCACTGAACGCACAGTAAAACTGAAAATAGATTTGAGTAGAGCTCACCGAGATCTATAATTTGACAGGTTGATAAGGAGATCTCTAGGAGATCTTCTTGATAAGGAGATCTTTCTCTGTCTCGTCTTATTCTGGATCTATTAATTTATTGAGAGCATTGGATGCAGAGGCCAATTCGACTGTCACTATTCAAGTTTCTACTTCGGAGGTTTATTTTCTTATTTTTACTTTTTATTTATTTATTTTTCTCCAAACCCAAACAATGGAAGTGGATCCAAAACTCGCTCATTTCGTTAGCATCACAATTAACGTCGCTGATAAGAACGACTGGATTCCAAACTTTGAAAGTGGATCATATGAATTCGATGTTAAGGAAGACACTCTTCCGGGGACTATTGTGGGACAAGTTAATGCATTTGATCAGGATAGAGGTTTGGGGAAAACATTGGAACTGTGAATTTTAGATTCAACTGGGAGCGAGTGAATATTTTCATGAAACTAAAGATGAATTCACTTATCGGTCAAACAGTAGAAGTAATTAGGTTTTAGGTGTTAACTCATCCTAATTTATTTAGTAACTTTTGTGTGTCTCTACTGTCGATTACCAATTTTTCTGAAACCGAACTTAAAATTTTTTATGAAACCGTATAATTTTGTTGAATGCCTTAAGTTAATTATTCAAAAACTTCTATCTCCCTTATTAACATTATTGAAACAGTAAAATTTGTAATTTTAAGATTGAAAAAGGAACTAAATCAAAGTTTCTCTGTTCCTCAATTTTTAAAAGAATTTTGCCATTCTTCAAGTTCGTTCAAATGAAACGAACTCACAAGAATTTGTTTTAAAAAAGTTATGAAACAGAACATTTGTGTTATTAATTTCTTTAAAAAAACTGTTTTTCAAATTTAGTTTGAAACCGCATAATTTTGTTGTATTACCCATTTCGCCAGTGGCTCTCAAAGTTCGGCCCTGGGACGAGGTATGGGTCTCGCTGCGGAATTTCGATATACAGCGGCTCTCTATCGAACTTTACCCATAAAAAAGTTTTAAAGTATGGTAGTCACGTCGAAACCCACCCCGCGTCCCCGGGCCGAAACTTGTGCGAGCCATCAGCCATCGGCGAATGGGTAATATGGCCGCATAAGTGAAAATTGGTATGCGGTACGTATATAACTCAATAAGTCAAAAAATGCTATCTCACTTAATAACATTATTGAAACAGTAATATTCGTAAATTTAATATTCAAAAAGGAACTAGATGCAAGTTTCTAAGTTCCCCGTCATGTTTTAAAATATTTGTTTCATTGTATGGACAAGCTTGCTCAAGTAAAACGAACTCACAAGAATTAGTTGTTTTTAAAGTTATGAAACAGTACATTTTAATTAAAAATCTCTTAAAGGACTGAAGTAATTTTTATCTCAGACTTACAATTCTCCAGACAATATTAAGAAGCTTTCATCATTAGAGTATATGCTAAAAATTGCTCTGAACGCCACAATTCCCGTTTTCCTGACTCTAAACGAACCTTCGTGGAAGAGTTTTTCCGCGCGGCCGTGTAGTCCTCTTGGATTTGTTAAATTCTTGGTTTTCTCAATATTTCCAACAAATTTTCGTAGTTTTTTTTTTAGATGAATTCACATACCTGTTGAAAAAGTATAAGTAATTAGAGGGATTTATTTTGTACAAACCTTATTTGTCCAGTGTATATTCTGCACATTACTAATTGTTCTGAAACCCGACTTCAAATTTTATTTGAAACCGCATAATTTTGTTGTATGGTTGCACTTTTGAGCATTTTTAAGTATGCGAAAAAATCAATAATTTAAAAAAAACTATCACACTTATTAACATAATTGAAACAGTAAAATTCGTCACTTTAAATATTAAAAAAAGAGTTAAATGTAAGTTTCCAAGTTCTCTCCTCATATTTTAAATTATTTATTTTATTGTTTTATGGACAAGCCTGCTCAAGTCTTCCATCAGTGTTAAGCTTCTTCCATCAGTGTTAAGTTAAAATATTACCAGATTGAAACAGCAAAAAAGTTATATTTTCATTTTATCAATCTTTACCTGAATTGAATTGTTTAAGAAATTAGACAAGAGTTTTATTATCTTATAAATTCCTTATGCCATTCATATAACATCCGGAGCAGGGATGTTTGGTGTAAAAGTCAAATAAGATTTGAAACAAAACGCTTATTTTTTTGAAAACTTCATTCCACAAAAAAATAAGAAACTCGAAAACTTGCAGAGCTACCAATGACAGATTGAAACTTCATTGATATTTCTGAAACTTTAGAAACAGTACTTTTTTGTTCATATTTTTAATAGAATAACCATTGAAGCTCTAGAAATCAGGTATGAGACTCAAAAGTTATAGGGACTTCCTGTGACAGTATTCACAACAATAATACAATTTCCGAAACTGTTACAAAATATTTGTCTGTTTCATCATTAAACCTTCTCTCAATTGTCAAATCCTTTTTCAATTCTTCATCTTTCCTATGTTGAAGGAACCAAACAACCGTATTCGGTTCCGTCTCTTGTCTGCAGGTGGTCTGGAAGCCCATTTCAATGTGAATGCTGAGAATGGATTGATCACTTTGGCAAGGCCTATTGAGGCATTCACAGGGGAGAAGATTACGGTAGGTTACTGTTCTTATTGTGGCTGAAAAATAGAAATGAGCTCCGAATTTCAGCTGCGAATCGAGGGAGCCGACAGTGGACAGTGATCCTCTCTCCGCCCATTCCAAATACTTTTCCATTTCTCCATTCGGTGAAATCAGTACGAAACAGAGCATGTCAACGATTTTTTAAATGCTTAAACATTTCCTTAAATAGTTCAATTTTTTTCAATTCCGTTACGCTCACATTTCTGGCACTTCTAATCTTTATGCTTTCGCTTTCTCTTACTACTCCATATATTTGGATTCTCTGTTTCATGACATCACCATCTCTAACTATAAGTTCTCTATTTTTCAGACGTATACAGGCAATCGTGATTCCAACACCCGACTATCATCAGCGTACTCATCCGAATCAACACAAAAGTATACTGTAACTTTGTCCTTTTTCTATTTCTCATTTTCTTTCATCCCACAGAATCTCATTTGTTTCCCCCCTTTTTCTTCTCCCATTTTTTCTTTCGTTTCAGCATTTTTCTGCTCAATTTTCTCTCCTTGTGAACCAAACATACAGTAGCGATCATAGGTGAGTACACCTGCATACTTTCATATGTATCTCAGCTGAAATAAGACCGTTTTGCAAAAACTTTTTTTTCAAAGATAGCTGAAACATTTAGCAATACGAAAATCAGTTTTTTGAAATGGTTCCAATTCTGATTTTTTTTGATAATCGATTTTTCCAGATCGTGATTTGAAAATTCGAAAAAAAACTTTTTATTTTTCTCTTGGAGTTATTGAGTTTTTAATGTCAAAATGTTGGAAAACACTCAAATAAACAAAAAATTATGTTGAATCGGCATTCTACCTTCTGAGCATCGTGCCACAGCTCCAGAAGTCAAAAGTGGCGCCCTCGGGAAAACTTTCATAACTCATCAAAAAATGCTCCAAATTAGTCAAAACATGTACCAAAAGATGTGTCTTGAGCTTATCTACAAACAAACATCAAAAAGTTACATTTTTAGAAAAAATAATTTTTCTAATTTTTTTTCACTCAAAAATTTTTTATTCCCATTTTTTCCTAATTTTCGATATTTTCTGGCTACAAAACGAACATACCTCTCACATACTGGGCACGAAGTGTTTTTTCACACATAATCAAACACATTTCTGCATTCTTTCTTTGTTTTATAGCCAGAAAATATCGAAAATTAGGAAAAAAAATGGGAATAAAAAATTTTTGAGTGAAAAAAATTAGAAAAAATTTTTTTTTCTAAAAATGTAACTTTTTGATGTTTGTTTGTAGATAAGCTCAAGACACATCTTTTGGTACATGTTTTGACTAATTTGGAGCATTTTTTGATGAGTTATGAAAGTTTTCCCGAGGGCGCCACTTTTGACTTCTGGAGCTGTGGCACGATGCTCAGAAGGTAGAATGCCGATTCAACATAATTTTTTGTTTATTTGAGTGTTTTCCAACATTTTGACATTAAAAACTCAATAACTCCAAGAGAAAAATAAAAAGTTTTTTTTCGAATTTTCAAATCACGATCTGGAAAAATCGATTATCAAAAAAAAATCAGAATTGGAACCATTTCAAAAAACTGATTTTCGTATTGCTGAATGTTTCAGCTATCTTTGAAAAAAAAGTTTTTGCAAAACGGTCTTATTTCAGCTGAGATACATATGAAAGTATGCAGGTGTACTCACCTATGATCGCTACTGTAGGTGCTCAATTCTTTCTTTTTTCTGAAATTCTATAACTTCTCCTCCCAATCCTCTCTCCAATTTGCCAGTGATTTGTCCACCGCCGTTTCAGTGACAATTATTTTTTTTTTTTAATCATAATATTTAATGTTATCATTAAACTTTAAAAGATTTATAATATGTATACATATTGATTGAAACGGTGTATTTATTTATTAATATATGAAGTTTATTTGAATATTTTTTTTAAACTGAAAAATAAAAAATTATCTTAAAAATGAGTTCCGATTGCGATACAATTGGTTTTAATGCGTATTTGATTAAGTGATAATTTTATTCTGAAACATTAATTTTTTCTGATTATCAAGTATAGATTGCATTCAGATTAAGGAATTCTAATGCAACTGTTTTCTTCAGAAAGTAATCTAGTTGCGTAATTGAATTCAGTGTTTGCTGGAAGACCCTCAGTGTTTGCTATTAGACTTCAATTTTCAAGAACCCGGTTACTCTTATTATTTTTTTCAAGGACCCTTAGGTCTCATTCCTACTTCGAATTCCAGAAACGCCTTACAGTAGTACGCAGTTAGTACAGTTAGTGTTTTTGATGAAAACTCTGGGAAACAGAAAATTTTAAATTTTATTGCTATTGTTTTCTTCTCAAAGTAATCTAGTTCCGTAATTGAATTCAGATTTTGTTGGGATAGTTGAATATATTAAACCCCAACACTTCCTGTTTCAACTGTTCCATTTTAAAATTTTCCGACACTATTTGACAGTACATGCGGAACAGCTTTTTTTGAATTAGTAAACTTTTAGTTTAATAAAAGAAATGGCCGCTTTAATATTTTAAGATCTCACCGACTATGAGACACTGATTTACTGAAAATTGAGAAATGTTAATGTGAATTTCAAGGAACAGTTCTGTTAATTGTTGAGCTTTCAATTTTTTTCTGTTTTATCAGACACCTATTAGCCCAACATGAAATCTCATTCGATAGTTTTTACTGTAAAAAACCAATAAATTATCAACACAACAATCGATAACAGAACGACAATGTGGAATTGTTACATAATAAAGTAAAATTGGATTTCTGAAACAGGGAAATTATTTAGTGTCAGATAAGTTGATTTGGAAACAACACTGTTAATCAAATCAAGGTTAGCCATCTAATTGTCTTCATAATGAAAAGTTATTAAAACAGGAAAAAATCAGATACGAATTTCGAAATTTATTAAAACTTCAATTTTTGAATATTGTGAAACAGCAAACTTGAATATTCAGATATCTGCAACTTCCACGTTTCTTTCTTTTAAATTACGATTTGACTTCAAAAGTTGAGCTCAGTGGGAATCTGATTTTAAATTAACAGTCTTATTCACAACTATCAAACAATAACGCGATAATAATATGGGTCATGTCATCTTCATTATGATTTAAAAGTCTTGCAACAGGGATATTTATTTTATGCTTGGGTAACTTCTACTGATTCAAAAAGCACTTTTCATGTTTTGACGTCTTTTGACTATTAGACTTCAAATTCAAGGACCCGGTTACTCTTATTATGATTTATTAGCTCAGCACAGCTCTTACAACTGCGCTCCACCGAAATCTTTTTGAGAAATGCACGCAATTTTCTTTCGTTTCGTTAGAGTTAGACGTTTGTAATGCTAATAGAAAACATTACTGTTTCAAAACATCTCAAAATCTACTCTTCAATTTTATCATAGTTATCATAGTTCTCCACAGCTTTCTCCACAGCCTTCTAAATTTCCAAAACTTACCGTTTCAAGCGTTTCTCCAAATAGTTCAACCTTTTTTCAATTCAATTCGCTCACATTTCTGGCACTTCTAATCTTTGCTTTCTCTTACTACTCCATATATTTGGATTCTCTGTTTCATGACATCACCATCTCTAACTATAAGTTCTCTATTTTTCAGACGTATACAGGCAATCGTGATTCCAACACCCGACTTCTTTCGTTTCAGCATTTTTCTGCTCAATTTTCTCTCCTTGTGAACCAAACATACAGTAGCGATCATAGGTGAGTACACCTGCATACTTTCATATGTATCTCAGCTGAAATAAGACCGTTTTGCAAAAACTTTTTTTTCAAAGATAGCTGAAACATTTAGCAATACGAAAATCAGTTTTTTGAAATGGTTCCAATTCTGATTTAATCTTTGCTTTCTCTTACTACTCCATATATTTGGATTCTCTGTTTCATGACATCACCATCTCTAACTATAAGTTCTCTATTTTTCAGACGTACACAGGCAATCGTGATTCCAACACCCGACTTCTTTCGTTTCAGCATTTTTCTGCTCAATTTTCTCTCCTTGTGAACCAAACATACAGTAGCGATCATAGGTGAGTACACCTGCATACTTTCATATGTATCTCAGCTGAAATAAGACCGTTTTGCAAAAACTTTTTTTTCAAAGATAGCTGAAACATTTAGCAATACGAAAATCAGTTTTTTGAAATGGTTCCAATTCTGATTTTTTTTGATAATCGATTTTTCCAGATCGTGATTTGAAAATTCGAAAAAAAACTTTTTATTTTTCTCTTGGAGTTATTGAGTTTTTAATGTCAAAATGTTGGAAAACACTCAAATAAACAAAAAATTATGTTGAATCGGCATTCTACCTTCTGAGCATCGTGCCACAGCTCCAGAAGTCAAAAGTGGCGCCCTCGGGAAAACTTTCATAACTCATCAAAAAATGCTCCAAATTAGTCAAAACATGTACCAAAAGATGTGTCTTGAGCTTATCTACAAACAAACATCAAAAAGTTACATTTTTAGAAAAAATAATTTTTCTAATTTTTTTTCACTCAAAAATTTTTTATTCCCATTTTTTCCTAATTTTCGATATTTTCTGGCTACAAAACGAACATACCTCTCACATACTGGGCACGAAGTGTTTTTTCACACATAATCAAACACATTTCTGCATTCTTTCTTTGTTTTATAGCCAGAAAATATCGAAAATTAGGAAAAAAAATGGGAATAAAAAATTTTTGAGTGAAAAAAATTAGAAAAAATTTTTTTTTCTAAAAATGTAACTTTTTGATGTTTGTTTGTAGATAAGCTCAAGACACATCTTTTGGTACATGTTTTGACTAATTTGGAGCATTTTTTGATGAGTTATGAAAGTTTTCCCGAGGGCGCCACTTTTGACTTCTGGAGCTGTGGCACGATGCTCAGAAGGTAGAATGCCGATTCAACATAATTTTTTGTTTATTTGAGTGTTTTCCAACATTTTGACATTAAAAACTCAATAACTCCAAGAGAAAAATAAAAAGTTTTTTTTCGAATTTTCAAATCACGATCTGGAAAAATCGATTATCAAAAAAAAATCAGAATTGGAACCATTTCAAAAAACTGATTTTCGTATTGCTGAATGTTTCAGCTATCTTTGAAAAAAAGTTTTTGCAAAACGGTCTTATTTCAGCTGAGATACATATGAAAGTATGCAGGTGTACTCACCTATGATCGCTACTGTAGGTGCTCAATTCTTTCTTTTTTCTGAAATTCTATAACTTCTCCTCCCAATCCTCTCTCCAATTTGCCAGTGATTTGTCCACCGCCGTTTCAGTGACAATTATTTTTTTTTTTTAATCATAATATTTAATGTTATCATTAAACTTTAAAAGATTTATAATATGTATACATATTGATTGAAACGGTGTATTTATTTATTAATATATGAAGTTTATTTGAATATTTTTTTTAAACTGAAAAATAAAAAATTATCTTAAAAATGAGTTCCGATTGCGATACAATTGGTTTTAATGCGTATTTGATTAAGTGATAATTTTATTCTGAAACATTAATTTTTTCTGATTATCAAGTATAGATTGCATTCAGATTAAGGAATTCTAATGCAACTGTTTTCTTCAGAAAGTAATCTAGTTGCGTAATTGAATTCAGTGTTTGCTGGAAGACCCTCAGTGTTTGCTATTAGACTTCAATTTTCAAGAACCCGGTTACTCTTATTATTTTTTTCAAGGACCCTTAGGTCTCATTCCTACTTCGAATTCCAGAAACGCCTTACAGTAGTACGCAGTTAGTACAGTTAGTGTTTTTGATGAAAACTCTGGGAAACAGAAAATTTTAAATTTTATTGCTATTGTTTTCTTCTCAAAGTAATCTAGTTCCGTAATTGAATTCAGATTTTGTTGGGATAGTTGAATATATTAAACCCCAACACTTCCTGTTTCAACTGTTCCATTTTAAAATTTTCCGACACTATTTGACAGTACATGCGGAACAGCTTTTTTTGAATTAGTAAACTTTTAGTTTAATAAAAGAAATGGCCGCTTTAATATTTTAAGATCTCACCGACTATGAGACACTGATTTACTGAAAATTGAGAAATGTTAATGTGAATTTCAAGGAACAGTTCTGTTAATTGTTGAGCTTTCAATTTTTTTCTGTTTTATCAGACACCTATTAGCCCAACATGAAATCTCATTCGATAGTTTTTACTGTAAAAAACCAATAAATTATCAACACAACAATCGATAACAGAACGACAATGTGGAATTGTTACATAATAAAGTAAAATTGGATTTCTGAAACAGGGAAATTATTTAGTGTCAGATAAGTTGATTTGGAAACAACACTGTTAATCAAATCAAGGTTAGCCATCTAATTGTCTTCATAATGAAAAGTTATTAAAACAGGAAAAAATCAGATACGAATTTCGAAATTTATTAAAACTTCAATTTTTGAATATTGTGAAACAGCAAACTTGAATATTCAGATATCTGCAACTTCCACGTTTCTTTCTTTTAAATTACGATTTGACTTCAAAAGTTGAGCTCAGTGGGAATCTGATTTTAAATTAACAGTCTTATTCACAACTATCAAACAATAACGCGATAATAATATGGGTCATGTCATCTTCATTATGATTTAAAAGTCTTGCAACAGGGATATTTATTTTATGCTTGGGTAACTTCTACTGATTCAAAAAGCACTTTTCATGTTTTGACGTCTTTTGACTATTAGACTTCAAATTCAAGGACCCGGTTACTCTTATTATGATTTATTAGCTCAGCACAGCTCTTACAACTGCGCTCCACCGAAATCTTTTTGAGAAATGCACGCAATTTTCTTTCGTTTCGTTAGAGTTAGACGTTTGTAATGCTAATAGAAAACATTACTGTTTCAAAACATCTCAAAATCTACTCTTCAATTTTATCATAGTTATCATAGTTCTCCACAGCTTTCTCCACAGCCTTCTAAATTTCCAAAACTTACCGTTTCAAGCGTTTCTCCAAATAGTTCAACCTTTTTTCAATTCAATTCGCTCACATTTCTGGCACTTCTAATCTTTGCTTTCTCTTACTACTCCATATATTTGGATTCTCTGTTTCATGACATCACCATCTCTAACTATAAGTTCTCTATTTTTCAGACGTATACAGGCAATCGTGATTCCAACACCCGACTATCATCAGCGTACTCATCCGAATCAACACAAAAGTATACTGTAACTTTGTCCTTTTTCTATTTCTCATTTTCTTTCATCCCACAGAATCTCATTTGTTTCCCCCCTTTTTCTTCTCCCATTTTTTCTTTCGTTTCAGCATTTTTCCGCTCAATTTTCTCTCCTTGTGAACCAAACATAGGTGCTCAATTCTTTCTTTTTTCTGAAATTCTATAACTTCTCCACCCAATCCTCTCTCCAATTTGCCAGTGATTTGTCCACCGCCGTTTCAGTGACAATTATTTAATATTTATTATTTTATTTATACTTTTTATCATTAAACTTTAAAAGATTTTTAATATGTATACATATTGATTGAAACGGTGTATTTATTTATTAATGTATGAAGTTTATTTGAATAATTTTATTAATTGAAATATAAAAAATTCTCTTAAAAATGCGTTCCGATTGCGATACAATTGGTTTTAATGCGTATTTGATTAACTTATAATTTTATTCTGAAACATTTATTTTTTTCTGATTATCACTCGAGTATAGACTGCATTCAGAATAAGAAACAGAACGTATTGAGCTAATAATACAAATTTGCTTTTCAAGAGTTCCTGAAACAGAGAAATGTATCGTAACCAATTGGAAAATCAGAAAATGGCCGAAAACCACAGCAACCTCAAAGTAAATTCAGATGCCGAGCTCAACATTTGCTCATAGAAAGCGCTCTTGATAACCATTGGCAACAAAATCTGGAAGAAACTTCAAACATTTTTGTACTTCCTCCACTGGAACCGTGCGTTCTTCGTCGCCAGGCAAAGGTATCTATCTTCTTGAGAATAACTTTAATAAACCGTTTTAATCTATTCCTCTTTGTCTTGCTTTCTAAGTTACTGTACCTTTCACTTCTTGAGTTGGTTTGGGTTCACCAACCCTATAAACCTCCTCAACAATTGGAGTATATGCTAAAAATTGCTCTGAACGCCACAATTCCCGTTTTCCTGACTCTAAACAAACCTTAGTGGAAGAGTTTTTCCGCGCAGCCGTGTAGTCCTCTCGGATTTGTTCAATTCTTGGTTTTCTCAATATTTCCAACAAATTTTCGTAGTTTTTTAGATGAATTCACATACCTGTTGAATAAGTATTAGTAATTAGAGGGATTTATTTTGTACAAACCTTATTTGTCCAGTGTATATTCTGCACATTACTAATTGTTCTGAAACCCGACTTCAAATTTTATTTGAATCCGCATAATTTTGTTGTATGGCTGCACTTGTGAGCATTTTTAAGTATGCGGAAAAATCCATAATTCAAAAAAAAATCTATCACACTTGTTAACATTATTGAAACTGTAAAATTCGTAATTTTAAATATTAAAAAGGAGTTAAATGTAAGTTTCCAAGTTCTCTCCTCATATTTTAAATTATTTATTTCATTGTTTTATGGACAAGATTTCTCAAGTAAAACGAACTCACAAGAATTTGTTTTTATAAAGCTATGAAACCGAGCATTTTAATCACATATTAATTTTTTCAACTTAAAGCCGAAAAGCTGAAAAAATCGAATTAACTAATTGGTCATTCTACTAATCTAACTCTACTACTTCCATCAGTGTAAAGTTAAAATGTTTTCATTTTATCCATCTTTACCTGAATTGTTTAAGAAGTTAGACAGGAGTTTTATTATCTTATAAATTCCTTATGCACGTTCATATAACATCCGGAACAGGGATTGTTGGTGTAAAAGTCAAGTAAGATTTGAAACAAAACGCTTATTTTTTTGAAAACTTCATTCCACAAAAAAATAAGAAACTCGAAAACTTGCAGAGCTTCCAATGACAGATTGAAACTTCATTGATATTTCTGAAACTTTAGAAACAGTACTTTTTTGTTCATATTTTTAATAGAATAACCATTGAAGCTCTAAAAATCAGGTAATCGTTGTGATGATTGTTTTGTGAGTAAAAAGCAACCAGGACTACCTGTGATAGTATTCACAACAATTACCTAATTTCCGAAACAGTAAAAAAATATTTCACTGTTTCATCATTAAATCCTCTCTCAATTTTCAAATTCTTTTTCAATATTTCATCTTACCCATTTTCAGGATACAAACAACCGTATCCGGTACCGTCTGCTGTCTGCAGGTGGTCTGGAAGCCCATTTCAATGTGAATGCTGAGAGTGGATTGATCACTTTGGCAAGGCCTCTTGATGCATTCGCTGGGGAGAAGATTACGGTAGGTTACTGTACTTATTGTGACTGGAAAAGGTTGATTTCAGCTGCGAATCGAGGGAGCCGACAGTGGAATGCCACCACTCTCCTCCACAACTACCATACTTGCAACCGGGCCTTGTCCGGGCCGTGAGCGGGCCTTTGAATAACTTGCTTCAAAATGAAAATTAGGAGTCGATCAACCTGTCAAATTATAGATGGTGAGCTCTACTCAAATCTATTTTCAGTTTTACTGTAAGTTTAGTGAGAGCCGCAGTACAATCCATTTAGTGGCCGGGCCGTGATTCAAGGCCCGGCTGTTCACGGCCCGGCCACTAAATGGATTGTACTGCGGCTCTCACTGAACGCACAGTAAAACTGAAAATAGATTTGAGTAGAGCTCACCGAGATCTATAATTTGACAGGTTGATAAGGAGATCTCTAGGAGATCTTCTTGATAAGGAGATCTTTCTCTGTCTCGTCTTATTCTGGATCTATTAATTTATTGAGAGCATTGGATGCAGAGGCCAATTCGACTGTCACTATTCAAGTTTCTACTTCGGAGGTTTATTTTCTTATTTTTACTTTTTATTTATTTATTTTTCTCCAAACCCAAACAATGGAAGTGGATCCAAAACTCGCTCATTTCGTTAGCATCACAATTAACGTCGCTGATAAGAACGACTGGATTCCAAACTTTGAAAGTGGATCATATGAATTCGATGTTAAGGAAGACACTCTTCCGGGGACTATTGTGGGACAAGTTAATGCATTTGATCAGGATAGAGGTTTGGGGAAAACATTGGAACTGTGAATTTTAGATTCAACTGGGAGCGAGTGAATATTTTCATGAAACTAAAGATGAATTCACTTATCGGTCAAACAGTAGAAGTAATTAGGTTTTAGGTGTTAACTCATCCTAATTTATTTAGTAACTTTTGTGTGTCTCTACTGTCGATTACCAATTTTTCTGAAACCGAACTTAAAATTTTTTATGAAACCGTATAATTTTGTTGAATGCCTTAAGTTAATTATTCAAAAACTTCTATCTCCCTTATTAACATTATTGAAACAGTAAAATTTGTAATTTTAAGATTGAAAAAGGAACTAAATCAAAGTTTCTCTGTTCCTCAATTTTTAAAAGAATTTTGCCATTCTTCAAGTTCGTTCAAATGAAACGAACTCACAAGAATTTGTTTTAAAAAAGTTATGAAACAGAACATTTGTGTTATTAATTTCTTTAAAAAAACTGTTTTTCAAATTTAGTTTGAAACCGCATAATTTTGTTGTATTACCCATTTCGCCAGTGGCTCTCAAAGTTCGGCCCTGGGACGAGGTATGGGTCTCGCTGCGGAATTTCGATATACAGCGGCTCTCTATCGAACTTTACCCATAAAAAAGTTTTAAAGTATGGTAGTCACGTCGAAACCCACCCCGCGTCCCCGGGCCGAAACTTGTGCGAGCCATCAGCCATCGGCGAATGGGTAATATGGCCGCATAAGTGAAAATTGGTATGCGGTACGTATATAACTCAATAAGTCAAAAAATGCTATCTCACTTAATAACATTATTGAAACAGTAATATTCGTAAATTTAATATTCAAAAAGGAACTAGATGCAAGTTTCTAAGTTCCCCGTCATGTTTTAAAATATTTGTTTCATTGTATGGACAAGCTTGCTCAAGTAAAACGAACTCACAAGAATTAGTTGTTTTTAAAGTTATGAAACAGTACATTTTAATTAAAAATCTCTTAAAGGACTGAAGTAATTTTTATCTCAGACTTACAATTCTCCAGACAATATTAAGAAGCTTTCATCATTAGAGTATATGCTAAAAATTGCTCTGAACGCCACAATTCCCGTTTTCCTGACTCTAAACGAACCTTCGTGGAAGAGTTTTTCCGCGCGGCCGTGTAGTCCTCTTGGATTTGTTAAATTCTTGGTTTTCTCAATATTTCCAACAAATTTTCGTAGTTTTTTTTTTAGATGAATTCACATACCTGTTGAAAAAGTATAAGTAATTAGAGGGATTTATTTTGTACAAACCTTATTTGTCCAGTGTATATTCTGCACATTACTAATTGTTCTGAAACCCGACTTCAAATTTTATTTGAAACCGCATAATTTTGTTGTATGGTTGCACTTTTGAGCATTTTTAAGTATGCGAAAAAATCAATAATTTAAAAAAAACTATCACACTTATTAACATAATTGAAACAGTAAAATTCGTCACTTTAAATATTAAAAAAAGAGTTAAATGTAAGTTTCCAAGTTCTCTCCTCATATTTTAAATTATTTATTTTATTGTTTTATGGACAAGCCTGCTCAAGTCTTCCATCAGTGTTAAGCTTCTTCCATCAGTGTTAAGTTAAAATATTACCAGATTGAAACAGCAAAAAAGTTATATTTTCATTTTATCAATCTTTACCTGAATTGAATTGTTTAAGAAATTAGACAAGAGTTTTATTATCTTATAAATTCCTTATGCCATTCATATAACATCCGGAGCAGGGATGTTTGGTGTAAAAGTCAAATAAGATTTGAAACAAAACGCTTATTTTTTTGAAAACTTCATTCCACAAAAAAATAAGAAACTCGAAAACTTGCAGAGCTACCAATGACAGATTGAAACTTCATTGATATTTCTGAAACTTTAGAAACAGTACTTTTTTGTTCATATTTTTAATAGAATAACCATTGAAGCTCTAGAAATCAGGTATGAGACTCAAAAGTTATAGGGACTTCCTGTGACAGTATTCACAACAATAATACAATTTCCGAAACTGTTACAAAATATTTGTCTGTTTCATCATTAAACCTTCTCTCAATTGTCAAATCCTTTTTCAATTCTTCATCTTTCCTATGTTGAAGGAACCAAACAACCGTATTCGGTTCCGTCTCTTGTCTGCAGGTGGTCTGGAAGCCCATTTCAATGTGAATGCTGAGAATGGATTGATCACTTTGGCAAGGCCTATTGAGGCATTCACAGGGGAGAAGATTACGGTAGGTTACTGTTCTTATTGTGGCTGAAAAATAGAAATGAGCTCCGAATTTCAGCTGCGAATCGAGGGAGCCGACAGTGGACAGTGATCCTCTCTCCGCCCATTCCAAATACTTTTCCATTTCTCCATTCGGTGAAATCAGTACGAAACAGAGCATGTCAACGATTTTTTAAATGCTTAAACATTTCCTTAAATAGTTCAATTTTTTTCAATTCCGTTACGCTCACATTTCTGGCACTTCTAATCTTTATGCTTTCGCTTTCTCTTACTACTCCATATATTTGGATTCTCTGTTTCATGACATCACCATCTCTAACTATAAGTTCTCTATTTTTCAGACGTATACAGGCAATCGTGATTCCAACACCCGACTATCATCAGCGTACTCATCCGAATCAACACAAAAGTATACTGTAACTTTGTCCTTTTTCTATTTCTCATTTTCTTTCATCCCACAGAATCTCATTTGTTTCCCCCCTTTTTCTTCTCCCATTTTTTCTTTCGTTTCAGCATTTTTCTGCTCAATTTTCTCTCCTTGTGAACCAAACATACAGTAGCGATCATAGGTGAGTACACCTGCATACTTTCATATGTATCTCAGCTGAAATAAGACCGTTTTGCAAAAACTTTTTTTTCAAAGATAGCTGAAACATTTAGCAATACGAAAATCAGTTTTTTGAAATGGTTCCAATTCTGATTTTTTTTGATAATCGATTTTTCCAGATCGTGATTTGAAAATTCGAAAAAAAACTTTTTATTTTTCTCTTGGAGTTATTGAGTTTTTAATGTCAAAATGTTGGAAAACACTCAAATAAACAAAAAATTATGTTGAATCGGCATTCTACCTTCTGAGCATCGTGCCACAGCTCCAGAAGTCAAAAGTGGCGCCCTCGGGAAAACTTTCATAACTCATCAAAAAATGCTCCAAATTAGTCAAAACATGTACCAAAAGATGTGTCTTGAGCTTATCTACAAACAAACATCAAAAAGTTACATTTTTAGAAAAAATAATTTTTCTAATTTTTTTTCACTCAAAAATTTTTTATTCCCATTTTTTCCTAATTTTCGATATTTTCTGGCTACAAAACGAACATACCTCTCACATACTGGGCACGAAGTGTTTTTTCACACATAATCAAACACATTTCTGCATTCTTTCTTTGTTTTATAGCCAGAAAATATCGAAAATTAGGAAAAAAAATGGGAATAAAAAATTTTTGAGTGAAAAAAATTAGAAAAAATTTTTTTTTCTAAAAATGTAACTTTTTGATGTTTGTTTGTAGATAAGCTCAAGACACATCTTTTGGTACATGTTTTGACTAATTTGGAGCATTTTTTGATGAGTTATGAAAGTTTTCCCGAGGGCGCCACTTTTGACTTCTGGAGCTGTGGCACGATGCTCAGAAGGTAGAATGCCGATTCAACATAATTTTTTGTTTATTTGAGTGTTTTCCAACATTTTGACATTAAAAACTCAATAACTCCAAGAGAAAAATAAAAAGTTTTTTTTCGAATTTTCAAATCACGATCTGGAAAAATCGATTATCAAAAAAAAATCAGAATTGGAACCATTTCAAAAAACTGATTTTCGTATTGCTGAATGTTTCAGCTATCTTTGAAAAAAAAGTTTTTGCAAAACGGTCTTATTTCAGCTGAGATACATATGAAAGTATGCAGGTGTACTCACCTATGATCGCTACTGTAGGTGCTCAATTCTTTCTTTTTTCTGAAATTCTATAACTTCTCCTCCCAATCCTCTCTCCAATTTGCCAGTGATTTGTCCACCGCCGTTTCAGTGACAATTATTTTTTTTTTTTAATCATAATATTTAATGTTATCATTAAACTTTAAAAGATTTATAATATGTATACATATTGATTGAAACGGTGTATTTATTTATTAATATATGAAGTTTATTTGAATATTTTTTTTAAACTGAAAAATAAAAAATTATCTTAAAAATGAGTTCCGATTGCGATACAATTGGTTTTAATGCGTATTTGATTAAGTGATAATTTTATTCTGAAACATTAATTTTTTCTGATTATCAAGTATAGATTGCATTCAGATTAAGGAACAAACCGTATTAAGCTAATAATACACAATTTATTTTCAAGAGTTCCTGAAACAGAAAAATGTATCGTAACCAATTGGAAAATCAGAAAATGGCCGAAAACCAAGACAACCTCTTGATAATCATTGGCAACAAATCGGAAGAAACTTCAAACATTTTTTAGAAACCTGGATTTATTGCAAAAAGCGCAGAAAAGGAATTAAGAAAACACATACTAATTCGAATACATTGGGAAGCAACTGAAACAGAAAATATTTTTATGAAGACATTTTTTGTCAGTCAAAACGGGAAGATAACAATACGTTTTTTTCAAATTGTTCTGAAATATAATCACAGTAAAAAATCAATGAAAATGAGTGTCGAGTATCACGAAAGCTCATAAAGGAGATCTTTCTCTGTCTCGTCTTATTCTGGATCTATTAATTTATTGAGAGCATTGGATGCAGAGGCCAATTCGACTGTCACTATTCAAGTTTCTACTTCGGAGGTTTATTTTCTTATTTTTACTTTTTATTTATTTATGAGTTTGGTGAAAACACTTTGGAACTGTGAATTTTAGATGTGATCTAGTCAATATTTGTATGAAACTAAAGATGAATTCACATGAATGTTGAAACAGTAGAGAAGTAATTAGGTTTTAGGTGTTCACTCAGCAGAATTTATTTTGTAAAAACCATGTTAAAGGGCTGTTTATTCTGCCGATTAATAATTTTTCTGAAAACTAATATTCAAATTTTGTTTGAAACCGCATAATTTTGTTGTGTTACCCATTCTGCAAGTGGCTCTCAAAGTTCGGTCAATACACGAGGTGTGGGTCTCGTTACAGAATTTCGATTTACGGTAGCTCTCTATCGAACTTTACCCATAAAAAAGTTTTAAAGTACGGTAGTCGCAACGAGACCTACACCTCATCCTGAACTGAGCGAGCAGCCAGCCAACGGCTATGGGTAATATGGCTGCGTAAGTAAAAATTTGTAGTCTATCGGAACAATCAATAAATCAAAAAATTATCTCCTACTCAATAAAATTATTGAAACAGTAAAGTTTGTAATATTAATATTGAAAGAAGAACTGAACTAACTAAGAAAAAGGAGATTTTCGACCCAATTCACAAGAATTTGTTTTTAAAAAGTTATGACACAGTACATTTAATTATTAAGCTCTTGAACTTGAAACCGAAAAGCTAAAAAAAAATCAATTTAATTAATTAATTGTTCTATTGAACACAGTGTTTACTACTTCCATTTGTGTACATTAAGTTCAACGTCCAACAATATTATCGATAAAACTCGTTGTGCCATTCAAAAAACATCTGAAACAGGGATGTTTGCCGTAAAACTTCAAGAGAGATTCAAAACAAAGCTGTTAGTTTTCATATTTTGAAACAAAACAGCGTGGAGAAACAGTACTTTTTTGTTCATATTTTTAGTAGAATAACCATTGAAGCTCTAGAAATCCGGTAATCGTTGTGCTGATGCGTCAAGGACTACCTGTGATAGCAATAATACAATTACCGAAACAGCAACTAAACATTTTTCTGTTTCATCACTAAATCCTCTCGCAATTTTCAAATTGTTTTTCAATATTTCATCTTACCCATTTTCAGGATCCAGACAACCGTATCCGGTACCGTCTCCTGTCTGCAGGTGGTCTGGAAGCCCATTTCAATGTGAACGCTGAGAGTGGATTGATCATTTTGGCAAGGCCTCTTGATGCATTCGCTGGGGAGAAGATTACGGTAGGTTACTGTACTTATAGTGACTGGAAAAGGTTGATTTCAGCTGCGAATCGAGGGAGCCTACAGTGGAATGCCACCACTCTCCTCCACAACTACAGTACTCATCAACGTGGTTGCCACGTCATCTCACTTGATTCCTGACGCATCGCCTGTCTCGAATACTCCGAATGAGGGAGAATAGCAGTTCAGTTTGAGAAATTATACGTGAGTTCAATTGTAGAAACTATTACTCCAATTAAAATTATAACTTTTTCAGTGCCTCTGTATCTGAAGCTGTCCGTCCACCCCATTTGGTCCAAGTACTGTCAGTGATGAATAAACCAACGGATACCAGATTTATCATCTGTAATATTGTATCTGGAAACTATCGTGGAGCATTCGGAGTCACTGCTGGAAATGATGGAAATTGTGAGCTGAGAACGCAGATGGAGTTGGATAGGGAGACTGTTGAGAGGTGAGTTTTTATTTTTACTGTTTCAAAAATGAAAAGGGAGACTGTACCGGGAATTATCAATACTTATCGCATTATTTTATTTTCCAATTTGAAAATTTAAATGTTCTGTTTCAATGAGGTCTTATGAAAAATTACGACATTTTTTACGCGTTGTGTGGGTGAGTGATGATTTGAATTTTTCAAAATTTACTAAAGAAAGTCATGGAGTCAGTTTGGAGTTATGGGATGTGTTATATATCATTGGAAAGCTGTGAAAACGCTGATTATTTACTTTTGGCCTGGTATTCGAGAAAAATAAAATTATCTACTATTTGCCGATTTTTGGTATCTAGAATTAAGTCTTTAAAACCGAAATTTCACCTAATTTTTCAAATTTTCAAGTTTCGAAGCTACGATTTTCAGATTCTCAGCGTCTTAATTTATCTATTCACTATTTTTAAGCAAAAAATTCCAGTGTTATATCAAAACTCGACGCAAAACCTATATTGGTCTACTAGCAGTATTTTGTAGTCGAACTAGCAGACCAACATCATTTTGGTCTGAAAGTTTGACTACAAATTATAACGTTAGAGCAAACAGACCAAAATCACGATTTTCAAGGAACGAAAACAGAAAAATCTAGGATTTATTAGTGATTGAAACAAATAGAATGCGGAGTTTTTTGCATAAAGTATTGAATCTTCAAAGCAATTTCAATCACCCTATCGTCTTCCCCCTTTCAATCTTAATTACAGATACCTCCTAAATGTGACCGTAACCGCTGGAACTCAAACTGATTATGCACTTGTCTCGATTACTGTACTGGATGTGAATGACAATGTGCCTAGATTTGTTTATGATTCGGATCTCGGATTGACCACTTACTTCGGAGCAGTTTCCTCGGTGGCCAATGCGTTCACAAAGGTGCTCACAGTGAAGGTAAGTGTTACTGTTTCATTAATAATATGAGTTTTTAGAAAACTTTCTGTGATAGTAACTTATCTGCGTAAATTGGGATCAGTTATGATATTTTCGTATCAAAATGCGCGCGTTTCGGCAAGTTCATTTTCATACTTCAAGAATTTTTTAATTCCGGGCCCTACTCGCTGAACGCGAGCGCAGAAAAGTTTGGTCAGTGAGAAAAAAAAATCAAATACCCTCAAAACTCAAAAAATTCACAGCGGCCGAAGTTGAATTTCTAGGCCACCGCCACCCAATTTTCTTCGGTCATTTAACTGACAAAACTTTCCAGCGCTCATTTTCAGTGGGTTGTGGGCCGAATTGAAAAATTATTGAAGTATGAAAATGAACTCGCCGAAACGGATACATCATGATATGAAAATATAATAACTGACCGCCTGACCGCAATACGCCTTTAACCTCTAATATATATTTTAGGCTGAAGACGCAGATCTTGGAAACAGTAGTCTCGTGAACTATGCATTGGATCCACTCTCCGCCCATTCCAAATACTTTTCCATTTCTCCATTCGGTGAAATCAGTACGAAACAGAGCATGTCAACGATTTTAAGCAGAAATCGACTTCAATTTTTCGAGTTTAGAGTGAGTAGTTCTACCTAATAAGTATTTCAAAATTCAAATAATTTGTTTTTAGGTATCCGCTTGTGACTCACCAATATCCGGTCAACAGTTGTGCTCAAAGGCAGATGTTGTTGTGAATGTAATCGGGTCGACCAATAGATTTAAGATGATTATCTATGGATTGAACCCACAACAGTTGAAGAAACATGAAAAGGATCTGGTGAAATCGATTAGGCAATTCACTGGAAGCTGTAATTTATTGACGATTGAAAAGATGATTGAGCACACTGCCATTGAAAATCAGGTGAGTGTTCAGGGTCCAAAAGTTTTGGTTCGAGAGCTGACACATTTTTCGAAATTAAAAGTTGTGTGACTTTATGCTTCGTGGCTTAAAAACCACATTTTCCAGATATGGTTTTTTCCGGTTCGTTCTGAATAAATTAGAACCAGATGAATATCTTGTCCTTTTCGTGGTGTAGTGGTTCGAATAGGCTTTGCGATTGGTTCAGATCCTTTTTGTCCAACCGCGAATCTCGAGTCAAAATAGACGACTACATTTCAGATAATAGTTTTAATAACGTCTCTGGTGTTCTTCAAGGTACTGTAACGGGTCCATTCCTGTTCTTGATTTATATCAATGATCTGATTCAGTCCCTTCCATCAGATGTGTATTCCATCGCATTTGCTGATGATCTTTAAATTAGAACCAGATGAATATCTTGTCCTTTTCGTGGTGTAGTGGTTCGAATAGACTGCTCTTTTCAATAACAAGTTTATCAGAACTAGAAAACTTCAGGTAGTGATTGCATAGTTTTATTTAGAAAAATAAACAAATTTTTTGAAACAGAAATTTTTTATATAAAGTTATATTTTTGTACCGTTTCAATGTTTTTATGAAATTCTTATGAATATTTTTTTTCGGTGGAATGATTATTTTTGTCTTCGAGTTTTTTATAACTTCCGGCAGCATGATAGTTTATTGCATCTGTTCGGCATAGTGAGAATTGTTTAAATAAGCAATTTCTGGGTAATTTGTGAAACAGTACCGCTGTGTTTTTTTCTGAAAATCTCATAAAAAGATCATGAAACAGTAAAATATATGAAAAAGTAACATGTTTTTGATTGAATATCTCAATAGAGGAATTATCAATTACGAACAATTACGATAGATCTGAAAACCATTGTGAAACAGTAAAATTTTATCAGAAGACACGGTGTCCATTCCGAAACTCCAAACCAAACTCAGAAGCTATGGAATACGTGAATTGGTTATGCGCTTTTCTAACAAACAGGACTCAAAAAGTTTGTGTTGACGATGTTTTGTCTTTCGAAAAACCTGTACTGTCTGGCGTCCCCCAAGGATCAGTTCTTGGACCTCTCCTGTTTCTATTGTTTATCAATGATATCGGAGACGACTTTTAATCTGATTTCCTTCTATATGCCGATGATTTGAAGCTTTTCTCCACAGATGCTAGCCAGATTCAGAGTGATCTGAACTGTCTATCTTTGTGGTGCAAAGAGTGGCAAATGTCTGTTGCACCCAACAAATGTGAAGTAATAACTTTTGTCCACTCCAGAAAAACAACTAACCGCCAAGTTGATTTCACCATCAATGATCAATTACTCCCAAGCACAGACAAAATTCGAGATTTAGGCTTACTTTTCTCTTCTGATAGTACTTTTTCATCTCATCTAGAAAATTCCATCCGAATAGCTAACCAAAGGGTAAATATTCTTTTTAATGTCCTTAAAAATGCTTGTTTCGAAATTTTCATTAAATGTTTCACAATCTATATTAGGCCTCTTTTAGAATACGGCACAATTATTTCCTCCCCTATCACAAAAGAACAAATTAGAAAATTAGAATCGTTTCAAAAATCTTTCGTTTTTCGTGTTTTCAAAAAATTTCATATCAACTACTCCTCTTATTTTGACTCACTTTTACATTGCCACTTAGAGCCGCTAGAGCGGCGCAGACTATTATTAGATCTTTCTTTCATGTACAGTAGCGAGCATAAGTGAGTATACCTCCATACTTTCATATGTATCTCAGATGAAACAAGTCCGTTTTGCATAAACTTGTTTTTCAAAGATAGCTGAAGTATCCAGTAAAATTGACATTAGTTTTTTGTTTGATGTGATCAGCTGATTTTTTTTGATTATCGATTTTTCCTGATCTTGATTTGAAAATCCGAAAAAAAACTTTTTATTTTTGAACTGGACCCTATGATTTTTTAAATCAAAAATGTTGAGTAATGTTCATAAAAACAAAATATGATGTTAGAATGCTTTTGTGAATCTTGATCATCGTGCTACAGCTCCAGAAGTCCAAAGTGGTATGCTTGGCTAAATCGTCATAACTCATTGAAAAATGGTTCAAATTGGTTGAAAATTGCGGGAAAAGATGCGTGATATCTTTATCAACAATCTTATATTTGAAAATAATAATTTTGAGAAAACATTTTTTCGAATTTTTTTTCACTCGAAAAATTTTGGTTTCCAACTTTTGCCCAATTTTTCCTGTTTTTTGATTATAAAATAGCTGTAATAGAATTAATGAAAATCTAATTTCGATGTTTCATGTAAAATTCAACTAAAATTCGCAAATTGTTACTGTTTTATAATCAAAAAACATGAAAAATTGGGCAAAAGTTGGAAACCAAAATTTTTCGAGTGAAAAAAATTCGAAAAAAAAAGTTCTCAAAATTATTATTTTTGAATATAAGATTGTTGATAAACATATTACGCATCTTTTCCCGCAATTTTCAACCAATTTGAATCATTTTTCAATGAGTTATGGCGATTTAGCCAAGCATACCACTTTGGACTTCTGGAGCTGTAGCACGATGATGAAGATTCACAGAAGCATTCTAACATTATATTTTGTTTTTATGAACATTACTCAACATTTTTGATTTAAAAAATCGTAGGGTCCAGTTCAAAAATAAAAAGTTTTTTTTTTGGATTTTGAAATCAAGATCAGGAAAAATCGATAATCTTAAAAATCAGCTGATCACCTCAAACAAAAAACTTATGTCAATTTTACTGGATACATCAGCTATCTTTGAAAAAAAAATTTATGCAAAACGGACTTGTTTCAGCTGAGATACATATGAAAGTATGGAGGTATACTCACTTATGCTCGCTACTGTATAAGACGCACTCTCAGAGACGATCGAGCATCGATCAACAGACCATGTTCACCCGAAAAAAGTCGACCATCTCCGATTTGCCAATTCTTTTGATCGAAGATAGTATCAAGTGTTCTCCGCAAATGGGGGTACTTTTTGGCCGGGTCCGTCACCTAGGTACCTAGGAAAACCAAAAAATCTATATTTTTCGAAAATTTTTCCTGAAGTAGTTAGCTATGAAATCTTGACGGGAAATTAATGTAGACACTATTTTAAGCATTTTTTGTGTTTAAAAGAAAATTTCAGCTCAACACCTTCATAGTGAAATATTTCAAAATGTGTGGAATTTTCGGGTTTTTTTCATGAAATTGTTTTTATCTCGGCAGTGATCCGAGAAGACAGCGTTTTTTATTCGAAATTCGTAATCTACATAAAATTTGGTATTGGGTGCATGCTGTCCCTACTTGTAACTCTTTCTCCAAAGAACGGTTTTTTAGGGAAGTATGAGAAAAACTGCCATTTCAATTTTTGAGGCATTCCGGTAAATCATTTTGGATGTTTCAAAATGATGGTTTTTTTAAGTTTTTCATTCAATCATGACATTTTTCAGCAATTTCAACACAATATTCGATCATACCACAAAAAAATTTCAAAAAATTGAATTTTTGATTTTTTTGAAATTTTTTCCTGAATTGAATCATTCGAACTGAAATATTAAGGATATCATTATAAAATCAAAAGAATATAGTCAGAACATAATTTGGGTTCATGAAACAACTAGTTTCGATTATCGGGTCATCTGCAACTTACGTTTTCGAGATGAAATTTAGAGAAATGTTCCACTTGGGAAGTTGATGAAATGGTACATCACACTTTCAACGTTATTTGACAGAGGATTGCAAGGAATGTAACTGGAAAAGTAAGAAAACTGCAAAAATTGATTGATTTAGCAAAATTTTCAAAAAGAAAATTGAAAAACACTTTTCTGACTTCCACAAAAAGATCAGTCCATTGCATACGTATGAGTCTTATTTTTTTCAATTTTCTTTTTGAAAATTTTGCTAAATCAATCAATTTTTGCAGTTTTCTTACTTTTCCAGTTACATTCCTTGCAATCCTCTGTCAAATAACGTTGAAAGTGTGATGTACCATTTCATCAACTTCCCAAGTGGAACATTTCTCTAAATTTCATCTCGAAAACGTAAGTTGCAGATGACCCGATAATCGAAACTAGTTGTTTCATGAACCCAAATTATGTTCTGACTATATTCTTTTGATTTTATAATGATATCCTTAATATTTCAGTTCGAATGATTCAATTCAAGAAAAAATTTCAAAAAAATCAAAAATTCAATTTTTTGAAATTTTTTTGTGGTATGATCGAATATTGTGTTGAAATTGCTGAAAAATGTCATGATTGAATGAAAAACTTAAAGAAACCATCATTTTGAAACATCCAAAATGATTTACCGGAATGCCTCAAAAATTGAAATGGCAGTTTTTCTCATACTTCCCTAAAAAACCGTTCTTTGGAGAAAGAGTTACAAGTAGGGACAGCATGCACCCAATACCAAATTTTATGTAGATTACGAATTTCAAATAAAAAACGCTGTCTTCTCGGATCACTGCCGAGATAAGAACAATTTCATGAAAAAAACCCGAAAATTCCACACATTTTGAAATATTTCACTATGAAGGTGTTGAGCTGAAATTTTCTTTTGAACACAAAAAATGCTTAAAATAGTGTCTACATTAATTTCCCGTCAAGATTTCATAGCTAACTACTTCAGGAAAAATTTTCGAAAAATATAGATTTTTTGGTTTTCCTAGGTACCTAGGTGACGGACCCGGCCAAAAAGTACCCCCATTTGCGGAGAACACTTGATACTATCTTCGATCAAAAGAATTGGCAAATCGGAGATGGTCGACTTTTTTCGGGTGAACATGGGTGATCGAACGAGTCAGAGAGTGCGTCATAAACTCCTTGTCTCCAAAGAAATAATTATTCCGAATATTTCTTTTGTAAAATTTTCTAATGTATCTAACTTACGTCGGCATAATTTCCATATACGCTCTCTCCTGTCGAATTCCTCTAAAATAGGTTCCAAATTTCTCATTAACAGAACTTTGCGTTGTTGGAATGCCCTCCCTTCTCACTTTTTCCCCCAACGTCCCTCATCTATTGTTTTCAAATCCCATATTGCATCATATAACTTTGACAATTTTCTGATTCTCAACAATTTTAACTTTTAATGTTTCGTATTTTTACTTCGTATATATTTTTTTTACCTTGATATGTATAAGCGGCCTTTGGTCCTTCAATCAATAAATTTTATCAGAAGTAATTTCTTTTATTTTCAGTATTTTCGTTTCCAGTTTTTTACATGACATTCACTAAAAGGAGAAAATCATTAACTATGCTGATTGTGAGAACTCCAGGGTCAGTTCTCATAAACTTTTAGTCGCCTGTGAAACAATCGATATTTTTGGATACATATTTCAAATGTTCTTTTTATGAATCCGGGAGTGATTGCATAGTTTTATTCAGAAAAAAAAGCAACTTTTTTGAAACAGAAAATGTTTATAGGAAGTTATAATTTTGTACCGTTTCAATGTTTTTGTAAAGTCCTTATGAACTTTTTTTGTTAGTGGAATCTTTTTTTTTAATCGTGAGTTTTTTATAACTTCCGGTACCAGAACAGTTTGTTTGAAGTGTGCCTTTTTCGCATAGTGAGAAAGAATTAAATAAGCAATTGCTGGGAAATTAGTGAAACATTATATTTCCAAGTCTACCGGTGTGTTTTTTTCTGAAACTCTCATAAAGAGACCACGAAACAGTGAAATTTATGGAATTATCTAAATAGAGGAACTATCAACTACGGACAATTACAATAGAATTCAAAAAATTTGTGAAACAGTGAAATTTTATCTGAAATATCCTACTGTTTCGCTTCCAATTTTTCCATGACATTCTCTAAAAGAAAGAAATCGTAAATCATTTTGAGAACTCCAGGGCCAGCTCTCATAAACTTTTAGTCACCTGTAAAACAGTCGATATTTTTGAAAACAAGTTACAAATTTTCCGACAATCAAAAAAATCGGTTTCCAGATCCGAACGGACATCTACTGGTACGCAGTGAACCCCACAACAAAGAAGATTTGCAAGAAACAGGACATTCGAAAGTTGTTCGAGACGTCGAATGTTCAATTGATTGCTGGAAAAGTGCAGCCATGGTTCAGACTGGAAAGAATTTCAGAGGATGTGAGTATTGTTTTTCCATTTAGTTTCAGAAATCAATTTGTTACAGGCCGGAGAGGAAGGAAATATGTCGAATGGAGGGATTCTGTCAACCAACTGGAAGACATCCAACATTCTTTTGATCATCCTCGCTGTCACCGTTGCTCTCGGAGCTATAATTGGAATCTGTGCCATTTGTGTCTTCTGGAATCGATACAAGACAGCGCAACGGAATGCATCCAACTTCTCCCACTCATATCCTCAGAAGTTGGGTCCAATCTATCATCCAACAATGGGAATGGATCCACGAACAGAGTATGATTATGAGACACAAAATGTGAATATGTTGATTTCTGATGAGGATTTGACAATGAAGAGTGGATCGATTGGAGTGCCAGCACATCAGAGAATGGGTGGTGGAGGGCCACAGTTTGGAGGTCCTGGATTCGGAGGACCTGGGGGACCACAGATGAATGGAGGAGGGGGTGGAGGAGGAGGAAATCAGAGTTATAGAACTTATGGATATAGGCCTGCACAGAGTACGGCTTACGAAGGAGATTTTAGGTGAGTGTAGGGAGAAAAAAAGTGTTTTAAAAACGAGAAGGTTTGAGTGTAGTTATGATTATTCAAAGTTCAGGAGAAGAGAGTGAGAGGGCGCAGAGAAACGAGAATGTCTAGCTTCTCTGTGTCTCTCGCCGAACTTCAAACTGTCAGAACTTACTTCGAAATCGGCTGTTCTGATACATTATTAGCGTGTTTTTCAAGTTGAATTAAAGTTAAATTTATTAAAATTCTGCTGTTTCGCGAATCTGTGAAAATGTTCTAATTTTTTAAAAAGTTGTTTGTTGTAACAAATTGGTGTCTGATTTTAACTCGCCTTGTTTTCAGCTTTTTCAGTCCATTTAAACGAAAAACGCGCGTTTTTCAAGCTGGATGAAAATTTATTCTAAAGCAATTAACTCGCCACAGTTCTTACAACTGCGCTCCACCGAAATCCTCTTGAAAAATGTCTCTTTTTCTCTGAGTCTCTCAATTTTGCACACAATTTCTTCGGTTTCGGTAGAGCGCGGTTTGAAGAAGCGTGATGTGCTAATAAGTTTTTCAAAATTTTACTGTTTCACAAAAATGTGAAGGTGATTCTCTACAGTGAAAAATATTGCGTTTTTTTCCCATTATCTAAAAATGCCTTATTTCAGCATAGAAGAATCGATGTACGCAATTAATCCATCAGGACGACTGGATCCGGTTACGAAGTGAGTTTCATTCCTAACCTTTTTTCAGCCCTTTTTTTAAATTCTAAACTTTCATTTGTATCATCTCAATATAATTTTCAGTCGAGTAATTCTTCCGACGAATTTACCGCGAACAACAAGTAAGATATCTATATCAAAACGCTTTCGGTTTTAATGCTTCTTTTCGTTTTCTAATCCAATCGGTTTCTTGACGAGACATGCGCTTCTCTGTTTTGCATGGCTTTATTACATTGTTTCAGTTTCATTAAAGGGTACTGTAACTAAGACTAGGAAATGTAAATGTTAATTGAGAGTGGAGTTAAGAATGTCAAGGATGAAGTTTGAAATAGTAGGATTTGGTCATAACCTTTAACTAGTAAGGATCAGCAATGATAAATCTCAAAAATGAGAAAAAAATCTGAATGTCTAACGTTTAGTAAGAAGTTGGTACTACAGAAAACTTACATTCAAAAAGTAAATGCATTTTACTGTTTCATGTTTTCTTTTTTTTTAAATCAAATTACATTGATAGACAATTATCGAATCAGATGGGTAAATTAGGTCTCATTCCTACTTCGAATTCCAGAAACGCCTTACAGTAGTACGCAGTTAGTACAGTTAGTGTTTTTGATGAAAACTCTGGGAAACAGAAAATTTTAAATTTTATTGCTATTGTTTTCTTCTCAAAGTAATCTAGTTCCGTAATTGAATTCAGATTTTGTTGGGATAGTTAAATATATTAAACCCCAACACTTCCTGTTTCAACTGTTCCATTTTAAAATTTTCCGACACTATTTGACAGTACATGCGGAACAGCTTTTTTTGAATTAGTAAACTTTTAGTTTAATAAAAGAAATGGCCGCTTTAATATTTTAAGATCTCACCGACTATGAGACACTGATTTACTGAAAATTGAGAAATGTTAATGTGAATTTCAAGGAACAGTTCTGTTAATTGTTGAGCTTTCAATTTTTTTCTGTTTTATCAGACACCTATTAGCCCAACATGAAATCTCATTCGATAGTTTTTACTGTAAAAAACCAATAAATTATCAACACAACAATCGATAACAGAACGACAATGTGGAATTGTTACATAATAAAGTAAAATTGGATTTCTGAAACAGGGAAATTATTTAGTGTCAGATAAGTTGATTTGGAAACAACACTGTTAATCAAATCAAGGTTAGCCATCTAATTGTCTTCATAATGAAAAGTTATTAAAACAGGAAAAAATCAGATACGAATTTCGAAATTTATTAAAACTTCAATTTTTGAATATTGTGAAACAGCAAACTTGAATATTCAGATATCTGCAACTTCCACGTTTCTTTCTTTTAAATTACGATTTGACTTCAAAAGTTGAGCTCAGTGGGAATCTGATTTTAAATTAACAGTCTTATTCACAACTATCAAACAATAACGCGATAATAATATGGGTCATGTCATCTTCATTATGATTTAAAAGTCTTGCAACAGGGATATTTATTTTATGCTTGGGTAACTTCTACTGATTCAAAAAGCACTTTTCATGTTTTGACGTCTTTTGACTATTAGACTTCAAATTCAAGGACCCGGTTACTCTTATTATGATTTATTAGCTCAGCACAGCTCTTACAACTGCGCTCCACCGAAATCTTTTTGAGAAATGCACGCAATTTTCTTTCGTTTCGTTAGAGTTAGACGTTTGTAATGCTAATAGAAAACATTACTCTTTCAAAACATCTCAAAATCTACTCTTCAATTTTATCATAGTTATCATAGTTCTCCACAGCCTTCTCCACAGCCTTCTGAATTTCCAAAACTTACCGTTTCAAGCGTTTCTCCAAATAGTTCAACCTTTTTTCAATTCAATTCGCTCACATTTCTGGCACTTCTAATCTTCGCTTTCTGTTACTGCTCCAAATATTTGGATTCTCTGTTTCATGACATCACCATACCTAACTATAAGTTCTCTCTTTTTCAGACGTATACAGGCAATCGTGATTCCAACACCCGACTATCATCAGCGTACTCATCCGAATCAACACAAAAGTATACTGTAACTTTGTCCTTTTTCTATTTCTCATTTTCTTTCATCCCACAGAATCTCATTTGTTCCCCCCCCCCCTTTTTCTTCTCCCATTTTTTCTTTCGTTTTAGCATTTTTCCGCTCAATTTTCTCTCCTTGTGAACCAAACATAGGTGCTCAATTCTTTCTGAAATTTCTATAACTTCTCCTCCCAATCCTCTCTCCAATTTGCCAGTGATTTGTCCACCGCCGTTTCAGTGACAATTTTTTTTTTTAAATCATAATATTTAATGTTATTATTAAACTTTAAAAGATTTATAATATGTATACATATTGATTGAAACGGTGTATTTATTTATTAATGTATGAAGTTTATTTGAATAATTTTATTAATTGAAATATAAAAAATTATCTTAAAAATGCGTTCCGATTGCGATACAATTGGTTTTAATGCGTAATTGATTAACTTATAATTTTATTCTGAAACATTTTTTTTTTGATTATCACTCGAGTATAGACTGCATTCAGAATAAGAAACAGAACGTATTGAGCTAATAATACAAATTTGCTTTTCAAGAGTTCCTGAAACAGAGAAATGTATCGTAACCAATTGGAAAATCAGAAAATGGCCAGAAACCACAGCAACCTCAAAGTAAATTCAGATGCCGAGCTCAACATTTGCTCATAGAAAGCGCTCTTGATAACCATTGGCAACAAAATCTGGAATTGGAAGAAACTTCAAACATTTTTTAGAAACCTGGATTTATTGCAAAAAGCGCAGAAAAGGAATTAAGAATACACATACTATTTCGAATACATTGGGAAGCAACTGAAACAGAAAATATTTTTATGAAGAAATTGTTTGTCAGTCAAAACGGGAAGATAACAATACGTTTTTTTCAAATTGTTCTGAAATATAATCACAGTAAAAAATGGATAAAAATGAGTCTCAAGTGGCACGAAAGCTCCTAAAGGAGATCCCAGTCTTTTCTCTGTTTCTTCTTATTCTGGATCTATTAATTTATTGAGAGCATTGGATGCAGAGGCCAATTCGACTGTCACTATTCAAGTTTCCACTTCGGAGGTTTATTTTCTTATTTTTACTTTTTATTTATTTATTTTTCTCCAAACCCAAACAATGGAAGTGGATCCAAAACTCGCTCATTTCGTTAGCATCACAATTAACGTCGCTGATAAGAACGACTGGATTCCAAACTTTGAAAGTGGATCATATGAATTCGATGTTAAGGAAGACACTCTTCCGGGGACTATTGTGGGACAAGTCAATGCATTTGATCAGGATAGAGATGTGAGTTTGGTGAAAACACTTTGGAACTGTGAATTTTACATTCAACTGGGAGCGATTGAATATTTTTATGAAACTAAAGATGAATTCACATGTCGTTTTCGAGACAGTAGAAGTAATTAGGTTTGAAGGTTAACTCAGCAGAATTTATTATGTAACAAGTGTGTCTCTACTGTCGATTACCAATTTTTCTGAAACCTGACTTCAAATTTTGTTTGAAACAGCATAATTTTGTTGTTTTTACCAAAGTTCGGCCCGGTGATTCGTAATTTTAAATATTGAAAAAGGAATTAAATGTAAGTTTCTAAGTTTCTCCTCATTAAAAAAAAATAATATTTCCGTTTTTTGTGTTGTGGTGAAACTCAAGTAAAACATGTACGGGATTCTTTACTTATCGCCCCCCACATCAGTAGAGTCCCCCACGTTGAAATTTACCTAGGAAGAGCCCCCCACCCAGTACAAAACAGGTGGGGGCTTTTTCCTCACGGCGGGGGGCTCTACTTCTGTTTTGGTGTGAAACAATGACCCCCCACCAGTACAAAGTGGGGGGCGATTGTTCAAGAACCTGGTATTCATGACTTATCGCCCCCACCCCCCTAGAGCCCCCCACCGGGAGTGGAGTCGTAATTCTTACTGTTTATCTTTAGCTGTAATCATTTATTGATAGCCCCCACCATTGAACATCGGTCCCCCACCTATGGATTATTAGACCCCCATCATTGAATATAAGTCCCCCATTAATGACTTTAAAACCCCCACTGTTTAACAATAGACCCCCATCATAGAACATCAGGCCCCCACTATTGAATTCCACACTATGAATGAAACAAATGGAAGCACGTTTTCAGACTATAAGCTTGAACATCATAAATATAAATTATGCCGAAAATGTCTTTCCGGGTCTTTTTACCTAAGCCTGAAGATTCGGGTATAGTTGAATTATTTTGGACTAAATGGTTCAGGAGTATAAGCGAAAAAAGAGAAAAGGGAGGGGGGCTAATGTTCAATGGGTGGGGGGTCAATAATCAATCAGGTGGGGAGCTTTTCCCAGGTCCTTTTTGGGGGGGTCATTCTTCAATATAGGGGGGGACGAAAAGTAAATATACCCACATGTACAAGCGTGCACAAGTAAAACGAACTCACAAGAGTTAGTTTTTTTAAAAAGTTATGAAACAGTAAATTTTAATTAATAATGTCTTAAAGGAGGGCTGAAATAATTTTTATTTCAAGCTTACTAGGGAATGACTTACACATAGGTTGGAGAAACACAACATGATTTTTATCGCTGGAAAGCTGACGTTTCCCTGATTCCGAATCTATATTCTGTTTTTGCAGTGGCCCTCTCACATCAGTTTTGAGAAATTCGGCTCCAAAGTTAGGGTAAATTTTAGTGCTCAAACTCAAGTTGTTAACCCGCGTGTTGCCCCAAAACGTGAATCCATTCGGTAGGTAGACAAATCAGCGGTTGAAAACACGCGGGTTGACAACTTGAGTTTGAGCACTAAAATTTACCCTAACTTTGGAGCCGAATTTCTCAAAACTGAGAGGGCCACTGCAAAAACAGAATATAGATTCGGAATCAGGGAAACGTCAGCTTTCCAGCGATATATATCATGTTGTGTTTCTCCATACTTTGTGTAAGTCATTCCCTAGTTAGAATTCTTCAGACAATATTAAGAAGCTTTCATCATTAGAGTATATGCTAAAAATTGCTCTGAACGCCACAATTCCCGTTTTCCTGACTCTGAACGAACCTTCGTGGAAGAGTTTTTCCGCGCGGCCGTGTAGTCCTCTCGGATTTGTTCAATTCTTCGTTTTCTTAATGTTTCCAACAAATTTTCGTAGTTTTTTAGATGAATTCACATACCTGTTGAAACAGTATAAGTAATTAGAGGGATTTATTTTGTACAAACCTTATTTGTCCAGTGTATATTCTGCACATTACTAATTGTTCTGAAACCCGACTTCAAATTTTATTTGAAACCGCATAATTTTGTTGTATGGCTACACTTGTGAGCATTTTTAAGTATGCGGAAAAATCCATAATTCAAAAAAAAATCTATCACACTTGTTAACATTATTGAAACTGTAAAATTCGTAATTTTAAATATTAAAAAAGGAGTTAAATGTAAGTTTCCAAGTTCTCTCCTCATATTTTAAATTATTTATTTCCTTGTTTTATGGACAAGATTTCTCAAGTAAAACGAACTCACAAGAATTTGTTTTTATAAAGCTATGAAACCGAGCATTTTAATCACATATTAATTTTTTCAACTTAAAACCGAAAATCTGAAAAATCGAATTAACTAATTGGTCATTCTATTTATCGAACTCTACTACTTCCATCAGTGTAAAGTTAAAATATTACCGGACTGAAACAGCAAAAAAAGTTATGTTTTCATTTTATCCATCTTTACCTGAATTGTTTAAGAAGTTAGACAGGAGTTTTATTATCTTATAAATTCCTTATGCACGTTCATATAACATCCGGAACAGGGATATTTGGTGTAAAAGTCAAGTAAGATTTGAAACAAAACGCTTATTTTTTTTGAAAGCTCATTCCACAAAAAAATGAGAAACTCGAAAACTTGCAGAGCTTCCAATGACAGATTGACACTTCATTGATATTTCTGAAACTGGAGAAACAGCACTTTTTTGTTCATATTTTTAGTAGAATAACCATTGAAGCTCTAGAAATCAGGTAATCGTTGTGCTGATTGTTTTGTGAGTAAAAAGCGACCAGGACTACCTCTGACAGTATTCACAACAATAATACAATTTCCGAAACTGTTACAAAATATTTTTCTGTTTCATCATTAAATCTTCTCTCAATTGTCAAATCTCTGATCATCTCTCCCAATTTTCAGGATCCAAACAACCGTATCCGGTACCGTCTCCTGTCTGCAGGTGGTCTGGAAGCCCATTTCAATGTGAACGCTAAGAGTGGATTGATCACTTTGGCAAGGCCTATTGATGCATTCGCCGGGGAGAAGATTACGGTAGGTTACTGTCTTTATCGTGACTGGAAAAGGTTGATTTCAGTTGCGAATCGAGGGAGCCGACAGTGGAATGCCACCACTCTCCTCCACAACTACAGTACTCATCAACGTGATTGCCACATCATCTCACTTGATTCCTGACGCATCGCCTGTCTTGAATACACCGAATGAGGGAGAGTTGCAGTTCAGTTTGAGAAATTATACGTGAGTTTTAAACTTTTACTCCAATTAAAATTATAACTTTTTCAGTGCTTCTGTATCTGAAGCTGTCCGTCCACCCCATTTGGTCCAAGTACTGTCAGTGATGAATAAACCAACAGATACCAGATTTATCATTTGTAATATTGTATCTGGAAATTATCGTGGAGCATTCGGAGTCACTGCTGGAAATGATGGAAATTGTGAGCTGAGAACGCAGATGGAGTTGGATAGGGAGACTGTTGAGAGGTGAGTTTTTATTTTTACTGTTTCAGAAATAAAAAGGGAGACTTTACTGAAAATTACAATTAATTATCGCATTTTTTTATTTTCAAATTTGAAAGTTTAAATGTTCTGTTTCAATAAGGTCTATTAAAAATTCACGAAAATTTTTAATCGTTGAATGAGTGAGTGATGATTTTACATTTTCTAAATTTACTAGCCAAGGTCATGGAGTCAGTTTTGATCTATGGGACGTGACTTATATAATTGGACAGCTGAGAAAACGCTCATTCCGAATATATACTTAGTTTTTGCCCGCGAGACCTGGTATTCGAGAAAAATATAGCTCTCAACGATTTTTGGTATCGAAACATTAAAACAGAAATTTCACCTAAGTTTTGAAACTTTCAAGTTTCAAAGCGACGATTTTCAGATTCCCAGCGTCTTAATTTTATTTATGTTGGCGCTAGCAGACAAAAATCACGATTTTCAGGGAACGAAAAACAGAAAAATCTAGAATTTATTAGTGATATTATTAGTGATAGAAACAAATAGAATGCAGCGTTTATCGCATAAAGTATTGTGCCGTAATATAATTTCAATCACCCTATCGTCTTCCCCATTTCATTCTTAATTACAGATACCTCCTGAATGTGACCGTAACCGCTGGAACTCACACCGACTATGCACTTGTCTCGATTACTGTACTGGATGTGAATGACAATGTGCCTAGATTTGTTTATGATTCGGATCTCGGATTGACCACTTACTTCGGAGCAGTTTCCTCCGTTGCCAATTCGAGTTTAGAGTAAGTAGTTCTACCTGAAAAGTATTTCGAAATTCAAATAATTTATTTCAAGGTATCCGCTTGTGACTCGCCAATATCCGGTCAGCAGTTGTGCTCGAAGGCAGATGTTGTTGTGAATGTAATCGAGTCGACCAATAGATTTAAGATGATTATCTATGGATTGAACCCACAACAGTTGAAAAAACATGAAAAGGATCTGGTGAAATCGATTAGACAGTTCACTGGAAGCTGTAATTTATTGACGATTGAAAAGATGATTGAGCACACTGCTATTGAAAATCAGGTGAGTGTTCAGGGGTCGAAAACTTTTGGTTTGTGAACTGACACATTTTTCCGAAATTATAGCAAAATATCATAACTGACCACGATACGCCTTTAGAACGTACAAATGTTTGTAGCCCATTTAAAAGTTGTGTGTCGTTATGCTTCTTGGCGTAAAACCCATTCTTTCCAAATATGGTTTGTCCAGTTTTTTAAATTCTATGGGGATTGATTACATAGTTTCTTTTTTTAAATAAGCAACTTTTTTGAAACAGAAAATTTTTATAGAAAGTTATAGTTTTGTACTGTTTCACAGTTTTTGTAAAGTTCTTTTGAACACGTTCTCTTAATGGAACTGCCGTTAGTGGATTCTGACAAATTAATTAAAACAGGTGTTTTTAAAACATTCACTGCTTCGATTTTTCACTTTCGGTAACAGAATAGTTTGTTTGAAGTGCACCTGTTTGGCGTAGTGGGAATGATTTTTAAAGATTGAAATGCTGCGATAATGTCTACCACTATGTATTTTCTGAAAATCTCATAAAAAGTTCATAAAACAATAAAATATATGAAAAAGTAACATGTTTTTGATTGAATATCTCAATATCTATCAATTACGAACAATTACGATAGATCTGAAAACCATTGTGAAACAATAAAATTTTATCTGAAATAATTTCTTTTATTTTCAGTATTTTCGTTTCCACTTTTTACATGACATTCTCTAAAAGGAGAAAATCATTAATTATGCTGATTGTGAGAACTCCAGGGTCAGTTCTCATAAACTATTAGTCGCCTGTGAAACAGTCAATGTTTTTGGATACACGTTTCAAATGTTCTTTCTATGCTTCAGAGAGTGATTGCATAGTTTTATTTAGAAAAAAAACAACATTATTGAAACAGAAAATGTTTATAGGAAGTTATAATTTTGTACCGTTTCAATGTTTTTGTAAAGTCCTTATGAACTTTTTTGTTAGTGGAATCTTTTTTTTTAATCGTGAGTTTTTTATAACTTCCGGTATCAGAACAGTTTGTTTGAAGTGCGCCTTTTTCGCATAGTGAGAAAGATTTAAATAAGCAATTGTTGGGAAATTAGTGAAATGTTATATTTCTAAATCTACCAATGTGTTGTTTTTCTGAACATCTCATAAAAAGATCATGAAACAGTGAAATTTACGGAATTATCTAAAGAACAATTATCAACTACGGACAATTACAATAGAATTCAAAAAAATTGTGAAACAGTGAAATTTTATCTGAAATACAGAACCGCAATGTTGAATTGTTACATAATCGAAAAAAAAAGAATTTCTGAAACAGGGTTTATAGTTTCAGAAAAGTCAATGTGTCAAGAAGTCAAAAAATCAAGATTACCCAACTAGTCGTGTTCGTAATGAAAAATTATTGAAACAGGAAAATTCAGATATAAAATTCGAGATTACCTAAAACTAGAATTTTTGAAATTGTTCACTTCAACAAGAAAGAGTGCCTAATAATTCTGAATATTGTGAAACAGGAAACTTGAATTTCCAGATTTAATCAAACACGGCTGTATCAGAACATTTAGCTTTGAGTACTGAAACCGACTTAAAATCACTATGACAATATGGGTCATGGTACCCGCATCATGATGTGAAAGTCTTGGAACAGTGATATATGTTTTTATACATTGATAATTTCTACCGCTTCAAATAGTTCATGCTATAGTTTTCCAACGTCTTTAAACTCTAGACTTTAAACTCAAGGGCGCGGCTCTCCTCATTATGATTTAGTAGCTCAGCACAGCTCTTACAACTGCGCTCCACCGAAATCCTCTTGAGAAATATCCATTTTTCTCTGAGTCTCTCGATTTCTCCCACAATTTACTTTGGTTTTGGAAGAGCGCGGTTGTAAGATGTGTGTCGTGCTAATAAAAGTTTTGAAACGTTACTGTTTCAAAACATCTCATAATCAACTCTTGACTTTTATCATAGCTCTCCGCTGTGTACAACCTCCAAAAAGCGTCAAGACTTACCGTTTCAAAACGTTTCTACAAATAGTTCAAACTTTTTCAATTCAATTTGCTCACATTTCTGTCACTTCTAATCTCAATGCTTTCGCTTTTTCTTACTATTCCATATATTTGGATTCTCTGTAAGAGTTTCCTGAAAATTGTAACCTATTGGTAAATCAGAAAATGGCAGAGAACCAATGCTACAAATAAAATTCAGATGCCTAATAATGGAGATCAAATTTTGTTCATAGTCGGTACAAATGCTCCTGATAACAATTGGAAACAAAATCCACAATCCAACATTTTTAGAAACCCGGATTTATTTTTAAAAAAGAAGCAAACTTGGAAATGTACCCTCCGAAACCATCGATGATTTTATGAAATTAAAAGCTTTTGAAAAATTATAAACTTTTATTGAAGGACGAAAGATTTAAATAATGAGGTAAGATAATTGAAATCAATTAATAAACACCAAACAATCATCCCACAATGAAGTATGACGAACGGAAAATGTTGCAGTCTTTCCATCGATACGTCTGATGTCGATGCCTCCGTTTATCTCTATCGGACCATCGTTACTACTGAAAATAAATAGTGAATTTCAGAAGTGATCTATATCATTTGAAAGCTAACAAATTGTGACTTCGAAACGTGTTTTCAAACTTTGCTTATTTCCAAAACTGACCTAGTTATATGATTTTTACTTTTTTGTTTGAGCATGTATTCGTAACTCTCACAAAGTCAACTTTCAAATGATATATATCAAGGCAGAAAACTTTTATTTAGGTCTAGATCCTTCCCTAGTGTAAGTCACTTATCAACTCACGTCTTCATGATTCGTTTGACTCCTTTGTCAACCTCTTCATATGGGATATCATGCAACGCAAATTCTTTGAATTCTTCCATTGATTTGAATTCAAAGTCCAAGAATTCCAGATTCAAATGAGCCTCCATTGCAATCCATTTCTTGAAGAACGAATTCCAGTCCTTGTTTGAGAATTGATTTGTTCCAAGAATCACTTGGGCACTATCTATTTCCAGTAGTCGCTCATATCCAATCCATTGCGACTTGACCATTTCTAATTTCTTCAGACCTTTTGGAAATTTCAAATCAAAATTCTCGTTATTGATATGTAGAAAGAAATACATTAGATCATTAGTTTTTATATTCTTCAGGAGATATGCGGCATGCTCATCCACGTTGATATCAGAATCGGTATGAAAGAGATAACATCCGTCTACAGATATCTCATTTGTTTTCAAAAAGTCAATAATTGAAACGTTATGATCTACGGATTCATCCATATACATTGATAAAATATCAATGTTCTGCCTCTTGAATACTTCCAATACATATTTACACAAGATTTGGAATCTTTCGATAGTATTCTTCGAATATTTATATATTTTCAGCTTGAAGAAATCATCCTTTTTCCATTGCTTAATTACTCTACCCAATTCTTCATCTGACGTCATCACATAACTGTAAGAGATTTTCTCATTGGTTCCACGAATTTCTATTTCCAGGTTTTTATCAATAGAAAGTACAACTGTATATTTCGGATAAAAGGTCATCCTCTTTGTAACTTGTTTGCTTCTCTTAGAGATTAGAGAGAAATTTATGCTGAAAAAAAGACGATGAAGAGTACTGTAGTTTTGACACTAGACAACTTACATTTCAAATGGGTGCATAGCTTTGAAAACTTCTTCAATAGCTAGATACGGTAGACGGAGTATCGGAAATGGTTTCGTAGTGTCCATTTTGAGAAGAAAATCGATAGACGAAAAGGGAAAACGAGGGACAAGGAATGAGTGAGAATGAGACAATAGTCGAAGGAAGGAGGAATAAGACTGTTCGAGAAGGGTCTGAGTGACAGAGGGGTTCTGGGAAACCAAACAATAAGAACAACTAATGCAAGGTCTCCCAGTCTCCAAAAAGAAATACAAGGAAATTTTTGATCTACTCTCACAAAACGACATTTTTGAGAAAATTGCAGGTCTACAACTTTATTTCTTCTATTTTTAGCGTAAATCTTTTTGTCGGGAGTAAGAAAATTTTAGTTTTAGAATTATTGGTGTTAATAAGTGTGCCACACTCCTAGAGTAATGTTTTTTCTTTTTATAAATTAGGCTGACGCGTCTTCGGCGCGTTAATTTTGGAAATGAAAGTAAAATGAGGACGTCCTGAAAAACACTCATCCACAGACAGAGCCTACAGCCGGTATATCATTCTTATATATAAAAGACAATTGGGCGTTGTCTGAGGCGCTGTCCGCAACGGTTTTGGAAAGAGAATAGAAACTAAGCCAGCGGGCAAAACCGAACTAGCGTGTTTGAACAAGACCGCCGCTTTAGACCACTCGGCCATGCGTGCACGTTTCAAAAAGGTTCGCCACGTAAATGTGAAGAGGCCAGCCGACACAGGGTCTCGGGATGAGTAGTGAAAATAAACGCGCTCCGCTGAAATCAGCCAAAGTTTTAGCGCGAAATTCAAAATAAATGTTTTATTTTAAAATTTTATTTATTTATTTAATAGAATTGATCTTGAAAATATGCGAGACAGTCGAAAAACTGGCCAAAAATGCGGGAAAACGGACATAAATCGGCTCAAAAAGTGGTCGATTAAGCTGCGTATCAAAATGCAATGCTTAAGGTCGAATTGAAAAAAATTAAAATTTGAATTTGCCGCAAATGTCTAGTGGAGCGCATACGATTTCAATACTCACCCCTAGACCCTGTGAGCCGATTGAACCCGCCGAAGGCGGGGAAGAGATGCTGGTATGTATATATAAGAATAATAATCGTGTAACCATAAATCGTTATTAGGATTTATTATACCTTAAGAGGTTACAAATAAAAATGGCGCTGAGGGAAAAGAAAAAGTTAAGAGTCCGGATCGGCCTAGAATGAGCTTGCGTTTGGCTTTGTATACTGGTCCGGGAGTGGGAGTGACCCACGGGTGTAGAACGAAGGGTGAGAGGTGAAATGGTAAGAAAATAACAATGTGTGAGAGATAGAAGTGCGCATGGAGACGCAAAAGAGCTGTAATTATTGAAAGAAAATGTCAGTGAACAATCATCATCGAAAAAATATCATATTCCGCAAAGAATGTTGCCGCCTTTCCATCAATTCTTCTAATGTCGACGCCTCCGCTTATCTCTTCAGTTTTATCACGATCACTGAAAATAAATGGAAACTTCAAGGGAAAAAAAAACTGGAAACGTTTAGATTATTATGCTTCACAAAAAGAATAATAGTCGAACTGGCGGTGTACGTTCACTTTCATCCCCCACCTCTATCACAATTGCCCCCCACCTGCACGGTAGGGAATGGCCCCCCATTTTCCTTTCATTATCGATTCAGTTTTAAAAATTCGTGACCTTTCAATGCACCGCGTGTCCCTCGAGTTCGTAGTAGCAGTTCGTTTTTATTAGGATTTCTTATTTATTTCGACTTATCGAAGACTCCAGGATGGTTATAGAGGCAAGTAGGGACCATTAGGGGTAAGTAAGGGTCATGTGTGAACTCTATTGGGGGTGATTATGGATATATGGACTAGTTCCACATTCCTCCCCCACTCTGATAAGGATTCCATAATTACCCCCCACGTAGAAGTAGGGGGTCAATTATGAACTCTATGAGGGGTGATTGTGGAAACTTGGAGTAGTTCCACATTCCTCCCCCACATTTTCAGGCTCATCAATTAGTTTTTCTCTTAATCTTAGGCTTAGGCTTCTTCTGAATCTTAAGCTTAGGCTTTTTCTAAATCTCAGGCTTAGGTTTTTTTTCTAAATCTTAGGCTTAGGCTTCTTCTAGATCTTAGGCTTAGGCTTCTTCTAAATCTTAGGCTTAGGATTCTTCTAGATCTTAGGCTTAGGTTCAAAGATCCAGTCTTTACTCGAACCGGGCGGGGGCAATTGTGGAAACATATAGTACTTCCACATTCCTCCCCCACTCTGATAAGGATTCCATAATTACCCCCCACGTAGAAGTAGGGGGTCAATTATGAACTCTATGAGGGGTGATTGTGGAAACTTGGAGTAGTTCCACATTCCTCCCCCACATTTTCAGGCTCATCAATTAGTTTTTCTCTTAATCTTAGGCTTAGGCTTCTTCTGAATCTTAGGCTTAGGCTTTTTCTAAATCTCAGGCTTAGGTTTTTTTTCTAAATCTTAGGCTTAGGCTTCTTCTAGATCTTAGGCTTAGGCTTCTTCTAAATCTTAGGCTTAGGATTCTTCTAGATCTTAGGCTTAGGTTCAAAGATCCAGTCTTTACTCGAACCGGGCGGGGGCAATTGTGGAAACATATAGTACTTCCACTTTCCTCCCCCACTCTGATAGTGATTCCATGATTGCCCCCCATGGGGGGGAGATAATATACCGTACAAGTAGGGGGGCAATTGTGAACTTCATTGGGGGTGATAGTGGAAGTATACCTAAGGGTTCAGAATGACCCCCCATTCCCGTTCTTGGGGGGCGATCATGGACTGTCGAAAGTTCATGATCACCCCCCGCTCTGTTATAACCCCCCACTATGGAATCATACCCCAAACCTGTGGGATGGGGGGTGATACCATAACGTGGGGGGTCCTTCCGGAGTGGGGGGCGATTGTGGAAATATACCGAACTGGCTACTGTACAAAAAGGTGACACTGAACCATTATTAACTCACGTTATCAGGGTTCGTTTGACTCTTTCGTCCACCACTTCATGCGGTATATCATGCAACACAAACACTGTGAGATCTTCCAGTGATTTGAAATCAAATTTCAAGCATTTCAAATTCAAATGAGTCTCCATTGCTATCCATTTCTTAATAAACATATTCCATCCTGTATTTGTGAACTGATTATTTTCCAGCGATACATGCTCACAATCTATTTCCAGCAGTCTCTCATATCTGATCCATTGCGAGTTGCGAATATATAACTCCTTCAGATTTTTTGGAATTTTCTTATAGAAATTGGCGTTTTTAATATGTAGATAAGAATTGAACTCAATGTTAACTTTTAAATTATCCAGAAGATATGCGGCGTGTTCATCTACGTCATTCTCTTCTTCCGACTGACGCACACTGCATTTGTCCACTGATTTCACATTAGTCTTCAAAAAGTCAATAATCGAAATGTTTTGATCTACGAATGCATCCATTCGCATTGATAAAACGTCGATTGCCTCTCTCTTGAATATTTCCAATACATGTTTACACAATTGTTTCCAATCCTCTATTGGATCTTTTGAATACTTGAATACCCTCCGTATAATGTAATCACTACCTATCATATCCGCAGTTTTTTCCTTCATTTCTTCGCCTGATGCCATTAGATAAAGACATACCACCAGATTATTTGTTCCCTGAATTGCTATTCCCAAGGGTTTATCTATATAAAGACGGATATCATATTTTGAATAGAAAGTCTTATTTTTTGTTACTGATCTTGCCCGTTTGGAAATCATTGAGAAATTGATTCTGGAAGAGAAATTCTTTTTTACAATTTGAGAAAGTTTAAGTAACTTACATTTCGGTTGGGTGCATTGCTTTGAAGATTTCTTCAATAGCTAGAAATGGTAGACGGAGGATTGGGAGTGGTTTGGGTTGGTTCATTTTGGAGAAGGAAATCGACAGACGAGTAATAGTAGGTTGAGAGAGATATAATGAGTAGGAGTGAAGGATGGAGAGGAGAGAAGAACGTTCGAGAAGGTTCTTGTCAAGAATAGATTGCTATGGGAATGGCAAATATTGGTCGTATTGGGTGTGGATGTGTGTTAGCTACACTGTCAACAAATTAAGTGAGCTATAGGAATGTGAATGAGTACGAAGAAGAGGTGTGATAGGAGGAGGAATAAAAATGTTCGAGAAGGATCTGAGTGACAGAGAGGTTCTGGGAAACTGAACAGTAATAACAACTGGTCTTACTGGACCCGGTCCACAATCAACATTTTTTCTCGGCCCGTTTTGAAACAAAATTTGAAAGGCCCGTTTTGAAACAAAAATTTTTTTTGTGACGTGACATGGTTTTACAAAATTGAGATTTTACAAAAAATGGAATATTTTCATGAATTTTTTTGTCTACTTTCCCGGTTTGTTAAAAAAATGGACTTCACACATAATTGTAGCAAATTTTATGTAGTTCTTGGGGAATATATGAAACACATTTTCACATCCACACATCCACACCCAATAAAGCCAATATTTGAAAATGTGACACCCTCCAAAAATTTTTTTCAAGGACGGCAGAGGTGATTAGATGTGGTAAAAAAATACAACTCATCTGTATCATTTTTCTATACTCCAGTATAGTTGCTCCCGATCAAAAATTAAGGAAAAATAGCTCTGATTGTTTTCATTTTTCGAAAATATGAGACATGTCGGAAATGAGTTCGAATTCCTGGCATTGAATAAGCTCCAAATAAAATCTGTTAGGAATAATGATTTTCAGAATGTGTTCCTTTTTCAAGAAAAAAGTAGATAAATGTTGTCTTCTCTTGTCATAACAATTGCTCATAACTCCTCTAAAACTGAAGCGAACAGGCTCAAAAGCACATAACGAACCAAAAATGACTACTGCTCTTCAAAAATTATATGTTTTTAAAACTAAAATCTTCAGAAACCAAAATTTTCAACAAAATTTATTTCTTTTTTTTGCGTTTACCCCCAAATTATTTTTTGAAAAGTTACTTCAAATCAGGCTTGTCAAAAATCGGGTCGGCCCGGATTTTAAAGTGGGTACCCATTTTTTACCAAAGTTTTTTGAAATTTTTCGAATTTTTTCGAAAAAATAAAGTGAAAATGTTAAATTTTTATACATATTAGCTCGGCACAGTTCTTACAACTGCGCTCCACCGAAATGCCTTTAAAAAATTTCTCTTTTTCTCTGAGTCTTTCAATTTCGCACACAAATTTCTTCGGTTTCGGTAGAGCGCGGTTGTAAGAAGCGGGCCGAGCTGATACTCAGCGGGAAAGTTTGGAAGGACGCCGGAAGGTTTATGGATGGAAGGGTATAGCTGAGTGTCGTTGCCAAATTTTCAAAAATTCAAATTGCTTTTACAACTTTCTTCATCATATTGTAGGATGCAGAGAAAGAAATAAACACAAGAAAACATGAAATCTTTATTTTCTGACATACTGAATATGTTCATCAGTCATTAGAATAATATGTATTTTGTATTGCTCTTTGTTGATTCTCGAAGGGTAGAGTTGTAAAAGCGATTTAATATCCCCTTCCATCCCGCTGAGATATACTTTTTCCTAAAAAATTTCAAAAAATGTCAAAAAAATCCAAAAATTCAAATTTTTTTTCAAAACATATTTCAAAACGGGTCGGGCCGGGTCCAACCGGACCGAGATTTTTTAAATTTCGGCTCGGCCCCGCCCCTGACAAGTCTGCTTCAAATGAGTTGTTATTTTTTACAAATCAATAACTCTCACACCTTCCCGGTCTAAAAAAGTTTTTTTGGAGGGTTCAGTTTTTAGAAAAATTCAAAAACTTCGAAAATAATTTTTTGATTCAAATTTTTGTTTTTTGTAGCCAAAGACTTTATCTATCTAGTACAATCATTATCTATTTCCTCTCCATGCTGCATTGTGTACAAAAAACATGATGAAATAGGTTTTCTAAAAATCTCAATATCTCGAAAATTAGATCCACTCACCGAAAAAGCTTCTGGATTGGTCATTTTCTCACAGAATCTATCAAATGAGCCAAAAAACTCGCAAGTTGTGGGGTACATTCCAGAGATGTTGGGAAGTGAAAATTTTCTTATCCGGAAGTCGGAAGTCGGAAGTTGGAAGTGATTTTTCTTATCAGGAAGTCGGAAGTCGGAAGTCGGAAGTAAAATTTCTTATCCGGAAGTCGGAAGTCGGAAGTGAAAAAACGCCCGGAAGTCGGAAGTCGGAAGTCGGAAGTCGGAAGTAGGAATTAGATTTTTTCGCAAATATTCAAAAACCCCAAGAGAAAAACCATAAAATTGCCGAAAATCAGTGGAAAATTAGTTTTTGGCTGAAGAAAATCTTATTTTCTGTCCTTCTAGACAATTTTTCCATGTATTTCTGCGAAATTTACTTTTCCGAAATTTCACCGTTATGTAATGACAGAAGTCGGAAGTAAAATTCCTTATCCGGAAGTCGGAAGTCGGAAGTCGGAAGTGAAATTTCTTATCCGGAAGTCGGAAGTCGGAAGTTGGAAGTGAAAAAAACCCGGAAGTCGGAAGTCGGAAGTCGGAAGTCGGAATTCCCAACAACACTGGTACATTCCATGTTAAATCAAAAGAAACGCGTAACAAATGGAAAGTTGGATAGAGGTTACTAAAAGAATATTGATTCAAAGAAAACTTTTATATTTCAGAAGCTTTCAGCCTACGCAAAGGTTAAGTATAAATAACACCGATCGATAAATAAGTACATATACAAAATATTTCATGAAAGTCAAATAATAAAACAGAAATCTCATTCGCTCTCTTCTGAATCCACGTCTCTCCGTCTTTTTGGTGCTGGACGATTCATTTGCGGCTGCGTTGGCTGGCTGGGCCCCGGTGCTAACTCGGACGGGGACGGACTCAAAACTCTGTCTGGTCCTGGAACTCGCTTTGGATCTTGTTTTGTTGGCGATCTCTTCTGAAACAGAAAAAGTTTGGAACCCAAAGAAAATTTTAGAAAATCCCTACCAACTTCCGAAATCCTTTTTTTGGCCACCCTTTAGCTTTTAAGAATTCATAATTTTCTTGTAGGAATTTCAGACAAACAGAACATAACGTCTGAACAGAACAGTCGAAATTACAGGGTGGCCACTGATTGGGTTGAAGATGAATACCAGAGTATTCACAGATGAGTGGGACTTTCGGAGTTGCATGAGATTTGGATTTGGCAACCATGACAGAGCCCCTTGACCTTGGAACTACTCCACTTTTGCGGACAGCTACACCGATTTGATAGATTTTGTTTGGAGGCCTCCACTTCATTTTGAAAGTCTTCCGACATGTATTGCAGATATTGATGGGGTTCCCCTGAACACATGGTGGATTTCGAACGAATCGTAGACTTCTCCCAGTCCAGTCACATATTATCGAATCTTGTGAGGCGGAAATGTAGGCGCCAAGGGGTCGAATTCCAATATTCCGTAGAAGATAACCTTGTGGTCGTTTGAGTTCATTCAATCTGCGAGATCTCCTCGCTGACCCGTATGAAAGAATAGGTACCCAGTAACACTCGAAATAATCAAGACAGGTAGAGCAGATAACACTTGATTCATTTTTGAAACACGGCGGAATTCTTGCGGTTTGAAGAAACCGTCCAACGAATTCGCATATCAAAGTGGGGTCTGAAGGTGTCGCTGTCTGAAAAATAATGCTAGTTTTGGAAATTGTCTTCTTCATAATGGCTTTCTGCTCCCCATTCCATTTTTCCCCGAAGAAAATCTAAAATTTCCGACATAAAAACATACATATTCTTCATCGTCTCCTTCTGAAACCTCATCGTGCGTCGTTTCTCGTTCCTTGTGTTCAGTCTGTTTCCTTTCAACGATTTCCAGATCTGACGTCGATGGCATGGGTTCACCACTTGGACGTTGACTGTAACTTGGTCCATTGAGTGGTGTTGAACCGATACCAGGTCTCGAGAAGTCTGATCCGTTGTCCGAGGTGCGACTAGATTCTCCTGAACCAGGCCTCGAACCGAACTTGGACGAAGCTGGACTGACATTACCAGATTTCATCTCTCTTCTTTGAAAACTTTCTAGGGCTGCTGAACCACTTTTTTCGTTGGGATTTTGAGGAACTGCCTCGTCATCTACTTCCTCTTCTTCATCAGAATTTATGTTTCTGTTGACGATGTTGGATGCCGGGGGTTCGTCATTCGATGAAGTTAATGCCATCTGAAATCATACCAACTCAATTAAATTCCTTAACATACAAACAATCACCTCAGTGGAAGATTCTGGAACGGCATGAGAAGTGGAAGTGGATGGAGCGTTGTTTGAACTTCTGCGTCTATTTCTCCTGACTTCTGGGTCGTCTGTTGCTCCACGTGGTGTCTGAAATGAGAATTCCGTAATTTTCGTATTTTCTGAGCGCGCTGGTGAAGAAGGAAGAGTAGTCTTTAGAAACAAAAAGAGAAATTCTAAAATTCTAATTCAACCAATGGGCCGCAACTATTTCGAGAAATTGTCGCGAAATATGACGAGATTCTTCGTTATTTAAATAATTGAAATGTAGTACAAAAGATGGATAAGGTGATTGTCGACATTACAATTGTCTGTGAGCTTTGCAACGCTCGACTAGCCTAAAAAGCCGCTAGTAGATTTGTTTCACTTTGTAAGCTTATACTATTCTTTCTGTCTGAAGAAAGTTTAAAATAAACAATTATATTTCTGGAAGGAAAGCATTTCAGAATTGAAGTTTTTTATCTAGTTTGAATTCTATTACACACAAATTTACAAGATTCTTTAGTATATGGAGTCAATTTTCAATTTTTCTTGAAAATAAAGTCGTCACACAGTAAGCTTTGGCATGCCACGATGTTATGCATGTTTTTTTGTTTTAGCGGAAGTTTTTGAGAGTGTTCACAAAATTGATAGATTCTACTCGGCCAATTCTGCTGCCCTGCAAAAGAGGAAACTCACCATTTCTTCATCGTTTCCGTCTGGAACCTCGTTCTGACCCGTCTCTTGCTTCTTATTTCCAGTGCGACTCGATGTTCTCCGTGTCATGGTCACACAGACGCGGCGGAGACTGAAATATGAAAATTCTAACTCAATTTCTGAGAAAAAATGGATAAAAATAGTGAGGGAACGTCAAAGATGAATTAAATTAAAAATTTCTGGAGTGGACGGTAATAGACCAAACCAAGATACCGAAAGAAAACTGTGGTATTTTCTCATAAATTTCTGTAAAGTGCAAAACTTCCAGCACCATTTTAACCACCGACAAGAAAACTGAATACTTTAGCCATTACATTTACCAACTTTGCCATCAAACACACTAAAACACAAGCTCCAATCGGGTCAAGTGACCACAATAAAATAGTATTATGTTTCGATATTCTAAGCAAAACTGAATCGGAGATATCATGCTTTTGGGGTTTTAATAAAATTGATTGGGATACCTGCAAAACTAAATACTTGAAGGAGGTTGACTGGTGCCATTTTTTTTTAACCTACCCAACTATCTGAGATCATATAAATCCTACGCCGAGAACCTCTACCAAAAAAAAACATAAAAACCAGAACCGCCGGGTGCTTTCTTGACTACGTCGAAGCTGCTAGGAAGTTTCGGAAAAAGCTCCTTAAATTCACGAAAAACGCCGAATTCAAGAATTTGGAATCAAAAGGGAGCAACAGGTTTTCCCACCACGCAAAAGCATTACTAAAGCCAAAAACTGTTATCGTTCCCAACCTTACCCATCCGGATGGATTGCCTGCAACTACTGATTATGAAAAAGCGGAAGCCTTAGCGCTCAATTTTGAACTGCAATACACTAACATTGCGTTGAAATCATTCTCCTTGAGCTCTAATTAACCACCGAAACAAGAAATCCCGTGGGTCAGTGACTATGAAACACTATTTATGACTTCCAAAGCAAAAAACTCCTGCTCTCTAACACCCGACGAAGTCCCCTTCAAGATTGTAAAGCTTATCGCTCCTCTAATATGTAGTCAAATAGCCCAAATCCGCTAAATAAAGTCAGCAAACCAAAAGCTCTCACCGATTTCAGACCCATTAGCATCACATCTAACATATGTAGAATGTTCGAAAGATGCTTTCTGCCTAGGAAATCTACAACAACCTGTATGTTGGAATCAATGAATGAATGGACAAGGGATGCCAAGTAGATTTTTGATTTCGCCAAAGCTTTCGATCGCGTGCCCCACTGCCAACTGCTCGATAAACTCCAAGAGCTGAAGATAAAAATAATTTAGTCTCGTGGATAAGTGCATTTTTGAAAAGTGGTTTCTTCGTTCTCTAGCGATAGAACAGCAGTCTTTGGTGTTCTACAGGGCTCCGTAATCTCGCCAGTTCTGTTTGGTCTATTTGTGAACACTATTCCGAGTGCTTTACGTTCGCTGTAAGCAATTTGTGGATGATCTGAAACTGTATTCGATTCTGCCAGAAGACGCCGTCGCTAGCCCTCTCCCTGGAGCCATCGAATTTATCAATAAATGGTCCAAAGATCATCGGCTAGCTCTCAATAAAGATACAACTTCCTAGATATCGCTGGGTGCCAAACCAAAAATATTCGACTATATCGTAGATGGATCTTTAGTGCGACGTGAGGAAACTATAAGGAATTTGGGTTTTATGATCTACCCAAAACTAGACACATCTACCCTGATTATTCTGAACTAGAATCGGTTGTATTTGATTTTATTCACATTTTCACGATTCTATAATCGTATTTCAAAATGAAAAATAACAGCAGCAAAAAAAGAGGAAATTAGAAAATTCGCGGATTCGAGGATAAATATATCTATAATTTGCGATCAAGAAAGCAATGGGATTTTTCGTTGTAAAAATTATTGAAAAGTACTGAAAAAGAGAGAAGCTAGATGAGAATGAGAGCAGATGTATTGCAAAATATTTCAAAGATCGCACAAGTTCGGAGCAAATTAATTGAAATGAGGAGAGTTGAAAGCGGAAACAAATTTTAGATTGGCGCAGGCTGAAATTGAGGAAACGCTGATAGAAGAAAAGAGAAACTGTGGGGAAGCAAGAATCATTCAGATTAATGAAGAAAAATGAACACACGGCCTCCGACGGAGGCCCTCTCAATGCACTTCGCACAGTACTTTGAGAGGGCCTCTGCAAGAGGCCGTGTGAACAGAAAAGACGAAAACAAGGGAAAATGAGACGACTTGCCGCACGGAGATCAAATGTGGATGGTAGGTCTACGATAATTATTTTATTGTTTATGAAGTGATTCTGAAGTATTTTAAGTGCACAAACTTTATGAAATGAGATCCGAACTTCATTTTTTTTAGCAAAATTAGCTCTAAAATTCGCTTTTAATGTCAGAGCAGAAAAAATTGTTAAAGAAAAATAATGCAAACGCGCTTCATTGACACGCATGAGAGAGAAGAGACATAGAAATTTCAGTCATGGCATTGCATTTTTCAAATTATTTCTCTCCCGTTTTGTGCGTGTTTCTTCTAAATATTTTTTGCACAAATTTAAAGAATATTTGTTCTTTTTGAATAAACTACGGAAGAACGGAATACTATTTATAAACTTGACACGAAAATTGACATAAAAAGTGATTTCTAAGCAGAAATTAGAAAAGTGTTAACCTAGAAGTTATTTGTTCATGTTTAAAAGTAACTGAAGTTAGCTTGTTCTATTTATCAGGCTGGTGCATAAGTTTCTTTCTTTTTTCGGATCATTTTTGTCATGAAATTTCTAGAAGGCTTATAACTCACATAATGAGAAATATAGTTATTTCGTACCTACAACTTATTGTGATTATACCTGTGACATGACGTCTGCCATCTGCTTAATCTCAGCCGTAGACAAGTCAAAATACTCGAGGAACCCTTTTTTCTTCGTCTCCATTTTTTTCCTAGAAAATGTTGACAAGAAAGGGTCAGTTTTTTAAAATTTAAACAAGCAAGAAAAGTTGTGTTCAAAAAAATAAAAAAGACATTCCAACTGAGCAACGCTTGTTCAGTGCCCGCCTCTGAAGAAAGGTGAAGATCAGCAATTTAGGAATGTGCGAGTATTTTCGATTTTTCTTTAACGTTAGATAGGGTAATTGGTGGAAATGTTTATTATTGAGTAAAGTAGACATTGATGTTTCTAAATTTACTTTGTTTCAGATATTCACGCCATTTGTCTTTTTTTGCAAGAAGCGCGAAGTCAACTTTATCAAATTCACATGATTTTTGAGTTTGATGAAGCCTTCTGCTCGTACCTCTAAAGCAATCCACTAGATTTTTTGCACAATTACTGAGCAATGTATTTACTGTTAATCACTTGTCACAAAATAATTCAGACTTGTTTGTGGGCGTTGAGAAGAGACCTTGACTTCACCCAGGTCTAGTACACAAAATTTTTCAAAAGCGCAAAAACCATTGCAAACACATCACCCAAGTTTTATCATTTAATTTGATGGCTTTGTCATAAATTTTTTTTGTGGCATAACTTACTCATGTTACCTTCGAACTTTTACAAACAATTTGGTATAAATGCGCTTTCAATTATTTCTGTAATCTGTTTGAACCTAGCTCAACAATGATTTCTCGTTGTTGTCGAGAGTCTAATTATAACTTTTTTGTTTTTAACATTTCGACCGAAAACTAAAGTGTGAAAACAAGATAAAGTATTTTTCTATGAATTTCATTCGACTTCTCGTAAAGATCTTCAAATTTTTACACCAATGCTGCTAGAACCAAAAAACTTTTCAAAACAGGCATTTGGTTGACCACCGAAAAAACTATCGTTTTCACGAGCGGACTGTCTAGGCACCAACTTAAAACTGTATTTGTTAGCCACTGAGAAGGTCATTAGAATGCAAAAAAGTTTGGGTCGGTAAACAATCACAGTATCTAGAAACCGTGAATCAAAGTTCAACCTCAAAAAAAGAAAGAAACTTATGCACCAGCCTAATATAAATAAAAGATAATGGCGCTAAGTTAGTTGGGGGGGGGGGGGGGGGGGGGGCCACTCAAAAATTTTTTTTTTGGGGACTCCGAATCAGTTTGCAGAAAGAGGAGTAAAGTTTACAAAATCTGTGTGATTCTTGTGGGGGACCACTTTTCACCATTCTCTTAGGCTTAGGTTTCTTAAAAATTCGGAAAAAAGTTGACAAAAACGACAAAAATTGACAAATTAATAGTTTTTGTCCATTTTTTTCCCGAATTTCTAAGAAACCTAAGCCTAAGAGAAAGGTTCGGTAGCAAAAAAAGTGCCTCTCCCACGCCTCCAGCCACTCACCTTCAGCCAAAAAAATTGCCTAAAATTTCGAAAATTTGAGTGGCCCCCCCCAACTAACTTAGCGCCAAGATAATTACTTATAAAGCGATATTTAGAAACTCACGGACCACCTTGCCATCTATTGTCTGAAATTTCTTTCCTTCAATTCAGTCCCAGAGAAAGAACACAACACACAGGCCCATAATCCAAGGGTACATCGAAAAAGGACATCTATGAAAATTTTGATCATAGGGTACATTGAATCAGATGGTACACTGAATCTTAGGGTACATCGAGGACCTATGATCATTGGGTTCATCCATAGAGTTATCACAGGGTACATCGAGTCAAAATTCTCATAAAATTTCAGAAGTCTTAGAATTATCATCAATTTTTGAGAAAAGCTTTACATAGGGAGTTCAAGGAACATGTCACTGCTTTTTTCAGAGGGATGAAATAATAAGATTTAGCATTTAAGAAGATGTTTGAATCAATTATGAAAGCTCCAATATGGTCATCTTGCAAATGGTTATTAGAATAGTTTTCATGTTACTTCATCCCTTTGAAAAAATCAGTAACATGCTAATTGAACTCCGTCGTAAAGCTTTTCCCAAAAATTTATGAAAGTTCTAAGACGTCTGAAATTTTATGAAAATTCTGACTCGATATACCCTATGATAACCCCATGGATGTACCCCATGATCATAGGTCCTCGATGTACCCTAAGATTCACTGTACCCTTCGATTCAATGTACCCTATGATCACGATGTACCCTTTTTCGATGTACCCTTGGATTATGGGCCCAACACACACAGTTTCTTGACAGAAATTAATGAGGTGCTATTCCTGGATGAATTTTAAAGAATTAGTTCGTCTAACCCGAAATGATACTCTTTCATAATTAATTTCTCTTAAACTACTCGTTTCCCACTTGTTCATTGCACTTTCCTGACAGAATGTTGTTTAGTTAGTTTCGGAGAAAATTAAAAAAATTATTGTGGGTTCCTCCGAGAATGGAGTACTCCTCCAAGTGCGGGCTCCTCATGAGCTCCTTCTCAGGTTCTAAGGTTATCGAGGACTCCTCCTCTTCAAGTTCTGGGCTGCTGATCCTTCTGGTGCTGACATGATGCTCATCGCTGAACATCCAGTCACCAGATGCTCATCGCTTAACATTCTGTACTCCTACACATATATTTATGAATCGACAAGTTATATATATATATATATATATATATATATATATATATATATATACCCACCTCTACCAATGTGCCCGACTTCTCACGGGTTCTGCCAGTCGCTATAGTTACTATGAGAAATAGGCGGGGCTTATAGGGTGGGGATAGGGGAATACTGTAGATTCCAATTTGTGCCTGTCCATTTTCTTAAAAATGAGCGAACATGATAATTCTAGAATTAATTCTGGGATGGGAAGGTGGTCCCGTGAGTTTCTAAAAATTTTTTATAAATAATTATCTTTCATTTAAAATTATAAAAAGCTCACTTCAGAGCCATGGCTTATAAACCCGAACAGATAACTTCTGGGTTAAAAATGTGTAGTATTCAGTTTTTCCCTTGTTCACTCATTGTAAAAAACAAACATTCTTCAAGTTTGTGCGAAAACTATTTAGGAGAAATACGCACGAAACGTCCGAGAAATAATTTGAAAAATGCAGCGCCATGACTGAAATCTCTGTGTCTCTTCTCTCTAATGCGTGTCAATGAAGCGCGTCTGCATTATTTTTCTTTTATAATTTTTTTTTCAGCGCAAGTTTTAAATGCAAATTTTAAAACTAGTTTTGCTGAAAAAATGAAGTTCTGATCTCATTTCATAAAGATTCTGTACTTAAAATTAAAAAAAAAAACAGTCAAATAATTATATTTGACCTACCAACAACATTTGACCTCCGCGCGGCAAATCTTCCCATTTTCTATTGTTTTCGTGTCTTTTCTGTTCATTTTTTCTCATTCATCTGAATAATTTTCGCTTTTCTCACAGTTTCGTCATTTTCTTTTTGGGTTTTCATTGATTTCCGCCGTCGCCAAGCTTTCAGCTCTCCTGATTCCAATTTTTGCCGAAAACGTTAGCGATTTTGAAACTTTTTACAATACATCCGCTCTAATTTTCATTGTGTAGTGAAGCGTCACTCTTTTTCAGTACTTTTCTGTTATTTTTACAACAAAAAAACGATTTCTGCTTCGTATTCCGCCTTCCACTGTACCTCGTTTTTTTCCTCCGAACTTATGCGATTTTTGGAAGTTTTTGCAATAAATCTGCGCTCATTCTCATTATGTAGCGAAGTAACACTTCTTTTCAGAACTTTTCAATAATTTTTACAACCAAAAGACCGTACCAATCGAGAAGAAACGAATCGGGAAGAACGCAAACCGAGCGGCAAAGCTGCGAAAAGCGCGCGCGCAGGTTGCGAATAAAGTATTTTCAGAGACATGGATATCCCTTTGGCCTCTGAAATACTACATTTGCAACCTCCGCGCGCTTTTCGCAACTTTGCCGCACGGTTTGCGTTTTTCCCGATTTGTGCGATCTCAAAAATTCCCATTGTTTGTCTGTTCGTTTTCTGCTTCCTTAATAGCTTTTCTTCGTATTCCGTCTTCCACTTTGTTTTCATGTTGAAATTTCTCCTATTTACAGGTTTCGTCGCCGCAATGATCGTGGAACGCTATACACCGAAGATGAAGGAGTTCAAAAACATGAATAGGACTGAAAAGAGAAGAATACAGGCAACTGAACGCAGGCAAACGCAGAGAACGGATAGCAGAAAAACGAAGAGAACCGAGAAAAGAATCCGTGAAATCGTGAGTTTTCAAATAATATTTTCAAATTCAATTGATTATTATTTCAGAAAACATTGCCACCATCGCCAGATTACTTGAAATACTTCTCCGATGTCCGTCAAGAAATCATCGATACACTCATCTCTTCTGTAAAACCTCAACGCTATGGACCATTCGTGTGTGCTGGATACACAAAATCCGAGCCATCGGCTGTCGAAAAACTACGCACCGATCCAGCTATCAGAAATCGCCAGAGGCTGTTGGAACGTGATCAAAAAGCGTTGCGAATAAATTACCTCCAGTAATCTAATAATACCTTGTAATTTTCTCATGTATCTTTCTTTCTTTTTATTTATTTGTACTCGAATTTAACCACTTATACCATAACCTATTCATATCATAACATTCAAAAATGTCTCTCCATTCAATATTTCGGAATAAATATTATTCACACCCACAAAATTTTTATTTTAAAACTTTTTATTTGTTAATTTGTTGTGTGGAAGATCACCAATGATATTTATGAAATTGATCCGCGAAACCGCGAATCTTGTAATTTCTTTACTGATTTTGTCATTTTTTTACCACGTTCCCTTTGTCTCTCTGCTTTTTGCCAGTTTTTCTCATTATTTGTGTTAGAACTTGCATATTTCAGTCTCAATAACCATGACACGCAGAACATCGGGTCGCACTGGAAATAAGAAGCAAGAGACGGGTCAGAACGAGGTTCCAGACGGAAACAATGAAGAAATGGTGAGTCTCGAGCGGCGGAAAAGTGGGATTTGTCGAGTAGAGTCAATTAATTTTGTTAAATTTTGTTTACCGAGGAATTCTGTACCTTTTCGCGACAATTTCTCAAAATAGTTGCCGGCAATAAGTTAATTCTTTCGCGACTACGGTACGCAGTCTGCAACCACCACCGACACCGTGACGCACTTTTGCGGACCATTGGTTGAATTCCAATTCTAGAATTCCTCTTTTCGTCAAGCGGTCTCAGAAAATACCAAAATCATGGAATTCTCATTTCAGACACCACATGAAGCAACAGAAGACTCAGAAGTCAGGAGAAATAGACGCAGAAGCTCAAACAACGCTCCATCCACTTCCACTTCTCATGCCGTTCCAGAATCTTCCACTGAGGTGATTGTTTGTATTTTAATTAAGGAATTTAATTGAGTTGGTATGATTTCAGATGGCATTAACTTCATCGAATGACGAACCCCCGGAATCCAACATCGTCAACAGAAACAGAAATTCTGATGAAGAAGAGGAAGTAGATGACGAGGCAGTTCGTCAAAATCCCAATTCAGAAAGACGTGGTTCAGCAGCCCTAGAAAGTTTTCAAAGAAGAGAAATGAGATCTGGTAATGTCAGTCCAGCTTCGTCCAAGTTCGGTTCGAGGCCTGGTTCAGGAGAATCTAGTCGCACCTCGGACAACGGATCAGACTTCTCGAGACCTGGTACCGGTTCAATACCACTCGATGAACCAAGTTACAGTCAACGTCCAAGTGATGAACCCATGCCATCGACGTCTTCGAAATCCTCGAGTAATACATCTAGAAGACGAGAAAACCCGTGCGAAGGCGATGAGGAAGCTCCAAAGGATATGAAACGGAGAAGCAAGAGACTTGAGGGCACTAAATAAATCGATAATTAAATGTCAACTTGTTTATTTATTTTCAGTTATTTCTGTTGATTAATTGTAAGCCTAACTTTAATTATTCTCATAATCCATTCGTATTTTGATATTCAAAGACGTTTCTCTCTATCTTCACTCATTCAATAAGTCGGTATAAAATCATTTTATTGAAAATTCAATAGGGTAAGTTGTTGTGCGGTCATAATCTTATTTCTTTTGTCAAAACGCTGATCTCTCGATTTTCTTTATCGAAATTGCTCATTTTACAGAACCCATTGCTTTCAGTAAGCATGGGACGCGATAAACCGATGAAGCACAAATACAAGACGGGGAAGGTAATTAAACTGAAAAAACCCTTGAGCTGTGCGGCCTGTTTCTTTCTCAGTTTACAGTCTTGTTCGCGGATATATTAAAATGTTTTGCGTGCAAGGCTGTAACAATATTAAAGTAAGCCGCAATCCCTATCTTTGTAACATTTTCAGGAAACATCTCGAGCGCCGAAACCGAAAACTAGTATTTCACATACTTGCAACGGGCCGGGCCGGGCCGATTTGAGAATTTTCACCGGCCCGGTCGGCCCGGGTCACAGTACAAAAATTTGAATTTTTTTGAAATTTTTTTTTATTTTTACGCAAAAAAGTCGAAATTTCGACTATGTTTTTACATATCGGTAAAACTCAAGTGTACATAGGATTTTTGACTATTTTTGATGGAAATTTTAAAAAATTTCGGAAAATGTTGTGAAAAAATTGTGCTCATTATTTGACTCCGGGCCGGACCGGGCCGGGCCGGGCCGGCCCGGCCGATATTTTGCAAGTATGGTATTTCACCGACAACTGTCATTCCGCCCAACCCAATGCCCTCCCGCGTTCATAGGACAATACACGTGGATGCATGGCGCACCGTTTCAGAATCTGCTTTTGATGACGTAACAACTTCAGAAGACTCGTCCCCACCCTCCACTGAAACACTATCTCTCTCTCGATATGCAAGAACTTAACATTAGTGATCAGACCGTTGGTTTACCGCAATCCCCGTTACTATTATCGAAACAAAAAAGTTCCGACATTTTTTTCCGACGCACGAGAAATGCGCCTTGAGCTTTTGGCAACGCCCACTTTTGCAACATGCGGCGCGCGCTTTTCGCAAGGTGTGGGCGCACAAGGTTGGTTTGCTGTCGACAGACTATTTTTTAATGATTTTATTCGCAAAAACTCTATTTTTCCATCAAATTTCTTTATTTTTTCAATGAAATGTTACTTAAAAACGCTGTATTGACAAGGTTTGAATGTGATTTATACAATTTTATCTGTTTTTGTGTTGAAATCGTTTGATTTTCGCCGTTTCCTTTTCCGTTCTGTTTTTTCCCATTTATTGCATGATTTTTGTTTTATTTCAGATTCAAAAAGGCCCACATCCATTCTCCGAACAATCGAGTCTCAAGGATTCTTAGTTTTTGTGTTAGTTTGTCTCGAAACTTTTGTTTTCTCTCCGCCCAGTTTTAGTTTCAGAACCGCCGATTCATTCGAATAACCATCGGGCACTCTTGGAAACTCTTAGTCAACGACAGTCCTCAAAAACGAAAGATAAGGGATTTTAGTCGTGTTAGTTGAAGAAGAAACTATTGTTTTTCTCTCCGCCAATAATTTACAGGTCCACGTGGCGAATCGACAGTGAAATGAAAAAACAAGAATTCTAATCGAAGAGCTCATAGCCAGCAGAACCGTCACGTTCCTCGAGAACTCCATTCAGAATCTCATCATCGCTGATGTCTTCTGCATCTGAAACGTCATCTTCCAGCCACCCAATTGTTTAACAATTTAAATGAAAAGAGAACAACATTTATTGTCATTTCGCACAAATATATTTGAATCTTTAAGCGGATATTTTACATTTACAAAGGAAGTGTTTTGTCCTTCATCTCTTCTTTGTGTCTTTCTGTTCTCCACCTTTACTTTCCATATTCTTTCCTCCTATCCTCCCTTCATTCTTCTCGTTTTCCTTTTCGCTTTCATCTCCTTTCATACTGAAATCATTTCCTCTTTCCTGTTCAGATTGTCTTCTCTGTCGATTCGCCACGTGGACCTGTAAATTATTGGCGGAGAGAAAAACAATAGTTTCTTCTTCAACTAACACGACTAAAATCCCTTATCTTTCGTTTTTGAGGACTGTCGTTGACTAAGAGTTTCCAAGAGTGCCCGATGGTTATTCGAATGAATCGGCGGTTCTGAAACTAAAACTGGGCGGAGAGAAAACAAAAGTTTCGAGACAAACTAACACAAAAACTAAGAATCCTTGAGACTCGATTGTTCGGAGAATGGATGTGGGCCTTTTTGAATCTGAAATAAAACAAAAATCATGCAATAAATGGGAAAAAAACAGAACGGAAAAGGAAACGGCGAAAATCAAACGATTTCAACACAAAAACAGATAAAATTGTATAAATCACATTCAAACCTTGTCAATACAGCGTTTTTAAGTAACATTTCATTGAAAAAATAAAGAAATTTGATGGAAAAATAGAGTTTTTGCGAATAAAATCATTAAAAAATAGTCTGTCGACAGCAAACCAACCTTGTGCGCCCACACCTTGCGAAAAGCGCGCGCCGCATGTTGCAAAAGTGGGCGTTGCCAAAAGCTCAAGGCGCATTTCTCGTGCGTCGGAAAAAAATGTCGGAACTTTTTTGTTTCGATAATAGAAAAAAAGAAAAGAAGGCTTATTCCCAAGATTTCTCGTGAGAAGTAGTGACCTGATGGTAGTCGGACAGCCAGCGCGATACGAACCAGACGATGATGATGAAATTTATGCTCGTACAATTCGTAGAGTGCCGAGACAGGAGGAACAAGAAGAAGACCCAGAGGCGAAGAAAGGGTGATAAGAATAAATTGATAATCAATTGCTGAATTTTTATGTATTCACTTTCACAGTATTCGTTTTGTTTTCTGAGTTATTACTCTTCTAAACTTAATTAGATTTTTTTCGTTTGCACAGAAAACTATTTATTTTCTGTTTTAAAACTTCTATCAAATCTATACCGATAGTGATAGTCAAGATTAAAAAGATACTGAAACTAAGATAGGAAGGATAACGCCCAGAAGGAATAGAATAGAAACAACGATTATTAATCCGACGCAGAAAAGAATTGTCTCAAAGTTGGTGTCTTTAATAAGACATTCATTACAACATTCCCGGAATTCAGTACAGCAGTCTCCATAATATATTTGGATTTAAATCTGAATTATCAATGATTCAATCCTAAAGTAGTTTTATTTTGCTTACAAAATAAACTTTCATCCAATGTGCCAATTTCAATTCAATACATATTCGTCTCTAACAATATTCGTTTTTCTGAGTTATTACTCTTCAAAACTTAATTAGATTACTTTCATTTGCTGAAATAATGTTGTATTGTTAATGCAATACTGAGAAAAAGAATAGCGATTAAAAAAGGAGAAAAGATTATAAGTGCGGAGTAAAAATAAATTACGTCAAAGTTGATATCTTTAATAACACATTCATCGCAGCATTCCGGACATTCAGTACAGCAGTCATTCGAGTAAAGTACCTTGCAATTCTTGTTGTCCAACTGAAAATAATATAAATTATTGCTGGTTTAATATTCAGAAAACAAACTATTTTGTAAATCCACGGGTTATGATGGTAGTCATAAGTGAGTTCAGAACAAGTTGCCTGTTTCCGAGTCATCTCTTTAACTTTCGTCTCTCCGTAGACTCGAATCGTATGAGCACAAGTTTTAATGACATTTCCATGATTTTGACGGAAATGAAATTGAACTTTTCCAATTGAAGAATGATTTCGATTGAATGGAATTGAGCAGAATTGTTCTTGTTTGTTGTCTCCAGTTGCTCTATATTCACAATTTGAGACAAGAGGTTCTAGATTGTTACAGTAGTAATCGAGGCAAGCCTGAACGAATAAAAATGAATTGAATACTCTCGAGATAATGAATAAACTCACAAGTACATCATATCTTCTCGGTGCACCATCTGGAACCATTCCAGACCATTTCGAGTGTTGATAAGACACTGAAATTGGTCTGACGTACTTTGCCAAATCAATAGTCAAAATTGGATTCTTCTCATTCGAACACCATGCTTTATCTGATGGTGGATCAGATCTATCAATCAATACATAACCACTTTGATCTCTTCCGATTGATGGATTATTGTCTGAATTGGATGATCGACTTGAATCAACTTTTGCTCCGAGAATAAGACTTGCTGCATTTATTTGGGATACCGAGTTATTCGAAGATGAATTATCTTTAGTTGGGGTAGTTTGTTTTGGATATTCTTTTGATTTCTGTTTATTCTCAATCGATGGATTCTTGATATCTTTTATCACTTGTTCTACAAATTTTTCTATTTTCTTATTTCCTCCATCCAGATTAATAGTGTCCGTTGGTTTGGAAGCTCTATTAGATTCAATATCTAGTTTGAAATCTCGGAATTCGGAATGAATACTTGAAATCTGAGATGAAATATAGCATAGTTTCCATAGAATCAACACGAGACAAATCGAAAACAACAATTCCAGAATCATATAATAACGAAGCCTACTTCTGATCCATTCATACCTGAATATTCTTTGTTTTTCGAATTTAAAATGATTCCAGACTTACCATATTTCTTTTTTGGTTGTCGATTCTTCGATTTGAAATCCACCTTTTTGAAGTTTGGTATTTGAAGATTCCTTTGAACCATTTGCTGACTCGATATCTTTTCCAAATGATGCTTGAACCATTTTAATTGATATTGTCAGTCAGTATTCATTGGCTACCTAAAAGTACAACTTGCATTTTACATGTCTATAACAGTGCCAAAGAATTTACTCACCTACCAGGGAATGGAACAGAGAAAGAAGTGACCACTCCAACTGCTAGGGGACCATGTGAGTCTCCTCATTGTAAATAAAGGGTATTTGCATACTTCTCCCTGCCTCTTCTATTGGCGTATTCTTTATACTTTGTACTTTAGCGGTGCGAAATAATCGATACCTACCGATTCGAGGGTTCGACACGCAGAGTGGCAACATGTGTTTGAGCACTAAAACTTCCCCAAACTTTGGAGTTGAATTTCTCAAAATTGGGAGGGAGAATGCAAAAACTGAATATAGGTTCGGAATCAGGAGGCAAACATTGTGTGAGTCATTCTCCAGTTCTTTTCGTTTATGCCCATTTCGATACTGAGAATTTGAAAAGTTGAATTACTATCGACTACCATGAAGAGAGACTGAAAAAGAAAAGAATCAGAAAAATAAGTTTTGATTCTAACGAATTCAGAAAAGAAGTCAGGAACCTTTACTATTTGAAAAAAATTAATCCATTCGGTAATAATGAAATATTTGTCTTCTTGGACAAGTCTACAGAATGAATAAGTCAATAGAAGAGGTACGGAGAAGAAGTATGCAAATACTTCTTTATTTACTCAATGGTGAGACTACCTTGGCCCTCAGCAAAAAGCAGGTGAAGTAGATACTACTTTCTCTGCTCGATTCCTTGGTAGCTGAGCCAATTCTTTGAAATTGTTAGAGCCATTCAAGTTGTACTTTTAGGTAGCTAATGAATACTGACTGACAATATCAATTAAAATGGTTCAACCGTCGATTGGAAAAGATCTCGAGTCAGCAAATGGTTCAAAAGTATCTTCAAATGCCATTGAAGAACCGAAAACAAAAAAGGAAATATGGTAAGTCCGGAATCATTTTAAATTTGAAAAACAAAGAATATTCAGGTATGAATGGATCAGAAATAGACTTCGCCATTATATGATTCTGGAATTGTTGTTTTCGATTTGTCTCGTTTTGATTCTATGGAAACTATGCCATATTTCATCTCAGATTTCAAGTATTCATTCCGAATTCCGAGACTTCAGACTAGATATTGAATCTAATAGAGTTTCCAAACCAACGGACACTATTAATCTGAACGGAGGAAATAAGAAAATAGAAGAATTTGTAGAACAAGTGATGAAAGATATCAAGAATCCATCGAAAGAATATCCTAAACAAGTCATCCTAACCCGAGATAATTCATCTACAAATAACTCAGTTTTCCAAATAAATGCAGCAAGTCTTATTCTCGGAGCAACAGTTGATTCGAGTCGATCATCCAGTTCAGACAATAATCCATTATTTGGAAGAGACCAAAGTGGTTATGTATTGATTGATAGATCTGATCCACCATCAGATAAAGCATGGTGTTCAAATGAGGAGAATCCAATTCTGACTATTGATTTGGCAAAGTATATCAGACCAATTTCAGTGTCTTATCAACACTCGAAATGGTCAGGAATGGTTCCAGATGGTGCACCGAGCAGATATGATGTACTTGTGAGTTTATTCATTATCTCGTGAGTATTCAATTCATTTTGATTCATTTAGGCTTGCCTCGATTACTACTGTAACAATCTAGAACCACTTGTCACAAATTGTGAATATAGAGCAACTAGAGAAAACAAACAAGAACAATTCTGCTCAATTCCATTCGATTCAAATCTTTCTTCAATTGGAAAAGTTCAATTTCATTTCCGTCAAAATCATGGAAATGTCATGAAAACTTGTGCTCATACGATTCGAGTCTACGGAGAGACGAAAGACGTTCCAAAAGTTAAAGAGATGACTCTGAAACGGGCTGAAACTTGTTCTGAACTCACTTATGACTATCATCATAACCCGTGGATTTACAAAATAGTTTGTTTTCTGAATATTAAACCAGCAATAATTTATATTATTTACAGTTTGACTACAAGAATTGCACGGTACTTTACTCGAATGACTGCTGTACTGAATGTCCGGAATGCTGTGACGAATGTGTTATTAAAGACACCAACTTTGACACAGTTGCTTTCTGCTTCGTATTTATGATGCTTGTTCCTATTTTTATCCTTCTTATCGTTATCCTTCCTATCTTTCTTACCGGTATTACTTTAATCCTTGTTATCGCTGCCAGTATAGAATTGATGAAAGTTCTAAAACAGAAAATAGATAGTTTGCTTTGCAAACGAAAACAATCTACCTAAGTTTAGATAGAGTAATAACTCAGAAAACGAAACGAATACTCTGAAAGAATATGTATTAAATTGGAATTGGCTCATTGGTTGAAAGTTTGTTTGTAAGTCATTGATAATTCAGAGTTAAATACAAATATGTATATTATAGCGTAACTTGTCTGTTCATATATGTATAATCCCCTTCGTTTCCAATAAATTCTGAAACATGCTGTGGCATTACAGAAAAAAGATAAGAGAGTATCAATTTTGGTGTAGCATTGGAAAGCCTCGGCCCGAGTCATGCCCGTTGGCACACTTGAATTGTTTATATTTATTTATATACGGTATAGCTCACCTGCACTGTAAATCCATTCCCATAAAGTTCATTCGAATTGGAATTTGATAACCTATTTCTGACTTTAATTTTATTGTTAGAAAAAATTCTCCTCCTTTGTAATTAGATGCAATTTTAGTATAATCCGGTGAGTAGCAATGATAAAAAAATGATTTCGTAATTCTGGTTTCTTTGCGTAAAAAAAGAAGACGAGGATTACACTTCTCCTCGTCTGACCCATATGACTGTACCCTCTGGGGGTCAACTCACCGCAAATGTTTCTCAGATTATCCGACAGCTGACATTCGTCTTCTTCTTCTTTTGCCATTTGGTCCACATCATCTGAATACAAAACGGAGTTTCTTTCGTTTTGTTTTGTACTCACATCACTTTTTTCCAGACCTCATTTGTTTTTCAGGATGAAAATTTCAAAGTTTCCTTGGGTTGTTCAAAAATAAATTATGAGAAGCATGAATCTGATTGAGCTGAATTTCATGTCATTCTGTTCGAGAAAATTACGAAAATTTGTGGTAAACATTATGAAATGGGAATCAAGTAAACTCGAAACATTTTTTTATCATTGCTACTCACCGGATTATACTAAAATTGCTTCTAATTACAAAGGAGGAGAGTTTTTTCTTACAATAAGATTGAAATCAGAAATATGTGATTGAATTCCAATTCAAACGAATTTTATGGGAATGGATTTACAGTGTTGGTGAGTTATACTGTATCGTATCCACTTGTAAATGAATATCATCAATTTCAGTATTCCAACGGAGAGCGAAGAGTTTATTATTTGTTGCGACGAAGGAGAAGTAGAACCAGTTTTACGAACAATTCATAACTTTTTCCTTAGTTGGATCGGATCGAATATCAAATACGAATTGAATAGCTGTTACTATATACCAAGAATGACAAACATAACAAGCAGTCAGATTTAGCTTTTGGACTCTAAGACAGCGGCATCACAGTTGACATCGTTTCTGAGTTACTCTCCTGTTCCAGAATACCTCTGTTTAATTGAATGGAGAGGGTCGAACACTGAGAAAGTTCCAGGACTTGCAGAGACGCAGGTTTTGTATTACTGGACTGGTGGCAAGGGAGATATTTTTTTGGCTAATTTCAAAGGAAGAGAGTTATACGTATACAAAGGAGAACTAAACGATTCTACAGTGATCAAGTTTTTGAATGACTCGAAATCGAATCATGGATATCTAAACTTGAAGGTTGTTAATATGATTGTTAATGAATCATACGAGTTGCATCATGATATCATCATTAGTCAATGCAATTTCAAAACTTTCGATTCAATGGAAAATCTTCCAATTTTTCATTATAAACAAAGGTTAGCTCTCCATTTTCACTTTTCACCACAATCGTAAATTCAAAATGTATCTTTCAGAAATAAGATTCATCCCAACGTGTTCAAGTCTCTTCAATTCTCGAGTCAATACTATATAGTATGGGAATCAGATGGATACGTCGCATCATTCAAAGTTCAATCGAATTCAATATTTTTCACAGCGTGGAATATGAACGAGAAAGATTTTCTGGAGAAACATGCAAATAATATGTTTCAATAATGATTACCTTCAGAGAAAGTTAATTGCTTTTTCCGAAACTACTATTTTTTCTTCTGCTCAATTATGTATATTGTGTTACTTCCAGTTATTTGATGTCGAGTTAAAAAAGCTGACAGTTTCACAAAACGTTTCCTAAATCATTTTGATAAAAAAATCAGTTAATCAAAAAAAAACAGATTCTAACAAAGTCAGGAACCTTTACTATTTGAACAAGTATTTGTCTTCTAGGGCAAACCTAAAGACGTTCAAATAGAATACGCCAATAGAAGAGGCAGGGAGAAGTATGCAAATACCCTTTATTTACAATGAGGAGACTCACATGGTCCCCCAGCAGTTGGAGTGGTCACTACTTTCTCTGTTCGCGTCCCTAGTAGGTGAGTCAATTTCTTTAACATTGTTATATGCATGTAAAATTCAATTTATACTTTTAGGTAGCTAATGAATACTGACAATATCAATTAAAATGGTTCAAGCAACATTTGGAAAAGATATCGAGTCAGCAAATGGTTTTAAAGAATCTTCAAATGCCAAACTTCAAAAAGATAGATTTCAAATCGAAGAATCGACAACCAAAAAAGAAATATGGTAAGTCTGGAATCATTTTAAATTTGAAAAACAAAGAATATTTAGGTATGAATGGATCAGACACAGACTTCGCCATTATTTGATTCTGGAATTTTTGTTTTCGATTTGTCTCGTTTTGATTCTATGGAAACTATGCCATATTTCATCTCAAAATGATAAAACTCTCGAATTGGTAATGGAATATCAAACAGAAACTGATTTATGATTGAGTTGATTTCAGATTTCAAGTATTCAATCGGAATTCCGAAACTTCAAAATAGATATTGAATCTAATCGAGCTTCCAAACCAACGGACACTACGAATCTGGACGGAGGAAATAAGAAAATAGAAGAATTTGTAGAACAAGTGATAAAAGATATCAAGAATCCATCGATTGAGAATAATCAGAAATCGAAAGAATATCCGAAACAAACCACCCCAACTAAAGATAATTCATCTTCGAATAACTCAGTTTTCCATATAAATGCAGCAAGTCTTATTCTCGGAGCAACAGTTGATTCAAGTCGATCATCCAAGTCAGACAATAATCCGTTAATTGGAAGAGATCAAAGTGGTTATGTATTGATTGATAGATCTGATCCACCATCAGATAAAGCATGGTGTTCAAATGAGGAGAATCCAATTCTGACTATTGATTTGGCAAAGTATATCAGACCAATTTCAGTGTCTTATCAACACTCGAAATGGTCAGGAATGGTTCCAGATGGTGCACCGAGAAGATATGATGTACTTGTGAGTTTATTCATTATCTAGTGAGTATTCAATTTATTTCTATTCTTTCAGGCTTGTCTCGATTACTACTGTAACAATCTAGAACCACTTGTCTCAAATTGTGAATATATAGCAACTGGAGACAACAAACAAGAACAATTCTGCTCAATTCCATTCAATTCAAATCATTCTTCAATTGGAAAAGTTCAATTCCATTTCCGTCAAAATCATGGAAATGTTTTGAAAACTTGTGCTCATACGATTCGAGTTTACGGAGAGACGAAAGAAGTTTCAAAAGTTAAAGAGATGACTCTGAAACAGGCTGAAACTTGTTCTAAGCTCACTTATGACTACCATCATAAATCGTGGACTTACAATATGGTTTGTTTTCTAAATATTAAACCAGCAATAATTAAAATTTTTTCTAGATTGACTTCAAGAATTGTACGGTACTTTACTCGAATGACTGCTGCACTGAATGTCCGGAATGCTGTAATGAATGTGTTATTGAAGATATCAACTCTGACACAATTTTTATCTGCTTCCTACTTATACTCTGTTCTCCTCTTTTTATCGGTTTCCTTTTAATCCTTATCCTTCTGATCGGTATCCCTATAGCATTGATAATATTAGGGTGTTTCATAAGTCTTTACACTTTTTTTCAACGTACTGCGCTGTGACCCCATGACATTTTTTTGACCTTTTTTTATTATTAACTTGTACTGTTACCCTCAAGAAAAATTTCTGTTTTGCAAGTCCCCAGAACAGCGTACCACGGCAGAAGTACTCGCCAAAGATCGCAATGCTCTAAAAAGGTGTTTTTTGTTGGGATACCTCCCAGGATTGAGCGAAATGAAAACTTATCGAAATATAAGCGAAACCGTTGGTGTGGACATCATATCTTATAAAACAGCAGCAACTTGGTTCAAAAACTTCAAAGAAGAAAACTACAATCTTGATGATAAGTCCCATTCTGGTCGGCCTCGTTTAGATATCGACGATGATATCTCTGATGTCCTAGAGGATGAGCATAGATCAAGTGTACGTGAAGTATCTTCACATACTGGACCTTCGTCCGCAACAATATTCAGACTTCTAAAAGAATCTGGAAGAATAGCAAAATACCGACAAGTTGTTTCTCATGAACTGACTGATGCATAGATGAAGCTCAGTTGCGACCTGTCGCAGTCTTTGCTCAGTTGGAAGCGTAGTTTCGATTGGATTCTCGATATTATTACGGGAAATGAAAAATGGGGTCTCTATGTATACCAGACAGTGAAAAGCAGGGAGTTTTGGATAATGACGAGCCGTTGACGGACCAGAAAAGAGATATGCATGAGAAAAAAATGATGCTCTCAGTTTGGTGGGACAGAAACGGGGTCATTTGTTACGAACTTCTTCCGGATCGTGCTACAATAACAGTCAACTTATACTGTCAACTACTCCAAAAAATGATCCAATCCCATCGCTCATTACGGCCGGAAATCGATCATTTAGTTTTGTTGCATTACAATGCTCGCTCACACTCTGCTACCAAGAGTCGCAACTTCTTACAGGCTCAGGGAGTTGAAGTTCTACTTTACCCGCCGTATTTTTCAGACCTTCCTCCAACTGAATATCATCTTTTTAAATCATGGCAAAACTCGTTTGCTGGTCAAAAATTTGAGGATCGAATGCAAGTGAAATCTTACCTTGATCACTTCTTGAGCTCACAGCCGCCAGAGTTCTACGCGGCCGGAATAGCCCAACTACCATAATGTTGGCAAGATGTTATCAGTACTCATGGACAGCATATAACTTATTAGAACTCCTTTCTCATTAAGAAAAATTTGATGAAAAACTGATAGAAAAAGTGCAAAGACTTATGAAACACCCTAATAGAATGTTTGTTCAGCAAACGAAAATAATCTACCGAAGTTAATAAGATTAATAAATTAGCAAAAAAAAATACTGTGAAAGACGTGTATTAATTTGAAATTTGGTCATTGGTTGAAAGTATATTTTTAAGCAATATAAAACTCTTTTAGCATTTAATAACTTCAGAATTATTTTCAAAGATATTATGATGTTACTTGTCTGTTCATACATGTATAATCCTCTTCGTTTCCAATAAATTCTGAAACATATTGCGGCATTAGAGAAAAAAAGATAAGATAGTATCAATTTCGGAGAGAGAGAGAGTACGACACTATTCAGAGACACTGAAAAAGAACACCATACTTTTGAAAAGTGAATGTTTTTTAGAATTCATTGCCGATCACATCTTCTTTACAAGCATGATATTTTTTTAAAACGAACAACAAAAACAAGTTTTATTCGAAAAAAATCTCATCGAGTTTACAGAAATCTAGTTTTTGAGTTGTCAAAGAAATACTTGGTGCACTGTTTCATGTATTCCAATGACATGTTCTCTACTCCGATTTTCTTCAGAATTCCGGCCAGTTTCCTCTGATTTTTCCCTCCAAAACTTTTCAACAAATAAGTCAAGTAGTGATTCAATTTGTAATCCGCCGCCAATTTGAACTCAAATAACAGACTATCCAGATCTCTTTCCTCAATCAGAAATCTCTCACAATATCTGATAACATTCGTTAACCCAAGTTCTCTCGCCATGTCAAGAATTACGATTGGATTGGATTCTGAGATACCAAGTATTATAACTCAAAATTTAAATGCTTGTCTCACCTTTCGACTGAATTTTCACTCCAAATGCAATCTGAACACATTCGACAGTTTCCCGACAGAAAGTGTTACACTCAACTTCACAAGTCAATTTGAGATATGAAGAGTGGAAGGCTAGCAGCTGAAATTATTGTATAATTAACAGTTTTGACAGGTACTAACCATTCTGTGAGCATGAAGGAATATTCCAGGATCCTCTGAGCACTTGAATCTAATTAAATCTCTTTCTTTATCACATCGCATTAGTTTTTCATGGAATTGAAACTCCCAAATGACGTCGGGGACTACAATGGATTCCACATGAAATCCATACTCAATTACCAGTGCTCCATTATCCAACCATCCATTCCCTTCATCCAATAGACTTTCCAGTTTCAAGTAGATTCCTGCTGGCAGTTTCCTTGGAGTCAAATGACATCTTCTTCCCATCACAAGCCTTTGTGATCCATCTCCATCGAGAATAGCAATGAAAAATCGAACTCTGATTGAATGCAGTTGACTCCGCCAGTAAGATCTTACAGATGGATGAACATAAGAGTTACCGTTTATCTCTTTTATTTTCAATGTCAAACGCCTGGAATATTCTCATATTATTCTTTCTCTCCTGTCTATCCCTACCATTCATCGAAACCGCATATAAAACCAATCGGAAAATTGGGAAAGTCACTGTTTCTGAAGCTGTCAGCGAAGTTTTCGAATCGACATATTCCATTTATTGAGTCTGAACAAGGGATTTGAGATTGAAAAAGAACATTACTGTACTCACAATTTTCTCGTTCATCAACCATTTCGGTAAGAAATTTGAAATGAGCGGTTTTATGGCGTATTCTCGTGGAAATGATCTTTTGAAACCATTTCAAGTACGTAAATTTAATTTGTAATAAAAATAACGTTTAATTTTACAAATTGTTTTAAAACTCAACAGTGAATTCAGATGTTTGCAAATAAGTTATCTCTGTTTCAGTTTTCGTACTTTTCCGAAATTCCGATTTTAATTCTGTTTCATCACCCCCACGAGATATTTATGAATAACGTTTTTACTGTGGAATGAATAAAACAAAATTTAACTATAGTCTCTACTCTTTCAGCAAAAAAATAAAGGGAACGATTTCTCAATTGAGGCGGGCAAGATCTGCCTGGCACAAATTACTTCACATTTTTCTGAATAAGTAAACCTAAAATCCTGTTTCAATGAGTTCCCTTTGGTCTTTCAAATAGTTATTTAGTCTAATAAGCTCCCTATATCACATTTGGATGAGAATGCATGCCTCAAATCACCAACAAGAGGCTTTCTACTAATTTTGAAGCAAAACTAATTGAAAACACAAGAAATGTTTGGAATTCGTTCAACGGAACACTTTAGAAATTCTTTGAAACAGTATAGTTCAGAATATTGATTTGAAAGAAATATGTCTCATTCATTCCACTAGAGTAAGTAACAAGACCAACAAGAACCAAAAACTTGATAATTATTAGAAACAGTGAAATTTTGAAATGCCGAATTTCAATTTTCAAGGAAAATGTTAGTAGCTTCCCACTCCTAACTCATTAAAAAACCTTTTTTACTTTTCCCTTCTCCGATTATTCCCTCTCTTCCTAAGAGCATGTACATTACCAGACCACCCAGTCAGATAAATGCACCTTTCCCCCCCCCCCCCCCCCCCCCCCCTCAGCACTCTCTATCTAATTGAGACACCTTTGCCTTCGTTTTCCCACAAGACCAACAAGAACCAAAAATGATTATTTAGTATGTGTTTCTTGAAATTTTTGAAGTGTTATATCACAATTTTAATCGTTTTTTCGATTAAAATGAATATTTCAATTTATATTGAATCCTTTGAACAAATAATTATTTTCAAGCCATATCAACTTTTTGAATACAAATTAGAAAGTTCTGAAAGTTACAAAACATCTAATCAAAAAGTTAGGAATACATTATACAACACAATAATAATTTCATTTTTACCTTTCAGATCTTCTGAAATTGGGAAACAACTCTCCTAAAAGTTTTCTGAGAACTGTATTACGATAAGAGATGAATAATTAAGAAAAGCAAAAACATGGCAACTTTTAGAAAAATTACTGAAACCGAAAATTGTTCAAATGTTTTACAGTTCCGCTTCTTTTCCAATATCGATCTCCAGCTCATTCATTTTCATTTCGAACCCATAAAAAATCTTTTCTCCTATTCTATCACTATCACTATTCCCTCTCACATGTCTACCTAACTGGTAAGAGTATCTCCATTACAAGACCACCCAGTCAGATAAATGCACCTTTTTCCCCCTCAACACTCTCTATCTAATTGAGACCCCTTTGCATTCGTTTTCTCACAATTTCATAGTTTTTGCTTTCAAATTCCTTTCCTGGTGAATTTTTGAATTGATTATTCCTGAATTTATATCAAGGTTTTGAATATACATTAGAACACATAAAAGTTACAAAAAAACTTGTATTGGACAGGCCTCTGATTGCCTTTGATCTACGGGATAATCTCCTCAAGTTTTTTTGAAAATTCTAATTAGTAATTGCATTGATTTCGTGACTGAAAAACTTGAAAATTACCACTTATCCATCAAATTTGCTTTGTTTTCCTTGAAACTTCTATAATTGAAATGAAATTTCAGGGAAAATAGATAAAAAGTGTTATTTTTCAAATTTTTATCCGCGAAATCAATGTAATTAGAACTGAAACTATCTAAACGCTTTTATTCCGATAATATAACACTGTTTCAATTTCATTTCCTTTATAACCAGTTTTCATTTTATCAATTTCTATTTACCCTCCATACTTTAAAACACCCTTTTTCCTATCCCTCATAAAAGACCACCCAGTCAGATAAATGCACCTGTCCCCCTAAGCACCCCCTATCTAATAGAGACCTCCTTGCCTTCGTTTCCTTACTGTCCGACAAGAACCAAACGACTTGAGTATCATCTGAAGCTGTGAAAAAATTTTAAAGTCATCTATCACAATTTCATCTTTTTTTCAATTAAACTACATAAAACCTTATCTAGTGAATGTTTCAATTGATCCTTTCTAAAGTCATGTCGATGTTCCGAATGTACATTAGAACATACCGTAAAAACGGTATTATAACGGTACCTGTATCATAACGGCACCCCCATCAATACTCAGAATTAATGAATGTGATTAACCCGATTTCTTTCTTGATTCTGATTAAAAAAGCGCGCTTAGTAACTTTAAAAAAAAAAAAGTTCCGCCATTTTTCAACGACCCGCAAACAACCTAAACAACCTATAATCTACTGGATCATCTCCTCAAGTTTTTTGTCAAGTTCTAATTACATTTGTTTTGCGGGTAAAAATTTAAAAATATCTTCTTTTTTCATCAAAATTGATATGTTTTCCCTCCCCGCGAAATATATGTAATTAGAACTGAAACTGTCGAAACTTTTTTATTCCGATAATGGAACAGTTTCATCTCCCACATGACCATTCTTCATTTCATCAAGTTATATTCATTCTCCATACTTTAATATACCTTTTTTCCTATTCCTGTATACCATCGAGCCACCATTAAAAGACCACCCAGTCAGATAAATGCGCTTTTTCCCCCTCAACACTCTCTATCTAATTGACCTCTCTCTGCCTTGGTTTTCTCACTGTCCGATAGCAATCAAACGAGAGATTACTGGGAAACCGGAGACGCAGAGTCAGAAGGCTCTCTCTGTGCCTTTTTTTGCGAGTAGGGAGAAGAAAAAAGAGGAATGAGAGAGCATGGAGAATGGAGAGGGCACAGAGAATTTAGAAGAAGAGGGGGAGCGGGCGCCATCGACTTGTGGCTTGATTTTTTCTATTTCATTTCATCATTTCCAGTTAACCTATAAAAGAAGTTTCAGATTTCAAAAAATGGAAGAGAACGCCAATAAACTGTTAGAGGAAATTTACAAAAGTCTCTATGACTCCTCAGTCGGTCCATATTTATATGATGCGAGTCTGACGAGATTGTCACAAATCACGAAACAATCAGAGATTGAGGTAATTGGTTTCTTTTCTGTAAATATTTTTCATTTACCGTTTCAGATTCGACGTTGGTTCCGAAGAACACGGTGGGAACAACGGAATTCAAAGGGACCTGTACCTGGAAAAGTTGATTCGGGAACCGAACCTGATAATTTTGTAACGATAGTTATAAATCAGGAAATAGACAAAGTGGTATGTCTTTTTTTATCTAGAGGGATGAGAAAATTCATACTTGTTGAGGCTGGTACGGGTACTTGGCGCCAAAGTTTAAAATTCAAAAATGTTCGCATTTTTTATCATGAAAAAGTCACATTTTGGACTATCATTCAGAATTTGAAGAAATTCTGAACAATCATCAAATAATGTGCACATTTTAAAAAAATTGCTCTAATTTTGGTCTGCTAGCTCCGATTTTGGTCTGCTACTTTAGTTTCATTCAGAATTCGAAGAAATTTTGAAAAATCATCAAAAATGTTCAAACTTTTGCTGAAAAATTGAAAAAATTCCCTCTTATTTTGGTCTGCTAGTTCCATTTTGGTCTTCTAGCTCAGATTTTGGTCTGCTAGCTCCGATTTTGGTCTGTCAGAGAAAAAAAGAATGCTCATAAAATTTAGAAAACTCCTCAAAACTAGTTTGAGATTTTAAGCTTTTTAGTCTAAAACTATGAATCTTCAAATATAAAAAAATAATTTCAGATCAAATCAGGAACGGAAGTGGATCAAAACTATAACAAACTTGCTCTGGAACATATCTACAAACAACTATCGGACACTCCAAACGGTCCGTACCTCTATGACGCAGACCTTGAACTGCTAGGACAGAGAATCGGACTATCCAATCATCAGATACACGACTGGTTCTCCGCAAAAAGAAATATAGAAAAGAAGCAAGGTGTTCCCGTTCCCGAAGAGGTTCCCGGTGCGACGAGTGGCAGTTTCGTTTCGAAAATTATAGAGGAGGCTATTGCATTGATGGATAGGAAGAAGAGTGTTTCTCAGCAAGTGAGTCTCTTCGATATTTCCCTACTTGCAAATAGGGCCAACACGGGCCCAAGCGTAAATCGCTTAAAACTTAATATTATGAGTTGAAAAAAATACAAACATGTAGATCTCGACGAGTTCTATGGGCCGAGAAAAATGGCCAAAAAACGCAAAAATGACCAAAAAAGCCATTCTAGCCCGACCCGCAGTAGGTCACGGATATAGAGCTCGCCGAGATCCACATTTTGGTATATTTTTCAACTCATAATATTGAGTTTTAAGCGAGTTACGTGCCGGCCCGTTTCGCAAGCATGTATATTTCTTTGTAAAAACAGCAATTATTTTCTGTTTTTCAGCCATGCGATGCCTCCACATCCACTACTCAAGTAATGCCATCTGAAAAGGAAGCACACCAAGTTGACCCGATTAAAGAAATCAAAGAAGAAATTGAAGCTCCGGAAGAATCATCTGAAAGCAATCCTCCAGCTAAATCTACAGAAAACGTGGCGACTCCAAAAGATGTTCCCCTTCCAGAAACATCTTCTGGTCCCGTGAACGCTACAGAACCAATAATTGAGGATGTAGCCGCTCACTCAGCTCCAGAATCTTCCAACGAAGCAATTCCCACCCCAGCTCCTCCACTTCCTCCAAAACTTTTCTGTACACTCATTCGAAGATATGTCCAATTGGATAGAACCCCACCTTGTCTAATGGAAAAATCAACCAATGTTCTCTGTGAGAGTTGTCAAATAATCTTCGATAGACGTCAACAACTTTACCACGAACTTGAACAGATTCTGATGCGTCCCTCCGGAAAGAAACGAACTCATCAGGATGGTGTGGCTGGACCGTCGTCAAAAGTGATGCCGTCTGAGTGAAGAGAATGTTTATTCTGATGTTCAAAAAATACTGTACAATCTGCTTTACCCCCATCTCAATTTTCAAGTGTCATTTAATTTCTGAACTCATTCCATTTTCTCCCCCGTTATTTACCACATTGTCATTTCTAGTACTTTTCTCTGTATCAACGGTTAACGAAAAATAGAGGATTTTTGTCAAAATTTTTGATATAAGTTTTCAGTTTTTTATGAAGCTTTCAGTTCCTAGGTTTATGTTCCCGTTTTTCTTTAAAACTATTGGTTTTATGTGTGTTAGTTTCAAAATTTGGTACAAAATGCTCCAATCTCTATAGGAAACAATACTATTATTATTCAAATTTCGCGCGCAAATCTCATTTACGATAATGAGACGAGAGACCATAGGAAGACGAGAGACGGCGAGGGAGATTGCTATCGAGAAAGGGGGAGGTTTGAAACAGATGGAGAGGTGGAAAAGAAAAAGGAGACGAGAGAGCATGAGAAACGGAGAGAGTGACCGACGATGAGACACCACTTGGTTACCTTGGAGTCGGAATTTAATCAGTTTTCCAGATTAAAAAGTTATCATTTCAGTTTTAATTTTGTTTTTTTTTTTTTAAATTTCAATGACACTTTTAAATAAATCTTTTATTTTCAGATTTCATATCAGAATGAATATGGAGGATAGAAAAGCTGAGTACTTATTACAATTAGTTTATGACGTTCTTCTGAAAAAACCTACTGGCCCGTATTTATACGAAGCCAGTTTAACACGATTAGCGACAAAAACAAATAAATCGGTGGACTATGTAAGAGAATCCGTTTAATTTTAATAAAAGTTCTAAAAATTTATTGTTTTCAGATTAGAAATTGGTTTGAAGCAAGACGCGAGTCTGATCCAAGGAAACATGAAGTTCGTCCGATAGAATACTCAGATAAATTAAGCACAATAGTAACGAGACACATCCAATTTGTTATCGAAACGTTTGAAAAGAAAGTTTTAAAATACAAAGTATGTTTTTATATTTTGAGAAATTTATTTAAAAATACAAATTCAGAAATCGAGAACAATCCCCAAATGCCCAAAACAAACCAACATCCAAGTGGCATCGGAAGAAGGACCTTTTGAGCCAAAACAAAAAAGACCACGGCTTGAAAAACCGGAAAAAATCAACTTAAACGCGGAGAAAACTCTGAAATTCATTTATTATAATCTTCTGTGTTCGGAAAATGGACCATATTTATATGATGCTTGCTTAAAAAACTTGGCTAAGAAAATTGGACTCACTGAGGAAGAGGTTAGTTTTTTCTTCAGAAAAAAGATGTCAAAATATAATTTCAGATCAAAAACTGGTTCACTGAGAAACGATATGCACAGAAATACGCCCACATAGAAATTCCCGAAGCGATTGATGGAGTATCAAAAGATGAATTCCTGGAACAAATTATCAATGAAGCAATTTTGGACGAAGAATTGATTGAAAATCCAAAACCCTTTCAACTGGTATGCTTAAATTTTTTTAAGCATGAATATAAGAATTGTTTCAGCCAAACATACACAGCAGTGATGTACAGGTGGAAGGGATGTTTAAAATAGCTCGTTTACTATATAGAAGAGATAAAGAGGACACCAGAAATGTGAAGATTCTCAATCATATACACACCACATTGCCTAATCTATCAAAATGTACCCCCTTAAGTTTGACCGATATCCGTTTTCTATCAGAGAAAATGGAAGTGTCGGCGCCTTCGGTGAGACTTTTAAATCTTGAAATAGTATTTAAATTGAGGACCATCGTTTCAGTTAATGGAATGGTTTGAAGCAAATCAAAAAAGGATCACCACGGAAATACCAGTAGAAAATATCAGGATGTCGGAAGCTATCTTCAAACAAATGCGCTCTGCTGAAGCGACGCCGTCAGGATCTTCAACTGGAGCAGCTTCTTCTTCTTTTGCTGGGAGTTCCAATGGTGGAGTGATCTCAACTAGTTCAACTAGAAGACCAATATCAACTACTGCCGCTTCTGAGAAGAACTATGAAATGATAGCAGCTCCAGAACTTGTTCCGAATCCCGATGGAAGAATGGCTGTCCTTGATCGCGAGACCATTCCAACGAGAAGAACCAAAATTTCCGAGCCGGAACCAAAAAGACCACGGCTTGAAAAACCAGAAAAAATCCACTTAAACGCGGAGAAAACTCTGAAATTCATTTATTATAATCTTCTGTGTTCGGAAAATGGTCCATATTTATATGATGCTTGCTTAAAAAACTTGGCTAAGAAAATTGGACTCACTGAGGAAGAGGTTAGTCTTTTTTCTTCAGAAAAATATGTCAAAATATGATTTCAGATCAAAAAATGGTTCATGGAAAAACGAGATTCACAGAAATGCTCCCTCCTGGAAATTCCCGAACCGATTGATGGAGTAACAAAAGATGAATTGCTGGAACAAATTATCGCGGAAGCAATTTTGGACGAAGAATCGATAGAACATCCGAAACCCTTTCAACTGGTATGCTTAAATTTTTAAAAACTTGAGCTTAAAAATTACTGTTTCAGCCAAAAACCTCCAGCAGTACTTTTCATTTTGAAGTGATGTTCGAATCCGCTTGTTTAATATATGGAAGTGAGAATTATAACACCAGAAGAGTGTATATTCTCGATTATATACACACCAAATTACCTGAGCTGTTCAAAGGTACCCGTATAAGTTTGGGGGCCATACGTTTTCTATCAGAGAAAATGGAAGTGTCGGCGCCTTCGGTGAGACTTTGAAATTTTGAAATAGTATATAAATTAATTTCTATTGTTTCAGATAATGGAATGGTTTGAAGCAAATCAAAAAAGGATCACCTCGGAAATACCAGTCGAAAATATCAGAATGTCGGAAGCTATCTTCAAACAAATGCGCTCTGTTGAAGCAGCTTCTTCTTCTTTCGCGGGGAGTTCCAATGGTGGAGTGATCTCAACTAGTTCAAATAAAAAACCAATTTCAACTACTGCCGCTGCTGTAATGAAGATGTATAAATTGATCGCAGGTTCAGAACTTGTTCCAAATGACGATGGAAGAGTGGCTGCTTTTGATCACGAGACCATTCCAACAACAGGAGTTCACCACTTCGGTAATTTAAAACAATTCCGTTTCTATCAATTAATCACATTTCTGTTCCAGAGAATAGCACGATGGCTAGAGTAGCGTCTTCAGAAAGCGACAAGCATAGAACAACTATGGAAGAAGAAGGGCCATCTGATAACGATACACCTCCGAAATCACCAGCTAATGAATCTGATCCTCGTGAGCGAATCTCTGCCAACGAGAGATCTTCACAATTACAATTTCCGGATGTTGAGTCTCCAGTTGAAGACGAGGCAGCTCTCGAGTCTTCAGAAACATCCCTATCCATGTCTGGATTCACAGCTCCTATCCAGAAGGATTCAGAATCCCCTTTTGAAGACGAGGAAGATGTTGTTGATTTTGTGGAAACTTCAAAGTCGTTTTCCACTCATGACACTGGTAATCGAACACCGTCTCGTATTTTTTTCTGCAATGAGAAATATTGGAGTAAGTTGGGAGTGAATGCCAGGAGCACCAAACATTTCTCTGACTATGAGATCGTAGTCTGATGCTTGTTTCAGATTCCGACGGAGTAGACAATGGAGCTTCAGTTGAGGACGAGGAGGAGTCTGATGACGAAGAATCGAGGAATGACGTCGAGGGTGAAGGACCTGGAATTAATGAGCTCATATCAGATACAGACGAAGAGGACAACCAGGAATCAGTTCGTAATGGGAAGGAACTGCTTTGTCTAGATAATTGTACTTCTGGTTCAGATTCTTTGGTCAGCATCGATCCGAGAGCTCCAGAATCATGTTCTGCGCCTCCGACGTCATCCTCTTCTGGTTCTCCACAATCAATTTCTGAACCAGCATCGTCAGCCCACGATGCGTTCGATGACGATGAAGACGTTGAATCTAAAGAGCCACCAGCAAACAATAGTCCACTTCCAGCAACAGGATCAGTTTCTGGTAATCTAACCACATATTTTTTTGCAACAATCCAATATTTATTTCAGAAAATGGAAAGGAAGATGACCACTTTGTTGAAGAACCCGAGCCTACTGACTACGTCAGAAATTGGGGACTAGACGGTAAATATCAAGTTTGTCTACTTGAGCTAACTATAATTCTGTTTCAGACAATGTGGATTATTCCACCTCCCCAGCACCTCTCGTCCCTCTGGAAGACAGTCCAGTTTGCAAGGTCACAAAGCAAGTCGTCACGATAACCAGATCCCCGCCATGCTTCTTCACAGACACAGAAGAGTGGTGTCAACACTGCGCCAGGATATACGAGGAGCGCCAGAAACGCCATGAAGAACTGTATCAGATTATTTCAAAGTTCAAGTTCTAGAAGACCCATTACCCTACGTTCTATCGTTTCTACATTCCCTCTCTTTTTCTATCTTTCTTGCCCTCCTCATTTTTCACTCGAAATTGTCTTGTGAGGGACTTTTTAAAGTCTTTCAAACTAATTCAAATAAATTAAGTATGTTGATTCCTAATAACACCTTTTTTGTTCTGATGAAAACCATATTTTCATGTTTCATTCCTTCTCTCCCCCGATTCATTTCTTCTCAACCCTTTCCCTCCTGCCGTTTTTCTTACATATTAACGAATTAAAATTGTGATTTATGTACATTTTCTTCAATTCCATACACTTGCTCATATAAATTTTTTGTATTGTGACTTCTTCTGCAGATAAAAATGGTTAAAAAATATAAAGCAGAAGAAAAACTAGGAAAAAAGCCAGTCATTTTTACTCAAGATGATTCAAAAGGAAAAAAGATTTCACACCAGGTGTTTTCAGATTCTACAGCTCATTCAAACCGATTATTCTTGATATTCTCAACGGTGTTGGGTATACGGATCGACCGAATTACGCAACGATCTTTGAAATTTTTCTTGCGAAAGAAGAGGTTTGTAGAAAGCAATCGTTAACAAAAATATAACCATTCCTGTCATTTCTCAGAAAATTTTGGATTCGGGGTTTTCAGTTTTCTCAAAAAGTTTCAGTTCCTAGGTTTTTGTTACCATTTTCATTTAAACTTATTGGTTTCATGTGTTTTGGGTTCAATATTCGTCTAGAAACCACCTGAAACGGAATTTTCGTTCATCTCGAAAATTTATAAAACATCAGAAATAATATTTATGATATTATCCTCAAAAAAGTACTGTTTCAACCTTTTCCAATAACTTTTTTGAATAAAAATTCTTCAATCTCTGGAAACAACAAAACCTTTATTTTTCAAATTTCGCGCGCAAATCTCATTTACGAAAATAAGACGAGAGATCATAGGAAGACGAGAGACGGCGAGAGAGATTGCCATCGAGAAGGGGGGAGGTCCGAAACAGATGGAGAGGTGGAAAAGAAAAAGGAGACGAGAGAGCATGCGGAAGGGAGAGAGTGACCGACGATGAGACTCCGTTTGGTTGTTTATTTGGTATCGGGGAATTTGTTCAGTTTTCGATATTAAAAAGTTCTCATTTCATTTTTAATTTAGTTTTTTTTTTTAATTTCAATAATAATTTTCAATAAATCTTTTATTTTCAGATTTCACATCAAAAATGGTTTTCGATGATCAAACGGCTGATGTGTTATTACAAGTCATTTATGCCCTTCTTCGGGAAAGACCTACTGGTCCATATTTATACGAAGCCAGTTTAACACGATTAGCGAATAAAATAAATAAATCGGTGGACTATGTAAGTGAATCCGTTTAATTTTAATAAAAGTTCTAAAAACTTTTTGTTTTCAGATTAGAAATTGGTTTGAGAAAACACGCAATTCTGATAGATGGAAGCATGATGACAGATGGAAACTTATATTTACTCCCAAAGAAGCCTCCGATGAATTAAACAATACAGTAACGGATTGCATCGAATATGCTATCGAATGTATTGAAGAGATAGAATTCGAACGCAACGTAAGTTTTTATTTTTGAAACATTAATTTAAAAATACAAATTCAGAAACCGAGAGCAATCCCCAAAGATTCATTGGAAGAAGGTCCTTCCGAACCGGCACCAAAAAGATCACGACTTCAAAAACCAGAAGAAATCAACTCAAATGCCGATAAAACTCTGAAATTCCTTTATTATAATCTTCTGTTTTCGAAAAATGGACCATATTTATATGATGCTAGCTTAAGAAACTTGGCGAAAAACATTGGACTCACTGAGGAAGAGGTTAATGATTTTTTCTTCAGAAAAAATATGTCAAAATATAATTTCAGATCAAAAACTGGTTCACCGAGAAACGAGATTCACAGATATACGCCCACATAGAAATTCCCGAACCGATTGATGGAGTAACAAAAGATAAATTCCTGGAACAAGTTATCAATGAAGCAATTTTAGACGAAGAATCGCTAGAAAATCCAAAACCCTTTCAACTGGTATGCTTGAATTTTCTAAAACATGAGCTTAAAAACTATTGTTTCAGCCAAAATGCCCCAGCAGGAATCATCTGGTGAAAGTGTTGTTCAATGAATACATAAGAGAAAATGTAAACTATAGAAATGTGAATATTCTTGATTATATACACACCGAATTTCCTAAGTTGTACAAAGGCTCTCGTATAATATTGGCCAATATCCGTTTTCTATCAGAGAAAATGGAAGTGTCAGCGCCTTCGGTGAGACTTTGAAATCTTGAAACAGTATATATAAATTGATTAACATTGTTTCAGATAATGGAATGGTTTGAAGCAAATCAAAAAGGAAACAGCTCTGAAATTCCAGTAGAAAATATCAGGATGTCGGAACCTCTCTTCAAACAGATGTGCTCTGCTGAAGCGACGTCGTCAGGATCTTCAAATGAAGCAGCTTCTTCTTCAGAACAACTCACGTCAAACATAAATGCTTCTCAATCGACGTCACAGTCTCCAATCATTGAGGAAAGAAATAATGAGTCTTCTGTTGAAAGCGAGGAGCAATTTATACCAGACGTGGAAGGTCAGGAACCGATTCAAAATAGAACAGGTAATCCAACAACTCTTATTTTTCTTAAGACAATTTCATTTCAATTTCAGATGACTCTATCCAAGACGAATTGGACCATGCATCTCCTACCTTACCTTCAACGGTCTCGTCGAGATTCACAGCTCCTAACCAGAAGGATTCAGAATCCCCGCTGGAGGACGAGGAAGATGTTGTTGATTTTGCGGCACCGTCAAGTTCAAATAAAGGAAACATGGAAGCTTCGAAATCGTCTTCCACTCATGACACTGGTAATCAAAAGCGTCTCTTTTTTTTTTCTGCAAAGAGAAATTTTGGCGTAGATTCGGCGTGTATGTATGCTGAGAGAGACGAAATTTCTCTGACTATGACATAGTAATCCTATTTCTGTTTCAGATTCCAACGTAGCAGATTCAGAGCGCCGCTCTCCTGACAATTATAGAATTTCAGTTGTGAACGAAGAGGACAATCTGGAATCAGTTAATAATGGTAAGCAACTAGAGTTCTAGCGTCTATGCCTCCAGTTGTTAACGGACGAAATTCAGAATCTTCGCGTGATGATGAAGAAAATGGGACTGACGACGTGGCAGATGCTTTTTTGAACCCAACTCCAGCATCGTCAGCTCACAATGCTAGAGGCGGCGAAGAAGACGTGGAATCTGAAGATCCTCCCGCAAACAATCGCCCACTTCCAGAGTTTCCTGCTGCTCACGGCAGCTCACGCCATTCCGAACCAGTTGCCGGTAAATATCAAGTTTGTCTACTTGAGCTAACTATAATTCTGTTTCAGACATGGTGGATCATCCCACATCCTCAGCACCTCTCATCCCTCTGGAAGACGGTCCAATTTGCAAGGTCACAAAGCAAGTCGTCACGATAACCAGATCCCCTCCATGCTTCTTCACAGACACAGAAGAGTGGTGTCAACACTGCACCAGGATATACGAGGAGCGCCAGAAACGCTATGAAGAACTCTATCAGATTTCCCAAGGTGCTGTTTTCCATACATGAACTAATTAAAATTGTTATTTTTTCCAATAGACTTGTTCAAATATTTTTTTTTTGTGTGACTCCTTCTGCGGCTAAAAATGGCTGAAAAAGGGAAAGCATAAAAAACATAAACTTTACATTCCCTCGCGCAAGCAATATCTGTATAACACATGAGAACTCCTCACTTACTACTACACTAACTAGATTTATATCACTGTCCTGATATAAATCTACTTAGTTCAAACTAGTTCTGACACGTCTACTCAGAATATCAAACATGTCAAATATAGGCCCGGCCCGGCATGACTATAGTCGAAAATTCGACATTTCCGGAAAAAAAATCAAAATTTAGTTCAAAAAATTTTTGATTTTTGAACCCCGGGTCAACTTGACAATTAATGGTGCCAACTGTTGACCTATAAAACCGAAAACATGTCGGTTGAGCTTCCAACTGAACAATTGTCTTTCACTTCTCGGACACTCCGGTGTCACGCGTTTGATAGAATGTCTTGGCAGTTAGATTTCTTCAAACAACCTTCTTCTTTTCGCTCTTATTTTCTGCGTTATATTCGTTTTTTTTTCTTTCAGATAATGACTAATTTACTCAAATTTGTTTTCATAGGAGTTACATTCATAGTCAGTGCTCATGGAGCAAGCGTGGCTTGTGGGAATCTCTCACTGGCGGATAGTTACCTCGGAGCTTCGTGTGGATTTGTAAGTAAAAAGCTTGCCTGAACAGACAAGGGTTATTATGTTTCTGCCTAAACATGCCTAAATACTTTTTCGAAGCCAGTTTTTCATTACAACAGAATAGAAGTATGTTTCCAGCGAATCAAGGAGTTTGGAGAGAAACTTGGACATCTGGATTTTGACAACAATGATGAGATGAAAGAATTTAAAAGATCATGAGCTGCTCTTGATGACTGCACTCGTATTCTTGGACACTGTGAACCAATGCAAGATGAAGACACGAAGACAGCGTTCGCCTTAATGAAATCGACATGCGCTCTCATTGAGTTTGCGACCACCCAGTTTAGGAGTTGTGATAAGAAGCTAGATGAAGCCAAGTCTAAATGTAATGAGGATTGGAACCCCTTCCAGACTCAAACGGACTTGTCTCAAAAAACAGATATCACGGAAGTGTGCAGTAACTATTTTGGAAAGGATAATTGTTTGAAGAAAGACGTCACTGATGCATGTGGTGTCAACGAATGGGAGAAGCTTAAAGAGGTGAGAATATTTATATTTTCAGAGAGTAACAACTTGTTTTCAGCATCTTCTTTCTCTGAATGACCGCGTCAAGAAATGCGATTTCAAGGGAATCGTTTGAAGATGATCATGATCAGAAACCATTGCAGTTATCATAAAACATTTATTAAAACAGCAAAATTTTTACAAATAAAATAAATATTTTTTTTCGTCAATTGCCAATGATTAGACCGGATTGGAAAAGCTAAAACACTTCTCAAATTGCACCCGTAAACTCTCTCTCCAAATTCTTTCGCTCTCTGAAATCATCAGAAACTGTTCAATAACAACAATGAAACCAACTTGAATCCTATAAACCTTTTTGAAATTCTTTCGGCAAGTGAAGTCAAAATTAATCAGTAACGCATCAAATGAGGGAACTGATCATTCGTGGATATCTGTGCAAAAACGACGAGCCGCCATTTGTAAATCTAATCTAAACTACGTTTTTAACCTGTTAAGTCTCCCCTGCTATTCGTTCTGCGAAATAAGATCCCGAAAACCACTACAATATTGACCGGAGATTAATTAATATAACTGTTGTCTTCAAACTTCTATATACAGTACCGGCCAAAAATATATCATAATATGAAAATATTATTTTGTCTTTTTCAGTTGAAAATGCCTAACTTTGAGAGTGTGTCATAGTAAAGCTAACTGTCCCACATAATACATTTTTATGTGATCAAACAGACTAAGAGTAGAACTTCATTTTGGTAGTTAACATCTTTTCTGTACATACACTCCCTAGAGAGTTATGGTCATTTTAAGACGACAGCTCCAAAATCGCACTATTTTGCACTGAAATGAGACGATTTGAGGGAGACAATTATTTTGTCGATATGTAACTTGTTAGGGAGTGTCCGTACAAAAAAGTTGTCAACTACAAAAATAAAGCTCTACTTTTGATCTGTAGGATTCATTAAAAACCTACTGGGTGTGACAATCAGAATTAGCATGGCACACTCTCAAAGTTAGACAATTTAAACTGAAAACGGCTGAAGTTTACAGCCTTTTGACCGGTACTGTATTATGAACATTTTCATTAAAGTCAGTCCAATACGATGTCTTTATGATCTTTGAAATTCTCTTTTTTCTGTGGAAACATAAACACGTTGTGCTTATCTCCTGTCATCAATCCATCAATCGAAACGAATTAACCCGACATATTGACTCGAACAGTTGGCTCTCGTAAAACTGGACGAGATTTTTCTATTCGAAGTCCAATCTCATAGACTTCAATCAAGAAAATGACAAATTTATTAAAAACGGATAAAATTTTTAATTTAGATTTAAAACTTTAAAATTTTCTAGCTTTTTGTTGTTACAGTTGAATACGATTTTCTACAACTTGTCTATCAAAAGTTAAAGTAAAAAACAGCGAGTTCTGAAACAAATCTTTATTGAAAATAATAAACGAGTAGAAGTGAATCTCTACTTTTTCGGCTTCTGCTTACTGTTCTTGTCCTTTCTTGGGACGGTCCCCTGGGTCACATCCTTTTTCTCAACTGAAGAAGTTGGAAGATTCGCTTTTCCGGTGGCGGCGGTCTTCTTAGTTTTCGTGCGAGACTGCGGGGACTTCTAAAAATTTTTTGGTTGGAAAACCTATTATTGAAAATTCAAAACTCACTGGAATACGCTTCTTATGTTCTTCCGTCTTTTCCTTTTCCGGCTTTTTTGGATTCAAGTTTCCGAAAAAATCGACCCATTCGGGGATGACATATTGACTGCCACCGGGAATCACCACTTTGTTGAATGCATCCGTCAAGTACTGCTGAAATGAAAACTTATTCAGTGGATTTAAAACTTGGAGTCACTATACCTTCGTTGTTGGCTCATCCATTCTCACCGACTCAACTTGTTGTCTAACTGAAAATAGTACGTTTTTGTATTTCCTGGGCTACTTTCAATAAGTTGTCACAGAGTTAGGAACCAATAAATTTTGTCAAGTTAACGTTTTTCAGATAGATCAAATCTAAATCTCCATTTTTGAGAATGATAACCTTTTGATATTCATCCGACGTTTGAGATATGAGCATTTAAAAATGGGATACCAGTCCTTCTAACCAACAAGTGACCAATTTTAAAACACGTGTATCTCAAAAACTTGATGAGCTATAAAAGGTTAGCAATTACAAAATGATAGATCTACATCAGATCTATCTAGGACATGTTAATTCAAAACAACCGAATTCTTCCTGACTAGAGGACAGATTCTCAAAGTTTCATTCACCACTCTCTCCAGGTTTCGGCTCCATCGCATTGATCCGAGCCGCATCATATTCCATTGGGCCCGACAGCTTTCCACCAATCTCTTCGAGTTTCGCAAGAAGAATCTCAAAGATTTTAGTGTAATCCGGTCGATCAGAGTACCCAGCTCCGTTGAGAATATCAAGAATCGGCTTGAATGAGCTGTAGAATCTGAAGACAAAGAGTTGAGAAGTTGAGACCAGTGACGTCGTGTTAACTCACGGATCCTTGGAGATATACTCGGGAAGCTGGAATTCCTTGATCGCTTCAATCTTATCCTGATTTTGGACATCATTCCAAGGGAGCTGCTTATGCATTTCCATCATCATGAAGAACCACGACCAGACGTCGTCGACACGACCCAACTCCTTTCGTTTGTGCATGTTCACAGAACAGTAACGAGCAGTGCCACGGAATTGAACCTGAAATTTTATGTATGCATTTTGTAGATCAAAACTAGATCTTCATTTTTGTAGTTGACAACTTTTTTCTAGCTTCTGAAGTTTTTGAGATATGAGTGTTGAGAGACTTATATCTCGAAAACAAGAAAAACTATCGAGACGCAGAGAAACTTCAACCGTTTATATCTCCTCAACGTTTCTTCCAATCAAAAAGCTGTCAACTACAAAAATGTGCAAAATTTTAAGCTCTAAATTTTTGTAGTTGACAACTTTATGATCAGAGCAAACACCGAGGAGATATTTGCAGTTGAAGTTTATGTGAGAGACGCGGACACATAGACGTTCTCGTTTCTCTGCGTCTCTCCCTCTTTTCTTTCAAACTTCCAGGGAGCGTATCTAGTCAGGGTTTGCTCCAATGAAAAAACTTCCAACTACAAAAATGAAGATCAATATTTGATCTACTTAAAACACTCAATTTCAAACCACCTACATTATCTCTGGGACGTCTCAAATACCAGCGACTCTTGTCAGTTCTTGCATATCTTCTCGCCATTCCATAATCGAATATGTAGACGTGAAGAGAGTTTGGATCATAGTCAACAGCAAAGTTGCATGGTTTCAAATCACGATGGACATACTCGTATTCATGGAATGTCTTGACTGCCAACAGAGTTCGAATGCTCACGCGGATGATGGTTTCCGGGGAGAATGTGTTGTTCATCTGAAAATTCACTTTTAGTTTTATGAAACATGCATTGGAGACCCTACCATTTCAGCAATTTTCTGTAGATCCGGTCCACAGAGAGTCATCACAATGAAGCGGTAGTCGTTGTAGATGCCATCATCAAAGATATGGATCGCAGTGGGTTCTTCTTTCATCGCTTGCATGATTTCACGCTCGATTTTCAGGAGATTGTCACCGGCAGTCATGCGCTCGATCTAAAATTTGTTGATTTTAGATGGAAACTGAATCTACAGTACCGGTCAAAAGGTTGCAAACTTTGGCCGTTTTCAGTGGAAAATGATCAACTTTGACAGTGTGTCATGGTAAAACTAACTGTCCCACAAATTAACTTTTTATGGGATCAAACAGACCGAGAATAGATCTCCATTCTTGTAGTTGACAACTTTTTTTACGTGCACGCTCTGGAGAGTTACAAATCGACCAAGTAATTTCTCCTTCAAATCGTCATATTTCAGTGCAAAATAGTGCGATTTTTGAGCTGTCGTGTTAAAATGGCCATAACTCTCTAGGGAGCCCTCGTACAAAAAAGTGGTCAACTAAAAAAATTAAGATCTACTTTTGATCTGTTTGATCCATAAAAAATCTACACCACGGCACACTCTCAAAGTTGGCATTTTTCACTGAAAACGGACAAAGTTTTCAATCTTTTGACCGGTACTGTACGTCACCCATGTACACTAACCTTAAGAGCCGCTTCCTGCTTCGTCGTCTTCTCGATGACATGATAAACTGTTCCGAATGCACCTTTTCCCAGCACTCTTCCAGTTGTCCACACTCTTTTCTTCTCCTTATCATCTTTATCCACCACATCCTCACCAATTGTCAATCGAACACTCTCAACTTGTCGATCTGGCTTGTCGTCTTCTTCGTCTTCCATTCTTCACTGCTTCTTTTTTGATTTTTGTTTTTTGGAAGCAACGAAGAAGAGAGGCGAAGAGGAGGAAATAATCGATTTGGTGGATTAGCTGGCGCTTCGTGGAATATTTGACGTTGGAAAAAACAATTTTTCGGAGTGTCACGTGAAAAATAAAATTTTGTTTGTTTTTTTTTCGACAAGAATTTTAAATTCAAAACAATGAAGCAAATGTGCTCCACCGAACAAAACTAAAAATATAAAGAAATTAGCGGTAGAGCGCATTTGATAGACTAAAAATTTCACGCAATCTTACTGTTTCAAAGCGCAGCCATTGAGTTTCAGTCGTATACCAAACTAATGATTGCAAAAAAATTACTGTTTCAGCGGCTCCGCGACAATTCGCAACTGCGACATTCCACAACTGCAACATTTCGCAACTCACGTACGTTTCGCAACTGCGACATTTCGCAACTAGCCATTTCGCAACAGCGACATTCCGCAACTACGACATTTCGCAACCACGACGTTTCGCAACCACGGCGTTTCGCAACCACACCGCATTTGCATCTTTAGGTCAGTTGAGAATGTTGAAACCGAAGGGTCTGGGAACATATTTGAAAACATTAAATAGAAGAAAAAGTTATCTGACCCATTTTTAGACAAAACTAGGTTAAACTATTGCTAGTTCTATGGTTGCGAAATGAACAGTTGCGAAGTGTCGCAGTTGCGAAACCTACGTGAGTTGCGAAATGTCGCAGTTGCGGAATGTCGCAGTTGCGAATTGTCGCGGAGCCGTTTCAGCAGTATTAAAAATAATTCCCTTTTTTTTACTGTCACTTTTTCTTTAAGAATAAGTTATCGTAATCCAACAATTCTCTAACATTTATAAACTTTCCTGAAACAGTAGACATTTGAAAATTGACTGTTTCAGAAGAAATGTTCAAAACAATTATCTTCAAGGTTATTGAGTCTAGAGCATTACTGCTTTAAATATTTTAAAAATCTAACAAGTTCATGGAAGTTCATTATATATTAGGCCACCTAGTTTTCACAATTGCAACAGTAACCAGTTAGAAACTCATTAGCTTCAGTTTTTCAGTGAAACAGTAAGTTTTGATTCTTGAATTCAGTATTTTATGAACCGTCGATTTTGAAAGGATTCACAACCAGCAAGTTCTAGTCGTAGACCAGAAACTAATTACTTCGAAACTCAAACTGTGAGCTGCCTTTTTTTATAAACAGTCTTACCCCGATTGGCTCCGAAAGTATATGAGACACTTTTCAATTAAGTCGGCTTTTCCTACGACTGAATATTTTCCAGAGTCAAAATGATTTACTGTTTCAGAAGTGTTGAAAATAATTCCTCTTTCTTTAACTGTTACTTTTTCGTTCCGATGCATTTTTACATTTGAATTCTTTTCACTGTTTCGAGTCATCTCTATTTCGAAACTATTTGAAATCTTCTTCGAAACTATTTAAAAATTTTCTTACTTCTTACAGTTAGCTTCTTCCAGTTAGTGATACATTTCGAATGATTTCTCCCAATGTGAGCATCTCAAAAGAAATAGTAATCCAACAAATTTCTAACATTTTAATGGCTTTCCTGAAACAGTAGGCATTTGAAAAGTGTCTACTGTTTCAGAAAAATGTTTAAAAGCAATAACTTTGAAGGTAACGCATTAGCTTCAATAAAAACGCATTTGCTTCAGTTTTTCAGTGAAACAGTAAATTTTGATTTTTGGATTCAGTACTTTGTGAACCGTCGAACCAGGGTTGAATTCCGTTTTCTGCCATCCGCCATTTCAAGATTTTTCTGCCTTTCGCCTAGACGATATCAGCTTTAAAAGTTTGTTCGGATACTCAAACCTACTGATTTTTAAAGGTTTTAAAGCTATAAGTTTTTTTCCCAAAAAAACGAAATTTAATAAAAATATAATCATTTTTATGGAATTTTTACAGCAATGTGAGGCTTTTTTTCTTTCCGCTTTCCACCTTCCACCTTCCACCCTTCCTGACGCCCTTCTCTAAATGAGTTAATCTATGTTACTGCCGGAAAAAAGGTGACTGGAAACTTCATTAGATTCGAAAAATATAATTATTAAAATTTTGTTCACAGTTGATAGTGATAAGTGATAACATTTCGGTAGATCAATTAATTTTGAAACAGTAAAATTCACCGGTCTCTAAGATATTCACGTTTAAATCAGTAAGTTCTTTCAATATTTCCCTCGAATGTTGTTATCATGACTAATAACACAACCATTATCATTCAATATCACTGACTCATCAACTGAACAAACATCACTTCTTTCCCCTCGTTTTCCGGTCACTATTTTCGTTATTTTCTTCTTTATTTTTATTTCAAATATGTGTTCCGTTCACCCGTTTCCTTCCTAATCAATTCCAAAGTCACAGACTACATTTACATTATTTGCACACACAGTTTGGCACACTTGTTTTATTTTTACCATCTTTTCTTTTTTGTCTCTCCGTCTCTTCTATTTGAATACTCCCTCGCTTTTAGAGTATTTACTTTTCGGTTGTATGGGGGAAGAACTCGATTTTCTTTTTCGATTTTGTTGAATTTCGGTTACTTGAGAAGGTTTTTTTCTATTTTTCTAGGTTTTTGCTGTATTTTCATGAAAAATATTTACTGTTTCGATTGAATTTTATGAGAATTTGATTACTTTCTATACATTTTTCTATACTTAGTCAAACTTTTCAATCAAATTACTACAGTTTCAAAAAAATTTAAAAGTCAATGTGCCTACCAGTTCTCACTTCTTGCGTTTAAAAAGATTTAAACTAAAAATATCAATCTCAAAATTGAAACTCTAGCATCTGAAAATATTCGAAAATCCACTGTTTCAGAAAATTTATATTTTGAATAAATAATAATGTAACATGTTCATCGTTCTACATCATGACTTTTGCTACAAAAAATTCTGATTTCAAGTTAAAATTTCCATGAGGTCATTCTTTTAATCAATTTCTCAATACTTATATCAACTCACTGAAACAGTAAGAAATCTCATCATTTGAATTCATTTTTCTCCTGTTTCAGTAACATTTCAACATAATATCTGTTTAGTCAAAAGCAATTAAACGTTGGAAAAAACCACAATAAAATGTGAATAATCGCGTAATAAAAGTAACTTTCGATCTCTGTAATCATCCCTCATCAGAAACCAATATCTGTCTTATCAAATAGTCAATTCAATTCCATTTTGGAGAAATTTAAATAACACATGTAGTAAGAAAGCTCACAAATTTCTCACTGTTTCAAAACAATTTTCTGTTCAAATCGCCGAGCCATGTCACATGATGTCACAAACAGTAAATTTCCTACAAAAAAATTGTTTGATTTAATTTTTTCTTCAAAAACTGAAACAGATACTTTACTAGTTAGATTTTCCTAACATTTATTGAAAAAAGACAATCTGAAACAGTAAATCAATTAATTTTCCTGAAAATCTGAACTCACAATTTTTTCGTGTTTCACAAGTTGTAGATTACAAAAGTGACACTCAAAATTGTTTAATATGAATCTCGAAAACGAAACTCTAGTAACTGAAAATATTCGAAAATCCACTGTTTCAGAAAATTTTCATTTTGAATAAATAATAATGTTACATGTTTGTCATTCTACATCATAGCTTTTATTTCGAAAAAATTCTGATTTTAAGTTAATATATCCATGAGATCATTGTTTTAATCAATTTCTCAATACTTATATCAACTCACTGACACAGTAAAAAATCTCATTATTTGAATTTATTTTTCTCCTGTTTCAGTAACATTTCAATATAACATCTGTTTAGTCAAAAGCAATTGTACGGTTGGAAAAAAACCACAATAAAATGTGTATGATTGTGTAATGAAAGTAATTTTCGATCTCTGATATCACCCTTCACCTGAAACAAATATCTGTCTCCTTAAATGTTCAATTCGAGTTTTGAGAAATTTAAACAGCACATGTAGTAAGAAAACTCACAAATTCGAAATTGTTCACTGTTTCAAAACAACTTCCTGTTCAAATTGCCGAGTTTTTTCCGCACTAGTGACATTTTCCTAACACTTGTTTAAAAAATAATCTGAAACCATAAAAAAGTTTCTTTCAGAACTCACAATTTTTCGTGTTTCACAAGTTGTAGATTACAATATTGACACTCAAAATGTTTATTAAGAAGTGAGCATAAATCATTATTGTTTCAGAATAATTATTTCGTTTTATTATCGTTGTGCTCACTATCAGTTACTGTAACCTCCAAAAAATTACCACAGTTTCAAAATAAGTATAAAATTTTCGAAAAAGAAACTTTGATCTTAATACATCAAAGTTTCTTTTTTTTATTTTATTTATTTTAATTCGATATGAAGGGCAAGGAGCCACTGATACAACCGAAGTGGATTCAAAAAGATAAATAAATATTTGATGGGCCGATTCTGGAGGACGCAAAATTAGGTGGTAAAAAACTATTTTTCCCTTTGGAAGTAGTAAAAAAGAGAAAAATAGTTTTGCCTTTTTTTTGCTACCTCGTGAATAGGCCAAAAACAAGAGAGGGAGGGGGGAGACAAGTAGAAACATTAATAGTTGAGGGGAGAAAGAGTTAGATACTTAGACAAATCAACATGTTTCAAGTTAGTTTTAAACGAACGGGAGGAGGATTTAACCGGGAAAGAAGAAACGGGTAGAGAGTTCCAACAGTTTAAAGTACGGTTGGTCAAGAACTGGGAGCTGGATTTGTTACTATTTTTGATATTACAACGCAAATAAAATGGGTGTCTTCTTAGAGATTTAACAGATGGAATAAATGTAAATAAGGCATTTGCACAATAGATCTCTCTGCTGATAATTGATTTATATATGAATACCAAATCGAAAACTAATCTTCTGAGCTCCAGAGAGTCCAGTCCACATATATCCAGAGCGTTGAAATAGGATGTATATTCTATTCCAAACTTTTTGAAAATTCGATGAACAAATGACTTCTGAATAGATTCAATCTTCCGAATGTGAAGTTTGAGATAGGGCGAGAAAATGGTACATCCATACTCCAAGATAGGTCGAATATATATAATATAACATCTAATAAACACTTCCATAGTCGAATTCTTGAGAATATTGAAAAGCATATTCACTCTGAATTGAGATCTCCTTAAAATAATATTGACATGATGTGTAAATGACAGGTCGTCCGAAAAGAATATTCCTAAATCTCGAATATGCCTGACAAAAGGGAGTTTCAAACCTGAGATATGGAAATCCGGGGAAGTTTTGCTTTTGAGGTTGCGTGTCGAGAGTCTGAACGCAATAACTTCACATTTGTTTGGTGCGACTGTCATTTGCCACTGGGAGCACCAATCGGATATAGTAGCTAAATCATTTTGCAATAGATTGGCATGAGGAGAGAATAGTTTTAAATCATCCGCAAACATTAATATATTGGATTCCACGTTGTCACTAATATCGTTGATGTATAGGAGGAAGAGAAGAGGACCAAGGACAGAGCCTTGTGGCACTCCACTAATAACATCCATAGGTTTTGAGTAAATTCCATTTAGAGAAATTACCTGAATACGATTAGTCAGAAACGTAGATAACCAACGAAGAAGGTTTCCTTGAACACCATATCCTTCGAGTTTGGTCAACAATTTGTTGTGCGGTACTTTGTCAAAGGCTTTACTGAAGTCTATATAGATGGCAAAGTTGGCTTTGTGCCTTTCCAGATCTTGTAATAGAGAGCCTTGATAATGAATAAGTTGAGATTCGCAACTACGGTAAGCGCGAAAACCGTATTGACTCCCATTCAATAGGCCGTTGACATTCAGGTGTTGGACCAAAACTCTTCTCAGAATGGTTTCCATAGTTTTGCAGACACTGGACGTAAGTGCAATTGGCCTGTAGTTGTTACAGTCTGATCTAAGACCTTTTTTGTGCAACGGTACAACAATGGCTTTTTTCCAGATATGAGGTATGTTGCCAGTTGACAGTGATTTGTTGTAAATTAGAGTGAGTGGGAACGCGATGGCAGTGGCAACTCTCTTCAGAAATATAGCAGGAATCTGGTCCGGAGTTCGATTATGTCTGGGCTTGAGCTTTGCCAACACGGCTTCCACTATATACGGTTCGAATTCGTAGCCATCGATAATAGAGTTGGACCTTGGTTTGAAGAATGGAACATTGCCATCATCATGCGTAAACACTTCCGAAAACCTGTCAGCAAACAGCTCCGCTTTGGTTATGTCATCACAGATAATTTCGCCATTGTTCTTGATGATACCGACCTCATGAAACGGTTTCATGTGGTCTTTCATAAATCTGAAGAAGGTTTTAGATGAACCAGTAGTAAGCTTTTTCTCGAGTTCCGATGTATCATAATCAGTGAGGGATTTTTTCAATAACGCACTAATGGCCTTGTAACGTTCAGTGTTACCCTCATTCCTCCATATATATAGCTTCAACTTTTGTAACCGTCTAACTTCAGCAGGATACTTCTTCAGTAAGACATTTCGGGTGACAGTAGGTACATAAGTATTGACAAGGTTAGTGGTGACCTCCAGTAATTGACTGTACATCTCCTCGACCGATAGTTCCCGAAATATAGAGTTCCAGTTCATATTGCTCAGTTCAAAGTTGATACTATCATAATCCGCTTTCCGGAAATTAAGCAAGGTTTTATGATTGGGTTGTTTCTTTAGCGATAAATTCAGGGTTGCTCTTATCAACTTGTGATCGCTGAATAATTCTCCTACCACCACTTCACGTACACTCGGAGTATTTGTGAGCAATAAGTCAAGTATATGGTCTGGATTGAGGCGTGTGGGAGAGAGGACGTGTTGACATAATCCATTCCGAAGTACAAAGCTTAAAAACTCATTACACTTACTGTCCGATGCCGTCATACTCGACCAATCAATGTGAGGCATATTAAAGTCACCAGTAATAATAGTCTGTTTGTGGGTAAACAATAAGAACTCCAGCGCTTCAATGATTGGACCGATATCAGAACTATGATTGGCGTGATAACATGATATAATACGGGTTGACTTCCCATTGATAAATATATCCACAGCGATAATTTCGACAGCACTTAAGGCTTCTGGAATAGTAATAAGAGAGCATCTCACAGATTTTGATATAAGTAGGGCCACGCCACCACCATGTCGTGTTCTATCTTTGCGGAAAACGGTGAACATGTTGTCAAGGGACAAAATAGCATCGGGAAAGGTATCGTTCAGTTTGGTTTCTGTGAGTGCAATGACGTCAAATGAATAGAAAGAAGCAAGATAATCCAGATAGGATATTTTATTGGAGATAGCGAAGCAGTTGGCATAAGCTAATGAGCAGGGCTTGCCTTTTGCTCTCTGATTTCCCAAGCCCATGGCACCTGATCTTTTTTGTAGGTTATCTTGACAACTTCCAGATTTCGAACGGTGTAAATTCTTTGCTTTTCCTGATTGTTCAGTTCGATGGCTTTCTTCCAAGCATTCCGATACTTGATCAATTCCGGCTTTGACAGATCCGGTCGAATGGAGGCATTTTTGCAGAATGTTACCTCCGCCTTGCGTTTTTTTTCGAAAAAGATATGCTCTTTTTCTAAAATATGAATTTTGATATATTCGTGAATACTTATATCAACTCACTGAAACAGTGAAAATCTTTCCATTTTGTTCCTGTTTCAGAAACATTTCAACATAAAAATTTTTAATCAAAAACAATTAGGCGTATAGAACAGCAATACTAATTGTGTTTTTGATATCATACCTCATCAGAAACAAACATTTGTCTCATCAAATAGTTAATTCCATTCAATATTAGAGAAATTTAAATAACACATGTAGTAAGAAAGCTCACAAATTTTAACTTTCTCACAGTTCCAGAACAATTTCCTGTTCAAATCGCCGAGTTTTTAATAATACTGAAAACAGTAAATTTCCAATTTTATTTTATTTTTTCAAAAACTGCATTGGTGAGATTTTCCTAACATTTGTTAAAAAAATAATCTGAAACCGTAAATCAATTAATTTTCCTGAAAATTTGAACTCACAATTTTTTTCGTGTTTCATAAGTTGTAGATTACCAAAATGACTTTTTGTTATACTAGTGTATTCGTCATTCTTGTCGTTCTTGTTTCATAATTATTATGTCATATTATTTTTGGGCTCATTTTTATTTTCAGTAACCTCCAAAAAATGCCAGATGATATTCCAAAACTTCCGAGACAGCGTGGAAAGAAAAATCAACCAAAGGGTACGTTTTGGAACTAGAAACATGTATTTCAGAGTGATTGGATGATCTTTCAATACTCTGAGTTCTGAAATTAAAAAAGATTACAGACACAGCATGGAAGCAGCAAAAACTGCCTGCACTCCGCCCCCACTACAGTATCACATCTGCCATTCCGGTTACTCTAATCACAGGATTAGCCACACTGGCAATGGGAATTGCACTCTTTTTCGGACATCAGGGGTGTAAGTGAGAAACGCGGCAGAGGTGCGCCAGACCCATGCAATTTTCAGCTTTGGAACAAGAGGTACTCTACACGAATTGCACCCTTCCGAATGGAACTCAAGTAGAGAGAGTTTTGAGAAGTGAAATGAGAAATGAGACATTCCAATGCGCGTATAATATTATTCTGGATCAGGATTATACGGTGGGTTACTGTAGAAATGAAAAGATATATAGACGACTCAGATAACGGTTTGAGGGGATATCTTGTTTCTCTTAGTCTTAGTTGTGAAGCAGTATCATTTTTTTTCTGTTTCCAGAATATTTTGAGAATTAGGAAAACAATTGTTTTGGATGTAAGTAAAATATCTGTACATCTATTTTTATTATGTCCGCATTTCTGGTATCTATACTGTCAGGTAATTAAATATTCTGGAAATTCCGACGTAATTTCTGGAACGTTAGTTTTTCAGCTTACAGGATTATATTCTCACGACACGGTTCTTACAACCACGCTCTACCGAATACAAAAAAAAATTTGTGCGGAATTGAGAGACTCAGAGATTAAGAGACACTTTTCAGGGCATTTTGGTGGAGCGCAGTTGTAAGAATTATGTCGAGCGAATAAATCAGTTTTATACTGTTTCAGATAAAATAAAAAAGAATAATATAGAAAGTTTAGAAGCTGACATAATTTCCGAAATAATTAACAATCCATCTTTTCAGGGCGACATAAAATTCTACTACGGACTCAACAAGTTCTACCAGAACAATCGATTGTACTTTAATTCTCGAAACGATCAGCAGTTGAGAGGGAAAATAAATGAAATAGATGGATGTGATCCATTGCAATACGTGGATGTGAATGGGACAAAAGTTCCGATTGCTCCATGTGGATTTGTTGCGAATTCCATGTTTAATGGTGAGGATTTAGAAGGGAAAAGGTAAAAATTGGGTGCCTAAATTGATTTTGATTAGCTAATAGACTTTACGGTTTCCGGGTTTCAAAACCTTATAAAAATAAAACGTGTTCGGGGACATTTTTTAATTTCGCTTTTTCCAGAAATTTTCTGTTTCAGAGAGACTACTCAAAGCGAAGCATGGTATTTTGTCTAGTGACTTACAGTTTCAAACATTTTTTCTAACAATTTGCACGCTGTCCCTTCTTCAATTATATCATTGTCACAGGATTTTTAAAAATGTACCGTTTCAAGAATATTTCTTTCAAAGAAACTGGTACGTATAGTTAATCTACCAAATTGTCCATCCCCACTTTTTGAATTTGTTTTCTTTCCATAGTTGACATTTTTAGTTTTTCTATCAGTGACTAATCTCAAAAAAGTTACAGTTTCACAGAAATATAGAAAAAAACGGGACAATGGAATTTTGTTCGAATCAGATACCGTATAAACTGTATTATAGCGGCACCTCTAATAGAACTGCAACCGTATTGTAACGATCTCAAAAACCCAAAAAATTTTCAGGAAGTCAGTTGAAAAAACAACGGCATGCCGTTATAATACAGGTTTTACGCTATTTGCTATCGAAATTCAGAAACTTGCTGTTTCAGAGAAAATACTAATAGTAGTTTGTTTATTGATTACATTCTACTTGGAATTCTCAAACAAAAAAATTGAACTTCTTACAGGTTCAAAATATTTTTCTTTTAATAATCACGTTATCCCTTCAATTCTATATTTATTAAAATGTACCGTTTCAAAAATATTTCTTTCATAGAAACTGATACGTATAGTTAATCCATCAAATCGTCAACACCCACTTTTTGAATTCGAATGTTTTGTACATAGTTGTCTTGTTTATTTTCTCTATTACCCTTCGGCCGATGGCTAACCACTCACTCAAATAATATAATCATTTCAGACACTTTCCAACTATTCTACATGAATGGCACTACAAATGGAACGACTCGAGTACCGTGGACTACACGTGGAGTACTAGGAGAAACCGAAATGAAACGAAAGTTTCGAAATCCAGTGAGAGCTGCCAATCAGACACTTTGCGATGTTTTTCAGGTAGGTGGTTGCATTTTGCATTCGAAATCTACTAGTTACCAGATCTGACAGTGAGATAAAAAATTTATAGAAGTATTGAAACAGAAAACAATAAGTTCTGTTTCAAAGCAGTTCTAAAAGTTTCTGTATCACAGAAAAGTCACTGCAATTTTCCCCATCAATGCATTCAAAATTTCAGGGCACAATCCAACCCCCGGCATGGAGATATCCAATATGTCAACTGGGAGTAAATAGTACTGATCCTGACGTTGGTATTGGCTTTGAGAATATCGATTTTATGGTTTGGATGAAAGTGGCGGCCCTTCCAAAGTTTAGAAAATTGTATCGAGTGTTGAATAAACAGGTACGAAAGGAGATAGGAAAGATTTGAAAGGGTAAATTATTCTGTTTCAGGTAGATATGTTCAGTAACGGGTTGCCGAGAGGAACCTATCAATTGGTCATTAATTATAGTGAGTTTTGATTTCTTTATTAATTCTGTTTCAAACAATTTTTAACACGAATTGGAATCTCATGTGTTAATTGGACAGGCAAAGTCCTCATCTTTTACAATTTTCGGATGGTATAGTCCTACAGTAATCCCGGCACAGGTCATGTGGAGAGTCAACACCGATTCCGCGGAAGAAATTTTCGATGGAAAAATTTTCGATGGGAAATGGGCGGAGTTTCAAGACAAGCAACTCCGCCGCACAATCTTTTCTGAAATATATAAGTCCCGAATCCGTTTATTTTTCGAAGTTTTTGCTTTGGTATGATTTTAAAAAGACATAAAAGCCGGCTCTCTCTACCCAAAAAAATGATCACAAAATTAAGCAACCTGTGAAAAAATTTTTTAAAAAAAAGTTTGAGGCGGAGTTGCAACTTAAAACTCCGCCCATTTTTTTAATTTCAAATTTGCTGCGGCGTCGTGGACATTCGCCACGCAGCGTAATTTCCCAAAAAAAATCCAGCCAAAACAATATCCTTCTGGGTTACTGTAACCTAGAAAAACCTTATTTGTTTCCAAAATTCTTTAATTTTCAGACTACCCAGTGGACATGTACGACGGAGACAAATCATTCATAATTGCTTCTGAAAACTGGGTTGGCCCTCGTAATCTATTCCTTCCTGTCATCTATTTGGTCGTTGGAACTTTCCTCCTTCTAGTCACTATTCTGTTCATTCTAATGTGGTTGAAACAGAGACTTTCTAGAGTTCATCCCACTTGAAAATGTAGTTTTTGGAAGGGAACAACTGAAAAATCTAGTCTGAAAAAAGCTGGTAGAGAGCATTGTTGATACGGGATTTCTTGTGTACATTTTGTTGTATTTTTAAAAAGAAACTTGTTTTTGAATTTGTAATAAATATGAAGATCCTACAGGTTGCTTTTCACATATGTTTTAATTCTCTTGTGTATTCGGAGAAACAGTAAAAAATATTCGTTCCTTTTTTATTATTTGACGTCTGAAAGAAAGTTAAAATCTATTCTTATTTAGAAAATAAACATAATTTTAAATTTTGACCTTCCAATGGACGAAGAACTATTGCAAACAAATATACGTTTACATGCTGAGTGTGTGAAACAGAAAATAATTTTTCGGAGAGTTGCTTCTTCAGAAAACTATAATTTTACTGACGATCTCCCAATAGATTGTCCAGTTTTTAAACATTTTTTAATGTTTTTCTTATCTCAAGTAGTCGTACAGCCGTCCATCAAAATTCGAATTTCCCAAGCAAACATCGATTTTTCCCGAAAAACATTGTTTTTCAGAAGTAATTTTTGAAAAAGGAGTTTTGGGGGCATTTTGAGCTTAATTTCGAAAAATTTAAAGTAGATCGACAGCGAATTTAAGTGATAAAAACTGCTTGAAAATTATTTTTGGAGTATTAAAATTCAAAAAAAAATTCCATCCGGGCCCGCCCGTCAATCACAAGAATGCCATAAATTAATGGTTTTTTTTCGAAGCAGAAAACTAATGTTTCAGAACCTGCGCTTCAAAAAACCGAGCAGATGTGAAAGTTGTTTCTAAAGCAATACTTTTACTGTTTCTAAAATCTTATCTAGGTGATGTAATTTTTCATAACTTGATTAAGGAACTGGCCTACATTTTCTAATTAGGAAAACCAAATGTTGTAAGTTTAGAAGATAATGGTGGGCTTCCACTGCGGGAAACAAGAAATGATTTATATGGATAGAGTTTGAAACAGTGAACAATTCTATAAACCCCACTGTTCGAATAATCTAATAAAGAAAAATATCACTGTTTCAGAAAATGAAATTAATTCCAGAGTATTCATTGTTCGTGTTGCGAGATCGTCTTCTTCAACAAACAATTGAACTGATTTAGATTTTTTAAACAAAAATGCTATCAATATTAATAAACCTAGAAAAAAGATGATCGCCAAATTATCACTTTATTTTCTATAAAAAAGTCCAAAATCCTTTGAAGCAGTAAAAAATTAATTTTACCCGGAATGCTTCAGAATCTGAATGAGTCATTTCTCACAAGGGAAGTCTTTAAAAGCGCCGCTTTCAAAGCCATATGAAAAGTTTGAGAGCTCATAACTCGGTTCGCAGAGACATTTAGCAGGTTTGGACTGCAGAAATGGAATCTGTGTAGTCGAAAGTACCTATGAGCAAATTTATAGGGTGTTTGAAAGTGACGTCTCCAAAGAACTCCCAAGGGGACCCAAAAGTCGTCCGAAATGTTTAGACGTCCCAAAAAATGTTTAGACGTCCCAAAAAACATATAGACGTCCCTTAAAACATTTAGACGTCCTTTGACGTCCCAGAATTAGGTTTCGAATAATTGGACGTCCCAAAAATTATTTAGACGTCCCAAAAAATGTTTAGACGTCCCAAAAATAGTTTAGACGTCCTTTGATATCCCACATTATGATAAATAATATTTAGACGTCCCAAAAAACATTTAGACGTCCCAAAAAATGTTTAGACGTCCCAAAAAAAATTTAGACGTCCCAAAAAAAATTTAGACGTCCTTTGATATCCCAAAATTTGGTTTTAAATATTTAGACGTCCCAAAAAATAATTAGACGTCCCAAAAAATGTTTAGACGTCCCTCGAACACTTTCAGTGGCTTTTAGTGTTGAAGGGACGTCTAAACATTTTTTGGGACGTCTAATTATTTTTTGGGACGTCTAAACATTTTTTGGGACGTCTAAATATTTAACACCAAATTTTGGGATTTAAAGGGACGTCTAAATTTTTTTTGGGACGTCTAAATATTTTTTGGGACGTCTAAACATTTTTTGGGACGTCTAAATAATTTTTGGGACGTCTTAATTTTTCCGACAATTTTTCGGATTTCAAAGGACGTTTAAATGTTTTTTGGGACGTCTAAATGTTTTTTGGGACGTTTAAACATTCCAAAGGACGTTTCAATTTACAGGAAAAAAATTTGGGCCTCAAAGGACGTCTAAATGTTTTAAGGGACGTCTAAGTGTTTTAAGGGACGTCTAAGTGTTTTAAGGGACGTCTAAGTGTTTTAAGGGACGTCTAAGTGTTTTAAGGGACGTCTAAGTGTTTTAAGGGACGTCTAAGTGTTTTAAGGGACGTCTAAGTGTTTCAAGGGACGTCTAAGTGTTTTAAGGGACGTCTAAGTGTTTTAAGGGACGTTCAAGTTTTCAAAGGACTTCTAAACTGTAATAGAGCCTTTTTTTTCTATGAATTTCATTCCGTTTCAAAGCATTTTTATCTTAAAACGTTTTATCTTAAAACGTCTGGATCATCCCCCGGACAAACGGACACACAGACAGACAAATTGAATTGTTCATTGAAATTTGAAATATGAAACTGTGACACAAAATGAACCTTGTACTTTTTGATTTCTCTCTCATGGATTTTCTTGGAATCTTTTTACATCGGTATTAATTACAATGAATTGGCTGCTCGAATCGTCTGACATGCCTCCAACTGCGGGAAAAAAGAAATTATTTATATGGATAGAGTTTGAAACAGTGATCAATTCTATAAACCCCACTGTTCGCATCCAATAAAGAAAAATTTCACTGTTTCAGAAATTGAAATTAATTTCAGAGTATTCGTTGTTCGTGTTGCGAGGTCGAAACAAAAACCTTGGAAACATTTGCAATTTTTGCTGTTTCTGATGTTTTAATTATTTCAAACAAACTTTTTTTGAGTAATTGAAATGCTGATCTTTTGAAAAAAAAATTATCCGGAATGCTTCAGAATCTGGATGAGTTATTTCTTAGGCAAACTCTATAAATTTTCGTTCCGTTTCGAAGCATTTTTATCTTAAAACGTTTTTTGAACACAAACAAAATTTGAGTTTTCACTTCTGGATCATACGGACACACAGACAGACAAATTGAATTATTCATTGACATTTAAAATATGAAACTGTGACACAAAATGAACCTTGTACTTTTTGATTTCTCTCTCATGGATTTTCTTGGAATCTTTTTACATCGGTATTAATTACAATTAATTGACTGCTCGAATCGTCTGACATGCCTCCATCAACTCAATAATTTCTTCGATTTCCTCTTGAAGTTGTTGGTAACGGGCATCCAGGATGGACATTGTGTGCATGTTGCATGTTAGTTCTGAAATTCATTTTTATATGGAAAATGGAGATTTTGCAAACATCTACAAACTGATCTTTTGATAGAATCAATAAATATATCTTTTTTTTTGAAACAGAAGAAAACTAGTTTGTTGTTAATACTAAAAGTTGAAATAAAGCGGAATAAATGGTGCAATGCAAGTAAAATCATTTTTGATCAGTTGAAGTCATTTTCAGTCTGTGTATTTTCAGTAACATCATTAATCAAACCCAGTTTATAATCTCTTGAAAACAATTAGGGACATTACTCCCTATTTTAGATTTATGTTCCCATTTGAAACATATCAGCACGCCACGCTTCTCACAACCGCGCTCTACAGAAACCGAAAGAAATTGTGTGCGAAATAGAGAGACTCAGAGAAAAAGGTACATTCCTCAAGGACATTTCGGTGGAGCGCAGTTGTCAGAACAGTGCCGAGCTGATAAATGGTTCATTCCACTGTTTCAGACTACCCTTCCAATCTTCAATCCCCTTTTTCTATGACTAACCATTCTCGAATCTCTTTGCAGTTGCCAATTGATAGTAGTGTGCAGGTGTTCTTCCCACCAAAACAGCTGCACTCCGTTTTCCAGCTGATGGGCGGAGCGACGCTCTGAAAATGTGAAAATACTTACTGTTTTGAAACTTCAACTTTATGTAGCGAATTCCACCACAAACTAAGAAGATCTAATTCACTAAAATATATGGAAAAGTTTTGAAACAGAGAAAAAGTCTTACCTTCCTGTGGCCAAATTTGCAGTACATACTGACACGAGAATCAGTGTGATGAAGAAGAATGAGACAGTAGATGAGGAGGAGGAGGTAGAAGACATGTTCTGGTGAAGAAGAGATGTGTGGAGAAAACTGGGGACCCTGAAAATATGGAATTTGATGAGGGTAGGGGAAAATAATGCAAAATTAGCGGAACTGAGAAGAAAAATTCAAGAGCGTGTCAGATAATGGGAATGAAACAGTAAAATAAGATTTTAGTAAAGCATTGTAGCAAGAGAGTAATGTTGCTAAAAAATATTGTGTAAAATATTGGAACCGTTTGAAACAGTACTAATCTCAGTGGAAGCAGCTGATGACAAATAATGAATTTACGGTATTTCTTTAGGTGAATTTTTTCTTAAAAAATTTTGAGGCAATGGATCGGAATCTTAGAAACTATTAATTCATTAAGTTTAAGGCATTCTGGACCATAAATGTAGAAAATATGAACGAATTTCTCCAATTAACAACCTAGTTCGACACGACGAATTATAACAAATGCCAATTGAAACAGTAATAATCCTATATCATTTTGATTCAATCAAATAAGTATGCTTTCTTCAATTCTATTGGTTTGAATAATACATCTTGAAAACAAATAAAAACACTGAAACAGTAATAAAAATTGTGGTTGAACTCAAAATATATTTGGAAACACAATCAGAGGACCCAACTTTCAGCGATGTGAAAACCAAAATACTAGTTTTGAGATTTTCTGGAAACAGTGAAATTTTTGAATTCCCTACCAAACAAAATTCAAAAGTTTGAAAAATTGAAAATTTCTAGAGCAGTGTCAAAACCAGTTAACATCCATTAAACAACTTTTGAAACAGAAGGAAATTTAACTGAATTTGAAAGGAAAGGGAAATTTCTGAAAGACATATAAAAGATGGAGAAAAATAAATCACCTAACAGCACTGTGCACAGTCTCCCAGACTCCGAGTAAGAACTGCAAGGAAATTTTTGATCTACCCTCATGAAACGAAAAATTTGAGAAATTTGCAGGTCTAAAACGTTATTACTTTAATTTTTAGCGTAAAGCTCAAGGTCAGAAGTAAGAAAATTTCAGTTTTAGAATTATTCTGAAAGCATTATCCAACCATTCAATTCAAAAAATCCTGGTTTCAGATACTTTTTCAAGTCGAAAAGGCAATTTTTTATTTTGATTTCGGAAAAATCAAATTAAATATCGGAATTTTTTGTTTTGAAAATTCTGTGAAACAGTAACTTTTAGAAAATTTTTGGTCAAATTTTTAGTTAAAATTTGGTTGATTTTAGTTTAGTTAAAATAAACCAACAACATCTAAGCGCGTTGTGATCAAATTGAAATTTGATATTTTTGTTTTGAAATTTCTATGAAACAGTAACTTTTGAAAAAATGCTAGATAAACTTCCTCCTCTCTTTCAAACTCTTATATACATCCAAAAACAAAAATAAAAATGATATAATGCAGATCAAAACAAGCCAATTGAGTGGGAGGACTTGAAACAGAAGGGGCTTCATTTCCAGGTCACCTACGTAGATGAAATTGAAATGATTCGTTTAGTTTCGAAATTATCCGATGGAAATTGGATTGAAACCTTTCAAGAAAAGTCTGAAAGCAGACCCTCTGCTTCCGTGATTGGTGTTTTTATGTCAGGTGATTAGAGAGAAAGGAAGGATTAAGACTTCGTTACGAAATTTGGAAATTTCGGGAAGGATTTGGGAAGTTCCGAACTTTAGTGAAGCCATAAAATGAGACAAATTATATTTATTTTAGTCTGGGAGAGTTTCAGATATTGAACAGTTAAATACATGTAGGATCTTGGGAAATTAGGAGTGGACTTTCCGAGAAATTACAATTTTACTGTTTCGGAAGTGTACTTTTTTAGCAGTTTCAGTAGCGTGATCACTTGATATCAGAAAAATTAAAATCGGAGCGGTCTTGGATGAATTGGCTGCAGAATGTAAAGGTTTCCAGATATCACTCGAAAAATTCGGTTATTCGGAAAAACTTGCTAAAAAACAAACAAATCTCTTGTAAATTTCAATAATTGACCTATTGTTATTATGGCAGTTCATATCAAGTTCAAATTAAGATTTTCTTGAAACACTATTATTTTTCTTGGCGCTGACAAGTTTAGCTGAAATCTTTTCAGAACTCAGATTGCTCCGGAAAGTCAAAAAAGTTTACTGAATCAATAATTCTGAAAACTTTCTACACAAAATTATGGTATTATTACGCCCGTGGTTACAAAAAACAACTTACTTCATCGGAAATAGATTGTAAATTTCTAGTGACTTCAATAGTTTTACCATATTCACTGTTTCAATTGTATCAAAAATTGATCTAATATTGACAACATCGATACTCTCCAAACAGTGTAAGCAACCAAAATGCGTCCAAAAATTCAATGTTAGCTCGTCCTCTTTTTCCTAATTTACATAATGTTACTGTTTCAAAGAACTTTTTTCAAAAATGCTGTCACCTCATTTAGAGTTTCAAACACACTCGCCTTGAATAATTTCCCTATAATCATTTGAGTTCGGACACTTTACAACCTAATAGCCTTGACCTGTTAAAAAAATACTGTTGCCAGTAAGTCTTTGGAATATTGTTATAAGTTGGACCTAGTAATCCACAATGAACAAATACTATTCATGCAACTAATTGAATAAGTTTCCTTGAAACTGTAACTTCTATTTTGACAACCAAAAATTTTTAAGTTCGAAAATGAGTCAATAGCTGCAAAATAATCGTCCAGCAGCTAAACAAGAAAACAATGGAAGTCCTGACTACTACTACTTTTTGCACCCTCTTTTTATTTCTCTCACGTAAATATATATTTTTAGTAATTGAAAAAAAGAATGGAAATGTTGTTGGTTGGGGGTGGGGGGACACACATCGAGAAGCTATTTTCGAAATAACTTTAGAAATTGAATTGTTATTTCTGTTCAATGAGGAAGTGGTTATGGTTTAGAGATTAGAATGGAAAATAACGGAGGGGAAAACTTTTTATAATAACTGTTTCATAAAAATTTGAAACGTTTTTTCTGGATGTTCAGCACTAATACATTTTCTTTCAACCTATTTCGAAACTATTCATTGTCTATTAGCTCGTCACAGTTCTTACAACTGCGCTCCATCGAAATGCTCTTGTCTCTTTTTCTCTGAATTTCTCAATTTTGCACACTATTTTCTTTGGTTTCGGTAGAGTGCGGTTGAGATTTCCCAACTCCAAAAGTCAAGCACAAAAAGAGTTCTCCTTCTAACTTTCTTTGGTTTTTATACCAACTTTCACCTGTTTCATGTTGTCTGTTGTCCACGTCATCAGAAATTCGGAGAAAGAAAAATTCAGAAGAGTGACTAAAAAACAGCACCTTTGATCCTGATTTTTGGGGCATTTTTTGATGAAGATGAAATATGAAACATACTGATGCAGTTAAAACTTGAGTCAGGGAAGACAATTTTTTGAATCAGTAAATCATAAAAATTTGATTTTAGAAATTCAATATGGTCTCATCATGCCTGAAATCTTCACAGTCATACTTTTTCAGAAGAAAAATCGTGTCCAAAAGTTCCAAGAATCATTTTCAAACTGTTCAGATTAATGATTTTTATTTCAAAATTCTACTGTTTCGTGGTGAATTTTATTCTAGAACTGTTCGGATTAAATCAGTAGACAACACCGGAAATGTTTAAAATAAAAACAAACATCGCGGTTTCAAAGTTTCTTGAAAAGTTGGGAAAACCAACCGCTTGAGTAATCTTGCGTTTGATATCTATTGAACACCTCTAATGTTCAAAAAATTAAAAAAAATTTCTAAGTGAATCGTGAGCTACAGTACTTCATTTAACTTTTTATTTTAAATTTCGTTTTTTTTTTGTAAATCAGCTTGTGAAAAATTAGATCGGAGAGAACATCCACTGATTCAAACTGAACTAGACTTACTCTTAAAACATATTTGAAACAGTGGAATTATTTTGAATAGTTAGGAAAATTCAATGTATTAAAGGAGGACTGAAGTCATATTTTTTCAGATTCTGATACTTCAGTAAATTCTGAACAACTTTCATCGTTGGAGCATGTGCTAAAAATCGCTCTAAACGCCCTAAATTCACGTTTTCCCGGCTCAAAAGGAGCGTAGGTGGAAGAGTTTTCCCACGCGAATTTTTGCTCCCGTGTAGTCCTCTCGGACAAAATTATTTCTTTTTATTTCTCGATTTTTCGTTTTCTTGCTTTTTTCAACAAAATTTCGTGTTTTTTCTTCTTTTTTTACTTTTTTGGGATCAAAAATTCGCGTGAGAAAACTCTTCCACGAAAGCTCAATTTCAGCAGGGAAAACGTGAATTTAGGGCGTTTAGAGCGATTTTTAGCACATGTTCCAACGATGAAAGTTGCTCAGAATTTTCTGAAGTATCAAAATCTGAAATAAAAAATATGACTTCAGTCCTCCTTTAAGCAGATACTCAAATAATTCCACTGTTTCAAATATGTTCTAAGAATAAGTCTAGTTCAGTCTAAATCAGTGATTCTTCTGCTATTCATTTTTCAACAACATGATTTACAAAAAAAAACAAAACAATTAAAAAACCTACATAGATTTCAAAAATGGAGTACTGTAGCTCCCGGTTCCCTTAATAAAGTTTGTGCATTAACAAGGGAACCTTTTTCATATCAGGGTTGAGAATTGGCTGAAACTTCGCACATATATACTTTCGACCCTGCTCTATCACATGCCGTTCTCAAAAGCTGCGCAATACGGCTCGTTGGCGAGAAAATTGGGTCTGAAAATTTCTGAAAATCGCCGTGTCAAATTAAACGCGTGACGCCCCTTTCTTCATTCTCGCTTTCTCTATTAAAAATATGAACATCGGTGGTCCAGTGGTAGTGAGGGGGAGTCGGGGTAGGAAAGGTGTGGGTTCGTTCCCGGCCACGTCAAATCTTTTTTTGCTTTTTTTATTATGAATTTTTAAGGTGCAATTATTGGGTCTGCATCGCGTTTTTTGAGATTTGAAGAGTGTAATACTGATTTTTATGAGAATAGAAAGAAATTAGGACCACAAAAACGAAACACATTTTTCGAAGATTTCCACACTTTTTGATCATCAAGTGATGGTCATTAATTTGAAAACTTTGGAGAAACAATTTTTTCAAAAGAGTTCAGTATCTTTTCGACATGAAAAAATAATGAATGACATGCTTTTTGAAGAAATTTTCTTTTGACACTCTTTCATCGAATTGTGTTTTTCCAAAACAACCTTGTTCTCGAAAAGTTTTTGTGGTCCTAATTTCTTTCTATTCTCATAAAAATCAGTATTACACTCTTCAAATCTCAAAAAACGCGATGCAGACCCAATAATTGCACCTTAAAAATTCATAATAAAAAAAGCAAAAAAAGATTTGACGTGGCCGGGAACGAACCCACACCTTTCCTACCCCGACTCCCCCTCACTACCACTGGACCACCGATGTTCATATTTTTAATAGAGAAAGCGAGAATGAAGAAAGGGGCGTCACGCGTTTAATTTGACACGGCGATTTTCAGAAATTTTCAGACCCAATTTTCTCGCCAACGAGCCGTATTGCGCAGCTTTTGAGAACGGCATGTGATAGAGCAGGGTCGAAAGTATATATGTGCGAAGTTTCAGCCAATTCTCAACCCTGATATGAAAAAGGTTCCCTTGTAAGACGACTTTTAACTGTATTATTTTTCGAAAATTTGAGGTAATTAATAGAAATAGTCTGCAATAAACGCGAACTTACTCCAGCGTATGGTTTTCCTAACTTGTCAAGAAATTTTGAAACCGCAATGTTTGTTCTACACAGGGGTGCGAGACGTAAGGTCCGCAACGAAAAGTTTTGAAATTACCGGCCGAGTCGCGATGCGTGTGCGTCGCGTTTTTCATCGAAAGATACGACAAACACACGCTAAACTTGAACTTGGCACTCAGCCAAGTTAGTTTTTGGCACCGTGCCAACCGCTGAGCGATGGAGCGCGTTTAAGCGACCTTGCGTTTTGCACCCCTGTGGTTCTACTTATAAAAGAAACAAACTGAATTTACTGTTACAACAAATGGTACAATTCAAAAGAAAGGAACATTAATCATTAGAGACAATATACTTTTATTGTATATATTTTTAAAAAGATCGCCGTTTCCAAATTATTTCTATATTATATGGGGTACGCTTTAACATTTGATGTTTTTCTTCAAAATCCTGAAATCAGGAAACTAAAGATTCCAGAATTCAATCTTTCAGGTAGTTAAACAAACTAGCTTTTTTCACACTTCCAGCTATTCCTTTATAAAACTTTTATAAATTTTACTGTTTCCCAAAACTTCTAATTATTTATTTAGTTTATCAAAAGTAATTTGTCTTAATCACAAAATTGTAAAACGAAACTGAAAACTCCTCTTTCCAGGAACAACGAAAATTCTCATTTTATATATAGGCCCCTCCCCCTTTTCCTCTCGAAGCTCCGCCCCTTTCTTTTCACCTGTCTCCGGGGGTCCGAGGAGGGATATGCACAAAGTGAGAAGTGATATCAGATTACGACGAGGTTACACGTCATCTGAAGTGGAAAAGTGGAAGGGAAGGAGGGGTGAGTTCTGAAATTATGGAAACGGGACACACCAGGTATTCGTCACTTTTTCACTTTTTTGGAGGGGGAGAGACTGGAAATCAGGGATTTTGAAATATTGCAAAATCAGAACGTTTTGGAAGTGGACACTTACAGCAAACGTGTAAAAAAGAGAAAGCGCAACCATTCCAATCCAGAAATATTTGAAAATGTAATTCATTTGAAACAGCAGAAATATTTGAGAGTGTTTGTTTCCTGTTCCACTTAAGTTTCATAAGGAAAACTTCGAAGCAGTATTATCTCATCACAGTTCTTACAACTGCGCTCCACCGAAATTCCCTTGAAAAATGTCTCTTTTTCTCCGAGTCTCTCAATTTCGCACACTATTTTCTTCGGTTTCGGTAGAGCGCTGTTGTATGAACCATGCCGTTCTAATACTGTAGCTCCCGAACTTAAAATCCAACATCATTCGCCTGAAAGAACAAGTCTCTGTTATTATTTTTCTGTTTCAACAACCCACGTAGTCTCAATTTGTCTAATTGAGCAATAATTCTAATAGCTCAAACATTAATTATCTTTTTCTGATTTCTTTCCTTGTCTGTAAAATGTTAGAACTCAAAACACAAGTGCTGTGCTGAAAAGGGGATCATTGAGAGATCAGATTGGTCAATATTTTGCAGAAAAGAAGAGAAAGAAGGCTGATTTTTGAAATAAAGAAAAAGAAACAATTCAGGACTTTCCTGGCTGAAAATTTGCAGGTTTGGTAGGAAAAGTTTTGCCAGTTTTATAAGAGAATTTTTCAGTCTGCCCCTGCCCTGGTTTCAATTTGAAAAATATATAAGATAAGTGGATTTGTAGCTTTGAGGCGTTGTAAGACAATTCAGCAAACTTTTTGATCCAGATGAATTATGAGACGTTTTCAAAACATAGGTGAAGTGACTGGAATAAGACTAACAGACTTGTAAAGGCACACACTGAAACAGTAGACTTTTTTTTTTAATTTCAATCATTCTGTGAAATAATTTTATCATCAACTATCAGAAACTTTACGATTATTGAGAACTAGAAATTTTTCAAAAATTTTTCAAAATCAACTGAAACAATAGTTAAAATCCACATTGGTTATGACTTTGGTTATGTGTGAAACTGAGATTCTTAAAATCTGCATTTAACATGGTTGCGACTGGTTCGAATATAGAAATTTGAAACAGACGAGATTTAAATTTGATTTGAAACAGAATATACCAGTCGGTTAACGCAGCCTAACGGCTGCTCAACCTCCTTCTCTACACCACCCTTCTGGGTGTTACAGCGCCTGCGGCGCTTCTTAAATGGTTCAAACTATCGAGGTATTAGAATTTTCTCCTTCTCCTGGATCGTATTAATTTTCTTCACTTGTCGGTAGTTTTTGTTAGCTAAACAGCCCGTTCCGGTAGAGAACAATTAAAACATCTCTTCATTTCTGATACGATTTCGACAAATTTTCTCGGTGACTTTTCTATCCTGAGGAAAAATGGATTTCAATATGAGCAGTTTTCAATTCAATAATCGAAACTGTATTCATTTTTTCTGCTTTTTCTAACATACTATTTCAAAAGAACAGGAACTTTTAACTCTCCTTTCTCCCTCCTCAAGAGGCGAGTCATCTTTCAAATATTAATGTCAAACTTCGGCGACAATGCTGTCTCCCTTCTCTGAATATGTCAGACTGAGACCATGTTTCAACAAATCCTCATCCTAGAAATTATTACCTTTTGATGGTAACTGATCAACGACAAAGTTACTTATTCACAAATCACCACCACTTTTTGAGTAATGTTTTTTTCATTCAATTTATTTCTATTAAGCTTCTGACTGTTGCAACTTCTTTAATGATGGAGACATCCGAAGTCTCAGAATGAATTGTACTAAACACAGCAAATGACTTTTTCGGCTTCAGATTGAGAAATCCTTACCAACTCTTTTACTGAAGCTTAGAAATTTGGAAATTTTCCTATTCACATCTTTAAAAAATTAACCTAAAGTACTACTTTTAAGTTTTTGACTGATCGGCAGCGATGCCGCCTCCCTCCCCAAAATCTTTCAAGATTGTTTCTCATATACACGGAAATCTTCTCTTCAGTCTGGTTTGATCTGAACTGTTCTGCTTTCTGATTTTTTTTCTCTAAAAGACTTCAAAGCTATTCTACATATTTCTAAGTGTGAAAGTTAGACAGCCGGTAAAAATGGAGTACAGTAATGACCATAAATCGAACAACTTTGACCGTTTTTCAGTTAAAAATGTCCAACTTTGAAAGGGTGTCCATAAAGAGATTCTGTTCCAGTTTAGATGTCCTTTGAAAACTCGAACGTCCCTTAAAACACTTAAACGTTCTTTAAAACACTTAGACGTCCCTCAAAACATTTAAACGTTCTTTGGGGTCCCAAAAATGCTCAGAAATGTTTAGACGTCCCAAAACCGTTTAGATGTTCCTTGAAATCCCAAAATTTTATTTAACCAATTAGTCGTTCAAAAAATATTTGGACGTCCCTTGAACTTTCAAAACCAAGAGCTTGCTGTGACACCTGGAAGTAGTGATTGCCTAAAAACAAAAACGTCCTTGAATCTTGACATGATAATGGCTCAGCACCCGGGAAGTAGTGGATTCCTTAACACAGAGACATCCAGCATCTAGCTTAAAGTTATGGAAAAAAAATGCAAGCAAGCATCAGTGTGTCTATCAGAGCTGTGCGGAAGTAAAATTTTTGAAAAGGGAAGAAGGAAGAAGGAAGAAGGAAGTAAATTTTTCAAAAGGGAAGAAGGAAGAAGGAATAAAAACGTTGAAAAAAACCCGGAAGAAGGAAGAAGGAAGTCGAAGGAAGGAATTCCGCACAGCTCTGGTGTCTATGTTTTAAGGAAACCACGTCTAAACATTTTATGGAACTTTTAAACGTTTTTTGGGACGACTAAATGTTTTTTGGGACGTTTGAACACTTGAAAGGACGTCTTAACTTTCGGAAAAAATTTAGGGCATGACAGGGCGTTTAAGTGTTTTAAGGGACGTCTTAGTGTTTCATGGAGCGTTCGAGTTTTAAAAGGATATCTAACCTGGAATAGAATCAAAAAAATTGTTTGAAACCCGCGCATTTTTCCTGACAATTTGAAGAAATGAATTCATTTGAAGAATGAAAAAGTTCTATAACTATTTTTCCCGTGAACTCCTATTTCCCTATTTCGGAAATGAAAGCCACTGAAAGGCTTGAAAACCACTTTTTCTCACGTAGTGTCCTAATTTAGAACTATTTTAACTAAAAAAATAGACGGGCATCATCCGGGACAAATTTCCAATCGATCTGTGTAAATTTCATTGAAAACGGTTCTGTACAGAAGGCGGTAGAGTCGGCGACAAACGGACAGACAAACGGATCTGCTGAATATTATTAGTAAAGATATTTTATTTGTTGGCTTACACTGTTAGTATGTTTAATGAAGACCAAACAGGAAACGGGCTATGAAAATCTCTTTATATCACTACCAGAAACAGAAAATTTTAAATTTCAGATACACTTCAAATTACTTGAGAAAAAATCACTTTGTTATTATTATCGTTCTCCAGAAATTTTATCACATTTCAATTGTTTTTGAGTAATTCTCGAAACTTTGAAACAGTTATTTTTGTAAAATTTTTCCGACCACGAAATTGATTCGAGCCTGTACAGGTTCAATATAGAAATAAAAATACGTCTTCTATCAATTCCGTTTCGGGATTCCACGAAAATCGGAGATACCCTTTCAATCGAGAAAAACAACTACGGTTTGAAAATTGCGCAGCGAATTTGCATTTATCCGTTCACACTTTCGTCGATTTTCGTGGGTTTCCTCCATTTCATTCAAAACAGAGCAATTTCAAATTGAATCGGAATCTGGCTAATATGTTTCTGAACTCGTCTTCAGTACTTTTACTGTCTATAGTACGTATGAATCAACTTAAATCCTCCTGCATAAATACAAAGCATTGATTAGAAACAGAGAATTTTTGACTTCTGAACCACATTTCAATAATTTTCATTCAGTTTTTATCGTTCTCCAGAGTTACTATATTTTGTTACATTTTATTTGTTTTCGCAACACTGTATTTTTGTAATTCTGTTATCACTTACAATTACATTTTTTCTGTTTCTGTTTCAAGTTTCACTCAAGACAATTCAAGCCTAGGCACTTTCAATTGTTGACGGGTAATTCTATCTTCTCTATTCTATTTTTACCTCTCTCCCCTGTAGTTTCCATTATAAATATTCTATTGCTTCCCATTTTCTTTCAATATGTCTCCAGGTGATATCAGAAATAGGAACTATTTTCTATATCTAGTTCCTACTACGTGACATTCACTTTCCATTTATTTTGGATAAAGAACGAGAAATGGAGTAAAGCTAAAAATAGAAAAGAGTCGGTTTTGCTTTTTTCTGAAAAATTGTATAGTATTTTTGTAAAAAATAGAGACTAGAATCAGGTGTTTTCATCTGGAGAAGTCAGTTTTGGAAAGAAGAGCAGGTTTTTTTTTTGAAAATCCAAAATCGAGAAGGTTGCAGTTTTTGTCCCTTGAAGCAATATGGATTCGAAAATTTTATAAAATCAGAAACAGTTTTTATTGGTAAAGGAAGAATTTTATAAAACTACAAATAGTACCATTACCGTACTTTAAGACATTTTTGGAACAAGGAAACGTTTTGAAACAGAACACATTCTGAAAGAAAAAAGAAGAACCAAGTGATGTGATCCAATGATTATATTCCCAGAAAGTTTGAAACAGAAAGATTTTATATAAACTTCAGCACGATGGCAATTATAGAATATCCGCAGTGAAGTAATACTAATTTATGGTAAGCTTATCAGAAGGCACTGAATTAATAATTTAAAAAACTGAAAGCAGTAATAAGTTCAAAATAAATTCAAACAGAAATGGATTGTAAATTATAATTAAACTGAAATCCAGAATAATTCAAGGGTGTTTCGGTGGGGCGCAGTTGTAAGAACTGTGTTTAGCTAATATTTGCGGAGCATATTGCGGTTTTGTTTAAAAATTCAGCTGAAAAAATATAGACGGTACACTAGAAAAACTACGAAACTTGTAAAAAATATTCTAATTTTGCTAATAAGTTAGTTGAAGTTAAACACGGGGTGTTATCGTTTGTCAGACAACAATTAATTTCAAGGAAATCTTCTGAAAGAGTGTTCTTTCAGTTTTGTGTTAAAGCAATACGATTTGCTTGTCATGAGGAACTGAGTTTGCCAATTTGAACCATATTTTGAAAAATGAAATTTGTGAGGTGGAATACTTGTTAAAAACCTGAGAAAAATGAGAAATATTTCTGAAACAGAAATATTTTTGTGAATTATAACACTTGACGGGAATCAATCAAACTGACCGAATCTTACATATTCAAAAAAATTCTGAAACAAAATGTCTCTAGTGAATCCATTGGAAGAAATGAAACAAGAAACAAAATGAATAGACTTTGAAACAATACAAAAAACTATACGCACCCGCCAGTTTCTCGATTCTTGTCAATTGTTTTTTTTATGACAATAAAACAATAAAACAACACCTCTCTCAACATTTTAATGATGTTTTTGAAACAGTATTTTCAACTCCAACTGCACGTCATCTATACGAATCTGAATACTAGACGTCGTCTACTTCTGATCCGAAATTCTGGCAATAAACAATTTGAAATCATTGTACGTTTTGAGTTATCACCTGTTTCATCTCCATTGTACTAATTGGTCAGCAGAATGGAGAAATAGTATTGGAGTGATGAGAGAAATCAAAGGGAGATTTTATCACCTGGACTTTATTTCTTTCCGGGATACAACAATAGGTTTTTGGTTCTGAAAAGGGGAGACTATCATTTTCAGATCGAAGCATCAATATCTTTGAAGAAAGTTGAAACCATAACATATTCCTGTTGAAACCGCAATTGAGGACTCATCAGTGTATTCTTCAGCGATGGCTTCAGAGAAGAAATAGTTTCTGAAACTGTAAATTTATCAAACAAAGAAAGATAGTAATCTTAATCTAATTGTAAAACTCAATGAGTGTTAGTCCAAACAACCATATTTTGAGGTCTCTTGAAACAGTGGTTAGTTTCAAAACTTCCTGTTTCAACGGAACTTTAATAAAATTTAGAACAAAGAAGTGCTTATTAAATCGATCCCAAAATATGACGATAAAAAGCATTTTTTCATATGTTTCTTTCAGATCGTTTTGAAGATGCAAATGAATTCAGATAAAGCACATATAACAAAGTTTTAAAAATATATATTCTTACTGTTTCACTGAAAACACTTGTGATCCGTTGGTTTCATTTTGGTAATTGATTGTGACTCATCTCTAAATTAATTTATTTTTCCTGTAGTTCTTATACTTATGCCACTGATTGAGAGCTCAATTCGAGTGGCTGGTCTATGAAAAATATAAATTTAATAGAATTTAAAACCAATAACATGTTTTTATAACATGTTTTTTTCTGCTTCAATGGAAAATTGTGTATCGAGATACACGTCTTTGTGTTTCAACAACATGAAATTAACCAAACAAGTCAAAAAGCAAAATTAAAATAAGCATGAGATCGAAAAGTTGTTATATTTTAATATTGGAAAAAATTCTGAAAACATCTGGATTTCTGAAACTCCGTTACCGCTGGGAAGTGCCTATCATACACAATTTTCTATTGAAACAAAAATAAAAAATAGAAATATTCTATTGAAACAAAATAAAATATGTTATTAAAAAACGTTGGCTCATGGTTTTAAACTCGAGAACATTTTTCTTTATATAGTGCAAATTGTAGTTGATGGAATAAACACTTTTTTACAATTTTTTATTAACGTTACGTTGAAACAGGAAATTTTGAAACTAATCACTGTTAACAGTACTGTTTCAAGAGACCTCCAAATATGGTTGTTTGGACTAACACTTTTTGAGTTCGAAGCTGTTTTTATCAAAATTAAAGCGAAAAATAAAGTGGCTTCAATTCAATTTAAACCAAATGTTTTTGAATTTTACATTTGGGACAGAGAAGTTATTTTTGCACTTGGATCTTAATTTTAATTGTATTTTTGATTAGTTTTGATTTTCAAAAAATATTTTCGATACATTTTTCAATAAATCCATTATTTCAAAACATCATAATAGTAAAAAAAGCCATCTAAATTAATATCTTTTTCTCTAATTTTCTCGAAAATTCCATTTGAACAGCCACAGTCTCCCACACGCGAAATGCGCAAGCGTTTTCACGAGAAAAGTCCTCAAAATCTCTAACGCATGCTGAGGGATCGCGTCTGCACTAAAATTAATCTGAAATGAAAAATTTTGGAAAAATGTCTCGTACAACGAGTAGACAACGAATTTCGAAACGGTAAAAAAAGAATAAGATAGGAGAAGACCTGAACTATAATTTTCATAAAAATCTCAAATGATATTCAGAACACGACTTAAGGACAACTGAAAATGAAAGAATAGTGTGTTTGAAGGACATGTCTAATTTGGAAAGAATTTTTTTTTTAGATAGATTTTCTGATATCTGAAATACTTCATAAAGTTAGAAATTTCCTTAAAATAAAACAATTAGTAATCCATGTAATGGGCAATAACGGTATTGGTTGATTCCGTTCAGTCCTCAGAGATTCATGGTCAAATCAAATTTCAGTTGAAAAAGTTGAAAAAACGTCATTTTTTCGAACTTTTTTCTATTTTTCAGCCGAATAAAAAAATTTCTCAAAAAAATAAAACGAAGGAAACGTTTGAAATTTCAATGGAAATCTATTACTTTTTACAGCTTGTGATTTCGTCCACTACAGATTGATTGAGGATGATTTTAAGTGTGCCAACTTTCTCCACTGATATTACTGTATGTAGAGAAAGTGATGCCAGAGAGCCAACTCTTTTTTGTTCTAAAACCCATAACTTTGACAAAAACGTAGATCAGGCATAAAACTTCACTTTTTAGTTGACACAATTTTTGTACGAGACCTCCCTGAAAAGTTATGCTCCTCCTCCTATTTCAGTGCAATGCTGTGAGATTGTCTATTGTGATAGACTGTAACTCGCTAGTATGCGTTTGTACAAAAAACTTGTCAACTATGAAAATAAAGCCCTATACTTGATCTACGGCTCTAGTAAAAATTAACATCTCGCGACACGTATTTTATTCGTTATAAACTCCTAAAAACTTCCGAGTTTGACAGTGCATCACGGCTTCCCTGATTGTCAGAAAGAGACAACTTTTAAAGGGTATGTAGATTAGACGTAGTGCTTTACTTTTGCAGTTGACAACTTTCTTGTATTTCTCTTCTCTGGAAAGTTATACTCCTCCATCGAATCTTCCTAACTCTCCACGAGATTGTGACTAACATGGAATGTACTTTGATTGCCCCCCCTAAAGTACCGATTTTTTTTTGCTCATTCGATGAGTTTTGCGAAGAATATATGAGCCATAACGGGTTTTCCTGTGACGTGACCTGGTTTTTGAGAAATTGAGATTTTTCGAAAAAAAAGTTTTTTTTCGAAATTTTAAAAAAATCATATTTTTTCTCTGTCTAGAAGTGTTATTGAAAAAAAAGGTTTATGACATAAATGTAGCAAATTTCAAGTGCTTTAAGAATAAAAATTGAATTTGTTCAAAAAAAATTTTTTTGAGTGTGAAATTTTCCAAAAACTGACACCAACTCAAATTTTCGAAAATTTCAAACCGTTCTAAAAAAATTTAACGGGATTATTCATTTTTTTCCCGTTGAGGGTAAAAAGTGCAAAAGATGTACATTATTGTTATGCAAAAAAATTAGGGGGGTACCCCCCATTTACGAGAGAAATTTCTATTTGAATGCTTTTTTCAGTATACAAAAAGGGTCTGTAAGATAAGAGGTCAGAATTCTAGCAAGACATATATTTTAAGAAAACATAAAAGAAATTTTGTATTTTGATGATGCATTGTTGATTTTCTAAAGATTATCGTGCCGTCTAGTCAACTTTCCTTTTCACAAAATTTCATCAAAAATCATTAATTTTCAATGTTTTGAAACTTCAAACACTCATAACTTCTTCAAAACTGTGAGCAAAGAGTTGAAACTTCGGGAAAAAGTTTTTAAACGTGTTCTTGTTTGAAAAAAATAGTTTTGGTCTGTTTTTTGGACAAAATTTTTTTTTCGATTTTTCATAAGGGGGGACCACATGAAATTTCGGTTAGAAATGGGAAAAAATTTTTTCCTAAAACGACCCAAGACGGTTTTCTGTTGCTATGAAGCTTAAATTATCTTTTGAAAACATTTTAGTGTCGTTTTAGGAAAAAAAATTTTTTCCCATTTCTAACCGAAATTTCATGTGGTCCCCCCTTATGAAAAATCGAAAAAAAAATTTTGTCCAAAAAACAGACCAAAACTATTTTTTTCAAACAAGAACACGTTTAAAAACTTTTTCCCGAAGTTTCAACTCTTTGCTCACAGTTTTGAAGAAGTTATGAGTGTTTGAAGTTTCAAAACATTGAAAATTAATGATTTTTGATGAAATTTTGTGAAAAGGAAAGTTGACTAGACGGCACGATAATCTTTAGAAAATCAACAATGCATCATCAAAATACAAAATTTCTTTTATGTTTTCTTAAAATATATGTCTTGCTAGAATTCTGACCTCTTATCTTACAGACCCTTTTTGTATACTGAAAAAAGCATTCAAATAGAAATTTCTCTCGTAAATGGGGGGTACCCCCCTAATTTTTTTGCATAACAATAATGTACATCTTTTGCACTTTTTACCCTCAACGGGAAAAAAATGAATAATCCCGTTAAATTTTTTTAGAACGGTTTGAAATTTTCGAAAATTTGAGTTGGTGTCAGTTTTTGGAAAATTTCACACTCAAAAAAATTTTTTTTGAACAAATTCAATTTTTATTCTTAAAGCACTTGAAATTTGCTACATTTATGTCATAAACCTTTTTTTCAATAACACTTCTAGACAGAGAAAAAATATGATTTTTTTAAAATTTCGAAAAAAAACTTTTTTTTCGAAAAATCTCAATTTCTCAAAAACCAGGTCACGTCACAGGAAAACCCGTTATGGCTCATATATTCTTCGCAAAACTCATCGAATGAGCAAAAAAAAATCGGTACTTTAGGGGGGGGGGGCAATCAAAGTACATTCCATGTTAGTCGACTGTTTTAGATTGTAACTCGCTAGTAAGCGTCTGTAGAAAAAAGTCACCAACTAAAAAAGTGAAACTATACACCTGATCTACATATTCCTCAAAAATTGGCTCTTTCTGACAATTAGTGCCGTCGTGATGCTCTGTCAAACTTGGTAGTTTTTATGAGTTCATAACGAGTAAAATAATTGTCCCAAGATGTTAATTTCTACTAGGGCCGTAGATCAGACATAGGGCTTCATTTTCACAGTTGACAACTTTTTTGTACAAATGCTTGCTTGCGAGTTACAGTCTCTCAAAGATCTTCTACAGAACAGTTGAATTTGGCTTGAACAGTTGAATTTGGCCAGAACAGTTGAATTTGGCTAGACTGTGAGGTACACTGCCTCCTGCACGAGAAAAGCGCCTCTCTTTTCGCTCGCGGTCTGCGTCTCCTACTCAACTCGGATTGAAGGTAAATATGAGGCTAAAAAATGTTGTATACACTTGTTTTGATTCAGATCGGAAAAACAGAAGCTGGTTGCGATCTTGCCACCAAGTACTCCCCAAGCCTCGATCTTGCAATCCGCGCCAAGGTCAACAGCTCATCCCAGGCGGCCGTTGCTGCCACTCACTCGTTGTCCCCAAAAGTATTTCGGATGTTCGCCTCTTCTATTTCCTAGCAAAATGATTGTCTACTTGAAGTTTTTAAATAAATAAATTGTTTATCTCCCTGTTTTTTTCCGTTATCCACCTCCTGCTAGATTCCGAGTTCATCTAGAAATCGATCGACAAGGCATTGAGAAAACTTCCCACAGTGGTCACCACAATCAATATTCTATAACACGTCTTGACGCATTCAATATCGTCCGTTCTCTTCAGGCATTTTTATTGCAAAATCAGAGGTAAAACGGGAAAAAGTCAAAAATCCAATAGTCAAAAAGCCTAGAAGTCATTAAGACGAAGTAATTCAGGCTGAAGTCAGAAAGCAAAAAAGTCATGAAGCCATAAAGTCGAAAAGTGAAAATCAAAATGTCAAAAGTCAAAAACCAAATAGTCAAAAAGTATTGGCCTGTTTGATTCTTAAGAAAAACTAAACAAGTTATTTTTAATTATAAGTTGAAACATGAAATGCTATAAACTCAGAAAAGAATAGTACAAAACAGAATCTTATTGACCATCCTCCAACCACACCATCATTTTGAACGGGGAACATCGTTTTGAATCGAGATAATCATTATTTGTTATTTGTTTGAATGTTGCTCGTCTCCCATCTTTACTACGTATGTTTGTTCCATCCTCGAACACGCAAGGTCCTCGGAGAATTCTGCAAGTTAAATGAATATTACTGCAGAACTGAAGTCTAGACTGAAACTCACTTGCTATTATAACTTCTCACAATGGAAGCATTTACTTCCTCTACCTCTATTCCATCAGTGAGTACCTTGAGATCTAAAGGTCTGAGACCCAAAGAAAGATACTTCATTCGAAAATTACATCCATTTATCCATGCTTTCAAATATCTATTCATATCAGATGATGTGAATGAGAATGATGTCAAATTCATATGAATGCAATCGAAATCCATTATGTTATCCAACGTGATCCACTGGTCTAAATTGTAGGCATGCAGCCATAAGTTATCCATTTCATATTTAGGATTTAGCTTTTTCCCTTTGTGAGATTCGAAAAAATTTGCTATATCAAGGTTTTTCTTAATATTCAAAGTCTGACAAAGTGAAATAATATCAGCAATATCTTCTCGCGTGTTAAAATCTATTTTTACATCATCAATTGATTTTTGACGGTAGTTCAACCAGCACAGTATTCTCGATACTTTTCCAGAGCACTGGTTAGCATTCATGCTTATGCTATGAATATCTGTGTTGAAGACATAAGACATTTGGTCGAACATCGATATAATATTACGAATGCTGATGTCTTCGAAAATGAAATCCAAAAAATAAATGTCATCCTTCCAGTTAATTCGATTTCTCTGCTCAAATGGAATATCGATCACATGCTCCGTCGTTCCATCAAGTACGAAAGCTCTTGAATTCATCCAAAACAATACTTTCAGTTTAAATCGTTTCCTGGGAATCACTGAATGAAGTCGCAGCATTGTTCGCTTTGAGACATTTGATAATACAAGCCTAAAACATTTTTGTGAGCTCAGAATATACTTTTCAAAATCTTACAAATCGATTGGAACCCAATTGGCACATATTCGTCTCAGCACAACAAGTGGAAGTTTAAGGAGGGGAAAGGATGGATTTGATAGCATGAAAAACTTCGAAAAAACCAGAGTAGATTTTAACTGAGAGTGGATTTCAGTCAAGACAGTGATGACGATCAGAAAACGTTTCAAACGATCCGCGACGCAACCGCGACCATTGTACTAATTGGTCAGCAGAATGGAGAAATAGTATTGGAGTGATGAGAGAAATCAAAGGGAGATTTTATCACCTGGACTTTATTTCTTTCCGGGATACAACAATAGGTTTTTGGTTCTGAAAAGGGGAGACTATCATTTTCAGATCGAAGCATCAATATCTTTGAAGAAAGTTGAAACCATAACATATTCCTGTTGAAACCGCAATTGAGGGCTCATCAGTGTATTCTTCAGAGATGGCTTCAGAGAAGAAATAGTTTCTGAAACTGTAAATTTATCAAACAAAGAAAGATAGTAATCTTAATCTAATTGTAAAACTCAATGAGTGTTAGTCCAAACAACCATATTTTGAGGTCTCTTGAAACAGTGGTTAGTTTCAAAACTTCCTGTTTCAACGTTACGTTAATAAAAATTTGAAAAAAGAAGTGTTTATTAAATCGAATGCAAGATATGACGATAAAAAGAATTTTTCATATGTTTCTTTCAATAAATACCTTTTTCAGTTCGTTTTGAAGATGAAAATGAATTCAGATGTAGTTCAAATAACTAAGTTGAAAAAATATATGTACTTACTGTTTCACTGAAAACACTTGTGATCCGTTGGTTTCATTTTGGTAATTGATTGTGACTCATCTCTAAATTAATTTATTTTTCCTGTAGTTCTTATACTTATGCCACTGATTGAGAGCTCAATTCGAGTGTCTGGTCTATGAAAAATACAAATTTAATAGAATTTAAAACCAATAACATGTTTTTATAGAATGTTTTTTTTCTGTTTCAATGGAAAATTGTGTATCGAGATAGGCACGTCTATGTGTTTCAACAACATGTAATTAACCAAACATTTCAAAAAGCAAAATTAAAATAAGCATGAGATCGAAAAGGTTTTTATATTTTAATATTTGAAAAAACTGAAAACATCTGGATTTCTGAAACTCCGTTACCCCTGGGAAGTGCCTATCTCTAATACACAATATTCTATTGAAACAAAAATAAAAAATAGAAATATTCTTTTGAAACAGAAAAAATATATTATTAAAAACGTTGGCTCATGTTTTAAACTCGAGAACATTTTTCTTTATATAGTGCAAATTGTAGTTGATGGAATAAACACTTTTTTACAATTTTTTATTAACCTTACGTTGAAACTGGAAATTTTGAAACTAACCACTGTTAACAGTACTGTTTCAAGAGACCTCCAAATATGGTTGTGTCACTAACACTTATTGAGTTTTAAGCTGTTTTTATCAAAATTAAAGCAAAAAATAAAGTGGCTTTAATTCAATTTAAACCAAATGTTTTTGAATTTTACATTTTGACAGAGAAGTTATTTTTCCAATTGGATCTTAATTTTAATTGTATTTTTGATTAGTTTTGATTTTCAAATTATATTATTGATACATTTTTTCAATAAAATCAACAGTTTATCCATCTTTTCAAAACATCGTGACACTAGAATAATGCCTTCAAACTGAAAATAAATTTTCTCGAATTTTCTCGAAAATTACATTTGAACAGCCGCGCAAAGAAGTGACCGGCGGCCTAGCTCTCCTCTCTTCCATCACCGCGTGTACTCCTCGAGGACAATACGTATTTAATTATTTTTTAAACACTTTTTGCCACTTTTAGAGTTCTAGAAAAGGTTTCAAAATGATATTTTATAAAAATTTGTAATTTTCGAGTAGTATAATGTATTTCCAAATTTTCTTCGCACTTAATTTACCAATCTCTACAAGTTTTCAGGCGAATTATCGATTTCTTTAAGAGTGAAGATATAAATAAGTTAAAATAACGATTAATGTTGTTTAATCGGAATTTAAAGTGGAGTAATGAATATAATTACTTGATTTATCAATTTTGAGTAAAAAAAAGCAACAGAAATTCAATGTTCCGGCTGAAAGCGGTACTTGTTCGATATTTGTCTTGAAAAAATCAATTTGGTTCAGGCTTCGCTGATTCAAGCCGTTTTTGTATTTTTTGTTATAGAAATGTCAGAATTGTTCTAGAATCAATAAGTTTGCAATGTTCTTATGTAATAAAAATTCATAAATTTTCAAATTTACAGATTTCAAACGAAATGTTATATTGTTCAATCTTTGGCCACATGCTCGGTGTCCCTGCTCGTTCAAAGTAGCTTGCAGTTCGTTGTTTTCATTAATCTTATCTCTTCTCATCGCCAAACCGTTGATAAAACGAAAAAATAATTTTTCGTAACCGTTACTCTTTTTTCCATCTTTTCCCGCTCATAACCACCAACTATTATCCATTTTTCAGCCGAAAGCTCATACCACCGCGATGCCAAAGTACTACTGTGACTACTGCGATACATTCTTGACACACGACTCACCGTCTGTCCGAAAAACGCACAATGGCGGAAGAAAGCACAAGGATAATGTCAGAATGTTCTATCAGGTTGGCGAATTAACGCTAGAAATTATATATTAATCGATTATTTCAGAAATGGATGGAAGATCAAGCACAAAAGCTCGTCGATCAGACTGCGAGGGCGTTTGCTACAAATCGAGTTAGTTTTCAGCTTTTTGATCAGTTTTTACCTCTAAATCGCTAATTTTCTTCCATTTTCCACGCTAACTTTTCTATTTTTAGATGCAAGGAGCGGTACCTCGTACAACAATGGGAATGGCTCCGATACCGCCTGTCGGACATCATCCGATGATGGGAGGACCACCGGGAATGCCTTTGATGGCACCACGCCCATTCCCAGGACCGCCTGTTGGATTTCCGGGTGCACCGGGGGTAAGTGTAGAGAAAATGAATATTTTTGGCTAGTTTTCAATAAATTCCTTACTTTTCAAGGCCCGGCCCGGGTGTTTTCGCGCCGAATTTCGGTTTTTTGTAAATTTTTGAAGTGTTTTCGCGAAAAAGTGAAATTTTCGACTATCATTCAGAATTAGAAGAAATTCAGAGAAATCATCAGAACTGGTCACATTTACGATGAACAATTTCTAACATTTCAAAAAAAATTGGGAAAAAAAGTAATTTTTCGAAGCCCGACCGAACCTTCAAAAATTTTCCAAGGCCGGGCCTTGATAAGTATGATAAATTCGATCTTTTCGCATAAGATTTTGAGTAAAAAGTATAAAAATACACAACATTCCTCAATTCTCTTATTTCTATCCATTCATAATTACATTTCCCATCCAGATGGCTCCATTCCCTGGCGGACCAATGCTTGCCGGACCACCAGGAATGCCACCAATGATGCCACGTGGACCACCACAACAATTCCGTCCAATGTAAAATCAGCTCTTCCTTTCCGAAATCTCTCCAAAAATCTCAATTTTCTTTCCTTCTTTCTGTGTTTCTCAAAGAAATTCTCTATTTTTTCGCATCTATTTTTGGCTCTTTTTGTAATAATTTATTAAATATTTTCTTCGAATTCGTTCTCTCTCCCTCAAGTTTTACTGTTTTCCTAGCTGGAATTTAATAAATTATCAGTTTTTAAAACAGATTTTCAGTTTTGTCAATGTTGTGGAGTGTACTCGTAATGCATGGTGTGTATCTTTATATTTTCCTGTTTTTTCTAACTTTTAATCATTCAGACATGGACCAAACAGCTGAGGAGAACGCACTTCGTCGTGAATTAATCAAAACTTTTCAGATACATGCATTCGAACTGAAAAAGTGAGAGTTTCGAGTGGGAAATTATCAAAAATTGGTTAAAAATTACTAATAAAGCTGAAATTATGTATTTGTTTGAAAAAGAACGGTGAAAAGGTGTGAAATCGATGGATTTTCGAGGAAAATTCAGTATTTCAACCAAAAAGTCGCTAAAAACGGATTTTAAACAGCAGATTTTTCGTTTTTGGTTTTTTTCGGGGATTAGACAGATTTTTTATAAGTTTTGTGTGAAATTACCTTCTGTTTCATCAGTTCGTAGTGATATCATTTGATGTGAATACAATAAGACAATTGTGTGAAACAGTGACTTTAAAAAAAAAGTTCGTCAAGAAAACACTTTTTGAAGTTTTCGCTCTATACTCCCTGATTTCTAGCAGATATTTTCTAAGTACAACAGCAAAAATTGTTAATTTCATAACTGGTTTTTTGGTTTCCATTTTTAAAGAAAGATGTTTTTTTATTATAAACCAGCCTATCTGCCCCGCCTTCGGCGGTTCAGTCGGCTGGCCTCTTATCATTTACGTGGCAACCCTTTCTCAAATGTGCCCGTATGGCCGAGTGGTCTAAAGCGGCGGCGCTCACAGGTAGTTGGCCAGCGACGAAATACGGACCATATACGCGTCCGCGCCGGACTCAAAAAGAAGTAGCTAAGGACGATATGTGTGCGTCATATACGGTCCGTTTGGAGTCCGCGCGCCGAAAAAGTTGCTTCTCTCCCTCCCACCGCCAGCCCCTTCCCTACTTTGTTCCCCCGGTTCAGATTCATTTAACAAGGAAGATTAGTGATAAAATGACTATTTTATTTAAATAAAGATAAAAAGGAACATTGAAAATAATGAAAATAGGAAGAAAACATAGCAAATTAGACATAGAAATCGCAAATTTGTCGGGCAGTCGTGTCCTTGAAATCCATCGAAATCCACTGAGGTAGAAGCAATTTTCAGTCGTTGATTTCCGTGTTTCCCTTTGTATTTCTGAAAAAAATCCATTAATTGCGGAATAAAAAATAATTATTCAGTTAACTTACTTTCGAAAAAGGGTTCCTCCTCCGAACAAATACAGATGTCGTGATTGAGAAGAACTCCAGCCAATTTTATCTAAGTTTCTCACTGAAAAATAATATTTTGAATAGAGAAAGCTGAACACTATTACAAACCTTTGAAAAAAAACGATGAATTGGTTCCATTTCAGCTATCGCCGCTGTTTCTCTTTTTGGGATCATCGGACTGACTGAAAACACAATAATTTTTCGATCATTTACATTAAAATGCGAGAATTTTTCACGGAAAAAATTAATTAAAAGAAATTTCAATATTAAAAATCATAAAGAAAGGCCAAACTTTCGAAAAATAGGGAAAGAAACGTAAAAGCTCCGTAAATGATTACAAAAATAATCATTATCCGAGAGGAGTCCGAGAGCTTCGGAAGAGCTGCAGCATACGGCGGCCGCGGCCAGCGTGTCCATATACGGTCCGCGCGCGGACGCCTGCTGCCCACTTCCACCTCTTTTCCCAAAGTCCACACTGCGTCCATATAGAGTCCGCAGCGGGCCATAATTCCGCCGCGGACTCTATACGGGCGGAAAATAGGACTGAATCCGCATGCGGTCCGCACGCCAACTACCTGTGGCTGTCCAAAGCACGCCAGTTCGGTTTTGCCCGTTGGCTCAGTTTCTCTTCTCTTTCCAAAACCGCTGCGGACATCGCCTCAGACAAACAGACAACGCCCAATTGTCTTTTATATATAAGAATGATATCAAGTTTAGCGCTGGTTATTTATTGTCGCAACAAAAAAGTTCCGACATTTTTTCCCCCTCGGTGTTTGCGGACTCAAGCCAAAATTTGATAATTTTGGCTTGAGTCCGCAAACACCGACGAGGAAAAAATGTCGGAACTTTTTTATTTCGATAATACCAGCGCTAAAATTGTAAAAATGAAGTTTTAGCGCTGTTAAGCAGCGTTGAGAACGTTTTAGCGCTGCTTAACAGCGCTAAAACCCAATTCCCACGTTTTCAGCGCTGTTAAGCAGCGCTAAAACTTTCTCAACGCTGCTCAACAGCGCTGAAAACGTGTAAATTTTGTTTTAGCGCTGTTAAGAAGCGTTAAAACAGTAATGAAACAAATAAAACTCCTCAATTTTGCAGAGAAGCCGTGAAATTGTGTGTGAAACTATTCATCGAACATGACAAAGAGACGAGAAAGAAATGGACGAATAAAATGGTTGAATTACTCAAAAAACAGACATGTGAGTGTGATTTTCAAGCGGAAATTTCTGAGTTTTCAGCTCCAAAAATACATAAATGCTTTCAGTACAATCGTCTCTGATCAGTGAAGAACTCATTCGTGACACATTTCGACAGTGCAAATCGAAAGGAACACAAGATGCGTACGTAGGATTGTTATGCTATCGCGAAAGTGGATTTTCAGACTGAAATATTTAGAAGAAAAATGCTTATTTTAGAAATGTTGAAAACATCCGACTGCACGGTCTCCCAGACTGCGAAAAAGAACATTTTAATTCAATTATTTTATTTTTTGCACTGAAAATGCAGTATTTCCAGTTTTTCAGACGCCGCAATTTATGAAAAAAGTGCCCATTTATCAGAATTGTGTAAAATTAAATTATCTATCAAATGAGCCAAAAACCGTGAATTTTGGTAAGAAATTGACTTTTTTGCTTCAGAAAAACCGATTTTCAGAAAACTGAGACTTTCAGCAATTTCAGCCAATATTTCAATTTCTGAAAATTGTAACAGTTTCGGAGTATCCTCAATTACGTTACGTAAAATTTTTATTGGAAATTGTTTTCTGCCAAAAAACGTTATACTCACATTTCTGAAAATCGGGTTTTCTGTATCAAAAAAGTCAATTTCTTACCAATATTCACGCTTTTTGTCTAATTCGATAGAGAATTTCATTTTCTACAATTCCTGTGGATGAGCACTTTTTTCATAAATTACGGCGTCTGAAAACCTAAAAATACTGCATTTTCGGTGAATAAGAATTGAATTAAAACAAGAAAAAATCGATTTCATGCTTCTTGCAGTTATTTTTCGTTGAAATATTGTCTATCTGTTTGTCTGTTTGTCCGAATGTTCACAATTTTCTGAAATGAAACTGTCATATTTTCAGTGGAAAACTGCTCAACGTGTTCGATGCGTTCTCCCTTCAACCGTACGATTTCGATCCGGAATTGAGGAAAATGGTTGTTAGGTGAGACAAGACAAGATTGATAAAGATTTTTATGTTTCTTTTTTCACTAATTTTCCACAATTACTCTACCCAAGCAGACTTGAATTTTTTGGATTTTTTGCAAAAATGTCGAAGAGTACATGGTATTCTTGACTATTTTTAATAAAAATTTCGAAAAACTTCGAAAAAATTTGTGAAAAATTGTACACAATTTTAGACTCTGGGCCTATATTTTGCAAGTCTGTACCCAAGCTATCCCATGTTTTTCAGAAAAGGAACAACGACCCTCGCCGCCGATTCCTCTTCGTTCTCTCATGCGACCCGTCAACGTTTTCTACTTGTGAAACAACGTGCCGCCCGTTGTGCATCACTCAAATCATTCAAATTCACGACGTGTGAAATTCTGTGTAATTCGACGAAAACGCTGAAATCTGTCGTGGTTTTGGGAATGCTCACACAGCAAAAGGTACAGTGCAGAGAAGAGCGGAGAAGGCGCGCCAGACTCTACATTCTCTGTTCTTTCATTCTAGTTTTCTAGCAGTTTTGCTTCAGTTCAAAGTTCAAAAACGCGCCAACGGCATCCCAGCCACCCCCTTCATTCCTATTTCAGGCCGACTGTTACCATATCGAAGATTTGAGTGGTTCGATTGAAGTGGAATTCAAAGAAGACACGAAATTCCATCACGCTCTCTTCCATGAACATTCTATCGCCATCTTTGAGGGAAATTTCGAGAATAGTGTACTGAAAGTGAATGAAGTGGCAATGGTTCCAGTAGAGTCAGCAGAAATGACACGCAAAGAATTGAGTTCGAATGAGAATTGGTTTGGTGGAGAGGATAAGGTGAGGAGCTGAATCCCAGCAGCTCAAAAATGTGGAAAATTTAGAGAAAACATTGTTTTTTTTCAATATTTCCCCAAGTTTTCAGATTTTTTTCTAAATTAATGAGTCGATTAACCTGAGATTTGAAGCAATAAAAATGAGAATCCTACTGAAATAAATTACCATAATTTTACTTCATTTTGCCTCCAATTTTTTTGCTGTTTCAGCGACACATCTTAATGAAATTGATTTTGATGAAAATGATAGTCGATTAATTTCGGATTCATAACTTGAGCTTCTTCTGAAAACGATAAAAAATTATGGATGCCGTTCAATTCTCAAAATTATTCCTTCAAAGATAACGTGTATTGCTCCAAAAATAATTTAGATTTTTTTCCGAATTTCAGATGGCAAATCAATGTAGATATTTTATGCAAAACTAGTTGTCAATAGAAAGGGTTGGAGCATAGAAAACGTTGGCATGTGGGAAATCTGAAAATTCGAGTGAAAAATAGTCAAATTCCTGCTGACGAGTTCTATTAAATTTTATATTTGTTAGATAGATCATGTCTGAGTCTCCATTTTTGTAGTTGACAACTTTTTGATAGCTCCACCCACTTCTGAGATACAAGGGTTTGAATATAGATTGCAAAACAACGATTGTATCCCGAAAGTGGGTGGAGCTATCAAGAAGTTGTCTACTACAAAAATGTAGACTCAGACATGATCTATCAAACAAATATGAAATTCCTAATTTCTATCATTTCAGATCGCCTTCCGTTGCAGTGAACGTCTTCGATCAGCACTCGCAAAACAAGAGGACACGTCAATGATCTTCCTATCGGATGTGTTTTTGGATGATGTTAAGGTACTGCCATTGTTGTTAAGAACGTGCCGACGGTACGCCAGATTCATCAATTTTGAAGTTTTGAGCTAAAAAAATCGTGTTTTTAAGGTTTTTTAATTAGCGATTTCTCACCTGAAAACGCGCCAATGGCGCGCCAGTCTCTCACCTGGAATTCTCAAATCCTTAGGTTTTGTAATTAACAATTTTCCAATAATTGGAGACTGGAAAACGCGCCAACGTCACGCCAGCCAGTTATTCATGTGAAATCAACGAATTCTCTATTTTCAGACAATGCGTGCCCTGAACAAACTCTTAATCGGATACAAAGATCAACCGCCCGTCGCCATCATTCTCTGCGGAAATTTCTGTTCCCAACCACGTCAAACGGATACGATTGATCTATTGGATAGAGGATTCAGATATCTTGCGAATCAATTGATGCAAATGAAGAAAGAATACGAGAAGACTCAATTCATTTTTGTACCCGGTCCAGATGATCCATTCGTTGATTCGGTGAGAAATGGAAATTGGAAAAAAGTTGTCGGATTAGTGTGAAAAATGCTGAACAACATAAGAAAAAAAGATTTTAGACTGAATGCACACATGATTCAAAAGTCTGGAAATTCGTGGCAGAGTACAAACTGGCCGAAAAAGAAACATTTCGAGCTAAAAATGTGTTTTTTTTTTCTGAATTTACAGACTAAAAATCACATCGTGATTTTCCGATAAAATTGGACATTGGGATATCCAGGACATGGAAAAATATTGGCTTTTGGCTGGAAACTTCAGTTTTTTGACTAAAATATGCGAAGGCTGGACATCCGGACACTCGGATTCACATCTGGACGTAGAAATATCAATTTTGGTTTAAACTTCCGGATTTTCGCTCAAAAACCTATTCTTGAGACATCCGGACAGACACACATCTCGACAAGAAAATAGCATGTTTTGATCTTAAATTGGACATCCGGACACTCTGATGCACATCTGGACATGAAAATTCCGATTTTTTTATTTAAAATCCTGGATTTTAAAATTTTCGAGCTAAAAATTCTGAATTTCCAGAAATAAAAAAAAAGTCACCTATGACTGAATTTTGAAGGACTCCGAAAACCTGTTTTTGAGTACAAAATTAAGAAAAAATTCAGAAAAAATCGTAACATCTCTATTTTTGTTACTTAATTTTTGAAATTAAAAAATTTTTTGTTAAAATTTCGGATGGTTTTTTCTAAAAGTTTAGACCGAAAACATTTTTCGCATAGCCCTGAAAGGAATAGAAGAAAAATCGTCGAATTAGTGTCAAAAACTCGAAAAAGAATATTGAAAATTCTGAAAATCGGTCTAAATTACTGAAAAATTACAGCCGAAAAAGAGATTTTTGACTGAATTTTGAACATTTTCACTCCAATTCTTAATTCCAGGTGCTTCCCCGTCCACATCTTCCATCATTACTCTTCAAACATGTCTCTCCAATCATTTCATGTACATTCGCATCGAATCCGTGTCGAATTCAATTCGCGAGTCAAGAAATTGTGGTTTTCCGAAATGATTTGATCAAGAAAATGTGCAGGTTAGCTGATTGATTCTAGCTATAATTATAATTTTATACGTATTGATTTCAGACACTCGATCAATGCGATCACAGTCGAATCGATTCCGTCGAGATATGCGAGAAGTGTTTTGAGTCAGGTAATCGAGAGATAATTAGAGAACTGATAAGGCAATTATGGTGGAAAAAATCATGGTGAAAATTGCATTTTTCTACAGTCTCAGCACTTTTTAGATGTGCAATATTAATTAAAATTTATTAAAAATCTTTAATTTTGAAAAAATGCTCCATCTAGAGTCAGAATGGCTCTGAAATGTGTCAGTTTTGGCTGAAAATCACTGAAAATAGCTTTTTCTGAATCGATTTTCCCCATAAAATAGGACATTTTAAGCTGTTTTTAAGCCTCCGGAAGCAATTTTCGCAAGTTTTCACCCCAGAAATTGAAAAATTGACAAATTCAGCACTATTTTAAGTGATTTTCAGCCGAAAGCTAACGCATTTTGGCTGAAAATCATTTTAATGGTTTCGGGAGGCTTAAAAACAGCTTAAAATGTCCTATTTTATGGGGAAATAGATCGATTTGGAAGTCTAAAATATTTTTTTAATAGGGCTAAAATCGATGAACTTTTCATGGGGAAACACCACGGTTTTGCTGAAAATTCGATTTCTGGGGTAAAAAACGGCTAAAACAGCGGTTTCCAGGCTTAAAATCGTCTGATATCCACCGAAATCAAACCAATAAGTTAAAATAAAACACTGAGAACCATAATTTTCTATTAAAATTTTCACTGTTTCAGCGAAATTTCATCTAGAAAATAGTTATTTTAATTTCAATTGGCAATTCTTATGACATCTGCTAAAAATTATTATCCAGGCGCACTCCACAAGTCAGAATGGTCGAAAGACTCCAAAATGGTTCAGATTTAGGCTGAAATTCACTGAAAATAGTGCTGAAATTGCTTCGGAAGTCTAAAACAGCTTAAAATGTCATTTTGTGCAGAAATTCGATCAGATGAAGCTAGAAGTCGATTTAGAGGTCTAAAATATCAAAAAAATAAGGCAAAAATCTCGGATTTTTTCACTTTTCTTCGAAAAACACCACTGTTTTGCTGAAAATGGCTCAAAAATGAGCTCCGGAGCTCAAAAACTTTGATTTCTGGAGTGAAAACGGCTAAAATAGAGGATTCAAGGCTTCAAATCGTCAAAAATCAACCGAAATTTAGCCAAAAAATCAAAATAAGATAATTTTTTATTAAAATTTTCACCGTTTCAGCAAAATTTCATCTAGAAAACAGTTATTTTAATTTCAATTGTCAATTCTTATGCCATCTACTGCCATCTACTATAAATGCCATCTACTATAAATGCCATCTACTGCCATCTACTATAAATATGCCATCTACTATAAATCCTTCATTTTCAGGCGCATCTGTGCCCACTTCCCCAACACATCACTCCAATTCTTCCCGATTTCTCATCATCACTGAGTCTCCACCCACTTCCTGATCTACTTGTCACTGCTGATCGCTTCGAAACATTCAATGAAAAAGTCACTGGTTCGGATACAATTGTCTCGAATCCTGGATCATTTGCTAGAAGTAATTACACATTCCACGTCTACTATCCATCTCAGAATCGAATCGAAGCATCACAGATTCCGACTGGAGAAGCTGCGGATTGAGAAATAATTGCACTTCGTTTTATGTAATTTCTTTTTTCTTCAGTAATCCAATGATCTACCGTAATCTAAATCTCGACTATTCTCAGCTTTGTCTCCCAGTTTTCCTATTGATGATATCTTGCTCATTTTTACTTGATCTACATTCTTCAGCTTTTCTATGTTTAACGTGTCGAATAAATTCAGAAAAAATAAATTCATAATTCTAGGGTTGCTCATGTCCTGACGAGCGAGCTAGTGAGAAACGCGACCAGTAGGAATACGGTAGCACGCGACGCGACCGCACCGCATCATAAGAGATACAGAATTGAACAAAAAGTGCTTCCGAACAAAATGCCAACAGATTACTAACTGAAAGATGAGTCAATTTCAGAAACTGACTTTTGAAACAGTAATTTTTTTTCTCCAGTCTTTCATTCTTTTTCTTGATTTTCGAGACTCTTTTTTCTGTTTTAAGTTTTCCATTCTGTATTTTCCAGTACTACTAACTCAGCACAATTCTTGCAACTGCGCTCCACCGAAATTTCCTTGAAAAATGTCTCTTTTTCTCTGATTCTCTCAATTTCGCACACTATTTTCTTCGGTTTCGGTAGAGCGCGGTTGTAAGAAGCGTGCCGTGCTAATACATTTGCGTTTATTTCAGTAATTAACAAGACAAGATCGCCACGATAAGCCCACCGCAGAGCTGTGCGGAATTCCTTCCTTCTTCCTTCTTCCGGGCCTTTTTTCACTTCCTTCTTCCTTCTTCCCTCTTCCTGTTTAAAAAATTTACTTTCTTCTTCCTTGTTCCTTCTTCCGTTAAAAAGTTCACTAAAATTTTGTAATTTTCTGGGAATTTTGGTGGCTTTTAACGGAATTTTGTATGAAACAACATCAAAATTCGTTTTCAGAGATGACTAGAAAAAAGTTTCCTCAAATTTGTCATTTTCAAAATTAACTTCCGATTTCCCGGTTCGGAACCCAACTTCCTTCTTCCTTCCTTCTTCCTTCTTCCGGGCCTTTTTTCACCTCCTTCTTCCTTCTTCCTTCTTCCCTTTTCAAAAATTTTACTTCCGCACAGCTCTGCCAACCTCCACAGACGCGCTCTATCGATAACGGCGTTACAACTTGTCGTAACGGTGAACATTCGAATTTTACGTAGAGTGGTGGGACCAAATCATCGAAGAACCGCGCGTACAGGGAGTAGTGTGAACGCGCAGACATCTCACAACACTATTCACATAGTCATTCCTTGTCCTGATCCCCTTTCCTATTTATTGAGTGACTTGAACCCTTTCGTCTTTGGACCCTTTCTTTGACTATTCTTATTTTATTTATAGAGAAAACAATGGATTCATCCAGCCTCATCAACTGTGAAATGGAAAACCAAGGACAGAAACGAAGATACGAGGACAATCAAGAAATGTAAGAGAATTTTGGATAGAAAAGATTGCAAACTCTTACCGTAACCCTGATCGCCGCAATACTTATTTTATCAAAACCTTTCTCTTTATTCAGATCGATCTACGATTACTACTCCGATTCCGCACAGATTGAGACTCTGGAATTCCAAAGACTGAAAGAAGAAAACGAAGCTTTTCGAAAGGAAAACCAGATGCTGAAGGATTCGGAATGGAAGTTGAAAGAATCGTTGAAATGCTATGAACTGATGGCGGACAGGAGCTGCTGTAGCGGTACGAATTTGGAGAAAGATGAACAAATCGAGAATCTGAAGAAGGAGATGGAGGAATTGAAGAGTGCGTTTTGGAAGTCATTGGCGGAACAAATTCGGATGAAAAAAGATCTGGAAGAGTCGGAAGAAACGAGGAAAGATGCGGAGAGAGCAATTCTCATGTTGCATGAACAATTGGCGAAAGAGAGAGCTAGATCGGCCAGTCTCGAGCAAGAATTGGAGGAAGAGATCGAAGATTTGGTAGAGAAATTGGAGAAATCGGATGAGGCACTGAAAGAGGTGAATAAGAAGATGAAGGAACTGGAAGACAGTTCTTATCGCTTTAAAAACAGACAAGTTAAAAGAAAACTCTTCAAGGAGATGGACGATGCATTGGAGTTTGGAGATGACGAGGAGGAAGAAGAGGTCAAAAAGAAGATTAAGATAATGGATATCTTATTTGAAAATAGAGGAAGTGATGATGAATTGTGAATGTTTTTATTGTTTTATTACTACGAATGAATTGTTATCTATAGAAGTTTTCTTTTCATGTTCTCATGAGAGACATAAATAATGCAACAGACAAGTGTTAACACTGCCATTTCGGAAGAACATAACTACAGTATAGCTACAGATACAGTATATAATTTATTGGAAGTTAGTTGAACGCCTCTAATGAAATAAAGAGAAAATCCGGATGTTGAACTACAAATACTTTTCTCATTTTCAAAGTAATCCTCTGAGTTTCCTAAACTTCACTTTGCCGTACAAAATGGTCCTGCAATAACAATAAGTCGTATGTTTCCATAGGAAAAGTTTGACGGGTCATAACTCGACTCAAAGAACGATTTAGCAGAGTTTTATTTCAGATTCGGAATCTACGAACTTGAAAGTATTAGGGGCCGAACTCTTGCATTGTTTGAAAAAAGACACTTCGAGAACTTCCCTTGTAAGCCTTATGCCTTATACGGTCCTTTTTTACGTAAAGACTGCAACACTTGCAGTTTGAAATTGAGTAACCTTGAGCATCTGTCACAATGCCACTGATTGTCTCTCAATGAGAATACTTTTGACGATCGATAACTCACTGGAGTGTGTCCATACAAAAACAACTTTCCTGTTATATCATCCCTCTGAAAAAATATCAGTAACATATTCCTTGAACTCCGTCTGCGAAGCTTTTCTCAAAAAATATGAAAACTCTGAGACTTCTGAAATTTTATGGAAATTCTGGCTCGATGTACCCTATGATAACTCCATTGATGTACCTCATGATCAATATATATACCCATCATGATGTACCTTTTTCGATGACCCGTGAATTATAGGCCTCCTATGAATAAAAACTAAAACACATTGGGAGAGGTTCCACATTTATTTCAAGTTAAAAAGACAAAAATCATGGGTTGTACTCGATTGGGAGGTTCTTACGACGGACCATTCCATCTCCTTGGAACCATTCACGACGGAACTGCTTGGCGGCACCATCCGGGGTGTTGGTCCATTCAACAGTGATACGATCGTTGTTGGTGTCCTGAAAGTATTAAAAATCAGATTGGATAAATATTTCAAACTATGTACCTCTTGTCCGAAAGCAAAAGCATCGCAGGAAACGGCAAGAAGGACAGCCTCCTTTGGGTCGAGGACTCCGCATGGTGGGTCGACTCCGAGACGCTTCATGTTCGTGGTCTTGATTCCGTATCCGATACGACGGGCGGACGAGTTGATCACCTTGATATGGTAGGTGTGCTTGTCGTCATACGGAGCGTTGAAGACGATCTTGGCGTTGGGCTGGGTCTGGATGTCTCCTGGTGGGACGGATTGAGCCATGTTAGGTTGGGTTTGGTTGAAGGAGTTTTTGAGAACTCTATGGAGAGACTGACGGGAAACACCTTCTTTTATACGGTACGCTTATCAGCAGATTTGATCTGCTCCAGTTTTTTGGAGGGCAGATTGAAAGATAAGGTGGGAGGGGTTACGTAAAAACTATTTTCGAGTTTTTATATCAGTAGTTTTAGTGTAGTTTTGTAGTGAAGGTAGGCGGTCACGTTGAATTTCGAGTTTCGAGTGACAACGCGAAATATGCTCAAAGTTGCTAATTTTCAACTGAAAAATGCAAACGTTGTGATATAAATAACAATTACAGTAATCCTCATGTTTTTCTTAGAACAGTTAGAAAGTATAGAATTGTTTCAAACAGTAAATGACTCATTAAGAATTCACAAATAGATATATTGGAACGTCAAATGCATGTTTTTCTGCAGTCTATCTTACCTCCTTATACCAGAACATTTCTGAAAATCAACTAGTTTTGTTATTTGTGCAATTATTGGGGCCTTGTTCAAGTTGTTAAATCATAGACTAACAGCTAAACTCTCCGGATTCCGAAACATCATAGTTATCTCTTCCTGAACTTCAAATATGGTTATTTCCAGATTTTCAGTTTCTGATCGGAACACTTATGCTGCGTCTAAAATCTTATTTAGTTGGTGCACTGTCCGAATAATACAATAAATAAAATATCGACTGTTTCAGAAATTGAAATTAATTTCAGAGTATTCGTTGCTCGTGTTGTTATCTCATTGAGTAATTGAGCTGATTTACTTTTTTTGTTAAACAAAAAATACTGGATATCGAGTTATTAGGCCGACAAAAACAAATGATGATTGGTCTATTATCACTACTTTCAATTCTATAAAACAGTTCAAGAACCATTGAAACCGTAAAAAAATAATTTTGCCCGAAATGCTTCAGAATCTGGATGAGTTATTATCACGGCTCTACCGAACTCAAAGAAAATAGTTTGCGAAATCGAGAGACTCGGAGAAAAAGGTATATTTTTCCAAGGCATTACAGTGGAGCGCAGTCGTAATTACTGTGTCGGATTATTCAAGAAGCCTTCCCAACTGCCATCTTCACAACAATATCTCTCTCTCTCTCTTTAACAAATTGTAATTGAAAACCCGGAGAAATACTTTATTAACAGATTAACCAATTAAAACAAAAACTATAAAACGGTTCCATTGTTTAAAATTGCATTAATTGCATTAATTCTCCTGACTTTTTCAACAAACTCCTCGTTTCTCGTCTTTAATTCCTGCTCCAACTTATTAATTTTAATTGAATTAAATTCAAGAACTTCTTCTTTCTGTTGTAGAAGACTCTGGAGAATATTTGCCCCACGTTGTGCTTCCCTGATTTCCTCGCGGTGTCGATCCACCAGTTCCTGCTGAGACACCTCCATATTCTTCTTCTGAGCTATCAGCTCCTTCTCTAGTTTTTCAATTTCATGTTGTTTCTTGTTGTCTTCAGTCTTCATCTCTTTCAAATCTCTCCATAGAGCGTTCAGCGTCTTTTTATCCCTCAGCTGAAATTGTTCTGCTTCCTCCACTTCTTCCTTCTGTCTTTTCAAGTCCATTAATAACTTCCCACTGATCAAATTTTGCTTCACAATCACTTCACGGGTTGATTTTTGTTGTTGGAACAAGGTGTTCCTCATATTCGACACCACTTCTTTTGCCTTTTCCAGCTCCTTTTCCGTTTTTTCCAATTTATCCTCCACCTCCTTCAGCTTCTTGGCATGGAGACTTTTGAGGAAGGAGTTGGAAGCGTAGGCCTCCAGAAGTTGCTTTTCCATTTTCTCCTTCTCGGATTTCCGTTGGTTCTCCGATTTTCGTAGAGCCAATTTAGTTTTTCTCAAGTTTTCCAAGAGTTGAGAATAAGAAGGTCTTATTTTTCTTGGGCTCATCGAACTGAAATTTATTTTTCTGATTTTCGACTATAAAACGTTTTTTGTAAAGAACAACTTATCAAAAACCAGGATTTCGAAGAGCGAAAATTCCGAATAGCATGCTTCTTACAACCGCGCTCTAGAAATGACAATTTTATGATCAGTGTATGCTAAAAAAAGCGGGTTTTCAAAAAAACAATATTTTCAAACATGAAATCCGAAAAGTGACAATTTTTCAAGTTTCAGAATTTTTTGCTAGTGGATCCATCAACATGGTACAGTACTTACTTCTCATTTCCGAACTCCTGTTTCACTTGCTTCACAGCACTTTTGCCGTTTTGCGTTTGAGCGACGTTGAATTTGTTCTCCATCGGAAATAGTTGATATCTGAAATAGTAGAATTTTGAATGAATATAAGGATGAAAGGGTTTTCAGGGTTTGGGAGAGAATTGAGAACAGTTTCATTAAAAATCTATGAGGGGAAATGACGTATATCAACGAAAAAACGAAGAAAGGGCATTGTAGAAGTGAGTGAAGGTAAAGAACACAGTCTTCTCATTGATTGTGGATTCAGAAACGCAGCGTTTTGACGTCGGGTCTCGATGGGAAGGATCAATATGTGAAGATGAAAAAAGGCAAAAATGAGAATTATTGTTATTGATTGATCTAGGTGAAACCAGGAGAGTCAATAAGGCTAGGTTGAATTAAAAAAAAGGGAAACTAGAATTTTTAGTGTAATCTGATGGTGATGTCTCAATCGGTAATCGTTATCTTCAGATCGTTTTGAGATTAAACTCATATAATTGAGTTTACGTTCCAGCAAGTTTCTCAATCTGAAATTTATTTTCGGATCCCAAACCTAATATGAGCCTTCTAATTAATTATTTTGCTTTTGAAAAAGGTGAGAAATGAAAAAGAATCACATCCATCAGAATTATAAATAGAAAACATATCAGATATATATATATATATATATATATCTTGTGAGCCATAAACAGAACCGATAATCATTTAAAAATTGTGAGTAAAATGTTCAAACTTAGCATATCATTTTCTTAATAGTTCACTTTTTTCTAGGACCCCTCCCTGGCTTACTGTAGCTCATAGAAACTCAGTCATGCTCAGTTTAGTACAGTAGTCCAGGGAAGACCTGTATCAAAAAACAACCAATTACAAAATTGAAGTACAATGATAGATATGTTCATACACATAGTTTCAAGACTCTTGCTCAATTTCTGAGCCTGTACCATTCCTTCAAACTTTTATTTCCGTATTCCTATGGATACCTCGCCAGTGTCTTCTCGCTCAGACAATTGCACGATTCACAAATTATATTTTAAATGTTTAAGGTGCTAGTCCACCTTGTTTTCTAATATTCCTTCGTCTTTTCGAATAAAACATTTATACTTTGATGAAATTATAGATGGAAGTATGACCTCCAACGAATCTACGGCAAATATCTTGTTTCTTTCTGAAAATTTGGGAAAATGTCTGTGAGAAGCTATTGAAAATGTCTTTCTTCAACCAGTTTTCAACTTTTTCTAGTCCATAAACTTTTGAAAGATTGTCAAACACGGCTCAGAAAACTCTTATTCATTTTACAGTATAGTTGCGGCGAGAGAGTGTGCGCAGGCGAGAGAGGGAAAAGAAATACACGATTTTTCTGATTTTTTTTGCGATTTCTCGCATTTTTCTTATTTCTTCGCCATTTTTTTCTCATTTTGACTTTTTCGCTGTGCTCTCAATTGAAAATTCCCAGTTTTGAAGCCTCGAAATTTCGCAGAATACATTGAATTTGATTGAATTTTAATTTTTCCAGCTAAACCACCAATATGAATTTCGCCACAGCTGCAGCTAAAGAAATCGGGACAGCGATTCTACAAGCGGATGTCGAGATGAAGAAAAGGATAAAGAAAATGATGAAACAGAGAACGTTGGAGGATGTTGCAGTGTTGCACACTGTGCTGGGTACGTCTGCAGTTTTCAGAGGATTGTAAAAGTTTGGACAACTTTCTGAAACTGAAAAATTCTAGAGCAAGAAGTGTGTCTACCACAATTGTGATTGAACAAAATATGTGAAAAATCAATTTTCGAAATAAAAATCCGTATTTGGCGTGTCTTCCGGTGAACAACTACTAGTAAATGCAGTTTTCGGTGAATTGCCTGTAAATTTATCGATAAATTTACCGAACGCTTCCGAATACCTCACACTGCTCCAAACCAAAACACCAAATCATTTATTAAATAAATATTTCTTCAGAACGTGTGTCCGAGTCCTCCAACCAACAACTCAAGATAGATTTCGAGAAGCACCGTATCCCAGAACGTCTCAAGAAAGTTGCCTCATTGGTGACGAATACTCACTATCACTCTTTTGCTGGAACACAGGGAGATGACAAGGAATTCACTCTCTTCACGTGTTTAAGGTATTCGAGAATTCAAGTAACCCACTTATACATTTTTATTTAGAAACGAAGATTACTGGATCGAGAAACAACGACTTGCATGTGCTGGAGGAGCAGTTGAAGGGATTATATATTTTTTTGGCTCTACACTTCCCACGCTTTGGTCCCACGCTCCCGGTACAACTTGTTCAACGGTGGCAATGCCAATGCCAATGGTACCGCCTGATATCCCCGTTCGCATGGGATTCCTAATTGCCGATATGCAGAAACATTTGGGAGAGACTGAAGAGGATTTGAAATTTGTGGTGGACGAGATTGAGAGTATCATCGATCAGTCGAAATTGCTGATGTTGGCTAATATTGTTTGAAATAATCATATTTTCACTGTTTTTCTGAAACAAGAATATTTCGATTTCGCTGTTTCCCGTTTTGTTTCTCCCTTCTTTTCTTAGTTTTTTTTTCATTCACCAGCACAAAAATAGTTAAAAATTGAATAAGTTAAAAAATAATAATTAAAATAAACATTTTTCAGTGAAAAGGGAAACGAATCGAATTCATCGGGAAGAGGTGGGATTGTTAAGTAGAATTAAGTGAATACCTAAAACCAGAAAAATTAAATAACTTTTAATCGATCCTCCAGTTTCTGTGTCAATTGTTTTAATTTGAATCGTTGAGACTCTCGAACGGCATATTTGATGAGTTTTGAACACGTTTCGTTGGTTATTCCAGTGACAAGTGTCATTATCTCTTCGTATGCGCGGTCTGGAAGTTTTTAAAAATTATTTAGAAATATCAAGATGAAACTCACGATTCGCTGGTTTTCTGACAATTGATCCAATTCTGATTTTTCGAGTGATGATTTCCTGATCGGATATTATCTCAGCTGGCGGTGCGGGCGGCTGCAAAATAAGAAGTTTATTCGGAGTTTTAGCACGACACACGTTTTACAATCGCGCTCTACCGAAACCAAAGAAAATTACGTGTGAAATTGAGATACTCAGAGAAAAAGAGACATTTTCCAAGGGGAGTTCGGTGGAGCGCAGTTGTAAGAACTGTTCCGAGCAAATATTAGCTCAGCACAGTTCTTACAACTGTGCTCCACCGAAATGCCCTTAAAAAATGTCTCTTCTTCTCTGCGTTTCTCAATTTTGCACACAATTTTGTTCGTTTTCGGCAGAGCGCGATTGTAAAAGGCGTAGCGTGCTAATAAAACTTCCTTTAAAAAATGCAGTTTATTTTTCAAAACCAAACCTCCAAAATCTCCAATCTCTTCGGCACTTTCTGTTCCACTTTCTCCCCAGATTCCTCTCGTTTTCTCTTGTTCATCATCTCCGTCACCTCATCCAAATTCTTCTGTAATTGCTCATCTGAATCCATTTCTTGTAACTGTAAATCCTCGAATTCATTGACTGGAGTACTGCCTCCACTCGTTCCAGGTGTCATTTCTCTTGATCCGGGTAAATCGTCGATGGAATCTCGCCTATCAAATTCAGATGAAGCAACAGATGATCCACGCATTGATCGACGTGTTCGGTAGATATCGAATGCATCAATTCCCAGTGGTCCTCGTCGTCTCTTTGGAGGTCCTCCGCCGACGGATTGACGTATTTCTCCGTATCGTTTTCCTCCTTGTCCTTGTGGAGAATTTCCTTCGACCACAGCACTGTCCATTACCTCAAACAGTGGGAACGGATTAGAACGGGCTGCTATTTTGCATACTTGTCAAATCACGGGCCGGCCCGCGGGCCGGGCCGGGCCGGGCTCGCTGAAAATTTCAGGGCCCGCATCAAAAAATTATTTTTGAAAAATAGAATTGAAAGTCTTGGAAATTAAATTTTTTCTTCGGTTTATACTAAATCGAGGTCGGGGGATTCGATAAGACTACTTTCAGAAGCCTCCAGCAAGTTCTTGATCTGATTCTGATCATCGGCTGATTTTTTTTTCAATATTTTGACGGGCCGGGCCGGAAGATTTTTTTAGCGGGCCCGGCCCGGCCCGTGACAAGTATACTATTTTGAGTGTGAAAAACGAACGGGACAGAACGGAAATCGGAAATTTCCGACTTTTTTGGAACTTTTTTCAATCAGAAAATTTCCGATTTTTCTTTTCAGAACTTCTAAATTTCGAAAATTTTAAATATTTACGTGATGATTGCTTCAAAACCAACATGAACGGTGCCAAAACGTCACATCTGTGTCAAGTCAAAATTTACAGAATTTTTTGTTTTTATTCCATATTTCCGAAAAAAAAATTCGGAAATTTTTAGTTCCGCACATCCCTGGTTTCGATAATCAGAACACATAATTCATTAATTTACATTTGTTATCCTTCTCCAAAACATCAGCCAATTTTCGGAAGTATTTTGAAAGGCTCCGGGACATTTCGCCACTAGACGTTTCGCCACCGGACATTTCGCCACTAGACATTTCGCCACCAGACATTTCGCCACCAGACGTTTCGCCACCAAAAAATGGAGAATTTCCAAAGCTTTATAGGGAAAAAAACATACCACTAGTACGCTTTGATTAGGCTAATTAAAGTGATCTGCTTTTTTCCCTATAAAGCTTCGGGAATACTCCATTTTTTGGTGGCGAAACGTCTGGTGGCGAAATGTCCGGTGGCGAAACGTCTAGTGGCGAAATGTCCCGGAGCCTTTTGAAAACTAATTATATAATTTTCCTCTAATTACCTCATCAATTCCAGCACCCATTCCTTTCAGTTTATACGGATTTCCAAATGCATGCGTCCGATCTCTTTCCTCGTCAATTTTTCGCATCGGTGGCCCGTAGAATTGTTGGCGGGCCTGGAATAAGTCATTTTCAGTAGAAAAGATTGATGAAAAATGAACGAACCGCTTGATATGCTTCATATTCTCCCATTGTTTTCTGTGGCATGTTGTGGAGTTCTTCTGAAATCAAAAGAGTTGGAATTACAAGAAACTAAGTAGGGAAACTTCGGTGAAATTGGACTAACCTAGCGTATTGAATCTCGGTTTGACACCAAGTTTCGCCATATCCAGAAGTGTTGTCTTATGGGGATTGAACAGCATCTCAACGTTCGCTTCGATTCTGAAAACACAATAAATTGGAATTGATTTTTTTTATTAGCACGGCACGCGTCTTACAACCGCGCTCTACCGCACCCAAAGAAAATTGAGTGCAAAAAATGAGAGACTCAGAGAAAAGTAGGCATTTTTCAAGAGCATTTCGGTGGAGCGCAGTTGTAAGAACTGTGTCGAGCGAATAATTATAGCATTCAAACATACTTATTCAGTTTGCTAACTAGATCTTCAATAGTTGATGAATACGGATTACGGTATGAAGTGTCTCCGTGAGCTTCAGAAATGAGAGGAGGGTAGAGAGGAATCTGAAAGTTTAAACATATGTATGTCTGTGTGTCTGTACTTCCAGATGTCCATAAAAAGGCACAAACCTGAAAATCTCCCGAGTAAATGGGCGTCGGTTCGACACCATCCAAGTTTTCATCCTCGATATTATCATCTTCAGTTCCCAATCCGATGATCGACGTGCGAGATGTGATTCGTTCGATTCGGATCTAAAAATGGAAGGATAGTAGAGAATTTTAGATGTCTAGCGGTATTTGCTTACGAAATGGAACTCTTTTGCATTGGAGCGCGTTTGCTTTTATGATTTATGAAAGATAAATCCTTCCTTCGGGTAAAAATTGGAAAAAAGAGGGAAAAATTCAATACTGAATAAAATCAAACGCGCTCCAATGCACAAGAGTTCAGTTCTAAAAGCAAGTACCACCAGATGTCTACCGTATTCCTTACCGATGGATTCGTCAATCTGGGCGCTCTTGATTCATTCAATTTCGTCGCAATTCCCACTTGATCAAATTCTTCTTTCGCTTTCACTTTGAGACGATTCAGATGTGAGAGAAGGGCGCCCGCGTAGATGTTACTCATCGAACTGTTGTACTCAACTTTCACTCGGATTTTGTCAAGACAGATTCGCATTTGCTGGAAAAAGACAAAATAGACATCTGGGCACAGAGAAAATCAGACAGAAAGAAATTTTCATTCTTGCAACACGGGCCGGCGCGTAACTCGCTTAAAACTCAATCTTATGAGCTGAAAAATATACGAAAATGTAGATCTCGACGAGTTCTATATCCGTGACCTACCACGGGCCGAATGGCAATTTCTTGATGTCCCGCGGGAAGGGGTGGAATGGTTATTTGGTCATTTTAGCGTTTTTGGCACCTTTTACCTGCCCGCGACATGTAAACGAATAGCTATCCGGACCGTACTTGGTCACTAGTATAGAACTCGTCGAGATCTACATTTTGGTATATTTTTCAGATCACAGTATTGAGTTTGGAGCGAGTTACGCGCCGGACCGTTCCGGTTAGGAAGTATGGAAATTCGTATTGTTCGTACTGTTGGGCAGACAAACGCAAAAGTCTATCTTTAAAAAAAAAAGGTTTTTTCTCGAAACTCACCGTAAAATAGTAATAAGGAACAGTCTGAAAATAGGAGTCAAGTCTCTGTCTCCAAACTTGTGATGTCGTCAGAATGGGATCTTTGATTACTTCTTCAATTAGTGGATAGAACAATGGAAAGTTGAATGGAAGTAATATAAGAGTGATTCCAGTTCCCATTGTATTCATACGAAGACATCCGAATGGAGCAGTCGGACCGTTCGATGAACCCTCTATATATGTCCAAACAGTCATATCCTTTCGTCCTTGTAATATTTCCATAATGATATCAGAGACACCACTTGGCTCTAATTCCAGTTTATCCACTGGAATTTCTGTTCGTATTGTCAATGGAAGAGCCATTGGAGCACATAGAATGACGGGATGAGCGGTACGTTGGGGGAGTTGGTCCCTGGAAAGAAATATATACATTTCATAGGTTTTTGATCAAATTTCAGACATTTTTGCATGACGTGCTCATCGGGGTTGGAAAATTCCGGGCTCGGCAGGCTCCAAGATCGAAACTTGAATTTTTTTGAAAAGATTTCATTAAAAATGCGCGATTTTCGTGAAATGTTTTCAAAAGTTGAAATTTTGGATCAAAAACTGATGAAAAATCGGATTAATTTTTTCGATCAAAAATGAAATTTTAGCTGAAAATAATAGACGTTTTCCATATTAAAAAGGCTCACCAGAGTCCAAAATTAATTCTTGAAGCTTGAAATTCTAATTTTGCATTGGAAAGTTGGATATTCGTCGAAAACCCCAATTTTCAACATGTTGAAAACAAAAAACTGGGCTTTCGACTGTTTTTTTTCCGATTTCTGTCTGTTTGTGTGTCTGCTTATTGAGTAATCCGGATGTCCACATGTGTGTCGGTAGTCTGTCTACATACTTGCAACGGGCCGGGCCGGGCCGATTTGAGAATTTTCACCGGCCCGGCCCGGGTCACAGTACAAAAATTTGAAAATTTGAATTTTTTTGAAAATTTTTTGATTTTTTCGCAAAAAAGTCGAATTTTCGACTATGTTTTTACATATCGATAAAACTCGAGTGTACATAGGATTTTTGACTATTTTTGATGAAAATTTCAAAAAATTTCGAAAAATTTTGTGAAAAAATTGTGCTCATTTTTTGACTCCGGGCCGACCGGGCCGGGCCGGGCCGGGCCGATATTTTGCAAGTCTGTCTGTCTAGATGTCCGGATGTCCAAAAGCTTCAAAAAATTGTGAAAAATTCGAATTTTTAGGCAAAATCTGTTGTAATCCCGTTTTTGTCTGTTTTGGAGGAATTTTTTTTTCAAATTTCAGTAAGTTCGCCGGAGGCGTGGCGCTGAAAAATGCAGTCAATCTTGCGAAAATTATACTAAACTATCACGAAGATAGTATGAAAAAACGAGTAAATTGAGAACTTTTTCAAAGTGAAAAATTGAAAACAAAAAAAAGAAGTTCTTTTCAAAAATCCGGGTCATTTCCAATCCTCTTTCATTGCTTTTTCCACCAGCTCAACAATAAACTCACATAGCTCTCATTGGAAAATACGATTCGGGAATTGGCCAATGACACGAAACAGGTCTTCCTTGTGGATTCAGTCGAGAGATCAAATTGGTCACCGGCTTCTTATCGATCACTTTCTTGAATTTCGCTTTTATCCGAGCGATTTCGTCCGGTGAAACGTTTCCAGCTGTAAAGTCTTCGAGGGGCGGTATTGGGTTTGATTGAATTGAGAGGAAATTGAAATAAAATAAAGTTTTTGTGGTGAAAATAACGAATTTCCTATTCGGAAATCCCCAATAAAAACGTACGTATCGCCGGTAAACAATCAAATCGAACGCCAACTTTATGTTGACTCGCCATTGCTAGAATATAATCAATTGAGATTTGAATTTGTCGCGTTGAGATGATCGAGAAACTCCGCCCACTTGTGCGGGAGCACAACTTTTCGATAACTGGGAGATCAATGTCGATGGTGGTCAATTGGGATTGAGTGGGTCGGTAGGGAGTGGATGGAATACGGAATACCTGAAAATTGGGGGAAAAATGTTGTTTCAGAAAATCTGCTCATTTTCAGATTTGTCTGTTTTTTTAAAGTTTTTCAACAGATTCAAAAGTACGTGTTTTTACAGTTTCAGATGCCTGCATGTCTGGTTTCGAGGATGTTTGTCTACTGCGCTCCACCGAAATGCCGTTGAAAAATGTCTCTTTTTCTCTGAGTCTCTCACTTTCGCACAAAATTTTCTTTGATTTCAGTAGAGCGCGGTTGTAAGAAGCGTGCCGTTCTAATAACTTTTTATTGCGTTTTCCCTCCTTCTTCCTCATTAAAAACTCACCACTGTATACAACTTCTGATCCCACCGGAACGCCTCTTTTGTCATTTCACTTCCCAAGAACGGCGGATCAAAAAATAATCGAAAATCAATAGGAATTCCACTGATTCCACTTCCATCAGTTAATAAAATCATGACAACTTGTTCAGTATTCTGAATTGCCCGTCCCGTTCCGACTCCATCGATTCCAGTTTGTGCTCTATTCACGTGTAATACACGGAATGCGTCGAGAATTGTGTGGTGTAATTGGGCACTTCCATACGGTAAAGTCAGCTTTTTCAGTTCGTCGACAACGATTCCACCCAGTTTTTCAGAGACAACCTAAAAAAATTAAGGATTTGAGGGGTTTGAAGAGGCGAAAATGAAACATTTGATTTGTTTTTCAGAGAAATAGTGAGCTTTTCGTTATTAAAATAAGCCCGCGAACACTTGTCCAATGTGTTCAATCGACTATTAGCACGGCACGCTTTTTACAACCGCATTCTACCGACACCGAAGAAAATTGCATGCGAATATGAGAGACGCAGAGGAAAAGAGACATTTTTCGAGGGTATTTCGGTGGAGCGCAGTTGTAGGAACTGTGCCGTGCTAGAATACCGGTATTGAACGTGTCACTTTCTATGAAATATTGTCAAAAAACAATGAACATGTTCTTCGACCATCGAACGCATTTTATTACTTTTCCTTCTCCGTTCTTGCTTTCGGCGCCCATTCAAGTTTAAATATCACATTTTTCGATAGAAATAATAATAATTTTGGGGTTTGGAGCTTTTCAAGTAAATAATGACCTTGACATTTTCTGGATATCTTGTTTGAGTTGTCATTAAGAAATATCTGTCATTCTCCCTTCCAATCGCAATTCGACTATCATGTCGTGTTCGGACCTGAAAAAATTAGAGATTTGAAGGAAACTGACACTGAATAGAGACGGAGAAACAATGTTCTCCTCGCAAACCTTGATAAAAGTTTCAATATAATTCTTTGCGAGATCAAAAAATGAGAATTGCGGATGTGATCGAGTGGACATGGACCCGCTGGTGTCCAGAATGAAGAAAAAACACGGCATTTTAGAATTTACTGGCCATCCGGTGGTTTTTTGCCTGCAATCCGTGTTTTATGAAATGTGTGGATTACGGTGAAAACCAGGTTTAAGCTGGAAAATTGCTGTTTCAGAAGGGTTTTCCTGTTGGATATTATTGTAAAAATCGTATTTCGAATGCTTTATTGGAGCCGAAACACTCTGTGTGTTTGTTGAAGCATGCTAAATTTTGTTCTAATCAAGTAATTAACGTTGTTTGACTAATTTAGATGAGATTTTCCGCGATCCTTCGATCGTTGACTTCGAAAACCAGCTTCTCAACTTTTTCCAACTCCATTTTCAGCAATTTTCCAGCTTGAACCATTGTTTTCACACGCTTTATCGTCAACATTCCCATACGAAAATTCATCAATTTCCTGCTCGTCATTTAAAACGCATTGTCCGCAATGCGTGGTGTTTGCGTATTCTGCATTTAATTTGACGACAGTCAAGCTGTTTGCTATTTTTTAATCAAAAAGCTTGAATTTAGGACCAAAAAGCAGCCTGAAAAATTTTTTTGACATTGAAAATAATGAAAAACACAACAATTTACCTTATATAGCTACTTTCAGATAAATGCCGCGGCGGAAACGATGATAATAACGCCATACCTGAACCCCAGACTCACCCGGCCGTTAAAATGGCTTGCAGCTATTCTTCTAGTTTACTTCCTGTATTTTTCTACATTTCCATTATCACAAAAGCCTTCAAAACCAAGAAAACCCGCGAAACAAGTCAAAAACTATACCTGTCCCTTTGAAAACCCAGAAAATCCGAGTTTTGCCGACTACTTCTCAAAAAACCCGCCGAAATCGCTAGAATTTCATAAGAACAATGGGACCGATCAGAAGATTCTCGTTATTCTAGATTCAATGTTTTCAAGACACGGAAAAGCGATAATTCAGATGCTAAACTCTCAAAAATTCGCATTTAAAGCGGAAGCAGTGTCGAAGAATCTTCCAGTACTAACAACATCAAGAAAAGGAAGATACTCATTGATTATAATTGAGAATTACTATAAATATCTGAATATGGCACGATGGAATCGGCAATTATTGGATAAATATTGTAAAGAGTATCGAGTTCCAATGTTTTCATTCATTGCAAGCAAACCGAATGATCAATTAAAAAGAATCAAGATTAAGGTAAGATTTATGCATTTTTGAGACAAAGAATTTCAAGAAAACCAGTTTAATTCGTGATTTTCTTTGGATTTTTGAGCAAGAATCATTCAAAAACATATTTTTTTCCAGGGAAGCTCGCTCTGGATGTGGCAAAATCAACGAATCCAACGTCTCACTGTTTCTCCATCCCCAATTCACAAAATATCAAAAATCGGATCATTTCGAAATTTATCCTCAGAAGAATCTGATTGGATTCTATTTGAAACATCTGAAAATTTCGATTCAATTCTCACTGGGACAGTAAAAAGTGGATATGAGAGAGCAGTTGTTGTGAGAGATTTAGGGAGAGAAGACGGTGTGGAACGAGTGATTTTTGGAAGAAATTTGACAGATTTTCAAGTGAAAATGACGTTTTTGGATGCACTTTGGTGGGCAATGGGTACGGAGAAGACATTCGGATTGGAGAGATTTGTGCAGGTAGAAAAGATAATTAATGCAATTAATTAAAATCTAAATAATTAAAAAGATTTTCAGATTGATATTGATGATATATTCGTAGGTGCAGCCGGCACTCGAATCGTGGAAGAAGACGTCAATCGATTAATTTCAAGTCAATCTCATTTCCAAAAATCCGTTGAAAATTTCAAATTTCTTTTGGGTTTTTCTGGAAGTTATTTCCGAAATGGAGACGATTTAGAGGACAGAGGAGACGAGTTTCTTGTGGAGAATTCGGAGAAATTCGTGTGGTTTCCTCATATGTGGAGACATAATCATGCACATGAACATAATTTCACTTATTTGGAGGCTATTATGATTCAGAATAAGATTTTTGCGCAGGTTGGTTGAAATTGTAGAAAAAATTGATTGAAAATTCGTAAAAATTAGATTTGAAAGGGTATCAAACGCGTTTTTGCAAACGATTGGCTTAAAAACCCCTTCAATTGTTTGAAAGTTGTTTGAAACATTGATTATTCTATACTTGGAAATTTTCAGCCCTGCTGAAAAGGCGCCAATTTTTAAACCAAATTTGTTGAATTTTAAAGAATTTTAACATTAAAAACATCCAATTTTGTGATGCATAACTAGCTTTTGGTTGAATTCTGAAGTGTAGTCAAAAATCGACGTTTTCGGAAAAAAAATTTAAAAATGTTCAAATTTTATTCGCTCGACACAGTTCTTACAACTGCGCTCCACCGATATGCGATTGAAAAATGTTTATTTTTCTCTTAGTCTCTCAATTTCCCACACTATTTTCTTCGATTGAGCGCGGTTGTAAGACGCGTATCGTGCTAATAGTTCGATGTATGGATTATTCTATTTCCAGAACATGCACCTCCCAGTCGACTATCCATATGCAATTGCTCCACAACATGACGGTGTCTTCCCAGTACACGAACAGATGTTCGAGGCATGGAAGAAGGTAAGAAATACTTGTTTTCCTAAAAAATTTTTAGATGATAGCGGATAGTTGTTATCTTCGTATCCTAATTATTATTAGAGTTTTGATAAAGAAATTCATTATTTTCTTAGATACATTTTGATGTTTCAGGTCTGGAATGTTTCCGTCACCGCCACCGAAGAGTATCCTCACTTCAAACCATCAACCGGACGAAAGGGATTCATTCATTCAGGAATTCATGTGTTGCCACGTCAAACATGTGGATTATACACTCATACACAGTTATTCGATGAATATCCTGATGGTTTTGATAAGATTATTCATTCGATTCAAGGAGGAGACCTCTTTTTCACTATTCTGTTGAATCCGGTTGGTTTTTTATTTATCAAAGTAAATATTGGCTCGGCATAGTTCTTAAAAATGTGCTCCACCGAAATGCTTACGAAAAATTTCACTTTTTTTCTGAGTCTCTCAATTTCGTTCACAATTTTGTTTGGTTTTGGTAGAGCGCGTTTGTAAGAACCGTGCTGTGCTAATATAAGTCTGCTTTTCCAGATGTCCATCCATTCCTCCATCCCAATCTCATTTTAATTTTCAGATCTCAATATTCATGACCCACCAACAGAACTATTCGCATGATCGTCTCGCTTTGTACACTTTCGAAAATTTGTTCCGTTTTCTCAAATGTTGGACAAATATTCAATTGAAATGGCAGAGTCCGATAGAGTCGGCGAATTTGTACTTTCAGAAATTTCCAGAAGAGAGAATTCCGTTGTGGACGGTAAGTGGAAGACAGGGATGTGCGGAAAGAAAAATTTCGGAAATCGGAAATTTTCCGATTTTTTTCCTTTCCGGAAATTCCGGAAATTTCGGAAACTCGGTTTTTCAAACATTTCATAGTCAAAATCCAATAAATATGCAGTAAAAATTGAACATTTTGTTAATTTTGACACAGTTGTGACGTTTTGACACCGTTTACGTTGGTTTTGCAGCATTTCTTGATTCCGCACAAATTTCGTTTTTTTTAATCATCTTCACAGTCTCCCAGACTCCGAGAAAGAACTGCAAGGAAATTTTTGATCTACCCTCATGAAACGAAAAATTTGAGAAATTAGCAGGTCTAGAACATTATTTCTATAATTTTTAGCGTGAAGCTCAAGGTCAGAAGTAAGAAATTTTCAGTTTTAGAATTATTCTGAGAGCATTATCCACTGATTCAATCCAAAAAATCCTGGTTTTATATATTTTTTCAGGTCGAAATGGCAATTTTTCATTTTGATTTCAGAAAAATCTACGGGATTTGTTCAGTTCTCAACATTATCCAACGAATGATATCTCAAAACGTGCTCCAGAGATTTTTACACATTTCTGTAGGACGGTTTTTTAATTTGTTCATTAGTTTTCGAGAAAATAACAAAAAATTGAAAAAAATACAGAATTTGATCGATTTCTCGAAAACTAATGAGCAAATTGAAAAACCGTCCTACAGAAATGTGAACAACTCCCCGGAGCACGTTTTGAGCTATCATTCGTTGGATAATGTAGAGAAATGAACAAATCCCGTAGATTTTTCCGAAATCAATATGAAAAATTGCCTTTTCGGCCTATAATAATATATAGAATCAGGATTTTTTGGATTGAATGGGTTGATAATGCTCTCAGAATAATTCTAAAACTTGAATTTATCATTCCTGACTTGGAGCTTTATTCTAAAAATCAAAAAATAAATTTGTAGACCTGCTTCTAGACGTTCTCATAATTTTCGTTTCATGAGGGTAGATCAAAAATTTCCTTGCAGTTCGTTTTCGGAGGCTGGGAGACTGTGATCTTGAAAATATATGAAATTTCGAAAAAATTTATCGAAAATCAAGAATTTCCGAAAGTTCCGAAAAAAGTCGGAAATTTCCGATTTCCGTTCCGCACATCCCTGGTGGAAGTGGAAAAGACCCGTGGCGAGAGCAACAACAATTTTTTTCAGAATCCTTGCACAGATCCACGTCATCAAGCAATTCTCCCACCATCCATCAATTGCACACTGAAGAAATTACCGGATTTATTGATTCTTGGACCACAAAAGACTGGTAAATATCTGTCTATCCGGATGTCCACAAAACTTCTTGTTTCAGGATCCACAGCTCTCGGCAGTTTCCTCTCCCTCCATCCTGATGTCTCCCAGAATTCACCAGTTCCTGGAAGTTTCGAAGAAGTTCAGTTCTTTGGTGGAAAAAATTATTTGAAAGGAGTCGAATGGTATAGGGAGACATCTGGACAAACACACTCACAGACAGATTTTCAGGTACATGTCAAACTTTCCGAATGAATCTACAGTAATCTACGAGAAAAGTGCCACGTACTTTGACAATCCGTCGGCTCCGAAACAGGCGGCCTCGTTGATTCCACATGCAAAACTTGTCGTGATTCTGCAGAATCCCGCGCAAAGAGCGTATTCGTGGTTTCAGGTGAGCAAGTTGTGAAGAAAACTGTAAAAGAGTGAAAATTGAGAATGCATTGAGCTCAAAGAAGTTAGAAACATGTGTTTTGTTTCTCGTTGTTTTTCATAACAATTAAAAAAAAAGTCAAAAACTGTGAAAATCAGTGTCGTAATTGAAAAAACTCTGCGTCTCTCGCCGATACTCTCGTTTGCGGTGGGGCGTAGTTGTAAGAAGGATGGTATATCAATAAAAAATTTTAACTCTTTTTTTGCAAAATAGTAGAATTTTTGACTATGTTTTAAATATCGATAAAAAATCAAGCGTACGAAAGATATTTGGCTATTTATGATAACGATTTCGAAAAAAATTGTGCACATTTTTTGAATCCAGGCCGAGATTTTGTTTGTCTGAAAAAATGGGTTGCTCAATTTCTCAAAAAAAGTGATCACTGATTTATCTCATTAAAGGTATAACAGACACACAGGCAGACACAAAGTGCAATTATCCCGGAGATCATTTTCGAATTAAACATTTTTTGAATTAACCGGAAAATAGTGGAAATGGGAAAAATCCCAGAAGCACGGCACGCTTCTTACAACCGTGCTCTACCGAAACCAAAGAGATTTGTGTGCGAAATCGAGAGACTCAGAGAAAAATAAACATTTTTCAAGGGCATTTCGGTAGAGCGAAGTTGTAAGAACTGTGCCGCTAATACACACACACAAAAAAATCTTTTAATTTTCAATTTTTCCAGCACCTGCTTGCCCACAAAGATCCGATAGCCACATCATTCGGATCACTTGAATCAATACTTCTGAATACAACGTCTTCTCCTGAATCATTGAAAATCCGACAGAGATGTATTTCTGGTGGAAGATATGTTCATCATTTGGATAAATGGTTGGAACATTTCTCACTTCAACAAATTCTATTCATTGATTCTGATGAGCTGAAGGAACAACCGGTTAAGGTCTTGGCAACACTCACGAAATGGCTGGATTTGCCAGATTATCCATACGAATCGCACATTCGATTCAGTAAATCAAAAGGATATTTCTGTCGTTTTATAGATGAGAAAACGAAATGTCTCGGTGAAAGTAAAGGACGGAAATACCCGGAAATGGATGAGGAATTACGAATGAAACTAGATAAAATCTTCTCATTGGATAACTCTTCTCTCTACAAATTCCTGAAAAAGAATCGATTGAGAATACCGAAATGGTTGGAGGATGTGGTTAGGGTTAGAGCGTGATGGCTTCTTTATAATTAGTTTTTGATCTACTTCATGTATTTATCTATTGCTCATTATGCCTACAACGATCTCTCTAATGTACTTTACGGGTTGCTTACTGTAATTTGTGTGCTATTTTGAATAACTTTTCTGTGAAAAAATGAATCTTTGTGCTTTTCGATTTCGATGCTTTCGATTTCAACAGTATCTCATGGAAATCGTTGTTTCAAATCAAAATATAACTTTTCAGAAAAGTTTAGCAAATTCATATTAGAACGGTACGCTTCTTACTCCCGCGCTCTACCGAAACCGAAGAAAATTGTGGACGAAGTTGAGAGGGCATTTCGGTGGAGCGCAGCTCGGGACAGTTCTTACAACTGCGCTCCACCGAAATGCCTTTGAGAAATGTTTCTTTTCTGAGTCTCTCAATTTCGCATACAACTTTCTTCGATTTCGGTAGAGCGCGGTTGTAAGAAGTGGTCCGTGCTAATAAGCTTTAAAATTATCTACTGTTTCTGGTGAACTTCATGAGCAGTTCCGATTTTTGTCCCTAGTTGGAATAAGCATATTTTTTATCAATTATGTACAAAGAAGGTTCCGGATCTCATCAATTTAGTGAACTCATCGAAAACCTATTCAATAACTCTTGAAACAGAAAGCAAACGGAACCAAAATGACGGTTTCCAAGGAGATTCCGCTCGCTGAAACTCGCTGAAACTCAAACTTCTGAACTAACAAATCAAAAGATTACTGTTTCAGAGTTGATATGTACTTTTTTGGGGAAATTTCACTAAACTTGATTGAATTATAGAATTCCCAATCAACTTTCTTTCTAGATTCTTACAGCGCCAGACCCATATTCTCTCCCCATCTGCAATTTCAGAGCAAAAATACAGTTTAAAATCCAAAACTAGTTTATTAAAAGACCAAGTAGTTAAATATAGATCAGGTAAGTATCCATATCCTCTGTTGGAATCGACTTTTGGGCAATTTGAGTAGATTTTAATGAATTATTGTAAATGGGATATACTGAAAATAAAATCGAATGTTTGGAGACCTCTCGATTCGACTTCAACTCACTCATTAATTCCAACATTGAAAAGTGATTGAATTTTTGTATTTTCCTTCCTCGTCGATTTCTTGTTTAATTAAGTTGTAACATAGATAGAATTTCACATTGTCCTGAAAAATGAAAGATGAGCGGAACGATTGGAAACAACTCACCTCGTCTTCATACAATCACATCCGGGATCCATAGGCAGTGGATAGGAGAGGAGAGAGGAGTGTTGAGGTGGGAGGGGAAATCGAGAACTGAATTTATCCACTGATCTTTTGATCAGATAGGGAGAGGAGGGACAAAAAAACTGGGGAATGGGAATATGGGGGGTCACAGGGAAAAATAGATTTTTGAATTATTGCTCTCCTCGAAAAAGATAAAATCCACATAGCCTTCTTTTCAAGCGTGTATCTCTCGAACCACAGAAGCTATCAAAAAGTTGTCAACTAGCAAAATGATCAGCTTGAAATTTTAAACATTTTACTAGTTGACCACTTTTTGATAGCACCAAACCCGGAGGAGATACGGGCGATGGAAGTTTGACGAGAGACACAGAGAAACGAGAGCGCTCTGGCTGTCTGCGTCTCTCCTCACCTTTGAGCGCCCGTATCTCTTCCGGGTTTGGTGCTATCAAGAAGTTATCAACTGACCAAATACTCAGCTTGAAATTCTACAAATTTCATTAGTTGATCATTTTTTGAAATCTCTTCTGGTTTCAGTGATAAATGGTCTGAAAGTAAACAGATGCACCAGGAGAACCTAGACAGCTAGACGCTATCGTTTCTCTGCGTCTCTCTCAATAGCACGCGTCTTACAACCGCACTCTACCGAAATCAAGGAAAATTGTGTGCGACATTGAGAGACGCAGAGAAAAAGAGACATTTTTCAAGAGCATTTCGGTGGAGCGCAGTTGTAAGAACTGTACCGAGCTAATCGAATTCCCAAAAAACAATAACAAAGACAACACATGTAGATCAAAATTATAAAGATTTATTCAGTAGTCATATCGAGCTAATAATCTTTACTTCGATTCCATTTTGTGCAAATTGTCATTGATTTGAATGCATTCTGATTAGATATGCTGAAAAAATAGAAGTTGGAAGTGCGCTCTATTGATAATAACTTACTTTTTCAATAATGGAAAACAGGAAGAAATGGATCATCCTCTACTGCATTACGTGTTATTGAAATCCACTATTGGAGGAGGTGCAGAAGAGAAGGGAGAAGAATCGAGAACTGAAGTGGTTGTTTGATTTATCGATTGATTAGGGAAGGGGTACGTGGAAGAAATGGAAAAAGGAAGTATGGACGGTCACGGGGAATTTCAAAGTTTGCTTTTGAGTTTTCAGAAGATTTGGAGTCACGGAGAAGGGGAAAACAACATGAAACACACTGAACAGCTATGCACTTCAAAAGAGATATCAAACTTTACTGTTTCACAACTGAATGAAAAACTTTGAATGACAAATTTTTTTTCATTCAAAGTTTTCTGTTTCACACAATTCAGAAGAATGAAACAAATAATTTCAATTCGTTTTATCTCACTCTAGGTTTTCTCATCATAAGCGGTAGCATAATCCTTCCACAATTCTTCTGCATATTTCTATGAAATCCGATGGTTCAACCGACTTTAAATGTGATTAGTATATTTCCAGATCGTAACGGTAGAGGACACAGAACTCGGTTAATTTGTGTGCAGTTTTTCTCAAACTTGGCAAAATTATAGATTTATTTATGCTCTTTAAGATGCACCAAACAGATATTTGATACTCGACCTACCGACCAAGTTACAGCCTTTTGTCGGTCAATTAGACCACATTTTGATTATGTAAATGGAACTGCTGAATTTGTGAAATGGGCATATTGAATCATTACTTTATTAAAGGGGGACTGCGGTATTCCAAAAATCTCGATTTTTGGAATACCGCAGCCCCCCCCCTTTAAAATCACTATTATCAGAGAATCAATGAAATTATTAACGGCAAGGCAGCAAGATCAACTCCATAAGATTACAATAGTTTTTCGTTCAAGTCATGCTCCGAAAGAGTCAAGATCCCGAGAAATCTTAAGATATAGGCATCCTCTCACTATTACCAGGCTCTTTGTTGCAGCATTTACGAGTCAGAGGACGTTTTTTAACAGTTTTCAACTACATAATAGAATTTCAAATATCTAAATCTTCACCAAAGAAACAAGTCATTAAATTATACATCACTTTATTCATCATTATCATTATTATTTCAATTAGAACATTGTGTGGATCACAGAAAGTAAGAAGACGAGGCTGATTCCATAAGTCTTCCCATTGATACCAGATGAGTTAGTAGCCGTCCCATTTTGAGAATTCTCTAGACTCCCTCCACCCGACACTTTCTCAGATTTCTCAACTGGTGTACATAACCCGTCATCATTCTTATATCCTTCTGCACATTTCGATCCAGCATCTCCCAATTTCATATTCCACGACTCACCGGTGCCTCTGAAATGATACAACGTTTAATAAAGATTCCCAGGAATCAACTCACTCTGGTTCCAGAATACAACGTGTCTGAAATTCAAGCATTTCATATCCAGTCATTTGGTGATTTTCATTTTGCTTGATTGTTACCGGAGCACAACCAATTTTCTTCTGTCCGGGAGTCATATCTTCATGTCCATTCATATGATATTTTCCGTAAGAATCGATCAGTTCACTTCGTTTCGCGTACGGAAAGTAATATCTCATTTGATCCTGCGCATGCCGTTCAACCTCTGAATTCCCATCTTTTAAGGCTACACGGCACGATGGAGACTTAAAATCACAATCTCCTCTTTCAGCTCTCGTTGCAAGGAAATCGTCCCATTCCTCAAAAAAGAAGCCATGTACTTATTCTCACTGCTCCATTCACTTACCAATTTATACATATTCGGAATCCGAGCTTTTTTCGCATAGACTCTTCTCTCCTCGTTTATGGCTTTGAGATACTCTTCTTTGTTCAGTTGTTTGGCAATGGATACGGAGAAGACTGAATTGGTTGGCTTCAATTGTGTCGGAGTGTCTATGGAAACTCACAACTTGTCAGAAAGATTCCGAGAAGGACGACGACTGGCTTCATGATTTTTTCTTCGTTCGATGAGAAAAAATCTGAACTGATGGAAAAAAAAAGTTTCCACATAAGAAGTACTGCAGAAAGTCCTGGTTTTTCACGTGGCTGGGTCATTTTTTTTGTTGTTTTTATGAAGAAGAAATCAGAGATGAAAATCCGTATCAGCGGTTATCATTATACTTATTTCTGGTCTCACTGAGCACCCCTAAAGTAATAACAACAACATAGTAGCCTCTCGTTCAAGTCCTATTCCGAAAAAGTCATAACAGTTTTCAGCTACAGTACCGTTAAGATATAGAATTTGGCATTTTTCAGTTGAAAATGACCAACTTTGAGAGGGTGTTACGGTATCAGTGATTGTCCCACAAAGTAAATTATGTATACACCATATAGAACAAAGGTTGAGCTTCATTTTTGTAGTTGACAACTTTTTTGTACGGACACTCTCTAGAAAGTTACATATCGACAAAGTAATTTCTCCCTCAAATCGATCCATTTCAGTGCAAAACAGAATGATTTTTGAGCTGTCCGCGTAAAATGACCATAACTCTCTAGGAAGTGTTCGTACAGAAAAGTTGTCAACTACAAAAATGAAGCTCTACCTTTGTTCTGTATGGTTTATCCATAATTTACTTTGTGGGACAATCACTGATACCGTAACACCCTCTCAAAGTTGGTCATTTTCAACTGAAAACAATCAAAGTTGATAACCTTTTGAGCGGTACCGTACATCTTGAAATTTCAAATATCTAGTTTTTCACCATTGAAATTATCAAATTACACATCACTTTATTTATCATTATCATTATTAATTCAATTAGAACATTGTGTGGATCACAGAAACCAAGAAGATGAAGCTGATTCCGTAAGTCTTCTCGTTGATACCAGATGAGATAGTAGCCGTCCCATTTTGAGAATTCTCCAGACTCCCTCCACCCGACACTTTCTCAGATTTCTCAACTGGTGAACATAATCCATCATTATTTTCATATCCTTCTGTACACTTCGATCCAGCATCTCCCACTTCCATATTCCACGAGTCGAATGTTCCTCTAAAACTTGTAGTTTGTAGTCTATTCCCGTTTTCATTCAGAACTTACTCAGGGGCCAAAAAACAAAGTGTTTTGAATTTTAAAATTGCACCATTAACACGCTTTTCTTCGCTCTCAGCCGGTGCACATCCGATTCTCTTCTGATGTGGAGTGAGGTCCTCGTTACCTATCATATGGTATACAGTACTGTCATTAATCGTTTCCTTTCGTTTGGAAAATGGCCAATGATATTTTATTTGGCTTTTCCGTAAATCTTCTGCCTCGGTATTTCCATCTCGTCGACTGCCACGGTTTGTCTTTTTGTCCTCAGACCAATCTTCGAATTGTGCTTTTGTCTCGAGGTAGTCGTCCCAGATCTGAAATCAATCAATTTTCTTGGCAGTCATAATTGAAATAGTTTTTCTCTCAAAGTGCTTTTCCCACTCACCAATTTGTGCATGTTAGGAATTCTACTGTCTTTCGCGTATTTTCTTCTCAAATCATTAATTGATTTGAGGTATTCCTCTTTGTTGGCTATCGATTTCACCATCATCTTGGTAGATGTCGAATAATGGACAACTGAAATCATTCACTCTTATTCGTCTGAAAATCTATAAACTTACAAGTAGCCAAGGTGCCAAACAAGACGAGAAGCACCTTCATTGTTCTTCTTGTAGACAAAACGTGGAACTGATTGCGAAGAAAGAGATTGACACGAGTTGTGTAGGATCTTATCCTGGTTCTCCACGTAAATAAGTCTTGTTTTTTTCTCAGTTTTTTTTTTGATAGAAAAAATAACAACAACTGATATCGTCTACGTGAAAAACCAGGATAATATTCAGGGTCTCTTTTTTGAAACCGTATTTTTTTCGATTTCTTTTTAGTTCCAGATTGTTTAGTCTAGCCAACAGAAACATGAAGATACTTCTCGTCTTCATCGGGATCCTAGCGATAAGTGAGTTCTGAGTTTAAAGACTCAAACTGACATTCATTTCAGCCATTCATCATGTGTCATCTGCAATAAGTGACAAAAAGTCGATATCCAACAAGGAAGAATACCTGAATTCATTTAATGATTTGAGAAGAGAATATGCGAAGAAGAGTAGAATTCCAAACATGCACAAACTGGTAAATGGGAATCACTACACATATAATTTCATCAAGGTGTATTTTAGGTCTGGGACGATTATATGGAAACTCAAGTTCAAATGAACGACTTCAGTGAAAACGGAAAAACGATGCGTGTGAGTCGTCGGGATGGGAACGACGCCGACAAAGAGTGGCGTCATAAAATGGTTTACGACCATTATTGGGCGGATAGTACGCGAGAAACAATGATAAAACAAAGCATAAATCATCATATGGCTGGTCTCGAAGATCTTACTCCACATCAGAAAAAAATCGGATGTGCACCGTATAACTACAGTGCAGTGCTAGATGGAAAGAATACCATAACCCAAACTATGTGTTTTCTTGCTCCAGAGTACGTTTCCATTCAATTATACAAATAGACTATGTTTTTCAGAGGAAGCTTTACTTCGTGGAACATGACAAGAGGAGATGCTGGATCGAAGTGTACGAAAGGATATGAAAATGATGATGGGTTATGTTCACCAGTTGCTAAATCTGAGAAAGTGTCGAGTGGAGGGAGTCTAGAGAATTCTCAAAATGGGACGGCTACTAACTCATCTGGTATCAACGAGAAGACTTATGAAATCAGCCTCATCTTCTTGCTTTTTGTGATCCACACAATGTTCTAATTGAAATAATAATAATAATGATTTTAAATAAAGTGATGCGTAATTTAATGAATTGTTTCGTGGGGATTCCGCATGAAACTTGTTATGTTTTAGAACTTTTCATTTTATGAAAGTCTTATAAATTTTATGTTTCATTTGAGAAAACATTTTTCAAAAGACCTAGTAGTTCTTGAGAATAACTCATTTGGAGACGGAATTGACACTTTTTCGAATCCAAATTCTGTGGGATGAAATGTGTACGGTATCCAATTTTTACATGGATTCCAATCTATCATCATTTTTCAGCATACTTTTCTATATACATCTGTTTCAATTCGCTCTGATTCATACTCTGAGCTTTTGATTTCATATTTCAGTTTTTCTCGTTCCCCATACTTCAATTTCCCTCAAAACCAAACACCATAGTCGTAAACTTTTATCACTGATCCGCTCTGGGAAACCATCCTGATTCAATTTGTTTTTTTCTTCGATATCCGGACATTCAATATGTAAAATTTCTGAAAAATCGAAATGTTTATCGGAAGAATTTTAAAACAATATTGACAAATTCAATGTTTGAAGCTAATTAAGCTGATAGTATAAGTATAGTTTCCGTGATTTTATTTTATTTCATTTATTGAATCGTCTCATTTTTCAATGTGTACAAGTTTCCGTTTTTTACTAACAAATTACATTTATTACGATGTTCAGTAAAAATTTAAAGGACTGTTTAAAGTTTTTAACGCTGTCATGTCTCTTTGGGCACGTTTGAGGTTTAGCGCTGTTGAGCAGCGCTAAAAGTCAATGTCGATTTACGGTAAATTGAACGCTGTTGCGTAATTTTGGAGTGTCGTGGTATTTTAGCGTTGTTAAGCAGCGCTAAACTTTTAGCTGTATCATGTCTTATTTTCGGCTTTTTCTTCTGATTTATAGCTAGTTTCATATTAAAAATTGTAGAATTATTTATCTCACGACCATTTTTTGTTAAATTGCTTTAGTTTCGATAATTTTTTGATTGAAAACACTTCGTTTCCGCCAATACTCTAATCATTCTTTCAGTGTCTTCTGTTCCCTCAAGAAGCGAACTTTCCGGGCTCACACACAACACCGAACATCGACTTTTAAGCAACATTTCGTGTTATTTAGTTTTAGACGAAAAATTTGTGTTTCTCTCCGCTGTTTGTTTTCTTCAGGCTTGTCACGACAGTCAATGTAAAAATATGGAAACAGCGGAAAGAAACGCAAAAATTTCGTTAAAATCTAACACGAAGTTCGCTGAAAGTAGATGTTTGCATCGCTTGAGAACGGGAAGATCGCATTATCCGGTGGAGTAGACGATACTGAAAGAATGGTTAGCGGAGAAATAGTTCGTGCTCAAACTGAACGCTTTCGCGTCCATATTTCATGAAGGCTCGCCACTTCTTGTGGTTTGATAGAAACCTGGAACCTGAAGTATTACTTTAGAAAAAGTGCAGAAAAAGCAACCGTTTTGATGTAAATCGAAAAGTTGTGTTAGAAACATTTGAGCGGGAAACGGCTGTGAAGTGATACAATTTCTCGATTTTTTGCACAAAAAACCAGTTTATCGTTAATCGACTTTAGGGCTGCTAAGCAGCGCTGAACCTGCAATCCAGAAAAGTTCTAAGAAAGCTCGATAATTCTTCACAATTTGAAGTTTAGCGTTGCTAAACAACGTAAAAGTGTGAAGTTCGTTAATTCAAACGATTGCGGAAGATGTCACAACCGAAAATTGATATTTTTTGCTTCATTGGTTAATAAAATGCTACTGCCGTACTGACTTTAGAAGCGAAAAATTCCAAGTAATAAACTGAAAGAAAAACAGAAATACTACTGTTACATACACTTTCCACTTCGTAGCTTTTCTTTGCGATAATCCGATTTGATTGTCGTGAAAACTTGAAAAAAAGAAACAGCGGAGAGAAACACAAGTATTTCGTCTTAAACTATTTAACACGAAATGTTGCTTAAAAGTTGCTGATTGGTGTCGCGTCAGCCCGGGAAGTTCGATTGCTTCTTGACATGCGGGGGAACGGAGGACACTGAAAGAATGATGGGCGGAGAGAACATCAATAGTTCGTTCTGAAACTAACCGCTGTATTTATTTTTTATTGTCTCCAGAATTTTCGTGAAGAACAGCTGCTTTTCTTGTTCGGTGGAAACCTGGAAACTGGAAGATATCTTTGAAACGATTTCAAGATATCAAGAGAAAAAAAGTGTTTTCAAACAAAAAATTATCGAAACCAAAGCAATTGAACAGAACATGGTCGTGAGATATATAATTCTGCCATTTTTATTACGAAACAAGCGATAAATCAGGAGAAAAAGTCGAAAATAAGACATGATACAGCTAAAAGTTTAGCGCTGCTGAACAGCGCTAAAAGTTTAGCGCTGCTTAACAGCGCTAAATACCACGACACTCCAAAATTACGCAATAGCGTTCAATTTACCGTAAATCGACACTGACTTTTAGCGCTGCTCAACAGCGCTAAACCTCAAACGTGCCCAAAGAGACAGCGTTGAAAATTTTTAACGGGGCCTTAAATTTTTTGCGAGAGATTCAATATTTTATGTCAGTTCTCTCATAATTTCGAATGCCTACCGCAACGCAATAAGGAAAAGTTTCCCACAATTTGCGTTTCTTGTATTGTTCATTCAAGTTACGAAATTTTACTTTGCCTAAGCTCGGCAGATTTCTTAATGACTCAGTACCGATTTCAAAGGACACTACTGTACTTTCTGAACAAAAATAGAAGGTACTTAAACCCTTCTGACTGAATTTATTTTTCACAAAAAAAGCATCTTGCATAATAAAAACTGGATTATCATTTGAAGAATAACAAAAGAACCGTTATGAAAGATATTAAAAACAAGATCATATGGGATCAGAGAGAAAATGAGTTACTGTTGAAGCTTTGCTCTCTTACTTCATTTCACAATGGAAACAACCAGGTGACGATGGAGAAATGATCCAGATTCTTATTATTTCCTCTCTTGAATTCTTTTGCTCGTTTGAAATTTCCTCTGGCTTGGTTCCACGTCTTCTGACTTCTCAAGATCCCACATCATGCTGACTTTTCGCTTTCAAACGAATTAGTGAGGATCACTCTTGTTGGGAAGAGATCTGGAAACAGAAGAAATGATTATGTTGGGACACAAAAATCTTTGGAAAGTTTGACTATCCTTGTTACCTCATTACATCTGAAATTGAGAGGACCTTCTGAAATTGAAAACCAACTTTTAACTAGAACGTTTTATAGAAAGGAAGAGAAGAAGAAGAAGAAGACTAGCATCAAGTAGAGAAGTTCCGATAAAAACTGAATTTTTCTTTTCTATTTGTTTCGGGAAGACTGGTTCCAACTCATGCATTGTGGAAACATGTTTTTGATTAATTTCAAGAGTGGGGCGAGGTCACCTTTCTTCTTTTCGTTTTTATGAAGATAACTATTCAAAAGGAGACAATTTTCTGTAATCAAAGCTAGTGGGGAAAGCTCAAAAAACCTCTCAAAAAAGAAACTTCCCATGCCGGGAATCGAACCCGGGCCGCGTGGGTGAAAACCACGAATCCTAACCACTAGACCACATGGGAGGACGGGAAAGAGGGGATAGAGAGGCGTACAGATTACTGACGGTTGAGTGTGCAAAGAGAGAAAGAGAGTGAAAAGAACGTGGTACAGCTGTCTTTTGTTAGTTTTTTTCTGAAAATTCCTTGTTTCATAAAATACGGATATAAAATAAAGATGAATTTTTCATTCGAATGGTAATAAAACTCAAAAGGGCTGTCTACACTTCTCCATCCTCGTTTGTGTTCCAAAAATCATCCGAAGTCCTTTCACGTCTTCTTCATCGATTTTTCGGGAAACTTCTTTTTGGGTGGTTTGATCTACCACTCATGGTATATCAACTTCTCGGGGATCTATAAAATGAAAATTCTCAAATTGCTAGCAATCGCGCTCCATCTCACCTTCTCAACTCCAATTTCTCTCCTCTGGATCCCCGCGTAATATATTCACAATCTACTGTTTTTTAATTAATGAAATCGCTAGTCGATTTCATATTTGATTCCCTCTTCGCCGTCTCCTCTTTTTTCTTTTTCTTTCTTTTCTTCCCCATCATCCTCTGATACCAACCCATCATCCTATTCATCTCGTGTTTCTGATTTGGAACGGAGAATTTCCATCCAGCAATGAAACTGCGGTTTTTCAGATTTTCAGCTGAAAATCGAGGTGGAGGGTGTTTATCATTTCATAAAAGTGGTAGTGGGGGCTTCCCACTCTTTTCTGAAAAGAGTGCATTGGAGCGAACTTACATCGTTTCTAGAAGATGGTTCCCCCAAGGGGCCAATGAAACGGACAATAAATTTCTTTTTTTCTATAATCTCTGTAACCACGAGGGAAAACTTTTTTGAAATATGCGGAATTCGTGGATTTCACGTGAAAATGAATAACTTTATTGACTTGTGAAATTCGACATTTTCCTTGGAAAATATAGATTCCGGGAAACAAATTCGAATAGAAAATTAGTAATATGCGATGGCTTGTGGTGGTGGCGGTGGAGGAAGTGGAGGTGTGTGCCTGGAATGAAATTTCGATTAAAGACATAAAAAAAACATAGAGTCCGAGCCAAGTTACACCCCTTCTAACTAGGGAAGGTCATGGAGTCTCTATACCGTTGGAAAGCTGGAAAAACGCTGATTCCAGATATATATTTAGTTTTCGCCTTCGAGGTCTAGTATTCGAAAAAAAACGGAGCTATAGTTTGAATCCGCTGGCAAGTGACCAAGTATCACAACTTTCTTTCCTAACTCACATATAACCAGGTGGTGGCGGTGGAATCAAATTCGGTGACTTGTAATAACTTCCAGTACTAGATGAGCATCTCATTCTCTCAGCCTTTTGTTTCAAATATGTCTGATACCGAGAGACACAACAAACGAAGACAAGAAGAGCCACAAGAGCAATTATCAATAAGCCAACGACTCCAATTAATATCAAAGTGTTCAGTGGGATGTCTGATGACGTGGCAGATGACGTGGAGGATTCAGATGACGCGGAAACCCTTGGAGAGCAAACGTCGACATTCTGTACTTTGAATATGTGATGAAGTTTTGAGATGTGGCCGTTCGATGGGGAGATTAGGGCGGACGATTGTTTATCATCGAGGATTGCGTTTTCACGGGTCAAGTAGAAGCACACTGATGTCCTGATAAGAAAAAAATCGTTTGAAAGAACAAGAAAAAAGATCCTACAACGTGGAGTTTTTCCTCTCCGCCTTCGGTTCATCGAAATGAATATCCAACTGTTTCCCTGCCTTCTGATCATCTTTTGCAATTGCTTCCAGAATTTGTCTCTTGAATTTTTCCAAGTTTGCTCCGAATTCGTTCCGCGACATTGACAGGACGTAACGGAGTTTTCTATCGTTTCGGATGTGGTGGAGCTGAAAATATTCATCTATAGTATCTTCTATATCTCTTCAGCCATTAAAGTAAAACGATGAATTACTAGAATGATCCACATAGAATTTTACATGGTTTACACTGAATGCATTTACTCATTTAGGATTTTCTGTTGGACTTCTGAAAGTTATGAAATAGCTCTCAACTAAATAAATAAATGTGTCAAGTATTATATGAAATTTTTCATCTACAGTACCGTGCAATAAGATGAACAATTTGTGCTTGTTCAGTTGAAAATGGCCAACTTTGAGAGGATGTTACGGTATCACTTATTGTCCCACATAGTAAATTATGTGTAAACCATACAAAACAAAGGTAGAGCTTCATTTTTGTAGTTGACAACTGTTTTGTACGGGCATTCCCTAGCAAGTTACATATCGACAAAGTAATTTCTCCCTCAAATTGTCCCATTTCAGTGCAAAATAGAGTGATTTTTGAGCTGTCCCTTTAAAATGACCATAAATCTCTAGGAAGTGTTCGTACAAAAAAGTTGTCAATTACAAAAAAGAAGTTTTACTTCTGTTCTATATGGTTTCTACATAATTTACTTTGTAGGACAGTGATACCGTAGCACCCTCTCAAAGTTGGTCATTTTCCACTAAAAAATGCCAAATTGTATATCTTATTGCGAGTACTGTCATAACCCCTGAAAGTTATGAAATAGCTCTCAACTACACAAATGAACTGGGTAAAATTTTACATTATAATTTAACTTCTATCTTTCTAAAAACCTTATCCTTCATGCTCACCTGTTTCATAGCTCTCCCTTGTCCTCCTCTCGAAATCTCGGCTGTATAAACACCTTGTGGCGTATCCAGAATCTTTCCATTGGCCACTATCTCTCCTGTTTTCTTATTCAATTCAACTGCACCTTCTGGAGATATCATGTCTCTACCGAGCTCGTAGTTTGCTCTGAAAGTCAAAAAGTGGATGAACAAAAACCTTATTTCAGAAGTCAACTCACGGTACAAACTGCAAATTTTTCAGATCAAAATCCGCAGAATCTGCATTCATGAGCATTGGGATGTCAACTCTATCCAATACATCACCAACTCGCGATATCGATTGATTTCCAGAGACTCCAATATTATCGTATTTTTCAGATCCCTCCACATTTTGATCTACCACAAAGTCGACGAGAACCTTGAGGAAATTTGGTTTATGTCCATCGAAGAACACTTCCGAAGTGTCTAGATTCTTTTCTGGCGAGACAATAAAGCAGAGCTCATATTTTCCCGGTGCCACAGTAGTCTTCGGAAGATAGGATATCTCTCCGAATTCTGAGTCAATCGAGAAATTTTTGGAGATTTCAGTGGAGCCACAGTTAGGGAGAAGGTGATAGAAGATTGGGTTGGAGTCTGGATCTTGGGCTGTTAGACGGCCAATGGCAGTTGGTTTGGAGGTGTTTGAAAGGATTTGGAACACAGGGACGGCACTCTGGAAGCGTTTGAAATTAAATAATGATGATCTCAAGGCCAATTCCCAGGATAACAACTTTGAATTGTTGGCTCTATTTCAGTTTAGATGTCCTTTGAAAACCTTGAACGCTCCAAAAAAACATTTAATCGCCCCAAAAAACATTTAGACGTCCCTTCAACACTAAAAATCACTGAAAGTGTTCAAGGGACGTCTAAACGTTTTTTGGGACGTCTAAATATTCACAACTCTATTTTGAAATTTCAAGGGACGTCTAAACACTTGAAAGGACGTTTAAGTGTTTCAAGGGACATCCGAGTGTTTCTTTTTGAGACGTTCGAGTTTTTAAAGGACATCTGAACTGGAATAGAGCCGAATTGTTGTTTTTCACAAACCTCCAAAAATCTTGGCTTATTATCATCCAAATTCTCCACGTGGACCTTCAGAATTGTTGATGACGTCACTGCGTCGTCTTCAGAGTTTGTGGCAGTTAGCAGTAGCTGAAATGGGGTGTTGAATTTTGTTTCATTAAAATTTTTGTATCCAAAAACCCCTCAAAACTAAAAAAAACAATGAGAAGTTGAAAAAACTTTATTCAATCACAAATATACACAACACAGATGCTACCCGATAGTCAGTTTTTAGGCTCAAACAGTTTTCCGTTCAAGCCTAAATAAACAAAGAACCACAAGATTTTCTCGAGTTTCCCAAAATGCTCAAACCAATAATATTTAATGAAATTAGCGAGTTTTTAGCCAACACGTCGGATGGTTCGGTGTCAAACAAGAACTTTTGAGGCATTGGTTGAATCGGATATTCTGGAGACGTGACGTCATCTGAATTCTCGAGATCTTGAAGGGTCCAATATTGGGAATGCCATTCGGGTGTCTCTTTGTGAAGGTACGGGAGGAGGCGGGTGTAGCTGCGTTGGTAGATTCCTGTATGAATTTTTGAATGGAATTTTGAAAAGTCTTGGCTATAAAATGTATGAACAGATGAAATAAGAATTGAGCTATCTTCCAGTATTTTCAGATTTCCAAAATGATAATTCTGGTCTAAGTTGTGGTGTTCCAAACTTGGTGGCCTAGAAACACAAAAGGAGTTTTTTAGGCCACCAACTTTTGAATCGCTGTGACTTTGCTCAAAATCAACTTTTTTGATTCTGAAAAAACTATCAAAATTTTCAAATTTTCTGTTTTTTTCTTGACATTCAATTCTCAAAATATGAATTTCCCTTACCTCTAACCGAATCAGTTTCCCTATCTTTTGATATATTCTCCATTGTCTTTGACTCAGCCAACTTGACGGGTGTCTTTCCGTGTCCCATCCCTCTCAGATACAGTAATCTCTTGTTGTTTTCTCTCAGTGCTTGCAGTAGCTTCTCTTTCAGTTTACATTCCAATTGACGACTTCTTTTGGATGTTGGAACGGACCAATGGAGTTCACAAGCGACGGCCATCATGTTTTTCGATTCGAACCAACGGTCGATTTCATGGATTACGTCGCCACTGATCTCCTATGATAAGTGGGAATGAGTGAGGAGTTATCAGGGGTATGAATGGGAGGTATTTGATGTTTTTTGAATCTTAAGTGATGTCAAAAACAGGAATTTCAGCTTAGCTCTATTCCAGTTTAGATGTCCCTTGAAAACTCGAACGTCCCAAAAAACTCCAAGACGTCCCTCAAAACATTTAAACGTATTTTTGAGTCCCAAATATGCTCAAAAATGTTAAGACGTCCCAAAAAATATTTAGACGTCCCTTGAAATCCCAAAACTAGGTTTTAAATAATTAGACGTCCAAAAAACATTTAGACGTTTAGAACCCCTAAACGTTTTTTGGGACGTCTTTACATTTGAAAGGACTTCTAAGTGTTTTAAGAGACATCCGAGTGTTTCTTTTTGGGACATTCGAGTTTTTAAAGGACATGTGAACTGGAATAGAGCCAAAAGTCTACATCATGATAAGATCGGATGTTAGTTTTCCTGACTATGTCACGATTATATGAACTTTTCTGAATGCTGTCAACTGGCCCATACTCCCAGGGGGCATTGGAACAGGGGGCATCGTGCTCATAGGGGGCATTCACTCAGAGGGGTCACTAAATCTTAGGGGGCATTTCACTGATACTCTTGGGGGTCATTTCTCATATGCTCATAGGGGACATTGACCCTTATTCTCAGAGGGGTCATCGATATACTCAGAGGGGGCATCAATATTTTCAGAAGATGCATCAGTTTTATCAGAAGTGGCATCAGAAAAATTACTATAAAAGTTGAATAAGGTTTGTTTTCGATGATTGGATGGCCAGATAAACTTGATTTAGCGTGCTTTGAGAAATTTGGCAGAAACTCAATGACGACAAAGACTCATCGACTTCACGTTTTAGCCCAATGATGTTAGATATTAGAGATTCTTAAATGCCACCAAAAATCATTCACAACATTCCCCATCTTTCTAATATGTTAGAAATGCCGCGAGCTTTTAATCTATGAAAATTATTTCGAAATGCTCTACAGGTCACAAATAAATGATATCTAGTGTAATTTTGAATACAGTTGAAAAAAGCATGTGAGACTTGAAGTTTTTAGTTAGATAAACAATTTAAATTTTGAGACAATTAGTGAGGCACATGCTCAAAGCTGACTGCTTTTTAACTAAAAACTGCGAGTATCGCGTTCTTTTTGGAGAGTACTGTAGATATAGTCAATGAGAGATTTTCAATGAGTATTGTAGTCCATGAGAAAAATGTAGTCATTGCGACGTGTATTCAATGATTTTTTGCCGATAAATTTCACAATGATTAAATATATGTTTTTTGAAAAAGTTACTAATGACACTGATTATTTCAATACATCTTCTACGAAACGATTATCCCAATAGAAGCTTTCTGACAAACGAACAAAAATCTTTTAAGAGAAAGCCAAAGCAAAAGAGCCTTTGATTTTGGGGTTGTAAATTATTGAGAGAATCTTTTCGAAGTAAAACTTTTTGGAGGAAAATAACATTTAATCAACATTTCTCAAAGCCCGCTAAATCAAGTTTATCTGGCCATCCAATCATCGAAAACTAACCTTATTCAACTTTTATAGTAATTTTTCTGAAGCCACTTCTGAGAAAACTGATGCATCTTCTGAAAATATTGATGCCCCCTCTGAGTATATCGATGACCCCTCTGAGAATAAGGGTCAATGTCCCCTATGAGCATATGAGAAATGACCCCCAAGAGTATCAGTGAAATGCCCCCTAAGATTTAGTGACCCCTCTGAGTGAATGCCCCCTATCAGCACGATGCCCCCTGTTCCAATGCCCCCTGGGAGTATGGGCCCTGTCAACTAGCTTGACTCAATTATGTTACTCGTTTTCAATTAAACTCTATCCATTTCTCACCTCAAATCCTCGATCCTTCGCCTCAAAAACTGTTGTAATCATCTTTGTCTTATAAATATGTGACTTCATAAATCTCTCAATTGGATCCTCTTCTTCAGACGACGTCAAATTCGACAACGTCGCCGATCTCTCAATTTTCTCTGAAGGTAATACGTTTTCCTTGTTTTCAGCAAGGAGTTGGGAGCTCTTATAGATTGGCTTTGGCTTTAGTCGGTTTCTGACATCAATTCTCGGATATTCTTGAGCAGGTTTTTTGGTGTAGAGAGGCGTTCTGGATACCGGTACAGTAACCTCTGGTACAGTAACCCCGACAATTCTGGGGATTGGTGGAGGAGCCTGTTGTATAGGGGATCTCATCGGACTTCGTGGACTAAGACTTTCTACCGTACCATCTTGTGGCGGTACCGTAATCTCAATTCTTGGTATCGGTGACAACTCAGCATTACTGTAGTATCCTTGAGATTCCGAGTAGTCTACAGAGACTCTTTTGATATCCAACGGGCTCAATGAGCTCAATGCAGTGTCATCTGTTGCGTATCCAGCTGACCCTTCGTCACTAGCTGCTGGGGAAGCCATCCTGACATCTTCTGAAGCAACGTCTTCTGAATTCATGATGACGTCTTCTGGAGGAACCACTTGAAACTTGTGAATATATCCTTGATCTCTCTCCTCATCTGATGACGTTGACGATGACGACGTGGCATTTGCAGCGACGTCTTCTTCACGTCTCCGACGAGAAGTACTTCTACGAGAACCGCCGAATTTCTTGAGAATACTTCGACCCAACTTCTCGAGTTTGCCCATTTCTTTCTTGATTGTGATTTCTGAAATTAGTACAGTAAGATTGTGATGGAGGGGTACTGTAGAAGTGGTGGGTACTGATTGAGTGACTGGGTACAAACAGTATTTCTAGTACAAGTGATAGTGTATCGCAGTGTGTGAAAACAGTGAAATCGTGTGTGATTCTCAGGTTGGAAATTCAGAACTTTTACATACAAATAATTCCAGAAATTTTATTTTTTAGAAATTTCAGAAAAAAACTAATTGTTTCAATAACTTTTTTCCAAGTTCAAAACGTAATAACTCGGTCAATTGATGTCCGTTTTCAGAAATTTGTAGTGTAAAAAACTTGGAGAAGTGTGAATTTTCAGATTCTTAGGCAAGATTGTTACGGATTTCAGATAAGTCACCCAAAAATTTTAGAATTTCTTGTGAAAATTGGAAATCGCGATAACTTTTCATTTCAATGATTTATAGTGTTTTCTAGGTAGGATGGCGTGAAAAACTGAAAAAAAATCTACTTTTTTTTTAGACATTATTAGCAAGGCACGCTAACTGCAACCGCGCTCTACCGAAACTGAAGAAAATTGTGTGCGAAATTGAGAGACGCAGAGAAAAAGAGACATTTTTCAAGAGAATTTCAGTTTAAAAATTAAAGAAATCATGAAAAATAAGTTTCATTTTTTCGAAATTTGGTCTTCAATACTTTGTGCTTAAAATTGCCGCCTATCCAGCTTCTATCGTTTTTGGCTGAAATTATTTCGTAAAAACAATGAAGCCTTTGAATACACAGACCTACAGAGAGACCCTTATCCTAAACCATGAAAGAGAAGGAAAAGCAGAGGAGTGAAACATTCACACACACACACATACTGGTATAATTCCAATTCCCATTAAACCCCCCTCTAACAAACAATTCGCTGCCGTCAACTACACAAAATTCCGGATCCGTACCGCCCATCTTTCTCTTTTTTTCTTGTCGGACAACTGGGATGGACACGAAAGAATGTTACGGAATCGAAACGACGGAATCAGGACTAATTGGTGGGAAAACAGAAAAGATAAAGGGAGAGAATGTAACTGTCAAATGGGATAATTGGTATATTATATATCTCTGTGTTTAATTTTCCAGAGAAGAAGAAGAAAGTAATAAAATAAAAAAAGTTGACGAAAATTATTGGTGGGAAAGGAAAGGCCTATTGAAGGTGTGCTGCTTGATGTGGTTTCGGCACGTGTATTATATTATTTGTTTGCAGACGTTCAAGACTGGTTTCTTTTTCAGCTCTTTCTATGAAACATCTATGAAAGAAGGGTTTAGGCTGGAATGCATGACGTAGTTATAATGGGGTGGATTGCCTAGGAATCCAAATTCCGAAAAACTAAGCCATGAAATGTATAAATTTGGTTATGGCCTACTGAAAACTTTTTTGAATTTGAAAATCTTTGCCTTCTGGTCGTTTTATGACTCTTTGAAGTTGGTGGTCGAGAAATTCTGATTTGGATTTCCAGGATTCTGGCGCACCTTCGACGCGTTCCTAAGGAAAAGTATTACCTGCCATGTCGGAATACAAAACTTTTGAGTTTTCCAAAAAAGTGTATTTGCTGGTTTCAATGCATTATGAAAAAACCTTGGATTCTGGCGTACCTTTGACGCGTTTCCAATAAGGAAAACTGTCTATCATTGACTGAAATACCTATGTAGGGTTATTCAGTCTGCCCATGTTAACCTGAGCAACCCGTTATAAATTGGCATTGGAGTGGATTGCCTAGGAATCCAAATTTTGAAAAACTAGGCCATGAAATGTATAAACGTATAAATTGGGATTTGACCTACTGAAGACTTTTTTGAATCTGAAAAGCTTCGACGTCAGGCCGAGTTCTGACGCTGTGAAGTTGGTGGCCGAGAAGTCCTGATTTGGATTTCTAGGCCAAACTTTTCAAAACCTGATAAGTTATCCAAAAATCGACTATTTAACTATTGAAAACTGTTAGAGATAGTCAAAGTCTTGCTTAATTTGTTCATTCAGCATGAGGCCTCGAAATTCAAAGTTTGGGTTTCTAGGCCATTAACTTCAAAACAGTACAAACCTATGTTAACATTAAGCTTTCTAATCTAGAACAGCCACATTCAAGTCACTCAATTTTTCGATACAACTGTTGCCTAGAAATCCGACACGACATTTCTAGTCCGCCTCACAGACGTAAGCTATCTGACTAATGGTGCACAAAAACATACCAAATGTTGCAAATAACAAAAATAGTGTAGTGAATACGGTGGGTGCTCTCAAAACAGTGCTATCAAAATAAGAAATGAAACTTTCTTTTTTTCTGAGCTCTCTCTCTGTTTCGGTATGAGATAGAGATAGTGTTCGACTCCACGAATAGGGAGTCTTATGATTGGGTAGATCACTTTTCTTTTCTCGAGAAAAGTTCCACGTTTTTTTATCTCTCTGAATGTTCCGACAAGTTATATATCTGATTGAGTGAGCACATGAGCAACGAGAAGAATTTTGTTCGGAGAGCAAGATTTTAAGTGGAATATAAGAGGGAGACTGATAGCAGAATGTAATTGAGTTGATATGACAGAGAAATGGAACGGATGGTGGTAGTAGTTGGAGGATGAGAGGAGGGGGGAAATGAAATTGATAGAGGAGGAAAGGACAAGAAAAAAGAGAAGGGAAAATGAAGAGCAAATAGATATTTGGGGGACAAATTATTGAGTCAGATGGATCATATGATGTGGCATGGATTTGTTTAGAAGATAAGGAGAGCCTGGGGGATATCCGGACAAGCAAATGTACAGATGGAAAATAAGTTATACAGTACCGCTCAAAAGGTTATCAATTTCGGCTGTTTTCAGTGGAAAATCACCAACTTTGACAGTGTATTTCGATTCCATCTGATTGTCTGATAAACTCAATTTTGTATGGGCTGAACAGAAAAAAAAGCACATAATTTTTGAAGTTGACAACTTTTTTGCAAGTCACAGGTAATCGAAACCAGCCGACTAATTTCAGTAGCGAAATTTTGGAGCTTTTCACTTTGACAACCTGCAACTCTCGAGATAGTGTCCCTACAAAAAAATGATCAACTACAAAAATCATGTGCTATTTTGGGTCTGTACAGTCCATACAAAATTAAGTTTATCGGACAATCAGATGACACCGAAATACACTGACAAAGTTGGTCATTTTCTACTGAAAACAGTCAAAGTTGTACTTAAAAAAATGTGTTGGATCGTCTGTCTGTTCTTACATTTCTCCAGATTTCCACATGTTCGGAATGTTCTGATTTCAATGAATCGTCTATGTCTAAATTTTCCAAACCATCTGTTCAGAAGACTGCCTATCCGGATTTCCAAACTATCACACTTTTTTCTATCGAAAATGATAAAACTATCTGAATTCTGGATAGAGTGAATTATTAAACGTATATCCTATCTGGCGTGACTTTAGCGCTTTCCAAAAGTTTGTGGATCTTATTTATTTTTCTATACGCTACTAAAACTACTCTCAGACTCTTCGAAAACTTCAGAATTCCTGATATCAGCCAGATAATAAAAAACAGAAATTAGTGATTTCTGGAGCATTTGACAGTTTGTAAGGTACTCTACGACGAAATGTAAGCTTAAAAACTCAAAAATCTTTCTAAAACCGGGTCAAACTTATATCACATTTCCAATTTTTCTTTACCATTTGATTCTGATCTCTCACAGTTTATGAACCCTCTTTCCAGTGAGAATTTCAAAAAGTTTGAAACACTTTTTTCGAGTGATTACGTCACTATAACTAGCAGGGTGGCAAGTATTACAAGGGATAAAGAGACACAGAAACCCAGAAAAGTAAAAATCGGGAAAAATTATGGTTTTTGGGAGTTATTGACGTGGAAGAGAAAGAACAAATGGGTGTGGATGGATGGCATTGGGGGAAAATTGGAAGGTACAAGCGTACTAGAAACTATTGGATGGATGGATGGATGGATGGTAAAAGTTAGGTCATCAGGATCTAGGCCATCGAAAAAAGCTATAATAAAATATGATAAACTAACTAGCTTGATCAGATAAAATGTGATTAAAAAAGAGCAAACAGAAAAAAAAAACGTAAAATAAGTTGTACTACCATTCCTAACACCAACTTGTATGTATCAATTCAGAAAAAAAAAGACAAAAGAAAAGTGATAGTAAATCTCTGTGAGCAGAGCATTTTTCTCAGAGAGCAGGCGGCTCCTCCCGAGATATCACACTTGAGAATTATAACGGACACTTTCTTTTTTGCTCTTTTGTTTGCTACCAGAAATTTTATCGCACCAAAGGAAAAAGAGTAGAGGAAAAGATCGAGAGAGGAGATCTTGTGATGATCAGATAGTACATCCGTCATGGGCGGTCTCTGTTTACTGTTTTGATACGGTTGGGAGGAAGAAGATCTGGATAGGGAAGGGTCTGGGGTGTCGTTGGGCGCGTTTTGGAGAAAATAGCTGGAGGGGAGAGTAGGTAGACAAGTATTGAGTATTGATAGAGAATTGATAGACAGTCCAGGCTGCTGGGGTGCCGTTAGGCGCGCTTTAACAAGCTTAAAATAAAACAAAATGAAGTGGTAAGAAACGCGATCTATCCTAGCTTGGAGTCATGTTTTCACTGGACAAACCGACACACAGACAGACATTCAGTACCGTGGAAAAAGGTACGAGCTTTGGCCGTTTTCAGTAGAAAATGACCAACTTTGACAGTGTATTTCGGTGCCATCTGATTGTCCGACAAGTTTTATTTTGTATGGGTTGAGCAGAGCAAAAATAGGAAATAATTTTTGTAGTTGATTATTTTTTTGTAAGGACCCTACCAGGAAAGTTACAGGTTGTCAAAGTGAAATTAGTCGGTTTCAGGGAGTAATGGTTTTGATTACCAGTAAGTTTTATGTTAGTGTTTCTACAAAAAAAAATAGTCAACTGTACTTATGTTTCAGAACTTTCAGTCGTGCCTGTCGCGTTCTCGACTCTTAAAAGAACACACTAAGTATTTACCCATAAATAAAAAGTGAACGTTTTTTCTCTCACTTTTCGAAAAAAAAAGAAGAAAAACATAACAAAAGGTGAGAAAGTAACCAACCAACGTCACATTCATTGACGCGGAAGAGGGGGAAATTTGATAATTGACGGGGGAGGAGGATGGCAGTGAGGGGGAGAAGGTGTTCTAGAAGACCCCCGTTGCACTCTTTCCGTTGGAAATTGGAAATCATTGCAAAAAATGAACAGAAATTACAAAATACGGAATGAAAATTGTCGTGGAAATGATCAAAAACCGACAAGTGTGACTCATAGAACACAAGTTTCCGATGACGGGTATGTAAATTTTATAAAAGGGGTTTAGAACTAGGCTGGCGTGATTTGGGCGCGTTTTTTCTTTGGAAGTAGGAATCTGGCGCACCTCAGGCGCTTTTTTAGGAGTTAGCGAAACACCACTTCTCCATACTAGTTATACTCAGAATCATCAGGAAACGAAAGGGGGGAAAATGAGAGAAAATTGAGAGGAAAAGTTGAGAGGGGGTTTTGGAAACCTTATTCCGGAAAAGAGGTAACAAATCAAATGCAGAAAAAAAAGTGTCATTTGGATGGAAGGAATGAGTCAAATAAGCGGAACGTTTTGGAATTAGTGAAGGAAATGACTAGGGGAGGGGGGATTAGGATGTACAAAAAAGTGGACAGAGGGTTTAATGGATTAGATTTATGTTCCTTTTTGAGGAAACGAAAAAAAACTATTTGGAGAAGAGGAGGCTAGATTTTTGAACTTTTAACCGAAAACCTCGAGCTAGCTGAATTTTCAGAATTCGGATTGCTCACAGATATGGTTTTCGAGTGGTTCAGGAATCTGGCGCACCTTCGACGCGTTCCTAAGAAAAAATAAGGTTTCTGTCATGTCAAAATACAAAACTGTTGAGTCTGATGTGTCTTCCAAAAAGCAGAATTTGCCTAACTTCTCAGGGCCCGGCTTCAAAAAATGAACAGATTTCTTTCAAAATCAATCAACATTTTTTCAATTTTTCATCGAAAATAAGAAGTTTTTGATCATTTTTCAGAATTTCTTTAAATTCTGAATGATAGTCGAAAATTTGACTATTTCGCAAAAAAAAATTTCAAAAATTTCAAAAAAATCGCAAACTTTTGAATTTTGATTTTTGCCGCCAAGTACCCGGGTCTTGAAAAGTATGGAAAAGTATTCCTTCTCTCATGTCAAAATCCAAAGCTGTTGAGTCTGGTGCGCTTTCAGCGCGTTTTCCAAAAAACTGTATTTGCCGGTTTCAATGCAAAATGAAAAAAAAAAACTTGAAGGCTGGCGTGCCTTTGACGCGTTTTCCAATAATATCGAAAACTGTTTATCATAGAGTAAAATACCTATGTAGGGCTATTCAGTCTGTCCATGTTAAGCTGAGCAACCCTGCCGGTGTAGACTCGTTTTCGCAATACGATGAAATCTGGCGCCCCATTGATGCGTTTCTTTCCACTAGAAAATCCTGGTAACTAGAAAAAAGAGTGGATGATGCTAGGAGTAACAGTAAACACACACTAAAAAAGGGTAATAAGTGTTTCAAATACCTCTTTTTCATCTCTTCTCTTTTCCGCAATATACGGGTTTCCTCTGTGTTGTTCAAGTGTTTGATTTGAATTGCAACACCTATTCTTCCCCCTACTTTTTCAAGTGTCGAGAGACAGAGAGAGAACGTTTCTATTATATATATATACGGTATGAACATACCTAGAAAATGATGGAAGTTGCAGGAGGAGGAGGAGTGTTTGTTGAAGAACCCAAGATGATGGCAGATGGCAACAATATATGTATCAACTGAAATGGTTTCTTTTCATAAATATTTGAAGTGATGGTATACGGTTTGGAGTCAAAAAAGAGTTTGGAAACGGAAACAAATATTGAGAAAGGAGGTCAAAAGTTATAATGAATAAAGAGTGGAAGAGCAGAGGGTAAGAGTTTGTCGGTCGGGTGTGCCTTCGGCGCGTTTTCATGATCTCAAAGTCAGAAAACTCATATTTTAAGCCAATGAATTTTAGACGAATCTCTATAAAAGTTTATAAGTTTTTTCTGGATCTTCATGGTGAAAAAGCTTAAGTTGGCGTAGAAATAAAACTGACAATCAGTCAATAAATAAAAGAACACTGTGCCCCGCAAAAATCCACAGAATGAAAAAAGGAAGTGACAAATCGAATTAGGTGAAGAGGTGTCAGGATTGATAGGCGTTCCAATTTTGAAGTATGGATAGGACAGAAAATGAGGGAAGAGTGAAGACAGGTTGTGTGGGTTTTTGGAGGTTTAGAGGGGGGAAGGGGAGACTATTCGGGCTGAAAATTTGATGAAGTTTCTTTTACATTCGAGAAACCTAAGATCTGACGTGAGACATACAGTAAAACCTGTAATAGACACACCCGCTAGCAAGAGTTTGGAGCATCCTATCTCGGCTCTCTTTAAAGATATGAGAATGTTATCAACTGAAGAAATATTCTATCAAAATCAAACTATGTTTTATCAGTTGGCAACTTTTTGATATTTCCATTGAGAACCGACATATACCGCTGCGAACACGCACCGCTAGTTGCACCTCTATTACTGGCTTTAGGGTATCCAAAAAGTGAGGCAACCTAAAAATTAGCTCTTTTTCCCTAACTAATGTTACGAAAACTTTTCAAAATGTTAACACGTTTTTCCTTCCTAAACACTTCACATCAGCCGTATTACATTCCTGACAGCTATCCTTCAAAAGTAAAGATTCAAAGAAAAAAGCGTTCTCTTTCCACTCCTCCCGTGGTGGGTGGCTCATACAAGTGTTTATTTAGACGTCGGATCAGAGACTGAGTGTTTTTTTTCATTCGAAGCTTCACACATTTTCAAAGCATATGAGTGAGAGAGAGAAACCTGTCTAGTCAGGCATGTTGGGAATTTGGCAGGCTGGTGACGTGGCAGAAACTATGAGAGTACTGTAGAAAATTTTGACAGCCTTGGTACCCTACATTATTCTATAAAAAACTCTCAAAACGTCACCATATAAAATTTCCCAATACGCTCTGTTTTTTGGAGCTATAAACCTCCCCGTAGTACTATATAGAGAGATGAGTCATTATCACAAACAACTCTTCTTTCCCTTACTTTATAGCCTATGACCTAACAGAGAGTCCTGCTAAACGGATGGCTATCAATATTGACATTGGTGTGGAAACGAAGGGGTTAGCAACTCTCAAAAAAAGAAGAAAAAATATCGTAAACACGAACGGCTTATAGTTGTTAAACTTGGAAAATATTGAATTTGGTGAGGTAACAGAAAGTTGCATTTCGAAAGAGTAGGGGCTGGAAGGACAACGAGCCGAAGGCACGACAGATCTTCTGGAGCATCTTCGTGACAGGCGCACCTCTGGCGCGTTTTACTAAAAATTACAGAAACAGTATTCCAGTAAGAACAGACCGCAAACTTGTCAAATTTCGGCCCGGCTTCAAGAAAAGGTACCTTTTTTTACCAAATTATTTGAATTTAAAAAACATTTACATTAAAAAAAATCCAATTTTTTGATGCATAACTAGCTTTTAATTGAATTCTGGCGTATAGTCAAAAATTCGACGTTTTCGGAATAAATTCAAAACATTTCAAAATTTCGTTCAAAATTTCGTTCAAAATAATTTTTGAATTTCCAACCACGGGCCGTGCCGTGAAAATTTTCGTTATGGCCCGGCCCGGATACAGTATTTGTAAAACCACCTTACGACAAAAAGTCTGGCGCACCTTTGCCGCTTTTCCTTTTTTGTTCAGAAGCTAATGGAACTAACACATAAGGCTACTAACTAATTGATTGCAAGAGGTAACTAATTAAAACACCGAACAAGTGTCAATTGATAAACTGATTAGAAGAGAAAGAGAGTGCTGATGTTTGCTTTTCCTCTCTAATCATTCGTTCATCATGCGGAATTGTTATGCTGGACGGCGGTGGAATGGAGGAAAAAAGAGTGGAAAACTAGCCATGAGTCAGGTTTAAAAGGATGATCGTCGGATGGTCAACAACGAAAAGAAGAAGGTGAAGAAAATGAAATGGTGTGGAAAGTTGACCCTGGGGGAAGAATCTCAATCTGTGGATGCAACAAGGGAAGCGTAGGCGGGAAGGGGGAAAAGGTTTGACACAATAGGATTACTCTTCCCCCTCTGAACATACAAACCTTATGGCATTTTAAGCTGTTTTTCTGAAAACATTTTTTGGTGGTGTGAAGAATAGGAATTGAGTGAAGAGAGAGAGAGGTGTGACCTTTTGGGGGGGGATTGATAAGCAGGGTATACAAGGGGATTGGAAAAAAATCTATGGTTACAGTAGGATTATATTTGAAGGGGTACTGTAGGTTTAAGTGATGTAGCAGAGCTGTGTGGAAGTAAAATGGAAGTCGGAAGTGGGGTTCCGAACTCGGAAGTCGACAGTGTATTTTGACGAAACTTTTTCTAGTCATCACTGAAAACGAGGTTTGCGTTGTTTTCATACAAAATTCCATCAAAAACCAGCAAATTCAGCCAAAAAAACCGGCGCTTTTTGAATTTTTTAAGATTTTCATCAAAAATAGTCAAAAATCTTTCTTCGTTTTGATTTTTTATCAATATTTGAAAACATCGAAAAATTCGACAGTTTTGCAAAAAACATCAACAAAAAAAACAAATTTTCAAATTTATGTACTGAGACCCGGCCTGTTGCAAGTCTGATAACTACAGTAAACTTTTTTAAACTACAGTAATCCCTGTGGTACCGTACCATATTTATTTACAACGTTTTCTTTTTTTTTCAAGCTGTTCCCGATCATATTTGTTCAGGTAACACACGTTTCGTCCTTTCGTCACAAATTTGGTTTACGTAGATAATCAATACGGTAAATAGAACGGAAAACACTCTTTTTGTCGAAAAAAAACATTGAACGGAAAAAATGTTGAAAAACGACAAAAATTTCAAAAAACCAAAAAAAAAGAATAATAAGGTCTCCCAGTTTTTCAGGGGTCATTCCGTGAGATTTCATCTGAAACTCCTTCTGAAACTAACCGTATACTCTTTTTTGTTCTCGTAGTCGATTTCCTTGGCTACAAATATATCTCCGGAATCCTTATCAATTGCAAATGTGGGCTTTTTTTCAGAATTCAGAAGGTCCTTGATCGAGTAGACTAGCTTTCCACCAGTTTTAGTTGGGAGTCCACGTAGATCTGCTTTGGCCGTGAAGATTTTGGTATCAAGGGGGAGATTCTGAAAGAGGAATGTTTTAAACAGGAACACAACACTTCCCAAGTTTAGGATTTTCGATATGAATCGATTCTGGAAGCCAGGGAAAAGAGAAGTTTCTCTTGGTGTCATGTCTGAAAATGGTCTGAAAGTAGTTATGAGACCTCAAAATGCCGAAAATCGCTCCTCGCCGTGCAGTTTTTCAATACGTTTCAACAGAAATTCTCCTCGTCGTGCACGTGAATGTTCATTTTTCGAATATTTTCAAGAAAAAAAATCGAAAAACAAACTATTTGAAATTTACTGAATTGAAGTTTACTGAAGAACTGCACGACGAAAAGCGATTTTTGGTATTTTGAGGTGATATAACTCGCTTCAGACTGCTTTTTCAGATATACTTAAAAAAAAGAAAATATTCACAATCAGGAAAAAATTAATCAAAAAAAAGTCTAATGGAAAAGGCTCGAAATTTTGCAAGTATCTGAATAAGGTCTTCTGGCCTGTGAGTTCTCTCTTACCTCCTTGATAATAACTTCAGCTCTAACAAACTTTGGCTCCAAAAACTGCACGAATTCCTCTGTGATGATATCTTCTTTTTCTCGAACTCTCAGACTCAAAATAGCTGAAGAATTCTGACTTATTGCCCCGTCATCCTTTGCAATGACAATATATTTATATGGAACTTCTCTCGCGAGTCCCCACAAATCTCCGGAGACTTCGATTGTTCCAGTACTAGAATTGACAGAAATAACATCTGGAACATCTTCTGACTTCAAAATTTCATATTTGACGTCTGAAGACGGTCCGGGAGCATCTGAATCCGTTGCCTCGACTCTATGAATTATAACTCCACGTGGCCAATCCTCCATCACTTCAACCTCATACATTTTCTTCACAAATTCCGGAGCATTGTCATTTACGTCGAGGATTCTGATGGGAAGGAGAAGGCTGGCTCTATTTCCAGACATATCGGATATAATGGCAACAACAGCCAATGCATCCTCGAGTTCTCGATCGATTTTTGCATTTTCAGCAATGAAAATTGAGAGGATTGAGGTTCCGTTGGAGGTCTGTAACAGTAATTGTTAATTTGAAGAGGTTTTTTTTTGAAAAACTCACAATATTCGCTCTGAAATTCTCACTTCCTTCTCCTTCTAACTTCACTGTGAAAATTTCTGATTTATCTGGGTCAGAGACATCAAACTCGGCTATTTTTGTGCCAGGCACCGCGTTTTCAGGTAGAGCAATCTGAAATTAATTTTTAAATTCAAAATTTGAAAATTTCAAACTAGTAAACCTAGAAAAAAAGCATCATAGGCGCACCAGAAAGATAATTTTTTTCACGTTAACATATGTTTACTACTAAATCTACATTATTCTCGTGACCTCTCCCTGTATAGTTCCATCTCATTCCTTATTCCTTTCCTTCGTCAAGCAATAAAAACAATAGTCGAACAATTCAGTTTTCGATCTCCCTTCACATGCATTCGTCAAGCTCTTCGTCAATGTATCAAATCAGAAGAAGATCAGGAAAATAGAAAAAGAAAAAGTAAGTTTGAGCTTTTTTGGTAGATCAAATTTAATTCTAATCGTTTTCAGTCCGTGCTCAATGATTACAACAACTCTTGCGAGTAATTCTGGATTTGGTTTTTGGCTGTTTTTGTGTATAAAGGATCTCACTGACTAGCGACTTCATTTGATCTACCTGAATACTACTTGAATGAATAAACCTTTTTGTTTTGAAGCAATCGTGTTTTGTTATTGAATTTCAGATATCATATGTATTCAAATTCTCATATAGCAATCAAGTTGCGGTTGGTTGGGCTCTGCGACACTTCGAAACTGCGTCATTTCGCCACTAGACGTTTCAAAACTACGTTGTTTTGCCGCATTTGCATAATTGGATCAGTTGAAAATATTGAGTGTACCAAAGGGTCTGGCAACACTTGAAATAATTAAATACAAGAAAAAGGTCTGACCCGTTTTTTGACAAAACTAGATTAAACTATTGCTAGTTTTATGGTTGCGAAACGTCGTAGTTGCGAAATGTCACGGAACCGCTTTTACATATAGCTTTTGGCGTTTAAAACCTTAACTGCTCACCTCTTCAAATGATCCGAGATCAACAATCGGTGGATTATCATCCGCATCCAACACATTCACCATCAACACCGCCACACTTTTAAATCCCTCGTCTCCGGAACTCAATGTCAAATTGAACATCTTCTGGTTCTCAGTCAAACTCTCATAATCAATTCGTTGTTTTATTTTCAGCTCTCCCGTCTTTCCATCGAATTCGAATGCATCTTTCATTGCTCCTTCCATTTCGATATCTCTTGAAACCAGTGACATATTCTGTCTGGAAACTGCTGGATACACTCCAACGACTTGTCCCAATGCCAATTCTTCCTTCAATTCCACGTGGATTTCATTGTTCTCACGGGTCCAAGGAGCGGGGTAGATCGAGCGGGCGGCTAGTTTCTCCTGGGTTTTCAGGTAGTCAGGGGATGAAATCAAACGAATCAGGACATTCGTTGTCTGAGTGGATTCTAGATTCTTGAGGGACAAACCAAGGATTCGAAGGGTTTTGAGGGATTCTGGAGTGAGTTGGAGATGGGTTGGGGTGACGGTGATGGACGTCTGAAAATATAATTTCATTGAAAATTTGAAAGAGAAGACTTTGAAACTCACCGGATCCAATGGAACCTTTCTTCCCTTATCATCAATACCGTACATTGACTTTGGATCCAATTTCAGATTCTTCTCATCCAATTGAATTTCGAAAATTTCTGACTTCTCTCTATCGAATGTTGCCTCCAAAACTCTTGAATTATCTACATTTTCAGTTGGATTTTTGTCGTTTTCTTCTGGTTCTTGTCCGTTTTTCACTTCGACCTCGACAACTGTCTCGGTGAGAATTGTCCATGTCTTTTTGTCAACTGCACCGATTCGAATGGATGATTTTCCGGTGTAGATCGGGCCATCAAACTTTCCAACATTGACTTTTCCACCGTACTCCTCTACAGTAACCCATCCTGGATTCCCATCTAAAATCATAATTTTCGCCTCATCAATCGGCACTCCTTCCAGTTCAACTTGTGTCAATTTCACTCCATTTTCAATTGTATTCGCATCGATTTCAACTGAATATTTTGGTTTTCTGAAGTGGGCATGAGATTGAGAGTTCTCAACGAAGACGTCGACTGATTGACTTGGAGAGTCTTCTGAATCTTCGAGAGAGATCTTGAGAGTGTAGCGTCCGGAAGCAGCCGAGTTGACAACGATGAGCTGGAAATAAAATGCATTATTTATTTATACCTATCTTCAAATACTTATAACTCTCCAGCTACTACTTTAACCAAAAAGTGATTCACTACAAAAATATGGAAAATTTAATTTCCTACATTTTACTAATTGTCACTTTTTCCATAGCTCTTCTAGTTCTTGAGATAATCTCGATATCCTTAAATACTCGCAAACACCCGTCTTCTGAAGAGCCCATGATTCCAATCCTGGACGTGGGGGTATAGCTCAGGGGTAGAGCGCTCGCTTTGCATGCGAGAAGTCTGGGGTTCGATTCCCCATACCTCCAGTTAACATTTTTAGTTTTCAGAAAAATAAAATTTAATTCCTCACGTCGGCGAGTGACCCTGACCTTCCTTCTTTTTTCTGCCACGTAAAAAGTTCCAACTCATCGATAACAACAAATCGATCGGTTCAATCAGTTCTCCCTCTCTCCCTTCTCTTGGAAGACTTGCCTCCATCCTATGGATTAATTGTACATCTTCTCATCGTCATCTTTTCATCAAGACGTTTGAATGATACAAAAGTAAGTTTTATCTCGTTGGAGTTATCATTTTCCTATCTTTTCAGTTGATTCAATTACAATGGAAAATATGAATCCATTTCGAATTAAAAGACGAGATTATTATCAGAACAAGGAAGAATGGTTATGCAATGGAGTATTTGGAGATCATGAATAAACTCATTTTATTTTAAGTATATTGTTTTTCTTTGTTGTGGGGACTTCAGAAGCACTTCCCCTGATGCCCATTCCCCCATCCTCACCTGATACAATCCCTCCTGTGCCTTCAAGAATCCCAAAAACTTGGCCGCATCTCCATCCAACTTGATATTCTTCCTCGTTCTCTCCGTAATCACAGCAAATGGACTAATTATCCGATTATCTGATATTCTGATAACTTTATCAGAAGTACGAAGACTAGCTTGTTGTTGTACTTGAATTGTCACTTGGACTGGGAGAAGTTCTCCATTTTTTGGCATTAAAATTAGGGAAAACGTTTTCTGAGGGTCATTTTGGAGACATTTTTCAGTGTCGAATTGTCCACAGGATAAGATCAAATCGTTTCCGACCAAGGAGAATCTGGAAAACAAAACTTTTTAGATATTCTAATCTTTTAATGTTTTTAGTTTTTAATGCATTCCAAACTATGACAAGGACTACAATTTTGTAGTTGACCACTTTTAAATAGCTCCGCTCCTTTTCGAGATGTAGCGGTTTGAAAAGGAGAAGAGACGCAGAGAAGCTAGAGTGTCTCGTTGTCTGCGCCTCTCCTCAACTTCAAATCGCTGTATCTCAAAAATGGGCGGAGCTATCAAAAAATTGTTAACTAGTAAAATGATCAGCATAAAATTTTACACATTTCGTTAGTTGATCACTTTTTTCTAGCACTGCCCCTTTTTGAGATTTATTTATTTATTTATTTATTTATTGAATACGATCTCGAGTATCGTGAAAGTAAGAAAAGAAAAGAAAAATATACAGAAAATATAAGCATCAGGGGAAGAGTTAAACGGGATGTTATATGCCAAGCAAAAGACAAAAAAAGAGCTATCGTAGTGGGATCAGTTAGGAGAGATGGGCGGTCGGTCAGAGCTGATGGCTGCGCGGCTAAGTGTGCGGTGAATAAAGAAGTTGCGCCTAGTTTTAGTTTTTCCTGCTTTCCAGTGGAATGTGTTGTTACTGCGTGTTTTAGTGAATGTGTTGGTCGTGAAGAAGTCTTCAGTGTTAATATCAATTTTGCCTAGTTGCATTTTGAGAATCATTTTGTAGTCTGTTGTTTGTCTGCGGTGCTCCAGAGAGGCTAGGCCATATTTGGCGTTACGTTGATTGGCTGACAAGTAGTCCGGGTCGGATGGTGTAAGATACCTCCCGATCTGTCTGCTGAGGAGGCGGCGTGTAAACGAATTTTGAATAGATTCTATTGCCCTGATATCGCATTTTTTGTACGGGCTGCTTACTTCCGTTCCATATTCTAGAACTGGTCTAATGAAAGTTTTATACAAAAGAGTCATGATTTTTGAGTCGTTACTATTGTATTTAGTAAATATTTGGGAGACAAGGAATTTAGCTGCGTTGGTGGCCTTGTGCCAATGTTCACTGAAGTCAAGTTTGGGGCTTATGAGGAACCCAAGATCTCTTATCAGTGTTTTCTGACCAACAGTATTACCTTCTATAGTGTAGGTATTCATAGCTCTTCTGTTGCCTAGGGTAATGCATTCGGTTTTACTATTGTTCAAGTCTAATTTTGCTTTTTTGGACCATAGCATTACAGAATCTATAGCTAATTGGAGACGATTAGGAAGAGAGTTACTAGAATCTGAGGTGGAGAAGGAGGCATAAATTTTTAGGTCGTCTGCAAACTGACGGCATTTGACTCCAGGTGGTAACGTTTTTGGGACATCATTGACGAAAATTCCGAAAAGAATGGGGGATAGGACTGAACCTTGCGGGACTCCGCATAGCGCCTTACGTTTAGCTGAATATGATTTTCCCACCTTAACCTCAAAATATCTCTCGGAAAGAAATGAATCGATCCACCTGATTAGTGACGGATTCAGTCTAACTTCGACAAGTTTAGCTAGCAGTAAGTCATGTTGTACGCGATCAAAAGCTTTAGCATAATCTAAGTAAACAATGTCTACTTGGTTACCTTTATCTATGTTATCTGTCCAGTCATTTAATGCGGTTAACATGCATGATACTGTAGACCTCCTGGGGCGGAAACCATGCTGCTCGTCGCTCCAAAAGTTGATTGAGTCAAGATGCGCAATGATCTGTTTCAATAGAAATCTTTCGTAGATTCGGCATATTTGGGAAGTGATAGAAATAGGTCTGAAGTCTGACGGTTGCGAGGGCCTAGCAGTTTTGTTGAGAGGAAGGATGTAAGAGTGTTTCCACACTTTTGGAACAGAACCACGGGACATAGTCAAGTTACATACTTGCGATAGGGGACTGGAGATACTTGGGCTGATCATTTTCATAAAGGTATGAGGGACGCCATCGGAAGTAGGAGTAGAGGAGTTTTTGCTTTTCATCATTAGTTTGAACAGATCGTTGTCAGTGATCCAGGGAGTTGTTTGGCTAGACTTAAAGTTGCTTGGGAAGCTGAGCGGGGAGGTGGACTTATTCAGGTACTGTTTTTCAAAATGAGAAGCCAGGCAATCTGCTTTTTCTTGATCTGATTTCGCGTAGCAGCCGGGAAGAAGTTCTAGAGTAGGGATGAGAGTCTTTCTTGGTTTCAGAAGAAATTTGGCATAATGTGTAAAACGACTGGGGCCACGCGCTTTAAAATTTTGAAGTTCAAGGTTCCGTTGATATTTCAGCAACTTTTTGCTATAGTGGTTTGAAGAGAAGGAGAGACGCAGACGGCCAGAGTGTCTGGTTGTCTGCGTCTCTCCTCTCCTTCATTTTCCCCGATCTTCTTGAAAATTGGTTTATAGATTAAATCAATCACGCTAAACTCATTTTTCACATTTATAATTGTTATCAATTCCAGTTTTCTGGGAATAAACAGCAAAAATCATAATTATTCAAAAACTGGTTAAATCTCTAAATCTGAAAGAGCTGGAAGAAAATTGTCAACTACGATAAATCTGATAAAATGACTAGTTTTTTTAGAATATCAAAATTTTACAAAGTTATTTTCTCAACTTTGAAAAAAAAATTGGCCTAGAAATTCAGATCTAAATGTCACTTCTCACCTTCTATTCCCATTTCCTCCGATAATCTTCAAATCTCCATCCACTTTTCCAATAGTTCTTCCACTCTCAGCTGATTCCATCACTCCAAATTCAACCTCTCTCAACGACAACATTTCCGAACCTTCAGAAGTATCAGAGTTCTCCGAAAAGTTGATTTGGAACGGGGTTCGAATTGAAGAGTTATCGAAACGAGCGACGATTTCCAATTTTTGAATTCGCGGGTCTTCTGAGTCAGAATTTTCTGATTTTTCCAGAATTTTCTCAACAAAGAATGCAGTACTCTCTCCAGATAGAATCGTAGATGGTCGAATTTCCACAAATCCTTTCGGCTCGACGGATAGCTCTATTTCATGCCCTTGAAGACCTTGGAAGTCAACATGGACATCTCTGATGACGTCACCTGGACGGGCGTCACGTGGAATCAGAATAACGTCTTCTGGAGCTCCTTGAATTTTTAAATGAACATTTTCAAGGGGCTCAAGAGTTCCATCAGGAGAGTTTTTAAGTGGAAGGATAGTGATTGGACCAGTGATTGGGTCTTCAGATTCAGAGATTTCAGAAGACGTGGATTCTGAAGTAGAAGACGTCAAGAGTTCTCCAGATGATTCCTCTGCAGAAGACGTGGTGGCAGAATCCGCGGAGCCTTCAGAATCTCCAGAGGATTCTGATTCAGAATCCAATACTTCAACTTCTTCTTCTGAATCTTCAGTGGTGGATTCAGAAGAGACTGGGGTGGTGAGGTCATCGTCAGATCCTCCGATTGTCAGAATCTCATCAGAAGACGTGGTTAGAGATTCAGAAGATGTGGTAGTCATAATTTCAGGTTCATCGGATTCAGTTGATGCTTCAGAAGTAGTAGATTCTGGAGATTCAGAAGTAGATTCAGAAGACGACGCAGTAGAAGACGTGACTCCTTCCGAAGTGCTTGTCTCCATCATTTTCGGTTCACTCGGTACAGTAACTCTTGCTCTTTTTGTCGTTGTTGGTGCCAGATTTATCACATCCACAGATATATTCGTTGTCGCTAAAACGACATCTCCCTGTTGAGCCTCCACCACAAATTTATACAATCCTCCCTCCGTTTTCGCAATTTCCACATTTGCATTCTCTCTGAGGATTACTGTAGCCTTGTAGACATCTGCGTTGTCTGCCCGTGTCTTCTGAATCTCTCCGATATCAAACCATTGATTCTCGTCAAAATTCACAATGAACGTTGGCTTGACGTTGTGCTTACGAGTGATGAAGTCGACCACGGCGAGGATTGTGGATTTCTGAAAAAAAGATATGATTGAGAAGAATGATAGAGTTTGCTCAAAATACATTTTGAGAACCGCAGATGGTGTTTGCTCTTCTAAAATCTATTGAGATAACTAAAGAACCTGGCAGCTTAAAAAAAAACTAAAAAAAAACTGGAGGTATGGGGAATCGAACCCCAGACTTCTCGCATGCAAAGCGAGCGCTCTACCCCTGAGCTATACCCCCACGGTCTTGAATGATATCATGGGCTCTTCAGAAGACGGAGTCTTAGAGAAGAATGAGCAAATCTCAAAAACTAGAAAAAGTGACAACAAACCTCGTTCTTCCCTTCTGGCAACATGAAATCGTAAGACGGTTGGTCGAACTTGTCTGGAACTGAAGTGGCATCTCCATCGACTTCAATCGAGGAATCAGATGAGCGTGGTGGGATTTCATCACGACGAACGACGAACTGAAAGAAATATATGCCATGATGAAATCATCTGCTCACTGACAATCATCTTTTCAGTTTTCCAACCGCATATACACAAAATAAGACAGGATATCAAACGGGGCTATAACTTCTCAGTTGACTACTTTTAACAGTTGAAGATGTATACGGTCCAAATAAAACCATGAAGTGAGAAGAGGAGCAGACGGCGAGACACTTTCGTTTCTCTATATCTCTATAGTTATTGATAGATTTTGAGATGGATAACTGGCTGTTATAAGTGAAATTCATCCCTGATAACAATTTGAATAGAGACTCTTTTTCAGCGAAGGAAAGTAGAATCCTATCGTATCTATCTTCAAATAGTAATAGTCTCTCGGAAAGTGGATTAAATCAAATGAGTGGGAGGAGAGGAGAGATACACCACAGTTTTCCGGAATTCCGGGTTCCGGTTTTTTGAGTTTCCGATTTCCGGAATCCGGAAGTTAAAATTTTTAATTTTTTGGTATTAAAAGACGACTATAGTACTTTTTTCCGGTTTTGATCCTTAAAAGTAGTCTTAAACTTCATTTATCATTAAAAACACTAGAAAAAATGACTTTTCTTGCAAATTTTGCAAACCATTCGGAATTCCGGGTTTTTTTCATTCTGGTTGCGGTTTCCGGATTCCGGAAATCGAATAGTTTAATTCCGTACAACTATGAGACACGCGCAGCACGATTACAACCGCGCACTACCGAAACCGAAGAAAATTGTGTGCGAAATTGAGAGACTCAGAGAAAAAGAGACATTCCTCGAGGGGATTTCGGTGGAGCGCAGTTGCGAGAACTGTGCCGAGCTGATACTTCGTTCTTCTTTTGTTATCTTTCAGAAAAATTTTTAAAAAACATGTAACGAAAAATAATATTTCCGTGACCTTCCATATCCCAAATTCGAATAAAATATTAATTTCACCGTGATCTCCCATATCCCCTGTCACCCTAGTTTCCACGTATCTCCACGTCATCCGCCACCGCCCCTCAATCAATCAAAAATCAAACGATGAATTCAGTTCTCTATTCTTCTTCTCCTCTCCTGCTCAACTGCGATTTTCTTTAAATTTCAATGACACGTAATGCAGTTGGAGATTATAGAAAATAATCGACTTCTTTCCGTATACTGAAACAAGTGAGTTTGAGATCCATGTAGTTTCAAACAACCATTGTTTTTCAGAATATTTATCAATTCAAATATTCGATAATCTTCACGAATGATGAAAAAGATGGAATCGATCAAATGATGGGAGGATCGATGGGAATTCTAACTCGATATAGCTACTTGAACTGAATAAATTTTTGTATCAATCTTTTTGTTTTTTGTTGTGGGATTTCAGATGGGGATCACTTATTTATGCGGAAGAAGGATCTGTCTTTTGCACTTAAACCACGTGGCTCCTGGGCCTAACTCCTCTTCACTCGAACTCATTCAATTTGAGCGCTTGTATCTCTGAAACTAGTGAATATATCAAAAAGATGTCAACCAATGAAATGTGTAGAATCTCAAGATGATCATTTTGACAGTTGACAACTTTTTGATAGCTATTGTCGAAATGAAAAAAGTGATACCCGGTGTTTGCGGACTTACTGCTAATTTTAATAATTTTTCCATTAAGTCCGCAAACACCGGGTATCACTTTTTTTATTTCGACAATACAGTGGTTCGAAAGATATAAGCTTCAGAAGACAAGAAATCGCCTCTAAACTCCCAGATTTCCTGATTCAGCACGTCGAGACGCTTCAAATGAGTATAGTCATGCTTTGGTTCGCTCAAATTTGAAAAATTTATGGTCTATGCGTCTTTAAAGTGGCCGAATTCCACTGGAGACCGAAAAAATTTAAATTTCTCTAAAACTGCTCGTGAGTATACTCATTCGAAGCGTCTTGGCGAGCTGAAAGTGCAGTTATAGCAATAAATGTCCGCAATGCTTTTAACTCGAACTGAAATGAGCAATTTTAAGCCAAAATCAATTAAAATCATCAAAAATTGACTGAAATTGCCTAAAACTTCGCTCTGATATTTGCATTTTCAGATTCAGCACGTTGAAACGGTCCGAATGAGTATAATCAAGACACATTTCCAATGATTTTAAGATTTCGAGGATACGTGGATTTTCTCTTTTTCGAGGAGAGCAATAACTCAAAAATCATTTTTCCCGTGACCCCCCGATATCCCCATTCCCTCATTTTTTTGTCCCCCTCTCCCCCTTATATGGCCAGACGATCAGTGGATAAATTCAGTTCTCGATTTCCCCTCCCTCCTCAACTCTCCTCTCTTCTCTCCTCTCCTCTCCACTATCGTCATGGACCCCGATATAGGATAGTATGAAAACAAGGTGAGTTATTATCAATAGAGCGCACAAGCTTACTCTATGATTTTACAGGATGTTGCAATGAATCTGTTCAACTTCTACGCGCAACAATAATGAGGAGCAACAGCGAGGGAGAAATACAAATATTCAATCACTTTTCAGATTTCATAAATGCAGTTAGTTGTTATCAATGGAGCGCAGTTACAACTGATTGTTTTTCAGGAAATTCTACAAAGATTGTAGGCAATCCATTTACCAATGGTCAAAAGGAGAAATTTTTCAAAGCATTTGGAATTCTAACTCTCTATTACTTGACTACTCGAAACTAATAAAATGTTTAATTTTCCGTGTTGTTACTGGATTTCCAGATTGAAAAAAAAAGAAATAAATGCGATCAAAACTCGAAAAAAAGAGATAGATACGCGCAGACAATCAGACAGTCTCGTTTCTCTGCGTCTCTTTCTCTCTACTAACCTTATCCGACGACAGCCTCTCCAGATTCTCCTTATCCTCCTCCATATGCACTGATCTTCTGATATCCGAGTGCTCCTGAGAATTCATGATGAATTCCAGTGGGATGTCATGTCGCTTCTGCACGTGTTTCAGCTGAAAACAATAGTTATGTTATAAAAGTTTTGAGAGAATAGACTTACTGAATGAACATGAAATTCATGGGATAGAATTGCGGGAAGCAGGAAACAAATGAGAGCAAACTCTCTCATTTTGAAGGAGAATCTGGAAACAAGTTAAAGATTTGACGATGCAGCAGATTATATTTGAGAAATAAGTGACTTCATTTTTATAGCTAACAGTTTTTGGATAGCTCAAAAGCATAAAGTGAGAGACGCGGAGAAGCTAGAGCGTCTCGTTGTCTTCTAGTGTTCATAGTTCAATAAGGGATAGTGGTATCTGAAAACTATCAACTACAAAAATCATCTATATGAAATTTCTCACACTTGTATAATTCAGTATTTTTCAGTGACGATAACGATTGCAGAGATACAGTGCCGTCCAAAAAGATACAAACTTTGGCCGTTCTCAGTTTAAATTGTCCAACTTTGAGAGGGTGTTACGGTATCACTGATTGTCTCACCAAGTAAAAATTTAATAAATCCTACAGACCAAGAGAAGAACCTTATTTTTGTAATCGACAACTTTTTTGTACAAACACGCCCTAGCAAGTTACATATCGACAAATTAATTTCTCTCAAATCGATCAGAGTGATTTTGGAGCTGTCTCCTAAAAATGAGCATAACTCTTTAGGGAGTGCCCGTGCAAAAAAGTTGTCAACTACGAAAACGAAGCTCTACTTTTAATCTCTTTAATTCGATAAAAATCTACTTGATGGGACAATCAGAATTACCATGACAAACTCTCAAAGTTGAACTTTTTCAACTGAAAAAACGAAAACTTAATATACTTTTGAGCGATACTGTAGGTGTCATTTATTTCAGACCTCAGAACCCATTCAAACATTCAAAAAGAGTCAATTTTCAACAAAATGAGAAAAAAATAAGTTGAAAACTAAATCGGTTAGGTAATGAAGAAAAATAGTGTTCCGCTAAGTGTCCTTGGTCAATTGAAAGGCTAAGGTGGCGCCCGGCGTCTCATCCAATTTGACCTAATTTTCAATGAATCCTTATCATCTGGCGCAATCTTTCAAACCGGACAACACAAATCGCTTCTGTTTTTCTGTAGATTTTTTTGGGTGAAGTGATAAGAGACATGGTGACGGATAGATTTTTGATTATTTATTCTTTCAAACTCGGGAACTTTCAGACAATAAATCGGTATCAAAAAGCAATATATAAGACTACAAACTACAGAATGTTATAAATTGATCAATCAATAAACAAGTGATTCATTAACCAACTCCTGAGAAGTGAAGCAACCACCGAAAAGACGCTTCAGCCCTCCACTTTTCTTGGTTTTCGAAGTTTTCCGGAGTTCGAGAAGCTTCTGAAGGCGACGGCACTCTGTGAGATGTTCATCGATCAATTCGAGACGTTCCTGAGTTCTCTGTTGCTCGATATCGGAGAGTCCAGTGGGGTCGGAGGCACGAGCACGGGCGGCTTCGATTAGGCAGATGGTTACGGTACCCTGGAAGATAGGAGTTTTGAAAGAAACTTTAAAACACTGGACATCCGGACCATCGGACACCCAGACAGTTCCCCACACTTACCTGATCTGCCACATCACTGTACAAATGACATAAATAAGCCAAGTCGTCCAAAATGTCGACTCTCTCCGGATGATGAGATGGGAAGTGTTTAGCAGTGATACCAAACAGAACCGTATAACTATCCTGAATCTGTTTCCAGATATCAATTCTTCTGAACGACTTCTTGTCTCCAACAAATTTGTTCTTCGAGAGACGATTCAATTGGTAGAAGCAGTTCAATAAGACGTCAGCAAACAAGGGAACCATCGAGATCTGAGTGTCGATATCCAGCATACAAGTCGTCGCGTGGGCACATGACATAATCTTTTGCTTTCGTTGTTCTACAGTATCTTTTGGGTTTACTGTAGAGTGATGGAAGTCCAGTTGAAGACACATTGGATGTTTATGCATCAGGCGGACCAGGGAAGCAATGGATTCATGGAAGAGGGAATCATCTCTGTCTCCACGAAGGGAGACTCTTGATTGGCGGAGTGAGAGGGATCGGTTTAGGCTGAGACCGACACCTTTTGGAGGTTTTGGTCCCAATCCCGAAGGTCCCTGGATATCTGATTCATTCATATTTTCAATGAATGTAAGACTTGTCGGTTTGGTGTTTTTTCTTGACACCAGTGACTTCTCCAACTGAATTCCCAACTTCTCTAATCTAGAGAAGTTATGAGATTGTTCATCTCTGATACTCCTCAAAACAGGAGGGAATAGTATCGGAGAGGTCTCAATCCGTCGCATGACGTCATCGATTGAAGCCAGTGTGTAGGTCAAAAGACTCTGCTTCTCAGCTACCAGCGATCCGCAGACCTCCATTCCGGACATTCTGATTTCTTCTGAACGAGTGTCGAATTCATCTGAGATATCGAGGATTTTGTGACGAAGTTTTCGGAGTTCCGTGATAGTTTTCAGTTGGTTGTGATGGAGGGCGTCTTCGGTGAGAAGTTCGTGTCCATTGTGATGGTTGACACAGCATTCCAGGCACACGATTGTCTGGAAAAATGATAAAATTTGAAAAGTTTAAAGATTATTTTATGAACCTAAACCTTCTAACAGTACTATTTCCAAAGGTTGTAAACTTTGACCGTTTTCAGTTGAAATTGAAATTGTCCAATTTTGAGAGAGTGTCTAGGTAATACTGATTATCCCATAAAATAGATTTTTAACGATTTATACATATCAAAAGTAGAGCTTAATTTTTGTAGTTTACAACTTTTTTGTACGGTCACTCTCTAGCAAGTTACGCATCGACAAAGTAATTTCTCCCTTAAATCGACTAATTTCAGTGCAAAATAGTGCGATTTTTGAGCTGTCGTCTAAAAATGACCATAACTCTCTAGGGAGGGTCCGTGCAAAAAATTCATTAAAAATCCACTTGATGGGACAATCAGTATTACCATGACACTCTCTCAAAGTTACCCAATTTCAACTGAAAACGGCCAAAGTTTAAAACCTTTTGGCTGGTACTGTAACAATGACCTAATCCCCATACTCACCATCCGACTAGTACTCGTACAATCGACACAATATCTGGAAACTCGGAATAAGTTCTTCTGCGAGATCTTCCTGTGACAATCCGCACATTTCAAATGTTTGCTCTCCTCCGATCTCTTCGCCAACGCCTTCATTTTCTTGCTCACATGATGATGATGGCGTGGATTTTTCTGTTCAGTCGATGTGGCAGCTGATAGAGATGACGTCATTTTGCGAGATACAGTAACTTCTTTCATTGGTGGAGGAAGGTCGGAAGATTTGTCAGGTACTTCAATCACTGTCACATTCTGCTCTTTTCGTTTCCACAAGTTTTCAAGAATTTCTGAAGAAAGGGAAAGGGATTACTAACGCGTCAAAAGCGCGCCAAACGGTTTCAAACTTACTGCAAAGATCATAGTTGGTGGGTGCTTGACGAGCAGTCTTCATTGTGAATTCTCGACGACATGTGGGGCATTTGATCGAGTCGAGGAGGTAGTACTGAAAAACAAATTGGTTTGGAAAAATGGTAGAAAAGTGGGGAAAAGTTTCAAATTTTGAATTTCCGCCACATTTCGAGTACACGAACTGAAATTGGTTACCGTAAAACCTGTAATATAGGCGCGTCCGTTTGCAAGAGTTTGGAGCATCATATCTCGGCTGTCTTTAAAGATATGAAAACTATTTCAACTGAAGAAATATTAAGCTATATTTTGTCAGTTAAAAGCTTTTTGACATTTCCTTTGGGGAACGAGATGCACCGCTGCGAACAAGCACCGCTAGGTCCGCCTCTATTACAGGTTTTACGGTATTCTAGTATTTTCCTATTTCTCATCAAACTCAAAAATCTATGAATTTTTCTTTTCAAGACTGAAATTCCGAAACTTCAGATTCAGATCAAGTTGCTTCTTGAAATCTCTACACTTACCTCCTGATGAAGACATAGACTGAAAATGCACGACTCGCAGAAATTGTGTCCACAGGGGAGGAGTTTCGGAGGGCGAGTCTGATGATTGAATGCTTCGAAACATACTTCACATGTGATCAGAGAGTCATCTATGAACAGAGAATCCAGGAAGACCGAGGAGGTTGTCACGTCGTTCATTCTGATAGAGACGTCTGGAAATATGAACAGTTCTGGAGGACAGAGGGAAATAAAAGACGTGAGGAGGCGTTGAAGCTATGATAAGGCCTCATGAGATGATCGCCAAACCTTTCTCCAAAAAACCAAGTCCTCAAAAACTGAAGGAGGTATGAGTAGATGACATTGGGAGTCTTGGCAGGAGGTGGGACTTGTTGAAGGGGCGGGGCTTAGGGAGGAGGGAAGGGAGAGGAGAATGAAGAGGGGTGGAGAGGGTCAAAGATGACAATTTGATGGATAGAAAAATGAAGGAAGCGAAGAAGTTTATGGGAAATACAGGGAGTTTCAGATTGGGAGGGGAGTCTGGAATTTAGAAAAATCTGGAAAAAACACGAAAAAATGGGAAAATTAAATGTAAATAAAGAATCTTATTGAAATTTCGTTCGAAAGAGAAACTCGAAAACATTCAAGATTCAGAGAAAAAACAGAATTTCAGCGGATGTTATTGACTTTGACAATGAGAACTTGGAAACCTGCAGACTTGCAAAATATCGGCCCGGAGTCAAAAATTGTGCACAATTTTTCAAAAATTTTTTTCGAAATTTTCTGAAATTTCAATTAACGATACGGTCGAGTTTTTATCGATAGTTAAAAACTTGTCGAAAATTCTACTTTTTGCAGAACAATCAAGAAAATTTCAAAAAAAAAATCAAATTTTCAAATTCTTGAACTGTGACCATTTCTTGTACCCGGTGAAAATTCTCAAATCGGCCCGTCCCGTTGTAAGTATTGAAATCTGCTTTGTTTTGAGCTTACCGGCTTCAGAATCCTCTAGACCTTCTAGTTTTCAGTTTTCAATTTTTAAAGATACTGTAAAAAGATGTAGCCATTTTCAATAAAATCTCGATTTTCAGCTAGCTTAGTTTTCTTCCTCACGCTCCTACTCCCACTACCGTACCCCCTTCTTCTCCACTAAGTTTTCAAATCCGAATTCCTCAAATTCCCAAAACAAAAATGTTTCCTTTTCTCGACCTTCTAGACGAAAAGTCGGCAGGTGTCGGGCCTCCCGAAACAAAAACATATCCCTTATTTTCTCTCCGTGAGATCAAACTTTTTATTTAAATTTGAATTCTACTACAGTATCCTGAATGGGGGGAAGCCTTAGAAGAATCCGATTGATGAGCAGATGGTATTGTTTTTGAAAAGTGACTAGAACGGGGTTACAAATAACAGGATAATCCGGGTGGCAATAAGGATGGAAAAAAGATACAATTTCAAAAATAAAATGGGGTTTGAAGGCTTCCGGAGGATTCTGTGGAGAGCTGTCCTATCTAAAACAGAAAGGTTAGATTTCCCATCCAATTATCCCCTTTAATATCAGGGTCCCCCTCCAAAAACCTTTCTCAGTGTCACTTCCGTTTAAAAAGTGACACTGAGGAAGGTCTCCTTTGTTCTTTCGAGTTCTCACCTCTTTGGTTGTAAATTATTCCGAGAGAACGTGAAGATAAGCAGTGGATGAACAAAGGGATTGTTTTGGGTGAAACATATAATTGCCAGTAGGGTGACGGTAGAAAAGGAGGGGGGGGGGGGGGATAAACGGAAATGAGCAGAAGGGAAGGGGAGGCTCAATTCTGAAGACGTCGGGAAGGGGTTTCCCGAGATTCTGGTAACGTTTTCAATAGGGAAACGCGCCAGAGGTACACTAGGCATGACGTCTTCCCAATCTTCGGTATCACCTTCATCCTTATTTATGTATGGTTTTGATAAGACTAACCTGCTTTGGGATGGATTTAAATTCGTTTGGCGCCAGGGGATACTGTAGACTAGTTACCAAAAACTCAGATAACGATTGGATTCATAACTTCTACAATACTCTGGAGATACAGTTACAATTTTTTTCAAACACGCTCTGCTAGACTACTCCTTATGAAATTTGAGAAGCCTCTTCACCACTAGAAAACATCTGTTGCTGTTCGAAAAGAGGTCCCCCCCTTGTCCAACCTGTATTTACCCGATTAAAATCTCCGTTCCGTTTAACCGGGGGCTTCTGGCTTATCCCCTCCACATACTTCTTTTGACGGTTGGATTAATTTAGTGATGGGTAAAACATGAAAAACAAAAAGAATATTCACAGAAGATGGCAGGTGGTAGATTCAGCAATTGTTTGAAAAAAGGGCGGAAATCGGAAATCAAAAAGAGAAGAGGGGGGCTTCCCGCTGTGATCACCCGCAAACATGGGAGAGGAATTGAAAGAAGATGAGGGGTGGGATGGAGAAGGAGATGAAACGGTTTAGGGAGAGAGGAATTGAGGTTGATATGAATAGAGAGGGAAACGCCTTTAGAGAGAGGTTAAATAGAGGGGAAGAGGCTGGAAATTCGATGGGGAACAGTTGGAACAACTGGATTTGCATTTAGAGGTCTGAAACGGACTGGAAGGAACTGGAAGGCACCAAAACCTTCAGGCTGGAAGTAAATTGTCGGAAATAACTAACTAGCATCTCTATGAAACCACCTAACAGGATGCAGTTGATATTTCTGAAAATTGAGAGATATAGGGGGTTTCATGGTCAAAATCGGCTAAAATCGCTTTTTGGGCATTTTAGTTTGAAAAAAACTCCCGAGAAACCGGATTTTTTACTGAAAATTATGAAAAAACTAATTTTTCATCGAAAAAAACGCTCAAAATCAACAAAAGTCCGAGAAAAATGCAAAAACTTTCAATATTGAATTTCTAGCGCTCCTCTGGCGGGATAAAATTGTTGAAACTGGCGGGAAGAGCTCAATAGTCTTTAAAACCTGTCAGAAAAGAATTGAAAGTTGGCTGGAACCTTTAGGGGTAGAATATCTTCACAAGTTACCGTGTCTTATTTACAGCAAACATCTCAAAAGACCCTCCATCCACTATAATTACCCACCACCCCAATTAGCATCAAAGCGTCAAAGAAAGTGATCCATCACACACTCTCCTCTCAACTACAACAACAACTCGATCCCGACAAAAGGTCCATGAGGTTTCAGAGATAAGTATCACGTTCTTCCCAGGAGCCAACTTCTTATCATGGTTCTCTCTGAATGGCACGTTGGAAAAGTGTCTGTCATTCGATTAGTTATTTACGATCAGTGAGTGTGTAAATGGACTAGACATAACAATAGAGGGGGACTGACAATGTTCAAGTCTTCAATATAGTGACTACCCGGATCTCGCTAACTAGACTTACATACAGTACTCCTCCATCTCTAGGATACTGTAGAAGCCAGGGATCTCTAGTCGAGTATTGCTAACTAGTCCACAGTATCCCTTATAATTAATGTTCTTGGCCTGGCGCCAGACGAGTCTAAATCCATCCCATCAAAGCAGGTCAGCCCCTTATCAAAACGACACATAAATAAGGATCAAAGCCATTTTCTCATTATCTCCGACACCTTCTCTGGTATCAGAAATCATCATTTCGTTCCGATTGAGAAAAAAAGAGGAAAGGGGGGAAGCAATTAAAATGGTCAGCAGACAGTTTAGGTATTTAGGGGAGAGGGGAATGATTGATTTCGAGAAAATGGGGGAAATTAAAGGAATAAAATTGGTGAAGAAAAAAACATCTGGAACAGATGTGGTCAGTTTAGTAGAAATTACAAGGTTATTGGGGTTAAAGAGGGGGGCGATAAACGGTTTTGAAATTAGTGTAAGGACAGGTTGAATCGGAAGTGGACACAGTATGATTCGAGGGGACCGTGATGTGAGAGCTCAGAAAGTTAGCAGGTTCCAGTTTCAGTATTTTTATTTAATATTTTCACAGCCGATTTCTAATTTCTAGAATTCGCGCTAAATTGTCTAAAATCCGCATTTTCTTTCTGAAAATCGTTCGAAAAATGCATTTTCCGCCGAAAAATTGATTTTTAGTTGATTCGAAGCCCATTTCAGCAAGTTTTTGTAGTTTTTAGTCTGAAATTGAGAGTAACATTATCACGATGCTAGGTTACTGTACATACATACGTGATAATTTTTCGGATGGCTGAAGCATGATGACAACGGATTCAGAAACGTTTGGAAGTGCATTTCACGGATTTAAAGCGGATTTCAGACATGAATTCAGCGTTTCTACTACTAAAAACTATTTTCAAAACAGAATTTCATCCTTTAGACACAGACGGCATTCTTACTCTTATGACCTAATCATTCTACCGTAACCCATCCCTTCCGACTTCATCCCCTCTCTAAATACACATAAATCAGCATGTCACCTCTCTCTTCCAACAAAAAAGCGGCAGTAGGTCAATTCCATTAGGTATCATAACAAAATTGCGTGTCTTCATCATCTCCCGATCCGAGACTAATCCTTCCCTACCGTTCCGCCGCCCGTCTTCTCCATTGTCGGCATATAAACAAATCCGTCTAGATGCAATTCAATTGCGTCACGGAAGTATGTAGTCGTAGGGGGGAAGGTGGATTAGGGATGATTTTTTCAAGGACTGTATTGGAACAAATCTACTGGGAATGTTAAAGGTATGGGAACATTGAGTGAGTGGATGGGGTGACTTGGGCGCGTCTGGAAATTCAGGCTACCATGGGAATGGCCATGAGTGTCCCCCTGAATTCTTAGCATGTTTTGTACACAAGTAGTGTCTGGCGTAACTAAGAAAAATCCAAAATTGTAGTGGCGCTCTCTGAGGTTTCGGAGAGTTACACAATTTTTTTTTTAATTTTCATAAATTTCGGTGTCTCCACTTTGAGAACTAACGTTTTGAGTTTTCAAGCTACCGTAATGGTTTTACGTTCATTCGATAGGCAATAACACTGACTTCAAAAACTTTTTTTTTGAGCAACTGCCAAAAAACATAACCTGCTGAACTGTAGTTGAAAGTGTGGAAAAGTCGTCAGAGTGAGGTTACGATAAATGCCAAATTTCGACAATCGGGGATGGAGGGAGTTTAACTTACGGCCTAAAAAGACTTTTAGCTTCCTAATGAACACGTTTCCAACTGGACTAGACTCGTGCTTGTATGTCTTTACATCTCCAGATTCCTAGTAGCTGGGGCACCTCAGCCGCGTTTTCTATGAGAAGTGGTGTCATACGTAACCCTCAATTCCCTTTTACTACCGGTTCCTACCTTCATCATCTATTTTTATGCCGTTCTGGTCATTTCTTTTCTCTCTTATCATCCCCTCCAATCTTCTATTTTTATTCTCAACCGATTCGTTCCCTCTTCTTTATGTACTTCCTTTCCAATCGCTCATTTTATGTCCGTCTGCGCAATTTCAACTAAAGAGAGACGGGCGGCTCGGGTTTCTGCTTTTTGACAACTGATGTTATCTATTTGTAATGAATGATACATGTTCCATTATGTAATTGAACACAAGAACATTAAGTCATTTGGATACGGTTTAGAGAGTACGGTAGGCGTCTCTGAAGTGGAAATGGAACTGAAGTGACTATAGAATCATTTGTGAGGTTCCCAAGACTACTGTAACAACTTATCTGATTCCCCATCAACCTTGCTCTTGAGCCCATGATATCTATCAACTTCCCAGGCGCCAAGAGATATCAAAAATTCCTTCAAATGAAAAGTTGTAAATCAAAAGAAACACGTGTAATTTGTTAGGTGGCAGCAAAAGAGGAGATAAATACTTGGTTTTTGGGAAAGTATTAGAATTTGGTGGAAATGAAAATGAAATGGATGAGAAGAAAGGGACTAGGAGGCAGAGGAAATGTGAAAAATTGCTGTGATAAGAAAAAAATGAAGAAGCTAAAAAGAGATGTTAATTAGATTAGATTATGCATAACTGGGCAATTTTCTATATAGGAAGTGGTTGGAAAATGAGTGGGTTATGTGAAAATAAAAGTTTTAGGAAAGTTGTTTCAACAAATTTAGAAGTTTAGGATCAGGAAAGAATACCAATTTCAAGAGGTGGTCCCGGTGATTCTTCAATTTTTTATTTTTTCATTTAAATTTTCATTTTTCAAATTTCAATTTCAAATTGGTTTTTCAAAAGTACATCAGTTTTATAGAATAAACTGAAAACTCCGTTTCGATTGTTGAAATTTTTTTTAAATGGTTTTGCAAAAAGGAGAGTTGTGAGCTAGAAGTGAGGAACTGCATAGGAAACAAGGATGTGCGGAACTGAAAATTCCGGAAATTACGGAAACTCGGGTTTTCAAACTTTTTCATACTCAAAATCAATAAATATGCAGCAAAAACTAGAAATTTTGTAAATTTTGGTGCCGATGTGACGTTTTGACACCATTGATTCAACACCTTTGATCGAGAAAATCTCAAAAAACCGTGGACACAACAGACACCACCCAGTAGCTCCTCCAACGATATCCTAATCCTCCCAAATAGCTTATGTCGCAATCACCATTATTCCATAACTCTCTTCCCCACCGTTTATTGGTCTCTCTCTCTCTTAAACATACAACTCTTTTGAACTATCTCTTCTTAATAGAGACACCGCCTTGACGTGTGAACTCTCTCTTCTTATGGAATGTTGACACTTCTCTGCAAGAGACACGTCAAATGTCTCATGCGAAAAAGGGAAAAGGGAAAAAGAAGCCGACTGTTTGCAAACTCACCATGGGGGTCTGAATACAGACAGAGATGTCAAGAAGAGAGTTAAAAGGTTGTGATCATGCAGATTTGAAGTGGAGGAAGGGAAATTTCAGGGTGGGATAACTCAAAAATTATCAAGAATTCTTAAATTGGGCTATGTTTTTTGAAGAAGCTTGCAACATGGCCGAGAGCTGAGATCAATTTCCAAGAGTTGTGATGTCTGGCACTCCTTAGACGTTTTTCCCATCTACAGCTTCCAAGTTTGATGATTTCCGAGGTAGTGACTGTTCACAAGTTACCGTGTCTTATTTACCGCAAACATCTCAAAAGACCCTCCATCCACAATAAGTACCCACCACCCCAATTAGCATCAAAGCGTCAAAGAAAGTGATCCATCACACACTCTCCTCTCAACTACAACAACAAATTAACCCCGACAAAAGGTCCATGAGTTTTCAGAGATAAGTATCACTTGGCTTCCCAGGAGCCAACTTCTTATCATGGTTCTCTCTGAATGGCACGTTGGAAAAATGTCTGTCATTCGATTAGTTATTTACGATCAGTGAGTGTGTAAATGGACTAGACACGACAATAGAGGGGGACTGACAATGTTCAAGTACAGATTCAGAATAGTAGTGGCTACCCGGATCTCGTTAACTAGGCCAGACTTACAGTGCTCCTTCTTCCCTTATAATTCATGTTATCGAGGGACCACCTGCAGAGGAAGTGTAGAAAATAAGAACTGACAATGTTCGGAAAACTAGAGTCGATATTTCGCTCCTGGAGTGGAAATTTCCACCGAAATTTTCAAAAATTAAGTAGCAGAATTAGCGATTTTTGATTTTTCCTGAAATTTCATCTAGTGTTTAGTCAAAAACATGTTTCCGGGGGTTTGTGCTTGAAATACTTAGTTTTCGTACAGATTCAAGATTTTTGCCTACGAAAAACTCATTTTTCCAGACAGTTTTCTCGATTTTTTTTCGAATTTTTCGGTCCAAAAAAGGTTCTTCGAGAAATTTTCTGACAAGTTTTCCTGGTACAGACCTACGGAATCTCACAAACTTACAGAATCTCACCAGCTTAACAACATTCAAAACGCGCCTAAGGTGCACCAGATGCAGTCGAACCAGACTATATTTTTTGAAGCTTCCAACCTGTACGTGCTATAAACTTTCCCATACCCTTCATACTTTTTGTTCTTTTCGTTAGTCCTCTCTGATGACCATGACTATGATTCATCTCCACATGGGAACCCGTCTCTTTTTACTTCAAAATCTCCCCCCTTTTCCAACGGTAGATTCTCTCCCAAGACAGTGCCGAAATGTCTCATTGCCATTTGAAGGAGAAGCGTCTCAAGTCAAAGGAGGGGATTGTTTAATGGGTCGGTTAGTAATCAATGAATAAATAATCAACATGATGATGGTATTTTGAGGGGAATGAATGAGGGGATGACGGTTTGAATGGAAAAAAGAGGGCATCATTATTGTGTCATCAAGAAATTTTGCTGGAGAGGGGGGAAGCAAAGAATTAAAAATGGAAAGTTAAGTGAGTCCTTAAAAATTTGAAAACACATACCCATGGTCCTTCCAAATTCAAAAAGAGAGGAGAAGGTCTATCAAAATGTAATGAATCGCATTACTACATAATGTATCAAATTAGTTATTCTTTTGTGTCGACTGGTGTGGCTCCCGGGAGCAATTATCTCATTGTTTATGCAATATTTGAAACACCGTTTAGTATTTCGATTTGTCAAACGGAATGTAAGGAGAGAGAGGGGGAGAGGGAATGGGTAATGGGGGGTTGGGAGGTAGGGAAGTGATAAAGTGGTTAAGAAAGTACAGTACACTCCTTGAATACAGTAATCCAAAAGATAATTGTTTACAGGAGTACACTGATAAGACAACGATGCTAATGAGCCACAGTAATCTACAGTACCGTGCAGCAAGATATACAGTTGAAAATCACCAACTTTGAGAGGGTGTTACGGTATTACTTATTGCTCCACAAAGTAAATTATGTATAGACCATACAGAACAATGATAGAGCTTTATTTTTGTAGTTGACAACTTTTTCGTACGGACACTCCCTTGAGAGTTATGGTCATTTTAAGACGACAGCTTAAAAATCACATTATTTTGCACTGAAATTGGCTGATTTGAAGGAGAAACTACTTTGTCGATATGTAACTTGCTAAGGACTAATCGTACAAAAAAGTTGTCAACTTCAAAAATGAAGCTCTATCATTGTTCTGTATGGTCTATGCATTATTTACTTTGTGGGACAGTTAGTTTTATCATGACACCCTCTCAAAGTTGGTCATTTTTATCGAAAAAGACCAAAGTGTGTATCCTACTGCACGGTACTGTAAGACTGATAAGACAACGATATTAGGGAGGTACTGTAATCTACGCTGTTAAGTACCTACCGTACCATTATCAACTACCACTACAGTAAGCTTTTTGCCTACAGTACCCCTTATTTAAAGGCGCATGCCCATATTGTCCTCTCCTTCAACCCTATTGCGCCAAACCACTTGTAACATTCTACAATTACGCAATTAACCTAACCTGAACCTAAGTGAATGAACACTTGATTTATCATAATTAGAGTAAAGGATTACTGTAGATCACTGGATTACTGTACCTTCTTTCTGTTCCCAACTCCCACTTCCCATCTCACTTCTCTTCTCTTCTTTTTTCACTAATTACCAACCAACTGTCACCTATTTGTGTCCCTCATTGAAGTGTCATCACTATGATAGCCTCATTCTCATAATAATTTCTTCTCTCTGTTTGACCCCTTCGTGTCGGCATCATCTAAAAGAGGGCGACATGTGTTTTCGTTTTTTTATTGACCCCCTCCCAAACAGATCAATTGGAACGAAACGAAGCGAAAAGAAAAATAAACGTTTTTCGTTAGTCGTTTAGTGTGAGAGAGAGCGGGAAGAACTAAATGAAGATTATTTCGTGAAGAAGGTGATGACAGGGACGTAAAAGTGAAAAGAGTTAGGGGGTCAGAAATAGATTAATTTCAGATTTGTCGAAAATCGGGCCGGCCCAGCCCGGATTCAAAGATGGGTACTCATTTTTTACAAAACTTTTTTTGAAATTTTTTGAATAGTCGTAGTAAAAGTGTTTAAATTATCATACATTTTAACCTTTTGATTGAATTTTATCTTTTGAGTAGAAAACTTCACTTTTTTCAAAAAAAAATTCAAAAAAATTCAAATTTTGGTTCAAAACGGCCCGGCCCGTGACAAGTCTGGCCAATTTAGATGATACTGTAGCTCACTTGAACTTGATACACAATACAGTAAAACTTTGAAAAAGGCAAACTACCATAACAATCTACATTCATTTAAGTTAATTACAATAATTGCGGAAGGTACAGTATACCTAACAAAATCAGTTGCTAAATCAGTTGTGAAATCAGTTGCTGACTCCTCTTCTTTTTAAGCAAATTTTAGAACATCAGGCCTGTCAAATTTAGTGCAAACCGCTAAAAACCACACAAATAGTATGAAAATCAAGAAAATGGTCCAATACAGTATCCCCTATCTAATTGTAAAACTACTCAAAAAAGCGCCCACGACACGCCAGATCCTTCCGTATTCACTCTTTAAAAAGATACAGATAATATGGTCCTATTGTTAAAATTGCAAGAACCGGCAGATTTGAAATTCCGGCACTCTATCCCTAACCTCCCTTAATAGCGAAAATCGCGCCCACGACACGCCAGACTCTTCCTCCTTCCCTCTTCAAAAAAAGAGACAATATGGTCCGGATGACGTCACTCCCCTCACATCCATGGAAATCATAATAATTTCCATTCGAAATGAAGTGATTTGCGCAATAACTCACCCCTCCCCTCACCTGATGATGCTGTTTGAAGTGTGTGCGAACAACTGTTGTTCTTTTTTTATAAAGAAATGAAGAAGAGTAAAAAGACAATAAAAAGAAAAAGATTTCAAGGAGGGTTCTTTGTCGGCACAAAAGTAGTGAGGGATCGGAGCTACAGTACTCTGGGTTACTGTACCTTAAGCGGTTCTTGGCGGCAAAAAGTCCCTCAAAAAGACACAAAAAACATCTAGGATTGGATGCAATTAAAACTTTCCAATTAAAATCCAAAATTAACGATCTGTGTGATTTAATTGCCTCAGAAAAAAGAAAACTTTTCAACTGTTTCAAAAAGAATAAGAGATTTTCTTTTTGAATATAAAAAGAAGATAGAGAGGGGGGAATCTGATCTATATCTTCAACCCTAAGTTGCGGCTATTAATTATTTGTCACACCTCTCTCTCAGTGTTTATAAGGAGGAAGTTTTATCGAGATTTTCGAGAGAGAGAGAGACTGGTTTTAGGTTTTGTTATTGAAATGGTTTGAGGGGTGATGAGGAAATTAGGTTTTTGAACTTTCTAATTGAAATTTTGAAACAAAAGAGGAAATTCACGGAGAAAAAGATACATAAAGTACCGTGCAAAAGTATACGAACTTTGACCGTATTCAGTTGAAATTGAACAACTTTGAGAGTGTGTCATGGTAGTTCTGATTGTCTCTACTAGTAGGTTTTTAATTAATTATACTGATTAAAAGTAGAGCTTCATTTTTGTAGTTGACTACTTTTTGTACGGACACTCCCAAGAGAGTTATGGTCATTTTAAGGTGACAGCTCAAAAATCACTCAATTTTGCACTGAGAGTGGACGATTTGAGAGAGAAATTACTTTATCGATATGTAACTTGCTAGGGAGTGCCCGTACAAAAAAGTTATCAGCTACAAAAATGAAGTTCTACCTTTGTTCTGTATAATTCATTAAAAATCTACTTGATGGTACAATCAGTCACTCTTAAAGTTGGACAATTTCAACTGAAAACGGCCAAAGTTTACAAGTTTTTGGACGGTACTGTACATAGTTCTTTGAAACCCAAATTTCGTTTCTACCTTGATGTCTGTTTGTGTTCCGGTATGTCTGGGATCTGAAGTAATATTGGAATAGCTGACGAGCGAAGGAGTACTGATGGAGTGCATATGTCCAATTTGTGAGACAAGAAGTGCCGAAAATCAAAATTGTTCCGACTGAAACCAGCACAAATTTACAGAACATACTACGGTACAATCCTGAATCCATTAATTGTCGGTTGTTTGAACATCAGCCAACCGAAAATCACTACCACTCACAACACGCTGCCAATATTTTTCATTAGACTTATCAGTAGTCCAAACTTTGGCCTTGTTTTTCTCGCTAAATATATTTGGAAATCAGCGTCTTTTCAGCTTTTCAATGATATAGGTCGCGTTTCATATCTCCAGACTGACTCCATGACCTGCCCTAGTAAGTCACCCCAGACTCCAATTGAGTTTGTGAATTGAATATATTTTCAGTCAACTTGATAAAATATTTTTATACCCTTTCGTCCGAGAAGAATCCTCTCATCACCACGTCCAGTTTGAAACTTTCTTTCTCCTCTCCTCCCTCTCTAATTTTGAATAACTAATTAGTTTTCAATTAAGACCCCTCTTTCCCCCGTCTTCAGTTATCCTCTCTAGTTTCATTTACATAATCGCTAGTTTATGATCATCGCAACATCACTCTCTCTCTTTTCTTCGCTTAATTGGTTTCAAGATTTATGGGAAAACCCTATGGTAAAGTTGATGAAAGCAAGGAAGTAGGGATAGTTGGGGGGAAATCGCAACAACTGGGGGATATCTGGATAAACTGGCGTATGAAGTACAGTGGAAAATACAAAATTACCGTAAATACTGTATAATAACGGCACCTGTATTATAGCCGCACCCCTATTTGCTGTGAATTCATAAATATGATAATCCTGAGATTGTTTCTTGATTAAGATTGAAATCAACGTAAATAATAACCTCTACATTAATAAATAGAACGTTCAGAAAAGTTTTTCGTTTTAATTTTTATGAATGGCATGCCGTTATAATACAGTTTTTACGGTATGTTATGCCTTTAGGGCTTCTTATCTCACGAACATGCTACTGAAATATCCAGTCAAAACTATAGTCAACTATAAAAAGTATCAGCGTAAAATTCCTCATGACAACTTTTAAAGACGTGTCCCTCCATGGTCCACTTCTTGATCTCTCCCATGTTTCATTTCCTCCCATCACTTCTCCAAAGGGAGCGATTAACGATTAGAAACAATCGTTAATCGCTCCCTCGCTACTGGCTAATCTACTCCTCTCCGATATTATCAAAGTCAGGAACTGGACCTGTTTCGTATGTGGTGAGTTCTGGAAAAGGGAGGCGGAACGTGCGCAGTAATAGACAGTCCATAGCTATTGAAATGAATACTCAGGCATCTGAATAGAGATACATACAGACACATTGACTCAGTTCTTGTCACAGAGGAACTAGATTAGTTCTAGAGCATTCTGACAGACAGATACACAAATAGACACGTTGGCTCGTTGTCTCTTCCCAAAGCCTTATTGTATTTCTTACATTTTCAGCCCCAAGCACTCAGAAACTCTCATCTTCTGACAGGCATCAAGACCTTCAAGTTACTCCATCTCCAAAGGAACAATCACTTCAATGTGGTAAGCTTTTAGAAATGTGTCACTTTTCTTACATATAAATTTTTCATTTTTAGAACACCAGAGTCCCCGCATACTTCAGCAATCACTCAGATTACAACAAGAGAATTTGTACCTATCAAGATGACTATATTGATGAGTTAAGGTTTTTTCTTTTTCCCTGAATCACTCGTGATCCCTTTGACGATGTAGCTGATGTGTTAGTTGTTTCTTTGTCAAATATGTATTTATGTAGTATTTTCAGCCTTTTGAAAAAAAAACAATCTAAATATTAGCCCCATTTTTCCATTATCATGTTTCAGTGGACAACTGTCTTTCATTGTTCGTATGGAGTCGGTCGCGCGATGACTTTTATTGGAATGAATTTGATTGCTGAATCTGTGAAAAAGGATTTCGAAGTGACAATTGGTGACGAGTGAAACAAATTCAGAATATCCGTCAATCGTATTGGCTTCAGATGGCTATAAGTTCATGCACGACTATAAATTGGATGGTTTGAAATAGGAATTCAAGGATATGAATGTGACAATGCATGAGATGGATTCGATGGATGAGAGAGGAGAGAGCTTGTAAAATACTATAACTTTCGAGAATTGAGATATTCTCTATTGTGAATGTTTTCCCCCCAATGGCAACTGTTTATTTTCAATAAAAACGTTTATTGATAGATCTCTAGTTCAGCATCTGAAAGTTTTGACGGTGCGGTGCGACTGCGTAGCGGTCTTCAACAGAAATGCTCTGAAACAGTTTCAGTTTTTATTGAACATGGCCAGTTTATTAGATCAAATCAAATTATTAAATTAATTATTTACAACGAAAAAAAAAGGAAAACCAAAAAGAAAAAAATTACAAGACTTGTGAAACAATAATCCCATTCCTCGACACCACTAACTCTGTCGAATCACTCAAATCCTCTCTCGACAACTCGTGATACGGTATCCTATGTCGTCTTACTGTAGTCTTCGCGTCAAGACCCAACTCTGGTACAAATACTTGAGCAATGAAACGAGACGGACCGAGTTCAACTTTACAGGAGAAATCTGATGGAATAGAGGAACCGAAGTTTGATGTGGAGACGATGGCTTCGAAGTTTCTGGCGAATCTGAAATAATAGATTGGACATGTGGATACACAGACAGAGACTTACACTTGTCGACTATCTCTTCTTAATGTTGATGCAATTTTGGCAAGGTTTTCTTCTAAACTATCCGAACGTCGACGTAGTTTTTCGTAACTTTTTAGGATTAGAGATTCTAGAGCTTCATCACAGCAGCGGTATCCTGGAAAAAGGGTTTTTTAAATTCTAATTTAGAGAAAAAACTAACCAAATCGATTGGTATAACAACTTCCATCTTCCTCCCTTGCGATGGCAAATGATGGTTTACCGTAGGCTGCTGAGTAGGGCTAGAAATAATAATTATGGCGATTTTTTCAGTTATTGGCTTTTCAAAAATATCCATTTCAGATCAAGTTATAATTGTGGAAAATTGGTGGCCTAGAAATCCGAGTTTTCGGTTTCTAGGCCAACTTTCCCAACAAATCTTGAAGTTTTAGAAGCCTAGAAATCTAAATCATAGTACTTTAGCCCAAAAACATTAAAGTTTGCAAGATTCTCAAGATTTTCTCTTTAGCCTAAATAATAATTATTATTCTTTTTTTCGAATAAATACAATTCGAACCCACCGATGGCAACGGAATAGCTGGAATCTGTCGATTGATATTTCCTCGAAACACATTTGTCCTGAATACACTCCCTCCACCAATTCCTCCATTCCCACCAGATGATATCGACTTTATCTTGTTCTTCCTCAACTTTCTCTCCTTCCGTTTCCTCTTTTTCGGTGGTTGCACTTGTGGCACTGCAATCTGTGGGATTTCCACTCTTGCCAACGGAGAAAATCTGGATTGTTTGAAGAGAAGACCGTTCTCCACGACGTATTTCATTGGGTTCTTCTCGTCTTCCACGAATTTCAGCTGGTCTTCCTCGATTTGGCGGGCGAGATCCATTTCGAATTGGTTCTGGAACAGAAAAATTGGAAATGAACATGGTGTCGAATTTTATTCAATAGTTGAAAGAGTGTATTTCGGATAGACGAGTAATTAATTGCTCAGTTTTTAAAGGAACTACTTGCAAACCGAAACTCGCTTGAAACGCAATGTTATGAGCTGAAAAATATACCAAAATGTTGATCTCGACGAGTTCTACAGTCGTGATTGAAACAAGTTACACCGCTCAATCCTGTTTGTTAGTATAACGTGGTCACTGTTGTTCAGGTTGACTGTGCCTCGGATTGGACTAGAATCGCTTTTTTGGCCATTTTCTCTTTTTTGGCTCTTTTCACCGGCTCACGGCACATTTACGAATACCCATCCGGGCCGTGGTAGGTGACAAACATAGAACTCGCCGAGATCTACATTTTAGTATATTTTTCAGCTCATGATATTTATTTTGAAGCGAGTTACGCGCCGGGGTTTAGCGGAATTCCACCTTCAGCCGAAACATTGTTTTGAGCAATTTTCTAATTTTATCGGGTAAGAATTTCCTTTTTCCTTCGAATTCCTCGGACACAAGTTATGATTCTTTACGCTTTTCTATCAATTGCTAGACTGGAAATCAGAACTGCTAAGGAAAACTTCCTAATTTTGGGCTAAAAATGGTCTAACAAATATACCAAAATGTGTGTTCTATGTCTCTGATATAATACGGGCCGGATTGCGTATCCATAATGTTTCATAAATTTCCAAATCACTTACCACCTCCGGCGACTTCTCTCTCCTCCTTGAAACCTGACTTCTCTTTTTCTGTTTGTTAACTCCTCCTCCCGCCTTCTCATTATTACTCAATCCTCCACTTAGTACCAATGGTTTTCCGAATGGTTCACTGATAACTCCATGTAAATGACGAGATGAAGACTTCCGACGGATTTCAACTCCGCCCGGATCTTCTAGCTTCTTGAGAATCTGTTGTACACGGAGATTGTCTTCCAGTGGATTCATAGATACTGACGTCGATTGGTATCTGGCCAAACGGGAGGAAGGTTCTGGAATATTGGGAGTTGTTATGATAAATTTCAGTCCTTTTCAAAAACTCACCATGCCTGATTTCCCTTCCTGTAACCCCGTAGTGATATGTCTTTTGTGCCAGAGTAGAGGAGAACGAAGAGATTAGTTGAGAAATGAGGTAGTAGAAAAAGGGAATACCACGTAGGTGCATTGTGTCAAGGAATGGGGAGATGGAGCTGAAATGAGGGAGGATTTGGAAAGCAAAAACATTTTAATGTGAAAAATAACCGAAATTGTCTGATAAAGACGAAAATATATTGAACTAAAAAAAATTTTTAAGTATTCTAGGCTTTTTGAGAAGAATTGAAAACAGAAAATAGATTCCTGGGAAATTTAAAAATTTTATAAAACAGTCAGAACTAGAGTCAATATATCTTTTAAAGGTTGACAGGAACAGTACCGCTCAAAAGGTTATCACCTTCGGCTGTTTTCAGTGGAAAATGACCAACTTTGACAGTGTATTTCCGTCTCTCCTAATTGTCCCACAAATAAATTATATTTAAACCATACAGAACAAAGCTAGAGCTTCATTTTTGTAGTTGACAACTTTTTTGTACGGGCACTCCCTAGAGAGTTACACAACGACAAAGTTATTTCTCTCTCAAAGCGTTCCATTTCAGTGAAAAATCGAGTGATTTTTGAGCTGTCTCCTTAAAATGACTATAACTCTTTAGGGAGTGTCCGTACAAAAAAGTTATCAACTACAAATAATGAAGATCTACTTTTAATCTGCATGATTCAATCAAAACTTACTGAGTGTGACCATAAGAACTACCATGACACACTCTCAAAGTTGGACAATTTCAACAGAAAACGGACAAAGTTCGTATCGTTTTGCACTGTACTGTACCTTCTAAAGGTTGAAATTGACATAAATTATTCAGGAATTGTTCTAATTTCTATAATTTCAGTTCTTGTATATTTGAAAATCTATGAAGTCATTGAAAACTGCTTACAGACATTGCTCATAAAAAGAAGCTTCTAAGTTTTGGCTGAAGATCACGAAAATCTTGGAAACACCACGAAAACAATCGAAAATTAAATGAAACTGTCTGAAACTTCCTGACAGTAAACCGGAATTCACTTTGAACAGTCTAAATGTTGCCAACTGTAAATGTTTCAAACCGTTCCAGTGTTCTAGTCTACAACACCGGGTGGAACTGTCAAAAAAGAGGGCCTTCTAATTAAGAAAATCTCAAATCATTTCTAGTTTTCTCAAAAACCATCTATGGATCCCAAATAACCTTCTGAATTCTCTTCCATTTCTCGAGTAAAGAAGAAAAAGAAAAAGATGACCCAGAAATAAAAAGTAAATAGAAAAGAAAAAAGGGGGAATGAGAACTGTCATCCGAGAAGAAAAAGGACATTTTGAAAAGAGGGAGAAATGAAATGCAATTATAATACATAAACAAGCACCTAAAGTGCGGGTCACTTTTCTTCTTTAGGAGGGGGAATGGGGGCGGAGTCATCTCTCTTTTCTGGAGAAGACGAGACCGTTTAGAAAATGAAAGGAATGGAATGGAGGAGGGAGGGGAAGAATAATTACATTTGAAGAGGAGGATGCCCGTTTTTAGAGGGGAAAGTATGATTTATTGAGACATTTATGAGATAGAGAAAGTTTGGGCAAAAAAATTGAGAGGTCGAAATATTGGAAGGGGAAGCATCATCCATCAAAATTAGAGTTTTTTTTAGAGAGCTAAATGACTGGAAATGGGTCGAACGGGAGTTAGAAGTAGAAATGGCTTAGAAAATCTGAGAACCCGGGCTTGTAAAGATACCACTGCTAGAGATAATTGACCGCCATTTCCAGTTGGACAGGGTTTTTTAATTAAAAAAATCTGGTGATGAAAACTCTTGGATGGAGGTCAAGCCGGCGCGTAACTCAATTTAAACGCAATATTATAAGCTGAAAAATATACCAAAATGTAGATCTCGACGAGTTCTCTGTCGGATGGCTAGTCGTTAATATGCTGCAGCCCGGGCTAGAATGGCTTTTTTGGTCATTTTCGAGTTTTTTGGTACTTTATCCCGGCTCGCGGTCCATTGAAGATTAGTTATCCGGCCAACAGTAGGTCACAGACATAGAACTCCCTGAGATTTACATTTTGGTATAATTTTCAGCTCGTAAAACTCAGATTGAAGGAAGTTACGCGCGTCGGAAAGTATGGAAATTATTGATGCTTCAAGAACCTCATTACAGTTTGAACCGAAATTTTGATTTTTGAAACAAGTATTCGAGAATTAGACAAGAGTCAGATGAGAAACATCGTCTTGAGTTCCAACAACATTGATTTCCTTTGAAAAAGCTCATCCAAGTTGGTGGCCTAGGAAGATGTGGAATGTAGAAAATTGTTTTTGGAAAGATTGGCGAAATGAGAGCTGTGGAAACATAGTTTGTTTTTCTTTCTTTCTCAATCTATGCCTAATTATTTAATTCCGATTATAACTGAAAACATGGTTCATAGACTTCAAAACTTAAAGGAGTTAAAAACTTAACTGTTAAAACCTGAATCCCAATTCCAAAAAATCAAATTTCTATTCCCATCTTCTTCACAGCTTCTAAAAGCTTAACAAATCATCTTGTTCAACAACAATTCGTCGTTTTTCTCTTCATATTCAGATGACTTTCCGAATGATTAGCACCTTTTAAGTTATGCGGTGGGGGAGGCTAATACCATGTTGTTTAATAACAAAACCGGAGAAATTATGAGGAAAAGAAAATTATGGGGGTTAGCAGCTAGCCTAGAAGAGGGAATTCTTGTTTTGGAATGTCTGGCAGAAAGGGGGAGGCCTTGGAAATCGAGGAATACTGTATCTAACTTGCTTAGTTGGAGTACTGTACCTAGCCTACCGAGGGTTACTGTATCAACTAATAATCTTCCAATTCCGAAACATCAAGTGTCTAGTCCTGCCATTCTCTGAATTCTTCTCGTTTTTCCTTTCCGGTCAGAATCTTCAAACAAAGAAAAACACGGGACGGTACACTCATGAAAAGGACACAAAAACGGTTCAAGATAGAAATCTGACGACTGTCGGCGAAAAACGGTGCGATAAATCTTTTATGCTATTATTATTATTCTCGTGTGATCTACGCTATGAATTCAGGAGGGAATACATTTTAAATTATGGAGATTTATGAGAACCTGGAGGTCACTGTTTATGGGGTGTTGGACACAACGGATTTCAAGAGTTAGGATTACTTTTTCAAATGTACAGTACCGTGCAGTAAGATATGCAAAACAACTTGGCCTTTTTCAGTGGAAAATGCCCAACTTTGAGAGGGTATTCCTGATTGACCCACAAAGAAATTTTTATGAAGTGCAAAACAAAGTGATTTTTGAGCTGTCCACTTAAAATGACCATAACTCTCTAGGGAGTGTCCGTACAAAAAAGTTGTCAACTACAAAAATGAAGCTCTACCTTTGAATTGTATGATCCATTAAAAATTTTATTTTGTGGGACAATCAGTAATACCGAAATACTCGCTCAAAGTTGGACATTTTCAACTGAAAAAGACCAAATTGTATATCTTACCGCATGGTACTGTACACAGTTAGAGCGTTTTACTTTCAGAATGAGTTTCAAAATTTTACTGTACAAGTACTCTACAAGTTTTTATATAAATCACAATATTTCCCTTCTCCCCCATTTTTTCTACATACTTCCAGTGACTTATTGACCTTTTACGTATGGAACGGCGCCGTCGCGAGACTAAAAAGAGAGAAAGTACGTAATTGACCTATTGGCACTCTATTGGATTTATGAGGAAATAGTGACGGGAAGTGTAAATAGAAGAGAGGTCTTCTATTATCAACATCGTTTTTTTAATTGCGATGGGAGGATTTGGACGGAACTGAAAAAGTGGAGAAGTTATTGGGTGTTTGATCAGAAAGTATCGGAAATGGAGAAAAAATGGGAATAAAATAATTTTTGAGTGAAAAAAATTAGAATAATCATTTACTCTAAAAATGTAACTTTTTGATGTTCGTTTGTAGAAAAGCTCAAGACACATCTTTTGGTACATGTTTCAAAAAATTTGGAGCATTTTTTGATGAGTTATAAAAGTTTTCCCGAGGGCGCCACTTTTAACTTCTGGAGCTGTGGCACGATGCTCAGAAAGTAGAATGCCAATTCAACATAATTTTTTGTTTATTTGAGTGTTTTCCAACATTTTGACATTAAAAACTCAATTTTTTTTCGAATTTTCAAATCACGATCAGGAAAAATCGATTATCAAAAAAAATCAAAATTAGAACTATTTTAAAAAACTGATTTTCGTATTGCTGAATGTTTCAGCTATCTTTGAAAAAAAAGTTTGTGCAAAACGGTCTTATTTCAGCTGAGATACATATGAAAGTATGCAGGTGTACTCAGTTATGCTCGCTACTGTAGATGAGTGGTCCTCTTGAAAAATGAGAATTAGTAACTTTAAGAATGTGACACGTTGTCACTGTTTGTCCGATGCACTAGATTGTTCGTTAAGTTTGTAGGTCAAAAACTTTTTTGAACCGGCCATCCTTAGGGATATTGCTGAACTAAGTAATGTTACTCTTGGTCTGTCGAATTCAATGAGACATGGGAGCTGCTTTCCATTCTCGCCATTTTGCGACTACTGACTGAAAAGCTCAAACATTTTCATATCTTTTCAGGGTTTTTTGTTTGCACTTTTATCTATAGATGACTTTGACGTGAGAAATTGATTTGAAATATTCCAAGTAAATCTTTTTAGGTCATTCCAGTTGTACTTCAACCCCATCGTTTCCTAAAAAAGAGTTCTTATCTGAAAATCACGTGGTTTTCTTTTTCTTCTCCGGAATAAGGTTATCACCACCCCCTGTTTTAGTGTCATATTTTATTACCCCTTGAGAGTGACCTGTCGGAGAACAATTATGAGTCGTGATTCATAGATCAGCAGCTGAAATTAAAAAAGTGAGGGCAGCAAATGATGCAAAAAGAGAAAACTGGTAATGTAGGCGGACATCCGGACTTGATTTCAAACTGGAAACGTCATTGTGGGTGATAAGTGACTTTTAGATTACCTACGGGTCAGAATTAGAAGAGAAATTTGCAGAAGGCAACATAGGTAATAGTTGGTTATTGTAGCTTTAGTAACCAACAATTGCTTAATTACAGAGAAAAATAGAAGAGATTGAAGTTTTCTGAGAGATTCTGACGGTTACAGTAGTCTACAGTAATCCCGTTTTGTCTACGGTATATATGTACAGTACCGTGCAGTAAGATATATTATACAGTGATTATTTTTCAATTGAAAATGACCAACTTTGAAAGAGTGTTACAGTATCACTGATTGTCCCACTAGTAAATTATGTATAAACCATACAGAAAAAAGGTAGAGCTTCATTTTTATAGTTGACAACTTTTTTGTACGGACACTCCCAGGCAAGTTAATTAATGACAAAGTTGTTTCTCCCTCAAATCGTCCCATTTCAGAGCAAAACTGTGCTATGTTTGAGCTGTCATCTTAAAATGACCCTAACTCTTTAGGGAGTGCTCGTACAAAAAAGTCATCACCTACAAAAATAATGCTCTACTTTTGATCTGTATAATTCGTTAAAAATTGTCTTTTGGGGGACAATCAGTGACACCGTAACACCGTCTCAAAGTTGGCCATTTTCAACCTAAAAATGCCAAATACATATCCTTCTGCACCGTACTGTGCAATGCCTACTTTTGATTCAAATATTCTCTTGGGTTACTGTAGGTCAGCTGAGGTACTGTTAGTTGTACAACTGAAACATCACTACAGTAACCCTCTTACTGTAGCTCTCTTCAAATTCCTTCCTCTCTTTCCTCGTCCCTTCCGCCTACACTTTCTCTTCTTGCTGTGTTTCATTCAAACTGAAAACGTGCGTCACAAAAGTGTGCAGTTTTATGATGGCGCCTCGAGAGAGAGAGAGAGAGAACGTGTTATCTCGTGGTAAATAGAAACATTAAATTCCCCCAGTTTTTTGACACTTTTTTCTGTATATATTTATAGAAATATGTAGCCTTTGGTATAGTTGTTTCTATTCGTTTGAATTCTTCTGTTCATTTTTTCGTTTTTTCCAAACTTTTCCGAAAGATTACTGTAGTTTTTTTTCCAGAACATGCTATACCTAATCCTTGCCGTATTCCTTCCCCATCTGGTCACTTCTTCATGTAATGTTTTATATCAATTGGATGACATGTCTTACTGTAAAATTGGACAACCATTTGATGCATACAGATACTATGGATGTTCATGTTCTGGATATGCACCTGATAAACCGATTGATGGAATTGATAAGTTAGTTACAGTAATCTAATGTTATTACTACAGTATCCCAACTGAACTACCGTACTCTCTGCCAGCTACAGTAACCCAATCTGTTCTCTTTTCAGATGCTGTCAAGTCCACAATGAATGCTATAACAATTTGATCTCCACCAAAAAGTGTCAAAATTCAAACACCCCATTTTTCTGTCTCTACAAATGGGAATGTGTATATCAGGAGCCGGCATGCAATAGTAAGTGTACTGTACCATCCCTCCAAAAACTTGGATGTTTCCAGACGAGAACAAATGTCTCCAATCGGTATGCAAATGTGATGAGGAGTTCATCAACTGTCTCGCCAAATACCCCTACCCAACATTCACCAGAAAGTGCCAGTATTATGATGGAGATCCAGTTTTGAAGACATTGACGACTGCTAAAGATACAGTAACCAAAAACTAGATATTGATTGTTTTTTTGTTTTGTTTTCTTGCCACGTGTCATAATAAATGGGTTGATATTATTGATGATTTGAGATGCCAAGAGCTCTTTGGAGACGCGGCTAAGGTTGGTCATAGGTATTTTCGACTACGAGGAGTCCATTTCTGCCATCAAAACCAGCTAAATATCTCTTCGAGCCGAGTTATGAGCTCTCCAACTTTTCGAAGGGTTAAGCTTTTTCACACGGAATTTCAAATCGGCAAATAGTACAAGATGTTCTCATTCTTCTAACGAATGAGCAAGCAGAGTTGTGCGGAATTCCGATTTCCAACTTCCGACTTCCGTCATTCCGTAACTGTGAAATTTAGGAAGAATACATTTCGCAGAAATACATGGAAAAATGGTCTGAATAAACAGAAATTAGGCTTTTCTTCAGCCAAAAACTAATTTTCTACTGATTTTCACGAACTTCTTGATCTCTTCTCTTAGTGTCTTTGAATATTTGCAAAATTCTAGTTCCGACTTCCGAATTCCGGGCTTTTTTTCACTTCCGACTTCCTTTTTCGAAAAAATCATTTCCGCACAACTCTGGAGCACAGGTAAACCTTAGGGAAACTTATATAGAACAGCACGGTGGCGTATATGCGACCGATTTGGAATTCCCTGTGAAAAAGCTTGAAGTTTGAGAGCTCGGCTCTCATAGACATTTAGCCGGTTTCGACAGCAGAAATGGCTTCCCCGTAGTCGAAAGTACCTGTGGCCAATCGTTTGAAACCCGCGTCTCCATAGACATGTTAGCTAGAGTTTCAAAACTAAGATTTTCCTGACTTCTAGAAACATTCTTGAAGAAACTCCACTCTCTAAATCTTCAAAAGGCAACTTTGACTCTCCAACTAGCTCAGTATTCCCAAAATCAACAAGTATATGAATTCTCAAAATCATAAACAACATTCTAAAGATTGGAAATGAGGACTCCTCTCAGTTGAGTCGCCAAAATTTGTGGTTCTTCGACACTAGTCGCTCCGGTCAGGTCCTCCAACAGTGTCGAGTCATAAGTCAAGTTCCGAATCGGCGACATTTTCAGTAAAAATGACAAGTTTCCTGTTTCGTTACTACACCACTCAAACGTTGGAAAAAGAAGAACACCTTAGCATACACAATTGGCCGATTCGGAGTTCCATGTGAAAAAGCTTAAGCTTGAGAGCTCATAACTCGGCTCGGAAAGACATTTAGCCGGTTTCGACAGCAGAAATGGACTCCACGTAGTCGAAAATACCTGTGACCAATCGTTTAAAAGCCGCGTCTCCAAAGACTTCCCTTGTTAGGAAACAACACAAAACAAACATATTACAATTACAAAAACTTAATTTTAATTACTTTACATTTTAATCGTAATCAATGGCTATCAGAAAATCCATGTTCGAATGGGGTTGGTGTATCAAGTAGAGAGATCACTCCTCCTTCTTCTCTTCTTCTTTTTTCTCTTCTTCTTTTTTCTCTTCATCTGGTTTCTTCACTTGAGAAGTCGATGATTTGGCTGCAGCACCAGTCGCATCGATAGCTGACATCGGAACTTCACTCTTCGCACCAGCTGCCGGTTTCTTCTTTTTCGAACCACACATTTGAGTCAATACTGTAACAAGAAAAGATACGGTGTCATCTGGTTTCCCTCCTAAACTTACCAATACTCATTGCCATGTAGAAAACTATCAAGACACATACGGCCATTCTTTATCTCACGAACAACAAATCGAATTCCAGATGGTTTCTTCGAAAGGCGGCTTGTTGCCGAGTGGAATAAATCGATTATTGATTTATCGAGAAGGATGTGGAAAAGGGGCGGAGCCTAGAAAAATAGGGCAGTGGGACAAAGTTACGGTAGAAAACCGAGAAAATTGTGGAAAAACGCAAAAGTTGAAAAAAAAAGATTTCCAGAAAAATCTGTGACCCCGGCCCCATCATGTTCTGGTTTATTAGGCTCCGCCCATTTCGCTATATCTATCGAATCGATCAGTAATCGATTTATTCCCCCCAAGCTTGAGTATAAACAGATTCTAAACAACTCGCCACGAATTATTTGGAATTTTGTAAGTTTATTCAGAGAGCCCCCGCTTCTGATCCAATCGGAAATGATTTCAGTCAGTCCACCAAAATTTTACTAAAAAATAAGCAAGGATAGTAACATTATGTTACTCATCAATATGGTTGCCATGGGGATGTCTACATTCGGAACGACTACAAATGGTGGATTGCCAGGAGGTTCGGAGACGGAGAAGCCAGATGACGTGGATGGGACAACTGGGATGACGATGGATGAGGAAGCTCGAGGGAAGGAGGAGAGAAAAGGATGAGGAATCGACGTCATGATATGATAAAGAAACGCCAATTGATCCTACTTTTTCCTTGAATAAAAGGAGTAAATATTGTGTTGTGTTTTGTAGTTTTATGGTGCGATCACAGAGATGCGAAGCTTAAGGTCGCGAAAATGCGCTCCGTCGCACAGCGGTTGGCATGGTGCCAAAAAAGACTTGGCTGAGTGCCAAATTCAAGTTTAACGTGTATTATCGTATCTTTCAATGAAAGATACGCGACGCGCACGGAGCGGGAAATTCGCACCCCTGTGACGGTATAATTTCCTAGCAGTTTCGAAAAAGAGATTCGACGACTGAGAGTTAGACACCAGACTCAAAATAGAAAATAGCCCCGATCCCTCTGAAAAACCCTCTGAAACAGGAATAGAACCAAGAAAAAAGAATAGGGGGACAAAATCATTTATTCATCAAAATTTATCCCGTTGGTTCGAATGGTTGACTGTTGAAGATGTGTGAAGTTGGGTTGATCGATCGAAAGGGCGGCATCCTTCCATGGATTCGGATAGTGTCCATTTCAATCCGGTTTGTCCATTTGAATCGATTTGATGGCCATTGTAGTAGTGGGAATCAGAAGAGCAGACGGCCAACCAATTTAACGAGGCGAAGAAGAGTGACGAGAGATTTGACTGACTGAAGTCTTTCACTCGATTCTTCCATTTTTATAGTGAATAAAGGGGCGGAGTCAGAGATTTAGAGATAAGAGAGAGAGCACGTGGATATTTTAATCTGGTCGCAGATTTTAAATTTCGATAAGAAGCATTTTAAAGCAACTCGAATAGTTTTAAATTGTTTGATTTCAACTTAAATTCAACTAACTTTTAGGATGAAAACTATTATCTAGTAGTACATCAGCATATTATGTAACTCGACTTTCAGCCATAAATCCCATATATTATCATAAAGAGATATTTTAATGTCACTTGTATTACTGTTCCAGATAAAAATATCCACATGCTCTCTCTCTTATCTCTACATCTCTGACTCCGCCTCTTTATTCACTATAAAAATGGGAGAATCGAGTAGAAGACATCAACTTGTCGAGTCCCTCCTTATTCTTCTTCTTTCTGCTACTCTTCTGATTTCCATCTAATCGATTCAAATAGACAAACCCTTTTTGCATCATATCCATGAAAGGATGCCGCCCTTTCGATCGATCAACTCAACTTCAAAAGAGGGACAAAGCCAAAAGTGAAGAAGGAAATCTCAAGATGAAAAATATAAAATCGTGAAAAATTAGGAATATTCCGAAAATGTAAGAAACGGGGAAGAAAAAATAAGAACGAAGGTGTATCAGTAGAGGAAAAATATGTTGAAATCTTGAACCAGAGCCCACAAAACCAAACTACCATCTCGGCGAGCGGCTACGCGACCGGTGGTCTCTTCCTCTTCTTTCCTCGCGATTCACATGGTATCGATCCACGCGGTCACGCCGTCTGGGTTCCGGAGACATTGAGTAGTCTGTATCGGAGTAGTAATGACGTCTTCGACGCGGTCTTGAATCATCCGAGTAAGACTATTCAGAGTCAAAAGTGCTTTCCGAGGACGAATATCTCCGGTCGTGTCGTCTACGTGGCGATGGTGATCTGGAGTACGATCTCCCACTGCCCATCTCGACGTCCTCGATCCTTGGATGGTACGGTGGCGGCGGTGTCGGCATTCTTGGCCGCGGCGGTGTCGGCGCTCTGGGATGGTTTGGATCATTGTATCGGTGGTTCTGGTTGATTCTATTTTGTTGGCCATTTCGATCCGCGACTTGCTCTACACCATCCTGAAGACGTGCTGGAAGCGCCGCTCCAGCCAACTCCATGGCTTTATTGAAGAGTAGCCCGAGGACCACTGGATCAGTGAAAATGATCTCCGAATCTCGAACTTGTTCCAGTGTAGCAAGACTTTGGATCTTTCTGACTAGAAGCGTCTGAAAATTTTTGAAAAATGAAATCTTTCACTTCTAAATATATTATAAGCCCACCCCTCTTGCAACTGCGCCCCACCGCAAACGAAGGAGTATCGGTGAGAGATGCAGAGTTTTTTCTCGCGACTTTTTGTTGTTTTCCAAAAGATGTTTTGTGAATTTTATGGAAAACAGCGAAAATAGATCAAAAACTGTGAAATCCTGTGTCGGCGCTCACTGATACTCTCTCGTTTGCAGTGGGGCGCAGTTGCAAGAAGGGTGGACTGCTAACAAGTTACCTTCGCAGCTTTAAGTTCGTGTTGTACAGCCAACTCGAGGGCCTTCTTGATAGAGATTAGTGGACAACGTCTGATGAAATCTCCGCATGCCCATTTGGCATATCGGGCTTTCCATCTGGTAACAAGCTCTAGGACATCCTCGATATTTTCAGCTGAAACCTGGATTGAAAATTTTTCGATTCTCAAGATTCCTTGCCTTTAAGAGAATGGTAGACTCCATTGATGACCTCCAGGAACCAGTGGAAAGGTGCCTCCTTCACATTTTCCAGAACGAGAGTTGCATTTTGGACGCCCGGAGAATTGATCATAGCACCAAGGATTGAGGAGTGGCGGGTTAAATGCTGAAATTCTTTCTGAATAGCTTTCAGTAATGTGGAGAACTCACTCTCTTTTCAAAAAGAACTCACTCTCTTATCAACGTAGAATCGTTGATTTTCGACGATGATTGTGAAGTCTGAGATGTCTGATGAATCATTGCTGAAACTGATGTAGGAGACGAAGTTTCTGACTTCTGGAACAGCTTTCACGACGATTTCCATGTCCTCCTCCACTTCAACTTCAACTGGAGCTGCTGGACTCTCCACTTCTGGAGCCGCCACTGGAACTTCTGGAGCCGGTGCTGGATTTGAAGCATCTGGAGCAGCGTCCTCCATAACTTGATCTTGGATCAGCCTTGGTCTACCACGAGGTCTTCCTCTGACTCCACGGGATCCTCTGCCACGTGGCATTAATTGGATAGAATGGGTTTTTCTGAAATTGAAATTCAAAGTAATGAAAAAAAGACACACAAATAAGATAAGATAATGAAGACGGTGTGAGGAACCGTTAAAAAGGAAAATTACAAAAATAAGTTTATTACAATGGAACACAAGGAAAAATGGGCCAATATGACATCATAGACAGAAAAAGTTAACAAAAACACATGATGGATATATATTAGGATGTTCCCTGACTTGATGAACGTGACGAGGCGTTTCTGAAATAGATTTCTTGAAAAAGCTAACTCTCAAAACAGAATTTTGAGCATTTAGTGTATAATAATGATTTTTTTGCAATACACGATCACCCAGTCTCTCCGAGAAAGAACTGCAAAAAAAAAAATTGAGAAATGCTGGAGACGAATAAATTTCAGTTTCAGAAGTATTCAGAGAGCTTTATCCGCCCGTTCTATCCAGGTTTCAGATAAAATTTCCCATCGAAATGGCAATTTTTCATTATTAGTTCGAAAATATATCGGTTTTTCTTTTCTCAATTTTATCAAACGAATGAAAATAGCTGAAAACATGCGTCAGAATTTTCTACACATTCTAAACGAACAGTTTTCAAATTTGGTTCTTTAGTTTTTTTGGCGCTTTCTAGACATGAATCATGAATCAGAAATCTTTGAAGAGATTCCTCGGCGACGTCGTCCACTTGGATCTCGTCTCGGGCGGGACTCCTCAAATTCTCCAAAACACATAGTGTCGAGGGTTGTGGAGTGAGCTAGAAATAGGTTTGAATTCTCCATTGAACAATCCCATTATCAAAACTCACTCGACGAGGACCAAATCGGAGAGGTTGGAGTCCGCATAGGAGGCTGTGTGGTCTTATAGACTGCCACCTCCACAATGTCCGGTTCCTCAGCAGGAATTGATCGATGAGATGGTCATGTATCCAATTCTTCATCTGCTGATCTCTTCCCGCCATTAATCATATTTGGTTGCATTGTCGATACTTTGGAAGAGGTCTAGAAGAAAGAAAATTGGAACTCTCTACCGAAACCGAAGAAAACAGTGTGGGAAATTGAGACACTCAGACAAAAAGAGACATTTTTCAAGAGAATTGCGGTGGAGCGCAGTTGCAAGAACAGTGCCGAGCTGATAACCTTGTTGCAAAATCAACGCTATTTCTGTCCGAATTCAGCAATGAAACAGAAGTTAAAAATTCATAGTTTCAATAGGAGAGTTCTCTATTTTTATCGTGATATCACTAATTTTCGAAACCTGAAACAGTATCACATTACTGTATGTTTGTCTGTGTGTCCGTACATCCTACCTCTCTTCTTCATAGGAGATTCCAAGGAAACAAAACGTCTTTGAATCACAGAAACACCTCCACGTTTCAAAATTTACAAAACAAAAACAAAAACTTTCCACGTGTCCCTTCTTCGCCCTTATCTTCCCATAAAATCTCAAAAATTCTCCGTGACCTTTCCCCACTAACCAACATTTTCCTCATATAAAAGACAACAATTCGTCAGTTTTCGTCAGTACACAGTAGAACTCTGTAGAAAGCTATCTATTGCTGTATTTGTCGTATGGTTTTGCTTACTCTAAAGCAAGTAAAACAATCGAATAAATACAAAGCAGGGATGCTTAAAAGGGCCATAGCTCTCGTGGTTGTGGTCCTCGTGAACGGTATGTTTCATCGAGTCAATGGATCATCTCACTTCTCGTTTTCAGGCACTCTTGCGTATGAATTCAACGATCGCTCTGGTGCAACTACCAACAATGAGCAAAGCTACCTCTCGGATTCGATGTCCCCTGGAATCGGTATGGATTCGGGCTTCTGGCACCCTTTCAAATTCTCTTTTTCAGATCCACCAATCTCTTCTTATTCTAGTCACAATGACTATTCTGATACTTCGGGCCCTTCGTCCGATATTTACTCGAACTCTCTCAAATTTTATAATGGTAAGAATGAGCCATCAGGATCTCTTTGGAATTTCAATCCTTCCAGATCCGTCTCCCCTCACTCAATACGACAGTTCCAATCCTTCTCAACCCAGCTCTCCCCTAAATCTCACACACATCCGAACTGTCCGAAACGGTTAGTTGAATGTACAGCCAATAAACACTGAATATCTATTTTAATTCCAGCTAACGGCAAACTAGCCGACTATCTGAAACACACCACCATTGTTGCCCATCTTATCAATGGAATCGCCATCCAGAATGGTTTGATGAATGGGAAGATTCCAATTAACGATTTGGTTGGTGAGCTCCTGAACTTCGGGTCTGTCGCTGTTTCGGATATTGCCAACTTCAAAAAGGATAGTATCACTTCTTTGATTGATGACCTGAAAAAGACCAAGTCTAAGCTCGTTCCCACTTTTGAAAAGTATGAGGCCGAAGCTGTGCAATGGAATGAATTGATTCTGACTGCGGCAGGTCTTCCCGACATTAGTACACTCTCTAATGACGGTGATAGTTATTTCAAGAATCTTGAAACTCTCGGAAAAAAATTCAATTACATTACATTTGATGGACCAGCAAGAATACTTAAAGGTGTGAAGAATGTTCTAGACGGAGTTCCGCAAATGGTTCCGAAGGATGCGGATTACCTGCAACTTCAAAGTTTAATAAGTAACCTTCAAGAACTAGTAACATCACTTTCCGATTTTGACTCGGCGGTGAAAGCACTCAACAAGTACAAGTTTCAAGATGGTCCTACTATTTTTGCACCTATTGAACAATCAATTTGGATAATGAAGAAACGCGGTTCATTCAAATTCGCGTTCAACGAACCTGAAGTGAAAGGGATTGCAACGAATATCAAAGAAGTGCTTCAGGCTTCTGCCAGTTCGCAAGCTGCACAAAATGATTTTTCAATCATCAACAAATTGGCAGAATCAAGAATGACTCCTGGTAAAAACATACGAAAGTACACATATGGTCTTCCGGACGGCCTCTCGGATGTCAAGCAGCTAACTAAAGATGTTCGGGATCCGTGGATTGGAAAAATCGTCGCCATCAGCGGATCAAACTTAAATGGGTTGGCAGACGGATTGGAACCGATTTTTGGAATTGAAAAACGACTAAGTGGATTAGATGACAAGCTGAAAATCATTACATCGAACGATGTGCAGAACTCGCTTAACTACATCAAGACAGTTCAAGACAAGCTATCGACTTTGAAAACTAACACAGATGGTTTAGTTAAAAATTTGTTCCATGAAATAGAGACATGCGACAAGAATTCAAAAGTCAATGATGACACTTATAAAGTTAACGAAGCCATTCTTGAAGAGGTGAAGCTTCTGAAATCTTTCCTGAATAATGCAAATTCAGCAACGAAAGGGTTAGATTTGGACGGCATCGGAAAAAAGATACAATCATTTTTTGATTCTCTTGGCTTCCAAGACTTCAGTAAATATAAAAATTCGTTCTCCCAATTTGGAGTCGTCTTGGGTAACTTGAAAACTAAGGGACTGGCGATTATTCAACAGCTCCTCGATGACATCAGTCCAAGATTCAGCGGAATCACGTCTAAAGTATTGAAGGGTAAAGCTGAAACATTGATTGGTAACAAAACCAAAATCAATCACTTCGCGGGCTCCGACGTTGCCATTAAAAACCTGCACGACTGTCTGAAGAAACTAAAAGGTGTATCTTCTGATGTTTCAAATGCGATTGCAACTGGATCAGACTTAAGAAAACTAGATCCCAATGCAATAACTAATTTGGAAAAAATTACTACTGCAGTTTCTGAAGTTTCACAAAGTCTAACAGACGTTGCTTCAATTCCTGAAACAATGAAGAAGAATGCAAAGGAAGTGATAACTGAACTCAATAAGCTCCCTGATTCTCTACAAAAATCTAAAGTAGTCGGTCAATCAGTCAGTTCACTTCACACTGCTTCTCAGTTGATAGAATTCGAATCTCAAATCGGTCAACTCAAGACTATCGATGCTGATGTTCAAGCTGAAATTCAGAAGATGTCGAGTCTAGATGATAGAAAGAAAGCGGAAAGTCAGTGGGGTGCTCACAAGAAGGATATGGATGAGTTGGAGAAGACACTGGCTGAAATCAAAACATTTGGCACTGGAATCGACGTTTCAAAAGCTAAAACACTTGGTGCTTATGGTACTCCCTTGAAACAACTGGCATCTCTACCTTCTTCCAACATCAAAGCAAAGGAGAAATCAAAAGCTCTGGAAGTTCTTCTGAGCCAACAGAGTCAACCGCCAATTGATCCAAGCACCAAATCTAGGCTAGAAGCAACCCAAAAAACACTGGAACAACTCTCGAGTCTGGATCTTGGTTTTGCTAGTCATTCTGCCCAATATCAAAGTGCTCCGGCTGCATTCCAAGCTCTTCATGACTTTTTATCCAAATTCCTTGCTGTCGATCATCAACAAACAACTATCGTAACGGAAGAAGGCGGGTAGGTTTCGAAACTAATCGATTGTAACTTATACATTAATTCGTCTTATTTCAGAGTCTCGCTCGTGTATATTGGGATAATTGTGGCGACTATCCTTATCGGCTTGGCCGGTATAATATTGTTCTACTGTGGGTTCTGGAAACCGAGAGAAGAGGCGAAAAATTTCATCAAAAACAATCGTTTAATCAATAAAAAACGAGCTGAAATCTATCACATCAGAGTTCACGATGCTATGAAGGTTTTCACACAACAAACACCCAAAAAAAAGAACGAAAACACAAAACCAACCAAAGAACAGACTGAAGAAGAAAAGAAAGCAGAAGAAGAAGAGAAGAAAGCAGAAGAAGAAAGAAATTATGGAGATATAAGAAAAGAAAGACATAGGTAATGATACACGCGAAGCAGAGACAAATCATAACACTTTCAGATACTTCGACACGCTTTGTAATCCGGGAACACAAGTGAAGGTTGAAAGTCTGGACCATGGAATTCATGCTAATCACGTCACGACGAAATCAGGAAAGAAGTATATTGCGACACAGGTACGGAAGAATCTTGAATTATTTAATTCAAATCAATTTTCAGGCGCCCATGGGAAATGATATGCCGGGAAAAATGAGTACTCTTGGCGACTTCTGGTGTATGGTATTACAATATTCTTCTGAATTCGTTGTATCGTTATGTAGTGATGATGAGATGATAAACAGAAATGGAAGGGGGCCAAAATGTGGACTTTACTTTGCGAAAGAGAAAGGCGATCAAGTGATAATTGAAAACCGCTTCGCTGTGAAAACCACTTCAAAGCAAGAAATCTTGAATAATAACGTTGTTAAGAGAATTGTGAAGATTTCTGACAACACGTAAATTATATTCAACAGACGGTTATTTATCTCATTTTAATTTCAGAAATGAATTCCCTAACCATACTTTGACACACTACCAATATATTACTTGGCCTGATCGTGGGGTTCCAACTGATCATGAAACTGGAATTGCACTGATGGATCTTGTGAAAAAGAGTAAGAAGCCTGTTGTTGTCCATTGCTCTGCTGGTATCGGAAGAACAATGTCATTCATTGGAATGGAATACATCTACGAGGAAGTTTTGGCCAATCCCGGTATTGTATGGTGCGATGCGATGATAAAGATGCGCGACGCCCGTTGGCACGGAATTCAAACATACGTTCAGTCGATTTGGGTTTTATTGGCAGTGTTTTTTAAACTCATAAGGGTAATACAGAACAATTGAAATTTTCTCTTTTTTTTTAACTTTCCTGCTTTCAGAAGTACAAACTGAAATCAAAACCGTATACTGAAGACCTCAAGATAATGCTGGAAATTAATGATGATCCAGCAGCCGCAGAAGCACCAGAAGCAGCTCCAGCTGCAGCTCCGGCTGAAGCTCCAGAAGCCGCAGAAGCACCTGCAGCTCCGGCTGCAGCTCCAAGAGCTCCAGCAGCTGGAGAAAATGCAGAGGGAATTCATGAGGAGGATGAGAACCAGGGACAGCCAAGAAATCACGTCATCATACCAATAGAATAGAACTAGTCTTAATTACTTGAATTAATTGAACCAGCAACGACTGGTATTGAATAAATTATTTGTGTTGGGAATCTGTACTTTTGATTCTTTCAGCGGCCGTTTCAATTTTTCCAGATTTTTTCAGCATGAATTCTTTCTGGATCTGACTGAAGAAACATTTCGAAAAATGTCAAAATTGTGCTAAAGTACATCAAAAATGAGTTTAGACATTTCCTTCTTGCTTGCTTTGTATACAACTTTCAAAAATAATGGAATTAGGTGGAAAAGGGTTCGAGAATCCTGAGTATAACTTTACTGAAAATGAACATTCTTGCATTGAAAACTCTTGAAAATCAACTGAAAATTAGACTTTCGAGGTGGTCCGTATTGGACATTATATTGGATTGAACAGCTATTGGACAGCTGAAAGAAAGACATTTTGGATATCGGTTTGAAGAAAAGTGTTAGAATCATGAAAATATAGCCCCTGGGGTAACGTTGTACGTCGAATCGAATGGTCATAACAGATTTTTTGTATCTGTACTGGTTCTGTCTGAAACCACCCGGAAATCTAGGAGGTCCCATTAATATTGGACGCACTACAGATAAAAATGAATTTCCACGTAAACTAATCTTCACGATAAAAACACGTCATTCGAATGATTCCAGTCATTTCCAATCTTCTAAATAATTGTTTCATTCAAACCCCAGTAATGGTCGATTGGATAACATGCTTCAAAACAAAACCACTATTTCTGAATTGGCGACTTCTTCTGATTATCACTCTAAACATTTTGACACATGGTATGTTGGATTCATGATTCTGAATAAAGTTGGTCTTCTACTTTCAGCATCAGATGCTTCTGTTCAGTCGGATGATCTCCACAACGTAGTTTCAGATGTTTCTGCTGCCTCATATTCTTCAAACTCTTCAAATCAAAACTGGACAACTGAAAACGGTAATGAACACTGTTGAACTGTATCAATCATTATACTTCCAGATGCTTCGGCTATAAATTTCATTTATGACAAAGAATTCGTTCATGGAGATATGATCACTCGAATCAAACGAGATGGTATAATTTCATTCGAATTCAGTTTCTCTCTAATATAATCATACTTCCAGCCAACAACGAGTTTCTAGACAATGTCGCCGTAGTTTCTCATATTGTCTCTGGAATCACTCTACAACATTCTCTAATTAATAATGGGACTCTGGTTGAAATCTTTGTTGGCGAGCTTCTCAAGTTTGGTAACTTCAGCATATCTGATGTCGTCGGATTCAATATTTCCAAAATCGAAACTTACATTGATTCTATCAAAGGTGTTAGAGGTTCCTTCAATACTTATTCCTTGAAATTCGAAGAAACCGCATTGAGTTATGACGAGGTGCGTAATGAGTCAGAGAGCATTCGAGATTTCTTGAATTCTTCGAAATCTGATCGATACTTCGGAGACATTGAAATTGCAATGAAGATGGACATGGTCAAATTGGACACGTTGAAGACATCAATAGATCATCTGATCTCCGAATTCAAAGCTCTCAAAATAGATTTGTCAGAGACTACAGCTCTCCGAGATACTATTCAGAAGTTCGACGATTTGAAGGCCTTAGTTGGTAGTTTGAAACCACTTGAATCTCTCCGAAATGGCACTGAAATCTTCACAGATTTCGTGAAGATTCTGAAATTAGCATCTGACAGAGAAAATCTGCAGAGTGTTACCATCAAAAGAGCTGAATTGGATACCTTTCATAGTCATATGAATCTGATCCAACAGATGATGAGAGAAAACAACTCCATAAATAATGAGATCTCCAAGCTGAAGAGTTTCTCGGCTAATTTCGCTTCAGAAACTACAAAATCCAGTTTTGGCTTTCAATATGGGCTGGATGATGTGAAAAAGTTGATGGAGGACGTAAAACATCCATGGCTCGTAAACATGACAGGTGATCTATCATACCGTTTGTATCGATTATCTGATGGATTCCGTCCTTTGTTCGTATTGACAAAGCAGATGATTCGGTTGAAAGAGAAACTGAAGAAACTCTCTTCCGTAGATACATTCCCATCTCTGACTCACTTCGATCAAATTCAAAAGAAACTGTTGTCTCCGAGTTCGTTGAAGTTGATTGATGTAGTCGAGAAGTACAAAGCATGCACTGGATTCCCAATTTCACAAAATTTCAAAGAGAAGATTTCGAATATTAGTAGAGATGCAAAGATTGTTGAAAGAGGGATAACTTCGTTGATTGTAGCTGTTAAGACTACAAGTAAAATCGACTTGAAGTCAATGTTTCACAACGTTGAGAAGAACAATCGATCAATAATAGTTCATCAGGAGTTGGCTCTTCTCAAGACACTTTATGCATCTGTTGACAGAATGAGGCTATCAGAAGCATTGGCAAGTCTCCAGAATAGTAGGCAAATCATTAGTGCATTTCGCCAAAATGCTACCGGAGAGCTGGCGTATCACGCATGTATCCACAAGCTGAAGACTGGTTCAGAGCAGTTGGTTCAACTAATTCAAGCGATTCAGAAGATACGAGATGTGGATGAAAAGATGATATCAAATGCTGAGAACGGAGTCTCCATAATTTCAGAAGTGATCGAAGAACTATCTGGTATCAGAAAACGTTTCAAGAACATGAAAAAGGGAAAATGGCAAGAGTTTCTGAATATGATGCGTGATTCGGAAGCATACTCGGAGAATATATTTCAAACATTAAAGTATCTGAGAGAGGCCAACAGCCTCATTGAGTTGAGAGCTTCGATTTCTGGACTCGAATCAATTGGAAGCAGTGTTGAGATGGAAACACGTGAAATCGGGAAGCTAGATGATGGGAAGAGAATCATGAAACAATGGGGAGACCATCAGAAAGATATGGATCAATTGAATGATGCTATAAGAGAAATCAAGTTATTCTATGATTTTCTCAATATCTCCAAAGCCACGACAATCGCAGAATATGGTGTTCCTATTCTAGGAATGCTTCACTTCCCGGATGTGGGAATGAATTCCAGAGAGAAATCAGAGGCAATCGGAGAACTTCTTCAAGGTGTTATTCTGGATCCAAAAACAAGATTTGAGCTAGAAACCAATCAGAAAATATTCGATGAATTGGCACTTCTTGATCTTCAGTTCTCTAGTCATCGACATGATTTCAATGCGACTCCGGAAGCATTCAGAGAATTCGGAGTGTTTTTGAAACTGTTCTTAGAGATAGAAGAGTGGGTTCAAAAACAACAAATTTAAAGTTTTAGACGACTTATTTTCAGAGTGTCATACACTATTATCATCTTCTCGTGTGCTGTAGCACTGGTAGTCTTGGCAATAGCAATGTTCGTCTATGTAAAGTTCTACTATCTTCCGAACAGAATTCCGAAAATTCATGCAAGAGTGATGAGATGGATCAAGAGGGAATTTCCGAAAAACGCAAAGATTGCATTGAAGATTCATGAGGATATAATGAGGATGATTGAGGCTCCGATTGAGCATGATCAGCTGTTTTCGTATGCGAAGCTGGATCCCGGCAAGCATAGGTGAGTCTTAAGTTTTCAGCAACAAAAAAAAACATAACTCCCTATTCCAGAAATCCGCATATCTTCTGTAATCCCGAAAATCGTGTGCTCATCTACCCGAAAGATCCACGTGATTCCCGTGTTCATGGAAACTGTATTCGAACGAGAAAAAAAGAATTCGTCGCCACGCAAGGACCGATTGGAGACGAGCTAATGGGCGGATTCCAGTACAAAAACGAGAAAGGCGAACTGGTTCTTGTGGATTATGTGGATACTCGTGAAGATTTTCTGACAATGTTGGTCGAGCGGAAAGTGGAGAAAACTGTGATGTTGTGTGATTTCGTGGAGAATGGAATACCTCAGTGTGGCGTCTATTTTATAAAGGAGTTGGGTGGTGTCATAGTGATTGGAAGATTCACGGTGACAACGATGACGGTGGATTCGATATTGAATGGGAACGGAAGTAAACGGGTACTGAAGATAACGGAGAAAGGGTATGTGTATCTAGATACAGAAAGGAAATGTTTTCAGTACACAAACAAGTTACAGTAAACCTGAAGTACTGCTGGACCACTATCAATACCTTGCATGGCTGGATCAAGATATTCCGAATGGACACGAAGATATGTATAGACTGATGAATATGGTGAACAAGAGCAATGTACAGTACTCATTCTTGTTTCACAGAAAAATCAAGAATTATTTCAGAAGCCAATAGTGGTTCACTGTTCAGCCGGTGTCGGACGAACCACTGCATTCATTGCTCTTCATTATCTGACCGCTGAGGTGGCACTTTGTGAAACAACGTCTTTCACCGAGTTCGCTATCGATTTGAATATGAAAAGATGGCGAGCGCTTCAGACTGTTCATCAGTCTTATTGGGTTCAAGCTGGAGTGGTTTATAAAACTCTTCGTGTAAGTTCTATTGAATCGATAAATTGTTAGATTTTGATTTCAGGATCGCAAGTTGAGAATGAAATACTATAAGAAATATATGAAACGATTCGAGGAAATGAAGAAATGGGAAGTGGAAAGAGAGGAGTTGGCGAGGAAAGAGAGAGCCAGTCATGTGGCTATTCAGATGCCAGACGAAACAGAGTGATCTTTTGTGAATTTTTGATATAGTAAAGATTTCAGTTTTGTAGTTTATTACTGAAAGACTTTCAGCCTGAAAGTATTATCAACTAAGCTTCAGGAATGTTCTGTCTTATTCCAGTTGCTTATTTTAGGAGAAAGAGTAGAAACATTGTTACAGTAAATTCAATTGCAGATCCAACTGTGGGAGTGATTTCACAAACTTAGCGAGTATTGAATACATAAGTTAAGTAAGCGGAGCGAACGCAGGGATAGCCGATGGAAGTTAACGAGTAAAAAATGATGAATTCTCGCTAAAAAAGACAGCAACTCTAGATTTATGAAATTATTTTAACTATAAAAAGAAGTAATCGTAGAGTTCTCTTCAGGTTCTATTCAGGTAGAGTTCAAGTGAGTACTAAACGTCCGAGCCTCGACAAATTCGAAAGTGTGCAATTCTGATAATTGCTGGAAAACGTTAATCAGAAAACAACAAAATTGCGAAAGAAAAGCGAACGAGAAACCCTGAATGGTCAGCCTAAAATAGAAGACATGCGATTAATAGACGACAAGAAAGAACCAAGCAAGATAATTCTCACGATATGGGCGGGTGGAACTAACTAAAATTAAATACAACTGTCTCACTATTCTCATAGAATGCAAGTCCAAAAACCTACCGAATCCAAAACAAATCGATTCGATCAGTCTAATTTGAATCACTCCCCAGGATTCACTCCTCAGCCAGACATTGTCGAATAATGCGAAAAATGTGTATAATTACAGATTTTGTGCGGCTGCAGCATTGACAGTAGCAGCGAGATCTCCCTTTCCTTCAGCCAGACGCTGTCGAATGATTGTAGCAACAGCTTTTTGCGTCGTCTTCCTCTCCAACTTCTGCAACTTCGACTCAATATCTCTCTTCAAATCCCAATCTATCTTTTTCGGTGCCAACATTGCCAAATCTACACTGTCGATGGCTTTCTCATGAAGAACATCCTAAAGAAATAATAATTTATAACGAGAATAGAGGCTTGAGCTACCTTTAAATGATCTGTTATTTCCCTCTGGACAATATCCAAATCTAATGCAGTATTTTGAGTGCCGACCGCCTCATCTGGCTTGTGATTTCGGAATTCTCGACCATTTTCTCGGTTCTTTTTTGTCGATGTCTCGCCTTGGTCGTAATCTTCCTCTCTGAAAACATAATTTATAATTTTCTCCCTGATTTTCAATTGTTCAGATAACTTACTGCATCTCAACACCATGAATCTTCGATTTCATTGCAAGTAACCGCCGTTTGCGGGCTTTTGATGCAGCTTCCAACGAAGTTTCGTGGTTTGTAAGACTTTCGATGTCCTCATCCGAATCACTTTGATTTTTGTCGGTCATCTGCGAATAATAAAGTTTTAAACGATAGAAAAGGTACAAGATTTGTGTTTTATCCAAATAAATCAAACTTTGAGAAAAAAGAACAAGAAAAACTCTTGAAAAACAGTATTTACTCTTTTTGAAAACGAAAAAAAGGTTCAAAAAATGTTGTGTCGATTTACGAGGAGCGCAGGATTCCCATTTGCAGGTTTCGACATTTTCAAGAAGAGATAGTTACAAAAATCGGAACCTTTTCAGGAACCGAGATGTTTTTATAATTCGAATCAAATGTATATTTATTTTCTTCAACAAGTTTCGATGTTATGCAAAAAGAGGACAAGGGATTAACCCGACAGAAACATTCAAAAAGTGGGGAAGAAAAGTCAAAAGACAGGCGTAAAAATGTATCAAAATTATCAATAAAAAGCTCAATAAGTAACTTAAAAAAGATTGTCAGATCGAAAAAATTGGTGGGGTGTCACTGTGTCAGAAAGATGCTCCGTATTCCCGGGGGAGAAAATGAGAGAACGAGTAGGTCGAAAATGGGTAATTTTGAGGGAAAACAGATAAATTAAATTAACGAAAATTTGATGTAAATATGCTTAAAATAATGAAAAAGTGATAATAAAAAAGATCAGAAAATGATTAAGTGTAGCTGAGAAGTCCTTGGATTCCATTGAGGAATTTCTCCATTCGGCTGCGGAATTGTACTCTGAAAAAAGGGCAAAATTAATAGATTCTAGACAAGTTTCGCTACCTTCCACGACGATTTCCAGCCTCCGGAGTGACCGTCATCAACTCTGTGAATGCTGCTTCCAATACTCCACGTGCTTGTTGATTCGATCGGTTTGAGAGCAAATTGTTGACGTATTCGTCGAAGAAGGACTATAAAAATTAAGTTTTTAAAATGATTCCAATTAAAAAAAAACTCACTCTCTCAAAAGCAATGAGTGCGTACAAGGCAGAGCACGATTCGGCGTAGATACTATTCTCACAGGTGTTCGATAGACACGTCTCGAATACAGTCTGAAAACGAAAAAAGGAATATTTGATTGCAATTAAAAATTGATAAGTACCGGAAGCATTTCTTTGAATAAAAGTGCCAAATTCTGTGTGCATCTCGGTTTATTCGATTCAATACCGTAGTGAAGGACAACTTCAGTGAGCGATTCAAGAGATGTCGACGTGATTTCCATTCCAAATTGTCCAGTCATTCCGAGCCGAATACACTGACACAACGATGACATCAAGTTATCTGACATTTCAGCCAGTGATTCTGGAGAGAACTCAACGAGATACAAGATGAGGCGGAAGAATTTGAGAGCCACTTCTGGCATTTGGAGGACACGGTCATTCATGATTGTTAGAAGCATTTCGAGTGAATGGATGACGACTTTCGCTCCAGTTGAACAGTTTTCTTCTCCGAGTGTCAAGAAGTCTTTCGAGAGAACATTTGAGAGAATGTCGATGAAGAGAGCCTGGAAATTATTAGTTGTTTATTAGCACGACAGGCTTCCTACAACTGCGCTCCACCGAAATGCACTTGAGAAATGTCTCTTTTTCTCTGAGTCTCTCAATTTCGCACACAATTTTCTTCGGTTTCGGTAGAGCGCGATTGTGAAAAGCGACTAACCAAATCCGCCGCCTTATCCTCATCATCAGCCGTAAATGTGGAGAATCTCTTGATTTGATCATTTCGATACGAGTCGACAATTTGTAAAAGTGATGAATACAATGCATTCGATTCATCCTCATTATCAATATAAATCGATACTTTTGTTGTCACATCGAGAATTAATTGAAGAATATTCGAAACGACGATCTCGTTCTGGTTACGAGATTGCATTAGTCCGATGCATTTTTCGATGATTGCGTAGAGAAATTCTGGAAAAGGAGGAGTTATGAGGGAGAGATCTTGAGAAATGGAAGTTGAAATTTCTAAACTTTTCGTAGGAGTTGCATATTTATTTTAGCGGGAATCAACGAGTAACTGAGTTTGCTACAACTTTTGAAACCATACATTAGATTACCTACCGCCGTAATTAGTTGTGAACTTCCGTACAAACGGGCACACCGATAGACACAAATTTGAATGGAAGAATGAAGAGAATCGGTCACTTTCACAGGTTTCTAACGAAAGATCACCATATGTTTTTCCAGTTGGAAAATTCCACGTCAATTCTTTTTTTTTTCAATATTTTCGATAAATTTTCTCCTCACGCAACCTATTGCCCTACTCCACTTTGTCTTATCTATCAATAAGATCTCTGATCAGATGGCTATATAAGGATGATAGAAACAGTAGAATCTTCACTCGGTTTGTTCAACCACTTCCCTCTCCACTGGTCTCCTTCACCGTCCCCTTGGATAGGAGAACCTTCCTTGGAGGAAGTCGATGGGATGACTTCTGGAGTCGTCGGACGTCTTCTGGTGGGCTCTTCTGGATAGACAATCGACGATCGTTTGCAGTGGAAGTGGTCGTTCAATTCGTTCTCTTCTCATCACGTAATGGTCATCTCCGGTTAGAAGACTCGTTGAGGGAACTTCTTGGCCAAAGTGATATGGAGGATCGAGCGAGCCGAGGCACCGACGTGCTCAACGAGAGCACCCGATCAACCATCCGATAAACAGAACGACGAAACGACAACGGACAAGACGATGATGATGATATTTTTTGGATGGAAGAGAAGGAAGGAGGAAAACAAAAGAGTTATGGCCGAACCGAAGGGATAAAATTTAAAAATTTAAAAATAAAAATTGTGTATTGAGAACTTGTGTGTTTTGTTTTGCTTCTTGACATGTAGTCTTTCGGCGCACTGACAATGGAAATTTCATACTCCAGCAGGAGTGAAAGTAGTGTCTTTGACTAGTTATTCTGAGGTTGAACAGTTTCAGAAATAAATAAAAAATAACTTCTGACTTGAACAGTTTCAGAAATACAGTTGCAGTTGTTTTCCTATTTTCATCGATTGTACCTTAAAAAATTGAGTTGCGAGATCTCCGAAGTTCTGAATCTGAGTTAGAACTCCTCCCTGCTAAAAAACTGAATTCAAGTTGTCGAATTCTGAAAACGGATTCAAAATCCTCACGTCTTCAGCTTTCTTTTCATATCACTTTCAGCCAATTTCAGCTGATTTTAAAGTAAACTTTCAGCCGATTTAAACGGATCTGAACCGATTTTTCTACTTTATCTGTATGAGTTTCTCTATTACTCGGTTTTCAATTAGGACATAATACAAAATCTAAAACTCACTGAAAAGAACGGGAGCCGAATGACTCTGACTGGCTTTCGCCACTCCATCAAAACACTGAAGATAGTCGACAATTTGTGAGTCGATTTCCGACTGAGATGGCACTGAACACGCCGCCACGAATCTCTCTGATAGAGGGACGAGGATCTGGAAACGATCATTTAGAAAACTTCTCCAACCATCTACTCACCATTTTGAACATGTTCTCTTGTAACTCTTGATCATTCGCAGCTGCACCAATCAAAACCAACGCCTTCATAAGATTCGATCGATTTGGAAGACGTGCAATATCAAGAGAGTTCAAGTACTCGAACAGCTCAGCAGATGAAGCAATATCAGACGCATGAGATTCAACAAGACTCAGAAGACAATCGATTGCATCTTGGCAGAGTTTCTCTTCCGATCCGTAGTTCACTAGGACTGCAAGAACCTTCTTGACGACGAATCGAACGAGAACTGCTGAGAATCCTTTGTCTTTTGGCATCACTGGAAGATGTTCAGATGCAACACCTTGGTAGTCATTCCACTTCTGAAAAACAAGGATTGTGATTGAAAATTCATAATGATAGAGCACTCACATCACAGTCCACCGGACTACTCGCCGCATTCAAGAATCTTCTGAGACAGAGGAAAGTGCTTCGACACAGTTCTGGACTGATCATTTCACGGGACGCATTGGCGAAGACGTCGTGTTCGATGGCAGCCCAGGCGAAGAGTTCTCCCATGATTCTGAAAAAAAAATAGAGATTGATTGATTCAGAGCATACTTGCAAATCGAGCCAGGGCGTAACTCGCTTAAAACTGAGTTTTATGAGCTGAAAAACATACCAAAATTTAGATATCGGCGAGTTCTATGTCCAGACCTACTGTTGGAACCTAAACCGTCGAAAATAACTCGAAATGTATGATTTAGATGGAAAATTGAGTGGTTTCTAAAGTTTTGAGCTAGAAATTCTATTTTTATCTTTTTAATTTTTTTTTTTAAATGTAAATTCAAAAACCATTCCATTTTCTCGTGTCAGTGGTTTCCGCCCTTTGAAGAAATAAATAAATTAAATTATTAATGTGAAAAAAACTCACTTTTAGGCGGACAATTGCGGGTTTTATAGATTTTTTGAGCAAAATACTTAGATTTTATCGGGCTTCATCAAAATTCATTGAGTTTTTGAGCTTTTGATGTGATTTCAGACAAATCGGAGAACAATCTGTTCGAGCCAAAAACTCATTTTTACTAGAAATTTTCACAATATCCAATATTGGGGCTATTCACGTCCGGAAAAAAACGTTTTTTTCCCTCGATTCAATGCCAGAAAAAAACGAAAAAGAAAACAGCTCGGTTCGTGGCACATTAACGACTAGCCATCCGGCCCGTAATAAGTCACAGACATAGAACTCGTTGAGATCTACATTTTGGTATATTTTTCAGCTCATAAAACTCAGTTTTAAGCGAGTTACGCCCTTGCCCATGATTTCTTCTAAATATTCTGTCTGCCTGTCCGCCCGTGTCTCTCCCATAAACTTACATAACAAACGGATCAACTTCTTGTGCATAAACCTGTCTATCCTGTGTCGGATGCTCAATACACAATTGCAGATACTGCGCCTTCTTCAAACAATCGAATTTTCGTCCCGAATGAAACAATTTCTGTGTGTAATCGAACACATCTCCTGCAACATGACACGCTCCGTCGATTTCCTCTCCAACAATCGAATTTGCGAGAATGAGCATCAACCAGTGTTGATCCTCTTGCCAGATCGGGAGACGGCTCATATCAGCGGTGCCAGTGGCCATGCTGGTGAATTCGGCGAGAGAAGAGTGGAGGTTTCTGGAAATAAATTGAAATGTTCAGTGAAATTCTCGGCATTCAAAAATCCTTACGTCGCCATATTCTCCATGAATTCTCCAACACTATAACAAATCATTGAGCTCAATGGATTAAATAAATCAACAAAAAGAGTTCTATCCTCTGAATCATCGTCCCCATCATCCTCGTCTTTTGCTTCTGGACGTGATCCTTTCGGCGGTGCCAATACATTTTGAATGAATGAATTCACAATCATCAGAACCGGCCATTTAACCAATTCATTATCGATTGCATCCGCTTCTTCTTCCGATGAGAACGTCGTTCTCCATTTTCCACGAAGTAACACTACGATGGCGTCGTAGATCAAAGCAAGGGATGTATGGTCATCATGTTCTGCTTCTCCCTGGAAAGCATCCGAAATTGTCATAGAAAAGAGGTTTTTGAAAAAGAAGTTTTCTAGATCAAAATATCTCAAAATCTCCTAAAATCAGCAAATTTACTAGGGAAGGTCATAGAGTTTGGCCAGTTTGGAAATAAGGCCTATATCATTGGAACGCTGAGAAAACGCTGAATCCAAATAAATATTCAGTTTTTGCCCTCGAGGTCGAAAAAATACAAAAAACTCTTGCATGACAGGGAATCGAACCACACCCTTCACCATGCCACACCGCCTCACTACCACCTACACCGACGTTTTTCACATGTCAGGAAGGTAATGACTTGCCAGGAGTCCAAAATTTGACCCCGTTTTACCCGAACAGCATGCCTCAAGGACAAAAACTGAATATATATTTGGAATCAGCGTAATTTCAGCTTTCAAATGATACAGGTCACATCCCATATCTCCACACTGACTCGTTAACCTTCCCCAGTTAGTAGCGATCACCTCTCTCTCGTTATCTTTTTCCCTTATCTCTACTTAAAATCTACAATCCGATAACAATAATATTCTCATGGCCCCATAATCTCATTTTTCCCGTGAAAATTCCGTATATAAGAAGCCCTCTGTCGCCCGGTAGAACCATAATCTCAACAAAATTCTTCCGCCTTCCGCCTCTTCTCTCCCGGAGAGCATCCGCTCCTTGGCTGGCACCTACGCATAGATTGTCTAAAGGCGACAAATAATCAAGAAAAAAATTGATGCTCAAAGAGGAGAAGTGACTCAGAGTAAGTTCTACTTCCGACACTCTTCATTTTAATCTTCTTTCTCTTTTCAGTCTCCAACCAAATGAGTGAATGCTTCCAGATATGCAAATAGAAGAATAAAGCTCTTGACACAACATACTCGGGATTTTTACACTCGTCGATCTAATAAAGGCTTTTTATAATGAATCATGTGTTTTCTGTCTTCTTTTTCAGATGTCCTCTCATTTTTCTGTCTGAAATCTATCTATTCTCTCTCATGTGACTACAGTACACTACAGTACACCTCTTCGAACTCACAATAGCCTTCTGCATCGCTTGATTCGTTAAATGAATAGTATAGTCTCTCAAAAATCCGAAAAATCTCGTTCTCAGCTCGGCTTCTTGTCTCATAATTGAAGACAACGGTCTATATAGAAATAGTCGATTGACGATCATACAGAAATGATTTGTTTCCCATTTTGATGGTCCTTGGGAGAATAATTCGAGGAGATTACTGATATACATTCGGACGTATTTTGTACTCGCATCTTGGTCAGCTACCGGCATACAGTCGCCTGAAATAAGGAGATTATTTGAAGGGAAATTCTAAAATCGAAAATGAATCAAACCTGTGAGAGAAGCCAACTGAATCAAACAGTTCATTGACTTCGTGCATAGTGTTTCATCGTGTCGAATTTTTGAGTGCAATTTGAAGAAAAGGATGAAGAATTCATCATTTTCAAGGAGATCTTTCCAGGTAATTGGTGGTCGGAATGATGTCGACGACTGAAAATAATATAGTAGTGATTATTTGGATTCGAACCGAATACTCCTACATAAATACAGTACTGGCCACAAAGAATGTGAGTTCGAGACAGCCTCCCTGACTTTGTGAGTTCGAGACAGCCTCCCTGACTTTGTGAGTTCGAGACAGCCTCCCTGACACACTATCGATAGTTTTTGGAGTGTATAGATCACAAGTAGAGCATTATTTTTATAGTTGACAACTTTTTTGCACGGGCACATCCTATGAAGTTATCGACCGTCAAAAAAATTTCTCGCAATTTTGGCCCTTGGAGACTTCTTTGAGTTGTTTACTTTGACCATTGATAACTTCTTAGGATGTGCTCGAACAAAAAAGTTGTCAACTACAAAAATGAAGCTATGCACTCCATAAACTATCAACATTGTGACACCATTAGGGAGGCCGTCTAACACTCACGAAGTTGATCATTTCCAACTAAACACTGCAAGTGTCGCATTCTTTACGGTCAGTACTGTACATATAGGCTCTGTTTCACAGACTAGGATATGATGACGGTGACGTACAGAAACAAGAGCACAGTCCGCCTGATTCCTCCAGTCTGGTAATTTATCAACTACAGATGAGGCCCTCTCCATACTCACTAAAACCGAAATCAGACAACCAAGAACACGCCTGTCGCTCTTTTGACCTACCAATGAACTTCGAAATGATGCAGGCCAACAAACTAGAGAATATCTTTCTCGAACATGGTGTTTTTCTGATCTATAACGTCCTTTAATTCCAGGTAGACTGGGTACTTTTCATCTCAGATTACCCTCCCAGTCCTCTAGTACTTCTACAACAAAAATTCAATCTCCATCTCCCTTATTAAAAGTGTCAAAAACCCTTTCAACTAAATCGAACATATTCAGTTCACTCGATCAAAAACCTCTACAACTATTCTATGTCCCTCATTTAAATCCCCTCTTCTCTCCCTCAAATACAGATATTCCTATCGTGGCAAAGTTCGCAGATTCGACTAATCCGGCTCGTCCCATCCGCCTCCAATTTCGAATCGAAACTTTTTCGATTTCGACAATATTCTATCCATATATCCAACCATGAGACCACTACATCTCTGTTCGGCACTTCTTTTCACTATTCTCGTGCCAGTACTCGTGGAATCGCAGTATCCCATTACTTATGGTTGTATGGCACAGATTCTCGCGTATTCTCCAATGAATAAGTTGAACACAGTAAGCTCTAGATGAAACTGAAACTGATATCATTTGAAATTCTGAAATTTCAGTTCGTCAACAACATCAACAACAAGGACACCACATTGGCATTGAAGAAGAAGAGAGCAAACTCATGGGTTCCATCAAACATGGTAGGATAGATACAGTACCCCTCAAGGATCATTCCATTTCCAGGGCACCCACAAATTCCCAGCACTCGATATCTACGGAACAAGTTCCGGTGCTCTGTCGGGTGTCATCAGTCTTCTTGACCACCGTAACACTGTCGGTTTGTTCTGGAATGATCTGACACCAGGACTCACAAAAGTATTCAATGCCTCTGTGGCAAAGACCTACAAAAATATGTGGGCAAAGACGGATAAAGTGCACGACAACGCGTTTTTCGATGCGTTGAACGAGTGGTACGCCTATTGTCATTATCATGTGAGTTGGGATGGGGGTCAAAATGGGTACGAAATGGTCTTTGTCTTGTGTCTTTCCAACTTAAAACCATAATCATCTTTCTTCATTTTCAGAGTCCAGCCGGAAAACGCACAGGTCTCTACAATGCGATTCAAACAGTGACTGCCAAGTACACAAACAACACAAACTTGAACTTCGAACCAATGGGATCCAGTTTTAATACTCGTTTCTTTTTAATGATTATGATGGGAATGTGGTAGATTTTCGTTTTGGAAGAGAAAGCTGACTTTTTGAGTAATAAAACTGAATTTCATGTGATTTTTCTTCCAGTGTTAATATTAGCTCAACACAGTTCTTACAACTGCGCTCTACCGTAATCCTCTTGAGAAAAGTCTCTTTTTCTCTGAGTCTCTCAATTTCGCACACTATTTTCTTCGATTTCAGTAGAGCGCGATTGTAAGAAGCGTGCCGTGTTAATAGTTGTGCGACTTTTGACGAAATCAACACAAAACTTTTTAAAACTGATTCGTTTTCCCTTTCTTCTTTTTATTTCCAAATCTTACCTGATGATTACTCAAAAATCGTCGATACAATCTGCTTGAGAAGTTCCAGGACAGAATATTCTCAGAAACTTCGAGAAATCTATCACATAATCTTCTCGTGAAGTTGTTACCAACAATATCTTCTTGATTTGATAAAGCATGAAGTGTAGTGAGAGACATTTCAAGAAGACGGCGGAGTCCATTGTTCTGGAAACAATATTATATACAAGAAGGATTAAAATTCTGAAAATTACCTCAAAAGTAGATTTTGCTTGTAAATGAAAATCCCAAGTGATCGAAAACTTTGAATTTCTCCATGCCGAAGAGAATTGTTCGATTAGAGCACTAATGAAGAGACAACCAGCAGCTTGAATCGTTGATGATTCATTTGTGAGCATTTGATGAATAAACTGATACAATTCCTCTTGATCACCCGATTTTCCATCGAGAATTCCACGTTTGATTATCATTGCAGCCGATTTCAGACATGCTCCGACGACATATGATTCGAGACTGAAAAAATAGAAATTAGGGGGTATATTTGGAGTAATATGTTTTATAAAGCATCGAATCGCTGATAAAATGTCCGTGTATTGAAGAAAAATGTTACAATTTCCCAATTTTACAAGATTGACAAGCAAAAAGCATATTTGGGGGTAACTCCCTTAAAACTGAGTCTTATGGGCTGAAAAATATACCAAAATGTAGATCTCGGCGAGTTCTATGTCAGCGACTCACTACGAGCCCGATGATGAATTGTTAATGGGCCGCTGGCAGGGCAAGAATGGCTTTTTTGACTATTTTTGCATTGTTTCGAACTTTTTCCCGGCCCGCGGCACATTAACGATTCATCATCGGGCTCGTAATAAGTCGTTGACATAGAACTCGCCGAGATCTACATTTTGGAACATTTTCAGTTCATAATATCCATTTTCAAGCCAGTTCCGGTTTGCAAGCATGGCAAAACCCTATTCTGGTTCTGATACTCGATAAAATTTAACCAAGTTTTACGGGGAAATCAGTGAAATAACAAGACAAAAGGGCAAATGCGTTTCATAATATCGAACATCTTCTAGCGAAGTTAAAATTTCTTGCTCACGAAGAGTGCTCGGAAAATGAGCAACTTTCGCACACAGAAATATCGCAATCAGTTTCGAAAAGTAAAAATATTTGTTTTCTTCTTGTTAGTTCGACAGTATTTTTACATCTCAGTTCAAATCTTTCTTCTGGTTTCGTTTCAAAAACAATACATTTCCGGAGATTTTTCTTTTTCTCAAACACTTTTTCTCCCACTATTCCAAATCTTACCTCAGAGAAGTGGCAACAAATTCTAGAAGAGTCTTATAGGCAACTTGTACATCATTCGGTTCAATCAATGACCAATCTCTGAGTACAATCTCTCCAACAGCTTGTCCGATTTGAAATAAAACGAAGGGGTTCTTCGATTCTCGGAGAAGAATCAAACATTCAGAAATTGTGATTTTCTTCTTCAAATCTTCAAAGAAGAACGTAGCTTGTTCACGAGATTCCGATGTGACCACATTGGGTGGAGCCTGGAAAAATATTCGAATTGTCTCAAAATGATTATTCTATCAATTTCATGCATTCTCAGCAAAAAATCGATCATTTGAATCTTTTATTGTTGAGGAAAATTATAATTGACGAGCTTTTGCTAAAACGGAATGTATTTCTAGTGAAAAATATTTAATAACAGTTTTCTTATGATGTCTCAATCTATAAAAAAACAAATTTTCGTTTATATAAAACTTAATTTCACATTGAAATCTTTTAAAATATACTTTTTATATGAAAAACTTGACGGATCAGTGAAGAAATGTAATATTGTCTCTTATTTTTACAATTTTTATGAGTTTTGGTACTCTTAAATCAAGAAAGTATGACAATTGGACAATTATTTATGGTCTTCTTAGATATCGATTTGGTTGAGATATATTATTTTTTCTGTCATTTCGAAAACATACCAGTAGCGTTTCAGCGAATCCCTCTATAGTTGCGAGATCCATAGTATTCTGAAACTGTTCCATCTTTATTACTGAATTCCGCAACGCAAATAATATTAACAATTGGACACTTTTTACCATAATAGGAAACTCACACGCTCACCGTCACACACATTACCCCGAGTATTCTCTATTGGTAGAAAAACTCAAAGTGCTGTATGTTTCCAGAGATATGGAAACAATACACAAATATTTATTTCGTGTCACTCTATTTACTCAAACGTATCACTATAACAACGGAGACGAGAAAAAAGACCGAAGAAAATACGGGCGGGAAAAATTAAAACATCTAATCTTGGGTGTTGAGAGGGCGTGATGGAAACCTTTATAAGAAAAAATAAAAGGAAAAACGACGGAAGAGAGAGGAAGAGATTGTCGAAACAGCGATACTTTGAACAATTCGGTTGACTGTTTTAGACGCAAGCGGCTCCGGAAATAATTTCGATAAGTTCGCGGGTAATTACTGCTTGACGAGTTCTGTTGAAAGCCAATGTCAGCTTGTCGATCATTTCTCCTGGAAAAAAGTTGATAAATTGTGATTTTTGAACAAATCGATAAACTGGTTTTGATGACTACTACCATTGGATTAAATCCAGACTTTTCTTTTCACAAAACATCATTAGAAAGTTTTAGACACATTTTGTTGAATCGAAAGTCAGATGTTTACTAAATAATGAGGAACCAATCTCTAAAGATTTATTAGATAAAGATGTTCGGTCTGTAAAAGTCTGACTTTCCATTCTACAAACTCTTTTTTTAATTCCCGTTTCTAATGATAAAAACTGTCTCAATCAACGTACCGGCGTTCTTCGATGCTCCGTCCATAGCAGTCATTCTGGAGCTCTGCTCCGAGGTGGCGGACTCCTTCATAGCGTAATAGATCAATTGGGCGAGCGAATACTCGGAATACGATTGAAGGACATCGTCATCGACGGAATCGTAGGTGGTAAGAGCTTCCTTGGCCTTGATGGCTTCCAATGGAAGAATTGGGAGCTTAGATGTCTCGTAGGAGACAACAGACTTGAATTTGTTGAAGATGATGTGTCCCTGAACACTTGAATTTCAATAAAAGAATAGAAAACAAATAAATTACGGTCTCGAAATCGAATCCAGAGTCGAGGACAGCCTTAGCCGCGATGGAGGCATCAGCGAAGGTTGGTGGGGCACGTCCGATTTCGTTTCCGGAAACCAACAAATGCTTGGCTGAAAAGTTCCTATTTATTACAAGTTTCCAACACTCTCATCAGAGTTGCAAGTAATTATTAAGACAACTCACCGAAAAGACGTTGGAGTCCAGCTCTGGACTTGTCTCCGATAGCAACAACACGGATGTCCTTGTCTCCAGCATTATTGAGGATGAGCTTGGCCTCCTTGACGATAGACGTGTGCACGGCTCCACAAAGTCCTCTGTCTGAGGTGATAAGAACCAAAACTTGCTTCTTTGACTCCTCCTTTGGGGTGGCGGTATCTTCGGCAACTGGATCAATGTTGTCGAAGAAAGCCTTAGCTCCGACTCCGTAGGCTCTGGCTCCCTTCAAGTCACGTTCAGCCTTAGCGTACTTGGCAGCGGCGACCATCTTCATGGATTTTGTGATCTTTTGGATGTTCTTGACCGACTTCAGACGGATGGAAATGTCCTGGAAAAGATATAATTGATATTTTTACGAAAGTATATTTTACCTTCAAAGTGGCAAACCCACGAGCCTGCTCGGCATTTACGAAGCCATGTGAGACAAGCTGAAGAGTACCCGCGCCTTGACGAAGCATGATGACCCTGTAAAAAAACAAAATGGGTATTGCAAAAAAATAAAGGTATGTAGGCGAGTTGAAGCAAAAAAAATGGAAACGTACAAATCATTTTTGAAAGTTGATACATTCATGTTATATTATTAAAAGAAGGTTAAAACAACGAACACTGTTGCAATTTTAATTTATTCAAGAATCGAGTTTTTATTTTTATTTTTATAGAAATTACATAGTTTAGCTATTAAACAAATCTTCTCAAATAGAAACAAAATACATTTTCGAGCAAATAAGAATAAAATTTACAAAAAAATGTTTTCAAAAGCTGAAATTTACTGAAAAAATGAACGGGAGAAAGACGCAACCGCCCGACAAAAATCGCACACATAAAACAAGTGTTACCGTACTACGAGCGCGCCGTAAGACCCGCGTAAATCGACACAACATTTTTTGAACCTTTTTTTCGTTTTTCAAAGAGAGAAAAATACTGTTTTTCATGAGTTTTTTCTTGTTCTTTTTTCTGAAAGTTTTATTTATTGGGATGAAACACGAATCTTGTACCTTTTCTATCGTTTAAAACTTTATTATTCGCAGATGACCGACAAAAATCAAAGTGATTCGGATGAGGACATCGAAAGTCTTACAAACCACGAAACTTCGTTGGAAGCTGCAGCAAAAGCCCGCAAACGGCGGTTACTTGCAATGAAATCGAAGATTCATGGTGTTGAGATGCAGTAAGTTATCTGAACAATTGAAAATCAGGGAGAAAATTATAAATTATGTTTTCAGAGAGGAAGATTACGACCAAGGCGAGACATCGACAAAAAAGAACCGAGAAAATGGTCGAGAATTCCGAAATCACAAGCCAGATGAGGCGGTCGGCACTCAAAATACTGCATTAGATTTGGATATTGTCCAGAGGGAAATAACAGATCATTTAAAGGTAGCTCAAGCCTCAATTCTCGGTATAAATTATTATTTCTTTAGGATGTTCTTCATGAGAAAGCGATCGACAGTGTAGATTTGGCAATGTTGGCACCGAAAAAGATAGATTGGGATTTGAAGAGAGATATTGAGTCGAAGTTGCAGAAGTTGGAGAGGAAAACGCAAAAAGCTGTTGCTACAATCATTCGACAGCGTCTGGCTGAAGGAAAGGGAGATCTCGCTGCGACTGTCAATGCTGCAGCCGCACAAAATCTGTAAATATACACATTTTTCGCACCAATATATACACTACATGTCGTAGTAAATTCCCTGTGTGTGTTTTTAATTTATTCATCAACAATCTCAGCATATAAATACAATTCTAAAACAGTTTTTGGGTTGTTCAAGGATGCGAGGGGCTCTAAAAAGAGAAGAAACACTTTGGGTAGGCTTACTAGTTCGCGTGACTATTCTTATGAAGAAACTGAATAGGAATACGAGACACGAAATTTATTATAAAACATCAGTTTCTGGTTCCCGTTCTCAAATTCTTGTTATTCTCCGTAACTTTCTTATCCTGTTGTTGCAGTCTATTTCATTAGTTTCCACAGATTCATCATAGTTTTCAGTGCAATATACTCTTCGAAATCTCCGTTTAGATACAGAAGCAGAGCGAATTCAAATTCAATCAGTGGATGAGAAACAATGGCTAGTCGAAGTTTGGAGAAATTCATAAAACTAAAAGAAACTTTTATACATCATTTAATTGAACTATGTTCATTTCGAGCCCCCTCTCTTTCTAAGTTTGTTCATTACTTCCATTGCTTTCTGCTTTCTTCTCTAGATTTTCAGGGAAATCTGTTACTTGGCTTGTACTATAAAAAACAATTGTATCCGTTCGTACAGTTGAAACAATCTTCAAGTTTCCACGTGTCCCCCTCTCACTAACCGACTCCGCCCACTTGTCATTTAACGAAAAACAGGATAAGTGATCAGTTCTCAATCTCACTCTTCTCTTACAATCTGCTAGTTCACTGATGGTTTCAAAAAGTAAGTTCGATTCACTGATCCCACTGAAAACCCCTCAAACTTATCCAGTTCCATCTTCCAATTCTCCTGATCCTCCAGAAATTGTCAATCCGAAGCTTGAATGGTTTCAAGATGATATTTATATCAATTTGTATCAAGGCTCAAACAAATATCAATTTCAGATTCTTCTCCCGATTGATGACTTCGCGGGCAGCAATGGTCAAATGGTTCACAGAATGATACACTTCGAATTTCTTGTTTTAAATAAATCTTCAAAGATTTTGTACTCACAATTGTTCTATTTTGAGGGAAAGTTAATCGAAATTGGCGAATTTTAAGAGTGACTCCGAAGATATAAGTGAAATAGTTGTCTACTGGAAATTGTGATATTTTGGTAACGGGTACTGTAACAATTCAAAACTGATTCGCTTTCCAATGAAGATTCTAGACGCTAATCAGTGCGAGATTAGCTTTTTTGGAAAATCAAGGTGTCGAAATTATTCAATTTCAGTTTTCCAGATTTCTTCTATTTTTAAAGATAGAAAGATGATTTCTAGAATCACAGTTTGATCCTTTTCTTTCCAAATCTCTAATTTCAAAAAGAATAAAATATTAAAATCCTCACGTGTGAACTTCCTAACCCCACTGACCGACTCCGCCCTCTTTCAACGTGTAATCAGAATGCAATCAATTGAACGCAACGAGAAAATAATTAGTCGCCTGGTCCAAATATCAGCCATGTTTCAAGGTGAGTTTGAAAGAAAGAAGAAACAAATCTAAACAAAATGGATTTATTTTTCAGTGATTGGCTCCTCCAAACTTCATGAGAATTCAGTGTTTTGGGTGAGTTTGAATGGAGAAATCACTTGAATAACCAGAAGAAATCTGTATGGAATTTGTGTTTCCGAGATAAAATATTAGCTCGGCACAGTTCTTGCAACTGCGCTCCACTGAAATTCCCTTGAAAAACGTCTATTTTTCTCTGAGTCTCTCAATTTCGCACAAAATTTTCTTCGGTTTCGGTAGAGCGCGGTTGTAAGAAGCGTGTCGTGCTAATATTCTCAAAAACGCATTCTGAATCAGTGTTTTTTATAAACCACTCTGGATTCTGATATTCCAAAGATCTGCGAATTTCGCACAGATTCCGATAGAACAACATTCAATTCCAGACTTCTCAACCATTGTTCGTCCACCTCGAGAAGCCTCCACCCATTTGATAAATGGATTTCACTCTGTCGCCAGATTTGAACAGAACAAAAGCAAAGAATTAGCATTTACTTTTGAGATTTATTACGAATAAATCTTTAGTTTTTACCTTGAGTTTTCAAACAACTTTTTGCTGAAATCTCCGTATCTCCTATCGATTCTATGATTCTTTTTGATGTTCGGTTCCCGGAACGCGGATACCATGGTTCGGACAAAAATAGAGACAAGGTAATGGAGAAAAGGTAATTCAAAAAGTTTAAAATCTTTAAAAGTTTATGGAAAACTCTGGTATCACTAGAATCTAGAAGTGTTGTAACTCTTCCAATGACTAGATTTGTGAAAATGCCACGGAGCCGGAACTAGAGTCAAATTCAATAGGGTGTGCAGATCAAAACTGGATCTTCAGCCGTCACTTCCTGAATAGTTACAGTATACCAATGTATACAACTCCAGAAATTCGACTCCGCTGACTTGTAACTTTTCAGTGACGGCTCGTACAGAAAAGTTTTCAACTACAAAATTATAGATCTAGATTTGATCTACAGCTACATTGTGCCACCATCTCAAAAGGTACTGTAGGGAGAGCATGGCACAAGAAATATAAGGTTTCATTGATCAAGTTTGCAGAAATCTTCTCATAATTCTTATTCCAAAATGACTCAAATTTTCTCACATGACTCTTTTATCTAGATTTCCATATTTCTCACATTCTAATGACGCTTTCTTTTACTATAAATACCTCTCGGACACCTCAATATTCACATTTCTCAAAATGTTCCATCAATTCTTCTTCATCTTTCTCATCTTCTCTTCAATCATTGGAGCTTCGACTGCTTGGGATAGCGAGGAAAACGATGAGTGAGTATACAGATATTTTTGTATATTCTAGTAAACTGTAATTCCAGTCGCATCGTTGTGAAAGCCGAGAGACCATTGGCTCTCCGTACTCGTCGCCCAATCAAGTATGTTCCATTCGGAAGACATCGCGAGACCTGGCATTAAGGACTTTGAATTTTCCGACTGAAATTGAATAAATATTGATATAAACGTTTTACATTAAATCTCCCGCTGATGCGTCTTCTACGAGTTTAATAAATTAAAGGGAATTTATTCCAGTAAATAGGAAATTATGACGAAATTCAGATACAGTATTATCCGAAATATATTTTAGACTCGTTCAGACACTTTCTAGAATCCTATTTTTAGAATTGAGGCAATAAGAGAAGGGGAGAATAATTCTAGACAATGACAACAGGGGTATTCATTCCGAGCTTCAGTTTCAGTCTGATCCAAACATCATTTCAATTTCCAGAAGGGTCATGTCTCTTTTTGATATTCTGAAATTCTTCATCAGAAAGATCTTCTAGCAGAAGAAATATTCATTTTTCAAAAAGACAGTGAAGGAATGACAATATTTTCTGTACATTACAGTCAACTAGAAGTTGAAATAATGAAATAAAACAAAAATATAGATAGCAGTTTCTAATTCACATCTTTCAAAAATAAAATAAAATAAATTTCATTGTGACCCGGTCTACTGAACTTTGTTTTGAAACTAGAACAACCTAGTGCCCTAGTTCACTTTTTTTCCCTGGCAGTTCGCGACAAGAGAAGTTATTACTTCATCAACTAATCGATCTTTCAACTAATCGATCCATTGGCCTTCTAACCAATACTTACCGTGAGTTTAGAGGAGTCTCTTAGGCGTTAAGGAAAGATATCTGGTGCTCTTCCTGGGGCACTGCTCTCGAGCAATTTGTGCTCCAGAGTAATCCCGGAATCCGAGAGGATCGCTTCTTGAAACAGGGTTAATGTAATCACTAATTTCACTGTCAACTTTTTCCGCCCATCGTTTTTTTTCCATCCGATATTCTCCCCACACATTTCACAACGTGGCAAAAATGCGTGAGCGTACAAACCGGCATGACACGCAAAAAAATTATACCTGCGCCACTGTGCTCTAACGTTTTCGCTTCCAACCTAGTCAACTAAACAACTAAAACCTCATGCAATTTCCAGATAACAACTCGACATGAGCAATGCGATGAAACAATTGCGGACTGATACGGCTTCATTCATCAGTCGTCTTATCCGAGTCAATGCATGGAGAAACTATCGGAATGTAAGGCACAGTCTCTCTCGTCTCATGGTCCAACATATTAATTTCCAGATTGTCTTCAAAAAAGAAGAACTCATGAACCTCGCGGAAGACGCGAAGGAGCACTTCCAGAACGAACCTATCTTGGCCAGAATAAACCCACCTGTATTGGTTGTTGGAGACATCCATGGACAGTATTATGATCTCATCAGAATTCTCAACACGTTTACGGATGACACTGGAAAAACCAAGAAAGTGGGATTTTTTCACAATAGGTGTGGTTTATTTGAAATCTTCTTCCAAGTGTATTCAAATTATTTTCAGATTCGTCTTCCTCGGAGATTACGTGGATCGAGGACAGAATTCAGTAGCAACTATTGCATTGTTGTTCGCCCTCAAACTCCACTACCCACAGCAATACGTTCTACTCCGTGGAAATCATGAGACGAAAACAATAAACTTTGCCTACGGATTCAGAGAAGAACTGATCATAAAGATCGGAGAGGCTGATGGACATGCAGTGTGGGAGAAATTTAACGAAGCATTTGCTTATATGCCATTGGTCTGCGTGATCGGAAGGAAAATACTCTGCATGCACGGAGGAATCAGTCCGAAATTAGAAAATTGGAAGAGTTTAGAGAGCGTGAGCAGTCAGCTATTTATCTAATAATCGTGTTTATTTTGTAGATCCAGAGACCGCTTGTTGATGTTTCTGACAACGCACTGGCACAAGACCTTGTTTGGGCAGATCCAGCTTCTGATGGATCATCGGCTGCTCTCTCGAGGTAAGTTTTCCGTTTTTTCTTTCTGATTCAATTAATTAATTACAGAGAACCTGTATGGAGCAAAAACGCAACCCGTGGTCTTTCTTGTACTTTCAATTCGCAGTGTGTAAATGATGTCTGCAAAACATTCGAAATTGAATTGATCGTACGTGCTCATCAGATGATCCCGGATGGATTCAAGTTTTTTGCCGGAAGGAAGCTGGTCACAATCTTCTCTGCCCCGCGTTATATGGATGAAACCGACGTGAGTTCAATTCTTTACTCAATAATTTTCTCTACTATGTTTTGTTTATTTCAGAATCGTGGAGCCATCATGAATATCCGAGAGAATGGCAGTTTCGGATTCATCATCTTTGACAATTCAAAGAAGGGTGGAAAGAATCCATTGGAAGACGAGCTCACACGTGCCGACGATATCCCGAATGTCTCTGCGAGAAGAAAATCTGATGCTATGATCAATTCGCTCAAGTCGACGGAACTGAAGGCTAAGAAGACTAAGACTCCAAAATGAGTTGAAAATTAATAAAGCGTTGTTTTGACTTTCACCCTTCACACTGACTTACACAGTCCACACATTAGGATATATTTAGCCAAAGTGTTTCGAGAAGAAGAAAGCGACCTCCATCTCTATCACAAACATCAGTTTCAGAAATCTTCCCGTCCAAAAAGAGTTAATATATATTCTCACAAGACTCTATCTAGATTCCCAAAATTCTCACATTCCAATTACCCTTTCCTTTACTATAAATACCTCTCTGACGTATTCAGATCGTTCTAGATTCTAGTAAACATTGTCTGTAATTCCAGCCGCATCGTTGTGAGAGCTAAGAGACTATTGGCTCTCCGTACTCGTCGTCGTTCGTAAGTTCGTTCCTTTCGATAAACGAAAACGAGACTAGACATTACTAATTGTGGGTTTTCCAAATGAAGCTATGAGAGGTATCTATTGATACTTTCGCTGGCCTGCTTTTGAGGTGTTTAGGTTAGCTTGATCTGCAGTATCGAGCATCAGTGAATACAATTTGTCCTTTTTCAGTTGGAAAGGACCAACTTTGAGAGGGTGTTATGGTATCACTGATTTTCCCACAAAGAAAGTTATGTCTAAACAATACAGACCAAGAGACAACTTTTTTGTACGAGCACTCTCTAGCAAGTTACACAAAGTAATTTCTTTCTTAAATCATTCCATTTCAGAGCAAAATACAGTGATTTTTGAGCAGTCCCTTTAAAATGACAATAACTCTCTAGGGAGTGTCCGTACAAAAAAGTTGTCAACTACAAAAATGAAGCTCTATCTTTATTCTAAATTGTTTATACATAATTTACTCCGTGGGACAATCAGTGATACCGTAACACCCTCTCAAAGTTGGTCATTTTCAACTGAAAACGGTCAAATTGTATCTTACTGCACGGTACTGTAGTCCCGTCCATTCTCGTTTCGGTCCCTAGCTACAATTAACTTTAAAAAGACTGTTAACTAAGTATCGAACATCGGTTTTCAGGAAACAGTAAGACAATTGCATTACTAGTATGTTTGAATTTTTAGTTCACAGTTTTAAACAGATTTAGCGATATTTTTCTTAATAATACAAAAATCTAAATCTTATATTGCGTTTCTTGAGACAAATATGAAATTTTTATTGTACGAGTAAACAACGAGTAGACATCGTTCATGTAGAAACATGACTTCATATTCGACTTTTTTCCTTTTCAGTTACTTTTTTTGAGTAGGATTAGGATCTTGATTTGATTGAGCAAAAGTTGGAGGTTGAGTGAAAGCAGGAGCTTGACTTTGAGCTGGATTCGATGCTAGTACTGCATTCGAAGCTTGATTATTAGTTTCATTTGAATCTGGAGCTGAAGTTGTAGCAGGCGTAGACGATGGAGCAGCGTTTTGAGTTACGGTTGCAGTTGGAGCTTGACCAGGAACTGAATTCGGAGCTGCAGATGCAGTTGCAGCAGGAGTTGAGGCTGAAAAACGGATGCAAGCGCAGAGTTGGGGAATATATAAAAGTTGAATTAGAACTTTGAACTCGACTTTTCAAGAATATTTTAAATGAATAGATCTTTCGTTGTTAGACTTTTTATAAACTGACGAACCTAAGGTGGATGCTTCTTGGCTTTCACTGTTGTCTACGGATTGAGAAACTGAATTATCAGGGTTTGGTATAATGAGGTCTATTTTCGAGCCGACAGGCTTATATTGGTTCAGCTCATCGTCCCACGCTACTCTGTTCAACTCAGCATCATTAGTAGGTTGTGGTTCGGCAGGTGGTACCTGGAATAGAAAACCAAATGAGGATGATAATGAAACATCCAACACATTTCCGACATTTTCCCTGTGTAATAATCTATGCGTCCACGTTGGTTCGAAGGGAGTGTCAAAAATCGACAAGGTGTTACCCGATAATAAACAAAAACAAACTTTTGGATCCTCATCAATCTTGATCGGTCCGGTGTTTTTGAATTTACGATTAAGGTCGTCTTGGTGTTCTCTAGAACGCTTTTGAATGTGTTGTTTACTTCTTTCCTTCTTTTCTTGACGTTTCTTCTGTTTAAGTTTCTTCTTCTTAATAAGATTCTTAGATTCTTGATCTGGATTTCCCCCATCGTCTTCATCTTCTCGCACACTATTTTCTTCATCTTGACTCTCCTAAAATTAGATAAGAATCAAGTAATATTAAGGTTTACTCAAGAATGGAATGTGTTCCAATCTGATTTCTTCTTATCCCTACCAGGTTCAACTGTGCTCGTGGTATAGAGCTGCTTTCAAAAGATTAGACAAAACCGAAGTAAATCAGATTTATACAGAAAAGAAGATCTTGAAAACAATAATGAAAACCTATGAGTACTTTTTAAGAATTCCAAACAACCAGGTTGAATTGATAAAGTGGGACTAATCATGGTGTGGCTGAGTATATATGACTGTTTATATGTTTTACAGTAGCGAGAATAAGTGAGTATACCTCCATACTTTCATATGTATCTCAGCTGAAACAAATCCGTTTTGCATAAACCTTTTTTTTCAAAGATAGCTGAAGTGTTCAGTAAAACTGACATAAGTTTTTTGTTCAAAGTGATAAGCTGATTTTTTGATTATCGATTTTCCTGATCTTTCAAAATCCGAAAAAACAACTTTTTTATTTTTGAACTGAACCCTATGATTTTTTAAGTCGAAAATGTTGAGTAACGTTCATAAAAACAAAATATAACGTAAGTATGCTTCTGTGAATCTCGATCATCGTGCTACAGCTCCAGAAGTCCAAAATGATATGCTTGGCTAAATCGTCATAACTCATCGAGTTTGAGTTGAATTTTACATGAAACATCAAATTTAGATTTTCATTAATTTAATTACAGCTGTTTCATAATCAAAAAACATGAAAAATTGGGCAAAAGTTGGAAAGCAAATTTTTTCGAGTGAAAAAATTCGAAAAAAAATTTCTCGAAATTATTATTTTTAAATATAAGATTGTTGATAAACATAATACGCATCTTTTCCCGCAATTTTCAACCAATTTGAACCATTTTTCGATGAGTTATGACGATTTAGCCGAGCATATCATTTTGGACTTCTGGAGCTGTAGCACGGTGATCAAGAAGCATAGAAGCATTCTAACATTATATTTTGTTTTTATGAACGTTGCTCAACTTAAAAAATCATGGGGGTCCAGTTCAAAAATAAAGAGTTTTTTCCAAATTTTCAAATCAAGATCAGGAAAAATCGATAATCAAAAAAATCAGCTGATCACTTTGAACAAAAAACTTATGTCAGTCTTACTGAATACTTCAGCTATCTTTGAAAAAAAAGTTTATGCAAAACGGATTTGTTTCAGCTGAGATACATATGAAAGTATGGAGGTATACTCACTTATGCTCGCTACTGTATCTGTGAGGTCACATCACTGTGATCCATCAGAATGATAGTCCCATTCTTGAGGATCATAATTTTGAGACACTGGGCAATGCTTGAAAACAGTTGTCAGCCTAAGATATCACGAAAGTTTCAATCCATATAACTTAAACCCTCGTACCGGGTCCAGAAATTCGTCCTGTGTCTATCGTCTGTTCGAGAGCAGGATAGATTCAAAAGTGATATACCGTAATCAGAAGTTTCTGAATAAAATGTTTCACAAGCTTTCTATGCCCATCCTGCTTCTTTTGCCGCACCCTTTTTTATCGGGGATGTTTCTGTGTTTTTTGGTTATCCTCTTTTACCCACTTTTGTGTTTGCTTTTTTTGGTGTTTCAAGCGTGTCCTTTTTTGGTGTTTCAAGCGAATCCTTTTTTGGTGTTTCAAGCGAGTCCTTTTTTGGTTTGATAGCACTTGGAGTATCAGTATTCGAGGCGTCAGTATCTGACTCGTCTCTTAGACGTGGTAATGGTGGTGGTGGCACGACGATTGAATCATCCTTATCGGCGGACTGAAATATTGGAGTGAAAATTATAGAGATCAGTTGTATTTCTAATGGAAATAAGTCGAAAGAAAACATTTGATACACTTAGAATACTTATTTACTCACCGGTTTGCTCTTCTTCTTCTTCTTCTTCTTCTTGTTTTTCATTTTCTCAGGTTCCTCGTTGTTCTTTCCTTTTTTGCACCAACACCACACTCCAAAAAAGGCTCCAATCAAAAGAAGTATGGACCCCGCTATAATGCCTCCAATGAGCCCATAATTTGGTCCTCCATCTTTCTTCTTTTCCAACTTTGACTGTTCTACTTGATTACACGTATTCCGGCATTTTTTGAACACTTCACCATCATTCTGAAAAGGAAATGTGTGGAGTTTTAGAGAAAAATGCAAAGATTTTCTATTCTGGTTCCAAAAACAACAAACTTTTTTCTGTAACAAATCAAAGAATTAAGTGTCTAATTTTTTGTCTTAAAAACAAATGACTCAACAATAATATTAGCTTTTCCGAGATCATAAAAATGAACTCTCACCTGGCAAGGAGTATCCTCAAATACAGTAGGACAACTAAATGCTGAAATTAACAAGAATTTTAGAGATAATTGGTTATGAAGAATAATAAAACACACCTTGACATTTCAAGTTGGCTGGATCAATTGAGCAAAACGACTCTAAAATTATTAAAATTATTTTACAAACTGAAAATCAAGACTTACTCTCTACGGCAGATTCAACTCTTGCTTTCGAATCTTTGCATGGAGTTTTACAATACTTTTCTTCCTCTTTTGTGAATGCGTCGATCACTTTCTGTTTTTCACTTTGAATACAAGATGCATCCTTACACGCCACTAGTCTTGCAGAGAGCTTGGAAACTGAAAGTTATGGAGTTATCGATGACGTTTGAATTCTTTCGTCTCCGAACCTTTAGATGATTCAGCAGTTGATTTCTTGGCAGCATCTGTGCATTCTGTCTCTTTTGAAGGATTAGTAGCACAGCTAGCAGTCCATGAACTGAGACGTTGACTGGTTACAGTGTCAATGCATTGATTGAAATCAGATTCAATTGTCTTCAAACTACATTGCAAGAAGACGTCAGTTGGAGTGTATCCTGAAGTGTTGAATTGAGCAACAGTGGTTAGGTTGGAAAACGGCTGAATTATTGAAAATATCTGGGGGGGGGGGGAACAACAAGCCTTGAGACAACACTTCTGAATTAATTAATCCTTCATCCAAGCAATCTTCGTAACTAAACTGATCATTGTTGACGTTGTCCCGACAGAAATTAGAAATAAGTGCTTGAATCGCATCTGAAATTAATTTATATTAGTGTTGTCAACATATATGTTACTTACTTTTAAATTCCTTCCTCACTTCTTCCACTCCTTGTTTCCAATCGTCATCTCCAAACTTTTTCATCAGAGCGTAATCAGCGAACTTGTCCGAAATGGAATCTGAATAGAGAAATTGATATGAAGATATAATTCAGTTGTCGCATCAAACCTCTGGCCGCTTTCGCTGGAGATGGTTCGACGCCTTTCGATGTTTTCAAACAGTCAACGACCTCATCCAACTTCTTCATATTTTTGCACATTCCTGCTTGCTTCTGGATGATTTCACCTGAAAATGACGAGATATTTTACATCACATAAATAATATCCTACCAATTCGGATGTCACCATATTTAGAAATGACGAGAGAAGGAAGAGACACTTCATTACGGAGACTGATCGGAAGAACAACTGGAAAATGGGAGGACAATTAAAAACTTTGAACAAGGGTACAAAGGGAAATTCCACAAAAGTTCCTAATGTATCTTAAGAAGCGTTCCTCCTCTGTTAGAAACGCCGGAAAAACGATTTTGTGGCAATTTCTCTTCACATTCCCTGGTAAAACTAGAGTGAAGAGAAACGTGAAATCTGTAGTTTTCATGCGATGAGTTACCTGCTGAAAGTGTTCCCTTCTTCTGATCAGCACTTTTAATACAACTGGAATATTTTTGTTGAGAATCCCCGTCATTTTCACCACAAAAGTTGAGTAGAAGAGCTTCAATTGCATCTGCAATTTGGTCAAATAAATTTGGTTCGAAGAAATATTTGTTAAGCAGTAGTATGTACCTTTCAGTTTATTTTGAACATCTTGTCGCCCAGTGCTCCGACAACCTTTTATACTTTCTTTTTGTCCACAGAGATCCGCAAGTTGTATCACAACAAGGTCTGAAAACGTCTCATAATACGATTTGAAATATACAAAAATTATTTCAAGTTTCAAGAAAAAAAAACTAAATGGCAGTGGGTTTGAAGTGATTATGAACTTCAAAGAAGCAGGCACACTCTAATAGTAAGGAGCGACCATATAACCTTTTTGCAGCTGGAATATGAAAGAAAATTGGAAGCTCAATGCCCCAAACATTCTATTGCTAACATGACAATGATCAAGAAAAACCTTTAGCAACTATCCAAGGTGATGATTTAGAACCTTTCGGTCCTACTACACAATCAAAATACTCGTTTATCGTCTTCTTTTCTTTGCACGTATTGGCGGCATTTTGAAGTAATTCACCTGTAACATTAGTTTCTTGTTAATTCCGATAAGTTGACCTTTTTTTACCGATCTTTATTTCTCCGTGTTCGGATGAAGTCTGAAGCTTGGAAATATCAATAGCAGCATATATGGTGGCAGGAATGTTGTCCACTGAAATTTTTTAAGTTGCAACAAATGCAGTATCGCTCAAAAGTATTTAGTTTTGGTTTTTTCAGTAGAAAAAGTCCAACTTTGAGAGTGTGTCATGGTAATATTCATTGTCCCATTAAGTAAAATTTTAATGGATCATACATATCAAAAGTAGAGCTCCATTTTTGTGTTTGACAACTTTTTGTACGGACACTCTCTAGAGAGTTATTATCATTTTAAGACGACAGCTCAAAAATCGCACAATTTTGCACTGAAATTTGTCAACTCGACTTTGACGATATGTAACTTGCTAGGGAGCGTCCGTGCAAAAAGTTACCAACTTTAAAAATGGAGCTCTACTCTTGGTCTGTACGATCCCATAAAACGTTATTTTGTGGGACAGTTAGTTTTATCATGACACACTCTCAAAGTTGGGCATTTTCAACTGAAAAAAGAACAACTTAATATACTTTTGAGCGATACTGTATATTGTCTGTGGAATTGCATTTTAGATATTCTACAGAGAATAATTGTTGTAAGAAAAGAGTTGTGTGTTCCACCCGATAAAATTAATTTTCATTCGTGTTGACGAGACGTTGGGACTTACTTTCCGAAAATGGTTCCAGACTGTCTACATCAAAATCCAAACATTCGATGTACTCTTTTTCCGGTTTAGAGAAAAATTCACGGCAAAAGTTGGTCAAAAGGGCGTCCATAGCATCTGTTAATGATTAAGTTACTTTTTAAAGAGAAACTAGAACGGTTTTCACCTTTCAGCCTCGCTTCCAACTCAAGTTTTCCTTTTTTGCGACAGTCATCCACATCCTCCCTCTCAACCTTTCCGCACTGAGTTGCCAATTGTTGTCCGATTTCGTCTGAAAAAGAAAACAGTCAATCTTCAAAGTTGGCCCTGAAACAAACTTTTGGTTGTTTTCAAAGGTTCTCCCTTCAAACAAGTGGAGTATTCGTCCCGAGTTTTATGCGATTTACATGAATCTGCCCCTTTTTTCCAAATTTCGCCTAAAAAGGTTGAATGTTTTTGAATGATGATTCGTTTCTTTACCGATTTTTATTTCACCGTTTTCATCTTTCTTATGAAAATTGGAAAGTGGAATCTCATCAAGCAGTTTGAAAGAGAGGGAAAACTCTGAAAGTTTTCAATAATTGTTAATCGCAATATACTTCCATTACCATTTGAAAGATCACTTGCTTTCGACGTTCTTTTGCATTTGTTATAATCTATCTGTAACTTTGGACCGATCGATTCGCAATAATCGAGAATAAGTTGGTCAATTGCTTCTGAAAATAAGGAATATGTGTCTATTCTATTTTGAATATTGATGGATTCCTACTTTCAAGGAGAGATTTAATTTTGATCTCTCCATTTTTTCTGCATAGTCTTTCTTTCAATTGCGGTTTGGGACAGTGTTTCGTCAGTTGCAGTGAGATTTCATCTGCAAACAGTTAGTTTAGAAACATAATGTTAATTTTTGAAGATGATGCACTTGAGATTCAACAAACCCAATAGCCAGATATATATTCTTCCAAAGGTCAGTTATTCAAAACTTGGTATTTTTCAATAAATTCAATGTTTCCTTTTACTCATATGAAACCGAACATACCCATAGCACTTTTTAATGGTCCACTTTCCGAAGAACCCAAGCACTTAATGAAATCGTTTCTGTTCTTGAAACTTTTCGGGTTTTCACAGTTCTTAACAGCTCCCTCGACAATTGAACCTGTGAAAAACAAGTGTTCAGCTCATAAACTGAGGATATTTTCTTACCGACAGCAATTTTACCGTATTCGACTTCAGTCACGATATCCTTCAAAGGTGTCCATTTAGTGAAATCAATCTTGAGAAAAGGTGGTATAACAGCTGAAACGAAATTCCCCAACTAATTCCTGTCACATAGAGATACCATCAAACCTATTTGAACTTTGTTCAACGTAGTTTTTAAGCACGACTGGAAAGCTTGCTCTTTCCTTTTTGTCTTGCCACAGAAGTTGGTGAGAAGCGCATTGACTACATCTAAAAATAATTGATGTTGTGCAGTTTTTAACAAAGAAAACACAACATACCGTTTATCTCGGTTGTTACTTTTTTCTTTCCAGTATCTCTGCAATCTTGCTCTTCCTCATTTCCTTTGCACGATAATGCAATTTTCTCTTCGACAACTTCTGGAAAGGGAAGGATTAAGTGAGAGGAAATAAAAGAGTGAGACAAACTTTTTACGGCAGACGTCTTCAGTACTCCTTCCAAACACTCGGTAAACTTATCACTGCTCTTTTCTTGTTTGCATTTTTCGGCCTCTTTATCCAGATTCGCACCTGGATTAGTGTATTTCTTAAATTGAAAATCGAATCTCATAACTGTTTCTCACCCAATTCAACATTATCGTAACTTGATTTAAAAGTGGACATCTCAATTGGTTTATGTTTAGAAAGAAGATCAAACTCTGCAAAGAAGAACTATCTTTAAAGATTCGGATTATTATAGAACCTTCTGAAAATTCTTCTGGTGTGTTAGCGTTCGGACTTGAGCATTCTGGGTCTTTGTGTTTTCTCTGACAAAAGATTACGAGGATAGCATTGATCGAGTCTTTAATATAAGAATGTATTTAGAACAAAACGAAAGAGCCAACCCATCACCCAATTTTTCGTAAGGCCTACAACATTTGTTCTACAATCCACTTCTTTTGATGGTTCCCGAGAACAAAATCCTTCCAATTGTCTTGCGATTTCATCTAGAAATAACAAGCGGTAGTTCGTTTTGATTGTAAAAGTTTAGCAACCAACCGTAGGCAACATTCAACGGAGATTTCTCACCGCCAGCTTTCAAACATTCCAAAAACTTATCGGATTTATCGTTTTTGTCGTAGCAGTTATCGAAGTTCTTTGCTAGAATAAGCCCTGAAAATTATTCGTTTTTTGGTAGAAACTATAGAAAGTTGCTAACCAATCTTCACGTTTCCATAATTTACTGCGTCTACACCAGAATAAGTATCATCAATAGGAATTGAAAGTGGAATAACATCGACAGCCTCTGAAATAATTAGCATTAGGTGATCTTCCCGAGTTTCTGCTGCATAAATTTGTGTTCTTGTTCATCTTTTTAGATCTGTACCAATATATTTCACAAACTTTTCAAAATCCTATCCTTGCATGTTTCCAGCTCAGCTCCTCCTCCACACTTGTTTCCTTTTGTGAGTTGATTTCCAATTTCGTCTGAAATTTTTATCAAGATGGTTGATATTCCAATGAGGATGGAAACCTTTCTCGGTTTTTTGGCCTCTCTGTATTTCCTGAGTACGGGAGCATAAAGGCCACATTAATTTTTCAGAATTTTGTAGACCACGTGAGGCCAGTGAGGTTTTTCTCACCGCGTGTTTCCCACTTTCTTGTTCATTACCAATTATTCTGCTTGCCACGGAATGTGAATTCCAACGAAGGGTGAAAATGAAAAAAGCTTGCTCTCACCCCGCGCCTTGGGTTAGGACCCTGGAAGTAGCGATTACCTTAAAACAGGGACGCCCAGAAGCTTGCTCTCGCTCCGCCCTTAGGCTCAGCACCCTGGAAGTAGTGATTACCTTAAAACAGGGACGCCCAGAAGCTTGCTCTCGCTCCGCCCCTAGGCTCAGCACCCTGGAAGTAGTGATCATCTTTAAATAGGGACCCTCGGAAGCTTTCTCTTCCCTCCTACTCTCTTTTTTATCTATTTGTATACTTCAATTTAGTGAACTCAATAATTGCTCGCTCAAAATTTTGCTTCAAATGTAACAACGGGATAACTGAGCAAACCAGTGAATCGATTATGAAAAAATAATGCTGCTTGCATTTGTTTAGTTATGAGTTTCATGATCTTAAAACTCAGGTTTGGTATCGGGAAACATTGTCTATCATGCAAAATTCTTGGAAATGAAAAAAAAAATATTCGAAAAGTGTTTTGCGGGTCTCACGTATATTATTTTAATTATAATTTTTATTTCAAACTTGGCCGTTATGCTCCCGTACTCGGGAATTACGGGTGCGCGGTTTTTTGTGCCTTATCAATGCATGTTTCTATATCTTTTTTTGATTTCTGGCAGACCATGTAACCAGTGAGAAGTTTAGTAACTGAAACAATTATATTCGTATAAACATCAATCAGAAATTAATCAATTTCACCAGTTTCATCTACAAGTGTGCGCTCGTCGTCATCAGTCAGAACAGATCCGGTAGATAACTTTCTCATCAGTTTTCTTTTCGGTTTGACTTTGTGTTTCGTTGAATTAGCTCCTAGTTTCCTAGAAGTTTTCCCATTGGGGTCACCCTCTCGTATCGTTTTCCCAGAGTTCCGTTCCTTCAAGCTACGATTATTTTTTGTTGAACGAAGGACTGCATTCACTCTCTCAGTCACTCTTTTCATCTGTTCTGGAATCTTCGTTTTGTCCAATTTCTTCTCATGTTTTCCAGTTAGTTTTTGGGATGAAACATTAGGAAGTTTTTCCGCAAGTGTTGTGTTAGAGCGGCTCCGCTCCTTCGTCTTTTCAGAATTGAGATTCCCTGTTGAATTCTTTAACTTTCCATGCTCAGGGTCTCGAGAAGATTCTGTTGAGTTTCGAAGCTCTCGAGCATATCTCACTGAATCAGCATGAACAGCACTGTATACACTGACCAAGAACAGTAAGAGTATTAGTGTTTGGTGCATTTCGAGTGGAGCTGAACAGTAAAAATATATTTAGGGAGAATTCTGTATGACTCAGAAAATTTATAGAGATTTTTACTCAAAACTCAAAAGAAAAACTTACTCCGAAAGTACTCGTAGCTTGTGCAGCTTGTACTGACGAGAATACATCATCATGACATTGAGAATTCGGCAAACACAGTGACATGCGAATATGAAAGTTCACGGTCATCTTCTTTTAAAAAATAAAGCTACTGATTCTTCCTTTCAGCAGACAACCGGAATGAAATCCGAAACCTTCGAACCAACTAGGGAAGGTCATGGAGTCAGTGTGGAGACTTGGCACATGGCCTACAGTACCGCCTTTCGAACTGAAAACTATTTATCAATTTCTCAGGTTGCTCAAAGTAACCTAACAAATTTAAACTCAAAAGGAATTGTAAATAATGACATTTACGATTTGACAATTTCTATGGCCTGAATTACCCGGGTTTTTCCCTGTCTTAGCAGACAGAACGCTGAAGAGTTTATAATTGATATATGTAATTGTGTAGATGATCCGAGAGTCTCAAATCTTGTTAACTTGTGGAATTGTGTGTTTGGATGTTCATATCAATGAAATGAATGGGCAATAATTTATAAAGACGTAATGGTATCATAGAGGTCGGGGAAAACTGACCAACTACAGTACAGGCCATAAAGAATGCGAAACTTGCAGTTTTAATTGAAAATGGTCAACTTTGTGACTGTGATACGGCCTCCCTGATAGTCTCACAATATTGATTGTTATGGAGTGTATAGATCACAAATAAAGCTTCATTTTTGTAGTTGACAACTTTTTTGTACGGACACATCCTAAGAAGTTAACAATCGTCAATGTTGATTGCTCGAAAATATCCTCTTTTAGCACAGAAAAAGTGCAAAAATAGCAAGGAAATACTTTGCGGGTTGATAACTTCTTAGGATGTGCCCGTTCAAAAAAGTTGTCAACTATAAAAATGAAGCTCTACTTGTGATCTATACACTCCATAAAAAATCGGCTCCGGGACATTTCGCCACTAGACGTTTCGCCACCGGACATTTCGCCACCAGACATTTCGCCACCGGACATTTCGCCACCAGACATTTCGCCACCGGACGTTTCGCCACCAAAAAATGGAGAATTTCCGAAGCTTTATAGGGAAAAAAGCACATCACTTTAATAAGCATAATCAATGCGTACTAGTGGTATGTTTTTTTTCCCTATAAAGCTACGGAAATTCGGAAAATTCTCCATTTTTTGGTGGCGAAACGTCTGGTGGCGAAATGTCTGGTGGCGAAATGTCCGGTGGCGAAATGTCTGGTGGCGAAACGTCCGGTGGCGAAACGTCTAGTGGCGAAATGTCCCGGAGCCAAAAAATCAATATTGTGAGACTATCAGTGAGGCCGTGTCACAGTTGACCATTATCAACTAAAAACTGCAAATTTCGCATTCTTTATGGCCAGTACTGTAATTTACAACTAAGACCAACTAAGTAACTCTCTACCCATCTATAACCCCTAAATCATTCAACCACTGATTTGGTTATCCCCGGATGGATTTACGTGTTGAAGAAACACGCGGGTTGGCAACTTGAGTTTGAGCACTATAATTTACCCAAACTTTGGAGCTGAATCTCTCAAAACTGGGAAGACCACTGCAAAAACTGAATATAGATTCGGAATTAAGGAAACGTCAGCTTTCCAGCATTAAATATGATGTTGTGTATCTCCATACTTTGTGTGAGTCATTCCCTAGTAAGAACGCTGTGAGAATACAATTGAAAATGAGGAGTGACGAGATGTTGAGAATTCATATATGAGGGAAGGAGCAAGCAACCACAGTGGGATAGAAAACATGTTCTTATGTGGAACCTTTACCATGTGACAGTACTGTAGATTTTATTCGAATACGGTTTAATCTAGAAATAACTGGTAGGAATACTCGATTCTTTGTTAAGGACACTAAAAGATGCCGTTTCTCTCTGCTAATGCAATGATAGAAGAATAGTTTATATCGTTTAGTACATTCAGTTTTCATTTTACAAAAACATCGGAGATATCATTTGCTTCCTGTGGGTTCCGCAGATTTGGATTTGGACTTGGTGGGGGTTTCTGTAGCCGGGCTCTTACTCTTTTCCAGTGACTTTGTCCCCGCTTCCGAACTCTTTTTTGTTTTATTTTTCTCATCTTTCTTCTCGGTTGTCTTCTTTTCATTCTTCCCTACTGACTTCCGATGATAGAAGTCATGAATGGTGAGGCCCAAGCATACAAAACGCAAGAGAGCAAAAACACTCATCGCAATGATTGCTGGTATTTTGAAATCCTCATCTGAAGATTCTTTGGTTGTTCGAACTTCTAAGAACTGTTCAGAACATTTCTCCATTCTCTGGCTAGTAGAACGGGAGATGTGTTCCAGAAACATCCAATCTAGGAACCTGAAAATTATGTATACGCATTTTATTTTGTTTCTGAAAACTGATAATTCTTGAAAACTTCTGTTCAGATATTCCTACCGGATCTCCTTTCAAATATTTCAAACCACCGAAGTTAAATCTCTTCAACTTTAGGTTTCTCCGGAATGCAATTGCAGGTCCCACTTTATTTTATATTTCCGTCACATTTTTCAAATAGTCAAATCTTTCGGTGTTAGTTTCGATAACTTCAACCCTGTGCTCAATAATAGAGATCGTTTCTGTTTTTTTCTTTATCAATGCTTCTGAAACATAGAAAATGTACTGTAACATGAACTGTGATCTCTCACCATCTTTTAAATCTCTGAAAATCAACGGAGCTTCGTTGATTATAGTACATCCATCTTCTAGCTCTTTCACCTCTTTTCCTCGACAAGTCTTCTCTGCCGCATCGACAGTCAATGGACCCATGAGAAGGAGAGAAATGAGAGCTACGACATGGTTCCAGTGCATATTGAAATACAACTACCAACTTTCGTATGTTTCTATGGAAAATAGAGAAATAACTTTGAGAAATAATATTCGCAAGGGTCATTTGGAAAACACTTTATAATTTTTCTCAAAGCAAAATGTTATCGATATATTCATCCTCTGGAGAAGAAGCCCTCAAATTCATATTTTTCGAGCGCAGATTCATGAGATTTTTCTTTATTTCGTAATCACTCCCCAGAATTCTAAACTTAGGGTTTGACCATCATGATTTGATTTTTTATGATTCCACAAGCTGGAGGATGATGGAAACGCACAGCTTCTAAAATACACTTATCAATTCAAACTTCCGGATATCCAGAAGTGTTGTTCTCAAAATTCACAATTGTAGTCTGTTGCAACTTTGGTCAGAACCGGGCTGGCAGTCAGGTATTGCGTTCCCAACTCGCCGTGCGATGTAATCACAGAGGATCATCGCCCGAACTCATCATATTCAGTTGCAGATCAATATTTGACCCATACTGAAGACTAATTTGAGGCGGCAGCAGAGGTGAGGTGATGAAAAGGCGCAGCCGACATCTCGCGGGTTCCGCCGTCCACCGTACTTTGAGTGGAATCGGCGATGAGGGAACAACGAAGCCGCAGAGACGCAGGGTCTAGCGGAAGTTTTCCCTTCTTTCGCCAGAAAATACACTTTTCGAGTTTCCTTTGCTGTCTTAATATAAAACCAATTGAGTCAATTTGCTGTTGTTCCTGGTATTCTGAGCTAGTGGAAACATCAGAATAAATAATTCAATTTGTTCATCATAATGCGGAAAGAACAGTTGAAAAAAATACGACTGAGCATCTTATATCAAAAAGAATACACGCTTTTTAAGAAATAACATTTTACACATTTTTGATGAGAGAAAGTCGAAGAACATAGAAACAATAAAAAATGAGCACTATTTCAAAATGCCAAAAAAAAGTAATACCAGTAAAATCTGCCGTATTTGTTTACATGATTTTTGGTTGTAATCCTTAGCTGTCATTATAAGGAGGCAATATGAAAAAGTCAAAAATAACGAAAGAGTGACAGAGACCAGTGTGCGTTTTATGAGAGAAATCATGGAGGAAAAACAACGGGGATGAAAGAAAGAATCAGTGGGACAGGTGAATTATGATATTTGCGGCATCCAAGACGAGAATGGCATCGAAGTCGTCGTTGTCGTTGTTGGTGTCTGTTGCTGTTCTCTAGCAGCAGCTTCATTTTTCTCTTTTTGAGCACGCAGACGTGGATCCGAAACACCACCACGACCTCCAGCACTGAGCAATGAGGAGAAGGCATCGAATTGTTTTGAGATGGCTTTCGCTCTTCTTGGATCATTCATTGGTATCCTATCCGGATTTTCGACATTCGAGTAGGGAAGACGTTTTTGAATTCGGAGCAGTCCCCAGACCACTTGAATCGTTTGTGGTATCACGGCAACACGGTTGTTTGACCCAAACATATTCGTTGAGAAAGCTGGTGGCGATGCTGGAGAGTCATCGATCACGTTTGTCTTCGGACTTTGTCTCATTTTATCGCTATTAGCCAATTTGTTGAGCATCGCCTGAAAATAAAGATATATTTTATGTTGTTTTTAAATCACAAATCGTTACCTCCAAATTGAAAACTGGCGGCGATGGTGCTCTTCTTTCCGGTTGAGCAACAACTTGTGGCGGAACCACTAATCCAGGTTGTTGGAGGTGTTGCATTTGTTGTGGACCCATCGAGTTCATTGGATTCATCGGCCGAATCAATTGTGGTTGTTGTTGCATTGACATTGGTTGCATATGGGTACTTGGCCGTGGTGGTTCTATGGTACGAGGTGGTGGAAGTCCTTGAACTTGTTCAGGACGAGATGATGGTCCATTATTGAAATACCCGCCTCCTTGAGCGACAGGATATTGTTGATGGAGCGGCACAGGATTCCGTTGAATCGTTGGAACAACCACAGTCGGTGGTGGTAGTTGATTCTGCATGGATGCTTGTGGAACAGGAGCATGAATCACTGGAGCATGTGGTGGAGAAGTACTGTTTAGTGCGGGACCTGGAACTGAATACTTTTAAAATAAATGTATCAACGCGTATTTGATTATTATTACGTCCTGAATATACAGACGCACAAACACATAAAACCAGTATGCGAAAAGTGTATCATACTTACCACCAGGGAGCAATACTCTCCTCCTTGGAGCCATAACTTGTGCAGCAGCTGCCGCGGCGGCCGCATTTGCGACTGGATTCTGTCTATACACAGGTGGTTGTTGTGGTTGCCGTGCATCTTCATCAGCGATAATTTTCTCAATAATCGGACGAGTGTAGTCAGTGAGTGGTACGTGAGAGAACCGACAATTATCATTGAAACATTTCTGTCGATGAAAGTCTTTACATGGGAATTCTCCGTGAAGCATTAAACATTGCAGACCCTGAAAAAAGGATATGAATAAAGACGTTTTGATAAAAAACACACCTTTTTACAATAACTATTGGCATAAAAATTGCACAAAACCGGTCGTCTCAATGAATCTTCGGCCTGATGGGAATATGAGCAGTTATCTCCATCCCTACAATATCCTTCGCGGAAAAATTTACAAATTTGATGTTCTGTCTGGAATCTCGGCTTTGGCCCATTTCTGAAACCACCACGAAATCCTCCACGACCACCGCCTCCGTTGAAAAACGGGCGTTTAGATCGTGACTCGTATTCAGCATCATCGTGAGATGGAGAGAGTCGTCTTCGCCGATTTGTTCGATAATCTGTGTCAGTGAATGGCTCTTCTTCTGAGCTCGCAGCTGCTCCCGCACTACGATAATCCTTGTCGCCAAAGTATTCTGAAAAATCAATACTCGAACCGATAGTTATCAATAACCCTCAAAATCTCTTTTTAGTTTTCATACACCCAAAAGTGAATCGGTTTCGCAATTGGCAAAAAAATAGGAAAATAAGCCACAAATGCTAAACAGGGCGCACAACCGTGAGTACGGAGTGTCGTACTGACTTCCAAAATCTTACCATTTCCGTCGGGAGCATCGCTATGAGACCCAAATGGATCTGGATCTCTCTCTCGTTCCCGTTCCCTTGGAGGACTATTCTGTTCGAATCTTCTGACGCGCTCTCTCGGTTCTCTGGGTTTTTCAACTGCTGGAGCAACATGAGCAGCAGCCATTGGAGGTGGTTGATATTCCTTCGGCTTAGATGGTGGCGCAGCTTTCACTGATTCTTCTTCATCGTCGCATATTTCACCGTCTTCTGGAAGCTCACCGTCCTCGAAGTCTTCTTTGTTCTCGTTATGTGATATGATGTCCGTCATGACCTAGAATAAGGGTAGGTATTGGAAACTGTCGCCTATATCGGAATTGTACAAAAATGAAAGAGGATGCTTATCACTCCGAAGGAGGTCAAGTAGAAAAAAAATGCAAAGGTCAGAGAACAATTAATGAAAAAGTATATGTTTCAGCCAAGAATAGTCTGTCCGTTCTAATTGATTCATCCATTTGCTCACTCTTTCTTTCTCAAATTTTCAATTTCTTTTCCCATTCCATTCGTTCAAATTACTATTATTTTCTTCTTCCATATTTCGTCTATTTTTCAATTTTCGGTGAATTCAACAAACAATAATGGTGGGAGCTGACTCACAAACATTTCCGAATGCAATGGCGACGTGCCGATTGGTCGCCCGAGACTCCGCCCCTTTACTAAAAAATTGAGCAGCGTTTCAAGAGTATGCGAGTTTCATATCGGAAATTTGATCGTTATAAAGGTGTGAGACTGTTCAGTTTAAACGATATGGTGATTGGTAATGTCTCCGCTATAATTACAGAGAAACTAAAATGCGCAGATTGAGGTTTTTGAGAAACGTTTCGCAGATTTTACAATTTGACAAACCTATTTCACCTTTCTCGAGAAGATATCTAAGCATTAAATGAGTTTTAATGGAGTTTCTTTTAAAAACATCTTCAGATTTCGCTTATTGTTCCAACTTTTTCACCATTTCGTATTGTTTCTTTCCTGAAGTGTCCACATATTCTCGTGAAAATGCTTTTCGCATTAGAAAAGGAAACGATGGAAAACACAGAATGATGAATGTTTAGCGCTAGTTATACTGCAGCCGTCACATCTCGCTCAAGTGACTATCGCCGCAGCAGCAGCCTCCGACCGAAACGTACACAAGTCTATAGGGTAAGAGATGGAGACGAGGACGAGAAGACCCGTCCGGTCTCTCTTCTCCTCCTCACATAGCGCAAACAACGCAACTAATCGGAAACTCCGCGTATTACACACTCTCACAAAAATTTATCGATCCTCGTCTTTGGGCGCATCGAAGTTGGATGGAAAAACGCGTTACAGAATCTTCTAAAGGAAATTTTTCGAAAAAGGCGGCAAACTTGAATGGACTACGGTGAAACTGGAACAGGGCTACCTGAAGTGTAATAAATCATTTCCAAATGCAAAAGCAGCTTTTAGTCGAGATTTCAATTACAGCGGAGACAATTCAAACCACCAATCAATGTTCTCACTTCTCCATAAGCAAATTTCGAATTTTACCTCCAAATTTCAGTGTTTTCTCTCTCTTAAAGTCGATCAGTAACCTTCAACTTCAACCTTCTGCAATCAATTTTCAAGGGATTGTTGCGTTCTCTCTGGCTTATAATTGCCTCATTTCGGTTTTCAAAAGCTTTCGCCTGTCGGATTATATATTCTCCCAACCTTTCTTTGCAAATTCACCTAAAACTGTGTTAGAAGACACTTTTGCACAAAAAGAAACAGAAAATGAGTATGGATGCTTCACAGACTGTCATAGACGGACACGTCATGTATTTCGAAAATCACGAGATCTATTGGAAACAGCGAGATGGAAGACCGCTCGTCATCCACACGCGACGCGGCCGCTGCGCACTCAACGGAGACACGCCCACAGTCTCTCGCCACGACCGAAACTACGGTAACACTCGTTTCAACTGTGCGGTTTTCTCTTTTATTTTTTGGAAATTCCAACTAATCGCTTCCGGAAAATTAATAAAAGTCGTAAAAAATGGAAAAATTAATCTGAAGAAAACATTCTATATTACAGAAACGGGTTCAAACTGGCGGAAATCGGTGTTGAGTCATGAGTTTTCATGACGATTCGCATATTCTATCTCAGCTGGGAAGTGAGTCAGACGAAAGAAAATATGAAATTTGAAAGCCCGAACGCGTTATGTTTTTCAGTTCTGGATTCACACGAACGGAGTCCCAAACGAGATACAGCACCAATAGATAAGAAATTTGTGGATGTAAAGCTAACGGCGTCTATATCAGATGACGACGATGAGGATGAAGATATGCTTTTTGATAGAGTATAATCCCTCCGATATTCAAATTTTAAGTGAATATGGTTCCAGAACAATCTTCTCTCCTCCAACAAACGTCAAAATGCATCGCTGATTCGAGGGAGAGCAGATAATCAAACTATTCGATTTATTATCCTGTTAATACTATTTCTAACCGCCGGCCTTGTTAGTACATCCAGCAGTTTATCAGTATGTTCAGTTCGACACGAAGTCATTGCATGTCTTTGGACTTGTATCGGAATGTTCTGTGGAGCCTGGACGGGTGAGTTATTTAAAGATTACAAAAAAATTAATTTAATGTTTGCGACAATTATGGGGTTTTTCACCCCCGGAAAAAACTTTTTTTCCGGAGGTGAATGACCCTATTAAACAAAAGAAGTTTAATACATGTTTTTCTATTGTTAGAATCAAGTATAATGCATTTTTTGCATTTTTCTACCTTAAAAATTCGTTGAATTGCGTCCGTGAATAGACAAGTTCTCTTCGTAATGTTTCATGTTATATGTGCTTGAAAGTAAAGAAATCCATTTCCTGTCGGAAAATTCAAAGTTTAAAAAAATATCTGTTTTCAAAGACTACATTTTCAGCCAAGCTTACATCGTCTCGTTCAAACCTGATGCTCTTCCTGTTTTCCGTACTTCTCACACTACTCGTCAACCTTTTTCTTGCCTCCAGCTTCTCATTTCTTTTTGCAATTCGCGGATTCTTCGTCGGAGCGACATTATATGGCGGAGCACTTGTTTGGTTCGCATTCTGGAGGAAACAGCCACGAAAATTACTCATATTATTGTTTATTTTCTCTGCTGGAGGTCTTCTGGCAATGACTGTGAAGACAACAACATTTTCTGGTAAGTTTTATAACTATTCCAGTTGAATTCATATTTTTGTATGATTATAGATGCGACAAGCTCCCTCGCCGATATGAGTATAGTAACTAGATCTATCCAAGATACAGTATCTCGTCTGAAACGGGCCGTGGAAGATGAAAAAACACTACTTCCATTTGCAGCAGTCGTTGATAACTCAACACATAAAACAGAGAATGTTACCGATGACTCTGCTATAAAAAAGTAACGTTTTCAAAAAGAATACATCATATAATCATTTGTTTCAGACCCGAAGTAGCCACTGGAACCATCCAAAAGTTGAAGACAAAAACTGAAATGAATGCTGAAAAGGAGAAGGAAGTTGAGTTGAAACAGAAGGACGTAGTTGATGGATCCACTGGAAATTCGACGGATTCCATGGAAACGTCCACAACGTCTTCAAGTACAACGACGACATCTACTACCACCACAACGACGACACCTTCAACTACAGCTAATGAAGCTACAACTACCGCAGAAGCCGTGACGACGACTACAGAATCCCCCTCAACGACTGAAACGATAACTGTTGATGTGAAGACAAGGGATAGTAAAGAGGATGCAAGAAGGAGAGAACCGCCGTGAGTTTTTTTTTTTGATTTTTGATTAAGAAACTCTGATTATCTGTAGTTCTGTAATGATTGATTAGTCATAGGCACAGTTCGTTGCAAGTTTTCTGTTTGTATAGCTGCTGAAACCTGTCGGTTTACATCGTGGAGTATGAAAATAAATAATTGAACTTCGAGATAATAGTCTTTAGAATTGAAAAATGGTGAACATAGATACCAAGAGAAACAAAAAATCTAAATGCATATTTTCAGATCCAGCCTTGCCATCGAATCCCCACCATATCCAGCGAACTGTCCATCCGATAGTCTCTTCTTGACTGGAAATGTTGCATCCGCAGAGGAAACAACGTCTTCATTTGTGAAAACATTTGCATCTTTTGGCGTTATAATTTACATTGTTTCATATATATTGTGTTGTCTTCCATGTGGATTAAAACCAGATGTAAAAGTCAAAAAGTTGGAAACTGATTCAGTGGTTGGATTAGGAATGAGACTGAGAATATTAATTGCTGCAACACAGACTATTATTGGATTCGTGCAGCGTGAGTTAAATTATGAGAACTGAAACTCAATTTTTAAAAACTTTTCAGAATTGAAACACTTCCACTCATCTAATCAACCGACTGCTTTTTCCGAACACATCCTTGTCTGTGTATTTGTTATGGTGACATCGTTGATAATCGTTTTTGCGTAAGTTTGATTTCAAGAAAGCTGTATTTTGTCTATATCCCTTTAAATGAAATAATTTTCAGTGGTCGCCGAATCGGAAGTATTGAAGCTGTTATTATCTCATTTCTGTTCACTGCAGTCGGAGAACTAATCCTCCTTTTCGCATCTACTTCGCAGTTTGGAATGATTCTATCGATTTGTGGATTGTACTCCCTTTGGATTTCATTATTCTTAGTTGTTGAGGTGAGAGTATCAACATTCATAACATATTTATATCTCCGATTTCCAGATTTTCCTGTCAGTTCGTTCGACCGTTCAACTGGCCTATTTCCTGATAGCTTGGATCGTTGGTCGTGCATTTGCATGTCTCTTTGCTCTCGAACCAGTTTTCAATGGACTTGATCATATTTTCACGTTCATTCTAACTGTGTCAATTGGAATTTTGTTATTCTATGCGACACGAATGCTTCAAAAATCAAAACGGCTTAAAGAGATTTTGGATAATTCTAGTGGTCCATTGACAACGGGAATCAGTAATTCTGCGGGTGGAGAATACATTTCCTTAACAGCTCAAGATGTTCTTGATGATGATGATCTGATTGATGAGGATGAGGTTCTCTAAAGAGAAAAATTGAATTGATTCATAAAACGAAATTTCAGATGGATCGTAGCTCAATGGATCTGGATTTCGAGCTAGAGCAGCTGGGACTCGAACCAGTCGGAGCATCTTCATCATCTCGTGCATAATTCGCTTACTCATGTATCAATTTTATTTTTTTCTGGGTTTAATTTCTTCGCTAGTGTCTTCAATTCTTCATTCTAACTTCCTCGGTGCCTTTCATTGCTTTCTGGTTTGTCTTTATTATCAGCATGTCTACCCGTTTTTCTAATTTTCCTGTCTAAATATCGGTGATCTCAACGACAAAACACAATTGTGCTCTACTCTCATGTGATAGTTTCTCCTTCCAGTTTTTGAACAATTTCATGTTTTTTTGGTGTTTTACCTAGACCTCCGGTTTTTTCTATCGGGGATTTATTATAGTTAATGTGAAACTATAAAACGTTTTATCAGATCATACACACAGTTCCACATGTCAAAGTCGGAAAAAAGCTTGTTTCCGTTTAATTCAGGCCATAGAAAGTTTAAACTCTCTGCGAGTTTCCCAAATCTCTTCTCGCTAGAATTCTCACCGGATTCTCTTCTGCATTGTTTTCCAAATGATGATACAAGTGACCAAGGCTGTCGCACGGCCGGCCGCGGCCGGCCGCGGCCCTCGGCTTTCAGGGCCGTCGCGGCCGCGGATTAACCAAATGGGCTGAATTTTTGCATATCGACTAATCTTTTGGTCCTCTACAAGGCCGCCTGAAGAAGCGAAAATTTTCCATGGCTGGGAACTGAGATATAAAATCGCCCCACGGCCTTTTTGACAGCCTTGCAAGTGACTAAACGGATCATTTTTGGAGGTTGGATACCGAGTCATTTACTTGTGGACAAACCAGAAAGGAAATAAAAGTAGCCGCGGAAAACGAGTTGATTGTCCAAAGCCCCGCTCTTTTTTTTAAATGGAATCTGTCTTCAGTCATTCTCAGAATAGCCGAAAACATTTATTCTAACCATTAATCGAAAACCAATTACAATAAAGACAAATTACAAAGAAACAGTTGTGTTTTACTTACACTTGTCTTTTGGTGTTTTGATAGTGGCGGGAGGTGTCGTGGTGGCGGACGGTGTCGTGATGGCGGACGGTGTCGTGATGGCGGACGGTGTCGTGGTTCCACTCGCTGGCGTTTGTGGCGGTCCGATGTTTATTCCAACCGGCACATCAGTCTTCATCTTGATTAGTTTCTTCGTCTCTCGACACTCTTTACGAAATTCAAGATATGATGTCACAAAAATCCACGTGAAAAACAAGTCCGCGATTGCGAAAAATGACGCGATTACAGTAATGATGATTGCCCATGTGGTCTTCGAGTCGGAACTTTCTTTTTTGTTGATGAACTGATAGAACTCATTGGAACAAACTTTGTTCCGCAAATGGCTTTTACGGGCAATCAGTTCCAATTTCATGAAGTCATCGAACCTGAAAATAGGTTTTTGTTTTCTAATTCCTTTATCACAGAATTATTTTTGAATGTGTAACTAATGAAACTTACGAATCGGTTTCCTTGCTAAATGCCTGAACGAAGTTGTCGTTTTCGAAAACGATATCCTGAAATAGAAAAGTTTCGTTTTGATTTTTTTGAAAGTTTGAATTTCTTACCTTCTCCTTATCCTTGCCTTTCAACTCTCCAAGAGAGGTGAAATTCAGTCGTTTCAAATTTTTATTCTTCTTGAATAGCATTGCAGGACCATTCGAATTTTGAATCCTCTCAACGTGTTTTAAATAATCGAACGTCTCGAGATCAGTTTCAATCACTTCAATTCCAGAGGCTATATATTTGATACTTTGAACTTTTTCTCTGACCATTTTTTCTGAAAATTTGAGCAGTTTTCAGATAAAAGTTTAGGTTCATACTGGAAAATAGAACTCACCATCGAGATTTCCTCGGAAAACCAACGGCGACTTATCAATCTTAGTGCAACCATTATCCAGATCTTGAACCTCATTTCCACTGCAAGTCTTATCTCCGCTGACACCTTGGAGAATAAGTAGAGAAGAGAGCAGGAGAAGCATTGAGTTCATATTGAACATAATTATCTTGCACGTCTTGCAATATGTAGGATTCGGAACTCTTGAAATTGGCGGAACTGTTGTTATCAGTCGGATAAAGCGACAGACAAGATGGGCGGCACATTCCACCGGCGGCGATGGGAGTTCACGTGGAAAATATTTAAAAGATCACGGTTTATCTTCTTTTTTCGTGCAATTCAATAAATTTACGAATGAAATAAGAATTTTTACAGATTATGATCGAATCTTTCATCTTCGGACTTTGATTTTTCAAGCGTTTTTTTTCTCCGAAAAAGGGATTCAAGTATTATCATCTGATTTACTTGATGCCTTCATGTGCAGTCTCTTCTTTTTCAGTAAAAAATTTCTGGAGAATCAGAAAAACATCATACTTGCAACGGGCCGGGCCGGGCCGGGCCGATTTGAGAATTTTCACCGGCCCGGCCCGGCCCGGCCCGGCCCGGCCTGGCCCGGCCCGGCCCGGTCGGCCCGGGTCACAGTACAAAAATTTGAAAATTTGAATTTTTTTTGATTTTTTCGCAAAAAAGTCGAATTTTCGACTATGTTTTTACATATCGATAAAACTCAAGTGTACATAGGATTTTTGACTATTTTTGATGAAAATTTCAAAAAATTTCGAAAAATTTTGTGAAAAAATTGTGCTCATTTTTTGACTCCGGGCCGACCGGGCCGGGCCGGGCCGGCAACTTTCTCTACCGGCCCGGGCCGGGCCGACGGGCCGAGCCGGGCCGGGCCGATATTTTGCAAGTCTGAAAAACATCATTCTTATTATAAAACGCATGTGGGGTTTGTCCTCATCTCTGTCACAATGTCGGCATTTTATTTTCATTTCCAAAAGTACAAATTAAGTAGCAGAGGTCGGTAGTGGAGATTTGGAAATCGAGGAGATCTCAGGGATATGGAAACGCGGAGAAGGTGCACCAGCGTATTAGAATTCCTAGCACTGGTAGCATTAATATTTCCTAGTACTCCCCCATCGGCTCATTTTTTTTCAGAATTTTCCTCATTTCATATCTTCTCTGACCCCATTAGTATTCGTACACATCCATTCATGAAACACTAGTTAGTAGTACTAAATGACCACTAGTTCAATCGGATATGAACATGTGTGCAAAAACATCTTCGAACAGAAATTGCACAAAATGTATTTGACGATTCCCTAAAACTGTTAAAATTTTCAGAAAATAAAATATTAGCTGAAATAGCTGAAATTCTCTATTTTTTGAAAATCGGTTTTCCATAAGATGGAGAATTCATATTTACACAATTCTGATTGATGGGATCCATGGGACCTATTTTCATTCATTGCGACGTCTGAAAACCTGAAAATACTGGATTTTCTGTGCATACAATAAAAGAATTGAATTAAAACGTGAAAAAATCCGCTTCACGTTTCTTGCAGTTCACAGAAAAATGGACGAAAGCGAGAATATATGTGTGGTGTTTGCAGAAAAGTACACGTGGCACTGGTGTGTACCGTAATCTCGGGGCTTCCACGTTTCAATATTAGACGACTACGCAACGTGTTTACTTTTTATATTTTTCAGCTAAATAATATTTTTTCGAGGAATTTTTCATGCTTATTTTTGATGAAACTTTTGTGGTGTTTATTGTTATCCAAATGGCAGTCATTAATCGCATGGCTCATCTTCCACAATTTGTGACCTTTCGAGACAGAACATTATTCATGCAAAAACTCGTATTTCTCATTTTTAGTTCTCAATAAACAATATTTCGCATTGTTCCTCTTACAATTAAGAGACCTCTTACTGCTTACTCAACTTCTCTCGAAATAATCATTTATAATCAATATGCTCATTTGCAGTGTCGTTTAGATGAGGAAGTTGGCTGGATTTATAGTTTTTTTCGTTGTTTTTAGCTCGTTCATAACTGAACATGTTAAAGCAGCCGACAGTTCGGAGCAATCGCCAAGAGATGTTCGTTCGAAACGGGTGGAACCGATGAAGACTGAAGATATCGCAATAATGAAACCAAAGAATTCTGAAGTCGTCATCGGTGATACAGAAGAAGTCAAAAAACATGCTAGAACACCCTGGAAGAAATCGCTACCGGAAATAGAAAAAGATATCGCAAGCCGAAACGATCGTCAAGAAAAAGTTTTAACAGATTCTTCGAGAGTAAAAAGACAACTGAAAAACAAACCGGTGAGAAAATTGTCCAATGGTCCCACCTTGACAGCTGATGATGTCAAAGAAATGCAAACCACTCTTGGTGAGATTGAAAGTGAAATAAAAACATGACAATAGTTTTTCGTTTATTCAGAAAACTTTCTTATCAACGAATACAAGAAGTGCCAAACAAAGTCGTCGAAAGAAGTCGATAAGTGCATCACGGAAGCTCAAGCATCAGCAGAAAGTCAGTGTCCTTGTAAGAATTAGTCTTTAAATATTTCCAGTTTTTCAGAAAAATTCGAAAACATAATGATGGTCAATAATAAGTGTGCTGGTGCTGAGCTACAAAAATGCAAAGATCAAATATTGAATAGTTGGTTTTCTTCTCGAAATAAGCTTTTTAAATTATGTGGATTTTCAGAAGTTCTCGGTTACGTCCCATTCGCTTTCCCAGTCTCTGCGCCTCTTGCAGATGTGACGGCTAATAATTACGGGGGCCACAAAATTGGTGAGAAACATTTCATGAGTTTTTGTTTTAAATGACACAGTATTTCAGGTTTCATTCTTGCGAAGCACTTCGATAATTGTTACGACAAAAACGACAAAATCGATCAGTTCTTGAAATGTTTCAAAAGTGGAAACGAAAAATCCCCGTTGAATGTTGCCAGAGGTTTATATCTTTTTCCTAGATTTCATATTCCATAACTGAAGTAAACAATTTTTCAGATAAAATCGCAATGTTAGTAGGAAATTTTTGTAAAAATGACGCGAAAGATAAAGTTGAATGCAGAGAAAAAGTAGTCGGTTATATTAAACAACTACTGGATGGTTCGTTCTTCAACTTTAGTTGAAAAATAACTATTCCTAGTTTACAGCTGCTGCTGCGAACATTGTGATCATCTTCTGCGCCAACAAAGATAAAAGTCCAACATGTGATAATGCGAAAGCAAGTATACAAGACGAAGTGTCGAAAGGTTGTTAATTCTTGTGTTTTCTGTTCAGTTTCGATTTTCAGATTTCGATATTTTCTCTCAATATAAAGCAGTTCCACTCAACACTTTCAAAACGGATAAAAAATACGGCGAAGTTGATGTTGGTGAGGAATTTTTAATCTTTATAATCTTTATTTGTCCTCAAATATTCTTTCAGGAACTGAAATCGGGACGGCAGCCGATAAATGCAAGAAACAGCAAAGTATCGATAAATTTATTGACTGCTTGAAAGGAGAGCTGGATTCGGCTGTTATTAGGAGTTAGTTTGGTTACAAAACTACTTGTGATTTCACATTTTCATTCCAGAAAATATAGCTACTAAACTTGCTGCCCATTGCAAATCAGAATCTTCCGAGGAAGAAAATTGCAGAATAGATGGAGAAGTAGCGGTTGAAACGAAGCTGAAGGGTTAATTATCTTTTTCTCGTCAATCAATGTTTTTTTTTAAATTACAGAGGCGATTTCTGCCGTTCTGGACAACTATTGCGGTGAAAATATTAAAAAGGAGAGAGAATATCAGTCTTGTTTGACGAAGACGGGGAATAGGATTTCTGCGGGTTTGTTGTATTTCGAAATTTCATAGTTTGTGTTAAATACGCTAACGTTCAGTTTTCAACTTTTATGTAGTACGCTACATCTAGCTACATAATATTTATATGCATTTCTTGTAAACTGTGAACTTGAAATAACATTCATTTGCAGATATTACACTTCCTGCTCCGACGATCTCTTTCAAAAAGCCGATCCCTTTGAAGTCCATTGTAACGAAAGATTTGTATGGTAAAATTACAATTGGTAATGCTTGTTTCGTTATGACAAGTTTGACAATTATGTTTTGTAGGATCGATTGTTGAAGCGAATTTAAAAGGCTGTTTGGAGAAAAGCAAAGGCAAAAAGACCGATGATTTTACAAGTTGCTTGGGTAGTTCGCAAAGCGATCCTTGGAAAACTGCAATGAGTTGGTGAATATTCGGGATTTAAACTTTAATATACTCATTCCAGATGACATTTCAAATCAACTGACAAATCATTGTGCTAAGATTCAGTTAAAGGAAAGAATTTGTCGGAAGGAAGGCGAAAAACATTTTCAGGGTCTTATTAGATGTTAGTCTGTTCTTGATAAAAATAAATGATATTTCAAGTTTTTCAGCGGCAATCATCTCACTTATCTTAACATTCTGCGAAGGTGAATCTTCAAAGTACAAGTGGCAAATGGACTATGATGACTGTCAGAAAACTTCTAAAGCGAGTGAACTCTCGAGAGGTAAGAAAATCCAATAATGTATATCTTCAGACGGAAGTTAATTTCAGAATTTGTTCTTCCTTTCAAACTTCTTGATGAGATTCCTCTTTCCCAGTTTATGAAAGGCGAGATCAAAATAGGTAGGCGATTTAAGTACTCTCCCGGTTAAAAATCACTATTAATTTTCAAGGAGAGATTTTGAAAAAAGAGGCGGATTCGTGCAAAACCGCCAATTCCAAATCTCGTGACGAATACTTGAACTGCTTAAAAGTAAAACCTCTGCCAACAGTGAAAGGTATTTCTTATTAATAATTTTTGTTTCGAAGTTAATTGTTTACAATTTCAGTGGATGTCGCACAACAACTAGCTGATAGTTGTGGAAAAGTTGATAGACCAAAAGTCAATGATTGTCGGATAAATGGTCAAACTGAAGTGGAAAAACAACTGAAAGGTGAATATTGAAAACGAAGATTGAATAGTTTACATAATTTGCAGATTCTTTGATTGCCATTCTTATCAACTTCTGTCGGGAATTCAATGCGAACCCAGAAGACACCTACAACGAGTGTTTGAACTTTGATGGAGACAAGCTGGGAGTTGAAGCGAAACGTCAGTTTTTTAAAGATACTTTTTTGTTCCCCGTCTCTCTGTGGTTTGTTTAAATCTTGTGTGTTCAGTAGGCAATCTTCCTGCTACCGTCCACGCTCCAATTGATGTTCTTCGGATAATTACGGACAAAGATGACGGGGAAATCAAAATAGGTACGAAGCTTCAGCGGCTTAGTCGTTTAAGTGAGTACAAGTTACAGGTGAAATCCTTCAAACCGGCACCAATGTTTGTAACGATAAAAAAACATCCAATGAGTACTACAAATGTTTGAAAGGAGATGACGGTGCTCAAACATCACCTTTGAAAACAGCTATCGGTTTGTAATTTAAAATACTTTTCTCCATAAGAAGGTTTATAACTTTAAAATGTTTTACAGAAAAAGTCAAGATGAAATTCGCGGATGTATGTGGGCAGAAAGATAGCATAACAGACTGTCGAAATGGTGAACCACTATCGAATATCAAGAATAAACTGAAAGGTGAACTATTGTGACAGGATAATACATTACATTCTTGCAATTACTTTACAGAAGCAACCGAGGCTTTAATTCTTAACTATTGCGGTTTGAAAGCAAAAAAAAATCAAATAGAATATACAAAATGCGTTGACGACGGTTTCAAGGAGACGATGCGTTACTTGAATGGTTGGTCTTATATAACTCGTAAAATGTTCAGAACATCATCATAATTATATCATAAAAGATCAGCCTCGTATGGTCGCAGTGTCTTGTTTTCCTCGCTGAGTCAAATAGAACGATGAGTTGTCTACTCATGATAGGCCTAGTCGGTCTGTTCTCAGAATATCATTAAGTGTTTTCGCTACTTGAAAGCAGCTATCTACAAAACTGCTTGTTGCGTCTTCCAACTCAAATATTTTAGTTTAGTGTTTTTTATTGTAGATGAAGTCAATCATATGGTATACGTTCACATTCACCCCCCACCTCTATCACAATTGCCCCCCACCTGCACGGTAGGGAATGGCCCCCCATTTTCCTTTCATTATCGATTCAGTTTTAAAAATTCGTGACCTTTCAATGCACCGCGTGGCCCTCGTGTTCGTAGTAGCAGTTCGTTTTTATTATTTATTTCGATATATCGAAGACTGCTGTATGGTTCTAGAGGCAATTAGGGGCCATTAGAGGTAAGTAAGGACCATTAGGGGTAAGTAAAGGTCATGTGTGAACTCTATTGGGGGTGATTATGGATACATGGACTAGTTCCACATTCCTCCCCCCACTCTGATAAGGATTCCATAATTGCCCCCCATGTAAAAATAGGGGGGCAATTGTGAACTCTATGGGGGGTGATTGTGGAAACTTGTAGTAGTTCCACATTCCTCCCCCACATTTTCAGGCTCATCGATTAGTTGTTCTCTTAATCTTAGGCTTAGGCTTCTTCTGAATCTTAGGCTTAGGCTTCTTCTAAATCTCAGGCTTAGGTTTTTTTCTAAATCTTAGGCTTAGGCTTCTTCTAGATCTTAGGCTTAGGCTTCTTCTAAATCTTAGGCTTAGGATTCTTCTAGATCTTAGGCTTAGGTTCGAAGATCCAGTCTTTACTCGAACCGGGCGGGGGCAATTGTGGAAACATATAGTACGTCCACTTTCCTCCCCCACGCTGATAGTGATTCCATGATTGCCCCCCATGGGGGGAGATAATATACCGTACAAGTAGGGGGGCAATTGTGAACTTCGTTGGGGGTGATAGTGGAAGTATACCTAAGGGTTCAGAATGACCCCCCATTCCTGTTCTTGGGGGGCGATCATGGACTGTCGAAAGTTCATGATCACCCCCCGCTCTGTTATAACCCCCCACCATGGAATCATACCCCAAACCTGTGGGATGGGGGGTGATACCATAACGTGGGGGGTCCTTCCGGAGTGGGGGGCGATTGTGGAAATATACCAATCATGTTTTAGATAAAACCCTTCCGATCAGTCTTCGTAATGAAATATCTTTGTCGTCACTCGTAACCACCAAGTATGGTAACATCCCTGTTGGTAAGGATAAATACTGTAATACAAAAAAAGTATTGAATTTTCAGGCGAATTTCTTGAAGGACAAACGGGAAAGTGCAAGAACATCAACGTACTTGATGAAGTTGTTAGCTGTCTGAAAGAATCGAAAGATGCCGAACCATCTCCATTGAAATTGGCCAGAGGTTTCACATGACTCACTAATCAGAAAATCTCCTTCTTTCAGATTCCACTTCTGATAAGTTTGCCGATTACGCTCTCGAGCAAAATCTAGTTGAAAGCGATTGGAATCAAGGAGTGGAGGAAATGAAGAAGGAGTTTAAGCGTAAGCAGAATATATTAACTATGAAAACCAGATAGTTCAAATTTCAGAGACAATTCAAGCATTTCTATCAAATTTCTGCCGTAAAAATGTGAATAAAAATCAATATGAATATTTGAGTTGTTTGACTGAAGGATTAAAATTATCGGAGAGTTTGTCGCAAGGTTTGTTTATGTTTGTACATGTTAATAATCGTTTGATAATCTAGTTCAGTCGCTGAACTGATATACTTATTTTCAGGATACACTCTAATTGATATATTTCTTCAATGTAGTTCGAAAAAGACGGAAACTGAATACAATAAATGCGTTGACACTGTCAACGGTCAACGTCTCAAGGCATGGACTAACACTTGTTCCTCTGATCTAACATTGGAAAAAGAATGTATAGATTCTGCTACAAAAATGGCTTCTGAATCAGCTCAAGGTCACAATTCACTCGTTCCATTTTTTTTCAATTTTTAATAGTTTTTAGTTGCCAAAGTTGCTGCAAAACTCGTTGCTTGTGTGACACCGTCCTGCATCAAAACTGAAAGGCGAAAAGTGATCGATGAATTCGTCAAAGCTGATGAGAAATATTGTAAAACGCCATGTAAAGATTCTAAACATAAAATCGAGGCTGCAGTGAAAAGTAAGACAATCTTCAGTTATGAAAATGAAGTAAAAACCGTTTATTCCAGAAGGTGTACCGGATTGTTCTGCTGATAAGACCAGTTCAAAATGCCGAGGTTAGTATCTTGCTAGCCAATTTGTCGATTTTTTTTTTCTTAATTTTCAGCCGATCTCCTTTCTCCGGACGATATGTCATGTGATAGTTTCGTTAAGGTGAGATATTTTCTTGATGAAAAGGCAAATACTCATTGACTACGGTTGCTCATTGCCTATTCTTACTCGTTGTCTACACTCGGCTCATTGAAAAAAGTCACATCAAGAGCACGGGCTCAAAACTAATTTTTCTGTTTAGTAATTGTCACATTTTTTTTTAGTTAAAAACAAGTTATAGAGTTACAAAGAAAATGTATCTAAAGAAGAACATATTTTCTATACGTTCATGAAAAACTGAACATCTGTGCTATGAATTATCACTTCTAGTGATTTAACGATTTCTTCAAAATTTCAGAAACTTTCTGACGAATCTTGTGATGAGGTGTGTGAAGCGGCAAAAAACGTTGAAGATAGCGGAAATGCAGGATATCTAACTTACGCTATCGTATTCTTGATCATTGCTGTCATTGTTTTTGCGATCTATGTTGTTTATATTACAATCATCTACTCCCGGCACAGTAGGAGAAAACCTGTGAAAAAACAATCAAAAGAGAAGTTTGAGGACCCCACAGAACTAAGAAGACTACTGGCTGATCATGTGGCCAAAATGGTAAATTGTTTCAAACGTTTATACACTCGCTACAAAATGTGATGCTGGATAATAGTTTTTGAAAGACTTGTTGCAATACAAATCTGGTATATGGGGTTTTATACGGCACCATTGTGAATCTAATCGCGCGAATTTTCGCTAACTACGATTGTGAAATCATTATTATATTTAAAAGACAATTGGGCGTTGTCTGTTTGTCTGAGGCACTGTCCGCGGCGGGCAACGGTTTTGGAAAGAGAAGAGAAACTGAGCCAGCGGGCAAAACCGAACTTCCGTGTTTTGGAGAGCGACCGCTACTCTAATAAAAGCAGATTACTGCCGATTCGCAGAAAGTTCGCCAATGTGGGTCTCTTACCGAATTTCAATTTACGCCTTCTCTATACCGTACTTTTACAAGCTTTCACTGGAACATTACGGTAGATAGCCAGCGTAAATCAAAACTCCGCACGAAACCTACAAGTCCTAACTTTGTGCGAGCGGTCAGTCACCGGAGAATGAGTAATATGAGTAGTTTTCAGTGATTCTAAAGAAGTTTATTTTTAGGACAGGGAAAGGGAAGAAGAGAAGATCGACAAAGAAGGAATGAAAACAGCAGTTGAAGATGACAATCCAGCTCAAGATGACACTCCAGCTCTCGGGAACAATCCAGCACTCGAAAGAATGCGTGACAAGCTTAAAAAAACTCAAGACAATCTTAGATTATTGAGAACACACGCGAATAAATGTGCAGAAGAACACAAGAAAGATCTCGCGAATAAGTTCACACCCATGGGAAACATTTACATTCCGAAGGAACCAGAGGTTGGTTTTCTGTGTAAAATGTTGTAACGGTTTTACACATCCCACCAAGAACCCCAATAAAAACAAGTTAATGTCTCTCGAGGAGAAAATCCTTTTTTCCGGATAAGAGAACACGGGATTTCTAGAAAATCTTAAACTTCTTAAGTTTTGAAGGAATCAAAGTATGATGGTACCCAATCAGTAATATGCTAATTCCGTACCCATAGCGTAGTGGAACCCAAACATTGAGTATTGCCTCACTGAAAAAGACTTCATGATCTCACTAGTCAGTGGTTCATTGATTACATACATAGTTAGATGCTTGAGACATCTTCTTCTATAAATTAAAATCGTTCTATTCTTTCAGGTTCCTCCTCCAGCTGATATTCCGAACAACGTTTCACTGAAAAATGTAGCTTGGAAAGATGGATTAAACGAGTTATGGGAAGTTGGTTCCGATGTAGACGACATTGAGCTGGATCAACCCTATGTCTTGAACCCAGATTCAGTCACTGAATCCGAAGCTAGCCAAAAGAGTGGTAAAGCTAAGAGTAGTTCAAAGAGTAAAAGCGAGAAAGTTCCATCGACTTCTGGTACTGGACCATCGACTTCTGGTACTGGACCCTCTACTTCTGGTCCTGGACTATCGACTTCTGGTACTGGACCCTCTACTTCTGGTACTGGACCCTCTACTTCTGGTACTGGACCATCTACTCCGGGTACTGGACCATCTACTCCGGGTACTGGATTATCTACTTCTGGTACTGGACTATCTACTCCTGGCACTCCTTCTGTTTCCGCACCTGCTCCAACTGCTCCCACCTCTGAAAAGCCGAACGCCTCTGAAACAAAGAAGGAGCAGAGCAAGAGCAAGTCAAAATCTCGAGAATCTTCTGCTGAACCGAGAGAATCATCTGCATCATCATCTGTTCCACCGGAAAGTCAACAGTCTACTTCGGGACTTCGTTCTGTTTCGGCACCTGCTCCAACTGCTCCCGCCGCTGAAAAACCGAACGCCTCTGAAACAAAGAAGGAGCAGAACAAGAGCAAGGAATAATAGGTTTTCCCTGCGCACTGGTATCATCAGTTCCGCTCTTTTTCTTCATGTCGATTTTGAGAACATCATTTTGCTTTTCGGATATTAGCTTGGCACAGTTCTTACAACTGCGCCCCGCCGCAAACGAGAGAGTATCGGCGAGAGACGCAGAATTTTTTTCTGGCGCGAAACAGATTTTCATCATTTTCGATCTATTTTCACAAGTTTTAGTTAAAAATTTACCAAATTCCGAGAAAAATTATGCAAAAATAGATCAAAAATGGTGAAAATCTTTTTCGCGCTAGAAAAAAACTCTGCGTCTCTCGCCGATACTCTCTCGTTTGCGGTGGAGCGCAGTTGTAAGAAGGCGTGGGCTGCTATAGTCACTTGGCTTGAGTAGTATTGATTATTTTTAGTAATATCTCATATTCTCTCCGTTTGAACAGCGTTTTCTCTACCAATCTTAACATAGTAGTTTCATTTTATTTTATTAAAGTTCCTGTTTTCCATATTAAGTCCGTTATCTCCTATAGACGCTCCCTCAATTTTATTTTAAAAAATCCGTTTTACTAGTCAAAATAACCCATCCGTCAGTCATGAATCAGTTCTTATTTATCTGTTTTTTCTAAAAAATATTATAAGGCTCCATTCATCATCATGTCTTTGTTTTTATTTGTTTTCCTATTTGATTTTTCTTGTAGAATACCTCTTGTTTAATACCAAATCTCTTGTATAATGCCAGATGCCTTGCATGATTTAACAATCGTTTTAAAGTTAGTTTTTTTTTTTAAATCTCTATTGTATATCCGTAACCTTTTAACTTTTTCCCTCTACGGATTTCTCCAGAACTGATCCTATCTTTTTCTGTAAAACAACTCGATAAAATGTAATGAGTTTATCGAACAACATCATTGACATAAAATACATGATTTCTGAATAAATACGATGTGATTGATGTGAATAAGTAATCAATAATATAGAATACAGCAAAGTATTGAATCCAGAACCATTTCATGAGTTCCCAGAAACCAGTTCGATACGAGAATTCCATTTCAGAAATTGACAAAAAGATAGAGAGAGATAGTGTGGGTGGTGGAGAGGGGGCAGACAGTAGAATACTTGATTTTCTGAAAATGAATATTGAATACAGAAGTCGTGCTCTTTTAATAATATACCCACCGTTCCATTTTCCACGAAATCGGTGACTCAGAGATTCTTCTCAATACAGAATGAATCTGATAGTGCTCCACATCTTGACGTCTTCTATCAATTACTCTGAATTTCTCTCTTGATTGAAAAGGAACCGATTGATCTACAGTAAGACGGGCGGTTGTTAGAATTTGAGATGTTGGAAATGAAGGAAGTTGAATGGTGTCCGTGAGTAATAGTTCTGACTGAAAATTAATATTTTTGATAGTTTTCTGATAAGGTAACTCACATCAATAATCGAATGATAATCCAGTTTCATTTTCAGAGAGAATGCATAGATTACTGTATTAATTGATAGATTTTGAGTGCTCATTTGGAATTGAATATTCAGATTTCGATTCGGTTTCTGGTAGAGAGCAGTCTGAAACAATGACTTTCTACAGTTTTCACTCCGAATCTTACATTTTCTGAATTTGAATCTGAGAAATGATGCAAAATCTGAGAAGTGGATAACTGATCGGGAGAAGCAGCTGAATTCAATACAGAGTACGAAGAAGAGATTATCGATCTGTCATGACCTGAAGAGTATCAATTTCTGAGCAGGGAACAACGAGATTTGACCTACCGAAAGCATAAACTATGAAGTCTCCAGTGACAGATACATCAGGAACTTCTCGAAATGTATTCGTCTTTTTCCAGAGACCCTGTCAAAATTCATTATTGAAACAGAAAAAAACCAAAATTTAAAACTTACATCCGTCAGAAAGATTATGAGAATTGGAAGAAAGTATCGGAATATATTGATCAATTTGATATAAAATGCAGCCCAACTGCATTCAGAAGACCGGTAGGTACGGTAGACTGGCTGGAATAACTGGATTGTTGCTAGGATAAATGATAAACAACAAACCTCTCTGAAAATCTCGATATGTGGCATTTCTCAGCTATTTTTCCAGTTTCAGAAATTGAGGAGCTGTGTGGATTACGGCCTAGAAAAGTAGATTTTATGGCAAGATTACTTTCTTCTCCACTCGAATCACTGACATTTCTATGGCTAGGCTTTATAAAATATATTTACATTACCGGTTAGACGTATATCATATACATTTAAATTACCTGAAAAACACAGATCCAAGTGATAATAACGAGTAAAAGTGAGAAATAGTGAACGACGTTTCGTTGAGCAATTGCTGGCGAAGAAGGCATCAAGAAAAGGGGAAAGGGAAGGTATGGAACGGATGAAATATTCAGTTTCCATGGTGATTTGGAAGAGAGAAAAAGAGAGAAAGGAGAGAAGCAGATGGTTGTATAAAGAGGAGGGAGAGGAGAAAATAAGAAAGGAATGAGATGAAATGATGAATGTCTTTTTGGTTCACGAAAATACGACAAAAACGAAAATAAGAAGGGAATCAGAAATACGAGGAAGAAAACGGAGGAGTGAGATGGGATGAAGAATGTCTCTTTGACTCATTATAAAATAATTCGAGGGTGTTCAAAAGGAAATGTTTTTCCTGGAAATGGAAACCATAAAAAAACGAGGACTAGAAGGAAATAAAGAGAAGAGAACCTTAACTTCAAATATAACTCTCCATAGAAATGTTAGTTTAATTTACTCAACGATTTATTTGTTTTCTTCAATTAGATCGCTACTGCAAAAAAACTAACAAATTCCTAAGTTTCGGTTGGCTTCAATTATATTACTGCTCCCAGAGTTTTGTTTCGGGTTCTTCATTACAGTTTAATTGTCAAGATTAGTATTTTTCAGGTTTGCAAAAATCCGGCTCGGTCCGCCGGGCCAGAAAAGTTACGGCTCGGATTTGAATTTCTGAGCCTGTTCACTACAACTTTTTCTTGGCAAAATTATATTTTCTGAAAACTTTTCCATACTTTTTCTCAAATTTGATTGATCAAATATATTCTTCAAAAACATTTGAAAGCTACAGCAAATCGTTCTTAAGAATTTTTTCCTAAAATAGGAAACTTGTCGAAAAAAAACTCTGAATTTTTCCACTACTTAACTTCCTTGCCAACCGGGCCGCCCCTCTTGCAAGTCTGCTATTTTCCGTACCTGACCAATTCGCCAACTGAAACGATAAACTGAAAAAAAAACCAATCTTGAAGAACAGTCATTTTCCACTATAGTTCAAATCAAATATGGAACCACCTGAACGCATTTTAAGATTCTGTGAAATAGACGATGGGGTTACCCGATTGGACCGAATAATCAGATTAATGTAGATTCTAAAACAAGTGAAACTTGGTGATTTCATCAAGAAATGATTCTTCAGAACAAAAAATGTTTTTTTTTGTATTTTCAGACATTCTCATAACTTCCTATCATTTCAGAAATGGTTTCCGCCAGAGTTGCTGAATAATGTGTGGAAAATTCGGAAGAAGAGGAGTGCAGGAAAATATAACAGCCTGAATTTGTATCAGAACTGCGGGGTTGGCTCCGGTTATAATTTTCTTGTCCAAATATCGGTGATCTCAACGACAAAACACAATTGTGCTCTACACTCATGTGATAGTTTCTCCTTCCAGTTTTTGAACAATTTCATGTTTTTTGGTGTTTTACCTAGACCTCCGGTTTTTTTCTATCGGGGATTTCTTAATGTGAAACTTCTTTATATGTAAATCGTTTTATCGGATTATCCACACAGTTCCATACATCAATTATAAACTCGCCAGCTTTAAAAAGAAGTTGACCGTGAACTTTCTCGAACTTTTCGAACTGAACTCGCATGTCACTATGCCTTCCGAATTCTCAATGTCGTGATGATGTATTCTCGTCAGTACAAGCTGCACAAGCTACGAGTACTTTCGAAGTAAGTTTTTCTTTTGAGTTTTGAGTAAAAATCTCTATAAATTTTCCGAGTCATACAGAATTCTCGTCATTTTCACTGTAAAAAAAAACCAAACACTAATACTCTTACTGTTCTTGGTCAGTGTATACAGTGCTGTTCATGCTGATTCAGGGAGATATGCTCGAGAGCTTCGAAACTCAACAGAATCTTCTGGAGGCCCTGAAGTATCGAATGTTGAATCTGACGATGATGGGGAAGAATTCAACAACCAAGCACAGCGTTACTAATTTCCCAATTAATAAAACAAGTGAAGTCAAAGGAAATCTGAAGAAGCACACACCAAGAAAGGAGAAGACAAAGGTCCATCACACTACACCCAAAATCCATCTTATTGGAAATCTCGATTCTGAAAAGACGAAGGGAAGAAGCCACTCCAACAGAACAATTACTAATAATCTTCACACTGTTTCATCCCGAAAACTAACTGGACAACATGAGAAGAAATTGGGTAAAACGATGATTCCAGAACAAATGGGAAGAGTGACTGAGAAAGTGAATGCAATTCTTCGTTCAACAAAAAACAATCGTAGTTTTAAAGAACGAAACTCTGGGAGAACTTCTATGAAATTAAATGCTTATTCAACGAAACACAAAGTCAAACCGAAAAGAAAACTGATGAGAAAGTTATCTTCCGGACCTGCTCTGACTGATGACGACGAGCGCACACTTGTAGATCAAACCTGTGAAATTGATTAAATTCAGATTGATGATTATACAAATATTATTTTTTCAGTTACCAATCTTCTCAAAAGTTACAAGAACTGCCAAACATCGCAGCAATCAAAAAAAGATATAGAAATATGCATTGATAATGCACAAAAAAAGGGAGAAAGGTTTCCATCATCATTGGAGTTTGCAACCAACTTAGTAGAAATTTGAAAACTGGTGGTGAGAAATCTCCATTGAATGTTGCTTACGGTTTGTTTTTTGACGATTGAAATCTGTACGCGCTGCAATCTGTAACATTCAGACGAAATCGCAAAGCAAGTTGGGGATTTTTGTGCTCTCGATGCGAAAAAAGAAGCGGAATGTAGAAAAGATGCAGTTGAAAGTATCAAGGGTTTAGCAAAAAGTTTGTTCTCTTTGGGTATATTCCTGATCATTTTCCTCATTTTACCGATGACTCTGCTATAAAAAAGTAACGTTTTCAAAAAGAGTACTTCGTATAATCATTGGTTTCAGACCGGAAGTAGCCACTGGAACCATCCAAAAGTTGAAGACAAAAACTGAAATGAATGCTGAAAAGGAGAAGGAAGTTGAGTTGAAACAGAAGGACGTAGTTGATGGATCCACTGGAAATTCGACGGATTCCATGGAAACGTCCACAACGTCTTCAAGTTCAACGACGACATCAACTACCACCACAACGACGACACCTTCAACTACAACTACAGAAGCTACAACTACCACAGAAGCCGTGACGACGACTACAGAACCCCCCACAACGACTGCAACGATAACTGTTGATGTGAAGACAAGGGATAGTAAAGAGGATGCGAGAAGGAGAGAACCGCCGTGAGTTTTTTTTGATTTTTGATTAAGAAACTCTGATTATCTGTAGTTCTGTAATGATTGATTAGTCATAGGCACAGTTCGTTTCAAGTTTTCTGTTTGTATAGCTGCTGAAATCTGTCGGTTTGCATCGTGGAGTAGGAAAATAAATAATTGAAGTAAAAGACAGATTTCGAGAAAAATAGATACCAAGAGAAACAAAAAATCTAAATGCATATTTTCAGATCCAGCCTTGCCATCGAATCCCCACCATATCCAGCCAACTGTCCATCCGATAGTCTCTTCCTGACTGAAAATGTTGCATCGGCAGAGGAAACAACGTCTTCATTTGTGAAAACATTTGCATCTTTTGGCGTTATAATTTACATTGTTTCGTATATATTGTGTTGTCTTCCATGTGGATTAAAACCAGATGTAAAAGTCAAAAAGTTGGAAACTGATTCAGTGGTTGGATTAGGAATGAGATTGAGAGTTTTAATTGCTGCCACACAGACTATCATTGGATTCGTGCAACGTGAGTATAATTATTGATGTAATCTGGAACGCAATTTACATCACTTTTCAGAATTGAAACACTTCCACTCATCTAATCAACCGACTGCTTTTTCCGAACACATCCTTGTCTGTGTATTTGTTATGGTGACATCGTTGATCATTGTTTTTGCGTAAGTTTGGTTTCCAGACAGAAGCGTTTTGTCTATATCCCTTTAAATGAAATAATTTCCAGTGGTCGCCGAATCGGAAGTATTGAAGCTGTTATTATCTCATTTCTGTTCACTGCAATCGGAGAACTAATCCTCCTTTTCGCATCGACTTCGCAGTTTGGAATGATTCTATCGATTTGTGGATTGTATTCTCTTTGGATTTCATTATTCTTAGTGGTTGAGGTGAGAGTATCAGTATTCAAAACATATTTATATCTCCGATTTCCAGATTTTCCTGTCAGTTCGTTCGACTGTTCAACTGGCCTATTTCCTGATAGCTTAGATCGTTGGTCGTGCATTTGCATGTCTCTTTGCTCTTGAACCAGTTTTCAATGGACTTGATCATATTTTCACGTTCATTCTAACTGTGTCAATTGGAATTCTATTATTCTATGCGATACGAATGCTTCAAAAATCAAAACGGCTGAAAGAGATTTTGGATAATTCTAGTGGTCCATTGACAACGGGAATCAGTAATTCTGCAGGTGGAGAATACATTTCCTTAACAGCTCAAGATGTTCTTGATGATGATGATCTGATTGATGAGGATGAGGTTTATACAGAAAAGACAAAATTTAATGGATTCATAAAACGAAATTTCAGATGGATCGTAGCTCAATGGATCTTGATTTCGAGCTGGAACAGCTCGGACTCGAACCAGTCGGAGCATCTTCATCATCTCGTGCATAATTATTTCAATTCTCCTTTGTTAATTTTATTTTCTGGGTTTAATTTCTTCGCTAGTGTCTTCAATTCTTCATTCTAACATCCTCGGTGCCTTTCATTGCTTTCTGGTTTCTCTTTATTATCAGCATGTCTACCCGTTTTTCTAATTTTCCTGTCTGAATATCGGTGATCTCAACGACAAAACACAATTGTGCTCTACTCTCATGTGATAGTTTCTCCTTCCAGTTTTTGAACAATTTCATGTTTTTTTGGTGTTTTACCTAGACCTCCGGTTTCTTCTATCGGGGATTTCTTAATGTGAAACTTCTTTATATGTAAAACGTTTTATCAGATCATCCACACAGTTCCACATATCAATTAAAAACTCGCCAACTCCAGGCGAGTTTTTTGCATTGTTGGAGAGCTTTCATAGAGTAAATGCTTACTAGGGAAGGATCCCGAGTCAAGATGGAGTTACATGTCAAGATATATATCACTTGAATCGAAATTTTGCGCTGATTTCAAATCTGTATTCCAATTTTGCTAAACGATCTCGTGAAAAAAGCTATTTGTGTTTTTGTGGCTTCTCAGTGCAAAAATGAGCATTTTCAAGACTCCCAAAATTAACGTTTCTCTCATTTTTTTCAATTTTTTTTGTTTTGTACGTATGACTACGGATGTAAAGATGGTTTTGGAATAGTTTGATTTCAGAATTTATTTTCAGAAAAATTTTTGTGACGTTTCTTAAATTTTCAAAAATGACGCATCTACAAAACATTTGTCTGAAAATTTTCTGAAGTTCCAGCACAAACAATACAATTTACATGATTGGAACTGCACGTACAACACAAAAAAAGATTGAAAAAAATGAGAAAAATGTTAATTTTGAGAGTCTTGAAAATGCTCATTTTTGCACTGAGAAGCCACAAAAACACAAATAGCTTTTTTCACGAGATCGTTTAGCAAAATTGGAATACAGATTTGAAATCAGCGCAAAATTTCGGTTCTAGTGATATCTATCTCAACCTGTAACTCCATCTTGACTCGGGATCCTTCCCTAGTTAGAGTAGATTCAAGTATTCTAGAGAGGTGAGAAAGGGGCAAGACATAACAGATGCATATTCAAAAATAGGGAGAACATAAGTTTTGAATAGGAATGAGTAAAAAGCAGGATTATTGGACTTCAAGGATTCTAGGATTTGAGCAGAGCAAAAACGGGCGAGAGATACAGATTTTCTAATGTGGGTGCGACTATTCCTCACGGACACTATCCAACTTCCTTCATTTCCAACATCTCACATTCAAACAACCGCCCGTCTTACTGTAGATCAATCGGTTCCGTTTCAATCAAGAGAGAAATTCAGAATAATTGATAGAAGACGTCACGATGTGGAGCACTATCAGATTCATTCTGTATTGAGAAGAATCTCTGAGTCACCGATTTCGTGGAAAATGGAAAGGTGCGTATATAATCAAAAGAGCACGACTTCTGTATTCAATAGTTTTTTTTCAGAAAATCAAGTATTCTACTGTCTGCCCCCTCTCCACCACCCACACTATCTCTCTCCATCTTTTTGTCAATTTCTGAAATGGAATTCACGACACGAACTGGTTTCTGGGAGCTCATGAAATGGTTCTGGATGCAATACTTTGCTGTATTCTATATTATTGACTATTTATTCACAAGTAATTAGAACAAAAAAAACAAATAAATCATTTAGGAAGTTCTGGAGTAGAAGTCGCTTCTTTATTTTTTAGTTTCCAGTCTTTTTACCCTTCCGTTGTTTTCCTTTTTTTTCTAATTTTGTGACCTTTGAGACTTCATTCTTCGAGTTTTCCTTAGAAATTGACTTCAAATTCGATACCGAGGACGTTTTCGAACTCTGCTTGGAAGTAGTTGGCTTCGGATTCGGGGTCGAAACTGTAGTCGAACTAGTCTTGGAATTCGTTTCCGTGCTTTTTTTAGGCTTCTTTTTCTTATTTGCGCTATTTTTCGGTGTTTTTTCCTTGTCATCCTCTACTTCGCTTCTGTCCTTCTCATCAACTTCTTTCGACTTTTTTTTCTTGAGGATGCGTCTCACTAAGTGACAAGGGCGTGTAAGAAGAGTCGCCAAAATAACAGCGAGAACCACGAGCAGAATGGACAAACTGATCACCCAACCGTTTCCACGGCCACCCTCTGAAGACTTATCGAAATCCTTGATTTCCCAAAAGTTCTTCGAACACTTCTCGCTTCGCCGATTTGAAACTCTCGAGATGTGCTCCAGCTGCATTAAATCTTTGAATCTGAAAATTGAACGATAATTGTTTTTGTTCATTTCGGGTCAGCTAACACTGACAACTGTAACTTACGATGCTGAATTTCCACTTGCTTCCTTTGATAAATTATCGTGGTCAAGCAACAACTCCTGGAAAAATTGTTTAAAAATAATATCTTGTCGTGGACATCTTACTTTTTTCCCGGTTAGGGTGGTCAAACCAGTAAAGTTGACCCTTTTTAAGACCTTATTGTTTCTGAAGGTGATTGCCGGACCATTCGGATTGGAAATCTCTTTAACGTGACTCAAATAGTTGAAGTTTTCGATGTTGGTTCCAAGTATCTCAAGACCAGCTTTCAGATGAGTGATCGATTTTACTTTCTTCCTTGTCAGGGATTCTGAAAATTCAAACATTCCAGACGGGTAAACTGGGGGAGAACTTCTGTTTTGGTCATTCTTCATCTTCTTAAAACATCAGATAAAAGAAGACACCAAAAAAAGGTCGTCCCATCAAGTTTGGAACGAAAAGCTGTAACCGCCACAAACTTACCGTCTATTACATCTTTGAAAATCAAAGGTTTCGATTCGATTATAGTGCATCCCTCATCCAATTGTTTAGTCTCGGTTCCAATGCATCGCTTTTCAGAGACAGCAACGACGTAGAAGGGAATGATTATGAGAAGAGTTAGAAGAAGATGAGCCATTTCAGTTGAAGCACATTTCATTTCGCGTAGAGTTAAACAGATGGAGAGTTAATCGGAATTGAAAAGGTTTTGAACCCTCAAACTGCTTGTTGTAATCTGTTTCGTCGACGAAAAGACAGCGAGTGACGTGGAACGTGTGGCAAGATGTGCGGCTCAAAGGCGAACACTTGTGAAAGTTCACGTGAAAAAGTAATTTATTTTAAGAACATTTTTCCAATGAGAAGAAATACGAAATTTAAATGGAGAACTGTCTAATCGAAACATAGAAACCCAAGTAAATGATAGTCTGAAAACCCAGCAGTACTGGCTGTACAAGTATAGCTTCTTCAGACTACCGTAATCCTACAGTCAAACCGATTCTGTGATTGATTGACTGCCGTTTTCATTTCACAAGGGAACCTCAAGGGGTCGCAAGTTTGGAATCGTCCAAATTGCTACCAGGTATTAAGGACAACTTGAATAGACATTTCCCAAATTTTTGTTTTGTGCTCGTCAATTGCCGCTGAGAAATACCGTCTCAAAGTTCCACCTCTGTAGTTAAGCCCTGTAAAAACTCGAAAATGGCTTGCAAAACAAGAGGTGAAGACGATTTTTCTCAGAGACAAGTGACGAGCACAAATCAAAAATTTGGGATATGGCTAATCAAGCTGTCCTTAATAATTTGTAACAATTTGAAGCGATTCCAAACTTGCGATCCCTTGAGGTTCCCTTGTCAGTGTAGGCTGAATATTGGATTATCCGAAACTTCCTCGGATACTGAAAATTAGGACTTTTCTTTTTAAACAGGAAATATTCATAGTTGGTAGGAGTTGTTGAGAACTTATATGTATTCCAATTGATTTTCCTGTTGTTCTCACATTCGGAAATAGCTTTCCTCTTCTTTCTTCAGCAGTTAATTCCAAGAAAGCTAAATGTTATGATAAAAAGGGCACGTGTCCATCGAAGGAATTTGATTTGACTCCTAAGACATCAATATCAGAACTGTGCGGAAGTAAAATTTTCAAAAAAGGAAGTCGGAAGAAGGAAGAAGGAATAACATTTTCAAAAAGGAAGACGGAAGAAGGAATAACATTTCAAAAAGGAAGAAGGAAAAAGGAAGAAGGAAGTGAAAAAATGCCCGGAAGAAGGAAGAAGGAAGTGAAAAAAGGGCAGAAGTCGGAAGTAATTTTTTCAAAACGGATGTCGAAATTTGTCAGCTTGTTTAGGAACATTTTAGTTGTATTTTTTATTGCAACCGGGTAATAAAAAACAAGGTGGCGATTCAAAAATGAGTATTTAAAATTTCAAATATATTACGAAAAAGACGTTGGAAGTAAAATTTCAAAAAAGGAAGACGGAAAAAGGAAGAAGGAACGAAAATTTTCGAAAAGGAACACAAAGAGGCTATCGAAATGTTCTATGAGAAAAAAGTTATTTTCATACTTGTCACGGGCCGGGCCGGGCCGAAATCAGGAAAAATCTCGGCCCGGCCCGGCCCGGCCCGGCCCGTGGCCCGGCCCGGCCCGCTCGGCCCGTTTTGAAACATTTTTTCAAAACATTTTGAGTTTTTGAACTTTTTTTGGAAATTTTTTGAAATTTTTTGAAAAAAGTATAGTTTTCGAATAAACATTTAAAATTGAATCAAAATGTGAATATGTAATGATAATTTAAGCATTTTTACTGTTTTTTTTCGAAAAATTTCAAAAAAAAATTGGTAAAAATGGGTACCCATTTTTGAATCCGGGCCGCCGGGCCGGGCCGGGCCAAGAGAAATTTCGGCCCGGCCCGATTTTTGACAAGTATGGTTATTTTTCTGTTTTGTTTTTGGGTAGTTCCACTTTGAATTTGTTATTCTATTGACAACAAAGCAATTTCCTCTTTGTAATATGGAGCAGAAGGCAAAGATGCATTCGAATTTTAAAGATTGCCAGATATAAATTTATCTAATCAGAGGAAAATGACTGTCAAAAAAAGAGATGAAATGTAGAAAAATGAGGGAAAATCTGTTTAAAAATACATTTTTCACCGTTCATGATTGAGCAGATATATGTATTAAAATACACTCTTACAAGTTCTGAATAACCCTTATTCTATTGAAATACAGTATTCCTTCTCTCATGGTTTCATTCATATTCTTCTCTGTCAGTGGTGTCAATATTGACGTCTTGAAATGTGGTTGACAAAACTATACTTGAATGAAACGAGCTTGGGATAAGAATCTCGAAGTCAGCTGAAGTTTTTTGTTTTCTTTTCAAGCGACGTTGATGTTGGACTTCTAGAACATCAATACAGAACTCTTCTAACAAGGGAACCCCAAGCGGTCACAAGTTTGGAATCGTTCCAAAAACCAGGTATTAAGGACAACTTGAATAGACATTTCCCAAATTTTTGTTTTGTGCTCGTCACTTGTCTCTGAGAAAAATCGTCTCAAAGTTTCATTTCTGTAGTTAGCCCAAAAAAAGCACGAGAATGGCTTGCAAAATCAGGGGTGAAGAAGGTTTTTCTCAGCGGGAAGTGACGAGCACAAAACAAAAATTTGGGATATAAGACAAGGCGAATTTGAAAATTTTATCTTTTAAACAAGCACTCCCATTTTTTTCAATTAATCTGTGGATTCCCAACCATTTCAAGGCGGTGATTGAAATTCAATAAATATGAGAATTATTGCTGAATTTCCACATGCTTTGAAGATTTTAAAGAGACCAAGAGTTTCGCGGGAATCAGATAAAAAAATCAGGTTAATGCTAAAACTCTAAAACCAGTCATCCCCAAAATAAAATTTTTTTTCCTATAAATTCTGACATTTTTCCTATAAATTCTGATATGCTAATAGTAAGAAAATCTGTGATAATTTCACATCTTTAGGGAGATAACCGCTACTTCTCCTTCAAAAGTTGAAATTTTCAAATTCGGCCTGTCTTATATGGTCCTTAATACCTGGTAGCAATTTGGAACGATTCCAAACTAGTGACCCCTTGGAGTTCCCTTGTAAAGTCGAGAGATTTCTCAAAAACTGAAAGTTAATAAAACAATGAAACAGATAGAAAGGAGTTGGTGCGGAAGGGAATTAAAGAAAGAGAGACCTGAAATAGTGAAGAGAATAAGCTATCAAAGTAAAATCTCAAAAGAGACCGGTCCCTCATTACACATGTATTTTTTCAGTAACGTCTTCTGTTCCTGCTTCTTTGAGATGTTCACGTCCAACTCTATTCTCCACTCTAATTAAAATAGAACTTCCATTTTGCCATCCTTCGAATCAGCTGTGTCTTCTTTGTCTCCTTCCCCTGCTGAACAAATTTCTAAAACTTTCAATGGCAATCTTCCCTCGATTTGAATCAAAATGTTTAACATTCGTTTCTCCATTCACTATCAATGTTCCAACCGTCGTTCCAATCACAATAAACCAGATTTGCAACGTGGAAAAAAAATATAATTTTTCACCAAATAAATAAACGTGATACCCTTGTCGACGTTGCATAGTCAAGGGAGGTTTCTAGAAATCCACGTCCGGGTTTCCACGTCCCTTCCGGTTAATCGCCGAGCATATTCAAAAAAGCATAGTTGTCAAGGCCCGGGCCGGCCCGGCAAGGCCCGGCAAGGCCCGAAGGCCCGGGCCGGGCCGGGCCGGGCCGGGCCGGGCCGGGCCGGGCCGGTAGAAAATTTTCAAGGCCCGGCCCGGCCCGAAGGCCCGGCTTCAAAAAATGACCCTTTTTTTCCCAATTTTTTTTTTCGAAATTTTTTCAATTTTTCATCGGAAATGTGACCATTTTTGACTATTTTTCAGAATTTCTTCTAATTCTGACTGATAGTCGAAAATTTGACTTTTTCGCGAAAAAATTCAAAAAAATTCAAAAAATTTGAAAAAATTTGAAAATTTGACTTTCGCGCCAATTTGCCCGGGCCTTCGGGCCGGGCCTTAAGCCCGGCCCGGCCCGGGCCGGCCCGGGCCGGGCCGGGCCGGGCCCTGATTTCGCCGACAAGGCCCGGCCCGGCCCGGCCCGGGCCGGGCCTTGACAACTATGCAAAAAAGAAGTCACATGATTCTGAAATTTTCACTAAAGCCATTTTCTTTTAACATTCACTTTTCTGTTTGTTTTTCAGAAGCTGTGTCTCGAAAAACGTGTCTGAACTCTCATAATTTTTCACTTTCATTGTTCATTTTAATATAAAACTATTATCGAACGAACGGAACCATCTTTGCAACATCAGTTTCGTTTGTTCTTGTAAAATGAAAGCCATTTTAACTTTCCTGTCTTGGCGAAGAATGAAACAGTAGACATCTCGGCAAAAATACGAAGCTTGAAATCTTTAATCTGATTTATGAGCAAATTTGAAATTATATTCGCATATTTATTGATTCATTCGACTATCGAAATTTCAGAAATACTAGGATTTCTCATCAAAAAATGAAAGAAATTTAGTAGCGCAACACACCGTTGTGTTTGCGGACTTTGACGTGTACCGTACTTTCCACGTGGTTTTCGTGTGGAATATGTGTATTCTGCAAGTTTTCGGCTGACCATTCTGTAGAGCAGTAGCTTATGTGTCTTCTACACTTGTGAAGGCTGAATTTTTCTACTTATCTAAACTAGTTTTTCCTTCATATTGCCGGTTTTGATTATTCGTATAATTTCCTTCTTGTAAAAATTATAATTCCGTTTTTATTTACAGCTCAATCCACAATGTACAAGCTTTTACTATTCTTGTTTTCATTAAATTTTATCAATGATGTTGATGCGAGAAAGAAAATATATGCACGAGATGTCAGAATTCCAATGCAATCGTCTGATGATGTTGATGCAAAATGGGTGAACTCGATGAAGACGGAAGGAAGTTCGGAAATAGTTGGTTATATAAATGAACACGCAAAAGCGGCAGGCCGTTACAAGATAACATTGCTTGTAGAAGATCCCGGATTGAATACTGAAAGTCTTATTTCGACAAATGAAGAAGAAGATTTCACAGAAGAACAAATTGCGCCACAAAGAATCAAGAGAAAGTCGTCTAAAGAACTATCTAATGGGCCATCTTTGACAGAGGCCGATGAGCAATTTCTTGTTGATAAAGCTGGTAAATCCTATTGCTAAAAATTCAATTTGTTTGAACACAATCTTTTGCAGAGAAAAGTCTGATCGAGGCCTACAAGGATTGTCAAACATCAAAGAAAACTGGAGCAGAGTTTGATGACTGCATTGATAAAGCACAGAAAATGACAGAACGTTCGTATTTTCATTTTGTTCCATTAAATATATACACTTTCAGAAGAAATCACCTCTTCTTTGAATAATGAACAGAAGTGTGGCGGAGCCGAGCTAGAAAAGTGCAAGGATAGAATTCAGAAAAGTTTGTTATCTTCGGGCATTTTATCGCGGTCTCAAAAAAGCCATTGATTGAGTGGAATTCCAAATAAATTGAGAATAAGCAAGGAATGATTAATGGTTCTAGAAAATCTAAATAGAAGAATCAGTTTTGAAGGCCTTGCGAAAATCGAGGGAATTGTGCACAGATGAATGTATTTTTGCCGCTTACTTTCCAATCCGTACCTGAATTCCCCGATTCAGAAGGACCCTACTGTTTGCTTGAAAAAAGCAAATACTACACCAAAAAGTTCCCTTTTAGGAACGTTTTGATTTATTTAATGTTTTCAGAGGCGGTTTCTACCATTCCGTTTTCAATTCCTGTCGAAAAATCGTACTCTGGAGTGATGGCAGCAAAATACGGAAACGTTAGGATTGGTATTGGACATTCCAATAGAGTGGAAATAGTAACTTTTTTTTTCAGGAATGATTCTTGCAAAACATTTTGATGGCTGCTACCACGGACAGAATAAGATTGCTCTACTTCTGAAATGTTTGAAAGAGGGCGAGCAAAAGTCCCCGATTAATGTTGCTTTCGGTTTGTTTAAATTCAGAAAGTAGTTTGTAATGATTAATTTGGATGTAGACAAAATTGCGGAGCAACTGGAAGAAAATTGTACGCGAGATGGGACTAGCGACTGTAGAAGCGGTTTAGTAAATTACGTCAACGTCTTGTTACACGGTTGGTTCTATCTTCATAATTTTCACAAAAACTCTATTTTACAGATTCCATCAAAGCTATCTTAGAAATCTACTGCAAGAACAAGGAGACGGATAACAAATGTTTGGAAAAAATTAAGAATATCCCTGCAGATTATTCGAAAGGTATCGATCAGACTCATTTATTTTTGATCAGATGAGCAACACTCATTATTCAGGATTCGATATATCGTCAAATCATCAGCCCATTTCACTAGAAGCCATCAAAACTACCGGCTACGGAGACATCGAATTGGGTAGAAAACTATTTATGCAAATTTGATTCACAATAATTTTTTTCAGGTAAAAAGCTCTCTGATGACGCTGCAAAATGCAAAAAAGAGAAAAGCAGTGTTACATTTATCGAGTGTTTGTCACAAGTGATAGAGAAGTCATCTACGAAAAGTTAGTGATACATCAGCCGACTTAGCGGTCGTCTTTTGCCGTGGTTATAGTTTTTCACCATTAAGAGTTTCGTCCCGAGTTCTACCTCATACATGATTGGAAAGTCTGAAATTTCAAAGAAAACTTTTCTTCGACCTAGGCGATAATTGAAAAACAATGTTGCGACCTAAATTCCTTAAGAAAACATTTTATATCTGAAAAAGTTTGCAACAAAAACTCGTATTTATGTTCTACCTTCATTCCTTTCCATGGCCATGGAATATTTCGATTTTCAGCTATTAAAATTGAATTTCTATTCCAGAATCAATTGCGGAAGGAGTGTCTAAAACCTGTAAAGGGAATGAAAAAGAAGACTTTTGTCGGCAAAATGGCAAAACAACTGTCGAAAAAACTTTGAAAGGTAATAATAGCATTCTCTTCAGAAAAATTGAAATCATTTCAATCATTTCCAGAAGCAGTTAATGCTCTTTTGACAAACTATTGCGGGAAAACGTATAAGAAAGAGCGATTGTATCAATCGTGCTTGATGACAAACATGGATCAGATTTCTAAAGGTTTGTTACTATCAGCATTCGAATTTTCAGTTAAAATTGAAGTGGTGTTTTTCCATACATTTGTTGCAGTGTCCATCATTGTGTCCAGTATTCAAAAACTGCTTGAAAACTTTTTGTTTTCCAAACTGAGACGATTGACTTTTCAGATGTTCAGCTTCCTGCTGCTGAAATCGACTTCGAACCAGAGCTGTCTTTAAAGCCAATTGTGACGGAAAAAAAGTATGGAGCAATTGCAATTGGTGAGAAAGTTGCATAGTTAAACCAGTAAATTTATTCTTGCTCGTGTTTCAGGTTCGATAATCGAAAAAAGTGCGGGAAGTTGTGTGGAAAACAACAAGAAACTGACAAAAATAGCTTTCTCAAGTTGTTTGGGAGACTCTAATACCGCTGCTTTAAAAGGGGCTATGGGTTTGTTTTAAAATAAAATTTCGGAGTTCGGAAATAAGTTTCAGAGGAAATTTCAAAACAACTGGCGAGTCATTGTGCAAAGAGTCCAAAATCAGAGCGAGAATGTAGAAACGAAGGGGAATCATCAGTTGAATTTTCACTTGAGCGTTCGTTTTGTTTCCAATTAAGTAACGTCGGTTCTTTTTCAGAAGCTATTAAATCGTTGATTCTGATGTTTTGCAAAGCTAATTCGCCTAAGTACCAATTTGATTATGATACTTGTATAGATGGCAGAATCTCGGTCTCCAAAACTATTGCTGCAGGTTAATTATCACGATGTTTCCAAGAATATTGTGAATTTATAGGTTTCGAAGTTCCTTTCAAGTTTCTTGATGAGGTTCCCCTCTCCGAAATAATTAAGGACGAGAATGGTCGAATTGAGATAGGTGAGAATGATTCTTCTACCGAAAATTTAGCTTAGTATTTCATTTCAGGCGCCACTCTGAAGAAAGAAGCTGATCTATGCAAAACCCCCAATCCTCAAACACGCGACCAGTATTTCAATTGCTTGAAAGGAAAACCTTTGCAAACCGCTTTGAGTTGGTGCAGACGTTAAAACTCAAGTTTTTATATATTTTTCAGTCGAATTAGCGGAGAAACTGGCTGCTCATTGTGGAAAAGGTGAAAGAACACATGTGAAAACGTGTCGGACCAACGGCAAAGCTGAAGTGGAAGCAAAGCTGAAAAGTGAGCTCGGTTTTTATTTTATTTTTTCAAGAATAATGGACTATAAAATAATCAAAGAAGACTTGAACATGCCCCTCACGAGGCAGTTTCAAGTAGAAAAGAGGAAAAATCTAGAGAAAATAGCAAAGAAAAATAACCGGGGGAAGGAAAAAAGAAAATTACTAAAACAGGGGCGAGCAAATTATATGGGGATGAAAGAAACTAGACAATGGAAGACAGGGACAGGGAAAAGGAAAAAAATACTGTTACATATGTAAAACTAGTAAGTGAGCAAGAAAGATTAGAACCGGGTGATTGAGTTATCGAGTAACATAATAAACTGGGAGGGGGAAAGAAAATAATTTACATTGTTGGTAATAGCATTCCAATATGGAATAGTAAAGGAGAAAAATCTGATAGGGGAGAGAGATAGATTAGAGCCATGGGTCTTCTAGGAGAGTCTGACAGTCTGACATAGGTGTTAAGGAAGGGGAAGTGAGATGTGCCAGCAATTTGTAAAGAAGAAACAATTGTGCTTTGAGTCTACGGTGTCTGATGGAGTGCATTGAGAGGAATTCCAAGCGATGCGAGTAGGAAGAAAAAGAGATGTTGCAACGCTAGAAAGTTTTTCTAGAGTATACTCTAAGGGTGGATTCCAGAAGTCTAGAGAGACGAGATGAGGGGGAAAAGCAGAAGATAACAGAACAATACTCAAGGATTGGAAGAACATTCGTTTTGAATAGGAATGCGTAGAAAGCAGGGTTGTTAGACTTGAAGGATTTTAAGATCTGGGAGGAACGAAGTCGGGCTAGAGCCACGGTTCGATTAATGTGAGCACGGAACTTGAGTCTATTGCTTCTAAAAGTATAAGTAATAAAATTCCAGATAGTATCGATGCCGTTTTGACCAACTTTTGTCGAGAAACCTTCCCAAAAGCACAAAACGAGTATAAGGAGTGTCTGAATTTCGATGGAGCTGTCTTGGAACCTCTATCAAAAAGTAGGTTGCTTGCAGAACTATTTCTGAGCAGCTGGAACTTGACAAAAATGTATATTGTTCGGTTTCAAAACGTTGCTGATGTCATTTTTCTTTTATGCTTTGTTCAATGCAAGTATCTTCAAGTTTTCAGTCGTCAACTTTCCTGCCACAATCTACGCTCCAATCGATATGCTCAAGTTCAAAACAAGTGACGATCACGGTGATATCAAAATAGGTACTGGTTGCGTAGTAAATTCGTTCATTCATGAAATACTATTTGTTTCAGGTGAAGTTCTCCAAAACTCCGTCAATTCATGCAAAGGAAAGACGGCACTCAAAGAGTATTTTGAATGCATAAAGGGAGCTGATGGAGCACAAACTTCTCCCTGGCTAGATGTTACTGGTTTGTTATTCATATTTAGAATCCTGCCTAATTGGTTCGAATGTTTGATTGTACTTATTTTACATATACCAGTTGGTGACAAATAGAGCACAATATTTGAAAATTGTTAACTGAGTTAGCATTTTCAGGCCAAATTTCAAAGGAACTAGCTGATCTGTGCGGGCAGAAACAAAAAATTAAAGACTGTAGAAACACTGGAAGAGTGGAAGTTAAGTCTGAACTGAAAGGTGCGTTAGACTCTTTTTCAATAAACATCTTTTATCTATTTTCAGAAGCAGTTGAAGCACTTCTATTAAATTTTTGTGGTCAAAATGCTGCCAGCAGTCAACAAGTTTACGATAGCTGCACATCGGATGGAGACTCTTTAGGGATTGCACTTGATAAAGGTTTGTTGGAAACATTTTCTCACTCTGAATACTGACAGAAGTCTTGTCGTACAAAAATATACAAGATTTTGTTTTCAGTTCTAACTATGCAAATAGTTACTATTGTTTTCATTTTTCAGTCATCGATCTTCCTATCAGTATACGTCAGGAGGTTTCTCTACCGTCGCTTGTAATTGCTAAATATGGTGACATCCGTATTGGTAGGAGTTGATTAATCTATACGATTTCGTGACTGAATTTTCAGGCGAAATTGTTCAAAACCAAGCAGAAACATGCAAGAACATGAAGACATTCGATGAAATCGTTGATTGTCTGAAAACGTCAAAAGGTTCTCAACCATCTCCTTCGAAATCTGCTAGAGGTTAGATATTACCTTTCAAATTATATCAAAATAGTTTTTTTTCAGATTCCGTTTCGGAAAAATTTGCTGATTTTGCTATAAAACATACGTTTGGAGACGGCGATTGGAAAAAAGGAGTAGCAGAAGTTCAGATGGAATTTGAAAGTGAAGAACACGTCCATTTACATAAAAACATGAATAAACATTACGTTTTCAGAGACTATTCAAGCTGTATTTTCAAACTTTTGTCGTGAAAATGTCAATTACGATCAAGACAATTACGTCGAATGTTTGGATGATGGATTGAAGCGTTCACAAGAAATGTCCCGAGGTTCGCTCTATTCTCGTTGATTGAACAATTTCAATCACAATAATTTCAAAGCATTTATTTCTTCTCAAAGTTTGCTTCATTACTTATTTCTTCCAGAGTTCTCTCCAATCGACCTCTTCTTACAATGTGGTTCTAAAACGACCATTGATGATTTCAATCAATGTATTGATGGTGCAAACAGTCACCGTCTCAGTTTATGGACTGTCGGGTGTGCTTCCATTCCCAGAAAGAAAGAATGCATCGATGAAGCTACAGAAAGTTCTCGCATAATAGCAAACGGTAAGAAGGAAATGCTCTGAGGTGTTAATAGTTGTTTTCAAACTATTTCAGTTGCAAAAATCGCAGCTAAACTCGTCAGTTGTGAAGACACGCAGTGTGTTCAGACAGAAAAGCAGAAGGTGACCGATTCATTTGCTAAAAACATTGAAAAATATTGTAAAGTGCCATGTAAAGATTCGGAAGCAAAAGTTGAAGCTGCAATGATCAGTGAGAATCAATGCCTTCTGATCAACAAAATAACAAACATCTTTCAGAGTTGTTACCGGATTGTTCGGCGTATCCAGAAAACTTAAAATGTCGAGGTGAGTTATGATTCTTTTTATTTTCAGATTTTAATTATTAATTCTCTAATGAACTTCTAATTTATTTCAGCCGGTTTCTCTCTCGCACTCAAAGAAGACGTAGGATGCCAGGTGAGGACATGTTTTGTCTAGAATGAGTTTGAATCTCAATTAGAATAGTTTTTCAAATACTCAGGAAGGGTAGCAAATGTCGCAAAATATTCTATAAAACTTGTATTTCGGTAAATATTTATATTGAACATTAGGGTATCAACTTTATTGTCATGTTATAATTAACAACTTTGTATGAGCGTTCTTTTCTATTTTCGATTTTCAATAATTTTGATTTTTATTCAAGAGTCTCCCGAAAGACTTCGAAGTTTGTGACGAGTTCTGTGGTGCAATGGAAAGAACAAAAGTCGACGATGGTTTCACACCATTGGAAATTTGTCTTATTGTTCTCAATTTTATTGCGTTTCTATGCCTTTGCTGCATCATCGGCTACAAGTGCAGGAAAACCCGGAAAAGTAAAAAGCCCGCAACTACAGTGATCAATTCTAATGAAACGAATTTGGAGACAGGTCAAGCAGTAGATGTCAAACTTACACCGGTGAGCTTTTTCTTAAACTAAAGCCTAATCTGTCAATACTAAATGGAGCAGTGCCAGATAAATGGAAAGAGTCGATACGGTTTCCGCTGAATAAGCAAGAAAATTCAGTTCATTTTAGGCCAATCAGTCTTATTTAGCTCTGTAGTTTTGTAGAAAAGATGTATCTTACGCAGAGTTTCTCATTATCTGGTTTCATCAAATTTCTGGAGTCCTGAGCAACATAGATTTAGGTCTGAACCTTGACTAGTCCAAAACTTTCGATTCAGTGCCTTTCGATCTTCTAATTAAATTTACTAGCATTGGTCTTAATGCATGTCTTTTGAACTGGCTCCACTCTTTTCTAACAGGGAGATACTTTATAGTCAAAGTTAATTCCTTTTATCGGAAGTTAGAACTATATCGTGTGAGATGCCTCAAGGTAGTGTTCTCTCGCCAGAGCTGTTTAGTATATATGTAAGTGACATAACTACTGTGCTACTAAGATCTGTAGCAGGTATGCAATTTTCCAAAGAAAAATCTCCAAAACACGAATGCTTCCTTCATAGTAATTTGATTAAGAGAAATGTTGCATGCCACATTTCTCTTAATCAAATTACATCCAGGATTTTTTGTTGATGAGGAGCTCACTTTCAACGAGCATTGGGGTCCGGAATACGTAGAGCAAAATGTGTATATTTTTTAAAAGTATTTAAGTCCTTTCATAGTAACAATATCCTACTTCTTACTATGTTCTTCAATATTTTTGTGCGTCCGATTGGAAAATGACATAGTCATAACTAATCCAGCGGACCCAAAGTAGACCATGCAGACCAACGCTTGCTGAGTTTCCAACTTCAATCTCTATCTTCTCCACGGACCGGATTAGACAAAACCTTCTTTAGTTAATTATTGATAGGTAAAATATATATTGGCTATAACAATTATTTTTAATTTTCTTCCAACAATACCAGGCGAGGCCACCCACCTTTACGGTTGGAAAACTCCCAGATGTGAAATAGGAGAACATTTTTTCACTCATCGCCTTCCCAGTAAAATACCGTAAAAACTGTATTATAAAGGCATGCCGTTATGTTTTTCAACTGCGTTCTAGAGAAATGTTGAGGTTTCAAAAACTCAAAAAAGTTAGCAGGAATACAGTTTCGGGAAGTTTTATTATTTTTAAATGATGAACTCGCAACGACTTTTCGAAATTATGAAGTGAATTTTTTAAAAAGAGTTATCCACAAAATGTCGGTCCTTTTTCATACACCGGATTCTCAGTGATTCTAAAGAAGTTTATTTTTAGGGCGTGGAAAAGAAAGAAGAGAAGATCGACGAGACAGGAGTTCAAGAAGCAAGAGTTCAAGAAGAAGGAGTTCAAGAAGAAGGAGTTCAAGATGGCACTCCAGCTCTCGGGAACAATCCGGAACTCGAAAGAATGCGTGACAAGCTTAAACAAACTCAAGACAATCTTAGATTATTGAGAACACACGCGAATAAGTGTGCAGAAGAACACAAGAAAGATCTCGCGAATAAGTTCACACCTATGGGACCGATTTACATTCCGTCGGAACCAGAGGTTGATTTCCTGTGTAAAATTTTTCAAACAATTAAAACATTAGGTCTACGATCTTAATATATGTTTTCCAGTCTTTCGTAAATACTGTAACTAAAGCACATGAGCTTCTATTTTTCAGAAAAATTACTGAGGGTGTGCTTCTAATAATGGTGATTCAATAACATTATTTATGTAGTCCTTTCGCTTTCACGAATAGAAAAATTTCGAACTATAGAATAGTGGAACCCAAACATTGAGTATTGCTTCTTTACAAAAGATTTCATGATCTCAATGGTTCATCGATTACATACATAGTTAGATATTTGAGACATTTTCTTCTATACATTAAAATCGTTCTATTCTTTCAGGTTCCGCCTCCAGCTGATATTCCCTCGTCCAACATTTCACTGACCAATGTAGCTTGGAAAGATTCATTAAACGAGTTATGGGAAGTTGGTTCCGATGTAGACGACATTGAGCTGGATCCAGACTTTGTCTTGAATCCAGATTCAGTCACTGAAGACGAAACTAGCCAAAAGAGTGGTAAATCTAAGAGTAGTTCAAAGAGTAAAAGCAAGGAAAGCAAGAATAGCAAGAAAAGCAAGAAAGTTCCATCGACTTCTGGTACTGGACCATCTATTCCTGGCCGTCTTTCTGTTTCGGCACCTGCTCTAATTGCTACCGCCGCTGAAAAACCGAACGCCTCTGAAACAAAGAAGGAACAGAGCAAGAGCAAGTCAAAATCTCGAGAATCTTCTGCTGAACCGAAAGAATCATCTGCATCATCATCTGTTCCACCGGAAAACGAACCGTCTACTTCGGGATTTCCTTCTGGTTCGGCGCCTGTTCCATCTGCTCCCGCCGGTGAAAAACCGAACGCCTCTGAAACAAAGAAGGAGCAGAACAAGAGCAAGGAATAGCAAGTTTTCCCTGCGCACTGGTGTCATCCGTTCCGTTCTTTTTCTTCATGTCGATTTTGAGAACATCATTTTGCTTTTCGGACATTTTGCTGCTTTTCGGACTTTCGGAGTAGTATTGATTTTTTAGTAATCTCTCATATTCTCTCCGTTTGAACAGCGTTTTCTCTACCAATCTGAACCTAGTAGTTTCATTTTATTCTATTAAAGTTCCTGTTTTCCATATTAAGTCCGTAATCTCCTATAGACGCTCCCTCAACTTTGTTTTAAAAAATGGCTCCGGGACGTTTCGCAGCCGAGACATTTCGCAGCCATGAGCTCCACGGCCTCAATTCTCCCGTTTTTTCAGTGTAAATTTGACTGTTTCAGATAATTTATTGCTAGAGAAGTCATTAAGACCATTTTTTGTAGTTTTGATAAAAGGGACCACGAGAAATTTCGTCCAAAAAACCAAAAAAAAAGTTTGTTTAAAAACAGCTGAAAATTGTTTTTCTTGTGTAGAACTAGACGTACAACCAAAAAGTTAAAAGGTGCAGAAAATGTCAAAAACCGCTACTTCTACGAGGAAAAACAGTTTTGAGCTGTTTTCAACAAAACTTTTTTTTGGTTTTTTGGACGAAATTTCTCGTGGTCCCTTTTATCAAAACTACAAAAAATGGTCTTAATGACTTCTCCAACAACAAATTATCTGAAAAAGTCAAATTATCACTGAGAAAACGAGAGAATTGATGCCGTGGAGCTCATGGCTGCGAAATGTCTCCCCAAAAAAATCCGTTTTACTAGTCAAAATAACCCATCCGTAAGTCATAAATCAGATCTTATTTATCTGTTTTTTCTAAAAAATATTATAAGGCTCCATTCATCATCCTGTCTTTGTTTTTATTTGTTTTCTTGTTTGATTTTTCTTGTAGAATACCTCTTGTTTAATACCAAATCTCTTGTATAATCCCAGACACCTTGCATGATTTAACAATCGTTTTAAAGTTAGTTTTTTTTTAATCTCTATTGTATAGCCGTAACCTTTTAACTTTTTTCCTCTATGAATTTTTCCAGAACTCTGATCCTATCTTTTTCTGTGAAGCAACTCGATAAAGTGTAATAGGTTTATCGAACAACATCATTGACATAAAATACATGATTTCGGAATAAAAATGATGTGATTGATGTGAATAAGTAGTCAATAATATAGAATACAGCAAAGTATTGAATCCAGAACCATTTCATGAGTTCCCAGAAACCAGTTCGATACGTGAATTCCATTTCAGAAATTGACAAAAAGATGGAGAGAGATAGTGTGGGTGGTGGAGAGGGGGCAGACAGTAGAATACTTGATTTTCTGAAAATAATTATTGAATACAGAAGTCGTGCTCTTTTGATTATATACGCACCTTTCCATTTTCCACGAAATCGGTGACTCACTGATTCTTCTCAATACAGAATGGATCTGATAGTGCTCCACATCTTGACGTCTTCTATCAATTATTCTGAATTTCTCTCTTGATTGAAACGGAACCGATTGATCTACAGTAAGACGGGCGGTTGTTTGAATTTGAGATGTTGGAAATGAAGGAAGTTGGATAGTGTCCGTGAGGAATAGTTCTGACTGAAAATTAATAATTTTGTCTTATTTCCAGGAGAGAACTCACATCAATAATCGAATGATAATCCAGTTTCATTTTCAGAGAGAATGCATAGATTACTGTATTAATTGATAGATTTTGAGTGCTCATTTGGAATTGAATATTCAGATTTCGATTCGGTTTCTGGTAGAGAGCAGTCTGAAACAATGACTTTCTACAGTTTTCACTCCGAATCTTACATTTTCTGAATTTGAATCTGAGAAATGATGCAAAATCTGAGAAGTGGATAACTGATCGGGAGAAGCAGCTGAATTCAATACAGAGTACGAAGAAGAGATTATCGATCTGTCATGTCCTGAAGAGTATCAATTTCAGACGAGAAAACAAAGAGATTTGACCTACCGAAAGCATAAACTATAAAGTCCCCAGTGACAGATACATCAGGAACTTCTCGAAATGTATTCGTCTTTTTCCAGAGACCCTGTCAAAATTTATTATTGAAACAGAAAAATGAATACCAAAATTTAAAACTTACATCCGTCAGAAAGATGATGAGAATGGGTAGAAAATATCGGAATATATTGATCGATTTGATATAAAATGCAGCCCAACTGCATTCAGAAGACCTATAGGTACGGTAGACTGGCTGGAATAACTGGATTGTTGCTAGGATAAAATGATAAAAAGCAAACCTCTCTGAAAATCTCGATATGTGGCATTTCTCAGCTATTTTTCGAGTTTCAGAAATCGAGGAGCTGTGTGGATATCGGCCTACAAATATGATAAAACAAACTGATCATTTTTAGAGTATTCAAAGGACGATGGTGTTTAGTCTACAATAAATAGAATCTGGTGGTTTTATAAAAAAATTACTTTTCAGAGAAAAAAAAAGTTTTTTGTACTTTCAGCAATATGTTTACTTTATTTCATTTCAGAAAAAGTTCACGTGAAAGTAGCTGAATCCTGTGTGGGGGAAATTCGGAAGAAGAGGACTTTAGAAAAACAGGACAGACTGAATTTTTATCTGAACTGCGGGGTTAGCTTCAGTTCCCAAATTACTATAACTTTGATAACTTTCAGATAGATCGGAGCTCATATGGATCTGGATTTCGAGCTAGAGCAGATGGGACTCGAACCAGTCGGAGCATCTTCATCATCTCGTGCATAATTCGCTTACTCATATATTAATTTTATTTTTTTCTGGGTTTAATTTCTTCGCTAGTGTCTTCAATTCTTCGTTCTAACTTCCTCGGTGCCTTTCATTCCTTTCTGGTTTGTTTGTTACCAGCATGTCTACCCGTTTTTCTAATTTTCCTGTCTGAATATCGGTGATCTCAACGACAAAACACAATTGTGCTCTACTCTCATGTGATAGTTTCTCCTTCCAGTTTTTGAACAATTTCATGTTTTTTGGTGTTTTACCACCGGTTTTTTTTCTATCGGGGATTTTTTAATGTGAAACTTCTTTGTATGTAAAACGTTTTATCGGATCATCAACACAGTTCCACACATCAATTATGAACTCGCCAACTCCAGGTTTGGAATAAGCGAATTTCCCAGGGGGAGAGATAAATGAGAGTCATGGGTCTTCTAGATGAACTTCGAAACAATCTGAAAAAGGAACGGAGGTTGGGAAAATGGGATACGCCAGCAATGAATTTATAAACAAAGACTAATTGAGCTTTGAGTCTACAGTGTCTTACAGAGTAGATTGAGAGGAGTTCTAGACGATGCGAATAAGAAGAGAAAGGGATATTACATCGTTTGAGAGTTTTACCAGAGTAAATTCTTAGAGTGGATTCAAGTATTCTAGATGAGGGGACAAGAGATAACATATGTATCTTCAAAAGTATGGAGAACATAAGTTTTGAATAGGAATGAGTAAAAGGCAGGATTATTGGACTTGAAGGATTTGAGGATTGGGAAGAGCGAAGACGATACAGACTTTCTAATGTGAGCGCGAAACTTGAGATCAGGTTCAAAAATAATGACGAGATTGTGAACTGAGTTGGAATCCAGAATGGGTGAGCCAGCAATGGAAAACTGGTGTCGGGGGTGGAGAGAACCTAAACCGAGTAAACCAGTTTTGGAATAAGCAAGAGGAAGATAAATGCTCTTCTTTCACTAGGGAAGGTCTCCAGGTGACCATGGAGTTATGGGACGTGACCTGTATCATTGGAAAGCTGAGAAAACGCTGATTACGTTCAAAGTTACTATTAGTTCAAAATTCATAGATTTTTCGACCGCTGAAAGGAAAACTCAGTAGTTTCATTTAAAAAGATGACCGTGAACTTTCATATTTGCATGTCACTGTGTTTGGCGAATTCTCAATGTCATGATGATGTATTCTCGTCAATACAGGCTGCACAAGCTACGAGTACTTTCAAAGTAAGTTTTTCTTTCGAGTTTTGAGTAAAAATCTGCCTCGCATAAATTTTCTGAGTCATACAGAAGTCTCCCTAAATAGATTTTTATTGTTCAGCTCTACTCGAAATGCACCAAACACTAATACTCTTACTGTTCTTGGTCAGTGTATACAGTGTTGTTCATGCGGATTCAGGGAGATATGCTCGAGAACTTCGAAACTCAACAGAATCTTCTGGAGGCCCTGAGCATGGAAAGTTGAATCTGACGAAGATGGAGCACAGAATCCAACCGAAAAGAAAATTGGTGAGAAAGTTATCTTCCGGATCTGATCTGACTGATGAAGACGAGCGCACACTCGTAGATCAAACCGGTGAGATTAATTGATTTCTAATTGATGTTTATACGAGTATTCTTTTTTTCAGTTACCAATCTTCTCAAAAGTTTCGAGCACTGCCAAACATCACAGAAACCCAAACAAGATATAGAAAAATGCATTGATAAGGCACAAAAAACCGAGAAAGGTTTGCATCCTTATTGAAGTAGCAACCAACTTATTTGAAATTTCAGATAATATTGGAACTAAACTCAAAGGTGGAAAGAAGTGTGGAGGAGGAGCTGAGCTGGGAAAATGCAAGGATAGTGTCACAGGCCAATTTCTGACCTGTCTCTTCTCTCTTTTCCTCGGGTTCTATCTCTCGATTAAGAAGATTTATTATCATCTGCCCCGCGGGAGTGTAAACAACCTCGGGCAGACACACCCATCTCTCCTTTACATTCGGCATTAGATATACACTCACTGGTGGAAGATGGTGACCACAAGTCACTCTCTTTCCTATACCGGTCAATAAAGATTGCAATCTACAACGAATGTAACTAAAACAGACTGAAATATAGAATACGGAGCAGGCGCAAGCACGTATTTTACAATAGGATATTTAAAAGTTTGTGGAATATATTGGTACAGATCTAAAAAGATGAACAAGAACACACATTTATGCAACAGAAACTCGGGAAGATCATCTAATGCTAATTATTTCAGAGGCTGTCGATGTTATTCCACTTTCAATTCCTATTGATGATTCATATTATGTCGTAGTCACATCATCCAAATATGGAAAATTGAGGATTGGTTAGCAACTTTCTATAGTTTCTACCAAAAAAACTAATAATTTTCAGGACTTATTCTAGCAAAGAACTTTGATAACTGCTACGACAAAAACGACAAATCCGATAAGTTTTTGAAATGTTTAAAAGCTGGCGGTGAGAAATCTCCGTTGATTGTTGCTTACGGTTTGTTTTTGATGACTGGATTCTGTAAGCACTCCAATCTGTAACATTCAGACGAAATCGCAAAGCAAGTTGGGGATTTTTGTACTCTCGATGCGATAAAAGAAGCGGGATGTAGAAAAGATGCAGTTGGAAGTATCAAGGGTTTAGCAGAAAGTTCTCACGTAATTTCCGGGGAGTTAGCCGACGAAAACGGGAGTTAGCCGCCCGATTCGGGGTCGGTCCCGAAAGCTTTTGGGACCGACCCCGAATCGGGCGGCTAACTCCCGTTTTCGTCGGCTAACTCCCGTTTTCCGCGGCTAACTGCCGGCAGCCCGGCGCCCACGCCTCCCCCAGTTTTTGCCATAAGCGCCCCGTAAGTGCCCCGAATAGACCCCAAATGTGTATTCATTTTTCGCCAACACGGGTACATTTATTGATTAAAATGGTTAAAAAATACGAAAAGAGTGGAACAATAAAGTTTAGAAGATATGAAAGTGAGCTAACAATTAAAAGTGAAATAACAATTGGAACATAGATGACATGTGAGAGTGATGACATGGTTGAGGGTGGGATCGGCAGAGTGTTGCTAATCGTCTTCTCCATCATTTCTCCGACGTTTCGGTGCGTGCTAAAAATAATCTTATTTCTAGGTTGATAGTTTAGAAACGTACTGATTCTAACTTGAAAACTCCGTGCTGTTGTCCCATTGACGGTGGGATATAAGTAGATCCGCTTGCTCCAATTCTTAAACCGATTTTTGGTATTAAAAAGACTAAATTTCAATTACTTATTCGATCACTGCTTCTCCTTGGAACGTTCATTCTTCGATCTGAAAAATGAAATCACGTTGGAACAGGAATATCATCAAAAATCGTTTGCAAAATCTATTTAAAACATGTAAAAATCGTTTTAAAAAAAATGAAATCAATATTTGCAATCAGGTTTGAAAAACGGGTCAGCACTTTCCTTTGCGCACCCCGTTTAGGTCCCGACTACGCCCCGTCTGCACGCCACATAGGTGCCGACTAGGTCCCTTCAAAAACCCCGGATCCGCGCCGACTGAGCCCCGCAGGCGGCATCCACTGTTCGCTCGTTGCCTAAACGCCATGTATGCCCCGAACAGCTGCCGATATGGCTAACTCCCATTCTTTGCGGCTAACTCCCGTTTCACACGGCTAACTCCCGTTTGACATGGCTATCTCCCATTTCACGTGGCAAACTCCCAGATAGCTACCAAATAGGTCCCAACCTCGCGCCCAAAATTCTCTGAGTTTGTTCTCTTTGGGTATACTCCTGATCATTTTCCTCATTTTTCAGCTGCTATCAATGCAATCTCGGACATCTTCTGCGATGAAAAAGACAGAGATGCAGAATGCCAAACTAAGATGACAACAACGACAAGTGAGGTTATCGAAGGTTGGACAATCTCATTTTTCATCGTGTCCAAACAGTTTTAATTTACAGACTTCGATTTGCTCTCTAAGCCAAATTCCATCTCTCTCAACACGTTTACAACAAAACCAGAACACGGCAGCATTGAATTGGGTGTGTAAATTTTATCATATTTTATGAATATTTTTGCAAAGTTCATATTTTCAGGCACACAGCTTGATAAGGAATCAGATAAATGTAAAAAGGAAACGAATATTGATAAATATATCAATAGCTGAGAAAACGCTGACTGCGCTAAAGTTCCATCAGACGAGCGAGAATGTAGGAGAGATGGAGAAGTAGATGTCAAGAAGAAAATCAAAGGTACATTATTACTTGAAAGTTATACTTGAAACTAATACAAAATATATATTTATTCAGAAACAATTAGTTCACTTTTTTTGAAGTTCTGTCAAGAAAGTGGCCCAGAATTTCAATTAGATTATGTCATCTGCATTAATGATCCTTTATCGAACACAATTTCCGAAGGTAAATCTTATCAAAGTTTCAGTATTCATGAAAATATTTTGAAGGGTTTTCACTTCCATTCAAACTGCTAGATGAAATGGATCTTTCCAATTTTTCCCGAAAGGATCAAAACGGAGAAATCAAAATTGGTAAGAAGAGGGTTTCCTGATCGAAAGTATGATCATTCTTCAGGCGAGATATTGAAGAAAGAGACGGTGTCGTGTATAAGCTTCAAAACTCGGGACGAATTCTTCAATTGTTTGAAAGGAAAACCTGGAAACATCTAAAAGTCAGACTTGTCACGGGCCGGGCCGGGCCGAAATTAGGAAAAATTTTGGCCCGGCCCGGCCCGGCCCGGCGGGCCGAATTCAGGAAAAATCTCGGCCCGGTCAGGCTCTTTTGAAACATGTTGAGTTTTTGATTTTTTTTTTGGAAATTTTTTGAAATTTTAGGAAAAATGTGAATATGTATGATAATTTAAGCATTTTTACTCTATTTTTTCGAAAAATTTCAAATTAAATTCGATAAAAACGGGTTCCCATTTTTTGAAATCAGGAAAAATTTTGGCCCGGCCCGGCCCGCCGGGCCAAACTCAAGAAAAATCTCGGCCCGGGCCGGCCCGATTTTTGACAAGTCTGCTAAAAGTAAATTGAATAGAATGAATGCATTCATGATTTAAATATATCTTTCAGCTGAAATGGCGAAACAGCTCGCAGATAATTGTGGAAAGGTCGGGAGGGAAAATGTAGTTGGCTGTCGAAAATCTAGTCAGAATGAAGTGGAAACTAAGCTGAAAAGAAAGTGTTATTTAGCTGTTTCGAAATAACTTTTGATATATTTCAGACGCCTTGGATGCCATTCTGACCAACTTTTGTCGTGAAGTTTTTCAAAAGTCAGAGAAAGAATACACTAACTGTCTAAATTTCGACGGGAGCGAGCTGGAAACTCTTTCGAAACGTTAGTTGAATTTCGAAATTGTTATATTGTAGATTATAACTTTTGGGTACAAAAAAGCATGCAATAATGATAGATTCAGAAAGTGTATTCATTACAAATTCATGTCAATAGTCATAGATTTAAAATAGGTACTAGGAGTCAAGTGACCAACGTATTTTTCTGACAGGATGAGACTCTTTTTCCTATTTCCGATATACAGGTTGGCTAATAAGTATACAACGCTACTAATGCTTTGATATTAGGCCAAGAGAACAGCAACAGCAACAGACACCATCAACGACAACGACAACTTCGATGCCGTTCTCGTCTTGGATGCCGCAAATATCATAATTCACCTGTCCCACTGATTCTTTCTTTCATCCCCGTTGTTTTTCCTCCATGATTTCTCTCATAAAACGCACACTGGTCTCTGTCACTCTTTCGTTATTTTTTACTTTTTCATATTGCCTCCTTATAATGACAGCTAAGGATTACAACCAAAATCGTGTAAAAAATTACGGCAGATTTTACTGGTATTACTTTTTTTGGCATTTTGAAATAGTGCTCATTTTTTATTGTTTCTATGTTCTTCGACTTCCTCTCAACGAAAAATGTGTAAAATGCTTTTTTTTCTGAAAAAGAAATATATTGTTTCTTGATATAAAATGATCAGTTGATTTTCACCTTTTGTTGTTTAATTCTCAGTTCAGTTCAACTGTAATTCCCCCAACCCCACGAATCATTTTTTCTAGTAAGTAGCTGCGTTTATAGGGAAAAGTTTATGGGGAAAACCAACGTCTTTACACTGTCTTCTTATAATTTTCTAGAGGAAAATTAAACTGTCTGCACTGTAGCTCCGTAAGCTGCTCTAATTGGAAGATCTATTTTGACAATTATCACTTCAGGAGTATACCGTCCAGAGACCAGATTTCTATAATTACAGTAACGCAAAACTGAAATAATATTCGAACTGAAGGGTTTGAGTTCAAAAATAGGGGATAATAAATTTGAAGCGTCAGAATCATACTCAACTATAAAGAAGGTTACTGTGTGGTTACGGTAGACAGTGTTCAATGCGGAAATTTCAAGGAATCTTCTATTCAAATAAACAAAAGAGTATCTCCTTGGTTATCGGCACCCCAATAGCCTCTCAACACCAAACTGAACTGCTCTACATTAACTTCAGTTCATGTTGTACGTAATCCATCTTACTATTAGAACTGTTGTTTAACTACAACAGAGTGATATTTCAATCTTGAAATATAAGTTTTCTGTTGTGTCCCGAAAAAGTTCCGGTTTTCTGCCTTCAAAGAAGCTGTCAGCTAAAGAGGTTTGTTTCTTCGCCATCATTTCAAATTGATGTTCTTTCTTCTGATGAATTTTGTATATAGCAACGTGAAATTATACTCACACGTGTAGTTCTTTTCTAATACTTGTGGAATTCTTAAAAATTTATGAGTTTCTTCGATTTTGAATAATATCTGCTTCTTCCTTCTGGTTCCATTCATTTCATTTTCTGATATATTCCTACGATATATCCAGTTGTTTGGTTGCTTTCGCTTTTTAGATTGCCTGAAACTAAATCACAGAGTAATTTCAGAGGTTTAGAGAAACACAGAAGTTTTTTCATACCTAATATATCACTTTCAGCTTCGTTCACGATGAAGACGCTACCAGCGTTGTTCCTACTTTTACTGGTAGCGAATGGTATTCATACTGCTCCAATTAGACATGAAAAGAAGTCGATGCTTATGTCCGATGTTAGAGAGAATATGCCGGGGAAGATAGGAGAAGATGAGAATCAAACATTTCCTGGGCTCCACACCGTGAATTCAAAATCGAAAGAGTACGGTCATACTTCAGAAAATACTGAAGAACATGATAAGAGTGAAACGGGTGAAACGATTGAGACTAAAACTGAGAAACCAAATCATGCAAGTTATCAACGGCTACAGAAAGTTCATAGTTTTTTCACACTCGAGTCCATGCAAATAAAAAGGAAGACGGAGAACGAGGGTAGACTATCTAGAAAAGTCACTCATGATTTCACAGGGAAGAAAAGAAAAGACAATAGGAAATTGATGAGGAAACTTTCTAACGGTGCTAATTTGAATGCGGCGGATGAAGCATCTTTGAGAGATGTGGCAGGTAAGATTTAAGAATAAAAAAAGAGCACTGAAATGAAATTTAAACAATTCAGTGGAGATGCTCGTCGATAAATTCCAGGAATGTCAAGGTCATCAAAAAAACAACATTGATGCTTGCATCGTAAAAGCTGGAATTGAAACACAACGTTTGCACTTCAGTCTGAGTAACATCTGATTATTTATTATTTACAGAAGAAATTGATAAACAATTGAAAGCTGCGAAGAAGTGTGGTGGAGCAGAGTTTCAAAACTGCAAAAATAAGATTTTCAAAGGTTCGTTTTCAAGTTCTTCTTGGTTCTGATATTAACCACTATGTAGACAATGTATTGAAACTTGCTCACGTTAATCGATTGTTATTTTTTAATACTGCAGTTGATGTGAAAATGGTTAAAACCTGTTCCTGAATTTCTTGAACTGATTTTAAGAGAAAACTTTCAGAAGCTCTTGACTACATTCCATTATCAATACCTATCACCAATTCTTTTGCGAAAGTAGTGGCGGAGGAATATGGAAAGATAAAAATAGGTAGGCTCGAATAATTTATCTCTCAATATTGGTTGATCTTAAGGTTTGATAATTGGAAAGAACTTCGATAAGTGCTATGAAGATAACACAGACAGCCAGAAGTTCTTAGAATGTTTGGAAGGAAGTCAAGGAAGTTCTCCTCTCAAAACTGCTAAAGGTGATTATTCTGTCATAATTCAGAGTTTCATTGATATTTTCCAGAGAAAATTATGAAACAACTAGAAGATCATTGCGCACAAGATGTCGCCGAAGAAAAGAAATGTAGAAGAAACGTTGTGGGTTATGCGAAAATCAAGCTGGAAGGTGAGTATCAGAAGTCGATCTCATGATGATTAAACCGAGTAACATTTTGTTCAAATTTTATGAGATGTGTTTGCAGGTGCTATTAAAGCTGTTCTGAACATATTCTGCCATGAAAAAGTTCAAAACGAACAAGAATGCAAAAAAATGATATCGAAAAAACCGAAAGAATACGTTAAAGGTTTGCTGGATATCAGAATAGTATCAACACCAAACATCTTTCAGATTTCGTTCTTCCTTTCAAACCTGCTCCTCAAATAAAACTAGCAGATCTAAAAATTACGAATGAACGCGGCTCCATTGAAATCGGTATGAAGTTTCTGTCAGGAAAATATGCATAGAACATTCTCTAGGCGCGGAACTGGAAAAAGAAGCCAATTCGTGTAAGGACAAGAAAAGTATACAAGAGTTTGTCGGTTGTTTGGAAGGACTTATGAAATCTGAAAAATCGAAATCTAAAGGTTTTCTCTGTTGTCCAAATCACTGTCATCATATTTCTTGCAGTGAATATTGCCAACCAACTGGCTGAGAATTGCGGAAGAATAATACCTGATGAGGATTCCTGTAGAGACAAATTGGAAAAAGATGCTAAAGTTATTATGAAAAGTTAGGTTCTGACTGGGTAATTTTAAAGTTTTAATACATTTCAGAGTCCATTGGAGCTCTTCTTAGTAACCATTGCGGTGAGAAGTCTCATAAAGAAACTGACTATCAATCTTGCTTAGCGGAGAAAGGAAACAAAATTACGATAAGTTAGTTGATCTATATGCTGTATTTGATTATTGGATTATTGTTTATTTTTAATGATTATCCTCTTGTAATAAGACGTATCTTTATTCTCAGACCTTATTCTTCCCGCACCCATCATCAAATTTGATAAACGAGAGGCTCCTACTGGATTGGTTTCGGGTCCCGAATATGGTGGAATTTCAGTTGGTCAGAAAAAATTTTCATCTATTTTTTCTGACAAATCAATTTTTTTTAGGAAAACAGGTTGAACAGAAACTCAAAAGTTGTGAGGGAAAGTATACGAACATCGACGAATTTTCGTCCTGCTTGACCACTTCTAAAACTTCTCCATTGAAAACGGCTACAGGTAATTGATAATTATGAGGAATCAAGAGTCAGCTTGACTTGTTCTCAGATGAGATTTGGAAGCAATTGACAACTCATTGTGGAAAAGTATCTAGTAGTGAGAGAATATGCAGGAAGAAGGGAGAATCGATCGTCAGTGGTTTGCTTGAAAGTTCGTTTTGTGAAGGTAGAAGAAAAATCCAGAATTTTTTTCAGGAGCTGTAGACTCACTCATTTTAAAGTTTTGTGAAGACAGTAAACCAGGATACCAAAAAGTATACAACAAGTGTAAAAAAAGAGATGCAGGCACTATTCTCGCAGGTTCGTGAATAATGAGGAGTCATTAAATGACTTCACTTCATTCAACCGTTTCAGGTTTTCCGTTCCCTTTCAAAATTCTTGATAAGATTTCTCTTTCGACTTTTAGTAGAACCGATGGATATGGGAGTTTCAAGATTGGTAAGAATAACTATGTGCAGACAATTATTATTGTCAATTTTATAGGTGAGATTCTGGAACAGGAAGCTGATTCATGTAAAGATCAACAAACATTGGCTGATTATTTGACATGTTTGGAAGGAAATCCATTGACGGAAGCTAAAGGTTGGTCTCATCTGGAAGTGTAAAACTATTATTGGATTGAAAATTTCAGATAAAATTGGAAAGCTATTAGCAGAACATTGTGGAAAAGCTGATAAAACTAAGGTGACAGAGTGCCGAACAAATGGGCAAACTGATACGGAAAGCAAACTGGAGGGTAACTTTGAAGTTCATTCATGAAAACTGTTCAGATTTTGTTAAACTATAGGGGCGATTGATGCCATACTAACCAACTTTTGTCGTAAAAAGTTCGAAAAATCAAATACAGAGTACATTGATTGTTTGGATCTCGAAGGAGCTAATTTGGATACTCTTTCGAGCAGTAAGTTTATTTGAATCATGTTGAATCCAGTAGTTTTGGTTAGTACTAATGAGAGATTTTTGTTTTATTCAGTTCCCAACATTCCCGCAACCGTACTAGCAGTGATCGATATTACAAAGTTTGAGACTGTAGAAGAGTATGGTCGGATCAGAATTGGTAAGAAAAAGACATTGCAACGTCTTCAACAAACTTTCAGAATTTCAATAAATTAATTCTAAATTCAGGAGAGACTCTTCAAAAAAATATGGATTCGTGTAAGGGAAAGAAAACGATTGATGATTTGTTGGATTGCTTGCAAGGAGTCGATGATACATCACCATTGGCAAAGACTAAAGGTGTAGTACTATGAGGATATCAACAACTTTTAGAGTGTGTTACTTACTGAGACACAGTTTATTTCATATGTCCATCCTTAGGAGGGTATATAATTCAGACCAAAACCTTTTTCTTGTAGCTGACTATTTTTTGTATGGGTCCTTTCCCGGAAGGTATGAATCAAGAAAGCGATTCCTCTCTTCAATTGACTGCAGGCTGAAAAGATTTTTTGTCCTCGTCGCTCTATAGAGTCCAAAAACTATACAATTACAATAATTAAAATCTAAGGCTTACGCGAATTAACTTTATAAGACTGTCATTCACACAACTTTCAGAAAGCATTACGAAGGAAGTGGCTGACGCGTGTGGGCAGAAACAAAACATACGAGATTGCCGCGATTCTGGAAAGTTTGAAGTGATAAACAAACTCACAAGTACGTTCAAAGAAAGATGTGTACTCGTTTTGGTGCCTATTCCATCTAGTTATATTAACTGTCACAATTTGCAGAAACAATTGAGTCTCTCATTCTCAATCACTGTGGTGCTAATGAGCATTCGAATCAAGATGCCTATGAGAGTTGCGTATCACAAGGAGATAGTCAGGCTGGGACGCTTTCTCAAGGTTCGTTGAGAATGGGTCTTCAATGTCGGAGGATTATATTGTTAAAAATAGATACAAACATTGATTGATCTGTTTTCAGTGGACACTCTTCCTATTAGTCTTCACAATGAAATTCCACTCTCCACCTTGTCGATTAGTAAATACGGAGATATAAAAATTGGTAAGACTTAGTCTATGTATTCACTATCGATGTCCATTTTCCAGGCGAAACTATCAAAAATCAAGCAGAGTCGTGCAAAGGCACGAAGTCCCTTGACGATATTATAAATTGTCTGAAAACATCGAAAAGCGGTGATCCGTCTCCTTCAAAAACTGCCAAAGGTTTCATTGAAATGTATTGCTTCATCGTAATCCTCGATTGCAGATGCCATTTCGGACAAGTTCGCGGACTACGCTCTGGGTCGGAAGTTCAATGATGATGCTTGGAAACGAGGAGTGGAAGAAATTGAATTAGAGTTCAAAAGTATGTCTCCAGAAAATATAATAGACCACCGCAATTCTCTCTAGCGGATGTTCTGACTAATCTTCAAATTACATCACAGTTAATACGAAATCGTGGAAAAATAACCAAGCATACATATTTCCAAAGTCACCATACTTCTTTCTTTTCAGTTAAAATGTGACAATTATTACTTTTTTAGAAACAATGGATTCTCTCCTTGCCAATTTTTGTCGAGACAATGCTAATAAGAATCAAGAAGATTATTTACAATGCATGGAAGACAGGTTGAAAAGGTCGACAGTTCTGTCGGAAGGTTCGTGAAAAGAAGTGATGAGAATGAAGACTACAATTCTTACTATGAGCTTGGTCAAAATGCATCATAAAAACTGTCGGATGATTGGGTCATCAGACCACTTTAGAAAAAAGGTATGTCCTATTGAAGAATGCTGCCAATTTTCAGGATACACTCCAATCGATCTCTTCTTTCAATGTGGTTCAAAGACGAATGAAAGTGATTTCAACCAATGTATTGACATTGTAAACGGTCAACGACTCAGCTTGTGGATAAACGGTTGTGCTATTGCAAAGAAGCAAGAATGCACAGATGTTGCCACAAAAACTTCAGCAGAAATAGGAAAAGGTTAGAATGAAGAACTCAGATCTATATATCTGTTACTCTTGCTCTTCAGTCGCTAAAGTCGCATCAAAACTCGTTAGTTGTGAAGACACATCCTGTGTTGCTACTGAGAAACAAAAAGTGATCAATGAATTTGCTAAAGAAATGGAAAAGTATTGTAAAACTCCATGCAAATATTCGAAAGCGAAGGTGGAAGTTGCAGTGAAAAGTAAGTTATTCTAAGAGTAAAGAAGGTACAAGTATATTCCAGAATGGTTACCGAACTGCTCAACTGATTCGAAAAATTCAAAGTGTAAAGGTTCGGTTCTTTTCAGAATTCGATCATACAGCTAGTAGCCAATAAAAACTAATTTTCAGTTGGTTCCTCTCTTGCACTCAAAGATTCTTCTTGTCAGGTGAGAATAAAGTTGAGCAAGTCTTTATCTTTCAAACAAATAGAAAGTCCAATTAGTTAAGTTTTAGTTTTTCAATTAGAAATTAAATAAGTTGGCAAAAAAGAAAGTGGCATCTTCAGTAAAATAGTACTGACCATATCGTTTGCTGCTCACAAGACCATGTTTTGATTAGTTGATTCGTATGAGCTCTAGTACTAAACGGTTACTGATTCTGGCAGAATTCAGATCTCAGATTGCTTCGAAATCTTTTTTATTGTAGAATTCAAAATTACAAACTTCAAAATATTACAGAGTCTTCCCGATGATTACAAGTCTTGTGAAACACTGTGTGAAGCTTTGGCAAAAACAACAACTCAAGACACATGGCTCATAATTACAATAGCATTTGCAGTTCTAGACATAATAATGGCATTGGGCCTCATCGCCTTCTACAAATGGCTACAAAAAAGAAAGAGACGGAAACTAGGTAAAGTAGTTATAGAACTCAATAAATGCAACAAAGAAATCAGAGAGTACAGGGAAACGAAAATAGTCCTCAGCAAGGTAAGCATTTAGAAAATGTGTTATACATATTTCTCACAAGACACTTTCCTCTTCTATGCATAGAGACCGCAACATTTTTTTCAAACTCATTTTTTCATAAAAATATCCATCTTGACCTGTTCTTCAGGTAAATAGAAGTACATTCCCAAATTTTTTTCCGAAAATATTCACGCTCTCCGAAGTTACGGGACCTTTTAGTCAGCCATGGTTTCTACTGAATTCTCTTGAGGAATTCTTTCGTTTTCCTGACCACGCAAAGCACATTACGCGATCTGATTAGGCATTATTTTTGAAAAATGAAGTCCTAATTCTGCGAAACAACAAAGCTATATAGCATATATGTACGGAATGCCATTTTTCGATTTCCGGAATCCGGAATCCGGAACCGGAATATCGAAAGACCCCGGAATTCCGGAATTTCGGAATCCGGCATTCGGAATGATTCGATAAATTTGCAAGGCCAAGTCATTTTTTCGATATTTTTTAATGATAAAAAAAGTTTAGAACTACTTTGAAGGATCAAAACCAAAAAAGTAGTGCTATAGTTGTCTTTTAAACTCAAAAAAGTGTTAAAATTTCAACTTCTGGATACCGGAAAAAGGAAACTCAAGAAAGCGGAATCCAAAATCCGGAACCGGATTGAAACTTTTCATTTTCCGGAATCCGGAACCGGAACCGGAATGCCAACAAAACCCGGAATTCAGGTATTTCGGATTCCGGACAACTATTATTTATTTTTTTTTAGCTCTTTCCACAAGTTTTCCCAATTTTCCAGAAAAGATTAGAAAATCAGAGCGTCCTATTTTACATATATTATTGTTTTCAATTTCCTATTGTTTTTTTAGAAAAAAAACTTTCAGAGTATACGTGAAGAATTGGAAAAGCTGGATAATATAAGCGTTGAAGAGCGCTCACCTGAAGTCAAGGAACTCATTAAGAGTTATAAGACAGTAAGTCAAAAGAATGAAATGAAGAAAAAACACGCCAGAAAGATGTACAAGCAACATAAAGAGGATTTGGAATACGCAAAATTTAAGAAGATGGGACATATCTACATCCCTAAAGAACCAGAGGTTAGTTCAAGGTTACATACAGTGCGTCCAATAATGATAGGACCTCCTAGATTTTGGGGTTCCAGGCAGAACCAGTACAAATACAAAAAATCTGTGGTGACCATTCGATTCAGGGTACAAAGAAACCTCAGGGGACAGATTTCATGATTCTACCACTTATCTTAAAAGCGTACCACCAAAAAGTCATTTTTTCAGCCGTCCAATAATGATAGGACCACCTCGAAAATTGAATTTTCAGTTGATTTTCAAGAATTTTTTTTCTCGGAAAACTTTTAAAATCGATTGAAACGTACAATTTTTGTTGTTTTTGGATGACTCCATTATAGTTTTGACATTTTCAATCCCAAGCCCAAATGTTTTCCTTCTTCGAATTTTCATCCATCAGAAATCCGAGTGGGTTTGAGAATCGTAAGTATAAGTTTACAGAAAATGAATGTTTTTGCAAATCCCCTATTCATTTTTATCATGAATTACTTGATTTACCTTGCCGGAAAGTTTCAGAATGATACATGACCTGTGATAAGAGATACACGTCTCGAAGTTCTAAACATTGAATATTTCTGATGGATGAAAATTCGAAGAAGGAAAACATTTGGGCTTGGGATTGAAAATGTCAAAACTATAATGGAGTCATCCAAAAACAACAAAAATTGTACGTTTCAATCGATTATAAAAGTTTTCCGAGAAAAAAAATTCTTGAAAATCAACTGAAATTCGATTTTTGAGGTGGTCCTATCATTATTGGACGGCTGAAAAAATGACTTTTTGGTGGAACGCTTTTAAGAAAAAAGGTGGAATCATGAAATCTGTCCCCCGAGGTTTCTTTGTACCCTGAATCGAATGGCCACCACAGATTTTTTGTATCTGTACTGGTTCTGTCTGGAACCCCAAAATCTAGGGGGTCCTATCATTATTGGACGCACTGTTTCATCTGTCCTTGGCACAGTATTCTTAAATTTGGCTTATCAAAATTCACATATTTTCATTATTTCTAGAAAAAAATTTCATTTCTGTTAAATTGATTTTGATCGAAAGTTATACACATTCTCACGGTTCACACAACAAGTATGTTTCTAGTATGGCTTGATCAAAGTGTTGCGGCAGCGCCTCTTGCATCAGCCAGGGCACCCGTTTTTCAAAATAATATTATACACAGGTCCTAAGTACCAACCAATTTAAGTTCGTCAAGAATTTTTGAGTCACAAGGTCATGGACACGGTCTGGAATTATGGTACGTGATCTATATCATTGGAAAGCTGAGAAAACGCTGATTCCAAATATATATTCAGTTTTTGCCCTCAAGGCCTGGTCAGCGAGAAAAACGGGGTCAAAGTTAGAAAAAAAATGGCAAATTATTGCCTTTCTAGCACGGGAAAAATTTTTTGAAATTTTTTTGCGATTTTCGTGTGTTAAAAAGGCAATAATTTGTCATTTTTTCTAACTTTGACCCCGTTTTTCTTGCTGACCAGGCCTTGAGGGCAAGAACAGAATATATATTTGGAATCAGCGTTTTCTCAGCTTTCCAATGATATAGATCACGTACCATAATTCCAGACCGAATCGAGGACCATCCCTAGTGAGAATAATCAGACATATTTTGGTAGGCTCCGCCTTCTTAAGTCTGAAAACCAAATATCATACTAAAAATTTGAAACGAGATCTTTTTAAATTTTCAGTTAAATCCCCATCGTTTTCAGAATTTACTGTTTCACTTTTTACTGTTTCAGCCGTGAATATTCGATCAGCTGCCTGCAGCGAGTAACATAACTGAGACAGCTGAAATTTTGGGAATGAATTAGTCCCCCTAATAGACGTTTCCTGACGAATATATATCCAAATCTGGGGCATTGACAATTTTATCCATGAGTGGGGGTTCATGGAAAAATTGAGAAAAACGCATACTTTCGTTTATAGAAAAAAAATAGGTGGTCACTACTTTTTAACTAGACATTACTCATCTAGACCAGAATTTTACGCAGATTCTGAATTTAAAAAGATCTCGTTGCAAGAGAGTTTCCGTGAAAAGATATTTGTCAAAGTTGAGATCAATAACCAAAAATGAACTTTCTATGATATTTTTCTACCAGAAGATGACGTGTCACATCTGTGGCGCCAACACAAAAAAGTCTTAAAATACTCCAAGTAATCCATTTTTGCAAAGATTTTTTAAAATCTCATTATCTGAAAAATTTTCAAAATTTTCAGTATGATATTTGCTTTTCAGACGGAAGCGGGCGGAGGATAACAAAATATGTCCGATTATTTTCAGGAGAGATTGGGTACTTACTATGCCTAATGCCAACTCATACAGACTCGTCTGAGTTTTTTCTGTGCAGTCGTCAGTGGGATGGTTGAGAGTAACAGAGAACGTGTCTTAATATCTCGCATACGACTTCAAACCTGTCTTTTCAACTGTATTTCTGATATTTTTGGCTGTTAAAACAGCTGTACTCAATACTATCATAGAAAATACTGTTTTGAAAATCGGGCTGTATTACAACGTTTATTTATCACACTTTCTTATTTACAGGTACCGCCCCCAGCCGATATTACATATAAAAATGTCGAGTTAAAAGATGTTAAATGGAGTGACGAATTGAACGAACTATGGAGTGTCGGCTCGGATAAGGATGACATTGAACTGGACGATGATTATGTTATGAATCCAGATTCAGTCACTGAGGAAGAAGAAGAAGATAAAGAAGATAAAGAAGATAACAAGCAAACAGGTTTTCGATCAAATAACAAATTAAAGAATCATAAGAAACAACAATTTTTGCTTTAGGAAGTTTGTGGTGCTGTGCAAAAGGACGTGATCCTAGAGTTCGAACTGGGGATTCCCCTTTAGTTCGACCTCCAATTAACCAGCAACCAGGATCTGCAACTACAACAACCGTCTCAAAAGAGACTACAACAACAGCTACAACTCCATCTTCAACTCCATCTCCAGTTTTATCACCTCATATTGTTCCACCACCATCTACATCATCTATTCCGACTGCATCTTCCACTCCTTCAACTCCAGCCTCGACATCTGCGCCAACTTCAGCTGAAAATCAACAATAAATCTTTTTCTTTTTTCTTTTTCAATTGACAATTGAGATATTTGATCCATTTGTAGTTTCAAGGCCTTGCAATATGATGATTTTTTCCCAGCTTTTCTAGGTTTGGCGCTGAAATTTTGGAATTCATGATAGATAGATTTTTAAACTTTTAGGTTGTGTTCACCAAACTTCCAGTATACAAATGGTAATACGAATGTTGTCCACACTCTGAAACTTTTTGTTATTTAATATTAAATAACGACCCTATGAGTCACAATAATCAAGTACTTGTCAGTATTACCAACAGTGTAATTTTTAAAGTAAAATCATATCTCCCATTCCCAAATTTTTTTCATCGATGATTGGTCGGCAAGAGGGAATCAAGTTAAAAAGAGAATAGGAATCGTAACAAGGATTCGATGGATATCGTTCAAGATTTAAAAGAAAGTAGGTGTTTCCGTGAGCTGGCAGCTATCTTGGCAGCGGAGTTCAGAGAGCGATGGGAATCCGACCGAAGAGCTGCTAGAAGAGCTGTTAGGAAAGAAAGGCAGGAGATCAAACGTCGTATTAGGTCACAGAAGAAAAAATGGGAGATGGTGCAAGAGGAGCTTCAAATTGCTAGGAAACGTAAGATGATGAGTCAAAGAAAAACCAGGAAGTTATATAGAAGAAAGATGAAGAAAGCGAAAGATCGACACTGGGTAAAGTTCCGAGAAATGAAGTACAAGTTCGTGTTTCAAAGTCGAGTAATAATGCGGCCGCCAATCTTATGTGTTTCACCTGGTATCTATCGCGTATGGTCTTTGTTTCTCACTTTCGAAACATTTTTCGAAGCAAGAAATAAGAAGAGGAAATATAGTAAATGAAGGAAGCTCACGTTTAAAAGGTTAACGGACACGGACATATTGAACTCTCAACTCTTAATTTTCACGTACCTCGCGTGCGTATTCAAAATAAATAAAATGAACACAACCTAAAAGTTTAAAAATCTATCTATCATGAATTCCAAAATTTCAGCGCCAAACCTAGAAAAGCTGGGAAAAAATCATCATATTGCAAGGCCTTGAAACTACAAATGGATCAAATATCTCAATTGTCAATTGAAAAAGAAAAAAGAAAAAGATTTATTGTTGATTTTCAGCTGAAGTTGGCGCAGATGTCGAGGCTGGAGTTGAAGGAGTGGAAGATGCAGTCGGAATAGATGATGTAGATGGTGGTGGAACAATATGAGGTGATAAAACTGGAGATGGAGTTGAAGATGGAGTTGTAGCTGTTGTTGTAGTCTCTTTTGAGACGGTTGTTGTAGTTGCAGATCCTGGTTGCTGGTTAATTGGAGGTCGAACTAAAGGGGAATCCCCAGTTCGAACTCTAGGATCACGTCCTTTTGCACAGCACCACAAACTTCCTAAAGCAAAAATTGTTGTTTCTTATGATTCTTTAATTTGTTATTTGATCGAAAACCTGTTTGCTTGTTATCTTCTTTATCTTCTTTATCTTCTTCTTCTTCAGGTTGTGTTCACCAAACTTCCAGTATACAAATGGTAATACGAATGTTGTCCACACTCTGAAACTTTTTGTTATTTAATATTAAATAACGACCCTATGAGTCACAATAATCAAGTACTTGTCAGTATTACCAACAGTGTAATTTTTAAAGTAAAATCATATCTCCCATTCCCAAATTTTTTTCATCGATGATTGGTCGGCAAGAGGGAATCAAGTTAAAAAGAGAATAGGAATCGTAACAAGGATTCGATGGATATCGTTCAAGATTTAAAAGAAAGTAGGTGTTTCCGTGAGCTGGCAGCTATCTTGGCAGCGGAGTTCAGAGAGCGATGGGAATCCGACCGAAGAGCTGCTAGACTCAGTGACTGAATCTGGATTCATAACATAATCATCGTCCAGTTCAATGTCATCCTTATCCGAGCCGACACTCCATAGTTCGTTCAATTCGTCACTCCATTTAACATCTTTTAACTCGACATTTTTATATGTAATATCGGCTGGGGGCGGTACCTGTAAATAAGAAAGTGTGATAAATAAACGTTGTAATACAGCCCGATTTTCAAAACAGTATTTTCTATGATAGTATTGAGTGAAAATGGCAGTTAGCCGAGGTATATGGCAGTTAGCCGGTGTGGCACCGAAATGGGATGGAAACGGCAAATAAGGACAAGAGGGCGAGTATCCGGCATCTAGGTGGCGTTTGGCAACTAACCGGCACCCATGTGGCGGATTGGTGTGCATAGGAGCGGCACCACGATAAACATAGTGGCGCGCGGAAGTCGTGAGATGTCGGCTGCCGCTTTTGGATATATATTCACAATATTTATTTATTAATATATAGAAAGAGGGGCATGAAATTGAAAAGCTATTAATCTGATCTCAATTTCGTCAGAGCCATCACTTAGGTGGCTTGCCCTCACGCCACGATCAGATACATGATATGAGGACTACAACACGTCCGAAAACGGTCACTTTTGTTATTTCATGGATAAAGAGCATATGATACAGACACATGTATCAGTATATCAAATATAACGCACATGAATCAATCCCATGTAGTTAAATATTGCGGATAAGAAGTGAAAAGTAGGCAACGTGTGTTTGAATTCAGCCGACACAAAATGACACAAAAGACACAATTGACCTAAGCAGCGCGGTATCGGCGTGTAAACGGCGTGTAAACGGCACCTACATGGCGAATTCCTCCCAGGATAAGAAACTACCGAAACAGCAGTTAGCCGACCGAAGCGGCAGTTAGCCGACGAAAACGGGAGTTTGCCGAGCAAAAAAAACCGGCTGCCATATACATATGGCAGCCGGATTTTTTCCCTCGGCTAACTGCCGTTTTCGTCGGCTAACTGCCTGGAAATTATCTGAGAAGTTTTTTTTTCGCCTTCTGCTTACAATTAGAGAATATCAGCTTGAAAAATAAGTTCGCCTACTCGGATTTACTGATATTTTTGAGGTTTTTTGCACCGAAGCTATCAGTTTTTACCAAAAAAGCTTTTCACAACAAAAAATAACTAAAATTGTCTTCTAAAATAAGACTTCTTATTCTGCTTTCCGTATTTAGGCATTCAACTAAGCAGCCTATTTCGGTAGTGAACAGTGGAACACGCTCTTCAAGAAGCAAGTAATCTTTCAAATATCAATTTTAAGTTTCGACTTCCTTATTCACAATTCACAATCACCTCTTGATTAGTATTAGCTCGGCACATCTCTTGCAACTGTGCTCCACCGAAATCCCTTTGAAAATTTTTTTCTCTGAGTCTCTCAATCTCGGACACATTTCTGAGAAGGTGAAAAAGTAAATGAGGAGAGACCAGCCGGATGAAGCGCCGAATGCGCGGCAGCCAGGCTGGTAAGATAATAATGTCGATTCGCTGCATTAGGAAATACCGGTGACATTGAAAAACAATCCTTAATACTTTTTTGATGTTTTATTGTCACTCGAAAACTTTTATCTAACTCATTTTGTGTTGTAGCACACAAATTATTTTCACTTTTTATTCCAAAAGTTATTATTTCTTTTTTGGGTTTTCTTTGACAGGAGTATTCTTTGATTTCGGTCCTTTCGTTGCTGTTTTCTTAGTTTTCTTCTCTTCGCTTCCAGATTTCTTCTTCTTGTTTGTCTCATCTTTCTTATTCTTCTTCTTTTTCTTGCCTGCTTGTTCTTGTTCTGTCTTCCATTTTTTCCATTCTTTTAGTGTCAAAATGATAGCCACTGCCAAAAGGATGACAAACAAAGCTATGAGAAAGTACCCTAAATACATCACAACGCCACCAGAAGAACCTCCAGTGGTTTTCACTTCTAAAAACTTTTTGGAACACTTCTCGGTACGCTGGTCTGTTTCTCTAGACACACTTTCCAACATCATCAAGTCATTGAATCTGAAATTTGAGTTTCAGTAGGAAAGTTCGAATTTCATAAATTGACTCGGTAATAGTGATGCCCTGGAATTCTTACCCTGCTGACCCATCTCCTGCTTCTTCTGCGAAGTGGTCGTCCTCGAGGACTATGTCAATCTGAAAAAACACTCATTTTCCAAACCAATTCCTATTCTGGAATCTCACATTCCCTCCTTTGAGTTTATTCAAAGCATTGAAGTTGAGTCTTTTCAACTTCTTATTTCTTCGGAAGATCATCGCTGGTCCATACGAAGTGACAATCTCATTGACATGTCTCAAGTAGTCAAATGTCTCAAGATCGGTTTCGATTACTTCTAGTCCAGCTTCCAGTTGAGTGAGTTTTGCCACTTTTTTCTCAGGATGGAATCTGAAACATTCACTTATAAACATGCAAATTTCGAAAAAGCTGGAAAAGTGAGCTAAAAAGCGAAACTGTGAAAACAAGATTTACCATCTCCAACATCTTTGAAGACCAATGGCTTCTTTTCAATGATCGTGCATCCGTCGGGCAGCTCTCTGGCCTCCGTTCCAGTGCATCTCTTCACTTGTTCAGTAACAATTGGATTGAGAAAAAATGAAACATGAAATAGTAGGAAAATTGAGCTCAGTCCGATGTAGTTCATCTTGCTTCTCGGTTACTGGTTTTCTGTTCGATTTGCTCAAATAATTTATTCACTTTGGAAATGTGGAATGTTGCGCCACGTTGTGATAAAGTAACTTTTATGAGATTAGTGGGACGAGAGGTCATTTAAAAACACGTACCACGTTTTTATGTGATGTTTCAACGATGAGGTTCAATGCGTTCAGATATAATTTATTCTTGAACCAGTCTGGCTGCAGCGCGTTCGGCGCTTCATCCGGCTGGCCTCTTCTTATTTTCCTGTTCACCCCCTCACAAAAGCGTTCACGTGGCCGCACAGGTAAACCGCTAAGTCCCAAAAACTGGCCGGCGGCGGCGCGCAAGTTGCCCAACGGCGAACATACGGTGGTTGAAGGTGCGAGCCGCCGACGGACCAACGTTTAGCCGCCACCGGGCCAACTTTCACCCGGCGCACTTTCCCAATAGACCCCTTTCCCCGGTAATTTCGGAACACATGGTTGAATAATTATTGTTTATTATAAGAAAAACAAAAACACAATTAAAAAGGAAGAAAGAAGAAAAATAGAAATTAAAATATTCTTTGCTTTTGACTCCATTTGACTTGTTTCCTTTCGCTTCTCATCGCATCGTTCCAAGTGTAAAATTGTGTAATCGGTGTTTTGATTTTCGTTCGAATGAGTCCTTTTTTGGTGAAGATTGTTCATCAAATCTGAAATAAAATAGGTAAAATTTGCTCGAAGGCCGATAGTTACTCACATAGATTTCTTCTTTAGCTTGTTGAATTTCGTTGAGTAGTGTAACAAATCCTTTGAGACAGACGTTCGATCCCAATTTGGGGTCCCTTTAATGATGCTTTTGACGATATTTTTTCCTAAATAACTACGCTTATTTTCGGTTCCTGATGATTGAAAAAAATAAATGTCCAAAATTATTTTCAAATGTCATCTATTAACTATTAGAAGCTTGCGGAAAGAACTCTCGGGAATTATTTTTGACCAGTATGATTGCGATGCCTATCGATATAATAACCTTCTTCTATAACACCACCCTTATAGTGTTTCAATTTTTTTAGAGATGAAATCCCTATTTGAAAATCTCGGAGCATAATTGTTTTCCACGAACTCCCATATTCCTTCTTGCAGGACTCCTCCCTTGCCTTCATGAAACACCTCCTCCTCCTCAAACTACTACTACGACAACTTCTCTCACTATTGTTCAACAGCAACCTGGATCTGCAACTCCAGCTGGAGCTCCAACAGCTTCAACTTCAAATGCAACTCAATCTTCAGCCCCAAGAAAATAAGAGAAAACGATTCCACATCGAACCGAAAAGTATAAGAATGCGAGTGTAGTTTCCTCGTCTACTCGAATTTTACTCACACAATAAACGTTGTATAAATATCTCAAGTAGCATCAAAATACAGTGCGTGCCCCCCCCCAATTTTCGCGTTTTCAGAAATTTTGCAATCGGCATCAAAAAACAGTTTAGAAAAATATGAATGGAAGAAGTGCTCATTAACAGTTAGCCCGATTGATGGTAATCTGTAAATGGGAAGTGGGGATCTGGATGATCTTGCCTCAGGAGCCCATGGCCCTGCTCCATAATCATTACCCAGTGCATTTTTGAAGTGTTCATTTGGAAATGAATATTCAGATTTCGATTCGGTTTCTGGTAGAGAGCAGTCTGAAACAATGATTTTTTCACTCCAAATCTTACATTTTCTGAATTTGAATCTGAGAAGTGGATAACTGATCGGGAGAAGCAGCTGAATTCAAGACAGTGTACGAAGAAGAGATTATCGATCTGTCATGTCCTGAAGAGTATCAATTTCAGACTAGGGAACAAAGAGATTTGACCTGCCAAAACCATAAACTAAAGCCATTACTTCTCATTGCTTCGGAAGATCACCGCTGGTCCATTCGAACTGGAAATCTCAATGACATGTTTTAAGAAGTGTAACTTTTCTAGCTCATTTTTATTGCTAGAAACAACTAGAATCATTCTCTCTGATAGCTCCTCAAAATTCTTTGAATTCATATCATAACCTCATTGTCATTTCATCCTACACTCATGTTTTATGTTGAAAAATTCAACTCTCTTTATAATTAACCTTGATATTGCTCCATAAATACCTTTTACAAAAGAACTCGAAATGGGATTAGACCGAAAGAAGTTGGGAATCGAAAGAATTCATCATGGATTAATTAGTAGTCTTATTGCCGATAACTAAATAGGAAAATGATAAAGATCTTGAGAATTATCTGTTCCATGAACATCAACTCTCATAAAATTTTCATTCGAACCAGCATCCTTGTCTAACTTATCACCACCGGTTTTCGATTGACTTCTCAGTTATCTTCTCCATCGGTTTCATCCACTACTGTATTCCACAGTCTTTACTTCTAGTATCAGGTTAATCAGAAGGTCTTTTCATTGCGTTTCATAGAACTCTTACATGACTTATTCTATGTTTTATTAGATAAGCTATTGTTATTTTCAGGTACCTGTTAGAACAACATTCTTTCAAATCACGAGAAAAGAATACATTTCACATTGAAAAAATTATAACGTGTTTTACAAATGACCCCTGAGAATGTCATACGTGGTAATGACATTTCTCAAAGTTATTCCTCTATTTTCCATAGAAACAAACGAAAGTTTGTAGTTGTATTTCAATATGCGCTGGAACCATGTCGTAGCTCTCATTTCTCTCCTTCTCATGTCTCAACTGAGTGTCGATGCGGCAGAGAAGACTTGTCGAGGAAAAGAGGTGAAAGAACTAGAAGATGGATGTACTATAATCAACGAAGCTCCGTTGATTTTCAGAGATTTAAAAGATGGTGAGAGATCACAGTTCATGTTACAGTACATTTTCTATGTTTCAGAAGCACTGATAAAGAGAAAAACAGAAACGATCTCTATTATTGAGCACGGCGTTGAAGTTATCGAAACTAATATCGAAAGTTTCGACTATTTGAAAAATGCGACGAAAATATCAAATAAAGAGGGACCTGCAATTATATTCCGGAAAAACCAAAAGTTGAAGAGATTTAACTTTGATGGTTTGAAATATTTGAAAGGAGATCCGGTAAGAATATCTGAACAGAAGTTTTCAAGAATTATCAGTTTTCAGGTTGACGTAGTCCTCGAGGACGATCACTTTTCATCGGAAGGAAGTAGTAGTTCTCAGTCGTAAGTAAAAATAAAATCATTAAAAAAATAATATGCATTCACATAATTTTCAGGTTCCACGATTGGATGTTCTTAGAACACATCTCCCGCTCTACTCATCAGAGGACGGAGAAATGTTCCAAACAGTTCTTAGAAGTTCGAACAACCAAAGAATCTTCAGATGAGGATTTCAAACTACCGGCAATCATTGCGATGGGTGTTTTTGCTCTCTTGTGTATTGTAAGCTTGATTCTCATCTGGAATTGGTTCAAGCATAGGAGATCAGTAGAGAAAAATGATAAGAAGACAACCGAGAAGACAGATGAGAAAAATAAAACAAAAAATAGTTCGGAAGCGGGGACGAAGTCATTGGAAAAGAGTAAGAGCCCGGCTACAGAAATCCCCACCAAGTCCAAATCTGCGGAACCCACAGGAAGCAAATGATACCACCGATTCTTTTGTATAATGAAAACTGAATGCATGAAACGATATAAACTATTATTCTATCATTGCATTAGCAGAGAGTAACGGTATCTTTTAGTGTCCTTAACAAAGAAACGAGTATTCATACCAGTTTCGGTTCTATAGGTGTTTTCATCTGTCCATATAGAATGTCTGATGATCTCCATATAGAATGTTCATATAGAATGTCTGATGAACTCTCAATACAGCATTGTTCAAAATATTGTTGCAGTTTTCAATGGAAAACGACAAACTTTGAGATGGTGGCACACTGTACCCGTTCATTACATAACACATTAATTTGTAGGGTATGTAGATCAAACCTAGATCTGTTTTTTGTAGTCGACAACTTTTCTGTACGGGTCGTTTGTGAAAAGTTACGGAGTCATTTCTGCCTGGAGTGGTCCAATTTCTTGTATACATTGATATACTGTAACTATTCAGGAAGTATACAAGAATATTGCCAATTATAAAAATGAAGATCCAGATTTGATCTGCACACCCTATTTAATTTGACTCTAGCTCCGGCTTCGTGGCATTTTCACAAATCGAGTCATTTTAAGAGTTACAACACTTCTAGAGCACTGTAGGATCTAGTGATACCAGATTTTTCCATAAACTTTTTGAGATTTCCATAAAGAAAATTAAAAAGTTATCTTTTCCCCATTCCCAAGATTTGGAGATTTCAGCAAAGCACAGAGTAGTTAGAAAACTCAACCAAAAAGGTAAAAACTAAAGATTTATTCGTAATAAATCTCAAAAGTAAATGCTAATTCTTTGCTTTTGTTCTGTTCAAATCTGGCGACAGAGTGAAATCCATTTATCAAATGGGTGGAGGCTTCTCGAGGTGGACGAACAATGGTTGAGGAATCTGGAATTGAACGTTATTCTAAAAAAAAAGCGAAAGGCTAGGAATGCACATATTTTTGGAATATCAGAATCCGGGGTGGTTCATAAAAACCGGGATACAAATTCCATGCAGATTTCTTCTGGTTATTCAAGACATTTCTTTATTCAAACTCACACAAATCACTGAATCCTCATGAAGTTCGGAGGAGCTAATCACTGATTTGTTTCTTCTCATACTCACTCTGAAACATGGCTGATATTTGGACCAAATAAATTTTCTCGTTGCGTTGTTCAATTTCTTGGATTATGTCTCCACGCTGACTATTCATTGGGGTTTAAAAGTTCACACGTAGCGATCGGAATATGTTTCTTTTTGAAATTGGATTAAGATTTGGAGAGACAAGGATCAAACTGTGATTTTAGAAATCAGGAGAACCGATCTATTCTTCTTAATTAGTTACAAATAGAAGAAACCTGGAAAACTAAAATTGAAGAATTGCAACACTTCCATTTTCAAAAAAGCTAATCTCAGTCTGACTAGCGTCCAGAATCTTCTGTTGAATACGTGTCAGTCTTGAAATGTTACAGTAGTCGTCGCTAAAATATCAAAGTTTCAAGAACAAAACAGCCAATTGCGACTAAATGGTACGGTCCGAGTCTTTAACTCCATTTTTTTATTTGACAACCTTTTGTAGTATGTCGTTCAAAGCAGATATCTCATAGGGAAACAGTCATTTGTAGTAATATCAGAGGTAGTTGAGTCCACAAGAGATATCTGGCGTGAATGACAGTAAGACAATTTTGACTTGAAGAAATCCTTCCAAACAGACAAAACTAATTCACTTATATCTTCGGAGTCACTTTATATATATTTATTGGGACTAAAGAAAAAAGAAATAGATACAAAAGACTGGAAACTGTCCCTCACGAGACAGTTTCGAGTTATGAAAAAGAACGGGACAAACAATGTAGAATCGAGGGAAAGAGGAAAAAAAGCGGAAGATTGAAAATACAGACAATAATGGCACGGGGGAAGAGAAAAACGTAACAAAGGCTAAATAAAGGAAAAAAGAAAGAAATATATTTAACTTTTAGAAATCGCCTATTCCTACTATTTAGAAATAACTAAAATAATTCTCTCTGGTAACATCTCAAAATACTTTGAATTCATATCATAACCTCATTGTCATTTCACCCTACTCTCATGCTTTATGTTGAAAAATTCAACTCTCTTTATAATTATCCTTGATATTGCTCCATAAATACCTTTTACAAAAAAACTCGAAATGGGATTAGTCCGAAAGAAGTATGGAATAATTGAAAGAATTCATCAAGGATTAATTAGTAGTCTTATTGTCGATAACTACATAGGAAAATGATAAAGATCTTGAGAATCATCTGTTCCATGAACATCAAATCTTCAAGGGAGCCAACATCTTTGTTCAACTTATCACCACCGGTTTTCGATTGACTTCACAGTTCTCTTCTCCATCGGCCAAACTACTGTATTCCACAGTTTTTATTCGAATGTCAAGTGAATCGGAAGCCCTTTTCATTGTCATTTCTAAAAGCTCTGACATAACACATTCGATGAAACACAAAGGGACCCGAAGATAGAAGCAGCTGATGCAATGATGATACAAGTGACTAAACGGATCATTTTTGGAAGTTGGAGGGTATCGGAGATGGTTTTATACCTAGTCATTTGCTTGAGAACCAACCAGAAAAGAAATAAAAGTAGCCGCGGAAAACGGGGCTAATTGACAAGACCAGTTTGTTTCCGTTCCTTTTACCTCTTTCCGACTACAAGTATGTTTATTATCAGATGACTTGGTGGTAATGGGTTTGCATTGAAAGAATTTTGTGGTTTGAACCGCTGACAGTTGATTATCCAAAGCCCCGCCCTTTTTTGTATGGAATCTGTCTTCAGTCATTTTCAGAATCACCAAAAACATTTATTCTAACCATTAATCGAAAACCAATTACAAAAAAGGCAAATTACAAAGAAACAGTTGGGTTTTACATACACTTGTCTTTTGGTGTTTTGATAGTGGCGGAGGGTGTCGTGGTGGCGGAAGGTGTCGTGGTTCCACTCGCTGGCGTTTGTGGCGGTCCGAAGTGTGTTCCAACCGGCACATCAGTCTTCATCTTGTTAGTTTTCTTTTCCTCACGAGCCTTCTTTGCACGGCATTCTTTCACACAAAACCACGTTAAAATCACGTCCGCGATGGCGAAAAATGACGCGATTATAGTAATGATAATTGTCCATGTGGTCTTCGAGTCGGAACTTTCTTTTTTGTTGATGAACTGATAGAAATCATTGGAACAAACTTTGTTCCGCAAATGACTTTTTCGGGCAATTAGTTCCAATTTCATGAAGTCATCGAACCTGAAAATAGGTTTATGTTTTCTTATTCCTTTATTACAGTATTATTTTTGAATGTGTAACTAATGAAACTTACGAATCGGCTTCCTTGCTAAATGCCTGGACGAAGTTGTCGTTTTCGAAAACGATATCCTGAAATAGAAAAGTTTCGTTTTGATTTTTTTGAAAGTTTGAATTTCTTACCTTCTCCTTCTCCTTGCCTTTCAACTCTCCGAGAGAAGTGAAATTCAGTCGTTTCAAATTTTTATTCTTTTTGAATAGCATTGCAGGACCATTCGAATTTTGAATCCTCTCAACGTGTTTTAAATAATCGAACGTCTCGAGATCAGTCTCGATCACTTCAATTCCAGAGGCTATATATTTGATACTTTGAACTTTTTCTCTGACCATTTTTTCTGAAAATTTGAGCAGTTTTTAGATAAAAGTTTAGGTTTACTGGAAAAGTATAGAACTCACCATCGAGATTTCCTCGGAAAACCAACGGCGACTTATCAATCTTAGTGCAACCATTATCCAGATTTTGAACCTCCTTTCCACTGCAAGTCTTATCTCCGCTGACACCTTGGAGAATAAGTAGAGAAGAGAGCAGGAGAAGCATTGAGTTCATATTGAACATAATTATCTTGCACGTCTTGCAATATGTAGGATTCGGAACTCTTGAAATTGGCGGAACTGTTGTTATCAGTCGGATAAAGCGACAGACAAGATGGGCGGCACATTCCACCGGCGGCGATGGGAGTTCACGTGGAAAATATTTTAAAGTTCACGGTTTATCTTCTTTTTTCGTGAAATTCAATAAATTTACGAATGAAATAAGAATTTTTACAGATTATGATCGAATCTTTCATCTTCGGACTTTGATTTTTCAAGCGTGTTTTTCTCCGAAAAAGGGATTCAAGTATCATCTGATTTACTTGATGCCTCCATGTGCAGTCTCTTCTTTTTCAGTAAGAAATTTCTGGAGAATCAGAAAAACATCATTCTTATATATATAACGCATGTGGGGTTAGTCCTCATCTCTGGCACAATGTCGGCATTTTATTTTCATTTCCAAAAGTACAAGTTAAGTAGCAGAGGTCGGAAGCGGAGATTTGGAAATCGAGGAGATCTCAGGGATATGGAAACGCGGAGAAGGTGCACCAGTGTATTAGAATTCCTAGCACTGATAGCATTAATATCTCCTAGTACTCCCCCATCGGCTAATTTTTTTCAGAATTTTCTTCATTTCATATCCTTTCTGACCCCATTAATATTCGTACACATCCATTCATGAAACACCAGTTAGTAGTACTAAATGACCACTAGTTCAATCGGATATGAATATGTGTGCAAAAACATCTTCGAACAGAAATTGCACAGCATGTACTTGACGATGCCCTAAAACTGTTACAATTTTCAGAAAATGAAATATTAGCTGAAATAGCTGAAATTCTCAATTTTTTGAAAATCGGTTTTCCTATATCAAATAATTCAATTTCAGATCAAATTTTACGTTTTCTAGCCCATAAGATGGAGAATTTACATTTACACAATTCTGATCGATGACCTATTTTCATTCATTGGGACGTCTGAAAACCTGAAAATACTGCATTTTCTGTGCATACAATAAAAGAATTGAATTAAAACGTGAAAAATTCGGCTTCACGTTTCTTGCAGTTCACAGAAAAAATGAACGAAATATTGCGCGAAAGCGAGAATATCTGTGGGGTGTTTGCAGAAAAGTCCACGTGGCACTGGTGTGTACCGTAATCTCGGGGCTTCCACGTTTCAATATTAGACGACTACGCAACGTGTTTACTTTTTATATTTTTCAGCTAAATAATATTTTTTCGAGGAATTTTTCACGCTGATTTCTGATGAAACTTTTGTGTTTATTGTTATCCAAATGCCAATCATTAATCGCATGGCTCATCTTCCACAATTTGTGATCTTTCGAGACAGAACATTATTCATGCAAAAACTCGTGTTTCTCATTTTTAGTTCTCAATAAACAATATTTCGCATTGTTCTTCTTACAATTAAGAGACCTCTTACTGCTTACTCAACTTCTGTCGAAAAAAAGCATTTATAATCAATATGCTCATTTGCAGTGTCGTTTAGATGAGGAAGCTGGCTGGATTTATAATTTTTCTCGTTGTTTTTAACTCGTTCATAACTGAACATGTTAAAGCAGTCGAGAGTTCGGGGCAATCGTCAAGAGATGTTCGTTCGAAATGGGTGAAACCGATGAACACTGAAGAGAACGCAACACCGAAAACAAAGGATTCTGAAGTCGTCATCGGTGCAGAAGAAGAAGTAAAACAATATGCAAGATCACTCCGGAAGAAAACGATACCAGAAATAGAAAAAGATATTGCAAGCCGAAACGATCGTGATGAAAATGTTTTGACAGATTCTTTGAGAGTTAAAAGACAACTGAAAAGAAAACCGGTGAGAAAATTGTCCAATGGTCCCACGTTGACAGATGATGATGTCAAAGAAATGCAAACCACTCTTGGTGAGATTGAAAGTGAAATAAAAACATAACACTAACTTCTCGTTCATTCAGAAAATTTTCTTATCAAAGAATACAAGAAGTGCCAAACAAAGTCGGCGAAAGAAGTCGATAAGTGCATCACGGAAGCTCTAGCATCTACAGAAAGTCAGTTGTATGGTTTGGGCTTTAAATATTTCCAGTTTTTCAGAAAAATTCGAAAGCATACTTAAGGACAATAATAAGTGTGCTGGTGCTGAGCTACAAAAATGCAAAGATCAAACGTGGAATAGTTGGTTTTCTTCTCGAAAAAAGCTTTTTAAATTATGTGAATTTTCAGAAGTTCTCGGTTACGTCCCATTCGCTTTGCCAGTCTCTAACGCTCTTGCAGGAGTGACGGCTGAAAAATACGGTGGTCACAAAATTGGTGAGAAACACTTCATGAGCTTTTATTTTAAATAACACAGTTTTTCAGGCTTCATTCTTGCGAAGAACTTCGATAACTGCTACGACAAAAACGACAAAATCGATCAGTTCTTGAAATGTTTCAAAAGTGGAAACGAAAAATCTCCGCTGAATGTTGCCAGAGGTTTATATCTCTTTCATACATTTCATATTCCACATCTTAAACAATTTTTCAGATAAAATCGCAGTGTTAGTTGGAGATTTTTGTAAAAATGAAGCAACTGATGAGTTACAAGTTGAATGCAGAGGAAAAGTAGTCGGTTATATTAAACAGAAACTGGATAGTTCGTTTTTTAACTTTAGTTGAAAAATAACTATTCCTAGTTTACAGCTGCTGCTGCGAACATTTTGATCATCTTCTGCGCCAACAAAGATAAAAGTCCTACATGTGATAATGCGAAAGCAAGTATACAAGACGAAGTGTCGAAAGGTTGTTAATTCTTGTGATTTCTGTTCAGTTTCGATTTTCAGATTTCGATATTTTCTCACAATATAAAACAGTTCCGCTGAGCACGTTTAAAACGGATAAAAAATACGGCGAAGTTGACGTCGGTGAGGAATTTTGTTACAATCTTTATTTGTCCACAAAAATTATTATTTCAGGAACGGAGATAGGATCGGCAGCCGAAAAATGCGAAAATCAGCAAAGTATAGATAAATTTGTTGACTGCTTGAAAGGAGAGCTGGATTCGGGTGTTATTAGGAGTTAGTTCGGTTACAAAACTACCTGTGACTTCACATTCTCATTCCAGAAAATATAGCTACTAAACTTGCTGCCCATTGCAAATCAGTCTCTTCAAAGGAAAAAAATTGCAGAAAAGAAGGAAAAGTAGCGGTTGAAACGAAGCTGAAGGGTTAATTATCTTTTTTCTCGTCAATCAATGTTTTTTTTGAATTTCAGAGGCGATTTCCGCTGTTCTGGAAAATTATTGCGGTGGAAATTATAAAAAGGAGAAAGCTTATCAGTCTTGTTTGACGAAGACGGGAAATAAAATTTCTGCAGGTTCGTTGTAAATATTTCGAAATTTCATAGTTCGTGTTAAAAAAAGAGAGGTTTAGTTTTCAACGTTTATCTAGTTTGCTACACTAGTTACATAATATTTATATTCACTTCCTGTAAACTGTGAACTTGAAATAACTATCATTTGCAGATATTTCACTACCTGCTCCTACAATCTCTTTCCAAAAACCGACCCCTTTGAAGTCAATTGTAACGAAAGATTTGTATGGTAAAATTACAATTGGTAATGCTTGTTTCGTTATGACAAGTTTGACAATTATGTTTTGTAGGATCGATTGTTGAAGCTAATTTAAAAGGTTGTTTGGAGAAAAACAAAGGCAAAATTACCGATGATTTTACAAGTTGTTTGGGTAGTTCGCAAACCGATCCTTTGAAAACTGCAATGAGTTGGTGAATATTCGGGATTCAAATTTTAATTTAATCATTTCAGAGGAAATTTCAAATCAACTGACAAATCATTGTGCTAAGAATCAGTTGAGGGAAAGAATTTGTCGGAAGGAAGGCGAAGAAGAAGTTCAGGGTCTTATTAGAAGTTAGTCTGCGCTTGATAAAAGAAAGTGATATTCTAAGTCTTTCAGATTCAATCGACTCACTTATCCTCACATTCTGCGAAGGAGAATCTTCGAAATATAAGTGGCAAGAAGACTATGATGAGTGTCAGAAAACATCTAAAGCGAAAAAACTCTCGGGAGGTGAGAAAATTCAATAATGTATTAGCACTGAGACCCCACAAATTCCGAGGAAAAAAAACTCCTGGGAAAAAGGCGGGGCCAAGCGCGCTGATTGGCTAATCAGTTGCGCAATCTTGCTAATTAGCATTTTGCAGCCAATCAGCGCGCTTGGCCCCGCCTTTTTCCCAGGAGTTCGTTTCCCAGGAGTTTTTTTTCCTCGGAATTTGTGGGGTCTCTTATTTAGCACTGCACGCTTCTTACAACCGCGCTCTACCGAAACCAATGAAAATAGTGTACGAAATTGAGAGACCCAGAGAAAAAGAGACATTTTTCAAGTCCGTTTCGGTGGAGCGCAGTTGTAAGAATTGTATTGAGCTAATATCTTAAGTCGGAAGTTAATTTCAGAATTTGTTCTTCCTTTCAAACTTCTTGATGAGATTCCTCTTTCCCAGTTTATGAAAGGCGAGATCAAAATAGGTAGGCGATTTAAGTACTCTCCCGGTTAAAAATCACTCTATTAATTTTTAAGGAGAGATTTTGAAGAAAGAGGCGGATTCGTGCAAAACAACCAATTCCAAATCTCGTGACGAATACTTGAATTGCTTAAAAGGAAAACCTCTTGCAACAGTGAAAGGTATTTCTTATTAATAATTAATAATTTTAGCTTCGTAGTTAGTTGTCTATAACTTCAGTGGATGTCGCGCAACAACTAGCTAATAGTTGTGGAAAAGTTGGAAGATCAAAAGTCGATGATTGTCGGATAAATGGTCAAACTGAAGTGGAAAAACAACTGAAAGGTGAATATTGAAAACGAATATTGAATAGTTTACATCATTTACAGATTCTTTGATTGCCATTCTTATGAACTTCTGTCGGGAATTCAATGCGAACCCAGAAGACACCTACAACGAGTGTTTGAACTTTGATGGAGACAAGCTGGGAGTTGAAGCGAAACGTCAGTTTTTTAAAGATATTTTTTGTTCCCCGTCTCTCTATGGTTTGTTGAAATCTTGTGTTTTCAGTAGGCAATCTTCCTGCTACCGTCCACGCTCCAATTGATGTTCTTCGGATAATTACGGACAAAGATGACGGGGAAATCAAAATAGGTATGAAGCATCAGCGATTTAGTGGTATAATAAAGTAGAAGTTACAGGTGAAATCCTTCAAACCGATACTAATGCGTGTAACGATAAAAAAACGTCCAATGAGTACTACAAATGCTTGAAAGGAGATGACGGCGCTCAAACGTCACCTTTGAAAACAGCTATCGGTTTGTTATCATTCTTATATATAAAAGACAAGTGGTGTTTGTCTGTTTGTCTGAGGCACTGTCCGCAGCGGTTTTGGAAAGAGAAGAGAAACTGAGCCAGTGGGCAAAACCGAACTGGCGTGCTTTGGTCAGCGACAGCCGCTTTAGACCACTCGGCCATGCGGGCACATTCGAAAGTCAATGACTACGTGAATGAAGAGAGACCAGCCGGCTCAACCGCCGAAGGCGGGGGAGACAGGCTGGTTTAAAATACTTTCCTCCATCAGAATCATGCTCTGTTATTGTTGCCACATCGCAAACATGTTTATAACCTCACAATTTTTTACAGAAAAAGTAAAGGCAATATTGGCGGATGTATGTGGGCAGAAAGAGAGCATAATGGAGTGTCGAGATGGTGAACCACTATTGAATACCATGAATAAACTGAAAGGTGAACCAATGTGACAGGAGAATGAAGTGCATTTTTGAAATTACTTTACAGAAGCAACTGAGGCTATATTTCTTAACTATTGCGGTTTGAAAGCAAAAAATAATCAACAAGAATATACAAAATGCGTTGACGACGGTTTCAAGGAGACGCTGCCTTACTTGAATGGTTGGTCTTATATAACTCGTAAAATGTTCAGAACATCATCATCATTATATCATAAAAGATCAGTCTCGTATGGTCGCAGTGTCTTGTTTTCCTCTCTGAGTCAAATAGAACGACGAGTTGTCTGCTCATGATAGGCCTAGGCGGTCTGTTCTCAGAATATCATTAAGTGTTTTCGCTACTTCAATCATATTTTAGATAAAACCCTTCCGATCAGTCTTCGTAATGAAATATCTTTATCGTCACTCGTAACCACCAAGTATGGTAACATCCCTGTTGGTAAGGATAAATACTGTAATACAAAAAAAGTATTGAATTTTCAGGCGAAATTCTCGAAGGACAAACGGGAAAGTGCAAGAACATCAAAGCACTTGATGAAGTTGTTAGCTGTCTAAAAGAGTCGAAAGATGCCGAACCATCTCCATTGAAATCGGCCAGAGGTTTCACATGACTCACTAATAAGAAGATCTCCTTCTTTTAGATTCCACTTCTGCTAAGTTCGCTGATTACGCTCTCGAGCAAAATCTAGTTGAAAGCGATTGGAATCGAGGAGTGGAGGAAATGAAGAAGGAGTTTAAGCGTAAGCAGAATATATTAACTATGGAAACAAAATATTCCGAGTTTCAGAGACAATTCAAGCATTTTTATCAAACTTCTGCCGGGGAAATGTGAACAAAAATCAAGGTGAATATTCGAGTTGTTTGACTGAAGGATTAAAACTATCTGAGAGTTTGTCGCAAGGTTGGTTTATGTTTCTACATTTTAATAATCGTTTGATAATCTAATTCAGTCTCGGAACTATTCTTATATTTTCAGGATACACCCCAATAGATATATTTCTTCAATGTAGTTCGAAAAAGACGGAAACTGAGTACAATCAATGCATTGACACTGTCAACGGCCAACGTCTCAATGCATGGTCTATAGCTTGTTCCTCTGATCTAACATTGATACAAGAATGTAAAGATTCTGCTACGAAAATGGCTTCTGAAACTGCTCAAGGTCACAATTCACTCGTTCCATTTTTTTTCAATTTTTAATAGTTTTTAGTTGCCAAAGTTGCTGCAAAACTCGTTGGTTGTGTGACACCGTCCTGCATCAAAACTGAAAGGCCAAAAGTGATCGATGAATTCGTCAAAGCTGATGAGAAATATTGTAAAACGCCATGTAAAGATTCCAAACTTAAAATCGAGGCTGCAGTGAAAAGTAAGACAATCTTCAGTTATGAAAATTAAGTAAAACCGTTTATTCCAGAAGGTGTATCGGATTGTTCTGCTGATAAGACCAGTTCAAAATGTCGAGGTCAGTATCTTGCTAGCCAATTTGTCGATTTTTTCATAATTTTTCAGCCGATCTCCTCTCTGCGGGCAATGTGTCATGTAAGGTGAGATAATTTCGTGATAAAAATTATTATCTACTTAAAATCCACACATTTTTCATCAAAAAATCCGCGACCTGTGATGGCAAACAAAGCATTTGACCTACTCGCATTAGAATTTAATCTAAAGATTTCGAAAATTTTGTTCAGTTTTGAGCTCCTTCTGAGAAGACTTCTCCCTTCTCTTTTATTTTCAATGGTAAAAAAATTAAGAGAAGTTGAGAAAAAATGTGTATTTAATGTTTTAGTACCTCCACTTTAACCTTCGACTTTATCAAACTTTTTAGAATCTTCTTCACATGGATGCATGCGAAGAGGTGTGTGCAGCAGCAGGAAAGGAAGAGAGCAACGATGGATGGTCCTTTATAAAAATAGCTATTGTTGCATTAAGTATAGTGGTCATCATATTCTTCATCTTACTTCTCATCTGCTGGCGTTGTTTTAGTAGAAAAGATTTTAAAAGATTTTGTAAAAATCGCTTCGGTCGTAAAGATCCATCATCAGAACCTTTATTGAAAGAAGAAACTCTACCACCACCACCTCCAATCCCAACTCCATCAGCTTCAAATACGGAGACAAATGAAAAAGATAAAAAGGAAGAGGAGAATATCAACAACGATAATCCGAAGGCACAGGTAATGAAAAAACATCTTACGCCTATTAGCTCCGCACAGTTCTTACAACTGCGCTTCACCGTAATCCTCTTGAGAAATGTCTCGTTTTCTCTGGGTCTCTCGATTTCGCATACAATTTTCTTCGGTATCGGTAGAGCGCGGTTGTAAGAAGCGTGCCGTGCTAATATTTTCTTTCCCCAATTTTTAAAAAGAACAAATTATTCTCTGAATTTGTCATAGATTATTTCAGAACGATAATCCGAAAGAAAATGAAAAGATCGAACAAGGAGATGAAGCGGTAAAAGGAAATGCCAGAAAATTGTCAGCAACCAAACCAGGGAAACGTGAAAGATCGAAAGAATATAAAGATTGGAACAAAACAGACCATTTCAAAGATGGAGGGTATTCCCAACTACCTTACATGTCAGATGTTAGTTTCCATTTTCTTTTAAAACTAAACCATAAGGGCAATTTTCCACATTTCACCATTCATTGAAATTATATAGAGTTGTGTTACTCATGTTACTCGAGCTACTCACCAGTCAAAACCGAACTTTTCTCTTCAAATGTAGACTATTCTTCGGAATTTCAATGTTTTCATCCCGTCTTTTTTCTTTGAATTCTAAATAATTTTTTTGTGAGAAATGCGGACTTGAAAAGTTTTAGAGGGGTTATAGTCCAATATGATTAAGATTTGCACAACATTTTATACTTTCGAATGAATAGCTGATCAGTTATTTTCACATCCTACTTCTCTCGAGTGTCATTGAAAAGCCAAGCAATATCAAATCAATCTCATTAAAAAACACACATTTTCTTTCTACCGTTTTCACACCGACCATCCAAATCGTTATCTTTTCCAGATCCCTGACCCAGCATCGGTTCGCCGGAAATCTGTGACTCGCCTGCCTCGTGTTTTCCGCGATAAGTCTCGAGACCATTTTGTCAAATGTGGAACCGGTTATGATTGCGTTGAAAAAGATGTAGACTTTCAAAAAAGGCGCCCTGGTGTTTTGGAAAAGGATGATAAAGAAAGATTCCCGGACGAAGATTCTGAAGCGGACACAGCGAAGCCAGCGGAGCGAGCGCCACGTTCAGATTCATTCGTACGTGAGGATTTCGTTATTCCACATCGGAGCGATTTACATAGAGAAGCTTCTGCGTCAAAATCTCGAGAATCTTCTGCTGAACCAAGAGAATCATCGGTGAATAAACCGGAAAAACCTAGATCATCCCGCTCCACAGCAAGAAAGACCACTAGTTCATCTACACCATCATCTGTTCCACGGAAGTCTGGAAGTAAGTCAAAAAATTAGATAAACGAGAGTGTTCATATCGGATCCTCAACTTTATTGAAAAATCCGTTTTATTAGTCAAAATAGCGGGATGAGTCATAAATCCGATCTTATTTATCTGTTTTCCAAAAAACATTTTATACGGCTCCATTCAGCATCCTGTCTTTGTTTTTAATTGTTTTCCTGTTTCATTTTTAGTGTAGAATATCTCTTGTTTAATACCAAATCTCTTGTATAATGCCAGAAGCCTTGCATGATTCAACATACGTTTCAAAATTAGTCTTAGCACTATATCTAATTTTTTCCTCTATGAATTTTTCCAGAACTCTGATCCTATCTTTTTCTGTGAAACAACTCGATAAAATGTATTAGGTTTATCGAACAACATCATTGACATAAAATACATGATTTCTGAATAAATATGATGTTATTGATGTGAATAAATAGTCAATAATATAGAATACAGCAAAGTATTGAATCCAGAACCATTTCATGAGTTCCCAGAAACCAGTTCGATACGTGAATTCCATTTCAGAAATTGACAAAAAGATGGAGAGAGATAGTGTGGGTGGTGGAGAGGGGGCAGACAGTAGAATACTTGATTTTCTGAAATAATTATTGAATACAGAAGTCGTGCTCTTTTGATAATATACGCACCTTTCCATTTTCCACGAAATTGGTGACTCACTGATTCTTCTCAACACAGAATGAATCTGATAGTGCTCCACATCTTGACGTCTTCTATCAATTATACTGAATTTCTCTCTTGATTGAAAAGGAACCGATTGATCTACAGTAAGACGGGCGGTTGTTTGAATTTGAGATGTTGGAAATGAAGGAAATTGGATAGTGTCCGTGAGGAATAGTTCTGACTGAAAATTAATATTTTTGATAGTTTTCTGATAAGGTAACTCACATCAATAATCGAATGATAATCCAGTTTCATTTTCAGAGAGAATGCATAGATTACTGTATTAATTGATAGATTTTGAGTGCTCATTTGGAATTGAATATTCAGATTTCGATTCGGTTTCTGGTAGAGAGCAGTCTGAAACAATGACTTTCTACAGTTTTCACTCCGAATCTTACATTTTCTGAATTTGAATCTGAGAAATGATGCAAAATCTGAGAAGTGGATAACTGATCGGGAGAAGCAGCTGAATTCAATACAGAGTACGAAGAAGAGATTATCGATCTGTCATGTCCTGAAGAGTATAACTTTCGGAGAAGGGAGCAAAGAGATTTGACCTACCGAAAGCATAAACTATAAAGTCTCCAGTGACAGATACATCAGGAACTTCTCGAAATGTATTCGTCTTTTTCCAGAGACCCTGTCAAAATTCATTATTGAAACCGACAGATGAATACCAAAAGAGAAAACTTACATCCGTCAGAAAGATGATGAGAATTGGTAGAAAATATCGGAATATATTTATCGATTTGATATAAAATGCAGCCCAACTGCATTCAGAAGACCGGTAGGTACGGTAGACTGGCTGGAATAACTGGATAGTTTATAGTATGAAATGATAAAGAACAAACCTCTCTGAAAATCTCGATATGTGGCATTTCTCAGCTATTTTTCCAGTTTCAGAAATCGAGGAGCTGTGTAGATTACGGCCTGCAAATATGAGAAAACAAACGGATTATTTTCAGAATATTCAAACTACCTGAAAAAAACAGATCCAAGTGATAATAACGAGTAAAAGTGAGAAGTAGTGAACGACGTTTTGTTGAGCAATTGCTGGCGAAGAAGGCATCAAGAAAAGGGGAAAGGGAAGGTATGGAACGGATGAAATATTCAGTTTCCATGGTGATTTGGACGAGAAAGAGAGAGAAGAAGAAGGGAAAGGAGAGAAGCAGATGTTTGGCGAGAGGAGGAGAAGAAGAAGGATAAGAATTGAATGCGGGGAAGAAAAAGGAGGAAGTGGGAATGAATGAAGATGTAAAATTTTACATTTATTCTCTGTTCTCTCAAAAAATTGAAATCAACAGATGATCTGAAACTTCGTATCACGCTCCCAAAGTTTTACTCACTTATTTAAATTCTATTTGCATTTCAGTAGCCCGAAATTCAATGAAATGTCTATGAATTCATCTAAAATGCTCGAGTTCTTTAGAAAATGTGCCATATGAAAAACAAAAAAAACAATGTCTGACAGTTTTACTCATTTATTCCAAACACTATTTATAATCATAAAAGTTAAATAGCGAAAAATCGAGTAGGAGTGACTATAACCAGCACCATTATTCTCCTTTGGTGTCCTCCTCACTCATTGGGCATTGCACTTTCTCGAGGTTTCTCATTTGGATGATCGAAACTCCTCCATCAGCTGACACGTAACAGATTGCTCCGAAATTCTGTAATTTAAATCGATTTCTCCATTGACACAATTTGAAAAGCACAAACATCTGTGTCGTCGGAATAGTTCGAAGCGGAGAATATGGTGACAAGCTGGGTTGAGTAGAACTCGAAACCCTGGTGTTTTGACTGAAGAATTTCTAGATTGGACAGCAATTCATAACTGTGTACTTACCTGATGTCCTCGAATAACCAACTCAATATCTAAATTCTCACAGAACCATCCCACCGCTGACTCGTTATACTCTGTCCCGAGTCCTCGCACTGGATTCTTGATAAAACGGGGGTACCTGAAAGAAATTGATGATACATTTAGAGAGAGGCTTCTATCAACTCACTTTGAGTGGTAACCCTTACGACGAGCCGGCATAGGATCACTCCAAAGTAAGTCTAAAACAATATTAGAGATATCGGTAATTGGTCGATTGATCTATAAATCAAAAATTAATGTGGAATTTGTGAAAATATCAACACTCACGTTTTCGATATCTTTCAGAGTTCTCAAATCCGGTGATATTCCGCCATGCATGCACAAAATACGTTCGCTGATAACCGCAGCAAGTGGCAGGAAACAAAACACCTCATTATACAGATTCCAAAGTTCTGTTCCTGGTCCCTCCTTGAATTTTTCGATCAGTTCATCTCGAAATCCATAATTCGCATTCACGCTTGGCGTTTCATGATTTCCTCTAATCAATGTGATATTATTGTAGTATAGTTTGAGCGAAAAGAGTAGAACCATGATTTGGATAGAATTCACTCCTCTGTCAACGTAGTCTCCGAGGAATAGATATCTGGAAGAAAAGCCAAATTATGGAAAGAATTCCACACAAAAATCTATTCGTTTCTGATATTTTAATTGAATTTACAGCAATTTTTCGAGATTTTTGGCATTTTTTGCTCGAAATTTAACTATAATCACAGAAACGAATTATCTGAAATCAAGAACATACTTGCTTGTTGCGAACGGTGTGCAGTCAAAACTAGCGGGAAAATTCTCTGGATCAACATGCAAGATTCGGACCAAGTCGATGAATTGGCCGTGTGTATCCGCCACAACAACAACCGGTGCCTTTACAAATGCTAAAGTTGGTTCTGATTTCAATCTCTCTATCATATCTAATGCCAAATCTTTTAGTTCTTGAGCTTGGTAGGGGATCTGGAATTTTGTTTTATTATTGATCTCATATTCTAGTTTTTTCCACAATACCGGACGGTGATTAGCATATACATGCGCCCGAAGATGGCGTTTTAGTAGCGATCGAACGTCAGATTTATAGTCTGGAAAAAAGTTAACATACATTTTCTTAATCAGAATACATACCTGTCATTTTCAGTTTTCGATTCGTTTTCTTTTGGTGACCACGAAACTTATCAGAAATTTCAAGAATATGTAAAACAGAAACTCCTCCTGCTCTTGGTAAAACTGAATTTTCACCGAATGCCACGTATTGAGAAGCGACGAGAAACACGTCACCGGAGCATACGGTAAGGAAAATAAGCTCACGTGAAATATCCAATAAGTTCACGCGAAATATGCTTTTCTGTTTTTCATTAAATGAACAGCTGTGTAGTTTGTTTTTCTTATTATATTTTCTGTAGTTATTTTTGTTGTTTTATTTTTTGCCTTTTCTCCATTGATTTTCATTGAATAAACTATTTTTCATCTTCTTTAATGCATAAAGCTCTTCCTCGAAATTGTAAATTCGAGTTTGAAAAAAGAGCGAGAGAGCTGAGATTCATGTGCTAAAACAAGAGAGACGCAGAGAAAGGCGCGCATTGGAGCGCGTTTGTACATTTCTTTCATTATTTATTTATTTTTCTTAAATATTTTACTTTCCGTTGTTTCCTATCTTTTCCTTTCATTTTCATCTTTCAAGTACCAAATTTTCCTTTGAAAACCGAAAATTCCAATGTCAGAGGGTAATGACGAGGCGAAAAAGAATCGAAAAGAGAAGGGGAAACTCGTTTTCTAACCAAGGCCATTCTCGTGGTTACAACAATCTCTGAATGCATTGTGAAACAGACAAAAAACTATAACGTTTCGTATACACAAAATCAACGTCATAATCCCTGATTCAATCCCTCTCGTTCTCGTAGAGATTGGAAAATCGTTTTCGTTTTTTTCTTTTGATTTTTCCCATTTTTTTCCATTTTCCATCGTTAATTTCTGTGGGGAATTGCCATTAATCGCAATATTTCAATTATTTCTTCTCTAAAAAATTCCCGCAATAAAATCCTGATTTTTATCTGTGATCTCCGGTGCTGAATGTTTGAAGCATGATTTTCGCTACATATCCTATGACAGCTATTCCTTTCTTCTTGATTTTTGGACTTTTCTACTCAAAATGGTTCAAAATCATCGAAAAGCTGCCAAATTTGCATGTTTTGTATCCATTTTTCTTGATTTTTCGACCTCCCATTCGTCATTTTCTCTCCCATTTGTTTACTCTCTTTGTTTCATTGCTCCCCGCAGTCTCAGCTGCCAATTCTCATGATTTGCCACGAATTTTCGTTATGAAATTGAGATTTTCATAAATATTTCGAAACTGAGAGATTTGCGAGAGAGAGACAATTCTGTGATTTTACAAATTTTCTTCGGCATTTTGAGTCATTTCGCTATTGAAAAAAACGGGAAATCTGTATTTTTAACACTGTTCTATCAAATTTATTCTCACCTTTCTAAATAAATTCATTGATTATCAAAACTGCATATGGCTTCTCGAAGACAAAAACAAGATTTCAATTTCGAAAAGTTTTGCTTCTTTGCGGTGACAAATTAACTTTTTATAATCAAAATTCATCGTGTTTTCTTCAATTTTCACACTGAAAAAACCGAAATTTTATTCGATTTCTCTGTCATTTTAATTTTAATAGCTTGAATTTGACTATGAAGAGGACTGCAATATTGCATATACTGTTCATATGAATGAAATTTCGCTTTTTTCGGTGTGAAAATTGAAGAAAGCGATGAATTTCGATCATCAGAATATGTACTCAAAATATTTCCGTTTCGATAATTTGCATATCATTTTTCAGCATGGACTTCCATTTTACTGATGAAATCTTTACTTTGGTCAGCTGAACTTTCACTTTCAATGTCATCGTTCTATTTCCTCTATTTCCTTTCCAAACTAATTCTCCCAATTCCATCCTTATATGTGTAATTCCAGGCTCAAAATCATCCATTTACCCCTGCATGCTTCCGTTCGATCCGCATGCTGAGCCCCAGACGTGTCCGTAATTATTCGTTATCGATGGCAACTCGTGGAGCATGTGGAGTTCTTCTCGTTTTTCTATTCATTTTTGGTATATTTTCGACTTTTCTCCGGAATCCCTGAACTTATTCATTTGATTTTCAGTACTGATCTCAAATACATCAAATAAATCGATATCCAGTGACAGAGTAGAACAAAGAGAACGTATAGTTAATGGATTGGATGTGGAAGGACAAGGTGATGAACCAATTATTGAGGCGAATAAGTGAGTTTTACGAGCAAAAAACTCTTCTGAAACAGCTTTTACGAAAATCTTACGTTCACGTGAACTCTATTTTCTTCCAGAAATGCGATCTCCGATGATACTGTCTCTTCACTACTAGAACGAATCAAATTGCTTGAAGACGAGTTATCATCGATGAGAACACGGATGGATGATGCTGAAAATCGAGAGGGAAATGTTGAAAATGGCGATGAAATTGTTGCGCCGTTACCAACGACGTATGTATTGACTCAATGGTTTCAGCTGAAATTTTTTTCTTTTAGAAAATCGTTCCCATCAGTCCGTTATCGAAACGAAGAGACGCGAAAACGTATTCTGATTACTGGCGGTGCTGGATTTGTTGGATCTCATTTAGTTGACAAATTAATGTTGGATGGACATGAAATAATTGCATTGGATAACTACTTTACTGGAAGAAAGAAGAATATCGAGCATTGGATTGGACATCCGAACTTTGAAATGGTTCATCACGATGTTGTTAATCCGTATTTTGTAGAAGTCGATCAGATTTATCATCTGGCATCACCTGCTTCACCACCACATTATATGTATAATCCTGTGAAAACCATCAAAACGAATACACTGGGAACGATTAATATGCTCGGATTGGCTAAGTTAGTTTCACTGAAACTGTTTTAGCGCTCTTTGTTTCTTGCAAGCTGCGATCTTTCTTGCTAAAACTGTGCAATGTTGTTTCACAATGACCAGAAGTCTAACAAGGGAAGTCTTTGGAGACGCCGCTTTCAAATGATCTATAAATTTGGTCATAGGTACTTTCGATTACGGAGAGTCCATTTCTGCCATCAAAATCAGCCAAATGTCTCTTTGAGTCGAGTTATAAGCTCTCAAACTTTTCATATGGTTAAGTGTTTTCACATGGAATTCCAAAGAGGCGGCATATACGCAACCCCGCGGATCATCTGTGCTCGTACGTCACAAAAATAAGAATAGCGTATATTATTTGCCGATTTGGAAATCCATTTGAAAAAGCTTAACAATATCAAAAGTTTGAGAGTTCATAATTCGGCTCGCAGTGACATTTAGCAGGTTTTGACTTCAGAAATGGACTCTACGTAGTCGAAAATACCTAGGAATTTATAGGTCGTTTGAAAATGGAGCCTCCAAAGACTTCTCTTGTAAAACTTTAATTTTTCAATTGATTTCGTCAAGAAACATCCCAAATATAACAACTTATTGAATTCATTCCAGACGCGTGAAAGCCACCGTTCTTCTCGCCTCCACCTCTGAAGTATACGGTGATCCAGAAGTCCATCCCCAACCGGAAACCTACTGGGGGCACGTGAACACAATCGGACCACGAGCATGTTATGACGAAGGTAAACGAGTCGCTGAAAGTCTGATGGTTGCATACAATAAACAAGAGAATGTTCAAATTCGAATCGCTCGAATTTTCAATACATTCGGTCCGAGAATGCATATGAATGATGGGAGAGTTGTGTCGAACTTTATCATTCAAGCTCTTCAGGATAAACCGATAACGGTGAGCTATTACAATGTGTTATTCGTTTTATTTTATTTTCTTCAGATCTATGGAAACGGAACCCAAACCCGCTCGTTCCAATATGTGACTGATCTGGTTGACGGTCTCATCAAGTTGATGAATAGTAACTATTCTCTGCCCGTCAATATCGGAAATCCAGAGGAACACACAATCGGGCAATTCGCTGCAATCATCCGAGATCTTGTTCCTGGTTCTCAAAGTGAAATAATCAATCAAGAATCACAACAGGATGATCCACAACAACGGAGACCGGATATCCGACGAGCAGCTGAACAGATTCAATGGAGACCACAAGTATTGATGAAGGATGGATTATTGAAGACAATTGAGTACTTCCGAGCGGAAATTGATCGGAATAAGAGAGGAGGAAAGCCACCGCCAGAGCCAGTTAGGCATGGTGGATTGGAGAGTCGACGATAAATTCATTTTTGTGAATCGATAATTATCGGTGCATAGTAGTCGATCGATTTAAAGGCGCATGCACACAAAGGCGCAAGTCATTTTCAACAATCAATTTTCCACTGTTTTTTTTTCTCAAATTACTCAATTTTTTCCACAAATCAATCACATTCACTCCCTGGCATTATTTTCTATCAAATACGGGCATTTTTTTATTGCATAATTCTAGGCATTTTCTCTCGAACGCTTTCATTCATTCATTATGTTTCCAGTTTTCCGAATTTTCCCCGGTTTTCTCAAGTTTTGTTTCTTTCCTCCCAAAATCAGCATCATCTCTGAAATACGCGGTTCAATTCATTCGTTTCTTTGTATGAGATTCCCTTTCAAATTTTGCTTTCATCGTCTTTTAATTGTGTATATTTACCTCATTGAGTCTACAGAGTTTTATTGCATTTTCTTCCATAGCTTTCAATTTCAAAATAGCATTTTTAGCATTTTTATAGTTTGAAAATAAAGGAAAATTCAGATTGTGAGAAGATTTTTCGAGAGACTAACGTTTTTTTGTTGTTGTGTTTGTGAGTGTGTTTTCGTTTTGGTTTGGAGTAATCCAAGATTCTATTTTTTCTGATTTTCTTTTGTGATTTTAACAGTTTGAAGCGGTTTGTAACAGATTTCAGTGCATTTTCAAGCAAAAATTGAACAGAAATGTTCAGAAAGTTTCTACTTCCCGACAAGAAAAATTGATTTTGCTGGGTAGAGTTTTCTTTTAAAAAATTATCAACATTCATAGAAACGGCAACTTTACTTTGTGGCTTGTAGATGTTTATGTAGAAATCGCGAAACATAATTATTTCGAGTAAAACGGTCGTTTGCTGTTAAAAAAGTCAGAAACGTTCTGTCAGACTTGGATCTTTCTAACGAACAATTTTCACTAACTTTCTTTGTTTTTGCTTGAAAATGTATTTTTTCCAATATTTTTTCTCTCAAGATCTCCTTCTATTTACCTAAAACTCCCAGAAATGGCGTCAGAACCAATGGAAGAAGATGACAGTTTCAATCAACCGGTTCCCCGCTCAACACCATATATCCCCCCTCAACAATCAAAGAAAGAGGACTCTGATCCAGAATCAGATGATTCATTCGAAACATTTGCACCGACTCAAACTACGAATGGAGGATCTTTGAAGAGTTCAGCTAGTAGTACACAATCTACAGGCATTAGTGAGTTTTTTGGAAAAGGAATTTCATAATTGAATGAATATTTCAGAAGCCCCTCTTCCACCGTCTCGACCATTCCAGCCACCGGCACCTCCTTTTGGCACACAGAATGTTGCTCCAGGAGCACAGAAGTATAGCTCGAGTGAGTAAAACAACTGGAGTAACAAATTAACCGGTGCCCGCACAAAATAAGCTTTCTATAGGGGGTTAGCATGACTTTTAGCGCTTACAAGGGAAGTCTTTGGAGACGCGGTTTTTCAAATGATCTGTAAATTTGTTTATAGGCCCTTTCGACTACGGGGAGTCCATTTCTGCATTCAAAACTGCTAAATGTCTCTGCGAGCCGAGTTGTGAGCTCTCAATATTTTCATATGGTCAACTCCACGTGAAAAAGCTTGGCCATATGAAAGTTTGAGAGCTCATAACTCGGCTCGCAGACACATTTAGCCGAGTTTGATGGCAAAAATGGACTCCCCGTAGTCGAAAGTACCTATTAACAAATTTACAGATCGTTTAAAAGCCGCGTCTCCACAGGCCCTTGTTAGAGAGATTTTGCTTTGCAAAATTGACAAATCTGAGTTAGAGAACATTGCCTGAAACTAATTTTTGCCCCAGCATTGTCGAAGAATTTCGTTAATTCTAACCTTCTTTAATCCCGTTTCATTCTAGAGCCCCTCCCACCTCAACTCCAACGATCTCAGTACTCTCATGCTCCGCCTCCATCCATCACTTCAACATATATCCAATCGAGTCAACAAATGTCACAAAGAGTAGTAGTTCAACCATTTCGACCAGTTATCAATCAACAGAATACGAATAAAATCGGAGTTCATTCGGCAGTGACGAATACAAAAAAGAATGGGGATGTGACGACTCAACAGCAGAGTAAGTAGAGAAGCATGAAATAGAAGTGTTTCAAAATAAAATTTCAGAACCAACATCATCTCAAGCACCAGCATCACCTAACTCATTGGCACGACATCGAAGTGCAAATTCTGGGTTGAGAAAGTGAGTTTTCGGAGACATCCGGACATCTAGGACACACAGATATTATCAAGGCACGCTTCTTACAACTACGCTCCACCGAAATCTCCTTGAAAAATGTCTCGTTTTCTCTGAGTCTCTCAATTTCGCCCACAATTTCCTTGGGTTTCGTTAGAGCGCGGTTGTAAGAATCGTGTCGTGCTATTACTCAAACAAATGAAAGTTTTAAGAGAAGAACTGCAAATATAATAATGTTCAGTTCTCCATTCCAAACTCCTGCTCTCCGAACGGGTAACATCTTCATTCCCCGTACAACTCCACCATCAGATCCATCTTCTCGTCCAGCGACTCCATCTGGTGATGTTCTGATGCTTAGGGATCAACTGGAGAACGAGAAACGAAAGGTTATGAGGTTACAAACCGAATTTCAGAAGGATGTGAGTCAAAGTCTTGCTTAAAAATAAACTGTTTTTCATGTTCAGGCGAAGAAAAAAGAGGATGAACATCAGCGGAATCTGGCGGCGAAAGATTTGATAATTGACAAACAGAAAAAAGATTTAGAAATGTTCAAATCGACGATTGCATGTCGGAAGACTGATATCCCTACCTCCTCCTCATTCTCTGCTCCATCTCCTATTCTAAAAACACCGAAAATTCCGAATACAATACGACCGATGGCTACAAGTACTCCCACTCTATCGTCAACTTCTGAAATCAAAAAAGTGTATCCGAAAATCCCGGCGGCGGAACCGAAAGTGAAGACACCTCGTCGGAGGGCTCCCATGACGAATTTCGGACATATTTCTGCATTTCGACATCCATTGAAAGATGATGAAGAAGATGATACGTTTCAGATGAATGCGAGTTTTGAGCCATCAGCAACGTCGACACCAAAAATGAGTGGATTAGTGAGGACAGGTGAGACGAAAAGGAAACGTTAGGAGGGGGATTGAAAACTTTAATTGTTAGCTACTGTTGTATGGAGTGAAAATTTTCATTTTCCGGAATCCGGAATAAAATTTTCGAAATCCGGAATCAAAATTCAAAATAACATGAGATAATTCTGCAGATTCTACCATTTTCAGGTCTCCGCCGCCCTCTGGACCTTGGTGATGACGGTGATGAAAATATACGAGGAGCACCGACACCGAAGCGAAAACCCGTGGTGTTCAAAGAGAAACGGAAGAAGCGGACACGGAAAGAAGTTCAGGAGAAGATTCAGAAGATTTGGGAGGGAATCGACAAGGATTCCACTAGACTTTCCACGATTCTCAATCGGAAAGATGTAGAGAAACCAGTGGAAAAACCACCGGAAAGCATGGAAACAGAATATATAGGATTCGGGGAAAAATACGATTGGGTGGATCGGATATTGACGAAAAAGATGGAATCGGTTGAATTACGGAAGACACAACCCGTTCAAACGGAGAGATTCTTGTCGGCACGAATAAGGAATCGGGTTATGAATGAGGCGGAGCAAAGGAAGACGATCATGAAGAATTGTGCAAACTGCCATATGGATGTAGAGATTTCGAAACCAGAGGAAATCCCGAAAACGGAGAGAAGAATAGGAAGAAAGAAAGTGAAGAAAGAGCCGAAAGAATGGGAAATCAGAGAGAGTGATCGACGGGATTTGCTGAAAAAAGAAGCAGAAGAACGACGATGTCTTCATTACACAACAATGCTTCATTCGATTAATCGGAAGGGAATCGAAGAAATTGAAGGAATGAAGAAGAAGAATGAGTTGGCTGAGCAGCAATATCGGAAGAGAGTTGAGGCTGTCAAGGTGAGACAAGATTATACAATACCGCTTAAAAGTATATTAAGTTTTGCTTTTTCAGTTGAAAATGCCCAACTTTTAGAGGGTGTCATAGTAAAACTAACTGTCACACAAGATAAATTTTTCTGGATCAAACAGACCAAGGATAGAGCTTCATTTTTGTAGTTGATAACTTTTTTGTACGAGAACATCCTAGAGAGTTATGGTTATTTTAAGACGGCAGTTCAAAAATCGCACTGTTTTGGGACAATCAGAATTACCATAACACACTTTCAAAGTTGGGAATTTTCAACTGAAAAAGGCGAAACTTAATACACTTTTGAGTGGTACTGTAGATTTATTGGTTTTTAGGATTTTGGGAATTCCTTAGAATCGATAATAAAACTTCCTATTTTCAGATCCGAAATCTGGACGAAATCCGAGAGGAAAAACTCCAAGAATGGAGGAAACAAATCGTGTCGAATCTGGAAGAAAACAGTGATCAACAGTCATGTTTCGAGATTAGAGAAGTCGGACGAAATGAGGATTATATTTGGACAGAAGATGAAAGAGATTACGATGCCAAGTTCCCAGAACCGTTAGTTTTTTTTTTCATTTTTATATGAAACGAAAACTCAAAATATTTTATTTTATCGGGAAGTCGATCAGGAATACCTGGATTATATGAATTCGTTCCCGAGACCGCCCCCACGAGTCAATCCGAATGATCCTAGATACTTTTTGAAATAGAATCTTCGGGTTTCAGATTTAGATTGCAAAAGTCTGAGGGTTTTTGTCAAAAAAAAAACTCAATTTTCAATCGATTCCGTAAATTTAGTCTAAAATTTATCAAAAACATGTTTTTTTTTTCGAAATATCCACCTCAAAATCATAGTTTTCACTCAAAATGTCTATTTTGACTTGATTTCTCGAAAATTCCAACAAAAAAGTGTCATCAAAATCGAATGTTCGTGAAAACAAACAAAACTTCTTTATTTCCATCACTTTTACTCCGAAAGTAAGCTATTCCACGTATATTCGGCGCAAAGTTCCCTTATTTTTCATAATTTTTGTCTCAAAATGCTCCGAATTCATCTCAAAACACTACAGATTTCCCGTAGTTCTTTTTCTCTCAAATTCCCGTTCTCCCAACAAAGCTTTGTACAAAGCAAAACAAATATTCGAATGGTAATTTATTTCGAATTTTTTATTCTTCCAGATATCACCATCCCAAATCATCCTTATGCCATCAATGTCAATCCCACCAACAACGACAACGACGAATTTGCAGAAAAGAATGGGAACAGAGTCGAATCAAATTAAAATGTCTAGAAGAATTCGGAAATGAACGAAGAGAACAAATGAGAAATGCTTCACTTCTGACGAAAAGTCGAATCGAGGCGGCTGATAAGAGTTTATTCAGAGAAAATGGAGTTGTTGAGACAGGACTTCGGAATGATGACGTCGACGAAGAATATGACAGTTTCATGTGAATCTTTTTGTTGTTATTTTTAGAAATAGCTGAAAATTCTCGAAATTTTCAGAATTCCCCTGTTATCTCCCACGCTTTTTTTCAGTTTTTGTTCCACTTCACTATTATAATATTTATGGTTTTCCCTTTTTCCCCCTTTGAATCCAATCCATTTTTTTGTTAAATGACCGGTAAAGATTTTTTTTATTGCCCAAAATGTGTTCGCAATGAATTTCTCGCTTATGTCAATTTCTTGTCAAAATTCTGACCAGAAAACAATTTGTGGACTCGGTGATATTAATTAGAAGATAAGAGAGAGGAATCTCTTCTCTTATCAAAAGAAACACGTGCATTCGGCATTTCAATGCACATTTTCACTTTTTCAATGCTACTAGACTCTTTCATTTTGGACACTTTTTTATTTTTATATCATTTTCTACTGAAAATCTGAAAATCTTTCCAGTAATGACCATTCAAAAAGGAGTTTATCTCCTTTTTGTCCTCTTTCAAGTCTTAAATTGTCAAACTGTTGATGTCAGTAAACGAGTCGATTGTTATCCTGAACCCGGAGCTTCACAAGATTCATGTCAGTCGAGAGGTTGTATTTGGACAGAAGCACCGGTAAGGAAGTACGCTCTATTGAGAATACGAAGAGAGTTCGGTGGAGCGAGTTTGCAACATTTTTGTATGACTAATAGATATTAGCACGGCGCGCTTCTTACAACCGCGCTCTACCGAAACCGAAGGAAATTGTGTGCGAAATTGAGAGAATCAGAGAAAAGAAATATTTTTCAAGGGAATTTCGGTGGACCGCAGTTGTAAGAACTGAAATTCAATAATTCAAATTTCCCTGACTACAGTAATCCTCACAGGACATTGATACGCATTTAATGGCAACAGCAGAAGAAGGTTTTTTCGATTCACTTCCGAAACTATTGAAACAGCAAAATATTTCATTTTATAACTATTTTGAAAATGCGCTTTAAATTGTTAGGAGTTATCATCAGTTTATTCCAGATCTACAGTAATCCTTTCAGAGTGGCTCTCCAGTCGGAACTCCATGGTGTTATTACCCAACTGAATCCGGATTCACTGTGCAATCGACTGGAACCAATTCCTTTGTGTTGGCAGCCAAGACAAGTGAGTTTCCGAAATAAACAGGTTTGAAAAGAAACTGTTAATTGCATTCCTTTGTTTGAATGATTTCATTTAAACAGTACATTATACAGTACTCTGCAAAAAGATACGCACTTCGGCCGTTTTCAGATGAAATTGTCCAATTTTGAGAGTGTTTCATGGTAATTCTGATTGTCCCATCGAGTAGATTTTGAAAGAAATATACAGATCAAAAGTAGAGCTTCATTTTTGTAGTTGACAACTTTTCTGTACGGGCACTCCCTAACAAGTTTTATATCGACAAAGTAATTTCTCCCTCAAATCGCCAATTTTAGTGAAAATTATGAGATTTTTGAGCTGTCCCCTTAAAATGACCATAACTCTTTAGGGAGTGCCCGCACAAAAAAGTTGTCAACTACAAAAATGAAGCTCTACTTTTAATCTTTATAATTCTTTTAAAATCTACTCGATGGGACAATCAGAATTACCATGAAACACTCTCAAAGTTTGACAATTTCAACTGAAAACGGACAATACTGTAAATGCTAAATATGCCCGCAATAGTGAAATTCTCAAAGTGATTCTGATGATCTCATTTCCTTGAAACTGTAATTTTCCAAAATGTAGTTTGTGTATTGTTGACGTCAACTCCCCTCTCTCTCTCTTTTTTTTTCGCCTTTTCCATGCAAATCAAAGATCGAAAAGTGTACACATAGTTTATGACAATCACAGGGAGTGCCTACTTCTCAAGTGCTCCATTTTTTTGGTCGGCAAAGAAGAAAAAAGTGACCAGTGTACTTGAACAGAGGATGGGTGGGAATGGGGGAAAGATGGAAAGAGCAAGAATGGAATCTGGAGAGAAAGTTACTGTTTCAGAAGAGAGTTTTGAATAGACGAGAGAATGGAATTGACGGAAATGTTGTTTTAAAAGGGATTGTTTCAACACTAGAAAGTTCTTTATAATGAATTCTGGAAAGACTTGAAGGTTAGATTCAAACAATTTATCGGTAGAGAGGTTCTAGGTTTGAGTTTGACATGTCATAAATAAGAAATTAAATACAAAAACTTCAAAGAACTATAAAAAACTACTGTCCTTTCATGATTTTTTTTGAAAACCAACTTCCACATATACACATGTTAATAAAAGCTGAGACTTGGTTTGGCTCTATCAGATATCTTTGGAACAGAGAATTTTTTTTTAATTGGTCTCAAAAACACAACTATTCTGTTTTAAGACTCAACATTCAGGCTTGGTTTCACGGAATACTTGACTAGAAAGAAATACAAAAAGAAATATAAAAACAGGTTCAAATTATTTGCTATTTCTCCTAACTTCTGAATCAGTGCCTGTGAAAATTCCTTCATCATTTTTCCATTTTTCCTGTTTCAATTAAAACTGAAAATCATTCAAACAACAAAAAATACCAATGCATAAGTTGGAAAAAAATAAAATCTTTCCCCGAAATCCAAACTTTTCACATTTCAGAAAATCCATTTGGCGATAACATCTCTCCACTCAACGTGAAATACTCAACAAACGGAGCAACTCTTCTGCTCACAATTGGAAATGACGATAGATATGTTCCCCCGGTGAACATTCCAAAGAAGCCATCAACATCTACTGAATCTCTGAAATTCACATCTGGAAATATCGGGTCTTCTGATATTTTCAGTTTTAAAGTGACGAGAGCAAGTACTGGAATCGCTCTGTGGGATACGAGTATTGGTTGGTTTTACTATTAGAAAATTCAGTTTAGAAATTTATTTGAGATTTTGGTGAAATATTAAATTATCATAGTAAAATTATAGTGATCGAGATAAGTAAAAGTTATTGGTGTTTCTCGAAACAGTAATTTTCATTTTAAATTTCACTTTTCCAGGAGGAATGCAGTTCGCTGACAAGTTTATTCAAATCGGCACATATCTACCAACCAAGAATATCTTTGGTTTTGGAGATCATATTCACAAGAAGATGAAGGTTAGTTCGAACGGGTCTCTGTGTGTCCAGATGTCCAGAAGTTGCTGGAATGAATGAGTTGAGCTGCTCAAATTGATAGCCTATATATTACTCTGTCGGTTTGTCGGTTTGTCCGAATGTCTCGAATACTCGAAACACAAGTAGTAGGAAGTGTAGATCGGACCATTTGTCCGGATGTCCAGAAAGCAACTTCCACTACTAGCATTAGTTAGCTGATTGAATAAAGGAATTAGGTTGTCTGTCCGTGCATCGGTTAGTTCGGATATCCGGATAGCAGGAGTTAAAACCAAAAAAGGGACATACTGTTGCTTTATCGTCGGTTTGTACAAATGACCATATGAGCTGAGTTAGTTTTATGATATCAACTACGCACTGCCAATTGTCATCCAACTTTTTAACTGTAAGTCACTTGAAACAGAAACAAATTTTTTGTATACAAAATCACATGTATTTATTTCGAATAGAGTCGAGGATGTTGAAGCGGAAAGCTCAATAATAAATAGAAGGGGACGGAAGTGTTATGAAGAAGAAAAGAGCAAATATTTACAGACAACATATCAGAGAGAGAGTTTACAACTTTTGACGTTGAACCCATGAGTTGATCGACGAGGAAATTCCATCGGGAAGTTGATCCTCTTCGTTGTCTCCGTCGGATTTCGTTGGTTTGCGGGCCTTTACTGGGACACTGACGGCGGCGGCTGGCCAGTTGGCGGTCATCTGAAATTTTCACTGGACTCCAGAGGGTTCTAGGTTATGAATGTCTCTTACCTTGGCAACATCTGGCCAGTTGGCTGGGACTGGTGGAACATAGTTGTAGAATGGGGTGGCTGGACGCCAGGCGGCTCCGTATGTCGACCAGACTGGGCAACAGAAATATGGTCCGATGTCGACCGAGTTGGTGGCATAGCAGTAGGATTGTGGTGGACACTGTGGCCATGGACGCTTTGGGTCACATTCGATTGGGAGTGATGGGCCTCCTGAAATCATTGTTAGGAATGAGAGTTGAGAGAGATACTGAGTTACCTGGACACTGTCCAACTGGGGCGACGACTGGAACAGCCGGTTGTTGAGCTGCCACATATTGACGGCGTTTCGTGGAAGAAACTTTGGTTGGAACGGACACGTCATCTTCTTGGGCGGTCGAGAGGGCGATGGCCACGAGGCAAGAGGTGGTGAACAGCTTTGAGAGCATGATGGGTGGGGTAGGTTCTGGAAATAATAGAAGGTTGGGAAAGGAAAAAGATGAGGAAGGTACGGTAGTTTGAGTTGTGGCGGCTTAGCCCAAGAGAGGCTTGACTAGAGGATAAGAGGAAAAGACTAGGGTTTCTACAGTTAGCTGGAGACACCTAGGCAACTGTAGATCACAGAATTTGATTCTGGAAAACGGAACTAGGCTGAGCAAAAAGTACTATCGGAACTTCGAGATGTTTTGCTTAGGCTCGAAATTTAGATAGTCAATATGGTTTTTATACCAGAAGATAGAGCATTTCAAACTGTATCACTGCCGTGTTCTACACCAAAAACTGTAAGCTGAATAATATAAAATGGAAAACTGAAATCGAAAGAAATATGCCTTCTTCCATCTCCCCCACAACCCTTATAAACTGTCACCTAAAGCTCTCTCGCATGGTTTTTGCTCCTAAGCTCCGCCTCCCTTCTCAGTGGCCCTCCCCTTCCGGCTCGGCAGGCGCATCGGCCTGGCAGCATCAAGTTGCAAAAAATGGCTTGAAACTTTGCGTCCCCGCCGACGCACCGAGAGCCAACATACGCACAAGCACATTAAGGTGAGAAAAAGTGTAAGGGGGAAATGCGGACGTGTTTGTATACAGAATAAGGCTTTTTGAAGCTGCTCCGTAACCGCGCATTTGCGCATGCTCTCTCTCTGAGAGAGACAGAGAGAAGACGCAAATAGAGACACTCCAACTGATGGACACTGGATTTTGAGCCGGCTTTTAGTAGAGACGACTGCGCATGGGCATTAAATTACGGTAAAGAAGAAGAAGGGAATAGAAAAAGTGAAGAAGAATGGTATTCTGAACGGAAACATTTCTGAGGGAGACTCATCTTTGAAGTCTAGACTGATTGTGAATGGAAATTTGAAACTTTTTGATGGAGGGGAACGGTAGGCTTCACAAATCAAATAATTCTACAAAAACTTGCAAGGGACTTTGCATTATAACCTTGCAACTGTTAACATTTTTAACTGTATTTTCATACCAATAGAGGAACATGCAGTACCGGCCAAAAATATCTCAAAATTTACCATTTTCAGTTGAAAATGCCCAACTTTGAGAGTGTGCCATGATGAAACTAACTGTCCCACAAAATAATTTTTATGGATCAAACAGACCAAGAGAATAACTCCATTTTTGTAGTTGACAACTCTTTTGTTCGGACACTCCTTAGCAAGTTACGTATCGACAAAGTACTTTCTCCCTCAAATCGACTAGTTTCAGTGCAAAATAGTGCGTCTTCAAATGATCATAGCTCTCTAGGGAGTTCTCGTACAAAAAAGTCAACTACGAAAATAAAGCTCTACTTTTAATATGCATGATTCATTAAAAATCTACTTCATGGGACAAGGGGAATTTTTTCTAACAGAGCTGCATTACCAAATATCTTTTATTCATTTATCTTTCTTGAACTTCTGAAACAGTTAAAACTTCATAACATGTTGTACTTCAAGGGAACGTTTTTCGGAAACATTTAGGCTTGCCAACAGTAGATTGGTTTGGACATATATTTTTACAGTTTCGCCGATTTATTGTAATCCATTTTAATTGTGCATTCCTATTCCACACGATTCAAACTCTTGAGATATGATAAGTGATGAAAAACGAAAAACATAGAAACCATAAACAAACATGTAGTACCTTTGAAACAAAACATTTCCGAAAAAACATGGTAGATTATATTTTCTCTGTTTCAAAGTCAGTTTCTTTGAATACTTTTCTTCAAGTAAAAACTTTTTATTATTGGCTCATGAAACCGAAACATTTTTTACTAAATTTTGAAACAGCAACTTTCAAAAATTGTTCAATTTTTCTACTGTTTCAGAACAATCCTATCATACTTTCTTAGTTTTCCCAAAACCAATCCGCAATGGAAACAGCCGTTTTGGTTTTCTGAAAATTCTCAATTTCAGCACAACTTGGATCGTTACACGACGTGGCCAATGTTCGCCCGTGACATCGGACCAGATTCAGGCTCCGCCCTCTCCACACAGAATCTCTACGGAGTCCATCCATTCTATATGTGTATTGAGGCAGATGGAAAGGCTCACGGAGTATTTATTTTGAATTCGAATGCTCAGGAAGTGGTGACTGGTCCAGGACCTCATCTACAGTACCGTACAATCGGAGGTCGAATTGATATGGCATTCTTCCCGGGACCAACTCCAGAAGAAGTCGTCAATCAATACCTTCAACACATCGGATTCCCATTCTTACCTGCCTACTGGGCACTCGGATATCAGTTGTGTCGATGGGGATACGGTAGTTTGGATGCAATGAAAACAGTCATCTCGAGAAATCAAGCAGCCGGAATTCCATTGGATGTACCGTATGCTGACATTGATTACATGAATCATTATGAGGATTTCACAGAGGGAGATGTGAGTTTTTTTTTTTGAAAAAAAAACAATATAATTTTTGTCTAGAACTGGTCGGGATTTCCTGCCTACACTCAACAACTACATGCTCAGGGACTTCATTTAATTGTGATTTTCGATCCAGCCGTTGAAGTTGATTACGCTTCTTTCCAGAGAGGAATCACTGCTGTAAGTCTATATCCGAATAGAATCTCAAATCAAACAATAATTGTTCTTCCAGGACGCCTCGTTCATCGAATGGGCCCGTGATGACCAAGTTCCTCATAGCATTCAAGATCAGTATCCGATGGCGAAGAACACGAGAGTCATGTTGGGAAATGTGTGGCCAGAGAGAAATACAGCGTTCCCAGATTTCTTGGATACAAAGAGTAACACGAATGATTGGTGGGCTGGAGAGTTTGCGCAGTTCCACAAGACGGTATTTTAGTTTTATTTGGATTTTTGACTAACCTGGAGCTGATTGATAATTATAGCGTTCTTTCGAAATTTAGAGACCTTGAAACAGAAAAAAAAAATACAAAAAGTCTTCTTTGGCTACCAAGCCAAGTGAGCTCTATCTATAGACTGACTAAGGAAAGTTCCAAACGTAACCCGGCTTTTCAATTTGGCTCAAATTCTATTAAGTACCTCTACACACGGTAATTCCGAATATGTCATCCAATTTTGCACAACGTTTCAGTGAGCCAAGATATGTGCATTTTAAGTCATTTTCATTGCAAAACCACATTTTCCGAGAACCTCAAAATCAAATTTAGACCCAATTTTTCTCATTTTTCCTTGCACGGTGTAAATAGAGGTTGAAAAAACACATTAGCAACGTTTTCTGGTTTAAATTTTTTTTTTAAGTTTAAATACAACTGTCAAACTGTCAAAAATGAAAGTGATACATATTTTTCTGAAATTTTTTTTTATTAGAAAACGTTGTATGTGCTTTTTTAACCTTTATTTACACGGATTACCCAGAAAAAATGGGAAAAATTGGGTCTAAAAATGATTTTGAGTCTCTCGAAAATTGAAATTTTGCAATGGAAATGACTTAAAATGCACATATCTCGGCTCCATGAAACGTTCTGCAAAATTGGATTACATATTCGTAATCAGCATTTTTAGAACAACTGAATAGAATATGAGCCAAATTGAAAAGCCAGGTTACGTCTAGAACATTCCCTAGTGAGTGAGAGCACTCCAATTTCAGCTTCCCTTCGACGGAATGTGGATTGACATGAATGAACCATCGAACTTCGACACTGGAACCTACTCATCCATGGAGGAACAACTTGCCAGTGCCAAGTTATCGTGTCCGATCTCTGGACCAGATTCCACTCTCGAAAGACCTCCATATCCAACGCAAGCAGTATACCAAAGAGATGGCGAATACCTCTTTTCGAAGACTCTTTGTATGCTCGGAAAGACCGCCCGTCGTTCCAGAAACTTCTACGACACAAAGAATCTTTACGGATGGAGTGAAGCACGTGCCACGTATCAAGCAATCCCTCAAGTGACTGGAAAGAGATCAGCTGTAATCTCGAGAAGTACATTCCCTTCGTCTGGAAGATACGGTGGACATTGGTTGGGAGATAACACTGCAAGATGGGAGGATTTGCAGACGAGTGTGATTGGAGTGATGGAATTCAATATGTTTGGAATTCCCTATGTGGGATCAGATATCTGTGGATTCAATGGAGTGAGTAACGAGGAATTATGTTTGAGATGGCATCAGTTTGGAGCATTCTCTCCATTCTCAAGGTGAGTCTGTCCGTCTTCTTTCAGTAAATATGTTCTTCCATCAATTCCAGAGACCATAACTCCGAAGGAATGCCCGACCAAGATCCAGCCGTCTGGCCATCAGTTGCCACTGCAGCCAAGATTGCCCTTGGTTTCAGATATTACTATCTTCCTTATTTATACAGGTTTGTAATCGAAAAGTTTACAGTTTCACAATTTCCAAAAAAAATATTATAGAAAATATGCTTCGTTTAACTTTTCCATTCATCTGAGTGCCCCATACACCATAGTTGTCCGGAATCTGATTTAAGGCTTCGGAATTCTGAAATTCTGAGTTTTTTTTTTTCATTAATGGCTCGAATTCCGGATTCCGGTTTTTTGAGTTTCCGATTCCCGGAATCCAGAAATTAAAATTTTTACTTTTGATTTTAAAAGGGATTTTTTGAGTTTAAAAGACGACTAGAGTACTTCTTTTTCGGTGTTGGTCCTTAAAAGTAGTTTTAAACTACATTTATCACTAAAAACAGTTTAAAAAAATGACTTGTCTTGCAAATTTTGCAAATCATTCGGAATTCCGGAATTCTGGGTTTTTCTATCATTCCGATTCCGAATATCGGAAAATGTCATTTCGTACAACTATGCCATACACCAATATTCCAGTCTTCACTACAACGCTGCTCGTTACGGACATACCGTAATCCGTCCACTGTTCTTCGAATTCCCGAAAGATGAGGAGACTCTTGAGATCAGTGAACAGTTCTTGTGGGGATCTGCATTGATGATTGCTCCAGCTTTGTATCAGGTGAGGATGATGAGATGTACTACAAACAACTGAATGTGCTCAATTTAAAAATTTCATTTCAGGGTCAATCCACGGTACACGCCTACTTCCCATCCGACACCTGGTATTCCCTGCAACCAGAAACCTACGGTCAGAAGATGTTTGCCGGATTCAACGACGTCAATGCTCCACTCTCCTCCCTGACTCCAGTTTTCGTCAGAGGTGGATTCATTCTTCCACGTCAAGCAGCCATGACAACAACCACGGCTTCTCGATTGAATCCATTTGAAGTTTTGATTACAGTCAAGACGAATGCAGCTTCATCGGTACATAAGTCTCTGGATTATTGTATACATAATTTATCGATCATTTCAGGGAGATCTCTACTACGACGGTGGAGATGATTTGATTCCAAATGATGACATTGAGCAACATCCAAGGTGAGTCTGCCGGTGTGTCTGTAAATCCACACTCTCGTTTTTTCAGAGTTCACTGGCAATTCTCATTCACTTCTTCCATCGTCGGTGGAGTCTTCTCTGGAAATTGTGAGACTTGTTCTACTGTAAGTTGGACATCTGGACATACATAGCTAGATTGTTTCAGGCCGTAAAACCACCAACTCTTGATACAATTGAAATCCTCGGATATCCATCGGCTCCAAACTTCTCTGGATTCAAACTCGACGGATCTTCTGTTACATTGGATATGTCAAAGAGTTCTTATGATGCTTCGACTCAGAAATTGATTGTTTCATCGAAGAATTTCATTAGTTTGATGGCTTTGAAGAAGAAATTTACTTTGAGTTTCTCTAATAATTGATTCCATTTTTCCGGTGTTTCTAACAATAAAATCATAATTTCTTCTCCGTATAACAATTCTTTGAAGTTTTCTAAAAATAATTTTTTTAAACTTTTTCTGAAAAAGTAACATCAATTTTCCACCTTCCCTGTTTCAAAAACTTTTGATAAAGAGATTTCTGGAATTCCGTAATTCCTTCTATCTGAAATTCCGGATTTTTAAAACTCCTCCCATATTACGTTCTTCGGAAACAAAATTTTCTTTTAAAAAAACAAGGAATATGACTATTTTTTCAGTTCCACTCAGAACATTTTCATTTTTTGGTTCTCTCATTTTTACTGTTTCAAGAAATATAGTTTAAGATTTGGATAACATTTTCTCCACTGATTGATCTTCATGTTTGCTTCACTTAACGATCTGAAATGAGAAAACTACCAGATTTTTTGTCAACAACTTTATTAATTCAAAAACGGCACAGTAAACAGATAATAAAACATTTTAATGAAAAGTGAATTTATTGATTTGATCAATTCTCAGTCTCGTTCTTCTTCTTCTCCGCAGTCTTCACGACCTTCTTCGTCTCCATGTAGAGCTTTCCGACCTCTTTGTGAAGCTCATCGACATCCTGCTCCTTCGCCTCCAAAGCCTTTTCCAAGGCCTCGATTCTCTTCTCCTTCTCCTCAGAATCCCCACGGAGCTCTTCCATTTCTTTCATCAATTTCTCCATCTTTCTCCGATGATTCTCCTCGAGACACGCCATTTCGATTTTCGATTTCGTTTCATTGTTTTTCAGACTCTTCTCATGGAATCCCACATCCACTTTGACTCCTTCCAACTCCTTCTCAGTCTCTTTCAACTTCTTCTCAAGATCTTCAATAACTTTGGCATCCTTCGTTTTGAGCTCCTCCATCTCCTCCTCCGTCTCGTAGACTGTCTTCTGAAGTTCATGGATTTCCTGATCGAGATGAGTGCACTCCTTCTCTAGATACATCACATTTATCGTCTTTTTCTCCAAATCCTCGTTCGCCTCTTTCAATTTCTCCTCCATTCCCATTTTCTTCTTTTCAGATTCTTTCAATTTCTTCTTCAACATCTCAATTTCCTCCGTTGCTTCTTTCAGTTTCTCCTCATTCTCCTCCAGATGCTCATCCATTTCTTTTGCTTCTTTCTCCTTCTTTTCTACTTTCTTCTCCATTTTGGTTATATGATCTTGCAAGTTAACAATCGCTGCATGATATTCCTGGATTGAATACATCTGAAAAAAATTTGGATGAAATAGGAAAATATTGGAAAATGTATTGGAAAAAGGAGGAAAAGAACGGTGTGGCGGGGGGAAAGAATCAATGAATGTCTTCCTATCGGACCACTGTTCCCGCGCAAACAGAACCTTCGGGAATGTCGATGTTTGTTGAGTGGAGGAATCTCGGAGCAACGTAGTAGCCTACGTACGGTAGATTCATAATCGAGATGGCAGATTAGACAACAGAAACCTATTTGCACGCTCGAAAATGGATTTCTGGTGGTTTAGCAATATGAAAAGTGGTAAGATGACGAAAATGTGTACCCGGGGGGTTATTTTGTACTGTGAATCGAACCGCAGTGTCAGATTTTTCATAACTTTTTTGCTTGTTCAGGAGGCCCGAAATCGAAGGGTGTTCTATCCTTTTCATACACACTTTATATATCTGTAAAAATGCAAAATGAGAACCTCCAGTAGACTAGGACAAGAGCCACATTGAGCCCACGTCCGCCTGCGGAAGTCACGGTCCATTTCGCATCATTTCCCTTCTACACTTGTCGATTCACGACGAGCGAGTACACATAGATGCAGTGAGGGAGTTCGAACCGGTGACCTCTCGACCGCCAGTCGAACCTCTTCACCCCTACACCAAGCGTGCAACAGCTGAACAGGCAGCGAATGATGATAGAAGAAAGGGAGGGGAGAGTGTAGGTTGAGTGGACGTTTTATTGGTTTGAGTTTCGAGAAGAAAAGATGGAAAAGTCGGGTACACTTTATTATCAATTTGATTTATTTACATTAAAAACATCACAGAATTTATCACACCACTTCAATATTAAATCCAATTTCTTCGCTACCAAATTTGCTGTCAAAAGTCGTTTCAATCTCGTCCGTAACTCCGAAACCATCTGAATCCATTTCTCGAACTTTCCACAATTCCTCAGAATAATTGGTTTCTTGACAGCGACTTTTTTGGTTTCAACTGCTCGTAGATTCAATGTTTTTGTCATTTCTTGATCTCCAACAATTTCAATCACTTTCAGAGAAATTACGGGTTTCGAAGAGGTGGATTTCGATGTAGGTTCTTCGCGAAAAGTTGTGGAATACGTGGTTGCAGGGGTTTTTCTGAATAGAAAAGATTGTAAGACTAATTTCCGACATTCCGCTTACAGTGGTACATAATCCGTCCAAAATCTCTTCGTTTTCTCATTACAATTCGATTTTAAAACTCTCAAAATCAACGAAGAAGCAGCTAATTCTGAATTGAGCCAATCGATTAGAACTTCACAATCATAACTGATTAGATGCATTGCTTCGAGAAAAATTGATACCGGATGGAATATTGAAGACGTGCTGAAAATTCCGATTCGAAATTTTGGTTTTTTGTGGTTTTCTGGTTTTCTACTCACTCCACCGTCTCAATTAATGGCAACAATGCCAGTGAACTCGTCAAAAATCTCTCATCATTATCCAATAATTTCTGTGATAGAGTAGCAGTTGAGGGGTATTCAGAAGAAAATAAAGAAGTGAGGAGAGACGGGAGATCTAGAAAGAAACTGATTAGTTATATAGAAGTTATGGAAAAACGAGAGTACCTTCTTTGGGTGTCGTGAGGAGTGTTGCACATAAAACACGTTCTCTCGAGTGGTTGGAGTCGGGTAGAGATTCAGAAGATGAGCACGGACCGACGAATGTTTCGTTTTCTGAAAATTTTGAAGTGTTTTACAAGATTCTCTCAATTTCAACTTTCAGCCTCATTTGGTGACTTTTTTCATGCTTTTTTCGAATTTACAGACAGCGTTTTACATTTGAAACAAGAATGCATTTTCAGCTGATGAAAGCAGAATTCTGGCTTTTTCACAGACAAATTGTTTCGTTTTGGGGCTGCGTTTGGTTCAAAGTTTGATTATTTTTTCATCCTATCTGATAGTGAGTCGCCACAAGTCTTCTTGTCTCCAGCTATTTTTAGCTTCAAAACCTCTCATTCTCTTGCAAAAATTCCTCATTCTTTGAACTCAATCCTGCTTCCATCCCTACTTCCCCATCAATTCATTCGTTTCTCCCCCACTTTTTCTCTTCTTCTTTTTCAGATTCTATCTCATTTTTTTCCCTTCTTCCATTCGAATGTTCTCGTCGCTTCCATCGCCCCCTCCATCATCTTTTTTCTACTGCGACGGAAATCTACAAACCAAACTGCTCCTCGGAGGAGCGCACTTTCACACCACTCTGAAATTTGAAAATTTCAGCATTTTTTCCCAAGTTCTTTTTCTAAAGCATTTTTGGAATGATCTCAGAGATTCAAAAAAAGATATTATACAAAAAAAGTTCGAAAAAAAACCCGACTTTTTTCGAAAAATTTTTTCACAATTTTTCGAAACTTGAGATACAAAACTGAAAATTTCATTCGGGGAATTATGAATTGGAGTCGTGATATATTAGTAGATGTTTGAAAGGCTGGGGGCATGCAGAAAGATGCGGCACTTAATATTACGAATAAAAGTTATCAAAAGCCGGAAATACGGTTTCTCTTGAAAAAAAAAACTTTCTGTTGAGAGGTAGCAGTAAAACAGTAACAGTTTTTTGCATTTTTAATTTGAAAAAGTCTAGTTAAAAACGTAAAATTCAATTAAAATGTGAGTATGTATAATAATTTAAGAAATGTGGACTTGGACAAACGGCTGAGAAGTTTGAGTAGTTTTTCCAACACATATTTTGCCAAAATTCTACAATTACTTCACAAGTCATGTCAGACGAAAAACTGACAACTGCCGGTGAAGATTACAGAAGACACCTTGGCAAAAATTTCGAAAATTATCTTTTTAATTACGTTTTTAATCAAATGAATGTACCTCATAATTTTTTTGCTATTCAAAAAATTTTTTTTTTTAAGTGAAAAAAATTTTCGAAAAAAGTCGGGTTTTTTTTGGAAATTTTTTTGTATAATATCTTTTTTTGAACCTCTGAGCAGTGTGTCTTCTCGAGACGGTCTCGAGAAAATTCTCGAGAAAATTCTCGAGAGAGTTCTCGAGAATTTCTCGAGAATTCTCGAGAAATTTTTCTCGAGAATTCTCGAGAAATTCTCGAGAGATCTCTCGAGAGATTTCTCGAGAATTCTCGAGAACGTTCTCGAGAAAAATTTCTCGAGAGATTTCTCGAGAATTCTCGAGAATTCTCGAGAAATTTTTCTCGAGGAGTGATTTCACGAAAAACTCACAAAAAACCAATTTTACTAAAATAACTATGTGAACAAGTGTAATAGAGATTGAGATTAAATTGAAAGAGATTCATTTTTAACAAGAGAACCGAGTTCATTAAATCGAGAAACATTTCAATAATAACTAATGGAGAAACTATATTTTTGTCAATAAAGCTTTAATAATACAAATATTTGAAAATCACCGCGCACCGCGCCATAAACAGTAAACAAAATTTTCAAAAACCTATTCTCGAGATTCTCGAGAATTCTCGAGAAATTCTCGAGAGATCTCTCGAGAGATTTCTCGAGAATTCTCGAGAATTCTCGAGAATTCTCGAGAATGTCTCGAGAATTTCTCGAGAAATCTCTCGAGAGATCTCTCGAGAATTTCTCGAGAATTCATTTTCTCGAGAATTTTTTCTCGAGAAGACACACTGCCTCTGAGATCATTCCAAAAATGCTTTAAAAAAAAGAACTTGGGAAAAAATGCTGAAATTTTCAAATTTCAGAGTGGTGTGAAAGTGCGCTCCTCCGAGGAGCAGTTTGGTTTGTAGATTTCCGTCGCTGTCTTTTTTCTCGACTGAATCAATTAAAAAAGGTGCACTTTTGAAAGTGAGAAAAGTACAAACGAGACGCAGACACTGTCTTTTTTCGCAACATTTTCGAAATGGCGACAGAAAAAAGAAAAGCGAGCCGACGACATTTAACCGGTGAAACAGAGAAAAGAACAGCAGTCAGCAAACACTTTTTCCTCTTTTTCTTCTTGTAAATATCGCCCATCGAGTGTTTGTATTTGATTGACGTGGCAAAACAGGGATTACTGTACACACTGTTAATAAGAGGATTATCATACCGATGGGAATATTGAATGATTTACATAATCTATTGATACATGATGACACACTTTCGATGGATTTGGGAATCTGAAATAGAGAAAAATATGAATAATTCATAAAGAGAAGTGGATTTTACTGGAAGAAGTCCGAAATTGGAATCCTGATAGATCAGAAATGCAATCCGTTCGCACAATCGAGATTTTACATCGAATCTATCTTCGGTTTCAAGTGATTGTAGAACATCCTCAAAACTGAATTTCAAAGAACTCATAGACTCGGAGCACTGGGCTCCAATTAGAAGATCGTAGCCGTCAATCATTCTAAATATAATTTGGTCTACCTTCAGTGTTGCTTTGCGAAATATCTGAAATCGGCTGAACATGTATCAAATTCAAGAAGTAATAATGCAACAAGGGGATTTTATTCAACACTCGGTGCGTAATCACGAAATTTTCAAAAAGCGAGTCGAAGTCAAGCATCAGCCATTATTAACCTTCTGAAGTTGTTGAGTCAGAAGGAAATAGGCGGAAACTAAACACTTATCGACGACTACTCGTTTCAAGGTATTTCTCAAAGAGATTTTCAAAGAAGAAGCGGAATATTGATAGGTGAAGGAAAAAAACGACGATAATAACAAGTAACAGCAACAATCGGGTTTCCGCCTATTATGTGAGGGGATTTTGGAATATGAAAGAAGTATAAAAAATTTGGGGAGAATTAATTAGTTCAAATTGACAAATTAATAAATGTAAATCCGATATTAGCTGTTTAAGCCTCATCGTCGCTGAAGTCCGAGACCTCTTCTCCGTCCTCTCCTGGGAAATCGAACATATCGTCGGCTTGGAGTTCTCCGGTGAAGAAAAGAACGGCACGTGGAATGACGGTATCACGGAGTGCTTGTCCCATTTCGTAATCGAGCTCGAGGAATTCCTCAGCGTGCTCATCATCATCTTCCTCGTTTCTCTCGTCCTTCGACTTTGGTGGCTCGAAGAAGTTGAAGAAGCTCTCAGCCTTGACTGTCTTGGTGAGGAACTTTCCAGCGTTGGCTCCTTTCTTTTGCTTCTTTTTGACGGCCTTCTTAGTGACGTTCTTGCCATCTTCCCACTCGATGGAGTCTCCGATAATACGGGAGACATGTGGTCCATCGAAAGAGAGCTCGGCTCCCTCCTCAGGCTCGAACTTGAGGACGTAGGTCTTGGTGAGAACTGAGTTCTTGAAATATGGGTTGGTTGCAAAGTGGAACTCGATCTTGAAACCCTGAAATATGATATGATTAGCGTGATGATACTTCTCAAAAACAACTTACTGGTGGGTCTTGGCTGGCAGCGGTGGTGACATCGGTCAAGAAGGAGAGGATTGGGGCATCGTGCTCCTCGATTGTCTCAGCAACAAGGTCGTGAGTTCTGAGAACGGTGAGCCAGAAGTCCTTGATTCCCTTGGCGGATGGATCAGCTTCGGTGTGCTTGTTCAAGTCCTGTAAATATGAATTGTTGATGATAACAAATTTTCAAATTGTAATGACCGCATCATCGCGCAAGAAACAATATTCAGGAGCGGGAATAAAGGCCAAGTTTATTTCGCAACGTTCAATAGATTGATTCCTCACGGGAGTAACCTCTCGAACAACGCTGCATAACTTTCATAGCATTTTATCTAGATGTACAACTCACAGCAATCTGCTCCTCGTTGAGTCCTTCGAGAATTGGGACGTCACATGCACTTGGTTCAACATCACCGTTGATGATGGCTTTTCTCTGAAAGACTAGGTTTATGTAAAAGTTTTGCACGAATGGATGTGTTACCTGGTCGAAGAAAGACTTGAATTTAGTCTCAAACTCGATTTCGAGCTCGTGAACGCGCTTGTAGAAATCAGATTCGACCTAAAAATAATTTGTTTAAAAAACCCAGTGAAATTAAAACCAACCTTGATGCTGTCGATCTGGAGCTTCTTGAGAGCGCAGACACGGTTCTTGACATTTAATGGCAATCCTTGGATCAAGTCGAAGTTGGTGCTCAAAAGAGCGGCGTCAAGATCATGTTCAGCAGCCATTGTCTTTTATTACCTGTAAAAATAAATTAGAACATGAAGAAAACAATGTTTCTGACTGGAATAACGGAATGGAAACGCAATTTTCACTGCTTTCCGAAGAAAACTTTTCGGAAATATTTTAATTTTCGACTCGTTTTGTGAGTTTTCAATATTTTTCGAAAAATATCGACAAAAAATCTGAAAAATCGTTGCGAAACGACAGGTGGTGACTGAAATCATAGGACTCGACTCAAATATTTTTGGTTTGGACGATGCTCCGCCCCCAAAAAACGCCTCTTCCGTGCTAGACCCGCGATTAAAGGCGCATGACATGTGTCGATTTACGCAATGAATGCACTTTCTTTTTTGATGAAATCAGCACATAGAATCACAATCTTTATCAAGAACACAATACGTTTTTGGTTTGTTTATATAAATATAATGTCATCTGACAGATTATTGATTACTTCGAACGGTTTCCGTCAATAAAGCCTTGTTTTTATGCTATTTTTCAGATTGCGTTATCAAAAAAGTAATTTCCTGTCGTATTTGTTCATTTTCTTCTAATTCTTTCGAACGTTTCCCGAAGCAGTTTATTACTTCTCAAATATCCCAACTCTTTTCTCGAGTTCTCTCCCAAAGCCATTAGAATATTACACTCAATCGTCCAGATGTTCCTTCTCATCCAACAGCCGCGGCTCTCGACGGAAAATACTCCTTCTCGTTTTCACTTTACTTCTTTTCACTTTTACCTTCAAACCTTTTCCAAAATTCTCTTCTGATTTTGATTTTGTTATTTCACAGGCGAAAAATGTCGTCGCCAAATGAAAACATGCAAATTATGAATGGCGTGGAACTTCCACCATTCAGGAATTTCCACGAGTTCCTGTTGGAAACCAATCGATATGAGGTATGGGGTTAGAAAAGAAAACAGAAAAATCAAATGAGGCTGGAAATTGAAAACTACTCAAGCGTTTTGGAGTTTTCGACATTAGAAATAGGATAAAAGCCTGATGTTTAAAATACAAATAGTCGATTTAGTACTGAAAAAGACACTTTTGAAAACTTTGTTGCAAGGTTTGAAGAAATCAACAGGCTTTCATCGACAAACTTTTTTTGAGTTTCCTAATTCGCCTTTTCATTTGAATTTTTCAATTTTTCAGCGTCCACCATTCAACGATTTCCAAAAATGGAACAACCGAATAATCTCGAATCTTCTGTACTTTCAAACCAACTATTTCGTCACAATCATCACTATTTTCCTCCTTCAAACACTCTACAGTTCACAGGACATTTTCATCGGACTGATTGCTGTTGTCGCTGTGATTGCAACACTCATCTTTGCTGTCTCCGTTGATGCCAATATCAAGAAGGTAGAAGAAAGAAATTGATGGCTACTTGATAGTTTTCGTAGGGAAAGAGTAATGATAAGGAATGACGAAAGAGAGGCATTTGAAAACGGGTGCAAAGTTTAGTGTAAAATATTTGAATTTGAATGAAAGAACAACTGAAGAAAGGTGGAACTGTTGGGATCAATGAAAAAGTTTAGTTGGAATATTCCCTTTTTCGGAAGGAAAACGGGAGAACGAACGATTCATTTTTAACAATCCTTCGTCTTTTGTAAGCAATTGCATTGTAAAAAACAATTTTCATTCAGTAACAGAAATTTTGAATCAAACCTTGGTACACTCGAAAAAACTATATCCACTTCAAGCAGCCAGAAAAATGAGAGAGATCCCGGTTCACACCGATTACGGCAACAACAAAAAACACTTTTTATCTGAAAAAGTTTCGCTATTTTGTCTTGAAGACTTTTAGCTCGGCACAGTTCTTGCAACTGTGTTCCACCGAAATTCCTTTGAAAAATATCGCTTTTTCTCTGAGTCTGTCAATTTCGCACACAATTTTCTTCGGTTTCGGTAGAGCGTGGTTGTAAGAACTGTGCCGAGCTAATAATTATTTACAATGAAACTTGAAGCTCTTATTCTAACAATTCAAAACACCCAAAATCAGATTGAGCTTGCTGAATAAGAAAAAATTAATAACTTTCTTTCATAAAAAACCTCCCCAAAATCTCTCTTCTCATCATCCAAATATTCCAGATGCGCACCGATCATCCACTGGTCACTTTGGGAGGAATCATCTTCGTCGCCTACTTTTTCATCTCTGTCTTCTCATCGGTTCTCGTCGTCACATTCGCGTAAGTATCTCTCTTTTAGGTAATCCCTGGGTTCCTTTTTGTGTTTTGAAAATTGCAACAATGAACCAGGAAGGAAAACTCGGGGTATACTAGGAACCACAGAAAAATACACTTTATGCATGAAAAATGAGTTTGAAATCTGGAGTTCAAGAAGGAAAAAAGTGACAAATTATTCAAAAAGGAATAAATCGAACAGGTCAATTTAATAGTGAAGTGGTAAAAGTAAACATTTTTCGGTTGATGAATCGCTTCGGAAAATAAAAGCATTGCAACAAGCAGACATAATTTACTCCTCAAAGCTACATTTGCATTTTCGACCCATTTTTTTTTTTCAAAATTTCATTAAAAATTGTCTCTGAAATGAATAGAATTCTCAGAAGTCCGTTCTCGTGATCATGACGGCTTCGAGTTCTCTGGTTTTGACATATTTGGACTTTAACACTGCAATTTCTCGTTTTTTTTACCTTCACTTCAATAAATCCCAATGAATTTCAGATTGTTGTTCCCAATATTCTTCGTTCTCGGCCACGCTTCTCTCCGTCTTCGCGGTATTGCCAATCGTGCTGCCAACGTGAAAGAGCAACTGGGAATCCGTACATCCGTAATGGGACAACTTCTCGATCGAACTGGGCTCAATGTAAAAATGTAAAATACTCAACTATATGTACCTTTTTCTCTATTTTGCCAACTTTTCGTATATATTCCAACCCACAATTCTTGCTGTTTTCGTCCAACCAAATCCCCCAATTTTTTGTATTTTACCCCATTTTTCGGCAAATTTCTTTATCTGAAAATAACTATTTATTGTATGTATTCCATCCTCTATGTGTAAAGCCTCTCTTCCCCTTCAATTTATTCATTTCTTCCTTTTCAAACAGACAGAAAATTCATTATTTTCAGAAAAAAGTATGTAAGCATACAAAAAAAGAGTGATCATGAGGATAGTTAGCAACTATATATTTACTGGAAGAAGCGAGGCTGTTGTCTGTAATCAGTGTCAACTGGAGTCACTGATCGAATCTTCTTTTTGTTGAGAACACGATTCCGGAATGGCTCGGTGAAGCGGACGTTCGATCCGACGAGGCTGAGCAGTGGAGACCGTTTGTTGATAAATTCGAACTGTAAAAATGAAGATGGAATTTCAGAAAAGTGAAAACAATTATTTTTATGATTCCAATTAATGCTTACCTCTTCCGGATCCTCGAACATGTAGAGCAATTGTTTCTCGAGTCCAGACAACGGTTGACTGGCGACAAATCCGAGAACAAGCATTAGAAGCCACGCGAAAACAGATTTGGAGTTCATGCTCTGAGATATAAAATCGAGATAAAATGAATTCAGAATTCAATATTTAAAGAGAGCGAAAAGTGGGCGGGGCTTAGGGAAGCGGGGGGAGGGGGGCGTGTTGTTGTATCAAGTACAAATCCATAAGCAGAGGGGGGAGAAAGCGAAGGAAAGGATTTAGAGAAAAGTTTCTGAAGTTTAGGATAAGAAGGATGGCATGATTTGGATCGTCATTTTTTGAGCGAAATGATATCAAAAAATACTAAACCATCAGTGTTGAGCTGATCACCTAGGGAGGGTTTTTGGTTATTTCGGGGAAAGTTCAGAGAGAGAGAGAGAGAGAGCAGAGAAACGAGAGTGACTAGTTTCTTTGTGCTCTCTCCCCCTCTCTCTCTCTCTCTCTCTCTCTTAAAATTCTCGGTAATTCTAGTCAGAAACTATACGATGAAACCTAAACAACGATCTCTGTTTTATTCAGGTTCACTAGACAATATATAGTATCTGTCTGGAAATAAGAGAAATGAGGAACAACTTGTTCGAGAATACTAATTTTTTTCTCTCTCTCGGGAGGATATCGAGAGGGAAAAGAGGAAGAAAATAGAGAGAGAAAACAATTGAATTCAGTTATCAGAAGGCGTGTGACGTCTTCTGATGGTGAGGTAGGAGATTGTAGATCAAGAAGACAATCACAAGTGTACCCGGAAATCAATGAAATTGTAGTTGTGGGTGTGCTAGTTCTGATTCAGGTCAAGTGTGGCTTCGAGTGACGAGGAATCCGTAGATCATAGGGGTAGCGACATCTGGATAATCAGACTTTTAAAGTATAGAAGGACATCTGGACACACGGATGCACTGATAGATATGAAGACAGAGAAACAATACTATCAGCTTGGTGCAGTTCTTGCAACCGTCGGAATCCCCTTGCAAAATGTCTCTTTTTCTCTGCGTCTTTAAATTTCGCACGCAATATTTTTCGGTTTCGGTAGAGCGCGGTTGTAAGAAGCATGTCGTGCTGAAACAATTCGGCGGATCCTGAAAATGACTTTTCCAGTCAGAAAGAATGATTGGTTTTTGGTTAAAAAAAACCATCATCTAGTTTAGAAACAGAAGGGCAAATAGACACACAGACCGACCATTTGAAAAATTTTAATGTTTCAAGAATTATTGAAAAAAAAATTAAGTTGAATCTAGCTTCAATTTCCACAAAGTTGAAGATTAACATCACTAGAAACTACCACTCCATCGTTATGAATACAGAATTACAGTAATTACAGTAATCACAGTAATCACTGTAAACTTACAGTACCACTCAAAAGGTTATCAACTTAGGATGTTTTCAGTGGAAAATGATCAACTTTGACAGTGTATTTCGGTCTCTCCTAATTGTCTGATAAACGAAATGTTATATGGGCTGAAAAGAGCAAAAATAGCAAATAGTTTTTGCAGCTGATCATTTTTTTGTAGGGATACTATCATGAAAGTTATAGGGTGTCAAAGCCAGCCGACTAATTTCATTAGCGAAATTTTGGAGCTTTTCACTTTGACACCCTGTAACTTTCAAGATAGTGTCCCTACAAAAAAATGGTCAATTAAAAAAATTATTTCCTTTTTTGCTCTGTCCAACCCATACAAAATTGAGTTTATCGGACAATCAGATGAAACCGAAATACACTGTCAAAGTTGGTAATTTTCCACTGAAAACAGCCAACGTTTACAACCTTTTGAGCGGTACTGTAACTACAGTAACCCTCCAAAACTGCTTCCCTTTAGCATCTGTATATTCTCTTATCTTCTCTATAATCCAGTGTCAGGTTGTGACCGGCTCGAGAAGTTCAATCCTCTGGATCCCAAAGCTCTGCACTTATCGAAATTAAAGAGTTTTGGAATAAACTAGTGATGACATCAATCAGGAATATATGGGAGTTTCGGATTATAGGAAAGAGATCAGAGAGAGAGAGAGAGAGAAATCACATTTTCAATGGCATTTTTCTGATTAGAAAAACATTTTATATTGAATTAGCTATCTGAAATGTGTATGAATCACAAATAGCATCCCAGAAAAAACAATTTGATCAGGAAAAGTTCAAGAAGGTAGAGCTAGCATAATTCAAATCAGAAATCACTGGATGGTTTCTTGAAATTCCAAGGACATGCCCTCCCGGAACACTCCATTTCAATCCAGACACCCTCTCTAACAATACATTTCCAGACTACGAATACATACCACCCACAAATATTTTGATCACTAACCATGGCCTCTATAATTATTTGTATAGTCGAAATACGTCGTGTGTAACCGAATTTCAGTTAAGTTAATTACAAGGAGTAAATTCTATTTACCTCTCTCTCTCTCCGTACCTGATTTGTCATGTATTATTATTATATTTAGAAAAAGACGAAGTCATTACAGCCTTTTGGGATGACAGAGCAAAAACTATCGTGAACTTTTTGAGAAATTTCAAAACTTCAAAATTTCGCGTAAAGTCTCGGACATTCTTCGCAAACACCGAATTTTGGATTTTAGCCGATTTTAGCTCATTTTTCGCATTTGCACGCAAATCCAATGAGAAATGGGTTGACTTGCAGAGGCGGTTCTAAGTTTTAAATAGTTCTAGAACGTAAAAATTCTAAAATGGGAACTTTCCGCCACTACCTTCTAGATCTAAATCTGACCTCCCTTTGTAGTTTAAATCCCCATTTTCTCCACGTCCCGAGCACGTTGACATCTCTTATATGTACATATTCAACTGAATATATTTACACTAATAATAGATGTTCCGTGCCGTGCGCTTGTAATAATAATAATAGTGACATAAATAATTTGAAAATCAGAATGGAGTACGTGCTTCATGAGGCAGATGAAAATAGTCTTGGGAGCACAAACTGTAAAAGTTCACAGCATTTATACTTTCGAAATCCATCTGAAGCAGGAGAAATTTAAAAAAGAATGACTTGTATGGAAAGAAGTCAAAAAATCAAGCTCGAATAAAATATTCCGTATTCTTTGAATTATCTTGATTGAAACAGAATGAGAAAGAAACAATTAGTGTCTAGTTGAGTGAGTTTCAATCGAATTGAATATTCAGAGGAAAAAAGAGAATAATGAATCATAGGCGGGAGGAATTCAGAAGTCAACGATTCAGATTCTTCTCAGAAAAAAAAATCGAGAGAAAATGTAATGGAGAAGTTGAGATGATGTCATCTCGGAGGAAATTAATGGGAAATTGGGAAAAGGGAGCCCGTTACTTTACGATTAACCCGAAATTCTAAAAAAAACAGACAGAACGATGGACATCCGGTCATCCGGACACACTGACAGACACACAGTTAGACATGCTGTTTTCAGTGGAAAATGACCAACTTTATTAGTGTATTTCGGTGTCACCTGATTGTCCGACAAGTTTTATTTTATATGGATTGGATAGAGCAAAAATAGCACATCATTTCTGTAGTAGACCATTTTTTCGTAGGTACACTACCATGATAGTTACAGGTAATCAAAGCCAGCCGACTAATTTCCTTAGCGAAATTTTGGAGCTTTCCACTTTGACACCCTGTAACTTTTATGGTAGTGTCCATAAAAAAATATAGTCAACTACAAAAATTATGTGTTATTTTTGCTCTGTCTAACCCATACAAGATAAAGTTTGTCAGACTATTAGGAGAGACCGAAATACACTGACAAAGTTGGTAATTTTCCACTGAAAACAGCCAAAGTTTACAACATTTTGAGCGGTTTACTGTATGAGAATCTATGAGAATCAGAACATCTTATTACTCAATTTTGAGACTTTTATATCTAAAATATCATAGTCAGACTTGTTTGGACATCTGGAACAGTTGACGTGGAATCAGAGTTGTAAACGTTTGGATATATTTCTGGTGTTTTTGATTTCAACCAGTGTACTGGACATCCGGACTGACAGAAATACATGCACAGTCAAGATTGATCTCCTTGAACGCCCTCCATTTGCAGAAAGAGAGAAAACAAATTCTGAATCGGAAGCCGATTATGACATAGGCTCTCGATTTGATTATACTCCAAGCGCACTCGTGTTCATATCCGATTGAACTAATGGTCATTTTTCTGATGTTTTATGAACGGATGTATACGAATACTAATGGGGTTTTAGATGACTTGGTGTAGGTTCGTAGTGAGGAAAATTCCTGGAAATCAGACCTGGCGCACCTCCGACGCGTTTCCATAAACCTAAGATCTCCTCGATTTCAGAATCTCCACTTCCGATCTCAGCTAATTGGAAAGAACAAAAAAGCGTAAAAAGAAGAAAAATGAGCATAAATTTCAAAAGCAGATAGTGTGCACGCCCTTCTGCTAGATAATTGAATATAAAGCCAAGTACATTTTCTCTTTTTTTTTCTTTAATCCAATTTACGTAACGGCCATCGAAACAAGAAATTACAGAGACAGTGGGAAGTAGTGTCAATTGCAGAAAAAAAGAAGATTTTGCAGACAAAACGGTGATTCATTTTCATTCATCAAGGTGTTCTTGTACATTCAGGAAAGCCCGGGAACATTGGTGGGAAATTGAGAGAAGTTACTTTACGATTGAACTGAAATTCTGGAAAATAAACAGAACGATGGACATCCGGACATCCGGACACACTGACAGACACACAGTTAGACATACAAGAATTTATGAGAATCAGAACATCTTATCTCTCAATTTCGAGACTTTTACATCTGAAATATCATAGTCAGACCTGTTTTCTTTGAGAAAAATCTAGTGAGAATAGGAAATAATGCTGCGTGACTGACAGTGTATTCAGAAGAAAAGACCAAAAACTGGGAACAAAAAACGAAAACTATGAATTGATAAGTGACAAGATGTTGTTATAAATAGAGAAAGTGAGTGAGATCCCAGACCAAATATTAAGAATTCATTAACAAGAAAACAAAATATCTGAAATTTCAGAGAAACTGTATGAGGTTAGATTCAAGATGAAAATGAGCAAAAAAAGAAAATGGAAAATCCTGCTCGAAAAACTAAAAATAATGAAAAATGACTGCTTCATTCAATAGGTCCCTCCCATTATGGTTTTTTGCTACCTTGTGAATAGGTCCATTAGACACCCCACCGAGTTGCTATACGTGTCGAAAAGACAAAAACGTGTGGGCAGTTTGAACTTCTGATGAATTTTTAGTCTCTATGGTGAAAATGTTCCTACGGATCTGGGCTGTGATCTGGGCTGAACTTCTTACCGAAAAAATCAAAAAAAGTCCAGGAAACTGTCTGAAAAAAAAAGAGTTTTTCGGAGGCAGAAGTCTTGAATTTGTATCAAAACTGTAATTATTTCAAGGAAAGACTCCCAGAAACCTGTTTTGAGTAGAAAATTAGCAAAAGGATAAAAATAGGAAAAATTCAGGAAAAATCGCTATTTTTGTCACTTAATTTTTGAAAATTTCAGCAGTAATTTTCATTATTTTTAGAACGGTTTTTACATTTTTCGTACAGCATGCTCAGGATGTTCTGAATCTCAGAATTTTTCATCGAAAAAAAAGAGCAAATCCTTCTGAACACGCACTGAAAAAGGAGGAGTTGTAATAGTATTTGAGTCATATGTGTACTCTTCTTATTAGATTTTCTATCTTCATTTTCTTCTCGGATAGTTGATTGCTTATCCATCCGACTAATCAACTTTCATGGAGCTTTTAGATGAAAGAACATCTAGATTATCTAGATTTTCATTTTTGGGGATAAGGGAAAGGGATTCAGATTCAGATTCAAAACAATTGAAACCAGAAAAAATCGAGTTGAATAAAAAGTTCAGTTTCTGAAGAACTATTAACTAAAAGTTTGCAAAGTTCAACGAAATAATTTCCTCTAGGTCTCTAATTATCTAATTATGATGACTTGCTAAACTTAATTATTGAACTTTATAATTAGTTAGAAGCTGCAGAGAAACGGGAGATCAAAATGTTATGAATTATCAAGAAATTTGATATTAGTTTCTTCCAAAAATCGAAATTTTTATATGAATCAGCTCAGAAGTTTGAGAAGTTTGAGCACAAGAGAAATGTCTCTTGGGGCCTGATCCGAAAATTAGTCTAAACCGAGTTATGAGGCTTCAAAGCGTCAAAAAAGGCAAAAAGGTATAATCTCCTCTTGAAGTATTTAAAGACAAGTCAGGAAAAACGAAAACCTGAAATAACGAAATACAAACATTTATTTTGAAAGGTCATATGATTCTTTTTTTTTCTGTAATATTCTTGAAGACTTGAATTCAGATATCATTGTTTCATAAATACAGCCAAAATTTTTTCTCCATTAATGCCATTTTCTACATTTTTGAACTGATTCAACGGAAAAAATTGAGCTCGGAAAAACAACAACAAACTGAAATTCCTGAACTTCGACCTACCACAAATCTCACCAGAAACCAAAAACTGCAAAAGTTATAACGACATATTGGGAAAAAGTGAGAAGAAGAAGAATGTATTATTCAATAATGTTTTTCTGATTCTCCAGAGATTTCTTACTGAAAAAGAGAAGACTGCACATGAAGATAAATATCAAGCAAATCAGATGATACTTGAATCCTTTTTTCGTAGAAAAAACATACTTGAAAAATCAAAGTTCGAAGATGAAAGATTCGAACATTTTCAGTTTTAATCAAACATACTTTAACAGTTTAAAAAACTGTAAAATTTCTTATTTCAAACCAGATTTCAATTTATTGAATTACACGAAAAAGAGAAAAATAAAACGTGAACTTTTAAACATTTTCCACGTGAGCTCCCATCGCCACCGACGGAATGAGCCGCCCATCTTGCCACACTTGCCACGTCACTCTCTGTCGATTTGTCCGATAGAAACGATCAGTTCAGCCAATTTCGAAAATTCCGAATCCTATTTAAATATTCAGCAAAACGTGCAGGATAATTATGTTCAATATGAACTCAATGCTTCTCTCTTCTCTACTTATTCTCCAATTCGTTGGTGTCAGCGGGGATAAGACTTGCGCTGGAAAGGAGGTTCAAGATCTGGATGATGATTGCACTAAGATTGAGAAGAATCCGTTGGTTTTCAAAGGAAATCAAGATGGTGAGTTCTATACTTTTCTGAAATCTGAAAACTGCTTGAATTTTCAGAAAAAATGGTCAGAGAAAAAGTAAAAAATATCAACTACATAGCCTCTGGAATTGAAGTGATCGAAACTGACCTTGAGACGTTCGATTATTTAAAGCACGTTGAGAGGATTCAAAATTCGAATGGTCCTGCAATGCTATTCAAGAAGAATAAAAATTTGAAACGACTGAATTTCACTTCTCTCGGAGAGTTGAAAGGCAAGGAGAAGGAGAAGGATATCGTTTTCGAAAACGATCACTTCGCAAAGGCATTTAGGGAGGAAACCGATTCGTAAGTTTCATCAATTTCAAATTTTAGCACGGCACGCTTCTTACAACCGCGCTCTACCGAAACCGAAGAAAACTGTGTGCGAAATTGAGAGACTCAGAGAAAAAGAGACATTTTGTTGCAAGGGGATTTCGGTGGAGCGCAGTTGTAGGAACAGTACCTAAGAAAACAAAAAACAACAAAGTTGTCCTAACATTTTCCCTATTTTCAGGTTCGATGACTTCATCAAATTGGAACTAATTGCTCGAAAAAGCCATTTGCGGAACAAAGTTTGTTCCAATGAGTTCTATCAGTTCAACAACAAAAAAGAAAGTTCCGACTCGCAGACAGGGGCAATCATCATGATTGTAATCGCGGTTATTTTCACAATCGTGGACGGGTTTCTATTTTGGTATTGTGTGAAAGAACGCCGTGCAAAGAAGGCTCGTGAGGAAAAGAAAACTAACAAGGTGATGACTGATGTCCCGATTGGAACAGACTTCGGACCGAGAACGCCAGCGAGTGGAACCACGACACCTTCCGCCACTATCGAAACACCAAAAGACAAGCATATTTAAGGAAAACCCAACTGTTTCTTTGTAATTTTCTTTATTGTAATTGCTTTTCAATTAATGGTTAGAATAAATGTTTTTGATGATTCTGAAAGTGACTGGGTTTTTTTTCTATCTTCGCACGAAATTCTTTCAATGCAAACCCATTACCATCAAGTCATCTGATAATAAACATACTTGTAGTCGGAAAGAGGTAAAAGAAACGGAAACAAACTGGTCTTGTCAATTAGCCCCGTTTTCCGCGGGGCTACTTTTATTTCTTTTCTGGTTTGTTCTCAAGCAAATGACTAGGTATAAAACCATCTCCGATACCCTCCAACTTCCAAAAAATGATCCGTTTAGTCACTTGTATCATCATTGCATCAGCTGCTTCCATCTTCGGATCTCTTTGTGTTTCTGTGTCGATTTTGGTAGGAATCAATGAGTTTCACAACGAAATTTTCGATGATTTGGGGGATTTCAGAGTGAGTTTTTCTCTGATATATTGAACCAATTTAACATCATTTGCAGGGATATTTTGACGACGCCTGGAAAACAATGCACGTTTCAGAAGGGAATTCGATGAGAATTCTAACGAGAAGAGATTTGGGAAGGGAAAGGAAGCAAGCTGGTTATGAATTCGATGGTGGCGCTTCTGTTGCTGGTGGCCAATCTCAACAATGCAGTGAGTTTATTTTCTTAAAATCACCCAAATCGATAAATTCTACCTTGAGACTGCGCCCAACCTACCTCCAATTGTCCACCAGGTCCCCCAGGTCCTATTGGATCTCCAGGAGATCCAGGAACACCTGGAGAACCTGGAACTGATGGTGGACCAGGAATGGATGCAATGCGTCAAATGGCTATGGAAGCCACCAATGGAGAATGTGTGAAGTGTCCGGCTGGACCACCTGGAGCTCCTGGACCAGATGGACCTCCCGGATATGATGGGCAGATTGGACTACCAGGAAAACCAGGGGATGGGCCAAATCCAGGACTTCCAGGACCTCCTGGCCCACCAGGTCCTCCCGGACCAGATGGACGTCCAGGTTGTGAAGGTAAAAGTGGAATACCTGGAGAGTTTGGACAACATTCCGTAAATCTTCCTGGTCCAGTTGGACCTCCCGGACCACCAGGCCCACCGGGTCCAGATGGTATTCCTGGAGAAAGTACACAAGGAGATCCAGGACAAGTCGGACCAATGGGAGCACCAGGGAATCCAGGAAAACCAGGAGATGAAGGGTCGCCAGGAGTTCTTGGAGATGATGGACAACCTGGGCAAGACGCGCAATATTGTCCATGTCCACCGAGAACACCGATTGGAGAAGGAGCCGATGAGAAGACCGATGGTGGCGGATATTTCTTCTTCAAGTCTTGATATGTTTTTAATATTTTTCAGTTTAATAAATTTTGTGATATTAACAACAACGAAAGAGAGAAGATAACAAAAAACGTTATTACCAGGAGACTCAACGGGAGCTAGAGAATGAAAGTTATTACAAAAGAGAGCATTTACATAACAGAATCAGTATTCAATGTATACCCAATCGTCTTTTTCTTCTCCTTCAGCACAATGATCCAACAAACATTTTCTCCGCGTCTCCACGTATTGATACTTGTCTTGAATTCTCTGTTTCAACGAATCCAAGTCATCGTCCTCTAACTTTCTCTCTAAAATCTCCGAAAGTTGTTCGGTTGCTGATTGCAAATCCTGTTGATTCGCTTCAAAGATGATTGAATTGAAATTCGGTTCGAGATAAAATGCGAAAACGTATGAATACATTAGAGTACGACGACACTGGGAGAGTGCATTCAACGCCTTCTGGAGGAATAGTACTTCCGGTTTGGAGAGAGCAAAGAACTCTTGAAGTTTGCTCATTTTCGATTTGATCTCTTCGCGGAGCTGAAAATATCTAACTAAATAACAAAACTCTTTTTATCACATAAATCTTACATTTTCCTCCAAATTCAAACTCTGTTGATGAGCCAAATAACGTCCGTTATAAAAAGCGTATCTCTCCAAGTTAGCCAGATGTTTCTCACGTTTTGAATCAGGATTCGGTTGGTATCTGGAACAAAACACTCAATATTACATCCATCAACTAAAACCCACTGATTACAATTCTGATGATTTCTCCAATCACCCATACACAGCCAACAGAATTCATATCGACAGTTTCTATTCGTGCAAGTCATATGATTGCATCCTCCGTTCTTCTCAATTGGCGCCTGGCATTTCGGACAATCTTTCGTATTCGAGAGAATCCATTTCGATGATTCTTGGTCATCCATTTTCAGCCAATGTGTCAAAATATGACAGCTGGCAGGTTCATGCGAGTCTTTGTTGCAAGAGAAACAGAATTGTGATCCGCATGAACAGGCGACATGTCGAATTGATGCATGCGGAACCTAGAAATTGAAATAAATACGTTTTTATTATACTTGTCAAGGCCCGGCTTCAAAATTCAAAAATTACCCTTTTTCCTATTTCTTTTTGTATTTTTTCAGATTATCATTAATGTGAAAATTTTTGCTGATTTTTTCAGAATTTCTTTTAATTTTAAATGATAGTCGAAAATTTGACTTTTTAGCGAAAAAATTCGAAAAAATTGAAATGTTCACTTTGGCGCCAAAATACCCGGGACTTCGGGCCGAGCTGGGCCTTGATGTGGCAAAAAGGACGGATGTTTTTCAGAGTTGTCTGCGTCTCTTGCCTTTTTCGAAAGTATAAATTGCAGGCACTTCTAGAAGCTGTTTTAAAGTAACGTACATGTACACCACCTATCAGAAAATGTCTCAAATTGGAAAAAGAAAGGCAATTCAGCGTATTTTGTTTGGTTTAAAGCTTCTCTTCACCTTGATAACCTTCTCGCAACCTGCTCCATGGCACCATTTCAGCAGTCTATTTGTGTCTACATAATTACTGACAACTGCTTTTCGATACATCGACATGACAGTTGGGTCATTGATGTAGAATGTGATCTGGAAACGAAAAACTATGAAAATGTGTCTTTCCGGCTGATAGAGTACCTGCTCCGGCTGAAAAAGCAGCGTACACTCGGGAGCCATACAACTAATTTCAGTCTCTCCATCAACAATCTTCTGAGTCAAATATGAATTCCAGCATCCAATACAGTATTGATGGTTGCAAGAGAGACCAGTAAGCACGGATTCGTCATCAAAACAAATAGCGCATTGCGTGTTTTCTTCAGATGGAAAATCTTCAGGATCACTTGGAATCACGTTTTGGTTCATTAGAAACTCGTTGGTATCATCACTTCCGTAGAACTTTTCCAATAGAGTTTCTTTGTTCCATCGGAATTTTTGAAGCAAGTTCTGAGAGATTCCAGTGCTGACTTCAAGAATAGTCTCAACATCTGAGATTATCTCTTTCATTTCCGATTCCAGTTTATCGAGGGAGAGAATCTGAATGAAGAGAGTTAGGGATAAGTAAGCCCAATGAATAATCTTACTTTGAAACTCATTTTTCAGTTGTTAGAATTTAAAAAGTCTCATATATAAGAAAGGGGGCTTATGAGAGTGAGAGAGAAACCAATATTTAGTGTGAGGAAGAAAAAAATGATAACGCGAAGACGCAGACGATAAAGTTCTTTCTGCCATCGCTAGTGGAATAACGAAGCATTCAATAGAAATTGTTTATTTTGTACACAAACCAACCTTGTTATTCTTTAAATAATCTGTATCATTGTCGCATGATTCAAGGCATGCATCGTTCTCCTCTTCTTCATCTTCTTCATCTGCCACACCTTCTGATTCTTCATATTCAATCTCCTCATTTGTTTCTTCTGTTTCTCCCGCCTCATCCCGACTTTCTTCGACATTCATTGCATCTCCCATACATTGTCTGAATAATTAAATTGCGCATTTAGCAGTTATTGTAATAAATTCTTACCGATCGTCCGTTTTTACTTTTTGAACTCCATGCCAGTTTTCACCGAATGTCGAGTCAACCGGCAGACCTTCGTTCTCCATATTTTCAGTGTTCATTTTGCTATCTGCAATACAGAATAACAAGTGAAGGACAGCATCAAATGTTGATAACCAGCCGCCGAAAAAGGAGTGAGCAAGACGAAAAAGCGAGCGACTACGGTACGCGAGTGTGCAAACACGTTGCGTACTTTTTTAACTACCGTAATACTGAAGTAAACATGATTTTCCAGATGGACAACACTGCTTTCTTGCTTTCTTGAATAGCTTTATTTTAAAATGAATATCAGATTCAGTTCAGTACAATATCATTAGTAGGAAGGGAGTACATAGTAAGAGAAGCCATGATATAAAAAAGGTAAGCTTCAAAACAATAATAAACAATAAAACAACACGATAAGGAAGTTTTTTACATTTCAATAAATTTGTGCTCATCAAATGTCCAATTATCATTCTTAATTTCTTCCGCACAGTTTTTCAAGAGATTAATCCGTTTCTTCACTGCACTTTCTCCCATTTCTTGAACTATCTTTTTCGTCTCAATCGAATCGTCCACCTCCTCCAACTTCAAAAACTTCTCCAAAAGTTTGGCGCTGTCAGTTTGGAGATCTTCACGAATTTGTTTGAAAATGTTCGCATTGCACTTCTCATTGAGATAGAATTCAAGAACATACGAGTACATCAGAGTTCGGAAACAATCTAGAAGTTTGCTCAGCGTTTCTTGAAGATATTGTGTTTTGGTTTCTCTCGATTCGATTTTTTCACGAAGCTGAAATTTTGTGTATTTTAATAGCAAGTTATCGTAGGTTCTTACCGCTTCCTCCATTTCCAGATTCTCTTTTTGAGTAGTGAACAATTCATGATAACGACTGTATCTCTTGAAATCTGATACTAGTTTTTCGTGCTTTTCGTTAAGAGGGAGTTCGAAGCTGAAAATGTTGTCAATTTTTTAAAAATTCCAGTAAGAAAACTAACTCTTCGCAATCATAATGTTCACCAACCCATTCGACTCCACAATACCAACAAAATTGTTGTCGGCATTCCTCATTCAGACACCAAACACTGCCAGTTTTCATGTCCTCTTTATCATCAGGTTGGATTAGATGTCCGCACTTTGGGCATGGTTTCGATTCGAATATTATCTTTTCCAATGAATCGCGCTGGTTATTTTCCAACCAATGGCTCAGTAGATCACAGGGAACTGGGTCATGAGGTCCCCGATCACAAGAGAAGCAGAATTCCATTTGGCAGGAGCATCGGACGGTCCTGATATCGGCGTAGTCGACCTGAAATGCCAGAAAATGAAAGAATTAATAAGATATTTAAATTATATTCACCTCAATGGCTCTGGTACATCCTCCGTTTGGACACCATTTGAGATATCGGCTTTTTGTCACATAATCATTTATCATGGCTTGACGATCATTGTGTTCAGAAGTTTGAGAGACGTCTTCAACACTTTTGAGTGCATCTTCTCCAGAATATCCTTCTTCCAAAAGTCTTTCTTTGTCGTAATTGTACTTTTGAAGAAGTTTCAAACATTGCTCATCGCTTAACTCGAAAATAACTGCCACGTTTGAAATGAGCGTTTTCAGCTTCGATTCGAGCTGTTCGGCATTGAGACTCTGAAAAATAAAAAATTAAAATTTCGCACAAAGGTTCACCAGCTTACACGATAGTCTTTTCCATAATCTTTCTCTTCGTTTTCATGTTCTTGACAGTCGTTCTGCGACATTTTCTATAACAATGAATTTCCGTAATAAAAGAAAAGGAAAAATACAGATGAAGGTTTTTTTCAGTTTTTGAACTTTAAAATAATTGAATCGCAAGAAGAAAAAACAATCGTTGAGAGGGAGAAACAACACGTTGTAAGTGAGAACACAACGAAAAGAAAAATGAAATTTAAGGGTGAGGAAGCGAAGAGCGACGAAAGAGGGCGTCGATGACTAATGCTTCTCTCTCTCGTCTCACGCTCTCTTCTGTCCACAATTCGATTTTCAAATGAGAAACACTCCGCTCACCGACAAAACTATATTCTATTGTGTGATTGAGATTTCATTTAAAAATACAATGGTAAATCGAGGTTTCAAAAACGTGTGACAACGAGTCAAGGAACCAGTAATGAAATACAATGACAACGATGATAGGAGAGGAGAAATTATCAATATATTACAATATAGCACAATTATGAGAGTAGGAAAAGAATGACTAGAACCGGGAACTGAATTCACATCTCAATAAATTTGTGCTCATCGAATGTCCAATTATCATTCTTTATTTCTTCCGCACAGATCATCAAGAGGCTGTCTCGTTTCTTCACTGCATTTACACACAAATCTTGCATACTCTTTATTGATTCTTCCGAATAATCATCCTGCAGGTCCACGAATGCTTCCAGTAGTTTGACACAATCGTCTTGAAGATATTTTAGAGTTTGTTCGAGAGTATCCGTATAGGATTTCTCATTGAGGTAAAACTCCAGAACATACGAGTACATCAGAGTTTTGAAACACTCCAGAAGTTTGTTTAGCGCTTCTTGAAGATATTGAAAAAGGCTATCTCGAATTTGGTCGCGGAGCTGAAATTTTTCATTTGGTTTGAGGATTAGAACCAAGTTTGCTTACTATTCCCTCCAACTCCAGGTTTAATCTCTGTTCCTCGAACAATTTATGATAACGAGAATATCTTCTGAAATCCATCTCCAACTTCTCACGCTCGTAATCAAACGGTCGTTCATAACTGGAAATATTGTTTTCAATAAGTTGAGACTTTCAATATAAACTGACTTCTGGCAATCGTAGTGAACTTCATCTGATAATACGCCGCACCGCCAACAAAATAGAGAATGGCATTCCACGTTCGGACACATCACACGCCTCCATCTTTTCGATTTTTCGTTTTCATTTTGAACACGAACTCGGCACTTTGGACATGGTTTCGATTCGCACATGATCATTTTCAGTGAATCATGATTGTCATTTTCCAACCAATGAGCCAGTAGATAACAGGGGACTGGGTCATGCGGTGCCCGATCACAAGAGAAACAGAATTCAAATGAACACAAACATTTGACAGTGCTAATTTCAGCGTATTCAGCCTGAAAGTTCAGTAAATAAATTATCCACTTTAAAACGTTGATTTACCTCAACGGCAAGGGGACATCCATCTCTTGGACACCATTTCAACGAAGTGCTCTTATTCACATAATCGTTGATCCATGCTTGACAATCGGAAGATTTAGTTGAAATATCCAAATTTCCGAAGCTATTTCGAAGATCTTCAACTATTCTGAGAGCGTCTTCTTTAGTATATCTTTGTTCCAGAAGCACATATTTGTCATATTCGTATTTTTGAAGAAGTTTCAGAGACTGTTCATAGCCTAACTCAAGCACATCGTCGACGTCTAAAACCAGTTGTTGCAGATTTGATTCCAGCTGCTTGAGAGTCAGAACCTTAAAAGAATACTTGTTTTAGACACAACAAGAAGCCTCCTGCCTACCCGATAATTTTCCTTTTTGAAAATTTCCGCAACCACGCTTTTAAACGTTTCCTCTGGATCTGAATGATTCCCAAATGAATCATTTTCACTCATTTCTTCTTCATCACCGCAATCTTCGTATGAAATGAAATCAAACGATTCGTCTTCGTTTGAAACGAAACTAAACGATTCGTCTTCGTCTTCAGACTCTCGTGGATTATTGTTCTCGGTGGGAAGCATGTTTAATTCTGAAAAATGCTTATGAAGTTGCTATTCAATACATTTTTATGGCATTAAATTGGCAAAAAAAATGGAAACAGTCATGACGAAAAGAGAAAATTCCAGCTGTTAATCTTCAAACTCCAGGAGTTCGCGCGCTGGTTACGGTAGGAAGTTCCCGCAAACACACTGCGTACTTTGGCAAGTACCGTAGTTTCTGATTAAGTTTTCTGAAGACCATTTTACTCAAATTTGAGCTAAACTTTTGAGTGTGAGAAATGATGAAAATTGTTGGAGTTTCAAAATCTGAAATTGAAAACCGGACATCCATACAAATGGGGAAGTAAACAGCTGTCGCTTCTTTTCAGATAAATCATCCATCTCTCACTTCCAGATAATCTAATGAATCATGACGATACATCTCTGCAATTGCAGAAATCTCATTGATATATCCCCTAATCAAATCATCTTTTCCCCGTATCAAAAGTTGTTTTTATTGTTAGATCATCAGAATTGATAAGGCTAACTGGTATCTCTCTTATCTCTTCTCGCCCCTCAAATACAAAGTTGTCGATGGGTGATCAAGTTTATCACAACTGGATAGTTAACACTATAAAAGTGAACCATCGGATAGAAAACAATCAGCTTTTTCTTCTCAAAATGTCTCAAGCTATTCTGGGAGTGGTGACTACGGTCACTGCAGTGTCTGTTGTCACTGCAATCATTATCTCTGCTTCAATCCTTATTGATATTAACAATTTCTCCGATGAAATCTCACAAGATTTGGTTCAATTCCGTGGACATTATGATGATGCATGGAGAACAATGATGGTTAACGAGGGAATGAGAGGATTGGTTGCAAGAAAGGCAAGACAAGCTGGATATGCTACTGGAGCAGCTGCTGAGCAACAGTGCAGTGAGTTAGAAAATTTAATAATTCATATTCACTTTCCTTTGTAGACTGCGGAGCCCAAGCCGCCGGATGCCCAGCTGGACCACCAGGACCAGCAGGAGAAGACGGAACTCCAGGAGAGCCAGGAACTGACGGAGAAGACGGTGGAAACGGTATGCCAGGAGTCGCTCAAATGGCAATGGACGTCAATGGAGGAGCCTGTATCAAGTGTCCAGCAGGAGAGCCAGGACCAGCTGGACCAGACGGACCTGCAGGACCAGCAGGACCAGCAGGAAACCCCGGAAAGGACGGAGATGCTGGAGCACCAGGAGAGGCTGGTCCACCAGGACCACCAGGACCACCAGGACCAGACGGAAAGGCTGGAGAAGCTGGAAAGGACGGAGAACCAGGAGCAGCCGGAACGAAGACAACCAACTCTCCAGGACCAGCAGGACCTGCCGGAGCTCCAGGACCACCAGGACCAGATGGAGAAGCTGGAGCCGGAAGTGGACCAGGACCAGCTGGACCAGCAGGACCACCAGGACCAGCCGGAAAAGACGGAGAGGCTGGAGCACCAGGTAAAGATGGAGATGCTGGAGCTGATGGAGCCCCAGGAAGTGATGCTGCCTACTGCCCTTGCCCACCAAGATCTGCTGCTCTTGGAGCCGGAGGAGGTGCTGAACCAGCTGGAGCTGAGAAGGAAGCCGCCGCAGAGCCAGCTGCTGCTGAGCCAGCAGCCGCAGAGGGAGCCGGAGGAGGAGCCGAACCAGCTGGAGCCGAGAAAGCTCCAGACGCTGCCGCTGAGCCAGCACCAGCAGCAGAGGGAGCTGGAGGAGGTGAAGAGCCAGCTGGAGCTGCCGAAAAAGCTCCAGAAGCCGCTGCCGCAGAGCCAGCACCAGCTGCAGAGGGAGCTGGAGGAGGTGAAGAGCCAGCTGGAGCTGCTGAGAAGGCTCCAGAAGCCGCTGCTGCCGCTCCAGAAGCTGCACCAGAAGGAGCCGGAGGTGGTGGATACGATGGAGGAGCTGCCGAGCCACCAACCAATGGACAAGGTGGAGAGGCTGCCCCAGCTTACCCAACACATAAGAATATCTATTAATTTTGATATGTATTATTTATTGATTCTGCAATATTTCTATGTTTTTTTTTGTTTCTTTCCCGAATAAATATATTTTTTTACTTTTATTTTCATATTTAGAGCTCTTCAGAGATCTCTCTGCAGACACTGCAAAAGAAGGAGCCACGGTGCAAATGCGCTCTATTGACAATCAATTTTCTTTTCGAAATCGTTTTTGCTAAACAGCGCATTTTAAATATTAGTTTTTCCTGTAATTCTTGGCCACAAACATTAGATTTTATTTTCAGATCTCACCAAAAAATGACAGGAACCGAACGAAAATGCTTCCAAAAATACTATCCATCGGATTTTGATCCGTCCAAAATTCCACGTGGCTCTAAATCTGGTCCGAAACAATTCGTGCAACGAGTCATGGTTCCATTCAATATTCAATGCAATTCTTGCTCCCAACACATTTATAAAGGACGAAAATTCAATATGAATCGAGAGAAAGTTGAAGAAGAAACGTATCTCGGTCTGAAATTATTCCGATTCTATATGAAATGTCACAATTGTTTGTCTGAAATTGTGTTCCGAACTGATTTGGAGAAGTGTGATTATAAAATGGAACATGGAGCAACGAGGCTGTCTGAAGGAGGATCAGGGGATTTCAAACAAGAGGGTTCTGAAGATTCGGAAGACGTGCTGGATCCAATGACACTTTTGGAGAAAAGAGTGAAACAAAGTAATGTGGAAAGGAAGAAAATTGAAGAATTGGAGGATCTTCAGGAGATGAGAAACGGAAAAGAAAGCGTGGATGCGTTGGAGATTCTGAAAGCAGAAGAAGAGAAACAGAAGAACAAAGAGAAAGAAGAAGAAGATCGGATAGTAAAAGAGATGCTGAGTGGAAGAGTTAAGAAGACGTTGGTAGATTCTGGAGCATCCACATCGTCGCAAAAGCCTGCGAATTCACATGTGAAGAGGAAAATAGAGCAGAAAGATCGGTTCAATGGCTTGAAGCTTATCAAAAAAGCATCAGAATCCTCACCATCTGGACTCGAACTTGTCTCCGTTTACGATTCGGATTAATTTTTGTATAAATGTTCTATAAATAAATTAAAAATTTTCAATTTTCTTCAGAAATTATCCGAAATTAAAACTATGTCATGTATTTCGAGTAAATCGATTTAAAAAAAAACTAGTCGCACCAGCTCGCAATATAATCGAGAAGCGAGAGAAATTCAAGAGAAAAGAAACCGTACAAAAATCGAGAGAAAAAACAAGACTAATATTTACAAAATACATTATGAAAATGACTTTATTCATCATCTACTTTCTCTTGTTTCCATTCATTCCACCCATAATCATGACGAGTCGAATGAAGATGTTTAGCACGTCCATGTAGATAGACATTTGCCTGAAAATTATCAAAATTACCTCTTTAATAAAATAAAATGAAACTAAAAACAACACCCGAAAGGTGGAGTCGAACCACTGCGGCGCTAACCGCCTACAGATTTGAAGTCTGCACCACAGACCGCCATGGTTCATTCGGGCAACGCAGAGTGCTAGGTGACCAAATTTATATAGCGGTGTGTGTCATAGCAGCCGACATCTCCCGGGTTCCGCCGCTCACTATGTCAAATAGTGGAAGAAAAACTAGAGAGCAGGGGAATAGAGGAGACGCAGCGTGTTCGAAGAAGTGACAAAACTGGAAAAATACTTACGCGTTGATTGGATCGAAAGTTCTAATTTGGTATTCTCCACCATAGAATTGTGATTTGTGTGGATGATTCTCAGCTTGTTTGACAAGTCTTTGGGTATCATAGAGAAGGAAAGCAGAGAAAAGAATCAATCCTCCGTAGATCACAACCGAGGCGAGACTTGCTCCAAGAGCGGATCCAGGTGGCAAGAAGAAAGTTCCGATGTTAGCCATGAAAACGACACCGAATCCCATGGCAAGTGGTCCAGACATCATTAAGAATTTCTCAGATGGAGCAGTGATAGCAGTAGCGGAGAGTCCTCCAACAATTCCAGCAGTATACCAAGCAGCACGAGTGAGAATTGGACCTCCCATGAAGCAGAGTGGGGCGAGGACGGCTCCCATTACACCTGAAAAAGGAAACAAAACGTTTAGGATTTTCTGTGAACGCGGGCGACGACAGTAGCTTGCAATAACACTTACCACAATGAAGAGCCCATGCTAGATGTTTCACAAGTGTGCTGTCATAATCAATTGATCTGGCGAGCATTCCAGTACCAATCATTACAGCCATTGTACCGAAGAGAGACTGAAAATTTCTGTTTCAGCGTCAAGACAACTACATTCAGGCAAATACTTACCATAAGACCTCCACCAGCGGTCAATCTCATCAAAGCGGGACTTCTGGAGGCAGCGACTCCACTGACGGCAGTTAAAGCAATACTTCCAGCCAAATATGTGTAAGTGGAGCTGATTCTTTCTCGAACATATGTTGGCCAAATTGCACTTTTTTGGAGGATACTTTGTTCTTTTGAGATAAGTCCGTAATACATGAGGGCGGCAACTCCGAAAACTGATGCTCCAGCGAGAGCATATGTTCCGTAAAGGAATGCTGGAAAATGTGATGTTAGATTTCCACGAATAGAGACTTATTTTTTTGAAAATTGCCATGAAATGATGTTCTTATGCGATTTCAGTTCTTAAAATCCGAAAAAAACTATACTAAATCAAAACCATAATTTTCACTTTTTCTTCGAGCTTTTCATTGAAATTTTACGTATTTTTTTGATTATTTAATGCTTACGTTTTCCAGTAGTTGGCCCGAGAAGCCGTTCTTTGAGTGTTGGTCCGGTTTTCACTCCGAATCCCTGCAATTTTTCAATTCTGTAAGACCATTATCTAATTAAAAAACTCACTTGATTAATTCTGGAGCCGAATCCAGTTGGATTTCCTCCATACCGAGCTGATTTGACAGTTGAACTGGCGAAATATCGGACTCCTGAGGTGAGAGTCACCATTTTTGGAACGGTCATTGTGAGACGAGACAACATTTTGCGACTGGAATAAAGGAAAATAATGAGAGAGAAGTGATGATATTTGTTTATTTTTGAGAAAAGAAAGATAACTGAACATGAGGTCACGTGGATGAATGATGCAACAAAGGTTAGAGAGAGTTGCGAAATGGGAAAGTTCTGGAAGAATAATATGAAGTTACGAAGCAAAAACTAAAATTCTGGGAGAGAATGTGGAATTTCACAAAGAGTATAATTTTTTTCTCATAATATCCGAATAATTGGGAAATTTTATAACAAAAACTGTATTTTGATAGGTATTTTAATAAAAATTACATCAGTGGTCTTCAAAACTACCTCACTTCATTATGATAAATGTTTTCTGCTCGAAAATTGACCGAAAACATCAAAAACCAGAAAATTCTTTGTCACAAACAAAAACTTCTCTCGTGTCGATTTACGCAGGGTCGCACTTGGCATGCTGCCAGCCGCCGCCGCCCTACGGTAAGTGGGTTGTGGAGCGTGTCGGAGTGTATGCGAAGTGTATGGGGAGCGTCTTTTGATTTTGACGCCAGTTTTTGCTGGCCTAAACTTTTTTCCGTTTATTTTTCAGCAATTTGGATGAAATTTTTAATTTTTTCTCACGTAAAATCAATTTCACACAGAGAAATTCAAATTTAGATGAAGAAGTTTTCAACTCATTAAGGTTTCATCCTAAAATTCACGTTTGTTAAACTTTTTAGTACCTAATTTCAATTTTTGGCTCGAATTTATTTATTTCTCAATTTTCGCATAATCCTTGTTAAAATTAACTTTTTTGAATAATTTTCTCATCATTTTGTCTTAATCCGATATTTTAGTTGCTAAACTTATAATTTTCCAGAAAACATGGGTGCATACAAGTATATGCAAGAGATCTGGCGCAAGAAGCAGTCGGATGCTCTTCGCTACTTGCTCCGTATCCGCACGTGGCACTACAGACAATTGAGCGCCGTCCACCGTGTCGTCCGCCCAACAAGACCAGAGAAGGCTCGCCGTCTCGGATTCCGCTCAAAGCAAGGTAATTACTTCTGAAATAATCTTGATGTATTCATTCATGCCACAATGTCTGGGCAAGGTGCCCTGCACCCGCTTGAGCAACCTAATCCATTGATGGCTATATAAAATTCATTGAATAATCCCCGTTAAGTTAAATAGAACTTTTCGGTTTCATATCATTGAAACATTTCAAAACTAAAATTTAATTTATTTAGGATTCGTCATCTACCGTGTCCGTGTCCGCAGAGGAAACAGAAAGCGTCCAGTCTGCAAGGGACAAACCTACGGAAAGCCAAAGACCCATGGAGTCAACGAGCTCAAGAACGCCAAGTCTAAGCAAGCCGTCGCTGAGGTAAGAATTACATATATAAAGTAAAACGTTTTGGGCCACAGTGTCTGGGCAAAGTAGGCTGTTTTTAATAGTACTAACTTAATCCACTGTCGGCTATAGAGAAGCATTGTGTAATCCCCGAACTCCTTGTGGTGTATCGGATTCATGACATTGCGACAAGTAAATTTACCAATCTTGAATTAAGAAATTCCTGATTTTGACATCGTTAATCACTTATTTTCAGGGACGTGCTGGACGTCGTCTCGGATCCCTCCGTGTTCTCAACTCATACTGGGTTGCTGAGGATTCCACCTACAAGTTCTACGAGGTTATCCTGATCGATCCATTCCACAAGGCCATCCGCAGAACCGCTGATACCCAATGGATCACCAAGCCAGTCCACAAGCACCGTGAGCAAAGAGGACTCACATCCGCTGGACGCAAGTCTCGTGGACTCGGAAAGGGATGGCGCTTCTCAGCTACTCGCGGAGGATCTCAAGCCAAGAACTGGAAGAGAAAGAACACCAAAGTTTTCCACCGCAAGCGATAAATCTTGTTATGTTTTGTTTTGGACTTGTTCCGATAATGAAATGGTTGTTTATAAACCAATTGTTATATCTTTCATACCTTTAAAATGTGTACTATTATTTATCTTCATAGAAGTTTCAGTATTAATGAAAAGAGTTATGAGCACATTGAGCGAAGGTCCAGTGGCTCGCCTTCTCCGTGAGAAGCTGTCAGCTTCATTTCAGGTATTTCCGGATATTATTAGCTGCTCTGGAACGTTCAATTTTAGCCAAAACATCTCGAAGTCGAATGTGAAAGCCACCTGCACAATGTGCCAAAAGGAGCAGAAATGCACTTTCGAGTGCAAGTTGTCAGTGATGCCTTCGAAGGAAAACGTGTCATAGAGGTCAGTTGAATAAACAAGGAAGTGTTGATGTCAAGATAAATTCAATTCCGAAGAGCAATAAAGCCTCATGCACTGGAAAATTCATTACAGAGAAAACATAAACAACGTTAGAATTTCAGCTAAATCACGTATCAAATTCTCATTTTCAGCGACATCGTTTGGTGAACACGTGTCTTGCGGAAGAGTTGGCCACTTCAGTGCATGCTCTTCGAATTGATGCGATTCCGACAAGCAAATGGGATGGACAGAAGCAAGAGGAAAGCCCGACGTGTCGTGGAGGATTCGGAAAATAATTCGTTGTAAATAGAGAAGATCCAGAGGAATAAAAGAAACATTTTATTTGATTTTTTAATGAGAAATTGAAGAAAATCATCAAAGTTATCGTTCTCTTTTCATGGAACCACAGATACGAAAAACCGCATGACAGTAGGGGAAAAAACTCGAACTAGTATTGTATTATACATTCCGGGAACAAGAAAAAAAAAGAAAAGTGAAAGCAGAAAAACAAGTGAAAAGAGGATTGATTAATTTTGAATCAAAGCATGATCTCCGACATATTGAATGGATTGAATCGTTGAAGTTCTTCACGAAGTTTATCTGGAATTATAATGAAATTATAATACAGTCTGCCGGAGAACATCTAAATTACCTAGAACTTCATCGGATGTCTTCTGTCCAACGACTGTGTGCTTTCGCTCGACAGTCTGGTGTTGTGGAGCACGGAAAGATTTGAAATATGGATGACGGAGAAGATCACGGGCGGTTTGGCGGCCTTCCAGGAGTTGGAAGAGAAGGGAACGAGCGTTGAAGTCTGAAAGGATTCAAAACTAAAAACCAGGAGTTCATTCTCAATTTTTACCTAAAAGTCCCGAGTCTCTGCTTCCCTCAAGCACGAGTCTCCAATCAATATCCTTATGATTTCTGGACTTGGAAAACTTGAACATTTCCTCTTCGTTCATCAAAAAACGTGAAACAATGGCACCGATTGAGAGCAGGTCGTCTGGAAATAACACGACGATGACTTTTTGACCCGGAATAGAAGAGAGAAAAGGGCAATTACCTCGAAATCTTTCATCCAAATGCTCGGAGGAGTCATCGCTTTTTCCGTAGGAAGAGAGACGAAGTTCCGCGTCAGTGTTGACATAAATCGTGTTGAGTGTAAGATCCTGGAAAAATGAAGTATTTTAAGAGCTAAGAAATCGGAAGTTTTTGAGATGAAAATTGCAGAGTTTTTCACTGGAATACGGTGAATTTTGTTTGCAGAAAAGGCTTTCACAGTATACTGCAGTAACAGAAGCAAACTAGTTTTGCCTTTCAACTGCAATTTCTGTTTGAAAAAGCGGAAATTAGCATAAATTTCCGATTTCCCACCAGTAAACAAGCATGTTTTCTAGATTTTCGATCATGTTTCTTCCTCTTTTCTTCATTTTTCAAGAATAGTTTCCGGGAAATCAAGAAGACTCTCTTACCCCATGTGCAATTCCATTCTGATGCATCATTGCGACGGCAGCCAAGACTTGATGAGTGATCTTGGCAACCACGAAATGAGTTAATCTCTCTTCAACAATATCACTCAATCGTCCATCCATCTGTTCAGAAACTGTATACAGAGTAGAATCCACCTCATATGCTTCAGAAATTGGGAGGATGTTTGGGTGGGGAAGTAGTCGACACAATATTATATTTCTGTATTCTTTACGAGCTGTGGCTGGGTCTTGCAACGATATTTTACGGATTGTGACGTGTTCACTCTCGAGGAGATCTGTTGCAGAGCAGGATGCAAATGTAGTACGAGTACTTGTTCCAGGAATCAACTCGATGGCTTCGAAACGTCGGGGAAGTAGAAACTCCTCTCCGGAGAGAGAAACCTGGTCGAATAGAGACCATGATACCTTCTTATTCGGGGATCTGGATGGGGAACTCGTGGGGGAACTGAAACTGAAAATGAATTATTAACATGTTTCCCCGAGAGCTAGATGCTTACTTTGCTCTAGAAATCTCGCTTCCATCGTCGCTGGTTTTCGCAGGAGAGTGTTCCAGAGAATCTGGGATTGATGAGGTTTCATCGTTTGGATTGTTATATGGAGAGAGTGCAGCGAGGCGAAGTTCCTCGGTTGTAGACGTGGATGATGGGGAGGATGATCCTGGCAGACGGAGCCATAATGGGTTTCGGCGGGGCATTCTGGAATAGTGAGGGGCTGGTTTAGATGGAGAAGGACGATGGGAACGGAATCTGCGGAGTAAAATGCAAAATTCTTATGAAAGGAGATCAAATAAACATTCGGATCAAATGCAGAGAGGAAAGGAAAAAGTTGCAATGCATTTTTCATTACTCGTGACATCTCCTCGGGTTGCAAACAAGAAGAAAAAATGAAAAAAGGAAAAAGAGGGGATGTGGTTTATTTCGGGTCAGATAGATGGGGAGTGGATGAGCTGAACACTTGAAGATTTATGAGGCAGATGATGAGGGGAGCAACGAAGAGAAGGGGCGGAGCTTAGCCGGAAATAGTAGGAGGCTGTTTTTTGGGTCGATGATAAATAGAAGGCGGTGGTTTTTGGTGGTTTTGGTAAAGCCAGTACGATACAGTACTGGCCAAAAAGCTATCATATTTTGCCTTTTGTAGTTGTAGCAAGTTACGACAAAGTAATTTCTCCCTCAAATCGACCAATTTCATGGAAAAATAGTGCGTCACTCTCTAGGAAGTGCCGGTACAAAAAAGTTGTCAACTACAAAAATGGAGTTCTACTCTTGTTCTATTCGATCCCATAAAATGTTATTTTGTGGGGCACTTAGTTTTACTATGACACACTCTTAAAGTTGGGCGTTTTCAACTACAAAAGACAAAATATGATAGATTTTTGGCCAGTACTGTATGTCCACGATATGAGACTCTTAAGAAATCTCAAAGAAAAACTAATTAAAAAACCGAAAAAGTCATTTTCCAAGAACCCGACTCTCTGACGCAATTCTCAGGTACATGTCTATCAAAAACCGAAAAGTTCAAAAATTCATGAGATCCCAAAATTCAAAATTGACCAAGACCCAAAAAGAGGAAAATCTGACGTCAAGAGAAAACGAAAATGGAGCGAACCCTCTTATTTCTCGAGTATTCTAAAAATAGCGAGACGTTGGAATAAGGGGAATAGGGGTTCGTTTGCCTCTCTCTTTTTGCCTTTAGGCAGAAAATGCAAATGTACTGAAAAGAAGAGAAGAGGAGAGGGGAGGAGTCTATGGGAAGGACGTTCATTAGGATTCGGGCCTTCTTGGGAAACAAAAAAAAACAAGAAACATCTGGATTTTCAGGGGTCCAAACGATAAAAAACTGGATAAAAAAGGAAGCCAAATACTAGTAGTGTCACGTCACCCCTGATAAAAAGCGATCTGTTTTATCCTCAGATTGGATTAGTCGTTGAGATATTAATATAGATGATATGATGATATTTACAGCCAAAGTAAGATACATTACTTCTCAGAATATCTTGTTGACGTCCTCCCTTCGGCCAGGTTCACTGACGTCTTCTAGAAGAGGACGTGGTAATCCGAAAGGTCTCATTTTGATCGTCAGAGAGGATTGACCTACTTTTGATTAAATTGATCCCGGATCAAATTCATCACTTTTCGGGAGGAGCTCAAGAAAATCTCGGGGAAGTTTTTTGCTCCAAATGAATTCTAACCTAAATGCATTCTAAATGATTCTTTTACTTTTTTTAAGACAAAAAAGGGGAAATGTGTTAGGAAGTGTATGTAAGTGCAATAGGGAAGTGTCGGTTGCTGTGATTGACATCTCCTTCTTATTCTGCCTTCTTCTTATTCTATGTCTTCAACTTGTGTGACGTGGGGGGTATTATATGAGAAAGAAAACTTTGTGAGAAAGAAAACAGAGGTACACCATCAAAGAACAAAACTGAAATTTGGGTAGATTTCAGAAACGACCTGCTTCTGGACTCTGAAGAAGAAAAACGTTGTCCCAAAGGAAATAAGAAACCCATTTGAGTCGGTGGTGCACCACTGAACTTTAAAGGGACCCAATAACACAAAAAGTCAAACAAAGTAAGCAATGAAAATGAGCGAAAAAGGTTGAGGGGAAGGACATAGGATATTAAAGTGGGCGTGGCCTTTAGTTTCCACACAAAGGTAAACAAACTTGACGTGATGTTGAAAAAAGAAGAAGAAGAAGAAGTGGAAAATCTGCAAAATCTCTTTGCTTAAGCAGATCGGGGGATTATGGTGTAGGAGTTTCTTACTGTAGCATATGAAAAATGGGTGGAGCTTCATGTTGTGTGACGACACTAATTACCTCTGATTTTGTCTTCCCAATTTCCTAATCTAATTCAATTAATCTAATCTTCTAAATCTAAATCGGTCGCTATTTGTTATTTCCTTTTTCTATTTTTTTGTGATTTCCAGCCCAGTCTATGAGTTTTACCCACGCACCTCAAATTTTAAGAATGAGAGCCCACATGAAGTGGGAAAGGGGGAGTCGAATTTCAGAATTATAAGGCGAATGAGGGGAGGAAAAAGGGCGGCTTCTCCCCCACGTCTTCTGAATCATCGTCTTATTCTGAAATGAAGAAGGGGGGAGGTGTAAATGAAGAATAAGAAGAACAAAAGATGAGGTAGAGATATGGAGTTGATGACGTAGCTTAAACAACATTTTTCAATTCTAGACTTATAGAAAATCTGAACGTACTTATTTAGTATTTTATGTCTCTGTTTCCATTTATTTTCTTCGAAAGGACATTGTTTTGGTCTTTCGGGACCCCCTTTCCCAGTCTAGACAACAAAAACATCGTTATGCAAAAGAGATAGAATCCGTCTTTTTAAATGAGATGACTGGCGGATGAAAAACGGAAAAAATGTAGAGATTGAAGGTTAGAATATGTCCTGGAAACCACTTAATTGACCCACTTTGATGACTTGATTGACTAGTATTTGGGGAAGGAATATGGGTCAGTGAGCTGTGAGGAAATTGGAGAAGCTTTTTTTGTTTTGACGCCTTCTCGGGCGGGACATTCAATGGGTTTGGACTATTGGGGGGTACGGCTATTCTGGAAAGAGAAAAACAAAAAATAATTGAATGACCTGCGAAAAGTACGTCTCAAACATTAGTAAGTTCCTGGCAACAACATCTTTGGGTTGGGGGGAATTGAATTTTGAGAGAGCACAGAGAAACCAGACACTCTCGTTTCTCTGAGTCTCTCTGGGTATCAAGTAGAACAATCAAGTAGAGAATAGAGACGCAGAGAAGCTAGACTGTCTATCTTCTCTGTGTCTCTCTTTTCTCACAGAAACATTCAAACCGCTATATCTGATCGGGATAGTTAGCTATCAAAAAGTTTTCAACTACAAAAATAATCAGCATAAATTTCTCTACATTTTTTCAGTTAACATTTTTTTGAAATCTTTACTCCTCACAGAGTTACAACGTCTCAAAGATAACAGCTAGTTTTCGAGTTTAAAAGTTATCAAGATATCAAAAACAAAAAAATGCCCCCTTTTTCATTAGTTGATTGTTTTTTTTTCACTCATCGATGTTCAAAAAGATAATCGGTCTCAAGACGAAGACCACGAGTGCCGATAAACTGAATGTTCTTGTTCTTGTTCTATTTGTCATGATCATCTGAACTTAAACATCTTCAACACAAAACTCCAAAAATATCACCGAAATCCTTCAATCCTGCGCTCCTTCATTTCGAAATCAGAGATTCGTCATTATAATACCAGATTTAAATATTGTCAACACCAAAACCACCTACGTGCTTCTTTTAAACTTTCTGAGAGGGAAAACTAAAATTTCGAAATTTCATCTCTTCTTATGAATCAACTAACTGAATGCTCGATGACCTCAAAAACAAGATGAAACACGGATCTAATTTGTGATCATAAAGAAGAGAAGAAGACTTGAGCCTTTTTTGAGAGGAGGGTCAAAGTGCTCGACAGAGCATGAGGAATCAAAAAAGAAGAGGAAGAAATGTATGTGCACTTCATGAATTTTCTGGATGAAGATGTAGAGTTGAGAAAGATCGAATATTAGGTTTGAAGAAAAAGAGAAAGATTGTTTCTGCGCTCGTTCCTAATCATGAACTTCAACCCGTTGTAACTTCTGAGGGTGCTGAAATCTGAAAAAGTTGTCAACAGGAAAAATTTATAAAATTTGAAGAGCTACATTCTGATAGTTATCAACTTTTTTCTAGGTGTTTCAGCTGAAGAGATAATTCAGCTTGAAAGCAAATCGTTACAATCTCCAACTGAAAACCAAAAGAACACATATTCTCAAAAAAGGAAATGAGAGAGTCTAGTCGGAGATCGGAAGGCGTTGGCGAACCGAATCGAATCCCTTCCCTCACTGAAATTCAATTATCTTATTCTCCGTCCGGTGAGCCCCCCCCCCCCACCCAAAAAAACACTGAAAATGAGTCAAGTAGGTGAATGGAAAATTGAACATGTGATCAGAATATCAATGGGTTCACTCTCAAATCACGTCATACTGTTTTTCTAAACAATTTGCAAACGGGATTCCAAGAAGATGAAAATAGAGATATCCTACAGAACGGGGTGACCTTAAAGCCCCGCCTCCTTAGTACTGAAAAGTCATAAATCGTAGAGTAAAGTGAATATGAACCCCGTTATCTTGTGACTCTTCGAGTGTACGTGTTATCCGATCCAAAATATTTTTTTTCGGCTCGTGGCGAACAACACAAAGTTGTATATGTACATGCACATACTTGACATAATCGAAATTCGAGATTTTTGTGAATGGAGAGAATAAGTTGGACATCCGGATAAATATATAGACTATCGAGACACATAAGTTAGGAGGGAGAATCTGGACATCCGGACGTTGGGAAACTCAGACAGAACACGAAAACTTTTCAAAACTTAAACTTTTGTAACCCAATTCCTTCCAAAACACTCTAGTCTCCCAACCTCAAACTAAATAGAAAATTCTCTTGCAAAAAATACATATTCAAAATGAAAAAAAAGCTCTCCGAATATTGACAAATTTTGCCTCTCTTCTTTTCAACCGGGGATTGTATTTCGGAACAAATTTCAAAAACTAAAAATTTGAGAACTTTTGTTGAAAGGCAAGGAGAGGAAAAAAGTTAAAGTTCATTATGTAACATCATCTTTTCGAGTGGGGAGGAGGAAGGTTTCAAACAACTTTTTTGGTTGAAAGAAGAAGATGTTCACGTGAATGCGTAGATCACATTATGAGGGAGAAGGAGGTCAGAAGGAACATGTGATTAGGGAAGATCAAGGGTAATTATATCTAAATTAGGAAAAGACTGAAATAGATTGGAATTAACTTGAAAAACATCACGACAAGTTCCAGACATCAATTAGAAAATTCACTGGAACTTTGGAAATTCAAAAGAACCGAAAAACCTCAATTAAGCCAGAAAAGAAGTTCTGGAAGATAAACGGACCTGTCCTGTTTCGAGCAGGAAATCGGCACAAGTTTGGGTTGGACTGATCTGAAAATATGATATTGATTGAAAGATGTTATTAGCTGGGTACAGTTTTTTACAACTGCGCTCCACCGAAAAACCCTTAAAAATGTCGCATTTTCTCTAAGTCTCTCAATTTCGCACACAATTTTCTTAGGTTTCGGTAGAGCGCGGTTGTGAGAAGCGTGTCGTGCTATCAAGAGGAAACAAACTGAGAAACGAGAGTATCAAAAAATAAAAATATTAAGACCAAGATTTGAAACGGTAAAACATGAAGAAATTCAAAATCTGAAATTGTTTTTGAAGCTTCGAATTTATTATTTTTCAGATCTGACAAGTAAGAGCTGCCTAGACAATGAAAGTTTCAAAAAGTCATCGTCTAGACCTGAAAATACTCTGAAACCGTATGACTGTGAGTACATAATTACTTCCATAAACTCACTGTTTCCTGAATTTGAATACGTTTCTGACAGTAGAAAGTGAAATCATCCTTTTCTTCTTTTTCTTGAATTCAATGACAAAAAGCTTCTGCTCCCCACTTCTTATATACTACATGAAAGACTTCAAGCAGGATCAACAGGAGACTTTTTTGAAATAGAAATAAGTTGTTTCTCTCTTCTTCCCAACGGATTACTGGAATCCTTTCCCACCTACGACATGAAGATTTCAGCGAAAAAAGTTGGAAACAGCTTAAAATGTGGATCCAGTCTCTTCAGTTCTCATGATATTTTCAGTCTTGTCAATGACCTAGATTATCCTGTCAGCCCGGTCTTAAAAGTGACACCCAACAGCGAGGAGATTTTGCAGAAGGGGATAATTGCTTTTTAAAATCGGCAAAAATCTACTGGGGAATTTCAGTTGTTTTCCTGCGGTACTTGCTTGAAAAAGCTTATAACATCATATGTTTTCCATGATGCGAATATAAGGATGATTACTTTTTTTCGAAATGAAAATTTAAGAGTTAAGAAAAGATTAGCCTGAACAGTGACACCAGAAAGTGATCTTTAATCATTTGGAATTTTTTGCATCCAAACTGATTTAAAAAATTTGATTAATAAGATTTGGAAAAGGTAGAAGTTTGAGCAAAATTGTTACGCTGATTTTCCAACTTTCCACCAAAAATATTTTGAATGAGATCGTTTCTAATTATTAAAATTTCCAAACTTGAAATTTTGTACCGTCTCACTCCCATCTCGAACAGAACATAACAAATGTGAAACATGAAAAACTGGCCTCGCTGAAACATCACGCTGTTTGAACATCGATGCTCCGTGAGCCGTGAAGCAAAGAAATCATCCATTTTCTTCTCTGATTACGCACACACAATCCCCTCATACATTTGCATATTAATCGTGCCAGTTCTTGTCGAAAAAAAGGGAGAAAATTGGAAGAAGAAAAAGAAAACTCCGGAAATATTGGAGAGACATCCTTGTTTGTTTGAGGTTTCAGTTCTCGGGAAATAACAACAAGAGGAAAGAAAAGTGACCAAGGAAGGGAACACTTCCTTTTCTGGGAGATAAGGGAATTCGGGTTGGAGTTGACAATTGGAGTATTCGTCATTGAAACAGGTTTGTTGAAGAATCACCATTGAAAGTCATTCAGATATTAGTGGAAACTTTGAAACTGCGAAATAAAAAAATCCTATCATCATTTCTTTCAAAGTTGTCATATTTTATCATGGATCAGTCAACATCATTCCTATGAGTTTTACAGCTTTTCAGTGATTTTAATGGTTGAATACCCTCCGAGGCATTTCGGACCTGCGACGTTTCGCAACTGTTCATTTCGCAACTGTTCATTTCACAACTGTGACATTTCAGGCCCTTTCACTCAACATTTTCACGTACGCATTGCGGAACGTCGTAGTTGCAAAACATACGTGAGTTACGAAACGTCGCAATTGCGAAATGTCGTGGAGCCGTTGAATACAAACTAGAATGACTATTATGAATTGTCTATGAATAACAGGTATTTTTTTCGATTTCAAAATATCCTTGATTCAATCCATACAGCTAACAGGATTGTGTTCTTATCTAATAACTTTCTGAATCTAATTATGTTCCCCAAAACACATTTTTACAGATTATACTATTATACCAGCTAGTTGCACAGGAGCATATCGAAAACACGATTCAAAGTTTGGCATTTTCTTGAAACTGTAATTTTTATTCTGTATTCTGAAAGTTGATCATATCCGATTCCCTCTTACATTGCCTTCACACTGCCAATCACTAATCCCTAGGATATTTCAAAAAAGTGACACCACAGTTTCATATTTTTTAAAATTCGATATTCTGACGAGGATATCAAAAGTTTTTAAACCTACGTAATACTACGGCTAAGCTGAAATTTCAGATTTTTTCGGAAAAACAAGTATACGTGTACTTGAATAAAAGTGAAGAAAGATTAAAATTGAAGAAGAGGACATTGGAGGGAGAAAACAGAACATTTTGTTTCTGTTTCAGAGAATAGGGAAGACAAAAGATAACATTTAAACACTGATTGGACGGTGGTCAATGTATGAATCAATTAGCAAATTCAGTCTACCAAAAAGTTGCCAGCTAATAAAATGTAGACACCTTCATGTGGATTATTTTTGTACTTGACTGAAATTAGCTAGCTGAAAAAGTTAGTGAGATAGACCTACCTAAAGATTTTGCACGGAGAGCGCAGAGAAGTCAGACACTCTCGCTTCTCTGCGCTCTCTCGTTTTGACTTCATAAGTTGAAAATGTAGTTTAGTCAACACAACTCAAGAAGGTCAAGATCAGAAATCTACTTTCATCAAAAAGTGAAATTGAAACTTTTTCTCTCAATCTAATTGACAAGATCAGAGTTCTGACAAGATGACCCGCGAGGAGAATCCTATGATCCAGAGAATTCTGAAAGAGAAAACAGAAGAATCATATGAAGAGAGAGGGAAAAACTGACATCATCATCATTCTGTGATGATGTTTGGCAGTCTCCTCTTCTTCTTTTTCTTACTCACACGACTCTATTAGCATGAGCAAAATGGGCAGAAGACGGAGAAGAAGAAAAGGAGTGTTTTCCGATCTAATTGGAAGAGAACCATCCCTTTTTGGCGGAAAATAAGAGAGAGCTCTTTGGAGCATTCGAGTCATGAGGTGTCCTTGCAAAAGATGGATAAACAAGGATTATTCTAATTGGAACTCCATAGAGGGGAAGGAGTTTCTGGAAACTATTGGGAGCAACTGGAAGCAGGAAGACGGCGTTCGGAAGAATCGATTGAGACGATTTCCTAGAAAAGCAGTAATGAAAATATTTAAAAAAAAAATATTTTCAAGCAGTAATGAAATATTATGAGTCTCCAAAACAGTGAAAGCTAAAATGATTTTGCAAAGATTTTGAAGTACACACAGGTGGATAATGTGTCTGAAAAACTGTGAAACGATAGTTTTTATTCGGAAGAAGCAGAAATTTTCTCAAAACTTGCTATTTCATGGAGAAATGAAAATCATAATTCACCAAGAAAGGATGCTACTTGTTCCACAAACATCAAATTGTAGATGAAAAAGTTGGAAACAATAATCATCTTGGGATAAATAATGGACACCTTCATTAGCGCCAAATCCCGGCCCAAAAATTCAAAGCAGTTTCGATGGAAATGCAAAATTTGGATATACATTTTGGCTACTAGTATTTTGCATTGGAGCGTTCGAACCAAGAAAACAACCAAAAATATAATTATTGAGAAATCTATGAAACAGTATTTTTCTTTCAATTTTCCTTGAAAATTTCCAGTTTCAGAGAAAATTCATAGTATTGTTTAAAAATAAATGAGCAGTCGGTAGTTTTCTTTGCTAAGTCATATGGACATGCTGACATTTGGTTATGGTTTCGGATAGTATTCCATATGGAAGTTTTAGAAAACCCATACCAAACTCATAATTCAAATACTTTTATAAAAATATCAGAAACAGAATTATTTTCGAATTTTCTGAAAACTGTTCTGTTTCGGGAAAGGTTTAGAGCCATATCACATATAAAAAAAACGTTGACAGAGGCAAATTCCAAATTGTGGAGAAGGACAGCACGCGTTAAAGAAATGATTATCTAAAATATTCAAAAGCTAATGAAACAGCAAAATTTTCTAAATTTCTGTGAGTTTGACTATTTTTAAGAATGCCATGCAAATAATCTTCAGAATCCGCTGTTCATCAAGAATTCAATGACGTCTTCTCATTTCCCATTCCTAATTGTTTTTGCAGGAACTCCTTTTCCCCCGTATCACCAATTTATTATTCTTTTGCAACTGAAAAAAAACTAACAGAAAAAAAAAGAGATGCAAGGTTCAGCATTCGCCCAAATTTATGTATTTTTTTGTCTTTTGTGAAAGGAAAGAGAGAGAGAGCAATTAGTGAATGCTAATGTGTGTTGATGCTCAATTCAGATATAGAACGGAGGATCGGAGAAGAGAAAGAAAGTGAACATAAAACTGGTAAGAGGGAGAGCATCAAGTTCGAAAAGTGCAAGCGTCAAAGACTGGTTTTTTACGATCAGAGTGGTTTCTAGACTTGTTAAATTTGTATTTGACCTTGGGATGTTTTCTCGAAAATTTTACTGTTTCAGGTATTTGATGAATAATTCAGACAATAATTTAATGTCAATAAGCTCAGATTTTATGTGAAAAATTTACAATTTTAGAGAGTACTCTGATGACTGAAATAAATATCAAAAGCTATAACCCTGCCAGCCAGAAAATTTGAGTTAATCTACTTGGAAAAAAGAGCTCAAAACAATGAATTTTCTCCACTTTAGAAACAAAAAATGTTCAGAGATGTAAGGGCAGCCTCTAAATCACCAACACCAACTTTTAGAGGTATACTTGTTTTTTATTTCTTATGAATAATCGAGAATAGTCGAAAATTGGTATGACTCTTTCGTTTTGAATAGAGAAATTCTTTCATGAAAAAACTGGAAATGAATAGACCGGAAACCGGATGGGCATGAGGAAGAATAGAGAAGGTGGTGGGGTAGATCAAAAAACTTCGGAGGTTATTTTCCTAGTCTCAAATGACAGAGAACAGGCAGAGGGTCAGGATTCAAGGAAATCGTTTCATTCTGGAATGCTAGGGACTGTGAAAAAAGGATTTTCTTTCTTGGTTTTCTTTAAAACATAATTATCTCTTTGCCCAAAAACTGTCGTAAAAAATTAAATGACCAACTACAAAAATATTGCTGTCAAAATTTTCCACATTTTATTTGTAATTTTTTGAAATATCTGAAAATGAACAAATTGTATGGGTCAGAACTTCGACTCGCAGTAAGGGAACATAGTTTGGGGATCGCTTTCATAACGGCTCTCAGGTAGTTTTGCAGTTCTTGGAACAGTAATTTCTTTGAACATAAAAAGGGAAAAGCTGTGATCTAACTTGAGAGATGTTTTTTATAAAACTCTGATATAACGAGACAGTCAGAATTTCAAAACGAGTTGAACATGACTGAAAAAAAATGAATGGTTCCTATTTGTTTCTTTATCATCTATTCAAACAATTTTTCCAAAAAAGTTCCATCTGATTTTTGACACCTTTATTCTATTATTCATATTTTCCGGGTGGTCATGTGAATGGTTTTATTATTAAGTTTTAAAAAATGACGATGAAACCAAACATTCTATTCAATACCTCCTGTCAGTCCTTTCACATAAACAACTAGCAGAGCAAAAAGTCATTCAGTTCCAAAAATCCTGGCCTGAATTTTGAAAATGAGAAAAAACAAGAAATTCTCACTCATTGAACAAGAGAATTGAATTGAAAAAGGGAAGTCTCGGGGAAAAGAATTGAATAAAACAATAGAGTTCAAGTATGTAGAAAACGAAGAACAAAAAGAAACGAAAACTTGAAAAAATTCAAGAAGTTTTACAGGAACATAATCATTATTATCTGGATACGTGACTCGCAACACACCTATCGCTCAATGATCTTCTAGAGACTACTACAGCTATAATTTATCAATTGGTCAGCTACTAACCAACCAAATACATACACACGCAAATTGCATCTGCATATGTAAATGGTTTCAAAGAGACATTTGCAGAAAAGGTGAACGGAGGGAGTGAGAAGGAGATCAGAGGTGAGGGTTCGCACGAAATGATTCGGGAGTTTAGTTTTAGAAAAATTGATGGCTATGTATTGAAACAGTAAAATCATAACTATGAATAGTCGGCGAATTTCGTTTTGGAAATCTTGAAGCTCTTGATTAACTAGGAAAGATTATGGAGTCAGTTTGGAGTTTTGGGACGTGGCCTATATCATTGGAATGCTCAGAAAACGCTGATTTCAAATATGTATTTAGACCTTCGAGGCCTGGTATTCGAGAAAAACTAGGTCAAAGACTGAAAAATGACAAAATTATACTCGAAAAAATGCAAACAATTTGCCAGAAAGGTAATAATTTGTCATTTTCCAGAACTTTGACCTTGTTTTTCTCGATTACCAAGACTCGAGGGCAAATTGTAAATATATATTTGAAATAAATGTTTTCTCAGCTTTCCAATGATAAATGTCACTTCCCATTATTCCACACTGACCTTCCCTAGTAAGTGAGAAATTATAGACACGTATCTCCCATTTTAGATAAATTTTGTATATCTGAAACAATCGAGAGAGACATAGAGCGCGAACTGAATTAATACGTTTTTAGTTTATAATTGTGGAAAGCTTGAAACTGTAAAATTATTTTGTGGACTGTCAATTGAAATTTTCAATTTTGGAATAGCAAATCAAGAAATAGAGATAAATGTTCAAGAGAAACATCTAATAGTACTTATTAGCACGGCATGCTTCTTACAACCGCGCTCCACCGAAACCGAAGAAAATTGTGTGCGAAATTGAGAGACACCAAGAATAAGAGCCATTTTTCAAGGTAATTTCGGTGGAGCGCAGTTGTAAGAACTGTGCAGAGCTAATATACCAGCATTAAAATAATAAAAATAAAACAAATATTCAGTAGACCGGATAAGAAAACAAAAAAATAAATATCTAAAAGGCGCCAGAGCCGTTGACATGTGACATGAATAATTTAGTCTTGACTGAACTCAGGTTCTAAAGAGAAAGAGAAAAAGCCGATGCAGAAAAAATAACAAAATAGACCAAATTGCCAATTTTATGTAATTTTCCAATTTCCTTTAGTCAGAGGGGGGAGCTAAGACTAAAAAACATAAATGGGCAGGTTGGAAGCAGAACACAGATGAAAGAACGAAAGGAATTCTCTGGAATCAGTGAGAATTTTTGAAAAATTTATTAACAAGAGACTACAGAACAGAGTTGCATGGAAGTAAACTCAGAAGTTAGACGGAAGTGTGTTTTATTTCGACAGTATAAAACGAATTGCAAAAATATAAAGTGAATACGTTGTATTGATGGTATTACTACCTTTCGAGCATAGAAAATTCCAACATTTTACCTATCCCCTACCAGTAGACCTAAAAAAATCTTCACTTCCGACTTCCGACTTCCGGGATATTTCGGGTATCAAAATCAGCTCTTTTTTCAAGTCTACTGGTAGGGGATACGTAAAATGTTGGAATTTTTATGCTCGAAGGGTAGTAATACCATCAATACAACGTATTCACTTCATATTTTTGCATTTCGTTTTATATTGTCGAAATAAAACACACTTCCGTCTAACTTCCGAGTTTACTTCCATGCAACTCTGCTACAGAACCGTTTGAATGAATTCCTTTTTTTTAACTTGCTAATATTTTTTTGTAATTTTTGAAACAGGAAATGTTTCGAAACTTAATTTTGAAATCTTCTCATTCATTAAAATTTAAAATCGCCGCGTTCCCACTGTTCTCTATTATTTCCAGACTCATGACATCATTCCGGAAAACAGAAGAAAAAAGGAATAAATTTGCAGAACATGTAAAGTTTCGTCCATCACCACGTGTATTTGGGAAGGAATTCCGAATGAATGTGGGAAAAGTCTCGAGAAAAGATAAATTAGTGAAGAAGTGTTGGGTCATGTGGTAGGAAATACTAAAATAGGAAAGTAGAAGAAGAAGTATATAGTATAGAAAATATAAATAAAATATGCAGGATTGGGGGGTGAATATATCTATTGACTGAAAGGATGGGAAATCTACAAAAAGAAATTTCGGTGCATATTGGAAATGGAGCATAATAGATGGAATACAAAAAGGAACAGCCATCAAAGTTCAAAGGATTCAATAAATTTCATATTTTGGACGTTTTGAAAAATGTATTATTTTCTGTTTCACGACTATGTCAAATATATTGTTCAAGTTAAATTATCAATTGGGGCCGTTTTAATTGTAAGATGAAAAACTATTTAAAAAATTAACTTTAATAAAAACTAGATTATTTAAAGCTACCATAATAGCGGGACGATAGTGTAAAGAAACCAAACTAAAATTTTTTGATTTTTTTTTCAAAAATTTCCAATTTTTGACTAAACTCAATCAAAAGCTGGTTATGCATCAGAAAATTGAATTTTTAAATGAAAAATTTCTAAAAAAGTTCTAAAAATTGGTTAAAAACTAGGTCTAGTCTAGAATCTATCTAATCTATCTAGAAGCCGGGCCTTGAAAATCTTATAACGGTCCGGCTCGGCCGGAATATTTGCGAGACAGCGATAGTTTTCAGGAATAATAAAAATATGGAAAGTTAAAAATTTTTGTAAAAAGCTTAGTCGCAGTTTGATATTCATTAACTTATGTGTATCTACTGGCTCATTTAATTCTTAAAACCCAATTTTCAAGAAATCTTTTGAAAACTTGAACATCTGACCCTACTGTACCCTCTGCCAATGACAAACTCACTACTTTCTACGTTCGTACAATTTAAAATCAATTAAAAACTACTGTATCTCGAAAAACGAAGAAGAATCAAAAAAGAAAACGCATTGGTAAAATGTTCAAATTCTGTTGAATTTCTAAATCTAAAACAAAATACGGAACATACATATTTTCCAGAATCTTCTTAGCTTTCCAGAAACCCCATCTGACATAAAACTCAAAACACAACTACAAGTCTCATCTGGAATTAATCTGAAATCCTCATGAATTCCCTAGAAATCACGTAAACCTACCGTATACTTATTTTCCACTTGAGAAAAAAAAAATAGGAGAATAAAGTGAGAGACGACTCAAAAATCATGTCAACAAAAACTACACGGGGCACTTGGGAATATAATTGAATTTTTCTCAAAAAAAAATCTGGTCGATAGGGGGAAAACTTGGAATAGGTATGGAACCTTTAAATTTTGATAAGGATATATCTTTTCCAAATGTCTACAAAAAATTCAATCATGAAAAAAATATCGAATGGTTTCAAAATTTCCAGAAACAGTATAAATATTTTTTGTGGATAGTTTCTAATGAGAACACAAAGAAAAGAAAAATAGCCAAGCGGAAAGTAATACAAATAACTATAACAAAAAACTATACAAAACCGGAAAACCAACAAAAAAAGAAACGGAAGGAATTAAGGAACTCCAGAATAGAAACAACAACAACAATTCACCTACTAGCATGTTTTGTTTTCTTTTTTCGTCCTCCCGTTGCAACTATTTTATGTTCCCTCCTCTGGTTTTGTAGAACATTTTCTTAGCAGACGGAGCACATTTTTGTTTTTTTTCTTTACTCTTCTGAGTGCTCTACCAATTATTCATTTTCAAAGAAATCGAGAAATAGTGTGGAGGGATGAGAGACGCAGAGAGAAGAGCTGACGTCAGAGATAGGAGGAAATGTGGAAAAATGGGAGATAAATGGGATGGAGATGGAACACGTTTTACTGCTGTAACGAAATGTTTATATTATGCTTTATTACACACATACGATATCCAAAAATTTCAGCATACACACCTAGATTTTCGTATTCCGAAGACAAACACAAGTTCTATGTATGGCAGTTTTCCGTTGAAATTGTCTAACTATGAGAGTGTGTCATGGTAATTCTGATTGTCCCATCAAGTAGATTTTTAATGGATCATACACATCAAAAACAGAGCTTCATTTTTGTAGTTGACAACTTTTTTGTACGGACACTCCCTAGCAAGTTACATTTCGACAAAGTAATTTCTCCCTCAAATCGACCAATTTCAGTGCAAAATAGTGCGATTTTTGAGCTGTCGCCTTAAAATGACCGTAACTCAGAAAAATTGTTAACTACAAAAATAAAAAAAACTATCGAAATCGCCCGAAATGAGACTGAAAACAGTTTGCGCCATCACACTTGGAACCAACGACTATAAAACATTTATTTTTTTAAAACTAGACGTTTTTCTTTTTTTCAAATCCGAAACCTCATGAGAGTCTATCCGTGTTTCTGTTTGTCCCCACTTTTAAAAAACGGTTTGTACACATTTATTATATAAATTATTAATTATTATCCCTCTTTCACAATTTTCTAGCGATTTTTAATACTAAACAATCTTTTTCAAAGGTATCAAAATTTTAAGTAAAAGCGAGATCATCAATCAATTTATCGTATTCCATCACGTTGAACACTCGAATCACATGGAAGTTTTCGCGATGAACAGCCATTGCATTCCGGACGGCAGTGAGCAGGAGAAGGGTGTTTCCGACGAGAAGACCAGCCTGAAATAGGGAGAGAATTCTTCTCTGTTTTAGTAGTTTTTGTATTTGAACTTCAAACAATCAGCTTACCGTGAAACCCGTAACAGAGGCGCACCCGATAGCAAGAGTTTGGAGCACCGTATCTCGGCTGTCTTTAAAGATATGTGAATTTTTGAACTAAAAAAATATTCTATGAACATCAAGCTATATTTTGTCAGTTGAAAGCTCTTTGATATTTCTTTTGAGAACCGAGATGCGAACAGGCACCGCCAGGTGCTCCTCTATTACAGGTTTTATGGTATTAGGTTGGCAAGAAAGTTTTTGTGCATGTTTTGTTTTGAATGCTGTCAGATAAATTACAAGAATCAAAACCAACTACGCATACCATTTGTTAGATAAACTCTCTGTGATTCTGATAGCAGTCAGGAATTCCTCCTGACGCTTCTCATCTGCAAGAGCCATGCCTATCTTTATTCTTGATCGACAACTCTTACAGCAATATTTTTATTTCCGCTTTCCATCTAATACCTAAATTTCTAAATTTGTGCAACCAACAGGAAAAGTTTACAAGGATGAATTCTTCTTTTGACACACTATTAGTAATTAAGTTTCCAACTTTGAGAAATGCGATTTTTCTGTGGTCGAAGTACCACGTACTAAAAGTGCATATGAATAGGATTTGCACATGCTGTGAGCTGTAGAAGGAGAGTTTTTATCTCAATCTTCCTGTGAATTATCAATGATAATCACTACTACTTATAACACAATTGGAAACTTTTTGAAATGTGTCGGCAAGAATAAAAAAAGAGACATTGAATTGTCATATTTTGGCCAAGATCCGCGTTCAGTGAAGGGTAGACCTGCGGCTTCGAATTCTCTCTCCTCTTTCAAACTTCAATCGACCTAACCATTTGGGTATCACTGATAGAGAGTGGGTATTGCACACAAACTACCCCAGGAAAACGCACCGACTTGGCGTTGATCAAGCGCTGGTAGACATCATCAAAAGGGAATCATACCCAAAGAAAATAATGACCCTAATGTGGAGGACCCAACCCAACGTATATGATTGGAAAATGTGAAACAATAATCTTCTACTTCTGTTCTTTTTGTGTGCAAAAAATCAAAACTATACGTGAGTCTTCAGCTCCACACGGTCAAAAAGTCTGCCACCTCCATAATGTTGCATATCCGCTAGTTGCATACCCGACAAAATATTTTCTCACCTAATATTGGAAAATAGTTTTTAATCATACAAATTAGAGCTTGGGCCTTCTTCTAACGAATTACTATAAGTTCGGGGTAATTCAGCGCTCGGCCGCTGAACAGGACTTCGATACTTGAAGTCAAGTCGAAAAATGGGTGGAAGTCTATTTTGCCTCGAAACAACCGGAGCTCTGCCAGGACGGTATCGGGAACATGCCCAGTAAATTGGAGACAGTTGTGGACTAAGATGGTTACTATGTTTGGTATTTGGTATGCTTCCTGTTTGAGTAAAAATAACTTGAGTCATGCACAAAAACTTTCTTGCCAACCTAATAGTTTTTGTGTGCATTTGATCATTGTATGGCAAACAAGAGAGCGCAGAGAAACGAGAGTGTCTAGCTTCTCTGCACTCTTCTCCATTTTCTCACTATTTCCTCACCTCTTCCGAAGTTTTGCCCTGTTTTGCATAAAACTCAAACCAGTCTTTCATCACCCGATTTCTGGCCATCATGACCAAATTCCGAGTGGCATCAGTGATGTTATCAGCAGCTGAAACGAAAAAGTGTACTTTCGATTGACACCTCACTCCAGACAGGATACACTCACCAGTATTGAATAACAATATTGCAAAGAGAGCACAAAACTCGGTGTCTGTCATTTTCGAATGTTCGAGTGCGGTTCCAAGTTCATTCAGACACGTTTTCAATGGGTTGTACAGTAGTTTCAGGCATTGATCTTTGTCCATGACAGTGTCTCCAGCGATTTTGTTGAATTCCTCTTCGAATTGGGCACCTTCATCAGCGAGGTCGGTATAAGAACCGTCCGGGGCGATTAGTCTGGAAATTTATTTACAGTTTCAGAATTTATTTATTAGAATTTGAATAAGTAGAGGCTTCATTCGAATCATAGACTTCCATTCTATAGAGTTTGTTTGCATTCGATTTTGATCTTGAATTTCTTAAATCTTGAACTGCTTGGTGATACAAGATTATATGAAAATAGACAGAAAATAGACAGAAAATAACGCCTTGTTGTGAAACTTCACACTTACCAAATGGCACGGGATCACAAAAGATAGACACACGTGGGGTAAAGATATTATTTTTTCTGTTTCGGAATCACCAGAAAGTCGGTTATAGAAATGTTCAAGTAATTGGTGACGTTTGCACTTTGTAAATTCGTTTTTCAAGCCTATGAGGTCTACCAAAACCGAAATTTTGGGACTGCAAGAAAATCGGGGAGAGGATTTCATTACGGTTCGAAAAAGTTTGCACACTTTCCCCGGTTCTCGTCCCCCGATTCAAAGGCTCTGCCCGATTTCCGTGGAGTCCCGAAATTTTCACAGTACCGGTGCAAGCTTGAGAACAAGAAAGTCTTTAATTATCTATGAACGATATAGTGCAAAAGAAATTTCGAAATTTAACCTGATTCAGTAATTGCAAGTGGTTGGTGATATAACACGGATACCTAATTATTATAAAGAATGCATTGTATCCCTGTTTTTATAAAAATGTTTTTGCATTTTTGCATTTTTGAAGAAACCCGAGTGACCGTAGAGTTTTAGGACGTGACCTATATCATTGGAAAGCTGATAAAACCCTGATTCCAAATATATATTCAGTTTTTGCCCTCGAGGCCTGATATTCGAGAAGAAAAAACAAGGTCAAAATTCGGTAAAATAGAGAATTATTACCTTTTTAACACTCGAAAACTCCAAAAATTGCAAACATTTTTCGTGTATCACAAGGGTAATAATTTGTCATTTTTCAGAAGTTTGACCTTGTTTTTCTTGAATATCAGACCTCAAGGGCAAAAACTGAAATATATTTGGAATCAGCGTTTCCTCAGCTTTCCAATGATATTGGTCACGTCCTATAACTCCACGGTCACTCGGGGGCCTTCCCTAGTAAATCATTTTTTTCATAAAAAATTAGAAAATATGAACTAATGAGGCTTTTTTACCCTATTAGTATCATAGAAAAAAGTTTTATCATTTCGAAATTTTTACATATTTCACCCCCACTACTTCCCCAAAACTCATACTTTTGTGTCTTCAATCCATCATATTTCACAGAAATATAATATTTCTCAAGCATAGCCAACGAAACAGCACATCCTTTGATCAATGCTTCCTTCGTATCCAAATCAAACTGCTTGAAAACACTCATCGAATTCATCATTTCCACATAAAGTATCAATTCGAATCGCATCTTCTCTTTGTAATATCTCTCGTCGAATCTCGTCGGTCGCATTTTCTGAAATAAAGGTGAGCTGATGAAATGGTGTTATAGTTAGTACAATGATTACTAAGCCAGTTCCTCCAATCATTTCTCGAAGTGATCCATTACAATAGAACATTCGACGACGAGTTATTGAGGTTTCATATACAGAGAGTAGGATTTCAAGCCAATTCTCACCAGATGTTTCTGAAAGTGTTGATTAGAAAAAGAAGGGGAATTGGTCAATTGGTAAGATTGTGGGGAGATGTTGGTTGATTGTTGGGCAAGCAATTTCAGTTTTAAACCTGATCCTATTCAAACATAAACCATAATATCAAAACTTCAAAATCAAAAACCAAAAATCTCAAGCCACTTACCTTTTGGCGCCACTGGAAGTGGTGGATTCTCATTACAAGTACTTGTACTGGAAATCCAACTACCAGGTGTGGCAGCTGAGAACAAAATATCATCTTTCTTATCTTCTTCTTCTTCTGGAACTGTTGATTCTGAGTTTGGAGAACGGGGTTTGATGGAATCACGAAGATTTTGAACGCCTGGAAACATATTAGTTTTCAAAGTATAACTGGAACAGGTATCCCAAGAAATATTGAACATTTTCACACATGCTATACTTAAAAAATTGTTTAGAAACAGTAAATATTTTTCAAAATTTTATAAACTCACTACTCGGATTCATCCCCATTTCGATACATCTCACATAACGACATGCTCGACAATTCGATCGGTGTCCTGGAAAAATAGAAAACATGTTTTTGGATGTTTCATATAAAAATAGTTTTATTCATTGCTTCTTTTTCTCACTCTCGGCTCCTATTTTTCTCGCTTTCAGATGGTTTTTCCGAAAATCGGTGAAACAGTGTTCTCCAGTTGGCTCAGCAATGAATTTTAGAGCTTGAGTAGCAACTCAGTCGATACGGAGCCTAATCTTAGTCATAACACTGCTCCCAAATTTCAGAACCACAGATACAGTACCGCTCAAAATGTTATCAACTTTGGTTGTTTTGAGTGGAAATCGACCAACTTTGACAGTGTATTTCGGTGTAACCTGTTTGTCCGATAAATTCAATTTTGTAAGGCCAAACAGAGCAAAAATAGTACATAATTTTAAAAGTTGACCATTTTTTTGTAGGGACACTATCTTGAAAGCTACAGGTTGTCGAAGTGAAATGCTCCAAAATTTCGCTAAAATGCACTGAAATTAGTCTGCTAGCTTTGACTGCCTGTAACTTTTATGGTAGTGTCCCTACTAAAAAAAGGTCAATTACAAAAGTTATGTGTTATTCTTGCTCTATCTAACCCATACAAAATAAAATTTGTCGGACAATCAGGTGACACCGGAATACACTGTCAAAGTTGGTCATTTTCCACTGAAAACAATCAAAGTTGATAACTTTTTGAGCGGTGCTGAAGGTGAGTGATAAAATGAAAAATGTAAAAGCCAACCAAAAACTATGTTCCCTCATAATTTTTCCTCCGTTTTCTTTCCTTATTTCCTATCAACATTTCTGTCCACACCAAACTAAAACATTTCCGTACAATTTCTGCTGTTTCAAGCAATTTCAAAGACCGTGTAGAGCAACAAGAAACTAGAAGTTTCTTTCGTTTTCCATTTGCATTTTGATAATTTTATAGTTGAGTTGGGAATACGTTTTCGAGTACTCTCTCTGTCAGTTTTACACATTTACAAAGATAAGAAAAGTGACTGTTCATCTTATCATCATGTTCTCATTATTGTAATATTTGCCTGTCTGGCAGAATTCATGATTCTTCGCAACATTTTTCCATTTCTCCTTTCTAAATTTTTGATCAGAACGGAGAGAAAAAATGGAATGGGAATGACTGATAGATACTGTATTCATGAATAGACAAAACGAGAGAGTGAGAGACGCAGAGAAAGAGAGAAATAGAAAACGAAACATATTGAAAACGGACTGAATCATGTTGCCATTTCTATTGAACAGAAATAGAGGAGAATAGGAAAAAATATTGGATTGAACATTTAAAAATGGAACACCATGCCAGACAGACAGACAGGGATAGCTAGACAGGGGGCTTTTGATCAGCTGGTAGTGCGTGACTAGAGTGTTGGTGTAGATTTACGAGATCCCACCGTAAATCTACATGACGTACGGTAAGCCTGTGAGCCCACACTACCCCTCCCTCAGACTTACTTCTATCCAATGGACACAACGAGTTGCCGATCGGGTCTCTTCTACAGTAATACCGTCTTGACAACACTACAGTACGCCTGAAGAATGCGGAGCACGCGGCACAAGCAATGCACCCAAAATGGTATCCACTGGAATTCGGGTTCTTACACACCGCGCATTCTTTCTTCTCTATGAAAGCAGCTGACGACGTGGATGTCGATGTGGATGGAGGTGAGGATACTGTAGATGGAGGGGACGCCTTCATATAGGAAGACGTGATTGATGACGTGGCAGATGACGGAGGTGACATTTTCATATATGAAGATGCTAGCAGGGTTGATGACATTGTGGCGGGAGTAGCTGGTGGATGGATTGGAGTGGATGATGTGGAGGAAGATGGAGTCTCGAATGGGTACCCGGTTAGCTGAAAGAGAAAATTTGTAATAGACAGAAGGTTAGGCCACTACCGTACTCACCTGTCCGGCACCGTTGAGTCGCATCATCGCGAGAACTCTCTGCTTTCCAAGTATTTCCATATTTGTGTTTTGATCTGGGATCCAATTAATTTTGACTAGTCGACTAGTAGTTTCTGTAGAAAAAGTGGAAGTAATTAGTTGGGGAGTTAGGGAGAACAGATGAAACAGTGAAAACGATTTTGAAAGCGGGAGAACGTAAGTAGATCAAGGCAGAAGTAAATAAGAAAGGATTCTCAGATTATACTAGCATGGAACGCTTCTTACAACCGCGCTCTACCGAAACCGAAAAAAATTGTGTGCGAAACTGAGAGAGGCAGAGAAAAAGAGACATTTTTCAAGAGCATTTCGGTGGAGCGCAATTGTATGAACTGTGACGAGCAAATATGTCTTTGGGATGGGAAAAGGTTCAAAACGACACTATTTAAAATTGTTTCAAATCTTTAAAATGGCTTATGAATCAATGCCAAATTGTTTTTCAGAAATCTTTGAAACAGTAGAATTTGGGTTAAAGTTTCGGTTCTTCAAGGCTTCACAGAAGTTTCAGTTCCAAAACTTACGATTGTTATCTAGTACTCACTGATCTATTTTTCTTATCTGTAATTCTAAAACTCACAGTTTCAGTTGCGAACCATATAAAAACATTTAAAAAAAGAAAAAAAAAACCAAGTTCCGATTAAGTTTCCGATCGCGAAAAGGTTTGGAAAACTTAACAAGAGAGGAGAGAAGTTGATGATGATCAAGTGAGAAAACAGATGTGATCGTCAGGGAGCGAATGTTGCGGGAACAAGAAAGGGGCGAGGAGTAGGAGGAGAAAATAAGAAGAGAAAAGAGACAAGTGATATGAAAAACGAAGAGTAAGAGAGGGAGAGAGAGAGTCACAGACATCTGACTAACTGTCAGTTCTTTTTTTTTTGGAAAAGGAATGGGGAATGACATCTTGCACTTTTACCATTTTGCATCAATCCAAAGGGCAACTTTCTTCTTTTTTTCTTGTTTGTGTGATTGGTTTGAAACAGAGAAAGAAAAGAAAATAGAAACCAGAGAGATAGATTCCTCGCTATCTTTTTTTCTTGTTGTTGACGGCGAAAGTGCAAAAGGGCGGAGCAAAACTGGGGTTTGCAGTCAGAGGTGACCGCGAAGAGGCGGGGGTTGAAGAGTAGACAGAAGGGGGACTAGACGGGACATCAGGAAGAGAAAAAAGAGAGAAGGCAAAGGTTTGTGAACACAGAATGAATCGAGAGAAATCAAAAAACAGAACGAAAAGACAATTATGTTGGGGCAAAAAGGGCGAATGGAAGGTGTGGGGACAGAGTATGAACTACTGTGTGATCTGATCGTAGGTGGGAAGAGAAAGTGACCACGGCACGGATGAGCAAAAGTCCAGGAGAGTTACAACTGACGGGTAGCATGAGCCACTATAAAATATCGCTCAATGATTGAAATCGGAAAAAAAAACTATAGTTGGCATACTTGCAAACCGGGCCAGCGGGTAACTCGCTTAAAACTCAATATTATAAGCTGAAAAATATACCAAAATGTAGATCACAGCGAATTCTATGTCTGTGATCTACGACGGGCCGGATGACCATTCGTTAATGTGCCGTGGGCTGGGGTAGAATGAGTTTTTGGCTATTTTCGAGTTTTTGGCACTTTTTGCAGCCCCACGGCATATTAACCATCCGGCCCGTAATAGGTCACGGATATGGAACTCGCCGAGATCTACATTTTGGTATATTTTTCAGCTCATAATAATGAGCTCTAAACAAATAACGCGCCGGTCCGTGTCGGCCCGTTTTGGCCCGGTTTGCAAGTATGAAAATTTTTCCTGTTTCAAAATTTCATGAAAACTTTTGAAAGGATAGGTTCAAATATTGGTTGATACGATGACTATGATACGATGACTATATTATATTCAAAACTATTCTCTTTCTGGCTCTGGATATAGAATGTTGGAGAAACTGCTACAGTACATCTACAGAAAGTGAGGTTTACTTGTTCACATATTAGCACGACAGGTTTCTTACAACCGCGCTCTACCGAAACCGAAAAAAATTGTGTGCGAAATTGAGACATTCAGAGAAAAAGAGACATTTTTCAAGGGCATTTCGGTGGAGCGCAGTTGTAAGAACTGCGTCGAGCTAATAAAGTTCCAGCTTTCAGTGTGCACTAAATAAGGCGAACCGACACGAGAGGACGCGTAATTTGCTTCAAACTGAGTTTTATGAGCTGAAAATTATACCAAAATGTAGATCTTGGCCAGTTCAACGTCTGACCTTCTGTGGGCTGGATGGCAAGTTGCCAGCCACGCCTGACACTGAATATTTTCCCATTTCAAAAGTTTACTAAAGGCTGAATTAGGAAAATTGAAAATAATCACAAGTGAAGCAGACTACTATCCAACAGTATAAGTAATCTCACTACAATTGTTTCAAAGTATCTGGAAATGTTGGAATTAGTTCGTTGATAGTCTTTTCAAAATATTATAACTTTAGAACATTCCAGTTGATCACAATGGGAACAGCAACCGCTGATGGAAAATGCCAAGAAATGTGACACCAGTTGCCATTCAGAACAATTTCTTTTGAAAGAATCTTGAAACTGAAATAAATGTGCTGAAATTCAAAGTGATCAATTGAATTTGTTCGAAATTATCTATGAGGAATACATATACTCCATTCTGAAGAACAAATTACACTATTTCAAAGTGCTCCCAAATTCAAATCGATGAAGCAACCGTGTTTCAAGAATAATCCAGGCTTCCTATTACTACAGTCTACTTCCAAACATTTTCTGGTAAATGGAAGTTGGATAAATGTGAAATAAAACACCGAAAATTGATTATGAGATCATATTTTTTGCTGTTTCAATTTTTTTTGAAAGTTGGAATTATTGTACCAGTGTTAATTGGCATAGTATTCTGGGATGACAAGTTACATCCGAAAATTTAGATAAATTTTGAAGCAGTGGAAGTTATTAAATGCTGAAATAGTCGATAGGATTGTGATCACGTTATAAGAAAAATAAACTACTGTTTCGTAACTAATTGAATTGTGATCACTTAGTTTTACTGTTTATTCCAGATCCCATCAAACGTACCTAAAGCTAAATTTCTGACTCAATAAAATAATTTTTGATTGAATAATACATTGCTACAGTATACAAACAATAAACATGTTTATAACTAAAATAACTGAAAGCTTACCAGATTTCATAAGAGACGTCATGTTATTGTTCTGAATCATCGAATCATCATAGCATTACTAGACAAGACGGCTACATACATGTAATCAGAGCCCGATTTACACAAGAATTGGTCCCAAAAGTCTTCAAAAAACAGGATACAGTAGGGAATTGAAAATGCCCTTTTATGAAACAACATGAAACTGAATTGCATGAAAAAACAGTTGCTGGTTGAATGTTTCTGTTTTGTTGAACCAGTGAAGTTACAGCTTTCTGAAGTAAATAAGATTGAAGGGGAGAAGGGTTCGTTACCATCTAGCAAAACTAAGACGTTTCCGATGCAACCAACATCTGAGTCCATTCAATTCCTTTCCACCGTATCAGAAACCGTAACATAAAGTTGTTTGTTTCTTGAGCCAGACATCAAGAAGAGATTCATTTCAGACAATATCTTTCAAAAATGCAACAATTACGGGATTAGGGTGTGGGAAAATGGAGTCAAAACTGGAATTGTTCCAGGATAACAAGTAAGAATACAATGGTTTTGTAGGATGGCTCATTCGGTACATTTTTATTCTAAAGTAGGAGACAACTGGAGAGACTGGAAGAGACTGGAAGATCAGTGTTCAAAAGCTAGAATCTGAAAACTAAGGAAACAAAAAAGTTGACTTTTTTCAAAAGCAGACGATTCTAGACTGTTGACTAGTCATCATAACACAACTATTTATGGGATACTAGACGGATTAACAGAGTGTTTCTTATAGTTTCCCAACAGAAGCTGCCAGGGGAGATGTCTGGTTCACGGTTCGAGAATTTTTGAAAGTGAAAAATTGGGATATTCATACTTGCTACGGGCCGGGATGAAAATTTTGAATTTTTTTGATTTTTTTTCCCAAAAACGTCGAATTTTTGATTATACTTTAGAATTCAATCAAACGCTAGTTCTACATCAAAAAATTGAATTACATAATGTAAAATTGAAAAAAAAACAAAAACTAGGTAAAAAATAGGTACTTTTTTTGAAGCCGGGCCGGATCTTGAAATTTCTCTACCGGCCCGGTTCGGCCCGGCCTTAAATTTGCAAGTATGGGGTTATTGTTGCTAAAAATATTTCAAGAATAACGGACCAGTGAAGTTTCTGCTTCGAAACTCCAATAAATTCGAATTTTTGAAACCTTTAAAAATGCTACGAGTGTATTGTCACGGGGCAAAGATCTAACCACACGTTCCCCATGATGCACTCACCAACTGTCATTAACTCAGACACAAAACACCCCACATCCTCATCTCCCCTATATCTCAGTTTAGTTTCCACCAAGCGGTCGTGGTCGGTTGGCTCCGGCCGACGCTCCATTATACCGCCACAACAATAAAGATTGTACAATCTATCATGGATATTCCTCACAACAGAACACAGTTCACTCGTTAACGAAGGTTAAGAGAACGCCTTAACCATATTTCGTTACAGTATGAACAAAATTCAAGTTTTCGTTTTCTCCTAAAACATTTTCTTGAAACGGAATAGTTTTGAAGAATCGAAGATTCCGTGAAAGCTCTCAAGCATACCCAGCCTAGTGTTGCCGACATAAAAAATAGATTCAGGATTGGTTTTCTTCTTGAAAATTTCCCTGTTTCAATTTGAGAACATGGGTTTTCAGGTTCTCATGCCGACCTGTGCTTCTCTTTGATTTTTAGATTTAAAAGGAGAAGTTTCAATTAAATTCATGACAGAAACCAACACAGATAAAGTCGTGATAATTAGAGTGAAATTCAAATTTATGGAGAAAATCCTTCCGAATTCCAAAAAAACATTGGAAAACAGTAGTAGAAGCCTTTTGTCAATGATAATACCACTTAAAGGCAAAGTGATAAATTAAAAAGATTTGAAACAGTAATCTCGGAAATAAAAATTCCATTTTGAACCTCAATAAGGTATTCTTGATCTAAATTTAAAAAAACGTCCCCATCGTCTTTGTCAAAGTCCTTTCAGTTCCTTCTAACTATTATGTATTTGTTACTTTCAGATGATGAAAGAGTCAGAATATCAAACAACAACATTATGAATTGGAAGAAAAATTACATGTTCCCAGAAGGTTAACTGGTAATTTGGTTAAGAATCTTCAAACAATTTGAGTCAATTGGTATGTCTAGAGGAAAGAGTTAAACGATTTGGTGAACAACAAACGATTTGAGAAAAGTGATGGATTAGGGGAAGATGGATTGACAAGATTTAATTTTTCAATGCTTTAAGAAAAATAGGTATAATAAAATATACATGGGAACATGTAGAGTGGATGCTGAAAAATACCGGAGAAATGGAACAAAGATTATAAATAAGTTAAGGTTTCTAATTTTTGTAATAGTTTAGTGATTTTGTTCAGTCAAAAGCATTACGGTATTCAACTGACTGCCACATCTTTTTTAGGTTTTCAAGTATCGAATTTTTCAGTAGTGTTCGACTGGATCCCACTAAATAAATTTTACTGTTTCAAGTTTGAGTAAAAGCTTATCGCAATTTTTAAAGTTGATGGGCGATCCAATTTATACAAAAAATCAGATGCATTTGTAATAGTAAAGGAATTTAGATATTCTAGAAAATAAAAATTTCAAGAATATGGAAAAAAAAGAAAACAATTTAGACCAAATGTTCACCGATTCAAACAATAAATACACAATGAATAGGAGACATCCATCAGGATATGATCTAGAAGAAATGAGAGTGTGAGTGAGAAGACTACGGTTTGTTGTAGAAAAATTGAACGTCATAGACTACAATAAGATCGTCGCCTGTATCTTCCGCATGATGATGTTAGAATAAGGAGAAGAAAGAGAAGAAGGGGGTAAGAGATAAGAATCCGTTGAAACGGGTGTACAGAGTTTGATAGGAGAGACAGCACGGGAAGGTATCCGGATTTCATTAGATTTTCTGGGTTGATCCAAAGTTCGAGAACAAAAATTTTGAGTGGATGGGTGTAGTTTGTTGCGAATTGTGAAAAGATAATGATGACTGAAAACTGGAAAAGTTGGAAAAGTGTATAGAAATCAAAATATTAGTTCATCAAGTTAGAATTTGTACTTCTAGATTTATCGAAAATTAAAAAAAGTTTTCGTAGAAACAGTGAAATTATCAATATTTTTCCGAAAAATAATTGAGTTTTTATCTGGAAATAAAATTACGGACAGCCTCATATTACCAGTAACGGACCAGTTCCTATAAGCGAGAGTTCTGAACCGGAAAGTTTTAGAAAATGTCTCTTGGAAATATGTCTTCAAATAGTAAATTTTTTCCAACTCAAGTTACAAAAGATTAATGAAACTGTATTTTTTTTTCGAAAAAAGCTTCTTTGACGCCCAAATGTCTTGAATAACCAAACTACACCGTGCCTATTTATCCTCACAAACATTTTTGTTGTTGATCTCTGTGGGTCAATAGTCCAAAATCGAAATAAACGATCTTTTCGAAAAGATAAAATTCGGGAAATTTCGAAATTGAAAATTTAAGCGTAAACATTTCACAAAAATGTTTGTTCATGGCTTCTGCTGAAAAAATACTGAAAATATAATAGTATCTGACAGTTAGTATTCGAAAACTTTGGAAACCGTGTATTTTTTAAACTTGAAAATAACCATAATCATCCGCAAACCACTATTCAAAACTTTATTGCGTGCGAGAAAAAATCTACTGTTTCAGAAAAGTGTTGAATATTTTTCATCTGATCCAAATATAATACACAAATGTAATGTTTATGAAAGGTGTTTAAGTATGGATAATGAACTTGGGGCCGTTTTATTAGCATGACACGCTTCTTACAACCGCGCTCTACCGGAACCACCAAATGCCAATTTGTTGCTACATTCAGTTTGTATTGTCAAAACTACACAAAATTTCATTCGACTAAAAAGCCAAGACCTCTGCATAAAAAATACTCACCTGTTCCCTAAACCATCATTCCAAACAAAACGGAAGCTGAAACAACACACTCGAATGGGGGAGACTACGAAAAAAAGAAAGTATTTGTGCTCTCGTAGTTTTTGCACTCATATTGGCTCACCCAAAAATGATCATTTGGCTGTGATCTGTTTGTTTGTGAAGTTGATGACGAATCAACCGGGCAGCACTGACAGAAAGAGAGAGAATGAGTTCAACTAGAAAACATCGGACAACAAATAGAAAAGAAAAAATGAGCAATAGGAGAATAGAGAAAGAGGGAAAGTGTGATTGGCTCCACTTATTTATGTTGCGATTTTGAGAAAAATGTCTAAAAGAAATTAGCTGAAATTATACTTGATACAAAATACATATTTTAGAAGAGAATGACGTCTAGTTTAGGAGGAAATCTGTCTTTAGTATTGGTTGGAACTAATGCAATGAACTACTAGAAAATGAGAGTCAAAATCAAAAAACTTCGAAACAGAAAATATTTTCAAAACTCATTGAAATTTGAAGGATCATATTTTGTCAACTCCAGAGTTCCTAAGGAAATCTAGATGGGAGATGACTAGTCGGTGGACGCAGAGAAGTTAGACTGTCTGACTTCTCTGCGCTCTCTCCATGACGAACTTCTCCTACTGTTTCTTTGAAAAACAAAACAAAAGAACAATTCTGAGTTTTGTCTCCAATCTATAATTAAACTTTCTCGTTCATTCAAAAAGTCAAACTTTTTGAAAAAAGTTTTCCATTCCGAAAAATGGCAACATCTCAAAGGAAATTAGAAGGAGCAATGCGAACAAACAATTTGGCACGTCCTCTTTCAGACAAAAAGGGTACATTTGGAAACATTTCTAAGAAGACGTAGAGTGACAGAGAACGAGAATAGATAAAGGAAGAAGGTATCAAGGATTAGATATCCAAAAGAAATGACGATCAGGGAACAAAGGTACAACGGATGAAAGAAGAGAAAAATTGTTTCCGACTTTATCTTTTTCTATTTCTGATCTGTTGTCACTCCCCCACGCATCAACCGTCTGGCACTTTTTTTTTGACATTATTAAGAAACCGGAACACTGTCTGGAATGTTCTATTTGAAGGTCACAACATATGAGGAATAAGGAGAAGAGGATGTGTAATAGCGATAGGAAAGGGGATGATCAGAGATTTTTTACAAAATGAGAAAACTGGACACCTTGGGAATCGTACATCTATGTATTGAATAAATACTGTTTCAAGTTAATCAGATATGAAATAGCTTAGCTTTCAGTGTATTACGTTGAGGTAACCAGCTAAAATAAATTAAAAACTATTTTTTTTACAGTTTCAGAATATTAAGAATAGGAAGATCCAATTGAAATCAGATGATTAAGTTTTCTTACATGTTCATGAGAGCGTTGAGACTCACAAGGAAAGAATCCCGGGTCGAGTTGGAGTTACAGGTCGAGGCATATATCACTAGAACGGAAATTTTGCGTTTATTTCAAATCTGTATTCTGTTTTTGCAGAACGATCTCGTGAAAAAAGTTATTCGCGTTTTCGTGGCTTCACAGTGAAAAAATGGACATTGTCAAGACTCAAAAAATTAACGTTTTTCTTATTTTTTTTTGTGTTGACTGGAATTCAGACTGGAATTGTGTCAAATCGTCAAATTAGTACTGTTTATTTTATCTGTCTTTGAATATCGAGAAGTTAAAAGTTAAAATTTTGAAAATTTTACAGTTTCACAGACTTTTCATAATCAGTTCTGGGCTTTTTCAATTTGATTCATCAGAAATAAGCACTTTAAACTAAAAAAACAAGAAAAAAATGTTGAGCAATAAAAATCCTAGGAAAAAAAAATAGATCATCGAAACATGAGGTAACTCCTGTCTCTCCAATCAAAATAACCAACTGTTCAAAACTGACGAGAGATAAGTCAGAATGAGAGACGCAGACATATACAAATACTAGTTGTGAGGCAATAATGCTCTTCTCTTTTCCTCTTTTTTGTTACTTTCGATCAGACTAAAAACAAAAATAGAGACATGACACATAAGTGTTGCTTACTGTTTGTTTATACTTGTGACACAGTTCAAGATAAGTTCATTTATTGAGGTAGAGAATTACAGATTGAGGAAAAGTATAAAAAGAAAAGAAAACAAAATATCATGCAAAATCCTGAGCATTCGAGTGGTCCCCTGTTATATACCATAGAGAGTGTACACATTTTTCAGTTTTACATTTAGTTACATATTTACATTATATAACAAAAATTCCAGTTTCAAAAAAAGTTATGGCATACATGGCAAGTTTCGTTGCTTGACTTTGTCCACTAATGATTGAAATGTTACATCTGTAAATGCGTGCCCTCTGCTTCCAGATATAGCTGACAGAGTTTCATTGTTCAATGTCACCGAGTTGGGGGCTCGAGCCTGAAAACAAATGTAGATGAGAAAAGCAAAAGAGTAGGTCCACGCCGGGTTCGAACCGGCGACCTTCTGCGTGTGAAGCAGACGTGATAACCACTACACCAGTGGACCGCTTGCCGGAGTACACTTTCACGGCGTACACATTATGGGTGGTCAACATTCTCTCTTTTCTCTAGCACCCTCTCCGCCTGTCACACGTAGCACACAAGGGGGACGGGGGGTCGACCTTTGTGAAAAAGGGAGTGTTGGTTTTCTCTTCATGACTTCTCAATTTTAGAAATTAGATCAAAAACACCTACTGTATAGGCGACTGTATACATTTCAAAACCGGCATTGACTGCATCTTTTGCCCGTTTCTCTGGGTCTGGTCCCTTGTTACTCCATCCATCTGTGAAGACAATCATCACTTTCGTTGCGATTCCAGGACGGGCTCCCTCGGATTCGTCGATTTGGGTTAGGGCTTTCTCGATACCGGCGCCTGAAACAATTTTAGATTGTTTTCAGATTTGATTTGAGAGGTCAGGGTTTCAATGTCTCCCACTCGGCCCTGAGCTGGAACCAGGTGATGATGGGTCTGATTTCTAAAGTTTAACTTCCAAATGAATTCGTTAAAGTAGGTGAGAACGCAAAAAACTGTTTGTGATTGAGTGGTACCCACATTTATCACAGCCCGCGTGGACAGAGGTGTTTTCGCCCGTGTAGCTCAGTCGGTTGCGGTTTTGTACCCATGTGCGTTCGGTCATGAGTTCGAGACCCGCAGAGCAAATACTTGACGGAGTTCGAGTCAAAATTTTTTTGAGTTCTCACCTCTTTAAGAACATAAAAAATTACACTAGATTTTCCGTAAATGAGTATTTTCGAAACGTTTCCAGCTCAAAATGACCCCAATCCTTCAAATTTTATACTAAAGAAACCTACCAATAGCAGTAGTTCCTCCCTTCGATTGCAACTTATCAATTCCTCTCAAAACTTCTTCTTGAGTCGTGTATTTCTTCAAATTGAATCTCACTCGGGTTCTTCCGACAGTGGCGAATGTGACTGCGGCGACCTGAAATTCGAGATAAACGTAGTTAGGAAGACATATTGGGATAGAGTGAAATTTCGTAATATTCAAAAAACAGTAATTTTTGAAACATCGTGTCACCTGTGTATAATGTGGTCCAATCTTCAATTGAGACACCAGTCGTTTGCTGAGATCTTTGTAAGAATTGTAGACTGGATCAGTGGTTGTGGAGAAATCAAGAACAAGGACAAGGTCGAGTTCACATCCTGGAAAAACGAATAGCACAAGTGTATGCGAGCAAATCACAAATTATAGAATACTATTCTTCTCAAAAATCAAAACTTTTTGAAACCGAAAAATAATTATTTCTCCTCTCACCTGTGATTGGATTGGTAGTAGTGGTTGTTGTGGTGGTTGTTGTCGTGGTAGTCGTGGTAGTAGTCGTGGTAGTTCTACACTTATCCTGTGCTTCTCTCAAAAGTCTTCTCGTGATATCAGTAGCCAAATCTCTTCCTCTGTGCATTACAATGTGGTTGATATTTCCAGTGATATCCATCAGTTCTCGTCTGGAAATAGATTTAATGCTAATAATATTTTCAGGATTTAAAAAGATTTCAGCAGGATTTGAATTTTTAGAAAGATAAATAGTTTGGTGGAACAGAAAACTTTAAACTTGAGAGAAATAATTCAGAACTTATAAACTGAATTGCATCATACTTGCAAACCGGGCGGGGCGCGACTTACTACGGGCCGGAGGACAAGTCCTTAACATGTAGCGGGCCGGGAAAAAGTGCCAAAAAACGCGAAAATGACCGAAAAAGCCATTCTAGCCCGGCCCCCTGCACATTAACGGATAACCATCCGACCCGTAGTAGGTCACGGATATAGAACTCGTCGAGATCTACATTTTGGCATATTTTTCAGCTACTCAAAATGAACATTTTCAGACTGCTCAAATCAAATTAATGGTGTCCATTTCAGTCATAATCAGCACCATCCGAATGATCCACTACCATAAAACTTTGAAACCGTTAAAAAAGTTTCCTGTTTCAAAAATATATAGTTACAGTTTTGTGCTCACGAATTTTCGTTCAATTTTTTCTTCTTGTATCCATCTCCCCATCCTCCCCCCATCCCTTACGTATCAACACTCTCTGGATCCCCAGTCGCTGCAGCGAATACCCAAGTATTGGGTTGAGCTTGAAGAAGTTTTCCAGGTCCCTTCGGGTCATCAGCACTTCTTCCATCAGTGACAACCATAACAAGTGTTGGAATAGATACATTCCTCTGGGCCATCAATTCTAGTCCAACTTCCAGCGCCTGAATGGAAAAATAAACAACAATATAAAAGTGTATGTCTTTTTTCTAATTCCTGGTTGGGGTTATCAACTGAGTCAGATCGTTAAAACTGTAAAGAAAAATGAATTCGAAAACATATTAATCAAAGTTTTAGCGGTTGTTTTTCGGTGTTTTGATATGTATTATAAGACCAAAATAGCGGAAAATGTTATTTATGTATTCACAATAAATCTTACAGTGGTTTTTTTGTTGAAAAAAAAACTTTCTAGTAATTTCTGAAACCGTGAAAATTTTAAAGTTCCACCCACCTTTTTAGTGTTAGTTGTTCCTCCAATAGCTCTCAACGCATTCGTTTTCTGCACGAATTCTTCATTAGACTTTGCGAAATTCCATGGAAAAACTTCTCGTCGATAGCTCAATCCAGAATAAACGATCATAGCGACTCGATGTTTCTCTGGTCCGATTTGAAGTTCTTCCGAGACATCTGTCACGAATTTTCTACTTTTATTGAATCCACCCTTCACAGAATCTGATCTATCCAAAACAATTAGAACGTTCAGTTCGCATGCCACCGGGAAAAGGGGCGTGGTCTGAGCATGGACGACAATTGCTAGTGCTGCAAGAGCACCAACCTGGAAATAAATAGAGAGTGAAAGGGGATGTATCTATATAGTAGGTGGATTTTTGTGGTGATAGATATATTACACAAATTGAAAACTGATTTTTGTATTTTCTTTATGATGTACCATTGAAACCGTAAAATAATTCCTAAAACTAGGAAAGTTATTGAACTTTCTGGTTGTGTTCGATGTTTCAAAGTCCATTGAAACCGTAAATTTTGGAAATTATACCAAATTAGTGAGACTGTTCTGATAGTTTTTTTTCTGAAAGTTATAGAATTTTAATTTTTTAAAGATTTGAGAATTCAGCATTTCTAGGATAATTTTACTAGAAAAATAAGAAAAGCAAACGGTCTTCAATTCTCATTATTTACAGAAACATTTCTGATTTCTGAAACCCTGAACTTTGATAAAAAATTGAACAGCTAGCTTAGAAATGTTTTAGTAAAAGATGAACAATTTATAAAGATATACAATTTCTTCTGGAATTACTTCCGTCCAAATTTTAGAAATACATTGAAAAAGTGATAAAAAATTTACCTGAAACCATAACATTTTTTTGAAAAATGTCAGAAAACTTCTAAATATTTCTTTTAGAAGGTGTGAAGGTGGGTCAAATATAGTATCAATCCAAAAAAAGTGTCGAGAAACAGAAAAAAAAATGAAGAGGTGGTCCTCCGCCTGTTCTAAAAGAGGGTGGGGTTAACTATATCAGTGATACAGTATTATCAAAACACGTCTTTTCTCTTCACTTCTCATTTCTTGTCGTTCCCTTTTTGAGAAATCAGAAAAAGAGAGGAGGAGAAGAGAGTGATTGAATGCTTCTCTATATCAGGTATCATTCATCATTTGAGGAAGAGAAGAGGGACCGAGAATCGAGTTTTCATTTCTCAAGTCAACGGTGTCTACTGTTTCAGAAGTAGTATGGAGGGGGTGATGAAAGGAAAACATATGTGTTGTGGTGACAGTGAAATTGAAACACTCGACTGGTCACTTTTTGGTATTGAGGGAGGAGAAGGTGATGACGTGATCATTGATGACATAATTGTTATGGTCAGATGTTAATGAGGGGTCAAAGGGTCAAGAGAAAACTTAAAGCTAACAAAGTGAGGATCGGAAACAACCGTTGACAACTTTCAGCTTTTCAAGCTAGTCACTATTATTGCTATCTTCAAACTGAAAAGAAGGTTTGATTACTGAAACTGCACACTTCAAGTTTACGATAAGTTTTGAAACAGTTAAAATTTGTAGAAAAACTTCAAATCTCATGAAACCTCGTGTTTAGTACAGTACAGTAAGATATACAATTTGGCCATTTTTAGGTAAAAATTACCAACTTCGAGAGGGTGTTACGGTATTTGGAAATTCAGAAATGATGGACGGAAATAATTAAGAGCCGTCTGAATGATTTTGATAAAATCTTGAATACATCAAGTTCTTCACTACGCTGATTTTACAGGTAGTTCTGATCTGGCTAAGTTTTGAGAAAACTCTGAGAGCTCATTTGAGTTTATCAAGCGTAACGGTTGGATTCCGGTAGAAATATCTGGAAGAGTTTCTCTGTATCAGAACTCTACCGTTTCAAAACTTAGCCACATTAGTTTCAGCTCCGACTATAATGAAACGTCGTTCTCAGACACACAACGCTAGGTTCAATCCTATCATTCGAGTGAAAAACTCACCGTAGCAAGCAGATAAATTTGTTGCATCAAACGTAGGGCGAGTTGCTCCGGGTGTCCGGCTATTTCCTTCTTCTCCGGTCAATAATGAGAAAAAATGAAAGTGATTTCAGAAGGCGTCTCAAAAGTGCTGGTCACCTCTTCCCCTCAAACTCCGCCTCCTCAAGTTTTTTAACCGCCTGACATGAAAATGCGGGCATTGTTCAGCTGACCTTCAAGAAAACGATGGCAGAGAGAGAGGGCGCCTAATATGATAATCGTCTACGATATGGGCAGTCGTTTACTCAATTTGATAAGATAGTGAAAAACCATATGTTTATAGTAAACTATGTGAGAAGTGAGTGAGAGAGAAATAATGATAGTGATAGAGATGTTATATGACCTGAAATGGACAGAGGGCTTGTGAGGGAATGTGTAATAAGAGGAAGAGAAGTAAAACAGAATTTATGATAAGGGAAATTTCAGCGAATTTAAAAATTTTATGGGGGTCAAGTTGCAGAAGTTTCGAATTTCCTCGTTTTTCGTGTGCAGGAAGTCTCAGTTTAGGTGATCAGAAATTGACGAAAACTTGAAAAGTTGATTCAGACGATTTATGTGGTCATCTCAGGTTGTGAATTCCATTGGTGATCGTGTAATCAGTATAGAATCTATGCAAACAGTTAATTAAATACTAGAGCTCAACTCAGAAAAAAATTTGTTTACTGACTAATTTTGAGGCTCGTTTCATTTAGCTGCACCCTGATTGACTGATATGAACCACTAGGTTTGCTTGTGACTTTTTTGTCTGTCTGGGTAAAATTTTGGATAGATAATGATTCCTAAAATGGCGGTCTTGCTTATCAATTCTTACAGTACCATCTCTCCACCCTTTTCCCTTCACTCTGTTATTTTAATCACCAAAAACCACTCTCCTTCCCTGTTTCAAATCTGAAACCGAAACCCATTCCAACCTTTTCACCGAGATCAATTTGGGGTGTGATCTGATCTATCAAACAGTCTCTTCATTTTCTCCCGTGTGACCAATCTATGACATCAAAAATTGAATGAACTTTGTGATCAAGACTACTTGAGCCATCAGGAATTTTGTAAACACTCGAAAAACTGTCTTGCAGGCTAATTAATTGGTTAGGGAACGAAAATGATTGTGATGGACTCTGATCATTTGTAAATTTGGTGTCTGTAGAATATTTGCCGCGAAAATCAAAAATTTCTGTTTCACAGTTTCTCATAGTACTTCGAGCTGAATAACTGATTGCTCATATTCTCGTTTGAAAAAATCTGATTTCAAGTTCAAATATCTGTTAGAAAAACTGATTTCTCTAGTATAGTCAGAAATATTTATTATAAGTTTTGATAAATACTAATCTGTGAGCATCACTACTGACTATTCTGAAACTGATTCATGATTTCTTCTTCTCGTAGACTTCCCCTCTCAACCAGTATTTTAAAATAGTTCCAATTATATTTCAAGTGTTCCTCCTGTTCTGAATATGACGTCAATCACGCTCCATCATCACAAATCATAACAAGACACATATTGGTCAAATATATTTATTTTTCGAACACAAGAAAGACAAAGAAAGTAGACGAAAGTGGGAATCGGGGGGAAAGCAATGACTCATTGATGAATAAGAATGAAGGAAACGAGAGATCAAATACCCGGAAAAAATTATAAGGAAAGATCAAATAGAGTAATTTTGGAAAAGGATTTGAGAATCAATAAAATGAAAAATGTGTACTGTTTCTGAAAATATTTCTTAGTTGTTCAAGAGAAAGCCGGATTTGATACGGAATTGACAATCAGATCGAATATCAGATTGCTTTTCTATCCAAAATGAGTGATGACGACTGTTTTTCAAAATGGAAGAAGCTATTAGCACGGCACGCTTCCTAAAACCGCGCTCTACCAAAACCGAAGAAAATTGTGAGCGAAATTGAGAGACTCAGAGAAAAAGAAACATTTTTCAAGGGCATTACGGTGGAGCACAGTTGTAAGAACTGTGCCGAGCTAATAGAATGTTTTGAAACTGGGGTTTTTTAAACTCCCGAGAACAGTTATAGAAACAAAACTAGATATTCTAGTACCGTTTCAAAAAAAATGTTTGAATGTGAGCATCCAAATGTCTTCAATATTCCAGACCCTCTTTGCTCCAAAACCTATATCTTTCCCATCACAATCCATTTCCAAAACAACCCAGAAAAAACCTTAATTTTGGAATTTCAAAACTTAATTATTCTCTAGACATAATCAGTTCTTGTCCTAATTGGAAGACTAGGCATCGGCGGAGGAAGTGACGTCTCATGCCACGAATCACCACGTTTCAACGATGCTTTTCCCTCATCGTGCTGCTGTAATTTGAATTGAATTCTCTACTCTAACAATCAACTATTGATAATTCCCCCACCGATTCCCAGTCATTTCCATTTGTACTTCTCACTGATCCACGATCCTCTATCTTATCATCACACACTGGTTTTCCACTTCGACGAACGAATATCATCCACAGTTGTTCTGTTACCTGGAACGGAAAAAGGTTAGATACGTTAGTTTTTTGAACGAAAAAAATTAATGAATTAATTAATTTTAAATCTATTGTCGCAACAAAAATGTCGGAACTTTTTTATTTCGATAATAATCAATACAAATCATTAACCGAAACAATTGAGAAAATTTCATGAGGAGGTTGTGAAACAGAAAAAATGTACGGAAACTCTTTAATATTGCGGGTCACTTCGAGTGAAATCGTAAAAAATGATGTTCGAAGAAATTCAAAAGCAAAGGAAATGCGAAACTCTGTTCTTTAGCTTCTCATGATATTTTTCATAACCGTTTAGGAAATTTCTTAGGTTTTTTAAGGACAAGAACTGGGCTTATTGAGATCATCTTCAAATGAAACTACTCAGAAACAGAAAGTATTTTTTTGCTGTTTCAAAAATTTTCTATCATAAAAGTACTATCTGTTAATTTCGTTATCTTATCTGCTACAACAATTTCAGTCGAGTACTTGGAATCCTTAAAAATATAAATGTTTAAAGTTTTCTTTAATGGACCTAAAGGTAAAAGTCAATCATTTAATACAGTTTTCTATTCACGAGTGCAATAAAGATAATTGTTTTAATTTTTTACGAAGATAATTGTTTTAATTTTTTATACCAGTTTGATCCTTTTATTTAAAAAAAATTTAAATGAAACCCACCTTTGCCGCCATCAAATTTCCAGAGTGCGAAGCTATCATTTGCAACAGAAACACCCCGTCAGCTCTCAAAAATCGATGCACAAATCGACTGATCTGATCCGATTGAATATCCAAATGCTTCGCCACAAAGTTCTCTTTACAAGTGTTTGAAGCAAGTGCAATGAACCAAAATATCAGATTCAGTGCCGTCACAATCGCCAGTACAGTGAGCCAGAGCCACAAGAAAATGAATATTTTCTCGGTGAGCATGTTGATAACAAGCACACATTGAACAGTATGCCTGTGTACATTTCCGAGGACTCGAATCTCGAAATCACACAGTGTAACTCGAGGGAATTTTCCAGAATCTCTCCATTCTCTTCCCATGAATAGATCATAGAGAACGTGTGCTCCGAACATTGGATAGTCAGATGTTTGGAGAAATGAGTTGAGCAACATAAATTGGAGAATCACATTCGCCAGATGGAGTAGTTTTATAAAGATGTAGACAGTTGACACGTAGGCTCCATAGAATTTTCCAAGTTTCACGACTGCAAATATGTAGACACTGTTCCTCCGTGCTCCATGCTCCCTCTGGTACATCAGAGCATCATCAATGTGACGAGCGACAATATCGACAGTCTTGTCACGGACAACTGGATCTACATTCTGTTCTCCGCAAACGAGTTGGAGAACCAATCCAGCGTTGAGGCCTGGAAAGAAAACTGTTTTAAATTACTAGATTCACAAAACTAGACTTTCTAACAATTTTATTTTTCTATTACTTTTGTTTTTGAAGCTTCATTGAACGATCTCATAGGAATTTACGATCTTATTTCTCTTAACTATTTCGAAGTTAATAATCAAAGACTTGAAAGAAGGCATTTTGATTATTGTGTTCAGAATTTTCTTTTCCGATATTTGGAAACTGTTCACATTTTTTTCTGTTTCAACCTATCTGGATATGAGTTAGGCTGCTTCAGAATGTTTAGTGTGTGTCCTGTAGACGGTTACGATTTATTTTATGTTTTCGTTCAATTATGAAATCGAAATCATCAAAATATTTTGAAATTCATAGATAAATAACTTCTAAGAAACAGTAGTTTAGAAAAAATGCTATGTTTTTTTGTCATATTTGCACCTTTAGGAATTTCTGTCATCTAATTTTTAGGTTTAAAAAAAACTTTGAAGCATCAATACATTCAATACTCCCATAAACTTCTCATTGACGGAATTTCTCTGTAGCCTCTGCTCAATTCAAAATTCAACTTTTTTTCTACCGTTTCAGCTAATCTAGGTGAACTGTGAAGTTTCATGAAAGTTTAATGGGATAGCAATTGTAGATGAATTCCATCTTTTGATACTTATAATTACAAGATCAATTGAAACTTTTTCGATGGCAGCTAACTAACTAGGGAAGGATCCTGAGTCAAGATGGAGTTACAGGTTGAGATATATATCACTGGAACCGAAATTTTGCGCTGATTTCAAATCTGTATTCTAATTTTGCTAAACGATCTCGTGAAAAAAGTTATTCGCGTTTTTGTGGCTTCTCAGTGCAAAAATGAGCATTTTCAAGACTCCCAAAATTAACGTTTTTCTTATTTTTTTCTATTTTTTTTGTGTTGTACGTGCAGTTCCAATAATGTTGATTGTATTATTCGTGTTGGAACATCAGAAAATTTTCAGACAAATTTTTTGTAGATGCGTCATTTTTGAAAATTTAAAAAACGTCACAAAAATTTTTCTGAAAATAAATTCTGAAATCAAACTATGCCAAAACCATCTTCACATCCGTAGTCATACGTACAAAACGAAAAAATTTGAAAAAAATGAGAGAAACGTTATTTTTGGGAGTCTTGAAAATGCTCATATTTGCACTGGGAAGCCACAAAATCGCAAATAACTTTTTTCACCAGATCGTTTAGCAAAATTGGAATACAGATTTGAAATCAGCGCAAAATTTCGATTCTAGTGATATATATCTTGACATGTAACTCCATCTTGACTCGGGATCCTTCCCTAGTAAAGTTGTTTACAGTTTTGAACAATTTAGATGATCTGTGACATTTTAAAAGTTCAATGTATGCCCGATCTACGATTATTCGTTTTTTTCTTGTCGAGATTAGAGAATCAGACTAAGCCTTTTTCGAGTTCAATCGTTATCTAGATTTCATAAAACTTGAGAAAATTTTCAAGTTGTTCTGCTATTTTCATTACCGAAATTGCTCATTCAAAAACATAAATCATCCTACCACTCTGTCCAGCCAACATCCTCCATACCGAAGAAGGAATGTGAAATGTCAATGCAGCTACAGCTAACACAAACGGCACCCATTGATAATATCCTATTTGTCGACGCTCCCGATCGTCTAGTCGGTGAGGTATCAGGTCCTGGAAATCATCATTTTCTGGTAGATTTTTTTTTCTATTTCAATCTTCCATTCAATAATCATTCGAGCTCTAATCAGAATGGGACTAAATTCATTCCATCATTTTATATATTGCTCACCTGAAACGGTACCCAATAAGTGTTCTGCACCCAACAATAATTCTCCGTATATTGTTCCATTGCCCTCGTAAATTGTGCCGGCACAAAACATTCTATCGGATGTCCGACTGCAAAGAAATAATATACAGTGCGTAACACAAGTATAAGGCCACCCATGAAATTGAGTTTATTGGCTCAGCGGAACATTTTTGGTTAAAACTAATAACGGATTCGGATTCCTCATCCAAAAATACCCTTAAGAAAATGTTTTTGTGACATGACCTCCAAAACTAGGATGGCGACGTTGCAAAATGTGAAAAATGCGCACTTTCAAGCGTAACATAAGTATAAGGCCACCCCCGGAGTTGAGCAAAAAGAGTCGAATAAAAGCAAAGTTGCACTCTAGAATTGCATTTTAGGATTGTACAAGTTACATTCAAGAAGAAAACATCAAAACCATATAGTCCTGGCACTACTGGTCTGCTGGGAACCTGGATTCAAGTCTCTCTCCATTTTTTCTCTTTCAGGCGCTAAATCTGGGCTCTAAAAGCGGCGTAAGTGGGTAAATTCTTTGAGAAACCATGTCTCCAAATGCTCATTCGTTGATTTCAAAAGTTTAGAAACATATCTTGTACGTTTCTGGGAAGAAATTTGAGGTTGGACTCTACGCACAGTCTGCACTGCTGTCAATATTAGAGAGATTTGAGTCGCTAGCTCGTCGAGATCTTGATAATGAGAGCTGGAAATGTTCTGTAATAATGCAGATAGATGCTCAGTATCTGCTGGATACAAATACCGTTCAGTTAAAATGATGTAGTCAATTTTCCGAAACCCCATCTGAGTTACTAAAGCCAGGGCAGTACTGTTACTAATGATGTAGCTAGACTGCTCACGAAAAAACCTTTGTTGGCACTTTTCCACTTTAAAAATTTATGTTATTAACATAATAAAACTTAAAAAATGGATGACACAACTCTCGATCTATCGATCGGAGGAAGACCTTGAGCACCCACGACATAGCCCACTTTTCTTAATGCATAATTATGATATGTCGGCAGTTGGACTCAAGACAATCCATCAGATATCCACAAATTTGAACGGTGTTTGTATCCAGCAGATACTGAGTATCTATCTGCATTATTACAGAACATTTCCAGCTCTCATTATCAAGATCTCAACGAGCTAGTGACTCAAATCTCTCTAATATTGACAGCAGTGCAGACTGTGCGTAGAGTCCAACCTCAAATTTCTTCCCAGAAACGTACAAGATATGTTTCTAAACTTTTGAAATCAACGAATGAGCATTTGGAGACATGGTTTCTCAAAGAATTTACCCACTTACGCCGCTTTTAGAGCCCAGATTTAGCGCCTGAAAGAGAAAAAATGGAGAGAGACTTGAATCCAGGTTCCCAGCAGACCAGTAGTGCCAGGACTATATGGTTTTGATGTTTTCTTCTTGAATGTAACTTGTACAATCCTAAAATGCAATTCTAGAGTGCAACTTTGCTTTTATTCGACTCTTTTTGCTCAACTCCGGGGGTGGCCTTATACTTATGTTACGCTTGAAAGTGCGCATTTTTCACATTTTGCAACGTCGCCATCCTAGTTTTGGAGGTCATGTCACAAAAACATTTTCTTAAGGGTATTTTTGGATGAGGAATCCGAATCCGTTATTAGTTTTAACCAAAAATGTTCCGCTGAGCCAATAAACTCAATTTCATGGGTGGCCTTATACATGTGTTACGCACTGTAGTTTTTTGATGATTTCTATTCATTTTATATAACTTTGTAAGCTTGAATAACAACTCAGGGAGAAGAAGGAGGGAGGTCCCAAGAATAGTTTCTTTTTTAGATGGGTTGAGTCGGGGGAAAAAGAGAAAAGAAAGAGGAAATTAGAGCGAGAATCGTTGTATTCAATCATTATCAGATTCAGGGCAAGTTCTCAAGACTTTAAAGTACTTTCTGTTAGTTTTTGAGGTTGTTTTTTTCAATTTTAAAAATCAGGAGATAGACACTGTTTGACTTTCATATGATCGGTTTTTGAACCGTCCGGTTCCGGCAGACTTGCAACATCTCGGCCCGGCTCACAAAATTTTCCGGATATTTTCATAGAAACTGTCAAAAATCCTATGTACGCTTGAGTTTTTATCGAAAATTCGAATTTTTTTCAAAAATATAATAGAAAAAAATTAAATTTTCAATTTCAGTTTTTTGTAATAACACCCGGGGCGGGTCGGCCCTTTGCAAATCTGGGTTCCGGAATGTTAGTCGCGGAATTTTCGGCATTCAAACATTTCAGTGGAAAATGAAACGTTTGGCACTTTGAAAATTATTTTTTAAATATTGAGTATTCAAAAAAAAAATTCAAAATTTTTTTTGAGGTGAAGTTCTCAAAAGATTTTCATGAAACAGAAACAATTTTTCGGCTTTTCGGATCTTTTTATTCAATATTCCCTCCGGAAAACAATTTGCAATTTTCGAACAGGCTCTTTCTTCATAATGAGTTAATGCTTAGACAAATGAGAAATAAAATTAAAAAATTACTGTTCCAACTCTTTTCCGAATATCATGATATCCTTGTTCAGATTAGTTCAGTAAATGAATAATTGATTTTCGAAATGTTTGGTCATCGTTTCACCGTTAAAATCCTAAGTTTCAGCATTTATTTCACGTAACCGTGAAATTAAATATCAACTTTTGAAACGATAACATACTTCGAACAATACAATTTAAGCTACTCGAAAAAATTATAAAATGCTGAAACTGTATTTTTTAGATTGCAAATATATATTTTTGAATATCAAGTAAATTTGATCTCCCTGGAATTCTCAAAACCCTCCATTCCCAACTTATCAACTATTTGTATCCCTTCGTAACCCATTCGCCTGATTTCACCTGTCCCCCGTTTCCATTCCTAAACTTATCAGAGCATGAAGTGAAAAGTAAATCTAAGATTTCTTCTTTTCATATTTTTCTGCTCCTTTAGTGCCGTGACACGCAAAATCTGAGATGAATTAATGATGAGACTTTTCGAATTTCCTCTCTGTTTCACATCATCTAGACGAAATATCTAAATAGAGAGGGGGAAATCCAAAAATCCAAAAAAAAACTCAAATGAGGGTAATTATCTAACGAATCTAATTATCTGGAGAAAAGTACTTTTTCCGATTTTTATAAGAACTTATTATTAGAGTTGTACAAAAAAACAAAAGTATCAAGTTCAGATGTTCGTGAGAAAAAAGAAAGAACTCACCATATTGTTTGGCCGACACCAAAACAGCAAACATGAGGACCATTGTGGATGTGTAGAGGTAATGGAGACGGTCAACAAAGTCATCGTCTACTCTGAAAACACAAAATATTGAAGTGGAGGGAAATTTTAGTTTTGATCGGAGGGATGTTAATATTGAATGGGTTGAGAGGGGATAGCTTATTTACAAAATTTGAAACAGAGAATTTTTGAAAAAAGTTGGTGGATATTGGGAAACTGTAGCTGGGGATTTAGAGTCAAAAAATAAGGGTTGTTTTCAGATTCTTCGTGAATAACTGTTGATTTGAACCAAAAATGTTAAATTTCGGCATGGGCTGAGATTTTTGCTCAACCCGGTCCAAATTTTTTAAATTTGTTTAAAATTTCACATTGAAAAATCAAATTTTTTGATGCATTAGCCCAGTACAGTTCTTACAACTGCGCTCCACCGAAATCCTCATGAAAAGTTTCTCGTTTTCGTTTTCTCTGAATCCCTCAATTTCGCATACAATTTTCTCCGGTTTCGGTAGAGCGCGGTTGTAAGAAGCGTGCCGTGCTAGTATTTTTTTCCGAATTTTTTGAATTTGTTTGAAGTTTTTTATTTTAAAAATCCAATTTATGATGCATAACTAGTTTTTGATTGGATTCTTAAGTATAGTTAAAATTTCGGAAAAAATTTCAAAAAATTTCAAAAATTTCAAAATTTCTTGCAGAATTTAGTCTTTAAAGTTTTGAATTTCAAACGTCGGGCCGAGAAAAATTCCGAATTCAGCCGTCAAAATTCACAACCATCGTTCCATAATTATAAAATTGGCTCATTAAAAAAACTGAAAAATTTCAAAAATTCACTGTTTCAAAAGTTTTCCAAAACGTATTAAAATTTTTCAGGATTGTTAACGGGCCTATTTTCTTTTTCCTATTTTTTTATTCCCTAACACTTTAAAAAACTTAAAATTTGAGCCACTGAGACTCTAAATTTCCGTATAAGAGAATATCTCTGAAACGTCTTCAAAATTTTTCTGTTTGCTCTCAATCCAAAACATTTCTCACTTTTAAAAGTCTTTAAAACAACAAAAAACTCCTGCTGTGAGTATGTTTTGATGGTGCTTCTCTTCTCTAAGTTCCACTGTTTTTTGCTTTATAAACGATGCCAGAAGTGCAGTTAAAATTTTTTCCAAAAAAAAAGGGATTTCGGATAAGCTTCCCCTATTTGTTAGGGATCTTCCTTCTCCGATTTCATTCATATTATTGACAATTTTTATTAGTACACACACATCTCTTCCGATTCTCTCAAAAAAAAACTCTTCCCCGCTAACCATCCGAAAATATTAGACCCGTTCCACATGTCTTCGATCAAAAAGAACCACTTTTCTCTCTGATTCTCTCTTTCCCAATTTCCGATCGTTTTTCGGATAAAAAGAGCAAGTCGATCAGAGTGAAATATCGCATCGAGATACGTAAAGAATATATCTTCTTCTTCTTTTTCTTCGTTTCTTCCTTCTAAAATACTCCGGTGAGTTTCTCGAAGAAGAAAAAGAAGAAACACCTGTCTTTTTTGCGAGTCACTCAGAAGAAGAGAAGCGGATGGAAAGGGGGGTCCCGTTGAGCATACACACACAGATATATACATTACATGTGATTACATTTCGAATAGATATATTTCAAAAGACAGAGATATGAAATTATGATGGATCCGAGAGCCCCTGACGACAAATCATATGTGATTTTTAATGTTTAGTCTAGAGATTTATGAATGGAATAAAAGTTGATGGTCTAGGAAACAATAACGTTAGACTAGGCCACTAACAGAAAAAAAATTATTTTGATTTTGCAGACAAAATTAACTCCTTACTTGCTAGAAGACCTGCTAAATATCTCTGCGAGCCGATTTGGAATTCCATGTGAAAAAACTTGACCATATGAAAAGTTTGAGAGCTCATAACTCGGCTCACAAAGATATTCAGCAGGTTTTAACGGCAAAAACGGACTCCCCGTAGTCGAAAGTACCTATGACCAAAATTTATAGGTCGTTTAAAATTGGCGCCCCCAAAGACTACCCTTGTAAGAGACTCAGAGAAACCAGACACTCTCGTTTCTCTGCGTCTCCGCCCTCTTCCCTATTCCTACAGTGGCTTCACATTTGCAACAGAATCTCCTTCCAATGATTTGTTTATTTTTTCCATGGACCTTCTTCTTTCTCCAAAAATTTGGGGGCCGCTTTTCAGAAAGCAACACTTGTTTATTTCGGAAATGACACACCCTGATTCTCGCTTTAGGAAGAATTGTTTTTAAGGGAGGAGGGAGGTCAAAAAGTATAGTTGACAAGGGGGGACAGGGAACACTCAAAAGTAAATTGGGAAGGTCTCAGGAAGTACTTGAAAGGATGGAACTTTTGAATATGGGTGATATCACAGAGTGTTCGAAGAAAGAGTACAGAAAATGAGAGAGTGATAGAGAAGCGAGGGTGCCTGACTTCTCTGGGTTCGCTCTATCTATTATTTAACTGATTTAGATATGCTAGGTGGCCTACAATAAGCTGCTAGCTGCATGGTTGTAAGGATTTTAAAGACAAATTTCGAAAAAGTGAATTTTAAAAAATTGAACGTTTTTGCAAAAATAGTGATCACTGTACGGCTAAATAAATTTATTTTATAGTTAGAATGTAAACTTAACCCTTGAAATTTCTTTTTCCCTATTTCAGACATATCTACAATCATTTTTAATCCTTGAGACATATTTTCCTATAATTTTTTGCCGAAATTCCCGAAAATACAAAAAAAACGCTCTGACAAACCTTGGTTCAAGAAATCGAAGGGCTGAGGCCAGAAAGTGCATTCCTATCCGGAATCCACCGACCATTCGCGTATGTCAACGTCTTCTGAATCCGTATCCTGACTTCAGATAACTTCTTCTTCTTCAGAAACAACACGACTGTCTATTTCTTCTTCTTGAAGAAAACGAAGAAGAAGCAGAAGAAAGTGGGCGGAGTCTCATCGGAGCAGCTGTCTCTGACACTCTCCGTCTCATGGAGCACTTCTTACATTTTTGTTTTTCTCTCTCTCGTTTGACTATGAGGGAGGAGAGAGAGCATGCTCATTATGAACTTATGTACTTGACTTTTTCGATTGAAACGAGTCTGAAAAATGGAAACTTTTTGTTTCGGAAATCCTCTTCTTCTCGAGAAAATGACCGGAAGTGTGTAGGCGAACGAGGAAGAAATAGGAAAAGGCAGAGATCGAAAAAGGGAATGAGAATCTAAAAAAAAACAATGATTTTTGGTTAAAACAGTTATAGCTAACATATCGAGACTACATTCTCTCAAACTTGTTTAATGAATTTTTCGAAACCGTATACTAGAATCAAATGTTCACAGCTAATTACGGTTTCATGAAAATTGGAAATAGTCAAAGTGGAAACAAGGGTTTAATTTTCGCATCACATTCAAACTAAATTATCATCAATAAAGTTAATTGCAAATATTCCAATATGACATCAAATACTTCTGTTTTTGACATATTTGTGTTCAGAAACAGCGAAAAAGTCTCAAATGTTCCGAAAAGGAGTTACAACCTAAAATATATACTGTTATTTAAATTGGTTATGATGAGGAATCTCTCTAACTAGGAAAGTCTTCCGAGTGACCGTGGAGTTATAGAACGTCACCTAAATCATTTGAAAGCTGAAACCACGCTAATTTCAAATATATATTTAGTTTTTGCCCTCGAGGCCTGGTATTCGAGAAAAAGAAGATCAAATTTTGGACCGCTGACGAGACCGACGTGTGAAAAATATCGGCAGGTTGGTACCCCTTGACAGCGGTCCGAACTTTGACTTCGTTTTTCTTGAATACCAGACATCGAGGGCAAAAACTGAATATTTATTTGAAATCAGCTTTTCCTCAGCTTTCCACTGATATAGGTGACGTCCTATATAACTCCACGGTGACTCGGAGATCTTCCCTAGTAAGGTTTAGTGTTTGAATCAAGATATTATCTACTTAGATTCCAAATACAAACCGAACATTCAAGGTCTCCTTTTCCTTCGCCTATCCCATTTTCGAAACTTCAGAAAAAGTCAAGATCTTATCTCTTTCACCTTTTCTACTCGTCTTTTTGTTACCTAACTCTCCTAAAATGTCCTCTGAATTCCCGACCGACCCTTATTCGTCAGCGCAACAAAAATGGTTATACCAAGATCATTTGGTGCTTCCCACTCTGGAATTTTTGCTCAAAGACGAATTGAGAGATAAGAAAGTGTTAGATATTGGATGTGGAAACGGTACGTTTGAGTGAAATAAAATATTCATTTATACAGAAAATCAGTTGAATCAAATCAATTAAATAATTAAACCAATGGTCCTGGAACCAAAAGAGCGTTCAATCCACGATTCTTCTTGTAGTCTCTCATTCTTCTCAAGTCCTGGGAAACCTCATTCCCAATTTCCACATTTCCTCCGTTCATAATATATTCCTCATTCAAAACCATCATTTTCGAGAGGAACGAAATCATACTGACTTCCATATTATACGTTTCCTTGAGCTGATCCAATGCTTCATGAACTTGGTTGATCGTTTGATCTCTGTTCGAAGTGATCTCAGTCATCATACGGTACGCAGATGGAAGATTCTCGATGACCGATAGTACTGTATTATGGAATTTCTCCTTTCTGGTTTCCCATTTTCCACTGTAAGCGGTCCATTTGTCCTGAAAATTTTTTTCGTAAAAAAACCCCTTCAATAGTAAAATAAGGCTTCTCTTACCGAAATTCCGTGTTTCTCAGCCCATTGATCCCACAAATGATCCATTTCCCGGAGTGTAACAGTGTCATTGAACAGGATTTGGAAGTAGTCTTCTTGACCTTCCGTCGTCAAATTTTGGAAGATTTGTTCCATTTCCTCACTTACAGTGAGAACTGGCGCCGAAGCAGCGAAACTTGTGAAGAAAAGAAGAGTAGAAAGAAGGAATAGCATTATTTGAAACCAAAATACTTTGGATATTTTTGTGAAGGTTCCCCAGGTTTATATAGTGTAGTGATGGTCACTAATGTGGTCATTTGCATGTTTATTTTTGTATACAAATTGGGCTTTTCGGTGGGAAAGGAGAGGGACAGCTGGGCTAACAGATAATCGTGAGGGCGCACGTTTTTTGTATTCTCTCAAAAATATATAGGTCGGAAAATACAAAAAATCAAATTATTTCAGGACACAACGCCCACTCATTCCTCCAATGGGGTGCACGGAAAGTGATTGGATTTGACTATTCCCAAGAGATGATTGAGAACTGCAAAACCCTGCACAAGGAATCTGAAAACTTGGAATTCCATCACAAAAGTGTCACTGACTTCAAATTCAATGAGAAGTTCCACGTGGCAACTGCTGTTTTTGTGTTGCAATACGTTCATGATAAGCAGGAACTTCAGAAAGCGATTCGTTTGATTTGGGAACATTTGGAGGACGATGGATTGTTTGTTGGATTGATTCCAAATGGAGTTGAAGGAGTTGTTGCTCCAAAAAATGCAGGAAAAGTGCTCGGAGCAGAGATTGAGAAACGACAAGTTCCATTTGTCGATGGTGGATTGGTGACTGCAAATTTTTATGAAGGAGATAGTAAGTTGTATTTCCAGCAGAACATTTATGGGTATCAATTCAAAAAAATATACAGAATACCGTAAAAACTGTATTATAACGGCAACCCTTCCATGCTCCAAATTCACCACAAGCATTTTCTTGGGTATTTTCCATGATAAAAACGGTTGAAAAATACAACGGCATGCCGTTATAATACAGTTTTTACGGTAGTTTGAGTTTTCAGTGAAACGGAAGAAATTTTTATTGCGCGTTATAATCGATTCGTTCAATAATTTTCTCACAATGGTAGCATTCTCGAATGTTTTCTGAAACATAACTTTTTTTTCTAGAAAAATTTTACAACTGGATCGAAAAAAATTATGATTCAATTCCGATTGAAGATGAAAAACTATTTTGATTTTGTTTGAACTGCTGATTAAAACAATTTGAAACAGTATTTTTTTTTGAAAAATAAAATTTCTGAAAAGCTTGTATTTCATGTTCCAGAAGTCAAATGCACCTCCACGATGGCTCTCCATTCCAATGAATTCTATGAAAAATGCTTCAAAGCTGCCGGATTCTCGAAATTCGAATGGTTTGCCCCAAAGATAAGCGAAAAAGGAAGCAAAGTTCTCGGAGAAGAATTCTTGAATCAGTTTATGAATCCACCGTGTGATATTGTTTTTAGAGTTTGGAAATAACTTTTTCTATTTCAAATATTTATTTGAAAAACGTTAATTCAAAAAATGGTTGTGTTGCTATTTGTCTTTGTTGCGGTTGATTTGATAATTTCAGTCGGTATCATATTGATAATTGGTCCTGTTGATATGAATGTTGAGGTCACTCCAACTCGGTTTCTGAACCGTTTTGGTAGTAACAGATTGACAACTTTTCGACGAATTGTTCGGTTCCAGGTGATGTAAACAATGCAGACGGAGGCTGTAAATATAAGCATTTCAATCATAATTCTTAATGTGTATACCATGTGCACACTGCCAAGCAATCTGTCCCAATAGAATAACTGGAGGTGGGGAATGAAAGAATTGCATGTAGACGTAAATGAATGCGGCTGTAGCGTTGCAAGTGCAGATTAACACGGATTGAATAAAAATCTGCTTCTGAGTTTTTGACAATGCTTCCGATTGGGCATGTCGATTTTTCCAATGGATCAATAAGCTGAGGTACCCGTATGAACTCGCTGTGCACAATGAAACACAACAGTTGTTTATTGTGTGAGGAACACTGACGTATAGATCACTCTGGGAACAATATTGTTAGGATAAACATACAGATACAGTACAGGTCAAAAGGTTGTTAACTTTGGCTGTTTTCTGTGGAAAATGACCAACATTGACAGTGTATTTCGGTGTCACCTGATTGTCCGAAAATTTTTATTTTGTGTGGGTTGGACAAAGCAAAAATAGTACATCATTTTTGTAGTTGAACATTTTTTTGTAGGGACACTGCCTTGAAAGTTACAGGGTGTCAAAGTGAAAAGCTTCAAAACTTCGCTACTGAAATTAGTCGGCTGGCTTTGACACTTTGTAACTTTCAAGGTAGTGTCCCTACAAAAAAATGGTCAACTACAAAAATAATGAGCTATTTTTGTTCTATTTAGCCCATACAAAATAAAGTTTGTCGGACAATCAGGTGTTACCGAAATATACTGTCAACGTTGGTCATTTTCCACAAAAAAACAGCCAAAGTTGATAACCAGCGATACTGTAGACAGAACTAACCTCTAAACCCAACATAGGGTTGAAGAACCAGCTCATGTAAACAGAGTTGAAGAGAATTGGTTTGGTGAAAAATACTGCATAGAACGTGTAACTCATTGGGATCATCAAAGTGAAATAGATATTCCTCCCGACGAAAATTTTGCGGAAAGGAAGATTATGATTGATATCACTGCATCGATTGATTGCCAAAAGAATGCAAGTGGCACACGAACCCATCCAACAACCACAACCTATAGATCCAGCAAGGAAAATGAGTCGAGGGAATGAGCAAAATGTTGCTCCGATGAACCCGAGGTAACCGGTTACCAGCGAGTTTACTGTTAGGCAGCAAACATCCATTAGTCCAAGGTAAAGCATTATTTTATAGCAGGAGGATTTGATGAGATCAGAGTGAGAGATGACGAAGAGACATGGGATGTAAATGCTCTGGAAATAAAAAATCAAATTGAAATGACACATTAAAGGAGTCTTTTCTTACCAATATCAAAACCCCAACTGTCATAAAATAAATCCCAAGAATTGGTCTTTCTTCTCCGATTGACTCAATTCCAGAACAATTGTAGTAGTATGGATGAGGCTCGAACCCATTTCTAATATAGTAATTAAGGGAAGAATCCAAGTCATTCGACATCAGATTTAAAACTTTCCACATTTTAGTAATATGAATTTCGGAATTTTCGAGATTGAAAAGTCTTCGAGACTCTTTATATCAATTTTATTGAATTTCCATTCATCAGTAATCCCATTCTCCTGAAAATCCGGTAGGATTACGTACGCTCGACTGAAGAGAAGACGGACATGGAAATACGTCAAAAAATAAATGTTGAGGGTGGAATGATGGCATTTGGAAACAGAAACAGGTGACTCGACTCATTTGGTTTTTTTCTAATGACTTGAATGATATCATTTAGATCAGTGAGCTTCAATGCATCAAAGGCGCGCCAGACAACCAAAATTGGAATGCTCATAACTTTATTCAATTTCAGATGACAATAACTGGATTACTTATACCAAGTCTCGCGATGTCTTCCGAATGGAACATACTTGATTGGGCGACGAGTACGGAGAGCCAATGGTCTCTCGGCTCTCACAACGATGCGACTGGAATTACAGATAATCAATTTATAAGAACCAGATCTATCTGAATACTCACTCATCGTTTTCCTCGCTGTCCCAAGCAGTCGAAGCTCCAATGATTGAAGAGAAGATGAGAAAGATGAAGAAGAATTGGTGGAACATTTTGAGAAATGTGAGTATTGAGATGTCCGAGAGGTATTTATAGTAAAAAAGGGTCATTAGAATGTGAGAAATATGGAAATCTAGATACAAGAGTCATGTGGGAAGATTTGAGTCATTTTGGAATAAGAATTATGAGAAGATTTCTGCAAACTTGATATTGATGTTTGAGGAATCGATGGAAATAAAGGTGGTTGTCTTATTTTCGAAACTTGTGTATTATAAATTTGATGGCAGAGTGGGAGCAGAACAGGAATCTGATGGCAACGAGCTCTTTTGCTCTATCGTGTCCTCGGTAGTATAGTGATGAGTATCCGCGTCTGTCACATGTGAGACCCGGGGAGAAATTTTTTGCGGTTTTGAAAATATATTACGTTTTTCTGTGTTTTGTATCCTGAAGTGTGAACTAGAATGCGAAATTCAAAACAAAAACGGATGCTCAACTCTAGATTCATTTTAAAGTTTAATTCATTTTTGAGAGCTCTTGCTGTCAAAAAAAGCTGTTTGTAGAGCAGTTTTGATATCATTGACGACAGTATCAGACTTCTTTTTCGCGGAGACATTCGGAATATAGTCAGCACGTGTCAGCTCTTCGTTCAATGGATTCTTTCCACCCATCGTCTTGTTGAAGACAATTATTCCGAATTTTCCATCTTCTCGAATACGGACGATAGCGCCACGGTTCTGAAATAAACAAAATCAGTTATTGAGACAGAAGAGAATTTAACTTACATCGTTTTCATTCATGTAACGGGGTGCAGAGAAGATTGTGAGCAATTTTTTGTTAGCCGTGAACTGAAATCCATCCGGGATCATCTGATGAGCACGAATGATTAATTTAATTTTGAATGTTTTGCAGACATCATCCACACACTGCGAATTAAAAGTGCATGATAGGCCACGGAGTGCGTTTTTGCTCCATTTAGGTTCTCTGTAATTAATTGATTGAATCAAAACAAACAAAAAAGGCAAAACTTACCGCGAAAGAGCATCCAAAGATTCATCTGCAGCTGGATCTTCCCAGATAAGGTCTTGTGCCAGTGCATTGTCAGAAACTTCAACAAGCGGTCTCTGGATCTGCAAAAGAAACAGATAAATTTCAGATAAATATCTGACTGCTCACAGTCTCAAAGTTTTTCCAATTCTCCAATTTCGTACTGATTCCTCCATGCATTGTCAGAATCTTTCCTCCAATCAGGCAAGCCAATGGCATGTAGGAAAATGCCTCGTTGAACTTCTTTTCAATTTCTTTCTTTTCAAAAGAAATTGGTTTGAAATTATACACTTCGCCTTGAATATTGTTCCGTCCAAATGTTCATTCCATCTTTCCAATCATCAATCTCCCTCAAAAAATGTGCCAGAAATTGTTGTTTTTTCACACGCTTCTCTCCTCAAAAATCTCATTTGTTTTCCGCCGTTCCAATCCCCTCTCCTCCTCCAATTTCTTCTTATTTTTGTTTTCTTATTGTTCCTCTTCCCGTAAGGGTTACACTCAATGCCAGATGTGCATGATAAGTCACAAAAACAAAAAAGAAACGTAAAGCAGGATGGAACGATTGTAAAAAAGAGACATCTGGACACTCATAAACATATCATCTTCATCAAAAGTTGGACCGCGTCGCCCGCCGGAGCTCCGCCTACTTTTACAACATCGGTCAACAGTCCGCTGGCTTATTAGCTTCATAAGTAATCATTTTTCCCACATTCTTGATCTCTAGTTTCCGGTCTCTATAGGAAATACCAAAGAAGAAAAGAAGATTGCGTAAGTGCCATGGGTCGATAGGCACTTGATTAGGAGCTCAGAGAAAGAGAATGCCGTTCCTTTTTTGTATTCTATTGACTCAATAACTATCAAATATCAAGGGAAAGACTGAGACAAATAAAGAATCACACCCATTTAATCATAGTGTGCTCTTCTTCTTTCTTGTTTGTTCACTCCACTTAAAAGGTCACTTCTTTCTCCTCTTTTTTCCTCTCCCGGCGATTTCCGGCTGGCTGAAACGAGCAGTGCATTGTGTTTTGGATAGCTGCATCAATAATCTGAAAATTTTTAATATTTCTGAAGAAGTCTTAAAATCTCACATTCCTTTCTCAGAACAATCATGTTTCAGATGTGATACGACTTCCTGCTATGTATGGTTATGTAACATTTTTTCAAAATATTCCCGTTTCAAACGTTCAAGTTTACTATCGTCTTTTACCATTGTGTAGTTCCACGTACATACGAAATCGTTTTTATTTTAAGTGAAACATTTTACTTAGATTAACCTCACTGATAGATGGTTTTTCTGTCTTCATCAAAGGTTTCAGATTTTAAGCATTTTCATAAAGATCTCATTAATTACTTTCTTTTAATAAAACAACTATCTTTTCAAAACGATAATTTGGAGCAATAGAATTCAGCCCAATCAACACTCAAATTTAGTGAAAAATTTATATTTTTAATCGTTTCAAGACTAGATTGAAACCTTCTACGATTTCTGAGTTCCAAAAATGAAATACTGTTTCAACAAACTATCTGACTTTAAAAAATGCCTGGATTTTTCCAGTTTGAAATGAAAATGTACTTTTCGGACCAATTTTGAATTTTTCTATAAATCAAATCCAGCAAAAACATTCAGTTTCCCTTTATACTCTTTTTCTTCCCCCAACAACGTGAAAAGTGAAACGAAAAGAGCACACCTGCCTCTCCTCCTTTCCCATCTTTTCCTCCAATAAACTTTCCATTAACTCACTCAATTCAGTACTCTCCAAACACATCAACCTTGTTTCCTGCCTCCTCTTTCGGTGTTGGTGCCAGTCGGGTAGATCAATTAACTGACGGAGCTTTGTGGTAATTGTTCCCTCTGGTCAATAGTAGTTGTTATACTCGATGGACATTATAATGTTTTCACTTCAATCCGTTTCTTTTGTTTATTCAGTCGTTGTCATCATTCAATTTCATTCAATTTCATTCTTCGTGGCATGAGAGGAGAAGTTTTGATTTGAAATTGATGGTCCATTATGTATAACCACAGAGTGGGCGGAGCTTGGAGCCAGTTGAGCTTTTCGGCATCCCGGATTGAGGATCTGGGCCAATGGACCGCAATTTACGTAATCTCATGTAGATTTACGTTGCAACAACAAACTATCCCTTTGAACTTTCCTCACCCCATTCCGTATGATCCGATGAAGCGTATCCCGGAACCATCTCTCTGGTTCCGCCCCGGATAATCGATTTCTCTAATCTTCAGCTCGTCACTTTCTAAATATCTCCTTCCCGAATTGTTTTTTTTCACTCCGCGCATCTTTTCTTTATTGTTTCATAAATCCGCCAATTGGTTTCTCGACGAGAGAGTACTCAAATCAGAGAGACCGAGACAAATGAAATCTCAAGGAGTGAATGGAAAAACAATAATGTGTTTTTTGTAGAGAGGATATTCACTAGTGAAAATGAGGATATTTATTTTATTGTTTCATTCAATTGGGAGATCAGATCTTTGGAAGTTTTCCTGAGATCTACAGTATTCCACGCCGTAAACCCACACCGTAAATCTACACCTGAAAATCATAATATTCCTCTGTTTCATCCTCTTAATATACACCAACCTGCAAATAAATGTGCTTGTTCAGCTGAGACACCCCCTTTATCTTTTTCTCTGTTCTCTTCTTTTCGCCATTCTCCAATTTATTATTGGCAGCGAGCTGTCTTGTTCTCTCGTGTCCTCGGTAGTATAGTGGTGAGTATCCGCGTCTGTCACATGCGAGACCCGGGTTCAATTCCCGGCCGGGGAGAATTGTTTTTGAAGTTTTGGGTTCTGAAACAATCACCGTTTGAACTTTTCAGTTAAGTTCCACCAATTGCTTCCACTTTTCGCGATTTCCGTGTATTTTTTCCAATAAGTGGTGGGAAAGTTTTCCAGAAAAATAGTTACTGTTTCAAAGATTTCAGAAATTTCCGTCAAGGTATCAGTTTTCAGTAAGTAATTCTCCGTCGCTTCCAACCTTAATTCAACTTGACATATTCCCAGCTGGAAATTGAGATTTGACCCAAATGCAAGTCAAAGAAGAAGAAGAAGAAGAAAAAGAGGAGAAGCTTCTCCTTCTCCTTCTTCTTCTCGGAACAACTTTCACCTACTTCCTGTAACCGTCACTTTCGATTCTCTTCCACCTGTGCCCTTTTGATTTTGTCTATTTCTCTTCGTCTTCTCCAGTATTCTTCTTCTTCTTTTCGCTTCTGACTGGTCATTCACAGGAGTGTCCGGGCATGTTTGCTTACCGCCAAAACGATATATGTGTCTACTGTTCGGTAGCCATTCCCATCTCTCTCTGTCTGTCCGTTTTCAAAACACGTCCGTAAACCAGATGACAAATGACCAACGGGTAACTATCGGCGAACACGGATTTTCCCTTCTCTTTTTTTTTGTTGGTTTTTTTATTTGATGGATAGTCATTGGCAATGAATCACAAAAGATCTTGCTTCATATCTTTTGGAGAGGATATATCCTACAGAATATTGGGTCTTTATCTGAAAATAGCCAACTTTGATGAATTTCGACTTTAGTGTGAAGCAGATATCAGCATTACTGACATTTCATAACCCATTCTTGAAACTGAAAAGATTTTGAACTTTTTGTTATATTTCACTGTTTCGAACTATTTACTTTACATCTATCTTTTCTCGCTTCGTTTCGTCGATGACACCAAATTACTGAGATCATACATGCAACATTAAAAAAAAACTAAGATTCAAGGCACCATGACTTTCAATCCTGAATTTCAGAAGCCGAGATTTCGCGAAATCGAAGTATTTTGTAATTTCAGATTCGAAATTAATCAAAGTTAATCAAAATCCCACGACCTTGAAGCTTGTTAGTTTCAAAGTGTACTGTAACAAGATCCCACCTGATTGTTTTACTTCTATTCATTCGTTTCCGGCTCTTGTTCCATCTTTCCTTCAACATTAAAAAAACGCGCTTTATTATTATAACACAGGCTTCAAAAATGTTTTAATATGTAGATTGATACATCGTTCATTCAGAAAATCCAAATCCCAAAACTAAGTCCTTAAACTTTTCACCACCTCCCTTCATCTACTCAACCAACTCCAATAATTCATGCCATTTTGTCTCATAACATGTTTAAAACGACTTCTTCTCTCCCCCTTTCTTCTCCGGATGAATCTTCCGACGGAGTGTTCATTAATTAACCTGCCGAAATGAATGCAACTTTAAACTTTTAGAAGAGAGAGATGGGTAGTTCCGTTTCTTCCCCGTCCTTCCGTTTCTCTGTTCTCTTATTTATTGCTGACAGCTTCTTCTCGTTCGGAAATAACTCAAGAGTTTCATGCAATATTTTTAGTTTAGTTTGTGAATTCTGAGATGTAGACCAAGACGGAGGAATTATATATTCTTTAATACCCAGTTAACCTTTGATGCTTTAGTTTGGCACCATGCTGTGATGAAAAGTGGTTTCTGGGTCGGAGTGGACGTAAGAAAGGTTTTGGATGACTTAAAAACTTTTGGAATATATTTATACTCGAAATTTTCAAATTTCTGGATTAAACTCAATGTTAGAAAATTCAAATGTTCAATTCCAAAACTTTTAGACAGAAAAAACTTGTATGTTTCCGTTTCTAGACACATATCTCTAGAATCCCGACGGCAAACACATTACAAGTTTTTTCCACGGAATATCCTATTTCTGTTTTTCTTTTCTCGTTTACAAACCGTATTCTTACCAGATTTTCTTACTGTTTCAACAGTACATTTCTTGCAGGTGATGCCATGAAACATATCCTACTCATTTTCTCAGTCACCTCTCTCTTTGTTCTACCTACAGTAATCCCATGTGAAGTCAATTTCATCATCGAGAATTCTCGATCCATCAACTCCTCAGGTTCCCTGGTTTTGAAGAAATCAGTGGATAGTTTGTCTCAATGCACTCGGTATTGTTCATCGGTGAGTTATTGAGAAAGATAAATTGGTGTTTCAATTATTTTAGAATTAATTGTTTTGTTAAATTATTTGGTTTGTCTGACTTATTTATTAAATAATTTAGAAAATTTGTTCAGAATCTCAGGAATAGTAAAAAAAGATAATAGTATCTCTGAAAAGTGCTTACTCCAGTAAAGCAACTTTTACATTCTTTCGAACAACGGCAAAAATTTTCCTGTTTCAATTTATCAGTACTTGGACACAGATCTGAAATCTGAAATGTCACTTCACTGTTCTAGAATTTCCGTACTAATACCAACCAATATATACTTTTACTCATACAGATCGAAAACTGCACTCATTTCACTTTCTCGAATGCTGCCGAAAAGAACGGAGTGTCCAATTGCCATCTCATTCATTCAACATCTCCGTCTTCTCCATCTAATTCTCCAACGACGTCTGGTCCTTTGACCGCCGGAACGAAAACATGTTTAGAGAGTGAGTATAATTAACAGACATTTATGAGATTTCGTTTTTTGCAGGTAAATGTCCGAAGAGAAGTTTTGCTTTCGAAAAGTTTTCGGGGAAATCTCTGCTGAATGCCTCTTTTATTATCAAGACATTCTCGGTTTCAGTCGAAGAATGTTTATCGAAGTGTCAGAAAGAGTGAGTGAAGGGTACATGACGATATTTAAAATCAATGATTTCCAGGCTGAACTAATATTTTTCATATTTTCCTGAAACAGAAACTTTTTCAAAATTCTAATCAAACTATCTTCAAAATTTCTACTGTTTCCTAAAAATATTGTATAATTTCTCAGCAGATATTTTTCAGTTCGGGAAGAAATATTGTATGTAGTCCCAAAACTATTCCCTCTTGTTTCAGCTCGGCCTGCCGTGCCGCCCTTCATAACCATGACACCTCACTCTGTCAATTATCAAGAATCTCATTGAATTCAGTGTACAATCCAAGATTATATTTTAAACCGAGCTATTCAATTGATCTCTACGAAAATAATTGTATCGACTGTGAGTTTTCATGTCAATTAAATAATTGCCGAGAATTAACAGAAAGTAATGAAAACGGGGAATTTTTGGTTTAAAAAAAACTTGAAACAGTACAAATTTGAAAACTTTTTCTCAGGATTTCACGTTAGATTTCCAGATACCATGACAACATCCGGTTGTACTTTCATGCGTGTCAATGGGGGAGGTCTGAAATCAGTCAGTGATCAATTGGTTCAAAGTGTCGGAAGCGTTGAGGAATGTGAGCAGATGTGTGTTGTAAGAACGAGGATATCAGATCCCTGCAGGTGAAATTTTAATTTTAATAATCGGCTTCTCAAATGGAAATTTCAAAGATAAATGAATAATATCCGAATTTTCACCTCTAACTTCAGATCTTACACCTACGACAACTCCACTTTGGATTGTCATCTGATGTGGTCATCCGCCAGAATGTTAGGAAGAAGTCCACTAGAATCAATGAAACCAAATCTATTCCATGGAGATCTAGATGATTGTGTTAATTGTGAGTTTTCCTAATTTTGGTAGAAAAAAGAATCCTGAATTCTGTTTCAGTTTCCCTCAAATGTCGAGAAAATAACTTGGAAATCAAGGCAAGCTCTTTGAGAATGTTCATGTGAGTTATCAGTTTTTAGGGTTGAAGTAGAGAATTATTTTCGATGTTTTCAGCGGGAAAATGATGACAAAGAAATCAAAAAAGATTATGTGCGAGGAGAATTACCAAGGAGAATTTGATTTCTCGTCGAGATTTGACTTCAAGAAATGTGGACTGGATCCTAATGTAAGTCCTCGTTAATTAATGGATAAACATCAATATTCCAGACTTGCAACGGGCCGGGCCGAAATCAACATTTCTCTGGCTCGGCCCGGCCCGGTCGGCCCGGAAATTCAGTACTAAAAAATGTTAAAGAAATTCAAATCCGGATCGCAATTTTTCCGAGCCGGACCGGGTCGACCCGACATTTTGCAAGTCTGTGATAATTTAGAATACACGATAATTCTTTTGAGACAAATCACTTACGTAAATTTTTTTGTTCAAACTGAAAAACTTTGACAAGAAATAGTTTTAAAGAGAAATATAATCGAGAAAGGCCAATTTTTTGAAAGAACAAAAAATATTAAAAATTCCAATTTAGGCGTCAAATAATATTACCAAAATGTAGTCTCAACAAAGCGCGTTTGCATAGGTTACAATTGAATCATCGTGAGAATATAAATATTCTCAATTGAAATTGCGTTCAAAAATTATAAACTATGAACATTTCAAACCGTTAAAGTAAAAAATAAATATTTTTCCAGAAATCCAAAGACTCGACTTATCGTGGAATGGTTCACGTGAAAGAAGGGAGTACCAGTTTGGTGACAATCAGGGATAAAGTTTTGCAGGTGAGTAGAACTTGAACAAAAAATTATTACTGTTTCACAAAAACTTAAAACATACTCCAACAAAACAAAGTATAGTACCGATCCTTTTCTATTCTCCAAATTCCAAACATTTCAACTCTTTTTAGGTAAACTGCCGTCTCCACAAGAGCATGCCTACCGAAGAACAATCTTTATCTGTCCAAATGAATGTTCATGAGAATAACAAAACGAGTCAAGTCATGTCTGATGACGTCGTAATGACTTCCACAGTTTCCCCCACAAATCCAAAGTTTTCTTTGAAAGTATTGGGTCTCGATTCGAATGAAGCTGATACTGTTCATATTGGAGATTTCGGCTGGATTATGCTGGCTGTGAAAAATTCGGCAGAGGATTTTACAGTGACTAATTTAGTAGCTAGAGATGTTATAACAGGAAGAGTATTGAAGATAATTGATGAGGACGGGTGAGTTGTAAAATGTCCGAGCAGACAGTAATTAAAGTTTCAGATGTGTTTTACGGCGAGATATTGTGAAAGAAATTAGGAAGACCGACAACTATGTCAAACTGAAAATCAGTTTTTCTGGATTCCGAAGACAGGTTTGCTCGAGTTTCCAATTTTCAAAATTGTAGAATAGTACATTTGAGACCGAAGTAGTCTACCACGCCATGGTTGAAACATGCACAGTTGGCTGTATGCCAAAATGCAATCTGGATATGATGTTGCCCGAAGAAGAGACGAATGTTCACTCCCTTCCGTTGTCTCTGGACTTGCCACGTCATCGAATGGTCAGGAGATCACTTGCAGGAGAACCCAGACAACTTCAACTGATAAGTGATGTCTACAAAGTGACGGGACACAAACTAACGCTTTTGAACCCTCCACCACCACAAAAGGCGTTTGACTTTAAGCCGCCAACGTCTTCATCTTCGACTTACGACTTCAACGATGCCGGAGAATTTCATGAAGGCGATGTCATCGTTGTGAAGCACTCTGTTGGATTGATGTCAGCTGCGAAAACTTGTCTGATGGATGACGTCACCTGCATGCTTACAGTCATTCTAGGAGCAATTCAGATGTTTTTAATGTTTTCTTGTATCCTCATTATCTATTGTTATTATCAGCAATGGCGGTTTTATAGAGAGTTGAACAGACCCCAGGAGCATAATGTACAGTATTATCAGAAGCCTCCAGAGGTCGTCGCGCAGACGTAGGTCTCCATTGTTACCGGTACTTTGATGTCAGTCAGAGGTTTATGTGGTGGCCTAAAAACCTCCCGGACTTTATCGAACCTCTGACATTACCCAAATGTTTTATCTTGTTTCACTTCATTTCCTATCCGGGTTATTTTCTCTCCTCGCTTTCTTACCTTTTTCTTTCCAGTGCAATTTGCATTTCCCATTTCAGTCTTTCATTTTCTGACAATTGTTGCCAAAGTTTGAATTCATTCACTTTTCTATAAACAGTATTCGTTTTTATATCTTTCATTAATTTTCAATTTATTCGAAAAATTATATGAATTCCACAAAAACCCTACAGAATCGAAAGACAAACAACTGAATGGAAAATGACACAGATGTTACAAAAAATTTAATACAAAAACATATGGTTAGGCGTTCTTTTCTTAGAACTGACAATTCTTACGGCTGGAGATTCAGAGTTTGCAGGTTTCGGACGGAAGGAACTTCGTTGTTCAGTGAGATACTCTGTTGGGAACGACAATCCAGCTGATATCCATTTCTCGACAGGGACAGACAAAGACATTCGTTCAATGGGAAATTGGGTGTAGGTCAATCTGAAAAGCTATAGATTAGGAACGAGATTGAAAAATATTGGTTCTGAACACTGTCCAAAAAAGATTGATGATTATCTTGTTTTCTAATGAGTACAGTCTTGAAACGTGACACTTCTTCCGATTAACGAACAATTACAAAATACCATACTTGCAAACCGGGCCGAAACTCGCTTAAAACGCAACATTATGAGCTGAAAGGTATACGAAAATGTAGATCTCTACGAGCGTTATGTCCGTGACCTACTACGGGCCGGATGGCTATTTTAATGTGCAGCGGGCCGGGCTAGAATGGCTTTTTTTCCCGCGTCACATTAACGAATAGCCATCCGACCCGTAGTAGGTCACGGACATAGAACTTGTTGAGATCTACATTTTGGTATATTTTTCAGCTCATAATATTGCGTTTTAAGCGAGTCACGCGCCGGCCCGTGTCGGCCCGTTTTGGTATGCAAAATACAAAAATAATATAAAATCCAAGATGGAGAACTCACCTTGATACGGATTGATCTGTTACTTTCCCGGAGCCGAAGTCAATTGTACTGTCATGTTTCACCACGTTTGACCGCTCTCCAACACCTCCTTGATACGTTGACCGATTGATTGTGGTGGAGTCAAGTGAATCAGTCGGACGATCAATCCCATCTTTTGGTCTTGTAGCAGCATACCTCTCTCCAGTACCTCCTTGATACGTTGACCGATTGATTGTGGTGGAGTCAAGTGAATCAGTCGGACGATCAATCCCATCTTTTGGTCTTGTAGCAGCATACCTCTCTCCAGTACCTCCTTGATACGTTGACCGATTGATTGTGGTGGAGTCAAGTGAATCAGTCGGACGATCAATCCCATCTTTTGGTCTTGCAGCAGCATACCTCTCTCCAGTACCTCCTTGATACGTTGACCGATTGATTGTGGTGGAGTCAAGTGAATCAGTCGGACGATCAATCCCATCTTTTGGTCTTGTAGCAGCATACCTCTCTCCAGTACCTCCTTGATACGTTGACCGATTGATTGTGGTGGAGTCAAGTGAATCAGTCGGACGATCAATCCCATCTTTTGGTCTTGCAGCAGCATACCTCTCTCCAGTACCTCCTTGATACGTTGACCGATTGATGGTGGTGGAGTCAAGTGAATCAGTCGGACGATCAATCCCATCTTTTGGTCTTGTAGCAGCATACCTCTCTCCAGTACCTCCTTGATACGTTGACCGATTGATTGTGGTGGAGTCAAGTGAATCAGTCGGACGATCAATCCCATCTTTTGGTCTTGCAGCAGCATACCTCTCTCCAGTACCTCCTTGATACGTTGACCGATTGATTGTGGTGGAGTCAAGTGAATCAGTCGGACGATCAATCGTATCCTTCGGTCTTGTAGCAGCATACCTCTCTCCAGTACCTCCTTGATACGTTGACCGATTGATTGTGGTGGAGTCAAGTGAATCAGTCGGACGATCAATCGTATCCTTCGGTCTTGTAGCAGCATACCTCTCTCCAGTACCTCCTTGATACGTTGACCGATTGATTGTGGTGGAGTCAAGTGAATCAGTCGGACGATCAATCCCATCTTTTGGTCTTGTAGCAGCATACCTCTCTCCAGTACCTCCTTGATACGTTGACCGATTGATTGTGGTGGAGTCAAGTGAATCAGTCGGACGATCAATCGTATCCTTCGGTCTTGTAGCAGCATACCTCTCTCCAGTACCTCCTTGATACGTTGACCGATTGATTGTGGTGGAGTCAAGTGAATCAGTCGGACGATCAATCGTATCCTTCGGTCTTGTAGCAGCATACCTCTCTCCAGTACCTCCTTGATACGTTGACCGATTGATTGTGGTGGAATCAAGTGAATCAGTCGGACGATCAATCCCATCTTTTGGTCTTGTAGCAGCATACCTCTCTCCAGTACCTCCTTGATACGTTGACCGATTGATGGTGGTGGAGTCAAGTGAATCAGTCGGACGATCAATCCCATCTTTTGGTCTTGTAGCAGCATACCTCTCTCCAGTACCTCCTTGATACGTTGACCGATTGATTGTGGTGGAGTCAAGTGAATCAGTCGGACGATCAATCCCATCTTTTGGTCTTGCAGCAGCATACCTCTCTCCAGTACCTCCTTGATACGTTGACCGATTGATTGTGGTGGAGTCAAGTGAATCAGTCGGACGATCAATCGTATCCTTCGGTCTTGTAGCAGCATACCTCTCTCCAGTACCTCCTTGATACGTTGACCGATTGATTGTGGTGGAGTCAAGTGAATCAGTCGGACGATCAATCGTATCCTTCGGTCTTGTAGCAGCATACCTCTCTCCAGTACCTCCTTGATACGTTGACCGATTGATTGTGGTGGAGTCAAGTGAATCAGTCGGACGATCAATCCCATCTTTTGGTCTTGTAGCAGCATACCTCTCTCCAGTACCTCCTTGATACGTTGACCGATTGATTGTGGTGGAGTCAAGTGAATCAGTCGGACGATCAATCGTATCCTTCGGTCTTGTAGCAGCATACCTCTCTCCAGTACCTCCTTGATACGTTGACCGATTGATTGTGGTGGAGTCAAGTGAATCAGTCGGACGATCAATCGTATCCTTCGGTCTTGTAGCAGCATACCTCTCTCCAGTACCTCCTTGATACGTTGACCGATTGATTGTGGTGGAATCAAGTGAATCAGTCGGACGATCAATCCCATCTTTTGGTCTTGTAGCAGCATACCTCTCTCCAGTACCTCCTTGATACGTTGACCGATTGATGGTGGTGGAGTCAAGTGAATCAGTCGGACGATCAATCCCATCTTTTGGTCTTGTAGCAGCATACCTCTCTCCAGTACCTCCTTGATACGTTGACCGATTGATTGTGGTGGAGTCAAGTGAATCAGTCGGACGATCAATCCCATCTTTTGGTCTTGCAGCAGCATACCTCTCTCCAGTACCTCCTTGATACGTTGACCGATTGATTGTGGTGGAGTCAAGTGAATCAGTCGGACGATCAATCCCATCTTTTGGTCTTGCAGCAGCATACCTCTCTCCAGTACCTCCTTGATACGTTGACCGATTGATTGTGGTGGAGTCAAGTGAATCAGTCGGACGATCAATCGTATCCTTCGGTCTTGTAGCAGCATACCTCTCTCCAGTACCTCCTTGATACGTTGACCGATTGATTGTGGTGGAGTCAAGTGAATCAGTCGGACGATCAATCCCATCTTTTGGTCTTGCAGCAGCATACCTCTCTCCAGTACCTCCTTGATACGTTGACCGATTGATGGTGGTGGAGTCAAGTGAATCAGTCGGACGATCAATCCCATCTTTTGGTCTTGTAGCAGCATACCTCTCTCCAGTACCTCCTTGATACGTTGACCGATTGATTGTGGTGGAGTCAAGTGAATCAGTCGGACGATCAATCCCATCTTTTGGTCTTGCAGCAGCATACCTCTCTCCAGTACCTCCTTGATACGTTGACCGATTGATTGTGGTGGAATCAAGTGAATCAGTCGGACGATCAATCCCATCTTTTGGTCTTGTAGCAGCATACCTCTCTCCAGTACCTCCTTGATACGTTGACCGATTGATGGTGGTGGAGTCAAGTGAATCAGTCGGACGATCAATCCCATCTTTTGGTCTTGTAGCAGCATACCTCTCTCCAGTACCTCCTTGATACGTTGACCGATTGATTGTGGTGGAGTCAAGTGAATCAGTCGGACGATCAATCCCATCTTTTGGTCTTGCAGCAGCATACCTCTCTCCAGTACCTCCTTGATACGTTGACCGATTGATTGTGGTGGAGTCAAGTGAATCAGTCGGACGATCAATCCCATCTTTTGGTCTTGCAGCAGCATACCTCTCTCCAGTACCTCCTTGATACGTTGACCGATTGATTGTGGTGGAGTCAAGTGAATCAGTCGGACGATCAATCGTATCCTTCGGTCTTGCAGCAGCATACCTCTCTCCAGTACCTCCTTGATACGTTGACCGATTGATTGTGGTGGAGTCAAGTGAATCAGTCGGACGATCAATCCCATCTTTTGGTCTTGCAGCAGCATACCTCTCTCCAGTACCTCCTTGATACGTTGACCGATTGATTGTGGTGGAGTCAAGTGAATCAGTCGGACGATCAATCCCATCTTTTGGTCTTGCAGCAGCATACCTCTCTCCAGTACCTCCTTGATACGTTGACCGATTGATGGTGGTGGAGTCAAGTGAATCAGTCGGACGATCAATCGTATCCTTCGGTCTTGTAGCAGCATACCTCTCTCCAGTACCTCCTTGATACGTTGACCGATTGATTGTGGTGGAGTCAAGTGAATCAGTCGGACGATCAATCCCATCTTTTGGTCTTGCAGCAGCATACCTCTCTCCAGTACCTCCTTGATACGTTGACCGATTGATTGTGGTGGAGTCAAGTGAATCAGTCGGACGATCAATCGTATCCTTCGGTCTTGTAGCAGCATACCTCTCTCCAGTACCTCCTTGATACGTTGACCGATTGATTGTGGTGGAGTCAAGTGAATCAGTCGGACGATCAATCCCATCTTTTGGTCTTGTAGCAGCATACCTCTCTCCAGTACCTCCTTGATACGTTGACCGATTGATTGTGGTGGAGTCAAGTGAATCAGTCGGACGATCAATCGTATCCTTCGGTCTTGTAGCAGCATACCTCTCTCCAGTACCTCCTTGATACGTTGACCGATTGATTGTGGTGGAGTCAAGTGAATCAGTCGGACGATCAATCGTATCCTTCGGTCTTGTAGCAGCATACCTCTCTCCAGTACCTCCTTGATACGTTGACCGATTGATTGTGGTGGAGTCAAGTGAATCAGTCGGACGATCAATCCCATCTTTTGGTCTTGTAGCAGCATACCTCTCTCCAGTACCTCCTTGATACGTTGACCGATTGATTGTGGTGGAGTCAAGTGAATCAGTCGGACGATCAATCCCATCTTTTGGTCTTGTAGCAGCATACCTCTCTCCAGTACCTCCTTGATACGTTGACCGATTGATTGTGGTGGAGTCAAGTGAATCAGTCGGACGATCAATCGTATCCTTCGGTCTTGTAGCAGCATACCTCTCTCCAGTACCTCCTTGATACGTTGACCGATTGATTGTGGTGGAGTCAAGTGAATCAGTCGGACGATCAATCCCATCTTTTGGTCTTGTAGCAGCATACCTCTCTCCAGTACCTCCTTGATACGTTGACCGATTGATTGTGGTGGAGTCAAGTGAATCAGTCGGACGATCAATCCCATCTTTTGGTCTTGCAGCAGCATACCTCTCTCCAGTACCTCCTTGATACGTTGACCGATTGATGGTGGTGGAGTCAAGTGAATCAGTCGGACGATCAATCGTATCCTTCGGTCTTGTAGCAGCATACCTCTCTCCAGTACCTCCTTGATACGTTGACCGATTGATTGTGGTGGAGTCAAGTGAATCAGTCGGACGATCAATCCCATCTTTTGGTCTTGCAGCAGCATACCTCTCTCCAGTACCTCCTTGATACGTTGACCGATTGATTGTGGTGGAGTCAAGTGAATCAGTCGGACGATCAATCGTATCCTTCGGTCTTGTAGCAGCATACCTCTCTCCAGTACCTCCTTGATACGTTGACCGATTGATTGTGGTGGAGTCAAGTGAATCAGTCGGACGATCAATCCCATCTTTTGGTCTTGTAGCAGCATACCTCTCTCCAGTACCTCCTTGATACGTTGACCGATTGATTGTGGTGGAGTCAAGTGAATCAGTCGGACGATCAATCGTATCCTTCGGTCTTGTAGCAGCATACCTCTCTCCAGTACCTCCTTGATACGTTGACCGATTGATTGTGGTGGAGTCAAGTGAATCAGTCGGACGATCAATCCCATCTTTTGGTCTTGTAGCAGCATACCTCTCTCCAGTACCTCCTTGATACGTTGACCGATTGATTGTGGTGGAATCAAGTGAATCAGTCGGACGATCAATCCCATCTTTTGGTCTTGTAGCAGCATACCTCTCTCCAGTACCTCCTTGATACGTTGACCGATTGATGGTGGTGGAGTCAAGTGAATCAGTCGGACGATCAATCCCATCTTTTGGTCTTGTAGCAGCATACCTCTCTCCAGTACCTCCTTGATACGTTGACCGATTGATTGTGGTGGAGTCAAGTGAATCAGTCGGACGATCAATCCCATCTTTTGGTCTTGCAGCAGCATACCTCTCTCCAGTACCTCCTTGATACGTTGACCGATTGATTGTGGTGGAGTCAAGTGAATCAGTCGGACGATCAATCCCATCTTTTGGTCTTGCAGCAGCATACCTCTCTCCAGTACCTCCTTGATACGTTGACCGATTGATTGTGGTGGAGTCAAGTGAATCAGTCGGACGATCAATCGTATCCTTCGGTCTTGTAGCAGCATACCTCTCTCCAGTACCTCCTTGATACGTTGACCGATTGATTGTGGTGGAGTCAAGTGAATCAGTCGGACGATCAATCCCATCTTTTGGTCTTGCAGCAGCATACCTCTCTCCAGTACCTCCTTGATACGTTGACCGATTGATGGTGGTGGAGTCAAGTGAATCAGTCGGACGATCAATCCCATCTTTTGGTCTTGTAGCAGCATACCTCTCTCCAGTACCTCCTTGATACGTTGACCGATTGATTGTGGTGGAGTCAAGTGAATCAGTCGGACGATCAATCCCATCTTTTGGTCTTGCAGCAGCATACCTCTCTCCAGTACCTCCTTGATACGTTGACCGATTGATTGTGGTGGAATCAAGTGAATCAGTCGGACGATCAATCCCATCTTTTGGTCTTGTAGCAGCATACCTCTCTCCAGTACCTCCTTGATACGTTGACCGATTGATGGTGGTGGAGTCAAGTGAATCAGTCGGACGATCAATCCCATCTTTTGGTCTTGTAGCAGCATACCTCTCTCCAGTACCTCCTTGATACGTTGACCGATTGATTGTGGTGGAGTCAAGTGAATCAGTCGGACGATCAATCCCATCTTTTGGTCTTGCAGCAGCATACCTCTCTCCAGTACCTCCTTGATACGTTGACCGATTGATTGTGGTGGAGTCAAGTGAATCAGTCGGACGATCAATCCCATCTTTTGGTCTTGCAGCAGCATACCTCTCTCCAGTACCTCCTTGATACGTTGACCGATTGATTGTGGTGGAGTCAAGTGAATCAGTCGGACGATCAATCGTATCCTTCGGTCTTGCAGCAGCATACCTCTCTCCAGTACCTCCTTGATACGTTGACCGATTGATTGTGGTGGAGTCAAGTGAATCAGTCGGGCGATCAATCGTATCCTTCGGTCTTGTAGCAGCATACCTCTCTCCAGTACCTCCTTGATACGTTGACCGATTGATTGTGGTGGAGTCAAGTGAATCAGTCGGACGATCAATCGTATCCTTCGGTCTTGTAGCAGCATACCTCTCTCCAGTACCTCCTTGATACGTTGAGCGATTGATTGTGGTGGAGTCAAGTGAATCAGTCGGACGATCAATCCCATCTTTTGGTCTTGTAGCAGCATACCTCTCTCCAGTACCTCCTTGATACGTTGACCGATTGATTGTGGTGGAGTCAAGTGAATCAGTCGGACGATCAATCGTATCCTTCGGTCTTGTAGCAGCATACCTCTCTCCAGTACCTCCTTGATACGTTGACCGATTGATTGTGGTGGAGTCAAGTGAATCAGTCGGACGATCAATCCCATCTTTTGGTCTTGCAGCAGCATACCTCTCTCCAGTACCTCCTTGATACGTTGACCGATTGATGGTGGTGGAGTCAAGTGAATCAGTCGGGCGATCAATCGTATCCTTCGGTCTTGTAGCAGCATACCTCTCTCCAGTACCTCCTTGATACGTTGACCGATTGATTGTGGTGGAGTCAAGTGAATCAGTCGGACGATCAATCCCATCTTTTGGTCTTGCAGCAGCATACCTCTCTCCAGTACCTCCTTGATACGTTGACCGATTGATTGTGGTGGAGTCAAGTGAATCAGTCGGACGATCAATCGTATCCTTCGGTCTTGTAGCAGCATACCTCTCTCCAGTACCTCCTTGATACGTTGACCGATTGATTGTGGTGGAGTCAAGTGAATCAGTCGGACGATCAATCCCATCTTTTGGTCTTGCAGCAGCATACCTCTCTCCAGTACCTCCTTGATACGTTGACCGATTGATGGTGGTGGAGTCAAGTGAATCAGTCGGGCGATCAATCGTATCCTTCGGTCTTGTAGCAGCATACCTCTCTCCAGTACCTCCTTGATACGTTGACCGATTGATTGTGGTGGAGTCAAGTGAATCAGTCGGACGATCAATCCCATCTTTTGGTCTTGTAGCAGCATACCTCTCTCCAGTACCTCCTTGATACGTTGACCGATTGATTGTGGTGGAGTCAAGTGAATCAGTCGGACGATCAATCCCATCTTTTGGTCTTGCAGCAGCATACCTCTCTCCAGTACCTCCTTGATACGTTGACCGATTGATTGTGGTGGAGTCAAGTGAATCAGTCGGACGATCAATCCCATCTTTTGGTCTTGTAGCAGCATACCTCTCTCCAGTACCTCCTTGATACGTCGTTCCAGTTATTGTTCCCACATGAGAATTTCCAGTTGGCCAGTTCATCTGATCTCTTGGCCGTATTATTTGAGTTCTCGGGACACTGGAGCTCGCATACATAGCCCTGCTTTCAGTTGTTGCATCGAACTTTTCAGGTCTATGCAGGATATTATCAAGGGGACGGCTCATCTAAAAACAAAAAAGGTTACTAACAATGTAATAAAAGAGTCACAATAACAACAACTAAAAGCGAAATCTCGTGGGATTAGTCCTCAACAAATCACAAATGTATACTAAAGGAATGAAAACATAAAAAGAAAGAAAACGGAGAGGAAATGGAAAGAAAGGGGAAAACTCTAATCTTCCGGTGTAGTGCTTTCTCTATCACACGCGGGTTTTAGTCACCATGGAAACGAAATGAGAACTTCATATTTGAAAGACCGAAAATATTTTCGTAAAAGCTGTGAGAGAGTGACGAAATGCGTTTATTTATACAAACAAGGTTTCGAAGAATCAAAAATGAAAAAAAAATACAGAAATCAGATCGAACTGCAAAGAAAATATCTTAAAGTACCGGTAACAAAACAGTTGTTCTCAAAATATCAATGATAAGATGTGGCCTGATTCGATGCTTGACTATCAATATCTGTCTCCATTGTTGTCGAATGGGTCATAAATGTCGAATTACTGTGTCGGGCTTCCGGACGGGCCATGGCGATTTGGTTGGGGCGTCTGGAATGAACAAAAATTACTGGAGAGGTTTTTAAACAAAGTTTGAAATCATTCGCAAGATTTTAATTTTAATTCAGGAACTCTACTTTTTAGCATTGACAGTACTTTTTGTAATTGACTACTTTTTATGGGACGTTTAAGAGTCCAGCATTATTTTGACATAAATACCTTGGTTCACCGCGGTCTTGGCCATTTACTCTGGTCTAGGATTATAATATTTATTCAGATCTCCCATTAGCACCTACTCATTTCTAATGTGACCTCAACATCCCACAGGCAAATTCCCAGAAGCCAACCGAAATGGTCGAGAAAATCAATGCATAATGAGGTGTTCCCGTTCATTCTCTCGATGTTCTTCTTCCTCTGCCTGTTCTTTCCCTCTTTTTATCGATCGTTTCTTTTTCTCAGTTTTAATAAATTTTCTATTATTTTCCCATTATTTCAGAACACAACTATGTCTGCCCAATCCGAAATCCAACTCGTCTTCAAGGACAGCACAGAGCCAGCCACACTCCGTGATGTGGATCTCATAAAGAAAATTCCAGTGCTCAAAAGAGCTCTAGAGACTGGAAACCCTAATTGGGAAATTGAAAGTGTCCAACCAGTCCCTTCAATAAACATCCCGTTTCCTAAAGCTGCTGGAGACTTTCTGTTCCAACACTTGCGCAGCTACATTCCAGAGGGAGAAGGATTTGAACCAGTAGTCGAGAAAGACTACAAAGCGGCGGGGAAGCTGAGTCTCGAGCAGTTGAAGCAAATAGTTGAATTGGCCAGTTTCACGGAATGCATTGATTTCATGAACTGTATTAATTTCGTGATTGCTCGGAAGTTGGAACGCTTGCCAATGGAGCAAGTCGCAGCGTTCATGGGAGTACAGTTGGAAGAGTTAGAAAAGGAATTCGACGAGGATGCGACATGGATCTATCCCGGAAACAATTAAAAATAATACATTTTTGTTTTGATTTTGACTTTTTGTTCTTGTTTTTTTGTTGGTTTTATATCGAATAAAATTTCCTCGAGCACCAGTCTGCACATGTCTAATATAAGTTACCTATAAATCTCATTGCTACTTCTATCCTCGGAAGACGACGCATCTGAATTCCTTGACGCTGGGACTCCATATTCTGATGCTACTGGGATGATTCGACGGTTGGGTTTCTATAAAAATAATAAATTCTCTACATTTTAATTCTAGAATACTTACCGAAGCATACGAAGAGAATGAGTCTCGTCTTGCAGCATAGTAATTTGGTTCCGGTTCTTCAGTTTCTAAATTTTTATTATTTTTCCGTTTCACATTCAGCCCAAAATTTGTAGCCTACCTTTTGCATTTTCAATAATCCAAAAGTCCGGCGGAGTGACTGTAGACTTTGGTATCTGAAGCTGTTCCACGGGGAGTGGTTTTCGTTTTGCAGATTTGTCAGATCTCCGTTTCAGCATCAATGCCAGCACAATGTTCATTGTGAATCCGAGGATAGAGCAGACTGAAAAACTGGAAACATGTATGAGAGCTCATAACAAAAATCACTAACCAGCTAAGAAAATACACAGATAATAGAGCAAGTTGAACTCATGCTCAGAGATGCATTCACTCTGAACCACGTCGTCTCGATTTTTCTGTACTATTAGATTTGGGGGCGGAGTCTCAGCATCTCTTGCCACATGGTGTACTATTACTTCTTGATCATGAACTGCTTCTGATATTAATGGCTCTTCTACTTTCACCATTTCCACTTTTTCCTCTTCCAAATTCACAATAACAGTCACTCTCTGAAACTCTTCTGACTCTGTACTTGCAGTAGTTCTTTCTAAAAGTGATGATGCAGAAGCATCCGAATCACATGTCCTTGCTTCACACTTTCCATCACAATCTGTCACAATGCAAGAGATTTGAAGTTGCTTTGCATTGGGAAACCGGAACATTGATGGAATTTCAGCTTCTTCCACCGATTCTCGTCGGGCAAAGTGACCCATGATTGATTTGAAAAGTGCACATCCGACTGGATCGGTGAGTTGAACAGTGACGTTTCCACCGACCGGTTGGGCAGTACATTGACCAACGAAGAACGAGTAGGCATTTTGAGACGGGTTGGGGAACGGACGGATCTGGAAATCATTGAGGTTAGCACTTTTTGTTGATAAGTGTAATATTTGACTACTGAAGTTTGACATTAGCGTTCTAATTATTTATTATAATTTTCACTTTATTAACTTATTTGTAGTCATAATCATCAGCATTTCCGACTTTTTTTTCACATCCAGAATGCAGACTCACTATCAGCAGTAACTTTGCACTGAGTCTGCATTTTGTCGTAAGAAAAAATGACGAAACTTTTTTATTTCGACAACACGCTAAAACTCAGTTTGAAGCGAGTTATGGCCCGGCCCGATTGGCAAGTATAATTTTCGGACCTCCATTGACTATGATGAAACTACAAAGCTCACCTGGAGAGTATACGGCTGTGAATATTTCACGGTGTCCACTGGAAGTCGACTCGACAAAATTCGCAGTTCATAATCCGGAGTAGTTTGTGTATTCCTGCAACAGATTACATCATTTCCCTCCCAAAATAGTCTTATTCCCAGTTTCTTACATCTGACTCATAAAATGTTGTGTGCCATTGATCATTTCTCGACATGTGATGTTCACCGATTTGTCTCCTTCGACAATTAAAACCGGATGGGAGTGAACATCCACAGTAACCGAGTGTGTCCGACTTGTCACGTCATATTTGATACCACATTCATCTGATTTTAAATTCAATTTCAGAACAGCAACATTGGTACCGAATCCTTGCACACGACAGGCATCAGAAGTGGATGCACTGGTTTGAACGATGCCTTCGAATGGTTGGTTTGTTCTGACGAATACAGAGACGACGTCTTCTGAACATGACCAACGGACATCGGCTTCGAATTCGGAGTGTGCTCCGCTCAGTAGAGGGAGCTAAAATACATTAACTTCAAAGAATTTAGGAAGTAAGACTCACCAAAATTAAAAAGAGTCGCAGGATGATTTTCGCCAGTGAAATCATTCGACGCTACTTTTCATCTCACCTGAAAACATAAACTTTATCGAGTGAAAACAGGAAACCAGAAGTGAAAAAAGGGGGCTCCGGGAGCCAATAGCAACTTGAACAAGGAGCGTAACCTAGGCATTTGGCACAGATTTTTTTGGAAGGAGAAGAAGAAGAAGTGGGGGACGGGAGAAGAAAAAAGAAACGGAAATAACAAAAAGATGGGGGTGGGAGGGAAGAAAATATGAAAAAAGAAAAAGAGCCGCATGAAATTTTTTTCAGAAACTTTTTTGATTGGATTGGATTTTGTTGTGGGGATTATAATGGGGAAACGGGAGAGGGGTCTATGGGTGGTCTTATTTTCGGAAAATGTCTTTTATAATGATGCATCGTTTTTTCTTCTTTTTTTCTCACGTCATTTTCTTCTGCTACTTTGTTTCAAAAAAGTTTGTTTCCAACCTTGTGATCATAAAAGAGAAAATAGACTAAAGACTCATTGGAGGGGGGCAGGTGGGGTTGATCCCTTTTTAAAAAGGGGGACTAAGCCGTCAGTTTCGGAGGGGGGCAGAAGAGTGTTCACTTTCATCACAACACAACGCAACACTCATTACGGAGAGAGAGAGTGGGGGAAACGGAAGAAGAAGGAGTGAATTCAGGAAATATGTTGGAGATAAATTTGGAAATTATGTCAATTTGATTATCACACATTTGTATCAACGACGAGGTGAGAATATTGGAGGGAAACAGAAAAGAGAAGTTATGTAAGCTGGAAAAAACACTAGACCGAAATTTCAATAACGGAAAATTTAAATATTTTGTTTTAAGATAGTTTTGAGGAGGTAAAAAAACGTAAAAAACTTCCAAAACGTTTTGACTAAAGTACTCATACAACTTGGAGTAATGCTGAGTTTCTCAAATCTTTTTTGATAAGCGTAATATTGGACTACTGGAGTAAATATCTAACTTGAATGTAGTCATGATCATCAGCACTGAAGCGTGTTTCTTTTTTTCCGTCATACTTGTCAACCGGGCCGAAACAGGCTGTCACGGGCCGGCGCACAACTCGTTGCAACCTGAGTTTTATGAGCTGACAAATATATCAAAATGTAGATCTCAGCGAGTCCTGTGTCCGTGGCCTACTACGGATCGGGGAAAAGTGCCAAAAAACGCAAAAATTACTTTTTAAAAAAGCCGTTCTTGCTCGGCCGCGGCATATTAACGAATAGTCATCCAGCCCGTAGTAGGATATTTTTCAGCTCATAAAATGGATCATACAGTTAAACATGCTAGAAATTAGGTAATTCCTGTCCTATGCTCACTGAACATTTTTCTATAGTAAAAATTTCGAAACTAATAACAAATAAGAACTGAAACAAGGCAACAAAAAGTTTGGAGTCCAGTTAGAAATTTGATATTTAGTAAAGTTTGTTGCAAAGTTTTATAAAAATGTACGAAAATGTAGAAAAAAGCTACGGAATTAAAATTAGAAATTACGAACGAACGTTTTTGGATTCAAAATTGATGTTTTTTTCAGCAGTTTCGCTTGCAAATTTTACTGAATTTAATTATTTAACTCTGACTCAACATAAACAAAGTTGATGCATCTAAAAATCTAAAAATAGAAAATAACCTTTCCAGCAAATGCCAAAACCGTATCATTCCACAGAATCTAAATAAAATTTCGAAAGAACTCCTAAATCATGATTCAATCTCAAAGCACAATTCCAAAATGGAATAGAAAACCTCTTGACTCCAAGAAAAGGTCAACGCTCCCATATAGCTTACAAGCTCTGTGAATAGGATATAGGCTCTTTGTGCACCATGTGGAGAGAGAGTCCGGATTAAAATGCATAGAGGTGGTGCTCATTCTCTCCACCCTCTCACACCAATAACTCCCTCCAAAATGAGAGAGAGAGAGTATGTTGATTGGAGAGGCCTTTGGTGGTGTTGAAAATGTGTGTATGTACAAATAAGGGGGCAAAAGACGAAGAGGGAGGTGGAATTGTTTGACTTCATACGTTTGACTTTGAATTGCATGGAATTCATTCATTTTCAGGTTCTGCATATTTGAATATGACTCATTTCCGATTGAGACGAAAGGGAAGGGGGACCCAGAGGATGAATCCTAAAAAATGAAAAGACAAAGACACTTGGAAATATGTTGGGGAAGAGGAAGGAAAGCGGAAATTGATAGACTGTTATCGGATCGAAAAAGAGCAAATCAAATAAATTGTAGAGAGGAAAAGAAGAGCACTTCATGTGGACACCCTCTTCACACTTTATCAAGAGGACAGAAGGAAAAATGTTTAGAAGAGAAAGGAAACTATTCGTGAAGGGGCTGGAAATCAAACGAGAGAATGTCAGGCACGCTGAAAAGGGGAGTTTGTGAAATTCAAACTTGTCACAAGCCGGGGTTTGAAATTCAAAAAAAATTGAACTAAATTTTGAAATTTTTTGAATTTTTTTCCGAAAATGTCGAATTTTTTAATGTACTTCAGAATTCAATCAAAAGCTAGTCAAGAAATTTGGTTTTTAATGTAAACGCGCGCGCGTTTTTAACAAATTCAAAAAAAAATTGTTAAAAACAGGTACTTTTTTTGAAGCCAAGCCGACCGGACCGAGCCGAAATATGACAAGTTTGGTGAAACCGGATAATATTTCGGAATATAATCAAAATTATTGGTTCTATAACTCTCAGCAAGAGGTAATCGTATGATGTTAAGAAGAAAAAATTAGGTTTCAAAGACAAAAGCTCTGATATAGAATCTTAACAGCAACAAAATTTTTACTGTTTCTGGAATTTCACATCTGGTTACAGTTATTTTTCATCTTAATAGGTAAGAATTAATACAATTATTAGCAAACTACAAATTCTAAAAATTCAAATAACAGGAATACCAAAAAAGAGGTGTGGCTAGCAAACATTGTTGATGAGTTGAGTTAACAGAATCACTTTGTAAAAAAAAAGAAAAACTACAAAATCATGTTACTGAAAAATAGTCTGAAAACGGTATATTATTTATTTGCTAGTTGAGTTAATGTTTAGAAAAATGGACAAGAGAACTTTCTGTTACAAAAACAGTCAACCACACTTTTCCTATTTTGAAAATAAAATTCACTGTTTCAGGAGTTTCACTTTAAAATTCAATTATCTTTCACCTGAGTTACAAGTTTTGAATAAGATTTTCATAAAAACAAATAGAAATTGTTGTTTTTAATAACTATGAACGATTCCTAATCCTCAAAAATATACTCACTAATCTCAATGAAAATGTATCTTCTATTTACTCCAAAATGTCAATTTCTAGATCTCTTCAATTGCAAAAAAAAGTATAGTGGGACAAGTAGTTGTCACTCATCACACCTCCAAGTCCTTAACACTTCTTTTTCTCATTTTCTCTCTCGAGACGATAAAGTACTCGTAAATCAACAACAACAAGTGGTGGGAGAGGATCAAGAAGTCTAGTTCTTTCTCTTTCACTCACCCAGAAATCTGTTTGGAGTAGAAGTAGGTGAAGAAATAAGAAAGAAGAAGCAAAAAAGTTGTCAAGAGAAGAACACGGGGGAAAAAGTTAGTTTTAGTTGTTACTTGACCTTCTTGTCATCTTTCTCAAAAAGTTCTTGAGAATGTTCCGCGCGGAAAGAGAGAGAAAAAAGTGTATGTGGCAAGAGGGAGGGAAAGCGTGAAGTGGCACCTCGGGTACACAAGAAAAAATGACATAAGAAATGATTCTGCAGGATTAGTATAAACTATATACAAATGATGATGGGATGGAATGGAGCAGGATAGAGACTAGATGGATTAGAGAAAAGAATATTTCTGGAATTTGGGAACATAATCAAGCTCCGGAGCTCCTGGACGAAACTGTGACGGCCTTAAAGCAGATACCGTTTTTATTCTACTAAACCGGAAACCTCATTCTACCAACTGTGACAGAAACTCTTTTTTCTAAATTCCTGGAACTCAGACTTGCAAAATACCGGCCCGGACTCAAAAATGTGCACAATTTTTTCCAAAATTGTCGAAAATTCTATGTACTCTTGAGTTTTTATCGATATTTAAAAACAGAATCGAAAATTCGATTTTTGCTGAAAATCAAAAAAAAATTCAAAATTTCAAATTTTTGTACTGTGACTCGGCCCGGCCCATCCCAAGTCTGTTGAAACTTTTTGCCAAACCTGACCGCGTCGCATTTTGACATTGAGATGGGGTGCCGGTCAATAAGTACGGTATTTCAAAACCAAAATTTAAAAAAAATAAAATGTTCCGACACATAAAAATTTGCCAAAAAATCAATCTATTCGATAAACAACAAATTCGCTCCACTGGCATTATCAGATTCGATGAATATTATACTTTTTCCCATGCAAAGTCTAGAAAAAACAGTGAAAGTAAAAAAACAAATATGTGCAAAATTTCTGCCCTCTTCATGCAAAGAATGTAGTGTCCAATAGCAGCTAATTGTGGCTAGTGAAAATCATCAGAAGGAGGGGAAAGAGGATTAGTTAATATTAAGGTAATTAGGGAAGAGAAATATGAGACAAGCGTCTATCAGATGGTTTTGGCAAATTTTTATTTGCAAAATATAAAATTCACTGTTTCAAGAGAATTATTTGTAATAATTGGAAAATTTCGGTTTAGTGAAGATGGAAAGATTACTGAAGGTATATAAACTGCTAGAAGTCGAATGTCTCAAACAGAAATTTTGATTTCAAAGGCAGGCAAAGAAGCTGTGAAAAATTTGAAATCAAAAATGAAAATCTATTTTATCTGACTCCAATTCGTATAGTGAACTTTTGTGTTCCGTCCTCAAAGGACCCTTATGAATAGATGTGAGAAAAGTTCGGAATACTCAGAAGAAAAAGCGAAAAACCTTTCATTGAGTAGTCCAGTGCTCACAAGCACCAACGGGAAATGACCACCCTTTACCTCATTTTCTCTTTGTATCTGAACACTCACGCAATCTGAAGGAAACCGGGCAGTGCCCTCCCTGAAACAGTTGGTTTTTCGGCTTAATACTCAAAGGAAAAGTGATTGCGTGAGAGCATGTTTCAGTGGAAGGGGGGGGGAAGTGAGCATTTGGATCGCCACGCGCGGAAATTACGAGAGAGTGTGTGGGAAAGAGAGACGCAGAGAATGGCGTAACCGGCGGGGAGGGTAAACGCATGGTAGCGGGTTGTATAGAAGGGGGGAGAAATACTTGGCAAGTATATGATTTTGGCACTTAATACTCACTTATCACTGTATCAGATGGATATGGGGGAGGTGCGCATGCATTATCCAATTTTCAGAATCAGAAATTTCAGAGTTTCATTATGACCCAGAAAGACAAAATCACACAACAGAAATTATCTTTGAATAATTAAGAACACTGATGAAAATATCAAGTCATAGTGGAACAAATTGGGCAATTTTTATGATTAAAAATGATTTAGATATTATCGAAAAATAATAACTGAAAGTCTTAAAAAACTTCTGAAACAGTCAAAAATTTTAAAATATTCAACATTAATTTTTGGTAGTTTTTGGATCTCATTCGCAACCCAGACTTTTCCTTAACGCGGGAAACCATAAAAATTGAGAAGATGATATCTCTGGACCGTCCAAAGCATGGAAATGTTATTATGACGACTACCTTGCTTCCCACTTCCCAAAAATAGTGAAATCCTTGAAACAGTAAAAAAGCCGGCTCTTTTTGTTCCTCACATCATCCAACCTACATAGTAAAAGTACAACAAGTATGTCGCGGAAGGAACGAAAGTATCATCGTAATTTATGTATTCTAATAATATTATATGAGGGAAAAGAATAAAGAAGAAGGCGTCATGAGTAGATGAAGACATGAGAAATTATATGAACTAATAGGTTCGGAAGGTTTATGAGGGAAGTAAGAAGGGAGGAAAAGAATACAATGGGATACATGTGTTCCAGTCTAGAAGAGGAAATTAGGAGGAAATGAAAAAAGAATTAGTGAAGACAAGAAGATATATTGGTGGGATAAGGGGAAAAGCGGCTGGGGCTCCTTGGACGCATTTTTATTTCTAGATTGTCCTGAGTTTTTCTGATGACTGTGTTTGAACTAAAAAGCAACTCCTCTAGAAGAAAGACAATTCCACACTGTGCTTCTTTGATCTACCAATGGAATTAACCGACAAAAAATAGAAAAGACACTAAACAAATATAATGTAAAAACAATGAAGAATTTGGGTATGGTGTCAAAACTCCCGGAAAACAATGGAGAGGGGTTAATCGTACCTCACGAGAGGAAAAAATGGTTCAATTCAATTCGTGAGATGGATGAGATGGTTATTTGATCAGAATGGGTTTTTGTTTTGAGTTTCGAAAATTCGGGAAAAATCATATGATAGTTGCAGTAATGAATAAGAAGTCCATGAAATTAAAATTTTTTCAAAAGAGTATTTTCCCAAATTAGAAAACTTGCAAAGCAGTAATTATTTTATAGAATTCACTGATTCAGTTGTAATGGATGTGTTTGTCTAATGAAATAATTTGAGAAAAATTCGCTACTTCTGTATTGAACAAGTTTTTCGGAGCACATTTGCAATAACATATTCTCCTGAAACTGAGAAATATATTTGTAAGTTTTTTGATACAATTCAATTGCAATTCTGAGCAATAATTTTTAGTTTTCCTAAATTTACTCGTCCATGAGAACTCCAGGGTCTCCACCAAATCTGATTCGCAACAATCTGAGTAAAAAGAAAATTTTTTGCAATAACCATAAGTCAAAACCTCTACAGAAGCAGTCGAAACCCTGAACAATGCGGATGAAACAGCGTGAAAACCAAGAACCCAAATTCAATAGAAAAGTACGCGGAAAGAAGAAGAAGAATATAATAAGCGAGATGAAGATCTATTAAAAACGACAGTTCTTCTTCTTCTTCTTTTCTCGACTGTACTCTCTTAATTGCGTTTTCTTCCTCTCGAGACTTTGACTCCTTTTCTAGGTCATTCCTCCTCTAGTCATTCTTTCTGGCTTCTTCTTCTTCGCCTATCTAGTTCTTATTATCCGTTCGTCATGGCAGTTTTCGGACGAAAGGACAAGAATGGAATAAAAGTTTGGAGTAAAAGCAACGAGACTATGCCGAAATTGAGTTTGAAGTGGACGGTGCCAAAACAATTGACATGGAATAGTCGCAATTCCAAACTCTTGATTACTGGTGTGAGCTCGTCTTGTACTTGTATATCCAATTAGAAGAGTCGCGACTCCGTGAATTGAGAAGCATGGATGATGAACAAATCGGATTAGTACTTACTCGCTTGATGAAGTGATGTAATGAAGGGAAGAAAGGGGACCAAGTGGAAGGGGCTAGACAAAGAAAGTGGAAGAAGAATTCAGGGAAACATCGAGAACGCCTCTTACAGGGTCATAAAAAGTCCATATGTGGCTCTCAATCGAATTATTCAAACTTGCAATACTTTTTGAACTGAGTAAAGAAAACAAGTTTCAGAATGTTTGTATGAAAAGTTTAGATAAGTGAATTTGCATTTCCCACGGATGAAAATTTCGAAAATTGGAACATAGAAGCATTCAGAATCAAGAGAATCCCGCAAATTCTCGTATTCGAAGTTTAAGTAATAGGATTTTCTGAAACTCTTTGATCAGTCGTACGGCAGTTTCAAGTAAGTTCACCGGCAGGAACGTATCTAACAATGATTCGCAGGTTTCAGAATGAAAATAGTTGGAAAGCTTTAACCTCTTACTACTGTATTTTTAATAAAAGTAGTTTGTTCGTCTAAAAATTGTAACTGAAAAAATGAATGAACTGAAATTTAAATTTTTCTCAGAAAATCATTGTTTCCTAAAATTTTGAAAAGTTATTCTTCAAAAGATTATACCGTACATATCGTATTATAACGGTTCTCATCAGAACAAAAAAAAAGACCGGGATAATCATTTTCATGAATTCTGAATAAAGAAAGTGTCGTTATAATACAGGTGCCGTTTTAATACAGTATTTACAGTAGTTGAATATCACAGTTCTTCCAATAATAGTTCAAAACATTTCTTTAAAGTGTTCTATTGAACTTGAAACAGTGAAAAAATTGCGGTCAAACTGGACGCGGTCCAAGAAATATGCGCAGAAATAAGATTTAAAAAATACTTGTTAGGTACATCCTAGCTTGGTGGAATGATGAATTTGATAATTTTTTCGAAAGTACTTATTAACACAAACTTCTAAAACTGTGTGCTGAAACAGAACAGCATCTTTCATCAAATGGAAACTTCCCTAGAAACACTTATCCTCTTGAATAATTTACAAAAAACAGAAAAACGGGGAAATCATTAATCTTCTGTCACGACATCTCAACTTTTCAATGAAAAAAGCCACCCAAAACGACAAAAAAGAACACATTTCTTCTCGGCAGCCTTGAGATTTCTCTCGTTTTTTTCCCCATTTTGTGATTGACAAATAGCTTTTATTAGGTATCAGATTCTTATCATTTTATATAAATGAAGGACACAAAAAAATCATGAAAAGGAAGGGAAGACGAAGAAGGAAAAAGGGGAATTGAAATTAATTGCAAATCTTGATTGTAGGGGAAAATAAGAAAGTAGTTGTTCGGTTTGAGATGACTTCACAATGACTAGAAAATTCAGCGGAGAAAAAATAGAGTTCTAAGAGATTTTTTTGTAATAGTGTGCTTAGAAATTATATGAATAACCGGGCGGCAAGCATAGGGAAAAAGCGAAAAAATCGGGACTAAAGGGGAAAATGGGCTAAAGGCAAGCAGGGATAAAAAAGAGTGGACATGGTCCATAAAAGTGAAAGAGAAAACAATGAATTAGACTTGGTCTCCATGTTGTTGTGCGTACTTTTTGACGATTTGCTCTTCGCGGAGTTTGACGACTTGCATGAAATTGTTGACCTGAAACAAGGAATTGTCATTTTTTATTTATTCAAAATTTCAATTTGTCCCTACCATAATAGTAATTGGAAGTGCCAACACCATGACACCACAAACGATGGCTCCACTTCCAACCAACTTTCCAGCGACTGTAACTGGCACGAGATCTCCGTATCCGACAGTGGCCATAGTGACAACACACCTGAATTTTGGAACAAAATTATAGAAGACTCCAGAGTAGTGATAACAAACCACCAGAATGTTGCTGGAATACTTGTGAACTTGGTTCCAGGTTCATCTCTTTCCAAGAAGTAGATCAAAGTGGAGAAGAAGATGACTACGGTCATCATCACAATACCAACCATTTGCATTTGTTTCTTGGATTTTCGGATGGTGAGGGCGAAGTTGGCAAGACCTGGTGAGAATCTTCCCAATTTGGCAATTCTGATGACACGAAGCACACGAAGTAGACGGACTGTCAAGAACGCCCATCTGACTTTCCTCACATTCTCTCCACTGATTCCACAAATCCATAGAAGAAGTTCAAAGTAGAATGGAGCGATGGACAAGAGATCGATGACGTTCAGGATTTGACGAGCGAAGGCGAGCTAGAAACGTTTTCAATTTGATAAGACTCTCATAAAACCTACTAACCTTTCTGGGTGCCACAATGAATCGCATCGCGTATTCAATCGAGAAATAAATGACACAAACATTTTCGACCCATGTAAACACCGGATGTTCCGTCATTTCAACCTGAAAATCAAATAGTTTTCATAGAATTCGATGCCGTCCTTTCTTTCAACAGAAACAGTAGAAGATGGAAAATGTTAGTCGAGTTGTGAATGACAATGAATAGATTTCTCTCTTATTCTATTGAAAAAGGAAAACTCCGTGAGAGAGAGAAAGACACATAGAGATATATAGAGTGTGATATGTCTACCTTTCCATTTACTCGGGTTGTCGGGTCAGTTACTTCGATGATACTATCATCATCCGTCTGTAAAGTTGTTTAGTCAGTTTCCGGGGTAACATACCTTTAGGTTTGAGTCGGTTCAAGGTGGCCTGGATAATTTTTAGATAGCATGTAAGTGAATCTATTACATTGAAACTGGTGAGGTGAACTTGCTAGTAAAATTTAATTTTAAGATGGTGTCTCTCATTCAAAACTTGTTCACAGTTTCAATGACTCACAATGTATTCAAAACCCGAATCATAACAGAAATCTAATTCTGAGTTTCTATTGAATCAAGAAAATCATCATTTATCTATTCTCAGACCCTTCATACCCAACTTGAACCGACATTTCCAATTGCCTCTTCCACATTCCACATTCCCCGGAAACCCCAATAAATTACCATCTCTCCCAACTAACCGAATTATCAGATCCTTCTCGAACAACAGTCCGACTCTCGATCGTCATTCCACCTCCATTTGGATATGTTGGATACGTCGCCGTAGCATACACCAGTTGTCCGTCTTCACTTTTTTGAGGCACTTGGAATTCTGGAATCGATCCGAGAATTAGTGCAGAGATCGAGAGAACAACGAATGCGGTGGATATTACTTCGAACGCCTGGAATTACATAAGAGATTTTACTTAGAATTTTAAAATTTCTACTGTTTCAGGTTTTTCACTCTCAACTGGATAAACCAATTCCTTACCTTCCACCATTTACTCTGTGAGTGTCCTTCCAAAATCAACCATAATCTCCGACGGATATTAGCACATCTGACACCAATGAAGTGGTCCTTCTCCTGAAAACAATCCGTTTTACAGTTAGCTGCCCAGTTTTCCAGGTTGATGGGGTTGGTTGGTTATGAATGATAAATTGAAAAAAGGTAAGAGAAAAGTTAGCAAAAAGATGCAAAAATGTATTTTTAGTTTGCGAGCCAATATCATTTTATACCTTTTGGAGTTCCTTGTCTTCATCCTAAAATTAGATTACTGTAATGACAGAGTCCTACTGTACTAATAAGGTTCTTAAAAAGAGAGGATACCGTATACCTACCGTATACTTTGGATCTCCTCCCATAGTGACACAATACTGTGCGAATGGAGAGCAGCACTCATCCATCCGCGACTTCGAAACAGCCCAGAAACGGAGCTCGGCCATAAATTTATCGAAGCATAAATCCTTTGGAACGTGAAGTTTTCCAGTTGCATAGAAATCATAGATCGGGTCAAAGTATCTGAAAAATAAAAGAAATAATAAATAATTTAACAAGAAGATTTTTTCCGAAAAAAAAACGACGAGATTTGTTATGTTTTTTTCCTTGCTCTCTGTGCATTCCTTCCTCTTTTCTCTACTTAATTAATGAGTCTTCTGTTGGTCCATGGCCAAACAGCTGACACAGAGGAGAGACAACACAAACTACAACACCTCTTGTCAGACATAACACCTCTTTGTCTGAAAGTAATGAAAACATAAATACCTGGGAACTCGTTCGAAAAAATACTCGTCTTGGTCCTCAAAGTACCAGTCGGCCCACTGGCGACGGTGTTCATGGTTCATACGACAGAAGCGGCCTGAAATGGATCTCACTTAAACTCAGAGGCCTTTTCTCAACAACTCAACATACCCAAAAGTGTTTTTGGCCCGAACTTGATGATAGATCTGGTCCGAATCCGATAACTACTTCCACCAATATTCAACCTGAGAATCGAGTCTGGCGTGTTATCCCGAATACTTCCTTTATGACTCGGACGCTCCAGTGGAATCATTCGACTCTCCACATCCTCGTCGTACATTCTACAAAATTTATGATGATGATAGTTGGGAGCACTTAGGAAGAAAACATGTGTTTGTTTAAGTGGGGGATTTTTCGAACTCACTTGTTACTTGATCGATCATCAATACTTGCTCTATCCGGTTGATTATCCACGGAATTTTCCCGTTCACATCCCGACACTGCCGCCATCGATGTACTTCCCGAGGCGATTTGTCTGAAAATTTTGAAAATTTCCAAAGTTTTCTGGTATAAATGAGAAACCCTAAGAGTCCTACAACTCGTCATCATAATTTTTTTGATCCCCTCAACCCCAAAACTTACGCCGCAACAGTTGGTGCTATGAGCAATGCCATACAGGATCAGATGGGTCCTATATAGATGTTCAGTTTCAGAATACGATTTTCAGAGATTCAGAAATCAAGAATATGTAAAGAGACAGAATGAGACAAAAGACAAGTTTAAGACAGACAAAAAGAGTTTGGTTAGTTATTGTGAGAGTTTTTTTGTTTGTTCGACGGACCAACGGGACATACACAAGAGTGGTGGTGGTTGGGGTGTCTGCTTCAAGGGGATGATGATAGACAGTAAGAGTAAGAAGTGGGCGGAGTCCAAGCAGTCGGTGGTGGCAGTGCTCTCACTCAAGCGGGGAAAGGGATAGAAGGATATAAACGTTACGACTCATTCTGAAGGACCCTTTCGACATGATTACAAGCGAGTAATCGGAAAAATTTTGGGAACACGAAATGGTGGTTTGAAATGGAATGGTGATTCAGTTAGTCTACGGTAATCGGTTAGAGAATGGATTCGTAAAGAACTTTATTATACAAGTCGTAAAAGGAGTCGAAAAGAGCCTAATTGCTCTGTGAGGAGCTATTAACAAAGGGGGTGTCATAAAACATGTTATAGGAGGTTGAAATGGACTAGTGGACTCAGAGGAGACAAGATGTTGAACATCAAAGAGCTATCCGATTACTTGAAGAAGGGGGAATTTGAAAAAAAGTGTCCTGGTAGAGCGCAGAGTTCTAGGTTTTTGCAGGAAAATGTTACAGAGAGGAACTTTCAAATTTTGACCAAAATTACTTTGGCTAGAAGTCTTAAAGCCAGTAAGTCACTCAGCTTCTTTTCCGTTAGAACACATGAAAAATTCTTGGCGTATGCTGAATCAAGTTGGCCAAACTTTTTATACAGAAACTCCAACGTCATTTTTTTCATAGCGCTTCAAATTCCTCCAGATGTAATTCCAGTCATGTAGGTCGCTCCCCTAATGTTTCTCCACTTGTCAAAACCACCGAGTCCATCTAACCCAATCTGACAGAACACAGGTGTCATTTCACTTCATTCTTTCAACAATTGGTCTTCGTCGTTGTCCCATGAATCTCACGTTCCGACTGGTCTTCCCGTGTTGTGATCTGTGCTCGGAGCCTTCCTTTTCACTATTTTTAACTCTTTCCTCTATTAACAAGAAGACAACTGTGTAGTGTTTCTTTGGCTCCGTCGTCAACGGTCGAAAATCTACTCGTTTCGCCAGACCAAAGCACAATCGTCTATGTGAGAGCGGCGACGATGTACTTTTTTGTTGTAAAAATGTGAGGAACCAGGAAGAGAGAATTGATTCAGTCGCTTTTTGAAGATCACACATGACAACGAGTGGAGAGAGCGAAAGATAAGGTTTATGGGATTCGGAGTATCACTTGAACCCATGAAAAAAGACGGATAGAAGACGGGGACGGATGGGATGATATTAGATGAAAACGGGATGAATGGAGATAAGAGATTGTGATCAAAAATCATTAATTGTCGGAGGAAAATCTGAAACAGAATTTTTGTTTCAGAGAAAGTTATGTTACCAGTTTAGACTGTAAAAACTTTCGTTTCGATTAGGAAGAGTTCGAACAAAAAGCATATCTGCATTCGAAACAAACTAACGATTATTATGAGATGAAGCAATTACCTAAATTATCACAAACCATCATTCTGGTGGGGCATGATTCCAGCAAAAGTTGATCAAAAAGCTGATCAAGGGCTCAAATTTTTTGTAGTAGATGCATGGCTCCAGATTTTCATAAATAACTTTCAAAATTTCTCCGTTTCACAATGAAATCATCAATATCCAACTCCAGAACACAATAATTATTCAGCATAAAACAAATCTAACCGAAACAAAAAACTTCCGAGCAAATGTTTATATAGGAAAAGTTTAAGATGAGCAGAAATTATTATGGAATAAACAAATGTGAACTTTCCGTCTCCTCTTCTATTCATTTGAATAAATGCTAATTTTTTATGACTTTTGATATACTTTAGTTCCAGGAATATGTACGCTAGAAGTAAAAATGAGAAAACGTTCTAGGTCAAGATCTAGTCATTAGTACTATTTACATTATGTCATTTCTCCAAAAATACACATTTCGTTTATAAATTATTCACAATGTTATTTCGAAAGTCAGCCGTTCCGTTTTATATAAAAGTGATGCGCTCCGACTATTATTTAAACAAAAAATATTATTCTGGAATAGTTTTTTTATAGTAAGAGTTAGATTTGATCGAGTATCTTGTTTATTTCAAAAAAAAACATGACTTAGTCATTTTTAGTTAGTAGGAGTTTTAGTGGTGAGGGAGACAAAATCTTAAAATTTTGCGGTTTTTAAAAAAGAAAAAAAAGAAAATAGCCGTTGAAAAAAATAGAAACAAGTGTAGAAACATGAGAAGGTGACAAGCAATGACAGGATATAATACGCCGAAAGTTTCCGGTTTGAGTAGAAAAAAGAAAAAAAGGAGTAAGGAGTAAAAGGCTCACGTGGACTAAGACGGCCAGTTTTGAGAATTCGAGGTTAGTAATGTATTACTAAATTAGGTTATGATCTTTTGGTATTGTTTAGAATTGAGTTTTGTCTCATGACGAGACGAAAAACTTGGCTAATTGGGTTACAAGTCATCTGTGAAAGAGCTGAAGGGGCCACCCAAGTTGGTCAATTGTGTTTTGGAGAAGATGGACTTGAAAATCTAACAAAAGATTAGATTATTCATCGTAGTAATTAGTATTAGATATGATTCAGAAATTCCAAAGTAGACTAAAGTGTAAGCTTTACTAGAAAAATTCCGAGAAAGAACAAAACTAGTTTGAAAAAAAACCGATGAAAAATTCTGAAAACTCCACAGCAAAAACCAGAAAAGAAAACAATAATAGAGGTGTTGGGTGTGCAAAAAGAGGTTCTCTCTTTTCATTTTGACACACATAATTGCTGGTTTTCAGTCGAAAGGATTTTGATGGACAAGAAGATGACATGATCCGTTTCCACACGAAATAAGAAAAATGGGAGAAGGTCCATTTGGAGAGACCCTACTGAATGTGTACTCTACCTCCCAGGAGGGATATAACTGGAGTCGGTCGTAAAGGATAGTAAGGGCGAAGATAGAGAAGGACTAATCAAGCTGAAAGGGAGGGATCAGGCTAAATATTTCTGGAGTGAAAAAGTTAAATTAGTTGTATTACAACTGAGTGGTTCTATATAAAATGTGTTAGAAATTATTCAAACGAAACAGTAGAAATAAAGTAAATACTCTATTATAACGGCACCTGTAATAGAACGGCACCTGTATTATAACGGTCCCCAATCTATACTCAGAATTCATGAATATGATTATTGCTGTATTTTTTTTCTGTTTCTGATTAGAAGCAGCGTGATTAGTAATTTCTAGATCAGCAAATAGAACGTCCAAAAAAGTTTTAAAGTTTAATTTTAATGAGTTTTTGAAAACAACAAAATTTCTCTCGGAGGAAGTTGAAAAATATAACTGAATGCCATTATAATACAGTATTTACGGTATGTAACTAATATTTCAAAACATGTTTCCATTTCATGACAGGTTTTTTTGTTTGAGAATCCAAATGCACATTTGTTTTACATTAAAAATTGAGCAGCATTTCCATGTCCTCAAAATTCGATTATTGTACTGTTTCACGCGATTTACAAATTTTGTGACAAGAAATCGGGTATCTGCTCGTGTTTAGCGACTTACTACAATATCGGGATATTGAAATCATCTTACTGTCTCTACTTATGTTCGAATATTTTTAACTACAATTTTTTTCTTTTATTTCCGATTTTCAGAAACCAAAGAAACATAATTTTCTATATTTTTGTTGAAAAAGTGGATATTGTTAGTGATTACAAGGTTACAGGTTCCCTCACTTTGGATCATGAATTAGAAACATTTCACCACTGTTTCAAAGGTTGCACCTATTGTCTAATAAGTCTTTCATATATTAATTTAATTTAGATTTTTTCAATTCATTTTTTACCCGTTTCAAATCATAAATTAATTATTTATCAACAATCGAATCTATTATTCAAGCAACAGAAACCGTTATAAGTTGCAGTTTGATTAAAATGTTGGTATTCATATTTACTCTTCGAGCGCCAATCTTCATTTAATCAGTGAAACATTTTATGCATCAATTTTGAAATAACTGTGAAACGGTAAAAATTTACAGGCGCATTGAAGTTGAAATAAAGAAAAAATATCTGCCGTTTCAACAAACTACGAGATGAAATTCCCATATTAGTTGGTCAGCTCCTTGTTTGATCATCAAAACTAGTATAGAAAAATGTGGGTTTCAGTTTCAGTACACATACAATTCAGAATTCAATATAATGATTTTAAGAGAAAACAATCCGGCATGGGAAAACATAGTAGACTACGAAAACCTTCCCTCCAAAATCATAATCCCAAAAAATACTCCATCCCCTCAAAACTTACTGTATCATCGCCCTGTTGTAATTGGATGACGAAGTAGAAGAGGCTCTCGAAACAAGCGAAGCACTCGACCTAGCCGATTCGAGTCTTTGATGTTGTGTCGTCTGTTGGACTGAAGATGAATTCGATGAAGAGGAGGGTCCGGGGGCAGTGCCCCGCCTGTATGGCAAAGCCCCGCCCAATTCGATCACTCGACTAACCGTTTTGCTGGAAGCAGCATGAAGAAAAAGAGAAGATGAAGAAGATGAAGAAGAGCACAGAGAATGTGGAGAGAATATCACAAGAAGAATTGAGAGAGGGGAACGAGAAGATATCGAAACGAAAGGGAGAATTAAGATGAATCGGTCGACCAGTGGATTGTGACGAACGGGCGATGAAATGGGGGGAGGACAGATATATTGGATGATAGGTATAGTGATAGTGATGAGATTTGAGGTATAGTGTGATTGGGGGGAGTAATGAGTAAGAGCCGAGAGGGAGAGGAGGTATTCAAATGAACGTGGTTGAGTTTGGTCGGTGCTAGGTTGTTGGAAGCAGTTCTTTTAAATTTTGTTTCCTGTTTCAGATTTTCTGTACAAAAACTTTGCTGAATCCCATCTCATTGGGTATCTACTTAGTTCTAGTTGTATAGGTTTCAAAAATTTTAAAGCGAGGTCTTTCAAAACTGAAAATGTTTGAGATCAAGCCGTCACGATTTCAAAATGTTCTGAACCCGAATGAAAAAACCCAAAAGTTCAGTAATTTCTGTGCGGATAAGTTCCATCGAACCGTAATTTGACACTTCTGAAACCTATTTTTCTTCTCCCCCAAAAATTCCAAAAACACATATTCCCATACCCCTTCATCCTACCTGACACCCTAAGCACGAGAGTGTCTCCTTATTTTTCCAATTCGTTTTCTCATAAAGTCAGGAAAGAAAAAAAACAAACGACCTGTCCCCCTAGGAGATGTCATAAAACAAAATGGGGTCTTTGAGCAGGGAATATGTGACATTTTGTACTAAAATAAACTACAAAAAGTGTTCAAGGGTTTCTTCTCGAATTTTTTGGAAATTCCTTTTTTTCAGTCAGAATGCAAACGTGTAAAGTGATGTGGATGGAGAGGTGGGGCTTCTCAGTGATATTAAAAGTTCCGTGATTGGGAGTTAGTCCATAGGAAAAGCTAAGGCATCTGTACAGTATCCATCAGGGACTACACGTTCTTATGGGGTTATTCAGGTCATGAAAAAATGTATTTTGATACATATTTTACCTTATTCACGAACGGTGATTTTTTTGACAGTTTTTCTACATACGCATGTCGAGAAATGCAAAAAAGAGGAAAAATGCTCTTAGACCAACGCTAAAATGGGATTAAAAAAAATAGTTTCTCGACACTCGTGAATAAGGAAAAACTGTGTTAAAATACATTTTTACATGACCTGAATAATCCCATTATGAAACTTTTCAAAAAATATTTGAAACTGTAAAAATATTTTTTGGATCCGAGTTTATCAGTTTTTGCTAAATGACTTTAATTTTGACTCAATGCCATTTTGCAACTATTTTTGTTTTTCTCCCAACATTTAACCACCCATCGAAGATCTTTTCTCTCCAATAATTACTTTCAAATTATATGTTTTTTCCTGACAGATCATTCCCACTATCTCATTTCTTCTTCAATTGCTTTGCTCTCCCCTCAGCTCTTCCGCGGATTCACTCTCATAATTCATTGACAATAAATTAGATGAAAAAAATGCCGAGAGATATCTAATATCTCAATAGACTCAGAGACACAAAACATGTCTGTGTCTATTCATTTCATCTAGTCACTCGGATTTCGGAAGAGCTCCTGGATAAGAGAATGTAACGGCAGTTGGTAAAAAGAACGAGAAGAAGAGGGGGGTACAAAGGAGGTATAGAACAAAAAAAAATTCGGGATGGGGTAGGTTGAAAGGTTAGGTTGGGGTGATGGTGATGATGATGAAAAGATATTTCCAAAACAATCAGGTTGCCAACAAGAAAAAAATAATTGGGGGATGAAGGGCGATACTTTTGAATATTTTCTATGGCTTTCCACTGTTTCAAGGAGTTCTCAAATCAACTTCTGACTAAATGATTGCAAAACTTTCTATAATTCTCTGAAAATGTCACAAAAAAAATTCTGTTTCAAGTATGGGTCAAAAAAATATGAAATTTCCAACAGTCAGTAGTCTGATTAACTGATCATTACAATCATGAAAGCAATTTGGACATGTTTAAATTTTTGGTTTTATTAGCACGGCATGCTTATTACAATCGCGCTCTGCCGAAACCGAAGAAAATTGTGAGCGAAATTGAGAGACTCAAGGAAAAAAAGACATTTCTCAAGGACATTTCGCTGTAGCGCATTTGTAAGAACAGTGCCGAGCTAATTCCAACCCTTCGAAATTTAAGAATTTGAGAATTTGTTTTATTTCGGTTTCATGAAAAAAAATTATATATCTCTTTTGCCAATACAAGTTAAGGAGAGTTTAATTCAAAAAAATTTCAAAAAAATTTCACCGTTTCATAGGAGATTTTAAAAAAGTATTTTACCTCACTTAACTCAATTACTTACCAATACAAGAATACACGTCTTTTTCAAAAAAAAAAAGACGAAAGGTGAAACAATTTCTTAGAAAAAACTGTTCTAGACATTTCAAAATTCCAAAAATAGCTGCAAAACTCCACAACCTTCCGCACCAAAATCATGAATAGATAGCGAATTCCAGAAAAAGATACCTATCAGGCGGAAATCGTCGACGTATGAATCGAATGAAAAGAGAATGGATATCCGGTTGATAAGCAATGGACTTTACTAATCCTATCGAAGGCTTATTTCGAATAAAAAGGATTGGCGAAAAGGTGGGTGAGCAGCATTTATATCAACATGGATCAGGAGAGAGAAAAACGAAAAAAAAAACTTTGAGGGAGAGAGAGGGAATTATTAAATTAGTAGAAATAATTTGGTTTGATATTTGATGTTGTTGAAAGGGCAAGCAACAAAATATAGGAAAATACACTTTGAACGTTTATGGGCATCTGAATGGAATGCAGAACGCTTGAATAATTTCTCAAGTTTATAAAAACGAGAACAGTTAGAATTTTTTTGCTTTTTTCAAGACAATTTTCAGAGATACGTTCTTGAGTCAGTGATAATCTATGAAATCGTTAAAAATGAAATCGTTAAAAATGTCAAAATTTTCAGCGGCTTGGCCCGGCCCGGTCCGGTTGACCCTGGTGAAGCGACTTTTTCCCGAAAAACATTTTTTTCAGCAATAATTTTAGAAAAAAAGTAGTTTTTTGGGCATTTTGCGCAAAAATTCTATTGAATTGTCGAGTCGAACTAGTTCTACAGTGAATTCAGTGAATTTAACAAAAAGAATTCAGCAAAATCTTTCCCCAGGCCCGTGAAATGACAAGTCTGGTCGAACTAAATTTTTTTGAAAATTTTGAAAATTTCAGCTTACTGTGAAACAGTGATTTTTTGTTGGCTGTTTCCTGGAATCAAAATTAGTTTGAAATATATTTTGAATGGATTTTTTGTTTTTGAAACAGTAACCTCAATTGGGGATCATTGCCTTGATGATAAATCTAAATAAAGAAATTGACTCTCTCCTAATCCTGAATATCAATCAAAACCAACAAAAATAAGCTTAAAGAATAAATAATAAAGTGAAAATTGAAAAAGAAAACAAAAAGAGAGCCAATGTGGTTGACAGGCAACAACGGAAATGAGAGGAGAAGAAGAAGGAGTTGGAAGAATACGAAGAAAAAGAAGAAGAGGAGGTGAGGAACAATTTCAGGACAGAATGATACGATAGGCCTAGCTTTGTAGCTTCTTGTAGCTGAAAATTTCGGAATTTTAAGCACGGATTCATGATGCTCTTTGGGTTTTGAATTATGGAAGGGGTGCTGAGTATCGAAAAATCTGTACCCGAGAAAACCATGAGTAAATCGATTAATGAAGAACACTCATTTTCTTCTGGATAATTTGAAACAGAACAAATTTTAGGGAAAGTAACTCTGGTAGCGTAGGTTAAAAATGTTTCTTCCAGAGAAGTTGCTCTTACATTCGCAGATTTCAAAGACATCTTGTTCATCAAAGTGATCTTACGGGAAGTTAATCCGAAGTGTATGATCACTAGGATCTAAAATATTCCGAGCAAGGTGAATAACTACTTTTAAGGTTCCTAAAAGTTTTGAAATCGTTTAATAGGACTTGTCCTCAATATTCAGTGATAATTGATTTTTTGCCTTTAAAAGTTAAATATTTTTATAGTGCAATTTTCATATTCTCTTCCAGATCTTTGTGTACTCAATTGGTTTGGCTATAAAACTTCAGTACAATTATTTTGTATTAGGTTGGTTCATAATTTTCTGCAATTTTTCGATAAAACTTTGCTTCTATTTTTTCAAATCCAGAAGAAGTTCTAGAATTCAAAATATTGTTTATCAGCATCGGTGGTCTTCTGACAAGATTTTGGTAGCTTACTGATTCTCTCTGCGTAGACCATCTAATCGAGATCAATGAAAAAGGAAACTTGCTTCTTTTTGATATCCCCTTTCTATTCGGATTCTTTCCCATTTAAATGTCGTTGGAGTCAAGTTAAATGTTTGTAATTAAAGAGAAGAAGGTTGGATTAATACGATGAATAAAAAAGTATTGTCCAGCCAGATGGCAACAGTTTGTTGTGGGTTACTTTCCCAACACATGAAAAAGCTTTGTCATACTGAAATCGCCGTTTTGTTATATCTGCCCGTCCTGAAGTCACATGATTTTAAATTTATCAAAATAAGAAACGTAAACATCTAATGTTTCTTTCCTGTCGTCGTTCATGAGTTCCCACTACTCCACCCAGAGTACTGAGTACCAGATTCAAAAAACCACTTTTTCAGGTTTGAGAACATCCAGAGGACGCTAATCTTAGCCCACACATTGTACTTTCCTCACATCGTTAGAGTAACAACTCCACTATTAATTTCTAATAAATAAATAGCCCGACCATACGTGTGTTGGGTGTAAAAGTACTAAGAACCAACTTAGGTCCATGTGATGTATCATCTTATGTTGTTTCAAAACGAGTGGTATGTAACGACGAATTTTCTCATTCCGATAATTTGTTTCCATCCATGATCTACAGTTACATGAGTGACCCTAAAAGAACTTGACAACCTACGGGTGGTTTGATACAGATCCGCTTCAACGATTCCCTGCTATAACTCCAAATCTATCTCTGACTGCTGAAAGAGAAGAATTTTTTCAATCAGATCTAAATTTCTTGTGTCAAATCTTTTAAATCAAAAAGTATTTGCGTTGAAACAAAGAGACCTTTGTTAACATACACCAGCAACTTCTTTTTTAATGGCATAATTTTTAGACCAGAAACGAATGAAAACAAAATAAGGTTTCAAAAACGCAAAAAGTTGCGTGTAAATCTAAGCTCCGTTCTCGGCGAGAAAAAAACGTGAGGAGTAAAACTTTAAAACTGTAGCAAGTACTTGAGTGGATCTACCAAACACAAAAACAACCACGTCGAAAAACTACTCCTGTGCCGAGAAAACAAAACGACAACCAGCAAGCTCGAAAATTGCAGAAAATTATGAACCAACCTAATATGATAGATTTTGCCAAAAACAATCAAAAATGAAATAGCTATTTCAAAGTTTCGTAAATAAAAATATACTTCATAAATATTTCAGTTAGACTCATCAGAACTTTTAAAGTAGTTGAAATAGGTTCCACAATCTTAACTTATATAGTTAGAAGAAGTAATAAAACCAAGGAAATTCAGATATATTGTCGTTTGAAGTAAGTACCCGATATTATATTTTTATGGAGTCCAAGTATTGGTTATAATCAAGTCGAATAAATATGCTTTACGAATCTCATAATCTGGAGTTTAAAGAACAAATAAACGCAACCTGGGACGTAATTAGTGCAATTATGTCTACTATATGTCTGGATTATCTGCAGACATTCATTTCCCACGAGGAGATAACGAGGTGATGTTTGAAATTCAATGAACTCAAAAAACCAATTCAAAAAGAATTCAAGTCTCACTAATCAACATAAAAGGATACATATTCAATGGCCTTCGGTTTGACTTCTCTCTTTGATATGAGAAAAGAGTAAGGGATACAACATATATACATCATGTCTTCTCGCTCTAAAAAACTAAAAATGTGCCCTTCGGCGACTCCTTTTAATTTCGATGATGACGAGTTGTGCCCCCCTTCTCTACGTGTCGGGGCGAAAAACGAGAAGAAAAAAAAGAAAAAAGGAAAAGAGCACTCGGATTAATCTGCTTACCCCGGTATGATTGCCACCGATGAAGAGGGTGGTGAGCGCTCCATGTAGTTGACTAGCTTCTCGCCACGAACACGGGATGAAATTGGTGGAGTGTTTAGAGATGGGCGGTCCGGTAGAGTGCAAGAATCTGAAAGAGAGAGTGGAAGGAATGGGTTGAGAAGGGAGCTCGAGAAGAGGGATCGCCTAGGTTACGACTTCGATTTAATTGATATTCTAGAGAAGAATGTAGGCAAAGAAAAGTTATTTACAGTTTTTCGAAGAGTTAACTGAAGTTTAATAAGGGATTTTCAGAAGATTTTAAAATCGGAAATCGAAAAATTGTAAAAACTGAAGCTGAAGAAGTCTAGGACAAACTTTCTTTTTTCACCCTTCCCTTAATGTATACTAGACTGGAAAGTTCTGAGAGGTTTCATCAGACCGTACAAAAAATATTTCGAAAATATTACTGAAGTTTGGTAAAATAATGATCAGATGCTCAATCGATAGGATGATTAAACGTAATCTGAATTGAAAACTAAACATCACATACTGAAACAGTACATTTTAGAACAAAATATATGGAAAACATTTGGCTCTGTTCCAAAATCGGAGGCCCATAAAAAAATCGGAGGCCCATAGCAGAATCGGAGGCCCATGGCAGAATCGGAGGCCCGTAAAAAAATCGGAGGCCCATGGCAGAATCGGAGGCCCATGGTAGATAGAGAATGTCATCGCTTATAAATGATGAAAAACTCCCTTATAAGCATCTGAAGTAGTGCAGAAGTCTGAAAACCAGAAAAATAACTACATGATGCGCAAAGCTGATTTTTTTTTTCATTCATTGCTAATTATACCAGATCTTTTTTAACACATTTATCTACCCGAAGAAAGTGACATATTTATGTGAATAATTGTTAAAGGAAAAAAATGGGAAGCAACTACAGTGCGTCCAATTATTTTAAGACACCCCCCTACATCGAACATACCGAGAAAATGGGATGTGTTCTGGAAAAACTGTGAATGTAGTTCGATCCAGAATGGTTGAAAACCCCTACAAACAAATTTCTAGAAAAAATACCTAATTCTGAGCACGTGACCTCAAAAAACACTTTTTTGGCCGTCCAAAAATGATAAGACTCAGGGAATTTTAGGCGAGGGTTTGGCGCCTTGCCGGCATTTTGCCTCTATTTTCGGCGAATTGCCCTCACTTTGGGCAGGTTGCCCACTGGGCAAGGGTTGGGCAAGAGTTGGGCGAGGGTGTGGTGGAAGAAGTGGGGGTGTGCGTGAGGATGGAGTAGGGCAAGTTGCCCATTTGTGGGGCAATTCGCCCACTTTATAAACATGCGCTCTACTGCACTCTGAAAATCATCAAATTGTTTGCTGCGTCATTTATTATTTTAATTTATTCGTTTTAAATACACTACTCTATCAAATGCATGTTTTTAAAATACCAGAAAAGATGCTATTCGAAAGTAAAGGAGATCTTCTTCGTAAGTGAAAAAACTTATTAATCCAGAAGAAAATAATTTGGGACTTCAGAACACTTGTTCGATGGAAATAAAAACCGTCTCTCTACGGAACTTCTAACCGCCAGCTATTGATCTGACTGTCAGCACTCCGACTTTCTGATGCTAGCCACATGGAGTTGACTCATTCAAGTAAGTTATCTTATAGTGGACACGACAGCTCATGATTCGACGTCTCCCTTCGCTAAACCGTCTCTTAATACACGTGTTATGATGAAAAGCGAAATCTTTTCGAAGACGAGGATCACTGCTGCTACTAACGAATTCTGCTATTATAAATATCATTTCAGGTCCCTCGCCGAAGACTTCTCGTTATTATGAAACGTCGAAACACCTCCTGCCAACCGTTCTCTCCACTTCTCCGATAGAATTTGTTTCCTTCTAACCCTTTCTTCGTTCACCAACTCTTCTCACATTCATATTTTTGATTTTGATTTTGTATTTTTGAACAAATTAATAAATGCTGATTAAATCCATAAATTTTCTTCTGTTTCTCACTAAAATGAATATATTGCGACGAGGGGAGCAAGCGAAGCGCACGCTAGAAACAACATAAAATGGGCAATTCGCCCTCGATTTGGGCGTCCTTGCCGCCATCGTGGCGGCAAGCCTGCCCAATTGGTGGGCAAATCGCCCAAAACGGTGGGCGAATTGCCCAAAATTCCCTGAGGACACCCTCGATTTTTTCGATTTTTCACGCATATCACTAGTAAGAAAGAGCTTTAAAACATTATTGATTATTCAAAAACACAAAAAAAACAATGCACAGTTCAATAACTGGTCTCTCCTCCATTGTTCTGAATATTTTCAGTCAACCTATATGCACATCCTAAGAAGATATCAATCGTCAAAGTGATTGCTCGCAGTTGTTGTGCTTTTTCAGTGCTAAAAGGAAAACTTTTGGAGCTGTTTACATAGATTGCCTGTAACATCTTAGGATGTGTCCGTATAAAAAAGTTGTCAACTACAAAAATAAAGCTCTATTTGTGATCTATACAATCCATAACGAATCAATATTGTGAGACTATCAGAAAGGCTGTCTCACAGTCACAAAGTTGACCATTTTCAACTAAAAACTGCAATTGTCGTTGGAAGCATGAAATATAGGATGACTGAAATTATTCAGAACAATGGAGTATTATTCCGAACAATGGAGAGTTAAAATTATTGGACGCACTGTAGTTGCTTCCCATTTTTTTTCCTTTAACAATTATTCACATAAATATGTCACTTTCTTCGGGTAGATAAATGTGTTAAAAAAGATCTGTTATAATTAGCAATGAATGAAAAATAAAAATAAAAATCAGCTTTGCGCATCATGTAGTTACAACATGGTTTTCAGACTTCTGCACTACTTCAGATGCTTATAAGGGAGTTTTTCAGCATTTATAAACGATGACATTCTCTATCTACCATTGGCCTCCGATTCTGCTACAGGCCTCTTATTTTTTTATGGGCCTCCGATTCTGCCATGGGCCTCCGATTTTTTTACGGGCCTCCGATTCTGCCATGGGCCTCCGATTCTGCTATGGGCCTCCGATTTTTTTATGGGCCTCCGATTTTGGAACAGAGCCAAACATTTCACTCGGTGGTGCTGAAATTTTCAGCGACCTCAAGTATAAACCAGACTTGCAACAAAATTTTAAACGTTCCAGATAAATTTGTTTCAAAAACGGAATGCTTTAATTGTTTCAGAACCAACATTTGAATCGAAACAAGACCCCAGAACGTGATTTTTCTGAAATTTTTTCTTTTTTAAATATCGTAAAACACATTTTACGGTTCCTATTGTATATGGTTTTTGAAATCAATGTATTGAGCTGAATCTCGTAAACGTTGGGTACATATCCGAAATATTCAATTACTGCTGAACATAATCCAGTCAACTCTATGGAAATTCGTTGAAACGGTAACATTTTTCTTAAATTCTGACCGATTATTAGAATTTTTGAATGTTCAGGCGTAATGCGATCAAAATATTAAGAATAGAGACGTATCAAAACATTTAGATTTTAAAAAATTTTGTAAGTAATTGTTAATCTCGATTTGAAGTTTTTTTAGGCTACTTGGATTTTGCAGAGGTCTTATCAAAAAATGTATGTTTCAATCAAAATCCTAATAAAACACTCACCAGTAGAAGTGACCTGTACGAAGGGATTTCTTCTCGAACTCGTTCCATTCGATCCATCGAGCGGAGTGAAGTTCCTTCCAGTTGAGGACAACATGTCCCCTTTAAAAATGATGAATGAGTTGGGTCGGAGAAGTGACAAGTGTTAACGTAATAATGAGATGAAAGGAGAGATCACTTTGGAAGAATATGTCGATGTGTCTGAGTCTAGAACGAAGAGAGACTGGGATCCCGGGGGATTCGAGGGGGGAAAAGTTGAAAAACGTGTGTGAATGATTGACTGATATGATGACAAGATGATATGAGAAGGGGAGGGCATGTTTGAGGTTTTGAATTTCCGCATGTCCAGTTGGATCCCACTTTTTGTGATTATTGACTATTGAAATCTAGAGGAAGAGAAGTCAGTCTGTCGAGGCGTCTGCACATATTCTTCAAAGATTCCTATTAGCACGGAACGCTTCTTACAACCGCGCTCTACCGAAACCGAAGAAAATTGTGTGTGAAATTGAGAGAATCCGAGAAAAAGAGACATTTTTCAGGGCATTTCGGTGGACCGCAGTTGTAAGAACTGTGTTGAGCTAAAATAATAGCATTCTGAATGGTAATTTTATATGAAGTAAATTTGCTCTACTGGACATTTATTTTCTACGAATCTTTGCCCGAAACCCCCGAGAAAATATTAGGTTGATGCATAAGTTTCTTTCTTTTTTTGGGTAATTTTTGGTATGAAATTTCTAGAAGACTAATAGTTCACATAATAAGAAACATTGTTGGTTAGTACCTATAACTCATTGTGATTATACCTGTGACTTGACGTCCACCATCCGCCTAATCTCAGCCGGAGGCACGTCAAAACGCTTGAGGAACCCTTTTTTGGTACCATTTTTCGTCTCCATTTTTTTCCTAGAAAATGCTGATAAGAATGGGTGAGCTATTCAGAATTAAAAAAAGCAAGAAAAGTTATTTATAAAAAGCAAATAAAGGCATTCCAACTAAGCAACGATAGTTCAGTGCGGGTCCCTGATGAAAGGTTAGGATCAGCAATTTAGGAGTGTGCGAGTATTTTCGATATTTCTTTAACTGTAGATAGGGAAATTGATGGAAATGTTGGTTACTGAGTAAAGTAGGCATTGATGTTTTTAAATTTACGTTGTTTCCAATATTCACATCATTTGTCCTTTTTCGCAGGAAGCCCGAAGTCAACATCATCAAAATCACTTGATTTTTGAGTTTGATGAGGCCTACTGCTCCTACCTCTAAAGCAATTCACTAGATATTTTGCACATTTTTAGATCAATGTGTGTACTATTGATTACTTACAATAAAATAATTCAGACTTATTTGTGAGCGTTCAGAAGAGACCTAGACTCCACTCAGGTCTAGTACACAAAATTTCTCGAAAGCGCAAAAATCATAAGAAATTTATCAGCCATGTTTTATCACTTAATTTGATGGCTTTGTCATAAACTTTTTCAAGAAATAATTAACTCATGTTATCCTCTAACTTTTACAAATAGTTTGGTACAAATGTTCTCTCAAATATTTCTGTAATCTGTTTGAACCCAGCTGAACCATGGTTTCTCGTTGCTGTCGATCGTCTAATCACAACTTTTTTGTTTTCAACATTCCGACTGAAAACTAAAATGAGATAACAAGATCAAATCTTATTCTATAAATTGCGTTCAATTTTTTATGAAGATCTTATCATTTCGATACCAATGCGACAAAAATCAAAAAACTTTCCAAAATAGGCATTTGGTTGGCGATCAAAAAAGCCATCGTTTTCACGAGCGGACTATCTAGGAACCAACTTGAAATATTATATGTTAGCCACTAAAGAGGTCATAAAAATGCAAAAAAGTTTGGGTGGAAAAACAACCTTATCGCTTAGAGACCGGGGGCCAAAGTCACACCTTCAAAAAAGAAAGAAACTTATGCATCAACCTAATACTAACACACATCCAATAAAAAGAGTTCATTTGTGGGACAACAAGTAAAGAAAAAAGCAAAGCACAATCTAGAAAAAGAAACGAAAATTAGATTGGGAGAACTCGTTTGAACAAAACTCTTTTAGTGAGACATATCAAACACTTTTCGTTATGATTTTCGATTTTTTTGGGGAATGAAGAAAAAATGGAAAAATGAAAGATTATCCGTATCAGGAGAGAAAAAAGCCGGATGTTCTGATTGTGACGAAGCGGATGTTCAGATGAAAATATTAGAAATGAACTCGAAATTATTTGGATTTAGAGAGGAGAAGAAGAAGAAGAAGAGGAAGTGAACGGGGATGATGGATGATTAATTGATGATGAATAATCAAAAGGGGAGGAGTCTAGTGAGGAGGATGAGAGGATAAACAGAAGGACAGACAGACAGACTCATGGAGCTTTATTCTGGTTGAAGGGGGAAGAAGCTTTGAAAAATCTAGCAAAGTGACCCTTGACAACTGTGAAATTCCTAATTTCCTACAATTAGTTTTGAACGAAGAGGAACTTCTATTCTCTCATTTTATCAGCCTTTTTATCTCTAGATTTCTAAACTCGTTCCCGTAGTTTTGAAACGGCACAGTTACCAAATGACTAGTTTCAAAATGTAGAGTGAGGAAGAGTCTTAAAAAATTTTTTACCGTTTCAAAACTTCTCAAAAAAATACTCAAAGTTTTAGCATGATTAGTTTTCCAAGTCAATTCTATGAATGATGTTCCATACTTATTTGTTTTTTTAGTTCGAAATATTGTTATAGATTTGAGACTCGAAAATTTCACCTCATTCAATATTAGCTACTAAAAATAGCTGTGGAAAGAAAAAAAGAGACAGTAGAAAGAAAAAAAACTTACTTTGCAAGTTCATTTTTTGGGGGAAGAGAGAAATGAAGAAATGCGGAAGAAGTTGATTGAAACTCTCTCACACGATGGATTTAAAGGGAATTATGAGAGAAAAAAGAGAAACAAAAAGGTCAACTTTGGTCCGAAAACTTTTCTCTCTAGAAGCCAGTTGGCGAATAGATAGACGCCATGTGACATTCTCCATTTCAGAATATTATGTGGGAAAAAGTTTCCGTTTTTAGGAGAAAAGGGGAGAATATAAATATTTCTAAGAGAAATTTCTAGAGAAGAAGGAAAAAACGCAGTAAATCACAGTTCATTAAGTCGGAATTCAGTGGACTTTTCTCATCTTTTTGCTAGAGTTTTCTAGGAATTCAAAAAAAGTGAGGGTGGCTACACTGAGTGGCTATTGAAAAGTAGGCACAACTGTTGGAAGATATATAACAAAAATCGCTTAGGTCCAAAGTGATTAACATCAAAAATATGGGGTTTTGAAAGATGAATGGGATGGAGGTGTAAACTAGAGAACATTTTATCGAATTTTGAAAATACTGGATCAGGATATCACTCAGGTTTGCTCAAACCAGTTCAGGTCTGAAAATTGATTCTCATTCGAGCATATTCGCACAGAAGATGACAAGGTACGGTACTGGTTTTCTGTAATAAGTTCTGCGCAAACTCTATTACTGTCTAAAGAATAAGAACGAATATTTCTGGAACATCACTTTCAGTCAATTCTCTATTTTTCCAGTCTCAAAAGTTCATCATCCACTAGAATCAGACAGATTTTTCCATAATTCTTATCGGTCATAACCGGATTACGTCTCAAAGATTTTATGTGCAATATGTATGCTGACGATGTGATGCACTAAACGGAAATTGATTAGTTGCAGCACGGGAAATGGATGGTGACGTTGAAATCAGATTGAGTTATTTTTAGTGATTTGGTTGATGGGAGGATTAAGGTTTTTATTTTAAAAAGATAAAAAGAGGGGAAATTGAAAAAAAACCACGGAAATTATAACTTGCAACTTCCAAAAAGTAACTTTAGAATTTAAAATTCTGCAAACGGAGGAGAGAAGGAAGGGGGATTGTCAGCGGATATAAGTTAAATTAATGAGATTATTCTTTATAAATCCTGTTACACAAAGGAAGAATTTTCTTATAATGCAACCCGAATTTAAAATGAAGATTTTTGATGAAAACTAAAAAAATTGTTCTGTATACATTGTTGTTCAATATCTATTTTATCCAGCTTCGAGCAGAAATAGAAAAAAAAATAATTTCTGCTCGGAAATGTCAGATAAAACACCCATAATCGAGAGGACAACTTAGATGAAAAGGTTATGTATATCGGGCACGGAGGTAATGTATATTAGTATTCTAAGTATGTAGGTGCATGAAGAAGACAACAAGAATCCAAAAGGGTTACTTATAGAGAAACAACAATCCAAAAACTGGAACTAGGCCAGATCTTTCAGAGAGTCTGTCGCCGCGGTCTATTAGCACAAGCCATGTGAACATCCGGGCCCAAGATCTCAGACCCTGAATCTGTAATCCTTTTGTAAAATGTTCTGGCTCTACTCCAGTTTAGATGTCCTTTGAAAACTTTAATGCCCCAAAAAACATTTAGAAGTCCCAAAAAACGTTTGAACGCTCCATAAAATGTTTAGGCCTCCCTTTAAACCCCAAACGTTAGGTTTGAATATTTAGACATCCCAAAAAAACATTTAGACGTTTCTTCAACACAAAATTCAACAAAAGTTACTGAAAGTGTTCAAGGGACGTCTAAATCTTTTTGAGACGTTTTTATGTTTTGGGACGTCTAATTATTGAAAACTGTATTCAAAACATTTCTGATTACTTTTGAGACCACAAAGGGCATTTAAATGTTTTTTTGACGTCTAAGTGTTTTTTGGCACGTTCGAGTTCAAAAAATTCATCCCAAAAAAGCAAAGAGGAACAAAAAACTCGGCTCCCAAAATAAAATAACACACTCACACCCAATGACTAAAGGGGCGTGAAACAATGCAATTTTTGGTGAGAGAGAGAGATGGATACCAAATTGTTTCCTGTTTTCTCTGAAGAAGACATCTATCTTGAAAAAGAGAAGAAGAATCTTAGAAAAAACACAAAAATAAAATAAAAATGGATAGAAAAAAGAAGGTACAATAGAGTGAGCAAAACTAGATTTGCGATTATGAAAAGGCGGCGGATGGGAGTGAAAAAAAGGAGAAAGAGACGCGTCTTAAATTGTGTTTTTTCTTCATGTCTACTAAACGTTTTTTCTTCGTCTTTCTCATCTGAAATTGGCTGGATGCCACGTGGAAAATATCTAGATCTGTTCTGAAAAAAAACTGAAAAAGAGAAGAGAGAGAGGGAGGAGAGAAGATGAATTTACACTCGGCTGAATTCGTTTCTTGTTTGAATTTGATATATTCTATTCGCCTCTTTTTCACATTATATTCAATGATGAACACTGGAATTTTAGAAGAAGAACAAGAACGAGGAAGCTCTTCTTGCTCCTTTTTGAGTTTTTTGATGTTCTGATGGAAAATTCTATCATAAAGTACAGAAACTAGGTACAATTTACAACGAATTCATCATAAAATAAATCTAAAAACGGATAGAAGATCAAAATCAGAAGAAACCATATTCGTCAATAGAAACTGAATCTAAAACGGACGACGAGGAATGAATGTGTGAATTTAAATTTCGAAATCCAGCAATATCCAGAAGACGTGAGATTCAGAAGACACTCTGACGATGACATGTTTTGAGTAATTGCTTGTCTCTTGCCGCGAGATTTCAGACAAAGATTTCAGAGAACAGACACTAGATTTCGCTTCCTGGAAATTAGGAGACAACGACAAATTAAAACTGCAAAAATGGAAGTGGCGTGAGAGTGGAATTCTGATTTTGTGTGTCTGGCGCCCCTTTTGCGTTTTAAATTTGAGGTTTAACATTGAGGTTTCAGAAAAATTATTTTGTTTCAAAATTAGACAATAAAGTACATCAAATCATAGAATTAACAGCCTAGAATACTATTTCGTGACTTTAAAACTTTGTTCAAGCGTCATTTCGATATTTGAATCCGGTCTATTCATCTTCCACGAAATAGAACACTCATGTTGTATCTGAAAACAATAAACACTCGTGCTATCCGAATCACTTTTCATCTAAAATCTGAAACTTACAATAAAAAACAGTTTCATTTTATGGTTCTTGTTCTTCAAGTACAATTTCTGCCATAACCTCAACCACGCTTAAAAATTTCATCTTCAACTCTTCCGCACGCGACACAAATTCTTTCAGAAACTCGTTCAAATCATTATTTCTCAACGAGCTCATACAAATTGTCTGGCTAATCAGAGCCATCAAATTCTCCAAATAGATCCAGTGAGCTCCTTCAACCCACAACGGGTCGAGGTCGAAATTTGAAACATATACCACAAATTTGGCTGTAGGTAATTTGGACTTTCAGGATTCAAAACCAGCAATAAAAATCTGCTAAATGCTCACGTGAACCGAGTTGACGGGTCACAATCCGGTTCACGTAAGCATTTAGCGAAATTTATTGCAATTTTCGAATTCTCAGATCCAAATTACCTGCGGTCCAATTTATAGAAAAAGTTGGCTCTATAGGCAAAGAATGGTCCCAACCGCAAAGAACGGTCCCAAAAAATAAAAGAATGGTCCCAAGGAATTACATGGTCCCTACCGCAAAGAATGGTCCCAAAATTTTGGGTGACACGAGTTTCAGAATTGAATGGTCCCTACCGCAAAGAATGGTCCCTACCGCAAAGAATGGTCCCTCGAAATTGATACGAAAAACTATTCACCATTCTCTTAGGTTTCTTAGAAATTGGGAAAAAAATTGACAAATACGATTAATAACCGATTTTGTCAATTCTTTCACCAATTTCTAAGAAACCTAAGCCTAAGAGAATGGTGAAAAGTTTTTCGTATCAATTTCGAGGGACCATTCTTTGCGGTAGGGACCATTCAATTCTGAAACTCGTGTCACCCAAAATTTTGGGACCATTCTTTGCGGTTGGGACCATTCTTAGCGGTTGGGACCATGTAATTCGGAAATTTGGGTCACCCAAAATTTTGGGACCATTCTTTGCGGTTGGGACCATTCTTTGCGGTTGGGACCGTTCTTTGCGGTTGGGACCATTCTTTGCCTATAGAGCCAAAAAGTTCAACTCGGCCCGTCATATACTTCCCTTGTCAGATTTGGGCCTTACGATGCGCCAGTACTTAATGTATCGGCAACTCATTTCTCCACTGTAAATTTACAAATCTATGAATACGAATTTTCAATTATACAATGACTTACATTTTACTTTCTGAATCATCTATTCTGTTATTGAAACGAGTATTTCTGTAGACTCTATGTGAGACTGAAAACGAGAAATTTGTCTGAAATTTCCACTCGGAGGACTCACATTCATATCTTCGCATTTTTGTTGATCGTCTCGTAGAGATCAAAATATGAAATAAAGTTGCCACAACCTGAATTTTGATTTTTAGAAATATCCTGTTCCAACACAGTTTCTAATAAAAACAAGTTGTCATATAAACCAGTGACGATGTTCAATAAAAACCAAGCATGACAGGAAAGTGTAAGAGTGTTCTTGAGAGAAATAGAGAGTCAGAGAAACAAAAAGAACACATGTGACGTCATCGCAGAGGAGGTCTTTAGGAAAACGACAAATCCCAAGTGATGGAGAAGTCAATTACTGGTCAGATAGTCCAAACTTGTTTTAATTTATTTATTTATTTTTTCACGACAAAATGGCTATAATAATTCACAGAAGACTTGAACATGTCCCTCACGAGACAGTTTCAAGTAAAAAAAAAAACTTATAAAGATAAAAGAAAGTTCTTGAATCTGCATTTTATGGCCGCACTACATTATATCCACTACTTTTGCGCTTCAAGGGTTTCCATTAGAGATTATTTTTAAGCTGTCTTTTTGTTTTTTTTTCGTTTTCAAGGCAACGAGTCAAATTGTAAATGAATAGATGCACTGGTACATGATATAAGTTATATCACATGCGTCACTTTTGCACACATCCGAAAAATGTTGCTACCGCCGAACGTGGATCGGATAATTCACGCCTTTATGGAACTCTCTGATAGAATATTCCGAGATGAGATACAAAGCTAAATGACCTTTTTTGAATTCGACCTTGCCTTGAATATCTTATTCCCTAGTAAGATCGATGTCTTCTCCTCCCGGGCGTCTTTGTCTCCTTTTTCTCTGCGGTGAATATGTTCTTTGTCCACCTTCAAATCTTTGTCTACCATTGCATTTGCTGTCTATTACGCATCAAAAGATCTTTATCTCTCTTCTTTTCTTTTCGATTTTTTCCCTAGTCGCGTATTTTTTGCTTTTAACTTACTGAACTTTTCGGATCAAATCGTTCGAAAGTTCTTTCTCTGTTGAAATTTTTGAAATCAATTTTTCAGAATGAAAGCCAAACCAAAACCAGTTTTTTTCAACAAAAATTTGAGTGCAATAGAATGGAAAAACCTTATCAAAGGAGAAAAGTATGTCGAAATTATTATTAATCAATCAATTCAATGTTCAGATTTGAGAATTGCGTTTCGGTGTACCCAGACTTATTAAAAAGATTAGATGAAGAAAAATCCATTCTTTTGAAGTTCGATCTGTCATCCAAAGACACAGATGTAGATGATGGCCACCAGTGGAGTTTTTATGACGGTAAGAAAGCAAAATATTTGAATTATAATACTAATGTAATGCTTTGTTTCAGCTACGACACACTTCCGCCATAAACCTAAATACAAAAGAGTAACAATCGATGGAGTCTGGTATCGGAACACGCAATCCACAGATTATAAAAATACTTCATTTAGGAAAGAAGTGAGAATAAAGCTTTTTCAAAAATGTTTTAAAAACGAACAATTTTCAGACAATAGTCATGGATCAGATATGCTTCGTGCATTATTTTCTCGCCGATGGATCGTATATTGAGCCGATGAGACGACGAAAAGCTAAAATTGCAGGTACTTTTGTTTTTATTTATCAAGAAACACTCTCAAAATTTTAAATTTTAGACCGTGAAGCTGATAAAATCCGAGGTTTCCTCGAAAATCGAACTATCACTGAAGCCTGGGATTTAGCGAAGGCTGAAGGAATGAATGTTACTCGTCTACAGGTTTGTTTTTCTTCAAATTTTTGAAATAATAGAAAATTTTTTTTTGGTATTGAATAACTTTAATAATATTTTAGGTCCGAAATCTGGCAAGGCGCGTAGACACTGTGATAAAGGAGCCTGCCGGGTGTCCGAAGAAAAATCTGCCTGTAGTAGAAGAATTTAATTTAACACGTTTGCTAGCAACTCTTCTCGCTAGGAAGTGATTCTAATATTGTTTAATTTTATGTTTTTTATATAAACTAATTAAAGATGTCAGAATGAATTTGTTCGACGGAATTCTTTAAAAACAAAGAAAAACAGATTGTATTTGATTCATTGAAACGATACCCAAGAAATGAAATTATGAAAATGATTTCATAGAGCTTTACAAAACATCTCGAAAAGTTCGTCTGAGTTTTGAAGTTTTGAACTTTCTGATCTAATTCAAACCCTCGTTGAACCGGTTGATCTTATTTTAATCTAACAATTTTTAATTTACTTTTCGAAATTCCTAGAATTCAAGTTCGATTTCAAACTGTTCTATGCTCGAAGCATAAAAAATTCAAACATCCACTTGATCGTTCGTTTTTTCTCCGAAAGTCAAATGATCAGGACTACTATAATCCGAGACGTCATTCCCGGTATTTCAGAATTCTTTTGTTTTTGGGATTTCTGGATTTGATCAGAAATCCAAAAACTGCACGGCCCTATTGTTTATACCGGATTATAGTAGATGGTTTAAAAGGGGTCTCGTAGTATTCCATGCTCATTTATTCCTCAACTCCAATGGAGTTTATCACGAGTGACATCGACCAAAGCTACAATTATGTCATTCGAAATGGGTTCCATTTGAATGAAAACTTTTATAACTGTACTGGAGTGGATGGATTTCAGTTGGGAGTACCCAGACCATTGATTGGCTCGTATTTTCTGATTGTTGGTGTGTTTTTGATGGTAGGTCCTAGGTCCGACTTGCAGACTCCGTAATTTATAATTTTTGAATTAATTCTAGATCATTTACCTCCCATGTCTTTTGGTTATCTGTCGAAGTGATCTCATGAAATCATCTTGTTATAAAATAATGGTTTGGCTTGGAGTCCTTGACATTTGTTGCATTTTCGTCAACTCCATCGCCACCGGATTTCTAGGAATTCAGGGGGCAACTCTATGCTCTTACCCTATATTCATATTCTCCATGGGAGCTCTTGGATGTGGTAGGTTGCTTCGAATCACGGAAGAAAGCTTTTTTAAATTCAGGATGCTGGATGGGATCATGTGCTACTTGCATTCTTCTTGGACTCAACCGATGTTGTGATGTTAATCATAACATAAAAATTCGCGCAATTTTTATTGGGAAAAAGATTTATGTCACTATTTTGGTTCCCATGATTTATACGTTTTACGCTATATTCTTCACAAAGACTGCATCGTTTAATTCCAATTACATGAGCTGGTTTTTCAATCCTCTACTACCAAATGGGAGAGAGGTGAGGACATTTATTGAACTTGTACACAGACAGACACACTTTTTCCAGGCTACCGATTACGTAAATATCCAACACGCGATCAACAACTGTGTTGTTTCGGGAGCAACTACTTTGATCTACACCTATCTTTGTGTAATTTTATTTGCAAAGAGTCGATATATTAAATCGGAATCTATGACCAAGACTCAAAGACAAGTAACCTTTTCTCAATTAAAGTTCAAAGGAGTTCAACGGATTCAGGTATTCTTCCAATCCGTCATGATTTGCTTTTTCAACGCTATCGCTGCTTATATCTATGTCTACATGCAATACTTCACTTTCCCTCCCTTCATGATTCTTATCGGACAAATCGCATGGCAGTGGTCTCATGGTATGAATCGGGAACTAACGTTCTACTAACTACAACTATGAATCACATAGTTGTCTAGTCCCGAAGGCCCGGGTAAATTGGCGCCAAAGTTCAAATTTCAAATTTTTTGAAATTTTTGACTATTACCGTAAATATGGTATTATAACGGCATGCCGTTATATTTTTCAACTGCGTTCGAGAGAAATTTTGTGGTTTCAAAAACGGATCAAATATAAACGGGAAGACTTTTTTGGGCGTTCTATTTGTGGTTCTAGAGGTTACTAAGCACGCTTCTAATCAGAACCAAGAAAAAAGATCGGGATAATCATATTCATAAATTCTGAGTATAGACAGGGTGCCGTTATAATACAGGTGCCGATCTATTACAGGTGCCGTTATAATACAATATTTACGGTATTCAGAATTAGAAGAAATTCAGAAAAATCATCAGAAATGGTCACATTTTCGATGAAAAATTGAAAATTTTCAAAAAAAAATTGGAAAAAGGTCATTTTTTGAAGCCGGGCTCTCCCGGGCCAGGTCTTGACAACTATGAGGAATCGCATTTTCATTTCAACCATCTATTTCCAGGCTCCGTTTGTCTCATCTACATTACTATGAACCGTACCGTCCGTCGTGGAGTTATTGACCTATTTGTTCCTGTTTCCTTCAGAAACAAACATAAAATCGGCACCTATCGTAAAGAAGTTCATCGTCTCTCCATTGGTGGAACAGAAGGAAAATCCACCATTCCTACCCAAGGGACCAGCTCTGGAACAGCGATTTTCTAACTTTTCTCATTTCCCAAATATATACTTTATTTGACACAAAATATTAGAAAGAATCGTCATTGTATTTTTTGTTTTGAATTTTAAATCACAATCAATTGATCAATTAACTCCATTGAAATCATCGTTTACTCCTTGTATTTGGTGGCTGGCCAGTTGGCATCAATGTACTCCTTGAGTTCTGGGAGATGGCGCATTCTGAGATAGAAGGCACGGAGCTCTGGGAGATCGTCGAGAACTCCATCGTCGTACTGAGTAATAAAACATTTTATTTAATAACAAAGATGTTTACCTCATCCAACGCCTGAAGGATTCCAAGAATGTAGACGTCACACCAGTGGATGGACTTTCCGACGAAGTAATCCCCTTTGCTCTTCTTGAGAATATCCTCCATGATTTTGAGTTTTGGGCCGATCATTTCTTTGTACATGTGTTGCAGACTATCCTGAAACAAGAAACAATGTGTTTCAGCCAGGTGAGCTGATTTTACCCGAATGTCCTCCGGTCCATACTTGCCGAACATAGCCAACTGATAGATATCAGCGAACCCATCAGCCATCATATCGACTTTTGCAGAGTCAGTCTTTGTGGCTCCACCGAACCATTTGTCTGGTTGAACAGACTTGGCCAAGTAGCGGCAGATTGAGACTGTCTGGCAGAGAGTTGTCTTGCCACCGTCGATTTCAATGAATGGTACTTGTCTCATTGGAGCTTCTAGAAATGGGATATTCGTTAAAAGTACACTGAACCCATTCAAAGACCAATAGTAAATGCGGAAAATGTTTTCCTAAACTTTGCAAATTCACTTACTAGCTTTCATGGCATCGTTGAAGTCTCCCATCTCCATGCGATAATCCTCAAAGTCCACACCGAGAAAGCTAAAATTAGTTTGTTTTGAAATGTTAATACTCTGCAGATAACTTACTGAAAAACGAGTCTAATCGGTTCGGCACGTCCTCTCGAATTCGCATAATATAATTTGTAGCGATGCTTCTGGTCTGGCGACATGAGCCTGAAAAATAAGAACTGAAAAAAGTTAAAGAAATGTATATCGGAGGAAGGAAATGTGGTGTTGAAGAGGAGGAAAAAAGAGCGGGAAGGGAGGAGAAGAAGGAGATGGGGCGGCGACAAGCCAATAATCAAAAACACGTTTTTTGGTGTGGGTGCTCGCGGAGCAAAAGGAAAAATAGACGAAGTGTATGAAGAGAAGAAGAAGAAGGGAGGAGGAGGAGAGGAAGAAAACGAAGGAGATTTATTGTGGATACAAATGGAGAGAATTTGGAATAAGAAGGAGAAGGAGAAGAGGGAATTAAAGGAGAACAATAGGTTGGGAAGAAGACGAAAAAAGAGAGTCAAACACCATAAAAACGGGGGGAAATTCTGGGAATTGAGTAGAGAGATGAAGAGGGAGAAGGGGTAAGAGAGGTAGGTGAGCAAACTTCATGGAGCATGCACAAATTTTGAACATTTTTGGAACAGGAAGGTACTATGACGTGGTTTAAAGCATCAGCGGAGGAATTTTTGTGCATTCTTGGAGTTTTTACTTTGAATTTGACAACGGCACGTTCGAACAGGAAAAACAATATCAGGGTCGGGCTGAAGCTAGTCGACCGGCAAAGTTTTGTTTTCGCTAACTGGATAGACTCGCCAGATACTTGGATGAAAGTTTAATTTCTCGACACCCCAGAACATTTTGAAATCTAGCCAATATCTGCTTTTAAAAGCAAAATGTTTATTCGAAAACTAGGTCACCACTGAAAGAACACGACGTCGCCCTCTTCCACGCCGTCGCAGCTCAATGTCCTGCAACCTATATAATGTACACGACTCCCCTTTCACGTCGTCGTGGCAATGGAGCTGGGGGCGGAGTCTGAGGTGAGCTCTCTTCTTGAGAGTACCCACACGATGACAATTGACGAGAAGGGGACAACGAAGGAGTGGGAAAGGCGAAGTGGACTTTGCTCGGCTCTCTTCGAAAGGAGCTCAGTGGGTAGAAGGAGAAGAAGAAGGAATACGTTTATTATTCATCAAGTAATAATGAGAGAAAAAGAAAAAAGTTACTGAAAAAGAAAGAGAGAAATTGGAAATGAGAGATGGAATGGAATGCTATGTAGGCGATGAGAAAATGAAAAAGAGAGATGCGGAAGCTCAAAAGTCTAGAACACAGTGCCGGAACTCGTTGCAGTCCTTGTTGTGCCTAACTTAGCATCCACTCCAACCACACTCAGAATCGGACGACTAATTGTGGTTCGGTTGGTTCCAATCCTTGCCTGATCACGAATGACACGTGGTACAACTAGATCAATAACTCCACGACGGACTGTCTTATTCATTGTGATGTAGATGAGGCACACCGAACCTGAAACTCTATTTTGTTACTGACTTTGTCATTTTGGATATGCTGACAAATTTCTTTTCAGTTTCACACGATGACAACGTTTTGCACTTTTATGTATGCATGCACAAACCACGTTTTTGAAATGACTAAAAAGAGACAAAAATGCTGACAAAACTTCTCGTTTCTTAGCAACTCTTCTCCTGCTTGTTTTTGTGCTCTCTCACCATGTGCACACTGCCAAGCAAGTTGACCGATGAGAACGACTTCTGGGGGTGAGTAGAAGAATTGCATGTAGACGTAGATATAGGCGGCAATTGCGTTGAAAGAACAGATTAGAACGGATTGGAAGAAGATCTGAAAAGATAGTGAACGCGTCGAAGGTGCGCCAGATTTTCTCAACCTGAGTCTGAGTTTTTGATATGGATTCCGATCGGAAATGCTTGCTCTTTGCAAATAACAAAATGCATAAATAAGCATAGATAGAGGTTGTAGCCATAGAAACGACACAGTTGTTGATGGTATGTGCGATATTGATGTAGTCGGATGCCTGGAATCGTATAGTTTTGTTTATCTATTATTCTGCGAAAACCTCGTTTCCCGGGAGCATTGGGTTGAAGAACCAGCTCATGTAGTTGGAATTGAAAAGTATGGGTTTGGTGAAAAACGTAGAGTATATGGTGTACAGAATAGGGATGGAGATTGTCAGGTACATTTTCCGCCCAATAAAAATAGTGCGAATCCGGAGATGTTGGTTAACATCACAACATCTGTTGATGCCAAGGAGGATACAAGAAGCGCAGGATCCCATCCAACACCCTGGAAACATAATACAAGATGTTTACTCTATAAGTAGAGCTTACCACATCCCAAAGAGCCCATAAAGAATATGAAGAATGGATAAGAGCAGAAAGTTGCTCCCACGAATCCTAGGAATCCAGTCGCAACGGAGTTTGTCAAAATGCAGCAGATATCAAGGATTCCAAGACAAACCATAATTTTATAACATGAAGATTTCATGAGGTCGCTACGGGCGACGACGATGAGACAGGGAATGTATATTATCTAGAAATGACATGAAGTACTATGTGCCTTTAGCCAAGTTTACTTACCAACAAAATAAATCCGACAGTCATGAAGTATGTACCAAGGTACTGTCTAGGTTGTCCCGAAGCAAATCCATCAACTCCTTCACAACTGTAGAAGTGTTGGTTTAGTTGAAATCCGTTTCGGAATACATAGTTTAGACTTTGATCCAGGTCGCTTGTGAGAAGCTCCATCCCGAAGAGAATCACCGGATTCCAGAAAAATAAACCGTAGCCCTTCTAACCCATCCCTTATAAACCACTCTACACTAATCCGTTTGTAGTGCACCATTCTACCGTAATCCATTTTTTTTGGATTTTTTCTAGTAAATCTCCCTGGAGGGCACTCACTTCCATTCATAGTAAAATCCATCCGTAGTAATTTAATGGATTAGACCCTTTTTCGATCTGTCGTGTGACTAAAGTGTGAATGAAAACTTGAAGATTACTGGAGTAAGCTCAACGAATGCTTGGAAATTAGTCTGCTGAGTGATCAGAAGGATCAAAAACTGAATGAAAATGAGTCAGATTATTGGACTCGGTGTAGTCTGAAAACAAGAGATGTGTCTCGGTTTGTTTTGGGGAAATTCAAAACAGAAAAGAATAAATGCAAACTGTTTATTTGAATATTTCAATAAATGGCTTAAGCCTGACGGTTGGCAGCAATACGACGATGAACAGCAACACGCTTCTTGGCAAGAACCTTGCGGGCGACCTTTCTTCTGGAGTAACCTTGGACGTGTCCTCCTCCGACAGCTCCTCCAGCAGCACCTGCTCCGTATCCTCCGTGTCCGCCTCCTCCACGTCCTGGGCATGGACAGTAGGCAGCGTCGGTTCCTGGAGTTCCATCGTTTCCTGGTGCTCCTGGTTGTCCGTCTGGTCCTGGTTGTCCTGGGCCTCCTGGGCGTCCAGATGGTCCTGGTGGTCCTGGTGGTCCGACTCCGTATCCACCTCCTGGTGCTCCATTGTTTCCTGGTGGTCCTGGTGGTCCAGCTGGTCCTGGTGGTCCTGGGCGGGAAGCTCCTCCTTGAGCGTTCTTTCCTGGACGTCCTGGCTGTCCTGGTCCTCCTGGCTGTCCTGGAGATCCAGCGTCTCCTGGGGCTCCTGGTGCTCCTGGTGCTCCGGCACCTCCTCCGAATGATGGGGCTCCTGGCTCTCCGTCGTTTCCTGGAAGTCCAGCTTGTCCAGCTGGTCCTGGTGGTCCTGGTGGTCCAGCTGGGCAGGTCTTGCATCCTCCGTGACCTCCCTCGGATTGTCCGTTGGATCCAGCTCCTCCGTTGGCTCCTGGTTGTCCTGGGGCTCCTGGAAGACCGTCAAGTCCGGCTTGTCCTGGTGGTCCACGTGGTCCTGGTGGGCAAGTGTTGGAGCTTGGGGAGCATTGGCATCCACCGCCTCCGCCGCCACCACCTCCGTATCCACCACCACCACCTCCTCCGTGTCCTCCTCCGTATCCTCCGCCACCTCCGCCTCCTCCGTATCCACCTCCACCGTGTCCACCTCCGTATTGAGCGTATCCTCTCTTCTCACGCATGAATGGGTTTCCTCCCTTTGGTGCAACTACGTCATTGATAGCTTCCCAGGCGATATTGGATTTGACCTGAAAATCAGAAATTTGAAATTTGTTCGGCTTGTTCGGTGAGGGAGCTACGTTACAAAAGATAAAGACGACGCTACTCACCTTGAAGGCATCCATATCAACCATGATGTCATCGTACAAAGAGTTGACCTCATTGAAGACTTTAGCGGCGAAGAAAAGGCATCCGACAATGGTTATCCCCGAAAGGATTGCTGCCGAAGCGGCAAATGTTGTTGAAGCGGTCATTGCTGTACCGACTGACTTCCTCGGCCCAACTGATTCCTTTTATACCCGAATTTTGGTTGTTGGGAATGTTTAGAGTATTTGAAAACTGTTTTCAAGGACAGTTCCTCCTCCTCCTCTGCTTCCTATCTTCTTCTCCTTTTCCCCCACTTTTTTCAATTTTCCTGACCGAAAAACACATTGGAAAACACAAACTGAAATCTCCGTCTGCGTCTCATCAAAATAATACGAATTTCAATCTTTTCCGTTACTCCTCTTCTCCCGAACGTCCTTGTCCCTCTTGCGTCTTCTAATCAAAACATCTTCTAGTTTGTCTGCGTCTCTTCACTTCTTACCCTATTTCTCTCGAGAGTCAGTTGACGATCGGCGAATCGGTTTTTGTCGATGCCGTGAAAACGGTTCTACCGGGTTGACTTGATGATGGTTAGCAGGCAGGAAGAGGATGAGAGAAGGAAGTTTTTGGGGCACAGGACATAACTGGTAAGACGAGAGAAGTTAGCTAATTTGGTTTTTGAAATTTTCGTCATTTGGAAAAATGTCGTGATCTACGTTTTTCCTTTCAGGGTTTTGGCTTGACATTATTCTAATGTTTTTGCCTCTCTGTGTGTCTGTTAACGTTTTAAAGAAAACTATTTATTAAATAATTTCAGACACAATTATACAAAAAAAGAACACAAACACTTATTCAGTACCTCGTAACGATTGGGTTGGGAAATGAAAGACAGTGAGAACCCCGTTCATCTTTTTATCCAAACTTCAAACCTCCTGCACCATTTCCACCTCCAAGAAATTGACCGAACAGCTTGAATAGTTCATCTCCTGGATTAATATTGACTCCAGGGATTATCGCTGCTGAAATTACAAAAAATGGGCTAATTGGCAACATAGAGAAACAAAAACTCACGAGCTGGCGCAGATGTAGTCGTAGATGGCGCAGGAATCTCTACACACTTTCCATTTTTTGGTGCAAATCCACAACGACACATGCATCTTCCACGATAGCAACCCGAGTTCTGAGGGCATTGTTTTTGAATGAAGCAGAGGGAATTCAAAGGAACAGCTTTCATACAACTGGTGTCTTTCGATAAACTCTCATTCTCACAATCCCTTGAACATGACTGAGATGGATTCTTCAATGGATTAGTGAGCACATCGACAGCTGGATGGAAGTTCTGTTGACACTGACATTGTCCTTTCATACATTCCATTCCTTCTCCTCCGCCACATTGAGCGTTTGATGTGCAGGCAGAGTTCAGTTGTCCACGTGGAATACATTGGTTGTTCGCGTAGAGAGCATTTGGAGCCATTGAGTTACAAGGACGACGGCAACAGACTGCTTGGGAGAAACTTCCGTCTGGAATCTCGATGTTTTGGAGAGCCCAAGAAAAGGTGGCAGTGTAGAAAAAGTAACTTACCTGACAAGAAATGACAGAAATGAGAATCCGAAGGGCATTTCAATGCTGGAACTGCGTCTGGATCACATGAATATTTCACATCTACGTGGCTAGCAAGTGGGCAGACAACAGGACAACAGTGACCTGAAAAAATTCATTTTCAAAATGCTTTTGAGAAGTTAGACTTACCAACTTGACTATCAGCAGCAGTAACACAAATTTGACCAGATGGGCAGTTGTCTTGATTTGGAGGGATATTGAATGCGAGGGATGGATCTGATCGTCGAACACAACTCTGTCCTGGTAGACCTCCAAGTGGACAGTTTGCAGCCGCGACGCAGCGGGAGCCCTTGAAAATCAAGAAAATTTTTAGAAATTAATCAAGAATAGATGGATACCTGCTGAATAGTTCCAGAAATACAGACGCATTGAGAGTTCAGACATGCAGAGAACGGGGAAGTGCAATCATAATGTCTTGAGCATCTGTCCCCAACTCTTGACGTAGTAATACATTCTCCATTTGATATTCTCGTGGTTCCTCTTTGAACACATTGACATTCTCCATTACGGCAGAATAGGGGTTCACGACATTTGTTAGAGCATTTTGCGCCAACTTTTGAAGGGACTGGAAGCTCCTTGATAGGTTTTTTGAAAAGAGCAACAAAAACTTACGTGGCGCGCACTTCGGCAGTCTTCCTTTTTCGTCTCTTGCTTCTGTGTAGTGAGGGTGGCATCTTGAAATAGAAATATATTAATGATGCAGATTTTGAAATGTGATAATACCTGCATTGCCCTCTCAAACAGATTGAACCTTTATTGTCACAATCTCCGTTTACGTCGCAAACACCTCCGAGAGCGGATTTTCCTGAAAAATATAATTTTTTTTTGAAATATCAGAACATAATTTTAGTTTTCGTTATATGAATTTTACCTTAAATTCAATAATTTTACAACTATGGTTGTTTCGTAACCATGTGATTCTCTCAATCAATTCTGAATAATTTGATTTTGAGGGGTTGGTGAAAGTTGAACGCCTCAATAATTAAGCATGCTTTCCAGTCTAAAAATTATTTACTGTTTTTACTGAAACTGGGAATTTTTTGTTTTAAATGTTGCATTGAACACGTCAATTTCCTAATTGGAACGGAATAAATTTTCGCTAGCAATAGTTTTTAAAACACAAAAAACTCGAATTTGTTGTTTTCTTCTTAAGAAATAAAACAATTTTTAGCATTCAGATCCCTTTTTCTCGAAATATTCAAACGAATTTTTCTATAAATATTTAAAAACCGAAGACATATCATTCTTATATATAAAACGCATGTGGGGTTTGTCCATCTGTCCCAATGTCCGCAAATTTTGAGAAATGTGAAAGAAAGACTGCCGGGCCCAAAATCGAACTTGCGCTCTTTGCGCAGAGACCGCCGCCTTGGACCACTCACAGGTAGTTGGCGTGCGGACCGCATGCGGATTCAGTTCTATTTTCCGCCCGTATAGAGTCCGCGGCGGAATTATGGCCCGCTACGGACTGTAGATGGACGCAGTGTGGACTTCGGGAAAAGAGGAGGAAGTGGGCGGCAGGCGTCCGCGCGCGGACTCAGCGCGGACCGTATATGGATTGGCGAAATAGTCCGTATGGACTGGCCGCGGCGGCCGCTTGCAGCAGCTCTTCCGAAGCTCTCGGACTCCTCTCGGATAATGATAATTTTATTTTCATTTACGGAGTTTTAACGTTTCTTTCCCTATTTTTCGAAAGTTTCGCCTTTCTTTATGTTTTTTATATTGAAATTTCTTTTAATTAATTTTTTTCGTGAAAAATTCTCTCATTTAACTGTGAATGATCGAAAATTTAGTATGTTTTCAGTCAGTCCGTTGGCCCCAAAAAGAGAAGAAGCGGCGATAGCTGAAATGGAACCAATTCTTCGATTTCCTCAAAGGTTTGTGATAGTATTCAACATTCTCTATTCAAAATAAATTTTTTCAGTGAGGAAATTCGATAAAATTGGCCGGAACTCCTTCTCAAACATGACATCTGTATTTGTTCGGAGGAGGAACCCTTTTTCGAAAGTAAGTTAACTGAATAAATATTTTTTATTCCGCAATTAATTGATTTTTTTCAGAAATACAAAGGGAAAAACGGAAATCAACGACTGAATATTGCTTCTACGACAATTGGATTTCGATTGATTTCAAGGACACGACTGGCGGACAAACTTGTGATTTCTATGTCTAATTTGCTATGTTTTCATCTTATTTTCATTATTTTCAATGTTCCTTTTTATCTTTCTTTAAATAAAATAGTAATTTTATCACTAATCTTCCTTGTTAAATGACGATCTCAACCGGGAAACAAAAGTAGGGAAGGGGCTGGCGGTGGGAGGGAGAGGAGCAACTTTTTCGGCGCGCGGACTCGAAACGGACCGTATATGACGCACACATATCGTCCTTAGCTACTTCTTTTTGAGTCCGGCGCGGACGCGTATATGGTCCGTATTTCGTCGCTGGCCAACTACCTGTGACTCGGCCACGCGGACACATTTTTGAGAAGGTGAACACGTAAATAAGGAGAGGCCAGCCGGATGAAGCGCCGAAGGCGCGGCAGCCAGGCTGGTTACAAACAAAATTTAAAACAAACCCTTACCATTACAAGGTGAAAAAAGTTGTGCCTCAACGAGAGAAGCAATTGTTAATAAAAGTAATAACTGAATAATATTGGGTAACATCATTCAATATATTTTCTTCTCGCCAGCTTTCCCTCTCTATCCACAACTTTAGAGAAAGGGAGGAGAGAAACACGGTTGAACGATGAATTGGCCTACATTAGGAGAGAAAAGAGAAAAGGGAAAAGAAGAAGCGCAGGTTCCGGGAAAAAGATTCAGATGAAGAAATATCGAGGGAAATATTGATTGGATTGGAGAGACTGAGATGACGAGTGGAGAAAGAAGAAGCTGAATAGAAGGAGATATATTGTAACACACTCTCCCTTTTTGAACAAGAATTGACTGCTGGCGTAACGATGAATCATTTGAACGAATGACGTAAGATTGCAACTGTTTGGTTGGTTCTTGAACTATTATGTTGTAATTATCACTTTTGTGTATGTGTGGTTTCACAGTTGCTGTCTCAATTGTTCCTGTTCAAAATAAAATTGTTTGGGCACAGAACTTGCGAACGTCTTTATTTTAAAGGGGGAGAAACAGATACAACGTGAAAAATTATCACAGTGAGGGACAGCGATCAACTAATTAACATGAATTCAAAAATGCACGAGACAACCTTACAATTAAGAAATCTTATTTTTTAGATTTAAAACTCTGGTTTTAATGAATTAGGTAATTGTATTTCAACTTTTTTATAACGCTTCCCCTATTCAATGTGTCAGGTTCCATACCTCTGGAGCAGAAAATCTATTTTCATCAGGCTCTCAAACGTATCTAAGGGTACTGTATTCTCCGTGCACCATTCTCTCTTTGCAAATCCATCTCCACCCACCTTCTCTTCCATTTACCAAAGTATTTCCAAAAGTTCAATTCAAAAATCTCCTCTCGATCCATCTACATTCTTTCGCTTTCATAGTAGACTTGCAAAAAAAGATCGTGTTTTGTGCAAGCGCCAGCTCCCTCCGACATCAGGGATCACAAACAGTACGTGAGAAAAAGGTGGGAATGCCTTGTTTAGACAGTAGGTCAATAGTTCAATGGGATAAAGTAGAAAACATAGACTAGATAAATGCTGTAAAGTTTAATGGGAGTTATGGGGAAAGGAAAAAAAAAGGAAAATGGGGTTGAAATGGAGAACAGAAAAAAGCATTCGCTTATAATCATTGGAGTAACTAGGTCCTGTTGATAAGGTGTCTTGAAGTTATAGTGAACAATCTGGTCAGAAGACTAAAGTCTTGATTGTGAGCTGAAGAAGATGAGATTCTTGCCAATTCCAGCTTTGCAAAAAAGTCTGAACTCCTTGAGACTTCTGAAGAGTATAGCTTAAGCCTTGGTCCCTGGCTTCGCGACTGCTAAAAAGTTTTTCAACGCCTTCTCATAAGTGCTTTGCTTTCTTTTCGAAAAAACAACAAACCACACTATCATATACTTCCCACCTTTGTCACAGTAACTAGATTGGTATCTCTCTCATCCAGTCGTATTTGCTCAGCATGCTGTGTACTAATAGACGGGATGTTCGAATTCATTGTTTAGTAGGAATCATCTCACACGCACTTTTATTTAACCAAACTCCGATTAAAAAATACAGTATCCCTCTCAAAAATGGACCAAATTAAACAGAAACCTTCGAAACGGTTGGATTTGCAAGGTATTCGAGCTCTCGCTATCATTGTGGTACTTGGATTTCATTTTTACCCGGAATACTGTCCGAATGGGTATCTTGGAGTTGATCAGTGAGTTTATTACACCGATTATTCAAATTCTTCACTAATTTCAATACAGATTCTTTGTATTATCTGGATTCTTGATGTGTATGCTACTGAAACGAGCTGAAAATCAATCTCCCTGCTCATTGGTCAGCTTGTTTTACTCAAAACGATTCAAGAGGATCCTTCCATTATATCTACTTGTAATATTCATATCCATGATTTGTCTCTACTACTTTTTCCCAAACACTGCAATCGAAACGAATCAAGAATCTGCAATTCATGCACTAATGTTTGTGTCCAACAGACCGAAAAACGATCAGGAAGATTATTTTGAGCAGGTATTATTTGTCAGCGTACTGTAATTTTCGTTTTTGTTTTCAGCTATCCCTTGCAGTTGACATTTTCACTCACACTTGGTCTTTATCGGTTGAAATCCAGTTCTACTTCTTGGTCCCTTTCATTTTCATAACTGCATCAGCTCTACCTGGCAAATTTCAATATTTTTGTTATCTCCTCATGGGTTTGTTTTCTCTCTTAATAAACTAAATATGTAAATGAAAGATTTCAGGTCTTCTGTCCATCGTCTTCTTCTATATCTCACCTTCAACCGAAGCCTTCAATAGTGTGTTCGGAAGGATTTGGCAGTTCATGATAGGTTCATTTTTCCAGTTTTTCAACTGATCAGCATTTTATCTTTTTTTAAATTTCAGGAATGGTCGTATACCTCCTATCAACTTCAAAAACAGAAGTTCAATATCAAGCTCTGAACAACGAGGAAGAAGACATAGAATGTAAAAAGTTACTCGGAGATGAAGAGAGTCAAGAGATGGAATGCTGTCCGAATGAGCAGTTTTCTAAATTATTTAAAATGTCCAAGAAATTTTCATACCTCTTGTTAATGATTTTGATGTTTGTAACCGCATTCCCGAAAGTGTCACCGCCGGAGTTGATGAGACCTCTTGTCACTTTTGGCACTGGGCTCCTTATGCTCATTTCTGATGGAAACCTAATTCTATCTAATCAACTTCTCACCTACATCGGAGACATTTCCTACTCCTTATACCTTATTCACTGGCCAATCTACGCTTATTGGAAACTCACGTGCGATGGAGACAGATACCGTAATCCTTATATGTTTTTAATTAGAAAAAAAATCTTTGTGTGTTCAGTGCTGCTTTGTGCATTGCTCTCATCCGTCATTCTTGCTATTATCACTTTCGAAACGTTTGAGAAATGGTATCTGAAACTATCATCGACAAGTATTGGATTGATAGTTGTGATGTTGTTCTTTATGAATGTAGTTGTCATCAACAAGGATGAAATCACGGATCATATTGATTCAATCGGACAAAACACTTCTAATCTGGATAATGTCACAGAGGATATGACATTAGGTTAGTCCGTGACTACTGAATTCTCATAGTTTTGAGTTCCAGACGACGCCGCCCGTCTCAACCATCGTTGGAGTATCTATGACAGAAAATTCTTACGGGTTCCATCATGTATTTATGAAACAAAGTCTCACCTTGGGTGGTGTAGACATACGGTAGGTCAAATAAAACCAATATGATTCTACACATGTAAAAGATTTCAGGGTCTCTCTCCATCTGGAAAATACAAAATTGCGATAATTGGTAACAGTTGGGCTGCTAATCACGCTAGAATGTTTTATCAAGAATGTGGTTACAAGGCGAAGAGTATCATGCAAGGAGCTGCGTATGGTAAGACTTCGTGAGCCATCAGATGCCAGGAGCAACAGGTCGTTTCAGGTTGTGAGCCATTATACCCAAGTGGAAATACTGAGTTGTGTAGAGGAAATTTCACACATTTTGAGGAGAGAATAAGAAAGGAGAAGCCGGATATTGCGTTTATTTTCACGAGGTAGCTTTGAAAATTTCAAATGATTTGACTTCTACATATTGAGTGGTTCAGATTCATGTCTATCGGTGCCCCGTTCCCAAAAAATGTCAACAGTTTTGATAAAGACCCCACCTACCAAATTATGAAGGAACAAATGTTGAAATTCATCTCAAACATCAAGTACAAACTTTACATTCTGGATGCTATTCCGAGAATAAATCGAAAAATTATAGACGAGATTGTTCCATTTTTTCGGAATCATACGGATTTGGAGAAGATTGATGTGAGTTCTAATAGGAAAAAAGGCCCAAAAATATACTTTTTCAGAACCTTCTCATCAAACCGGACAACTTTGAAATGGCACGAAAAAGACATGCGCAGTTGATAAAAGATTGCAATGGAAAATGTGTTCTCGTGGATTATCTTCCGGAATTTTTCAACATTGCAACTGGAACATTCCGCTATTTTGATGACCGGGGATTCTCCTATTGGACGGATCCATTGCATTTATCTCCACATGGTATCGAACACATTCGGCATGTTTGGACAGAGATTTGCACAAACTTGTGATGTTGTATATAATGAACAATTGAAAACTTTTTTATTTGCAGATAAGATTAGAAAAAAGAACTATAACTTCCTACAGATATCTGTCCAGATATGTCTGATTTTCTCAATTCCATGAGGTGTCAAATGAGATGGTGTCGTGAAGTATGAGAATCCTTTCTTGTCAAACACCCGGAAGGTTTTTGTGTCTTCTTGGTAGAATTCTGGCACGTAATCTATGAGAACACACTTTTTTCCACAATCTTTGATGAGTTGGGCATATCGTTTACGGGCCATGAAGTAGGTATTTTGTGGAGGGACCAGAACATTCTGGAATTCAGAATTCAGAAAATGAATTGGGAGTCCTGGATGGAAGACTTACATCAATAGCTACTGGATCTGTCCCATTCTTGATCATCGGTCCGATTTGTGGAACCTTCCATCGATCAATCGAAGGGAATGCATCCAGAATGTACATTTTGTATTTGATGGTGGATACAAATCTTAACATTTGCTCCTTCATTGTTTGATAAATTGGATCTTTGTCGAAAGTTGTTACATTTTTTGGAAATGGTGCACCGATTGAAACATATCTGAGTGGAAAATCATGGTTTTCGACTGTGTGTTAGCACGAATTCACCTAGAAATCACAAATGCATAATCCGGCTTCTCGTTCTCCATACGTTCCGCGAAATGGGTATAGTTCTGCCGACAGCTTTCACGATTCAAGGACCGATAGAAGGCTTCGCATCCTGAAAACCATTATTGAAAATCTAGAAAACCTTGGTTGTCTAGCCTCTTGCAGATCCTTGCATGATGCTCTTTGCTTTGTAGCCACATTCATCATAGAAAAGTTTTGCATGATTGGCTGTCCAGCTGTTCCCAATTATTGCCAACTTGTATTTACCCGATTCTGAGAGACCCTGAAAGTTTCAACTCGATTTCTGAAATTCAACTGACCTACTAACCGTATGCCTACACCATCCTAGTGGACTTTTTGCAACTTCATAGGCACATGACGGAGCGTAGAGATTTTTCATATCGTTCACGCTCCATCTAGTGTTGAGTCTGATTGCGTCGTCTGAAAACGTTTTTAAAAACTTCTCGTGTTTCACACTTAGCTTACCAACTGTCATGTCATTAGTAACATCATCCAAACTTGTCACATTTTTCCCCATCAAGTAAATACGGTCCATAATATCATCTTTCTTGATAGCAGTAATGTTCAAAAAGAATAAAATTACAACAACTACTCCAATATTTGTAGAAGACAATTTTAAATACCATTTCTCAAATGTTTCAAATGTTATAATGGCGAGAATGACAGATGAGATCAGAGCGGCAAACAAGTCTGAAATCATTAAATTGAACTGATTCAAGATAGTCGATCCAAAACTTACAAAGCTTATCACCTTCACATGTAAGCTTCCAGTAAGCGTAGATTGGCCAATGAATAAGATATAGAGAATATGAAATATCTCCGATGTAGGTCAAAATACTATTGGAAAGAATCAAATTCTCATCAGAAATCAACATTAGACAACCGGTGCCAACTGTGACTAGCGGTCTGAAATTAGGTATCGAAGGACTGAAACTTCGTAGACTATTAGTCATACCTCACAATAGCAGCTGATAAAACAGTTGGGAACATTGTAACAAAAATAAGAGCCGTCAACAATAAATACGCAGCCGGTTGAATGAAATCTTCAAGTTTTCTCTCAGGAGAGCAATCGATTTCTTGACTCTCCTCATCAACAAGAAGTTTTTTCTCATCCTCAAAATTTTGCAATACTTGATAGGAATTACTTGTAGATTTTGAGAGAGTAAGGAGATATACCACCATTCCTGAAATTCCTGGAGTTATAACAAAATAGTTTGTGATTAAAAGGGTAACCAATCAAAAACTGCCATATTCTAGCGAACACGCTGTTGAAGGCTACTGTAGCTGGAGATGTAAAGAAGTAGGCAAAAGAAATAAGTCCTGAAAAACTTCTTCAAAATCAACTTAAAAACTAAATAACAAAAACAAACCGATTCCTCCATAGTAACCGTACTGAAACCTTTCTGGGATTCTGGTCGACAACAGGAATAAGAAAGGAACCAAAAAGTAGAACTGAATTTCAACAGATAAGGACCAGGTATGGGTGAAGATGTCGACGGCGATGGATAACTGAAACTTCTCTTAAAATAAAGTTAGCTGAAAGTAATTGTAACTCACCATTTGAAAGTAGTCTTCCTGGTCAGTCTTTGGTCTGTTTGAAACAAATAACAGCGCATATTTTGCTGACTCTTGGTTAGTTTCAATTGCAGTATCTGGGAAATATTTATAAAGGCAAATCATGGAAACGAAGATAATAAGTAGATACAACGGTAGAATTCTCTTGAATCGTTTTGAATAGAATAAAGTAACCAGGGAGCATGATGAGTCTTTTTCAGCTCGTTTTAGCAGCATACACATTAGAAATCCGGAAAGGACGAAAAACCTGAAACATTATAAATTATTTTACTGTCTAATTAGTCAATAGCTACTTACTGATCAACTCCAAGATATCCATTCGGACAGTATTCCGGGTAAAAATGAAATCCAAGTACAACTATTATAGCGAGAGCTCGAATACCTTGCAAGTCCAGCCTTTTGGACTGTTTTTTCTTGTGTTGGTCCATTCCGAGACGGCAAAAACTGCGATAATGCCATTGGATGAGAAAAAGTGCCTCCTTCCAGAATCAAGAGTCCGGATCTTGACGATCCTGTTTTTGAATAAAGACTCCAGAAATTGGTTGCATTGGAAAGAATTTTCGAAAATCTAGCACGGATCACTACGAACAAAGACGAAAAGATTCGAACAAGGATAAGAAAAGGTAGCCAAACGACAATCGGCTGGCATGGATCAGATTGTAGTTGCAGATGAGAGGTCGGTGATTCAGGCAATGCAGGTAAGACATGTCTGTACTGTGCTAATTTTTAAAATTAATTATTTGTTGCTGGCGTCTTTTTACCAATTATTTTCAAAATAAACAGTTGTCTGAGCGCAAGTTCTTATCGCTTTTCTATAGCTCAGAATAATAATTCTTTTGAACCGATTCCTAAGAATTTTCAATGAATTACTCATCCGTAATGTTTTTATCAGAGCTGGACGGAATTAAAACTTCCGACTTCCGATTTTCACCTTCCGGGATTTTACACTTCCGACTTCCGACTTCTGTTTTAAAAATTTTACGCAACTCTTGTTACCATTGTAGTTTTTCATGATTCAAGGACAGTTTATAATTTGTTTAATTATAACAGTAGTTTCTTACATGTTGCATTTGGGGTCAATTTCTTTAAGGTCCTGACGCCGAAATTCAAAATTCAAATTTTTTAGAATTTTTTGAAAAAAGTGGAGAGTTTTCTGAAGCAGGGCCTTCGGGCCTTGCCGGACATTGCCCAGCCTTGACAAGTATGGAATGAAACATTTCTTCAGTAAAAAACTTTAATCACACAACGTGATAAATTTCATCTTGCATCTGGAAAAATGATTTCTGCCATCTTCTCATCTTGTTTTTTGAAACCGGTTTCCATGAAGCTTCAGAAATGTGATCACTTACGCCGACGATTTGATCTTTCAATATCTAGCACGGATCGGAACGAACAGACCCCCATAGGATCAGATATAAAAATAATTCCGGAGACACAAGGCACACATAGTTTGGAAGGAATCAGGTGTGATGAATAGGTATGGAATTTCAGACACAATTGTTTTTTTTGCATTTAACCACACCTGAGAAGTGAACTTCAAAGAACTTATGCTTGTACCTTATCCTATATCAATGTGCTTCAGGCCTCCGCACTCCAAACGTTTTTTTGAAATGCGATATGACAAACGTGTAACAATTCTGGAATATGGGTCAAGTATATTTTCTCCAATTTTAAAAGTTCAAATTCGCAGATTGGAATTTATTCAAAAGTCCTTTATATATCGATGTTTTAAGAAATTTATTATGGAACACTCATCGTATTATGAATCTTTAGAATACCGAAGACTAATATTAGGTTGGTACATGAGTTTCCGAAATTTTTCGATAGTTTTTTTGATTCTATTTTTTGTATCCAGAGAGACTTCAAGAATTCGAAAAATTGTTTATCAGCATCTATGGTCATCGGACAACATTTTGGTAGCTTATTTACTGATTCTCTCCACCCATTCGAGATCATTTGAAAATGAAACTTGCTTTTTTTTTAAACCGGTTTCCATGAAGCTTCAGAAATGTGATCAGTTATGCCGAGAATTGGTCTTTCAAAATCTAGAACGGATGGGAACGAAGAAACCCGCAAAGATTTAGGATCAGATCTAAAAAGAACCCGGGAGACAATAGACAGACATATCTTGGAACAAACCAGGTTTGATTAATAAGTAAGGAATTATAGACAAAATTGTTTTTTTCGCATTTAACCACACCTGAGAAGTGAATTTCAAAGTACTCGTGTTGTTTTATGTTTGTATTGTATCCGTAGTTGTTTCAGAGTTTGGAATACAAACACTTACCTGAAAGTGCGAAAAAATATTAAATAGAAGCAGAGCGTGTTTCAAATGATACATCCCTCCAATTTAATATGAGTAATTTCGTAGTTTATGTCACAAATCGTCTTTAAAAGTATCTATATGTCTAAATCGAGTTGATAATTCTTGGTTAATTACTGAAAAAAATTCAGTAAAAGTATTACGGCAATATTCGGTTCCGGATTCTCATTCCTGAATTTTCACTGATTTAATTTTTGAACATTATCCACGGAAGATGTCTCTCTAGTGCTTTTCTTATCTCACTGAAGATCTATACGATTTCATTTTTCATGATCCGTATGTTTCAATCAAAAGATCTCTTTAAAATTCATTTCTAAAGTCTCGCGGAAGAATACTGGATTTTCATGATCCGAGTGGAGGTGATCCGAGAAGAAGATGTGTTGAGTCAATTGAAGAGTCCATAGTTCTATTTATACATGCATTCCACTAGCGTGTTTTGAAGATGACTGTGAGATTGTTTCAGATTCTGTGTATGGAAAAGGTACGATGGTCTACATTGAAAATGAGCATTGATTCTATTAAAAAGTGTACAATATTTCTTGAAAGAACCTGGATTACTTTCCTTCTAACGTTTCCGTATGAGACTGAATGCTCCCTCCTATAAAAATATGTCGTTTTCCCTTCAACTCTTTAAACGGCACAACTCCAATTCTCACGCCTACGTATAAGAATATTGACAGGAGAGGAAACGGAAATTACGACAGAAAAACAGTATAGTAGGTAGGCTGAAACTATACGATTTGTATCAGGAAAAAAAAATGTATCGGAAATTTATAGTTTCTGAGAATTAGGTAGATGTTATTCTGTCTGGGAAAACAAGAAGTTGTGACGTGCAATAACAGTGGGCGGACATCTGGATAAACAGACATACAGTAAGACAAGAGGTACAGTACCAAGTATGAACGTCAGTTGAAAACTAAGAAGTTTGGAAGTGTGTCATAAAGTCGCAGCGATTCGGACATCCGGACAAACAGATTTTCAAGACGGTGACGTTTTCTCTAATCAGTATCAAATTATGAGTTGAAAAACGACTCCAAAAAGTGCAATGGGAAAATCTTCTAGTAGTGTGTGTTACAGATCAAAGACCTGATTCGGATCAAAGCAAAACAGGCTGTAAAGATCTGAGAATGAATAAGCAGAAAAGTGAATGGAAGATAATGTATTTTAAAGGAAACTTTACTTATTTCACTGGGCTGTATCTAGTAAAATAACATAAGATACACTTTAATTATTAGTTTTGCAGTTTTCCACAAATATCTTTCCAAATGTGTCTAATTTTCTCAATCCCATGAGGCGTTAAATGCATTTCAGTGGTGAAATATGAGAATCCCTTCTTGTCGAACGTTCGGAATGTATTGGTGCTTCTTTTGTAGAACTCTGGTACATAATCTATCATGATACACTTCTCTCCGCAGTCTTTCAAAAGTTGAGCATACCGTTTGCGGGACATGAAGTAGTCAGATGTTCGGCGGACCAACATATTCTGAAATATTGTTTTTATCTTGAATACTTTTTATTTTAATCTCACATCAATAGCCACCGGATCTGTTCCATTTCTCATCATGAATCCGATTCTTGGAATCTTCCATCGATCGATTGCAGGGAATGCATCCAGAATATACATTTTGTATTTTATATTCGAAATGAATTTCAGCATTTGAGCTTTCATTGTTTGATAGGTTGGATCTTCGTCAAAACTTGTCACATTTTCGGGTAACGGACCACCGATTGATAAGTATCTTAAAGAAAAGTGAAAACGAGTGTATCCGTGAATGCTCACCTTGATATCACAAATGCGAAATCCGGTTTTTCTTTCTCAATATGTTCTGCATAGTCTGTGAAATTTCGTCTACATCTTTCTTTGTCCATAGATGGAAAAAATGGCTCACATCCTAAAATTAGTAAGATTTCTTCGTGGAGTTGTCCCTCAGAACTCACCCGATGCCGACCCTTGCATTATACTTTTAGCTTTATAGCCACATTCCTGATAGAAAAGTTTTGCATGGTTAGCCGTCCAACTGTTCCCAATTATTGCCAACTTGTATTTACCCGATTTTAAGAGGCCCTGTGATCTCAATTTTAGATTAATCAGGTTCTGACTACCTCTTACTTTATGCCTACACCATCCAAATGGACTTTCTTCTTTCTCGTAAACACATGAAGGAGCATACAGATTTTTCATATCGTTCACGCTCCATCTGGTATTCAGACGGATGACATCTTCTGTGAACACGTTTCATAATACCAGGAAACCAATCTCTTCCGCCTACCTATCGTCATATTATATGTGACTTCATCCAAGCTCGTCACATTATTTCTCATCAGATAAATACGATCCATAATGTCTTGTTTTTTGATAGCAGTGATATTTAGGAAGAATAAAATGACAACCATTAATCCGATGCTTGTAGAAGATAACTTCAGGTACCATTTCTCAAATGTTTCGTAAGTAATTATGGCTAGGAAAACGGATGAGATCAAAGCGATAAACAAATCTAAAAGAAGCAATTGAAAAGAAATCAGTTTTTCTGTTTCCTCACAGATCTGATCTCCATTACAAGACAGCTTCCAGTAAGCATAGATTGGCCAATGAATCAAATACAAAGAATAAGAAATATCTCCAATATATGTCAAAACTCTATTAGAGAGAATCAAGTTCTCATCAGAGATCAGCATAAGACATCCAGTACCTATGGTCACAAGTGGTCTGAAAATATATCGAAGCTACACATGTTCCAACTTAAATTTTGTGTACCTTACAATCAACGCTGGCAGAGCTACAGGGTAGGTGTTCACAAAAGTTAGGACTATCAGAAAGAAATAAGCAGCGGATTGAGTGAATCTTGCTGAACGACTCTCTGATGGACTGTCATCTACTTCCTGATTTTCATTAACCATTAATAGTTCTCTGACCTCTTCTTGCTTCTGAAGTGCTTCGTAGGAGTCAGCTGATTTTGGGATAGTCAGGAGGTAGACAACCATACCTTAACAAACTATTTCATCTAGAACCAAATTCTTACGGTAGAAATCACCTATCAAAAACTGCCATATTCTAGCGAACACACTGTTGAAAGCTATCGTAGCCGGGGAAATGAAAAAGTAGAAAAACGAAATCAAGCCTTAAGTTTTTTTAAAGATTCAAAGGTTCTCCATTATTAGTTTACCTATAATTCCGTAGTATCCATATTGATACTGTCCTGGGAGGTCGCTTGCAAATAGAAAAATGAAAGGAACCAGGAAGTAGAAATGAATTTCAACAGATAATGACCAGGTATGAGTGAAGATGTCCACAGCGATAGATAGCTGTGACTCGTTATTTCGTAAATATTGGATGAATAACTCACCATCTGAAAATAGTCTTCTTGGTCAGTAGTTGGGCGATTGGAAACAAAAAGGAGCGCGTGAACAGCAGATTCTTGATTCAGCTCAATAGCAGTATCTGGGAAATAGTTATAGAGACAAATCATGGCAATGAAGATAATAATTAGATACAACGGTAGAATTCTCTTGAATCGTTTTGAGTAGAATAAAGTAACCAGGGAGCAGGTCGACTCATTTTCAGCTCTTTTTAGTAGCATACACATCAAGAATCCGGATAGAACAAAGAATCTGGAAAAGCTCATTGGTCCGATTCATCCGAAATGATAAGACTCACTGATCAACACCGAGATAACCATTTGGACAGTATTCCGGGTAAAAATGAAATCCGAGTACCACAATAATAGCAAGAGCACGTATACCTTGTAAGTCTAATCGTTTAGATGGTTTTGGTTTCGGAAGATCCATTTTTCGAGACGTTACGCCGATAATATGAAATAGAATATGTTGAGTGCTTCCATAAAACGAAATGAATTTTTCAAATCTATTGCACTTCTGAACAGACTTTCGATCTTTTCCGGTTTGGGCGTGTAGTGAAATTTGCTTGAAAAATAGGCATGCCCGTTCTCAAAAACTACTGCATTGGATTTTCCCGAATGAATTATTTTCCTACGATGACGATAGTGGATTGACAAAAAATGGTCCGATTTTCTAGATAATCGTGTGTCCATTATTCCATTATCTGATTTTGGATGTTACGGAGTGCTGCTGGATTGTGTATGAGAAAATATCACAAATTCATTTGCCACAGAAAAAATAACCCGAAAAAAATCATACGAAAAAAGTTTAAAATTAAAGATATCATTTCGGATTCAAAGAAGCCAATCGTGCCGGCCTCTTTGCAGATTGAGCTCTTTCGAAAAGAGCATCCGTGTAAATGACTCCACTGGCAAGACCATCAAATGTGGGTGTCTTCGTGGGGAATAACGATTTTGCAGTTGATACTGAAGCACGATTGGATTTAAAGACATACTGATGGACACTTACGCTTCTGATCACTCTTGTATTTATTGATTACATTGATCTGTTTCACTGGTTTGAAATAGCTATTCGCCAAGTTCTCCGAGTCACTTTTTGCCAATCGTTCTCTCAATTTGTCATCGAAATTCGATCGGAGTAGAGTGTGCTCCTGCTTGACCGGCTCGGACATGTATCCTGAAAAAAGTTTGACTGGTGGAAGTGCGCTCTACGGATAACATTTACCATTATTAGCCAGCGGAAGGATCATTCTATTCATTGACATCTCTGGTAGAATCCATCGACTCTCGTCTTCATTCCATATCGCTTCTTTCTTTATCCGATCGATATTACTGTAGTTTGTATCTTTTTTAATGATGGGCTGAATCTTATCCATAATTTGCATCAAAAGCTTCAACTGTTGATCTTGTTTTCGGATAGTGTCCAAGTAGTCAAGACGGTCCAGTTCGAATTCTCCATGAAGGTCTTCAATTTCCCTTTCGTAGCCTTTAGACTGAAAAAAAGAAACTAGAGAGTGCGGAGATACATACGCGACTAGCTTACCTTCTTGACCTCTTTCTCAAGCTGCGACGTGACTGCATCCAACTTCTCTTGGGTTGTACTGTAGACTTGTAACAATGGATCATCCTTATGAACATTCAAAGCAGCTGAAATAAATCATTCGATCATTATTTTCTCTCCAAAACCTCAGCGAACCTGCCAACTTTTGAGTCTTAGTCTCCGCTTCCTTCAACTGTTTCATCCTTTTTTGTTTCAATTGAGTATTCCCTGCCTCCTCTCCACCAATGAACTGATCCTGTAGCTGTTGTATCTTCTTTGCCGCTTCTTCCGGATTCAAGTTATCCAAATTAGCATTAGCCCTCTCATATTCCGCTTTCAACTCCTCTAAATCTTTCTGCAATTCTGCTTTACTAGTCTGTTCTCTCTCGTATTCTCCTCTCAAATCAGTCATTGCTTGTTCGAATTCTTCTCTTAATTTCTTTCGTTCTTCTTCAATTAAAGAGGCGTCAGGAACAGCTGGACCAGCGGCTCCAGGTTGGACCATTGCTTTGAGTCGGGCGATTTCTTCTTGATATTCTCGAAGCAATGCATCCTTCGGATCTTCGTTGATCGTTGGTTTATTCTTGATATTCTTCGCACGATTCGCATATCGAAGAGTAGAAAGAGTTTCATCATAATTATCACTGGATGGGGACACACAAGCTATCATGATAGTTTTTGTGTTACCTCCCAGAGAGTCTTGCAGCAACCTGGTCAGCTTACTGTCTCTGTACGGAATATGCTTTGACTTTCCATCTACCAAAGCTGATATCACATTTCCCAGTGCCGACAGTGACAAATTAATTTTCGTCGCTTCCTTCAACCGATCTCCAGTGGCTCCTGTCTTACTCTGCCTCTCACTTCCAGCCAAGTCCACTAGATTTAGTTTTCCCATTCGTATTGATCCAGATTCCGTCATGCCTTCTACATAGACAGTGAATATGGAATGACTCCGAGAGGAGTCCTAAAATCATTGATTTAAAAGATTCCAGCATTAAAATAAGTACCTTATTCATCAGAGTCGCCCCAACATGTCTGTTATTGAATCCTCTTGTCATCAACTCCTTACAAGCTGGTACATCATGACAGACATGCATTGAGAGCCCTGCCACATAGACACCTCGATCGGGTTGCTCTTTGATTTCCAGTTTTTGTTTGTTGTCTGCGCCTAACAAGTCTCGAACTTCTTCATTGTAAATCTAAAATTTCACGACTTATAAGTTTTGTATCCTTTGAAAGTGAGGAACCTCTAGATAACTGCAATGCACTAGAAATTTCACATTTTCCGTTGTCGCTGTTGCTGTGAATATGTGGTCAAAAGCCCTGGGAATGACACCTCGTTGAGCTGGAATACTTTCCACACCCTGCATTGAAAACGTCTTTCCAGAACCAGTTTGTCCATAAGCGAACACAGTTCCATTGTAGCCTTCTATCACGTTCTGGAAATAAAATATGAGTATTTAGTCATCAAGGTAGAATCTAAAAAGTGTTCTATGCTCGAGTTTTCAAAATTTTAATTTCCGGGGTCATCCTCTGGACTAAACTCATCCCAAACTTTGAATCATCCTCACCTCAACCAACGGAAAAACGATATCATTATAAATCTGCTCTCCAGTTGAATCCATGAAATAGGATCCATCAAATGTGAAGTCTTTTGGTGTTCCATCGTCTGCTATCAGATTCACTTGTCCGATGTTTGGAGTAATCCCGACGCAGAGCTGAAATAATGAGAGGGTGATTTGAATTTTCAGAATCTACAAATTCAGATGATTCTTGCTATCGTAAACTATTAGGTGGGCGGAATTTCGGAATATCGTTGTCAAGGAGTTTCCTTTTTGTTTTCAATAATTCATAACCTTTCCGTTGTTTTGTTTTCCCCTTTTTAGTTCATCATCTCCATTTTTGGTTCCCGACTTTTTCAAATTTGAAGCCTTTCAAGCCTAATCTATTCTGTCTACTAACTACTTCAGAAACCAAATATTTCTCCGTATAAACCTAAACACTTTTTCTCATCAAAAATACGTCACTTTCCCTTCCATGGAGCTCCGAGAGTTCTCACGCCTACGTATGGGAATATTGACAGGAGAGGAAACGGAAATTACGACAGAAAAACAGTATAGTCGGTGGGCTGAAACTATACGATTTGTATCAGGAAATTGGAGAACAAAACATGTATCGGAAATTGATAAATCTATATAGTTTCTGAGAATTAGGTAGGTGTTATTCTGTCTGGGAAAACAGAACGGTTGTGACGTAAAATAACAGTTGGCGGACATCCGGACAAACAGACATACAGTGAAACAGAGGGTACAGTAACAAGTATGAACATCAGTTGAAAACTACGGAATGTGTCTTTAAATCACAGATAGTCTGAAAATTTCTAGCTTTGATCTCACCAACTCTCAAACGAAATGTGTTTCAATTTTTTCATTTTTTCAAACTTCAATGATATAAAATTTTCAATTTCAGAAATCTCCCCCTCATTGCTAGACATTCATGATTCATCCCCTCGAAGACTAAAAAATTGCGAAAGTTCCTTTTTCTTCCGGTCACATAATTTTCTGACCACTACAGAGAAACTCAATGAAGCAAACTAAAAAGCAGGTGAGAGAAACATATGTCTCCCTCTCTTTTGAATACCTTTCTTACTTTTTACTATATAATTAAACGGATTCCTTCTACTATACTAAACGTATGGCTTCTTTTGGTTCTCGTCATTCCTGGCTAACTATATTTTCCGAAATGAAAAATACTAGGATCCCAGAATCCAGAATTTTGATTCTTGGAACCCTAAAACTCACTTTTGTATTCAGATCTTTTTCTCTTTGATTGAACGGCCGACATCTTACGGCAACTCTGACACTTTCTGCCATTCGAATACTTTTCCGTAATCAGAAGACGTAGTATAACAAGAAAAAAAAATGTCGCGAAGCAACCAGAATATACACTAAAAAGAAGAAGACGTGAGCCGGGAGAAACAAAATGCAAAGGAATTGAAGAAAAACGAGAAAAGAGGGAGAAATGAGCACGAGAAAGAGGAGGAGAAGAGAAGGCGCGGCTTCCTAGCAACCACTTCTATATACCAGATATTGTTATGCTTCTTTCCTTCTTTTTTCACTCCGTTATACCCGTGATTCTGGTGTCGACGAAGGCGGAGAGAGAAATTGAGTTATACGATTGTTTCATATCACCAAATTTCCGGCTTTTCGCTGATTGGTTTTTTGTCTGTTTTTGGGGAAGGGTAGGGGTAAGGGATAAACAGAAAGTAGTGAAGGTACAGAGATCTGATGGTGATATTCATACGGAAATTAAATGTTGACCAGAGCACGGGGAGACAAGAAAAAGCGAGAAGGGTTAGTAGAAAGTTTTCACTTTTTAAATGCTAACCCATCTCTTTTTACAACGAAATGCTAGTAACGATAAAGCATGTAAATGTACAAATAAAGCAAGTAAGATAAAGGCGAAAATAAGATTTACAATCACAATATACAATTAAATCGACTTTTTGTCGTCTGAAGTGATAGGGGAATTTGATTCCGAAGCAGACGTAGGTTTAAATTCCAAATCATGAATATATGTAGCACGTGGATATAGTTTTTTGAGTCCTGGCCATTGAACTATAAGGCAATCGACCATTCCGAGATAATAGAGAATCGCACCGGATAGAGACAACTTTCTGACCCGGCAAATGGATTCTTCGTAAATGATAACAGTGTCATGGAGGCGAATTATATCGAAGAAAGCAGCAGCCAAGGCGACAGGAATACATGTTCCGGGACCGTTGAGAAGAACGAGATCGGGTCTGAAAACACATTGATTTCAATGAAAATTTTAAATAAATCTGGCGAACCGAATTCTGTATATAAGTTTAACGGCAAACACTGTTGCGTGGAACGTCGAAGCGATAGAAGTGATGTATGATTGTCCAACTTCTCGAGATCTCGGAATCCTTTCAATGCAAAACTTCTCATTATTTCGTGATTTTTCGTGTGCGACGGCCTTGAATAACAAAACAATTGAACACAGAACACTCATTATATCTCTCACCTTATCTTCACTAATGGTATCAGTATCTGCAATGATATATGTTCTTTCATCGAATTCGTCGCCAAAGTGCTTGATCAGATCTAGCATTTCCGTCGTGTGACCACCGGAACCAAGAACTGCGCATAGTGACGCCTAAGAAGTTATTACATTTACATTTTACTCATTAAATGTACTAAAAACAAACCTTCTCTCTTTTCGGCTTAATTTTCGCTGAATGGTTCGAATGTCTGACTTGAAATGCCATAAATGCAGTCAAACATAATACTCCGAACAAAAGTACAGCTACGACAACGAAAAAGAAGAAGAACATTTTATGAAATCAGTCAGAAATGGAGAAAAACAACATAAAACGTGGTGTTGCCGCCTTCCTCCCGTAAATCGACACAGAGCCATAAAAGAGGAAGCGCTAGGCCACAAGGCCGTGTAGTCCTCGTGGGAAAGTGTGTTTTTGAGATGTTCTCTTGCTATTTACCAATTTTTTGTAATATTACATGTAATATTTCACAATTTAAATTGCAGACTAAATACACGACGCGTCTCCATGTTAGTTAGTCGTCAAATTCTTCTTAACCCTTCGAGGTTACTGGTAAACGAAGTAGGTAATTCTTAATTTTCAAATATTGAAAACTCAGATGTAAATTAGTTTTTCAGCCTTCCAATCAACAAAGTCCACTCCATTTGTTGAAAATTCCAAATTAGTGAAAAGCAGAGAGGTCAAAACACCGCCCAAGTATCCGAGTTTCGCAAAAAGAAGGACAGGTAACTCAATCGTCTCGGTTCCTTGTCTAATTTTAATTCGTCAGGACAGAAAATGAGCCAACAATTCGAATATCTTCTAATTCTTGACTTCGAAGCCACATGTCAGGAAAACTCAAAAGGACCCATTCTCCCAGTTCAAGAAATCATCGAATTCCCTGTTGTCCAACTGTCAACATCAGATTGGAAAGAAATTCGTCGTTTTCACCAATATGTTCGGCCTACGGAATCTCCAAAACTCACTTCTTTTTGCACATCGTTGACTGGAATTATTCAAGAAATGGTTGATGAGAAACCGACACTTTCGGGTGTGCTGGAAGAGTTTGATAAGTGGTTGAAAGAAGATTCTCGGTTGGAAAATAATAATTTTGCATTTATTACATGCGGAGATTGGGATTTGAAAGTTGCACTGCCGAATGAGGCAAAGTTCAAGAATATTCCGATTCCAGAGTAACGCTGAGTCTTCTAGTTTCTCTTAATTTTCCTTTGGTTTCAGCTATTTTCATCAATGGATCAACGTAAAGAAAGCTTATGCCGAGCATACGAACGATTTTGCAAGAGGGATGATGCAACTACTGAAAACCTACAAACTACAGCATCAGGTTTGTTTACTTCATATATTTTTCTCTTCAAAAAATTATCTTGATTTTTTCAGGGTCGCCATCACAGTGGAATTGATGACGTCGCGAACATTTGTGAAGTTGTTCGATGTCTGGGGAAAGACGGACACAACTACAGGTGACTCGTGTTGACTGAATTCCTAAATGACCTCTTTTCTTTTGTTTCAGAATCACAAGTAACGATCAACCGTCAACAACATCATCAAATCGGCGACGGTTCAGAGAAGCGGTGGCGCCGAAAATGAATAAATAGCTGATTTTTGATGTTTTCGTTAGGTTTTTGATTGTTTTTTGTTAAAAGTTGTTGTAATTTTTCGGAAATTTCTTCTTTTTAACTTTTTCAGAAGTGAGTTTTGCAGAGAAGTATTATGAATTCATTTTTATCTGTGCAACTCACGCGGCGGCCACGCCCACCCCGATTTTAACGCTGCGTTCAATTTTTGAACACTGCCGCAAGAAATGGGCGTGGCCGCCGCGTGAGTGCGGCGCGGACTTCTCATGCACAGATAAAAATGAATTCATAATATTTAGAAGGTGCGCTTTGATTGCGTAAATTTCGTTGCAAGGCCAATCACGACAAAATAATCGATTACTCGAAGAAAGTGCATTGTTTTTATGCGAATGTAGACAAAGTTACTGTTAAAACCCGGAATGTTTCATCATTCTTGATAGTTTTATTCCACGAGTTTGTCAACTGCAAATTCCGTGTTAAATATCGACGAATGAACCGAATATACTCAGTTTCGCAAGGAATCCGTCGTTTGATAGCTAAAAACATCTGTCAAAAGTTATTTCCCGCTGTAAACGCTCCAGTAAGAAACCAAAATCGTAAAGTATCAGATGATTTATTGCAAAATGTCGAAAATTAAAACAAGAGAAAACTGAAATGATGGCGTCGACCCGTGTTGGATAACAACAAAGAAATGAAAAAAGAAAACAAAGAGAATCAAACAATATGATATCCCTTATCTTCTGGATTACTCGTCGGCGGCCGCGCTTCTTTCTTATCACAACTCTTCGCTCGGGATAAACGACGACGCAGTGACCGGGCTCGTTTCTGAAACACGAAATTGATAGTTTGAAACCAAACGAAATCACTCACAGCAATCTTTTGCACCGGTTGATAACCAGTAGTATTGGAATTCCAATAATGACAAATCATGACAGCAGTCAGGATGAAGCATACTCCAAGAGCAACTGATGCGAGGAGCATGAAACCGGATAATCCATTACCAAGACCCGTTCGGACCTTCATTTTTGAGTAGTGGTCGAGCCAGATTCCTAGAAAATAATTCAAATGTAAACTGAAGTTTTGTAGGATTTGTACCTGTCGTAATAACAGCAAGAAGACTTCCAACAGCTGACATGATACAGAAGACAAGCCACAAAATGAGCATCGTCCTCCATCGGTATCTATGAACAGCTCCTAATCCCATTGCTCCTGTCAAAAGACTCACAATGGCGGATACTGTATTCATGTGACACGTGGATTGGTATTCTGCTTCATTGGGATATCCAGGACAGGTGGTTCCATGAGCCAGGAATATGAGGGAGATGAGAATTTCCGCTCGGCACAAATGTACCATTATTTGGGCATATCTGAAATAACTTTGGTTTTTTTGGAGACTCTACATTTCAGAAAAACTCACTCAGTATGCTGGAATCCTGCCTTCTGCATGACGGTATAATTTTTGTAACGTCTTCTTTCAGACGACGAGAACTCCTCCTCTTCCTCAGAAGTCTGAAAGAAAATTTAATAAAGAAGACAAAGAAATATTTTGGGAATAGAAATGATTGGATAACAAATTCCCAACACACTCCCAACTGTTTTGGGGACTCATGTGACTGTGTCGGTTTATATGTTAAGTTTGGCCTTGTTTTGTGATTCGGATCGAAGGAATTGATTGAGATTCTGAGGGATTGTAAGAGAGATTTTGAGAATTCTTGTAGTTTTGTAGTTAGGGGTTGAAGTACAAAGTATGGGGGAAGATTAATTGAAAAGTTGCAATGACTTGGAGCTAGAAGAAGATTTTTGAAGTTGTTTCCAGATTTTTCTTTTCAAAAAGTCAAGGATTTTTAAAACAGCCGAACAAAACAAGCGGGATGGTTTCAAAAAGTTTGTTTTTATTGGAAAATAGAAAACATGTTGTGGAAACTTCTGGATTTGCAGTCACCCGCAGACTACTGTAGCTCAGGAATTTCAGATCAGTTCTAAATGAAAACGTGATATTTGAATTCAGCGAACGTAAATGTAAATATTTAGATAAACAAAAGAACATTTCTAATCTGCTGAAAAATGACATCCCAAACATTTTTAAACCCTCTAAATTACTCACATTTTGCAACTACTATAACATGCACAATTTCAGCTCAATTCTCTTAAAAATTATATGTTCTGATTCAGCTAATCAAGGCGAATTCGACGAAACCAAATTTAAATTTAGAGAAAATGCTCACCACAGGTCCTGGCATCAATCTCGCCGTCGGTTCCTCGAAAGATGGTCGTAACAATCCCATGCTTAGATTTCGCTGAAATGACAAGACACTTTCCAGAATCAAACATTACTCTTTAAGAATTCTGAATAATATTTACACCAAAATCAAATGATCTTCTTCTTCTTTTCTATTTCCAAATATGAGTGTTTATATGACGTAAGAAGAGGAATCAGAGAGGAGAGGAGTCTCACTTACAATGGCATCGAACTCGTGAAAGTACAATAATTCATCAGAAAACTCGACCGTTCGGTCATCTTTCTCCATTATTGATTTGAGAACAGAAGGAGAAGAAGGTTACGGAGAAGAAGGAAGATGGAATGAAAACAATCATGGAGGAAATAGAGAGAGAAAAAAGAAAAAAGGGAACCGGACCTCTCGGAAGGGCACGAGATTTCAAATAGTCGTATGGTAGCAAAGTTTTCTTTTATCGTGTCTTTGGCATTTCGAAACGTTTTTTTGTAAACAAGAAGATTAGGATCTTGATTTTAGGTCAGGGAACCTTCCAGAGTATGAATAGAATTTCAGAGATCGAGATGTCGTAAATATCAGAAATGTTAGATAATTACAGGCTCCATTCAATAAGATGAAGACTTACAAAGTTTATAAAAATGAAACAACGAAAATCAAATTACTCTTCACCAATGTTCCCTCTGTGTCTTCTCACAACGATTCACTTATTTTCCAGATCTAATCTTTCTAATTTTGAGGGTCAACTCCACTACGGGACAACCAAATAATGAAAACTGAATGACCTAGAAAACCAAAAAGCTAGTTCATCTCATTGTCATCGAAGTTCTTTTTGTTCTTTGCAGGATTCAACCTTGAAGATGAAACGGCAAAAAAAAAAGAAATTCCTAGATTTTTGAGAGAGATTGTAAATTAAAATTAAATTAAGAAAGAAACTGTTTCTAGAATGGAACAGAACTTCATGAAGGGCAGCATTTGGGGGATTTCTAGGTTGCCAAAAATGACGATTATTGTTTCGGAGCATTTTGATGGAATCTTGAATGAAATTTCAGACAAAGATGATTTTAAAAAACTGAAAAATTCAGGAATTTCAAAAAAGTGAAAAATTTAAGATTCTATAGATTTTCGGATAGCTTGAAATATCACAATGTGCCAGGCCAGCTTGAAACCGTACCGATAAAAATCGAAAATTATTTTTTCCAAATACCGTAAATACTGTATTATAACGGCATGCCGTTATATTTTTCAACTGCGTTCGTGAGAAATTTTGTGGTTTCAGAAACGGATCAAATATAAACGGGAAGACTTTTTTGGACGTTCTATTTGTGGTTCTAGAGGTTACTAAGCACGCTTCTAATCAGAACCAAGAAAAAAGACCGGGATAATCATATTCATAAATTCTAAGTATAGACAGGGTGCCGTTATAATACAGGTGCCGTTCTATTACAGGTGCCGTTATAATACAGTATTTACGGTATTTTCCAAAATGTTTACAAAAATATTTCTAGACAATGTCTATAAATATTAGTTTTTCTAATTTCTAACTGCTCCTTCTTCTTTTTTATTTCTTCCGAAAATCACCGAACTTCTCTACCGAAAAACGAATCAATACATAATTTTCAAAAATCAAAAATTCTCTCCGAGACCCGATAACCCTAAAACCAAACTAACAAAAGAGAAGAAAAGAGAAAAAGAAGAAAACCATCTCATATATACTACACGAGAACACACACACCCAAGAAGAACATGAGAATATGAAGAAAACGATCTAAAGAGAAAGAGAAGACCTTTCTAGGCGAAACACAGTTTAAGCTTTTTTGTGGTGGAGAGAACCGCCAGAGAGGAAAACTTGTTTAGTTTCCACGGACAGATGACAGATAGTGGTGGTGTGGACACACGGAGGGCGGACGGATAGACGGAAAGGAAATGGAGATTCAGATGAAGAAGGAGAAGAAGAAGGTGTTTTGTGTAAAACCATTACACCGTTTCAGATTCAAGGAATCATCTCTTCGTTTTCCTTTTTCGATTCGGTTGGCTACTCTCCAAAAGAAGGCGTGGGAGGTCGTTGTGGAAATGAAAGTGAAAAGTAGGTCAGGCGTTGTTGTAAAAGAAAGGGGGGATGGTCTTGCCCCCCTACTAGCCGGTTAACTTACCAGGGCGCAAATCGAGAACGGCATTTTTTGAGAAGAGTACTTCTCCTTCGATGTTCAGGAGAGAGAAGACAATACACCTCGTGGGAAGAGATGGAAAAGTGTGGACGCGGAGGGAATGAATGATTCCCGTTGAAGATAAAAGAGGGAGAGATGGGATGAGGGCATTGCGGATCGTCGGAAAAGAATTCATGGATAGTTTTGAGGAAAGAACAGAGAGATAGGTGGAGGACTTAGAGAAGAAATATTTCCTATGGATTTCGATTAAGAAGAGACAAAAGCGCTCAGTACATGTGTAGGCTAGAGAAAAGGAATGGCGCCATCATCCCTTAGAAAAGTGAAGATGATGGGAGACAGAGAATTCGAGAAACCTTTTGACGTCATCATTGAGAATACAGCGACGCAGAGAGATGTAGACAGTTTAGAGAATATTAAGGGAATACGACAAAAAACAAATTGGGATGTTTGGATCATTTAGAGTATGAACTGATCGTTGTGCGATTAGAATAGAAGGGAAGGAGGGAGAGAAAAGAGGAATAGAGAAAAGAGGAATTGGTGATAAGGAGCATTCTTAAAGGAGTCGGGGCTACTATTTGGTCAGTTGGAGCAGCACACTTTACTTTTGTTTGTGGTTGCAATTTTACCTGTTTTTTTTTCGTTGATTTTTTTGAATTCGCGCCAATTCTTAATGACAAGACAATTTTAAAGAAAATTTTATTGTAAAGATGTAGAAGAGCCTTCAGAAAGCGTGCTCAACTAAAATTTTCAGATTTTGTTCTAGTTTCGATGGAGCGCAATTGTGAATGGAGCTTCTACTACTATTTGAAAATTGAAACAGAAAACCAAATGAAAAAAAAAACTTAACTGAAACCCTTTTTCTCCCCAAAAACTCCTATCCCCAACCACTCCCTGCCAATCATAGATCGCCTAATTACGACCTAATTTCCTCTCTTCTTAGTTATTTTTTACTGTTCCCCACCTCCGTCAAACCGTACACAAAACATGACGTTTTTGTTTTCTTTTTGAACCGAATCCAATCGAATTTGACAAGGAAAATGGTTCTGAACCTTGTTGACTCTAGTGTTCACGTGACAGAAAAATGAATTTCAGATGGTCAAAAAGGAGGATAACAAGATCGGGTTGATCGGTGCAACGTCGTATATTGTGGGCTCGATTATTGGAAGTGGAATTTTCATTGCACCCAAGGTATGGCTTAGAAGGATTCCGGATTCCTAGGCCATATTCAGTCTATTTTCAGGGTATTGTGGAACATGCTGGCTCGGTCGGTTTGTCACTTATCATATGGGTCTTCTGTGCGTTACTAAACATGATAACAGCAATAGTGAGTGTGAACTTTTCTTCCGATTTTTTAACGTTTTCGTAATTTTTTGTGGATCAAACAACGATCAAAAGTAGAGCTTCATTTTTGTAGTTGACTACTTTTTTGTACGGACACTCCCTAGAGAGTTATGGTAGTTTTAAGCGAGCAGCTTGAAAATCGCACTATTTTGTACTGAAATGGGTCGATTTGAGGGGGAAATGACTTTGTCGAGATGTAACTTGCTGGGGAGTGTACAAAAAATGTCGAAAAAAATTTGTCGAGATGTAACTTGCTGGGGAGTGTACAAAAAAGTTCCCAACTACAAAAATGGAGTTCTGTTTTTGGTCTGTTTGACCCATAAAAAAGTTATTTTGTGGGACAGTTAGTTTTACTATGACACATTCTCAAAGTTGGGCATTTTCAACTGAAAAGGGCAAAATATGACATCATTTTGGCCGGTACCGTATCTCAATTTATGATCAACTCACCAGCCTTTCAATCAGAAAAAGCTAGAAAAACCTTCCAGAACTACATCGAACTTGGCACCAGCATCCCCGAATCTGGCGCCGATCTCGCTTACATTGGCTACATGGGATGGACACCTATCGCATTCTCTCTTCTCTGGCTCTCCTTGCTCATTCAGAGCTCTTCATCTGCTGCAGTTTTATACCTAACATTTGGAAAATATATCGTCCAAGCCCTCGATCCAATTATCTGTTTCTCTCCTGCTGATGCTGACAATGCGTCGAAACTTTTCGGTTTCGGATTACTATGTGAGTTCCAAAGATTGCATAAGCTTCCTCTCCGGAAACTATGTCATTTCGTGTCTATTCGTTTTTAATAATCATTATTTTCTTTCTTATCAGTATTTCTCACGCTGACCAACATGTTTTCACTGAACACATTCGCATCAAGAGTTCAAATTATATCAATGTGCTCCAAGATTTTTGCAACTTTGATTATCATCGGAATCGGTTTCTTCTTTATCATCTTCCGCGGGGCGACGTCACATTACAGTAGTTCGCAGATAATGAAAGGGTCTGATTGGAAGCCAGGAGCAATTGTTTTGGCAATTTATCAAGGGAACTGGGCGTTCGGAGGGTTTACGACGTTGAATTATGGATCAGAGGAGATTCAGATTGAGAATTTCAGAAAGTGAGTGAAGGAGGATATTCAGGAAGACTGACAGATTTTTCAGAACCTTGCCACGAGCCTGTCTTGGAGGTCTTGTTATCTCTGCAGTCATTTATGTTCTGGTCAATGTTTCCTATTTTGCCATTTTGACACCACAGGAGATTATCGACTCTTCTGCAGTGGCTACAGTAGGTTTCATATTCCATAGAAACTGATAGTCTGAAATTTCAGACATTCATCCAAAGAACCGTTGGGAATGGAGCTGCGTTTGCTGTTCCCGCCGTGGTTGGATTTCTGCTGATTGGAACACTAAACGGAGATGTTTTCAGTTGGAGCAGGTTAGTTTCAAATTTGTTTAGTGCTAGTCCCTAAACCTGGTTTGTTTCTCTTGTAAAATCCTATTTTTCCAATAATCTACCACCCCCAAATTTTTGACCCAATTCTCAGGTACATGGTTGCCGGTTCACGACGGAAAATGATGCCCACCTGCTTCAGTTTGATACATGTTGACAATGACAGTCCAAGGGTTTCTGTCTTTTTTCATGTATGTGGGTTTGAAATGAATCAAGAGTGACCTCGGACTCTGAAAAGATTTCAGACATTCACCTCCATCATATTTGCATTCCTGGGAGATACGGACCAACTCGTTGACTACCTGAATGTAGTCGGTATGCTAACTACAATCTTCGCCCTGGCAGTACTTGTAATAATCAAATGGAGAAAGATGCCAGTTGCAGCAGATCCAGTGAAATACAGTATATTCTGGCCAATTTTGAATATAATCATAATGATTGCCCTGTTGGTTATTCCAATTCAACAAGATCCTATTTCATCCATCATTGGGTTTTCCATGTTTTTGGGAGGTGTTGGTGAGTCTGGCCCGTGTGAAAAGAAATCAAGGATGATTTCAGTGGTCTACTTTGTGGTCAAATTTATAGTTAATCATACAGAATTTCTTGGAGTCATTGATAGTAAGTATGCCTATTAAAAGTGAATAATATTAATCAAATCATTCAGGAAAACTCACTCATCTCTGTCAAATACTAACATGGACTGTTGTAGACTTAGGACCAGAAGAAAAAACTCATTTGTGATTGCTTTTATATTCAAAACTTTCAATAAACGGGTTTCGATTTAAAATTTCATTCATTAAAAATCATTGTTATATATGAAAGACAAATGGGCAAATGGGAGGATGTCGGCATTGTATTTTCAATTCCAAAAATATAAATTATCATCGAAAGTTCAATCGTCGAAAGTTTGGCTGCTCAAGTCTGCTCACACGTTTGGGAGGTAATTCATTGTTCCCCAGAATAGAAGATGGTTGTAATTGTTCCATTTCGAGAAGTACGTAGTCGAAAAAACTGGCTAAAAAATTATAAATAATTGAGATTCGTGAGGGATGTCCTGTGACTTCCTGAAAAGAAAGTGATTTTGAGACAATGATTTGAAAAATGCGCTCCATCGAAGTTGAAGAATCTAGAAGAGTACAATTAATATCGAAAACCCACCATGTAGTTTGGAAGATAATAATGAAACACTGCCAGACAAGGTAACAGTACCGAGTACGCCCAACTGTACTGCAATTCGCACGCGTCCACAACATTCCATGTGAAATATCCGAGAAATATGACGAATACGTAGATGATATACTTATAAAGCTGATAATGGGACTAAAATTCGTTCATTATGCAAATATTTTTCATTTAACAACCTACCGGTACACTCAAATCAAGATAATAAGTCATTGGCATTAGAACAAGAGAAAACGTCATTGATCCGAGAAGGACAATTTTCAAATATCCTGCGTAATATGGAATGTCTCTTCGTTTTTTCTTGCTCATCATCCCAATGTTGAGAAACCGATATATCATAACACCAACTAAAATCATGGGAAAATAAGCCATATTCTTTTTAGGAGATCCGTCACTACCGATAAACATTAACATACACATTATTATTTCTATTGAGAAGAGGTGGAGTATTGTCATTGCTCAATTGTTTTTTCTTGGCTCTTTTATGAATAAGATAGAAAAATCCAAAATCAATATATGACCAGAATGGAGAGAGAGAGGTTTCGGTTTATGTACAGTACTTTTACAGTAGTCTAGCTACGAAGCTCCGAAATTCCGCGCGCGTACTGTTTAGTGGCGCGCTGGTCTTTTTCTCGCGAGAGGAGTGCAGGAGTGCTTCACAATTTGTCGTTTCACACAGTGTATTTCAAGTGTATACGTTTGTTTCCCGATGAAAAATGTTTTATGGACGGTTAGTTGTAATTGTAACTAAAGGTACTCTCCGCCGATAATTTCAGAAGACTTCCTACTCGTCAAATAATCAATTAACTGCAGTTTGGGAGAGCATTGGAAACATCAGAGACAGTTCATCGAGCAGCCGATAGTAGTCTACTGTTTTAGATTTGATCAGATAGAGCTTGAAAAGGAGATTCCGGTATTTCGAAAATTCTAATTTTTTCATGAATCAACCCAGCGTCTCGGAAAAAAGCAAATTCTCTTGGAGGTGGCTCCAGAAATCAGGCTGGAGAGAGTGATGAAGGCTGAAAGTTAAGAAAATCGCTGCTTGTGGTGAATTTTTGAGTTCATTTCTATGAAAAAATCTTCTCGCCGTGCACATGAATGTCTATTTTTACACATTTCTCCTAAAATATAAAAAAAAAATTTTCTCTCCTGCACTACGAGAAGATAGTTGGATTTAAACAACGACTATGCGCGATTTTCGGCATTTCGACCTTTCATCACTCGTTTTAGCATGATCTTCGAGCATAACTCAATTAAGAATTTCTCTTTTCCTTGTCTTTCTGAACAGTTCCGTGTAAAAAATGAGACATTTGTTAATAGCGATGTCCCTTTTGAATGAAAATTGTGCATTCATTTATTTCTCATTCTACCCACGTGCCGCTTTAATTCCTCCTTTCCTGTACTGATTTCTACTTTAAATTCGAATTGGATTTCTATGAACGATTGTGCTTATGAGGTTTTAGGTTTAGAAACGGACAAATTACGATTTATTTTCACGTTCATGTTTCAGTGTAGACAGAAGGAAAGCTGAAAGAGACTTCTGCTCAGAATTTCCGATGCTTTTGATTGAAAACTCTGTAAGATAGATTTAAACAAATAGGTTTTTGAGAAAAGTTATCAGTTAGACGCTGTATCGTGGACTGGAAGAGACATTTCATAACTTTGCGAGAATAAGTAACAAATTATCTCGCAATCTAATTGAGCAATCAGTAAAATTCACCAATTTATCAGTTATGACATCCCGATCTTTTGTTTGTATAACCCCTATCTGTAAAATTTCAATTTCTCATCAAATATTTATTTAACAATGTTAGGGAAAAAGAAAATAATAATAATAATTCAAGATAGATAATAGAACTTTATCGAAAGTGATCAACGATGGGATTCCCAATCATGTTTCTTTCAGCGCCAGCAGCCTCGTCGTTCTTTCTCTTCATCCTGATTCTCATCATTGTCGTCTACAACTTCGAGTTGTTGGATTGGTTAAAAACGTGCAGCAGGTGGTGCGTTAAGCCTTCTGAAATTTTTAAAGTTTGTTTATTTCGTTTTAAAAGGTTGAATCCACAGGCCAGGAAATGACTATTAAACCGCAGCGACACTTCGAAACCACGTTTGATCCTCTTTTTTGTCAACATGGGCGGGGAAAAAAAGAAAATGAGAAGAGACTGAACTGGGTTGGAAATGTCCGTAGAAAAGAGGATCAGACAAATTGGCGTTCCCACCCATGTTTGCAAGAATTCCAGAAGTAGTCAAAAAAAGTTGAGTTTGGCGGAGCTTCAGGCTTGTGTATAATCTGAAAATCGGCGTAAAAATCGTGTTTCACGCGCTTGAAGTCCAAGTTTGACTTCTTGTTAACAACGAGAAAAATGAGAATTCAGTGCACACCAACGTACGCGACTACAGTAACCCAAAAAATGCCTTGAACTCTTGAAAATCACTATTTTAAAAATGATATTCCTAGTTCTTTCGTGATTTTTTATTTTTTTTTCAATCAACACATTTGAAGTAGTCGAAAGTTCAAATCTAATTATCAAGGCAAATTAAACTCACAATACATCAATGTCAAAGCCTCGGTTATGCCATCGTCATACGAACCCATTAGAGAAAACACCCCAACGGCAATTCCAACACCTCCAAGCACCTTCAGTCCCAACCCGACCACCTTCATCAGATCTTCATTGAATCCGTACAGTTTGTGTGCCAGGTAGATCAGACACATGAGAAGTGAGCAGCCGCGGGAAGTGAAATTTCTGGAGCTTGTGAGACTGAAATATTGACTATATTAATTACTTTCAATCAGTCTTTAATGACTTGGCAAGGTTCCGGATCGATTCGACATCAAACTGGGTGACGTTTCTGTGGAGATCCTGTGCCATCTGATTCTGGCTTGCCATTGCGGAGAAAACGATGATGGAAGGGAGTAGAGCCTGGGAAAATAGATGTTTTCAAAAGCTGCTTTCATCAGTTATTCCACAAGATATGTTTTAAATAATTTCTGAAAGTTTTTGCCAGCAGTAATATAGGATTTTCCAGTCGTATCAGACGTCTTTTCACTGAACACCCTTGTTATGTGTATACTTTTAACATCCTGAAAGGTTAATCAGAATCAAAGTTGAGGTGTTGATAAGGGTTTTGGAGATGTTTACACTTACTCCCATGAAAACCCCCAAAAACGTTTCGATCGCTTGTACTTTTGTCCAATGTTTGTTTTGATGTTGTTGCACCATTCGGCAAGTCTTTGGAATCTCGTCTGATGAATGCGGACTAGTACCGGTTGAGGGTTTTGTTGTCTTCTACCTCTATGCATCTGAAAAACAGAATATATCTAATGTTGAGAATATTTCTTTAAGAAAAGCTAAAAAAGGAAATTTTTCAATCGATAATTTCCAGATCTACTGTTCAATTCAGTAGATCAAAAACAATGATAAAACTTTGTTGAAATTGTCGGATTTGTAAAAATTTCAACAAAGTTTTCAGTGGAATGCGTGCCACGAAAATCATTCTTACTTCATATCTTACTGTAGAACTGATGACAAGATGAGAATCATAACTTCGAATAAAAGTTCAAACGAGCAGCAAACTAGTAAAGCATTCTGAAACTCTTATTCTCACTCATAATTTTGGTTTGTTACTATTGGTGAATGTTCATCTTATTCAACTCTCTTGAAATCCTTCTTAACGTTAAGCATCCACGTTTTCATTACTTGTTACATAAGAAGTCTCAAATTTGATATTTTTATGCAACGAAACCGAATTCCAAGTTTTCGTCGAATTCTGTAAATGTACTGCTTTTCCACTTTTTTTGTTTTTTTAGGAACTCTTTGTAACTCTGGGTTAGGAAAAAATTGTTTTATGCGGATTCGATCACATTTATTTAGCCGAGGGAACGAACCCTCATCACACAATATTTCAGATTTTTTTCAGATTCTATGTTTCAGATTTTTTCAGATTCAATATTTCAGATTTTTTCAGATTCAATATTTCAGATTTTTTCAGATTCTATATTTCAGATTTTGACCGAGTACGGTCCTGCAAGATTTGAAGACAACAGTATACTTGACGTAACCTTTACCATTCTTAATTTCTGGTTCTTCAGAAATTTTGAAATTGATTTGAAAAAATGATTAGAATTGATGAGAATTCGTCAGAAAATATTGTTTTTTGGAAAGTATATCAGACTTTCAACTACATTAGAGGCTTGTCGCTGGAATAACCTATTTTCTGGGAAAATGATTATGCTCAGCAAGATAGGACAAAAAATATGTAAAATTTTTTATATTCTTTGTTCTCTTTTCATATATCTCATAGGTAAGGTTTCAAACGGGACTCCATTCATTGCTTTTGTTCCGAAGCAATATAACTTTGATAAAGTTTATTGAGAATTAGAAAGATGTACAGTTTTTCTGAAATGGTTTGAACGGATGTGATGGCACTTTGTGTGATGAGACTTCGCAGTAAAGTTCAAATTGGTGTGAGAACGTATTAATCAGAAATTGAAACTTCTCAAACTGTATCATATGGCTAAGCTCCTCCAAGTATGTAATTTCGTTATCGGGATTATTTCTGAACGGAACCAGTCTAAGTTTAATATGATTATGTAGTCATGTTTATTCTAGATTCAATCTCGGCTATTTTCCGCTACAGTAATGCAACACTAACTCATCAGTTATTCCTTTCGACTTTACAGTAGATTTTAATCTTTTGATGAGCGCAACTGTTCCATAAAAGCGAGATGTGCTGCATGCGCTTATTGCTTCTCGTTCCTAATCAGCGATTTGTAAACAGAATAAAAGAAATAACTGATAGTATTTATTTTGAGAAAGTAAAATTTAAAAAAAGTGAAATCAACAACAAAAAAATCTTAGAAACGCCATATGGTGCCCAACAATTGGCAAAACTCTCCAAGTTCCAATTATCTGTAGAAGTCCGGTGACGTCTGAAACACATCCAACGGTCGATGACTCAGACTTATATCAATCACTTCGCAGGTACAAACAGTAGTATCCATAATTCTAACAGCTTTGGCCGTTATCAGTTGAAAATGTACAGCTTTGAGAATATGTAAAACTAACTGTCCCACAAAATAACTTTTTATAGGTCCGAACAGATCAAAAATAAAGCTCTATTTTTGTAGTTGACAACTTATTGTACGGACACTCCCTAGCAAGTTATATATCGACAAAGTATTTTCTCCGCCAAATCGTCCCATTTCAGTGCAAAATAGTGCGGTTTTTGAGCTGTCCCCTTAAAATGATCATAACTCTCTAGGAAGTGTCCGTACAAAAAAGTTGTCAACTACAAAAATGAAACTCTACTTTTGATATGCATAATCCCAACTTAATTTTGTAAAGCAATCAGTGATACCATGGCACTCTCTCAAAGATGGACTTTTTCAACTGAAAACGGCCAAAGTTGTTAGAATTATGGTGATTACTGTACGTTATTTCATCTGCGAAATGCAAAAATCAGTTGAGAGCTGAAACGAATTTGAAAACTTTTGAAATGTTTTGTACATGGACAATACATTGCACACTGAAAATTCCAAACGAAAAGTCAACCAAAATTTGTTGCATGATACTTGTAATAATCAAATGGAGAAAGATGCCAGTTGCAGCAGATCCAGTGAAATACACTATATTCTGGTCAGTTTTGAATATAATCATAATGATTGCCCTGTTGGTTATTCAAATTCAATAACGTCCATTTGGTTATCTGTTTCTGGAAAGTAAAGCGCTTACTTGTGATTGCTTTGATATTCAACAATTTCAATCAACATGTTTCAATTTATAATTCAATGTATTGAAAAAAAGTTAATTGTAATTTATTTTACTGCAAACATTCAATCGTCGAATGTTTGGCTGCAGATGTCTTCTCACACCTTCGAGTTTCGAAGAAAATTTCTGTAACTGTTCCATTTCAAAAGCATGAATTCGAAAATACTATCCGAAAAGTCCAACTGAAAGAGATTCGCGTCTCCTTGAGCTCCTGAAGTAAAAGGATTTTTTAGACACTGATTTGTTGGAAAAGTTGTCCAATCCCACCTCAACTTGCAACCGTGATCTTTTGATGCATTGAAACAAAGTTCCCTTCTTCTTGAAAATCGGATTTTTCAAATCTGCCACCCCATTTTCTGACCCAATTCTCAGGTACATGGGCGCCGATTCACGACGGAAAATGATGCCCACCTGCTTCAATTTGATACATGTTGACAATGACAGTTCATCCATTTTTTCATATAGGTTTGAAATTTGGACAAGAAATTGCAGGTCTAGGAAGAGTGTAGGTTTCTGAGTCATGCATAGTTTTCAGTAGTCCCGCTTAATCATCTCACTTCTTTGGAAGTTTGTTAAATATTTGAGTCTGCTCAGAATTTTGAGCATATTTTTTGTTCATTTTTAATAATCTAATAGAGCAAAAATGGCTAATGCAGAGGATGGTCAAAATCTGTAGAGTTTTTTTTAAAACCCAAAAAAGCTTCCGATCCCCCATATCCTCCCTTAAACGACAAACTAAATCTTCTTTCTTCTTGTCTCCGTCCATATCCATATCGTAGGTCCATTGACAAAACGTGGTCTTCAATGAACCGTGAAATGCATATATATGTACGTCTTCTTTCGTTTTCTTTGGCTCATTTGACCATATCTGGTCTCTCTTCCTCAACGACAAAATGCCGACTATCAATCACTATGCCATATGCCCATTGGTCAGAGAGACACCTTCTGCCAGGAGGATTTTCACACCAGGAATTTGTTAATCCAATAAAATTTGAATAATTTCTGAATTCTGTTTCTGCAAAATGTGCTCCAAAACTGCAACTGATATATTAGAAGAACAATTTATTATTAGCCGATAAAAAATCTAGAAAACGATAAAAAACAAGGAAAATGTTTCTGGTGTTGTCAGTGTTACACGAAAAAACGGATTAGTTGGTCCCAAAGGTGAGAAACACTAGAAATTAATTGCACCATTAATTGTTTTGTTGACTAGGTAAAGAGGAAGTTGATGGGTCAGGGAGGTCACTTCACAGAAATGATTAGGAAAAAGAATACAGGATGAGTGAGAGAAAGCGAATGAAAGCAAGGCACCGGCCAAATGAAACGAGGAAGTTAAGAGAAGTAGTACAAGCGAAGCGAATTGAATTGAAGAAGATATCACGGACAATATGACTATAAAAAGGGGAACAAACTGTACATATCAGGGGGGGAAGCACCAAATGGAAGCTGCAAAGGCAAGAGACTGGCACAGCCAGAGGTTAAGAAAAAGAAGAGAAAACTAATCTATAACCGAAGTGAAATGGATGAAAGAGATCAATTTGGAGGTGGTGTATTCGACGAGGACGGGCTCACTGTCAGACTTCCGTTCAGGGCATCCGAAGGGTCTGATGGTGAGGTGGCTCCAGGCTGCTCCCTGTATGGTTTGCAGTACGAGTAGCGGTGGTTCATGTGTTGACTGTAACTTCCGGAATGCGAGAATCGCTTCAGACATTTGTCGCATTGGAATGGTTTCTCTCCGGAGTGGAGGCGTTTGTGTTCGGTGAGATGGTGCTTGTGTTTGAACGCTTTTTCACAGATGTCGCATTTGTAAGGACGTTGACCTGGAAATATATGAATTTGAAAGTTTGGTTTTGGTACGGGATTCTGTTTTTCCACTAGCCGAAAGTTACAAAGATCCCACAAACTGATTTAACGGTTCTAGTAGGATCCAAACAACAAACACTAGGCTCTGGATTTGATGTAAATATCCTATGATATCTAAATCTACGAGTCTAACCGTAAAACCAGGACACCAGCTGTTAAAATTCCAGGAAAAACAAAATGTATTTATCTATTGGTATACCATATTCTCTCTCAAGGTAATAATCCCGGATAATTTCTATTCTCTTTCAAAAAGCAATGATCTCAAAGATACATACAGCTGTCCCTTCCCGTGTCCTCTCAATTAGATTAACCCCTTCTCTTCTCTCCTAACCCCCCAAACACCCGCCTGTTCTCATCCTTCAATTAATACGATTGCATCACCATGTATCCAAACATGGTGCCCCCCTATTTAATACCCTCTAATTTTAGATACTCACCCGAATGCTCATATTTGTGTCGAGCCAACGAACTTTGCTTCCCGAACACCTTGTCGCATTGATCGCATGAGAAGAGTCCTTCCTCTTCTTTGATTGGTGTCGTTGGGAATTTCAGAAGTTTCGATTCGTTGGAGCAGAGGGATGAGGCGTCGTCTTCAGAGGATTTTTGGTTCTAGAAACAAATATTTGGGTTAGAAACTAAAAAATAGATTTCATGAAACTTACATCTAGGGCCTTTTCCAACGCCGAGAGACTCGCTGAATCCAGTATCGATGGATACGATTGAATGAATGATGGCCAAATCGAAGACGAAGTGCTTGATACAGGGCTCTCCTCGGCTTTCACCGGCTTCTCCTCCTCTTCCTCTTGATTCGTAACAAATCCATTTCCAGCTTGTCTCAATAACTCTTGAATCACTCCACCGGTTTGATCCAAGAACCCGATAAGCTTCTCCGGTGACCATTCTGGTTCGGTATCTTCCGTGGAGAGGGTCAAATCCAGAGGTGTCTCTTTTCCTTCTTTCGTCGTAACACCATCATGATCCATCACTTCGTCAGTTACCGTATTCTCGTTACGTACGGTTGAGGACTCATCCTGTAAAAAAGGAGATTGATGGATTGTATTCTGACTCAGAAGATTTCGTTTTTTTTCTTCTAATTCTTCCTCTCTCCCTCTCTGACTATTTTTTTTCAAGAAGTGGAAAAAAGAAGACGACGGGGGAAAAGACGAGGACAAAGAAGCTCATTAGCAGGTGCCTGCTTCTTCTGCCTTCTCCACCAAAAACACTCGAATTCATTTCATTTCCATTGATGGGTCCCCCCTCTCTCACCTCTCTCTTTTCCTCTACTCATTCCTTTTCTTGTGAAGGCGCCCTCCCCTTTTGAGAGTGTGAGAGCCTCTGGTCAGGAAAGGAGAAGGTAAATTGAATGACACAAATTATGCAAGACAAAAGGGGGAAATTGAACGAAGGGGAGCCCCCTCTGTCTTCTTTCTTTCCGTCTTTTCGTCCCATCTTTTGGCCAGAAGCGACCCCAATATTGGTGTATAGATATATATGTATGCGTGTCACAGGAGAGACGAAAGAATTGGTGATGGAAAAGTGGGAGGAGAAACAAAAAAAAACAAAATGCAATTTCAGAAATTTGTGTTGATGCACTCATGATGGGTGGCGTGTACTTTGACACGCGATGGTTTTCCAGGGAGGGCCCTAATTAAAACAGCCTAGTTACAGTTCTGCTATCAAAAATATGAGCCTGGGACTGAAACAGTCTCACGATATGCTCATGCTAAATATGAGGTTTTTTGAGAAAACCTAGATTTTAAACTAGATACACATCCAAACTAAGATGCTTTCAACTTTATTTTCACAGTACAGTGTCAAAACGTCCGGCCCCTTAACTCCAATTTCTTCAGCTTCATCCCCCTTTATCTTAGACCATATCGGAGCAACATCTTGAGGGGGTGCTCAGGTGGCAACAAGCCATTCTCATTTAGTATCATCCTATTATAGTCATAGAACCTCTTCCTCCTCCTTTCCTCCCATCTTTCTATCTTTTATGAGCGTCGACAGATGCTCTCCTATTCTCCTATTCATATTCGACAATATCTTGCTTTTCCTCCTACTCTCCTTTCCCTCCACTTCTCCCCATCTCCTCACGTATTTAGGTGCCGTCCTAATTGGATCATCCCAAAAGTATCGATAGGGGGACGGGAGGAGGCTCACGTTTCCAAATTGAAGGTGTCTGGATGTTCCAGAGAGCATTCTAGAATTGTATTAATGCTCCCTTTCCGGATGCCCCCTATAATAACCCCTAGGTACGGTACTGTACACACCCATAAATATTCATAAAATTAAAAGAGAGCAGGTGTCGAATTAGGCAAATTTGATGAAGGTCCGAGTGGGGGGAGGCTCCTCATTTACAACCCTCCGCTTCAGTCATCCCAGCAAGACGTGAAATTGATGAATTGATATTTCGAAACGAGGGAGGGCCTCCTGGCTTCCTATCCCCCCAAAATGATTTATGGATCACCTGGGTTTGGCAGGAAGACTACCAAAACAAGATAGGATAATTAGCTGGGCATATCCCTAAGTTACTCTAACTACCTGAACAAGAGGGGTCCCACTATTTGACACCCGTCTGGTCCTCACAATTGATGACCCATAATAACCGGTTACACCTCCCCATCATTCCCCTCCTTAATCCATAATCCAATTTAATGCGCGAAAACATGTGTCGTCTCATTTTTGTGGAGGATAATTACCAACCTGAGAATTGCTCGTCAAACTATTGTTCCCATTCTGAAGACATTGCTGAGCCCAGACGGCCATCAGTTGTGCAGGTGTCTGCCATACTGTAGGCGACGTCGGTGCCACGGCGGACGATCCACGTGGCATACTCGGTAGCCGATTGCTCCGTCGCTCCTTGGCTCGTGTGTTTTGGAACCAGACCTGAAAGTATTTGCGGTAAAACCGGGTGGGATGGGAGAGATGGTGATGTGGAGGAATAACGATGTATTTGAATGGGGCACCTGCGTCCTTCTGGACTTGGTCTGATGGGGAAGAAGTAGAAGAAGAAGAAATGTGATGTATGTACACAGAAAATTTGATGAGCTACTTGATGCACATGTGTTCTTTTTCTGAGCTTCTCTTCCTGAGACACCTTGTGGGAAACTGAGGTTTTCGGCGACGATAAATCTTCTCAGAAACATCATAAAATGAAGATTTCTCTTACCTGAACAACTCGCTTATTCACTCCGATCTGCTCAGCCACGGCGGATAACTCATATTTCGATGGGAACGGGTTTCTTTTGAAATGGTTTTGAAGGATAGCTACCTGAAAAAGTGCAAGGATTAGGACTTTCTAATTAAGAGAATTTTAGTACTTTTCTAATTAAGAGAATTTTAGTACTATAGTTTTTGAAAAAACCTTACCTGTGAATCGTTCAAAAAACTTCTGGACCTCAACGGCCTCCAATCAGGCGACGCCTTTCCATCGGATCCACTTCCTCCGTTATTCATCATTAAATCATTTCCATTCTGCTCAGGCGTTGGTGACAGTGACATCGATACAGCTGGCGTCACTGATTCCTCAGGTACAGAATTCTGAGTGTCTTCTGATTTCACCGATTCCTCTTCTATCTTCACAGACACTTCTGGCTCATCCACCACTTCGATTTTAGGCTCAGGACTCGATGGCTCTTGTACAGAAGACGGTGGTGACGTGGCAGTAGGGGAGGATCCGTTGTCGAGGGTTTGGAGGAGGTTGGCTTGAAGAAGACTCATATAAGCATTCTCCATATTATTGGTGTTGGGCAGAAATGAGACTTGAGGCGTTTGCAATTGTAGCATAATATTTCGATACATCATTAATTGATATGGATTGAAGGGAGTGACCATCGACGGGGACGCTGATTGAACACACTTCTTACTGCTCATATGAGATGAATACGATCCGGAGTGGGAGAATCGTTTATGACACTGTTGGCACTGAAAAAGAAGAAATATTGAGAATGGAACAATTTATCAAAGAGGCGGTGTGTGTGTGGGAAGCCGAAGTCGGGTGGGCTCTTTTTGAAGGTGGCCCCATTGGGAGCGATAAATCTAAGAAGGCAGTGGATCACGTACTAACTATTCGCCAAGGTTTGTTTATTGCACCCAAAGGTGCTTTTGGTAGGAAGTCCTAATAGAGCGAGGAGCAAGAAGAAGAGCCAATGGCTGCAAAGGGGTGGGGGCCAGGAGAGGGGAGCAGGTGAGCCGGAAACTAGAGATAGGGGGCGGAGCTCAGGTGAGCACGCACGCGACCAATGGGGGAGGAGGGAGGTGAGAAGACTTTATATGGTAGCTTTGAAATTGAGAGTTACAGATAAGGGATCAGAGTGATTGGGTTCGAATTTTGGAGGTGTAGGGGTAAGTTTAACGAGTAAAAGACTCATTGACCTGAAATCAGAGCTTAAAAAATAAAGGGAAACTATTTTCTTGAGAAACTGGTTAATTCCAAGTTTAAAAATGTCTTAGGTCCTAAAATTTTGATGGCAACTTTTCTAATACTCTAGACTACCAAAATTTAAAAATAATAGCCAAAGATTCAACAAAAAAATCAAAAACCTAGTACCTCAGAATTCGGGTCCCTTATTCTCGGTTCCTCTAACCCCACCACACCTCCGTTGAGCCTTTGAGCACCTTGAAAGTGGATGGCTCTTCTCGAAGAAAACTTTACTCTTCTTTTCGCTTTTTCTTTCTCGCCGCTAGCACACGGACGCAAAAGGAGAGGGGGAGGGGACGAGGAATTAATGAATGCCTTACGGGCATCTATACTTTTTTCCTTTCTTTTTCACACCTAGGCTCCATGGAATACTCCCTCATGAAACCACTACTTTTTCTCTTTGTTTCAATTTCTATCATCATTAAGAAAAGAGAGAAAGAGAGGAAACGGGTTGCCGCGAAAACATTACGAGAGGTGCACAGGTATATGTCAGGTCTTTTGACATCATGTCCAGAGGGACATTGATAAATTGGTTAGCTGGGAGAGCAACAGGTGACTACGTGGCTAGTGGGAATGGGGGCTCCCGGGGTGAACTTACCTCGAATGGTTTCTCTCCTGAATGAATTCGAATGTGTTCCTTCAGATGATGCTTGAATTTGAACGCCTTCGTGCACTCGGGACACTTGAATTTTCGGAGTGCCTCGTCGGATGGAATGGATAGACTTGTTGGTGTTGATGGTAGAGCTTCGGCTATATCCACCATCCTTACCTGAAATGATTATAGAGGTTATCCGATGAGCGAAAAACGAGAAAATTAAGGGAAAATGTTCCAAGGGAGCTACAAAACTCTTGAGAGAAGAAAGAAGAGAATAATTTAATGAGTGGATAAGAAGCACTCAGGAAAAATGAACAAAAGGAGGGGAGAAAAAAGGGAAAAAAGAGAAGAGGAGCTGTGAGGAAGAGCACCTTGATGAGTTGGCAAGATATGGAAGTTTTTACTTTTTTGCACAATGAGGCCGGGGGAGGAGTGAAGATGAGCATCCCAATAATGGGCGAGTCTTGAAAGGGAAAAGATGGAAAAAAAGAAGAAGAAGGCGTACGGAAAAAGGAGAAAAGGGACGAAAGGTGCCAAATGAAGGGAAGATGCACACCTAGCGGGGGAGCGGTGCCTCTTGCCGCAGGGGTCCTTCTCCGCCACCAGACGACGTGAGAGAGAGTCTCTTCTCTTGAAGAATGTGTGCAGTCTCGCACATAACAAGAGAAGAGAAGAAGCGCACATGAACCTCTGGAGAAGAGGGAAGGGGAGGATGGCTCATCTGTGAGTGTCTTTCTCTCCTCTGTTTCCCCCGGCTGGCTTCACTACACCTGCCACAGGGATGGTGCAAAGAATGCCCCGCCCACTTTTTGATGGGTTCGGGAGGGTGGGCTTACCTTACTGTAGTTGGGGCCGTAGAATGAAGAAGAAGAAGAGGGGCGACTACGACAGATGATGCGCCTTCTGGCATTCTCAGGTCTCCGCCCACTTCCACCCTTTTGGGACGTGATCAGATACCACCGAGCAAGGAAATGGGCGGAGTCAGGGGGAAAGGAGGAGTTTCGAAATTTGAAGGAGGAGTGGTTTTGCGGGAAATCGAAGAGTATGGATTTCGAAGAGTTAGAGAATTTCAGAGAATCAGAATTTCAGAATATGGGTGTCCAGGTACGCTTGGAATGTTTGAGGCCAGCTGGTATAAGTTGTGGGAAAAGAGATTTTAGGAAGTTAACGTTGGAATAGGGGTTGGGTGACCCAGTTCGGGCAGAATTAGGTCTGGAGAACTTCCACGAAACTGTGAATTGAAATTTGAAAAAGTAGACTTTCTTGTATTTTTTTTACTAAATTGAGAACTGGCTTACTACGAGATGTCTCGTTTTTGAACAACCCTGAACACCGTTTGTCGCTATGGGTCTAGAATGAATCAGTCCTTAAAAAAAGATTTTATGCCCTAAAATATTCTGAACCCAAAAGTCTATCCTAGCCGTGTGAAGTTTAGGTACCTATGTCCTAGGTTTGCTCCTTCCTCTCCACTCCATCCAGATTTCTAAACCATCACCATGTGCTTCTGCTCAAGGATCCACCACACATCACATCTGTTCTCAATTTCAGAACACACAAGCTCACACACTCTACTCCACTCCACACCAACACTTATTAAATTTAATGTCGTCGTCGTCGGCTCTTTTAATTATTTAGGTGTTTTCGGCAAGTTTTCCTACCCACCCCGGGACGGATCCGCCTGAATGAGGTGTACGAGGGAAAAAATTGAGGAGAGGGAAGGGAGCACACATTTTGAATTCTTTTCTGCTTCTCACGGATGATGATGATGATGATGAAGAGTAGAAGTAGATATACATGGAAGAAGAAATGAAAAACAAGTGGATGGAGAAATAGATTCCAACAAATTCTATGGATAGGAGGATATATGTGTGTTTTAGGGGGGTTGTATGGGGTGGTATCAAAGTGATAACGAGTAATTAGACCAGTGAAAGTAATATGTATGGACGGTAGAAGGAGAACAGAATCTTCTCATTTATTTTCTCTCTCTCTCTCGAGAAAAAGAGAAGATTGACTAAGGCCTTTTTCCAAAAGACATACACGTTTATCTCCTCTACCGTATAGTAATCTCCATAGCGAGTAAACCTGAAAGACAGGATTTGGAAATGAACTGTTTTCGATACAAGCGAGAGACTCTTTCGACGATAGACTATGTTAATTGACGAGACTTGCAGACAACGGACGAAATGAACGCTGGGCGGCGAGATATAAAGATACGGTTGCGCATTTCCGTGAAAACGACACAAAAACTATTCGTCTTCGAGAGTTTTTGGAAGGAAACTTGTTAGTTTGTGTCTGCGTCTCTCCGTCTCGCACACTATTTCGTCGGGATGGGGGAGAATCTCGACACAACTGGGTTGCCTGTCTATGGATGTTAGAAAGTCAACGGTTTTCCCTTTTGGCTAACCAAACGGCTACCTAATCAGATATTTCTCCATGTGTCTCCTTGTTTCGAAGTTAGCCGGATTCTCTCTTTTGTTTGAATTGTTTGGGAGGGGGAGAACATATTTAGCTAGATTTTGATCTACAGTGAGTACGGTAGTTGCCAAAGGGTCAAAAGCATGAAAATTAAGAGTTTCTGGAGAAATTTCGTAGGAAGCCACTTTCAAAAATTCACTATTTTTTCAACGGAAGAGTTGAAAATGGCAGGGAAATTGAGTAGCTATAACTTCCTAAGGTGAGTTCGTACATAAAAGCAATCAACTACAAAAATGAAAATCTAGGTTTGGTCTACAATTACAGCCGAAATCGTAATGGTACAACTTTGGACACCATGGCACACTGGACATTTTCAAAAGATAATGAACAATTTAGAAGCGTGATCCCTGGCCCTCTCTAACACTTTCATAAATTAGAGATAATTTTTCAATACTTAAAAAAAATTGCCCAATGATCCCCGCAAACCCATTTCCCTCCCCAACTACAGTACCCCCTATGATGCACACCTTCCACTCCGTACCAGGAGAGTCATGACTCCTACCCTCTGCTCCCCCCTACTAACACATCATTTTCCATGAGTCAGGTCAATTAGAAACAATGATTGATATACACAAAAGTGTGTGTAATGTTGAAAAAAGGTTGTGTCAAAAAATTTTTTGGTAGAGGGAGACACGACACGCTCCGTACTTCTCAAGCAAATAATGACAAAAGGGCGAAGAAGACATCTGTCACCTTTTGGGGCCACCACCTGGAAATGGATAGGAGAAAACGGATAAGGAAGAAGGAGAAAGTGTTGATATGATTGATTGGAACTTTTTCGTTTTCCACCTAGTTCCCATACCAATTACCTATTAATGGACATGAAGATACGAGACAAGGGAAAGTTGGAGATGGAGAGGAGGGGGGGAAGGAAGATAGGAGAGGAGGAAATTAAAGGAAAGGGTCAGAATTGAAATTCAACTCGTACTTTTTGTATTAGAAGGTGTCCTAGGTCTAGCAAATGTAAAAACTGGAAAGTTAGGCCATTGAATGCATCGTGTTGAAGGGGGTGGAGCTCTTCTTCTCCTGCTCCTTTTCTCTCCTGTCTGACTACCATTCGGAAATAGAGATAGGGGAGTCTCTCTCTTCCAGAAACAACATCATCACCGGTGTCTTTTCTTTTGCTTGTCGTCAGTATTGGCATGAATTCCAAATGTGATACTTTGAGCGGGAGAGAAAGAAAACGAGATGTGCTCATCTGGAGCCACGAAAAAAGAAGGGGAGAGGAGAGGACCTGGAAGGGCACGATAATTGGATGATGCTCTGGTTCTGGAAATGGGGAAGAGGACAGGTAGATCAAATTATTGGTGCATCACGCTAACGAACTGGGAGCACGTACTTTCGAAGAGCTTCTAGATTTTGGGGGGCTTAGGTTCAAAAAGAAATGAGCCCTCCATCGCACCATCCCATTTCGGGAGCATTACAAGGAGAAATGAGAAGAAGTCAGGAGTCGGAAAGGAGAGAAAAGAAGGGGCACCGCCAAAAATTTACGACGTTTTGAATGGAAATGTGGAAGGTTTGTGTATGCACCGTCCTCTATGTCTACATACGTAATGGAACTCATTTCCTCTTATGAGCTCTCTCTCTCCCGAGCCCTGGACTCACATTTTTAGAAGCGCGGGGGTCACCACTCCCCTATCTCTTACAGAAAAAAATGGAAAGGATGAAGAAAGAAAGCAGGTCTCTCACCGGGAGGAGAGGTGCGGAAAATCTTTGATGGAAAAGCTTGGAGGTGCTCGATCTACATTTTCCGGGTTACGGTAGCTCGGGGGGGGGGGGGGGGCACACGTTACAGGGGACATTGTGTTAAAGAGCTCAAAATGACTACTCGTTGCAATTTTCAACAAAATAAGTCGAAGCTGAAGACATGAGAGTTTCAAATGTGTTTTCAAAACTTCTCCAGTACAGAAATGAACAGATATACACACCATCCAATTCGGGTACCTGGAAATCATTAGAGTCCAGTACTGAAGCTCTTTTTTGAGAAAAAGAACATTTGAAAACAGCATATGAATTTTCTGACTTCACCAAATTCAGATTTCTCCAGTAATTTTGACTGTAGTCCGAGAGGAACGTATGTTTGAAACTGTTGTAACTCGGCTCATTGTAGCACTTACAAAATCTTAGAATCAGATTCAGAACCCTCACATCTTCAGCTTCCATTCATGTAACTTTTCTTTCCTAACTCTCATTTCACCGATACTGTCTAATTTTCCCCCTAAATGTGGCTCATTCCAACACCTCGAAAACCAACTCCTCTCCTTCCTCTATTGTTTTTTGTCTTCAATCATTTTCTCCTTCTTGTCCACCTGACTCTCCTCCTTTTTTCATATCTCATTTATTTGAACTGCGGTTTTGAAAGAGAGGAGCGGCGACGACGACAGCTTTGGCACCTGTTCGGCAGTTTTGTCATTTCGAATCAAAACGTGAGAAGATAAAGAAAATGACGATGATGATGCAGCTGTTCCAGTGGGGGATCCTTTCCAATATATGTGGTATAGAATACACATAAAAATTGACTACGTTTTTTATTCGGGGGGATTCTGAATAGAAGGGTGTCATCTTTTTCCGGAAGGAGAGGGGGGGAGGACAATTGGATTAATTAGGGAAAAACTGTCACCTGGGGTTCAGGGGGAGTGAGACCTAATTGAGATAGCCCCATGACTCACCCAAACACTCTTGTCATACAATTATGATCAATTAGAAAAGTGAAGGAGGGGAAGGAGCTCATCGAGTAGAATGAGTGAGAGACCTGCTGCTGACAGCCACCTCCCTCTGGTCATAATACCAACCGTCTGTTACAATGTATCGTCTTACCTACTTAGGAGAGAGCATCTTTCCTGGATGATGGTGGAAAAGAGGAAAGGATGGACCAACGGAAATTAGGTGAAATTTTCTCCTACTCTGGAGAAGATGCGCCGTTTTCCTTCTTTCTCCTTCTTCTACTACTCTATTTGAAAACTGAAATTCGATAGTCACCGAAAACGAGGACGGACTGCCCACCTCTTCTTTTCTTTTCTCCCCTTCTTAGAGGGATTTCCAATCATCATCTTATTTTTCAGAATAGGGGAACCTTTTGATGGGAAAGAAGATGAAGACGTGAGCAAAATCTGGGAGGAATGTGTATATGAAGGTTTCAGGGAAATGGACTGGAGGTAGTGCGAAGTGGGTTACGGTAGCCTGGGCGAGGTTACGGTAGGTGCGAAAAACTTGGCGTGTGAACCCTGACATTTTCAGAATTAGGGAACCGCCAGCAAAATGAATTCGTAGTTCATATTTCTGGATTTCTTTCCAGCCCGGTTACTGTAGGACGTTTACAATTTCGGAACATAAAATCTCAAACATTTTGGCCTAGAAATCCCAGGCCACGATGGTCTAGGTCACGTAGAGAGTGTAGAGAAACTAGATAGTCTCGCTTCTTTGGAATCTCTCATTTTCGCATTATCTCTCTGCCTTCTGACCAAATTTCAGTTGCAAACTTCCAGATTCACCGGCAGATGTTTCCCTCACCGTAACCAATTGAACAGAAGCCATCCCATCTTCTTGTCCCAATTAGAGAAACAAGAACAAGTGTACAAGTGAAGGGGTTCAGTAAGTGGTGCTAAGGCAGGTGGTGCCCTAGTTTGTAACAGTAGTGGATAAGTACTGTAGGTACAGAGATTAGGAGGGGTCCCTTTGGAAAAGACATTGTTGTATTGCATAACAAGTTATTCCTCTTTTCGGGTTTCCCGTTGACACCATCTTGAAAATTGCTCATCTTCTTTCGTCTTATTCTCAAGATTGTTTATTAAAGAGAATGGAAGATGCCGGTGAAGGAGAGAGAGAGTGAGGAAGAGGGAAGAAGGAGCTCTCTTCTCATCGTTTATACAATCGCTAATACCTTGACAGAATACGAATAAACAATAGGGGAGAGAAGACAGAAGGCAGGGTGGGCGAAATGTCTTAAAGTAGTCTGGGAGCTCCACATACGGGGAGAAAACGAAAGGAAAGGGAGCATCCATAATGCGATAAAGGGCAGTGTCTTCTGTCTTGGCATGGAGCAAAATGCGATTTGATAGGAGTAGGAGAGAGGGGGGTCCGTAGAGGTGTAACGTGTCATGAAATGCAATCAGAAAAGAATGTGCACACACATTCTTTCTCATTTTGTTTCTTGTCTTCTTCGCTACGCTTCTGTCAACACAGTGGAGACCTTCTGAATTGCCAATTCAGATGAGAGGAGCACCTACGACGAAGAACAAATTTCGTCCGGTCACACCATCCTGGTGAAGGAGGCAAAACGGAGAGGGAAAAACGAAATAGAAGACAAAGAAGAGATGCAATTTTGAGCAGCCCACACGGGCACCCTGGAATTTGTCAAGAATCATTCCAAAAGACACAGAGATTAGTATCGGAGAGGGAGGAGGGACGGCGGACGTGTCTTTGATTGGCGCCCATTCCTCTCTTTCGCGGTAAGCCTAGGTGAGAGGAGCCGAGAAAAGGAAGGGGGGGACATCATCTGAAGACACACACACACACACACGTCTTCTTTTCGAATTCATAATACTATGAATCATAGAATGACTATAGAATGAAATGGAGACAACCGAGTGGAGGAATAACAGAAGATAGACAGGAGAGTTTGGTGCGTTTCGCAAGGATTACGAAACTGTCAGTTTTCTGAAGCAAGAGAAGTTTCAAGAAGTTCGAAAGTGGTCCCCAGAGGGTACGAATGTCCTTTTAATCCGGTTAGGAGAATCAAGAAATTGGGACAAGAGGTGAGTTTAAATAACTGAGCGGTCAGCTGACTTATAGCTGTTTTCCCAACAAATTCAGTCATTGATTTTCTGTTTAAGCCACCAAAAACCGGATCGGAAAACAAAAAAAAAAGAACTGTAGCTCGATGATCACGGGACACCGGTCGCTTATCGAAAAAAGAGATGAATCAGAGGAAAGGTTCCGTTAGAGGATTGCATGAAAAAGAGGCGGAGCTAGGATGGACAGGCTGAAGCCGTTGAATTAGGGAAAGCAGGATTGATGATCTTAATACATTTTCAATTTTTGCATATGTTTAATAAAATCATTATGGGGACTTTCAAAACTATACTATTTGAAATGGTTTGAAGACTGGAACTAGACATTTCGAAAGCAGAAAATTGGGAAACATGTGTTTTCTTAATACTTTTTTTATACTTACGTTAGCCGGGCTTTCAAATTTTTAGCTGTTTTCACAGACTACTAAAAAAGTCTGCATCGAAAAAATCAAGTTCTGAATTATATACCCTGGATAATATACAGTACTGCAGACTATCTAAAAACAAGCGTATTTTCCCAGTGAACTAGTCATGAAAAACAAGAAAAGGTCCACTAATTCAATTTGCGCCGCCCGTCACTCAGAAATCTATTTCTTGTTCTCGCCTCGTGTTACTGTAATCCAAAAGGCACCTATGGAGACACCAACGAGAAAACAAGAGACAGACGGTGTGCCATCCCTCAATCGCTTATCTCCACGAAATCTTCAATGAGGCTTCCCGTCTCGAAAACTACAAATCAATCAAACAATGATCCAGCCAGCTGGACATAAAGTCATCTGGCAAAACGGAGAGAGGGACCCCTGAAGAGGTGCCTTGAGTTGTTGTGGTGGAAGGAAAGCCTCTTTGATCCTACTGGCAACATTCTGTTTGATTGTGATGCTAATTTTTATTTCGTCGGCGGCCCGCAGATCTTGTGCCGTGGAGCAAGGAGCAAAAAGGACTTCTCGCTCCAAAAGGACCTTTTTGGGAGGGCTCATTGAAAAGGCTTGATGAGCCGAGAAACGGGGGGAGAAGAGAACAATTAACGAGAGAGCGGAACGAAATCTTTCGCTATCTTTATCCTATCTGGAGCAGAATAAGGAGACAGACGTACATAATGTGGCGTGATGAACAAATTGCCTCATCTTTCGTCCTCGGTGGTCCTGATTCCTCGTCATGACCAAAATTAAGCGTCACATGGGTTGTGGCTCCTTAATGATGATGCTTCTCCTCTCCATCCATATCAGATTTTGGTACGACCTTTGCCGTCTCGTTAGAGGCTCCCGTGGGACTTTCTTGGTTTGGATGTGGAAGGTGCAAATTGGTGAAGATCAAATTTATATACGACACACGCACACAACTCTTGGTGGATGATGATGGCGTATACGCAATTGTATTACGTTTTTCGTTTATATGGTGGTGTGCGTCGTAGAAGTCATGGGTTTCAGAAGAAAAATATGAAGTGTTTGGGTGAAGGGATTGAGAATGGGAACTCAAGTCTGGTGGTTTCAAAACTTCATTGCCCATCTAAATCTCGTACAGTACCGCTCAAAGTATATTAAGTTTGGATTTTTTAAGTTGAAAAGGTCCAACTTTGAGAGTGTGTCACAGTAATACTGATTGTCCCATCAAGTAGGTTTTTAATATATCGTACAGATCAAAAGTAGAGCTCCATTTTTGTAGTTGACAACTTTTTTGCACGGACACTCTCTAGAGAGTTATTATCATTTTTCGACAACTGCTAAACTTCCTGAACATGTTTTCCCCGTTAAAATTTCTTCCCGGTGTTTTAAATCTAATATTGCCAAACTAAATCTTACTAAATATCTTACCCTCAATACCCATACCATCTAATTCTGTGACCCGGTCTAATTTAAATCTCACTCAACTCCTCTTCTGAATGTAACGTGTCAGTGACTTGTTCCTTCGTTTCAATAAAATAAATAAAATAAAACTGCTTGAGGACAAAAATCGCACTATCTTGCACTGAAATTGGTCAATTTAATGGAGAAATTACTTTGTCGATATGTAACTTGCTAGAGAGTGTCCGTACAAAAAAGTTGTCAACTACAAAAAAGGAGTTCTATTCTTGGTCTGTTCGATCGCATAAAAAGTTATTTTGTGGGACAGTTAGTTTTACTATGACACACTCTCAAATTTGGGCGTTTTCAACTGAAAGCGGTACTGTACATTTTCTAAAACGGGCGATACTTTGGAAACTAGAACTACCGTAACCTGCCTCTATGGCCCCCGCTAAGTGCTTTTACGCCTTCCATTTACTCCAGATCTTTCAAAACATAAACAGTTTACAATAACACTCTCTCACCACCTTCCCCACATCTGATCCATCTCCTTCTGTTCAATTACACAACCAGCCATATTCCTTATAACCATTCCTTATAACCTGAGAAAACAAATCCAATCACTAATATGACGTGTATATGATCGGAAAGGTGTCGATCACACCTAGTTACGCAACACGTGCAATCTGATGCTCCGGGAGTATCGGTAGACTAGGATTAGGGAGAGGTAAAGGTCACCAGGTGGGAATGATACTTTTTTGGAAGGGCGTCATTGCCAGGTGCACGGTAGGAATGAATCTAGACTGTGCTCTCAGGAGAATCAGGGACTTGGCGCCCAACTCTCTACAGTACCCTTTGTTCTAGTAACCCCAGGTGCCCGGTGGTTCCATCCATCTCATTTTTTGATGAAGATAAATAAACCATCGGAATCGGGGGGACCGGTGTGCGAAATGTGTTTTGAGGTACGCCGGTGTGTATGACCTTCTGGCACACACACATTTTCGCAACATCTTATTCTCCGCAACATCTGGTTTGACACGACAAAAGACGGTGTGCTCATCTCTCTCTCTCGGCGCCAGATGCCAGAGTGGCGAAGAAGAACCACACAGGAGGACACACCACTAGTTTATCGCCTCTAAACACCTTTATTGCGCGCATCTTTTCTCTTATTTTCCACCGTCTGGTGATGGGGAGGGGACGAGATGGGACAGAAGGATGTTCAATTAAGAGAATAGGCACTAAATTGGTTTGGCGGGACGGGGGGAAAATTTCGGAGGGATTTCGAAAAATTAAGGGATGGAGTGAAATGAAAGTGGCGACATTTTGGAAAATGAGCAAGGAGGTGGGAGAGAAGTGGTACGGTAGCACTTGCAAGATTTCCGTTTTTCCGGATGTCCAAATACCGTAATATTTTAAACTTAAAGCCAACCTTTTGGTAACCGAGCCGACATAGGTAAAACAAAAAAGCAAGACTATAAAATTCTACTACTTTTCAATTTTCATGTTCAGTCGTGAAACGTCCCGGTTCTGAAATATCCGAGACGTTTTAGATCTAATATAATGATGATCATTATATTCAAATAGTTTTTGAGTCGAAATTCGTTGGAAAACTTATAAATAATATTTTCAGATTTCTCGAGGAATTAGACAAATCTATCTAGTTTTCCGCGTTTTGAAAAATTGTGACTTAAAATTTTCAAACTAAAAACTCAGGAGGTGCCTTTAAACAGGTTCTCCTTCAGTAATTTACAGTTCCCATAGAAAAATCTGTCCCAGAAATGTACTTTAACCGCTCTAAAACCAACAAAAAAGTCTAATGAACAGGTGTCCAACATTTTCATTTCACTTTTTTCCCCTCATCACAATTCGATACTTTCTCTCTTTAAACAGGTGTGAATCATCTGTCATTCGGAAGGGGTCAACTCTTTCCAGAAGAACCTTGAACCTTTTTGTTTTATTTCACAACACAAGTACTTCTCCCAAAACATCTGTCACTTCGGAAACCACCTTGAAAGGATACCGACATGGTAATCCCGAAAAGAAGCTCTTGACTTTCGCGCTATTGTATACGACCTTGGAGGGAACCTAATCTCACAGGTGTCTTGTTGCGTAAATGAGAAGAAGGGGGAATACAGTGATTCCGATGAGAGAGGGGGCATCTGTCTTGTACTGTCAAAGAAGAAGGTTCAAAGGTGCGTCGGGGATGGTCAAAAGAAGAAGACAATTCCATGAATATTTAAGGAAGATCTCTCGTCTGCATATTTTACTCTTTTAGGAAGAGACAAAGGGAAGATCAGGAAGATTGATGGAACGGTGAAAGGTACTCAAGACACCTCTTGACAGGACGGGGTCAGATTTCTTGGCTTCCTTTTTTGCGGTACACTTAGGATGCTTCTTTTCACCCTTTAATCATGTGCTAATCTCATCACCAGAGTGCTCCTGCTCCACCACTTCTGACACACATCTGCCGCCTTCTCCTTAAGAAATGTAATATTGTGCCTATCCTTTACCGCACATGTGCCGCCCGGGGAGAGAGGGGGCAGGTGCAAAACGGATTACTGTCTCCTCTAAAGTATCTGTCGGCAAACAAGAAGGCAAGAATCAACATTTTTATGCGTGACCGAATACACGGAAAGGCATGGAGAAGAAAAAACTGGGGACTGACAAGGAAGAGGAAAATGAAAAAAGAAGAGGGAGATAGAGCTTCGTCAAATTCGCTTCTCAACGTCTCTTTCTTGGAATTGTTGCCATTTTGGGTACTTGGTCCTCGTAGAGTTTTCCGAAGACTGGGTCCTCGACTGTGTAGTCGTTCTCGATTGGGAGAAGTAGTCTGAAAGTCGGGTTGGGTTAGACCTGAACTACCGTAATCCCCTCTATCCTAACTTACTCCAGTTTTCCATCCAACGGTTTCTCCTTATTGATTGGCTTTCCAGTCTCGTCATCCTCGAAGAACAAATGAACCAAATAGGCCAAGCCGAAGATGATGAGCCACAAAATGAGAAACGGTAGAGACTGCTTCAGCCTGCAATTGGCTACCATTAAGGACAATCTGGTTGCATGTTTAGACAAGGGGTTACCTAATGATAAACAATTGTACAGATGTGTCTTCTTAGAGAAAACGGAAATACGATAGGAAGAAAAGGTTAGAGGGAGAATCTAATTGCAATCTGAGACCTATAAGTGGATTAGCAGCAATATGCTCAAAAGGAGTGATGCACTATTACACAATTCGTTCTCACGTTTTTGAATAGAAATTCTCGAAGAGCTGAGGGGAATCTAGGTTTGAAGCTTTACATTTACTGAATTTGGGTGATCCTTCTGAAACCTACACCTGACTGAAAGAGACATCGTTCTGGCAGCACGCAATGATACCACGTCGAGTACAGCACGAGGATCCTGGGTTGCACAGAAAGACGTTTGGCTGAAAAGAGCGCTCTACTGATAACCGCTACCTAAATTTGACCTACCTGATACTTTGGCAAGGTGCTGTTAATAATGCAGACGGCGGATTCCTCTTGGTCGGTTGACATCTTCAAAATGAAAGTTTGAAGTGAAAAAGGGAGAGCCGTGAGGGCATGGAGGAGCCGTGCGGGATTCAACATCCATGGAGATTCGGAATGTTGCTAGGTGATTGCAATGAATGTCTTCTTCTTTTTTGTTCTTTTTAGTCTTTTACAACAAGCCCCTGTTTCAAGGAATGGAGCCTACGGTAGATTTAAAACCTGCTCTACGGACCATTCCCATTTTCACCAACCAATCGATCTTCAATAATTTATTAATGAGTTTACCGATATGCATCAATCTATCACAGACAAAAGGGGTCCTCCTTGTCTTCTTCTCAGCTCCTTCTTCCCACTACACGCAACAACAATATCAGGAGGACAGATGTATCTAACATGTTCAAATTTGCATATTTAGAATGCATACGAATGTGTTATTGCACTTCTTCACGGGGCTTCAGGAATCGGAAAGTCAGCGCAGGAGGGATCACGGCTCTAGAGTTGCCTGTAGGGTATAACTTCATTAGGGCAATAGTCTGACCTGTCAATTGTTTATGTCTTATAGCAGATGACCCGAACACGTTCTGTTACCTGTACATGTAACCCGACACCTTCTTAACCTCCCCTCTCAGGCAAATTCTCAGTTGCTACCGGATCTTTTGCTATGGCTCAAAATGCTATTTTAGCTCAGTTGCTATTGTCTGCTCAGTTGCTATTTTAAAGGAGGACTGAAGTCATATTTTTTTATTTCAGATTCTGATACTTCAAAAAATTCTGAGCAACTTTCATCATTGGAGCATATGCTAAAAATCGTTCTAAACACCCTAAATTCACGTTTTCCCGGCTCAAAAGGAGCCTAGGTGGAAGAGTTTTCCCACGCGAATTTTCGCCCCGGTGTAGTCCTCTCGGACAAAACTATTTCTTTTTATCTCTCGATTTCTCATTTTCTTGCTTTTTTAAACAAATTTTCGTGTTTTTTCTTATTTTTTTACGATATAAATTGAATAAAACACGAAATTTTGTTGAAAAAATCAAGAAAACAAAAAATCGAGAAATAAAAAGAAATAATTTTGTCCGAGAGGACTACACAGGGGCAAAAATTCGCATGGGAAAACTCTTCCATCTAGGCTCCTTTTGAGCCGGGAAAACGTGAATTTAGGGTGTTTAGAGCGATTTTTAGCATATGCTCCAATGGTGAAAGTTGTTCAGAATTTTTTGAAGTATCAGAATCTGAAATAAAAAAATATGACTTCAGTCCTCCTTTAAGTGTCTCAGTTGCTATTTTAGAATTTCGCTGTGAGATCAGTTGCTATAGCGAGTCTCAGTTGCTATATTGTGGCTCAATTGCTATGGCCGGGCTCAATTGCTTTATTTCTATCAGTTGCTTGCAAAAACAAAGAAGAGAGAAAGATGTATTTATTTTTATGAAATTTTAAAGTTTTAGAATACATTAACCACTTTAATATAACTTGAAAATATCAATATTTCACCGTTTCTTCAGGTTTTGTACAAGTAACACACAGAAAGAGGGTGACTTAAGATGTTTATTATCTGAAAGTCCACAGAAGGCGGGAAACAATGAACAACAACTGAGGTAACAACAACAACAAAAATGTGCAACAGCTAGAAAGAAAACAAATAAAAGTTAATAAACAGTCGAATTGAGAGATGTGATTGACAAATCCGGGCTGTATAGACGACGAGGGTTTCTATAAAAAAAGTTGGTTTTAATGAATAAGGTTTTATGAAATAACCTTCTGCGAGAAGATCGACGTGCTGTCATGTCCGATGATGAAACGGATGAAAATGTCAATTCCGAAGTGATTGGCGAGGTGGCGGCTAATGACGAATGGTTAGCTGCAGGAGAAGACACGTTACCCGCAGACGATGACTGGTTGGCAGTGGTAGTGTCCGTATCCGCATATACTGTCAAGCTGAAAGGCTTTAAATTTGTAGGAAGTTGTTTTTAATAATGTCCTACGTGGAAATGTCATTTGTCGTTCGTACGAAATTGCTAGCAGAATGCTTGGTGCCGATACGATCTGAAGCTTTCCATCCGGAGTACCGAGAAAAAGTGTTCTTGAGGACGGCTGTCTCAGTTTTGAGACATTTATCCCAGAAGTGTCGTCGTCGGGAGTCGGACTGGCGGATAAGGCAAAACAGTCTGAAAGACAAAGTTGATTTGAAAATGAAAGGAAAACGTACACATGGCAGCACACATATGATGGCAGCGTGTGCTGACAACTCCAACAATCGATGGAGTCTTCGTTAACAGATACGGAAATCCATCGACCTTGTCGGTTGGTTTTCGGAATTAAGACATCCTCCAAACGGTAGACATCAGTACCTTGGAATTCGAGAACCAATGAGCCAACTCGTTTTTCTTCTTCGGCTGACCGTTCTTGATCGATGTCTGAGAAACAGATTGGAGTACATTTAGAAAACTAAATTGCTCACGCATTGCCAAAAAAGCTGGCACTCCTAATGCTAAAATCATTGGCGTCGACAATCCGATGTCGTAAAAGTGACTCCATTTTTCAGAATAGGAGAATTTTCTGACATCCACAGTCATAACAACATCGTCCGAAGAGTTCAGTGCAGCTAGTCGGCATTCCTTCATTTTATCTGGAAACGACATTGTATGTTGAAGAAACTTATATACTTGATACCTTCGAAAAACGTTTGAAGAAGATCAATTAGTTTAGGAGTTGGGTATCGTTTTGTGAGCTTAACTTTGACCAGTTTGTTGAAAGTTTCGTTTTGGTTGTTGGTCGAATATTGTAATAAGTGACCAGCTTTAAGTTTGGCGGCAGCCGACGAATTATCCATCAACATTCTTTTATTCAGTACAATCCAGTCGAAGATTTTTGGATGGATTTTTCCCTTTACTTTCTCGAGTCGTTTCTCAAAATCTTGAAGATGGAATACTCCGAATACTCCAGTTTTCCATACTCCTTGCACTTTTCTTCCAAATAAAAACGGCTTCGCTAAGTTAGCAGCAGCTTTTCCTCCGTAGTCGAAGCTGAGAAGTGACAAAATGTGAAGATCACACCTGATAACTGGAGCATCGAGCGCCTGAAAGAGGATGAAAGTTTGAATAATTTGGGTGTATTGCTAACCTCTCCGTAAGTTTCCAACGCTTCTTCACCGTCCAGTAAAACACATGGGATTTGCTTCGGATGAAGGGGATTGTTATGTTTGAAAAGAGCAGTTCGGAGAGCTGTTGAAAAACGCTCGTGTGACTCGCGAGCTTTGGAAGAATGGATTAAAGGGGGACTGAAGTATTCCAAAAATCGAGATTTTTTTATATGGATCGACTCAGAATTTTATAGAAAAGAGAGAAGTATCTTGGAGCCAGGTCCGAAAATCAGTCTAAAGCGAGTTATGAGGCCTCAAAGTGTCAAAAAAGGGTCTCTCGCATGGAATTTTTTCATCATATTTCAACGTAAAATTCTCTCGCCGTGCAGAGGAAAAATGTGAAAATTGAGAGAATAATGCCGTGAACTCTCTTATATCAACTTTTCCTCATGTTCAATTGAGGAAGTGCCTCCATGATTATGAAGTCATTGGTTGGAATTGACCTTGATAACTCAACAGAACAATATCATTACTGTGATTGATCACTGTGAATGATTACTGTGAATGAGGGGGATATTTCATTCAGTTGCATAACTTTTTTTGTTTATTTTGTTTCGCTTTCTGGTCTCCGTAAAGTGGAAGCAAAAGTTTCTTACTTTTGTAAGACCAAAAAGTCAATTGTTTGGAGATCACGAAAAACTGCGCCAAAGAATGAGTGGAGATTCACAATTCTTCAAATGGCAAAGGAGAAAGTCGCGTCGGAATACGTTCAGATGACGGACACTGAACAATCTGAACTACATGCAAGAGCTGAAGCAGAAAGAGAGATGTATGCATAGTCTAATCCCTGAACGTTATCTTTAGTTTTTTTTCTTTTTTTTTCGTAAAATTGTTGTTTTCCTACGTCACAGTCGTTCTGTTGTGTTATCAAGGTCAATTCCAACCAATGACTTCATAATCATGGAGGCACTTCCTCAATTGAACATGAGGAAAAGTTGATATAAGAGAGTTCACGTCATTATTCTCTCAATTTTCACATTTTTCCTCTGCACGGCGAGAGAATTTTACGTTGAAATATGATGAAAAAATGCCATGCGAGAGACCCTTTTTTGACACTTTGAGGCCTCACAACTCGCTTTAGACTGATTTTCGGACCTGGCTCCAAGATACTTTTCTCTTTTCTATAAAATTCTGAGTCGATCCATATAAAAAAATCTCGATTTTTGGAATACTTCAGTCCCCCTTTAAGAATCCGATAGGGATGACTCGTTCTTTAAGAGATGCTTTCGTTTTGAAGTTTTTTGTTTCGCCAAGGGCAATAGTCACATAACAATCGCCTAAATTGAAAGTCGTATCGATATGGATCCGAGAGGGCATCATCACACCCGTAGGATTTTTTTTCAAAATCTTCTTGATTTCAGCTTTTCTGGTTAGGGGGTCTGCTGCAATCAGGCTGTCGACAGTTGCAATCCAGTCGGTGTGCTCATCCTTGTCCGGACAGGCAGACATGAAAATAGAACATGCTTCATCTGAGATGTAGAAAAAGTTGAGATCGGTCAGGGTGTTTCCATCTGAAAAGTGTCAATTACAAATCAATTACATCGCAGTTAGTTTCAAGTGTTACCGTGTTTATAGAAGATCTGATCGGGGTGAACCTGTTCAATCTGCTTAACCATTGCAAGGGACGTGTGACAGCGTGGGCCTTCTTTTCCTACCCGTGTAGTTATCGAGCTTCGAGCCAAGTTTCGTAGCTGTTTCTTAGTAGGATGATATCCAGTAGATTTAGCAAATGCTGCAGCTTCAGTAATACTACGATAAGGGAGAACAATTTTCTTCAAATGTTCAGCCGAGCGTTCTGGAAATTCGGTTTTTTTTAATGTTCCAAACTATTCACTTACTATCGATTCTTTTCTTTTGAAGAGATCCTTCCGAAGGAATTTCGATGTCGTCATCATTCGTTGCAAAATAGTGGACATATCTGTATTCCTTGTGGGTGACAACTTGCTTACGCACATGCTTCTGCTCGAATTCAGTACAATTGATAGATTTCGTAGGTTCACAGAAAACTTCAAAGTTCTTATATGTCGGTTGATGCCGAAGAAGAACTTTAGCTTTTTCATTACCCTTGGCAGAGCTCTTCACGGTTTTTGACCAGCACCATCCATCATAAGGAATACCCTCACTGCAGTCTGTACGAAGCTTAAGAAGGAGAACACGGTTGATCTTGAAATTCTCCAAATGCGAGTTGTTGATTTCATCAACATATTGAAATCTAAAAATTAATTTTTATAAACTTTATGGCAAAACACACAAACCGATTTGAACTGATGAACAATTCGTAATCGTCCGCTCCGAGATATTTCCCATGATAAATCGAGGATAATTTAGCAAATTAATGGATCAATTAATTTTGGAAATTGCTTCTCGATGACGAGTGGTGTGTGGGCTACCTGAAAATGTATTGATGCATACTTTTGAGATTAACGGAAATAGGAACGGAGATTGATATAGCAACTGAGTGTGATATAGCAACTGAGTGTGATATAGCAACTGAGTGTGATATAGCAACTGAGTGTGATATAGCAACTGAGCAAAAAAAATCCTAAAACAGCGAATTGTCGGGAACAGGGTTATCGGTTCAATTTTCACTGAATTAATTATTACACAGAATTCCAAAATATTATTAGGGAATAAATCTTCAAAAAACGTGAAAAAAATAGTAGAAATAGGGCTTGAAAAGGTTGAATAAAATCTGTCGCTATAGCAACCGACGGGGGCAGCAACCGCGCCCCATTGCGTTGACTGAGTATTCAACGTTTATACATTGGCACTCTATATTTCGCAATTATGAACAGTGAAATTTATCGATTTTCGCTGTTTCCGAATAATTTTCTACGTTTAAATGAATAAATTTTAATAAAATAAAACAAATTTTCAGGTAAGAAGACACAACTCGTCACGAGAAACAATTTCCAAAACTCGAGTCTTAGAAGGTTTGTTCGAATTTGGGAATATTCGAATCGATAAAACAAATTTTCAGGTAAGAAGACACAACTCGTCACGAGAAACAATTTCCAAAACTCGAGTCTTAGAAGGTTTGTTCGAATTTGGGAATATTCGAATCGATTTGTAACAATCGTTTTTGTTTTTCATTACAGATTTCACTTGTGCGAATAAGTTGAACGTGAGAAACTAGTTTCCGAAAAAGCATGCTTTCATGAGATATAAAAGAACCAATAACTGTAATAACATAATTATTTGCAGAATGTCTCAACTGCGGGAACACTTGGACCCTCTCCGCCGCTTCAGCTCCTGTTATGGAAGCACGGACCGTTCTAACAACACTGCTATCGTTCCGACTATTGATTCAGTATTCAACTTCCGTGATAATTGGAAGAGCCCACAACAAACTACTCAAAAACTGAAAAGAGCTTCGGCAAAACGCAATGAATGGATGGAGGTTACTTCTCCTCGTTGGATTAAGGATGACGGATCTTCCTTGTACGTTATTGTCCACACAAGGTATGTTTTAGTGCAATTCCTTTTTCAATATACTTTCATTGATAATTTTCAGTACCAACTGTGCTATCGGATCGCCGCTATGTGTCGAGACAGGTCTTTACGATGGGTACGAGCATCTCCGAAACGTCTCGTTCAACTCTACAAGTATGGATGTAATGAACGGGAATGTGCGGGGCAAATCCGAAGGCCCACTCAGTTTCGCCTCACAATTGATGTTTGGTGATTTAATTGGTGTCTTGAAGACCGGATTTGTCGAACTGTTGGATTGGAAGACGAAACAACCGACTGGTCAGAGAGTTCACGTAGCCTTGGAATATTACGTCGTCCAGCGGGAAATCGAGTATGGAGTCGCTCTCGCCGTCAGAACATCACAAGGTTTCGACTTGTACAAATCTTTTGGTGATCAATCGTTACCTCCCTGCTCTATTCCGGTTAGTCGTTCGAAACCATCCAGTATAAAATATATTGTTTACAGGAAAACATCTTCCTGTCAAAACTCAATACACCTTCTCACTTACCCGAGGAATTTGGTGCAATGTTGAAAACGACTCAGTCGAAACAAGTTTCTAATTTACCGGACGTTTTTCTTGTTTATGCGGAACTGTTTATGCCACATCGGAAATGCCACAGGCTTGCCAATAGTTTCAAAGCAGCATCATCTACTTCTTCACAGCTTCTCACTGACATCGCCAAGCTCACATCAGAGGATGTTGCAAATTACCTTCCCTACAGCCCAACCCCTCACGTCGTTACGGCCAAACTGCTGGATCCCCTCCATGTTTGTCTTCAGTCGCCAACCCGTTCCATTGCAATGCATGCACTTAAAGCACTCCGTTCGGCAAAACGTCAAAGCGGTTCCTCGAACTTCCAAGATTGTCGCTTGATCGACACTTCTGTGTCAGGATGGCAACTCGCTGAAAACGGATCCCTCTATCTCGAAGTTTCGGTTACGGCTGCTATTTCGCCTGCAGTTTTCGGTGTAGGTGAGCTTCGTTTTTTTTTAATTTTCAATACATTTTTCAATCTATTTTTTCAGGCACAATTGTTAAATTGCTAGCGATATTAAACGAACCCGTTATCGGAAAGATTGTCAAATTGTTTGTGACAAACGACGTCAAAACTCTGACAATTTTGATTAACAAAACTTGTGGGATGAACGAAGAAGTTTCTGATGAATTCGAAGACAACATGGAGGAAAAAATGTCAATTGAGTGGAAAGCACTTGTGCGCATCGTAACTGAAACAGGAAAATGCATTCCAATGCTCAAACTGGACTTCAAGAACACCTTTGACACTTTGATGTCTGGAGAGAAACGATTGGTTCGAACGGAACTCGGTGATTATTTGATGAAGGGACTGGTCGATACGTCACATTCCATGTACTATGGATTCCCATCGCCAAATCTGAAACCTCGAGTACCTTCGGAACGTCTTTATGGATCTGACACCTCAACTTCAGAAACTCTTTCCACCTATCAGATTGTACCTTTTACTCGTTGTTTGAACCGAAATCCAAGCCACGAAGAACTCGTGTTCTACCAAGCTATTCTCGATCCAAACATCATGGTTCACCTTCATGAATCACCAGTAGGCTCTGGTGAGTCGACGTTTGCAACTTGACAATTTCAATATTTCTTTTACAGGTAAAACCACTGTCCTGGCGGCTGCTGTCAAAGCACGTTTGATGGTTCAGAAATCATGTAGGGTTGCTCTGACTGCTATGACCAACTCCGCAGTCGTTGCTCTACTCACTGTTTTCGAGTTTCCCACTCTCTTCACCTCTAAAGACGTGTCGAAAGAAGATGTTCGACCACTTGTCGTTCAAGCAAAGAATTGGAAAACTGCGAATGGAATTCCGACTCACCCGTTTGACTGGAAAGAGATTATTAAGAAATGTTTCTCTCACCAACTGCAGAATTTTGATATGACGACCGTCTCAGAGTAAGTGATATGGTTTAATTACAAAAATTTGAACCTTCACGTTTTCAGCGAAGCATATTCCACAAATATAAAGTCGATGTTTGTATACCTCCGAAACAACACCATCATTGCACTTGCTGCTTTGCTAGGAAAAGAGAAATACGACTATCTCTCTAAATTGAAGTGTCGAGAACTAAACAAGAAAGAGCTCGTCAAATATTTCTTCGACTCTTACAAGCCTAACCTCCTTTTCTCAACGATGGATTCACTTGTCAACTTCACTACGTACCTTCCAGCTGATTGCATGCCGAGCCTTATCGCAATAGACGAATCAACAATGATTCAGCCCAGTGATCTAACACTATTTGCATCTAAAATGCAATCAATGAGCTTCGAATCTATCGAGTTCGTTTTGGTTGGAGATCACAAGCAGTTGAATCCATATAATTCGGTTGCCAGTTTGTCACCATTGACTGTTTCACCGAACGTAATGTTGATGAACTACGATGCAATGGTTACTCGATTCACTGTTGTTCATCGTTGTCACCCTGATGCCACTGAACTCATTTCTAAGGTGTTTTATGGAGGGTTCCTAGTATCTGGAAAGTAAGTGGATTCTTTTCCTTTGCCTCCCGAACTGTAATTTTTTCAGAGATATTCAACAAACTTACATCCAGCACAACCTCACAGGAATTACATTCCGAAAGCCCAAAGTTAAAGCGTACAGCTACGTTCCGAATGCTACCAGTAGCGCTGCTGTTGCTCAAAGTAGGTGTAATTCATCCGAAGCCCACTTCGTCGTCGAATACGCAAAAAAGTTGATATACTTGAATGGAATCAAACCGTCCCAAATTTCTGTAATTACACCGTATACGGCTCAAGCAGAACTACTTGAGAAGCTTCTGCCGCAAGGAATCATATGCTCCACGTGTCGAAGATATCAGGGATTAGAGAACGACGTACGTCCAAATAATTGTCCTCACTAAACAAAAATCTCCTTTTCAGATCGTTCTTCTCAGCTGCTGCCACACCGGTGGAAAGCTTGAAACTCATCATAATGTTGGAATGGAAGGAGACCTCTTCCTCGAAGGCTTTCAAGTTCAAGCTAGTGAAAACGGAAAATCCAATTTCAAACTGATCGATGATGATTCACTGATTTTGGTGTCTCTGACCCGTTCCAAACACTTCACTACCATCTTTGGAAACGATCAATTCCTCCGCTCAATTCCACGTTGGAAATCCATTCTCGAACTTATTCTTGCATAATTTCTAGAGTGCTTGCCAAACCGGTGTTTTCCATGATTCCACCTTTTTTTTAAAGAAAAATCCGTTTTTCAGTAGAATAAAGACAATGTTTATATTCACAATAGCAACTGATAGAAATAAAGCAATTGAGCCCGGCCATAGCAATTGAGCCACAATATAGCAACTGAGACTCGCTATAGCAACTGATCTCACAGCGAAATTCTAAAATAGCAACTGAGACACTTAAAATAGCAAATGAGCAGACAATAGCAACTGAGCTAAAATAGCATTTTGAGCCATAGCAAAAGATCCGGTAGCAACTGAGAATTTGCCCCCCTCTCAACACATTCTGTCACTGTTTATATCGTCTGTTGTGTCTTAAGTGTCCTGTCCCCTCCTGACCTGTACATCTGTTACATTGATTGGTCGGATTACCCGATTATCAAGAGCTTCTTCTCGAGGAAACACGACTTGTTTCTTTTTCTCAGGGACCATGAGACGAAACGAAAAAGTAAGCGAAAAAGGAAAGAAAGCTGTCAAAATAGAGCCATAAATTGGAACAAATGTGGTGTGCCGGTGCGTTTTGGCTCGGGTTGGAATTGCTCCCCAAGGTGTCGGAAAAGAAACGTGTAGAGTTAGGGAAAGGGATGGCCTATAAAGGGAAGGGGGCTATAAATCGCGAATCATGGATGATCGTTTCTGTGAGAATATCAGGCTAAAAGAAGGTCTCCCCGGGGGCTCCTACCGCGGACAAGATCATCATACGCTTATGAATGAGTACGTCCTTTGATGACACCGCCGGAGGAGATGGGTTGGAGGGCGGAAGGAAGAAAACAGTAGGGGGTCCGGAGGGGGGACGGTGAGGGAATCTTTTTTCAGTATGAAAAGGTTACGGTACCGATGTTTTCGAAATATTGAGTGGCGAATGAAATACAGTGTTGGCCATAAAGAATGCGGCATTTGCAGGTTTTAGTTGAACACGGTCAACTTTGTGAGTGAGAGATGGCTTTCCTGATAGTATCACAGTATCGATTGTTTTTGGAGTGTATAAATCACAAGTAGAGCTTCACTTTCGTAGTTGACAACTTTTTTGTACGGAAACATCCTAAGAAGTTAGAAGCCGTCAATGTAAATAGCTCAAAAACCTCTCTTTTTAGCACTGAAAGAGGGCAACAATTGCAAGAAATTTCTTTGACGATTGATAACTTCTTAGGATGTGTCCGTACAAAAAAATTACCAATTACAAAAATGAAGCTCTATTTGTGATCTATACACTCCATCAACAATCGATATTGTGATATCATGAGGGAGACCGTCTCACACTCACAAAACTGACTATTTTCAATTAAATACAGCAGTTTCAGAAATTTCAGATTTCAGATTTCTTGAAACCAATCAGACGCTGTTTACCAAAAGTTTCAGATCTACAAGTCTCACATGGGAATGACCCAGGGTGTAACGCTGGGATTTCTTAGATATTTTGGAAAATGATAGCTCTTACCCCAACTAGAACAAAACAAAAATATTACGTGCCCCTTTTAAGTTTCCAGAGAATGGCAGACATAATTCCATTTTTTCGAATTTTTCGAGTTGAACCACTTCGAGACATCGTAACTCGGTCAATTCAGGAGCAATCTTCTCAAACTAAAGTGTAATCGCAAGATATAGACCAAGGCTTCATAAAAGGTAACAGACTCATATTTCCAGCTGTGACTCCCGAATTACTATAAATGAAAATGTGAAAATTTGCACTTCTCATGAAATCAGAAAGTGGTCATTTTCGAAAAAACGTATTTGGGAGACTATGTCTATCCGATTGCCAGTAACAAATAAGGTATATATACGTATTCAAATATATGGCTCACCTTTCATTCCAGAGACTTATTTTCATTTTTTCAGTTTTTCAGTTCAACTTCATGTATAGGGATACGTGTGATTTTTCAACTGTAGAGTTGATCAATTGTTCTGAGCAAAAGGTATACTGACATTTAAGCGTAATATAGTTTTTAAAACATTGCGATTGCCGTCTAACTAAAAAAAGGGAGAATTCACTGAAAAACGCGGAAGTTATTTTTAACGAATTGACGTACCGCTATACATGAAGTTGAACTGAAAAACTGAAAAAATGAAAATAAGTCTCTGGAATGAAAGGTGAGCCATATATTTGAATACGTATATATACCTTATTTGTTACTGGCAATCGGATAGACATAGTCTCCCAAATACGTTTTTTCGAAAATGACCACTTTCTGATTTCATGAGAAGTGCAAATTTTCACATTTTCATTTATAGTAATTCGGGAGTCACAGCTGGAAATATGAGTCTGTTACCTTTTATGAAGCCTTGGTCTATATCTTGCGATTACACTTTAGTTTGAGAAGATTGCTCCTGAATTGACCGAGTTACGATGTCTCGAAGTGGTTCAACTCGAAAAATTCGAAAAAATGGAATTATGTCTGCCATTCTCTGGAAACTTAAAAGGGGCACGTAATATTTTTGTTTTGTTCTAGTTGGGGTAAGAGCTATCATTTCCCAAAATATCTAAGAAATCCCAGCGTTACACCCTGGGTCATTCCCATGTCAGATTTATATACCTGAATCAAAGTCTTGTTCTATTCATTACCATGTCTGTGTCATTTCCAAATTTGACCTACCCAAGCTACCGTAACCCAACCCACTACGAACTTCCATTCCTCCCACTTCTCGAATAGTACATATATCACTTTTTGCAACATGTCCTAACTAAGTCATTCCAACAACTCTCTCACTTCCTCTCTCTATCTCTTCTAACTCAACTCGTTTCACACTTCTCTAGTCTCTTTGCCTCTAAAGTGATTGATAAATCCTCTCCTCTTCCTCCCACAGATTCCCCAGAGTCATCCTCTCACACCGGTTTCCAAAAGGCACCAAAACCCTCTCGGCGTGTGCTCCTCCTGCCAATCAAACACTTCTCCAGGCAAAACAATTCCCGAAGACGAGAAGGAAGAGCCGACACTTGTCAAAACCGGCCTTCACCGTTGTCTTCTTTCGGAAAGAAGCCTCACGGGGAAACCTTCCGAAATGGCAACACCGAGTGGGGGCTGTTTGAGCGACAACCTACACCATCAATCTTCACCATATTTCATCAAGGGACCGCTTTTTCTTTTCTGGTCGGAGAGAAGTTTTTCTAGGATGGTGCCCTGTGAGCAAACCTGACAGATACGCGAAACAAATAATAAAGAACGGGAAGAGAAAAAAACTTGGTAAAGGGGATCAGGGATCTAGAAAGTGTCACGTGGAATTGGGAGAGTAAGGTTACGGTATTTCGGCGCTGCTTAGTAACCAGAACCTGGTCAGGTATCAGCAATCTTGTCAAGGGTCTGAAAACTCAATAGCTCGCTACATATCTGTGCGATTTACCTAGAAGTTGAGGTATAAAAGGACGTTTCTTGGTTAAGCATAGCCAGAAGCTGCTTAGCAAGAACACGATCAAGAAGAACATTAGCACGACGATCTTATTGGGAGCTGTTGGACCTTAGATCGGCTTAGTCTGGAGCTGCTTAACTGAAACATGTCTTCTCCCGGTTCACCCAACTTTTCCAGGCCAACTGATCTCTAGATTTCCAACAACTCTTGTGAGATGATGACTACTTTTCTTCTTCTTCTGCTTTTCCAGATTCCGCATGCCGTGACTAATTCAGGACGTCTTCTCCTCCATTCTTCCTGTTCACCAAACACAGAGAATGATGATACCGGACAACGTTTTACCCATCTAAAACGGAACTTCAATCGCGTGTTTCTTCTTTTGATGATGGTGGTGGTGCGGGGAAAGAAGAAGAAGAAGAACTCGCGAACAATGCTAGACTGATTTGCAATTCACTCGACTACACCACTGACTACGGTATCTCCTCACTCAACTCCTTGATTCCACCGGAACCGCCTTCTAACCGGAAACCGCAGAGGGTGACTTAAAGGGATGGACGACTCGTTTGTGTGTCGTGTCTTCTTCTATCCTTGATGTCTCTTTTTGTGTGTGTATGGCATCTTGTTAACGAGCTATCACAAGGGAATACCGTAGAATGTTGGAGCATTGTGGAAATAGTATGGGGAATGGAGAGAGTGCAGAGATGAATCTCTTTGATTCGAACACTCTCTCGAGTCACAATTGTTACCGAAAGAAAGAAGAAGAAGCCGCTTCTTGGTGGAGCCCCGCCGCTTCTACTGCTCATACTAAATAACCTCTATACACGCACATCCGGATGCTTCCTGGAATTTCGACAACATACATCAGATGGGAGGAAAAGAAGTTTTTACGGGTTTTGGGGATGGGTAAATTTGTATCTTTTGTTGGATGGGGTGGGGGGGGGGGGGGGGGATGGATCTGTTTGGGAGCGGGGACCAGAGCTGAAAATTGGGTATGGAGGAAGGAAAGAAAAACTGAGTATACAGACAGATGTTCATTCAAATCGGATAGATGCTATTGGACATCTGGACTTTCGGGTACACATACGTTCAGTCAATCAGTTTTTAAAAAAAGCGGAATCAATGGAATCCGAAAATTGGATATTGCTGATATGGGATGAGAATATCTGGACATCCATATGCACAGACACTCCGATGGAGCTTTAATTCCTTTTCTGATCGTTGCTAACCAAAAAACGTGAATTCTAACTACTATTCAAACTAAAAACTTCAAAAACGTGTGACCTTGACCTGTGACCCTGTAACCCCAAAACCCTATGACCAACAAAAAAATTAATGAAAAGCTGTCAGTGGTTGTAATCAGTTCTTATTGTATCTCATGTCTCCTCAAAATAAAATTAGAAAAATCAAACAAGGAATGTATACATTTCTTCTCCTCATTCAACCGATTGTTTTTGGATTCCAATACAGTGAACGTCTCGGTAAGCATCATCAAAATTTCTTCCATAAACCAGAATTCAGATTACATGAAATTTCGAGAGTTCAATGTGGTGTCTGTTGGTCTAGAAAACAGTGTAGATTCCAGTTTTCCAAATGTGGAGATGTTCGTGAAGTGGAGTGACTGGAGCTGTTGTTCGGCGTGTTGTTGTCCGAGAGCTGTCTGTAAACAGTTTGAGACAAGCGGGGATAAGTGGTGAGAAGGGGTCCGGGACGTTCTGAAACTATCATTGTTCTCTTCTAGCAAATCCGTGAAATCCTACCAAAACCGCCGTGGAGAGTTCATGATTCGTCGGACAGATGCCACTGGAAACGATTACCTGGAAGCTCTATTCAACAAACATCACGTCGTCAAGCTATCCATGGCACTGAAAATCCCAGAATTCCAGCAGAATCTTGAAAATTCTCGTATCTCTTTGAACAGAAAATTGAAAGTTCCATCTGACACTTTGGCGGTTTTTCAAACAAAAGATTGCAAGGATCACATCCAGAAAACGGATTGTTGGGAGCTGGCAAAGTGTTTGTATAACTCGACAGATGTAAGATAAATTAATTGATGTATCCAAATTATTGTTTCTGTTCCAGATGCTTCCCGAAAAAGAAGTCGCAAAGATCGAAGAACGAGATGTCTGTGAGAACGCGTCGATATTTGTGCTTCGTGACGCCTACAATATCTTGAGTTTAATGCCAGAGAAGCTATACCGATTACAAATTGATAGAAAGATTGGCGCTGGAAATATTGTCAAAGTGAACTTCACTCTAGACGGGGAAGGAGTAGAGAAGCTGGGTCATATTAAAGATTGTGCACATCAGCCGAAACGAGTGGTAAGTCTAGAGACGGATACAGTGTCGTGCAAAAGTAAACGAACGGACCATTTTCAGTTGAAATTGTCCGACTTTGAGAGTGTGTCATGGTAATTTTGATTGTCACATCCAGTAGGTTTTTAATGAATTATACATTTCAAGAGTAGAGCTTCATTTTTGTAGTTGACAACTTTTTTGTACGGACACTCATTGGCAAGTTACATATCGTCAAAGTAATTTATTCCTCTAATCGACTAGTTTCAATGCACAATACGGCGATTTTTGAGCTGGCGTCTAAAAATGATCATAAATCTTTAGGGAGTGACCGTACAGAAAAGTTGTCAACTACAAAAATGAAATTCTACATTTCATCTGTATAATTCATTAACAACCTACTTGGTGTGACAATCAATATTACCATAACACACTCTCAAAGTTGGACAATTTCAACTGAAAATGGCCAAATTTGTATACTTTTGCACGGCACTGTACCACACACTATTGTTCACTAATTTCAGTTTCAACACCCAAATGGAGAAGACCTAATAGTGCGTCTGTCGGAGGAGCAGCTATCTAAAAACCCAAAGATCATTGCCGTTATCAGTTACCAGAGTCCGGCACGACTGGAAGTTATGGTCGATATGGTGTTGAAGACGAAGAGAAACAGACAGTGAGTGGAAACAGAGATTTGAATCTTTGGGACGGTATCTGCTTGTCCGGATGTCCTGTTTTCTTTTTAAACAGTATGACTGATTGATAAAAATGACAATAACAACTGATCTCTGTCTGATTCTTCTCACGTTTTTCTCTATTTCAGAAACGAAGAAAAGGGTGACGATTGGTTTTCGATTATTCTCATCTCTTCGTTAGGTATTTTCCATTTCGTTTTTTTGACCCAACTTCTATCTGTTTGCAGCTCTCTGCACACTGATTCTTCTCGGACTATCTCTCTTCTTTCTCCGCTGAACCTATCTTATCTCTTTGTGTTTTTCTCTTTATAAGATAAACCGTTTTTCTTCTTTTTTGACTGCATAACTAGAGATAACAAATGACAGAACACAGAGAATAGGGGGCGAAGGTTGCTCTCCATACTTTTCTCTGATAATTTTTCTGCAGCCTCTGCATCTTTTCTTCGATTTTTCTCTTTTATTTTCTTTTCGATGACCTCTGATCAATTTCTAACCTTGTTTTGTTGTTTGTTGCAGGTTGGCAGAAAGGTGGAGAGAAGAGAAAAAGAAGAAAAAGAGAAACGATGTCCTTCCGAATCGGACGACGATATTTTAGTAAACAATCTTATGATGCGATTATTATTGGTGGAGGACATAATGGTTTGACGGCGGTAAGTTGTTTGACTGAATTTTTGAAAATGATATTCTACTGTACCGCTCAAAAGTATATTAAGTTTTGGTTTTTTTCAGTTGAAAACGCCCAATTTTGAGAGTGTGCCATGGCAAAACTAACTATCCCATCGAGTAAATTTTTAATGGATCGTATAGATCAAAAATAGAGCTTCATTTTTGTATTTGACAATTTTTTTGTACGGACACTCCCTAGAGAGTTATGGTTATTTTCGGACAAAAGCTCAAAAATTTCACTATTTTGCATTAAAATGGGTCGATTTGAAGGAGAGATTACTTTGACGATATGTAATTTGCTAGGAAACGTCCGTACAAAAAAGTTGTCAACTACAAAAATGGAGTTCTATTCTTGATATGTTTAATCCATAAAAATGTGTTTTGTGGGACAGTTAGTTTTACTATGACACACTCTTAAAGTTGGAAATTTTCAACTGAAAGTGGCAAAACTTAATATACTTTTGAGCGGTACTGTATAACGGATTATTTTCCTGCACAAATGTATAAATTTTACACCAGAAATGAGCCAGTTGAAGTGAAGAATAGAGAAATTTTATTGAAATTCACAGTTTTTCGATAAGCTCCTTAAAGTTCCAGATTCTAACCTAAATCCAGAATCCTCATATCCATAGTTGTCAAGGCCCGGGCCGGTAGAAAATTTTCAAGGCCCGGCCCGGCCCGAAGGCCCGGCTTCAAAAAATGACCTTTTTTTCCTAATTTTTTTTCGAAATTTTTTCAATTTTTTATCGAAAATGTGACCATTTTTTTTACTATTTTTCAGATTTTCTTCTAATTCTGAATCATAGTCGAAAATTAGACTTTTTCGCGAAAAAATTCTAAAAATTCGAAAAAATTTGAAAAAATTTGAAAATTTGACTTTCGCGCCAATTTGCCCGGGCCTTGACAATTATGCTCATATCCTACAACTTATCTTCCATAACCTTATTTCAGGCCGCGTATCTCGCAAAAGCTGGCAAAAAAGTATGCGTTCTGGAACGTCGTCATGTACTCGGTGGAGCCGCTGTCACAGAGGAAATCGTCCCTGGATTCAGATTCTCCAGAGCCTCATATCTTCTCAGTCTTCTCCGACCTGTAGTCATGCAAGAACTGAATCTCAAGAAATTCGGACTTCGTTATCATATCAGAAATCCCAATTCCTTCACACCAATCCGTGATACTCATGGAAGTTTGACACTTGGAATGGATATGGCAGAGAATCAGAGAGAAATTTCCAAGTTTTCGAAGACAGACGCTGAAAACTACCCGAAATATGAGAATTTTATTTCGGAAATCACGCATTCCTTTGAGCAATTGATGGATTACGAACCACTGGACTTACAGAAACCAATTCATAAACTGCTTCCACATCTATACTTATTATTCAAGACAGTTCAGCCACTGGGTCTGAAAAATGCAGTCGACTTCTACGAGTTGATGACAGCTCCAATCTCAAAAATAATGAACAAGTGGTTCGAGAGCGATGTATTGAAAGCAACACTTGGAACAGATGGTGTCATCGGACTGGCAGCAAGTCCAATGGATCCAGGAACTGGGTCAGTCTGTTTATCCGGATGTCCTTAAACGTGATTCTTGATTTTTACAGATATGTACTTCTTCACCACGTCATTGGAGGGCTCGATGAACATAAAGGTGCGTGGGGATATGTTTTCGGAGGAATGGGTGCAGTATCCAATGCAATCGCTGAGTGTGCCAAGACTCATGGAGCAGAAATTTACACGGAACAAGAAGTTCAAGAAGTTCTACTTGATGGAAATGTAGCCAAAGGAGTTCGTCTTACGAATGGAAAAGAGATTCACTCGAAGATCGTAATGTCGAATGCAACTCCACATGTCACATTCAACAATTTAGTGAAGAAGGAGTCACTTCCAGCAGATTTCTATAGAAGTATTAGTCAAATTGATTACACTTCTCCAGTTACAAAAATCAATGTAGCAGTGAAGGAGTTGCCGAACTTCTTGGCTAAGCCTAATCATGGAACGGAACCAATGCCACATCATCAGACTACGATTCATATGAATTGTGAGAATATGCAAGTGGTGCATGACGCTGTGATGGATTATAAGAATGGAAGATATAGTAGAAGGTGAAATCAGAATCCCATGTCTGAATCCATCTAATTCCTTTTCCAGACCAGTCATCGAAATGACGATCCCCTCATCAGTCGACCGCACTATCGTTGATAGTTCCGACGGACACGTCGTCCTTCTCTTCACCCAATACACTCCATTCTCACCTAAAGATCACGAATGGACAGAAGAGAAGAAGACAGAATACGCGAAGCACGTCTTCTCGGAAATCGATGCGTACGCACCGAACTTCTCGTCAAGTGTCATTGGTTATGATATTTTGACGCCACCGGATATTCAGAACACTTTTGGAATTACTGGAGGAGTAAGCTATTCAGAGGGCAAAACTCAATTAAAACAATTAATTTCAGAACATTTTCCATGGATCCATGAGTCTTGACCAACTCTATCTGTCCCGTCCAGTAAGCAAATGGGCCAACTACTCGACCCCAATCGAGTCCTTGTACCTCTGTGGAAGTGGTGCTCATCCAGGAGGAGGTGTCACTGGAGCGCCCGGTCGTTTGAGTGCACTTCATGCTCTGAAACACATTTAGACATGGCATTTTCGGTTCTCTTATCTCTTCTCATTTTCATGTTTTCTCCCCCATCTCTCTTCTTTTTTATTGTTCTGTTTGTGTTTGTCTCTCCCCCTTTCCATCCTACTCTGACTCATTTTCTCTTTTTGAAATAGGACATTTTCTCTTCTATTCATCTCTTTTTCTTTCTATGAATCATTTCAATATGTTTCTTTCGAAATACTTCAGTGGACAATGACAACAAGGAAGTATGCACCGATCCTTGATCTTTTTTCTTGATTTTTATGGGTTAATGTCAAGCGGCGGCGAGAAGAAAGAGATTTGTAACTGATTCATTGAAATTGATGCGGGATTTAATGACGAAAACTTCCTATTCATTTTGTAGCATAGCAGATTTCTGAACTCTCGTCTGAAAATAAATTTGGAGCTCGGTGGTCCGCAAGATTGCGTGACGGTACTACAGTAATCCAGCGACACACTCACGTCGGAATGCACCGAAGGTGAAATTCTCGATTTTTCTCCTTCAATTTTGGTAAATTTCCGACTGTTTTTCTCCAGTTTTCTTATTGAAAACTCTCTAATAAATGCCAAATTTCTTCCGCGACAGAAGTAATGCGGAGAAAATCAGTTTTTAAAAAAATTTCTAAACAGTTTACGAATAAATTCGGTGCTCTCCTTCGTTTGGCTCTTTTTCTGTTTTTCGAAAAATCCCCATTTCAAAACACTTGGCCAAAGAATGATCTCATTTCACCAGTTTCGAAAAGTTTTTCTATCGCTTAGTTTCGGAACACTCCCTCTTCTCCTATCTTTTTCTTGCTTTTTCTCTCTATTTCTCTTTTTTTTTCTTGTCTCGTTGTCTGCTGTCACTTGCCAAAAAACGTATAAAAGAGAGGCCAAAAGGCCACAATTTATTGTGTATTTCGAGGGAGAGTGCGAGTTGTTTGCCTCAAGTTTCCATAGAGATTTTCATCTTTTTTTCAAGGTTTCCCATGAATTTATGACCTGACGTTTAAATAGTTTTCCTTTCCTTAGTTTTTTCTTGACTCTAGAATTCAAAATGTAATGTTTCCTGCCTTCAATACTCATTCTTTTGATCATTCTCTTCTCAGTTTCGAAAACATTTCACAAAATGTCATAATTTTCCAGAAAATGGCAACTATCGTCCAGACTCAAAAGCTCAATCTTCACGATGTCGCCATCGTCCAAGCGCTCGTCTACACTTCCGAATCAAATTGTGCCGAGTTGAGAAGAACTTTCCAGTTGGATTTGGCCACTGGATACAATGAGGTTAAGATTCAGGTGAGTAAATAATACATTTTCAGAAAATAAATGATAAATTTCGTCATCTTTTTACTTTTTTGACCTTCAAACTTTCGGATATTGCATTATCATGTTAGAGGTGATTCGTTCATTTTTCTCATCGTTTCGTTTTTTGACGATTTATAAACATGCCAAATATCATCAAATGTCGTTTTACTGCTCTGTAAACACTTCAAAAAATTGAAAATTGATAAACTATTTATGTTTGCATTAGTCATTTGACCTTACAACTATAATATTAATTTTAGAATCTTCCATTCGACTTGGTCCAAGACTCGATTCGTGTCTCTGGAGCAGGAGAAGCTGTGATTCATGACGTTTCCGTCAAGAATCAAGAAGGAGCTGACTTCGTTATTCCGGAGAGAGTATTGGCGATCAAGGAGATTTTCGAGGAGAAGGAGAGAGCAAAGGACAAAATCAATGATAGCAGAACAGCTGTACAGAAGAGAATCGAAGGATTGGATAATCTGATCACTGAAATCGCGAAGCATGGAAAAGACGGAAGTTTCCATTTCGATGGACGAACAATCGAAAGTTTGAATGCTCTTCATGATTATCATCAGGAGAAAACAGTCACTCTTCGTGCACAAATTAGAACTCTCGACCAAGAATTCAGAAGAGCCGAAGAGGAGTTCCAACGTGCTAGCCAAGATTATGACAATACCGGATACAGATGGAGAAACTCAGCACAATACGCGAGTATTGTTGTAGAATCAGAGGGAGGATCAGTTGAATTGACTATTACTTATCAAGTGAACAATGTCGCATGGTTCCCATTCTACGATATCCGTGTCACTTCTGGAGAGGCGGCTGAAATGCACATCACTTATTTCGGAAAGGTCCGTCAATTCAGTGGAGAGGACTGGAAGAATGTCCCAATTGTCTTGTCAACTGCCAAGCCTGCTCATGGTGTCAAGATCCTTCCAAAACTTGGAGCACTCGAGGCATCGATTGTTGTGCCGGAGCCAGAATGCAATCAAAGAGGAGGTTATGGTGGTGGCGGTTATGGAAGAAACATGGTGATGGCTTGTGCTGCACCACAAGTTGAACGTCGTGCAAAGTCAATGAGAATGACATCAGCTGCTGTCAAATCGAGTAACATTGCCTCTGAATTCAGCATCGGACGCCCAGCAACAATTGATGACCGTACCGAAGAATACAAAGTGAATATCGGTCAATTCACTCTTCCAACCAAGCTTTCCAATGTCACTGTTCCATCAAGAAATGCCGCCGCTTTCCTCGTTGCCAACTCTGTCAATTCTTCTGATTATCCACTTGTAGCTGGACAAGCGTCTATCTTCCTCGATGGAGCTTTCGTCAATAAAGGAGAATTTGAAGATGCAGTTGTATCTCAGAAGTTTGAAGTCTCGTTGGGAGTTGATCCAAACATTCGTGTTGAGTACAAACCAGTCAGAAACTATCAAGAACAAAGCGGAACTGTTGAGAAGATCAACTCTCAAGTCACCGAGAAGACAACTTCCGTTACTAATCTTCGTCCAAATACTGTTCTTCTCACTATTCGTGAACAACTTCCAAGATCTACTGATTCTAGAATTAAGGTAAGTAACCAAACAAACGCTTTCTAAAATTCCAATTTTCTATTTCCAGGTTCGTCTCGAGTCCCCAGAAGCCAAGGAAGTCGCTGAGTCAAGCACTGAACCATCTGTTGGAGCTGAAATTACTCCAGAAAAGATTCTCGATTACACTGTTGAATTGGCACCAGGACAGTCTGGAACATTCACTGTCAGATACGTCACCGAGCATCCACAAGCTGAACAAGTCAGCTACGAAGAGAAGTTCTAACTTGATCACTTTAATATCTTTTTACCGGCTGTAATTTTGTAATTTGATGATTCTCTCACTAATGTAAATTATCATGTAATAAACATTTTTATCTGTTTGAATTATTAGATTTGTTTTTAGAATTTCCTCGTTTATTTCGAGAAAAAATATAGTATTTTTAACATTGTAGAAAAATGAGTGAGGAGAGTTCCATAACGAGCAGTTCTAAATAGCATCGAGTAAAAAACAAACTGAGTTATTCGTGTCTCTAATAAACTAGTCTATCTATAATATTTCTTGAATTCCGTGAAAAATCCATACTTTACAACTCTTTCTCGTTGTTTGCTGCAATTTCTGCAAAAGTTTGATGTGTTTTTGTACGGTTCGCTTTGAATTAGGTCGCTAGAGTCCAAACACATTCGAATGATTGATGTACTAATTAAAAGAAGAACAGCTATTCTCGAAACAAGGAAGTGTTTCTCATCAGGAAGTGATTGAATTCAGGTGCTAAGTATCTTCTTGTCGTTGTGTTGTGAGACTCTAGTTAGCTAGAGATGAAGTTTTCCGGAGAGCGATCATGATTATTCGTACCCTTCTTGTTTTGAGAAGCGTAACCCTTTTCCAGCATTTTCTCTCATCAAAGATCAAAAACCAGTCCGACGTCTTCTGCCCCTGTGATTTGTGCTTCTTTCCTCTTCTCTCACTTTTCTTGCTCGACGACTCTTTTCTCAAAAATAAAAATTTCCGTCTCTTCTCACAACACTTGGTCAAAGAATGATCTCGTTTCAGTGGTTTCGAAACGTTTAGTTTTCGGAACACAATCTCTTCTTCCCCTTCGTGTCCCCTCCCCTTTTACCCATTTTCCCATCTCTTTTTTTCTCAACTTTTTCTCTCTATTTCTCTCTATTTTTCAATTTATCTCGTCGTCTGCTGTCACTTGCCAAAAAACGTATAAAAGAGAGGCCAAAAGGCCACAATTTATTGTGTATTTCGAGGAAGAGTGCGAGTTGTTTGCCTCAAGTTTCCATAGAGATTTTCATGCAATTTCCGAGGTTTCTTTTGGTTTTTTGGTCTTCGTCTATCTCGAATTCTCATTCAAATACACTTTTTGTCTTTTCGGCCGCCTTTCTCTTGTTCTATCTCAAATTTCGTGAAATCAACTATTACTAAGCGCGCTTCTCATTCTCAAAAATCTGTTTCCAGAAAATGGCAACTATCGTCCAGTCTCAAAAACTCAATCTTCACGATGTCGCCATCGTCCAAGCGCTCGTCTACACTTCCGAATCAAATTGTGCCGAGTTGAGAAGAACTTTCCAGTTAGATTTGGCCGCTGGATACAATGAGGTTAAGATTCAGGTGAGTAAAATCATATGTTTCAGAAAAAAATACTCCGGCTTTTAGTCTTTTGAACGATTCGTTTTCTTTTAGGTGGTTTTCGAACACTATACTGCTCGACAAACACTTCAAAGTAACACACCAAACGTATATTTACATTAGGCATCCTTTTGACCTCAAAATTTGATTTTCGTTTTTGCAAAACCGGTTTTCATTTCAATTTCTCTATCCGAATCATCTTCCGATTCTTTCAGAATCTTCCATTCGACTTGGTCCAAGACTCGATTCGTGTCTCTGGAGCAGGAGAAGCTGTGATTCATGACGTTTCCGTCAAGAATCAAGAAGGAGCTGACTTCGTTATTCCGGAGAGAGTTTTGGCGATCAAGGAGATTTTCGAGGAGAAGGAGAGAGCAAAGGACAAGATCAATGATAGCAGAACAGCTGTACAGAAGAGAATCGAAGGATTGGATAATCTGATCACTGAAATCGCGAAGCATGGAAAAGACGGAAGTTTCCATTTCGATGGACGAACAATCGAAAGTTTGAATGCTCTTCATGATTATCATCAGGAGAAAACAGTGACTCTTCGTGCACAAATTAGAACTCTCGATCAAGAATTCAGAAGAGCCGAAGAGGAGTTCCATCGGGCCAGCCAAGATTATGACAATACCGGATACAGATGGAGAAACTCAGCACAATACGCCAGTATTGTTGTAGAATCAGAAGGAGGATCAGTTGAATTGACTATTACTTATCAAGTGAACAATGTCGCATGGTTCCCATTCTACGATATCCGTGTCACTTCTGGAGAGGCCGCTGAAATGCACATAACTTATTTCGGAAAGGTCCGTCAATTCAGTGGAGAAGACTGGAAGAATGTCCCAATTGTTTTGTCAACTGCCAAGCCAGCTCATGGTGTCAAGACTCTTCCAAAACTTGGAGCACTCGAGGCATCGATTGTTGTGCCGGAGCCAGAACACCAAATGCGCGGTGGATACAGTGGAATGCAGATGATGGAGTGCGCATCATACGACGCTGCTCCCCAAATGTTAGGAAGAGCCATGTTCAAGACTGCTTCAGCCACAGTGAAATCGAGTAACATTGCCTCTGAATTCAGCATCGGACGCCCAGCAACAATTGATGACCGTACCGAAGAATACAAAGTGAATATCGGTCAATTCACTCTTCCAACCAAGCTTTCCAATGTCACTGTTCCATCAAGAAATGCCGCCGCTTTCCTCGTTGCCAACTCTGTCAATTCTTCTGATTATCCACTTGTAGCTGGACAAGCGTCTATCTTCCTCGATGGAGCTTTCGTCAATAAAGGAGAATTTGAAGATGCAGTTGTATCTCAGAAATTTGAAGTCTCGTTGGGAGTCGATCCAAACATTCGTGTTGATTACAAACCAGTGAGAAACTATCAAGAACAAAGCGGAACTGTTGAGAAGATCAACTCACAAGTCACCGAGAAAACAACTTCCGTTACTAATCTCCGTCCAAATACTGTTCTTCTCACTATTCGTGAACAACTTCCAAGATCTACTGATTCCAGAATTAAGGTAAGTATCATAACCAGACTACCGCATTTTAAAATTCCAATTTTCTACCTCCAGGTGCGCCTCGAGTCTCCAGAAGCAAAGGAAGTCGCTGAATCTAGCCCAGAGCCAGCTGTTGGAGCTGAAATTACTCCAGAAAAGATTCTCGATTACACTGTTGAATTGGCACCAGGACAGTCGGGATCTTTCACTGTCAGATACGTCACCGAGCATCCACAAGCTGAACAAATCAGCTACGAAGAGAAGTTCTAAACACTTCTTTCTCCGTTTTTCTTAAAGAATGCTTTTCTGATTTCCTATTGTAACTTGTATAATTTGCTTTCTTCGCTAATGTAAAATAAAATGTAATAAATAACTTTATTCGTCGTTTTTCTTGCGGCGTGGCATCGTCGACTCGATTGTTCTCCTGAGGAACTCCTTGTTTGTCCCGAGGCTCTTTGGCTTCAGATAGCCTTGTGGTCCTACTTGCTCGGCACGTTCCTTGGCTCGCTTTGCTTCGAATAGAAGCGCCTTTTTAGCCTGGAAGTAAAAGAACTTGACTGATAGTTTTGCGAAACCTTCTTGTTCGAGAGGACTACACGGTAATTGCATCGAGTTCACGCTCCAGCGAGGCTCGTCGTGTACTCCTCTCGGACTATTTTTCAGAATATTTTTTTGAGTTTCGGTATGAACCTGGCTAGGAAGCTGAGAAGCAGATAGGTTGAAAAATTAAAAATTTAATTACCTTATCGTACTTCTCCTCCTCTTTTTTCTTTTTCTCGATTTCCTCGACTTCTTTCTTCTCCGAAGACGTCGACGGCTTCTGATCGTCTTCTTTTTCCTCTTCAACTTTCAGATCCATTTTTCGTTTTCTGTTCAGAAAATTCTGCATCATTTGTTTCTTTTTTGCGTCGTCTGACATCTGGAATCAATTTCTTTTAGTTTCTTTTTGTTACGTTGAGATCTTCTGAAAACGTAACGCAGATGGGCGATTGACCACGATTTGTAACTTTTTAGTGTGTAAGAAATGCAAACAAATCGTTAAAAACTAATCTTTTTATGGAACAAATTCGAGGCAAGTTAACAACAAGAATCATAAAGAAGGAAAAATGACCAGTTTTTCTCTTTTTCAAGTGAATTTCAGCATATAAATACTTTAAAGAGAGACTCTAGCGATACAAGGCAATTAGGGGGAAAAGGGGACAAAGTGAATCATGAGCAATAATTCAGAAAAGTGGTTGTTTTCAAATTGAGAAAATGTACAAAACCTCTTTAAAATGATAATACCTCGTTGAAAAAGTGACGAAAGGGATAAAAAGGGGAAGAGGTACAAGAAAAAACACGCAATTCACGCCTATTTAACATGAAGGATGGGGGTGCAGGGGAGCGAGCTTGGCTGCGCAGAGGAAAAAGCAAACCCAATAGAAAAAGACACATAAAATTATAAAATCTACAAAATACACTATAGATATATTCACACGAACAGTAGAGGTGGCTGGAAATGAAGATATTATGCTTGATATCGATTGAAAATATGACTAGTCTTGAGGGAGTACGCGGGGTAAGGGGATTTGAGCCGGGGTGCGAAATAGAGATTAATCGGTGATGAAAGTGGAGTATTATTAGATTAGCAAGCATCGAGATGCTCCTCGACAACTCCAGAATCTAATGAATTGAAGGAGAGACGACGGAACGATGATCCATTCACACCGTTTGTCGAGGAATTGGAGGATCCGGCACTGCTGTTACTGCCGTTCTGAAAACATGAAAATTGGGATGAAATCATAAAAATAAGTTGCTTACCGAGAGTTTCATAGACTCATCCATATCAGGAAGACCACTATCTCTCTGATTATCCGATCTGATTGTCGTATGATGCTCCATTTCCATTTCCAGTCTAACTTGCTCCATTTCAGTCGCCTCTCGTATCGATTCTGTCACATCTGCCACAAAATGACACCGATCTTCGTAATTCCGAGCGTTGAAATGAATCTTATCCTTATTCGGGCAAGTGATGGTCAATCCGAATTCATATTGTCCTCGCTGGAATTCCGTGACATGAGCGCCGAGAAGGACTGTCCATTGTTTGAGTGTATACGTGCAGCCAGCCATTGAAGTGGATCCACGTCGAACTCCTTTCGCCACAACAATCATATCATTGAATAGAAATACATCTCGTTCCCGAGCTGTTGATGATTGTCGTTTTGTTGGGTCAGACACTTGCTGGAGGCGACAATAGCAGACGAGGCGGCGAGGTGTTTCAGTAAGACGCTGGAAATGCATAATTATTATTTGATTGCCCGTTAATTAAGATGAAAACTCACTGGTTTATCCTTCCCAACAATCGCTCGATCCACCCTCTGTACTTGTGCAACATGATCATCTCCTGCTTTCAACTCATCCTTCTTTATCCTATCATAAATTCCTTCCAACGTTTTCCTATCAATATCCTCCCCATTTTTCTCTCCGGATATCTTATCTTGACCTCTCAAATTCTTCACAAAATCCGCTTGAGTCATTCTCTGTTTTACATTCGGCGAGTGTAAATCTGTATTGAGCATTATAATTGCAAAGGATAACAGATGAATCGTATCCCATCCACCGCGGAAATTCGATGTTCTTTTCGGATTTGATTTGGAGTAATGAAGAGCGAACGCTTGAATAATCCGATCGATTTTCTCAGCTTCCTTAGGAAGAATAAAGAATTGCATTGCCTTACGAAGAGCAACGTCTACTTCCAGTCCACGAATATCAATCATTCCAGTGAAATATTTCAAAACAAGACTATGATACGGTGAATGAAGTGTGCCAATATATTCTCCAACCATTGATTTACTCAATCCTCGTCGTCCGAATAATAAACTGGCAAGGGAATCCGGTGAGCTTTTCACAAAACCCCACGCCGTCAGTAGTTGGACACCTCGCTCTGGCTTTCTGGAAAAATTGGAAATTGATTGATTCCAAACAAGAGAAACTCACTTATTGAAAAAGTTGAGAGCTATCCTATACTGCCGTTTTCTCTCCTGATCTGTCATTTGGCGAGGTGGCTTCACTTCTGATTTCTTTCGTCCGTTGCTGGATTCACTGCGTCTGAAATGACAAGAGATGCGGTGGTCGTGGCAAACAGAAAAACGACATAAGCAATGTGGGAAGCATACTAATGAGTACTTGCACAGTTGCATGTGATCTCATATCGAATGATTTTAAAGGCACATGACAGTGAGTTCAGAGAGCACTAGTAGGAAGATTTGTCGTTAATTTTTAGGCCAAAATCTCCAAAAAAGAGAAGAAAACTCACTCATGAACTCGATGCTTATCCAATCTGGGTAACGAGTTCGAGTGTGCCGGATTGTGATTGACCAGTGACGGTCTCGGAAGCCAAACTTCTGTACTCGCCAACTCGGCGGCGGCGGGTGCGCAACGAGCTGTCGACGAGGCGAATCGACGATTTCCCAATCGGGGTGACATTAGACTATCTGCAAATAGATGGTTTTAGATGATTTGGTGGCTGTGTGGAGGATAAATTTGCATATTGGTATGTGGAGAAAAAAGGAAGGAAGAAGACGTTCACACAACACTTCTCGCTTTTTCGTTACTTTTCAAAGTATAGTCAAAAACTGAATAAATAATTAGGATGGTGACGAGTGCGGAGACAAAAAAACTTGGAATTCCAAATTTTTGGGAGAAGAAGAAGTCCTGAGAATGGGAAAACAACCTAGAAGCTTTTCGAGAGGGGAAAAGACCAAAAAAAGATCGTCTCAGTCAGAAAAAGTGTGTGAATCACTAATGTTGACAAACAGGTTGACAGAAGGAGGGGAAAAGATTGAAATGAGCAAACAGGGGCTTCTTCGAAATGAATTTTTATTCGAAAAGAATAGGAATTGAAGAATTCTGGAAAATGTGATGTCTGAAACTATTTAATTAAATTGTTTCTTAAGAGATTAGATTAAGAAAAACAGACGAGGAATTGACCGGTGATCAGGGGGAATAATTGGGAAAACAGGAATTTTTATGGGAGTCTGAAAAAGTTTTTGACGAAAAAAGCTGAAAATACCCCAATTTTCAGCAAAACGTTTGAGAAAAATAGTTTTAAAAATCCAGAACCGATCAAAAATCTCACAAATCAATTTTCCGGGTAATTTCAGCCATGAAAAAAGAGAAAAAAAACACATCATCAGGAAATAAAAACCGGTGTTACCACAGTTCAGAATAAACAAAAATGTGTTATTGTAAAAAAAAACAATTGATTCTTGAACAACGAAGAATTGTTATAATATATGTATTCGAAATCTGATATGTTCTGGAATTTTCGACGAGTTGTGGAATTTTTTGAAAAAAAAACAGAGCGAAACAATTGATTAACAAATACAGAGTTCTGGAATTGATCTTCTATTTTTGTTCTCTTCGTTTCCGATAAAAAATGATAATAAAGATAAAAAAAGAAGGAAAAAAATGACTCGAGTGGAATGTGAACTGATTGCCATTTCTCTCTTTCACTTATCATCTGCTTTCTATAGGGCGAAGGAGAAGAAAGTGGTCGAATTGACAACAAACTGATCAGATCATCGAAGTCATTGAACTTTGAAGTGGGGGGGATGGATCTTATGACTGAAGGAGGAGAGAGTGGAAACTAGAATATTGTTTTTCTTCCGAACCATCTTCCAGAGGAAACTGTCAGGAAAAAGGTGTCAAAAACTGGTAATGAGAAAGTGCACTTTTTTCTTTTTCTCAGCCATTAAATTTCGAAAAAAGTGGAAAAAAGTAACTAAACAATCGAGGCGGCATTTGATGTTTGAGCCTGTCACCCCACTTCTATTTATCTATTTCGGTGATCAGTCGATGCAGCCGTTCCGTTCAAAACGACACAAAAAAAGAACCTTGTATCATTTATAAACAAATAATGAATCGAAAAGCAACATTTGTGATCTCTCGGAGCCAAGTGAGAAGATTGCAAGAAGAAATTTGTCGCGAGAAAATAATTTAGTGACCGGGAATTGGCGCCGGCAGTGAGAAGATGAAGAAGAAGAAAAAGAGGAAGAATTCACACATATTGCCACCAAGAAGAAATAAACGAAGGGAGGAGACTTTTATTTTAAACTCCACTCCTTGCGGTCACTCTTCAGATTTTTAAATTAGTAGCTCTAGCTTCTTCTCGTTTCTTTTTGTGTACGGGTAACGAGGAAACAAAAAAAGGCAATTTCAGTTTTTTTTTCACCACTCACCAATCATATTTGAATTCTGCAAATTGGCTAGAACTGGCGGCGCCGGTGACGGTGGACTCCGATCAACAGTGTTCGAACGGGCGGCACGATCTATTCGGAGTTGAGCGCTGAGACTTGTGGCGTACCGGCTGAAAATAAAAATATACGAATATGAGAGAATTTGGCGAAAAATCAATTATGTAATGAGTTTGTAACCGAGAATTGATGATTTTAACAGAGATACTTACATTATTTTCAAATAAATAGCTATTAGAAAGTCTATAATTGCCGTAATCGCGTTGTTTTTCATTTTTAGTCGGTGAAAAATATTTTTATCAGGGCGCTCATGATGAAAAAAAAAACAAATTTTGAATTTGCCTCGCTGAAACTTATCAATACAGCGCGCTTGCTTCGTTTCTTTTTACGGGGAATTTTCTATTTTTTGTTGATTTTTCAAACTTTTCAAACGGAAGTCATCTCAAAAACCACTAGTAACTATTTTTAAAATGTGTCCTTTCCAAAAATTGGCATCTTCTTCGTCACACAAGAAGGCACAATGATTAGGGTGTCGACAAGCAGACAGGGGGCTCCCCAAAATGTTTATTTTCGGTTCTTGACAGCTTTTTCCGCCCCGACTCCAAAATTATCTGGAGCAACAGCAGTGGTCAAGCCCAGTGCCGTCCCTATTTTGACACGTTCTTTCTCACCATTACGAATCGTAAAAAACCATAGTTTTAGAGATTTCAAGGGGCAAAAAAAGCAAAAAAAGAAGGAAAAATTATGGTGTGTGCCAAATAAATACTTCTGCAGAATGGGTCCTCTCAAGACCGGAAAGGATCGTTTCACCATTACCTATAGTGGAGGAGGAGAAAAAAAACGGGAAACTGGGAGGAAGAAAAATATTATAAAAATAATGTCTATCGAAACACAAAGGAGCAAAAGAGGAGAAGAAATTGGCTCAATTTCATGGCGTCATGCGCCGATTTTGAATACGAGGCAATAATATATGAACTGTTTTTTCGTTGAGGTTTGGTCGTGATTGAAAAATTAGCTTCTCAAAATAAAAATTTCCTAACAAGAGGAGAAATACGTTATCTTCGATACAGGTGACGGAGAAAGTTTATAAAGCGATGCGAAAAACGAAAACACACACCGAGGCGCGAGAATCAGAAACAAGTGAGTGAAACGAATTGCCATAAAAAGACCGTGTCTATGGATTCTCTCTTGAATCTCGCCTTACGAAAAACGACGACGGCTACATTTTTATGAGGAAAATGGCTATAAAAGGAGTGATGTCTCAACGCCGCCGGTTCTCCTCTTTGACTCATTTTGAGTCATTTAGACGTCGTGTGCCGGTACCAGTATGGAAAAGTAGGTCGAGTATGAGAAAAAGCAACTAACCTGGTTAGTGATAGCTCGTTCCGCTGACTGTTTGACACTCCGCATCTTGCATCGAGATGGTCTGGTATTCTGTAAAAAAGGGGTGGATAGGAATTGTTTGAAGAAGAAGAAAATTGATATAGACTATATCAAATTAAGAGGGTATCGGACACATAAAGCAGGTATTAAGTTGAAGGGAACGTTCGATTCAAAAGAAAACATCAGATTGCCATCGGTGTTTGGTTAGAAACACAAAGGAAAAAAAGATATTTACTGATGTGATAATGTTCCGGAAACATGTGTTTCAAAGAAAACGAAAAGTGTGTCTTAGAGTTTCTAGTTAGCAGATGGGTTACGGTAATGGTCATTCTTCGGACGGCATCTAGAGAAACAACGCCATCCATCACTCTCCCCTTCAATAAATGATCAATCAGTTGACTGTAGTCGAGAACTGGTTCTATACCATTTTCTCAAAAAACTGTAAAAATAATACTTTTCTGCAAAATTGAATCATGTCTCGGGTATGTTGTAGCAGTAAATTTAGTGAACAACAACATTAATTGTAGAAAGAATTTTTAAAAAAGTAGAACGTTCTTGGTGACCAAGTTCTTTGTGTCTATGGACTTTTGTTGTTGTGAGTAGGTCAAGTAAGACGTAAGTATAGTTGGCTGGAAACGTTTTGGACTGGAAATTGGAAAATATGAACTTCTTTACTAGGGAAGGTCATGGAGTTAGTGTGAAGATATGGGACGTGGTCAAAGTTAGGAAAAATGATAAATTATTACCTTTTAAACACGCGAAAATTGCAAAAAAAAAACATTTTTCGTGAATCAGAAAGGTAATAATTTGTCATTTTTCAGAATTTGGACCTTATTTTTCTCGAATACTGGGCCTCGAGGGGGTAACAACTAAATATATATTTGAAATCAGCGTTTTCTCAGCTTTCGAATGATATAGGTTACGTCCAATAGCTCCAAACTAACTTCATGACCTTCCCTAGTTAGACGAAAACTAAGATCCTAGCTCGCGTTTTATCAATAGAGCGCACTTTCAAACTTTTCAAAAAATAAATAAGTTGACAACTTACGTATCATGTTTATGCCTAATCACCATCCACTGTTTCATCAAGCAATAATCTCTCCATGCCCTCTGAATAATCGTCGCAGCTCTATGAGCCAGTTGTGTTCCACCGTATCTCCTCTCCAGAACTTGCACTTTTCGAAGTGCCAACTCATCTGATAGCTGATATCCTTTCTGTACAAATACACGACTCGTTGATGTTGTCCCTCGCCATTCTTTTGTATCTCGCATTGTCTCCTGAAAATTTGGAAGAGTTAAAGAATTAGAGTTCAGGAAGCAGATAGGAAAATAAGCATTATAGAAAAGACTGAAAACATATGAAATGATCAAAGATGAGACTGAAATTGGCTGAAACTGAAACCACATACAAACTGACACTAAAAATAGTAATTTTTCCGTTTCATCGAAATGAAAAGGTTATCATCAACTTTCGGAAATAAAAATCATTGGGTCGAAATGAGCCGATTATCGGGTGGGAATGATAACGAAAAGAAGTCAGAAAGACTGGAAATAGATCAATAATGGCAACTGGACACATTAGTCATCAGGGCGTTCCTGGTGATTGTTTGGTTGGCATGATAATATGATAAAAAACGGTTTTTGGAGAGAGAAATGTTAGGAGAGAAGGTTGGTTTTCATGGTTGAGAGAACTTTCAGAATCGATTAAAATATTTTGGAAATGAAATAGTGGGAATCGGTTTGGAATGTGGTCTTTGAGAGGATGGGACATAAAAGTTCAGATGATTTATTTAATCAGCAATAGCTTTCTATTGATTGATTTAAATGTGAAAATCGAAATCATTAAGTTTTTGGACTCAGTTTTGTGATTTAGATCTTTAGATCAAAATTGAAATCTGGTGTAACAAGTTTTGTTATAAAAAGCGAAAGCTCAAAGTTTGACAAAATCCACTCTGAATTCACCTCTATAGTCATGAACCTCTAACTCGAATTTTCAAAAAAAAAAGCTACCGTATGCCTCCTGCTACATTATCAACTCAATCACTCAATAGAAAACGAAAAAAACGACTGACACAAATCGGAAACTCGGGAGAAAAGAAGCAAAAAGTTGTGTAGCAAGAGGCACACTTGCAAAAAGAAGAAGGAAATTTGATATTTTCTAGGAGAAAATAGAAAAAAGAAGAGGTCAATTTGAAGAAAAAAGGAAATAAACTGCATTTTTTCGCATTTCCAGTTCAATTGGTCAATCCAGAAGACAAAAAGAAGAAGAAGAAGAAGAAGAAGAACTACATCATCGAATTGATTATTGATGGACGAGAGGATAAAAAGAAAGGGACATTTGTGATGTATTTCTGAGGACGAAAAGAGACCGGGTTGCATAACAATGAGGAGAAAAAACGAGAGAGAGAAGCTTGTTCTTTTTATAGAAGAAGAGACATTGGAGAGAGTGATCCATCCGAAAATCAAAAGAGGTTGCCGCTAATTAATGGGAAGAGATTCTGGATGTGAAAAAAAGGAATAATGAAAATAGGCGAGGAATAATAATAGGATCAGGTTCTCGGTATGCAGAGAAGAAAATTGGGAAAAAGGTTTGGGGAGGATATTTGGCATTTAGGAGCATAATTAAGGGGGAATTCTAGAGTTTATTGAGATTCAGGGGTTCAGAATTCGAAGTTCAAAATTTTAGGATTCCAGAATTTTGAGTTTTGGGAATTGGATTCAGAAACCTCGAACCTTGAATTAGAGATTATGGATCTTGGCTTACAAAAGTTCTCATCTCTGCTGAGATTCTGAAAAGTGCAACTCAGAATGCCAGATATCAAATGTTTCGAATTCAGAGAGAATATGTTCCAGATTTGGAAGACTAGATTCCAGATTTCCAATTCAGAATCTAGATTTTCTGATTACAAATCCTGAACTTCCGGCTCTAAATTCTAGGACCTTATACTCTAAATCTCAAACCTCAGATAACGAATTCAGAATTTCTTGATTCTGGATTCTGGATTCAAGGATCTGATTTTGAGTTCTAAATCTAACGATTTAAAGTTCAAGATTCTCAATCTGAGATCTCAATTTTCTAACATTCCAGACTTGAAAAAAAATCAAAAAACCGTTCCAAATGACATTTCGAAATTTCTCGAATTCTCTTCTCCGGTAATCTCTCCAATCCGCTTATTTCAAACACCCTTTTTTCTCCAAAATGTTCCAAAGAAACCTCTCAAATGAAAAAAGAAAAAGCAATAAGAAGGTTCTTGATGTCTCCAAAACCAAAAAAACTTCCATGGGAGACTAAAAAATATGTCGAAAAAGGGAAAGATCTCGAGGCTGATCCCCCCTAGGGGAGATTTGGCAGACCAGAAAGCGGTTCTGAAGGGCAACTTGTCCGTTCTTTTTTTCATTTTTCTATTTTTCTGTTTCCTTTTTGCATGACCTTTGACATGACAAGGGTGTCAAATGTGACAGAAATTCAAAAATAGATTTCAAGAAATGGAAACGAAAACGAAAAAAATACCAATTGATAAGAAAAAGAAATAAAAAGAGCTGTGGTGCAAAAACAGTATTTCATGTCTTTTTCAGAAAGAAGAAATATCAGAGAGAGACAGATAATATGATATGAATGAGAGTGAAAGAGAGACTTTGACGTGCTTCACCTCATAAATTGATGAGAGAAATAGTGTAAAGAATTGAGGAGAGTTGATAGAGAATGTCATAAAGACATCAGACACATCGGGAAGAAAATGAGGGAAGGAGAGGAGTAGTGTGAAGATGAGTTGGCAGGAGCAAAAGAGAGGGAGAGAGACAAATTGGAATAGTACTATTCAAGGAGTGGAAGTTTGGGATCTGGAGATGTTCAAATAAACTGGTGGGGAAAGGAAATTCCAATGGAACCCAAACGTTTGAACGATTTCTAGGACAGTGCCCAACCGAGGCTAGAGAAAAATGTGTATGTGTATTCGCACGACACACGTTTTACAGCCGCGCTCCACCGAAACCAATGACGAGTGCGTAGGAAATGGAGAGACTCAGAGAAAAAGAGAGAATGGAATCTCAATGGAGCGCGGTTGTAAGACGTGTGTCGTGCTAATAAGACAATCAGATTGTGGTGAGGCGTCGCTGATAAATCTTGCTGATTTTTGAACGAGCGACATTGAACTTCAAGATAAATATGGGTTTTAGTCGATAAAGCATGATAAATGAAATGGTACAGCAAAAAAACGTTGAAAACATCGATTAAAATACGAGTTTATCTCGAAATTCAATGTTGCTCGTTAAAAATCAGATGGAATTTCATCCGCGCCGCTTGCAGTTTAAGCTCCGCCCAGTGCGATTTTTTTTTGAAAATTCTTATCGAAACTTTATTTTTTCACAGTAAACACGGGGTCTGGGGTGAGTACTGAAAGTAAACGCGCTCCACTAGATTTGATTTTTTAAAAGTAAAGATTGAAGCAGCATGACTCTTTCTAACACTATGACATAATCTCAAAACTGTTCGATTTTCCCTAAAATCGGTTATCTCGTGAAAAATCGTTCAAAAACTTCTATTTTTATTTATTTACCTAACTCTAGACACCCCCTTTTCAAATCATGCTGAAATCTTCGTGCAAATCTAAAATCTAAAATCCCACATCCAAAAATCGCTCCCAAAAAACAAAAACACCAAAAAACGTCATCCACTGCCCATCAATTTGTGAAAAGCCTCCTCTTCTAACAGACCACAAAAATGCTTTTTTCTAAAAGATGTCCTTGTTGAGAACAAAAAACAAAAGAAAAAAATATAAAAGAGAGCAAGAAAAGAGCAAAAAGGGGAAATGTGGAAACAGTTGACGTTGTCGGAAACGGAAATCTTCAATCGTTTGAACGACGTCTTCGAGTAAATTACAGCTTCTGACTGCACATGTTCACGGCTAGAAATAGATGTTTCAAATGACGTTAAAGTATTGAAATTGTGACTCAATGTTTTTTGGTTAACTATTTAACGAAAGGAATGAAGGAAGAAGAAGGGTGAGAAAAGTGAGAATGTTGAAATACGAGAAGATTGAGATAGAGGAAGAAACGAGGAATTTTTATGACGTGGCTGTTTTGTTTTATCACATTCATTTCCTGTTGTAAGACTAAGAAACATTTACAACCAGATGGACATCTCCAAATAATCGTCAGAACAATGAAATGAGCACAAAATTGATGGGCCTCTTTCCTCCCAACTTTCCACTAGTACTACAAGCACTTTCCGTATAATTAGGAGCCCACTCAAGCGTTCGGGACATGTCCCTTTTCCGTTTCTCTCTTGAATCATCCACAACGATTGAGAGGAGGGAGTGAAAGAGGGAGAGAGTCCAAAATGGGCAATTAGGTGCCAAAAGATTTGAAGAGATAGGATTTTCGATGGATGAGGGGGGAGGAGAGTGGAGAATGGGATAATTGGGTAAGAGAGCAACAAAGGGTGGAATAGGATACAGAATCAGAGTAGAATGTGGAAAAAACAGAGATTGGCTGAAACCTGGAGCAGGAAAGAATTTGACAACGGGAATTTATTAGCTCGGCACAGTTCTTACAACTGCGATCCACCGAAATGCCTTTGAAGAATGTCTCTTATCCACTGAGTCTCTCAATTTTGCACATAATTCTCTTTAGTTTCGGTAGAGCGCGGTTGTAAGACGCGTACCGTGCTAATACAGAGTTCGAAAAATTGATAATCTTGGAGAGCTCACCACGTGGTCATAGAAAAATCTCACAGCTTAAAATTTTTTAGCATGTATTCAACATAGATTTTGGTTTTGTAGGCAACAAAATGTTTTGAAAGATAGCCCCGTTTTTTCAGCCTCCTGTGAGGATGACTCAGGTGGAATTCATTCATTCTAGGTGAGCACTTCTGTACGGATCATAACTCTCTAAAAATCCAAAAATATCTAAATGTGGACCACTACAAAAGTGATAACCAAGACCTATACAATAAACTGTAGGGTACTTTTCAGAGTTCTGACCAACTTTGAGAACTCAATCTGGTGTTAGAAACTTAGAAACAGGGACACTGCTCATCTGTTTTTGTAGTTGAAGACTTATTTGTGCAGGCTATCCTAAAAAATGAATAGCAACAGTCTAAGTTATTTCAACTTATTTTCAGTTTGACCGGCTTCATCTCCCTATAATCGATCAATTATGAAAATAAAGACCTACTCTGTTACACCTAATATTCCAAAAATTAAGTTGACGGTTTTCAGAAAATAACAAAAAATGACCGCAAACCAAAGTCCAAACAGACCATCCCAAGCCAAATCCTCAAAATTACTAACGAGTAGAGAAGACGAGAACAAACTTAACCAACAAAAGCGAGGGGTCATAATCATGGAAGAAAGTGAAACTGGTCTCCTCTCCCGAACATGCTTCACTCTCTCTTTCTCTGTGTCTCTTCAATTTATTACAGTCTCTTGCAGAGAAAAAGAGTCACTGAGCAAACAAATCCAACTGGATTCTTTTTTCTGTTTCTCAGTTTTCTACAGTTCCAGGTATGAGGACAGACAACGAACATAGAGAACTGTTTATGACGAAAAAAAAAGTGTTCAGCCTTTAATTGCTACTGTTCAGAAATTGAGGTGAAGGTGGTGGAACTGAATTGGAAAGGAGGGAAATGACATTCTAGAATATTTCCGACAGAGCAATCACGCTCTATTGATAACATTTCACTCCTAAAACTAACCGTACGTATGACTAATGATGACGTGGCAAATTGGATAAGCCTATTGACTAAAAAAGTGTTTATTTTGAAACTACAAAAACCACCGCTATCCACCGACCGACCGCCAAACCAAACAATCCTAAAACTAACCACCTGTCAGCTCGTTTTTGTTTCTTTCGGGACAGTATCGGAAATGGAAATAGTATTTTCCAGAAACATATTTTGCTGACCTTGAAACGAGAAAAAAACTGGAGAGAGAGGGGAAGAAATGAAGCGAGACGGCATTGAAAAGTGGAGGAAAATGTGAGGAGGAGGCTACTTAAAAATTGATAAAATGGCGATGGATTGATGGGTCGAAGAGGAGGAGAAAATGGACACCAGACAGGAGAAAAAGACGAATGAGTGGTTGGGATGAAGTAGAAGAAGATGGCGACCGAAAAAAAGTATTGCTCTGGGAGCCAACCGAGAGAGCGATCAAAGAGTGCCGACTGGAAGAGAAGAGAGAGGGGAAGGGGGAATGATAATAAAATAGTGGGATGATTGATTTGAGAGAAACCATCATGATTTCGGTTGTAACGGTGTTCATGCGGGGATTACGACGATACAAAGAAATTACACTGAAGTGTGAAAATCACATTTTTCTGATGGATTATCATGAGGTGATAATTTGTGAGGGACGTAATATCTAAAGTGAGGGTTCGAAAGTTTTTGAAGTTTAAAAATACGAAGGACTGTATTTCTACCCCACGTTGAAGATGGCTGAAACTGTGGGAGAGGTGGAAATGTGATAGTGAAGAAAAAAAACTTCGACCTAATAAAAATGTGCAAATTTTTCTGTGTGATAGATGGATAATCTATCAAATAATTTATTCTAAAACTGTTACTATTGTGCAGTAGAGTCCAAATGCACTCTGATGAAATTTGAAAATAGGTTGATTTATCACGAAAAACTTTTATTTCAAAAATTTGGATCTATCAGATCTACTGCTCATAATTATGAACCGACGACTGCAAAAACAAAGAACAATGCGAAATTTTGTGTCAAAAACTGGATAAAAATATGTTTAGCAGCTACTACAAGACCTAAAAATCAAAATTTTACATTCTAAAAATTTTAATTACAATGAAAACCTTTTCTTCAGCAGCTGTTTATCGAAATAACAATATTGTATGATGAATTCTGGTCGGGGAAACTACATAAAACATCTAAATCTAAAAATTTCAAAAACCAAAAAACAAGAAAATCCCAAAACCCACAATAATACAAAACAATAACATTCTAAAAAATTGAAACAACATGCAAATTTCTCTAGAAACCATTCGTGACCCGAATGACCATGCTTGATGATTTCTTGGCGTGAAACGATGGCGTTAGAGGGGTGCAAATGTGTGCATGTGCTAAGAAGAGCCTCCACCAAATGATGAGAGAATCGATAATTCAGAAGAGACGCAGACACAGATGGCCAAAAGGCTCTGTCTTCTCAGCTGCGCAGGAGGAAGAAGAGGACAAGAAAAGGAGCAGCAACATTCGGATAGAAGAGGAAGAACCAGTTGTTTTATTTGTTCGCGGTGCGCGGAGTGACGGACCCTTCAGGTCAATTGGATTTGTTTACCCCCGAATGCCTGGGGGACCATTGACGACAGGGTGAGGGATGGTTCACGAATTACTGATCATTATCGGATGTAATGACAGAAGACAGATGACGATTAGAATCAGAAGATTGGGGAGAGGGATGGGCAAAAGCTGTTCGTTTTTTGATTAGTAGAGATAGGAGAGAGAGAATGAGGAGGAGAGACGCAGAGGTGAAGACGGTAATTAACTTAACAAGTGGGTTGTTAAACGTCTTGTTAGATAGTCTAGTCTCGTTCATGGAATGGCGTCGTGGGGCAATGTCAAGAAAAGTTGGGAGTCAAGACACTGGAACACTTCAAATAGTTTCAGAATCGAAAAATTTTATAACTGAGTTATGAAATCTAGGATAAATTACTTCTTCCAAGTATTTCGGTTATTTAACATTAGCACTGCAAGTTTAAACTGATTTTGACCCTGTCCAATTTGAAACATCTCTAGTTTCTGGTTTCCAATTTTCTCAAATCTCAGACGTATCAGTTTCAGAATTTCAATATGATTTCAGCGTTTTCTGGAACATTCCAAAAGTAAATTGGTCAAGCACATCTGGACAGGGATGTTTAGGAACGGAACATTTTTAACAAAATAAGAAAAAAAAACGGACCATCTAAACATCAATATTTCAGTTGTTTGGTAGGAGTTTACGAGAAAACTTTCGGGTACTACGTTATGTTACGGTAGCTCTGTCGAAACTGGGCAACGAAATTGAGAAATGAGCAGATACAGTGAGAAAGACACACATGGCGCACTTGTGAAAACCGCCCATTTCAACATATTAGCAAATTCTAGTCCACAAAACACTACAAAAACTTTTGTATTCAAGTCAAGCCAACTAAAACTAGTAAGACACCACAAAACTATTTCGAATGACGACTGAATTTCTATAATGTTACGTAATCCTCTTGTGATGACAAGAAGAGTCTCTCGATTAGGTTTCATTCAAAAAATTTGCATAAGTACATGCAAATGGACATGGCTAGGTACTTGGCATTGTTGTTAACAGGATTAGTTGAATAGTCAAAGAGAGAAGAACTTGATGATGTGAATAGTGGACTGTATGGACTGGAGTTATTGTCTGGAACTTTCTGAGGACATCTGGAATGACAGAGCCACAGAAAAAGAAAAGTTATGAGAGCTTTCTCTCTATGCATCCAGAAATGAGTAACCGGAGAGAAAGTTGTAATTGAATCCCGAATGAATCGAAGGACAACAATATGGTGGTGGCAACGGAAGTTAGTCATATTCACTCGGAATATACAATCATATATTCAAATTCGGCAAGAGAGAGAGGTGTCATTTGATATATAGAATGAGAAACGGTGAAAAATATATGTATATGGATCGGGGAGGCAGGGAGCGAATGCGCAAGAATCAACGGGAAGTCGACGGATCATGCGGGAAGAAGGGAAAGAAAACGGAGGAGAAGATGGCAGATTGAGAAGAAGAAAAAGAGAGGAGAAAACATAAATCAGGTATGCTAATAAAAGATGAATACATAGATAATTGACACTAAATGTTCGTTAATGTGTGTCTTTCTCTTTTTTGTTAGATCTTTTTTCCGGAAGAGTCTTTGATGTCTGTCTGTCGGTGTGGAGGTCAGTCAGGATGTAAATTGATATTTCTTGTTCGGATTACTACTTTTCACCAGATTGGAAATGCACTGACTGGCAACGGGCCGGGCCCGGCCGATTTGAGAATTTTCACCTCCATGGCCCGGTCGGCCCGGGTCACAGTTCAAAAATTTGAATTTGAATTTTTTCATTTTTTTTGCAAAAAAGTAGAATTTTCGATTATTTTTTTACATATCGATAAAACTCAAGCGCACATAGGATTTTTGACTATTTTTGTAAGGTTTTGTGAAAAAATTGTGCACATTTTTTAACTTCGGACCGACCGGGCCGGGCCGGACCGATATTTTTCAAGTCTGGAAAAGCATTGAGTTCTATCTGTGTGTAAGTTCGCCCAGATGTCCCATTTTTGGATGACGACTGTTTGAGAGAAATACTTCGAAGTTTTGAATTTCCACTTTCTGTGCTTCTAGTTTTCCTCTGTCTGTGTGTGCTGGTGTCCGGATGTCTTGACTCTATTAAAGTTTTCTATCCTTGTTCCGTTAGATGTGTGTCGGTTTGTCCGAGAGTAATTTCGAAGAGATTCTGTTGTTCTGAGTTAAAGTACAAATGTTCAAAATCAGACTTTTTGAAACCGTCCAAGTTTGTTTAAATTTACTGTTTTGAGACTTCATAGAAAATATATTCATTTTTCTGGTTTCAGAGGTCTTTTGATCGAGTTGTTTCGGTTTCGATCCTGAGAATTCGCATGTCTCGAGTTCTGTATTCCTAGAAAAAATTCTCATTCCCCCTTCCCATGTCCAAATTTTTGTTGCATACCGAAATTAGTTTTCTGCCCTCTGAACCTTTCAATTTCTGCAAAACCAACAAAAAAGAGAAACCAAAAACTCAAAATAACTGCATACAACTACACTAATAAAACATGAATACCAACATAATTGACACCTCCCAATGACAACATTTACTATCAGTTCACTATGACTGACCAATAACTGGTCTCTCCCCCATTTCCTTTTCCTTTCATGTATTGTTATGAGTGTGAACCAAAGAAAGGAGAAAATGGAAAAAGTTATTTGGAAGAGAAAGGGGTGAAAGGCGTGTGATTTGGATGGAAAGTGACACATTGGATTAGTTATTATTGCTTTGAATAATAGTATAATGAAATCGAAACGTTTTCAATGTGATGCCTTTTCGTATTGGAATCGTTTGAAGGGGGTGAAAATGGATTGGGGGAATTCGACGTCGACTTAGAATCTCATCGTCTAGACGATGATAATTACTGGACAGATTAGAATATAAGAAAAGATAATTGTCAAATCAAAAGTATTTTTCATTTAAAGTTTTCATAGTCGGGACCTTGAAAGTTTAGTTTAAACTTGTATTAGATAGGAATTTCTCTTTTACAGTCCGACATGTTGCTCCATGCCTTGTCACCTTTATACTCTGAATCTACCCTCAGCAAACTTCTCTTCCTGGTAAAAAAGTCCAAAATCTGAATATTTTTTTCGTAGATCCAAGTAACTTTCGCAAAATACGTGCATCAGGTGTGGGAAGAAAAAAACAAAACGAAACAAGTTCTGAAGAAACGTATGGTGGGACACTTATATTTATTTTTGTTTTGTGTTGGTTTTTTGGTTGATTTGAGCAGTAGTTTTGTTTTGATTTTCTTTGGATACGCAGATTTGGCGTGATACAATGCAGTGCAAAAGTATACGAGCTTTGGGCGTTTTCAGTTGAAATTATCCACTACAAAAATGAAGTTCTACCTTGTTCTGTAGGATCCTTTAAAAACCAACAGGGAAAAAACCTACAGGTTGTGACAATCAGAATTACCATGACACACAAAGTTGGACAATTTCAACTGAAATTTTATTTTAACCCTTATCCTCTGATCGTTTTGATATTTTCAAAAGTTGCCAAATAACTTGACGTCTTGGTTACTGTAGGATTATGACCACTGTGACAACTCTGCAGATCAAGCCAACATGTTACAGAACTTTGTTTTCATTCCGAACACCTCAAAGATGATTCCGATTCTTAGTACACTACTAAATTGTTTATTCCAACAATCTGATCTACTCACAAATAGATTATCTCAGATGATCTACATCTGATCCCCTTCTTTTTTATTCCAACAAACTTCATTCTAAAATAACATCGGAGTTCCTGTCATCCGGAAATAGTACAGGTATATCTCCTACGCGTAAGCAGTTACGTAACCTTTCTTGTTCCTAGAAAATATTGAAATTCAATTTTCTTTTTGCTATTTCCTCTTGTAGTAATTTTTGAGCTATTGTTCCGGAGATCAAAAATTACGTATTTTCAAATTTATCACACATCTTGAGAACTACTATTTCACTGTTCCATATCATTCCTCTATGTTCGACTCCCCAGAAAATTTCTATACCGCATCCAAAAACCCGTTGAAAAGTCAATGAAAATATCCACAACACCTTTGATTAAATAACTTCATTTATTATTCCTTTAATATATGTACAACTTTTCTTATTTACTTGTTATATCATATACAACTTTTACGTATTATATAGAAAACAATCACCTGGAGACAAAAACGGAAAGCGAGTCTTATCCATGAAAAACGAGGAAAAGATGTATAGCAAAATGTTCTGTTTCTGTTGAAAGATATTTATAAGAAGATCAGCTGAAAATCTTGACAAATTCTTCGTAGTCGATCTCTCCGTTTCCTAAAAACGATAATGGGGTTCAGAGATGAGTGTTAAAAAAGTAAAAAAAAAAAACAAATTTTTGTTAATTTCTTGTGGGAAGTCTGTCGCTACATATGTTACTGTTTGTCCAGATTTCCCACATCACAGAGAGTTTTTTGTTCATAATGTTGTACTTTACTTTTTTGGAATTTTTGTAGTTATACGGTAGCTGTTTCTTGCTAAAATTGATAAAAACTTCAGGATAATACTTCAGGAGCAATTGACAATAGTTGGACAATATCTGGCTAAATCATTGGTAAAAATTTGACAAGCTAATGGGTATTCCATTCTTATTTTGATGAATTTCCCACCAAAAAGTTTCTCTGACGGTGTCTGTCTGTCTGTAAAACCATTTGTCCAGATATTTAAATCAACTCGAAAATGATGAAACCGGACAATTTTATCATTCCGTGGTGAGAAGTATGTAAAATTCAAAAATTTGTACCAGTAGTATTTTTCCTGACAAGCCCACTCCATTCCCCAGAATTTGAGCCAAAAATCTTCAGAAAATACCGAGAAATAAGAAAGTTACAGAATTTCGAAAATTTCCGAAAATACCGAAATGTTTCAAACTACCGTAACCCACTTCGTTAGTGCTCAAATTTTTAAATTCTTATACTTTCAGGTTCAGCTCGCCGTAAGCTTTCAGAAAAGTATAATCATGACTAAATTCTGCGAAAATTCGAAAAAGCTCGCTCTCGCTAAATGTTCCATTGAAAGTTATCCCCCCGTGTTAAACTATGAGAATCGTGCGAAACAAGTTTATTTTTTCAGTTCCCTCAAACCGTTTGATCAGATTACTATACTTTCTTTCCAAAACTTAATCTCGAAATCCACGCTCTTTTCTTCAGGGATATACCTCTACTACATTACATCAATCCACTTTCAGAACTTCCTTCACCACGTCATTCACTTGTCCCCCTGATCCCTTTTTTAATTCACTTACCATCACAATCCACCTCATTCATCATTTCCTCCACTTCGGACTCATCGAAACACATGCCCATGTTAATCTGAAACAGACATTGATGATCATTTGAGTCCCTCTGGAGATGACAAGTCTAACCACACATACCATGAACAACTTGAACTCATTCGCAGTGATGACTCCATTTCCGTCGCGATCGAAGATTTTGAATGCCTCGCGAATCATTTCCGAGTCGGTTTCCTTCATGATTCTGGAAATGAATCAGAATTTTGTGTTGACATCTGTTTGGATAAGCGGTTTATGGGGCCGTTGGGAATTCAACCTGGCACCGTGCCAGCCTAGCACCCACTAATAATATTTACACCTTCTCCTTCTTGGCACCAAAAGTTCGTTTTCTAATTGTCGAATTCCCAAACGGACACCCCCATCCGTTCCCCTTTTCATGCGTATCCTTTTCTCAAAAGTACTTCAAAAAAAGTTTGCGTCACCTCCTAATTCTCTTTACTCTTTTTTACGATTGCTCATAAAAAAGTTCAATGAGCCGGAGGGGGTGAAACCAGAAATAGTTTTGTTTTCAAACATTTTGTATAATTTATTCTTTTCTCATCCCCATAACGCTTGAATTAATCTATCTCAGGTGACGTTTCTTGTGAGTGTGAAAACGTTTTGCATATCTTTTGAAACATTCATGAGATTCGAGTAAAGAGGTAGGAGTTAAGAGGAAGTTTTCTATTCTAGGTGTTTTATGTTGCAAAGAGAGAAGCTTTCGAGTGAGCAGGTCAAACAACGAAGTCACAGGTTTTTTTCTAGCCAGGTGACATCTGCCATATCTGGTCTCGTATTGACAAAAATTGTGTGAAAACATCCGGAGACCTAAATCTGTCTTCCAGATATATCTTCCAGATCTGTCTTCCAGATATGTCTTCCAGATCTGTCTTCCAGATATTTCCTCAGGAGTTTACTCAACTTTTCGCGGCTCATGTGGCTTCTTACTCACTCAGTACGGGTTCTAAGACACTAAAATTCCATAAATTTTTATCTAGAATGCTATTGAGATGACATATTCTATGAGCATCCCCTTATTGGACGTGACCTATATCATCGGAAAGCTGAGACAATGCTGATTCCAAATATATATATATATTCAGTTTTTGCCCTCAAGGCCTGGTGTTCAAGAAAAACAAGATCAAATTTTCGAAAAATGACAAATTATTGCCAAAACTGACAATTTTTTGTGATTTTTTTTTGCAATTTTCACGTGTTAAAAAGGTAATAATTCTCTATGTTTCCGAACTTTGACTTTATTTCTCTCGAATAGCAGGCATCGAGGGCAAAAACTGAATAGATTTTCGGAATAACCGTTTTCTCAGCTTTCCGATGATATAGGTCACGTCTCATAATTCCACGGTCACCTTGCCTAGTAAGACCGTAGTTTCGAAACCATTCATTTTGCAAAAAAGTCTTGTTCAGGAATCCCAAACTGTTGGATCTTAACCACCCAACAGACAGGTGACCTTCGAATTTTCAGTCCCTATTTTTTGCATCAAGTTTCAAAGTGTCCCAGTTTTGAAGCGTCCTCAAGAATTTCTTCCTTATTACCTGCTATTCAGGTTCCGGTCAATCCGTTCAATCTTTCCTTCTCCGTTTTTCTATTCCATAGTTCCCCATCATTAATCCCCCTTTCCCTTTTTCAATTTATTTCTGTTTCAAAATCTTCTCCAAATGACGTTTCTCCCCTTTCCTACCAACCACTATGTCACTCATTTTCATTTATTCTCAACTCCTCACAACAACTACTACTACTATCCAAGAACCCCCTCTTCAGACAGCACTTCTCAGCTTCTGTTGCCTAGAAATTGGACGCCGCCCCCTTTTTTTTTCATGCGCCTTTTCTCGTATTTCTATTCGTTTGGGGATATAAAAAGAGAGGGGAGAGTTATATATACTTTCATTCTCACTTACCTTTTCATCATAACACAAAACTCTGGGAACTCGACTTGACCGTTTCCATCAAGGTCGACGTCATGGATGATTTCCATCATTTGCTGAAATTAATGAGTTTCTACAGTAATCTTGACAAGCCTTATCATCTTTCAGTGTACAGTAATCTACAATACAGTAGCCCTTACTTGTTCCGTCGGATTCTGTCCCAGAGCTCTCATCGCAACACCCAGTTCCTTGATCGAAATTGTGCCGTTTCCGTCCTGAAAAATGACACTCATTAATATTGTTTCTTGTTCTCGGTGACTCATATATGTTTCCTTGTTTTCTTTTCTTTTTCTGACAGACCGCTCATCATATGAATGTCTGAATAGTTTTGTTAGAATTTAAGAATCATTCTTACCTTGTCAAAAAGCTGAAATGCTTCTTTGAACTCGTAAATTTCCTCTTCTGTCAGTTGGGAAATCACCAGTTTCGACTCTTCGAACACCTCTTGGAGGGTTCTGGTTCGCATAACCGACATGATGACACGCTGGAAAAGTCATAAAGATTAGGAGACATAAGGTAATAAAAAATAGTTTTTTTTTTGAAAAAGGTTTTAATCTCAAAAAAACTTGATAGGATCTCCTCCTCACCACCACAAAACAAAATTTCACTCTTGACTGTATCAATTTCTCTCCCTTTTTTCCCAATTCCGAAAAGCTCTTTTCATCTTTTTCGCTCCGTTTCGTCCGCCTTTTTGCTCATCTTACCCCCCGAGCATTGCGATTTGTTCAAGAGGTTCTCTGTCTGCGATCTCCTCGAATCGTATACTATTTCCGTGTGCAATGGGCATTGGTCTGATCAATCGTCATTTCAAATAAAAAGAGAATCCCCTCACAAGTTGACGGTTCTTGTAAGAGTTCAGAGATATTCGAGGAGGTACTGAACCAATAATAGCTGCGGCTGCTGGATGAGTAGATGGCACGTGACCATCACGTGAACTTTCAGAAGAGATTACTGTAGCACCATGGTCCATCGGGACCCATCTCTGATTCCAAAAAGATTACGAAAACAAAATTGTGACCGAGTTCCCCAAGGATACACCTGACGTCGTAAAACTATTGTTGTCTTTCTTTCGCATTTAATCCGTTTCACGTTGTATACACTCTCAAATTGAATGGAATTGTAAATGGACATTGAGGTTTCAAGGAGAAGTATTTTCAGATTTGGATTAACTCGTCGTCGAACAACAATGCTCTTCCGACTGATCACTCTGTTCTTTGTCCTTATGGGCATTGCCACTGCATGGACTGTCGATGGTGAGTAATGAGAAAAGGAAGGTTCAATACAGTAGATTCCTAACCAAAAATAAAGACTTACCGTATTTCTCGACATGGTTGCTTCGAATGAAAGCCAGAAACTCTTTGGAATCTTTGGAAATCCATGAGTAATGTTGAATTTTATAGTCTCCGGTACAGTAGGATGTTGACTTTTATGTCCTTTCGTCGAGGCGACACGAAAACATTTAGCTGATAGCTCGATTTTTCGATCCGACACGAAAATATTTGACATGATGAGAGCTGATTAGATGAGTGAAATGTCCTTTCGATTGAAAACACGGGTGGTGAAATTTCTTAGGTTGAGAGGGGGTTATATAGGTTCTAAGATGTCCCACAATACCATAAATATTCCCACGGTCAAGTGTCGACTTTGCAGGCGTTGAAGCTCAATTGCCCGAGCACCAATACTCGCGTGGTCACGAGGCAAACTTCTTCAGGCAACGACTTCTTTCGGCTTTCAGGTAAGTGGACGTTTTCAGAGACGAGTTAATTAATTATCAGATATTTCAGAAGCATCGACCCACAGGTCTCGGAGAGTACACTGAATCGATTCACACGATTCGTTCGGGAGGAAAATGAGTAAAAAGAATAAAATCGCCTTTTTATTCTATGTATTATCTGATCTCTCCTAATTGATAAGATCTCTCCAACCTTGTGTGATTTAATGAAGTGAAATGAGCTGTTTTCAGACTTTTTCAGATTTTTTCTATCAGAACTGCGTTCCACCTTTCCCGGTCTTAAAAAACTTCAATATGTCATCAATGTCCAATGAGAGATCAAACATTGTGTTTGACCCTCTCTAGAAATTCTTCCAGATCACAATACAACGTACTAAATTAAATCTGTGTTAACGTATGACTTATTCGAAGAAATTAAATTAGAAGAATCAAGTTAGTTCCTCTGGTTTTGCACAAAAAACTGGGTGGCTTTTTTGAGCTCAGAGAACAGGAAGCGATATGTCAGGGGATTATCAGAGAGATATATTATCGAAATAAAAAATGTCGGAACTTTTTTATTTCGATAATAAGACGGTTGAAATTTCAAAAGTTCAGAAACTTGAAGAAAAATTTCAAAAATTCAAAAATATTTGGACCACCCCAATTTTGACAGAGCAGATTTATTAAAATATAAAAACTGGATAGCAGATTTTCCAAGTTGAAAATTCTGGACCAATATTGAAGATCTGAAAAAAGAAAAATTTTCACGTGAAGTTTATTTTGGAGCAGATTTTTCAATTTGAGAAATCTGGACAGAAAAAAATTGTTATTTTTGCCGTGAGTTCCAACTCATCCATTTTTCGTGGTTTTCAAGTAGAAATTTAAACTGTAAATTCTGGATTGGGCGGTATGTTGAAAAGGTGAAAAAATATAAACTTCTGAAATTTAAAATATCTCATTCAACACATAGCTGCAAATATTATTATGACACGATGCAAACCCAGAAGGACCAACTATAAATTCGAGAATTTTGTCAAAGCAGGTTGTGAAAGAGCACCACCTTAGACACCCGGATACAACTTTCAGCATTTTGATTTTGCAATGGATCATACCATCCCTGCAAACCTCCCCCAATTTCCGATTGATTGCCAAACAAATCCTTTTTGGCATGTCTTGTTTGAACAGCTTTTTACAAAAAATACCAAGAGTTCAACCTAGAGAAATTCTGAAATGCTGGTTACCTGGAAACGATTTGTAACAAGAAGGTCTCAAGTACGTACTAGCTTTTCATTCAAAATGCAAGCTCTTTTCTGGTGAAGCGAGCCCACAATTTATGAACGAAGAGTCGTTTACATTGTGTATTGTTCCCTTTTTCTCGTCCACGTCTGCCTTGTTTCACCTGTGTTTGTGCAGCATGGTATGAACGCATCAGTGTCAGATTATAGTTTTACAAGTTTCATTTTCCAATTTTTGCAAGTTTATTGACTCGGATTTCTCTCATCCCACACAATTCTAGGGTTTCAATTTCAGTTTTTTCTTCAGGTTAATGGAGCCACCGAAGCCAAAACCATCCAAACGATTAGACCTGCAGGGCATCCGTGCTCTTGCTATTATTGTGGTACTTGGATTCCATTTTTACCCAGAATTCTGTCCAAATGGATATCTCGGAGTCGATCAGTAAGTTTCTTCGTTCCCTTGAACATACATAGCATATTATTCCAGATTCTTTGTTCTCTCTGGATTCTTGATGTGTATGTTACTAAAAAGAGCTGAAAATCAATCGCCTTGTTCCCTGGTCAGCTTGTTTTATTCAAAACGATTCAAGAGAATTTTGCCTTTGTACCTACTTATAATCTTCATTGCCATGATTTGTCTTTACAATTTCTTCCCGGACACGGCCATTGAAACTAATCAAGAATCTGCTATTCACGCACTGCTTTTTGTCTCAAATAGGCCGAAAACAGTACAAGAAGATTATTTTCAATTGGTAAGTAAAATCAGATCGACCTCAAAACTTTCATATTTACAGTTATCCATCGCTGTTGACATCTTCACTCATACATGGTCTTTATCCGTGGAAATTCAATTTTACTTCTTGGTTCCATTCATTTTTATGATTGCAACAAAGATTCCGGAAAAGTTCCGATATGGATACTATGGAATCATCGGGTTCATTTCATTTGTACATTTCTATTCATCTCCAGCTACAGTAGCCTTCAACAGTGTCTTTGCGAGGATTTGGCAGTTTTTGATAGGTGAGTTTTTTCATAAAGATTCAAAGAGATTCTAGCAAAAATTACAGGAATGGTAGTATATCTTCTTGGTATCTCAAAATCCCAATTCCAATACCAAGTTCTCATTAACGAAGAAGAAGGGGAACCAGAGTGCAAACAGTTACTCGGAGATGAAGAGAGCCAAGAAGTGGAATGTTGTCCGAATGAGAGATTTTCAATGTTTCTGAAATACTCACAGCCAGCTGCATTTGTTTCTTTGATCTGTTTGATTTGTATCAACTTGTTCCCTTTGACATTGCCGGCTACGGTGGTCAGGTGAGTTAGATTGTGATTGTTGGACTTTCAATTTCTTTTCTACAGACCGCTTGTCACAATGGGAACTGGCTTTCTCATGCTGATCTCCGAAGATAATTTGATCTTGTCAAACAAAGTTTTGACCTACATCGGAGATATCTCATATTCTTTATATCTCATTCATTGGCCTATCTATGCATATTGGAAACTCACATGTGATGGAAACAAATACTGTTAGAGCACAAGGTCTCGTGACTCTCTTCTTATTTAATTTATTTCAGTATTGATCTCTGCTCTTGCTTCATCTGTAATTCTTGCCATCATCACTTACGAAACATATGAGAAATGGTATCTGAAACTGTCTTCAACGAGTATTGGACTCATTGTTGTCGTTTTGTTTTTCTTAAATGTTGTTGTCATCAACAAAGATGAAATCACGGATCATATTGATAGCATGGAAAGGAACTTCTCGAGTCTGGATAATGTGACGGATGATATGACAGTTGGTAAGGACATAATTAAAAAAATAGAGTTTTAACAGTAAATTCCAGACGACGCGGAACGTCTGAACCACAGATGGAGTGTCAATGACAATAGAAATCTCTTTGATCCAACATGTGTTTACGAGAATCCAAAGACGCCACTTGGATGGTGCAGGCATACGGTAAAAGATTGAATGATATTAGTAATTCTGAAAAAAATAAATAACGATTCAGGGTCTCTCCAAAACCGGGAAGTACAAATTTGCTACAATTGGTAACAGTTGGACTGCGAACCACGCCAGAATGTTCTATCAGGAATGCTCATCTAAAGCAAAGAGTATTATGCAAGGATCGGCATTCGGTAAGTGGAATCATCACAGTAGTTTTTTCTTATCGAGTTTTTTTGGCTCTTTATGATTTAACGGGGGTTTTAAGAATTAACGGGGGTTTTAAAAATAGACGGGGGTTTTAAGAATAGACGGGGGTTTTAAGAATAGACGGGGGTTTTGAGAATAAACGGGGGTTTTTGACAAGTTCTATTTACTTGTACTAAGAAAATCCCAAAATGGTCAGAAATGACTACACTCCCTCCAGAATACATTTTTTTCATAAGCTTTTCCAATTTTTTTGGTTTTTTTTATTTTTTTTCTGCATTTTCTTATTTACTTATCTATTTTGTACGTCGCATTGTTTTTTGATCAGAGAAGTGTAATAATTGATCTCCTTCTTCTTTTGCTCTACATTTGAAATCGACGAAACGGCGATGTTTCGGGCGAAATATAATCGGGATCATATGGTAGATCGTCCAACTGTTTGGGTTTTTGGATTGCTGGAAAGGAAGACTAATATGGTAGATTCGATAACCCTGCTGCCCATAATCAGACATAATCTGAAACCTGGTATGATTTCTGAAAAAATAAGAGATTTTTGCAAGAACAACGATTATCAGCGATGGCTGGGCCGCATACAGAAGAATATCCCAGATTCCTAGCAGTGTGAATTTCCAGAACGTTTCGGTAAATTTTACCAAAAATTACCGGTTAATTACCGGTAAATAGAATGAAATTAATACTTTTGGATTTATTTCTACGTGTGAAAAATTCCAAATATTTTTACACGTCATCTGACCTTTCACGTGCCCTGTTTAATTTATCGCCGGAATTTACCGGTAAATCTCCCTAGTGACTCGACTTCTTCTGGGTCGGTGCCCGACTCAGAAGCTTCAGTCTTAGCTCTATTAACCTTTTTCCTAGTAAATCTGGAAGCTCACCAATTTCTAGCAGATGTCTTTGGAGGGATTCCGCGATATGGGGAGCGTGGACCGGTCGGGACTTGAGGTCGAAGTGCCTTTTGACTATAATTTGGAGTAGAAGGAATATAATGTTCTAGAAACAAAGTATAATCACTACAGTTTTTCTTTAAAACTTTGCGTTTTCACTTCAAAACTTTTTTTTTTGAAATTTACAACCTCTTATATCATAATTGCGGGAGATTTTTTTCTTTTGATTATTTCTCGAGTCCTACAAGTGTTGCCTGTTGCTGGTGGGCCGGATTTTTTTCCTTTCTTAGAGACTTCCATCCTTTTTGAAGGTGACCAACATCGTACTGATGCTGATGGAATGTCAAGACGTTTTTCAATGTTCGCGCTCTTCATTCCCTCCTTGAACAAAGCCCCTATCGCTGATAATCGTTGTTCTTGCAAAAATCTCTTATTTTTTCAGAAATCATACCAGGTTTCAGATTATGTCTGATTATGGGCAGCAGGGTTATCGAATCTACCATATTAGTCTTCCTTTCCAGCAATCCAAAAACCCAAACAGTTGGACGATCTACCATATGATCCCGATTATATTTCGCCCGAAACATCGCCGTTTCGTCGATTTCAAATGTAGAGCAAAAGAAGAAGGAGATCAATTATTACACTTCTCTGATCAAAAAACAATGCGACGTACAAAATAGATAAGTAAATAAGAAAATGCAGAAAAAAAATTTAAAAAAACCAAAAAAATTGGAAAAGCTTATGAAAAAAATGTATTCTGGAGGGAGTGTAGTCATTTCTGACCATTTTGGGATTTTCTTAGTACAAGTAAATAGAACTTGTCAAAAACCCCCGTTTATTCTCAAAACCCCCGTCTATTCTTTAAACCCCCGTCTATTCTTAAAACCCCCGTCTATTTTTAAAACCCCCGTTAATTCTTAAAACCCCCGTTAAATCATAAAGAGCCGTTTTTTTCAGGATGTGAGCCACTCTACCCCAGTGCTCAGAGTAAAATGTGTAAAGCAAATTTCACCGATTTCGAAGAACGAATTCGTAAAGAAAAACCAGATTACGCATTTATATTCACCAGGTAATCATTTGAAAATAGTTCAAATGGAAACCTTAATTTTTCGTCAGATACATGTCAATCGGAGCACCATGGCCAGACAAAGTAAAAAGTTACAAGGATGATCCAATTTATCAAACGATGAAAGAACAAATGCTGAAGTTCATCTCAAATATAAAATACAAACTGTATATTCTTGATGCTCTTCCACGTATCAATCGAGGAGCCATTTCGAAAATTGCTCCATTGATAAAAAATGAGACCGATCCAGTCATCATAGATGTGAGCTAGTGATAATAACACACAAACCATTATCAATTTGTTCAGAACATGCTCGTGAGGCCTCATGAATACGAAATGGCACGAAAACGGCATGCCCAGCTGGTGAAAGACTGTAAAGGAAAGTGCGTAATGGTGGACTACGTACCAGAATTCTACAATGAAGAAACCAAAACATTCCGATATTTCGATGAAAGAGGTTTCTCGTATTGGACAACTCCTTCACATTTGTCTCCTCATGGTATTGAACATATCAGACATCTTTGGACTGATATTTGTAAAAAGTTGTAGTTTTTTTAAACTGTTACGTTGTACTGCTCATTTATATTGTTTGAAACAAATCAGGTGTCAATAATTGAATTAATAAATGATTTTCGCGCAGCATGGTTCTTAAAGATATCTTATATGAGTTCGACAAATTCGTGATTACAAGGCAACATGCAATCGGATTATTCGACAACAATATACGACTTGTCTTTCCAGAACTTCATTATCAAGAAAAAAACTAACTGATAAAGTCATTGATGTGTGATATGAACAATGCTACTTCCCTCGATATGATTAAGCGAAACTCTTCTACAGTGGCCAAAAGGAGTGAAGAGTTTCAAAAATGATAAAGTTTATCAAACAATGAAAGAACAAATGCTAAAATTCCTACCGAATATAAAATACAAATTATACATTCTTGACTCCATTCCTCAAGTGGACAGTAGATACATTTTGAAAATTGTTGGACTTTTGAAAAATAGTACACACCTATGTAGTTGATATTGCTGTTAGCAAACATTTTATCGAAGGGTCTAATTATTTTGTTTTCAGAAAAAGTTAGCACGTCATGACGTATGAAATGGCAAGGAGTCGACATGCACAACTAATCAAGGACTGTAAAGGGAAATGAGAGATGATTGATTACCTACCGGAATTCTATAACAACGCAACTAAAACATTTCGATATTTTGATGAGAGAGGATTCTCGTATTGGACAATGCCTTCTCATGTATCTCCTAATAGAATCGAACATATCTGTAAACAATTCTAGATCGTATTTTTGGGTTTTCCTGACAATGCTTCCATTTTCCTCAATATTGTACTTTTAACCTCAATGATCATTTTTCGGGGTTTCCTGTTGAATCATAAAGTTTCCGCAAGAATAATAAACTTCTTTTCTGCAATCTTCCAAAAACTCGACACAGTTTTGTTCTTTTCTTTTGTTTTTCAGTGGTTAACTTTTTCACTTCTCAAATGTTTTTATTTAGGTAAATGGACCGGCAAAAGCCGAAAAGATTAGACCTACAAGGTATTCGTGGTATTGCGATTCTCTTGGTGCTTGGTTTTCACTTCTTCCCAGAATTCTGTCCGAATGGGTATCTTGGTGTGGATCAGTTAGTTTTTACTGTTTTTGTATTCACAAAGCGTTTAAGTTTCAGATTCTTCGTCCTTTCTGGATTCTTAATGTGTATGTTATTAAAACGAGCTGAAAATCAATCGACATGCTATCTGATCACTTTGTTCTATTCCAAGCGATTCAAGAGAATTCTCCCGTTGTACCTCCTCATCATCTTTATTTCCATGATTTGCCTCTATTTATTTTTCCCAAGTACCTCAATCGAGACCAATCAAGAGAGTGCGATTCAAGCACTACTTTTTGTATCAAACAGGCCTAAAACCACACAAGAAGACTATTTTCAACTGGTGAGCCACTTTCCATATTTCTCTTTAATCTTCCTTTATAAATTTCCAGCTAGCCATTGCAGTCGACATCTTCACCCATACATGGTCTTTATCTGTGGAAATTCAATTCTACTTTCTCGTCCCATTCATTTTTCTCTTCGCCGTTAAGGTTCCCGAGAAGTTCCAGTTAGGATACTATGGAACCATTGGGTTTATTTCCTTTGTCTATTACAATACACTGCCACCAACATTAGCTTTCAACAGTGTTTATGCAAGAATTTGGCAGTTTTTGATAGGTTCGTGGCAAACTATTAAATCAGGAGTTTTGTTTTTGGTTTTAGGAATGGTTGTGTACCTCCTAGGCGTCTCAAAACCTCAGTTCCAATATCAAGTTCTTGCAAACGAAGGAGATGAAGAAGAAGAGCTAGAGTGCCAACAGCACATGATAGAAGAGGAGAGTAATTCAGCATCTACCATATTCTCCCAACATGCTGTATTTGTCTTGTTGGCGTTTTTGATAAGTGTCACTGCATATCCGCATAAACTTCCAGCTTTGGCTATAAGGTTTGATCTAGCAGGATGAATTCCCCACTGAAGTTTTATTTAGGCCAGTCATCACAGTAGGTACGGGATTGTTGATGCTCTTCACTGAAGATAATATTATTCTATCGAATAGAGTTTTGACCTACATCGGAGATATTTCCTATTCTTTATATCTCATTCATTGGCCAATCTATGCATATTGGAAGCTCACGTGCGATGGAGACACATTTTGTTAGGATTCCAGGCTGTGACTGTGTCCTAATTGAGTTCATTTCAGTATTGATCTCTGCTCTCGTTGGATCTGTCATCCTCGCAATCATCACCTATGAAACATATGAGAAATGGTACTTAAAATTATCTTCCACAAATGTATACAAACTGGCTATAATTGGGAACAGTTGGGCAGCTAATCATGGAAAAATGTTCTACCAGGAGTGTTCATCTAAAGCAAAGAGTATCATGCAAGGATCCGCTTTTGGTAAATATGAACTGAAATCTGTTAATTATTTAAACAAATTTTCAGCATGTGAACCACTCTACGCTACTGGTCAAACTGATATTTGCAAAGCTAATCTAACAGACTTCCAGGAACGTGTCAAGAAAGAAAAACCAGATTACGCGTTCATTATTACTAGGTGAGATCATATAACTTCATTCTTAATTAACAATGTTTTTGTTCTTTACAGATTCAAGTCTATTGGAGATCCTTGGCCAAAAGGAGTGAAGAGTTTCAAAAATGATAAAGTTTATCAAACAATGAAAGAACAAATGCTGAAGTTCCTACCAAATATAAAATACAAATTATACATTCTTGACTCCATTCCTCAAGTGGACAGTAGATACATTTTGAAAATTGTTGGGCTTTTGAAAAATAATACAAATCTAGTTAATATTGATGTAAGTGAATATTTTATCGAAGGGTCCCATTATTCTGTTTTTCAGAAAAAGTTAGTACGTCATGACGGGTATGAAATGGCAAGGAGTCGACATGCACAACTAATCAAGGATTGTAAAGGAAGATGTGAGATGATTGATTATCTACCGGAATTCTATAACAACGCAACTAAAACATTTCGATATTTTGATGAGAGAGGATTCTCGTATTGGACAATGCCTTCTCATTTATCACCTCATGGTATTGAGCACATCAGACATCTCTGGACTGATATTTGTAGAAAATTGTAGTCTTCAACTTCTTTTATAAAGTTTACATCAGATTTCTAGTATTTTGAAACGAAACGATTAAGAAGGGAGTTCCCAGCTGATAGAATGTACATAGATACGAAGGGTGGGTCTGCAAGTTTGGGTGTGACTGAACGTCATTTTTCGGTCATTCTTGAGGTGTAGTCTGATTCTACTGTTATCAATTCCTACTTTATTAACGTGTGATTTATGTCATTGCTACTTTACAAGAAGCATTGATAAGAAGAAACCACAATTCACTTTGAAGTAAGAGGAGTTTAAGATATTTTCATGTATTTATCTTGGCAGAAGCCCGCATCAGGCACTCAACATTTATAGCTGCATTAGAAAATAATCATAAACTATAGTATTAGCACGGCACGCTTCCTTCTTACAACCGCGCTCTACCGATCGAAGAAAATTGTGTGCAAAATTGAGAGAATCAGAAAAAAAGTGACATTATTCGAGGGCATTTCGGTGAAGCGCAGTTGTAAGAACTGTGCCGAGCTAATATATTTGCTTTTTGTTTGTTTTTCGTAAATATGTACTTTAGTTTTATATGTATACATAAGATGTAGTTGTATTTATATTTGTTGCAATAAAGTAAAGCATAGAAGGCATGGACCTAGTTTTAGCAGTGCCAAATCAGCACGAAAGCAACTTTTCTGCATTACGTGCGCTTCAATACCGCAACACAATCGTCCCAGAACAGCACGACCCTGGTTTGTGTCGAGAGTTTATTTCGAAAAGGAAGTGAAGTATTCTGTAGTGCATGACTCACTTCTAAACAAACTTGAAGATAAGGAACGAGCCTTGAAACAATATAATACAGATGACACCGATATTTTGACAAGGTCTAGGTTTGCCGTGATGAGAAAATTCGCATGTTATTCTTCCTTGATTCTCTTTTTGATCATCCGTCTTCTTTGAATATTCAGATTTCCTCAATGTAATTTTCATTGTTCTCATGTTCACACGAGCTATACAAATAGTAAAACAAAAAATAATTTTTTTTTTTTTTGATACTAAACACCATACATTTCATTTTATCTTTTACCAGGTAAATGAATCAACCGAAACCATCTAAGCGACTGGATCTTCAAGGTATCCGAGCATGCGCTATTATAGTGGTACTTGGATTTCATTTCTTCCCGAAATACTGTCCAAATGGATATCTTGGAGTTGATCAGTAAGTTTTATTGATTCAATTTATAGAGAAAACATCGAATGATTCCAGATTCTTCGTCCTATCCGGATTTCTAATGTGTATGTTATTGAAACGAGCTGAAAACCAAGCCGCCTGCTCATTGGTCACAATATTCTATTCAAAACGTTTCAAAAGAATTTTACCGTTATACCTTCTTGTCATACTCGTTTCTATGATTTTCCTCTATAATTATTTCCCTGAAACTGCAATCGAAAGTAACCAGTCATCTGCTGAACATGCACTTCTTTTCGTTTCAAATCGACCGAAAACTGATCAAGAAGATTATTTTTTGATGGTAAGTCGTTTCATAATATCAAGTGTTCAATTTTCATAAATTCAGCTCAACACTGGAATTGATATCTTCACGCATACATGGTCTTTGTCTGTGGAAATTCAGTTCTACTTTCTGGTTCCATTCATTTTTCTTCTTGCCTCAAGGTTGCCAAGAAAGATCCAATATGGGTACTATATCTTAATGGGTAGGTCAATCAAGGGTTCCTCAAAAATTATGAATACTTATTTCAGGTTTATTGTCAATTCTTTTCTCTTACACATCTTCTGAAATAGTTTCATTCAATAGTGTTTTCGCGAGAATTTGGCAGTTTTTGATAGGAATGCTCGTTTATCTTCTCGGTGTTCCAATCACCCAAGACTCCGGAAAAGCAGAGTATCAAGTGTTGAAAGTAGAGGAAGGAGAGAAAGATATTGAAGACTTGAAGTTACTTCTTGAAGATGCCGATGATGAGTTGGAAGACGACGAACTGGAATTCGGAATTGTCATTTCGAATGAAAGTGCTGGAGTTTGTATGAGATTTTCGGAAATGTTTTCATATCTTCTTCTTTGTTTTCTATTGGTGATTACTGCATTTCCCTTTGCTATACCAGCTGATGTTGTCAGGTATGCACTGAAAATTTAATGACATTAGATTCGTTCCTATTATAGACCAGCCGTCACCATCGGCACCGGATTACTCATGCTGACATCGGAAGACAATTGGATATTGTCAAACAAACTATTGACCTACATTGGAGATATTTCTTTTTCGCTCTACTTGATTCATTGGCCAATCTATGCATATTGGAAGTTGACTTGTGAAGGAAATGAGTACTGTAAGTGATCAACAAGATTGTAGTCCGAAATTGTTAAAAAATTCCAGTGCTTATCACCGCTCTTTTAACATCAGTTGCACTTGCCATAATCACATTCGAAACATTTGAAAAGTGTTATCTGAAACTGTCCTCTACAAGTGTTGGAATCTTAGTTGTCGTTCTGGTTTTTGTGAACATAGTTACAATTCATAAGGATGACATATATGATCACATTCGTACCATTGGAAGGAACTACAGTAACCTGGATGATGTCACGGAGAACATGACAGTTGGTAGGTCAACATCTGAATTCAGAATAAAATGAATTCGCGGTTTCAGACGACGCAATCTATCTCAATCACCGATGGAGTGTGAACGATCTGAAAAACCTTTATGATCCATCTTGTGAGTATGAGAGCATAAAAACTCCCTATGGTTGGTGCAGGCATACAGTGAGTGCTACTTAACAGAGAAAAAGTTGAAGAGACTCACTTTCAGGGACTATCAAGACGAGGGAAATACAGAATTATGACATTTGGTAACAGTTGGACTGCAAATCACGCAAAACTATTTTATCAAGAGTGTGGTTATAAAGCAAAGAGTATACTGCAAGGAGCTGCTTACGGTATGGTTACAGGTATCTGGATTCCAAATAATGTAATGATTTTCAGCGTGTGAGCCGTTGTATCTTCCCTCAACTAAAGATAAATGTCTGGGAAACTTCACAACTTTTGTGACACGGATAACTGAGGAGAAACCGGATATCGCGTTTCATTTTACAAGACACATTTCAATTGGGAATGGATTCCCGAAAAATGTGACAACATTTGATAAAGATCCGATATATCAAATGATGAAGACACAGATGCTGAAGTTTATTGCAAATATCAAATACAAATTATATTTAGTTCACGCGATACCGAGTGTATTGCCCAATCAGTTAGGGAAAGTAGCGGAGAGGTTGAAGAATGGAACGAGTCGAGTGGAGCTTGAGGTAAGAAATGATTTTTTTGACTTCGTGAAAAAAAAATAATGGGAAAGCACGTTTCTTGTGAACATGTTGTGACATTCAATGTGCAAACAACAAACAATTTCAGAAAATGATTCTCCGTCCGCATGGCTATGAAATGGCCAGAAGACGTTATGAGCAATTGATGAAAGACTGCAATGGAAAGTGTGAGATGATTGATTATCTACCGGAATTCTATAACAATTCTACCAAAACATTCCGATATTTTGATGACAAAGGCTTCCTTTACTGGACTGCGGATCAACATTTCTCACCTCACGGAATCGAAAAAATTAGGCATATTTGGACTGATATTTGTACTAAATTGTAGTTCCTGTTGTTGTTGTTGTTATTCATTTCATTTTCTGTTCGTGTTTCTGTTCGGTTTTTGAGTATTGAACATTGTTGTTTTGGTTATACATGTGACGTTGTAAATGTTATTTATTTCAGTTATTACTTTTCAGGTGCCTAACTCTTTTTCTATTCTTCGTTTTCATTTATTTCAGTCAAGTTTCTAGAGATCGTTAGAATCAGAAACAATAGATAGTAATGGAAATAAAAAGAAAACAATTTGTGTATAAGGAAGAAACGATAAGAAACAATGCATGCATGCATCGAAGAGCTAAATAAACAATTGTGAAATGATGGTCTTCTGATTTTTCATTTTCCTCTTCCTTACTGATATTGTGGGTGTCCGATATCATAATCCTTCGTTTCAAATAAAATATAAAATAAAATATAATTTTGAGCACATTTTCTGCGGCCGGGCTCAACCTCTTCCAATTTTTTCTTAACTCACAGAATTTTTAGAGTTAAACTCTTGACATGTCCTATTTTTCAAGTTTTTCTCAAAAACTGTTGTTTTTTAGTTTATCCTTCCTGCGTAGAACTTTCAGGAAGCATTTTTGTTATATCTATTTGGAAATAAGAAAGCAGGTGTTTTTATGTTACTGTGTGACTCAGTAGTTTATCTTTTGGTTAATCATGTTTACCCAAGCTTTACAAATAGTTCAAGAAATCATTTCTCCTTTTTTTTGATACTAAAGATCGTACATTTCTGTCATTTTTATCATTTTTCCAGGTAAATGAATCAACCGAAACCATCTAAGCGACTGGATCTTCAAGGTATCCGAGCATGTGCTATAATAGTTGTACTTGGATTTCATTTCTTCCCGAAATACTGTCCAAATGGTTATCTCGGAGTTGATCAGTAAGTTTCTAGAGTTATACGAAATGAAAGCTGCTCTATTAATTCCAGATTCTTCGTTCTATCTGGATTCTTGATGTGTATGTTGTTAAAACGCGCTGAAAACCTCCCATCTCTTTCATTGATCACTACATTTTATACCAGAAGATTCAAGAGAATTCTTCCATTATACCTACTTGTTCTCTTTGTTTCTCTAATTTGTCTCTATTTATTTTTCTCTAGTTCTGCTTTTGAGACCAACCAAGAATCTGCAAAATATGCACTACTTTTCGTTTCGAACCGAGCTAAATCGGATCAGGAAAATTATTTTCAAATGGTAAGCAACAAAATCTATACAGTTCTTACTAATTCAATTTGATTCTCAGTTATCCGTTGCCATTGACATCTTCACTCATACTTGGTCGCTGTCCGTAGAAATTCAATTTTACTTTTTGGTCCCGTTTATTTTCTTGTTGACGACCAAGATCCCAGTAAACTATCACTACGGTTATTACGGAATTTTGGGTAGGTGCGTTGCCAAATTATCAAAACATTATTGGAAATTTAAGGTTTCTTGTCGTTCATTTTCTGTTATACAACCTCCGATACAATATCCTTTAATAGTGTGTTCGCAAGAATTTGGCAGTTTTTGATAGGTAACAGCTCAACTGGGAATCACTCCCCGAATGTTATATTCCAGGAATGATGTTATATCTTTATGGCCTTCCAATGTCGCAGAACTCAAGTAAGAACCGGAAATATTCTTTTTTGATGTCTGAAGAAGGAGGAGTGAATATGCAAATATATGACAATGCAAATATTCAGTTCATTTTAGAAAATAGAGGGGAAAACACAGGTGAACCGCTGTGGATCCTATATGTGATCGCGCGGTGGCGTATATGCAGCTAGAAAGAATCAGCGTTGTGTCCTATATGTGTCCATATGGATCCACGCGCGGTCGGCCGAAAACGTGTGCCGCATATGGATCGTATATGGATCGCATATCAGGATTAATTCTACCAACCGTATTTGGTTGATTATTGTGTATGAAACACTAGAAAGGCCTAATTCATTGTTGTGATTGTTATATAATGCTATAATGTTGTTTTACTTTTCCTTTTTCAACTTGTTCACTTTCCATTTCTCGAACTTGTACATTTTCTCCATTTTTCTCGAAGTTCTTTCTTTTTATAGCAGATAATGGCAATACTTCGTGAAAAATTTAAAACTCCACACGATTTATATAAAAAATGATAAGTTAGTTTGACGGTTGTAAAACGATTTTCGAGCTTTTCTTGAACTTTGAAAGAAGCTATACCCGTCGATGACATTCGAAGTCCGATATTTTGACTTTACTTCGGTATGGCAAATACTTACCTTCTTACCTTTAATTCCATCTGAAAAATATAATTTCTTATCATACCGAAGAAAAGAAAAACACAAGAACCGAACTTCTCAACAAAAAGTATATCCCAAAGTTTCTTGAGAAAACGACAAGTTTTCTATTGAAAAAAGAAATTTCCGCAAATTTAAATATCTTTATTTTTACTTTTAAAGTTTGCCATTATCTGTTTTCAGCAAAAAGAATGAAGAAATTCGCTGAAAAACTTCGAGAAACGAAGAAAATGGGCCCGGACTTATAGAAAAAAATGTCGCGTCGATTTACGGTAAACAACACGCCCACGTGTAATTCCGGAGTGTCGTTGCGGCGGCCGGCCGCTAGGCTCAAATATGGACCATATATGGAACGTATATGGATGCTATATGGATGCACGCGCGGCCAGTACAAGGAAAAAACGACCGCACATATACGCCACACGCGCGGTCCACGTTTCATTTAGGGACACATATAGGACGCTATATGCACACTTTCACATATAGGATCCATCGCGGTTCACCTGTGAATGATGAAACCAACGAAGAAAAAGAAGAAGGAAATGTTAGAAAACAAAACAAGGGAAACGTGGCATCTTCCTATATTTTATTGGGATCCCTCTTCCTCATCACTGCTCTGCCTTGGACGGTTTAATCCAAAATTGTCAGGTAAGAGTAGAAAAATAAAAAATACACAACCATATTTACAGACCCATAGTTACCATCGGCTCCGGTCTTCTTATACTCTGCTCGGAGGGTAACTTGGTTCTCTCTTCCAAGGGTTTGACCTACATCGGAGATTTCTCGTACTCGTTATATCTCATTCACTGGCCAATTTATGCGTACTGGAAGCTCACAAGTGGAGGAACCTTATGTATGATGAAAAACTCTTTCCAAAAGTTTGCAAAACTGCAGTTTCAGTATTATTCGTTGCGTTGCTATTATCGATAGGATTGGCGATTGTCACTTTTGAATTCTTTGAGAAATGGTATCTCAAGCTTTCATCCAAAAATGTGGGAGTTCTTGTGATGATTCTGTTCTTTGCAAATGTGATTGCAATTTATAAAGACGATATTTGGGATACGATTCAATACATGGGTAGAGACTATACAAATGTAAATCATGTCACGGAGAACATGACAGTTGGTAAGTGATATTTATTGATTGACTAGAATCCTTTGAGAATATTTCTAGACGATGTCATTCATCTCAACTATCTATGGAGCAAGAACGACCTGAATAATCTTTACGCTCCGTCTTGTACCTACGAAAGCGTGAATACTCCATATGGGTGGTGTAGCCATTCAGTAAGGAGAACCATTGAAGTTAAAAGAATGCAAGACAGTCTTCCAGGGTCTATCAAAAAATGGAAAGTACAAAATAGTAACTTTTGGTAACAGTTGGACTGCGAACCATGCTAAAATATTTTATGAAGAGTGTGGATACAAGGCGAAAAGTATTTTGCAGGGAGCTGCTTATGGTAGGGAACCAGGCTCAAGACTTTCAATAGAAGACGTAGAAATTTCAGCTTGCGAGCCGCTGTATATTAGTGGGAATTATGCATCAGATGTATGCAAATCGAATTTCACAATTTTTGCAACTCGAATTGAACAGGAGAAGCCAGATTATGCTTTTCATTTCACCAGGTACTCCGATTCTAGAATCAAAAAAGCTGTCTTTTTTCTAGACACGTCGAGATTGGAGCCCCATTCCCCGACAACGTCACAACATTCGATAAAGATCCAGTCTACCAAATCATGAAGGGTCAAATGCTGAAATTTATAGCCAATATCAAATTGAAGTTGTTTATCATGCACGCGATTCCAACTATTGTAGTAGATTCTATAGGAAAAGTGGCAAGAATGGTGAAGAACGGAATTGATCTGATAAATATTGATGTGAGTGGGGGGCCCCATTAGTATTTTTAAGTTGAGCATAGTTAATTTTGGAGCCTCTGAAAATGACGCAGCTGAACTAATAGTGAGCTAGGCAACCAGAAAATTAGTCACAGTTTTAAACAATTGTTTTGAATCGGTTCACATATTATGACTGAAATATTCAAAATTATCGATGAACTCGAAAAAGCTTGAAGGAAATTTGAGGAAGACATCTCTAAAGGGTTTAAGCATTATTCAATTAATAAATAGAGACATGTTGCTAAATCCTAAACTTCCAGAACTTCCTCGTCCATCCCGATCAATATGAAATGGCACGAAAGCGATATGAGCAGTTGATTGAAGACTGCAATGGAAAATGTGAAATGGTTGATTATCTACCAGAATTCTATAACAATTCCACTAAAACATTCCGCTATTTTGACAAGAAAGGATTCCTGTATTTTACCACAAATCGGCATTTATCACCTCATGGGCTGGAGAAAATTAGGCATGTTTGGACGGATATTTGTTCGAAGCTGTAGTAATAATATTATTGTATTAATTTTTAAGTTATCTTACGTAATCGGGTCATTTCAAATGCTTATGAACTCAACTTTTATAATACATTATGTTGTTTGGTTACAATCCATATAAAGCTCTTCATAATTTGTTCGTGAATTTTCACTCCGATTTCTCCTTTTTTCCAGAGAAACCAAGCTTCACAAGAACCCTTCTAATCAATAAAAAGACCGAAAGTACCACAGAAAAAACAATAAAAATGAAAAGAAGAACCAGATCTAAATTGAAATATTTCAGCATTGAAAACTCTTTTCCAGCAGAAGTCCAACGTGGCATTTGTCCAAATCTTCCAGCCAACTCAATGGTATCAATTATTTTCTGTTTAGGCGACACTCGATCCGTGGCAAGAATCTGGGCGAGAAGATCAGCTGATTTTTTGTATTCTGGATTTTCGAGCACTTCTTTCAGAACTCCAATTAATTTCTTCGAATTGCCTAACTCCATTTTATCATAAATCACAGCTCCTCCATGTCTTTTCGCTATTTGTGCATTTCTCATTTGATCTCCGAATATGGGAACGACGATGAGTGGAACTCCCTTTTGAGCACTTTCCATTAGACTTGCCATTCCTCCGTGAGTCCAGAATAGTGAAACTCGTTTGTCGGCTGAAAAAAGGACGATTTCTCAGGGATGCTTTCAACATTTCCAAGTCATGATTTTCCTCTTGAAACTATAGTGTGTGCCACGTGGAGAGACGCAGACAAGCCACTTGCCATCCCCCTTTCTTCTTCTTTCTTCTTCTTTCTTCTTTTTTCTTCTTTTCTTTTTCTTACGCAACCTAGATTCTCGCCGCCCGGTTAGCTCAGTCGGTAGAGCACCAGACTCTTAATCTGGTTGTCGCGGGTTCGAGCCCCGCATTGGGCTTACGTTTTTGCCTTTTTTCCTATCTCACCCAAAAGATCATTTTGAGGCATCCACTTGACTATATCAACATTGTTGAGATGAGCGGTCAGTCCAGATTCAGTATCTTCATATTTCCAGATGAAAGTGACGTCGGGGAATCTGAAGAAGTTCGGGAAATGTTGGAACCCAGGAAAAATGATACTCACGCAGCAAAAGTGTCCACGATACTCTTCTTCACAGATTCTGGCATCGTCGTCGGCGAAGCGATTGATCCGAAACAAACAAGAACATTTTTCGATCGTTTGTTGAGAATCTCATCCCATTCCTTGTCCAGTGGATGGATTTTTGATACAGAAATTCCAGCAATTTCGATTATATTCGGTGGGAGTGGTTTGGGAAAATCGAAGATTGGATCAGAGTTTACGAAGAACCAAGTGATGTCTTTGACAAGATTCTGAAATATATTAGATGACAATTAGGTCAAAATGAAGACAAAAACCCAACCCAAATCTTCGGACTCTTCGCCTTTCCGTAATGTTCATCTAGCGCTTTTTGAGCGAATCCTTGAATTTTATTCTGGAATTCATAGGACCAATATGTCATGTATAGATTGTTGAGTCGAGATAAAATAGATCCACTATCATCGGTAAAAGTCTGAGATCCGGGTACAAAAGAAGGAAGAATCGGGGCACCAGTAGCCATGAGAGTCCCCTCGAAAACACTTGTCGTATGAGCTCCGATGACGTTTTTGAGACCGATGACTTCAAAAAATGCCAAGCCAGAGAAATCAAAGAGTTCAGTGATTCCAATGTCGAATTTCTCATCTTTCATTTGTTGAACAAGTGCCTTGTTGTTGATCATACCTGGAAATTATATTTAGGATTGGAGGGACACGAGGACACACAGACAGACTCACTTTTGGTGTTATGATATGAAACGGCGCCAATCATATCAGTTGACCACATAATTCCTTGTTTCGAGTTGGCGGAGTGAGTCCAGAGGTTTGCGACGGCTCCACTTTTCATGGAGGTCTCCATGATTTGGGAGACTTCATCGGCTGAAAGAAGAGAGTTTTAGGAACAATTCTAGAACAAGTTACTCACTTGGCGGCACCAAAACGACCTTTGCAAGTTCAGTTCCATTTTGAGGGATCGGTACATCGACTGGCATCAAAAAGGTCTGCAAACAATTAATCCTCATTTAATTTCTCTCATTTGGCCTACCACATCATGCCCACTCTCCACTAGAATATCTGCCAACTTGCCCATTGTCTTCATGTGACTGTAACCGAACTTCGGAACACTGACCAGAATTTTGAAGCATAATGATGAGGTGGCAAAGAGAAGAAGGAGAAGGAGAGGGGCACGCATTACCTGGAAATAGGAAATAAACAATTTGAACTGTCCAGTGTATTGAGAAAAAAGAAAAAGAGGATTAGAGAAAGAAGGGAAATGTTTTATATGTTGTATTTAGATAAAACTTGACGAACTGATAATAACAATGACCGCTACAAATAAATTTTATAAATCATCATTTTCATCTGAATACTGACATAGACTGAGTCTATCGGGAGAAAAACATCTAGAACATTTTAAAGTTCGAATGAAACTTTCAAGTGCAGAGTAACAAGATCAGAAGGGAAAATGTGTGAGAAACTTGAGTCTCTCAGAGTGAAAAATCACGTGAAATGTTATCTCAGAGAAACTGAATTATGAGCTTATTCAGGAGAGTTCAACTAATGTTTGAACCCATAGATCAACTTCGGAAAAAAATATTTGAGTAGGAAAATAGATTTCAGAGTGTTTTTCAGCAAGGACATTAAAAAAAACTCTCATTCTTCACCAATTTTCTTGAAAAAAACAGGTGAAAAAAAGAAATTTGAGGTCCGAATCACAAGAAAGCAATCATCCGAATTTAAATTAAACTTTCAAATTGACCTTTTAGAAATGACAAGATTACCAAAAACAGTGTACAAGGACATCAAATTTCCTTCTAAAAATTTGTCATCCTCCTCCACTAAACCCGAATCAAAAATTACTTTCCATCTGGTCAGTGAGAGAAAGAGAGACGCAGACATACCTATTTTCTGTTCATACCTACAACCTACAACCCTTCCGATCATTTCACACCGTCTCCCTATTCTTCTGTTTGCCATGGCAGAAAGAACAAAGTTGAAAAGAAGGAGGGAGACACAAAAAAGACGAAAGAAAATAGAAAGTTTATTTTAACGGTACAAGTGACTTGCGACAAGGGCGAAAATGAAAATGAATGCACTGAACTTCACAAAAATACGAACGACTTCGATGACTTGATGGTGTTGGTCACTCTCGACGACTCTCATGTGGAACGTTCCGATCAGGATATTGTTGGAGGAGTAGCAACTAAAACATAAATATTTGGGTTTGTCTGTGTGTCGACGGAAAAAATGGACTCAGCTCGTCGAGAGCTTTCAGAAAAGTATAATCATGCCTATGCTTGCTTACAGTTGGGTCACACCACGAAAACTACAGTAATCCTGTTTAAAGGCGCACACTGTAGTTTTCGTGGTGGGACCCAACTTGCACCGAATGGGGGCATGATTATACTTTTCTGAAAGCTATTGTCACGCTGAATCTAAATATTCCATTTTCAAGACACAAAAAGCCAAACATGTCCCTCTGTTAACTCACAAATATTCATCATCATCTTCCATTGTAAACTGCCGAAACACTAGATTAGTGTCCTCATCGAAGTATGCTCTCTCCCCATAGAGCTCGTCAATATTTGTATGTTGAATCGGTCCGTTTTTCAGACTAAACCAATGGACGCCAGCATTCAAATCTAGTAATTTTTGACAGGACAGTACTTGAGGGTCATTGGAGAGAACTAGCTGAAAGTGATTAGATGTGTGCCAAAAGATAAGATCCCAGGCGCCAGTGTCTTCAATGCCACTAGTTACAAGTATGCCCTTGTCAACCTAGATTCTCGTCGCCCGGTTAGCTCAGTCGGTAGACACAGGTAAAGCGCGATGGGTCCATTGTGGGTCCATATGCGTCCATATCGAATATGGATCCACATAGGATCCCTAATGGGTCCACATTTAAAACGCGGATCGCGCGCGGATGGAATATGGATGGGGAGGATGTCGGTCGCCCTCGAATTTCCGTGGATCGCGCGTGCATCCATATAGGATCCATATTCCATCCACGCCTGATCTGACTTTCCAACGATAATCCGATATTCCGCTTTGCGTGTTGTTTATAATAAATCGAGGCGAATTATTTTTAGGAGTTTGCCGAAATTTTCTCCGTTTTCCAGAGTTTTCACCAATTTTTTGACAGTTTTTGTTGAAAATAAATTATGGTTCACTGAATAAAAAATAATTAAGCTATTGCCGAAACGAATTTCTGTTATTTTTCACCAAAACTCGGTAATGTCATTGAGCATTTTTTTGGAAATTTATGGTTATTTTCATGAGAAAAATTAAAGGTTTCCACTATTTTTCTTTTCGGAACGATATGATAAAATACATTTGCAGGTGGAATAAAAGGTAATTTGGTAAGTCTCTGTCGTTCCGAAACGAAAAATCGGGACTTTTACTCTATAGAAGTATTATTCTTTTTGGGTATTACTTGAACTCATTTTGTGTAAAATTGATTAAAAAACCTACGGACCATTTTGGCAATTGAAAAACAAAAATTGAATAGTATACTGAAATTACATAAAAGTGAAACCATAATTTGTTTTTGATGAAAAGTGAGTGGAAACGGAGAAAAGTTGGTAGACGAACAGAGTTGGACGAGAACGGAAAACGGAACTTGAAAAAAGCAATAGATAGAACACAATACACACAATAAGAAACTTATAGTAGCAAAAGAATAAGTCTCTTGTATGCGAAACAGCCACAATATGTGGTGGTATGAACCCAATCGAATCAAAGAAACCACGGATCGCGCGTGGGTGCTAAATGGATGCCGCCCGCGCGTGGATCCATATGGATCCATAACGGATCCATCTGACATACCCACAGCATCCGCGCGCGATCCGCGTTTCATCCATAATGGATCCATCGCGCTTTACCTGTGCTCTTAATCTGGTTGTCGCGGGTTCGAGCCTCGCATTGGGCTTACAATTTTGTTTTTTTTTTAATAACTCACTTGAACTCTTCTAACAACTGGAGGTAAAAGTCTAGGCAGCACATTTCCAAACACAAATTCCCCGCCTGGCAAGTAATCCAATGTTCTGATATCTCCCAAATCTTGAGATTTATTCACGATTCGATTGATTTCCTCTGCTCCGGTGCACTCTTCAAAGCAAGGACGAGTCTCCAGAAAGATCTGATCATTTCCGATTTCTTTCAGCTTTTTCCGGACTTCCAAAGGGACCAAGGAGGATGTGCATGGAATTTTATCATAAAGGCTGAGGTATCGATATTGAAGTTTTTGGGAAGCAATGTTGGTGAAGGGCTGAAAAAAAGAGTTAGGGATAAGTGGACACACAGATGGACATACATACCTGAATATAACACTTGATATGTCTTGTCTGCTCGCCACGATCCGATGAACAATAACTACATTTACTCCAGTCACTGGCTTTCACTGTATATTTCAGTTTCATTTTTTCCACTTTTCCAGGTTTCAATGGGACTGATGGCAGTTTCTCGACCCCGATTGTTCCATTTAGCGCTACGATTTTTTTCATATTCGAAACCTCCAAAAAGTACATATTCGAAATCACATTTCTGCCATGCCGATTGATACATCTATAGTGTCCCGTGCTATTCGCATCCACATTTTTCAGCACCAACTCATATCTATCACCTAATTTGAATTCCGCCTCATCTTTCGAGGTAAATCTTCGAATTCGATCAGAAATTGATTCGGAAGCATCGAAATGCATAGAGGACAGCGGGACGAACATTCGACCCATCATTGCGAATTCCCAGTCAAATTTCCAGCGGTCTTTATCGGGCATTGAGAATGAGGAGCGCAGAAATTTCTGGAAAATTTAAAAAAAAGTTGAATAAAATATATGGAAAGGTTGACCTAGAATTCAAATCTTACCTCTTTAAAAAAATCTACCATATAATTCATTGATCTACCAACTGTTCCAGCAGATGGCTTATAAGTCGAGTCGATTTCCACTCCATCTTCCGGAGAGACACTACAATAACAAGGGTGATGAAGACGTTCTGAAACTGAGACATTTCGAAACTATCTCAGTTTCAAAACGATCTCAGTTTCAAAACTATCTCAGTTTCAAAACGTCAAAACTAAAACCGCACCAAGTAAAACACGGCAGAATGACATCAGCTCCTCGAATGGCGTGAACCACCTGAATAGATGAATGAATATTCGAGAGAAAAAGTGTTAAATGCGTGTTCCTTTTCTCTTTCTTCCCGTCATCAAAACTGTGTTTTTCCCTTACTTTGATTCTCTGCTCCTCTCCAATCTCTCGTTCCACTTTTTCCAGACACTCTCGATAGTGTTCGAACTCTTCTGCCAACTCGACATTTTTCTGAAATGATGCAAGTACGCTCCATTGAGAATCTCTCCCCTCACGTACCGTCTCCACTAGGCTGTACAGTAGTATTATTTGCACGATAGAACCAAAAAACCACATTTGATTGATATAATTTTTGTGTAAAAGGGGGGAATAATAGTGGAGAAATGAAGTATTGAGAAGAGTGTTTACATGGACCAAATAGGAAGAAGAACACGTAAAGAATGACAACTTTTGATAGGATTAGAACTTTTTTGGTTTGTGTTTTATAGATGTTTTTGTATTATTTCTTATTAGAATGTTGATTATAGTCTCCAGAATATGGGTCCTTCTTTGATCCGGGTATTTAGACTTCCTGTTCAATACCGTACCTTCTCCTTCTCTACATTCAAAAATGTTTGTTTCTGTACACACAGAAAAGGAGCAAGAAATCACACCATCTCCACCCACTTTATGATAATGGATATGCTAATGAGCATGGTGCGCCCAGCATCTTCATTCGTCTTCCTTTTCTTTCTTTATTTTCTTTTTCTTTTTCTGATCAGGCGACACGACAGGTACGTGTTTTATGATAAGTCTATTAATGGGTTCAATTTTTGAAAATGCTCTTCATCGGAACTCCTTGAGTGGGAGAGAGAAAGACCATCGAGAATCAGCCAGAAAATTTAGGTTATTCTTTTCCGAATGGGAAAATTTACTCGGGATTTCAGAAATTAATATATCTTTTAAAAATTTCCGAATGTCAAAATATTTTGATTACCGTAAATCCTGTAATAGAGGCGCATCCCCTAGCAAGAATTTGGAGCATCCTATCTCTGCTGTCTTTAAAGATACGAAATTTTTTTCAACTGAAGACATATTCTATGGATAGTAAGCTGTATTTTGTCAGTTAGTTGTTTTTTGATATTTTCTTTAGGAACCGAGACCACTGCGAACGGGCACCGCTAGGTGCGCCTCTATACACGTTTTACGGCATTGTAAGTACTTTTTGAACTAATGATCGGGATACCGGATAACAGATTTCAAAACTGCGGAATTTTCCTTCCGAAACTTTGGAACAACTCAGATACTACGACTTTTGTATTAAAAAACCTGCTCCCAGCCATCTGAAACTGTACCGATCCATCTCATCTTTCTCTTTTTCCTCTCCATGTCATTCCTTCCAATAGAACCCATCTCTCACCTTTATCTTTCAAATGTGTTTACACAAGAGAGCCCAAAAAATCATATCATTTCACACGCCATCATTCCTGATTTTATGATAATGGATATGCAAATGAGCACCGTACCCCCGTGGCATCTAGAATCTTCTTCTTCCTTTTCTTCACCTCATTCTTTTCTTTTTTCCTTCTTCAACTAGGCAATCACGGTAACTATTTATTTCATAATAAATCTTTCAAAGTTTTAGAATTTTTAGAAACTGTAAAAAATAACCAAAGTTTGAAATCTGGAATCCGCAGAGAACTTTCGAGATTCGGATTCAGAACCCTGAACCTCGATTAAACCAAGAATTTCGTAAAAATTTGGTGGGTATCTACTAGGTAGTTCTGGAAACGGGCTCCGTCGGAATTTCGATGGAGCGCGTCTCCAAAAACTGTAACATTAGGAAGAAAAAAGACACGAGTTTCTAGAGTTCTATCCAACTTCCGAAAAATCCAATAAAAAATTCTGAACCCGGATTCTGAACTTCTGGAAATTCTACTATTCCAAGTTCCGGTTCTTATTGAGATTTTCTGAATACCGAAATTCAAAAATTTTCTTACAACAGTCACATCTTCACCACTCCATTCCCCACCACCCTTTCACCTCTATCTTTCAAACGTGTTTACACAAGAAAGCCCAAAAAATCATATCATTTCACACGCCGTCCACCCCCCGCTCTATTGATAATGGATATGCAAATGAGCACCGTACCCCCGTGGCATCTAGAATCTTCTTCTTCCTTTTCTTCACCTCGTTCTTTACTTTTTTCCTTCTTCAACCTAGCGAGTTGACACGAGAAAAGAGAAACGATTTCAACTGTATATGCTTTTCATTTTTATGATTGCCGCCCCGTTTTTCCCTCTTTTTCGTTCGTTTCTGTCTCTTTTTCCATCCTTTTAGTGATCACTTTTTGCTTCGAATAAAAAAGATTTTTGATCAATTCAGAGCCAACCCATGACGGTTTCTTACAACTCGGATGTCTCATCGGTGTCTTCCACCAATTTTCTGAGACTTCTGTTGAGATGGAAAGGTAACCAAATTCAATAAGTTAGCAGTCAAATCTAGGTTTTTCATTTCAGGTTCTATCTGGAAGAGTGTCTCATCAGAACTATTGATATGGTGTTCCTTCTATCTTGCCATCGCTGTAGTCTACCACTACTTCTTATTCCCAAACGGATACTATGAGTGAGTTTTGGAATCTGGAATTGGAATTAAAAAAAACTAAAAACGTAAGCCCAATGCGGGGCTCGAACCCGCGACAACCAGATTAAGAGTCTGGTGCTCTACCGACTGAGCTAACCGGGCGGCGAGAATCTAGGTTGCGTAAGAAAAGGAAAAGAAAAAAAGAAAGAAGAAAAAAAGAAGAAAAAGAAGAAGGGGAGAATGGCATGTGGCCTGTATGCGCCTCTCAAAGTTAATTATGTCTAACTTGCATGATTTCAGCGCTTTCAACGATGTTGCCTACTACTGTGGAAAGGAACTTCACAATTACATCCCTCTCACTTTCATGCTCGCCTTCTTCGTTTCAATCATCGTCGAGAGATGGAGAACTGTTTTCGTTAATATGGGATGGATTGAAAGGTGAGTCCGAGTTCAAACTACACACATTTTCATATATTTTATAGTGTTGCTCTCACACTAAACACCGTTATTATCTCGAGATGCGAGGAGGCCAGACTCATTCGAAGAAATATCGTCCGGTATTTGGTACTGGCTCAGGTTGAACAAACAGACACACAGACTGACAGACCGTTTGAAATTTCAGATTCTTACTTTCCGTGACATTTCGATCCGAGTTCGTAGAAGATTCCCCAACATTGATACCATCAAGAAAGCAGGATTCATGACTGTCGCTGAAGAAAAAATGCTGGAAGATCTGGAACTGTCTTATAACAAATATTGGGTACCGGTTAACTGGTGTGTCACGTTGACAAATCAAGCGAGTGCAAAGGGTTACACGAGTAGTCCTCCAGGATTGGTTCACTTGATTCAGGTCTGTCTGTGTGTCGGTTTATCTGATTTCCTATTGAATATTTCCAGGAGATCAAAAACTTCCGAAATGGTTTGGCTACTTTGTGCAACTATGACTGGTGCCCAATCCCTATTGCCTATCCACAGGTATCTATTTGAAGATAGTTTAAATGTGAAAATGTTTTTTTTTCTCCCTCCAGGTTGTCTTCTTCGCCGTCCGAGTTTACTTTATCTTCTGCCTGATTTCCAGACAATACATCAGAGTGCCCGTGAGTTTGCGGAGGTGTCTTCGAAAAGATTCTGAATCATCTCTGAAATATTTTTAGAACAAGGACTTTGAATCTGTACAACTGTTTATTCGCCCGTTTATCACAATAATAGAATTCATCTGTATTGTTGGATGGATGAAAGTCGCCGAAGCACTTCTGAATCCACTGGGGGAGGATGACGACGACTTTGAAAGCAACTTTCTGATTGACAAGAACATTTTTGTGAGTTTCTATTTACTGAAACAATACAAGTCCACCCCAGTAATTAGAGACCACGTGAACCTGAGAGACGCAGACAAGCAACATGTCCTTCTCCCCTTCTTTCTTTTTTCTTCTTTCTTCTTTTCTTTTTCTTACGCAACCTGGATTCTCGCCGCCCGGTTAGCTCAGTCGGTAGAGCACCAGACTCTTAATCTGGTTGTCGCGGGTTCGAGCCCCGCATTGGGCTTACGTTTTTGCTTCTTTTTTTGAGCTGTCAGAAACATTTTTTAATCCGTATTGACAATCAGACAAGGATACCTTTTCAGACTGGTATGAAAATCGTCGATTGCTTTGATGAAGTGCCACCACTCGTTGAGGACACCTTCTCAGATCCCGGAGCTGTGCCAATTTATTCTGAAGATAGTCAAAGAAATTATCAAAATGGTGCTCTAGTTGGATCGGTTTCCAATGTGACGTGAGTTTGAAGGAGAAAGGAAGAATTGAATTTATCGTTCATATTTCCAGATTGGCTCAATTCGACGAAAACATCACCATGGTTCCAGTCGCCCCACGTCTTTCAGTCGGAGATATTCATAGTATGTGTCACCTGTTAATTCATCAACATCATCAAAAATTTCAGGTCATGATCGTCCATCGATCAGACGTCGCTACAGATCTGGGAATGCTTCCCAAACAGTCTCCAGAGCCAGCAGCTTCCGTGAGCCACGATTGTTAGTTTGGAAGAATCTAGCTCAACTGAAAATTGAATTTTTCAGGCAACGTCAGAGTTCTGAAGGCGAGCGCAACGATGCATATGAGATGGATCACGAACCTTATGTGAGTTATGATGACGTAGTGTCACTGGGATGTTCCCATATAAGAAAGAAAACAAATTAGGTGAAATATTTCGGGTTGAATAAGAACAGAAGGCGACTTAACACCTAGTGGATTAGCCAGATCTCTTTCTCAACTTCCCGCCGAACCAACTGTTGCAACAATGTGTCAATTTTCAGTTGGAAGAGCCATCTTCTCCAACGAAACACGCGAAATTCTTCACCAATCTTACAAAAGTCGACGAGAACGATGATGAGGATCTCCCTGTAAGCTCCCCCCTACTATTCAATATCCTAAATCTTCAAATTTCCAGGCCACTGCCAAGACGTCTGTCGTGTCAAGAGTCTAATCCATCACTACTCATCCTGCTCTACTTTGTGTTTTTTTATTAACCCATTCGGTTTGTAATCAATCAATGTATGATTATAAAAACGTTGACTTTGTTACAAATCATATTTTATTATGATCTTGTTGTTACAAAACAGCTGCTCTTGACATTAGGTCTCGGATTGGGTTTAGGTCCGGATTTAGAGCAGATGGATGGAGACGTCTGTTATGGTTACGATGGTGGGAGTGAGGTAAGGTTTTGGAGAAGGCTTGGTCCGCAAATGACTGGTTGGCACTGTATTTCAGTGCTACCGTACTTCCTCCCTAGATGAGCAGAGAGGTTTGGGTTGAAAAGTTCCATTTTGTTTGAAAATCTTATTCAGCGTAGATCCAATACCGATAAAAGTATACAGAATCAACATGATTCCTATAAAATAGATAACTTAGGCGAGAATTTGGCAAGCCTTTGGTAGGATTCAGGCCCAGGTAGGCGTACTAGATTGGGCTGGGGTCAAGGCAGACTTTATTTGGAAAAAAATCTGAAAATCCGATCAGTTTTCTGAGAAAATTTCTCTGAAATGTTCTTTCAGACCCATCCTTCCCTCTCTAACCAGACTGTGTTCATCTCCTCTCTGCCATCCCACGAAATGATTGATAGATGACAACCTAACTGCGTTCCCTCTGTTACTCACTTCAAAGACCTCACCCGACACACAATTCTCATCACCCAATCCCCCCTCACTCAACATACCCGAATGTCTTCATTTCGTATTCGCGCAAAATGCGTTCGAACCCTCTTATTAAGGCATGATATGATCCCTGCCCGCTTCTGTTCTCAATGATGCGTCGGGAGGTTAATTAGGTGACGAGCTGAGGGTGGCATGTGTGGTGTGGATTATGTGTTTTTGACCCTACCGACAGAGAAGATTACCAAAATTTTCAACGAATTATTCATGAGAAGGATGGCCTCTTGTCACAATTGACTGTTTTTGAAAATTTGATCTACAGTACTCCATGTAGCCCTACAGTATCCCATAAACAATTAATCCCTCTACCTCTCCAAATATTTTTCAAATGATTCAATTTTCCGAGGCGGTCGTCAAAAAGAACAGCAGAGATGACCTTCTTTCAATAATGATTGATTTGCATATGGATATTCAGATTCAACCAATTTTTGACACACTAATTCGGTGAAGGGCAACGACGCCAACATGTGTCAATTCGGTTTTTGACATGAAAATGGACAGAAAATTGAAATAATGCAAAAATGGAGAGGATTGAAATGAGGTGAAGGAGGAAGAATTGAAATTGGAATCGGTTACTGTTCAAATTATTGGAATAGGAAATGGAACAGTTGGGTGATGGACTGGTATAATTAACTGGTTCAGAGGTGACTGGTTACGGTTGTCTGGCTGCAAAACAGGGGTACGGTATCTGGAAAATTCTAAAATTTTTCAGTTTGATTTTTTTGAAGACTATCGCATCCTCCTGTCAAGCCAATTTTATAGAAGCTTGAAACTGACTGAAAGGGGTTTTCGAGTGATAACAAAATCATAATTGAAACAGTTTAACGGACAAAGGCGTTGTCGGAGAGAGAATCTTCTTTCCCGTACCAAAAACTCCATCGGTGTGAAAACAGTATCGTGAAAAATTGCCGGCTGACCAAAGTGGTGATCCCTTGTTTGGTGTAATTTCTACATCTATCCGGATTTCAATCCGAAATCTTTCATATTAGAAAAAATCAAGATCCAACTCATCCCAAACCATCAATCAAACTGATAAACTAGTAAGCTGTCGGACCATAAGTTCAGTAGCTCCCGTATTTATGAACCTGCTTGATTTCCTAGCTACGTTCTGACCTACCAGTTTGGTCCCGTCTCCCCCAGAAACCCAAAAGTTCAAACCCCTTACCCTAACTTCACCCACCTCATCCTCTCCCTTATTCCTTAGAAACTTTTCTTCCCTCTTCATCAACACGTTTTCTTCAATTCTTCTTATTGTCCTTCAGAGATGCGCCCCTCTTCTTCTTCTTCCCCTTGCGCGCGCGAAATACGGTCCACTTTTGTGATTTATTGTGGTAAAGTGTTTACACAACAACGTACACTCATTTGATTTATATATTTTATTCAAATTACAATGAAGACGAAACGACGAAATGAAATGAAGTGCAAGATCTTCAGAAATCACAGACAAAATAATTAATTTTCTAGGAAAAATTGTTAGCTCATTCTAGGGTGATACCGGTCAAGAAAAGTGAGGGAAACTTTGGTCAGTCAAAAGGGCAATATACAGAGAAAAACTGAGCAATGAAAGAGAAAAAGAAAGAGGTGAAACACTGGGAAACCCGTTTGGTTGGAAATGGGAAAGATGGAAAATGTGATGATGGGATGGAATGGCACCCGGGATTTGATGAAGAGATGACGGTAGGGAAATCTAGAATTCTCAGGGAAATGCTCAGAGAAGTCGGAGCAGGAGGACGGCTGGAAGCAGTAGTAGGTATTGTAGTTGTCCAGACGAGGAGTAGAGAGATTCCACTGAAAAACAATATGGATTAGTAAGAACGGTTAGGCCTTCAGAAACTCACCATCCCCAATCTCATGAATCTCAAAATCGACGACTTCTGCTGGCACTTGCTCGTATTCATCCTTCTTATTCCCTTGATACAAAGTCACTCGTTCGCCACGTGTCACTTCTGGCCACTGGTTGTCAATTGGCATCACTTTCTCATAGAATTGCTCCCACAACTTTTCCGAGTCCGTCTCTTCATCAGTGGTTTCTGGTGCTACTGTAGTAGTGGTAGAAGTCGTGGTTGTTTTCTTATGATGATGATGGCGATGATGTTGAATTCCAATATCTCCATTTCTATCAGTGATGTGGATCACCATTTTCAGGTTATGAGAGGCACAGAGACCGCCTTGATCATTGTAAAGACCCTTTCGGGAGCCAGTGGAAGTTGCTGAAAGTAAAATATGAAATCTCTGTCAGAATCTCGGACTAAAACTTACAAATAAAATAATAGGTGACTCCTGGCCTATAATCTAATCCAGATGGGTTCGGACTCATCAGCCGGAAAGCTACTTTTAGCTTCTCCTCCTGAAATGGTTGTGTACATCGACCGAGTTCTTTCGCACTCGATTTCCGTTGACAATTCTCATATTCTTCTTCTGTAACTCTGTAGATAATCGACTGCTCCGTACGTTCATCAGAATCCTTATCGAAAAACGGACAGATGATGTCAAGAGTGTCTCCAATTGCAGCGTACCGTTCGACTCTGGAAATAGGAAACTTTTCTCAATCGTGCTCCAAAACTGTGTATTCTCAGATTTTTCCAACAAGGCTAAGCGCAGTCCAACCATTTTGAAGATCTCCCGACTACCGTACTCCTACAATTTTCAAATCTTCAAAGACCTGAACCCTCCCACTTCCGCCTCTACTGCCACCCATGCCCCAAACACACTACCAAATACAAAAAAAGACTTGAGAGGCTAACATAAATAGAAAAACTCATAACTTCTCACGGAACATAAAACTTACCTATCCCTTCTCAGGGGGCGACCATGAGTCGCCTCGATCCCCATCTGAACACCACAAAACTTTTGCCGACACTTTTTCGAAAAAGGAGTATTACTTCTTTTTGTTCGACACCCAGTATACCCGGACACGGGACAATAGTCATCAAGGCGGCTTACTCTTTTGTGATGACGAACCGAGAGACAGAGCGTGCGCGAAACATATTGGAATAAAGAGATAATGGTAGAGGATTGGGAATTTGAAATTATATGAGATACAATATGGGATAAATTATTTACAGATTCTCATAAGGATAACAGGCCAAGATCCCAAAAGCTGTTTCTCAATTATTTGGCTTCTCCCTATAATCCTCTCTTCCACCTCATTTCCTCTGTTACCGTATATCCATATTACAGTTACATAACCTCAGCCAGCCACCCGTTCCCCCTCTCTCATTTCATTTCCCCTTTTCAAATCCGAAACAGTTTAGTCTCGTAATAGAGCTTCCTAATTGATGTGCTCTCTTCCACCAGAATGTGATGAGCATGTGGTCATGAACAAGGGTCTTCCTTCCTTCCTTCCTGGAGAAGGAACAGATGAAGCTTCCTCAAATCTCCAGAGATTAAGACAAGGACCACCAAGGTCTATTGAGAAGAGAGAAAGAATATTCGGCATTGTTCAAAGACACCTGTCTTTTTGCGGCACTACGCATGTTAATTAGCCGTTTTGTATCGGAGAGGAGCATGCGGAGGAGATAGACTCGACCGTTTTATTGGGTTCAATATGGAGATAAACGGTTGGTGGAAAGGTTCAATGAGGTTGAGCGATTTGCATATTGGTGGTAGAAGTTGATTGGCAGAATAGGTTTTACACGAGGTACAAAAATGCATTACTAGTCTTTTTGATCCCCATGCCTATCCGTGTCTCGTAGATTGTTAGCTCAATCCATAACTACCTGAGTATCCACTAACACTATTTGACCTATGACCGAATTCCTACTGTAAATCAACAAAATCAACACCTCACCTCAATAGTCCACACAAACTGTTATGCAACACCCAACTGTAACAATTACTCGGCAAACACGCAAAGACCGTAATCCCCAAGGTGCTAAATCCTTCCCAAAACTCGATTTTTGCACCTCCGTGCGGCAAGAATTCCCTCACAACAATTGGCAGTTGATTAGAACAAATTAGCTTTCCCGACAACAAATGGTCCCCTCCCTCTATTCCACTTGATTTGTGCAAAGTGGTTTTGATAATTGGAGAGATGAGAGAAAGAGTGAACGAGGAAAATGTTGCTCCTTGAGCATCAACTCTATTTGCAAACACAACAGTAACTACTTGAGATATAGATGTTTTCGGAAAGAGAGCTGTGCCCCCATATTTGCCCTCTATTCGAAACCGATACTGTTTCTATTTTCTCCTCGAGAGGAGCCTCACGATATATATAACAAATCTAGGTATCTAACAAATTTGTCTGAGCCTTGAAGCAGGTGACCCGGGGTGTCCTGGTGGGTCAGTTACATAAGAAAAAGCAGCTGCTGACCATCCGAAGCATTCTCATGTTGCCTCTGTATCTCTCTCGCTACCCGCAGGTGTTTACCGTGTTCAAAATGACTTTGCGGGCTGACCTGGGTGTGTCTCGAGGGCCTTATCTACATAATCCATACACCGGAAGGAAGTATAATAAAGGAAATTGAATTGGGGATAATATGGATACATAATTTTGTCGCAAGGTACGGTGGAGTCTGAAACTCGGATTAGAACAATAATGCCATCCTCAGAGCGTATTTGTAGCAAATTTTTGTACTGAAAATCCGACTCCGTGAAAAAATTATGTTTACGTTCTACCGGATCTTCCCCCTCTATCGTAAAGTCATTCCAAAAATTGTATCTTCATTTGAAAATGAATATGAAGGAAGGCGTTCAATTTCAAAAGTTCAAATAAACTTTGCATGTTATATAAATTCATTCAGAAGGGACCACACAGGTCTCTAATTTCATTCCATCCCCGTCCTCCACTCTTCTACTAATTGTTCGTTTTGTCCCCCCTCCCTCTCCAAGGAGCAAAAGGAGCACAACCTGTTCCCCGATTGGCATAAATTTCGAAAAGAGATAAAGGTAAGAGAGAAGAAGCTTCTCTTCTCTCGAGATAACACCCGCTCATAAATCAGGCATCGTGTACTACAAGGGGTCCTCTTATTACACTATGTGTGGTTGGTTCCCCCTCTATCCCGACATACAACATGTCATCATATCATCATGATGTCCGAGGAATCTGGAGCAAGTTGCTTTCTCCGAATCCCGAAAGACTTCTTCTTCACATATGGTCTCGAGATTGACATGTTTATGGAAACGGTTCGTCGTCAGGGGAGAGAGAGGGTCAATAGAGTACAAGAACATCTGCTCCGAATGGAATATATTAGGGATTTGAGACATAAGAGAAGACACATGTGGCACCAATCATCACGTGGCATTTTTGAGTGAAAGGAGGAAGATTTATGAAGAAAAAACAGGGGGGAAATCTAATAAAAATTCACCTCACCAAGTGGATTTTGAAGAGCGTGGAACACCTGGAGGGAAATCTTCAAATCATAACAACAACAATACAAACGAAAATATGTGAGAGTTGGGATACTGAGTCTGTTTCTCATCCCAAGAGCCAACATGCCTTCTGAACTCATATGTCCCCTTTCAAGTTGCCTATCTCCCCTCATATCTTGATGTCATAAATGTCATAACCGCACGCGGTCTTGTTTTTGGTGAAAATATAGTGGATACCCATAAAAAGGTCTTGTTTCCTCTTTTCGGTGAGTATTTATGGTTGTAAAATCTTATTAAATGAGATGTTTTGGGAGAGGAAATTCTTGATAGGTGGGATGTTCTCAAGGACTTTGGAGGATGGTCAATTATATCAGAAAACGGTAGTCAGGGATTTTGGGCAAGAGATCGTAAGATTTTCGAAAAAAAAATCCAATCCTGTCTACCCGATATCTTCTTAATCCTCAAAAAGTGTGGCTCCATCTGTTCCCAGATTAATTCTTGATACTCTAGGCCCCCCGGGCTCTTGGTCCTTATTCTCAATATTTGCTCAGTGGTACATAATTAGTAACATCGTTTGGTTTCGGCTTACTCTCTATCCCTTCATGCACCCCTCCCCTACGCCTACAATCGGCTTCCTCTTTATGGTCCCCCGGTAACCAATTCTAGGGGGATATTCTCGCGGCAGGAGGGCACAGATACATATAAGGTAAATATTGTTAATAAGTGTCGAGTGGTGTCGGGAAGCTTTTGATAAAAAGTAGAGAGTAAACTTACAGAGGATTTGTCGAGTTCCAGTAGATTTGCGGTAAACGTTTTGCAGTGGAAATGGGCATTTGGGACAGTAAAAGGAGAGGCAAGATGTAGTTGAGCAATGTGAGTGATTGAGGTGGCATGGCTGAAAATATGAACTAATTGTAGTTGAAACAGAAAAAAATACGGAAAAAAAGTGGGAGTAGATAGAAAAAAGTAAAAATTCCGGAAAAATTCGAAAAAAGCGAAAATTCGGAGGGAATGGGACTCTCGTAAAAATTTAAAAATTAGTTGAAAGGTATGGTGATTGAGCTGGAAACTTCAAGAAAAATGATGATGATTCGAAGATCTTATAAACTGAAAAATGCGAAAATTCAGATAAAATTTTTCAAAAACCGACTTTAAAGAAGAAAAATGTGTTGTGATTTAGAGGAAAAAAAGCTTGAGAATGAATAGAAAAGGCTTAAAAAAAGATTTTAGGACCGAAAAAGTCTAGAAATTTTTTAAAAACAAACGATTTTTAGTCAGAAAATTCTATAACATTAGAAATTTATGTTTTTCTGCTAGATTTTCCAATCGAGCTTCTGAAAATTTTCAGAATTCCAGAATTAAATTCGAAAATTGAAAACATTGTTGAAAAACTAAAACTCAATTTCAAATCCTTCGTCCCCCCAAAATCAATACTAAATTCAAAAAGATGATTCAAGTGGAATGTAGGAATGATGGAATGCCAAAAAAGGTCAAAGGGGCTCTTCAGATTCCTGTGAAGTGGCTAGTGAGAACCAGCAAAAACAAGAAAAAGAGGAATCTACATATGTAAAAACTACATAAATGAAAAAAGTCGCATTTCAAAAAATTAAAAATTGAGGTAAATAAAATGTATCAAATGATAATATGAAACAGAGGTTTTGGGTCGACATACGGGAACAAGTGGCCTTTCCCTTCAGCACCCGCAGTCCCTCCAATAGGCTCCGCCCACTCGATCTTCCCTCCTCCTCCGCCCCGGCGTTGTCTCCTAGCTGTCAGGAGAGATTGGGAGGAAGGGAGAGAGAGAGAAAGTGGGGATAAGGATTTGCAAATTAATAAGGTACTGTCTCTATTTCTGAATGAATGAGGAAAAAAGGAGAGGTTCAAGAGCAGGCTCTTGGCTCTTATTGGAATATATTATTGGAATTGGAATTTGGAGAGTCGGGTGGAATTGGGGTCAGGAAACGATGGATTGGTCGTGTAAAAATTGGGATAACTTGGGTAATTTTTGACCATTTTTTTGAATTTTGATATTGAATTTGAATTTGAAGAAAAATTTTGTTCAAATTGTCGGGAAAAAGATTCATCTAGAAGACTCTGGGTCATTTAGAGACAGAAAGCGAATCATTTCAAAGTCATGATGTTTCAATACTAAAATTATTTAAAACAGTGATCTCTTGAAATCAGCGAAATCAAAACCTAGGAAAATGTGAGTGTAACGAAACCAGATTATTCAAAAAATTAATGTATGAAAAATTGTAAGAAAATCGAGATCTCACAAGTTTCGAGATTCAAATTTTTAACGTTCCAAAATAACCGAGTTTCTAAACGACTTGGTTGCAAAAATAGTGAATAAACGGCTTCAGGCATTTCTAGTGACTTATCATAATTTCTATCGCATACTCCGGTAGAGTTTCCTAAGACCATACTTGTCATTTGACGGGCCGGGTGGAAATTTTTTTTGCATTTTAATACCCCAAAAATTGGTTTCAAGTACTTTTTATCACTGAATTCCCTGTAGAACTACTTAAAATCGTCAGTTTACGTGAATTATAGCTCAAAATGCACCAAAAACTCCTTTTTCTAAAATTCCCGAGGGCCGAGCTGATCCGTGACAGGTATGCCTAAGACTATCTGCCACCCCATACAAGCGTCTACAGTACCCTCATCTCCTTTCCATCGGATACCATCCAACTTCTCCTACCGCCCCTTCAATACCAAAACCTCCCTCTGATCCTGATCCCCAACAAAAGACATCCACAATCACATAACGATATGACGTGAAAATGATGTGACAAACTATCCCCCCTCAATGTCATTTCGAATGCACACACAGGTTTTGTAAAGTGATAAATCAAGCGTTCCGGTGGAGCGACGGTGGTGGTCTCAACACAAAATAATGGGCTTTGTTGGCCGGGGGTGCGGGAAATGATTCATTTCGAGATGTGCCTCTCGGAAGGCAAGGCAAATTGTACATTTCGACAGAAGGAAAGAAAAAAATCTGATTGACAGAGAAAATTTATGACAAAATTTGGAAATGCTGTTTTGTTACGAAATTTTTTGAAGAAATGAAGAACCCCGAGTAACCTTAATACGGAACTGACTAGTGATACAAGAAAAGGTGCGGGAGAATATTTTATGACTAATCACCGGAAATGGTTGGGGAGAAGGATGAATTGTTTGTACAAGATAAGGCGAAATCGGAACACCAGGGGAGGGGGAAAGTCATCGATAAAGTTTGGAACCCGAAACTCAAAACTTTAAACTAACATGTAAGTTCTTTGGACTAATGGAGTTCAATAGCCGCCATTTCAATCTGTCACTTTACTCCTTTTTTGAAAATTTTTGATTTTCCAAGTTCCAGAATTTATTATTACAGAATGCCATGGAGCCACACAACATTTTGAACTTCCTCCCGATGGCCGGCACCCAATCGTCACCATTCCATACTCTGCGAGGCAGACAATGACACATCCTTCGGTCGAGTTCCAGTACGTGCCGTCTTGTGGGGCACGGTGCCTGTCTATGTTAACGGTTCTTTGAGAAGTAACGGGGAGCCGACTGTCTCCATTAGTGATGACTCTTCGGTAGACAACCCTAATGAGGCATAGTAGACAGGCACAGTGCCCAACGGGATGGCACCTACTGGAACTCAAATGTGTCATCGTCTGTCTCGTGGAAAGTGGGTCACGGTGCCGGGGTGCTGGGTTTAGGGTCTACAGGTATTGAGGATGGAGATTTTTAAATGATATTGAGGTTTGGGAAATTCTGAAACTGACCCGCTACAAAACAGTGCATTCCGAAACTGACAGAATATGAGCAAAAAGGAAAAACTTCCGTAAAATCTGTAATGGAGGCGCACCAAGTGCCTGTTCGCAGCGTTATATCTCGGTTCTCCAAGGAAATATCAAAAAGCTTTTAACTGACAAAATATAGCTTAATATTCATAAAATATTTCTTCAGTTAACAAAATTTTCATAGTTTTAAAGACAGCCGAGATAGGTTGCTCCAAACTCTTGCTAGTGGGTGCGCCTCTCTTTCAGATTTTACGGTATTTGTAAAAAAAAACAAATTCTACTGGTTTTGAACCTTCGAAATGTTGCAGGTTTTGTTTACAAAAACTCTTTGAGTCTCAAGGGAACAGAAAAATAATGATGAAAATTAACTGCTCATTTCATTTTTCGTCTTCCCCCATCAAAAAGTTATCTCATTTCCCCTTCTCTTCTCATTTTCCATCATATTTTTCCTCCCTCCCATATGATTTCAAAATATCCCTCCCTTCTTCTCTTTTTTCCAGAGAAAAGATCTCTTTTATATACATACATTTTATATAATGCAGACTCTACTCATGCCTTCTCGTATTCCAAAACCTACTTGTACTCTTTTTAATTAGATATATAGATGTAAAGTAAGTAAAAAGAGATTTTTGCTTCTTCAGTCTGAAGAAAAAGGGAAAAAAGAAAGTATGAAAAAGTACAGACACTGGAGGGGATCGAACAGCAACAAAAAAACGAGAGAAAAATTATGAATAACAAAAAAAGGGTTGCGTTCGCATTGACAGGTGCAACAGTTTCTATTGTTCTCGGTTGGCGAAAAAAGTTGGGAAAAAAGAGAGTATGGGAACAAAGAGCGGGGAGTACGGTAGTTGAGTATTGGGGGTTTTTGGAAATCTCGCAGAGCAGTTCTGTAGGAAAGGATACTGTAGCCACGAGATACCAAAGCTATAATTTAATAGGTTAATAGGTTTGACACTCTGTCAAATGTCACAAATTAGCAGAGAAAAATAAAAAGAAAGAAGAAAATGGCAACACTTGAATGCTTATTTTATTGCAATATTTACATAGTAATTGCAAAAATTTTTGAAGGTTCTAGACGTCTAAAAATTAAAATTTTGCAATTGATGGGTGGAACTGGGAGTTTCTTATAAAAAAATTATGTTCCAATGAAAATTGAGCAATTGGTTCGAAAAGAAAAAATCGAAGTCAAATACGATAATTCAGTGAAAAGAAAAACTCAAAGCACTTTCTTTGAATTTTCAGACGAATTATTTTTATTTTCAGAAAATCTGAAATCCTTGTCACATCGAGTTTTCTTCAAGATTGAAATTCCAACAAAAATTTCAAAAAAAGAAAGAAATTTTCTCAAAGAGATTCCTCTAAATCAGTCAAAGGACCTCCCAAGAATTCTCCGAAAAAATCGGGAGATTCTTCTCTTCTGGTCAATAAAACCTTCACCCCCTCTGACCAGGAAACAAAAAAATGCTTTCGGTGCATCAGCAAATGAATACATATATCAGAACCAAATGTTTTTAGGGTGCGTCTTGGCTCATAAATTGAAGAAAACGACAGAAATAAAGGAGCCATTTGGAATGGAGAAAAGCATTGTCAAGAGGGAAAAAGAGAAGAGAAAAAAGGAGAAATGGAGTGATTGCAGAGTGAAACATATGGACTGTTTGAACATGGATTATAGACCGAATCGAATGGTTTTATCATAATCATCAGCTGTGTGGCAACAATGTTTTCGCGCATGAGAGAATTGGGAGAGCATGTTGGAAATAGAAAGAATAATTGAATAGAGAGAGGAATGAAATTAGCGGAATTAGTTTCATTTTTTGGGAAGATAGGGGGGTGGCCAGTGGTCACTCAAGCAGAAATATTTTGGGAAAAGGAGATCATCAGACATGATTCTGACCAAAATTGAGGACTTGCACCAAGAATTTGAGCTTTTGAACAGAGCAAATTTTGCTTGATCAAAATCTAAAGATTTTCAATTCTATTTGTACTTTACATTCCTAGCAAACGCGCTCTACCGAAAATAATTGGAACACCGTGAAAAATGAAGAGACACTGACAGATGAGAGATATTCGAATTACAGCGCGTATGTTAGAGCACAGATCTGAAAAATTCGAGCAACAAGTCGGAGGACTTGAGACCTAAGATTTGGGACAGATTTGAGACAGGTACTGGACATGGAGACGATCCGAAACCTAGAAATTTCAAAACTAAAGTTTTAGATTGTCCTGGTTCTAGAAATCTGTACTGGCACGTTTCATGTTACTGCCTGGAAGACTTCCTAGGTATCCGACCTAGCTATTTTAGTACCTACATATCCTTGAACCACCATCCATCCATCCCCAAAACAATAAACCTCGGATTCTCCACTATATTGAGCATAAATATCCAATAAAACTATTCTCGGATCAAAAGGAATTGTTCCGAGAGGTACAGATTATGTCATACAAATGAACATGTCAGATCTATTGATAAGAGAACACAAAAAGGAGCTGCCGATGTACACAGACATTGACCGATGAGACATGTTATTAGTCACTTAGAGGATCGGCGATAAATTTTCGGTGGTTCCGTTCGAGATAAGAAGACCATGTCAATCGGGGTTTCTGTGCCAGGTGTTTTAGAGGTGAGAGGCGTCAATTCATTTCCGTTTTTAACTAAACGAGAGAGTATCTATTACTCGTCTCTCACACAAAGTGGCCCCATTTATCATTTCTCCAAAACGAGAACACCCTTCTCTCTCTTGGTTTTATTCGAAACGTGCCAATTATCGTGTCAAAAGACTGGAGGTGGGTTGGTCAACGGCGAGGGGTTTCCTCCGTATTGAACGACGAGAACACTTCGGGATCGGATTACGGTCTACACTGCCTAATTTTCTTATTTTCTTGATAATTGTTGACAAAACAGGTGGATGTACAATTTGTTGCACAGTGTTTAGAGGGCAGGTGTGTAGATAGTGGAAATCCTTAAATTATTAAGTGGAGAAGAAACCTTATCAAGATGAGAAGAGGACATCTGCACCTGTATGACGTGGCTAATTAGGGGGACACGTGGCAATTATTTAGTAGAGGGGCCAATACAAGCTCCAAAAATCTCTAGAAAAAAAAATCTCAGAGAAATTACGTTACGAACCCAACCGGAATAGCTTCGACAGAATAAATAAGGCACCAAAGGAACAAAAAACGATTCGAAATGAAAGAGATTACGAGGCCATTAGCTTGAGAAATGACCGCTTTTTTTGGCGTTTCAATAAAGACGTTCCCCTCCAAAAGGGGGATCAACACCTTCTCACGTCTTCTTTGACGTCTTCTGAAAGAGTGAACGATTGGGAAGAGTGAGAGAACAGAACAGGTGAAAAAGGATTTGAAGGAATACAAAGGAAACGAGAGGACAGGTGAAATGAGTAGCTCATTTATATAACAAAGACGGGAATTTTGAGAGTTGTATAAACCTTCCAGAAATTTCTTTTCCTGGCTGGGTGGTCGAAAAGAATTAGGTTATTTTTGATAATCAGGTGATAGAAATGAGTTTAGAGGTGGTGCAAGTTTCGCTTTTTGAGAATACTCAGAAATTTAAGACGTTTTTACTGGAAAGTAGGAATTCAAGGTTCAAAATAGCAGGCACCGGATATCTAATTCTTGATGAACCGAAAAACGCGCCGAACGCGCCCCAGTTTAAATGGCGATCAGACTTGGAGATGAGGTAAGTGTGAACATTTGAGAAAAATGGAATTTTTTCTTAAAAAGAAATTCGAGGCTTGAAATGACAGCCATCCAAGTTCTAATAAATCTTGAATTCAATAGAAACGCGTTGGAGGCGCCCCAGTCGGAATTGCACACCCAGGTATTGCTCACCGCCACCTCCAACTTTACACCAAAAAATGTATTTGCCAATACATTTTTTCATACAAAAAAATTGCTTATTAAAAAGAGAATACCTATAGAATGATGACACAATCAACTCATTCGTTTTGTAACAATCTCTTTGAGAGAATGACTCAAATAATACCTGGTCACTATTAAAGAAGAAAAGAGAATGGTGCATTTTATCAAGCGTTGTATTATTTTTGGCACACAAAAGGTAAAAGAAAAGGAAAGGGAAAATAACTGATATGGAGATGGGGGAAGGGAGAGAGTAGCAGCCGAAAAGAGGATTATTATTAGTATTATCAAGAAGAGGACGGAGAGGAAAAGGAGGGAGAGCTCTCGCATGAGAGGAGAGGCTCAGCAGATTAATCAGTTGTCATTGACAACGTGAAAAAGAAAACGGAGAGAAGAGAAGGGGGAGGGGCAGATATGAGATATATACGTAAAAGTACGGGATCTTGTTTTTTGAAAAATCTGACGAGAAAAGGAGATGCGGCAAAGGTGCGCCAGATGAGGAGATCTAGCAGCTAACCGAACTCAGAGACATTCCAGGAAGCGTAAAATCTAAAAAAATTTCAAAAAAGGCGAAATAATATCTCTCATTTCAGATTATTAAGATTTGCAGTGTCATGAATTTAATTTCAAGAAAAAATCTGGAAAATGAAACTGATATAAAAACCAAACTTGTCAAATTTCGGCCCGGCCCGGATTCAAGAAAAGGTTCCCACTTTTTAACGGATTTTTTACGAATTTGTAAAAGATTTCACATCAAAGAATCCAATTTCTTGATGCATAACTAGCTTTTGATTGAATACTGAAGTATAGTCAAAAATTTCAAAATTTAGTTCAAAATAGCAAATACAATTAACCAAACACCGACCAACCTAGGTTTCTATGACAAAATACAAGAATACAACTATCAATTTCATCAAACCTAAATGCGTCAACGACACCCCAGTTAGCGCAAAAATTACTAAAATCCAAGGCAGAAACTTTCCTCATAAAGAAAACCAACAAAAAAACTAAAAACCGAAAAAAGTGAGAAATTTGAGAAATTCTCCACTTCCAGTTACGATTACTGTGGGAATATTTCTAGAGAAGGAAAAAACGAGTGGAGCATTGTTTTGTATATATAAGGAAAGTATGAAAGGGGCATGAAAAGAGAAAGATTGTGTTGAGAAACAATACCTATGAATGCGTCATCTGGAGATAGAGGAGGGGAACAAGGGAAAACGGAGGGCACATGTGCCGTGACGGTCCAATACCGGACATTGAGGTGAAAACTTTGTGGAAGTAGAAGAAGAAAAAAGAACAAGATGGAAGGAAAGAGTCGCACTTTTTTTTATTGTTCCAAATTATTGGTGGCGCGGAAGAAGGGAGTGTGGAGAAGAAGAAGAGAAGAATCAAATTTCTGTCGCTCCCATCGCCCGACTGTGAATACTAAAATGTGCAAATATTCTGAATGCTGGTGCTGAAATGCGATGGTCAGTTGTAGATATGTAAATGAGGAATAAAATAAAAACTGTACAGAAAACTGGGAAGTATAAAAAATAGTGCAAAAAAAGGAAGGATAGGAGAGTTAGGTGTGGGAACTCCACTGGGGAGAATATGGAATGTTTGTGTACAGTAGTCACGGGGGGAGTATTTGGAAAGAATGGAAGGATTCTGGTTAGTCAAATATCGAAGGAGTTCTGGAAATTTGCGGATCAGAAATATGGTTTTTGGACAAATTCTGGATTTTTTATTTTTGATTTTCAGCATTTTCTTTCCGGATTCTATGATTATTTTTTGTTTTCCAAGAAAGCTCCAGTTGTCTTAACTTCCCGTATACAGCAGAACCAGCCAATGCATCATCCTTGCAGTTTCAGTTTCAGGATTGCTCTGCATTTCCTGAAACCACGAATAGTCTTAATAGTTTTGATGATGAACGAATGAAATAAATTGAATGAATAGCCATGGTTTTGTAGTTGACAACTTTTTTTTAATACAAAGATTTCCTGAATAGTTACACAAATTTGTGGAAATGGAGCATTTTCCCGAACTGTAACTCTTGAGGCATGTTCCTCACAAAGAAGTTTTGAACTACAATGTGATCTAGGTTTGATCTACTCATCTTCGCGAGAACCTCTGAGATTTATTGACACCAATTCAACGTTATTAAACTTCTAATTCCAAAAAAACTGGAAATTTCATAAGAGTTTTTTCTTCGATTAGCGTTTATTTATACCTCCCATGCGATTCAAATGAACACCTTCCTAATTCATCGTCACCTCTCTCCTTCTATCTCATTTTTCCACTTCTTCTCTTTCTCTTGTTTCCTTTCACGCAACAATTCCTAATGCCTCCTCCTCTCTCTCTCACTCAAATAAAGATACACAAAAAAGCGCTCTCGAGTAATTAGGCGAAGAAATATGATATGGGTGAACGATTGCGTATGCGCCAAAAAACTGCGGAGAGTCATTAGGAAGGAGGGCTCTCCAATAGAAAAAAGATTATTTGCCACCGTTTAGAAGAAGCAGGGAGAGAGAGTAGGGGGTTGATGGATAAACAATCTTGTCACAGATGCTAAATAAACAATGTCCAATTGTGGGAAAAAGAGAAAAAGGGGTCAAACAGACATTTTTCTGCTCTCTGGGGTGCCTTCCACGCGTTTTGAAAGTGACGACCTTGAGGAAGAAATCCTAAATGAATCGGAAAAGTATAACGGGAGTAGGTAAGCAGTTATTCTTTTTCTTTTTCGGGAAGAAGAAGACGGAAATCCAGTTCGATTAATTTCGGATGATTTACAGCTTTCGCCACTCTCGCTCTCTCTTTTTTTCTCTGTGGATAAGAAGGGGAGTCGAGGGGAGAAAGTAGTAATTTATGGTTAGAGGAGAGGGGATAGAATAGAAGACGTTAGGGGGAAGACGTTCGAAGAGGTGGGAATAAAGTCAGAAATTTCAGTCTTTTTTTTGCACATCCTAAGAAGTTATCAAGCGTCAAAGATATTTCTCGCAATTGTTGCCTTTTTCAGCGCTAAAAGGATACATTTTTGAATTATTGATAACTTCTTAGGATGTACCCGTACAAAAAAGTTGTAAACTATAAAAATGATGCTCTACTTGTGATCTATACGCTTCATAAACAGTCGATAAAGTGAGACTATCAGGGAGGCCGTCTCAAACTCACAAAGATGACCATTCCCATCTAAAAACTGCAAGTGTCGCATTCTTTATGACCAGTACTGTACACCCGGGAAAACTTCCAACTTACCGACTTACCGAACAAACCGTACAGCTCCTTTGTAACATTTCACAATTTCAAAATATCAGTGTATACTGGAGCGCCTTCGGCGCCTTATTTTCCATCCCAAACAGTTGTAAATCCCAGAGTGCCAAATTTCAGATATTACAGAAACTACATCTTACAGTTTTTCTTTTGCTTTTTCCTAGTAAACAAAGCATTTTTATGACGTCAGAGTTACCTCATTCCATTTTTAAAAGACGTCAAAAAACCTTTTGAGGTTGAGAATAACAGTCAATTATCGCCTTTCTCCAATTACGGTTAGATAGAAAGTAGTCAAGAAAATTGAAGGAAAACGGAGACAGGTAATTGAGGGGTGTTGCAGAAACAGGTGGCAGTTAAAATATTGTGAGTAAATGCGCCTGAGGCACGCCAGTCTCACCGTCCATTCCAAAACTTTACGAAATCCGGTGTTTGTTTAATAAGTTTCACAGAAATACAGTAGGCAATAAAACTCTACAAAGCGTATCAAGAATTCTTACAATTTACAAAAAGAATGTTTATTTTAGAACACCTCCCACACAGAAAAAAAGTGAGGAGATGGAAAAAGAGGAAAAAGTATTATCAATGAAGAAAAAAGGAGAGGATGTCGTTTTCTTTGCAAGTTTCCTCACAAAGCGCAGCCTCAAAAAAGGGGATAAATCACGCAGGTGTGTAATTTGGTTTCGGTTGACAAACGACTGTCTGTATCTGTTAACAATTGAACAAAAAAGAGAGACAAGAAGGATTTGGACAAGAAGAATTAAGAAAAAAACCATTCAAATCAATTCACTTTCATTAACACAATAAAAAAACAGTCATCTTATCTTTTTAGCACTCGAGTAGAAATTTCTGTAGCTTTTTTTTCATCCATCCAGTTATTCTGCAGGCAGCGTTGCATCACCGTCAGGGATATCAGAAACATTTTGATTGATATATTCAGGCTTGATAAAGCGGTTGATGGTTAATATATTCCCTCTATTGAAAATTACATTGGTGGACCAGTTCTGAAATTCAAAATCTTTCGAAAAAGCTGATCTCAGTGTCATACCGTGTATCCTTTGTTGTTAGAACTGTAGACGGTAAAGCATTTAGTTCCAGCAAATGGTTGAATACCATATTGCATTACCTGAAAAGTGAGAAAAATACGCATTTAATGCGAAAAACGCTCACTTGATGTCCTCTCAAACACAAAATTAAACAGCATGCAATCATGGCACGAAGCACGCCTAGCATTGCGAAATTCTTGATATAATCCCCTCCTCTATTGCCGTATTGAAAATCATTGGGTCTGAAAAACGAGAAATTTGAGTTTTTCGAACTTTAGATGAGGGATTACTGCTTAGGGTCCAACTGAAAGTCTTCAATAGTGTCTGCCCACTTCATAGTTTCACTAACAATTGCTTGCTCTTCGTTTTCTGGGGTTCTTTTGATCTGAAACATGTTTGATTCACATAAAATTACTACTCATGTTCTACTTGTGAAACGTTATTTGCCGTTATATATACCAGTCGGTTCACGTCGCCTAACGGCGACTGAACCTCCTTCTCAACACCACCCTTCTAACTAGGGAAGGATCCCGAGTCGAGATGGAGTTACAGGTCGAGATATATATCAGTAGAACAAAAATTTTGCGCTGATTTCAAATCTGTATTCTGTTTTTGCTGAACGATCTCGTGTAAAAAGTTATTCGCGTTTTTGTGGCATCTCAGTGCAAAAATGAGCATTTTCAAGACTCCCAAAAGTAACGTTTTTCTGATTTTTTTCAAATTTTTTTGTGTTGTACGTGTATTTCCAATTATGAAGATTGTATTGTTTGTGTTGGAACTTTAGAAAACTTTCAGACAAATTTTTTGTAGATGTGTCATTTTTGAAAATTTAAGAAACTCCACAAAAATTTTTCTGAAAATAAATTCTGAAATCAAACTATGCAAAAATCATCTTTCTATCCGTACTCATACGTACCACACAAAAAAATTTGAAAAAAATCAGAAAAACGTTAATTTTGGGAGTCTTGAAAATGCTCATTTTTGCACTGAGAAGCCACAAAAACGCGAATAACTTTTTGCACGAGATCGTTCAGCAGAAACAGAATACATATTTGAAATCAGCGCAAAATTTCCGTTCTAGTGATATATATCTCGACCTGTAACTCCATCTCGACTCGGGATCCTTCCCTAGTAAGTGTTAAAGCGCCTGCGGCGCTTCTCACATGGTTCAAACAGTCGGGGTCTTAGAATTCTCTTTTTCTTCTGGTCCTATAACTTAGCTTCAGTTGTTAGTAGTCTTTATTAGCTGAGCAACCCGTTCTAGAGAGAACAATTAAAACACCCTTACTTTTCTGATAAGATTTCGACAAATTACTTCAGAAGAACAGGAACTTGGTAACTCTATTTTCCCCTTATCAAAAGGCAGGTGATCCTCTAAATATTAAGTTTTTTACTTTTGACTGATCGGCGACGATGCCGCCTCCCTCCTCTGAAGGCAAACTAAGGCGACATTTAGACAAATCCTTATTCTAGAATTCACCATCAATTCTTGAAAAGTGTTAGTTCATTTTCTATACTCCTAGTCTTATTCAATGGTTGAGACATCCGGGTCTTTGAATTAATTGTACTAAATACAGGAAATGTGTTTTTGCCTGTCTGAGACCCCCTTCACCAAAAGAGAATTTCCTATTCACATCTTCAAAAGTTACGTTTAAAGTATTCTTTTGAAGTTTTTGACTTATCGGCGGCGATGCCGCCTCCTTCCCCCAAATTCTTTCAAGCTTTTTTTCATATACACGGAAATCTTCTTTTTAGTTTGGTTTGATCCAAAAAGTTCTGCTTTCTAAATTTTTCACTGTTCGGCGGCGATGCCGCCTCTCTTCTCTGGAATACTTCGAAACTAAAACTATTTTAGTTGTTTCTAAGTTGAAAAGTTAAAGAAGCCCCTTTTTCAGTCTAGATTTCAATCCTTCTCATTCGTACCTGACAGTACTTCACAAAAAAATTCTTAAAGTTCTTTAAAAAAAAACACTTTTCGAATTTTTAATCGATCGGTGGCAATGCTGCATGATGACTTCCCATGAAGCTTCGGACGAAAGTCTTATTGTTAACTACTATCAAGTTTCTGGCTCGGTGTTTGTAGGATTGTGATTTTTTAAACACCGTCAAAGTTGGAACTCAATCATCCATTGTGACAGAGTTTAAGCGGTGTGTACAGTGTCAACAGAAAGAAAGCTACTTCACCCTTTTGTTCTACTCAATCTTGGCTATAACAAAATATTTACAACTTTCATATACTGGCTATGTTCTTATCAAAACAAAAAACAAAAACAAAATTTCCGACCTGGCGGTAACGAACTCACCACCCCACGCGTGAGAGTCATCTGCGTAGACCGCTACACCAAACACGCGCGGCGGAGGCGCTTTCGAGAATGCAGTCAAGAAACAACCGAGCCAGTAGTATGAGATTGAGTTTTTGAACTTTCTACCACCCTGTCGGGACCAGGCTTGGTCGGGAAAAACTTTTCGGGAAAATCGGGAACAAAAAAATTTCCCGAAATTTTTTTTCGGGAAATCGGGAACCCGAAAAATTTCACGAAAATTTTTTTCGGGAAATCGGGTTCCCGGTTTTTTTCCCGACTTTTTTTTTCGGGAAAATCGGGAATTTTTCGAGAAATTCGAGAATTTTTGAAAACGAACATTTAATGACTCAAAAATGCGTATTTTTCCACATTTTTTCTTTTCATCATCAATGCTAGCAATAAAAACTTATTCAATAACAAAAAGTTTGTTTGTTGAGGTTGGAACCCCATCAATCTCCCGTTTTGCTGAAGAAACATCTCTCAGCGCTCAATAACTTTCTATTATCAAAACAGTTTTTGGCGACGAGAACATACGTTTTGCTTCTGAATTTGTTGCTGGAGAGCTCAAATACTCATGATAAATACGGGAAAGAGACAGAAATGATGAAAACTTTAGCAACAAGCGATAAAAAAATTGTTCCCGATTTTCCCGGAGTTTTTCGGGAAATTTCTCGTCGGGAAAAAATTCCCGAATTTTATTTCGGGAAATTTCCCGTCGGGAAATTTTCCCGAAAAAAGTCGGGAAAATCGGGAAATCGAGTATCCCGATTTCCCGACCTCGACCAACCCTGGTCGGGACACACGTTTCTAAACGTTTTTTACTGTTGAAATCGGTATCGTCTCCAGAAGACGTCAAATTTGATGTTTTTGAAAAAAGAAAAGTTCGGGCATCATCTAAGGGAAATTTCCAACCAACCTATCTAGGTTTCATAGAAATCGGTCCACTACACACGGAGTTATGGCTTGCAACAAATAAATCGACAGACATACTCTGTTGAATATTATTAGTAAAGATATGTGTGTGTGAGAACCTGTCTAAACTCAAAAACAGGCTTTGGAGCCAAGATAACTAAACTCACCAGTTTCAATGCCTCATCAAGTCCTTTTAACATCTGCTCGAACACTCCTCCGTGTGCACAATAAACTCTTTTTTGAAGAAAAGAGCACATCGGCATGGCTTTGAACATTCGATTAGCCGCTTCCCAGACCAATCGACCTTTCGCTTCTCCAAAACTTTCGATACTTTCATCCTAAGAAAAAAAAGAGATTAGTTTTGAACGACAATGAAATGTATAAACTCACAAATAATCCGTAAACGATATTGATAAACGGAGTCTCATGATTTCCACTTGTGAAGTAAAACTTTCTCGGATTAAGAAGCTGGAAAGAAACTGTTTGAAATTGAAAATCGATAGTTCTAACTTTAAGAGAACAAATAGCCATTAAAACACAAATACTTCGGTCTCCGCGATCTCCATAGTCTCCTGTAGCTAATACCGTTCTAAAAATTGGAACATCAAAAGGGTTCTTTTAGAAAGAAAAACCTACATTCCCGGGATGTCCAATGCCATGTTAATATGATACATTAGATCGCGAATTTCTCCATGAATATCGGTAATGACCATGGTGTTCTCTCGATCAAGCGTAAGGTAGTCATTTTCAGAATTGTTCATGTAATCTGCCACTTTGTCGCAGGTGCTTATGACTTGTTCAGGTTCGAATGGATTCTACAAAATATGTTGAAATTTGGTTTAAAGTAAAAACTTTTAATCTCACCCTGTAAGTTATTCCATTTTCGACATGTGGAAATTTCTTTATCGTCAAGAATTCTTTTGAGGTTAACTCCGAGGCAATTTTCACATAATCCATCTGAAAAAAAGCAAGACAGAATTAGATAAACACTAAGACTCTGACTTCTCCGTTTGTGAGGATATCGAGGGGAAAACGTGGACACTTTTCTCTAGAATTGTCTTCTTGTTGCATTTGTTCATCGGATTTTTGCAAAGGCCTCATTTTCAAATGAACTTGTTTAGGATCAATGTTAACTCGTTTGAGCGGAGACATTCTCTTTTTCTTCTTGGTTCCTATACTATTCTTTTTCGATCCTTTCGTATTTCCGCTCTTGCTCTTCTTCCCGTTTTTACCATGGCTGTTTTTTGGTTGATTTTTCTTGTCGTCAGTTTTGTTTTGACCCGAGTTCTTTTTCTTATCAGCACCACCATCTTTTCGTTTGTTTACATCCTCTTTTGGCTTTCGTGGGTTCTGAAACTTCACTATGACGATGTACACAAAAAGAAAATAAAGAAAAAAAGCTCAAGAACAAATATGAATCGTTATGGGTATGTTTTCAATGAAAAACGCCCATTTTTAACTGATTGGGCTGCCATCTTCCCAAGTTTCTGATTGGGGAGTGAAATATCAATACGTGTTTGTAGATCGAGACCTAGAAATAAAACGATCAGAAACTTACCTTCGTGGAGAACTCTTGTATAGCAGCGTTGATTCGTTTTTGCGATGATTCGAAACCTTCTCCTTTTTGAGTTGTGTCAAGCTGAAGATCGCTTCTCTTCTTATTCAGTTCGTCGACTATGGTACTATCAATTTGTGTCAAATCAAGAGTGTTATCAGTCGCCTGCTCCCTTTCATCGTAAACGTCGATACCTTCTCCACAGAGTATTTCCTGAGAAGATTTGACAACTGTCAAAGGGTCTGAGCACGGATAATACTCGTCCACAAATGTTTCGTCTCTAACTCCTTGCATCTGAACAAAACAATGAAAAAAAATTTAGAGACAGCTAGACTTACAAAAGCTACAGTACGGCGTTTGGTATGTTGTTTGATCTGATCACCTGCCAAAGCTTCGAACCCGGTATTCACGGTCTGAAATTGTTGTCGGTTTGTGAATGATTGTCATCCGAATATCTCACTCACCTTTTGTCCTCCCGCAATTTCATTTGCATCTTTGACTATTTTTTGTTGCTTCTTTGGTAAACTTGAAATTTTTTTCGTCGATACCTTTTCGTCCACTTTTTCATGAACTTCTTCAAGTTCGATTTTCTCCACCTTATTCTCTTCAACTTCATAAACGACACAACGAGGAGTTGCATTGATGTTATAAGACGAAGGTTTGACTTTCATTCGGAGTTTTATTTGATCTAAAAATAGGAATATTTTTCATTTTTCAACAACTAGCTCATTATCTTTCTAAAAACTAATTTTGAATGCGTGAAAAGTTCTTACGTTGCTTATTTTCAACAATTTCAACATGTTGGATACCTGAAAATAAACCGATTTCAAGTTTCCGGTTTCCTTCAACTTACTGTTATCCAGCTTCTCATCTCTTTTCTTTTTCCAATACCAGACGCCATAAGCACCACCACCCACAAGTCCTACAACAGCGACTGCACCGAATCCCATACCGACGCTGAAAAAAAAACGAATAGATCTTTTAGTCTCGTATGATTCACTTACTATGCCCCAACGTTTGAACCATTGGCCTGAAAAAATCTTGTTTTAAGATTAACTGTTCTTTATAATCACGTTGTACCGAAAACTCTGTTAATCGGTAGAACGTGACCATAATACAAGCTGATCATAACTCACTTCTGTAAATGCTTCCATCGTAATCGTTTTGTGAGTAGTAGGAGAGGAGTAGGAACGTGGAGACAAAGCCAAGAAGAAAGGAATCACCACACTGAACGCTTGAGCAGTCGCTTTGATCAACGAGTTTCCATTTGTGAAGTCCAATTGGAGACTTCTCAATCGTTCGGAAACCTCTTTATCTGGATACGGTGCACCAATTTCATCTAGTTTTTTCATGAATGCTGGTCCGTTGAAATAAGCTGTACCATCGAAATCAATCGAAATATTTAATACTTCGGGGAATTCCGGAAAAGTCCTATTTCTTGTGTCGATTCCAGCTAGGGCTTTCTCGGCAATCATTGCACCGTTTCGGAAAATTATCTCAGCAGGTTTTCGAAGTGGCTCAATTTCTTTTTGCTGTGCAGGCGACATGTTATTACAATGAATCCGTAATTTTTCCCAGTCTGGTTTGAGTTCTTTAGTCGGTACCAAGTAACTGGCCACTCCAAACCCACCATTCAAATCGATACTGATTTTCTGTGTCAACTCTGAATCTTGTTTCACTTCGCGAACAGATCTCCCTGATGCAGCCGAATCGATATTATTTAGTTCATCTTTGAGTCTACCTGCTTCTTCAACTGCTTTAATGCTTTCCACAACAAAAATATTTCCAGTCTTGAACTTTGACATAGCTTTTAGTGGAAAACCATCTCCAATAGATTCCTTTGCAGCTTCCATCATTTTTTTGTTCTGGACACAATTATAGGTCGATTGTATTTGCTTGTCATTTGCAATATTAGACTGATTGAGTCCCTCAACTTTTGTGTTTTCAACCCATTTCTTCAAATTCGGGAAGTTTTTCTCGAACCCTTCCACTTTTGGTTTCAATTCATCAAGAATTTTTTTAAACTCCGGCAAACTCTTATGACCGATAACAATGCTGGCCAATTTACCCAAATCTTGAGTATTACCTTCCAGAAGAGCTTTTTCGATTTTGTACAATGGCTCAAAATTCACTCCGACAGTATTGAACTGGCCGATAAAAACAGTTTTTTCCTTTTTAAGAGTGTCCAAATCTTGCAGTTCTTGTTGCAGATCTTGAAGAGTGGTAGCATTATTTGAAACTTTTTGAACACTGTTCATACACTCATTGAATTTCTCCATTGCTTCAAATGCTTCACTTTCATTTTTGGCTGATTCCAATTGGCTTCGCAACATAACAGTCGGTTTAGCAACGTTCATTGCTTGAATTGATAGCAAAACTGTATGGGCAGGTTTGCTTAGACCATATAACTGTGCGAATTCTGTGAGAAGAATTCCATATTCAGGGATAGTACCATTGAACACGATATCCTTGATGAAAGAGGATTTAAAGTCCTGCGGAAACTGATGAAGATCATCTGGCCCATTTAAGAAAGCATGTGTCAAAGATGTGCTCAAAATCATTTTTGGTTCACTTAAATCTACCACAACTTCAAGGCCTTCTATAACTGCATCTATCACTTCTCTGGATACCTTCCCTTTCACGGTAGCCAAATGTTTCAGGAAGTTTGCCAGTTTTGACATTGAGAAGTTCGCTTGTTTGAGGAGAAGTTGATCTATTCCTCGCAAAAACAGAATAACTTGAATATGATTGCTCACAATGTCCCCGCTCAGAAGTTTCGTTTCCGACGGTTTAAATTTATGATTCACAATTTTTTCAAGTTCTCGCATTTTTGCTGGCGCGTTTATCATCACATTAACATGTTCCATTATTAAAGTTAAATTAGAAGATGCTGTGATGGCACCATTGAGAAACGAATCCACTGTATTTGAGATTTTGGATATATCATCTTTGAACATGATAATACCGTAAGACGATTTAAACTTGACCAGCACTGGAAATACGCTAACATCACCACGTTGGTCTCCATAATCAAATTTCGGTGCTTGCAGCTTCATCACGTCCCCGATTGTATCTCGAACAGGTGTCATGTTTCCACACTCATCACTTTTATCATTACACTTATCAGCCACCAAAGTGATTTCCTGAAGTTTCTTTCCCGCCTCGCTCACTTTCTCCTTATTCAATGAATCCCGAAGCTCTTTTCTAATCTTCAACAAATCAAGAATAACATCTCTCCGTTTTACTTCTTTATTCTTAATTTGTTTCTCGAGAACAAGTGCATTGACAACTTTACCGAGAAGTCTCAACTCATTCACATGTTTACGTATTAGGGCGTCTGAAATTTGAAAAAGGTCAGTTTCTTCCCAAATATGCGTCTCAGGAAAGTGGCAAAATCTACCAGTTTAACTGACCGTGTGTTTTTTTCTTTTGATTTATTGCTGGAGCACGCTTTCTGAGAAGTCTCATGATGGTAACAACAGCAGTGGTTTGAAAAAACCAAAATGTTCAAAATCTTGCTCTTCCTGTCTAGGGCATCCTATTTTAAGTTTTGTTCAGTAAATTAGTTTGGAGAGCACGCAGGTCACGTGAGTGATAATTTTTAGTATAAAGAATTTCAGAAATACTAAAAACCAATAATTAGCAATTCCCACGTGAAACTGGAATTTTTGAGGGTGCCTCCCGGTTATCCTGAAGTTCTCAAGTCATTATTATTTTTGTCGAAATGCGCTTCCGAAGGGTGCCTGCGATAGAAATACGACAAATGAGTAAGTGAAACCAAAACTATTGTTAGAAGAACTTTTTGATGTTTCAGGGTTTTTCCTGCTTTGCTGCTTATCAGTATTTCTCAATCCAATTGCTCTGGTCAGTGCGAACACCGGAGGTTCTGGTAAGTTTTTCAAAACAACATATTTTCAAAAAGTGTTGATTTTTTTTTGAATTCCAAATTTCAAATCTTTACAGGTTACCAAATAGTCGAACTCTCCAATGACTTGTCACTCATTGCTAGACTTTTCAATGCAATCGCCTTGGAGCAAGAACTGAAAGCTGGTAAAGTCACCACTAATGAAGTCGTCCGTGAGTTATTCGATCTGAAAAAGGGAGTTTCTCTCGATGTATTGGAAAAAGAGAATGTATTGGCGCTGACGGATCAGTTGTCGGGGATAAGTGATGTTGTGGAGAAAAGATGTAGTGGCGATTCGTGCAGTTCTTTGAAGCGAATTTCTGCCGGACTCACTGCGTTGGAATCAATAGATCAACTCCCTTCTGATGATTACAGTAAACTTTTCGATGATGGAAGTTCTTTACAAGCATTAGGACAACTGAAAAAATCTCATTCTGTTGTTGTAAGCCTCAAATCCCAGGTTGAAGAACTGATTGGTTTGCTTGCTGCTAATGCTGGTACTACTAAAATTGAAGATCCACTTGGGCATGTGTTTTCTCTAAGAAAAAACATCAATGGGATACTCGACTCTTCAAAATCCCTCGCAGTAAAGTTTTCTCAGGCACAAATTGAAGCGCTGGAAGAGAACAAGCTAAAGACGTCAATTGAGAATTTTCTGAAACTATCAGGCGTAACTACGTCGCTAAAAAATAGTGGAATTCCAATTGAAGAGTTAAATCAAAAAATGAACGAACTAACTGCAACGACGACTGAATTAAAGAAACTTCTATCCAAAGAAGATTTGAAAAGGAGAATCCAATTGTTAGTGGATGTTAGTGATGGGATGAAGTTATCGATGGCGGAGAAATCGATGACAAGTGGGTTTTTCAATGGACTAGATGATTTCAAAAATCTTTCGGCCGATTTGAAGTCTTCGATTGCAAGATTTTCCGAACTAGAGGGTATCGGGGAAATGGTTTCGTCTGTTCTTAATTTGGCTCAGCAATTGGAGCCTCTTTCTTCTGCGAAAACTGCTTCGAAAGATCCGAATATTGTGATCAATGGATTAAGTTTAATTAAGACGTTGGAGTCAGCTAAACAGGAAATGGGCAGTTTTGATGAATACGAGTCAATACAAAAGTGTGTTAATCAGTTGAGCACTCTCGAGAGTGGATTGAGTCTTTCCATCTGGGGTCAGGAACAAAGTAATGTAAAATCTCTTGGAAAGTTTGGACATGAGTTTACGGGAAAATACAATGGAATCAGTTTTGATGGGAGTAAGCTCACTACTCTGAAGGGTCTTATAACTAACGATGTCGCCGGTACGATTGAAGCAGTCAGATCTAGTGCTGACTTAAGCACTGTTCAATCTGAGCTGAATGCTTTGAAAGGGAGTCTGGATGGTGTCACAACATCAGAATTGACCACGTGGGCGACAGCTTCAAAAGTCGATACATTAGTTCCTAATGCAAGTCAATGGCTTAAAAACAACAAAGTGGATTCGATAACAAATTGTCTCAAAAACAAGATAGTGTTTATAAATGCGAAGAAAGTTATCGATCAACGAGATTCTCTAACTGCTGTTCTAAAACTGAAAAAGGATAATAAGGAAATGAGTGAAATTTCAAAGCTGGCAACATCCCAAAAGCCAATCATCAAAGCATGGAACGACTTCAAAAGTGCACGAAAATTGAGAAAAACTCGTTCGACAAAATCCGATGGTAAACTGGAAGATGCAATGAAATCAGTTCGTGGTATCAGGGTGCTCAACCGAAGGTAAAACCGATGAAAAACCGATTTTTTTTAACCGATGAAAATCGTTTCTCAATCCGAAGAATTTTAACCGATTTCTCAAAAACTGAAATCGGTAGGAAATCGATCAACAATCGGAGAAGAATCGATTTTCTTCGATTGTGTTTTGAAAAAAACCGTTCGGTTTCGGTTTTTATCGGTTTTGAAACCGGTTAAAAAACCGATTATTCTTCGATTTTTACCGATTTTCACCGGTTTTTTTGAAAATTCAAACTGTCACGTTTCGATTACGTCACACGTTTTTTTTCTATTTTTAAAGAAAATTTGAACAAAATATGATAAAAACGTGACAAACCGCCGTAGAGTTTGAACTTTCAGAAAATCCGGTGAAAATCGGAAACTAATCGGTTTTAATCGGTTTCTAAACCGAACAAAATCGGTTTTTTTTTCAAAACAATCGAAGAAAATCGAATTTTAACCGATTTTTCCCTGGAGAAAAATCGATTTCTTTTTTAAAAACCGGCTCATATTTTCACCGATTTTTTAATCAATAACCGATTTTAATCGGTTTTGAAGTATCGGTGGAGCACCCTGCGTGGTATCAGCTCCGCTGTGAAATTATTCCGAGATTTAGCTGCAGGATTCACGTCAAAGAATGATATTCAAGCACTTCTGAATGCTGAGAAAACAATTGAAGACGCGATAAAAAAGATGACAGATGCAAACGCAAGGAAAGAGTTGGAAACATTGTGGAATTCTGAATCAAAGAAAATGCTGCAGAAATTTCTAGTCTTGACGAATGAGGTGAACAAAAATATCAATACAAAACCGGAGAAGCTCAATGAATACTCCAAATTCTTTGAAATGAAGCTCAATTTCGATGGAATGGCTATGCTGAAAATGAGGTCACTGTCTGAAAAACTTCAATACAATGACCTGCCAATACCCGATTATGACACACTGAACAGGGTGAAGAATTTGGATACTATTGACTTTGTGAATGCAAAAACTAAATTAAAGTTTGGATTGGATTCATTCATGCTCATAGTTACGTTTCTCTCTGCTCAGCCACGTCTGAAGAAGATGCGAAACATTCTTGTAACAACGACGATAGCAGTAAGTTTTTGGGAAAGTTTAGGAACTATTTTTCATGAAACCACGTTTTTGATAAACAACCATAACAAAAAATTATTTGATGAAAGCCATTGAGTTTGATTTTTCAGGCTGGGTTCCCAGGTTATGTGTATGTTTTGTAAGTCAACAGAAAATTCTAGATACTCCCGATTTTTGAAAACTAATTCTTTTAGAATCGGATGCGGTATTCTAGCGATCGTTGTTGCTGTAGTGGTCGGTATTTGTGTATATCGTAAGAAAAAGAAGAAGGATCATACAGTTGTCAAACCTGATTGTGAGAAGAAAACCACATGGAAATGGGCTGGGCCAATTAAAAGGTGTTTGGATCAGTGTATCGAGAAAATGAAAATAAAAGAAAAACCGAAGAAACGGGTTGATAACGATCCAGCTCCACCACCACCGCCACGACCAGTTATCAATTCAACTACTCCTCTGTTACAAAAACCAGACCGTAAGTTTCAAAAAAGTAATTGCAAATTTAAAAACATATTTTTAAAGATAACGAAGATGATAATGATAATGATGATTATCAAAATGATCCTGTTATCGAAGCTTCATTGAAAAAAATAAAAGGACGACCAGACAGCGGAATCACACTGGAAGGGGAAAAAATTGAATCGAATGTGCCTGATCCTGTCAAGAAAGAAAAAGAGTTATCGGTTTGTTTTAATTTTATATCACATATGTTGTTTTGTTGTCTTGCTTGCAGACCGATCAAATAGAATTCGCTAAACCGAATACTATTTCGAGAGAGATAGAAATCAGGATTCCATCTTTAGAAGACGTGAGTAAATTATTTATTAACACAGACGGGTTTAAAAATTGAAATACTCTATGTATAGAAAACAAGTTGTAACCAAAATATTTTGATTTTCAGCTTTTAATCCGTTCCTAATATGTAGCAGAAAATTAATTAGAGTTCATTACTAAATTATAATAATTTATTCCAGTTAATCAATATTCACAATACAAAAATGGAAGATCTCACTGTTCTAGCCGAAAAACCCGGAATAACACATATTTTGCCGCCACAAGACTTTATTGCCAAAGGAGGAAGCGACAACTTTAGGGTAGAAACTCGTTCATATAGTATGGTTTTAGTTTTTTTCTAGGACATGACTCCAGAGATGACGACTGATCTCGCGAAGACAATCTCAAGCAGCACAGTTATTGATATGGAACCCACACCAAACGAAGTGACTGTTGATGTAGCCAAGAGTGAATCCACACCTACTGTTGCAATAAAGGTACGATTAGTTGACAGTGTATTTCTAAAATTAGCTTCTTTCCAGACATTATGGGGTTATTCAGGTCATGTAAAAATGCATTTTAATACATATTTTACCTTATTCACGACCGTTGAAAAATGTATTTTTTACAAATTTTTTTCCCATTTTTCTACATTTCTCTCTCATTTTTTGACAGTTTTTCTACATGCGCATGTCGAAAAATACAAAAAAGTGGAAAAACACTTTTAGACCAACGCTAAACTGAGATTTGTGAAAAATAGTTTCTCGACGATCGTGAATAAGGAAAAAATGTATTAAAATACATTTTTACATGACCTGAATAACCCCATTAGAAAAAACCCAGTCAGACACACGTACTGCCACGTCTGGAGACAGTCAATCGGATTTTTTGGATGGTGGAAGTGTGTCACTACAGAACGGAGAAGGTGATGAAAGCGCTGATGTATGCATTAAAGGAAGAGAACAAAACTGGAAGGAAGTATACGATAGTATTGAAAGCAAAGATGAAGAAACTCCCGAAATTTGTCAGTCTTTTCCAGTGAGAATTCTGCAACATTTAAGCGATTGGGTAAGAAACTCATTTGGAACTTAGAAAGAACTTCTAATTTGTGTAATTTCAGCTAGGAAAGTATGCTGAAGAAGAAACTTTTGCAGAGCTTGAAATACTACCTGCGACGATAGTCGATCCACGATATGAGGGAGGAGGCGGAGGAAGAAAAAGAAAAGATACAACTTCTCAAGGAGATGTGAGTGTTTTAGTCAACTGTGTCTATTGATTCATACTTACATACCTATCTCACAACAACAAAATATTTCCAGCTCAGTGTGGCCGAATTGATACATAAACTGATGACAGAACAAAATATGAAAGTTGCAAAGTGGAAAGAAGGGGAGGTGGGTGTTTCAAAGATCCCGCGTTGAAATTCTTCATTCAATTTCAGTTTCCACTTACCTACGAGCAATGCATGTCGATTCTCAAAATGGCAAAGAAAATAGTGATCGAGGAACCTGCTCTCGTTCGTCTGAATCGTAAAAAGACAATTGTCGTTGGCGACGTTCACGGGGGGATGCTTGACTTGGCTCGGGCCTTGAATTTTGGTCTTTATGATAAAGATGCGTAAGTTTCTGTTGCAAATCAAACGAAACTACACATACATACTATTCAGGACTATTTTGTTTCTTGGAGACTACGTAGATCGTGGACGGCGAGGTATAGATGTAGTGATGTTACTTTGTTCATTTTTACGAGATCGTGCAAGTTTAAACTCATTTTTCATAGATACTGAACAAGGGAAAAATCCGAATGACACGTGGAAATCATGAAGAAATCAGTATAAACCTTAAATACGGATTTTTGGTAATCACTATTTTTTAACCACCATACCCACTTACTTGATTACAGAGAGAATGCCGACGAGCATTCGGGAAAGAAAAAGCGAAACATTTCTGGATTGCTGCAAATGAAATGTTTGACGAGCTTCCAATTGCAAATGTTTTGAATGACAGACAGTGGTGTGCGCATGGAGGAATCTCTTCCCTGTTGAAAAGTCGTTCTGACTTCAAACTCGTGAGTTTCATATTCAAATGGATGCAATGTTTTTACTATGATATTTATAGTTGAAACTCTGTTTTTCAGATCAAGAAGCATCCGAAAACAGATGAGGAGTGGAAGGTGCGAAACGATATTCTATGGGGGGATCCAGATGAAAATTCGTAAGCGGATTATTTACTTTGCCTAAGTTTTACTCTGAATTTTGCAGAAGTGAACTCTTCCCACCAAGTAAACGAATCAAATCAACATCCAACTATTCTAAAGAAGGACATGATGCTTTTTTGAAGGGATGTCAGCTCGATGGTTCCTATAGAGGTCACTCCGTGAGTTTTTGAGTACAAGATTGCAAACTTTTTAATGAAATTTGATTCAGGTGGTTGAAAATGGAATAAAACCTTATTTTGGAACAAAGTGTATTAATATTTATGCAGCAACAAACCACAAGGACAATGTAAGTTTGAATAAATGCATCTTCTATTCTACTGAACGCGGGAAAAACTTCATCACACAATTTCAGAATTGTTCGGGCATGGCAATAGTTCATTTCGATGGTAGAATCGAGTATATTAGAATTAGAAATACTCAATACGACCCAGGACATAATAACACAAAAGACGAAATGACTGTTCGAGGTAATTAGGTATTGGATACCAAAAATTTATCCAAGGAAATTATGACATTTCTAATATGAACTTGAACTACTTGTTGCCTTCTTTGTATTCAAGGTATTCGATAAATTTGAATTTAAATTAAAGCTTTTCTTCAGTACTTTAATACTAAAACAGATCAATATGAGAAATTTTTTCAATGTTTATCAGTTTACTTTCTCAAAATTTAAATCCTATCCTGAGTCTGTTGAACAAAAAAACCCGACCCGTAGATTTCAATGAATCGGCGAAGCTCAGGATCACCATTAAGAAAACTCCATAAGCTTCGATACCAAACTTTTTTATTCGGAAAATATTTTCATTTTTAAAGATTAAAAGAAGCAGTTGGTGTTATGAAGAGAATAGATAATGAAGAGAGGAGAGAAGACAAGAGAAATCGAGTGTGACATCCAGTTTATCCAGAACTGATTAGAGTACACATAAAACAAAATATATGGCAAAAACACGGGAAGATTTCAGAAAAAGGATTTGACTTTTTCCAGTGTTAAATATAATAGTTTGGACCATAATTAGTCTACAGCACCCCAACAGAACGCATGGCGTCGATGAAATCTCTCTCGGTCATTTCGATGTCCTCTTCGTTGTGGACCCCATTCATGAACTTTGACAATTGGATAGTAATCGTGGCATCAATCCAGGCAGAGGCTGAAATTAACAATTTGAGACGTCTATTGACATAGGATATATAACAAATAAACAAATGAATTTGAATGAAATCACTCACCAAAGCTGTAGAAAAATTGCATAAGGCAGAGAGAAAATGCCAGCATGACAAGTACAGGGTGTTCTTTCGAAACCATTGGAAGCATATGCATAAAGAATGGTAGCACGATAAAATCAAAAAAGGCGAGCAAAGGACGGAAAAAAATAAAGAAATACGTAACTTTGTGTGCCCGTTGCACAGATTCCCGAGTTCCTTCCTCGATTTTGAAAGCGATAAATGTGATAGAAATGAATTGGGCAATTTTGCAGGCAATTGAGAAGCTGGGTATCAGAAAAAAAAGGAGGGTATCGAGCGAATATTCCGATGTTCCGTTTTTAAAGCAGACGGTATCAGTTTCCGAACTCACACTCGATAGTTTTAGATCCAGAGACTCGTTGATGAGCATCTCTTTGTATTGAGTTCCAGCCGCTATCTGATCCATCAAACATGGAAAATACATCATAATTCCACAGTAATAGAAAATGGTGACAAACACCACAATGATGTCCAATACCCATTGGCGAGATGCTGCTTGTTTGGCTTTCTTTTGGAGGCGAGCAGGGATATTGAGGGAAGATTCAGGAGAAGGAGGGAGAAGAGGCAGTTCATCGGAAACCATCATCTTGAAGAAGGAATGAGTGGTGAGGCAAACCTGTGTAGTCGTTGAGCTTGACTTCTGATGAAAGATATAGAGAAACGAGAGTGGGAGCTCGTGAGCTCGTAGATAGGCGTGGTCTCGTTGTTATCGAGAAAGAAATGAGACATGTGAATGATTACTAATTACTCGAGCGACTAATAGCCAAAGTGCATGATGATGTGATACCGTAGGAAATGTTATTCAAGGATCTGAATGAGTCAAGGAAAATTGGTCATGAATATAGGAAGCAAGAAGTTCAGAGGATCAAAATTAGGCTGGAAGGAGTTGGGCAAGAGTTGGGCAACCTTCGGAAAGAGTTTTTGAATTTTCAGAGTAGTTTGTTGCAGTATTCTGGAATTCTGGATAAATTATTTTCTTGCCAATCAGGTGTCGGCTAATTTGAAAAAAAAACGCCGAACTGGCACAAGCGACACAACCGCATCGCTTCATTCGGGTCCCGCATGTTTGGCGTTTGGAAATTTGTTCTTCGTACAAAGATTCAGATAGACCATAGGTGAAAATATTGATTTATTCCGGAGCCAAAGCAAGACGAGATAGGAAAATGTGATGATATTTTGAAATATATGTGAACGGGCCAGATTGAACAAAAGTGTTTAAAAAAAAAGAATTCAAACTCAAAATTCGAAACCAATTCAAATCTTCAACTCAATTCCGATTACTCCGCAGAAAGAGTCACTCCCATACTATCCAATCTCTCCTCCTCTACCTCAGTTTCATCGATTAAGAATCTCTCCTTAGTGTGCATAATTTCAGCTGAAAAATCAAGATTAGAGTGACAATCTTACTGATAAAGTACTCACCTGAGACATAAACATGATAGGAGACATATATTCCAATTATTGCGAGAGACAGAAAATCCCAATCATAGAGGTGCATAAAAAACTTTGCCACTTCCAAATATAAATCCCAGAGTAGAATGAATGTGCGAAGTGCGTATGATTTTACACTGGCAATACCTGCTTGACGATATGTCTCCTGAGTACCTTCCAAGCCTTGTTGTATGATATGATACTGCCGATATACCACATAAGATTTCCCAATTATTGATACTCCTTGGGATAAAGTCACACTGGTCGGGAAATCATTTGAGAAGTAACAGAGCATCAGCCCGAAGGCTACAATAGCAAACGCAAGATCAGAATAGAAGACGAGCCAGGAGACAACTGTGTTTCTTTTCAGTTGTTTCCTCGGTATTCTTGGCGTTGAGTCAGGTTCCACCATCATGTGTCGAGTGAGCTTCTTGACAAAACGTTTTTCGTCTGAAATCTGATAGAAGCAGAGAAACGAGAGCAAGCGGACTTGGTATGAAGAGGCGGAGAGTCGGCTGGGTTGCAGCTTGCTTTCTAATTGGTTAGAAGACTACGGTAGGTTAAGTTGTTCCAGTGAGAAATGAAGTCTTGGTATGTAGGATGAGCAAGAACGTCGGAGAGCGCAATACATATAATTTATTAGAAAATTAAGATGCTCCAGAGAAAGTATTTGATATAGGAAATAATATTAGAGAAAAATTATTTGAAATGAAGCAGAGCATGTCACAGAAAAGATTATCAGAGAGAGGGAGCATCTGGACTGGAAGTGAACAAGGATTCAAATAAATTGAAGCGCATGGCGATCTTCTTCCGGCGCCGCTTCGAGATTCTCTATCTGCACATCCCAGACTCTGAAGATCTCGATGATACACGTGGCTACGACTGAAAAAGAAAATATTTTCAGATTTTCTCAACGTTTTGGAGCATGTCCTCGATGTTTTTTATGCCTCCCCCATTCCTAGTCCTAAAGCAACACGACCCGAACTCACCTAGACTGTACACAAAGTAAGACAGAAATGAAACGCACAGGACGTCGCACCAAGTATCACATGGTTCAGTTGTGGTGCCACCCTTGATGAGAATCAGCAGATAGTCATGAACCACCACAAGGAAACGCATAAATACCAGATCCATGTTGGTTGAGCCAGCACGAATATAAGCGTCCACAGTCCGTTCCATAATGTTATTCATTACTTTGAATTGTTTTCTTGCAATCGCCAGTTTCAGAAAGAGTGAAGTTATGTGAAGAATATTGACGTAAAATGTATCTTGAGACAAGATCCAGACGTAGACTACAACGAAACAAACGGATGGCATAATGAATAAAGAATCCAGGATCACTGGGATCATAGTAGCATTTTTAGAGATCAATTGTTGCCTTTTGGTGATTCTCAGTGGTCGTGGATTCGGAGCAGAATCCGGTATTTCAACCGGTTGAATCATTTCTAGAGGTTGGAGGGGAGAAGCTCGTATCGACTGATAATTTGTGAGTGCTCTCGTAGTGTGATAATTTTCTCTAGAGACGGGAAAGAGTGATAAAGAGGCGGGCCCTCGAGTCTCGTGTTTTTGTGCAAAATGGGAGGTTCGATGGAGAATATGAATCATGAAGATAATTTGCAAATTAAGTTGATTTCATTGAACAGGAAGAAGAGTTATCAAGAAACGGACTATATAAAAGACTGAAGCGGTTTGAGCTTAAATTGACAGCTGGCCTAAATAATAGAAATCTGGGAGAACCGGAGCTTCAGAAGGAAACGAAGACGGACTGGAGTCTAGCAACCAATTGGCAAGTTTATAAAAAAGAACTTGCCACAACCTAGGTGAATGTTTCTGGAGTTTCAAAAGAAAAACTTGTTTGGAATTTTGAGAAAATTCCTTTGACCCGGTCCGTTCGGCAGGAATCGAGCACCTACATACGTAGAATTTTTAAACGGTTTCATTTTTGAACAACCGCAAAAAATAAGAGATTTTAGAGGAAAATTCGAATTTTTCCAAATAAAGTCAGTCAGATGAGTTTCCTTCTTGTTGAGCATGTATCAGATTGGAATTCTTTGAAAATCGAATTCCAATCTGTTATTATTAGCGCGCGCGTCTTACAACCGCGCTCTACCGAAACCGAAAAATGTGTGCGAAATTGAGAGACTCAGAGAAAGAGATCCATTTTTCAAGGACAATTTGATGGAGCGCAGTTGTAAGAATTGTGCCGAGCTAATATTATACCGGTAAATCATATTCTTGATACTGCTTGTCATCTCTTCTCCTTACAACTGATTCCATCTCCAGTTTAAACTCCACACTTACCATCCACAATTTCCAGACAGACTTATCATTCTTTGTTTTCTACAAGTGCGTCAGTAGACTCTCTCAATTATCGACTTCTCGATAAGCGCGTGCTCAAAAATTTCTAGAAGAGCCTCCGCCCTCCATAGTGAAGCACGTCTCCATTGGTTGATATCTCTCTGATTTCTTTAACAGCGGTTTATCTTCACAGTGTCCCGTAGGCTAACCAGTGAGTTTTTCATCGATTGTCATTTTGCTCAGTCTTCCACTGATCTGCTTCAGCACTTCAATAAAAATGCCTAGAAGAAGACCCCCCAACCGTGCTCGAGATGCTGAACTAGAACAAGAACATGAACTGTTCTCGGTAATCAAAGAAGTTGAAATCTTATCGATTTATTGTGTCTACAATTATCTATATCATCAAATTTGTACCATTCAAGGCGGCGATGAATTCCGGATCTTCGGAAGTCCACTCCTCGTGAAAATCTCGATGTGTTTGGGTCAATGTGTTGTTATCAGATTTATGGCAACAGTCAAACGGTTCCCTTCATGGATACTTATTGGTCTGACTGTTTTTAATTTTATACTACGAATGGCATCGCTTTTCACCGACTTTGAAACTTATTTGTACCTCATGGCTGATCGTGAGAACTCTCTCCTTTATTTGAGATACATTGGATTATTGTGTTTCTTGTTCTACTTCAAATTTAGTGTCGGTGAGTAAACATGATTACTAATTATGGCAATTAGTATTTGGTAAATTTCAGAAACGTTCATAAAAGTGATGCGATATCTTATGCAGCGGCGTCACATGTATTGAGATTTTCCTCTTCGACACGATTCGGATATCCACCCTCTTGCTTTCTCATCAATTTAAACAGTATTTATTGTTAACCTGATGTCTCAATTATTGTCTTCTTCCAACGATCTCGTTTTGTCTAATCTTTGATAATCATTCTTCTTTCTTTCCGTATCTTTCCGTTTCGAAAAGATAATATTCTAAATAAATTTTGTTTACCACATTTCATCAAAACTTCAACGTTTCTATCTTGTTTTTACAAAACCAAATTTTGACTAATTAGTCCGCGTTGGGTATTTCCAAGGGATTTTAATCCGGGATGAGATTAGTCACATTTCGTATAGTTTTTAGAGTTCAAAAGTGTTAAATAGGTTTATCGAAGTTAATGGATTTTAAGTGGAAAGAAATAAACGGCTGGGTTTTTTGAACAGCCGCTCGATTTTGAGAAGATTTGACGGGGGCCGAAGGCGGATGATGAACAAAATGTAGAAACACTCATAGTTCTACGGAAACAAAACAGTGAACTACCGGACACAAATGAACATCTCCGAGCAAAAAAAACAAGCATTGTGCGGTTTCCAAGGTCATTATGATTTTATTACTCAATGTGTAAATTTATTAAGCAACCGCAGTACACATTAAATTTTTAGTGCACTTCTCGTGGTTCTCTTGTACTTTGTCGAATCTTAAGAAAAAGCTGTGGCTCAGTAACACTTCTTCAATCGAAGACAATCATAAGTGGCAATATTGACAACTAAATTGTAAAAAAAAGTTGTAACTCCTCTCCTCACATCCTGAAATGTCATGCATTGTTCTTCACAATACCTGTGCAAGTCAAAAGATCAGTTTCAATTTCATCTAACAACACAAAATGAATAATCAACATAAATTAGTTGTTGGCAGTATTAGTATCAACCACTGATTTCAATTTTCGACGAGTATCATTTCACATTCTGCACGTCCTTGCTTTCGTATACCGTAAAACCTCTAATAGAGATGCCCCCAACAAGGCATGTTTAACGCGGTATATCTTTTTTCTCAAAGAAGATATCAAAAACTTGTCAACTGATAAAATGTAGATGAATACTTATACAATATTTCTTCAGTTAGAAAAAATTTGATAGCTCTCAAGGCAGGAGAGATATTGTGCTCCTAACTCCGGCTACTGGGAGGGGGGGTGGCACCTCTATTAGAGGTTTGTATGGTTTTTAAACCTTTTGATTTCCAAATCTCTCAGTCTCATAATAACCCAGAGACTCAATTCATTTTTTTAGTAGTTTCTTGTTCCTTTTTTTTGCATAAAAACTTCCTCATCTTTTTCCTCCAAAAAAAAATTCACATGGATTAAATTTCGCGTCCTCCCCAATTTTTCTGCTCCCGAAGAAGCCGCCTAAGCGATGCTTTTTGAAGATCAGATCTAAACAAACTCTCATATTTTCTGACTTGTTGATGATGTGTGAATCATTAAAAATCGTTTTGAAATCCTGAAATTTTCAAAGAGCCCCCACTTTTTTGTTTTGTTGAACCTCCCTTCAAATATCCATACATCCGTTAATAGCGAGTGCAAACAAACAAAGTGTCAATTCGCTACACAAGCCAAGGTGACGGGTACAAACGTGCTCTATTGAGTCCATCAGAGCGTATTTATGTTTTTGATCTACCACTTTTAGACATGTTCCTATCAAAACACTTTTCTCGAAATTCCCTTCTCCCGTAACCAGTTCCCTCTTGTACTAGAAATAAAACAAATAAGAAAATAGAACGTGACGAATAAGCTGAAAAGTGGTCCACTTCTGATTGGCCCTTCCTTTTTTCTTTCTTTTTTTGGTTCGGAAGGTATTTGGTTTCATGCTGAAGGGGAGACAAAAACTCAACCCTCACCGAGGAAGGCTATTCACTTTTTGGCCTTTCCGCTTCTACCTTCACTTCGGTTTTTTCTCCATGAGTACTTTACTAAATTTGAAGGAGGTAGGTCAAATTCAGGAGAAGATTATACTTTTTTCTCTCAAAGATTGCACTACCATACCGTGAGTCACTCTTCTTATTTCTATTAGTCTGCTCTGCTCAAACTTTGATCAAACAGCATCTGCCACAAGAAGGCGATGATTGGAGTGACTTTAGAATAAACATTGGAATGAGAAAATGCAAAGAAAAGAGTAGTTGGTTCCGGATCTAAACGTTTTTCGAACCGATCTTTGAAGTTCATTTGTAGTTTGTCTTGGGAAGTGAACTGTTCGAAGGGTAGAGGGCAGAAGATGATTTTTGAATTTGTCTCTTTGAAATTCCAGTTTGAAAATGTTTGAATAGTTTGTCACTATCTGATCAACCAAGATTCAAAGATTTTACGTAGTATGAAAAAGTTGTTATAGCTCATTGCACATTCGAAGTAAAAAAATGAAACCACGAAGCCAAAGATTGTCCATTATTCTAATTTTGTAGCTTCTGTAGATAAACTTGAGAGCTTGCCTTCCGTAGTTGACAACTTTTTTCTAAAGTTAGTCCCTTAGAGTTATATCCTGAACTTTTTTAAAAAACTTCCTTTGGCTCGTTTTAGTGAGGACTTTGACTTTGATTTCAATCAGTGCAATGCAAAAAATTGTCCGGTTTTGTGGTTTCCAAAAGTGTTTTCTGCCAAACTTTTCGAAAAAATTGTCGGATAGTTTTCTTTTCTAATTTTGTACTTAAAAACAGGTTTCTGGGGGTCAGTCCATGAAATACTTTCAGTTTTCATACAAATTCAAGATTTTTTTCCCCGAAAAACTCCTTTTTCAGACAGTTTTCTCGACTTTTTTTTTCGAATTTTTCAGTTGTTTCAGTCAAAAATTTAAATAAAAACGTATTCTCGCACAGCCCTGATTCAAATCGATTGCAATTATTCTTCCAACTGTTTCTGGGCTTGTTTGTAACTTTATTTCATAAAAAAATTCCAAAAGCTACCGTAACCTTCTGAAAATCCAGCCACTCTTTTTGGTCAGTCTACACCGACCTATCCATTCTCTAACCCTTCATAACTTTTTTCGCTGGCATGAGCGTTCTTGTCAAAGTGCAAATAGTTCAACTATTCTTCACACACACATGTCACTTTTATCTTTCTCTCTCAATTGAAACATAAAAACAAAAAAACGGAAAGAAAGAGAGAGTCCTGTTTTATTTGCTTCTTCTTTTTCGCGCATCTTTTTTCGCGGCTCTCCTCATCTCAGAGAGCACACACGTTCCTCAATTTGCTCCCTCATAATTCTCGAGTTTCACACTTTTCCACGGGAACGGCGGCCAGGGTGTTCTAGATTTTTGATGACCAGCCCTGAGTGGCCACCCTGGGGGAAGCCACACATTGAATGCTCTTTGAAGAGTCGTTTTTTAATGAACGGAGCAGATCATTTTTCCGATTTTCCGAAAGGAATGAAATTAAATAAAAGTACAACGATTCCCCCTTTTCATCGTCTTGTTTCTTCTTTTTTTCCTCTTCCATCACCTTCTGACAAGGGGAGTGTCTAATGAAATGAGGAGGAGATGGAGCAACTTTTGAAATTCTTGAATGACAGCCGGATCTCACACATTTCAATTTGAGTTTGCATCTCTTTAGAGATCAATCATTTTGTTGTACAACGAGAACTTACTATTTATTTTATTTTTGAGTTTATTTTTGAACTCAAAATTTCAGGGTTTTCGAGGATTTTTTGAATTTTGTGCAAGTATTTTTTGAGAAAGATGGTCGTTATTTAACTAGTCCGTTTAGTAACTGAATGGTTTTCATATCTTGTTATTTTTTGCATCAACGTGACACAACTCTTTTTAGCTGATCATCAATACAATCACTGTTTCAAATCATACAAATATCATTCTGTTCCCCGCTAATTTATACAGTTATTCCAAATTTCGAGTCGTGGAATTACCATCATCCTCCCGTTCGATTCCCCAACCACATCACATTTTTTTTGCGAAAATGTATTTGTTTTGTTTCAAGTTCCTCGAAAAATTCCCATTTCAAAGTTTGATATTTATGTAAATGTGATGGTGATTCATGATCAAGAGGAACACTATAAATTCTCCGTTTATTTCGAAAAAAGGAGTTTCGAGCTAGAAATTCTTGTCATATTCAAGTTCAGAAATGCAGGTAATTATTGAAAATTAAAAAAATTAGAATTTGCTCCGGAGTCGTAGTGAAACCAAAGTTTTCACTCAGTTTTTAAGCCAAAAACTTCGAAATATGTATCAAATGAAACAAAGTTGAAAAAACCATTTTCAAATTCAAAACTCAAAAACACCATTTTAAATTACTTTTTTAAAATCAACATTTTTCTATTTGTTCATTTAAATGAACAGGTGATATTATAATAACATCACCTCTTGCACTCCGGTCCCCACCCTTCAACTTTTCAAAATTTGCTTTTTCCCACTTTTTCCCTCACCAACTACCTTATAATCCTCTTTCTTTTCCCTTCGTACTCTTTTTCTGATAATCAAAAACCAAACTCTATTTCGTTTCCCAATTAAAATTTGAAACTTTTGCGATCAAAATGTGTTGCAGAAACGGTGTGAGGAATTATGTTATCTATACATTTCTATATACTACCGGTGTGTATTGGTGTATAAACAATGTATGGGGGTTTGGAATTCTAAAAATGGAAATTTCTGTGTATTCGGGAACTTTGATCAGTGAGAGAGAGAGAGAGAGAGAGAGAGAGAGAGAGAGAGAGAGAACAGACAACAAGACACTCTAGCTTCTCTGCGTCTCTCACATCCACGAAGAGATATGAAGTATGACCGATGTCACCGGGTCCTTCGACCTGCCCTCGATCTGTGCTGGAAGAATTTTTTCGCAAAAAAAACCGACAGTTTTTTCCTAAATTCTTAAAATGTTTCTCTCAAGGAGGTTTCGGAAGTTATTTAAATCTGTCATCAACTCCCTATTCTATGTTATCAGTCAACTCATTGTTTGGTCATTGGTGAGTTATGACTTCTATTATTATTTTTAGCATTTCGATTCCTTTTCCAACTCTGATTTTGAGAATTTACGTCATAGATAAAATATACAACTAAAATACACTCACATTTTGATCGAAACAAAAAGATTTTTGGTTTTTGATTGGAACTGAAGTGAAAAAAGTGAACATTAAAAACTGGTTATTAGAGTTCAATGTGGATGCATGACGGGGATTATAAAAAAGGTTGAAGATCTTTGGTTGGAAATTCAATTTTTGAAGAAAAAGAAGGAGTTTGGTGCAGTTTCTGGCATTCAAAATAGCTAGGGGTGATATCATTTTGCACCTGTTGATTTTCGAAGAATAAGTGGATATATTAAGGTTCAGTGGAGGTTCAGGAAAATGTATTTTGAAGTGAAATTTTTCAAAATTTTGAACTTAAAGATTGAAAATTCTGTAAATGTTTGTGAGTTTCTGGAATCTGATATTATATTCCTAGCATTCTATTAAATTTTTCAATTTCAAAAAATTGGGTTTTTAGGTCCCGAGAAACTTAAGGGAGAAGTTTTAAAACTGACACCTTCTCCAACTTTTTTCAAATTTTTCTTGAGAATTCAACAAAAAGGATTTGAACACATCTGACAGATCAGATCTGACAATTCGCAGTTGCGAAAAGTCATAGTTGCAAAACGAACAGTTCTGAAACGGAAAAGCGGCTGTCTGTCATCCAATATGTATATTCTGATCCATCTCTATCTCTCTCTCTCTGTCTCCTGACCAAATCCATCTTTTTTTTTCTTTCTCTTTTCCCTCACATCAATAACAATAAACTGTTTGCGTGAAACAGTTGAGAGAAAAAACCCGAGTAATCCCAACCCCTCCTCCCGCCTAAACAAAAGGAACAAGTTTCTCTTTCTCTCTTTCGTTTTCTCTCTCTTTTTTGAGTGAAAGAACCGCTTGTATTCATAGGAAACTAATTATATTTTGTCATATATTATTCTGTCGAGCAGAAGAAACCTGATAATGTTTGATTTTTAAAGAAATGAAACAAAGTGACGAAGAGAAAGAAGAGGTTAGTGGTCAGATAGAGAGAGAACAAGTATGTTCTTTTCGAATGAATGTGTTAGTAGTACTTGAAATATTCTCTCCCTCTTGATTTCATTTGAATTGGTTTTGTTGTTCTTCATGTCGTCAAACTTTTGTAATTTCCAAAACTAAAAACTTGATTCTTGAACTTGATTCACTGAAAAATTGAAAGATTCCCCAATTGAAATTCAAAAATGTTTTGTTCTTCTTAGCCATTCCTGTAACTTGCCATAATAATAAAAATTCGTTCCCTTTATCATTACTTCCCCCTCTTATCTCAAAAATGTTTTATTTTCTAGAAGTCGGCACTCTCTTTGATTGTGGATGAATCGGAAGAAAACGCACCCTTGCTGAGCTCACCAACTTCACAAACTGACAAAAGTGAGTTTTTATTCCTCTTTTTTGTATGCAACAAATGCAATTACGTCCTGCCAAACTCCATAACACGGTTCACATTTCTACGTCTCTAGCGTTTTTGGCAGTCTCGATAGAGCGCAGTTACAAAACCCGTGCAATGGGAATAGTGCGAAAAACTGATTGAGAAATCTTGAACTTTAAATGTATTCAATCTCACAAATTTTGAATAAAAATCTCATTTGAAAATGTTTTTGTGGAAAAGTTCGAGATTCGATATAGTGCTATGCTGTCTCCGATTGTCTCATAGATTACAGTTTTTATAGGTTGTGTAGACTAAACCATGGTCTTCATTTTTGTAAATACAACTTTTTGATACGGAGCCTCTCTTAAAAGTCACGCCCACTTGAAGCAACGAACCTCGAACTTCGAATTGAAATGGGTTAAGGGGAACTTACTCCGCTGTTATATACCTATTTAGGGCGTTCCCGCATAAAAAAAGTTGTTGAATACAAAAATGAAGCTCTAGATTTGTTATGTTGTGCAGCTACAAAAGTTGTGCACATCCGGAATTTTCTGGCTCCTTTTTTTTCGGGGACACGCACAATCTTTGACATTTTTAACTGCAAATGGCTAATGCCAAATTTCCAACTTATTATCATAACCACTATACACATCTGTTTCCACAATTTCCCTTTTTCATTCAATTCCTAGAACACTGTTTTTCCATTCTTTTTCCCCCGACTCTCTTTGATTCCAATGCTCTTTCTCTCCCCTCCCCATACCATTGAATACTGATGGTTGGTCTATTCGGAATGGACGAGTAGTGAAAGATTATCGAGAGACAAAAATTGACATAACGAGTGAAAAAAAGTTTTTGTTTAAATCGATTTACACTCTTTCACACTACACTTTTTTCTGTTTTAAAAACTTAAATCAGTCTCACTCATTATCATCAAAGGGTGTGTTAAGTAGTTGGGAAAAAAACTCATAATAGGTGTGTTGCTTGTATTCTGAATGATGACTGAAAATGAAGGGGAAAAGCAAACGAACTGAATAAAATGGGGTGTGGCCGAGAAGAGGGTGGCACAAGTGTTATCAGTTCTCACTCTTACAACCTCTTACGTCTATTTTTGATGTCCCATTTCATAAGTTTTCAAATTTCTGAGCTCTGACAAGGTCAGCGGAAAGAGGTACTTCGAGTTTCAGTAAATGTCGATACGGTCTGTATTCATTTGTCTTTGTGTCAAAACTCAACTCCAGAGAACTTTTTTTTTACCTCTTTGAGCTTGTTCAACTCTTGCCTAACTCTTTTCTAACCGGGATTTTATACGTTTCCCAAAAAATTTTCCAAAAAATGTTTTTTTTTCTGAGTCTCTCAATTTCGCATGCAATTCTCTTCGGTTCCGGTAGAGCGCAGTTAGAAGAATCATGACGTGCTAATAGCTGATCCAAATTTTCGTCTGTAACAACATCCTACGTTTCCAAAACACGAATGAACACACGATCTTTATGTTTTCCCGCGTCGTCTTGCTATGTTTTTGGTGCGTGACAACGTCAAAGTTGATTTCGATTCGTCATCTTCCCCAATCAGTGTATAAATATCCATAAGCTTCCGGGTGGGAACATCTTATTTTCTGTAAATATCCTGTTCTGGATGAATCATCATAGGAAAAGTTATTGGAGACAAGGTATATCAGTTTCAGATTTAAAATTTCCATAATTCCTTCTCAAAATTACCATCAACCAATCAATACTTTCCACCTGACTGATCGAGAAGTTTGCTCATCCGTCTATTTTTATTTCTCCATCATTTCTTATCATTTTTCCGCATGTTGCTGAACAGTGGGCGTCTACATATAATAAATAGTGGAATTTTGGTATTCAGTGAGACTTTCAGTCAGAACAAAAAAGTGTTCGCGAACTATACGAAATCCAGTTTTTATTTTTCATTTTTCATTTTTCAAGTCAGAACAATGCCAGGGAACACGATTAAAGGTACATTTTTAGTAGTTTCCAGGATCCAAACAACCCAGCAGGAGTCTGGGGATTAGGGACGGGGGCATCTTTGCTTTCTCTTTTCTTCTCAATCCTCCCAGATTTCATTGTTCTAGAGAAATAGAATTAGCAGTTCTAAGGTATTGGACTTTGGGAACTATTTAAGTATATTTCATCCTGAAAAACGAATTCCAAGTTTTGCTGAAAATCACGCTGATTTCATTCAAAACGTAGATCACCCATATTTTCCATTTACCTTTTTGTTTTGTTACTTTCATGTTGAAAGTACTTTTCCATTCCTCTGTTCCTCCCCCTCAACAATCCAATTATATTCCCTTTTCCGGTGTTCTCTGTTCACTTAAAACTTCATGTTTTGTCTCTTTTTTAATGGAACTATCCTTGGAATTGTTTCTCAGAATTGTTTTGTTGAGCTCTACCCGATTTTCGTGACAAATTTTCGTGACAAATATAGGCGTGATTCTTTAATCTTGATATTTTTTTAAACCGAAGTTTGGAAGGTTATTTCCATTAAACTTTTTGACACAAAAAACTCAAAAATCCACTGTTCAAGGTTCAAAATGTTTTGAGATTATTTCTCCTCTCATAGTTTTGAAGGTCAACCTCTATGTCACTAGTCAAAACATATTCAAATCTGTGTCCCCTTTCTCCCAAAGCCTTCACAACCATTTTTTTGAAAGTTGTTTTCTGACTCTGCGGAAATTAGAAATTACTGAGCATCGACTCGATACAGAGAGAATTCTCAATTTCAGATGTGTGTTAGTTAAGACGTCGTTAAAATTGATGTGATAAAAAGGTGGAAGTGAGGACGAAATAAGTTAGGTATTACATTTATAACACTTGTTGAGCAGATTACATATTGTTTGATTTTTGGAATAGAACTTTTGAAGAGTTTTTTCTTTTTTAAGTTTCTTTTGAAATTTTTCTTTAGATATTCAGATGTTCACCTGCGCGGTTTACATGGCTTTCAGACTCTAATTTTTTTCCAATTCTAGTCTCCACCCATTTTTATCTGAAAACTCTGAAAACTCATTTCCTGCAACTCCACCTACAACACTTACATAAAAACTGTCCGTTTCTCCAAAATTAGCCAAATTTCTTCAGACGTCATTCATTCACTCTCAAATACTCTTTTTTATCAACTGCCTAGGTTCTCCACGGAAGAATTTCTGATTCTAAAAATGTTCCTGTTATCAGTGCAGTCATTTCTCGTCTACGTGCTTTGATCTTACTATACATATCAAAATTTCTGAAATGAAACTAGAAATTTTAAGAAAGATCTCTTCCAATTTTCAAAAGTCACATTTCTCACTTGAGCCATAACTTTTTCTCTTTTTCTTCCTTTGTTTCTTCTCGTTTTCCGCCGGAATTCCTTAGCAACTACCCGCTTAAATTATACATCATCATCCCTGCTTCTCTCCGTTTTTTTGTCGCTGTGCACTGGTGTATGACGCTAAGAAATAGATCGGGACCAGAAAAAGGAAAACCTTGTTTTTTCTTTCCAATTCGTTCATATTTTCAGTGTTCGGAGACAAACTGGAGTCGCAGGCACTTCAAAAAGGGTGCGAGGAGGATATCGAAAAGCATTGTAGACGGTGTATTGGTGAGTCGCATTCGGATTCTAGGCCACGGCCATGACCATTCTCTGTTTTTAGGAAAGCCTACTATGCGAACACTGAATAAACTTCGGAAATATGGAATCTATGTGTTATTTTTTATGCTGTTATTCGCTATGGTCTTCCAGTTTTCTGCGGATTTGTAAGTATTTTTCATCATGCCATAAATCATGATTATTTTCCAGAAGACAACCAGCGTACCCTGTATTCAAAATGGCTGAAACAAATGGAACGAATCGAATGATAATCGTAGTGACACCAACATATAAAAGAATGACTAGAATACCTGATATGTTACGGTATGTTTACATTTCATAAACAAATATTTTCTTCTGATAAATAAACGAAAAAGTTTTCCAGAATGGCAAACACGTTGTCTCATGTCAAAGACCTTCATTGGATAGTAGTAGAAGATGGGAACAGAACGATACCGGCCGTGGAGGAGATTCTGAAACGAACCAATCTGCCGTACACGTATATGGCCCACAAGACAGCCGTTGGGTATCCAAGAAGAGGATGGTATCAGAGGACGATGGCTCTGAAATTCATTCGATCCAATACTTCACAAATTCTGGGAAAAGAACACGAAGAAGGTGTCGTCTATTTCGGTGACGACGATAATTCATATGATATTCGATTGTTCACAGAATATATTAGGAATGTGAAGACGTTGGGGATATGGGCTGTGGGTGAGTTTTTATTTTTGAGTCAGATAGACACCGTGCTAGAAATATATTTTGAATTTTGTTTTGTCCTGGCAAAAAAAGCTTTTCTCTTTAAGACTATCTACTATTTCTGCTGTTTTCAAATGTCTCGATTCTGAAATGTTCCCAAACTTTCAAGAATTTCAATCATCAGATTTCTTGTAGGCCTCGTCGGTGGTACAGTAGTCGAAGCGCCAAAAGTGATCGACGGAAAAGTGAATGCTTTCAACGTGAAATGGAATCCAAAACGACGATTCGCAGTTGATATGGCAGGATTTGCAGTGAATCTGAAAGTGGTTCTAAACTCAGATGCAGTGTTCGGAACATCCTGTAAACGAGGTGGAGGTGCTCCTGAAACATGTCTTTTGGAGGATATGGGATTAGAAAGAGAAGACATCGAACCGTTTGGACATGAAAAAGAAGTGAGTATCATTAATCAAATGATTCATCAAAAATCATAATTTTGATTTCAGAAAGACCGAGAAATCTTCGTTTGGCATACCAAAACGAGTACTCCAAACATCGCACAGGCCAAAAAAAACGCAAACTCCACAAAACCTGCTCCACCACCTGAGACTTATGGCTATTTTGTTGAAGTATAATATCACGTTTTCCATCATTTCAAAACGGGTGTCATCGTGTAATTTTTCCCTCTTCTAGACGCTTCCAAACTCTTCTTCTCTCCGGGTTTTCTTCTTGTTTTTAATATTCTTGCTTTTTCATTTTTCGGTTGTTTTTAGTTGAATTGTTTAAATGTTTCACAATGTCAGTTTTATAAACTGTTTTCTTTTTCTTTCAAATTTGAACGACTAACTGGCACAACAACCGCCAGTCGGAAGAAAATAAACAGATGAGACTTTAAAAGTTTCCGAACTGAATTGTGGCACTGCAATACGAAATTTTTCAGGTATTTTTTGGCGAGGGTTCTCCCGATGATGTGCACCGATCTATCCACAATATCCTTGAATTCTTCTCGACTGTTGATAACACTGGGACTATTGATTCTACTATCACCAACGATGAAGAACAGGCTCATCAATTCTATCTCCAAACTACATTTCGACAATCGAAAGGGAGATTGGCTCGATTCTTCTCCAACTCACAGGACCTACATGGCAGAACAAGAAAAATCTCCTGCTGGAGGAGCAATTCTTCGAGTTCATTGGAACACCTGCACTTACACTTCAACGAAATAACAAAAAGTTCAATTAAAAGACAACCGAAAGGGGAAAAATGAGAAAGCAAGAATATTAAAACCAAGAAGAAAACCCGGAAGCGTCTAGAAGAGGGAAGAATTACACGATGACACCCGTTTTGAAATGATGGAAAAGTGATATTATACTTCAACAAAATAGCCATAAGTCTCAGGTGGTGGAGCAGGTTCTGTGGCGTTTTTCTCGACTTTTTCCATATTTGGAGTTCTTGTTTTGGTATGCCACACGAAGATTTCTCGGTCTTTCTGAAATCAAAACTACTCAGGGAATTTTAGGCGAGGTTTCGGCGCCTTGCCGGCATTTTGCCTCTATTTTCGGCGAATTGCCCTCACTTTGGGCAGGTTGCCCACTGGGCGAGGGTTGGGCAAGAGTTGGGCAAGGGTGGGGTAGAAGAAGTGGGAGTGTGCGTGAGGATGGAGTAGGGCAAGTTGCCCATTTGTAAGGCAATTCGCCCACTTTTTAAACATGCGCTCTACTGCACTCTGAAAATCATCAATTTTTTTGCTGCGTCATTTATTATTTTAATTTATTCGTTTTAAATACACTATTCTATCAAATGCATGTTTTTAAAATCCCGGAAAAGATGCTATTCGAAAGTAAAGGAGATCTTCTTCGTAAGTGAAAAAACTTATTAATCCAGAAGAAAATAATTTGGGGCTTCAGAACACTTGTTCGATGGAAATAAAAACCGTCTCTCTACGGAACTTCTAACCGCCAGCTATTGATCTGACTGTCAGCACTTCGACTTTCTGATGCTAGCCACATGGAGTTGACTCATTCAAGTAAGTTATCTTATAGTGGAAACGACAGCTCATGATTCGACGTCTCCCTTCGCTAAACCATCTCTTAATACAAGTGTTATGATGAAAAGCGAAATCTTTTCGAAGACGAGGATCACAGCTGCTACTAACAAATTCTACTATTATAAATATAATTTCAGGTCCCTAGCCGAAGACTTCTCGTTATTATGAAACGTCGAAACACCTCCTGCCAACCGTTCTCTCCACTACTCATATATAACTTGTTTCCTTCTAACCCTTTCTTCGTTCACCAACTCTTCTCACATACATATTTTTGATTTTGATTTTGTATTTTTGAACAAATTAATAAATGCTGATTAAATCCATAAATTTTCTTCTGTTTCTCACTAAAATGAATATATTGCGACGAGGGAAGCAAGCGAAGCGCACGCTAGAAACAACATAAAATGGGCAATTCGCCCTTGATTTGGGCGGCCTTGCCACCATCGTGGCGGCAAGCCTGCCCAATTGGTGGGCAAATCGCCCAAAACGGTGGGCGAATTGCCCAAAATACCCTGAGTATGAGGTTGATGAATACTTTGATTAATGACACTCACCTCTTTCTCATGTCCAAATGGTTCGATGTCTTTCCTTTCCAATCCCATATCCTCCAAAAGACATGTTTCCGGTGCATATCTTTCTTTACAATGCAATCCAAACACAGCAGTTGAGTTCATGACGACTCTCAGATTCACAGCGAATCCGGCCATGTCTACAGCGAATGTTCGAGAAGGGAGATATCCAACATTGAATTCTGCAACAGTTCCGTTGACAACTTTGGGAGCTTCCACATAACTACCACCGACCAAACCTGGAAAAAAGGAATGGAAGAGCGGATTATTGCTAGGAAAACTCACCAACAGCCCATATCCCCAACGTCTTCACATTCCTAATGTATTCCGTGAACAATCGAATATCATATGAATTATCGTCGTCACCGAAATAGACGACTCCTTCTTCGTGTTCCTTTCCCAGAATTTGTGAAGTATTGGATCGAATGAATTTCAGAGCCATCGTCCTCTGATACCATCCTCTTCTTGGAAATCCTTCTATTGTTTTATAGGGAAGGTATGTGTACGGTAGATTCGTTCGTTTCAGTAAATTTTCCACTGCTGATATTTTCCTTTTTCCGTCTTCTATCACTATCCAGTGAAGATTTTTGACATGAGATAAGGTGTTGGCCATTCTGGAAAAAATACTTCTCATTGATCAGAATAATTTTTATGAAATACCGTATCATATCGGCTGTTCTGGTCAATCGTTTGTGGGTGGGGGTTACAACAATGATCATCTGGTCTGACATCCTTGTTTTTCTGAAACGAGATATTAATTTATTGATCTGACAAGGGAACCTCAAGGGGTCGCAAATTTGGAATCGTTCCAAATTACTACCAGGTATTTAGGACAACTTGATTAGGCATAACCCAAACAAAACAAAAATTTGGGATATGCCTAATCAAGTCCTAAATACCTGGTAGCAATTTGAAACGATTCCAAACTTGAGGTTTTCATCTGAAATCATTATGGAAACGTAAAAAACTCACAGAGACGAGAGAACGATGATAGTAAAACAAATGAAGAAGAATATAAAAGTTCTTTGGCTCCGAGAGCTGCTTCGTAGTCTCTTTTTAACGAGACGAACTTTTCCCAGTGAAAAGTTTATTGAAGAAAATTAAAGAGAATGAAGATAAACCAACGGCGGTGAACATATATACGAACGGTATTAGCATAATAAAAGGTATACAGAAAAATCTTTAAAAAATGATAACAAAAGCGCTCAAAAGGCTAGCTCTTTTGTTAGATATGTTTCATGATCTCACCAAAGATCTTACCGGTTGGGCACCACATTGGCACCAGATCGACACAAGTTGAGAAATCGCGCTCGCTACGCTGATTTTTTGCCAAGATTTTTCTTATTTATTTCGTTTATTTTTCAATGCTTCAGTCCTTCTATTTTATGTCACTTATTTCAAACAGAAGATTAAAAAATTTACACAGATCCGTTGATCAAACAGAGAAGACACTATGTACTTTTCTTTTGTTTTTCAGTTTTTGTCAAATTTCAGCTTAACAACAAATAAATTCAATAATATCATCAATCATCAACTACGCACTTCGGCTGTTCCACTTCTCGTCTCTGTTGTTAATTTCTGCATCTACTTTATATTATTAATTCTGATGGATGGGATCTATTTTTCCTCCATCGCAACTCCTAATAACCAGGAAATAGTGAATTTTTAGTGAAAAAAATAAATTGGACTAGAACGTCAAAAAAAAGTCGGGTTCACGTTTCTTTCAGTTATTTTTCGTAGTTTGCTGAAAAAATTAGAATTTAAAAAATTATACATAAAAATGAGACACGTGTCTTACTTGTTGTCCAAATTTCTAAGTTATTCTCCAAAAAGCCATGAGACTACGAAGCAGCTCTCGGAGCCATGGAACTTTTATATTCTTCTTAATTTGTTTTGCTATTATCGTTCTCTCGTCTCTGTGAGTTTTTTTTTACGTTTTCAGAATGATTTCTGCTTAAAATTTCAGATTTATTCAATAAATTTCTATCTTGTTTCAGAAAAGCAAAGATGTCAGACCAGATGATCATTGTGGTAACCCCCACCTACAAACGATTGACCAGAATAGCCGATATGATACGGTATTTCATAAAAATTATTCTGATCAATGAGAAGTTTTTTTCCAGAATGGCCAACACCTTATCTCATGTCAAAAATCTTCACTGGATAGTGATAGAAGACGGAAATAAGAAAATACCAGCAGTGGAAAATATACTGAAACGAACGAATCTACCGTACACATATTTTCCTTTTAAAACGATTGAAGGATATCCAAAAAGAGGATGGTATCAGAGGACGATGGCTCTGAAATTCATTCGATCCAATACTTCACAAATTCTGGGAAAGGAACACAAAGAAGGTGTCGTCTATTTCGGTGATGACGATAATTCATATGATATTCGATTGTTCACGGAATACATTAGGAATGTGAAGACGTTGGGGATATGGGCTGTTGGTGAGTCTTCATATTAATACGACACGCGTCTTACAACCGCGCTCTACCGAAACCGAAGAAGAAGAAATTGAGACCCCCCTCAGAGAAAAAGACATTTCTCAAAGGGATTTCGGTGCAGCGCAGTTGTAAGCTAAGCTAATAGCAATCCCCTGCTCTGTCATTCGTTTTTTTCCAGGTTTGGTCGGCGGCGGTTATGTGGAAGCTCCTAAAGTTGTCAACGGAACTGTTCCAGAATTCAATGTTGGATATCTCCCTTCTCGAACATTCGCTGTAGACATGGCCGGATTCGCTGTGAATCTGAGAGTCGTCATGAACTCAACTGCTGTGTTTGGATTGCATTGTAAAGAAAGATATGCTCCGGAAACATGTCTTTTGGAGGATATGGGATTAGAAAGGAAAGATATTGAACCATTTGGATGGGAGGGCGAGGTTGGTACATGAATACAGGAAACGAATTTCAGATTTGATCAGAAGTAAATTCTTTTCAGAAAGATCGAGAAATCCTAGTGTGGCATACCAAAACAAGCACTCCAAACATTCCGAAAGCCGAGAAAAACGCCACGAAACCTGCTCCACCACCTGAGACTTATGGCTATTTTGTTGAAGTATAATATCACTTTTCCATCATTTCAAAACGGGTGTCATCGTGTAATTCTTCCCTCTTCTAGACGCTTCCGGTTTTTCTTCTTGTTTTTAATATTCTTGCTTTCTCATTTTTCCCCTTTGGTTGTCTTTTAGTTTCTAAAAACGAAACTTTCGGTTAGTTCGTTGAAGTGTAGAAAATTTTTTCGAATCCGATTATTCAAATTTTCGATCATTTTCGATCAACGGGGTTTATCATGAATTGCCATCTACAGATGATTATTTTTAGTTGTTTTTTGATGTTTTTTGTTATCACCCAATTCTTTTTAATGAAGAACTATTTTTTTCAAGTAGCTGACACTCATGGTTCTGAAACTAGACATTCAGTACATTTTAAAACAAAAAATTTTGAAACGAACGGCTTTCAGAAGATGCTAGTGCAGGTCCTTGTGTGAACATCTGGATATATTTATATCTTATAGACATCCGGACTGACCGACGAACAGGCAGATTCCCCTTTCAAACAATTTCAAAAGTGGCTAACCATCTGGCTGTTTCCGCATTCTCGTCATCATCTTTCTCTACAAACATTATTTTTTGAATAAGTGCATTCAGTTAAACTGGACAGATTATCGTGTTGAGGGAGTGGAGAGGAAACCAATATGACATGTCGGTTACACACGGTTTTCGAGGATTAAAAAACAAAACTAAACCAAAAAAAACGAGTTTACACTGGAGAAAAGTGGGAGGGAGGTATAAAAGGAAGAGGTGGACCGGATATTTGGTTTTGAACTTTGCTAGTGGCTAGCAAGCTAATATTGTTGTTATGAATGTATTAATTTTATTGGGTGAGTTATTTTCAATTTCAGACGAGTGAGTCATAGAATTCTTTCAGTTTTCCTAATCCAAATTTGTCTCGCCCAATATGGAATGTATGGGGGATACGGTGGCTATGGAGGTGGCTACGGTGGTTATGGTGGTTACGGTGGTTACGGTATGCCATACGGCATGGGCGGTCCATTCATGGGGAATGGCATGTATGGGTGAGTCTGACTATCTCTTTGTTTTGTTGGATAGCTCTAAGACGTTTTGAAACCAAAAAGACATCGACTTTCCGGTTTCAAAACGTCGAGGAACAAGGGTGATGTGTTGCTTGGGACCTATGTTATAACATGCCAGACTTCCCGATGCACCACCTGATTTCCCCATTCCTCTTCCTCCCAATCCTTCACTTCCAAACCCAACAAAACCTCCAACGACTGAAAGTCAGCGTGACTGTCGTGGACTCCCTTCAATGAGATCCAGGAGTCTTTGCAGATACGGTAACCCCATGATGAATGGGATGGGCGGTATGTATGGAGCCGGTGGGTGCATGGATATGAATCCGCAGTGTTCGGTTTGGGCAAGTACTGGTGAGTTTTTGATGGGAGGGGGACATAATTTGAGTTGTGCATTTTCAGGTCAATGTGCATCGAATGCGATTGTAATGCGGCAGACTTGTGCGTTGTCTTGTGGAACTTGTGAGTTTTTTTAACCGTCTCGAAATCTGTGCTGCTAAACTTGTTTTAGGTGCCTCTGGTCTTGGCGGTCTCGGCGGTATTGGTAATCTCGGAACATCATCCATCTACTCCCCATATGGAGGTCTCGGCGGTCTGGGCGGTCTCGGAACCGGTGGATTAGACCAGTATCCACTGTCACAGTTCATCGGACGATCTATTTATGAAACTGGTAAGAGGAAACCGCGCTCCGTTTACAATCAAATCTTTCGAAGTTAAACTTACAGGACTTCTAAATCGACAGCCTTCCCCTCATTCGTCGAAAAACATTGGGATTATAACGAAAGCGAAAAGTGAGCAGTTACCTAGTCGGAGATAGTTGTGAAAACCTTATCGTGATAATACCTGTCTATTTATTTGCATTTTGATCTCTTGAAATATTATTTTATTAAAAACAGCCAAAATAAACGACATGATTATCCTTCATAAGCATGAATAAAAGTGGATGATCAGCAAGAAACTTGATTTTCGGAGAATGGCATAGAAATACATTGAAGTTTCTATCAAATTCATCTGTTCTCAAATGTTTCATATCTCGGGACGTCTGGATGAATTTAGGGAATTTCGAACTTGCAAAATTCTACTTTTCTCGCCGTGAATTAAACTTTGGAACCTCATTCGATTCTTTTTTAGATAAATTTTCATAAAAGTCATTTGAATCCGATTGAATTTACGATACTCTCCAAGTCAATTGAGGTAAATCTGAAATTAACAATGTTTCCGAAATCAGAAATCAAATGTTTTTTACATCAGCATATCTATTTCTTTTCGGCATCTTGTGATAACTCTGTTCTGATCTTCATTTTTCGATTGAATTTCTAATTCATCCAATCGGGTTTCATAACTGTCTAATCTTCATGGATACTGAGCAGTGCACTATCTACAATAGACTTTTGAAGAGACTTGACTATTTCAGATTCAATAAATTCGCCCAGAACAGAAAAATCTTTGTTTTCTATTCGTTCTTCAAACAAAATTGATCTATACTTAGAGACCGCAACATTATTTTCAAACTCATTTTTTCATTAAAACTTCCATTCTGGCCTGTTCTTCAGATCAATGGAAGTACATTCCCAAATTCTTTTCCGAAAATATTCACTCTCGCCGAAGTTACAGGACCTTTTAGTTAGCCATGGTTTCTACTGAATTCTCTTGGGGAATTCTTTTGTTTTCCTGACCACGCAAAAAATATTTTCTGTTTTCACGTTCAATCCGTCAAATTTTTGCAAAAATTGGGAAAGTCCGAACCAGAAACCATTTGAATAAAACCACCGCGGGTTATCCACTGAACTAAATGAGCACAAATGTGACGCTGATAATAGGAAAATATATTATTGACGTGATTTTTTGAAATTCAAGATAATTTTTTGAAAGATTTTTAGCATATTTCGAGATAAAACATCAAATATCTAAAATTCGACAGCACGAAATTTTTTGTTTTCAAGGGCATAGAGATCGAAATTTTGCGTAGAATCTGAATCCGTCAAAAAACGATGCGTGTTTGACCTCCTTTAACCTGAACTATCAGGAAAACTAGTTTTCTTTTTGAGCCTGTTGTCTTTCGACACTGAAAAAATCACATTTTACGAATCAGTGAGCTTCCAAAATTTGGCCCCAGGTACCTGAAGAGATGTCCAAAAAGAATATGTCAGAAAATATATATGTTTTCACAGAAAGTTTTTTGATGTGATGCCTCGCAGTTCAGATGGCTCCCAAAAAAATTCGACAGCACGAAAAACGAATTTTCTTTCAAAACCTATTAGAGTATGCTCAGAACTATTAGAAACTGACAAAAAATGATGCGTGTTCGACCTAGAACATCCTAAACGTGACATTTTTCTGAAAAAAGCAAAACGTTTTTTCAGTTTTCTGAGAAAACTAAAAATTTGGGTGAAACGAAAGTGTGTTCATTGAATTCTACGTACTCGATTACATAGGGGTAAAAAGTTTTCATTCTGTTTTAGCATTCTGGGCTCTCAGGGCAGACCGTCAAACATTCTGATAATCTCCCCATAAAGCCCAAGAGAAGAAAATGAAAAACTCCGCCCACGTTCAATGCGGTCCCTATCTATAGTGTCTTTCTTTTCTGGTTTTCTATGAAGTAATTTTTGACTGTCCTCTCTCCATTTTTCTCATCAAAAAGATTTGAAATATTTTGAAAAATAATGTATTTATAGTCTTTTTAAAGTCGAAAAGTCGTTCTTTTGAAATGTGAAAAAGTCTTTCTGATTTCTCGGCACAGGAGTTGTTTTTCGATGCGGTTTTTTGTGTTTGGTAGACCTACTTAAGTATTTGTTACAGTTTCAAAGTTTTACTTCTCGCTTCTTTTCTCGCCGAGAACGGGGCTTTGATTTACACCCCATTTTTTGCGTTTTTGAGACGTCATTTTGTTTTCAATCGTTTCTGGTCTAAAACTTTAGTCATTCAAAAGGAAGTTGTTGATGTATGGTTACAAAGGCCTCCTTGTTTCAACTCAAGCACATTTTGATTCAAAAGATCAGAAACAATAAACTTGGATCTGGCTATAAAAGTTCTTCTCTTTCAGCAGTCAGAGCTAGATTTGAAGTTATTGTAGGGAATCGTAGAATCGGGTCTGTATCAAACTACCCGTAGGTTAACAATTACATTAAGGGTGACTCATGTAACTGTTGTTCGTGGATAGAAATCATTTATCGGAGTGAGAAAAATTTGTCGTTACATACCACACGTTTTGAAGCAAAATGAGATGGCACATCACAAAGACCTGACTGAGTTGGTTCTTAGGACTTTTCCACTATACACACGTATGGGCAGGCAATTTGTTTATTAGAAATAAGTAGTGGAGTTGTTACTATAACAATATGAGGAAAGTGCGATGTGTGGACTAAGATTTGCGCGCTCTGGATGTTCACAAACCTAAAAAAGTGGTTTTTTGAATCTTGGACTCAGTACTCTGGGTGGAGTGGTGGGAACTTCTGAACAAGAACAGAGAAGTAACATCAAATATTCATTTTATTTCGATAAACTTAAAAGCCTGTGACTTCAGGACGGGAAGTTATAACGCAAAGACATTTTCGGTATGACAACACTTTTTCAAGTGTTGCAAAAGTAGCCCTTAACAAACTGTTGTCATTTGGCTGGACAATTTTTTTTTATTCATCGTATTGATTCAATCGTCTTTTCTTCAATTATAATACAAGCATTTAGCTTGACTCCAACGACATTTAAATAGGAAAGAATCCGATTAAAAAGGCAATATCAAAAAGAAGCAGGTTTCCTTTTCAAATGATCTCGAATGGATGGTCTAAGCAGAGAGAATCAGTAAACAACCAAAATCTTGTCTGAAAACCATCAATGCTGATAAACAATATTTTGAATTCTAGAAATCTTTCTGGATTTGGAAAAAAAATGGAAGCAAAGTTTTATCGAAAAATTGCAGAAAATTATGAATCAACCTAATACAAACACAAACATTCACTCCAGTTCTGACAAGCGAAGAGTGTCAAAGCAATGATATGACTCGGTCAGTTGAGAAGCAACAACGTATCGAATAAGTGCAAATGGTAGCCAATGAACATATGAAAAAAGTAGAGAGAACGGGTTTTTGATATACGCAAAATGAGGACAGATATTTCAAAGTTATTGAAAAAGTCGGGTGTTTTCAGTTGATTTTTCAACGAAAGATAACTCGAAAATCATCCAACACAAAAACAAAAACAAAAAAAATTTTGTGGGTTCATAACACGGTTTCGAACAAAACTGAGTGACCGTTTTTTTTTCGAGATTTGCCCTGGTTCTCGAGAAAATGGATGACCACTTCATTCCCATTCAAAAACTCCCTCACGTGTGAATTTTTAGTGATTTTTCATTTTTCGTGGCATTCCACGTTTGATGACGTAATCTGCCCCTAAAATAATCCTAGGAGACCGTGAACAGTGATGAAAAATGCAAGTTCAACAATTCATTTACGAAAGTATTACACATTCGGTCATTGGTAAGGTCGAGATCTATCGTTGAGAATCACGGTAAGAGATCACATTGTGTTGGAAAGAAGGAAAAAATAGGAAAAAGACAACTTTGCAAAACAAAATAGTCTTTTATCATGTGAGGTGAAGAGAGTGATATTGTATGATAAATAAGACAAATATTTTTGAGGTGCTGGAAGAGATTCGTGAAAAGCATTGGAGGAAGAGATTGTGGAAAGGGAAGTGTTGGCATTGACGGCAGGATTCTCACATGGTCTCCTCATCCTTCTCGTAAATTGCAATCAAGATATCGTTCACAACCGAAGTGACACTGAAATCAGTTGCTTCTTTTCGTCCACTATTCATCTTCCACCAGCGACCATTTTTCCAGACAAATGCTAGCGCGTGTCCATTATCTCCTTCAACCGTTTTTGTGCAGAACGATTTCAGCTTGTAGACCGCAGTATCCATCTTATCTGTTGCCAGAAGAAGAGGATATGGCGCCAACTGATCCAATAACACTTTGAAGTGGATCGCCTAAAAACTATTGCATTTAACAAAAAGATAAATGTTTTCTGACAAGGGAAGTCTTTGGAGACGCGGCTTTCAAATGATCTATAAATTTGGTCATAGGTATTTTCGACTACTAGGAGTTCATTTCTGCAGTCAAAACCTGCTGAATATCTGTGCGAGCCGAGTTATGAGCTCTCAAATTTTTTATATGATTAGGCATTTTCACATGGAATTCCAAATCGGCAAATAATATAAGCAAGATGGTCTTATTTTTCGAACGAGCACAGGTAAAGCGCTGGGGACCACGAATGGAACCGCGCGGTGGCGTACATACTGCCGATTTGGAATTCTATGTGAAAAAGCTTAACAATATTAAAAGTTTGAGAGCTCGTAACTCGTCTTGCAGAGACATTTAGTCAGTTTTGACTGCAGAAATGGACTCACCGTAGTTGAATGTACTTCTAACCAAATTTATAGATCGTTTGAAAGCGGCATCTCCAAAGACTTCTCTTGAGAGTTGTTTTTGTGCATATTTTACAACTTCAGAACTCACCAGTTTTTTGGAGCTCCGAAAATATCTCATACTCAAGGACATAAACTCCTTCTACCTCCTCGAATCCATCCTTTGTTTCAAGCATGATTGATGAGATGGGCTCATCGTTCAGAATTTGAGTGAATGAGAAGAGCTCCGTGATCTCAGGAACATTTTTGAGAATGTATTTCATTAGTATACTGGTAAATCCTCCTCGTTTATACTCGATATCCATTCCATAGTTCTTTCCTTCCAAAAACTCAAAAAGGACACCAGTGTGAATCGCGTGCTCTGGATTTTGGTAGGACGCTTCGACTGCACATGATAAAATTTGCAGAACAGATAAGCCACCAAGACGAACAGAACGATAGTAATCTCGCAGAAGCTTCGCAATCACGTCATCACAATTTACCGTTTCGAGGGTTGTAACTAGGAAACAAGTGCCACTATAATAGGAGAATGTTCCACAATGCTCCGTTTTTGGAGACGAGGTGTCCCGAAGCCTCTTGATAATCCAGTCTACCATGCTTCTTTTGCGTTCAATATTCTTAAGAAGTTCGGAAAGATGGCAGGGTGACAGCTCAATAGCCAAGTTTTTGCTCATTCTTGCTCTTTTCAAATGATTCTTTACTTTTCTGAACAATCCATTAGTGATCATGGATTCCGTCCCTTTATTGCTCGTTGCGAAATAATGAAGAATATTATCGACAATCGAAACGATCTCGGTGCTTTCCGCCATTTCCAGAATGCTGAGAGTCCGTTGAACATAAAACTCCGCTCTTCTTCCTCTGAAAACACTTTCGCTGTTGTCCGAATGACTCCATTGTTCAGCAATGTCTCTACAGACATAAAAGGCATCGGTTTTCAGTGCAACTTCTTTTGTCTCCCCCAAGACTTGCAGAACAAACGTCCAAATTCTCTGAAAAGAAATGCATACAAACATTCTAGAAGAGAATAACTCACTGAATAGCTAAAAATTTCATTCCAAAAAAAGAGATGTTTCTTGTAACTGTCGATGTAAGGCTTCAAAATGAAGCAGAATCCGATCAGATCTTCTTGTTGGTGATGATCTTCTATTACTTCATTGTATAGGGAGTTGAACTTCTTCAGAAATTCAGAAATTTTCCCCTTCTCTGTCTCGGGAAGTTCCTGAAAAATATATCAGTAAGCTAAAAATATATCAGTAAAATCTTAATTTCACGAGAATAGCAAACTTTTCAGTCAGACTGAAATTCAAGTCGTCTTCTGATGTTTCGAAAAACTGTGGAAAGCGGGCAAGAACTTCCGGTAAATTTTGAAGTCATTTCAGATTGGCTTTTAGTGAGAATATTGCTCAGAACTTCACGAATATTTGACTTCCTTGGGTAAAAAAAATAATTTTTCAAATTTGACCTGCCTTATATGTAAAAACAGACAATTTTCGCAAATTAAAAGAATGAAACTTGAGAGACTAAAAAATCAAATCTATGTAGCAAAGTGTACTCTTTGAAAACCTCTCTAGTTGCAAGTCACATTTCTAAGTTACCTCTTGATCTTTGTCGATTAGTGATGAGGGGTACTCTTCAGAAGAATCCTTTTTGGCTGGTAGTTCCGGTGCATCTGGTGATGTAACACGCAGAGGTGAAAGAGAGTCGGGTGATCCAGACATTTCTGAAATCGATTATTTCATGAGAAGTCAGTGTTCTGCCTTGTAGGAAGCGCACCGTAAGATGAGTTAGCAGTTGGGATGGTAGCTTGGCAGCAGTTGTGGGGGCTTCAGTGAAGCAAGAGTGAAGTTCTTCTGTCGATTTCTCCTCCTTATATGCACATAAGATGTGGGGCAGATGGTTATCGAGAGGTTATCAACATCAAATCATACAATAAAAAAAACAAATAAACTGAAGTAAACGACAAAAAAATGAAATGAATGAAGAAGTGAAAAACACTGGAATGAACCACTGAGGTTCTAGAAATTTTCGGATGTTCCAACGAACCAACTAAAATCGCGGCTTTCAAATTGGTTAGAAAGGTTCAGTTGTCTTAGTTTTATCAAAAAACTGAAGATCACTAATAACCTAGAAAGTTTGACGTCTGAATCAAAAATCATTTTATTTTCCAATCATCTGATCCCTAAACATTGTCAATATTAATGGGAAAATCCTGCTGAACAATTCCAACCATTCTGAATTCTAGAAAAACAATAAGGTGTTAAATTATCCATGATCGTTCTTCGAGAAAATCCAGATGATTTTTTGAAAAACTGAAATTCAACGACTTGACAACTCGGTATACTTCTTCAACTTTCTGCAGCAGGTCTGCCGACTTTCAGCAGCATCTTTGCCGACAGTATGCAAAAACCATCTACAGAAAGTCGCCAGAGATGCTGCAGAAAGTCGGCAGACATTCTGCAGAAAGTGGAGCCAATCATATTGAACCCTTTCATTGAACCATCACAACATTACAAAACAACGAAGTTAAAAACAATTAAATTAAATTAAAAAGAGAAGCAATCGAAAAACGGAGTATACGAGTCATGAGAGTGATTTCATCTATGAATATTCGACGGACACATTAACCGGAAACTGTAGAAGTGCTTGAGAGACTGACCTTTAAGCAAACCTGAAAATATTTTTGTTTTAGATACGTTTTAAAAATCAGTAATGTGGAGGGTGCCACCAATTTGAAAGCGAAGCGTGTCTGCGTTGCGTGCCACTGGCTTTTTTCATGAGAAATCAGGATCGGGGAAGACTTATATAAGGATGTATCAAAAAAGTATTTGGAAAAACCCCACGTTTTGTACACAAAGTTCAATTTGAGGTGAGAAGAGTGGAATTATAAACTTCTTTTTTTCCCGGTTTTCCGCTAGACGTTCAAAAATACCAAAAATTTGAAGATGGTTTCAATAGAGACTGCACTGGGGTAGTGGATCTTGGATTTAAGTATATGAGTGATATATGTCATGGTCCGAAACTCGAGTTTCTAGCTGACCATTTTCATGCATGTAAAATATACTCATGTTGTGTATTTTAGTTGTTATCAATAAATGAGTTTTGAATTTGAATTTATTTCCAAAGATTTTTGCTTGTATACACATTTTGGTTAGGTTGAACAGGAATGTATTGTATACATAGTGGGAAAGTTAACCCCCCGCCGATGACCGTTCCGTAAAGTTTCTGTCTTTCTGTTTCTCTCTTCTTTTCTTCTTCTCCCTTCTTCTTCCAACTAACTATTGTACGTATCGATTTTATTTATGGAAAGTAACGCAGTTTCACCTTCTATTTTGAAAGAAATTCTTGAATCGGAAGAGTTCAAAGCACTTCTAAAATCTGTCGTGGACTCTGCATTGCTCAATGTTTACAAAAGACTAGATAATGTTGAGTCCAGATTGGAAAAGTTGGAAAACCAACGAAAAAATGAAGAAGATAGTGAATGTAAGCAAGAAAAAGGTACACGTCAATTTGTGGATTCATGTTTTTTGAAATATATTTTCTCAGAAATTCCTCCAAAAACTCCGAGAATGCAATTGGAAATCAGTCTTGCAATGAAACTGCTCCCAAATCAAAAAACGTTTGAAGCATTTGTTCTCTCGCCTGTCTCTATCATACTAGGAATCCATCCATTTTTCCAAAACGCGAATCCGGAAACTCGTTTGAGAATAGCTGAATCTTTTTTGTTGGAAAGAGCTACAGATGAAGAAATGACTGAATATTTTATCGATCTTTTGAGTGTTATTAAAGCGACTAGACTCCGTTACAACATGTATTCCCATGGATGCGATTTTTGTGAACCAAATCCAAATGTCTATTGGAGGTGAGTAGGTTAAGTGAGTTTTTTTTGATGTTTCATGTTCTTTCAGATTCGGATTACATGGATTAGACGAGAAAGTAGTCAACGATTTCTTATCAACAGAACTGAAATTCATCGAGTTTGAACCTGAAGACAAGATTATCAATTCCATTACATATAGTCAATTATTTGATGAAATATTTCATACATTTTCCCAGTCGAAACGAGATTTTTATAGCACAAAAGACTCTCCCCAAATGAGAGGTTTTATACAATTTACTGATGCTCAGCATAATTTCTCCGAGAACGATACATTTCAAATGGTAGAAATCAAGATGAGGGTACACGTTTCATTGCACATTTTCTTACCCAAAACTCGATTTGGACTGGAACATGCTCTGAACAATCTTGGAGATGGAGAGCAGCTTTATCATTTGATCAGCACTGCCAAGGACAAATATGTTAATGTAAAAACATGTTCATAGCTCCTGTAAAACTATATATTTTCAGATTCGCCTCCCTCGATTCACTATCAATACGGAAACTGATTTGGGCAGTTTGGTGAAGTCAATTGAATTTGACAGAGAATTATATGACATTGTATCGAAAAACTATTCTGAAAAAACTCCAACTTTTGTACACAAAGCTAAATTTGAGGCGAGTGAGAGCGGAATATTGGTATTAAATACAGTTTTATAGCTGACCTTCGTGAACAACAATGAACTGGGAGACATCGACGATAAGGATTATGATGGACTTGTGGACTATCCGTATGATATTATTGATCGTTTTTATTCTGGCCCGAAACTCGAGTTTCTAGCTGATCATCCATTTTTATTTATGCTTGTGAAGGATACTCATGTCGTGTATTTTGGTTGTTATCAATGAATCAATTTGTATTTCCAGATAATAAAGTTGTTATCAATAAATCTTAATGAGCATTTTTGAAAAAAGTTGCAAGTATATGGACCAAAAGTCAGGTCGTACAGAACCTCTAACTAGCTGCAGAAAGTAGAACGAGTTTACCGATCAAAAAATTCTGAATACTGAGGATCACTATGAGCAGTACCGATGATCCGGGAGATTCATATGAAACCATTAAGCTATTTGTGTGAAAAAAAAAGGATTTCTGTAAAACTTCTATTTACTCCCAAGTTCAAAGCGGTGTATCTTGGCACCTATTTTACAAGTTTTATGGTATGCAGCCACAGAATTACCATAAAGAATGTGGACTGATTCTTCGTGTAAAGCTCATTGCAGCTTATTAAGCAAGGAAGTGTATTTTATTGCAGCTTATTAAGCAAGGAAGTGTATTTTTTTTTTTTTTTAATGATAAAGCTGCTCTCCATCTCCAAGATTGTTCAGAGCATGTTCCAGTCCAAATCGAGTTTTGGGTAAGAAAATGTGCAATGAAACGTGTACCCTCATCTTGATTTCTACCATTTGAAATGTATCGTTCTCGGAGAAATTATGCTGAGCATCAGTAAATTGTATAAAACCTCTCATTTGGGGAGAGTCTTTTGTGCTATAAAAATCTCGTTTCGACTGGGAAAATGTGTGAAATATTTCATCAAATAATTGACTATAGGTAATGGAATTGACAATCTTATCTTCAGGTTCAAACTCGATGAATTTCAGTTTTGTTGATAAAAAATCGTTGACTACTTTCTCGTCTAATCCATGTAATCCGAATCTGAAACAACATAAAACATTTAAAAAAAACTCAATTAACCTACTCACCTCCAATAGACATTTGGATTTGGTTCACAAAAATGACGTCCATGGGAATACATGTTGTAACGAAGTCTAGTCGCTTTAATAACACTCAAAAGATCGATAAAATATTCATTCATTTCTTCATCTGTAGCTCCTTCCAGCAAAAAAGATTCAGCTATTCTCAAACGAGTTTCCAGATTCGCGTTTTGAAAAAATGGATGGATTCCTAGAATGATAGAGAGAGGCGAGAGAACAAATGCTTCAAACGTTTTTTGATTTGGGAGCAGTTTCATTGCAAGACTGATTTCCAATTGCATTCTCGGAGTTTTTGGAAGAATTTCTGAGAAAATATATTTCAAAAAACATGAATCCACAAATTTATGTGTACCTTTTTCTTGCTTACATTCACTCTCTTCTTCATTTTTTTGTTGATTTTCCAACTTTTTCAATCTGGACTCAACATTATCTAGCCTTTCATGAACATTGAGCAATGCAGAGTCCACGACAGACTTTAGAAGTGCTTTGAACTCTTCCGATTCAAGAATTTCTTTCAAAATAGAAGGTGAAACTGCGTTACTTTCCATAAATAAAATCGATACGTACAATAGTTAGTTGGAAGAAGAAGGGAGAAGAAGAAAAGAAGAGAGAAACAGAAAGACAGAAACTTTACGGAACGGTCATCGGCGGGGGTTAACTTTCCCACTATGTATACAATACATTCCTGTTCAACCTAACCGAAATGTGTATACAAGCAAAAATCTTTGGAAATAAATTCAAATTCAAAACTCATTCATTGATAACAACCAAAAAACACAACATGAGTATCTTTAAATCCAAGATCCACTACCCCATTGCAGTCTCTATTGGAACCATCCTCAAATTTTTCGTATCTTTGAACGTCTAGCTGAAAATCGGGAATATTAAAGTTTATAACTCCACTATTCTCACCTCAAATTGAGCTTTGTGCACAAAACGTACGGTTTTTCTGAATACTGTTTTTGATACATCCTGATATAAATCTTTCTCGATCCCGATTGAATTTATAAAGCTTCCCAAGTCGGCTTCTGTATCAATTTTAAATCGAGGAACACGAATCTGAAAATACATTTTTTTTCCGAGTTTCAAAACATAACGTTTTTACATCAACATATTTCTCCTTGGCAGTGTTAATCAAATGATAAAGTTGTTGCCCGTCTCCAAGATTCTTCAAAGCATTTTGCAAACCGAATCGAATTTTTGGGAGGAAAACATAAAATGAAACGAATGTTCTCATCTTGTATTCTACCATTTGAAATGTTTCGTTTTCCGCGTATTTATGTTTATGTTGATTCCATTCCATGAATAGAATAGTTCGAGCAGAGTATTCAGAAAAATTAAAAGTTCGTTCTCGAAAAATTGGATCATGAATAACGTCGTCCAATAATGGATTGTAAGGAATTGAGTTAATGATCATATCTTCTTTTCCCTCTGATTTGAATTCGATGAATTGTAGTTTCCTTGTCTGGAAATCATTGATTGTTCTTTCGTCCAATACGTGAATTCCAAACCTGAACAGAACATATATCTCAAGAACCACTAGCTCAACTAATTTACCTCCAATAATATGGATTTAATGCACATGAAAAATAATAATCAGGAATGTAAGGGCCACAGAGTCTAGAAGCTTTAATGACACTCAAAAGATCGATAAAATATTCAGATGTATCTTCATCTGTAGCTCCTTTTTTGGAGGAATTTCTGAGAAAATATATTTCAAAAAACATGAATCCACAAATTGACGCGTACCTTTTTGTTGCTTACATTCACTCTCTTCTTCATTGTTTCGTTGATTTTCCAACTTTTCCAATTTGGACTCAACATTGTCTAGCTTTTTGTGAACATTGAGCAAGGCAGAGTCCACGACAGACTTTAAAAGTATTTTGAACTCTTCAGATTCAAGAATTTCTATCAAACTAAAAGGTGAAACTGCTTTACTTTCCATTAATAAAATCAATAAGTACAGTAGGAAGAAGAAGAAGAGAAAAAGGGGACGGGGAGACAGAAACTTTACGGAACGGTCATCACCGAGGGGTTAACTTTCCTACTATGCATACAATAAGTTCCTGTTCAGCTAAAGGAGCAACTTTTTTGCTCAAAAAATGAGAGAGAGGTATGCATAAATGGAGGATAAATGGCCGATTCAAGCTGTGTGCTATCATTTAGCACTACCAAAATTGATACTTTGTTATTTTTTTCTGTAATGCCGCATTATGTTTCAGAAATTTATTGGAAATGATGGGGATTAAACATATAAACCCAGACAAGTAACGTCATAATATATTTTGGATTTCAGTCATTGATAACTCAGAATCTTATAGTAAATTTGTTTTGCTTACAAAACAAACTTTTAACCAATGACCATATTCAACACATATTCGTATTTTACAGTATTCGCTTTGTTTTCTGAGTTATTACTTTTCAAAACTAAGGTAGATCATTTTCGTTCGTAGAGCAAATTTCCTATTATCGCTATAGGGAATATAAGAGTGATAGCGATAAAGATGCAGAGAAAAACCATGACACCGTCGATATCTTGAATGAGGCATTCGTCACAGCATTCCGGGCATTCAGCACAGCAGTCATTCGAGTAAAGTACCTTGCAATCCTTGAAGTCAAACTGGAAACAATTTCAATTGTTGCTAGTTTAGTATTTAGAAAACAAACCATTTTGTAAATCCACGATTTAAGATGATAGTCATAAGTGAGCTTAGAACAAGTTTCAGCGTGTTCCAGAGTCCTCCCTTTGACTTTTGGAACTACTTTCGTCTCTGCGTAGACTCGAATCGTGTGAGCACAGGTTTTCATGACATTTCCATGATTTTGACGGAAATGAAATTGAATTTTTCCAATTGAAGAATGATTTTGATTGAATGGAATTGGGCAGAATTGTTCTTGTTTGTTGTCTCCAGTTGCTCTATATTCACAGTTCGAGACAAGTGGTTCTAGATTGTCACAGTAGTAATCGAGACAAGCCTGAATGAATTGAAATGAATTGAATACTCTCCCAGATAATGAATAAACTCACAAGGACATCATATCTGCTCGGGGCACCATCTGGAACCATTCCTGACCATTTCGAGTGTTGATAAGACACTGAAATTGGTCTGATATACTTTGCCAAATCAATAGTCAAAATCGGATTCTCCTCATTTGAACACCATGCTTTATCTGATGGTGGATCAGATCTATCAATCAATACATAGTCACTTTGATCTCTTCCAAAAAATGGATTATTGTCAGAACTGGATGATCGACTGGAATCAACTGATGCTCCGAGAACAAGACTTGCTGCATTTATTTGAAATACTGAATTATTCGGAGAAGAATTCATTTCATTTTGGATGACTTGTTTCGGATCTTCTTTTGATTTCTGATTTCTTTCAATCGATGGATTCTTGATATCTTTCATCACTTCTTCTACAAATTCTTTTATTTTCTTATTTCCTCCATTCAGATTCATAGTGTCGGTTGGTTTGGAAGCTTTATTAGATTCAATATCTAGTTTGAAGTTTCGGAATTCCGATTGAATACTTGAAATCTGAAAGCAACTCAATCATAAATCTGTTTCTGTTTGATATTCCATTACCAATTCAAGAGTTTTATCGTTCTGAGATGAAATATGGTATTGTTTCCATAGAATCAAAACGAGACAAATCGAGAACAACAATTCCATAATCATATAATGACGAAGTCTATTTCTGATCCATTCATACCTGAATATTCTTTGTTTTTCAAATTTAAAATGATTCCAGACTTACCATATTTCCTTTTTTGTTCCCGATTCTTCAATTTGAAATCTATCTTTCTGAAGTTTGAATGTGGCATTTGAAGATACTTCTGAACCATATGCTGACTCGCAATCTCTTCCAAATGATGTTTGATCCATTTTATTTGATATTTTCAGCAGTTAAAATTCATTAGCAACCTAAATGAACAAAATGAAATTTACTTGGCTCAGCCAATGTCAAAGAATTAGCTTAGCTACCAGAAAATCGATCAGAGAAAGAGGTGTCCACTTCACCCGCTGTTTGCTAGGGGGGACCATTTGAATCTCACCATTATTAATAGAGCGTATTTGCATACTCCTTCGTATCTCTTCTATTGATGTATTCTTTCTGTTCAACAAGCTCCTGATTTCGTTAGAATCAGAACTTATTCTTCTGATTCATTTTCTTTTTCAGCCTCTCTTAATGAAAATAGACCGTAATTGAACTTTTTAAATTCTCAGTATCAAAATAGACAATAAACCAAAAGAACAAGCCAATCTAGTCCACGAGAATACAAAAGTACACAACACAACAATCTCGCAAATCTCTCTCTCTCTCTCTCTCCCTCTTTCACACACACTCTTTATCTCTCTCTCTAATTGAACGGATATATTTACAGAATTCAAGCTTCATTAACTCAGTATTACAGGATGAACTGGCGCCACGATCCACGACTCAAACAGTTGCTCGAAAAAGCTACGCTCGATCGTCTGTTCAAGAATCAAAGTATCTATAGCAGCGATGAAGTACAAGAAATGGAAAACACACTGCGACATGTTTTGAACAAGTATGAGAACAACGACACATTCTTTGAGGTTGGTTTATATATTATATAATGCTTCTGTGCATTTCAGAAACTTATGGAGAACCAAGGGAACGAAGCAGAACCCCTCACGCAGGAATGCTTGAACTCGCTTTGTGAAGTAAGTGGTTTTTTGAAACTATTAAACTATTATTTATTATTTCAGAATATCATAAACCGAGATCAAAAACACACTCCGGAGAATATGCTGACGTTATCTAAACTCTTTACAAAAATTGGAGACTATCGGCTCGCATGTGAAATGATCTGGTGTTGTGCCTCACTCGCCGTCCATGGTAATTTTATTTCTTATTATCTATGCAATGTATTCTTTTTCAGAGTTCATTACGACTCGCCAACTGAAAGTAAAGCTACATTTGCTCAACGAAAAAAAAACCTTCTTGAGGGCTCTTTCTCGCAAAATCGGGAATCAGTTTGCTGTTTTCGAAGCGTAAGTGTACAGGGTGGCGCAGAATTACCCGCACAAGCTATAAGTGCTATATCTAAAAAAGTAAAAGTCAGAGAACCATGGGAATCAACAAAGAGTTTATTCATGACCATATCAACAATTATCAGCTAATCTTGTTCCATCCGGCCTCCTCTCTTTTCGATGACAGCACGAAGACGTCTAGGGTAGGCATCGATGGTTGCACGCAGGTACTCTGGCGACAAAGCGTCCCATTCCTTGAGCAGGGTTTTCTTCAGAGCCTCGATACTTGAGTAGGGTTTAGCGTTGACCTTGTTTTGCAAAACCCTCAAAAGAAGTAGCCCAAATGATTGAGGTCTGGCGAGGACGGGGGCCATTTGTCCTTGGGGATGAACGCAGACAAATGAGTCTTGCACCACTGTTGCGACAACTTGGCTGTGTGTGCGGGAGCACCGTCTTGTTAGAACACCCAGTGACGTCCATGTATGTACTTCTGAACCCAGGGAAGAAATATCTTTTCTAAAATCTGCAAAATGTAGACTTCCTTGTTGATTTTGACTCCTTGATCGACAAAAAGCAATGGTGACTTGCCATCAGCACACACTGCTCCAAAAACCATCACACTAGCGGGATGAGAGGCTTGATGAATCGTCTTTCCGCTGGCAAAAGCTTCCTCAGAGGTCTCAGCAAGTACTCGATGATTTTGAGGGTTGAATTCAGCCTGTACCGTGAACAGCTGCTCGTCAGAGAACACCGTAACCAAGTGTTCACCATTGCGCGTGCGCTGAAGAAGCTTTTTCGATCTTTCGAGTCGTTTCTTGGTTGTAGCTTCCGACAGAATGACCGCTTTTCTTACACGATTACAGGTAAGCTTCAGCTTGTTTTTGACAATCCTTCCCAACAAACGCCGACTAATTTTCATACCTTTTGCCATCTTTCTGATGCTCCGATGTGCACTTCTTCTGATTCTCTCTTTCACAGCTTTGATCCGATCTGGAGTGACGACAGTTGCTTTTCTCCCTCTCCCACGTCTTTCCAAGAACGTGCCGAGCTTTTTGAAACGAGAAATCGAGTCATACACGGTTCCACTTGGGACTCCGAGCCGTTTAATGATGTCAACCGGAGCGACTCCTGCTTTGAAAAGGTTCAAAATGGAAGAGCGATGTGGACTCGGCGATGCCATTTACCTAAAACAAAACCGACCGATCTGAATTTTGGCAGAATGATAAAACATAATATGATTAACAAAAATTTAAATAATACGCGCACCAGAATTGCGTCAATTTCCTTGCTTTATGGCATCAAAGTTTGGTGCGGGTAATTCTGCGCCACCCTGTAGAAAATTTGTTTTCCATTTTGTTATGTCCTTTGGTGGAGGAGAAGGGAATTATAAAACCATTTATTTACATGGTGAGAATCAACAACTAAGAGTTCTCTACATCTTATATAGGCAGATCTTCTTGCCACGTGTGACCTCGGGGTTGGACGTTCACTAGGCTAGGTCATGCTAGTTCACGCCACAACACCTCCCTTTCTTTAATGAAAGTTCGTTTGTCTACTGTCTTGCATCTTCGGTTCTTCCACGACAGCCGCTGCCTAGACTCCACAGCATTTCTTCTTTTGGACCCATGTCCGCATCATGGCTTCGATCTTCTGATCTTCAGCCAACGATCTTCAGCAGATGTCATTTCGCTATGCATCTCACAGCTTCCACACGAAATCTACCATTCGAAATCGTTGAACACGAGTACCTCGATCCATCTTCACTCGGTGCTGCTGCTGCTGGTTCTTCAACGGTGTCTTCCTTCCGGGTGATCCCATGATCTCGAGCTCGTCACTCTCCAACCCTTCTTACCGCTGGTTTGTTGTCGATGTTGTCCACCGGGATCTCTTTTCTTCGGCCTTCTCCGTGCGCACCAGTCAACGGTCCCGTCCGGCATGCGCGTCCCCGGAGCGTCGGTTCGTTGATCTCATCCTGATCGCCACTGTTATGTCCTTTGGTGGAGGAGAAGGGAATTATAAAACCATTTATTTACATGGTGAGAATCAACAACTAAGAGTTCTCTACATCTTATATAGGCAGATCTTCTTGCCACGTGTGACCTCGGGGTTGGACGTTCACTAGGCTAGGTCATGCTAGTTCACGCCACAACACATTTCTATTATTTGTTTCAGTTGTCATTCGTCGTTCTTTTCAAACGACCATAACGCTCGCGATGTGAACGGGCCCTCTTTGAAGCAAATGACTTTGTCCAACAGCTTCGGGTATACCATTTAACCGAAGAGAAGAAGAACGAATTGGAAAAAGATAATTTCAACGACGATTAGCTCTGATTTATTATTTATTAAAGATTCCATGTAAATTCTTGATTCTCAATAATTCTACAATAATTCTACCGAGATCCAGATTTGTTCTTAAGGTCTTTATTAGCTTTGCCATTTGTTATCCAATTTTTTTATTGAAAATACTCTGGTTACTAGACTCCTTTAGAATGGGTTTTTCTTATTTTTCAAAAATGCTCAACCGAATAAAAGTTTTGCTAAAATGACAGATTTTCTCCATCTAAAAATGGGATTTGCTGTAAACTTTTAGTTAGTTGAGACCGGAGCAGGGCAAATTATTTGCATTTTTGTTTTGAATGTTTGATATCTTTGGTGACCTATCTATTCAAAGCTGTTTTTAATTACCAATTCTTCCATTGGATGACTAAACTCAAAGAACAAGGCTGTGCGGTCACCGTAAACTGAAAACGTGGTCAAATAATACACCCAAAGCAACATTTTATATGTATTTAACTCATTACTGTTCAAGCTAACGAAAATGCAACTATCTGAAAATACAATTTGATTCATTGATAACAACCAAAATACACCACATGAGAATCCTTCACAAGTATGAATAAGAATGGATGGTCAGCTAGAAACTCGAGTTTTGGACCATGGAAATAGACGCAATAAGGAGCACCATCATAGACTACTCCAGTGTAGTCCCTATCGACTACATAGTCATCATTGTATAGTATTTCCTCCATATTGTACTTCTGATAGGTCAGCTGAATAAAGAATTTTCACCAAGTTTTATTCAACCCTTATTTGAACTCACCTCAAATTGAGATTTGTGAACAAAAGATGGAATGTTTCTATAAACTTTTTCTGAGATGGTATCATATAACTCTTTCTCGATTCCTATTGATTTCATAAAACTCGCCAAATCGGTTTCCGTATTTATATTGAATCTTGGAAGCGCAATCTGGAAATAAAAGATTTTCCCATTTAAAATTGAGAAAGCTTTTACATTGACATATTTCTTCTCGGCAGTGCTGATCAACTTATAAAGTTTTTCTCCATTCTTCTGAATCTTCAAAGCGTTTCTCAGTCCAAATCGAATTTTCGGTAGAAAAATGTGCAATGAAATGTGTTTTCTCATCTGGATTCCTACCATTCGAAACGTATCATCTTCCGAAAAATGATGTTGATATGCACACCATTCCATAAAACCCATAGTTTGGGGAGAACTTTCAGTACTATAAAAAGTTCGTTTCGAATGGAAAAATGTATGAATCATTTCATCGAATTGTAGTTTATCGAATTGACAATCATCTCATCTGATTCAAGTTCGATAAATTTCAGTTTTGTTGATAGAAAATCTTTGAAGACACTTTCCTCTAGTGCATGATACCCCTCGTTTCTGAAATCGAATAAAGTTTACTTGTAAAGAAAACTGACCTACCTGTATAAATGTTGTATCGTTGGGTCATTTTCCTTTCCATCTCTTCTTCTTATTTCATACCTCAAAACTGAAGCTCTTAGAACACTCAGAAGATCAACAAAGTATTCAGTCATGTCATCTGGAGTGCCTCCTTCCAAAAGCAGCTTTGCCCATTTCAGTCGAAGTTGCGGAGAAGCAGATTTGAAAAATGGATGAATTGCAAGGATAATTGACACTGGAGAAATGATAAAAGATTCGGAAGTGTCGATTCCTGTCATCAAATGTATTGCTAGACTTATTTCTAATTCAGATTTAGCCGTTGCTGAAACAATTTTATGATTTTTTTTCTCAAAAATTGTACCTCACGCATTTTTTCTTCCTGTTCTTTTTGAACTTTCAATTTATCTTCTAAATCTCGCAATCTTGATTCAAGTGACTTTACTTTTTCATTGAGAGGTTTCATGCACTCTTTGATAGTAGACTTCAGCATAATTTTGAACATGTCAGATTCATAATACTTGCTCACTAAAGACGATAAAACATCTCCATTCTCCATTATTTCACAAGTAGAAAATCAATGAATACAAGAAAAAGGGTAAAAGTAATAAGAGGAAGAGAGGGGGAGAAAGAGAAAGGCGACTATGCGGAACGGTTGCCGACGGGGAACGCACATTCAACCTTTCTACTATACATACAATACAGAATTGAGAATTCATTAACATATTGAAATTAAAAATCATTGATAACAACCAAAGAAGAGTACATGATTATCCTTGAGATACATGAATAGAAATGGGTGATCTGCTTTGACTTCTACTTTTTGTTCGAAAAAAATAGGATTTAAGGGTCGGTAACATTCTAAAACACCATAATCGTATTCAGTCTCGTCATCTTCTTTTTCATCCAACTGAAAATTAATCTTATTTTAGACACATCTCTGAAAGTTAACTCACTTCAAACTGTGATCTATGTATGAAAGAAGTAATTTTTTCATCGGATTCCATAACTGTCTTCGTTACTTCTTTGTATAAATTTTTATCAGCTCCAAAGGATGTCATGAGACCTTCTAGTTTTACTTCAGTATTCATTTTGAGTTTTGGAACAGATATCTGAAATTTAAATGACTTCTTTCCAATAAAAAAACTATGTCATTTCTTACATCTACATAAACCAGTTTTGTTTTCTTTATCAATTTAGAAAATTGCTCACAGTCTCTCAGATTCTTCAGAATACTCGTCAATCCAAATCGAGTTTTTGGAACGAATACATTCATGGTAACGCACTGTCTCAGGTTAATTTGAACCATTTGAAACTCATCATTTTCCGAAAAGAAGTGTCTATGATTTGGCCATAACATGTATTCAACATCTCTTTGGCTGTCCGGAGAATCGTGAAATTTCCCTTCAAATGCTGAGAATCTATGAAACCAGTGATTGAACAGAGCGGAACATGAAAAAGTGTTGAGGAGTGAAAAATCACGGCTTTCAGCAGAAGATTCAATTTCCAAAAATTTCAGTTTCATCAATAAAAAATCATCGAAAACATTCTTCGTTAATCCATGATTTCCTCCTCTGAAACGTATTAATTTTTCTGAAAGATCGAACGATTGATTGATTACCTGTACAAATATTGTATTGTTGGATCAGATGGTCCTTCTAAATTCACTATTTCAGAAAAGTGAACGGTAGCTCGAAGAACGCTCAATAGATCAATGAAATACTCGGTTAAATCATCCGGAGTGCCTCCTTCCAAAATCAACTTTGCCATTCTCAAACGAATTTCTGGGGTGGCACATTTGAAAAATGGATGAACCCCACTGATAATTGACACTGGGGATACTACGAACGGATTGGAAGTATCTGACTGTTTCAATAACTTCAGGCCAAGATTCATTTCCAATTCAATTATTGGTGTTGCTGGAAAAACAGTCAATACAAAGAATTCTCTCTAAAAAAAGAAGAGTAACTCACGATTTTCTGCTGCCAATTTCAATTCTTCCTGAAGTTTCAATTGATCTTCCAAATTTCTCAAACTTAATTCAAGTCTATTCATTCGTTTGGTAACAGTTTCCATACATTCTTTAACAGTTCCAGTCAGCATAATTTTGAATGAGTCAGATTCGAAATATTTTCTCACAGATGACGATAAAACATCTTCATTCTCCATTATTTCACAAGTAGAAAATCAATGAATACAAGAAAAAGGGTAAAAGTAATAAGAGGAAGAGAGGGGGAGAAAGAGAAAGGCGACTATGCGGAACGGTTGCCGACGGGGGAATGTACATTTAACCGTTTTACTATACATACAATACAGAATTGGGAATTTATTAACATATTGAAATTAAAAGTCATTGATAACAACCAAAGAAGAGTACATGATTATCCTTAAGATACATGAATAGAAATGGGTGATCTGCTTTCACTTCTATTTTTTGTTCGAAAAACTTAAACTTAGGATTGAAGGGTTGGTAGCACTCTAAAACACCATAATCGTATTCAGCCTCGTCATCTTCTTTTTCATTGAGCTAAAAATTCATCTTGTTTTAGACCACATCTCTAGAAAATTAACTTACTTCGAACTGGGATCTGTGTATGAGAGATGTGATATCTTCATCGGATTCCATCACTGTCTCGGTGACTTCTTTGTATACATTTTTATCAGCTCCAAGGGATGTCATGAGACCTTTTAGTTGTATTTCCGTATTGATTTTCATTTTAGGGACAGATATCTGAAATCAGAATATTTTTCACATCGGAAGAGTCACAACGTTTCTTACATCTACAAAAGCTAGCTTCTTTTTCTTTATCAACCAAGAAAACTGTTCACAATATGTAAGATTCTTCAGAATATTAGCCAATCCAAATCGAGTTTTCGGAACGAATATAGTCAGTTTAACCCATCGTCTCATGTTAAGTTGAACCATTTGAAAATCATCATTTTCCGAATAGAAATGTCTATAGTCATCCCATAACATATACTCAACATCTCGTTCACTGTCCGGGGAGTTGTGAAATTTTCCTTTAAATGTTCCGAACCTATGAAACCAGTGATTGAACAAAGCAGAACATGAAAGATTGTTGAGGAGTGTCGACTCGCAACTTTCAGCAGAAGATTCAATTTCCAAAAATTTCATTTTCATTGATAAAAAATCATCGAAAACGTTCTTCGTTAATCCATGATTTCCTCCTCTGAAACGTATTCATTTTTCTAAAAGATCGAACGATTGCTTGGTTACCTATACAAATATTGTATTGTTGGATCAGATGGTCCTTCTAAATTCACTATTTCAGAATAGTCTACGGTAGCTCGAAAAACACTCAGTAGATCAATAAAGTATTCAGTCATGGCGTCAACAGTCCCTCCCTCCAAGATCAACTTTGCCATTCTCAAACGAATTTCTGGGGTGGCACATTTGAAAAATGGATGAACCCCACTGATAATTGACACTGGGGATACTACGAACGGGTCGGAAGTATCTGACTGTTTCAATAACTTCAGGCCAAGATTCATTTCCAATTCAATTATTGGAGTTGCTGGAAAAACAGTCAATACAAAGAATTCTCTCTAAAAAAAGAAGAGTAACTCACGATTTTCAGCTGCCAATTTCAATTCTTCTTGAAGTTTCAATTGATCTTCCAAGTTTCTCAAACTTAATTCAAGTATATCCATTCGTTTGGTTACAGTTTCCATAAATTCTTTAATAGTTCCAGTCAACAAAATTTTGAATGAGTCAGATTCAAAATATTTCTTTACAGTTGATGATAAAACTTCTTCGAGATTCATTATTTCGGCTCCGCGACAATTCGCAACTGCGACATTTCGCAACTGCGACATTCCGCAACTCACGTAGGTTTCGCAACTGCGACACTTCGCAACTGCGACATTTCGCAACTAGTCATTTCGCAACTGCGACGTTTCGCAACTACGACATTTCGCAACCACGACGTTTCGCAACCACTGGGCATTTGCATATTTGGGTCAGCTAAAAATGTTGAGTGTACTAAAGTGCTTGGGAACATATTTGAAAATAATTAAATAGAATAAAAAGTTATCTGACCCACTTTTAGACAAAACTAGGTTAAACTATTGCTAGTTTAATAGTTGCGAAACGTCGTGGTTGCGAAATGTCCTAGTTGCGAAACGTCGCAGTTGCGAAATGACTAGTTGCGAAATGTCGCAGTTGCGAAGTGTCGCAGTTGCGAAACCTACGTTAGTTGCGGAATGTCGCAGTTGCGGAATGTCGCAGTTGCGAATTGTCGCGGAGCCATTATTTCAAGGAATAAAATCGATGAATACAAGAGACTAAATAGGTCAACCTGAACGAAGAAGAGGGGAAAAGAAAGAGAGGCTTTACCGAACGGGAGGTTGTAGTGTTGTGTACTTTTGTATTCTCGTGGTCTGGATTGGCTTGTTCTTTTGGTTTATTGTCCATTATGATACTGAGAATCCGAAATGTTCAATTACTATCGATTGTCATTAAGAGAGACTGAAAAAGAAATGAATCAGAAAAATAAGTTTTGATTCTAACGAAGTCAGATAGTCAGGAGCTTGTTCGCCAGAATTACAAACGTACAGAAAGAATACGTCAATGGAAGAGGTACGGAGAAGTACACAAATACGCTCTATTAACAATGGTGAGATTCAAATGGTCCCCCCAAGCAAACAGCAGTTGAAGTGGACCCCTCTTTCTCTGATCGATTTCCTGGTAGCTAAGCCAATTCTTTGACATTGGCTGAGCCAAGTAAATTTCAAATTGTTCATTTAGGCAGCTAATGAATACTAACTGCTGAAAATATCAATTAAAATGAATGAAACATCGCTTGGAAAAGATTCCGAGTCAGCATATGGTTCCGAAGTATCTTCAAATGCCACTTTCAAACTTCAAATCGAAGAATCGACAAAAAAAAAGGAAATATGGTGAGTCTGGAATCAATTTAAATTCAAAAAACAAAGAATATTCAGGTATGAATGGATCAGAAACCGACTTCGTCATTATATGATTCTGGAGTTGTTGTTTTCGATTTTTCTCATTTTGATTCTATGGAAACAATGCCAAATTTCTTCTCAGAACGATAAAACTCTTGAGTTGGTAATGGAATATCAAACAGAAACAGATTTATAATAGAGTGACTTTCAGATTTCAAGTATTCAGTCGGAATTCCGAAACTTCAAACTAGATATTGAATCTAATAAAGCTTCCAAACCAACCGACCCCATGAATCTGGATGGAGGAAATAAGAAATTAGAAGAATTTGTAGAAGAAGTTATGAAAGATATCAAAAATCCATCGATTGAGAGGAATCAGAAATGGAAAGAATATCCGAAACAAGTCATCCCAACTCAAGATAATTCATCTTCAAATAACTCAGTATTTCAAATAAATGCAGCAAGTCTTATTCTCGGAGCAACAGTTGATTCGAGTCGATCATCCAGTTCAGACAATAATCCATTATTTGGAAGAGATCAAAGTGGTTATGTATTGATTGATAGATCTGATCCACCATCAGATAAAGCATGGTGTTCAAATGAGGAGAATCCGATTCTGACTATTGATTTGGCAAAGTATATCAGACCAATTTCTGTGTCTTATCAACACTCGAAATGGTCAGGAATGGTTCCAGATGGTGCACCGAGCAGATATGATGTACTTGTGAGTTTATTCATTATTTAGTGAGTATTCAATTCATTTTAATTTATTCAGGCTTGTCTCGATTACTACTGTAACAATCTAGAACCACTTGTCTCGAACTGTGAATATAGAGCAACTAGAGACAACAAACAAGAACAATTCTGCTCAATTCCATTCAATAAAAATCATTCTTCAATTGGAAAAGTTCAATTTCTATTCCGTCAAAATCATGGAAATGTCATGAAAACTTGTGCTCATTCGATTCGAGTCTACGCAGAGACAAAAGAAGTTCCAAAAATTAAAGAGAGGACTCTGAAACAGGCTGAAACTTGTTCCAAACTCACTTATGACTATCATCATAAATCGTGGACTTACAATATAGTTTGTGTTCTGAATATTAAATCATATAATTATTTCAATTATTTCCAGATTGACTACAAGAATTGCACTGTACTTTACTCGAATGACTGCTGTACTGAATGCCCGGAATGCTGTGATGAATGTCTCATTCAAGACATCGACGGTGGCACAGTTTTTCTCTGCTTCATACCTATAATGCTTGTTTCTATGGTTATCATATCTATCGTTATAGTGTGGATAATAGATCCACAATAATAGATTGTTTTTTCTGCAAACGAAAAGAATCTATCTAAGTTTAGAAGAGTAATAACTCAGAAAAACGTATGCTGTGAAAGAGGAATATGTGTTAAGTTGCAATTGGGTCATTGGTTGAAAGTTTATTTTGTAAGCAAAATAAACTATTATAGAATTCAGTCATTGATAATTTTGAATTAAATCCAAAAGTATTATTTCGTTACTTGTCTGTTCTTATATGTGTGTATATTATTCATCATTGAAATTCATCATTGTTTCCGATAAATTTTGAAACATATTGTGGAATTACAGAAAAAAAATACTCTCACTTCAATTATAGAAACTTAATTCAAGAACTTTTTTCTTCAATTAAGCTAAACCCCGAAGAGAAATATGCATTTGAACACTTAATCATTATATCGATCTGAAGTAAAAAGTCTGTTCCGACGTCAAGTTCTCTATTTGCCCATTGTCCCTACCAACTTTTCCATTATGCTCTGAAATTCTCTGAAAATCTGCTCATGAGTTACCGTAATCCTTCCATCTCCCCACTCGTATACTCAACACATTTTCCCCTTCTTCCTCTCCCCCTTCTTCTTTTTCCTTTTTTCACTTGGCCGTCACCCTTCTCTTTCCCTTCTTCTTCTATCTTCTTTCACGGTCTCCTCGCTCGTATCGGCCTCGTATTTGCCCATTTAAAAGACGCAGAGAAAGAGAAAATGCTCTGAATCTCTCGCCGCCACATTCTATTTCCATCTGCCTCCCCTTTTCCATTTTCCACTAGGGGTCTCTCTGTCCAAACGGTCTGCTGTCCCCCCAGCCATTCAAACGACGCTCCATACATCTTTTAGGTCTAGAGTCTTTTTCTCATCGGATTCGACCGTAACCCGAGGCTCTTGGAGCGATCTGTAGGTTTCCGGACTCGAAAATTCGAAAATTTCGATTATTAATTCATATAAATGTGTCTAAACCCAGCAAAATGCCTGAATAAACAAGAAGAATGACCTAGGTTCATATCGATTTTTTGAGTTTTGTATAATTTCTCAAAAAAATTGAATAATTTTTCCGAATTTTCTCTACTGATATGTGTTCCTGACCGTTTCTAGAAGCTATTCCATCTGGGAGGCCTGTTAAAGCTGTAAATTTCAAACAACGCGCCGAAAAGTTGATATTTCCTTTATTTTTTCACTCTCTCCATTCCACACACTATTTCTCCATTCTCCGTGTTTCCCTCCTTCTGTTTCTCTTTTAGTTTTTAGAGAGTTATCTGAAAAAGAACTTTATGAAAGTGCTGAAAATAGATGTCTCTATTCTAAAAATTCTACAAAACTTGGAGTGATTATCACTGATAATTTTCATCTTCGGATGGAGCTGGAAAATCTGGAAAAATTAGTTTTAGGAAGAGCTTTTTCCAAACAAATTTGTTAGAATCTTAACTCTGGAATGCTGAATTCAATTCTAGATTCCTGATTGTATTCTAGAAGATCCATTCCTTCCCGGGAGGTAAGATGAAAGTGCGCTCTATTCTACACTGTCCTTCTTCGAACAGTATCGAGTGGACCAGTATTACGGTCCGTATGCTGTGTAATTGGAATATGTTTTGGCGAAATTATAGTTTGAGATTTTAAAAATTTTAGGCTTCAATATCTAATTGAATGATTTTTGAATTAGAAAAAAAAGTGTCTCTATTGATTTTAAAAATAAATTAGTTTAGTTGTTTTTTTTCTAAATTTCAGGTCATCTTCCTTCATATTTACATTTTTCTTTGTCCAAATTACTAGCTTAGTCGATATTCAACTACAGTATTCTTATCATCAATTATTAGTAGTAGATCAATTTTCCAACTTCCGGGATTTTTTCTTACTGTATCTCCTCATCATCGCTATTTTTCTTCTCTCATTGTCCGCCCACTTTTCATCTGATTTCTATATAATTCCATAATTCCAGAAGTTTCCAAAAACCCAATTCAACTGATAGGAACCTTCCCTCAACGCAATGAGTGCTCGACCGGCTTTCGAGCAATTCACTGCTCAACCTCCTCAACCAGCCGGAGAAGTTGTGTCCCAACAGGCAGGAGATAGTGCTCAAGGACAAGAACTCACCATCTCAAAGTTGGAAAATGCGATCACTTCGATGGAAGAACAAGGACTACAAAACGATCATCGACACGCCAAAGCTCTTCTTTTGAAACAGAAACTTCAAGATGGTGTTCCACAAGGAGGACCACCAGCAGAGAATGGAGCAGTCGAAGGAGCAAATCAACAGATAACAACTGCTCAGTTGAATCAATTGAAGGCTCAAGTCTCCGCTTATCGTCTTTTAGCAAGAAATGAACAAGTTCCGGAGTCCCTGATTTCTGAGGCTGTTATGCTCCGGCCGAAGGTGACCACCCTGTTGCCAGACCCTTATGAGTATGCAGGAGAAGGAGAGAATGGAGAGAAGTTGCCTTATGATTTGATGAAGGTATATAGAACAAATTATCAACTAGTATTAATTCTAAATTTCTAATTTTCAGATCTTCAACCTCCACCAAATCCGTTGCAATCGTCCATCCACTGTCCCTCCTCCAAACGGAATCGATCCAGTTGGAATGTTGAAACAACGAGAGAATGCAATGCAGAATCGTATCGGTCTCCGTATGAAACTACTCAGCAATCTTCCAGCCGACCTCCCGGATCATATGAAACTCAAAGCTGAAATTGAATTGAGAGCCTTGAGAGTTGTCAACTTGCAGACCCAAGTTCGCAGTGAGGTTATGTCATGTATCAGAAGAGATACTACTCTGGAGACTGCTCTGAATCCATATGCATACCGTCGTGTCAAGAGACAATCTCTTCGTGAGGCACGTGTTACAGAGACATTGGAAAAGCAGCAGAAGATGGAACAGGAGAGAAAAAAGAGACAGAAGCATACTGATTTGATGCAAGCGATTATTCAACATGGAAAGGACTTCAAGGAGTTCCATAGGTGAGTAGTATAAGTTAAAGAATCGCGCAGACTGTTAATTTTCAGAAACAACTTCATCAAGGCGTCCAAATCCAGAAAGGCAGTAATGACCTACCATCAGAACAATGAGCGTGAACGAAAGAAGGACGAGATCCGTAACGAGAAACTTCGTATGCAGAGACTTATGCAAGAAGACGAAGAGGGATATCGTGCACTTCTTGATGAGAAGAAAGATCAACGTCTTGTGTATCTCCTCCAACAGACTGATGAATACGTGGATTCACTTTGCTCACTTCTTCGTCAACATCAAACTACTGAAAAGAAGAAGAAGCGAGAAGATAAAAAGTTCGAGAAGGGAAGTCTCGATGACGAAGCGAGAGTTCATGTCAGAGAGATCAGTACTGGAAAGATTCTCACGGGAGATATGGCTCCAAAGACTGAAGAGATTGAGTTATGGTTGGAGACTCATCCAGAATACCAACTGGTTCCACGTGATCAACTCAGTGATGATGAGGACGATGAGGATGAAGTTGTAGAGCCACCACCAGAAGAGAAAGAGGATGAATACGCTGGTATGGATGAGGAGATGAAGGCGAAAATGATCATTGAAAAAGCGAGAAATGAGGAGGATGAGTATGATCAAAAGTCGAAAAAACAAGAGGCTGATTACTATGCGACTGCTCACAAAGTCAAGGAAAAGGTTGTCAAGCAGCATGAGACAATGGGTGGTGGTGACCCGACTCTTCAACTGAAACCATATCAATTGAAGGGATTGGAGTGGATGGTCTCGTTGTATAACAACAATTTGAATGGAATTTTGGCCGATGAAATGGGTCTTGGAAAGACTATTCAGGTAAGAATCATTATGCATTGTAACATTTCCAAAATTGAATTCATTTTCAGACAATTTCCCTGCTTACCTATCTTATGGAAGTGAAGCAGAACAATGGTCCATACCTTGTTATTGTTCCACTCTCCACCCTCTCCAACTGGCAATCCGAGTTTGCCAAGTGGGCTCCAAACGTGAAATCAGTCATCTACAAAGGAACCAAGGATGCACGTCGTCGTGTTGAGGCTCAAATCAAGAGAGTCGACTTCAATGTCCTCATGACCACTTATGAATACGTCATCAAGGAGAAGGCGTTGCTTGGAAAGATTCGTTGGAAGTATATGATTATTGATGAGGGACATCGGTTGAAGAATCATAACAGTAAATTGACTTCTATGCTTAACGGATTCTTCAAGGCTCAACATCGTCTCCTCCTTACTGGAACTCCACTTCAGAATAAGCTTCCAGAGTTGTGGGCTCTTCTTAACTTCTTGCTCCCATCCATCTTCTCGTCTTGTGACACTTTTGAGCAATGGTTCAATGCTCCATTCGCCACTACCGGAGAGAAAGTGGAATTGAATCAAGAAGAGACTATGCTTATCATCAGAAGATTGCACAAAGTGCTCCGCCCATTCCTTTTGAGACGTCTCAAGAAAGAAGTAGAGTCTGAGTTGCCAGACAAGACTGAATATGTCATCAAGTGTGACATGTCTGCTCTCCAAAAAGTGATCTACCGTCACATGAAGAAGGGATTGCTTCTCGATGCGAAGATGTCATCCGGAGCCCGTTCACTCTCCAACACTATTGTTCATCTCCGCAAACTTTGCAACCATCCATTCCTTTTCCAGAATATTGAGGACTCTTGCCGTGCTCACTGGAAGGTTAACGAGGTTAGCGGAAAGGATTTGATGCGTGTCGCCGGAAAGTTGGAGCTTCTTGATAGAATCCTCCCGAAGTTGAAGGCAACTGGTCATCGTGTTTTGATGTTCTTCCAGATGACAAAGATGATGGATATCTTTGAAGACTTCTTACATTTTAGAAACTACACTTATCTCCGGTTGGACGGTTCCACTAAACCAGATGAGCGTGGAGATCTCCTCTCACTTTACAATGCTCCAGACAGTGAATACTTCCTTTTCATGCTCTCGACAAGAGCCGGAGGTCTCGGATTGAATCTTCAAACTGCTGACACTGTCATCATCTTCGATTCTGACTGGAATCCTCATCAAGATATGCAAGCCCAGGATCGTGCTCATCGTATCGGACAGAAGAAGGAAGTCCGCGTCCTCCGTCTTATCACTGCCAACTCGGTCGAAGAGAAGATGTTGGCTGTGGCTCGTTACAAGTTGAACGTCGACGAGAAGGTTATTCAAGCAGGAAAATTCGATCAAAGATCGACAGGAGCTGAGAGAAAGTTGATGCTCGAGAAGATTATCCAGGCTGATGAAGAGGAAGATGAGGAGGAAGTTGTGCCAGATGACGAGACTGTCAATCAAATGGTTGCTCGTTCTGAGGATGAGTTCAATCAGTTCCAATCTATGGATATTGATCGTCGTCGTGAAGAGGCGAATCAACTTCACCGTAAACCACGTCTCCTCGAGGAGCAAGAGATTCCAGAAGACATCGTGAAATTGTCATTTGATTTCGAAGAACTTGAGAAAGCCAAGGAAGAAGGACGTGAGATTGTGGAACAGACTCCAAACCAAAGAAGACGTAGAAAGGAAGTTGATTACTCTTCTGACTTATTGTCAGATGAGCAGTTCATGAAGCAAGTCGAAGAAGTTGAAGATGAAAATGAGAGATTTGTGGCTGAGAAGAAGAAACAAAGGAAGCGTAAGATGGCTGGATTGGATGAAAACGACGATACCATGGATGACGTTGTCCTTCAACACAAAAAGAAGAAGACAGATCCAGAACTTCTCGAGAAGATTAATGAGATTCTTGCTTTGATCCTGGATATCAAGGATGAAGAGGGAGACCCTATCTGCGAACCATTCCAAACCCTTCCGACGAGAAAAGAACTTCCGGAATACTATCAAGTTATCTCTAAACCAATGGATTTTGATAGAATTAATAAGAAGATTGAAACTGGAAGATACAATGAGATGTCCGAGTTGAATGAAGATATGGTTCTGCTTGTGAATAATGCACAAATTTTCAATGAGGAGGACAGTATCATTGTGCAAAGTTCGAAGATTATTGAGAAGACGTGGAAGGAGCAATATGAAAAGGTAATTGAGTCTTTTTAAAAGATCAGAAACCAATAATTTTCATTTTCAGTTCAACGCTCCACCAAAACCAGACACCCCACCACCGGCACCTGTCAAGAAGGAGACCCCATCCACCTCATCATCCCGCCCATCTACCAGTGGAACTCCAAGTGTCACAGACCGTCAACGTCTCCAACAACAAGCTCAACTTGCTCAGCAAGCACAGCAACAAGCATTCCTAGCTCAAATTGCCAAACTCCCAATGGCTCAGCAACAACAGTTCATTGCGATGCAAATGTTAGCAGCCCAACAGCAACAAACCGGTGCAGCTGCAGTCAACACCGCTGCTGCTCAGCAACAAATTATGATGCAAATGCAGACAATGATGCAGATGCAACAACTTGCTGCAATGGCAGCGACACAAGGAACACCGAAGAAGGAGGCGAAGAAAGAAGAAGCGAAGAAAGAAGAGACTCCTGTTAAGAAAGAGGAGGAGCCATCTACTTCTGCTGCTTCTGATAAGAAAAAGAAACCTGCTGAGAAGGAAAAGGAAGAGGCTGAACCGATGGAGGAAGATGAGGAAGAAGAAGAGATTATTGGAAAGAAAAAGGTAACGGATTCTGAATTCTAGAGATGTTTACTTACTTTTTTGATTTTCAGGAACCCACCTCCGGTCGCCGCAAGTCCCGCCCAACTCGTCGTTACTCCAATGAAGATTACGATGATGAGGATGACGATGACGAGTGATTCTTCCTTTCCTAACTCTTTTTTAATAATCCATCGCAACTCGTTTCCAACTGATCTTCTAAGTCTACCCTTGATAAAATCTCTGTACTCTCCTATTCTCCCACTGACTTACTACCCACGTGGTACCGTACAATTATTTGTAATCATTTGAAATTTTGATACCATAACTTCTGTATTTGTTTATTAATATTTATTTGGCTTCCACTTGAATAAACTTTTGGTACATATTACGGCTTTCAATGCACGACGGATTTTTAGATATATAAGTTTGAGTTTAGGATCTCCATGGATAAACGGATTACTCTCTTTCGACAACGTTGTTCGGTATGCCACCCGTATCGATTTGGTCACAGAACAAATAGACTTGACCCCAGTCGACCATTTATAGAGATTTGCCTAGTCTCCCTATTGTCCCCTCATCAAAATGGTTCTCCATACACGTAATAGACAATATATCCCGTTTCCAATTCTGAAAGTTCCGTTTCTTCCTTTAGAGAAAATACTTCTCAATATTCCCATCGCTGATTTGTAAGTTTCTCGAATCTTTAAAATTGTTCTAATAGCAGTTTTCCACAGAATTGAGTTCTCATGGTGTTCTTCGAGATTTAAAAGAATAATTGGATCGATAAGAACTGGAATAACTGGAGTCGATGTGTTGATATTGAGCCCTTTGCAAAGAAAGATTTCAGTAAAATCCCACGAAGAAACTTGTTGTATGTACAGCATTCAACGTTGGCGAATGGGAGAAACTCCGAAGAAAATTTGGAATTTCAAAGGAACCAAGATAATGATTCAGTAAGTGAAATATATGAAAGCACAGGTAAATTATCCTCATTCCAGAAAAGACTACAATTGTTTCACTACAAAAGCAGTACATTCCCCAGAAGTGCAGATTGGTTCTATTCTTTCTTACTTAATGGATCTCTTTAAAATCTCAATCAACAGTGTAGTTCAATATGATATGCACTTTCCTGTCGTAATTCCTACTACTATTCAAGAATGTAGACAATTAGAAATTTACAACAGAGTAATGAACAACCAACAGATGAACGCATTCCTTCGAAATATGCCTATCGTATCCAAAATAGTTATTTTGAACCTAGCGGTGGAGAATGACTTTCTATGTGATCCGGATATCAATTTCAAATTCTCTTCGGACTATTTGAAAATTGGTAACTCCAACTGGATAACTCGTGGAATTTTATTTTCTTCAAGTTGTGCATACATTGAGCTATCCAACTGTAGGTTCCCTTCAGAAGTGTACATTGATTTTATTCGGAACTGGTATAATTCGGACAGTACCCGACTGGAATGTTTGGAAGTTTTGTCCACTGATGTCAATCTTACGGCTTCGGTTTTCGACGAGTTAAAGCCAGTTCGATGGGATGCCAAGCAAAGGAATAAAGAGTTTAGGTAAGATTTTGGTTAAGAGATTGGTGGAGCAGCGACGTGGGGATTTGTACATAAATTAACCCAGCAGTTTCAGTTTTCCAACCAAAAAATATTTTCTGCCAGGCTAAAGAACTACTCTCTATCAAAAAATTTTTCAGAACTCCGTCGAAACTCATCGACTGTGGAAACGGTTTGGATATTGTTCGGAGGGATGGTTTGAGAGCAACTATTGTATCGAACAATTACCTTTTTTTTTGCTGTCTGGCACCGACCATTTGATAATTGACAGGTTGTCTCCACTATCATTCCGCCTCCACTCCCCGTAAGAAGAAATCGCAGATAACTCTTCTTTTTATTTGTTGTAATCACTAAAACGTCGAAAAAAAATTCAAAAAACTTTGCATTATTTTTGTAAACTTTTATTATTAATAAGCCTTTTATTTGGTATTTGTTTGAATAAACCTTTGGAATATATTACTGTCTTCTGTTTGTATAAAAGACAAATTTTTAGAAATGGGTTGAATTGACTTATTATCTCCAGACTTGGGGTCGGGCCGAATTAAAAAAAAATCTCGATCCGTTTTGAAAAAAATTTGAAAGTGTTTTGGAAAAAGTATAGTTTTCGACTAAAAATTTAAAATTGAATCAAAATGTGAATGTGAGTGTGTATGATAATTTAAGAATTTTTACTCTATTTTTTCGAAAAATTTCAAAAAATTTTGGTAAAAAATGGGTACCCACTTTTGAATCCGGGTCGGCCCGATTTTTGACAAGTCTGATTATCTCCACTGAGGCCCCCTTTCCAAAGAAAAATAAAACGTTTCAAATGTGGATAACTTTTATTTATCTTTGTATAAAGTAATCGTTTTGGTTAGTTCTCAACAGATTGCACACTGATTCCCGATTAAAAAGAGCCGCCATGTAGGCACAAATTGAGATGAGAAAAGCGATGAAAACGTAGAATCGAACGCTGCTTCCACCTCCATTTATTGTCTGATTTCCGTTCATTTTCACTGCATTCAATTTCTTCACGAGATCCCCCGAATTCAGCTGTCCCTGAAATTTGACGTCTTCTGAATCTGTGGGATCCGGGGGTTACCTCTTGCATACTTTTTCGAGAGAAAAGAAGATTTCAAAACGTTTTTTGCAGGGAGAGAGTTGAGAAATGGTGAACTTTTTGGAACATTGAACTCTAAAAGTAAAAGTGGAGTTTTGACGTGAAGAAAAACTTTAAAAGAAAACTTTTTATTGTTTTTGTTATCTTTTTTTACATGATTTTTTTCAAAAAGACTCGAACATGGCTAATGATAGTAGGTCAAAAAAGATGCTATTGAGGGGGGATACAGAGAAAGAGAAACAACACTGAAAAGCTCGTTTTAAGAAAACTTTTTACAAAAAGGTGCAAAAATAGGAAAAAGGGAAAAAACTGTAGAAAAAGAAAGCCGTAGTGTCATCGTTTTTGAATCCATTCCGAGTCATGGAAGGATATGTTCTATACAGACAGAGAGAGAGAGAGTTTTTGGGATTCTGGGGGGATCTTTGAGAAGCATGACATGACATGTTTCTCAAATTTTAAGGGGGTGATTCATCGATGTAGCTGCAACAGTTGGGAGAGAAAAAAGTAACAAGGAAAAAGAGGAAAATCTGGAAGAAATAGATCTAGAAATCCGTGTCGAATACAATAAAACTGAATATATTATGGAGAGAGAAACGTCGCTTAATCGTATTCTACTTCAGCTGGATCAATATCGTGTGGATGGCGTCTGAAAAGTTTGGGCATGAGTTGGACTACGAATAAGTGGAAAGATTTACCTTTGTGGTCCGTCTAATCGACTGATGGTGACGTTTATTCCAAGATTTCCGTTTTCTGAAAAATAGATTTTATGTCTTTGTTTCAGATGATTAGACAAGTCTTACCTGCAAAAAGTTGTGCTGCACTCGTATCAAAAGCCAAACAATCCGATTGTTGAATTGCGAACGCGACTCCTTCATGAATCGATCTCGGTGTCGCCTCCCATGACATTCTTCTACGATTCGCTGACAGTTCCAATCGATACACAAAGTTATCGGCTTCCTTCTTTGACCCGATCAACTGAACAACTGCATAAAACATCTGTGTCGACTGAGCTGGATCATATTTCTCTTGTTTCTCCAAAACCAGCATGAAATTGAAATCGAAACAACTCTGCATCATGACCCAATCGACAGCTCCCGGCAGATTGATGTCAGTGGCCAAGAACACGATATCCTCTCCTTGTAATGTTGTGATACTCTTGTGTACTTTCTTCAAATGATCCATCACATCTGACAGAGCTCCTTGCCATTTGCAACTTGCTCCCGGACATGGGCAAGAGTACGGTCTGTATTCACATAACTCCTCGTGATCCATTTTGTCGATATGATGGAAGTTCAGTGGGCATCCAGAGTTGGAGAACTTGCATGGAAAACGGACTGTGTTGGCGATCTTCTCGAGACCCAAATTGCGGACGGATGCTGGAAAAATTGGAGGTTAGGCAGAATTTTGGGAATATCGTCATGTTTTTTTCTCAAAAATGAAAAACTCATTTCACTTCGATTCTCATGCTTGAAGCTACATGATGTTTTGCTGATTGGAATTTTAGAAATAATAATTTTTGGAAAAAAAATGAAGGCTGTGGAACGCGCGGTTGTTTTCGAAAAAGGTCAACTTTTATGACTGTCTACCCATTTTTTATGTGATGCACTTTTTGAGCACAATTCCAAATGTTTCGAAAAATAAAACTCACGAGTTGGTCCCCTGCAAGTCGGGCAGCACTGCAACTTCGGTCTGCAATTCGAGCAAACCAAATGACCAGATGGACACTGCATATATGGTGGAAGCATGTATTCCAGACACACTGGACACTCGAATACTGATAGAATCTCTGCACTACTATCATCTGCACCGGCACCAACGATTGGAATGTGTGGGGAGACACTTTGCATAGCTTGAGTTACTGATGGAGTCGAGTGGGATACTGAAAATAAATCATTGAGTTCTAATAAGTGATAAAAAATGACGTTTCTGTCCAGTTTTTGCACTTGTCCAAGGTAGACCTGTTTCTATGCTCCTCCGACTTACATATGAATCCTCTCACGAATGATCTCATTAACTCACTGTTATTCGGCGAGCTTCCTTGAATCCGGGCCAATGTCTTTCCTTGTTGTACTGTTCCAGAAGTTACAGTGACAGTTGGACTCATCACAGATGATGGTGATGATATCCGACATTGGGCCATTAGAGCCGTTGGCGGCGTGTTGTCTGGAAAAATTGCAGATGAAAATTTAGAAGTGGGAGACGGTTCTTACTGGAACCTAAAATCCATTTTCTAGCGAGGTCTATCAAAGATTCTATGATTGAAATACAGTAAGCTGGTAGGCAGCATTTTTGATTCGATCGCATATTAAAGTGGGGGTGGAAGGAAAGAAATGCTTTATAATCATGAAGAAGAAGCTGAAGCTCGCCAATGAAAAAAACAAGCGTGCGTTCCGGTGTCGATGAGAGAAAAACGGGAGGGAGAGTCATAAACTTTACGATACATATGTCGATTATGACCCATCGCTGACTGAGTGAGCAAATCTTTCTAGACATCTAAAACCTTGGGACCGATACCTAGCGCAAGCCTTGCGAGACAAAATTGTATACACAAATCCTCAAATTCGGAACCGATAATAGCATAAAGGCGAGCGGGGGAAACAAGGAAACATTGTCCCCCGTCGTTGGTCTAATTGGTGTCGTTTAGTCAGTCAGTGTATGCATGTGTATTCCGGATGAAAGGAGCCAAAAGCTTAATGACTGCGAAGCACGCAGAGTCACGATATACCTTTTGAAGGAGGGGGGCACCTGGGGCGAGGGAAATAAGTCAATGAGATTTAGACAATTTATAATAGTAAGAGGCAATTGGATCTAGGCGGCAGATGGTGAGTGCAAATGCGGGAAAGATGGGTGTAGAGCTTCTTGTTTTTGTGTGGAGGGAGGTATATATCCTATTAGAGATTATGATTTACCCCATCATTAACCAAAACTTGAAAAACTCACTTATTGAACTATTGTGATTATTATTCGACATCTCTTCACCACTACCTCCACCACCACCAACTGAACTACTATTATTCTGGTTCAATCGGTGGTGTCTCGGTTGTGATGGAGCTGACGAAGCCGTGACGACTGGGATCTCTGGAGCACTTGTATCCTCTTCTTCAAATATCAATTGAGTCCTCCGAAGCGATTCGATCACCTCCTGATAATCACCGCCACCGCCTCCTCCGTTCCGATTACTCATCAGCGACGACGACGACGACGACGACGACGGTTGATGGTGAGTGGATTGATGCCGTCGTCTTCCCGTCGTCTCTGAAAATCATGAAGATCAGTTGTTGAAGTGGAGAGCAAGTAGGGAAAAGACAAACGAACCGAACAAGGAGCGGACATAAAAGGGAAAATTGATTATGACAGATAGCATAGAATGGACAAAGGGGAATGGATCAATTACTAGATCAATATCACTGGAAGTTCTTCAGAGGACACTTTCCTTAATTTGAAAATCGCCTAAGAACTGGTTTCTAACGGTTTCTCTTATCAAATTTGGTATAGCACTGGGCAATGAGGCATGGCAATTCTTGGTTGAAATTGGAAATTTTTTGAAAGTGTGCCACCGAATTAAAAACCGTTTGAATATACCGTAAAAACTGTATTAGAGCGATATGTCGCTCTATTTTTCAACCGCTTCTCAGAAAATTTTTGTGGTTTCAGAAACTCACTAAAGTTAAACGAAAAAACACATTTTCAAAGTTCTATTTGTTGATCTAGAGGTTACTATTCACGCTGCTTCTAATCAGAACCAAAAAAATACACTGGGATAATCATATTCATGAATCCTGAGTATAGAAGGGTGTCGTTCTATTAGAGGTGTCGTTCTATTAAAGGTGTCGCTCTAATACAGTTTTTACGGTAAATATTTTTTGTAGAGTGGGTAGATGAAATCTAGAGATGTAACTTCAAAACAGACTATCAGCAAATCGTCAAAAGCAAATTCAAGACGATTAGTTTTAAAATTCTCTTCAGGTACTGTTCTGCGCATACCTTTCTAAAACTTACTATTGTAAAATAGGAAAGAACGGTTAGAGAACAGTGGATTCTTATCAATGGAATACCCGATCACGTATTGTTTACTTGTAAGGTGACCGCTACACGATGATAAGAAAACGTCGATGAATATTTTGAAATGAGAAGAAAATAAACTATGAAATTTTGAAACGAGACGGTTGTCAACAATAAGATAAAAGATGGGTATGAGTGCCATAAAATCAAAGTTCACAGGTTGAAGCACTAGAAAAAAGAGGGTTCAAGTAATGTGCTATCACATGGAATCAGCCGGAAGGAGGGACACGAGAATCTCAGTAAAGTGACATGATATATTACACTTCTTCTTTTTCTTTTTCTTCTTCCTTTTTCTTTTTCTCTTTTTTTGACAAAAACAAAAAACAAAGTTTCCTAACTAAATAACTGCTAGACAGATCTTAAACGAAGAAATCCGATTTATAATTTGCATAAAGTGAAAAGTGAAAGAAAATAGAAGAGAATAAAAGAAGAAAGAGAGAAAGAAAATATGAAATAAAATGCGTTTCAAAAAAGAGCACTGAAAATCAAGAGACGCCGAACGAAGAGTGTGCATCTCTTTTAACAACGAATGACTGGGTTTGCTGAAGTGGAAATAGTGTTCCCAAAGGAAGAGAAGCAAGACGAGAAGGGTTCGAAGAGAGTGTTGAAAAGGAAGAGAGCGGGAGAGAGAGGGGAAGAAATAGTGTCTCCCAGCTGACATGGCGACCACTGAATGAGAACGACAAGAAGAATCAAATCGATTGGAGTAGAGAAGGGGTGTAGAATTAAGGGGGATGGAGAGATGAAGAGGTAGAGAGAGAGAGGTAGAGACAATAGACATGAGGTAATTACATGTGGTTGGGACTACTGTAGTTCGTACTTTAGAGAAGCCGCTGAAACTTTTTTTAAACTGAAAATCGAGAAATTTCCAGGATGTTTAGAATAAATCTAGATCTTGAACTTATTAGTTTACAATTTCGAGCCATTTTTAAGAATATACAGTTTGACAGAGTGAAATTTACCGTAAGTTACAGCCTCCTGATGCAAAATAGGCAAGTTTCGAGTGACTGTAACTGTCCGCGGAGGATTATACATAGAAGATCATCACTAAAAGTTGCCAACTATGTGCAAATATGAACCTTTAAATTTTATCTATCATTTAAAAACGAGAGATTTTGAGTCGCGGTTTGGCTGAATTAAAAGCCATTTTAGCAGCAATTTCAAATAATTATGTAGATGATCTAAAAAGCATAAATAGGACCAAGCGGATCATAAATATGGGGGAGAGGTCTGAACGGACAGATATGATAACAAAGGTCAAGAACGATCAAACGGGAAAAAAGGTAAAATAGCGGAAACCGTATCCGTAGATCCCTCGGATACAAGTTTCACAAAACGGACCACACAAAGTGTCTGATCTACCTGGTCTTCTTTGCCTGACTTCAGTGTTCGCCCGCTTCCTGCCGTTTTGCTCCATCAACTGAGCTCTGTAGTTTATCAGAAACTGTGACATTATTTCTAGAGGGAAAATAAACATTCCGAACAACCGGTCTTCCCACTCTCTCTTAAATACTCCGAGAACTTGGAGAATGGTCGTACCAGTTGTCTTATGATTTCGAAAGTTTGAACAGAATTTAAGGGAAAGATTGGAGAAAAGAAGGGGGTGGGAAGATTGTGATGATCATGCACTCGACTATCAAAGACCACGAGAATGGTATCAGCTGGGAAGGGTGAGAAGAGGTGTCAGGTGCTCATGCTCTTGTCTGGTCAATTACACAAAAAAATAATAAAAATGACGTTTTGAAGGAGGAAATGGGAGAATTAACAACAAGTAAATATTTAGAAATCGGAGTGATGCACCATATTAAGAAACGAAAATACTAAGATTCTTAAGCACTGAATAACCTTGAGTTCAAAAATAGATCAAATTAGAACTCCAATCAAACAATTTTAATTAAAAGTAATGGGCATTGAATACTTCTGAAGGCAAACCGGTTTTCGACAAGAATCGAGAAAAAAGTTTGGTGGAGAGGAAAAGGGAACAATGTGTTGTACATATGTACACATGTTTTATACAATTGTTAAAACAATCGGGAAGAGAAAAAAGAACAGAAAAAAGAGGAAGAGAAGGAGAGAAACTACGTGTGAAGAGCACGATGAGTCAAACGGGAAATGTAATAAAAACGTTTTTTGGTTTGATTAGAAATGGTGGTGGTTTTGAAGACAAAAACGTAAAGAAATAGTTTGTGAAAGGAATAGTATCTAGATATTCAAAGAAATTTTTAAAAAAGAAAGTCCAGAAGATGAAAAATTTTCTTTTCCTTGTCTAGGCCAATAGCGTTTTCAGAAAACGAAGTGGAGTACAATGAAATAAGAACATTTCATGACAAATTGAAAGATTTTCAACGATAACTTTTTAGTTTGAGCTCTCCATAGTGAGTTCCAGCCAAGTATGCAATGTCAATTTGATGAATCAGTGTTAAGACTTAGCAACTTGGCAGAGCAACAACTCTATTGAACTGACCCGTATCAGAAGGTTAACGGCTATAAAATTAAAGTTCTAGACTTGATCTACGTTATCCAATAAAAAAAATTTTGACACGTTAAAACTATGTGAGACACTACTGAAGTTAGTCATTTTCACCTGAAAGACAGCATTGAAAAAGTATATTCTCATGAAGATTTTGCAGACATTTTAAAACTAGCAAAATTAAAGTAAATGAAATTTTAAAATTATACTATTTCAAGAAAAGTCTATCACGAAAAATATGAACAATTAATGAGAAGTCATCAATACACTTCAAATCAAACCAAATAATCTGAACTTTCCTGAAAATAAAAAACTGGTTTTTCTGAATTCTAACTTTTCTCTAAATTCTTTATCTAAACTCTAGTTCCCACCCTTTTCCAGAAGTACCCCTCCAAAATTTTTTATAACTTTTCCCCTTCTCTCTAACTCTATTTCATCAGGTAGCCATATCTCTTTCTACTGAAAAACTGAGTCACATTTTGTGTCCCGACACAACTTTCTGTGCCATTTTGTGTCGAGACCACAAATAATTCACGGATTCAAAAAGGACACATATAAAGAGAAGAAGATTCGCAAAAACCATTAGAAACGTGAAGACCCACGTGGCAACTTTTATTCTCTTTCTTCAAAGAAAACCGATACACGCGTTGACGAGGGGTTTCCGTCCGGAGAAGAACGACGCGCGGTGCATTTCCGTTTGGTTTGCACAGCAGATTGTGTCTGCGTCACTTCGATTTTAATTCTCTTTTCGATTTGGATCTTCGGATTGTTGCGGTGAGTTGTGGAGAGAGTGATGGAGAAAAACGTTTCATGAACAATGAAGACAAGTTTCCGGATAGGGTTTTATCGATTACTTTCGTGCGGAATAGGTGGAGGTGTAAGTGATTTGATATGGGGCAAAGTTATTGATTTTTCTTAATTTTATACTTTATAGTGACTGAATTCTAGAATAATTTCCCAACTCTCTTGATTTCTACACCTGAGTTCATGCAAAAACAGAAAACGTGCTCCATTGAGAACATGCTAACATTTTCGGATTATTGTGAGCCTATCTCCTTTTTTGGAACCCTATCCGTTTGAAAATCCAGATTTCAAACTATCAATCTAAAGTTTCTCCTGATCTTTGCAACAAGTTCTAGCCTTCCTAGCCTAGATCAAATTTATCGGAAAACAGCTGTTTTTCTTCTCTAATGACTTTTCACCTCTCTAGGCCCACCTATCTCTCAAGAAAAACTGATGGCCATCAGCCATTCTGACTATAAACATGCGTATCAAACTACTCTCCCTTCTAATCCTATTCATAGTTCTTACTGTAGGTTTTACAAAAACTAGAACTACCGTACCCCGCTGACCTCATAAATTTAATTTGTTCACTAATTACAATAAAATTAAAACAAGAAGCAAGAAACCGAAAGCACATTTTTGTTATAGGTGGTTATGAGTGTTCCGACGACCTCCTCCTCCTCATCAAATAGAGAACAAAAAGGGCAAGGAGAAGACGATGAGGGATCATTTGCGAAGCCGGTGAAGAACGGAAAAACGTAGGTTATTAGAGGGAAGACATGAGGCAGGGGACCGGATGGAGGATACAGGTGGTACCCGGGGTTTCTAAATTATAGGGATAGAGAATGAATGGAAGAGCCAAGTGTGGTAAACAATGACAGGAATACATAACAATTAATTTGAGCTTCAGAATTCGGGTTGAGCTCCGTCTTGGTCAGGGTTTGATGGTTGGGGGTTAATGCTTGTATCTGGAAGGTTCCTATCGAATCTAAGTTTATAAATTCACATTGATCTTCAAAATTATAGAAAAGCTTTCAGTTTTGACAAAGGTAGACAACCTCGAGTTTCCTGTTGTTTTGCGTTTTGACATTTTCAAGCCCGATACTCCACTGATTCTTATATATCTCTTTTTTTTCAGATTCGCGAACCCACCATCATTCAAAAACTGGGGAGGACTACCCGGTCTATCCGATGTCTACAGATTCAAATTCAAGGAGACAGACCGTGAGAATGTGCCAACGGACAAGCGACTTCTCGACGTGGAAATCCCAGTTCATTCCATCAAAGCTTCGGATTTCCACAGTGAAAGTGACCTGTTCGCCACCTGGTTGGGACACGCCACAGTTCTTGTGAATCTGGAGGGAGTAAACTTCATAACGGACCCGGTTTGGGCTGAAAGAGCATCATTCACAAGTCTAGTTGGTCCGAAGAGATATCGTCCTCCGCCGATGAAAATAAAAGATTTGCCGGATTTGGATTTTGCTGTCGTTTCTCACGATCATTACGATCATTTGGATGCAGAGGCTGTCAAGAAGATTACAGAGTGAGTATATTTGGATATCTGGATATACAGAAATGAATAACTTTAGCTTGAATCCCCAAATCAAATGGTTCGTCCCGATGGGAATGAAGAGTTGGATGGAGAATGCTGGAATCGGAGTCGATGGATGCTCGTCAGTCACCGAACTCAGCTGGGGAGAGAGTGCTGAATTCGAGAAGGACGGAAAGAAATTCCAAGTTTGGTGCTTGCCAGCTCAACATTGGGGGCAACGGGGACCATTCGATCGGAATCGTCGTCTTTGGTCGGGATGGGCGGTGATTGGAGCGAAGAGAAGATTCTATTATTCTGGTGACACTGGAAATTGTGATAGTGAATTCAAGAAGTTTGGTGATAAACTTGGTCCATTCGATTTGGCGGCGATTCCGATTGGTGCATATGAACCGAGATTTTTTATGAAATCGCAGCATATCAATCCAGAAGAAGCAATTGAAGTTCACAAACTGATTCGGGCGAAGAATAGTATTGGAATACATTGGGGAACCTATCATATGGGATCTTATGAATACTATTTGGAGCCAAGAGACAAATTAAAAGAGTTGATGGATTCTCGTGAAGATCTCAAGAATACTAGTTTTGTGACAATTGAAATGGGCAGAATTTGGGAGGCGCCAGATGATGCATAAGAGGGAAGTGTAACGAACTGAACTCATGGAAAATTCTCAGCGAACATTTAAATTAAAAAATTGTTATTTAACAATAAATACAATATATTTATAAATCTGTTATTCTTCTTTTACATCTATCGGCTCCAATTTCGGTTTCTTCAGATCCTTGTCGTCTCCTTTGTCTTCTTTCGCTGTCTGTCGTTTCAACAGTTTCTCGTAGTACGATTCTTTCGGAACTTCTTTCTTTTTCTTCTCCAGTTTCTCCGCATCTTCTACCATATCTCGAGTCGGTGGACACATCACATCAGACCTCAGCTCATCGAGCACTTTCTGATCTTCTTCGTCACGGTCGTCATGAGTCGTCGCGTCGTTCTTCTCGAACCGTTGCACCAGATCGTCGACGTCTTCCTGAAAAAATCGGTTTGATTCAAAATTTCGCATTGTATTTTTACCTCTTTATCAATACCGCCATCAGGTGAATGAATTCCAATTCCTGTCAACACTTTCGGCGGATGAACGTTCCTTTTTACCGATAATTCAATTCCTTTATCAACAATCGACTGATTCAACAAATCAATATACTTTGTCAATCTCCTACTACTAAACCCTTCTTCTCCAACCAATTTCGATGCGAGACCCTTCGTTAACTCGTATCGAATCTCTTTTACATCCAAAATTATACTCCGACAATCTTCACTTTTCCTAAATTTCAGCTCCAAGAAGTCGTCAACAATCAGTTCTGTCCAGTCTTCAATAACTATTTTCTGCGCGACAAGAAGAGCATAAACTGCTGGAACTGGCATCACATTACAGATATATGGTTTAGTTGTCTCTAGAAGGAGTCCGTAGAATGGGACTTGATGGAGTTGAGAGAAGCCTTCAGATGATTGACGAGGATCGATGGATTCCGGATGGTACTGGGCAATAGAGGAGTTAGGGTGGATTTGGGCGAATGGTTTGAGGCGGGTGTGAGCGAACATCTCTTGGCCGTACTGAAATTAATAATTGAATTTTCATTTACAGATAAAGATAATTATACTAACCCCATACTTATTAACCGGATCTAGAATTGAAAAGTTAGGATAGAGTCCAGCTGCAATGATAACTCTCACAACTTCAGCAGTTCTTCTCGAGATTTTATGAGATTTTCGAATAGTTTCAACGTCTCTCTGCTTGTGACTCAACAGAAATTCCACTGTTTTCACATCTGCTTTCAATGGATCTTTCTCTGCTTCCAGATCCTCTTCTTCTTTGTCTTCCAGAATTTTATCAAAGTGCTTATTGGCATTCAACACTTTCTGACGGCGATCATTGTTTCTTTGAGACCTTTTCAAATCGTACAGCTTCCTTTTCTCTCCTTGATCAATCCTCCGTTGTCTCGAGTCATCTTCTCCTGTCTCTGCAGCTGATGCCTTCTCAACCAAACCAGCATCCTCGAGAATCTGTCGATATTGAGATCTCAGCTTACTAATTTCATACAATCGATGCTCATCAATTCCATTTTCCATCGTCCATCTTCTCGCACTCCCCTCATATGCCTTTTGGAGAACCCATTCTCTAAAAACAGCGATCAGAGTGAACGGATCACCCATCGGACTAGTTAACGAGGCTCTTCTCTCGACAATTTCCAGTTCTCGATACGATCGATTTGTGAACGGAGATTGGACAGAAAGCCCTGCAGCCACTGTGAGCATCACTTCGATTTCATCAACTACACAACCATAAACAAGCATTTTTGCGATGGGAACCTCAACGGGCAGCTTTGAAACCATATTTCCAAGTGCTGTGAGTGTCAAAAGATCTCTATCAGATCTTAAGACTCGCTGGAATTTCAGAATCTCCAATCCTTCGTTCAGCACGTCTTCAGATGGTTTTTCAATGAATGGGAATGTTCGGGGGTCCACTGAAAATAATGTATTACTTGGGATCTTGAAAAATATTCACTTACATCCTAAATTCAAACTAATCATTTTCAATGACATCTCTTGAAGTGACACTCGATTGATTTCAGACTGTGTAAAATCTTCCATTTTCTCGAATTGTTCTTGGGAATATAATCGATAACATATTCCTGGTCCAGTTCTTCCAGCACGTCCTTTCCGTTGATTAGCCGATGCTTTACTAACCCAGAATTCCGTTAGTTTCTGCGTTCCTGTTCCCGGTTCATGCTTGATTAAATTCACTTTTCCACTATCAATCACAAATCGAATTCCATCAATTGTCACTGAAGTTTCAGCCACATTTGTTGATAGAATACACTTTCGAACTCCAGTCGGTGATTGATCGAATACTTTATCTTGTTCCTCAACTGACAAAGTACTGTGGAGCATGAGAATGATCCATCCCTTTGTTTGTTCTGCATAGTTCTGCAATACAAATTGTTTTCAAACGATATTTAAAAAAAAATATTATGATACTTTTAAATGCTCTGCAACCATAGAAATTTCAGCGACTCCATTGAGAAAAATGAGCGCATCGCCTCGCTGTGTACTCGGAAACTGCTTATCAATCAACTCCAGAATCCGAAGATACGGCTCTGGATCAATTTTATGTGTTTTCTTCTCCGATTGATCAATAAATTGTTTAATTGGATGCCACCGAACATCAATTGGGAACAACCTTCCGGGCACTTGAACAACCGGTGCACCTTCGAAATATCCTTTGAATAAATCTAAATTAATTGTTGCAGACATCAAGATCAGCTTCAAATCTTCTCGTTTTGAACATAAATCTCGAAGTAAACCAATCAAAAGGTCAGATGTTAGATGTCTTTCGTGTACTTCATCAAGAATTATCACATTGTATTTTTCAAGAAGCGAATCTTTTTCCATTTGACGGAGTAGGAGCCCTTCCGTGAGAAATAGCAGTTTTGTTCGTTGAGACTTCGTCGTTTCGAATCTGAAATCAACTTGATTTTCAAAATAAAATACGATTAATATTTATGCTTACCTAATCTGAAAGGCCACTTCACTTCCATACTGATTCAAAGTCTCAAACGCAACACGTCTGGCTAATGCAGTACATGCGATACGTCTCGGTTGGGTACAAGCTACACCGGTATAACCTGCTTTCAGAAGATATTGAGGTACTTGTGTAGATTTTCCGCATCCTGTATCTCCGGCGACGATAAGAACTTGATTCTGAAATTATTTTAAATTTTAAATAAACTCCCATCCTGTGTTTTTGATTACTTACTGTTTTCAATAACTCTACAATTTCCGTCGCTCTCTCTGCAATGGGCAGCTCTTTTTGTAGTTTTCGAAGCTTTTGGAGTTTTTGAAACTTTTGATGTTGGTTAAATTGAAGTGCCACGTAATGAGCATATTCAAAATGTCGATATAGCCACGGAGGGATATGATTCAGTTGCGTTGGTACTATTCCTAGATTCTCTCCTTTGAATCGAAGCCTATTCAATCCTCCGGTGTCTTGCGGAATGCCTAGATCATCATACTTGACTCGCTTCAAATCGAAGTGATCATTCGTTTCTCCTTTTCGTTCTCTAATAAATTTTATTGTGGAAACTATATATAACTATAAAAATATTACCGAAAAAATCTTGTGAAATAGCTTTGCACCGACTTCCTCTTTGTTTCTATCAGCTCTTGTGCTGCTGACTTCTCGCCTCGCCGATTTCCTGAATTTGAATACCATTTTCATTTCTTTTGCTCTGTAGTTTTCTAACCATTATAACCATCTCTGCTTGTTCCCGGCTCATCGGGCAAGAAATGCCTGAATAGAGCTCCTCGGTGTTTCTCATATTCTTCTTGGGTCACTGAATACATTTTCGAGCTTGGAAAGCTATGTTAAAGCTCTATTAACTCTTTCTGAAATTGAGTTCTGAGTTCGAAAAAAAAAAGTACTGCGTCTGCAAACACCATCACGTCAGATTGCAGAAATTGGAGAAAATTGCGAAATCGGTGCATTATTGCGTGGCGGTGTTTACGCTTTTTTTGTAAAGCTTCCGCTAACTTTTTTCAGCTATTTTTGTGACGTTTGGTTTCATTTTCATCCCCTTTCCAGTTCTTTTCAGCGTAGAAACACCGGAAATCGAGTCTCATTTTGAGAGAAAAGTGTGAGTAGTTCCGAAAATAGCCATTCTGTGTGAAAAACCTCACATTGTAGCTAATTTTAGAGCTAGCCCGTTTTTTGTATAATGTGACAAACTTTTCATTAAAAGTAGTTGGATAAGTTCTTCTAAACCTTCTGCAGACGTTCTCAAAAGGGGAGAATTCAAAACCATTATGTTCACCTACATCTATCCTGTTCCCAGAAGTTTTTGCGTCTTGCGTCGGATAAAAAAAACGTTCATCCATAAAGAATAATCGGTATTTAACTATCATGTAAACTATTCTTCTATTGAATACGATATGACATATTCAATGAACAAAATAACAGAATATTGGTTATGTACTAGATTTAATAACTTTTCAAATTTCACACATTTTGTCTCCCTCTTTTATCCTTTTTCGTTTTTCTCTCCTACCAGTTTAAAAACAAACCATCAACAAACTTTTTTGTTATGTTATATTCCGATATATACATGCCGTTTGTGTTGTTTTCGTTATTGTTTCTCAACGCTCCCTGGCGGCCACCCAGCCGGACGGAACGTCTCGTGGTTTCCTCTCAAAACAAGCGACAATCTATTGATTTTAAGTGTCTCCCTGTTTGCGTGTTTTGTTGGCTTCTTTTCACTTTCTTTCTGTTAAGAATTTCAGAGATAACAAACATTTGAACATCTGTTTTTATTTCTCATTTTCAGATGGATCTCAGCGAACGCGAAGATCAGACAAGCGATCCCGATGAGGAGGATGTTGAGTGCCGCGTTAGTTTTTCCTGTTGAAAACTGAATTCACAATGAATATATAGCTTCAGAAAGTCTCGAAAAAGATTGCAAATGTAACTCTCGAATCGGATTCTCTACCAGAGTCGCCATTGACAGCCGAAGAACGACAAGTTCGTCGAAAGAAGCGAACCAAGAGAAAGGGACAACAGATGGATGTTGATCCAACACCTAGAGCAAAAGCTGAGAGCGAGTTTTACACCTTGGATTATTGTAATTCGTTTTTCAACGTTATAGGCAAACACATGGATTGTGACGGTTTTGAATCACACATCTCTTCCAGTGACGAATCGTATTCTGAAGATAACAGAGGACGAGAGGCAGACGATGAGCAAAGCGATTGGGTTGGCGACACGACTCCAACAAGAAGTCCATTCGAAACGCCGTTCGATCGACGAGTTCATATCAGAAGATCACAACCAAATGTTCATCAAACGTCAAGCATGCAGAAGAAAATTGAAAAGTAAGTTTGAATGAAACAGCTAGAATTTTCTCGATGTTTTATAAGTAACAAATACAATTTCCAGATTCGCTCGTGAAGGTGGACGTGGTGAGCTTGTAATCGAGACACGTGTCCGTGACCGCGCATGTAGCTCTCTTCTTCAACGTTATCTGTACAAATACCATCTCGAAGTGGTTCGTCGTCATCGTGGATCGATCACCCTTCGAAAGAAATTCGAGAGTCCAGGCACCTCTAATGCTCGTTGAAAATAACTATTATACTTTTATCTCTGTACATTCGGTTCCCTTCTGTAAATTCCCTTCTTTCCTGTGCATTAATATTTTCTCATGATCTTGAAACGATCTTTAATTCTCCGTTTCCCTTAACAAAATTAGAATTGAATCGATGATTAACGGACTGAACCCCCTCGCACAATGAATACTTGATGTAAATACTGACATGAATAATTTATGATCGAAATTTGTGTTCCTTCTTTTTGAAATGTTCTCTTTTGTTAATTTCTGTCTAGCCGATATCTTCTAAACTTCAACATTCAGGAAACATTTAATTCAGAATTCAGATCCATTATCTATATGAAAAATAACAAAGCGGGAAACCAAGTGGAAGCCGATTTTGCTCGTTTAGGAGTCAGAATGTAAGTGCAAACGTTGTTGTATTTGTATAGGCAGCGGGAGAAAATTTGCAGTGAGTTACCTGATAAGAGAACATTTTCAATCGATCAATTCGAACTGTTCGTCAACGAGGCGATTCGAGAGATTTTCGGTAATTGTGGACCGATTGTGAAGGTGAGAAATGCGATTTTTTATATATTTTTCTTCTGAATAAACTTGAATTTTATCGATTTATCAGTTCTTTTTATGAAATCATTGACCTATGGAAACATTTTCTCGTTCGAGAGAGTGGGCTTCTCCACTTTTCTTTCGTTGTGATCTCAATGACTCGTGTGAAATCAAAGAACATTGATGTTTTGACCGAACAGCAAGTGGAGAAAGTCAATATTAATCTATGTAGTTTGTAGTTTGTATAGTTTTCTTGATTTTTGGTTGTTTAGTCAGAAATCACAGTGATATACTTGCTTTTACTGACAATATTTTAATTTTTACGTGAACTTCCACATTTTCAGACCAAACTTCCACGTTTCACATTTATAGATCTCCGAATACAACAGCGACCTTCGTCGTGGTTCCGTCGTCGCTCCGGGCAACGAAATTCAACAAGTTTGGGCGGCTCTCTCGTCGAAAGGTCACTTCCAGGGACAACGTATTGCTGCTCATCTTCATACGGTTTGAAAAAAATTAAATTCCTTTTTACTTTCATTTGTTTACAGCTAACGGAAACTCCGGCCACCTCCATTGTGTAAAATGTCATTAATTCTTCTGGTTCTCATACCGGTCGCCGCTTTCATCCTATTTCTCATCGTCTTGCTTTTCATTTTCTTCTCGATTCCTTCTCGTCGTGATTTCCATTTCTTCCGTCGGCATGCACTCGTTACCGGTGGATCGAAAGGAATCGGGTTCCAGCTTGCTGTTGGACTGATTGAAAGAGGATGCAACGTGACGATTGTGGCGAGAAATGTTAAAGATCTTCAGGTAATGCTGTCTAAAAATATCTCAAGTCTTTTTATTTTCAGAAAGCCAGTGACGAGCTCCAAGTTCTAGCGGATCAAAGAGGACAGCGTCAAAAAGTGCAATGGAAATCGATTGATATGACAGCTGACTACAATGTTATCAAAACCGCTTTTGATGATTGTGCCAAAGAAATCGGTCCAATTGATATTCTCATTAATAATGCTGGTCATAGTGTTCAAGCTCCATTCTCAGAACTTCCAGTCACTGATTTCGAGAAGCAGATGAAAGTGAATTATTTGAGTGCAGTTTATGCCACCCGAGCGGTTGTTGATGACATGAAATCACGAAAAACAGGACATATCTCATTTGTTTCTTCTGCCGCTGGTCAATTCGCCATTTTCGGATATTCTGCATACTCGCCAACCAAGTTTGCTCTTCGTGGATTCGCTGACACTCTTCATATGGAACTTCTTCCGTATAAAGTTAATGTTGGAGTGCTCTATCCACCTAATACCGATACTGAAGGATTCAAGGTAGTTCTAGTTTTTTTTAGCTTCTATATATTGTTTTGTTTCAGGAGGAGCTCCTGACGATGCCAGAGGAAACCAAATTGATGAGCGACGCCGCTGGTCTCTTCACTCCAAAATTCGTAGCTGAAGCTCACCTGAAAGACATTGCCGACGGAAACTACACCACAACCATCGGGCTCGACGGATGGATGCTTGGAGTTCTCACCGCTGGAGCTTCGCCTGAAAAATCGCTCTTCCGTGCTTTGACTCAAGGAGCTCTTGCTGGAATCTTCCGTGCCATCACCTTGGTTTATCTCGGATATTTCAATGGAATCACGAAGAAGTGTTATAGAAGACGTCTCGCAGAGAAGGAAGAAGAGCGAGAGAATGAGAGAAAGGAGGAGTAGAAGATGAATCTATTGTTGTCACAATGTTGTTTTGGAAATGATATTTTCATCCCCACCTAATTATTATACATGTCATTTCCCTTTTGAAGTTATGAAAAATTAGGATTTTATCAAGACAAACTCAATTTTTATAATTACAAAATTGCAAATTATGACTATCGCATTAAAAATCAACCTCGTAAATCAAAATACCGGTACAAATGTGAGAAACTATTCACAACAATCTATATTATCCAGTCGTGTTCGTTAAACTATTGCTATTGCAGAATGCCTTTTCATGAATGCCCGTGGCATGAACGCTGCTCGATCGTCATCTGAAGATTGATTATTCGCTGACACCCACATCAACGCCATCCATGGATTATCGAGTTTTTCTTGTGTTCGTCGACGTTCTGTTAGCTGTTTCACTTCCTGGAAATGAAATGGATGAAAGAAGAGTCAAATGGATGCAAGAAATTACCTTCTTCTCTCGTTCCCCACACAACATTATCCGAAATTGTGTTCGAATCTCGGAATTGCTGAAAATGTGTGCAGGACATCGGATAGCGTTACCAACTACTGTTAGGAGGGCTGCTGAATCAGTCGCCAGACGGTTAAGATCGGGATGATGAACATGAAGATAATCTGGAATCTGTTGAGGTTAAATCAATCATTTCGATCAACTATTGTTTACCTGGATTAAAATATTCCGTGATAATCAATATCAAACTGAGAAGATTTGATATCAAATACGCGGATATGATGACGATCAATGTTCTCGTCGCACTTCTCAAATTCTTTCTTCGAATTTTCGATAAATCATGTCCTAATGTCAACTCGGCAATCAGAGATCTCAACTGCTGAACGTTCTGCTTCCGTAGCATTCGAACGATTCCTCCATTCAAAAAAATCAATGTGAAAAAGGGAAGAAATATCGCCAACGAATGTAACCATCCCATGTGCCCGAGCTCTCCTCGCTGAATTTTCACCGCCCATCTGCGGAATCCGAAGCAATTTTCTCTGGTGACAACCACAGCTTCTTCTGACATGTATTTGATGAAAACTGCTGCACAGACAAGAAAAAACAGGACAAGCCATCGAGTACGCATCTCGAAACCGACGAATGTCCAGTGCTTTGTCATGCAATATCTGAAAATAGAACATTTTGATTTTCTTTTTGAAACTTCAACGAAAAATAATTACCTCTCAATACTAGCCATAATCAACGAGAATACCGATGAGATCTTCACAATCTGAGCAAACAAATACACGTGTCGAACATATTTCAGCCAAATTTGGTAGGCGACACTTTCCTCATAGTAGACGGAGCTGACTTCCAATGGCTGAAAACAAAAAGATAGTCTTGAGACTCATATTTCTTTTTTCCGATTAATGACGACACAGTTTCCAGAACCCTCTTCAGGTAGTCCTTTTCCCTGACCACGTGTCCCCATTAGTCCCTTTTTGGTATCAGTAGTAGTGGTGCACGACGCGAGGATTAGAGACATTGATCCTTTTTCCCGCTTCCAAAATGATGGACGCCGCTGCTTGACACGCCATCCTCTCAACAAAAAACCAAACCAACAAAAAGAGACCGACAAGGGGAAAAAGAGAAAGGATTGTGGAGAAAGAAGTTGATTAAAAATGTACTCAAGACAATAAACTTCAAATCCTTTTTCAGTGGGTCATATGGTAACTCAAAATATCAGAAATCGCTTTTATCACTACTCCCTGCGATTTGCTATCTGAGAGCTCGGATGGCGCAGTCGGTTACACTTTTGGCCCCTCATGCAAATGGTCAGAGGTTCAGATCCCTTCCGATAAGATTTTTATGTTTCCTGCTACTAACAATCGGTCAAATCCTTCCGGATCGAAGATTCTTTCCAGACAGTCCTCCCTTCCGGTCCCTTTCTCTTTGCAAATTCATGTCTTCTCTTCAGGAAACCGACGATTTCCGTGACCACTCTTCTCTTTCGACCCACCACCAATTCTTATGCGTTTTAAATCCAACCCCTCAAGACATTCTTTTGATTCATTTTCTCACCCTCCTACTCGTCTTTTTTCGAGGTTAAGACTAGAGATGAGCAGAAAACGGGAAATTGGGGAGCAGTGAATTCGTGGTGAAATCAGAAGTCAAACATCATCTTAAAACAGACAAAATAAGAAGAAGAAACTTACGAGTAAAAGTAGAAAAGTCGCATCGACAAGTGTATCGAAGAGGGCGACGAAACCGAGAAAGAAGAACGGAGAATTCCTGGAAAAAAGAAGAAGAAATGAATTAGTTTTGTGCGTGGATAATCGTAGAGCATAATCGAGTACCGTGGGAATCATCGAGCTATTTGTAGATCTAGTATGTTAGATGTTGTATGATTGGGTTCTACGTAATTGAATATGAGAAAAAGGAGAAAATGGAATTGAACAGATCAAACTAGAAGTAGAAAAAGATGGTTTGGACTCCGACTAAAGTTCAGATTCTGGGATTTAAGTGAACTTTGGCTGTTTTCAGTGGAAAGTTACTAAGTTTATTGGTATATTTCGGTGTCACCTGATTGTCCGATAAACTCAATTTTGCATTGGCTAAACAGAGCAAAAATAGCACATAATTTTTGCAGTTGACCATTTTTTCGTAGCTGCCTTATCTTGAAAGTTACAGGCTCTCAAAGTGAAAAGCTCCAAAATTTCGCTAATTAGCGCTGAAATTAGTCGGCTGGCTTTGATCACCTGTAACTTTCCAGATAGTGCTTCTACAAAAAAATGGTTAATTACAAAATTATTTGCTATTTTTGCTATTTTCAGCCCATACAAAATTGAGTTTATCGGACAATCTGGTGACACCGAAATACACGGACAAAGTTGGTCATTTTCCACTGAAAATAGCCTAAAATTGATAACATTTTGAGCGGTACTGTACGTTGATTAGACTTTTCTAGATTTTCGCTATAACTTTGAATTTTAATCTGTTCAAATATCTGTCCATCCGGATGTCCCTATCTCTCTCCCTGATCTCTCAGATTTCCGACCCTCTATCCTCTCAATCATCCACCCATAAAACTACGTCACAGGTATGTACATCTTCCTTATGATTCACATTATTTCGTTTTTCTTTTCAAAATTCCATGTCCCCCCAAGTGTTCCACTATTTTGCAAAAAGCCCACATTCTTTGACCCCGTCCGTCCCCTCAAACTGATAGTATCCCTACGATTTGTCACTCAGACTCTCACCCCCAAACATTCGTTTTGTTGCACACATTCTCTCTCAAATTCTCTTTTTTCTTCTTTCTCTTTTTGACTTCCAATCAGCAAAATTGAGGTGACCCCAGGTGTCATGGGTTGACCCCCACTATACGGATATTTATAACACTCACCTATAAATTGATCGAGTCAGGAAAAGGGAGGCGAGGAAGCCGTTGGCTATCACTCCGAAGATGGCGATTACTGTACCGAAGACACCGTTTATGTAGAATCTGAAATGAGATTCGGTTAGAGAAAGATAACGCAGAGGAGGAGAGAGCACAGAGAAACAAAAGTGTCTAACTTCTCTGTGCTCTCCCACTCTCTAGTAAAACTTACCGTTCTTCAAGAAGCCTCTGTTCAGGAGACGTTAAACAACTTATCGGTTCTTCCATTTCCATATTCTGAAATGGAACCATTTTTCAGTGAAGAGAATGAGAAGAAGTAGGAGAGAGAGATGGAGGGAATGCAACAGAGCATGAACTCGGCGAGCACTTTTAGGCTCCGCCCACTTTTTGTTTCTTCAGAAGAAAAGGAAATGATGGATGGTGAAAACAACTCGAAAGGAAAGAAAAAAAATAGAAAGAAACATGAAGGGAGGATTACTGTAGAATCATTAATCAGAGGAGAAGGAGGATCAGGGAGGTCAAAAAAATATTCTGGGGATTCTCGTTGTACGTTGTGAGCAATTTTTCTTGAACAAACACTGAATCTGAAAACTGGAATGAAATAAAGTAGAACTCAAAAAAAAGGAATTTCCGTGATGCATCAATGGTCAAAAAGTGGCCAGTGGAGTGAAGGAATAATTAGGTTCTCTTTTCTTCTCTTTCTCCAATTTTTCTCTTTTTTTCCACCTGTTTATTCACTATATTCTATATATCCACCCTCAACAAGACACCAGTCGACTAATGATCTCTGTGTCGCTAGTTTGAGTTATTTCAGTGGAGAGACGAAGGAATAAACAAGGAACATGCGTGGATAAGTGGATTTCGGGGTAAGAAATGTATGGAAATTGGGGATAATTTGGGATAATAAGGTGATTTTTAGTCAGTTTCAGTACGGGTTAGATGGGGAGAAAAGCTTCAGTACCGCTCAAAAGGTTATCAACTTTGGCTGTTTTCAGTGGAAAATGTCCAACTTTGACAGTGTAATTCGGTGCCATCTGAATATCTGACAATCTCAATTTTGTATGGGTTGAACAGAGCAAAAACAGCACATCATTTTTGTAGTTGACCTTTTTTTTGTAAGAACACTCTCTAACAAGTTACAGGTAATAAAAGTCATTTCTCCCTGAAACCGACTAAGTTCATTGCAGGTTGGCGAATTTTTGGAGTTTTAACTTTGACACCCTGTAACTTTCAAGGAAGTGTCCCTATGAAAAAATGGTCAACTACAAAAATTATGGGCTATTTTTGCTCTGTTCAGCCAATGCAAAATTGAGTTTATCGGACAATCAGGTGACACGAAATTATACCATCAAACTTTGTCATTTTCCACTGAAAACAGCCAAAGTTGATAATTTTTTGAGCGGTACTGTATTATATGCGATTGGTTATCATGCAACTGATGAGCCTGTCGAAGTGCTCTCAATATCCAGAACTTCGTCCTCAAACTTCTTGAACTCCTCAATCTGCTGAATTCTTGTCAGGACTACTCCCAACCTCCCTGGAGACCTCCTAGACTTGAATATAATCGGTTCATAATATCTTTGTCTAACAAAAAAAAGCAAGAAAGGATTTCTAGTAGGTTCGACAGACACATGGGCACAAAACAAAACATTTTATATACGAAAAAAAGGAAGAAAATGATCATAAACGGGAAGAAGAGGGTGGGGGTGTCAGGACGACGAGACTAATGGATCGAAAACATATAGCAAAAGACGAGAATGACGAGATGTGGGTCCCCCAAAGAGAGAGCTATTAAGAATGATATATTTGGTAGAAAAGGTGTTCTTGAGATGTCAAAAAGGTGACGTGGGTGTTGAATGGGGCAAAAGTCATGGAGCCAGATCTTTATCAAGACAGGGACGGATAGGTGATGAGGACGGGAAAAATGGGATACTGGGACAATGTTGGAACTTCAAAAATATTTAGTCAGAATAGTCAAATCGCATAATTTTTGACGTTTTGAACAGTGTTGAACGGAACGGTAAAAGTTTCGAGTTATCTAGTGATTGGCTAACTTTGAGATGCAGTAAAAAAGTCAGAAAAAGTAATTTCGTCCCAATTTTTTAAAAATAGGATAGAACAACTTTCGATCTTCATGTTTGGTGTTGACAACTTTTTCCTAAAAGTCTTGTCTTCAGAGTTATAAACGGTTGACAACGAATTTTCAGAAGTTTATCCAAAAGTTTCCGAAGACTCCAAGCCATTCCTAAACAGAGACATTTCTTAGACCGGTAAAAGCGAAAAAATGTGGGAAGGTTCGGTTTTAATATGATTTCGAAAGGTCTCAGAGCCCTAAACTTCTGCAAAAAAACATCCTGTTTTTGTTGACCCCTCACAAAAATTGCACTTATTGTACTTTTGAATGAATCACAATGTTCATAGTACGTATTCTTTTTCAAAAACATCAATTCGTAAAGCTCCTCAAAATCTTCAAAAATCAGAATGGGGTCTTCTCCAGAAAACATGATCATAAATAATACGAGTGAAATAAAAAGAAGAGAAAAGTGAATGGATGATATCTATCAAAAAGAAAAAAGGGAGCAGGAGGAAGGTTAAAAAGCAATTGCTCTTTACACTTTCCATAAGATTTCTCTTCTTTTTATTTATTTCCGAAGAAGACATTTTGTTTGGCGGAAGCTTTGAATGGAACGGGATAAATGGGTGGGAATGAGGATGGGAAATGAGTCCAAAAATGGGGGAGAGAAATGACTTGTCCTGTGCTCAATAGATGGGAAATGATGGAGTGGAAGTGGAAAAAGGGAGAAAAATGAAGAGAAGAAGGGAAGGAAGTGTTCGAATGAGAGGGTGGACAGGAGCTCAAAAAATCACACAGGGAACTTTTTGCTATTTTTGGAGTGATTCTGGAAATGAGAAGTCATGGGGGTTCTGGAAATGTTCTAGGTGTAGCGGGAATCTGAAATCCGGGTCGGAACGAATAGGTCTAGCACCTGGATTCTCAGTAATTCTGAAGTCGAGAACGCTGAGTAGGTCAATTCCCTGTTAACAAGTCAGTGAAAAAAGGAACGGATGTAGAAATGCCAGTCACTTTTTCATTTGCAGAACGTCACTCGAAAAAGGAAAAAGTTAAGACTAACTCTATAAATAACACCTTTTAAAGTCATCCTGGTACCAGAGGAAGTGACAAGGCGGGGGTTTAAATTGAAAAAGCAATGCAACAATGCTGAAAATACGGGTGTAACGGAAATGATAGGATCAAGTTGTCACAAACCACGAAAAAAATAATTTTGGGGAAATGCATGTAGTTTGTTTAGAATGAAGGATCTAGGTTTGAGGGAGGATAGTCTGAGTCAAAAAACTTTAGACATGATAAAATCAACAACGATACGCACTTTTTAATGGCAAAAGGTTCATTAAAAATACCAGAAATAATCGAAATTGATCCAGAATCTCAAAATTAAAACCAATAGTTTTCTAGTTTGATCCTTTCCCTCCATTTCAAAAAAAATCTGGTCAAAAACCTCGTTTTCAAAAAGTTAAAAGTTCAGTTTCAAAGCACGCTTCATTGCCTTTTTCTTCTTTTGAATGTTCCAAGAAATCTATTTTTTTTAGTTATAACTTCACCTGTTTTTTGACCTTTGGGGGAAATTATGAAATTAATTTGTTATAAGAAGTCATTAGGGGGCTGGGATAGATGTATTAGTTCTAGCGACTCCTGATAATTGATTAGTTGACATGTCAAACTATAATAATAATAAAAATGTCTCTGAAGGTGTTTGACAAGAGTTTCGAAGATCTCGAATCAACAGTTCAGTAATGGGATTTTAGAATTTCGACGCGTTTTGCAAAATAGCGGATCCACGCAAAAGCATAACTACCTGTGAATAAATTCAACAAAATCTAACAAAACAACGGCTCCGAGACCTCTTGAAAACAATTGAAATATTCATGAATATTCCTCCAAAAACCACATTTGTACTCTTTTAAAATTAAATTCGCTGGAAAACTGAAATTTCTATAGTCTGAAAAACGATAGACCAGAAGGAGTTCCAGCTGGAAAATTGGGGGAGGGAAGGCTGGAAGGGAGCAGCTGACAGAGCCGCTTTGTTCTCTAATACTTTTGTTCCAATACATGTTTATTGTGGATGAAATGGGGGGAGGTGGCGGGAGGGGATATCTGGAACGGGATGGGAGATTGAGAAAAGAAAAATTTGGAGAATTTTGGAAGTAGTGGAGAGTAGAACTTATCAAAGTTGTCAAAAACAAGATTGCCGAATTAAGTGGAAGTAGGAATAGGTCCCTATCTAGGGCTGATGTAGATCTGTCTATCCGGATGTCCTGAGTTATACGAAATCTTGAAGACGCGGGGATTTTGAATCTTGTCTCAAAATTGTGCTACACAAAAAATTAACCAAATTAAACCACTTCTTGTCTGGGTACATTTATTTGAAAAATCAGAAAATTGGTAATTTTGGAGTTCTTTAACAGAAAAAGTACAGTAATGCACTGAAATGTTTTGAAACCAGAACTTTTTTATCCGAGACACCTCAGGACGCAAGCAGATTCAGAATCCCCACGACTTCAGAACTTTTGAATCTTGACTCCTAAACCCAATTCTCTCTCCGTCATCTTCCAAAAAACACTTCCTTCTGTTCCCCCACATCCCTTATATTCTCTATTCCAACATTATGTCATCTACATAAAAATAAGGTGCGAACGACCGAACGAACGGGAGAGTAAATTTGTTGCGAAAATGGGCAAAGCAGGAAGAAAAATGGATGAGAGAAAACAGAATAACAAAAGCTTTGAATGATTCGAAAAAACTGAAAAACTGAACGAAAAAAATGGAAAAAGGGAGAAGAAGGAAGATTTAAAGATTCCCTCGAGCAATCAAAGTTTTTATGATTTTCGAAGGTTCATGAGAGAGTCAGAAATCAGTGAGGGGAAAACAACAACAATTGATATCAGAAATCAGTTGGCTGGACCAGTGCGACGAAAAATAGTCCGTCTTTAACATCAAAAAAAATTTCAATCCATCGTTGAGTTGCCTAATTCTAAACCCAGCTGACTCATATTCGATTCTTCTGACTTGCTCGCGTTCAATTGGGAAAAGAAGAAGGCAGTCTACCACAAAAATTGGTTTTCACTCTGTTCAAGGATTCTGAAGTGAGCAGAATAATGGATAATGTGTCAGAGAGATTTCGAAATGAAGTTGTTCTCATCCTACAAGAGTGTCACGGTTTTTGTAAAAACTCGACTGAGAATTTTCGAAAAAAGAAAGCCTAAAGAAACCTGAGAATTCTAAAATAACTCCAAAAAAGTGTGACACCCTGTCAAAAGTTCGGGTAATCCGACCCGTATCCTAATCCCTTGATCTTTTACATTTGCTCTTTTTGCTCTTTTTTTCGTTATCAGGTCTACTAATCTTCTTGATGAAAGCATGTTGGAAATGTGCCCTGCACGGATAGTTTCTGCGATCGCGCTCCACCGGAATCATCGAGTTTTCCTGTTGAGCGCAGTTGCAAAACCCAAAAAACCAACAAATTCAAAGAATCCAAAACCCACGAAAAACACATTGAAATGCAAGAAAGAAGACCTCCAATAACAAAATTAATTGTTTCAACAAAAAAAAAACAACGGAATGCAACAAAAAAGAGATGAAACGCTAAACGAATTCAGACTCTCCAGACGCTTCCTCCCTCACTTTTTCCCTTTTTTCTCATTTTTAACCACCCACGATAACACAATTATTATGAATGAATTGTAGTAGTCGTAGTAGTAAAAAAAGAAGAAAAAAACGAAAAAAGGAAGAGTCAATGTGAGAAAAGAGTACTTCGCAGAAAAGGCGAAATAGGCTCCGCCCCCTTTTTGGGCCGCAATTTTTAAGCAGTTATCAGAAAAGTGGTCTGAGAAGTGGTCTGAAAAGGATAAGTGGAACTTTTTGTATTTAGTGAAAGGTGAGGAAAATTGTTTACTGGAAATGGGTAAATCGTACTAGCTTCTCACAGCAAAATAACTCATTTTTAGTATGTTCCGATTTATAGCTAGAGTCACAAGGGACTCAAAGGTTCTGCTCTGAAATTATGCTCTGAAAATGTACCTAAATCGAAATTTATTTGTAGTGGATTCTGTTTTTTTTCTCTTTTTTTCTCGGGTCAGAAAAAGCTATGACTCGGAGTCCAGACAGAATAGGTCAAGTCCAGATATTAGCTTGGCAGAGTTCTTACAACGGCGCTCCACCTAAATCCCTTGAAAAATGTTTATTTTTCTCTGAGTCTCTCAATTTCGCACACAATTTTCTTCGGTTTCGGTAGAGCGCGGTTGTAAGAAGCGTGTCATACTAGTATATTTGTCCAGAATACCGTGTAAATTCCAGAAAAACTTAGTCCAAACATCATCATCTATCCTGTCAAAAAGCTAGACATCATCAAAAGATGTTTGCCGCGCGGAGTGAAGACAAGAACAAAACAAAACGAATTTTCTTTAGAAGATTCTCTCCCATTCCAACCACAAAACTGACCCGGAAACTGAGCTCTTTTTCTCTTTGCTCAGTCAGAGAGAACTTGAATTCAAATTGAACTCGACAGAACAAAACAAGAGTGAGCCCTACTCACCCCTGGGGTCATAAAGTTAACGAGCCAGTTTTCTCCTTCTCTGGAAAAATCTGACGTCTTCTCTCGGAATGTAAACAGGTTTTTCGGTTCGGAGGGGAATAGAAAACGGAAGTTTTAGGCATTGAAGGAAATGTTGATAACTCAGAAGTTCGATCTGTTTCACAAATTCATTCGAGCATGATCTGAAACTTTTCTTTTCTTAAGCTTCTACTCAGCGAGCACACAAACTGGCGTACCTTTAACTTTTAAGAAAACTAGAAAGAAGCTCTTGACGAACGTGGGTATGAGCCATATGTGAGAATATGAAAAAGGGAAATTCAATCAGGCATGAAAAGTTCAGAGCACAAGAATCTCTCCACAAGATGTTTTTAGGTTTCTTCCGTGTTTATTTTTTGAATTTCTGTTGTTTTTCAACTTATTCTGGAGCAAGTTCTTCAAGTGGGGAGTGGGTGGCGCTGCTGCAATTTTCACGCATCATTGAGATGTGGGTGGCAATTTCGAAGTTCGAGATCTAATTGCAGAAAACTTTTTCGCTGTGAGACACACTGGGAATAAATTTGAAATCTTCCTGAAATCAAAATTAATATTTTCAACGAATTGTCTATTTTCTCTTTCAACTTTATTTCTGAAAGTACATAAAAGAAGTAAATTTAGTTTCATCCGATGAACAAAAAATAGTTCAATCGATTATCTTTCTAACAGCTGAACGGCTTTGACATATCATCATCATACTTCTTCTTCGCTTGTTTCGCTTTCTCTTCACTTTCCTTTTTATCCTGTTCCGGATTCGCCGGTTTCAGCTCGACATTCTGCGATGCGTCGAGATTTGGACTCGCCGCAATTTTTTCCATTTGGTCCATTTCTTTGGCCATTTGAATCGCTTTCTGGTACATGTTCTCGTAGTGCTAAAATTATAATCATTGACTGAATTTGCAAAAGAAAAAAGTAGTTTACAGAATCTCTAGCATTGGAGAATGCGTTCTTCTCCTTCGGCATGTCGTGGCTTCCATCTTCGTCGATTTTGACGCAGGGAGTTGGTGGATCCGGCTGAAAAATTCCCGATGTTTCGAACATATTTCCAGCATTTATTTAGGTTTCTTACCACAAAAAGATGTCCATGAGTTCGGTTTCTTGGCTGATATGTCTCCAACACATTTGCCACATCGAAACATGCGCGACGACTTCTCGTCATCGACTGAAAGTGGAGGTTGAGCCACTAAAATTATAAGATTGTTTCGGATTTGAAATGAAGTCCGAAATACCTCAAAAAGGAACAATGCGCTAATAAAAGAGACGAATGAGCCGATACTCGGAATGATAACGGAAATTTGAAGAGTGCCGATGATGGTAAGAATGGTGTAGAGTGACGCATTGAAAGGAACTCTGAAATTCACATTGATTACAGAGATTTTATATAAACATCGAAAGATTTTCAAGTAATTCTGCGCCGCAAAGGAGAAAAGCGTTGAAATTCAAACGAATTGAACCAGCTCTTCGCCGGAAAATTCCTCACATATTGTTTGCGTGAATTTCTTTCCGAGAAGTTCTGGCAGTTGACACACTGCCTAGACTCGTCAATGGACCGTCGGATTCTCGTTCAGACATCGTTTCGAATTGTCTTATTGGAAAAGAGTGAGAGACGAATAGTGGAATTACTCCATTCACGAGCGTTTTGCAACGTGGTTATATGTGTCACGTGGAAAACAACGATGATAAACAACATTTGAAAAAAATCAGATATTAAAACGAGAATTTATTCACAACTTGCGTATGTGCACTACTATTTCAGAACACCCGAGAAAACTTAGCTAATGACGATACCGGAATCAAGTGATGGAGGGGTGTTCAGGTCCCTAGTGGATGACAGTTATAAAATCGATTGAACGGAAAACAAAATGATTAAGAGAACGAGAGAAATGAGGATCGTTTTGATTTGATTTGTTCGATCGAGTGATCTACGACGTCTAGTCGTCTTCATCAATGTCGTCAAGAATGTTGATGTTATATGGAATCGGCGCAATCCCACGACTAACGGTTGGTCGGTGAGAACGAACTTCTGAGGCCACTTCTAACTGATAGTTCTCGATGATCTGTAAAAATGAAGATAAAATTAATTACATTTCTTCCACAAAACCCACTCTTCTCTCATCCAACGCATTGAATTCCACCTTTTTCTGTGGCGTCTGGAATGGATCGTCTTCTTTTTTCTGTCTAGTTTTCCTCTGATTATCCAACTCCTTCTGTTGTTGTTTCATAGTTTCTCTCTGTTTGTCCTGTCCATTACGAGTTCGAAAGCTTGGACCGTCCGACATTGGATAAGTTTTACCGAGAAGTGGCTTCGACTTCGCCTTGACTTGATCCATAATTCCAATCTTCCATTGAAGCTGCTTTTGGAAATCGACGCATGATTCGATGATCGATGCTTGACGAGAGCTAAAAATATTCGTTTAAAATGTCTTTAACACATTTTCGACCTACTCTCTGAGCTCTTTGCTGGCTTTAGCCTCAGTTCCCTGATAATCGAGTCCTTTGTAGAGTATGTCCTTCTCATTAATTCCACACTCATCGTGCAACTTGCGACTCATTCTTCTGGTGGTAACCCGTTTGTCCACTTCCAACTGGCAGCCAGCAAGTGAGGCCTGAAACAGACTGACATTGAAAAGTGTTTCTTCTCAAAAATTCGTGTGGAAAGTCCGGGAAAGGGAAGAAAAACTTACAACTCCAAGATTCAATTCAGTCTTTCTGTCGAAAAACTCCGAATCGCCAACCATTCTGCGAATCTCCTCTCGTTTCTGCATGTATTCTTCCATTGTGGTCGCCGATGCGTCGAAACCTTTCAACTCGATTATTGCTGCTTCTGGAAGGTCCTGATCCTCTATAACTTCATTAACAAGCTCGTGAAGCTGCAAAATCTTCTGAATGGTAAAACAATCGATATATTTGCTGAGACAGTACGAATATCTCAGAAACTCGGTCAAACAAATTCGATAAATTATAACTTACATTGCTGATCATAACATCTGGGGTCAAAACCTCTTCCGGGCATGGTGATGACTCTTTCGACATTGATTTGTGTCTCTGAAAACACAAGAAATACGATTTTAGATTAAAAAAAACAATGAAATTTATTATATTTTCGGATAGAATTTCGACTCACCTTATAATTAACATCTTCTCTGAGCAAATTATTGCTTTTGCGCTTGGTGGGCTCTCGAGCACAACGCATTATTATTAATTAGAAATGATAAATATCGCGAAGATTGCGGGAATTCGATAATTCAAACGATGTTGTTTGGCGGCACAAACGATTAGCGGTGGAGCGTGTTTGCATACAACCTGCAAAGATGACGTCATCACATTTTTTAGTGGAATTTATCGAAAATAAGGGAAAGAAGAGTCAAAAACATGTAAACGTTTGATGCAAAATCTGAAAAATTAAAATTGAAGTTTCAAAAAATTCCATTCACATATTCAAAATCAAAAAAATCTTATAAACAAATAGAGTTTTTTATAGAGGCTGGGGGCTCAAATATTAAAATTTCAAAATCTCAGAATAGTCTACCAAACATGGTATAACAAGGGTATAGCTCACGATTTTTGCTAGAAACTTGGTAAATCGATATTCGAATTCTTGTCGTCTACAGTACCACCCGGGTGGCAACTGATTTAGTAATCGGAATACATCCACAGAGCAGATAGGCAGATTTGTTGATGTTCTGGAGATTTTCGCATTCTAAATTGAGCTATTCGAATAAAAAGCGAAGTTATGTCAAAATAATATTGAAGCATATTTGAACCAACAAGGAAGAGATTTCAGCATTTGTTGACGGGTTGAGAATCACCGACTCGCTGTCCCTCACGTTGACTCAAAAATGAGAAATCACTTCGTTGAAATGTAGAATCAAAGTGAATCAATCACTTGATTGAATTCATATTGTTTTGGGAAATTTTTCAATCAAGGAGAGAGATATGAAGAGTTTTCTGAAAAACTGGATAGACGGATCTATTCAAAGGAGTTTCGGGAGTTATGGTGGGTAGAATGAATACTGAAGCATTGCCAGAGCAAATCAAGTACATTAGCTAAATGCTTTCCTTCTTACTCGCCTTTATAGTAGAATTGAGCAATTTCCACTCAGAATGATATAGTGTGAAAATAAAGAAGATGAATAGTATGTTTTCGTTGTTCTCGTTCATACTACAGACATCAAAAAAAAGTTTATTAACAACAGGAATACTTTGTTTAAATCACCAAAACATCATGAGATCACATTAAAAAAGAGAGAAAAGTTGAAAAAATTTACGGTAGATGTAGACCTCCACCTTTGTTGAGAACTCTTGCAATCAGTGGTCTTCGTCTCAACGGGACGCCTTCAACATCCAGAATCTGCCGACGGATTGGTTCGTTCTCTTTCCAGCGACGAGCGACTAACTGGAATAAAAACAACAACTAGAATAAAGACTACGAAACAACTCACATCTCTTCCCGCTATAGTCCCGATAGCTTTTGCATAAGAAGGTGGAACTCCAGGGTCTCTGGCTGGTGGCATATCATCTTCTTCTGGGAAATATGGGGGTTCCATGTTCTCACCAACACGAGAACCACGTTCCAGACCAAGCATTGTCAGGGAAATAGATTCTGAAGATTAGAATGATGCAAAAGATGTTTGAGATTCATCATTGGAGACTTGTCACTCGAAAGCACGCTCACCTCCAATTAAAATAGTCAGCAATATTATCGTTAACGATTTCATTTTGACTTCTTTCTCACTTCGTCTTCAAAAAATAGAAATTGTTGATCGTGAAGATTCTCTAAAAAACCTTCCGTTTATATATGTCTGTCACACGCTGACATGATGACGTGATACTGAAGAAATACGATGGGAAAGAAGAAGAGATGATGACGATGGAAAAGTAAGAATCTCTTCTTTTTTGAAGATGAGAAGGTACAGTAAACAAAGACCAATAGGGAAGTCACGGAACGCCTTTTGTCTAAAAGTTCGGCTGCACCAGAGAGTTTTTTGATTTTTTCGGTGTTTTAAAGTGAGAGGGTATCTGAAATCCATGTAGACATTGGCAAATGGAAATTAAAACTAAAAATATTTTTCAAAGAATATTCTTGATTGCACATGTGGTTTGAATTCCAGAAAACAATAAATATTTGTCAGAGAAAAAAATCTGGAATTCATGGAAATCGTTTTCTTGAAGATTGAAAGATCAAAACGTTTTGACTGCATGTTCTTAACGAATGCCTGTTGTCGGAAGCCCCGTGAAAAGCAGAATATGACCTGAAACCGGAAGAACTGATACAGTGCAAACCAGAATCATCTGAATCGGAACGAATTCTATTTCGAGTCCAGATTGTAAGGGATAGATACAGTAGCGAGCATAAGTGAGCACCCCTTCATACTGTTATGTGTAACTCTGCTATTCGGATTTTCAAATCAAGATCAGGAAAAATCGATTATCGAAAAAATCAGTGATGGAAATTTTTCAAAAAACATATTTTCTTATTGCTGAATATTTTGGCTTGCTTTCAAAAAAAAGTTTAGGCAAAACGGACACGATTCAGCAGAGGCACACATAACAGTATGAAGGGGAGCTCACTTATGCTCGCTACTGTAGCTGTTTGAGTTTTCTTGATTCTTCGGAATCTACCTTAACTTCAGAAATCTAGACGCAATTTTTATTTTTTCTAACAGCAGTTGAGTTAATTGCATGACTCTAACTTTAAATCATGACACCAAAACCGTAACATTTTTGTGCAGCACGAAATCTTTCCAGAAGTTTATTTCAAAAGAAAAGTATAGTTTGCTTAGGCTAAACTCAAGCCTGTCAAAATGCTAATAAGTTCAAAGTTTTGAAAAAATCGCTTTGAACGCTTTGTTGAAAATTACCAGCTTCATCACCTTTAAAATTGTTCAAATCATCAGACACCGGTAAAAAAAAACTTGAATTTTTGTTCCTCTACAACTACCGTAGCCCTATTGTTCTAGAATGATCTTGTGATCCCTTACCTACAAAATGCAATTTTCCTTTCTCTCGATCAATTTCCTTCTATTTTCGAATGAAAAAAGAAGAGATCGTGAGAAGAAGAAAAAAGATAAATTGATAAAGTTCAGAGAAGAAATGACAGTTCATCAGTCGATAGTCGTCATCAAACATGTTGGTCTTTGAAAGATAACGGTGTACGGGTTATACACCCATTCTGAAGAATCTGAAGGAGAAGAAGAAGACGTTGTCGATCAAGATCCTTTCACTTTTTCTCCCATTTGATTCCATTGATCTGCAGGAATTCAGTTGAAAAAACATTTTCGAAGAGGATGATTTATTTGGAAAAACGTTAAAAAAATGAAATTGGTACATAGAAAAAAGGAACAGTAAACAACGAAAGACCTACAAAAGCAGACAAAACCAAAAAAGAAATTTGAAGCAGCGAGGTAAAGATTTTGGAAAAGAAAATGTACAACTTCCAACAGAAAAAATACAGAGAAGTCCAATAAAAGTAAAATAAGCTTAGAAGCAAACAGTATGAGTGGAATGTCTGATATGAAGGTCCTTTGCAATCATCTCAGCAGTGATTGGATGCATTTGACTACGTCCCTTCAAGTAGACGTCACGGGCTTTCTTGTTGGCAACTGGCCATTGGGCGAGGTCTCTGGAAAAATGGGAATTTTATCCCATTTACTCTCCAAATCTCACCTGTAAATAGGTCTACAGAACTTGAGACGTCCTTGAGAGTTGACAAAGTCCAGAGCCTTCGGAATGCAAGCCTCCCATTTGGATTTGATGCACAGACGGAGCCAGCTAAAAAATAGTACAACAATTATTCAGAACTATATCAACGCCCCAAAAACTCACTTCAACAACAACTCGGAGTTCTGCGAGTCATTCAATTTGTACAACTTGTTCAACGCATCCAACTTGTAGTGCTCAATTGGTGGATTGTGTTGCCAGAGTTGGGACAACAACTCAATTTGTTGAAGTGGTTGCATTGCAAAGTAGTCATCTCCAGTGATATTCCCGACGGTACTCTCATCAGCAGCCAACCACTTCTTCAGAAGAACTTCACAAGCTTCAACCATCGATTGCCCATAATTTGGCTTCTCTGGTGGCATTCCAACTCCGTTGAACCACAGGTCAAAGTTGACTGAATCCAAGACTTCCTTCTGATCTGCGAAGTATTTGTACAAGTGATCCTTCCATTGCCAACTATCGATGGCTTGATGGGCGAACGTCTTCAAGTAATCCTTAAGGTAAGCCTCGAACACTTCACTTCCTCCAAGTTTCTGTTCCAAATAGAAGAGCAACGCAGATCCCTTTTCATATGGAACACAAGAGAACGCAACATCGGGGTCGACATTTGTGTGGTCTTGAATCAGCTTCGTGAACTGGTGAGTGGGAGTGAATTGTTCGTAGACCTGCAAGAAATGAACTTTGCAACTCTGTTAATCATTCCAAGTTTTTTTTTCTTTTTCAGAGAAGAGGAATGTGTGATAAGCTGCTTATCAGGTGTCATTACACCTCACTGGGTTCAAAATGCACAATTTATGAGGGGGAGGTGGGGTGATTGGAATTGCAAAATTTCGGAGAAATGATAAAACACAAAATATACAAAAAATGATGGACGTTTTGGGAAAAGTCTAGACTAGAAGAGTCCAAAAAATCAAAAAGACAAAGTTCGCTATCTGTTGTTATCTATGTTTTTAAATAACTCACCGCCGGAATCAGAGAATTTGTCCATCCATTGAATGCCATGAACTGACGATAATCCTCCGAGACCAACCGACCGCAAATCTTTCTCTCAATGAACATGGTGAATCCCTCATTCAACCAGAAATGCTCCCAACTTGAATTAGTCACAAGATTTCCTGACCAACTATGCGCAATTTCGTGAGCAATCACACTGACGAGTGAGCGATCTCCAGCAATAAGCGTGGGTGTCAGGAAAGTCAGACAAGGATTTTCCATTCCTCCGAACGGGAAGGAAGGAGGAAGACAAACCATATCGTATCTTCCCCAGATATATTTTCCAGCGATCTCTTCAGCAGACGCCAAGATATCCTCGGTCTCAGCAAACTCCCAATGAGCCTTGTCGACTACCGATGGCTCCGCCCATACTGCACATCTATCACTGATATCTCTTTTCTCCAAGCATCCAACTACGATGGCAATAAGATAACTTGGAATAGCAACTGGTTGCTTGTAGAAGAAAGTTGTGGTCTCATCGTCTCCTTTGGATCCTTGTCCGATGGCAGACATCAAGCATGTCATTCCAGTTGGTACAGTAACCTCAGCTTCATAAGTACTCTTAACAGATGGGGTATCCATACATGGAACAATAGAGCGAGCATGAATAGCCTGACATTGAGAGAAGAGATATGGCATTCTCTTATCAGCGGTTTGCTCCTTCTTCATCCATTGCAAAGCAGTAGCATCAGGAGATGTTCCATAAGATACGGTTACTTGCCTGAAAGCTGGTTCTATATAATTTAATTTTTCTGATTGATATCATACAAAATAGTTCCCATCTTCTGGAATTGAGGTGGCAAATACACACTCATCTTGGATCCGAAGAAAGTGTAAACATTCGGAGCAATTCTGAAGTCACAGTCGATTCCATTGATCGAAACGGAGCGGATCGAGAGATCACGAACGTCCAGAACCTAAAATAATTGTTATCTTGATGCACTTTTCTTTAAACTTTTATTGTTATCACTGAAGTTGCTTATCAATATCTGTACTTTTAGGTCAAAAGTTTTCCAGAGCTTATGCTATCAGTGCGGTGCCATTATGTCGCAAATCATAAGTCGGTTACTAATTCTGTGCCCGCCTATTGAATCCCGCAGCTTCTTCTCCCCCCCCATTCCCTCAAACCTCCAAGGAATGAGAAATCAAATATTCTCCTTTTTTGTCGTAAAACTAGATACTTATCAGCTTATGACTGTGGGAGAGAGAACAAAGAATTGATAAGACGAAACTACCACACGTGACACCGATAAATTACAGATTTTTCTCTTCGTCTCTTAATCTCTCCTACCAGCTTTGTGGCGTCAGTTAAGCATCTGCAGCGGAGTGTCGCCTGTCCGATTATCATTTTCAGCTGGAATGAGACGGTCCATTTGATTGCAGTGTGCTCGACAGTGATCTGAAAGTAAACGGATGGAAGGGGGAAATGTGTATTGTATTTAGAGAACTTTGAGATAGAATAGAGGAAAGAGGGGTGCTAGGTACGAATGATGAGTGATAAGGAAGCATGTGACTTGGTGAATTGGGTTCCATAATTATGAATTTTGAACTTTTGCGTTTGAAAGAGAGTATTTGGAGTATCACAAATAAAAATAGGTCGGATTAGGAATACCGGTACTATTCAAAACCATCCAATTCAAAACCTTCCGTTTTAGAACTGGTACTACTCAGAATACAGATTCTGACCACTCATCCTGGATTAACGGTCATCCTGGTTGGGCGGAACTGATTCAAAGCAATACCAATAAACGTAGATTTAATAAAACTCAAGACGTCTCAAGACGAAGTCAACCTCAGACTGGATTTAGCAAACCATTCTCATGCTTACTTTCCGACAAGAATGCATTCAACTCACTTCATTTTTCACATTTACACAAATTCACATTTCGAAACCCACGTCTTCAGTTTTCCGACTTTTAACTTTCGATTTAGGATTCCAACTCACACCCATCAAATAAGAACCACCTACCTCATTGATGTTGGCAGCCGAGCATGGATCCCTCTTAGGACGGTTATGATGGTGTTGGCACATTTTCTCGTCTCTTATCTTGTGGTTTTCTGAAATATTTCAAGAATTAGAAGCAACTCAAAACTGAAAAAAATCCAGAATGACTCAAGAATAAATTAGTTTCTTTTAACGGAAAAGTGAGGGCGGAGGGTGATGGTCACACTGATAAGAGGTATGAAAGGAGGAGAGGAGGTGTCCGTATGAGCCGTCGGTCACTTTTTGCTGAGTTCAGCACATTTTAATAACCCCCTCTTTCCCCTTATCAAAGAGAACAAGTTCTCGAAAAATGTCGAATAAATCAAAGGCGAGAATAAAAAGTTAGGCGCCAAAGGGGGAATCTCAAAAATCGAGAATGATTGAGAGAGAGGCATTTTCATGTTTTATCGTTGGCATGTGTGTGCCTGAAACACATCGATAAGCTGATTGAAGGTGCTCTAAAAGACATTTCTAGCTGACGTAACGTGTCGAAAAAAGCATCACGCAGCACATTTATTTGGAGACAAGAAAGTGGGCGGAGCCTCTGTACAACAGGTGTGCAAAGTTGGTGATGATGATGACGTGGCAGAGACCAATAAATCATGACGCGACGTCAGGGAGACGGAACTGGAAGACTTTGATACCTGGTGAGGTCTGGAAGATTCCAGATCATCATGTCGCAATGTTTCAAAATGATTTCTCTTGGGTTGAGAAGTGATGACTTCTAGGAAAACGTTGTCAATCAGAAAAATCCAAACGTCGGATTTCTTTATCTGAACAAGTCAGAACAACATTCAAATCCTTACCACTCTGAAATTCTGACTGAATATTTTTCTCTTGCAATGATTTCTGTATGTATCGTCTCATTGGAAACTAGTGAATTCTAATTTACACGTTCTCATCTCTCATCTAATTTGCTCTACAATTATACAATAACCACCTATCTAAATCCCGATCTTCTCATTACCATCTTTTTTGTGAGACTCATACGCAACGCACATTTATCGAGTGTTGCGCATTGTCTCTTCAGTTTGAATTTTTCGTTTTTATTAATTCATTCACTTTTAAGTATTTTATTTCAAAAATGTCTTTCCCTATTTTGGAGCTTCCCTATGTACCATTGAGTATTGTATTGAAGCATTTCAATCAAATGGAAATGTAAGTTCATTTAGTTTCGTCTTTTCTAATATCAGAACAATTACAGACTGGATTTCTCTTTCATTTCAAAAATGTGTGAGCTTTTCATTAAGTCGATAAAATTTGCTGAATTTAAAATTAGCCTGAGCTTACAACCCACTGGAAGTCCTATCGTATTTTATCACAACTCTCTTTGCATTTTTCGATTCACTATTGACGACTTGAAGAAAAGGAACAAATACTTAAAAGGAAGAACTAAAACAACCAAATATTTCAATAAAAAATACACCATTTGTGCTGAATTTGCAAAGAAATGGACGGATTATATTTGTAGTTTATTCCGTAGAGACCTCAGTTATCTTCGTATGAATACAAATGCATCGTTAGAAGATATGACAATCATTTCGAAATGGATGAACAAACGACAGTCTACTCTGGAGTACTGTGATCTCACTGGATGTGATACAAATAGTGAAAGTATTGAATTATTTTTCAAAAAAGCGAAATTCTCAATTAATCGGTTGTCTTATGAACTGACACAACCCTATGAAATGAAGCCATTTAGTTGTGGAATTTTGGATGCGACCGAGTTTTTTGCAACCAGCACAACTTCTGAGTGTCCAGTTAATTGGATCAAAACTGATGAAATAATTAATTCAAGTTGTGAAAGAATTCTGATTGAGGCGTGTTCATTCGATGAGAATGATATTAACCGAATTTTGAAAGGATGGGTCGAAGGAGGAGGTCATTCCAGAATGAAGTTCTTCTCTGCAGCTGTGAAAATTCTTGATTTTGAGCTGTTATTGGACGGAATCGAGTTTGAAGAAAAGGATGAATCCCTCATACGACCATTCAAATTGTGAGTTGGAAAAAGACAAAATGAAGCCATGTACTGACATTAAAGTAAATTTTCAGTGACTTTATGGGAAAAGAAGTTCAATTCATATTCAAAGGAGGGTTTGATATCCGAAGTAAGGATGGAAAACTTGCGACGATTCAACAGAGAAACCCACTTGGTCCTGAAAACTACATGTTTTGGTTCACAATGTCAGTGTGGCCAAATCAATCATAATATCGGTTATCCATTTCTCTTGTACTTTTCTTACTTCGATAGTGGTTTTGTCGTTTATTCCGTTTTTCGATTGGTCTTTGCCGTGAGAACCAAAATAAAAGTTGTTATCTAGTAAACCAGTTCACTCATACATCATTCATTCACTAATGTTAAATGCGTTCTTATACGTACAATACAAGTTTTTCATTTTCTTCAATGAAGCAATTATTCAAAACTTCAAAAAAACAAACGGGCAAATTTCCTCGGTAACCCAGCAGACCGAAAATTATTTCCAGATGTTTTCAGACATATAAATTGCTTAAAATTCACAGAAAAGCGCGATTAATATCCATTTTATTCCAAAATAAAAACCTACCATCTAATCCAAAAATAAATTATGCAAAATTAATAGAGTTTTTTTTTATCCGAAATAAAATCCAAAAATAAATAGAGATCATTCAAAAAAAAAACACATCAAAATCTACAAGTGCCCTATCATTCGTTATTGCCAAAATAGAAATTACAGGTAAAATAAAAAAATACAAAAAAATAAATATCAGACGAATCGAAATAAGAATCAAATATAGACAAGTTAATTGCTCAAAAGTACCTTCACATCTCGCATCGCATCAGCCAAACTCTTCTTAAAATGTTGCAAATCAGTTCTCCGATCACTTCTAAAAGCTGTCGGTGCGAAGATAACACGATCCGGCTGAATATTGTAAGGACACCCATATCCATCACGTACAACTGCTCCATATGTCAGATAACAGTCTGGAATGTCTGTTGAAGTGGTGACTTGACTAGTGGATAGGGGGAATCTCATGACTTCAGCCCAAAGAGGATCCATGAAAAGTGATGGAATCTCTTCTCCAGTCACTTCTTCTCTTTCACGGGCAAGACAGAAAAGAGCACACAAATGATTGTCGATTCCGAATCCACTGATGTTCTGAAATTACATAATTTGAACAAAGGACTCTCTCCATTTGAGGCTTACCTCTAATGTAACCTTGACTTGCTTGAGAACCGCTTTCTTGAACAATTCCAGTTTTCTCTCCTTTGTCTCTTTTTTGTTTGTCATTGCTGTAACCCATTCCAATGCTTCTTGAGTGTTCGCTCGGATGTTATCAACTCTTCCAGCACCAAAACGACGGACAGAAGCAGTCTCGTAAGTGGAGACTAGATGACCGTGGGTTCTGGGAATGACTACTATGCGATTCTTTGAAAATCTGAAAACCTACTTATAATGTGCCAACTGCATAATCAACTGAATGAAACCATCTGGACTGACACCCCATTTTTTGATCGAATCTTTTCCGAACTCGTCAAAAATTAGAACTTCCAACTCCAACTCTTTCGCTAGTTCATCAAAAACTTCAGCTTGTTTCTTCAAAATGTTTCTTGAGTTTTCACTGAAATGCCATGTGAGAGATTTCGGATGGACGTTGCGGACATCGTTCCAGACCTGAAAACAAAAGAGACTCTTCTATCAAGAATTTAGTAGACTTACCATCTTGCTCTTGAAATATTTCTGAGCATATCTAATTGCAGACTCAGCCATGTTAATAATAACTATTCCTTCTGCAGTCGAGTGTTCAATGCACAGTCCGTTAACACCACTTGATGACACAACCAACTGAATTGTAGCATCATACCAACGATTGAGTCCGAACACAGAGGATCCATGTCCGGTCAGAGTGGAGTACCCTCTGGCGATAAACTCTTTTTCTTTGGCTGAGATATTTAAAGTATCTGAAACATAATTTTTTGAGTTATAAATTCACAAAGTTCTAAAATTCACCATTCTTTCCATAATCCACCTCATCCTCCATATCCAGACAGACTACGAACAATGCTGACTTGACCCACTCGTATGATTTTGAGTTCTGCTCAACAGTCAACATATCCTGCCAGAATAGAGCTGCATCGTCACGCGGGCCGACTCCAGATGCCCCGATTTTTGTGGTATTCTGAAAGGAAACACCATGGTCAAGGGGAAAGCTTAAAACTAATCGACTCACATTCTGATTGATCTTTGAAATCTCTTCAATTTTTGTCAACTGATGCTCCACATCTGCATACGAAACAAGTGCTCCGTTAATTCTGCTATGAAGTACAAATGTTTGATTTCTGCACATCACGAGTACATGTTCATTTCCATCATTTGTTTTTTGTTTCCTGATTTGCGTATCTTCTCCAACACCAGGCTCACGGTAGCAACTTAGAACACGATCGTACTGTTCCATACACATTTGAAGTTTTTGTGCACCAGTAGACTTTTCTCGGCATACTTGTCTACTGAAAATCTAACAAAACTGTATAAGACCTACAAGTGTCCCAATCAAAATTTCAATCTCCAAAAAACTTACGCGTCAATCAGATTCTTGTATTCGAGCACCCCTCTTGTCAGTAGAGCTGTGTACTTCAAATGATCTTCTTTCGATTCAAATTTCACTTTTGGAAAGATATATCCTGGGTTCGAGTTTACAGGTGTTGGAATCCGAACTCTCATGTACATTTCAGGCAACCAGAATTTTGTAGCCCAATTCGGTGACTTCTCCGCAATTTCCAAAAGTTGCTCCTGAAGTGGAGTTGCCTGTCGAACAAATTTCTGAGCAGCGTCATGGGTGGTCGCGAGAGATGCACGTTGGCCAACTGCTACGACTGCCGCATATTCGAGATATCTGGAAATGAAAATTTTAAAAAATTTTGAAATGGTCATTTATGTACCTGTCGAGTGTAGCCTCCAAAGTTGGCACCGGCGGTTTTGGCAGAGCGGTCTGGAATATTTTTAAAAGGGATTTTGATAAATTTTGAGACTAGATGAAATTAAGATTCTATACCTTCACAGTCTTCAGATTACGGTAGGCAATCTGGCTTGACAAGAACTGTTTCTTTAGGAATAATGAAACAATTCTCATGTTCCAATGGAATATATATGGTCTCACCAAAACAAGAATAGAATGTGTAAGACACAAAAAAAGTGTTTCGAACTAATTAGTTCTTCTTCTTCTCTCCCGACGAGTTCTCTTTTTTTCGAAATAAGCAAAGAGGGAGCCCAGTGGAGATGTTGTTAATGGGAAAGGGACGTTGTTGTGGAGGAGAGAAAAGATGCACTCCCTAGATACTATATTTTTTTGCTGGTGCTTCCTCTTTTTCTCTTGAAATAAAAAGAATCACTGCGAATTGAAATCTAATTAAATCGAAAGGTTGGAGATGGTCTCTGGGGGAAAAAGGAGAAAAAGGGGATGATGGAACTGCGGAAAAGAGCAGGAAATCAGGGGAACTACTTTGATGGTTTTTGTAACGAGTGAAAGTGCAGTAGTTGTTTTGCAAAAGTGACTTCTTGAACTCTCTAAGAAATTGGGAAATTTTTATTGAGGCATTAAAGGCATTCGGGTAAAGAATCTGAAGGCCACCAAGATCAGAAATCTACAAAAAAACAACAGTTCGTGGCAAAAATAGCGTAAACAAGATTTGCAACAAAAGGACGAGAGCATAACGAGTGGATGTTTTTAGTCGCTGGGGTTGATCAAAATATTTTTTTAAAGATTCACTAAGTACAGTGTCGGTCAAAAGGTTGTAAATTTTGGTCATTTTCGGTTGAAAATGCCCAACTTTGGGGGTGTGTCCTAGTAAAACTAACTGCCTCACAAAATAACTTTTTATGGGATCAAACAGACCACGAGTAGAACTCCATTTTTGTAGTTGACAACTTTTTTGTACGAGCACTTTCTAGCAAGTTACGTACCGACAAAGTAATTTCTCTCTCAAATGGACCAATTTCAGTGCAAAATAGTGTGATTTTTAAGCTGTCATCTTAAAATGACCATAACTTTCTGGGAAGTGTTCGTACAAAAAAGTTGTCAACTACAAAAATGGAGCGCTTCTTTTGGTCTGTATAATTCATTAAAAATCTACCTGATGGGACAATCAGTATTACCATGACACACTCTCAAAGTCGCACATTTTCAACTGAAAAAGCCAAACTATGATATCATTTTGGTCGGTACTGTAACTATTATAAACCCTTTCGAAGGAGTTTTTGTTTTATTCACATCATTTTAAGAGAAACTGATTCTGTTCTCAAAAAATATTTTTATTTTGATAACCACAACATAACAAACAAGCAGTTGTTCCAGTTTTGACACACATTAAATTCAGATCAGTATTATTTTTTCCAAATTCCTGAAACTGTAGTAGAGACATCCAGCAACTACATTTCTAATGCTTCACAATGTCCAATTATTTCCCAAAACTGATATGTTTGTCTCTTTTTTTTCAGTGAAAAATTACTACCTTTAACAAATTTTAATGAGCATTTCTGTACTTGCACATGGTCGGAATAGTGCGCATCAGAAAATCAGTTTCTGTATTTTATTACATATAATTGACACCAATAACTCACCTCATACCAATCATCGGACATTTTCTCCGTACAGTCTGTCATCTGGAATGATTATAAATAGTCAATTTTATATTTTGATCTTCACCAAACCACCAACAAGTGTTTCCTTTCAGCATCGATCATCTTTTTTTTATCAATTACAAGAGAAACAAGTTATAATAGAAATAGTTAAAATAATAATAATATTCTTGTTCATAAAATTTATATTATCGCACATTTGAAGATAACGAGAGTCAAAAAGTGAGAAGGAATGAATTGGGGGAAAGAATGAGAAGAGAAAGAGATTTGGAATAAATAATGAAGTCAGAAAGAAGCAATCTAGGCTAGTCATTTTTGGCCATTCGTAATTTTGGTTAGCATTAAAACACTTTTGGCATTCTTTTTTTGGGTCACGGAGAATCCACTACCACTGAGGATTCAATGGATCATATCCAGCTGGGAATTCTGCTTGAGGTCTCGAGTCTTGGAATGAGACGGCATGATTCGGAATGTTAGCTGAGTTTTGGTATGACTGTTGGTCTTCCCATCCTTGATAGGAATCATTGAATACTGTAGTTTCAGTCTTTCCACCGACTTGACTGTATCCAGGAGCATTGTTCAATTGAGTCATTTCACCGTTTTGTGCTGGAGCAGCGCCGCCTCCGTTCAATGAATCGTAGGAGTGAACTTTTCTGAGAAGGAACAAAACTGGGGCATATCCGATGTTTGTGATGAAGATGATGATATTGAGGGCCTTGAATCCCCAATTAGTCACAATCCATCCCGCGATAATTGGTCCGAAGGCGTAGGCGAGAGAGTACGAAATATCAGCAATGGCGTAGACAGAACCGTAGACAGAAACGTGGCGAGTATCCACGAGATGTCCGAGCATTGGAAGGAGAGAAGTATCGATGAGGGCGATTCCAAAGCAGACGAAGGCCAGAGGGATGATGAGTGTGAGGACAGAATTGGTATATGGGATGGCGAAGCAAGCGATTCCTTCCATTGAAAGACCAATCATAGCAATAGCCCAAGTGTATCCGGGGAATGATTTCAGAAGTTTGACAGTGACGTAGACTCCGAGAACATGAGGGAAGAATGGTGGAAGCCAGATGACACCGACGAGCCATCCGGGAGTTTCTGGCATGGTTTCAGCCATCCAGGTAGTGATGGTTGGTTCGAGGAAGGCGAGGGAGACGTTGGCCATGATGAGAGCACCGGAGCAACAGGCGATGAAGGGATCCATGAAGAGACGCCACATTGGGGTTCCTGGAAAAGTTGATGGTGAGGGGAGGGCATAGGAAGCATTTTCATTCGTAAAATTGGAAAAATCAATGTTTTTAAAGTTAATTAATTCCTCAAATTTCACAAGATTGATGTTTCCTCGAGTGCACGGTTGTAAATCTTGGTGGGATGATATGTTTATACAGAAAATTAAAACAAGGTTAACTACTGTGCGGATTCTAATCATAACTGCACCGTTCGTTTCAGAATTTTTATGGATTGAGGAAATGGTGAGTTCAGGAACAGGTTGCATTAACCGATTAAATGATTTCAGTTAGAACAGTTTCGACATGCGCCAAAGTTAGGAAAACTCATCAGAAACAAAAGATTCACGAACCTTGAACTTTCTCTCCGTGAGAATCGGTTCCTCTGCGATGTGGATTGATAACCATGAACACGGCGATAGCATCCGCCAGACATACAAACGAGAGAATCAAGAACGGTACAGGTTTTCCAGCAAGAGAATAGAGAACTGATCCGAATGGTGGAGCAACCAGACATCCGAATGAGATGAAGGCGAGGGCGATTCCAAGTGCGGCGGATCTTTCGTTCTCTTCAGTGAATCGATCAGCAATCATAGCGAGACCAGAGGTATCGGCGAATGCGGATCCGAAGCCCTGGAAATGCATTATATTACATTTTTTGTCAATCTGGATATTTTTTGATCTCTTGATGTTTCTCATTTTTCATTTTTCCTCTAAGAACATTTTTTGAAACTTTTGCTCTCCTGCTCTTTTCTCTTTTTCTGCCCAATTTGTGTCTGTTACCGCCTAGAAATGACCCAAGGGACATCCGGGAAGAAGACACTTATCACCCCGAACCATCATCATCATCATCCTATTTTTCCCCCTTCTACTCGACTACTGACTCGTTGTTTCTTGTGCTCCAAAGCATCTATTTCTTGTTAATTAGCATGGCGTGTACTGACACGAAATAGTGTACAAGACTACAGAGACGCAGAGACATTTCAGAAATCCTTCCCGTCTATTTTGCTCCTCTTCCCCATTTTTTGTTTGATGCAGCGATTCGAAATCGAAATATACATGGATGGGGGATGAAGATGCACCCGGTTGAAATGAGCACACCGGTGTGCTCAATTTGGTGGAATTGAGTAGAGAAAAAGGATGGAGGAGAGGAAGAAACCAAATCGAATTGTTCGTCTTCTTCGTCTTCTGAAGTGAAAGAAGAAAGTGGAAGAAGAAGAAGAAGGAACAAAAAAGAAGAGGAAGAAGACACTGGGGAAAAGAGATTTTTGAAAGATAGTCCAGCTGGGAGGTGTTGTTTAAAATTGGAATAAAATTTGGGAAGGTTTCAAAAATCAGGTTGATGATTCTTGCTAGAAAAAAAGGATAATCAAGACCATGTATGCGATGAGATTTTTCAGAGCATGATTAATTGGATAATTTAGAAATGAGCATAATTATGACTAGTCCTTGTCAGTTCTTTGGGTCTCGCCACGAGGCTACTGTATATTTCTTGAAATTTCGTATCGAGATCTTACACGGTCTGAGCTAGAGGAATTCTATCTAAATCCTTACATTGTTCGCGCAAATTTTTTAAATCTTGCTTCCATGTTTTTCCATATTTTCCCAAACACAAAAAGTTAAAATAACTAACCTGTAGTGATCTCGCAAACAGCAAAACTCCATAACTCTTTCCCAATGCAAAAATAGCCGTTGAGAAGAACATTGTGCACAGGCCAAGAATCATTGGAATCTCATATCCAACTCGATCAATGATATATCCAGAAAAGGGGTTGACAAAGATTTGAAGAAGCGCTTTCGAGGCGAAGAGCCATCCCAATTCGAGTTCCTCATCCAAATATTCAATCCGTCCTCCAACTTCTTTCACCAGATAAGTTCCATTCGCCAGACGATGAGTTTCATTGTGATATCCTTCGAACGAGACTTCATAATTATGAATATCTCGGAGATATTTCGGAATAATCGGCACTATAACCATATATAGCATGTTGTCGAGGAGGAGAGCAATCGATACAATCACAAGAACACATTTCTTCTGATTCTCCTGTTGTTCCAACCATTTCTTCGCCTCTTGCTTCAGAATTTCCGAGTCTCGGTTGATGACGGGCACGTTGAAACCCATTGTGTTTTTGTCTGCGTCTCTCTCCCTACCCTGTAATTTTGGAAATTTTCAGAACTTGGTTTCAGAATCTAGAAGACAAAAGGGAGAAGAATCAAGAGTGACGTGGGCCCCTTCTGTTTGTACCCCTTGACGAGAGACACCCCGGGAGAGAGACGCAGAGATCGAGAGGGAACGGAGAGAGGAGCCACACGCACAAGCCACGCCCCCTTCGAGACAATTTTTCATTTTTTTGCAGTTTTGTACAATGGATAGGAGTATGGAGGAACAAGTAATAAGGAACAGGTAAAAGATATGGAGAGATGATAAAAAGGATCGATTTGAGATGAAACACTTTTTGGTGGTTTGGTTGGAACTCATAGACGATGTGGTTGGATTGGTGGAAGAGGAGAGATTGAATGGAGGGACTAGTTTTTGCAAAATTGGATTTCTAGGTCATCTAGGTCAATCAAAGGTTATAATTCAGCGTTCATCAAACTGAGTTACAACTTTCTCTAGAAACTTTCTAGAGGAAGTTGAAAAATGTTCAAAAAAATTGTTCTTGAAACATTTTAAAACCAAATAATCTGGAAGCTTGGTTAGATGGAAACTGGTAAGATTCGAAACCGGCATGTTACGAAACCGGGGGAGATTTCAAAAATGCAAACTTTTGTTTTTTCTACACTTTAATAAACGAAAAAAGCAAAACAGTGCATAAATTTCTGGTTTCGACATTTCCCGGTTTAAAAAATTCTGGTTGTAAAATATCCCGGAGCTCTACAGAGCCTTTTTCTGGTTGTAAAATATCCTACAGAGCCATGTCTAGGTTGTCAAGACCATACCATTATATATTTTCTTTTTTTTAAACAAACTCACAAAGTAATGAATTCAATAAAACTAATATCAAGAGTATCTGACACTGAGAATCCCAGGTGCAGAAAAAACACGTGTTGCAGTTGTTTCCTATGAGTCTAGACAGCTGTCAGGCACTGAAACAACTGGTGTTTTCATATTCAGGTTTCAGCTATTCTTAGAATTTTCGGTCATGACCTGGAAACTAATTCTCGTCCACCATCTAGAATTCCTCTTCCATCTACCCAATCATTTCACACAATTTCAATATTTTTCTAGACTCACCTTTACAATGAACTCCTTGTCTTCAGGGCTTCAATCAACACGATCCTCGAGATCAGAACATTTCCAGAATCACCCTGAAACCAATCAATAAGTTCCAAGAAATACATAGAACAAAAAAAGTCTAGAAGAGAAAAAACCAAAAAAGCAAAAAGAAGATGACATGTGTATTTGAGACTCGGGGGTTTCGTATTCAGACGGACTTTTTCTATTGTTATTTTGGATGGATCGCCTTTGCGCCAATTCAAAATGCGCATGATTGATTGGTGGGGTGGGGTAGATGCAAAACGGATGAGGAGGAGAGAAGAGGAGAGATTTTGGAAATAAAAAAAAACGAACTAGGATAATAAAAAATGAGATGAGAAGAACGGATTGGGACATGATGGAGTCTGGAGCGGAGACATTTTCAAAGATTTTAGCGGGAGTACGATTTAAAAAAAATTGGTATGGTTAAAATGACGCAGAGATACAGAGTTTTTTCCAGGAAGATTTCGGTGGAGCGCGATTGAAAAAACGGAGATTCCCAAATACAAATCTTTCCGAACCGTAGAAGGATACTCGGGGGTGTAACTCGCTTCAAACTCAATATTATTAGCTGAAAAATATACCAAAATGTAGATCTCAACGAGTTTTATGTCCGTGACCAATCACGGGCCGGATGGCTATTCGTTGTTGAGCCGCAGGTCTGGAAAATTGTCAAAAATGTGAAAATTGTCAAAAAAGGTATTATAGCCCGGTCTGCGGAACATTAGCAAATATCCATTCGGCCCGTAGTAGGTCACGGACATCGAACTGGCCGAGATCTACATTTTGGAATATTTTTCAGCTCATAATATTAAATTTGAAGCGAGTTATGCTGTTTGCAAGTATGATTGAAAGCAGCTCTTCTTACTTTTACGATTATAGAAAATGTCACACCATCAGCATGAAGTACCTCATCCAGTAAGTATTTTGTTGGCAAATTGGAAAAGTGCAGGCACTGCTTAACAATCTCAACTATGGCATCGAACCTTTAAAATGTTTTTTTAAAGCACTCTACTTTTCGAATCAATTTCTATTAAAATCCTCAAATCTGTTAAAAAGTTGACACATCCACCCTCTCCTTCCCAAAATCATTACCGAGGTATACATCCCTCCTCTCCTCATTCTAAAAATGAAACCAATTAGTCTCGTATTCATAGCTCTCATCGAATTGGCTCAATTGCAAAAAAGATTTCGAGAAGGTTTGTTGGATAAGAAAAGAAAAAGCAACGTTTTCTCCGTCTAACCAATTCAACGGAATTCAATATAAATGAGAAGAGAAAGAAATATGAGATCGGTGGAAGGGAAACGATTCCCACGGTATCCACCCGAACCGAATAGAAAAGGAGGGGCACGTCATCATCATCTGAATATTGGAAAAAAAGAAGTAGAAGAAGAAGAAGACTTTCCTCCGTTTTATTCTGTTTCGAAGTTTTCGTTTTCGCTCCTATAAAATTCCCCAGAAGAAGAAGACGTCGTCGTCACAGAAGCACTGATTGGGATTGTTCGCGGAAACTGAGTTAGCGTCGGCGTCTCCCCGAATCCAATGATTTCTTGGTCGAGGAGACACACAGATTTTCGAGGATGTCGTCAGTTTTCGACGACGACTTCCAGAAGAAGAGAGAAGAAAGAGTGCGACTTCTTCCCACCACCTCTTTTTTCGTTTCGGACGAATTTCTAAGTTGTGAAAAAGGAGAAAAAAGGGAAGAGAGAATTTTTAAGTAAGAGTGTGAAAAAAAAGAAGAAAAAACTTAACAAAAATGGCTGTATCGTCAAGATTTTGGATTGGGAACGTTTTGAAAAAAGTTCGAGGCTTGAAGGAGTTTTGGACAAAGATTGGAATTCATGGACAAGGTATTTGCGGCAAAGGGGCTCTTTGCCGGGGGGTGGATTGTTCATTTCTGCTGGAATTCATTTCTGCTGGAATCAAACTAAATCAGTAAAAACCACGTAGAATCTAGAAACATGAGCAAGAGTCAAAACGCTGAAGCCAGAAGATGTAACACTGATCTTCTGGCTACCGTACCTGTTTTGATATATTTCTTCTTCAAAGACAAGCCGCCCAAGGAAGGTCAGATTCAGAAACGAGCTCCCTCCAACTTAGTATTGGATCCCATTCTTCCTTAATCCAGATAGCAAAAACTCAAATAACCAATTTCTGACTAGACCGACCCGAAATATAAAACAGAATAGAGTGTTGGGGAGAAGGAAAGAAAGTGATAGCTGAGGATGAGTCCTTCTTCTCTCTTTCTTCTTCTTCTTTGTATAAATGTAATACTCCCCGGGGACCGTTTCGATCCCCCGCACCCCCGAAACTCCCAAAAATGCTACGGAATCCAAACCAAAACTTGTGAAAAACTAGAGGCTGCTGCTGCTCCTCGTCACTTTTTCTTCTCCTCCTCGAAGGCGTGGCTTATGCTGCTCCACCTCGTCTCTACCGTAATCCCAATTCGTTTTGTCATGACGACTACATATAAATGGAGGAGGAGACGAGATGGATGTACGTCGTTTGTTTTTATTCGGAAAACAAGAAACCGAGTGGGAAGATTGGTGTCCGTTATGAATCAAAACGAATATGCTCTTTTTGCAGTCAGTCATGTTTTTGGGGAGAGCGGTTTGGAGAATGCTAAAATGAAAGGGCATGATTCCCTCCGAGGCGCGAGAAGAATTGAGGGTTATACCCTGGGCCTTCGTACTCGATTTAAGTTCTTGAGTCTTAAAACTCAAATGAAGTAGTTAGGTCAGCTACAGTAAGACTCACACACTCAATATAAACCTTAAACCTCAGTAACTCTAGAATAAGGAATTCTCACCACCACAACTCACTCAAAAGGACATACCACTAGACAGAAGTATAGTCATTTACAATTCTCTCCAGACGTAACTTTTTCTTCTCCCAGTGACTACGACGAATTCAAATTCAGAAATGCAGAAAAAAACGAAGTGATACAGCTCTGACGGAATAAATCATGAGAGCCAGGCGTGATACTGGGCGAGAAACGTACCCACGGAGTGAGGTTTTCGCACACTTGCTTGCTGCTTATTTTTCGATACAAAATCAAGTGATGAAAATGAAAAAAAAAAAGAAATAGGAAGACGAAAAAAACGGAAAGAGGAGAAGAAGAAGAAGACGGGTGTGGAGATTCGTATGCTTAATAATTGGTTGGAAAGGGAGAGAAGGAGCTCTCCGTTGAGCCAAAGGAGACAAGGCCTGTAATTAGGAGTTCTAGAAGAGGATGGAGGAGGAGTGAGAGCTCGAATTCGACTACTTTGATATATACGCCCACCGAAAAATATAGAATTATAGAGAGAAGTGGAGAAATCAGAGCTCCACGAGGTGGGCGTAATTAAAAAGAAGAGTTTGAAGTTGTGATATTTAAGGGTTGCCCCAAATGTGGATTGTTGGTTACCAGACTTTTAAGAACCAGATACTTAGATTTAAGCTTCGATATCGACGCGAGAATGGTATTTTTTGTGCACCACTCTTGAAGAACTCGCGTTTTTTTTAATTTGCTGAGTATCGACTTCCAGCTACTCACTGCCGCGATACACAGCTTAATGAAAAAAAAACATGATTCGAAATTTCTGGAATGTGAGATGATATGGAATTGTTCACAGTGATAATTTACTGGTACGGTGTGTCTTTCTTTTCAAATTTTCAAAATTTGAACGCCTGCTCTGACCTACAGTACCGCGCACAAGTATATTAAGTTTTGGTTTTTTCAGTTGAAAATGGCCAACTTTGAGAGTATGTCATGGTAATTCCGATTGTCCCATAAAGTTGATTTTTAATGGATCGTACAGAACAAAGGTCCAGCTCCATTTTTGTAGTCGACAAATTTTTTGTACGATCACTCCCTAGAGAGTTATGGTCATTTTAAGACGACAGCTCAAAATTTTATGACGTCCGTACAAAAAAGTTGCCAACTACAAAAATGGAGTTCTATTCTTGATCTGTTTGATCCATAAAAATTTATTATGTGGGACAGTTAGTTTTACTATGACACGCGGCTCCCAATCCATGAAACCCTCTAATTTTCACACCCTTCCATCTCCACTCTTCCAATTTCCAATTTCCCAAAAAGAAAGAAAAAGGGAATACCAGATGACAGACGAAGTCTTCTCACACCGTCACCAAGATTGACGACTAAATTGGAGAAGAGAACCATGGAATTTGAAGAATTATAGTGGATGAAAGAAAAAAAAGAGAAAGGATTCGAAAACTAGCGAAGGCAATTGAGCATTTTGAAATTGAGCCGAAAAGCTGAGAAGGACAACGGGAAACAACGAGAGGAAAAGGAATGGAAGGGAAACAAAAAATGGACGAACGAAAGTTTTGGTATAAGGTTTTTGGAATTTTGGAATTTTGGAAATTCGGGGAACTTGGAGAGCAAGAGGACTCCGCCATCTTGCTTTTTCGACGCTTCGGTAGAGCGTGGTGACCCAAAAAAACTTATCAGAACTGAAATAGACGTTGCCCACCTTTTTAAAATGTTATCATCACTTCGGAGTGTCGAATGTATAATTGCTATTTACTACAATTTTAGTGTCGGTCTGCGTCATTCAACACGACGTTCTCAGGTAAAATATGAAATCAGAGAAAAATAATTATAGAACTACAAGTTTATTTGTGGAGAGAAGAAGAAGAAGAAGAAGGATTTTGTAAATTTGAAGTTAGATTACGTCTACACTTTTTGATCTCTCAATCTTGCAATGGGATCAAAATGTGTGGAATCAGAAGCTTGCAGCAGTCACACTGAAGCCGTTGCGAAACCGAGACGCCTTAAAACCGTACAATCTTAAACTTGAAAAAATAAATTGATAATGGGTGAAACTTCTGTGCAGACAAGCAGCTCCAGAACACAAAAACATACCAAAATAATTATTTCCCGTGAGAACCAAAAACCTTCAGAGAACTGAAAAATTCACAGATCTGAAAAGCCTACGTGCAATTTTCAAAACCCCAAATCAATTGGTAGTATCAAGATACTCTAAGAAATTGATCCTGAGAAAATTCTTCTGAAAATGATATCATCAGTGTTTTTTTTAATTCAAAAACCGAATAAAACTGGCTATGGTCGAGCGTTTCCCTTCGTATGACGGGACGGCTCGGATTGAAAAATGATGCGTTTTTCTCTTTTTTTGGGAGGGATGGCGTTAAGTGAATTTGAATTTAGGAAAAGAAAGAGAAATGGTTTCGAATTTCGACGTACTATGAGATGAGGATACGTAGAAATGATGACAGAGATTTTTGAGGGTTAGGAAGGGGGAGCAACTGGAAAGATGAATGTCTGCTTTACCGATGGAGTGGTTTATAAAAAATTTTTGACAGTTTGCAAATTACAAATGTGGTACATATAAAAAGATGCAAATGAGTGTTACTTAATGAATAAGCAGCATCTATAAATGCAGAACTTCTAAAACTCAAGAAAATGATCGAAACAGAAAAAAATAGAAAAACACTATTCCAAATCTAGATTATCCTATCTCAGATTTTCCATAGCTTGATTTGTGTTTGAATATGTTTTATTTTCTCTTCCCGAACGACTTCAGAAGAAGAGCCACGTCCCGTTTTCGTGCCGTTTCGTTTCCATGACAAGCTCATTTCATTCTCCTTCTCCCTTTCTTTTTTCCCGTATTTTTCATCTCGATTACGACCTTTTGTCATCTGAAAAGAGCACTGAAAACGAGGAGAGAGCAGGTATTGTTTCGAACAATTTTATTGGATGTATTCGTTACTATTCGTTACGGGACTACAAAAAAGAATACGAATTCAAATTTTACGGAGAAGAAGAAAGGAAATGTAGTCGTCTAGATTTAAAGGAATGGATAAATGAATCGCGGGATTTGGAGTCGTAAAGTGGTGAGTGAGTATTCGAGTATAAAACGGTAAGTCAGCAAATTGGAAAAAGAAAACAAAGGGAGTATTCTGGAATTGGTAAACTTCGTAGAAATAGGGAAAGAACAGGAAAATTGAAACAGGAAAGACAGCGATGCAGGAAGAATATCGTGAGAACAGTGATGCGTAGACTTTCTGGAAAATGGGAAACGTTTATTGAGCAATCATGGTATTGCAGTCACACTTGATTGATTCGAAAGTGCTCAGAATATTGATAAAACGTTGTCTTTTTGAGTTATTGCAACCAAAATACCGTATAACCAATAATAGAGGGACACCGCTAGCAAGAGTTTGAAGCATCCTATCTCGGCTGTCTTTAAAGATATAAAAATGTTTTCAACTAAAGAAATTTTCCATGAATAATAAGCTAGATTTTGTCAGTTAAAAGTTTTTTGATATTTCATTTGGAAACCGAGATATACCGCCGCGAGCAAGCACCGCTAGGTACGCCTCCATTACAGGTTTTACGGTAAAAATTCTATCCTGAAAGTCTTTATCTACAAACTAGAGTAACCTTGGAATGAACTATTTCATCTGTGACAATTAATGCAATGCTAGAAGTCTTTTGAAGGTTTGTTCATGCTTCGAGCATCGAGAATATTCCTTCCTGAATGAACAATCGCCCAAAATTAAGGTCGATGCACTCAGACCTTAGTAAGGCCTCCTCGTTTGAAAACAATGTCTTGACGCTCATGGATAATGAACAAATGTATTAAAATACACTTTTACATGTCATGAATAACCACATTATCAGTTATAAAACTTATATTAATGTCATAATATAAGTTCATATTTCATTGCGTTGTTAGGCCCCAGACGATCCAATTACTGTTTTACCAGTCTGTGATGTCACCAATTGAAATTTCAAAATCTTTTTCTCAATTTTCAAAAAAAAAAGACTTCAAACACCCGACCTCTTCTCCCATGATCAAGTGAAACTATTTGGGCGTAACCCTATTCTTCTTTCAAATCCATCAAAACATGACTCATCGTTTCCCCTTTCATTCTTCTTCTCATTCTATTTCAAAACCCATTTCTATCCATCTCTCGTTCTCCCGTATTTATATACTGTTGGTTCTTCACTTCTACTCTTTTTTCAAGAGAGTTTTCTCTTTTTTTTGGTCTTCTTTTTGAAGTAGTTCAATGTAATTTTGTTTCAATTTTTGATTCTCCAATGAACTCGATCAAAGATTTTTGAGGTCGAGTGAGAACAGCTGGTCTCAGATGAGAGATATAAATATCACTTTGATCTTCTCTTCGTTTTCTAGAATTTCGCAATTCTTTTTTCTTTGTCGGCAAAACTGTGGACCCTTTGTAAAAGTTTGATGCAATTTTTCGGTTTTTTTGAGTATTCTCAATTTTTCTGATTTCAGATTCTTAATTCAAGAATTTTTTCTCAGACTGTTTTGAATTGCAATTCTCGAATTATTCTTTGTTTCGAGAACATTCATCTATATTCTGACTCATTTCCTATTACCAATTCTAAGTCAATTCAAATCGACTAGAATTTCGAAATTCTTCTCCTTTCCGTTCCCTCTTTTTCCTCTTTTTCTTCCTGTTTTTCCATCCGACTTCTCTTTTTCTCTTCTTCTCTAAATCTCTTCTCCAAGTTATTTTCTGCCTCTTTTCAACCTATTTTTACAGTCAAAAACACTACTGCGCACTCCTTCTCTCCGTCTCTTCTCTTTCTAATTTTCACCTTTCAACCCACTTTTTCTCTCTGGGCCCCCTTTGTTTATTCTTCTTTACCCCAGTTTTCGGTTACATCTATATTTTTTCTTTTCGTGCACTTTTATTCCTTCACTTTTTTGTAGTCTCCAGGAAAAAAACGATGTCAGGAGCTCCGCCACCATACACTTCTCAACCACAACCATATGGAAATGTAAGATTTTATTTTTTTCAGTAACTACTTTCAAAATTTTATGGAAAACAAGTCCACCTTGATATTTTTAGTCACCCTACATATAATTACGTTAGTGACCAGAATAACAATAAATTATGGGGTTATTCAGGTCATGTAAAAATGTATTTTAATACATTTTTTCCTTATTCACGATCGGTGAAAAATGTATTTTAATACATATTTTTCCCCCATTTTTCTACATTTCTCCCCAATTTTTTGACAGTTTTTCTACATACGCATGTCGAAAAATGCAAAAAAGAGGAAAAACGCTGTTAGACCAACGGTAAACTGAGATTTGTAAAAAATAGTTTCTCGACTCTCGTGAATAAGAAAAAAATGTATTAAAATACATTTTTACATGACCTGAATAACCCCATTAGACTCCCTAATTAACGTTTTTCAGGCAGGTTACGTTCCCCAAGGTCAGAACCCATACCCAGCTCAAGGACCATATCCACAAGGATATTACAACCCAAATCAGCCGCAAGTGATGTAAGTTTTCCAGTTTTTTCAAAAAAATATATCGTGTCAAAAAATCTGACAATATAGCCGCTGAGCCAGTGGGAAGATAGATCTCTGAAACAATGATTTCATTAGCCTACTGTAGTCTAGACTACTGTCCCTACAGGAACCTTCAAAATCTCAGCTCCCTTCTTCTCTAATCCTCCAACCTCCCAATGAACTCTGAACTCATTCCCTACCTGAAAAAACCAGCAAAAAAGAGAGCCTACAAACCACATTTACCTCTTTTCTTTCTATTTGCACAGTGTTCATTTTCCGGCAGGAAGGAGGGGAGAGGAGGCACTTCTATTTGCGAGTTACTCGAGGTCGCCGCGCCAGAAAATTGTGGGAGAATTGAAGGAAAGAGGTGTTGGAACATAGGACATCTGGAAAAACGAATCGACAGAGAGACATCTAAATTAAAGATTCTCATTCCAGATACGTTCAACAGCCAGCTCCTCAACAACGTCAATCCGATGATAACTGCTGGCTCACTTCAATTTTGGCTCTCTGCTGTGGATGTCTGATTGGAGAAGTGTGTTGTGATAGTCCAATGCTCTGCTGTGTGCTTCCTTGCCCAATTCGTCTTCCACGATTCCGATAATTGCATTTTTGACTCTTATGGTTCTACACGGGTACTTTTGTCATCTTCTGCAGTTATTTGAAAGTCCAATATCCCCCATACCACTTTTTTTGTAAAATAAATTTTCGAATCTTCTTGTCTGCTAGTTACTCTGTCTATATGACACCGATGCCATTGATGCGCAAAAAAACTTGTTCAATCGTCGGGGGGCAAGCGGAGAGGTAGACAGTAGACAATTTTAACTGCGCTCGCGGGAAAATCAAAAGGGTTGCAATTTGTAGAGAGAAAGTTTGAAAGTTCAATGTCAACGCGATTTGCCTAGGCCACATACGAGAATTATTACGTTTTTTGCATTTTGCAGAGTATAATAATCACAATAACCAACAACCAAACGGAGACTCTCGGTGTACGCGTGACAGCGTTTCGCCTCCCTTCCGCATGCAATCGCCTCCTCTTCTTCTTCTTCTTTTTTTCGTTTTCTTTTTTCTCGTCGTCCGGCAGTCGCCGTCCAACAACCTTTCTTCAAGTGCGTGTTTTTTTCTTTTTTCGCTACTTCTCTTTTTCTAATCGTCCAATTGGTTGTTGTATGGGAGAATGGACCGTCTTTGTTCGTGGCTGGAATGGCGGGAGAGAGAAGGGGGACACTGTTTTTCAGAAGAAGAAGAAGACGACCTTGGTGGGCGACGGGGAAGACTTTTTCAGACTGGACAGGAGAGAAGTTGCTGAAAACAATTGACCTAGTTGCTGGGAACTGGAATCTCATCTGGAAGGGACGACTTCTAGCAAAAAACATTCAAATCAGCGATTTCTGAGTTCAGAACAGCTCACGTTGGCACGGTGCCAAAAAGGGGGAAGATTATTTTAAAAAAAAGAGACTTTGTTACCTTTGATTTGTCTCACGTTTCCGATGGGATGGGCTTCTGAGTCGCTGCTCAACGAGGAAGCTTCATAGCTACCGAAAAAGGATTCAGAGTCAGAATCAATTCTACCATCCCCCCGTGGTGATCTAAAATTTTGGTAGTGATCTCCTAAACCCTTTCTCTCTTTTGACATATTTCAAAAACCCTCTTCCTCCCCCCGATTCCTTCCTCCATACCTCGAAACCCAACAACCTCCGACCTCTTTGGGGTTGCGCGGCGCCCGCGGATTAGTTCGCCATCTTATTACTTGTTTAGTTTGCCCCGGCGCCCGCCTCGACGCTCCAACCAAAAAAAAGAGCGAAGAGAAGAGCGTTTTCAACAGTACGCGCAGCCGCGAGACACAAACAGATGAGGGAGAATAGATGGAGGGAAATACCGCGCGGCGAGAAGAGGAATCGTCTCTCTCCGAGGCGGAGGGAGAGATGGCAAAGGTTAAAGGGCGGAAAGAGAAACGAGAGAAGGGGACGACGCAAAAAGAAAAGGGGAGCCAGAAGAAGAGAAGACACACGCGGGGCGGCCGCCCGCTCCCCGTCCGTATGCACACGGTCACGTCTCCAGCAGAGTCCGTGGTCTCTCGCCATCTCTCACCGTCTCGCACTCTCTTCCCGGCGCCCTACTGTTTTTGACGCGCGCGTCGCGCCCTCCTCCGCACCACGTTTCTCTTCTACTGCATCGTCGCGTCCCCCTCTCTCCCCACTAACTGGCGTCTTCTTCTACTTCGGGGGGCCCCCTGTGTGCTTGCTGTGTGTCTGTGTATATTTTGTTACTTGCCGCCTCCCAACCGCACACACATACTACCAACACAACCTCCTCCTTCTCCTCCTGATGCCATTTTTTTTCTATTTTTTCCCACACTCAATGCGGTGTGCGCTCCCCCGTTACCTTTTTTCAAAAATTTCCATTGTTCTACATCAGTATACTAATAGGCTTCAGGAACAGGGGGCGAATCCCAAAAGTTTTGGTTACGGTAGCTTCCAACTCTCCCTGCTAGAACTCAAACTGAGATTCTGAAAGGCGGGGGATTCGGAGAACGCGCCATCAGCTTCTCCGTTTTTTTGAAGAAGACACCTGTTCGGCCTCTCCGGAGACTGACAGTCTGCGCCTCCTCGGTTCTTCCGCTATCTCTTCTACTCTCTGTGTTTTTTTCGGTTCTAAATTTCGAAACCGTCGTTATCAAGAACCTATTTTCTTCTTTTCAATTTGTTAACAGTTCCAGTTTTCCTTATTACTTTTTTCCTACTCGGTTTTCATGACGCGCCTCCAAAATTGTACTTTTTTCCAAACTCCGAATCGCAAGATATTGTATTTTGCAGATATGTCAGAACAGTCAGAAGACGCGGAGGACATTAAACCGACCATGTCAACGGCACCAGATGATTGTATGGAGTCGGATCCGATAAAGGAGGTGAGTATGGGGTAAACATCGGAAGGAGAAGATGTATTTGGGATTCATTTCAATTGTGGGACACTTTTTAGCCGCTCGGACATCTGGACTCCTAAACTGACCGACTTAATTCTGACTTGAGAAAACTTGAGACAACAGGATACACAGACACACAGGCAGACAATCAGTTACAATGTTCTGTTAGAAAGACCTCGAGGCGCCGAGCTCATTTTTCTATTTCTCATTCACCATTTCATTTTGGACATCAGGACACCGGACACACAGACAGTCCAAGGTTTTAAAAAAGCTTCCGACCGTTTGATCCAGCTTGGAGTGGCTGGAAACATCTTGTGATCCTGATATCTGTTAGGACAGTTGATATCCACTTGGGTTCAAAATTCGGATATTAAGATAGGCAGCCACACATAAACTTAAGGAATTATTTCTCGGTAACCTGGACATCCGGATTTCTAGACACACAGATAGACCATCAGATACAGCACTAGGCTTTCGCTCCGAGAAAATACCGCTACAGTATCGAAGACACGAAATTAGAGTAATCCTCTGGATATCTGGAGACATTGACACACATACAGACTTTTCCGATTTTCAGGTTTTTATCTGCTCTCCCAATTACTAGTGGCTCCTTTACGTCTCACTGTTTTTTTTTGCTCCGCTAATACTCCCCACATGTGTTTTATACTCCATTTCCATTCCTTCCCATCTGTACTAAAATCAACAGTCAACACACAATTTTTGCAGATAAACTTCCTTCTGGCAAGTAGTAAAAACATGAAAATCGAAGAGACGCCCGTCTTCAATATCCGACTAATTGCCGAAGTGAAAGCGCGTCCATTTCTATACGATCAATCAGATGAAGGATATAATCTGCTGTCGTGGAGGAACTCGGCATGGAATGAGATTGCTGAAAATTTGGAGACCACTTGTGAGTTTTGACTCGAATATGGTCAGATAGTTTAAATAAGAATTATATTTCCAGCTGAGCATGTGAAAACGAGATGGAAGACGTTGAGGGATCGATACAAGAAGGAAGAGAAGAAGGAACGGATATCCAAGAAACCATCTAGTTGGGTATTCCAGCGACCCCTCAAGTTCATTCAAGCACATTTGAAAGATCGACAGTACGTTTCAATTCACCATTTTACAGCTCTACAATTTTCCGTTTCAGCACCGATGAGACTGACTCCAACCCTTCCTCAGACCACTCTGTAAAACAAGAATCCGGTGGTCCTGGCCACGTGTCACCTATGGAAGCAGCCATGTCTTTCATTGAAAATGAACTGATCAGAACCCAGGAGACCAACTCATCCAAGTCTTCAACTGATGTGGATTCAAGCTCCGCCTCCACCGCCTCAAGTTCTTCATCCAAAAACACGGGAGGAACTCAGGAAAGAGCAGATGGGAATGTGGTGACACCTCCACCTCTGCCCATCCCAATGGCCGTCACACCTTCTCCATCAGCCACGTCATCAGCATCACACAACGGAGTGGGACCAGCAGTAAAGAGAAGTCGAGTCTCGTTGACTGATGGAATGACGCCAATGTGAGTTCAGAGAGCTACAGTATACCTTTGTTTTCGTCGTTTTCCCGATTTGGAAGGTTATATGGGAAGTAAATAGAGAAACGTTCTGAACTTTAGGGATGACAGGGGTGAAAAGAAAACGAGAGAGTGACAAAAAGTAAACAAATAAAATCGTTCGGAGAAGAAGAAGCAGAAAAAGTGTCTGCGCTTCTCGCGAGGAAAATGGAAATAGAACAGTTTTTGTTGACTAAAAATATAAATATGCATATGCAAAGGAGGTCGATAGACACATAGTTAGACTTAAAATACATCTGGATTCATGGAAACACAGACAGATAGACATACGTTATTCAGTTTCAAGCGGAAAACGACGGACTTTGTGTCACGATGTCCGACAGTGTCCCAAAACATTTTAGGTCTGTAGTGTGAACAGATAAAATTCAGAGCTTCATTTTTCTAGTTAGTGACTTTTTTGTGCTTCACCCCGGATAGTTACGTCCCTTTGGAGTAGACAGTAGAAAAATAAGCAGCGCTTCAAGTTGAGAGGGACCTCTACTTTACCGCGTTTTATCTCTGTAGAGAGGGGCCATACAAAAAAGTTGTCCACTACAAAAATGAAGCTCAAGGTTTGAGCTTTGTAGTCTAGAAATTTGGAGCCGAACGAGCAACTCTTGGCTCCATGTCATACTTCCAAAATCCTTACTTAGTTCGTTTGTCGATGCTTTACTTGTTCGAGCTTTACCTTTCTTGGGCGGATTCATACAAAAATGTTGTCAACAAAAAAATGAAGCTATAAGTTTGAACTACATTTTCTACAAAGCTAGCTCTTTGTCACTCGGTAGCCCCATCTGAAAGATCTCAAATAAGCTGCAAAAACAGAAAAACTTGGAAACATGGGCATAAAAAGAAAAGAATTCAAAACAGCTTTTAAATGTAAAATACAGTATCCAGATTCCAACGCTCCCATTTCCAGATCATCTCGAAACGCCGCCGTCGCCGCTGCAACAAGTCTCGGTCTCTCATTCCTACCCGGTCTTTCACAATGGGGAACGACACGAGAAGAAGAAGAAGATGAGATATTCGCGAGAATGATTTCTATCAAATTGAGTAAACTCGACGCGAGAACCAAAGAAGTCGCCAAGTTACAAGTACTCAAAGCGATATTTGATGCCCAATTTACGACTCCGCCCACTACTTAAACTCATGCTTCGGGTGATCTCTGTTACCCGGTGTAGATACATCTACTACAAGTGTTCATAACCGTGTCTCTGATGCTCATAATCCATCTCTTCAACCTATTTCACTTCTCTCTTCAGTACTGTCCGTACCAAAATATCTCTAAAATGAATACCAGTGTTTCTATGCATCGTTCTTTTATCCCAGTGCTAGTTTTCATACCGACGTAGTAGTGCTTTTGTTTGTCCCCGTTATGTTTTCTTCTGTTGTGAATCCGTTGATGGCCTAGAGTTTCCTAGACCCCTTTTCCAATCGGACCCACAATATAATAATCGTTCGTGTAAATTTCTCCCGTTTAGACATTCCTCGTTTAGCCCTATCCCGTGCTCTCCTCCCCTGTCTCTTCTCGTTTTCTTCCCTGTTATGTTTTCTTTTTGTACCATGTTGTGAATAGATCTTCTCTTCTTTTTCGTGATACATGCATATAAAACTATATATGAACAACTTTATTATGATTCCCTTGTTTTCCCAATTCAAGTTTAAATGAACAAATTAGTCAAAAACTGAGCAGCAGAGTTCAGCGCAGCAAGTGAGCAGATAGGTACACGCACAGCACATCAGACAACATTGACAGCAAGCGCAACAGTCGCAGCAGTTGGAATCTTGACGCTGTTGTTGATAGCCTGGTTGCTGTTGATAACTGGAATATCGATTGATTGATATCTGGAATCCAGATTCTGGACACACTTCCAAATTTTCATCTCTCAATAATTCAAGAAAAACTAACATGATAATCGGCTGTTGATTCGGATACGGTTGTTGAGTGAATACTTGTCCACCATTCGGACCATAAGAAGGATGTACTGGGAAGGACATGCTCAGTACGATTCAAAAAATGGAAGGACAAAGAAAAAATAACTGGCGACTAGTGAAAAAGAAGCCCTCGGAAAAGCCATTCGCGGGGAGATGTCTCCAAGCAACCACTGCCTTGAATGTCGTCGTTTTACTAGTGAAATGAGAGAAATGGTGGAAAACTTGCGCTTGTGGTCTCGTTAGATTTTTGAGAGGAAAAAAGAAGATTTCTGAATGAAACTGTATGGAATACAATTCTGAATGAAACTGTATGGAATACAATTCTGAAAATGAAGGAAGGAGATATGGAAATGAAAGTTTAGGAGATATTGTGTATTTTTTGAAGGAAAGCTTTTTCGATTTTCAACAATTTTCAGAAGAACAACCCTGTTTTCCGACAATTTAGTGATGAACGGTGTGAATGGCAAGAAATGCGTGATAAAATACCTGAAACATGTGCCTCAAAACTTCTAAAAATGTTAAATCTTCATGATGAAAAAAATTGATAACAATTTCTATTTGTTTTCCGATTGGAACTGCTCAATATCGCCTGAAATTGTCTTCAGAATGCAATTGGATACCTACCGTAACTTTTAAAGGCGCAGTGTCCGGTTTTTGCTCGGGTCTCGACACGACACTTGTTTTTACAACTTTTACCCATAAATTTTTTATTTTTTGTTGCAGAACTCACTGCTGATTTCAGCTGTATTTCAGCAAAATCTATTTATTATTGCTGCTGAAACCCTTTTTTATTAATTAGATAGTTTTTTTGTAATACCAAACTAGCAATACGTCGAGCATTTCTATGTTTCTGCTAACTTTTCTCAACAAATTTCTCAATTTCAAAAATTAAAAAAATCTATTCTCAATTATTTTTATTCAGATGACAAAATATGCATGCCATAATTCCAATTCAAACCTGCCGCCGTCTACTCAACTTGGCCGCCGTTGCCCGTTTTCCTCGGTCACCTCCATCATTTCTCCTCTTCCAATGCACAAAAATGAGTTGCGAAGCGAGTCCGAGTACGAGTAAAGAAGCACAATGCGAAATTTGTGGACGGATTTTAAAGTCGGAAAAACATCTGAAAAATCACGAGAAGACGCACGATGAGGACGAAAGGTTTGCACTTGTTTTATCGAATTTTTAAATTAAATGATTTAAAATTTCAGAAAACTGGAATGCGCTACCTGCCAAAAACGATTTCACACTGCCGAATTGCTGCGGAAACATCAATTTGTACACAAAATAGCAAAGTTTGTGTTAATATTTATTATAATTAATTAATTGATGCAATTAACTGTTTCAGAAAATCAATAATATGCGATATATGCGGAAATGCATACAGTTCGAACACGGCGTTGTCAAAACATCAGAGAACTCATAAATCTACGAAAAGGTGATTAATTGAGATGCAAATTGTTATTTTAGATAAAATCATGTAAACTTTTTCACGAAAAAGTAACATTTTTACGGAATAGTGTGTAATATTACATGTAATTTGATAATTTTTGTGGCACCAAACGTGTAATCTGTATTTTAAAACAAGGCCGAATTTCTACCTCCAAAAATATCAGAATTCAATCATTAATTAAGCGCTAAATTAAGTTTCCTCAATTGTTTTTTGAAATTCTTTCAAAAAAAAACCATAATGATTAATTTTTTCCAGATTCACATGTCCCACCTGCTTCGCATCGTTCGATTTGAGCGATCCATTCAAAATTCATCTACGAAAACACGATAATTTGAAACCATTCGGATGTAGTTACTGCTTCAAACAATTCTCATCTCGATCGGTTTGTCGAAGACACGTTCAATTGATGCACGAAAATCAGAAGAAAGAGAAAACGAAAGTGGACGTAAAATAATGTAAAATAAAGTTGATTTTCAGAGTTTGAGTAATAATAAAATATAAATTATTGATTATTTTAATTTTCAAATTTTAAATTTTAAAAAGAATTCAGCCGAAATTTGAAAATGCGACGAGAAAGAGTGTGCGAAATGGAGAGACGCAGACACACTCTCTCGATTTTACACACCCTCTCGTCGCATTTTCGCCCACTTTGAATTCTTTCAGCGCCCAAAGCGCCTCCATAGGCACATCCCTGAAAAGAATGGAATATTTCAAGAAAAATCTTTATATCGTTTCGAAAGCGAATTCAGCATTGTTTTTTTTTCAAAAATGGTTTTGGGAAATCTTGTTGGAAAACAGAAAATTTTTTGCCGGAACTCTGAAAGTGCATTCCATTTAGCCAATTTTCGCCACTTTCACATCTTTCAGAACTTCCTTCGTCTTAATTTCAATTTGCCTTATCCTGCTCCCTGAAACAATATCAAAAAAACAGTAATCCATGCCGTAATAATTTTTATTCTCAAAATTTAAAAAATTAGTGAAAAATACGACAATTCTAGACGTTGTTCTTTCCTCGTTATATCCTAATACACATGCAAAAAAAACATACAAAAGAAAAATGGATATCAATAGAGAAAACTAGTATCCAACACTGAATATATATCAAATATATAATATTTGACAAGAGAGAAAAACCGAGGAATTAGACATGATAATCGGGAGAAGGGGGCGGGGCGAGTGCGTGAAATATCCCGGAAGATGGGGACCCGTAAAGTTATTTTCGAAACAAAGAAAACTGTTTTTGGGGGACGAGTGGACCCGAATAGATTGTGTGGAATTCATAAGGGGGCGTGGCTTTCATCGGGATGAAAATATGAGGAACGAACCAGTATGGGTGAAGGTATCAGTGGGCACAAAAGGCAAGTCATGGGAGAAAATATGGGGAAAAACGGATAGAGAAGGAAGTAGAGAAAATATGTGGTACAAGAAAGCAGAATTAGATTATAATGACAGGGATAACCATATGAAAATATAAGAATATAGAGAAGTTTAGGTGGGATGAATCTCAATGGAAATTCAATCTTCTTGATGGCACATATGCCATCTCTTTTTCCTCATCCGATTCCTCCAGTGATCGTCCCCAACGACGTTGCTGCTGACGGCGAGTCGACGATCCACGTGGCACCATCGAGCGATTCTCATGGGGCACCGTGCCGTATCGTTGGGAGAATGGGGAGGCCGCTTTGAGGGAAACGTTGACAACATAGTTTTGTCCTTCGTTGTTGTCCCAGAATTCCTCGCCAGCCACTTGGTATTGCACACAGAATTCGCACTTTCCTTCCTGCAAAATTATTATTGAGGAAATTGGAAAAAGAGATAAGAAGTGAGCTACAGTAACCCCGGTGGCCAGTACTTACCGTAAGTTTGACTGGAATTGCGATGGTGAAGTTGAAGGCGTCAATGTCTTCTGTGGCGAACAATCGGTGACTGTAGCTGGCGATAATCTGATCCTGTGTCTCCCATCCATTCGTCGTATACCGTACCACCACAACCTTGTCGAAGGCGACATTCAGAAGGTTGACTTGTCCAACGATGCTGCTTCCGGAGGCACGAAGAGCCGAGACACACACTTTTGATTCTCTGGTCTTCAGATTGTATTCGTGCTCTGATCGGTATGGAAAGTTGTGGAGAACAAGACGAGGAGCTGGCTGATTGATGAGTGTCTTCGTGAATGCGGGAAGTTGTGGTGGAGATGAGGAAGAGGGAATCGAGGAGAAGTGGATGGAGAATTGTTGTGGAGATGAGGAGAGGTCTTCCTTGACGAAATATTGAAGATTCTCCAAATCCAATCCAAGTGAATCCGCGAATCGGACACGTTTCACACTTTGCTTTGATCGGCTTCTGCGGAGAGCCGATGGGAGGGTTTTCGATCGAGTGCTGAAAAAGGAAAAGGTTTAGAATATGAAATAGATGAATACAGACCACCGCATCCCAGGAGGCCTGTCTTCAACCCCATCATCCTCTTCTTCAGAGTCACTTGGTATCCATATAGGCTCATTACTAGTAGGGCGGTAGAATTGAACAAGAGTCTTATCAATAGGTTTAGACTTCATTCAGGGAGCCTCCATGACCCGAAACCAGGGTGGGCTTAAATAAGGGGCGAGCTCTTATCTCCCTACACTGGACCACCGGACACCACGTGTCTAGAGTGAGTGAGTGTCTTCTTGAAGTTTCGCGAAAAGGTGAATGTACTATGAATGGGGAGAAAAAAGAGAGAGAAGATAGCTGGTGGAGTCTCAAAAGATACTGATGAGACAATGTTGTGTTGCATGTCTCACGTATCACCGCCTTTTGCTACTTTTCCTATTTTCCAGAGAGGAGCAAGAACCAATCAGTGATAGAAACCAACTGACGTCAGGTTCGCTCTTCGCCTTGTTTATCTTTAAAAGTTTTTGGTAAACCGAAAATAAGTGAGGGGAGAATGCTTCTTTTATTTCACTTATCACCACGAATCGGAACAAAAGACCGACCATTTGGGAAGAAAAAGAAGAAAAAAGAAGAAGAAGAATGATAATAAATCATATGGTTTCCGATTCTTTTTCTTTCCCTATGTTAGGTAAAACTTGGGGGTAAACATCTTGTGATAACATTTACTTTGCCCAATTATCCACAAGGGGGAACCCCAACTTACAGTCTTTCGGTGAATGAGACGTCGGATGCAATACTATCATCTGATGAGAATCCAGAATCCGGTGAGTTCGGTTCGGAGCAGCACGAATCGTCGAAGTAGCAGGTGGCTGATGAGGAGCACAGTGGCTCGAGAAGGAGCTTCATGGTTCTGCCGGTACTTGGGACGGCGGCGAGCATTTTGGTGACGGAGAGCGAGTGAGCGAGGCTGGAAATTGAGAATTTATATAGAGATTCTATTAGAAGCGTGATGGAAAGAGGACACGAAAGAATACAAAGAAGACGAAGCAGAGAAGAAGAAGACCGAGACAATTTCCACGTGGCGAGCGACTTTCAAAATCTCACGTATGAACTAGAAAAGGCAAAAAGAAGAAGAAAGAAGAGTCGGAGAGATAGCAACGGTTGTCTTTGAAAAAGAAGAAGAAACAAGAAGATACAGTATCCGAAAGAAGATATCAATGAAAGAAGAAGAACATCACCTCTCTTCTCCATCTTCTCCTGATAAAAGTGACACAAACACCGTTTATAATACAGGAGGGGGAGGAGGAGGTGGGGCATTTGCACCCGACGACAGAAAATTCGAAAAAAAAAATGTTTTCGATAATGCAGACGCTCACCACGTTGCGCGCGCTCTCTCTCCCTCTCTCCCAACGATTAAAGGTTGTTTTTGTGTTAAGAGAGAATGGAGAAGGAGGCGGTAGATCACAAACTAAAAAGGTGGGTCTACAGAGAGAAAAGGGGGCGGAGCGATGAGGTGACCGTGCACCGAGAGGGAGGAAGGCCGCTCTTTGAAGTTTAATGCGATGGATTTCGTGGTCAGTGATAAGAGTCAATTGGCATTGAGATTGAAAGAAAAAAACAAATTGGAATTTGCATGGAATGGAAAATAGAGAGATATAAAGTTTATGGGCGGTTCAAGGCCGGAAATTCGATTGGATTTATTTATTTTTAACGAGGAAATAATGCATTAAGACACGAGACTAATTCTGGCGGCCTAGAAACCCTCAGATGGAGAAGCCTAGCTTTTGCTGACCTAGTAACCTTACCAAATTACACTTATTACGATCCTTTGAAACCCGCAGTTTCAGCACCTACTTGTTATTTCATTACCAATTCCGGAACGTCACCACGTGGTCGTTTGAAAAGAAAAACTCGCTGAATAGACAGAAAATACTCCAGAGAGGTAAACACCAGCAAGAAGATAAAAAGAGAATGGAGAAAACGCAATCGAGCACAGACTATCGAGAAGGGTGACCCAACAGAAGAGACACGCCATCTCTTCCCCAGAGCGCTCGCACTCGGACGGTCCGTATTGCATTGTAAACTATTGGTCCTAGCGAGGACAGGAGAAGAGGAAAAAGGGAATTGGGAGAATATATTATGTATATGTGGATCTGATGATGATGGGAGACAGATTAGAATCGTCGGATAAATAGAAAGAGATGAAATCGGAGGTGGAGGACATTTACACCCAAATATAAATTATTTATGACTGATGTCTGGATTATAGGATACGGTTAGGTCAAGTGCTAATAGTAAGCTGAAACTGTTTTCAGATTCTAATCATTGAATTAAGAAGTGAAGGTGTTTCAATGTAGGTTGTATGCATGTCTGTATTTTCTAGCTTCAGTCGTCGCCTATTGTTTGATAATTAACAATGCGGGAATGCGTAAGCTGATAATTTTTAAAGATCGTAATAGTTTGTGACAGCTTTAGTTTTTAGTACTAAAACGTAGCAACGCTTCAAGGTAGAGAGGTTTTCAGGGGTAATCCCAAAACTTTTGTAAAAACTGGAACCACAGTACAGTTTAAAATCGCTGATTTTGAGAAGACGTCACTCTATCTCAGAAGCCCCGCTATTTTTAATTTTTGTAGGAATTATAGAACAAGTCTAGAGCTTCATTATTGTAGTAGACATCTTTTTACCACGGAGCCTTCATAAAAAGTTAGAAACCTTCAAAGTTACATTATTTGACTCGGAGATTCATCAACTTGAGACGAGCCGTTACCGGGCTCTATCTCTCTAGGATGAGATTCTACAAAAAAGTTGCCAACTACAAAAGCAAAGCTTTAGGTTTGATCTGTCATTCCTACAAAAATTATCATTATCTGACGTAATGTGGCTTCGTGACGCATTCTTAAAGTACAGCGCCTATAGGATCTTGACGGCATCTACCATGACAACTGAGGTATACTGTAGCTCTCGGCAGTGTCCTGTCATCAACTCACCTCACTTCTATCAAAACCAGCCGCAAAGTACAATCAGAATCTCAACTCAAGTGACTTTCAAAAATTGATATGAAAGTGCTTCCCCCAAGTGTCAAAGTGGCAGAAAGTACCCAAGCCACGCCCCTTTTCTCTTTTTCAAACAGCTGATGCCTTGATACGAATGCCTTCTGTCAAAAGGAGCAGGAAATATTGCATCAGATACAGTAGAAGGTGAGGCAGGGCACGTGTTGAACATGTGACAGTTCATTTAGGCTTTCAGCCATTGACATGTGAAACAAAACCGAAAGAGACGGAGATTCATGTGGTTCTCCTCTCTATTTGTTTTTTTTTCTTGAAACAGAAGAAGAAGATCAATTGGGGAAACCCCCTCTCTAATTGATTGTGACGGCACGGTGCTTCGCCGACAAAGGGAGAAAAAAAGAAGGGGTAATTCGATTTGCAATTAATCCGAAGAGACGAGATGAAGGATATATAAACATGGTGTGATTTGGAAGCGAAAGGATTGGATTATGATGATGGAGACATCAATCGGAAGACGACAGTGACGGAAGATGATGATGGTGGTGAAGGAAGAAGAAGAAGAAGAAGAAGAGGAATGGTCAGTGATAAGAGAAAGAGTATCTGGTAGCAAATACTATGAAATCATAAGTACCGTAACCTAGAAGAACAAGTTTGCGTGAGTCATTGCGTGGGAAGAGCTGGAGGAGGTTTAGGATAAGAGGTACTGTAAGTTCAGGATGAGAGTACTGTAGTTTTAGGATAAGAGTACTGTAGGTTTACTAGAAAACCCATTGGCCAGCTCCTTTTTCACGTGAAATTTCAATGAAAATCTATCAAGCTTTCATCTTAACTTTGATCCGAAAATATTTTTGATCCTAGAAATTGCAACAACTGTCGCCTGGGTACTCATCAGGAACACCTGACCCCGGTCCAGATAATTCTGGAAAAAAATCAGACCACCAAGCAGTGGGCGGAGTTTGTTATTGAAGAGCACTCGGGCGGTTCGGTTCTTTGGAATGAGTTGGCCCCTCTTGGCTCCTAAAATGATATCACTAGGAGAAACCCGTTCCTTTTCGGTTTCATCAATGACCAAACCACCCGAAAAAGAAGTGAGAGAAAAGAGGAGAAGTTCAGAAAATGATCGATAGAATCGTTTATTTTGCTAATCTTTTATCTAGATGATTCTCAAAAAAGGGATACGGTAAGAGAAAGAAACTTCAGAAAACTATCACGTTTCACGTGAACCTCCCTCTCTTCTCCATCTTAAAACCTCCTCAAACGGATACGGTAATGCAATAAAAAAGGGTCATTGAGAGAGGGAGAAGAGGCGCCTGGCGGCTGGTAGCAATCACTATCAAAACATTGTCCGAACTGTTTGCAGATAGATTCTCAATCAGATAGAGAGATAGTGTGAAAGATAAAATAGACGCAGGGAGTGTCTGCGTCTCTCCACTATCAACACTATTTTCATCAATTCAATTTGTCTTCTTCAACCGTATCAATAATGTGTTGTTCATTCACACCACCCCGACACTTTTCAACACTTTGTTGATATAGATGGAGATGGCGACGACGAGTTCATTAATATCAAGGGTTCTAGTGTACCAAAAATTAGATGGATAGGAGAGACGCAGAGAAGCCAGACAGTCTCGTTTCTCTGCGCTCTCTCACTAATCATCGGAATGTCTAAAACTATGAGACCTAAAAGAAAGTTTTCGAATGGAGAAGTTTTCAGCAGAATGTGGTCTACCTAAAAATTTTGAGAAACTTAAGTAAACTACAATAAAATGTTTCTGACCCGCTGTATCAAATCTATTCTTGGTCTCCGAACCTTTGCCAAAGAGACAAAAAAACTCTATCAAAAAATCACTAAACAAAGCGTATCACCGAAAAAAGATCAGCTGGCGCCTTGGTAAATTGTTTGGGTAGGTATCAGCAGCGAAAAAAGTTGAACAAAGAGAGAAAAAAGAGACAAACAGCCTACCCGATTCCTAAGAAAAACGAGAGAAGCCCCCAACATACGAAAATCAAGAGAAAAATGTGTAGAAATTCACGTGAAACATCGCAACAAGTGCACCCGGGTAGGTGTAAAAGCGGAGGAGGAGGTGAAAAGAGACATCGGGTGAGAAGAAGGACAAGACGAGATGGTCAAATTGAGTGGGGCGAGTTATCAGTTTTATATATATTCAACCTTATCACAACTTTTCTGGGTCAATCGGAGAGCATAGTACTAGTAATGTCAGCTTATCAAGAACATTCGATTTGTAAGGCGAAGGTTTTCGAAATTTTCTCGGAGAAATTTCGTCTCTTCCGATGGTTGGTCATCTCGCAGATGTTTGGTTTTGGGTGATGATCGGTGGAAATGAATAAACAGGGTTCGTCATGCACTTAAAACAGAAACATATGTGCAGCTGTGAAGGGTGCTGCTCTAATTTAGAAACATACTTGGACGAGTTAGAATTGGGACGAAATAGAACCACTTCGATACCTAAGCACCCGGTAGTCCCCTTTTCAGACCGCCCGCATTACCAATCACTGTTACGACATCTTACTATAAAATAGTGCACCTATTACAATAGCCATCATCAATGACAAGTGAAAAGACACAAAAGCTAGACGCACGCGAACATCGTTTTATATCGGCCTCTATAAATATCTTCTGATGTGTGTACGAAATGGAACACAAAAAAGATAAAAGAAGATGGAAAAGGACGCGTGACCCTTTCTTGGGAAGGACCCAGAAAAAGAGAAGATAATTCAATCAGAGCAACATTTTGTTATATTTTCTGTTGGGGGTAGAGAAAGAAAGACGGATAACTCAAAGAATAGCCAATAGGTTTTGGAAGGGAAGGGAATGGCGTGATAGATGTGTGTGGAACAACTGTTTCCAGGGGTCCCCTCAACACCGGACACCGCTTGGGATGAAGAGTGGACAAGACACGAGGAGCATCGAGCACTCAATTGTGCAATTTATTTGCAAGAAGTTGACAAGAGAAAAAAGAAAAAAAGACGTTCTGTTTGTCGTTAGAGAGTGTCGTTAGAGGCTCACAAGTTTTGTGAAGAGGATGGAGAAATGATTTTTTGAAACTTTTAGTTGTGCTTGGCAGGTTTTCGATTTCAACGGGGAGGGAGCAAAGAATTTTGAAAAAAGAAACGGTGTAGAATGTGGAAGTTTTGAGAAAGTGAGATGAGAGCTCTGGGAATTTGTGGAGAGGGCTCATGGATGATTTGGAACAGAGGCATTTTAAGACCAAGAAATCTCAAAACCAGACACTACGATACCGTGAAAAGAAAGATTCAGAGATTTTCCAGGTTTCCAGACATCTTGGTTTCAGTTTGACTGGATAGTAAATGTCTAAAGTTTCAGACGCCTCCCGGCCAAATTACTAAAAACAATTTTCAGCCAACTCCTCCAAAATAGGCCCACCCTATGACATCACGTGACCTAAACCCTTCTGCAGACACGTCTGATCCTTAACATCTTCCACCTACCCAATGTCTCCATGGTGTTTTTCATGAACATTGAATCATGAATATATCACGGGGAGGCCTAAGAACCATCTGGGAGTAAACATTGCCTTACTCCATAAAAGAGAGGCAACAGTAACAGAGTGATTTCATTTTATATCTGTTATTTTGTGGTGTATTTATTTTTTCAGATATTCCCGTACTATAAGGACTATGACCTTCCAGATCCTTCTTCCATTTTGTCCTTTCACTTAATGCTTTCATTGAGAACCTGAAGATGAGATCTTTGAAACTTCCCGTGAAGAAGATGTCGAAGAAGAGATGGGGTTTCACATGGATTTCAGGTTGCCGTCAGAAAACCGATTGAATGAGATTTTGAATCTGTGGCGACATAGAAGCTACCGAGGATATTCCATTTTTCAATTGTATACGCTGGAGTACTGTGTCGTAGTACTGTAGCTTCCCGAGCTTCTGGTTCCTCTCGGCGCTAATCCATCTTTTGAATTACTGTATCAGCAACTGGAACTATCTAGTATAACCAGGTGGTTATACTCCAATGTAGGATACCCCCGAGGCCTGTGTGTTGCACGCGAATTCTCGGCTCAGCTCTGAATCAATTTCTTTTCAACTTGCAACAAGATTACACCACTTCTCATCAGAGCGCACTTGCATCATCTTGTTTTTCAAAGTGCAAAGCTAATCTTTTGATCTACATCTCTATCTTTTTGGGAGCTCTTTCAAAAGTCTCAATTTTCTCTTCTGCTTTTCAAATTCTCAGTTGTCACATTAAAGCCACCTGTCATCCTTCAACTTTCACCTAGCTTTTTTGTTATTTTTAGTCTTACTCTCTCTCTGTTTTGAGGTCATGTTGCACCCGTTGTCCCTCTCCATAATGTAAACATCATTTCAATTTCTCCTAAAAACAACAGTTCTCCTTATCAATTCATCCCTCTCATTCACTGATCATCTATGTTTTTCATCCCCTTTTTTGGTCGATCACTGATCATTGGTGCATTGGAAAAAGACATTGATAGTAGTAGTACGGTATGATCTTCAAATGGAAAAGAGAGAGAATTGTTGATCAAATCAATCAAAACAACTAAAGGAGAAGCAGAAGCGTCGCAAACACAACCACCACCAACTGACTTGTTTGTACGAAAATGAGAGAAAAAGTTGAAGCTCAGAGATTGAAAAGATTGGAAACAGCTGAAGAAATTGGGAGAAGAGAAGAGATAGGATGATCAGGATGAAACATCAAATCTGTATTTATTTTTGTTGGGTGCAAGTTGGGTAAATGAAAACAAAGTGGTCCGTTTGATGATGAGGTATCGAGTTGAGCGACACTCTAGTCTGAAGTTCGGATTGTTATTGAATCACTTGGAGGGGTTACGGTATGTGTAAAGTTCAGTATCAACCACTCTTTTTCTGCAGAATTTGCAACAAAACGACCTCCGGTTCACAATTTATGGGTTACGGTACAGAATTTTTTCGTTCATTTGGAAGAATCGCGGTGTCAATGAGATACCAATTTTTCAATGATCTTACGATCTTGTAGGTAGTTCTTTCATTTTTAAGGTGACGGCGATTGTTTTAACCATCTCAATAAGAATCTGTCGCAAGACACTTACTGATCTAAACCTACCCTTATTAGATACTGAACCAGTTGAAGCTATTAAAGATAACTCCGCCTCTTAGGCAAGTGACGTCGAGAAAGAATCATCATTATAGCCATTATATGTTTATTTCTCATCCCAGTAAACCCTAACACATCAGTTCAATATTTTCCATTTCCTCTATAACATAAAGTATACTGTACTCCAAATAGTACACTTCTTCACGATTGGTTCACTGCCGTTGAATAAAGATTATAGGAGAACCTCATGCCCTGTCAGATTACTGTAGCAACTTGAGACTTTGCAATGATACCGTACTTCCATAGTTAGAAAACAATGTCAGGTGGCGAAATTTCCATTTCACGACTCTGCAAAGTTGAATGGCAACTCTAATCCATTACCAAACAATAATTAACCTTATTCAACAAAGTAGTCTGCGAAATTTCTGGCATATCATTCTGTTTTAGTGAATACGGCATCATTAAAGGGGGACTGCGCAATTGGAATTCAATTTTTTACATGAATCGACGCAGATTTAGGGGCTGACAATAAAATCCTCTTGAAGGTAGGTCCGGAAATTTGATTCAATTAAGTTATGAGCTGTCAAAATTATCAAACCGCTCCTTTTAAAAATATTTATTTTTTACTTTTAATGCCACAAGCTATTCAAATCGTATTCCTGCAAAATCAGCAACGAAAATAGACGAAACAAATCAAACACTCTATCCAACAGTATCAATAAACAATTTCCTGCAAATGTCTCCACTTCGTTTTTCTTGCAACCAATTACTAGTATTCCTGTCAAAACTAATCAATCATTCACACTTTTTATTTTTACAAAAATTATTAGAATTTCAGCCTGTTTGTTTATATAAATATAACTTCAGAAAGAGAGAGTGTTGGGGGACAACCTTGCAGGTATAGACAATTGAAGGCATCTTTCCTTGAAAACGTTTCAGCTTTGGAAACGAAAAGTCTTCAGATGTGATTGCAGCTCATTCTAAGCAGCTCCACTTAGGCTAGGCATCTCCTAAGCCCTACTCCAACTTTTCGAACCATGAAGAATCATCTGATGGTCTGATCCTCCATGACGTTTTTCTCGCCTATCAAAACATGTACCATCCCCCTCCATAAATCACCTCTTCCCCTTATTATTGACACTCTCATATGTATTCCAGCCTGTTTTCATATACTTCTTGTTTCTTTACACCTTCTTTTCTCTTTTCTCGACCTACCGTATCCCCTCCACATTTTCTTCACGTGTCTTCACCATTTCTCTCGACTCGAAAACGTGTGTGTCCGGGCACAAAACAACGGGGCAAACAGAATTATCAGTGAAGACGAGAAGAAAAGCGATGGAAGCAAAAGTTCAGTAAAATCAGAAATGATTATCAGGACTGATTGTTGATGATTATGACTGCAAATACATATATATTGTTTGTACGCATTTGTACGTACATATGTTTGCAGGTTTTTGGTTTATTATTAAACTGGAAAGTACAGTGGAGGAAGGGGAATGGAAGTGGGATGTTTGAAGCTGCGAAAAACAAAAATATCAAGTTTTGGGTTTGTCAAAGGGGATCGAAGACTGCAATCCATACATTCAGAAAGTATGTTCCTTCTGGAAATGAATCAATGTTAAACCTGGAAAAATCTTCATTCGTTATTGAGATATAAGAGTTGAAAGTTCATATCTTTAATAAATTTTTTATCTATCTGAATCTCGAAAATCAGAACGGATAGAAGTTAATTGTCAATTTCAAAATTCTTCTATTTATTCCCAGGTGACACTTTTCGGAATCCTGTTATAATCATTGTGATATCATCCTTTGAAAATTGCTACTAATAGTAAATATTTCTTAATTGCTAGAGTCGAAAATTCAGAATGAATGAGCCTTTATTAGAGTCTCGATTGTAAAAATACGATACAGTGATACCGAGAAAACACACACAAATAATTATACCGGTACAGAGAAAATGAGGTTGACATGATGACAAATGAAAGAACGAAAAATTGAGATTTTCAAGGGGAAAAGACTGAGAGTTTAGACTATACTAACCATTGGAGCTCTTTCGAAAATATTCTGATGGAGGGATAAATATCGATTATTATTCTCAATTTGAGTCATTGAACCAGGTGGAATATATTCCGTTGGGGAGTATTGATAATGAGTCGCCGGAGTGAAACCAGCTTCAGTGAATCCTCCATCTATGACGACTCGATCCGATGCAATGTCACTTTTGGTGTCGACATGTTCCAGAAGTGCACGGGAAATGTCTCTCTTTCTTTCGAGAGAATCAGTTGAGTCGTTGCTGTCGAATCCACGTTGAAGAAGGAATCGGAGTCTGAAAAGGGAAAAAATACAAAATATCTAGCCACCTAGGGGACTCGAACCCCTGACCTTAAGATTAAAAGTCTCACGCTCTACCAACTGAGCTAAGGAGGCCCTGCGGCAGATGGTTTGCAAAGCATACACTTTTTCAAATGTTCACTGGTTCTACACAGAGAGTTTCGAAACTCTTTCACGTGAATTACATTTTCGAGTTGAAAGTTCAGTTCAATTTTGAATGGAATAATAAGAATGGAGAAAATGTTGAAAAACAGAACAATTAAAATTTGATAAGATTATCAATCTTTTTATTGTTTTCGGGTGTTCATAAAGTTACCGTACCCCTTTGCAATAAAAAGATCTATAAAAGTTCTTACCTGAACAAATAAGAAGCGAAGAAGAATGCAGTGACGACGTGGAAGAATTGGAACATGCAGAAGAAGAAGATAGCCATTGGGGAGTGCTCACGGAAGAAGAAAAGAAGAAGTGCGGAGCAGAAGAAGAAAACCTGAAAAGAAGGACATCCGGACACCAGTACAGACAGACAGACATACCATAAAAAGAGAAGTTACAGATGCATTGATAGCTGGTCCCAATGCTAGAAGTCTATCCGAAGAGCATCTTCGATTTGTTCTGGAATTTCAGACAATTAAAAAAAAATCGATTTTCAGCTCTACCTTGTTCCACTAGCAATGTAGACATTCCATACTGCATAAACAATTGAAATTGAGAATAAAACTGCTGTTGGTAGGAGATAATTCGAGATGAATAGCCAATCAGTTCTCTCAAAAAGTCTTCCTATATCCAAATCCCGACCGTCAAGAAAGTAGTAAGTTGTGAAGGTGAATAGTGAGGGAGTCACTGAAAAAAATATCTTCGTTTTTCAGTCTTTCTTCCATCTGAAACTCACGAATTCCCATTCCAAAAACATGTAACGGCCTCGAGAAGCATCCTTGTGGCTCCTCCTCTTTGATGTCGTAGCTGATTATTGTAGTGTGGATTGAATAGAGAACTGGAATCTTATGGTGTGATCTCTGAAAGTGTGCTTCAATGATAACTCACCCAAACACAGTAATCCAGATGAGGCGATGACACAAAACTGAAGAACAAAGTGGAGAAGTGTTGAAAAAGTGAATGGTTCTCCGACTTGTGGTGCCAAAAATAGGAGAAGATGAGATAGATGAATCATGAAGACGAAGAAAAGGTAGAAGAGGAAGGCACAGTCGATCGGTTGGTTTCTGAAAAATCTGGAGCTGAGTGTTATTGAGAAGAACTTGTAAATCTACCCCGTACTTCGTAAATCTGCCCAAGACTTTGTAAATCTACCCAATACTTCGTAAATCTACCCAAAACTTCGTAAATCTACCCAAGACATCGTAAATCTACCCAAGACTTCGTAAACCAACTCAAGATTTCGTAAATCTACCCAAGACTCACTTCTGAACGGCTGCCATGAAAAGAAGCATTACTGTACACACCAATGTGACGAGTGATGTTACAGTAGGCATATGAGACGCCAGATCCTTCCAGAATGACTCGGAATTATAGAATAGTCGGTCCTGAACAAGTTCAGAATTAATCATTATCCCTATAAGAAATGACTAACCGGTAGCAATGAGAAAATTCCGAAGTGATTTGTCTCACACTTGACATATCCATGATAGTTATGCTCTATTCTTCTGATTCCTTTTGTCGACCATGCTCCCGCTTCTTCATCATAATAGACACAAGTGTAGTTGTCAAGGGTATCTGGATATCTCAAATAAATCGACATTCTCGTGGATCCAAATGGCTCTTGACTATCCGGTTTCACCGAAATAACTGGACTTTTTGGTTCAAGTAACTCGAATAACGTGCCATTGGATGCGCAGACAACTCGAATGACATGATTCTCATCAGTCGAAGGAAGCTGGAGTCTACACTTCTTTCCGATCAGATTATCATTTGGTTCGGCATGCTTCACCCATTCAATTGCTTTCATATGAATTCCATTATCCGGAGAGGACAAGGAATACGGAATTGGAAGAGTGAGGGAGAAAGATTCGATGACTCTCCACGTGTCTGCTCGAAGCATTGTAGTGTTTCCAGGAATACGGTCTAGATCCGCTTGGACAACAGCGTCGAGAATTAGAGCTGTCATTTCAGCAATCTTCTGATCGAATTGAGCATGTTTGGATAGTTCCCGAGAGAAGGAAGGGTATGAGAGAAGATCACGGACGAATCTGGAAATAGGGATAGAGTTCGTTGTAGTTTAAGCTTCGACATATTTGTAAACCGGGAGCTCTATGACTGTGATCTACTACGGGCCGGATGGCTGGTTGTTAATGTGTCGCGGCCGGGTTAGAATGCCTTTTTTGATCATTTTTGTGTTTTTTGGCACTTTTCACGGCCCGCATTAACAAGCCGAAATCCAGCACGTAGTAAGTCACAGTCATAGAACTCGCCGAGATCTACATTTTGGTATATTTTTCATCTTATAATATTGCGTTTTAAGCGAGTTACGTGCCGGCCCGATTTGAAAGTATGAGTTTCCAAAACAATTCTCCCGTAAAACCGGCACATTGCCCATCTTTTGCCCAAAACCCTGTTCTCACCTCGTCACCGTATTAATAGCCGAAATCGTGGCCGCCTTCGCCGAGTAGGTCCCTATGAGCCCAAGATGTGCCAACACAGATGTTTGTGTCTGACATGAGTTCCTATCCTGCGGTCGTTCCCATATCGCCCGTCCCGCTTCCGAGTCCCATGAGCAGCGTCGTTCGAGAAATTTGTTTTCGGTGACCGGGTTGTAAGGGCCTGCAGGAAAAAAACGGAAGTCCGTTGTAACATTCGGGGTTCAAACTTTAAACTTACATGGAACCAACAATGAGATATTCGTATTCACTTCAGTCCAATCGACCCCTCCCCATATATCGACGGTTCTCTCCGGACCACATCGATCTAAAATTGAGAGAGTGAGATATATATAAAATACATAAATAATAATTAAGTATTTAATCGCGGAAGTGCGGGAACGACCTCTAAGAAGAGAAGGGGGAGAACGCGATTTCCTGTTGGAGAGAGGGAGGAAAAGAATTATGATTGGCTAAATCAGGCAAGCGTATACTCGCTTAAGCGGCATCTGTTTGACACTCTTTACTAGAGCCGGATGAACAGATGTACACCTTCTTACGAGAGAACACGCATGAAATGTTGCGCAATTCATCATTTGGAATATGGAAAATAGGGTTAATCGAAAGAAGAGAAGGAGCCGTCAGAGCAAGAAAGAGAGCTAATGTGTCTAAGAAATTGTATCTCAATTATCCGTTATTTAGGTTGCCGCCTAGTTACAATAATTAGGTGACGAAATTGAAGCTACATTTCTGAAACTTAGGCCGTGTATAGTTCTTGAGGATTCACTAATAGCAAAAAGATTCCCATTAGAAAGTGGGATAATTCTGAATACCCTTAATTAGAAGAACTCTAAAAGAAACCCCGCTTCACTGAACTCGAAAAAACTAACCAATAGTTTCACATGAGACACCCATGAATCCAGGATAACAAAGACAATGAGCCCCTCGAGAATCCACAAATTGCTCGATCCTATTAAAAGAGCCGACATAACAGAGAGGTGTCCCTCCACGTGAGCATTCACCCTTGCAGATTACATCTGAAAATTCAGAAGTCTGCGACGTCTTCCAGTTTTTATCAGGACTCACCTCTATCAATAGGTCCAATCTGTGTCCATTCACTTGACGTCTCCCCATTCTCGTCAATTGCAGTCACTTGAAAACTGACGTTCATCGTGTTCGACAAGGTTATTTTTGTCAAAGCCAACGTCTTCGCTGCTTCCAATTCTTCCTCGTAAACCACCTGATCATCTCTTCGAATGCTCAGCCGATATTTATCAACTGTCCCATATTGAGGATGTTCCCATTCGAATATTTGATATTCTTCAGTCGCCACATTCACATGTAACTCCCGTACCATGGATACTGTCACCGGGATTACTGTGATATTGGCAATTGTGAATAGTTGAGGACTTCCATAGTCTATCGCAAGAATTTGCATTCTTTGAGGAGTGTATGGAGTCAGAATACTCAAGTCTGATTTCAGTTTGAATGTTCCGTCTTGAAGGATTTCGACTAGCGGTTCATCTTTTGTGAAAGCTAGTTTTCGTTCAGAATTATAGATGACTGGATCCTGATCCTTCACTTCAAGCATTCCGATGACTGATCCAATTGGGAGAGTTGTTGGGACATGGAACTTATAAGAGTTCTTGGAGAAAGTAGGGGGATGATGGTTTCGATGAGTGATGTGGACACGGAATGGGAATGTGTGCATTTGGTTTCCAGCACAGAGTCTGAAAAATAAAAATTCAGGTTTTCCAGTTTGTAGAATTTCAAAAAGAAAACTCACAAATGAAGGGTTCCCACTAGATTATTCGAGTTCTTTGTAGCGGACAGAGGCATTTGAGCCGAAGTATAAAAAGCACTTCGACTCGATTTCCATTCGATCCAATCCACGTCAGTCTCCAATTGTCCGAAGCAGTGTCCAAGTGGTTCCGTTGATTTCTGTAGTTCTTGACTCATCGTCAGCCGACTCCCCTTGTCAGCTCCTTCGTGGATTCTAACATCGAATACATCTGGAATCAGACGGGAATTTTTGAAGGTAATGATGAGAATCAAGCGTGCAATAATGGAATACAAATCCGACGTTTACTACTTGAGATTCTGGTGTATGCCGTCATTTCAAGGTGTCTAAAGGGTAAGAAGTGAAAATATTGAAAGGGTAGAAATGGAAAATCTAGTGGAGTTTTATTACAAATCAAACCTTCAAACATTGGCGCATGAATTGTTTCGATTGGTACCCCATCTGTAATGTCGATTTACGGTGGCTAGTGTAGATTTACGGTGAGTGCAACAAGATTTTCACACCCTACGTGTTTTTTGGACCCTGCCCTCTCTTCTTTCCAAAAGATAAAGCCATTGTGCCATCCAACCCCAACACAATAGAATAATGTACTTCTTGTGTTGAGAAATAGCGTGGCAGACAGAGAGACGCAGTCACAAATCGGGTTTTCCGAAACTTGTGAAGTAACTCTCTTTTTTCTCCCTTTTTGTCTTCTGAATCCCCTCCGTTTAGAACGTATACATATAATGAGTCTCAAAAGAAGGATCCCATCAACAAACTATTAGGAGTCGTAGGCATCTTTTCTCCTTGTTCCTCATGAATTATTCGGAGCATCTGATGAAGTTTTCCGCCTCTGACTCTTTCCGAGAAGACGGATTTTTTTATATTCTTGTCTTGGCTAAAAGGCTAGAACTCTCCGGGGACAGACACCTGGCACCCTTTTCTCGTAAAAAAATGTTGAGGGTATGTAATTCAATTGTAGAGGTTTCCCTTCTTTCTTTCGGGGAAATTTGATTTATTTTCTTACCTTCTGATGACCGGATTGAGTGAATTAAGTTGCGAAAAAGGAGAAGATGAACTAGAAGCGACCGCATTTTTTATTTTGGAGCATTGAATTGATGGTAGCTCGAAGGTTCTGGAATGAAACAGGAAATTGGAAATTTGAAAAAAAGGTTGATGAGAAAGAGGAAAACGAAATCAAGACTTGAGTTGAGCTACACAGCCAACGGGCTCTCAGGGTCAGTGATGTGGTCAAAATTGGAGAAATCGGACCAAAAACGACTTTTTTCTAAAACATATTACAAATTTGAATTTCAGAGTAGTTTAGGTATCAAAACATTATTTTTCGAAAAAAACAACTTGTTTTCCCATAAGAAAAACTCCATAAATTGAATTGCAGATCAAATTGAGAGGAGGGTCGAGAACAACAAAAACATCGAGGAAAAAGTTGGAAAAAAGAGATAGAGATTTATGGATATTCGGAGAGAGATTTCGGCAGAGAGGACAAAAAGCAGGTGAGAAGAATGTCAGACGAAGAAGAAAAAGAGCAAAAAAAAGTTAGATATGAGTAGTGCCTGTGCCCTCGCCTTCCCGCTAAATATGCATATAAAAAATAGAAGGGGACAACATATATTGGATACTTATAGGGGCTGTCCCCGGGACCTCTTTTCCTAATGTGAGCATGTTATGTGAAGTAGGCAAAAATAGGGAAGAAGAAGAAGAAGAAGGAGGAGGAGAGGAGCAAGAAGAAGAAGAAGCTGAGGTTGTGGACCACGCCCACTTTGACCTTGTTTTGACATGATGTAAGAATAGGAGACAAGAGGAATGGAGGAGAAACGAACGGCTGGAGTTTCGGAATTTGATAGAATTGGGGATAAGTGGTGATGGGAAGGTAGCTCATATTCATGTTTCAGCTAGTGGTCTGAATTCACATCGGGAATTTTCGGTGCTAGATTTTTAAGCTGAGGCAAATAGATCAGGAAAAAAAGCAAAAAAATCAAGCCACCTAGGGGACTCGAACCCCTGACCTTAAGATTAAAAGTCTCACGCTCTACCAACTGAGCTAAGGAGGCCCTGCGATTCGGAAGAGACTTTAGGATTCTTAGAAGAATTTAATCTTGAGGAACTGTTCTTTGGAAAAGAATTTATTCATTCAAAACCAAGTTTCAGAATTTTCCGGTTAACGCAAGTCTGAAAAATCTTTGGAAATTTTGGAAATTTTGGTAACTACGAATTCCCACTCTCATGGTTTGACGAAAACGGAAGAGCGTCTCACATCAGGACCATGTTATCGTCGTTAAAATCATTGAAAAACTGCAATTTTTGGAATAAATAAGAAAAAGAACTGCGTGTTTAAACTTTTCTATTCTACTTTTAGAAACTTTTTATCAGAATTTCTTTTCCTGAATGCGTCACTTCCAACCACCGCTAGTCATTTCAACCTTCTCCGCTTGAGCGGTGAAAAAAGAGAACCTCATTTCTTTTTTGCTATTTTCCCTCAATTGTTTGTTTCCGATTTTGATTGGTTTTGCTCTCTTTTCCTCATTTTCGAACAACAAAAGGAATGTAGTCGTGATGAGAAAAGAAGAAGAAGTGACGAAGAAGGAGACGTCTTGGATCATTACTGATCCTGTCGTAAACAAGAAAAATAAAAAAGGAGGTGTTGTGTTCTATTTGTGACTCTTTTCTATTCATGAATTGAGCAAGAAAACTTACGGATTTCAGATTATACACATGTTTTCCATAAACAAAAACTTCTTTTTCTCTTTTTCTAACTTCGAAAAAGAAGACCGCCTCCGTCCTACAACGAGAATGTGTATGTCTTGCAAACCATCTGCCGCAGGGCCTCCTTAGCTCAGTTGGTAGAGCGTGAGACTTTTAATCTTAAGGTCAGGGGTTCGAGTCCCCTAGGTGGCTTGACTTTTTTGCTTTTTTCTTGATGTATTCTCAAGTTTACACTAACATTCTGTCTGACAAATTCTCATTACTATGAGAAAGAGAAATTCGATCGGAAATGGAGCAGCCGGGCGGGAAGAAAGATTAGTGTGTTTTTTTCTGTTGGGGGAACGGCGTAACGTCGTCTCCAGATGCTCGAGTACTTAAGTGAGGTGATAGACGTGGAGGGGTAAGCCGACTAAAGAGAACATATGCACTAGTCATTAGGCAACCAGAAGGGGGAGGGAATAAGACGTAACATTTGGCAACATTAAGATGGAAATAGAAAACTGAATGGTAGTAACACATCAACAGATTTTGTTGGTTTTTTGCATCTTCTTGAATACGAAAAATAAAAATCTACATATTTACAAACCCCCAGTCCCTTAATTCTCCCTCTCAAACCAGTTACAGTAATCCGGAGATTAGAAAAAAGAAGATTTGAAGAATAGATGAGAAGTGAGGGGAGGGATTGAAATAGAGACAAAAAAGAGGGATATAAAGAGAGTATAATGGAATGAGTAGAGGGAATGGTTAGCGGTAAAAAGGGGCGAATTGTTGAAAGAGAAGATGAAGAACAGTGTCATATCGAATTAAAAGGGGGGACACAGAGGAGGGGTGGAGAGCAGTCAGGCAATAACAGTGACTCTGGATGAACTTTGGAATGGTTGTAGAGAGTTGAAAGGGAGGGAGGAGTCTAATGGGAGGGGCTAGGGGAAATGTGAAATAGGGAGATTGTTATCAGAGATGATGATATGCAGCACCAACATGTATCGGAACAAATCTGGAGCTGCTTAGCAAAACTGAAGGTTCTAGGCTTACTGTAATGTCACAAAAACGAATCGCAGCATTATCTAAGCAGCTCTAGAAAGTTCGGTACCTCTACTGATAGATTTAACTGCTCCGAGACAATTTGAAACTAGCAATTGTGGTACAAGGAGAAGTGTATGATGGGATAACGTAAATGATCCGAATACCGGAATTAGAAATACCTCAAATAAACGAAAAACCCCAAGTTCCAGAACCCATACGTATCTAGAATTCTGAAAGAATAAATTGGCTACTTGAAGTCATTTTTACCATAAAATGTGAACTTAAAACCGATTCCAAGATTGAGAAATCCAAGAATTAAAAAAAAGATTGCAAAAAAATGGGCATTAAGTTTTCATGTTCTGGTATTCTGGAAGCACGCACTGTTACGACATTCATTTTTTAATCGACGCATTTTCAAATTGTTCTAACTCAAAACGACCTACCATTCCAGAATATTCTACCCCTCTTCTTCTAATCCACCCCCGTCCAAGTTTACTTTGGCATTCTAAAAGCCAACTGCCCTCGTCCCCCAACCTGTAATTAAAACCGCTACTCATCTTTCCTTCTATCCATATTATACATTAACGGATCCCCCCTCCGCACTGTCTCCTTTCATCTCTTTATTAGATGTAATGGAATCGGCTAGTCCGGTAAAGTGACCGCACACACTGGAATCAGCTGTCTCTATTTCTCTTTCTTTTGCTTCTGTATCAAAATAGAAGGTATTCGGAAACGAAAAGGGAAGGGGGCAGATGCAGAATTTGTCACGGTCAATTAGGGAAGACGGTGTGCGGAAAAGGGGAGAAGGAAATGAGGAGAAATAGGAAAAAAAAAGATGATTTGAATTATTATGGGAAGAACGATGAAAGGAAGGACGGCTGGAAAAAGGGAACGTGTGCAAACAGAATGAATCGCTTTGATATTTTTATTGGTGCCGACAGGAAGGGTCTACTATCATAACACACTTCGTACAATTGCGCTCAATCGAAACTTTGGGGAAACAGCGTGAAATTTTCAAATCACTAAATCATATCCTCATTAAACCGTACGGCTCAGAGAACAATAAAAGGTAGATTGGAAAGTTCAGTGACGGAGCAAAGACCAGCACAGATCGTAATAGTTAATGAGCTGGGGATGTTAATGGGTTTTGGAAGTGGACAAAAGCGATTAGAATTCAAAAAAAACGGAACATTCCAAAATGGAAAGTTTTGAAGGATCCAATTATTGGGAAGCCAAAAACTACAGCTAATGGAGACCAGCATCCATCCATTTTTGCTCAAAAAGTGTCATTTCCAGGAGATTCATGAAAAAAAGAGCAAAAGAACAAATTATTGTAATATTTAGCGCCCGGTCTGCTAAGTATCATAAGCAGCTCCCCCTATTCTTGAAAGCTGGGCGCTGCTAAGCAACACTGAGTTGGCTTAGCACCGCCGAGAGTCTAAGATTCCAACTGTCCAGAGGTATAGGCGCTGCTTAGCAACACCCACTAAATGTTCCGAATGTCCATTTCCACGTCATAAATTTATGACCCAGAAGGAAACAAAAAACGAAGAAAGGCGTTGAAACTTTTCACTTTGTTTTTTTTCTTAGCCTTGTCCATTTCATTCCTCATCCTTTTTTCTCCATTTCCATTTCTCCACCGATTTGTCAGAAAATGGCCGGTGGTCGGTTCCCCGGGGGATCCTGGGAAGATGCCTTAGAACAATTCAATGTTAGAAAAAAAAGAGAAGAAAAAAGGGAAAAACTCTCTATCTTTTTGGGGATGGAGATGGAGGACAATGAAATATGTGTTAGGAGAAGAGCAAAAGGAGGGCGAGATGAATTTTTAAGTGCTTCCACGCAGAGGCCCTTCATGTGTTAAATGGAAACTTTCTAGAGATTTGTACTAAAAAGGTCAGAAATGGGTCAAGAGACTTGTTTTGTTGGTATGCAGCTCCACCTTTAAAAACCCAACAAACAGACCGTGACCCATAATCATTGACAAACAGTTCAAAAATAGAAAAAAGAGGATGACATATTCTTACATAAATACTAAATCCTGAAAATGGGGGAGACTCAAAAAAGGGGGAATATATCAGAAATGCATGAAGCTGTGAAAGGGGGGATAGGGACCAGATGTTTCTTTGGGCGGGGCGGTGTTTGACTGTTTGATGATGAGAAGAGAAGGAAATAGGCAATAATTATTGGTTCAAATGGATACAAAACATGGGGAAGAAGATAGATGGGCGGTCTTTAATTAAATCTTCAAGATGAAAAAAAGGTGTCAAATAGGGGGAAGAGGAGAAGCTGGTTGGGATGCTAATCAGCTCCCAGGATGGTCAGAAGCTGCCAAAAAAGTCCAGGAGCTGCTTGCCAACGAGAAAACATTTAGAGTAGTTAAGCAGCGCTTATACAGTATCGGAGCTGCATAAAGTCGCTAGGCAACTCAACTAGTTTGAGAAATTGGAGCTTCTTGATAGAAAAGTTGACTCTGAGAATTTACTCTGGAATTATAAGCAGCTCCCGAAGTTCCACGGAGCTGCTTAACTATCAAAGAACTACTAAGCCGCTCCCTGATATTCACCAAAAGGAATCGAAAATGAAGAGTAAAGTGACAGAGAGAAATGAGAAATAGAAGCGAAATCATTGAAATCCGAGACCGCCTCTCCTTCCCCTTCATCATCTTCTTCTTCTCGCCGTTAAAGGAGATCTCTATGTTTTTGTCGCTTATTCAATTAACATTGAATCTCTTCTCATTCATTTCGAATCGAAATGTAATTCCAAAAAGACACAAAGCCAAAGAGAATACTGTTTATTTTAGGACCTTGTACAACCTGACGATGCTATTTGCTTTTCTGTATTCTTCTTTCCCCCTTCTTTCGACGATTAATTGGAATTTCGATGTCCATTTTATCCTTTACTTCTTTAGAAGGACACACACTTTCCGATTGCTTCAAATTTCGAATTGAAGATGCTCAATAAGGAAAAGATTAATGAAGATGGGTTGGATTGGGCGGGTTGATGCAAGATTTTTGAACGAGATTCGACCCAAATTGAGGGTTTTCGTCCGGGAAGGTTTAGAAAAGGCCTTGTGAAAATTGAGCCATAAGAGAAGACTTTTCAGATTCTGGTTAGGATGAGCTGTTGACAATGCCTGTAGGTCCAGTCGAAGACCAGGACACAGTCATAACCCAGGGAGACCCCCTGTATGCGCCGTATGAGACCCGGTTCCGCAGAACCTTCGGATAAGCTATGCAGACGACAAAACAGTACACATTTTCTCAATGACCCGTTTATTAAGAGAAAGATAGGGACAAGAGAAAGGGAAAAATCCGTTGACAGGAGTTGTGGAGCAAAATGCGTAGGAGTAAAACCTCGCTCCCAAGTGGGATGCGAGGAAACCTTTCGGTTCTCCTTCCTGTCAGGTAAAACCTGTTACGTAGAGTTTTCGTAGAGTTTTGTAGAGGTTTTGTAGATGGTTTATAGGGGAAAAACGAGGGGAAGGAGAACAGATAAAAGGGGATAAAATAAGGGAAAAAATGGGGGAAAAACCCGTCACCAACGGACCGCAACGTGGCGTAAAAAGTAGTAAAAAAGTGCGGTGGCGAGGCGAGTCGGCAGGCGGCGGGCGTTGGCCTAAAAAGGCTGGGCGCCGCCTGCACATCTAACTCCCGCGACGAACGGGATACTGTAGACAAAAGCGCGCGCCGTTTAAATAATGAGGCGCGGCAATAAATTAGTAGAATTAGGTAGAGTTGATCGTTTTGAGTAGAACAAAAAGGGAATATAAAGTAGAGGAACAGAGATAAATGACTAGAAGAGTTGGAACTATAATTTCGGGGGTTTTTGCGGGGAAAATCGGTGTGACCCGGAATTATGGGGCCGTTAAGTTGGCAGTTTGAATTCTAGAGGTGTCAAACTGACAACACTCCGGGGGCCCAGAGAAAGACAGATGATGAGTAGCCACATGATGCACGTAATTTACGTATGGGGCTTTAGCCTTCCGTGGAAGGTACTCTCGAGTTCGATATGGGTGCAGGATCGGTTGTTGAATGATATCAAGTCTGTGGGCTAGGGAAGCGTTTGGATCTTGATAACTGATCACTGAATCATCGTCTTCTTGTTCCAGATCTTGTAGATCGTAGTCAATTTCTTCCTCGTCTACGACTTTTTCACCAATAATTGGCAATTCAGCAGTGTGTGGGACTGCGTCTGGGTGGGATGCGTCATTGCTGTTTGTAAAGTAACTGGGTGAGTATCGTGCATTGGGAATGTCGAAAATTGCGGGTGATGGAGGTATTGGTTTTGATTTATACCGTGGGTCTGCCTCCGTATCTTTTTGATCTTTTGGGCAATTTTCGTTGTCAAGTGTCTCGATCTCGAGTGGGATCAATTGACAGACAGCACGTTTGTAAAGTTTTCCTTTACATTTCACGATAACAGATCTGATTTCTCCAGATTTACTTTCACAGATTTTGACTATGAGACCAAGTGGCCATTTCTGGCGACGGACAAGATTCGTGTTGATGATCACCACCTGACCAACTTTTGGTTGTATACTGGAGCACCTCTTGTTTTTATGTTTGGATTCTCTCAAATGGAGTAGATATCCGAGTGACCAACCTTTCCACAGTCTCTCCAATACATTTTCGTATTGATCGAGGTGGGCTCGAGTTCTCTGCTCAGTTTTAGACTGAGTGGGGTCGAACGGTTTAGTATTGAAGGGGAGGTCTATGAGGGCTGCCGGTAACTGGAAGTCAATGGGGCGTAGCGCCACCATATCATTCGGTCTTTTCGGATGTGGTGTCAGTGGGCGGCTATTGATCATCGCCTCTACACCTGCCAATACTCGCCGTAAGCCTTGGAAGTCCAGATTCAAGTCTCCAATCTCTTTCATCAATTGATGTTTCACCAATTTGACGATGCGTTCATAGACGCCCCCTTGCCATGGGGCAAGGGGTGTGATGTAGATGAAGTCGATCTCCTGATTTGCTAGAAAGCTCGTCAAGGATTCTGAGGCTTCATCTCCCGCGATATCTTCGTTGATAATCTTTTCACCAAGTTGGAATGTCTTGGCGTTATCAGAATAGATGGTTTTCGGGACACCCGAACGCGAGAATACGATGGACATTGCTTCGAGATATCTTTCGACTGTTCCGTCAGGGATAATCTCTAAGCGGGCTCCACGGGTAACTAGACATGTGTAGATAAGAATGAATGCTTTGCTCAAAGAGCCGTCGTCTCGAGTGTACATGATTGGTCCGAGATAATCGATTCCAGAATGTTCGAACGGTGTGGATGGTTCCGTTCGGAATTGTGGGAGTGCTTGAGAGTGTGGGTATGCAAATGGTAACCCATTTACTTTTTTACACTGGACACAATTTGCGATAACTTTACCCGCAACCTGACGGTCGTGTAGGACCCAGTATTTGGTGCGGGCTGCGCTGATAGTGTACGATTCTGGGAGATGACCATTTATTTCATGAGTCTCTCGGATTATCAGTTCGGCTAGTGGATGTTTGGAATGAATGAGAATTGGTTCTCGAGCTTCCAGTGGGAGTACGTTCGATCTGACTTGTCTTTTATAGCGGTATAGTCCGTCTTGGTCATGGTATTCGTTAAGGTCTCGTGGAAACGAGTATCCCAGACTTTTGCATTCCAGATAGTGTTGCTGAATCACGAATGTTCGAGCTAGATTTCGTCTAGCTGTAGATGGTACTCCTGTGCAGCGGACGTACTCTTTCATGATGTGACTTTGCCATTCACGATGTGGGTTGATCCGTACAAGAAATTTCATGACAGAGTGCATGGATGAGACAAGTTTTCGCATCGAGTTGGTCTTAGTATACGGTACAATCGACTGGAACTTGTCATCGTGGGATGCCGTCATAATAGTCTCAGTTTCAGAAGGTATAGTAGGAGTGGGAATAGGGAGCATGCTCTTTTTCTTCCTTTTAGTAGTTGGATCTACTACTTCTGAGAATACGAGATCTTGAAATTCTTTGATGTTTTGGCTGACGCCTTCAATCTTGGTTGGCCATTCACTTCTGTCTGTTTTCAAAAACGCTGGTCCATGGAACCATAGTGGGCTGCTCTGTAGTTCTGAAGTGCTCATTCCTCGTGTGGCGAGGTCTGCTGGATTATCTTTAGTGGGACAATGCCGTATGTTGACCTCCTCGATATTCTGTTTAGTCAGTATATCTTTATTCGTGTGAATTGCTTCAACGCGATTGGCTACGAATGGTCTCGTGAGCTTTTTAGTCAGAATCCAGAACAGAGCACAGGCAGAGTCAGTAAAGAAACAGACTTCTGTGATTGGTAGACGAATTTCATTGACGGTGGCTACGGCAAGATTTGTAGCGATTTCGATTGCCATGAGTTCCAACTTGGGAATGGTCCATTTCTCGTTCTTGGATGGTCGGATTTTGTTTTTGCTGCAGATGAGGGAGACAGTGGGATGCTTGTCTTCGAAAGTGTATAAAGCATATACTGAAGCGGCCATCATGTCTTTCGATGCGTCAGAGAATACCATCAGGCGTACACTGCTGTAGTTGTAAGCAGACGTTAGTTCTCGTGGGACTACTATCTCTTCATCTTTAAACTGTTCTTGGACTTTGCGCCATTCGGACAGTAGCTGTGGCGGTAGTGGCTCGTTCCACTTGACTCCGTCTAGCCAGCAATTTTGCATTAGTTTTTTGAACGCTACGAGAATGGGGGTTACCAGACCAAGAGGGTCGAATGTTTCCGCTAAGCGGGATGCTACTTGTCTCTTTGTGGGGTGGGATTCTTCAAGTTTAGCAATTTTGATAGTCCAGGTATCTTCCTTGGAACTCCAAAGGTATCCGAGGACTTTTACCGAGAGGGATGCCGCTCTATCTTTTTCTGGAATTTTCATCATTTCCATAGCCTCATTGACAATGAATTCTCTCAAATTCATGTCCATGTCATTGAAAATCTGTTTGGCAGCTTTGACTATTTCAGGGATTTCTCCCTTGTCGTTGGTATAGTACAGACAATTGTCGACATAGAGATTTTCTTTAGTCATTTCATTCAACTTGTTTGGATTTTTGTTCAAAAAGTGATGAATAACCGCTGCCAAGAGGAATGGGCTGCATGCAAGTCCGAATGGGATTTTATTGAAATGGTATGTTTCAATATTATCCGGAGTTGCGGGATTCTCGATGTTTTTTAGCCAGAGAAAGCGCGTTAGGCTCCGGAATTCTGGTTGCATCTGTACTTGGTGAAAAGCCTTCTCAATGTCGGCGATCACCAGATACTTGTACATACGAGCTCGGATGAGGATGCCAAAAATGGACTGGAGGATAGAGGGACCAGGGAAAACGCAGTCATTTAATGACAGCTGATCTCTTTTGTGGCTTGAAGCATCGTAGACAATACGGAGTTTCGTGGTCATTGATGATAGTTTTACAACTCCTCTGTGAGGGATGTTGTAGACCACTTGGCCTCGCTTTCTTTCCTCCTCCATCATTTGTGGGGTTACTTTGGAAATGATGCCTTTCACTAGTTGCTCTTGAATGATATCATTATATTGCTTTAGAAGATTGGTGCCCTTTTTGAGAGTCACAATTAGATGGATGAGCCGCTTGATGGCGATCTCATAGTTATTGGCTAGTCTGGCTTCGTTGCCGTTTAGTGGGAGTGCAACTTCAAACTCTCCTTTCTCGTTATATTTCGCGTTTCTATTGAATTCATCCATCAGATCACGCTGTTCCTTTTTGAATGTCTCATCTAGCTCTGGAGATTTTGCTCCAAGGTTTTGGATGTTCCACATTTGACACACTTCCGCAATTAATCTCGACAATGGATCTTCAGGATCTGAGTAATCCATGAGAGTCATAATGTAATTCTCATCGTCTTGATCAATATAGGTGTTGTTGAGTTTGTGGGTTGCTTGAATTAGCAGACCCAAGTCTGGAGTGGGGTGCACGATGAACCCGAACGGAGATGTTTCCATCAGCCTTCCAGAAGGTAGAATGTGTCTGGTTGTGGTAGTTAGAGAGTTGAACCAGGCGATGACGTCATTGCCTAAAATTAGGTCAATACGTTTGCCTGTTTGATTGCGGGCTGCGTTGAGTTCTGATTTTGGGATGTTGAGTTCTTGGATGTATTGCAGATCTTTTTGCTCAAGTGAGGAGCGCGAAAACGAGTAGGTGGGAGTTGAGGGGAGCCAGCGATTTTGATTGTTATGGGTGTAGATGAATATTTATCTTTGAGAGGGACTTTATAGGCATTAGAGGGGATGGTAACAGTAGAGTCGAAACCGGTGACAGTGATGTTTGTCGTTCCAAGAATTTCAAATCCCAGTCTATCTGCCGCAGTATGATCGATCATTGAGAGGGTTGCTCCAGTATCGACAAGAGCTCTGATGGGCTTGCCTTCGTGACTGTGTAAGCACAGAAATGGTAGTTTATAGTCTCTATCGGATTCGTCATATTTTGCTGTGGCAACATGATTGACATGATGAGTGGTTTGGGATAGAAAGTCGAGAAACTCTTGGTTTTCACACGGGGTCGGCTCAGTAGATATGAATGTTTTTGATGAAACAACAGTGGGATGAGTAGAAGCAGTAACATTAGACACAGGGTTGAGGGTAGAGTCGGAAAGTTGATTGGTATTAGTAGAACAGTGGTGTGGGTTAGTATAACAGGAGTCTGGTGGCAAGGCAGATTGTGGCACGCGAAGCAATGACTTCGCTTCCGCGCCTGCCCTGGAAAGAGAGTTATTGAGATGTGGTTCGTGGGTTGACACGAAAGAATTTCTTTCTCTGAGTCTCCTCTCTGACTATGGGTCCAGCCCCGGATGGGAAGTTGGCCAAATTTCTGTAGAATTCTTTCTGTGGGCATGCTCCCATGTGGTGGCATCCGCGGCAGTAGCCGCACATGAATCTTGAGTTGCAAGTTTCAATATTGTGGGACTTGCCGGTACATAACTCACACAGTCCTTTGGTTTTCAACATTTTCCTGAACTCTGTACTCGGCAGTGGGCACCGAATCGGGTGGTGTGGCATGTTGCACACGTTGCATTGAGATTGTTTTTCTGGCTTGTCGAATGGGAATGAGTATCTGATAATACTCAGATTCGGGCCAGAATACCCTGGCTTGTAGTATTCTTCCAGAGTTTCACCTGAGGTGTCTGTGAAGTTATTTGGTGATGGTCTTGGCTCTGGGTTTCTCGAATTGTTGTTGCTTTGGGAGTAGTTGTTTTGGTAGCTCCCGTTTGTGGGTTGCCGAGAATATCCTCTGTGAGCACTACCGCCCTGGTGGCCACCGTGTTGAGTGTTTCTGTTGAACTGCTGTGTGTTGTTGTTTCTGTAGAAATTTCCCGTGGGATGCGACTGATGGGCATCCGCCGCGTGGATAGCTGCTGGAATTTCATTGGCTCTTCTTTGCTCAGGCTCTACCTCTTCAAAGAAAGTCTCTCGGATTTGCAGTTGATCGATCTCGTCTTCTACTGCGTCATGTACCATCTCGAAAGTCAGATTATCTTTGTGAGCTGATACAAGTGGGACCAGTTTAGCTTTGATGTGTCTTGGGAGTTTGGTGCAGAACGATTTGATGATCATTTCGTCATCGACGTTCATTCCTCTCTCTTTCATCTCACTCAATAGCTTTCTGTGCGCACGTAGATCATCAGCCATCCGATTGAAATCGGTGGCATGGAATGGGAGTCGTGCGATTCTGTAATGCAGTGTCATTTTGTCGCATTTTTGTCCGTATTTCTTCTCAAGTTCTTTGAACGTGAGACGAACGGATTCTTCTGGATCTTCCAGGTGGTAGAGACACTGAAGTGCTGGTCCTTTCAGCTGACTTTCTAATAACACGAGCTTATGCTCTTTGGAGAAGTGTGGATTGTTGATAACATAATCGTAGAATGTAGTTCGGAAGAGGTAGAAGCTGGCTGTGCCGTTAAATGTGATAAGGTTCGACTTGATATTGTCAAAGGTGACGTTCTTCAGATGAGCGGGGACTGTTTTAGGCCGAGGAGTAGAGTGTGGGATGCGATGATTCGTGTGTGAATCGTCGTTTTGTGAGTCTCCCATTTCCATATATCTCCTGGCGTACTCATCCTCGTCTTCTGATGGCATAATTTCGCCATCGTGTTGACGTGTGTCCTTTGCTCTCTGATTAGCATTGTGCATGACCGTGAACATTCTTTCAACACTAGAAGCCAAAGAGGCGACCTGATCATTGTGATACTTTTGATCTCTCTCTCTTTGGCGTTCAAGTCTCTCAATGTGTTGAAGGATCAAGAGTTGGGTTTGGTCAGAAGCTAACGATACGTCGGGATGAGTTGATTTTTCTCTGTTGTTGTTATTTTGAGAGGGTTGAGATGATATGTTCGTCTCGGGAATGGTGGGATGCGTGTGAGTCGTGCTATGAGGAGTAGTTTCAATCGATTGGTTCTCGTTGATAGACACGTTGGGTGTTGGCGCTGCGACTCCTCTGTTCGCAAGCTGTCCATCAACCGCGGCAATCTTATCTCGGAGCCTCTGCTCTTCGGCAGCCTTGGCTTGGCGTTCTAACTCAACTTTCTCCGTATCGGTTTCCGAATCTATCAGCTTTCCTTCTGAGTTAGAGTCCGCCAGCAAGTCTACCGTCTCCTCATTTGGTTTATGCTGTTGCTCTATCTCGGTTCTTGCGAGTGGCGTCGGATGTTCAACATAATCCTTCTCATATTCACGAGCATCCTCCATATGTTTCTCGAGTAATTTCTCTTTCATCTCAAGCTCTCTAGTGAGCTGCTCAATGGCTCCCTCACCATCAGTGGGATGCTCGGGGTCAAACTCAACCAGCTCGCCGGTTGTTGGGTCAATGATAAGTTGTTCCATGCATTCGACTGCCGAGTTGGCGTCGTGAATGCTTTCGTCAAATTGGCTACACGTCTGACCGTGTTCGGACAGTACGTTCTCGAGTTGCTTGATCAATTCCTCGCCTGTGGCGATGGATGTCAAGTACTGCGAGATGTTGAGGTAATCATCTAATTCCTTATGGAATTTTTCTTTGTTAGCCGATTCGCTAACGAGCTGATGAGCCTTTTTTCCCGCAACGTATGTTGGGAGAGCTTTGAGGTTGGCAACTTGCTTGTGGGTTTCCATAAGCATACTATCGAGCTTTTTCAACTGATCCGTAGACGGAGTGATGTTGGAGCTATTGAGATTCGTGAGGAATCTTTTGCAAGTAGTTGCATGCTTATTAGCTGCGTAGACAGTGTTGTCGATGTTACGTTTCGCTGGTCCGGTGACAGTTCGGCCGAGCGAGGTGCCTGTCGTAGCGGTATTCTGTGGGATGCCAGTAGATTTTTCGGTCATGGTTGGAATAGTGGGGAGTTGTTCGATTGAACGATGATAACAGTACCCTAGAAAAATTTTAATTGAAACAAAATTGGGACATTATCTGAATGAAAGAAGTAAGGAAGTGTGGGACGTTCTGGGATGTTGCCCAAGTTGCACAGGAAAGGTTGAGTCGGGACTATGCCCTGATCTTGGGGTGTTGGATGTTGTGGATAACGTAGATGTTCTTTGTAGATATTATATGTGATGAATACTGTAGATGCATTTTGTAGTATAGCTGTGACTGATGGACAGCATAAATTTATAACTCCAGTGGTTCGATCTCATGATCTCGTACTAGTACTAGACCTGTCTTGCCACCGTGTTACACATGAGTAATATCGGATCCTTTTAGATCACTGAGCTCTCCCATCTCCCGCACAGGCCTGCATTTGCGCGATGTCAGGACCGTGTGGTACTTATAGCTCTGCCGCTCCGATAAACAACATGCTGACTTCGCGGATACTTTTAGGTCACTGGCCTTTTAGGACGGTGTCTAGCCATGGCCAGGATAGGTTGTACAATATTTCCTATCGGGTAGCTAGCCCCCTGTAACCTCTGACGCCGTCGGCCTGCCGCTCCGTCTGTCTGTGTAGATGTTTGTGGATGGACTACCACTATCTCTTTGAGACTGTTTGATGTGAGTTTGATATCTTTAGTCGATGAGCATCAGATGAAACTGCTAAATTCCATCTGACCCTTTCTTCGACGTCATGAAGATAGGTTTGCTCCTACCGTAGAGAACTCGCTTTTCTGGTCCGAACATGTCATCCGGCTCATGTCGTCCGGTTCTCAGACTCCAACATCTTTCTACACGAAGATGTGGTCGAATCTGGTATCTCGTTGACTATGCCACGTAGATCTCGTGGATACTGATTCACAGAAAAGAAGGACTAGTGATCGCGCTAAAAACGCTCACATCTTTCATCTTCTCGCAGAGGAGTGTCGAAAACTAATTCTTTCGGAGAGACTCTGAAACGATTTGTAAGAGTACATATAGTCATGTCTCTTTGAATGTAGATTTTGTCCAGTTCAACAACGTGTGTCAACATGAATTGTAGAAGTTGTTATCACATCGAACCGTCTCTTCAACGATGGAATTGTCAAATTGAATCAACGTTTGAAACTTTTCAGTATTACTATATTTGATTGTAGATGGGACTGCCTTCAGCTCTTTACTTCGCGGGTTGCACTATTGATTGAAATATGGTTGAAAACAACGAAACTGTACACATTTCAGTGATTCAGACATATTTAGATGTCATAGTAGTGCCAAGGAATTACAGGTGTTGATGTTAGTGGGCTGCCTGACATACTGCCACTATAATAGGTCAGCCTGGTGTAATCCTCTTTTAGTGTCTGTAACTGGCCGGAAACAGACACCCTCCGGTCCTTAGTAAGATACCGAAATTCGTAGAATCTAGTCTCGTAGATAGAATACGTCAAGTATCGCAGTCTTTTCAATTTTCATACTGACTCTTGTATGATTCAACACTATTGTGTTCTTCAAGTGAGGGCTTCCCTGCCCATAAGGGTTACCCGACTCTTCTACCGAGCCGTGGTTGGCGGATTTATTCCCTGCCTTATCTGTAGATGTTAAATAGAATTCCTCTAATGAATGTAGAATTTTTTACTCGTAGGTTTTTGTTTCTTTCCAGTCATCTTGGTCAACATTCCGGGGGGGCACAGTCGTACAAGAGTAGCAACAAAAAAGAGATCAAATATAAATTGAGTGTAATAACTCGTGAATGATCAATAAGTAGATAACAGTTGGATATATCCAGGATTTTACTTTATTTTCTGAGTACTGAATAGTGTGCAATAATGACAAAGGAGCCACAGTAGGAATACGTGGGATGCCGCAGATAACAAGAGAGAGCTTCTTCTTGAATTCCAGTAATTGCTTCCTGACATCTGCAACACATTGTGATTGTCTTCTTTCCAAATCATACTACTTTGGCTCTTTTATATGATGTTCTAACCCGAGGAGCCTATTGACTTTATTTACCTTGGCTTGTTATTCAAGGGACCGGAGTCAACAGTGCTGAAACTCCGTATGTTGCTCGAGGCGGACTGGCCTTTGATAGGTGGCACAAATAGCTGAGCCTGTGTATCTATTAGTCAATAGGTTTATTCAGTGGGTTGCCATGGGTCAACAATGATCATAACAATAACAAAAAATTAACAAGAGAAGGGTGAAGTGGGCTGCCGACCAAAGTGTGAGTTATGTCACGAGAGCGTTCGGAGGATGACGCCTTCGATAGGGATCCTTTGCCTGATGACACGACGACACCTGCATGAAGGATGCGGGTTGCGGCTTTATGTGTCCATAGTTGTGTGGATGCACTTGCGAAGTTCACCGATTTCTTCTGGAAGAAGAGACTTGTTATTTTAAGTTGATAGTTATTTTTTAGTTAAACTCACTGGCTTTCCCCAGGAATGCGAAGGGAGCAAGTGTCCTCATCTTTGAGTGGGGTTTCCCTCACTACAATCTTGTTTTGTGATCGACTTGGATCATTGGCCAGAGTGGGGCTGCTCTCTCCTTCTTTCCTTCTGGACTGTCTCCTTGTGGGATGCTCTCTCCTTTATTCTCTTTCTCTTCCTCTTCAGTTCTCCGCCTTCTTTGGCGAGTTGCTCGATGGTGGGATGTTGGGATGTCGAGGACATTCTGGAACAATCAGTAATGTTTGAGTGTTTTCGGAGAGATAAGAGTTTTTAGAGAGCGCATATGAATATACGGGGACAATTTCAGGGAATTATTAGAACATCAAGGCAAGAAGTGATATGAATTTAAAAAAGTACAATTTCAAGCCAAAATTCTGAATTCCGTGCTTCTAAAAAATCGTAAGCAATCGGATTTCTATTGCCGTTGTGGTCAATAGAAGGCTTTGGTCATCGGAAATTCTTTTTGGAATAACTAGATTGACAGGTTTTTATCGAAATTGTTAAATTCTGATCAATTACTCCGGTGTTTTTTCTTCGGAAGACTATTGGGTCTATTGGATTTGGTTTAGACTCACTTTGGAGTCATAACAGGCAAATCAGAATAACCTTTGGCTTATTACCAGTTGGCATGTTTCCAAAATTTCACAAATCTCAGTGAAAATTTCTTGAATTCAGATAAAGGTGGGCTGCGAGTGACCTTATGAAGGCTCTGATACTTCCTTAAGTAGGAAAGTACGATGTAGATCAGAAGCTCCACAAAAAATTTTCATCCGAATTTTTCAGATTGGAAAATTTTCTAAGTTTTCAGAAAAATGAAAATTTGGGCAGCACTTCCCCTAGCAAAACAGCTTTTTATTTTCATGCCTTTTTGGCTATGAATAGTGTTTGTGGGGTGCTATGAAAATATTTAAGTCGGATGTTATCAACTTTTTGGAATTTTTCCAGTATTTTCCACCAAATTTTCTACCAATCAACCGAATTTTTTCAGATTGGATGTTTTTCCTGAGTTTCCAGAAAAATGAAAATTTGGGCAGCACTTACCCTAGCAAAAATGCTTTTTGGCGTGCCTTGTTGGCTATGCTTAGTGTTTGTGGGGGTGCTATGAAAATATTCAAACCGAGTTTTATCGATTTTTGGAAAATTTCCAATATTTTCAGAAAAATATTTCCGACTTTCTGATGTGTGGGCTGCAAATCTTACTAGATTTTGCTTCGTCGGCCGCGGCATTCACTTTTTTATTGATTGCTGGGCTTTTGGATCTTCGGGATTACTCGCGCCAGAGATTTTTATCGATTTTAGAAAATTTTCAACTGACTTTTCAGTGAAATCTGGCTGATCTGTCACGAAATCGATCAGAATTTGGCCTAACTTTGGCGAATTGCTTAGGGAATCCATTATTTCAATGAATCAGAATCATTAGAGTTTTAAAAATATTCGAAAATTATTTTTAAAGACTTTCGAAATTTTTCGAAATTAATCTCTCAAGGAAATTTTGGATTCTGGCAGAAATCGGGCATAGGTTCCCCTCTAAAAGTGGGTTGCGCCAATTTATATAATTGAAATAATAAGTAAGAATCATTCTCAAATCGATTTTTCATCGGTTTGGATTTTTATTGATTTTCGAATTTTTTCGAAATCGTATTCCCATGGAAAATTTTCTGATTTTTGTCGAAATTCGGGCATAAATTCCCTTGAACAGTGGGCTGCTCCGTTGTATCCATTATTAAGTGGATTGAAATCAGTTTGAATCGATTTGTATCGATTTTTGAATTTTCGAAGTTTTTCGAAAATAATTTTCAGTGGGGATTTTATGATTCTTAGAATTTTGGGCAGCAATTCGCCTAGTAAAATCGATAATTTACTGTTCTGGGTATTCTCTTTTTAAGAATGCTCAGAATTTTTGGCATTTTTCAGCTCAAGTACATCAGAATAGTAAATTTCTAGCCATTTTTGGCTTTTAGTGGGCTGCTCCCTGGCTTTTCGGAAGTTTTTCCGGCCACGCGTTCACCTGGGAGGCATTTCTACGCCGATCGGTCCGATTTGCGGTACCAATGGGAATTTTTCAGCAAAAATGTCCGATTTTGGTCATTTTTTGCGATTTTTCGTATAAATTTTTGAATTTGAAACTTACGATGGTTCAGTTGATATTTTTAAGTAGAAGGGTGGGTTGCCACTCCGATTTGTAGATGTTTTCGCTGGAATTCGCGAATTTTCGCCATTTAGTGGCGATTTTTGCCGATTTTCGGCATCTCGTGGGCTATTATAAATTCACAACACTGTGCCGCATGGCTTTAAAGGCGCATCCCATTTATTAGAAATTTCGCGGAATGGTCTCGTAGTTGAAAAAGATCAAATACCCTATTTTCGAGCTTTGCAGGTCTAAAAATAAATGCAAATAATGTTTTTCGCTTCGAGACCATTTTGAACAAATTAGAGGCGCCAAAAGCCATGCGGCGTAGTGTCGTGAATTTATAATACTTGTAGACTTTTTTGCCTCCTCGGTGTGTGACAACTGGAATTGTGTAGAATGCGCCTGTTTGGCGACTTTATTTTCAGAAAATCCGTCGATTGGTGGGCTGCCGCTTCGAATTGTCGATTTTTTCGTGTAGAGTACGCATTTTATGCGATTTTCGTCGAATTTGGAGTATTTTTCAACTCAAACCTACCTTTTCCTGTATGGGATGCAACTTTCCATTCGATTTTCATCGAATTGTGTGGGGAAAAGGGAGAAAATCGATAAAACACGTGAATTTTTCGGAAAAATTTCGGAAATTTTTTAGAGTGAGCAAGAGTGCGTGCGGAGTGTATGGCATACACCTCGCGCACAATACGCTCATTTTTGAGCGTCGGCGCACACTTATCGTGGTGAGTACTGTACACAACCGAGTGCGCATTGTACGCAATCGGTGTCTGCGTACATTGACTCGCGCATTGTCGACCGTATACCTCCGAAAAAGAATTTGAATTAAATTCAAATAATTTCGATGTTTTTACATCGATTTTCGGGTAAACTGGACCGAATTTTTTCGAAAAAATGACAACCGAAGGCCGAAAGAGCCTGGGAACACCTGATTTCAGATTTTTTCAGGATTTTTTGTAGAGTTCGACCGGATTTGGTACTGATTTCGTCGCGAGGACAATTTATATCGATTTTTCGAATTTTCTCGATGGATTGTGGCAGTTTCTGGCGAAAATAGTAGAATTTCAGCGGGAATCAAAACTTTTCGTGTGTATTAAGTTATTTCATCACGATTTGAAGCTGTTTTATGTAGAATTATCGATATTTATGGGAGATTTATCGATTTTTTGTGGATTTTCTCGCCGATGATGCAATTTTCGCAAATAATTTGTAGAATATCGCCTCTGCGGGCTGCCAGATGTTGTCGATCGAGTATATTTTCGTGGAAATCGTAGAATTTCGTCGTTTTTCGTCGAGTTCGCGGTCGTGGAGTGCTCAGACGCCAGGGAGGCTAGCGGGTTCGACTTGGGTTCGAATTGTAACTTGTAGAGGGGAGAACTCGAAGTTCTACTACCTTAAACAGACCGTCCGTCGATGCACCATGTTGACAATGCCTGTAGGTCCAGTCGAAGACCAGGACACAGTCATAACCCAGGGAGACCCCCTGTATGCGCCGTATGAGACCCGGTTCCGCAGAACCTTCGGATAAGCTATGCAGACGACAAAACAGTACACATTTTCTCAATGACCCGTTTATTAAGAGAAAGATAGGGACAAGAGAAAGGGAAAAATCCGTTGACAGGAGTTGTGGAGCAAAATGCGTAGGAGTAAAACCTCGCTCCCAAGTGGGATGCGAGGAAACCTTTCGGTTCTCCTTCCTGTCAGGTAAAACCTGTTACGTAGAGTTTTCGTAGAGTTTTGTAGAGGTTTTGTAGATGGTTTATAGGGGAAAAACGAGGGGAAGGAGAACAGATAAAAGGGGATAAAATAAGGGAAAGAATGGGGGAAAAACCCGTCACCAACGGACCGCAACGTGGCATAAAAAGTAGTAAAAAAGTGCGGTGGCGAGGCGAGTCGGCAGGCGGCGGGCGTTGGCCTAAAAAGGCTGGGCGCCGCCTGCACATCTAACTCCCGCGACGAACGGGATACTGTAGACAAAAGCGCGCGCCGTTTAAATAATGAGGCGCGGCAATAAATTAGTAGAATTAGGTAGAGTTGATCGTTTTGAGTAGAACAAAAAGGGAATATAAAGTAGAGGAACAGAGATAAATGACTAGAAGAGTTGGAACTATAATTTCGGGGGATTTTGCGGGGAAAATCGGTGTGACCCGGAATTATGGGGCCGTTAAGTTGGCAGTTTGAATTCTAGAGGTGTCAAACTGACAACATGAGCTGTTTGGGTTTCAGAAACTGAACGATTGAATCCTGTTTCCCAGTTAATAATAGGCAAATCCTTTAAAAAATCCCTTTAAAAAATCCTGTCTATTTTAGAAATCCTAATTTCTCACCATTTTACCCGATAGAGCTGCGCAACACCTACGCAATCGGGAACTGTCGAGAGTGACAACCTGGGAACGTATTCCTCTAACTTTTTATAATTATATTCAATTTTTACATTATTAGGTGAGGTCTACGGTAATGAGCTCTCAGTTCTGAACATTTCATTATTGATAAGCGAAAATGTCGAAAAAAAGGCACACCATAGATTTGAAAGGTCGTAGATCAAAAAGAAAGCTAAAGACGCGAAGATTCGGATTCTTTTCAACAGGATCACTACAATGAGAGCCACGGTATCATATACTTAGCAGGATTCCAAATTTTGTGTAAAGTACGTATGCCAATGTTTGTAGTTCACAACTTTTTTTGTGTTGTGAAAACGGATTCTGACATTCTGTGTTTTGAGTTCAAGTTGAAGAAATTTCAAATTTCAAACGATAATGTTCAAAACAGCTGCTCCAAAAAAGGTCATCTGAATCTCCTAACCGGGTGGCTGCATCCCCTGCTTATCCTTTCAATCATATCACGTATCTCCTCACTGGATTAACAAACCGTTCAACTCCCCAAACAAACCCTCCCTCCTTCCCTTATTGTATTTCCAAATGAGGCACATGCTGCATGACGAAAAACAATACAGTAATTATAAGAAGATTAGCTAGGTCTCACCTGCTGCCCTTCTCGAAGAAAGTGTCCGAATGTTTTCTTTTGATTAGTACTAAATGGCAGTAATCCTCTTCTCTCCCCATTTCCTAATACCTTTCTCTTGCCATTTATGGAATAGCGAAAAAATGAATAAATCTCGAGGAGAGATGGAGGCAAAAGAAGAATTGTGTGCAAAAAAGTGAAGAGGAGAAGTCGAAACATGACGGATTTATGGGTTTTGAAAAGGAGAAGAAAAAAGAGAAAAGGAGAGGTTTTCTCGTTTTCAATCCCAACTCGATTAGTGAGATGAGAAGGGGGCGGGATGAAAAAGAAGTAGTACGATTTACAGGGATCACGGAGACGAAAAATATATAGATGAGGGGGATTATATTGGGGAAGAGATGAGGCTCAGAGCTCCTCAAGATTGACTGTTCATATTTAGGAGAGATCCCTTTCTAAGCAAATGGAGACGGTTTAAAGCTATAAGTACCAGGTTTCTTTCTACTCATAATGGGGATTTTACAGATCTAGTCCATGGTAGTAGAGACTTGTCCTTACGAGTTACAGAACAAAGCATGTGAAACTACAGTACACCCCAGTTTTTAATTTTAATTAATGTAGCTCTTAGAATCAACTAAAAGATGTGGAAGAGTACTCGAGAATAACCTTGTTTTGCAGATCACTTTAAAGCAATTCAAATCGTAGCGCTAAGATCTTTTTGAATAAAAGTTATCAGAGCTTCAAGTTTAGAGGTACAACTCTGACTCCCAGAATTCATGTCCTCGCTGATAGAATAAGACGGTCCGAAATAGGGTAGTAACCATTCCGACGACTGAAATTACGGTCAAATTGGGAAGCTCCGAATTCCAAAAAGGTGCTAATTACTTCCTACACAACAAAAGAAGAAAATTGAAATACAAAGCATAAAAAAAGAAAAAAGGTTTCGACGAAATCCACCTCTCCTTTCAATCCGTCATTTTCGTCACAATTCCAAGGACACTCATTCCACCAAAAAACGCGCGAAAAGTTCTCTCTAAAAAAGAAAACAAAAGAAAATGTTGCATGAAAAAGGGTAAATCCCGGAAGAAGACGAGATGAAAACAAGCGATAAAAAAGAGACTTCGAGTGACGAGGACCCAAAAATATGGGGTTTTTTGATGGTGGATAATGATTGTGGATGAAGAAGACTGCTCGCGGGACGTCTTTTCACAACAAACGAATATGTACTACAACTCCAAAAATCTCAGAAAACTTGAAAAATTCCAAAAGAAGGAAATGTTGCACTACAACTACTTCACTCAGTCTATTATGTCGAGCCGAGAAAGAGAAAAGTGGGCGGAGTTTCCCTTTTGAACAATGCTTCAAAAAGGGCAAACGTGTGTCCCTCCTCTCTGCTCTCCCATTAAAATGGACCCCTTATAGAGATGAAGAGGGGACACCAAAGTGCACAACTATACCGTCATGGGTGAGAATGTGTGAAGAGAGTGTCTCCACATTACTTTTTCGAAGAAAGTTTTGAAGGTTGAGAGTGACCACAGGTTAGAAGAAGAAGAATGGAGAAGTTCGAAAACAATAGAATCTGAGAATAGTTGAAAAGAAACCGAAAAAGTTTGACCACTGAGCGGATCGAACGCCCAACCTTTCGATCTGGAGTCGAACGATACGCCAAGCAGTCACGAAAACCAATAGTCTCGTATTGCTACCAAGAAACCGTTTTCAAATAGAAAAACTCGACGAATTGTTGCGTTTCCACCTCACCTGTGCACATTTGTCACAAATCTCTGCCGCCTCTTCGTCTTCTGCACTCTCTTCTCATTATGAAAGCGAAGGCTCATGAATTAGAAATCAGTGGGGTTACGTGAAAAGGTTGTAAGGGTGGTCTGTCAGAGAGAGAAAGAGAAGGGAGCTCATTTGCACCTACTTGTGCATAATTATAGAGGTAGAGAAGGAAAGAAAAGGTTTGAAAAGGACAATTTTATTTACGAATTCAAATATAATGATAACAATTATGTCAAATGCAATGGAACCCTGTAATCAGTACTTTTGTTCAATCTGGTCCATAAACCACGGGCGGTTTTGATCTCTCTTGTTAAAATATGAATTGCTGGAAATAAGGTAATGTACCGTAACGGCAGTCCAATCATATGGCCATTTGTCGTCGTGGAATGTGCCAGCATTGATCATCGGTTCGATGGTGAACGAGTTGCCGGCCTTCATGACTCCAGTCGCGTTATTCTCTGCAAAAATATGAAATATGGAAAAGGGAAAGAGAATTCAATTCACTCACTTGCATAATGTGGAAAAGTCGATGAATTCCGTGTCCACAGTATCCTTTGACCACTGAGAATCCGTTGGCATTCGCGTGTTTCTGGATGACGTTGCCGATTTCTCGGAATTTCACGCCAGGTTTCACTAGAAGAGAAGATTATTTTATTTCGGAAGAATAGGATTATAAGGGAACGAACCGATAGCGATTGCCTGTTGAAGACATTCCCCGTTTCTCGAGATTGAGGACACTGGATTCTGGATTTAGAATTGAAATAAATAAATAAGAATTCAGAATTCAAAAGACGTAATTTGAAATTCAAGAGAGGAACATGTTAAAAATAGTTTTATTTTGAATAAATTAACTATTTAGATAAGCAAATCGAATTAAATTCAGAACAGAAAAGCCGGAAGTCATATGTCACGTTCAAAAAATCCTGTGCTTCCTATGTTCTGAATAAGAAATAAAACCAATCATAAAAATTGACGTGACCTGGCCGACTCAATTCATTCGATCTTATCGGTAAAAACAAACTTCAATCAGTTTGAATTTTATATTTGGCCAGCGATGACGTCTCTCCTCCATCGTCTCTTGTCTGGTTAGTTTCTCTTCCAAAAACTTTGGCGTCGGAAAATTGAGTTTTACAGATTTCTTGAATGCCGTCTCGCTCTGTCCCTCTCCGCGCCACCTTCCGATTCATCATCGACGAGCAGCAGAGGATTGAGATGGGTGTAAGAATAGAACCGTATCTAGCTCAGCGCGGAGATCAGGGACTTGTCTTTTTCCGTCTGCAAACGAACCGTAACTATATCTAGTAAAAAGGAACTTGACCTTTGTACCACGCGTAATTTATTAAACCAGAACGTGAGTTGTTTTCTAACCGCGTGTTTCTCACTTTCTCGTTCATTTCTAACTACACTGCTCGTCACGGAATGTGAGTTTACACAAAAAAAACACCTAGCAGCTTGCTCTAGCCTAGCCTTTTGGCGCAATACCTTGGAAGCAGCAATACTTTTTGTTTTTGTTGGAATAGGCCCAAACTGTGAAGGTTAGCTTGTCAGTCTATAAACCAGCAAACCGTTAGATGGAGACCAATAGATTCGCATAGGATTGCAGGTGATTGACTTTGTTGTCAATGAACCAGTAATCCATTTTATGCAGGGTAAGTACCCATAGGTTTTAGTAAACCACAATATGGAGGCCAATAGATACCCATAGGCTTGCAGGGAATAGTCTATTCAGACTATAAGCCAGCAAGCCACAAAATGGAGACTAATATATATATAGTTACCCATAGGATTGCAGGGACTAGACTTCACAAAAGAACCTTCCTAGTTGGGGTTAATTCCAACGAAAACAAATAAAACAGCGAAATAGAAAACCTTTTAGTTCGTAATCAGTTTATAAACCAGCAAACCGTTAGATGGAGATCAATAGATTCGCATAGGATTGCAGGGGATTGACTTTGTTGTCAATGAACCAGCAAACCACAATATGCAGGGTAAGTTCCCATAGGATTGCATGGAATAGACAATTTAGTCTATAAACCAGCAAACCGCTATATGGAGACCAACAGATAGTTACCCATAGGATTGCAGGGACTAGTTTAGATACCAGCATTCCATATTATGGAGGGTAAGTACCCATAGGTTTGCAGGGAATAGACTGTTCACAAGGGGTCATCCAAATCGGGGTTCATTAAAAAAACAAATAGTACAGCGAAAAAAAGAATCCTTGTGTTCCTAACCATCCCTTCTCAAAATCTGATCAATTCTGATGTCGATGTTTCAGAGATTTCAGAGACAATAAATTTTTGCCGGAGAGTAGTCAAACTTTCACAAAGCCTGATGGCATAGCTGGGGTTTCCAAAGTTTCAAGAATATTGGTTCATATTTAGCTGTTTTATGACTATCTGGGGGCGCGCGGGACAGGGACGCGGGGCGTCACAACTCGTCCCATTAGGGCAGATTGGTCTGCAAACTTGAAACCGTACACATCGGATCCATTGTAATACAGCTAAAAAAATAAAACCTATGAAAACTACCGTAAGTACCGGAAATATCTCGTACCAGTCGGTTCACGTCGCCTGACGGCGACTAAACCTCCTTTTCAACAACACCTTTCTGGGTGTTACAGTGGAACATAATAAATCCAATGGTTCCAAAAATCTATTCCCCGCAAGCATTTGCCGACCGTCTCTCCCGCTATTTCACCTTTCGATTCCCACATCAGTGTTTCTGACTCAGATGGACGTCATTTTTATAATTAAAAAAACGAAAAAGACGGGCATCATTCAGAGAAAATTTCTGTTTTTTTTTTGGTCCAACTTCGAAGAAAATCGGTCCAGTAAGGAGGGCGGTAGGCATTTCAAAAACTTACAAAAATGTGAGAAATGAATTCGTTTGTAGAATAAGAGAGGTCTCTATCTATTTTTCCCGTGATTTCATATTTCCCTATTTCGGAAATGAAAGCCAACGAAAGGCTTGAAAATCATGTTTTTTCACATAGTGACCTAGTTTAGAACTCTTCTAACTAAAAAAATAAACGGACATCATCCGGGGAAAATTTCAGTACAGAGGGCGCTAGAGTCGGCGACAGACAGACAGACAAACGGATCTGCTGAATATTATTAGTAAAGATCATTTGACCTTTGTCTCACGCGTAATTTGTTAAACCAGATCATCGGTCATGAGTTGTTTTTTCATCGCGTGTTTCTCACTTTTTCGTTCATTTCTAACTATGCTCTTCACGGAATGTGAGTTTGCACAAAGAAAAATCTAGTAGCTTGCTCTCGCCTAGCCCTTTGGCGCAATACCTTGGAAGTAGAGATAATGTTTGTTATTGCTGGAATTGGCCCCTACTTGGAAGGTTGACTTGTCAGTCTATAAACTAGCAAACCACAATATGGAGACCAATAGATACCCATTGGCTCGCAAGGAATAGTCTATTCAGACAAGCAAGCCACAAAATGGAGACTAATTCATAGTTACCCATAGGATTGCAGGGACTAGTTTAGATACCAGCAATCCATATTATGGAGGGTAAGTACCCATAGGTTTGCAGGGAATAGACTTCACAAAGGAACCTTCCAAGTCGGCGTAATTTCCAACAAAAATGTAGTAATGTAAATAAAAATTATGACTTCTGATCAGAAATTGTAGTATTTTTCAATATTTTTTTCTTATTGCATCGAAAAAGAACTAAATTCGGCTCAATAAATTATGTTCATTTATGTATACAAAACATAAAATACAAATAAAATTTCAACAAATTGTTCACAATCTGAATATAGATACCGTACATAACTTACTGTAATTTCCTCTTACAAATATATGTCATGTATCATCATGTGAGAATGAATATGTGCGTTGTTCGATGTTTCTTACATTTTAACCAATTTGAACCAATTCAAGGATCCTAACTAAAACAGCTGAAACTGTCCAACTTGTTCTTGATTTTTACATTCGGAATTCAGTGTCATTGGGATACAGGACTCTGGATACAAAGTGTTTAAAATTAAATAAGAGTATAGAATTAAAAAGAAAAAATTCAAAATTCAAGAGAGAAACATGATAAAAAAGTCGGTTTATTTAGAATAAAACTATTGAGATGAGCAAATCAAATTGAATTTAGAACAGGAAACAAATATTTTCTAGTTTAATTTCAATCTTGCAGACAAACACACAAATGATGAGAGTAACTTATTGTTTTTCCATAGTTATCGTCTGCTTTTATTCCCACACAATCATAGTAAAAGTTTTAAAATCGCCACGTCCTTCTTCTATTCTGAATGTTCCCAATCTTTCATTACAGTTTCGAATGTCTGTTCCGCCTCTCATTTGAAGTGGGCAATGCATGTGATCGCTGAAACAAGAAGATTTGAGTTTCATTATCTTTCAGTTGGACAAGACTGATAACCTAACTTGCTTTAGTGAAATTTCACTGTTAAAGAAAGTAACTCACTTCTCGTAGGTTCTCACCACAGATGCATCTCTCCCTTCAACAGACAAACCATCAGTTAACGCCTCTCGATTTACTTGTTTCGTTCCAACTGAGAAACATTTCATCCTGCTGTTTGATCCATTCACCCATTCTTTTAAAAACCGATTCAACTCAAAATCTGTGAATTCCGAACAACCAAGATAGAAGTGTACGCAATTAGAAGCAAGTATACTGTCTAAGGTAACCCATTTCAGTGGAGGAAGATATCCTTCGATAGCGACGAAGTTCATGTTGAACTTGAATTCATCCGGTCTGACTTCGTACTTTTGTAGCAATGATAAATCCAATGAGTTTGTGATCTCAAGCTCACTAAAAACTAAAGAAAGATCCTCACTACTGATATTGGAACCCTCCAAAGACAGTTCGGGTATTGACAATTGGCGATTCTTTAGCCATTCTACAACAGCTGGAAAGGACCCGGGGCTTAAAGTCAAGAAATTCAATGTCACAGTTTAGAGTATTACAAATATAGTCTGTCCATACTTGAGCCCAAGTAACATTCACTAATTCGTATTTCTCGAAATACTTTTCAAGTGTTATGGCGGAGTCAAGATATTGGAAGGTCCTATTCAAATACGGTTCCACCAAATCATAGTGTTCTTCATCCGTGGATATCTCTACTCGTGGGACTTTCAAAAAGCGAACCCATAGTTCGAATGAATCACGTCGAACTGCAGATTTGACAACAAGACGACACCGGTTTGAAAGCAACGAAAAGTCAATTCTGGAATATGCAAACATTAGTAAAATACACATTATTTGTTATCTTTTTCGACTTCATATGACTTACAATTCAACGGGAGTTAAGTTTAGCATTATTTTGTATAGAATAATTATGGGTAAATGCAATATTCTCATAGGTCGACAATCACGAACAGGTTTCATGATAAAGTTTTTAGTAATAACAATAGGTAGCAATACTCAAATCTTTTCAAAAAGTCGATTACTCATGAATGGAGTAGAAGTCAGAGCGCGTTGTGGACGCGTTGCGTACAGATATCGGTATCTGTATCGTTTATCTGATCTATTTCCTCGTGCCGGACCACTCATGTCTAGTCGGCCGAAGTAAACTGAATGTCTGACCTATTGGGGGGCAATTATGTTTCCTCGAGCATAGGAAAGTTGCTTCGGATCTTCTCCTTCGGAAAAAGCGGACATTTTCAGATTTTCAGTATAACTTCAGATACAAAACCAAACATGACTTCACCAACTACGGAATCACCAAGAAGTGTCTCGATCTCAAAGAACGTTCTATTCTCATGGAGGCAATATTTCAGGAATAATACGAGGAAGTATTTTTTTTCAAAATTTTTAAAATCCTACGATTGGTTGGAAAATTTATCTTAAAATTTTGCTTTCTTTTAAAATTTATGACTGAAAAGTCGGTTTTTGAGAATATTTCCAATTGATGGCGTCGTAAGTTTACGATAGTGTTTTTTTGTGAAACGGGAGATTTTTTGTCATTGTGCACAGGTCTCAAGGAAAAATCCACCTCTTACAGGTAGTTCCTCTTCAGTTTCTCTGTGTCCACCCTGTCCTACATATTCATCAAAAAGCGTTTGGACCGTATGCATTGTCCCCAACCAGAACAGAAGCTGACCTCTCCAGAACAAACAATGATCTCACAGCAAACATACTCTCATTAGAGTTTTATTTGATCTTGGTTGACCTACATGGCTTTTTGCTGCTACTGGAGTTACCACCTTGCCTTTTTTCCAATCAATACGCTAATTTTAACTTTGTATTTCCAGAAAAAAATGTTAGAAACATTCAAAAAAGGTCTACATGGAATGGTAAAATGGATGGGAGAAAGTATCAAAAGGTATTTCGTTTTTGAAAATGTTAGCCTTTTTTTAATTTTTTTTTTAAATCGAGTTCCAGAATTGTTCATCCGAGTGATAATAGTGATCGGAAGATGCTGGAAGGAGACATTCTATTGATAGAAGAAGGAAATCTGAAAGTGGACAAATACGGAACAAACCCGAAACCCGAGCTAACTGATGAAGAAAAATTAGGTCTATTGGCTGCTCAATGCGTTTCGAATTATTTTGAGAAAGCTGGTGAATTGAGAAGATGTTCGAATAAGAAAGAAACTCAAATAAATGGAAGGTTAGTTAGTTGAAACTTAATGGAACTCTGTTTAATTTAATTTTTTAAAGAATTGATATAAAACCACTCACGGATGGCTCTTCACCGGAAGCTACTCTACTCGAGCAAAGATCGGAATTCTTGAAAAATGAGAATACTTTTGAAATTGAGCCTACGATAATACAGGTTGTGCAATTAATGGACAAGGATAAAGAATTATTTATGGAGTTATTCGAACAAGAGATGCAACGAGTTGATAAAGAAATTCTGGAGGAAAAGGAGAGAAAAGAGATATTGTATTACAGTAAGATATTGGAAGAACTAGAGAAAGCTCACAAAATTTCAGTAAGTTCCTTAAAAAATTATGTTTATATAATAACAAAAAAACCATTTTCAGAGATCATTCCCAAAATATGTTATTATGTCTCAACTCATCTACATTTTTTCAATTGGATTTTCAATATACTCTACATATTGGAATAACTGGAATGAAATAATGTCATGCGTAGTTATTTGCATGGTTTTCACGGCTTGTTCTATGCCAAACATACACATTGAACATAACACATGTTTTATAGACATGAAATACTATCTAGAAAAGCTACAGTGAGTTTTGCCCGCCGGTTATAACATATGTACAAACCATAATTATTTCCAGACCACTACTCAGAAAAACAGAGTTTTCAGTTCAAAACCTGATCACATTTGCAGATTTCAGAGCAAGAATTTTTGCAGTTGTCAACAAGCCCTGTGGATTTGTAAGTTCAGCTTCCCATAGTTTCTTCAATCAGGTTTTTTCAGAGTTACGTCAATGTATACATTCTAATTTATTATGTTATAGCCGCAGTCACACTGATCAAGAATTTATTGATGTTTCCTAAGATTGGTGTTTCACTGGCGGTTCAACTTTATATTGATCTTCATATAATTTTTTATCCCTTGATCAATGTTTTATTTATTAAAAGAGCACTTCCCAGAATTGATGACAGCAATTCGTTTATGAAACGTTACAAGAACAAATTTTTCAGTAATTCTTCTCCAACTTTCACTACAACTATCTGTTAAATTCTTATCTTCCAAGTTTTAATAAAAGATTCTTTCAATCAAATTTTGTAAGATCCAACCTATATATGCCTTAAACAATTCAGAAACTCGATGTTTTATCGGCAATTTTTCCCGGGTAATGCAAAAATTCAATTGTTCGGGTTTCTTTTATTTCCAAAAAATACACAATTTCACCGGGTGGAAAAGAAGAAAATCAGAATTATTCGTTAGGATCACTCACTAAAAACAGGAGGACTAGACTGTTTTTATCTGGAAACAAAGAAAAAACAAATATTTATAGAGAATTATCAGCACGCAGTGCCTGGAAATGCAAAAACTCAACGTTTCGGGTTTTACTGTAAGGAGCTCATTTTCGCCTGATAGAGGTAGAGAAGGAAAGAAAATGTTTGAAAAGGACAAGCAATCTTTATTTACGAATTCAAATATAATGATAACAATTATGTCTAATGCAATGGCGCCCTCAGTACTTTTGTGCAATTTGGTCCATAAACCACGGGCGGTTTTGATCTCTCTTCGTCAGAATCTCGCACCCAGTGTCAGTAACCAAAAGGGTTTGTTCGAATTGGGCAGAGCGTCGTCCGTCTCTCTGAAAGGAATGTTAAAATATGAATTGCTGGAAATAAGGTAATGTACCGTAACGGCAGTCCAATCATCTGGCCATTTGTCGTCGTGGAATGTGCCAGCATTGATCATCGGTTCGATGGTGAACGAGTTGCCGGCCTTCATGACGCCAGTCGCGTTATTCTCTGAAAATATGAAATATGGAAAAGGAAAAAAGTAGACAATTCACTCACTTGCATAATGTGGAACATTCGGAGCCGTGTGGAAAAGTCGATGAATTCCGTGTCCACAGTATCCTTTGACTACCGAGAATCCGTTGGCATTCGCGTGTTTCTGGATGACGTTGCCGATTTCTCGGAATTTCACGCCAGGTTTCACTAGAAGAGTAGATTATTTTATTTCGGATGAATAGGATTATAAGGGAACAAACCGATAGCGATTGCCTGTTGAAGACATTCCCATGTCGTTTGAACAAGCTTCCGGGATTCTTCATCAACTTTGTCTCCAACGAGGAATGTTTCGTTGAGATCTCCATGGAATCCACGGTGATAGACAGTCACATCCACTGAAAATGAGGGATCATTGATAAGGAATTTCATCTCGAACCAAGCAACTAACCATTACAAAGATCTCCATTTTCCAATACTCTCATATCCGGAATTCCGTGACAAATGACTTCATTGACAGAAGTACAACAACTCTTCGGGAACTTATAGTATCCCAGGGGACTCGGATAACAGTCTCTTTCGATTGCAGCCTCATGAACAACTCGATCCAATTCGTCAGTAGTCACACCTGGTTCACATGCTCGTCCAGCCTCGTTCAGGCACTCTCTTCCGAGTTTACAAGCTACTTTCAAGCCTTCTTTCTCCTCATCAGTTAGAACTTTAATAATTCTTTCACTCTTCGATTGGCGTTCTTCGAGTGATACTCCTTGTGGATGTAGAGCATAATCTGGACGAGGAATATGATCAGGAACTGTTCGACGATCAGTGACACGTGCTGGGCGGAGTGCACCGGTGAACTAAAATAATGGAATACGTTTTCGTCCTGTTTGTCGTGATGTCCAACTTACCGAATAACAAGGCCACGGATTATAAGCTCCAGAAACATCGGTGTGCGAGATTTTGTGAATCGGCCAGAACGCTTTGAAGCATGTCTGGAATTTCTCGATTCGTTTACAACTTTTGTAGGTTTTCAATGTACCTGATCACAAAAATACGCGTCGGGAAGAGACATTTTAATGCATGTCGGACACCGAAGCTTCGCCGGCTTCTGACATCCAATGCATTTTTTCCCTTCCAAGCTTTCCATCTGAATGTCTCAAAAACTTGGGAAAGAAGTTTAGAAATAAGCCAAAAAAGATAAGACTGTAAAAGTCCAGCTAGATAACAAAAAAGAACAAAATATCACGAAAATTAGAAAATATAATCATAAAAATGCCAAAATATTTATCACATCTCTTTTAAACCATAATGCTTTTGGTGTTAATTGGATTCTTTTTTCCATGGTAATGATAATAATAAACAACGATTATAAGACGTAAAATCGGGAATACGGGGGCTAAAATGGCATATGGGGAGGAAAGAGATCGATGTATTAAAGAAATCTGGAAATGATCATAGGGTAAAAAGGGAGGGTAAATAACAATAGAGTGATGAGTTTGGTGCCTAGAAATATAAAAACGAAGAAGAAGAAAAAAGAGAGAACGATCTGGAGGTGAGTTTAAATAAAGGAATGACCTAACTTTATGAAAAACTAGTCCACTGCCAGGATTAAAAATATGAATGTTCAGAGGAGTTTTGGGGCATTACATCTAGAGAAATAGACTATTTTTATTTCCAGATTTTTCCCTCTTTTTACCTCCAAATATTTCAAACATTATCGAGTCTATCTGCACGATGCAAAAAGCGCCCTCGTCTCATTTCATCCACCGTGACAGCAGATGGATTTGCGGCTACAGAATTCCGAAGTCGAACCGATGACAGTTGAGATGCCGCCTGCGCAATCTCATCATCTATAGTGGATCTCCCTTGCGGTGTCATCAACATCTTTCTCCCATAAATGATTGCACCGGATTGCTCGTCACTTCTGGCCACAAATCTTCTGAGGATTTCATCGGATTCTTTCGAAACGACAACTGAATCAGATGCTCTCGATGCGTAGATTGACTGTCCAATGATACTTTCTCTTGGAGCTGTTTCATTGGGAGCGGCGTCTGCAGATCCTCTTCGATGACTTCTCGTAGAGGGAAGACTCGGCATATAACCATATTCTAATGGTCTAATGAAGGAAGCAACTAGTTTTCCATCTTGATCTTTCTCTTTCCTTACTAGAAACAGTTTTGGTTTCCGAAGGAAAGTATCTTTGTCTTGAGAATTCCACGTATTCTGTTCTGTTTCTTCTACTTGGGCTGCTGCTCTTGCCCATGGTCGATTTGAATCATCCAGCAAATTATCCAGCAGATCATCGTCCGCCATCATAGCAAGGTTTCGCTGCTGATGGTGAGGATGATGAGCTGGCACTGTCCTTCTCCCTCTTCTGAATTTCTCCAACTCGATTCGAAAATCTTTTCGCTGTAGGAGCAGTGAGGGTCGATTTACTTTCAAGTGTCCCGTGTTTTCATTGATCATTCCTGTATTTAAAGCGTAGCTGAAAGTAAGAAAATGGATAGATTATTGCACTAAATTTGATGACTCACTCATAGAATAGTGCGCCAAATTCAGCATACAAAGCGACATAGGCGTCTCGATCGGCGAGCTTTCGCTCATTGAAAATCTCATTTTCAAAGATGATTTTCTGCAGGAAAAACGTGGATTTTCAGCTGATTTTTTATTCAGTCAAAAACCAACCATAATCAGCTCGATCGTTTTATTCTGTATAACTTCCATCCTCTCTATTTCAGTTTCTACTAACAGCTTCCTCAGCTTAGTCATTGTCGCTTTCACAGTTGGGATATCATTGCGAGAAGCTTGGAGGGAGCAGAAAATATCGTGCATTCTTGGAAGAACTACTGTGTTTATCGTCTGAAAATTAGAAAAAAAAGATGAAATACATAGTGCGATAAACTCACAAGACTTCCAAAAGCGAAAAATGTACAAAGAACTCCATAAATCGCCACAGGATCTTTGTTTCCCGTGAGAACTTTTCGAAGCATTTGAATAATTCGAACTCTTAAATTCTGATCTTTGTATATTGAGGCGAGCTCAGCGAGCAATTTTCCGGTCGATTCTCTCAACTTGAACTCGAATTCCAAATCTCGAATGATACGCTCACGATCTTCTGAAGTTAATTCTGGAGTTCCGACGTTGACTGTGCTGGTTTTCGTTTTGAGACCAGCGCGGGCGGGATCCACTATAGGAACCATGCTTTTACTCACAACGCATGATATAAGTGAGGGAACGAGAACATAGAGCTGAAAATAGAAATGAGATTTCTTCTGAATTACTTGTTGAATTAATCCTTACATATTTCTCTAACCAAATATGTGGATTCTTCATCAAACTCCACGCCAATTTCAGCAGATTCGCCAATCCACGTATATTCTTTGTTCCAATGTGTAATCGCACACCTTCTGCTATTAAAATCACAAATCGACCAGCTAAAAACTGAAATCCCGTGTCCGTTTCAATAGTCTCCAGTACTTTTTGTCGTTCCAACGCACTTCCGTTCGTCAGAATCTTCGTCATTTCTGCATAGAGCACTTGATGTTCCTGGAGCTCAATGAAAACATGTACTGGTATGTTCAGCAAAATTCAGCTTACCATTAAAACCGTCTGTGTCGTCGGCCTTTTCTCCGGTATCTGTTTTCTAACGCCTGAAACACCGTAGCCAAAAACTCTCTGTGTTTCTTGTTGTTGTTCTTGGTATTTCTGTTTTACTTCTGTTGGAATCACATTCTCAGGAACACATGGCTGAACTCCGTCTACAACTAACCAATGATCTTTGATCATTATTGAATCACAAAACCGTTCATGAGACACGATTTCTGACGAGTTGGCGTCTGAAATTCAACCAATCATTTATATAAAAAACTAAGCATTTCAAAGCCTCACCAATAGTCTTTTTGGGTTTTGTCATTTTCCTTCCCCAATACATTCTATCTGTTGCAGGAGTAGGTTTCAGAAGGGGGCACGTAAAATCACTGTTAATTTCAGCGGAACAAATTGCAAGATCTACATCAGATGGCACTATTCTTTGTCGATTTTCTCGAAGAGCATTTGTCTTTGCATTTTCAATAATGGTTCGAAGAATTAATCGAGTACATCCACCAATTGCATTCGCTGCTTCTCGTGTCAACTGTTTTGATATATTTGTAAAATCTGCGGACGTTGAAGAAATAAATGAGATGATGTCATCGAGAGTTGGAGATGGCTTTGGTTCAGATACTGGAATTTCAGACGGTGCTCGCGTCTCGGGGCATTTTCGCTTCGATTTTGATATATCTTCTGTTTGGGATCCTTCTTCTTTCATTTCTGTAACTAATTTGAGATAAAATCGATATTTTTTTAAATTGAGCATATTCCCGCTGTTCGCCATACTTTTTCTTCGTGTAAACTATTTTAAATAGAAAAATTCAAATTACCTCGTTTCAGCACTGGAATAAATTGTTTCGGCACACATTTCTCTCCTATTTGTTTAATCAATCCATTTTTTTCCTCTTCACTTTTCGACGGAGTTTCTTTAATTTTTACGAGTCTGAAATAAATAAAAAATGACAAAATTGATTAAAAATCGCTGAATACCTGGAATTTAAGACCATAAAATTTCCGATATGACCCTCATCGACCCTCATTTCCATTTCAGCCTGAAGATTGAGGAAACTCCTGAATAAGCTCAGCTTTTATTCGTTTTGAAAAAAAACGGGAAGAAAATTGACAAAAAGTCAACAATATTAGTGACAAATGCATTTTTATGATACTGACAGTTCAATTTTAAGATTTTTTCGTATTTTTGTACTTCAATCATATTAATAAGCATTGCTTTTAATGCGGTATAACTGCGGGAAAGTCGTAGAATGGCGTTTTGAGGGGGTATGCAAGCTTGCCCTATAGAACAGACGAGAGAGTGGGCGGATTGGAGAGACGCAGACATAATGTTCGTCAGTGACGACGGCGGTTCTCTCAATTTTACAAGATTTCTAGCCCGTTTTTTGTATTAAAAATGGGTAGAAAGAAGAAAGAAACCCCAAAAGAAAACAAAGGAAAGAAAAATGTAAAGAACAAGCCGGGATACGCACGTGCTGAACATCTTCATCGATGTGCAATTTTCCTCTCAAAACTCGGTGAGTTAATTGATTTTTGAATGCATAAAACATCAATACTCCAGTTTGCAGGTGTCAAAAACAATGACGGATTCTCCAAAACAAGTCGACACGTTTCAAGATTATGTCGACAAGTTATGGACACAGAAATGGTTCATTTAGATAGACAACAGAAGCAAAAATTTTGTAAAAATTGTCGAGAGGTTCTCGTTGGAAATGTAAGTATTTTATTTAATATGGAATAAAATATACAATTTTTCAGTATGAAAAGACCGAAATATCTGTGAAACAGAGAGGATCAATCACCGAAAAATGCGGGAATTGTCACAAAGAACGGAATTATATGACAAAAGACGGGTACGGAAAGCAGCTCAAAGAGAAAATGGATTCTAAATGTTGATATTAAAATTTTAATAAATTATTTGCATTTAATCTCATCGTTTTTGTCCGATATCGAATGGTGTCTGCCACTTTTAGTCTCTCATTGCTCATTTCTACTGCAAAACTTCGAATGTAATCAATTAGGGAGGTTTAAAATGAAGGAAACTCCTGAGGAGCTGGTTCAAGATTCACGGGATATCAATGTGGCACCAATTAAAGAGGAATTTGTTCTTCCAGTAAGTAAACTTTGAAATTAAACCGAAATGCGAAAGTTGATTGATGAATTTATAAATTAAATATTTAGAAAGAAGACCACGAGCTGCCCGCTGAAGTTCAAGCCCTACCAAAACGAGAGAGACGAGGAATGAATAAGACGAGAAGGTAATAAAATCTGAAAAGATAAAAATCTAATGAGAATTATTTCAGAAAGGATATGAAGCACGCGGAGACTCGAATTCGTGCATCTGCTGTTCGTCTCTGTCCATCTGTTATTCAACCAGTGGCTTGCAAGTAAGTTTTCAATAAGAATACCACTATCAATTTCTATTTTTCTTCAGATTCGGTGAGAAATGCAACTGCGAGCACGATATTTCAGCGTTTCTCGAAAAGAAACCGGCTGATATCGATACGGAGTGTCCTCTTTTCGATGCACGTGGCACCTGTCCATTCAGCTACGCTTGTCGTTTCGGATCAGCTCATCTGGATGAAAATGGAAAACAGACCGAGAAATCACCATCGAAACCATATGAAGCAACAACAAATTGTCACTCAATGAAGATTCAAGTGGCTCTTCGAAAACATGATTATCCATTCGAAAAGTCTGAAAATGCGTTGGAATCTATCAAAAATGAGACAATCGGATCAATGTGGCAAGAAAAAGAACGGAAGTTAGATATGAAGAAACTGGATGGTTTGAAGTATTTAGCTCCTCTTACCACTGTTGGAAATCTGCCATTCCGTAGAATTTGTGTAGATTACGGAGCAGATATCACTTGTGGAGAAATGGCATTGGCTACTAGTATTCTATCGGGTGCAGCTTCTGAATATTCGCTTCTGAAACGTCATCCGTCCGAAAAGATTTTCGGAGTTCAGCTTGCTGGTGGGTTCGCTGACACAATGGCGAAAGCAGCGCAGATTGTCGTTGAGAATTTCGATGTGGATTTCGTGGATATCAATATGGGATGTCCGATTGATGTTGTAAATCAAAAGGGAGGTGGATGCGCTCTTCCGAGTCGCCCGAACAAGCTTTATGAAGTATTGGCAGCAACGAAAAGTGTATTAGGAGACTGTCCGATGACAGTTAAGGTTTGTTTCAAGAACTTTTTAAGACTTCATTCTCAATTTTCCGTCGTTTTCAGATCCGAACCGGTCAAAAAGAAGGAGTTCTAAAAGCTCCGGAAACCGTTGAATTTATGAAAAAGAGTCCGTGGCATTGTCCGGATCTTATCACATTCCATCCACGTAGCAAAGAGCAACGATACACGAAACTGGCGAATTGGGATTACACTCATGCAGTCGCTGAAGCTTCGAAACCGGTTCCTCTCTGGGTTTGTGGAGATGTGTTAAGTTGGGAGGATTACTATGAGAGATTGGAGAATCATCCGGTGAATGGAATCATGATTGGAAGAGGTGCACTCATCAAACCATGGATTTTCACAGAGATTGATGAGCGACGGACGTGGGATATTAGTGCCACTGAGAGATTTGATCTACTCAAAAAGTTCACCAACTACGGCCTCGACCACTGGGGATCCGATGATGCAGGTGTTGAACGGACTCGTCGTTTCCTTCTCGAATTTCTCTCATTCCAATGTCGATACATTCCTGTTGGAATTCTCGAGCGTCTTCCTCAAAGAATCAACGATCGTCCCCCAAGATACCAAGGGAGAAACGAGTTGGAGACACTCCTCTCTTCTCAAAAAGCAGACGATTGGATTGAAATTTCAAAGAGGCTTTTAGGTCCAACTCCAGAAGGATTTCAGTTCATTCCGAAGCACAAGGCTAGCTCTTATTAGTTTTCTTAGTTCTTATTGTTTATTGTTCTGTTTTCTCTCATTGTTGCTTTCAATAAATTTTTAAATTTTATTTTGTCTTTCCTTTTCAAAGGTTCCCCATCCTTTCAAATCTCTCTCTTTTTCTCTTTTTACATCCGAACCCCAGTTCTCTATTTCCAGATATAGTATGGATGGTGATGATGGAAGCGGAACACGAGTCAACGGTTTCGCTAAACCGTTTCCCCCAAAACCACGTGATGCGTCTACGGTAGCGACGCCGTCGAATTCAACGCCCAATGTTCAAGCTCCGCCTCCTGTTGTAGATGCTCCCGATAAATATTATGTGCCCGGAGTTCGAGATAAATCAAAGTTTCGAGTGCTTTCACAGCAGGTTTGTTATAAATAGGCATGGTTTTCAAACTTGATTTATTTTCAGGTAGAAATCTCGAATCTCTCGATAGAAAGGAGAAGTTTCAATGTTCGATCTGAAATGGTCATACTTCCTCTAGAAAAATCGCTTCATCACTTGGATCTTCATATTGGAGAATCGTCGCTTCTTCCAAATGAGATTCCAGGATCCACGAGTAAAATCACAATAAATGGAATAGAATGTGAATATACAAGAAGGCGACATTTGAAAGATGTGACGGAGGCTATTGAAGGCCAATTAGATACGAAGAATATTCCAAGTTTAGAGACGAAACTGAATGAGAAACTACAGGAAAATGACTATGAATTACAAATTACTGTTCCGAAAGATCTCAAGAAACGAATGAAACACAGGAAAGCAGTTCGATTACGAGTGGATACTGTAGTTCAACAACCGACACGTGGAATTCAATTCGTTGATTTTACGGGCGGTCGGAAAGATGATGTTCACGTGTTCACCTACCATACACCATATCTATCCGGTGCCAGAGAATGGACAGTTTGTCTAGATGAACCTGAACAACTGTCTCTTTGGGAATTAACATTTGAGTTGGATCCAGAATTAGTTCCAGTGTTTTCTGGAGAGCTGACAGAGAAACGACTAAAAAATGGAAAGATTCGATATAGATTTCATCAGACAGTACCAACGGATGCATGTAATATAGGATGGGCAATTGGAAAGTTCAGAATGGAACCTCATCCGGAATCACCTACGGTATGGCACAAATCTTTCATTTTCCATGCTAATTCCCTCCCAGTATTTTCAGATTTATACCTTCTCACTTCCTGGTCTCGAACCATTCGTCAATCACACGACGATGTATCTGGATAAAATGGTTGAATTTCTCGAGGAGAAACTCTCCTGCCGATTTCCATTTCCCACTATGAAAGTGGTGTTCGTCGATCAATCCACAGAAGAAATTCAAGTGTACAGTTCGCTTCTCATCGTTCCAACATCTCTTCTCTATCATAAAAAGATTATCGATGTCGTACAGGAGACGAGACAAAAGCTGATTCAAGCGATCGCTCAGCAGTTTTTTGGTTGCTTGATTTCACCGGGACACTGGTGGCACTGGTGGATTCCTCAATCTCTTGCTAGATTCTTGACAAGTCTTTATGTGGAGACAAAACTTGGAACAGCTGAAGCGAGATGGCAATTGAAGAGAGCAATGGATGATGTGTGTGATTATGAGCATCAGTGGGGAAAGATTATTCTGTCGCCGGATCAAATGGAGAATAAGAAGTTGTCACTTCACGTGGATCCACGGAATGAATACACGGCATCTCCACTCTACGTCGACGCAATGCTGAAAAAGGGATTCCTGACGATGAGGATGCTTCAGAAGAGAATAGGACTGGAACCGTTCATGAGAGTTCTTCATCGTCTATTAACTGTTGGATTGGATATGAGTGAGAAGAAGACAACGCCTGCTGCATGGAGACACCTTTTGATCTCTACTGAAGCATTCTTTCGAAGTGTCAGCTCAGTGACTGGAAGAGAGATTCCTACTTTTCTAGAACAATTTGTACGGACAGGTGGACATGCTGCATTTTCTGTCAAATTCGATTTCAATCGAAAACGGAATATAGTGGAGATTGAAGTGAAACAGGATGATACGGAAGGAAATGGACGAACACAGTATACTGGACCATTGTCTGTAGTTGTGCAGGAAGTTGATGGTGCTTTCAGTCATACGATACAAATTGATGGAGCCATTTCTCATGCTGAAATATCTTGTCATTCGAAGGGAAGAAAACAGAAAAAGAAGAAAGTTCCGATATTAACTGGAGAGGAAATCGAAATCGATCTGACTAATATGGACGCAGAATCCCCTATTCTTTGGCTTCGAATTGATAATGATTATCTGCTTATACGCGAAATTTCAATTAGTCAACCAATGTTCCACTGGGAATACATGCTGAAATATGAACGAGATGTGATCGCACAAATGGAGGCGTTGGAGAGAATTCAGGCACTTCCGTCAGCTCATAGTCGAAGTGTTATAGTGGATGCGGTGTCAAATGAGAGATTCTTTTATAGGTATGTCTGGAAATCTTTACGATTTTAATGTAGTTAACGTTCCTTTTTCAGAATTCGATGTCGAGCTGCTTTCGTTCTCACCTCGGTTCAAAATCGAAAATCCGAAGCGATAGCTGTTGGGACACCGGTTCTCATCAACATGTTTCGGTGAGTCATGACGTCTCCCATTGACTTAAAAAACAATTTTTTCAGAGAAAGTTTCGGTTGTAAATCTTCAACCAACATTCCGAAACCCAATAATTTTGTGGTGACAGCTCAAAACCTTCAACAATATTTCGTTATGCAATCTCTTCCACAAGCCATTTCACGTCTTCGAAAACAAACAGGAGAATGTCATGAAGATGTTCAATCATTCCTTCTGGATCTTATCAAATTTAACGATAACTCAACGAATCGATATTCGGATGATTTCTATCGTGCTTCGCTGTTCAACTCGCTTGCTGCGAGTATCCATCCATCAGAATTCCTTCCATTTCGAGTCGATCTTCCCGAGAATTTGAGCAGCGAATTCCGAGTTCTAATCAAAGAATTCACGTATGCACTCAATATGGATACAGTCAATCCATCATATGGCCGTGTTGTTGGAATCGCAGCACTATCTGGATTGTATCAACTACAAAAGTGTGGATATCTTCCACTGGATTCAAAGTTGTTATGGGCATTCGCTCATAGGAATTCGTGTGTTCAAATGAGAAGATGTGCAGTCACTCTGATTATTGATCGAATTGTAAATGATATTCATGCAGTCGACACGAAGATGTATGATCTTTCGATGCTTCTGAATCTCGTTTTGACTGAAAAGGATCCCTCGATTCGAATGTTAATTCCAAAGTTGTTAGCTCAAACCCCTCCATTTGGAACTTATAATAAGTGAGTATTTTTTCAATTGATAGATTTTGATGTTTCGTCTTTTTCAGCACAGTATTCGGTTCCGATAACCCTTGCAATACGCCTGAAATCGCTGAAAAACTATGGTCACTTTGTACGAATCCACAATTAGACGGTTGTATTCGAAGTGGTTTCCTTGATGTCTACTACTCTCTGTATGCTCTCGGAACCCCACCAGCAATCGGAGGACCGGATGAATCTATTGGAATACATCGTGCATATGTCACTGTTCCGAATGCTGCTTCCACTTTTGCAACGTCACAATGGCATAACAGTGGGTATGAGGCAGCGAGGAGATCACCGCCACGAAGAGATTTCGGAGATGAAATGATGAATTTAATGCATTAGAATCGTTCTGTTCTTTTTTGTTGATTTTTATTTATGTTTTATCTTTCCGGGTATCAATGCATTTCTCTTTGCTTTTTTATACTGCTCCCATCCCTTTCTCGATTCCTCTTTCCTATACAAGTATACTTTGTCATCAACCACTTCCTTTCCATTTTAATTACGGTTTTTAATTTTTCAATGAATAAATTACAGAGCGTTATTATTTTCAGATGTTCGGTAGTCTCCTTTTGAAACCGTTTGTATCGGTTCTCGGTATTTTTAAATTAAAAATATTAATTTTAATTGTTTTTTTCCGAATCTTCTGATTTTGCCAACCCAGTTACCGTACCCCCGTGCACTCAGAAAGTCAAGAATTTTAAGTTTTCCAATGCAAAAGTTATCTTCTTCATCGTATCAGATATCATTACTTGACAGATTTACAAATCCTCAGCTACCGTTCTTATTCAGCTCTTCCCCAAAAATTCTTCCACTTCATTTTTGAATCTTTCAGAATGTCAACGTCAACTGAAAGCCCTGATACACCTACAACTTCTCAACCTCTTCTACCCAAACAGACGTCATTCGTCGTAAATGATCTTGAAGAACGGATAAGAGAAAGTGCACGAATTGGGAGCCCAAAAAGAGCTCCTAGTCTACCGGATCCTCGAATTCTGTCGGATCTCGAAACGCATACGAAGGAAATTGTGGGAAACATCGATACAATGCTTCGAGACATGCGTGGATCTCTTCACGGAATGTCCGATTTAACACTAGAATCTCTACAATGCTACAATTCTGGAGTGGAAAAGGCATGCGATGCTGCCGATTCGAATGTGAAGTCGACGTACGCGATGCTGGCAAAAGTGGAAGAAGTTAACCAATCGATGGGAAATGTGCAGAAGTTGGCTGGTCAGATGTAAGAGCAAATAAATAGAAAATCAATAAAACAGTTCAATATCTTTCAGAAAGGAAATGCGACGACTCGTGGAACTATTCGAAACACTCTTCCATGGAAGTCTGAAGTGAGCAATGAGATATTCAGATTGTAAACAATTTGCTGAAATTTTATTTGTATTGTATGTTTTGTATACATAAATGAACATAATTTATTGAGCCGAATTCAGTTCTTTTTCTATGCGATAAAAAAGAAAGTGAAGGCAAACAAGGAATGTAAAGATGAGATGATCCGAAGCAACTAGATATGAGTGGTCCTGCATGAGCAAATAAATAATACAGAAACGGACTTCTGTACGCAACGCGTCCGCAACGCGCTCCCATTCTGCCCATGAATAATCGACTTTTTGAGATGATTTGAGTATTGCTACCTATTATTATTATTACTAAAAACTTTATCATGAAACCTGTTCGTGATTGTCGACCTATGAGAATATTGCATTTACCCATAATCATTCTACACAAAATAATTCTAAACTTAACTCCTGCTGACATGTAAGTCATGTGAAATCGATCTAAATCTTAAATGTTTCTGGAAAGAATTTGAAATAGTTTTAGTTTTAGCAACAGAAAAATACCCGAACAAAAGTTTAAAATTATGAGAATTTTTTAAAATCATTCCAGAGTTGACTTCGCGTTGATTTCAAAACGGTGTCGTTATGTTGTAAAGTCTGCAGTTCCTCGAGACTATTTCAAAATTTATGTCTGGTTTTCCAAATCATCCAGCATATTTCTGCGAAAAGATAAATGTGATTACGATTTGATGAGACCGCCTTTGTATGGAATTGACACTAAGCCAGATCCAACTATTAGACTTCGAATGCGTTTTATCGGAAACGAGTTGTCCTCAGCAAACTGGACAAAGAAATGGGTTGATAATATATCATTTCTTTTTAACTGCAAAGTTCATTCCCTTCAAATCGAATATAGCGAATGTAGCAAATCATTCTTGTCTATTGTCGAATGGTTACAAAACAAACAGAAGTCAATCGAGATGTTCTCTGTGAAAGGACCCGAGGTTGCCAGTCAAAATCTTTCACTCATATTTGAACGACTCGAAATCAAACATATGTTGTCTTTGAATTTGAATCATAAAGCTGAAGTCAGACCGAATCTTATCAAATTCAACATGGATATCGTCGAACTGTATGGATCTCCTCTTTCAATGATGTGGATCACTTTAGAGAGCATTTTGTCATCTAACTGCGTCTTTTTCAATCTGGACAATTCGAATTTAACAGATTTGGATTTGAATCGGTTTATGAAAGAATGGGTGAGGGGGTCGAATCCTAGATTAAAGTTGTTGCGGTTGAAAATCAAAAAAGTAAATCTGGAAACTTTACTGGATGGATTGGAGATGGAGGAACCAGATGGTACTGTGGACCGAGTTATTAATCTGTGAGTTGCTTTAAAGAATTGAAAAAGATACAGATAGTTTTAGAAGATCTCTATGTTTCTACTACATTTTCATTTTCAGTCCGGATATCTTATTGCGCCCGATTGATATGACGAGTGGAACTGACATCAACACTTTGGACGGAAGATTGGGGACGTTCAAGTTAGAAGATGATGAATTCTCTGATGAATTACAACTTTTCACAATGGTTTTTGGAGTTGAAAAATACTAAAAAAAAATTTATCTGACGTCATAACTTTTTACATTATTAAGAATCGACAACGTTTTGTGTTGTACTTCTTTTTTATCATAATAAAATTTTCTTAGTTATTTTCTCTGTTTAATTTAAAACTGTTAGCATTTTGCTTTTTATTTTTGTGATTAGTTACTGTTTCTAGTAATACAACAGCCGCGTCTGCTTGAGAGTCGAAAGTATGAACCAGCAAAAAGCGACTGAAGTGGAACCTGAAATGATAAATAGTTATTTTCAAACTTGATCAAATTCTCCCTCCCGGAATCCTGATCCCCTATCTAAAATCTATACGGTTTTTTGTTTATGAAACACTCCAAGATAGATCAGGGGTACGTAGAAAATTAAGGGGGATACATATGACATCACAGGAGAGAACTAAAACAATACTAGCAGCATAGAAACAGCTAAAAGCATACAAGTTTATGATTCTTATCGAAGATCAGTCATGTGTTCCTAGATTTGAGAATTTGAAAAGGAATGTCACAAAATACAAAGGGATAGGGGAAATAGAATGTTTCGAATCGAACCGTCAAGATCAAAAGATTTGAGTCGGTTTCGATGAAAGCATTACATGATATTCTTTGGAATTGGTGATATTGAATTTAGGATAAAGTAGATGGATCGATGGGTTTGAAGAGAGATCTATCATTTGTGGAGAGTCTAGTCCGAGTCCTCGTTCTTCTTCTTGTTGGCGGCAAGACGAGCCGATGGTGGAGCTCCCGACATGCCAGCGCGTTGAGGTGCCTTACGAGCTGGAGCCTCGTCATCTGAAGAGTCTCCGTTGCTTTCAGCGTGAGCTTTCTGGAAAATGACAATGTTTGAGTTATGTCTCATGGTCTTATTTCAGATCTCAACTCACTTTTCCTGCTCCCTTATTGTTCTTCTCCTCCTTCTCTTCCTCCTCCTCATCTTCTTCTTCTTCCTCCTCAGACTCGGATGGAACGTTCTTGCGAGCCGTAGTTTTATTGGATGGCTTGGATCCACTTTTCTTGACATCAGTCTTTCTACCAAACTTCTTCGCCTTTCCATAGTCGACGTCTTCGTCGTAGCTTCGTTTTCCACGAGCCTTCTTCGTTGGAACCGCCTCAAAGTTGACCTCTTCATCGTCCTTATCACCTTGATACTCGTCGTCCTCCTTCTCCTGGTTCGACTCGACGGCTGGTGTCGGCAACGGCTTCTTTGCGGCACGGACTGCCCGACCGGATTCGGTGACAGTGGCAACCTGCTTTTTGTCGGCAGGCTTCGCGGCAGACGGCTCTCTGGAAAGAATGGGATTAGATGATGTGGAACGGTAGATTTGGGACTCACTCTGCCTTTGGTGGCTCCTCGACTGGAGCAGCTGGCTCAGCTGGAGCTGGCTCCTCGGCAGCAGGAGCAACGGAGGGAAGTTCAGTACACAAATGCATCGAAGAGAACCGGGGTTCAAGGCAACGGAAGCATACATGGTGGTCATGATAGAAGTGAGTAGAGAGCTTTCTGCTGAAATTTATCATATTTAGGCGGTTGTTACAATGTGCGTATTCTAACATTAGTTTCATATCACTTGGTCCTCTTGTTTCTGGACACATCGGACATTGCACAAGCTCTTCGGGGAGCAAGAAACTGTTTCGCCAAACATCCATGAAATCCTTCCATGTTTTCTTGTCAGCGAGTACGGGAGGTTGCGAAACTGAAATTACTAAAAAGTATTTTCAAGAGAAAATAAGTCTTACATTTGGTAAATGACATAATTGTCTGCCAAAACTTAGTCCAGAATACCTTCAACTGTGGAATTGTCAATTCTTTAAGTTGTTCATTAAAAATAGCGAGTTGATGTTTGAATAATTGCATCTCCTCATCGGTTGCTGGTCGTAACAAGTCAGCGATAGCTGCTTTCTTAGCTACCGTTTTTTTTCCGGCACCACGGACTGCCCGACCGGATTTGGTGACAACCTGCTTTTTGTCGGCAGGCTTCGCGGCAGATGGCTCTCTGGAAACAATAGGATTAGATGGTGTGGAACGGTAGATTTGGGACTCACTCTGCCTTTGGTGGCTCCTCGACTGGAGCAGCTGGCTCAGCTGGAGCTGGCTCCTCGGCAGCAGGAGCAGCGACGGCAGCGGTGGTCTCGGCCTTCTTCGACTTTGGAGGCATCTGAAAAATAATATATTGCTCGATGATAAATTGAGAGGTATGTACGTAAGAATAAAGAAAAATGAACGCGTCATTATGAACAGAAGAACATATTACATGTTTACTTTCGAGAATAATGATGTAGATGTCGATGCAAATTCAAAGAACACATGGCATATAGTTTGGACTTTGCGCCAATTAGGATAAACGTTTTTAGAACTTCATGTGTTACAAAATCCAAAAAAAACTCGTTGAGCAAAGATTTCTCGAGAACTGACCACAGAGAACAGCCTGAGAGTCGGCACGATGAGATACTACAAATTAGTTTTCAATTTAACAGTGACATGAATAGATTAATTCAGAAAATGAAGAAGAAACCGGCAAGTTGAGATAATTTTAGATATCCAGTAGTCAGAAATGAAAACTGAGTAGGAATGAGATGAGAAAGTAGAGAAGTGATTAAATAGAGTTATTCTGAAAAGATGGACAACAGTAGAGTACGAAAAGAAAATTCAAAACGAGAACAAAGAGGAGACTGATGAGAAACAATCTTGCGTAGCTGAGAAAAACAATAATAAAAGAACCGTTCGGAACACTTGAATAGAAACGAGACTGAGAGTTTCAAGAAGTTGTCCGTATTTCAGAATTTCGATTTCGAGTAATAAAAAGACGGAGAAAGAAAATTAAAAATGATAGAAAAACTTAGGTTTTGAGCTATTTTCTTCGTTCCGTAGATTATAGAACGGTTTTTCTGTATATTTTACACGTGAAATCTCAATCTCATTTCAGATTCTAAAAAAAAACGTGGCTTCAGATAAAAAGAATGTTTTTATTCATTCGAAGAGCTGATAAACGCTCATCCATATCAAATTTGCAGGAAGAATTTCGCAGCTTGATTCACTGTAGTTTTCGCGCCCGGATATCGTCATGGTAGAATTCGATGCGCCTTTGAACCATTTATTTTCGAAATACGAAATTAATATATTTTTTTATATTTTTTTCATTATTTTCAAACAGTTTACCATTTCAAGACACAGAAAAATAGGAAATGGAAACGATGATAGTCAGAGAAATATGACTGCTTTGAAAATCTGTAGAGAAATGTATTTGGATGAGAACAATTTGGAAAATATAAAAACTGAAGTTGTAAAAACCATGTTTCGCTTTTGTTTGAAATACTTTCATACTCATTTTGACTGAAGAAGACTGTTCCCTATTTTAGGTAATCATCCGGAATTCTCCACTCTCAACCTTCCGGAGTTCCTTTATGGACAATCAATGTATCGAGAGATAACAACAAGTTCAGAAAGTGAGTTTAGCTCCAGTATATCTATAAAATCCACATGTTTACAGTTGAATCGAGTACCAACGTTGTGACAGGAGTTCATTTTTTGTGTCTGGATCACTTGACAAACGGGAGCTCCTCAAAGTCATCAAGTAGTAGCGAATTTGTTGGAAAGGTGATATTGACACTTGACGACGATAAGGAGGAGTCAGACTACGTTCACTACATTAAACTCATCGCGCGCATTTCGGAAGATGGCTCTGAATCGGTCGTCTATAATAGCTGGGTGGGTGGAAAACATTTCAGTCTAAACATATCATTGTATTGTTTCAGTGCTATAATTCGAACTGTAATATCAGTTTCAACGAGTTCACCTGTTCAGAAGTCCGTCTCCAAGTATCCTCCTTCAACAAGGATGGACTCGTCGGTCGGCATGCATTTTCAAAATGGTACAATACCGAGAAGCATCTTTCGAATACACCAATCAACATGTCACTAAAAAATGTAGAATGGAATGAGGATAAAGCTGCTGCACGGTTCGAATATAAGCCAGCAACAAGTCATGAAGTACCAGTATGCGCATTTTATGTGAAATACAAAAATGCATTGAGCTCCGAATACAAAGAAGTGAACTTCTATTTGGTTTGTACGAAAAATGTCTAATATTTGAACTATGCTTAATTTTCAGGACCACACGGAGGAGGTTCTCGTTGAAAACTTGGATTTCAATCAAAACTATTCGATGCATTTTGTTAGCAGCCCAAACGATGCAGAAGGCAATGTTAATGTAGCGGTTCCTGCGTGTAATAAAATGGTAGATGATGTGACGATGTGTGGTGAGACAATACATGCTGAATTCATAAACCAAGTTCTATTTTAGCTCCACCACCTGTTTCAGTCGTATCTTCAACCTGGAATACATCTTCATTATCCGAGAATGTGTTGATTATTGTATGGAAGTATTATTCAGGTAACGAATTAAACAAAGGCTTCATGAACAATTTTTTTCAGCTGTAGATGAGAAAAACAATCAGATTGACAGTGTCGTACGGACATCTCATTTTCAGTTGACTGTGCATCCGCTCATAACTGGTAACAACGAAAAATGCGAGAAATATGAACCGATTCGGCGAGAAGTCTTCTATACCCATCGAAGAGTTGTCTTTCATGTTCCTGACTCAAAGTGTAATTATGAAGTGGAAGTATCAGTGTTTGATACCAAACGGAGGAGAAGTGAGACGAAAAAGATCAAGGTGAGCTTTATGAAATACACTTTTTCTAAATCTTTTCTCTTTCAGATTGCCCGTGTCAACGAACCATCGTACATGGCTCTCCTTTCCCCGACTGACTATCCTACAACTGTTGGATACTGAACAAGACGGTAAAACTTGGAGACTTCTCGTAGGCTTCTGGTTCGAATGACGCCATTGTTGCCGATCCAAATCTTCAACCGCCAGAGATTATTATGGGAAAGAAATACGAATCGAAAGGTGACATCTGGCAGTTTGGAATGTGCCTTGTGGATATGTGCACTCTCGGAGTTCCATATCAGATTCAGAAGAATATTCCAGTCTCTGGAATCACCGAGTTGTACGTTCTTTCATCGTGTTGTGAACTTATACATTCTTGTTTTTTAGTGACAAACTTCCATCGACTCGATTCCTTCGCGACACGGCTAAAAAATGTCTGAAATCGCGCAATCGTCCGACTGCAACGGAACTTCGCTCACTTTTCGTGAATAGGGCGAATCTCGAACGCTTCTGATTCGCATCTCACGTCTTCCTGTTTAGGTTTTTGTGTTTACTTCTTCCCCAACTCGCACTTGCCCCCGTTTCAGATTTTTTCGGATTCAGATTTTTTATAATAACATGATATGATAACTAATCAGTTTCCTCAATTTTCCCCCGTTTCATGCCTTATAATAAACCCCCGCGTGTTAATGATTCGCCCTTCCCCGCTTTGATTTACCATAGTATTCCCCATCATCTTCTAGTCATATGTCTCAAATCATTACATTCTCATCCCCATTCTTGAATATATGTAGCTATATTTTGTTTGCTGGCCCTATCCATTTTTATCATCTTATCCAATTTTAAAAACTTTTGTTTGTTCTTCAACAGTATGATTAGGAATTCCTCATAATTTCTATATGTTTTCTCACTTTTTCTCAAACTATCCTGTAGGTATATATGTTTTAAAAACAGTGTCTACTCTCCCTTAACCACATTCATTCCATTTCTCATTGTTACCTCCCAAAAACTCATGTCAAATAAAACGACTCCAGTTTTTGAAGAAGAAGAAAGAGGAAATCTTCAGGAGTCTTCAAAACGAACAATTTATTCCTATCTAAAAAATTAATTTCATTGTTTCAGACATTTTTAGGTACAAATGGCTGATTGCTAATGTATTTTGCCCAACAATACGGTTAAATTCACTCAAAGCTGAAAGATTGAAAATTGATGAAAAAAGCACATTACCAAGTCACGCCTTGCTGGAACGATCTCTCAGAAGAGTTTTCAACTATGCAAGAGGATATGCGTGTTTTAGACATTTGACATACCAAATTCAATACACTTTCCTACTTCTCGACACCCTCTGAAAATTGATTGTTTTACTGGGGCACAGAATCTTGTTCTCGTACCAGTATCTGAATTTGATTTTTTTATTGATGTTTCACTAGGCTTGTCTTTTTCAGCACAGTATTCGGTTCCGATAACCCGTGCAATACTCCTGAAATCGCTGAAAAACTATGGTCACTTTGTACGAATCCACAATTAGACGGTTGTATTCGAAGTGGTTTCCTTGATGTCTACTACTCTCTATATGCTCTCGGAACACCACCAGCAGTCGGAGGACCGGATGAATCAATTGGAATACATCGTGCATATGTCACTGTTCCGAATGCTGCTTCCACTTTTGCAACGTCACAATGGCATAACAGTGGGTATGAGGCAGCGAGGAGATCACCGCCACGAAGAGATTTCGGAGATGAAATGATGAATTTAATGCATTAGGATTCTTCTGTTCTTTTTTGTTGATTTTTATTTATGTTTTATCTTTTCGGGCGTTTCTATTCGCTTTTTTATACTGCTCCCATCCCTTTCTCGATTCCTCTTTCCTATACAAGTATACTTTGTCATCAACCACTTCCTTTCCATTTTAATTACGGTTTTTAATTTTTCAATAAATAAATTACAGAGCGTTATTATTTTCAGATGTTCGGTAGTCTCCTTTTGAAACCGTTTGTATCGGTTCTCGGTATTTTTAATTGCTTTTTTCCGAATCTTCTGATTTTGCCAACCCAGTTACCGTACCCCCTTGCACTCAGAAAGTCAAGAATTTAAGTTTTCCAATGCAAAAGTTATCTTCTTCATCGTATCAGATATTATTACTTGACAGATTTACAAATCCTCAGCTACCGTTCTTATTCAGCTCTTCTCCAAACATCTTCCACTTCATTTTTGAATCTTTCAGAATGTCGACGTCAACTGAAAGCCCTGATACACCTACAACTTCTCAACCTCTTCTACCCAAACAGACGTCATTCGTCGTAAATGATCTTGAAGAACGGATAAGAGAAAGTGCACGAATTGCGAGTCCAAAAAGAGCTCCTAGTCTACCGGATCCTCGAATTCTGTCGGATCTCGAAACGCATACGAAGGAAATTGTGGGAAACATCGATACAATGCTTTGAGACATGCGTGGATCTCTTCACGGAATGTCCGATTTAACACTAGAATCTCTACAATGCTACAATTCTGGAGTGGAAAAAGCATGTGATGCTGCTGATTCGAATGTGAAGTCGACGTACGCGATTCTGGCAAAAGTGGAAGAAGTCAATCAATCGATGGGAAGTGTGCAGAAGTTGGCTGGTCAGATGTAAGAGAAGATAACATAAAAAATCAATAAAACAATTCAATCTGTTTCAGAAAGGAAATGCGACGACTCGTGGAACTATTCGAAACACTCTTCCATGGAAGTTTGAAGTGAGAAGTGTGATGGAAATTCAGATTGTGAACAAGTTGCTAAAATTTCATTTGTATTGAATTTTTTGTATACATAAATGAACATTGTAAATTTAGCGGAATTGATCAAAAAGAACGATAAGTGAAGAGAAAGCTGAATATCGTGGAAATACAGTTTCACTCATTGTGCCGCATATTGAGGTCGTCTCATCCAAATTGAAAATATGAGTGACCTTACCAGAGAAATTAGATCAGATGGAGTATACAAAAGAGGATTTATAACTGCAACGCGTCCGCAACGCACCAGACCATCTATTAGTAACCGACTTCTCGGGAAGTCTTTACTGCTATATATTCTTATTGACAAACCTTATCATGGAACTTGTTCAAGTTATTCGACCTATAAGAATACTGTATTTCCCTATAATTGTTTTATACCAAATAATTAGAGAGTTGAATCCTATTGAATTGTAAGTTATATTTAAAAAAATTATTTTTGCATTATTCGAATAACTACTAGCAACCAACATGAGTCTTATGAGTCTTTCCATTGGTTTTCCAGAATTGATTTCGCCTCGCTCTCTAATCGATGTCGTATTGTTGTTAAATCTGCAGTTCGTAAGAATTCTTTTGAATTAAGTGTTCGATTCCATAAAATCCCGCAAGTAGAAATATGCGAGGAGGAATGCTACGATTTGGTGGAGCCTTATTTGGATAGAAGATATCATCATCTGGATTCAGTTATAACACTTCGGACATACTTCCAAAGTTACGAGATGGTATCTGTCATCTGGACACAATTATGGACTGATTATATATGTAGTATTTTTAATTGCAAAGTTCACTATCTTCACATTCAATCTGATGAATGCAGTGGAGCCCTTCTCTCTATTGTGGAATGGTTAAAAAATCGTCAAGAATCAATACCCGAATTCTCTTTGACTGATCCGAATTCCATTAGCGAGAATCTTTCTTCAGTATTCAGGAATCTCGATATCACAAACTCTTTGTGTTTATCTATGTTTCAGAGTAATTTGATCAATCCGGTTGATTTCAAGTTCAATATGAATTTTGTGTTTATCGAAGGGCATTTGCCTTCAGTCAAGTGGATTACCATAGATAATCTACTTGCTTCCAATTGTATGCATTTCTGCCTCTATTGTTCTCCATTCACAGACGTTGACCTGAATAGGTTTTTGAAGGAATGGGTTAACGGGTCGAATCCCAGATTGAATGCTTTAACAATGTTCGTGAAAGAAATAGATAATACCATTTTAATTGGGGAATTGGATGTTGAAGAGCGAGATGGTTCTGTGGAACGAATCTATCATCAGTGAGTTGTTTCTCAGTTTTTCAACAAAAGATTATCAGATGGGTTTGTCAAACACAGAACGCTCATTTTTATAATTAAGAGTTTTTCAAATATATGTTTCAGTCCGCAACTTCATTGTGGTTCGATTAAGATGAGAGGAGGGACCGATGTTAGAAACTGTAACGGGATATTGGCAACGTTCAAAACTGGAAGAATGCAAGCTGGGGGATGGTGGCCTTTCACGATGATTGTATGGAATCGAAACTAGGTAATAACAATAGAATACTCGTTTTTGATCGTTATAAATATTCTTGTGTATTCGATTATCATTTCCCACATAACTTTGTTATTCATTGCGTTGGAAAAATAATATTCATTTTTTCAGTCAAATTACTTGCAATGTGCTCCTTCCAGTCCTGATCTGTCTGTTTCTGGATATGACGCTGGTCCAATAATTCCGTTTCTCCTATAAACATATCGACTCCAAAAGTGAACTCCGGTCGCCGTTCGACTTTTAGCAAGAATGCAGAAAAAAGTTGTTGGTTTTCTCTACAATGCTACAATTCTGGAGTGGAAAAAGCATGCGATGCTGCCGATTCGAATGTGAAGTCGACGTACGCGATGCTGGCAAAAGTGGAAGAAGTCAATCAATCGATGGGAAATGTGCAGAAGTTGGCTGGTCAGATGTAAGAGCAAATAAATAGAAAATCAATAAAACAATTCAATCTGTTTCAGAAAGGAAATGCGACGACTCGTGGAACTATTCGAAACACTCTTCCATGGAAGTTTGAAGTGAGCAATGAGATATTCAGATTGTAAACAATTTGCTGAAATTTTATTTGTATTGTATGTTTTGTATACATAAATGAACATAATTTATTGAGCCGAATTCAGTTCTTTTTCTATGCGATAAAAAAGAAAGTGAAGGCAAACAAGGAATGTAAAGATGAGATGATCCGAAGCAACTAGATACGAGTGGTCCTGCATGGGCAAACAAATAATACAGAAACGGACTTCTGTACGCAACGCGTCCGCAACGCGCTTCCATTCTGCCCATGAGTAATCGACTTTTTGAAAAGATTTGAGTATTGCTACCTATTTTTATTATTACTAAAAACTTTATCATGAAACCTGTTCGTGATTGTCGACCTATGAGAATATTGCATTTACCCATAATCATTCTACACAAAATAATTCTAAACTTAACTCCTGCTGACATGAAAGTCAAGTAAAATCGATCTAAATCTTAAATGTTTCTGTAAAGAATTTGAAATGGTTTTAGTTTTAGCAACAGAAAAATACCCGAACAAAAGTTTAAAATTATGAGAATTTTTTAAAATCATTCCAGAGTTGACTTCGCGTTGATTTCAAAACGGTGTCGTTATGTTGTAAAGTCTGCAGTTCCTCGAGACTATTTCAAAATTAATGTCTGTTTTTCCAACACATCCCGCATATTTCTGCAAACAGATAAATATCGTTACGATTTGATGAGACCGCCTTTGTATGGAATTGGCACTAAGCCAGATCCAACTATTAGACTTCGGATGCGTTTCATCAGAAACGAGTTGTCATCAGCAAACTGGACAAAGAGATGGGTTGATAACGTATCATTTCTTTTTAACTGCAAAGTTCATTCCCTTCAAATCGAATCTGGCGAATGTAGCAAATCTTTCTTGTCCATTGTCGAATGGTTACAAAACAAACAAAAGTCAATCGAGATGTTCTCTGTGAAAGGACCCGAGGTTGCCAGTCAAAATCTTTCACTCATATTTGAACGACTCGAAATCAAACATATGTTGTCTTTGAATTTGAATCATAAAGCTGAAGTCAGACCGAGTCTTATCAAATTCAACATGGATATCGTCGAACTGTATGGATCTCCTCTTTCAATGATGTGGATCACTTTAGAGAGCATTCTGTCATCTAACTGCGTCTGTTTCAATCTGGACAATTCGAATTTAACAGATTTGAATTTGAATCGGTTCATGAAAGAATGGGTGAGGGGGTCGAATCCTAGATTAAAGTCGTTGCGGTTGAAAATCAAAAAAGTAAATCTGGAAAATTTACTGGATGAATTGGAGTTAGAGGAACCGGATGGAACTGTGGATCGAGTTTTTAATCTGTGAGTTGCTTTAAGAATTGAAATAGATACATACAGTTCTTGAAGATGTTTCTAGTACATTCTCTTTTTCAGTCCGGGTATCTTAGTGCGGCCGATTGATATGACGAGTGGAACTGACATCAACACTTTGGACGGAAGATTGGGAACGTTCAAAGTAGAAGATGATGAATTCTCTGATGAATTACAACTTTTCACAATGGTTTTTTGGAGTTGAAAAGTAAAATTTTAGTTGTATTGTATGTTCTGTATACATAAATGAACATAATTTATTGAGCCGAATTCAGTTCTTTTTCTATGCGATAAGAAAGAAAATGTTGAAAAATACTACAATTTCTGATCTGAAGTCATATTTGTTTACATTATTACGTTTTTGTTGAAATTAACCACGACTTGGAAGGTTCTTTTGAAAAGTCTATTCCCTGCAAGCCTATGGATACTTACCCTCCATAATATGGAATGCTGGTATCTAAACTAGTCCCTGCAATCCTATGGGTAACTATGTATTAGTCTCCATTTTGTGGCTTGCTGGTTTATAGGCTGAATAGAATATTCTCTGCAAGCCTATGGGTTGGTCTCCATATTGTAAGCCTATGGGTATCTATTGGCCTCCATATTATGGTTTACTAAAACCTATGGGTACTTACCCTGCATAAAATGGATTACTGGTTCATTGACAACAAAGTCAATCGCCTGCAATCCTATGCGAATCTATTGGTCTCCATCTAACAGTTTGCTGGTTTAAAGACTGACAAGGGAACCTTCCAAGTTTGGGTCAATTCCAACAAAAACAAAAAGTATTGCTGCTTCCAAAGTATTCTAAAGCGCGATGCGAGAGAAAGCTTTTAGGCGTCCCTTCGTGCAAACTCACTTACCGTGGCAAGCAGAATAGTTGGAAATGACCAAGAAAGTGAGAAACACGCGGTGAAAAAACAACTAATGACCGGTGTTCTGGTTTAATAAATTACGCGTGGGACAACGGTCAACTTCCCTCTTACAAGATAATCACGGCAGCCCTCCCTGCAATTCTAAATGTTCATATGGTTTATTTTTTGCTATACTACAATGGATCCGTTATGTGCAGTTTCAAGTTTTCGAATCAATCTGTCCAAAACGGATCGCACGCGTGAAAAGTGGAAAGTAGGAATTTCTTGCGATTTTGAAATCTCTGAATTTCGACATCAGGTTTTGAAAAGAGATGACTACGAACTCAAAAGACTTCTATTTCGTTGAACTGTTTGTTTTGTTGGAATTCACCCCGACTTGGAAGGTTCCTTTGTGAAGTCTATTCTCCGCAAACAGATGGGTACTTACCCTCCATAATATGGAATGCTGGTATCTGAACTAGTCCCTGCAATCCTATGGGTATCTATTGGCCTCCATATTTTAAGCCTATGGGGTGGCATATTATGGTTTACTAAAACCTATGGGTACTTACCCTGCATAAAATGGATTACTGGTTCATTGACAACAAAGTCAATCGCCTGCAATCCTATGCGAATCTATTGGTCTCCATCTAACGGTTTGCTGGTTTAAAGACTGACAAGGGAACCTTCCAAGTTTGGGTCAATTCCAACAAAAACAAATAGCATTGTTAGTTTCAGGGTACTACACAAAGGGCGGGACGAGAGCAGGCTTCTGGGTGTCCCTTGGTGCAAACTCACATTCCGTGACGAGCAGAGTAGTTAGAAATAAACAAGAGAGTGAGAAACACGCGGTGAAAAAACAAATGATAAGCGGTGTTCTGGTTTAATAAATTTCGCGTGGGACGAATGTCAAGTTCCCTCTTACAAAATAATCACGGTAGCTCTCCCTGCAATTCTAAATGTTCTTTGGTTTTCTTTTCGCTATACTTCAATGGATCCGTTGTGTACGGTCTCAAGTTTGCAAACAACTTTATCCGAAACGAATCGCACGCGTGAAAAGTTGAAAATAGGAATCTCCCGTGTCGCTGAAAACTCTGAAACTTCGGCATAAAATATAATACGATTTAGAAAAGGGATGATTATGAACTCAAAGGTTTTCTAATTGGCTGTACTATTTGTTTTCGTTGGAATTAACCACGACTTGGAAGGTTCGTTTGTGAAGTCTATTCTCCGCAAACAGATGGGTACTTACCCTCCATAATATGGAATACTGGTATCTGAACTAGTCCCTGCAATCCTATGGGTAACTATGTATTAGTCTCCATTTTGTGGCTTGCTGGGTTATAGTCTGAATAGACTATTTCCTGCGAGCCAATGGGTATCTATTGGTCTCCATATTTTAAGCCTATGGGTATCTATTGGCCTCCATATTGTGGTTAACTAGAACCTATTGGTACTTACCCTGCATAAAATGGATTACTGGTTCATTGACAACAAAGTCAATCGCCTGCAATCCTATGCGAATCTATTGGTCTCCATCTAACAGTTTGCTGGTTTAAAGACTGACAAGGGAACCTTCCAAGTTTGGGTCAATTCCAACAAAAACAAAAAGTATTGCTGCTTCCAAAGTATTCTACAGCGCGATGCGAGAGAAATCTTCTAGGCGTCTCTTCGTGCAAACTCACTTACCGTGGCGAGCAGAGTAGTTGGAAATGAACAAGAAAGTGAGAAACACGCGGTGAAAAAACAACTAATGACCGGTGTTCTGGTTTAATAAATTACGCGTGGTACAAAGGTCAAGTTCCTTTTTACTAGATACATTTACGGTTCGTTTTCAGACGAAATAAGACAACTCTTTGATCTCCGCGCTGAGCTACATACGGTTCTATTCTTACTCCCATCTCAATCCTTTGCTGATCGTCGACGATAGATCGGAAGGTGGCGCGGAGAATGACAGAGTGAGACGTCATTTGAGGAAAGCTGTAAAACTCATATTTTCCAACTCCAAAGTTTTTGAAAGAGAAACTAACCAGACAAGAGACGATGGAGGAGAGACGACATCGCGGGTCAAATATAAAATTCAAACTGATTGAAGTTTGTTTTTACCGATAAGGTCGGATGAATTGAGTCGGCCAGGTCACGCCAATTTTTATGATTGGTTTTATTTCTTATTCAGAACAAAGGAAACGCAGGATTTGAACGTGACATACCCACCACAAAGTCACACTTTTCAGTTTATAGTCAGTATAAGCTGATCCCCTTCCTTTAGAATAATTTGGCCTTACATTTTATGTTTCATTTTCACCTGTTTTCCTCAGAATCATCTGTTTCATTGTCTGTAAAAGTTGGGGAATATTAAGAATCAAAAACCGTTATAATGTGTTGTACTTCCTCTTTATCATAATAATCTTTTCTTAATAATTTTCTTTTTTTAAATTTAAAATTGTTAGCATTTTGCTTCTTATTTTTGTAATTAGTTGGTATTTCTAGTAATACAACAGACGCGTCTGCTTGACTGTCGAAAGTGTGTGAATCAGCAAAAAGGGAACAAGTGAAGTAGAACTTGAAATGATTGTTATTTTCAAACATAAACAAATGTAAAGACCAAATAAACGTAAAAACATCAAATATATCCAAGCTACATTTTGAAAAATTCGAAATGAATGACTTTTGATATTTCTCAAAAATCATAAAACTTCGCAGGGTTGGAAACATGAAAATTCAGTTTGTATGTGAGGACCACTTATGAAAATTGTAAGATCTAACCTTAATTTATATTAAATAATTCAAAAACTCTATGCTTTATCGCTAATTTTTTTTTCCGAGAAACGTAAAAAATAATTTGTTTGGATTTCTCTTATTTCCGAAAATTACACAATTTCACCGGGGTGGAAAACAAGAAAACCAGAGTTATACATTAGGATCACCTACAAAAACATGGGATCTAGACTGTTTTTATCTGGAAACATAGAAAAAAGCAAATGTTTATCGCTGATTTTCAGCACGCAGTGACAGGAAAAGCAAAAACTTCCCATTTCGGGTCTCCCTTATTATCGAAAATCACAGTAGCTTAGCAATATTTTAAACTATGACACCCTATTACAACCAAGTATTTATGTGTTAAGATGGGATCCCAATCAATAATAGTGCCGATGTCATTCACCAATCCGTTCAGATCATCTGGATAAATGGGTGAGGGCACTAGTAACGGCAGTAGTGCAAACAATACACTCTTCTATTACCCACTAAGATCATCTAGATTAACGAGTGCAGCAACGCAGTTGCAACGTATTCTGCTAGTCGACTCTATTCTCTGTTCATTTTTTTTCGGTAGACATGAGAAGAGAACGCCTCGGTTCCCGATTTCCTCTTCTGCAACTCCCAATGGTTCCTTTGAAACAAGTTATGAGTAATTGGGATCTTTATAAATTGTAAGTTGTAACTTTTTTTTTAGAACATTCCGTTTATTTGTAATTGTATTATAGATTCGACTTCTCATTGATTTCTAAACGGAGCCGTATGGCAGTAAAGGTGCATAGTATGTCATCTTCAATTGAATTGAGTGTGACATTCAATCAACATTTCGGAATATGTGCTAAAAAAGGAGAAACAGATTATCACTTTCAATTTTCAATGTTAAATCCTAGAAATCAATACTTGAACAGAATCACTCCCTTTGAGCATGAGTCAGATGACTGGTATAACTCATTAAACCTGAACAAACTATGGATCGATTATTTATGCACTATCTATAAATCACGGCCTCCAGCGGAGGCCCTCTCAATGAACTGCGCGCAGTACTTTGAGAGGGCCTCTGTGGGAGGCCGTGATAAATGTGATGTGGCTTCTATTACATTAGGAAGAGATATCTGTAATGGGAAGTTTGCTTCTCTTTCGAACTGGTTGAATGGTCGTCAGAAGGCTCTGAAAAATTGCGTTATTCTTGGTCCGGTGGTAGATTCAAAAGAGATTTCCATATTTCTAGATAACTGTAAAATCACTCGTTATCTTCTCATCGATCGAGATCAAAGCTTAAAAATTGAACCTATCCACTGCAATTTTCAAATGGATCTTCTGGAAATTCATAGTGTAACCTCCACTGACTGGTTAAGTATTGACACTATTCTGACTTCTGATTGTATTCAAATTATACTGGGAAATTTCAAATTTGATGAGACAGATTTGAACCGTTTTCTGAAAGAGTGGATTAACGGGTCTAACCAACGACTGAAGCGTTTCCGAGTGATAGTGAAGGATTTGAATTTAGAAGTTCTGACAAGTGGAATTGAAGTTGAGGAGATACCGGTTACCGTAGAGAGAATTTTTGAAAAGTAAGTTGATTCCTATCTAATCTAATGTCTTCCAACTCTTTTCAGCAAAGAATGTGGATCAAAAAAGTTGAAGTTGAAAGGTGGATACGATATTCGAAACAACAAAGGAATGCTAGCTACCTTCCTTAAGACTCCCAATCCTAAGTACCCAATTGGAACTGTCCAATTCGACATGTTTGTATGGGAATGACCTCAACGGTTGCCGTATTTTTCTTGTTCTTTCATGGTGTACTTATTTGGAATTCAATCTACTCTGCTACTTAAAACTATTGTTTTCTTATTTTATTGCACGGTATTTTAATAAAGTAACCAACTCTTGAGTTTCTTTTCGATAGCGGATGTGTCTTTATGTTCGATTCTTGAGAAAATTTGAACGAATTATTCTTAATGATTAGTTGAAACATGAAATGCTATTGAACTCAGAAAAGAATAGTACAAAACAGAATCTTATTGACCACCCTCCGGCCACACCACCATTTCGAACGAGAATTTTCGATCTGAATCGAGATAATCTCTATCTATTATTTGTTGGAATGTTGCTCGTCTTCCATCTTTACTAAGTATGTCCGTTCCACCTTCAAACACGCAAGGTCCCCGGAGAACTCTGAAAAATATATGAATAATATTAAACAACTTAAATCTAGACTTAAACTCACGGTATACGATAACTTCTCACAATCGAAGCATTCACTTCCTCCACCTCAATTCCATCGGTAAGTATCTTGTGATCTAAAGGTCTGAGATCTAATGAAAGATACTTCATTCGAAAATTGCATCCATTTATCCATGCTTTCAAATATCTATTCATATCAGATGACGTGAATGAGAATGATGTCAAATCGATATGAATGCAATTGAAATTCATTATATTATCCAATGTAATCCACTGGTCTAAATTGTAGGCGTGCAGCCACAAGTTATCCATTTCAAATTTTGGATTTAACCTTTTCCCCATGTGAGATTTTGAAAAATTTGCTATATCGAGGCGTTCTTTAATATTCATATTTTTACAAAGAGAAATAATATCAGCAATATCTTCTTTCGTATTAAAATCGATCTCTACATCATCTATTGATTTTTGACGGTGATTCAACCAGGACAGTATTTTCAATACATTTCCAGAGCACTGGTCAGCACACATGCTTAAGCGATGAATTTCTGTGTTTAAGACATAAGACACATAGTCGAACATCCATATAATATTACGAATGCTAATGTCTTCGAATATGAAATTCAAATAATACATTTCATCCTCCCAGTCAGTTCGATTTCTCTGCTCAAATGGAATTTCGATCACATGCTCCTCCGTTCCATCGAGTACGAAAGCTCGTGAATTCATCCAAAACAATAATTTCAGTTTGAATCGTTTCCTGGGAATTACTGAATGAAGTCTCATCATTGTTCGCTTTGAAACATTTGATAATACAAGTCTAAAACATGTTTATGAGCTCTGAATATATATTTTAAAATCTTACAAATCGATTGGAATCCAATTGGCGCATATTCGTCTCAGTACGACAAGTGGAAGTTTAAGAAGGGGAAAGGATGGATTCGGTAGCATGAAAAACTTTGAAGACCACAGTAGATTTTAATTGAGGGTGGATATGAGTTAAATATGTGATGTCGATCAGAAAACGTTTCAAACGATGATGACTCGCCTCTCCACTGCAATTTCCAAATGGTATTTAATATTGATTTTAAATCAATGGTCCATGTGGCGCGTCGCGGTTGCGTCACGGATTGTTTGAGACGTTTTCTGATCGACCGCACAGTTTTAATATCCACACATCTGATTTTTTCGAAGTATTCCATGCTACCGAATTCATCCTTTCCCCTCCTTAAACTTCCACTTGTCGTGCTCAGACGAATATACGCCAATTGGGCTCCAATCGATTTGTAAGATTTTAAAATACATATTCTGAGCTCATAAAAATGTTTCAAACTTTTATTATCAAATGTTTCAAAACGAACAATGATGAGACTTCATTCAGTAATTCCCAGGAAACGTTTCAAACTGAAAGTGTTGTTTTGGATGAATTCACGAGCTATCGTACTTGATGGAACGAAGGTGCATGCGATCGATATTCCATTTGAGCAGAGAAATCGAATTAACTGGAAGGATGAAATGTATTCTTTGAATTTCATTTTCGAAGACATTAGCATTCTTAATATTATTCGGAAGTTCGACCAGATGTCTTACGTCTTCAACACAGAAATTCATCGCTTAAGCGTGAATGCTGACCAGTGCTTTGGAAGTGTATCGAGAATACTGCGCTGGTTTAATCACCGTCAAAAATCAATTGATGATGTGCGAATTGATTTTAATACGCTAGAAGATATTGCTGATATTATTTCACTTTGTCAAACTTTAAATATTAAAAAAAAGCCTCGACATAGCTAATTTTTCGAAATCTCACATAGGGGGAAAAGCTAAATCCAAAATTTGAAATGGATAACTTGTGGTTGCATGCCTACAATTTAAACAAGTGGATTACATTGGATAATATAATGGATTTCGATTGCATTCATATCGATTTGACATCATTCTCATTCACGTCATCTGATATGAATAGATATTTGAAAGCATGGATAAATGGATGCAATTATCGAATGAAGTACCTCTAATTGGGAGTCAGACTTTTAGATCTCAAGATACTTACTGATGGAATTGAGGTGGAGGAAGCGAATGCTTCGATTGTGAGAAGTTACAATAGCAAGTGGGTTTCGGTCTAGACTCCAGTTGCGTAATATTACTCATTTAACTTTCAGACTTCTCATAGGACCTGCCGTGTTTGAAGATGGAACGAACATACGTAGTAAAGATGGAAGACGAGCAACATTCAAACAAATAATAGATAGAGATTATCTCGATTCAGAACGACACTTCCCGTTCAAAATGGTGGTGTGGCCGGCGGATGATCAATAAGATTCTGTTTTGTACTATTATTTTCTGAGTTTATAGCATTTCATGTTTCAACTTATAATTAAAAATAATTTGCTTAATTTTTCTCACGAATCGAACATAAACACACGCTCGCAGCAATAAGATGAAGAGTACTGTACTAATTCATTTATCAAAAAAAAAACTCAAGAGCTGGTTATTTCATTTTATAAATATAAAAAAAGGTAAAATTTACATTAATAAAGTTATCAAACTTATTATGAAATGTTCAAAAGTTCATCGTGAATCCAGTCGTAGCTACAAAATCCGGTGCGATGAATTGAATCGTATTTGTAGAAACAAATGACTGTTCCAACTGTTATAACAGCTGTACCAACAGATATTAATATTATCGGATCATATCCATAATCGACAAAAATTGCCATGAGCGATATTATTATATAGCATAAAGAGTTCGAAAAATAGAATGTTAATGTCTGAAATGAAGCAGTGCTTGGCAAAGGAGCACATTTAGAAGCTTTAAACCAAAAGCAGAAACTCACAGGTCTTGGATTCAGAAAAATTAATTTTCTGGCTTCGTTTCTCAACACTAACAGCTTCTCCCCGTTTCGAATTTCTTTTTGGCATTTTGAGAATAATGGTCTGGAAGAATATAATGGTCCCTTATTGTTAATTCCATTATTTTTAGTTTAGTTAATTCACAACTTTTTATCAAAGGGTAACTGGAAGAAGGAATGCCCCGAATTGCGCAGTTCTTACATGAAACTTGAAATTTTTGAAAAAAAAACACAGAAATAGTAAAAGAAAGCTCGGCCTTGACAATTGATTTATTCCCCATCGCATAAGTGCACAAATAACTAATGCGGACGGATCCAAATGTGGGCAGAATGTTCTGCTCTTTTTTATTTGGTCTCGTTATTCACATAAGTAGAGCAAGTCCTATGTACTGTTCTGTTCATGGTTACGTTACTGGTCAGTCAGTTTTACAAATGGTTCAAAAAATACCGATTCTCACTGTTACGGAATCACAGATTGGCTCAACTAGTACATAGTGTAAGTACAGTACCGTGCAGTAACATATACAATTTGGCCTTTTTCAGTGGTAAATGACCAACTTTGAGTGGGTGTTACGGTATCACTGATTGTCTCACAAAGTAAATCATGTAAAAACCATACAGAAAAAAGGTAGAGCTTTATTTTTGTAGTTGACAACTTTTTTGTACGAGCACTCCCTAGCAAGTTACACATCGACAAAGTAATTTCGTCCTCAAATCGACCAATTTCAGTGTAAAATAGTGCAATTTCTGAAATATTGTCTTAAAATTACTATAACTCTAGGGAGTGTTAGTACAAACAATTTCAACTGAAACCTTCCAAATTTTACAACCTTTCGGCCGGTTCTGTGCCTGTTATGGTATCACAGATTGTCTCAATTACTAGTAGTATAAGTAGATCAAACCAAGATCTGCATTTTTGTAGTTAACAGCTTTTTTCCTGATTCCATCCCCAGAGAATTGTACCACGGCAAAGAAATTATACTTTTTAATTTCCTCCGTTCCAGTACTACAACTGTTCTTCAAACTGCTACAAAGAGCCCAAACTAATAACTGCTTCATTGTTTCCATACCCGTAATCACCACAAAATATACAAATGAAATCTTAAATAAACACGACTCTTTTTGATACTCTAAATATTAATCGGAGTCGCTGTAGACGTGGCTGTATTATGCACCGGATGAGTTTTCGCAGCGTAGACATTCTTCCAGATCTCCGCAAAACAAACTGAACTATGAAACCGATAGAATATTGTCAACGGGGAGAAACTTCGAACAAGAAACACCCATGATCGTTTTCCATAGTATTCTGAAAAGATGGATCAGATGATAATCCTGGAATCAAGTGGATACCTATAATAACCTCCGAGACTCCAGCTTTTTCACTTTCAAACAAATTCATGAAGAATATCGCGAGATTCGCTGTCAAAAGGAAAGTGATCGCCTGTTTTCCTGGTTGTGCCTCCCTATCCTCTCCACCCATTCGAACACTTCTTGCCACGTGTAACAGGAATGTTTGGGTACCGACCTACAAAATATGTCTCATATTCAATCCGTCTGCATATCCAAATATCCAGAGACTCACCTGAATCAATCTAAAAATATGCACGAATAATAAAATGAACGAGAAGGAGTTCCACGCCTTGTCTCCGGTTAGTCCAACTAAACCAGCCACAGAATATATGAGCTCACCGACTAGACCAATCGATAATAGAATCTGATCTAGAAGTTCTTGATCAGAATTCTGAATATGCGTCTTCTTGTTAAAATATTTCAAAGCACGCATTTGATATATTGCAGTGAGAACTCCAATCGTGGACAGGACATACTGAAAATATATTTATGAAAAAAATCTGAATCTGAATCTCTCACCTGAAACATATCCGTAAACGCATAGACATACGCGGCCTTCTCTGACCTATGCATCATTGTGAATCCATAATAAACCACCATCGAAGTGAATGTAACCGCTAGAAAAGCTAGTCCCAGAAACAGTCCAGTCGTGGTTTTTGAGCAGTCCACACGGATTTGATGCTTTCTTTTAACGTAGGTGGAGCCATGGTCTTGTCGACCTAAAAATCAGAAAATGAGTTTTGTTTCAGGCGTCAAAAAACAATACCTATATTCCTCCATACAATATACATTACAGCAGCTGCAATCAGAGAGTACTCGACAATAGAAGTGAACATAATTTCAGAAAGACTTCCTAAGAAACACTCCACAGCTTGACAGCTCCCTTGACCCATTTTCATGTCGTGATCATCTTCTCTCGAACTTTCCGAAAACAGGTCCTTGGAATTCTCAGCAGAAAGTTCCGATGAGTGGCTCTGGTTTTGAACGACAGGACGATGTTTAAACACTTCTCTGAATACAAAATTAGTTAGTTTAATCCAATTCAAAAAACGAAAACCAACCTGATCTCCTTCTCCATAACTCCCTCTTCCATCAATACATATCGAATCCATGTCCACAAATTAGCCGCCACCAAATGCATTGTCCCAATTCTCGCCACCATATGAGACCCAGTGATCGACAGTTTCCAGTTGCAAAATATGAAATGCATTTGGATAAAAATGAATAAAATTGCACAGATATCGAGGGAGATCGACAGACCAGAACAGGTGGGATCAAGGTCACACAGGAAGACAAGGAAAGCGTAGTAGACAACACCAGTTACACCGAATACTGGAAGAAAAGTTGTAATTGTTCCTAGTTATTGCAAGCTCACTTACCAACAGATCCTAATCTCAAAAAGAGACTTCCAGCTGATGGACTACTATGTGTCACTTTTCTTACTGTAGCCGCTGCAGAACTTAGTGAGTCCGAAGATGGGCTCACTTTAGGCCTGGTTAAGCAGACTCCGAACATTTTCTGAAATTGAAAACAATACTTTTTAAAATTGAAACTCCAAACTCATTCATCAACTCACCCTCAAGTAGTCCATAGTCGAATACCACCTCGGATTAAGAAGTAGAACAATATACATGTAGAAAAAGAAAACAAGTGAGCCACCGTACATGTACAATCCGAAAATCTGGAATTAAATGAATTTTGAGCTTTCTTAATAGATACTCACAATATCTTTCTTATTCAGTTTTCTTGATTCTTCATCATTCAGTAAGTGTGCCAACTCCAAAACTAATGAGAATATTGTCAAGAATAATGCATAGAATACGGTACATGCTGTGAGTAGAGATGTTCTGAAAATTTATCATTGTAAAAAAGAAAAAAGCAATTTTTGACTCTCTCAATCCATCCCAAACGTTACCTGGCACTAGGACCGAGAGAGTTCTCATCAACCGACAATAATCTCAACATGATCGTCTGAATAAGTGAACAGATTCTCCCATTCCGACGACGGGAAGGAGAAGCTTTCACTGGATTGCGTCTAGTTTCGACGACGATTGAGAATAAACTGTCGAGGTGTGGCATTTTGGTAAACACTGTACTATTCGGAAGAAGCAGAAAAAAGAAGAAGACGGGATGGGGGGAATGATCAAAGTGACATTGGAACACACACATTTCTGCATGTTCTTCGCTCTCTCTCTCCCTGACTAATTATAGTATTTGGAAGGGGATTATTCTTGTAAGAAAACGAACAGAGAGACACTTTCCGATCAAGACGATTGAAAAGTTATTTGATCAGATCTAAGATGTTTGGACCCGGAAATAAAACTGGAGAGTACAGTTTTTACTAGGCAGTACAGTACCGAGCAGTAAGATATACAATTTGGCATTTTTCAGTTGAAAATGACCAACTTTGAGAGAGTGTTACGGTATCACTGATTGTCCCACAAAGTAAATTATGTATAAACCATACAGAACAAATGTAGAGCTTCATTTTTGTTGTTGACAACTTTTTTGTACGATAACTCCTTAGAGAGTTATGGTCATTTTAAGAGGACAGCTCAAAAATCGTTCAATTTTGCACTGAAATTGGTCGATTTGAAAGAGTAATTACTTTGTCGCTACGTAACTTGCTAGGAAGTGCCCGTAAAAAAGTTGTCAACTACAAAAATGAAGCTCTACTTTTGATCTGTATGATCTATTAAAAACCTGCAGGATGTGACACTTAAAACTACTTAGATTCATTGTCAAAGCTGGACAATTTCGACTGAAACAGCCAAACTTCATAACCGATTGACCGGTACTGTATATTTTGATCCGATGTACGAAAAAATTAGGCCATGAAACTCAACGTTCGGTCTGCAAATCTTACAAAAGCTGAAATTCTCGGGCAACCGGCTATTCCGTGACAAAGTTAAACTGAAAACGGTCAAAGTTCATAACCTATTGACTGGCACTGTAGGCCTAAATCCAGACTAGACCAACTCTGAAAATATTGGTTTCCGGTGTTGTCCCAACTTAAATCCATTAATCTAGATCATGATTTAGATATACTTTTACCAAGACACAGACAAAGGCCTGGGCATAGACCGATCCCCTACGTCATCTACTATTTTCTTTTGGAACTTATATTTTTGTCAAACACAGTCACCTCCCACACCTTAAACGCCCGCTATTCTCCCCTCCCCTCCCATGTATGCTTGTTCCATTGAACTCACTTTGCTATTTTGTCCCTCATCCAGGTGGTCTCCGCCGATTCGGGCGTCTTGTCAATATCTGTCGTCGATCCGTTCTCACTGTCGTTTTCGCTAATCGAATAGTTCGAATCGATTCGTGTTAGCTGCAAATAAATGAACAAACAAATCCATAAATGAAATGTCTAGACTCACTTGTACCGGTCGTTCGATGTGTTCGGAGAATCGTACGTGGTCCAGTGCCTCATTTTGCTGAAATACAAGTTATTGTGGAATGTTTTTCAGAAAGTGTTGGTATACCGTTGGTATTCCCATTGTTTCTTGTTCTTCGACCGGTTGATTGTCTGATTCTTGTTGTCCTCCAGCTTCTCGTAGACTGAAATTATTAAAGACGTAACTTATTTAAAATCATCAAAGACTCACTCAAAATTTGAAGTCTTCAGCCAGGCAGATGTGAAATCACACGATGCCCTGCGATCCACAGTGCTTCGTGAAGAAGGACGTCGAAATAGTGAGAAACGACGGGTTGGATGATGTTGAGGATTCGGCGGAGGAGCCGGACGAATCTCCGAAAGACACCGGCTTAGTGGACGGTCTGGTTCGGTGCCTGACATTTTTGGAGGAATGAATGATTTGGGAATTGAAGGGAAGAGAGAAGTTATAATGGGAAATGTTTCATGTTTTAAGTAAAAACTATCTATTGTTTTGGTTATGGTATCAATTGTTTGGAAGCGTTGTTTTTATTAAATTGAAGTTTTTCCAGAAAGAAACGTTGAGTTGAATCATAGAAAAAATTTCAGAAACAATTGAATGAGAATGTTTGAACAGTTGCTTTTTGGACAGCTGTTCATCTGACCTTTTGTCGAATTTCAGTAAAACAAACGTTCGTTTTTTCAGAACTAACTTTTTTGCTGAGGCTAACTTTTTGCTGAGGCTAACTTTTTGCTGAGGCTAACATTTTGCTGAGGCTAAAATAATTGTTTTCCTAAAAAATACTATTTTTCCTCAAGTTTTCACCAAATGTTCTGCTGTAATTCTCTCCCGTAGATTCGAACTAATGTAATGCACGAAAATTAAAGAAAACATTTGACCGATTGTAACTTTTGCAAAAAAAGCTTTTGAAGATTATCTCGTTAAAAATGGATATCCAGATTTGATCTACAAACTCTACAAAAATGTATTTCAGGGGAGATTCTGTGACTCCGTAAAACTATTTGAAAAGTTGAGGATTTTTCAGATTTTTCAACTGAAAATTGTCAATAGGCTCAAAATATACCAAGCAAAACCTACACCGATTGTTGAGATTATCAAAATCTGAATGTGAGAAAACTCAAGCGAGAAAGTAACTGATAACCGGTAAAACCGAACCTCCTAACCTCCCCAAAAAACCGGGGGAATGAACAAAAACTGTCATTTCACATTTTGACAGGACTCGATTGTTTCTCTCTCTCTTCCATTTCTTTTTCGGAAGGTGCACCCTCTCTCCGGTTTGAACTCACAGGGCGGCTCAAACGATCTCATGCTCTGTGAGCCAAGAAGAAGAAGCACTCGTTTCGATTGTTCATCGAAAAGAAAACAAGCCGTGAAATGGGAATTACCACGGAGGGAGGGAGGGTCAGTCTGTTTGTTGGTCAAACCCAGGCAGACTGTCCAGCTCTTTCTCTCTCTCTCTCTAACTAATACGAAGATGAAAAAGAGAAGAGAAAAAGGACAAAAGGAACTATGACACATACATATACTGTACTAAGATGCACTTTTATGAAAGTTCCAAAACCAGCGAGTCCAAAAAAAGGTGACGTATCAGACAGGTAAGTGAGCATATTGTGTAACCATCTTTTGATGGCAAAAGCCGAAAGATCGGCACGAAAGAAGCAAGGGGCAAAAACCTGTTCCACGGTCAACAACACAACAAATATCATGTACAACATATATCGGTGAGCTCATGAGAAATTATTCCCCGTCCTCCTCCTCCCTTACAATTGACGACATGAAACACGGATGCTCTGGTTGATGAACTATCCAGTTGAACATTGGTGGCCTAGAAAAAGCTAGTCCACGGCTACACACACTTACCGTATCTATCGCTTGATTCTTCTGCAATAATAGGGCATGTCATTTGACTTGCCATTCGCTCGAATCTTGTTGGCAACCCAGGCCTAGTGGGAGTTGAGGCTTGAGAAGGGAATGGAGTTGTTTCAGTGTGAGCCAGTATTTCCTGTAATTCGGTACATAGATTTGAGAATTGTTACTGAGTGGCCAAAGAGGTGTTTTTCCCGTAATTTGGAAGTTTGGTAAATATTCGGAAAGCCAAATATGGCAGGAAAGTCAACAAACAATCGAACAGGTGTACGGTTGAAGACTACAAAATTGAAAGGACTGTTACGTTGACACGGGTAATTGAAAGATTTCAATTTTTTTCCAACAATATCAGAATACATCTCTGAAAGTTAGTAATTTTCAGGAAAATTGACTTTCCAAATACTGATATTTATCTTTCACGACTTTATCCCAAATTTCATAACCCGTACATAAATACAAATTTTACCCTCAAATCAGAAATCGAATCCTCACTCTCATGAATACTTGCCAACTCGATTGTGCTCTGTCGTTTCATCTGGAAATTAATTTTAATTAAAAAAAGAACGCTGCAAATGAAAAATGAATGAGAAAAGTAAATGAGTTGAGAGAATCTTTTTATTTTCACCCCCGATCAAAGTGCCAATAAGTAACAATATTGACTCGATTGTTTGCTCATTTATTGCCAGTTGAGATGGCATACCTAAAAATGAAATAAAAATGATTTTCAGCTGGACATCAGAAAAAAAGAATCATATCACATTATTGAAAAAGTTGAGATTCAATTGAGATGCTGCTTTTGCTACCATCAAATTAATTAATTTTACCTATTTTCATTGGTTTCCAAAAAGTTAGTTTGGTACCAGCAATCCAGTTTCCATTACTCGAAAATTCGATATTTTTTCTGAATATGTATCAGCAATGAAACCGTTCTGAAAATCATAAAGATCCATCCGATGTCACCACTCAAAGTTCTCTTTTTTCCTCTGATTAATCAGTGAGTAATCCGTTCAATATTTGCTCTTATCAGCCACTATTTATAAAATGAAGCTTCTCACTTTGCAACTGGTTTATTCATGAAATGAGGAACTTTGGATTGTGGTGTTGGATAACAAACAGAAACAAAGGCATATCCCGAGGGAGTTAGGCCGGTCAGAATTTTCGACCCAAATTTCCTACTGGCCCCAAATAGGCTGGTTGCACCAGACCCAATCTAAGTGTTTTTTCATAAGTTCCATATTGTGTGTTAAATTCAAATTAATTATAAGCCTGAGACCTTCTGTTTCAAAATTTTGAAGAAAGAAATTTTTGATTTTTCAGCAGACATCGTTCCTGTAATATCGACACTTTCCAACAGAAATAGGCTTGTTTCCGTGAATCAGGAAAAGAACAAGACACCAACAAACGGAACGAAAAATTACTTATGAAATTGTATTCAGATTCTCAATAAATTGTTTCAGTTTAAAAACGCGCCGAAGACACCCCAACCCCGATAGATATCTCTTCTTCTATTTAAATTCGACCAGAACATTGAACCCGGCCGCCTGTCCCCTCCTGCCAACATCATTTCTCTTTACGTAGGTACGGATTATCTTTCGAAAAAAAGAGAGAATGGAAAGAGAGACAAAGATATATTCTTTTTTGAAAAGTTGTCTATTTTACCTTTTTCAACCTTTTTCCTGGTTACGAGTATAACAATCCCATATCAAAATATCCCGACAAGACGAGAATCGGATGAGGGGAATCTCGAGAGCACTCGTTCATTTCATTGTATTAGTTCAGATAATGTGTTGTGTTTATTATGCAACTAATATGGTTAGTTTCATCTCTTCAAATCATTCGGAAAACCTTTAAATTCTCAGTTGCAGATCCGCCGTCATCAAGGTTTTTCTCTTCAACATTCGACATCAGATGCTCCAAATCGAAAATATGAAGGAGAGTATATAAAGTATGAGACTAAAAAGTATGGATCCGATTTCTGTGTCGCTTATAATGTGACCAGAGCGACTGGAGATTTTCGAGACGATGGGTTGGAACCGATCTCACTTGTACTTCATGCCACGTCGCATTATATGAGAGAGATTGAGGGACAGGTAAGGGAACTTTTGAACTTTTTTCGGTGAAAAGGAATGAGGAGGGATACATTTTCTGATTACCAAGTAACACTATTATGTGCTTTATTTCTCTGAAAAGAAAAATTTGGAAATTTAATATGATGATAGAGATGATCGTGACTTTACTGCCGCACATTCAGATGTTCAACTGTTTAGAATAGGATCTCGACACCTCATAATTTATTTTTTCAATTTCATACCCGAGACAAATTGGAACCGGTGAGAATCTGGCCAGAAATATCTTTTATTTAAAAATGTTTAGTTCCAAATTGACCCATTCAAAACGCCAACTTTCGATATGTCTTGGTTTCAAAACTGATGATTTCATCATATCCCAAAGCCTTCGAACCTATGATTTCCGATTTTTGCCTCCATTTCCTATTTCCAGCCAAGCAGGTGCTTCGAAATCTGACATTCTGTTTTGTAGTTTGACTAGTTCCGTGTTCAAAAATATCGGATGATGTCACTGAAAATTGAATAGATCAAACTAAATACTAGAGTAATCCTAATAAAAAGGCAAACTTTGACCATTCGTTAGTCTCTATGCAAAAAAGGGGAAAAATTGACAACTTTGAAAAAAAAACGTTTCAGTGTTCCTCTCGTAACTGGAATGGCCCAATCTCCGTTTCCCTTTTCGTTGATCGTACTTCAAGTGAAGCAGTCGATTATCTTCATGAAGTGCATCGGTGTTCCACGAAAGTTAATCAGAAGGTATCGCAATCTGAATGTGAAAGTTGGAATTAAGAGTTTTCAGCTAAGCCTCCACATTGTCTACCGAATGTCTCCATTCCAAAAAGTGTGTGATCCCATTATAGTGAAACGATCGTTGAGAAAATGCAGCACGTTCAATGCAACTATAAGTGAGTTCTCAAACCTACCATATCCTAACTGATATTTTCTAGGATCACGAGAGCGTGGTCGTGTGATCCCTCCGTTTCAAATCTATCCAATTAATGTTATGAGAAATGTTGCAAGAAAAGGAGCTTTGTCGTATATTCATATGACTGCTGACGTAGAAATGGTATTCAGTGAGGGATTCGCAGTAAAAATGAAAGCGTTGGCAAATAAATATATTACTGAGAAGGATAAGAAGTTATTAGTGATACGGTATGTTTTCTCGGCCTCGTGATTTTCAGAAAATTTTTATTTTTAAAGAAGATTCGAAGTGGATAACAAGGCACATGTGCCTGTAGATCATAAGGAGTTGTTTGTGATGATCAAAGCTTTCCGTGCATTCGAGTTCCATCACAAATATTTCCCAGCGGGGCACACGATCGAGTCTTTATGGCAATGGTTCCGGATGAGTAAGAATCAAACGGAAGCCTATGCGTGGCAGATTGATTATAAGTAAGTCTCCATTTCATTGTTCTCGCTCCCTGATACAGGAACATTTTCAGAAGCAGTTCCTGGGAAGCACAATTAATTCTCCATCGAAAAGATCCCTACAACCCGGAATACATTCCAACTAGAATTCGTGACCAGCAGAGTCTGGTCTACGAGTTGTGTCGTGCGAATTATACATTTCACCTGGCATCGCACGTATTCAATGTTCATCGAGGAGTCAAAACTCAAGAAACTAATCTGTCATCAGCGGTGCTCACACATCAGAAACGGTTAAGGACTCGGTAAGGAGACTACTGTAGGAATTTTGGAAGCTTCTCATCTCGGCTTCATTTAAAACGTGTTACGGGTGGAATAAGGGCTTCAATTTTCATGAAGTAGGTAGATCAAACCTAGAGCTATATTTTTGTAGTTGACAACTTTTTGTGAGGACACTCCCTAGCAAGTTACAAGTCGGAAGTGAAAACCCGAAAACGGAAGTCGGAATTCCGCACGATACAAATCAGTTGCTCATTACAAACCTATACTCCTAGGTTTGATCTACATTTCCGGTACAAAATTGAAAGTATCAGACAATTTGTGTCACCACAATACGCTCTCCAAGTACATACGTTCAATCTGAAAACAGTAAACAAGTGCGTCTATTTTGAACCCAGAAAGAACCTGAACTTGGAAATAATCGTTCCGTTTATTCCAGATCATACAAAAGATTCATGCACTATATCAACAGTACGTATCCGGACACTTTCGACCAATGCGGAAAATTCGTCATGTGAAAAATAAGAAGATCTCATTTTAATTGTTTTTGGTTTTTGTTTTCTGTCATTTCGGGTACTAGTTCAAGAAATTTATTGTCTTTTTGAAAGTTTTATGTATGAATTTTAGAAAAAACAGGCAGTTTTATGACTTTCAGTCAGCGATTTTTTCACTCTGGTCTCGCAAAATAACAGACAGAAATTGTTACTCACGAACTTTAAATATCGTTTGATGCCAAGAACTAAGCGTCCACTACAAAAGTTTAGATCTAGGTTTGATCTACAAACATTTTACTCGTGACTTCCTGCTAGAACCCTAAAGTTAGCCATGTGCTAGAACCTTAAGTTTAGCCCTATCTAGACACAAAAAAACCATTTTTCTGATCTTATAAATCTGAAAATTTATAACGATTAACAACGCGAATAACATGTAAATCGATTTATTTTGCCTCAAATCAATTTGTGCCAAAATGCAATATACAATTAGATGTTTCAGAGATGGTGATGATTCGAACCGGGCGGGGGGAAATAATATAAATTAAAGAGAATTGTTTGCTGTTTCAAAAAAAGAAATGAGATGCGTGGGGTGTGTGGGGTGGGGGGCGATGATGTTGACTCGTGGTAGATGTTGGTGAAATAAGTGTTGAGGGTTGAATTAACGACGACGGGTGATCTCATTGACGAGCTCGGCGATTTGCTCTTGTTCACTCTCCGATGGTTCTTCGGCGGATGGGGAGAGGGCGAAGTTGACAACAAGAGCACTGTCACGGACCTTATTCTCAATTGTCACATTCTTGGCGGCAATCTCGTATCCTTCAGCGGCAACGATCACTTCGTACTTTCCTGCTGGAAGAAGACGGTAGTAATCTCCCTCGGACCATGTGGTGACTGGATGCTTGATTGGGGTGGATTCAGTTCCATTACGGATCCAGACGACGGCACGATTGATTGGTTCACCGGTGAGAGCATCAACAACCATTCCCTTGATTCCTGAGTGAGACTTCCAGACGTACTCGAAGATTGACTTCTTGTTGTCCTCCCAGAATTGTGGAAGTTGGGATCCGGCTGGCATCTGGAAAACATGGTTGAAAAATATAAAATTTGATTAAGATATTAAGAATTTGCTCACCTTTTCACAGCTCAACTCCAAAGTGATCTCCATAGCATTGGTGGCCAAATAGTTGAAGTCTTGCATTCCTCCGGCGACAGAGTACCACTTGGCTCCATTGGTGATTCCTCCTTGACGAGCGAACGCGTCTTGACTAGTTCCGTCGCATGGAGCATGATCGTTCTTCGACATATGAGCATGATTGTCAGCATATGACTTGGCCAACCAACGGAAGGTTCCATCATCTGGAGATGCGGAGTAGGCGGTCTTCTGAGAGTTCTCTTCGGTGGCAGCATCGAATGGATAGTTGGCAACAAGATCTCCCTCGTGGAAGTTAGCAGAGAGAACGAATGGAAGTGAAAGAGTCCATTGTCCAACTGCAATTGTCTCTGGTTGTCGATCGACATTATCCTCGAACAAGGAGAGAAGATGGTCGAACTTCGGGACCTTGATCTTCTCAAGCTCGTAGAAGATGCTGTCAAGATCTGGGAAATCTCTGTTGAGATCGACTCCATTGATGTTGGAACGTCCAGTGAGCCATTGTCGTTGAGCTGGTTCAGTGGAGAGAGCAAGCTCGAAACCGTCTGGATTCATTGATGGAAGGATGTGGATGGAGGTGGAGTTGAGGAGTTGAATGATTTCCTGAAATTGAAATGAGATTAAAAAATAATTTGGTATAATCTTGAGGTGTCAATTTTCAGCTCCCTCACCAACCTTATCATTGTTAACGGCTCCATCACAAAGGTTCTCAGCGAAACGAAGCAAAAGTTCTCTTCCGATTGGCTCGTTTCCATGCATATTTCCGATCAACTTGACTTCCGGTTTGGTTGGAATGTGCTCTCCGGGGGTGGTTGAGAAATGAATAACAACCAATGGGCGTCCTTCAACAGATTGTCCGATTTCATAGAGTGTCGAGATCTGGAAATTGTTTTTTAGAGGTCATCTCGATTGGATTCGATGCTTTGTGCCTGTTTCGCTTGGATGAACAAGAAAAAAACAGAGGAGTGTGTGTCCGCTAATGAGCTCCTCGGCTCAAGAGGTCTCAGAAGGAAGTAGGCGGAAAACGAAACAAGGGAAGAGAGAGGGATTATTCATCAAAACAACAAAAAAATGTGTGAAAAAAAAACGTCATAAACTTCAAAATTAGGGGGTCTTCCATTCACTTTCCTTTTTCAAACTAGAATTAGATCTTTTCGCTGACGGTAATTTCTGGCTTACTATTAGGATTGTACTCGGAATTTGAACTCCTTTTTGAGTAGAAGACGTCATGCTTTGGACTCAAAAACATGGATGAATAGAGGATTAGGTTGACCTAGATGTGTTTACTTCTTATAGCTGACTCATTCTACAGTAATCCTGCTTCATGAACGCCAAAACTAAGCTAATCGTGAAATTGGAGCCCACGCTCTATTTTCAGAATCAAAAGATAGATTCTCACAGTTTTGACGTCAATCACTTTGAAGCTCTTCACTTCGAAATGCAAAAGTTCAACACGATTTTCGAAAGACCAGATTACGGTAGGTGGTGGCTTCTTCCATAATTAGAAATCAGAATGAACATGTAATTTGATAGATGGATGGAAGAAGAAGAAGAAGAAATTGACACCAGGGATTTTCGGAAAAGGCCATTCAAGCCGCCCCGTTCTTTCGGAGAAAAGTGCTAGCTCTCGTGGTCTGATGACGTGAGAAAAGGACTGAAGGCGTTCTGATTTATTAGTCAGAGTGATGTCTATCCTGGGAGAAAAGAAGCTAATAAGCAAATGGATTCTGGGAGGACATGTGACTATGAATCATGTCTGGAACTGTCTAGCCGTGGCAATGGGGAGCTGACGAAACCAGGGTTCTGAATTTGTCTTCAAACTTTAGCTCCATGTGTGAAGAAGCGTTATATTTCCTTCAACACTAACCAAAACTTGTTCAGAATCCTCATGACATGCAGCTTTCCAGCTATACAAGTTTCGCCGAAAATTTATTATGTGTCTAGTCGGTGAAAAAACATGTCTGAAGAGTTGTTTCCAAGAGAAACCCGAAAAAAAACGCCATAAGTACACGTCACTTTTTCTAGGGATCTCAATTTTTAAAACGAATTTCAGATACCTAGAACCATACTTAAGAAAATGACTTCATGTTCTCATAAACCAGGAACTCAAGAAAGAAAAACGAAAACAAAAAACTGAAAAACAAGGAAAAAAACCACAAACCTCTGGACACTTCTCATTGATCTCCGTCAACTTTGTCTCCAATTGTTCCTGATTGTGATAGTGTGACCATTTGGCGTCTTCAGCTTTGCGTGCCGCTCCATTTCCGAATCCCAAGAAGGCGTGGGCGGTGACGGCGAAAAGAGCCGTCGCCAGAAGCACCGGCCGCATCGCGTGCAGCATGTTAGAATGAGAAAGAATTGGGGCGAGGAGTGACGGCGCCTGGATGAAGCCGTGGAGGAGGGTCTTTCTCTCTGTTTCTCTAGAAAAAGTGAGAGCACATACGCCTTCAATCGATACGAAGAAGAAGTAGAGAAGAACTAGAAAGAAGAGAGAAAAAGAGAAAAGAGCACGAGCGCCCGGAGCCCCTTCTTTTCAGATGACGTCGTCCCCCCTCTCTTCTACTTTTTCCTTCTATTCAAGAGCCCTTTTCTCCGTTTCTCTCTCCTCTTAAATCCTCTGGAAAAGAAGAAAAAGTAAATGAAAGAAAAGAAAAAGAGTGGAGCGAGGGGGTATTGGATATTGGCCTATGTTAATTTCCTGTCGCCTCGTTTCCAGAGAATGATGACGTGGCGTTTTTCATTCGAATAAAAAGGAGAAGAAGAATAGATGTTTGGCGCATCGGTTTCAATGAATAGGGGTGCAATGAGTTGACATCTGGATGCTTAGATTCAATGATCAGAGATTTCAGAATTACAAAATTCGCCTGAGGCAATATAAAAGGTTCTATTTAAATGCGTTTCCAGCGAAGTCTTCAATTTTTATAATTTGAGTTTTGACTAATTTGAGCTTCCCAATCTTATATCGGTTTCAATTAAAAACTGTCAAAACCAAAATAAAACCGGCGGATTTTATTATACATCATACAGAAACTGCAATAAACACAGGGGTGAAAATCGAGAAATAAAGCGGATGAAACGATGTGAAAGTTGAAAAATTATATAATGCAAATATAAAAAGAAACTGAAAAAACAACAAGTGTCAATTTGATGAGAATCGATTTTTCAGGAATTGCACATCAGTGTGTGCTCGTCGAGTTTGTAGCCTGAAAAAAACTGATAAGAAGCGAGAAAATTTCTATTAAAAAAGTGTCGGGAGGTCACATACTTTTGTTTAGGGCGCACGGATAATGAACGAAGGTATTTTTCTTATTTTGCACTGCGATGGACGCTCCGTTTTTCCGACAAATTGCACAATTCTGAGACCAGAAGATGTCCATTTGATGCTCCAAGTTGGTTAGTTGACTGCCGTGAAGATGGACGTTTGGAGCCCAGAGAGCACACGACCCATGGAACCATAATTCAATTTTCACTGGCTTTTTGGCTGTCTGTAACTGAAAAATTCATGAAATCCCGGTTTCTAGTGGATTCTTGCCGGTTTTTTAGCCAGAAACGTTGGCCAATGCTTGATGGGATTATGTGTAGTGTAATATGGTCCGAAGAGTTCTCGTTTCCTGCCAGATTCGTGGCACAGTGCACAAATGTAAGCGGATTCGATGGCATCTGGCTCTTCTTCCCACTGAAAATTCATAGTAAGAAATACAATTTCAGATGTCAGTTACTGTACCTGAAACAGTTTGTTCATGTGAAAATCCAAAGTTCGGCTAACTGTCAATCGATGATTTCCTGAATTTTTGATAGTAGCTTTACCGCCTTTTACTTCGAACATTGGCGTTTCATCTTTATGTTTGAATCCTTTTGATGAACCGAACTTTTGGTTTATTTGGTTCGCGTATAACTTGTTCTCCTCGTCTGAAAATCAACGAAGTTGTTGGAAACGGTGAATTTTTCACTTACACTCTTCTTGATCTTCATTCTTATTCTTTCTTCGGCGCTTTCTCTTCTTCGCTTGGACTTTTACAGGAGCGCTTGATGTGGATTCCTCGTCTTCTACGTCCATCCTGAAAAGGATTATTTGGAATCGTGTGATTTTATTGTTGAAAACATGGAGAACATTAAAATTTATGATGAAGACTCGTTTATTAACCATCAGATTCCAATTTTTCATAGGAAAACTAATCTGAAACCGTTAGAAATTACGGTTTTGAACGAATCCAAAGCTTTCAAATTTGACTTTTTCTTTAAATGGCCGAGCTTTCGTCAGTAGAGGAACATAGGCCGCCGGCCGTGTACTCCTCTCGGACATACCATTACTCACCAAAAATAAACAAGACTCGTGATTTTTTCTATGATTTTTCACATTTAATGTTGATTTTTTGTGTTGGTTTTGTTCTCAAGAACTCATTGAGTCGTTTTATGCATGAAAAGTATTTATATTTTGCCTTTGTACACTATAAATACTACTTTTAATCTTAGTTTGATTGTTAAAACCTGGGATGACTTGATTTTTACAGATAGATGCGTTAATAATGTCAGAGACGGGTCTACGTTACGCGATAGGTGAGTTTTCGTAGCGAAAAATGCAACTTTTGATTACTGATTTTATATTTTCAGCACAATACACATTCGACGATCCACTCCCATCAAATGATAATCTTCCTCGATTGGAATTATTCATCGGTGATCGAATTTGTGTTTACGGGCAACACGGAGAATGGGGTTTCGGCCGGAAGTTCGACGAGAAGAACGGAAAATGTGGAATTTTCCCACTTTCCTATGTACAAATTGTTCAAAAATCCATGTTTGTGTCGACAAGCGACGGATACCTCGTAGTGGATGAGATTTCGAGAATAATAAATGAATGGTGGACAAAGATTAAAGAGCTGATGCAGGAGGGTACGACTATCGGGTCGTTCGAGGATTTGATGGAATCGTTCAATGAATTATTAATTGTTAAAACAAAAATTGAGAGTGGAGGGATTCCAATAGAAGAGTTGAGTAAATTGAGACTTCGAGTGTCGAAATTAGTTGATCGAGGCAACACGATACTTCATTTGGATGTGGTGATTCGAGACGATGAAGGCGTTCCATTGGATGTTGAATCATTATCACTTTTAAGAACTTATGAAGCACATATATCATCTCAGAAGCGAGTTGGAAGTTTATTGGTTGGTTTTTCTAGAGAAAAAAGTTATCTTGAAGAGAAAAAAATATTTTTTACAGCGCAGCAAACCTGAAAACGTAACTCTCAACGACAGTTTCTCCTTACTTCTTTCCATCAAATCCGTCGAACTTCACTGTAAATATTCGTGTGAAATCAGTATTACCTTATATGATTTGGAGAAGAAAATGTTTACTACGTATGCATACACTTTTGATTCGTACGGTTTCAAATTTTCAAATTTTCCAGTGACTGCTACACATTTCTTTGGAATGCTGGAAGCGGGAAGCACGCTGATTTGAATTTGAAGGCGTTGTTCACAGATTTCGCCAAGGAAGACATTCGAAAGAAGTATTTGATGGTGACACGTGTTGTACATGTGGCGCCTATTGAATCATCAAATGCGACAATGAGAAAACATGGACATGAAACTGTGGTACCGAAAAATTTCTATTGTCGGCAGTGTAAGAATTCTAGAAAATGCTTTAATTAAATATTACCAGATGATTTTCAGCGTACGCATCTGATATTATGGAAATGTCAAGCATTTTTCTCGCCGGATTCATTCACGAAGCAAAAGAACGTGTAATCTTTTTGAATCGCGAGACCGAACTCCCAATAGCTCTGAAATCATACCACGCAACACATCGAATACCAAAGAATTTAAGCAATGATATGGAGACAAAACTGTTGATCAGTACACAATTAGTACCTGGGAATGTGTCACAAATCAAGGCTCGTCATCCACATTTATTCAGTCGATCTCCTGCTGTTATTCTTCGAAGAGCGGATAGAACTGCTGTTTCTATTGAGGACACTCGAAATGAAATGTATATTACCTTAATGCAAGCAGAATTGTCTGGAAAATCATCTGATAGAAATATCGAGGCACGTCTTCATGTAGTTGAATCGAATGGAAATGTAATGGACAATGTGTTCGAGACGATTTCAGTGACAGGCTCACAACTATCCACAGTTTACAAGAGTATTGTAGTCTATCATACTGATAAGCCGATGTGGGCGGAACCAATCAAAATAGTTCTCCCAGCGAGTGCATCTCATGATGTTTATCTTCGAATTCTATTCTATTCAAAGAAATCATATGATAAACCAAAGCCAGAGAAAGGACCATTCGCAATTGCTCATCTTCAATTAATTCGATCAGCCGGACTGGTTTGTGATGGGGAACACGATTTGGCCGTGTACAAAATAGATAACCCCGGTTCACATTTCGATGACTCAAATGTCTCCTATATGAGTCTTCCGGCTACGAGAAGAACAGTCAAAGAATCGATTGGTAGCTCGAAACCACATGCACATGGATTCTCGTTGAGTGAAAAGAGTTTCGCATTGATTTCCACTCATTCTTGTTCATCGATGTTGACTCAAAACGAACATCTTCTGAATGTGCTCAGATGGAGAATGAATTGTGTCAATTTGACGCCTTCTCTGATTGCATTGGCTCAGCCGATTGGTGATACGGAACATGAAATGATACGATTCCTCAGTCATCTTTTGGATGCACTTTTTGAAATTTGGCACGATCGAGAAACGTCAGAGAAGATTGTGTTTGATGTAATTGTAGCAGTTTTGAAGTTGTGTGAAGAGCCACGTCACTATCCACAGGCAGCGAAAATCTTCGAAGCTTATCTGAAACGGTTCTCGTTTACTTCAGCAGCATTGTAAGTTTCAAAGTTTCACAAAGAATATCTCATTTTCAAATGCCTTATTTCAGAAAAATCTTGAACTGCCTCAATCATTACGTCATCTCAGACTCAGAAGATTCCAACGAGAAAGCCCGAAACGCCTTTAAAGTGATGGGACCTCTATTCAAAGTGGTCGTTGTCTCCAAGAAATGTGGCATTCGATTCCAGGAGTTCGAGGATTTTGAGAAGACATACAAGCAGTATCTCCGAGAATTCATGAAGTCTCTTGTGATGTTAATGTCGGAGAAAAAGCAGAAAATGACTGTTCAGAATACTGCACTAAAGAATATTCCAACAATAATTGATCTTCTCTATGAGAGTGATTCAGTTTCAGCAGAGAATCTTTGTGGATTCATCGTGGATTTGATGAACAATTTTGGATGTAATATTGTGACGAGAGAACGATTGAATTTCATTGCACAGATTGTGGAGACCAAGTTTTTCTCGGTATCTTTTTATCGGGTTCTAAAAATTGTTCCGTTATAAAATTCCACTTTCAGCTCGCAATTTGTCGTGAACAACTTCTCTCGCCGTGCCTTCAAAATGCTCTTCACATTATACAACTCGACAACATGGCGATCGAAAAAGGCGAATTCGCTGATCGTGCTGCCGAATGCGCCAGTATCATTGCTGCGATTCTAGAGAGACTTTTCTATGATGCGGTACGAAATTTCCATATATTACTATCTGTTTCACACCTGTTTTTCAGAAGAGTGGAGAGAGTGGCGATCGAGAACTAACATCATTCATTCTGATGGTTTATCGTCCACTGGTTCAAGCGATGATTCGAGTGATTCATGACGATAAACATACGGATGATGATGCTCGTGGACACTTTTTCTCTGTAATTCTGGCACTTTTGGATAAAATGTCTGCGCAGATGTTCAGTGAATATGTTGAAGAACGGCCATCGGATATAGACAAAAGAGATTTTCTTATGGAAATGGTCCAAATGATTCGTGATTTGTTGAATCGAAACGCGTTCCCGTCGACTTGGAAAGATATGGTCATGTTGCAGAATAAGTTAGTAATTCGGTGGAAAGAATTCCTACTAATCTAATCTTCTCTCCAAAAATGGCAATATCAAAAATATTTAGTTTTGTTATTAAAAGTCAATAACATCCTTTACTTTTTTCTTCCTTTCCCCCCTGTTCACAGTGCAAACACTTCTCCTTTTCCCTCTCATTCCTTTTCATTCCTTTCCATTTTTTGTTCACCGCCGCTTTATCCTCCATCCATTTACTGTGTTCTGTGAAAGAGAGAGGTTTAGATAGGGAGAGGAAATAACTTTTTAAGAGATACGCGAAACGAATCAAGACACCAAACGAAATGAATTTTCAGAGTGATCCACAAATCGCTGCGATTCGTCATGTCGGCCGTGCAGACATTCTTTTCGAATGACAAGTTTTGTGCGGAGATGTGGAGAGAGTATATGGTAACAGTCGTCTCGTTTGTCACTCAAGAAGGGTTGAATTCGAAGCATGAATGGATGAAAAATGAGGATGAAGACGTCAGAATTCAGCTACGAAAAGCAGCGGCGAAGGATTTGAGAAGCATGTGGTTCAGATTGAGTCGTGAGTCTAGTATTTCTGAGAGTTCATATAATTTATTTGATTTTTCAGCATCTCAAAAGCTAAATTACATTCCAAGTATGGTTGGATCTTTCCTGAAAGTCTCTCTAGTCGATGACGATGAAACTCGTGAAGCCACAATTCCAATTTTCTTTGATATGATGCAGACAGAATACAATACAAGTGCTAGTCGATCATTCAAAGAGTTCGCTTCTGAATTAGTCTCTCAACTGGATACAAATGTTGATCAACAAAGTGCGACGAAAGGATTCAAAGAACATTTCCGTCAACTATCGATAACTTTATGTCAATCGGATAAAGAATTAATGGGAAATGGTGGAGAAGAGTTGATTGAACGCATCGATCGTCTTCTAACCGCTTTGATTGAATATCATGAAGTGGCATCAAAGAGTTTGGTTGAATGCGCGGATAGTTTAATGAGTAGGACGGTTCAGTTGATGGTAAGATATTTTGAATATTGGAAAATTAAGAAAATTTATTTTTTCAGAGATACTATAATCAATACAACCATGAAGAGCTCTACGTCAAGTACATCTACAAATTGTATGATCTTCATATCTCCTATGGAAATAAAATTGAAGCAGCGAAGACGTTACTCCGGCATGCAACGATGCTTAATGTGAGAAGCTCATCTATAACTGTATTCCTAACTTTTCAAACATTTGCAGTTCGAAGATGAAGCTCTTCCTCCATGGCTGATATCTCGAGTACTCAATAGACACTGTCAAACTAATCGTCAGCTAAAAGAAGATTTGATGCAAGAAGCTGGAGCGTTATTCACGAAAGGAGAAGACTGGGAAGACGCGTTGATTGTATATAATCAATTGATTCCAGTCTATCAAAGTATTCTCATTGATTATCACAAGTTGTCAGAATTGTTGGTAAGTTTCTGAAATTCAGAATCTGAATCGAGCTGTAATATCTGAATGTTTTATTTTTTTCAGAAAAAGATTGCCCAACTCTACACATCGATTGATCGTACCGAACGTGCCTACTTCTATTACTATCTTGTCGCTTTCTATGGTCAAGGATTTCCTGCGTATTTGAATGGACACAAATTTGTATTCCGTAGTGAACAACTCGAAATGCACGGAGAATTCATGCAACGAATCATGAAGATGTACGATAACCCCGAGAAAATTATGAAGACGGATCCGTGTCCCCATTTGGTCAGCTCACCGGGACGATACATTCAAGTATTCAATATTGATCCAATTCCGACTGGATGCTCTTTTGATGATAACCCAGCAGTGAATCCGGCGATTAAGAAGTATTACAGACATTATAATGTAGGTTATTGAATTGAGATGATAATCCTTCAATTGTATTCTTTTAGATTCAAACTTTCGAATATTCAAAAGTCGAAGATCGCAAAGAAACGAAATGGACATCAATCGATCCGTCTTCTGAATTCATGAGAAATTGGCTAGTTCGATGGAGAATCAAGACAGCTGACAGTCTACCAACTGATCTACGATTCACTGAAGTCGTTGAATCAGCCGAACCGATTTATGTCAGTCCGCTTCAAAATGCTGTTGAACAGATGAGAAAGAAGAATAAGGAACTCAATGAAACTGCGTCGAATGCCGTTTATAACCCAAAGTTCGATCTGAAACTACTCTCTCGTGATATTCTCGGAGTGGTTAGTGCAGCTGTAATGGGCGGAGTCAAGAATTATGAAGTTTTCTTTACGGAAGCGTGTCGAAACATTTGCGAGTGCGGAGAACAGTCAATAATAATGGAATTGAGTTCTCTTATAATTGAACAAGTGGAAATTCTGGAGTACTGTTGCTACGTGCATGCGAGTCGATGTGAAGGAGAAGCGAGAGCAATCAATGATACGTTGGCAGATGCTTTCGAGAGTCATCGGAGATATGTGGAAGAGAATTTCGGGAAAACGAGATCTCGTCTTCCGTCGAATGCAACTATTCGATTGTCGACGTATGAATCAGCAGATGGATCATTCTCTGATATGAGTGGAATGACTACATTGAAATCGACGAAAGCTGCAGCTCTCGGAAGTGCTGTAGCGAATTTATTGTCTTCGAATAAGAGAACAAGTGGACCTGCTACTCCTGTTAATTTGGCGTAGGTTTTCTTTTTTCCTAATTCAATCTTCAGATTTCCCAATCCAATTTTTTCCAGAAGTCGCTCCGCCCCTTCATTTGACAACCTTTCCTCAAAACTTCGTTCTTCTCTGGCTATTTCTTCGAGAATGACTCCACCTCCAAGACCACCCAACCCAATTTCCCCTGCGAATCGTGGACCCTCTCCAGTCTACGAAGGAATCAGAATGCGAGCGCATTATCCACACCAACAATCTACAGTATCCCTAAATCAATCACTCAATGCCCCGCCCCTCCCACCCCGGCCCGATCTTGACCCAAATCGGACATTGAAACGAAAAAATTAATTAGTAATTAATCAGATTTTTTGAATAATATAGAAATGTCATAATTAACCCAGATATACGTTGTATTGCATTTTTCATCATCTCCACCCTCACCTCATCTGGTTTTATATGTGCTCTGTACTAGTCAGAACTCACACCTTTAATATAAGGACTTTACGGCAAATTTCATTTTATTCAGTACTTTTTTTCTGTTGTCTATTTTTAAATCTTTTCTGCTTCTAAAATTCCCCTCCCAGTAATTCCTGTGAATATCATTAATAAGTCATTACTTTCAGAGCTTCATTTTCCATATAAAGAAGAAAAAATCTCCAAAAAGAATATTTTCCAAACGAAGAAAAGAGATGGATGGAAGGGGGAAGAAAGTGGAGAGATATAAAAATAGAAAGTTTGAAATATATCGGGATTTTCAGCAAAAAAAGGATGGAAACGGAGGGAAAAATGAGAAAAATTGGGGGAAGAGGAGAACAAAAAACATTGGAAATGAGGGGAAACATAGTTTAAATTAAAATCTTATAGACACAAAACATATTTATATTATTTATGTATAGAAAAAAGAGGGAAGAAACGGATAATAAAATGAAAAAAAACGAGATGATGGATCTGGAAATTTTAAAGAAAAATCGGATATTTTAGAAAGAGAAAACGTACAAAACGAATGGCAAAGAAACGAGGAAAGAAAGATTTTTGTAGAAGAAGGAGAAGATGGGTCTCAAGTGGAAAATGGGGTTACTGTAGTTAAAGGGACAGGGAGGGGGCACACATTTGACAGGAAGAAGAGGGAGGGGCGGGGCGACTAAAAACACGCAACGAGACTGAGAACGGATCCAATCACAAATCGATAATTTATAGAGTGGTATTTAGTGTGCTTTCGAGAGAAAAAAAAGAAGAGAAAATGTAAGTGCGCTCCATCGGACTTGTACAGTGGAGCATGAAAAGGACCGGGGAGAATATGGACTAGATAACTATGTGATTGGGGAGGGATGGGGATTGCGCAAAATGCACAAAAAGAGGAGAAATTAGCATCTAGCTTAAGAAGATAGGAGGGTAGTACGCTCTAATGAGAAATCTATCAAACTGTCAATAGGGCGCACTTGCATACAAAGGAAAAACTATCAGTGTAAGAAGTACGAATAATAATAGTTAGTGTGTAGAGCAAAGCTTAAAGGGTTTTTTGTGTGTCAAATCGCAAAAGTGCCGTTCGGTTTCTTCTCTCTTCTTTTTGATATGTCGGCGTTGTGTCTCTGATTGCGAAATGACAAGAGATATCGATTTGATCTACTATGAAGATGAACTATTCGATGGACCATTTTGAGGTGGTTGAGGAGTCGTTTGTCGTGATGGAATCGGTGATTGAGATGGCGATTGAGCTGGTGGCGTCGCCATTGTTGGTGGCATTCTCTCGTTGATTTTATCGAGACGACGAGCTTCTTCGAATGTTTGAATCGTGTGTCCCATATCGACTCCGGATACTGCGGCGACTGGAAATTGAGAAGGATGTGGATTGGGAATGGGTTAAAGTAGAAGGGATGGGGTTTACGGTTTTAGTGATTTCGATCAAATTTGAAAACGGTTTAAAGTAATTCTAGAAAAGAATCTGGCCTCTAAATGTGGCTTCTAATTTAGTCTGAGATAATAAAATGCTATTTTTCTGTTCTAAAATCATAAAGAGTGGTTAAAAACCGACAGATTTAGAGCGCTTTGAAATGTTGCTGAGGCTAACTGTATTTTGTAGTTTGTAGTCAGTTAGCCTCAGCGAAACTTAAAATGCGTGTAACTCAGTGAGTTTTCGACGGATTCTCTTGGTTTTCACATAAAAATGCTCACAATTTCACTAGCTTTCAGAAAATATGAAATATGCTCAGTTTTCTAAAAAAAAATCTGGATTCTAATTTAGTCTGAGATCAATTTGAACCAAAATGAGCCTGGAAAGTACATCCAATGAACGGAATGTTTTTATTTCTTTGATTATTCTATGTTTTATTGAAAAATACTTTAAAAAAAGCTATTTTTCTGTGCTAAAATCATAAAAAGTGGTTAAAAACCGACTGATTTAGAGCGTTTTGAAATCTTGCTGATAGTGAGGCTAACTGTATTTTGTAGTTTGTAGTCAGTTAGCCTCAGCAAAACTTAAAATGCGTGTAACTCAGTGAGTCTTTGAAGGTTTTTATGGTTTTTGCACAAAAATGTTCACAATATTACTAGCTTTCAGAAAATATGAAATATGCTTTCAGAAAATATGAAAAATTTTCCAAAACCCTCATTCTGATAAATCTGAAATCCTCTGAAAACCTAATCATCATTTCTCCCCATTTTTCATTAATTTTTCAGACCTGACTGTTCCAATCTGTATGCATCAAGTCGTCCATCACCAAGAGCCCCTTGAGGCAGCTTTCCGCCGGGATTCAATCCCTTCAACTGCACCACCGACTCGCTCTCATGTCTGCCAAAATGTGGATTCTCTTTTTTCTCATTTCTCATTTAATTTCATTCCGAACTGAGTTAACCGATTCGTTTTGTCAGTTGTCAAAAGTAAGTACAAGTTAGAGAAAAATCCACACTTTGACCGACAGAGACGATTGAAGAGAGATGGTGGCAGATGAAGGAGGAGGACAGACTGATTGGCGAGTAGATCAAAAACAAACCTTCTCTAATTCCACGTGATCCACCTTGAAGTGTTCCAGCTGGAAGAGCACCAGTCGGTGTGAGACCTTTCAAAGCAAGAACACTTTCGGATTCCTCTCTGAAATAAGAAGACACATAGAGATGAGATAACATATATGCATTCTAATTAGTTTTACATGCTTTTAAGATTCAGAATTCTGTTTTTTCTCTTTTCAGAATCCATTTCTCTTACCTGAGAACCGAGAAAGCTCTGGCCATCTTTCCAATCGCACGAATCTTGTGTCGAATGACTTCTTTTCTTGCCGACGGTACTCCACCTGAAAATTCGAAATTGATTCTCGAATCCTCTCTTCTCAAGGAAAGGAGGGGGGAATTCCACTGGCAACCACATTATACCAATCAAAAAAAGAGTAGGCACCCCAAAGGAGAGACAGGTGGTGTCAAAAAATAAATGAAATTAAAAATGAAATGAGACAAAGCCAAGTCAGTATACTTGCTTAATGAGGTGGGCTAAAAGGTGTGAGAAAGAGTGAAAAAGTTACTTTTTAGTCGTTCTATTTTAAGGGGGAATTTCAACACTGTCACCGAAATTAAGGATAGAAAAAGTAAGGGAAAGAAGTTGTTGGACAAGAGAGAAAAGTGTGTGAAGACTTTGGTAGAGAGGGTTTGTGGCCTAGAAAGGTTCTTTTGGAATTCCAGGTCATCAATATGAAAAAGTTCGAATACCATCTTACGGAAGTGGATTAAGTGATGGCCACTGACTTGGTGACCTAGAAATCAGTTTTGTGAATTCTAGGTCACGAAAGGTTGCCGTTAAACTTCTATATTTTAATCAGCTCGGCACTGTTCTTACAACCGCGCTCCACCGAAATGCCTTTGAAAATGCCGCTTTTTCTCTGAGTCTCTCAATTTTGCACACAATTTCCTTCGGTTTCAGTAGAGCGCGGCTGTAGGAAGCGTGGCGAGCTAATAAATTAATTTCACACCGAAAGTTCCGAAACCATCATGACCTAAAAAACCACCGATTTGGATTTCTAGGCCACCATTCCTAGTCCCTCTATTTCCTTCTTTTCACACACCTTTCTCTCCATCGATTCTAACTTTTTGGGGTGTCAACTAGTCCTCAAATTTACTATTTTTTCGAAAATTTCCATTATTTTCCAACAAAGGAGAAGCTCTCTTGGGAAAGAGAAGGACATAAAATAGCATGCAAAACACAAAAAGCGTTAAAAGAATTCCAAGAAAACAGCCAAATAAGTGAAAGCAGGTTAGATATAGACAAAGAATTCTCTAATTAAAGCATCAAACCAAAAACTCAAAAAATAGAACAGCAGCCACATAGATATATTTGTTTCTTCGTTTTTTGCTCGAAAAACAACTGATAAAAGCGATTGAAACTAAGATTGTTTGTAATACGTGGTGGTGTAAAAAGCGCTGGAATCGTACGAATGTACGAAATTCCAAATTTAAAGGGACAGGGTGTCTCATTTTATATAAAAATAAAATGAATGAAAAATAAAAAAGAGATGAAAACTAAGAGATTCCAAACATACGTCACCAAATAACTTTGGGAAGTTCAATCCACTTACCATCGGCTCCTTAAAATAGATTTTTGGATTAGAGAGAGAGATAAAACACTTTCAAATTTCATCTTTTTGATTTCTAAAGGCGCGTGCTGTTAAGTTGAAAACGGACGGCTCGATCAGAGAAAATAAAAAAACACTTTTTTGTTTAGATTGGACACACAGGTTTTCTTCTCAAAAATTTTGGATTTTAGTCTAGTTTTGGGCGTGCTTTAGGCCTGCAGACAGTTGGGAAATTGTACGAAGACAAGAATGAATTCCAAAGGGGAATATAAGAATACGAGAGACAAAATATATAAATATTGGGGGGTCTATGGCTCTTCTTACACTCAAATTTGGTCAAATACATGCGTTTTTCTCTCTTTCGATTTAGGTTTGGAATTTGAATATTTGGAGGTATGAATGGTTTTTGGATATCTAAGAATTAAGGGTTATCAGAAAGGGATTCAGGGCTTTTTGAATTCAAATAGAGCGTTGTTGCATCGTTTTTGGCGCCGCGTAGAAGGCTGTTCCAATCAAAAATAGAACTCAAAATGAACATTTTTCATTCCTCATATCAAATAATTTCAGTCTCATACCATACACACACTCACACACACATCCATGCCACTCTTCTTCATCTTCTTTTTTCTTTTTTTTTCTTCTTTTTTTCTCTTTCTCAAATATTCAAGGGGGTAAGAAGGGCTCAATCAATAATATTTAAACACAACATTCAGAAAACATGGACCATTGAAAAGATATGAAAAATAGGGAGAGAAAGAGGAAAAAAATAGAAAAAAATAAAGAAAAAAGTGAGAGAAGAGAGAAATAGAGAAGGAGAGAGAGCGGTAATGGACACACAACATCGAGAGAGAGAGACTCGCATACTGTAGAAAATTTTTAATGGATTACGGTATTTTTGGAAAGAAATTCAGATTTTCAGATTCAGAGTGTCGAGAGCTTTCAGAAAAATATAATCATGAATATATCTGAAGAGAATTGGGTCCCGCCACGAAAATTACAGTAACCCGTTTCGTGGCGGGACCCAATTGACAAGCTGAATATGAATACCGTAACCTTTTTCTTCCTAAAAAATGTAATCCATAATATTTCTCTCTAGTTCTCCATCCGTATCACCTCGAGCTACATCTCGCTATACCTCCGGAGAAAAAAGAGATAATGTCCGAAAGAAAACTATGTTCACATATCATATTCATATATCGAGCAAAGAAAAAAACACATGTATTCTCTTTTTGAGGGAAAATAGGTCACCTAGGAGCCGAGCACAAGACAAAATCATTGAAAGTACACATAGTTGACAGAAGAAGAACTTTTTTCTTGAAAATCTTTGTTTTTTTTTTGTTGAAAGTTAGGAAAATAATTAAAGGGGTCTAAACGTCTAAAGGTGTGTTCTAGAACGCAGCAACGGGTTCCCATTCGGGGAGCCAGTGTGCCGAAAAAAGAAAGGACGTACCTTCGAAAGTGTCATCGCATTCAGCCATCAGCTCGTCGTCCGAACAAATGTTGAGAATATGAACCAGCATCTCCGTTACTGTAATTCACTCCGTAAATCTACACCACCGTAAATCCACATACCCTTCTCTCCAACGAATGGCAGAGACCAAGTGAAGACATCCATGAAGTTTGGCAACCAATATGGATGTGGACTACAATTGAACTGGCGAATGTTCATCACATTATTCTCGTATTTCAGAATAGCCGCTGAAAAAGAAAAAATGAAAAAATGAAATAATTTCTTCCCCCAATCCCCCTACCTTTGTTATTATAGACATCCAAATAATTTGGCGCACTGAAGATGGTGATAAGCGACGGGAAGCCGGTGGCTTGAGATTTGCGATACATGCGGTATCTGGAAAATGGAAAAGGATTAGAGGGGGGCTAGATGTATACAAAATCTCTCCTACCCAGCATCTTGAGCCTCGTGAGCACGAATGATCGAGAGCAGGTTGTTGTGCTGCAGGAAGTCACAGCAAGCGGCGTAGCTGTAGAAGTAAGAGCATCCTCTAACCGAATTATGACTAAATTGTTCGGAATTCCTTTCGTTTCCGAAATCCTCAAGTGGATCCGACCAGAGAAGGTCACACATTGGACCGAATGCTGGTGGCTCCTTGAATCTGTCTATCTGGAAAAGAAAACAGTTTTGAGAGGTCTTTTTTGGAGTAACAGAATACTAACCCTCCTGATATCCTCCAAAGTATGAATTTCGGGTGAGAGGCCACCATGCACACAAAGGAACTGTTGATTCATGAGAGCAGCCAATGGAAGTGCATCGAACGATTCCATGCATACATCGTAAACCCGTTCGGAATACTTGATCTTGCACTCCTGTTTGAAAGTGAAATACTCTGTCAAATGACGGCACTCGTGATTTCCTCTCAAAAGGAACAGTGTGCTCGGATAACAGATCTTCAACGCCCACAGATAGAGGACACATTCGATCGAGAAGTATCCTCGATCGACGTAATCTCCCAAGAATAGATATTTGGTGGTGGCTGGCGAGCCGCCGACTTCGAAAAGTTTCATGAGATCATAGAATTGTCCGTGAATATCTCCGCATACGGTCACCGGCGCCTCGATTTCCAGCATGGTTTTCTCATTTCGGAAGAGACTTGTACACTCTTGAATAACACGAATCGCCGCCTCTTCTTCTATCCGTCCCTCCTGCAAACATTAGATTTCAGAATTCAGAATTCGTTGACGAAGGAGGAAGGAAAGAAGCATACATTTTTGATGAGTCAAGAATTTATGTGTGTTTTAATTTCATTGTTTCGCTCTCGAGACTGAATAGAAAATAACATGTCGTCTGACTCGTCATCTGAGCTAATAGAAATAGAATCAGATTTTGAATAAGTTGACGTTTGTATGTTGTAGGATTTTCATTCGAAGAGGGTGCTCATCTAGGCGGTTGGGAGACCCCCGATTTACAAAAGTCTATCCAATTTCAGAATTTCTACATATTTTTTTCTCACGAACATGTTCTTCCATTTCAGATTTTCCAACTTTTGTCAAAAAATGCTCACCTTAATGAAGTGATCGCGAAGCACTTCATGCCTTGGTTTCCCGGTCCGCCGATCGTAGACTTGGTCGACGGTGAGCCGCTCGGACACCGGAAATTGGACGGCTGAAACAATTTGAACTTTTTGTTTTTTGCTTCCCTCTCTCATTTTTTGCATTGTTCTTTCATTTCCTTTCCCCTCCCTCTCATTTTTTGTGCCACCAAATTCCTTCCTTTTTTGAGAAGCATCCTCCCAAAAAGCTCATCTTCTTCTTCTTCTCTTTCCGATTGGCGCCCGCCCAAATTACTATGGGAACCCTCTCAAGCGTTTCGAGCTCTCCGAAAAAAAGAGAAAAAAGAAGGAGAGATGGAGGATTAATTTTCGATTTCAAAGCTACACAGCAGCTCTTTTGCCTTCTCTTTCGTTTCTCCCTTCCAACCATTTCTCTTCTTCTACACGACGCCAATGACGACGACGTCGTCAGAATCCGATGTGTGAGATAGAGAGAGAGAGAGAGAAACAGACAAGTCTCTCTCATTCCACACTGAGCTCTTTCGGAGCCGCTCTGAGTGAGCCCGTGAGTCAGTGTCAGAGTGAGCATAGAGAGAGAGTAGATGAGTGAGAGACGGGAAAGAGCACAAAAAATGCTCGTATAATTTCTGGCTTCTTCTTTTTCTTTTTCTCCTTCTCAAATGTGTGTGTGTTGTCGATGTGAGGGTGGATGTGAGGGTGGAAATGTGGGGTGTGGCTGCGTGGAGCAGCGACAAAAAAGAGCAAGAAGGAGGCGATGGATGTGGGGAGGGAAACGAGATATTGGAGCTGCGAAAAAAGGAAAAGAAGAAGCGGTGAGAAGAACTAGGTCATAGATCCAAATGAAGCCATAGTTTTCAGACGACTCGGTGTGATGGGGATAGGGGATTTGGATACTGACTACCTTCTACTTGCAAAAATTTTCAGATTCAAAGTAGATCATAGCTCTCTGGTCTTCTTATCCAACCCGAACCACCCAACCCTCGGGATCCCTTTCATCCATTAATTAGTCTCTGACTCAATTTCATGTTTTTCTCCAAACAACTCACTCTTGACAAATCTCTCGGTGAACTGCTTCAAGTCACGCTCGCGTTCCCGACTGTTGTTCGTGGCGACTGTGGTGTCGGCTGAAAAGAAATGATGATGATGATGGAAATCCTTTTTTCTTTTCTCTCCCCGTCCTATTCTTTTCATGCATCCCAGATGAGACAGATTCTGAAGGGAGCGAAGGAGACACCTTCAATAGAAGGAAAGCGAAAGAAAGATGTTGACGCTCACAACAAAAACACTACAAATTCGATTTGTCTCTTTCTGTCTATGGACCATTTTTGTTGTTTTTTCATCCGAGATAGGGAAAACGAGAAATGATTAACATTTAAAGGTAGATATAAATTGAGGGGGGGACCGTATATAAAAATGCCCGCAAATTGTCGTCAAAGTGTTGATAAATAACTCACGTTTTGCAGTGGAATTCTGTCCAGCCGATGTTGAGGCCATTGTCTGTTTTCCTGTTTCGATGTGTGTGTACAACAACTACCAACTCCTGGCCAACTACCGCTTTTCCTTTAGATTCGATTTCACCTGCAACAACGTCTTCAGTTGGAATTGGCACCTGCTAAGAAGTCGAGAGACCGGGGGGCTCTTTAGTTGGAAGGTGTGCGCGAAAAGAGCAGCTGACTTCTTGTATATTTCTTTGGGTCTCCAAAGACTTTTCTCATTTGAATATAAAAGTTTTTTTATAGCAGAATAATTTTCCATTTTCAGAGATCAATTTCATAGTTGATTTTTAAGAAACAAAGAGAAAACGAACCGTTTTGATTCCCAAAAACGAGGAAAACGAAGAATGAAGAAACCCGTAGATGAATCGGGAGTTATTGGAGGTTAATTTGGGAACGAAACGATCTCTTCGAATGGAAATCGTTTCGGCTCTTCAAACCCTCCGTCTCCAAACTAATCTTCCACGTCTCTCTTCACACACCGAAGATCTTGCGCGGCCTGAAATTAAAGACTCATTTTAGTAAGCATAACATTTGGCTTGAAAGAAAATCAAAAATAATACAAATCATGAAGCAGTTGGGGGAAAAAGAAAACGAGGAAGAACCAGTTTGTGCTGGTGCCAGAAGGCGACAACAATGGGCGGGGTCCCTCTTTAAGACGAATGAAAGAGGAGGGGGAGTGGAGGAAGAATTGAAGACAAAAATCAAATTCTGATATTTTATAGTTGAGATGATGGAGAGGGGGAGAAGGAGAGGGTTTGTTTTTGGAAATATTGAAATATAGACAACAAAAAAGTTGGGAAAGGAAAAAGATGGAAGAGCTGAAATTGCAAAGAAAGTTTTCAAATATCTAATTGAATTAGGATCGAGGAATACCAAATGAACGATTTTTGTCAAAAAGAACTCTAAGGGGGAAAACTATGAAAAATGTTGAAACTGGACTATTTTGAGATAAAAATTCTCTAAAAACTCTGCACTTCAGATCTAAAATATCTCAAAAAACACGTTCCATCAATATTTCGATTCGAAAACTTGTAACACTCATATGACATCCACCTGCTGATCATCTCACTTGCTCCACATCAATTATGATTATTGATTCAAAAGAATTGAAACCCTCTAGGAGTGTCCATTCTCTCTATCTCACATGATCGAGAGAGAGAAAAACGAAGAGAGAAAGATCAAAAGTAATGATGGGCGGTGTGTGTTATCGATAAAAAAGTTTTTCCTCCTCCCGGAGTCTATGTGTGTGTGTGTGTGCTGCCTGTGTGTTTGGTGCATCCACAATAGAACAAAATGCGAGAGAGAGTAAGAGAAAGAGGGAGAGAGAGGAAAATGAGCAGAAACGAAGAATGGAAAATTGGGTAAACATATGTACGGGTGGAAAATGGAAACATAGAGATGTAGAGTGAAATGGTTATCATATTCCTTTAGAAAGAAACAGCCTTTTGTGCATGTTTTGGGAAACATTTTGGGAAATATGGAGTCATGGAAAACATAGATCAGTTAATATCAAAAAACAGAGGATAAATTGCTCTGTTGATATCGATGTCCTCTAGTGAATTAGTATCTATTAGCACGGCACGCTTCCTACAACCGCGCTCTACCGAAACCAAAGAAAATGGTGTGCGAAATTGAGAGACTCAGAGAAAAAGATACATGCCGCTAGGGGACGTCGATGGAGCGCAGTTGTAAGAACTGTGCCGTGCAAATAACAGTCCGAAGTCGGCGGTGAAATTAATATAATTGAGGGAGCTCGAGCGACCAAGGTGGTGATAAGCTTGATCTCATTCAGATGTTTCTAGAAAATGCGAAAAAATATTAAAAGATGTAAAAACTTTTTTTTTAAAGACAGAACAACTGATCAATGAGATTAGAAATTAGAAATCAGTTTATATATAATATTAGGTTTGCTCATTTCGGTTAGCAAGCTATCATTAACTTTTTGAAGTTACTAAAGTTTGCAAAAAAATGCGATAAATTTAGAGCAAAAATAAAAATAAAAACAAAAATGAAATAAAAGTTTTTGCGATGACGTGGATTTTATTCAGAAGGCAGAAGAGCTGCGAACAAGAAAGAAGGCGAAGACACCAGGAGTAGAAGAGAGAGAGAGGACGTTGTGGGTGGGATCAGCCTCGCTCTGAGAAGCTTAGCCAGCCACGAGAAAACGAGAGAAACCGAGAGCCCCCCGTCCCCGTCCCCGCCGCCGCCGTTTCTGCTCTCGATCGACGACACCAAAAAGAAGCTGCTTCTTCTTCTTCTTCTAGGCTACTGGAGAGAGAAGAAGGCCTCTGTCTTCTTCTTCTTCTTCGTGTTGCTCTCCGTTGCTTACTGCTCTCTCTTGCCTATCGGTGTCTGTTGCTCTGTGCAGCGGAGGGAGCTGTTGTGGGACCCGAGAGCCCCGTAGAGTGTGGAATAGTACACTCCGGAGAGAAGGAGCAGGATGGAAGAGTAAGGAGGAAAAGAGTTGAAAGAGTTGGAAGAGACGGAGAGAGAGTGGAAAATAGAGATAGAGAGAGAGAGAGAGAATCGATTCGAGGCTCTTTCTCTCAGGCAAAAAGAGGAAGAAATGTCTTTGACTCTCTTTCTCTCTCTCTGATACACGAGGACAACATATACACCGAGAGTCAAATGAATATATATATACGAGAGTGAGAGTGAGAGACGTGTATATGTGTCGTTGCTGATAAAAAATATCAAGGATTTGATCGAAAAGAGGAGAGAAAGAAATTGGGTGGAAAAGAGAAGCGGGGTGTCTTAGAAGGGGGTCACTCAGACTGGAAAAGAGAGAAAAAACATGACGTAACGATGTGAGAGTGTGTGTCACAAAACGATTCATTGTTGTCGTTTTTCACTGTGTTGAGGCTTTTGGTGTCTCCACGTGGTGGGTTTTGAAATGAAAAAATAGAAACGGATATTTATAAATAGATGAATGAAAATATGATAGGGAAAGTGCGCTCTACCGCACATCTTGATTGATGGGAATTATTAAATCCAAAGCCTAATGCTTTATAGAAACTTTGTTTTTTTTTAATTCTTTAAAAAATTTCACTACCAATGATTCCCAAAAGACATTTATGACCCTATTTGAAGATCCGTTATTTTATGATGTTTGCTTTTCGGGTGTCTGGCAAGAATTTCTTGGAAATAAGGGTTTTGAATTTTCCCAAAAATTTGATCTCAATATGATTTCTTTGAACTTTTCTATTTTTGAAAGTGAACATGTTGATTTTGTTCTTTGACAGCAACTTTGCTCTAACGAAATGCTCCAAAAAAGTGTTCTTGATCTATCATAGAGCGCCCTTGCCCTCTTCTCCCCCGTAGACATACATAAATATCAAGATTGTCACAACATCACAACAACCCTTTGCTGCATTCGAAATAAGCACAACACGCAAGCTAAGCTTATTTCTAATTGAGTATAGATCAAACCGGTGTGACTCTAAATCTCAAAGTGCATCATCATCATCAACATCAGAAAAAGAAGAAGATGGGAAAGCAATAGGGAAGAAGAAGAAGACTCCGAGACGACGATGACATCGTCACTCAAGAAGAGAGAGAGAAAAGAGCTTGAGCCCCCCATTCAGAAGACTCATCTCCCTCTCTGCCGGTCTCCCGCCCGTGTCCCTTTCTCCATAGATGGCTATACCCTTTAGAAAATAATTAAATGTGAAAAGAGGTCTGATGAGATAGTATGAATTTCGAGGAGTCTCACCAGACACCTATAGAAGGGACTCGAACAAAAAAGTCGTTTGCTTGGGTGTGTGTGTGTGTTGCTCCACATCGGTCGTCGTCCTTCTTTCGGATCCGGAGGAAATAGAAGGCAGTGGAAGGGAAAAGGGAGGAAAGGAAGGGAGCTCTGATAAGAAAAGGTGTATGAGGGATTTCTCCGGAGAGAAGCCGTGAGTTCTTTCCAGCTCATGGTGAGAATTAAAAGTCGATTTGAAGGTGGTGTGGCAGTGGCCAACGACAACGACGACGACGACGACCGCAACGCTGGCACGCAGCGCGACTGATAATGTGATAAATGTGGAAAAACGGGGAAAAGGGGGCATTTTGGATAGAGAAGGAGAAGAAGACACTAATCCGATTATTGTTCGGGAAGAAGAAGAAGAAGTGGAGATGGCAAAAGAGACATAGTTGGCATGGGAATATATATGGATATCAGGATGAAATAAGAATAGCGATCTTTATGTTGTGATGAGGTCTATAAATTTTAGAAATCTGGAATGAGAGAAATGTGCGAAACTTGTTGAGAATTAGAGTCTACGTCTGATTCAAACGATGTATAGCTTATCGGTGCTGCAATTGAGTGGAGGATACCAAAGCCAGGTTACATCTATAACTTCCAGCTGAAAACTCAGTCCAGGTTTCTGGGATCATATATTTTCTCAACATTTCAAATTTTTGAGAGTTCTCCGTTGTTCAGATCGCGGCTTAAGAAAACAGTACCTCGTTGTAAACCTTGATCCCGACTTTCCAAAACTTGACATTCTCAAAATTTTGGATTCATTTCTCCCGGATTCTTGACCAAAAGTACACACACCTAGACCTCAAAATACGATTGACCGGAAATGACACTTTCCGCTCCAGAAATAACTTTTATTTTCTTGAAAAACTCAATAATAAAACCCATAAAACTGAACTTTCATGGTTTTAAAACTCGTTGATTCCAAAAATTGATAATTTCTGAACTAGGAAATTGGTTTTTTCTTGAGAAAAACGATTCCTATGATCTTGAAATAAGAAACTCTGGAAACTGGTAAGAATCACATTTTCCCCCAATCAGTATAGATTAAAAATCAACAGCAAATAAGGTTTGACATGAAATGGCAAAACGAAGAAATTGAACACACAGACACATACATTTCAACAAGAAAAGCGACGTCTTCTTCTCTTTCAAAAAGAGAAAAAGACGATTAAGGAAACGAATGAAAAATAGAGAGAACGAGAAGGAGAAATGTATGATAAACAGTATGAAACGACGATGAATGGAATAGTTTGGAGATGGAGACGTAGACTGTCAAACAGAATTTCGAAGAATTCAATGAATACTAGAAATTGGAGAATCAGAAAGAGAGAAAAAGAGAAAAAGAGGAAGAATAGACAACAGTGAAAATGTAAATGAATGTGGACGGTTGGGGTGCTGGCAGAACTGACCGAAAAGTATTATGAATACTTCTAGTAACAAACAAAAAACTGGGAATTTCAGAGAAGAGTTTTCAGGAAGTAATCCAAATTTGAAACTGTCCATCAGATACAAAAAGAACGAAGGTTTTTCCATTAAAAAATAAAGGTCTCGGCGGAAAAATCAGGAAAAATCATCTATGATTCATCAGAATTGAACGTTTTGCCACTGTATAGAAAATTCGGGAAAACCCCGAAAATAATATGAGTCACGGAATAGATCATTTCAAAAAAAAGAAACTTACGAATTCAAAAAAAGAAAGAGATTCGAAAATACTAGGGATGGTTAGGATGAGATGGGCTAGTACGATATTGGCAAACGGAGTCGAGATCTGACAGGGTAAGTTTTTGGAGACGAGACTTTCAAACGATCTATAATTTTTATAGGTCCTATCGACTACGTGGAGTTCATTGCTGCAGTTAAAACCAGCTGAATGTCTCTGCGAGCCGAGTTACGGGCTCTCAAACTTTTCGAATGATTAAGCTTTTCTGAGAGAAAAGGGATTTTCAGTTAAATTTGCATGGGAGGTTGAGACCGTTCTGGAACAAGTTTTTTCAAGAACCGGTAAGACAATAAAAAAGTAAAGTTGAAGTATGCAACTCACTTTTAGTTTGATTCGGACCAAAGCAGTATAAAATGAGTTTCTTTGAAGCAAAACTCTTTCTCTCGTATGGAAATTTTTAAAGAAATAATTATATTCAAAAACCGCCCCTCATGATTTTCAGATTATCAAAATGTAGGTGTGCCAAAAAACACACGCCTTCCTGCTCCCCCTAGGACCCCGAAATCTGGCCAAACCTGCTTCCGGGCCCCCTGATCAATCGGAAACTGGATAATTCACACATTGAAAAGAGAGCGAAAAATGGGAATTTCCGTTTGGCAGGAGGTAGAAAAATTGAGAAAAAGGCGGAAATATATGAAGGGAGGAAACGAAAAAAGGGGGAGAGAGAGACTTTGGGAAAAAATGAAGAGAGTGCTCCGTTTGGAGCTCGAAAAGAAGAAGAAGAGAGGAGGAGAATACTAAATTAACTTTGGACACCTCATGCTTCACATCATGCGGCATAGTCCTTCTTCGAAATTGGAGAAAAATGGAAAAGAAGGAGGAGATGAGAAGAAGCAACACAGGAGGAGAGAGGGAGGAAAATTGTGTGCTTTCGTTCGACGACAGGAGAAGAAAAAGAAGAAGAATACGTTGAAAATGTAGTCGTCGTCACGAAATGAAGACTCCAGAAGATATTGATACCTGAATAGGAGAGAACGACGTCACTGGTTTTCTATAAATAAGGTTAGTTGCTAAGGACAACTTTTTACAGAAAACCGTAATCCTCTGATCTCAAAAAGTTCAAAAATTCACTACGAAAAACATTTGAATTATTCAAGATTGTACTGAGTTGAGAAAACAAAAAAGAGATTTGGTGACGTTGCATTATAAGAAAAAAGAATGGATTCGGATTAGAAAAAGAGAATCAAAATGAGAAAGATGAGGCAAACTTTTAAGGGAAAGGAAATTCTAAATAAGTGGTGTTAAGATGAGGTCACATCCGGAAAACAGACGTGATGGATCTTCGGATTATTCTGGATTCTGGATTCTGAATTAAGCTCAGAATACGTCAAATCAGGAATGCCAATTTGATAATATTATTCTTGATCTAGGTCACAAGTTATCTGGAACCCTAGAAGACGTCAAAATCCTTTTGAACTCCAACTATACGATTTGCGGGGATATTTTCGAAATTTCCTATCTTAAAACTAAAATCCAAACGCCACAGATTTTAGAAGAGGGTGATATCATGTGGTCTAGAAATTTTCGGATTTGGTTCTCTAGTCTCAAAGCTTTTTACACCACATTACGACACTCAATCTTCACGAAAATGACAAATCGATCAATTTCCAAAATCGTGAAAAGCTAATTTCGAATGCAAAGACTGAAACCTAATCTCGCACGATACCTCGATTGCCTTTTCAATCTTTCCCCCCCTTTTCCAAGAAAATTTTTTCGCCGAAAAAGCAATCTAAGAAAGAGAAAAAGGGGGCTATGTGCAGGTGATAAGCCTCAGTGGATATAGAGAGAGAGAGATCTATTTATATTCACACGCACACATTCATATGTTTTGAGATGAGGAAGGACTGCTTTTTATGCTCCAAATAGGGGCGAGAAGTCTCTCAGATTTATAATTCTATGAAAAGGAGAAGATATAGAAATGAATGAGGAGAAAAGATATATCTGCAATGGAGCAGAAGAAAAAAAGTAGAACTTTTCATTATGGTGGCAGAATTGACAATAGGGAATATACATAATGAAGGAGTGGAGAGTATCACAGGGAGAGTGGGCACATACGGTTAGAGCGTCTTGTTTCTCTGCACTCTCTCATGAGTGTTGAACGTACTATTAGCACGGAACGCTTCTTCCAACCGCGCTCTACCGAAACCGAAGAAAATTGTGTGCGAAATTGAGAGACTTAGAGAAAAAGATAATTTCTTCAAGGGCATTTCGGTGAAGCGCAGTTAAAAACTGTACCGAGCTAATAGAACATTCAAACTAATGCAATCACGCTCTACTTTACGAATTGATTCATCAGAGCGCAATTGCTCTACGTCGGTTCTATTTCACTATAAATTTGATCTACTAGCTCATTTTCAAGTCATCAAATCAGTAATTTTAAACACTCGACCGAAAAAGGAAAGAAACTTGAATAATTGGGCGAAAAACTGATAAAAAATGCCACAAATTTTTCTCCAATTCCACATGTTATCAGTTGAAAATAGAAAAAAGAAGAAGCTAAATAAATATTTACCAAATTTTAAGAAACACATTTCATTCCTATGGGGGAATTGTATGGAAAAACGAAAACGTGATAAATTCGAACTTTCGATTTCATTTTTCCATTTTTTCCAGCCAGGTCACAAGATTTTTCAGTTTTTTCCAGAAATATAGGGGTGTTAACTGTATATTGATAACACCAATGAACCGGTTAGTGACGGAGTGGTCAATTCAAAAAGAGGTATGAATGACGTCATCTCTCTACGTCGTCCTCTCAGTTGCAATCGTCTCCGCCCCTTCTTTTTGGAGCAATCAAGAGCCAGAAAATTGGCGACGAAAAGGCGAAAAAAGGAGTTGTTGAGAAGAAGAAAAAGAAGGAGTAGAAGGGGCATACACATACACAAAAGTAGAAGACGTTGTGTGTGTTTGGTTGGGCAGGAAACAAAATGAGACGACGAAGCTGCTCTCGGAGCGGACGGAGCAGCACCGCACCGCAGCAGTTCATGAATTTTAAACAGGCTTCTCAACTACAACTACTACGGAACATTTTCTCTCCTCTACGTTTTTTGTTTTGTTTTTCGGAGCACAAAGCTCATAATTCATGGAGAAACGGGGCTTCGCAACAAGTCTATAATTGAGAGAGCTGCTTAGCATTGGGAAAACGGCGGGAAGAAAAGAAATGGTCCCCATGGGAATTGAGGGAGGAAACATGGAAAACAGACTGGGTCGGAGGACCGGACCCTCTCAATGATCTTTTTGGTCGGATGGATGGGAAAAGAGTAAATGAGAGGAGATGGGTTACAACTTTTTGAGGAAAAGAAGAAGATGAGTAGTCGTTTAAATTTTTGAAAGGATTGGGTTGGGTCAATTGGGAAAAGAAAGGGGGTAGTGGGTAGGGGTCGGGATCGTTTTCAGCTGGGTACAGGCTGGAAATTTTTGTAAAAAGCTCTATAGGTTATCAGTAAACCTGCGAACCGGCCGACGCGTGTAACTTGGTTAAATCTGAATATTATGAGCTGAAAAATATACCAAAATGTAGATCTCGGGGAGATCTATGCCCGTGACCTTCTACGGGTCGATTGGCTATCCGTTAATGTCCCGCGGGCCTAGAAAGTTTTTTTTGACTATTTTCGCGTTTTTTTTTTGGAACTTTATCCCGGCCTGCGAGACTTTAAGGAATAGTCAATCGACCCGTAGTAGGTCACGGCCATAGAGCTCGCTGAGATCTACATTTCGGTATATTTTTCAGCTCATAAAATTGAGTTTTAAGCGAGTTACATGCCCTCCCGTGCCCGCCCGGTTCGCGTTACTGTAGTACTTTAGGTGTTATGAGACACAAAAAGCGAGACATAGTTATTTTCTAGTAGAGTCTTATAAAATGCTTTGAAAAACTAAAACGCGAAGAACTGTATTTTTATGAGAGAATCTCACCTACAATAATTTCGTTCAGAAAATTCCAGAAAGTAATTCCAATGAATTTCATCAGAACATGGAAACCAAATCATCATCATCTTGTTGATCTCTCTCTTTCTCATTCTCAGGAAGAAAAGTGTGCAATATATGTTACACACAGACACACGTAGTTCTTGCTCCGGCTCTCTCTCTCATTTCTGCCATTGAAAATCTTGTCGTTTGGAAGTGTCCACTTCTCTCGTTTTCTTTTTTTCCTGAGATCAGTCATCAATGAAAAACGAGAGAGAATTTGCTGAATGAGATGCGTGACTTGTCGCTTGAATTCAGATGATTCCATGCTACGTGCTACAGTAAGACAAATAATAGACATGCAACGTGGCGAGCAATGAAAATCACATGGTTTGGATGTAAGATACGAAAGAAACGAATGACAAAGAAATTGCTAGTTATCCGAAGAAAACAGACATCTGCTCATCGGATAACGATAAATTGTGTGTTCGAGACGAATACCAGATGTTGAAAAGAGGAAGAAGAAGACGGGGGACCATGGGAAAATAATCAGGGAATGGGAAGATGATGATGAGAAAAGGAGGCGGAAGGGGACTTGGATGAAAAGTATCAAATTGCATTCGGAAAGGTCAGGTGAAGAAAAAGAATACGAATTGATAAGAGGAGGCAAATGATAGGGGTCAAGATGAAGAGGCCATTACGCACATTGTTCGTATATTGACGTAATTTGGAGAGGGCTTATCAAAGTTTCAGTAGGAATCAACTGAACAGTCTCAATGAAAGACGTAGATCAAACGTGTTGGGGTAGGCCATGTGCACTATATTATTGTCCTGAAAGAATTTTACTTTCTAAATTTCTGACACGCGAGAATATTTTTGAAATCAGTTTTTTGCAATGTTCTCGTGCTAAAAGGTAAGGATTCTCAATTCGTCCGAACTTTGACTATGTTTTTCTCGAATACCAGACCTGGAGGGCAAAAACTGAATATATATTTGGAATCAGTGTTTTCTCAGCTTACCAATGATATAGGTCACGAGCCATAACTCCAAACTGACTCTATGACCTTCCCTAGTAAAAAATTTTGAATGAAAGTCAATTATTTACATATTCTAACCGATAGCTTGTTACAAAGTGTTCCGAAGCTCAAAAATATGTTCGAAGCTCCGCTGAGAGCCAATTAATGTAAGCTTAAAGTTCACAAACTATTAACTTACAGTATACTTTCAGCTCCGCATCTTTCTCTTCTTCCTTCATTTTCTCGAATCACTTCTCAGAAAGTAATAAAACTACTTCTTCACTAGTACACTCTACTCAACATTATCTCATTTTCTTCCCAAGATTTCAGTACCCATAAAATATTTTATTACTTATTCGTATATTATTATGTTTTTCGTCAAAAAATGAATAGAAAAGATTAGAAAAGCCACAAAGGTAGGGAAGATCGGAATGAGACGTTCACATTCTTCTCAGTTTCAACGACGGCCGAGCTGGATGTCGCGTTTTTAGAGTTCTTTCTGGAATCAGATGAGACTTTTTCAGAGAGAAGAGAGGCGTAGCTTACGGAATGGAATTTATGTGACCGTCTGACACACGAATCGGAACAGATACTACATCTCGGACAACATTTCCATTGGCATCCACAAAGTTTGTCTTGAGAACTGGACGAACCTTCAGATTCACTTTTTCATCTCCAACACTTGAGAACTTCTGGAACGGAGATTTTATGCAAATTAACTCTTGGTTGAAACAAACCTTTCTGATATCTTCTGGAGACAAAGAAGTCGTTGGTGGACGAGTAACTTCTCCGACATTCTTGAGTGGATCTTCAGTTGATGCAGTGATTGATTGAGTGATGATTGCTTTGGCTGCTGGTTTTGCAACTTTCTTGTTCTTGGTCAAGATAAGCGGTTGATTGAATATGTTGGCTTTCGTCGCGGCAATTGGTTGGGTCTGAAGGATAGTAACAATAATCACAAACACGGGAAGAGAGAAAAACAATATTTGGGGAATTTTTTTTTAGCTTCAGAGGCACTGTGGTGACAGGGAAAGCTAACATAAAACGACTGGAATCGCTGAAAATATAGAAAATACTCATACCAGACTCCGGTTTCAAAACGGGACTGTTCTTAAACGACAAAGTTCTGGAATGACACAGTTATCAACAATGACTTTGGATCATCTCACTTTAATCATTTTCAATATTCAATCGATGTCAAAACGTTCATTTTAGAAGGTAAAAAATAAATTCAGAAGAAAATTGGAAACTAAAGAATTTCGAGGTGTGAAAAATTAAGAAGTAGAATCAGAAAAACACTGAAAAAAACTCACATGATGAGAGTTCATTGCAGCCATCATCCTGGATCTCAATTGTAGATTCGGTGGTGGTTCTACCCCGGCAACATCTCCATTTCCATCATTTCCCACTTGTTTTGCTCTTTTCAATCCTTCTGGCGGTGGAAGACAATTGACGACAAAAACTAGAGAAAGTAGAAGAAAATATTTCATGATGAAACCGAAAACGCAATCGAAGGATAATGATTGGGTTGGCAGAAGCCGTCGGGAGAGGAGGATAGGAGAGGAGTCGTTTATGAGGAAACCAGTCCTCCGGGACGGTTCTCGAGACTGACGATAAAACAAGGAAAACCAGGATGATAGGCATATTAAAATATAAGAGTGCGTTATGTCATAAACCCCTCGGACTAATGGGAACGGTCAGGCTAAGTAAGGGGATTGTTGCATCGTTGTGCGGATTCTCTTTGGAAAAATGATGTGACTATTTCAATTTGAAAATAACTTTTATTCAATCAAGGTCTTCCAATTAATGATCAAATTTTCCAAAGTTTTGCAAAAAAGGATTCAATTTTTGTTAAGTGACATCATACATTTTGGAATCTAGTAAGTTCCAAGAAAAAGTTGTTTAGGATTTTGTAAGGCTTCCTAGAATCAGGATCTCTATGAACTTTTGTAATCCGGCTGAAATGTTACTGATGTTGGTTGGGGCTTCCTGATTGTTTGTAGAGAAAAGGTCGCTGGAATGAGAAGGAATTTTACAACAAAAAAAAAACGGACTACGCAGATGCTCTATGGTGATCAAAATACTGTAAATACTGTATTATAAAGGCACCTGTAGTAGAACGGAACCTGTATTATAGCGGTACCCCATCTGTACTCTGAATTCATAAATATGATTATCTGAATGATGATTATTTTTTCTTGGTTCTGATTAGAAGGAGTGTGAGTAGTAACATCTTGATCAGCGAATAGAACGTCCAAAAAAGTTTTTCCGTTAAATTTTAATGAGTTTCTGGAAGCACAAAACTTCTCTGGGAGGCAGTTGAAAAATATAACGACATATAATACAGTATTTACGGTACTAGTTAAAACTTTCTGATCAATCGCAAGTGAAGGTTCAATTCTCCCACTGGAAACCGATTTTCTATCGTTCAGTTCTTTGCTGTCTCGAGTTACTTTTTTTCTGGATTATAACAATTAGCACCACCATAACCGTCAAGTCTGTATGTATCCACCAGGAACCGCTAAGGGGAATGTATTAGTTCGAGTATGGACAGATCTGATTCCTGGGATACTTCCATATTGTGACTCTCAGGTTCCAGGAGCAATCTCCATTGTTGATCAAGTTCTCAAAACTCTCGTAACATCATCTGACCTTCCCTATCTCTCCTGACATCATCCCCTTTAGTCCCCCCCCCTCCCATATCCCACTTCTCCCCCTCTATAATCTTTTATCTCCTTCCTCCATCCCCCTTTCATCTGTAATAACTTTCCCTCTCCTTTTCCAGATTATCCACCGGATTTGACCTCATCCTTCATGATTCTCATTCAAACTTCTTGTTCTTTTCTCTCTTCTTTCCGAACGACATCTTCTCATCATAAACTGGTCTTCTCGCCCATCCATTCCCTTTTTTCTCGAAACGACGACGGCTGTTTTTGTTTAAAGAAAGGGAAGATGGAAAATGAGAAGACAAAAACTATCATGTTGCGACAAATGAAAAAGAGGAAAGAAAAAAAACAAAAAGAAGGTGGCAAATATGGAATAATGTTTCTGTTTGTCAGTGGTATGTCTGATTTTTGAGCTCAACGGACACCCATTTTTGAAAAAAAAACATGCACATTATCAAAAACTTCCGGATGTTCAATTTTGCTGGTTCAATATCTGAGAATCCTTTTCCTCCTGTCAGCTTGAATTAACATGAATTTTCATTTCAAACTACCGTATTCTTGTCTCGGAAAAAGCGGAAGTTACTTTTCTGTGAAGCAGAAAAGACTCAGTCATGCTTTATGGGATTTTTGAAACAAAAATGACTAGGTAGATGTGTCGAGAATCCAGAAGTTTATTTCGGAAGTAAAAACCCCGCCCATTTTGAGGAGCTCGAGTCTGAAGTGGCAGTAGGATCTGATTCCAGATGCGTCAAATCGGAGTATCTTGAAAATGGACCAAGGCGATTCAAAAGCTGTCCGAATCAGGTCTCAAGTAGCTCGGGAATGTCGAAATTGAGACTGAAACGAAGGAGTGCTGATCTTATTCTGGACATCCAAGATTACATTTCCCAGATATTTTCCAGATATTTCCTTTTTTCTTTTTCTGAACCGCTTGATCTTCTGAATCCGTGACATAGATACCCACTGCCCCTTAATTTCCCACGATCCCGTGTTTCTCCAGAATCCCTTCTCTCCTCTTTTTTCATCATTCTTCCAGTCATCAAACACTGTCTGCGTCTCTCTTTAATTCAACAAACCCACTAATTTCTTCTCAATTTTTCCAACCATTTTTGTTCTAGTTGTTAGTTACAAAAAGGCTCAAAAACGTGCCTCCTCCCAGTCATCAGAAATTGTTTGGAAGGCCTTTCCCTCCCTTTTTTCCTCCCGATGACTCTAAAAATAGTGTTGTGAAAAGAGGAGAAGTCAGTAGTCTGGGAGCAAGAGACCCATGTCTCTTTTCTCTTTTTTCTCTTTTTTTGCTAGTTGCCATTTTACTTTTTATTCGATTCACTTATTCGCTGAGAGCTGCATTTCCTGCCTCCCCCTCTGCTTTTTTCTCAATAATTACTTGGGTCTTTTGTGTCACCACAATCTGCGGCATGTCTTCTTTTCTCTTCTTTTTCTATTCCAGTTTTCTGACAATATCCTTTTTTCATATTTTTCCGTTTTTATGACTCATTACTCAAAAACTTGTTCTGGATTAAAACTAGTCTCTATAGCTCCCAAAAGGAAACAAATAATCCGAATAGAAGGTTCAGTTACAAATATATGTACAAATTAATTATATGTTTCTGGAAATTAAGGGGTTATGGGAAGTCCAACTGGGAAAACCTAGAATTAAAACTGAACGAATCTGGGTTAGACGCCATCAGGAGATATGAAAGTCAGACCAGAAATTCTGGAATTTCGAATTTTACAGTTTGATAAAATCTGGAAAAAGCAGAATTTTCTTGATTTCCAAAGTCATTTGTGTTCTGTTCTACATTGTAAAATAATTTCGGACTTTCCAATTTTTGAGAGTTGGTTTGTTTGAAACAGTTCGACGCCCCATTTGTGTTATTTGGTCGTTCCAAAAATCAAGCCGCTAGATAAATCTGAAATTTACATTCTTCCGATCTCCATTTCTCTTTCTCGTTTTCAAAGATCCAATTGTCTCCATTCTGACTATACAAATTTGAGAACTCTCAGTTTCCCGAAGTCTCGAATCCATGTTCTTCCATTTAAAAGTTCTCTTAGAATTCCAATAAATTCCCAGAGCCCCCTCCCCATCTAATTATTTATTTTCAAAAACATCTTCTTCTTCTTCTTCATTTTCCATCTTCATCTCATTATTCCATTTCTTCTCCTTCTTCTTTGATTACTGCGTCACTTTTCTTTTCTTCTGGGGCTTTGTCTATTGACGTAAATCACACATCCATCTTCTCTCCTATTCTTCCCTCCATTTTTCCAGAATAAAATAGACAAGACCTGTGGATTTTTCATTCGATCACTCTATTATTGTATCCGTTACGAATACATTCCTCTCTTCTGATTCATATTCTCTTCGGGATCTTTCCGTTACAATTTTTGATCAGAGCGACTATAAATTGAACTAAAAACAGATTAAGGTATGCTCTCGTTCTGACTGATCCTGAGTCATGCCTAATCAAATCTTTGATTTTCTGGAAAAGCTGGATAAGCTGGGTGGTCTCGTTTTTAGGTCAATCCCTCCTGAGTCTATAGAACTTACTTCCAATTCGAAGTATTGTATTTTTTAGTATGTTTTGTTTATTGGGGGGATGAAAAAGAACTTAAGAGACAATCTCTGACTGGCTCGAGCATAGGCCACCAGGCCATGTTACACATGTACCAAGTTGATCCGTTTTGGCTGATTTTTTGATATGTTAGTACCCTAAAAATTCTAAGATTTTTATACCATACCAGATTAGGCTCCGCCCCCTTTGACCTACCGAAACGATCGATTGAAGTTGAAAAATGAAAATTTTTCTTTTGAAAGATAGGATCAAAATCGCTTCTGAAATGAATTACCAGCCTTATTTTGTGCATTTTATAAGATAAACTATTTTTCCTAGCTCCCCTGCATCACATAGAAAAAATCACTTTTTTGAAAAAATTGTCAATTTTTTAATGTTTTTTGGATTTTTCGGCAGGTCGAAGTACTGTGGTCCGAAGCAAATTTATGATGATTAGATACATATTTGTGTTGGCTATTTGAAAATATAAACACTTTCCCCAGATTTTAGTGGCTAGCCGAGTTATGATCAAAAAAGTGGCGAAATTTGATGCATTTCAATGTACCCCCCTCCATGGTATAAAATGGCTGGATGACGAAAATCAAAAATATTTTGGATTTGAGTTATTTAAAGTTAGAATAGTACTCACACAAATTTGCAGACAATTCTGACCATGTTTCAGTGAGTTACAGACACCTCCTCCATTTTTTCGAGTCAAAAAGTTTGAGCTCTCGTAACTTTTCAGATTATTACTCAAAGTTTATGAAACTTTGAGAAAATAGTGGAATATACTTTAAAAACATAGATAAATAGTTAAGAGTCAGTTTTTGTCGCTTTGTTCAACTTTCGCTTCAGTTCATATCTGATAGCTTCATGGATCTATGAGAGTAAGATATTCTGAGACATGAAATACCAGCATTCTATCTTAAAATTAATTTTTATTCATCTATTTCTGTTTTTAAAGTATATTCCACTATTTTCTCAAAGTTTCATAAACTTTGAGTAATAATCTGAAAAGTTACGAGAGCTCAAACTTTTTGACTCGAAAAAATGGAGGAGGTGTCTGTAACTCACTGAAACATGGTCAGAATTGTCTGCAAATTTGTGTGAGTACTATTCTAACTTTAAATAACTCAAATCCAAAATATTTTTGATTTTCGTCATCCAGCCATTTTATACCATGGAGGGGGGTACATTGAAATGCATCAAATTTCGCCACTTTTTTGATCATAACTCGGCTAGCCACTAAAATCTGGGGAAAGTGTTTATATTTTCAAATAGCCAACACAAATATGTATCTAATCATCATAAATTTGCTTCGGACCACAGTACTTCGACCTGCCGAAAAATCCAAAAAACATTAAAAAATTGACAATTTTTTCAAAAAAGTGATTTTTTCTATGTGATGCAGGGGAGCTAGGAAAAATAGTTTATCTCATAAAATGCACAAAATAAGGCTGGTAATTCATTTCTGAAGCGATTTTGATCCTATCTTTCAAAAGAAAAATTTTCATTTTTCAACTTCAATCGATCGTTTCGGTAGGTCAAAGGGGGCGGAGCCTAATCTGGTATGGTATAAAAATCTTAGAATTTTTAGGGTACTAACATATCAAAAAATCAGTCAAAACGGATCAACTTGGTACATGTGTAACATGGCCTGGTGGCTTGAGCGAGACATTGTCTCTTAAGAACGCCAAAATAATTAAGAATTCCCATCTTAACCAAAAACACACACAGATTTTGGTATTGGCACGCATACAGATTAAGTATTAGTGCAAAAAGATTCGGGTAAACAGGGTTCTGCGGGCAACTTTTTTCGGATTCTTCCGAGAAGTACGGTAAAGCGCGCTGTAGGTTTTCGAGTTTTAGCATAGACCAACGCATTAAATACAATATGAAGCATGTCTAGACCAGTACCGATCGGAAAATCGGTTCTCAGTTGATAACGTATTTCTTTAAAGGAAACCCTGAAGTCTCGGAATGACTGAAGTTTCAAAAATATTGTATATCGAATCTCGATCTTCATTTTTGTAACTGACCTTTTTTGCGCTGCACATCGCTTCAGAGATATGTACAAAGCATCACCCTAATGGTTTTTTCCACTTCTTCAGTTTTTCATTGTGAATTGCTAACTTGGAAAGTGTCTCATGGTCTCCCAGATCATCCCAAAGTTTTCATTTTTGCAGAATGTGTAGATCACACCTAGACCTATGTTTTTGCTGTTGGAAACATTTTGGTTTGTCTTCTTCATAGAAAGTTACAATCTACCGAAGTGAATGACCTCAAAACTGCTTCCATGTTCACTCCGTCTACTACAACTTTCTAAAGATTCCTATAAGAAAAATGATAATTGTAAAAGGAAAGATCTAGGTTTTTCCTACGTTCCATAAAAACATAAAAACTTTCGACTACATGGCACAACCTCATATTTTCCCGAACTCCTACAGTTCGTACCACCAAAAATGAAATCAATTTTATCAGATAACACAATCTATTGAAATAACTCTTTAATCTAGATTTCTAATGGTTTGATCTTAAACATCACTTCGAATTTCCTGATTCTCAATCCTGTCTGAATCCTCTTGACGTCTGTCTGCCTACATTCCATTTACGTCTTCCTGAATTCAAGAATTTTTAGAATTTTCTGCTTGTCACCAAGTGCACGTATTCTTCATCCCTCTCTTTCTCCTAATCGGCTCCGCCCTATCCTCTTCTTTTTTCATGTAATCTTAGGCTCCGCCCATTTTCTAAGCGAGCATCATCATCGAGATTCATAATTCACGAGTGCGCCTTAACTATTCTCCCATTTTCCGAGAACATTTGAATTTGAAATATTCGAGAATTTTTCAAAAATCGGCGGAGCTCTTTTTCTCAATTTTTGCTCTCAACAAGAAAAGAGCAAAAAACGAAAAAAGAAGAAGATTCTTTTGGGAATTCTCTCGACACCACATTTCGGAGAAGAAGGCCACACCTCTTTTTTCAAAGAGAAAAGCGCTCGATTTCTGTTTTCCTTTAAACTTTTTATTGTTTACTTTTTATATCCATTCTCTTCTTTTTTCTCTGTTTTTGGCATCTGAAAAATGGGAAAAAATGGGCGAGAAGGAGAGATGAAATTGAAGAAAAACACAGAGAATTTCTGAAAAAAAGAGAAATAAAAGGAGAGAAGTGAAAAACAAGTGACAAAAAGTAATCCAATTGATGGGATAGAAAAAAGAAGAAAACGGTTTTTACGGCCTGTTAAAGGGTCGGCCCTATTCAATTTATGTTGCCTTTTTGACGATGTATTGCACGAAAATTCCCTTTTTTGTTGAATTTGACCAGACGGGTTTACTCCGATAAATTCGGTTAGTAAAAGGAATCGGAGTTAGATTTTTGAGATTTTGAATAGACTAGAGTGATCTACAGGATTAGGAGCTGCTTAGATGCGGGAGCGGCTTAGCAGTTGGTAAGATGTATCTGTAAGACATGATATTTTTCATTCTGAATCTCAAAAGCATTTCGAAATGGTATATTTTGAAACCGAGACATCTCGAAACCCATTACTGCTCAAAATCGAGTAGACATAACCAAAATGAAAACGAAACAGTACGAAATTTTTGAAAAAAAAGTAGCAATCAGATCCATCGGAATCAGAATTTTCGATACTGAAACTGCTACAGATAAGAGCCACCTGTTGGCCTAGCGACTCTGAAACAGTGGTTCACTACAAAGATTTAATTGGAAACCATTCTAAAATGCGAACTTTGGAAACGGATGTTCCAGCGCCAACTAGTTTTCGAGACTAGTCTACTCAATCCTGTATGGCTCAAAAGTTTCTGCATGTCTTGTCCAGAATCGTGGTCCCCGCCATTTCGTTTTTTTTTCAAACCCTATTTCTCACCCTCTAATCACTCGTTGGTTTGATCTACTCTCTCACATCATCCGAACAACTTCTGACCTACCAGATCATATTACTCAGTTCCTTTTCGTATTGTCACACGATCAGCTGAAGATCAACGCCTCCAGAAACTTTCTGGTTCTCTGATCCCTTCTTTCGGAACTTCCTTATTTCATTACACACGGAGCTTTTGTTCCCAAAAAAAAAGAGAACGAGAAAGGGTTTCTGGGGGTAATCAAATTCAGCGCGTAGGTTTCTTCTCTTTTTGCACTTTCCTATGGGGATTTACAGTTATTTCGGGGAGAGCTAGAACTCTGGTAAGCAGCTTCGAAAGTGATTTGAAGCCTAGCAACGTTTAAGGAAATCGGGAAGATAAGCTGTTGGAGGAGGTGGGGTAGCAGTGCAGTGATACTAAATTAAATATAGAAGATTTTGTATGCATGGAGGCATTTTCTCTCTCTCTCTCTCTCTCTCTCACTTTTCACTCTAAAATTCTCACCCTTTTTCCTCTTTTTTCTCCTTCTTCTCATCCTTATACTACCAAATACACACCGCATGTATTTACATGTGCATATTCGAGACTCTCTCCTATTTTTCTTCGTTGGCATCAAAAATTGAATGAAGACAGAAGGGGCTCACTATTTTCAGCTTGTACCTTTGTGTTGTAGGTTTTCTGATAACTTTTAAAACTTTTAGAGAATGTGGTTTGGTTGCTATGCACTTTCAGTTTTACTTATTTTGAGTTGGTAGACAAATCTGTAAACCCTGGCATAACTATTTTCTTCTAATTCTAGATTTCCCTTGTTTGTATTTTTCACTAAACCTAGTTTCAGAGACACCTGTTTATTCCTGTTTACTATAATTTTCAGTTTTTTTTCCCATGTTTTGCTAACATTCTTATAATAGCAGCTTTTTGTTAAACCTGCTAAATATGATAACCTTTATCAGTTTCACAACTTTCAAAGCCTTAATTATAATTGTTTATAATTGGGGCGTTCAAATCTGGTTCTGAATATTCTTGGTTCCAAAACGTCCGATGCCAGATTCCTTTTTTTTTTGTGAGATCTCAATTTTCTTGATTCCAAAAATCTTTTCATAGCCAACTTGAAGATTTTTCAGTCCAGATAATGAGAATCCCTAATTTGTTCAAAAACCAACGACCAACTTCAAAGACTTCTCTCCGAGAGACCACCCATCTCTTCATTCAAGCCTCTCCTTTTTCTCGAAAACTTGTGCTCATCAATCTTCTGGCGTTGACTACGTAGCTATGCACTTTTTGAGCTCCTACTTCTTTTGAAAAGAAAAAGTTTTCCGGCGTGAAAATTCGAGGAGTTTGGCATTCTAGACGATGAAAGGTGGCTTCTGCTAACAGTAGAACCAAGAATCCATGGCTCCGGAAGTCCAGAGATTCGTACCCAGAAAAGTTGGGAGCAAAATTTTTCCGTTGATCACTGATTTCTATTCTTCTGCCTTTCTTCCTTCTCTGTTTTTATTACTCTTCTATTGTGCTCCATGCCATCGGCGGGTCCGTTGACTTTCTCTTTGTCTGATTTCCGTTTTTTGGAGAAGAGAAGAAGGCGACGACGAGTTGGTTGGTGCCAGTTTCCTCGTATTTCACACCCCACCAAATCTACGAGTCTTTTCTCTTTTCGAACTTTTCTCCATCTCATTTTTTTTACTCTTCTGTCATTTTCATGCGTCTCATTTTACATTCTGTTTGAGCAATGTGAATGTTTGTGAAATTATTCAACATGGATAACGGATACAACCACCCTTTTTTTCTATTTTATTTTTTAGTTTTGGCTTGAAAATTTCTTGATAGTTAGGCATAATCAACATTAAAGAAATATCACGGTACTGTAGAACATTGTATCTGCCAAATAAGATTTGGCTAACACTCTTCTCTTTCTCTAAATTTTCAATTCTTTCTCGATTCCAATTTAAAAAATTAAATCAAGCTCATCTCAATATTTTTCAGATCCATCTACTCTCTTTTTTGTATAGAAGACATGCAATAACCGCTTACCGCGCACACTGGATTTCCTCTTTAAGGTGAGCAAGAATTCTCCTTTCCTCTCCTAGACTTTCGAAGAATTCAGAATCATAAATCAACTCTTTCGAAAGTATAAATAATTCATTTCAGAAACTGCGGTTCGGCCGTTCAAAGGCGGCTCGACAGAAACGCATCGATGAGAGTTTTAATGTATTCGCACGGCGGAATCTTAACACGTAAGTTGCAAAAAAAATGACAAGGATTTTAAAAGATGTTTGGGAGGGCTCGAATCATGCAAAATCTTCTGAAAACTTGAAGCAGAAGTTAAAATTAAATTAAATGTTTTCCTTGTCTGTTCAAAATAACATTTTCCGTAGAGCCGTAAATGAAGGTTTCCTGGTTGTACGCGAATGGTATGGAGATTATTTGTTTAATTAATCAAATTTATTTATTGAAAGGCAGGAGCTAATTAAAAAACGATATTTACAAACTTTCTTGACCTAAATTTTTGAGAGCATCCACTACGGTACACAATTTTCTGGAACCCAGATCGCTTATCAATCGAAGATTCCTTAAACATCTATTTCCTGAGCTACAGTACACAACTATCACAAAAATCGTATGACCTTTAAAACAAACAATTTAGAAACTGGTAAGACTGTAATGCCTTACCTAATTTTATGTAACACACGATTGAAATTATAAAATAGACTCCCAATGAGAATGGTGAAAAAGGAAACTGACAGTAAGCTGGAAAAAGCTACGCGGTACCATCTAACAATTTTTTCAACTTCTAAGCAGACATTATCAAATAACTCCTCTCAAAACGGGCATCTGGTCAGAACTCTCCTCTGAAATTAAAGGTTGTCTAAAAATGCATTTTATAAAATTCAACTAGCACTGAAAACCCTCAAAACGTGAAGTTCTGTTTATACCCCCCCAATGACTCCCACTAATGTTTATTTATGTCTTGTCTCCATAAAAAAATCCCAAAAATATTTTCCTTTTGTCTTTTCTCTTGATTTCATAATTCTATAGAATAAATTCCTCGTGGTGGAGGGGTGAGTGAGTCGTTAATAATTGGTTGTCTCTTTTCTTCTCCCCCCGTTTTCTCAAGTTTTCCAAACATTTTCCAAACAAATTCTTGTGTCTTTTGATCCGAGGAGTACGGCACTTACTGCACAAATTGTAGTCGGGTAGGGATATTTTTTTTTTCAAATTCTGACACCGATGGAGGTAGAACAGTACCTCTCCAGACCCTGCTCCACCGGAAGTTTGCACCACCGGATTTGTTTATACCGCCCATCTTCCAGATGAGAATCTCCTGATTTCTATTATTCCACTCCTTCTTTTCCTTTTTCCACCACTACATTCTCCCACTACAACAATGAAATGCAAATCACACGATTCGCTCTACCGCCCATTCTCGCTCCCGTTTTTTTTCCTTTCTGGAGCACTTTTTCTTGTGTGGTGCTCTCTATTCAATCCATCCAGGTCTCCTCTACTCAAAAGAATTTGACCTCCGCCCGAAAAGATGATAATCTACGAAAAGAAGGTTGTGTGACGTAGAAGTTGTTAAAGAAATCAAAAACGACTTCCCACTCCGTGAGAGCATCACAATGGAACCCATGAGGAATCCCACCTTTTTTGCGGGCTCTTTTACTATTCTGGGAGGTTTTATTTCCATTTTTAGACTGCCCTGAATCCCTTTATATAGCTGGAATTATTTTGGTTTTGAGGAAGTTTTGGATTCAGAAGTTTCTTTTTTGATTTCTTATGACAGTTTTTACTCACACCTCAAGTTTCCGTCATACTTTTCGGAGTTTTTATATGATTTCATAAGACAGATCCCGTTATTAAGGTATTCCTTGAGTTTTTGAGAAATACCATGAAAATGAAATTTTGCTATAAAAATAAGCCCAGAGCTCAGAATGCTCAAACTGGTCATGTCAGAATTAAAGTTACAGTACCAGTCGATAGAGTTACATATATTTTTGTTGGAGTTGAAGATCAAGACTAATAGATTCATCTTTGTAGCTTATAATATTTAAGAACAGTCCTTTTCGCCGGTGGCACCAGGTTACAACTCTAGGAGAATTCGTACAAAAAAGTTGGCAACTACAAAAATGAAGATCCAGATTTTCTCTCTCTACTCTACAGAAATTGAAATCTTCTGACATCTTGATGAGTTCTTAAAGTCATCCACAGAAATTTGCGAGGTCCTTTTCGATGTTAACCTAGAAAACCAACAGATGGAATGTTAGTTTCTTCTAGTTTCCTTCATCTCGTTCGACTTCCTCCTCAACTCTATGCTACCACTTCCAGACCTACTTTACTCAAATCAGATTTCCAGTCTTTGGATACTCTAGAATACTCGTCTCCTTGTTGTTTCTTCTGTAAGATGAGTAGTAAAGGAGCCTGAAAAAAGTTAGACACTCACTCCTTCTCAGTCAGTGTGTCTTCTCAATTACTAATTGCATTTTCGACGTCGAAAAACGAGTCGAAAGGAGGCAAAAAGAAGAAGACGAGGCAGGTGAAATTGAAACTTTTTCCTCGTCGTCCTATGCTGTTTCTGTCCATTTTTGTCAGTTGTTTTCCACCCGTTTTCCCTTTTTGGCTCTTCCCTCACGTTTCATTTTTTGACTTCTCTTTTCCTTTTTTCGAAACTTTTGAATTACTAAGGGCACGTACCTTGGCAACTCTTGTTTCTGGTAGGCTTTCTCTCTTTTGTTTGTTCGCGGAGTGAATTTTTTTAAACAGAATTTAGAGAAGTTTAGAAGTTTTATGTAAAACTTTTATTGTCCAGGTCGTATGTACATGAAGTTTTCTAAATTCAGCCATAAATACTAAATGTTTGTGAAAGTTTCTGAAGGAAAAGTTTCCGATTCTAGGTACCTGGCTAGTTCGAATTTCTAGTTCAAGCGTTTATACCAGAAAATCTGTGATCGTAAGATTGCGGTATCTGTCTGCAGGAATTTACCCAACTGAAAACAGAGCTATTTTGTTTCAGTGCACGCAAAAGTTGGAAATCTGATTCATGACAATGCTTCAAGACAGAACGTTCATAAACATTTAGATGTCTCACTTACAGTAATACCTTCTGAATCTCCAAACTTAACCAAACATTTTCAAATCAATCCAAAAAACTCTTGCCTTTCAAAACCCCTTCCACCCTCGCCTAAAAGTTGGGGGATCCTCGATCAAAAATTCTAGATCTCTGAAATCATCGAGTATAATCTCGACTTTTTGATTTTCTAGATTATGTTTAGATTTTGCAATCTAGTTTTGTAGAGATTAGAACATAAAATTCTAGAATTTGCTCAAAACTCCCCAAGTACAATCTGAGTTGAGTATTTTCTCTATTCTTTAAGTCTGGTCCGTCTCAAGAGGCACTGTGACAAAGTTGGAGAATTCAGGTAGGAGAGAGAGCAGACAACGAGACTGTCTGACTTCTCTGCGCCCTCTCTCCCCTCCTCCGCGTTTACTGTTTTTGCCCTCTCAGATCTTTTCGAACTCAAGTTTCCAACGAAGTCCCAAAAGTGTGACATAAGTTGTATCCAATTTGTCCTATCTCCATCCGTTTTTTCCCTTCACAACATCTTCAGACTTCTCCCCCTCCTATCCTCCCCCATCATTTTTCTTCATGTCCTCAATTTTCCTTTTTTATGCTTCTGCATCTCCTTTAAGTAAGTAAGTAGTATCTTCTCTGCGTCACACACATTTTATCTGCGTCTCCAGAATCCCGCGAGCCGCCCAAAACTTGTTTCGTATGAATAGAAAAAAGGCTGACCCCTTTCTTTGTCCAGTCGGAGGAAAGAGGAGGACAGCTTTATTACTCCAGAAACTTCTTCTACTTCTCCATATTCTGAATTCGTCAAAACCATGAAGAAGGGCTCTTCTGAAGGCTAGTTCATCCAGAAATAGTATTGGCCTACGGCGAAGATTTTGCTAATTTCGATGAGAGAATATGGAAAAACTTCCATCATCACGCCTTCTTCTCCCCCCTTATTCGCTCCTTTTTCATATTCTTCAACTTCTTATTTATTCATTATTTTCCTTCAACAATTGGACGACGACGACAACGTCTTCTGAAGCAAATTGAAAGAGAATTCCTCATTTTTTATAGAAAAAGCCACGTCTTCATTCTTCTATTATTCTACTACTATCACCTTCTAATACACACCAAAAAACAATTCAAAATTCCTCCTCCTAAAGATTCGAAACCACCCAAAATTTCACTTCTACGAAAAATCATGAATCGGATAGGACCCCGAAGACGGGGGTTTCGAACGAGGTGAGTTGTTGGTTGACACTGTGTTGCCTCTCGCCTTCGACACACCTCTAGAACAAATAGGCCTCTGACGGCAGGTGTCAACCGTGGCCTTGTGGCCTAATGGATAAGGCGTCTGACTTCTAATCAGAAGATTGCATGTTCGAGCCCTGCCTGGGTCAAATATTTTTGTTTTTTGCTTTCAACATTTTATTTTAGGAATTTTTTCAGACAGAACGGCAACAATCAGCAAAAGGAAATAGTGGAACCGGTGATGGCCAGCGGTGTTTGTGTCCATTCGGTGCTTCCGTTTAAATCCGCCAATGCGGCAGACTGCCGTAAGTCTTTTTTTGTGTCTTTGTTTTGTTCTATTCTTTTTGTTATTGATGTGTTGTGTTCTTCTGAAAAAATGAGGAAGAGAGCCGTGCCCCATGGACACCCCGTTCCTCTTCTCTTTTACCGATTCTAGTCTGGGTGGGTGGCCGGAGCTTAGATTTGTTTTTGGTATTTCCTTAAGTGGGCGGGGCCAACAGAGAAACCAAAACCAATATATTCATTCCGTTTTTATTTTATTTTTATGTTTCTTCAGAAGATTTTTCATAGTTTTACCTCTGATGAGATTTTTAAAACCGTGCTCTACCGAACTTTAAAAAAGGCCACTGAAAAAAGGTTTCAGTAGGTCTTGACGCGCAAGTATGTTTTACTAACTTCACAGATGACCTAGAACTCCAAAAATGCAATACCTAGTCCACCAGCCAACACTCATTTACCAGAATTTCTCTCCCAACTTCTACCCTTTTCTCGGTTTTACCACAGTTTTGCTATGAAAAAATATCTGAAATCCCCATTTTCAGCACCCCCTCCCTCTATATACTATTTGTTTTCCATCACACATTCATTGAGTATCTCCCCCTCTCACACAACTACTGTGATCCCTTCAATCTCTCCCATTCATCTCTCCCAAAATCGCTTCCCATCTACTTCCGGTTTCCAGTAGGCGTCAAGTGTTTCTCGGAACAAAAAAACACTAGATATGACAGAGAGAGCTCATCGTGGATTCAGAAACCAATTAGTGTTTTTTTGAACGAAAAGAAAGCTGTCAAGTGAAATGAAACGAGTACTTTCTTTTTTGAGATATTGCATTTTTGAATTCTTAAGCAGCCACATTGACAGCAGATACTGTGATGATGTGGCCTCGATGGGGTCATTATGACTTCAGAATGCAAGGAATTGGATAGAGGATACGGCAGAGATGATGGTGTTTGTTCGTGAACACGAAACACATATAAGTCTAGAGGTTCGGAAGCATGGCCTGAGGATTTAGGTTTGGTCCCAATTTGAAGAAGTTTAGTCTAGTGGACGTCTTGTCCGCTGAACCTGGTTTCGGCTCACTGCCCAACTGGAATCGGGTCATTTCGACAATTTTTCACGGATTAACGGATTGTTCCATGAGTTCAATTTTTTAGAAGATGAAGAGCAAGTTTTGAGCTCTATTTCTGTATTTGACAATTTTCGTGTACGAGTCTAACCTAGAGAGAATGAAACCCACTTAAGCAGATAAAAATTGATCCGGATTTCAACTTTTCAGGAGGAAGTTGTATAGAAACGTTGTCAATTATAAAAATAGAGTTATAGGACATTCCAATCGCTGCCGGTACTAGATCCTGATCTGATTTTTCAGTTTCTAGATTGCTAACTTATAGGACCTCAAAACTTTGAAAAGCGATACCCTTACCCCAACATCCAGGCTCCTTTCGACGCTCCCCTCTCAGAGATTGAAACCTCACCTCTACCGTATCCCTCCACCTTTTTTGTTCCTTCTACTTCTTTTCTTCTTCTTCCTATTCCACATTTCCTTCCGTCATCCATCATCTTCTTCTTCCGAAAAAGCTCTTCCCTACAATCATTCCGTCAAAAACGTCTTCTTTCGCTTCCAGTCGATCGGACACATTCTGTCACTCCACCTCATCATTATCTACCTCACAAATCGTTCTCCCTCCCGCCTCACTTCATCTTTTTGACGGATTCGGGAATAAAGAGAAGAAGCAGAGCCACATAAAAAACGTTCTTATCCTATTCTTCTTGTTGTTTGCCAATGGAGGTGCTTCTTCTTCTTCTTCTTTTCAACGGACCCCTGTTGGACCGGTGTGTGTTCACTTGGACCCTCTCTCCTCTTCCCACACATTTCTCGTTTCTTTTTCTCATCTTTTGTGATTCTTGATCAACCAGAAAACGATGGGATTAACTTTTGGGAGCGAAGAAAAGAAGAGTAACAGAAAAACCATTTTTCACATTTTTTGAGGTTTCTCGGTTGAAGATCATTCTTGAATAACTTGTTATTGTTTTCGCCTGGAATACGGTACAAGTCTTAAATGTCGATTTACGAATCTTTGTGTTGATTTACGACGGCTCACTGTTTTCAACAAGGAAGTTACCCTGTGTGGATGGAAACCGACGATGGATCGTGTAGATTTACGATTGTTAGCGAAGATTCACGGAGCAGAATGTAGATTTACGGCGTCTTGTGTAGATTTACACAGACTTTTGTAGATTTAAGAAAGTTATGTGTCGATTTACACAGCTTTGTTTTTGTGTTGTAATATTTGGTGTCAGTTTACAAGAGGGTAGAATTACAAGATTCATTTCAACATTTGCTTTTTTTTCTTTTTGAAAGTTACATCCTCATTTTTCACGGATTGAACAGCGCTTCATTTTTCTAACCTTACAAATATGACAACCGGTACCGAAACATTCCGGAATCGAATCCTAATCACTGCCTGAACTTTTATGACCTCTTCCCCTTCCGTTTCCAAATGACACTAAAAGAAAAGGATCAAGAGTCTTTTGCTCTCTCCCTCCTGACACATAAAACTCGAAGATAGATGGACAATTATTTTGAGATGATCCAGGAGAAAAGGACCTTTGGAATCATGAAGGCGAAACGAGGCGAACTCTAGAAATATATAACCAGTGCCAAAAGCCACATGTTCAATTTTCCAGATGTGTCGCGCCCTCATTTTTCTTTTTCTTTTTTCTCAAGAAAAGATTTCTCACTTTTCATTGTGCTCCTCCGGAAACTAATGGAAGAATAACTGGGTGGGGTAGAGAATGTGTAGGACAGAGAGACGCAGAGTGAGATATCTCATCAATTCTTTTGACTCACCTCCCCACTGTTTCGCAGGTTTATTGGCACCGAGAGAGCACCGTTTGCTCCTCGGAGGCTTTTAGAGTTATTAGAAAATTGTTTTTCGAAGAGATCACGGTGTCCTTTGGACTCTAATACTTTTGATGGCTCTAGGTTCCCAAACTAAATGTTCGGTGTTTCAGAGCTGTCTGTAGTCTTCATGTGGTTACGGTATTTTTGAGCGTTACGGTAGGAGTCAAGAGCATACTGAATCTTTGCCTTGTAAGATAGTTTCAAGTTTCAGTTTTGTAAAAATGTGGTACAGTTTTACCAACTGTGCTCTACCAAAATCATTTCTCATTTCATTTTTGAGCTTTGGTGGAGCGCGATTGTCATGCTGAAATTACAATTTTCGATTTACAAAAAATGGGGATACCTAGAAAACTATGTAGAAAAGTAGTCTTCTGAAAAACCTTAACCCAGAATCCCAATCAGTTCAAAAAGTGCTTGTCCCCCCCTCCCTATCTCCATCAATCCATGTTCCTGTCATCTCTTTCTCTCCAATTTTGTGACGTCGACATTTCATTTCATCAAATTTTCTCAAAGAACTGAGAGCATGTCATTTCTTCTTGTTCTCGTTTTCCCGCCATATCTCTCTGCGTCTCTCTTATCTAACACTGTTTTAACACATCTCTCATTATGTAACAGACACCACAAAAACAACTCAAGTGTATTTTTGTGTGTAGAGAGTCGTAGTCTCTCTCAGAGGTCCAATTTATCTCCCTCTTTTGTTCGAATTTTCAGACACATTTCAGTCCTTTTCTGATAATTCTCATATTCCGTTTGCAGTAGCCCGACGAGACATGTACCGTCAAGGAACCAATCAATCCGTGTGCTCCGACGCCGATGAGTTCACTCAGGAGGAGCTTCAAGAGTTTGCTCAAGCGTTCAAATTATTCGATAAAGATGGTAACAATACAATGAATATCAAAGAGTTGGGTGAAGCAATGCGTATGTTGGGACTGAATCCAACTGAAGAGGAGCTTCTGAATATGGTCAATGAGTATGATGTGGATGGAAACGGAAAAATTGATTTCGGAGAATTTTGTAAAATGATGAAGGAGATGAATAAGGAGACCGATCAGGAGTTGATTCGTCTTGCATTCAAGTGAGTTTTCGAACTGAAAAGATCAAAAACCAGTGGTTACAGTACACACATTTCCTTTCGATTATTCAAATTTTGATGTTACTCAATCCGCTTATCAAAAAGTCTCAAAAAATAAATGTTTTTCAGAGTGTTCGATAAAGATGGTAACGGGTACATCACTGCACAAGAATTCAAGCATTTCATGACTACAATGGGCGAGAGATTCAGCGAGGAGGAGGTTGATGAGATTATTCGAGAGGTTGATAAGGATGGAGATGAACAGGTGAGACATCACAATAAAATGAGAGAGTGTGCAGAGAAACTAGACTGTATGCTTCTCTGTCACCTCTCTTTCCCCTTAACTCTCTAACTCCTTAATGTTTCAGATCGATCTTGACGAATTCGTCAACATGGTTGCTCCAATCGTCTCTGAAACCAACAAAACGGATCCGTTCGCCGAACCGGCTGCCTCAGCGAATCCAACAACTAAATAAGTTCGTTTATCACTTTCCTGAAAGAAAACTGCCATATATATTTTCTGTACATAATATCTCATTCTATCTCTCTCTCAAAAAGTACATTCCTTATCGCTAGATGGTTTTCCGGTAGACCCCTCGTTGTCCCAGTACACCCCAGTTTTCTGAATCCCCCTCCCAGTGGACCATTCCCAATGATACTTTTTTCGATCTCTGATATATTTATTTTTGTCTGACTTTAAAAAATAAAGAATATAAAATAATATGTATTATATAAACACATCACAAAACAAAGGAGTACAGGTTTTATCTGTCAGACGGACGAACAAGATATTTTTCTCTCTGACTCTCCGTCTCCTCTCTCTCTCCCATTCTGATTCAGTCCAAACAGTTTTTATTCTATTCGCAATGGTCACCGACACTGGAAATTTTCTTCATTTTCATGTCAATGACATCCCTCATTTGTCTGCAATTTTATTATTTGGACTACAACAGATGCTGGTTTGTTTCTCGGCTCTTCTAGTCACTCCGTATCTTTTATCTAATATGTTATGTGCTGGTGCGGAGACTATTGCTATAAGGTGAGTCAGGAGGACAAACAGATACACAGACAGACACCGTAGAATCTAGAGTACAACTGATTGCTGCCACTTTTGTAACGACTGGAATTGCAACGATTCTACAAACTACATTTGGCTTGAGGTATACTGTAACTCACCCTTAGGTACTGTACTTGTTAGATTCATCAGATTAGCAATACTTCACGGTCCATCTTTTGCATTTCTACCTGCTCTACACACATTCGAAGAAATGTATCCATGTACTCAAGATACAGATACAAGCTTGTGGAAAGAGAAAATGCAGTTGGTGAGTTTTCTGAAACAATCTTAAAACTAAGACTCAGAACTTCCAGATCTCCGGGTCCCTATTCCTCGCTGTCCTCATCATGCCTATAATGGGAATTACTGGACTCGTTGGGAAGATATCCAAGCACATTGGACCTATCACAATCGTCCCGATGTTGGTTCTTTTATGCATCGGAACTGTTCCAGATATTGAAGAAAAAATTTCCCTTCACTGGATCTCTATTATTGAAATTTTGCTACTCATAATTTTTGTGGTGTTGCTAGAAGACGTCGAAGTTCCAATCCCAGGCTATTCCTTCTCCAAAAAGCAATTTTTCACTACAAAAATGAGGATTTTCAGTCAGTTTCCGGTGAATTCAAAAAGATGATCCTTAGCTTATTCAAAATTTTTTAGTACCTCCTTGGTATCTGCTTGGCCTGGTTCTTGTGCTGGTTGCTGACTGTAACAAACATCGAGCCTGCCAGCGGTCCAGCTAGAACTGATCGAAACGAGAGCACATTTGTGTTCCATAGCACTCCTTGGATCCAAGTACAGTACCCAATGCAATTCGGATTTCCCCAGTTTAGTTTCCCATTGGTTATTGCTTTTACAGCATCTACAGTGGCAGTTATGATCGAAAGTGTAGGGAATTATGGTAGCGTATGATTTTTTTTAAATTTAAGTAAAAGTATTCAGGAATCTGCGCTCAGATCTCACAACAAGGGAGTCCACCATCTTCAAGTATCAACAGAGCATTTGTGGTGGAAGGTGTCGGAAGTATGTTGGCTGCTTAAATGGGATGCGGGACCGGGGTGACCACGTACTCGGAAAATATTGCTATCATGCAAGTTACTAAAGTCAGTTTTTTCTGGATTTCTAATTAAATTTAGCTTTGTTTCTCCTAGGTTACAAGCAGAATCACTATGCAATGTGCTGGTCTGCTCCTCATCCTTATCGGAGTATTTTCAAAAGCCGCAGCCTTTCTCGCCATGATTCCTGAAGCTATCATCGGAGGTGTGCTCGCTGCTGGAATGAGTATGATATGTGGAGTTGCATTTGCTAATCTCCAAACTGTGGATCTCCGTCTCTCTAGAAATCTTACCATCGTTGGATTGTCTATCGTTCTCGGATGCACAATCCCCGTTCATTTCGAAAAACACGGATTCCATACCGGTCATAAAACAATGGATGATGTACTGGGAACACTCTTAAAAATGAGAATGCTCGTTGGTGGATTGATTGCTTTTTGTCTAGATGTTATGGCTCGTGGAGCGACGAGAAAACAAAGAGGATTGGAGGGAAGAATGGAACGAGAAGCTGTGGCGGTGGAGAGGGATGGATTCGCTTTTTCGTCGTGGGCGAATCAGACGATTCTGAAGATTCCATCGATTACTAGGTTGCCAGTGGTGCCGTCGGAGAAGAAGATAAGAAGAGTGGAGGAAATGAGAGCAAAAAGAGTGAAGGAGAATGTGTTAGAAGATAAATTTTGAATGTTTTAGTATGGATAATTGTAATGTACAAATGAATACTTTGGGAACTTGAATAATTGGAAATGCTTTTCTAGTCTCGGGACTGCCAACGGCATCTAATGGACAGGTACTCTTTTTTTTCAATTCTTGAATCATTTATCCAGTTAAAGCTCTTTTTATACAATTTTTTACAATCTATTCACAATTATCATCAATATGTACAAACACAATTATGCTTTCTCAATCTTCTCAATTATATCAAGCTTATTTCTCTTTTCTTCAATTTCTCGAATTTCCCGTTCCGAAGGTATCACTGGCAAGTATGTCAGCCATGAATACTTTAAGAAGAATTGATTGACACACGATGGAAGTGCATATCCGTTTGATTCAACTGTTGGCTGCTCTTCCATATCTGATTGCTCCTCATCCATTTCAGAAATGAATCCTCGCTGTCTTCTAGTTGCTCCACCGGTGATATTATCCAGTACGAAAGCAATGACTCCTCCGATCAGCATTCGGATGGTTAGGAGAGTTCCAAAGACATCATCGACAATTTGGTTTCCTAAAATACAGAATCAAAATCCATTTACACTCAGAAACTGTGTATCTTACCTGTATTCAATGGAGTTTTTTCAAAATGAGTCGCAGTTGTCAATCCCATAATAATAGCGATTCCAATAATTGTCAAATTCCTGGATATCTTCATATCAACGGTCTGTAACAACCTGTTGTGCTGTTCGAGAATGCTCTTTGTCAGATTTCGAAACGTACTTGTAAGTTGCTCAATGAAACTCCGTTAATCAGACAAACACCCATTGCAAGAAGTCCTCCAATGATTGGTTCCGGAATCATTGACAAGAAAGCGGCAAATTTCGAAATGACTCCGGCGAGGATGAGAAGAACCCCGGCCATTTGCATTGTGATTCGACTCGTCACCTGAAAAAATAAAAAAAGTTCCTGCTTTCAGTTTCAGTTTCTCAATACCAACTTTACCTTTACTTTTTCTTATCAAATAATCCGACCAACTGGTCACTTGGTTTTCTTCCCCTTATCAGTTAAAAAACGTAATAAATTTTAATTCCAACTGGTCAATTCTATTGTTTTATTTACTATCAGGTTCAGGAACACAGTCGTAATTCCAGGTTGGTATACAATGTCATGTGGTTGAAAATCAAACCACCAAGTGGTTGTTCCGGTGATCATTAATACGCATTATAGTTTTGAACAGTTTGAAAAAAACTGGTAGGTGAGTGAGCATGTTGGTTTACGAGGCTTGTATACTTTACGGGGAGTCCTTCTATCTCTCAAAGCAGTGCAAATGTTCATCAATTGGTGGCAAGATAGTCAGCAAGTTTAATCCCCCACGTGGTTTTAGTTTACACACCGAAATTTATGACCGCTGAATAAAATTTGACCAACCTTCGTCACCGACATGATCGCAATATTTTCTGCGTAAGTTGTTACTCCAGTGCCAACACCCCAAAGTGCTGCCAGAATACATCCAACGCCTTCTACGACGAAGGCACGATTTGTGTTGGATGGAGGAGGACGGGCTTGTTTGGAAATTTTGGCGCATAGGTCTAGAATACTGATGGTTTCACAGTAACCATTTAAATGACTCACTATAATCCCCAATACTCTCAATCATCGCTGCGAAACAAGATGCCATGAAACCACAGACCAGAGCCAAATTGAATTTAGGAGGTCCGAAGAACAACGGCATTGGCACTTGTACCCATGGAGTCTGATCGAAGACGGTGATCGAAGCGTTCTGATCAGTTCTTGCTTCTCCGCCACGTGGCTCTGCATTGGTTACAGTCATAATGAAACACATAAACCAGACGATTGAAATTCCAAGGAGGTACTGAAAATGAGAGAGTTTAAGAGTGTTGAAGGTAAACGAGACTTACTGGGAACTGACTGAAAATCTTCTGACGGGTAAACTTGATCTTCTTTTCTGACATGGAGAACACAGGTAGAGGGACTTCATAACGTTCCAAAAGGACAACGAACAGAACTAATGTGAGGAACTCTCTGAAATAAAATGTTGCTCATATGAAAATTCCCAAGCAAAGAGTTTTCTAAACCCTATGTTACATGAACATCATGATCTACGGTGACACTTTTCCAAAAATTGTTATTCTCATTTTGCACACTCTTTTGCTCACTTCCTTTTTCTATCATCTAACATAATGGTCGCTGAAATGTTTACCCTCTGACACCATATTTCGGGAATTCCTTTTTGCGGGAAACCTCTGATAACCTACGTTCTTATCACTTTTTGACTTTTAAAAGTTGCCTTATACAGCTGATCAACGTCATGTGATCATCGGTCTCCTTGTCTTATACGAACAATTTTTCGTAGGGAAAGGGCAAAGTTTGAAGAACTTACACAATTGAGATCCAGTGAAGGGCCATTTTCTCTTCGATATCTGGTACGGTGCCAATTGTCAATAAACTCATAATTGGGACGATTGTAACTGGTCCAATATACTTTGAAATCTTCCCAACGAGACCCGTAAATCCGAGAATTGGCATGATGAGAACTGCGATCAAGCAGCTTCCGGAGATCTGAAATTTCCTTTATCATTCTAGAAGCCTTTCATCTATTATTACCATCTGCATTTTCTCCTCCCAATTATTGGTGTTAGTGTCTGCATTACATGGGAAAGTCGCCTGGAAGGTGTGGAGGGCAGGAAGGAATGCAAACGAGGGACCGTGGAGTATGGAGAGACTGAAAGATGGTAATGGTGTAAATATTTTTGGAGATGATTTTTGGAACTTTGCAGAAATAACTTGAGGTAGGGAATTAATGAACTTTAATGAGTTAGGTGTGGGAGCAAAATTTATGATTTGAGTTATTGGCGCGGTGCCATTGAACAAAGTCTCGATAGAGAAAATATTTCTAGTAGATCACAAAAAACTCAAGTCGATGCATACAATTTCTGGATGGTAAATCCCAATGTAGACTAATGGATCCCCTACTCACCGCATTCCAAAAGTAGTTTGCAATATTGTGGCGATACCCGATGTGACGAATGTAGCTGAGATCAGTTGAACACTGAAACCTCTTCTATCATCTCATTTCAGCACTTTTCCCGAGCACTTACCGTATTTGTAGAGCCTGGTCTCCTGCGCATAACATATCTGATACAACATAGGGAATAACTAGTAACGATGAGAGACAGATCATCATTTGTTGCAGACCGAAAAGCATAATCGAAGGGGGACTCGGCACCTCATTGACATGAAAATGCAGTCCACTCATGGTTGATTTTTGAAATGATTCTGGAAATGAATGCCGCTGGAAAATGAAATGAAATGAATGTTCAGTGAAAGAGATAGAGTGAGTTAGTAGAGGAGTTAATCGTTTTGTTTTCTAGATAACAAGCGTGTAGACCAAACTTGTGACTTTTCAGGGTGAAACTGTATAATTCTCCATCTCTACTGTTCTTTGTGTCTCTTGCAGGCTCCGCCCCCTTCTTTTCAATATATTTTGTTTGTGAAATGATAAGAGGTTAGACGTGGAGAGGAGAAGTGAAGAGGAGACTAGTGATCCTTGATTTGCAAAGAAAACTTTGAGAATTACAGATCTTGTTTTCTGATGTGGTTTGACGTCATACCAGGGAGAGTGATCTTCAAAGAGGAGGGCTAAAAATAATAATTTTTGACCTTTGAAGAATGTTTTGGGGGAACTAGAAATTTGGGGTACGATTCATTTTTTTGAAAGAAAACATTTTGAAACCGAAACAACTCGAAACCGGACATGTACGAGTGATCTGAAGAGTCTCACTCATGCTGTAATGTTCATGGGCTTCCCTAGTTCCTAGATGTCTCAGTTTAGAAATGTCTAGCAGATGACAATGTTCTTTCAGAAAAACTAAATAAAACCTTCTTCCATGTCTGAAAACTTCAATTTTAACTGATCAAATATTTTACATTTTTATCGACCAAAAACTAGACAAAAATACCACTGAAATTCACCAAACTATCCTGTTTTTGTTTGTTTGTTTTCCCATGTTCACTATTGCAAAACTATGTTCCTATTACTTTCCCAGTCACAACAAGGAACCAAATTTCGTGTTTTAATCATGAATTTATTGCCCTAGATTTCTTTTACTCGCGACCAAATTACTTTATGTCCCCATCTTTTTCGCTAACTAGACACTGATTGATAAGATTAGAATCTTTTTACTTTGGTCACGAAATAAAAGATTTTGGATTAGTTGAGAACGTTCAGTGAACAATGGTTTTATTTGAAACAGAAAAAAGAGACATATGAAATTCATAGTTACATTCAAAACGAGAAATGTTCGAATTTTCAAAATAAATCTGGATTATTAGAGATTAGGTAGAGAAAACGGGTAGGCTAAAATTGTAAATGAACAGTAACAAAATGAACAACAAGAACAATATGACAACAGGAGACAGGATGATTAGTGAACGGAAAACAAGGAAAATAGCGGAACTTTGGGTTTTTCTACGGGACTGTTTTGGGGGGGGGGGGGGGGGGGGGGGGGGTATTAGAAGCTCACAAAGATACGGTCCCAAGGCGGGAAGAACACTTTTGCAGTTTTCCTACCGTAGATCAAAACAACTTTTAGATGAGAGGGGTGGTCAGCCACCGGCCAGGCTTGAATAGATGAGTTAAAAAAGGCATTTGAAATAATGATGGGTGGTTTTGTGAAGAAAATTGAGAGCTCTTATAGAACTAGTATCCAAATATCTGGCGCATATCATACATGTAACTGTGGTATTCCTCAATGAGATCGATTCTAAATTCAGCGGGATGATCATCCTGTTCAGGTTGTTTTTCAGCCTGAAATTCTTAGAGGATTGGATTATTTCTCGTATTTTCTGTATCCTTTACCTCCTCTTTTTGTTGGGGCGGCTCATCCTTTTTTGTCTCCGGAACTTCATATATTTCTCTGCGAATTTCCTTATTGACCTTATTTACTGGAAACTTTTCCTTCTTCATCTTTAAACCAACAGGTTTATAAGGTTTGAATTTCGCACCGTGCTGTTTCAGAAGTTTGAATCTTCTTTGATACTCTTCTTTCAAAGCTTTTTTCACGGCCATGTCCATACTGCGCCATATTTTACCTGAAAAAGTATATGGATAAGTTTCATGACTCAATAAACTAGGACAGTCTCACCAAGTTCAATTGAAATTTCTTTGGCGTTCTTGCTAGGATATCTCATGCTGAGTTCACTTCTCTTTCTCACGGTCCATTCCATATAATGGTTCAGTGGCCTCTTGATAAATTTCTTTTCTTCAACGATAGACGGAGTTTCAGATTTGCTTCTGGAGTCTGATGAAATGTTTCTCAAAACGTCGAAAAGAACAAAATGTTCTCCTTTATGATTATTGGTAGAAATAGATAGTTGTGAGAAATCAGAATGAAGAGAAACTCCTCTAGAATCCGATTCTTCAGTGCGATCAGTCATAAGAATCGAAAAATCATCGATGTGATCGGACACATTATCAGAAGTGTTTCCACTTGAATCAGATGCTTCGGTGGTATCCATATCAACTAAAAATCATAGCTTAGTAGACCCTCAAAGAATTCCAAAACATACCATCAAGTGTCGCAGCTGCCATCAATTCCGTGATTTCCATTGACTCTTCACCATCAGAGCAATGGAAATCCCATTTGAAGTTGGGATGATTAACAGCAATCATCAAGAATAACAATACAATAAGCGATACATCTGCCTATTTATATACAGCTCATCCCGAAAAGAGGCGGGTGCACAAAGTGTAATATGATCAGGCGAGCTTTTGATTAACCTTGTGTTGAGACATAATAAAAAGTTTCACCAGATGTTGATGCGCATCTGATTTATGATGTGTTCTTGCGCGCTCCTTTGATTTTATCGCATCCGAGTTGTAAACATTAGCGAATACGGTGCAAACTACATATGTATGTATCAATTTACATAGAACGGGCCACGTGAGTATGGAGAAGAGGAGGATGAAGGCTTTATTGATGGGACAGATATTGGGAAACCGGAAGATCATATCTTCTCCATAGAAATCTCTCTTCTTCGATCATCTTCAATTTCCTGAATGGCACTTCTGGAAGGTATCACTGGCAGATAACTTATTGACAGACGATGGAAACGCGTAACCATTGTATTCAACGCCTAGTTTCTCTTCAATATCTTCGTCATCTAGAAATCCACTTTGTTTTCGTGAGGCTCCGGGAGCAATATTATCCAGTGTGAATGCGATAAGACCTCCGATAAGCATTCGAATGGTTAGTAAGGATCCGAAAACATCATCGATCGTTTTATTGCCTGGCAGATACAGCGTAAATTACTATGCAAAATCTCACCTGTGTTCAACGGCGTCTTCTCAAAATGGCTAGACATGGTGATTGCCATTATGATTGCTATTCCAATGAGGGTCAAGTTTCATGAAATTTTCATATCAACAGGCTATAAACGGAATCAGAATATGCTACGTTTCGGGGGAATACTTACTGCTAGGTTACTCAACGAAACTCCATTGATCAAGCACATTCCCATTGCAAGTAATCCTCCTATGATTGGCTCGAGGATCATTGAGAGAAACGCGGCAAATTTGGAAACGATTCCAGCAAGAATCAGGAGAACTCCGGCAATTTGCATGGTGATACGGCTAGTCACCTTTAAAATCAATGCTGGTCAAGGGTTTCTAGATTTGGTGATGTTATTTTGCCACTTTTAACAAATCTATGATTAGCAAATCAATATAATGTTTTATTTAGCTATCATCAGTTCTGCAATCTTCCTTTGCAAAGTTCAAACGATCAGTTCCATTTTTTAAACTCATTCTGATCAAAATGCAAAACTGCCAACGTGTTTATATTTAGTTCATTTAATTCCTTTAAACCAACAATCACTAAACCAACCATTGTTACGGACATGATGGCAATGTTCTCTACGTAACACGTGATTCCAGAGCCAACACCCCAAAGTGCTGCCAGAATACAACAACTACAAAGGCACGATTGATGTTCGAGGGGGAAGACGAGTTTGCCTTGAGATCTTAGCGCATAAGTCTGTAGAGTTTTCCATGGAGTTTTCTCCAAGACTGCTAAACTAGCATTTCTATCAGTCCTTGCTTCTCCACCGGGAGGTTCTCCGTGATTGTAAGGATGATACAGATGAACCAGGCAATGATGATTCCGAGCAGATATTACAATATGAGAAACATTTTTGTAATTGTTATAACTCTACTGACCGGTAACAGCCCAAAAATTTTCTGATGAATTTCTTGTGTGTCGTGGAGTGAGTTGGAATTGGAATTTCCGTCTGCGCAAGGAATATAACAAAAACTATGAGAATCAGGAATTCTCAGAAAACTTCAACATACTTTCAAGATTTTCAACTCTTCTACTTACACAATAGAGATCCAATGCAAACCCATTTTTTGCTCAATATCTGGCACGGTGCCAATTGTCAATAAACTCATAATCGGAACTATTGTAAATGACCCAATATGTTTCGATATCTTTCCAATGAGACCAGTGAAACCGAGAAACGGCATGATGAGAACAGCAATGAGACAACTTCCGAAAATCTGAACGTTTCTTGTAGACTGGATCACATTTACTGCAATCTATTCTATACCAATTGTAATTTCTCCTCCCAATTATTTACATCTGAGTTGGCAGTACAAGGGAATGCATTCTGAAAGGTATGTAGAGCAGGAATAAAAGCGAACGATGGATAATCTGAAAAAGTTCAATACATTTCGCTATTCCTACGTTTCGGTAACTACCGCAACCCAAAAGTAGTCTGGAAAATAGTAGCGATACCGGATGTGACGAAAGTGGCAGATATTAATTGAACACTGGAAACTCATTTCATTTCACATTTCACCCTGATACCTACCGTATCTCGAGAGCTTTCTGTCCAGCACATAACATATCAGATACAATATACGGAACAACAAGTAAAGCGGATAGACAAATAATCATTAGTTGTAAACCAAAAAGTAGAATGGATAGGGGACTCGGGATTTCATTTACATGGAGATGAAGACTAGTCATAATTGAAACTTGAAGTTTGTAGCTTTCTGAGTGAATCCAACACTAGAAATGAAGATGAACAGTTAGAAAATATTATCTGTGTTGAGGAGGTTTATAGGGTTGGTGAACCCAAACCACCTCAATGAGTGAGAGAGACAGTGACTTAGGAAACAAGACAACATTTAATACAAACGGTTTATTATCGTACTCCCAAAGGTCGAGCACCTTGGTTAGAGAGTTCTTGGATCCGGTGCCATTGTTGCAGTTGTTGGGAGCACGTCCTCTTGATGGTGTAGAACTTCCGGTAGGCGAGTAACTTCTGACGGTCGATCGGTGGATGGCTAACTTCCGATACTAATTGTTTGCAAATCAATAGCTTACATCGACAGTGACACGTAGCAAAGGTCATCCATATGTGGGTATGTCGCACGTGTCACTCGGTTAGTGGGTTTAACCTTTGAGGGTAACAATAAGTTCACCGTTGTATATATTAATAACCAGTCGGTTCACGTCGCCTAACGGCGACTGAACCTCTTTCCCAACACCACCTTTCTAAGTATTACAGCGCCTGCGGCGCTTCTCACATGGTTCAAACAATCAGGCTCTCAGAATTATCTTTTTCTTCTGGTCCTATAACTCAGCTTCAGTTGTTAGTAGTCTTTATTAGCTGAGCAGCCCGTTTCAGAATAAACAATTAAAACACCCTTACTTTTCTGATAAGATTTCGACAAATTACTTCAGAAGAACAGAAACTTGGTAACTCTGTTTTCCCCTTATCAAAAGGCAGGTGATCCTCTAAATGTTAAGTTTTTTTACTTTTGACTGATCGGCGGCGATGCCGCCTACCTCTTCTGAAGGCAAACTGAGGCGATATTTAGACAACTCCTTATTCTAGAACCTTCGTCGCCTGACGGCGACTGAACCTTCTTCTCAACACCACCCTTCTAGGTGTTACAGCTCCTGCGGCGCTTCTCACATGGTTCAAACAATCGGGGTATCAGAATTCTCTTTTTCTTCTGGTCCTATAACTTTTCTTCGATTGTTGGTAGTTTTTATTAGCTGAGCAACCCGTTCTAGAGAGAACTATTTAAACACTCTTATTTTTCTGATAAGATTTCGACAAATTACTTCAGAAGAACAGAAACTTGGTAACTCTATTTTCCCTCTCATCAATAGGCAATCGATCCTCTAAATATAAAGTTTAAACTTTTGATTGATCGGCGGCGATGCCGCCACCCTCCTCTGAATATGGCAAATATGGCAAACTGAGGCCATATTTAAACAAATTCTTATTCTAGAATTTGCTTCTTTTTTGAAGGTAACCGAGCTACGACAAAGTTCCTCATTCAGAAATCATGGGTCTCAGAATTAACTGTACTAAATACAGGGAATGTGTTCTTTGCCTGACTGAGAAACCTTTTACCAAATGAGAATTTCCTTTTCACATCTTCAAAAGATGCGTTTAAAGTATTCTTTTGAAGATTTTGACTTATCAGCGGCGATGCCGCCTCCCTCCCCCAAATTCTTTAAAGATTTTGTTTCATGAAATCTTCTGTTTAATTTGATTCAAAAAGTTTTGCTTCCTAAATTTTGGACTGTTCGGCGGCGATGCCGCCTCTCTTCTCTGGAATACTTCGAAACTAACACTATTTCACAAATTTCTAAGTTCAAAAGTTAAAGAAGCCCCTTATTCAGTCTATTTTGATTTCAATCCTTTTCATTCGTACCTGAGTGCTTCACAAAAATTCTCAAAGTTCTTAATGAAAACAAAACTCTTTATTCCCCTAAATATCTCACTCTTAACATGTCTGCCTACTAAGTTCCTGGTCGTTTTCTTTTATTTTCTCTTTGCATTAGTGGCTGTTGGTCCATCATCTCGAATAAAAACTAACTAACTAAAAAAAAAGGAAAAAATTTTGAGTTTTTTAACGATCGGCGACAATGCCGCATGACTTCCTCATGAAGATTCGGACGAAAGGTTTATTGTTAACTACTATCAGTTTCTGACTCGGTGTTTGTAGGATTGTGAATTTTTAAACACCGTCAAAGTTGGACCTCAATCATCCCTTCTGACAGAATTGTAGAGGTGTGTATAGAGTCAACAGAAAGATAGCTACTCCACCCTTTTGTTCTAAAATCTCGACCATAATTACAACTTTCATATACTGACTGTCTATGCTCTTATCAAAACAAAAAACCAAAAAACTTTTCGGACCTGGCGGGAACGAACTCACTACCCCGTGCGTAAGAGTCATCTGCGTAGACCGCTATACCAAATACGCGCGGCCGCGGCGCTCTCGAGAATGCAGTCAAGAAACACCGAGTCAGTAGTTTTGAGCTTTCAACCACCCTGTCGGGACACATCTTTTCTGAACGCTTTCTACTGTTGAAACCGACATCGTCTCCAGAGGACGTCAAATTTGATATTTTTGAAAAAAGAAAAGTTCGGGCATCATCTAAGGGAAATTTCCAATCTATCTATGTAGGTTTCATAAAAATTGGTCCACTACGGAGGGAGTTATGACATGCAACAAATAAATCGACAGACATACTCTGTTGAATATTATTAGTAAAGATAACGTAATAAAGTCTACGAGTTAGACGATACCAGTTGTGGAAATAATGATGGAGTATTATTTCCACGACACTGGGGGGACGGAATAGAACTTCCATAGTGGTAGCGTAATGGAAGTTCGTCCCATATTCTCTCAATAATAGAGTTTTTCTCGACAAGACGAGGGTTAGGTTGGAATCAGAATGGAAATTGTCGAAGTAGTCGCTTGAATCGATTGGGACTGAGTTTGATTTGTGTTTCTTCCTTCTATTTGAGTTTTCCTTCATGCTCTGGTATTATGACCAAGATCACGAGTTGATCAGATATTTGTATACTCTGTAGTTGATAGTTCTTATGTAGGTGTTCGGTTATTGATGACTGCAATATCCGAGCCTTTTACTGATTTTGTGAGGTCCTTTTATCGGAGAACACTTGCGGAAGTTGTACTGTAGCCTTCCTTGTCAGTTGCAAAGTGCTCCTGGTCCGTCTATCTTTCTTCTTTGCTGTTCCACTACTTTGGGCCCTTTCATGAAACCACAAATAGGATTGATTTTCGAAACCATCCTCAGAATGTCATCAGTGCGATGTTTCGGTGGAGTTTTCCAGGTGCCATGATGTGAGACATACGATACATCCCCTGGATCTTCGCTGCCCGATTTCTGACTGTTTTGAGTATCATCGCACTGTGATTATCACCGATTGTGTATTGTTTTTTTTTATCATACAATTTATGATATCTTAGTGTTTTGACCAAGTGTCATTGTGTTCTTCTCTTGCTGTGAAACAAGAGTAATGCATCCAGTCCATGTTCACGAATTGAACGTTGCTAAGCTTCAGTATGACCTCGATGGGATATTTTAAGGTCGGATAGACCAAATCGTGACATCGAGCATTTGTTTTTCGTAGCTAGGCTCGGTTATTTCCAAGTTGACATTCATCGTTTCTACGAATCAGGACGGTTTCCTTTGTTTGGTGTTTTCATTCCAGTCAGGTATAATCCGATGAGTACTGAATGAATTTAGGCGTATTGCGTAGTTTGGTTATAATTGTTGAACAACGTTGTGTTCCGGTTTGATAGAACCACAATTGGTTTGAACTGGAAAGGTGCACAGTTCTTTTTTTGTTGTTGCCTCGTCCGTAAGCCGATGACAACTTTGATGATCGACCATGCAAGTCTTACAGCTGCGTAGATCGGATGCTTGCTGTGTCGTTGTTGTCGCGGAAATTCCACGTTTCGCTTTTGGCCAAATTCACCAGTGAATGACTGTCGAGATTTTCAAGTTGGAAGACATCCAAGATGTTGTCGTAGTCCAGATTGCATATTGTAGATGATGTACAGAAGCTACCTTCGATTAGGTGCGATGGGTGTTGTGCCACGATTCAGGCTAATTCAATGCGATCATTGATATAATGAATAGATTTTAGTTATTCATGATGGGTAGGTACGAGACTTTTTGTTTTCAGAGAGAATGACTATTCAGATTTAGTTGTGGTGGTTCATTTTATAGGTCTGTTTCACGATTAGAAACTTCTCTCGTCTCGCTAGGATAACGTCCACGATATGACGCCCTACCAGTGGACCGTATGTTGCCACTCGTTTGGATCCTACCCGAACCCATACAGCCACGTATTGAGCAACAATTTTGCTTTACGATAGCTTTCTTCGAATAAGAGTTGCTTTGCTATGCGATTGGATATAGCTTATCTACGATAAGAGTAATGTATCCTTCGAGTAAGGTGATCAGAAGTTTGATTTAAATATACCGTGCTCACGTTCGAATAACGCGGCTTTAGTTGAATTGGTTCCGAGCCCTGCATTCTCTCACCCCACCAAAGTTCGACTAACTCTGGTCGATGCACCATGTTGAGGAGGTTTATAGGGTTGGTGAACCCAAACCAACTCAAGAAGTGAAAGGTACGGTTACTTAGAAGGCAAGACAAAGAGGAATAGATTAAACGGTTTATTATAGTTACACTTAAGATGATAGATACCTTTTCCTGACGACGAAGAACGTACGGTTCCAGTAGACGACGAACTTGATGATCGAGAAGCCGGCATGGCGAGGAAAGACGTTCAGAGGTGGCGGCGGTGTAGCTGCGATAACTGATAGATACTGATTAGATGTTTCTCGAGAGCTTCCGTTGACTTTGCCACGTAGTAGAGGTCGTTCCGGTGAGAAGAAATAGTGCATGTCATTCGGTCAGTGGGTAAGGTAGTTTATCAATCTTTGAGGGTAACAATAAGTTTACCGAAGTAATCTTTTTAATTATACGTGAAGGTGTCATGTTGAGGATGTTTATCGGGCTGGTGAACCCAAACCACCTCAATGAGTGAGAGAGACAATGACTTAGGAAACAAGACAACATTTAATACAAATGGTTTATTATCGTACTCCCAAAGGTCGAGCACCTTGGTTAGAGAGTTCTTGGATCCGGTGCCATTGTTGCAGTTGTTGGGAGCACGTCCTCTTGATGGTGTAGAACTTCCGGTAGGCGAGTAACTTCTGACGGTCGATCGGTGGATGGCTAACTTCCGATACTAATTGATTGCAAATCAATAACTTACATCGACAGTGACACGTTGCAAAGGTCATCCAGATGTGGGTATGTCGCACGTGTCACTCGGTTAGTGGGTTTAACCTTTGAGGGTAACAATAAGTTTACCGAAGTAATCTTTTTAATTATACGTGAAGGTGTCTTCGAGTAAGACTGACCCAGTTGGGGAAATATGGATGGAATATTATTTCCACGACAATCTGCCTACATTTTTCAAAAAAAGGTCGAATGAAACTGGTGATTGTAGGTGATCAGATTTTAGGTTTTCTCCACCTCTTTCTGAAAAAATTAAGTTCCTGCTGTTGCTCAAGCAGACCAGGAACTTTTGTAATCTTTGAAAATTAGATGGTCAGTATAGTATAGTTTGAAAGGCACATCTAACTATAATATTGAAAAAGTTTCGCAAATTACAGGAGGTCGGTGGCCAGGAGGTAGACGAAGGAAAAATACCTGAAATTTCCTAACAAGCTCCCCAGTTGCCTCCAGTTTTTATTTGTCTGTTTTTCATATAATCCTATCAGCAATTTGTCTTCCTTGTTGATACTTGTTGAACACCTAATAAAACAAGAAACGGGGACTTTTCTTTTTTAACCGTTTTCTGTTCTATCCCATTTCGCTATTGTAAATCAACAGTTATCTTTCTTTTTCATCTCCTGCGCTTTTCTGAACATTTCTTCATTTGAATTCCGCGCCAACATGTGCGACGCAAGCGCGCTCCGCTGGAGAAGAATCAAAAAGATTCGGCTATTTACGCGTTCCTTGCACTTCTTTTATGTGTCTGTGTTGGAGACTGTGTTTTGTATTTTAAATTTTTCTCTTTTTTCATTCTGGTGCGTCCAAAGTTGCTACAAAAAGCAAAAACGACAAATCTGCGCCAGCCAACGTTGATTTGTACATTGCTGATTTCGCAGGTTTTGCAGTTGAAAAATTAAGGATGAGCAATAACGCATAACTGTGATTAAGCAAATCTAGAAATCAACTTTCGCCGGCGCAGATTTGTCGTTGTAGCAACTTTGGACGCAACATTCTTTTTTAATTTTAAAATCAATAAATTTTAGCCAATTTCAGAAAAATGGCCGAAATTCCACCAAACATTCCAATCGATCTTCGCACCCTCATTTTCTATAATATTTATCAACAAAAAACGATCGAAAAATCATATGAAAACTACGAAAAATTGTGTTCTGCGACAGGAAAGCTGCCGTTTTCGTTTGAAAAATTCGAGAATTTTTTCCATTTATGTTCGAAGGAGAGTCTCTCTAGGCAAGCGTTTATGAATAAAAAAAATTCGAGAAGTTATTTAATTTTCAGAGATTTAGATATTCGTTTATGCGTTCTTTCCGATGTAATCAATGAAAAATCAACGGAAAAGTCATTAAAGGACTTGCGAAAAGTGTTTGGAAAAGAAACAATTGAAAAGGATGATCATGATTATTGGAGCGAAAGATTTAAAAATTCAAGGTGAGCAGTGTGTGTTTTTCGAAATTTCTTATTCGAAAATATCTATTTTCGAAAAAAATTCGAATGCTATTCGAATAATTTTTCGAATATTCGTTCGAACAGTTGTTCGAAATTTTAATCGAACAATTATTCGAACATTTCTTTCGTTGAAGAGCTGCAAGATTTTGGAACCGAAGAACTTTACTGTGAAAAAAATAAAGTTTGGCCAAGGATTTTCAAAAAAAATTTTCGCGCCCAAAACGCTTTAGTTCACAAATGCACTAAAGTGTTTTGGGCGCGAAAATTTTTTTTGAAAATCCTTGGCCAAACTTTATTTTTTTCACAGTAAAGATAAATATGAAATTTGAATTGATTTTCGTACGTTTTTTTTCAATGTATAATTATATTTTTGATTTAAAACTTTGCTCAATTTTAAAAAATGAAGATATGTGTCAGCTATTTCGAATGTTTTGAACAGTTCAGATGGAAATTTATCCACAAAACTAGCAATTCTTGCGAAAATTTTCCGTCGGGAAACAATACTTTTTGAAAAAAAGTAAAAATGTTCAAATTTTATTAGAAACGATATTCGAAAATTGTTCGAATAAAATTGCCTTCGAATACTATTCGAACAATTATTCGAATAGTTCGAATATTTATTCGAACATATTCGAATAAGTATTCGAACAAAATATTCGAACAGTATCCGAAAAATATTCGAATAATTATTCGAATAAATTTTCGAATAATTATTCGAACGTTGTCGAAAAACACAAACTGAAGGTGAGTTAGCGATTTAATTTTTCCGAAATTGTTGAATAATTGTTGCAGTTCTCCATTCAATCTTTGCACTTTTTCCGATTTGCCGATCGAAACTGTGGTGAAATTCGTTGAAAGCTTCGACATTGCAAAAATGTGAGTTCGTCATTCCTCATAAAATCTTTTAAAAATTTGAATTTTTTCAGTCGACAGCTTCGAAATGTGTCACATGGACTTCAGAACATTTTGGATGTAGAAGTGAAACCACCGTGCAAAAAGATTCAAATCAATATTCGAGATCGTGGCTTTTTCGTAGAGTATCGTGATAATCGCTACTTGAAAATGAAAGTTAATGCAGTCGAAAAAAAAGAAAGAGAAAGAAATAAAAGTAGAAGATGTAGCGATTCTATTCAAAGAGGTGTCTCCTGAACTGAAAAACCCGAAGCTTCGATTAAGTTTCCTATTTATTGATTTGGTTTATGGTTATTACAAGGTTTCGGGACATTTGGAATGGAGATCTCATCCTGAATTCAATGAGGCACGTCAGAAACGAATCGACGATTTCAAAGGGTTTCTCGCCTCAATGAATCACAAAATCCATTCGACATTTTTAACGATGACGGCGAGTAATGTGGAAGATGTGGTCACAGTTTTGAGATGTTTGAAGTCTGGAATTCTTCGAAAGATAACACTGACAATTGAGCAGGAGTCTGAGAGCACGCTGAATATTGGTGAAATGGTTGCGACGGATCAGTGGAAACAGGCCAAATATGTCACGATCAGGCTTGTTCGGAAAAAACTTTTCGGAAAATCGGAAACGGAATTTGTTTTCCGATTTTCCTTTTCGGAAAATCGGATATCCGAAATTTTTTCCGAATTTTTTTTTCGGAAAAACCGGAAAATTCGGAAAATTTTGGAAAATGACAAAAACGACTTATTCGGGCTTGAAATCAAGGAATATAATGGATATATCAATGATATTATTGAGAGTAAGCAATAAAAACAACATATTAATTGTCAGGCCCGCTATTCTGATGGCCAAACCCATCAACCGAATGTTTTGTTTTTTTTTCAGTACCTCAAAAAATCAAATTTTCCGACTTTTTTCGGAAAATTTTCCGACTCTTTCCGAAAATTTTCCGAAAACCCAATTCGGAAAATTTCCATTCGGAAAAATTTTCCGAAAAATAAAATCGGAAAATTTTCCGTCGGAAAAATTGTCCGAAAAAAGTCGGAAAATCGGAAAAATCGGAAATTCCGATTTCCGGTTTTGAACAAGCCTGGTCACGATCAATAAATTAATCTCATCGTCAATCGAGCATTTTTACCACTTTGATACATTTGATATTCGTGTCCAAGAGATTTCAATTGAAGAGATTGTCAAGTTAGTAGATGTAGGTGCCTTTTAGTTGCTGCCTAATCATAATAATTATTATTTCAGGCACTCTCCAAATCGCCCGACTTCACTGCATGCACAATATACAAGAGGAACTGTTTGGACACGGAAGCACTCAAAAGAACGCTGAACCTTGAAAATCGTGATCCTTTTCAAACATACCCGATCCCTAATTCAAATCTATTCATCAACTTTGTCTCTGGTATCAAAATTACTCGAGGCGAAGAAGATCCCCGTTCACCGCGTTTGTAAAAGCTCTCTGCCTAATAAATTATCAATATCCGGTTGTGCGTTATTACCATCTTAAAAAACGAATTAGGTCAATTACCACTCGGAAATTATGAACTCTTATGTTGTTCAAACAATTTGGAAAACGAAAAAAAGGTTTGAAAATTGGTAGAGAATTTGAAAAAAAAAGTTTCGAGATCAAGTTGAAAAGGAACTGGAGGAAAAAGAGAGATGTCAATTGAAATATCCACAATGAATGAAGTTAAAGAAAAGGTACAATATAAAATTGAGAAATTGCAATCAGTGGTGTTTTAGAATATGCAACTTCTCTCTGAACAATTAAGTGAGAATGCAACCGAGCCCAAAGACAGCCGGCATTAGTGGAAAACGATTGAGATTGGCGGAAAACAAGCAAGCAGTCACAAAGTATTCGGAATCTACGATTGAAGATCTCTTTTTTTCTTTTGTATTTATTTATTGTAGGAGGGACATGCCACTTATGCTACACCAGATCTGGAAAATAAGTTTTCAATGTCCGAAGAACGATTAAGAAAACGGAGGGATATAGTAATGATTATGCGTTTATGCTAGAACACTAAACAGTTATGTGCTTTACTAAAGGTTTATTAGTCTATTAATCACGATTACAGATAAAGGGGCGCGGGGATAAAGGATACAAGAGTGAGTAAAAGGCAACAAAGGTGGGATCAAGAAGATCGGCCTGGAATGAGCTTGCGCTCGGCCTTATATACTGGTGCGGGGGTGGGAGACATTGGCGCCCGCGGGCGTCAGGCAAACGGGAGAGGTCAAATGGTGTGAAAATGACAAAGGGTGAGAGATAGAAGTGCGCGTGGAGACGCAGACATTAAAAGTTAGAATTATCAGTCCGTTGAATCCAGTCGATACCTTACACCTCCCTTCTTTTATTCGAGATCGTCCTCGATCGTTCGTAGAACGGACTGATGATTCGATCCATTGATCATCCTTCAGCTGCTTGGTTTGGACCACGGTGTTGCCTGATTGACACGAAGTGTGTTGCCGAAGTGGCCAGAGCTCACGTGACTAGAATGTCCAGTGTAGAACCAACGGTTGCAGTGAACGAGTTTCTCTAGAAACCGAACAAAAGTCATGGAAATTTGGGGTTCAAAAAAGGGGTGAAAATTGGTTTTGGAAACCGCTTTTCCTAGGTCTACACCAAGAAATTCATCCAGGATGACATTTCCCGGCTCCCTTTTTTACACGAGACCGTCCCTGGTCTACTAAACCAAGTTAAACTTAGACCTAGGAAACTTATTCTTTTGGCCAAATATTGTCCAAAGGGCCATGGCGCTTGGTGGGTCTGCTTGACTTGTCTGGTCCCTGCTCGCGGAGCTGCTGTTGTCTCTCCGGAGTCTATCATTCCACTCCTTGAGCTCGTGGATTCGGAGGTCCTGCCACAGAATCATCTCGCGAAGGCATGACGCGGTATATTTCCACAATCGCCCCCCACTCCGGAAGGACCCCCCACGTTATGGTATCACCCCCCATCCCACAGGTTTGGGGTATGATTCCATGGTGGGGGGTTATAACAGAGCGGGGGGTGATCATGAACTTTCGACAGTCCATGATCGCCCCCCAAGAACGGGAATGGGGGGTCATTCTGAACCCTTAGGTATACTTCCACTATCACCCCCAATGAAGTTCACAATTGCCCCCCTACTTGTACGGTATATTATCTCCCCCCCCATGGGGGGCAATCATGGAATCACTATCAGAGTGGGGGAGGAAAGTGGAAGTACTATATGTTTCCACAATTGCCCCCGCCCGGTTCGAGTAAAGACTGGATCTTTGAACCTAAGCCTAAGATCTAGAAGAATCCTAAGCCTAAGATTTAGAAGAAGCCTAAGCCTAAGATCTAGAAGAAGCCTAAGCCTAAGATTTAGAAAAAAACCTAAGCCTGAGATTTAGAAGAAGCCTAAGCCTAAGATTCAGAAGAAGCCTAAGCCTAAGATTAAGAGAAAAACTAATTGATGAGCCTGAAAATGTGGGGGAGGAATGTGGAACTACTCCAAGTTTCCACAATCACCCCCCATAGAGTTCACAATTGCCCCCCTATTTTTACATGGGGGCAATTATGGAATCCTTATCAGAGTGGGGGAGGAATGTGGAACTAGTCCATATATCCATAATCACCCCCAATAGAGTTCACACATGACCCTTACTTACCCCTAATGGTCCCTACTTGCCTCTATAACCATCCTGGAGTCTTCGATAAGTCGAAATAAATAAGAAATCCTAATAAAAACGAACTGCTACTACGAACTCGAGGGACACGCGGTGCATTGAAAGGTCACGAATTTTTAAAACTGAATCGATAATGAAAGGAAAATGGGGGGCCATTCCCTACCGTGCAGGTGGGGGGCAATTGTGATAGAGGTGGGGGGTGAAAGTGAACGTACACCGCATGACGCTTCTTCTTCAGCATCCACCTGGATGGTCTGGTGGTTGCTCATGGGATCCTTTGACTTTTGCTGGTTGGCCACTGACCGCTGCTTCAGCTTGTGGCTTCTTGCCATGTGTCCTACTTTACCACAATAGTGACACTTTCCTGTAAAAGTAAGCAAGATTTCTCTTCGACTTACCTTGGGATCGTTCTCAAGACTGCGACCTCTGTAGTCGTCGTCCCGACCGTGTCGTTCTGACCGATGGTCCCGACAGTCATCTTGATCTTTGTGATTGGTTGTCGTGTTTGACAACGAAGCTGCCGGTGGCGCAAGCAATTGGATGGGCTCCGGCGGTTGCTGGTTGGGAACGAGACATGCTTCTCCTTCACGGGCCGTGTACCGGGTCTGATCTATCGTCGATTGTGCCCCCCGTATGACCAGGCTTTTGATTGCCTGGTTCAATCCTTCCAGGAACTTCTCAAGTGTGACGTCTTCCTTCTGGTACTCGAGGTTCTTCTGATACTCGTGGTACGACTGCTTAGCCAGTTTGATGGTCCTGTGGAAGAGGGAATCGGCAGATGACTCGCCTGGCAACTCATTGCTTGATCGCGAACGAGTCTTGTTCCGCTGCACATGGCTAGTGCACTCGAACATCTCTTTCAAACCTTGAACCAGTTCGTTGAGTGTCGACTCTGGCTTTTCTATCAGCATGCTTTCAGCTCTGTGTCGTGCTCGATACTTGAGGACGGTGAGGAATGCTCTCCTGGAGTCTTCTTGTGAAGCATCTGGATTGATCGTGACCAATTGATCTTTGAATGACCGCACGGAATTGTTGATGTCTTCATGGGCTGGTAACGAAGTTGCCGACTTGAACGGTGGTGCCATGACGTGAGGTAGAAAGCCTTCTTCTTTGTTAATCTCCGCTCGCCTTTGATTGACTTGATTGGCTTCATCCTCATCCTCATCGTTGGCTTCAGAAGCAGCCGCTTCCTGGATCTTTGGAAAGTTTCCGTTGCTGAGTCTCAATGGAGGTGTGCTTCCGGGAGATGTGGTTCCTCCGCTTGCTGTCACAGCTGCTTGCACGTCTTCCGGATTTGGCGATGTGATGTCAGGATTAGCGTGTGGAATGCTCTCGTCTTTCTCCTCTTCAGGTTGAGGGCTTCCGTTCCTAATCGGAGTCATATTGTTAGCCATGGGTGGATGACTATTCTCCATGATGCCTTCTCTAGCATCGATCAACCTCTGCGACCAATCCATGTCGGCAGCAGATTCATCACGAGAAACGCCCTGCTGTCTCATGACAACAGGGGTGTGTGAGATCTGTGGGCGTAAGCCACGGTTCGAAGACAATGAACGAGCTCTTGGAGAAGTGGGGGTAGTTGGAGAAATGACACGGTGGTCATCCCATTTTCCGACCATGTCCACTACTCCGGAACAGAGACACGTTTCACTTACCTTCCTTTCTAAGCATTTGATCTTTGTCGACGGGGAATCCACCAATTGGCTTGTTCTACTCGCTTCGAAGATTGTTCGGTTCATCTGACCGGTGCGCGATACCAAGTTGTTCGGTTGTTCGGCTTGGATTGTCTCGACTGCATCCCATGTAGTTGCCAGATTCTTCCGTGCAGTGGGAAATGCTCTTTTCTTGTCGTCTTCTGACGTTTTCTCATCGATTGTTGCTATTCGATCTTTGTTTGCCGAAGCGGAGACGTTGCAGTCTTCTCTGGCTGTTTCTGTCAATACTCGAGGGACAGAATCTTCTCCATTGTCCTCTTCAGTTGCCTTGACTGGTTCCTCGGTGTATCCAAGCAATTGATGCTTCCATGTACCATCGATATCTGAAAGGCTTTTCAGATCTCGGAGTTCTCCAATCTCTTTCAATTGGTTAACAATTAGGTTGGCATCCGAGCCAACGCCCGACATACCACCTGTTTCGGTTGGGTTTTGACTGATGCTCGGGTTTACACCCGACGCATCCTTCGGTTGGGTGTGAATCACTGTGGAGGCTTCGCCGGTGCCACAAGCGTTCGACGGAGGGATGACACGGTGGTCATCCCATGTTCCGACTTCGCTCGTGGCCACGCCTGCGGCTACGCCTCCTTCTTTTTCGCTGTTCGATGTTCGCTCCAGCCTGGAAATGTGTTTAATGAGCGTACGATTTAAGACGAAAACGAACGGAAATAGGCTGAAATCGACGAATGTTAACAACAAAAACGAGGAAAATTTTAGGCCAAGACGAATTTGGTGTCTTTATAGGCAAATTCTACAATTTTGACAGCATTTTGTCGTTAAAAATTGCTGAAACGCTTGCGAAAAATTTCTTAAAGCATCTGAAACGCGAAAACATCGACAAAAAGGAGCAAAAATGCGACAAAACGGCGTCGGCGAAGTTTCGAAAATGACGAAATGACGTTTTGTTGTTGTTTACGTCGACTGTGGGCGACGCGGCTCGCGTCGCGCGCGCTCTCGTGTTGAGACCCGTCGACGGCCGCCGCACGTGTGCCTTTACTACAGTAACCTGAAAATAAGTTTTTACTGTACTCCATCGATTTTCGGTGAATTCCTCTGCCGATAACTGGAAATCTGGGGTTTTGAGAGAACGCCGCAGACTTTTCAGATGTTTTCCGTGATTGGACAGTGATGTTGCGTCCGGTGAACAACTTCGACGACGAAATGCTTCCTTGAGCGGAAACTGATGACCATTTCGCGTCTACTTCGTTGAAAACCCACTTCTGGCGTGGTTTTCCCTGTGCAAAAGGGCTAAATTTACAGGTTTCTTCCTTCTACCTGTCTCCAAACTTCTTGCTGCTCCTGTTGGAGGCTTCTGATACCATCCCTAGCCTGCGTAGGGGCTAAACTTACTATTTTTCTGCTTACTGACCATCCCTTGACTGCGAAGGGGGTGTATGTACGCGAATCTTCTGTACATACCACTTCCATGCTCGCGTCCGAGCGCTGTCTCTGCCTTGCACCTACGGCAAGTCATCCCTAGTGACTATAGGGGGAGCGGACACAGTCACGATGCTGTTCTCACCTCGCTATGTCCGTGTCGACCTTGCGGACCATCCCTGCTTTGAGGGGCTTGTGTATACAGGCTTGCTGTTCTCACCTTACTTCATGCTCTGAAGCGGAGCAAATATCTTCACTTTTCATCCGATCAGCTGTACTTCGACGACCATCGCGAATGGAAAAATTGGCTCATCACTTTCTGCTATCTCGCGACAACAGAAATGCAATGGTTTTAGTTGTGGAGAATGCTTTCACACTCAGTTACAGATTGAAACTGCGAGGCCTGAGAGTTGTGGGGTTCGTTTGAGAGATGACGCGGTGGTCATCCCATTATCAAACTTCCCGCACTACTCTGTACCAGGACCTCGAATAAATTTACCTTTTGTGTGACTGCGTGCAGTTGTGCAGATGTTCTTTGTCGTTGAACTATTCCTTGGCTGTTGACGATGCCAGATTGTCGTTTGCGCGTCGAAGTACCAAATGTGCTTCGTACCAGCTGAAACGGGATAACCGAGGGGGAGCTCTGCCGGCGGGAATAACCGGACAGAGAAACGATAACGAGTTTAAACGGGCCGAAAAATTGTAATGCATTAACAATTTTGTTAAGAGGGGAAGTAGGGAATGCGACAATGGACGGCGGTCCAATGTGAGCTCACGAATCTAGGCAACCCCAGCAGTTCCTACTTTAACCGGTGAAGACGGTTCTTACAGTCGCGCTTCCCAATAACCTAAATGAAACCCAAAATGTTAAATTTTACCTAAAATACTAATGAAATCCTACAATTACTAACCTAAAACTACAGGCGGGCCCTCCTGTTAACTAGAAAAAGGAAGTAAAAGCCCGTGCGCACTAAAAATCAATAAAAAACGGGGTGGGTGGGTGGGTGTTTAAACGTCTCAAAATTGAGACGCAACTCGCTGCTACCAGTAATGATTATGCGTTTATGCTAGAACACTAAACAGTTATGTGCTTTACTAAAGGTTTATTAGTCTATTAATCACGATTACAGATAAAGGGGCGCGGGGATAAAGGATACAAGAGTGAGTAAAAGGCAACAAAGGTGGGATCAAGAAGATCGGCCTGGAATGAGCTTGCGCTCGGCCTTATATACTGGTGCGGGGGTGGGAGACATTGGCGCCCGCGGGCGTCAGGCAAACGGGAGAGGTCAAATGGTGTGAAAATGACAAAGGGTGAGAGATAGAAGTGCGCGTGGAGACGCAGACATTAAAAGTTAGAATTATCAGTCCGTTGAATCCAGTCGATACCTTACAATATGTTGGTAGAACACACATACCAAAAATTGGAGCACCTTGACTATTCTAAATTTCGTGGTCCTAGCCGAGGCATATGATACACATTCGCTGAAGAGCTGAAAAGTTTTGAGGATGATTCCCACTTCTACGACTCTGCATCAAGCTCTAATTTTATTTAGTTCGTTAATTTTGTCCATTAATTGTATTCTTCGATCAACTGAAATACTGCGGAGCTCTTCGGAATTAATCAAATACCTTGTATTTTACAGTAAGAAAGTCGACTAACGTTTGCTCGCTTTTTGCTATATTTTTATGTTAAAGTGTTTTGAATCATACTGGATTCTTTATTTTCATGTTCTTCTCGATGTTTTTATCGAAAAAATAACAAAAAACTATCCCGATTTCACTTTTGCCTTCATTTTTCCTCTCTACCTTCTATAACACTATTAGAGAGGTGAGAGAGTGGAAGGCGACAGGCAGCGAGACAAAATCGCGATTTCGCTTGTAGAAGACCGTGTAAGGTTACGGTGGCCGAAGTCACTGATTTTTCTAGGCCACGAGTAGTAAAATCCCGACAAATCTGCGCCAGCCAACGTTGATTTGTACATTGCTGATTTTGCACGTTTTGCAGTTGAAAACTTGAGTATGAGCAATAACGCATAACTGTAAATAAGCAAATCTAAAAATCAACTTTGATCGGAGATTTTTCGTTGTAGCAACTTTGGACGCAACATTTTTTTCATTTTAAAATCAATAAATTTTGGCCAATTTCAGAAAAATGGCCGAAATCCCTCCAAACATTCCAATCGATCTCCGAACACTCATTTTCTATAATATTTATCAACAAAAAACGATCGAAAAATCATATGAAAACTACGAAAAATTGTGTTCCGCGACAGGAAAGCAGCCATTTTCGTTTGAAAAATTCGAGAATCTTTTCCATTTATGTTCGAAGGAGAGTCTCTCTAGGCAAGCGTTTATGAATAAAAAAAATTCGAGAAGTTATTTAATTTTCAGAGATTTAGATATTCGTTTATGCGTTCTTTCCGATGTAATCAATGAAAAATCAACGGAAAAATCAATAAAGGACTTGCGAAAAGCGTTTGGAAAAGAAACAATTGAAAAGGATGATCATGATTATTGGAGCGAAAGATTTCAAAATTCAAGGTGAGTTATCGATTTAAACTTTCAAAAATTGATGAAAAACTGTTGCAGCCCTCCATTCAATCTTCTCACATTCTCCGATTTGCCGATTGAAATTGTGATGAGATTCGTTGAACGGTTCGATATTGCAGAAATGTGTGTTCGTCGTTCCTTTGAAAATCTCCTCAAAAGTCTCATTTTTTTCAGTCGACAGCTTCGAAATGTGTCACATGGACTTCAAAAAATTTTGGATGAAGAAGTGAAACCACCGTGCAAAAAGATTCAAATCAATATTCGAGATCGTGGCTTTTTCGTAGAGTATCGTGATGATTTCAACTTGGAAATGAAAATTGAAGCAGTCGAAAAAAAAGAAAGAGAAAGAAAAGAAGAAATAAAAGTAGAAGATGTAGCGATTCTATTCAAAGAGGTGTCTCCTGAACTGAAAAACCCGAAGCTTCGATTAAATTTCCTATTTATTGATTTGGTTTACGATTATTCCACGGTTTCGGGACATTGGGCATGGAACTCTCATCCTGAATTCAATGAGGCACGTCAGAAACGAATCGACGATTTCAAAGGGTTTCTCGTCTCAATGAATCACAAAATCCATTCGACATTTTTAACGATGACGGCGAGTAATGTGGAAGATGTGACCACAGTTTTGAGATGTTTGAAGTCTGGAATTCTTCGAAAGATAACACTGACAATTGAGCAGGAGTCTAAGAGCACACTGAATATTGATGAAATGGCTGTGACAGACCAGTGGAAACAGGCCAAACATGTCACGATCAATAAATTAATCTCATCGTCAATCGAGCATTTTTACCACTTTGATACATTTGATATTCGTGTCCAAGAGATTTCAATTGAAGAGATTGTCAAGTTAGTAGATGTAGGTGCCTTTTAGTTGCTGCCTAATCATAATAATTATTATTTCAGGCACTCTCCAAATCGCCCGATTTCACTGCATGCACAATATATAAGAGGAACTGTTTGGACACGGAAGCACTCAAAAGAACGCTGAACCTTGAAAATCGTGACTCCCTTCAAACATACCCGATCCCTAATTCAAATCTATTCATCAACTTTGTCTCTGGTATCAAAATAACTCAAGGCGAAGAAGATCCCTGTTCACTGACTTTGTAAAAGCGCCATGCTAAGTATCAAAATCCGGTTGTGCGTTATCACCATCTCAAAAAAACGAATTGGGTCAATTATCATTTGGAAAGTGTGAACTCTTATGTTGTTCAAACAATTTGGAAACGGAAAAAAAGGTTTGAAAATTGATAGAGAGTTTGAAAATCAGCAAAAATTTTCAGTTGCGAGATCAAGTTGAATAGGAACTGGAGGAAAAAGAGAGAATGTTCACTGAAATATCCGAAATGAAAAAAAGGCGCTTTTGATATAGAAAAGGTAAACTATAAAATAGAGAAACTGCATCTAGTTGTGACCAATGTGTAAGTATCGATATGACTTTCTCGATACTAGCCTATTTCGAGAAATTTCTTGGGAAAAATTTCTCGAAAATTTCCGGGAAAGGTATCGAGACGTCTCGAAAGTATTGTAAGGTATTCGGTCAATACCTTAGGCCTGCTAGCTGTCTTAACCAATCCCCCATTCAACCCTCTATCTCTAACCATTACAATCTTACATCTTTCAGGTCGAAACTGCTCGCGTCCGCTCACAGTCTCTCTCAAACAACATCGTAGACCTGCCATTGTCATCATCACCGCCGACGACGCAACGACACTCCGCTGTTCCTGGTTCTCCCGCTCATCACCCAAGGCACCACCAAAAGAGACTCATTAACTCCGCCCTTTTTTCGCCCTGTATAAGCTGACATTTCTCTTAATCTAGGCAGTTCTTACGGGGTTCCGACCCGAGACCACTTTCCTCCTTGTTTTCCACCTTTTAATTCCTTTATTGTAAGCTTAAAGTTTCTTCTAATAAATTAGTAAGTAAAGTACAAAAGTCGTATGTTGTTACTGTATTTCTCGAGAAATTTTGAGTGATTTCTCGATACTTTCTCGATACTTTCGAGACGTCTCGATACTTTTCCCGGGAAGTTGTACTTTTTCAACACTGTTATTTTTCTTCAGTGTGTTTTGAAACCGGACGTTTCAAAACCGGTCATTTCGCCACCGGACGTTTTGAAACGGTTGAGAAACGGCAGGTTACGAAATCTCCGGTTGCGAAATGACCGGTTTTGAAATGACCGGCTGCGAAATGACCGGTTTCTAAACATTCAGTTTCAAAAAACACTGCAGACTGTTTGATTTATCGGGAAATTATCGAAACTCCGGGTCTCGATACCATCAAAGTAGTATACAGATTGTTTTAGGTGCATGCATAACGCAGGGGGCGGGGCTTGCGCCTCTTCCACCCACTGCGTTATGCATACGCTCCTAAAACAATCTGTGAAAGTAAATGGTACTACTTGATAAGAAAATACGATATTCACTGATTGGTGATAACTGATAAGAGTGTTGAGTTGAAAGATGGAGTAGTATGGAAATTAGGTGTTGAAGGGATATGTTGAGATATGATAAAGAAGGAAATAAGGAGGTGATTACTGATAAGGTGATTACTGATAAGGTGATTACTGATAAAATGATAACGGATATGATGATCACGGTAAAGTGGTTATCCGAACTACATTGCTCGAATTCCCAAAAAAAGTGATTAGTGATAAAGTGATAACTGATAAGGTGATAACTGATAAGGTGAGTACTGTGAGGGGATCATCAGTTCACTACAGTATTCCAAAATCCAAAAGTAATTATTTGAGCAAGTGATAACTGATAAGGTGATAAGAGATAAGGTCTGACTGGTAGAGGATAACCAGTACTCTGATAGAACCAAAAAAATTACGGTGAGGAAAATTTCATGATAAAAAAAAGATTACTGATAAGTTCAAGGTTAAAAAATGATTCAAAAATGATTCAAAAAACGAGAGCGAAAAAAAACCGCAGCTCGCTAGACCGCATGACGACAAGAATGAGCTTTTTCACGAAAACTACCCATATTTGTAACGAAATCTGAGAACCGGTTTCAAGAGATCAATTAATCATGTTTTTGAGTAAGAATTCAAAGTTCTTTCCATGTGTGAACATTTCCCGACACGGGAAATTTGATTTTCAACCCTGATTATTCCTATTTTACTGTTTTTATTTTCATGTGACTATGGCTACGTTTTAAAATTTCCATTCTCTCCAGTAATAGCAGATGTTCTAGTTCGTTAGTAACAACTTGTTACCACCCAATTGAAATGTGTGCAGTTCGTATTCAATGTCATTCAACAAACTCGGACATTGATTAATAGCTCTTTTCCAGTTGTGGGCGGAGCCTAAATTATGTATATAAACTTGAACGAATGAACAAAGCCTCATTATGCTTTCCCGTTTTGAGTATTTTCTTGACCAAAACTTCCCCAATTGGAAATCTTTATCAGATGATGTTCTCAACCAAATTTTGGACGATTTTGTCGGAAGTATTCATTTACGAATTCGACACCGTCGCTGTACCATTTATGGAGTTCCACAAATCTCAAGAAAGTAAGCTTCATAATGATTAATATTTATCTGAAACTATTTTTAGCCCCAAACACGAGTATTGGTGGTCAAACGGTCATTTAGTGAGTATAGTCAGCTACATACAACGGGAATGGGCGGTCCAATCCAACCACCCATCAGGTCCATATGTTTATATCAAAAAAAGATAAAGGCAGTTTGTATCCAATCGATTTGATTCATCACATTGAGACGGAGACAGATGAAGAGATACGAGAGCGACAACAGTTGGAGAAGAAGGAGAGATGGGATGCATTAATATCTGTGTCAAAACAGATTACTGTTCTAGGAAGAAAACATGGATATGTTAAAGACTTAAACTTCAAAAATGATATTCGTAGAAAAGTTGAAAAATTAGCTCGACGAATGATTGGAATAACCCTCAACTCTTAAATGACATTTGTTCTGTTTGTTCTTGTTTTATTTTCTTATCCTTCAATTTTCAAATAAATTAATTCATTAAAAATAGCCTTCAGTATCAATGATTGAATTTCACTAATAGTCAGAGTGTTTTTTCAGTTCAAAGTAAGAGTTTGATTTTTTACCATCGTTTTTTTTTGATTGGCGTGAAATTTTGGAAAACAGTGATTAAATACCCCAAATGTATGCGTACACAAACATGTACCTGAAAATAGTCAGATGTACACACAATAAAAACAGTGAAAAATACCCTCATTTTGGTGGAAAACTAGAAAAACATTGATAAATGTGACGAAATACCCTATTTTTAGCATATCAAAAAGGAAAATTGATAAATTAGTGCTTGAAATCCCCCTCGTGCACATACATTTCCACACTCATCCACACATGTATCCATAAATTTATCCACACATAGTCACATAGTTACGCACAAAAAGTTGGTCAGTTCCCCGTTTTTTCTATTAAAACCTTTAGTTTCTTGGAAAAAAGTGAAAAATTACCAATTTTCTTAGACATAAATTTGAAAAATTTACACTCCTACATATCAACCCATGTACTCACACATCTTCAATTCCATGTGCAACCAAAACAAATAGATAAATTACTCTCATTTCCTCTTGAAAAGCGAAAAAATATTGAACCAAAGTGGTGAAATTGACAAATTTTCGTACATATCCATAGGCAGACATAAGTCAATACCAGGACCCACACGCTTATTTCATATATTCACGCTAAAAAGTGTGTAATTATCACTCTTATGCATACATACTCATGCATGCACACATTCATAGCCTGGATACACACAAAAAAAAGTATTCAATTACCCAGGTTTCATATGAAATTCGTCAGAATAGAGAAAAAATTATCAATTAACACTCTTATGCCTACATAAACCGCATATGTACTAACAAATAGCCACACATAATCACATGTGTACACACTTAAAAGTTTCAAACTACACTAATTTTGAAGGAAAATGTACAAAATCTTGTGAAAAATTATTAAATTATTAAGATCTTCCATTTAAATCATGAAAATAACTTCGAAATGAACAATAACTCCTCATATACAGACATACTCATACAATCACATGAATACACACGGAGAAATACTCAGTTACCCATTTTTCCAATGGCATTCGTCCGAAAGTACAGGAAAAAAGTGATTAATTACCCTCACACGCTCACATTCCCGCACATGAAACTAGATAAACCTAGATATATTACCCTCATTTTGGAAGAAAATTGAGAAAATCATGGAAAAAAGTGATGAAATACCCTTATTTTTTTGTATATCCAAAGGAAAAATGAAAAAATTGAGAAATTAGTGATTGATTAACCCACATAAACATACATTTCTACACACATCCGCACATGTATCTACACATAATCACAAGTTACGCACAAAGAGTTAGTCAATTCCTGTTTTTTTCTATTAAAAAACATCTAATTTCTTTAATAAAAGTGAAAAATTACCAATTTTCATAGATATACTTGTAGACCACCCTCATATTCATACATATCCAGCCATAAATACCCATGTATCCACATGTACATACAAACTGAATACATATGGATACATGCTGAAAGGTTTTATTAATCACCACTAAATCCAACCAATGTTCTATTTATCACAACACTTTCTTTTTGAAAGTGAACGATATCTAGTGTGTTCTTCAATTTCCAGTTTAATCTCAGTATATTGAAAATGTTATGGGCCTATTCTTGGACAGCGAAAAACGTTTTTCGTTGCCCAAGAATAACCCGTTATTGAAAGGACACATGCAGAGATAAAACAGCAGGAGGTATCTCTTTCGGAATGTGCGCGCGCATGTTTTTCCATTTTTCATACAAAAATGAAATAATTTATCAATTTTGTGGACATATTTTGTGGATTATTACTGTTTTCCAATTAATTTGGACACTTGTGTGTTTCTTTAATTAAGAAAGTTAGTTATTAATCATGTTTCGGGAATACTGGAGTTTTTTTAATGAACAAAAACATGTTTATAGAATAGAAAAATTGTAGGACATAACGAAAACACAAGAGTAAAAAACTAGTTAAAGTAGGTTGGAGCGACACCCTGCAGAGTTTGACTCTTGAGAGTTTGATAGTAAATAAAGAATTTTAAAGATTCAACAGTACGGGTAATCTTCAATTAATGGACAATTTAGATAATAACCAGAAGGTAGTGTTTTACCATCTGGTAGAACTCGAACTTTGTCCATCACCGGTTTGAGCTGTTTGACAAAAGGCGTTGTCGTAACATTCCCCAATACTTGTGCTCGACGCATTGTTCTTTCCGGGGCCAAAATAATGTTCGTCTGGCCATCAAGAAACTGTCTGACCTGAAATTTTTAAGTTTGTAAATTTAAGTTTAAATAAATTTACCGAAGATTCCATGGTTTCCATGTTGATTATTCGACTGGTTGACGAATTGAGGACTACTCCTTTGAACTTTGTAACAATTTTTTCTGCTTTTGTTTCTGTGTGTACCAATCGATAAGAATACACTTTTGATGCCATGCAAACAATCTTCTTCATTCGATATCCTGCAGGAATTTCTGATTTCAGTTTTCCAAGACCATCTCCAATCATCTGCTCAACCGGACTTGGTTCTCCAATTTTCTTTTTATATATAACACTATCCGTGTCTGAAAAAAATGTTTAGATTCATAAATTTTCTCTTTTCTTACTCACCAACATATATCAAATTTTCAGAACTAATTGCCTCCATTGCCTGTAAGAGGCGCAGACGTGCATAGGAAGTGGTGTAAATCCCTGTCCAAAATGTTTGTAAATTTAAAAAAAATTAATTGTTGACATACCTATTGCTACATTTGTGAACGGTTTTGTTTTAACCGATTCGGTTTTGGATGACCTTGTTATCAAAGTCCTTCCACAATCCCAATCTTCAATCCCTTTGACTTCAAATCCTTGGGTACTCATGTACTCGCTTTGAGAAACATGATCTAATGTTTCAAATATTTTTGATTCCGTCCTGACCGGGTTCTCCGCGAATTTTCCTGAATTAAATACGTTTTCGATTTTTTTTTCTGTTTTTCAAACACACCCCAACATGTATTCAGAAATAGTTTCGACATTTCCCTCATATTGTCCGCCTTTCTGACGTTTTCTTTCACAAGTGTCACACCATCTCTTTGCGCAATCTCGCTGATATATGCATCTTTTTCGTTATCGGTCATATCATCTTTCGGCCAGCCGGACGATTCGTGTTTGAGTTGTATCATTGGTTTGAGATAGTTGACAAAGTAGTCTGCAGTCTCCCATTTACTATCAGGCCACCACCAAATTTCGTGAATTTGAAGCAAGCGGTATCCTAAATTAGAATGTTTCCCTTTCGTCTATTTTTCTCTTTCTCACCTCTTTCAATCGCCGCATTTAATTCGACATGTGTCCAAATTCCTGTCAAATAACGATCTGATACTTTATTGTGAGTGCACGCAGTTTTTTGATTTTTTTCGATGCATGTTCTACAACTCGGGAATGTTAAAAATCCTGGAATTTTGTAGGGGAGTACGGTAGTTTTGATATCCGCTGGTGCTAGTATGGAACACAAGTAGAGTCCTAGAAATGCAATTTTTTTTTGAAATATTATCAAGTATTCTACCTCTTTTATTCACGGGCTGACCAACTACAATAGGAGGAAAATGTGTCTTGATGACAATTGGCTGACCTCTAGGGTATTTGAACATTATGTTGACAGATGGATAAAGTGAATTGAAATCATCATAGCATAACTCTTCATCATCTTCACATTCGACAATCATTTGATATGGTTGAGTGCGACCTCCATACATTCCTTCTCTTGGTCGGAGATGTGTTGCATGACGGCACTGAAATTTTTTAAATATATTCGTAGATTTTCAAAAAAATAAAGCACCTTGTTGAAAAAATCTCTCATTTCCGAGTTTTGTTTGAGCATGTCGTTGATCTCATGCTCCCACCAACTAATCACGTTGTAATTAGCTTCTTTCAACCGTTCTTCTCTCTTTATTGTACCATCATAGATCGCCTTATTCTCGATACCTGGGTGATTGGGGTGTTCCAATGTAGGGTTAGTACACTTTGGACAGCCGTGGTAGAAACATCCATGAATTTCGTAAACAGTGTCGGTGGTCTCATCAAATCCATCGACAAAATAACAATCTCCGTTCGACATTCTGATCATCTTTTCAGGACCACGTAGTTTGTGATGAATACGAATTCCAGTTTCTTTTTCGATCCACATTAGCGTTTTTAGTGCAAAAACAGAATTATTTCTTTCGGGGAAGCCGTTTTCTGGAATAATTCCTATGTCGCCTCGTCCAAAGTGATCAAATTTTAGAATGTGATGGACATAACTGGCAATTGTGCAGGCTGACATGATGGGGTTCCAGTTGTTGAACAAATTTTTGCAAATCTATAGAAAAAATTCTTTAAAAACAAGCAAAACAAGAGTACCTTGATATACTCGGCCACTCCCGCTGCCAATATTTCTACGTCACTTTGACAATACGCCAATAGTTCTTGGTCAGCGTCGAATACATCATTTTGGTGTTCTTCGTACCATTTCTCAAACTCGCTCAACGGTTCAGGTTTCATATGCTCCGGATCATAGAAATGTTTTGCTGGAAGACGATCCAAGATTTTACCGTAGTTGTCCTTGTGATTGAAGTAGTAGGGGTAGTATCCCTTCTTCAACTCCGTGATTCCAAAAGTTTTTGGCATTTTTGAGAGAGCCATAGGTATAAACCGTAAAGAGTCTCTAAATTTCAAGTTGTTGTGCTCTTGAGTACGCCACATTGTTTTTGTGATGTCCGCCATTATTAATGAGGTTCCATTTGAGACGTAGTCAGGGATGATGCCAAAGTTTTTAATCATAGTTGACAGTACAAAGTTGTGGTCGTACCTGAAATAAAAAATAAGTTTTAATGACTAAAATTAAGAAAACTAACCGTCCTCCATTATGTGCAATGACATAAGCTCCGTCCAACTTTTTTGTGTACAATAGAAACTCTGTGAAATCTTCCAACGGATCCACGTGTTCAAAGTAGTGAAAGTTTCCAGATTCACAGTCACATTCCAATCTCTCTTCGACACATTTGTTACAAATCATTTTGAAGCAAATGAGGTTGACCTTATGATTAGGCTGGGGTTGAGAATGATCTAAAAACTTTGTTTTTTATTGATTTAATCATCACATTACCTGGGCCATTAGATGAATTGACCACTATCGATTCAACGTCGTAACACAATATTTTGTAAGTTTTCTGTGACTTCATTTTTGACTCTCGAAATCTTTTTCTTGGAGGTTGGAAACAGCAGTTGTGATAACGAGTTTTATCATACATTTCCATACATTGCATACATCTTGAACGTTTTTCACACTCGTGAACTTCATCTTGTGACATTTTGTCTTTGCACACTCGAAAAAAGCATTCACGACATCTGGAAATGCACTTTTTCCCGGTACTGACATTATTTTTTAATTTTAAAAAACTTACGTATATCTTTTATCACACATTGATTTTTTCGAATTGTATGCACATTCCAAATGCCCATTGTAACAATCTTGATTAGAAAAGTTTGTATTACACTTGTCACAATAAATTGTCTCGATTTGAGTTCTGTCACATTCATAAAATCCACATTTTCCACACTTGGCTTCACAAACTTGAGAATGGCCTGTCGAAGATGTTTTCTTTTTGCATTTGTGACAAAAACTGGAAAAAAGTTCAATTTCAAAACAAAAAAAACTTGTAAACACTTACGAAGTTTTCATGTATACTAATGACGGTTTGATGAAGTCATAATGACCAACTTCATCTTCCTTTTTGAAAGCAATGGTGACAATTTTTTCGCCATCAAGATTCAACTCTTTGATTATTTGGTAAACTTTTTCATAAGCGGGTCTGCTGTAGACTTCAAACTTGTATTCGGGATAAACTGCAGCAATTTTTTCCAAATCATCAATGTTAAAGACTAGCTGATCTGTGGGCAGCCCCGCTTTTTCCAGAATGACATTTGCAGCTTTGAGCTGTAGTTTCTCATTTAGACTTCTGTACTGAAAAACAAGAACAAATCGAAGTATACCATCCGTTTACAGTACTTACCATTACTCGGATCATTCTTTCCCATTCCAAACGTTTTGTCTCGTTTTCCTTTGATGCAAGAAATGCCATCGAAATAGCTACAGATTTCGGTAGACATTTACCGCTTCCTACGACGTGGGCAGGTATTTTGAGTTGCTCATCAAAAAGCTTAATTAAAATCAGATATACTAATGTTTGAACTTTTTAACTAACTGTGTTTTTTCGACGTGCTCCTCCTTCAAATGTATTAAAGACGTGCATGTGAATAATAAATGTATCATCAATGTCCACTCCTTCTTTAGATTGAGTAATGCGTTCCAATTCATCAAACAACACCTGTCCATTGAAGGTTTGATACGTCCTTTCATTGATCCAAAAACCTTGAGTTTTGTGGAATCCTTCGTGGAAAAATCTAAAAATAAAACATTTTTTCTTTGAAAAAAACACAACAACGTATACCCAAAACTCATTCTTGTCTTTTCCAAATTTCCTCCGGCTTTTCCCAAACAATAACGTATAAATTGATCAAATGTCCTTTGCATTATTTCCGGAGTATTGGTTTTGTTTTTGAACCGGAGCCGAGTTTCTGGTAAAGAGACGCGGCTCTCATTACGGTACACAAATCTTGGTTCATATTCAAAGAGAATGTGTTCCTTCATTTCAGAAATTTCTTCTTCTGTAGTAACTTTACTTTATTTTTTACATTTTTTAAATCAATCTAACCTGTCATGAATTGTGTTCCATCCTTATTTTCAAATTCAATGGCAATTTGTTCAAGTGATTTGACTTTTTTGCCAGATCCAGTAATTCGTCTGACTTTTGATCGAACTTCTTCGATAGTCTCGTCGATAGCTGTAAAAACAAAATTAAAATCCGAATATATGAAATGAAACAAACCTCCAGGAGTATTCCATTTCTCCATTTCAAAGAAAACTGCCCCGAAGCCGGCCTTATAAAGCTAGTGGGCGGAGCCTATTTTACCGAAATCTTTGGACTCTCTTACTTAAAAACACTATTAGATGAAACAATTCCGCCTTGGTTGGCTTCCAAAATGTGATGGATCTAACCTATTTTTGGAAAACAGGTTTTTGAGTCGTCTTCTGTGAAATGTTTTTCGATGACATCATTTCAATTTTGGCTGCAACTAAAGGGTGACGGCTCCGAAAACCGGTTCTAGGTGATACAATTTTAGGGGCGGAGCTTAGGAATAGGTATAAAACTGAGGAGTTTGAGAAAAAAAATCACAATGTGGTCCGATATCACTGCTTGCGCTCTGGTTAATGGAACCGGAATTTTGGTATATTCTCTGTGTGATTCTTGTGCTAGTACTATTACTATTCGGAATGGCAAATATCGTTCAAAGTTTTGCAATTTGTGTGAAAAACGTACCTTTGCTCTGAAGTATCCTGCACATGCTCAAAAGTTCCCGAAAACGTTATACGGTTTGTTTGATGAACAAAAAAAAAAACTTTTTTTTTCAGAAGTGAAAACGACAGTTGATGGAAAATTGGTAGAAGAAGGAGAAAGTAAATGGAAGAAAAGTAAACATAATAGTAATAAATTACAAAAATTGAACAGTGTTATTTCAGTGCTACCGTGTGTCCTCACCGGACGTGGCGCAAGTGTGACAGTTGCATTGGCACCCTGCTGCCGGCCATCAATCACCATCAGTAATGAGGTTCTTGAATACGATTTCTGTGTCGATTGTCAAAAACGAACAACCTTGGCTAAATTTCCTAAACCAATACCGAGAATGTCGGCCAATCATCAATCAACTTCCACTGAACAAAATAAATAGTAACTTTTTTCTTTTTTCTGTTATTTACAATTTTTTTGAAAATAAATTTTAATTAAAATTCAAAACTGTGTTTTTTATTGAAACGAGGGATGGTGTGTCAAAGGAAAAGTGAACTTTTGAAAAATGTCAATGACCTATGGTGATGAGAGAGAAGAGATTTTAGAGAAACATAGAGTACATAATAGTCTGATTTTCCAAATTAGCTCATTCTTGTCATTATGCAGTCTAGCGAGCTGCGGTTTTTTTTTCGCTGTTTTTTTCCTTTTTTTTAATCTAATCCGGTATCACCATATCCGTTATCACTTTATCACTAATCACTTTTTTGGAAAATTGACCAATGTAGTTCTGATAACCACTCTACCGTAATCATCATATTATCAGTTATCACCTTATCAGTTATCACTTTATCACTAATCAATTTTTCGAGGATTTAAGCAATGTAGTTTTGATAACCACTATATCGTAATCACGGTATTGCCAGTTATCACCTTATCAGTTACCACTTTATCACTAATCACTTTTTCTGGATTTTGACCAATGTAGTTCTGATAACCACTCTACCGTAATCATCATATTATCAGTTATCACCTTATCAGTTATCACTTGCTCAAATGATTACTTTTGGATTTTGGAATACTGTAGTGAACTGATGATCCCCTCACAGTACTCACCTTATCAGTTATCACCTTATCAGTTATCACTTTATCACTAATCACTTTTTTTGGGAATTCGAGCAATGTAGTTCGGATAACCACTTTACCGTGATCATCATATCCGTTATCATTTTATCAGTAATCACCTTATCAGTAATCACCTCCTTATTTCCTTCTTTATCATATCTCAACATATCCCTTCAACACCTAATTTCCATACTACTCCATCTTTCAACTCAACACTCTTATCAGTTATCACCAATCAGTGAATATCTTATTTTCTTATCAAGTAGTACCATTTACTTTCACAGATTGTTTTAGGAGCGTATGCATAACGCAGTGGGTGGAAGAGGCGCAAGCCCCGCCCCCTGCGTTATGCATGCACCTAAAACAATCTGTATACTACTCATCAATTATCGAGAAAAGTATCGAGAAAGTATTGATACTTTTGTGAGCAAAAAAGTCTCGATACTTTCTCGAGAAACGTCTCGATAAATTTCTCGAGAAAGTATCGATAAAGTTTATCGGGAAATTTCTCAATACTTTTTCGAGAAATTTCTCGAAGCGGTCTTGAAACCACACACTGGTTGTGACTTAGGATATGCAACTTCTCTCTGAACAATTAAGTGAGATTAGGATCGAATGCAACCGAGCCCAAAGACAACCGGCACTAGTGGAAAATGAGCGAGAGGTGGTAAAACGATTGAGATTGGAGGAAAACAAGCAAACATTCACAAAGTATTCGGAATCTACGATTGACCTCACGAAGCAACGGAAAATGAGTGAAGATCTGGAAATGAAATTTTTGATCTCAGAAGAATGATTGGCAACAAAGCATCCGGAACCTCTCCTCTGCAGTAGGGTTCCAACCAGCCATCGTAAAATGCTGGTAGACAATCGGCTTGTTGGTTTCATGAAGTCTAGCGCTCCTAATCCAGATGATTATCAGGAAATGTTCCAAAAAATTGTCATACTGTAGGAAAAAGAAGGATTGTCTCTCTTTGCACTTCTGTTTGTTCAATATTTTTGTCAGATGGTCAATTGAAGGATATGAAGAAGTTCTATACCGATAAACTTAGATCATATATAGTTCAATCAAGAGGTGCGATCTCGTTTCCGGAAGTCACTCAATATCACAGGAAACTACATTTTTCATTGATGAACTGGAGAAGGCAGACGGTAGCGGTCTGACAAAATTGTCAAAAGTAGTAAAGTGGTTATCAAAGATATTGACAAAGCTCTTGTCGCCAGACTGGAAAACTAGGATTCGAATGGAATATTCAAAGGAGAAACATCAGGGAAACCCTCTTACTTTCGACCTTAAGGAAGAGGCGTAGGACTGAAAACCTGCTCGATCAGAAACCAATTGCCAAGAAATTCCTGAAGCCATAGTTTGTTTATTATAGGTTGTAGTTGTATTTGAGGTTTGTAAATAAATTTAATTTAATAATACACTGTCTTCATTGCAAGAAAATATAGCAAAGGAGGCAGCAGCGCCAGAGCAGCACAGAAGGAAGATTTCCGCAACACGTAGGCTACTGTACCGCAACACCACCGCAACAGGCCAGCACTCTACGCTTGCCTGATGCGTCTATGCTGCTTGTCTGATGCTGGTAACTACCGAGAAATATTATTTACATCATAATTCATACATGTATACATGTTCACGTCTTGTTTCAACATTATATTTTCTCCTTTCCAATGTCTCCTTGCCTCTCGTCTTCAATATCTTTAATCTCCTTTCTTGAAGGTATCACTGGTAGATATGTTAGCCAAGGATATCTCAAGAGGAACTGGTTTACAGATGATGGAAGTGCATATCCATTGTGTTCAACACTAGTCAGTGCCTCTTTTTCATCATCGTCATCATAATCATCATCATCCACAAATCCACGCTGCTTTCTAGTAGCTCCAGGAGCAATATTATCTAGTGTAAACGCTATGAGACCTCCAATGAGCATTCGAATAGTTAGGAGAGTTCCAAAAACATCGTCCACGGTTTTGTTGCCTGAAAGTTGAACGGAAGGATGAAAAAGTCTCCTGGATGGGTACCCATACCAGTGTTTAACGGGGTCTTTTCAAAATGGCTCGCTGTCGTGATCGACATGATAATTGCTATCCCAATGATAGTCAAGTTCCTGGATATTTTCATATCAACGGTCTGTAAGTATCACTTCAAAAAGTGTTTTCTCCAACTCCTCACTTGTAAATTACTCAATGAAACTCCATTTATCAGACATACTCCCATTGCAAGAAGTCCTCCAATGATCGGTTCAGGAATCATTGACAAGAAGGCGGCAAACTTTGAAATGATACCTGCGAAGATAAGAAGAAGCCCTGCCATCTGCATTGTGATACGACTTGTCACCTGGAATTCAGTCTGTTATTGCCTAGTTCAAGCATGTACCCGACTCGTCGTCACACTTTCACACTTTTTCTTTTTATTAGTTCTTATCAAAAAACTTATGATGTTATAAGGAAGTATACGAGGCGTCAATCACAGTTTCTAGTAATAAAATATGCATTGTTATTGGTTTTGGCATGTTCTTGAACTGTACTGATTTAAAACTTGGCTCGATTTTATTGGATGATAAAATGAGATTGTACTGAGTGCTTCCTTCAGGATTACTCAGTTTTTTGTTTACTTTCCTTCATGAATCAGAAGATCAAAATCTAAAAACTTTTATAAGGACTGGATTAATCTGTGAAGTCCAAACAATGACAAAAAAGTATCAGTCCACTTAAAATTCAAATTCTTCCCCCACGTTTTTGTGATCTTTGCATATAATTCTCGTAAACCAACAATCACGTTTTCTCAATGACCAACCTTTGTCACAGACATGATAGCAATGTTCTCTGCGTAACACGTTATTCCAGTACCAACACCCCAAAGAGCTGCCAGAATACAACCGACGCCTTCTACAACAAAAGCGCGATTTGTGTTCGAGGGGGGTGGACGAGTTTGTTTGGAAATCTTGGCACAGAGATCTGGAAAGAACGATCTACGTGTTTTCAGAAAATCATCATTATATGTTTACTGTAGTCGCCGATACTTTCAATCATTGCTGCAAAGCATGATGCCATGAATCCACAAATCAAAGCTGCGTTGAATTTGGGTGCTCCGAAAAACAAGGGTTTTGGAATTTGAATCCATGGAGTCTTTTCGAAAACAGCGAGACTGACATTCTTGTCAGTTCTAGCTTCTCCACCGGGAGGTTCCCAATTAGTCACAGTAAGGATTAGGCAGATGATCCAGGCGATGATGATCCCGAGAAAGCACTCAGGTTTTTGGTTGCTCAGTCAACAACACTCACAGGAAATTGACTAAAAACCTTTTGCCGTGTGAACTTAATTTTCTTTTCTTTAAATGAAAAAACAGGTATTGGAACTTCCGTTTGCCCGAGGAAAACGATGAAACCGATAAGAATTAGAAACTCTCTGAAAACACAGTATTCGTACTCTTGTTCATTTTTGAAAACCTGACACAATAGAGATCCAGTGTAATCCCATTTTCTCTTCGATATCTGGCACGGTACCAATTGTCAATAAACTCATAATTGGGACTATTGTAACTGGCCCAATGTATTTCGAAATCTTTCCAATAAGACCAGTGAAACCGAGAAACGGCATGATGAGAACAGCAATGAGACAACTTCCGGAAATCTGAAAATCGTTTAGACGCAATATAAAGAGAAATGAGTCAGGTACCATTTGCATTTTCTCTTCCCAGTTGTTAGTGCTTGTATCTGAATTACATGGAAATTCCGCTTGGAAAGTATGGAGAGCAGGAATGAAAGCGAACGAGGGACCATGAAGGATAGAGAGTCTGTGAAATGGTTTCCTCAATATGATTATCTTAACAGAAAGAAAGTAACTAACCGCATTCCAAAAGTAGTCTGAAGAATAGTAGCGATACCCGATGTGACGAAAGTGGCAGATATTAATTGAACACTGGAAACTCATTTCGTTTTACATTTCACGATGATACCTACCGTATCTCTAGTGCTTTCTCTCCAGCACATAGCATATCTGATACAATATACGGAACAACCAGTAGAGCGGATAGACAAATCATCATTTGTTGTAAACCAAAAAGTAGAATGGATAAGGGGCTCGGGATTTCATTTACATGAAGATGGAGACCAGTCATGATTGAAACTTGAAGTTTGTGGTTTGTTGCTGTGTCGAGACTGAAGAATGAGAATTTTGTCAAATATTTCAAAGATCGTTAAAAATCAGTTTGTTGATTATTTTCAGATAACATCGAGTGTATGTTTCATGACAATCAAATCGGTTAAAGTTTACCTGGTTTTTAAGAGAAAGCTCCACCCACTTTTCAGATCAATCGAGTTTCATAATTCGTCAAATGCGTCTCGGCCTTTGACCGGATTCCAGAAGATAGGCAAACACGACATCGATGCATAAAGAAATAAAACAAGACTGTTCACTTTTACTTGTAAAATAAGCATGAGTTACCACAAGCTAGTTAAATACCAACTTTACTTCCAAAAAGACAAACAGTTCTACAGGGTGGCTGATATTCGAAAATTTAGCACTTTTTGGTCATTCCATCAGTTGCTGGATTGGAATTTTTCAGAATTTCTAGTTTCTGGTACATAATTATGGTTCATTCCCTTCTAAATATCAAATCTCTTAGTATGACACATCAAGATATATGAAGCCACGTTTCCGGAAAACATCTGCGGCGTACTGACGATTTTGGCAGACGACTTCTGAAAGCGTTTGACATGTCCGACTCCAAATTACGAAATAATCGTCAAATCATGAGTTCACATACTTATCAACCATCTTGTATATAATATGTTTCATAAGTTTTATAACTGAAAATTTTCAAAAAAGTTCTTCCACATTCTGAAAGTGATCTTTCGTATATGTATAGTTTATACTTCTTTTTCTTCCTTATTACCCTTATTTTCTTTTGAAGTTATTATTTGCCGACAGTGTGCCATTTGACGTAGTGTACATTTTATCATCTACCATTACAATGAGCATTTCTGAGACTGATATCAAATGTTCAGGGAATGATTTCAAACAGAGAAGTATAGAATACTCGCAAGGAGGTGTTCACTGCAAAACATGTGGTGCCTTAAATTTTTAGGACCGGTTTTAGGTTTTTCTGCTTTAATCATCTAATCATGAACATTTTAATTATCCAGGAGTATTCATAACTTAAAATAATTGAAAATATCAACTTTATTGACTAAAAAAAACTTAACTTATGAAATGGTAAAAGTAGAGAGGACAAAAAGAACAAGAAAAAACAATAGAAACAATTCGTATTTCAATTTTTCAATATGCATATAAAATCTGAATCACAAGAAGTTTCTGGAAGAAAATCACTTTCACCCTCTCCCCTAGTCCATCGGAGCATTCATCATCAAAGTCCATTGGCCTGTTCTAAATATGTTATCAGTGATATCAATTTAAAATTGATTGTTATCACCCGGAAAAGACGAAAAAAGGAGAGTCGTGCTTCTTTTATCGATAAGAATCGTGCCATTTGTGTTAATAAAATGCTGAATCAACTCCTTCTTGTTTCGCTCATTGGAGCTTCTATTCTGGGAGCAACTGCTTATAAAACAAAGCAGTTGGCTCATGTAAGTTGAAAAATATTCAACATCTTTAGAATAAGGAAAAATCGATAATAATTTAATGATGCAACTTTTAGAGCCACGCCAAAACCATTTCCTCTAACGATGACTTCATCGGATGCCCTACAAACAATGATTTCTACTACAATGGTACCATCAATTCCCCAATGTACCCATACAACTATCCACCAAATGATAAATGTTACTATTACATTTCTGCAGAGCCTGGAAAGGTTTTGAAGTGAGATAAGAGCTTTAGATGATGATGGTGACTCAAAATTGATTTTCAGATTCTCCTTTTCTCACTTCGACTTGGAATCTTGTTGTGACTTTGTGACAATTTATGATGGACCAACTGTAGTGTCGAAGAAACTTGTTCAGTGAGTTATCTTCATAAGATAATTAGAGTTGATTTTCATTTTTCAGAATCGGAGGACCTGGATCAACTGTCACAACTCCTGGAACTTATTACACTACCACTAGAAATGCAGTCATCACTTTTGAATCAAACCCAACTATTCAGAAATCTGGATTCTCTATGCAATATTCTTCGGTAAACAGTAAGTTTTCTGAGAATCCAAACATGGGATAACTGATGTTTTCAGCCGTTTCCCCATGCAACCGTGACATTTTCCTCGTCGTTAATGGTTTGGCCAACGTTGGTACCCAGTCTAACTTTGAAAAGGAAATCAAATTCATCGCAAACCAATTGACACCCACTTGGAATGTTGGATTAGATAAAGTCAGAGTTATGCTCAATCTTCAGGCAAGTAAAGGGGGGGGGGGGGCTGAAATTTTTTTCTATCCATAAGTTCTGCAGACCGACATCGACTACGCCATCATTTGGGCCGCAGATGACGTGCCCACCAACGCCAACGTTACACAAGAAGTTCTGACTATGTTGGACTATATTCCAGATGTTACCCAAGATAACAACACTGATTTGGAATGCCTTTTCCGATATGCTTATGATGGAATCGGTGACAGCAAAGAGTTTGATGAGAGATATGGAATCGAGAAAGTTGTTATTGTTTTCGTGGCGGCTAATGCGAAGTGAGTTTTAATTAAACTCTTGGGATTATACAGTTACAGTACTAGTAAAACCTGAAAACAAACGATTTCAGCGACGACCAAGACTACAACGAATCCTTTGAATTCGCCCACAAGATCCGGACAGAGCAAGACGCAAAAGTGATCGTTATTGGAATGGGAACTGGTCTCGATCAAGCTAAACTCTCTAAGCTTGCGTACGCTTCTGGATTTGCTTTCTTCTCCACCAGCTACGATAACTTGCAATCGTTGATCCCTCAAATCAACAATGCAATCTGCTCGGGACTCAGCTCTCAATGTGGGCCGTAAGCGTGTTGGTTAACATTTCTTTATTAAGAAAAAATGAAGATTTTCTATTGAAATTGAGAGTTTTGAAATGAAAGTTGGTTGGGGAGAGTTAATATTCATGTCCATCCTCATCCACGTGTTTTTCCATAGCAGACTTCACGAGGGAGACACGATGTGGTCCAACGCGGAGATTGTATCGAGCACCGAGCTGAAATTTATAGTTTTTCAGATAGTGTGTTTTTAAAAAGTTTTTGTTTCATTTTTGCAAAAAGTACGAACACCAACTTCCTCCACAGTCATGGTCACCCTTGGCTAACGGTCACTATGCCAAAATGAAAACATCGAACAAGGTTCCCAACTCTTGCCCAATATCTCTGGGCCGTGTCAAGGAATCAAATCAAAACAATCAACACATTTTCATACCCTAATCTTCACTATATCAGACTCTAGACGTCATATGAAATGACTTTATTGGTCTCTAGACCACCTCTGGAATATAATCAGCTGCTCTTCTAATCTCTTGGTCTCCTGATTTCCTTACCTTCTCAAATGCAGTGACCTCATCGGTTCTTCCAATAAACGCGAAATTAATAAAGAATGTGAGCAAGAAAACAACGAGTGCAAAAGCTGCTCCAACGAACAACGGAGCCGCGTAGTCGATGATTTCAAATTGTTGCTTTGGCATTCTAAAAGAAAGAACTTGAAGAGGAAGAGAATGAAAAGGTGTTGGAAGGAAGGAAGGGAATGTGCCGATGAGAAATCAATGCGTTTGATGTGCCAAAAATGAAATGTTACCATAGAGACAAATAGAGAAAGAGACCCAGATATCGGATATCCGACTCGGATGAAAAAAAGAAGAAGAGGGGGAGGAAAAGAAAGTTTATGGAGATGAATAAATAGTAGGTGTCATGTTATTTTCAAAGTTTGTTTTTCTGAAAAAGAAGAGATTTGTGGTTAGACTAACATGCTAGTGAATGCAAGTGGGCTGCTTATAATTATTTCCGTTAATGGGAAATTTCAGATGTCAAAATCAAATTAAGCAACACCGAAATAGTGCAAAAACAAACTTATCCAAATGTTTCTAAAACTCAGTCTTGTTAGGTATTTTTCTCCGAAAAAAGAAACTTTCATAAAGTGAAAAGAGGTTGAGAAACACGCCAAACGCCTGCCAGGATTAGTACAAGTGGTTCAGATAATGAAGCTCCAGAAAAGAAAAAGAAGAAAAAAGATTTGAGTTCTCTTTCTAATCCCAGGAAAGAAATATTTGTGGAATACCCAAAAACAATATCTGCAGAAGAAAAACACGCATATAGAGCAGCATGTCGTACTAGTCAGAAGAAAAGTATAGAAAGGTAACGCTTTTTTGTTTGAAACACACTTTTTCCGCCGTATTTAGAGAGGTTGGAAATTTGGATTCGGTCGAGTAAACTCACGTTTTGTGGCAGGCTGAAGGTAGGTTTTGGCTACTTGGAGCAGTGCATCTCAGTTTACGAAATATTCATTTTGAAAACAGATATTCAGAGTCTTGTTTTACTCTTTTCATTTTCCCGGATGGGTTTGGTGTTCTGTTCTATGAAGTTTCACTGAATGGGGAAACGGGAGCTCATGCGAATTCTGGAGCTTCTAGCATTTCTATTGAGCTTCTTTGAAACGTTGGTTAACTTAGATTTGCTTGAAAGTTTTTGCAAACTTTGAATATTTTCCAGAAAAAATATTTCAGAGAAATAAGTGACCTAATTGAACAATGAGTTTTGAACTAATAGTCGTGTCTAGTTTCTTTTCTTTATTATTTAAAACTCTCAATATACAAAATCTACAAGAATATCCGGAATCTGAATTCAACGGCTTCAGCTTCAAAAGTCTTATAATCTGAATCAAAACTCGTGGACAGTTCGAGCCGAGCATCGAAAGGAATAAGACTCGGGATAGTTAGAGCCGGCCTATACTTCTGTTTTTGGCCTGTAATACTTGCTTTTTTAGCTTAGTTAATATACTTCTTTATCTGATATAGTTGGAAATAATCTCTCTCAAGAATTCGAAAACTTTCAGACACGACCGATGCAGAAAGGTAGTTGAACAATTTCTGAGAACATTGCATTTTGACAAAAATTTGCTTAAAACTTGAATAGGACCGCTCGACGAGAGTAGCAATGAGCACAGTCATCAATTGAGCTTCCCTGTCCAAATCTCCCTCATGTGCCATATTAACCATGACTTCAATCCCAGTTACGATCAATTTCCTGTCTTCTCACTCCTCAATATTTTTCCCACTCTCCTATCCAATCCTGTCCAGAAAAGAGCCTACTCTTCCTCTTCTCCCTGTTTGACGAATGAGATGTTTTACCCAATTTGGAGGGGGTGGAGATGTCAATCCGTCTGACCTCATCATTGTCAAACTGCTCGTTTATCTGACATCGAATTACCTCCTCTTTGCACCAGATTCGAATTAACCCCGCGAACCAATTGTCTAGACCTTTTTGGGCTAATTTAGAATTATAATACCTCTAGAAATGCACCAACATTTGGAAAATGATTTTGGAAATTCTCTTCTGACTAAAAATTGAAACTTGTCACCGAAAACCCGCCAATTAGAATGCACACTCTTTTGCTTCTGAAGTCGTCAGAAGAGAACTGAAGACGTGCATTTTCCATTTTTCAAGGATCCGCCGCCGGATTTCTTTTGATCAAAAAGACACCCACAAATTGGAAGGGACAAGTAAAAGAAGACGTCTCTCACTTTCTTTCGGTGCCCAATTACTCGGCGGGAAGGGAGAGAGACTCCACCTTTTTGATCCGCTAGATCTGCTCATTCGATTTGCGGGAGGCCGGACGGAGAAGTCTATCCAATCTTGACTTAGTTGTTTGGTCTCTTGAATAGATCACATTCAGTTCAAGCTTCGGTTGGTTTCGGTTGCAGGAAACATGTCTTTCTGGGCCTGATCATTGTTTTGAGACAACTTTGAACTTGAAGGAGTTATGTTATGCTTCAAGGAATTTTGTTTTAGTTTGATATGCTATATTTAAGGTATTGCACCATTTGTCACGTTTTCAACAGAACATTTTCGCAATTTTACATATGAATGGGACTTTTTAGACCGTCCAGTTCTTCTAACCTACTAGCGGGATTTAAAAAGTGTTTTGACCATCTCTAGACATCTTGAAGCCTAGTTGCTAAGCATCAATTGTTTAGACACTATCTTAAGCTTCTTTCTCTTCAAGAATCTACCAATGATTTCTGAGAACAGAACGACTAGAAGTGTCTCGAACTCTCAAGTAGTCGTCCCCTCTCTTGTTTCTTTTTTCGTTTTCTAGTGAATCGAAAAACGAAGAAAACCTTTCAGATAAGTGGAATAGTTGACAAGTGTTTCACTTCTTCCCTTCCCTTCGGTTTTCATCGAAAAAAATGTATTTTTGAATTTTCTCGAGCGATGAATCAGATGAGAGAAGCGAGTGGGTGTTGAGTTCGGAGTAGAAATTGAGCTGATTAAGGGAGAGAGAGAGTGGGGGAATCCGTTGGGGAATTTACTCAGTGTCTGTATATAAAGTTGTAACGTTGTGTATGAAAATTTTTATTTATTTAAGAATGATATCATTCTTTGGCTTTTCTATATGGATGCTTATAATTAGAGTAATGTAAGATTGTGATGAAACCTAGGTATCAAAAAATCAGAAATTATGATATTGATTGAGCCACTATATAAATAGAAATTGAAGACTCATTTTTGGAGTTTGGAGCTAGGTTTTCAGCAATACTCACTTTCAGAAATAATTCATTTTTGTACCATTATAGCAAAAGTCGCCAGGTTGGATATTTTCGTGTTTTTTATTTACAAAAGAAAACATTTTGTTTTGAGAAACTTTCAGAGCATCTAAGTTGCTCCAAGTTATGTAGGGCTTTATCCTGTTGGTACCGACATGGGTTCAATTTTCATTGATGAGTTTCTTGACCTGTTGCACTTTCAAAATCATGGATTCTCTTTGTGCAACAATTTGGCACCCGGGTCAGAGGCGTAGTGCCGAACACCTAAAACTCTCCGAGACCATCTAACACATTGATCCATCCGTCTTGCCCAAGTTTTGAAAAACTAGATTGAAAATATTGCTCAGTTCATGATTTTCCGATCTTGTTGTCAGACAAGTGATTCATTTCCAATCAATACTCCTACCATCTCTCCATCCCCGAACAACACTCCTATCCCAAAGCCAATTAGTTTTGCCTCTCGGTGCCACCAGAGCACACCCGCACTCGCTCTTCAAATTGAGCCAATTTCAGGAGGTCCGCCCCCCTCGGTTCCACTCTTTTCTTCGATCCAGTCGCACTTTCTTTTCCTTTTTGATGCATCATCACTGAATTATGCTTCTTTTCACTCTATCTCCTTTTCATTTTAATAAGCGCACCAAACATTCTTTCCTTTTTCTTCTTCTTCTTTCCCATATAAATGACTCTACGCCTTCTACCCGACGTCTTCATCTTCATGTCTTCTGTGCCTTTTCATTTCCACGCCCGTATTTTATTTGTGTCTATGCCTACCCGCCTATATATTCCAGTGTGAGAAAAAAGAGGAGGCTCCATCCGTCTATGCACAAAAAAACTTGCTTTTGGGTTGGTGACTTTATTTCGACCGACCGGCGGGGGGCCCCGGCAAAATTTTGTTTACGCTCGTCAGTATTTTTTCGACTTCTCGTCAGGGTGTAGTGTATTCTGAAGAGGAACGTTTCATGAAAGCGAGAAATGGAACAGTTCCATCATGGGTAATCGGTTAGACTTGCTGTCTCTATTAGTCTGTTTTAGTGAAGACGGTATTCTAGACACGCATCAGTTCTATCCCACGCCTACTGCCTTGCCTGAGAGTTTTACAGACGGATCTGCCAAACAAATTTCGTTTTTATCAGTATAGTCCTCTTGGGAGCTGCTGAATTATTGTATAGTTTTAGATTTATTACACCTGGTAAATGTTTTCAGTTTCTCAAACGCGCCCACTCAATTGCAGACTGATACTAATGAGAGTCGGTTCTAATCGAAAAACATTATCCTCTCATGGGAGCTGCTTAACAATCGTATAGTCTGCTTGTTACAGATCTAAAACATCTGGTCAATAGTTTAATTAAAAATAAAACGAATACCAGTGAGAATTGAAACGGAGTGGAAAACATGGCTGCGTTTCAAAGATCCCTAGATTTTTCTGCGCTGTCGATTACAGTATAGAAACGCCTAACTTAAAACAGCGAGATTTGAATAATCTAGATACAGGATTCATACTGACATCTGTAGTAGTCTTGAGCAGCACCAAGCAGTGAACATCTGAAAAATTCCAATACAGAAACTCTTAATCCCATCAATCACTGTCCATCTTATTTAAGCATCCAATCGTTGACCATCAGTTCAAATTTCTGTGTTATTTCTGTCTTTTTGACCTCTTCCTTCCACCCCCATTCACTTTCACATCATCGTTTTTTTTCACATTCTGCAGCACCCAATTTAGACGCTATTCAACCAACTATTTTCACTCTCTCAAAGATCGAATCTCCAGAAATAAAACAGCTTTCTCGTTCCACTTCTTCTCAAAAGAAAGTACACAATCAAAAGATGAAAAGAATGCCGAAACAACTCTTTGAGGGGAGAGTTTGATTCCATGAATGACAGGTGTTCTTACACGGAACAAAATGATTACGAGGGAGATTCGTGATCTACTAGAACCGACTGTGTCGGCGACTCTTTTTTATGTCACCAATTGGAAAATCATTGCAAAAACAAATGTCACTTTATTTCGTTTCATCTCGAGTTTCTTTAGTTTGACCACTGTCAACTTTCTCTTTTTTCAAATTATCGAAGCATATTTTGCAGTGTTCTAATTGACAAGTGAACCTATAATTTTTGAGAAATTTTAAAATTTTTGGAATGTCAAAGAACTCTGGAATTGAGTTGGTAAGAATCTACCAAGTTACGGAAACCTGGGAAAAGTTGGGATCGGTGAGCATATGCCAAAGGCACAGCGTCAGTAAACGCTGCAACTTTTTAGAGACTTCAAGTTGAGTAGCACTAATATTAGCACGGCACACTTCTTACAACTGCGCTCAACCAAAATGCACTTAAGAATGTCTCTTTTTCTTTGGGTCTCTCAATTTCGCACAAAACTTTTTTCGGTTTTGGTAGAGCGCGGTTGTAGCAAACGCGCCGTGTATATAAACACCTTGATACCAATTGTCGGTAAGCGACTACGACTTATCCTCAAGTCCCACCAATAATGTCCCCATCAAGAGCATAAACTCTTCGGAATTCCTCCCCCACTCCTCTTCCGTTTTTCCTCATTTTTGCCAGATCGACTTTCAGAGAAAAGCGTTTGATGTTTCATCCCGCGGTGTGCTTCATCATCATCATCATCTCATCCGTTTTCCTCAATTTCAACCGCTTCTTCTCATTCAAATTCATCTCATTGCCCTTTTCCTTCTCTTCTTCTTCTATTGTCCCCATCACTTCCTCTTTTTAATGGATCTTCTTCTTCTCTTTGCTCATTTCTCTTTAATTTGTGTCCTCTCTCCAGCATTATTCTTTATTTGGGCGATGAATAGATTGGAACAACTTTCGAAAGCTTCAATTATGAAATGGATGCTCGAGAAAAAGGGAATTCTAGAAATCCTCTACCATAACTCAATCTCAATAATCAGATATTCCCAATTCTCATTAGTATCAGTTCTAGTAGGCGCGTCTGAGAAAATGAAAAACATTTACCAGATGTAATAAATCTATAACAATCAGACTATACAATCATTAGGCAGCTCCCAAGAGGACTGTCGCGACAGACATATATAAAAGCGAGAGTTTGTTTCCCACATTCATTTTTGTATAGCGGCCTGGCGAGGCAGTAAGACTGGTACCGGTCCTGGTATTAGCACGGCACGCTTCTTACAACCGCGCTCTACCGAAATCGAAGAAAATTGTGTGCGAAATTGAGAGACTCAGAGAAAAAGAGACATTATTACAAGTGGATTTCGGTGGAGCGCAGTTGTAAGAACTGTGTCGAGCTAATAGCTGATATGAATCCGAAGTGTAACCGTCAGACTTGGAGGGAGTCAGTCTGGGTTATAACCTTGAAACAGGACTATTTAAATTCGAAAAGTTTTGAGAAAAAAAGTTTTTCTGGTTTTCCCGTTTCTGAATTTATCGTTTTATAACTTTCAGTTCATTCCAAACCTTCAGCTCAGGAAGATGGCTCAAATCCCATTAACTTATTTTTCTGCTCTTTCTGTTTTGTTACTTTGGACTTTTTCCTTGAAACAATCTCATTCCCTTCTTCAATTTTTTCCCAATTTCATGTCTCTACCCAATCCCAATCTCGGGGAATTTCCTCCCTCAATCTGTGAGAAAACGACGAAGAAGAAGGATGTGTCTGATTAATCTCAAGGGGCATTCAATTGTTGCCCACCCTCACTTTTTCTTGTTTTTGTTGTTCTTTTTCTCCCTTTTTCTTCTTCTTCTTATTTTTGAAAATTCCTTTTTCTGAATCAAAAAGGCGTCAAGAATAAGAAGAAGAAGAAGACGTTTTGCAAGTGAGAGAGAGCATCCTATTGATTAGAAGACAAGAAGAAGTGGTCAGGAGAAAAAGTTGAGAGCCAAAACCTCTCTTTCCTCTCCATCTATCTCTCTCATCCAATTCTGAAGCGACGATGAGCGAGACATGTTGCATTCAGAATATTCCTCTCTTCTCTTCAGAAGCGCAGACGACTACACAGTCTCTAACGGCGCGTCCTAATCCGATGGGGTGGCTCGGCAGAAAGGTGAGGGGGCGGAATGAGGAAGATAGAAGGAAGAAGAAGAAGGGAGCAGCAAAGGCATGTGCAAGAAGAAGAAGAAGCTGGGGTGAGATATCCCAGCGACATTACTCTCTCTCTCCATCCCTCTCTATCGGCCTTCTCCCTCAGGCTCACAGAGCCATTCCTCTGCGTCTCTATCCCTCTTCATCTATCTCTCCCCTCACTCAAATGCAACCCTGTTTGTCTCTTTCTCTGTCTTTTTCCGTTTTCGCGCATTTTCAGCCGCAGAGCAGCCCGGGGGGTGTAGCAGCAACAGCGTCAAGGAGCGAGACATGAGATGCGCTCTCTCTCTCGCTTCTCATTGCCCATTTTCGTGGTCATTGTATCCAAATAATAGTATTTAGAAGATTTTTGATCATGCTTTCTCTAGACAAACTCTCCCCTCTTCTTCTGCCCGATTTGTTTTCTTTGTACTTTTAAATTTGTATTGTACATTGTACTCTCACCCTCTGTCTTTTGTACAATCCACTTGACATATATATGCACACTTTGAACTTTCTGACCTACCTGTTTGTTGCCTACAAAGTTATATATAGTTGAGGTTCTGACCAGGAAGGAGCTTTGAGATGAAGTGATTATGTGGAGAGACGGTAGAGAAGCTAGACACTCTCGTTTCTCTGCGCTCTCTTCGGACAGATCAAGTTGTACTGTCTTTCGTTTACCTATTAGCTCGGGACAGTTCATACAACTGCGCTCCACCGAATTCCCCTTGAAAAACGTCTATATTTCTCTGATTCTCTCAATTTCGCACACAATTTTATTTGGTTTCGGTAGAGCGCGGTTGTAAGAAACATGTCGTGCTAATAGGCTTTTTTTATTCTTCTTTTTGCATAATCCTAATTGCTTGTCCTTCATCTTTTAGCGCAACGATTCTTCCTCATTTCCAAAATACATCAGTTTCTAAATGTCCAATTTTATGAAATTTGAAGTCTTTATTTTTGAAATTGCTACTAAAACTTTTGTGTTTGTGTTATTGTTTTTGTGATAAATAAAATGAAATCAGATTCAGAATTTCAGAACCCTAACCGTATAATTTTTCGCTGTAATTCTGAAATTCCGGCGTCTAGACCATCCCACAAGAGCCATTTTTCTGATTCATAAATGCTTGTTAGTGTTTTTTCACTTCTATGTGTTCTATGATCTCTTGATTTCAACGTTTCCACCATTCTCATCCCAACTTCAATTTAATTTCTTAATTTCAGCACTAAATGGGTCACTGCACGAGTAAAGATCAGAAAGAGGGCAAACGCCTAAATCGTCGAATCGATGAGCAAATCAAAAAGGATCAATCGATGAGTCTTCGAATCATCAAACTACTACTATTAGGTATGTGGGGAACATGACTTCTCACCCAACTCAGAGAAGGGACGACGTCCTTTGTAATTTGATCCGCGTGGACACACTTTAGACGATGCAAAGTAAGACAAGGGGGACAGGAAAAACAGAACAACGTTTTTTGTGGGTGAAAAAGAGAATTCGAACAAGAGCAGAGTTATTATTATTATTTATGAAAAGGTGCCTTCTACCCATCAAAAATCAAACAGCGTCTTCCCCCGTCTCACTAATGATGAACCTAAAATAGTCTAGTCTGAATTAATGATCATTTACTAAAATAGACTTCTCTCATCACGTAATTCATTCATTTTCCGAGTAATCCCCCCTTTTCTTTTTCCGGTTAAATGGGGGGATAGCCCATCTTTTATTTATCTTTGCAAAGAAATGTTATGCTCTTTTTGATTAGATCAGTAACATGATGGCCTATGCATGAGATCTCTTACTGGAAAGACAAAAACGGACAGTCTGGGTGCGATAAAATAATGCATCAAGCTGGAAGTAGGACCCCAGACTCCGGATTTCGAATCCAAACAAATGGGAAATCGGAAAAAAAGAAAGTCCAAATTGTTGATGTTCTGAATCATAAGCGCTCTGTGCAAACATGGTGTCAATGAGAGTAGTCTGAATAAGAACTGACCGTATTAGAACCGGTACGAGTTGGAACCGTACAAGCCATTTAAGAATCCTTCGATTTTGATTAAAGGAATTTTTTTTTTTTGAGATATAAATTGAAAAAAACACGAAACTTTGTTGAAAAAAAGTGTCCGAGAGGACTACACGGTGGACAAAACTCGCGTGGGAAAACTCTTTCACGAAGGCTCCTTTTGAGTCAGGAGAAGGAGAATTTTAGCATGTGCTCCAATTATGAAAGTTTCTTAGAATTTTCTTAATTATCATAATCTGAAATAAAAAATATGACCTCCGTCCACCTTTAATACTGGTTCTATTACGGGTAGATCACATAAGGTCCGTTTCATTTTAAACTGATTCTCGTTCATTTTTGTTAAAACTCTAGTTTTAGTGACTCTAATTACAGAGGGCATTGAATACTTAGTTATTCATTTTAACGACTTGTGCTCAGTTTGGAAACGCCTTGGTTTCAAAATTTTTCAGTTCCAAATGTCTTGAGTCTTCCCTTTCAGCTCGTGACATCACCTAACCACAGGTATTCACTCAAGCTGCTCTGAGCCCAGAAGTATCTCTGAGTCTAGACCATTCAATCAACTCTAGAGCACACTCATCTTGATTTATCAAGCCCCCGAACACATCCACTTTATCCTGCCTACCGAAACACAAAACTCCTCCAAATATTCCCATGTTTCATTCTTTTCCTCTCCTTCTACAACAACTCCCACCAAAATGTATCATTTTACAAATTCGTGTTGCTTTCTCTCTTGCACATACGTCCCCTTTCCTCCTCTCCCATCTCTTACTAACTAATTGGAAGGCATGGTGTCGCTGAGGGGAGCTAATAAAAAAAGAGTTTTTCGGGAGAAGACGAGGTGTTGTGACGTCAAACAGCGGAAATAATTGTGTGAAAGGACATGTTTCATCTTTTTTTGCAAAACAACTGCATAATCTTGATGTCACAGGGTCTAGGGTTGAGTAGTGAAATCGTATGCGCTCCACTAGACATTGGCGGCAAATTCAAATTTCAATTTTTGCAATTCGCTGTTTCACTGTGGCATTTTGATACGCAGCTTAATCGACCAGTTTTTGAGCCGATTTATGCCAGTTTTCCCGCATTTTTGGCCAGTTTTTCGACTGCCTCGCATATTTTCAAGATCAATTCTATTAAATAAAAAAATTAAGTTTTAAAATAAAAAACTATTTTGAATTTCGCGCTAAAATTTTAGCTGATTTCAGCGGAGCGCGTTTATTTTCACTACTCATCCCGAGACCCTGTGTGATGTCAAAACGGGGGTGCTACCAGTTTTCTAAGATTCATAGCTAGACAGAATGCACCTGTATTCAATGAAACATCATCGTTGATTAGAAGCACAATCTATTTTAGTCCCTATATTAGAACAGGTGATATTGAGTATCAGGCGGTGAATTTGCTGTTCAAATCTCACTCAAAGAGATTTGTGTTAAAATAGGAGACTAATAAGACGATAAGGGGGATAAATTACTTGTTTTTGCAATTGAGAATAGGTATGGATCGGTTTTTTTCAATTAACACTGGTGAAATTTTGGCTGAAACCGAATTCTTACAGTGTGTCACGGAGTCACTGTGAAACAAATTTTGACTCAATGGCATATCCTCAATGTCAATCATTTCCAATCGGCCACAAAGCCCTCAAAAATTCAAATTTCAGGAGCCGGAGAGAGTGGAAAAAGTACAATATTAAAACAAATGAGGATATTACACAAAGATGGATTCTCACAACAAGATCTTGAGATGATTCGACCCGTCGTCTACTCGAATTGTATTCACAGTATGCTATCGATTCTCAGAGCAATGTTCCATTTACAAATCGAATATGGCGAACCGGATCGAGTGGTTAGTGATAGAAAGATAAGACTTCAATTTCAAGATTTGAATATTTCCAGCGAGACTCTCAACTAGTATTTGCCACAGTACACGCCAACAAAGAAGAACTGACAGAAGAATTAGCACAGGCGATGCAGAGGTTATGGCATGATCCTGGTGTGAGGGAATGCTATCGAAGGAGTAATGAATACCAGATTGATGATTCCGCTAAATAGTAAGACATTTCGAATTCAGATTCGTAAAACCAATGTCTTTTTTTCAGTTTCCTTGACAACCTACCACGTCTCTCCTCTCCAAACTACGTTCCAAGTGAACAAGATCTTCTGAGGACTAGAATAAAAACGACTGGAATCACAGAAGTTCTGTTCGAGCTGAAAGGACTGACATTCAGAGTTATTGATGTGGGAGGTCAACGATCTGAGCGAAAGAAGTGGATCCATTGTTTCGATAATGTAAATGCGATCATCTTCATCTCCTCACTCTCAGAATACGATCAGACGTTGAGAGAGGATAATTGCACGGTTAGTTTTGAATCAAATCTGAAATCTGACCTTTGAAATCTGAAAATCAAATTTGCAGAACCGAATGCAAGAATCCCTGAAACTGTTCGATTCGATCTGCAACAGTCCATGGTTCGCTGACATTCACTTCATACTTTTCTTGAATAAGAAGGTGAGACTCTGTCCATGAAATCAAAATTTTGATCTAATTTGTTTCAGGACCTGTTCGCCGAGAAGATCGTTCGTTCTCCACTTACCGTATGCTTCCCAGAATACAAGGGACAGCAGAATCAAACGGAGTGTATCAACTATATTCAGTGGAAGTTTGAGCAGTTGAATCGGTGAGTTCTGTAGATATACTTAAATTTAGAAAACTCGCTCTAACGAATCTGATATTAGTCTTGCTATTAGCACGCCGCAGTTCTTACAACCGCACTCCAACAACATGCCCTTGAAAAATGTCACTTAGTCCCTCAATTTCGCACACAATTTTCTTCGTTTTCAGTAGAGCACGGTTGTAAGAAGCGTGCCGTGCTAATTGTTTTTAAAAGCACATGTTTTTTTACTTTTCACTGAAGCGCAACTGCAAAAATCTCAATTTTCCAACACATTTTCAGATCCTCCCAACGTGAAATCTACTGTCACCACACCTGTGCCACCGACACGAACAACGTCCAATTCGTGCTGGACGCCTGTCTCGACATGATCATTGCCAAAAATCTCAAATCAATGGGATTATGCTGATGAAATCTGTCGTTTGTCTCCGCCTCTTTCCAATCATTAGTGCTCCAAAAACTGTCCTCCTGCCTAGATTTTACGCCCTTAGTCCTCCAGTCACTGCATCCCAAAACCATCCTTCTCATTCGGGTATCTCATTCCATTCATTTTTTGTTTCTCTTTTCAATTTTTCCTTTTTTTCATTCATTTTCAAAAAAAAACAATTCAATATCTGTTTTCACCACATCCCGTCTTTCTTTCTCTTTGTATCCCGTTTTCATCTTTTCGCTCTGTCAAAAAAAAGTTGTATCCGATTCAAATGATCTCTTTCTGTCTGTCTCTCTCTCTTTCTAATTTAATAATAATGACCCCATTTTATTATGGAATGAAACTGAGTTATAATTCAGTAAGTGATTGCACAACCTGATTGATCAAGAATGGGGAAGAGAATGAAAAGTGAGTGAAGAGAGAATTATGCATGCAATATATCGAAAAGATAATTATAGTTTTCCTTGTTCGGTGGTTCCACGACGTGCGATTTCAATGTCTTTCGCGATGGCAGTCTTCAGTTCTTCTGAAAAAATTATTTTAAGTCTTAAATATGCTGTCAAAGTCTACAAGCCAAACACCAAATCTTCAAAAATCTCGTATTTTTCGGTTCGCTGCTCTCACTATTTTTAGCAGAATTTTTAAATCTGCCGCTCTAAAAATAGCTTCCTTACCCAACGACGCGAAACTTCTCATATCTCGAATGTATCCAACGATGACTGCACTCAATCTTTTCCCATAAAAATCGCCACCGGCGTAATCGATCAAATGAACTTCCACCGTCTTCTTCTCATTGTGATATTGCGGATTCCATCCGACACTCATCGCCATACTATACGTGTTTCCTTTGAATGTCGCTTTTCCGTAATATACTCCGACTTTGAGTCCTTCTGGAAGATTCTCGATAACTGTGTCATCCATATTGGCTGTCGGACATCCGAGCTCTTTTCCACCACGTCCGAATCCACGGACAACTTCTCCTTCGAAATGATACGGCAGAATTTGCATTCTGGAATTGGAACATGATAATTATATCCTCTGAAATTGGAAGGAAAAGAACAAAGTGGTGGAAATGCCATTACAGAACAACGAGGAATTGGGGAAAAGGGCGTTAAATAAAATTTATTACGACAGATTGTATCAAATTTACAAAAAGATCACACTGGGAGGCAAGAACACATAATATTTTCGATTATCACATTTAACTTTTCACTCGTCATAAACTGATTTTCCCTCCTTATAATATGCATCAATGATCTTCTTTTGTTTATCACAATAAAATGCAAATTTTCCTTTGTTTTCGATCGAATTATTGATTATTTTCATGAAAGTTTTCTTCGCTTCTTTTTCGGTGATTCCAGCGTTCGCAATGATTCGTGGAATCGAGTTGATGAATCTGGTGGTCACAGCGAATTCAGAAGTGTGACTGAATTCTTCTCTGAAAGTAAGGAAATTGAAGATAAACATGTCTCACAATTATGGAATTACCTTCTTGAAATCTGCTTCATGAAGTACGTTTCAACAAGCGGCCAGAACTCCTTCAGGATCTTGTTATGCACAAAAGTTCCCGATTTTTCAGCCATATCAACGACTCGATCGATCACCGCGCCTAGCGTGTTTGGCTCAAGCTCTTTCGCGATTGCCATCAATCCGAACCAATTCTGATGAATCATTGGAAGTAGCATGTCATCATACAATTTCATGAACTCGATTCCTTGAGATAACAACCGTAGAACTATGATTTTGACAGGGATGTGTTCGGAAGATAACATATGTTTTGTTCGAAGAAGAATCTGTTCAACGATGATATGCTGTGGAGTGGGAAGATCCTTTTCGTCTTCTGAATCTTTCGGAGGTGACAATGGTTCATGGTTCGGATAATCTCTGTTCATACAACCCATGAAAAACAACAAGGCTTGAAGTAGAGAGTATGAGTATTGCTGAAAACGAATTCTGATTATTCAGAAGTTATTCCTAACTCACACCTGTTGATTTCGATCCAACGCATACAACATTTTCTCCACAATAACTTTGAAAACATTAAAATGATCGGGAATTTCCCCATATGCCAGATATGATTGAAATAGAATCGGAGCCATGTGATAGTTCGTAGAAGAAGTGCACGCCAGGGAGACTCGATTCAGAATATGACTACTGTATCTTCGAATAAGACGCTCCACAGCGTCTGGATCGTCTTTTTTCTTCTGATCTCTTGATGACTCTTCTGCGATAATTTTCAATGCAAATTGAGCAGATTCCGAAACAATCCAAGACTGAGAAGTGGTTTGCATCAAAACTGTACAGAGGCATTGTGTGGAGATCTGAAATTTTAAACCAAAATTAGAAAATACTGTCTTCTAACTTACATGGGACCTGTTTACGGTTTGTCCGATAAATCTCATACATAATGCCAAATTGGTCAAACTGAGACTCTCCACACAAGTACTCCAGTCGATTTCAAATTGATGCGACTCGGGTTTTGTGTCTTCTTTCAACTTGATAATGCAAGATCTGTTAGTCTCGAGTACTAAATACTCGGCAAGCATTAGAATGATTGGATCATCAGAAGGCGTGTCGGATGTTTTGAGTGAAGAAAGTAGATGAGCAAGTATGATATGATATGAAGCTCTTTTTCCAGGTGATTCCATTCTCATCAGATTATGCACCATATCGACAACCTCAATTCCACCAAGATCTGCTAGAATCTGACAGATTTGTGCGATGGCAGAATGGGTAACATCATATTGCAACTTCATTTTTCTCAGTGCTTGTTCGATATTTTCAATAGCTACGTCGCTTGTAATCATTATCTTTCTCTTATCAATTACAATACTATCGGCAAGACTTTTCAGCAACGCTTCCATAGTTCTTGAGCCAGTAGTCGATAGCAAGCGAACGCTATCACCTAGAGCAGTCAAGATGGCACTGACAATATTAATTTCTGGTAATCCATCCTCATTATGAGTTCTGACTGGTAGACGAGAGATATGAATATCCAGTTGCTGGTAGAAAAATTCTTCAGCTTTCCGCTTGTTTTTCACCAGTTCAAGAGCCTTTTTTCCGATTTCTTGGAATCTGAAACATATTAAAGCTTTCATAGAAATAGAAAATTAACTCACTGTGTGGATTGATCGTATCTCAAATGTATATACAAACTCATCAGACATCCATAAAGTTTTTCCTTCAGCAGATCTTTACACGCTTCTTGAATTTCAAGCGTCATTTCACAAACTGCTAATTTCACATCCCAACTTCGATGATTCATGTAAGAAGAAAGAGAATCACGAATACACTGTTGAATATGTTCTGATCCAGTTGTTCTCCATTCCTCGGTTTGTCCACGAAGGTAATTGTGAACTTGTGGAATATATTCATCCCAATTGATAGTTTTTGTATCTAATTTCACAGCGTTGTCGGCGAAAACCAGAATGACGAGGTCTTTGAAGAGCTGCAAAAATATTTATTGAAGAAAAATAAATGTGAACAGCACTTACTAAAAGTGCGCTTTTTATTAAACTGGGGATGTTTGTGCCTCCTTTTAAAAGTTTGGCGACAGCAGTACATAATCCGCTCGAATATAATGAAACTGTAGATGCTCGTTCCGGTGGACACTGCTTCACCATCGAGTGCAACAGCACGACCGCCCGTTTTCGAATTTCCAAATCTCCGTCTTGGTTATTAATTATTTCATTCATTTTGACGATAAGACGAGCCAATGCCATTGAGTTATTATATGAGAAAAAATCTATAATTGAAATAAGATTAATAAATAGTAGAAAAGATAACAAAATTACCATCGTTGACAGTCGGTGAAAGCTTCATTACGTCCATAATTTTCTGCAGAAGCTCCAAAAAATGTTGAGCACCGGAGTGATTGGGGATCTCTTCGACATAAAATTGAAATAGTGGATGTACATGTCTCCATCTGAATCCTTCGAGCTGAAAACGAAAATTTTGGAACAGAGAATTTTTTTGAAGAACATATAATTTAAAGGCGCAAGTAATTGTTTTGTGCTGTGGGTTTCGGCACGATTTGAATCATCACGGTACGGTATTTTTTTACCTTCTCAAAGCTGGAAACCATTTCGAGTGCTTGAATAAATAACGGAACCAATGCTTCCAAATCAAAAAATTTCTTTGATCCTGGAAGAACGATTCGAGCAGAAATAATAATAGCGGCACCAGCAGACTGTTGTTGTATGAATGAAAAATTCATTTCTTCAGCTAAAAATTAAAAATGAGGGAAACTATTTTTTATTTGTGAATACCTTTCAGTTTTTTAACCAGCTCTTCTACATCTTTCTCTTTTATCATTTGTCCGTTTCTCTTCAAATCGACAACAGTGTTGACACATTCAGTTGCAGTTGTAAATAGCTGTGAACTTTCTTCATCTCCAATCGGAAACATTCTGAATGCTTCTTTTCCTTCTTCTGATTTCTTCTCCATTCTTCTCACTCTCCGAAAATACTTTTTGTGTTGACCACCGAACAAATTTTTTGTAACTGAAACTTTGTTTTCAGGTAAAAATGTTACTCTTTATTATCGAGTGTGGAGGCAGATTGAGAGATGTAGTATCAGAATTCGAACATACAAAGGACTAGAACAAAAATGAATATTGGGAAAGATTGAGGGCAATGTGTCTCCAGAAAATTTACAATAAGGACATAGATCAGAAAGAAACCCGTTTCGTCTTTGATAAAATTTCGGTTCTTCACTTTTTATCAGCCGAGTTACGAGTGTGAGGAAAACGCGGATTAATGCCAGATTTAGATAATCTCTAGATCTAAAATTATCTTTAAAAAAGCAACATATCGCACTAGATTCTCAAAATATTTCGAGCTCTAGAGCTTTAAGTGCAATTTGAGAGCATGAGACTTGTTTTCTGATTTCAGATCGCAAAAAGCAGACAGACAGCCTCTGAATCTCTGGCATGAATGGAGCGCGTTTGCATCACACTCACACGGGCGCCTCATAGATGGCATCTTCAAGAAAAGATGAACTTTCTCGATGGAAAACATTCGGGTGAGATCGTTTGATAAATGGTGTAGAAGGAGTGAGAGGGAGAGAGAGAGAGTGAGAGACAAAGAGAGAGCACTGGGGTTTCGTAATTTCAATATAAAAGAGGTTGTGAGTGGAGACATCTCGAAAAAGAAGAAGAAGAGGGGAAATGGAATAAGGCGGGTTAATAATACGTCACCTGAGGCTTAATAACAGAAGTGTGTAATCAACGTGTTTTTGAGCAATATACCAGTAGGAAAGGAGGGGAAATTGAAATACAACAAGTCTTATGAACAACAGGATGGACAGACATAAAAATAATTTGTATCAGAAGAGAGTGAATATCCAATAACAAACTTTTCCAATACAGATTACAAATTAACAATTATATTAGGGGGGAAATCGGGTGAGAAATGGCAAAAAAATGGTGTGAGTTTGACTGCTAATAATGATTAATTTTTCTTTCTATCAAAAACGGCCAACTGGTCCATTCAATATCGTTGTTGGTATGGTTCGAACAATACTGCGAGATGAATATGTATTGTAATGTATTGGTGATTCTGGGATGAGATCTGAGTAATCGGCGGGCCTTGTTGGTTGTCCCACCGCCCATTTCAGTATTTCAGCGCCTTTCGCTGTTATGGGTGCTGTCTGGAATACATATTTTCAAATTCAGAATATTTTACGACAATCATACCTCATGATAAGCAACCAAATCAAAAAGTTCATCGTGAACAACTTGATTTGTTCCCAAAAATTGATAACCTTCTGGTATCTTCTCTACCAAAAAATGTTTGAACGATCCATCGCGTGCAGCGTAGGAAACTGTGTATCTGAAAATAATTTCAGTGAGTTTTGAAGAAGAAGAATTCCCTGAATCTCACCCCCAAATCCGTTCGGATACTCGAACCAGGAAGGATCCAGTTGGTTTATGTGTCAGCAAAACTTCCGATTGATCTCTCGAAATGATACCATGAAACCATGGCGCCGGTGCTCTTGTCTTCGGATCGAGACCAGTACCACGTGGAAGTTCTTCTTTTTGAAACCATTCAATTATCGCTGCTCGCGACTTCGGCTTCGGAGGTCGAGGAAGATTTTTTCTAGAACTCGACTTTTTGTTAGAAATTTTATTCATTTCAAAAACTTACATTGCTTCCCGTAAACTTCCAGCCTTGTGATCCTTTAACGCCGGCAAAATACTCGTACTCGTCCGGATCATTTGTTGATGTTTTTCCCGTGCTTTTTGCGCTAGTTCTCGTTGCGCATGCTCTGCTTCACGAGCTTTCCTCTCTCGTTCTTCCCAAAGTGTCTTCTCGCGGTCTTCGATCAACTCCGCTTCTCTCTGAAGCCGTTCGCGTTCTTCTACTAAACTTTGGAATATTTCTGATTCTCTTTTTTGAACTTCTTCCTCTCGTCGACCGTCGTCTATCCGAGGAGCACGCATTCGGACGCCATTTGTATTCTGAGCTTCTTGCATTCTATTCTGATATGTATTTCCACCGAATCCATTTGTGGAAGCTGTCGTTGGCGCCAAATCATATACAGTAGTTGTTGTTTGTGGGTTGGATGTGAATGTTGCAAAGTATCCAGTCGTTGGTTTCGATGGTACAGGCGGTTTCTCTCCGCGTACCAACTGCGCTTTCTGCGGCTGGGGAGTTGAGTAGCTAGATACAGTAGTTGTTGTCACAATTTGTGGAGGTTGAGTGAGAATTGGTTTTGGTGGTTGGAATAAAAGTAGAGGGGATGTCCCAGTTAGGTCGTTGTTATACAAATTGTCATAATTCTCGTGAGGTTGTGATCCGACAACCCGTAATCCTTTCAGTTGTGCCATCAGGGCGTCTTCATCGGAATCAGAAGCACCGGCTCGTAGCTCCCGCATCGCCAAGGCGTGGGCTTTTTCTCGACTTTCTTCTTCGAGTATTTCATCTATCGTTTTATCCTGAAAAGGGGTTATTTTTGTTTTAGAACCAAATTTTTAATAATCTTTTTAAGAAAAAGATCATTCGAAAGAAAGACGGGTATGCTTTGGAAGATTTGCAAAAAAATTGAATTTGAAATCTCTGCATTCTGCCGTGATGGTGTTCGCGGTATGACGTCGCTTACCGTAACCTATTTTTTCTATGGAAAATTATTGACTTGGACAACGGGAATTATGTCAAGAAGAAGCTTTTCCAACTCACCCACTTTCAAACTGATCATTTTTACTTTTTAAAATATAGATGTCTTCTATTTTTTCCATGTTAAAGAAAAAAAACTCACCTGTTCATGATCGCCCATAACCCACACCCATACTTCTCCATCAACTCCCGTCAGCCATTTCAATCCTTTCTTTTTCATTTTTCGATTCAACGGACCCGTCCGTTCGAATTCCGCCTCTGCCATCTCCCATTTTCGAACTTGTTCACTTCTCATCTGGCAGAATAATAATTGCTTCTGATCATCATCAAGTGCTGCCAATAATTCTTCATCAACATGTCCTGTACTGAGAATTTCACTCAGAATACTCATTTCTTTATGCAAAATATATCAAAATTGTAGTTCTTCTTTTGTGTCCCAGTGACTCTGTTTTCTTTGAGGTTTTACCTGGAAAAAAGAGATTTTCAGCTTGAAAAAAAACACGAAAATTACAGAACACAATAAACGCCTATTCTGATTTATGTCATGCCGATTTTCCTCAAATCAAAAAAAAAGACGTAGAGAGATAGAGAGCGAATGAAAGAGAAAGGAGGTAGCAAAGACAGAAAAGGTCGTCAGTCACACATACAAACAGACAGAAACACATGGTTTTCTGAATCTGTATTTCCAAGTGCGCGAAAAGTAGAGAAAACAAGAAAACGAGACAGAGGAGGGGAAGAAAAATGACTAAACATAGTGCACCCACTATACCTTCTTAGTCATTTCCGCAAACAATATAGAAATTTTTTTTGACGAATTTAGGAGTGGAAAAAAGAGAGAACCAAATAGCATAGTTTTGGAGTTGATTTTTGAAATTTTTTGTTAAAAAATATGGAAAAAAAACTGAAGTCTGGGATATATTTTTTAACAATACCTACTAGTGAAAGTTGCTAAAAAAGGTATCAGTAAATCCGGATTTTTTGGATTATCTAGAGCTTAAAAAACGGAGAAAGCAATTTCCCAGGTTATCTTTTTTTTTTAATTTCAGCCAATAGTAAGACTTTTTCTATGAAAAATCTCAGAAAGTTCACCTCCTCATAACTTCTACCAAAGGTTTTCTCAAAACAAAAAGAATAATAGTCTGGAAATCAACCAAAAACCCACATCTCGTGTCCCCATTCAAACCAGGAAACCCGTCGAGACGAGAATAAAAAACGACAGAACTCTCTTTTCCTTTTCGTCAAAAAAAACGAGGGCCATTTAGGAGCATAGAACCGACGACCCCAGAAACTTTCTAGGAACAAGGGAAAGAATTTTTGTTTCGGAAGAGAAGAAAAAAGCAACTCTTTGGGTTGAATGGAGCAAAAGCAGATGAAAAAAAAACGTTTGTGCAACGAGAAGAATGTTGTCGGGGGTCGAGTTGGAAAAGAGGGGCAACAGATAGCCAGGCCAAAGTGGAGAGAAGTTGATGATCGGGGGTCAGCTGTTGTTATTTTGAAGAGAGTTCTGGAGGAAAGGAGGAGGAGATATCAGAAATGAAACGGTGATTGACCTGGTACGATTTCCTTTTGGATAGAAATTCGAAATTCAGAATTCGACTCAAAAAGTTTAAGGATTAAAGAATATAAAGAAAGAGAAATACGAAAATACGTCTCGAAGAAACCTTGAAATCCGATACGTGGAAAGGACGTCTCGGCATGAAGAAGACGGGGCCCATGTACACTTTCCGAATGGAATTTCGAAAAAAAAGAAGAGAAAAAACACCTGGGCATGGTTTAATGGGGTCACTATTAATTGTGTTGTCGGAAAGGCGTTAGAGGACGCATACGATAAGATGTTTTTTTTGGGATTTGGAATATGGGATTCGAATTCTAAGGACATGAGGCGTCAGAGATGAAGACAAAAGGGCAAAGATTTCGAGTTTTCAAGTGGAAATTGGAGAAAATTGATGTGTGTGGGTGGTTTCAATTGTATTGGAATTGGGAACGCAGAGATTTAGAAAAAAACCATTTTTAGTTTTTCTCTTTCATTTTTGGAATGGATTTTTTCTTTTTTCAGAAATTCCAGAACACCAACCTCAATCAAAGTTGTTTCAACGAGTATCAGAACAAGTAAAACTTTAGGAAGGAAATGTTGCTAAGCAGGTTCTCCAAGCTTCCAAAAAAAGAGTAAAGAACAGATCTCCAAGGTGAGAAACACGAGGTGCCAAAACATATTTCTCTCGTTTTGAGTAGCCATTCATTCAACCCATCATATTACTTCTCGTCAAACTTTTTGGGATCCACGTGATGTTGGAATGAGGGAAATGGACGGAGGAAAACGGGGTTGTAGAGGAAGTAGGGGGAGAAATTACACATCTATCAACTTCTGCCTCCATCTTCCCCATCTTCTTCATCTTCTGGTGCTTCTTCTTCAGAAGACACTGATGATGATGGCGTAACATATGCAATTTCTTTGAATGTCTGCGTCTCCGATTCGAACATGGGAACGGGAGAGGGTCCATTCTTTCTCTCCAGAAACACAATAGGAGGGCGAAAAAAGAAAAAAGCGGGAAGATTTGAAATTTTGGAAAAAGGAAGGAAGAAGAAAAGTGGAAAAAGCAATGATGCTCTTTTTCATGTTTGGAAACATTTTGAAACAAGCCATCTTCTTCTTCTTCTTCTTCTTATTTTGTGTCTCTTTTTCAACCACATAGTGACCAGATAGAAGAGAATTGGATAATTTCAATTGGTTCTTCTCCCTCTTTTTGTGTCTTCCCTTCAATCTGGTAACAGACAGAAAACGAGAGGACACGAGTCGACCAAAAATTGGGAAGAGAAAGCATTTGTTTCAAAAAAGACGACACAATTTTCATTTCTGTGGAGAGGAGCCAACACACAAATAGGCCACAATGAGTTGAGAATTTGCTTATCATTTCGAATAGAAATGGGGCAAAAACTGACGAAAAACCTCGTGAGAGACGAGCGCTGGCAAAAAGTGTTGCCGTTTTTATATTGATATGAATACATAAAAACTGAAGGTGACGGAGGAACTATAAAGTTTAGAGGCTTGATTGACATGCGGTGGGTTATCAGAACCTTTGGAAAAAAGTTTCAGTTCCGGAACACTAAATGTCAATTAGATTCCTTACACATTCCAACACCATCAACTAGAAAAAAGTGCATTGTTCTACTGCCCCGGGAGGACGATTCGGCGCACAATGCGGATTATCAACAATTAGACAAACTGCAAATAAAGTGAACGCAGCGCATACCTGACCAAGTTATAACGAAATAAAATAACTTGTTACGAGAAAACTGGAATAGTCTATAGAAAGAGATGGTGAGGGCAATGGGAAGTGGAAATAGGCTAATGCTATGGTAATGGCCTAGTTTAGGTTGTTGGACAATAGGTTCTTTTGGACAGAAAAGGTCTATTTCAGATTCCTTGAAGAAAAAAGAAGACAGTAAACGCCTTTTTTTGTTGTTTAATCGAAAGGAGGAAGACGCATCTTTATCAGCGTAACGAATCTTTTTGAGACAATTAGTACTGCAATATTAGTTCTGGTTTACGCTCGTCTCTTCACTATTGTCATGTGAACCACGCCTTCAAGAGATATGGAGAAGGAAAAAGAACAAGAAGAAGTGAGCCCCGAACTGAAAATTCTGTAACAAAACTGTAAAAATAGAAATACGAAATCGAAAGGAGAACGAAGAGTGAATGTGTTTCTTTCTCTTTCTTCCCGCAGGAGTGTACAATAACTCGGAGAGTGACAACACACAGCAGTACAGCAGTAGTCATGGGTGATGAGAGAGTACAGAAACACGTGGAGGGTGTTAGACATTCATACCTGGACATAGAGAAAGAAGAAGAAGAAGACGTTTCTTTTTCCGTAAAAAGACTGTGTGTGCCTACAGGGCGTATACACCCTCTTGGCGGGGCAAGGGTGTGCCCCGTAAAATGGGAATTTGGTATGCGAGAAGAACCTGCCGTGGTAGGCTTTACGCCAGATTAAGGCGACGAATTTCGACGACGATGGCCATCTGTTCTTTTTGAAGTGAGAAAAAAGTCAAAAACTGCGAAGAAATGGAGACGAAACTAGATGGAAATTTCGTATGCGAGAAAATGGAAAAGAAGAGAAAATACAGTAAAGCTAGGGAAAAGTTTCAAGAAAAAGCTATAAAGTGCGAGAAAATGTCGAAACAGTTTTTACAGTAATAAAAATATTTGAAACATGTTTTCGAAGAACTTTTCTACAAAAACTCTCGAAACAGAAAACAATCGAAATGTTCTATTTCGGTGCCAGCGCCGTCTGGTAAAACCAGTCAAAAATCAATGTGGGAACGGAGGGAAAATCGAAAAAAAAGGCCTCCTCCATCTTTTTCCAATTCGATTCATCGGATGAACACTTTCCGGTGTTTACCTTCTCGCTTCTTTTCCGTCTCTCCTCAAATTGCATTCTCTTTTCGGAAAACCACTTTCTATTATGGTTTATAACATGTAGCTCTCTCTTTTCAGAAGTGAACACCTGTTTTCGAATGAATTAATAATGAACCACCCATTCAGGAAAGCGGGGAAAAAGCTGACGAAAACAAAATATTCACATAGAAATCGGAGGTGATGCTGCCCCGGTAGAGGAAGAAGAGGGGTACGCGGGAAAAACGGCAAGCTTTGTGAGCAAATCTTCAGGATGCTCTTCCGAGTGATTAGAGAGTATTGCAGTGGGAAAGAGAGAGCACAGAGATACTGATAAGTGATTGAGGGAGCAGCAGCACTTGTCATGAAACACTTGTTCGGCCGTCCCCCCGGGGGCCAGTTTGACCAAGGAATATATCCACGGGAAGGAGATTTTGAAGAGAGAATCTGAGGAAAAACCATATTGTTTGAAACAAATTTAATACAAATAAAGAAAAAAGAACAGATGATTATCCAGTTGGAACACAATTTATATACGGGACAAATAGACAGAAAAAGTGAGAAAAATGGAAAAGCAGTTCGAATAGAAAAATTATTATAATATTTTGTGATTAAATTCCCATGTTTCTTCCTTCGAGAGATACTTTGACAAGGCGATTAGCCTTTGATTTCTTGGTTCTTTCTTGGAAATCACGGAGTGTTTGATCGTACCGGTTGCTTCCAGATGCCTTCTTCTCCTGGAAATAAACAAATTAGATTTCTAAGAAATAAATAAATAAGTTTAAGTTTTCTTACCCCCTTGAATGCTCCAGCCACTTTCCATTCAGGTCTGATGACGTAGTCTTTCGTAGATGGTTTTGGCACACGTGCTCGATTGATGTATCCTTTGTCTCCTGGCTTCAAATCCGAGGATTTAGTCGATCCCAACCCATCGGCATCTCTGATTCTTGGCTTCTTCGGGGTCTCTTCTTCTTCTGGCTCTTCTTCTCGACTACTGGAAATATAAGTAAATTAGAATAAATTATCTCCAGAACCTATACTTACCGTAATTTCTTCTTTCTCTTCTCCGGCATTCTCGCGTAATCCCGCTCTTCCCGTTCATTTCTCGATACCGTACTGTAGTCAGTGTCCAAATGATAAATTGGTCTCGCCCATTCACCAATCAATTTATTGGCAATCGCCTTGTTCTCTTTCGTCTCATTCGGATGTTTGTAGAGCATCATGACGGCTTTTCCGAGTCCAGACTGCTTTAGAGTACTTCTGTCAAGTTTCCAGAACCGAGGATTGTGAAGAAGCTTGAGAAGAGTAATACGAATATCAAGAGCCGGGAGACATTTGTCTGGAAGAGGTGCCAGCCACTCAGAGAGAGCACTCATGAATCCGTTTTCAATGAGCACTTCAACAATTCCAGCTCTGAGCATAACTGCTTTGACCTCTGGGAGCATCTTGATCTTCTGGAATGCCGGTTTTCTCTCCACATTTGCATTCCGATCAGATTTCGCTGCATGTTTCATTCTTTCAGTCAGTCTTGAAACCATTCCGTCGTCATCATTAATGATATCAATACCACTATCCTTTCCACGACGAGTTTTCTTCTTTCTTTCAGCCTTCTTCTCTGCCAACATCTTATCAAAATCCCATTCGAAGTTATTTCTACCACGTCTTGGTCCATCGTCGTCATCATCACTGTCGTATACTGGTCTGCTTTCTTGTCTCTCTTCCTCCTCGATATTTCCCTTCACCAGCTCATCCAAATCGTCATCTTTCTTTTTCGGACGATCTTCATCATCGTCATCACTGTCCTCTCCGAACAAGTTCTTGCGAGCCGCCTCCTTCTTTGAGCTATCTTCTTCTTGATCAGAGTCATCTGAATCGAACATGATTCTCTTCTTCGGTACTTCTGTGTCACTCGCATCCGAATCAAGGAGTGTTCGCTTTTTCGATGTTCCCTCTCCGTCTGAATCGTCGTCGCTGTCTATTACAATTTTCGCTGTTTTGATTGGAGAAGGTGATAATGGGCTTTGTGGTCCAGAGCTAGCTGGAGAAGGACTTCTCCGAACTGGACTCGAAGCACCTGGACTCTCTGGCACTTCTGGCAGTTCATCCTGTATGAGAAATAAATTATGCGAAAATGGGATTTATAAATTTACCTCGCCCTTGTATATGTCTTCAACATCCCCAGTTGGCGATTGTGGAGCGTTTATATCTGAACGTGGAGAGACTGGAGCCAATGGTGATGATGCTGCGGATGATGCGGGTGATGCTCCGCGCGATGCATCCTCATGGTCCGACATTCCTCGAAGTTTGAACTGAAATAAGAGCATTACATTAGAAAGTGGAAATAAGCGGAGAAAAAGAGTAAAATAACAAAAATTTAGTCTCGAAAATTTTTTTAGAGTGCAAAAAGCAAGAAGAAAAATGAAAACTTGCGGAAAAGATAATTTTCTTTTTAAAAAACTGATAATTCTTTCCGAAAACGATTTCTTTCTCAAACAAGACTATGATTCTAGCTACTCAATGTATTGAAAACTGAGATTTCTCTGTAAATTAACCGAAAAATCAACAAACTGAAGAAAATCGATTAAAAACGACTAGTTAACCAGTGACGTCAGAGTTGTTTTTTCTAGGCTGTACAGCACACATTTCGTGATATTCGCAGAGAAAGATGGCCAATTAAATGCTATGAAGAATATCTATTAGCCTGAAAATCTTAAAGAAAATTTAAAAAATGCGAAAATCGATGAAAAAAGCTTCGAATTGAAGTCTGAGGTTTTTTTTGTTTGAAAAAGCGATTACGCTAAACAACACGCGCGTACGGAATAACGGAGTGTCGTTGTTACTTATGTATGAGTCCCAAAAAAGTAACATGTGAACAAAACAGTTGCAATTCTTTGATTTTTAAGAGAAATCTTTCAAAAATAACTAATTTATTATGAACAAGAAAGCCCAGTATTTAAAATCTAGAAAACATTTCTTTAAAAAGAAGGAAAATTAAAACAAAGTCGGTTCATCCAAATCGAGAGTTCCATAATTTGGAGCTATCGACGGTCCGAGATCAGTGAGAAGTCGGATTTCCAGAGGATCAATCTGTAAATCAGAGTCCTTAAAGTACTTGGATTTATTGATTGGGGGAAACGCCACAAACCTTATAATGGAATTTTGTCTCCGGAAGTAATCTCCACAGAATCATTGAGAATAAGGAACTGAAATTATTAAAATAGAATAAAAACTAGTTTCATAGAAACATACGTTGGAATAATAAATATCAGATAGCTCCATCCTCCTACTAACTTGCTCAGCGGATAGTAAAACAGGGTTGTAGTGATTGTACATATCCAATTGACTGCCACAGCCGCCCCTGAAATCGAATCAAATTTTCTGATAAACATAGAATTTCTAGCATACCCAAACTAGCACTTGCAGCTTCTGGAGGTACTAATTCTGCAGGTAAAAAGTAGGCAACTGGTCCAACTCCCAAATTATAACCGACTCCATACATAAAGAAAGCGGCAGCGAATCCCCATGATGCCCATCCAGTTCTTTCAGATGACATCAATGTGAAAATGAGTAAAAATACGTTTGCAGCAATACAAAACATTAAAGTTTTCAAAAGAAGGGGTCGTCTTCCACGAGTTTCCACCCAACGGAGAGCAGGGATGGTTAGGAGAATCGAGATGATTGAGCCAAGGGCGGGAAGGAATGGAACAAGAATATCTATGAAAGACACTGCTCGGAACATTCTGAAAATACAGTCAAGCAGAGTAATGTAACAGAAAAACTAACTCTGTAGAATAGGAAATAGAGACCATGCTTCCAGAGAATATTTGAGTTGCACTAACAACCATTCCAAGTAGAATTCCACGTCGGATAGAGGAATTCATGAAGGCTGAGCAGAGGGAGAGTTGTTCGGGCATCTGAAAATCGGACGTTTAGTAACCTAGACGTTTTGAAACTTTACCTCCGGTACCATATCCCAATACTCTTTTATTATTTCATCCTCATCACTATCTTCGATATCATAGTAGAATCTGAAACTCCTTCTTTTCCAGAAAACAGGCACCATTGAGAATCTCACAACCTACTTGATACTCTCAATCGCTTCAGTGTATCTTCCCATTTGAAGGAGATTGTTTGGAGTGTCAGGGATGAAATATGAGGCACCCAACATTACGAATCCTGGAATTCATTCTCATTATTTCTTTCAAAAAGTCCTAATCTACCAAAAAACGCTGGCAACACCACCAGAATCGGCCACGTGTCCTCGTCACCGAACATGAAAGGAAGTGAGAAAACTGCTCCAATTGAAGACCCAAAACACACTGCAATATGCAAGAAGCAACTCATCGATCCCTTGATATTTTTTGGAATCACTTGCTGAAGATATAGCGGAGCGAAGGCACATGCCAACCCCGTGTAGACTCCTGGAATTTTTTTTGTTCTTTCGAATTTTTCGAATTTTTCGGTAGAGGGAGATCCTCGAGACTTGTCATGAGTATGCTTCAGTTAACAGGGAAGTCGTTTTTGCAGGAAGGAAATTGAATTATTTGAGATTCGGAAAATGTTTGGGGAAGTTTTTGGATCCTTGGTCTTAAAATTTCCATTTTTGATTCTGATAGTCATGTATCAGATCGTTAAGCTTGTCCTTTTTCAAGAGTTGTTTTTGTGACAATCCGAAACTCATTGTCAGTTTCAAAAGGCCCTAGATCCAAGTTTCACTGATTTCTGATCATTGAAAATTACGGAAACTTTTCCTAATTTGTCTCATGACCACCCTCATAGTAAAGCGTGAGAATTTTGGAATTTCTCAACTTATCCCCTTTTTCACTTTACTTTGTTATTCTCTTCTTACCCGTCAAAATCCGTCCAATTATAAACGCAATTGGAAACGAAATCCAATAGGACACAAACATGAGAAGTGAGCCTACAAATTCAGAATTTCTATCTTTCGACGTCACGAATTCTCTGTCTAACCGGCAATCAGAATGACGTTATTCCATCGCATTAACACGTGTTTCGCTCCATATTTAGAAATTGGTCCGACCATTAGACATCCAATTAGAGCGCCCACTCCTTGGGAGGATACTGTAAGAGACCTGGAATTTCGAATTTGAAAGTTAGACTTCTGAATTCAAGCACACTCACCAAACCAAACTCTCCTCGGTTGGACTTAATTTCAACCCGAATATATTTTCGAAATTATCAAATATAAAGTTTTGAATAACCTTTTCTGGAACATTCAACAAAACAATATAATATCCAACGGGAAGAATTGAGAATAGAACTGTGATGAGACAGATGAAAACCACTTTTCCTTGATCTTCGATCACATTTCGAATCATAAAACTATTCTGTCCGAATATTGCATTTGGAACGGCGGCTGATGTCTGCAAGTTGATCTTGTTTTTATGGGATTTGGTTCAGATTTGGTTTAGCTTAAAACTGTTTTGAAGGGGGTGACAAGTATTCCGGAAATGAAATCTTCTAGGATCATTAGTTCTGGAGTCACTGCCAGTTATCACAGTCCAGAAAAAATGAAATCGATGATACGTGTTTCAAGTTTTTTTGGAAATTTGTCTTTTCAAGAACAACGCCTTTTCAAGTCTCCAAAATGCGCCGTTTAGCAAGAGGACAAGTTTCAAATTAACTTTGGAATATTCTAGTGATTCGGCTGAATTGTCATCTTGAAAAAACGAGAAAAGACAAAAAAAAGACAAGAAAAAGAGTTTCACAAGATTCTTTTTTGCATTTTTCTTCTGAATTCCCTTTTTGCATTCAGCGTCTAAAAACAAATATCATGATTAAAAAATTTCACTTAAAAGTTTTAGTATCATCTGAAATCAGTCAAAAAGCACACAAGTTAACGATTTCTAGGTTTCACCTTGAGAATTCCATCGAGAATATTCATTTAGAAATAAAAATAAATAATTGATTTATAAATAATGACGCCTCTCTTTTGAACATTGATTAAAAGAACGATTCACTAACCTTCATAACAAGAATAACAGAAAGTTCAAAAACCTTTCGAACTGGAGCTCCAACACTCACTCACAACTAATCAATATCAGTGTTTCCTGTCGAGAAACAGACACATTGTTTTTATCTTATCACCATATTTCCCTTTTTTGTGTGATTCTCCAATATGACTTGTGACTTATTCTATAGTTTAGAGTCTCCTACCGATGCTCACTGATCTTTCGAAAATAAAAGAGTGATGTGAATCATTTAGGTGAGAGAAAAACAATGGAAAGTATTCAATTAGTGCACACATTCGGATTGACTCATTAAGGGAATTTTGGGAAGAGAGAAAATGAATAATCCGTTGCTCAGCTTCTAGTTGTTGTCACCTTTTCGTATAGTTTATGTCTAGAGTTCTTACTTGTGAAGTTTTTATAGTCTCTAGAAGATTCTGTAGTATAGAAATGACTGAGAAAAATTAGGTAAACTTCAGAATAATTTTCATTTCAAAATAGTATAAGCGCCTAGAAAACTAGGCTCTGGAAAAATATACTTTTTCTAACATAACTTGCTCCTACTTTTTCCTAAATTACCGATCCTATCTCAGAGCTGCTCATAGTTCCATCCAGTTCTACGTGACTTTCCCTATAGTAATCTTCAGACGCTTTCACAAAAAAACTTGAACATCGAATACTAATTCCTATTTCAATTCAAGGAGAAGGAAGTTTTATTGCCGAATAGCTGTGTATGTTCTTTATTGGTATTTCCAATAGCTTTAGTAGTGTCGTATCTTGGTGAAAATGTCAGTTCATTTGGACAAGAGCAATTTGCAAAAGAATAGTACATTCTAAAAGTTTACAAAACTTTTAGAAACAATACTTTTGTCCACCTTCCTTTCAGCATTCCAACACTTTTGTCCACCTTCCTTTCAGCATTCCAACACTTTCTAAATCCACAAATTTCCTCATCTAAACAAAAACATCTTCCCAACAAGTGACGTATGTTCGATGGTTATTACGGACATCTACTCATGTTTTAACACTTGAAATTAGTCTCATTTTTCAGGATGTGTTGTGTTGTGTGTATACATTCCATCCAGTGACATTTATAAAACTTTTTGACGGAAAAAGAGTTAGCCAGTTCGAGTTTGACAAGACTCTTTTCGAGAAGGATTCATCTTGTTCAAAATCTGGAATTACCGTTCGCAATGTAGTTACCATACTTCAAAAGCGGGCCGACGCGTAGCTCGCTTAAAACGAAATGCTATGATCAAAATGTAGATATCAGCGAGCTCTATGTCTGCGACCTGCTACGGGCCGGATGGCGGTTCGTTAATGTGCCGCGGCCAGGGAAAAAGTGACAAAAACGCGAAAATAGCCAGAAAGTCATTTCGGCCCGGTTTGCGAGTATGGTAGTTACAGCCAAGAAGGCGTGGCTTCGAAACGTATTGCAGAATAAACGTGCCATCTCCTAGAATCCATGTTTCATTAATTTTGTCAATCTGTTGACTTCAGTTGAATTTGGTGTCCAGTCATTTTCTTAGAAATCTGACGGAAATTCCAAAAAGTCCAGATCAAAAACCCAATTTTGAATAGCATTATCTTCAACCCATTCCTTGATCTTCTCTTATCCCGTTTTCTCCGAAACCTCTCTTTTTCAGTCAAATTCAAGTCAACTCAACAAAAATGACAAATTCCAGCCAATGGGTAGTAAATAGGATCATCCAGATCATACACAATCTTGACATTTCATTCAAAAAGTTACCCTAATGATACCATTGTAATCCATCCTTTCCTTCGTTTCTCACTCATCAATTATGCACTATTTGTCCCTTCTTCTATTCTCGCATTCTGTTTTCTTTAACACATGTTTTCTTTTTTTTTTGCAAATGGTCGTTTCCTTCCTGCTTAGGTTAAGGATATTAGGTATTCAAATTGTTCGTGTGAGCTCAAAGTTTAGCCGAAAGGGTCAATGTTCCAAAGGGTACTGTAACCGATCCCTTGATAAGCTCCACTTTTTCCAATATTCCAACTGCAATTTTTTTCTAGATACCACGTCACCAGCAATCCCAATTTTCTCCGAAATGCCAACTCCTCTTCTCCTTACAAATCCCCGTATATAATTGTGTCCATTCTGCAAAAGAATACCCTTTTCGTATTTCCTTTCTCAATGATTCTTTGTACTATTACCCTCATAAAACGACCCAATTACTTTTTTGCATCGCTCGAATCGTAACTCCGCCCCTTTTCCAGGGCTCATCTTATTACTCATTTTTAAGAGATAAATCTTCAGTTCTCTACTAGTACATGTAACCGCAATTAGCCCTTTTTTCTACTAAAAAAAGAAAAGGATTTCTCTTTTTTTGGGTCGACGATGCGCCAAGAGCATCCAATTAGTGAGAAACGGATTGACACTTTCTATCCCTTAAAATATGATCTTTCTCTCCTCTGATTACTCGTTTTTATTCGTCAGTCGTTGTATTTTTAGAAAACCGAGTGGAAAGCTTATGGAAATTTGAAATTAGCTTCTCGTTTCAGAGTGACGCCATGTCGCCTCCATATTCTGTTTAGTTGTTTACCCATAGGAAGTTTTTGATGGATATTCATTGTCTGTCAAGATACATTTTTTGTGGTCTGACTCGGAGTGTGGAAGAGGAGAAAAACAAAGGAAGCAACAAAAAGTGTCTGCCGGAGAAAAGTTTTTGGTGGTCTTGGAGATATGGATCATAGTTCTTCGGTTCTTTTTCTTTATAACACTTCCGTTTTCTTTTACCATATTCTTATCCAGATCAGCTATTCTCTGACCCGTTATTGTTTACAGCTCCAAATCCCTTTACTCCGATTTCCTAGAATCACCCTAAACTGTTATTGAAAAAATGATGACTAGTCAACCCACCACACGTTTCTCAATTTCCAGAACCCTCCCTCTTTCAACCTTTTCCTATATCAAAACTCAAAATTCTTATTTTTCAAAAAATTTTATCAAAAATTACACCTTACTACATTGTTGTTTGCTTGTCACTTCTCCACTCTCTCTATCACTTCTTCTTTCTGTTTGTGAAGTGACGACGACTTCTGAATCACCGCCCGTTTCCTCAGGTACGATTATCCGATCTCCGGAGATTCGACGACGTGTCATGATACTACAAATTCACATTCTTCTTCTTCTTTTCCTTCTTCTGGTTTTGTCTACCGACATTTAGTTTGTATGATTGTTATTCCCTTCGTGTCACTTTTCTGACAGACATCTTCTTTTCTTCTTTTTTCTCGATCCAGCTGGATCCTGTTAGGCAACATCCTAGGTCCAGCCAGACAGAAATTTTTTGTCGCGCTCTTTGACATCATCCGAATGAATTCTGAATATTCTGAAAATGTCTTCTGTCTCCTTTTTTTCTTTTTTCGTTCAAACATTCAATCCCCCATTGTTTTGTTCCGTGTTTAATGGTTCACTGAATTTCAAAATTTAAATTTGAATCCGAAGGATTCTCATTCTTTTTTTGTGTCTCGCTCTTTTTGATCTACTCTAAAATCCAGGAAAATCATGTGTTTTTGTTTAGCATCATCTAGAATATATACCTGTCCCATGGTTGCTCATTTCCACCCTCACCTTGCTGCTCCTTTTGTCATGCGTCTTTGTTATATACACGTGGATTTTTGTGGTTCTGCAGAAGTTTTATTTCATAATGTGTACTTTTAGAGAGAAATGCATAATGTATAAGTCTCGAGAGCTTTGGTTTCGGTTTTCTAGAAGGTTCTATCAGAAGGTTCAACAAATTTGGCAGCTGCTTATTAGGGTTTGGGCGTGAAATATCATTCCTGGCCGCTTAGTTAACCTCAGGAGTTGCTTAGCAAGTCAGGTAGAGCCGCTTGACAAATTTTCTGAGCTGCTCATTGTATTGTAAGATTTTCTCATTTTGCCTTTAAAGATGCTTACCAAGCTCTTGGCGCTGCTTAGAATCTTGTTACTTGAGTTCCTTCTCCCCTCTCCAAACACCTTATGAATTCTATTTCCGTATTCCAAGTTGTTTCTTTCATCAGATGATGACGTCTTCATCTTTCTTCCACATCCACCGTTCTCTGTGCGGTGCTCTCACAATAGATTCCTCCCCAGTAGTGTCCGTCTCCGGATGTTTCTCCCTATTCATCTCATTCGGCTCTCCTTCCAAACCAAGACGGTGCTTGGATGTGTATCTAATTCCACAAATTCAACACTCTTCGAAATCATAAACATTTTTTCTCTTTTCTTCTCAACTCTCACGTCTTCCTTCTTCTTCACATCATGTGGACGGACGTCTTCTCTCTAATTACCCTTCTCCTTAAAAGCTCAACACTTTGAATTGATCTCTTTTTATGACTACAAAGTCCGCTTTTTCTATTCATTTCCTGTTTGATCATCAGAAAAAATTAAGTGCTTTTCTCTGGTCTGACAGAGGAGGAAAACCAGGAATCCAATAGAGGATCTCATTATTATTCAAAGTTCTCTCCTTAGTGGGTGGCCATCAAAAACATGTAGGTAGAATGAGACGACGAGAAGGATCCAGGAAAACAAAACACACATCATTTTGTAATAAATACTGCAAATCCTAGGGTGAACTGAAACACTAGTAGATTGAGCTGCTAACAAGAAAGGGCTTGTTTGGCTGTTCAGTAGAAATTTATGCATCGAGAAAAATGGCTTTGTCGCTTCCAATATTTTACACTAAAGATTCAGAATCCTCGAGCTCTCAAAATGTTTTAAAGCTAATTTTGTTTTATTCTTTTGTGTAACCCTTAACTGCTCTGACCGTAAGCTTACTTGAAATTTTGAATTTGGAGTGAAAAGACACTCCAGAAGAACAACTAATTAGAATATCTGCTTAGACATTCTCAGACTGGGTGGGTGGTGTAGTACAACCTTAAAAAACTCCTGTGAGATTTTTATGACCTCCAATTATTCATGTTTCGTCTAGACTGTTCAGATGAATTCAAGCGTTCAAAGTTTCTAGAATTCACTATTGTACCATAGAACCTGTTATCATAATTCGTTAAGCACAACTATTTTATTTTCAAAGGCTCACCGATCAAACCTTACATTTCTCATTCTGCAAGAAACTCGCTTCCAAAAAACCTTCTTTTGAACGTTCAAATTTTGACATATCCCACGAACACTTTTATCTTCAACTTTCCCAAAAAACACCGTTTCCGTTCATTGAATGTTCATTCCCGTAATGAAACTAAAGAACATCTGGTCCGAAGAGAGGGATGAGATTTTAATCTTGTTAATCTATTTGTTGTTATTATAATGTCATCAACATGAGCAATATGATAAAAAGTCATTTATGAATTGTGTAAACATTCAGAAGTTTCTTTTGATTAGTTTTTGATCTACCAGCTTTCTGAAAAACCGTTCTCTTTTTTTCGTTTCGTTCGAACCTTGAGCCACCACCCTCTCTTCTTATTATCAATTCATTCCTTCCTTCCCACTTCAATAACATAAACATCTTGCTCATTTCCTTCACATTTCAAAGTTCACAACATTCATATACATCTACGTTTTTGCACCCACACCTGTTACCAATCATGATCTAATCGCATTTTCAGAGATTATGATAGAAGTAGTTGCTTCAGAGATTGATGCCCTTTTCAGTGATTTTTGAATAGATTTGTGTGTTAGATCAAAGAAAGAAACGGCTGTTTTTACTTTGAAAAACGGGTAGGTAGATACTTGACAAGGAGAGGAGAGGCGTGAGAAAAGATGAAGCCCATTTCGGGATTTGTGTTCTTTTTCTTCTTCTTCTTTTTTGAAGATTTTGGTAGTAGTAGGAGGATGTTATTTTAAGAATTTGATTATCCGTTTGTAATGAATTTGAACACTGACGTAAAATAATGCACAACGGGGGAGATGTTTTGATTAGATCATGAAATCATCATCATTGTTTAATTTTTCGAGTTTCGAAAGTTACAGTACCATATTCTCTAGAAGTTTCCAGACACCTGACGCATTTTACACATTCTTAGAACTGCAACACACAATTCCATATCAATTAGGAATATAAATACAGGGTTTGGGTCACACTTTCTTTATGAAAGATCTGCACGCCCACGTCATGATCAGAGGAAAATAGAGTAGGCGAGACGGGTTAAAATGGAGGTTTCGAATGTTGATAAGTTTTACATTGTGACGATTTTGAACTCTTTTGGAATCAAAAACAATTCAGTTAAAAAAAACTCTTTATGTTGTGAAATTCTCATTTTGATTGACTGCGATATCTATTCACGTCGGTACTAGTCACTTTGCAACCACGAAATTTCACAACTATACCATAACTATTCCACAGTTTCACCTTGTCACAAAATGTTGAAAATAATGTGTCATTCTTCATGACCGATAGAAAAATGCAAACTTGTCTCGGGCTGGGCCAAAATCGGAATTTTTCTCAGCCCAGCCCGGGGGTTGATCAAGAATGTCTCGAACTAAAGTTTCGAAATTTTCGAAATTTTTTGAATTTTTTCCCGAAAAATGTGAATTTTCGACCATACTTTAGAATTCAATCAATAGCAAACTATGCATCAAGAATTTAAAAACGTCTAAAATATAAAATATCATACAAGGCACTCCAGTCTTCATTTTTTTTAACTCGACCACCATCTGTTCCATTCACTTTTTTTTTTGCAAAAATCCCATCCCAAGCCTAATCATTACACTACCTCATCTCAATTCAAAAACGTCTTTCCATTGGCCTTTTCCCGAAATTCTCATCTAAACTATTACACATAATCCTACTACTATTACTCCTCCTCCTTCTCTATTTCATCTTTTCACATATTCAGAACACATTCCCATTCAAAAAGTCAATCAAATCGCCACTCTTTCCTTCTCACTCTTCTTCGAGACTCCGCCCACTTTCTTTCCAGTATGTTTGAGCTCTCGGTCTCTCGTTTCATTTCGTTTCTCTCATCTGCATCTATCCTTATTAATGTCTAATTTCTGATCTTGTTTACACAACGCATCCTTTCTCTTTTGAATTTTGAAGAAAATAATTAAGGAGATTTTGAAATTTAGAAGGATTCTTTATGCCTCTAAACAAATTTATTGTTGCATGAAGGTAGTTGGAGTTTCTGCTTCTATAACATCAGTTCCAGATTCGCTTACATCCGTTTAGATAATTTGGGAACTTTTCCATTTTTTGACGTCAAAACTCTTCCGGTTCCACCTACAAAAAGATCATCGTCTCGACTCTTCCAAAAATCAGAAATCTCGTAATTCTCATTATCAACTATACAGCAGACTCTCTCCCTAGAGACGTTCTAATATCAGCAACGTCATAAATAACTAAATATATATAAAGGTGTCTACACTCCACCCCCTCATCAACTCTCTGTCTTCTTCTCCTTTATTCGAATCGACGTCTTCGGGTAATCGGAGCTAATTCTAATGAATCACACACTGTAATTTGAGATATCTCGCACGTCTTCTTCTTGACATCTTCCTTCTTCTTTTAGTACTCGATAATCAGAGAGGAATTACTTTTATTCTCACATTTTTCCAGTTCTTCGACGCTCTCAACAACTGGGCCACACGCTACGACAGTACACAAAAATGTACTGGTTTCGTCAGATTTACAGGTAATTTTAATCTGAAACTACTCTTATACCTTCAACTCTTTCATTTTCCAGCCCCACTCTTCTCGTCGCATTCTTCACGATTCTGATTCTCTCGCCAACGCCTTCAGATGCATCGATCCGATTGTGTGGAACACGTCTCACGACGACACTGCTCGCCGTGTGCCGAAATCAGTTGTGCGGTGGAATGAGCGCTTTCAAACGTTAGTTATTCAAACGGGGGTGGCGATGGGCATTCGATGAAATATTAATGAGCTTCCTGAGAGAGAATCTTCACTTTTCTTTCTTATTCAAACTTTTAATTGTGTACTTTCGAATTACGGCTACGTCGACAACGAATTGAAATGTTATCTCGTTGAAATGTTTGTCTCAAGTTGTGATTATCTTATAATGATAGGGATACTTCTATCATAGGACAGGCGTATGCTGAAAACAGAGAAAAAGGACAAATGGCGTCATTTATTATAAATTAGAGAGATATTTTGGGACGTCATTAGGGATAGTTAGTTAGTCATGACACCCCAAAAATAGACAATCTCTGAACTTTTTCATTCCGATGATCATTCTCATCTTTTTCAGGATCCTCACCAGAACAATCATGGGCTCCATCAACTTACGATCTTTTTCACATTCATCACCAACAAAAACGAGGAGGAATCGCCACGGAATGCTGTGAGAAACGTTGCTCATTCGCGTATCTCAAAACGTTCTGCTGCAATCAGGATTGATAATTTCCATTCATTCCCCAACTCCTCCTCCTATTCTTCTTCTTCTTCTTATGTTTCTTCTCCATTTCGGGTCTCGTGCGCTGCATTATTAGACTGCGTGGAGGCCTCTGATCAGGTCAATATCGTTGGCAGCTCACCGGACCCTTCCTCTTTCCTTTTCTCTGTCTCAGCATCCATCAATACTCATACTTTCATTTCTTCCCCTCTGTCCCTGATCGTCCAAATCTCGAACTCTTTATTTGCATAATATGACAATACAAAGTGATAATAGTGAAAATTTCTCTCTCTCTTTTCTTCTGGTCTTTTTTAGTTTGCCACGATACAGTCTCTTTCCCCCCAAAGACATCTATTTATTTTGGCCTGATCTCGAATCTTCTGAGTCGTCTGATGCATCCATTTAATACAATATTTTTGCGAAATAAATCTACATTTTGTTTCAAAAACAACACAACTCTACAGTTATTCAGGGAAAGATGGGCAAGAGGTGGTTGCCGATTTTAAAGTTCTCAGTGAGTTGACATCATTTGTGTGAGGGGTTGTCTGAAAGGCTAATAGTTGGACAAGAAGTCAGTCTGGAAATCGGGCGTTTTGGACTCGATTTGGTGCCCATACTTGACCTGAACTATCTCATAATGTCTTCTTACTCCTGCAGAATACAAAACTTGCCGAAAACAATACAAAAGGTACATAAAAGTTTTTCTCAATTTTCCACCAGTGAGCTGTCTTCTATCACTGATCAGGTGATCTGGGAGCTGCTTATCAGCACCTGTAATTGCTTATTCTCCCACGCAAATCAGATGCTCTCTCTCTCTCTTTATTTCTTCAGGTTTTCCACCTTGTCAATGATTTTTAATGATACGAAACTCAACTTTCTTCTTCGATTCTTGAACTTTTCGTCTTTTTTCATTCATTCCTCCTACTGATGATTTCTACTCCTTCCTCCTCCCTGTATTGTCTCTAACAGACGTCTCCCGAATAATGATTGAGCAAATAGAGAAGATAACAAAATGAAAGTTGATAACAACCTCTTTTTCTCTCTTTATTTCTTTTTCTGTCTCAATCCAACGTATACTTTCTTTTTCAGAAAGAAATGAACCTCGACGTTCCATCTGGAAGGAGGAAAACCATCAAGTTCCGAACGAGAAATTTCTCAATTGAAGATGAAAGGTATTGGGTGAGTTTATGAAATTTCGGTTAAAAATTACTAGATTGTCAGAAAACCGTTTTTTCAAAATTGTTCTGACAGGAGTTTGGATTATACTTTTCACATTTTACTTCTGAAAAAATCTTTGCACTTTTTCAACTATACTATACTTCTAAAAGAGCAAAAGTTCACTATCATCATTAATATTCTTCTACAATCTGAAAAATTTCAGATTCAACCATCACGATGTACATCCGTCGATATGTCATCACGAGAAATCATCAACAAACTGAACGAAATGGAACAGGAAGTGAACTTTCAAAAGTGCCTTCTCCCCTGCACTAACCTTATCCAATTTCAGGAAAAACTCTTCATAACATATGATGTCATTGAGATAAATCCAAAGTTTGCCACAGTCGGCGGATCGATTTTCGAATTCATCAACAACTCGATGAGACCTGTTTTGAAATGTCATTTGAGTCAAGTGAAGGACACAAACATGTTACATCTAATTGCTGCTTCTTTTTTCAAAAGGTATCGGAACGAGGGGTGTTTGTATTTGGTAATAGACAACTAAAGTGTAGCTCAGGAGCGATCTTCACGAGATTTGGGCCAAGTGTGAATACCCGATTTTCGCCGGGTTGTTGGTGGTAAGATTTTTCAAGTTGAAAACAATGAGAACTGAAAATTTGTTGCCTCATTCAGTCTCGGTAGAGGGCAGAATCAAGAGATCACCTCTACATAAAATGAAAACAATAGAAGCCATTTCCGATTTTCTATTTATTTCAGGTTTACGTCAGTAACAAAATGAGAAAGCTGTTTTTGGAACAACACGAACCGGTTATTGCAGAAGCTTTTGAGAAAATTCAAGAGTGAGTGAAGACCTTCTTCTCTCTCCACAAATAAAGAAGTCTTTCTGTGTGTCCTGATGTCCTTCTTCTTCTTCCAGCACATTCGACGACGAGTGCACCGCCCTTCTCGACCAATGTTTCCATAATAGTGAACGTGACACACGCGCAGTTTTGGACACGAATTATCACTTATTTATCCATACAGATGGATGCCCTTCGACTGCAGAGGATATGGAGGTTATGGCGTTGGCGGCGGCAGCTAAAGCTAAAGTTAGTTTTGGGAAAAATAAATACGCAAATGAGAGTGTGATTGCAGAATTTCCTGTCGCATCCTGCATGTCAACGAGAAATTGACTTCCGGTGGCAGCCGGGATTTAAATTAGGACAGGTGAGTGTTCAGGACAGGATGTTTGTATATGAAGAACTAGAAATTGAAACTATACAAGTGCATAGGGAACCGAGGAGAACTTTGGGCTCTATTCCAGTTTAGATGTCATTTGAAAAATCGAACGTCCCTTAAAACACTTAAAGGTCCTTTCAAACACATAGACGTCCAAAAAAAACATTCAAACGTCCTTTGTGGTTCCAAAAGTGCTCAGAAATGTTTAAACGTCCCAAAAAACATTTAGACGTCCTAAATATTTTGGAACGTCGAAATGATTTTTGTGGCGTTTAAACGGTTTTGGGACGTTTTAGTTATCGGTAAAATAATTAGATCTTCAAGAGACATCTAGAATAGAACCGAAATTTGAAGCGACTTTAAAAAAATCTGTCATAGAACGTTGGTCATTAGACACATCAAGTTCTATTCTTGTTAGAGACATGAAAACCGACCGCTCTCTATTCTCTGAATCCTTCTTTACACGCACGGTTTCAGATGGCATTCTGTCTATTTTTCTTCTTCCCGCCGTTATTTTTCCTTCGTGGACGACAAAGAATCAAGAAACGAGAGATCAAGACGATGATGGTCAAAATGGATATGGCGGGACAGATGACTTCGATTACTTATAGGTGGGAAAACATGAATTCGTTGAAAAAATCATGCAGGGGGTTTCAGCAACTTTATGATTCGAGTCTACAATTTTTATACATCGCCGAATGCGAAATATGTGATTCACACATTATTTCGATTGATTTATGTGATTTTTTATGCTTATGTACTGATGACAATGACAAGAAAGACAATGGTTATGAATGAATTGGATGAGTTTTTGGATGAAATGGCTATTATTGTATGGCAATGTGCATACCTCACGGAGATGGCTGTTCTGGTTTATCAGAGGGTTTGCTTCAATTCTGAAATGTACAAATTTTCCACGACCCAAACGTTTTTAGGGATTCTACAACTGGGCTGAACGAAATACTGCGGATCTCTACCGTAACTATCTAGTTGCCATGACAATGATAGCCTGGTCTTTGGCAGTTATAGCTCCTCCTACTTGGCCTATCCGAGCTTTTGCTATCATTTCTGCAGATCTTTTCTTCTATTTTTCGTTTGTCTTCGCCACGTTGAGACTGATGAAAATTGCAAATGTCGACGCGTTTTTTGGGTCAATTGTGCTAATGATAAAGAAAATGGTATCAGTTTATTTCTAGTTTATTCCGAGTTTCTAATTTATAGTGTTTGAGATTCCAATCATGGTCAAATTCATGTTCGTTTTCATGGTATTCTGGTTCACGTATGCAGTGTGTCATATCAGTTTGGCAGGTCACTTGAAGAGTACACCGAATATTACAGATGTTGTCTGGCCGTGGCTTCTTTTCAGCAGTGGAGCATTTGAGATTTTTGGAGAAGCCGATGAGGAAGATAAGTTGGGTATGTTTGTTCTTTTTGATCGGTTAGTATCTGTCTGTCTAGTTTTACCGGAAATGCGTCATTCCCTTATTTACAGTTACTGATAAGCATAATTTATTTCAGGAACTGTCAGTAAATGCTCGTCAGCGCCACTGAATTGGGACGTCATCACAGATTCGTCGGTTCAATGTTGGTTTAAGGTACACACAAAAATGAATATAATGAGATCTGGAAGAATTTAATTTCAGACAAGTATGATTCCAGTATTCCTGTTCTGCTACATGTTGGTCTCCAGCGTTCTTTTGGTCAACTTGGTCACCGCTCTCTTATCGTTTGTTTTATTGACAAGAATTCATTGATAAAAGTTGACATTTCCAGGAAGAAATACGAGGATATTGACAAAGTTTCACATATTTACTGGAAATATAAATTGTATAGTCGGTTGATTGAGTGAGTTGAGGGAAGGGGAATTACAATGAAATGTTGACTAGAATGCATTTTGGAAGGTGAAGAGTAAATATGGAAAAGGTTCAGTGAATGATTGACCCTCAGAAATAAGGGAACAAGACAATTGGAGATTTAATTTTTTCAGATACGAAGAAAAACTATGGATACCTGCGCCACTTTCTCTCGTCTTTTATATCCTCAAATTTCTATTTTATTTCTTATCCAAAATACCATTTATTGGTTCTATTTTTGAATGTTTCATGAAAGTTCTTCGGTGTTTCGAAGGCACGAATTACGCACGGGATAGAAGAAAGAATAGAAGATATGAAGCTGTGATGAATGGTTTGATCAAGAATTCGGATAGATGGACTGGTCCGACGGAAGAAGAGAAAAATGCAGTTCAGTCGGTTAGGGACCAAATGAAAATTATGGTATGACCCCCTGGTTCAATTAAGACTAATTAGAATAATATTTTAGGAGCAAGACCGAAAACGAAAGCGATACGAAACTGATTTACTTCGTCATCGATTCGAGGAAATAATGTCTGAAATAGAGCATACAAACCGGTTCAAAAGAATACGATCTCAAACTTTTAATAACGCGTGAACTTTTGATATGTGGAAATTGAATTGTAGAATAAATCTGTTTGAACCATCGAAATCGATTATTACGAAATGTTATTTTTATTTGGAACTGTTCAGCTTCTTGTTTTTATCTTTCAAATTCACTATGCACAATGTTTGAAGGGACCGAAAACTACGAGTGTAAGTTTGATTCCAGAGAAGTTTCTAGAAGTAAATTATTATCTTCCAGGTGGAAATCACCACGTTCAAACGAGATCAGAGAGAGTCTCATCGTCTGATGTCCCTCATGAAAACTGGGAATCTTCCCTTTCGTCACTCTCCCAAAAGTAGGATATATCATGTCGCTGTGAGTTGCATTACCTTTCTACTATAATATATTATTGTGGTTTTTCTTTCAGAACATCACCTGTACCGACACTAAATGGTTCTGGTTTTCCCTTGGACCCGGACCAAATCAACGCTATAAATGTCCGACGCATGACGGAGAGTATGATGTTTCGATGAATGATACACATTATTTCATGTGTCCAGCGTATTGCGAAGTGTGCAAGAAAAAGTTCGAGTGTTCGAAGTTTAAAGCTTATTCTGGTAAGTTTATGGACCCTGAAACCGACTGTTTTCTGACCGTGGGAGACGAAATTTGGGAAATTTTACATTTATTCTATTTACTTCCACGTTTCCTTCATGACGTTGATTTGAAGAAAAAAAACGTTTTGACCTTTCGTATTTTCCCAATTTCAAAATTTCTAGTTTAAGAAATTTCCGGAACACTTAACAATTTCAGGCATCCAGATCATGCCAGATGGGCGCAAGAAGGATCAGTTGTCCTTTCAATACTCGACACTCAACAAGGAAGTAACTCTTGAAATCGAATGGTTGATAGTGACTTGTTATGTTCTCTTGTTCACACTTTTCACAAATATTGTGGTCTTTGTGTTCACAGATTACTGAGCGGCTTTGGTTCTAATAAATTATTTATTGAAATTAATTAAAATGGAATTTTTTAACAAAGCAAGCACTAGAACTCAAACACGGGGATCGGGATAAATGGAGTCACTGGAGGGAATGAGTTCTACTAATTGTTATTGACTGCGTTCCAGATTACATGGCTAGATACAGTACAACAACATCAAGAATAAATCTGGAACCTGTATAAGCCCGAGCAAAATTTAAAATTTAAAACTCAAATAAGTTAAAAAGTAATCGAAAAGAAAGTTAGACTTTGTAGCTTCCTGGACACATCGTGAGTCCCTTTGAAACGAAATCCGATCCAGTGTCAATTGAGTCTTGAATCAGTTTCTTCCAGCATTTCATTCCTTGAACACCTCCAAACTTCTTGAAACTCTTCTCAACCCATTCATCCTTCAAATAGGTACTACGGTAGAAATCTCCAGGATCACAGGCCAAAGTGACGATAGTGAGACGATGTTTGATAGCAGATTGCTTTGCTCTGAAAATGGAAAAATTAGGAAAAGAGAGGGAGGAGCTTAAAAACGTCATCAGCTGCTACAGAAGTGTGCGAGGGTGGAGGAGAGTTTACTCACTTGTTCTGATAGGCTTTGTAGAGTGAAACCAGGAAGTTGAGTGATGTCGACGGACCAACATTATAGCCCTTCTCATCAAGGATTCTCATTGCGGCAACCGATGCAATATCAGGCATTTTCATTGACTCGTGGATCACATTTCTTGTCAAACTAGTAGTCTCTCCGTACAATACTGGCTCAATATCATATCCATATCCAATTCCAGCAATTCCTGGTGGTGTCCAGATACCTGCTCCAGATTGATTTGTGAACTTATTTCCAATCACATAATCATAGAACAACGAGTATTGAGAATCCGAAAGAATCACTTTTGTAGGTGCACCATATCTAGCAATATATCTACCAACACTTGAGATTGTACCACCTGTTCCAGCAGAGTGAACAAAGTAATCTGGGATTTTGACAGTTTGGGATTTGTCCTTCTTGAGTTGAACGATGATCTCGTGGTAGACGTTGGTGGACTCAAAGTAGAAGTCACCACTCTCGTGAAATTCTTCAGCCTTCTCAGCATTTCCGAATTGGTTCATATAGAATCCATTGGTTTTTGCGGCGAATTCCTTGGCTTTCAAGTTGCGTTGGGCAACTGGGACCTGGAATTTCGTAACTCGAAAGGGAACAGAAAATAAAATGATTGAGATGAATCAGAACAACAATAATTACGAAATCCAGATAAATCCTCTCTTACTTACCTTGATAATTTTTCCACCAAAACTTTCAATCTGTTTCACTTTTTCCTCTTCCAAATTGTCAGCCACCACTGCATAATATGGAACATTGACCAAAGTGCACATGTATGCTTCCGCAGATCCAGTGTTACCAGATGTCGAGTCGTAGACGGCGGAAGTTTTTGAAGTGACTTTTCCTGGAAATCAAAAATCTTTCTTTGGATGAAAGATGGGACTAGACACACCTTCAGTGATCGCCCATAAAACTAGAGCCCAGGCGAAACGATGTTTCAGAGTTCTTGTGGTGGTTGCAGTCTCATTTTTGAAGAAGATATCAGCATTTGGAAAACCAGGAGGGCTGAATTTGGTCAACGGGGTGTGGCCCATCTTTCTCCGCTCATTCCACAATTTTTGAATGGCAGCAAGTCTCCATTCGGTTTCATCTGTAAGAAAAAGTTCAGATGAAGTTTATTTCGTTTTGACCTACCTTTCGATACAGTATCCTCATTTGGCACTTGACTTTCAGAAATCTTGGTGATATCCTCCGTCAGACAGCTTGTCGCAAACAAAACAAGAGCCAGAAATAGGTATTTCATAGCTGAAAGCATTCAGTTGAGTGATCTGTCATGAGGAACGACGGGCGCTTTATAAAGCACTAACCCCGCCCACAAGTACAGTAGGAAAAGGAGATTTAGGGAGGGGGAAAGCAAGAGACACGCCCCATTTTGAAATCAGCAAAAAGAGCACTTCCGGGATGATGAAAATGATGGCAAATCGAATTTAAGAGAAGTGGGAAGAAACCAACATGATACTATAGATAACCTTTAAGGTGAGAGGTGGGATTGATATGTGATGTCGGATCTATGTATTTCTGAAAAAGGCATTTCCGGATCAGTTTCTTCCTGTTTTTTTTATGAAGATTGTTTACATCAACTTTAAGAAAATAAAGTGTTTATGAAGTGAGTCTGGTGAACTTTTCCAGTAAGTGAATAGCTTCTAATGTATGAATTTTCGAGCTGGTGGCCCTCCATAGCCTATTTTTCTACAGATTATATTGGTTACTACGGTAAGGCTTGACGGCATTTTGTACTTTCAAATCAATTACTTTAATTGTAGGTTGGATAATTGGGCTAAAATTACGGTGAACCAAAATTAAGATTGATAAGTTTTATAAAAGAATTAACTCAATGATGGCCAAAATATTTCCGTTTTCAACTTGGTTTTCCACTAGCCTGGCCTAATTATTTGATATAACACTTTATTAGCACGGCACGCATCTTACAACCGCGCTCAACCGAAATCGAAGAAAATTGTGTTCGAAATTTAGAGACTCGGAGAAAAAGAAACATTTTCAAGGGCATTTCGGTGGAGCGCAGTTGTGAGAACTGTCCTGAGCTAATACAAAATTTCGCTTTACCGGACTCATCAGACTACCGTAATCCAATCTTCCAAAACCACAACATACTCCGAGTCTCAAGAAATCAAAATAAGTTGAGTTAATCCCCGAAAACAGAAATCCTAGGTTCGAATCTTCACACCAAAGATGCGCCAATTACCACTTTTATTGAACAAAAATGAGTTCAAATAACCATTTTTCGGCTCTAATGTTCTTAATCCTTATCAAAAAATGCTTTTTGATCAATTCTACCTGATCTAGATGAGCTTATGTTTTGGTTCTTTTGTTCCAATAAGCTGCAATGGATTCAGGTCAGTAAGCTCAACAAGTGTGATCAGTACTTTTTGTAAACAGATGCTATTAGTAGAAAAATGGTAGAAAAATTCAAACAACTTCGAACCGTTCCAATGCCTTCAAAAGTTGTGTCTCGATTTTTATAGATTTCAAAGAAGAACTTGAGATAGTTTCTAACTAACGGAAAACAAAACCAAGCCTTTCATGGCTCTAAATTTCAGAGCAATTTCATACCAATACAATTAAAAATTGGCTCAACTACTCAAACAAATCTGTTGCCTGTTCGAATTCTCCTCTAGAAGAACATCATCACAATTTCAATTAATTCCTTCTCTCTTTTCTTTTTTGCAACATTTAATTCTTATGCGTCAGTACAGGTTCTCCTCTTCTTTTTGTTCCTTGTTCTAAACCCTGTGGATTTTTGGATCCGTTTTGCTCACTGGTTTTTGATTTTGCTCCCATTACAATCTATACAATTCTAGATGTAAATGTCAAAATCATCCGAAAAAATGCTCATCGGAAATTGAATTAGATCAATTTTGATCTGCTCTAAAAATTATATAAAACTACTATGTTTCTTTATCACATCATCGAATTATATGTGATATCATTTCAGTTTTAAAACTAAGGATTATTACAACGGAGAAGAAGAAGAAGACCTAATGAAATTCAAGTCTAAACTCCATGTAGGTCAAATGATGTCACTTTTTCTTTTTCTTTCACTTTTTGCACCTTTGCACTGCTTGGTTTTATTCCAGGAATCGGTGCAAAAAGGTTAATGAAAAGAAGAAGATGTGAAGTGTCTTTCGGGATAGAAAGGATGATGTTGCTCCATACAATAGGCAGGTATAGACAATAGAATTCTATTGAGTTATTGTTACAGATGACGTTTTGGCACATCGCAAGGATGGATTTAGGGATGACCTCGTCATCTGAAAGCTCCAAGGTTTCTTGGAGAGAGCAAAAAGGGAACTACTGTACTTACATATTGAACAGTTCGTTTTAAGCTTCACGGATTTTTTAAAAGTCCCAGCAGACAATTACCCAGCTCACGAAATAACGTAAAAACTGTATTATAACGGCATTCCGTTAAATTTTGTACAACTGTCTTCCAGAGAAGTTTTAGGGGTTTTTGAGACTTCTAACAGTTCACTAAAAACTTTTCTAGACATTCTGTTTGCTATTCTAAATGCTATACTTATCACGCTGATTTTAATCAGAATCATGGAAAATGTCGAGGAGAATACTAGTAGTGAATTTTGTACATGTAGGAGGTGCCGTTATAATACAGGTGCCGTTCTGTTACAGGTGCCGTTATATTACAGTCTTTACGGTATACAAAGTTGGAAAAGTGAATTTGATTTGTCAGATATCAGTACTATCAACATGATCATATATCTCATGCTAACTGGTTTGGGGACGTTTATAGTTTTTTTTTTATTTCTCCAGTAATTCGCACTAATGTTTTCCGAGATCAATTAGCAAAAACACCGTCGTCACAATTCTTGAAATAAATCCGAACGGCAGGTGAAAAACAGGCTATAATTATAGGAATATTGAGATCAGAATGTTTTCTCCACTTCACGTCTGGTCTCTGTTCTTCGGAAATCTAAAAAAGGCTTTGGTGGTCAAATTTTCTTGATCGAGGTTTTTTTTGAAAACCACTGACAAAATTAGAGCTAGTGTCAAAACTTAGGAATCATGGTTTGTAGTCTCACATATAGTTTATCAAGCCTCTAATCAGAACCTCCTCCGAAAATTGCACACCACGTTAGCCCTTTTAACAAGATCCATCACAAATCTCGATTTCTGCTGCTCTACCTCATCGGAAATTGAATCAAGAGACGTCTTCAACAGCGTGTTTCCTATTACGGTAGATTAGAGGGCACTAGTTGACATCACTCTTTTTCTTTTTTGATCTGATACTCCGAAATAGAAAAAAGAGAGAGCATTTTTAATCCCTAATCTTGTAAATCCGATGAAGAGGGGAGAGAGTGCTATCAAATTATGATGATATCGAAATTAAAAGAAGAAGAAGAGAAAAAGAGAAAAGAAACAATAGAAGATTGAGAATAAGTGACAACAACTAATAAGTGTTTGAATAGAATACATTGAAAAGAGAACCAGAACGGGTTTAAGCCCACGCAGAGAAAATTGAGAAGAGAGAAGATCAAAGAGATAGATTGTTTGGATAGACGGTGTGTGTGATGATTCCACCCAGATCTTATCAGTTTCAATGAAAACTTTCATGAAGAGGTAGGTTTAGATTGATGATTCAAGGCTAAGAAAACAACGCTTGCTGGGAAAGATTTCAGTGAAATAAATCATAAAGTTCGGAAAAGATAGGCACCTAAAGCTTCTTTCAGTTTACAGTAATAAAATTTTCCGATGGGAACAATTATTTAATTACGTCTGAAGCAAACATGATGACGACAAGTCGGAGAACCAGTCAATTAAAATTTCAAGCCCAAAGTGTATTCTTCATTTTATTCGAAATTGGGACACTTCCAAGACTTGTAACTCTGACACATCCTCTTTTATGTTTCAACAAAAAAGTTATGACAAATACCGGCTAATTGATAGCCCAGGCTTTTTTCAGACGTATCAGTTACTAGACTTTGCAAGAGGTGTGTCGTCGATCTTTGCATACATAAATGCTTGTTTCCCAGATGAACAAAAGTTACAAAATGCCCACCGTATGCTTTATGTATTACATGCGTATAAACTTCGGAAACGAAATTACAAAAATCATAAAATCCTGAAGATCCTAACCAACGTTCTCCCACCCACTTCCTTATATACCCTCCATTGTTATCTCGTTGACCTGACAACAGGATCGTGCCAATCGACACGTACATTTGCATATCTACCGTTTGCTTCTAGGAGACCCGTTCAATTTTTATGATGTCATGAGGGAGGTCTTTGATGTATTGTACAGTCACGTATGAGGATTTCAGGTCGGATTGGCTGAGGTCCTACTGTTACAATATGTGAAATTGAGTGGTATTTTCTCAAAAAATGAAAACCGAAAGAACAAAAATATAACTGTTTGAAAAAAAACACACGAATATTTATTTAAGTGATTAACATTCCGTTATATTATTGTTTCATGTAATTGTTTCTCTCTTTTCCTCCTTCTCTTCCCCGATAGATTTCCCTCACGCCCATTGCTTCTGAAGCATGCCCTGATAGTTATCCCATCCCTCCTTTCCGACGGATCTCAACTGAAAAAAATACTATTTTTTGCAAGTTCACATTAGAACAAACCGTAATCAATGACTGAATTTTCGAGTTACGCTCCTTCAATGAGTTTTGAGCGCTAATTATACAAATTATTGGCATTATTGCACAATAAAGGGGAGGTGTCTGGAAATAAAATATTTGAAAATTCAAGAATACTTCGGAAGATCTTACATAACATAACTCCGTTACAGCTTGCCAAACGGCACTTCTTGGGCCTGTTAAGAATATTCGAAGACTGTACATTAAACATCCATAGGATAGGAAAATGATGAGTTGAGCTGTGGATAACCACCAGAGTAATCTTGACGAGATGATGTTCTCATTCATTTGGAAACGAGAGGAGAGGATGAATTGGTCTCGGTTTTTTACTCTGGAAATATTTCAACGGATTTTAAACCACCATTGGTAGATTTAACTTACACGTTGATCTTCCGTTGATTATGTCGATAGAGCCCGATAGAATGCATCAATGTGATAAAATTCATTACGTTGACAGAGATGAAAATGTAGTTTATTTTGACAAGGCTATAAGGAGATGTTGCCATTGCACTCATTTGTGGATAATTAAACTCATCATCATAATACATGTAAAGACAAGTTAGTGCTGGAACAATGACCTAAAATATGTATGTCGAAATGAGTCCATAGATCATAAACTATACCGCAATTGCCGTGAGAAACAAACCAATCGTTTTTGTAGTTTTCTCATAGCAAACGAAGAGACAACTAGCGAGAGTTCTTTCGATAACCATTAAAATTTGTGAGAACTCCATGCAAAGCAATGAGAAGATTAGAGGAAGATTGAAACTTGCAAAAAGGAATGGTGGAAGGACTACGTCACATGGAGAGGTGGATATTAGGGAGAGCACTAGGTGATGCGTCTGGAAAAATAGAGGAATTTCGGCTTGATGATACGTTCGGATGGTGCCGTTCTATTACAAATGCCCTTTTATTTTACAATTCATGTTTTCATAGCTTTTTCGATCTGGATTACTGTCTGAATTCTCATGACTCCGAGTCTATTTCAGACTAGAAAATATTCAAACGCCATCCAAAGAAAACCAGATCAGATCAAAAATCTACATGATGTTGTTTCCTCCATACTAGAAACACTTCCTTAATCTATTTATGCTCTCTGACATTTCCACCTGCTTCCTCTTCAAAAGTCTCACCTGTGAGATGGCTAAAGTGGTGGATTGTGTGAAGCATGTTAAGAATTGATAGTAAAACAAGATCTGAAGCCTTCCTGTTAAAGTTATATTTTTGAAAACAGCTTACCTTAATATTGAAATGAAATGCTAACTGATTGTTATAGTTGACAAAGAAATAAGTTATGGAAAACATGGATACTATTGACAGAAGGATGTGATAGACCTTGACAAGCTGGAATGCTGGATGGAATGCTCCAGGGAACATCTGCAATAATATTGTGAGCAACTTCTTCCGTAGAATCTCAAACCTACAATTTTGCAGTATTCATCGTTAATCGCCACAGAGTAGTTATACATTGCGATTCTGGAATTTTGAGAAGAGTGAAAAGTTGAAGTTCAATTTAGAGCAAAAGCAATGAAAGGGATAACAATAGAAGAAAGACATAAAATAAAAGTACACATTTCTAATTGACATGGGGATATTTCTTTCGGTTACATTCGGCGTTGAAAACATGATTTTAGCGATTCAAGATACTAGAAGCTTACCGAAAGGCATATAGGTTTATAAGCCAGTTCAATGAGATCAGAGTTGCTTGGGTAAGCAACTTCGGGTCTGCTAAGCGGGACCTATGAAGATAGAAGAAAATGAAAAGCAATTATCCAATTTCACCACATTGCTCATGGAGCTCAACTTCCAAATTAATAAAATCAAAACAACATGATGACTCAAAACTCTATATAATTTTGGAGTGAAGTACACCTGCTCCATTCAGTCTACCTCTCCAACTTGTTCTCCTTCTCCAGACTCCGAGACAGACTTTTTTCCTGGAGGTCGTGCGAAAATCTTCTTAAAGGCGGCGCCGGGCGCCGGGAAACTTTCTTTCCTCATCAGATTCCTTGTCCATCAGATTCAGAATTAACATCTTATTATGTGTTTCTGTTTTTCTTTTCTTTTCTTTTTTCTTCCCGCCGGACAAGACGTAAGAAGACTCTTTGCATAAATTAGCTCGATCGGAAAGAAGAGAAAAAAGAGCGTGTGCTCGTTTTCTGTCGTTCTTATCTTGTCTTCTGACGAAGCTAGTTTACACTTTTCGCCGTCTTTTTTAGGAAAATGTTGTTAGCCAAAACTCGGCGATGATCTACAGGAGAAAAGGGTCAAGAAGAATGAGAAAATGGTTTCGGAAGCTGCTTGAATAGTGATGTGAAAAAGAATTGAGAGGAGAGGAAAAAGCAGAGTTTCGAAGAAAACAGTAGTTTAGTTCAAATCTGTAGAGACTAGCCGAGAAAAAAGAGAATGGAAATGCGGAACTATTTTGAGGCGGAAGCATTTGAACACTTCCAATCTTCTACGGATAATTTATAGTTTTGGTTGTTTTCACAAAAAATTCTATGATGTAGAACTGTGAACCAATAACAAAGTGGTAATTGGATAGCAGAAACGAATGAAAAAGAGTTACAGGAGGACCAACTGAAATCATCCTAAACACTAGTTGAAAGAGAAACTAAAGCTCGTATCTAAACATATCTGAGTCGGTTTATGACATACAACAGAAAATTCTAACTAGTAAGTAAGTCAAGTAAGTCAAAGGAGTTAACCCAGCCTCACAATATCATCAAATACGGGATGGCAATAATATTCTGATGAGAGTTGTGGAATTCAGTAAGTGACAGTATTTTAGTAAAAGCAGACCTGCACAATCGAGCTACAGTACCGCTCAAAAGTTTATCAACTTTGACTTTTTTCAGTGGAAAATGACGAAATTTGACACTGTATTTCGGTATTATCTGATTGTCCGACAAATTCAACGTTGTATGGGATGAACAGAACAAAAATAGCAAATTATTTTTGTTGTGGACAGTTTTTTTGTAGGGACGCTATCTTAAAAGTTACAAGTTGTCAAAGTGAAATGCCCATTTTTCGAATATGCACTGAAATTAATCGGTTTCAGGGAGAAATGGCTTTGACAGCTTGTAACTTTCATGGTAGTGTCCCTACAAAAAATTGGTCAACTACAAAAAGGATGTGCTATTTTTGCTCTATCCAACCCGTACAAAATAAAACTTGTCGGACAATTAGGTGACACCGAAATACACTGTCAAAGTTTATCATTTTCCACTGAAAACGGCCAAAGTTGATAGCCTTTTGAGCGTTACTGTACCTTCTCTGTGAAATAACACCAACTAACTACTATACCATCAAAACATCTGTCAAACGAATCACGTTTCTCCTGCTATATCATCAAAACTTCAATGATGTTATTTTCGTAAAAGTACAACTTCCACCATTCCCCCTGTCACCAAAGCACTTTACTCCCCAATTGACGACTACATCTACTAATACCAAAAAGAAACCGAATGATCACAGAATATATGTACTTTTACTCCACCAGTGCTACTTAATTCTCTTGATACAGACAACCGAACTTTGCTTTGGAAGACGATAACAAGACGTGAATCAGAAAAAAAAAGAAAGCATGTGATACTGGTTAGCATCTATTTTCGATGTACTCAGAAATTAGAGCCCTCGGAGCCCCAGAAATCAAATATAATTATGGAGTTGAGCTAGAGACTACTGAAGAGAGTTTTGATTTTATGAATTTTGAAAGTCTTGGGAATCTTTTAAAGATTACTTGCGTCATAGTTAATTGAGATTTAGAAGGATTCATGAGAAAGTTCGAGTGAAGAGTTCAAATTTAGATTCTTTCTGAAGTGCCTGGAAACATCAGAATAAGGAAACGAGGTACAAAGAAAAGAAAAGGAAAATAAACTATCAAAATTAGATTATCGGGCATATCCTCAAGGTGAGTTTTTGATCTATTGCGAACGGATAAAATAACTTTTGTTCATTCGGATTACAAAGGTTTATGTCCGATTAATGTGTACTTTTTTCTTGGAATTCACTGGTTTACGACCAAAGAATTGGTCAATTTGTAGTTGGAACCAATAATTTTTTATGGTGAAACAATTCTCAAATAGTAATTGTATTACTGTAACTATTTGAGTTAAAGAATGACGTTTCACTATTAGAGAAAAACTATATAATGTAAACTTAGAAAAACAGCCTGCATCTATACAATATTAAAGCAAGTAATATTTTATCGACCGTTCTGAAAACTACAGCCTCTAGAGAATGCATGAAGACTATGAAAAACAAAAAAAATGAACTAGATCGAGCAATAAAACAGAGCGAACCCTAATAGTGTGAGATTGAGAAGTTCCCCCGGTGAGAATCCAGAGAATTTCTTGAGCCAATTATTTATGATGGTGCAATGAGATCAGACATATCGAAGAAAAAGGGAAACTTTTTGGAAATAAATGTTTAGGTAATAAAAGACTCGGAACAATAAATAAATCAATCTTCATCATCTTCCTCTTCGAAATTTCCGCAGAATGAGTTGAAGTCAGTTGTGTCCATTTCCTCTGAAAAAAACTAGTGGTTGAAGTGGAGAAAAGAAGAGCAAAAGGAGAGTAGAGATGCCATTTGGTACGGCTGATTTATGACGTGGCAAGTAAAAACTTCTTTTTCATTTTCTTTTTTACGTCATCCTCTTTTTCCTTTTTATGTCTAGTCTTTTGGCTCCGAAACGACTAAAGTGGAGGTTTTGCAAAAAGATTTACGGGCAGTAATCTAATTAAAGAGTGGGTGGGGGTGATTTGAAGGAAGTTTGAGATTTTGAGTATTTGAATTTGTGAGAGAGCTTTTATGGGATTGTAAACTATGGTGACTCAGAATTAACAAAATAAACAAGACAATTCGGGTAGGAATTGGGCAACTTGCCGAAATCATGGAAGACGGTAAGCATCCTAGTTTCGAATTGGTGTACGTTTGAGCCACCCAGTCTATAAATTTGGCTATAGAGGCTTTCGATGCAAAAATTGAAAATGTCTAGCGTATACTATTTGCCGATTTGGAATTCCATGTGAAAACGCTTGACCACATGAAAGAAAACGCTCGACCACACGAAAGGAGCTAATAACTCGGCTCGCAGAGACATTTAGCAGGTTTTGACTGCAGAAATGGACTCTCCGTAGTCAAAAGTACCTATAACCAAATTTATAGATCGTTTGAAAGCAACGCCTCTAATGACTTCCCTGGTAAGTTCTACCCGACTCAAGTTACAGTATATAACTCACCATTTCTGAAATGAATTGGAGGCGGAATGAGTCCTCTCTGCTCATAATGTCTCAAATAATTGCACAAATGCTTCAATCTTCTCTCCTTGCTTCTCCGATTCTGGAACCATACTTGAATCACTCTCATGCTTAATCCAGTCTCCAATGCCAACTTTGCTCTGGCATGCTTCGAAGGCTTCGGGGTGTTTGAGAACATCTCATTCAGAACGTCAAGCTGTAACTCATTTTATGCATTTACCATATCTATATCTAGTTCCTCTTACTTGGTTTTGTTTGATCGTTGTCCTCGGCCCTCTCCTCTTCAACATCCGGGAATCATCATCGCAAAAATCAGAGAAGCTATAGTGCTCAAAATTGTATCCGTAGGCATCGACTTCCTGAAAGGAGATGATGTTTTATAATTTGCATCAGAAATAGAATTTGCGAACCTTTTTAACTTGGAATGCAGAAGGAAACCCTTCATCCATGGGGTAGGGGGCGATTGCAGAGTCAGAGGAGCATGATGGAACTTCAGATGTTCCAGCAGGTGGACCACAAGAATCATCCATTTGAGGTGGGTAATGGGCCATGCAGGATACGGTCATCATGGTGTCATCGACAAGAATTTGTTCTCCGGGAGACAGATGACGACCACAAAGAGAGCAGCAATGGCATTCTACGTGGAAGACTAGGCCTGCCTGGAAATGTTTCAATGATGGAAAAGTGAACTTGGATAGCCTTCATCGTCATTTACCTTTAACTTGTAAACCATGTCGGTTGGTGAGACTCCCTTCTTGCAACCGGCACATCTGTGAGAGCTATGATCTCTGAAATTGAAGTAGAGTTAGAAATTCAGAGCAGCAAGCTTGACTAAGAGTCATTTTGACCACAAAAATTTTGTAACAACACCGTTTTAAATCGACATAGTCTCAACTCCAGAATCTGTGAATCCAAAATGACCCGAAGCCAAAACTTCAATGCTCACTCACTTATAGTAATGCTGACTGCAATAAATCCTTCCATTCTTCCAGAAACATTTCTCTGCCAGCGGGGACTCACAGATTGTACATTTCACACAGTTTTCATGATATGAGCGGTTGTCCATCTGCAAAAAGTTCTCGTTTTAAGTTGATATGATGCATGAAGGAAAAATACAGAAGCAGAGGAGTGATACGCAGTCAAAAAAAAACCAACATGAAGCTACTCGACTTACTCGATAAATGAAACGATCGTAAATTTGCTCATTGCAGCAATTACACTTGTTCTAGAAATGAATGCTTTGAAGTAATAGTAACCTATCGCGCCCAAATGTTCCCCCAATAAACGTTTTGACCTACCTGACTATCATGATCCACTCCAATCGAATCAATAACCATACTAATAGCACTCAATGGTTTCGACTCAAGCAACTCCATTCTCTCCAGATTTGTGAAATGCGCGAAATGAGGGTGTGTATAAGCAACAACAGCAGCTCTCACTCACTTTCTCACCGTAACAAATCACCCGTCAGTCTTCGTCGCCTCCAGATGTCAAAAAGTAGGCGTGTCCCTTCTCGCCATCTTATCCAATGGGGTCCCCACTATCCACCCATCGATTATTAATGTGCGCTAAAACTGGGGGCGAGAAATGGGAAGAAGTGACGATAATAGATGCATTTCCGATGAAGTAAGAGAGAAAGAAGTTAAGGAACAGCTTCTGGAGAAAGAAGAGAAGTCTCGTCTATCGATCACCTGACGGCTGGTCACTTCTGTTTTTCGGTCGATCCATTATGGACAATGCATTTCGAATGGGAAACGGGGAGAGTTTGTTTTCCAAAATTGGGAGAGAAAAGGGCGTCAAAGTTTTTTTTTGAGAGAAAAGAATAGAAATCAACAATCAATCCGTTTTGCAGGAGCATCAATTTGTTGAAAGGGATGCGGATGGCACTTTGTCAAGCAGAAAACTGACAATCTCCAGTTGTTCGAGTAGTCAAATTTATAAACATTTTAGATGACATGAACAATGATTATTCCAAAGTCGTTAATTTAACTTAGAAAACTGAATCACTAGCACGAATAGAATGTGCAGATTGGCGCGTTATAAGTTACCGCATCGGAAATCGGCTGATTCTGCCAAAATTTGAACGGTCTAGGAATTATGTTAAAAGTGTAACTATTGAAGACAATCTTTTTTCAGCCTTTTTTTTAGCTTCCGATGAATCACCCTTCCATTTCAACAGTTCTTTCAGACTAACTAGGGAAGATAGATCTTGGAGTTAGTTTGGAGATATGGGTCGTTACTTATATCATTTGAAAGCTGAGAAAACGCTGATTCCAATTATATATTCAGTTTTGGCCCTCGATGTCTAGTATTCGATAAAAACTAGGTCCAAATTCATAAAAATAGAAGATTATCACCTTTTTAACACGCAAAAATTGGAAAAAAAAATTCAATCGTTTTTCGCGTGTCAGAAAGGTAAGACTTTGTCTTTTTTTTTAAACGTACCTTGTTTTTCTCGAATACCAGCCATCGAGGGCAAAAACTGATTATATATTTTGAATCGATGTTTTCTCCGCTTTCTAATGATATAAGTCACGACTCATATCTCCAAACTGACTCCATGACCTTCCCTAGTGAGTTTCAGTACATGCTCCCTTTCTGAACTTCAGATTCCCTTCATTAACAAGTACATAGTTCAAATTGTGAAATGCTCGAAGACTATCTATACAATCTGTAGTCACATGATCAAACCGTTTTCGTAATTTGTAGCAACTGATTGGCAGTTTTGTGACTTATCAATTTGAAGAAAATGGAATATTTGATCTTTGAAGAAGTGTGACACTGAATTTTTGATAAACTTCTTGAGAGCTGAGTGGATAGGACGTTTTGAAACTTAGTCCTAGAATGTAATAAATCAAAAACTTGAATTCATAAAATGGTATCAATAACAATCACAAAATTGTCTATAAACATCCATAAACCAGCGAGGACGTCACAAATTCCTCTTCCTATCTCCCTAATTTCCCCATCCATTGTTTTGCTCCTTTTGTATCTTCCTCAATTTCTAGCCCCTCTAATTTCTTATCTCTACCCATTCCTTCTCCACGATTTGCATCTAACCATGCAGCCACATATCACAATCTGATAAGAGCAACCCTCTCACTTCAAATTTCATTGTTTACAGAAGAAAGAGTGTCAATAGAAATCAAAAATCTAAATATGAATGATTCGAGAAGAGACGGGGGTTTCCAGTTTTCTGTAATATTTCACATAAACTTCTATTCTTCGCACGTCCTTATCGGTTATCAAACCGTGAGTATGACACACCTAAGTTTCTGTGATAAATCAAAAGAATGACCTCATTTGTTCATAGAGTCACCGAATCATATAATTGGGCACAGTGCACGTGAATAGGTGATGTGAGGGTTACAGTAGGCACTCGAAATTTTGCGCTTTTCAGAAAAAGAACAGCAGAGCATACCGGTAACATGATCTAAGCAGCTCCAAAGTGTTAATTTAATGACTCTACAATGTTGTATCCCCTATCATGGAGCTAGGGCTACAATGTATAGAAGAAGAAAATTCCTCCATTAAAATATTATTAAAACTTTTTTTAGATCCTTATCACTATTGTACAATGTGAAATAGACAAAGTAAAAAAATCTCATAAAAATCTTGAAAAGTCAATAGAATGGTGCCACCTAAACGAGTCAAATTTGTCTTCTTCTCGACATGTCTTCATTTTTTATTCAGATTGACGACGTCTCCTTACCCAGAAGACACAGTGACATATGTAGAACACATTCAGTGTGTTGAATACATTATGTATCTCGAAACGACAGATGTTTCTCATCACTTCTGAATTTTTCAATGTTTCAGGATCGAAATGTTGGTGTAGGACAAGACAATGAAGAGTGCTCCCTGCTTATCAGAAGGATCATAAAAGTCTAGAAAAAACTGGTGTAAAAAAAGAAAAAAAAGTCCGAAATTATGGTTGGGACCGACGTAAAACGAGCATAAAATGGAGGCAAAAGCAGACATATTGACAGATTTTCTCTGGTTTCAATATGATTTTTATATTCTGTTTTCTGTTTTTGAGCTCAATTTTGGGTTCCCCGAATCCAGATATTCAAGGGAAGAAAGTGTTGGTTTGGCTTCCCGTAACCGGACATTCTCATCTGAAATTCATGAGTACGGTGTCGAAAATTTTGCAAGATGAAGGATATAATGTGGTGAGTAGTCTGGAATATAATAGTTTTCATGTATAATGGGAATCCGAACTTTAGCTAAATTTTTGAGAATGCCCTGCCTAGCTGCCCAAACATCAATTTCCCAATTTTCAGACTCTCCTCCTCCCACTCATTGATATCACCTTGAATAATACCAATCTCCCAATCACCAAAACTATCAAACACCAAATCAAATTGGATATCCATCCAGGGTAAGAACCTAATATACAGATGGCTATCCTTTCTGTAACTCCAGAGTCCTCCGAGCTATCAACAAGATGGGTGGAATGGCTGCTCGTCAACAAACTTGGACGTTTGGATCTGGAATTTATGGATTCTATTCCATCAAACATCTCCTATCAGATCTGTACTCGTATACATGTGACGGTTTATTCATTTTCATTCCTTATCAATTTCCTTTTTCCTGTTTTCAGGCATCTTTCACAACACCGAACTCCTTGAACGATTGAAAAACGAAAATTACGAAATTGGTCTCTCGGAACCGTTTTTTGTTTGTGGTTTTGCACTTTTTGATCATATTGGAATCAAGAAAATTCTTTCAATCGACTCTCACATTGGACTGGAGACACCAAAAATGGCGCATGGACATGCAATAACTTCTAGTTTTTTGCCAGCTGCATTTTCAGAAGGATCAGATAGCATGAATTTTGTGGAGAGAGTCCGAAATCTCTATGAAACTTATTTAAATCGAGAATTTGGATTGTTGATTCATAACAAAGAAATGAAAGCCATGAAGGGAGTATACAAAGGAAAGAAATCATGGGAAGAGCTGATGAGACTACCAGCCTACATGTTCACTAACAGTAATCCGTTGCTGGATTTCCCGAATCCAAGAATATCGAAGTTCATTGAAGTTGGAGGGATTGCCGCAGATGAGAAGAGAATGAACGAAGTATTGCCAGAGGTGAGTCTGTCTGTGTATCCAGATAGTTGTTTTTTTCGATTTCAGTTTTACAACGATATCCTGAATCTTCGCAAGCACACAGTTCTTCTCTCATTCGGATCGAATGCCCGATCAACTTTTATGCCAGAAAAATACAGGTAACGAATCAGAATCACAAAACAAACCACAAACCACTACCGTACCCTTTCCACTCAGAAACTCTCTTATCACTGCACTTGGCGCCATGTCAGATGTGACTTTTATCTGGAAGTACGAGAATACTTCTGTAAATATTGTGAAAGAGAAGGACCCATCGATTACCAATATTCATTTGGTTGACTGGATGCCTCAGCAGGCACTTCTAGCAGACCCCCGTCTGGATCTCTTCATAACTCATGGAGGACTCGCAAGCACAAATGAAGTGGCTTTCAGTGGAAAACCTGCAATCATGATTCCGGTATTTGGGGATCAGACAAGGAACTCTAGAATGTTGGAGAGACATGGAAGTGTGTTGGTTCTTCGAAAAGAAAACCTACAGTACCCCGATGCTATCATGGAAGCCGTCATGACAGTTTTGAATGATAAGAGTTTCGAACAGAGGGCACGTAATCTTGCAAAGCTTCTTAACAATCAACCGGAGTCTCCGAGAGATGTTTTCCTGAAGTATTTCAACTTTGTAGCCAGGTGAGATGGTGGGAAAAATTCACGTGAATTTAGAGGCTAGGTTGTATCAGGATGCTAAAATGTACCCGGTAACAGGAATGAGTAGACGAAAAACTTGCTTTTGCGTCACGTTCATAAGAAGTGGGAGCTGCTGATTGATACAAAAATGAGCCAGTTCTGATTCAGAATGGTTAAGGAGAGCACCTGATTACAGTACCGTTCAAAATGTTATCAACTTTGGCCGTTTTCAGTGGAAAATTATCAAATTTGACAGTGTATTCCGGTGTCACTTGATTGTTCGACAAGTTTTATTTTGCATGGGCTGGACAGAGTAAAAATAGCACATAATTTTTGTAGTTGGCCATTTTTTTATAGGGACACTATCATGAAAGTTACAGGTCATCAAGGAATGCCGACTAATTTCAGTAGCGAAATTTTAGAGCTTTTCACTTTGACACCCTTTAACTTTCAAGATAGTGTCCTTACAAAAAAATGGTCAACTACAAAAATTATTTACTATTTTGGTTTTTTCCAACCCATACAAGATAAAGTTTGTCGGACAATCAGGTCACACATAAATACACTATCAAACTTAGTCATTTCAACTGAAAACAGCCAAAGTTGATAACCTTTTGAGCGGTACTGTATTTCAGAAGATACTCCTGATCTAGGACTTCTTTCTGATTATCTAACACTTCAAACATCAAGCCTTTTCAGATTCGGAAAGCCCATCGGACTTGACTCGAACGCTGCCAACATCAACTTCATCGCCTACTACTACCTAGACTTTCTGCTACTTCTCACTATTTCTATTTCAATTTTGATCTCTCTTGCATCCGGTGGTTACGTAGCATATATTATTTTTCTGAAGAAAGAGAAAGTGGACTGATAAAGTATTTTTGGTCACCAATAATTGATTACATTCACATGATGGTCAACACAACTATTCTAAACATTTCATTTCAAGACAGACAAGAACACGGATACATTCTCTTTCCACCCGAACCACCACCCACTCGAAACACACAAAAATGAAAAGAGCACGGAATAATGACCTGGTTGGAGTAGAAACCACAAGAATCACACGAAGAATGAGAAGTCGAAGAGATAGTGGGAATTGACCTCACGTCATTTCTTGTCTAATCATAATTTGTGCACATCACCACGGCGAAAATACGAAAAATGGACATTCGCTGAAGGGGGAATCGGTGACGAATCATGACATGGCGACTAAGAAAAATTGCAAACAATTGGAAGGTTCCCAGGAGTTTTGTGTAGTCTGAAATTAAAAATTGTTGACAAGAAATATAGGTCAAAAAGTGAGAGCTGCTCGGACGAGGAAGTGGATGAATGATATTTGGTCTGAAAAGTTGAAAACATGTTTTTTTTTCTGCTTTTCAATTATTATTTTTTGATAATCTTGAAAAAACCAAAAAACGCAATTTTTGGTACAAAATACTGCAAATGTTTGGTTCATCGAGTAATTTTGTCAGAGAAAATGTTGGTTTGGACCGTTTGGTTGAAAATTGATGACTTTAAAGTTTAAAAAATAGCAAAACGGACAAGAATGCGTCTATAATAAAGTGTTCAGGGTAGTTTGTTGAAGCCGAAAACCTTTTTTATAATTTTTCAGAACACTTTCCAGACTAATTCCTAAATTTCGAAAACAAATTATTGGAAGGTTCCCAGGAGTATTGCATTGTCTGAAATTAAAAATTGTTGACTGAAAATATAGGTCAAAAACTGGAAGCTGCTCGGACGAGTTGTTTGTGGAAGAATGATAATATTTGGTCTGAAAAGTTGAAAACATGTGTTACCCAACTATTGTTCGATTCTTTAGAATAACTAACATCCGTTCCTGAATCACATGTGATTCGACTGATATCAAAAGAGGACAATTGGAAGCAAGTCGGTGAGCAGGAAGCTGATACCGTAAAAACTGTAATAGAAGCGCCCATTTATTTAGAGGCACACCCAGAAAAGCGGTTTGTATAATGGTGGCGCACCCTCTAAAAGAAGCGCACCCTCCAAATAATTGAAATACTTTTTACTGCTTTTCAATCATTATTTTTCAATGAACTCGCATGCGTCTATATTACAGTTTTACGGTAGATTGTCAAAGCCGCAAAACTTTTTTTTCGTTTTTCAGAATATTCCAGACAAATTCCTAATTTTCAAAGATTCAAAAATTTCTGAATTGTGAAACTCTGCAAACGCCTGAAACTACCTTAAACATGCACTATTAGCGTCAACGGAACCGGAAAACAGACTTCCTTACCCACTGATAAACTAATCACTTCTTCCTATAGAGATCATAAGGCCCCGCATTCCGGGTTTACTAATTCTAGGCTCCATGCTCCAACGCTCCAAAAAACTTCCTAGACACTTCTCCTTGACTCCGCCCCTACCGGAAAACAATGGCGTTCGATATCCGAAAAACCCCGTTTCTCTCTTTGTCTCCGCCCTCTTATCAGTAACAGTGACGTGCATCTGAATCATCGAGTCAATTCAGGAGGCGCCCCTATAAATTCACATTGTCCTTACCACTGATAACTCTCTTTATTCAGTTCTGCAACACACACAATGAGCACTTATTTACTTTTTTCCCTGCTCCTCGTCATTCCATTTCTTGTTTGTGGAAGTGTGGAACGACCCAAAAAAGTATTAGTATTCCTTCCGATTAGTGGACACTCTCATCTGAAATTTATGGGAACAATTGCCAATATTTTGCAAGATGAAGGTTATAATGTGGTGGGTTTTCATTTATTCTGATGTAATCCTTTCTTTTAGTCTTACTGTAGTTTCTTCTAACTGTATCAAAAAAACTTTGGCTCTTACTTTCAGTCTTACCGTACTCTTTTCCAGACCCTTCTCATGCCAATCCTTGACGAAGCTCTCCGAGACACCACACCCCTTGTCAGAAAAATCAAGAACCGTATCCTTGTCGAACAGAGCGATGAACTCATCGAGGCGAACGTTCAATTCAAAAATGGAGGAGGTCGTGAAAACACTTGGGTAATGAATTCTGGAATTATCGGGTTCTTGAAACTCGGAACAAAGGTTGCCAATATCTGCAAGGCTTCTTGTAAAAGTGAGTTCAAAAACTACAGTAACCCTCGATTCTGAAACTTATATTTCCATATTTCCAGATGTCTTCCAAAACGAGGAACTCATTCAATACCTCCGTGACCAACACTTTGATGTTGCTGTCTCCGAACCATTGTATTCGTGTGGATTTGCTCTTTTCGACCATCTTGGAATCGAGACAACCATCTCAACTGACTCTCATCTCGGTCTTGAAGTATCCAAAGTTGCTCACGGAGCATCCATCACTACTAGCTACCTCCCAGCAGTATTCTCCAGTGGATCCGAGAAAATGGGACTGCTTGGAAGAGTCAAGAACTTTGTTGAATCCTATTTCAACTATCACTTCAACAGTAAGATTTATGTCAACGAGTTGGCCGGAGTAGAAGGAATCTACAAAAATGGAAAAGGATGGCGGGAGCTGCTTAGAAAGAATGCATACATGTTCGTCAACAGTAATCCACAAATGGATATTCCGAGTCCTCGTACATCGAAGTTTGTCGACATCGGAGGAATCTCATCTGGAGAATTTAAACAGGAGAAGCTGCCTGCAGAATACGACCGAATTCTTTCACTGAGAAAGAACAATGTGCTGATTTCTTTCGGGACAAACGCAAAGTCAATGTACATGTCAGATGATATGAAGTGAGTTTTCTATTTCTATTTCTATTTAATTTCCTGGACACCCGGTTAAGGAATATGTAGTACTCACATTTTGATAAGAATTAGTGGAATGACATAAGTGCATGACTCCTCGTATGACATTGACGTAGAAGACTAATTCAAACAATTTTCAGACAATCTCTCTTCAAGACATTTGAAAGTATGCCTGATACCACCTTCATCTGGAAGTATGAGAACACTACTGTTGATATCGTGAAGCAATACAACAAGCGAATCAATAATGTGATGCTCACTGATTGGATGCCCCAGACAGCTCTCTTGGCAGACCCAAGACTCACACTCTTCGTTACTCATGGAGGGCTAGGATCTACGAATGAAGTGGCTTTCAGTGGCAAACCATCTGTTATGGTTCCAGTCTTTGGAGATCAAACTAGAAACGCCCGAATGTTGGAAAGACATGGAGTTGCCCTGCTTTTGACGAAATACGAGATTGCTGACACCAAGAAAGTTCGAGGAACGATCAGAAAGATGTTGAAGGATAAAAGTTACTCGATGAAAGCAGAGAAGCTCGCTCAAATGCTCCGAAATCAGCCAGAGTCTCCAAAGGAAATTTTCATCAAGTATTTCAATTTCGTTGCCAGATTCGGAAAGCCACATGGACTCGATTCGTATGCAGCTGAAATGAGCTTTGTGGAATTTTATTATATTGATTTTCTCGCATTGTTGACGGTGCTCTCTGTGGCATTGTACATCCTCACTTCCAAGATTTTGAAGGTTTCTCAAAACTTGAAAAATTTGATTAGTATCAAGTTTAAATTTGATTAACTCAGTATTCGATTGTTGTTTATTTAGCTTTAGATTTTCCTTCGTTGTATTTTTGCTATGGGTATTTTTGAATTGACATAATGATGATAATAATAATAAACTGATTCAGAATTTAATTTTTTAGAAAATGGTTCATTATAATTTATAATTGGACTTCTGTAACTATTCTTTCTATTGAACTCAAAAAGTAGTGAATTTTATTCACAATACCGTACAATAAGCTACACAATTTTAGTCATTTCAATGCAAAATAGCCCACTTTGAGAGTCAACTACTAAAATGAAGATCTAGTGTTACCCTATTCATTTCGTAAAACCTGCTAATCCATCGAACAATTCGCAGTACTATGCCACTCTCCTGAAACCCGACGTTTCCTGCTGAAAACTGAAAAAACTTTCCAGCTTTTACCTACTGGTTTATATTTTATAATTTTCCACTATTTGATTTTTAAATTTCATTTATTGATGTTCGATAAGAACGAGACTCAATTTGTACTAAATTTCAAAATGAGAGGTAGAAAAAGAACACAAGATGAGCTCAAACATTAACAGAGTTGGCTTTTAAATTTTTCAGCATACCTACAACTGCCCAAATAACGGCTAATATAGAAATTAAAAGAAAAATGAGGGCAAGAGTAGTTTCCCCAAAAAACATATAATTAAAATCCTCCATTTTACATTCTGAGCAGCATTCAGGACAGTCGGAGCAGCATTCCATCGAATACAATAGGGTACAATTCTTCTCTTGCTGAAATTTGTGTTTGTTTTTACATTCTCATTCTATTCATAACATAATTCAGTCAAGTAAAAAGTGAACTGACCCAACTATAAACGAAAGAAGAGTGCTTATGATTCCATGCCAGTTCCTCGCATTTCTTTTTATCTTGCAATTTTTTCAGTTCAGTTCTGAATAAGTTTCTCCGTATTCCAAAGACTCGAACGGAGTAAATGCAAGTTTTTTTTACATTTCCATGGTTTTCCAGGAAATGAAATTGCACTTTTCTGACTGGAGGAGCAACAGAATCGGAAGATATTCGACAAAATTGTTCTTGGATATCCTGGCCATTAACTGATTTTTCGTATTTGCAGTTAGTTTCAAGAGGCTCCAAATATTTACATTTCGAGTCTAGACAAGCCTGGAAAATATTTAAATTTCAACAGAAAAAAATAATTTGAAACCCGTTACCAGAACATTATACTTCTTTGGTGCACCATCTGGAATAAGTCCATTCCATTTTGAATGTTGATAAGAGACATACATTATTTCAGTATTCTTTACCAAATTGATTGTGAGAACTGGCTGTTTTTCCTCCGAGCACCACGATTTATTTGGGGGAAGTTCTTCTCGATCCAACAGAATATATCCGCTTTGATCACGGGTAAATGGATAGAAAAAGTTGTTGAAAAATCCATCTTCAGATGAAACAGAAGAAGAAGAAAGGCCTAAATCCACTGAGGCGCCCATCAGAATATTGGCTGCATTCATTTCGAAACGAGAGTAATTCAATGAAGTTATTGGAAACGAGTTGGATTTCTCAATCAATTTCTCGCTTGTTTTGACTTCTACTGGTCTAATCGATTCTTCTCGGATATTCTTGAGGATTTCATTCCTCTCTGGTTTCGGAACTGAATTCGTTTTCAATAGTTCATATATCTCATCAAGTCGCTTGTCCAAATTATCTATCTGTATTTCTAATTTTGCATTCTGAAAATAAGAAATATGAATCCAAATTAAAGTAATAAAATATTTACCAATTCCATATTTCTTGAGGCTAAATCATGATAATTCGATAAGGAAACGAATAGTATAATTATTATAATTCCTTCTAAAACCATATAATATCGTAATCGATATTCTAACCATTGATACCTGAGATATAAAATTTCGGCATTTAATCAGAATAAAGAGGTTCTTACCACATTCCCGGTGCACTTTTTGTATTATTTTCTTCTTCTTCTTCTTCGATATTCAATCGATTCATTTTGAAAACGAATGAGGAAGATTAATGAAGGTATGATAACATGTGGAAACCTGAAATGAGTATGGTATCGGAAAGCAAAATATAATTTCAGAGAGAAGGGAGATCCATTTGAAATTTATCTGGAGAATGAAACTAGAATCGACCGGAATTTTGATATTCTCACATGTCTCCCGAGAGCACGCTCTTTCTTCTTTTCTTTGTGTCTCTTCGTAGCGTCTGTCTGGAGTGTGTGTGTGTGTGTGAGAGAGTGAAATATGCATACGAAAGGATAAATTGTCAATTCAAGATGTGTACTATCATTCATTTCTAGTTTGTACCAGCTCGATACGGACAATTTTGATTTAGAACAGCACCGAAAATGATACTCTCTTATCTTGTAATATCAGAATATGTTCCAAAATTTATTGAAAACGGTGGGGATTATACATATAAGAACAGACAACATACGTATGGGTTTAATTCTGAATGAAAGCTAAAATAGTTTCATTTTGCTTACGAAATAAACTTATACCATTTCCAATTTAACACATTTTCGTATTTCACAGTATTCGTGTTTTTCTGAGTTATTACTCTTCTAAGGTAGATGCATCTCCTTTGCAGAACAAGCATTCTAATATCAATACTATAGGGGAAACAATTAGACAGATAAGGAATAGAAGGGCACCGATAATAAAAGGAGACATGATTATAAGGAAGATGGAGCAAGCAACTATGCCACCGTTGATATCTTGAATGAGACATTCGTCACAGCATTCCGGGCATTCAGTACAGCAGTCATTCGAGTAAAGTACCGTGCAATTCTTGAAGTCAAACTGGAAATAATTTCAATTATTATATGGTTTAACATTCAGAAAACAAACTATATTGTAAGTCCACGAGTGATGATGATAGTCATAAGTGAGCTTAGAACAAGTTTCAGCCTGTTCCAGAGTCCTCTCTTTAACTTTTGGAACTTCTTTCGTCTCTCCGTAGACTCGAATCGTATGAGCACAAGTTTTCATGACATTTCCATGATTTTGATGGAAATGAAATTGAATTTTTCCAATTGAAGAATGATTTTGATTGAATGGAATTGGGCAGAATTGCTCTTGTTTGTTGTCTCTAGTTGCTTTATATTCACAATTCGAGACAAGTGGTTCTAGATTGTTACAGTAGTAATCGAGACAAGCCTGAATGAATTAAAATGAATTGAATACTCACGAGATAATGAATAAACTCACAAGTACATCATATCGCCTCGGTGCACCATCTGGAACCATTCCTGACCATTTCGAGTGTTGATAAGACACTGAAATTGGTCTGATATACTTTGCCAACTCAATAGTCAGAATTGGATTCTCCTCATTTGAACACCATGCTTTATCTGATGGTGGATCAGATCTATCAATCAATACATAACCACTTTGATCTCTTCCGATTAATGGGTTATTGTCTGAACTGGATGATCGACTCAAATCAATTGTTGCTCCAAGAATAATACTTGCTGCATTTATTTGGAATATCGAGTTATTCGGAGATGAATTATCTTGAGTCGGGATGACTTGTTTCGGATATTCTTTTTGATTTCTCTCAATTGATGGATTCTTCATATCTTTCATCACTTCTTTTACAAATTCTTCTAATTCCTTATTTCCCCCATCCAGATTCATAGTGTAGGTTGGTTTGGAAGGTCTATCAGATTCAATATCCAGTTTGAAGTTTTGGAATTCCGATTGAATACTAGAAATCTGAAAACAACTCAATCATAAATCAGTTTCTGTCTGATATTCCATTACCAATTCAAGAGTTTTATCGTTCTGAGATGAAATATGATATTGTTTCCATAGAATCAAAACGAGACAAATCGAAAACAACAATTCCAGAATCATATAATAACGAAGTCTATTTCTGATCCATTCGTACCTGAATATTCTTTGTTTTTCAAATTTAAAATTGATTCCAGACTTACCATATTTCCTTTTTTGTTGTCGATTCTTTGATTTGAAGTTTGAAAGTGGCATTTGAAGATACTTCTGACCCATATGCTGACTCGGAATCTCTTCCAAGTGATGTTTTATCCATTTTCAATTTTGTTTCATTTGAATAATATCTGTTTAAAAAAAAGTTGAGATCAATACTTTAGTAAAAAAAAGAAAGTTTCAAACCAAAAGACAACCAAGTGAAAAAACGACAGTATCGTTGAAAAACCATTGATTATTCTCCGTTTGTTTAACCCTTGAGCAGGGAGAAAGGATGTTCTCCGTTCGCGAGGGACCATTTGAATTCCGACTACTGTCAGATAGAGCATGTTTGCACGTTTCTCTGGGTTTCTTCTAATTATACGATCTCTATGTTTCTCAAGAGTCAAAACGCGCCAAAGATACGCCAGACCTTTTATGAACATTTGTTTTTCCACTTCTTCTTCAATTGAAGTACCCTTCTTTGTTCCACAATTCCCAAAAAAAATCTTCAAATGAAAAGCATATCAATAAAAAACAGGTTGGAACTAACACCAGTCTCCCTCTTCTTTTTCTATTTCTACTATTTTCGAACTTTCTCATTTCGACCGGAAGAAGAAGGGGGGCGATAGGTCAAATAAAGAAGCGAAACTTAATTATTTTCTATTGAATTCACTTCACTCGGTCATCTCGGTCATTATTATCCATCCAGGTGTCAACCATTCCATTCATACACATTTCCGTTTCCTCTATGGAACTGTATATTCTAATTTCTCTCTTTTTATCCATCCCCATTACTTCTCATTCCCTTAACATTCTATTCTATGTTCCTACTCTGTCCCATAGTCATATCTCATTCAACACTAAACTTGCCGAAGTTCTGACGTCTTACGGTCATTCGGTTACTGTACTTTTGGCGCAAGTCGACGATACTCTCCTTATCGAAAACGTCACGGATTATACTGTACTTCGGAAGAAAGTTGGCGTACCACGTGGGCATTTGAGACAAGTTTTGTGGAGTAATCCGGGTCCGTATGAGGATAGTTCCCCGTTGAACCCTCATATTTTCTACAAGTTGCTGAAAGTTTCGAGGACTTTTGTGACTGCTTGTGAGAGTAAGTTTTCATGAGATGAGTGGCTATAAGATAGGTTTTTACTTTCAGATATTGCATTCGATTCCCTATTTTTGGACAGTTTAAAGGAACAACGGTTTGATGTAGGATTGGTGGAACAGTATGACTCCTGCGGGTAAGTTTCTGTCAACTTCTGAATTTTTTTTCTACGAATATTTTCAGATTCGGTATATTCAAGGCGATTGGAATCGAAAGCACTGTTTGGTTATCGGCCACTGCAATATACAGACCACAAGCCGAGGCTTTAGGAGTCTACTTGCCGTATAGTTATGTTCCAGGTAGTGATTCCAGGGAGAATTGAGGAACTGTCATCTTTCAGAAGGTGTCCCAAAGTCACCGAATGTTCTGAAGCTTCAAGTTTTGTAAGGTGCTAGAGCTTCATTTTTATAGTTGACACCTTTTTTGTACAAACACTTCCTAGAGAGTTACATTTCGACAAAGAAGTTTCTGACTCTAAGCGACCAATTTCAGTGCAAAATAGGGCGATTTTTGTCCAGTTGAAATGACCATAACTCTCTAGGGACGGCCCGTACAAAAAAGTTGTCAACTACAAAAATGTAGTTCTACTCTTCTACAAAAATGTAGTTCTACATTTGATCCCATAAAAAATTATTTTGTGGGACAGTTAGTTTTACCATGACACATTTTCAAAGGTCGGCATTTTCAACTGAAAAAGGAAAAATATGATATTTTTTGGCCGATACTGTATATCTCCATAGGGAAAAGTTGTCCAAACAACATGTCAACTACAAAATTAAAGATCTTGACGTATTCTATAACTCCTACCAAAATTTAAATCTTCGGACAACTGGTGACCCCGTCCCACAACTTCAAAGTCAGCTAATTTTCACTGAAAACTAAATCGAAAACCTATTTTTCCAGAACTGTTTGCCCACTTCTCCGATAAGATGAGTTTTCTTCAAAAAGTGATCAACGTCCTCATCGGACAAGCCACCTCATTTGTTCTCGACGTCTTTGTTCAAGGATTTCAATCGAGAATATTCAACCAGGACTTGGCTTCAATTTCCAAAGAAACCTCATCACTCATGATTAATTCTGTTCCATTTTTCGACTATTCCATGCCCAGCAGTCACCAATTTTCGAATATCGGAGGGATTACGGTAGACAAAAAGGGGACGAAGAAGTTGGATCCGGTAGGTTTACTATTGCGAGGAGTTCAATAAACTGATTTTCAGTACTGGCAATCTATCGCAGACTCTGCAGAAAATGGATTCGTCCTCGTCAGTTTTGGAGGAATCGCCCGTACCATTGACATGACTTCTTCGATGCAGAAGATCTTTTTCGATAGTTTTTCGAAATTTCCTCATATCACATTCATTGTAAAATACGAATTCACTTCTAACTCTACCGCCACAATGCCAGATAATGTCATATTGACTCCATGGATTCCCCAATTGCCATTGATGGCACACAAGAATTATAAAACGATTATAACTCATGGTGGATGGAGTAGTATTCTGGAGACGACGATGCACTCGAAGCCAATGATTTTGATGCCGTTATTCGCGGATCACGCGAAGAATTCGAAAGTTGCCGAATCGAAAGGAGTCGCTGTTTTGTTGGATAAAATGAGGCTGAGTCAGCGGAGAGTTGTGCATGCAATTAACACGATTCTGACTAATCCGAGGTACAAATCATTTCAATTTTAGTGATGAAAACTCCCGGTTTTCAGATATACCCAAAACTGCGAAAAGTTCTCTCGAATGTTCTCCGATACTCCGATTCCACATGAAGATCTCATTGAGTGGAGAATCCGACAAGCAGCCAAACCATCCAGAAAAGCGTTTGCGAGACATCTTCGACCCAAGGAACCCGATTTTTCATTGCTGAAAATTAGTTTAATTTTAGTTCCAGCTTTTCTAGTTTTCTTTACAAAAAGGTTTAGGTGAATAAAGTTATACATCGGATAAAACTTTATGTGACAATGGAAAGAGAGGGAGAAGACAACGGGAATATTTCAAAGTTTCAAATTTCAAGAGGTAAATTGTGGAAAATTGGGAAATCACCTATATTTTTGGTAGGTAGAAACGCGTTTTCAATCGGATTTGAGAGGTGGTATGAAATGGGAAATTATTACAAAATGATGGCTCACGGGGTGAGAATATGAACTGAATTAGAAATGAGAATCTTATTGAATACGCATTTGTTCACAAAGCGATGAGAAAGTTTCTGGATTGATTGGATCGGATAACTCGTATTGCAAATTGTCATCACATGAATCGGACCGTTGTTCGGAACTGAGCTTTTGGCGCTCCTGAAAATTAGAAATTCAGATTTCTCTAGTCAAGTGTGAACATACCTCTAACAAAACGAAATCATCCATTGATTGTGCTCTGGAAATAGCATTCGACTGGGATAAAGTATCTGATGAGGAAGATTCAGAAGTGGAGCATCCACTACGCGCGTAGTGATTCACCTCGCGAACCAATTTCTGCGTTTCCAGATCGAAAGAGCACTCAGCACCAGGAAAAACTGTTTGATATGTGGAGATCTGAAAAGGAATCTTATTATTATTGCTTTAATTTTTTGAAAAGTTCTCACCGCTACACATTTATTATCGTTCAACATATCAGTAATATTCAGAAGACGAGGATGTTTGATATTTTTCAATACATCATCTGAATTCATCGTGTCTTCATCGTCTTCTGACTTGTGCTTCTGAATATCATGAAACGCATCCTTCTCTGTATCCATATTGTCTGATGTTGACATTCTAGGTCTTTTCAGGTTTGGCTCGTCGTCGGATTCTGAAGTTCCATTCTTTTCCCTGAGACAAATATTCAGGAATTCCTGTTGAGAAATCAGCTGACGCTTGTTACGAGATACAACCGGATGATGCTCCTTCACGGGCTCTTTTTGCCTCTTTTCCTCCATAATCGTATCATAAGAAGCGATCATCTCAGCAAACGATCCACCGAGACTGAAACAGATATCTCGAATAATATCATCACAATTTCCGAGAAGCTCGATATCTGCATTGTAATGTGGGAGACTTTCTCGATTGATCAGAATCTGTGGGACGTCTTTTCCAACACAATGAGGGATCAAAGCGACTGGACGAACTTTCAACGAGGATCCAATCACCACAATCAGATCCACCTTATTTTTGTCTTCAGTCACACAACGATGGAAATCTTTCCCTAAATCTTCTCCGAAGAAAACGATATTCGGTTTGATGACACCGTCACACTTTTTACAACGAGCCACTCTCATTGCGAGAACATCCTCCCGAATAACCATTCCATCCGTTTGATCTCCACATTCTGTACACGTATTCTTTGAGAAAGAGCCATGACACTCGACGACTCGCTTGATCCCAGTTTGATGTTCCAATGTGTCAATGTTTTGAGTGTAGTTTCGCAGAAGACGTCCAGCTGATTCGAGTTCTTTGATGAATCGATGAGATACTGATGGTGTGAATTGACCGGGGAAAATTTCCTAGAATTTTTCATTATTCTGATTAAAAAATAGTCCAAGCTTTTGGTTCTTACCCTAGCAAAATTATAAAACGGAGCCGGATTATTTCGGAAATACCGAATATCAAACATTGCGGTCGGATCAGGAAGATTGGGGAATTCGCCTCGAAGACGTGCATAAATTCCATCTTTACTACGGAAATCTGGAATTCCACACGAAACTGACACTCCAGCTCCAGTCAAAATTAAGATATTCTTTCTAGTTTTGAACAATTCGACTGCATCGGCGAGCGAGTTGAATTCGGGAAGCTTCTGCCGAATTGGTGCTCGTTCGAGGAGATCACTGAGAAGTGCAAAGTGCTGAAAAACACGAAAATAAGTTGTTTGAAAAGAAATGAAATTGAACAAACGCACAGCATTTTCCGACATCATCGCAACTCGAGAAACATCAAAATCTGGGAAAATTTGGCGAATAATTTGAAGTGGAGTGGCTCCTTGGTCAAGAAGTCCTTGTGCTCGACGCAAATTCCCCATCATTTCGTCCTGAAAATTTGAATTTTTATTTATCTTCTGTATAATTTTGTCTAAACATTTTCTCAAACGACACTCCGTTTCTCTCAAAAAAACTTACATTATTCTGCCATGATTCTGAACTAACGCTGGTAGCACTTTCTGTTCTTGTTCTTCCCGAATCACCCGATTCATCCGACATTTCTGGAGCATTTTCTATGTGCATTTCACTGATTTCTGGATCTTCTTCCTCTCGAATTTCTTGCTAAAATTATTTTTATTTTTTAAAAATTTCGAATTATTTTTTAAATATTAAAAATTCAAAAAATCTCTTACCACTTCTCCATTGGTCGTTGCCATCTCCAAATGATAATGTGACTCATGTGACATCTTTTAATCAGTTGAATAAACGAAAATCAATTCAGAGGCGCCCGCAAAAAGCGTCAACCTGAGATACCCTACTGCGTCAACAAACGCTGCCTGGCTTCTTCCGAACGACAAAAAGCGGGGGAACAAGAAAAATAAGGGAAAGGGAATAAAAATGAATACATGTTTTATTATGAAGAGCAAAGAAAACATTGACTTTAAACAACTAAATTGAGATCCTAGCAGGGTAAAACATCGAATTGATTCAGCGTAGAGCGAGAACTATAAAGAGCAAAAAGTAAAGATAACAGAAACACAGATAGAAACAAAAAGGCACTTACTAAACTATTCGGGGGACATCAAACATTAGAAGTTTCTATATTAAATTTATATTAACAGAGTAGATTTATTGCTTCTGAACAATTAGAACTCGAGATTCCAATGTTTTTCTTCCTTCATGATTTTTGACAACTGAATCCATTCTTCGCCACCAATCGACAATCTTCTCCTCTAGAATCACTTCTTTGAAAGCTGAACAGCCGTAGAATGAATTCATTGCTCCGTAGAGAGACTGCAAATTCGAGTTTTAATTTTTACTTCGATAAAATAGAGGCTTACAATATCAGCTAAATTGGGTTGATCTCCTCCCAAAAACTTTCTATTCGGTCCGATCGCTGCCATCCAGTCACGACACGCCTTTCTCAATTCTTCTCGTTCGTCTTCAATATTATGTCTGTAATCAGAATTTAATCCTTATCTTATTGAACCTAATTCTTAACTTACTTCTTTTTCAAAGTTTTCGACAAAAGGAACATGGCGGCTGCCCCAACGTACACAGCTAAAATTCGTTCCCAAGCTGGGAATGCACGATGCCAATCACCAACTTGCTCAAACCAACGGAATGTTTCTAAAGATTCGTTCCAGTTACGGTAAACATTTGGAGAGATCAAATGGATAAACCAATTGTCAACCCATTCTCTCCATTCTCTCTCTTCTCTGGCATTAGCCATATTAGTTTCTCCTTCCATTTTTCCTTTCATAATGAAGAATTTGTTCGGATAGTTCACAACTGGCTTTCCTTTTTCGTTTGTTGAATCAACTCCTGGGTACATTTGAATAACTTGATCAAGGGTTTGATCGGGTCTTTGTAGGAAAGTTGCCAACTGTGAAATAATTAGGGATGATTCTGTCAAAGTCGTTTCACCACTTCGGATAATCGGAACCTAAAACTATCATCTAAAACTGCACCTTCGTTTTGAGAAAACCAACCTTCTTGTACTGTGTACTGAATTTAATTTGCGATCGAGTCACTGGATTGACTTCGACAAGTTCATATGAGAAACCGTAGTAGTCTAGGAAAGCACGAACCTGTAGAAAAATTTGAGAATATCATTTTATGATGGAAAACTCACTTTGCAACAGAACGGGCATGTTTCGTATTGATATAATCTAAGTTTTAAGTTTGATTTATCCAAATGATTGATAACCTTTCGACTCAACAGAACATCGTCTTTCACTTGTTCTGGTCTTTGAATTTGAATCGGACAGGTCCGTGGTTTTGTCGTCTGAACTTCGTCAAGCTTGGAACCTCCCCAAGAAAAACCAGCTAATGAGGCTATTTGAATTGTTCTAACTCCGAAAAAACGCATCTGAAAAAATAGAGTTTTGAAAAACGAAAATTTAATAAAACGGGCGGAGTCACGTACGCAAAAACCACAAAAAATAGTGTAAACACATGGAAATCATAAGCGAAAACAGTAAATCTCGCGAGAAATAGGTTCTCTGGCATGAAAAAACTCAAAACTGTATTAATTTTATCTGAAAATGTCAGTTTGCATGCTTAAAACACTCTTAAAAGCAATAAAACGCTCTTCATGGAATTAAAAAGACGGGAGTTCGTGGCGAGACCCACTCGTGTAAATGTGTGCGCCTTTAAATTTATTTTATTTCTGTTCCCATTTTCAGCTGTTGCAGCATGTTGTACTGCTTTTTTTGCAATAATAAAATGCACAAAATATGTTTTAAAATAAAAATTAAAGACTCTCAACTTTTGAATGGCATTGTACAATTTTACAACAAAACAAATCAAGTTATGGCTCATTGTGGTTTATTGTGGTTTAGTCCGGCTTCTGATTAAAAATGAGATTTTCATGTTTTTCGTTCTTTAATGATGTTCAATTCAGTTTAAGAGCAAAGTGAAAAATATATCTGAAGATTTATTACAAATTCGAGTTTGCAAAAAAGATTTTTAAGCTCAAAAATAATTTGTTTATAAATTTAACATTAGAAAAATGAACTTGAATTTTTCGGATTTTTGTTGTTTTCAAGTCAACAACGCTTCAAAAAACTGTATTCAATCCACCAAGTCTCTGAAAGACATCTCTTTGACAGTAACTCGGAAATCAAACGTGTACGCAGTATCAACTTCACTCCTCCGCGATTTGCAGTTAATACTGATAACATTCCGTGATAACATTCCGTCCCCAGGTCTTCCCCTTACTTGCACCTCGTGTGTTTTGAAAAAATAGCAACATTACGTATTCCTCAGTATATTTCGCAATATTTGTGACTGAAAAAGTATTGCATCAGATTTCATCTTGTTCACTCTATATTAACCAATGTTCCTCCAGCTGTTCAACTATTTTTACTATTCTAGGGTAAAAAATGAGCGGTCTTTCAACCGTTCCGGATAACATCAATTTCGCGAAGGAGGAAGATAAAATTGCTCAAAAATGGAAAGATGAGAATACATTCGAACGATCTGTCGAGTAAGTTGATTTATTTTCATAGTTTTGAAGCTGGAAGTTAAGAGACACAAATTAATATTTAACTTTTTAGACTCTCCAAAGACCGTCCACACTTCACTTTCTATGATGGTCCACCATTCGCTACTGGACTTCCTCATTACGGTCATATGCTCACGAGTACTATCAAGGATGTAGTTGGTAGATGGGCTCATCAAAATGGGCATTATGTCGAGAGAAGATTCGGATGGGATACTCATGGTCTTCCAGTCGAATATGAAATTGACAAAACTCTTGGAATCAGTGGTCCACAAGATGTTATGAAAATGGGAATCGCCAATTATAATAATGAATGCAGAAAGATTGTTATGAGATATTCCGGGGTTAGTAAACAGAAAGCAACATAAATTTTACATGTATTTCTATTCAGGAATGGGAGAAAACGATGGGTCGTCTAGGGCGTTGGGTCGATTTCAAACATGACTACAAAACCCTTTACCCCTGGTTCATGGAGTCAGTTTGGTGGGCATTCAGTGAATTGCACAAGAAAGGACTCGTATACAAGGGTGTAAAAGTGATGCCATTCTCCACTGCATGTTCGACCCCACTTTCGAATTTCGAAGCCGGGCAAAACTACAAGGATGTCGTTGATCCAGCTGTGTTCGTTGGTTTCAAGTTATTGGACAACCCGAATCGTATGCTTGTTGCATGGACAACCACTCCATGGACTCTTCCATCAAACTTGGCTCTTGTTGTTCATCCGGATATGCAATATGTTGTTGCAAAGGACAAGACGACTGGAATTGAATACGTCGTTCTCGAGGAACGTCTCGGAGAACTCAAGAATGAGAATCTTGAAGTTGTCGAGAAACTTGTCGGAAAGCAACTCAAGGATCTCAAATATGAACCACTTTTCCCATATTTCGCTCATATGCGTGAGGAGAGAAATGCATTCAGAGTTTTGAATGACACTTTCGTCACTTCTGATTCTGGTACTGGAGTTGTACATCAAGCTCCATACTTCGGAGAGGTAATTTTTTTAAATCGTTCGAAAAACAAGATTCAGCATTAATTTACTTATAAAAACATCCATCTTTTTCCCTCTGTTTCAGATCGATTTCCAAGTTTGTGTTAACAATGGAGTCATTGCCAAAGACCAGAAAATGATCTGCCCAGTTGACGAAAACGGAAAGTACACCTCGGAAGTGAAGGACTATGAAGGAATATATGTGAAAGACGCTGATAAACTTATTATGAAGAAGCTCAAGGAGATGGGAAATCTTGTGAGACAAGCTGAATGCAAGCACTCTTACCCATTCTGCTGGCGGTCGGATACTCCTCTTCTCTACAAAGCCGTTCCATCTTGGTTCATCCGTGTTGAGACTCTTATTCCAAGACTTTTGGCTAATAACGATGAAACTTATTGGGTACCTTCATTTGTTAAGGATAAGAGATTCGCTAATTGGTTGAGAGATGCTCGTGATTGGGCTGTCTCGAGAAACCGCTTCTGGGGAACTCCAATCAATTTGTGGGTTTCGGATGATGGAGAAGAGGTGGTTTGCGTCGGAAGTATCGCTGAATTGGAAGAGCTCTCCGGACAAAAGATCACAGATCTTCATAGGGAAAGTGTAGATGACATCACTATCCCATCTCGTTCAGGACGTGGAGTTCTCAAGCGTGTATCAGAAGTTTTCGATTGTTGGTTCGAGTCTGGATCTATGCCATATGCCCAAAACCACTATCCATTCGAGAACCGAAAGATCTTCGAGGATAACTTCCCAGCTGATTTCATTGCTGAGGGAATTGACCAGACTCGTGGATGGTTCTACACTCTTCTTGTTCTGTCTACTGCTCTTTTCAACAAGCCACCATTCAAGGTAAATTGTTTTTTGATAATTCTCAAGGAAAAACGTATCTATTCTTTAGAATCTCATCTGCAACGGTCTTGTTCTTGCATCTGACGGAGCCAAGATGTCCAAGAGAAAGAAGAATTATCCAGATCCAATGGAGATTGTGAACAAATATGGAGCTGATGCTCTCCGGCTTTATCTCATCAACTCACCAGTTGTCAGAGGAGAAAACTTGAGATTCAGAGAAGAAGGAGTCAGAGATCTTCTCAAGGACGTGTTCCTTCCATGGTTCAATGCCTACAGATTCTTTGTTCAGAATGTGCAAGCTTATGAACATGTAATATTTGAAGAAAAGGATTCATTTTTTTAATCATTTTTTGGTTCAGGAAACTGGAAATGTGTTCGATATGAACGCTCATGTTGCCAGCGAGAATGTGATGGATAGATGGATCGAATCTTTCACAAACAGTCTTGTCGGTTTCGTTCGCAAAGAAATGGACGCCTACAGGTTGTACGCTGTCGTCGGACCACTCACCAAATTCTTCGACACTCTTACCAACATCTACATCAGATTGAACAGAAAAAGAGTAAAGGGAGACAACGGACTCCATGAGCAACATCACGCATTGGCTGCGCTTGGACGTGTTCTCATCCTCATTGTTCGACTGATGGCTCCGTTCACTCCATTCTTCTGTGAATACATCTGGCAGAACTTGAAAAAGGTCATTGGAGCATCGGAGGAATCTGTTCATTTCTTGATGCTTCCAAAACCAGATGAGAGTCTCATTGATGAATCAGTTGAGAGAAGAGTGGAGGTGATGAGAAATGTGATTGATCTCGTTCGTCTTGTTAGAGATCGTGAAGGTCTTGCTGTGAAATACCCATTGAAGGAGATGGTTGTCATCAACAGAGACAGCCAATTCTTAGAAGACGTTAAGAGTCTCGAACCATATGTCCTTCTTGAGTTGAATGTTCGAAAACTGACAGTATCACAGGACAAGCAGAAGTATGGAATCACACTCAAAGTATGTTATAATTCGGAACATTTTTTTAGTCGAAGTTAATTTTTTCAGGCCGAACCGAACTTCAAGATCCTTGGAGCTCGTCTGAAGGGAGAACAAAAGAAGGTTGCTGACTACTTGAAGAACAAGATCACTGAAACAGAATTGGAACAATTCCTCCTTGAAGGAAAACTTACCGTTCTTGGACACGAGATCTCTTCTGAAGAAGTGGCTGTCAGTTATGCAAACGGAAGCGATCAAGGACATGGATTCAAGACGCATTCTGATGCAAAGACTATTGTGATGATTGATACTACTGAGGATGAGTCACTTGTTGAGGAAGGACTCTGTAGAGAAGTTACCAACAGAGTTCAACGTCTTCGTAAACAAGCCAAACTCGTTTCCACTGATACTGCTCATGTTCACATTGTTGTTCATCCAAATGATTCTCAACTTGCCCAAGTTGTTGCTGCAAAACTTAAAGATATCGAGTCAGCCACAGGAACACCCATCAAGTTGGGAGCACCATCTGCCTCGGCCAAGGCTCCAACGGCCACTAGCAAGAGTGCTGTGAAGGATTCAGAAGTTGAATTGTGGTTGTTCGCTGAAGGAGACAATTTCGAAGGAATCACAGTTGTCGATGGAACCAAGAAAGTTCGTGTTCATTTGAAGACTGAAAATGAACAACTCAATGGATATGCTGATCTCCTCTATCACGTTAGTTCAAGGATTTTCTGACATCTGTTGATTTACAATTTGTAGGTTCGATCGGCTCTCGATCAATGGAACGGAAAAATCACCTTGAATAATGCCGACGGTTCACGAGTTCACCCAACTGTTGACGTGAATTCTCTCGCCGGAAAGACGCTTCAACTCGCTCGATAATTGCTTTCCTTCTCCCACCTTTCTCTTTTTTTATGTCTTTAAATTATCCATATCCGGTTTGCTGTTTTAGAAACCGACGTTATTCTACACTCTTGTTTTTGTTACAATATCTTGTTTGGCACTGTTCACAGATTATTAATTATAAATATATGAGTCCGGTAGAGATTTTTTGTTGCGTAGCTTCTCATCAACCCCTTCACAAACTCTTTTCACAAATCAGTTCACGCGTTTTCTTTCTTTTTTTCAAATATCAAGAAACCAGAAAATAGAAACATTTATTTCTAAAGAAAGAAGTACAAAAATTCCCAACCGAATTCTGTCGGAATAATAATGGCAAAAGAAAAGATAAACACAGAAGATCAAAAGAAAGTGCGAGGATTTGTTCAAAGAATAATCGGGAAGTTGATATTTAAATGGAACCATCACACAACGATGGACTTATTCTGTACCGCTGAGCTCGCCGAGCTCTGTATGAGAGCACGAGAGCTCATTTGGTCGGAACCGATTTGTCTGAAATTGGAGGGACCGATTTGTGTGATGGGCGACTTGCACGGTCAATTCGATGACTTGTTGGGAATGCTTGATTTGAACGGATGGCCGTTGACTGAATCAGAGATGATATGGTTTGAGGTGAGAGAGAGAGAGTGAAGACATCTGACAGACACACAGACAGATATTGTAGGAAAAGACACTGAAAATCAAGAGGAGCGGAAGAAATGAGCAGAAGTCGTCGGCACAGCCAGAATCCACACCGATCAAGACTCCGAAAGGAAGTGGAGAAGTGAAGTCTGAAATGGAAGAGCTGGGATACAAAAGATATCTGTTTCTGGGGGATTATGTGGATCGTGGTCTCTTTTCGATGGAAGTCGTTATTCTGCTGATTTCTCTGAAATTAGCATATCCGAATCGAGTCTATATGCTTCGAGGAAATCATGAGTCGAGATCTGTCAATTGTCATTATGGATTCTATAGAGAAGTCACTCGAAGGTTAGTTTTGAGATGGTTGTACTTGCACTTTTGTCCCCACATGCGTCAGTGGCAATGCTCGGGGCTCGACTCCCACCTACAGTACTGGCCATAAAGAATGCGACAATTCCAGTTTTCAGTGGAAAATTGACAATTCTGTGAATGTGACACGGCCTCCCTGATAGTCTCACAATATTGATTGTTTATGTAGTGTATAAATCACAAATAGAGCTTCATTTTTGTAGTTGACAACTTTTTTGTATGGGTACATCCTAAGAAGTTATCAATAGTCAAAGAAGTTTCTCGCAATTGTTCTCCTTTTCTCTGCTAAAAGGAAAGATTTTTGAGCTGTTTACATTGACTGCCTGTAGCTTCTTAGGATGAGTTTGTACAAAAAAGTTGTCAACTACAAAAATGTAGCTCTAATTTTGATCTTTCTGATTCAATAAAATCTACTTGATGGGACAATCAGTATTATCATGACACCCTCTCAAAGTTGAACAATTTCAACTGAAAACGGCCAAAGTTTACAGTCTTTTCCCCCGGTACTGTAGATCAAATTCAGATACGATCCGAGTCTCTACGAATGCTTCCAAAATCTCTTCAACGTCTTCCCATTCTGTGCTGTCATTGAAAATTCCATCATTTGTATGCATGGAGGAATCAGTGAGCATTTGACGAACTTCTCTCAATTCACTGCTTTCAAAAGACCACTCGAAGTGCCAGATGTCGGAGTTTTGGCTGATTTGACATGGGCGGATCCGGATCCGGTGAGCTCATAGCGGTTGAATCTCAAATCTAGATTTTTCCAGACTGTCAAAACGTACAAAGCATCTACCAGAGGTGCCTCGTACGTCTTCGGATCTCAAGCTCTTCGTGCATTCCTCAAAAAACTCAATCTTCAAATGGTTATTCGTGCTCATCAAGTCGTTGAAGACGGATATGAATTCTTCGATGGACGTCGTCTTGTCACTATTTTCTCAGCTCCAAACTACTGTGGACAGAATGATAATACGGCCGCAATTTTGTGTATCGACAAGAAGTTGAAGATTTCGATTGTAGGATATCGACCAGCTCAAAGAGATAAAAAGTTTGAGAAGGAGAAGAGATCTAAGGTTCCGCCGAAGCCATGTTAAAATGAATTTATCGGATCAATAAATAAATTTATAAATATTTCGTTTGAAGGAATCTATATGGACTGGTTTTAAGGGGAAGGGGTACTGTATCTATTATCTTGTACCTCTGACAAGGGAAGTCTTTGGAGACGCGGCTTTCAAACGATCTATAAGTTTCGCAAAACATGATAAATGTCTCTGCGAGCCGAGTTATGAGCTCTCAAACTTTTTATATAGTTAAGCTTTTTCACATGTAATTCCAAATCGGCAAACAGTATACGCCACCGCGTGGTTCCCTTTTTCACCTGTGCCCCGTACGTTGCAAAATCGAGAATATCTTGCGTATACTATTTGCCGATTTGGAATTAAATGTGAAAAATCTTGATCATATGAAAAGTTTGAGAGCTCATTACTAGGCTCGCAGAGATATTGGGCAGGTTTTGACTGCAGAAATGGAGTCCGCGCGGCCGAAAGTATCTATAACCAAATTTATAGATCGTTTGAAAGCATAATCTATAACCTATATGGACTGGTTTAGAGGGGAAGGGGTACTGTAATTGGGAACTTGAACCTGTGAGCAGAGCTGTGCGGAAGTAAAATTTTTGAAAAGGGAAGAAGGAAGAAGGAAGAGGGAAGTAAAATTTTGAAAAAGGAAGAAGGAAGTGAAAAATCCCGGAAAAAGGAAGAAGGAGGTTGGGTCCGAACCCGGAAGTCGGAAGTTAATTTTGAAAATGACAAATTTGGGGAAACTTTTTTCTAGTCATCTCTGAAAGCGAATTTTGGCGTTGTTTTGCATACAAAATTCCATTGAAAACCACCAAAATTCCGCTGAAATTCCGTCGAAAATTACAATATTTTTGTGAGCTTTTTACACGGAAGTCGGAAGTGGCAAACAATTTCAACGGAAGAAGGAAGAAGGGAGAAGGAAGAAGGAAGTGAAATTTTTTAAAAGGAAGAGGGAAATGGAAAAAAGCCCGGAAGAAGGAAGAAGGAAGCCGAAGGAAGGAATTCCGCATAGCTCTGCTTGTGAGATCATGAAACTGACTCAAAACATATCAAATCGATTTGAACTTTTACATTACGTTCACCTATTCAAGATCTTCATTTTTCTTGATTCCAGCCTCTGTAAAAACCACTCGAGAAGCTTCTTCACACTGTTATGAAAACATGTTTCCTTTTCCACGTGTCCGAGAAATCAGCGGATAAAAAATGAGGGCATGAAGTTTTTTCGTATAACAAAAAGAATTGTCACTATTACTTACAAATCTAGCACCTACTAACTAAGTACATATACTACTAATCGATATCACCATGTACACGAACAACCAAAGTGAGTTTCAAAGAGAAAGGACCCACCTCAATTGTCATTTCCAGCTAACAATGCTGTCCTCCCAGCTGACTCATCATCTTCCTCTTCTCAAGTGGAAGACAGTCCATCTGTCCATCAACAGTTCTGCACATTCAACATCACAGTTAACTACGTGAATGCTCCAAATGCTCCTCCACCTCCTCCAGAGCAAGCGCTTCCGATGATTTCGAATCTGATTGGACAGCAGATGGTAGGTTTATTGATTGGTTTTTAGTAACAAGATCACGTTCAATTTCAGAAAGATTTCATGAAAGAAGAACGGAGGAGAAGTAGAGCTCGACGGAGGTCTTCTCGACGACATTCAAGACATTTCCCACAACCTCCGCCACCCCAGAATCCAGCAGTTTCCAACGATGAGTTATCAGATGACGTCACTCAAAAAGAGTCGGTAGTGGAAAGTGTGAAATCGGCGAGGAACCCGGAGACAAAGAAGACGCCAAGATATAGTGACGAGTCTCCTGAAATCGAAAAGAAAATTCGATATCGCTTGGTTCCGAAGAGGAATTTGAAGGACGATGAATTACCAAAGAAAAGATATAGTGAAGGTGGAAGAAGAAGAATGGAGCACGAGGATTTGAGACATCTGAATTCATTGGAGCCGGTTGCGGAGAGACATGAAGAGCAGAAGAGGGAGAAAGCTAGGAGGAGAAGTGTTCTTGAATAAATCATTATGATTTTTTTGCAAAGTATGGGTTTCCAGAACTGCACCCGCGGCAAAGGCACGCCCGACTCGAAGAAAAATGCGAAAATTTGAACTTTTCAGAGCTGAAACCGCGTCAGAGGCACGCCAGATTCGAAGGAAGACGAGAAATTTTGGAGTTTTTAGAGCTTAACCCGCGTCAAAGGCACGCCAGATCCGAATGAAAAACGAGTCCGGTTTCAGCAGACCTGAGCTGAAGCCGGACCACAGAAAAAAGACATTTAGAATAGCTTTCTTGAAATTTTGTTTTTGGATATCTCGATTTTCAAAATTCTCGGTACCTGGAAGCTTTCTCATTTATTCCATTTAAACGAAAACAGGTTTCAAGCAAGAATAATTTATGAGACCGTACCGAACGGGGAGAAACGAGCGAGTGAGAGAAACGAAAGCGGGAGAAACGAAACCGGGAGAAACGAAACGGGGAGAAACGAAACCGGGAGAAATGGTGGCGCGGCGATTTTCGGGCAGTACATGTCCTTAAACTGTGCGCAATGTTTAATAATATTAATTTTAAAGTTAAATTCACACATTTCATGTTATACAAACATTCTAACGAAGACGGTGGCATTTACCACTTTCAACTCATATTTTGTTGATGACCGCCATTTTTGTCATTTTTCATCTGACAACATTTAGGAACGATACTTATATCTTTATGCACAATTTCATCACATTTACAGCCCGAAAAACGCCGCGCCGCCATTTCTCCCGGTTTCGTTTCTCCCCGTTTCGTTTCTCCCGGTTTCGTTTCTCCCGCTTTCGTTTCTCTCACTCGCTCGTTTCTCCCCGTTCGGTACGGTCTCTAATTTATTCTTAGAAACCAATAACTTTTAAAATCAACTAGCATTTTTGCACGGTCTCAACTTTGATGGATCAATATCACTGACGATTGGATACTCTGTTTTCTCTTCTTTCAACTTGATATTTCTCTTCGGATTCGCTTTTCTCGGTGGCTGAGGAACATATCCTTTTCCCAACTTTTTGAATTCCTCCGCCGCCTTGTCAGCGATCTGCACGACGTCATCTGCCAAATCGATATGATCTCTGACTGTATCACGAATTGGGGATTCGACGAGAAGAGTGAAGACTCCGGAAGAGGCGATACTGTTGGCGATATGGTAACGGAGCATACTCTTGGAGCAAATTTGTTGGGAGTTGACTTCACGGATGACATCACCAGCCTTCAGATGGATAGACGCCAGACTGTTGGGTGTCACGTAGTCGACTTCAAGACGATCTCTATTGTTGTATTTCACAAATAATCCCAAATCTATTATCTGCATTTCAGGAGTTGGACGGAGTCTTATGAGCACCTACAGTAAGATTTTTACAGGTTTTGTGGTTTTTGATCAATAGAAATGCTTACAAAATAGTGATTAACAGGGTTCGGAGTGATCCTCTCAACATCCCGATCGATTTGAATCTTCTCGACAGTTGTCCGAATATGGAAACACCATGAGAACATGTTTCGTTTCAAGGAAAGATGAATATTCTGGAATTTTTCAGATCTTCGACCCATTTCCAACTTTTTTCAAAATACCTCGGTTTTCTCCTTCAATTTAGTGTGTAACTCGTCTCCACTGGTGATCACTTTATCATCGATTCCCACAATACAATCTCCCAGAAAAGCTTTTCCAATTAGTATTGACTCCGGAAGAACATGAGTAATCTGGAAATGTCTGTCAGTCTCTCTCTTTACCCAGATGGCCATTTTCATACTCTACAATCCTGTTTGTGAACCCTCACTCCAATTGGCTTTCGAATCATGTAATGATCGACCAACTCCTTCGGCAATAATTGATCAATAGTGAAATCTTTGTCCAGTGCCAACTTTAAATTTATATTTCATTTTTGTTTATTTCTGGCCCTCCTTGCTTACACTGGTGTTGTCGATCTTATTCTTCGCCATCTGTTATTTCTTTTGCTTGAAACGAATTATATGAGAATTTTCTTTAAAAATGGTCAATTTCTTTTTTCAAAACAGTTTTTTTTTCAATTCGAGAGTACAAAAAAAGAAACGTGTTTTATCTTCACAGTGTGCAAACTTTATCAATATTTTTCATACGTACTGATAAAAACACGAATTCTTTATTCAGGTCTTTAATTTTGTGGGCAAAAAGTGAAATTTCAAGCGTAGAATAAAATAAATGGTTTTTGTTCCTAGCAACGTTGCTGTATTTTTCAGAATGTTCGGTGAAGGGTTTTTTTTTTCGAAGTTTATGTTAATTTGAAGCTGAACTTTACAGAATTCGATTGAAACTTTCCAAGAATTTCGAAAAAGTAAATTCAGAACATTTTCTTCAAGTTTTGATTCAATAAACCTCGTTTCAAAATCCACCATCTTCCCTCTTTTTCCGAATTTCGACACGAGAAACGCGCCATGCTGCCAGCTTGATGTCAACAATGCGGCTGGCGTGCTTCCCGTGTTTTTTTCGTTTTGCTAACTTTCAACTGACACACGAATTCTTTTGAAAAAAAGAAGGTTGGAAGGAAATTTTGCAGAATTTTTTGTTGTGTATCTATAGTTTGGTTTATTATCTTTCTTATGAAGTCGTGGAGAATGCTGGTTATATTAAGTTTATTCGTATAGTTGTGTCCAGAAAGATAATGCTTCGAAATCCGGATATCTCAATTTCATAATTAATTTTCATCTCGTAAAAATGTAAGTTTCGTCGGTAATGAGAAACAACCAAATGGAATTTAGAATGTTCAATGGCAATGTTTATTTTTGGAGTTTTTCGTTTCTTCTGGTCATACAATATGGAATCCGTCGCTCTTCTCAGAAACTTCATGCTCCCTCTTTCTTTTTAATCCCTCTGAATCCTCCGTTGTACATCAAGCCGAATAAAAATCAATAAATTCGCCGAACAATCGCCTACTATCAGACATCGATCCATGGGGGGTATCCTTTTTCCTCCTCTGCATGTGTTGCCCTCGTTTTGTTCGTTCGTTCGTACGCAGCACGTTGCCATGCCGTTTGTTCCGATAGTAAAGGAGAAAGGACAGATGGGAGGGAAAAAGGAGGGAGTAGTCACGCGCCTTCTCCGAAAAGAACGTCTCTTCCTCTTTCAGATGGCTACGGCGACGACGACAAATTAGTTTCCTTTCAGTTATGAGACGGACTTGAATTATAGGTTAGAAGACGTCACCTGTCATCATACATTTCCACGGATTTTTGACGATTTGTATCTCTCCGTTTTTCTAGGAATCTGACTGACTTCGTGTTGTAGTGTCGTAATTTTTGTCGTAAATGCATGGGCTCTGACTATATCTGGGATTATAGAACGTTTCATTGTTTTTTGAGTTTTGAGAATTAGAAATCTTTTACAGAAGAACCTTCAGAAATTTCAGCCGTTCTCGTTTTGATACCATTAAAAAAGTATTGTGGAAAAATAAACATTAGAATGAGCAATGAAATCCGATTTTCAAATGATCCAAACAAAAGCTAAAAGTCTGAAATTTCAGTGATTTCCATGCATTTTTTCACCCTTCTCTCTTCAAGATCTATCCTTCTGACCTTTTCGTTAACCCACTCCTCTCATCTACGATATGGCTAGTTTACAGGCTTTCCGTCCCCTCCAACTAAACGAAACCCAAGTCTGTGTTATCTCCTCCTACCCTCCAAGAGAAATGAGTGAAATCAATGATAACAGCGCGGAGGTAATCAGTTATAGTTATTAGTGTGTTGTTTCATATAAGTCAGCGCCCAATAATTTCCAGCACTCCGCCGCTCCATGTTGCCCTCGAAGAACTCGGTCCCCTCTTTCTGTAAGAATATTATCTTTTTTTTTGAATAACTTCTGAAAATAGCTTCAGATTTTTCTCATTCCAAAAGAATTCAATGTTATATTTTTCAGAAGCGAATACGCCAACGCGAAACCTTAGCAATAGGAGGAATGTCGGACCTCGTTGAGTTTGACCACCTCATTCCCTTTGAAGCGGACCTGAATCCCGAAAAAAACGGTATACGACATCGAGTTTTTTCCACGTTTTATCATTTTGGTGCTAAGGTAAGATCTGAAAATGTTTTTGAAATTCACGAAATTTGAAATATTTCAGCTTTACGATTGTCTGTATGCAGTTGCAATTGAAATCCCAGAAGACGGGGAGACTGTCCCAATATCTGCCGTCCTAAAATCCCTCAACTACGAGCATTTCCTCACGCCCGAGTGCCGTTTCCCTCCCGTTTCCAAACTGCTCGATGTGATTGAAAAACGAGAAATGGACGACTGCCAAATCCTTTTCAAGATCTCTGATCTAATTGAAGATCATAAAACTGAAAAACCCGAAACGTTCGGTCCCTACGATCCCTCGAATCCGAACCGAGTCCCTATTCAATGTGCTGTCGACGCAGCGACTACCGTTGCTTCCATGGCTTATTGGTAAGTTTTTGAATTGATGAATATCTTAAAATGTTTGAATTAATTTCAGTTTTCTCGCCTCCTCCTTCGCTGAAGACCTTATGAAAGCGGCGTGTCCTGAAGCGTATGGTTACGACGACGAAGAAGACGAGTCAGATGAGGAAGAAGATGGGACAGAAGATGATGGTTAGTTATACTCGAAGAAGAAGAAACATCCGAAAAGACACATTCCACAGCATCATTGGAAGTAGCCATTAGAACGGCAGTTGATGGAAAATGAGAACTGGAATGAGGGGGAGAGAAAAAAGAGATAGGGTTTACTGTTTCGGTGTGTAACAAGTTTTGAGGACATAAAAAATGAGACTACTAAGACTAATTAAAATTTGGAACTTTTTTTCAGATGCGGTGAAACCTCCTAAAGAAAAGAAGATTCCGATTTTAAACCATCGAAAACTCCCTCCTGTTGAGCCGATAGAACTGCAACAGAATGCGATGCTCCTCCTGGCGACGAGAACTGGAGTTAGAATTCATATAAGCATTTTGTTAAAAAAAATAGTGATTTTCAGATCGAACAGTTCCTGATATTAGCCAATGAAATTGGAAAAGTGCAATTCCAAGGTCACAAGCTCTCGACAATTACACCGTTAATGGAAGCCGCTGCCAGTTCGTCCGAATTAATTGTTAACCGACTTCTGAAAATGGGTGCTGATCCGAATGTTCAATCTGTTCCTAACTGCAATACGGCATTGATTTATGCGGCGTGTACTGATGCGAGAGATGTTGTTCGAGAGATTCTGATGAGCGAAGGACCGATTAAACCCGACGTTTATTTGATAAATAATTTTTATCATGACGCGTTGATGGAAGTTGCACTTGTTGGAGGAGTTGACACGCTTAAAGATTTTCTCGATGCAGGTTACCCTCCGAAGTTTCTGGATGTCCAATCTACTACAAGAGTAAGTTTTTTTTTCTGTTTTGAAAAATTTCAAAGTTTGAAATTCAAACCCAAAAAATTTCAGCAAGAATCAGCTTTAACTCTTGCTTCCCTCAAAGGCTACTCTCAAATTGTGTCTACAATCCTTGACTACCACGACAAACATCCCCCAACGACCTCTGATGATCTTCGCGATGCGTGTCTTGAAAGATATTCAGCACTGATGGAAGCAGCGATGGAAGGACATGTTGATGTGTGCAAACTGATGCTCTCTCGTGGAACACCGACTGAAATGAGCGAAAATGTTCATATTGAAGCTCAAAGTCCGCTGTTGTTGGCGTGTTCCGGGGGATATCCAGAAATTGTAGAGGTTCTATTAGCTGCTGGAGCCAGAGTCGATGAGATCAGTAACAAGAATAGCACCTGTTTGATGGAAGCCTGTTGTGGAGAACAAGGAGATCAGGTTAACGTTGTACGATTGTTACTTGCGAAGCATGCTGAAGTGAATTATCTTCATCCGGATACAGGAGACACTCCACTATCACTTGCTGCCAGATTCGGACACATGTATGTTTTAAAAACAGTTATATTTAAAATATTTATTAAGGAAAAATTATCTTTTAACCTTCTTTTGTTCCAAAAATATAAATTCGAAGTCTTTAAAATCACCTAAAACAACCCCGTAACTCACCGCGTAAAACGGTTTCATGATGAGGACTAGAAATTAAATTTTAGAAAAACTAGTCCCTCTAGCAAAAGTCGTGTTTTTTGTTTCCTTTGCTGCGTCGGGAATTGCCCTCTGAAACCATTCCCACTTTTCCCATTTCCTCATTTCCCGAATTTCAGCGGAATAATGAAACTTCTCGTCGAGAAAAACGGTGATCTGACTGCTGGAAAAACTTCACCGATCGTGGAAGCCGCGGCCAAGAATAAGTTAGAATGTGTTCAATTCATTCTGGCACATTGTAAAACTATCCCACAAGAACAGCTAAGTCGAGCACTTGTTGCTGGTGCAGACTCTGGATGTCTTCAAATTGTTGAGGAACTTGTTCGAGCCGGAGCTGACATGAATTTCGAACAAGATGAGCGAACGGCAATGATGAAAGCGGCTAAAAATAATCGTTACGATGTTGTTCAATTTCTTGTTAACAAGGGAGCATCCGTCAATTTCAAGTCATCGAAAAACGACGCGACCGCGCTTTCCCTTGCTTGTAGTGAAGGTCACATGGAGATTGCTCAATTTTTGATAAGAAATGGAGCAGATCCTATGCTGAAAATGGACGACGGAGTGAACTGTTTTATGGAAGTTGCCAGACATGGAAGTTTTGATTTGATGAGTATGCTTGTTGAGTTCACAAAAGGAAACATTTCATTGGATAAAGAACCACCGAAACTCGGAATTAACAGATGCAAAACGAACAAGAAGAAGAAAAAGAATGGGACGGGAGTGGGATGCGGAATGGTAAGTGAAAAAATAAAAAGTACAGGAAATTAACTGGAAGTAGACGAGATTTCAGGATACATCTGAAATGTTGATGATGTTGAATGGAGTTCTGCCGAAACGAAAAGGGAGTAAACAGCCGGGAATGCATGATCTCCCTTATTCAACACATGAGATTGACATGCTCACTCATTTGCTCAAGCTTCAACAGTTCGTTTTTGTCTTTCAGATCAATCAGCTATATTCTCATTTTTCCAGACAAATGGTCTCCTATGAAGCTCATAAAAGTGCTGATAAAGACACGCCGAACTTGAACAAAGTTCTGGAAGGACTTCAAATCGGTTATGGATTCACTGCTGAGGGAAAAATCAACTTTCCACCTCCACCGTGTCGTGTGGACATGGATAAATTATACAACGGAGAGCTTGTTCCAAACATAAAATTATGGGCAGAACTCGTCGCACACGGATGGATGGAAATGGAGAGAAAAGTTGGAAGACCGGTGGAAATGTCCTCATTCCAAATATGTAGTGAGGGTCATTCGACGAATGCTGCTGCCGCTGTTTCAGCCGTTGCTGCTGCTGCAACTGGAATGGATAGTCAAGCGTATTTGGCGTCTGTATTCGCGAAAATGAATAACGGAGAGGAGATGCCACGTGTTCCAGCGACTGTTGGCTCTCTGAATGCTGCAAGTGCTGCGATGACAGGAATCAGTTTTCACTCGGATGATGCAATGCGTCTATTTGGTGGAGCATCGTTCGCTACGAAAAGTAATACCGAATTTAGAGAATTAATGATAATGAGCTTACCGTAAAAACTCTATTTGAGGTGCATGCAACTCTATTGTTCAACGGGTCTGTCGGAGTGCAACTCTATTAGAGGGGCAATTCAAATAGAGGGTGCGCCTCTATTTTTCGTCGACGAATTCGCCCATCCTCGATACCCAACTATCTCTTGAATTTGTTTGATTTCTGCAGTTTTTATGCCGAATTTTTCGAACTTTTACGTAAAAACGGAAAAAATTCCTGTACTTTTATACAGAACTACGTTTTTAACAACAAAAATGCCGAAATAGTGATGTGAAAGAACAGTTAGGAGTTAGTTAATGATGATATTAGAGAAAAGTAGAAATCACTGGAGGGCAACTGTATTAGAGGGGCACCTCAATTAGAGGGTGCAACTCTATTGTTCAAAGAGTCTGTCGGGGGGCACCACTATTAGAGGGGCACTTCAAATAGAGGGGCACCTCAAATAGAGTTTTTACGGTAATTCAAAAATTAGTTTTCCAGTGGTTTCCGACAACAAGAAGACGTGCAATCATCAACAGTTTGCAACCGTTCATCACATACAAGAGGCCGCTTTCCGTGCTGCGCTTCTTAAAATGGATGCAATGTATAAAGAACGAAAGGGTGCTGCAATCAGTGTTGTTGATATGGAATCCAATTTCCCCATTGATGCCAAAGAAACGAGAATCACAGCGAAGTCTCCTCCTGTTGGCCCTAAAACGACAAGCATGACTGTTCCGAAGCCAGAGAAGAATAGCGCTGAAGTTGAAGTCACTACAGAACAACCGGGTGCTGGAAAAATCGGAGACAAGGCTAGTTTTGTGGAATCGGGGGCATTTTTCGCGATATTTTCAGTCAAATACCACTAATTAATAATCCTGGTTTCTTTTAGGTCGATATGTCGTTTCAGAAAGACGGCATGGAACCGTCTCAAGTATATCCGAAAATTCTGAAGTTGGCAATCGAAATGGAGCAGATGTATCGTTCAAATCCAACAGACAAAGCACGCGAGATTGCCGTGACAACGGCTTATATTGCAAGCACACTTCCCGAACAGATTTGCCTCGAGATGAACGTCGAATGTACGCTTACCAAATATATAATCGAAAAAGAGCAAGTAAAGCTCCCCTTTTCCGCTCTCTCGGCTCTTTGCGCGAGGGCATCGGACGACGAAACGAACGAAAAGCACAACGAGTTGCCGTCTTCTTCTTTAGTCTATTGATTCTTGTGTATAGAAAACGAACGCGGAAAAAGGGTCTCTCGACGAGCGCTATGGGTCCACGCAACCCATCACGTGTCTGTCCCCTTTCTGGTTGAAAAACATGCAGACTTTTGCGTCTGCGTCTTCGAAAAATAGTGTTTTTCCGTTCCGCGCGGAAATGAAGAAGCATCATGAGAAATGCGGGAAAAATCACACGAGAAACAGAATAAAGAGAACACGTTTTGGAAAAGAATAGATCAAACAAGTACAAGGGCGCTGAAAATCGAAATTTCACTACAAAATCATTGATTCTCATCATTTTATTCTTTCGTAACGAACGATTTTCACACTGTCTGTGCCCTCTGTCTCCGCCGGTACACTCAGGCGCGGCGGAGGGGGACTAGGAAGCTCGCCCGGTGGCCGAAAATTCTCCACCTGACTGTTTTCCTCTTTCACTTTGTCGTTTTGCCAAAAGAAACGAGTTGTTTTACCTAATTTCCTGCTTTTCTCTCAACTTTTGCACTTTTAGAATACATTGGACTAATAGAGGGTCACATAGTGCGCGTTTTTCGCAAGTTTTCGTGTCGGTGTCCTCGTGATAGAGCGAGAAATTCATCAAGAAAAATATTTTGATTATTTTTTTCACTAAAAAAGCATGCAAACACAGAAAAAATAGAAAACCTCAATTTTAATTTTAGCTGGCGATCGTTTGCTCAAGAAACTGCTTTCGGGCATGTCAGAAAAGCAGAAACTTGCGATGATGACTCGGGCGAGAAAAACAATCACCACCGAAACTGATAATGAACTTCTTCGTCGATCTGCTGATTCCTGTACGGTTTTCTTCATTTACTTCTACTGTCTTGTATCCTTGAATCCTTTGTTTGTTATTTTCTCGAAAATATATCTTCACGCAACTTTATTCCCTCATTTCAGTGTCCGATAAACGATTGAAGGAGGAATATTTGAAGATCTTCCGAGAAACAGCCGACTGCGCATTCTATGACAAGTGTGTGAGGGAAAAGAAGTTGAAGGCTGCCGAACAGAAGCACGCAAGAACATCTACGGCAAACGTGGGCTCTCAGGTCTGAACATTTTCCCCACTTTGATTGAAAATTCTCATTTTTGTTTTTAGAATTCGATGGCACCCGCCAAATCACAAGCAGGAAAGGTGGTCGCCAGCCAGCAACAATCAGGACAGCTCAGACGAACACATTCGGAAGGAGATGGTGCAGAAAGAGCGAAAGCTCGATCAAATGCGATCGACAAATCAACAGACACAACTCTGGAGACTCCTCTGACAATCGCATGCGCCAATGGACACCGAGATATTGTGGAATTGTTGCTCAAAGAAGGTGCAAACATTGAGCATCGAGACAAGAAAGGATTCTCCCCTCTAATAATCGCCGCTACCGCTGGTCATGCATCAGTCGTGGAAGTCCTGCTCAAGAATCATGCCGCCATTGAAGCACAATCAGACAGAACGAAAGACACCGCATTATCACTCGCGTGTTCTGGTGGTCGAAAAGATGTTGTTGAACTCCTTCTTTCACATGGAGCCAACAAGGAGCATCGGAATGTCAGTGACTACACCCCTCTTTCGTTAGCCTCCTCTGGTGGATACATTGATATAGTCAATATGCTGTTGTCATCCGGTTCAGAGATCAACTCGAGAACTGGTAGTAAGCTGGGCATTTCACCATTAATGTTGGCTTCGATGAATGGGCATAAAGAAGCCACGAAAGTGCTCTTGGAGAAAGGAAGTGATATCAATGCACAAATTGAAACCAACAGGTAATTGATTAGTGATTTTCTCATCATTTTTAAAGTGTTTTTTACCCATAAAAGGATGTAAATATGTTACATTCGAATCTCTTAATTTTTCAGAAACACTGCCTTAACACTTGCAAGTTTCCAAGGACGCACCGAAGTTGTCAAACTTCTGCTTCAATACCATGCCAATGTCGAACATCGGGCAAAGACCGGATTGACTCCTCTCATGGAATGTGCCACCGGTGGATACGTTGAAGTCGGAACGCTTCTGATAGAGGCGGGTGCAGACCCAAATGCATCTCCTGTTCAGGCGACAAAGGATACAGCGCTAACGATAGCTGCGGAAAAGGGCAATGACAAATTTGTTGAGATGCTGCTCGATCACGATGCAGCTATCGATGCAAGGAACAAGAAGGGATGCAGCGCACTCTGGCTCGCTTGCAACAATGGCCACCTTTCCACTGCTGAAGTCCTTATCACTAAAGGTGCCGATCCAGACACGTTTGATAATCGAAAAATATCTCCGATGATGGCTGCTTTCCGTAAAGGACATATTGAGATGGTCACTTTCATGGTGGGACACGCGAAACAGTTTCCGAATGAAACTGATCTATCGAGGGCAGTACAAGCTATTGAGAGTGAGGAAACCAAGGCCAAATGCAATAGCTGCATCGATGTGATTCGAAATGCGAAGAAAGCACAAGCTGAGTCGGCTGAAAAAGCAGCCAATAGTTTGTTAGAGCAAATAGATGAAGAAAATGCGAAAAATGAGGAGAAGAAGCAGAAGCAGAAGGAGAAGAAGAATAAAAAGAAGGAGGCGAAAAAGAAAGAGAAAGTTGAAGGTGCATCGCAACCACCAGAGCCAGAGCCTGAACCAGCCGAAGAAAACGTGGAGGAACCAGAACCTGCACCTGTTCCTGAACCTGAACCTGAACCTGAACCTGAAAATGTTCCTGTACCCGAACCAACACCCGCTGTCGTGGAAGAACCACCTAAAGATCCACCGAAACCTCGAAGAAATAGGCGGAAAACGAATCCAGACGGTGTTCCGAAAGGACCGAAAGTTGTAAAAGAAGTAAAACCGATTGTCGAAGAAGAGCCCTCCGAGCTTCCATATGCGCCGATCAAGGTTACAATCCCACCACCAGCACAAGTTCAAGCACCGATGGTGTCTCCCAGTTCATATTCTGAGTCGGAAGAATGGTGTAAAGCTGGAAAGGAAGGAAAGAAGGCGAGACCGGCGAAGAGACCAGATGGACGACAAACCGCCCCATCAAGTGGAGGTTCTAGTCAACCAAAGAACGCATCGGCCACTTCCAGTGTTGCTTCTGAACGCCAAAATCCATGGGAGGTTGATACGGTAAGATTGTTGTTTTTACTACTACTCAAATGAATCTATCCGTTTTCAGAAAGGAAGCAAAGTGTTCGAGTTCACTGTTCTTGGTAACATTGTATCGCGAGTCATTGGAAAGTCGGGATCAAACATCAACGCAGTTCGAGAAGCAACTGGAGCTCAGATTGAGATCGATAAACTTGGAGGGTCGAAGGAAGACGATAGACATATCACAGTTAGAGGCAGTGCAGATACAGTGAGCCATGCGACGAACATAATCTACCTCCTGATACATGATAAAAACATGTTGATTACCGATGCTATCAGAACTGTTCTGCGTGGCAATTCGTCCGTTGCCTCGTCGCTGTCATCCGAAGGAACCTCTAGAAGCGCCGTTGACTCTACGTCATATGCGCCATCATCTATTCCTCAATCGATGTCGTCTGCAAGTTTGGCTCGTCAGTCATCGTCCCCTGCTCCGGTTTCCACACAGCCACAAGCACATCCAAAACCATCCAAATCCCATGGTCATCAGACTTCGAAGGATCATAGTGGTGGGAGCAGTGGTGGAGGGAACGTATGGCAACAAAGAATGGCTGCTCGACAAGAAAAGGAACCGGCTCCGATTTCTCAATCGCCCAAGCCGACTGTTCCATCTCCTCAACAAGTTCGACAGCAGACGCCACCGCAACCAATTCGTCAACAATCTGTTCCGGTTCAGACTGCTACTGTTCCAACTCCTCTCAGTGAGTTTTCATAATCTTCAGAATATCATAAAAGTTTCCGCTTTTCAGAAGCCACAACACCTACCCCAGCTCGTGCTACTACTCCTCTTGATCGTGTGATTGCTCCACCAGTGAGACGAGAAACCCCTGTGGCTGCTGCATCTGTTCAACCGGTTCAACAAGTTCATGTCGCACAACCTAGACAAGAACCAGTGTCAGCTCAACAACAACAACGACTCCCGGAACCAGTCCAACGGCATGTGGAACCAAGCGGACAAGCTCAACGATATCCAGAACCGATTTCTCGTCCTCAATCATCGGCTCATCCAATGCAAAATGTGCAGCAACAACAGCCTACGTTCTCCAAAGCTCCTGGAACTCGTGTTAGCACTGATTTCTCTCGCGCTCCTGGACCACCAACGCAGGCTGCCAGCAATGTTCCGCAGACTAAAGCTGAGGTGTTCGATGATCGATTGGCATTTGGTCAGTTCAAACAGACGACTCCTGGGCCTCCGGGTACTCCAAATGCTCAGTCAGCTTCATCGCTCAACACTTCGCTCAACGATCCATCGAATGGTTCAATTGACTTCGATATTTCGAAACTGAGAATGTTTGACGACGGAAAAACGGGAGGAAACATATGGGGCAAAGGTGGAGAAGACAGTGATACTTGGGGAGGATTGTTCACTCAATTCTTCCCGACAAGTTCTACTGCTAGTGTTTCATCTCCCTTGAGTTCAACTGTCCCCACACCAATGAGAAGTGAAACCAGAAACGATACGGAGTGGCCACAGTCCGATGCATTCAATCAATTGTTGTCTGAACAATCTCAAATGGCTAGCAATCTAGGAACATCAACGAGTTCTCGACAACAACAAGTTACTCCTGGAATGTCTTCATTGGAAAGCAAAGGATGGATGCCGTCTTCATTTACTCCGTCGGCTCGCGATCCAAACCGAACTCAGCCACCACTCTTTGCAAGATCTCCGTCATCTTCAGCTGCAGCTACGAATCCGTCTACTCTGCTGCAGCAGCAACAACAGCAGCAGCAGCAAAGATATCAGCAGCAGATTCACGAACAGCAGCAACAACAGCAACAAGCACTTCAGCAACAACGGATGTTCCAGCAGCAATTCTCGCAGACTCAATCCACTCTGCAACAGCAACAGCAGCAGATGTATCAACTACGAATGAATCCGGCCTACGGCCAACTTGCTCAGCAGTTGCTGGATCATGAGAAGACGTCAGCACCGGGACCATCTCACCAGCCGCCATCTAGCAGTCAACTGGCAAACAGCTACTACCCATCGCCTTCATACACTGATAATAGTGTTCTTGGACAGTTGAACTTGGCGACGATGGCACAGCGGGGAATAAAACAGTTTGACGGGTTTAATGTGAGTCTGATTCTCTTCTCAATGCATATGTATTCAATATCTGATTTCAGAACGATCAACCAGTGAATGACAGTATTCTGGCTGCTATTATTGAACAAAAGAAGAACCAGCCAGTACTCCCGTCGTCTGGATACATGCACGCCGCCCAAGAACAACCACCACCATTTGTTGGACCATCTTCCAGCGTGACGTCTCAACGAATGGGAATGATGCGCCCTCAGCCACAACCCCAACCCTTCGTTACGACTCCACAACAGCCTCCTCCAGGTTTTGGATCTCTTGGAGCTGCTCCATCAAATCAAGGAACAGTATCACAACGTCAGATGTATCAATTCCAACAGGGTCCCCAACAAGCGCCGCAGTTCAATCCGTTAACACCGTGAGTAAACGTTCGAAAATTTGATTGTGTTGTAATTATCGCTCCTTTTTCAGATTGGATTGGAACACCGTTCAGCAGCAACAACAACGTCAAGCTAATCCTCAGAATCCATCCCAGACTGCACCAACCAAATGGAACAATTGGAACAATATTTGAACTCAATACGTTTCCGTCATCGACGTCCCCCTATCCCGATCATCACAGTTGTCCCAGTAAATCATGTATCAATCACTTTTTAACTATGTTTATCTTTTTTCTCCGGTAGACTTGTTTTCCTCCCGCCCACTAGTTGATCTTTTCCATGGTTTTCTCGTTGTTTTTCCGTCCATCCTTATTCGGGTCCTTTTCGGTACAGTTTCTTTCCATTGTCTTAACTGCGTTTTCCCGTTTTTCTATGTCATTATTTTTCCCCAATTCTTTCACACCCCTCTCAATTTTCCGATCTTTCTCCACAAATCTTCCCAGCGTTGACAACTATTTTTTGGCGACCTTTTTCTTGAACATTCTTGTTCAAGTCTGTATTGGCTAGTTACCCACTTCTGTTGTTTTTTATTTTTTATTTTCCCTCCCCTATCCCAACAGAATATACAACTTTTTTCGGTTAACTCTTTATTTTTCCTTTTCTTTATCTCATCATCTACATATTTGTAATTGAAACGGATTCTCAAGTGGTCTTCCGCCTTTTCGATGCTCCTTTTCTCCTCTTCCTCCCCCTTCCAACCTCTGTTCCTCATGATGAAAGAATTCATGTGAAAATGTGTCTTTGAAATTTTCACTTTCAGTGTTTTACTCGTCGGTTCTCTTCGAATTTTTGAGATTTCTCTTTCTTTGTCGGGGCGTTAATTCTATTTATAGTTATTATATCGATTTATGTTGATGAACCATAAATAGCATTTTCTGAAACGGTTATTCTCTTGTTTTGCTTTGTGAAAGGGGCGGAGTTCGTGGTGTTCATTCCAATACTTTATGAATAGTAGTTAGAAAGAAGAAGAAAGAAAAAAGATAATCTCTCATTTAGTCAGAATGATTGCATCGAAAATGTTGTCGAGATTGAGCAGGAGTGTTGTTCAAGCAGGTGAGACTCGATGAACTAGAAATTTTAAATTGTATAGTTTGAATTTAAGCCAGATCGATGTATATTCAAGTTCAAGAGACACCGAATCCGCTGTCGTTAAAGTTTCTCCCAGGTACACTGAATTATTATCTTTTAGTGAAAACAGAAAAATATTCAGGCCAACAACTTCTCCCGGATGCATCGAAAACATACGACTTCAATTCAGCAGCCGCCGCAAAACAGAGTCCTTTGGCAGTGTACGAAATTATTCGATTCGGCAACTTGGCATTGATCAATTCTTTATTTTCAGTAAACTGCTTCGTGTCGATGGAGTGAAACGCGTCTTCTTTGGGGAAGATTTCGTAACAGTCACAAAAGCAGATGAACACGTGGATTGGGCTCTTCTTCGTCCGGAAATCTTCTCAACGATAGCCGATCATTTACAGACTGGAAAACCAGTTATTAATGAAGTGGCGGCAACTGATGGGGAGGCGGAAGTGGAGGATAATGAAGTCGTGATGATGATCAAGGAGATTCTGGAGACACGCATTCGACCGATGGTTCAAGAAGACGGAGGTGACATCACCTATGTTGGATTTGACGATGGTGTTGTCAAACTGAAGATGCAAGGATCGTGTACAGGATGCCCGAGTTCTGGTGTAACACTCAAAAATGGAATTGAGAATATGTTGACTTTCTACGTGCCAGAAGTAAAAGAAGTGATTGAAGTGAAGGATGAATCAGATGATTTGGTGGAGAGAGAGTTGAAGAAGTTCGAGCAATCGAGAGGAATCAAAGAATGAACATGCTAACTTTTCGTGTTTTTAATAGTTATGCTGACTGTAGATGTTTGATTTAGAGACTTTAATAAAGTGCACAGGTTTAACCTTTCTACGTGAAATAGTTTGTTTCCACATTCTCCATTAATCTTGAAATGTTTTTTTCGAGAATTCAGAATTGAATCAGAATGATGTACGAATCTCGTCTCTTTCTGATTCTCTTCGCCCTTCCAGCTGGTTCTCTTGGATGGGATCATTTTCAGTTCGACACCACACTATTCTGTAATTATAACGATCGGCCGTTTTATGATTTGAAGATTGAGTGGTGGGAGCAAGATACATTGTGAGTTTTAGTTACTTCGCCACTTTTCTATTACCGAATTTTCAGATCGGCGGGAGAAAAAATCTCAAATGCAAAAATTCTTCAAGCGGATACGGGAAGATTCAGTTTCACAATGGAAGGAGCGATGAACGGAGATGAGATGTTTTCAGCGGGATATCGCCCCGTTGCGTATATCAGTCATGATTGTACGGATGATGGGAAACGAGTCGATTTGGTGTTGAGTCTGACGACTCTTTGCGAAGTTGGACAGTAAGTTTTTTGGTGTTATTTCTTTCTAGCAAATCTTAAAACGTTGAATTCCAGCACTTGCCACTATCGTGTCATCAAGGATATCACCAACACATGGGGGAAAGAAGACATGAAACCTGCCGGATTCCTTCATGATAACATGGATCCATTCCCTGATTTTCCATGAGAATTGGATCATGTAAAAACATCTGAACACTCGATTCTTTTAGCCTTTTCGTCAAATTAATAAACTTTTATAGGCGACGATTTGTTGTTTTTGTTTTCCGTTCACCGTGTGATCCGAAATATTCGCGTGAAAAATCTTCTACGTAAAAATAAATCCACGTGTGCGTTGTCACAAAATAAAAAATATTCAATCTAACTTAAATGTCGCGAATAAAAATGCACCGCTCTCTTCTCCTCCTCCTAGCCATCTCAACTCTCTCGGCCACCGCTTGGGATCACTTTCAATTCGACATCACTCTCTTCTGTAATTTCCAAGATCGAGCCAAATATAATCTGAAAATTGAGTGGTACGAGGTTGATTCGGTTTTGTGAGTTAAATAGTTTCCAAAAACCATTAACAATTTAAAAATAATCTCCAGTTCTGGGGAAGATCGAATCACAACACCACAACTTCTGGAGCCCAACACGGGGAGGTTCAGTTTTTCAATGCCTGGTGCGATGAATGGAGATGAGGCACTTTCGAATGGATACAAACCGAAAGCATACATCAGCCATGATTGTACTGATGATGGAAAACGTGTTGATTTGGACCTTACTGTCGTGAAGTTGTGTAACACGGAAAAGTGAGCCATATACAATCAAAGCAAATGTCTGAAATTAACTAATTATAGCACTTGCCATTATCGAATTATTCAAGATATCACAAATCGTTCAGGATCGGCAGAGATCGAGGCCAGTGGATTTAAAGAAGGGGACATGTCACCATTTCCAGACTTTCCTTGAATTCTTCAGGAAAGATACATAAGACGTCGTTTTTACCGCTATGAATTATCAAATGAATTTTATAAAATCCTTTATAATTCTTTATAGTTCTTCTGCAACCTTTTATTCATTTTTCGAGAAAAGCGGGTCGAAATTTGTAACTACAGTACCCCATAATTCCTTCACCTTAAAGGAACATGTGAATACTTGCGGTGGGTCTCACAGCGCATGCACCGCGGATCGGATTTTTAGATTTGTTTTCATTGTTTTTCTCGTCTGTTTGTCTGTTCAATGAAACTTCAAGTAATTTTCCACTTGATCTTGCATTTTTTGAAAAAAAAACTGCGGTGTCCATTGAATAAGACACGTTGATGTATTTTTCGTTATTAAACTCCCATTAATTATCCTCTACGCATAGTTTTCAGGCAGCAGGACCGTCCGATGCCAAAATGAAGCTCTTCTACCTTTTCACCGTCTTTCTAACCATCAAACTCATATCAACCGCTCCGCTTCCAACTCCTACTCCACTCTCTGTTTTTGGACCGTGTCAACAACGATGTATAACAAAAGTAAGATAAGAAATAAGGCTTACTCGGCATTAACTTACATATTTCCAGTTTGGAAGGTTGGAAGAACGAATGACGAACGCTGGAACATTTTATCGCGAGATCGATCTCGTGGACAATACAGAATTTTCATTGGTAAGACAAAATGAATGTGTTTCGTCATTGAAAACGATTTCAGTGTCGATTGGGATGCGCTCATCCGGAATTCTCCACTCTCAACCTTCCGGAGTTCCTTTATGGACAATCAATGTATCGAGAGATAACAACAAGTTCAGAAAGTGAGTTTATTTCCAGTATATCAAAAAATCCCACTTGTTTGCAGTTGAATCGAGTAGCAACGTTGTGACAGGAGTTCATTTTTTGTGTCTCGATCACTTGACAAACAGGAGCTCCTCAAAGTCATCAAGTAGTAATGGATTTGTTGGAAAAGTGATATTGACACTTGACGACGATAAGGAGGAGTCAGACTATGTTCACTACATTGAACTCATCGCGCGCAATACGGAAGATGGCTCTGAATCGGTCGTCTATAATAGCTGGGTGGGTGGAAAAAACTTCAGTCTAAACATATCATTGTATTGTTTCAGTGCTATAATTCGAACTGTAATATCACTTTCAACGAGTTCACCGGTTCAGAAGTTCGTCTCCAAGTATCCTCCTTCAACAAGGATGGACTCGTCGGTCGGCATACATTTTCAAAATGGTACAATACCGAGAAGCATCTTTCGAATACATCAATCAACATGTCATTAAAAAATGTAGAATGGAATGAGGATAAAGCTGCCGCACGGTTCGAATATAAGGAAGAAACAAGTCATGAAGTACCAGTATGTGCATTTTATGTGAAATACAAAAATGCATTGAGCTCCGAATACAAAGAAGTGAACTTCTATTTGGTTTGTACGAAAAAATGCTGAATATTTCAAATATGTTTAATTTTCAGGACCACACGAAGGAGGTTCTCGTTAAAAACTTGAATTTTAATCAAAACTATTCGATGCATTTTGTTAGCAGCCGAAATGATGCAGAAGGCAATGTTAATGTAGTGGTTCCTGTGTGTAATAAAATGGTAGATGACATGACGATGTGTGGTGAGACAATGCATTCTGAATTCATAAAACAAGTTCTATTTTAGCTCCTCCACCTGTTTCAGTCGTATCTTCAACCTGGAATACATCTTCATTATCCGAGAATGTGTTGATTATTGAATGGAAGTATTATTCAGGTAAAGATTTAACAAAAACATCATGTACAATGTTTTTTCAGCTCTAGATGAGAAAAACAATCGGATTGACAGTGCCGTACGGACATCTCATTTTCAATTGACTGTGCATCCGCTCATAACTGGTAACAACGAAAAATGTGAGAAATATGAACCGATTCGACGAGAAGTCTTCTATACCCATCGAAGAGTTGTCTTCCATGTTCCTGACTCAAAGTGTAATTATGAAGTGGAAGTATCAGTATTTGATACCAAACGAAGAAGAAGTGAGACGAAAAAGATCAAGGTGAGCTTTATAAAATACACTTTTTCTAAATCTTTTCTCTTTCAGATTGTCCGTGTCAACGAACCATCTTATATGGCTCTCCTTTCTCCGACTGACTATCCTACAACTATTGGATTCGCTATTCTTCTGATTGCTACGAGTATCATTCTTTTTTTGATCATTCTCATTGTCATGTTGAAAAGAAGAAATCACTCGCACCGAGGAAGGAAGGGAGAGACGGTCGTCTATGCTTATGTTGATGATCCGAAAAGAAATGTAATGAAAGTTCGTCCACCTGGATCCAGATTCATGCCAGTTGAATATATCAATCGTGATGTGGAGGCAGCAGTGAGTGAAAGTGACATTCAGACTAGATATGAACTCTCGTTTTCAGTTAACGCAACGTACCGCTGGATGTAATCTTCGCGACGGAGGAAAGAGCAATATGTTCCAAGTACTCCCACAACCGATCGGCGATAACGTGTCAGAGAGTCAGTACGACTACATAACGGAATATCAAGTAGAATCGGATTTGAGTGATGAAGTTTTTGAGGTTAGTTATTCTAATCGTCATCGAAAACGGTTACTGTTTGTTTTTTTTTCAGGAAGATATCTGCATTTCTACTCCGAACTCTTCATTCCGTCGCTTCGATTCTCCTTCCTTCTGCCTCATGGCACCAATCGCACCGTTTGAGGAATTCGATGACCTGCCAGCATATGCATTCCAGAACTTCCGCTTCGGGAAACCGTATGAACGAGAAGGAAATACATACTGTTTGATGACTACCGCTGTTGATGTATCTAGAGGACACTGCTATTCACTCAAGTACCCAAAAGATTATTGTAAGTTTTTATACAGAAGTTTCTTTTCCAAAACACTCTTGTTTAGCTGAGCCATCGAGAAGAGCAATGCGTCGGGAACTGGAGATCCTTCGAATTCTTCCGATTCATCCGAATTTCGTTCGTTTCGATGGAGTTGTAATTGGTCGATGGGAAAATATTCCATATCAGATCACTGGAATTTTGATGGAAGAATGTCAAGGAGGATCATTGTATGATTACATAAACTCGGCTGGATACGTACTCCGTCGTCAAGGGATGCGAACTCCGAATGATCATCACCTTCCTATCATTGAGGGTTCCCCGAACATGTCGTCTGGATATGATAGTTTCACTAGCAAAGGGAGACAAAGTCCAGATCAAAATAATCAAAAGGAAGGCAGCTCGTATCAGCAAGTGTCTTCCACTCTCTGCAGCTTCACCGAGCAAATCTCGAGAGCCCTCGAACATCTTCATTTCGCCAAAATTGTTCATACGCGAGTCGCATCAACAAGTGTATATCTCACGAGTGATTACACTGACCCTCTTGAAATGCCTTCTGAACAAATGGTGAAACTTGGAGACTTCTCGTATGCTTCTGGTTCGAATGACGCCATCGTTGCTGATCCAAATCTTCAACCGCCAGAGATTATTATGGGAAAGAAATACGAATCGAAAGGTGACATCTGGCAGTTTGGAATGTGCCTTGTGGATATGTGCACTCTCGGAGTTCCATATCAGATTCAGAAGAATATTCCAGTCTCTGGAATCACCGAGTTGTAAGTTCTTTCAACGTTTTCTGAACGTATATATTCTTTCTTTTCAGTGACAAGCTTCCATCGACTCGATTCCTTCGCGACACGGCTAAAAAATGTCTGAAATCGCGCAATCGTCCGACTGCAACGGAACTTCGCTCACTTTTCGTGAATAGGGCGAATCTCGAACGCTTCTGATTCGCATCTCACGTCTTCCTGTTTAGGTTTTTGTTTTTACTTCTTCCCCAACTCACACTTGCCCCCGTTTCAGATTTTTTCGGATTCAGATTTTTTATAATAACATGATATGATAACTAATCAGTTTCCTCAATTTTCCCCCGTTTCATGCCTTATAATAAACCCCCGCGTGTTAATGATTCCCCCTTCCCTGCTTTCATTTACCATAGTATTCCCCATCATCTTCTAGTCATATCCCTCAAATCATTACATTCTCATCCCCATTCTTGAATATATGTAGCTATATTTTGTTTGCTGGCCCTATCCATTTTTATCATCTTATCCAATTTTAAAAACTTTTGTTTGTTTTTCAACAGTATGATTAGGAATTCCTCATAATTTCTATCTTTTTTCTCACTTTTTCTCAAACTATCCTGTAGGTATATATGTTTTAAAAACAGTGTCTCCTCTCCCTTAACCACATTCATTCCATTTCTCATTGTTACCTCCCAAAAACTCATGTCAAATAAAACGACTCCAGTTTTTGAAGAAGAAGAAAGAGGAAATCTTCAGGAGTCTTCAAAACGAATAATTTATTCCTATCTAAAAATTAATGGCATTGTTTCAGACATTTTTAGGTACAAATGGCTGATTGCTAATGTATTTTGCCCAACAATACGGCTCACTAATATTCAAAAGAAGAATTGATAAAGCGTCATCTGATCCATGAAGTCGTCGAACATTCGCCACCAAGTACCGACGATCGTATAGAAGCCGTTTCCAGTTATAACGAAAATCTCGTCGAGCCAAACGACCCTTCGGACGTTTGTAGATGATGTTGAACTGGAAGAAACTCAAAATTCTGAGTATTCAGAATCTTCTTTACCTGACAAGTTGCCAAATTAGCTTCATCAAATGGAGATTTCGTGAAAAGTGACTTGATATGTTGACTTCCATCATAGAAAATATTAATAGAATCGTATCGAAGTTTATGAACTTGGACAACTGTGAAATACGCCAAATCAACAGAATCAGCGTCTCGTGCATCTGAAAAAAAGTATATCTGTATGTCCAGATGTCCTCTCGAAAACTCACAATGATCTACTCCCCATCCTAAATGGCGGGCTTTCGAACTGACATTCTGCTTTAAAGTGAGCACACTGTAACGTGGATCCTGATAACGGGCGGTCTCCTGGAAATTGGGGAATATTTGAAAATTGTGGGCGGGGCGCTAACCGTATGCTTATCACTCAACGAGTAGACCACACATTTCCGAGTGTATCGTTTCAGCTCTCTTTCCATTGCGACACTCTTGGAACTATGGATGAAAATTGCATTACATTGATGATCATTTGTCTGAAAATAGAAAAGATGAGGTCTAGAAAATGATGAAAATAGCTCACATCCACCAACCAATTCAACCATAAAATCGACTGTTTTGCTGACCCAATCACTTTAATTCTATCTCGAAAATGACGATAAGAGCACTTGTCGACGACTTGATGAAGTGAAGACCACATCTGAAAGAGGGATGACATCTGGATTTACACGGACACACAGACAGACATACTCGTTGAAAGAAGTGATCATCACTTTCCAGTGTATTCGTTTGAAGATGAAGGCATTCTCGGGCGGCACGGACTGAAGATGGCGGCTGGAACAGAATGATGACCTAACTTTGAAGGGAACCAAAAAACTCACCTTCCCAACGAAAACACTTCGAAATAGAAATAAGCTCAACTCAATTGAAACTAAAAGTAAAAATAGGACATGTGGATTAGTGAATCGAATGAATTTCATGTTGGGCTTGTCTGACGACGGTTTTCTTCCTCCTTTTGGGTCTTCTGAAGATCTTTATCTGATTTCTATCTATTGTCCTTCGAATACGATCTACAACGTTTTTGCTTTTTCTTTTTTCTATGGAACATTTGCTGTGAGAAGAACTTGAATTCAATTTTTTTTGGAACATCAGAAATGAGTGAAGTTTTGTTTAGGCGTTTTGGATGGCCTAGGAATTCAGATATGGGTAAACTAGTCCCCGCGGATTTACAGACACATAGACAGACAACATAAACTTCACATGTCTTATCAATCATTCCACGTGACATAATGGTCCTGTTTTTTTCACGCATTGTGTTCTGATTCCTTATCTGAAAAGGTCATCATTTTGTCAAAGATCCATCGAATTTCCCTTGAAACAATCATTACCTTCTATCGCATCGAAGAGTGAAATCGTCCGCTTGAAAATGATCAACGTCGACCCACCATCTGGAAACTATCCGGCCTCGGGAGGAAATTCCACACACAACATCATCTCTGAATCCGATTCTCGTTTGGCATTCAAAGTCAAATCGTCGAATAACGAGCACTATCGTGTTCGTCCAGTCTATGGTTTCGTGGAAGCAAAGGACAAGGCAAAACTTGAAGTGAATCGTCTGGCGGGACCAGCGAAAGAGGACAAGATTGTCATTCAATACGCGGAGGTTCCTGCTGAAGAGACCGATCCAATGGCTCCGTTCAAAGCTGGTGCTCAACAGGGAGAGATCATTGTCAAGTTGATTGCTGCCTGAGAAGGAGTTATAGAAGGAAACCAATTGAGAGAGAGTGATCTAGAAAAGTGCCAATAAATATGTCCTGTTTTGAAATCTTGTTTTTTGGTTTTTCTTCAGGGGTAGAGTCTTCAGGGGCTAATTTTTACTGAGAATTTTTACAGGTTGATCAGATGATGAAACTTTGGTGAATTCTCCTGTACCACGTAGTGTGGAGTATACGATCCAATCAGTACACGACTGGACCTTTCGTATGTCCAATCTCATCATATACATGAGATGAATCTTTCAGCCGATTGGAGCCTTATTCCGTTTCTAATTAACTAGTTTCCCCAACATAGCGCAGGATTAACGCTAATCAATTAAAACGGTAACTATTCCCCTAAATCCTGAAAAAAACCAACAAAAAACAAAAATTCAAAACAGGACATATTTATTGGCACTTTTCTAGATCACTTTCTCTCTCTTGGTTTCCTTCGATAACTCGACTTTTTCTCAAGCCGCAATCAACTTGACAATGATCTCTCCCTGCTGAGCACCAGCCTTGAACGGAGCCATTGGATCGGTCTCTTCAGCAGGAACCTCCGCGTATTGAATGACAATCTTGTCCTCTTTCGCTGGTCCCGCCAGACGATTCACTTCAAGTTTAGCCTTGTCCTTTGCTTCCACGAAACCGTAGACTGGACGAACACGATAGTGCTCGTTATTCGACGATTTGACTTTGAATGCCAAACGAGAATCAGATTCAGAGATGATGTTGTGTGTGGAATTTCCTCCCGAGGCCGGATAGTTTCCAGATGGTGGGTCGACGTTGATCATTTTCAAGCGGACGATTTCACTCTTCGATGCGATAGAAGGTAATGATTGTTTCAAGGGAAATTCGATGGATCATTGACAAAATGATGACCTTTTCAGATAAGGAATCAGAACAGAATGCGTGAAAAAAACAGGACCATTATGTCACGTGGAAAGATAGGGTGCATGAAATTAGACGATTCGCACAGAGACTTCAGTTTACTTACTTTATTTCTACGTGACATTCTGTAATTTCCAACTGTAATTTCTTTTTCATTAATTAATCTACTCTCCATCATTCGCTCTGATATGCTTCGCTTCTTGCTTCTTCTTTTTTCCCTGTTTTCCTTTGGATCCACTATCGACGACCCGTGGGATCACTTCGAGTTCGCAATCACTTTCCATTGTTATGACAAGGGACGAAGTGAATACAACTTGGTGATTGAATGGTGGGAGGATGATGCTCTGTGAGTAAATTAACAAACACACAGACAGTTTCTTATCTTCTTTCAGCCCGAAAATGGAGCAGATCACTCAATCGAAATTCATTCGTGCTAAAACTGGAAACTTCAGTTTTTCGATGGCTGGAGCCATGGATGGAGATGAACCCTGGTCTAATGGATACTCACCAGTCGCCTATATCACTCATGATTGTGAGAGATATGCACAGCCAATTGAGTTGGAGATGCATGTCAACACTCAATGTAAAGTTGGACAGTGAGTGGGGGGACATTTTAAAATCGAATTATTGTTATTTCCAGAAAATCCTGTTACTACCGTATCATCCAGGATATCACCAGCCAAGAAGGAAAAAAATACGTCAATGCCGATGCTCTGAAAATGGGAGATCTCACTCCGTTTCCAGATTTCCACGAGGATTTATAAAAGAACTTTCTCTTGAAACAAGCACCTGCACACTTTTCCTCAAAAAGACTACTTAATAAATTTTCTGTCTTCTGAATCATTTCTATGATTTATGTTTCCAAAGAGTCCGCTCGGCGGAATAAATCTGGGCTAGATGTATATGCGAAAGCACACTTTCTCTTCGTCTTCTTCGTAATGGATACTCAACACAAATCACACTTTTCAAATGGGAAAAACGAGAGATTTTGTGCTCTGAGAATTCGAAAGGACATCAAATGGAAGGTGTACTTTTCGTCCCCAATGGATAGGTTTCGATGAGAATTTGGATGGTGGAGCGTGAGAGTGTAATCTGTAATCATACGAGAATTCTGAGAATTTTTGGCATTTCTAAGAAAATAAAGAGCAGATGATCAAGAGCACATGTGGAGAGGTGAAACTGGAGTCTCTGGTGAAAGAGGTTAGGACATCTGGAAAAACAGACAAATCGACGGACAGACAGACGTATGCACACATTTTGGGGGGAAAAATCTCAAACATGGAACCATTCAAAATTTGAAACTCATAAACCAGTAACAGCAAAACCTAAATATTTGGAAACCGTGATCATTAGAAACTGAGACGATTCAAAACTAGAAATTTAGAAACTGAGTGAAGTCTAAATCCGGGAAATAGTGAATTAGAACTTTTCCCTTTCTCGATGTTATTCTATTCAAGTTTGGGAAATTTCTGAATTTAGAATATTCTGTTTCAGATTCTCTTTCGGCCCATTTTCATCTGCTCTTTCAATTTTCCGAAGCCATCGGAAATCAAGTTAACCGATCACTTATCTCCAACTTTCGCATTCTAGTTAAACTTTTCCGTTTTCCGGTTCAAAATCCCTCATCTATACACTACGAAAACTACATAATTCTCCCCTAAGAATGTGTCCAAAAGTTCATATTTTATTCCATTTTTGTTTCTCATGATCACACTTTTCCACATGAAATATGATCTGGCTTCTTTCGCTCTCTCGTTTTGCTTTATGTGGTTTGTGCCGCCCGTTGCTAAGATTCGATTAGTCCCTGACAACGAGAAGAGTATAAAAGAACCGGTGAAAGGGTGGAGACTTCAGTAGCTGTTCTTTCGAAGAGATCTCTTCAGTCCTCTTCTCAACTCAACGTCTACTGCTCTCTCTCTCTCTCTAACAATGTGTAAGTTCACTCGGGCTTAGTTAGCACTAGAAGTAGTCATAAGGGGCTCAGGGGTTTCCCTATTATTCCAAATCAATAAAAAGTGTTTTCAGCCAAGGAAGAATTCCAAAAAATCCACGATGAGATGCGTGCCTTGAAGACCGCTGGCAAGCACGACGAGTTCGCCAAGAAGTTCGCCGCCAAGGACGCCATCTTCATGGGACCACTCCACGACCCATGCAACGCTGCCGACGCCGCCAAGCTCGCTGGATCGGAGAAGATGGCCGCTCTCGTCAAGTCCGACTTCAACGTCAAGATCGACGACATCACTCAACTCGGAGACGTCGTCATCGAGCGGTGCACCATCACTGCGAAGCTGCCAACTGGCGACAAGACTGGATGGTCACTCGCCGTCTGGGTCAAGGAGGGTGGAGCATGGAAGATCCGCAACTCGTGCACCACGTTCAAGGCGCCAATCCCACAACAATAATCAATTTCATTGATTTCTTTTATTTCTACAGTTGTGAAATAAAACCCTGTTAACAAGAAACGAGCCCGGTGTTTTTAATTTGAGTTGGGGAATGAGGGGAGAGCCGAGAACCCTAGGAATGCTTATTAACACAGAGAGGTTTTCATGAGTGCGCTCTACCGGAATGGCAAAAATAGCCTTTGAAACAAAAATATTAGCGGTCCACGCCTTCTTACAACTGCGCCCCACCGCAAACGAGAGAGAGTATCGGCGAGAGACGCAGAGTTTTTTCTGGCGCGAAACAGATTTTTGCCATTTTTGATCTATTTTTGCATAATTTTCTCTCGGAAATTGGCAAATTTTTAATTAAAACTTAAGAAAATAGATCAAAAATGGTGAAAATCTGTTTCGCGCCAGAAAAAACTCTGCGTCTCTCGCCGATACTCTCTCGTTTGCGGTGGGGCGCAGTTGTAACGAAATCGCTCAGCTAATACGCAAGGAAAAGAGAAAATTTAAATTTAAAAATCTTTAAAGCGAAAGTTCAGTTAGTGGTGTTTTGGATAAGATTGTCTTAATGATGGCTGAGTGTGTCAGGTGATGTTCGAAATCTGATGATTCTGAGTCTTCACAAAATTCGACGATTTCCGCTTCGTGCCCCCGACTGGTTAAGAGGCCAACTCGTAGATCAACTACCGTAATCCATCCATCCAATTTAATTTACTGTTTACTAGGCTGCATACTTTCGAGAAATGCCGCCATTTAAAATTTTCTTTTTCATTGTTGACTATAATTTTCATTTAAACACACCTTTCGAATGTCACCGGATTTTTAATCGGAGAAAAAGTAAATGGAGATAATCCATCAAATACTAATCGTTATTTATTATTACTAATCAAATCACTAAATAGAGTTATATTCACAGCTACTGTTTCACAATCGGAGCCTCCATTCCACAGATATAGTGAAACCTTCGGCTACAATACTGGTCGTTAATTTTTTTGGTTTTATCCGTCGACCAATTTCCTTTTCCCTTCAGCAAAACTAGACACTTCTCGTCGCTCCCTGCATGATTCGGTTCTGAAGGGGTAGCCCAATCCGCTTCGAAATTCGGCGGGTTTGGGGCAACTCCGTTTCTCCACTCGAAAACTAACTTCCGAGAACATCTGTGGTTGACGTCCGGACTGAATCCTCCCGAGTATTTATTCCCGTATTGAGGACAATCATCTCGACGTTTGGCTCCAATCCATGTATCTCCGCTTACCTTGTTAGCCTTGGTAAGTAAATCTTCAATCAAAAACTTTATTTTCATTGGAAAACTCGAAAATAGCCTCACCATCCAAAAAGTCCAATTCCTCCGGACCTGTATATCCTGTCAAAGCAGCTCCTTCGCTCGCACATTTTGCCTGCGCTTCGTCATAGTTGAGTTCAGCAACAGGACCATTATAATACTTGTGACACCATCTTTGACCAAGCTCTTTTCGATAAAACATCTGATATCCATTCGGACAATTAGTGTATGCATAAGCATCAACGACGCTTTGACAATAGAGTGGAGCATAACGGGCATCAGACATTGTTTCGAGTCCAAGGGGTTCGCTGTGGCTGGAAACGGAGAAATATCAACTGACAAATCGCAACTCGTACCTTAAAACAATAGCTGTACTGGACGTAGCTCCATCGCATATTTCATTCGGTTCATTTCGTCTCCATTCATTGCTTTCAACTGGCGCATATCCACCCTTGTTGTTCTGTAATAACCTGTTTAATACGAATTTTTCATTCTTTATAACTAACCAATCCAGAAACATAAGTATGAAAGATGGAGTTAGAATTGCGAACACATTGTCGATTCTGTCTATCCGTTTTGGTAGTTCTTGCAGAAAACGCAGACGTTCTCACTATTCCTCCAACTTTCTTTCTTGCCAGCTCGTTCAAAAAGTCTCTCGTTGGAATCGCCGCTTGAGCCTTTCCATCCGGAATGAATGGTTTCAATACATTCGTACAATATCTATTATTAGCCGTCTCATCATCCACATTTCGATTCAAACTACTAGTTGTTCTGATATAAGAAGAATGAGATGTGACAATAGTTGGATGATAGATTTCTCCGTATTTTTTCAACAAATAATTACTTTCCGCTTGATTCATCGGAGGAGTATATTCACATAAAACCATTGCCATCTCAGATGAATCGACAATGGCAAGAGCAATATTCGGAAGATTATACATGAATCCATCGAGAGCAAGAAGAAGATTTCCACCTTGAACATTCTGAATCACATCTTTCGTAATTGCTTCGCTGGCATCAATCCAAAGACGAGAAACAAATTTGAAGTAGTCTGAAAACGTGTTGATCTCTCTGTATGTCCAGATGTCGTATACCGTTGATTCTGAATGCCAAATCCTCTCTATGAAGGAATGCAATCGTTGCCTTCTCCTTCTCACAATGCTCCTCAGCTACTTTTCTAGTCATTAATTCCTTCGTAATCTTGTAACATCTTCCAAACATTTGAACCCACTGATTTTTGCAAATCAATGTTGCTTCTGCTTTACACGTGGTTCTCTCTCCCGGAATTGCGTCGTTGATGTGGTACGGTACATTCACTTCACAGTACCTTCTAGCGGATGCCTAAAATGGAAAATCCTTCAGAAATTAGAAGATTCGGGAAAACAAACCTCGGAATCAGTGGCTACTTCAAAGACAAATGAGCACTTGTCTCCAGACATTGACTGAAAATTTCATATTCTAATAAAACAATTTCGAAAAATGAACACTTGGAGATCTGAAATGTTGTATCATTCTAATTTTATCACCTTATATCCATTGTCTCTCGGTCGATAGCTATCCTTCCCATTCCAAAATTCACACATACTCTGGAAACTTGGATCACGATCCACCTGTCCATTTGTGAACACCAAAATGTTAGACATGATGAGTATTTTCATCAACATTTTAGGCATTCCGCTAAAAGGGAGAAGCATTTTGATTCAGTTTTTTTTTCGAACTGATTCTGAATGCTTACAGGCGGTTCATAAAACGGTCCATGCGGGGATAAAAGTCAGAATTAAAAAAAAAACGACGTGTTAATGTTTTCTCTTTTTTCATGAATTTTGTTTTATTTTTTTCTCCAGAAAGCTTGGATGTTCAAAATAGGGAGACTGATTAAAATTGGCCTCTAATCTACCCGCTTTGCTCTTACCACTTAACATTACGTCATCTCTTGCACAACTTTTTTCGCAAAAAGTATATCAATCTTCTCCCTTCATCATCCAATTTAATGTGTATAGATTTTTGGAACATGTGTCTCGAAGAAGAGGAAAAGAGCCGAGGACGAGTGCAATCTCTTTTCCACCAATTGTTCTATAAGAAAACGGAAACGAAAAGAGAAGAAAATGAATTAGAGAAAGCACATGAAAAATGAGGACGGAGGGAGTGATGGAGAGGATATTGAGAAAGAAAAGAATGATTGAAATCATTCGATTCTGGATCCTCCAACTCGAGGATGATTATTCTCACATTCCTTCTTCTTGTTTCAACTACTGTGATTGCAGCTCAGAATGTTATACATATCCAGTATTTTAGGGTGAGAATTCAGGAGTCTTTTTCTTAGATCTATACGAGTTTCAGCGCCCCGAAGAATATGGAATCTTCCGGTTCGATCTTGATAATGGCTCCAAAAGTTGGGAAAGTTATATCTATATGAATAGGTCAGCTAACATACGAGAGGAAGATATTTACAAATTGATAAAACCATTTTTTGAGGGTGAGCAATTTTTTTTTCATCTGAAACTAGAAAAAGATAGAAGGAATATAAATGGATAAGTTTTCAGAGGAGCCCTCGGTCAGAAGATATGAATCCTCATCTATCACGAGACATTTGGGAAAGCAATTCGAGTATGTTCTCAAGAAATACCCCGTAAATGAAATTATCTTCGTGAGTTTTCATTTTCTTTTCCCTTCTGAATTCCACGCGTCCCACTTTCTAGAAAAACCTATGCAGCCAGATGAAACCGAAATTCTCGTCAATCCTCGCTTCCACCTCTCAGCTCCCCCGAAAAATCAAATGGGTCATTGAGCATCCATCTGCATTCTTTTTGATTCCATATGGATTCACAAAAGGAGTCGGAAGAGATGAATACCACATTGAAATCAAGGGAAGAGCATCATTGGATACGGACAATTTGGATTATGACGCTCTTCAGAATGTAAGATTTTCTGCCTTTCTGACTAGCAAGGAAGAACATTTTCAGACACAAAAACTGATAATCAAAAACGATTCTGAAATGAAAAACGGATGGTCTGGTGGAAAACTGCTGAAAATCAAGTCTCCACAAGCATTGATTGAAGGATTGAATGCAGTGACAACAGATGAAATGAAGGAGTTTGCAAAGGTATGTCTATCAGTACTTCTGTGAGTCTGAATGCCCAATTTTCAGGAATGGCTTGCCGGAGAACGATTCATTCAGAAGTGGGACGTCGAACTAGAAGACCAAAAACAAAATGAGACTTTGTACTTTGAGAAAGATGGAACAACTTTGGAAGTGTCTGCAAAAAATGATAAATTCATGATGTCCACTTACAAGACACCAACAGAGCCAGCTTTTCAATTCACCACTTTGTAATTTTTGACTAATTCTAAACTTTATTCTTTCTATGAAGTTATTTACAAATCAAATCAATGTATCACATGGAAAAGAAAATAATAGCAAACAGGATCAAGGTAGAGATCAATAATGGGATCGTGTAGTTAGTGGGTTCCGGTTTGGAAGTCGTCGCCTTTCGGACACGTTGATCGATTGTCAGAATAGCGTTTCTGGCACCTTGCCAGGTGTGTGGACCAGCCAATCGATAGCAGTATCCGGCATTCGGACCGAAAAAAAGACGGAATCCAAGGATTGGATCAGTGAGGAGAGTCTTGAGAATCGGGACTTGACATCCGATGAGTTCAGCGAGTTCATCCATATACGGGATGTAGTCAACTTGAATAGTGTGTCTTCTGGATTTCACAAATTGCTGAGCCATAGCCTCTTTCTTGTTGACAACATCTTCTGACATCTGAGATTTTCTTGGGATGATGTGATTCCCAGAGAACAAATTGGCAAAGAAAACTCTGGATTGTTGCTCGGAGACTGGCATAATAGATCCGAATGGCTGAATCAATCCAATAATACAAAGCGAGTTGTGATCAGAAGTGGCCACGGGGAACATGTATTTGAACAAATCGACTTCATTCTCAGTTACTGGAACCAACTTTCCTTTCTCGATTAGGTCAAACTCAAACGAGAATCCAGTCGACATGACGACTTCATCCACGTGTGGAATCACACTCCCATCTTCGAAATGAACAGAGTATCCGTCGAATTTCTTGATATTTGGCTTGATTCTGACAGTTCCATTCGCGATTCTATTCGGGAGTTCATCATTAAGCGACGGGTGAGCAGAGAAGACACGATGAGCTGGTTTGAGACCATAGAGGTCATGATCGACACGCTGATTGATGCGGTATTCCACAAGAGAATTGAGAAGAGATTGAGGGAATAACTTGTAGAGAGAGAAGAAACGGCTGAAATTGTTTTTTCAAAAAATTTCAAAACGGTAGAAAACTAATTCTTGTAAATAAGCTACTCACGTATTCATAATGACATCAAAAGGGAATCCTCTTGTCTCAAGTTTCGGAATCAACCAAGTTCCTCTTCTAGTCACCAAATAGACCTGTTTGGCAATTCTCGACTGCTCCACTGCGACATCGATTCCAGAATTTCCGATTCCAACGACTACAACCACTTTATCCTCATATCCCTTATGGTCCTTGTAGCTGTGAGAGTGAACAATTCGTCCCTTGAATTCATTTTGACCAGGGAATGGAGTAGGCCAATGTGGGATAGCGTGGTGGCCGGAGCAGACAAGGACTCCGTCGAAAATATCTTCAAGGGTTTTACCTTCTCTGGAAATTAGTATTATGAGTACTTGGAATTCTCAAAGAAATGTACTCACGGATTCTGATAAGTCACTTTCCAGGTGCCGTCCTTTTCATAATTCTGGGATCTCTCAATGTTCAGAACTCGATGACGAAGTTTGATATGTTTCAAGAGCCCATGATGCTCGGCATAGGCCTTGAGGTAATTGAGCATTTCATTGTTGTGCATAAAGTTTGCAAGATTCTCTTGAGGCGGAAAATCGGAATAGGCCGTCATTTCTTTGGAGGTGTTGATGACCGTGGTTTTCATGACGGATGATTCTGAACAATTTTATAGAATAAGAGTTACAAATTTTCCTTCTTACCATTAGTCTCATGAGATTTGTATCTCCAGAGACCACCAACATCATCGGAAGCTTCGAAGCATGTCACATCAGCACCATACAGTAATCCGTGGCTTAAATCATCTATAAATCATTCAAGACTGAAAAAAATTAACCAACCGAATCGAAGGCAATCCAGATGCTCCTGCTCCAATCACAGCAACTTTTTTCGTTCCCATCTTGAGAAATTAACTTTTTCTCTGAAAACGTTGTCCTTTTGTACTCAATCTAGCCGGGGGGTTTTCCCTCTTTTTCAAACTGTTCAATGCTCATTATGTCCAAAGCCATGTGGTCATATTGACCTGTATGAAACTACAAAGACCCACCTCCATGCGTTGAAAACTGTTCAATGGTCATGATATCAAATGGGGAACACGTGTGTTAACAACGCGGGAAGTTTTTGATCACAACTGATTTCTACTGTTTTTTGAGTACAAACGGGTACGATCATTGAACAGTTTGGAGGTAAGAGGGAGAGAGTTGCAAACATCTACGACGTTGGAAGAGAAATACGAAAAATAGAGAAAAGTAAATCAGAAAATACGGGTGGAAAGTATCATGCTCATTGGTATTTGAAATTGAAGTGACAGGAATTGAAATTGAAAAAGGAATCGTATTTTGTGGGCGAAATGGATTTGATGTTCATAGATATCACCCTGCAGCAATAATGCCAGTATGCAGTCATAACAGGCTAGACTTATCTATTGATGCAATCATAAGAGAAGATAAGATACCATATTTGAATAACAGTACCATGTTTCTCTTTAAAAAGATTTTGCGCAACAAACTTCCCAAAAATGAGACGCTCAGAAATATATTCATTTTTGCTCATCTACTTGAAAATGGCTAATTTTGAAAATATCTCACAGTGTCATAGATTGTCCAACAGCAACATTTGTAAGCTATGTAGAAAAAACCTGGAACAATATTTTTGCAGTTGACAACTTTGTTTTTTCCAGCTTTGTGCATCCACTGTACCTGTCAATGACGGGTCCGTACAACAAAGCTGTCAACTGCAAAAATCTAGCTCAATATTTGATCTACATATGAACTTTGAGAATTTGGGAACCGAGTTTATCAGTAATTCTGTGGCTCCGGAATACGTATTCAAAGTTTGTGTTTTCGAAATAACTATAAAATAACTATTTTTGTTAATAAAAGCGATTACAATTGCTTGATAGAATATGGATGGTACAGTTTTTTCTAATAAAGTCCATAGTAAGTACTCATAAATAACAAGTGAAAAATATTCAAAAATCTAAAGCTTAACCTCTTTTATCCACAATCATGTTCCAGTAATAACAAATCTGTTGCAAATGATAAAGAACGGATACATATTCTAGCTGATACCTGTTGAACCAGACAAAGCTTGAAACACCACCGACGTAGTTCCGATCCAAGTTATTAATTGCGCCACCCCCACTATCACCCTGAAAGTAATTTAATTTTTTATTCAACAAGTATCTGAAAGTTTGATAAAATGATTCAGCTCAGCATCCTCAATTCTTTCAACAAGTTACAGTACGTCAGACACACCAGCAATGAAGTATCGATTTATGATTGGAATGGGTGCTCTAACCGGCCTGAATACATCTTTCCTGCTGTAATATCCAGTCACTCAGTTGTTTTCTCTTGTTCTTCGAATCTTTTCGAAAATAGAGTTCTCACGCTACAGTGCTTCTTTAGATAGTCATTTCCAGTTTGATTCAATAAACTCTGTCCTTTGATTCCTCCGAAAAAGGAAAATTGTCTCATCATAAAAATACAGTATATTTGGATAGTACTGCACCATGTTGGCTTGAAAAGAATCCCAGACAACCCTTTTTTCATCATTCAAAAAAAGTCCCTCATTTCATTTCTTCCACACCCGCAACCCAACTAAACCATGCGAACTTTCGTCATAAACCGAAAATTTTAGTACATAATGATTCGTTAAAAGTTTGAAAATATTGACCTATACAGTTGACCCATGAGAAAAGGACACAAAGGCAAACAGTGTAATAGTGACGCTGAAACCGTCTTGGCTTACACAAAATGAACTTTCTTTAGGAAAAAGCGATTAGGAGACAGAGAAAGTGTCTCTCGAACACATGTGATTTATCACTTTCTATTTGTAATTCGTTCTTATTTTCACTTAATTTGGCGGCCTAATTTCAGAAGTTGTATTCTTGAATTTGATGAAACTGACCCTATAATTCGTTTTTTTTAATCTCTGTCACATGCTTCCCCATTCCAAATATTCTTGAAGTGAACCTGAGAATCCAAGCGCAAAAAGTATCACGCTACGATGATCACCTATGATTCATTTGTTTACATAATTTCCAATTTCTGCTCGACTTGTTTATAAAAATATTATAGTTTGTGCAAAAGAACTGCGAAAATTTGAGTCAAGTCACAACCCTTGGCACCGTGCCAACACTTTTTGGCATACTGCCAAGTCATCGTTGAGCAGAACGAACTTTTTATAAGAGACCAAGAAGAAGAGTGAGAGTGAGAGAAAACAATGATAAAATTCGAATGTTCTCTTCTACCTCGCTTTTTTTCTGCATGTCTGCTAGATGGTGGGGCGCGATTGCACGTGTCTAACGAAATATGAATTGTTGCATTTTCAGGTTTTTTTTCTGCTCGAAATCCTAAAATTCGTATTGAAAATTCTGAAAAAGTGAACCAAAAATCTCACCGTAAGTAAGTCTAGAAAAATTATATTTGAATTTTGAAAGTTTTCAAGAAATTTTTTTTGATTTACATCTGGATAGGTCAAAATAATTAGGGAGTTTTGTAGGTCGAATTAAAAGCAATTCATTTTTCGTATTGGCGCCAAATTTCAGATTTGAGAAATCTCAACTAGTTTCCCATTATTCCCATTTTTCATTTTTTTCCTATCCGATCTGATTTGTTTTCTGGGATCCAACTTTTGGAGGCATTCTTTTTCTATTATCTTGGCTGCCTTCTTGAAAATAGTGATGTTCTGGAAATCATAAGTCCAGTTTATTTTCTTTTCTAAAATCGTACTCAGTCTTTTTGGCTCCTTTATTTCCCTTCGAAGCTCCCTCTCCCTCTCTTGTCATATCCATATCTCGTGATTCACCTTTCTCTCCTTCTTGCTCTTCATCATCATCATCAGATTTCCCGCCCATGTTTCTCACAATATGTACATATATCTCCCCCTCCACCCTCTGGCTCCTCTCCTTCTTCAACTGTCCCTCCTCTCGCCTACCCGCTCCCCCGTTTTCTAACACATTCACACATATTCACACTCACAACCGGGTCGCCAAATTAGAATGCAATGTGGCTGTCTGACCGTCTATAATCTCTTTTCATAGTGCGGCTCGAGAACTCATCTCTTTCTCCCTCCCCTCTTTTTCTTCTTTAGTCCCAATTCCCGTTGTCCTTTTTCTCTTCTTCTTCGTTGGCTCTTCTTCATATTCGAATCTCAAAATTAGTAGTTCAAAAAGATAATGAGAGGGTACACATGTTGGGGCGAGTGGGCGTGGCTTGTGGTCATGACAACAGCAAGACTCCGCCCGCTTCTCCTCTTCTTCATCCTTACTTCGTACTTTTTCGTTTCTTCTCACTTCCCTCCTTCTTTCTCTCTTCTTCTTCTTCTTCTTTTATTCATTCTCACAGTGTCTGTGTGCACTGGCTTTTCTTTTCTTACGTATCTTCTTGACTTTCCATAATCATTTATTTTCTTTTTCAGATGCCTCCAAAGTCGAAGAAGGCCGAGACCACCGCTGCCGCCGCTGCTCCTGCTGCCGAGGAGCCAGCCCCAGCTGAGCCAGCTGCTCCAGTCGAGGAGCCACCAAAGGCAGAGTGAGTCCCAAATCTACCGTTCCACATCATCTAATCCTATTGTTTCCAGAGAGCCATCTGCCGCGAAGCCTGCCGACAAAAAGCAGGTTGTCACCAAATCCGGTCGGGCAGTTCGTGCCGCAAAGAAGCCGTTGCCGACACCAGCCGTCGAGTCGGACCAGGAGAAGGAGGACGACGAGTATCAAGGTGATGAGGACGATGAGGAGGTCACCTTCGAGCCGGCTCCAAAGAAGAAGGCTCGTGGAAAACGAAGCTACGACGAAGACGTCGACTATGGAAAGGCGAAGAAGTCTGGTAGAAAGACTACTGTCAAGAAAGGTGGATCCAAGCCATCCACTAGAACTACGGCTCGCAAGAACGTTCCATCCGAGGAGGAGGAAGAAGAAGAAGAGGAGGAAGAGAAGGAGGTGAAGAACAATAAGGGAGCAGGAAAGGTGAGTTGAGATCTGAAAGAAGAAGATGAGGCATGTCCTAAACCTTTTCATTTTCCAGAAAGCTCACGCTGAAAGCGATGGAGACTCATCGGATGGCGAGGCTCCAGCTCGCAAGGCACCACAACGTGCCAGCGGACGCACTCGCATGTCGGGAGCTCCACCATCGGCTCGTCTTGCCGCCAACAAGAAGAAGAACGACGACTCGGACTAGACTCTCCACAAATGATAGATCTCTCTTCAAACCCATCGATCCATTTACTTTATCTTAAATTCAATATCACTAATTCCAAAGAATATCATGTAATGCTTTCAGTGAAACCGACTCGAATTATTTGATCTTGACGGTTCGATTCGAAACATTCTATTTCCCCTATCCCTTTGTATTTTGTGACATTCCTTTTCAAATTCTCAAATCTAGGAACACATGACTGATCTTCGATAAGAATCATAAACTTGTATGCTTTTAGCTGTTTCTATGCTGCTAGTATTGTTTTAGTTCTCTCTCCTGTGATGTCATATGTATCCCCTTCATCTCTCATTTTCTATGTACCCCTGATCTATCTTGGAGTTTTCTATCAATAAATCCGATCCAATCGAATAATTTTTCCGATGGTTTTCAAATTGGAATATCGGGGAGTTAAGCAGCTTCTAGAGGTTTTGAGAGCTTCTAAATTAGTCGTGGACCTATCTGCCGCAGGTGCATTCAGGTTACGGATTTCGGAAAAGGACAGGATTAAGCCTAAACCTCCTGGCTCTATAATCCGCAATTATTAGAGACTCTTGCAGTCAACAAGTCCCTTTACGGGTTCGAATTCGTTAATCCGGATTGAATTAATACATTTTATTTGAATACCGAATCAGAGAAATTAAAGCAAGTTACAAAGAGAATAACAAAACGAGAATAACAGAAAAAAAAATATTTAAATAGCCGGGCAACCATCACGGCTGACATCTCCATAGACGTCGAACACTTCCGTGTCGACCTGCTTCTTACGACGAATCATTTTACGTTCCTTCTTCAATCCGAAGCTAATGAATCGGATACATCCGACGAATGGCTTGTTTGTAGTGATTCCCTTATTAGTGACACCTTCTGGAAGACCTCCGAAGTAGAGTGGATCTTTGGTGAGTACATCGGTCTTTGCCTTCTTCAGAATCTTGATGTGAGCTTTACCGTTGACGGTGACAGTAAGAAGATTTCGTTTCTTCGAGATCTGAAAATATTGATTATTAGAAAAATAGTATTACTTCTTAATTTCTCACCTTGAAAGCTTGCCATTGTCCATCACAATACTCATTATCAGTAGCCGGATGATGCCAGAGATCCTCTCCTCCACTTCCACTTTCAACAGTTGTTTTGATGGATCCATTGACAAACTCGACAGTAATATACTCCAAAACTCCAACAGAGAACAAAACTCCGTCCTTCATTCTTGGTCTAATCTCAACTTCCACTCCGAAAGACGCTCCAACTTCATAATCCTTTTGAACGATAGCGTATCCTCCATCCTTTCCGAAATACATTCCAGGCTCACTGAACTGAGAGCACTGCTCCGTTCCGAATTCTTTTCCATTATTCAAACTCTTTCCATTCAATCTGAAGTCCTTGATACATCCACTGAATTGAGATCTGACTCCTGGAACCAATGTTCTGACGAATCCAGCGAGATCCGATGGGACTCCTCCGACGAAGAATGGTGGTTGAGTCTCAATGAGATCCTCATTTTGGTTGGAGGCTCCTTCAGATTCATAGGAGTCGTCATCAACGATCAAATGAGCAGACTTTCCTCTTCTGGACACCTTGATAGAATGCCAGCGTCCATCAATAATAGACTTGTCAGATTTGATAACAACTTGTCCGGATCCTGTGTCATAAGTGAAGATGACACGTCCATGTTCGAGGATTACAGCGATATGGTCAGTGCGTTTGTTAGTGGCGATAAAGACGATTCCATTATCAGCAGTTGGTCGGATCTTGAAAGTGAACTCTCCGCTCTTGTCGATAGCCTCCGGAAGCACATCATATTCAATTCTGCTGTGTTGTTGAGTTCCAAAGTTGAATCCTTCGGCATCCTCAAACTGGATCATGGCGTCTTGTGGAAGACTACAGTGTCCATCTGGTCTGACCTGAAATATAAAAGATAAGAAACTGAAAAACCAATCAGGAACTGAAAGTAAAAACGTAAAAACTGGGAGTTAGCTTTTTCAGGGTGAGCGTTGTAAATGAACTGAGAATTTGGGAATAAATAGAGAGATAGAGTTGAACTGAAGAATAGCGTTAGAAAGAACTGAGGAACAAGTCTCACTGATAAATCCACAAATTCAAAGTGATCTGAGAAATGATAGGAGGAGTCACGTTTCGCGTTCGGAGGAACATAAATCGGCTGGTCTTTCATCTTCAAGAGTCGGTAATTAAGGGGGAATATAGGATTCTAGGTAACCCTGGAGACACCGAATGTGAAACTCTTACCTCTGCTGGCGCCTCTGTTGGCTCTTCAGTAGTCGTTGCTGGTGTCGTCGTCGTCGTCTCTTCTTCCTCATCGTCGTTTGGAAGCACAGCTACATCAGCATCAGTTGGGGCAGCAGTTGTTGTTGTCGAAGTAGTGGATACATTCTCATCATCACTCAAAGAGCACCCATTCAAAGAAATCTCCTTGATATCAGATCTAGAGAAGTCCAGGAGTTTTCCATTGAGAGTAACGTCTCCAATGCATCCGACAAATGACGGTGTCTCTCCAGATTTTCCGAAGAAAGCGGAGAGGAAACTGGCGTCTGGATTGGAGTCATCGGCATGCTTTCTGGTGACTTCATTGGAGAATGAGTCATCAGCGTCGATTCTGATAATCTGTTTGGTTTTTCTGATGGATACATAATGCCACTTCTCATCTGGAGAGGCTGCCAACTCGAGAGTTGCCACGTCTTCTCCACTTGTCACCGTCAAGATTCCTTCCTCGTTAATTGTGACGCTAAGAACTGAATCTTCATCGTCGTTAACAGTGAAGAGAGAAGATGTTTGACGAATTGCCTTCGTCTTGAACATGAAAGTAACTGAAACATCTTCCGAGAATTCAGTAGCATTATTGAATCCAGCTGTAGTTCTGTCAGACAAGAATGATACAGTGCGGACTGTGTGTAGTGGACATCCAGTTCTAACTCCCTTCGATGCATGAGTCGCTTCAAGATCAACGTCATCTGATCCGAGTTTCACAGATTTGATGCATCCGCGGAGTGGAACAATTGTCGTTCTGACAGATAGTCCAGATGGTGTTCCTCCAATGTAGAGGAACTCAGTGACAGACATCTCAGAATCCTTTCCAGGAACATCTCCTTCGTGAACTTCAGTTTCTCCATCAATCATCATTTTGACGTGTTTCTGAAAACATTGTTTATGGTTTGTTGCTTGCGAAATTTGCGGTCAATAATTAGAGGGTTTTTGTGTGGAGCCATAATCCTGGTCCGTTAATTCTAGGGCAGAAAGGCGAGTTATTAAACGGAATAATTAGAGGAACAAATAGAACATTCTAGGCTGGGAAAATTTCAAAAATATTAGTAATGCTCACCTCTTCTCTAACAATCGAAACTGTATGCCACTTTCCATCATTATAACTCGAAGAATCGGTAATCCATTGTTCAACTCCTGATCCAAGATCTACAGACAACTTGACGTTTCCTTCCGACAACTCAAGAGACATGAAATCTCTATCTTTTCCAACGAAGAACAGAGTTCCATGTGGAGAGAAAGTCAAGAATGACAACGAAATCTTGGTGGCCTTTCTTGGATTCCAATGACTTGGTTTATAAGAAGTGTATCCTTCTCCATCCAAAGAAATCACAAGTTCATCAGCATTATCTGTCATCTTCGGCTTCTTTTGGGCTCCGCTCACGTTGACATTTCCCTTCTCACGGGCGTTCCAAAGTCCAATTGGTTCTCCGTGAAGTTTCAAAAGTTCAATGTCTCCGACGAAGTCACGGTTGTAGAGAGCTTTTGTGATCTGAAAAATGAGAATAAGTAGATGTTTTATAGAAGGAAAACTCACTCTAGCAGTTGTTGGAATACCTCCAACAAACAACTTGGAAATCTGTTGATTCAAATTGAGTACACTCTTGTTTCCTCCGGCAACTGAGCTCTTCGTCTCCGCAGTTTCTACGCTGTTTGGCTTGGTGAGTGTCACATTAACAGTCTTTCCAATTCTCTCAATGTTGAGCCTTCTCCACAATCCATCATTAACCGGAGTATCCAATTTAACAACAGCTGGAGCATCACCAAGATCTACAGTAACCTTTGGACGACCGTACTCAATTTCAGCGGCGACGTAATCAGCAGTTGGCACTGCACGACTTCCAACGGCTGTCTCTTCATTTCCGAAGAACAACGGGATTCCATGCTCTTCTTCGGTACGGAAATAGAACGAGATATCAGCATGAGCAGCGGATCGAGTAACTCTTTGTCCAATATTCAAATCAAGAGAAGATCCCTTCTGGAAGTGAGCTCCCAATTTAATCTTATTCGCAGCAGTACGGGCGACAGCAATCATTTCTCGGACGTTCAAAACCTTATCCTTGATTGAGTCCACCTTTCCAGTTCTCACAGCAGACAACTTCTTGAGCTCTTCAAATTTAGAAACAACAACTGGAGCCAACTTTTGAAGTTGGACTGAGTTTCTTCTCGCCAGACGGATTCCTTCCATTGCACTGTTCGCCTTTTCCGTAATCTCCTCAGCCTTTCCAGCAATTTCAGCAATCTTTGCACGAGTCTCTTCAATATTTCCATCAACTTCAGCCTTCAATCCCTCGATCTCCTTGACCTTATCATCAATGCTATCCAATGTCTCCTTGTTGTACTTTGGAATTCCAGCCTTCACAGCCTCCTTTCTCTTTCTCAACTTGTCAGTAAACTCAGTGAGTTGTTCCAATTCTCTTTTGAACTTCTCTGCATCTTTCACATCAATTGCAGACTGCTTTGAAAGCTCAGCAATCTTTTCCTTGAGTTCATCCGATACCGGCTTATCCTTAGCTGCTTGAACAGCTTCAGCATATTTCGACTCTTCTTCGAGAAGCTCGAATGCCTTGGTGATCTTTTCCTTGGCGCTTCTCAAAGTTTCAGTTAGATTAGTGTAAGCATTAGCAGCCTCCAAAGCTTGATCAGAATTGTCTTTATTGTTGTCGAATGCTTGTCTCAAAGTGGTTGATTGGAGATGGAGCTCATGAGTCTTCGCATTAACCAATTTCATATCAACTGGCTTCTCATCTCTTCTCACTCTCTTCTTCGCCGCTTCCATTGCTTCAGCCAAATCGTTTCTCGTCTCATTGAGAGTAGTGAGTTTAGTGTTAATAGCTTCACGATTGTCTTTCAAGCTCTCAGTGATGTTTCCGATAGCTACATTAACCTTCTGGAATTCTCCCTTGACGGTGTCGACACGTTCAAGATCATCAGAGATGGCAGCAACGAGGTTTTGAACCTTGGCGAGTTGAAGCATCTTGGCAAGCTAAAAAACAAATTATAATGAATTGAAAACGTTATTTTCAGACTTACATTGTTAGCTCTATCAGCCTTGGATTTTGACTCTTTGAGCAGTTGTTGAGCACTGTTCAAGTAAGCAGCAAGATCCTCAGCCTTTTTCTTCTGTGCCTCGAAAGTCTTCTTCTGTTCTTCCAATTTATCCGTCTCTGCTTGAATCTTATCTTGAATCTCCTTGAGCTTTCCTGGTACACTTTCAGCCTTCTCTGGGTATGGATCAGCTGAAGTTGCTTCAAGAGACATCAACGTCTCTTCAGCTTCTCTCAAAAGTCTCGGGTCAACGTTGACAGCTTTAGAAGATGATCCAATAGCAAGCGCAATTTCAGCAAGACTGCGAACACTTTGACGGGCTCTTTGAGCTTTCTTCGCGACATCATTCAAGAATTCAGTTCCATTTACAGTCAAAGATTTGAAAGCAGCTGCAGTATTGTTAGAGTGATTCTTGGTTCTGTTGAGTTTGTTGAGGATTTGAGTTGCGTTCGTCAAGATATCAGAAGCATCTCCGAAGACGTTACCGAACGAGTTCTCCTCATCGTTTAGCATTTTTGTGATCTCATTGATATCATTGAATTCCTTCTTATTTCTGGCAAGTCGGGCTCCAACAATTGTGGCAGATGAGATGTTAGCAATTGCAGTTCCCAAAACATCAATTTCCAATTCCAAGTTGTCAACGTCTCCAATCAAATGATGAACACATTCGTCACATCTTCTACATCCATGAGTTGGAATTCTGAGGTATGATGGGAGACATTGGTCACATCTCGATCCGGTAGCTCCCTCTTGACAATGACACTGTCCAGTTCTCACGTCACAAACCGTTCCCATCGATAGATCCGATTCGCAGTCACACTTATCACATCCATGTTCCCCATAGTTCCAGTATCCATGCTCACAATGTTCACATCTCATTCCAGTGGCTCCCGGACGGCAAGTACATTGTCCATTCTCCACGTTACATTGGGTATTAAATGCAGCAGTTCCACAATGACAAGCCTGACATCCTTGGCACTTCGAGAAACCCCAGTGATCTGCTATGCATCTATCACAAGAGTCTCCTTCAACATTGGTTTTGCATTCACATCCTCCACTCTTGTTGTCACAGTATTGAGATCCACACTGGTCACATTCACAGGAAGAGCAGTTCTTAGCAGCGACAGCATCTCCGTAGAACCATTGAGCACACCATTCACAGTGTCTTCCATCAGTATTCTGTTCACAGAGATAGCAGTCTCCACTGACTGGATGACAGGCACGGGAATCCGTGAGGTTGTTGTTTCCGTTACATGCACATGGTTCACAGGATCCTCCTACTTGTTGTGGTTGTCCGAAGTATCCAGCAGCACATCTATCACATCGATCTCCAGTGTATCCTGGTTTACAGTTACATTGGAGAAGCTGTCCTTCTTCGGAGACGTCGCAAGACTTTGCAAAGTTGTTGGATGGAGCGAATGGACAGGCACACGCCATACAATCATATGGAGATCCGTTAGTAGCGTTTCCATAGTGTCCTTCATCACAGAATTCACAATGATCTCCATGGGTGTTGTGTTCACAATCAGTACAGATTCCAGTATCTGGGTCACAAGTGGCAGAGTGTCCATTGCATTCGCATGGGACACAGGCACCCAAGAAACTTCCAGAGGAGACACGATGGTATCCAGATGCACAGAGTTGGCAGGATGGTCCAGTGTACGGGGCTGGGCATTGACATTGTTCGACTGAGGAGGCCTTGATCACTGAATCAGCTCCATTTGGTTCAGAGACTTCCAATCCAAATTCATAGAGAGTACTGGTCTTCGGATGATCAAAGTAGGAAGCCTTCAATGTGATATTCTGAAGAGAATGGAGAACTTTCATGAGCTCTTCTCTAGTGACAGTCTTTCCTTCAGCAGTCAAGAAATTCTCTGGAACAAGTTTACACTTGACAGTGAACTGCTCTTCTGGATTGGTTGGTTGCTCGGTTGCCCAGTACTCAATAGTCATGTTGGCTCCAGTAAGACGAACATCTGCATCGGCATTCATTGTCTTTCTTCCACCACGTGGCACTGTAGAGAGCTTGAAAGTAAGTTTCAATCCGTAGCTAGTGGTGTAGTCCTTGGTCTCAATTGGGACAATGAAGTAGACAGAGTTAGGAGAAGACTCTTCCGAAGTGTAGACGACAGTATCATCCTTGTTGTCAACCATTCCATTGTCATCGGTGGTAAGGAAAGAAGACATATCGACAGACATCTGAAAAAGAGGAAATATTGTGATAAAGTTTGAAGAAATTGAATAACTTACATGATTGACTGGATACATGCTTGATCTACAACTATCAGTGACTCCAAAACAGAAACAATTGACGCATCCCAATGGATTTTCAGCCGACAAATCGAAAGTTCCAGCCTTACAAGCCTCACATCTAGCTCCATAAACGTTTTCTTTACACTTGCACTGAGCATTCGTGGCGTCACAAATTTCTTCAGTAGTTCCATCTCTATTACAAGAGCATCCGTAGCAATGTGGGAATCCGTAGAATCCAGCCAAACAGCGATCACATTGTCTTCCTCCCATTGATTCTCTGCACAAACATTGACCAGATTCTGGGTCACAGACGAGGTTTCCTCCTTCCGATCCCTGTGGATGACAACCACATTTCTGGCAACCGATCAGTGGATCATATCCGAAAGCGTTGCTGACACAACGGTCGCAGGTTTGTCCTTCGACGTGTGGTGGGCAGAAGCATTGTCCGGTACGTTCTTCGCATTGTTGTCCAGCATTGCATTGACATTCTGAGAAGTTTTAAAGTTAGAAAGTTGAAATGTCTTTTCTCTAATCGAATTAGTTTTATCTAAACTTCAGAACATGAGCTCGCCGTGAACATGTTTGCAAAGACTTCCCCCTACGATAGAAATCCGAAAAGCTAGGCCAGCTTAATCACCAAACATTTCTAGTAAATATTCAAAGTTAATAGAAAAAAAACTCACTGATACACTCTGGGAAGTTATAATATCCTGGAGCACAACGTTCACATCTTCTTCCAATGACATTCGGTTTACACTTGCACTGTCCTCCGTACTCTTCGCATTGGAAGGATTCAGATCCTTGAGCGACACAATCACACGAAAGAGCAGCAGAATTGAAGTCAGTCGTCAATGAGAAAATCTTTTGTTTACAGAAATCACTGACTGATTCTGGATGATTCTTCAAATTCTCTTCAGAACATTCCTTCAAGAAATCATTCGAAAGGTCCAAAGCGAGTGGCTCCATCAGCTTATCCTTGAATGAGTTGTATGGAACAGCAGTGATCGAATCAATATAAATTGGTCCTTTCTGGCTGGAATTGTGGTAGAACGTGGCAGTGTATTTGTCATCCATGAAGAATTGGATAACTTCTGGTCGTTCTTTGTCTCGGATAAGAGCGCGACATCCACTGATAGATGGGCAGAATGCAAGTGGTACGGTAGCTGAAATATGAGAGTTGCACAGATGGAAATGGTGAGGGTTAGTGCAAGACGGACATTGCTGTGAGGGACTACAGACTACAAACTACAAAAAACAACATGCAACGAACCATTGAAAAGGAATCTCGACGAGTACTTGTTGTCTGAAAAAGGAGATGCGGTGCTGGGAGAAATGGGGTGCACGGATAGGGAAAGATGACAGAGGTGGGTGCTTTGTGCTTATAAAATTTGAAAAATGAAATAAAAAGTGAACTTTTGGGCCACTGTGGACTCAGAAATGCCAAAAAAAGTGCTCGAAAAAAGGGGAAAAGTGCTAAAAACCTGAAAAGTGGGGAGAAAAGTGCGAAAGAAAAACAAACAACAAGCATGCGTGTTGCACGAGTCACCCTGGAAATAGTGCTCGTTTTGGACGAGAACGTCGATGTTGATCGGTGTGTTATCCGGATTGAAGTAGTGAACCAAGAACATGTAGTGTCCACGTGTTGGGACGACTCCTGAGATCTCGATGGTCGCCTGAAAATACGTTATTGTTTTTTGAGTCCTGCTAGGATATTGAGTTACCTGAGCATCATCGAGAGGAACGACGCGCATTTCCTTGGAGTTGGATACTGGGAACGGAAGTTTGTCTCCGAGGATTGACTTATCCATATTTGATCCAGCCTCAGCTTCAGTCACAACTGATTCAGATGCTGGTGGGTAGCTTTGTGGAACACATCTTCCGTCCTTTCGGATGCATACTGGGACCTGAAAATATTCAAAAATGTATTTGTCACATTCAGATTGCCAAAGTTTTTGAACAAACCTGTTGCAAATACTCTGAGCTGAAGTCCGACTTCTTGATCAAGTTGACAGAAGCCAATCCGAATTCATGATTTGGTTTGATATTCAATCGAACTGTTGCTTCTCCCTTCTCCAATGGAATATATGGGATGGTGCCTCCAGAAGAGACAAGTTCACGGCAGAATGTGGCATATGGGCAGTGATGAACAACAACATTTCCATTCAACACTTCCTTATCGTCCTGGTTAACAAGGACTCCCACATTTCCATCGGTTTCTTCTCTGTTGTGATATTCAATCACGACGACGTATTCTCCAGTTTCTGGAACATCCAACTTAGCCTCGACGGTTCTTGGATTCTCATCAGCACGGACGAAAGCTGCCGGTCCAGTGATTTCAGATGGGAGGATCTCAACTGGAACAAGTTCCAAAGCAGTTGTAGTTCCATCTTCATTCACATAGTTGAATGGAACCTTCTCCATATCAACGAAGAGACGAGAGCTTGATGGAATTGGTGGGTAGATCAAATCAACGCAAGTGGTATTCTTGGTACTGTGAGAGAGACATGGTTGTGGAGCACGTTGACGGAGAGCAGTTCCCTCGTAGTATTCAGATGGAAGGACTACGATGTAATCCAAAAAGAGTCTCTGCTTGGTGGCAATAGCAAGCGACCATTTTCCAGGGTTCAATACAAATGGTTTTCCGTCTACAGTAATTTCTTTCATTGCTGGTAAATCTCCAGGAGCGAACGTGGCTTTTCCGGATTGTTCTACGTCTTGAGTATGACTGAATCTTGGAACAATCGATACTGTAGCAGTGATTGGGACAGGTGTCGGGTTACGGTAACGGAAGAGAAGTCGGTAGACACTGGCCTTTGTGATGTCAACATCGAGGAGAATCTTCTCTTGAATCGGGGAGAAGACCGCGTATCCTCTCCACGAGAAATTGGCGAATTGTTCAGGGTCGACTGCGAATCTGACAGGTCTTTGATCTTCAGTATGAGCATCCTCTGCTTCGTATTGATTGTGCCAAAGAGTTGGGAAGTAGTGATTCTCAATTGGACGATCACATCGGAGTCCAGTGACTCTCGGACGACACTTACACTGTCCAGATTCAATATCACATTCAGATCTGAGTGCTCCACCGATATCACAGTGACACGACTCACATCCGAGTTGATTGTAGCTGTTAAGTCTGTAGAATCCTTCAGCACACTGGTCACATCTTCTTCCATCCGCATTCTTCTTACACAGACATTGTCCAGTCTTCAGGTCGCAAGTGTTCAATCCAGAGATTGTTCCATTCGTATTACATTCACAACTTCTACATCCATCCTCATGGTGGTATTGAAGATCCCAGAATGTTGGTTTACACTGATCACAAATTCTTCCAGTGACATGTTTTCTGCAAGAGCAGAGCTCTCCTGGAGACACTTTGTCGCATCCCTGGAAGTCTCTGGTCACTCCAGATGGATTACAGTTACACTCTTCGCAGATTGGGAAGTTGTAGAAGTTTGGTTTGCATCTGTCACATCTCTCTCCCTCGAAGTTTCCCTTACAGTAACACTGTCCATTGCTATCACAGGTTTGTCCCTTGGCTCCTGATACAAGACACTCGCATCCACGGCATTCTGGATAGTTGTAGAATCCGGCTGCGCACTTGTCACAAGTTCTTCCAGTGAAGTTTCCACTGCATGGACATTGACCAGAAGTGGAGTCACATTCAGGGGATGTCGTTCCAGCTCCATCACAAGAGCATTGTTTGCAGTTGGGGTATCCATAGTAGGCAATGTCACAACGGTCACACTTGTCTCCAGCGAATCCTTCTTTGCAGAGACATTGACCAGTTGTTTGGTCACAGACTCCTCCTTCAGTTCCCATTGGATCACAGTTGCAGACTGAAAGAAAACTAGATTAATCAAATCACGTTTAATCACGATAACTCACATTTACAGTCGTCTCCATAGTATCCAACTTGGCACTTGTCACACGACAATCCAGCGTACGCGGGTTTGCATTCACACTGTCCAGTAGCTGCCGAGCAATTCGAGTGTTCGGATCCAGTCGAGTCACAAACACACTCCACACATCCAGCAGTCACATTTGTGAATCCATCGGCACAAGTGTCACAGAATGTTCCACCGAATCCTGGTTTGCATGGGCATTGGCCGTTCTCCGGAAGGCAGACATCTCCAACAGTTCCATTGACGAAACATTCACATGGCTTACACTCTGGTGGATCATAGTATCCAGGAGCACATTGATCACAGTTCTCTCCAACAAATCTAGCTTGGCACTCGCATTTTCCAGTCTCCTCCGCACATGATCCAGTATGCTTATCGGGGTCACAATCGCACGCTTTACATGGTTGTGGCTCATCCCAAGTGACACCTTCTGGACGGTAATATCCATAAGAGCACTTGTTACAGTTGATTCCTTCAGTGTTGTCTCTACAGTTGACACAGACACCTCCTCCTTCGTAGTTTCCTTTCGAGTCAACGGATTGCTTGTTCAGATCAACTTGCTCATCGTAATAGCACTCGTTGGAACGTCCGAAACAGTTGCAAGCCTCGCAGGTGAAGTTATTATGGGCAGTTGCAGGTTGCCATTTCTTTTGAACGAATCCAGGACAACATCTCTCGCACATGTCTCCGCAAGTGTTGTGCTCACAACGGCAGAGAAGAGACTTTGGTCTTTGTGGCTCCAGAATATCACAAGTGACAGCGTGTCCGTTACAAACACATCTTCCTCCAATCATGATTTCCTTGATAGCGTAGAAATACTGAAAATAAAATAATCAAGTAATGATCTTCTAATTAATTAATTATATAAACTCACTCTTCTGGTGACAGTCGGGTCTCTGAACTCATTCATTTCCATCAAATGTCCTTGAAGAGTTCTTGTTCCAAGAAGTCGGAGTCTGATGTTGGTGGCTCTCGTGAAGTTTTGAAGGACTTCAGACGTGGCGAACTTCAACGAACTAGGACGATGTTCCAGAATCTTGATGACCATTTCAGCGTTTTCCAATGGTTGAAGATTGGCTTGATCAGTACGGCAAGTGACAGAATCGTCTTCAGAAATTGGGGACAAGGATTCCATTCCGAATCTTCTCATACATTCAGCCGCATTCTCAGCAAAGTTGAACCATGGTTGATAGGTTTTTCCGTGATCTGTTGATCTCTCAAGAACCCAACTTCCCGGACGAGGACTGTTTGCCATTTGAATCCAGACGTACGCCACGTGGAATTCCTGTTCCAAGTCAATAGTGATATTGATCTCATTGTGTTGAAGACCTCTAGAAAGTGGAGGAGACATCCACCAACTGTTGTTTCCATCGACCATATTGGATGCCGGATGGGAGTTCTCATTTCCAGCATTACAAAGACCGCATCCATGTCCTCCGCGGACAATTGCATTGTCTGGAGACCAGGATCTTTGTTGATCGTCTTCTTGATACGAGTAGGAGTTCAGTGGAGTGTATTGGGAGGATCCTGAAATAACCGTATTTGATTTAAATTACACTAGAAGTACTAACCAGTCAGTGAACAATAGATTTCAGTCACCGGTTGTCCTTGAATCTCTCCACAAGTCGACGTGGCATGAATTGGTTTTCGATGAGAAATGGTGATTTGGGAAGGGGTCAACACTTGTGAGTAAGTGAGTTGTGCCAATAATGTTACTACTATAAATAAGGCCCGCGTCGCCCAAGGCGACGTATCGTATGGGCTCATCTGAAAAAATTTGAAATTGGAGAGGAAGGAAAGTAACAAGAAATGAGAAAGATTGGTAGAAGAAACGAAGAAAGAGTGTGAGGGCATCTGGGGACAGTTGTCCATCCACCACATTGCCCCCTTCGCCAGATGTGAGTGGAGAAGAAGAAGAATGAATCAATGAGTGCAATGTGCAATCGGGGAGGAGAGGGGGCAAAAGGGCCGGTGCCTGGTGGAGAAGACAAATGGATTCTAGATTCTACAGACTTTTTTCATGGTTCTTAATGAATCTTTTTTGTCTAGAAGCTTCGAGAAGCAGATGTGAAGAGAAGCGAACGAATTGAGAGAGGAGAATTAATATTGATCTACATCTACACCCCAAAAGGATCGATGAAAATTAAAAAAAGAAAGATGGGTTCCAGAATTCAAAAAGTTGCCATTTTGAACCAAAATTTGAAAAGAAAATTCAAAACAAAGAACCCAGATTTTTCAAATGTGCGAGATGACTATTCGCACACACAGGTCAGCCAAGACACCTAGCAACAGTGTGGTCATTCGAACAGTTGGTGGTCTGAACGATTAGAAGTGTGTTCCTGGGAAAATATCTAAAACAAATAGATCAGTCATTAAAGTACACGTAGATGAATGTTTATGATACTAAGGGAGACAGAGTAGACATTTTCTGGTGTTGAGTACGGTTATGGATGTTTTTGAGAGGTCGACACAATTTTCTAAAAACACTTACAATCGAGGCTATTCTGCAAGTGATTAACAAAAATGTATTTAAAACGGTTAGGATACATTTCAAAACGAGACATCTTGGAACCAAGACATTTCAAAACCGAACGATCTGTTGAAAAATGAAAGATCAGATCTGAGAATTCTAGAACTATGATAAGCTTTTCTGAATGACTAATGTCACGAACTCATGGTCGCGGAACGTCTAGATTGAAAGGAGAAAAATCTACGAACATGAAAATGAACTCTCGATTCCGAAGTCCTTTCTCAATCCTTTTTTCTGAACTATAAAAGTGTGAAACTCAGGAATCTTAATCCTAATCCAACACCAACTGCCTCCTCCATCTCGGAGCTTGATTAATTGCAAAAGAAGAAATCAAAGAAAAAGTGAGGTGATTCATCCGAATCGTGCAACTGGCCGATCGCTCTCTCCAGTTTTCTTTTTCTTCAAAAACCGAGCCCCGTCTCTCTCTTCTCGTTAGGGGTCACCTTCATTACAACCAACCCATTCGGAAATAGTACGTGAGATGAAGAGACGCAGATCGGGTCATTGATACGAGAAGAGAACATGTCTGCTCGACGATTGTGCAACTTTATGGACGTAATCGAGCAACAGACGTCGTGTTTCGTTTGTATCGTTTTTTGGGGGTAATAGAGAGAAGGAGACTTTATTGCGGTAGATCAATAGAGAACAGTGAGAGAAAGAAGAAGAATTACTCAATGAATGGAATTTTGTAGAGAATGTCCTCGATGTGGTGATCGTTCACTTCGAAGGCGACGAAGAAGTGGAAGTTATTACGTCGCATGGTGATAGTAGCTGAAAGGAAAATAAATATGCATAGTAGTGTTGTATCTTGAGCAGGGCTGGGCAAATTATTTAACCACGTTTTCAGTTCACCCTGATCAAACATTCAAAACAAGAATTCAAATAATTTGCATAGCCCTAATCTTGAGCTATTTTGGTCTACTCAAATCGAGAAAAAAGGCTAAATACCATCCTTCTTTGTCTATCACTCCTTACGCACCTTTATCTCCTTTTACATTCTTCATTGTCCATGTTGATCTATCTACATTTTGAATATTCAGCCCAGAAATTATATCACCAAAGTTAAAATTTTGATTGGTGGTGATACGCACCGCTTCCAGTTCACGTGAGCCAATGAGCCATTGCTGTAAATCCAGATTTCAGATTATCACTCCACACTTACTCACTTCAAACATATTTCTAACAAATCTCTGAGGGATTCTATCGCATGAATGAAAAATGAACTTTTTCGCCTCACAATTGTTCAAAATCGAATCATAAAACTCCTCGTCAATGCTGTCATCCATTTCAAAACACAAAGAGTTGAGCTGAAACCCTATGATTTAATTTCCAGAATCAAAAAATTAAAAGTAATCTTACTTTTTTATAGCCCTCTAACTCTAAATGAATCGGTTGCAAATTACTTTCCACGGCTTCAAAGTTGATGACACGACATTTGGCAGCTTGGAGAAGTTGGCATATGGATTCATGAGATGCTGAGAACTGAAAAATATAAAATAGAAACTAAAAACATTTCTTAAAAACTCACAGAATGGAACAATCTGAGTTGCTCGAATCTTAACTTATTCTTCTGAGCATTTTCAGTCAAGAAGGTACAAAGCTCTTCATCCAAATTGTTCTGAAATCATTCAGTGGGAACTTTGCTAAATAATTCTTTTTGTAAAACCAACCACAGTCAACACCTTCACATTCACGAAACAGAAAAACTTCGAAATGTATTCGATGGATTCGAACGGAATGCGGTCACACCATGAAAAGTTTCTCCATGCTCTCACACGTCTTCTTTCCTGAAAATTCTCAAAAAAGAATTTCCAAACTCAAATTCAAGCAAAATACTCACTAAATCAATATGATAAATATCCGTCGACGCCAAGTATTTCTGATTCTCCTCAATCAATTTTTTCAGTGTTTTACAAGTCAAACGAACTTTATAACACTCTTGAAATGTGAACTAAAATCGACATTTTGTTATTTCAACTTCTAAAAATATCAACCTTACATTTTTCAAAACCTGAATAATAAGATTCGAAGGAAGCTGAAAAATAGTAGAGTTTTCCAAGCCCATTGTTTGAAAAACTGAACATTTATTTTGAGAAAATCGGCAAGATTTCGTCTGCTTCTCTCTGCTTCCTTGTTTGTTGTGTTCTCTACTCGAGTGTAATGTATAAAGTGAGTTGGCGGATTGGGGAGAAATGAATTGATCGGGAGATGCTGAACAAACTATCAAAATTATGAAATTTTCTGAAATTTCCAGAACACTAAATAAACTCGTCGAAAAATGTGGTTCATCGTAATGAATGTATGAGGACGTAAAAATGTATGAGGACTAGAAAAATATTCTCTAGAAAAATAGAAATAAAATAATAGGAAAGAAATCAAAGTTAAAAATTTGAAACCACATCTCTGTAAACGTTGAAAACCTTCTTCTTGAAAAAATCTTGAAAAAACAGAAACTTTCAAGCTTAGGTCTTTTTCAGGCCTAGGTTATTCTCACATCCTGACTGGTCTTCATTTTCAAAGACTTTCATCATCTTGAGCTTTATTCCGTCTTCTTTTTTACAGTCTTCAGAAATTCTAAGTTGACCTTTTTCAGTTTCAAACTGCAAACATTTCTTATCCCCTTTCCATAAATTTTCAAATTTCTGCCCTTTGTCCATCGCCATGTAATGTTTCTCTTTATGATTTATTAGTGCCAGACGTTTTCTAATAACTTTAGTCTAGTCACAGCTCACTGCAAAATTCGGCACTTCGATGACTAATTTTTCGTTTTGTGCCCTACAAAAAGTGTCCAAAAATGTTCTAATCTAATCTCATTTTCTTCCACTTTGTTTTTTCTCAATTTCAATAAAACATCACTATATTGAAAAAGTGCCTGGGTGCCAAGTACAAGTTTGTACCTGAAATAATCATTTTAATTTATTTGTGTGCTGAAAATAGAACCACGCACAAAAAAGGCCAACGGGGTGGTGCCAGGTTCGGAGAGGTCTGCAGAGTTCGAAGATGTTATTCGAAGATGCACTAAATATAAGGTTAAGATAATTGTTTGAAAGGAGGGAGCAATAAGAAAACAATTTTATTCTCTTCTTGATGTTTCCGGTCACGTGAATTTTACCTGGGTGGTCGGTTGAGAAAAGGAGATTTCTGGATTCTGGATGAAGAAAAAAGAGAAGAAGTAAAAAGTGGAGAATAGCTTCCGGAGCGAATAATGTTCAGGGTCCGCAGAATTTTGCACAATTTGGAACTTTGACGTTTTGCAACTCGTCCAGGTTTTGCAGTTGCAAAACGTCCGAGTTGCTGAATGGCTAGTTGCAATGCGTCTCGGAACCAACGATCGTACAGATATTGTACTGAATGCCGTAAAACCTGTAATAGAAGCGCACCAGTTAGTAAGAGTTTGAAGCATCCCATCTTGTCTCTTTTTAAAGATATGAAATTGTTTTCAACAGAAGAAATGTTCTATGAATATTGAGCTATATTTGGTAAGTTCCCAGTTTTTTGATATTTCTTTTGGGAATCGAGATATACCGCTGCGAATAGGCGCCACTAGGTGTGCCTCTATTGCAGGTTTTACGGTAATAAAATTATCTTTGTTCCTCCTCATATGTTCATTTTGCTCTGACCTTTTTCGCTACTTTTCAAGGTTGGTTCCCCAATCAGAAACATTACAACTTTGCACATTTCCCAATCCCTTACCAATCAAATATCTCTCTCAACCTGGCTACAAGTCACAATCAGAAGTCAAAAACCGTGAAGAAAATGCTCGAACTCTATGACAACCACTTCATTGGTTAATTTAATCCGCTCCACCGGCGATTTGTTGTTTTCTTGTTACTCAGAAAAAAAAACTCAAAGTTCTTCTAAAACCTGACTTTTGGAATGGTGTCAAATATGAAAATTAGACCTTGATCTTACAGATTTGGATCACAAAATGTGTCAATGTTTACTGGTTTTTGTGAGGAAATTGTTGTTTTGGTTATGGGTTTTCGTGGGTTTAATATTTGTTTTCAGATTTGGTCCCAATTACTTGGGAGTAAGATGTATTTCACATAAATGTGGTCAGAACAAGATTAGATCTCTCAACTTTTGTTCCGATACAACAAAAAACGGAACATGCGGAAACATGCCATTGAAATTGTAGGGGTGAAGGACAAATACAAACAAAAAACGACACAAAAAAGTGACCATGGCAATTTTCACATTTGAGAGATATGGAGACAACGGCGCAGATTTATTCTTACGTCGACAAACACACCTGGATCACTTTTCTAATATTAGGCTTTCGCCATTTTTCTCAAAAATATTTGGATTTGTTTCAAGATGAAATTCTCAGAATTCTTTGTCTTTGGCTTGGCCTAACCTTCCCCTCTTCTCAACAAACATTCTTTGGGTCATCAAGTTTTTTCCTCCGAAAAAAGCAGCGAACGGTTCTTCAAAAAATCTTCAGATTACCTAACTATACAATTCCCGAGAGAGGAAACGAATGAATTTGTAACACAAAAGGGAATGACCCTGGGGGACAAACCGAATATTGAAACGGAAGAGGAGAAACATTATTCACCTCATTTTGAAAAAAAAAACCTTGAGAAATTTGTTCGCGTGTCCGTGTCCAACGCCAACTTTTTGTTGATCTTCGCTCGTATTAGGCTCCTTGAAAATTAGAAGAACATCAATTCCAAACCAGTCAAGTTTGTCTTTTGTTACTATTTGAAGATCCTTTCTTCATCTCTTCAGATATTACTCATTCTCTTCGAGATCTTCAACTCCCAATTATTTTCGGTAGATCTTTCAAGAACAAATCTGAACTTGTCTCATCTTTAGACTTTCTGATTCCGATCTGTGATTATTGTTATTTTTTGAAAAGTATGATTCATTTGTCTTGTTGAAATACTTAAGCCTAGACAGCCTTTCGATTTCTCTTTTTTCCAGTCAGAGCCATTCAAGCCTATCATTAATAAGGAGGTGCAAACTAGGGCTTATTTTCTTTTTGTTAGCTTTTGATAAAAGAAATCAGCAAAGAAAGGATTAGATTGAAAGTTTGTTCCAGATATATCTAAACTGATTTGTTGAATCTGATCTTTTCGGTTATAACGAGTTAAGAGAGGAAGTTGAGAATTTGGCACATCAAGGAGATTTCAGAGCATTGGTTCTAGTCTAGCACTAAAGTTCAGTCGAGCAATGCTTAATTTTTCTTAAAAAGCGGAGTTAGAAAATTAGTGAATGAATATGCTTCTGTAGTTTATGACTACAGTAAGACTTATTGGATAACACTGTGACTTTCTAAAACTTGTTTTCAGCCCTGCTTATAGATCTGCACAAATCTCAAATTGCTTTCTGGGATACTGTAACTCATCTAACCCATTAAAATGAGAACCTAGATCTCGTATCTTTCCTTTCCCTCCATTTTGAGCATATCCTTCGCCTCATAAGGCCATTTTTCGCAACATCATGTCTTCTATTTTCTCTCCTATCCCCCCTAACTCCCTCAAGTAATTATTTCTGTTAGTATCAATTATGTTTCTTCACTCTAAAGTTTCAACCAGTAATTGCACCATGATATCATTGAGCGATTAAGGAAAGGTGTCCCTTCTCTCCATGGTTGACACGGAATGGTACTCCATTTGAATATGATATCACCATAATCACATCATATATGATAAATTTCAGGAGAAGACGAGAATACCCCCTCCACCTAATAGTTAATGTCGTGCCATGTTGTGAAACTGAAAGTATTTTTGGGCGCCAGGTTACGTGTTCTCTAATGATGTGTTCTCTAATGATGACGTTCCTTGCTCCTTCTTGTTTGAATTGGAAGAGTGGTTTTGGTTGTTTTTGGTAGGCGAAAAGGAACAGCCGAGATGAATAGATCAGGTAGAGATCTGATGGAAGAAGGAATTTCAGACAAGAGTTGTTTTGGGTCTGCGAAGTTAGAAAAACTAATTACTGTTTTGTACTGATCTCAATGGAAGGGGAAGGAGAGGCTAGGATAACCTGTAATTGAGATGAACATTTTGTTTTCAGATTCTTGATTCGAATAAACAGACTCTATTGAGTGTTCGCAAAGGTGTTGAGCCACGAGATTTCCCTATTGTTATTTCACTGAAACTTTGATGGGTTCAGAGGGTTTTCAACAATCTTCTGGTAGATCAAATCATAGGTAGTCTTCCCGGACTATTCTGATTCATAAAAAACTTTTCCATACTAAACACTCATCGCATTCATGTTTCTTTTCTATTTCCAGACCTCCAATCCCTGACCAGGGGTGTGCGGACAGGAAAATTTCGGAATTTCGGACACTAAAAAATGTCCGAGTTTCAAAATTTCGGAATTTCGGAATCTCGGAATTGTCCGAATTTCAAATTTTCGGACTTTCGGAATCTCGGACTATTCCGAATTTCGGATTTTCGGACTTTCGGAATGTCGGAATATTCCGATTTCGGAATTTTTTTTCAACAGACTGTCCCATTTACCCATATCGAATGCTGAAAACCGTTTTTTTGTTTTAAAAAACACTGCGAAAAGACGAAAATTTCAAAAAACCGCCTGAAAACTGCGGAAAAAAATCTGTTCGAGACCCGTCATGAAAAGTGCGCATGCGCCTTTAATACAGTAATTTCTCTTCCATTCCGAAAATTTTTTTCGGAACGTTCCGATCGGAATTCCATTCCGAAAATTTTTTTTCGGAATGTTCCGATCGGAATTTCATTCCGAAAATTTTTTTTCGGAATGTTCCGATCGGAATTTCATTCCGAATTTTTTTTTTCGGAATATTCCGATCGGAATTCCGTTCCGAAAATGAGCCGATTTTCGGAATTTTTCGGAATTCCGAATTCCGTTCCGCACACCCCTGATCCCTGACAAAGATATGTTCAAGTTCCCATCGAATCCAAAATAAGCTCTAGTGTTTCTGGCATTCATCCAAGTTGTACATCCATCCCATTCGTCATGTTATTTCTCGTATTTCACCATCATATCCATCTCATCAATTCGATCTTTAGTTCCACTAAGTCAAAAATAGAAAAAATGGAGAAAAGAGTTTCATAATTGACTCCAAGATGTCAATTGCAGTAGGTTATTGTAGTACGCTGCAAGCGGAGCTCATTAAATGTTTCAAATGTGAAAGTTTACGTATGAAGCGGATCTATGACCTAATAAAGGTTATAACCTTGACGTATTTAGATGAATATGCTCCACGTTATTTGTCTCTGAGAGTTCTTACAGTAACCCCATGGCTCTTTGAGACTTTCCGAAACATCTGGTTTCTAATTTTCCCAAATCAAGATGTCCAAATTGAAGGCGTCTCCGTTTTGAAGTGTTCGATCCCGAAATGTCCCAACGAAGCTCTCCTGATGATCATTACAACGACTTGTGCCCTCTCTAGTATCCGGTCCCAATCTCTTTTCCAAGTAATACCAATTCCCATCCGCTTCAAAAACTAGCTAAGGAGCAAAATGTATACATCCTTTCTTTTGCTGTCCTACTGTATCAAAAAGCAAACATTTCGACCGATTAGTCATTCTCCTCTCGGTCAAATGACCTCCCGGTGCCTCCGGAAATCACTAAAAGTTCCGTATTCTCTAACCGACACCCTCACCTTTGTGTTGTTATTTTCTTGCTTTTTTCTCCTATCCCAGTACTAACATGATTATTGGTTCTTTTCTCGACTTCTTTCACTCATGCCCCGATGGAACCATTGCCCCTTTCCCCGGGTGCTCGACCGTTGACCCAAACCAACTCGACCAGAAAATACTCTCGTTTTTTTCGCTTTCTTCTTCTTATATGTTTTATTTTGCTCTGGCGCCCTTTGCTTTTTGGAGTCTCAATTTACATGGGGACTTCCTATGGACTTCTTTTTTTCTGGTAATTGGAGAAGTTTTGATGACACGTTTAAATGTAAAAAGGAAATGACCCAAGCGGAAATACAGATACGATGGCGTGGTAGAGAGAAGAAAGGTCCTCTGGAATGAAGACATGGGTTCTCTTTTTTATCGGGGCGATCGGCTTCAAGGATATTGGATTACTGGCAATAGTTTTTTGTAGTTCTTTTGGGAGGTTTCGTCAGATTTGTAAAGTAAAAGATCTAAGAGATTAGGGTGTTAGATTACCATCAAGCCTTCCAGATTCTCCGCTCGTCGATAAAAGTGAAAGGACATTACGGATCTGAACGTTTCGAAACTTAAAACCCTAGAAACCATCAGTTTCAAAAGTGGGAGACTCCGGTATGATGGAAGATGTAGACGGTGCAGTTAGGTCGATGATGTGCATTGCAAATTTTCAGAGGTGTCCGATTTCAAATCATAACGACAGAATCTCGGGTTCAATCAGCTTTTTCCTGCATCAGAACGGAAAGATTCCAAGAAGCTTTGAAACTAAGACGTCTTACAACCAAGTCATTGAAAAGAACTAAGACATATAGAATCCGAAACTGTACGAAATGGTCACAAAAATTATTCATTTCCAAAAGTATCAGTTTCGAAACGTCTCAATTTATAAATGTTCAGTTTCCGAATTGTTCGAACCCCAGTTCTTTCTGGCTGCTTTTCCAAAACTTCGGCCCACACGTCGTCTCCAGAATGATTGTTCTCCAGAAGGTCATCTATGACTATAGACTATACTAGATTCCTAAAAATACTTACCTCCACAACCCGGAAACACCTTTCTCACCTAGCTCATTCAACTAACTCTTCACACTTTTTTTGCAGCTCACTCTCGACTCATTTGTGATGTTTTCTTGTAGCCTTTTTTGACCTTTACATGGGTGGAGATGCCACCTGCTGTGCTCAACGGAAGTGTTGACTATTTGAAACAATTCCATTTATGGAGGCGACGGCCCACGCATCGAATTGATAGGTGGTCCCATTTGGGAATTGAGTAGAAAAAAGAGAATGGAAATGAAAAAGGTTGTGTGTGGGGTGAATCTCATTATACCGTTTATAACGTCCTCTTTCCTTTGGAATTTAGTGATGTTGGCGGTGAAAACAACAGGGTAAATAAAGAAAATAAAGATGTACTCTGTTCCCACGGATTCAGATATTTCAAAAATTCAGAAGAAGAGGTCAGAAGTCGGAAATCTCGACCAATGACTCTGAGTTTGTTGTCACAGACAGGTGTTATTTTTTAAATTAGAAAAAAAGAAAAGAAAAATGTAACAATGTAGAAGGAGTGGGTTGCTGAAACTTTGCAGTATGTATGATTTGTGTATTCTTAGATCTGAACGACTTGACGCATTTACCGACACAGGCTGAAACTGATGTCTGTCAGTACGGAGAGGTTTCGAAAAAAGTTTCTTTCAAGGATTTTAATGAGTTTTTTAAATCCAAGAAATTTCTGACAGCACTTTACTCGCCGAGAGTTTGTATAATAGATTGACAAGTGTCGACAATTTGCCCACACCATGTCCGTTGGGATTCAGAAATCCATTATATTGATAAAGACCAATATCTCAGATCTCAAAAAATTGCAGAGACCTTCTGACTTATTAGAGGCTTAGCGTCTCTACTGATCTGGTAGGTGACCTAGATCAGACTCAGATTAGGGAGATTGAATAGCTGAACTGAAAACAGAACATGATGCATTTCTTCTTCTTTCTTAAATAATGAGACTCTTTTGACTTTGTTTTTGATCTAAACTCCTCACGGCGTCATAATGAGATTTTCGGTGTTCATTGCCACAGTAAGACACATTTTAGAGTTTCCTTTGTTTTCCAAACAGTCTTTCCGTATACGGTCTGAACAGAAAACCCTATTCCTTCAGGATTCTGTCAGATTTTGGCGCCTGGCACAAAGGCAGTTAAGGTCCGAATGGTTTGGAGGAAGATTTTTCAGAATATTAGATTAGATACATAAACGGAACAATAAAACAGAACACCTCTGTTTACGGTCAGTGTTCTTGTTTTGTTCTCAAGTTTTCAAATAGACAGACTCCGATATGCTGTCATTTCCAGAATAGAGACTACCGTGGTTTTCTTCTCATAGAACTTTAAGCAAGAATGGGGCACCTTGTTCATATTTCTTTTTTTTTCGTGTAACTTTTGAATAGTTCTGTGAGCCAAACAGTCGCCTGAAGTTTTGGAGGATCCAAATTGTGGTCTACAGATGCTTAAGCCTTCTGTAGCTTTCGAACAGAAAAAAGCTAGATTTTGATTATCATTTCGAACTCGGCTTTGGCTTATTTGTTTCACTCTTTTAAGCCGTATTTCCTAACACCTTTGAAACCCGAAACGTTTCACCTTATCCATCTCGAATGAACCAAAAAGACTGGAACCCAATTCCCATGACGAATTCTTTTTTCGTCTTCTCTCTTCCCCATTCCGTTCCTTGTTTGAGTGGAGACTCAAAAATTGCAACATTTTTAGAAACCCAAAACTGACAAGTCTCATCAAAATCACAACGTCTAAAGCCATTCCATTCCTCCTCTTTTATTTGAAACAATCCTCTCGAGCACGTCATTTCTTTTTTCTCATTTTTTCTCATCGCCCACACTGGCTGGTTTCTAGTTTTGTTTAAGGTCAAATTTCATTCAAATCCATTCCCTTCTTTGATCCGAACCTTTTTCAAGTACTCTTTCACAAATTTCTCACATTACTGCTTCTTCTGTTTCTTCTTCTCTTTTCCGCCTTCTTCAATCTTACCTGTCCTTTTACTTCTTCCTCATTTTTCTCCTTATTTCCAAAACAAATGAATATAAATTCCAGATAATCTTCACCATCCCTATTTTCATAAGCTCCACCTACCGTACGCATCTTCTCCTCTCCTCTCCATCTTCCACGTCCTCGTTCCTCTCTATCCATCGGGTGCTCTCAGTGCTCAGAGTAAAGACGGCTACTAGACTCCGCCCACAAAAAATCGGGGCGGCTCCTCAAGAAGAAGAAGAAGAAGCAGAAAAAAGAAGAAGAAGACGTGAACTTTCGATTCTTGGCCAATTCCCTCCCCTAAAAACTTCAGCAACTCCTCCCCCCTTCGTCCCATATTTGTTATCTTCAGTCTTACTTCAAACCGTCCTCCCGGAATGTTTCCTCTCCTTGGCTTCTTCTTCTTCGCTCTGGATACTACTGCCAGTACTCAGATCTTCTCTGAGAATGTTGGCAAGGTAGTCGTCACTCAGAATACTTGTTCCGTCGTCCCACATCGTGTCTGGAAGAGGTTAGTTGTAGTGAATACCTATGCACTTTCACGTTAAAGTGTTCTATGGAGATGTGCTCTCAGACTTAGAAAGGATGGATAGGAAAGAGGAAATTCAGTTTTAGATGCTACTGCTAGCCTAGAATCTCTTCTTAGCCTAGGCTTGACAAAACTCATCAGCTGGCTTAGTTGCTCTTGGAGACTATAGCCGTTGACATAACAGAGCCACTACTAGGAAGCAGCACTACTAAACTATAGATCTTTCCCTTCCCCGAATTCTGATTCTTGATCTTCCCAAGCCTATTAATCTGATCCTTCCCAGAGGAAATTACGTACATTAAACCTCTTTTCGCATCTTTCTATTATCTTGTTTTCCCGTTCCTCAACACCAAAACTTTGGCAAAATCAGTATCATTACCACCTGTCATCGAGTAGCACCATTCGAAAATCCTTATTAATTTCTAATCTCGTCCACGCGAACTGATTTTTAAATCCAAGAAATTCCACTAGAGACAACAACACGTCATTACAAGCATTCCCATTTTTTTGACGCCCTGAAATGCGTCTGATCTTGAAGGTTAAGGGCAAAAAGAGACGATCAGTTATTCAACAAAAAAAGAAAAAGAATGAAAGGTGTGACGTCTTTAACGAGGGGAGGAGAAGGACCATGAACCTCCTTCTTTGTTGCCTTTTTAGTTTCTTTAAATGTTTTGTTCCGGAAACAGAAAAAGGGAATGCGTCTTATGGTAGTTCCAACCATATCCAATTCCAGATTCACCGAGGATCAGCCAACACCAAAACCTCTCAATGAGTACTCGCCGGAAACAATCAAATTCCTTCAAACCTGGGTACATACCGCTCATGGTGTCGAGAGTCGTCTCGAAAACATGCTTCTCAAGTGGGATGACCAATCGGTATGTTTAAATAAGAAAGCATAAAACGAGCAAAATGAGAATGACGTCAACGAGTGGTTTCCAATTTTAGATTTGTTTCGACCGCCCGTCTACCATCACTCTCAAGAAGATCGCTCACGGGGGAGAGTTCTCAAGTAACATGCAGAAGTTCTCGTATCTCGAGGTTCCGGAGCATTGGGCTGCACCAAATGAAGATGATCTTGGAACATGGAAAGTGAGTACTGGATACACAAATATGATTCATGGTTTCACGTGCCTACATCTAACATCATAGGACAATCCGGATCAAAAACAACAAATTTTAATTTGTTTTCCCTTTTCCAGAACATTAAACTCGAGGAGTGTTCAACCACCGACGGCATGACATACCGTTGCCCAGAGTCCGCCTTCAAAGATTCTTGCTCGCAGAAAGATTTGGAGAAATGCTCGGAGAGAATCGAGATGGACTCATCCGATCAGTTTGTAAGTTGTCTCTCGAAATCTCTTCATCCTTTTAACAAATCCTCTTTTCAGTTCACAATGGTACGCCGATTGGGACACAGTCATGTCGTTGCAACACGCGCTCGCCGTGGTACAATCATCAGGAGTGGAAACGTCTTCGACATGAAACCAGTGGATCTTCCTGAACGGATCTTCAAGCTGACCCTCGCCCCAACGGATATCATGTCAATCGGAGAACAAATCTTGAAGAATTGAATAACTGTTATGTCCAGTTACCCCCTATTACGTCGTTCCCCTTCCTGCTTCTCTTCTAGACGCTATTTTGGCAACTCCCGTTTTTATTTCTATTATTTTTCATTACCTTTCAAAAGATGGATTAAGATGTGTGTGTGAATGTGTCTATGTGAGGGCCAAAAAACCAAATTACATCATTTATCGCTCTGGAACTAATCCCCCCATAATAGGAACGTTAGTAGGTCAAAGTTTTGTTTCCTAGTCCCCAATTTTCTTCCCCTCAGAATCTGAAAGATCTCCCTCCCATACCATCTTCAATCCACTCGTTACCTAGTTAGTACCATTTCCTCCCCCCTTCTCGGGTTTCATGTTTAACTGTGAGTTGTTTCATTTATCTCCCCCACATCGTCTCATTTCCCGATACTCCATTCCCCATATTCATATTACTTACCTCAGCAAGCAGCCCGATCCTCTAGTTGTCATTCTTCGTTTGTCTCGTAGTTCTCGCATTCCCCCTTCCAGATCCAGATAATTCTATCCTTATCAAATCAGTTCTATACATTGTTTTTGGCATATTTTCAGTCAGTTTGCTTCCCCTTTCCTATCCCTCCCGATTCTTTTCGTTTTCCTGTCGTTTTCGATTCTCGCTGACCATAAAACTGAATTTATGCAAGAATGTGCTCATGTATAAACACCTTATGGAGACACTTGGTGTCATCTCCTCCTCCCTTCCAAACAGAATTATGAATCACTTACCACCGTCGGTTGGAGGCATGTTGTTTCGAGTTCTACTTCTCGTCTTAGCTTCTGCTAATCTGGTCGACGCTTATTTCGGATTGGATCAATCAGAGCAAATCCCGAAGGTTTATACATGCGAGATCGACGTAAGTAGGGGAGAAAAAACACAACAAGAAAGCAAGAGGAAGTTTTGGCACCATGATTTTCAATTCTAGGGAAATGTTGGGGAAAGTTTGGGCAGTCTTTGGAAATCATAGTTTTGATGAATGTTTGACCTTCGGGATGACCGAACTCGGAAGGTCAGACCTAAAAGGAAATTTCGGGAAGAGAGATCAGATTCCACGTTGAATTGTCATAAAATTCGAATCGTTTTTGAAAAAAGGCTTAGTGAGGAGTCATAGTAAACCAATAATACCTTCGATCTATTAAGACTGTTAGTGATGTTATATAAAAAAAAAAGATGTTATAAAAAAATGGTCTTGGGATCAACATTCATGGAGAAATGAAACCTCTCAAAAATTTGAAATTTTCCGTATAAGGAGTTATGAGGACAGAGTTTTTGTGACTCTCTCGAAATTTTGGCCAACTTGAAAATTCAAATTTGATTGAATTAGAGGAGGCTCTAGAGCAAGTACATCGATAACCTGATAGTCGATAATCTACAATAACGCTGAAAAATATCTAACCTGAATCTGGCTATTGTTAGCCATGCCTGGATCGGGTTTATCCAACACCTTCAAAGGCAAAAAAACATTTAAAAACATACCGAAATTTTCAATTTTGGTATTCACTAGTTTTATGCTAAATCGGGTCAACATAGACTACAAAAATACCAACAAGTCGGTCTCGGTATTACAAGTTAGTGTATGTCAGAAACCTCGAAAAAGTTCAATTCTCCATATTAGGAATCCGAATTCGGAATTCAATATCCAAAACTTTGTTTAAAATACTTACCTCAAATATCAGGACATTACGCAATCCGAGCAGTTGATAATAGATTCTAGCGCAGCTTGACATTACCAAATATGGTGACATTCCATATATGGACCAGTCTCCATGCTCGTATAACTAATTATGTTTCCCTTACTCCAATCTCCCGACCACTTTTCTCATCCGCCCTCTCACTCTCTCTTGTTGTTGTTTTGTTGTTGTCTTGCGCAGTGTGCGCAATCGGTGGATGTGCCTTGTGCATTGGAGTATTGGTGAACGTTGGCGCAATCGTGTGCTCCGACTCACCTAGGCGTAGTTTGTGCTCTGGTTGTCCAGGCCTAAACCCCTGTTACACCAACCTTTGAAACTAGTAAGCAACGTCCTTTTTGTTTACTGATTTTAGGTTTCAAAGGCGTCCGGTTTGATTTACGATAGTCTTGCGCATCTTTACACCGTCAATTTGTTGTTTTGTGCGACATGTGGCTGAAGGGGCGGAATTGCGGATGGAAGCTCTCAAGTGTTGAGGTGTTGACGACAGGTTAAGTGTGAAAAGTGTTTAGGGTCTGGGTCAGATGGACTACGGTACTGTTGGGATGTGGAACCTTTAATAATCTGAATCTGAACGACATCGGGTATATTTCAGGGCCTCAGCAGTTAACTCTAGCATACGTGTCATTCTAGCAGCGTGCAAATCTCAAAATTATCTGGAAATATTACCCTTTTGAATTCAATAAACTCGAGCCCCTACGTCGACAAAAAGAAAAAAACCTTTAAAAAAGCAAAAATTAAATTATTTTTTGCCTTTCGTCAATCCAGCTGCATCTAGAATTCTTTTGACTAATTGTTTATTATTCTATCGGCTAGAAAGAAAAACGGTAACCTTTTGTAAGATCAGGCGTCGAAAGTAGGCGGTTTACAGGTGTTTTTCGATATGAGAGGATGTAGGATTGGAATTGAAGTTTTCGGAACAAAATTGATCCCTACAGATTTAGGTCAGTGATTAAGCGTGTTTGGGATGTACTCTGTACGATACGAACCGGCACGAAGAAAAGAGATCAAGAGTAGGCATTGAAGCCTGAAAATATGGAAAAACAAGAGAATATGTCATGACGGATCAATCTCCAAAAAAAGAAACATCGCTGGAACAAACTCCACTTTGTTTCTTTTTCCTCTCCAGTCATTCCTGAATACGTACTTTAGACTCTCCTTTAATCTATTAGATTTTGATCTGGAATGATGTGAGAATTGGCATGAAATTGATTCGATTACGAGGCTAAATTGATCAACTAGCTCTCGTTTTTTTGTGGTGCAAATCGTAGTCTTCCAGTAAAAGCTCGTTTGGGGCCGGAAGGGATAGAGCAATGATTCCGAAGGGATTGGAGTGGTTAAGACCGGGGGAAATGATCAGAAAAACATGTTTTCAGAAAAGAAAATTGAAACATCGGGACCGGTGATGTCTGAAAATAACTGGGGTGTACTTTTGGATAAAGAGAGATTCCTGAAAAATGGGCTGTTTTTTAAAAGAATTCGGAATTCTTCGAAGAGGGTGCTCTACAATTCGAACAATATGCTGTGACCGCTCAGGTTATTGTATCCAAGCTCCAACTTAGTAGGTTCTTGTTTGACACTTTTCATTAAAAAATAGCTAACTTTGAAAGTCATGATGTCCCTGTTCGTAGCGGTATATCTTGGTTCCCAAAGGAAATATCAAAAAACTGTTTACTGACAAAATATAGCTTAATATTTATACAACATTTTTTCTGTTGAAATAATTTTCATATCTTTAAAGACGGCCAAGATAGGATGCTCCAAACTCTTGCTAGCGGGTGCGCATATATTACATGTACTCTACTTCAAAAGTATCTGAGGCACGGAAACATACTTTAAAAAATACCTATCCAAAGCACATTGTAGAAAAAAGTAAAAAGGTTTTGTGTATCCTCCATTTGCCAAAAAAGTTTTCACCACCGAAAATAATCCATTCTATCATTCCATTTGTTTCAGGGAATCGTGGACAATGTAATTCACCAACTTCACGGAAATCTCGTCAACTGCCAAAACCCTCCGATGGAATGTTGGATTGACCCTCATGAGTTTCTTATTAAGACTCAGACATTGGTTAACTGTCAAGTACCAAATGATGATTGGATATTTTATGACGAGGTTTCATAAACCAAAAGCAGGATTCATATCACACAAAATTGAACTATTCAGAAAGAATGCGTCTTCCAGTTCTACTACCGTCGCAGTGACTGTTTCTACGAGAATCGGTGTTACAGTATGTCAATGATTTGCGTGCCAGTGATCAGTTTCACGTTGTCCTTCAAATTAGGTGAGCCTGAATACCAAGAAACTATATAGATATGTAATCAACCACAAATTTCCAGCTGCCGGATTCGCTATTCTCCTCGGATTTTGTTTGCTGTTTCTGGTCACCTGCTGCATTCAGAAACTGTGTGGATGTAAGAAAGAAGCAAAGACTATTCCTCAGAAGTAAGTGGTTTTCATCGGGACGGTATACTAGAAAAGTGTCGAAATTTCAGATCACAAATTGTGAAGCTTCGTGAGATCCCTAAGGAGGAACCAATGCGTCTTCACAACAACTTCGTTCCGTTGATGTATGAAACTGCGATTTGAATTCATTCAGAGATTTTTATGAATCATTTTTATTATTTAAAGTTTACGGAAAAAGATGCTCAATGCAATGAGCCACAGATGATTTGAAGGGTAAATAAAGTTATTCTGAATATTTAAATATAATTATTAGCAAAGAGAGTATAAGGGAGTGAATGGTGCAAAAGGGTGAAAAACTTAAAAAGGAAAATCGACAAAAACTGTGAAAATAGAAGCCCCGGAATTTCAGTGGGTGAGTGAGAGAGTGAGAAATGGCCAGAAGAAGTGGAGAGATGCTCTTAGAGAATATCGTCAAAGTCGGTCTGTAATAATATTTGTAGAATAAGGTATGCGTGGTCGATTTTTAGAAGCATTTGGATCCTGAAGAAATGTTTGAATTTAGAAATGAAACTCAAGATTCTACGAGATACAAGATCCTTTCTTTGAAACTTTCTACACAACTTACACCTGCTGACGAAGCATTTGATTCCTTGTGTTGTATTGCTGGAAGTGAGTATTTTCTCGAGTCATCAATACTCATTTGATGCATTCTGTGAGCGATATCTGCTGTTGTTCCAGCCTGAAAATAACGTCATTATTGTATTCAACTGTGTATTTTTTATTATTTTTGTCTAGTCAGTGTTCCCTTTTTCTCAAAATACCTATGACCTCAAAACCTTGTGTCATTTCTTTATGTCTTTTTTAGAAGGGATTACCTTAATTTTCTTCATGACATCACGTAAAAGATATCTCCAGAGAATGATGACGTGATCCACTTCTTTGTCGTTCATCCTTTTCGAAAATGCATGACGAAGGCAATAAATTGAGCATTCGAGGAACACTGACCAGTAGTAGGATCTGGAAATTGGGTGGGTTAGGGGGAATTCATGGGGAAATCAAGAAGGAAGTAATAATAGGAGCGAGGTAATAAATGTTCTGTGTTGAATAAATTTCAAATATTTCAGGTTTGGAAGTTTGTGAGCTCTCCAAAAACACTACCGCTTTGGTTCATGGCCGAGTTTTCCGACTCGAGGCCTAGAAACCAACATTTTTGGAAAAAGTAGTCCTCGGGGTGGTTTTGATGGTTTTCAGCTGGAAAGTGCATCAAAAACATGAAAAACGAAGGAAAATGTCAACTTCAATTAATGGCTGAGTTTTCCACCCATGGCCTTGAAAACCAAATTTTTGGAAAAATTGTCTCCAAGCTCAAAACCGTTCAAAAGTGCCCAAAAGTGACAAAATGCTCAAAAATTAATTCGAACGCCTTGTTGAAAGTTAAAAATTTTGTAGCATAGTCAAAATCTGTATAGCTTTTTATATCTGTCCAGAAATGCAAATTAGATGTTTTCAAAAAACTGAATTTCTATATTATCTGGAAAAAATAGCATATTTTTTGCGAGTTTTTCAATAAAAAACTTTGAGATAATTCATCTAAAATTTTAGTGAGTTATTTTCCCCTCGAAACTACAGTAATCCTCTTGTTACCTGAATTTTCCATTGACTTCAAGTTTTCCATGTCGTCTTCCCAGGTTGTCCAAAATCACATCAAGTGAAGTGAGATGGTCGAGTGCTTTGACTGCTCCTTCGATGACCTGTAAACTTCGAATTCTTCATTTGCTCTATCCTTAAATTCTGCCTGTTTACCTGCATGAAACGCATCGCTTGGAACGCGAATTCATTATTCTTCCGATCTGGTTTCGATCCAACGAATTTCAATTTTGGAAATAATCGACGAGCTTCCGGACACTGAAATATCATGCTCATTTGGGTCAGAGATCAGATGATTAGTTGATTTCTGTGAGCTCTCATTGCTCCATTTTCTTGCAGAAGAATTAAGGAAATTGGTAAAAGAAGGAAATTGAAAAGGACCCTTGAGAAGAGTAATCAAAAAGTAATGTTGACGGAAGGAGGGGCGTCACGAGGTCCACAACTGTGCAACCAAAGTTCTGGAAAACGAAAAGAGACAAACCTGATTGAAAATCATCTCATAGATATCACAAGCAATGTGATTCTTTTTTGCTTCAACCAGACTCCAAGAGTGTTCCAGATCATTCTTCTCCTCTTGTGTGAAGCAATACCAAGAGATTGCGGCGGGTGCCATGTCTTCGATCTCCTGAAATAGAAAAAAATGAGAAAAATTGTAGAAGGAGTGGTTGGGAAGATGAGATTGTTGTAAAAGTTACAGAAAAATGAGTACAATCGTTATATAGAATGGATAAGTGTTTTTTCTGTTCGGTTTACTCTCAACTAGTTATGATCCCACTTCAGGTATTTTTCCAACTTCTGAGAATAAGAAATCTCTGAAATTCGGATTAAATTCAAAATAATAATGATTGCATTCTAATTCCTTTCCCCTCTGATCTTTCAAATTATGGATTACAGTACTGTTTGGAAAGGAGTTTTGTAATTTTTGGTGGAACATTATTAATTTTCAGAGCGCTTTTTTGCAGAGCCATCATTTCAAATTGTGCAGAATGTGTAAATAAAATCTAGAGTTTCACTTTTGTAGTAGACAACGTATTTTTACAATCTCTTTCTATACAGATACAGCTTCTTTTTACTTCAGTCAGGTGTCCTTCAGGGAAGTTCTGTTTTAAAAAGTTGAAAGCTACAAAACCGTAGTTCTAACGGATAACTTGGTATCGGATAACTTGATAATCGTCAACCAATTACTTTTATATCGTTGATAATGATACAATTCTCCTCTCAGCTTTATCTTCTTTTTCAAAACTAGATCTTTGTTCCCAAAAAAACCTCAAGTATCCTTCTATCCCATACCGAACTGCCTCCGTGATTCATGCAACATTTTTTCTTGCTTTTCTCTCATTTCATATTCTTCCAAAATTGGAAACAAGGGAAACACTTGTATTTGGAGGTTGAAAAAGATTGAAAATCATGAAATTCGGGTTCCGAGTTCCCACGCCTCTCCAAAAAATCCCTATCTTTCTCTTTCCACGTGTTTACCTTTGACTCTCTTTTTTCTTCTTTTTCTTGCCGCAGGGTACTTGCACAATATGACAAGTTAGTCACTTTTTCTGCAACATGAAAAGAAGAAAATGGAGGAGAAAAACGAGATAATTGGAGGCATGTTCTGGAGTCTATTGGAGTCATCATCGATGGATAGAGGAGGAAGAAAAAGAGAGATGAAATGGGGGAAGAAGAGGAAGGAAACCTTAGGACAAATAAAGAATTGGCCTTATTTTGGGAGGAAGACGATGATCGGAGTTCAAGGATTGCAATTCTGGGGTTGAAATAGACCAGACTCGTCTAGTGCTGCTTAGGAAGTAATTGGAGATCAAAGTTGGGGTCTCGATTATTGGTAACTCAAAACATATCTTACTGTAGCTGTATGAAATAGAATCCCACTATTCTGGTTCTGAAGTTCTCTCAAACAAAACTACAGTATCCCTTCCCTCGAACCTTTTTTCACCCATTCTCCATCCCAATTTTCCATCCCAAAATAAAATTTCCCGTTTCACGACATACCGTAATGACAAGCTTGACATCCAGTGGGTCACACATTTTCAGAATATTTTCAGCTTTCCAAAAGATTTCAGCTTCTCAAAGATTCCAGCAATTCAGAATTCAGAATTTCAGCAGCAATCAAACTGAACACAATAGAGTTTTTCGGTTTCTCTTGTTGCGTGCGTGCGCCTCAACACTCACAAAAAAAGGCGTCGAATGGGGCGGGGAGAGAGAAAAGTCTCTCTCACGGATGGGCAAGAAGGAGGTGGTCGTAAAATGAGAAGTGTGCTGTCTTCCTTCTTTCCACAGGGCCCCCACTATGTCCTGGTTTAGAAGTGAGGATCTTATGATCCATTTCAATTAAAGGACCACTCCCGTCCTTGTATTTTTCATTTTCTTTCTCTTGAGAATTCGGAAGAATTTGTCATGAAATTTTTCTAGTTTCGAGGTCAAGAGTTATCCAAGAAAGAGGGAGAGGACGATGATCGAATTTATGTTGCAAAATGTGATGAGAAGCCGTCAAAAAAAGAAGCAGAAGTGCATGTAAACATTCGAAAATAGAATTCAAATTGACCTCATCAAAAAAAGTTATGAAAACTTTCAAGATTATAAGTGCATTTGTTCTACGTCACAGTGTAGAGAGGCGGGGTTAATTGGTTACAAATGGAAGAAAACAACAAGATTTTGTAAGAAGATTAGAAGAGGATGAGTTGGTGGGAACCGGAACTGGTTTAGAGTTTATAGGTTGATTGGAGGGTAAATGGCTCGATTCTTTTGGACTCGGGGTAGTTAGGGATGGTTGGACCAACCGAGATGCTGAAAAGAAGCTCGGCAGATCAAAACTGTATTCAAATAGTGGCTGCTTCCATTAAAGTTTGGTAGGAATCCTATCATACTAGGGTTTGTGAGAAAGATATTTTGAGAGACGGTTCTGATTTCTGAAATTGACAGTTTTAGCTTAATTTCGGACGAATACAAGACTTTCGAGATTTTCCAGATGTTTCTTCAGAACACACCGGTAGACTCTGACCCAGGTGCCGGGATGTTCCAGTTTCTTTTTGACTGATTGTAACAGGTTTCAGTTCTGATTATACGGTGGTGTTCATTGAAACTCTTTCATTAAAGGTAGAAACAAAGATTAAGAAAGCCAAAAAAATTAAAACGGTGTATTGGTCAAAAATGATCATCCAAAGATCTCTAAAAATAGATTCAAATCCAAATGAATTTCTTCCCGACTAGACCGCCTAGCAAATGAAAATAAGGTCTATGTCGGCCTGGGGGTGTCCAAAATGAGAAAAAGGGGAAGAGTTCTGTGTCTTCTGGAAAAAGTGCTAAGCTCCTCGTATAATTGAATGGACAGAAAGAGCCGAGTCCCTCCTCCACATCAAATTGTGGTAATCAGGAAAAGGACTCTTGTTGCCAGAAGGGATGATTCATTTGATTGAAAGAAGCAGAAGAGAAAAACAAGAAAACGGATCGAAGACGATAGATCAATGTTTTTTCTTAAAGAAATTAAGAGCAAGTTTTCAGTAAAGATGGCTAAATGAGGGTGATGTTTGGAATTTGAAATACGAAGCGATGAGCATCAGAATGAGAAAAAACGAAGGAGACATGTGAGTGAACAGACCACATTTTTCCTGTTTTCTGTTTTAGAGTCAAATAGTTTGAGAATCTTTATAAAAAGTTCTTCTAGAGTCAATTAATTCGAAAATCGAAGTTCACTCCCTTTTTGCACAAAACATGCGCTTCTCAAAATTGGATCTCCATTCAAAACTTAGCCCACACTCTTGAATAAATAAAAAGCTTCAAAAACTACAAAATTCTGCAAAAACATTCAGCTGAATATCCCCAAACCAGGAACTATTCCTAGAAACGTCTGGAATGTATAAAAGAAGATCTCGTTCCGACTCATCAATCCCCCCTCAAAACTGCTCATTTATCAAACCAAAACACGGAGAGAAACTGGAAAGAGATGCCGCTTCTCCTCAGTTGTCTAGAGGCATTTCAAAGAACGTCTGGACTCCAAGAGGTCCCCACGGGACGGGAGAGGAGACAAATTGTGATTAGGATAAGAAAAAGATGAAATGATAGAACACTTTTTGTTGGCTTTTTGAACTTTTGAGCATAAATACTTATTTTTTAGTCCATGCCGGTACTTATTTTCAGCTGAGATATTATCTCTTTCCAAAAATATAACGGTGCTATCTCGACCATCAAAGCAATGTCCAAATCAACTGTTTAAGAGGAAATGAGGTTTCAAAAAAGGAGAGTTTGGTCATTGAAACTTTCTCAACGCCATGCTTTTGTGCACAATGAAGATCATCGAAGGGTTTCATGAATGTTCTTTGAGCTTCTTGATTATTTGAACTTTTGTTTTCTGAAAATGGAATGGAGACTTGGTTCCGGGGCATTCTGGAAACCGAGACATCTGGAAACCCGGCGTTAATACGATACATGTTTCGAGATTATTGTTTTATTTGTAATTAGAAGCATACTCATGTTTTTACTACTGTTTCAGGCATTCAGTCATCTACTATTTGAATCATTTGATCTACTCAAAGTGTGAAACCGAACACGTTTTTATTTTCCTATTTTCCCGTGAAAAGTAAAAGTCAATGAGGTAATGCGTAGGTAAAAGCGTCAAGTTTCTGAATTCAATCATTGGTTCAATCCAGAAAATGTACTTTTAAAGCAGAAACCATCTATAAAAACTGGAAAAGAAACTTATGAGATTCTGACTACACTCTCGGCTAACTCTCAAAACACAAGCATATCCTTTCACTCTATTTATTCCCAATATATCTTTTCAATTTCCGGTATTTTGCACATTATTTCAGGTCAAAAGTTTCCGATTTGCATTTCTCTCTTTCTCTCTATCTCTATCTACACATAAAAAGTCATGACATTCGAGATGTCCAATCGAAATCTGATACTTAACTAGTTGTGTACTTTTCTTTCATGGTGAAATGATGATGGAGAGAAATGTGCTTTGAAAGGAGCAGAGAGAGAATATGGCAACACGATGAAAGGACCACAATATGAACTTTCAATTTTTCAGTGGTTATGAGTTTGAGAAAGGTACCGGGGGGAGATTTTAATGAGGTTTTTGCTGCCGAGCTTATCGAAGAAAAGTGATAATAAAACACTAAATTTGAAAAAAAAATCGTACCGAAAAACCATCTCCGAACCCTTGCAACCACAAAAAAAGCAACAAAAACTCATAAAGTGAGCTCCGATCATTCCTAAAAAGAGCCAATAGTTGCCTTTTTTTGTTTTTTTCTATTCTCTTCTGATGAAACTTTTGATCCTATTCATTCGTCTTTTTTAATCCTTTGTCTTCTCATGACGCCTCTCCATTTTTTGCACAATTTGAAATTCTGAGAAACAATTTAGGAACAAAGAAGAGAACAAAGAGAGAATGGAATTGACACTTTAGGAGAGGATAGTGAAGAGTTCGGAATAATTGCAAACGAATTATGTTGGCAAAATGAGAAAATTATGGGAAAAAGGGGGTTCTTTTGAATAGTTTGAGAAACTTCAAGGAGGTTTTGAGTCATAACAAATGTTTCAAGGTAGATGTCTCATCGACTTGAGTCGAGTATGCGAGACATTTCGAAACCATAATGGAGTCTACAAAAAATGAAATCACCTCTTCATCACCCCTAATATCAGATTCCGAAAGTTTTGTTTACCATGACAACAGGTCTTTGAAAAAATAATAAAATCCGAAAATGTTATGCAGTCATGCGAAAATGGAAAATGAGCGAACTCGACGAAAAAATTTCAAATAATTCTGGGTTATTGAAAATCGTAAAAATTGCTCATATTTTCTCACCAGTCATAATTTCATGAGAATTCTGAATTATCAGAAGTTATACCCTTTTCAGGAACGTCATCTGCAAGAATTCGGGTTTTGCAAGAATCCATAAAAAGTGGAGAAGTGCCACGTCATCTGGAGTAATATAAAAACGTCTTCAGAAGAAGAAGACGTCTCCAGAATTGGAAGCGTTTCACGGAAATTGAAAAATGGGAAGAAGAAGAAAACACAGATTAAAAGGACTCTTTGTCTTCTGAGAAGAATAGAAAAAAAGTTCATCGGAAATGGAAAAGAAGACGAGTTTTCCCTCTTCTCTAAATGAACTTTTTGTCCTTTTTCCGGGTTTCTTTGTTCCAGTCACTCCCCTTCCAGAACTTCTGAATTCAGATTCCTATAAACTCCCATACCATCCTGCTCTTTGAGGCTACATGGTATCTACAGGATTGAACGAACTTTCAGTTGGCAAATAAAAAATAAAACTGTCAATTGGTAAATATACTCAAAATGTTTGTAGTGGGATAAAGAGAGATCTCAAAGATGAGTAAAACATGTCGGAAACGGGGAAAAGAGAGAAGCACAGATTGGGTTCGGAAATCGAATTTGGAACGTGCAATGTTGCACATTTTAGATGAGTTCTTTCTTCGGAGGGTCAATGGACATTGCAAAAAAACGGATTTTTTGAAAGAAATTCCACAGAAAAGTTTGGTGGAAAAAGAGATTTAAGAAGAGAGAAGGCACGTGGGTTTTTTGAGTTTTTTTTGGGATTTTGGGTTTGCATTTTGGGAGTTTGGGGCAGAGATCTTGGTTGAGAAGTCCAGGGACTGAATCTGAAGACATTCCGAATAGAGCCGTTTTGAGACGGTTCAAAACCAGATACCAAGCAAGAGTGAGGGGAACAAAGGGTTATGAAGTTTTAATTGAATTATTTCAGTTACTTTGGTTTTAAAACGCCTTGGGTTTGAAAAGCCAGCGCTTTGAAATGGTGTTGACCAGCTTACCCCTTAATCCACAGAAAATCTTGTAAGTCTACACTATGCAGACACCTTTTGTTATTCAGTTCTCTGAAACTCAAACCTGTATGCTATCATTAGAGCGCACTTACATCATTAGACAACTCTACATATAATTTCTTGAACTCTCATAAAATCTCAAAGAACAAAAAGCCAAACCACATTGTTTCCGTAATCCTAAACTACTCTCATGTACATAAATGAGACATGTTTGCCAAGTTCTGGTTGCTGAAAATATCTCAGAAGACGTAAAAACTCCAAGATAGACTTACCTTCCAAAACGTATTCTTGAGCTTTAAAAGTCAGAAGTGGGAAAAGAAGAAAAAGAAGAAATTTGAGTGAAAACAATGAATCGGGTTCGTCTTGAAAAGTCAGAAGACTCCGCCTCCTGCAGACTACCGTAGAATCGTTTTCGAAAGTTCGTTGATCAAAAACAGGAGGTGTCCTAGGAAAAAGGGCGGAGTCTCAGATGACTTTTTGATGAAAAAAGAGACAAAAAGAGACGAATCTAGAAGAAGACGTTAATGAAATGAAAACTTGGAACGAATGAAAATGGAATAGAGGAGGGAGCCCCTGGGAGGCAAAAGAGCAAACCGGGGAAATGCCTGACCGACGTCTTCCTGTTTTTAATATATCACATGTGTTGTGTATTTTATTTGAGTGGTTTTGGTCTTATGTTTAGTAATTACATCAAAACATATATATTTATACTCGAAACTAGAAATTTTTCGAGTGTGTGAGACGTGAATTTCAAATTGGAAAAATTGTTGAATTCTGACGGAGCAGAATAAGAAAATAGAGACGTCTCATTGCTCATTAGAACATTTTTCGAGGTGAAGCGGAAGTCTTCTTGTTGCCACGTTACAATGTGTAAAGAAGTCGAAAATAGAAAATTTCAGAACTTTTTTCTGATGAGAAGGGGTCTATTTCAACCACCTCGACCTAATGAAAAAGAGCAAAAGTCAATCTGAAAGAGATCAGAAACAGACGAATGTTTTTTTCTTCATCATAATCAAGTTTGGAGAGAAATGACGCTAGATTGAGTTCTCCGACAAACCACTTTATCCACATGGGAGAGAATTCAGAATCTTGTTTATATGTTTGTACTCATGGATGGATACATAAAAGTTTATGAGAATCTCGAGAACATGCTCAAAGTGTGAGACTAGCTGGATTTGCTAAAACTATCCTTGTAAATCCGCTTATGACTCTGCTCCTCACTGACGCTCATCCTGCAAATTTCCTGTGCTTCTCTATCATGGCTCACGTATCCTGAGAGAGTTTGTTACGAATCTCTGACCTCATGACATGAAACGTCTTGGTTCTTTGACATAAAATGAGGTTTGTGTCATGAACAACATATTATCACAACTTGAGAAGACACGTGGGGAAGTGGAGTCACATCAGAAGAGAAAATTAGGAAGATTTTGAGTGCTTTTAGCACGTCCGTTCTGTTGAACGGAGTCACACTTTGTAATTTCAGAAAGATTTGAGAGACCAATTGCAAAAAAATTAGCTTTGAGCTCATTCAAGGAATCGAACCCTTTATGAGAGAAAACATATGTTTTGTAAAAATAATTGCGGATTTCTAGGTTTTTCGGGATCCTTAATCTTAGTTAACAAAGTTCAGACTCCTGACCTCCTAAAACCTCTATTTCGAAAAAAAAACAGCTTTGACCCTAGGTGGAATCGAATCGTGGTACCTCGGGATACAGTGTGTCTACCTTAACCACTCGGACACTTCAAAACTGCAAATGATCAAGATCTCATCAAGGGAAAATCGCTTGTCGTAACCGTCCTAAATTCAGAATTTCTAGTGCGAAGTGTTGAACTAACCTTCTTCGTTTCCTTCCTCTTCTCCCTCACATCCACCGGAGCACTATGCGACCTTTCAACGGCAACCCAGTGACGATACAGCTTGACTTGCTTTTCAAGTTTTATGAAAACTAAAATATTTCAAAATGTCCAAGACTGGCACGAGTGTCGCCGTCAAAAGTCAAAAATAGTATTCCACATGGCTGATTTCTATCAGCAGTCGGCCATTTCCTAATGAGCACAGTGCTCACTTCGGGGTGTGGGAAAGATCATTATATTCGGAGAATAGATTGTTTTCGGTGTCATGTGTATGAAATCAAAGTGACGGGAAATTGAACTTTTTCTTGGTGAGAAAGAAGTGTGGGAATTTTTTGAGGAGTTGGTTTCTTGGATGTAGTTTGTAAAAAATGATCAGTTCAGTCAGTTGATCTGTTGGCCGATCAACGGTATTTACATCAACAACGACTTCTGAATTCCAGATTGTTCATTTTCTCCGAGTTGCACTTTTTCCACGAAATTCTAATTACTTTGTAGTCTTCTTGTCTCGATGTCCCATCTCTTCCAATGATTGTTTGGTCTCTCTCCACACAAGATTGGATGAGACCTTCCGACGCCATCAAAGATTTTATGGCGGAGCAGAGAGACGAAATTGAAATTGAAAAAAGTTTTTGCAAAAAAGTGGGAATGGGGAAATTACGGGGTGCAGAAGCATCTCGAATCGCTTAGTCATGATTACAAATGTCTGTAAAGTTGGGCCAGAAACAGAGAGAATGGAAGAATGATAGGAAATTGGAGGAGTTTGAACTTTTGTGGTTTGGTTCGACTTCGGTTGGGACCAGTGGTCCAGACAGATCGAGCAACGGAGATAAGGATGGATCCTGCGCCAGAAATGGGACTGCCCTGCTCTCGTTGAGAGTCATGTACATACATCCGGTATTTCAAAATCACAGCACTGAACCCCTACCCGAAATTGCAAAAGTTTAAAAGTTTAATTCAAGAAATAGTACCCTTTGCCCATTAACTACACAGATCCTAGAACACTCTCTGTACTCCAAAGACCACTCGTAAAACAATCAAACTGACAGTCAGGATACACCTAACACTGAGGGAACATAGCTGATAAGGAGAGAAAGCAACTGCTGCACCACGGAAGTCAAAAAATCAGTCGTCTTAACTTTTTTGAGAAACGCCTACTCAATTTCCAGTGATCTTTCATTGATTCTTCGTCAAATATTCCCACGGTCTAGACTAATTGTATGTCACAATTTCAGAGAAGTGAGTCAGCTTTGGGAGAAGAATTTAATGTAGTCAGTGCAGAAAAAATCATGTTGTGAATGATTTTTTGTAGAAGGGATGGAAATCAAAAAAATGTGCGGAGTGTCATTATGAATGGAAAAAAGGAAGCAGCACGATCTGGTCTATTTTTATTCAGTTTTTGTTCCCGGTCAATGCAGATTTCGCCCGAACGAGTATCCAATTTATTGGCAAGACAAGTACGCTGGGCTCTATTCCAGTTTAGATGTCTTTTGAAAATTCGAACGTCCCTTAAAACACTTATACGTCCCAAAAAACACATATGCGTCCCAAAAAACGTTTAGACATCACAAAAAATATTTAGACGCCAGTAACTTTTAGTGTTGAAGGGACGTTTAAATGTTTTTTGGAACGCTTGATCATTTCTAAGGACGCTTTAATTTTCGAAAAATTAATGATAATGATTGGAAAACTGAAAACGTCCATCTAACAGTCAATCTTATCACCAAGGGACATATTGACAACTTTCTGTGATCTACATATGTTCCTCCCGTGGCCTAGAAATCCAAAACTGAAATCTTAGCCCCTATAATCAGTGAATATTTGACCCTCATGTTGATTCAACTGACTCGTTGAACATCTGTGCCCCATCTCTCCCACCAACCAGCAGAACTCTATCATCTCTTTCTTGTTCATTCTTTCCATCTCCCTCTCCCCATTTCCTTCTAACACATACATATATTTATCTCTCCTCGTCTCGTTTTCACTTATCTCTGTTTATATTTCTCATTTCTTTCCGTCTCTATCTCTCACCCACTTCTTCACATTTTCATTATATCAATGTTCTCGCCCAACACATATTTTTTTCAGTTTCTAGCCTCCCGATAGATCAAATCCGTCATTTGGCCAACTTTCACAGTTTCTCTTCATGACGGTTCCCGTTAGATATTTGGTTTATGGTAAGGATTCTGAAATTTCACGTCTTCCGAATAATTTGTCTTATTCAGGTTTCAGTACCTCTTGCATCACTCTTCTCTATGCTCTTCGTCTAGCTTTCCATTCGACAATAATATGTCAATTGAAGAATTCAACTGGTTAGTTCTAGTTCTGTCCGTCTCCTCTATTCGGGTATCAATTCAATCAAATTGACAGTTTACTGTTTGATATGATTGATAAGAATTGAGAGGAACTGGTCATTCTTCGAATTCATTCTTCCGGAATTCAATTGACTACAGATCATTTCTTATTCAGATTCATTCCTTCTCGATGAGGACCTCAAGCAATACACGTTCCAGTCGGTTGGATTCGGGTTGGCAGTTGGATTGGTCCCATTACATTTTTTGAATTTTCTGGGAACAAGGTTTGTGGTCAGAACGTATCTTTTGTAGTGGATGGAGAGAGAAATGATGATAGATTAAGTGGTCACCAGGTTTCAAATAGTTGTGGTGTGATCTAGCCTGATTTAAATTTGATAAAACTATTCGGAAATTTCGAAACGTTTTTGCAAAATTTATTTTTCAAAATTAATTTGAACTTTTTGATTCCACATTTTCACATTTTGAGATTTCTGGAATATTCTCAGGCTATATTCCTTATTCCTTGATTATGCATTCCAAGGTCTGATATCCAAAATCTGGGGATTTATAAGAAATCCAATTCGCTAATTCGAAACTTTCCATTCTCTCTGATTTTCTGATTTATTTTTCAATTTCCCAACTCTAAAATCTCAAAAACCCAACAATCCCCTTCCAGAAATGTCACTACAATCTACGGAATCATCGGAATCATCTCTGCTCTTTTCTACCCGACGTCATATCAACTCGGCTTCTACCCCTCCTTCATCATTCGACTATTTCAAGGAGCTCCACTCGGAATCCTCCTTTGGTTGATTGCAAAAGTGGCAACTGAATGGACGCCAAAATCAGAAACAGCTATAGCAATTGCAATATTGACATCTGTTTACCAATTGGCTCCGTTTGTTGCTCAAATAAGTGCAGCCGAAATGTGTCAGTATTTTGGATGGGAGTACACTTATTACTTTTTGGCAGTGCTTTGTGCAGCCTCACATGTTGCCTTTTATTATGTTTACACGGATCGAGTAGAGGATAATAAGTGAGAAAGAGAGATCAGGGAGTGAAATTAGAAATGAAATGAAAGTTTCAGACTTGCTACATCAGAAGAAAAACTATTCATCTCCGATGGCAAGGGCAAAGATTCCAGTCAGGTGTCTCAAGATGTTCCATACTCTCAACTTCTTCTTGACTCCACCGTCTGGGCCACGTGGTTTGCAAACCTTGCTTTCTTCTCCTCTCTTCTGGTGTTTCTTCAGTACGGACCACTCTACATGAATCAGGTAAAATAGAGTTCTTTGTGAGAGGATACATAGTCATTTATCACTTCTAGGTTCTCGGATTCTCGGTTCGAACAACTGGGTATTCTGGAGGAGTGGCTCACGTCTTCTGTTTGTTCGCAAAAGTAGTTTTTGGAAAGGTCATGGATGCGAGTAAGATGGATATGTCAAAGAGGTTGAAAACGGCGTGGACAGTTATCGAAATTCCGTCATTAACACTTTTGATGGCTTTAATTATTGTGAGTTTTAAATGATCTTGTGTGCCACATAACTTTTTAATAATTAATTTAGGTTCGAGACGTTTACATTCAAATGGTCTGCATCGTTATCTTCATTACAATCCACGGAGTAGCCATCGTCATTATTGTCAAAACCCAAACTTACGTGAGCGGTCCTCTCAAACCCTGAAATCTCATTTTATTTTTTCCAGCGTTCCGCGGAACATAACCACGTCCTTGCCAATGGAAATACCCTTTGCGTAGTCCTCTGTCTGTTTCTTCAACCACTCGTCGTCAAATTTCTGGTTCAGTTGAACACGTTTGATGAGGTATGACGAGGTGTTATCAGACTGAAAATTGTTGTCATGAGGTTTTAAAGAAAGACAGGTAAACATGGAAAAATGAATGTGAGGTAGAATCTAGCCAGGTAATGAGCATTCTCACGTAGACTAGATGTGTCGTGGTACAACGTAAGGAGCTGGAAACTCCCTTATAGATTACAAATACCCAAAAGTTTGAAATATTTCAGTGGTCTCGAGTTTTCGGGCTCCATGCTATTCTCATTCTCGTTTCGGTGATTTTCTTCGCATGCAAAGTCGACGCCACACCAGCCAAATGGACAGGAATCCAGAAAGTGGCCACCGACAAAATCGAGCAACCATAATCTGTTTGTACTTTAATTTTTTTGTACACCTTGACTATATATTTCGGGTTAAAGAATAGAATCACTGGAAAAGAATCCTGCCAATCCGTATTCATGTCACTTATTCATTAACCAATTTGTGTTCTAAACTACAAGTAAATCAGCATTGCCGGACAAGAAGAAATAAAAATTGCTTTCAAATTCAAACAACTCTCAATCATGAAATTGATAACACCCGGGGGGAATTGACAGGAAAGATTCTAGCCTAACCATGTTGTACAGTTTTGATGTTTCACTTTCGAAAGAAGCACGAGACAAGGAAGTTTTTTTTCGGTTTCTTTCGGTTAGGTAGACAAAGAGAACGGTACTTGAGTGTATTTGATTTAAGTTAACGATGTGGGTGTCCTATTGGCACGTTTGAGTTGAGAAACCGAATGAGTTGTTTGCACTGTTCATTGGACTGTCTGGAACAAAAAGAAACTGTTCAAAAGTTCACAAGGGAAGTTGTATAAAAGGGGACACTGTTACATAAAACATATAGAAAGTTCAAATTCAGAAGACGCTAAGGATTGTTTTTAGAACCCTTTACTCGATGTTGAGCTGTTATAGTTATTAGAAATTTGGCGTAGAATAAGAAACTTGAGTCACCAACAGGCAGCCTCATAGGATTGTATCATTCATGAGTGTCTGAGTTTCAGATTTCTCTGTTTCCAAATGTCCCTGAATCCTTGAAGCTTGAATTCCCGACGTTCACGTGATGCTCCACACTCCAGACACTCCAGACACTCCTTTTTTCTTTTTTTCTGGAAACCCATTACATTTTATGGATCTCATCACCAACAGATGGCAGCAGCACTCTAAAACTACAATGTGTTCAACGTTATGTTCATAACTTCGATCACCTAGTTTAAAACTCTCCGCCTCTTGCTCTACTTTTTTTCCTTTTTTCCTATTTGTACAACTTCTAGTCTGTTTGCTCTTATCACCAATCAGTTTATGATAAAAGAACGCGGTACCCCCCGACTGTCTTATTTCCTTTTCACACCACCACAGATTTCTTTTCATCACTTTACTATTACTATTTTCTTCAGGACGATGGCTCCGCCAAACAATCGGAAATTGCTCATTGTCGGTGCTGGAGCATCGGGACTTCCATCGTTGAGACATGCGTTGCTGTACGGAGTTGATGTTGTTTGTTTCGAGTTGACAAATCAAGTCGGAGGTCTATGGAATTATAAACCACAGGAAACAGATTGTAAGTTATGAGTTCTGCAGCGGACTACCGCGAATAGCTCCGTTCAGAAAGAGACTATTCTTAAAACTTTCTAAGCTTACTTACAATTAATTGAGAGCGAGAGCGTAAAATCTTTTGAATTTTTCAGATACTAACAAGGAAAGACTTTGATGACGCGGTTTCAAACAATCTCTAAATTTGGTAATAGGTACTTTCGACTGTGCGAAGTTCATTTAAGCCATCAAAAACGGTTAAATGTCTCTGGAGCCAAGTTATGAGCTTCAAACTTTTCATATGGAATTCAGAATCGGCAAATAGTATACGCAAAGATGTTGTCATTTTTCCAATGTACGAGCACAGGTAAACCTCTAAGAAACACAAATGGAACCGCGCGGTGGCGTATATGCGGCCGATTTGTAACTCCATGTGAAAACGCTCAAACACATGAAAAGTTTGAGAGCTCATAACTCGGCTCGCAGAGACATTCAGCAGGTTTTGACTGCAGAAATGAACTCCACGTAGTCGAAAATACCTACATATAACCGAATTCATAGACCGTTTGAAAGCCGCGTCTCCAAAGACTTCCCTTGTAAGCATATTCCTCTTGAACCACTATCGCTTTTTCAGTATCCTCCGTGATGAAGACCACTGTCATCAACACATCCAAAGAAATGACAGCCTACTCAGATTTTCCTCCAGAAGGCACCATGGCTAACTTCATGCATAACACAGAGATGTACCGTTACCTTCAGAACTATTCTGATCATTATGAACTTGATAAACACATCAAATTCAATCACAAAGTGAATTCAATCGATAGGAATGAGGATTATGATAAGACTGGGAAGTGGAAAGTCAACTATACTGATGAGTGAGTTTTTCAATTTCTTTATTTTCCTCACTTCTTCTGATCACTGAAATCACAGCAAGGGAGTTACCCACGACACCGTTTTTGATGGTGTTCTTCTGTGCTCTGGTCATCACACAACACCAAACTGGCCAGCTAAATTCCGTGGACAAGACGACTTCAAAGGACGGATTATTCACTCTCATAGTTATAAGGTATGTTTGTTATCATTTGTTTTATCAGTTCTTTGTTACATGGACATTTCTCAATAAAGTTTAGGAGGGGAAAGTATACAATTTTTGAGCTATTTGGTTTAAATTTCGATAATGTAAAAATGTATCATTCTAGGACCACCGAGGATATGAAGACAAGACAGTCGTCGTCGTTGGAATCGGAAACTCCGGAGGTGACGTCGCTGTTGAATTGTCTCGTATCGCCAAGCAAGTCTACCTGGTCACACGTCGTGGAACATGGGTTTTCAATCGAATTTTCGACTATGGAAAACCAATCGATATGGTCATGAATCGGAAATTTCTCTCCGACTTGAGATCAATTGTTCCCGCTTGGCTATCCAACACAGTTGTCGAAGCCAAATTGAACATGAGATTCGATCACAAAGCTTACGGCTTGAAACCAGCTCACAGAGTGTTCGGAGCTCATCCGACAGTCAATGATGAGTTGCCGAATAGAATCGCATGTGGAACTGTTCGTATCAAGCCGAATATTGCGAACTTTACAGAGTACGGGATCGTTTTTCAAGATGGATCGAAAATTGAGCATGTTGATGAGGTAACAGTTTTTGTGATTAGACAAAATCTAATCTTTCTCGTCTTCAGGTAGTCATGTCGACTGGATTCTCTTTCGAGTTTGGTCTCGTTGAGAAAGGAGAACTGATCAAAGTGAACAATAACCACGTTTCCCTCTACCAATACATGTTCCCAACTGATCTTTCTGATCACAATTCTCTGGCTATAATCGGTCTCGTTCAACCTTTCGGATCAATTATGCCACTTTCTGAAATGCAAGCAAGAGTATACATGGAACAGTTCACAGGGAACAATGTGGTTCCGAGTAAAAGAGAGATGATAGACAATGTTCATGATAAACTGGAGAAAATGGCAAGAAGATATGTGAAGAGTAACAGACATACAATTCAAGTGGACTATGTGGATTATATTGAGGAATTGGCAAAGTTGATCGGAGCTCAGTTGGATATGAAACAGTTGTGGAAAGAGGACCCGTGGCTAGCTTATAAAGTACATAAGAATCTCTGGAGGATTAAAACTAGAAAGTATTTTTTTTCAGGTGTACTTCGGTCCACGTGTACCATATATCTACCGTTTAAACGGACCACACAAATGGAAAGAAGCCAGAAATGCGATTCTTTCAGTAGATGAACGAGTCCTTATGGCGACGAATGATCATTCCCAAGTTGAACCTGATTACAGTGTTCTCTACATTGTTGGAATTCTCCTTGTGACTTTGATTCTCTTGTATATTTTGTTCTAATGATAGTTCTGGAATATTCGAAATACAATAAACTTAATAAATCAGTTCGTTTCGATATGTGTTCTACTATCGTGTAAGCTCGCTGGAAAATAAAAATTATTCAAAATTAATTCTTCGAAGGGCTCTAGAGTGAGTCTCTTGAGATTGCGACGAAACTGCTAAAAAGTTTGTATTATTTAAATTATCAAATCTTGAAAACTGAAACCTTCTTGCCAGAATACTTTTTTTTTCATTGCACGATCTCCCACACGACGAAAAAAGCTGCAAGAAACGTGAAGCCGTTTTTTCCCGTTTTAATTCAATTCTTTTATTTTTTTGCACTGAAAATGCAGTATTTTTAGGTTTTGAGACGTCGCAATGGATGAAAAAAAGTCCGATCCATCAGAATTGTGGAAGAAATTATGTTTCTTATGAGCCAGAAAACGTGAATTTCGGTTAAAAATTGTCTTTTTTGATACAGAAAAACTGATTTTCAGAAAATTGAGTATAGCTTTTTAAATTTTATTTTCAACAATTCTGATGGATGGGATCCATTTCGACGTCTGAAATCCTGAAAATACTGGATTTTCAGTGCAAAAAATTAAAGAATTGAATTAAAACGTGAAAAAATCAAAAAAAAACTAGAAAGGAATCTGGAGTCAATGAATAAACCAGAACCGAAGTTTTCCAAAACAATTCGATACTGAACATGTGCTGAATGAATAAAATTCCGAAAACATTTCTGGTCCCATTTAAAGATTAAGATTTTTTCTAAATTTCTTCCGAAAACAGTACACTATATCGTAAATACGGTGATTCTATTTTTTTTGGGTGTGCTCATATTTTTCGAATTAATTTTACAAGTCTAAACAATAATAAAAATTATTAATTAGTTTCATCAAAATGAGTTGTGTCCCTTACTCTTCCTCTGTTTCCAGCCCTACTATTTTTCATTGAAGTTGTTCCTCCTTTCTGATAATTTGTTCCATAGAACAGTATACTCCAATCTAGAGACACGTGTTGTCCCCTTAAAAGCCACACCCAAAAAATGATTTATTCTCCTGTTCTGCCTCAAACAATATCAAAAGTCACCCGAAATGACGTCGTGAACAGTAGACTACATTCCATTTTCAGTTATGCTCCTGTCGCCGGAACTAGAGAGAATAATTCAAATACCATAACTCAATTCAACACCTCTCAATTCTCTGCGTCTCCCCGGCCCCCAACACTATCTCGTTTTCGGTTTTTGGATGCTTCTGGAAAAAAGAAGCAAAAAGAAATGAAACAAGATAGGTTTTCCTATAAACAATAACGTGTCATCCCTCTTTTTTTCAATTTTCCATCCGCCATCATTGCCCCCTTTCATCTATCCATTCAAAATGATTCACCTTCGTCTCTTCGCCTTTTTTCTTCTTTTCTTTCTCCTCCCGTTTCAATTTTCAAATGCTATCAATTGCTTCGCTGGTAAGTATAGGTAGGAGTTTCCACGTGTCGCCTAAAATGAATTATCGACGGGGTCTCTTTTTCGAGTGATAAGAAGCGAAAAAGACACGAATCGGAAAAAAGAAGAAGCATATTTGTGATAAGATATCAATTTGGCAGGTAGCAGAGGATACATCAAAGGGAAACAAGAACAACAGTTTGTGAATGAGACTTGTGATGAAGGAATGAAATATTGTCTTGAGTCGTATACAGAGGATTTCGATTCTGTCACTGCAAGTTGTCAGACATTGAGCACAAGTCGAAGAATACTCAACATTTGTGAGGTAATTACAGAAAGAAAACTATATTTATTCTTAAACCTAATTTGGCCTACATAATGCATAAGTGGTTCCAACGAAGAATATGCTACCACTTTCAAAAAGAGACTCGTTCCGCTCCATTTGAGTTTCTCTTCCTCCCCCGAAAAAGTGTATGCCTCGCAAACCGATAGCGGCGGGGCCTCCTTAGCTCAGTTGGTAGAGCGTGAGACTTTTAATCTTAAGGTCAGGGGTTCGAATCCCCTAGGTGGCTTGATATTTTGTCTTTTTTGTATGGAAATAGACAAAATAGTTAGTCTATTCGAACCTGAAGTTTGTCTATTTTCCGCAGACTTGCAAGATTCCGGGCCGGGCCGAGAAAGCTCCGGCCCGGATTTGAATTTTTGAACTTTTTTTTTTGAACTTTTCCTCAAGTATATTTTTCGAAAACCTTCGAAACCTACAAAAAATTGTTCTTAAGAAATATTTTTCAAAAAAAAATCGGGAAATTTTCGAAAAAAAATTTTTGAATTTTTTCCAGTACTGAACTTCCGGGCCGGGCCGGGCCCTAGAAATTTTAATTCCGGCCCGGCCCGGCCGGCCCGTTGCAAGTCTGATTTTCAGCACTCTTTGTTTTATTTAAGGCGTGGTCATAAAATTGTCATTTTGTACCGCTTGCGGCTCTATCGATTCAAGCTTTAAGAAAAATTCCGAGATAATCTATGACCCGTTAGAAATCTCCATGATGATGTAGGAACTTCACAGCTATTGAAATGTTGTTGCCTATCAGCGAGACATTCAAAACTTGCATCTGATCCAAAATAATAGCACCGCAGGGGACCGAATTTCATTTGTCATGTTTTTCATATTTTCAGAGTGGAAAACCATTGATCAGCAGCGGGTTGACAACAAGATGCTGCTATGATGACTTATGCAACAATATTGGAATTGAGAAGAAAAAGATCAGTGGATTGAAAAATAAATAATGGTTGTGTCTCGAATGTTTTCTCTTGACGTGCAATTATAAATAAATACGGTTTACTGAATTTTCAGCCATTTCACAAAGTTTGCATCCATAATGCACAGTCAAAATTATGTTGAACTCCCAACCTAAACCAAACAAAAAACAATTGACAAACTTGTACTTTCTCAATTTGGACCTAATTAACCAATAAAAATTTCAATATAGATGTTTCTAATTGATAATAATGGGCGAGTCAAGACTCATAAAAACTGGCAGTTTCCGATAAGAGAAGTATGCCATTTCGACTTCAGTTCGGTCGGAAAAGACAAAACCGAAATGACGGCGCCTGCTCTAGGCCTCCTATTGCTACTGGTTGGTTTAGGTAAGAATTTGAAATTTTCTTGTTGGATATTGATGAAATGTTCTAGCCGCCGGAGTGCAATATGATATTCGAGGAAACATAGATCTCATCAGAAGTTATGATATCAATCCAGAGTTTTACGATGAGAAAGATTTCACGGAGAAGTTGGACAAAGTTTCTGCTCGAGTAAGATTTTGAAAAAGTTAATCTAATGAGTTTTATTTTAATAATTCAGATGGCAGAGATTATTGGTGCAGACTTCAAAGACTTCATTGTTCATAACTATGTGTAAGTTTCTTACGAATCATATGGGTGTGGAATCATTGGCAAATAAAACATTTATGGCTAAAGTGAGAGTACAGATACAGATCAAATGATTAGATTATTTCGAAAAAAAGAACGATGAGAAAAACGTTTATATTGACCAAAAATCGCCCAATTGATTTGGAAGTCTTTCCACATCAGAAGCATTTTCCAGAATTCATGGAGAGGACACTGCTGTTTTCCATGCCCACCTATCCCTCAATTCGAATCCTTCGGTTTCCCGCCAAGACATCATTGACCGAATCGTGGCAACAGAGGACGTACAAATCTATTTCCTACAACAGAAGGGTATGTAATTGAACTTTCTGCTCCCGTTTTTCAACCGATCATGCCAATCTTATCTACACTTTCTTCAAAAAGAGGGGCAATAAAATCACAAAATATTTCATTTTTGAAGACGCATCACGGTCGTAAATTGTGAAATGAATTGCGTCAGAATGAGAGTACAGAAGAGAAATGGCAACAAATATCAATTACAGAAATTGAAGTGCAACCAGACGTGAGCTCAAGATTCCGTGTTGTGAGGGCTGATGTTGATCACTGTCTTCATGGAGGAATCCTCCTTCCAAATGCCACGTGTTCTTGTCTGCCATACTATTCTGGAGCCAACTGTGAAATCGTTTCGTTAGTTTAAAAAATATCTGAGACTCTGAGACTGAAATGCAAAAATTAATACACTTGTAGATGCCGTAACAATGGAATCGGTCAAAATGGAAGGTGTATCTGTCCACCAGGACTATACTCTGCTCATTGTGAAGCTAGTGAGTTGAACTAGATCAAGACTGTGAGCCGTATAGTGAACTCATTTCCAGGAACGTGTTCGACCAAGATCGAGTCAGTTGTTGACTTCTCCTCTCAATCCCTTATTCTCGTCATCAACACCAGAACTTCAATGGCTTACGATCTCAACGTTATCATCGAGAACATTCCAGTCTTGGTTCAAGACTATCAGAACCAAAATGTCAATGTTGCCAGTTATATTGTCACTATATTCAGATATTCTGGCGAGTTCTCATCGGAGTTTAGGGTTATATGAATAATTAATTCCAGCACCTGTGTATTTCATGGAAACAACCTCTTTCACCACATCCGATGATATGCTGAACTATCTCCAAGGTGTCACTATTGCCCCATCAAAAGATGATCAACCAATTCTGGATGCTATCAACAGCGCGCAGTCCACGTGAGAGCTGAAGAGAATCCCGTTCACAATTATATCTTAAAAAAATGTTCAGACAAGTTTCAATGCGTCCGAAATCCATTGTTTACGTGTTCGCTGATTCTGAGAACATGATTGATCCAACTCCGTCTACCCGTCTGAGCAACAACAATGAGAGCATGGTGGTTCAACAAACTCTTGCCTGGAGAAACAAAGTGAGTTTCTTGGCCTCTAGTGGGAATTCAAATGAGTTCATTTCAGATTGTACTTGTTCTTTCCCAATGGACAGCCACCCCACTCGATCCAACCGCTAATCACTTCGATGTTCTCCGTCGAGTCGTCACCGCAGTTCACGGAGATCTCTTGATTGTTGACAAGACAGAACTCATGGATGTGCTCCATTTCCTTCTTTTCTATTTCATCAATGGACAGAACAACTACGTCCAGTACTACAATAATGTCGCCAAGACGATTCCAATTCTTTCTGATGCTTCTACTCAGAACAGTTACCTTCTGTTGTCTGTTGAAAATGGAGATTCCATTCCAAATGTTCAAGACAAAAACGGGAAAATGTTAACACCGTCTGTTTCCGGAAAACGATTTGCTGTGAGTTACCAACTTCTGATAGCTTACTTATGTTGATTTTTCAGCTCTACCGAATCCAGCAAAGTGTAACTGACTTAGTCACCATCTCAGCTGACACCATTCCAAGGCATAATACTCGTGTCTGGTTCACATCTCCTGATGATATTCTTATTTCGTATTCTGATGATGACACTGTAGACAATAACTATGCACATACATTTAATGGATTCAGACAACGTCCAGCAGTCTATTCCTCGTTTTCCTCTACCTCAGGAGTAACTGTTACCCGACTTGACTCTTACAACTCTTCCACCATCCTTCCCGCATCTGCTTTCGCTGCTAAATCAACATCTTGTGTATTCCAGTACCAACTTACAGCTGTCTCTTCTTGTCCTCCGGGACCATTTGTCCATAATGTTGTTGCAGTAGCAGCCAATATAACCAAGTACCGTGTCGTGCCAGGATACTGTTTCACTCCAGATCCTCATTCTGCTCCACTCTGGGCTTGTATCAACAACGGAACGCGTAATGGAGTCCAAAGTTGTAACTGTGCAGCGAACTGGCAAGGAGCTCATTGTGAAGTTCCACAATGTCAGAATGGAGGATCTCAAGACAAATTCCCGAACGGAGGTGGTCATGGAAATTGTGTGTGTCCATTTGGAATCACTGGATCCTTCTGCGAGATTAGTGAGTTCATTGTGGAATGGACACCTCGGAAAACTAATTTTTTATAATTTCAGTGTCTTGCCCCTCTACATCTCCAGACACATTCGAATCCTACCAGCGTTCATTTGCTCTCGTCGTTCAAAATTCTCTCTCCGCTAACCAAGCTCTTGTCAGACTTAATGACGGACTTACAGCAATGCTCAATAAAGGACAATCCGATGATTTCGAAGACTTTGTTTTGACAACTTTCAAAGCACGAACGATAAATGGACAAAGTGTTCCAGATATTACTTCCTCCAAATTCAGCTCAGCATCCGCTTTCTTGAATGCCACAACTGACGTTGGAATAGGATATTCTTACTCTCCGAGTGGCCTTCAACCAGGACTGTTTGCTTTGGAATCTACAATGAAATCGATGGATTACGACAAGTCATCCATCTTTTTCTTCACTGATTCCGCTCCTGTTATCACTGCCAGCGCAACGAATTTCTCTGATATTGTGTAAGTCATTGAAGACATTTTCAGGGAATGATAGTGTGTCATTTTCAGTCAAACCGCTATCGAACGTCAAATTGAGATTTCGATTATTATTATTGCTCCATATGGATCATTAGATCTCTGCCCAACTAACACACTCTTCGAGGAATATGAAGATCTTGCTAGGGTCACTGGTGGAAACTTTATAAATTTCTGTCAACCGTTCACTACAAGCGGTGATCCAGTGTTCAATGTAACTTTTTCTTGAGTTAACCATATGTATTATAAATTAACCGAAATTTCAGTTCATCGCCTCTTACGGAAGCACCCATCATCACACTGAAGTTGTCTCTTTCTACACCGTTCCGGATTGCTCTCAGTTCACATCGCGAGACTTCTACATATCCAGTGCCAGTAACGATGCTTATGCGGTCGTCTACTCGCGTACGCAGAACAATTTCATTATCGTTATTTTACCTTATTCAATTTTCAGCCACCGTCCAGAGCTTCGCCGTCGCAGTTACCGAAGTCGGTGGAGCTGCGCAAGCTCTTGTCCCAGATTCCCATTCGGTTCCATTCTTCGCTAGCTTCCAAATCAAAATCGCAACCGGATCAACTCTTCATTATATTCTCCAATTGAACGGAACCTCTAATGGTCAATGTTTTGTTAGAATCACCGAGAGAAGTCAATTCTCAGCATACCTCGGATTCTCTCCGGATCCATCTTTCGATCGTTTCTCAAAAGATCTCACCTACGCAACCCATCAACAACCAGTACTTCATCTCTCTTCAACTCTTCAGTCTGATCCGTATATATCAACTTCCACGTATGATGATCAAAGTAAGGCAACGTTCTATTCTCATTACAATCAACGTACCTCCGGATGTAAATATGAATACATTATGGAAGATTCAATCACTTGCGATAGAGCTGGAGACACTTTTACAATGGAGACAACTATCACCACACACGAAGTGACTATCATGAGAACTCAGCGAGCGTTCTGCAGTGATCTCGTGGGATGCATCAATGGAGGAATCATGTTGGGCGGATCCTGTCAATGTGTCAACGGATACACTAGTCTTCATTGTGAACTACCAACGTGTCAGAATGGAGGAACAGTAGCCGATTTCAAATGTCAATGCGATGCTAAACATGATGGAGAATTATGTCAGTATACAAAGTGTAACGATTGGAATTTCGTCGAAACTCATGATCCAAGAGAATACAACTTCCAACAAGTGGTGTTCGTCGTGGAAGTCAATACTAAGAACATGGTTGTCCCCACATCAATTCTTCAAAAGAATATTCAAGCTTTTGTTGATACAACAGATGACATCAATCTTCCGAAACAATACACTCTTGTGACGTTCGATGACAACAATATCCGTGTTATTGCCTCTTCCACTCAAAAGGATGTCTTCTTGGCAGCTTTCCAGAATGGAATTACTTTCGGAACAAACTCTCCGCCTACCGTCAAGGGACTCGAAGCTATCAACACCGCTTACTCAACTCTTCTCGATTTGCCAGGAATAATGTACGTCTTTACTGCAAATCCAACAGCAACTTTCACTTCCGCTGTTAGACAACGTTTCGGAGTTCAGGTAGATAACTTATTTTTCTCGATTTATAACACCCGCTAACTTTCAGGCCAATATTATTTGGATGGGAACTGATCTCACTCCAGCTAACATCCACTACTACTATGCTATTGCCAGACAATCCAACGGAAGAGTCCTTCCAGTCAACGGTCTTTTCACTGCTCAGGTAACTATTTCAACTCTTCTAACTCGACCAAATAAAACGTTTCAGATTCTCGGCGCTCTCACTCCAACTGTTAACGAGAATCAATTGATTCTTGATGATGGTGCAAAGGATTGCTCTGCTGGAGTCAATTATCAGTTCCCAGTCGGTAATTTGGCCACAACTTTGGTTCTTGCAGCCACAGGAACCGGAGTTTCCGTAACTGTAACTGATGAGAATTGTAAGAAAAAATAGGATAATAGCGACGTCGAAAATATCCAAATTTCAGCAAAATCGGTTGATTTGACTAACTCAAGCTCTTTCACTGATGTCAACACTTTGATTAGAACTATCAGTGAGTCAACATTTTCAGAAAGTTTGTTTACAACTATTCAACGCTTCCAGACACTGTAGGCCACTCTGGTGGATTCTGGAATGTTAAAGTAAAGAGTACTGGCAGCTGCTTCCTCCAAGTTAGAGTCAACTCTCCACTTCAAGTTGTTCCCAAGTTTACAAACGATCAAGGAGATGACTATGGTAGTGGAACACCAAGAGTTGGAGCAGGAGCAACTGCTGCCTCTTACATCACTTTCCGTATTTTGGATAGCTACAATTCGGATTCTAATAATTTCGGTTCATTTATCACTGTCATCGAATCAGCAGACACTGATCCAGCAACTCCATGGTCAACAACATCCAACTTCAAAAACACAACAGTTCTCGTAAGAGATCCAGTCGGTTGTGCTAGTCAATTCGTGACTCCACTGCTTACTTGGACCAGTACTTACATGAAATTCGTGGTTCGGGGAATCGATTCCAACAATAATAACTTCCAAAGAACTTTCTTCTTCAACAAGAATGCCAACAAATCTGGTAAGTCTGGCTGACATGCCCAGTTGAAACTTTCTATATTCAGATTGTCAAAACGGTGCCGGAGTAGACGCGTACGGATTCTGTCAATGTGATGCCAAACACTGGGGAAATCTCTGTCAAATGAGAAGATGCCAGAATGGAGGAGTATCCGCTTACGGTGTTTGTGATTGTCCGAATGGATATTATGGTGACTTCTGTGAACAATGTGAGTCCCTAAAAATGTCATTTCATCGTCATAATTGTCTTTTTCAGATATCTCTACATAAAGTGTTCGATGCCAGTCTATATAAATATCTAACTTTATTTTTGAATTGCTTTATAAATATTGAAATAAAAATTTAACAAAAAAAATGCGAAAACACGTAATAGCAATAGGTATCTACGGTATGGAAGCAGGCAATTTAAGCTGAAAAAGAAAAAAGTAGTTTAAGTATCAATGATTTGAGAGGGATCTTTGGATTTGAAGAAGAACGAATCACGCATTTTGATGCAAGTTTCCAGTTGATCCTCGAGATCTTGTTCATTTTTAATATTAATTCCAAGGATAACCGAGACAATTATAGTAGTGATGAGGAAGAGAATGAAGAGGATGAAGAACAGGATTGAGTACATTTTGAGTTTTCTGAAAATTGAGAAGATAAGAATAGGAAAAGCGAATCAACAACTGAGCGTCCGGATTCTTACCTGATAAGCACTTTATCCTCGCTCATATCTGGTCTTGTTGGTAGGATTCCGTTGTAAGAAGTACCTTGATTGAACTCGGATACCTTCATGATAATTGGAATTCAAGTAAAATTGAGAGTTGAAAAAAGTTGGGAAAGTTGAGAAGAACGATTGAGAGTTGACAGCACAAACTGGTATGTTTTTGATTTAATGTCATCCTCTCTGACCAGATTATCATTTTATATGTGCCCACTCTCTCACCTCATTTACATAATCTTTTGCCGGTTAAAACAATTTTATAAACTTTTGGATGACACAACTCCTCCTTCCCGAAAGATCACATTTCGAGGTTTGATGTGTGTGTTATTCACATGATTTTATGATATTTATTGTGTATTAAAGAGAGAAAGAAGAGAGACTCGTATTTATGAAATCGAAACAGAACTTCTGGAAAACATACACAAATAAAACAGAACAATGCAAAATAGAAAGAGATCGTGAAAAAAATGGTTGGAAGGAAGAGGTGGGGGAAACAGAAAAACAATTGGATTAGGGAAGTTGGAACCCGTTGGAATAGGAAAGGAAACGGTGTTGTTGTTGATGTTGTCTATGCTGAGATTTTGTTGTCACTTGTTGATGGGGAAATCCTCCAGGAAAAGAGTTTGGCAAGTGAGGAGAACGACTGAATGGTTCACATGATCTATTTGGTTTTCAGATCAGACTGATCAATAATTTTGATTCATAGATCAGACCTGAACTCACCTGAGAGTTCTTCACTTTCGTCGATGAAAAACAAGTTTCATGGATAGCTGTGAAAGCACACAGGAATGCTGGAACTATGAAAAGTCCATGGATAAGACCCAGTGTCACAACAAGAATCATTGTTTTCACGAACACTTCACCCATATATGTTGGGACGAAAAGTAGGCAGAGGACAAAGAGAATTGTCGAGATTCCACATTGAAGGAGTGGGAAACCGATAGCAGCGAGGGATCTGGAATTATAGACGTACTTTTATTAATCACTTGCGAAAATGAGGCATTTCTTGCAGAACACGAATCCCCTTTCTCAAGTGTTTTCTCCTACCTTGCCACTCTCTTCGCCGGTGTCGATTGTGGGTCATGAAGTCCCTCTCTGAAGTAATGGAATGTGATGTGTGCTGGGAAATCGACAGAGAATCCAATACTCATAATCAGACATGCCATCGAAATAGGATCCAAATCGATTCCCCACATTGAAAGAAATCCGAACACACCTGACATGAAAATTGTTTCAGTTTCGTTTTTGATTTTCTTTTTTTGAGAAATTGTGTTTTCTATCATACTTACCTATGCAAATAGATGTGATGGCCAAGGTCGCTACGAAAACGGTGAAAACGTTGTACATGAACAAGAAACAGACGACCATCATGCATAAAAGAGTGCAAACAGATGTTGAGATTGTTGCAGGTAGAATTGTTTCCAGTGTGTCCACAAATGGAGCGTAGTCGTCGAAGATGGAAACATTGAGAGGTGCGAATTGATCAGCTGTAGCCCTCCATCTATTCAGCATCTTTCTTCGAACTTGAAAGTCTCCAAGTCCTTCTCCGTGGTAGGATACGGTAGCCCAGAATCTGGAGAGCTTTTGATTCTCATCAAACTTCACGAACCCATTCCAATGCTGGAATTCTGGCCAAGCGAGGAAATCCGACATGGCTTCTTTTGAGAATGGTTCTGCTGCTGTCTTGTTCTTCAAAGATTCTCCTTCTTCATCTTCCAACATTTCCATTTCTTCCAGTGAGGATTCACGGAATGATTCATAATCTCTTACGAAGTAGTGACTGAATTTCTTTCCAAGGCACTCTGGATATGACTCGAAACTTTCCATAAGAGAGTTCATATAATCTAGATTCGACTGGATAGTTAGATTTCCGGGCTGAAATTATATAGGCTTGCGAGTGAAACCGCTATTTCAGGACTTACATTTTGCACAAAAATGTTGACTGTAGTGTAGTTTGGAAGCACAAAAGTATCACGCAAATAGTTGACTTGAAGAAGAGGTGAATCTCCGATGACCAACTTATCCGGTGATAAAATAATATTGATGTTCAATGCGCCACGAACTGAGACATAAATGTAGACGATGAAGCAGAAGAGAACCAACAAGTGAGTGTACGCATTGGCAACCCAGTCACAGTAACTGTCCAACATAACCGTGAATTGCTCATTCTTAAAGCTCAAATCAGAATCTTTTCGTTTCGTGGCATTCTTCCTCATTTCCAAGTTTTCACAAATTGAGAGAATCGCCGTGTACATTGTGATTTGGTAGATGAAATCAAAGAGGATTGCAACTGCATTTCCAGCACAGAAAAGTGAGATTTCTGGAGTCGGAGTGTAGATTCCGACAAGGAAAGCAAAAAGATTTGTCATGGAGGTGATAGCGATTGAGGGACCAACTTCGACAAGCATTCGTGCGATTCTGAAGAATTCAAACATATCTTGAGATTTGAAAATTCTAAAAACTCTGTTACTTCTCTCTTTTGGTCATTGAACTATCTTCAGCAGTCAACCTCATACAGGCATGGATTTGAAGATAAGCATCATCGACACCTACAAATTCAAACAATAGTTTATGTTGAATTCCTGTTCAAAAAATCTTACCGATAGCTAAAATCAAAAATGGTGTGACACAAAGAATCGTTCCGAATCTGAATCCAAACCAGAAGAGAGTTCCCAGAGCGGATGACGTGGCAAGAAGTGGACAGACACAAGCGAGAATCGCTTCAGAAATTTTATGGACTGTCCACTGATCCAAACGAGAGCTGCTCCAGTAGATAGTGATAACTGAGAATGTTGTCATGATAGCAAATCCAACTCCAATGTATGGGAAGATGGTGAGACCGGTACGGACCACTTCATCTCCAGTGTAGGTCAAACTCATAGCAAGAGGAGTGACGTAGGTTGAGTTGTACTTGCTGGAAACGAGAAAATGAACAATTCCAGATCATTTGGCGTACTTACAAATGGAAATACTGTGAAATCATTCTCTCATACTCCGCTGCATCCTCCTTTTTCCAGTCCTTTGGAATATTTGCTCTGATTTGCAGCATGATAATTTTAACGTATTCAACTTGTCCATCTTCATCTGTTCTGACTCCGAAGAAGTTAGGACTCAGATCCAATTCCTTTCCAAGAACTTGCATCATTGGGAAAGTCAACTGGAATCTGGATCCCACGTCGGACAGGTTTTGTTGACGCATTGCAAGACCATTCTGAATATTGACTTGTACAAGAGTTCCTAGATGAAATTACTCACATAATACTGTCTAACAGGCTCATTAATCTGACAGAAATCTGTGCACATTGTATAGAAGGATTCTCCTTTATGAGTCAAGTTTTCTCCAACAAAATCCAAAATTTCGACGACTTCCTTCATCGCATTATACTCTGCCATCGAGGAGTTATCTTTAGCTGTAGCGAAGAGAAAAACTGCAATAGGGTCACCAGTGGAGGCGAAGAAGTCAGAGAACACTTCGATTTCATCAAGGGAACGAGCTCCATTAGGTGTGTATCCTGAAAGAAATGTATATGATATCAGCTGTAGATGTGAAGTAATTCCCTCTCATCATTAAGCTAACAGTCGTTACTGATAAAATATTCCAGTTTATCTCCCTTCCCCCTGACTCATCCCATACGTCATAAGCTAGACAACATGACCCTATGACCTATAGTCACATCATCTACCACTGGCATTATTTGTCATATCACCTCCCAGTCCCCTCAACTTCAGCTAGAGAAAAGACATAATGTCGAATGAAGAGAAGAGAGAAAATGCAACAAAATACCTGTCTTGATGTCGTCCTCCTGTTTCGTGAAGAGTATTTTTGATGAACAGAATGCGGTGAGAAGTAAGGTCACCTGCAAAGAAGTTTTTATCCTATTGTCAATGAGAGTAGTGTCCGGTGACCGTCCAATACCGACCAACAAGACAAAATATCAGAGAAGTATCATTACTTGACAATGAACAGATGAAAAAAAGAAAAAGAGAAAGTGATATGAACCAATCTATCAATCATCGAATGATCTTCGAAACTTTGATCAGTCACTTGGTTTAGTTAATTGACTTGTTACTGTTCTGATACTACGTTTGATAAGAGTAAGTCAAGATATTTGTGAAAAGAGATTGATGACACTATAAAACTACAGTATCATACGACTTTGTAGACTAGAAATGTAGTCCACTCGATCCCAAATTGATTCCCAATCCAACCGGGTTTCAAACCTTGGTCTAGGATCTAAACACCCCTAATTAAGTGTATTCTACTTCCTCTCTCATTTACTATCTGACCATTCCCAACACTCTATTTTGCAGAAAAGAGACACGCTTAGAAACTTCTATACAATCATAAAAATCCCCCCTCGAATACGTCACAGTGTCTACGTGTCCCTCTTCATGTTATCTCGACTATCCGATTCTGAATACGCAATTCACCCAAAAAGTATCGTTTATCATTTTTTGGGCGCCCAATTGTATGTAGATTTAAGATTTGTCATGAACGGGTTATTTTTCGAAAATTGCAGAAAAGAGACATGTAGATTTTGTTTGTGAATGGAGATTGGTGTGTTGTGTATTTGAGTTTTAATGAGATCGGATATCTAGAAGATTGAAAATGTATGGGAAGATTGCTCAGATTTTGCTCAGCATCTTAGGAACTAGTTTCTTAAAGGTTTAATGTGGTCTCGAAGTAGGAAGAAACCGGTTTTAGTGGATATGTTTATCAACAATCAGATTCATATTTTGTAGTCTTGACGACATCAAACTGTAGAATAGTCTAGCAAAAAGCTCGGATCTTTTTCCACACCAGCAAAAACTCAGGTTCTCTCTAGTTCGATCACACTTAAATCTAACGGAAGCCTCCCATTTGTTTATTTATATTCCATCCCATCATCCTCAATCATTTTTCCTCATCTTTTCATTCATTTTTGCGGTAAAAGAAGAAGAAGAAGCTGTCAATGTCGTTAGCGGGACGAGAAAAATATGTAGATACAGAGGGAGGTTTGTCATCATACAGAGAGAAAAAAACCATTTAATGCCCTTCTCAACGAAAGTGAGAAAGCCCGAGAGAGGGAAAGAGAGTGGGGGGTGTTGTCCTTGGTATTATTCTTATTATGAATAAATCAACATGCAACAAAAATTCCGGAAGAAGAGACACTTACAATAAGCACGGTCTTGTCGTTGTCGGCAACAAATAGACCGCATTTCCGGAAGAATCGATTCAGAAGACGTACGAAGGCCGGTGGTTCTAGAGCCGATGCGCCAGTCATTCTGAAGGCGTCAATTGGAAAGAAGGAGGCTTGAGGACGTCGTTGTGAAGGAAGAGTGGAGAATAAAAGAAGGAAGAAGACGTTTCTGGAAAAGAGATGATCTTTTGTTTCTAATTAATTGGGAAAAAGTAATGATGGAACCAGTTGAGGAAACGGATCGAAAAGGAAGTGGAAAGTTTAGAGGATATTAGTCCGAATAAAGAAATGATTCAAGCTTGATAATTAGTTACGGAAAAGTGAAAATAGTGTCAGAAAGGGAAACGGATCCAAACTGAAAAGTTTTGGTAGAAAAGTTCTAGATTCTGTGAAATTCTTTACGAATGAAACTATGAACGCTATCAAGTTTAACTGAAACTATGAACCATCCTCTACCACAAAAGAACTTTCCAAAAGAAACAACTCCCACCTAATAAGCATTCGAAATGAAGCATGAGCTAGTTAACACATATCAAACGAGGTTGAATGGACGACAGGTTCTGGGTGTTCTTTCTCCTTTCCGCAAGGCAATGAAGAATATAAGCATGTATGCGCCAAGGCCAGAGAACGCTTTATCTGTGTAATGATGTGAAAAATAGGCGGACGGGGAGGAGGAGCGGTGATGACGTGGATTCTGGGTCAGACTAGGTCTTGACTGGATCGGGTTGGGAATGATGCGGGTGTTCTGGAGTTCATTAAAAAACAAGAAATTACTGAAACGAGATGGATACAGTAGGAATTAAGACTTGCATCTTCGAGATATGTTTGATATCTCTTGGCAAAAAGATTTTCGAAATTTCTCAAAACTGTGTGAGCTTATGTTGCTTTGTGCCTTTAGTATCTCTACTGACAACATATTCCTTAAAGAAACATTTTCGGTTTCCCAGACGCCCTTTTCTACCTCAATTTCCAGATTATGAATGACGTGACCCTTATTTGTTTATGCAAACATGTCTAATGACTACCACTTAATAGACTTTCCAAAAAAAACCGTCCGAAAAATAAGTCAAGTTGGTCAAATTTCGGGTCATCAGGTGACCCGAACCGAACCGTTCAAAGTCCACACTCCTTGACCATGAAACCATTAGCATTAAGGTAAAATTGAAATGATAGAAATGGAGGAAAAACAAAAAAGGAATAACCAGAGATCAAGTCCGAGAAAAAGGGGGTTCCCTCTCTCTAGATAAAATCCATAATTCGGCGAACGGAGGTGGAAGAGAAAAGACACATGAGAAGTATGCTGCAGAGGAGACGCCGCCCCCCTAGAAGATGCAGAAAAAGAAGAAGAGAAATCGGACACGAATTCAAAAAAGAAAAATAGAAGGCGGGGCTTATATAAAGGTGGGGAGATGGATGACGTAACAAACGGTCTCGTATATTCTCATTTTTCGTATAACAATGAAGAAAATACGGGAGAAAACTGACCGATGGAAGACTGACTATATAGGCTAGAAATGGCGGAGAAGGGGCTGTATTTGAATATATATGGACCGTGGGGAGACAGGTGTGTGTGTGTTCGCAAATGGGTTTCCACTGTTGATTGAGAGAAACCGGAAACGATGGATACGGATGAAGACGTCGCTTTTTGATCTGGACGAAGGGATGTGGCTCTAGATTGATCGCGGTTACCTCGTAATCTGCCATCGTCTTGATTCAGTCTCGAGTGTTGCTCAGGAAAAAAGGGATCAAAAGATTTCTCGAGGCTTCCCTCTTGAATAGAATCCTGATGTTTCAGCCGGTGATAACCAGCTTACCTACGTGATAAAGAGATATCCCACCTACCTAGTTAAGCTTTGAACTGCATATGTCTGACGGCTCAAATCAGTTACTCATTCTCCAATAATGCAACAAAACTGTAACAATAGAAATCACGTTCTCCATATTTTATTTAACACCTTGGTTCGTGATCTATCACGTCAGAAAGCTTGACAGGTCATTGGTATGATGAAACTATGATGATGAAGCATTCAGTATCAAAAAAGTTTGGCTGAAAAAGGAAGGCATTTTCCTTTTTAAAAAAAGTTGAACCTCTGGGCTATAAAAGAAGTGTGATTTCTGTCAGTTAAAGTGTGAATTCGTTAAAGAAGACAGAAGGTTAGAGCTAATTTTGTGATTCAAACTAAAAACTGATTGCAAAAAGTAAATACGTTGATCATGTTAATTAACAGTATTTTGTTTTTTATCCTGTCCAAAACCAATTGTAAACAGTACCAACTTGCAGAAAACTAACTAGGGAAGGCCCTCGACTCGGTCTGGAGTTATGGGACGTGACCAATATCATTGGAAAGCTGAGAAAACGCTGATTCCAAATATATATTCAGTTTTTGCCCTCGAGGCCTGGTATTCGAGAAAAACGAGGTCAAAGTTTGGACCCTCTGACAAGTCATTACCTTTCCGACGTGTGAAAAATATCGGCAGCGTGGTGTAGGTGGTAGTGAGGGGGCATGGCATGGGGAGGGTTTGGGTTCGGTTCCCGTTCACGCCAAATTTTTTTTGCATTTTTTTCAATCAGCTTTTATGATTCTCTAACCAGGTCTGCCACACTTTTTCAAGATTTGGACTATGTTTTATTGATTTTCATGTAAAAATAACTAATTTTGAGAAAAATAATTTTTCAAAAATTTGTCCATCACTTGATGGTCCAAAAGTGATGAAGTACTCGGATAAATTTTCTCGGATTTTTGTTTCAAATTGTTTACATTTACATGAAAATCAATAAATCATAATCCAAATCTTGAAAAAGTGTGGCAGACCTGGTTAGAGAATCATAAAAGCTGATTGAAAAAAATGCAAAAAAAATTTGGCGTGAACGGGAACCGAACCCAAACCCTCCCCATGCCATGCCCCCTCACTACCACCTACACCACGCTGCCGATATTTTCCACACGTCGGAAAGGTAATGACTTGTCAGAGGGTCCAAACTTTGACCTCGTTTTTCTCGAATACCAGGCCTCGAGGGCAAAAACTGAATACATATTTGGAATCAGCGTGATTTCAGCTTTCCAATGATATAGGTCACGTCCCATAACTCCAGACCGAGTCGAGGGCCTTCCCTAGTAAGAAAATATGTTGTTTTTTGTTTCTTTTTAACTACGTCTTTAATTGATGACGTAAACTTTAATCTCTCAAATACTAAAAAACATTTTCAGCCAAAGCGAAAGACAACAACAAATTAGGTCAAGGCGTTTTTGCATTCTTCGAGAAATCGGCAACTATATGAATCCAGATTTCAGGTTTCCAGAAATGTTTTTCATGATATTGTTTACCGATAACTTGTCTACGTAGGTATATACACACTTCTAGTTAGATCAAAATCAACAAAAATTCCGTTCACTACAAATGTGATAAGGTGATGATGATGAAAGGGCAGACTGGCCCAAGTAACTATTTCATCCCCTGAATCAGAAGAAGAACGTCATCTAAACAATTCTGACGTCTTATGACTATGAGGCTACAAGTAATGGTCATTACCACATTCTAGCTAAACCTTCTAGACAGAAGTCACTTCTCAGACCCACAAGATTTGCCATTTTATGGACGTAGAGAGATCATGATTAGCCTTGAGTATATATGTGTTTAGGTCGTCATATAGAAATCTTTTTCTCCATTTCTTTAGTCGGAAATGGTGAGAGAAAAAGAAGTTGATCGAACGATGAGGGATATCGAAAAAAACTTAGTATGAGATGGAAAGAGAAGAAGGGGATGGACATGATCTGTTGATTTCATTTGATAGTAGAATTGTAATGGGTTGGATTTCGAAATGAATGAGAAAGATACTTTCGAAATGAGGACAATGATTTGTTAGATGAATTATCATGTAGGTGAGCCGAATTTTCATGAAGATGAACAGCCATATCTATTTCAAAATCGGTACCAAGCATTCTACTTTTTCTCCAACAATCTTTCTCTTTATAAGCGAATCCCACTGGGTGAGTCCTGGTCAAAAAGACAATAACCTTTTGTGTATCCTTCACCCAAATCCTTGTTCCAACTAAAATTGTCTATCAAACCTATCCGTTGTTCTTTTCCAAATCACATTAATCTTTCACACATCCCTATTCTAATCCCAGACCACTCGTTTTGCAGCCCCTTTCTTCTCTTTGACAGGTCATAATATCTGCATCCAAAGTGTCTTTGTTCGACCACCTGGTGTCTATGACCATCTTCCGTTTTCTTTTTTGGTCAACACTGGAATTCCCATCTTACCACACAACCCGAATATGTTTGTTGTCTATATTGGGTTGAAGGTTTTGATTGACCGTCTCCCCTCAATCGGTTTTTTTTCAGACATAAATACTTATAATAAGTTATGAAACTTTTGTCCCGTACGGTTTGCCATTACGATTTCACTTCCCCCGAAAAGAGGGTTTTCAAGAGTTTTTTCTCGGAATGCGTGGGTGGGGAGGTGGCAATTGTGTATTGAACACGTCGGAAAGGAGAAGGCGATGAAAATGCAAATGTGAAGAGGGTGGGGTAATAAATGGCAAGAAAGGAAGATGAGTAGGATGGAGGAGAAAGATCAAAAAGTAAACCAGGGCAATCTAGAGGAAATTGAAGGGATGGATCCTATTATAGCGGAAGTCGTTAGGCTTTGGCAAAGATTGTTGGCGCTAATGAGCAGAGGGGAAGTGATGAGATCTGAGATTAGGATTCTGAATTAATTGCGTTCGGACGATAGGTTTTATACTGTAGATGAAGCTTCACAAGGTTTCCTTGAGTTGCGTAAAGTGGTGGTTGAACGTATTTATGGCCAGAATTATGAGCAAGACTAGGTAATATATTGGGCATACTTTCCGTTTCCAGAGACCGCCAACTCCCAAAACACATGATCAAACTAACAAACTTTCGAATTGAGACTGTACTGAAACTCTCGAAAGACTTCTGGGATCGTAACCCAGCCAAAACTTCATTGAACTTTTCAGCAAAAAAAACTCGTTGTGATTTTTGATAAGACAAACAAATGTTTTGATTGAGGGAGGTCCATAAGGAAGTATCGATAGATCAACGAAAGAGGTGTACACAGACTAAACTACAGTTTCCAGTTGCCATCGTAAATTATGAAAGAGGTTGTAATAGTCTGGGCTTTTGAGGAAGTTGTGACATTCCAGAAGAATATTGAAGTTTTGAAAGAAACTTTTAAAAACAAACTAAACAATTGTTGACTATTCTCCAAAACTGTTGCAAGTAGTGAAACCAATCTAATTATACAAACCGTTACCGATCCTCTTGAAGTTTCTAGTTTGATCTCGCCCGAGTACTCCCAGCTACAGTACCTAAACCTATACCCAAGTCCACTCTCTCTGAAATTCCAGAACACCTCACAAGACCACTCATGTGAACTAATTACCTTCTTCCAAAAACGGGTGTCATAAACTTTTTGTTCGGATAATCGAATCAGTTCTTTTTCTTTTTTCTGGGTAAAGAGACAAGAGATCATATGATTTACAGTTTCCGCTTCCCAAATTGGTTGATTGTTTCTTAGATCAATTGGTTGTGTTCGTGGAGAATAAAAAAGAAGAAGATGATGAGAAAACCAAAGATTCGTATCACTGACGTCACGGAAAGATGATAACGGATGGATTGCAAGTCGAGAATGAAAATAAAATGAAAAAAAGAGAAAGAAATCGAGAAGATGTCGCAGGAGAAGGGAGAGACAATAGATACATGACGATTCGGGTTGACCCGCGCAAAAAAGAAATATATTTTTTCTCTCATTTGATGCAAATAGTACATTGGTATTTGTTAGTGATTCGTTTGCTGAATTTGTGATGATCTACGATCATTTCGAAACTATGAAGACCCGAATACAATATTAGAAACACTTTATTACGGTTTTGTTTGTTCGTGAGTTCCAATCGAAGAAACACAGAAATAGACAACAGATCTGACAGAAAAAGGGGGATCAGTTTATAAGTTTTTGACATTTCACTAACAGAAAAGGAATTGATTCAATCAATAAAAGAATTCAAAGAAGGACCATTGATGGGTTATGAAGGGGTCCGGAGAGTTCACGAGAACCCTCTTCACCTTGCGGATTCTTCGGGAACGAATCAAAGAATGACGCCTGAAAGGGATCACGGCGGTCGCGGTTCTGAAAGTAATGAAACATTTGAACGGTGCAGAAATAGTTAAAGTTTTGAGAATTTTCTCTCATGATTTGAGGTGCCTTGCCCTTATCAAACGTGAAACGTCAGCATCGGGCTCGCAACAGAACTCACAAATTTATTGAAGAACATGTCACTTCTTCTCTTATGTTTCTCAAGCTTCTTGAAGTAATCCTCGAACTCTTTCTTAGTTACGACACCATCACCTAAAAATACAGAAATTCGGGACCTTCCATTTTCAATGTTCCACTTACCATTCCCATCAAATCCATGGAATCGCCTCGATTGATGCTCTAGAAACGGGCGGTCTGACAATAAGAACTCGGTGAACGTGAGTTGTCCATCCTTGTTAGAGTCGATTCGTTGAAATTCTGGAATAAACATTTCTCTTCAGATCAATAGATCAAATAGATCAAACGTGACCTATAGAATTCGTGTGATCTATGTTCTAAAGTTCTTGACCACATTACTTTGGTGATTGATGGGGTAGTAGCAATCAATTTGCTATCATCATAATGCAAAATCATTCGTCAAACGATTCTAGCTAACTGACGAGGGAGTGGCACGATGCCGTTCTCCTCCTCGATACAAACCTTTGACATTCGGATCCGTCTTATCAATCGGAATCGGAGTAATATCCATTTTTGGGACTGGAGTAATCTGGCATAATACCAGTGGAAGCAGTAGAAAAGGTAGAAGACGACGCATTGTACACTCGGACCCCTGGTAAAACTTCTCTTTTATACTCTCCCACGATTCGGATACCGGATCTCATCATCCAGAAGAATTCTTCATTCTCCGATATGAAAAAAAGAAGAGAAAAGTAACGATGTCTCTCTACCGATTCAATTGTGTTATAACTTGTATATAGTGATCGGTTTTATAGGAAGAAACATCTAGATGACAGGGTGAAAAGAAAATAACTAGATTAAGATCCACGGTATGTCGAATAACCCCATGGGCTCAGTGTCAATGGAACATGATAATGTTGAGTTGGGTCATTAATCTGGAAGACAACTTCTACGTATGGATAGAAACTGTCGATTCCCTTGTTTTTGTAGAATGGTTGAGTCAAGTAGACGAGACGATAGGTACCAGCAATCAGGGCAAAGTCAGGGGAGACCCAATCGACTCGTCCATTATCTTGTGTGAACCTGAAAACAAGAATTGATTTTCAATGAAATATTTATTTCCACTCACTCGGCTCCAATCTTAGTCCATGCATCATTCTGTTGAATAAAAGCCAAAATCTGGATTCCAGCAGCTGGATGTCCGCCGGAAATGTCTAAGACGTGAGCAGAAATGGAAGCTGTCGGGACAGCCGGTGCCACAATTGACAGAAGAGAGGCTGAAATTCAACAGCTATGACTTTCAAAAACCAAAAACTTCATAAAAATAATAAAACGAAACAACTTACCTCCAACGAAAAAGACGAATAGAACTGAGAAGTTCATTGTGTATAACTGAAATAGTGTGTACATTTTTCTTATCAGTGAATGAATGAGCACAATCGATTTTGTATTAATTGATATGTTTACAGACAAAAAAGATGATTAACAAGTATACTCTAGGGAAAACTTCTCGAAACATGTTTATTTTATGTTTTTATTATTAAATCGAATTATTACGTAAACAAATAACAACAGAAAAAAAACACTTGGCATCTAGGTAATGTAGTTATGAACACATTCCTCATTTGCGAAATAGAGAATAAAAATTGCAATTCTTGACAAAAATTTTGCTTCACAGTCTAGAAAAGCCTTACGAAACTTTAAACTTTCAGTTTTCTCTAAAATACAGAAAGAATCAACTCGTAAATACATTTCACAATAAATGACTTCTGAAATCATCTGAAATTTATGATCCTCACTAGAGCTGTGCAGAAGTAAAATTTTTGAAAAGGGAGAAGGAAGAAGGAAGAAGGAAGTTAAAAAAGGCCCGGATGAAGGAAGAAGGAAGTCGAAGGAAGGAATTCCGCACAGCTCTGATCCTCACCTTTATCTTACTATTAGCATCTGACGGCCAGAATCATTTAGAAAACCAACTCACACCACCAGAAAAAATGTTGAAATGGATTCTGAATAACGAACAAAAAGTCACGTAAATTCAAAAAATGCCCCAAATACTTTTTGTTCAATCCATTTCAATATTTTTCTGGAGGAAACACAATCGTCTTCTAATATCTTGAACAACTGTGGAAATCGGTCAAGAACTTCCGATAAACCTTCAAGCTATTTCAGATTTGCATTTTCTGAGAATATTGCTCAAAATTTCAAAAATATTTGACTTCGTTGGGCAAAAAATAAAATTTTCAAATTTGGCCTGTCTTATATGGAATTTTCTGACGGGCCACAGATGAGATAATTCAATTGTTCAATATTGTCTTTGCCAGAAGGCAACCTATGCGCGAAGGGACAGACACATCTCTGTGCAGAATCAATGAATATTCGTGTAAGTCGTCTATCCTGCTCGTTTATGTTAGAACATCAGCGTTTTTTTTTTCGTATCCTCTCTCGCCAATTGATTTTCAAGTCCATCTAGAATCTCGACTGGATCAATATCCTCAACCAGAGTAATCACGATTCTGGATGAAAACCCGGAAATAAACCTTTATTTTCAAATTTTCCTCCAAAAACTCCTCGCCCCACGAGTCTCCTCACGATTGGCGCTAGCATAATTCAATAAACCGTATCCCTCACAATCAGACTACCGAAAATAGAAAGCTCCCATCAGATTCAACTTTTTTTTAACATCAATCAATTTGAAATGAGCCCCACCTCACGCCTGTACTCATTTCGACAATGCTGTAAAAAACCGCGACGCCCACGACTGAAAAATCAAAGTTGTCAGAATATGGGCAATGTGTGGGCTCATTTTAAACTTCTCAATCTCAGAATTTCAGAGGTGAAATCTGATACCTTGTAAACCTAGATTCTTAGGGATCTCATGAGAAAAATAAGCACAATCAAAAGAAAGTGAGAGTGTGAGACGATATACACGGTAGTCTGTGAACTCCTCTGTTTATTGCGCTGTCTTCTCACCCGCTGTTCAATTTCTTCTAATCCTATCCATCCTGATATTTCCAGATGTCAGCTCTTCCGATTCTCAAACTCCCAATCCTCGTTTTGATGAAGATTCTCAGAATAATTGATGTTGAGACAGTGTAAGTTAAAAATTTTCTCCCTTCCTTATCCAATCCAATTCTTCCAAGTTTTCAGAATCCCCATCTCATTATGCTCCCGTAAAATGTACCATCTTGTCAAAACCTTCCGAGATAAATCAGATACCCTCAGACTTAAAATGGACGGGATAGATTTAAGGGTACAACTTGCGACACCGGACGGCAATTACCATGAGGTTGAAGTCGTAGCAGGAACGTCTGAAACTGCTGAATGGGTAAAGATCGATGGTCACCTAGTACCCATCGATCGTTCGAGGAAACACCATGGCTGGAACACTTATTGGGACGATAAAGTAAAAAGAATGCAATCAATAATGGAGTATCTATCAGATCTATTTGGCATTAAAAATGTGACTACAATTATAGTAACCCGGGGTACAATGAGACTTCTGGATATACTCAAGGAGAGACAAGAGAATGATTATGAACTCGTCATATATCATCAATTAAGTGAAAAAGAATCTCATTTTATTTTGGAAAATCACCCTGCAAAAGTATTGAGAATCGAGGGATTTTCTCACAACTTTCCAATTGCAAAACACCTGAAATCAATTGACTCACTGATTGTAGGCTCGAAATTATCGATTACTCTCGATGATCTACTTGACATGGACTGTGTGGAGCTAGTTTTAATGGGTAATCGTTTAACTGGCACTGGACTCAAACGGATCCTCCAACACTGGGCTATTGATGGGTTCCGACGACTCAAGTATCTCAGATTACGTGTTTGGGACTTTAATTTGGAAGACGTACTTAGAGATCTTGATGGGTTGACTTACACTCGGATGGCAGGAAAAAGAACATATAGGTAAGTTGGGAAGGCACTCCGCTGGAAGGCAAATAATTGTGATTTTCAGATCAAATATTGAATATCCAACTTTTGGTCATCTACTTATTACTCGGAATGATGGTGTCGTCGCTTCGTTTGATTATTATCGACACGTAGGCATAGTTCAATTTGGTGTCTGGCCGGATTCAAAGGGAAACACTAATTAATACTAATAATTGTCTGTTTTTACTGCACACCTGTTTTAATGTTATCAATAAATCTGTTTCAGTCGGAAATGGTTATGATAATTGTATTCCTGACACTGCGCGCATCGAAATGAACCCCATATTGATCATCTTTGGACTACTATGATTTTCAGACTTGCAACGGGCCGGGCCGGGCCGGGCCGGAAGTAAAATTTCTAAGGCCCGGTCCGCGGCCCGGTCCGGCCCGGTCGGCCCGGAAGTTCAGTCCTGAAAAAATTCAAATTTTTTTTTAGAAAATTTCCCGATTATTTTTTGAAAAATATTTCTTAAGAACAACTTTTTGTAGGTTTCGAAGGTTGTTGAAAAATATACTTGAGGAAAAATAAGAAAAATGTTCAGAAAATAAATTTTTCGACAAAAAATTGTAGTGGAAAAAGTTCAAAAATTCAAATCCGGGCCGGGCCGGCGGGCCGGCCCGGAATCTTGCAAGTCTGATGATTTTTTGAGTATCGCCTCGCATGTTCTGAAGCAGGAGAGGTCAAGTTAGCATTTAAGAGACAATATCTGACTGGCTCGAGCACAGGCCATACAAGCCACGTTAACACATTTTCACGCACAAATTTGAAATTTTTATAAGACAGTTTTTCTTTTTGTTTATACAATTTTTTGAAAAAAAGAAATACATAATAAATTCAATTTATCTAGGAAAATTGAATCCTGTTGTTCATTTTCATGATTTTTAGAATGTCAACATCTTGTATCTTTCTCAACTTCCAACCCTGAAACTCGCCGGTTATTTTACAAAGAAATTTAAAGTTATCAAAATGAAAAGAGGAAAAATTCGCATCGAAACCACCAAAAAACAAGAAACAACAGTATAATATGCACGAAGAGATCGTGAAACCCATATGAATTGAAAATAAAACCTATAGAATGTACTTATAAACGCATTCCTCATTTGCGAAGTTGACCATGAACAATCGCATGTGGTGTCCTTGGACTGGTCTGGAAATATTCTTGCTTATAGATTCGAAAATCAACTTATACTTACCTGTAAATGGCATATCTTCTGTCTTTCAGCAACTGGAAAATGAAGTCGTGGAAGAGTTTCTTCTGGAGATTGTCTGGCTTGTGAATCTAAAATTAAATTAAAATGTCATCATACTTTATTTCAATTGCGAGATACCTCAATGTTGAATTGACAGAAAGTGATTCCGTTTTCATCAAACTTCCCATCATTGAAGAAATGATCAAACAATCCATACTCTGCACCTTCTCCGTCAATCCAAATATTGTCGATGAACTGAAATAGCATCGATAACCTAAGAATCTTTAATTGGCCAAAAAAATTAAAACTTAGTCGGTGCTGTTTGAAGCTTGAAGATTGTATTCAACTTACAGTTCTTTTTACCAAATTCTTCAAGAAATAGATAATATCAAGAGTAACAACAGTTTTCGTGGTATACGAGGCTGAAAAAACATCTGGAATTCGAGAATCTGGAGAAGGAGGAACAGAGGAGAATTACTTACTGTTGATAAGAACATTCGCTTCTGCGAGTCCGGCGGCATCTGCGACTGCAAATGGAAAATATTTGCCAGGAAGTTTTGTGTAAAGGTTTTCGTTGATCTCATGCATCGGATCAGCACCGAAGAACTCGGAGCCATGTGGGAGACCCTTGATAAGTTTCTCCTCAGCACCAGTGTCATGACCGATTCCAAGAGTGACAATAACACTTGGTAGTTGCTGGAAATTATAAAACAATTACGAAGTTTTCCATTTGCAACTTACCATTTTTGGTACAATGTGCCTTTTTGTCTCATCAGAATTTGGGTAATCTCCAATAAAAAGTCCCTTCATTTCTGGAATAACTTCACACAGCTTGATTCCTCTCCACAGATTTCCCCAGAGCTGAAACATGTAACACTTGAGTCCAAAAAACCAAAAAAGGACTCACCCCGTCCGGGTTCCCATCATAAATCGATATGTTTTTCTTCAAACAATCATGCCATGCACTATAGTTCTTTGCAACTTTATCAACTGCTGAGTCTCGTAGTCGGAACGATGTTGTACTGGTATTCAGACTACTGTAACTGATGTATAAGAGAAGTGATACGGATAGAACGGCGAAGAATGTGGCAGCACCGCCCCGACGCATCATCGTCAAGAGCCTCTGAAATAATTGAGATTAGGAATGTTACCAGAAGATACGATTATTGCTCGAACTTATAGCAAGGTGAATAAAAAACTAACCCGGGAGGCAAATAATTTAATGAGATTACAGTACGAAAAGGTTTCATAGTTCTCACGAAACACTTCCGTATTCTTGAACTTAGAAAAATAAGATCTAGAATTCATTTTCAGTGCGACAGACACCTTCTTCAGTTTGCCGTTCAAGAGTGAAATATCCCGAAGACGAACGGAAACATGCCAAAAACCGGAAAGGTAGATGCCGGTTTCAGTGTTCTCTAATTTGGACATCAATGCTAAGCACTCTACGGAAACAAAAATTGCGGGCAGATTTAAGCTAAGATATGATCGTCCGTTAAACAGAAAAAAGTCAATGCTATATGCTTGAAAAAGGACTAGTTGTTGGAGGGAGAAAGAAAAAAGAGGAATCAAACTATTCGTTTCCGAACTTTCGTTTGTGGGAAAATGCAGTTTCATGCAGAGACAAAAGTTTCGAGACCACACGACACTGTTAGTTTTTCTGTATACCTGAAGACAATGTGCCTAATAGGATTAATTATTTCCAATAATGACTTATTTGAAACTCCATTTCTCAAGTTTTCAAATTCTTCAAAGTTTTGTATCACATTTTCTTTGAACTATGGAGTTTTCTCAACCGAATGACCTCCAGTCTGAATTTTTCTAGTTTTCTCAACTTGGCTATTGAAGTAAGTACAAGAAAACATTAATTTACACCATAATTTGAAAATCGAAAATCACAAGAGAAAGGCTTATTTCACTGTTCTATTAATCTGTACGGAAGAAGTAGGAGAAAAGAAACCGTGATAACAGGAAAAACGGTTGAAAAGGAAAAGTGATAGAGACAATTGATGACCGAAAAAGGGAAAAAGAGAGCAAATAATAGGATAGAGAAGACGGAGAATATCGTAGTTTGTTTTATTGAGTTTTGTATTTTCGAGATTGAAAATTTGAATCTATACGAATTTTTTTGAGCTGGTCAGTTTCCTAGTTGGTGCATTTAGTAAAAAAATCGCGGTGTAGCCGCGAAAATCCAGCTGGAATATACAAACTATAATTATCATAACAAAAAAGCGTTTAAGAAAAGATAACTAAAGGTTTTCAAAACTATGACAAAGGATTCTGCTCTTTGGCTTTCTTGTTAGAATATGATACTGAGGTGTGGCTCGTGATTGATAGATTGAGAGAGAGGGGGAATTTCCTGCTAATAACTGTTAGCTGATCAGTTTCCTAGGTAGTGCATTCAGTGTTCTCAAAAGTTGTATAGCTGTGAGAACTGCTTGAGGGGAAGGAGTTTTGCTTGTTTCCCCACAATTCTGACGATAATATTCCAACCAAATATATTTTGCAAACGGAAATATAGATTTTCAAAAGTTATCATCTGCCACGAAAAGAGAGAAAAGCAATATAGTTTCGCGACGGAGAACACCGAAACTCTCCGACCCCCTTTTCTCTTTTTCTTGCAAAATTTTGCAAATTCGCCGCATTAGAAAAAATTGCAAAAAAGACAGTTCGACCTGCTTTACTTTTTCCTCAAAATCAGAAACAAACGAGAGTGATTTGAGTCGAAAAGTGTTCAGTTTTAAGAGTGGCATACATCGTTAAAAAGCGATGAACTTCAACAAATATTGATAAATTTCAATTCAAAGTTTTGTTTGCTCAGACTAGGAAATGATACTTTTATCTTAGAATGTAAAAGGAAAACGAACACAGTTATATTAAAGTGACTGAAGATGATTCCAGGTTGGGTGCAAAAATGAAAGTTGAAGATTGTACAGCGGAAACGTGTCGTGAGTGGGAAAAGAAAAAAGAACTAAACTGAAGTTTCTTCTTTCTCGGAAAAGGGGTAGACCTCCGAGACAAAATACGAAAAATTGGGAAAATGTACTAGACTCTATGAAATGTGAAGTGCGGAAGATCAGACATTGTCATGGATACCCGAGAGGAAAACTAGTCTCGACCATCCGAGTATTCACCATCTTCCTCTTTTTCAATATTTTACATATTTCACTTGATAAATATTCTTTTTTCAGTCTCATAGTCTTTTGTATATAAAGCAAACGAAAACACTTACTTCACAGAACAATGACCGCCCTTTGAAGACTTTGAATTGAAAGAAATTTCTGGAACGATACGAGGCAAGGTATCAAATTCTATATAAAATGGAAAGTTGTGTTTGGAAAAGAAGATTTCAGCAAGAGTTTAGTAAAACAAAAATGGGCGTGCACTTCTCCTCTTCTGGTCTATTTGAGCAGCTTTCCGTTTGCAAGTTTTCATGTTTCATGTTTTATTTTTTTGCGTGCAAAATCTGTGTCGGTGAGGGTCGAGCTTTTGAGTTTTCGATACGTATAGAACTGCATGGTTATCCGCTTTCCGGTATAGAAGTTTCATGGTTCGAAATACTGTGTGCCCACAGTGATTTTCTAGCCGATCATTTGAATTGCGGTCCGTAATGGTGTTATTCAGGTCATGTAAAAGTGTATTTTAATACACTGTTTCCTTATTCACGAGCGCCGAAAAACTATTTTTTTACAAATCTCAGTTTAGCGTTCGTCTAACAGCGCTTTTCCCTATTTTTACATTTTTCGACATGTTATGTAGAAAAACTGTCAAAGGGGGGAGCATAGTAGAAAAATGGGAGAAAAACATGTTAAAAAATATATTTTTCACCGTTCGTGAATAAGGTAAAATATTTATTAAAATACATTTTTGAATGATCTGAATAATCCCTTTACTGAGCGTCAGATGCTGGTAAAAGTGAGGTCATCATAAATTCTTATGATTCAGGAAAATTAGTGAGAATACAGATGTTGCCATAATCGCTGTTTTCTTTTTCTAGCTGAATATCGGTTATAATCTCTTCAGACTCGGTCAATCTGTAAAATGCGGCTTTCTTATCGATACATGAAAATATAGTTTTCCACTGATGATGCTTACAGAAATATACTTTTCAGAAAAAAGAGATGTTCATTTCCTGAATTTTCGCTCTCTGATCTCTTGAATCTAGACATTCATCAAACAGACTATGCACACAGAAGCACAAACTATGGTATGGTTAAGACATCATGGTGCACACTCTGCATCCGCTGAGCTGATCTCATGGAAACACTGTTAAAGTTGGGATGCCACAGTTTCTAGAAACTTTGATCCTCAAGACTTATTTTACAGTTACAGTACCGGGTGAGCTGTCGTCTTAAAATAATCATAACTTTTTAGGGAATGTCCGTACAAAAAAGTTGTCAACTACAAAAATGAAGTTCTACTTTTGATCTGTACGATCCATTAAAAATCTACTAGATGGGACAATCCATATTACCATGACACACTCTCAAAGTTGGACCTTTTCAACTGAAAGTGGCCAAAGTTTATCACCTTATGATCGGTACTGTATAATACTATAAACATAATCATATTGCAGTAAGGTCTAAAAAGTTAAATCTGCAGAGATCAAAATCGATCATGAGCATTTGTGTCAAGGATAAAGCAAAGAATATTACTAGCCATTCACTTGTTACGATAGTTTTTGTCTAAACACTAACGAAACAGTCTACAAATGGATTCTGACTTTGACAAAAAATGGAACCAGTGCAGTAAACCAACATAACCAACTCTAGGCGCAAAATTACAAACCAGGGAGGAAATTTTCGTTTAAAATGCAATATATGTATTGTATATTTTTGAGTCATGAACGACAGTTACTTTGTATTCTTCTGTGGTTTCCCTTTATTAGTTTTTTCTGACTCGTTCTATTTTTCAAGTTTTCAATACTACTTTTTTAAAAATAAATCAACAAACACATAAAATTTTTCAATAACTATTCTCGCTAATAAACTTTTTCGCACAAATCGGATCTCTAAAATTGACAAAAAACAATCGGATATGGTTTCCTCGAATCGGACGGAAAAACGCATATCTCTGGTCTTCGTAAATTCTTGTGATGAAATTTTTAAATTGATTTTTTCGTATCGCATCTGGTAAATGCATCTGAAAATAAATATTCAGCTGATATCAGATAATGAATTTGGCTACCTCCATATTAAACTGACAAACAGTAATCCCCTCTCGATCCAGCTGTCCTCCGTTGTAAAAGTACTCAAACAACTCATATTCTGCGTACTCTCCGTCTACCCAGATATTGTCATAGAACTGAAAAAAAAACAGTTTTAATCTAAAATCAGAATCTCAAAAAGAAGAAAACTCACCGTTTTTCCAATAATCCCTTTCAGAAACTGCACGAATTCAACATGAATTACTCGTTTCTCAACATACACTCCTAGAAAACCGGATTTTTTGAGAAAAAAATTCAAATTACCATCCAATAGAACAGAAGCCGTTCCCATCCTAGATGAGTTTCCAACTGCAAACGGGAAAAATGTTCCAACTTTTGAAAAGAGTTCATCGTTCCCTTCTACAATCGGGTCAGCCCCGTAGAATTGGACAGAATAGTTGCCAATTCGCTAAAATTTTTCAGTATTCGGGAGATGAATGAAACTTGTAAAACCTTACTTTTTTCATTTCTTGCTCGGCATTCACATCTTGTCCAACTCCCAGCGTAACCACACTCATGACTGTATTCCCACAAATTGGAAGAATCGAATATTTGGTTTCATCCAAATTATTGAATGGTTCCATAACTATCGTCCTCAAATCATTCAACATCTCACACTTTTGTACTGGATTTTCCAGTTGATTCCAGAAAGTATTATCATCAGATGACATCAGATATTCCATCTCTTCTGACATACATTCCCTCCATTTATAATAAATTTCAGATGAGGTACTGGAACTGATTAACTGAAAGGACAACTGTAGAAGAAACTCCATCAGAAAAGACTCACTGGTAAACTTCTTAAAACTGGAATTCGATTGTGATAAAAATACAAAATGGCAGATAACAATGCAGCAAGTAAGAGTAAAGTTGAAGATCGCGTCATATCTGAATAACAAAAAAACTGTGAGAGAGTGGTGTGAAACCGAACAAAAAGGGGGATCAAACGAGCGACAACCCGATTTATTCGGTAATGATTCTTTGGATTTTTCACTCACAAAAACACAGTCTACGACTAGAAAACATAGGTTAGTTGCAAAATATACATTGACTGTTGTATACAGAGCTAGTGAATGCCAACAGAACAAAAAATCGTTTGTTCGGATAATTATTTCAATAATTAATTACTCATATTCAGTGCCGGCCAAAAAATATCATATTTAGCCTTTTTTAGTTGAAAATTCCCAACTTTGATAGTGCGTCATGGTAAAACTAACTGTCCTACAAAATAAATTTTTATGGATTGAACAGACCAAGAATAGAACTCCACTTTTGTAGTTGACTTTTTTGTACGAACTTACAGTTACATCTCGACAAAGTAATTTATTTCTCAAATCGCCCTATTTCAGTGCAGAATAGTGAGATTTTTGTGCTATCCACTTTAAATTACTGTAACTCTCTAGGAAGTGTCCGTACAAAAAGGTTAATAACTACAAAAATGAAGTTCTACGTTCAATCTATACGTTCCATAAAAAGTGTACATTGAGGAAGAAAATTGTTTACTATGACTCACTCTCAAAGGTGGACATTTTCAACTGAAAAAGCAACATATGATATCATTTTGGCCGGTACTGTAGTTATTGGTGGTTATTGCGGATATGAAATAAATTACTTCAGAAAACATACCCCACGATTGAATCCAAGTTTTCATAAATAACAAATATTTCCTCCTCGTTGCCATAATCTTCAACTTTTTCCATCGAATCCTACCTGACGAAATACTAGCGAAAGGAAGTTCGAACATTAGCTGAAATGGAAACAAAGAACAGATGCAATCCCCTTTTATACATGATTTTCCAAAAAACAACAATCATAGTTTTTCTAACTTGCCAACTATTCACAGACACTATCTGATCCCTTTGGATGCGCCGCATCTTGGCACACCTTTTCGGTATATTTCATCCGTCTTGAATGTCTCGAAACATGTCTCGAAACGACTTTCGATTATCGCTACATCATGAAAAATAGATCAAATGATTTTCTTTTTTAAATATTTTTTTACTCTTTCTGAAAATCTTCTTGAGTCCATCCGACGCTTCATACAGGGGTATGTTCTCATTTTCAGAATTTCAGACAACCGATTATCCCGGTTAACGTCATATGAAGGTTCAAAACGATGTATTCCGTGCCCTCTGTGTTGTTTATGTTTGCTGACCGATGAATCAGAAATTATTGTATTCATGAGAAATGTATCATCTCACTTGTCAAACAGCTGTGGGGGATGAAAACAGCTTACATCAGGATGATGATATATGTGGATCAAATTTGCGTTTATTCCCAGAAATATTGTGTTCATGATGCAATTATAAAGTTAATTGTTTCTTTACATAAAATTAGATAAATTAACATTCCATTTATTCCCGAATTCCTCAACTTCTCGCATACGGAACCTCAATCATCTGCTGTGTTCCTCCGAAAGTCTGTATCGGAACTCCTCGTTGAGCTGGGAATCCAAATCCATGAGTTATTGGTGGATATCCTCCCATTCCACCTTGACTTGCATACATTCCTCCCATTCCAACCGATCCGCCCATTCCAGAATTATCCGATGAACAAGAGCAGTCCATCTGATTGGCCAGAGCAATCAGTTGAGCTGAAAAATTGACATTTTGAAAAAGGAGAAGAGGTTTTTCTCGTCATTCACGGAAGATTGAACTTGATTGACATTGCTTGAATTTTCGAAAAAAAAACAAGGATAGACGACCGAACGTTTTTTCTCACGAAGTTCATGTTGTTGTTCAGAAATTATTTTGACACGTTTGTGATTGTTTTTCGAGAAAACCGAAGTAGTAGTTTTCTGGATTTCGTGAGAATCTTTTTGATTCTTGTTAAATTTTGTTCTTCGTCTAGACAGAGTTCATGAATTGTATTTCACCTTTCCAGTTCACTGAGTTTTATTTTTTCTTTTATTGCATTGCGAGGATGCTTTTTGGAAAAACTTTTTTTGAAGTTCTCGGGCAGTGACGTTTTTTAGCAAACCAATTGAACATATGGGTTTCTCGACAAACCATTGGGTCACTTCTCCTCAAATTAAATGCCTAATGAGAAGCCTACCAGAGACTTTCTCTATCTTCTACGATTACTAAGAACTAACAAACTTTCATTGGGAGCCTTGCACATATTTGGCCAATACTAAAACTCACTGAAATTCTCGAAACCATTCTTCGTTGCCGATTGCCGATTGATGATTTCTTGTTGTCGTCTCACTTGCTCCTGAAATATACATATCTCCCGAAATGCTCTGCTTTCTTTTGAAATGTTTCCGATTCAACGCGTCAAAATAAAAGAATACGAAAGTATACTAGACGCCCTTTCCTGATTCTATTCTCGGAGCGAAGTGACAGAATAAAAAAAAGAAAAGAAGCACTAAAAATTCCATTTGGAAAATGAACTATACGAGATACTCCTTTTATGCTTTTTTTGCTATTGACGGGTCACCGTAAACTTATTTTTTCATTTTTTTCAAGTGATGTCAGTTTCTGCTTTCTAGGGGATATAATCTTTATGCTGAAGAGAAAGAAAAAGCCCCACATTTTCTGAATCATAAAAATTAATTGTTTTTATTGTCTTATTATTCAAATGGTTCCCAAATCAGAAGTTAGTATTTCTAGCTCCCTTTTCATACCTGAAGTTGAACAATTTGCTGCTGAGCCAATGCATTAGCATCCATTGGTGCCGGAGCCAATGGATTTGTGCTCTTTGATGTACACTTGCAGTTGAAGGCAAAGTTTACTGAAATATCTCACTAATCCATTAACAATACCCCTTCATTATTCTCAGAACGTCATCTAAATGAGACATTGTTCTCCTCAGAACTATGTTTGTTCCCATTATATTCCGGGGTTGTGATTTGTAGTCAAATAGAGTTGTTCTGATGTTCAATTTCTGATCTGATCTCAGGCATAACATACACTCTCAGGTTACACTTTCTCACTAATCAGCACAAAATGATGTGATCTAAGCTTCATTATGTTCCAAGATATGCCTTATTAATCCTAATCTTTCAACATATTTGAGATAACATTTGGATTAAAAGTGAGTACTGTAGGAGACTATAAATCATAAGTATCTCACCTTGATTCATCGCATTCTGTCCCATTCCAAACTGTTGTCCCATTCCCATTCCATTCATGAGACCTTGGCGAATGTAGATGGATGGGTCGATTTGCTCCGAAATCTCAGGTTTTTCTTTATCAGTCGCCGCTTTTTCGGATTCGCATAGGACCTGTAATGAATTAGATATTTCTAAGATTTTTATTAAAACTTCTTGAATAATAAGATGGTAAGGCTAACGCCGAAAAAACAAGAAAGAGTTGCATGTGCCAAAATTATGACCAGTCTAGTTAGCTATTCCAAAAACAATGAATTCATAATGAGTAAGCTCTTTAACTCTGTCTGTAAGTTACTTACCGTTGAAATATAAACCAATACAGAAATAAAAATACGTAGAAACATTTTTCGAATTGGTTGTGAGACAGATGTTTCTTCACTCAACCACTTTTGAGATCTTTTTTCGTTTTTTCTCAATGCGGATTATCGGGATCCAGCTAGTTACGACACCAGCTTATGACTTTTGTAATGGTTTTTCGAAGAATATGAACACCGCCAGTCCGGTTCGTGTCGATCGCGGAAAAAGAGAAAAAGTGAGGAGAAGGATAAGCTTGAAGTACACACTTATGTGCTTACAATAGTTTTTTGATGACGCATCATTTCGGTGAATTGGAGAAACGTTTTGGGATATTTGTTCCAAAATGAAGTGGGAAGAGGAACCTGGAAGGAGGTTTTTCAAATAAGATAATGGGAAATATATAATTTTCCAGCTGGTCCAACACCCAGACATCCCTCAATTTGTCATGCAAGAACAAATCACAGAGTTTTATTGGTAAACATCATTCTGAGATACTATGAATCAGTGCTTCTTATTTTAGGAATCCACGTAATTCCTCAATTATCATATTCTATTTCAAAATTGAAACACCACAAATTTCAGTTTCCGGTCTTGACGTCAATCTAAGATCTTATTACTCTCCGAAAGACTTCTTTCTATTTAGAGTTTGTTTCCGTTTTTCCCGCACTTGTTGCTCTTTCTATTAGTTTATGTTCCAGTAATTTGCACAATATTTTTCTCCAGACACTTGTTGTCATTTCCATCTAAAAATAATATCATTTCCGGTTTTCTTCGGGGCGCAAAAAGTTGGTGTGAGATCGTTGAAACCCACGCACTATTTCCATGTTTTCATCAGTTTGAATGTTGTGGTCAACATCTGAAATTGGCATGTTTTCAGAGCAATTTAGCACTTTGTTAATGTCTTTTCGGTCAGATACCAGTGCGAAGTCTTTCAATTGCTGTCAAAAATAGAGTGCATATATTTATTTATGAAATTTTTTAAAACTATTCCGTGAACCGTTTAGGTTATTTTAAGGCATACAGATTTGCTTTTAAGTTGGGATCTACAGCTGTTTTGCTGGCGATTTGGACATCATCACTTATGGAAGCAACAGTCTCGATAACTTTCTTATTTTTGACAGAAAGCCGCCCATTCTGTGCCCACTGCTTTCAGCTCTTGTGGTACAATACATCTTGGGGGCTCTTGACATTACTCTGAAGCTAAAGATTCGCGGCACCCACCCATTGTTTCAGTCATCACCAGTTACTTCATACTGATCTCTGTTGAAACCCTCAATAGACATCGTCATAAAATGTTCCCACCCGCAGTACAATTCCGCTTTGAATTTTGAATGACATTCACTCATCTTTTCCTTTTTCCCAAAAATAACCTCCCCCTTATCCCAAATGTAAATCCTATTGTTTCACACCATTCCTTGTCTCTTTTTTCCATTTCCGTCCTGAAACAACCCCCTCAAAGCTCATTTACTATGTCTCGTGGAGTGGGAATAAGTTCAAGTAAATAGGATCTCGTTTAAATTTGTTTGTCTTCTTTCCCCAAATTGACACATCATTTTCTATTCTTCTTTCTTTTTGACACGTCGTCGATGAGAATTCATTCGATTTTGGGTTCGATTAATTTTATGATTTTTGAAATTATATAATGTGATATACTGTGATATCATATCAATCTGACCAGCTGGGGTGTGGGAATCTGGAATTGTTTTGAAATAAGAAATTCGATGAGAAAGAGAGTCATTTGACATTTCGACTAGACTGGAATTCTATCTTTAAGATTCTGGAAAATCCTTATTTCTGTGCAAATTATGTTGTTAAGTAACCTGTAACAAATCGTTTGTTGACGTGGGAACTCAGATTTTGTTATAGTCTAAATCTCGAAAACTTCCTGGATACTTTCTAAAAAACACGGTACTTGAAGGAGTAAATCTAGTTATCAAGAACTCGTCATTCCTATTTTTTAAGCAATTTTTGTTCCTCTCGCTCAATACGTTGGTACCAAGAATCTGAAAGTTGTTAATTCGAATTCCAGATTGTTTGATGTCTTTCATGATCCCTCAAGTCCAGCTTCCTCATTTTCTTGTGCCATTTTAGTTTGCTGTTTCTTCTTTGCAATTTCAAAACAAGGAAACCCCCTTTTTCTTCTTTTAATTGTCATCTTTTCCAATACCACGTCTCATCCCTTCATACGTAAAACTTCCTTTCCGGTCGTGAGTTCATGCCCACTATTATTTCCGTTTCGTTCTGAACTTCAGATTGCGGAAACTTGAAACCGAAAAGTGTATCCACGTGCTCATCTCATTCCTAATCCCCATGCCCAATGCATCCTATTGTGTCCCCTATTGTATGTATCTACCAACATTTTTTCCAGAAGAAAATAAGCCCCGCCCCTTTTTGCTCCTTTCTTTTTCTTTTACCCTCTCTCTTTCTACTCTTGACATCATCTTCTCACTTCAATTATAGACTACTCCAGGTAACACATTCCCGCTCTTGGCTCCCAATACAATGGCTTCATTTGTCATGCTCTCCCTTCTGGTTGTATGCGTTCTCTTTGTTTGTGCCACTGCTTCATCCTATGGTGAGATCAAAAAGAATGAAAAATAGTAATGAAAACTGAGTCATGTTCCAGTTTCCGTGGACAAGCGAGTCGACGAAGTGATGCCGGAATTCCAGAAGAGTCTCTTCCAACTCCTCGATAAGCGGTAAGTGCTTGCTTTGTTTTTCATTAAACTCTTCTTCAAATCTAGTTTACTTAAAACCAAACAACTGAAATTTCAGACCACCAGTGATCCACAGCCGCGCATCTCGTGTCGACTGTATGCTGGCTCTCCGAAGTTTCGAACTCTGCCGCAACTTGCTCTAAATCCCGTTTTCCCTTTATTGAACAATCTGGTTGAGTTGAAATGAAAATGAGAATGGAATAAAACTATTTATGTGTTTGAAGAAACTTCCTAATCTTTTTTCTTTTCATCCACGGTATCTTTCGTCATCTTGATATGAAATCTTGCTTCATTTACCTTCCCGCTATCCAGTGTTCTCAACGAGCTATCTTTCGGATAGCACTCGATTGTTGTCTGGAAATTGGCTACTTTCTAGTAATTGAAAATTTCAAAACCTACAGGTGTATTGAAGGAGATATTAGCCAGTTTCACCATCTGATACGGTTGTTCGTAGCCCCTTTGATTGGCATACGGGAAATAGCAAGAGGGAATTCCGGTCTTCGGATAGTACTCAAATTGCACGTCGTCCTGAAAATCATAATAAAAGTTTTTTCCAAGACGTGGAACTCACATTAGATTTACACTCAAATTGAATACCAGTTCCACAACACAAATCTCCATCGTCGCATTCTGTTTGATTGCTAAGAATTGGCGCCCATCCGACAATCTTGTTGAGTCTCAACATGATACATGGTTGTCCTTTGCTGAATCCAAAACCATGTTCCAAGTTTGCGCTGAAAATGTTTGATTGGAAGATATTAGCACGGAACGCTTCTTACAACCGCGCTCTACCGAAACAGAAGAAAATTGTGGGTTCTCGAGGGCATTCAGTTGTAAGAAGCGTGCCGAGATGATTTAATATGAACACGTTCTCTCAAAAAGAACTCACTGCGATAAAACACATTCTCCGAATCCAGTGAACCTATCAAACTGACATGATTTGTCAACTGTCAATGATTGATTACTACACAATCCCTTTCCTATCACACGTGTCTTGATCGTATCTCCACCAGAATATTCTATAAATGTCAGGCCCTTTTAAGTGCAAAACGCACATCAAAAACCAACTTTTCAACAATTGTTTATAGCGAATCAAGTAGTTGAGATACGACTTAAACTCATAAATATTCCATTCCATCACATTTATGTTGCCCTCCTCTAAGAATCTGCGTGGGTTTGGGTCGAATGTAGCTTCTAAAAAATGGGTAATCATGTGGAAACTAGTCAAACAGAATTGCTCACTTGGAACACCGCCGAGAAAAGATCCATGTCCAAAATAAGTGGGAAATTGTGGGTCGAGACGAGAATAATTGAAATAGACCAGAAGGATTGCAAGGATGATGGCTAATCCCCAGAGGACAGCAAGGTAGATAAAAGAGAAAATGTATCCGTAGGGACCTGTATCGAATTCTGTTCCATCACTCATTTTCGGTCCTCGACGGCCCATACTGGAAGAAGGAAATCTGTGTGTCGGGATGTCTGGATATCCGTTTACCTTTGCGTAGAAGCTGTCGATTTCTGACTGACCATCGACTGATTCGTCGTCTTTTCTGTCATCTGAGTCTTCGTTGACTTGACACTTCGATCAGTTTTCTGCTCCGTCTTTTTCGACGATTTCTCAGTTTTGTTACTCTTTTCCGAAGCACCAGTTACTGCACTATTCGCGGTTTTTGAAGAGTCTGGAACGACATTATGTCAACGTTTCTGTTGCTGAATTGTGTATCCCAGAGGCTCCTCCAATATCAACACTTCAAACCCACTTGGCTTATCTAGAAACGATTTTTTTTCTTGCGAGCCATCGCCAGAGGAAGAGTTCCCAATCATAACGAAAAGAGAAGTTCTTCGTTTTCTTCGAAATGAATCCCCCATTCATTTTTCCACGTACAAGTTCCATTTCCGTACTATAGAAAACCAAGAATCGTCATTTTTTCCCGTGATCTGGGGCACAACAATAGAGGGCGACGTGTTCAAGCTTTTTGAAAACGGCTGCGCAAACAATGATTCTTCATCTCTTCTTTCTCCCCATAACTTTGATTTTTTCAATATTTCGAGCATTGCTTTAGAGACTGAACACAATGCAACACATCTGCAGAATCATGAGATTTCTTATTCTTTGCTCTTTGTTTTCTGCAGTTTTTTCGACAACAGAAGTGGCGATACGGCAGAAAAGACAAATGAATATTTGTGGAACTTATCCTAATCAATTCTACTCAATGTTGCGTAAGGATTTTACATAGTTTCGAAACGCTAAAGTTTCGACATGATTCGGAATACATTTCTGAATTGAATGAAGCTTTTAGATTAGCGCTTTCCAAGGCATCCAATTTCAGCCTGCAGCTACTGGACCTCTCAAACTGTTCGTAACCCGAATATGTGCGATAATGGTGGACGAAAAGTTGGTGTAGGATGCTACTACAATTATCAGGTAAATATCCTTGAAGTGACTCATTTTCAAATCCAAAATTCCTCAGTGCACACCATATGGAGCCGGCGTGGTTTGTGTCAACAACTGCTGTTGCACAACGCCAACTTTCACGACTCGAGCACCAATTATTCCAACCACAACAACAAGATCTGTGGCTGCTTTGGGTAAACTTCTCCAACTGGATTTTGATCTACTGTCTCCTTTTCAGCCTACTGCTACAATGGCCAGCGTACTCAAGTTCGATGCACTACCTCAGTGGACTGTGCTGCAGGTCAAACATGTATAAATGCGGTGTGCTGTTCCACAACAGGTCAAGAATATACTGGAACTTGTGGAGGTCTCCCAGCTATCTCATCTTGTCAAGCCAATAGAGTCTGTGGACAATTTGTGTGCACTACTTCTAACTATTGCTGTGAATGTCAATTTGGAAGAACTGCTGGGCTATGTACGAATGTCGGCGTGGGTCTGGTATGATTTGAACTTGAAAATGTTGTATACGATGGTCATTTTCAGACGTGTCCAACTGGTTACTCTTGTGCTGCCAATGGTTACTGTTGCGCTACTTGTGCCAATGGACGTGCACCATTTGGATCTTGTTTCAATGGCCTTTGCGCCAATGGTTACACTTGTCAAGCCGGAAACATATGCTGCTAGTCACAAACCGTTCACAATTCGCTCTCGATGAACACAATAGATTTCTCATTTTACTTTTGTTTTTCGGAAAGAGAAGATTGTAATTGATTGATAAGAATATCCTAACTGGTTTCACTTCTTCTTCTCTCCAGAATAGTTTTATGTCGTTCATTGTCTTTCGCCAAGAAGACATCTTCTTTTGATATATATGCTTTTATTGTTTTTCCGATAGATTCATCTAGTTTTTACGCTGTAATTAAACCATTCGCCTTACTCTGTACTTTTCCGCAGCAAAATTTCCAGATTCTAGAGAAAAAATGACGCGTCTCAGTGCCGAAGAAGAAATCGAGCTTAATCATTATCGCTTTGAAATGCCAAAACACAGTTACATATTTTATGGATTCTGGAGCACATTTATCATTATTATTGTGATTATGACACACTTCAATGAGTATTCTGAACCAGTTATTCCTTGGGTAAGTTTCAGTAAGTAAAGCTTCTGACCTGGCCACTTATTTTCAGGACAACTGTGATATGAACACAACTTGGGAGCCACCGATGAGGTCATTCATAAATGATATGCAACTGAAAAGCGAACTGCATAAGTGAGTCAGTTCTTGATGATTCTTAGTCGAGGATGTGATTTCAGAATAGCAAAGTTTCGGGAGAAAAACAGTTTGTATCGAAAGAATAATTTTTCGAGAATTGAATACGGGACTTCATTACTGTCATATTGCAAGGTGAGCTGGTGGTATGACTTTTTGCTGAAAACCAAACTGAAAACCGTGATTTTGAGGCTGACATTATGGTTTTGAAGCCTAAAATCATGGTTCCGAGGCTGTAAATCGTAGTTGGCGAAGTTTTCACAACCTCGCTCTTTCGAAATAGTTTTGAAAAGTATTTCACTCCTAAACTTTCAGGCAGAAGGTGACCTAATATGCGATTGGAAAACAAAAGAAGCAGAAGTTCAAGTGCCAGCTGGATTGATTGTGAGTTCCTCTTTCTTACAGTTCTCACAATTTCTTTTCCATTTTCTTTTCCAGATAAAATCAATAACGAGGAGCATTGAGCTTGATCCGTATTTCTCCTCTGGTCTTCGATTCCTCATCTTACAATGCATGAGTTTCAGAATGGTAAACTTTTTCGCATTATTCTATTTATTTTATATAAAACCGAATTCCAGACAATGGCACTGATCCGATCATCCGATGTCCTCACCAGTCGTAACCGTTCGTTCCCAAGATTCATCCAATTCATTCTCTCCTTCGCACCTTGGCTCTCATGTCTTCAATCTTTTTCTCTATTCCTAATAACTTCATTACATTCAGAGTTTGATCGAGAATATCGTGAGTTTCAGATGAGGTGAATTGATTTACAGTTACATTTACAGTCGCCTTTTTCCAGCCGTACGCGTATTTGATGATCGGAATTTTCACATTTTTGGAAATGCTTTGTGATCTACTTCAAGATGCTTATGATGGAAGATTCGTTTTTGTAAGTTTTGGTGTTCAATTCTCATAAATTTTTCTAAAATTTCTCTAAAATTCCAGATCCAAACCCCTCGATTTTACATCAAATCCGCGTTCTTCGTCATATTCTCTGCCTGTTTTCCTCATGTTGTCCTTCATTGGATAGAATTTTTCCGAACAAAACGATGTCATGCTTATGGTAACTTTCTCAACTTTTTGTTTCTGAAATCTCAATATCTGATTTTCAGTGCCCTTCGTCGATGGAATCTTCGAATACATCTGTGCTGCATCCATCATTGCGTACAATTTCATCAACGCCCAGACGAATGTAGAAATGTACATAACACCTACATCAGAAGACGTCAAAAGTGTCGTCTCGTATCCTCCGGAAGTTTATTCTCCAGTTGGATGTTCAGATAAATCTGTTATTTATGAAAGTTTGAGTAGTGTCAGAAGATAGTATTCAGTCTGATAGAGAGTAGTTTTATTGATAGTTCTTGATGAATAAATTATTACCCGACAATTGGAAAGTCAATACAAAAATGCGAATCATATCCTATTTTCACAGAAATAGAGAGAAAAACCCGAAAAGTAAAAGCAAATAACTGAACTAAATATGTCTAAAAATCAACTAAAATTATCCGATGCTTTTTGGAAAAGAGGGAGAATTAAATTCATAGCAAATGGAGTTATATGCAATCCGTCATAATAATACCCCAGTTTTGTTTCCTCGTCATAGTTTTTGGTTTGATTGCCATTGAATAGAATATCTGATATTCGAATCAATTCACATTTTGAGCATCTGAAAGAAAGAAGAACGTAAATTCAAGACAACATTTCAAAACTTACTTTTTCACCAGCTCCTCTTGTCTTTGAAGGGCATTCAGATAGGATAAATCCAATTTGTACAAACTCTGTTTCACTTTCTTCCCTTCTTCCAACATTTGAGCAAACTTTGAAAGTGGAAGATTCGTGGAAGGAGTGTAAGATTCCAACATGTAAATCTTCTTCTTCACATTATTTTCATATTTCCTCAATGTTGCCAACGCTTCTCTGAATATTTCATCTTTCTCCACTGGACCTTTGATTGGGCGACGCAGCTTATCCTGTCTGAAATTATCCGCGAATTCAGTGAAAGATCTCAGTTTCTTTCTTACCTATCCAACATGAACAAAACATCCGGTAACTTCTTAAAAACTTCCTCTTCATAAGTATCGTGTGCTTTCAGACATCTCTTCTCACTGGCAACGGTCAAGATTTCACAATCTAAAAACCCATCATTCTAATCGTTTTTTTCAAAATCAAAACTCACAAGAATTACTGTACTTATACATAACCTTGGCGTGATTGTTGAAAGTCTTGTAAACCAAAGATCCGAGATTCGGTGTCAAACTATTTCCAACAATAAAAACCGTCATATCTCCAGTTAGATTTCCCTTATCGAATTCACAGAATCCATGCTCAGTTTTATTCGGATAACAGTTAGGGATCACCAGATTCTTGTACTCTTCTCTAGCCCATTTCTTATTCAGTAGAATTGCTTGCTCTGAAATCGAAAAAACAAATAATTCTGTCTGTGTGTCTGTAACTCACTCAACGTAATGTTTTCATACGAACTGTGCACTTTTCCCATCAAATTCTCCTCATGCCCATATTTGACATTGTCCACAAAACTTGAAATTTCGTTTCTCTTGAAAACAATCAAAACTATCGAAATGTAGCATATGAGAATCATAAAAAGAGTCTCTTGTTTGCCGAGTTTGAGGTACCATTTCTCGAATGTTTCCGATATTATTATGGCAAGAATGATAGATACCAAGATTCCAATTATGTATACTGAAATAAAACTTCTCTAGTTTCGGTAGAGACATACACCGATTTTTAATCTTTGCAACATTGAAATGACGTCAATAAAACAATTTTGATCCCCGCAGACAAAGGAAACGAATAAATCCCTTACCTGGAAATTGGTTCTCATAATAATGTTTGACATAAACATAAATCGGCCAATGAACCAAATAGAGACTATACGAAATGTCACCAATGTATACGAGAACTCTGAAATTTAATTATTTTTGCTCTTTTTTCTGCTCGATTTCCCAGCTAACCTATTCTTCATCGGATTGGTTTCACACAATGTTCCTGTCAAAATAATCATTGCCGAGAGGAATGTACATGTCTGAAATAGAACTGATAAGGGGGGAAGGAATCAAAAATGAAATATTTTACGATTCTCAATGCAGATGCTGGAATTGCCCACGGGGCAAATGACAAGAAAATCAGGAAGAGCAAAGATGTCCAGAGTAGAATATAGAGTGGAGAACGACTCAGATTCCTGCGGGGTTTCGAGAATATCACTTCATCATCTTCATCGTTTTCTTCTTTTTCCTCTTCATCTGAATCTCCTTGTTCTTCAAGTAGCAACTCCGTGTATTTGATGGTTTTCGTGTCAAGTTCAATGAGTTCGACGGAAAGAAAATAAACAGCAGAACCGATGAGAAATTGCCAAACACGACAGAAGACACTGAATAAGAGTTATTTTTAAAGATTGTCTCCATCGAATTCTTACCTGTTGAATGCAACTTGTTCCGTTGCCATCAAATGATTTCCTAGTGAGGTCACAATGATGATGAGATGAAAAACTGTGAGCATCGATCCAGTTGTACAGAAAGACAAGAACAAAAAGATAATTGGTGCGAGAAGATAAAATTGCATTTCGACACATAGTGACCACGTATGAGTGAAGATATCTTCTGCTTGGTTTAACTAAAAGAAGAGCGTAATTGAAAAAAAAAACTCTGCATTTAGAAGTTTTTCTCAAAAAGATAACCAACTCACCATCTTAAAATACAGATTGTTATCCGAATGTTCTGCCATGTTATGATAGAGAAATATAGAATTCCATGCTGAATCCATATTCATCGGTACAAAAGTCGAGGGGTACACTATGAATACGAGAAGACTACCTGAATAATGTTAAGGATAATAGAAAATAAAATAAAAAACTTGAAAAAAAAACACTTACCAATAAGAATAATCGCTAGATAAAGTGGCAGAATCCGTTTGGCTCTCCGATAATAAAATAGATAAACTGATTCTGATGTGATTGGTTTTGAACCAAAAATCATTGTCATCAAGAATCCAGAAAGAACGAAAAACCTGAAAATAATTAAATACAAGTATTATAGTTCTGCTCAGTTCCTACAACTGCGCTCTACCGAAATGTCCTTGAAAAATGTGTCTTTTTCCCTGAGTCTCTCAATTCGCATACAACTATCTTCGGTTTCGGTAGAGCGCGATTGTAAGAAGCGTGGCGGGCTAATAATTTTTTAAAAATCAACTCACATATCCACTCCGATATACCCATTCGGAAACCATCTCGGAAAGAAGTGAAATGCTATGACTGCTCCGATAGCGAGACCTCGAATACCTTGTAGATCATCCCGTTTCATTTGATTAGAATTACTGAAAAACGGGGAAAATTGCATTGATATAAAGAGAAAGGTTTTCAAAAAGGAAAAAGGAGAAAAAGAAGAATTGCAGTATTCGAACATGCTTTTTTTGTTGAAAATACGTGAAATACGTGGAAGTGTCGTGAAAAGAGGCGAAAAAATAACTATTCTTATATAAAAAAGACAAATAGGCGATGTCAGGATGTTGGCATTTTGTTTTCATTTCCAAGAATATAAATTAGCATACAAAAAGTTTTCACGTGAACTCGTGTGGCGTGGCCGCAAGAAAACGCGCCGCAGAAGGCAGGGCAGACAGGCTGGTAGAGTTAAAATAGAGTAACGATCTCAAAAATTATTCCATTTTTATATTTTTGACTCTTTTTGCTAATCTATAAATCATGAAAAAAACTACGTTTCTATAGAAATCGGATTCAGTCTGCTCCTTTTCCATGAATAGCTCAAGTGAAAAATAAGTTTCCATGATCTAAAAATCCATTGCTTCTGTATTTTTCGCTAATTAACCTAATGAATATGCTAAATTGTTGGAGACTCATGTCAAAATTGTGTTGCCAGGGTGTTCCAAGCAAACAAATGTATAAATTATTAACAGAAACTATTTTTCCATTCAAAAAGTTTTTGGACGAGAATTCAACAGCACTCTTCTCCTCCTCTTCCCCTTTTCCCCCGTTTTCGTCTTACATCACTTTGCGGTTTTTAAGGCGGAGCAGACAAGGACAAATAGAAGTTGAAGAACGACACACCCTTATGCTATAACAGAAAAGGATGCTGATTATTTTTTCTTTACAGATAATAAGAAGAGGAGGTTTCGTTGACTTCCTAATTTATTCATAATGGCTATTGAATATATTACAGTTGTTTTATAGTAGATATAAACTGTGTAGTATCTATCAAGAGAACAAAAAGGTGAGAGATGGAAAGGAGGAATTGTGGTCAATGTTCTATTCTATTATTATATTATATTTTGATTGAGGTTTTATATCGCTCTTTCTCGATTGAAAATAGATTTCTCTAAAGTTTTTCCTTGGTTTCATTTTTCACAATTTTATAAAAGCTCATGAGAAACAAGAAATGTATAGTAGTGATAAGGATAGAAACGAAAAAGAACAATGACACCTCAAATGTAAGTTCAATTAAAATTTAATTCTCCGCCACTCCCGACTCTCCTGAAAAATTCACACCCACTACATCCTGGAATGGATTCAAGAAAAAAAGTTCTCTAAAAATCTTGCCGAGAGATACGGAGATGAGATTTTAGATAGAAATTTTTTAATAGGAATTGCGGATTTCGTATGCAGTGGATCCAATTTAAATAGTATCTAAAAATTCAATGTCGTCATTTTTAGTCGTAAAATCAAACTTGCAAAATTCCGGTTCGGCCTGCCGCGCCGGAAAAGTTGCGGCTCGGATTTGAATTTTTGAACCTTTTCCCTTCAATTTAAAAAAAAAAATATTTTTTTAAATTTATCTTTTTTTTCTCAGTATATTTCTTCAAGAAACCTACAAAAAACGTTCTTTAAGTTTTTTTTAATCGGAAAAAAATTGAACTGTTTTCAGTACTGAACTTCCGGCCCTGGCCGTTGCAAGTCTCTATATTTAGAAATTTTAAAAACTCAGTTTTTCTACAGATTTTCAGCTACTTTTATTTCTTCCAAAACGTTCTTATTTTTGCGAATACAAGAAACAGAGTTCGGATTTTTTGAATTGATTCATCAGGAGAGAATTTCCAAAGGTTCAAAAATCAAATACATTTGGAAATGAAAAACTTTTTGAGAAATTTTTTACATGCAAATCAAATCTGAAAAATGGAAAAACACACAATGGTTTCTGTGTCTTCTTCCACATCGACCAACATGAGAATACACAGTTTTGTCGAAAAAAAAGTGGTGTATCTCCTCTAGAGTAAGCGATACAAATGAAATTGAAAAAAACAACCAGAAGGAATACCAAATCCAAAATTGAAGGTAATTAGATCAGCACTTTTGCTCTCTAATTGTCTCATTTTTGTCCTTTTGAGACAAAAAAGTAGTTTTTATTTTTCTATTTGCGAATCCATGAGTTTATGCAAGGTTTCTATTTGGTTTTTTCAGAGAGTTCAAAAATTTTAATCTTTCGATTTTTATTAAAAGTTCATCAGTTCGAAAAATTTAAAACAATGACTGTCTGCCGAATCTCTTCCAGAATCTTGCTTGACTTTTGAATTATCTTGATCTACCTGGATATATTTCAGTCGGGATGTCAATCTTGAATATAATTAGCTAATTTATTTATATTTGAACACAATTCTCATTTCCTTGAGCTATAAATAGTACATAATAAACGAAGAAAGCAACAAAAACAACCGGAGATGAGAATCTACAAATCGAATCGACACGATGATACAGTCGATTCAGTCGATATGCTTCTGCTTCAAACGTACATCTTTCGAATTCATTTGCAGCTCTCTCTGCATTTTTCGTCATTGCTCTGCTTCTTTTGATCAATGCCAGAACAGCTAAAGATTCAAGAAGAGACAAAACAGTAAATGATTTCATGGCTGCAAACCAGACATCAATGGAAGTGAGGTATGATGTACGGATTTCTTTGTCTCCCTTCTCCATTTGAACCAAAGTAAGCAGTACCTGAAAATTCAGTGGTATTGGACTGAAAGAAGTTAGAATCTTACCGTAATCGGAGTAATGATTCTGACATCTTCATAATTGTATGGTACATACGGTGCCACCCATGCGAACATCATAGCCAACGTGGATGGTACATACTTTTCGATGACGAATCGAGCACTGTCTCTTTCCAAAGAGAAAAGGATTTTGAGGCAGGAGGCATCAACTGAAAAAGAAGTTTGGAAGTGTTAGGAAAATGTTGTACAAGCCAATTCTGCTAAATTGATGCAAAAAAGTGCTTGACTAACCCAATTTCCCCTTCAACGAACACTCTCCAGTCTTGATTTTAGTAATGTGTAACTCTGGCAATGTGATCTTCGACTGGAATCTGATTGGATTGGAGTGCCAGTGAAACTTGACATATTGATTCGAATATGCAACTGGAAAAAGATATTTCAAATCTTGAAATCTTACAATTTAACTCACTGGAAGCAATCCTCAAATCACACTCTTGTCTATCGTGTGGGTATAAACAAAATGACATAAAACATGAACAGACTGATGATACTCTGCAAATAGTTTAGTCGGATTAAAAGTATACTCTCTTTCTGCTAACCTGACTGTATACGTCACCAACCCTTCTGGTGTTATTCTCATTCGAATATTCGGAAAAGAGACATAATGAAAGTATGAGTGTTTTGAGTTCACGATATAAGGGTCCGGTCTCCAGATTTGTTCGATGATAGGTTTCTCGCGGATTCTGATTGGCTTGGTGTAGTTGCTGACTAGCCTAAATGATAAGAAACTTAAAAGATTTGACGTCTATCTTGGATTACCTTATGTCAATCCACGAGAACTCCATCTCAACGTCCATTGAAAACTCCATCATTTCACTGTCGAAATTTGCCAGATACAGAAAATTGAAAGCCACCGCAACATTCACAGGGATGTCTGAAAACTTGCTTCACAATACGGCACACGGGGAAATCTTACCATTAAACGCCAACGGAACACTTGTATTATCATAATCGACACTTTTGAGAACAGGAAGAATATAACTGCTACCGTAATCCCTGTGTTCGTCTGCTCTTCTCTCCTCCAAAAGTGTCAGATTAATCAGTTTATCCCTCCAGTCCGAACGTTGTTGAGGTGTAAGACGAACAGAGAATTCCTCTTTCTCTAGGAATCGAGGATCCATCACAGCAAGGTCATAAGTTCGGATTTTGCTTTTTCCCGGTCGGAAGTCGTGTTGTTTGAACTCAAGATCTAAAAATACTAATAAGAAATTTTCAAAAAATTTAACTGAAACAAAAAACAAACCTTCCAAATTTAAACCCTCCTCCTCCAAAGTCACCTCCGTGAAATTCTTCTTCTTCTTCTCTTTCAGAATCGTACCATTCCCTTGAACACCAAGTCCTTCTTCTTCACTCTCCAGAATCCTTCTCGCTTCATCGTCTTCTCCTTCCTCTTCTTCTCCAACTTTCTCTCTTCCTCCATTTTCTTTCGAATCTCCACCATTCCATGAGTCAATTATTCCATTTTTATCCATTTTCAGTTGTCTTTTCAGCACATACTCTTTCAACTCGTCATCATACATTAAATGAAAATCGTCGTCCTTCGGTTTCCCTCCATAATCATCATTTTCTTCTCCAATAACTTCTTCCTTTCCGAAATCATCTCCAATTTTCGAAACTGTCCCTCCTTGTTTCGGGAATAGAAATATCTTCGGCTCTTCTCCTTTTTCATACATTTTATCCGGTTCATTCACACGTATAACTTTCTCCTCGATTGATGTTGGCTTCGCTTCGAACTGTTTTTCCTGCTCTTTCTTGTATTCTTCAACATTCTCAACTGATTTGAGTAATGAGTCTTTCTTAGTGTAGACTACTCGATTGATAGCTCGTACTTTTAGACGTATCAGGGGAGTCTGAAGTACGCAAAAATAATTTTCTAAGTCAAGACTTATGAATGTAACTTACGGACTGTCTAGATCCAGATGGTTTGAAAGGGACCCAATCGAAAATGCTGGAAGTTGGAGATGGGAAAGCGACGAACGCTTTGGCTTTGAAAATTCCTGTGAAATCAAACCAAAATTTTAATGAACTCAATATTTTGCTGTGATATTTTCTTGTTAGCAGAGAATGATTTTCAATAAAGTTCCACCTCAAACGGTTAGTAAAAATCTCAATTTTTCAGAATTGCTTAATAAGTTTTTTCCTCCAATTTCAACTCACCTTCAGCACTACCATGAACCACCAAATAGTTGATAATAAGAATAAAAATAGCACATAATAAACACCTGATCATCATCTCTCTCCCATCTTTAGGTCAGAGATTGCAAGGAATTTGTCGAGAAAAAGAGAAAAAGGATGGAAATTGGTGTATGTGTAAAAGACGAAGAGACAGTGATAAATAAAACCTGTCTCATTCTCTTTTTCCCTTCGATTTCTATCAATTTGGACCCTCCCTGACGACATCAAGTCACACTAATTAGTTCCATTTCTGTGGGCAGCTAGTATCCGTTTACTCTCTTTTTCTTGCTGAATTTCTAATTTCCAGTTTCTTTAACTCGACAGTTTTCGAGAAGTTTTGTTGCTTCTTTATTTCTTTTTCTATTGGATTTCAATCACAGAAAGCGGAGAAAAAAGAATACAATGAAGACTTTTGGAGAAGATTAAGAATCTAGAATCACTGGACAGTTTTTTGGAAGAAGAAGAAAAGAGGAAAACAAATACAATTATAGAGAAGAAGAGGTGGTTTGACGAAGACATTTTGAACCCGTTGAATGACAATGTGAGCGGTTTGGAAAGAAGAATTGGGATGGTTTTGGAGAAGTGAAAAAGGGATTAGAGGGGCAATTGGGAGGTCTATAGAAGATATCGAGAAGCGAGGAGGATGATAATCGAGACGAGGTAGGAGCATGCGTTGGAGCCGTCGTCGTCTGGAAATTTTCAGATTTATTTTTGAGTTAAGGCTATTGAAACTTTTAATTGGCTTCAAAAGCTTCTGTATTTCTAGCATTGGTTTTATTTAAATCCAAAAATGAATCACTGAGTTTTTAAAGTTCACTGTTGTGAAGTTTTGCACAGCCAATTTATAGAATTTTTTAATTGCCCTATAATCCTTAATCCTGATCAATTACATCGCTAATTATCTCTAATTATGCGTATACTTTTCTAAATTAAAAATAAAGCTCACCATCATCAATATCCTCTCCATCGTGTACAACATACATGACTTGTGTTGAATGCTCTGCATCTCGATCCTTTTTCAAAGTTCTCGCTGCGAATTTCGGATTTTCGATTCCTCGTCGGTCTTGTTCCACTTCGAATTTAATTTTCATTTGTTTCGTGGTACACAATCCATCTTTTTTCCTATCAATTCCCTCCTGTGTTCCATCGGATGTACCTGAAATTTAAGAACTCGAATCAAATTAAAATACAAAATAACTTACTAATCAAGAAATAATTCTTTCCCGGTTGAAATTCGAATCCACCAGGTGTAGGCGTAAATGATCGGAATACAATGTTGATAGAGGCCTGAAAATCATGTTTAATTTAATATTTCTATCAGTATTTCTGTTTAAAAACTTACATTGATAGTCTGATTATCACACGCTCCTACAAGCCTTGGTTTCGACAAAAAGCAATGATCGTACTCTTCATCAGAAACCATATAGATGTATGAGTATTCATATTTTCCATTTTCATCTGATTTCGGACATTTGATAGATACTCGGTCTCCGATATGTACAGATATCACATGATCAGTGTTGGATACATCGAATCTGAAAATATGTTTCCCCTAGTATGGTTTTCTTTATTCTCATTGTTTTTCCTCAACCGTTTCTTTTCTTATTTTCTCCCGTTTGCGGTAATGATGAATTACCTTTTCTCTGCGTCTCTCATCTCCACATTATCTCTCGATAGTTTTCTTTGACGGAACGAAAAGAGTATATCTATCTTCTGAGGAAAGGGAACAGTCAATTTATCCATCTCCCCCTATCCAAAACACTATGAAACATACTCATGTTCTCCATCCGATTCTAATCATAACCTTGACGAGAGATCATGTGAATTCGAGAGACGCAGAGAGAACGGCGGCGAGCTGATCAAAGGGTTGTAACTAATATAATACTTCGGAGAGGATATGGGAAAGAAATACTTACATTGGATTCGATGATATCCAGTTGATATCCGGGATTTTACGGGTCCATCCAAATATTGGAAAGAGGGAAAGTAACACGAATATGGGTAACCGCATCACACCATCAGGAAGGTTTTGGGAAGAGTCGGCAGGTCTGGAAATACAAAAATTGGAGAGTTGAGAATTCAAGAGAGAAGAAAAAAAACGAACAAGAGTAGAAGTAATTCTTAAATTGTAGAGTCCTCTCACACCCCTGTCTTATATCATTTTTCCTCACAGATATACCTATAAACTCGTCCCATAACACATCAACAAAGTATTGTGTCACCTACCGGAAAAAAAGGAAAAAAAGAAGAGAGGGGATAAATAAAATCGCATTGACAGAAAAAGGTGTGAATAATCACATAAAAATCGTGATGTTTCTGCAATGCGGTAGGCCTTGCGCCGTGCCTGGGGCCGATTGGTTTTTCGTTTTTGTCCTAATTGGCGTGCTTATCACTGAGACAAAAACGCAAAAAAGAACAAAAATTCAGTCGAAATGAAGGTCGTCTGAGAAAGAGAAGGGGTTTGCTGTGATTGTTTAAAAATACTACTTTTCGAAAAAGAGACTTGACGGTTTACGATGCCACCCGGCTGTCCCCCCTCCGGCTATAAAAATTTGAAACGAATCGAGGGAAAAGTTTGAAAGCTTTTCGTTTTTTATTGGTGATGAAAATGAAATGGTTATGGACAGATGAAGAAGAAGAAGAACATTATATTACAAGAGCAAGTACTTGACCTGTCTTTGAGGGAGGGGTCTTTGTATAGGCAGCTAGCTAGGACGAGCATACGGAAGGAAGCCTGGTGGCAACAGGAAATGAGATAGTGTTTACAGTATAAATCAACTGGAGATGATGGGCAAGTGCGCGAGAAGTTCATTTGTTTATAATTGGAAGGAAATGAAAATTGGTGACATATAAAAATATATACAATATGGTTAGTGTGAGAGAAAAGAACTGATCCAAAACTACAGGACTCTGGAACTTTCATTTTTGATTCATGAGAACAAGTCAGATTAAAGAAGGCCAGGCTAGATATGCCATAATATTTTAGAAATATCTATTCTGAGTCTAATCTCAAAGTATGGATGTACTGAAAACATACTTGCAAACCGGGCGGGAGTGTAACTAGCTTCAAACTGAGTTTTATGAGCTGAAAAATATACCAAAATGTAGATCTCGGCGAGTTCTATGTCCCTGACCTACTACAGCCCGGGTGCCGGAAACTCAAAAATTGCCAAAAAACTCATTCTAGCCCGGCCCGCTGCACATTAACAAACCGCCATCCTCCTCGTAGTAGGTCAGTGACATGGAACTTACCGAGATCTACATTTTGGCATATTTTTCAGTTTATAAAACTCAGTTTCAAGTATGACTGAAAGGCTACCAGCTAACGAAAATCTCAAGGGAACTACTTTTATTCAGGTAATTTATTCATTTCTGAGATCTATAACTGTGGAAACGAGTGAATAGAATCAATAGAGTTTTCCAGTCTAAAGATAGAGTTTCATCCAAACAAGCACAAGGCACTGAGATCAAGAAATGCTCCAAGGTTACCTGCTACAGTGCCACATTCAAACACCACAAATCCTACCTGCCCGCCTCTCCATTTTTTAATTAAAAGATACCTATCTACCCCCACCGGCTAATCCTCCATGGTTCTCTACTGCTTCATTAGACGGTTTGTGTTCCATTTTCCAATAATACAAAATCCGTCCAATTATAAAGATCTCACAGCATCTGCCGTTCTCTCCTCTTGATTCCCACCAATTCTTCTTCCTATTCTCAATATGGCGTAACTCGAAAAGGCGGCAATTTCCTTCAGATCCTTTCGGACAGGTGCATCCGACACATTGACACACTTGAAATGAATCGAATAAGGGGGTCTTTAGGCGGGGTGGTGACTCTAGTACTAGCTAATTGGGAGAACAAGAACCCCCTTCTCTTGAAAATCAACGACATCGTTAGAGCCCTCTCTTCCGGATGAAGCACACACACAACGGATATATGTGTGTATATAAAAAATGTGTAATGGAAACTTAGAAAAAGAAGAAGAAGAAGGCCTGCGGGGTGTTGTATGTGTGTGGTCAAATGAAATTGGATGATCGTTTGTGGCCATCATGATGCGCATGTCCGCATGCCAAACAAGCTAAAGAGCACCGGACACGAAGCAAAACTTTTTTGTGTGGTACGGAATGCAAATTGGGTTATTTTCTGTTGGAGACAAAAAAAATGGGTGTCAATATGGAGAAGAGGGTTTTTGTGGGTGAGAAAAAGAAATAGGAGTGATAGGGAGAATCATCAAATGGTAGATCCCGAGTCTGTGAATTTTTTGAAACCGGACCAAAAATAGGGAAAAGGAGCAAAGAATTGTGGTCCTGAACTAGCGAAATTCTGTCTATCCGGGCATTTCGGAGTTATAATCTACCGGACTGTGCATCTAAATTTAAGAAACTATCACTTTCTGATTCAACCTGGCCATGCCTACATGTCCCAAACCTAAAACAACAAAATACTAGCCAACACAAAAAATTGTCTTCAAGTGAAATAAAAAAGAGCGAATTTTTACGAGCCCTCTTTCCGGAGTAGTCTTCTTCGTCCCGCCTAAAAGGTTAATCGAAAAACGAAGAGCCCTCCCTCCTCCTCGATGAGAAGATGTACGTGTGTGAGCTCTCTACAAAAAAGCGGGCTCTCGGTGTGAAGAAAAGAGTGTGAAACTGGGCAAAGACATATGCATACACACACTTCAATGGGTCTCTCTTTTTTCGTCTGATGAGCGGAAGAGATTGGACTGAATTTGATTTACTTTATGTACTTGTACAATGAGATTTTGAGAGGAAAAGGAAGGTGTGAGGCAAGAAAAAGAACACAGAACAGAAGTCAAGATCTGGCTTCAGAATCTGGAAATGACAAATTGGAATTAATAAAAAGAATAGCTATGAAAATTGAAAATATCTGAATTGAAAGCTTCCAACTTCAATTCATATCCGGAAAAATGACAAAAGTCATGTCTAGATCCACTTGGCTTTCCAGTGAAATTCGAACCGATACCATGGGAATATTCCGTCGAATGCACACAGACCGAAGAAAGGATACTTCTGTGGGTGCTCCCACTCTCCCTCTGTGTTCGTCAAACAATGGCATTTCAATAGGAAAAGCCAGCCGGATGATGACGGGTCTGTGGCTGTCAATTCGAAATCCGTATCCAATTAAACTTCTCTCCCATTTCACCACTACAAACACACAGACAAGCCATGGATACAGGTGGGAGAGAGACATAAGCATAAAGGTTCTCATCTCCACTTTTTTCTGCAACTAATACCTCCGATTACCGTAATCGAATCAAAACGTTCTTCTTCTTCTTTTTGTCTGCCATTCGAGGCTTCTACCCGAGAGAAAGAAACGTCGCCAAGTGAGGAGAAGATTGATGGTGATGAGAAGAAATGGGAGAGGGAGGATAGCTTCTGGTTTTTGAGGGAAATAAATACGTTCTCTTTGTTTCTGAATGAGGTGGGACCGTATATCAATCACTAATCTAGAAGACCAGTTACCAGAATAGGGAAAGAGATTTGAGGGAGGCTCTATGGAAGGGTCAGTTGGAGGTTTCTCAAATTTAGCCGATTCAGGTTTTACTGAAGGATTGTTCACTTTAAGATGATGGTTGAAAATTAAACATTTGAGTATCCCTTATCAGAGAGATACGGTTTCCACAACTGCGCTCTATCGTAATGTGAAAAAATTGGGTAAGAATGAAGAGAGAATATCTCGATAATGAAATATTTCAAAACCCGGAAAGAGCGGAAAATTACAGTCAAAAAATAATTTAAGTTTCAACACTTCTTCACCAATCATCAAAAACACCTTTTCTCGAAAAACATCTCGAAATTGTCAAAAATCTCGAAAAAAAACATCTCGGAAAAACATCTCGGAAATTAAGCTTGGCTCCGTATTACTAATCATCTTCCACTCTCTATTTCAAAAAGTTAAATTTGAAAAAAGTTTCGAAAATCTCAAAAATCTTGCAACAACTTTCTTCAAATCAACCTCCGGCACCTGCTCTTTCTCTTTTGTCCCAGCTTCTAAAAACAATGTAATTTGCCACAAGAACCATCAATTGACGTGAAAATTGATGGGTGGTGGAAGGAGTCGAAAAGAGAGAAAAAGTTGTGTGAGCCGGCGTGTAATCTATGTAATCCAAGAAGAAACAAGCGTAGTTTGACAAATGATGAAACACGACAAGGCGGATATCATGTTCTTGCGGAAGAAGGAGCTCAGAGTTCTAGAAGATATTGAGAACTAATTAGAGATGAATGGAGTGTCGAAACATCGTTTTTCTATCTCCATTGACTTTCCCCTTGAAGGAGTTGCAACTATCAAAACATGAGTTGAGGGGAAAAGAGAGACATACATAAGTGGATCACAAACTGGTATACATAATTCAGAAGAATGAAGAGAGAAGAAAATGTTGTCGTCGGAAGGAATGCCTTCGAGTTAAGAAGATGTCGAAAGGGGGTGGATGAATAGACTGAGATTGCGTGACCCTCCTCTCCTCCCCGGACAGAAGACGTCCGACTAATGAGCCAGAACTGACTGCTTCTCCACGGAATGCACAGGATGTACGAAACGCTTCCAGAATGAAGCCGCCGTCGACGAGGGGTGTGAAGGCATGACGATGATGATAATTATGCTATGTATAGAAGAAGAGAACGCTGCCAATAGCAGCAGCTACTCTGTTTATAACAAGAAAAGGAACTACGGGAATGCGTATAATAATAATTAGTCTTGTCCATTCTATTGTCCACGTTTAATTGTCTTTCACACCTTGGGACCTTCAGCAAAACCAAAAACAGAGAAAAGTTGTGTATAAATAGATGAGAAAATGAATGGGAGAGAAGTGAGCACCAGATGATGATGAGGCAGTTGTACCAGATGTGTGTCCACATACAACAAACACCTAATTATCAATTAGTGGAGCAGAGTGTCAAGACACTCTGAACTCTATGAAAACAGGAGAAGAAGAAAACAATCAAATCAAGAAATGCCATTTGGTACAACTGCTGCTGCTGCTTCGAAGAGAAGATGATCTTGAACATGTCAAGTGGGAGGAAGGAACACCATAACTATTCATCCCGGTCAGGGTGAAAAGGAAATTGAAAGAATAGGAGAAAGAAGAGGGAAAAGTGCGGAAAAGTTTGGTAATACAAAAGTGGTATCGAGAAACGAAGGGAAATGAAGGTCAGAATGGAAAAGCAAAATACTTGAGGACGGTGGCCTAGGAAACCAAACTAGTCCTTGACTTTTACTGATACAGTAATCCCAACAAGTATACCGGATATGCAAAGCGTCATTTCGAAACCAGGACAAATTGGGGAAAAACAAAGAAATAAATGGGATGGATATGTGGATAGGAAGGTGATAACACTGCAGTTAATAGGAGAGAAGAGAAGTTAATGATATCCTCCCTCTATCACTTCCCTCCCTCCCCGTTCCGTTCTTCTTTTTTTGGTGAGAAGAAGAAGAAAAAGAGAAGACACAGAGTTATTATAGGGTACGGGTTACGCAATAAGACAACCCGCGAGGATAGTGTCGAGGAAATGCGCGATCGGTAACGAACACAGACAGGGGGGCGGAGGCAAAAAGAAGTAGAAGAAGGTGTGGGTGAGGGAGAATTGGGAGGAGAGAATAGGTGACGATGATGAAGTCAATGAGGATGATGACTGTCTCAAGAAATAATTAGTAGAGAAGAGAGGAAGCTGGAGAATCTTGGAAGAATCATGAAAGGAAACGGAAAGGTGAGCATAATTCAAGTTCGGATGAGTTTCAAAGAAATTCGAGCTTGACCGCTTTCGAAGTTTTCTGAAGAAAAAACTCTGCCAGGATCTAGAATCTAGGGAGCCAGGTCCCTCGAGTAGAGACTGATTCGGGATTAGATGACTTTTGAGCCTGCTTGACATCGTTGTCCAGAAATTTATGAATCCATGTGATTTATACGATAACTGAGAAATCATTCGAGATCGTCATTCCCAAATTCTCGAAAACTTTGGCCCGAAGTGATTCAGTCTAGCTAGTGGGATCCCTTTCTTCAATTCTTAGAGGCTCTCCTAGCTACCGTAGTCAATCTCTACTACCGAACTCTCTATGCAAAATATTGTAAAGTTTCAAACATTACACTCTCCTCCACCTATTGTTGTTTTTGGAGTGTGTGTACCAAAGTTAGTTTTTTTTTTCGAGGCTAGTACCAAGGTCGGTCTAAAAAAAAGCCCACCTGCCCTGGCTTAGGAAAAGAAAACATAAAGGAAATGGAAAAAAGAAACAAAGAAGTCAGTGAAAGTTCTTTGGAATCCCAAAACCTTATCCTAGTATCCAACAGCAATCCGTCAAGTTGCAGTCGTGTCATTCGTATTATCTATTCAATATGTCTCATCGGATTACTCATCAAAAATAGTTGTGGCAACAGTAACCTCTCTTTCTATGTAAACTTATCTGATAACCATGTCGTGTCTCTCGATGTTCCGTCTCGCAAGAGAAAGAGTCACTCAATCTTAAGCAAACCTAACCCATTTATCTCCCTTCTGTTATTTGTCATATGTACTACCGGGGGAGAGGTCAGGAACCTCGGGGAAGGCGATTGATTGCACACCGATAGGCTAATTTGTCTCTTCCTTCCATATCTCCATTTCTTCTGGATTCTCGATCAGCAAACCGATTGAAGCGTGTAATCGGTAACACTCGCATGTCAACACTCATCCAATCTTCTGTTTATGGTCTCGTCTCAATTTCATTCTCATTGGATAAAACGGAGAGGAAAAGATATTCGAAAAAGTTAATTTCAATGGAATTTCACTTGGTTCTGTCCTTGTCCTTGAAAACCGATTCCATTTGTTATCACAGTCCACTAGCCAAGCCCATTTTTTAACCCCAGACCATCTGCCCAATTCCTTTGAGCTGTCACCTGGCGGCGCACTGCGGGAGATTTGAGGGAATGGGAGATGTCAAAAAATTGGATGAGTCAATAAAAGAGAAAGAATCATTTGAAAATGGATTGGTTTTAAGGGAAAAGGGGATAAGAATGAAAAGAGTAATCCCAGGTCAGTGTCACACCTTTTTATCCGATTATGGTGTAAAATAGATCCTGGATCCTGGGGGAATGACTTCAAGAGAAAGTTACGCCGCTGTTGACCACGAGACAGAACAAATTATGATTGATGAGAAGAAGAAGACAACTGAAGCTTGTACATCTGAGGTTTCGAACGGTAATTGGCACTGGACCGGTCACTACTCAATCAGGGAAGCGGAGGCAAGTGACGAGAGACGGGATTTTTCCCAACTATTTACGGAAAAAATTGAGGAAAAGGGATGGCTTTCATTTGTAGAGCGAGAGAATAAACAATTAACATTTTTGAAAATGTTTTTCTTCTAATTGTTCCAAGAAATTTAAGCCAAAACATAAAGAGAACTGGGACATTACTTCCAAAAAACTATACATTTGATCTCGAACAGTTTTGACAATGTAGGTTACATTCTAGCGGAAATTTTCGAACGTAAGTTTGAATTGAAATCAAGATAAATGGATATCCAGTAGACCAGAAAAGCTCAAAAGAAGAATCTTAAACCATGACGCCAAAAAGAATACACTCAAAAAGCCTAATGGTTTCAAATGAGCTTCTCATAAACGCCCACTACATCTTTTTTATGTCTCCGCGATTTAGGACATCATCGCTCATCGAAAATTCGGACATCTAAATTTCGGATTTACAACAAAAACGAGAATTCAGTCTTTTGCACAGCTTCTTTACAACAGAGTAGTGTCCCACGGAGCTGGAAAACTTCATGACAAATTTTTTGCTAAAATTTCAGACCGCCTTGATTTTCGAATATTTCCAAACCAATGAATAAACTAAACATCATTTGAAAGGTATTCTTGAAACCATTAAGTCATCAAAATTTCAGTGTCCAATGCCATCATGCTTTTATTCTCTTTTTCCTGCCTGAAACTTTTCAAACGAACTAATTTCCAACCACTCAACTTAATTTCTTTCTCTTTTCAAACCCAACAATGAACAATAGGTTAAGACTTGAAAAGTGACAAGAAAGCGATAAAAATAACTGGAAAATAATAGATGAAAGAAAAACTACGAGAAAATGAGAAAGAGGGAAGAAAGTGTACCCTGAAAATTGGAGCTAATTGGGAGGACTGAACAGGTTAGACACGGGTTACGGACATAACAAAAAATGGGAATGGAGAAGGAATTTCTGGAGAAGGGAAAAAAACGACTGGATTCAAGCGGATATTGGATGAATGGAAACAGAACTTCCGGGTATTTCTTTGCAGGTTTTGAATATTTTCATAGCTTTCATCATGTCTGGGATTCCAGGAGAGCACGTTATTTAGAGATTTCTAGATTCGAAAAAAGTATCTTTCAAATCCATGAAAGATCCCAGTCTAATTAAAATTCGAAAAGTAACAAAAACCGATGGATGACCTCATTCTCTCCAAAACCGTTGAAATTCTTGTTTGAATCCTTCTGATCCAAGGGCATCTGGAGCACCACCTTACCTCTCTCTCCTATAATTTGATATCTCTAGAACTCTCTCGTGTCTTCACACTCTCTCACCTATTATTATAGGAGACATATGGGCGCCATTCAACAGGTAGTCGTCGTTCCCCCTCTAAGCTATTTGTGGGACGGGAGTACCCTCTTTGCAGATGAAATATATGGTATATAACAATCATCATGCAAATTATACACCGAGAGACGCAGATTCTTTTACCCACTTTTTGGCCACCGGACAAAGTTTATTATCCATTTTCGTTCGACCAATTTTGAGGAAAAAGAGAGAAAAACGAGTAAGGTCGACCCGTTTTTTGGTGGTGAGAAGTAAGTGAGAAAGTGGATTGAAGCAGAAATAAAATAAGAGAAAACTGGAAGAAAAGGAAGGAGAAAAGAAGGAAAAAGGGAATGGAGTAACCAACTGGAAGTGGTACTGACTTTTGGAAGAAGTGAGGATATAACAGAAAATGAAATTATGAAAGAGAAAGCAGAACAGATGCCAACAAAAATTTTCTGAAATCTGAAATCCAAAGCACTCTTCCTAAAAAATGCAGAAAACTCGACACGTGATATATTAAAAATTCAACGAAAAACTCATCGACTCGGTGTACTTCTCGTGTTCACATTTGCACTTTTCATAAATGAAATCTTGGAAAATTGAGTCCCGAGAAAATTGAATTTCAACTCACTTCATCAAGCTTCTTTTCAAAAATTCTGAGATTTTTTGAAGTGAGAACATGTTCCGGGACACTCCGGAATCTCATTTAGAAAAAGGCTTGAATGAAGAAATGAGTTCGGTTGGAGGCCAAAATGTGTTTTGGAGATGGAAATGGATAAAGGGATCTCATCTATCACGCATTCTGCTACCTAATGTGGGGGTTTAATGAAAAAGTGCAAAAATAAGAACGTATTCAGATGAGGGAGACTTACTGAAATTCCATTTACCGTATTTTCTCTAATGGTACGACTGTAACTGATAAATAATAATTTTATTAGCTGCTAGGATGTCTCACAAGGGAAGACTTGGGAGACGCGGCTTTCAAAGGATCTCTAATTCTGGTTATATGTACTTTTGACTACGGGGAGTCCATTTCTGCCATCCTAACCTGCTAAATGTCTCTGCGAGCCAAGTTTTGAGCTTTCAAACTTTTCATTTGGTCAAGATTTTTGAGATGGAATTCCAAATCGGCCGCATATAATGACCATATGAAAAATTTGAGAGCTCATAACTAGGCTTGCAGAGACATTTGGCAGGTTTTAACTGCAGAAATGAACTCCCCGTGGTCGAAAGTAGCTATGACCAAATCTATAAATCGTTTGAAAGCCGCGTATCCGAAGACTCCCATTGTCAGAAAGAAATTATTCTAAAAAATTTTTCAATACTCTCCAAGCTTATTTTTGATTCTAGAAAAGCTGCATGCATATATTTTGGGTATAGTTTCCAACAACATATATCTTTTCAGATCCACATCCAATTTAAATAATTAGGATTAGAAAAAAAACAGTTTGCAAGTTTGAAAAGGTAATATACAAACGTAAGCTTAATTCTGAGCTCAACATAAACTCTCGCCTTTCAAGCGACTCAATCATAATAATGCCGAAACATCAAAAGTCCAAACACATTCGGAACTACCAGGAACCAATTTTAAAATGCTCCATCCGATATAAAACTCATCATAAATTCTTTTCTCTCTTCCACCCAGAAACACCGCCATTCCATAATAATTGAACCGCAACAGCAGTCCTCATTGCCTTTTCTCTCTGCCCACCAATTATAATAAATGAAGCGATTATATCGAAATGAAAATAGTGACCGAGTAAATCGAAAAGAGACTTTTCCATTAAAAAAAAGATATACGCCCGTAAATAATGGCTTTTTCGAGAAGCAAAAAAGAAAAGAGACCATCATTAAAAATTGCCGCTCATGATGATGAGTATCCGTTTTTATGACTACCGTCTCGCGCATCGAAAAAAGTGAAAAAAGAAGAATGTTATAGGCCCAATGGTGTTTTTTATAGCCAGGAAACGAACTTTATCGGTGAAGTCACGCCGAAAGGCGACGAATTTGTGGTCGTTAAAGTGCGGGAACTGGGAGATTGTATGGGAAAGAGAATACCGTAAAAATGTAGATTTATTTTGGAAATCATATCGTAAAATAACTGAAACAATTCCTCTTTGGGATAGGTTGAAGATGTCGAGGCTTCATGAAGAATTGTGAGTGCAGAGAGTGGAGCTAGTTGAAGCCGGGAATAGGACCATAACTCTGAAATTTCAGCTCTTCGGAGCAGTTCAGAGTCAGAACTGGAATAAATCGTAATTGTTTTAGGTCAGAAGCGGGTGTTCTGCAATTCAGGGAGTTGCTTCTTCAATTGAATTCCAACAGTTGTAGTTTGACATTTATAATTTCTCAAGGCGTTTTTTTCTACATTTATAATTTCTCAAGGCGTATGGTGAACTTCTGCAAATTTCATAATTGATCTAAATCTTTCTCATTCTGCTATCACTTAACTATATCCTGATCATGATTACGTCTTTTACTATACCTACCATTTTATTTCACCGACGCCAATCAAGTCTCAATTTCCACCCAAAAAGTCGTAAATCACTATCACGAAATCACCGTATAAGATTGAAGTGATTTTTAAACACGTCAAAATGAGTAGAATAACATAGACGGCTGTTAAATTGGTGATAAAACGAATCGAGTTTTCTTTGAAGTGATTCATTAATTGGTACCTCGTAAATTAAAAATTAGACACCACGATCCCTGTTCAACTCATTTGGCAGATATAAAAGGAGTTCCAGTTGAGGAAGTAAATGAGAAAACAGATTTAATTTTGATTTTCTGATTTCTTAGAATACCGTATTCTCAAATTTCTTATCTTCAGGTCCCTTAGGTTGGCATTTAAGAATTGTATGGCTAGGCGAATCGGTTCACTTGGGATGGTTATCTACAGTAACCCTGCCTCTTAAATTGGTGTCATCTCAGAACTCTACAAAATTTTCCAAATGTTGCAAGTGTTAAAACAAACAATCTTCGTCCTCTCCCCATTTCTTGCAAACTCCAACACATGTTTTAATCTCATAATGAACGAAAAAAGCATTTCTTTACAAATCAACTCTGCAAAACCGATACATTTTTCAATCCATTTGTCACTTTTTCATTTTTTAATCCCTCTCCTAAAAATATAAATCCACTTCCTCGTTTCAACTCAATATCCTTCCATTCTCCCTCTCCATGCACTTTATCCGTTTGTTATTCATTCTCTACTCGTTTTTCGAATTGATAACTGACGACAGATCTGCTTGAACCATTTACCCCTAGCAATTAGGTAGGCGTGGCATTCCGTTTTTTTGGAAAGCTCTTTTCTTCGTTTTCCACTTTTCGTAAACTCCTCGACGAGCTCTGCCACTTCACATAAAACATCACCATGGAGTTATGAGTTGTTTCCTTCCTTTCCAGTCGGACCCCTTCTTTTTCTAAATATACACATTCGGTCGTCTTTCGAATGCTCCGCTTGCCTACTGTAGTCTGGAAATTGACAAAGTAGATAGATTCCTTTTGAACGATCGGCATTCAGTTTTTCAATTTTTCGGGAGCATAACTCCTTTTTCAAGGTTTCATAACCTGTGTTTCATAGCCAAAACGGTTTTAGTACAGAATACGTTAGTTCTTTCTTCAATACCAGTTATTTGATGTCAGATGTAACTGATCTCTGAAGGAATACGGCGAAGAAGTTGTATTAATAATTTTGAGGCTACGCATTTACTCACTTTAATCCAATTTTTCTTCTGATCTGTTGTTCAAAAATCCATTCGTGCCTTATCGTGGATTCAGAATCCTTCCAATTACCGATATCATGTGCGGATTCACTAAATGTACTTTGCCTAGACTCTCGAATCTTCTGCTTCGCACTTTGATTCTGAATCCAATGAGTGCCGCGAGATAACTCTCTGGAGGGTTCTGGCTCTTGGATTCATTAAATTTCCATAGTTACTTACTTACTGACTGCCGACTGGTCGCAGCTTGTTTCTTCTCTTTTTCTTTTAAATTTTGAATTCTAAGATTCAAAAAATGAATCAACAAACGTTCTTGCTTCAGATGTATAAGAAGCTGCGACCTCCAAAATGTTGTACCCTGCAGAAAATCAAAACATTTCCCTACTTTTACATTCAAACACTTTTTGTGTCAGTTTTTGAATAGTACCAACGATTTTGAATGAGTTTTTTACAAATATTGTCTCACTGATGTTTCACGGTAGAACGTAGAAAGACTTCTAAAACCAAACGAAAACCCTATGATGATATGTTACGAAATTTCTTCTCACTTCCTATAAATTTTTTACTTTCACATAACATTTCCCTCCGGTAACTTGGCACAATATGACCCCTTTATTATAATTTCTCACGATCCCCTCTTTTCCCTTTTTTCCCATAATTATTGAGAATAAAGTAGATGTTCGGTTTACTCACCCAATTCATAAATCGCTTCTCTCGCTCCTTCCGTTTCTTGTTTACTGGTCAACGACACATTTTTTGCAGCAGGCAAAGTGCATTGAGGGAAAGAGAACGAAAAAGATTAAAAGTGAAGAAAATGGCATCAGGAAACTTTGGATCAAAGAGCACGGAACCCGGAAAAAAGCAAGATGTTGGGAAGGTTTATGAAGGAAAGCAAGTGGGAAGTAGAGACGAACAAGGAAATGTTTTTGCGTAAGTTATGCAGATGAGATTATGGATTACATGATGTTGTAAAGGAATGGAAGTTTATGGGATAGAGATTACAACCCAGTCGTTATCCAACTCCAATAGGAGTTTCCAGAAAAAATAGTCTGAAAAAATGTTTGTATAGGATTTAGGTAGTTTTGTGATGTCCCTGTACTCACGAGACCCTGTAACATGGGTAATATCATAAAGACCGTGGTAACGCCGTCTCTTGAAGCATCTGTTCTGAAATTTCTATTTTTAACCTTCATGCTTCCTTCTCCGTCGTTGGTCATTCCTTACCCCATTTCTTATTTTCAGACAAGAATTGAACTTTTCTGATTTTTTAATTTATTTTTTCACATTCTCACATAAGTACACTCCATACACTCATTTTTCGAATTCATGAATAATTTCCATACAAGATGACGTCATCTCTTTTATTCCGAGCCCCTAGAAACTTCTTCAACACATCGCGAGGATAAGATTAGTCATTCATTAACGAAACCAGCTGACTGATTACTTCTCTCTCCTCTTCCCATAAGGATGCTATCATCCATAACCCAGGGAAACCTTTGTGGAAGCGAATTATGTATTGTTCGTCCCGCTTCAATATGATATGCGTAAGATGACCCGTCCTGTGTTTGCCGCATCTCCCAACTTTTATAAGACACGGAGAAATAATTTATCATCCCTTTGTGTCTCTGCGTCTTCTCGTCTTTGTTGTTCTCTAACTAGTTGATCTTTTGAACTCTGAAAAGATTCATCGAGACAGATGTTGAGCTAATAAATGACTCTCTTCAAGTTTACAACTCCCGATCTGTGTGCAAAATGCAAAACACAATGTCTGTGTTCTCGTCGTACAACTCGGTACCGTCCTGGCATATGTTGCGAAAGGAAAAGAGTTAGCACTCCCAAAAAAGATAAAACTATATGTATTCACTATCAAAAATTGTTCTCTGATCTGTATGATAAGAGAGAAGTTTTGGTTGTTTGATCATGATCATGGGTCATGATTCAACTGGAAACTTTTGAAATTTTCTTGAATGACACTCAGCTGATAGTCATTGTGAGTTGAAAGAAGAATGGTTACAGTAACCTTCGTGGAGCAGTGGGAAAGAGTTGGGCTACTCACAAGCTACCATATTTTAAATGAGCCGGGAACCCTGAAAGTCGGTAATACTAAATTTATTTGCTGTGGGTAGGTCAACAAAAGTGATAATCTAGCTCTCTGATCTACCTTTTGTTATTCTATTACTCAAAACCAGATTTTGTTTTCCCCCCGGGTGCAATATATTGTGATAAACAACTCCTCAATCTTCCTGTTGTCATTCCCGTTCGTGAAGTTTGTTTCTAATCATCTTTCCCTTCTCATTCTCATCTTCTTATCATCATATCCCTTCGATTTTCTGATCTTCTCCATTTTCAAAATCTTCTTCTTGGTCTCTTTGACCTCAAAGTCTTTTTCCTCTCAATATTCTCCGTTGTTCTCCACTCCTTTCCCGCATTATTTTCTCGCAATTCTCGCAAATATTTGTACAAGTCCAAACTTTGTTCAGCCGGGAGAGGGGTCGTTCAGCAACTCCCGTTTCTACAATACCAATTGAGCAGTCTCTTGAGAGGAGGAGACTAACTTGGATTTTTGGTTTATTAGTAATATTTTTTCTCTGAACTATTGCCAAATTCTCATCTCTCCTCTCTAAAAAATTGGCTACATTCTCTGAAATTTTCAAACTGATGGCACTGTCAGAGTCATCTGAAAACCTGCACTTGTATTTAGACAAAAACTTCTTGATTCTTTATTCACAGACAGTTTTTGTTTTAGACAAGAATCGCTTTTTTTCTGATCTAGTACAGGCCTAGTACAGAGGTACTCTGTTGCGGTGTTTCCGAATACCAAAATCTAAAATCAGATCATACCACTAATTGATATGTATAATACTCTCTAAACCACGCCTCCTCTATTTACATTTCCCCTCTCCACAATCATTCCAGAATCGCCAACCTCTAACCTTCAACCCCTCCCTGCTCCCTCTCCCACATTTGAATACTATCTCATTCTCTTCGTCATCTTTGTAGTCATCTTCTTCCCAATTGTTCATTCCATTTCTCATTCATGTCGATGGTTGTTGTGGATGAATGTCGTTCTTTTTCTTCTCCTTTTCCATCCCTGCCACGTGCCTTCACAGTTCTGCCCCCACCAATTTGTTGCTTCCTCATAGAAAGCTCACGTGTTGCTCTGCTCAAATGCACACTCCTCCTCCCCCTCTTCTGCTTTTTCTTCTCATTTTTTCCTTCTATTCCATTTCCAACTTGTTGTGACCGAAAATACTTCCTCTCCTTCTCTCTTCCTCTCTTTTCTCCTTCCTCTTTTCCTCTCTTTTCTCTTTTTTCTTCTACTCTCGCCATCTCTTTTCCAATTTTTTCTTTTTTCTCCCCCCATCTCCTCGTTCAACATCAACAACTCTCTAAATCTCTTCTGCACTTTATACTATCTCAACTTTCAAATTTTCCCTCTCATCGATTTATATAACCTGACACAATGAAAAATTGTTACCATATTCCACAAACAAAATGACGTCGACAAAGGGAAGAGTTAGGAAAAATTACAATCTTTGACCTCAATAATTTCTAAATGTACCTAAATTGTTCTCTTTCTCTCCTCTATTGGCAACACCTGTCAGTCATGCCTTCTTTCTATTCGGTTACGTAACACCTTGGCAATTAATGATCTCTATCTTAAGGTCATCTTCCTCTTTTTCATTTTATAAATCCACGTGACGTCGTCTAATCCACCTGTCATTATGACCTACACGAAATAAGAAAAGGAAGGTGTTCAGAGAAATCGACCTGCTTCTGTGAACTTGTTGTTTGAAAAAGAAATCAGCTGTTACCTGAAATTTCGAGAGGGTTTTTCGGGGAACGAGAAATGTAATTTTGAGAAGAGAAAAAGAGAAAAAGTTCCAAGAAAAAGAAGAAATGAAAGTTTGGGCGGGGCGGCAATAAAGATAACATTTTTGTGTTATGTACGACGGTTATTGAAGTGTTCAGAAACTGAAAACCACAGTAACCTGAAACGAGTTTAGACTTTACTCCCTCGAATTTCGTGAGGTTTCAAATTTTCCCAGGTTATATTATCACGAGTAACGCTTTAAATTTTTGAATCTGCATTTTTGTAGTTGAGAATTTTTCGAATGATATCATGGGAAAATCAATTCACCCATTTCATATGTTCGTGATCTACAAATACATACATAGATCTATATTACCAGTCTTTGTACCCTTTAGAACTTCATCAGTTTTTTTTATCCCTTCCTCTCTGTGATCTCATCCTCTACAAGTTGAATCCTCTCTTCTCATCAATCTAGTTGTAATCCGATAATCTCCTTCTCTCCGTATTGCCTCTCACTCACGTATCCGGGCATAAGCGTGTAATTATCCCCTCTATCAAGCTCTTTTCACTCTTGGGCTCCACTTTTTTCCTCAGTTTTGCATATAAACAAATTAGTTATTTTCTAGATATCCTCAACTTCCGTATCCGGCTCCAAATTGGGCAGTGCCCAATAACTTCGTTTTTCCAGGTGAGTCATTTGTTATGAAATTTTCTTACTACTTTTTCGTCTTGCAATAACTCTTAAAGTTAGATAGAATGTAGAATTAGTTCAGTAGTTAGTTATAAGACTGCTCATTTCCAAACAAACTCAACTCCTAGCTTCTATCTGAAACTGTTTTCTCCTTCAGGCCATTTCGCCGGAATGTGCGATATAAGCAAACGTATTCCAGTCAGTTATTTCCCTCCGCCAATCGGTTTTCCACAAATGCCAGCTGACAATGGACAAATGCCAATGGAAGACAGTGCACAGCTAGTGGCAAAAGATATCGCCCGTATGTCAGTAAAGGGTGTCGACTGGTGGTCAGATGCTCCAATGCCAGATGAAGTCGGTGGTTTTATTAGATTTCAACCCAATGATGAGAATCAGCGACCCACCACTGAGAATCAGCGACCCGCCCCTATGACTGAAATGACTGAAAAAGAAAAGAGGGATGTGGAAACCTTCTTGAACTACCATCCCACTGGTGAAAGCAAACTCATTGTGGTTCATCCTGTGGAAGGTGAAGAAATAGTTCTTGAGCCGGAACATGACAATCAAGGATACTGGTGTTCTGTTCAATTGAATGATTGCAAAACAATGGTGAGTTGGAGAGAAATAAACCTTATCAAAGCTTATCTCAAATCATTCCAGAAGGGAAAACCATTCCTTACAAGAAACATGGAATTCGTGGTTGACAGTCTTGAAACATCAGTTGTATCTGATGATAAGAGAATGGCATTGATGGGTCTTCCAATGTCAGAAAAGGGTAAACATAACTCGATAAAAACTTCGTTCAAAGACGGAATCAAAGTATACTGTACCGGTGGAACAGTAAAAGTCTCTGTTCTTTCCGATGTCACCATTTTCGTTCAATCTCCATTCTGGAATCATGCTAATGGACAAGACCTAGCAGCCGTCACAAGGCTCGGTAGCAATCAGCCTCGACCAGTTATCTTTACCGTATTCGATTTCGAACAATTCAAAACTCACTTGGAGAGAGCCAAACAACATCCGCCAACTGATGAGATGAACGAGTTCCTTCAAAGCATTTGTGGATTCAATGTCTCAGTTTCGAAAGGATTCGGGCCGGATTACGGGAACAGAACCATTTTCGAAACGTGCTGTTGGTTGTCAATCAAGTTTACTGATCCTCTCTTGCTCTTTGACAAAGTAAGTTTCACATAAACTTGGGAAGTTTTTGCCCGAGATTTAAGTTTGCTCAAAAACACAGCCTTGCTCGCTACAACATTTTTCATTCCATATATTTGATATTTTCAGTATTACCGGCAATACCGACTGGCCCCCGACGAAATCAACTCTCGAACCTAGTACACCTTCATTATCAACGGATCTTCATCCCGAGTGAATCCTGATCCAAACCTCTTCAGGTCCTCTCCTTCATCTTTTCACAATATCTTTTCCATACATCATCTATCTTCTCATAATTTCTTAAACTGTTTCGAACATTCCGAAGCTATTTTGATCTCTTCAAACTCATTTTCAGTCCCCACACACCAAAGTGTCGTCTCACTTCTTTTCTGTCACTGAATTCGCCTTCCCAATCGTTTCATTTTTCTGTTTTCTTTTCAAATACAATCATGAGAATCATTCATTATTTTTTCAAAAGTTTCATAAAAATGAGAACAAAGTATTAATAAAAAAATAATACCTGACAATAAAATTAATGTAAATTGACGACAAAAGTGTCAATAGTTCACAACATAATAAATTAAAACGTGGATCCCGTATGGGTTGGAAATGTCTGTTTTTGGGAGAGAAATGCATCATGAGCATGGATTTGGGAGAAGAGCAAATAGGAGAACATTTGGAATACGGAGATAAGAATAGAGATTGAGAAGAAAAGAGTTAGAAGAATCTCTTGTTTCTGCAAGAATCTATGAAATGGAATATGAGTTCACAGCTGGCATTTGGAGCGTACGCCTGAAAGAAATGTTGGAAATGTTCAAACTTGTTCAAGCCTAAGATAGTCACCTGCAAGACAGAACAGTTGCTCCTCGCCCATTTCGACACATCCTTAATCATAAAACTCTTTGCCAACGTTTTGATTTTCTGGCAACTTTCTTCTGTCGCCGTTTGCATTTCTTGAGGGTTTGCTTGGAGAATTGGCTTCATTTTCAGCACGTCTTCTCCTCCTGAATTCATACTTTGTTGCTGTTGAATTGGCTGAAGTGGTTGTGGAGGTGGTGGCATTGGAATGTGACCCAATCCCGGGGGCATTGCCATCATTTGATGAGCTCCTGGTGGTGCAGCAGGATGCCTCATCTGCGGAGCCATTGGCAGTGGCATCCGGTTATGAATCATGTTGGTTGATGCAGATATTGGAAGTTGCATTGGTGGAGGGACTGGTGGTCTATATTGTGGTGGAGGGAAGGAAGGAGGAATGTGCCGAAGATGTTTAAGGGATCTCAACGGAGAGAGATCACGGGTGGTTTGTTGGCGAGGAGAGTTTTCGATACGACGATCAAAATCAGTGTCATCTGAGAAGTCGTCGGAGAAAAGGATCGGACGGCGACGACGCATTCGGTATTCTGGAAAATTAAAACTGTAGGTTTTTGTCGGCAGCGTTATGTGTCCACATCTTTCAATTTGTGCTCTTGTAAATATACTGATCTATGCCAAAATAACCTGTTTAGCGTGTGCTTTTTGCATCATCTAAGTATGATATATTAGAAACAATCACAACTAAAAGCTTCCGATTCACAAATTTTCACAATATACCTAAGCTCCTATCAATGTTTCATGTATGATGCTCACCTCTTCTCATTGGTCTGTACAATGGAATGTCATCATAATCATCATAAGTTGACATATCATATGGTCTCTTCCTCGATCTTCTATGATAAACGGAGCTCGGATAGTCTTCATCACTATCTTCACGATCTCTGGAAACAAAGACACTCGTAATTTAAACACTTTCTCTCCAACCCACATTTTATTCTGTTTCACCGGATTATATCTCTGCACTCCTGGATTCGACGAAGACGATGATGACGTCGAATAGGCGCGCTGCTGTGGAGGTGACGGAGGAGGTGGCGGTGGCGGTAAAGGTCTTGGTGATTCGGTTCGGATGACCTCTGTGACGATTTCCGGTGATTCCGTTGCGTGACTCTCCTGGAAGAAGCGAATCGATTCAGTTTATGGATGGAGGATCCCTCAGTTTTTATTACGGAGAGGAAAAAAGTGAGGGCCGAGAACTGTCTCCGAGAGAGACAGTAAGAAATTAGGATTATTAATGAAGAGGCCTGATGTTGGATCGACTAGATGATCTATAGAGATTTCCGGAAAGTCTAGGGATGAAATATTGTCTATTAGAAATAGCGGAAAGGTCATCTTCTTAAACTTTTAAAACTTTTAAGGTCGACTTGGATCGGAAATTATCAACGACTCTGAATCCAAAAACCTCTGAAACTATGTTAAAGATAGCACCCCGGATGTCACTTTTGATGGTATTCTAAATTCACACTTCAGTTGATTCTTAATTAGTGCCTAGACTATTTCAAAACACAGATTCAAATCTATTCAACCTAATTTCCATCTCCCAAACAACTGCGTAATCCTCACCTTCTTTTTCAGGTACATCTCCTCAATGATTCTATCAGCTTCCTCATCATTCATCTCGTCGAATGGCTTCGATGACGTCGTCGGTTCACTCTTTTCAGTCGATGACGTCACCATTTGAGTCGTTGTTTCTTCAGAATTTCTGTTAATTGAGATGGTGACTTTCTTCGCAGGTTTTCGTCGAATTTCTTTTTCGCCAGAAGTTCGATACGTCTGGAAGAAAAATTATTTGAGTTTAGCTACAACATACTTCGGATTATTCACAAAAATTTCTTTTTTTCAGGCACGTGTGTCTTTTAGGCACTTTTTGTAAAAATTCAACTCAATCTTTTCAATCGCAACATCCCGAAGAAGTCATATAAACATCATAAAATCTATTGCGCCATACAGACGCATATGGTTGTAAACACGAAGAACCAATTTCAACTAGAATTTGTTTCAATGTGGATTCTTTGTTGCCCATTTCGATGGCTTGGATGAGAATTTTGAATGGACATAGAATCATCAGTTCTAGAGTCCCTAGACCATACCATTCTCATAGTACAAGACTTTCTGGAATCTTGCGAGCAGCTATGACGCACACCTGACTAGGTGTCTCCAAACTACTTTTTTCTATTTTATAATTCCGACACTTACCGGTGGCTCCATCGTTGTTGTGAATCTGGATCCCTGATAAGAAGTGACCGCCCGTCCGTGTTGATCATAAGTCACATATTCTTCAACACACTTGTACCTGCAATTACATTGTATTCTTTCTGGCTTAAAGTCGGATCAAACGGAGGATTAGACATGGGATCAAGTCTAGGGGTCAAAATCTTTCTTCCTTCGGATTATGTTGATGTTTCAAGGAATGCAAAAAGTGAAAACTGTTCTGTAGGCACCTTTTGACAGTTCTTGGAACTCCTGTTCGTTTGGACAGTGCTGAATTTAATCTCTCTTCGTATCTCTCCAGCACAGAATGTTGATTGCTTGAGACTATTTCCACACCAATCGCCATGAAGAGAAGGAGAATGAGACATGTGGTCATCTGAAAAAAAAACAAAGAGAATTGGAACAACGGGACTGGTTTGGAGGGAGAGAACAGGAGGGAAATTGATCTTAATTGAGAAAGGAAAATAGAATGTCTGAAGAAGGAGTTTTTGAACCTTGTTTGGATGATCTTGAGGAAATAGAATAAGGATCGTCGGCTTCTGAATTTTAGAATATCTGAAGAAGGGGGGCGGGCGGAAGAAGAAGAAAGGGCGGAGGTTATCGAGAAGGGAAATTAGAAATTCGATTGTGTTCCGTTCGTTTTTTTGGATTCAATATCTAATTACTGTTTTATTGTTTGTTCGGGGGGATCCTCCTCCTCCTCATTTCATCACCACAGAAAAAAAGAAAGAGAGATTCAGGCTAATTGGTTGGCCTCATATCCCTCGAGTGAATACTGATTGCGGGAGGGAATTGATATGAGACTTCTCACACTTTTTACGCTCTTTTCCTTCCGGAACAATTGGATTAGAGGAAATATGAGAAAACGGAACATGTTGGGAAGTTTGGAATTGGAGAGTTTCATAAATTGGGAAATTCCAGGAAACTGGGAGGGTGAAGATTGGAAACGAAGACAGTTTCGTATGTTCAATATGATCAGATGGTTTCGCAAAACTATGTTGTTCTAGAAACTATATCCTTTCAGGACCGCAAAATGGGAACTAAAAAAGTGAAGCATAGTGTAGAGAGCATTGCTCGGCTGTAATTTTAAATTGTTCTGTTATGGATAAAATAAACACAATATGATTTTGTGTGGGATCACTTTAACACAACAGGACAATCATGCAATTTGATGCTCCAACGAACTAAAATTACAAATCAGTGTTCTGGTAAAACTCAAATAAGTTTTTATGAGAAACCGTTACAAACAGTCAGAATTTCTTACAAGTGAGCTGAAAAAAAACTTGATTTTTTTTCGAATCTCTGACATCCAAACCAAAACGTCTCAAAACTATGCCGATCTGAAACAGAATGAACATGGATAGTTGGACTTTGAGAGAGTAAAACCATCTAAATTTGCAGAATATAGTTGCGATTGACCGTTTCCAGGTATCTAACCAAGTTTGGGCAACCCAAAAAAAATGTTCCAATGTGATCTGAGTCTTCTTTCTAGCATCTAATTTGTATTCATGTAAAAACTTCCGCATAGATCAGCAACATTATTCATCGAATTTCAAAATCTCGAACAAAGTAAATCCACAACGGATTGAAGCGGAAGGTGTAACCCTAATTGGTGATTGTGTCAAAATACACTTTAGGGAACACGATCAGGACTAACGAACTGTTGATTTTCCGCCAATTTGATGGATAAATCCTATTCTGGATCGGAAGAACGGGGAACTCGTTATCACATTATCGCAAGCAAAGAAACATAAATGAATCAGAAATCATCGGGATTTCGTTCTTCTTTCATTCGGAGAAGATCTTCTTTTTGAGGAGACAATAAAATGTATCAAAACTAAAAATGTCTCTTTCTTGTCCACCTCCAATTTGGGAATGACCGCCACGGCTTCTTCTGTATCCATCGACGTCTTCTTCGTGTCTCTTCTCCCCTTCTTCTACAATTGACCGGCTGAGGCGAAAACGATGAGCGCGAAAATTGGACATATTGTTTGTGTATAAACGCTGGTTTCCACTGTCCGAGAAGCAAACCAAGTCAATGACTTTCTCTACCCTCTTCCCGGCTACTTAACTGACCACTGCTGCTTCCCGTGTTTTCACCGGTTTCACTTTTATGAGAAGAGAAAAAGAAGAGTCATCTGGAATTCAGGAAACGGAAAGTCATTACGAAGTACTAGACTGTTTGGAGAATGAGGAGAACACTTTCATTTCTCAAGTGAAATCAAAACAATGTCAGTCTTTTTCATTATTGTTATGAAGTGGGATAGAGATGGATCATAGAATCAAAATGGGAAAGAGATAAGTAAGGAATTGGGTGGAAGATCATGATGTGAACTGGATAAAAACTCAAAGCACTACTCGGATGATCTGACGGGTATCATTCGGAACATTGTGATATCATAAGATCATTCAATGTTTTATTGAGATTATTTATGTTCCGACATTCGATCTAGCGGTTCCTTATTTCAAAACAAATGCATAGACGAGAATTTTATCAACACTTATGCGATTTTTGATGTGATTTTTGTTTAATTGCGCTGTCTGTTTCAATTGGAAATCGAACATCGGATATAATTATGTGTGGCATGTAATAGAGAGTCGGATGAATCCTGGTTGCAATTTAAAAAATGCCAAATTATTGTAGAATGACAAAATTGAAACACATAAAAACGTTTTTGGATTGAGACGTTTAAAAAAAAGATAGACGTCTCAACTTACCGAACTTTCTCTAAAATTACGACATCTTATCGACAGTTTCTAATTAACCGTTTCTATAAAACAAAAATTGGGAGTTTTGAAAAAGAATCGTTGAAAATCATGAAAAAATCGGCGGAAACACTCGAAATCGAAAAATCGATCAGCAGTGTCTAATTGGCCAACATGAAAACAGAAGTGTGAAAGAATACAGGAATATTACAAACAGTACATCAATTTATCTTGAATTACACTTCTTAAAAGTTCATCTGAAATAACTTTGTTCCTAGTAAGACGAAATTCTATCGATACGATTAATCTTGATGGATTTTCAAAAGGATTAAGTGTGTTAATAGTCAAAACGTTTCAAAGCTAACATCATTGAAAATTACAAAAATGTAATTTTAAAAAATCACTTTGAACCGGAAAAACAGCGTCGTGAAATGAATTCTAATTTAAAATTCGAAATCTTTTTCCTGAATCTTCCACTTTCTATATCGCAAAAAAGATCAAAGATCTTCAGATACTTTCCGAAGTTAATTGGCCGAATGAATAAGAACTAACCAAAAGGAAAAGAAGATGAAGATGAAAATGACCATGCTATATTTTAGTTGAGAAATGGAATGAAGTAATATGTCAACTCAACTATAAAAAGTATATTTGAGAAACAACATACAAAAAGTTAAAAAAAAACGATTTGGTTGATCCGGAAAAATTTCATAACTGAATAGAGTTCGAACGTCTATTTATTCAATGTCATCAACATCTTCATCCACATTTACGGAATGATCCTTTGATTTGTTCGCGACCCCCACCACCAACCCATTCCCTCCCCCTCTCTCACAATTCGCAAACATACTAGGAACACGCGGGATTCACAAAAAAACCAAAATCTGGTAAGAGGAATTCAGAATTCTTCAGAAGACGTTGTCGGCGGGGGAGAATTAGTAGAAGTTGCAACATGTCAAAACGACATCCAATACATCTGGATCAAGTAGCTATCTCAAGTGTCAAAAGGTCGATGAGAAGTAGTTTTCGCGGAATATGATGAGATCTATGGATCCAATTTATTCTAGTAATTTTTTTGGGAGGGATAAGAGGGGAAGAGAGATCAAATGGATTGAAAAAATGATTGAAGGGAGTATGCCATAGGAGAAAATGGATTGAAATCGGGTGTGCTCCGGAAAAAAGTTTACAATTGAATCGTAAACATCAGGAATCACTTTTTACATCAAAAATTGGTTGGAAGTTCTGAAACTTTTTTTAATTGCTTATGTGATGATGACAGGTTCAAACCGATGCTTGGGATTATTCTGCAACTAGATAATTTCCAACTGAAACAACTCTGGACACTTTGAAACAGGTCAATGGGAATTCAAAAATCTCGTCTATTTTCCGGTTGCGAAACGCTTTGATTTTCGAGTATCTAGCTGGCCTGTTTCAGATCTCTCCTCCTCAAACTTTCGAATTTTTCTCATTTTCATCAAACTCTTATTTTTCATTCCTGGAGTTTCAGTTCATTCCTGGAATTTTTGCATCTAAATAAGATTAAATGACGGCGGAACTGTTTCCGTCAAACTCCATCCATCTCTTCTTCCACACCCTTCTTATTGAATTAAATAATCTCGTCTTAAATGTGCTAATACAATATAAACACTCAACAACTATCTTCTTCTCCTCATTTCATTTCAGTTTTTGTAGCAACCAAACCATTTTGGGTTGCCTTATCAAGTGGGCGGGCACCCATAACTTTTTATTACGCAACTCAACAATTCTGACACAATTTGCCATTTATCGTATCATTCATCATGTTTTATTTTTTCGTTATGTAGTTTCTTTTGATATATGAGCTTTGAACAGTCTGATAAAAATGAAAATTACAGATCCGGTCCATCTCAAAAGGATGTTCAAAACATCCGTTCTATTAGCCTGTTTGGCATTTTCGGTGAGTCATTTAGTGGTTTTTAGAAAATAAATTCAGAAACTATTTTGTAACAAAATCAATCTGTCGGAGATTTTCTGAAATTGTCTTATTAATTTTTAGTTTATACCTTAAATTTCAAAGATGCTTCGTCTCCTTCTTCGTCCAATGACGTAATGGAATGAGAAGAACTCAACGGGAGCGAGGCGGGGTTTTATAGCTTTTTAACGATCTTATGAAAGAGCAAATGAATGTTTACAGACCATCGCTGCTGACGGAAACTACTTCCAAGTGCTAATTAGGGAAATTGACAATCCAGCAGGAACAGTGAAAAATGGCCAGCCATGCAGTAATTTTGGATTTTTGGGAGCTGGGTGCAACACTTATATGAAAGCAGTTGCTACAGCGTAAGCTGAGAAAATTTATAGTTGATTATTCATAAGAAATACATTTCAGAAGTGGGACCAATCTCTCAGATGTAAATTTACCTGATGCAATTCAAATAAACACAAATATGGAGACAAGAGTTTCAAACTTAAATTTTGTGGTCTCTGATGATTATGTTAATTCAGTTGATGCATTCACTGTGAGTCAAGTTTTGAAATCACATAAAACTGTTCAAAAACATATGAACAGAATCGTGAATTGAATTACAGGGATTCGATCTGCGTGTGGTTCTTGGCACTGATTCAGATTGCACCAACATCATTGACGACTACATCATTCATGTTTCATCAAACCAGGAACAAGGAGTTTATACTTACACAAGCCTTCGAGATGGAACTCTCGCTACAACGTGAGTCTTTCTTTTTTTGAAATCTGAATATAACATAATTCCAGAATCTCAATCGCCTGGTCTACCAATATCGCTCCACAAAGCACCACTGCCACACCAGAACCAACCACAACTGGAGTTCCATTCACAGGATCCACCGCAGTACCAACTACCAGTAAGTGAATTATAGTCTTTCTTTTGTGCTCAATATACTTTTCAAGCACCAAGACCACCAGTCGATTGCTCGGAAGTCGTCAATGTGACTTCTGGAGTTCAAAAAATTTATCCAGATGGAACTACTCCGGTGTCTGTTTATTGTGATCAAACTTCGTATGGAACATACACTGTTATTCAGAGGTGAGTCTGTGAACACAGTAAGATTCGTGGAGAACTGAAACTTTCAGCCGTGGAGTAATTGGACAGAACATCACCTTCGACTTCCCATCCGTATCTAACTACTCTGCTGCTTTCGGAGAACCTGGAATAGGAAATAACTATTGGTTCGGATTGGATAATATGCATGTTTTGAGTGGAGTGAAACCATACGCCCTACAAATTGATCTGTGTTGTGGAACCAAGTTGATTGCTAAGCAAATTTATCACAACTTCAAGGTTTGGCTTTTTTGATAGATTTGACAGATGTTGAACAAGCTAATAATGATATTTGCAGATTGATACTGCCGAGAAATTTTACAAGTTGACAGCAGTTGCTGATATTTCTGGAGTCGGACTTGATTATTCAAATTCCGGTTAGTTGGGATTGATTTGAATGTCAGAACAAAAAATTAAGAATATAAGTTGTTTTCTATAATGAGTCTGTAAACTTGAAGGAAAGGATCTCGCAGCGGCCTTCTCTACTTCCACAGAATGGCATGGACCTAAAGCACAGTAAGGTTGTTACCAAGCAATGTGTCATACTCTCAATTTTTCAGTGATTCGTGTGATCAATTCGAATTCTACGATGATGACTCTTCAATTGACCCACCTCCACAGTCCAAGCCATACGGGTTAGTTGGGACACGCTTCTTCATTCAGAAATTATTATTAACACTAAAATAATGTTATACTTTTCTAATAGTTCTCCTAATTTGAAACTGTTTTACAGAGGATGGTGGTATGGAAGTTGCGGAAACAACATGAACGGATTCTTGTATCCATCAAGAAGTGGCAATTGCACTGTTCCTCTCGAGTAATTTATTCATTAAGCCTATCTCAAATTAAATGTCTAATTTGTTTGATTACAGAATATTCGATGCAAACGGAATGTTGGGAGTGAATATGAGAACAACACCAGGACTGGGATTCAATGGATATGATGTCGATTTGCAATCCTACGATCGTGTTCGTATGGCTCTCTTCACTTTCGATTCATCCACAATCGATAGAACAGACTCGTCTTTCTGTAACTAATTGTTGAATTATTCTCTGTTCTTTGTGTGATTGAATTTCGCCCAAAACAATAGGCGTCAATGAGAAATAAAGATCTTGGAATCTTTGACAGTTTAATTACAGGGGAATGGGGAACCTCTAGTGGGGAGCTCTGTTCGAAACATATTATTTCTCGAGTTTGCTGCTTTCTTCTTCGGACAGTAACTATTCCAGCACCATATAACCTTCCTACCAACCTTGAAAAACAGTAGCAAACTACATAGACAACAAAAACATTTCAGCGAGAAAACCAATTTAAAAACTTCGAATGTGATTAGTTTTCATCTTCTGACTGGTCAGAAACAAAAAAACATGTTTCCTCAGTAGACTGTTGATTCCATTTGCAAAGTTGAATTTGCAGAATTTTCTCGAGATTACCAAAGCACAACTATCACATGAATATAATGTTTTCATTTATTCGACAAAGAAAATGAAGAACGAGGAAATCAGAATCCGCGTTATATTTGGCGAACTTGAAGTAGAGTAGAGTCAATGTGGACCATTTTGTGAAATGAATCCGGTGATCAAAGTAGATACATCTAGATATCTGAAAGTCTGGAATTCCAAAAATTCTTGGTTTCCCTGGTTGATTGAAACATGTTGATTGAGTACTAGAATAGTAAACCGACTCATCTGTTTTCTGCTCGACTACTGCAGACACAACCATTTTTATTCTCTTTTCTCCACGCTTTCTCAACGTCATTTCCGCCCAAAAACCACCAATTTGCTTCCTCCTGTGAATGAAAGCGGACCCTTCACATTTTCTATTTATGGGATCTCAATACTACTACCAACTTTTTAAAGAAGAGGGTCAAAGAATCAGTAATTGTGTTAACTTGATGTCATGTCGGTTTTTCTTCGCCGAAAGAAAATCTAAATGAGATGAAGAAATGGGGAAAGAAAACACGGGAAGGCAATGGGTTTTTTGATGGAAAACGAGAGAAAGGGATGACTGGTTTTGTGTCGAAAGGTTTACGTCCGGCCCTATTTAAAAACGAAAAAGATACGGAGATGACCACGAGACGGACTTCTTTTCGAGAACAAGGAGAAGAAACATGCGCGTGATTTTGACCGCTCTTCTGATTATTGCATCTCTTTTTATTCATGTTGCAGATGCTCAATGTGAGTGAGAAATAGAGGGATGGGATAGTTTCGGTTCTAGAAGACTGGGAACCAGAACCCACGGAAAACCAGTTGAATCAAGTGAAAGTTTTAGGTTAATGATGAAGATGACCTTCTGATTTTCTGATTTCTTTCTTCTGATAACGAATTTTTTGTTTTTCAAAAACAAGAATGTAGTGTATTGAATAGGAAAGTTGATTTTGTGAGAACTGAAAATCCTCTAGATCAGGACATTAAGGATAGTTTGGGAACAAGTTCAGAATCTGCATGATCATTTAAAACCAATTTAGTTTGTGGACGCGTAGTTTGTGTTTTGTTGGAGATTATTTCAGGAAAAAAAATTTCAGGAAAAGTATGTAGCACTGTGTTTGACAGCCTTTAATTCATTGAATTTATTTGAACACGGCTTTGCAGTCATTGTTTTTGTCTATAAATACGTAGAATGATGTATTTACTTCTTTGAATTTTTCTCTCCTTGGTGCCATAGATGTTTCTAAAAAGGGTCACTTACATATTCTAAGTAGACTCTATTCTGAGATTAAACTATATAATTCATAAGAATTTCGGGCTCACAATGTGAAACTGTGTTACTTCAAAATCTGTTTATGCTTTTGATAGTTGCAATATGTCAAAATGACAAAATAAAGATATCCATATTTTCAGATGGTTACTATAGCCCATACTACGGTAACTACGGTGGATATGGTAACTACGGTGGCTACGGAGGATACAATGGTGGATACTACCCATCGTATTCCTCATATTCCTACTATCCAAGTTATGGATACAACAACTATGGGGGATATGGAAACTATGGTGGATATGGATACAATAACTACGGATACAACAATTTCGGATTCTGCGGAATTCGTTGTCGTCGATTCCAGCGTCGTCTGATGTGGGCTCAAATGGCTGGTTATGGAATGTATGGAAGAAAGTGATTGCTGTGAATTTCTTGATTATATTTGTTGATTATGCACGCTTTTGATTCCTGTGATTAAATTTGAATTCCGAGTCACTTCGGAACCTTTTTCGACCCTATTCTAATTGAATTTTGTAAATTTTTGCACCAGAAAATCAAATATTAATGGAACATACCTCTAGAATCAGCAGGTGCATCGGGACCACCAGTTTATTAAATCCCCATTCCGAAACCCCGCCCCTTTTCCAAATTCGTAGTATTTCTCTCTTATCCCATTACTCTTTTTCTAGACACCCCCTCCTTTCCCATTTGCTCCATTTTTGTCTCCCACTCAATTCTATGGAAATCTTTATTTTCTCTCTTTTTTTGTAATAATACAAAATCTATGTTCGACTTCTTTTTTAGCATTCGTCTACAATTTTTGTTCCGAAAAAAGGCACATTTTTATAAAATCGGAAGATATCTTTCTATTCAATCTCTTCTCCTTTTTGGAACTTGTTTCCACGTGTTTCTACTTATGGAGAGAGAATTCTGAAGATCTTAAAAGATGAGAAGAGCGATCAGTCGGAGACCATCAGATTGAAATGTTTCGAATTCCAAAATGTCTCGTCGGATTATGTAATTAAATCTGGAGTAACCAAGCGAAAGTAGTTGTCTGATAATTTAATTTCACTAGAAAAATGAATGCTATTCGGAGAAAACTAAATTCGAAAAGCTGATTGAAAGAGTAGATAATCTTTGGCATAAGCTTTCTCAGCATTACTAGGGATCAGAAGAATCGGAATTCTAGTCAGGAAGGATGTAACACTCGATAAGAGAGAAGCTAATATGAACTACTGAAAATTGAATATTGTCGAGACTGTTTTAAACAAAAAAGACTGTCACTATTAACAAAAACATTCATATCAAAAACTTTCTTTAATTTCCAGATTTAAGTTGAAGAATAGGAATTTCGAGAGTTACGGACCCACAGAATTTCCTGGATTTCCATATGAAGTATAAAAGGTATCTACCGCCTCCTTTTCAGTTGATAATTTTAGCCCACGTACGCATTTTCCTCAAACTTTGCAGTTTCTCTCTGCAAGCACAGTTCACTTGATATATTTTGAAACTGAATACACTTGAATATAATTCGAGACGGAAAAAACTTTTGTAGATCAAAACAGAAAAACACAAAACAAAAAAATATTATTTCTAAAAATATTCCCATGAGAACCGTTCACAGTTAATAATAAATAGAGAAGCCTTACTTGAGGAGACCACCAGAAAAACGAGACTCTCGAATGTCTAGAATTTCAGAAGTTTTCTCGAAATTACATTCAAGTGTTTTTCTAGAAACTCTTCTCAATTGGGAACAGTCGAAGTTAGAGTTTTCAGACGAGGCCTATATAACTGGAACTCTGAGTTCTGAAAGTGTTTACATAGATCAGTTCATCCAATTAGAGATTTCACAAAACACTTGTTATATAATTCATTTAGGTATTATGAAAACTAGAAATATGTAAATAGTCAGAATCTCCGCAACGTCAGCTTTTCGGTTATGCAAGTGTCTTCTGAAACCTCCAGATGAGCACTCCCTGGCTAGTCCTTATGATATAATTCAATTAGCAAATGGACTTTAATACATTACTCTTTCAACATCTCTCTTATCCTCTAATAAACTTCGAAAACTTCAAGTCTGTGTGGGCATTGAATTCCTTTTTTCTTTGTCTATTCGTCATTGTTTTTTTCTTTTCTTTTTTATTCGAAAAGGTCCTTCAAATATCTCCATCAAACTAAATGATTCCCATCAACGTTGCATGCTCTTCCGACTTCACGTCACTCTTCTCTAAATCCAAAATCCTGGCTGACAATGACTGTTTGGCTTGAGAATAAAGACGAGATGAGCCGTATTTAGATACTTTTAAATTTGGTTTCTTTGATCGTTATTCCGGAAAAAAGATGGCGTTCTTCAAAATTCTCATGTTTTTCTTTTTTTTTCAGATTGAATAATTTTCAGATTTATATTGAATTATTCAATAGGTTCCTGATTTGAAAAAAAACATGTTACCCAAGAAAATAATTTTGGAAGGTGGAAGTCAAGGAAAACAGATTCAAGATTTAGTGCTGAAATTATTTTGAAATATTTTTTTTCGAAACTCCAAATAAAAAATGCCAAAACAAAATCGCGCTTCTGTTTATAAATATTCAATTTGGTCGCTTTTCCTAATCCTTCATCTTTCAAAAAAGTATTCATTTTTGGTCTTCTCCCCCTCCTTAAAAATACATTTTTGATTCGATTACTCACCCACCACACGTAGAATTCCGTCAAGAAAAGAGCACCAACGTCTTAAAATTGCTACGCAACATCGAAAACCAGATTAGTAGTCGACACGCTTGACCATCCAGGTATGGAGCTCCGTCATCCTTCTCATCGGGCTTGAATTAGTATCGAATGTTGAAAAATATAGACTGATGACATAGGTAGATCAAAGAGAATCTCGCCACCTTCAGATGAATAACATGCGGTCGGAATGAAGAAGTTAAGAAATGTTCTGAATCTCTGATAATGACCATCCCCTTCTCTATACATCAACACCATAATATCCTTTCTTGACGAACAAATTCTGACCCCTGACCTTCTCTTTTTTCTCTGCGTCTCTTCTTCTCACACACTACCTCACTGTGTTCAATGACCATTTTTCAGGTTATCATATTGATGCAATTTCATTGATAATAAATATAATTGGGTATAAAAGTCAACTGGACCTGCATCAGAATTCAGAAGTGATTCAGAATGAGAAGTCTTCTTGCTGTTCTCGTTGTTATTCTGGCTCTTATAAATGCGACGAATGCTCAATGTAAGTTATTTTTAGGCTAGATTTCAGAAAGTGAGACGGTATTACCGATAGCTCCACAAACTTAATATATGTAGATTAAATCTAAACTTCTATTTTTTCTAGTTGACAACTTTTTTATATGTACTTTTTTCTCGCTGGGGTGAGTCTGTACAAAAAAGTTATCAACTACAAAAATGAAGTTCTAGATTTATTCTATTTCCTCAACGAAAATTGAGCCCTGAGGATTAATTTTAACCTCTAGAGATATCTTCAAAGTCAACCATTCCTAATGAAAACAGGAACAACTGACATCATATTACAGTAGTTACAGTACTAATTTTCCTTCTTTCAGGGGGCTTCGGTGGAATGCCAATGGGTGGTATGGGCATGGGCGGTATGGGAATGATGGGCGGTGGTCCGTACGGTGGAATGGGTGGTGGACCATATGGTGGCATGGGAGGCGGATACGGTGGAGGCGGTGGATGGGGTCGACGACGAATGATGGGAGGAATGATGAATCCGTATATGGGAATGATGTATGGAAGATGAAGAAATTGAGAAACATACTGATGAATACCAATAATATCGTGATCTCTGTTGTAATGAGTGCTCCATTTTTATAAAATTCCCTCTTTTCAATAAAGTGTTCTTTAACTGTGTTGAGAAGTTCTTCATTTCCCACGTGGCATCCTCAATCTCTGAAAATTTTCCCTGTTTCTGAATTTCCAAAATTTCCATTGTTTTCTGCCATTTTTACATTCGAAAAGTTTGGTCACTCTTCAAGTTAAATAATGGTTTGGATGTGCGACTGGTTATCCGATGGTAAGAGTTTCCTCCGGGTCAACCCGTAACATCTGATATTCTGAAGACATTGAAATGGAGAAAACCGGATATTCTTTCTATCTATTTTCTCTCCTTTTTCCGAAAATATAATTATCAAAAATCGGAATCAAAATGTTTCTGTGGTGCGCGATCTTTGGCTACTTTTGCCATTCCGAAAACTTGAAATCCTCTTTTTTCTCTCAGACTTTAGAATCTGATCTTGTCGGTTTTCTTCTCCTTTTTTCACACAAACCATATCGTGACAAGTGAAAACGAATAGAGAAAAACACGTGGGGTGGAAACATTTTGTTCGAGAGATTTTTGGAAGATTTTCGAATGGAGAAGTTGTAAAATTGTCATGAAAAACTACAATTCCAGGGAAATTCGCAATGTTTGGCATGTTTCTAACCGTTCTTCTGGTTCCGTTCGTGGTTCAATGTGGAAAAAGCAAGAAGCGTAAATATCAATACACACGAGTACACACATAATCTCTTTTTTTCAGCGAAAAAGAAACCGCTTGTTGCAAAAGGTAAAAATTCGAAAATTGAAAAGAATAAAAAGACGAAGAAACCATCACAAAAACAACAAGAAATGCAGTCAACTGACGAAGCAAAGTCAAATGTTAACGAGGATGATAAGGAGAAAAATTCAAAGAAATCGAAGAAAGCGGATACATTGATGGATTCGAAGAAATCGAAGAAGAATGACGATTCGATGAAGGCGAAATCTTCTCAGAAGACGAAGACGTCTGAGGCTAGTCTAAAGGTAACTCGACGTCTTTTGCTCCTTTTAAATCCAATTTCCAGAAAACCGAATCCGAGGAGAACAAGCCAACTACACCCAAAAACGAGGAACATCTCACTTTGACTCCTGAAAATCCGATTCCAGGCCAAGTGTCTGTTCCACCAGGAATCGAACAAGAGTACAAACCGCCTCCAGAGCACGAACGCCCGAAACATCCCGGATTTGAAGCACAATTAGAACCGGGAGAGGAGAACAAGACAATTCAGCAAGTGGTTCAGTTCACTGATGCTCAAGATTTTTAGATTTTATTTCCAATAAATATATCTCGAGTATTTAGTGTAGTATCGGAATCAAGTTGAGAGAAATAGAATGTGTGGGCGGGGACAAAGTGAAAAAAGAGAAACAAAGCGATGAGTGTTAGATACCAGAAGTGAAATGTTTACAAATGATAAGTGAAAACAAAGTGAGCAATTAGTTCAGGTGTATAAGTTGCAAGAAAATGTAAAATAAAGAAAGTGAAGTAATGGATTAGATCCGGACAGTCGACTCGAGAGCCACCGACTTGCTGAGACCGATTTTCTTGCGTGGTGGGGAAACGGATCCATCCGATCGCTGCTCCTTCTTCGCCATAACAATACCAGTGATGTCGTTCTCGTTCTTGTCACATCCGGTCTTCAACTGCTCCTCAGCATCCTTTTCTTCACTCTTTTGAACGTAGCATTCTCTGCAGAGAGCAGTATAGGTGTCGGCTCCTCCGATAACTTCGACTTTCTTGTCAAGTGTGCTCCGGAAAGAGAAGTTCGCTTGAGACCCACACTCAACACACACCGCGGTGACTTGCTTGATTTCATTGGCGTACGGTAGGAGAAGTGAGATTTGAGGGAATGGCTTCCTCTCGAATGTGCCATTCAACGCGGCGACGCACACAACTTTCCCACGTTGAGCCAATTCTTCGCAGGTTTCGGCGAGATCATCGAACTGGAAGATTTAATTGAAACAACTAACTTAAATTCCACTATCACTTACAAATTGCCCCTCATCAATTGAAACGACTTGAACGTCGTCGCTGAAGATTTGTGAGGAGACCTCATCCAGTCGATGTGCTTTGACAGTGCGTCCTTGTCCAGTCATTCTGAAATTCTCTATTCATACTCAACAATTTCGAATTATCAACCAACTTGCTATGAGTGGCAACCAGGTCGGCATCGTAACGAGTGTCACCAGCATACTTCACAAGTACACATGTTCGCTTGGCGATTATTTGCCGGTCGTGTAGTCGAAGCAATTCAGTCCTAAAAGAAATAAATGGATTTTTATCGTGTTTTTGATCTTCGAAATTCGTTACGTTTTTCCACTGAACATTGGTCCAAGGATGACAGTTATGGAGCCAACGCGATTCGGACATCTCGGCAAAGTGTTGAAATCAGAGAGCGAGGAGTTGGATGAGCAGCAAGTCATCTGGAAGAAAAACTTATTTAGAGATCTGTCCAAAGATTATTAAAGATCATCGTTAGACACTCCACAAAAACATCTCGGATCGAAAAAAGTGGCGGCGCGGTCGGGCCGTGTTGCGCTTCCTTATCATCTTGGCAAGATAAGAGATATGGAGACAAGCTTTGCCAAAAAGCATTATCAATTACCACTGGTATGTGTTTATGTATGGAAGGAGGCAAAATAAATGAAAGAATAGACCAGAGAGATGGTCTGCTACAGAAAGGGATTGCAGATGCTTCTTTCCGCGTTTTGAGATGAGCGTTGCGGAACCGGTCGCAGTCGCCGTTGGATACAAGACCGCCTTTTGGCTGTTGCCATTGGGAGATGGATAGAGAAAAATGGAGACGGATGGTGTCCGAAACGAACGGATGAAGAACAAGGAGAAAATGTTGGAGGAGGTGGAAAAAGTGAAATTGTTTTTGGTTCTTTTTTATTCGGCATTTTCTGCTTTTACCTAGAGGGATGAATCGAAAATATTTTTCTGAAAAGAGACATTTTACCTTTTGAACATGGGACCATCTGCACATACAAGTCAAGAAGGAACGCTTGACTATCCTATTCATTTGAAAATTAGTATTACAAATTCACAGTCAATCGCCAGGGGTTCTTAAATAAAGGCGCATGAAATTTGTTCGGATGGGATTCGTAGTTGAAATGGGTGACACTCGAGGAGGATTGCATCACTTTTTGAATGAATTTTTCAAACAACCGAGTGAAATTTTTTAAAAGTTCGTGTGAGAGCATTCAAATTCAAAATAATTTGTGTGCGTTACGAACAAACCAAGAAAAAAGGGAAAGTATGGCTTGCCGGGTAATATGAATGCTAGAGACAGGTCAGCAAGCGGTATGGGTCAAGCAGCTGTCCAGCAGACACCGACCATCACATTGTGACGTAAGCTCTCTTTTGAGTACAAATATTATGCAACAAGCACTATTACCTCATTTTTCACAGCTTCAGCGTCCATCGTGCACATGAGAATCTGGAAAATATACAGTAAAAAGGTCGGAGAATGGACAAAAGGCATAAAAGGGTTGAGTGCCTTCTCGAATCGAGTAACTTATCAACACAAGAATAATAAACCTCTAATCAGTCTTTAGAACTATACGATTCATACAAAAATATGGGTAAAACAAAGAGAAATGAATGCACAAAACGATATAATACATGTCAAAAAAGGAATAGAGGAACAACAAGAGACAATGAAAACGACCCAAATGATGAATCCGTGAAGGGGAGAAAATGGAATGATATATTTATCGGGACAAAGAGTATCATATGATAAAAAAGAAAAGCGAACGGGAGTATGATAACATCAAAACAACTGTGGGCTAGTCCTCGCGAGCGTCCTCAATTCCATGATTAGTGATCGAGTAAGTCGCTTCAGCTTCTGGAAGATTTGGCGATTGCACCATTTTTGCCACGCGATTCTCTCCTTTTCCCTTTCGAAGATACAATCTGCAAAAAAAGAGAACGGTCAGTGAGTGTCCTCTTATCACTTTCACTGATAACCTGGTCGTAGACATGTGGGCGATGATGTGTCCTCCAATCGGTTTCTTTGCATCCGCTTGAAACATTGAAGCACCACCATCGACTTGAGCAACGACTTGATTTGTGATGATGACGGCGACACCGTACTCATCAGCCAACTTTGCAAGACATTTAAGAAAAGCAGAAAGTTTCATTTGACGTTCAGCGAGATCACCTCTTCCGGTGTACTCATTACGGAAATGTGCAGTTGCACAATCTACAATAACAACTGCGTAACGACTTTCAGACATCATTGCTCCCGCTCGGATGATTAAAGCCATCAAATGTTCAGAATTGTAGGCACGAGCGACAGCGATATTCTCCAAAACATGAGCACTATCCATGTTGTATCTGGAATAACATTTTTTATTGTTCAATACATGTTTCAGCTGATATCTCTCACCTTTGAGCGATAGCGATGATTCTCTCTGGTCGGAAAGTCGCATTTGTGTCAATGTACATACATTTTCCCTCACCACCTCCCATGTCAATTGGTAATTGACACAAAACCGCCAGACTGTGGCACAGCTGTGTCTTTCCAGTTCTGTACTCGCCATAAACCTGGAACGTAATAAATCATTAGAATTAGATCAACAATTTTCTTCTCCATCATCTCTCTATCTCTCCACTTTTTTCTTTCATGACCTACTCACCTCGGTGATACTTCCAGTTTCGATTCCTCCTCCTAAAAGTCTGTCAAGGGCAGCCGATCCTGTTCTGATCTGTACCAGCTGACTACGTTTTACATGCACCTCAGCTCCCGTCGTGAATCCCATCTGCACATATTTCATCGCCTCTTTCTGAAAATTTGATGAAATCAAAATGATGTCATTTATCCTCTCAACATGTTCCCAGCTGCTCAATTGGTCTGTCGAATTTGACCTTGCAGCTGGTCTCTTTTGCTACTATCCTCTTTTCCATTGAACTAACCATAATCTTCTCGGCTTTTTGATCGCTAATTCCCTTCACATTTCGTAGTTCGCGTCGTGTTGTGAAGGCCAACGATTCGTACGTGTAGTAGCCGGCTTCTTTCAGTTTTGAAATATCTCCAGAACTTATTCCAGTCGCCTCGAGTTTGTCGATTATTGTGAAGTTCTCATCTTGTTCCATATCATTGTCCTGAATTGCCGCCTGAAAATTTTTTCGTACATATTTGCCTGAGAAGTGTTGTTTTACATTGAGAAGTGCCTGATCGGCAGCACGTTGGTCCTGATCGGTTTTCTTCTGACGACTAGCCTGCGCAGACATTTTTGATCTGAAAATCACGCTTTTAGATGAAATTAACGATCGGTGTGATGCATTTATTAACAACGAAGAGACTTCAAATTAATTTTAAATTCAATAGTGTGTCAAATTTCAGTTTCCATTTTTTTAAATCAATTTTTAAAGAAAAATCAAGAAATTACCTTCATTTTCCCTATCAAAGATTAACCCCTCAATCAATAAGCTGAGAGCTAGTAGAAAATAACGAAAGAGCAGCGAACGGGGCACGTGCCAGGCCCTACAACCCTCGTTTCAGCGAAAACAAGACCTTTCTGGTTGTTTTCGTCGTCGACGTCGCAGTAGTTCGTCTATAAGCTTCTTCGGCGCAAAACAGACGACGTTTGCATTCTATTTTTTGGTATGGTGAGTCTCTAGGTCTCTCAACGTTTTACTATAGGAAAACTTTTCATTTCGAAATATATCGTCCTATTTCAATAAAAACTCCGCTTTCCGTTCTAATCAATGATATTCGAACTGAGATCATTTTTCTGTATAATTTAGCCATAACTTCTAGTAATTAGATGGCAAGAATTGAATCATAGGAAACAAAAACTGAGAAACACAATTTTCTAATTTAAAAGTAGCGCCGTTTGAATCGTTTTCCAATAGAGCGTATTTCCCTCACTCCAGCTGGAGGACTGGTCAACACTTCGCCCACTCGTCTTCCCGTCTCGGCCACTTGCGCTCGCCTATGTGAAAGGCACCGATAGGAACGGGCCGTGAGAAGGAATAGCGTTGAAAAAGAGGAGACGCCGAGATTCCGCAGCCGGAGGGTTGGTCGACACGACGAGGAAGCGAAGAAAGAGCGTCTACTCAGTACATAGTTTCCGAACCATTCCTAACTTAAACTTTAAATGGAATGACCTATATCAATTTATCATATCCAGATAATACTTGTTAACTTCTGATTTTGAATGAGATATGTTTTTCAAATCTCTGTTTGCGCTTCTATATATTTTTTAATGAACTTCAGTTAAATTGAAAATACTAAAACTTGTGAAAACTACTACTTAATTAGCTGATTTTAAAAAATTTGCATACTTTTTTCTTTCGGAAAGAGAATGAAACAAACGGAGAGGTTTCAGAAGCGTTTTAATAGACTATTATTAAATCTAACTCACTTAATTAATTAAAACTAAGGTAAAAGTTATTTACATTATTCTCGAGTCGGGAATTAAACCTAACTAATTTGTTTTTAATTTTTTTACAACTCCAGAGGGGAAACACCGCCTTTTTTCACTCGGATTTCTCATAAATTAATGAAAATTAACATTAAAACCTTGCAATAGTAACGATACTTTTGAAAACGTATTCATGAACTTTTTATATGCTAAAACTTGCAAAAGCTTTTGTTGTTGACGATAAACTGACAAGCGATGAAAAAGCGAAAGTTCGGCACAAATAATTCAAAAAAAAAAGTAATTACTTTAATGAGTTTTTGAACAAAATAATGTCTAAAAAATAACTAATTACCACGAAAGTTAGGAAAAACGAAAGTTGCAGCTGACAAAAATGAAAAATGTTTTGCCCGTAAAACTACATGATTACTGTAGTTGTTTCTCGACTCTCGCCGCGATTTTATCATTCCCGGTGTACTCCTCTCGGACTATTTCAGCTTTTTCTGATAACTTTGAACACAAGCTTGGTTCAAGGTCGGTTCAAATAAAATGAGGTGTAACACTCTGAATGATGATTTTTTCTTCTCTACCTGTTCTCTGGTTAATTGTTCTTCTCGCTTACTCTAAAGTTTTCATCTCTTTGTTTCTTCAGGCTCTCCCCCAATACATCGAAACGTTTCCATCGGTCCAGGACGTCTGCTAATTGCTGCTACAATGCAGCCGATGCAGCCGCATGGAAACAATAGATGGGATGGTCGCGATGACGTTTCGTTTGAGGTTTGAATTTTATTCATAGCTTATATTAAATGAAACTTACTAGTTTCAGGATTCGGAACGATTTGAAGAAGACTCGCAAGTCTCTTTAGATGATTCAATCGATGAAAATCAACATAATTGGAGAGGATGGGCGGATTGCTCCTCAACTTGTGAAGCAATTCAACCAGGCCTCTCGTGCGTCGTCTATCAATATCATAATACATCAGGACGATACTCATCTGCATCTACAAGAACGGTCGTTGCGGGAGATCCGAATAATCCATTGGCTCATCATCCGATGATGTCACGGGGAGACAATCCGACTGGAATTCTACTAACACTTTCTGAAATTTCGGCGAAAGTTTGTGCGGAGAAATGGTCATTTCAACAATTGGAAGAAATGTATATGCATATTTGTGTGACACGAGCAGAGAAAATGAATCCACCTTCACCAATGGGACCGATTCCTGAGAAAATATTTGTGTCTTTCATTGTTCACTGCTTTCCGCAATCAACTGACGAAATTCGTATGTACAGGTAAGTAAAATGAAGTAACTTTCACCGTTTCTTATATTATATTTTTCAGTACTCTCGCTAACGGATCCGCAGATCAGTATGAGTTCGGAAAAATGTTGTATCAGTGGGGAAACGTCCGTGATGTGTCACAAACTGGATTCCTTTTGAGTGGAAACATCAGCAACACACCTCCTGATGCCGGAAATAGTGACAATCGAGATTCCTTTCATGTGACGGTGAAAGTCGACAGATGTCGAATTGTCGAGTGTACCTGTGAATGCTCGAATCGGTCGAGTTGGTGTAAACATGTGGTTGCACTTTGTATTTATCGGATATCAGAGAGAAGTCAGATCAAATTCAAAGAAACAATAGCAGATGCAATCAATTCGATGAATGATACAGATTTACGGAAGTTAGTTCAATGGCATATAAACGACATTCCACGAAAATGCATACCTGGATTTCAAAAGCTCATTGATCAAATTAAAGATCCAAATTCGACAATAAATCGACTGCTTGGAGCTCCTGATCCTACAGATGGTGGTCATGAACCGATTTCTCGATATGATTTTCCTGAAATAGAGAACAAAGTGCGGCGACTTCTGATTAAATATTGTGTGCCAGCACCGGCAGTTCATTGCGATGTTCAATATCTTTCATCAGTTCAACATCCAACTCATACCGAATGGACTACAATGATTAAGCCACTTCGATGCAGAGAGCCAGAAGGAATGTGGAATTTATTGCAAATGGTTCGAGAAATGTTCGCCAGAAGCGATGATAATGCAGTGGCACTTTTGAGAACAATCACTGATGAGTGTTTATCGAACAGTCAAGTCCTTTTGTGGTGGTACATTTCAAAATTGGTACAATCTGGAAATTGGACTCAAGCGAATTGTTTCAAAGCTCCAGATTCTCAATATCTTGCGCAACTTCATTGTTCTCAATTATGCGACGAAGTAGTTTTGCTCTGGAAATTAGTTGCAATCAATCCAAGAGCTGGAAAGAATTATCGATCACAATTGGCTGGATACCTTCAAGCATATCATAGAACTGCTGTAACTCGATTGAAAAATATGATCACTTCAGCTCCTCCAGAGAAAAATGATAGCATGCCATCTACAGATGCAACTGTTCTAAGTAACTACAAAATTGCTGAAATACTCCAAACGATCACTAACGTTGATATCAGATATCAGCTTTCGGCAGTTAATATGAAATTCACTTTGAACTGTTTCCCGGGATTTTATCCAGCAATTCAAATGTGTCACTATCTGAATGAGCAGAATATACGATTCGGAGTTCGAGAGAATGCAATTTTCTATGTTTCCGAACCAAATTTGACGGTGAGCTATAAGATGGTTCCTCCACACCGAGAAAAGTCGCTGAAAAAGAAGAAACGAAAGAAGAAGTTGCTAAAGAAGCGAATGGAGGAAGAAGGACAAGCTTGGCCGATTCGGAAACAGGAAGAATACAGAGGAGTTGATGGAGTTTGGAGAGTTGTGGAAGAAGATCATGATATGAATCAATCATTGAATGACAGTACAGAATCAGGCCAGGAAAGTGATGTACAGAAGGGTCCACAACGACCAGAAGTACCGAAGAAAAAGAAAATCGACTCTGCGGAAATGGATGTCAATGAAGTTCTTGCTGCTTCTTTCTCTCCATTAGATGCTCTAGAAGCCAGGTTTCTACGTGTAGAGGCATATGGAACACATGGATATCGAGCAGATGCGGTAGAAAATGCACTGAAAAATAGCGAGTATTTGGTGGACAGCTTGGCGGAACAATGTCAAGAATTTTTGAAAACTAACGAAGAAAGACCGAGCACTTCGCAGCAATCAGCATCTACTTCTTCCTCGTCCTCCAACGTTTCTGATGAAATAACAGGAAGTGATAGAGACGAAGAGGTGGCAAAGGCGAATCGATTCTTATCGACCATGGAGAAGATACTGTACTTAACGAAAGTGCTGAAAGACAGTCCACATCTTCAACATACAGTATTCGATATATCCATGCGAACTCTCAGTCTGCCGAAGTATCCATTCTACACGAAGCATCATCAGATTCTCTTCACCTATCTGGAAACTGAATTCGTTGCTATTCTTGATCAAATATGGCAAACAGTTCAAATGACTGCTTCTCAAATGGAAAAAGTCCGAGCAAGAGCTATTGAAATCATTGAAACAGATTCTGGAAATAACGGTGAACTCCCTCCGATCGCTATGACGAAGTTCCTCTTTCTGGCTCTTTACTGGACCGAGCCTCCAAACAACCATCATCGTCCTCCTCCACAAAATGCAACAACGACAGCTTCGCCCGCTCTTCAGCATAATCGACGTCTTCTGATTCCATCTGATTCAGATTTGGCTCTCCATGTCTCACTGCATATCGTTGGTTGTCGTCCGATAATTTCTGAGAGATACGTTTTGCATTGGGAAACCATTCGTCGGGAGAAAAGTGAATTGACATCAATGCTACTAGTTCGATACAAGGATTCTCAAGAAAGGTGTGCACTGGTTATTGATCAGATTCTCGATCCAAAGCTTCATCGGATGTATCAGTAAGATTTTCATATTTCGTTATAGTATCTAATATTCACTATTTTCCAGACACCATCTCTCGAACGCTGCTTTCTTTTTAGAGAGATGTCCAGTATACACGAAGAGATTCAAACCTGGACAAAGACCAGTATTCCCGTATAAAGATATACCAGAAGAACAAGTTGAAGAGGGAGAACCAGAGAACACATTGACTGATTACCAGGCACAAATTGAAGCCGAATTGATTCGTTTGAGGATTTCTGACTTTCCTGCTGCGGCACCAATGTAAGTTTCACATGATGTTCTTCATTCCAAATTGTAAGTTTTCAGAAACAGAAATAGGACAACAGATAATCCACCAAGAGGTTCAGCATCAAGCGAGAACTCGGGGTACAAAGCATCAGATCCTTCAACAAGTCGATCTACTGACTCTGTTGAATCTGATTCAAATGTTCCTGGTCCGAGTGCGAAGAAGACTGTCGGTCCAAACTATTCGAGAAATCAGAAAAACCAGTTTCATGCTGCTCGAAGAAATAAGAAACGGAACGCTCGATCCTTTTCTAACGATCCTGGAACTACTGTAACTGATGCTGCAGTATATCATATGCAAGAGTTATCGAAGAAAATTCTCTTTGAAGCCGGTGGTACACAGAATAATGCTGTCTGGGGTGGTCAGAATCTGGGTGGAACGAATCGACGCCTCCATCTTTGTGCAATGGCTATTTCGATCTACGCATTAGGAATGAGTAATCGAATATCACCCAACTGGAATACCAGAACATACAGTAATATAGCGAGTTGGATAACTGCACAAGTGGAAGATATAGGATCAAGTTCACTGGAGTTGATGCGTGAAATTTGGATGGCTCATTTCACACCGAATGAAGTGGCTCAAATGTCAGATCGAATCGCTCCAGCATCTGATCCAGCGATGAGACATGAAGCTGGGCGTATGGCATTATCAGTTCTTCCATTCGCTCATGCACTCACTGATGATGAAGTAATTCATGCATTGAGAAGATGTCAGCAAGGTGGTCGGGATATGTCAACAGCTGCGTTGTTAGCCATGGATACTACGCAATTCCGTGAAGTCGGACGATCTCGTCCTCTTTTCGAAGCGATGAATCACTGGCAAGAATTGAGTTATCCAGAAGACAGACAGCAAAATCCAATGAGGCAGCAGGCTCCACCTGCTGGATTGGTTGCTAATCCGTATGTTGTAAGTTGTATCTTTCCAGAATTGCATTCTTAATCCCATCAGCATGTATTACAGAATGCCGGTGTCGCTCAACAAGTGAACGTTCCAAATCAGCCAGCAAACCGGCGACAGCACCCTCCACGAGGCCACATTCTGCCAACACTACAACAGGTTGCATTGTTGTACCCCCAAGTGTACGAAGCTGATCCAACTGTTCTTCTACCCCCGTCTAGTTACAGACATGAGAACATTGAACGATCGAGATTCCATCACAGTCGATCAGCACCACAACTTGGCGGGCAAGAAGAGAACGCGGATATACCGAGGGTGGTACCAAATCAGCAATACATGGTACCACCGCCAGTACCTGGAAATGCTCTTCTGAATGCTTGGCATTATGGAATGAGAGCAATGGATTGTTTGGCAACATCACCAGGAGAAGATAGACAAATGTATCTGAAATTTACAAGTGTAAAAGCTCACTCCGTTTTTCTAAATAAATAACCTTTATTTTCAGACACCGCCATATGCTGACGATATTCAAAACTTGCATTTTATATCTGTGCAACTTGGTACAGAATATATCCGAACTTTTTATCAGCACGCAGCTCGAACCATCCTCTCTCCATATGTTCTTCATAATTATGCTAAAGAGAGTGTTCGGTAAGTTATTGTCGAAATAAAAAAAAGTGATACCCGGTGTTTGCGGACTTAGTGAAAAAATTATTAAAATTAGCAGTAAGTCCGCAAACACCGGGTACCACTTTTTTTATTTCGACAATATATAACTGTGTTATCCGATACTCAACTGATAATTTTACAGTCACTTCCCTCACCTGTCAGTGGTCGCACAGAATCCTCGACCGGCTGATGCCGCTCCAGTACCACTGATTCCAACGAATTTCCCTCCGCCTCCTAATCGAAATCTCAGCAGCATTCGTTATCCGAATGTCAAATACTGCACGGCTGGGCATATCACAACGCATATGATATCATGTGGATATCATGAAATCACTGGAGAATTATTCGAACGATGCTGTGATCAGTATTTGCAAGCTACAGTCAATAAAATGAACAGTCCGCGTATTGTTGATAATTCAGATGTAAGTAGACAATTGATAATAATTCACAAGTTTGCCAGTTATTTCAGGGACAATTATGCGACTTTGTGCGTGGAGCCTACGATGCATTCCAATGCATTCCACATATTGGTCGACAACTTTTCGAGGATTTTGTTCGCGCATTCAAGCGACAGAAGGCATACAAACGAGAATCTGCTGTTGCTTTGAATCCACTCTTGCAACAACTATGCGCACAGTAACTCACTTTTATGTCATTATATGTATTTATCATTTTTAGATAGGTTTTATTGTTCTAATCAGTTTCAAATTTATACGTGTTCTCTTCCAAAGCAGATTACTTATTGTGGAATGATGGCTGGTTCCATCCATTTCCTTCTCACCACTTACACGACTTCTTGTACATTTTTGAATCTTTTCATGAAAACGCACCACGGATAACAATGCTGAAATCGGCGAGTAAGGGTAGCTAACTTTTTCTGTACTTTTTTTTTAAACCATTCGATTTGTAAATGCTGGCTTAAATAAATTGTTGTTTAGCAAGATAAATTGTTTTTATTAGTAATTAGCATTTCAGAGAACGCATCCACCACTCCTTCTTCGCTGATCCTTTTGATTCCTCTTCGGGTCTTTCGAGATTCAGAAACGTCTTCTGATTATCATCCAATGGTTCAGTTTTCACTTGAACTGGAATTCCTTGAGTACGAATTCCTCCTTCGTGAAGAACAAAGAATGAAGTAAAGTGCTTCTGTTCAGATGACGTCGACTGAGAAGGCTTCTGTTGAGACGTCGTTGGCTCTGGGAGCATTTCAACCTTTGGATTCTTCTCAATTTCCTTCTCAATCTTGCATCGAAGCGTGCCAACTGGAACAGCACCACGACGAACTGACGGGCTGAAACTAATCAATTGGTTTTAAATATGCATCATTTCTATTCCTACATCAAAGTGTCTTCTGAAGTCGATCGTTTCTCAATTACAGTAATCAGTCCACTATTAGAAGACGTCATTGGAGATGTTGGAGATTCTGGAGCCTTCTCGATTGCAGTCACTGGTTCCTGATGCGGTTGAATCTCTTTTCTGATCAATACAAATGGTTTCGGACGGCAATAAACGTGCGCTTCGAGGATGGCTGCAGACCATTTATAGATGGCTTCGTCGCGGACAAACAAGTGAATGTTTCCACGTGGCATACGGATTTTGATGTGGCTACGGGACTGAAAACATTGAAAATCTATCTTTCTATCATCATTCAACTCACATATTTGACCTTCTTAGACTTGTACTTGTCACACTCTGTGAGAACATCTGTGGCATCTCGAAGATTGATGATCAGACCACGATCCTTTGTATCATAGACAATCATGTCACCATTCCGTGTCACCGTTGTCATTCTCATGTTCAGAGAAGAAATATCATCGGGAAGAAATGTTCGTTTCGTTCGGAACATGCACATGACACGTCCACGATGCAACACGTCGGCTGGATTCACTTTCCACGCGATCACGTTTGGAAGAGGGATCATCTGGAAAAGAGAGGAAGTGGAATCTCAGGAAAGGGTCTTCTGAAGGTACTCACTTTGTTCAACTTCTGGTTGATGGGCTTCTTTTGATAAAGCATTGTGTCGAGAGGAGATGGTTAGTAGGGTGGTTAGTAGAGGCTATCGAGAGAGAGAAACTTCTCTTGTACTGATTTTGTAACTTTTGTTTTGGTTTAGATTGACCTTTGGGTGACCTGAGGAACTAGGGAAGTGGAGTAGTTTACGGAAGATGTGAGAAGAGATAAGAGATTTTGAAATGTGATAAGAGGATACGTGTAAATAGATTGAGTTCTGTGCTGTGTATTAAAAAAGTTGAAGCATTGGTGTCCGAAGAGCTGATTCGGAAAAGTTATCGACTAGAAAAATGAAGCTCTTTCAAAAAAATCATCATTCGATCTCCATCCCTGCGCGGGAAACTCCGCACGCCATTCCCCGTGAAACGTCGGCTGCTTCGTTCTCCATTAATATATGAACAACACCTCTTCCCCTCTAATTCGCCATCGGTCCGGAGTTGATGGGTTCTCTAATACTTCTGGTTTCTTTGTGAAACACCCCCTCGTTCTGCAGTTCATTCTGTGGTAAAGACCCCGCGTTCTTCACAGGTAGTTGGCGTGTGGTCCGCATGCGGATTCAGTCCCATTTTCCGTCCGCATAGAGTCCGCGGCGAAAATATGGCCCGCTACGGACTGTATATGGACGCAGTGTGGACTTCGGGGAAAGAGGAGGCAGTGGGCGGCGGGCGTCCGCGCGCGGACTCAGCGCGGACCGTATATGGATTGGCGAAATAGTCCGTATGGACTGGCCGCGGCGGCCGCTTGCAGCAGCTCTTCCGAAGCTCTCGGACTCCTCTCGGATAATGATAATTTTTTAATCATTTACGGAGCTTTTACGTTTCTTTCCCTATTTTTCGAAAGTTTCGCCTTTCTTTATGTTTTTTATATTGAAATTTATTTTAATTTATTTTTTTCGTGAAAAATTCCCGCATTTAACTGCGAATGATCGAAAAATTAGTATGTTTTCAGTCAGTCCGATGATCCCAAAAAGAGAAACAGCGGCGATAGCTGAAATGGAACCAATTCTTCGATTTCCTCAAAGGTTTGTGATAGTATTCAACATTCTCTATTCAAAATAAATTTTTCAGTGAGGAAATTCGATAAAATTGGCCGGAACTCCTTCTCAAACACGACATCGGTATTTGTTCGGAGGAGGAACCCTTTTTCGAAAGTAAGTTAACTGAATAAATATTTTTTATTCCGCAATTAATTGATTTTTTTCAGAAATACAAAGGGAAAAACGGAAATCAACGACTGAATATTGCTTCTACGACAATTGGATTTCGATTGATTTCAAGGACACGACTGGCCGACAAACTTGTGATTTCTATGTCTAATTTGCTATGTTTTCTTCTTATTTTCATTATTTTCAATGTTCCTTTTTATCTTTCTTTAAATAAAATAGTAATTTTATCACTAATCTTCCTTGTTAAATGACGATCTAAACCGGGAAACAAAAGTAGGGAGGGGGCTGGCGGTGGGAGGGAGAGGAGCAACTTTTTCGGCGCGCGGACTCGAAACGGACCGTATATGACGCACACATATCGTCCTTAGCTACTTCTTTTTGAGTCCGGCGCGGACGCGTATATGGTCCGTATTTCGTCGCTGGCTAACTACCTGTGTTCACCGTTCGCAATCCTAACCCCATCAACACCAACTTGACCGTTGTTTTGCATTTTACAAGAGAAGTATACATACGACGGACCAAGTTGAACTTTTTCTATAAATTTGACCGCAGGTAATTTGGACCTTGAGGATTCGAAAACTGCAATAAAAATCTGCTAAATGCTCATGTGAACCGAGTTATGACCTGTAAAACTTTTCAATTCTACAGCACAAGTTTCGATAGACTATTCGGTGAATTGATTTCACGAGAAAAGCTTAGCCACATGAAAAAAATAGAAAAGTTTGACGGGTCATAACTCGGTTCACATGAGCATTTAGCAGATTTTTATTGCAGTTTTCGAATCCTCAAGGTCCAAATTACCTGCGGTCAAATTTATAGAAAAAGTTCAAATCGGTCCGTCGTATACTTCCCTTGTTAGAATAGTTTTTTTTGAGGAAACTTGGAGTACTGTAGATGTTGTTCTTATCAAAAGTTTGACGACAATTTGAATATAGAAATAATTTATTGAGTTTAATAGGTTGATTGATACAATCTCAAGAATATACAAATGTACACATTGATTCATATAATATGGAAGATCTATCCCCAGAGCAATCCTCTCCAGAACATTCTTCTGTGGAATCGACGGCAATGGAATCCACAATGGTATCCGAATCCACCGTATGGGGGCCAGACTGAAAATATGAATTATTATTCAAGTTGACATAAGAAATATATTCAAATTCTAGTTTAGGAATGAAAACTCACATTGAGCATCCGTAGTTTGCAGGAAGGCACAGAGAAGAACGAGAAGAAGGATGATGTTGAATTTCAGAGAAGCCATTTTCAGAAGAAGTTCAAAAATAAGTTATTTAGAAAGTACAAGTGATTGTTGTCTTGTGTTCTCTCTCATTTCTTCTCCGATTTTTATAGGTTGATCTTGTTTTCGAAGACACTCTAAGATAAGAGACGCAGACAATGTAAGTGACATCATCTAGACAAACAATAATGTCATAAGAAACTTGAAAATTGTCTGTCAGAATACGATTATTCTAGACGAAATCTGGAAACAACCGTCACGTCACGTGGCAGATCTTCTGAATCTATACTTCGCTGAACACAATGATCAGAAGATTATTTGGGAGTAAGTTGTATTTTTATTTTGAAAGAACTTGAACAGACACGAGTTTCAGAAATTAGAGTAAATAGATGAATTAGTTTGTCAGAAGATGTCATTGGTATACGTTCTTTGAGACACCTAGTTTCATCTTTAAAGAATCAAATTTGATTATAAATTTTTTACTCAATTTTGATTTTCGCATTAAATAATTAAAGAATTAAAGAAAAAAGAATAAATAAATATCACAATCGAAAAATGAGGTAGAGTATCCGGAGGGTGTATAACACTTACTATTCACAGAAAGAACAAATTCTTTCTTCTTTTTTTGAAAATAAATATAAAAATAGCACCTACTTGAAAAAACGAAAGGAATTGAAATGAGAATTTAAAGCAAATGAGTTTAAGTAGGACCATATCGGAAATGTTCATGCATTTGATATATCTCTTTCTTTCAATTTTCATCATATGCATGCACATTCCCTAGTCTAGAATCAGCGGACTAGCCGAACGAAATGAATTTTAATTAGAAGAGATAAAGAGAACACAAATGGAGAAATGATGAGCAAACGGGATGATGATGGGGAGAAGAAGTCAGGGGAAAAAGTTGAAGAAGTTATTAATAAAACTAAAAAGGAAACTCCTAAAAACAAATCTAAACACTGGTATTCAATCCGAGCACTCCTGCTCCCTGCGATCCCTGAATATCCGTTGGAGCAGGCGAGAATCCACGTGGCTCCATTGTCATCGGAGTTGCAGTTGTGCCACGTGGCGGTGGCATATTCACAGTCCGTGGAGCATTCGATAGATCTCCAACAGACAGTGTCCTTGGCGGTTTCGTTTCGTATGTTTGATTTTGGAATGCATTATTACTGTAGGCGGCGGTGCCAGAATATTGTCGACTCTCTTGTCGTTTCTTTTGTTTGATGCACCAGAAGACAAGGAATATCAGAAGGATGACGATGATGATTCCGACGATTCCGAAGATAACTGCCAACCACTTGAAGTAATTTTCCTTGATTCTTGATCTACACCATGGCTGATTTCCCTTGTTCCATTCGAAACGATACTCATTTGGACGGTTGTAATCAACAACAATTCCGCCTGAAAATGTTTGTTTTTTTTCAAAATCAGCTGCCAAGAACCTACACTTGTATTCATGATCTCCCTTAACCCAATGAGACTGATAACATTCGAATCTCGCCACATCTCCTTGCAAATATCCAGATGACAGAGCAGGTGTCTTCATCATGTATTCTGGATATTCAATGTTGATGGCTCCGCAACTGTTGTCTGAAAAGTATCGAGCCTTAATAAATTTGTTCTCAATTTCAATGCTTACATTGTCTGATAGCCAAAGCTCTGTCCGTGGTGAACATATTCCACGCGTCTTGTTCTTCTTGTCCCAAAATCTTTGAATTCAAGAGAGCATAATCGTAGAGACAAGCCACTGAATCTCCACATTCTGTCAGCACAGATCCTGGATCATCAGGGCATTGAAGTCCATAACTCAACGTGGCAATGCTCTGGTATGGTTGAAGATCGGCTGGAAACAAAAGTTGGAAACAATTTTGATGCAATTTTACTTACTGTTCGGATTATTCTGCAAATCTCTACAAGTGTTCAAAAGTTGGAGAATCATAGATCCAGTTTGTGGAACGAAACGGTATGAGCCACTGAAAATTGAATATTTGACATTTTAAGTGAATTCTGAAACTCACGTATCGAAAACTGGAGCTGTCTTATAAACTGGTTCAGATCTCATGCTTGCTTCTGGGAACACATCAAATTGCTTGTCTTCATCTCTCGATGTGGTGAACATGTTGTCAGATGGCATCATTTGATTCAGAGTTCCAGCTTGGTTCTGTTGGGTTCCTGGCTCTCCGGATCCGAGGACAAGGTCTAAAAGATATGCATTATGAAATCTTTCTGCACTAAAAACTCACAATTATTAATAATCTGTTGTCTGTAGGCATCTGAATTCACATCATTCAATGTCAATCCCTCGTTCAAAGATCCACTAGTCTGATCCGGATACGGTCTGATCAATCCACTGACACGTGGCAGATTATACAACTGTCTATACTGTGCCTCCTGTGTCTTATCTCCATCTGGACGTACTCCGTATTGAGGTGACACTGAGATTTGGATATCGAGGATACCCATACTCTCCTGGTAATTTGGAAGACGGTCGATATCCAAAGCATAACTTTCAGTGACCTTCACTCCGATTTGAGCCTCCTCCAAAACCACGTAGATCTCCGGTTGACCACGTTCAACATTGTTCACATAAATCAGAACTCCACGGAATCTTTGAAGACGAATCGTATCGAAGTACCGAAGAATATTTCCAACAATGATGTTGGTACGGTAACGGAATCGACGTGTATCCTTACGAGTCATTACAATAACTCTCTCAGTTCCAGTAGCTTCCATGGCGATTCCAGTGATAACAGTTGCATTTGTTGGTTGCACAAGTTCATATTGAGAGATGTATCTTCCAAGAAGACCGAAGTCTACTTTTCTGTTCGGATATCTTTCTAGTCTTGTCTGAATTCTCACTTCTGGAGTTCTAACAGATTGAGGAATGTATAAGAAATTGAAAACCCCAGGTTGATTGAAAATGAATTTGTCATTGTCAATCGTCTGGAATACTCCAGTTCCTTGCGCGTGACCTGGAAATAAAAATTGAACGTTTAGACCCTCTAGCTACTCAAAGTACCTATAGCCGGCGGTTGATACTGCTGACACGCCGATGAAGGTCGCCTCCAATAGAACATTTGACATCGGAAATCCGCAAACTTGCAACAAAGGAAGTAGGGCATGTAGTCGTTGTGGAATACTGATAAACCAGGTACCTGGAAAATATAAAGTTGATTCAAATGGCTTGGAGACAAAACTGCGTTGCGTAATATTACAAATCCATGCTGAAACCTATGAATAGTGAGTAATGTTTTGAGTTTTTGGTTCGTTGAAAAACCAGAACGTGGAGCAAAAATAAGATGTTCGAAATAAGTTCTGTGTTTTTTTGTGCCTAAACTCACTGGAGCATAATGCTTAAACTCGTCATACTGTAAGTTATTCGTTTTCATTTCAGGTCATTTGTTGCGAAACGTTCGAGAATTGCCTACTCCTATCCAAACAAACCTCAAACTGTCCCATATACGGTGCTGTACCAAACTCGTAAGCACGTAATGGATAACCAGGATTGTAGAAATACTCCCTCTGCGTTTTGATAACAGGTTGATATGGTGTTTGCATCAAAAATCCAGACTCATCATAACAACAAACTTGACCGTAGTGAGTCATGAAGCGGCTGAAAACTTTCTAAATAGAATCCGGAACAAAAGAAAGTGACTCACTTCGTGTCCTGATTATTGAATGTGTTTCCACCGCCTGCATAACTGGAATAAATATTCGAAGATGACATATAACAATTCTTAGATCCGATAACTGTTGTACAAGTAATATCACGGAACATTTGAGAGCATCTCGGATGAGGCATGAATCGACCCAAATCCAAAAGAGCTTGAGTCTCAATGCAAGGACAAGAGGTATTGGTTTCAGTATCCCTGATGAAATTCCACAAAGCACCATCCTCATCGTACCAATCGTGACACATTTCTCTAGACTTCTCCTTCACAAATTCGACTCGTTGATCTCTATCCTGTTGATTCAAAGTCAATGTAGAGAACTGTTGATTCTCAGGTGTCCACAACCAATGCAACGAGATTGGAGCAGAGACAAGACCCGGCAGAAGTTGAGTTCCATTCATATCATTCGGATTGATTGGAGCCAGTTTGAAGAATCCAACACGATAAGTGTAGAGAGTGTGCATTCTCTCCCAATCAGTAAGGTACCACTGTTGAACTTGGTTCGTGTTAATGACCTCTTCCTGTGGCATCCAACGATAATTCGCATTATTCTGGTTACTGTAAGTGGTGATACGAGCAAGGGTACGGTATTCTGGACGGAATTTCTTGATTTCGTCATCCTTGAACTCTCTGTATCCGACGATGTAAAGACCGAGTTGCACTCCATACATCGAGTCGTCAGAGATACGTACTCCCATGTTATTTCCATTGGTGAGAATATCTGGATTGGTGAAATTTCTGGGGTACCAGGTGATTGGCATGAGCTGAAATATGGATATCAATACAAGAAATAAGTATTAGAACTTACATAATTGGTCATCGGGTTTTTATACCATTCATAGATATTACCAATATCTAATCTCATCGGATCAAGTGTAGGCGGTACTGAAATTTCAATTTTAAAATTTTAACTTCAAAACTTCAAAACTCACCAAAATAAATATAACCAACGAACGCTTTTTCATCATTCGCTCCTCTGGATTCTGGTTGGAAATAGACAGTCTTAGTTCCCCAATCATAAATTCTTGGAAGACTACATCTAGCAATGGCTGGATTGATGACTTGACACGTGGCGACCTCTCTTTCTTCAATCATCATAATGTATGTCTGGGTACGATCCAAGCAGCAAGCATTGACATCGACAGTCATGTCTCCCAACATGTTCACAATATTTGGGTAGATCATGATGGGGTCTGAAAGTGAATAAGGTTGTCAAATTCAAATTTTAAAATCCAAGAACTTACATGTTCCTCCAGTTTTGTTCGAGCATCCGGCTGGTCTGACAACATCATCCACTCTGAACATATATCTTCCTCTGACCATATGTGGAACTCCAGATCTTTGAGCCAACACTTTTGGTGTGTTCTTGTACGGTTGAGTTGGATCAACTTCAACAGTTCCCGTGTGGTTACCTCCGTTGAACACGGCACGACATCTTCCGGATCTTGAGTTTCCACGGAAGTCCTGAGCATCGAATCCAAGACGATCGTAGTTGATGATGACATACGAAAGACGAGCGGTCGAGTCAGTCAACCAAACAACTTGATAAGTTCCAGTCTGTCCAGCATCAATATCAGATCTTCCAGAAATAGCAGAGGCAGTGTTGTACCACGTGACAACGACAGCAGCATCAGCACGGAACATAGCTCCTCCAGCAACTCCTTCTTGAACCCAAATCATCATTTGATCGAGGAAATAGTCACTGTTTGAGTCACATCTGACATAACTGTCGGCTGTTCCTGGACAAGCTTGACTAGCTGCCTGACCGAAGAAAGCGTTCTGTTGAAGAGTACCTCCCAAATTGAGATTTGAGTTGGATTCTCTTCCGAAAAGTGATTGACGGAGGAGAAGACGATAATAGACTCCAGCACGACGAGCCGGATTTCCTTGTTGTGGAACTTGTTGTTTGCAGAGGTATGGAGCAATCATCGCTGGATCTTCTTGACGTGGCCAATCGGTCGTTTCAGGTCCAACATTGATAGTCGGTCCCTGGTCGAGGACGGTCGCAAAACCAAGATATCCGTTGACGGAAATCTAGAAGACAAAAATAATGAGACTATTTGTTCCGTACGAAGATGATAACTTTCAGACGTAACTGAAATGAACGTGAAGCTAAAATCGTGAGGGTTCTGAAAATGTTATTCAGAACACTCACAATTTCAGCTTTTCACTTTCATCAATATCTTCAGGCGAAAAGATCTCTAGTATTATTATGTCATAAACCTTTATATCCCATTCCAAATCCTATTCAAATCCCAATATTTACTCACTGTTGTGTAATTGTAAAGTCCTCCATAATAAGGGAAGAACATGTACAAATCGATGGTCATTCCAGCAGTTAACATCGACGGATTCACCATCAAATCACCGGCTTCTGGTCCGAATGGAACGAGATTCACTGAAACAATAAACAAAGGTGTCAGGTTACCGAAACATCTGTTCCCTCCTCACCTCCATAATATGGATTGTTGCCTGTTCCTGAGAAAATTTGACCGGGAGACACTTGATTAATTGTGGGATTTTGTGGCGTTCCACCGATATTCTGATTAATTCCTCCGAGACCAAGATTCTGATTATGGATTATGTGCGGTAAGGTGGTGATGAACAGCACCACCACCGCCGCCAGATGGCGACGACTTACCCGTCGCATCTAACTGGAAAATGGGAAAATTAGAAGAGAGAAAACAATTGATGAAGTATATAACACAAGAGAGATTTGTGAAAGAATATGAGAAAATATAAAAACAAACTAGTGACTTTGGTCTGTTGAATTGATAGTTAATGAAGCTGGGAGTGAATTTTCCAAAAAGTAAGTGAGCGAGATGATGAAAACTTTAGGGAAGTAAGTAAAATAGTAATGGTTTTAGAGTTTTTAAAGTTTTTTGAAACAGAAAGAACTCGGTCAAGTCAAAGCAAGCACAATTGGAAACAACGAGATCTTACTTGGCAGGTCTGACGGATTCAAACTTTTATCGATGAGTAAAATTTCTGATTTGTTTCAATAATACTACCGTAGGTTCTAGCTTCGAGATTCTACCAGTGAATTCTAACAACTCCAAAGGTCTAGAAACAATGTTTGGTCTTTACAGAATTCAGTGAAATCATGTCATTGCTAGAATTGCTACCAGCCGACTGGTAATTAGAGAGATTCATGAAAAAGTTTACAAACAAACCACCCAAACAGACACCTATCCATTGCAACTTTTTTCTTACAATCTCGAACAAAAGAGTTGTTTTCCGACACAAAAGGACGCAGAGGTGTTGTTGTGATGGCTATTTATGTGTGCTCAGAAAATGGCTCGGCACAAAAAATAGCAACCCGTTTTCGTGAGTCATGCTGGACTGGAAATAGACGGTCAGGGCTTGGAAAATAAGACTTTGCAGAGCATCAAGCTAGCTTGGGACTACAGTATTCCAGAACCCCAAACTGAGAAAACTCAAGATTTCAGAAGAAAACGAAGGTAAACCAAAAACTACCGTACCCTCAACTAGTAAGTCAAGACGAAAACCAAGATATAGTAAAACGAAATGAGACAAACAAAAGAGAGTTGGAATAAAATCGTAATAGACAGTGCAACAGGGCAACAACTTGAAGGGAGCAAAAGGACGAGATGGGGTGTTTCGGAGAGAGCCCTCCTACGAAAACCAAGCAAACATCATAGGGGGAACGTCGTCCGTATTCCGTAGTCTCTTAAGTGGGAAATAGTATATAAAATGGAGGAGGGAAGCTGGGAGAAAGAGGTCAAACAGTGGTCAGATGGAATGGCTCAGGTAGGGTGGACAGGGAGTCGTATGTGTTCCAGTAGTAGTAGTAGGCAAACTCTCTCTTGCTCTCTCTCTCTTTATTTGCACTTCTGACTGATGCTGCTGACCTTCTGCAGCTTCTAAGGGAGTAGAAAATGCGTAAGCGGAAGGACGAAAAGAAGAAGTTGATGAAGGAATGAATGGTATGGAAAAAGGGGCGGGGCATGTCATGTTATTGCTCTTTTGTACAGTTGCAATGAAACAATGTCGGGGAGTTGGAGGTTGCGATAAATTGGGGACGGGGGGACATCCAGATTGACAGAGATGTGAAAAGAGACAGATGGAAAAACAAGCAAACAGACAGACAGATATGTTGACAAACATGAATACAAGTAGATGAATAAGTGTGAAAAAGTTGGAACTTTTGGTCAATTGTTCTGAATCTAAACATCAAGATTTAGATTCAGAATAAAGCTGGAATCATCTAGATCCTCTTGAATTCAAAATAGTCAGAAACCAATTTTCAAAAAAGGACAAGTTTCAGAGCTGATATTTCTCTAAAATGGGTTGAAGTTCCTTTTGTTTTATATATTTATTCGGCACTTCTGATTTCCAAATTTTTTAATTTCGAGATGATTAAACCCCCTTAAGGAGGAGCTATCCCAAATCAAAACCGATAAAAATTGAAATGTCTGGATTAAAACTTCACGTCTCTGAACTAACGAGAAGCTCACACTCCGAAACCAGGACACTTCTAGACCACCGAACTTTGAAAGATCATAAACTTAGTCACTCATCACTAATCACTTTCCATTCCTCTTCTTCATTGTATTCTTCTTTATCCTTTCTGTTTACACGTGTATGTGTAATCTTCCCATAAGCACATTTTTGTGTTTTCTCCCTTCCTAACTCCCTCTCTCTCCATCTTTTGCCTCGTTATCCTATCAGCAGCTTGAGCACGTACAGTGTTTGTTTTCTTCCGCGCGGAGCAACCGCAAAGGGAGACCAACCGAAACTAATTTGGGTCGAACCGCCAATAAGAATAAGAGGAAGATGAAGCAAGAGAACATATGAAAAGTGTTTGTGAGTCAAGGGGAAGAACAACCGACAACACGGCGACTGGATTGGCATTCAGCCAACGAAACATCACTTACAAAACGAACGCTGATCAGGTACCAAATGGGTCAAACGCTTATATGAATAGAACTTTTTATTGAGCCAAACTCTTGAGTTCACTAGTCTCAATCGTCTTATACATTTTCTCAATATCAGATTTAAAGAACTGAGCCAGAGAATTTCTCTTATTTTTCAATGTCGGAGTCGTCAATCCATTTTGAGCTGTGAAGGCGATTGGAGTCAGATGGACGGCGTAGACTCCTTCATATCTCGGTCTATTGTGTCCTTCAGTCAGCTGAACGAAGTGACGAAGCACGTCTTCTGCTAGCACCGGATCGTTACACAACTGTTCGTACGTCTTCCCTTCGATGTTGTGTTTTGTTTTGGCGTATCCAGCGAGATGCTAAAAGTTTTCATATTCCAAAAAACATTTTCAAGTTAGGAACTTACTTCAGGATCTGGCACGACTACTGCGACAAGCCATGGCTTCTGAAGATCTCCGTGTACATAAATCTGTTGAACAAATCTTGAAGAAGTGTAGAGTGTCTCCGTGAGATCCGGAGCCACAAATTTGCCTTGAGGAAGTTTAAAAACGTTCTTACGACGATCAATGATTTGAAGACTTCCTTCCGGAGTGAATCTTCCGATATCTCCAGTCTTTAAGTATCCATCTTCAGTGAACGATGAAGTAGTGGCATCTGGATTCTTGTAGTATCCAGAAGTGACATTGTATCCTTTCACAAGAATCTCTCCTCCATTCTTGTTCACGTAATACCCGAGTTCCGGCACATCAACTAATTTCAGAAGAGAGCATGCCATCGGTGGACCAACACATCCGATACGTGTATCTCCAACAAGTTGTATTGTCGTCGGTCCCGATGTTTCAGTTTGACCGTATCCTTCGAGAACCTCAATTCCAAACGCTCCTCTCATAAATTGCAGAGAAGTAAAGTCTGATTTCGCAGCTCCGATAATGATTTGTTTGATATTTGGACCGAGCAACATTTGAATTTTGTGGAGGAGGTACTTGTCAACCCATGTTTTTCTGGTGGCTTTTCCTCTGGAATTTTAAATGTTTAGAACCAAGAACTGATTACTGTAACCCACGTCATTTTGTAATGATACAACTTGTAAGCTATCGCAGCCTTCAGAATCATTCTCTTAATTGGTTTATCCACAACTTGTTTCATGACTCCTTTATGAATCTTGTCAATGACACGTGGCACAGTGGCAACTGAAACTGGACCGAGAGCTTGAATATCTTCAAGGAGAAGAGTGGGGTCGCCACGGAAGAAACCAATCCTTCTGGAAAACCAAAATGATATTACAGTGAATTTTAGAGTGTCAGAATCTTACGATCCGATAGTGAAGTTGGAGAGTGTGCAGAGTCTTTCGTAGATATGAGCCAATGGAAGATACGAAAGATATCCATCCCCTCCATCCATATTTTGCTCGAATTCACCACATGACATGGTCGCAGAACACAAGTTCAAATGAGTCAACATGACACCTTTCGGCCTTCCAGTTGTTCCAGAAGTAAACGAGATTGTTGCAAGAGTTTCAGGTGTCGGCGGAATATGTTGACGTGGTTTCTCTTTCTTTCCCATCTCCACAAACTCCTCGAAACTCCAGATTTGGAAGTCATTTTCACGAGCCATTTCTCGAGTATCCGGCGAGACTTTGTCGAATTGAACAATGTATTTGAGAGTTGGCAAGTAGGATTTGTCACGAATCAGTTCTGAAACAAGGTGAATTTTTGATGACATACATAGATTGCTTGTCTCACGTTTAGTTTTCTCTTCCAAATCAACAAACATGAGTTTGAGTTCACAAAGGTTAGTAATGTAGTGCATATCGTCGTTAGTAATGGTATCATAGAGAGGGACAGAGACATTACTGAAGTTGTGGACAGCCATATCGGAGATAATCCACTCTGGTCGATTCTTCGAGTAAATTCCAATCTTCGACTCTTCTCCCGTCTCAATTCCCAGTTTTCTGACCGCCTGGGACACGTGATCAGATGTCTCAATCGCTTGCTCATAAGTGATCCATTCCCATTCTAGTTTCCCATTTTTCTTGACTCTCGTTCCCAACATTTCTTTTCCACCGACAGTTGGACCTCGTCTAATTGCACTGTAAGTGGTGAGGGCACCATCGAACCATCCATGTTGGAGGGGACCATCTCCCAGCCAAGCAGCCTTTCTTCCTCCGTCTTCCTGAACAATTGACTGGTTTCTCAGGTCACATCTTGGCTCTCGACGCTTTCCAAAGAAGAAACCGCGATCTTGGGAGGCGAGTGGAATCTGAAAGGAATCTGGAATACTGTAACTAGTAAATGGAAGCCTACAGTAGTCCGAGTAAGAAGATTGGCATGGCGAAAAGTCGAGTGAACAATCGCTTGTCGAGTAATCAAATTCAATCCTCGATAGGACATCGTAAGCACGTTGCTTTCCGGTTGTCACTTCCGCAGACCGTCTCCGATGAGAAATGAATTTCAGAAAGTGTTTCGAGAAGAGTTGCGTGAGTCTTTCATAGAATTCAAAAGTTTGGAAGTTTCAGAGTGTCACGTTAGGTTCAGAGGATTCATTTTCCATAAATGTGTTCTATGCTCTGTCAATTTGCAATGTCTTAAAACAAATTACAACACAAACTTTATTCGAATTTGAAAACGTTCTGACAATCAAATTTGCAAATCTCACTTCCGATTGTTCACTTCTTCAATGGACGCCACTGAAAAACATTATGAAATCAAAATCTCAGTTCTGAAACTCACGCTGCTTCCCATCTTTCCAATTCTTGGTCTTGCGGCCGACACCTCTGGAACCGACATAAGAGTCATGGTCAAGAAAAGGAAGAAGAGAAGAATTTTAGAGAATATCATGTCGATAAACAACGAAAACTGAATGGTTTTCGATACAAAACTGACACGATTCGTTGGCTTTTATGCAAAAGATCGAGAGAGAAAAACCTAATTATCATGTCATGTGATGATGGAAAATGGAACGATTCGGATTCATGCAAAATGCAAATGGCGAAAAAATAGGGAATCAGAAATCGCTTGTTGGGAGATATAAGATAATCTGGTCATCTGGAAATCTGGAAATGATATTTTTAGCACAATAGAGTCTGGAGCTCACAAATGAAATCATCTTTCCATTTACATTATGGGACGTTGTTGTCATTCAGAGCTTCGCAATCTGAACCATCCCAGATCAGAACGGACCTCTACGAAAACTGGTTGAGCATGCATCTTATGAATATTTTGGGTCCAATACTTGAGAATTGGAGTGTAAGATTCCGATTCAAGAGATTTTTCTAGATCTATATTATTTGATTCCCAAATAAACTTTTCTTTTATCTTTGATTTTAAGTTTTCCAGTCTTGTCTGTTATCTGAAAATCTTGTCTTGTTCAATAAGTAAATTCACAAATAATGCATTCATTGTCATCCATATCTCAGTGTACACACACAAACACAGAAAGAGAAGAAACATAGTAATGAGTTTGAGACTTTTTAACGAGATGATGTTATCAGCGAGGAACGGTTTCTACAAATACGCTCTATCGGAGTTTTCATATTTATAATGTTCGGTAGAGCGTATTTATAAAAATCATGCCGTGCTGATAGAAAACGGTGTGGAATGAAAAAAGATGTTTCGATATTCCCAAAGCTGATTTTTGAATCAAAAAGATAAAAATTTTCCTATACGAAAACGAATTTTTTGTTTAAAAAATCAACTTTCGAATGTGTAAAACTGCTTGTTTTCATGTCTCACCATTTTTTTCACAAAAAACTTTTTTTGGGGGTATAATGCAGTTATAACAATTTCCGGGAACTCATAGAACGAATACTTGAATGTAAGTGCTTTTCGTTATACGATTATTTCTCGATTCTCGCAACCATTCCACTCTAATAGTATTGCACTTCAGGGATTTTCAGTAAAGGTGCCGTACGAATAGAGTGAAAACTGAGCGGAGTACACTCGCATTCAGATATCCAGTTCACGAACCCTTTGATAAAATACAGTGGTGTGTGTGCCTTTTGAATGGAAAATTGATTGGAGAGCTATCAGAGAAAATAAAATATCCAGTGGGGGAAGTGAATACACTAATTATATTGGGTGGTAATGGAGCAAGAATTTTCACAAATAAATTAGAGAGAAAGAGAGAAACTTTGATTTTGAGAAAGAGAGAGAGATAAAAAGAGAGAAAATGCTAGACGGGGATTTAAAAAACATTTGTTCGGGATTTCAGAAATTGGAGAAAGAGCGGTGGAGAGAAAGAGAAAAAACAAAAAGCTGATTGATGAAACAATAGAAAAAAAAACACGGATAAATTTCGTGGACTAATTGTAGATTAAGATTTCTTTTGAATTGAGAGAGAGAGACAAAACAGGACCCAAAGACGATATCTGAGACAAAAATGGAAGAAAAATCAAGGGGGAATTTGGGGGAAGCATGCAGGGGATTGGGGGGGAGAGATAATGCTAGGGAATTGTTTTTTGGTCATCAAAACTGAATTGAAATGGCTCAAGAAAATATTGCCTAGATGATGATGATTTCATTGGGATGGGGGGATTCACAAAAACAAGAAAAATAGAAGATTTGATAATTGGAGAGAGTCTAGAACTCGGAAACTGTTGTATTCGTGGAGGGTTGCGTCGATCGATGCACATGAACACATACCCATCGTCCCTGTTTCTTCGACCATACACGTGATTCTTGTGATTGACGAGTGTGTGCTTCTCCGTTTCTGAAAAAGAGAATGAAGAAGATATTGTTGTGGAATGGGAGAAGAGTAAGTTGAGATTTTGATCAATCTCTTGTTTTTCTTTTTTGTTTTGAGAAAGATCGAGATGGAAGAGAACATATGACGAAAGCAGTTCGGAGAATGTTATAATTTATCTGGATGTGTTCAGAAGTTATATTTTTCAGAAAAAAGTGAATTAGACTTCCGAGATCTACTGAATTAGCGCATATGATGTTTTAAGAATTATTGCCACGTCACGCTTCTTAAAAAGCCGCTCTACCAAAATCGAAGAAAATTTTGTGCGAAATTGAGAGACTCAGAGAAAATAGATATTTTTCAAAGACACTTCGGTAGAGTGCTGTTGTTCGAACTGGGCCGAGCTAATAACTGTTTAGAAAAAGTCCTTACAAAAAAGTAATCAACAATAAAAATAAAGCCTTAGATTTTATCTGCGTACTCTTTAAAAATTAATACTATGAGGAAATCAGTACCTTCTTGACACGTTTTTGAATTTATACAATTTTTAAAGCAAAACGAAACAATTTTATAGTTTGTATTGTAATGGATGATCATATTGAGATTCACATTTTACAAAATTCTAGAAATCCCTCGTACCACATTTCAGAATCGGTTGATTCGAATTCCCAATATTTTGTATCTAGATTATTTTCGCATTAATCAAAATTTCCAGTAAACGAATTCATATTTTTTGGAGTCTTTCCGCACGTCAAAAATACATTTCTACTCATTTTGTATTCTCGTAATCATTCCAAATCCATCATCTCCATCTCAATGATCTCTTGGAATGTATCCAACACGTCATTGGTGTTTCGAATCATTGCAAAGTAACACAAACTTTTTAGAAAAGTGAAACAACTAGGAATGTTTCGAAAAGATCATGTTACAAATGAATGTTTGTTTGTTTTCTACTCCTGACTTTCTTTCTTCTCTCCCCCAGAATCTCAATTCAAAAAAGAAAACGAACCTATCCAGGAATTGTGTTAACTTCACATAAGCAACACAGGCGGCATCCTCTCCGATGATATGAACATTTGGATTCAGCATCGTCGTGTGAACTTGGTTTTTGCGGTTTCCTGAATTCAAAAAATAAATGTTTGATCGCCAGAGAAAAATTTAAAGGAAACAAGGTTTCCCGTTGTGTGTGTCAATGAAATTTGCATCCGAAATTTCGACGGATTTGGAAAAAGAAAAAGGAGGAGGAAGCCAATAAAACGCTCACCATCAAAGTAGAATCGATGGAATTCGATGCCTTCGATAAGGTTGCCAAGTGCTTCTGGTTCAAAGCATGTCATCGAAGTGTCGCATAATCGTCTGAAAAAATTATTTCCTTGTTTTCATCTTCTTCGGAAGCTAATAAGGGGTTTGACACCTCGTAAAATAAGGACGGGAATGGGGGTGTTAATATTTTCCAATGATTTGAAAAGCGAAATTTCAGGCTATACGAAATCTAGTTGAATTCAATTGGAAATAAATCCCTTCATTCTCATCAATGACCTATTCATAAAGTACCTCTAATCTAATCCCAGTTCACTTACGTATATGTATCGAAATCTTTGCATGAAATGGCATCCAGCAGCGTCTGTGTCACCCGTACAATATCCTGTTTTTGAGCTGAAAATTGAGAGGAGATGATAGAGAAGAAGTATGTGTTTAAAATATGAAAATAAATGTATTAGTTTTAGTTGAATATTGACAATTTTTTTCAATACTCAACCAAAACTTTTGTGTTCATGATTTTTGAGTAGTCTGGGATCTTATGAATCTTCAAAAACCAAAATACCATGAACACTAATTGGTCTACACACATCACATCACAAACGAAAACACATTCCAGATAAATACAAAATCAGGTGAGTGTTTTGTGTATGTGTAGAGGTAAAATGTTGAATGAAACCATGCTATGAAATGATATAAAGTCACACAATTCAGAAAGTCTTACCATTCATTTCTGAACGGATACTGTAGTAGTAGTAGTGGGTCAGAGAAACAATAATATTCTTATAGAACAAGAAGAAGTAGTAAAAGAAGAAAAAAGAAGAAGAATTTTCGGGAGAATAAGAAGTAGAAGAAGAAGGAAAAGGAGAAGAAGAAGAAGAACGAGCTGTCGAAAAGGGGGGGGGGGGGAAACGAGAAAAGAGAGAGAGGGAATAGAGAAGGAATAGAGCAGAGAAATGAGCATTGGTTGGTGGTCTATGTGTCTTCTTTTCTTGAAAGTCTACCTCGAAAATATCGATAAGAGACTACTGGAAAACGAGACGCAGACACTTTTAAATGCATGACAAAACAGAAAGATCCTTAAACCAGATAACAACTATTTTGTTTCTTTTCTTTTCGGCTCTTTCTCTTTTTCTACTCCCTCATAATCAGTGATTACTATCTATGCAAGCTTTGAAATAAAATAAAAAAGAAAAAGCATGCATGTGTGAGTGTTAGTCATTATCAAAAAGCAAAACATTTCAACACAACAATCAATTGTTATTAAGGGGGCGATAGAATTCGGGAGCATGGCGGATTACCTGATAAATTAGTTGACGATGACTTGCTTGCTGTCGACGAATTTGATGAAGATACGATTCCAGTGGCACCATCCGCTCGGACAACTGTGTTCTCGTGTTTCAGCTGTCCACCACCTGAGCACCAGCAAAAAAAGAGTCAGAATGAAGAAGAAAAAGTAGAGAAAGAGAGTCTCTTTCTGGGTGGAAAGTGGAAAATTTTTGTGTGGTGGTGATGGGAGAGAGAGAGAAAAAAGATTTGGAGAAATTGAAGAGAGATAGAGTGTGATAGATATAGAAAGATAGATGCAATACTTGTGTGGGAATTTGAGTGGTTGGGATTTTTTTGCAACTGAAAACTGTAGACGTCAAATTTGGAAAATAGGACATTTTGATTCTTAAAATTGTGTCCAAGTCAGAAGGCTTTTTAAGTTCTAAGTATAATAGAAAAACTGGTGTTATGAAAGCTCAGAAACTGTTTTCCACTTTTGCATTCAACCAAAATGAGCCAAGAACTTTAGATCTCATCTAATTGTAAGAGACTTTTCAACTTTAGTTCAGCTCTAATCTTACTCCACTTTTCTAGAGAGACCGATTATCTCGGTTCCTTTCGATCTACAACAAAATACGAGAATCGGGTCAGAATCCTCGGGACATCATCTGTATATTAAAATGTTCTAGATTACAACTCATTCAGAATTTGCTACCGTAACCATAAATACGGTAAAACTGGAATTCCGGTTTTTTTGTTCAGCTCGCGTCTAACTTGTGCCTAATTTGCTCACCAGTCATTTTCTCAACGATACAAATATAATAGTTATTTTCATACCCAACCACAAATGACACATCTCCACACAAATATTCACAAATTTAGAAGCAGTGATTTGAATGAAAATAAGACGAAAAAGAAGCGAGAGAGGAAATATTGAATATTGGCACCAGAAGTCGAATACAGATCGTGCTTTTTTATTTATTTCTTATCGAGAATCGAAACAGAAAAAGGGAACCACACATGCAGTCTCCATGCCTGCCTGGAAAAGAGAGACAAATCATCGATACGAAAAAAGAAAAAGCTCACAATCAATATATTCAAATTTCCAGCAACAATAAGCTATTTTCTCTATTCGACCCTTCTTTTTCGTTATTCTTCTTTCTTCATTACCGTTTCTGGAAGAAGAGAAAACGTGTGGCCTAGATTTTCCTAGGCCGCACCTCCTCTTCCACCAAGAACAGATAATAAAAATACAATTTTGTGTGCGAGACTTTCACGATTCGAGGTATAAATGTGCATTATGTTGCCAAATGAAAAAGACAAAGAGAAATAGTGCATCCGTGAATGGAGACAGATGAGAAGTAGAGAAAAATAGGGAAGAGAGAGAGAGAGAGTACGAAACGGAGAGAAATAGATAGTGAGAGGAAAAAAGTTCCCTGAAAAAGTTGATTCTCATCTGTCCATTAATGATTTTTTTTGCTCAAATCAGTGCACTCTAACTAATCTTTTTGACATTTTCTCTGGCAACATTACACATTCATTTTCGTCCTCGGAATCGACAAAGAGACTCGCCCACAAAAAACATTTATTAAGGGTATTTGGGTTATCAAAGGGTGTGGAAGAGAGAGAGAGAATTTCAGAGATTTAGAGAATACACAAAAGGGTCTGGAGAAACATTCAAAGCAAGTACATGGACATTGGGATTGGACAGACATGGACAGAGAGAGATACGGGCGGGGCGAATAGTTTCTGCGATGAAAGCAGGTGTGATGGGAATGGGAATGGTGGGATGCAGGCGGTTGATTTCAGAGACTTTCTTCAGAAAACGGAACCCTTTCTAAATAATTTTCAGACAAAATTAAATTTGAAAAGAAATAAATTATATTTTTTGTGTATCTGAGTAATAGAGTAATAGGAATGTATAGAAAGGAATGAATGTTACTAAATTGAATTATTATATTTTCTGGCTCTTCAGAGCTGACACTAATTGGGTTTTCTTAAATAGTTTAGAGATTATATGAAGAGTTGAAAGAAAAAGAGAAAAAGAGATTGATTGAGAGAGAGAGATATAACTGAATAAAGAGAGAGACTTCACTCGTTACCTTTTTCCGACTCGTTGTCGTCGATTGTCTGCGAGGATTCGGAGGACTCTTTGATCGTCGATGGTGGTCCTTGCTCCTTCTTGTTGAGCAGGTTGCGGCCTAAATCTTCAAAAATATCAATAGACATCAACATCCAGAGTTACAACGCATTCTGAATCACTCAGTTTTTCCCTAGGAGCACTCAGAATTTTTTATAGAAGATGATCAAGATCAAGCTGTTTTTTCCCTCTGGAAACCGATATTTCACACCCGAAATTTCAGATATTTTGGCTATCTGCAAACTACAACAAAAAAACCAGAAACTAATCTTAAGGGGCTTCTAAAACGGATCAAATTCCGGAAGTTCACGAACATGAACCGGATAATTTCTCTTATTACGACACTTCCAAATTCCAGATTATAAAAATCCCAAACAAGAATCTGCAACTAAAGTTACCCGACTACAGAAACCAGTACCGGGTCAATTCCCGCTAATTCAATTACTTACACTTTCCACTAAACCGTAAGAAGTTCATTCATTGATCAGTGTGTGTCTGTCTTCTTCCACTTCTTCTTGGTACAAAAAAAAATGAAAGAGATAGAAATATATAAACACGCGATTTTAATTTCGTTTCATCTCCATTACACTTTCAAAAAAATCATCATATCTGCCGACACAAATCGATCGCTAAACTGACGGAGATACTTGTTTTTAGCCGAGGAGGGTTCACCGAAGTTTTGCCTCTTTTTCAAAAATGGGAGTGAAAGGGAAAACAAAAAGGAAAATGTAATCAGATACACACCAGTCGACCACTAATGTGTTATCCCAATGGGAGGGATTGCATCTTGTTTCTTTTGTGTCGTAAGAATATAGAAAAAAGAAACTAACCCGGCGGATGAGTTTCTTTAACTGGTGAGACTCCACGAGTCGACGGAGTTTTTAGAAAAAATATACAGAAGAGAACGGCAAGTGAAAAGGCGATCACGTTAGCAACATATTCGAACAATTCAATCATTGAATCGGGGGATGGATCAGACACATTTCATTCTTTCCTCTCAGATCTCACTCTCAGAAATTAAAACGTGTATATTTGTTTTCTATGTGAAAGAGATAGAGAGATAGAGCTCAGTGTAAGAAAGTGCTCTTCGCTTCCTTTTCCCGGGAATAGAGGATAGAGATAGAGATAGATTCCCGAGTAAACTCATGGAAAATATTTGCTCTTAGAGCATCTTAAGTCATTAGATCGTTTCCTTCCTGTACCAATCCAAGCGAACAGAACACGAGGTACTTACAACTTACCATCATTCTTCTCAACCACCTTCTCGGATTTCTTCTTCTCTTCTTCCACTTGTTCCACCACTTTCTCCTTTTCTTTCTTTACTTCTCCCACTTGATCCGCCTGATCTTTTTTCAGTACTATATCAGGAGCAGAAGTTGCGGATACTGTAGAAGAGGAAGCGGTGAGATCAGAATACAAAGATCCAGAGATATCTCTCGTCTGTCGAGCACTCTCCGGACGGGTTCTCTTCACCGACGCAGTCTTCTTTTTCCGTTTACTTCCTAGCTTCAGACGAGCTAACAGACCGTCCATCTTTCATAGAAAACAAGAAGAAATGAGGGGGAACGGGCGGGGTGTATATCGGAAAAAGGTGTTCAGGCAAAAAACATTAGAAAAATGGAAATCGCCACTCCCCACCTGCCTCTCTCTCTCACTCTCTTCCTCACTCTTTCTCTCCTCTCAACTGATAAGATAAGGCAGTGAGGGCCCCCGCGCGAAAGGCAATGTGTGACAATGCGTTGCGGCTAAGCGTCGCGGTTGCCGTGGTCGTTCATCGCCTTAACGGGGTGGAGAAAGAAGAAAAGACGACGCAGTGGGGCACCCAAAATCCTTCTCTTCTCTGTCTCTAAAGTATCATGTAGACACTACTCACACCACTGTTTGGAAGAAAAAAGTAGAAGAAGGTGTGGTAGAGAGAAAGCAAGCAGAGAGCTCTCTCTCTCACTTCAAGAGCATAATAATGAGCCGGTGAGAAGGAGAAAAAGTGTGTGCATTTAGAGGTGTGTCCAGCCTGCTAGCTCCCTCATAAAAGAGATCTCCTTGACTACCAGCCATCCTTTTATCCAATTATATCTCATTTTTCATGACTGCTCTTTTCCGTTTCTTCTTGATTCTTCTTTCTCTTTTATTTCTTTTCGCTTATTTCCAAAAAGGAAGACCATGAATAGAGAACGAGGGGGTTTTTTGCATCTATGCATTTCTAAATGTCTTTTTTCTTCTTTCTTCTCCTCTCAAAAACTTCATTTGACCTTTCATCGGATGACGAATCAGTCGTTACCGCTCTGTCATGGTATATGCTTACTCTTTCCAACAAACAACAAAAACGAGAGAGAGAGAGAATAAAGATAAGAAGAGAAGGGCATGAGACCTACTTTGAAGAAAATTTGATTATAATCACGATCAAATGACTGAGCGATCAAACGCCGTAATCAGTTGATTAGTCATGATTGGAGTAGAAAACAACGTGGCCGAATATAATAAGATGAAATTTAGGCCATTCGAATGCCAAAAAAGGTCAGCATTAACAAACAAAAGCTATAATCTCCGTACTCTTTTCAAAAGGTTATTCAAATCTTCACTGACATTTTAATATCCCTCCATATTTAATCCCATCCCTCTCGTCTCCTACCTGAATCGCGGCTCGTCGACGCCGAGATATTTTCCACCGATGAGCTGGCAAGTGCACCCGTCGCCACGACTACATCAATGACTGGAACAAGTGCGTGTTGCAGATTTCCAGGTGCTGACACTTTGCGGCCTCGTGCCGCGTTATTCAACACATCTGCTTCCGTTTTTCGACGGATCGACGGAGAAGATCGTCGGCTGACCAACTCGGCGATAGCGTTGGCAATCTTTTTAGTGGTACTTGAACTATGAGAAGTTGTGGTTGGAGATTCGAAGTGATTGCTCATTCTGTATGGATTCAGATGACGTTGAGAATATTTGGGGAGGAAGGAAAAGAAGAAGACGGCAAAGAAAAGAGAAAGAAATGACAAAGGTGTGCAAATAGTTTCATCCATAAAATGGTAATAGAAATTTGGGAAGAAGAGGAATAGAGATATCGACGAACGTGGCTTTCCTGACTGACTGACTGACTGACCAATCGATGAATTTCGTGTGTTGATTTCGAGTTTTTTTGTTGTTTTCTCTGCTTGCTTGATGATAGAGAGCCGGGGGGAAATGAATGATTTTTGTGTAAAGATTTGTGGCCTCTCCTGTGTTGAATCTCACTTGAAAAAGAGATAGAGAGAGAGAGAGAGAGAGGCCGAGTATTTGCGAGAAAAGAAATGATTGAGAGGGATGAAGAAGGAAGCCAATTGGTTCAGGAGATTAGTGATAGAGTCCATCATATACACTCCTTTTCTCTGCTCTTTTTTTCTAATCTTGTTATGAATCTTCAGGTGAAAAAGATGAAGAAGAGAAGCACTAAAACCTCCAGTGTAATTTCAATTCAAAATTCTGAAGAAGAAAAAGGAACCAAGTTGTTATCCGTATTAACCCGACCCGATTACAACTACAATCTGTTCGGATAAGAGAATAAGAAACGACTGGTGAGAGAGACGTAAATAAAAGATGAGTTATGTATTTCGCGAGGCGTTTCCTCGTTTATTTACAGCTTGGAGGATTGTTCCATTGGTACGTCAGCAAACTTGATCCTTGATACAGTAACCACTACGTTCTATCGGAGAGATCAGCGATTAAGCTCGGTTTCAATGAACTGCAGAGATGAAAATCAGAATCTTCGAATAGGTGAACGATGTGGTTGATTGTGACCAATTAAGCCGAAAAAAGAGGAAGAACACTATCATTTGATATGATTCTGGTATCCCAAACTTGTTATTTTCTGACCAATGTTGTAATCATAGATTTTACTGTATTCATGTTGTAGACTTTGCGAATCTAGATATCTACTTTCACTGTCAAAACCCTGACCAATAAGCTGTGTCCATGCTACAGTATCCCTTCAGGAAATTTTCAAATTCAAAGTGGTTGAATACTTTAATAACTTCTACAAACCGGGTTCCCAAAATGTTACCATGGTAACTTTTCGCTCCCGTGAAATTCCGAACCCAAATACTTCAAAGCCCGATACTTGAAAATCCCGAATCTGTATTTTTTACCCCAAAACTTGATCTTGATCACACTTCAAAAAACGACTACACAATAAAGAAAAACCAAAAATCACACGTTTCTAACATGAAATAACTCAATATAACTTCACTTTGAAAACTCCCCCCTCCTGATTTCAAAACTTACTTGATAGGTTTCGCGTGGCGATCATCGTCGTGAGGATGGCTCCCTGAAAATCAAAAAATAAGAGTCCAATCAAATCAATCAAAATGTTGTTTTCCCCAATTTGGTGTGAGGTGCCTCCCGTTTATAAAAATAATGGAAACTAAACGAATGTCTTATCGAAAAATAAGAGAAATTGGATGAAAATTAAAATTGTTGGATAAGCGAAAAAATAAAAAACCTTTTTGTTTCTGTTTTAATGGTTTAAGTGATGGTGTGGGCGGTTTCAGCGTGGTTATTGAATGAGTATATAAATGAAAAATTAAATGAAAATGAGGAAGCGCGGTTAGAAAAAAACACTTAAAGAAACACGGAGACGTTCCGGATGAATTTTACCGAACTTTTCTCATTTTTTAAAGATTTTTTGTTGAATGAGATTTTGTGAAAATTGGAATAGAATCAAGAGAATAAATAAGTAAAACAATGAACTTAGGGATAGGAATGAAAAATAAAAAATAAAAAATAAAAATGAATGGGAAAGAGTTGAACAAATTGATAGTAAGAAGAGGATATATGAATAGAGAGAATTTTGAATTTAAAATGAAAAAAGAACTGAAAATATTGAATATAATTGACAATATCTAATATATAAATACTTATTTCCTTCTTGTTGTTCGTCTCTCGAGATACGATATAAATGATATATTCGCAAGCGCCACAGAAGAGAGAATCACGGACAAATGGACACACATCACACACTACAGAGACTTTTCAGGGGAAGGGGAGAGGGGGAAGAATTCAGAATTCAGAATTCATGTGAACGGTTTGGAGGGGCAAAAAGGAAGGCATGCGAATCAAAAAGACAAAAAGGGACAGGGGTAAAATAGAACATAACATACTGTTTAAAATCTTTTTTTTTTGGTTTGAAAAAATGACTAGAAGAAGAAAAAAGAAGGGCAAAAAGGAGAAAATAAAAATAAAATAAGAGAAAATATATAGAGAGAACGGTCTCTTTCAAAACATGCGTCTTTTTTATAGTTTTGGCAAAATGAGGACTTTTTTCTTTTTTATATTTCTTTTTTTATAATAAAATTTAGAAATTTTGGCTTCGCAACTTCGCGGAGCCAAATTTGTAATTTGTAACCAATTAAAGTTTTTGAACAAAAAATAAAATAACGCAAAAATCAAGCGAAGGGAGTCCAATGAAGAAAGACCATTCTCTAAAATAAAAGTTAAAAAAAAAGAGTTTTTGTATTGGCTCGGCGGCCCGATATTTGTAATCGCGCTCCATCAAAAGAAGTCCAGTGGAGCGCCGTTCCAAAAACGATGCCGAACCAATACAAAGAAAAATAAAAATGAAAAAAGATCGGTAAAAGTCAAATTCGGTTTCCATAGAATTTCGTTTAGCTTTCTTTTCTTTTTTGGTTTTTTTGTTGTATTCTCAAACAGTGCCACATCAAAACAACACGTATACTATGATTGAAGATGGAACCGCAAAAAAGGAAGTTTTTGGTTTTAGATTTCGAAAAAGAGGTTGGTTAGGGAATTGTGTTTGAGAAGAGAAAAGAGTTGGTTAGGGGTTGGTATGAAAATGTTAGTTTTGAGTTGGATTAGAAGAGAAAAAAGACGAAATGATTGGGGGTGTTGGCCGTCAAGGAACCGGCAACGTGCCCAACCATTTCATCCTTCGAAAAGCTTCATCATCATCACTTTTTCACTGTGTTAACCCGGACCATGTGAGAAAGAAAAAGTGTGTGTTCGTGAGTGAAGAGGGGTGTGTGGGTCATTATCATCATCACACTTCAAAACAATACGGTGAATATTTGGTGGTCGGGGGAATCTCTTTCTTTTTGTGTTCGTTGTGGCTCAATGAGGGGATACATTTGGGACGAAAAGAATCGGGGGAATGACGGGGGGAATATGGAGAGGGGGGACATTGGGTATACCTCAGCGGCGGGACTTGTCGGTTGCGATGATGTTCCGGCAATTTGTGACGCGTCATGCGTCGTCGATCCGTTCGATGCAACTGAACCTGTCGAGTCGGAGGTACGGAGGACCCCCGACATTCGGGTCACCATTTTGACAGCCGATATTGCCGCCTAATATGCAGAAAAAAACGAGTAGAGAGAGAGAGAGAGAGAAAAAGAGAGAAGAGATTGAATTGATTGGATATGGTATATGGTTTTGAATTAAAAACTTTTGAGGAAAACGTTCCGAAAGGAAACACCAAATCACATAAATCATTCCTTAACCCTTAATCGTTTTTTTGTACAAAAATCATGACATTTTCTTTTTCACTTCTCACAAAAATAGAGAAACACTCAGGAGAAAGGACAGAGAGGAAAAAAGAGCACACGACACGTAGAAGTGCAGAAAGAAGAAGGTAGAAGAGCCTAAAAGGGCAAGAAGAGAAAGAGAGAGAGATCACAAGACAACAAACGACACAGAAACAGGCATGCATGCGTTGCAGCGCTTTTTTCGGAAACTGTTTTATCATTAACAGACACATAAATTGTTTCTAATTTTAGAGAAAAGAAATGGAACTCTATGAAATTCAGAGAAGAGATGTATATGACTAGATTCTAGATGCGCTTTCAAAAATATTTTAGTTATTTTTTGTTGAATTCACGACACCATTTTAGTCAAGAAACATTCAGAAATGTGATCTACTGTCTAGAAGGATCGGACCGTTCCGGGTTAGAACTAGAAAGTTCTAATACTCACGATCCGATTCTTCCAAACATCACAAATTCTCTTTTTTGTAAGTAAACTAGATTTGGATTACTAATTGTCAGTCAATTATTAATTAACGTATTATTTCTCGTTCAGCATGCAAAAAAGTTTCAAAAAAATAAAAAAGATATTACTTGAAAGCCGAAAAAGAATAAAAAATGGGGATTCCAAAAATAAGACTATCAGCTAAATATATATATAGACAGTTAGAAATAATGAACCAAATATTTCTCGTTCGCGCACCTATTTTTTGGAAAATTTTTTATGGGAAGTAACGATTTCAATTTCAAGATGAGAGAATGCAGAGAATGAATGAATTTTTTGGAGAAATTGAGAATAGAAAATGAAAAGAATGAAAATGGAAGTTTTGAAGCATGTCTGCAAAGCAAAACATACCTTCAGCTTCCTTCTGGCATTGAATTTCTTCAAGCAGTCGACAGTATCCTGTCTGTGGATTGCTGATGCAACACGTTCGCGGTTCTGAAAATTCATTTATTTGGGAGGAGAGGGATTCTGGTGAAAAGATAACATACGCAGATCCATGGGACCTTGAGAGCCTGATCAGCGGTGATACGCTTCTTTGGGTTAACCGTCAACATGCTGTCGATGAGGCTCTTGGCCTCTGGGGTGACGGTGTCCCATTCGGGGCTTGGGTACTGAAAGATTAAGGAATCGGGGTTTAGAATGAATTTTGATAAACTCACATCGTAAGCTCCGGCCTTGATCTGTGCGTACAAACGGTGTTGATCCTCATCCCAGAATGGTGGGTAACCGACGAGAAGGATGTACAAGATGACTCCTGAAATTTCCCCCGTTCAATTCTCTTTTCTTTTCAAATCGAGAACTCACCGCAAGCCCAGATGTCAACTGGCTTCGAGTATGGATCCTTCTTCAAAACTTCTGGTGAAAGGTATCCTGGAGTTCCGGCGAATCCGTGCCATGCTTCGCTGTCGTTCACTTCGATCGCCAATCCGAAATCTGCGAGTTTGACTGCAGCTCCCTTGGCCTTGGAGGCAAGAAGCAGGTTTTCTGGCTGGAAAGATTCAAAAATTTTAGTTGATATATTATTCCAGATTACACAAAAAACAACAGATAGTGTTGTGAGTGTTTCAGATGAGAGAACAAACCTTCAAATCTCTGTGAACAATACCGTTAGAGTGGCAGTAAGCAATCGATTCGAGTATTTGTTGTATGCAATGACTGAAAATGGAAACAGCAATCAAAACGGACGAGGGACGAGAGGTTAGAGGAATTCCAAGAAGAAAACTAATTAGATTTCAACAGTTTCTACACTTCAGAATATATATCAGACCTTCATGTCTCTATGGACAATTCCACGCTGATGACAATAGTTTACACCGTCTAATATTTGCATAATGCAGCAACTACAATTCAGATTTTTACATCTTTTTGGGAACTGTTGTCTAATACAGCCCCGGCCGAAAATAATCATACTTTACCTTTTCCAGTTGAAAATACCCAACTTGGAAAGTGTGTCATGGTAAAACTAACTGTCCCATGAAATAAATTTTTATGGGATCAAACATATCAACAGTAGAACTCCATTTTTGTAGTTGACAATTTTTTTGTACGGACGCTTCCTAGCAAGTTACATATCGACAAAGTAATTTCTCCCTCAAATCGACCCATTTCAGTGCAAAATTGTGCGATTTTTGAGCTGTTTACTTAAAGTTACTATAACTCTCTAGGGGGTGCAAGTAAAAAAAGTTGTCTACTACAAAAATGGAGTCCTATTCTTGGTCTATTTGATCCCATAAGTAGTTGTTTTGTGGGGCAGTTAGTCTTACCATGACACACTCTCAAAGTTGAGCATTTTCAACTGAAAAAGATAAAATATGATTAATCTTTGGCCGGTACTGTAGCTAGCATCTAATCCACATACCTGGCATCTGCTTCTGAATAGAACTCTCTGGCTACGATATCTTCGAACAGTTCTCCTCCTGTGACTCTGAAAATTTTGGGAATCTCATTTTCTTTTCTTTGCTCCAGAAAAAGACAACTTACAAATCAAACACCAAGTAATGAAATGACTCCTCTTGAATACTCTCGTGTAATCTGACTATATTCGGATGTTGTAATTTTCTGCATATTCTGGCTTCTCTCTCTAATTTCTGGAAATCTCGGGCCGACAACTTTTTTGTGTTGATGATTTTTGCGGCGAATTCCTGTCCGGATGTCTTGTGGACACAGCGACGAACTACGGAGAAGGCGCCTCTGAAATAATAAATATGTTGCAAATCTGCTCTATTCATACAAAAGTTTTAATATACTTTTCAAAATCAAAACTTGAAATCTTGTGCATTAGAGCACAATAGCTTCAATTTTTAATGTTTTGAGTTTTTTTATTGAAAGTGTTTTGTTTTACAACTTTAGAATTCATGTAACTGCGTTCTAGTGTTAATTTGATCTGAAACGTCAAAGTATTGAGTTTTAAAATTGTTTTGACTTTTTTGTTTATCACAGAGGCACGGTTTTACAACCGCGCTCTATCGAAGTGCTCTCTTCATTTATGTTCGTTTATTTATTTTTCGAATGTCGATAGAGCGCATTTACAAAAACTGTGTTGCTTTGTTACTGATCGTCTTTACCCTTTATGCTCGATTTTCTTTGATAATTTCTCTCCGTTTCCCCTAACTTTGCGTATTTTATATGTATGTATATAAATAAAAAGGTGTAAATACTTCTAGTTGTACTAGTTGTTTCCCCTGGATACCAGCTGCTCTTCTCTCTTTTTCTCTTCTCCACAATATCTTTCTCCTCCTCACACTTTTCCGCCTGCTTTTCTAATCACATATAACAGCACACGGAGCAAGATAGAGAGAAATAGTGTGGGGGATGGAGAGAGTGGTGAGAGAAGAGAGATTAATTGGGAGATAAAGGAGTCATGTCTTCACTACTACTCTCAAGAGAAAGAAGAAGAAGAGACAAGAATTGACTGAAAACGGCCAGAGCCAAAAACAACAACGGGGAAGAGCGAAAATAGATGGAATCGAAACGAATTGTATAGATATTTGAATATTTGGGAAGATCCTTTGCCCATCCCTTTCCCATTCCCTCATAAAAATGAACAACTCACTTTCCCAGCTCCTCCTTCACATCGTAGTTGTCGCTGAATCTTGTGCATGCGTTCATCATGGCTAACTGCTGATGATATAGCTGTTCAGCCGGGCTAACCAATGTAGCTGTTGGAGGTGGAAGTGGTGGAAGTGGAGGACGAAGATGATGTTGAATTGATGATGGTCCTTCTTGTTGTTGTAAGTGGGTGAGAAGGTTGATTTGGTTTGTTGCCCGCTGGCGCTTCTCACCTGAATTTTTTGTTGAGAGAAACGTATAGATGGGATGCATAGCGATGATGTTTTGAATATGGAAGTGGGGAAAAAAGGAATAATTTTTTCCATTTTGTATTGAAAAGGTGGGTGGGAAACATAGAGACGACTCACCTATATAACATTCCTCGGATGCCCACTTGCGCTTCGAAATTTCTGAACGCGGTATGTGGTTTTTGGGGCCAACTGAAAGAAAAAGGTTACGTGGTTGAGATATTCACGGGTTGTTCAGAATTTCCGGATAGTTCAAAAAACCAACACAAAAAGAGAGAGAAAGTCCGCTTTTTTGCTATATTTCTTTTTTTCGTCAGGATAGAAAATGGAGGGAATGGTGATATCGTATGCATGAGTTCATTTACATGCGAAGGATGAGGAGAAGACACAAAAACCCTTCGAGAAGGCGACAAGAAAGGAGCGCACGGACAAAAAAATGGGCGGAGCGAAGAGAAATTTCAGAGAAAAATGGATGGAAATTGGTCAAGACAAGAGATAAATCATCATGTTCTAATTGCTCGGTGAGCCACGTGATGGCACGTGGAAACTGATGAAAAAGAAGAAAAAGAAAGAGAAAAAGAACAAAGGTATGTAGTAAACAAGAGATTGAGAAGAAGAAAAAAGAGTCAAAAGTCAAAATGATCCCTTCTTTCCCAACACGCACAAAAAAGTGCTCATGCTCCGAAGGATGGCTGCATACGGGTTGATTGATTAGGTCTGTCCTTCCTTTCCTTTTCTTTTCTACACCAATTTTTTTGGGACGCCTTCTTCCTTCTGTCTCCCAAAAAGAAGAAGGCGTCGTGGTGCCTTCGGGGATGAATTGTGTCGGAAGGCTTGGTGATGGTGGTGGTAGAAGGCCTCTCTCTCTCCTTTTTTATTTTTTTTTGCCGTCCATGGTGTGTATGGGCTCACACATACGCACGCCATTGCTCTCGGGGTCTGCCTTCCACTGGCCTAGAGGAAGAAGAAGGAAAAAGAAAAAGGAAGACGAAGAAGAAGGGGGGATAAAAATGCGATGAAAATAGCGGCGAGCTTCAGAGCAAAAGCTGGAGAGACAGGAGGCGTCGAAACGAGAAGTAGAGTTGAAGAGAGGGGGAGAGACGGCTTGACAAAGAGTAAGAGAAAGTGGAATTGAGGTAGAAAAAGTAGAGAGAAAAGAGAGAGAGAGAAAGTGGTTCGAGAGTGATATTATAATATATGAATGAATGAAATTCGGAGTCGAGAAGGAGGAGAGAAGGAGCCGAGAGGGAGAGAGAGTTTTGAAAGTAGAAATGATAGAGAAGAGATGAAAAAGATAGAGGAAAGAGGGGAGAAAAGTGATAAATGATGGTGGGGTTTTAGACCGAATCTAGTGATTGATAAGGCCTTGTGCAGAGACGCAGAGTTTTGAGTTCATTCTCGATGTGTCTGAGTCTCTTCAAGTGCAAACTAGGCCATGGGGGAGCTCTCACTTGTTCTTTTGGTCCTTTTTAGTGTACTCGAGACAAGTGGTGAATTGTTTTTGGAAATTAGAAAGGGATAGAAGGGGAAGAAAAACAATAGATGATAATTAATGAAGTAGGTTGTTGAGGAATTTGGGGAACAAATGTTGGTGGCCTAGGAGATGTTAGTCCGCCAACTATTCTGAAATTGCATCACATCTTCCTTGGGAAGAAAAAAGTGAAGATATTTATCAAAATTTTCAAATAGATGGTGCTTAGCAAACGCGCTCTATCGAAACTCTAAAAAAAATTAAGTTTCGGTGGAGCGCGTTTGCCAGAAGAATTGTCCTATGCAACGAAAGAGTGTTGTGATTTTGCTTATTCAGTTTTCCTAGATACCTAGTGCAGACTTGATTTTTCTGGGCTATCATTTTTTTATTTTCGACTAGCTCCAGCTACAAAATATCATTCTAAAATCCATTATTTCTACAACTACTAAACCCAACAAAGTGCATAGAAAACCGAAAAACCCACCGATTCCTTGAGAAATAATATTAGTCTGAGGGATCATGATGATTCCATGAGAATACCGAATGAATGAGTCTTCTCATTCTTCGCTCCCTCTTTTCATCCCCTTTTTTCATTTCCCCTAATTTGATATTCACAAAGAATAGGTGATTCTTTCTGTCACTCTTTCTATCCAAAAATGTCATCATTTCTCCTTCTGTCATCCACAGCGACTTTTCAATCAATTACTCGGTTTCCCCTTTTCAGTAAATGAGTCACTCACTGAATTTGACACATACGCAAAACGGAAGGAAGGGAGTGGGGGGGGATTATAACTATTATTACGAATTCTTTGACGAAGAGAGTATGAATGCATATATCCTAATCAAATAATCAAAAAGCAGTAGAAGATGAGGAGTCGTGGGCAGATCTTGAGAAGATTAATGAAACAAAGCCACACTTTATAACATTTGAAACGAGGAGAGGGAGGGAATGAGTTGGGAGAGAAAGCCGATCATCGAAAAGTCTTATCACACCTTTTAAGCAAATGAATGTGATCGAGAAGAGACAGGAATTATGTTTTATGTACGACGGGAAGGGAACTAGGTTGGTGCTAAAGTGATAAATTTACTACTTCTAGGTTGTGCCTCAATTCCAGCTTTGAAATAATGGCTTTGAATTTGTTTTGAGAGTAAAATGCAAGCCAGCAGCTACATGTTTATAGTTGATCACATGTTTGAACAAAATCTCCGAAAAGAAATATAGCCTGAGATAGAGAAACTATAATTTTGCATTTTGCGAGTTTGAGGTATCACATGCCATAAATTTCTAGAAATATATTCTAAAAATGAGTGATCAACTACAATTTTTTGCTAAATTCAGCAAAAATAAGAACACATCTCAAAGCTAACCATTTTAATGGAAAGAGCAAATGAATCGAATTTTGAAATTTCAGCCAGGTTTATACTGAAAGTTGACGAGATCTTTTTTCAGAATACGCCTAGTTTTACAAGGAATTCAGAACTACCTGTATTCTTTGCTCAATAAAGTCTTAATACCAGAATTTTTCGAATAACTGAGTATTTCTGTTGAGCTTCGTGCCATTCACAAGAACTGACATATACTGATTCATCACGTCTTTCGTATTCGTCTTCTTCTTTCAATTTTCTCTTCTCTCGAGCCTTTTTTCTGTCTTTTCAATCTCCGGTGCAACGTCCGGTGGGTCGTTCATCAAGTCTCGTCTCATGCTTCCCTCCACCTTGGCACTCATCAGAGGGAGCACGGTGTCATCAATCAGACGTTCTTGGTGCCCCATTTTAGTATTCGGCTTCTTCAACGTCTTCAGATGATGATGACACGACAAGGCATTGGAAGCCCTTACGAAATCGATAAAAAGGACCCCAACACCAAGAAGAAAAAAGAGAGGAAGAGTAAGGAAAAAAGAAAGAGAAAAAGAGAAGGAAGGTCTTCAGAGTGAGTGCGCGAGGCTACTGGCTACTGGAGACATCCCCCTTCGGAGCACAGTGTTAATGAACGAAAGAAAAGGAAAACGAGAGAGGAAAAAGATAGAAGCAAGTGGGGGTATGGGTGGGGATGAGAAAGAGAAAAACAAGTGAGGTTTGAGAGGTGGCACGGGAAGAGGATAGTCAGGGGATAAATAGCCGACAAAGAAGGAGCGATCAGGGATGGGATAATAAGAAATTAAGAGCAGAAGAGAGTCCAAACAATTATCATTATTACGACAGAGAACATTCAAGAAGAGAAGAAAGAAAGATGTAATGAGACTCATGACCTCTCTCCTATTGCTTTCAAATATTACATCCTCTGATCCCTTTCAAAAGGTTTACACCTGCTTTCCGAGTTATTCTGAAGAATTGAAAGTGCGTGTATATTACGTGAAATGTTAAGAATAAAATTAAAAGATCATCAAGAACGTTGATGCTCCAGTGTTCCGTGGTCAGGGGACGGAGGGAAAGTGCACTTGGTTTGCAGGAGATGATTCACCAAACATCGGAACGCCGTTTCAAGTTTCTAAGTTTATTTTTACTCTTTTGTTGAGAGGATCAGCTAGGGAATGTCTGAGGAGTTTTCAGGCAATCATCTCACGCAGAAGATCTTGATGGTATTTTCAGCGTTTGGCTGAAAATAAGTAGATCCGATCTAGAACACAGTAAGTAGATCAGATCTGGAACTCCATTAAAAATGATTTTTTTGTAGGAATTCTCATTAGTAATCTCTCTGAATTGGAGATTATAAGCTAGCTTCTTCTGATAAATTGTAAATCTCTAGAATGGGTTCTTAGGAAAAATATGTCTACTACAAAAATGAAGATCTTAGTTTTATCTATAGATCCTACAAAATGTTGTATTACGGGGAAATTTGGCAATACGTGATGGACTTTGAAAGTTAGTTGTTTTCACCTGAACTGAAAAAAAATTAAACTTTGCTGTCAGTACTGTAGGTTTTTGAAAACTGAGAATTAGCTGTTGAAACTTGTGAACTAGATTTTTTCACATAGTATCGTACGATTTTCTCAATATAGACTCAAAATTTTCATAAGATTTTTCCTCTGTAAAAAAAGTCATTTCGGAAACCATTTCTATATTTTTAAACTGAAAACCATTTTTTTTTCAAACCATTTTTTTTGTGAATATTCCTATATATTTATTCGTGTCATTCTGTAAATAAACACAGTGCCACGTCACCGTGACAACATATGTTTACATACAATCTCTCACTTTTCGGCGAGTCTTTCTTTGCCTCGATGATCATGATCACCAACACAAAACCGCCTGTTTTTACTTTCTCCGATCGAATACTTCATGACGAAAAAACCATGGAAACACGACCGAGAAAAGAAAATCATGCGGTGATTTCAACGGACGACGGCTGCTCTTAGAAGACGGCTTCGAGAGAAGCCATTGACGTCAATCGGGGAGTCCCGACGAAGAAGAAGAAGAAGGGGAAGAAGAAAAAAGAAGAACAAGACTAGGAAGAGGGGGAGAAAAGGACTGAAATTTGTGACTGAGAATGTGCTAATTATAAGACGGGGAAGGCAAAAGAAAACAAATGAAATCCTATCGAAAGGAATGGATAGCTGGAAGGGGATGAAACGGAATGGCAAAAGCAGACGATAGGGAAAAATGTCACATGTTAACAATACATTCCGAGGGAGAGAAGGAAAGAGAAAATGCCTCTGCAAAAACGACAACGGGGGCCCGAAGAAGAGGAGAGAGAAACAGAAAATGCTGTCTCTCTCTTTTTCTCGAATCACCAGCAAAAACAAACAGAGAGATACACTACATTCAGAGAGATGGAGGGAGACGCAGATAGAGAGAGCGAAACAGAAAATGATGGAAGAAGAAGGATTGAAATGGGGCGTGGAGAGTCAGAAAGAAAGAGGAGAAATGATTTGAGAAGTCGGACGGAGAATGGGCTAGAGAATGAAAGAGAACGGCTGAACGATCAATAGGTTATGGGACACTTTCAGCGAAGATTTCTGCACGTAGTTTGCCGAAAGGGGCGGAGTCAGATGTCGAGATTAAGGATGGAAAGTAAACAGATTAAAAAGAGAAAAGCGAGGGAGGATTTTTGAGATGGTGATAGGATTGAACTTATATTATGAGCTGGATGAATGGGTTTGATCTGGAAAAGAGGCGGATTCGATTGGAGATTTAAACTGATATTAATGAAAGAGTGGACTCATTTATATTGAATATGAATATGATCGATCAAAATGGATTTGTGTCATTAACAAGAAAAGTTTAAGGATCAGACAGCTAGAACTAATTTTCTGGAATGCAAGTTAGAATTTTGTTCGAGCTGAACGTTTGATCTGCCTGCACTCAAAATATTTTTCAGAAATCTTGGTTGACTGAAAACTGTACGAGAGTAGAAGTTTCGCTTGTCACCACTTCGAATTACCGCGTTTTTCGATTAGCCACGGACTTCCTCGGGGCGACAGAAGGTAGCACCTCAGAGTCATTACTTTCAAAACGGTTGATTAGTTTATGAGTTTATGGGATCAGAAAAAGTAGTAGCGCTCAAATCTTGCATCACAGAACAATTCAAATCAGGTAGATTTTTCGAAAAAAACAAGGAGGTCGATAACTTTTTCACGCGGTTTATCATTGAAATGTAAGTTTCTATGAAAAATGTTGAGGTTTGCATCTTTCTCAAGATTTATACTTTTTAGGAAAATCGCTACTGGCAAATGAAAAAAGCTCAACTGAAAACTGCCGAATGGAACCTAACCCTCCCCTGTATCATCCTACAAATATCAAACCGAACTGTTCTTTGTTACAAAGTCCCCATTTTTGACAACTTTGACCTATCCAATGTTTGCACTTTTCGAGTTTTTCCATTATTTAATCCTCTTCAAAATCTCTCGCCCACTTGTGAAATATTTTTGCAGCCAAAAGAGATTAACAGTCTGAACGAATATTGTTATGAAAGACATATACGGGAAAAAATAGTAATATTACTTGTTATTTCCTTCTCATATTTTCTTGTCTGTTATCCCCTCGTGTATTCAGAAAATTTTCTGTTATCCCCTCGTGTATTCAGAATACCTACCGTAATCTTCTTCTTCTTTCTAATTAGTGCTCTTCTCCGCGAGAAGCTCTCTCCGCCTAATTTGGTTACTTATTCTCTTATAAGCGTCTTCTCTCGAAGTTTTAGTCATTCTTTACACATCTATGTGAGTAAAATGTTAATTAGGAGACGTCCCCGAGTAGTAGTCAGAAGACGTTGTCTCCTCATAACGAAGGCAGTTATGAAAAAGGAAACGAGTCACGGGGAGAAAGAAGAAAATAAGAGAAAGAAGGAGAAGATGAAGTTGAGAAGCTTCACGCCAAAACAAAACAGAGAAAAGAGCAATATTTGAAAGAAAAAATGGAGATATGAAGTCTCAAGAGGTGTAAAAAAGAGAAGAGATGAGGTGGATTGTTGGAATTCAAAATGTAAAATGTAAAATGCAAAATATTTTCAGGAACTTTTCTAAAAGAGGAAATCTTTGTACGAATTCAATCTCTAGTCGAATCAAGACAGAACGTGTAACCTTGAACCTATTCCAAATGAAAACACATGACAAATGCGCTCTAATGCGAATCATCATTGGAGCGCACTTCCCTAATGAAAACACTTACCTTTCGGTAGACTGTTTGTCACTGCAACCGGTAGATGTTGTTGTCCGCGGAGAGTGTCTGATTTGTGATCTATATTGATCTCTGAAATCAAAAATGTTTGAAAGATTTAAGAATTGAAGGCTCTAGAGACAAAAGGACATAAAGATTATAACACTATTTCTCTAATAGTAACGAAGAAGAAAGCGAAGTGAAAAGGCGATGAGCGCAACGATGTCGTCGTCGTGCCCCGATGAAATGCTCAAATTTCAAACCCGTCGATGACTTGGCACACAATAATAATGTCAAGCCGATGTATTCTCTGGACTTTTCGAAAATGGAATGTTTGAAATAATGAAGAAAGTAGGAACCGTAGTTTGTAAACTACAATTTCACCCTGAATCCTATTGATTTTCCCAGTTTCTGCACTAACTTTGAGAGTACGTCACGGAGTCACATATAATTTTTTTCATATAAAATTTTATGATAACATCTTGAGCTAAAGTTTTGTAATTGACAATTTTTTGTATAGCCCATTGACGGAAATATGAAGTTTGAAAAAGAGATCAATCCGAGGACACTCTTGGGAACTCGAGCTTTCAGAGGTCATAGCTTTCTACGATGTGATTTATTTAAAAAGTTGTCAATTGAGAAAATGAAGGGATAGGTTTGTACAATACATTCAATAGAATCCTGAAACTGTATCATCAAATATCACACTGTGAGAAAATCTCAAAGTTGGTATATTTCAGCTGAAATGGGGAAGCAGTCTATACTGTCATTCCTTGCTCAACTAATTCTAGATTTCTGAAAAAGAGACCGACTACATTCTACAATTATACATCCTAGGTCATCTTAAAATTCTGAAGTTTTAGAAGTCACGATTCTGGTGAGTCATCACTGAAAATAGTCTCGCGGCAAAGACACGCCAGCCACATTCATTTGAATTTTAAAAATTCACAAAAATTAATAATGATAAATAGTGAAAATTGCAAGTTTCAAGTGTACCCACACATCGTTATCATTTTCCAAAACACTTCTGATAAGAGTCGATTAAGAAGACAAAGAATCGAACGAATTGAATGGGTTAGAACACAAAACTACTATCTCTTCTCTCATCTTTTTCTGGCCGGTAACAAAATAAAATAATTGGAAAATATCTATTGTCTGTTATTGAAAACAATTTTACATTAGACTAACCTGAATTTGAAGAAGAAGAAGTGCTCATTAAGGGAAAACCTTCTTCTGAAAATACTTGATAGAATGTAATAGTAACTAATCAGACACGATTCGATTAATGATTCTAGATTCTTCGTGTCTCTTCTCTTTTTTCATTTTTCACTTCCCAATTTTTCAACATTTCCGATCGAATAGGTCTCATTTTCTTGTGTGTCCTATGTCTTTTGACCACAAGAAAAACTACGAAAGATGAAAGATAACAAATTTGAAAAGAGAAAAAGAAAGCGAAACGAAAAACGTCTTCTTTGCTTTCAAAAATGATGCGCGATTTTTGGAGAAAAACGAGAGAATAAGAGGAAAAACTGGTTTCGACGGTATACTCAATGATGACATTTTGGAATGAGAAAGAGAGAAAAACGGAAGAGAAAAGGTTCAATTATAGGATTTTGAGATTTGAATAAAATAAGTATGTTATTCGGAAATAGTGACGTTTTGAGGAAGATGGAAAGGAATTATAGCTTTAATTTAAGTCTAGACTGTAGTGTATCGGAATGTGTAGCCAGGTTAGAAATGTTTCAGAAATATTCCAACAAATTCAAAACTTTGGAAATTTAACAAGCAGTTTGTATAAATCCTGAAAAATCAGATTATTAGCTTTGCACAGTGCTTACAACTGCGCTCCACCGAAACGCCATTGAAAAATGCTTATTTTTCTCTGAGTCTCTCAATTTCGCACACAATTTTCTTCGGTTTCGGTAGAGCGCGGTTGTGAGATCTGTGTCGTGCTTATATATCTTTTAAAAATGGACAAAATCTTCATGACTGGAAATCGGATGTGGTGAGGATTCTGGTTCCTTGCCTAAAACCGAAGTGAACCGACTTCTATAACTTTTTCACTGAAGATGTTGTGACCCTGCACGTGTCGGTCTTACGTAAAAATTCAAAACAGATTCTGAATCCCCACGACATCTATCCAAAAACATATAATTTGTTCGAAAGTCCGTAATTTATTTGAGTTCCCTAATTAGTATAAATTTTTGTCGTTTTTTTCTTGAAAACTCAAAAAGTATTTGATACAAAAACAAGATTTGCTCGCTTTGAGCAAGCTCGAAGATCTCAGATTTCTCAAAAATAAGATGACCATTTCCTCGTCCCTCAAAGCCTAATCAAATACCACAGACTGATTATTATCCAACATTATTTATTTCTCAAAAACCAGAAAATTCTCAAAGCTCAAACTCCTTCTTTCTCGAGAGCACATCTCACACAAAAAGGTGTTTCGCGAGCAATTTTGGTGTGACATTTAGCAAAAAAAGGGAGACTGACGACACACAAACATAGTGCAAAAACGTTAACTCTTTTGGCTAATCGTTCAAGAGAGGAGGAGGTTGACGGACGGGATGAAAACGAAGAGGAAAACTCTTCTTTTTTGGATTTGTGAAGGAAGGGAAAGAAGAAGAAAAAGAAGGAAAGGGGACATCCGACTAAAAGGTTGCAAAGTGACTTTGGGGAGAAAAAATAGGGGAAAAAACGAAAAATGGAAGATCAAAAAGGGGTAGACGACAGGCGAACAGGTTGGATCAGAATTCGACTTTTTGATGGAAATTCAATAACAAAAAGAGATTGAAAAAGAAGAAAAAGAAGAGGAAAAGAGAAACAAGATTAGAAATCAGTTACTTTATGATAAGAATCGGATGTAACAATTCAAAAAAATCTATTGAGGAAATAGTTTGTGATAGAGAAAGATCAAGGCTGAGCGAAAACAGAAAAATGTCTTTTGGAACGGAAAAATTTGTTTCGTTGTTCCCAATTTCTTGGAAAATTGGAAATCGCCTCAAAATTCAAACCAAAATTCTTTTTTTTCTTCAGACATCACGAAGAAAATTCCAGCAAAACCCTCTTCTTCTGATTGCTCTAAACCCTGTTTGCACTTTTTCTATTGCAAGAATCTTTTGATTTCTTGGTACCACTTCTGAACCAGACACGAGATAAAAGTACACAAATATAATTCTCTTGAAATTCAATTTTTCCAATCAAAAATAATCAGAAAAATACGAAATAAAAAATCGCATAAATTCTTTTATAAAACACAAAATATGTGAGAAGAGTGAGTCTTATCGCACCCCTTCTGACTCGGTTTCGTAACTAAATTATCTGATTTTCAATCGGTTTTTCAGATGAAGGGAAAGGGAGAAAAAGATTATGTCGTCTTCTTCTTCTTTAACACGGATTTAGACTTTTTATATGAAGGAAATAACGGGAAGAAGCGCATGAAAATTATGAAATATTTCAAAAAAGAACAAGAAAAAAAGAAAAAGATTGAATCGTTCGGGTCGACCTGCATTTCTGTGTTTAATTGATAAAAAAGGGTGGGTTCGAAGAAGGAATTGATAACAATGTGTGTAGTGGTCATTGGAAAAAGGTGGACATCTGGAAATGCTGGACACACAGACACACGTCTTCACGTCATTCCATGCCACGTGTCATTTAAAAAACTCCGACCAGAAAACCAGAAAAATGAATCATTTCAAAAATTCCAAAAAGTGCAATCAATCAATTGCAACAACTAGTCAAATCCATCCACTGTTTTCCCATTGTCTTGATCGCTGCTCACTCAAAATGTCGTTTAGTCTAGAAATGCCACAAATGCTTCCACCGGCTCCACGTGATTGCTACGCTGTTCCAGGGAAGCCAGGGAATTCCGATCCATTGACAGTTGTCGGATGGGAGCATATGGATCTGAAATTGTTCTATCCGTCGGCTCTGTTCAGGTATGGTATCGATTGGGATCTCTCCCAATAGAGTCTGGTTGAAGGGAAAGTGCTTGTTCACAAAGTCTAGAAAAATGACTTTTGGAACGGAAAAAATTGGTTGAAACATAATCTTGTGTTCACTGTTCCCAATTTCATGAAAATCGCCTCAAAATTCAAACCAAAAACCCTCTGATTTCTTCACACATCACGAAGAAAAATACAAAAAAACCCTCTTCTTCTGATTCCTCTAAACCCCGTTTGCACTTTTTCTAATCTTGAATCTTCGCCACGTTCTCCAGTGAAAACTACACATCTGAAAAAACCGATTTATTTTTCAGTACATGGAGCATCCGAACAGCTCTCTATCCTCTCGCCGTTTTGCGTAGTCAACTGCAACTTCAGAAACAGAACACAGTCTATCGAAGCACGTTTCACGCCTACACTGAAATCTCGAAACGAGAAGGATTCCGTGGATTGTATCGGGTAAATTCGAATTCTCGGGAGCTTTTTGCACCAATATTTCCTTTCTCAGGGCTTTTGGATAACAGTCCCTCAGATCGGTTGCTCCTTCATTTACTCTACAATCTTCGAGAAATGTCGTTCGATTCTTCACGAGAACGGTGTCAAATCAATCGGTGGAGCAGCGGCGGTCGCCGGTGGGCTCGCCAGTTTTGCGACTCAATCGATATTCGTTCCAACTGATATAATTGCTCAGTACATGATGATTTACAAAAATACGGATAAATTGACGGCTGGACACGATAAAGCTGTTATTGAGAAAGTGGCGTAAGTAGAAGAATCTGACATTCTGAAATTAAGAAAAAAAGATTTCAGAACTTATGTGAAAAGTGGAAATGGATTGGGAACAAGTGTCATGAAATCCATTTATCAAGCTGACGGAGTACTTGGATTCTACCGAGGATTCTGGGCGTCGGCGGCTGTTTATATCCCCCAAATGCTCACTTTCTGGCCCAGTTATTATTGGATGTTGAGTCTTTTCAGCAAGGTACTTTAATATTTTCTGTCATGAATCATCTCTGAAAGTTCAGTTGAATCCATCCACTGATCGCAGTCTTCTTATCGATCAAGCTATCGCTGCAACACTCGGAGGCTCCATTTCAACAATTGCCACGAATCCAATGGAATTGTTCCGTGTCAGACTTCAAGTTCATCGTAGCAGCTATTCGAAGACGTTGGAGACCATGCTTCGCGATGAGAAGACGGCGATCTTCACCAAAGGGCTCACTCCTCGAATCATCGCCAACTCGATTTACGGTGGAATGGTGGTTGTCGGATATGAGATTGTGAAGAGATTATGTGCTAAAGAAGAATACAAACATCGTATAAAATGGTAGATTCATGTATTCGATTTCTGATAAAACTGAAGGCATCTACTACTGTCTCACTAGCGAGTTCACATTAAAAGTATTTGAGAGGGGAAGTGAAAATGAAACAGAAAACTGAATGATAAGAACTAGGATTACTATTATGAAATACAAGTATGACTATGCGGATTCCATGCAATGTTACATATGGAAATTCGGATTAAAAGGCGGTGGCATGTTTGGAGGATAAATGTTGTAATAATTAAGGTCGAGGGGAGGAATCACAAATGGATTTTGGGGGATGGGCGGGAATTGTGGGTAGAAGGGGAAATTATTAGGGTTCAGTTCAGGATAAGGAACGGGAAACATATTTATAAGAGGTGGATTATTGAGCATTTGTCTTTGGAAGTCCTGATCTAATTCCATGTGATAGTTAATGAAACGTTCATGTTCTAGTTCGGCTTGTTGATTTATCCACTCTTCCGCGATCCGCTGCCTTTCGTTCACTTCATTTTGCCATTCAGATTCAATTTTTTTATTAGTTTCTTTGACAATCTCCCTGAAAACAGTATTATTAGAACTGTAAATTGAACCAATTGGATTGAATGTTCATAAACTATCATGAGACATACATTATAAACCAAAGAGTATATCTCATATACATTAAGTTTAACCTCAACTCACGCTTTTGATCGTTTATCAATCTGATACGGAAAAAGTTCTGGCTTTGGAGGCAGGGGAACTTCTATCACTCTTCCATCTTCAACATATCGTTCGAATTGTCCTTCATTCGAGTTAACAAATTTAGTAGGCTCCTCTTGATATTTTTTCATGTTGTCGAATGCTGGAACGAACTCGCGCACATAGAAATCTTCGACAGTAGATTCGCACAATTTGTTTATGATTTCTCGATCGGCAAGTTTCAGGAGTGGTATGAGAGAACCCTCGTGATTTTCATCAAAACATCTCAAATTGCGGATGAGAGCACACGAAACAGAGAAGTCAAAGTTGTCGTATTCCTGAAAATGAACGTTGTATACGTTTTGGGAAAATTTTCACTCACAATAGCTACCTTCCCATTGGCAAAAACTGGTAGCGCACTTTCACTTGAATACAAAGCACCAATCGAAACATCATAAGCATCATTGACCACGTCACCAATATTGCCACCTGGGGGATCTTCAACATTGTTGGCATCATTCATATTTTTGAAATCATTGACAAGATTGACATCTTTTGGAACATTGGCGTCGTGGAAAACTTCAATACCGTTGAAATCGTAGCCATCTTTAACAACATTAGCAACATCAACACCGTTGACTTTGTTGGAATCGTTGAAAAAGTTGACGTTGTTAAAGTCATTGACATCCATTAGATCGTTGAAATCGTTGACATCATTGAAAGCATTAAAATGGTTGGCAACGTTAGCATTATCAGCCATATCGAAGTCCAGGACATCATTGACAGCGTTTGCAGTATTGACGTCGTAGGCATCATTAACACGGTTGAATTCGTTTACATCATTGGTATCTTCTAATTTGTTGACAATATCAGCAGTTTTAATCCTCTTGATTTCGTCGATATCGTAGGCCTTGTCCACATCGTCCACGTCGTAGATACCGTTGAGATGATAAACGCTTTTGGCATCTTTGCAATCGTTGGAGACGACGATCTCGTGATCGACGTCATTGATGGTGAATACTTCATAAAAACCATCATCGCAAGGATTTCCAGGATTTTTTATTATTGGTTCATACCCGCTATCTGGCTCTTCTTCTTTGATAAAAATATCATCGAACGTAACGTCCTCAAAACGTTCACTCGTGTTGCTTGCCGACAATCCAGTTGTATTTATGGAATGATGTGCCGGTGCGGGAAGACTACTAGGACTAAACACTTCATCATCTAATTCATCATCACTGAAAGGTATTGGTGATTTGTTTGGGGACGAGCGAATGGAAACAACTTCCTCCTCCTGTTGTTTCAACCGTTTCGTTTGAAGAGATTGGCTACAAGAGGCAGCTCTCTGAAATAATTAAACTATTCAATTTCATGAAAATATATCTAACAAACCTTCAATCCAGTTCTGGGTGGAGCCGAGGTATCGGAGCAAGCTGATAACTCAGATTGAGACCTTACGGGCCTTGTCGCGGTTTTTGGTTGCCGATTTACTGGAACTTCGTTTGGCTGAACGGTGTTCTGCAGAATCGATTTTGGAGGGAGTGATTGCTGACGAATCGGCTTCCGTTCTGACGAATCGATTTTCATAATCGGCCTCGGTGGGGTTGAACTTTGCAGAGGCAATTTGAATCGAATTGTCCTAGGTGGAACTGATGTGTATTTCGGTTGAATCGGCCTTGATATGAATGAATTTTGTCGAGTCCAAATTGAGTTCGATGGGACTGTTTTCTTTAGAATCGATTTCAATAGAAGTGGTTTCCGTGGGATGGAATTCTCCCGAGCTGATCTCAATTGAATTGTTCTCTGGGGAACTGAATTGTTCAGCTGGAGTGGTTTCCGTGGGGAACGCTTCTGTCGAGGCGAGTTCGGCTGAGCAGCATTTTGACTACAAGGATTCGTATTAACTGATGTTTGACGAAACGATTTCGACCGGATCTGCTTATTCTGCATTGGCTTCTGTTGCACTGACTTCGGCTGCACTGGCTTCGGCTGCATTGGCTTCGGTTGCACTGATTTCGGTTGCACTGACTTCGATCGCACGGATTTCGGTTGCACTGGCTTCGATTGCACTGATTTCGGTTGCACTGGCTTCGATCGCACGGATTTCGGTTGCACTGGCTTCGGTTGCACTGATTTCGGTTGCACTGACTTCGGTGGAACTGACTTCGGTGGCACTAACTTCGGTTGCACTGATTTCGGTTGCACTGACTTCGGTGGAACTGACTTCGGTGGCACTAACTTCGGTTGCACTGATTTCGGTTGCACTGACTTCGATCGCACGGATTTCGGTTGCACTGGCTTCGATTGCACTGATTTCGGTTGCACTGGCTTCGATTGCAGTGACTTCGGTTGTACTGACTTCGGTGGCACTAACCTCGGTGGTACTAACTTCGGTGGCACTAACTTCGGTTGCACTGGCTTCGGTTGCACTGGCTTCGATTGCAGTGACTTCGGTGGTACTGATTGCGACTTCTGTCGAGCTGTCTTCGGCTTATTCGGTTGGAACTGCAATTGAACAGGTTGGAGTGAATTCAATTGAATCTGTTGGATCGCATTTGATGAAACATGTTGGACCGGATTCAGTGGAACTGGAGGGACTGACAGAGGTGCAACAATCGCCGGTCGGACACTCTTGGCTCGAGGCCTCGCAGGTTTCGGATCAGGTGAGTACTGAAATTAAAGGCTTGTGCTCATAAGCTTTAGCAATATTCTTACCGAAATACGTGGAGGCTTCGGTGCTCTTTTAGGATTTTGATATACAACAACTGTACCGGCATATGTGCAATATGTGTAAAGTTCTCCTACTGCTGATAGCCGTGTGGTTCTTCTGGAATTAGAAATATGAAATCCACGAAAGAGTTTATTAAACTAACCGAGTATTACAAATATCAGTTTCGTCAGCAATTTTCTGGTTACGTCGTGTAGGGAACACATCTAAAAGCTCTTTCGGCATTTTTACCTGAAAACGGCACTTATTTCATACGAGAAGAAATAAAGATAATAGCAAGGCGGATTATTGGGAAGTTTAAACTTGGAAAATATCACTGACAGCAGTCGTTTCAAATCAAAGAGTGAGTGAGCAATAACGAGAAACGTAAATGTGTGAATATGAACGGCAACTTCTTCTGTTAATAAGCATCTTCACGTTATAAAACAATTCACTTTGACACATCACAAAGAGAAAAAACGACGAATTCGTTTCGAAATTCAAAAAGTGAGAAAACACGTCTGAAATTCGTGAGAAACTGGAAAAAAAATAAAGAGCGCGGCAATCCCAAAATTTATCGTTGCGAGACGCTGCTGAATGTAAGGTCATGCGCCTTCGAAAGTATACGGTATTTTTTACATTTTCTTGAGGCTGTAAATATTCCTTCTGTGTTGTATTCATCTTTCAGTGTTATATTCAGGTTTTCATGTAAATATTTAAAATGGGTGAATTGCAATAAACGGTTTTTTATTTGTGCAATATACACAATTCGTATACCGAATTCGTTAATCTATTTTGTTAGTTACAAATTTAATTGTTTCATCATTTTCAAAGTCTTGTATTAATTTTAAAGTTCAGAATGATTTTTTCCCATTCGTCAAAGTTAACTTTCTAATCGTAGTTTCATCCTTGTCATCACATTGGAGTTAATTTGTCTGAAACTCGCTGTCAACCAGTGGACTCAAACTCTTTTTGTACTTTTCAAGTTCTAGTTTCTGACTATTCTTAGTTGCGATAATTGCGATATCCATGAAGACCGGTTTTTCATTTTCGATTTCGCTCCCTTTTCATCAACTGCAAGCGTGCCCCAACGAGCGACGATTTTCGAAATACTCTGCGTCTCTTCATTTTACTTGTCATTTCTCGCATCACAAGTTGCATTTCTCTCACTACCGCATTAAAAGTTTCATTTTTTCACTTCAGTTTCTAATTTCTGATTCACCCCACGTAATTCTTTGGTTTTTTTCCAGAAAAATGGTGGAGCAGACGACTGTTAGTGCCGGATCGATGAAAATCTCCTTTGGTGTAAAGAGACGAGAAGAAAATAAAGTTCAAGCCTCTGCACCAGCTGTAGTAATTGATGGTGAGTGTGTTTAACGTTTATAATCGCTTTTATTAGTAAACAACTAAATTAAGTTATTAAAATTCATATAAATTTTATTTTCAGTTGATGTCGACAGCGATGAAGAACGTGAGCAAGATGAAATGGAAAGAGCCGCCAAACGAAGGAGAATGACTCATTTTGAAGATGGAGATGTTCAGTAAGTTACTATCATTTAATTTTCTTCACTAAATTTTTTATTTTCAGAGGAGATGTAGATAAGGCAAAAGAGGCAGCTGTAATCCCAATGGTAGTAGAACACGACTGGCGAACACAGAAGTTGCTTGAAAAGGAAAAAGCTGGAACATTGACAGAAGAAGAACGTGCAAAATTAGCACTCGTTTTACCGAATGGAATAGAAGATGAGAACGGTGTTGAAGGTGACGGAGAGAAGATTGTAGTTGAAGAAGGGCGTGTTGATACGGAAGATGCCGATTATTCAGCTATTCCAATCGAGAGCTTCGGACTTGCAATTCTCAGAGGATGTAATTGGAAAGATGGTGATGGAATAGGTAAAAATCCACAGAAAGTTGCCTTGAAACTTCCAAATCGACGACCTCCAGGACTTGGTCTCGGAGCTACACCGAAAAATCCATCAGGAGATAAGAAAAATAAATCGACTGGGAAGGAAAAAGAAGAAAAAATTGAAGAAATCAAAGCAGGAAGTTTGATAAAAGTTGTAGATGGACGGAATAAAGGAATCTACGGAAAAGTTGAAGCGAGAGATGATGATTCAAATTCTTTATTCATCAGAACAGCAATTGGGGGAAGAGCGATTAAAGTTAGTCAGATTGTGGCCGTAGCAGTTAGTGCAAAAGAATATGAACGCGATTCAAAATGCTTGAACAAGAGTGAATACGATAGAGAAAGGGATAGAATCGAAGAAGAACGGAAGAAGCACGAAATCGAGCGACCTTCAACGTCTACATCATCTTCTAATCATCACAAATCGTCTTCCTCTTCCAAGTCTTCATCTTCAAAAAATGAGAAATCAGATGACAGCCGAAGAAGTGAGAAATTATGGGCACGAACTGATCTTCTTGTTCGGTTTATCGATGAAGACTTCAAGAGAGGATCATTGTTCAAACAAAAAGTTCGGATAGTTGATGTTGCTGGAAAAGATGATATAACAATCGAAGACGACAGAGGCAACACTCATTACAGTAAGTTAATTTTTATTCTTTTTCATTCCACTAAACAATTTCTTGCAGATGTTCGTCAATCTTGGATAGAAACAGTGATTCCTCGAGATGTTGGTGAGAAGCTGATGATAGTTGCTGGGAAACGAGCTGGAAAACTGGCGGCGATGTTAGATAAGGACAAGAGGAAAGAGAAGGTGACGGTTCGATTAGTTGAAACTAATGATGTCGTCACTGCGTATTTTGAAGATGTATGTGCTGTGAAAATTCGTCACGAAGAAGATTATGAATAACCATTTTTTATGTATTTTTACTGAAATCTAGAACTTTTTTGAGCAATTTTTATATTAAAAACTTATAGTTTTTTTTTCCTTTCTTTCACGTGAACTTTCAATTTTTGCTGCGTTGGATTGTGATTCTTCTTGCCAACGTTCATCCATTGCAATTTGCCAGAATACTCGTTATCAAAAGTAACTTCGAAAGAAGAACATGGAAAGTTTCTTGCAAGACGATGAAGAAGAAAAGATCTCACAGCTATCAGAACTGGAACTCGATGAGCTCATTACCACGAAATTCGTTGAAACGAGAGAAGACGGTAAAGGGAAGATTGAGGTGGCTCGTGCTGTCGGTTCTCCGATGGAACTCGATATATTTCCGGGAGAAGATATTCTTCTGGAAGATTATGCATGTCTTTCTCGACCTATCGGAGAGATTAACCTGGACAACGCCGTCATGCTGCTGAATCGAATTCAGAATTCATCTGAAGCAGATCTCAATAAAGTAAAGCTGTGGGATGTGTTTGAGAGATCGAAAAAGTCGAAAAACACTACTAGACGTCAGTGTTTGATTGATTATTTTGTTTCATATTCTAATCTATTCAGTGACTGAAGTTGCTCTCATCGATTACATAATTTCATCCGATCACCGACCATCCTTCCTTCATATTTTTTGCCGCCGTCTCATCGAATCCGACATTCCAAACACTCTTCAGAAGGCTCTCGTCGAATCGAAGCCACCTACCAAATATCGCTCTCTGTTTCGTGTAACTGTCAAAACTGAGATGCCACTGAAACAATTTATAGGGTAGATTACACTAAAATAATTATAAACTCAAGAAAACGCATTTTCAGTCAACTCGATAAACTTTGGTCTTCATCGCCAGCCATTCAACTTCAGGATGTATATGTGACTGCTTTGAAGAAAAACTTCGATGGAACTCATCAGAAACTGCGCACTCCAGATGTCAGATGGTTTGCTGATATGGAGCATAAAATTGCGAAGGCTGGAGCTCATCCGATGGTTGCGTCTGCACGTTTTGTGTTCGGAGTTGTTGATAAACCATTCGTATGTGTTCAAGCAGATTATCACAATGAGTTGGATTCCAGTGGCAGACGTTGCAAGGTTTCCTATTGCTTTGTTTACTCTTCTGAATTCTAATTTGGTGTTTCAGACCATCGTCATCGAGCAATTCGTCAATCCAATTGTTCCCATCGATCGACGTGTCACATTCGGAGAACCATTGGTTGAAACCATTCATAACTTCGAAATTGACGATGACCTTCCGTTCCATAATCTCAAATTCAAGATATTTGATTTGAATCAATTCATGGAGCAGATTGACCCAATTTCCTACAAAAATGTTACACTTCGATAGATTCTATCGAAAGTTGTTTCTGGATATCATTTAAATTTTCATTTAAAATAAATAGTTGTATTTGACTAGTTTATTCGAGTAGGGGTGCTTATACACATCATCACAAAATCACAATTGTTTCAAAAATTGTTTGTAAACTTCAACGATCGTCTCGAGATTCTCATCATTAACATTCCAATTGAGAACCATTCGAATACGTCTCGCGTCGAATGTCATGGCCAAGACGTCGTGCTTTTGGAAGAAATCGTTGAGCTGAAAAATAGAAAATACAAGAGGAAAGAGAATTTTAAAAGAGCACCTGTTGAACTGAAACACCGTTCACACAATGGATAAGAACCATGTTGGTGATGTCGTTTTCTGCGGCGTATACTTTCTGAAAACATTTGGAAACTTAGAATAATACCCTTCTTCAGAAGTCAACTACATTTCTCAAATTTTCTGGAGTAGCATCATTGATCATTTTCGACAACTTCTTGGCTCTGTCATGATCAGCCCGAATGGTAGCATCAGCATGATCGAGAGCAACATGAGCAGCTGCAGCGAGTACTCCACTCTGTCTCCATCCACCTCCCAATGCCTTTCTACTATGTCTTGCACGATCAATGAAAGCTTTTGGACCGACAACAATTGATCCAACTGGAGCACCGAGACCTTTCGAGAAGCACATTTGAACGGTGTCAGCAAAAGAGGCGATATGTTTGACGGAGGTGTTAGAAGCGACTGCGGCGTTGTAGATTCGAGCACCGTCCATGTGAACCTTGAGGTCACGACGTTCGGCGAGCATCTTCACAGATTTCATCCAGTCGATAGGGAGAGCCTTTCCACCCGTGTAATTGTGAGTATTCTCAATGCAAATGAGTTTGGAAGCAGGCATGTGGCAGTCCTGAAATCAAATCAGTTTTTGGAGAATTCGGAAAAGGAGAAAGGACAGCCTTACTCCTTTACTTACGATTGGTTACAGTACTCTCTCACTCTCAAAAATAAACAAAGAAACACATAAACGATCTAAATCTCACTGGTATACTTGTCACTTCAACATCACAACTCTCATCATAAATTTGAATATAACCTCCCTTGACACGAATCGCCTGTTCGATATCATCCAAATCCATAGTTCCATCTGGTTTCACTTCCAACGTCGTTGCAGAAATTCCTGTAGTCAAAAAAAAAATGAAAAAAAAGCTTTCAAAACAAGCATCTCACCAGCTAACTGAGCATAATTTCCCTGTTCCCAACGATGAATATGATTGTATCGTCCGACGATGATCTCGTCTCCACGTTGACAATGAGCCATAATTGCCAAAAGATTTCCCATTGTTCCACTAGCAACAAAGAGACCGGCTTCTTTTCCGAAAAGTTCGGCGCATCTTTGTTCGAGTCTAGTCGTCGTTGTATCCTCTCCATAAACGTCGTCACCGACAATAGCCTCAGCCATTGCTTTTCGCATCTCGACGGACGGAACTGTTACCTAAAATGGAATTTACTGAACTCATGGCGTTTGAAAAGTCTGAAAATCTAACCGTATCCGATCGCAAGTCAATACTTTTGTGAGTTTTATTCGATTTTTGAGTGTAGGCAGATGGCTGAAAATTGAAAATTCTCACTCTTTTTTTCTCCTTTGCAGATTACCGTATCCAGAAGATCGGTGGAAGCCGAGTTGCCATTCCCATTTATCCCGTTAGTCTGAGTCATTCTTGCCGTCGTAAACTTGCGGAAACTGGCTGAAATCAGAGGGAAAATTTGAAGATTTAGGTGAATATGATGACAAAAGATTCGCAGTTTATATAAGGAATGGGTTTTGATGATATTACAAAAAGAAGATAAACGAATAAAGCGAATGCTAACTTTTGATCTTGGTTTGCAGGCGGAAATTGACGGAGAAGAATACAGTGAAGTGTCTAGATGTCATCGGAAGGCAGAGAAATCATGACAAATTCGGTGCACGTATCACTTCTCTTCTTATTAAATTGATAAAAAGAAGAGAGAGCATGATAACACAGATCAAACATTGGCCCATTACCGGCTATTCGATTCAATTTTCTCAATAAAACTTACCATTTCCTAAAACTAAAACCCGTCGAGTGATTAGTGAGTGCATCTGAAAACTTTTCGTTTTTGTTCACTCTGCAATAGATGAAACTACCGATAGACTACCGACAATATTCGAGAAATGCGAGAGAGAAATGAATTGATTTTCGTTTTTCTTGCTATCAGTTGACGTTTTTTATTCACACTGTACAATATGGAACATTACGATAGAAGAGATGTTTTCCAATCTTAAAACTTATGAAACAAGAAGCGAAATAAGCAATGTACAGAATGGGTGCAACAAGTACGATGGGTTAGTAGGTGAGTACAGTAATTAATGAAAGATTGAACGATTTGATTGTTCAAGAGGCGAAATCCTCCAAGACTCCAAGTTGACGGCACTTCTGTTTCAAACTGTTGATGAGCTGCTCATTCGATACGAGCATTCTGGTACTCTCTTGTTGATCCTGAAAAAAGGAAATTAGATTTTTTAGTGAAACTTCTTTTGTTGAAAATTCAGTTTCACTCCTCATACTGAATTAGCTACTAGAACAACAACAAAGAAAGTTAAGAAAACCGCACCTCATGCAGTGCACTAACGATCTGATCCTTGTTACTAGATTCCTCGGTGGCTTTCTTCAACGCATTCTTAGCCTCTTCCAATTCCTGTCTTACAGTGACCAATTCTTGTTCAAGTCTCAATGAATATTCGGTTCTATCTGCCAATTGACGAGCAATCATTGTGGCTGGCGGGTCGAATGTGGATCCCCCTCTTGCTTCTTTTAATTGTTCAGCGAGCATTTTACGATGGTCAGTCTCTTGGAGACGACGAGCGACTTCCTCGTCAACTTGATTTCTCAATCTCGAGTTTTCCTCCAGAAGTCTGTCGATAACTGTCTTCGAATCGCTGTACGATGCATTGCTGTTCTTCTCAGCACCTTGCTTCCACAGCTGAGCCACCTGCTGGCTCTGTGCCAATTGCACTTTGAGTTGCTCGATAGCCAAATCTTTCTCTGCGATAACTTTCTCGACGCTAGCAGCTGATTCTTGCATTTTCAATTGGAATTCGTCTTTCATTTGATCTGATAACTTTCTATTTTCTTCTAGGTTCGAAGACGAGTTGAGCTTCTGAAGAGTCGAAGCTTGTGCATTCAACTGTGCCTTCAGCTCCCCAACGAGAAGAAGAGAAGTTCGTAGTGCAACTTCCGTTGATTCCACATCAGCAACATTGACAAGCGAAGAGTTATCTGAAGAGAAGGGTGATTAATTTCAATAGTATTTCAAAAAAGTCTTACTGGAACATTCTGACTCAGAGACGAGCGACATATTCTGAAGAGTTGGAACGGCAGTGGACATTGGATCGACGAGAGAAGCAATTGGAGTATGCATTGGAGTAATTTCCTTCAATGATTGTGTCAGAAGTGGACTCTCGATAAGAGAAGCTTCTGGAGTCCGATCAGGGTCGGAAAGAGATTCTGGTGCTCTTGTTCCAACTGGAGATGGAGCACGTTCAGATTGAATCGTGTTTGGCATCTGGATCGAAATCGGCTCGATTTTGATGCTTTGTTGCATGCTCCACTGGTCGTCTCGGTCCTCTGAATCTTCTGAAATTTCAAATTTTGGAAAACATCTATTAATTTAGTGTCATCTTTTATCGATTAGGAAGAAATTACGAAATAGTGATGCAAACCGAAGTTTTTAACTGATCAATATAGTTTTTGACTCAATTTTTAAATTGTTTTGAGTTTTTTTCTGGTGCTGAAACCATGGAAACTCACCATCAAAGGTCTCAATGAACTCGAATTCGTCATTCGAGAGCGAATCCAATGGGTCATTCATTTTACCTGAAAATAGAAATTAGAAATATAAGTCAATTAGATTGAAAAGGAATAGAATCGGCACGAAAAAAACAAAAGAGAAAAATCTCGAGAAAGAAGTATATGAGAAGAGTCGTATGACCGAGAATGCAAACACAAATAACTAGCACTGGTAACTGCTAGCAATATATATTTTGAAAAAAAAAGAGAGTCAGATTGTGAGAGAATGGCTGATTTCGAAACATTCCAGGTCGTCTTCAATGTCTCAGTGTAAAATCGACCGGAGTAAAATCATGTGTTTGTGAGTGACTCAACACACTTCGAGAGGCGCAGACAAAGAAAGATCTGAAGGAAAAACAGCTGATTCGGTTGACCAGAGAAAAGGTCGGCGAGTGGCTTCTCGAAGGACATTGATACTTTTTGAAGAAGATAGACATCGGAAAGAAAGCGAAATTTATTTTAAGTACATTATCGATTTATTTATAATCTTGCATTTTCCAGTGTTTCTGTATAAATTTATATATAAAACGAAAAAAAAAAGGTTAATAAATTGTGCATTTTGATTATTCGGCTGGAATTTTGATAGGAAAAAGAGAGAAAAACAAGAAAAATGAATTGCGAAAGACTGAAAACACTCATCAAGTGGTAGAAGGAAACAAGAAGCGACGTGCTGTTTGTGAGGAGAGAGACAGCGAGAAAACAAGAGACGCAGAAGAGCTGACCTAGAGACGACACTCCGTTCTTTCAATTTTCAAAATTTCATACTGAATTCAGCTGAATTTAAATTAATTCTTTATAAAAAAGGTGTGCTGATGGCTTTTGCAATGACTTTAAAGCAACGAAATGTGAAATGCTGGACAGCAAATAATCGAAAAAGCCATTGCTCATTGTAACTTGATAGACAGCTCTAGATCTAGAGGAATGTGGGGAAGCGAATAAGTTGTAATTCAGATACCGATATTCTTGTTTTCCTAAAGAAAGTTCAGAAATAAATTTTTGAGGATGATGAAGCGAAAAGCTGGTGTAAAATAACCCAAGTCTCATTTTCGGTTTCTTTCGAATTCCCAAACACGAGAAGCAATATTTCATAACCGATATCCTTCTTCCTTATTTCTCAAAACGTTTCGTTATCGACTCTAGTTCCTTCTCTAGATTATCTTGTTGGAAGCGTGTGTCCACCCATCTGCGGAATGTGACAAAATCATAAGGGAATCAAAAGATAATCTGTTATTGTACTATTTGACGACTCGATGACAATGTGATAAGCGAAAAAAAAGAAGAAAAAAAGATAGAAAAGATATTCGGAATCAATGTATCGTTTGATTGTTGACCGATCTTCGTCTTCTCCCGCACCCGCCACCGTATCCACCGTATCCTCCGCCATAACCTCCACTGTATCCACCACATCCTCCACATCTTGGGACATACTGGGGAACCATGCAAGGCTGAAAATGACTCAAGTTTTCAAAGTGACAAATGGTTTCTTACCTGATACATAGTGACTGGTGGCGGACAGGAACATGGTGGTGGTGGAGGAGGACATGGAACCGGCATCGGACATGGTGGAGGTGGAGGTGGAAGACATACTGGAGCAGGTGGTGGTGGAAGGCAAGAGCATCCCATATTACAGCTACCACAGGAGCTTCCACAACCACAACCGCCTCCTCCGCCTCCTGGAAGTTATAAGTTATCACTAAATGTCTGAATTATAGTAAACCAATTAAATTTCAAATATTTATTATTATAATTGAATTAAAATCTTACCAAAACCGAAAAGGAAAGAGTTGACAAGTAAGGGCGCTGAGTAGAACAAAATGAGAATCAGAAGCATATTTTCTTCGGAAATGAAGAAGTAAAGAAGAAACAAAACAGTTTAAGTATGGAAAGAGGGGGATTAGTAGAACGTCTCGGATCCGGTGTGACAATTGCTTCGGATTCGTCCTCCCCTTCCAATTTACTCCGTTTTCTACTATTTCGGATATTAATCGTTTCTTTGGGATAGTTTTCTTCTCTTTTTTGGGAAAGCTGCTAAAGGGAGACTGAGAAAGAGATCATCAGATGGAGGTAGCCGCGTCGTTTTGAATTTAGAAGAAGCTGAATAGTTCATAGTCTAAACGAACTCTTCATTCGCTTTCACTTCCGCGCGGATTATTTCATTTCGCACCAGATCGTATTCAATGTCGAACGATCTTTTGACCATCGATCTGCAAGAAAGAAATGATTCATTGGGGATTCAGAGGGTCGAAAATCAGAATTTGACAAACTTCAGAAGTCAGAAGGATTTTCGAGGAACTGAATGATTTAGTGAATGCAAAAATCGTAGTCTAACTTGATAAGAATTGGTGAATTAAATTAATTAGTGTTGGTTTTGAACAGAAAATGGCTCCAATGTACTAGACAATTTTGTGTGTTCAGTCAGTATGTGTCTGAATGTCCCCTAAACCAGTTCATCTACAGTAATCCTCTCTTATTACATCATATCATAGTCTAATCCCCACCCTCAAAATCTCATTTCTGTCTGATAGGATTACTAACTTTTTCTTCACAATCTTCTCAATTTGTCGCTGCATATTGAAATCGCAAATGTAGACGAAAGCACGCCAGACGACAGAAAGCATGTATACTTCAAAACAGATCATGAATAACTGAAACAAGTAGAAATAGATTGAAATATCCAGATTTTATGAAGACTCACCAAAACAGTATTATGAAGGATTGGCTGAATTTCAACGGTGTTTTTCGAGTTTGCTGTGTCGAGGAAATCGACGAAAAGATGGAGAATTAGGATGAAAATGAATAGAACGCATACAGTGAAATAGGGGATTAGGAAGATATATCTGAAACTGATGAGAGTTGGAAATGTGGAAGTTTTGGGCAGAAATAATGCTTCGATACTTTTCATAATCCAGAAGAATCCTCACCTCTTCAGACGGACTCCCGCAACCAGTAAAATGTTTGTGATACAAACTGTGAGGAAAGCAAATGTAGCAGCTGAAACACACACCAATTGAAACTTGAACATTTCTTCTAGATTACTGTAGCTAACCAGTTCGAACTAGCTACCGTAACCTCTCTCCTCCCTAGTTATCAGTTTCAAACCACTCACAAAACACTCCTAACGGCGATTCAGTGTCCATTACTTGGAGGAAAAGGAAGGAGAATACTAGGATGGTTTTGATGATTGCAAGGATTACGAGCACTTGTCGGATGTGCATTGTGCCAAAAAATGCGCGGTATCTGATGTTTTCTTCCTGGAAAAGACAAATTGCAGGATGAGTTTTCAAGTTGATTTTTCAATGGTGTCCCATAATTTTCATTTTAGCACGGAATGTAGATCACACCTTTGATTTCATTCTTGTAGTGGACACTTTTTTGTACGGGCTCTTCTTAGACAGTTATTCCCAATTGGAACTTAGAATTTGATCTTTGACGATTTTAGGGAATGCTTTATTTCCAGAGGCATAACTCTTTTGGATAATGTCAAACGAAAAGTTACAAAAATGAAGTTCTACACTTTCTCTATCACCTCTACAAAAACTGAAAGTTTTCAATAACCTGGAACGTTTTCAATGGATTGCCACTACAGTATCCCCAAGCTCACAACATGTGGCCTAGAATCCGACTCTCCCGTATTTTAGGCCACCTCTCTCTGTCTAATCTAACAAGAAAGCAAAGAAACAAACATCGAAAATAGCCGGATCTTCTCTTCTTCGATCAAACATACAACAACAACAATATGACTTGACATATGCCCTTGGAGTAATCGAATCTCTCTTCTGAAGTGGTTCACAATCCGATAATTTTGACATTTTTTGTGTCGTCTGTAAAAGAATATAACTTTTGCATAAGTTAGAATAATGGAAAAAGTAAAAGGAAGAAGTCACAAGTTTCTCGAAAATTAACGTTTTTGCTGACCAAACGGGACGGGAAAAATGGGGGAAATAAGGGTGGTGGTTTTGTGTTAATTTGATGTGATTTGATTAAAAAAGAATAAGTTTAAACGGGGAGAGTGATGACTGATTTTTTGGTTTTAAAAAGCACTGGAAGTATTGATTTTTAAAGGCAAGGTGCATCATGGAGGGGAATAATGATGGAACACTTTTCATGTCGATCACACTACTTTCAGAACTTCCACCGTCTTGAGTCACACTTTCTACAGTAACCTTTTTGAATGTCAACCAGTTGTCTGCACCAAAGTTTACACCTCTGGAATAGACGCATTGAATAAGTAGTGAATTTCACAAAGTTACCTATAAAAATGAATCTGCCCGATGCGATATGCCATCTGATGAATATTTCCAATTGGACAAAACCCGAGAGACGAAACCGCCGTATCCAAAAAGTTCTGGATTCGATGTGACTGTAACATGAATTCCCGACAACTGAAGACGTCATCGTTCTTCTCGTCAACATGTATCCCAAAGTAATCTTTGAATTGTGGCTTCCTTTCTATGAGAGCTTGAAGAATATGCTTTCCAATTTCTCGTTCTTTGGCTCTGAAAAGATAACTTGGTTTTATTGGTCTTAAGAGCGTTTGGTATAGACAGAAGATAAGGACTTCCGGATGTCCGTGTCATTAAGTGTAAACTTTTGGAGGGGAAGAGGAAGGGCACATGATTGTAATTTTGATGTTAGGATATGACATGTCACAGGCTTCACTATAGCAGACTGATACTTCAAATGTGTTTCATAATCAACATTCTTTTCCAACTGTCTTCAAAAATGAGCACCAAAATCTCCAAATTAATCAACATTACATAGGTTCTATTGTATCCAAAAAATATCGCAAGAATTTAAAAGATTTTTTTCAAACATTAGAATTGCAAAAAACTTTTATGGTGTTGTGAATAACAAACGCTGCATTGACAGCAAGTATTATCGAAATAAGAAAGTTCCGACATTTTTTCCTCGTCGGTGTTTGCGGACTCAAGCCAAAATTATCAAATTTTGAAAAAGTTGTCAAGCACAAAAATGGAGCTCTACTTCTGATCTGTATAATTCCCTAAAAATCTACTTGATTGGACAATCAGTATTACCATGACACAGTCTCAAAGTTGGACGATTTCAACAGGAAACGGCCCGAGTTTACAACTTTTTGATTGGTACTGTACATTTAAAACTGAAACTAAATTATCCTAAAAGTAAGATTTTTTTAAAGAAAACTCCATCACTAACCTTTTCCATGAATCTCTGACTGCTTGCATCTCATCACTCGACAATTCGTACATACTTCTCTCCGAATTCCTCGAGAAACAATTCAACTTCATCTTCTGAAACCTTGGAGATGAATGACAGAACGTTGATAAAAAGAAGAAGAAGAAGTGCAAGTATTAATGGAAACGGGGCGGTGCTTAGCAGTAGCATCTAAACCTAATTCGATGAGAGTGATTAGAAGAATAAAAATGAGAAGGAGTAGGAGGAAAGGGATTAGGGTGGAGAAGAAGAAGATGTTCGCAACTTGAGAAAATGTGTGCAAAATGGAATGGAGACATGAAATCATTGAGGTTTAAAAGAGCAAATCGAGAAGTAATTGAAAAATGAGAGCAATTGGATTTTGATGGTTCGAAAGGTTCAGAAGATGAGTAAGAGAAGGAGAACAGTTGTGAGCAGAGGAGGGAATTTCGGTGATACAATAAACATGAAATTCAAAACAAAAATTTTACGACTAAGAAGTCAGCTAACTTGGAATCAGGAAAAATGAAAAATAATCAAATTGAAATCGGTTCTTGCTCTGTTTTTTCTTGTTTTGTTTGAACAAAAAACTCTGTGAAAAAAATGAAGGTTGACTAGAATCTTGCCTAATTTGCACCAGGTTATGTCTACTTTAGGGAGACCCCGTTATCTCAGACGACAGTTTTCAAAAAGGCCCCCTATAAAACCATTGTCAACTACAAAATAAAGGTCTCTATTTCTTCTAAATACCCCAAAAATTGGAGAAATAAAATCCTATTTCACTTGTAACACATTCTCGAAGTTAACAATTTTTAATGAAACTCAACATCAATTTTTATCGATTCGACTAGTCTATTCGAAGGGTCGAGTGGTATGTTTGAAGACAACTAAATTTAAGAAAACAAACCAATCTCCTCACGTTGCACAATCAAAAACTATTTCTAGCCAATCTCAATCTTCGAACTTTCAGATTTTCCAGCCTGGCACCTATTATTTGTAAGCACTAATCATATTAATGCTCTCTCTTCTTTTCCTAATCTTATCATCTATATCTTTTTTCCAATTTTCTACCTAACCAACAACATATAAAAAGTGCTTCTTATCACAAGTCTTCAGTCTTGAAATAGAATAAATGAAGCCCTTGAGAGAGGAAGGAAACGAACTCGAGAAGATGTTTTAGTTTTCACGAAACATGCTCCCATGACATTTTTATTTTCAGAATTCCTCATTGGATTAATGTGAGAAATCGGTGAAAGATGAGTGTGAAATCGAGTGAAAGATTTGCAGAAAATGAAGTGTAATCGCATTTGAATTCTGGAAAATTCTGGAGAAAACTGTGTCATTGCGTAGGAAAGGGAAGAATGAAAGAATGTTCCAGAGATAAATCAAAAATAAATGTGGGAAGGAGATGACGAAGAAGGCGATTGCTCAACCGAAACTCCCAAATATCCGGGACTTTTTGTTGGGAAAATCGAGAAGTTGAGTTGGGTGCAGGGGAACGGAGAAGACACATTAATCACCGAAAACTAGCATCACATGGAGTAGAAAAAGTGATAGATCAAAGAGAACAAACCGACTATTCAGGGATTTCCGGGAGCAAGTTTGTCTCGAGTTTTGGAAATTTGGAGTGGGGAGATAATAGGAACTCTTTCAGATTTTTTTTGAGTTAGGTTATTTAGGAAGCTCAAAATTTGAAGGATAGTACTCAAAACGAAAGTTGGAATGTTTTGTGTTTTTAGAAATCTGGAATAGAAATTGACTTTTGAATTAATACAGTGATGGTCAAAAAATTGTTTCCAATTTAGTTGAAAAATTAGCATAATAAAAATGTAAAAATACAGATTTTCTGATTTTTTTTTCATACAATCTCAAAAATTTGATATTCATTTTAGGGCGAAAAAAATTATTTTTTTGAAGTTGTCGTTTCAAATACCGGTCTCGGAAATGCTTGTACCACAAGAAGTTGCCAAATATATTTTTGAAAAATTTCTTCTGATTTCTACATAAGTAAGTCTTCTGTATTTGATTTAGAGTAAGACAGTTTTAAAGCTGATGACATGGAATTTCAGATTCTATTTTTAATATTCCCATGATAACAAATTGGAACGAAATGTGAAAATTTTGGTCTTGACATCCTCCAACTCTCTCACAAAGGAACTGCTTTTAGAAAATGTTTGAGAACTCGCTGAAAAATGTCTCATAGGTAGTTTCGACCATTCTGAACAAGATGACAACAAAATCTTTTGCCTGTTCCAGCTCCGGAGCTCGAAAATCTCATTCTCAAACATTTTCTAAAAGGAGTTCCCTTGTCAGCTACAGGACATATTCCAACCAAATTTGCGTGACGGTGCAAATCCTCAATTCCATGTTCATATTATTGATAACAAATTCAGAAACCCTATGATTTCAAATTTCTGGGAAAATCTCAACGTTTCACTGCAGAGCCAGTTCTGCCCTCAAACTCTCCAGGGAACCAATTCTGACCCTCCTCTCTACCAACCAAATCCCCTTGACCGTATTCTACCTATTGTAATATCTTTCTCTAGTTCTCCGTTCAAAATGTTGTTTTCCATATTATGCGAACTGTATACAAGTATTCATCTCTCTCTGTCCTCCAACCACTCCCATTCTCTTCTTCATCTCCTCTTCCTCCTGTTCCCTTTTTCCATGTTCTTTTTGTATTCTTTCCGGAGAAATAAACCTCTCCGGGGGTGTGACAGTCTCTTTCTCTTTTTCTCTGCTTCTCCTATCGTCTCGTTTTAGAATCATTGTTATATTAGTACGTCTCCGTCTCTTCATCTCATGTGCTCTCTCCTCAAACCCAATGTCATTTTCCCTTTTTGAGTCTCCCTCCTTCTCCTTTTACCTGTGCTTGGCCCTCCTGCCAAATAAATACAAAATGTACATGTGGGTGGTCTTTGGATTTTATTTATTTTACAAGAAACAGAAAAAAGTTATTTTTGTTCGTGAAGCCCCCGTTTTCTTCAGCTATAGTGGTCGCCATGACAACTTCCATTTTTCATATTTTTGGGCTCATTTTTTCTGTTTCAATTGTTCTTCTTCTTCTTTTTTAAATAAAGCATTTCTTCTAATAGAGTCTAGTGTTTTATTTTTGACTTAGTTCCTTGCAGCTTACAAATTTTTAATGTTACGTTACAAAAACGAGCGTCAATTTTATAATGACCAGTCAACATCAGAAAACTACTTGTGAATCCACTTTGACATTCCAGTTTTGCCGAATTTCCAGTCAAACAAGAGTGTAGTGAAAGGTCAAAATGTGTGTTTTTTAATTCAAATGTTTTTTTCGAGATGAAAAAAGAAAACCTCTGTTAATAAGGCAACCAGAAATCTAAGATTTTCAATGAGAGCAAAAAACGGCTACCGTTCGGGAAAACCAAACCAGTGAACCATCAATAAAAATAAGAATTCTGAAAATGGATTCTAAAAAATCGGTTACTGTTTTCTTATTGGAAATTCATATTCTTCTGATATTCATGAACTCAATGTCGGGTATTCTGAATTTCATGTCATCATGGTTAAATGAATTCCTATTCTCTCTCCCTGACTGTGTTTAATTATAGTCTTTCCATCCTACGACAGACTTCCTGACTCTTCTTCTTCTTCCCATTCACACCATGAATCATCTCTTCCCTAACTACTGTCTACATGAAAAAGAAGTTTATAAATAACAGAAGAGAACAAATGAAACAGTCAAACACACAGTATATTTATTTGTCTCATCCCTACTACTCTTTTTTTCAATTTTTTTTGTTTGTCTTTGGACTCTCTTCACTATTTTTTTTCATTCAAACGTTTGTCACTCTTTTTTTGCGAAAAGGTTTTATTGTAAATGTCACAGAAACAAGAGAATGTTCAAAGTCTAGCTGCAACTTTTTTTTTATTTCTTGCCAATTTCGTGCTCTGTGAGCATAGAAAAAAGAAAATTAGAAGGGTCCAGCATCCATTATTTCTATCTTTTTTCCGCCTCAATTTCTTCTTTTTCCTCTTTTTTTCATGCATTTACATTGTCATTTTGATGTGCGTCATTGACACGGTCATTCTATCAGAATCCGGTCGATTGAATACGTAAAACAATCAACTGAATACCACTATTAAACCCAAATAAAACAACATTCAATGTGTGATTGGATCGACCAATTCAACCGTTTCGAAAGAGAATTCTATCCCTTTTTTGGTTTCATGCCAGTGGTTCTTTTCATTTTTTCAATTAGTCTCTGTGAGTCAGAATGGGAAAAATGATTCATTTTGGAGGAGAGCGTTTTTTGGTTTTTTGGGGAAATTGAGCAGATGCGATAATTTTAGTTTTATCGGCTCAAAGCAACTTTCTCAAAGACTTTTTTCTTATTCTAGAAACCAGAATGTTAGAAGAAAAAATCTTGAAAAATGCTCCAAGTCATTGCCTAAAAGTTTTTTTTCTAATTTTTTTTTCTTGTTTTGGACTGTCATACTTCTGAAAATCCATTTGAAAATTTCCATTTGAAAATAACCTTTTTTACTCATTTTTTGCGTACTTGCATGCAATCAATCTCTCGCATTCTCTACTCATATTTCATTATTTGTACCTTATAAATGTTTCTCCTATTATCCTTTTTCCTCTCCCCCCAACAACTCTTAAATCCAATAATTTCAGATTCTCAAACATGAGTTATGCGGCCAATCTAACATGTAAAAGTGGTATTTTAATATCAGCACTGGAAACAACTCCAAGAAATGCATTACTGTATTTGGCAGCGTTGTTTTATTGCTTTTTGGGTGAGTTTTGAGTTGAAAAATTCAAGATTTCTATGAAGGGAAATAAGTTGAAAATATTCGTCAGCTGGCTGGTATTTACCCCCCACGCAACTTCAAAAATATATGTTTGTGATTCCATTTGACTGATAAAATATGACATATTTGACCTATCAAATTTTGAACTTTCACATGACTTTCTTCTTTAGGAATCGCTATCGCCGCCGATATTTTCATGTGCTCAATTGAGCAAATCACGAGTGCAACAAGAAAAGTAAAAAGACAAAAGAAAGTGGGACGACTGGTTTCGAAGGAAGAAGAAGATGGAGACGAAGAACAATTTGAATATATTCGGATATGGAATCCAACTGTTGCCAACTTGACACTCATGGCTCTCGGCTCATCGGCACCTGAGATTTTACTCTCGATTATTGAAATAGTTGGAAACGGATTCAAGGCAGGAGACCTGGGACCGGGGACTATTGTTGGCTCAGCCGCATTCAATCTGTTTTGTATTTCTGCAATTTGTGTATTTGCTGTTGGACAGACTACGAAACGGATCGAGTTGTATCGAGTGTTTGTTGTTACAGCTTTCTTTGGAACATTTGCATACATTTGGGTGTTTTTGGTAAGACATTTCGGAGGGGAAAAGGGTTTTTTGGAAATTTCTAGAGCTGGGTTAGGGAACTCTGAGATATTTGAGAAAGTGATGTTAGCCGTTTGAAGTTTTACTACTGAAAAAACAGAAATCAGCAGACTTGTCAAAAATCGGGCCGCCTGGATTCAACAGTGGGGACTCATTTTTACCAAATTTTGAAAAAATAGAGTAAAAATGCATAAATTATCATACATATTCACATTTTGATTCAATTTTAAAGTTTTTTTTATTTGTTTTAATTCGGCCCGGCCCGTGACAAGTCTAGAAATCAGGAATTCTCGAGAAATAAACCAAAAAATTTCCGAAAACTAGGAAATCTATTTTTACAATGCGGGGAACTGTAAGACATAGGTGTCCATAATTTCTAAAAGTTACTAAGAATAGTTTTCCACAAATTTGAAACAATTTTCTTTACAGTTTAAAGTAAAATCAGTCCTCGATCTAGATGCTTGCTTTCAGGTTCTTATCGTCATCACCCCCAACGTCGTCGATGTCTGGGAAGCTGTCCTAACACTCCTGTTCTTCATAATTCTTGTAGTTCTTTCCTATTCCGTTGATGTTGAAATCTGGAAGAAAAAACGTGCAAGTGATCTCCAAGAAGAACTTGAATTGGCTCAACAAGACAGTGGAAAAGTAGATGACGATAAACCAGAAAAACTGAGTAATGAGATCAAAAAATGGGCAAGCACATTCAGTCTGACTCATGAGGATACAAATGCAGTCGTCGTTGATTCAACTCCATCAGTGGATACAGTCAGAAGATGGACCAGAACTATCTCTGCAACTTATCCATCTCTTTCTGAAGAAGACCAAGCAAAGTTGTTGGCTTATAGAGTTTCAAGGACTATGGTGAGGATTTAGAAGTCTGAAATTAAAATATGTTTTTCTAATTTTAGTCGCATGACCGTCTCTACTACCGTATCCGAGCAATCCGTCAGTTGTCTTCTTCATGGAGAAAAAGTGAAGAAGAGGAAGTTCAGATGATTGAGAAACAAGAAAGCACAGATTCTGGGAATAGAAGTGAGTGGATTTTCTAGGAATCCTTTCTTCAAAGTCTACATTTTAGAGAAGACATTTGTCGAGTTCTCCGCCCGTGTCTACCGTGTCGACTCGACCGATGAAACAGTATCCCTAAAGGTAAGATCTTAACCCCCTCAATTCGTTCTCCAGACATCTTTCTAAAAAATCAAACTGATTACATCACAAACAAAAGAGAGAGGGGCTTTATGCTAAAATGAAATCATAATCTATCTGTTTTTGAAGTATAGATTATCTTGTGTTTCATAGAAAAAGCAACGTGGTTTCCACATGGCAAACATGGTAAATTATGAGATTAGTCAGATTAAAAGTGGAGAAGACTGGATTAAGAGATAGGGGATGAGTGACTGATTGATCAAAAATTTATGTTCTTTTTTTTTGCAGATTGTGCGAAAAGGAAATATGGATTCAAAGTTTACAGTTCACTATTCAACTGTGAATGGGCTTGCGAAGAAGGATTTGAACTTTTTGTTCAAGGCTGAAACATTGCAATTCAACCCAGGAGAGCTTCACAAAACGGTACACAGAATTCTGATGAGTCCCTTCTGAATTTCCAATTTCTAGATTACTGTAAAATTGATAAACGCGTCAAACTGGAGACCAAATGACGTTTTCTATGTTCATCTGAAGATTCAAGATGAGGACGAAGACGCCAAGATTCGATTGGGAGCTTGTAATATTGCTAGAGTCAAGATGCCAGACGAGTCTGCAATGATGTTGGGAGGACCACTTGTAGAGTTTGTGAAGCCTAATTATGTAAGTTTCTCATTGAGAAATTAATTAATTATTCTAATTTTTAAATCATTAGGTCGTGAAAGAGAATGCCGGATACGCTAGATCATTCGTCTCGAGAAAAGGGGGAAAACTGAAAGATCCACTCAGAATTCGATACGAAACTGAAGACGTGACAGCTAAACAAGGAGAAGATTACACATCTGTAAAAGATGGAATTATTGTATTCGAGGGACAAGAATATGAAAAATACATTGATATTGATATAATTGATGACAAAATGGATGAGAAGGACGAGGCGTTTATAATTGAATTATTGAAAGTTGAAGAGGGAGACGTGTCGATCGGAACAAGAAGAAAGGCGACGATTACTATTATTTCTGATGATAATGTACTCAAAAACATTACAAATGTTCACAAGTTAATGGGACACTATATGAGACAACTGAGACCTGGAAAAGCCACGTGGAAAGAGCAGATCTTGAATGCAGTGTCAGTGAATGCAGGAGATCTTGCAAATGCTACAGTATCCGATTGCATTCTTCATGCTCTCGCTTTCCCGTGGAAATTTGCATTCGCTTTCCTTCCACCACCAACTATTTTCTACGGTTACCCATGTTTTGTTGTTGCCCTCGTGGCAATTGGATTGGTGACTGCAGTAGTTGGTGACGTGGCATCAATATTTGGGTGTATGGTTGGATTGAAGGATGCGGTGACTGCGATTACACTCGTAGCTCTCGGAACATCTTTGCCAGATACGTTTGCTTCGAAAATTGCAGCTGAAAGTGTGAGTTTTGTTGAGTTTTTGAGCAGAAGAACCTTTCTTCATTTCTGTAGTTGACAACATTTTTGTAACAGTTTTCACTAGAAACTTATTAACAAGGCACGCTTCTTACAACCGCGCTCTACCGAAACCGAAGTTAATTGTGTGCAAAACTGAGAGACTTAGAGAAAAAAAGACATTTTTCAAGGGCATTTCGGTGGAGCGAGCGTGAAATTTCAACTCTCTAGAACTGAACCATACAAAAATGTTTTCAACTCAATTTCAATTTCAATTTCAGTCAACCCCCCTTACCCTCGCTTTAAACTAGATTCTTTCCAGGACGACACTGCTGACAATGCGGTTGGCAACGTGACCGGCTCCAACTCAGTGAATGTTTTCCTTGGACTCGGTCTTCCATGGGTCATCGCATCCCTTTATTGGGCATCAAAAGGCGAATCATTCCGCGTGGACGCTGGTGATTTAGGTTTCAGGTGAGCACTTCTATCTTCTTACGCCTACATTTTCTCGTGTCAATTTCCTGTTTCTTTACGAATTGGTGACGTTATTTTCGAAGCGGTGCACGTGGCGATGAGTTGTTGCAAATAAAAGAAGATAAACATGTGATTCAATTATTATTCTTTTTTGCAGCGTCACCGTGTTCATGATCTGCTCGGTGCTCTTTTTGGTTGTGTTGGTGCTCAGAAGGAAATTGGAATTGTTTGGAAAAGGAGAGTTGGGTGGTCCATTCGGTCCAAAGACACTGTCTACACTGTTCTTCGTTAGTCTTTGGATTGTCTACGTGTCATTGTCGATTTGGAATATGTACAGGACTGATAATAAGTAATTTCGAATCGGTAACACTGCCTCTGAACTATAATTTTTAACTTTTGGAATGATCTATTTAAACATATTTAAACTACAAATTTGATTCAATTCTGACCTCACTGTGATCAATTGCATAATAAGTATTAGCTACAAGATTCGTTTCTTTTTCTTGCAAAATAAATGAAATTTCTAACTGTATTCTATTATTTTCGAAACGACACCTGGTCATGAGTGGTGTCTGAGGGTTTTGCAAAACTGATAACATTGAGCATTTCCTGTGAGCCTTCCGGAAGTATTCTGAGCACCAGAAGTTGGTAATTTCCGAAACCTGGCTTGTTTCTGGTGTTGTTATTTCCGGTGCTCCGCCAACTCCTCATGACAAAATTACAGTCCCTGCAGTAAACTTTCTCACCAATAAAAACACTTATCAATATCTTTTCTGACGTAGTATTTTTCCATTTTTCCCCACTAATCATAACCGAATTGGGTCGAAACATTTCGTGGGTTTCAGTCGCCATTCTCCTCATAAATTTATCTTATTTGCGTCATTTTCCGTTTTGAGTGCAATTCACTTCACATTTTCCCAATTACTCTACGTCGTCTACACCCAAAACAAGATCATTGTCATCAACACGTTTCACCTGTTCTGAGGTAATTTTTCGAATGGCGGAAACGTTGTCGACTTATTACATCTGTCGGTGTTTATGTCGGGCGTAAACATATTAGAGCACAATGGAAATCAAATGGAAATATACTCTATCTGAAATTTGAGAGAACAAAAAAAAGAAAAGTTTGGAAAGGCTCTCTTGAAGCTGAAACCGTGAGGAGCAGAGTCCAAGGTTCAAAATTGGAAACCACTGGGTGAAGGTTTTAAATCAATCTAGTAATAAATCTAATTCCACAAGACCAAGAAATCTAGTGAACTAGGACAAGGCATTAATACGTATGTCTAAATGTCTGAAATTTTCAGCCATAATTTCAGTAGTGTAATAAAAACTACAGTACCCTTCAAAATGAAATTCGATTTTTTGATTTCCCCAAATATTACAGACATGTAGAGTGTGTCCTGGTGTCCCAGATAGTTCAATCTTTTCAGATATTTGATATGTTTTAGAACACATCTAGTGTTTCATTTTTGTAATTAGCAACCTCTTTAATGAACCCTCCCCAGGAATTTACATTTATTCGAAGTTGAGAAGTTGTCTTTCACACCGAAATGTGTAAATTCGTGGGAAACTGACTTCAACGAGTGATAACTCCGAGGGTACAGTTTTTACAAAAAAGTTACCAACTAAAAAAGTGAGCTCTAGTTATGATATACATTCTCTACAAAAATGGAGGTTATAGGGGGATCAATGACACCGTGACATAGTTTCAAAGTTTGGAACTTTTCCGTCGGTTCTGTAAAGTCTTTCTCAAAGTTAGATTCGTTCTTGAAAACTAATTTCGATTGTTGGATAACCTTTCAATGCAGGTTTTTTCCGGAGACTCCAAATTCAAACGGTCTTTCGAACTTCTTCTGATTTCTGAAATTTTATAATTTTCCACCTGGAACCCCTTCTGAATAGTTCAAGATCCCTGTTCAACAAATCAAATCCTTTTTTGCAATCCATTCTCTCCTGAAATTCCAAATATCCCCGACTCTTTTTATCGCCCCTTCCACCCGTCATTTCTCTGTTTTCCTCCTCCTTTCGGTACTAAAATTTGCGATTGGCATGGAAGAAATTTGAAGAATTTGAAACATTAATATCTCTCGCGCAGCTTAATCTTTTCCACCCCGAATAGTACTGTCTGTCGTGGAGACGAGGCAAGAGAAAACAGACGGAAATGACGAGAAAAAGAGAGAGATAGAGGTATGCAAATGAATGAAGAATGGCGAGAACGTTTCGGTGGACGGGACGGAGCGCACGGTCGAGAACAACCTCACTCATTCGTTCATTTTTCGCGTTTTTCACATATTTCGAGCCGATCAAAGAGCGGGAATGCTCATTGAGGGTCAAGTGGAAGGGCACAACAACAGAAAACAGTTTTAAGAAATTTCGAAAACTGAGAAGAAGATGAAGATTAACAGGTGAAATCCGAAACGACGTCATAGGTCACCGGTGTTTGATTCGGGGGTTTCTCCCACTCAAAGAGAGATAGATATTGTCATTAATCCGTAATGAGTGTAAAATTGTGAAAATCTGAAAATAACATGAGGGAGGATTAGATGATCGTCATTGTTCAAAATTTGCATTTTTGTGAATTGGTGATATTATAAAATCTGCCTTCAGTCCTGAAAATGATATCAAGGCTAAATCGGGATACGGTACTTTAGTACGGGAGTCCACCGTGCCTGTTCTCACTTCAACTTCATTTTGTCCTTCTGCAGTCGTCAGCTTAGCATGTTTCTCACATCCTTAGAGTCCTTATCTCCTTCAGAAGTTTCCCGGTTTGACTGCACTCAAAAGTGGAAATCTTGAAAATATTTTGAAGCCGTATAGTATGCTACGACACAAAGAACTGACCCAGAAAACATGTGACGAAAACTTGTAAATTTTCTTCTTTCAAAAATTCATACATCATCTAGGGAAGAGATTAGGAATCATTTCAAACTCTCTGGAAGTGAACTAAGATCCTGTCGGGTCAGAATGATAGGCTTCAAGTGTACGATCAGCTCATTTCCGGGGGTAGATCAAACTACAAAGGGGGATACTGTAGTGATAACTGATCGTATGACATGTTGTCAAAAACACATTAGGATCATGCTGGGCAAAATGGGAATTCTTCGTCAACTACCCAATTTGTTTTATTCTTTTTCTTCTTGTTTTCAGTCATTTTTTCCAGTGTATTCCCCATTCAGTTACACCCATTTTCTTCTTGTCTTTCAGATGGTGTAGACCATGTGATACATATAGAAAAGAGGTTATCTTTCTCCCTCTCTCTCTCTCTCTTTATTCATTCTAATTATTTCCTGTTTCAACTACGGGATTCCCCCTTTCACTGAGAAGAGATGACTCATTCCGAGAATATGCGTTTTGGAATGTACAATTTTTGAAGATTCTTATGAGACCAATGACGTTTTTTTGATTTTCAGGAATGAGATTCTTCTGTTGGCCGAGTCGGATCCTAGGTCAGGTACCTTCATCTCTGGCTCCAGACGAAAACCGACCTTTGAACTGTCTTCAGAGTCATTCATATCCTCATTCATTTTTAGAAATAATTTCAATGAATCGCTCAGAATAGATGCTTCCTCTCTCTTCATTCCCACAATAGTGTATTGTTGTTGCAAGAGAATAGTAAATGAAAAAGTTCAAATGGCGTGAAAAGAGCCTTCCGCCCTCGCAAAAAAACACTGGAACAGGAAGAAGAAGTGACCACGACTGGACATTTTCAAAGTTTCCGTGAGAAAAAAGATCTTCTGTTTTCTGCAAATAGGTCATCTGCTCTGCTTCGGTTTAAAACGTCATTAGAACAGAAATGGCAAGTTGAGTTGTCACCTGAAAACGAGAGAAAAACTTCTGGAGAGAGAGGGAGTTGACGTTTTCTGACTTTTGAAATTCGCATTTCTAAAGAAGCAAACAGATGAAAATCCTGGAACATCATCTGATCGGAGGGACCAATGATATCATCACGTCTTCGGCTCGTTCACCCAATTTTTTGTAGATGAGAAGAAATAAACAATTCATAATAGGAGAGGAGCCAGAAGTTGCAGAAGAGAAGAAGAAGTGACATCAAATAATAACACGTTTTGTAGAGTAAAGAGGAAAATATGTATCCGATTAAAATTATCTGGATAGGTTCACGGTGGTCGATACAGACGTATTTTTAAAAAAAAAATCAAAAATCTGAAAATCGGTATACAGAAATTCTATGAGACTGTCGAAAACGGCCCCGGGGATTTTTGAAACCAAAAGATTTTGAAACTGGGACATTCAAAAACTCAACATTTCTGGTTGGTAAATGTTTTCCAGTTTCCAATTGTCTTATGTCTCGGAGCCATAAGAATCCCAGATCCATTTGAATAAAATCATGTTGAAAATCACATTTCAAAAGTGTCATCTATAGGGAAATATTATTTAATAGGTTACTCCTGCAGCCCACTTAAAAATATTTTCTACTTCCAAAGTTTTTCCAAAACTTTTCCACCTGAAAGTTTCCGAATTCAAGGCTACAAACCTTATTTAGAAATGTCTAAATGTCTCGAAATGTAGTTTGCTCTTGTTTTTTTTGGACTCGAAATCGAATCAGACTGATCACTTTTCTTGTCTTGCATCTCACTTCTCTCTTTATTTATTTTATTTTCAGCTGCACGAACCCAGTTGACATTTCTATTTTCAGAGTTTCTTCCCGGGTTCTCTTCAGAATATTTCAGAATCTACTTCTCCCGGAGACGCAGACATAGAAGTGGACACAACGCATGATCCGGAGCATTTTGTCTTGCAGAATAGACGATTTAGCACCTGTTCATCATAAAAAGTACTAGTGGATTCTCATCAGTTCTTTGACCAATTCAGGTAAAAGATGACGTCGTTTTCTGAACCGCGGGAAAAAATGAGAGAAAAGGAAAGTCATTACATTTCGGAACACTGGAAGAAGAGGGTAAAAATAACAAATAAAAGCGTTATTCCATGAAAATCAAACCTATCTTTCTATTCCAAGAGAAATGAGAAAAAAAGAAGAAAAAAAGGAGAAATTTATTGTTGTTTGTAGATGAGAGAAAGGACGACGGCTTACCTGAAAGAGGTTATTTGAGGAAATGACGTGGATATAAATAGAACAAATAAAGAGCAATAAAATAGAGTTCAGAAGAGGTTGTGATGACGTGTCAAGGAGCTAGACAACTGGAATTCAGAATACGGAATTTCAGGTTCAGGGATTCATGATGTTGACGTCGAGAAGAGTCGGCAGGTGGAAACTTTTCGTGATTGTATGCAATTGCAAATCTGAACTCTGAGTACTCGAATGATTACGGAGGAAGAGAATTTCTGAGAGGAATCAGAAGATTGGAGCCGTTGAAGGGGGCAGAATCACAGTAGGATGGCTCTGGAGACGTTTTAAAACTATGAAGATTTGAAACCTAAAACTGGGAAAACTTGGAGCATTAGGAAGACAATAGATTCTGAATCCTTGTTTCAGAACTTTCAGAGTCCTTGTGAGAAATGTCGTAACAACTAGAAATTCAAATTTACAGTAACCAGAAGGCTCTTCCTCAAGCGAAACGATCATCACTGCGGGCTCAAGAAATATATCTGATCCCAACTGAGATTCTAGAGGATCTTTTGAACCTGCATCCTAGATCTCCGATCCTTCCAGCCCACGATTCTACCCATTCCATCTGAATATCGTCAGAGGAAGTCATTTCACTTCACTTCCAGATTTCCAAAAGACACGTCCTCGTCGTAGTTCCTCCATTCTCAAATACCTTCCTTCACATTTCAGCGATACCTCGATGATCCATGGTTTCCGTCATATTTCTCTCTCTCTCTTCCACAAAACCTTTGGCCTCCATTCTCTTTCTGTTTTCTGCCTGATGTTCTTCTTCTTCCTCGTTGGTCTTCAAGATGATTCGAAGAGAAATGTTTTCGTTCGGTGAAGTGGCGGTGTCCAAACCCCATCAAAAACTGACTATAACCCATTCAAGAGAAGGGCGTCGATATTACGTCATAATGTCTTATTTCGAAAGATCATCGTAAAAATTTTCACTCGACTAGACTGTCATGGTGGTTTTCTACAGAAGGGCCCTCATCAAGTAGCGACTAAATCAGAGAACCGGGCTCAGAAGACTCTGAAAATAAAGCTGTTTTCGGTGCTCAAAGACTCGGAAAGTACTATGCAAATGCGCTCCAATGCTCCATGGATAAATAATCGAACCCATCTCAAACTTGGTAATCTCTACTACAAGAATTATGCCCCCAGAATCCAAATTATATTCCAATTTTTTTTACAGCAGCTGTTCCTGATCAAACTTCTCCATTCATTCATGTTCCTTATCGAACACAATGTGCACATAGTCCTAAGCCCCGCCCCCTTTTCTCCGAAAGATTCCCAGGGTAAAGCCTACGGGATGCCTCTCTCTTTCTTCTTCTGCTGGCTTGCCGCACGCAGAAAATTAGTTTGTCTGCGTCTCTCGAAGACCCTCTCGTTTTTCAGAAATTTCAGATGGGCGGAGTCACTGGGGTTTGAATATAAATACCGCCCCTGTTGTGCCCTTTCTCTTCATCAAACACTTCTCAGCTTTGCCTTCTTCTGAGCCTTCACACCTCTTCTTCATTCAATAAAATGTTCCCTGGTCATCATCGTTTTTTGATTACATGCCTTCTTATCTTTCAACTTACCGTAACCACCGAAGCTCGACTGATTCTGGAAGGGACGACTGAAAAGTCAGAAGAGATGCCATCTTGTCCTGTTTTGGCTGATGAACCTGTTGGGGAAGTTATGGAAAGGATATGCGATATGTGTCATGAATTGAGCTCACATTCAAGACCCAATATGAGGATTGAGTGCAGGTAAGATTTCCTTTATTTCAAGCCCTATACCTAACTCTTCTCTACTTTCAGAGCTGACTGTTTCACAACTGATGCATTCCGAGAATGTCTGAAACTCTTCACACCACGTCGTCATACCAGACATCTTCGTCAGAAATACTGAATCATTTTCAGTCTTCTGAATCCTTGCCTCTAACCCCCTCCAAGTGCTCTTCTACACGGTTGTCGTCTCCAATAGAATCTCGTCAGAAAACATCTCACGGGTATAGAAAACCTTTATGAAATCTCTTCTGAAACTGTATTCTTTTTCTCTCTGCCCCCGAATCCACCCTACCTCTTTCTCTTCTTCTTCGTATTTTTACTCTTTTTTTGGTTCTATCCGGTTAAAAACCTCCCATTCGCTAGATTTCAGTCTACTAATTCTTGTTTTATTTATTACCGGTCCACTCCCTCTCAAATTGTGATATACGTGATTTTGAAACCCCTCCGCTTGCTTGTCCTCTGCTTTGTCCATCTTGCAATTCGTTTTCCGAAATTGATCTCTTACTTTCCTTCAGCCAGTTTTCTAGTAATTCGTTTGTATGAATAAATTTTTGGTTCCTCTTATTTTTTAATTTTCTCTTTGTTTTTTGGTTTCAGATGGATTGAACACTCTGAAGAAATTCAATTTTTGAGAGGGTATTCAACCAAAAACAACACGAAATTTTCAAAAATTTAGAACAACGGAAGTCGTTTGCACATGAAAATAAAATAAAAGAATAAGATGAAAATCAAAAAGCGTCTAGACGTCATTGTTTTATTGGGTGGAAATAAAACGAAAATTCGGAAAAGAAACGGCCGAACAAACGAAAAAAAAAACGATCATATGAGCTTCTTCTTCGTCGATATTCTCTTCACAAAATGTTCAGAAATCATGTATTTTTTTTTGGACGGAACACTGGAACCATTTTAAGGACAAAGGAAGTTTTTTCCGCCAAGATAATGGTCCAGTTTGAGTTGAGTTTATTCGAAATCGTTTTGAAATCGTTTGAAAAAATCTTTGCAGAAATTGAGCTTTTTTTATTCCGAAATCGAGGAAATTTCGAAATCGGAAAGGATATTCATGATTGATGGGTTATGTATGGAGGCGGCTGTTTCAGCAAGATTTGAGGGGATCGTAGGTCAAGTTATAAGCAGGAGGGGTACTGTAGCATTTCGGCAAATGTGCTCTATGGAAAAATTACTTGAGATTTCGGTGGAGCGAAGTTGAAAAACTTCGTTACGAGAAGTCAAAGATCACGTATCAGCTCGCCACAGTTCTTACAACTGCGCTCCACCGAAATTCTCTTGAAAAATGTCTTTTTTTCTCGGAGTTTCTCGATTTCGCACACAATTGTCCTCGGTTTCGGTAGAGCGCGGTTGTAAGGAGCGTGCCTTGTTAATAAGTTTCTAGTGAAAGCTGTTACAAAAATGTTGTCAACTACAGAAATGAAAAAAGGTTCTTCTGCTCAAAAGTTCTTCTGCTCTGTAGATGAGCACATCGCTTCACCGAAACTCAGGCTTCAACATTTTCTAGTCAGAGTAAAAACCAAGATGTTCTGATAATTCTGATACTTTTCTGGTGGTTTCCAACCTCAGAAAAACACACACATTTTCCAAGTTTTTCAACCATTAGACATTGCTACAGTACCCCAACTCTCAAACTAAGACTCGTTCATCCCTAGACTCTGAACCTATTTTTACACTAAACATCTTCATCCTAACCTTTTCAACAATTTTCCCGGAACCTGTCACTGAGAATGCTCACTTGTTTAGCTGAGCACGTGAGAGCACAAAATACGCACATGTTGAACAAAAAATGCATCGTTATTTACTGAATTTAAATTTTCCCTCTCTTCTCTTAAATTCTAAAAATACTTCCTTTCTCTCTGCTTGTAAATTTCACCCCCGCTTTTTTGTTCGGACCGAAATTTGGAATACCAACAATACCTTCCTCGATGAGAAATTTTCAATTATTCCTACGCATTCTCTTTCCTGCACGTTTCTCTTCCAACCCACTATACCGCTACTCCAATTTTTGAATTTACGTGATGACGTTAATGTGGCAATGAGAGATCCACGTAGCCTCATCCCCCGCTTCGTTGTTTTTGTTGTGTGCACTTCTGTTTGTTATAAGAGATCGTCTGGAGTGAAAATTGTATCGGTTTGTTGACTAATTGCAGAATTTCATGGCTCCTGTCGTCAAAATATATTGGTTGTGTTCTCTATAAAAAAAACCTGGTAAAATAAAAATGAAAGGAAAAGAACTAGTTAATTCTTAAATATCCCAATACCAGAAATCACAACACAACTAATCAGGTCAAATGATGTTATCCCAGACTTCTCCTATTCGAGGAGCGTTTTATTGTTAAAATCATGCCTTCTTTATTTTCTCTTTCCAAACAGAAGAAGTACCACCCGGATAAGGACAGCGAAAAGAAGAATCTGTCTGTCATTATCCAGCATTAACAACCCACAAAACAACTTCTCTGATCTAGTCGTCTGATCTAATCCCTAGCTAGTGCAACACCCATAATGCACGAATAACAATGTTAAGAACAAGAGTGTCTGTTCTTTTTTCTTGAATGCGTGCAGAATGATCTGACATCATTAATTGAAAAAGTCTGGAAGAGATGAAGGAGATCAACTGAGCTGTCACTTATTAGCTGGCTTCGCATTTAGTCGTAATTGTTTCAAAACAGAAATAGGTTATGAGAAGAGCAATTACTCTTCAAAGGGTGATGTGAATTTCGAAACAAAGACTAAAGATCGAGATGTGACTTCAATTTTTGTTGAAATCCCGGCAGCTGCATCTCTGTAATCTTTGCATAAAATTTGTGCGAAACGTCATCAAACCACAAAATGCGAACAGTTTCATTTGTTTTCTGACTTTAATCGAATAAATAAATAAGAAGAGATCAATATCAGGTGGCGTGCTCGAGGTAGTTCCGCAGCTCCAGATTGAGTGATCTGCAATAAAAAATAATGAGTAATCGTGACTAATCGGAAGTAATTACTTTGACAAGAATAGAAAAATAATTACTAATATTTTACTACTACCTCGTGAGAAGACTGGAAAGGAGTAACAGGTGAAATTCTTTCAAAACTTTATTATTACTATAAAATTTTTCTGCTCATTTCTCTTCGGATTCATATTGCGGGAGTATCGGAACAGGTGGAACGCAATGAGATGCTCGAAGAACAAACGTGCGAAACGTAATGACCTTTTGAAAGGTAAATGTTGCAGACAACGTCTTACCCGGATATTCTGTGAGCAGTTTCCAGTGAAATCAGGCATTTGATCTTCGGAGTATCCAGATTGTTTCGATTCATCACAGAAACGAGTCCCATTGAATCGAGTGAGGCGATCTAAGAAAACGAACGACAACGTGGGATTTTGTGTTCAAAAATCGTGACAATACTATTTTGAGATTATTCGTATTATTTTGTTTTTTGTTGGTTTCCAGAACTAAATCTCAATGACTTATTGTTCTAAAAAAGGACGTTCCAAAATAGAAAAAAAGGGAGAGAACAAAGAACGGGGGATGGCTTACCACATTTTTTATATCAAATCCGGAAATATCCGTTTCATTCAATTTTAGGAACGTCTCATAAATACAAATAATCCGTTGAAGTTCGGCAGGCTTCGGTCCGAGTTCTTTAGCGAGTCGATTCTCTTCTGCACGTAATTCCTTCTTCTCCGACCGTTTGTCTTTTCCGTGATTCTAAAAATGGAAAATTAAAGAAGACAGAGTGATAGAGCAAGGGCAGGTGAGCTCTTGTTGTTTTGCATTCCAGGAACTGCGTCATAGAAATAAAAATAATCAAAAAAAAAGATAAGAGAATGATCATACTTTGACGAAGTATCGACTGTCTGCCTGTTGAGGATTGTTACTGGCACAGAACGCAGCGATTAAGAGATATCTGGAAATAATAAAAATTAAATTTGATAAATTGAAAAAGATAGTTGCCTCATTGCTAATGGCATCGCTTCAAAACTTGTCTCATTCTCAACTACTCTTTGCTCGTCAGGCCTCTGCTCTCCACTAACGTCTCCAAGTTTATCCGATGATGCTTTTCCCACACACTTCGATGCTAAGGTAGCATCGAATTTTGGCCCATTTTCGTGTACACGAACGCGTTTACTGTACATCTCCCATGCATCTGAGATCTGGAAATATTTCACCTTTGAATCATATAATCACAAGGAAGAACTCACAATTGAAAAAAGTGTGTTAGGCGATTTGCAGTACATGAATAAAGTTTGAATGGCGAAATTTATAAACTTCGGGTCAATCGATGAATCTGCTTTTGAGATCAGACACTTCGTAGTTTCTGAAGTCAATGTATTGTTAATTATTTTCAACATGATTCAAATTTAACCTTGAGAAGGTGTAGCAATGTGGAATCCAATGACTGAGAGATGAATGAGATTAATATGATATTGAGTAAAACATGAAGGCGCGCTTGTTACAAATCGAACTGTCAAATCGTTGATTGCTTTGTAAGATTCGAGGAAACATTGCAGTGGAGCTGGCGGATAATCAACGATTGACTGTGCATTGTCCAAGAAAATAATAATCTTTTTATTGTTTTCATCTGGCCTGAAATATCAGAACTTCGAGTTACTTTTCAGATTGAAAAGCTCACCAATCAACATTTTCGTAGAGATTATTGATAAATCTTTCAGCTTTATCTCCCCTCGTCTTGAAACCGAGACTTGTGGCAAGTGATTCGAGGAGCAGTTTCAGAGATCCATCCGCATAAAGAAAGTCGCCAAATACACAGATCTGAAGACACCTTTTTAAATGTTTCAATAGTGAGTTGAATACCCAATCATGTTCTGGATTATTCAGAACTTGACGAACTATCTCACTTCGACCACTTCCATCTTCTCCAAAGACGTGAACATGGGAAATTGATCGAGAATTGTTGTAGAGCAACATTCTTAACCGTTTGATGTCACTTTCATTCATTTCGCTGAAAATTAGTTTAAATATTTAAGTACAATCTTGTCATTGAGAAATTCATCAAAGTTTTAAAAAGAGATTCAAAAATTGTTATTTTAAGTTGGCGGTAAAAATTGAATTGAATAAACAAGGCGCTCTGCGGAATAACGGAGTATCGTAAAACACCGCCAACTTTGAAATCGAAGGTCTCGTCGAGAAAATTTTGATGATCAACAATTAGTGAATTTTTCAGCGCCAACTTCTGATTTTTTGAGTTTCAACTCATTCGAACACTCTTTTCATTCGTTCCTTTTCTCATTTCTCTCCTTTTAACCTGATGCATGATTATCCAATGAAGTTTTCTCATCAAACTTGCATCTTATCTCATTTTCGATCAGTTTTACTTCATCTATCCTATTCTCCTCTCGCCTGTCTTCTTGCGCAACATGCCCCTGCGATCCCACCATACGTACGAAGTGTTTCACCCCTGTTTCACCCTCCCAACGGGTGGTCGATTCAATCGATACAGGCGCTTCTGGGAGAGGGGGAAACGTGCTCTAGTGTACATTTGTTTGCCGGCGGAACGTTCGAATCGACATTTCTCTCTCGCCACCTCTTCTTAACACACATCTTTAATTCTTCCCCGAAATTAATATCAGAAGCATAATTTTCTCGTGAACTCTATTTGAAAATTAAGTCCTCTACGTGCTCTAGATAGATCGTATCAAAATTTCCTCTCCCCCCATAGCACAGTTACCAACAGAACTCGTTTATTTCGCTATGCATCTTACTTACCAATCAACTAACCAAGGTATTTCTCTTTCATTTCTAAAAAGCTCGTGTTAATGCCGTTCAGTTTTAAAAACGAATTGAGTCTTGCAGCCGAAGGACTCAACAAAATGTTGCGGGCCGGCAACAATATAAGGAGGCCCTCCAACAATGTGGAAAAGGACAACATAAAGGTACAGAAAACGTTGACGGAAATCTCTTATTGAAAAATCAGTTGCAGATGGCTCAAAAGCCAGGAAATGGGCCACTCAAACCGATCAACGCCAAAGGAGGCAAGCAAGTCACCAAACCAACCGCCAACATTCAACATGGTGCCGGTGAAGGATCTTTGCAAATCAAGACGAAGCGAATCAACATTCAGGACAATGAGACGAAGTTGCTTGAGTTGGCTCCGGATATATACAAGTATCTCGTCCACCACGAGAAAAAGTTTATTCTCAAGGAGGGATTTATGGATGGTGGTGAGCCAACAAGCAAGATGCGTCGTATTCTCGTCGACTGGCTCGTACAAGTTCACATTCGTTTCCATCTTCTCCCCGAGACTCTTCACCTCACTATTTTCATCTTGGATCGCATGCTCGAGACCAAGACCATCTCCAAGTCTGACCTCCAGCTTCTCGGAATCTCGGCAATGTAAGCGACTTATTCATTTGAAGACAACGTTATAATAACTTTTGATTCTAGGTTCGTCGCCTCCAAGTTCGAGGAAGTTTATCTCCCGGATATCTACGACTACGAGTTCATCACCGAGAACGCCTTCACCAAGAAGCAGATTCTGTCCATGGAGCAAGTCATTCTCAACTCCCTTCACTTCGATCTCTCATGCCCATCGTCCCTTGTTTTCGCTCGCTGTCTCTCGCGAGTCCTTTCGGAGGATGAGACCAATCCAGTTGACCAGACCGCCTTCTTTTATGCTTACAACATCAGCAAGTGCATCGGAGAGCTCGCCCTTCTCGACGCGGTCATGTCATCTGTCCCAAAGTCGCACATCGCCATCGCCGCCATGATCATTGCTCTCAACGTCTTCCCAGTTGAGGGAATTGACCCAAAGAAGGCAGAAGAAGCTGTAATGTAAGTGTTCTCGGTATCTCAAAGCATCAAATCAGTTATATCTTTTCAGTGCTCAACTCGAGGCTAACAAGGCAGAGGTCACTGAAGCCATTTCTCTTCTCGCCCAGGTCGCGTACAAGAACTTCAAGCAGCCGAAGCTTGTTGCCATCAAGGTATTTTGCATTCGATTCAATAACTCAGTTTGAATTGTCTTCTTTTTCAGAACAAGTACCAATCGACCAAGCTCGGAAGCGCTTCGACCCACATGACGGACGCAGTCTTGGATAAGATTGAGGCACTGGGAAGACAATCGGACATGGAATGAGAACTGTGCTTACTTTCAATAAACCCGTCTCGTCTTTCTAATTCTGGTTTACTTCTTTCCATCCATTGCTTTCCCTCTTCTCTCTATTATCAACATCCTCAAACCTCTCAATACTCGGCTCTTTTACCCATGTTTTAATTGTTTCCAGTCGCCTCTAAGTCCCTCTGGTCACACCCGCAATTCGCTTGTATATTGGTGAACACATCGTTGAGCGACTAAACACCACTTCATTCATTCATTTTATCTTCCACACAACATCGAAATTCCGATTTCTCTAAAAATTTCTATAACATTCTTCGCGCCTTCTTTTGTAACGATCTCATATTTAATTATCAAATCGACACTGTATCACTCATTGTCTTTTCTATGTTGCTTAACTAGAAGGACCTAAAAAACTCCTGATGAAATCTGTGGCCTATTAACTTGTTAAATGGAAATTCTCATAAATTCTGTACCAAATACGAAAACCGTCGAGACCGCTTCTATCAACTTCTGCATTCCAACTGCTGAAGACGTCAACACCAATTGTGAGTAATACAAACTGGTCATCATCAACAGACGCATTTGAAAAATAGCAGCTAACCGAAGTGCCCGCCCCGTTTAACCTTGAATTTCAGACTTCGAACAGGGGTCAAGTGGCTTTTCGGGCAATTACTCATCATGGGTTTGTTACAGCACGGGCGGTCACTTCTCGGCAAATTTCAACGAATAGTGTAACAATGAAGCCGTGTACGTCGGCGTCTCTTCATTGGTGATAATCTCTGATTCGGGTAAGAACCACTACATAAGTGACCAGCGGAAACTAGAATTTTTTTCTTCTCGAAGGACTCGGATTAGGTTTGGCACCACAGAGACCACAACAGTGTTGTTGTCAACCACCTCCACCACCACCACCATGCGGGGGAGGTGGATATGAAGCTCCACCACCACCACCTCCACCATCGTATGCTTCTGGACCATCGTATGCTGGATCCTATGGACCACCACCTTATTCATCTGGACCATACAAGGCGAGATCAAAGAGATCAATGGAATTGAAGGCGTCGAGTGGAGATGTGTTGTGCAACAGTGTTGAAGTTAGAGATATCATCAAGAAGGTAATTTGGATTCGATTTGATTTCTTTTTCTAATTGAAAATCTTCCAGGGAATGACCGAGGACGAGAAAGAGTCCCGTGAAACCGTCGTCGCTCTTCTGAAGGCTGAGATGAACCGTGAGTACGTCGTGATCTGCTCCAAACAACACTTCGACTACCTCGCTTCGTCGGATTCTGACTTCTGCTCCGTCACCAACTCTGCTGGAATCACTTGTTCTTCATTCGTCTTCTAAGAACATGTAGTTCATTCGTTTAGCCATAAATTCGCCGCATACCCCCAGAATCTCTCAGGAACAATCTCAAAAAATTATTGTGTATTTGGAGAATAAATAAATGATTAAAAGGAGAAAATATGAATAATTCGTATAATAAATCATGCGAGAAGAACAAAAGAAAGTGCTCTATTTTGGCCACTTCTTGAATTTTTTTTCAAGTGAGTTTTGTGAAGCGAGTTTTGTTGTTCATTGGAGGAAAATATGTTACTTGTTTTTCAGAGATTCAAAGAAAAACTCAATTCGTCAATTGTAGGAATATCTGAAAATTTATAAATGACATTTGATTTGATAACAATTGAAGGTTTCTGGTGTTTATATGCTTATTCTGGTGTTTATATTCAAAAAAAATCATTCAATATCGTGACTTCGAAACTTTTCTGACCGTTTTCTAACATTCTTCGAGATTCTGAGATTTTCAATCTAATATTAATTATGAATCATTTTCGGAACTAATTTGTTTTTTTGGAATTTTTTGTCAAAAAAAATTTCATAAAGGGGTGACCCTCATGTGATTTTTGAAAAAATCGAAATATCTCAAAATGGTCCACTGATTTTTAGATGGTTTTAATTGGACCTTATGGAACTTTTTTCAGAGAATACGAATACGATTTAAAATTTCAGGACTTTTAGAGGGATTTTTTGATAAAAGTTGAAAAAACATGAAAATTAGATTTATTTGAACGGTTTCTGGAGTGTCTGGAAGGCTGGAAATTTGTGTGTAGGTAGCCAAAAACATTCCCAACATGTACCAAAAGTTCCCAGGTTTTATATAGAAAATTGGAATTTTTAATGAATTTTTGTATGAAAAGTGAATTATTGGGTATATTTTCCTATGATGACGTCATAGGGGACTGGTGACATGTTTTTTGTGAATCCCTACCATAGAGGCACATATGCGGTGAAAAGAGTTTGGATTGAAACAACTTTCTACAACTGTGCCAAGAGGGATCCTCGCCTTACAGACAACGTCTCTTAATACACAGTTAACCAAATTTATAATCGCCATACACAAATGGAAAATAAATTGACATAATTAAATGACAAATCAGGAAGTTGATCAGAATTGAGTTCGTTTTCAGGTTCCCGAAACATATTTTCATGAGCATCTCGATCAATATTATTTTCGAGTTCATTCACATCTTCATATTTCTGAATCCATCTTAATGGAATCGTTGAATCTTCAAACTTTCTTTGAAATTTATGCCATTGTAGTGTTGCCGTTCTCCCGTCATGAAGTTGAATATCATAACCACCGAAGATCCAGAAAGATAGTTTTTCTCCGTATGCATCGGTTCTAAAATTATAGTTTGTTGGTCTTCAAAATTTATTTGCGCTTGCCTATTTTTGCAGTTTGAAAACAAACTTGATGTTATTTTTCATTCAAATTGAATCATGAATAAAGCCAATCTTTCAAAAGCTTGAAAAAGCGGCTAACTATACGTCACAGAAAATCACAACAAAAAAAAACAAAACCTAATTAACTTACTCAATGTATCTTTTAGTGGTTCTCGGATCTTTTTTAACAAATGGAAATCCTTCCAGAATAGTCTTCAATTGCACCGGCTCATTGATCGCAAAAAAAGCTTGATTCAATCTCGAATTCGATTTTCCAGCAGCCCAATTTCTCAGAAACTGCTTCAAATATTGGTTAGATAGTTGGCTCTCTTTGATATACAACTCGACAACATTCAGTACATTGATAATGCTTGATCTACTCAATGGCAGACATCTAATCGTTGCTTTCTCACATAACACTGTACTAAATTGATTTGAAATGTTATATGATTCTTCCGAGTCCGCATTATTCCTGTTGTAACTGAACAACTCCAGTTCCCCCCATTCTTTTTTGTTAGTTTTCAGAATATAATCGAACTCCTTTGCGTTCTCACATGAGAATGAGATCTTCTCAATTTTGTCATGAGGTAGATCATTCAGCCAATGAATCAAAAGAGTGTGGTTCACTTTTCCATTATCTGTAACACACGAATGCAGTGGAACTTCAAAAAGATTCATGAGGTTCCCCAACAAATTTAGAACACTAAGTTCGGGAAATACCATATGAAAACAGGCAGTTCTAAACTCGCTAGATATGACTTGGTAAAAATCTCCTGTTGTCGATTGATGGTGTGATGTGAAGAAATTCCAGTTAAACGCGATGAACACTGTGACGCAAGTTTCGAATTGATTAAAAGTCAGCCGCAATTGATACTTTTTTCTTTTCTTCAGTGACTTTGCGATTAGGGACGTCCGTCTTGAAATGAGAAAGAAGGTGTATCTAGAAATAATTAGATTAAAAGTGTTTTGCTACTTCTCATGCTATATAGTAGCGACCAAATAGAGCACCGCTCAAAAGTCTATCACCATAAAAACTGTATTATAACGGCATGCTGTTATATTTTTTAACTGCCTTTTCAGAAAAGTTTTGGTGGTTTTTGAGACTCTTAAAAGTTCACTAAATACATTACTAGATGTGCTTTTATTGCACCTAGCTCTCGGTTTTCTCAGATACTTACAATTCGAATGGATTCCAGAAATCAGCCACATTTCTCAATACTAACTGGGGCAATTTCAAGAGAGGGAGTGGAGGAGTTGTAATTATAGGAGATAGGCCATTTCCCGTTTCGTTTACTTCCATGGGAGGTCGATCGAACATTTGTTAGCAATGCGAAAGGAGTCAAACGGGCAAACGAAATGCTACTGGAAGGTTGGAAACAAATTGATCAAAGACATCGCTGGGTTTTGCGAAGAAGTTATATAGCACGAACGGTTGAGAATAACTGACTAGACAATGAAAGCGGAAGCTGGAAGAACTTAAGAGACAATGTCTCGCTCAAGCCAGCAGATCCGTTTTGACTGATCTTTTAATATGTAGTAACCCATCTCCCGAGACTCGAAAGAAATCAGAAGAATAATTTGCCAAAACTTTGAAAAACATGTGATTCAAAAAAAAAGAAAAATCAATAAAGAGAAATGGCAAGATGAGAGAAACGCACGGCATCCTGCAGAGGCCCTCTCAAAGTACTGTGCGCAGTGCGTTGAGAGGGCCTCCGCTAGAGGCCGTGGAAACCTAGGTACATATGTTGCGTATAGTCGATTAACACATTCTGCGCATCTCCGATATGATTTCGGGAGATCTAGTTTTGGGCAGAGCATAAAACCCAAATCTCTTACAGTCTCCTCTTGTCGCACTAATGATCCATCTATGAATTATTTTCGAAACTAGCTGTAATCGAAAATTTTTTCTTTATTAAGAGCTAACCTATATCCTTTGACCATTTAATGATTGACTCAATGGCTGCAGAGAGAGGGCTCGCGACAGTGTCTTTTGGGAGAATCGCATACAGTTTCAGATCATCCGCAAATTGCTTACGACAACCCCAGACTACTTATTTTATTATATGAAAAGTTCCGCATTCTAGAGTATGGTACAGTAGTAGCCAGCCCGTTGAATAAAAATGACATAAGATCCATTGAGTCGGTTCAAAACTCACAACGCAACGAAATTTTTGGTCTCTCTTCCCTGGAAGCGCGAAGAACTGTGATAGACCATTAATTTGTCTCTAAAATGCTGGTCGGGAAAGTTTAAATGAATACAACCGAATTCTTTCAACTCGTCACAAACAATAAGACCCGAAGCAGAGCGAAGTTCATCTGGACGAAGTACGAAACTAGAATTAGGAAGCATTTTTTCACCAATCGTTGTTTTGCAACAATTTACAAATAGGACTCATATGTTGCTTCTGATTGGTTCACTATCCCGGTCCATCCCTCCTGTCACTGTTTTACAAGTAGGAATCATAAACCTCACTTGTACAAGTCTCACTACCACATTACCAGCATTCCATTGTCATGATACCACATTTATCCCAATTATTCGGAACTACACTCGGTTGTATTTGATTTGATTTTTTTTTACGATTCTTTAATCGCATTTAAAATAAATAAATGATTCTTATATATCAACGCGTATGGGCGCTGTTTGTGGATTTGTATGTGTGTTTTTCAGGGTGTAGAAACACTTTGCATGATAATTCATTAGAAAAGAACAATAAAGAGTGCTCGAGAAGTGGTCAAAATGAATATTTCTTGGATTTCTCAAGTGGGAAAACGTTTTTGTTATTGACAAACGCTTAAATACTGTGTAAAAATAAATTTCAGAGATGTAGAGAAAAAAAAAACAAGCTGAACTTATTAGGTTCACGGGCTTGTGTTTCTATTGAATCAATTTAATTTTACACAGTGCTAGAAAAGAATTTCAGTTTCGAATATGTTTAAAATGAAGGTTGATACAGGCATTCTAATAAAACGCCATGACAGTTTTCTTATCTATAAGAGATGCTCGAAACGTGAGAGATTCATACAAAGTGTCGGAAAATAACAACTGTAATTCCTTTTCAATGAAATGAGAAAACTGTTAAAACTATGACGTTATATTCCGATTTCAATACTGTCGGGTTATTGTGCTGTTGCTGTCAGATTACGGTGAAAAAGAAACCCAAAATGAGCGCAAAAACTTTGGTTCAAGATTTATATCGGTGCTGGGAGATTTCGAAATAAAGATTTCAAAACCTGAGACAGTTGGAAATCGTGAAATTCTGACTAGTTAGTACAATTCAATTTGGCCCGTAGCACTCAACCCTTTATGAAAAATAACGCCAAAGGCACGCCAGAGGTTCTATCGCTCTCCAAATATCCACAACTTCTCAATCTCGACCAACCATAAGCCAAACCAGAGTCCATTCAAAAAAGCGTCTCGTATCCTCGTCCAGTGAAAGATCTTCATTCATTTATCTTGCACTCGTCTGGTGGTTTTTCGACATCTCAAGACTAAATTTCTAATTTATTTTTCTTCTTTTTCACGTCCTTCTTCCCTTTGCTCGCTCTTCTTTTTGCAAGGAACACTGACTGACTCAAGTGCATTATTTTCCCTTTTCGGACCATCTTCTCTATATATTTGTACAAAAAAGGAGTAGACGAGAAGAGAAGACAGGAAATGTGCCACTCATCGAAAGGATGCCTGTCATTAGATATTTGCACAGTATCACACCTCTTCAGAATACTTTCTTTGTCTCTTTCCGTCCGAGAGACGACACCTTTCGAATTCTTTGTTTTTCCGTCTCTTGTTCAGTCATTACGAGAGTCTATACACAAGAAGAAAAAACTTATTTTTCTTCTTTAGTTTTGGCTGTATGAACGTCGAAAAGCATTGCTTTCTCCTGGAAGTTTCCGGTGACTAGTCAATATTCATTCACCTAGAATTATATATTGTTAGCATTATTAGTCAGGATAAGACCAAATTTGGGGTAGAAGTGAGAGAACTTCGGATTTAGAAAATTTAAAGTTTTTTGATAATTAGATAGAATTTTGGTTCCAATTGTTTGGGATATGTCATTCTTGATTTTCTGATTCTCGGTCTTCTCACGATTTTCGGTTCCAGATTTCTCAATTAATTCAGAAATTAGGTTTCAACAATTTCAGAAGCCTATTAATTTTTCCACGGATGGAATTTTCTTTTCATTTTCTCGAACGCTTGGTTTTCAATTTATTTTTATTTTTGTTTTCACGGGAAAAAATTATCAGCGTTCCAGATCTGGAAATGTAAAGAAACAGCGGAAAAAGTTCTCAATAATTTTCGGTTCTCTGGATGAGAAAGGCTCCGTAACATTCTGAAACCGCACAATTTCAGCTGGATTCATTTTGAAGACACATTTTTGGCAATACCTTATTCTCGGTTTCGAAATTTTCCGATTCCATAATTATCTGATACCATAAAGTATATGAAAGTATCTCCATTTTTCTGAATATGACCAACCAACAACCAGACCCATTTCTGCCATTGTTTCAATTTTTTTGAAACAAAACAAAAACTTTTTGAAAAACAAAACAAGTAGTGTCTGCTGTCAGAAACACTCTTCGAAAAGAAGAGGGTCCATACTTTGCACCCAAACAGAAATCTCTGAGATTCGAAAAGAACTTTGAGACCTTTTTCCCTCAAAAAGACTTTCTTTGAATTCCTTATTCTTCTCCTTTCTACGTACAGAACTTTCTATAGAACTATAACAACACAACACCAATAAAAACTTCCTTGAAGTCCTCTATTCATCCACCGCCTACTTTACTCCCCTCTTCAGAATTCCCACGTCTCAAGCTCCGCCCCTTCTCATCATGCTTGCTCCGTTTCAATCGTCGTCTTGATTCCAATCTACTCTCAATTTTCACACACGTTCATCGTCTTTTTTCTTCCTTTTTTGTTTTGTTTTCTTCTTGTCAATCCTTCTGCCTTGATTGTCTTCTTTTCCTCGAAGGAACATCGAGGGAATTGGAGTCATGGGTCAACTCTTTTCTCTTCATGTAACCATATGATTCGTCGAGGGAATTCCCGTTTCTCACTTTCCCACTTCATTCAAAAAGTTTATGAATTTGGACAGCTTTTTTCTCTTTTTTGACTCAAGAAGCTTTTTTGAGATATGAGAAAACTGCCTTTGTACTCGGAGAAGTTTTCACTTGTTTCACATATTTTTCATATTTTTTGTACTCTAAGAATAGAATAGAAAATCCGTTAGTTTCGATAGAATGTTTAAGAATTCGTCAGGAGCTTTTTTTTAATCGTTAGGATTATTTTTCAGACAAAAGATGTGTCAGGAGGGCACCGGGATTACAATAATCGTCCTAACTGATCACAACTGATCACTGAAACCATTTGATCACTCTTTCCACTCTGAAAACTCCAGTCAGCCCATTATTGATGGTAGTACTATATTTCTCATCTGGAAATCATGAAAATTGTTTTTAAACTTTGGTTTCACAATTACAGACTACGAATCTAAACCTTGACCGTTCGCCCAAAGTTCAAAAAATCGAAACCCATTCTGAAACCTCTAAAAGTCTTTCCAGAAACCCTTAATTATAGTCCAAAAACTCCCAAAAAGGTAGCAATTTCTTTTCCAGTTCATTCAACTTTTCAACTTCCTTCTTTTCCTGCTTGCACCCAACTTCTCCTTACCTCCTTCTTCTCCTATTTTTTCCCTATTCTTCTTCTTTCCTTTTTTCCATTCAAGTGTGCATAAATCGGAATAGCAGCACTAATATAACTAACTATTCCTTCCACAAAGCCACTCAAAACGACAGAATAAGGAAAAAAGAGAAATATATGTAGCACAAAAAAGGGAGAAGAAGAAAGCCCCGTCGGACGACGATGACGATGAAGACGTTATGCTTCAGAAGACGAATAAAGAAGAAGAAGAAGACGTTGAATTTTATAATAACTTTTTTCCTGCTTCCCCGGATATTTGAACTTCTGGCGGTCAAGTGAGTCATGACGAACTAGAATCCAGACTTTAAAAATGTCCAATTCGTTTCAAAACGTACCAGTGTGATGGGTCAGAAATCTTCCCTTCCCCATAACACTGTGATAGTTTCTACACGCATTTCCAGACTCTCGAAAACCAATAATAACAGGTTTCAACTCTAAATAACATCTTCTTCTTCTTTTCACATCTGAATTTTCGATTGCTCCAATATTTCTTTCATTCAGAGGAGAAACGCAAAAACAAGCTTTGTTTTGATGAAAAACTTTTGAAAAATAAATATTCCAAATAGAAGTTTGATTACAATTTCAATAGAATCCCTCCGCTCTAATCCATCTTTGACCAGTACACCTGATTCTCAATCTTCTTCTTCTTCTTCGTGGTCTCCACATCTTCCAATTTCTCAATTTTCTGTACTGAAGACTGGCCATCCGAAAACCACAAAAAGCCATCAATCTCTCAACTTTAGGAGGGTGAACCCAGTTATTTTCTTGTGAAATGGGCACCCCTCTCTTCTCGTTTTTTTTTCTTCTTTGGCGGACTCCAATAAAACGGCCAGAGCTCATAATTCAAATCATCTTGAAGGGAAATAGACCGCCCTTTTTTCTTTTTTTCTTCTCTGAATTTCTCGTTTTTTGTTTTGGATTTCGAAAAAATATAGTAAGATCATGGAAAAATGGAGGATTTCAAGAATCCGAGGGCTCCGAAGTACAATATTTCTCATTTTCGGGATCATAGTAGCCTTCAGAATTTTTTCCATAATCTTGAATACCCGAGTTGACAACAAAAATTCAAAGTTTTGAAAATCTCAAAATTATTTTGGTGGTTCAAAATTCGTAGACTGGAATAATTTGGTCTCTCTACTAGTTCTGAAAGTTCTGAAATTTGTTTACAGCGAATTTCAAATTTGAAGTTTTTGACCTCAAATCCGACAACAATTTTTCTAATCCCTCACATTTTTGTACTCCTAATAGCTCTTTGACTCGAAATAGCTCCCTTTCACGTATTCCGAATTGTATTCTGAATCCATTTGCAACTACATCTTCCCTCATTTTCTAACACCACCCCCTCTCCCCTAACTACTCATTCTTCCATGGCCAGTGGCCCCGCCCCTTTTTTATTTGGCACGGAGCAGAAGAAGGAGAAGAGTGTTCCACCCAGAATATTTGGTTGAATGAAAATGAAAAGAAATTGTGAAAAAGGAAAAAGAATAGAATTCGTGAAGCGTGAGAAGCTACTTTTTCTCATCAGATGCAAATCTTTTTCTAGTTTTTTTTGCTGGAATCTTGAGACAAAAATCTATAATTCCTTTTTCTGAAATTCTTCTCTTTTTATGTTATTCTCTCTTCTTTTCCTTCTTTTTCTTCTTCTTCTATCCGTGTTTCCCGCCATCAAAAAGCTCTCTCCAATTATATTTTGGCCCCACCCCCTCCTCTACTTTCGGATAGAGAGAGAGAGAGAGAGTCAATTTGAAAAGAAGAAAACGTTGGCTCCATTTCCGGTCTCTCATTCTTCTCAACACTAAATCACACCTATTCTGTCATTTGCACACCCAAGTACAAATTTAGGATCGGCGACGTCTTCTCTCAGAAGATGAAGCTTATTATTACTTTTTTTGCTCGACCTCCCTCATCGTTTCTCTTCTTTTTTGTCTTGTAATTCAGTAACTCATATAAACTTTCTTTCCAGATGACGTGGCTTCTCGTTTCCCTTATTTTATTCTCCGTTACCATCGGAATCCACTGCGTTGCCAAGTTCGAAGTGACATCAGTTTCCGACAGCAGTTTGGTCATAAAAATGGTTGAAGCTGGGAATGTGACAAACTTCGACATAACCGTTCAGATATTTGATCTCTCGAAACAAAGGTTATTCAGAAGGACACAGTTGGATCATGTCAAAAATGATCAGGTAGGTGAAATAAAAACATGAGATCGGAATCGATGTAAGGTCCAAGATCAGCTTCAAAATTGATATAGCTTTCATTAGAATTCGTTTGAAAAAGTTCAAATAAATCTGAATGCTTTTCTGATTCTCTGAATTCTAATTCTTGGTAGTGGAGTCTTTTTTGAATTTTGAAATCCTTTCGGACAACCAAGAGATGTACCTAGAATTCAATTTTCAAGTGAGAACTAATTTGAAATATTCTCAGTAACTGACTTTGGATTCTCTTTTTTGACCGTTCGTTCATTCCATTCAAACCCGAAACAGATGATTTTGTCATCAGAATCTATTTGAGTCAGAGTTCAAAGGAATGCTTTTCCTTCTCAATCCAGAAAGTTCCTCAGACTTCAATAAGCAATACCTGAAATTTTGAAAACCGATTTTCTCGATCCCAGAAATTGTTCTAGCCTATTTCAGTCTATTCATAGAAATTCCAGTTTCCAAATTGACGCCATATTCTGAATCTTCTCACATTCCTCCCACCAATCTCCGTTCTATTTCTGAATAATTCTGACGTGATTCTGTATTTTTCGGCAATGAATTCTGATTCTATCTCTCTCCGTGAGAACTCATTGTTGTTTTCCAAATGACGTATCTTTCTTTTCTTCTAATCTCAATCCATTTATATGTTCGACGTACCAATTGGTGTCACTGGATAGGACCGTTCTTCTCCCCCCTTCACTTATCCTAATCCCTTCTAAAAACATATGTCTTTCTGTGAAGTCAAGTACCAATTGACACGTGTATTTTCTTGAGATATGGGCGGTCTCTATTGTACTATTCTCCTCCAAAAAAGAGCAAAATGAGCCTCATAAAAGAGTGTATCCGTCAAATAAAAAACTCCGTACGGGGTGGTCCAAAGGACATAAAAACCCGAAACTAGGTGCCTTCTATTCTCTTTTTTTTTCGTCTGATGATGATGATGATCATGACAAGAAAAGAAGAGGGCCGTAGGGAGAAGACGATTGACTTTTTTATGATTCTTACTCCTCACAAGTTACATTCAGAAGAGATCCAACGAAAAGAGGAAAAGGGTAATGGGAGAAGATACACAATTAACGAAATGGGGTGGTCTGAACGAAAGACAATCGAGTAAAACAAATATGTTTGGGATGGGGAGGGTGGGAAAATGAACATTTGTCGCTCAGTTGACATGAAGACATCACAATTTGTGTAGGCAATCAAGGCACAATGACTTTATATGTTGATGGAGGGAGAACTATTTGATTGTTGAGGACGGAAGTAATAGTTTGGATTAGAGACTATCAGGGAATCAGAAATTGAAAAGATCTTTAAGTTCTGGTGACTTCAAATCACAAAAAAAACGTATCTATTCCAGTTTAGAAGTTTCGAACGTCCCAAAAAACACTTTAACGTCCTTTCAAATGTTTAGTCGTCCTAAAAACATTTAGACGTCCCAAAAAAGTTTATACGTCCCAAAAAGCGTTTAAACTCCTAAAAAATATTTAGACGTCTCTTGAATACTTTCAGTGACTTTTAGTGTTGAAGGGACGTCTTAATGTTTTTTGGGACGTTCGAGATTTCAAAGGACATCTAAACTGGAATAGAGCCCAAAAAACACTCAAATTTCCCAAATTTCAGCTTCTTTCATTCGACGGCTTGAAACCTGACACGTGGTTTGCGGTTCGCATTGAATACCGACTCAATTTTGCAGAGGATGTTGTGGATAACGGGTTGAGAATGACTAAACAGGTAAGTGTATTTTTCTTCTACATAGTTCCAACTGATACTCTTCGAGGACGTTTTGTTTCGGAACGTTTCGAGTTGTATCAGTTTCCATGTGTTCTTATACCAACAACCACTAAACCAAAATATCTCTTTTTTCCAGGAAATGGTAATAAAAACCAAGAAGACTAGTCGAGACGATCCGAAGAAAATCGAGCAAATGGTGGCGTTCATTGATGATTTATTTGTGACGAAAGATAATATTTATATTGGTGTTGGATCGGTTTTCAAGGAGATTAAAAAGGTAATCTATTCGTCATTTTTTGAAATATCCGATTTTCGAACTTCCATTGAAATTCATAGTTTCCATATTCTGATACTTGTGGATTAGCATAAGTAAGTGATGACCTCATTCTCGTAAATTCCGCATATTTATAATTAAACTTCTCTCCATTTTCTTCTGAATGAGACCTCTTCCTCCTCTTATAAATTTCACACGTTATTACTCTTTATACGAAACGGATTGTGCTCATTTCTCTTTTTGAGTTCGTATTGGAAATAATAAGTTGAAGGACCGAGAAGAGAAGATATGAATGAAATGAAAGTCATCAAAAACAAGTTGAGATGAAAAGAAAATGAAAAAAAAAAGATATTTGGGAGATCATGTCAAACTATGGAAAAGGAAAAATAATAAATTTGCAGATCTCCACAGTCATCGTCCCGGAGCTGAGGTGCTCGAAAGGAGTGTTAAGTCCAGTATCTCAACAAGTTATTCAGCATGCTTCATTTCATTTTGATCTATCGAAACTACCAAAAGAAGATCGGAAGTGTAGTACGGTGAGTGAGAACCTGCGATCCTTTGAATAACATTTATTTTTCCAGATCTGCGTGTTCCCCTATCTCCGAATCCTAACAGAAAACGCTGTCACCGAAACATTCCGAGCAAAAGAATGGTGTGGAAGTGCGGAAGAAGCCCGGCATCTTCTCACGAATAGGTCTCCAAAAATGAGCTTGATATCATATTTTATAATTCTAATACTGTCAGTAATACTATTCCATTAGCTAGTTTAATTCCGAATTCCTTACAAACATTCCACGTGTTTCTTCCCACCCTGACCACTTCAGTTCTCATGTTTCATAAAACGGGTTTATTTACTTTGAGAAATAAAAAAGGAAATGCTTTCATTCACAACTTCTAAACAACATTCAATTTCTTTCCAACTTTTGCAAATGCCTCAATCAATTGATCAATGTGTTCTTTCGTATGAGCAGCTGAAATCTGAACACGAATACGTGCTTTTCCCTTTGGAACTACAGGGAATGAGAATCCAATAACATAGATTCCCAGCTTCAAAAGTTCATCAGCCATCGTCGCAGCCAATTTGGCGTCTCCCAATAGAACCGGACATATCGGATGAGCTGGATCATTTCCAAGAATAGTGAATCCGTTGGCAGCCATACTTTTACGGAAATGAGAAACATTTGTTTGCAATGAGCCGATGAATGACGAATCGTTCATAAGCAGGTCGAATACCTAAACTTATGAAAGGTACGTTTTGTTTGAACACAGGAAATGAGATACCTTGATGCTACTCCCAACGATACTTGGAGCCAAAGAATTAGAGAATAAATAAGGACGGGAACGTTGTCTCAATAGATCAATTAGAGGTTTTGGGCCAGTTGTATAACCTCCCATCGATCCGCCGAGAGCTTTTCCGAGAGTGGAGTTGATGACGTGGGGACTTCCTCCGACAGCTTCGGCCGTTCCACGACCTGTTTTTCCAAAGAATCCTGTAGCGTGGCACTCATCGATAAAGAGAAGAGCGTCGTATCTGGAATCAGTATTTTGTGAATTCTGGAACAACAAACAGAGACTCACTGTTCCGCCAAACTGGAGATATCAGCGAGTGGTGCAACGTCACCATCCATAGAGAACACACCATCGGTAACGATCAAACGGAAGCGAGATTCTGGAAAGAAGGTTTTAAAATTTGACAAGTCTGCAAACTCACCTTTCGCCTCCTTCAACTTTGTTTCCAAATCATCCAAATCCAAATGTTTATATCTAAATCTCTTTGCTTTACTCAATCGGATTCCATCAATAATCGATGCATGATTCAATTCATCAGAAATAATTGCATCTTGTTCTCCAGTCATTACTTCAAAAATCCCTCCATTCGCATCGAAACAAGCAGCATACAAAATCGTGTCTTCTGTTCCATGGAACTTTGCAATCTTCTCTTCCAATTCCTTATGAATATCTTGAGTTCCACAGATAAAACGGACAGATGACAGTCCTGCTCCGTGAGTTTCCAACGCCTTTTGTCCAGCTGCGATGACCTCTGGATGACTGCTAAGACCCAAATAGTTGTTGGCGCAGAAGTTGATGACAGGCTTGTCGGAACCAGTCACCTGAATACTGAAATATTTTGATTCGGTTCCAACAAAATAAAAAATAAACTCACTTTTACCAAAACACCCTGTTTTCCTTGAATAACTCGTTCATTCTTGAATGTTCCAGCTTGTTTGATTCCAGCCAGTTCATTCTTTAAATGAATTTCAAAGTAATTAGTTGCAGTTGAGAAACAACGACGCATTTTTTTTGGTTTGAAGGTTGAAGTGGAAATGAATTAGAAGAATGAAAGGAGAAGAGAGAGGGAAGGAGATTTTGAAGAAAAAGAAGACGGAGAATATTGTTATCAAATCAATCGAGATTGAGATGACGGCAGACAATCACGTTGTTGCAAATTGAATGTTTCTAATGACCTCGGTATTCGAGAACAAGAAAAAAGAAGATCGAAGGTTCAGGGTTTTTATTGAATTGGAGAAGAACTTGTGTCGTCTGGGGGTGATTGCATTTGCAGAGAGAGCGCTGTGGACATCTGGATGTACAGACAGACAAACAGACAGAAACTTATACGCTTTCGTCGGTTTTCGTTTTTAGCTTTCAGCTTGAAATAAGGATAACTTTGAAAGTGTGTGAAGAAGTTCTGGATTGTGTTCAAAATATAATACAAAAGAACAATTGAAACCTAGATCTTCAATGCTATAGCTGAAAACGTTTTCCTCGACCTTTCCAAAATATATTAGGAGAATAACGGATAGAGTTGAGATTTACTTTATTTCGGGAGCTAGCGTTTCCCCATCTCTATAGAATGTTACTGCACAAACACGTATCTACTATAAAAATGGAGCTCTTCATGCTGTCTACATGAAAATTTCAGATATCGAGCCATTCGTGGCTAAGTGGCAGACTTACAGATATATAAATAGCTATTGTTGAAACTACATGTATTTCTAGAACGCTAAAAGTTTTTCAAACTTTTCATGACAAACTATAAAATGTGTGAGTTTCTCGTATTCGGTGCATTTTGTGAACTTCCTCAAACTTCCAGACGATTCTTCTATCACTGATAAAATTAGGTTTACGTCAGCATTTACAACCCATCTTTAGTCTCCTTGTATACCGTTAAAAGCGTAAGTTCGTAGTTTGAGTAGTTATCAAATAATCTTATTGTCATCATAAGACAGAATTAGGAAAAAAAATAATTCGGTGAAAATTAATCTAGCTTTTTATGTCTGATATATCTCGGCTACTAGACCAACATTTGACCTTTTTCATTCTCAACTCCTATCTGTAAACCAGCACTAAACTACAGACTACAAAAAACCATTATCAGAATTATACTGATAAATGAGTTTAGGACTCCAAACTACTGATCATAAGATTTGCTTTCCAGTGTCTACTCTCCCTATCAATATATATCGTCTAAATATTCAAATTAGTAGTTGAAAACCAAACAATACGTGGTTATGGAAAGGGGGTCGTGTGACTTGTAGACACATATCAATATAGAGGAGGAGGTAAACACTGAAACCCGCCTACATCTTCTTCTTTTGCTCCATTGATTATCAACTGATAAAAAAGTGAAAAAGAAGGGAGAAATTACTGATTGACTGATTTCTTTCGTGACTCTTTTTTTCAGAATATTCTATTGTATTTCGGAGAAGAAATCATGAAAAGGCTATTCATATTTTTGTCTATTCCAATACTTGCAAACTGCTTGAATGTTTTGTTCTATGTGTCAGTTATTGCTCAATCCCATATTCCATTCCATAATACTGCAATCAAAGTTTTATTGGATCGAGGTCATACTGTGGTGAGACTAAAAGTATATGAGATTGTTAAATTTTAAAATTTTTAGGATCTTGTAATAGCCCATCTAAATGAAATGGTCAAGATTCATTTCCCAGCTGGAATCCGCCAAAACTATACATTTGGATATGAGGATCCCAATTTTTGGAGCAAAAACGCAGTTCATTTATTCAATATTTTTGAGAAAAAATCTGTCCCATTTGCTGAGTTTTTGGCGTTCGATGATTTGACATTTCAGCTTTGTGAAAGTTAGTTTTTGCTCTGTGTGGAGGTAAAGATCTGGTTAATTTCAGCTGTCGTAAAAGACCCGAATCTTCTGGAATACATCAAAAAGGGAAAATATGATATTGGAATCAGCAGTGATTATGATCCATGTGCGAATATAATCATGCATGCGGGAGGAGTTCCAGTCAAAGCTAGTGAGTATTTGCTGGCAAATATCTGAAATTCAGAAATTTTAATTTTCCAGGTATGATCCCCACTCCAATGTTCCAACCACAGATCTACTCGGCTGGTCTTCCATCCCCAGCTAGTCTCTATGGAAGTGAGTTGTTCTGAGTCGTGATTTTGTTTAAAAATGTTTTAATTCCAGCCGTTCTCTATCCAAAATCCGACGAATCCTTCTTCAGTCGCCTCTTCCATCTCATCAGACACACTTATAACATCTACTTTGTCACACCAAAACTAATGGCTAGATATGTAAGAATTCTCTGAAAAAAGTTAGTTCTCCAAAAAATAATTTTCAGGACAACCTGCTCCTAAAAACCTTCGGACCAGCTTTCCCAACTGCAGAAGAGATCGAACGAAATGTGGATATTGTCCTAGTGAATAGTAACGAGATAATCGAGAAACCACGTCCGCTTTCTCATAAAATCAAGTATATCGGAGGAATGGGAAAGAAAAAATCAAAGCCTTTGAGTGAAGAATTTGATCAAATCCTGGATTCAGCTGACAAGGGAGTCGTTCTTTTCTCTTTTGGAACTCAAGTCCCAACTAAAAAAGTTCCGATTGAGATTCGAAGAAATTGTGTGGAAGCTTTCAAGAAATTCCCAGAATTCTTGTTTCTCTGGAAGTACGATAACCTGACAGAAGACGCTGAAATGTTTGACGGAGTACAGAATATTCATAGAGTTGAGTGGCTTCCACAAACCGACTTGTTAGGTGAGTTTTCGAATAGACTTTCAGAGATTTCAATAAAACATGTTTCAGGAGACATCCGTGTAAAAGCGTTCATCAGTCATATGGGACTGAATTCTTACATCGAAACGGCCACAGCTGGAGTCCCAGTTCTCTCGATTCCTTTGTTCATCGATCAACATCATAATGCAATAAACGGTATGACTTCTGCTCAATAACATCATTTTGTTTTTCTTCTTTTCAGCAGCTGCTCGTGAAATTGGAGTGACCGTCGAGAAAGATCAATTGACAGTTGAAAATCTTGTGAATGCTCTACAGAAGTTGCTTTTTGATCCGAAATATTCAAATAATGCGAAGACGATTTCAAAAATGATTTTGGAAAAACCAGAACAATCCGAGAAATTATTCGTGGATTGGGTTGAGTATGCAGCAAATAATCCAGGGCTCCACAAGGTGAGAAATATCTGAATGGTTCCGAATAACTAGTTACATTCCAGATAATAAATCTTCCCGGTGCAGAACTGACTCCATTCTGGTATTATTCTGGAGATGTGATAGTTGCTTCCGTGTTGTTTTTGATGTTTTCTTTCTATATTCTCTGGAAAATTCGAGATTTCTTTAAGCGTCGAGTCACGATTCAGTTCAAATGGAAATCTGATTAATCTTTTGATTACTTTATACACTTTTTCAAAATCGTTATTTGATCGGGTATTCTTTTTTTCGTTTCGAATAAATCTCTCTCTTTCCCTCTCGTAATCTCCTTTTTCGAGTGACACCACAACGAAAGAAACGAAAGGATTACTGTCAAACTCAATAAAAAAAAATGAAAATGCTAGTTCATTCCTGTATTCTGATGATTTTCTTATTGATATCAACTACGTTTACTCAAGAACAGGTGACTTTTTGGTTTGATATGGACTTGAAAGGAAATGACTTTCAGGATGGAATGACAGCTTTCGAATCAATTCGACGGGTGAGAGAATGCCTTGATAAAATTGATGTAAGAAGAGGGATTCTCGGGAAGTTCTGAAAATAGTGAACTTATTTAGAAGCCAGAATTCAGAAGAACCTGTGATGGAAAGTTCGGGAAGGACAAGGATAAATGTGTGGAGAAATTCACAAAGGTGAGATGAAATTTCTTTGAAAAAAACCTTTTTGTCTACTAAATTTTGATTTCTACACTCAAAACTTCTTTTCTCCAGAAAATGATGCCAACAATCAACGAATGCATCGGACGAAGTCACCCAAAGACGATTCCAGTCCCCCTCAGAGAGGAGTTATAACAGATCGGAAAGATTTGTGTGTCCCTCTCTCTACTCCAAACGATACATTTTTTTCAATCATCAATAACACATCGTTCAGTTCTTTTTTTTTTATTTTCCAATATGAAAACCAGTATATTTTCCAATATCTTCTTCATCATTTTCATCATGATTGGAAACATTTTCTCGTCGGGATATGTGAGGAATTTATCAATAAAGTTTAGTTTTTTCTCAACTTTTATCAATTTTGCAGCGAGAACCAAGCTTGCAGACTATCGAGAAATGTCATAATCAAGTAAAAGTATGAGAGAGAACTGAACTTTGAACCCTCTATTTTTTATATTTCAGGAGAAAGAAAAGTGCAATTGCCATAAAAAGGATCCATTTTGTAATCGAACATTCGCAATGGTAATCCAGTTGAATTAGTGGTCTGCTGAGTATTAAAACGTCTTCAGAATCACTGGAACAGTATATTCAAATGCATTTCGACGGATCAGAAGTCAATGAAAACCGAAGTTGCGAAGAAAGAAGAAAAAGCAGAAGAGAAAAAAGACGGAGAGGAGGAATATTGAACGTTTTGTGTGCGCCCGCCCAGTCTTTTCGATTCAATTCTCTGTTCAAATGTGTTTTTCGTTTTATTTTTTGTGGTGTTTGCAACTTTGTCCATTGATAAGAAAAGGTGGCACGATTCGTTTGTATCACCTTCTTTTTCTCGTTTCATGGCATGTTCGGATTCATGGTGTTAAATTTATAAATTATCAGAGATTCTTCGAGAATAGTTTCGCTTATTTTATCGAGAAAAGAGTAAAATTTCAGAACTTGCTTTCTTTTTAACTTTCAGAGTATTTTGCTCTAGAATTTCCAAAACTAACTAGAATTCTAAATATAGAAAGCAAGAACTTTAATATAAAATCTTTAAATCAAAAATTGGAACTCGGCCTCTACAAAACAGCTCGTAAAATTTCGTGAAGCAGAAAAAGAAAAGCCAAAAAGCATGCCGACTACTGTATTAAAAGCGCATAGCGTTTGCGAATTTCATTCAGCGCTTTCTCTCTGTTTGGGTTGAAAGTGTCTGTCTGGAAAATGGTTTTCATTGAAACTAAACATATCTGTAATTTTTCTCAACTAAACTTGCAGAAACTCACCTAGAATAAATTATATAAATCTGAAATTCTCAGTTCAACTACTGTCAGAAGGGCGCATGCCGCAAAACTTTTCTTCGAGTCCTGAGGCGACCGAGAAATCCGGTGGCCGTCGTCTTGTATATTTCTCTTGCATTTTCTTTTTCCCTTTTTCTTCATCGGAAAATAGAGATATTTTCTTCAAAAACCCTTTTGTTTCATGGTTTTATTTCTCACTTCTCCTAATTTTCGCCCATATTTTTTCAGTTCATAGTCATTTTCCCAGAAAAGCAAAGAGATTTCGTAATTGTGAGGTGTTCTGCTTTTTGTTCGATATTAGTCAATTCTTTCTTTGTCCGTTTTCCACCTACGCCTTTCCGACAGCGGATGTCCGCCCATAAATTACCAAAAATTAACAAGATAATTCGATTTTTCTTCCCGTTAACATTAAAATAACTACTTTAAATTTAAATTTAAAATCTGCTGTTTGAATTCCAAACCCACTCAAATTTAACAAAATACCTCAACGCTGACTGAGTGCAATTTCTGTTTTCTTTGAACCTCGAATTGTCATCGTTTCTTTGAAAAAAGGCTGACAAAATGTTCTCACCTTCTCTTCCTAAAACATGTTTGCGTCGCAGCCTAGAGGTAACAAGAGTACGGAAAAAGTAATTCAATGCCAAAGACCACTCGTCTTTCTTTTGTTTTTTGTTCGTCTTGACTGAATGGAAAACTCACTTTTTGTTACTGATTTTTGATCCCTGAGCCAGGATAACCTTTCATATCGGTCAGCGTAGATTTGCAATCTACTGATCGACCTGTAAAACCGAGAGATAAGATCGTTCATTCTCCGAAAAACTCCAAGTGTCGCCTACAAATTCTTGCAAAAGTCTCTTCATCTCCTCATCTTTTTTCTTCAATGCACTTTCCAATGTTCTCTTTCTTTCAAACCAGTTCGCCTAACGGTGGCTAATTATCGGTATTATGTATATAATACGACCTATAAACAGAACAAAAAGCACTCTACCTCTGTCCAATATATAAATAAGTCTGGGGCGAGACGGAGTAGGCCACAAAATATAAATGATGACAGTGATTTGTTTGTCCAAAAAAGAAAAAGGGTCGCCGCAGGAGAAAAGGCAACTCCCAACGCTTTTCTCACCTTTTTATTTTCCGTAAAATTCTAGTCATTGAAACGATGAAAGTGCAAAAAGTGATGCAAATCTGTCATTTCCAAGAATTTTCTCATTTTCCTCTCTCATCTCATCGTAGTCGATTTTCAAGAGTATGTTTCGTTGGGCTACGACGCTACGAACAAAAATTGTGTCGAATCGATCAAATTTCTAGAATTTTCCGATTGTTTATATCAATTCTACGTTTTTCGTTCATTCTGACTCAGTTCTCTTCCTAAATTTCACTTTTTTTTTCAGAAAAATGGCCGAAGCTGATATCGCCGTCATCGGATTGGCCGTCATGGGTCAGAATCTAATTCTGAACATGAACGACCACGGCTTCACCGTCTGTGCCTTCAACAGAACCGTCAAAGTCGTCGATGATTTCCTTGCCAATGAAGCAAAAGGAACAAAAATCATTGGAGCTCATTCGATTGAGGAGATGTGCAAGAAGTTGAAGAGACCTCGTCGTGTGATGATGCTCATCAAAGCTGGAACTCCTGTCGATATGATGATCGATCAAATCGTTCCTCATCTCGAAGAGGGAGACATCATCATAGATGGAGGAAATTCCGAGTATACCGATTCGAACGTGGGTTTTTTCTTTGTTCAGTTTGTTATCTAAACTATTTACTAAACAGTGATACTGTTGATTTTTCTTATTTATTTCCTGTTTAAACCAACAATTTTTGTTTTCAGAGACGCGCCGAACAGCTCGCAAACAAGGGAATTCTATTCGTTGGATGTGGAGTTTCCGGAGGAGAAGAAGGTTAGTTTTGAATTAAAAAATACTTCATTGGGATGAGACTGACTGGGATTTGGATTTGAAAAACTCGGAAGATTATTACGAGAAAAAATGCAAAAATGAACAATAATACTTCTATTTGTCACTAGAATTTCCGCTGTCGAGAGATTTTTGAGAATCTTTAGTTGAATTTCCGTTTTCAAGGGACTTTTGAGTTCGATAGCGCTCTGGAACTGGCTTGTTGATTACTGTTAGCCTGAAATAGTTTTGAATTTGAATCCAGTATTTCCTCGCCGTAGAACTAACCAAAAGGTGGCAAAAACTGCTTTATGATCCGATGGAGATGCTCCACGCATACAATCGTATTTGATTGGTTGCAACCATTCAGAGTTTTTCATCCAGTACAAAACTCGATCCTATAAAAATTCCAGTTTGACTTTTTCTTCTGAAAAATGTTTACCGTAAACGATGGAATTCTTTTCGGCACATAAATATCAGTATCCGGTTCGTATTTGTGAGTTGGTGGGAATCGTAGTGGAGGTTCGTTGAACTTCGAAAATGCTGCTTCCTTCGATTTGTGATTTGCCAATTCTTCAGTCTCCAGAACATCGTCGTAATCTTTTTCTCGTAGTTTATCTACATCATTCCAGTTGACACTATTCTCTGCAGTAACCCGGAAATTCAAGTCTCCAGTCCAAATAACCACCTGAATAAAAAGAAATGGAATAAAAAAAGTTTTTGAAGAAGAGGCTCAAGTATCGGAAGTGGTTGCTTACGTCAGAGGCGAAAATATGGCCTTTTTGAGTACCATGAAACTTGGCGAGCTGAGTGAAACAGAGTTCTCTGACTATTTTAGTGTAGTCTTGGACACGAAGTTGAGGTGTGGCGTCTGAAAAGAGAATGGAATTTGAGCATTTGTGTAGGAGGATGTTTCGTTGCTTCTTTCTTTATGTTTTCGAGAAACTCACGAGACAAATGGCATCCGATGAGCACAATAAATCTCTGATATAACCGAAGACACACTCCGATCGCACCTTTCGTTCTCACTGGTTTTGCCACGGTTCCAGATGGAATGAATAACGGTTGAGGCTCTGAAAATTAGTGTTATTGAACTATTGGAGTTGTCAGAACGCTTACGAATCGCATATCGGATGTGTTTATGTCGTATGAAGACAATGACCATTTGACTCCAAGCTCTGTGAGACAGATAGAGACGATGTCCATGAAGAAGTGGCTCCAAAATTCTGCGAGCATCCTCGTGAAACGTTCTGAAACAAAAACAGAATTTACTGTTGTCTTCCAACGTTTTCAACTAACGGTGCTGTTGTTGGAATTTCTTGAAGCGATATGAAGAATATGTCACTATCTATTTCGTCGTTTCTGTCTCTTATTTTCTGTGCGAGATGATTCAAGACTTTCGCTCCTTTCTCGTTGATATTCCAAGTCACTGTACAAACTTTCAGTTTTCTGTCTCCCATTGCTTCAATTTCCTCGTAGCTGGCAATTGGGACATTTCCGAATCCTTTTACAGATGGTCTAAAACTCATTCGGCTTGAAAGAGGGAAAAAGAACGAATTGAAAGTATAAGTGGCACTTACGCAGGGTTCGGTGTGTCAATGCAGTATGTCCAAGTGCCGTCGCTGATCTCGTTGACTGAAATAAAAGGAATGAATTTCCAATTGGGGGCAATGAACAATAGGATTATGTGAAGCAGAGGGATTAGGGCTGCTTACATGCGGCATTACGCAACGTGGCAGGTTGAGAAGAAGAGCGAAGCGATGCTGGATGACGGCTTCCAGAGTGTGACGTCTCCTGTGTAGATTCAGTTGAAGCCTGTGATTGAACTGGTGTAGTTACTGTTGAAGATGAAGATGACGTAGAGGATACCGATGGAGAGTTGGCATCTGAATTTAGAGAAATTTTGAAGGGAGTCTGACAATAAAGTGTCAAGTTTGAAGCAATGCTTACCCATTTTCCTTCTTGTTCTGAATGGTGACGCCCAGAGAATAGAAAGGTTTCGAGGGGTGACTAAGTTATTGGAATTTCTTGTTTTTCTACTTTCGAGAGGAAAAAAGAGAAAGTGGACAGAAGGAACAGAAACAACGAATGGCGGGCGCCAAGCGACGACAGGCAAAGACCGTGGGCGCTCTCGTCACTGCCTCTGGACGAAGAGATAGAGGGCTTCGAGAAAGAAAATAACCGCTGTACTTTTGTAAAAAAAAAACCACAGCTTTTCTTGTTCGTCGGTGATAAAATGAACAAGTTTAATAGCCGCCGACCCCGGTGGGGGTGCTTGCGGGTGTTGAATGTTATATAATGTTATGTAGATTTCAATGTGCAAAGAGAAATGGGAACAAGTGCAGAGAGAAGGAAACAGATGAAAAGAAGAGAAAAGAAACGCAGGGATAGAGAGAAACGGACGTGAGAGAAGAAGTAGAAGAAGGTGAATTGGTCTTTCGTAAAGAATTCTGAAGTTGGAAACACACACTTTGTGTTGCTAGGGGGGCACCGACTTCATTCGACACGGAGAACACTTGAATTCTTGAATAGAGATGGCATGTTCCTACTTCTATTCCCTTCTTCAAGTGGCTTTTTTTGTTTTTTTTTAGGAAAAAAAACATCTGGGAATATTGAAAATCATCATGTCCAACGTTATAATTACAATCTCCTCTTCATGTTTCTCACTTTTAAAACTCACGGAAATTGGAATAGGACGTAGACCATTTGAATATAAACATTTCCAGACAATTTTTGTGGTTGACTCCAAATTTGAGAATGCTTGTCTGGGAGAAGTAGAGAGAGTGAAAGGCGGAATCAAATCAAAAGAAATGTGGCCACAAAATATGAGAAAAAAGGAGGGCGAGAAAAAAATGTCATGGGATACCGATGAATGCATGATTGAATAGGAGAAGAGATATGCTAATTGATTTGAAAAGAGCATCGATACATGACAGCCACGAATATTTGAAAGAATTTATGGAAAAGAAGAGACCGAGAGATCGAATGAATTAGTAATTTTCGTTTGAAAGCTTGTGCCCTTTCGACGTTTGGGTTTTGCTTCCTATAGAGCTTCATTGTTCTTTTTGTACAAAATGACCAACATGATATCAGAAAGAATAACTAGAAACTCACCTGCTTCCCTTTGAATTTCAGACGTATTTGAAAGATATCTGAAAATTTCAAACACTCACCAAAAGTATAACTTCGATAGAACAGTTTTCGCATCATCTTGCTCCAAGCGAATAGAGGTTCTCCTCCAATCAGAAGAAACAAAATGAGAACTTATTTTCCCTTGGCTCCTTTCCTCCGTTTCTTTCTAAGCGTTTATCGACAAAAACGTTGAGGATGTTTTATCGTTGTGGTTGTCGTGAATCCCGAGAGGAAGACATCTGGAGAAAATGTACGAGAAGGAATGGGAGATTTTCGTTGTCAGAAATGAGAAGAAAAAGAAAAGGACACAGAAACCTTTGGCAGAAAAAGAAGAAGTGAATATTCCAATGGCAAAATGACGAGAAAAGAATGACAAGAGGAAGCACTTACCGGATTAGGATGGAATTGTCATAGGAACGAGTTGTTGGCAATAGACATTTATGGTTTTAATCTTTGTCATTCCAAACTACTGTAGAATTGCCATGTTTTTTCTGACAACTGTCTGTGAAGAAAGACTTTGAAAAAGTAACCGAGACTACTCAACTCCTACTACTTGTGTGCTCTACGAGCCCATTTTAGGAGACATAGAGCCAATTCCCTATCCTCCGTCGCCTCTTCGTCTTCTTCTTCTTCTTCTTCTTCTTCTTCTCCTTCTCCTCACCGCCGCTGATACGTACGTTGATTAGAAAAAGCAACGGAAATTGGGAGAAGAGAAGACGGCTTTTTTGTCGGCTCTCTGTGAGATGTGTATGTGCTTGCTGCTTCTCGCCCACTCCTTGGCGCATAATTAGAAGAACAAAAAAACTAGATAACGTAAAGGGAATAGCAATTTCCTGGTTTTCGTTTTTTTTTGGGAGGAAACGACGTCGATGGAGATTGGATACAAGCTCTGTCAGAATGAAGCGAAAATTGTAGTATCTGCAAAATTGTATAGGGAAGGCAAAGAAAGAAGTGGCAAGATTTAGAAAATGTATTCGAAGTAGACATCTTCGGAACATTTGAATTATTATTGTAGGTGGGAGGATACAAAATGACGGTGCTCTCGACAACAATTAGATTTCTTGTTGTTCAAATTTAATTTATTCAAATTTCAAAATGAAACATTTTTCCAGGAGCCCGATATGGACCATCTCTCATGCCAGGAGGAAACCCAGCCGCATGGCCACATCTCAAGGATATCTTCCAGAAGATATCTGCCAAATCAAACGGAGAACCATGCTGTGATTGGGTTGGAAATGCTGGATCCGGACATTTCGTCAAGATGGTTCATAATGGAATCGAATACGGAGACATGCAACTCATCGCTGAAGCCTATCATCTTTTGAACAAGGCCGTCGAGTTGAATCATGACCAGATGGCTGAAGTTCTTGACGACTGGAATAAGGGAGAATTGGAATCTTTCCTTATCGAAATCACCGCCAACATTCTGAAATATCGCGATGAGAAGGGAGAGCCAATCGTGCCGAAGATTCGTGATTCCGCTGGACAAAAGGGAACTGGAAAGTGGACTTGTTTCGCTGCTCTTGAATACGGACTCCCAGTTACTCTTATCGGTTTTAAATCAATCAATAATTCATTAATCAAAAATTTCATTTTCAGGAGAAGCCGTCTTCGCCAGATGTTTATCTGCATTGAAGAACGAGCGTGTTCTTGCTTCCAAACAACTACCACGTCCTCAAGTGTCCCCAGATACTGTTGTTCAGGACAAGAGAATTTTCATCAAGCAAATCAGCAAGGCTCTTTATGCCTCGAAGATTGTGAGTTACGCTCAAGGATTCATGCTTCTCGCCGAGGCTTCGAAACAACTCAAATGGGATTTGAACTTCGGAGCGATTGCTTTGATGTGGAGAGGAGGATGTATCATCCGTTCCAGGTAACAATTCAGAGATATCAACCAGAAGTTAACGAAAATTTAACAGATTCCTCGGAGAAATCAAACGTGCTTTTGATAACAACAAGCAACTTTCCAACCTTCTTCTCGATGAATTCTTCACCAAGGCCATCGCAGAAGCGCAGGTTTGTTATCAACTTGGAACCGTAGTGGCTAGTACAAATTGTGATGAAACGGAAGGAGATATTGAATTCCGCATTCCGTGGAGGTCAAAATTTGACTTAACTTTATTTTTTCACATGTATCAACTGTAATATTTTGACACTAACAGGAACAAAATTTATTCGAAAAAAAAAATCAAATTTTTATCATAAGTCAGAACACAGACTGACGTCAATCCTATCTGTTCTATAAATCGGAACATCATAAATCTTGTTCAGGACTCGTGGCGCGTCGTCGTCTGCTCAGCCGTTCGTCTCGGAATTCCAGTTCCAGCCTTCTCATCGGCACTCTCTTTCTATGACGGATACACCAGTGAGGTAAATGAAACCGTCACGATCTCCGCGTCGTTTCATGTTTATTTTGCACTGTAATTCATCAGTTAAAGTGTAAAAAACGAAGGAGAGATGGGTACACGTGAATTTCACTATTCAAAAAAGGATTCGTTCTGTGATTCTCTCATCATGTTTTTAATTATCACACGTGAATTCATGCCCACACAGTTTGCCGAACTTGACCGGCATTGGCTGGCTGCCAAGTAAACTATCAGACTGATTAACAAAACATGTTTCATGAAAACACAGACATTCTTTTCCTTTTCCAGGTCGTCCCAGCTAATTTGCTCCAAGCTCAAAGAGACTACTTCGGAGCTCACACCTACGAACTTCTCGGCCAACCGGGAACCTGGGTTCACACCAACTGGACCGGACACGGAGGACGTGTTACATCTAACACATACAATGCATAAGTAGTTCCAAACGAAATTATACGTTATATTAACGTCCACTATAATTATATTCAACTCGATTAATTCCTCATTGCTTTTTCACCCCTTTCCAGCCTTTTACAGATTTTTTTTTCAATTGCTGTGATCGATTAGTGTTTTTATTTTAACCTCTTACTACTAAATACTTCCTTCTTCGTTTCGTTTTTTTGCAGTATTCGTTTGTCCGTTCGTGTGAAATAATAAACTGTTCTATGGTTTGTTTTGTCGTCTTTAGGGGAGCAAGGTAATCACAGACTGTCACGATGAGCACAATCATTATGTCAAAAAACATTTGGATTAGAAATCAGAAAGATTAAAAAATGAGAAAAAAGAAGGCGACGTAACGATTCTGTTTCAGACAAAAAGTTCAACGATTCACATGTTTTCTGTCTCTTTTTCAGCAAAATCACTTCCAATTTTTCGATTTTTTGATAAATAAAAAGTAGGAAAAAGACTATTTCCGTTCACAATTTGTTTCATCCGTTAACCGGTTTTTCTTAAAATTTCAAAAAATTTCAATTTTGACATTTTGGATGAAACGTGTCAATAATAATCTCTTTCTTCGTCAATTGAAGAGAAATCGTCATATTTTGAGTAGAATTTATCCCAAAAATAAATGTTTTCTTGAGATTTTGGTGGGATAGTTCTCAAGAGATGACTCATTTTGTTATTTTGTTGGGTGGATCTCTGAAATGGATAAACAAATAAGATATGAGAGTAGTCTACAAAGTTTAAAGATGAGAAACGGAGGAATTCCAGCGGTGTGATGAATAGGAAATCAGATGATATCAAGTGGATGATCGTTTTGGACGCTTCGAAGGAACGCCAGCCGTTTCATTAGTGGATACTAGAAAACTGATAATTGCTCGTCAAAAGAATTCATACTGTAGATTTGAGAAAAGACTTGCTTTTTTTTCAGAGTTTAGAATTTTCAAGATATCTGGAATGGTTTGGTTGGTACTGTTTCAAAACAGTCCGTATTGAAATCGGTAAGAACTAGAACCATATGATTCAACCAAAAGAGCTGAAATAAGTTAGAATATTGTAGTTGAAACCAAGGCTGTCAAAAAAGCCGTGGGGCAATTTTATATCACAGCCATGTTCGAAAATTCGGCCCATTTGGTTAATCCGTGGCCTCGGCGGTTTTGAAAGCCGCGGCCGGCCGTGACAGAATTGGTTGAAACTGAAAAAAGATGCAGGTGATTCGATCAGGAATCGCCAAAGTTGGAGATAATTCTACTATAATTGATGTTCAGATACGAGTTGATAAACGAAATGGTAACACTTGTCCCAGTTCTATTCCCGGTATCCAATTCTATAAAAACTTGCTTCAAATCCTCCCCAAAAAGTGATTTCATCTCTTAACAAACCCCTCCGATCAACACGATTTTTGAACCGATCTGATCTCATTTGCTTTCTGTGAACCAACTTCGTCGACACCTGCAAAGTACGCCTACAAACCATGATAGTTGATTTCCGTACAAAATTCAGAAGTTAATGATTCCATGTTATCAATGCAAATTTCTGTTTAGGTGATTTTTATGTTTCCTTTTCTTTTTCCAATTTCGTATAGTTTCAGCAAATAAACAAAGACAATTTTCAATTTTTAAAACTTTATGAGAATTCAGAAAAACGGCACCCGTTTCGAGTCGAATTATACCATTCAAAAAGTGAATGGAATAGTCATAGAGAAGCGATCAACATGAAGAAATGTTGGGGTCATTGCACACAAAGAAAATGGAAAAGAACTGGTCATATCACCTCAAATAAAGGCGGGTCAAGCGGGTCAAAAATAACATGAAAATGGTTAGAAAAACAGAAAAAGCAGGGGGAAATGATGAGTTCTGAAGTTAGAACTGTCAAGTGAGATTTGAATGTAAAGCAGTTGAGATGAGAATCGAATCGGGAAGTGAGAAAATGAGATGAGAGAGTTAGAGAATTGGAAGTTTAATCAGAGAGATCTGGAGAACTGATCGTCCTTCGGAGAGCCGACTCTCTTGCTTCTTGAGCTGCTCTCAATGAATTTCTCACTTTACGTTCGAAATCTGCATCCTTGACAGCTTCAACAGCTGGATTCACTGCGACAACTGGTTTCTTCTCATCGATTGTCTCCACAGTCTTCTCACTCGATGAATCGTCGTCTCCAATCTTATGAGTATAGGCGAACTGGTCCTTTGTTGGGAGTTGGTAGATCACATTCTCCAATTCTTCAGCCACAGTCGACACGTTCATCTTAATCTTTTGAGACCATCTCTGAGCTCGGTTCATTTTCTTTTCATCACATTCTCCGAGTTCGGCTACGATTTCTGAAAGAAAAAAGAGGTTATTGTTATTGTTTTTTCGGCGACTGTTATCAATTTTCAGATTAGAAAAGCAAGTTGCTTCCCTTCCTGGTTGTGGTTATGATGACCACCAAAACAAGTGGTGTTATCAGTCAAAAAGAAGAAGAAGATTTCTGATCTCTTACCTTTAGTCTCTTCAACTTTAACTCCACGAATCCACAACCACAATCTGACGATGGGAGCACGTTGTCCTGGTTTTCTTGGGAGAACGATGAAGAGAAGAAGTTGAATGAAGGCGAGAAGTGAGCCGACTCCATTTGGGAAGATAAGATAGAAGTCGTTCTTGAGAAGACCGTACAAGAACCATTCAGTTGACACGAGGAAATTGGCAATGCACAATGGAAGAGGAAGGGTTGAGGTAGCCCATCGACGGATGACGACTCGGATTCCACCGAGTGGAGCGGCAAAGTCAGCGATGTTGAGAGTAAGGCAGACGATTCCGAGTGGATGGAAGATCTTCATTCCGAAGAAGTGAACTCCCAGAACCAATGAAGTACAGATTCCGATGACACCGAGTACTTTCAATGTGATCCAAAGCTTCTTCTTGGTCATGCACCAATAGAAGATTGTGTAAGTAGTGTAGAGGATCACTTGACATCCGGTAACCCATTTCACAGTTCCATCATTTTTCAACCATCCGTATGTCATCCAACAGCATCCACCGACAACTCCCATAAGGAATGGAGCTCCGGAGATTTCCTTTGTGTCTTTTCGTTTCCAGATTTGACGACATATTGGACTGAAATTGAATGAATGAAATTTCAAAAACGAGAAAAAAAGAAATGAAAAAGAAACTTACATTCCACAGAAGAAGAGACCGACTGTTGTGAAGAAGGCAAGAATAGAAAGAAGATTCAAGAATGAGAATCCTTGAGTGAAAATCTCGAACATGATGTTCTGAGAGTCGAGTGTGCTAGAAGGCACTTGTTAACAGAAAATAGGCAGAAGACTGGCCCCTTCCGATCGACTCTCACTCACTTTTGTATCATCTCAATGTCTCGCTCCGCCCATCTTTTTTGAGAGAGACCTTCGGCGGAGAGAAGGAGGGGCATATGTCTCCATCTACAGAGTGTGTATTGTGTTCGGTCTCTTTCTCTAATTGTATCCAATTGAAAAGAGTTTCTCAACTGAGATCTCTGAGCCTTTTCGTGAGCTGTATGACTATTCGTATGACTCATGCAAATAGTAGACCGTTATTCTAGAAAACTGAAATGAGAAAACAGAATGACCAGTCAGTGGCAGCTCAAATCGTTGTGGTCATCTATAGTACGGTAGTCGGAGAATTCGGAAGACATCTGAATAAAAAGGAGCTCAGAGTCCGTGTGAAGAATCTAGGATACAGAAAAAATCTGCTTGAAGACGTGCGGTTTCTGAATTGTTGTTGGAGAATCTGTGTTTTCGAATCGTTTCAAAAATGTTTAGGTACAAACAATTCAAGGTTTCAAAGGCTAAAAAACCAAACCAAAACTGTTTTTTGGTTCTGAAAACTTGGGGAAAATTTAGATGTCTTACAGTCTGTTTAACTCAAGAAGACGAGAGCGCGGAGATGTTTCCGGCAGAACAAAACCAACAGTATTCAACGCTAGTTAAACCAAAACCCAATTTTCCCCAAAACCGCGGATCGGTTCTTGCCTGTATTCTAAATTTCCGTCTGAAAGGTTCAGAATCTTTGAAACATGCTGGGACATTTCTGAAAGTATTCTCCTAGTATGAGACTTCATAGTTTAGACTCATCCCTGTTGAACCATCCAAGCGCGCCCTGAGATTCTCTGAAAAGTCACGTATCCTACCGTAACCCTCACCTTCCCATTATCAATCAGTAGTCTCTCCACCTCACCACCCCACCTTCCTCATCATTCAAACAATTTCTAGAATCGATTCTTACTGTAATAAACGTATAATTCTAGACATGAAGTGTTCTCTTATAAACAATAAACAAAAGAGGGAAAATATGTATATAATGAAGAAAAGCGCGATGAAATCATTGGTGATCAGAAGGAAGGCGATACGAATCCCTCTCCATGATTTATAACCAAACCGCCCGTGATGGAAAAGTTTTTGCAAGTAGTTGAGATAAAGCGTCATATCAGTTCAAACAATGCTTCATGGCCGAATTATCTCTCTTCCAGAGATGTCTAGTCCATTGTTTTTTTGTTGCTAGTTAATTCGTAACTGCCAGATTGTGGAGTGTGAAGAGACCAACTAGTACGTAATAGGAAAACACGACAAGACAAGTTGTTTGCCAATGCTCGTTGCTCTCGTTGTCAATCACTGATAAGAAGTTACGTCAGAAGAACATATGCCCTCGTTAAACGACTTCATTCGGAATGGCTTATATCACAAGAAGACATAACAAACACCGAAAAAAGAAATGGAGAAGAAGTGGACGAATTCTGGGCAGTCAACGTCATCTAAAATATCACTGAAGATAGACTGAAGAAGACTGCACGTGTACCGGCCATGTGAAGATGAAAGTACTTATCACATGGAGAAGAAATTGAGAGAGAATTTGTAATTTATGACACCTTCTTCATCTCTTTTTTATGGTTAGAGTACGGTTGTCTGTCGAAGACTAAAGGGAAGTGATATTGAGATCAAGGACTGGTCCAGTTGGGGACAAATGAGAACTTAACGAACTGTGGGGTGGATAGGTGCGTATTTTGATTCAGGGGTTATTCTATTGTATCTTCTTTTTTTAGTGTTTCCGGTAGTGACATAATATTTGTTACTCATTGGCAAATAAGTAGTATTGTACCTTTTCTTGGTTGATTAATGTTTGGAGAAGGGCATGATAATGGACCTAACCGGATGGGTTCTGATGGGGTATTCGCGTATTGGATAATGATTTTCTTAGTTGCTTTGGGATCCTATTTTTTGTAAGAGCTATTTCTAGTTAGTTACATAAGGTCGGCGTGATCAACAAATTGCCAACTGACAAATCAAAAGACCTGAAGTTGGATGGGATTTTCCTTTAATTTAGGATTTTGTGAATTTCGGATCTTACCACGTCAGAAGAAATATTGTTTTACGTGATTCGATACAAATACCAGAGTCTAGTACACTCTAGGTTCCGTGGTGTTTTTACTAAACATCATCAGAAATGAAATTCAAAACATAAATCTTCAGAGAGATCGTTATAAAACTATTTTCCGATGTCTGAAGTATACGATAACTAGCTATCAGTTCTAGGTACGGTATCAATCGAAACGTCATCCTCATAAATTTTCGTCCAGAATCTTTCTCTCCCGTTCTAACCACTAAACCACATGCCACTACTATCAATTCTCCCCATTATTTTTCTTTTCATTCAGATAGCCTCGTGATAGATGCTTAGAAGAAGACGTGCAGTTCCATCAACGATTTCAATGTTTTCACAATTCACAATTCTTCTTTGTGTCCATCAGGTGAAACCATATGGGTACTTCTGAATCCGTCTTACTTGACTGTCCATCTTGTTTGCGGGAAGAAAACAAGAATTGAAATATGACCAAATGATGGACCACAGTTTTTGATCTACTTCGAGAGCCGCGCCCTGTTTAAAATATCTGCAAAGGGTGGGTAATTGGAATGATATCATTCGATGGGGGCAAGATGCTTCAACTTTTACTTTTCAAGGTATTACACTCTTGAGAAGAAGGGGAAGCAACTGTGTAATCAAAAATTGTCCTTTGATCTAGGTACTGTAAATTGCTGAAACTGAAATAATTCAGAAGTCATCAGGGGATTCACGTGAATGTCTCTGAATCCAGACTGATCTCTTAGTATGTTTTTGTTTATGGCTCATTGTTCTCTGGTTCATTCCTGGTGTCTTCGATACATGTCAACTGCCTATTTTCCGTGAAAAAAGCCAGAAAGTTTATTCTATTTTTGCTGCCCGAGAACTCAAATTAGATCAATTTCACCGACGATCTTCAGAAGTCATCCCCATATTTGTTGTGATCTTTCTCTTTTTGAGACACCAATTGACACATGTACTGTATTTAGTTGGCACATGGCCAGAGGACAAACAAAAACGACACTAGACGAAGGGAATGGAGTAGATAGGGGTCCAAAACTGGATCCATCTTCTCCTTTCTTTTTCTTTTTCTTATCAGTTTTGGGTGCGCGACGTACTCGACAAAACGGTGTGGGGTCACTATGATAACAGGGAAAAACGATGAAGAAGACGTGGAATGGAGTGATAGCCACCGACAGAATAAATAGAAAACGAGAGAATTCAAGGTGAGATGACGTGGAATCAAAAAGAAAAAGAAGGGAAAAGGGAACGAATCAGTAATCAAGCAGATCAAAAACAAATTGAAATATATCGATATTGTATCGTTGCAAATGAGAAAAAAGATATATTGAGAAGATGTTTTGTTGGAATTTTAGTGTGGTTGTTGTGACTTTGGAAGCGTTTTTATTGAAACAAAAACATTTATTTTTGATGAAAAAATTAGAAGAAGATAGCATCAATCACCAGAAATATCAGTATCAAATGGGGAAAAGAAATAGCAAAAAGGGCATGGGGATGAAACATTCAAGTGATAAAACCTACAGAATTGGAAACTCTGTTATCACTTGGGAATCGTAGGAAATCGTATTTCGTACTTGTAAAATGAAGTGAAAAACTGCAACAATGGAGCTTTAAGTTTTCCATGCACTTCTCAATATACTGGGAAGCTGAAAGAATATTGATTCGAAACAGATCTCAAACTTTTATCTGATTGGAAAGTTGAGTTCGTAATATCTATGTACAACATACTTTTTGAAACACTTCATCTTCAATCATCATCAGATTTATTTGTATCCTGTTCAAAATCTGCCACTGATTGTTTTGATATTTTAGGGTAGTGACTTACTGTCATAGTTTTACGGAATGATATTTTTCGATTTACGGAATTCGGAACCGGAATAATAAATAACTCGGATCCGGGAATTTCGGAATCCAGAACTCCGAATGATTTGGTAAGTTTGCAAGACCAAGTCCTTTTTTAAAAATGTTTTTAATGATAAATGAAGTTTGAAACTACTTTTAAAGACCAACACCGGAATAGAAGTACTGTTTTTATTTTTCGGAATCGGAATCCGGAACCGGAATAAAATTTTCAAAATCCGGAATCCGGAATCCGGAAACGGAATAAAAAAAGCCCGGAATCCGGACAACTATGCTTACTGTGGATCGGAGCAGAAGAGCTCGAAAAGTCCTCCGCCTTACCATTTCAGTCAAAACCATTTTTGATCTTTTGAACATTCTTGCCCATTTCATCTTTTTTTCCAGTTTTTTTTTCCAGAATCGTCTATCTTCTGCACACGATTTTCGAAAGTTGCATGGCTGTACTTTTTGAATTGGAGCTAATAAAAATGAAGACACAGTCCGACAACATTCGGAAAAGATACGATTATAAGTGGCGAGTTTCCCAGAATAGAATTCCTTACTCTTTGAAAATAGGAAGTGTCTGAAAGAAGAAAGTAAAAAAGGGATCAACAGTTTAAACTTTAAACCTAATAAATTTATTCATTAATTGTACTATGAAATTAGACACACACAAATTCTCAATGTTTTGCTCTATGGTAGTTAACTCTCGGGTTTTCTTCTTCAGGAATGAACGGAATAAAAGCATCCAAACCAGGAGATCTTCTCAATTGATGCATTGACATATCAACTGAATACACGCATTGCATCTGATTTACAAACTTCTCAGTGTCCATCAGTCCTTCTCCCAGCGAAGTGAGTTCATATATTCCCATATCAGCCATCATACTCTCTGGAATCTTTCCAGATGGATGTCGAAGCTGCACAAATTTCCTTGGTTCAAGTATTCCGTCATTCGATATTCTTCTCTTTTCAGTCACATCAATGATAGTGAATCCACTTCCATACGATTGATTATTTTCTTCTGGATTTCTCAGTTTGCAAACCAATATTATTTTCTTTTCAATTAGATTTCGAAGATTAGAATAAATGCCTTCTGCATTGAACGGAAGACATGATTCAGCTCCATTGTCGAACCATTCCGGATTTCTTCCTGTTACGTGAAACATGGATTTTATGAGAAGACCAGTCTCAATTTGCTCGTAACCTCCACAGAATCTGAAATTATACGCAATTAAAGTAAAATCTTTTACAATTAGAAACGCCGAAAACTTTTTGGCAACTTTTCGGTAATAAAAGTCCGAATTTCTTCTATTTTCGTCCCAAAACACTATGTGTGAAGGTCTATTAGTGTAAAATCTTCAATGAAATATCACTCACTTAGCATAAGCCTTTTCCATCAGAGGATACCAAAATACATCGTCCACTTTTTGAGCATACTGTAATGCTCCACAAGGTTTTATTGGTAGACGATCATCAATTTCTATCGTTTTTAATTGTCGCGTTTCATCGTAAAATTTGAAGTGAAACTTTCCTGAAAGAAATAAAAAAAAGTTATTTGTCTACTTTTGATAAGTTATGTCAATAGATAAGTGTTATAAGCGGTCAGTTCGTGAAGCAATTCTATTAAACTTCGATCAAATAAAAGTTTGAAAAACCACGTTGCATTATAATCTTCAAAAAAACTGACCTGTATATTCACGTTCATCGAAACTTTGCTCTTCCACAATTTTATGAAAACTGATCAAATCTTTGGTAAGACTGGAAACAGCAACAAGAAAGAATCCAGCATGTGTCCCATTTATCTCAGTTCTCCGCTCGAAATGGGTTCTCCAATCATCTCGTCGAGAAGTATTGAAATTCAATCCAAAAAACTTTGGGAATGCAACCAGGTCATGCGGTCTCTTGGTATTTCCTTTTATCGGAAATTCAGGGTCTTCATAGAAAGTCATAGTAAAATAGTGTTTAGAGAGAAAACTGATAAGAATATATAGTGGACGGAAAAAAGGAAGATGAGCTTATCATCTGAAACATTAAACTTGGACAAATGTTGTGGTTTCGGACGTAGTTTTTGCAAAACTTTGATCCTTTCGGTTAACTGTTGTTGGTGACTAATCAACTTAAATATGTAATTGTGATAATGGAAACGGAGTTTTACATCCTGATTGAACAGAATTTCGGAAGGAATACGAAGTCGGCAGCTCATAAATTGGAGTGAGTCATGAGTTTCTGTGAAAAGAAAATATGCCAGAGTTCAACCGATTTATGTTTCAATCAAAACGTTTTAATGAGTTGGAACACATTCAATATTGGAGATTTTTGATTGTCAAAAGTACGAAATTTGGTAACAGAAAATCAGGAAATTCGGATATCTCACACTTTGGCCAGAATCAGATCAAAATTGTATGAATATTTGTGAAAAAGGTAAAAGTTGAATAGAACGAAATGCCAGCACATTTATCAAAATTTTCAGTAAGAGATAGTACAATTTCTATTGTGTCTTGAATTGATGCACATCGTGGGCTGATTTTACTCAGAGTGGTGGCGTTCGTGACATGAAATGTTGCTTCGATGAACGTTTAGAAGTAAAATTCTTCGCGATAGCCGGTAGTTTCAGAACCGTTTTTGAGCTACTGAAACCAAGGATCATCAATTTACAAATATAATTTTTGGGTTGATATTTGAATAACTTTCTTTTCCAGATGAATATTTTTTCTAAGATGGGACAATATTCCAGTTAGCTGAATCAATCTTAAACAATTCTCCAATCCACCCGAGACCATTCAACCATGTCTTGTGCAAAGTGCACCAACAGATTCACCCACACATTTCAACCATCTGGATAAACTTTTCATTTTTATAAACTGAGCCAACTCCTTATGACTTTCCCTCACTTCCCACTTGTTTATCATTCACACTTCTTCAAATACCTAACTTAACGTACTTTTCAGTATTTTTCTGTTCCAACCGTCCAAAATATTTGCATAGACTGTGTTGGTCAGTGCAAAAAGATCCGCTTGCTTCTTCTTTTTTCTTCTTTTGAATGTTTGATTACTGTCCGTCCGGAGAGAAAAAAGAAGGAACCCAACTCAAACAAACAATTTCTCGCGCTCCCTGCCCAGGAAGCAGTTTTGACACATTTCCCACTTGGATCGTAACCACGTGGGAGCTTGATTTCTTGTCATTACCGTAATCATGGTGTTTGTCGTTAAGGAGCTTAGTTGCTTGAAAACTAGATTCTAACTGTTTTCTTCTAATACTCTCAGATGTGTTCTTTTTGAGTCTGCCGAAAAACTTTATGATCAGAGCGAATTCATGTTACCATATTCTCAATTAGGACAATGCGCACCCTCATACTTTGACAATTTTCTCATCAGTTTCCAAAACTTGTCACTCTTTTTTTGTGATTTCATGTACGCAAAATGTGAACAAGATTATTGCGCACTGCAACTTGTTCAAAATATTCTTTCTGTTTTTCATCTTTTTTCAACATTGGCATTTCACGAACGTTCAACCTATTTTTGGTATCTATCTACTGAAGATATCCAACTTATCTTTATCTCTTCGAAGTTTCTGTTGGTTAGAACCAACGCCTTATGATAAAAACAATTAGGATGTTTCAGTTGTTGAACCAGTACAGAATTATCAAGCTGCAATTATTAACGTTCATTAAGTAACATTTCTTTTCAGAAAAATTCAAATAATTAATCTGAGAATAGAGAAATCCTTTTTTTCATTAAAAAAAATTCATTTTTCTTGTCTAGCACTCGTCAAAAACTCTCAGGAATTGTGATTTTCCAAACTAATTTTTGAATTTTAAACGCCGGGCCGAGAAAAACTCCAATTTCGGCCCAGACCGTTACAAGTTTGTGGTTTTTAATTGAGAATAATTAACTATGATTGTATGTCACATAACGAGGGATCTGTAACAAGTTCAAGAGTACCTACCCACCCCGGCGAGTTCAAAAAGTCCACACCACAATTTATTCTAAACTTCTGTTTTTCTTTTTCTCTTTTATTCCGAAAGTATTGTCAAGGATGACATGCATACATTCCAACCTGTAACTCTATTCTTCTCTCTTTTTTCCTGTACAATTCCTTCCAATTTCTTCAATTCAACCTAACAAAACGAAGAACACATTCCACTGTAATTGCACAATTTGGCAACATACCATTTCCTTCTTTTTTGAATTCGTTCTTTCTTCTTCTCAGAAAAAAGAAACGAAAGATGGGGCGGGAGGGGACACTGTATTTCAGAAACAGTTTGTTCAAATTGCCCGCAATTTCCATCTACTTCGAATCGCCTCGTTTTCAGTCGTGTCCTTCTAAAATTGTTGTCATTTTCTCCTTTTTTCTCTTATTGGTCTTCAAAAAAAGAAAATAAAAGATAAAGGCGATGTTCAGTCAGTGTGTTTCTCTCCTTCCTGTTCCATATTGTTATTCATTTATTTTGTTTTTTAGTTCCTCCCGTTTTTGAGGTTTTATCTGATTGTTACCTGCCTGTATGCACTCCAAAAATTGACTCATTCCCTGTCTTCAACACGCAAAAAACAATACAAATTAGACATTCCATTTCCCTTTCGTTTCTCATTTCAAATCTCCCAAAAAAGTAAAAAATTCCCAGTAATATAAAGTTCGTCGGTTGAAAAAAAGAGAAAACCCATTTGAATATTCATGAATTCTTTTCCACTTCATAGTACAGTTCAAATTCTCTTTTTTCATCCCATTTCTACTGTCAAACATAGTATTTCGGGAGAAAAAAACGCGTTTTATTCGGTTGTAAATGTGGTGAGCTGTTTGAGACATGATGGTGGTTGATGTTGTTCGACGAACTGTTTTCTAGGTCAATACAGACGAAAAAACGAATGAACGGGTAGGGAGAGAAATCGTTCTGAAACAGGTTACTTCTACTAGAAAATTAGAAAAGTTAAAAAGAATCAAAAAGTTTCAAATCGGTCATTTGGGAAGGGGCTAGGAAACCGTTTCAGTCCTCTATTTTCCTGCAATTCACAAAGATTTTCTAAAGAGCATTCCCTATTTTTTTAATTGCGCCCTATTGAGGTATAAAAATGCATAAACTGCAGAAAAATGACATTTCAAAATTTTATATCGGTAGAGTAGCTTTGGGTACTGTAATAATACAACTGGGTTTTCACAACTTCCGTCTTCCCAAAAGTCCTTTTTTCTCTGCTTTTCTTTCGCATGGTTTCCCGTTACGGTAGAGCGAAAATTCCACAGTATGAAATCATAACTAGATAACTCATGCTCAGAATAATAAATTCTAGTTTTGTAGTGCTAATTTTTTTTCAATTTTCTGAAGCTGAACCCTTAACATTCTAGTTTGAAAATTGATCTTCTCCGAACTTTCTCTTCCCATTAAAATATGGTAAAATTCCCGTTTTTTCCCTTTTCTCTCGGAACCCATAAAACTTCGTTTTCCCCTATCAAATCACAGCTTCTCCATCTTCTTTTTCCCCCTCCTCTACCATCATAAACACCACAATCATCATCATGTTTCCTTGTCTTTCCTCGCCCTCATGAATACACAATGTTTCCCTCCTCCTCATGTCATCTGAATTCTCGACCCTCATTCCGAAACAGGTTTAAATATGACAGAGGTGAGTAGTGAAGAGAACCTTTCTCCTATACCATATGTACTACTACGCGTGTGTAACCAACCAAAAAATATTCGTGTGGTGGTGGCCTCTTCTCATCTGAATTCGTCTTCTTCCTTCTGAATCGTCTTCTTCTTGTTTTCTTCTCCCAACATCAAATGCCCTCTTCTTCAGTAATTTGTTGTTTCGTGTAAACCGTATATGGGTGCCACTCACCTTCAAAATGACCCCCGACCCGGGTCACCAGTTGACCATCAACCCACCGTAAGTTTTTGATATCAGGTTGATAATAACCGGTTTCTGTTGATTTCAGACATGGGGAGAAATGATCAAGAAATGGCCTAAGCAGACTTTTCTGATTGTTGGAAATGAGCTATGCGAGAGATTCAGTTTCTACGGAATGAGAGGTAAATATTCGAAAAAAGAGGCTAATTTTAGGCTAGTGAGAGCTTTGAAAGGTCCGATCCAGAAGCAGATTTCAGTCGCCTAGTTGATTAAAAGTTATAATTTCGATATTGGTTTTGATAACTTCAATATTTTTGTGGCTTTCTATTATTCCGGAGCATCTGCTCAAAAAGAAGAACGATCCCCATAATTGGCCTCCAATTTTAAATACATGTTCATTTTCAGCCGTCTTGACTCTCTACTTCTTCAACATCCTCGGATTCACACAATCCTCAAGTACAGTACTTTTCCATGCATTTACCGTAATCTGTTACACTTCTCCTCTTCTTGGTTCGATTCTTGCTGATGGATACATCGGAAAGTTCTGGTAAGTTTTTCAAAAGAATATTCTTTTAAGACTAATTTCTCTTTTAGGACAATCTTTTTCGTCTCTATTTTCTACTCCTGCGGTCAAATTCTTCTTGCGTTCTCTTCGATTGCGCCAAGTGAGAGTTCTCATCATCCGTAAGCTCTACACATCAACTCATTTGGTATCCTATCTCTATCTCATTTTTCAGATTCCTAGACCTGCTTGGTCTCCTGATAGTCGGTCTCGGTACAGGAGGTATCAAACCATGTGTCTCTGCATTCGGAGGTGATCAATTCCCTGCTCATTACACCAGAATGATCTCAATTTTCTTCTCAATGTTTTACTTTTCAATCAATGCTGGATCTCTTATCTCCATGTTCTTGACTCCAATTATGAGATGTGAGTTTTTCTTCAATTTTGAGTTATTAGACTAGAACAATTATTTTCAGCAATGTCCTGTTTCGGAGGCGATTCTTGCTATCCTCTTGCTTTTGGAATTCCAGCTTTTTTGATGATCGTTGCCACGTGTGAGTGGAGTTCGGCATAAAAATTCTGATAATCAAAATTTTCAGTGGTATTTATGTCTGGAAGTTATTGGTACAAAAAAGTTCCACCAAAGGAAAATATCATCTTCAGAGTTATTGGAACTATTGCAGTAAGTCGAAAAAAATTCAGACATTCCAACAAAATGAAATTGCAGACAGCTCTCCGAAACAAAGCCACTTCCTCTTCAACCCATCATCGTGCTCATTGGCTTGAATACTCTCTCGACGGACACGACTGTGCAATGTCTCCAGAATGCAAAGCTCTTCATGGGAATTGTGCCCAAAGAAGATACATTCAAGACATCAAACAACTCTTCCGCGTGATGGTCATGATGATTCCAGTTCCAATGTTCTGGGCTCTTTACGATCAACAAGGATCCACGTGGGTACTTCAAGCGATTGGAATGGATGCAAATGTATGGGGATGGGAGATTCTTCCAGATCAAATGGGTGTTCTCAATGCTTTTTTGATCTTATTCTTTATTCCGATTTTTCAATCGCTTGTCTATCCAGCCATCGAGAAATGTGGGTTCGAGTTGACGTGAGTTTAGCTAGGTTGGCTGAAAACAGACTATGAATATTTTCAGAATGCTTCGAAAAATGGGATGCGGAGGAGTGCTGACAGCCCTGGCATTCTTCGTTTGCGGAGTTGTTCAGTTATTTGTTAACGTAAGTACTCCCAGTTCGAGTTGAGCAAAAGCTGGAATTTTCAGTCTTCTCTTCCATACTTGCCAGCTGCAAATGAAGCTCACTTGACTATTATTAACACTCTCCCAACTTGTGATTTCAAAGTTCAAATTGATGGAAGAGAACCATTCGATATATTGAGTAAAACGGTAGAGTTCTCTTATCAAAACTCAATTCTCTTATCAAAACATTCAGGGAATCAACCCAGAAGATCTTGTAACCAAACCAATCAGTTTCACCGGGTCAACTGTGTTCCAGCCAAACATTACATTTGATAAGTGAGTCGATATATAATCATGGTCTTGTCTCAACCATAAACTGAATTCAGTACCTCTCCAAACTGTCCAAAGTTCACTGCCAATCCGACATTTGCCTCAGCCACTTCCTACGTTTTGACTCTCTCTCCAAACGGATGGACATACAATTCAGTGAATCCTCAGAAGCCGAAAAGTGGGAATGGAGAGTTTGGAATTGGGTAAGTTCAAGATGGATACGACACTTCATCGAGTCCCACTTTAGAATCAACTTAATCGTTCCATGCGATAAAATTCCATCAAACGTCACATGGGAAAAGTGTAACGGAACAGACGGATATTCTGGAAGTATTGCGATGTGTAAAGTAGAGAAAAATGAAGTCATGGAAACAGAAATAATCTGTAAACCAAATCAGAAAGGGTGCGTTTTTTAAAATAAATTATTTTTCACCACTCGATTCCAGAAAGTTCTACACTCTGACCAAAGCCAACCATCTCGAAGTTCATGATTACATCAACGGAAGTTCCAGTAACTATGGTAAAAGCTACGACACAGTTGACGCCAAACCGGGAACTTATAAGTTGTTCTATACCGATGATAGTCATAAAGTATGTCATGAGTATTTGAATAGTAGTACATCAACTTCTATATTTCCAGACATTCATCCCACTGATGCTTCCATCAATCGAACAAAAACATATGGGAGGTGTGTACCTGGTTACAGTTTCAACAAGGTCGAATGGAGATTCAGTAAGAGTTTATTTAGATGGGATGCCCTGTAAAAAAAATTTCAGGAGATCCTTGCTACCACTGAATCTCTCGTTTGCCACAATCGAGTAAGTATTCTCTGGCAAATACCTCAATACGTGATCATCACTGCCGGAGAAGTCATGTTCAGTATAACTGGTCTGGAATTCGCGTATTCTGAAGCATCACCTCAATTGAAATCAGTGGTTCAAGCACTTTGGTTGTTCACAACAGCTGTCGGCGATCTCATTGTTGTCATTATTTTTATGTTGAACATCTTTTCCGATGTGGTGAGTTTTTTTTTCAAAAAGTCTAGTTGAAAGTTTCTAGAAGGAAACTGCGTTCCCATAATTTTTCTGCACAGTGACAACGAGATTTTCCTCAACTAAAAACACCCGAAAAATATTTTCTTTTTCTCCTAAAAAGTCTTATCTCTATAATTGTTCCAGGCTGTCCAAATGTTTGTTTTCGGTGGAATCATGCTTCTCGTCATTTTTGTTTTCATTCTTCTCGCAATCTTCTATTATGAATACGCTGATTACTCGAATGAAGGCGAAGTTCTGACGGAGAAGATGATGGTCGATGATGAGCACACTCGCATTTGATAACTTTTATTTTCACAAAAAAGTGCCTTTAATATATAATTCATAACTTATTATTAACCCTCTCTCTGCTCATAGAGATTTCAGAGTCTACTGTGGAAATGTGTTTTTTTTAGAAAGTGTGAGTAGAGCGCATTTTCCAAGTAGGATTCTGAATCTCCCTCTGATTGCGTGTACATAAATTTATTAAATGAACAATTGTAAATTCGAGTAAAACTCCGTGAGAATCTTAAAAAAATCAAACCACGAAACAAACAAGCTTGAACGATTTGCAGCCTAAAACCAGAGATTTCCAGCAAGAAGAATGATCTTTAAAATTGAATTTCTCAACATTGGTCACAGGAAAAAAAGTTTACCCGAATCTCCAAAACGCAATTGCTATGACATGATGAGCAAAGTACCAACGTCACCCAAGACAGTCTGATTCTCTAAAAAACAATCAGCCGAATTCAATTAATTCCAAGTCTTTAGAACTCATCAACTATGACTCACACAAAAAGTGACGATTCTGTATTCTGGAAATTGTGTATTCTCTGAAACCCCCGTATTGAATATGATGATCTGAATGAGGTGTTTCAACAGATGATGTAATCACTCCCGGAGCCTCCTCTCTTCCTCCCACAACTCTCTTTCATTCCCCCTTTAAAACTTCTCTATTTCTCCATTTTTCCCAGTGAAACCATCCCATATGTTTCCTTTCTCACTTTGTACTTTTCCCGACTTCCGTTTCTTCTTTTTTGAAGTTTCCATAACTCTTCTCACTCTCTCCCCTTATTTCAATTGACCAATCACTTTGACCACTTACTCCTCTCCCCTCTCAAAAATACTTTTTCAAGTGTCTGTTGACTGATTGATAAGGAAAAGTGGTTTGAGAGCCAACTGTCAATTTAGAATACCCCTCTGATATCTTTCATTTTCATCACATGAATTCCCCTTTTCATGCCACGAAAACCTGTCAAAAAGTGCTCTTTTCGGGCGGTATCATGTGTGTTTAATCCGAACTGATAGTCGCCACTTTTGGCAGAAAAAGAGAATAAATGTGATCGAGAAAAAGGATAGTGAAATTGATGTCAGATGTATAGTTTCTGATTTTTTAAGTTCTCATGTCATATTTTGAAAATTGAAGCGTCGAACGGGAACGTGGAAAGGAAGATAAAATGTACTTTTATTTATTTGTTAAACGAGCACACTGATAAGTCACATTGTATTTAAACAAACTGACCAGTAGGCCCGGAAATCAAACTTCTTTTTCATTACGTGAGCTGCGATTTTGAGTTTTTAATTTTAAGCAGTGCAAGCACTTTGCTTTTCTTTGTTCTGTCAACCTGTGATCTACGGTCTACTGATTATGATTGCAATCAGGAAATAGTTCGAGTCTGACTCTGGAGTTTTTAACTAACACTGACAAATAAATTTTAATTAACTTCTGATTAGATCAAGTTTTCCGGTAACCCGTATTACGAGCATGTTGATCTAGTGGTTCTACGAGAGGCTAAGCAAACAGAACTCGAACTTTTCGCATGATCGCAGCTTAAGATGAAAAGTAACAAAAGGAGGAGTATACGATAAAATTGGTAGGTGTATATACCTGTTGTATGAAAGTTTTCGGTTAGGTAAGCTCCAGTTTTCAGTAATTTTTGTTTGTTACCATTTTTGATTTTTTCAGTTTTGCCGAAAATGTAGAGCTTGTCCCGACTAGGATCCTAAATCAGATCATTGTTAGAAGAGATGAACGTTCTCAACCAACCATTGGCCAAAACTCGTTTCATATGTTTTCAGTATTAGCTGCACCCCGTCATTTCCTGAAAACTATCATTTCATCTTTTTTCCTTTTTTCTCTGACACGGCTATCTGAATGACATACAGTTTCAAATTCTGATGAAACTTTTCTGGAGCATAAAACGCCCACTATCTGTACTCTACTTGAAAGCCTCCGTCGTGACGACTGCACTTTCCCTTCACACCTTACCTAAAAAATATCTCCGAACGTTCCTTCTCTGAAACTGCTTCGTTTCCTTTGCCCTGACAGGAATAAATTCGCCGTGTGTCCATCTGTGTTATCTGTCAACGGGATCATCTTCAGATGCCAATCGGATTCAGAAGTGAGAAGTGAGAGAGGGCTTCATCCTCTTTTATTCTTATTCCTCTCCGTCATTATGCCCTTCTTCTTTGGATCATAAACACCCCAATATTAAGAGAGAGAATCGATAAGAAAGTAGAGAAAGAGACAATGTCTTCTGTGCTCTCTCTCCCTGATAACCTCTTTGCCTGTTTTGAGAGAAAAAGAGCCACGTATTCTTATCTTCTTGGTCATAAGACAACATTCCCTATTTTTTCTTTTTCTTCCCAGAAAAAGAGCCAAAAGGTGCTCCAAATCCTCAGATGACTAACTGAATATTTACCATACTTAATCCACGAACCGTGTCGTTTTCTCTAGGATAAATAAGGAGTGTTCAGTTATATGACTACCCGCGTTCTGCTATTATCCGTTCATCATTCCACAACATTTCTCTCCTTCGTTTCGGTCATTCTTGACCATTTGTACAGTTTTCAAAGTAATAATTCAGAAATGTGTACACTCCACACAGACTAATACTCTTTCCCTTCTCCTCTACTTTCCGTATTATTCCATTTTTCCTCTGTCAACTATCAGTAATCGGTTCCAAATACTCTCTTCTCTCTTATCAACTATTCCATTCTCTGTCTTATATCTTTCTAGAGTTCTGGACTGTTAACTTTTGGTTTTCATTTGGGAATCTATCGCTTTTTCATTCCAGAACAAAAAAATTTATCAGTTGGAATCATAAAATTGTTTAAAAAGGGTGCCCAATGATTGGTTGGAGCATTCTTTTTTCTCATTACTGTCCCTTATCTGAGTTCAGGCAGCTCATTGCATCATTCTTAATTTTAGTATCTGTCTGAATTTGAATCTAGCAAATTATCAAAATGGTACTATACTATGCAACGGAAAAACTGTTCAATGTTACATTCATGGTAAGTCTCCTCGAGTTTTCATGGAATGGTCTTCCTCACAATTTGTTTACGTGACCCCAACCGAGTCGGATGGTCCAGACAGTAATGTATCTGGTTTCACGTACTCTTTGAAGACCTGACTGTCACTTACACTATCTTTTGCCACCCCCGCGTACACACCAATGTGCAAGATGTATATGCATAACCTCAATCAATATCTTATTGAGCCTACTTTTTCAAAAAGGTTCAAAAAACCTTTTCTGATCACAAACTACAGTGTAACCAACTCGGTTCTTTTGTTCTTCTTTTATAACTCTGCATTGAAAATGAAAGAGCACTGTGATCGTTACCGATTCAATTCAAGTTGCTTCTTGATATTTTTTTGCGAACAAAAACATTTACATGATTCAACCAAAAAAGATTCCCTTTCAGATTCCTTTCTATACTTCAACCACCACCAGAAACATGTGTTACCTCCGGATATTTTGATTTACATAAATGTTGCCGAAGCCAATACAAAAACATTGAATATTTCAATGTGTCACCACCTCCTCATCCTCCAAAAAAGGTCAAAACTTTAGTAAACTAGATTTTTGGATTTCGATTGGTCTCTTCCTCACTTCTCTCATGATCTATTTCTCTCTGAAAAGTTTAAAATTATACTTCACATGTGTCACTTTTTTATACGGTTCAATGGAAAAAAGGAATCCAATTTGGGAAAAGAGTTCACTTTTTTGTTGGCAGTTTAACTGCTTTTGATTGTCTTTCCACCTACGCAGAGACAATAATTTTTCAGTATCAATGTTTTATGACAACCCATAAACCGATCCAGGTAGATGCTTTTCCTCTTCTCTGTTTTTCCGAATATTTGGAGTTTTCATTTGAACATTGAACCTTCTATTTTTTATCAATTAACTGATAGTGAGATGACGTTTTGAGTTGTTCGGTTCAATGATCTATATTCGTGAAATCCCTTCTCACAACTGCGCTCCACCGTAGTCCACTCGATAACTAACTTTTTTTCTGCGTCTCAACGAGATCGTCTTGAAGTTCAATAGAGCGCAAGTGTGAAAACCGTGCCTTACCAGTATCAAAAATTTCCAGTAGTAACACTTTGTCCTTGATCTATGTTATCTTTTTTCCGTTTCCTTCAAAATTTACAAAACTGTATCCTTGAAATTTGCTTGCGACATCTCTCCCTTATTACTATAAAGTATCCATATCTCATCAAAGAAAACGAAACACACATTATGAATACAAAGAACAGTTATTTTCTTTGTTTTCACACCTATCTGCCATTCTCTTATTCTCTCTCTCATTTTTCTTCTCTTCCTATCCACAAAACCAATTCGTTCGTCTTGTTTTGCCTCACCTTCATTTCTCGCTTTTCCTTTTGATTCGCCATTCGGCATGACATCAGAATCAAGATTTCCCTCTCCCCTCTTCCATTCTCATCAATCCATGACTCTCTTCTCAGCTCACTCGCGCCCCGAGTGGCAACCGGGGCCGGTTTCATCTCGATATGATATAAAAACCAACAAATAATGATGTTGTACTTGAAAGTCATTGCAGATTTGAGAAGAAGAGAAGAGCGATGACTGTTGGGTATTTGGCTCTACAGAGTTGTCTGGCTGTGGCGTTATTATTGGTCACAGCGATATCAGGATGGGGTCCATTAGTGGTGAGTTCAGGAAATTTGGGTCCAAAACTTGTATTTTTTTCATTCATAAATCCTGAGGGCGCATCCCATACTTTCTAGAGTTACAATTTGAAACACTGGACTGTCGCGGAGAGGCTGATTTCTAAGAAAATTAAGAAAACCATATATTTATCAAGAACTCATAAAAAATATGATTTTTTCTTGAAAATCTGAATAATATTTCAGTTGCTGACAGTGATGAAGAAAAAAGGAAAGGACCAACATGATAGTGGATGGCTCTCATATCTCTCTTGTTTCTCTGGAGGAGTATTCATGGCAACTTGCTTTTTAGATGTTATTCCCCACGTTACGTGAGTTTTCAGTTGTAGAATTCTAGAATACACCTTATTTATTCAGTCAAAATTATGATTCTATGGTGAATAATTATGATCTACATTACCCCGTACCATTATTCCAAGTCTTCATTTGTTGCGGATTCTTTGTTGTATATTTCATCGAGGAAATTACCGCTATGGTATGGTTTTTCCAGAGAAGGAAAAGTCATAAATGTGCTAGATTTAAAGGTATTCGGCTCCGAAGGACATTCCCATGGTCATTCTCATGGACCTCCAAAACCAATGACTGTAGATATCAAAAAAGAAAATGTGACAAGGTATTTCTCCCTTCTGATCTCTTTCCCTTAACAGTGTGTCGTCTTTTCCCTCTATAGATTCTTTTTGGCTTTTCCCTTACTCTATCCCACTAATTCTGCACGACTTCTTCTTCTTCTTCGCATGGTGTGTGTTTATTCAGACAAGTACTTCTGGAGGACGGGTCACCTGGGGCACTAACAATTCCAACTGATAGCAGAATGAAGAATCGACACAGGTTTGATTATTAACTTCTAACTTCTAATAGAATGCATGCTCACACAGTTTTTTTACTAATTTTTAGTTTGCTTGGTTTTGAATTAAAATATGTGTGGGTTGGTGGTGTGAGATATTTTGTTCTGGTGGTAGATTAGATCTTCCAACATCTTTCTTGCACAAGCTTGGTTCATTAAACATTTAGCAGGCTCCATCGGTAGATCGAAACCTTTCCCATTTTCCAGCCTCGTCGTGGAAGAAGCCTCTCCATGGGTGGTTTCAGATGAGAAGAGTAATCTTCTCAAATCTCTTACATTTGCCATCGCAATGTCATTCCATTCTCTTCTGGAAGGATTCGCTCTGGGAGTTCAAGACAGTGATACAGCTATTTGGACTCTTTTCTTCTCCTTACTTCTTCACAAATCGATCGAAGCATTCTCTGTTGGTCTTCAGATTTCTAGATCAAATAGCGATAAGGTATATACTCTCTCAGATTCTGAAAACTCATCTTCATAGTTCTGTATTTCAGAAGAAAATTGTGATTTTCACTATTTTGATCTACGCTCTGATGACACCACTTGGAACAGTCCTCGGAACTCTTCTCCAGAACACTGGAGGAGCATCATTCGGAAAAGATTTCCTCATTGTCTTCTTAGAGTCAATGGCCGCTGGAACATTCATTTATGTCACTTTCCTTGAAGTCCTCGCAGCTGAAAAGGGAAATCGTTTCAATTCTTTGAAACAACTTGCATCAATCGTTGGTGGATTCGTTGTCATCTTCCTTCTTCAAATCGCATTCGGACATGAAGCTCACGGTCATTCTCACCCAGTCCCAGCCGGCTCTCCAGATCCATCCGTCATCCCACCACTCCCGTTTTCTCCGTCAATTTCCCCTAACTAATCTACTAGAAATCTGAAATAAAAAAGAAACTGCAAACCGGTGTTTCATTCCAAAAACGTGTTTGAACTCCCTCACTTCTCCAACTTTCCCAATGATTTTCTTTCCAGTCCCTCACAATCTTTCCGGCTAGAGCTTTATTCTCTTTTTTTCTATTTTTTTGTTTCTATGTATTCTTTTTTTTCTTCTCGACCATGTCACAATTTGACAGTTTTCTGTATATTACAAAATGCTCAAGTGATATTTTTTGTGATTCAAACTTTTTCCCATTCACTTATCATATACTATTCGATAGATTCGATTTGAGAAGTTCAGGTATTTTTTGTTGTAATTTTAATAAAATATTTCATAGATCATCCAGCCTACAATCAGATTCATATTAAGTTTCCATTAGGACGTGAGAAATGAAAAGGATATGTGGGGCCGTGGATTACGGACAGCTGATGGAAGAAACACGCGATGAATATTACACTGACAGGAGGAAAAGAGATGAAGAAGAAGGGAACAGAAAATCACCTCTTTTTGATTCGTATCGAAAGATTTTATTAATCGGTTCTTCTTCGTTTTTGTTTTCTTCTCACTTTTCAGTTTAGCAAGTGGTTCACAATTTGTTCACAGATACTACTGAGCAATTAGGTACCGGATACGGATCCCTGTTAATCTGAATTCTGGAACTTCCTGCTGAATCGATCAAAAACCGTTATCATGGTGCGAAAACATATAGTCTGAAATATCTTTTTCTGATCTTGTTCCCTGATTTTGTTGATCGGATTATATTATGCACAAATGATGATATTGTTTCGTGTGAACTTTCTTGCAAAATAGGAGAAATGTTCAACATGATCAGTTGAAGAATCTTAAGGTTGTTATTCGAATAATACTTTTGAAATATTTGAAATATACAATGTCTTGCCATTTGAAACAAACATCAGCTCTGTTTCTGATTTTTGATATGTTTGATCTGACAAGAACAAAATTCTCAAAAAGCACAAACACAGAGTTCCAAAACAAAAACACTATCTTCTTCAACAAAATATTCGGTAGTTGCGATGACAGGTAGCATCAATATCATTACCGAATGAAACTGAAGGATGTTCATTCGTTTCACAACTTCCAACCAAAAGTTTAATCTCAAATACACTGTTGTAAGTCTTTTAGCTTTGAGTTCCAGCACCTTTTAAGATATTTTCATGCCATTTCCTTTCCAATTTTTTAAAATTCAGAATAGATCAAATTATGTTCAACCAGATCTTTTGACTTCCGAATCTCCAGATCCCAAACACCTGTAATTAAGCTAATGACATGCGATTTTGCAGAATTTAATTACATACTCAAGAGGGAGAGCGAGCATTCGTTCAAATGTGTAACCTTGTTTTTGAAACACCACGTTTTGAATGTGTTCAGTTTGGCTTCTTCAGTTTTTGAAAACGCCTTTCAGAATTCAAATTTCAAGATAAGAAACGTTGCATCATAGCCAATCCAATAGGAAGTCAATGGACTGTACGATTCTTTCTAAATTTGTTTATCATAATTATTTTCCAGAATAGATTTTCTTAGATATTTTTTTCCCTCTCATCCAGCTGAAATTCTCGACAGTAACCATAATTTTTGTCATCCATAACCATATACAATACTCATATCTCTCCTCCCACTTTCTCAACCCCTCTCTCACATTTTTTGTGCTCCTGTAGCTCTCCCACTCTCTCAGCTTCTCCTCCTCATTCGATGGCGCGCGTGCACAAAAAATCGTGGTGGACAGTGCATGTTTAGATGATAGATTAGGTTATACAAAAGAGACAGCAGACAATGATGCACTTTTCGTCGAGATATTTGCTCTGTTTTATTGGCCGCGCGTGCGATCGAAAAATAGAGACATTGTGGAAGAGAAAAAGAGAAAAATGCTCGAGATGTTCCATTCGGGAAGAGAGAAAAAGATAGAGGACACACATACGGGCGGCTCCTGGTTTTTTCAAGTTACAGTCCTTTTTCTACAGATTACAAATTACAATGTTCTCATACTCATAAGTAACGATTTAAACTTCTGGAGTCTTCTGAAGACAATTAGTCCAAATGGATTTCAGAAACTCATGTCTATTTTGAGAATTACGACACTCAAAAGAGGGGACTCGAATGGGGGGCTCACCTTCCCGAACAAACAAAGTGTTTCGCTCTTTTTCGTTCCATGGCGATGGGGGAAAGGAGAAATCAACTAACTGACCATAGCCCTCGTTTTCTACTTTTCTGGAATTCGTTTGCCCTGGAATTCAATTTTTTAGAAAACTATGTTTATAACAAAAAATGTTTTAACTATTGCATAAATGTTCAATTATCAAGTGAATCCTTCGCTACTTGAAGCATTTCAAGCTCGATTGAATTACATTAGCTGAAAATAAATGTAGTGTACACAATTTATCTGTGTATTATATAAATAACTCATCGATTTTCTCAAAACAAAGTTCAATTAGAAAATCCAGATACCGTAAAAACTGTTTTATAACGACACCCAATTCATACTCATAGTTCATGAATATGATTATCCCGATGTTTTTTCTTGGAAGAAGCAGCATGCTTAGCAACTTCTAGATCAGCAAATAGAACGCCCAAAAAAGTTTTTACGTTTAATTTTAATGAGTTTCTGAAAGCATTCAATTTCTCTGGGAGGCAGTGGAAAAATATAACCACTTTTTTGAACATGCTGATAAGTTTTTAGCCCAAACTGACTAACGAAAGGCCTAGAGAATTAAATATCTTGAATTCTGTGTATACTTCGCATTCGACTGCATTTCTGTGCTAATCACATCGAACATTTTGCAACAAAATCATATAATCTACTGATGTTGATGAAACTTCATTAAAATATTCAGATCTTGAAGGTATCATCCCTTTACCCGTACGAAGAAAAACTTCCACAAATTCTTTAAAATTTCTATCCCAAATCTACGGACATTCAGACGATCCTACTTTCCCCTTTCTCCAACTTTTCGAAATAATTCCTCCCTCTCTCTCCAGGAATAACGAGAAGATAATTCGACAAATTACCATCTGTTGTCTTTTCTCGTAATATCCCCCTTCATCCCGCCTCTTCAGTTTCTTCGCCGCCACGTCTTCGTCCGTCCTTCTTCTCTCTTTTCCGTCTCCAGATGTTCGTCATCTGTTTCAAGAGAGACAAGGCACCGCGCCTCTCTTCCAATCATCTTCTCTTTTCATACAATTTTTCATTGCTCTGAGCGGCATTTTATGGCATTATTGATTTGTTGGAACAGAACGAACCGGTTAAAAAGTATAAAGCAAGACGAAAAGATTCAAAAAAACGTGCGATTCATAAATAATTTTTTCTTCGTTTTTTTCAACTGGCTTGTTGTTGGAAAAACGGAAGAAAGAAGGAGATTGAGTAGACATTAAAGTATTATTAGGTCAATTTTGAACACTTATTTTTTAGAATTTATGCGGAATTCATTAGCGAGGAAAATTCTATGAGGGTTTTTTCAAATTCCAATTTTGAAAAGCCCAACAAGACATCCCGTTTCAATGAGAATCAATTCCAGATTCGTTTTCCTTTAAATTATCACAAATGATTTCATTTTAATTGTCTCATAATTGTGATTGATTTATGATAAAACAACGTCTACATCTTCATCATTTTAAATGAAAACGTATGTGGTCAAAAATCATCAGAAGTCAGCAGTTTCGCTGATTTTTTTGATTTTACGGGCTTCCCGGTTTTTTGGGAATTGGTTTTTTCGCGACTATAGCGATTCAAATGGTATTTATTAGACAGTTTCCAAATCATATACACATATACAAACCGTAAAATATGAAAGTACGCATTTCTAGATTGATGCAGATCAAATTACTTGATTTACTTGATTTTTCTCAAAAGATCAGATCAGAAAATTTTACTTCCTTGTCATAAAATTGCTCCAAACCTATATTTTTAGAGTGTAAGATCACTTTGTATTTCCAAAATGTCTTCCATCAAAAACCTTAAAATAATCAAGTCAAATCTCAGTTTATGCTTTGACTCCTTAATCTCTCGTTTCTTTTAATACAATTTATATTCTTGGAAAATCTAGTTAGATGGATGATTTTGAACTCTTTGCTCTTCGGTTTCATTTCTTATTTATCTAGTTTTGCGGCTCTCGGAATCAAAGTACACAGCGAGAATGAAATTAGCAATCAGTGGAGAGATTTTGCAAGAATAATGAGGTTTTATTTGATAGCTGAAAGAACTTTTTTGGCAGAAAATTGCAGGTTAATCTGTAAATTTTTAGGATCATAATTCGAGACCACCCTGAGATTTTAGGAATATAAATTTATATTGACATAATCGAATTTCTGTAAATTTGGAAAAAGATTTTAAATCGATCAAGTCAAAAAAGAAAATTTCCGAAAAAGTTTCCAGAATCATTTTAGTACAAGAACATTGATAGCATTAAAGTTCATCGAAACTTTATTTAATTTTTCCGTCTGAACGCATCCGAATTTTCTAAAAATATGCAGATGTACTTTTCTGGGAATCCCCTCTCTCCGAATTCTCTACTAAAACCCATTGTTCTTCTTCCACTTCCATTTCCATCTTCCACCCGCTTCTTCTCTATAATTCCATCAAATCGCGTGTCAATCCCATTTTTCTTCGTCTTATTCTTCTCATCGAACCCATTCGCTCAACGTAATTTGAACACTTCTTTTCTTTGTATCTTCCATAAAAAAGAGATGAAGAAGGGCATCGTCGTCTTCTGTGAGCACTACCCATAAATCATCTGCAGCTCCTTCGTCGGAGTGAAGAAGCCGCCACATTTTTCTTATTGGTTTTTTGGAATTTGTTCTGAAATGTTCGTGTTCGGATATGTCAGGCACTCTGAAGTTATTCCAGTCATAAGAAATTCAGGTTTTAATGAGTCCATCTTACAATTGGTAGAGTTCGGAAAAATCTATTTTCATCATTCCCCGGGGAATATAAGACTTTGGAACAGTAGAAAAAAGTGGGAAGAAAAGAATGTTTATGCAATTTCTCGTCACTACTTTCTTTCTTTTGAGCAAAGGTTAAGAAGAAAATTTCAGATAACTATGATACGAAAGGGCCCTAGTAAGGAGCCTATGGGTTAAGTTAGGAAATGTATCAGATTCTCCGCTATTGACTTGGTGCTGCGTTCTTCTTCTCGAAAGCTAGAATTTGCCTGTTAGCTTGTTCAGAACTTCCTGATTCTATCTGACACAGTTCCAAAGCGACAGCTATTTTTGCCGGTTCCATGTGAGTGAACTTTGATGACTTCTCCGTAAACCTTGTCGAAACTAGTCTATTCTATTTTTATTCCTATCCTCTAGCTTTCATATTTCGACTGTCTGGAGTTTCAGATCTATCTTGAAACCATATAGAACAACCTCTTGGGATATCCCCACCAACCCATGACCTCGCAAGTAAAGATCCCTCTAAATTTTCCCAATATCCATTCATTTTTTTTGTCTATTTACTCGTTCATGACTTTTGTGTCTTTGTACATTTGACCGTGCTTTTTCGCACACTCTTTCTCTCCCACAGCAACCGATAATCCTTCTCCCCCTCTCAAAAAAAGCGCCATGCTAGTTTCTGGGATTGTAAACTGTGCTCATTGAGCACTTGGAGACTGTGCTTTTTGATGTTCCAAAACGACTGTCACGTATTGGAAATGGGTGGTTGGCCAATGAGATGTTCCGAGACTTCATGGATCAGTCTCATTCATCAAACGTTGACTTTCATTTACCAAACTGTTCTTCCTTGTTTTCCCACTATCAAAAGTGGTTCTAGTTGTCTGAAACAATACGAATAAGCATATTCTTTTAGTCTGCCAGAATGTTTCTTCGCTTCGTTTCGTCATCGAGTTCTCGCTGATGACCCTAATTGAACAGAGACGATGAAACGTCATTCGACCGTATTCTGTCTAGCTTCAAATCACAGAAAACGAATGTGTTGAGGGATAAGCTTTTGCAGGATTTGAAGAATCTTTTGAAGGTTTCCCTATTGATTTGACTATCACCAGATCAATAGATCAAATATGATTCACTCTCCAGCTATTCGACGATTTAGTTTCGAAACTTTCGCTGCTTCAGAATATTCTAGAAATACATAAACATCTTGAAAAAACAATTGAGAAACATTCCATGAAAACCGGTATGTGCTTGTTCAAATAAATAGTCATGACATCATCAACCATACACCTTTGGCCTTCCAAGCACGTGACTTTTCGGGATCCAGCTGCTTCGGAGAGGGATTCTTTTAATTGTTTATTTAAGAGGCATGAAATGGAACTGTTTTTAGAAATACTTGACATAGAAACATGCGTTCATTTCGGAAGTCATCAAGTTGCATGTTTTCTGGTGGCTTATTATTCGGGAAGGAAATTTCTGAAGCTCGAATTACTATCTGAAAATATGGTGTAGGAGTCTAGAATAATTGTTGGAATAAGCAATCGTTATCACTACAGTTTGTCAGCTGTGGATTCAGAATGTTTCCTGATTTATTATCATTTCTGTTGGTAGTTAACCCATCTGGAAACTTTTTTTGTATCTAAAAGTAGATTCGTCCGGAAATACAGATACCACAATTGGCTAACAATTCATGACATACCATTCTGGTTCAGGTCATCATCTAAAGCTCAGTTGCGATCTGGTTGAGCAGGATCACCCCGAAGTTTCTAACTGCTTCTGATTGGAGATATCTAGCTCTAGATTCTGAATCTCTTTTATTTCTAAAATCTCATTGATCCTCCCAATCAGAAACCCCCAACGGCTACCTCTCCAACTTTATAAGCCTAACAAAGTCTAGTTTCTCCTTCAGTCAAAAAGTTTTTGATTTCATCCCTTTATCTCTCTTTTTCTCTGTCTCGACCACACAGCTTCTCCCTCCCGAAACGTACAAAACCGAACGCCTTCTCTCTTTTTTCTTCGTGTTGGTCTCTGATTGTTCGAAATCGGTAAGCCTTGTCGTCGTCTTCTGAATTCTTCTATCGAATGGACAATGGTGCCCTCTCTCGCTCTCTCTTCGTCGGGAAGTAATGGAAGAAGAGGTGCCCTTCTCTCTCTCTCTTTCTATCGTCTCGAGTGTCTTCTGAAGAGATTGAAGACGCAGACATTGACTGTAAACCCGTTCTTTTCTAGACACTACTTGATCCGAGGAGTCTACAGACATTTGGCAATAAGCAAGCTTTTCGTCGATTCGCGCACTTTTCCTCCTCCACATTTTTGCTTGGTTTTCGAATCGCCATCGGCCACTTCCACTCCTTCTTCTTCCCTTTTTTTCCTTCATCTTTTTTCACGGACAACAATCGATCGATCGAACTTTTTTGATCATCTTCTTTCTTCCTCCATTCCATTGTTCCATGCCATGATAATCCATGAATGAAAAAAATATCCGTGATTGTAGTCTAGTCAGCTGACTCCCTCCCTCTCTCCTCTCTTCGACTCTCTTTGACTCTCTTGCTTTTCCAATTGATAACAGTTTCAGTCTTCTGACTGATAACACTCGCATAACAACTCTGTCTGTTTCAAGACGTGGCATACTTTTGTAGTCGAAAAGGTGTCTAATTTTGCATGTACACATACTTTTTATCAGTTACTAAACCACCTTGCGAGTTTGAATTTTAGGTAAAAAAACCAATAATAAGTATTAAAGTATCAAATTTCAGTTCTGGAAAACAACGGGCGTTTTCTCCTTTTCTAGCTTTCCGTACCTTTTTTTTGAATAGCCTAATCCTAACACAAGATCACTCCACAGAATCAACAGCCTTTCATTTTTGCGTTTCAAAAAAACTCTCATGTTTTGAATTTAAAAAATAGCAACAAAAAAAAAGAACACATAATTCCCGCGAGTTCCAAGTCGACCAATCATGAATTATCAGTTTGCAAAAGTGTTTGCTCACTACAAGATTTCATTTCACCCACACGTTTTGACTCATTTCTACCCCATAGGTGATAATTTTCCTAAAATGATGCAAAAAAGCTTGAAAATCATATCTTCTTGCCCAAAAAACGATCAGGTTTTTTGAGTAAAAGGGCAGTTCAAATGTACAAAGTCTATTGCGATGGCGCCGTTTCTGACAAGCTTTGGCTAATCTTATAAAGTTTTTTTTGGAAATTTCAAGGTCTTAAGAACTGGGAATTCTAATGATTGAATTGTATATACTTCTGACCTCTTAATTTGAAATAAATATCGGCATAAAGTTGATTGGTGCCAAGTTATGAAGTTTTTACGGTACAGTCAGTGTTCAATTTCTTATTTTTATTAGGATCTGTTTCTTTTTTGACATCTAACTTTTGTTCAGTTTTGATTACATGAATTGGTTTTTCAAATCAGAAAATATATGTTTTTAAGCTATGGAAATCTGAGTCCTTGTCCACTTTCCTGTGTTCAACATTCGAAGCTGAATGACCTCTAACAGAGTGACTACACTCTCAAACGTGACTGCCTTTAACACTTTCTAAGATAGTCTATTATTGTTGAAAGTTAGGCAAAAGCTTATTCAACTCTAGCGTGCACATAAAAAACTTAATCACGTTGCCAGCTATCAAGGGTTCCCATTTCTTTTTATTTGAGTTGCCCTACATTTCAATCTACTTTTTCCTGATTTTCCTCTGAGTTCTAACTTTCAGTTCCCTCCTTCATCTACATATTCCAGTACCAAACCACTCCTCCCCTTGTTCCTCACCTACATTTTCACTTCTTCTTCTTCCAACACTTTCCCCTTCCCTCCCGTCTCCTTATTCTCCTTACCTCAATATATAAAATGAGTCATTTCTTGATCAAATAATAAACGAATCGATTTTACAGTCCCCTTCTCTTTCACTCTTCCCTCTCTCTCCCACTCATTTTCAGTCCCTTCGAGTAGATCCATACAATTTTGTCTCCTCCTGAATTCATCTATATCTATTCTCTCACTCTTCTAATCGGACGACGTCAACACTGTGTCGTCTGTTGTCTCCGATACGTTCTGAAGATAACACGCACTAGCAATTTATTAGCTTTTCTTCATATTTTTCGACTTCTTTTTCTCTTTTTCCACCGGCTATTATCGTCTGCCATCATCATCATCCCTTTCGTCCTCTCCCCCTCAATCGCCCTTCATCCGAATCTTTGTTTTATTTGTGAAGATCATATTTATTCACACTTTTCAAATTTCGATAAACACGAAGCTACGAACTATGAAAAATATTCAGTGATCTCTGAAAATGGATACGGTATTTAAAGATGATACAGTTTAGTTTAGGGATTTCCTGATCATCGCTATGTTTTGAAATATTTATTTTTATAGTATATTCGTACAAAAGTTTGAGAAATACTGGTGATTGGGTAAAAATCTGACTCCAATAGATCTTGAAATTTTTGAATTAACGTGAGTAAAAAAACTGTCAAAAATAGATAGATTCTCTAATTTAACTCATTCAAACAAAAAATTTGTAAAGAATACTCGGTTTCGGCTCTTTTTTTCTCAAGTTCTTTTGAAACGTCTTCAATTCCAGATATCTCTGCTTTGGAAACTCCTCCCCAACCGAAACCGTTTCTCTCTCCGAACACCGTAACCTATAAACTTTGATAGTGAACAGTAATCAAACTTGTCCTATCTTTCCCATTTCATTTCTTCCTTTTTGTGTTTATTTTAGTTGGTGCTGACTTTTGAACCACACTATCCTTCTTATCAACAAATACGAGGGAGGGAGAGAAAGTTTCGAAAACATAACGAAACAGTTGTGCAAATTGGAAAACAAAATCACAAGATTATGCTGGAAACAAACAGAAATTGATACGAGTCGTCTTGTGAGATAAACAAGAGGCTCTGGAACTGATAGTTTTTCAGTCAGTACCTGCGTTGCCCATTCATTTCCCTTTTTGAAACAATCGTTTTTCCAATGTAGTCCAAGTTTCAAAATACCCAAAAAAGGCCTGCAAAATGCTTCGAAATTGCGTCATTCATTCCTGAAGCTTGTTACGAAACCTATCACAACACCACCTCCAAAAACTGAACGCAAATATAGACATCTCGGGGAGAAGCTCCGCCCATTTAGGAAATGTTCGAAATATGGGTCAGTCGGTCATTTTTGCATGTAGCTAGACTACGTGACCTCCAATGAAATTCATCTAGTTTCAGAGCAGACTATTTCTGAAATTTTGAAAAATGTTTATAGAACATTTTTTAAGGTCAAAGAAGCTCTTTCTCATCTTAACTCCAGTTGTTATAACGTTTTGGATACCGTGTTTCAACATGTCCTAGAAATATATCACAGTTCCAAAATATCTCAATTTGAAAAATATTTTTTCAAGCTTAAAACCTGATCATAATAACTCTGCAACATTTCTACATATTATTTTTTATCATTTATTTGTCTTTTTCCCTCTCAAGTTTCGTCTTTTAAAAACGTATCATCACATGATACTATCAGATTTTGAACTCTTGAATAGTGTCTTTTTCAAAGGAATGTTCTCGAGAGCAAATAGAATTAAAAACAGTGTGATAAGCGACTCAAAGGTCATTTGTCCTTTCCCTCTTGAGAGTACAATTCCTTCAAATTTCTATCTTTTTATTCTTTGAAATGAAGATGTTCCCCCTTGTCTCATATGTAAATGATCCCTTCTTTTCTCTATCTCTCTGAATCTCTCTCCCTCTAATTCCGTGCTCGGCGAGCTAAGAAACCCAAGACATTTGGTCGCAATCATTTCTCGCCATTCTCTACCGTCTCTCCAATCTCCACACTATCATCAATGTCTTGTTTATGTGTATTTATTTTTACGTGTGTTCCGGTTGGAGCAGAAAGAAGAAGGGGGAGAGATTGTTGGCTCCGCATCTCTCCTCTCCGCGCACCGCGTCATTGCCGCGCGGCACCAAGGCTCACGTGTTTTCCGGGCTCACGGGCGCCCTCCCATCTGGCATTTTCCCCGATTTTTCTTTTCCTGAATGAATAACTCAACACTTTTTTGCATAGTTCCACTTGGAATTCCTGAACAGAAAACGACGATGAATACAGTTCGTTTTTGTGAAACATTTCATCATGGACCAGACCGGTTTGGGCTTTTGGAATTTAGAAAGTTCAATATTATGTACTGTATAATGCTCGGTTCCTCTGAGTTAGTTTCCTGGTTTCAGAAGTTCCAGATACCGAGTTTCGCAAATGTATCAAAATAGAGAATCATCAACTCGATGTTCAGAACGTTCTGAAATCCAATACGCTTTCTATTATTTGTTTATTTCTCATTTTCCTTGTTTTAAATTCTGTTCGTTTTGAAATGGTGAAGTTTTAGAACGTCTGGTTTCAGAATGTCCCGGTGATACTTTTTTTTCATTAATCTTTCAGTTTGTTCAATTTTATTCTAACAGTATTCTGAACTATTTCTTTTTCTCAATTTCCTTTTTTTCTTAACTTATTATATTGCCTTTTTGTGTGCATTTCATATTGTTATCCTTATTTTTTGGAACCATATTTCTCCGATTCTCATCGTTATTCCCAACTCCTAAACTTCATTTTTTGATTTCATATCCCTACAAAAGTTTGAACGCCTCTAATTGAATTTAAAATGACCGTATTTGCCCAGCTTTTCCCCAGCCCCACATAGAATTAACAAAATCTCGCTCCTTTTTGACCAATCTGCAAAAAGAGTCAATTCCACATCATTGTCTTTAAAACGGTTACCTACAAGCCATTCCCACCTTCTAAACCTCTTCTATCTCTCTCCTAACTGTTGCATTCGGAACAGTCTTTTTTTTATTTCCGACACGTCATCATTATGATATCTTTACACCTTTTGTCTCTTCTCTTCTCTCAAGTCCACTAAACTTTTTATCGGTCAATAAATCACCAATCGTTTCTCTACTTTCTCTTCTTGTCTCATCTATCTTCGTACTCTCAAGTCTTTTTTCTCCTTCCCTTTATCCACAATCTAATCCATTCTTCTATATTTTCGTTCAGGTCCCTTTCTGATTCCTCCGATGAAATGGCTGATTCAACCTTTGCTGAACACGTGGCAACCACCAATAGTCGATTGGCATCTCTTAGAGCTGTAAGTATCTTTTTCATTTACTGTAGCTTCAATTTCATATTATTTCAGAACCTGATCGACGCGGCCACTTTTCCGGAAGCATGTAGTGAACTGACCAAATGGTGTCAAGATCAACGTGCTTTCACGGCTCACTTCGAGGATAATCTTATGCTGGCATTGGAGGTTCGTCCATTTTCTTATCTGTGGGGATTCCTAATTCATTATTTTTCCAGGTCGCAATGGACTACGGAACTCGGGAAAACTATGATTACATGCTAACTCATGGACTAGTTGGAGCATGTTTCACCCACCGGAAACACCTATCGAAGATGTCTGCAAGTGAGTTTTTTGGAGTTTTCCAGTGTATTTCCTGTGTGAACTGATTGGTTTGTCTGAAAATTGGAAATCAGCGGAAAATTGGTTATCAGTGAATAGTTTTTTCTTGTCCGGAAAGGGCATTGAAGCTACGAAAATTGAATTTTTGAACATGAATGAGTTACGTCAGCAACTAGAAAAAAACTGAATTTGTTTCTTATTTCAAGCACACAAAATGATAACATACAGATGGTGATTTTTATCACAACCAATGGTTTCAGAAATTTTAGTGATTTTTAAATTGAGTAGGTCTATTCTACAGTTCTGAAAATTGCGCTCCACCGAAATTCCCTTGAGAAATGTTTCCTTTTCTCTGCGTCTCTCAATTTCGCACACAATTTTCTTCAGTTTCGGTAGAGCGCTGTTGTAAGAAGCATGCCGTGCTAATATTTCAACGAAGTTTTTTTTGACTTCATGACTTCGCCAATCATGACGTTTTGCAACTAGTCTTTCCGAAACTTTTCCTTTTTGTTGAATCATTATGAGTTGGAAGTGTCAGTGTTCATGAAACCGTAGATATTCTTAAAAGTAAGAAAACATTTTTGTCTGAACCTTCGTTCAGCGCTCTCAACTCAACCTTTTCAATTGCTTGCTTATCACTATTCCAGTCATTTTTCTCCTCAAGGAACCGGAACTTTCTCTCTCCCTTTTTTGATATTGATTTAATTTTCAGTCCCCTTCTTTGGAAACTTTGACCACCCCAATATTATCAGTTGTTACTCCCTTTCTCTTTTCATTTTTGTGACTTTATCAATCATTTTTCTCTTTTCTTCTCGCTTTTTTAGTTGCACACATAGTACACGTGAACGTTCCAAAGAAGGGAAAGTTCAGAAACCATCTGTTTCTTTGTATTTGATGGAGAGAGTTCTAGTTTCAGAATTTTTGTTTATCCAAGAAAACAAATCATTTGGAAGGGAGAAAGAGGTACGGAATTGACACTGTTTCTGCAACCGCGCTCTATCGAGATCACCATTCTCACATTTATTTTTTCGGTTTCGGTAGAGCGCAGTTATAAAACACTGTCACGATGATATGTGCCAGAAGAAAAAAGAAAAATCATATTTCAGTTAAAAAGTTACCTACGAAACTAGATAACAACAGCCACTCGTTTCTTATCATTAGAGCTGCTCTCGAAACTTTTCATCAGTTTCTTTGTTCTCTGAAAAACTATATACATCAAAAACTCCCAATTTTTCAGCCCGAATCGGTCGCTGGTACGAACAAATGCGTCGATTAAAAAAGAACGGTGGAAAACGGAAAAGAGCCCCTCCGAAACCCAAAGAACCATCTGTGATCCCTCCAACAAACGGAGCACTTCCTGTCCTTACATCCCCATGTCCTCCTCCATCAGCCGTCCTCCCTCCTCAACAAACGAACGGACAACCTCTACAACAGCCGACTGAAAATAACAACTTCATGTTCTCGCCAACGAATTCTGACGGGTTAGTTTTTCTTTTTTCTTTTTGGTTATGAGTGTGTGTTTTGGACATTGAATAAGATACTAATCTGACTCCTGTGATAGATTAATATGTTAGGGAAAACTGGAAACAAGCAAAACACTCACCAGGATATTTATCTCGTTTTTGTTTTACTAGAGACACAAAAATTGCCGTTTATGATAGAAGACAAGATGATTGGAAATCTGGTGAAAGGGAGATTCTTTCCTAGTTTTGTGTCATGTTAGTCTGAAAATTTACAGTCTAATCACGAAGTTTGAGGTCTAGAAGTCCAGTTCTAATAATGAGAAAACTTTGAATATAGTTTCAGAATCCCAACTCTAGCTTTTCAACCATGTAGAATTGTTCTGACAATTTTGTATATAACATCCCCTGGCTCCGTCTTCCAGAATTCCTATTGCCCATACAAACGTCATTCTTTGTCAAAAGTAATCTTAATCTCGGACAAATGACGTCTAATGTTAGATGTCACAGGCGTTTCAACGAAATGTAGAACACCCCCAGCTACCGTAACCCTCTCCACCCCTTCTTCTCGAATCCCTCACCCTTTCAACTCTTCGTTTTCCCTCAAATAAGCATCATTATTCCCCTTTTTCTCAATTTCTGGCAGAAGAAGAAGATCATGAAAATGAGAATATGTAGTCACTTTGTCTCTTGAATATCTCTTCATTTTTGATGCTCCTTTCTCCTTTTTCTTTCTTATACCAACACTCACAAGACATTGGCCTTCTTCCTTTTTCTTTTTCTTTTTCATCTTGGATTCGTTCTCCAAAAAGACTCAATACCCTTCTTCTTCTTCTCCTACGTCTTCCATCGTTCCATTCCTCCGACTCCGCCCACTAAAAGCTCAATACACCGTTGTTAGGAAAGAAGCAAAAAGAGCAGTGACGCCTTCTAGTGTGTGCATTTGTGAGTCGAGATAGAAGAAGAAGAAGACGTGAAAAAGGCCAGGAGAGGGGGGAGCACAGCGAATTTCTCTGCTGGCGCCGTGGCTGCTTCATCAATTAGACCACTAGGAGAAACAGGGGGAAGCGAGAGAGAGTGAGACTCAAAGACACACATTTCGATGTGTTTTTGGTCCTTTGAAAAGAGAAAAAACGAAGAAGAAGCACGTGATCCTTTAACCTGATATTCCATTCTTGAAGTGGTCGACTCGGTTGGGTCATACGGTAGGTTGAGGATGGGTCTAGGATGTCACGAGGATTCTGAACAGGGATAACTAACTGGAAGTGACAGACTGAGGACTAAACAATTTGTATGAAGTCTACAAGAGTTTGGCCAAAAAGTGCGTAACCGAGAGCCAACCCGGAACAATTTTATGCTGAAAAACTCCAAATATGTTTTCAAGGAAATCCGAAGATTACTTAGGCTGAACATGTCTGATCATCCCAAAGATCCAAATGTTAAGTCTAGATTAAAACTAGAATTCATGAATCAAAATTCAAATTTTGTTATCCGAAATTGGAGACATGTGTTGTTTTTTGTTTCCTGGTTGTTTTGGTTCCTTTGGCTCTTTAAATTCTAATTTTGGAATTTTCTACTGGTTTTAGATCTTTGAATAATGTTCTTCAAGGAACATTTTAGAGCATCGTAGTCACAAGATTCTTGAATCTCAAATTCGAACTCTAGATTAGAATTGAAATCCAGTATCCAGATTTTCGTCGATCAAAACATTCGGTTTAATTTTTAGAGACTGAACATCAGTAATCTTTTCAATCTTCATAAGAATCCTAATCTTGACCCCCTAAGAATTTGATATTCGTGAGCTGAATTTCATGTTTTCATTTTTCCATTTGAGTACTGTGCCTCGCTTTTCGGCTACCTGGAACAAAACCGTACTACTTCAGCATTGCGTCGGCCGTTTATATGTTTCTGTTCTGTTTTATGAGACTTTTTGAAAATGGTATAAAATTCAGTGATATAGTGTATTGGGCTTCTTCCTTCCCTCGTCGCTTCATTTTCATTTTTCTGCTTCCTGACATCTAGAGTAACCTAGATGTACTACTATGATGGATTTCAGTGAGTTCAGCAGCAGCTATATATCCAATCCTAATCCTTCACTAATCCAATCTCCTCTCCTGCTCAAAACTTTTTGTGTTTTACTTTTCAATTTCTTAATCACTGACTTCATGCCTTGGGCACAGAGCAGAAAGAAACAATAGAGGATCATGAGCAAACAGTAAAACACGATTCGCGTCCCCCTAATGTGTCAAGTATCTATTTCTGATATCTCAACTCAAAGTACACTTTTTCTCAGGAGAAGAAGCACCAACATATTCCGAACGGTTAATAACAGAGAAAGTGACACACCTTTTTGGGTTGTGTAAGGTCATTCTAATCCGGCCGATTATTCTGTTTGAACGGAAGGCGAAAAGAAGACAGCCAGGTGTCCGAATATTTGGGGGGGGGGGGGGGGGCACAATTGGTTTTATAACCACATCGTTGTCTTCTTCTTCGTCTTCATGACAGCCATCACAGTTCGGTTTCTCTCTGTCTCACACCGAAATGTTCCGTGCAGATGTTGGCCATGCCATGTTCAGTTCAAGGTTACCAACTAACAAAGTAACTAAGTCCCAGACGACACTTTCACTGTCGAAAATTCGGGAATTGTAGTTTAGGTAGGGAAGAGAGAGAGGTGTAATTGAGTAACCACATCGTTTTCCCTGAAAACAAATGGGTGGACACTCGGACATCCGGACAAACAAACGCAAAGAAGGAATTCGCTCCAACACCTTCGATTGACCAATGATCACTTCTTCTACCAGGATGATTCTACCAGAATAAAATTGAAGCGTCGAAAAAAGAGAGGGGGATACCTGGCGGATCTGGTTTTCATCCGTTGATCTCCTCACCTCAACATGTGACTAGTTGGCAACAGGTGAAGTCACTCTAAGCCTCACACGCTGTGGTTAGCCTAGACGAATTGGTTGCCCTATTAGACCGGCATGTCTGTCAATATTCGTCTAGTCTTCTCAGAACCGTTCTTTGCAAGTCTTGTCTTACGGTATTTTTAAGATATTTTCCAGTTGAGACCATTTTTCAGTTAACCGATATCCCTGAATATCTGACGGCCGAGATGTGAGAGGTTACTGTATCTGAGATATTTGGTACGTCTTGGTCACAGTGAGGCATCATGCTCCAAACTTCTCGGATTACTGTACTTTCCCGTTCCGACAAAGAGTCAATCCTCACTCTTTCCCTCTATTATATCCTCTGGCATTTCGGTCCGATCAACATGATTCGAATGAGCCAGGGTGGTCTCTCTCTGTTCTTCTCTCTCTTCGTTTGCCTTCTCTCTTTTCATCTCACCAAATCGTCTTCATTCTCGCCTAGCACACCGGCACCTCCTTCCCCAAAAACTCGGAAATAGCGGGGAGATCAGTGGAGTCGCAGAGCGCGTACTGTCAACCCCGACTCTGAACGCGACCGCGCGGCGCACGGGCAACAGCAGTCCAAGGAGGGCACAACATAGCCGAAGCTCTGTCTCTCTCTATATCGAAGAGACCCCCGGGTTGTACTCTGCGTCTCTTAGCGCAACATTATATTTTGGGATGTGTCTGTTTCCATCCGAATTGCTTTCGGGTTGGGTCGCCTTCGTCCATCGGTCCTGTCCTCTTCCTTCTCCTCCTCCATCTCCTACATTCCTCATCCATTTCTCCTTCTTCCTTCCCCAAATTTTCGAAAGCCTTGTACATATTATGAGTCGTCCGTTTCACACAGATCAATTCAATTCTCTACCCCCATTTTTTGACTTTTTTCTTTTTTGACAATTGGTAACAGAATAACAGATCCATCGTGGTGGCGGTGCGGTCTCTTTCAGTTTGTTCCTCCCCTCTACACTTTTTTTCTCGACTACATTCAACATACACGTCTGTTTTTTATTTTTGCCCCCTTCTTTTTCTACTTCTTTTTTTCTTCCTTTCTATCCAACCAGCTACCACCAACCATCATCAAGTCAAATCATCTGTTTGTGTATGTGTTGGCTCTCCTTTTTTCTGCTTTTGTTTATGTGCTCTTCCTGAAGAAGAAGAGGAGGAAGACTTGACTTTCACCACAAGTCTCACTAACCGAATTCGGTAAATAATGGGAGAGAGGGACCTAGAATATACAAAGGACCCCAACCACTTCCAGCCAGCTGGCTTTACTTTTTGAACATCTTCCGCGGAGAGAGAGAGTGGCAGGTTTACTATATAACTGGGATAACTTTGTGGTCTAGGTTTAGAAGTCTACGGAAAATCAGGACATGGCTTTCTGTAGTCTGAAAAAATGTGCCTAGAAGATATAGACCTCAACTTGTTGGCCGAACTGAAAAGTTAGGCCACTCATTCTAATAACTTTTCACTTTTTGTAAAATTTTGCAAACCGTAGAATTTGGTATTTTGTCTATCAACCATTTCCGTCTTGACCTACTTCTCTATTTCCAAAAATTGTCCTTTTTCTATTTCTCTACCGTACCAGTGACAACCTTCTTCTTTCTTTCTTATATTTGTCTTCTCCTCGTTCTTTTTTAGATTGATAACTATTTGTTATCCTGTTCCCTCTTCCTCTGCTATTACTTGTACCTACATGTTCCTCATATTTTCCACATCTTCTCAAAATCTCCAGAAGAGCCGGAGCCCTTTTAGGCCAAAAACAGAAAGAGCATTTGTACTCGACTCGTCCTTTTTCTGATGCCTCTCTTCTCCTGTCCTTTTTCTCTAATTCTCTTCGTCTCCTATACTCTATCGCCTATCTGGTTCAGTTCATTGTTCTTTCAAACAAGACAAAAAAACGAGACTTTTTTGAAGCTAGGTTGACTTTTTTATTCTTTTTTTCATCTTTTGGCCAAAATTAGTTTTCAATTTTTAGGCCAAAGTCAAAAATTTCAGATTTTCTTTCTGAAAGTTTCTAGATAGATCTAGATTCAAAACATAAAAGGTTGATTCTCATTTTCCAAATTTCGAAAAAAAATAGAGCTTGCTAGACACTCTGTAATCTGGATTCGGTGGCCTCAGTCGAGCCAATTGGTCTCCTTATTACTCAGTCAGTGGCTCTTTTGAATCCGCGCAAGTACAGTCTTGGGTTTGACCCTTCCAGTCTCCGCCTCTCAAAAAAACTGAAAATGCGAAAACTTTCTAGAAACACAATACTTTGTTTTTGTTTTCTCCAATCCAGAAATCAATAAATTTTATCTGTTCATCCCAGTTTTTTCCGAATGTTTGTGTATGTTTTTTTTCTTCCATCCGCCGTCATCATCTTCCGCTTCTTCTTCTTCTCCACATTTTACTTGTTTTTTTTTCTTGCTGGGTGGTTGTGGGGCGGCAATCCAGCAAGCAGCCAGTAGAAGCCTTCTCCTTTTTATTTTTTTGCTTCTTTTCAAAACGTTCGCCTTCTTCTTCTTCTTCGTCTTTCGCTTCATCCATCCATTCGTTCGTTTCTCCTCTCCCTCCTTTTTTTGACTGAAAATGAAGAACAGAAGACGTTGAACGAGGGTGGTGTGTGTCAGAAGGCATGACGTCATTCATTTTACTCCTTCTTCTTCTGACGGATGCCATTTAGACTCTTGGAATTGGAATGGTGGCTCACGCCTTCCCGAATGTAGATGTCATTTGAGAGGGAGTGGCAGAGGAGTGAGAGCACTCCTACTGATGTAAAACGACAAACAACAAAACATCTTTCTTTGTGACAAATCACTTTTTCATCTTCATCTTCTTCCTTTTCTGAAATCATGAATATCTTCATCCACGTCATAAGAAAAAAGAAGAGAAAGGAAGAAGCCATTCTCAGAATAGGGCGTCTTCTTTGTCCGTAGGTATGTCTGTGGGTTCAAAACCGAAAGTGATGATGATTTAGATTCCTCAGGGTCAAGGTATTCTAGAAGTTCTCAGCACTCACATATAATTGATCATCCATCAAGACTTTCATATGATATTTGCAGTTCCGACAAAATTGTGTTCTAATTTTCTAATTTTCACTCGATTATCAGGATGAAACCTATCAAAAACTAATTGTCCAAGAAAGTTGATTTAATCTGAAAATAGGAAATTAGAAAGTTTTTATCATCTATTTTGATCTCCCTCCCGAGTGTCCATTCGTTCAAAAAAACATTGTGAAAAGACAGTTTGTACCATTTTTGGAGAGAGAAAGGTCAACTAGAAAACTGGTTATTCTTCTAACTACGGTCGTTCTGAAACTATATTAGTTCATTTCCCTTTTTTCACCTCCATATGACCAAACAAAGACTCCGCCCACTTTTGGCAAAAGACTCGAGGAGGGAAACGAGAGAAAGACACTCAAAATATTGGAATTAGAATCCACAAAACCTTTTCCCCGTCCTCTCATTTTCTTTTATTTTCAACCCAAAAATATTTCCAATCAATTCTCTCTGCGCTCTACACGAATCGAACGGTGTCACTCAACACTCTTCGCACTTCTTATCAACAATAAAAGAGTCTCTTCTCCTTCTTTTTTTTCCTATTTTTCTCCTTCCTACTTTTTACTCAAAAAGTCTGGAATTCTTTTTTATTGCTTTTCCTCTCCCTCCACAACAAATCGATCATATATAGTGCAGCAGGAGAAGTTCATTTCATTGGAAAAGAGACAGAGAAATTCCTTTTCATTCCACAAAAAAAGAACACATTTGGAATGGAAAAGATGCGACGGCCGATGACTTTCGCTAATGAACATGACATTTATCCGGCCGCCGCCACGACACTGCTTCTCCATTCCTTCTTTTCATCACTCTCAAAAAATGTATGCGTTCGAATTCAGGATCTGAAGTTTCGGGTTACTGTAGTTTTTCAAAGTTTTGAATTTCTGGTTCTTTGCCTAACAGAAGTGAACAAATTGAGCAATTTATAAGATATCTCGTCACTTAAAAAATCTAAAAGAAGTAAAAAAAAACTTCCATATTACGTAGACTTTTCCGTGGGAACTACCAGAAATTTGTGTCTCTCTCTCAAGATTTTCTCACGCCAATAAGTGTTCGGATCTTGTCTATCCCTTTTTGGTTTTCTAGGCCACGAGGAAGTCGAAACTCCAATTTTCCCACATCGTCTTTTCAAAAAGTTTCCAAAAAAAGTCTGCTACCATAACGAAATAAAAAATTTCAATTTGCTAATAAAAATCATCTGGAAACTTCGAATTCCAGTCCATTCCTCCCCCAGAACTTTCGAGTTGTATACCAAAATCCTCTAAACAACATTCCAAATATTTTTTTGTTGTTGGTTGGTCAACTCCGTTCTCTGTCTTCCCCTCTCCTTGTGACCACCGGCGGTCTCTTATTCTGATGTTTTCTGGATTCGTCTCTTTTTCTCCACAAAAAAAGAAACGGTATCACGAGATGCGAGCTCTCTTTGCACTTTGCTCCAAGAGAGACTCTTCTCTTCCTTGTTTTCTATCCAAGAAAAGTGAAAAGAAGGCACGACGCCATACCACCACCACCACCACCCTCAGTTCTTCTTCTTATTCTACTTCGTCCGTCCGTGTCTTCTTCTTCTTCATTCGTCGAGGCACGTATGTCTCGTTGTGGGGTCTTTCACTCTCTCTCGTGTGTTTTAGGGAGGGTAAAATAGAAGAGACAAGTCTGTCTCTCTCTGTCTCCTACCCCTCAGAGAGGAGTCTTTTTGCTGTGTTGTGTCTATGTGTGCCTGCGAGTTAGTAAGCGAATCGAGGGACAGAAAGAGAGCGCGCGGTGCGGTGGGGGCATAGGCAGAAACGTCGTCGTCTTCTTCTTCTTCTTCTCTCCTTGTATTGGATCGGAGAGGGTGTCCTCTCTTCTCGTCTCGCCCCGTCTCTTCTAACCTTTACACTCTCTCATCATTTCTCTAATACCTCTCATCTTTTCCTTGTTCATCATCATCATCGTCTTCGTCTTCTCCAACATCTTCTTCTTTTTCTTTTACTCTTCTTCTTATTCCTCCTAACACTTACTATCATTTTCTACTGAATCCTAATACCCTTTTCCATATTTTCACCTGTCTTCTTCCTCTCCCTCTTCCTGGATCCAGTCATTTTCATCTCTCAACTGAATTGCTCCTGCTTCTGCCTACTCGTTCTCCTCATTCTTCTCTCTGCGCCTCAAGGGCAAGGGGGCGGAGTCGAACACTCATGCACTACTGACCTACAAAGTGTTATTCTATGTTAACCATTTCGAGAGAGCTTTCTCTTTTTCGTTTCCGCTTTTTCATTTTGATATCAGAATCCTAAATTTTTGAACTTGAATCTAGATTACTGTAGCCATTTTTTCTATTGTCCTAAATTTTCAACAAAAAAAAGATTCTTTGTTCTCAAAACGTCACAACTACTACGTATATTAAAGTAAACTGTTTTCAGTCTTAAATTTTTGACAATATTGTTGTCATTTATGTTTTTTTTGTCTTTTCTGTCTTCTCTCTGTTCTTCCACCAATTTTCAGTACGAAATGTGTTTTGGCCTAAAAAAGATTGCAAAAAATGTTTTCAAGTAAGAAATTGTTCTCTGCACGAACAAAAAATTAAAACTAAGAAATTCTTGCATCTCTTTCCAAATCTCGGTTTTGTGTAAAACAACCATAAAAAATCGATTAAAACTGAACTCAATCTTATCTATCTAACCTCCTCTCCCCCCACTATCTATCTCGTTTTTCTAACCTTTCTGTTCTTGTTTTTCTCCCTAAATCCTCTAAGCCTCTCTCAATATTTCTCTTTATTTCCAGATCAATGTGGGCACCACCAGGGGTCCCGATGAGCACACCGGGCTCCTCGACCGGTCACATGCAACCGGGAGCTGGCGCCGCGGCTCCCTATCCTGGTCCAATGAATCCATCACAACAACAACATCCAGGAATGGTGGCGTCGTATGCTGCTGGACAGATGCAATTGCCTTATGGACAGATGGAAGGAAACCATGCTATGTATGATCATCGAATGATGGCGGCGAATCGAGCTGCTGCTGCCGCTGGACGGCCTCCAGGAATGATGCCTGATTATCCACAAATGCCAATGGGACAAAATCCGTTAGTTCTTCTTTTTTCTTTTTCTTTTTTATTGAAGCCACGTCAAAAAAAATCTCACGCCTCCACTTTTGAATCTAATTATAATTTTTATAAATATTCAAATTTCAGTGGTATGATGAGAATGCCAGTTCAATATCCACCTGGCCACCCCCAAATGCCCGGACACCCACAAATGCAATTCGGACAAATGGTTCGTTTCTATTCACTTCTCACTCCTCTCTAACTCTTTATCAAGTTTCTTCAGATGAGAGCACCGCCCGTATCAGTGTACGGACAAATGAATCATGCTCAACAGTACCCGGTGACGGCTCACCCGAATCCAGTTCCGCCATATGTGAATCCGGACATTCGACTGTTATACGAGACAGGATCCGGTTATCATATTGAAAGAGAACTACTTTCCGAAGGTCAGATCCAATTTGGAACGTATGGAGTGGAAGCGATTGTTAACCAAGATGCATTTTCATACTTAGATCGGTTAGTTTTTTTTTAAATTCAAGTTTCTAAGTATTTAGATTAACAAAGAATTCAAAAACCATCAGTTTTTAATTTACAGTACACCCGCTGCTGATGTGATACTATCCGTTTGGCCATCGGTGAAACAAGCGAACGAAAATGAGGCTCGACTTGAAGTATATGTGAATGGAACATGTGTACTTCATAATCAATCAGCAGCCACGGGAGTTCCAATCAAGCAATTTTTAAGGGGTGGAAGCAATATGATCCAGTTCGGATATGTTGGAAATCAACAGGTTTGTCTGCAAATGATGTTGGCAGTTGACTCAATTTGAGCATTTTTCAGATTCATAGTTACGCATGTGAATTCGTTATGAGAAGGCCGATGGCTGACATGAGAAGACTAGCGATTGGTAAACGAGTTGCTGAAGGAAGTATGATTGCTCAACAACAGAAGCAAATGTGTAAGTTTTTTTTTTTGAAATTTTGCATCACAAGCTAATGACAAATCATTTATTGGAAATCACCAGAATCATTTTTCACATTTAGATGCTCAAATGGCTGGAAAACGACAAGCTGGAACAATTTCTGTCAGTTTGAATTGTGCTATTTCGAAGAAGAGAATGATCACTCCTGCGAGACATCACGACTGCAAAAAAGTGGTATTCGATTTGGCTCAAATGATGCATAACAATAAGGACAAGACGAGATATCACTGTGGGCCATGCAATACTTACTTCAAATTCGATGATATCAATGTGGATTATTTCTTGATGAGTGTTGTAACAAATGTTCCCGCTGGAGTCAATGATTTAATTGTGGAAAAGAATGGAGCTTGTCGACCGGGAGAACTGGAAGAGAATAAACCAAAGCGAGGGAAAAAGAAGAATGATGCAAATGCGAATGAGAATGGAGCACACACAATAAAACGGATAAAGTCTGAAATAATTGTGAAACAAGAGCCAGGAATGTTCCCTGACATGCACGGAAGGAACATCCCATTCAGTCCAATGCCAATGCCCGGAAGTGTTCCTCCAGACTGGACACGGTTACAAAGTCCATCGTTCTCAATGCAAAGTCCCAACAAGATTCAGCTGGGACCGGCGACTCCAGCCACTCCAGGAATGGTATTCCAGAATCCTGCCTCCGCGGGATCAATGCTGAATATGTCGTCTCCACGACAAACAATGATGCCAGGTGGAATGATGGCACCGGGAGCAGGTCACCCGATGATGCCACCACATGATCCTTCAATTCGATCTGGATCCGCACCTTATACTCCGGAGTCGGTGAAAAATGATAAGAATGATGAGTTATTAATGAATATCGAGGGGTTGTACATCACGAATTCACTGAATATTTGTGATTCTGAGCGGTTAATTGGACAGTATATTGAGGGAACGAAGGATCTCAATTTCGAGGATTCGCTCGTTTTTGAATTTGTAAGTTAATCACTTTTTGTTGAAAAATTGGGGAACAATGCCCTGTCTTTATGTCACTAACTTATAATGCTAGCGCACCAGATATCACTTTCTAACGCGGAAATTCTCTTTTTTTGAAGATTTCGAAACTACGAGACTACCATTATGCGCATCAAGAGTGTAGATCAGAAGAGGAGAGCAACTAGGAAAAGCCAATGCAAGTTTTCAACTATTTCGAACTGACAAGACCTGAATAACTACAGTACCAGTAGCGCCTTTTCGCCTGAAATCTTCGATTCATATTGTTCCATTTTTCCAGGCTGGCTCTCCAAAACAACAGCAACAATTGGACGGAGCACAAACCTTATTAGCTCCTGGAAGCACATCGTCCTCGAACGCATCCACATTTACACCCCCATTTGATGATATTCATCTCGGAAATCGACCGTCTCATTAGATTCTTCTTCTTCGCCTTCATCGTCAGTTGCCTCCAGTTTCTCCACGTCATAGTGTGCCTTACTTCGTTCCATACCGTTACAACTCAAATCCCCCAAATCCCGGATGATTCAACAAAATGCCTTTTCTCTTCGTTCTTCGTCTACTTCGTTTCCTCCCGATTCTTGTCTCGTCGTCGATCTTCTTTTTCTCGTTATTATATCGTCGTTTTTCTTATTGTATACCCCCCATATCTTTCTTCGCTTCCATCCTCAAAAAGTCGCTAGTCATTTGTTTTTTTGCCACTACAAAAGTCCCCCAAGTAGTCACTGCTTGTTTCTTAAATTGTGATTCTAGATTCTTGTCCTCCCCCTCATTTCTCCGAAAATGCAATAGAACTATATCTGTTTTGTCATACTACAAAAATATTATATACATATAATCAAGATTTGAAATCAAGGCTGAGCCTTTCATTTTTTTTTTTCATTGTTTTGTTGATCAATTTCCACGTGGCTCCGAGTGAGATCCCCCTAATCCCGCCCCCTTTTTTATTTATACATACTCAGTCAAATAGAATCTAATCATCTCACAGACGTCGTCGTTTCCCAGTTTTCGTGTAGAGTAGAAACATTGGAAAAATACAAAATATTACTACTGTGTCTTATGAATTGCCTCATTTCAGATGGCCTAGAATGTCTTTTACTGGAAAAGTTAGGCCATCTGAAATGAGTGAAAAATTTAATTGTCTGGCTGGGCCAGACTCTATATGTATATTATGGAGAATCTCCTTTTTTCTTTTTTTATTGTTTTCCCCTCTTCCCCAAAAAACCATTTCTCTCGCTCTCTCACTTTCAAAAAATCCGTTATTTTCTCTCCCCCAACCTGATCTTGGTCCTCGTTTCAAAAACCCCGACATCCCAGAATACAAAAATGCACAAAAATAAAATAAAAATATTAAATGAAATCTAATTTTTATTATTTTCGTGAGAGAGAGAAATTTGATAATGTACTGTCAAATAAAACAGTTCTATTGTTAAAACGACCAGTCTCTAATAATGATTCGAAAAAGAAAAGTGAAAGAAGACGTTTGGAGATCAGATGGAATTAAGAAGGAATCATAATGAAATATCAAATTGAAACCGGATAATCGTAACCGGAACTATCGTTTTGGTTCACCGGAAGACTATAATATTCGTTGAGATACTCATTTCCGTTCGCGTCTTGCATCTGAATATTACAGAATTACAGAAAAAATAGGGAATTTGGAGGACTAACCGATACAAAAACCGGAATGAAACTCTGCTCCATTGACGATCCCTCCATCGATGATTTTCGTTTTCTGGATTTCCGTTGCTCTGGAGAACACGCAGGTAGCAAGACACCGGTCGCTCGAAATCTGTAGTTTCAAAAGAAGGGTTCAGGGTAGCAAAGACTGATCATATTTACCGAATACTTTTAAAAATGCAGTTAATATGATAAGTATTTGGTATGAAGTGAAAGTTATATTTCTTTGTGAACGAGGGGAGTGTGATACCCTATTTTGTGACTGATTTTTGAAACTTTGGTGGGAAGGGATGGAACAAATCAGAATTGATGCAAAATACCAGTTTTCAGAAAAAGAATCCCCGGAAAATGTAGCAAAAGTCAGTTTGTATTAACTCATCCATTCTCTCTATTAACTGTGGAAATTGTCAATGATTTAAGCACATGTCCCGTCTTTGTAGACCACTAAACTTGAAGACCTCACGGTCTCACACACTGCGAAAAGAACTGAAAGAAATGTGAGGCCGATTTTTTAACGTTTTAATTCAACTCTTTTATTTTTTGCACTGAAAATGCAGTATTTTTCAGGTTTTGAGCCACAACACGTTAATTTTGGTAAGAAAATTACTTTTTTGATACAGAAGAGCCGATTTTCGAAAAAGTATGATTTGTTTTCAAAAATTATAACAGTTTCAGAGCATCCTCGAGTACATTTTTTGTAATTTTTGTTCGAAAATGTTTTTGCCTAAAAAGGGAACCTTTTTTTTCTTTCATTGTCCCGTCTGAAAACCTGAAAAATACTGCATTTTCAGTGCAAAAAATCAAAGAATTGAACTAAAGCGTGAAAAAATCGGCTTCTTCACGTTTCTTGCAGGCCTATTTCGCAGTGTGGGAGACCGTGGACCTTATCATTGAAACCAATCACTGTGAATTTCTAACTTCTTTGTAAGATCTGGGTGACTTTATGTCGATTTTTTAATCTATTTCACAAAAGAGTGGTCAACCTCTTCGTTATTTTCGTTATCTTTCAGACCCCTCTATCCAAAAACCTCCTTTTAAAAAACGAATGCAGTTTATTCTAATCTTAACCTCGCCAATCTAACAAACCTTGTAGGTTATTCTATCTTTTTTATTCAAAGAACACTATTCAGACATTCTTTTTCTTTTCTGAATACCTAATCAAGTTCAATTCAACCAAAAAAGAAACGTTCTCTTTTCAAAAGGAACATCACAATGTTGAGAAGAATGACGAGAAAAGAACTCACTTGAAGTTTATTTGTAGGTAACATGTGGTCTACTAGATTCTACTCACCGACTGATAATCTTGCTCACACATCCATGAGAAATACAAAGAGATTTGGAGATGGCATTAACCTGAAATCAAGAAAAACTGGCACGCTGCCAAGTCATTCAAAACTAACTTTCATTCCGTTGTTATGTAATTGAATTATTCGAGTTCTCTCTTCCATTGACAACGGTCGACCAGGGCAATACGGTCGACCGTATAGGTTTGTACCTGAAGAAGTAAATGATGGATCTCGTTGGGTTCGAATACCTTTTTTCCTGTTTTTTCTACCGTCTTGGGAGGTGTTGGATTGCATTGGATTAGGGGAAGAGGTCTTGGATCCAGAGTCATCTGCAGATGAGGAGGAGTCACATTGTTGGGATTCGTAGGAATTCGGAACTTCAACGCCCTGAAAATTAGAAATAGATGTTTCAAAAAATGTGAAGTGCTCGCACGTTCTGATAGAACAATTCTCAAGATGAATCTTGGCAAAGATCAGGAAAGTTCTGATTTTGCAGAACGGCCATAGACTACCTATTTCCTAAGTTTACAACCATAACTTGCTGAAATAGTTTTCGTGTCATGTGAGTTCGGTAATACAGTTTTCTGATAGTTCAAAGTGTTTTGAACAGTTTTGGAACCTCATGTTCATAACATTATGACGTAGAGGTACAAAAGCTCAATGATTCATGATTTCATTTAGAAAATAGTATATAGAAACTGGTATCTTCTTAACTACTTCATTACTGTAATTACAGTTTATCACTCTTTCATTAAATGACATCATTCAAACATATAAATTTATCCAAGAACGAATTTATCTGTTCATAATTGTTTCGTGACATTCAAAAACCACGGAGTTTACGTGAGATGCCGGAAGCTACGAAAAGGATCATAAACGGTATAAAACAACCAGAGACCGCTAGTCATTTGCCAATTTTAGTAGGTTGTATACGAGAGGAGAATCAAAGTTTATTTAGTTCGATGTTAGAACAACTAGACTGTTTTCAGGTAAAGAGAGGATCAGGTGATCTGGAATTTTTTTTATAAAAGAATGGCCAGATGGCAAGTGCGCTCTGGATGGCCTCCAAATGAAATGAAAAATAATAAAAACCGTTCAAAATTTTTGGTTTAGTTGGAGCGAACTTGATAGGTAATGCATTTGTGTTGGGACTTTCACTACAGTAGCCATAGCTTTCAGGAAATTTGAGTACTCAGAAAATAAACTTACATTGAGCCAATTATTGAAATCTCTTTGCAACGTGTGTGGAGTTGAAATATCTATAACCGAAGAGCCACACTGTTCGGGATCACAACAGTGAGCGTCTATCATTCTGAAAGTCTGGATTTGGGAAACAGAATGAGAAAGAGTAAGAAAAAGAGGATTCTCGAATGAAACAAGTCTGAAAATGGTTCAATGAGATGAATAAGAGGGAAAAGAGGGAAAGGGGGTGAGATTCTGTATTCTGAACGACATCGAAAGTTGTTTTGATTTGGAAGAAAGCGAAGGTATAAAGAGGAGATATATTCTAGATGTATTTGTACACCTCCTTCCCAAATGTTGCTTCTTGTTTTTCAGATCCGTCTGAATATAAAAAAAGCGAAAGTCCTTTTTCGTTCAGAGACTGTAACTGGAATTCTCTTCAGATGTGGTAGCAAAAAAAGAGAAAATAAGAATAACAACGAGATGAGAAATGAAACAGAAAATAGATCAAGTAAAAGTATTGAATTGGGTTTTTTTGGAGGAACTGATTTGACTTCAAATTATTCTAGTGTCAACTCGAGAAAGAGAAGAGAAAAAGGAACTGAAGACGTTTCACGATTGTTTTGAAATGAATCGGGAAAGGGCCGATTGGACACCTGAGACATCACAAAAAATCACTTCTGTGTGTTTCTTCTTCTCCTTTTTCTCTGAAAAAAACTATGAAGAAGAGAAAGAAGAAGAGGGCGATAAGAATTGAGAGTAATTGTAAAGTTCTTTTCCATTTTTAGTGGTCGAAAGAGAGGTCTAATTGTTGGGGGGAGAAGTGAAGAGGTGGAGTGAACGGAGACGTTGCGCAACAGAATAGCTGATAGCTTCGAACGAAAAAAAGTGAAGGAAGGGAACACTTTATTGCACGTGGTTTCTAAACGGACAGACTATAAAACACTGGTTGAAGTTTTGAATAATGAAACAGTTTTTACGAGTTCAAACTGTTATGTTGCATATATTGACAAAGTTAGAATCTACAGTAGTCCCTCTATCAGACAGTCAAATTTCTATTTGCAATTTGAATGTTTTATCGAGAGCAGATGGTTCGAGTTCTCCATACCAGAGATTTTGAGATTTTTCTTTAGTTCCAACATTTCCTCATTTTTTCGGTACTTCTACAATAATTGAAATAGCTTCAAACATTAAAACAGTCAAGAGAAAATATTTATTGCACGAGAAAATTCAATTCTTTGGTAACAAGTTTCTGATTACAAGTTTTGATTTGAGAGAAAAAACTTTTTTGAAAGATCAGTCTGAACCTCTGACTTACCAGAATTCCAGATAATCCTCGTTTAACTGAATAATACACATTAACTGAGAAAAAAATGAACAACGTAACTGCGTTTTTGAGAAGAAAATACTAGAAACGGGAAGAGTGATAACAACCGGTCATTTAAAAACTGAAGATCTACAAGATTCTAGAAATATGCGAGAAGTTTTATCCAAATTTGTTCCTGTCTTTCTCCAACATTCTCGACTTCTCCTCATCTTCTTCCAGAACAATTGGCAAAACTTCTGCGGATAGTTTGTGTTGCTCTTCGGCTACGTCTAAAAATTATCAATATTCGATTCACGATTCATCAAAAAACTACTGGTGAGGTAAGGTTATATGAATAGTTTCAGCACACGAACGAGGTAAACATACGGAGAAAAAAGTGATTCGACTCACTAGTTGATCCGAGTTTTCCTGTCGACGTCTTTCGTTTCGGGGCTGACATTTCAAGAGTGGAGAGATTGATCTGAAACAGATATTGGTCAGTGTAAGGCAAGTTTTTCATTTTCATTTTCTATCAAATGATTCAATCTTTGTTTTGATCGTGGACAGAGATCAAGTTACTTTGGAAAGAGAAGACGATTGGAAAGTGAAGTCGTTCAAGTAAACAGAATACGTTTGTGTTTTGGACAGACACTAGATTTATAGGTTTGTTTTAATCTGAGATACTGTCCAGACGGTTTCCAAATGCTTTGATCTTCGTTTTTCTCACCTCGCTTGGTGCCTGCGACTCGAAGTTATAGTGAAGGGTTGCCTGGGATGCAGAGTTTTGGAACATGTTGCTTTTATTCCTTAATATATAGATTCAATATTTTACAAGTAAAAAAAACTAACTGTTTCTTCGCCATCCGTCCTCTTAACTGGTCGAACATCATGCTTCTTTTTCTCGACGCCAGACTTGCACGACTTCCAAATGGGCGTTGGATTGAGATAACAGAGAATGTTTTTCTTGGAATCAGATGGTTTGTTGACTCGAAATCATATATATCTACGTCATCCATATGAGGCATCATCATCACTTCTTCTTCATCTTGTTTCACTCTGAAACTCAGCATAAAATAAAATGTTAATTATTCCGGAAACTTACTCATAATTAGCCGCCGATCCGATCTGAGGATTCTTCGGAATCATTGCAGTATCCACAGAGTAGAGTGGTTCAACATCAGAACACCAGAACATATCTTTCTCCACAGACGGGATCTGATTGTAGCAGTCATCAACAATAGTCAATCCGATCTGACATGAAAGACATTAAAACGATCAAAAAGTTCCCAAAACTCACCGCCAAATTTCTATCCAACAGGAAGTTGCACTCGAAATCATCGTCATCTTCTCCAAGTGGATTAATCATACTTTCAGCCACTTTCATCCATCCGACAACAAAAATGAATTGAAGCACAGACATGACAAATGGAACTGTCGGATAAAGCTGGAAAATTATATTGTTGACTAGAAATATTGATGGGAATTGACTGACAATACTCGGCTGTTCTGGTTCTTTTCCATCGAGAAGAACGGATTGACGAGCGATTAGAGCCATGAAGAAATAAGAGCGGACTGCGAGAAAGACGACCTAGAAAAAGAATGAAGTGAGAGAAGTGGGTTACGGTAGAGACATACCTGGGGATAAGCCAACGGAATTGGAACCCAATCGTAGTTACTCAAAAGAGCCAATCCTTTTCGGAATTCAATAATATTCTTTCCAATCTCATTCATCAAAAGGTCGGCTGCAATTTTTCCTTCGGCTCTCGCATCAACTAGAAGTCCAGTACTCCATTGAATTGGGACAAAGTATTTGGAATATTTGCATGCCACGTTGCAAAGTGCTTCCTTTTCGTGTTCTAGCATGAAACCTGATAAATGAAAACTTTGTAATGAATCGATGATTGCATCGTACTGTACCGGCCGAAACAATAGATTCCAAAGTGGGAAAACGGCGACGAACTTGAAGTGAGATGTCTCGGAAAACCAAGACTTGAGTCAAAACCATATACCTTATCACATTTCGGCGAATCATTCGGGTACGATCATCAGTTCCTCTAATGTAATTTGCAATAGTGATGGCTGTGCTGGAAATTTTTTTGTGAAAGCCTAGCTGACAGCTGGAAACTAACTTATCAACCCATCCAAGATTTGCAAAAATGTCATTCCATCTTCGTACAATAATTGTTACAAAGAAACCAAGCATGAAGGTGAGTGGGATGAATTCCATCGTCTGATCGAAAAGAGCTGCGAAGTTGTCCCAGATTCTGAATCCGACCGGTTGAAGGTTAATCATTGCCAAAGAGAACTTACTTTCGCGTGTTTTCACCGATGATCAAATTGCTGCGATAGATTGAAGAGACGACGCCAAAAGCAATGACGAACATGACTAGCTCCTTAAAGAGAGAGAGAATCAGTTGTTGGTTTCCTGATTCCAATTTTCTTAGGAAGGTTTTCTGAGTCTTACAACACACCCAAACCCTCATAAATCTGAATTTTTCTTCATCCGAATCCCACATTTTTGAGATGAATAAGTACTGATTTAGCAAAAAATCGAGACTGACTCTCCTGGGTTCTGGTATACTATGTATCAAATTACATCAAACAATACGTGCACCCCATTTCTTATTTTCGAAATAGCAATCTTCTAATCTGACCTTCCTTTCACCAAGGACTTTCACGTGTTCCTCACGACTATGCTTCTAGATCAAGGCTTTTTTCTCTTGAATGATCAAACACCAAAGAATGATAAATGTTCCGTCTTTTGCAACTCGTCATTTTGAAACTTTTGACCATCGGTCAGTCGTATAGTGAAATTGCAGACATCATACACATAATCTTCTTTTTCTTTTTCCAAATTTTCAAATTAATCCTATCAGAACTCATTATGGGTCTTAACTTATTTATTTTTATGAAAAACAAAAGAAACAAACTTTGAGAAGATACTTCCAAATCGATCCTTTCCATCTCAGCTGAAGACGAAGAAATGAGAAAATTGAGGCAGATGAGACGTCCAAGTTATAGGAGACTGTCATGCCTCTGAAACAAAAAAATCTAGAAAATCTAGAGGAACTTTTAATAGGAATAGAAATATGTTGGAATCTACGACAGAGTCTCTTCCAAGAAATTCAACATTTCCATCGCGGCAAGATCCCAAAAGAGAACACCTGCGAAACAAGGTACACAATGATATTCAAATATCAACTAGAGAAAAAGACAGTTTCCCACGCAATATAGAGCTGATTTCTGAACTCTTATCATCCTCCAAAAAGGTGTTCAAATGGTGGGGAAAAGGTGCGAAAAGAGGGAAAAGGGGTACAGAAACTGCATGTTTTTGTACGAATGGGACGAAGAGAGAAGAGAAGTAAAAGGGGAAAAAGAGGTGAGAGGAGTGACTGTTGGACAGGACGGAAGGGAGCTCTGCGTCTCGTTTTGAAAGCATTCCGATCGGGTTGAGATGAATGAAAAGTGGAAGAAGGAAGAAAGAAGAAAGGGAGGAGGAGTGGGAGGGTACATAAATAACAATAAAAATAATAAATCTGAAAAATGAAGGAGCAGGATTTGTCTGTGAGAAACGGAACTGTTTCTTGATTTTTTGATCTCAAGGCGATTCGGTTCAAGAAAAATTGGGGATTGTTCAGAAATTTCCATCAGTTCAAATTTTGATATAAATTGTGGTTGTTCTGCCAGAACGTAGCTTTTCGAACTCTTGATCTCTACTTCTGTCGCCAGAGCGGGTTATTGTAGTTTCTGATTTCGAAACTTCAAATAGAAACGAAGGGGAAGTACAGTAATCTCATCAGAAAGTATTCTGTTCCTAGGAAAATCGATACAAATTGAGATTGATGAAACGAAAACGCGGTAATCAGATTTCCAATTCATTGTAAATTGAGATTCTTCGCTTCAAAATTTGTCTTCGAAATATTGTTAAACTATATTGTTAAAGATGTCAACTACAATAATGAAGTTTACGCTCCTGGTCTACAGAAATTCCTGGTCTACAGAAAATAAAGATATTTTGGCATTTGATGGTTCAGTCTCAAAATAAGTCATATCTGGCTGAAAACTACAGAAACGAATGTCATGCTACAGTGCCGTGCAAAAGTCCGAACTTTGGCCGTTTTCAGTTGAAACTGTCCAACTTTGAGAGGGTGTTACGGTATTACTGGTTGTACCACAATGTAGAGCTTTATTTTTATGGTTGACAACTATTTTGTGCGGGTTTTGTACGGAAAAAACATATCTACAAAGTAATTTCTCCCTCAAATCGGCCAATTACAGTGCAAAATAGAGATTTTTGAGCTGTCGTCTTAAAATGATCATAACTCTCTAAGGAGTACCCGTACAAAAAAGTCGTCAACTACAAAAATGAAGCTCTACCTCTGTTCTGTTGGATTCAGAAATAATTTTGCTTTGTGGAGCAATCATTAATACCGTAACACCCTTCCAAAGTTGACAATTTCAACTAAAACGACCAAAGTTCGTACACTTTTTCCCGGCACTGTACCTACTGTAGGTCTCTTTTTTACAAGTTAGATTTTTATTCCTGCTCATGACGACGAAAGGAGTTTTGAGTTCAGCTAAAACTATATTATTCTTTCTAAAAAATGTTGTTTGTGAAAGAAAGATACAGTACTACTCAGACGCCATCGAAAAGTTCAATCGGTTTTTTCTCCGAACTTTCCATAAATAAAAGTGACGAAACGATTCAATTTGAGGACTGATCTTAGGAAAAGGTTGAAAATTAAAAGAAGGGGAAAGAGCCTATTTGTCTCTCTCTCAGAAACAATCATAGATCACGAAAAGGCGAGAAGAAGAAGAAGAAGAAGAGAGTAATGAAGGAGTCTGATGGAGTCACCTCCCGTCGTCAACAGATTAGCAACAGTTCGCAGTGCAAATAGCTTCTTTCTTTTGAAACAAACAAAAACGGACGTTTTACTTTAATTATCTTTTTTCGAGAAAAAATATCAACTAATTAGACAACTTTTCAATCTCTTCCAGTAGATCGGATCAGTTATCGGTTTTATCCTCTGCCTGAACTGTAGAACCATGTTCTGCCGAAAGCACGAATGACATTTTCAATTTCGAAACAACACTTGAAATGGGAAAAGAATCGAATGATTCCAATCCACCCTTGTTTTCGATTTCTATTTTGCAGCTACACCTTAACAACAATGTTTACTCATAGAGGAAATTTAAAAATGGGGTGAGGCAAATAAGTTTTACTGGAAGGGATTTTGAAATGGAACTGCTTTTTGTTGTGCAAGAATTATAAGAAAGGGTTCTACGGTATGATGCATTGGGCGGTGGCAATAGAGGAGGCCAGGAAGCTTCGGTATGAGGTCTAATGGGACTGGGGGTTCGATATGAGCACTAATGCGGTAATAAGGTACTGGGAGTTACATGGAAAGGTATATACCAGCGGAAGGGTAAGTTGGGAAAAACAACAAAAAAAAGCGTATTTAGGCGACCGGTATGTAAATAACAATGGAATCAAAGAAATGAAAATGACACGAATAAATTATGTATCTCGGATTTCGGCAATCATTTGCTCAAATCGTTGAATGCTCATGACTCGAACATTATTATCAAACATCATGCGACCATCTTGACTGTATTCGTCGAACTCTGAAAAATAAAAATGTTGAATACTTTTATCACCAATCGCAAGTTACTGTGGGTCAAGAAAATCGCTCGTTTTCCTTCCAACTTTCTGGTGACAACGGCTGCACATCTCGCGAGACACTGCAAAGACACGCAAAATTAGATATTTTTAAAAAGAACTACGACTTACCGATTTTTTCGGATCTAGATCACATGAGTGAGAAGGCAGTCTTAGAACAAGTCCAGTATTAATATTGAAAAGATGTTCAAACGAGTTATTTTTCTTGAGGTTACCAGTACTTGAACATTTATGAACGAAAACTTTCGAGTGTACACGTGGCGAATATGGCTTCTTTTTCATATTCTCATTGTTCAGAAGGTTGAATAATCTAGTGAGATCAGTCGCTTTCATACAATTGGGATCAAATGCGTCGCCGTTTATTTCTGGATCGATAAAGATGCACAGATTCTCAGCGTCTTTGTCGACAAATCCAGTCACTAAATAGATAGTTTTTATTTACAACTGAAATAACAACATTACTCACATTTTTCAGCGTAATCGTTTGATGCACTCATTCTGTTTTGGTTGATTTGTTTAGAATAAGTGTGATCTAGAAACACCATTGAGCTTGGCGACGGATTGGTGAACGGCCGATTATTCTAAAATTGATCGAGATAAGTGAAAGAATTCATGAATTTAGGACCTGGAAACTTGAAGAACTTCCTTCCTGTGGTCGATGACGTGTTGTTATTCCAGGTGGCACATCGAGAGAGCTCAAAACCTTTTTTGGGGCTGAACTGTTCATCGTTGAGCTCGAACTCTCTCCGCTCCGTAATTCACCTTCTTCTTCGCCATCATCATCTAATGTGACATATTCGATATTTGAAGGTTGCTTAGACTTCTCCTTTTGTTTAACTGGATTGTTCATCAAATTAGCCCATGTCTCTGTTGCTTTTCTATCGGAAGTACCGGGTTCGACAGAGTCATAATCTCTTCTATTTCTTGTATTAGTTTTCGCAGACTCACTTTTTGTAGAACTGGAACTTGGACGCTCACCACGATAAGTTTCATACCCTTCTTTCTGAAAATACAAACATAAATCATTTCGTCTACCGAAAAACAATACCGATTCAGTTGGTACAATTTTACATGTTTGTTGCTTCGACGTGTTCAAGAAAGTCTTCGGAACGTAATCCTCTACTTGAGGTGATGAAATCGGACTGGGCGATCTTGGTGGCGTTTGTTCTCGAATAGGTTCACTTGGTGTCGGCTCAGGCAATGTTGAATTTTGCACTAATCCCTGTGATGTGAACCTGGACTGGGACAGTGCTGGGAACATGCTGTTGTTAGGTTTACGTGGCGCTGTGGTTTGCTCCTTTTTGGGCTCAGCCGTGAGCGCCATCTGAGCTTGATACTAAAATGAGAAAGTGAACATTGAAAACTTGACACTATTCTTACCGCAAGATGTTCATTTGTATTCTGCACCTTATTCTCGGCCACTTTGTTTATGGCACGCAACTTTTCCTGCATACTTTGACTTTGTTTCTTACGACTTTCTGAGCCTGGCGATCCATCTGGCACTGGGATATCTTGGAAACGATCGTCTACATCCTTCAGTCGATCATCACGGTCCTTTGTGAAACTATTCTGAGAGTCACGACGAGAAGCCACCGGGGCGAATTTTCTGCAATTAGTGGAAACATATTTCGAGAAACTTTTATCAGTTATATAAACTGAAAATATTAACTCAAACGTTTACCTATAATCTATATCCTGTGAACTACTAGCTTCTTTCTCCGAAAGAACTTCAGTCTCATAGTCATCGTCGACACCCAAAACGTTTACGACTTGTTTAGTTGCTGGAGGTTTCGGCTTGTTTATTGGAAAGTTGACTTGAGGTTGCGATCGAAGGTCAGTGTCTTGAGATTCACGTTTTTTATTACTCAAATTGATTAGATGTTGGATGTTCGGCGCATTCGACCTAAATCTAAGTGAAATTATCACTCTTCAATCTATATGAATGAACTTACATGTCGTTAGCAATAATTCCGGGAATTAAATCTGGTTTTAAAACAGGTTTTGGAGTTTGTATCGATTGTGTGAAAACCGAAACAAGGATATCGTTCTCCTCTTCTTGTTCTACAGGTGCGTTGCTATCTGAATCTCTGCCCGTTTGAAAACTATCCTCTTCGTCTACATCCATAGGTTCCTCTCCTTTTTCCTCTGCACCAGGACTTGGTAGCGCATTAGTCGCCGTTAGCGAAGAAGTTGAAGCTGTTGGAGGCATAATCAAGCTTGTGCTCAAATTCGATTGTTGAACTTTTCTGGGATCTTGTGGAGGTCCAGAATTCGGGACCAGACACGTTGGAAGAACGGTTTTGCTCAAACTTGGAGTGAGAAGTCCTGGCGGTGGAAGAGTTGGTGGAGGTACCATTCTGTTCGGTGGGGGAACTGAAGTTGGCAACATTCTTGGCGGCGGCGGAATTTGATAATTTGGAGGTGGAACACTAGTTGGTGGGAGCATCATGTTTGGTGGTGGAACTCCCATTGGTGGCAGCTGTGGAGACGGTGCCAAACCTCCGATTTGTGGGGTTCGAACATTAGTAATTGGCGGAGGCGGCATAGAATAATTTGATGGTAATGGGAGAGCTGATAGAGATGGCTGAACCGGTTTAGCAGTGAAGTTCGAAGGAGGTTGCTTATATGAATTCGGAGGACTTTGCGTCTGATCCGGAGAAGGCACAAAAGGACTCATCGGAGAAGATCCATTGCTATGTGTATTGGCTGGAGATGTTGCCATCTGAAAAATTAGTTTTCATAATAAGAAAACTGTGAAGATTGTTTCAGATAACTCACCTGTTGAGACGGTGATTGTCCCGCTTCCATATCATTTCTGCGAGGATTGTTACCGGACATTGCATTCTTGAAGAGCTCATTCTTTTCTGCAACCAGTTGTGCGACCGCCTCTTCATTTTTTCGTTTTTCATCGAATGATAGTCCGTCTCGGTCGAGATGATGAGGAGGACTCGCATCATTTTCAAAGAACCTTGTAGTGACGAGTGGACGCGGTGTAGTATTAAGCTCGGCTTGATCCGTCCATTTTAAGACGAGGTTTTTTCTCGGTTTATGCGTTACAGTTTTTATAACTCCCTGAAGATTAGGATCAACTGGTGTAGTGTGTAAAACCGTGACTTTAACTTCTTCGGGAGGAAGCGCTAAAAGTCTCTTCACGTCTTCATCTTCTTTTTTTCTAGCATCTATATCTGCACTCGATGCTTCCGTTTCTTCAGTCTGGCTTTCTCTTCTTCTCTGAGCTTCTTCAGCCTGTCTTGCTCTACGTAAGTCTGCCTCCGGGTCTTCATAGTCATCTTCGTAAACTCCATCTTCGAAATTATCAACCTCGGGTCTGCAACTTTCATATTACGATTTTTTGAAAACGGAAATACGAAACGAACATTTCATTGTCATACTCTTCGCCTTTATTCCAAAACTTTGACAGCTCATCTGGTGTTTCTTCTGAGAAGAACATGCTCTGAACCTGACATCTTTCCTGAACTGGTACGCCTGTATCACCGATTTGGGCCCGGTGAACGATCAAGTTCATGCAATTCTGTACGTACGGAAACCCAAACTCTGCAGAAACATCTCCAGGAGGGAGATAAAACACAGTAAATGGAAATCTGGTCCACACAAGCATCTGAAACAAACGTCACTAAATTACGAAATCTTGAATGTCAGCGAACCATTTTGTACTTTCTGATACGATCAACAAAGCTTTTGTCCTCTTCTGAGAAACGGAGAATGTAATGAGAGGCTATAGAAAGATTCGTCAGAACTACTGCATTCGAACTCAGTATTTTGCCGAAACAGTCCGATGTACGGAGCATTTCAAGCTCCTCGTATAGTCTGAGATCATTTATACTACGGAATTCTGGAGTTGCTGTAGAGTCGTATCTGAAAAATAGAAAAAAATATGCGAGTGATATTATATGCCATTCACTTACAAAAAAAATGGAACTTCTTTTGAAACCGGCGGAACGCAAATATGAGCGGTAACGTCTTTATGAGGGAAAATAAGAGTATGTGGAGTGATTTCATCAATATGGAAGGTGGGTAGTGAGCGATTGCTGAAAAATTGATATTATAAAAAGAAAGTGACAGAGAAACAGAATATTACCGGAAGAATTGAATTTAACCTGATAACTATCAAAGTAATTCCGGGCGTTATTAGATCTTATGTTGGTAATTAGCTATTATACAAGAGTCTCTAATTTCCCTTTCTTAATAGAGTGATTTTCCTTGTTTTCATATTTAAATGTTGAATTCCTAATCGGTTCCATATTTATCATAGTATTCACATTTTACTAGGCTTCTTCGAGTTTAGTGGCGGTAGGTTAGTCATATCTAACTGGAATGTGATAACTGCATGCGGCAATATCATTGATGGATATCTGTATACGTTATTCGTGTTGGGCATGTATTCATAGTGATAGACACCAGCCATGCAATGCTCCTGAAATCAAATATTTAAACAATGAAATTAAAACTGGGTTATTACGAGTAGATAACGATGAAATTTCATAGTGTTGAACTCCGTTCTCATCAAACCGTGGGAGCTGTGATTTTTCGATGGTGGAGGCGCTTTCCCTGAGCTCAAGGGTATTTCATTTCGTTTTCCGTTTGTGGCTGTACGGAACACCATAACCATGATCGGAATATTCGTATACAAGTATCTGCCAGCGTAAGCTAAAGCTGGGGAGGTGTAGAGTAACACTCCTTGGCGTGGATCTCCTATGTCTATTATTCCGTCGTTCTCTACAGATAAACCGTTTTCAGCAATATCCTGGATTTCATCGTCGTCGTACACAACACGATGTTCTAACACTTCCTGTTCGATTTTGTTTTTTCGTTTGTATGACTCAAACTGAAAAATGAAATTAATTAACACCGAGTGAGAATACAACTGACTGATTGCTCTAGTTTCCGGTTTCGAATCATTTGAACTTTTGAAGCTTTCATGAATTTCCAGCATTCTTCCGACCAACCAGACTTGTTTGTGTTCTTCTTGGCAATATCATTGAGAAGTTGTTGCGTTTCATCTGGAGTTGCATCGTTGATTTCGTATCCTTCTGCAAAATATGATGAACAAATAACTAACAGTCGGGCAGACGATGATGCAATTTATGAAATGAAAACCTACAGTAACCCGGTCCGCATTTCACGAACTACGGCGAATGCGCGAAAACGAGCAGTGTCGAATAGGTGGACCATTCGAAATACGTTTTATTTATGACAAAATCAATGAATCAGGTTGTAATTTGTTTCGAGATAACGTAACATACTGTATTACAGATTTAATCATAAATGATCGCAGTAAACGAATCGAGATCTATAATGAATGCTGCTTTATGTGCAGAACTATCTTGTTAAAGAATAATTTCTAACTTTTTGAAAACATCTATCATTATTAATAGAACAGAAATTAATTAACTTTGTAACCGCACACTTCTCACAATCGCGACGTTATCTTAATGTATAGCACGTTTATGAAAGCTCAAAAGTTGGAGGGGAATGCCTTAAAAATCAAGTTTTACAAAAATCGTAAATTATATTATAACAGCACGGTCTCCCAGTCTCCGAAAAAGAACTGCAAGGAAATTTTTGAGAAATTTGCGGGTCTACAACTTCATTACTTTATTTTTCAGCGTGAAATTCTAAGTCGGGATTAGAATTTTTTATTTATTTCTCAACATTATCAAACGAAAGATAGTTTAAAACACGCTCCTGAAGCTTTACACATTTCTAATGAACTTAAATTTAAAAATTTCTCAACATTTTCGTTTTGTGAGAGGATATCAAGCATTTCCTTGTAGTTCTTTTTTGGAGACTGGGAGACCATAAGCAGGGAAAGAAAAAAAAACAGATAGCCGTATTGTAAGAATTTTGTTTTTTATTTTTTATCATGTCACAAATTGTTTCCAGCATAGACATCGTTGCAACACCCAAAGGTCGAATAGTATCCAAAGTTTGAAAACAACGTGAAGTAATCAACATAGGTTGAAAAACGTAATCAGACCGAAGAAACCCAATAAATCGTAACAGAGACGCTTTTGATTAATGACTCTCTATTACAAACCTGGTACATCGGGAGAAGGAGATGGAGAGGTATCTTCAGCAACTTCTTCCTGTGCTACCTCCACTTTCCGTTTCTTCGGTATCACAAACGGTTTATTTTTATCCATTTCTGAATTTCTGAAAATAATTTTTGATAAAACAAAGGAACTCGTTAAAAAGAAAAGAGCAATTCAGAGAAGAACAATCATTATATTGATGTGGTGCAATGCAAATTGATAGCTGCTCGGAAACCACATTTCTGGAAATAGAAAAATTATTAGAAGTTTGAAAAACTATTGAGAAATATTGTCTTCTTTATTGTGTTGTATGCACGCGTGTCACAGCCTGAAACTCTGCGTTTCTCGAATCTGATAAGCGTTTCATTTGAAAATCGGTAACCTGAAACACTTTTCAGAAAACCTCGCTCATTTGAAGAAGCTGAAATTATCGATTGGCGACAAAACACAGAGTCTGGACGGCCGCGGGCACGAGTGATAGTTCTTTTTTAAACGACATGCGTCGACCCAGCGTCCGCAATGTGTCGTAAGATTCTATGTCTGCAGACAATTACGTACCGTAGCTGCCCGTGGCAAAAGCATGAATTCATTAAAAAAAGGAAAAAAAACTGTTTTTTTAATTGAGCAGAAATAAACTTCTCCAAGTCATAGTGAAAATAGTAGTTGGAACAATTTTTCGCAGTTTATAAGAAGCATTGTTCGAAGAAATGTTTATTCAAGCCAAGATTATGTTATTCAAGTCAATATGATTATTAATACCCGTTCACAAATAAACTAAATAAATGTAGAATTCGTCCCGTGGTGTTTCCTTCTAGTCGTTTTTCCACCTAAAAATACGTCACCGTCCTCGGATTCACTGCTTTCCGTATCTGAATTCAACAACGCTTTTTCTTCCCGTTGTTTCAATTTCTTCTGTTTTCGTCGTTCCTTCATCAGAACAGGAGCAATGCAAATTGAAGTACAAGCCATCTGAAATCAGTAAAATGTCACAGTGAAGTGATCATCATACTCACCATAGCCATGAATCCATAAAATACCGAATTCCATCCATACCAATGTTGAATATTCGGAATCATGAACTGTCCGATTGCAGATCCACAACTTCCAGTTCCATCAATAATTCCAGTAACTGTTGCAAGTGCTTCTGCATTTCCTTTCAGTTTATCACTCTTCCCTAAATCAGCCACAACTGAGCTGGAAATCATATTGAGTGGACCTCCAACAAAGAATCCAGTGATCAGAAGAAGGAATGCATTCCATGTGTAGGAAGCAGGAGATTCTAGAACTTCAGAATTTCTGAAACCTTCTGGAGAATCGATACTTACGTGAATAGACATAAAGTGACACAAAAGATGCCACCAACATATAGAAAATCAAAGAAGTTCGGGACTTCATCTTATCGGAAGCTGCTCCTGCTACAATAGATGCAATTATTCCACCAACATCGTACCACGTGGATAATGCATCTGCGAATGTTTCTGGCCAGTTGAGTCCACTGAAAAATAGAAAATTAGTTTGATGGGACTATTCTTAGTAGTGAATACTCGTGTAAATAATATGGAAGCCAGAAGAAAAAGCCATCGTTCACGAATTTCAGACAAGCGAATGCAAGGGAGAACTGAAAAAAGAAGGTGTTTGATTGTTCAAAATATAAATCAAACTGACAGAAATGACACCAGGGATGAGCCAAGTTTTGAAAAATCCAAGTGCCGGAGGTCGATTGAGTTCTATTTTCTCTTTCGCATCAGATTCATGATGGGATTCTGGATCTAAAATCAGGATTTCACTATAAAAGTTTGGAGTTGGACACTCACCCAAATCCCAAGGAGCAGATGGCAATTGCCAGTAAACCACTATACTGTAGCCGAAGAGAAGTGAGCAGATGATGAGGAAGGGGTACTGTAAGATGGATTTCCAGTTGTCTTTCTGTTTATCCAGATGTCTCACCTGATATCCAAAAGTTAAAACATGACTAGCTATCAGAGTTCCAATGATATTACCAGTGCTTCCACATGCTGACCATACTCCCATCACTGTTCCACGTGCATTCTTTCCAAACCAATTTCCCATTATCGCCACTTCAATTGGCCATCCGACGGATTGAGAGAATCCATTCATAATCCATAGAAATATGTACAATGGAGCAGAGTATATATGATACGTTTCAGTGAGAAATCCAAAACAAAACACGGAAAATGCGGACATTGCCATTCCGACGCTCAACATTTTCCTCGGGTTGTAGTGATCTCCGAGTGTTCCACTTATGAATAAACCCTGTAAAATATCAGAATTGGAAGGACGAAACTAGAGAACTGAAGGTCCACCATTGCATAAGTTATCATAAAACTAGTATCCAAAAGTCCGAGAAACCTGGTAGCATGTTCTTCTGACTCCATGAAAGGGGATCCCGTTGAGTTGTTAGTCCATGTGAGAATGATAGATGGTTTAACTGTGGCGAGGGTTTTTCGTGTAGCATGGATTAGAGCGAAGCTGGAAGAGGATATGCGTTTTCTAGGCCAGCTAAAACTGAAATCCGATACCTGAAGAACGTGTGGAAGAATACAAAATAATGGTTTTTTGTCCATTGTTGACCCGTTATTCTTGTCAAGAAATCTTCGTTTCCTGTTCCTCCATTTTTGAGTCGTATTCGAGGAGGCATACACCTGAATTCAAAAGTACACATAAAATACCAGAAATGAAATGAAGTGAGAATGAAAAAGTGTGTCAGTTGGATAGTCGAATCCACTTTTAATACAACTACAATGTGATAGAAATCGTCTTCTGAAGAGACGCAGAATGAGCGAGGGTTTGTCGTCAAATACGCTGCGGAAAAAGAGAAAAAATAGAGAAGAAGAAGGAAGTAGAATTACGCTTCATCTTTTGAAAAAAGGACTGAAACTGACTGAAACAAATGAATTTTTTTTTAAACAAGAAATTAACAATTATTCAATTCCATTTTGTGTTGTTCATCATCACTTTTTTGAGAGACCTGAAAAGCATATTGACATTTGGGGAGTCTGGAGTTTTCAATCAATATTGAGCCTCACCTTTTGTTGTTTGTTTTCTTTCCGCTCTCTCCAAAGAACTGGTGAAATGCAGAGAGCAGATAATACAACCTGGGAAAAATTAGAATTGAATTTCATTTTAGAGTTTTTTTTCGTTTTCAGTTGAAGTAAATAGGCTGAATTATGGAGTCATGGTCTCAGAAAATTACAATTTTTGTAGGAAATGTAGATCAAATCTAACTAATGATCTAGATTTTATTCTGTGACTCACCCTCCTAGTCAAAATATCAGCCGTATTTCAAAGAAGAGCAGATACTCACCATAATAATAAACCCGTAGAAAATGGCATCCCATCCAAACCAATTCCTTACTAATGGAATCAACCACTGCCCAATTGCTGATCCAACACTTCCAGTTCCATCAATTATACCGGTTACTGTAGACAATGCCTCCGCATTTCCACGAAGTACTTCAGATTTGCCAAGGTCCGAAGTGATACAACCGGCGATCATGTTCAATGGACCACCGATAAAGAATCCAACAATGAGGAGGATGAAAGCATTCCAGAAATAGGATACAGGAGAGTCTGGAAAGATTTTTGGAAATGGAAGTTATAGTTTTGAAGTCAACTTACGAGCATAAGCCAGCAGGGTTACTGTAGAGAAAAGAAGCATGACAAAAACGATGATAGTTCTTGACTTCATCCGATCCTGAAGTTATCAATTCAAACATATTTATCGCGTGAAATATCAACAAAAAAAACTCACCGAAAGCGCTCCTGCAATAATCGAAGAGACAATACCTCCAACATCATACCAAACTGCTAACCCATCTGCTGTGGACTCTGGCCAGTTAAGACCGCTGAAAATTAGAATTTATATTGAGAAAAGTGAAAGCTAATCACTTGTGTAGATAAAATGGAAGCCAGAAGAAGAAACCGTCGTTGACAAGTTTCAGACAAAGATATGAGATAGCGAACTGGAAAAAAATAGATGACCGAAAGCTTCTGAACTCTGAAACTCACAGCAATAACACCTGGTAGCAACCATGCTCTGAAGAAACCCAATGGAGGAGGTCTCTCGGATTCTTCTCTTGATTCTATCTTCTTCTCAATTCCACTTCCTTCTTTCTCTTCATCTTCTCTCATCTCTTTCTCAACTTCCCATGGGGCAGATGGTAAGTGGAAGAAAATGAGAATACTGTAGGCAAATAGAGCAGAACAAATTATTAGAAAAGGCCATTGATATCCGATATCCACAGTAGAACTTGCAACTAATGAAGCTAGAATATTTCCAAAACTTGCATTTGTTGACCATGCTCCAATCACTGTTCCTCTTGCTGTTTTTCCAAACCAACTTCCCATTATACAGACGACTAAAGGCCATCCAACAGATTGGAAGAATCCATTGGAAATCCAGAGAATTGCATAAAGAGGTGCAGAATAGAAGTGTAATGTCTCTGTCACAAATCCAAATGTGAAGACGGAAGTGGCTGAAAGAGCCATTCCAAGAGCCAGGATTCGACGGGGATTGTAGTGGTCTCCGAGGTATCCACAGATGTAAAGTCCCTATAAATCAAAGGAATAAAAGAAAGGAATTGGGATAACCTACAATGGCATAAGTGATCATAAACCCGGTATCCAGTGCTCCGAGGAACTCTGTAGCGGCTTGTTTCGATTCGAAAAGTGGGCCATCTGGGGTGGAAATGTTGCTGGTCCAAACATTGATAAGAGATGGTTTGACAGTGGAAAGAGTTTTACGAGCGGCATGGAACAGGACGTAGCTGGAAAATTATATGTTTTGTTAAGATTCTTATAAATTTTCGAATTTTCAAAACCAAAATCTGTTAGAACTTTGTCATAGTTCAAATTGTGAACCCTTCGCCTAAAAAAATGAAAATCAGAAGATTGTCTCTGGCAACATCAGATATTTCTCCCCCCAAAATACAAAACAAAACATAAAAACTCACATGATAAATGTATGAATAAACACTCGAACATGAAATCTCGTCCATTTTTGTCCGGTAATCCGTGTCACAAAACTCTTTTTCCTCGGCAATTCATTCGACATCTCACATGTACAAACTTCAAAGAATTCTTACTTGAGGAGGAGGAAGTGATATATAAATCGAGAATAAAAGAGAACCGGTCTATTATCAAATGATTGAATAAGACGAAGAAGAAGAAGAATGGGACGAACTATTTCAAAGATGATACTGTCTAAACTTTTCAAAAACTGTACTCATTGACGTCTTCTTCATCAGTTTCTTCTAATTTTAGGCGGACTGAAAATGTCACATTTTTTCCAATAAATATGTTTATTCATTTAAAAGTGTCCTGTCTGACAAAAAAACCAAAACATGTCCATTGTTATGGTCGTGTCAAAAGAAATGAATTGTGTACAGAAAAGATAAACCTTTTCGTCAGAAAAAAAATGCAGTACAAAATGTTTAGGTTTCGGTCTGCACCAGAACTTTATTATTTATGATATTTTTTTTTACGGAGTGTAAAACATGGTTACAGCTATATTTTTGTAGAAGACATCTTTTTGTATGTATGTACAGTACCGGCCAAAAGTTTGTAAACTTTGGCCGCTTTCAGTTGAAATTGTTCAACTTCGAAAGTGTGTCATGATAATTCTGATTGTCGTTCCTAGTAAGTTTTTAAGGAATCATACAGACCAAAAGTAGAGCTTCATTTTTGTAGTTGACAACTTTTTGTACGGATGCTCTCTAGCAAATTGCGTTTAAGTAACTTTCCCTCAAATCGACCAATTTCAGTGTAAAATTGTGCGACTTTTGAGCTGGTGTCTTAAAATGACCATAACTTGGTAGGGAGTGTTTGCACAAAAAAGTTGTCAACTACAAAAATGAAGATCTACTTTTGGTTTGTATAATTCATTTAAAATCTATTTGTTGGGACAGCCAGTCCGACCATGACACACTCTCAAAGTTAGACAATTTCAACTGAAAACGGCCAAAGTTTACATGCCTATAATTCAGGTTATATACAAAATAGTGGAGAAATATTGACTTCTAGATAAAGTTACCTACTGAAATAGCATTTCTATCGAATGACCTGTCTAGAAAAAAACCCTCTTGTTTTATTTTCGAATGGAATTTGAAAATCGCCGAACCAGAAAGTCCTCATGTCATGTGGACGATATATTTGAACCTCAATTATGTTTTCTTTTTTTCTGTTTGAAAGTGCGATCATCGTATAAACATCTTTATTATTATCGTTTCCACATTATATACAGAATAACGCCCGTTTATTTTGACTGAATTTTAAACAGCAGTATTAGTAGGTCTCCGTCTAATTTCCTGAATATCGTCTGATGGATTCTCATCTGAATCACTTTGAAGAAGAGAGTCTACCTCTTCGGAACGATGCAAACGACGATCTTTATGCTCTTTGTAGAGAACTGGGGTCAGGCAGAGGGCGGTGCACAGGATCTGAACGATCTATTTCAAAGATGATACTGTCTAAACTTTTCAAAACTGTACTCATTGACGTCTTCTTCATCGGTTTCTTCTAATTTTAGGCGGACTGAAAATGTCACATTTTTTCCAATAAATATGTTTATTCATTTAAAAGTGTCCTGTCTGACAAAAACCAAAACATGTTCATTGTTATGGTCGTGTCAAAAGAAATGAATTGTGTACAGAAAAGATAAACCTTTTCGTCAGAAAGAAAATAAAGTACGAACTGTTCTGTCAGCACCAGATATTTTCTGACATCTGACTTCATGAGCTTTTCACGAGATCATTAAATGTTCTATATTTATGATTTTTGTATGGCAGTATCTGCCAAAAGATATCATATTTTGCCGTTTTCTTGAAAATGCCCAACTTTGAGAGTGTTTCATATAGGTTTCGAAATGTCCGGTTTAGAAATATCCGGTTTCGAGATGTCGCAGTTTCGAGTTGTCGCGGTTTCGAAATGTCTGGTTTCGAAATGTCCCGGAGCCAAGTAATCGAGTAGTTCTAGCAAGAAAACTTGTAACATATTAATTGGAAAATAGAACGAAATGAAAAACTTTTGATTTTCATAATAGAATAATCCTTCCTCAGAACCTCATCTAGAAATAGACGGATCGAAGATTGATTTCATCGGTAGGTCTCTAAAATGGGAGTCTGCAGAGCTATATATAGTTATGAAAGACAACACAAATTCACAATCAATATGTTTATTTGCACTCATAATAATTCACTCATAAAGTCAAAATTTCGGGGAATTCTTGGTCTTGGAGCTGCTCAGTTTCATGACATTGACGGCCGAATCGGACTTCTTTTTCGCAGATTCATTCGGGACGTCATCGGCACGCGTCAACTCATCATTCAGTGGATTCTTTCCTCCTGCTCCTTTCGTATTCTTCAACACGATGATACCGAAATCTCCGTTCTCTTGGATGCGGACGATGGCACCACGATTCTGAAAAATAGAGACAATTTATGGGAAGAGACAATTGAAATTCACTTACATCAGTCTCATTCATGTAACGAGGAGCGGAGAATATCGTGAGAAGTTGATGGTTGGCTGCAAACTTGAATCCATCCGGAATCATTTGGTGAGCACGAATGATCAATTTGAGTTCGAGTCTTCCAACGGTCTCGGTCACGGCTGCAGGATTGAATGTGCATGAAAGACCACGGACCAAGTTCTTGCCCCATTGTGGCGTCCTGAAATGAATGTGATTGTTTTCCAGACAAAACATTGATTATGCTTACGGTAGTGCAGAAGCAATCGTCTGATCTGGCGTCGGATCAGCCCAGAGAAGATCTTGTGCCAAGGCGTTGGTGCCGACATCCTCAAGTGGCAGTGGAATCTGAAAAATGATAAAGTTGCTAGCTGAAATTTAAACCAATCAAAACCCACCTTCTTAATATCCTCCAACGTCATGCCCTGACTGATGCCTCCATGCATACACAGAATCTTCTTGCCAATCAAACAAGCCAACGGCATCCATGCAAACGTCTCATTGAAAGCCTCCCAGACCTCGTGTCCGTCGGCTTCTCCGAGTTTGATCTGCAGCTCCTCTCTGAATCCGTATGCAAAATTGATGGCTCTGGTTTCATGGTTTCCACGGAGCAGAACGTATTGACGCGGATAGTGGACTTTGAGAGCAAACATCAACGAGATACACTCGACCGAATGACTTCCACGATCCACGTAGTCGCCGAGAAAGACGAATCTGTTGTTGAAGAAACCGCCTCTCTTGTTGTTTGGAGCTGGTCTTTCGTCTTTCTTCTCAGCTGGTTTATTCGGACACGTGTTGAGTATTCTCATCAAGTCGGCGTATTGTCCGTGGATGTCTCCAACCACCAATACAGGTGGTGAAATCGTAGCGAGAGCAAGAACTTTGCTGTTGATGACATCCTTGTCATCCTTGTCATCCTCCTTGTTCTCTTTGAACACATCTCTCGCATCCAATGCCAAATTTATCAGTTCTTGTTTCGTATAGGATTGCTGAAAAAGATTATTAAAGCTGTTAGTTGTAATGAGACTGTCTCTCTTACCTCCCTATAGTTGAGCCACTTCTTCACATTCATGTGGCGATGGATGAACTTTGCTGTGTCGGTCCGCTGTTCTTTGACCATATTGAGTTGAGTCTGGAATATTAAAAGGAGTTAGTTGGGGTATGCCTCTTTCAGTTGAGCTAAAGGAGGATACCCTTCTTCTTTATCTCACTGAAGCTCAATTATGAGAGAACAGTGCCCTCTGCTACCCTCCTCGGGAACCCTCCAACTCACTTTGATAGTTTAGATTGCAATAGAAAATGAGTAAGCTGCCGATTTGGTCGAACAATGTGAGAAGAGATTCTTCCTAGGGGAAAGAGAGCAGTAAACTAGGCTACACTTTTTTTTCGAAAGGTCAGGTTGCCACGTTGAAATTGATGTTTTTGTTTTTGGATTGCACCGCGTCTCGGTTTTTGAACCGATCTATACTTTTACGTGTGCCACGTGTAACATGAGATCAGTGAGATCCTAGGCGGGATGTTCGAGGAGCTCTACCGGGGTACAATAATCTAAAGATATGGTGATAACCTAAATGTCCTATAAGCTTTGAAGCGCCTGCGGAGCGAAACGGTAAAGACTAACTGGTTGTGATTATGCTTATGGGAATCACTTCTAAAGATACCATTGCTACCCTCTACTAAATCCCCCCAACTTACGTTTCGAGTATATTCTCTGTGAGAGCGAGAGTGAGCAAGTAGTGCCTAATAGAATAGGGAATAAATTCTCTCCTTGGGGGAAAGGTGAGAAGAAGAGTGAACTAGACTGACCTTTTCGAGAACTAGGCAGTCCGTTTGCCACGTGGAAATTGTTGTTTTTCTTTGTTTGTTTGGTCGGTTGTCACGTTTTAATCTGCGGGGTCACGCACGGAATTTTTAATGAAAAGTTTCAATTAGTCTTGGAATCTTATCTAAAGCTGCTTTAAAACTAATCTTCGGTTTTTTAGGTTTTCCTTTTATAACTCCAAATGATCTAAACAATTAATCGATTATCATTACAACACAATGCAGTTAAACTGAAATAAACAGAAAAAGAAGTTAACCGAGTTATTAGTAATCAAAACAAACTAAAAAGCAATAAATTATTTTTATAATGCTGGATACTCTTCGTCGTCCAACATTCTCGAGCGGCAGTGGGGACACGTCTGTTGCTGTTTGAACCACTCGGATGCGCACTGAAAATATAAATGATTGATATTACTAATATGAAATTGCTGCTTGTCAACTCACTTTCAAATGATAAACCTTATGGCACGTTGTCTCGCATTCAATCGTCTTCTCATGGCTCTCCCTGTACTCGTGGCAGATGAGACAATCAGTGTCGGGTACTTCTGTTGTGAGACCAATCATCAGATCCGAGTACTTTTTCATGAATTCCGGCGACAAACATGGATGGTGCATGGGTAGGAGTTGGGAGACGTCGCGTGTTTTCTGAAATGGATTCATTCGTTTTTGATGGAAATTTTGTTTTCGGTACCTGAAGAATTAGAATATTCATTGACAGTGTCTCCTCGTAGATCCGAACAATTCCTTCCAGACGAATGAGCTCGAATTTGGCAAGATCAATGAGCTCGTCGTCTTCGGATACTGACTGCAATCTTAAAAAAATATCAATTAAGTTATTCTAAGACGTATCTTAACACTCACTTCTCACCAATTCCATTCGCTTCTTTCATAATCCTTTCACTGGAGAATCAATTCTTCATTTTACAAAGTTCGTCAAGTTTCTTTCTTGGATTTTGTGATTCTTCTTGTTCACCAGAAGAGCCTGGAGTGTCTGATGACGGAGATTTCACTGGAGTGGATTGTCTCATGGCAGTAGATAATCGACTCTCCAGAATCTCAATCTTTCTATTGCGATCTTTGTTGATCTTCATGATACCATTGTTTGTTTTCCGGAGACTGAAAGAAGTATTCTCTATATATAGGCGTAAAAAAGTAGTTTCTCACATTCCGATACTCGTTTCTTTGGCTGCAATCTCCTCTTCCTTCTTCTTGATCACTCCATTGAGTCGCACGACTTCTTTATTCAATTCCTCATTTCGAGTGGACCATCTGGAAATTTTCATTTAGAATTCTTGGAATTGATCAATAAACCTACTCTTTATTGACTTCTCTCGTTTTTCCTTTAGCCTCTTCTAACTTTTTCTTCATTTCGACAACCTTGATGTTGTCTTCTTCTGACTGTTTCATGAGACGAGTGTTCTCTTCCAATAGAGATTCCGCTTTTTGTTGTTGTCTGAAAACAAGTATTACAGTAAATCTGGTTTCTGATTATATACTTACTCATTTCTCGAAGCTCTGAGTTGTTTCTCAATATCTTGTCTACTGGCGATTTTTGCCCGAAGTCGTGAGTTTTCTTCAGAATGTTTGACTTGCGTGGCTATTTTTCTGAACAGAAAACTTAGTTATGATCAGAGATATTAAACTAACCTCTCTAATTGTTCCTTTTCCTTCTTCATCTCTTTAAATTTCACCTCCAATTCATCATATTTTTTCGCCTTCTCCTCAAACCTCGCTGCTTTCTTCACTGCCAAATCCCGTTCTTTTTGAGCTCTCAAATTGTGCTCATTTGCATTCAGAAACTTTGCTCTATAGTCGGTTGTATCTATCGAGAGATTACTGGGATACTGAGATGAAGCTTCTGGATTGGAAGGCTCTGAAGTCTGGAAATTTCCGGAATGTTTTGGAATCGTATCCGATTCTCTTTCTGACTGTTTCTGGAGTTTTCGAAAAGCAGTGTAGAATGGATCATTGATGAGCTGAAAGTCAAAATAAGTAAATATTATGTACCATTTAGAGCTGAAAACACATTTACTTACGGTAATTAATTCCTTATTCACATCGAACTCCTCCAGAATATCTTCAAACTCTCCCACATCAATAGTACTACCACATTCCATTTCCCCATCTCTGCATTGAATCCATTTCTCTCGGAGTTTTTGAATACGTTCTAAACATCAATTAAATCATTCAAAATTCCGTTTAATCTCACCATCTTTATCACTAATTGGAGTTTTCTGGTGCTTCAAAACCAGCGGAATAATCTCCAAAACCTCCTCCGGCAACACTCATAGGAGTATTCGATCGATGGACAGACTATAAAAAAGGAAAATTTGACAAGGGACCTAGGATTCCTAATATCAAACAAACTTGACTTCACTGAACACTGGAGGAAAACAACAAACACGGCAAAGTTTTTAACAGCTCAGATTTTCAATCAGTACAATAGCAAAAAAATAAGATTGATGGTATTACTTTATAAGACTTTTATCCGGCCAGTGCTGGAATATGGCACTAGTATAAGCTCCCCCCTAAAAGTATCTGACGAAAAGTTAATTGAATCGGTTCAAAACTCCTTTACCAGAAGGCTGTACAGTAGGCACACGGGCAAATACTTAAGACCAAACGACCCGGGCTACAAAACCTCTATAGAGCGCAACCAACTCTACGGGCTCTCTTCTCTGAAAGACAGGCGCCTGCAAATAGATAAAAAACTCATCGAAAAAATGATGAGTGGCAAAATAGATCTCAATACAGCCGATTTCTTCACACTATCACAAAACAATCGCACGCGCGCGAAGACTAGATTCGTTTGGAAGCGACCCAAAAACAAAATGCGAAGGAAATTCTTTGTCAACCGTACTCTAACTTATTTGACGCAACTTAACAGCACATCCAATGCACCCCAACGAAACCTCGTTGAAATGTATCCAATATAATTTAACTCGCCCTCACGATATTATGTTACCCTCACTCCCTACGTGTTATTTATGTATTATGTGTACTGGTTCTAATATATTTTCACGACTGATAAGTCGTAATAAACAATTACAATTACAACTAGCCTTCCCACAGAATAAACTTTTTATGGAATCGAACAGACCTAGAGTAGAACTCTATTTTTGTAGTCAACAACTTTTTTGTACGAGCACTCCCTAAAGAGTTACAGTAATTTTAAGTGGACAGCTCAAAATTATTCTGCATTATTTTGCACAGAAATTGGCCGATTTGAGAGATAAATTACTTTGACGATAGCTTGATAGAGAGCGTCCGTACAAAAAGTTGTCAACTACAAAAATGGAGTTCTAATCTTGGTCTGTTTAATCCCATAAAAAGTTATTTTGTGGGACAGTTAGTTTTACTATGATACACTCTCAAAGTTGGGCATTTTCAACTGAAGACGGCCAAAGATTACAACCTTTTGACCGGTACTGTACCTGCCGTGGAAAGATACAGTTTATGGTTATTTATAATTCAGGTTACAAACAAAAAAGTAGAGAAATATTGTCTTCTAAACAATATTGAAACTTACATACTCAAATAGCATTCCTATCAAATGGCCTGTCTAGAAAAAAACCCTCTTGTTTTATTTTCGAATGGAATTTGAAAATCGCCGAACCAGAAAGTCCTCATGTCATGTGGACGATATATTTGAACCTCAATTATGTTTTCTTTTTTTCTGTTTGAAAGTGCGATCATCGTATAAACATCTTTATTATTATCGTTTCCACATTATATACAGAATAACGCCCGTTTATTTTGACTGAATTTTAAGCAGCAGTATTAGTAGGTCTCCGTCTAATTTCCTGAATATCGTCTGATGGATTCTCATCTGAATCACTTTGAAGAAGAGAGTCTACCTCTTCGGAACGATGCAAACGACGATCTTTATGCTCTTTGTAGAGAACTGGGGTCAGGCAGAGGGCGGTGCACAGGATCTGAATTATGTTAAGTTTAGTTTTTTTTAAATTTTTGTTTGAATAATAAATACTAACCATAACAATGAATCCATAAAAGACAGCATCCCATCCGAACCAATGTTGAACAGATGGGATAAACCATTGCCCGATAGCTGCTCCGACACTTCCAGTTCCATCAATTATACCGGTTACAGTAGATAATGCCTCAGCATTTCCACGTAGTTGTTCACACTTTCCGAGATCTGCCGTAATTGAACTAGAGATCATATTGGCTGGACCGCCAATGAAGAAACCAGCAACGATGAGAAGGAATGCATTCCAGTTATAGGAGGCTGGGGAATCTGGAAAAATTTAAATTGAAAAATATATTGTATTGATGGAAAAATTGAAAATTATTGTAGGGGAAACCAAAAAAACCGGTTAAAAGAACATTGCTGATCGAGCAGATATGGATATTTGAATAGTGTCACGGACAATCCATAATTCTGTTTCACTTTTCCAAATTTAATTTTTCTGCTCAACCAGAACTTGATATTCCATGTTAGTCCCAACTCACGTGCATAAATATAAAGTGAAACTGTTGCCAGAAGAAGCATAATAAATACAACAGGTGTCCGAGATCTCATATGATCGGAAAACGCTCCTGCAAGGACGGCAGCCACGATACCACCAACATCATACCACGTGGATAGAGCATCTGCATAGGATTCTGGCCAGTGGAGACCAGCGTGTAAATAGAATGGAAGCCAGAAGAAGAAACCGTAATTGACGAGTTTCAAACAAGCGTATGCCAGGGAGTACTGTAATTCAACATTTATATGATTTAGAAAATGAAAAAGCTTACAGCAATGACTCCTGGCAGTAACCAAGCTTTGAAAAATCCAATTGGTGGAGGTCTCTCTGTTGGCTCATCGTCTTCATTTTCTTCTTGAATTTGATCCGGAAGAATCTCATTACTGACTTCCCATGGAGCTGATGGAAGTTGGAAAAATACCAGAAAACTGTAGATAAACAAAAGGGAACAAGCAATCATGAATGAGTACTGATATCCAAGATACAATGTGTAACTGGCAATCAGAGTTCCAATAATATTTCCAACACTCGCACATGAAGACCATGCTCCCATCACTGCTCCGCGTGCATTGTGTCCAAACCAATTTCCCATAATTGATACTTCGACAGGCCACCCAACAGATTGAATGAATCCGTTTAGAATCCATAGGAATGAGTAGACCAATGGAGAATACACGTGGAATGTTTCAGTTAGATATCCGAAACAGAAGACGACAATTGAAGAAGACATCATTCCAAATGCCAGGAGACGTCGTGGGTTGTAATTGTCTCCCAGGATACCACAGATGTAAAGACCCTGAAATTCCATGAATCAGACAAGAAAAAGGAATAGGGGACTCACAATAGCATACGCAATCAGAAATCCTGTATCCAAGACCCCCAAGAACTCAGCAGCTGCTTGTTGAGTTGGGAAGACTGGAGTTGATGTATTAGAGGTCCACGCGTGGATAAGAGATGGTTTTGCAGTGGACAGAGTCTTCCGTGTGGCATGGAGCATTGCATAACTGAAAATAAATTTGAAATCTTGGAAAATAAGGATACAAACTAACCTCATAAAAGTGTGGACGAACACGAAGACATGATGTTTTGTCCATTTCTGTCCGGTGACTCTCGTCCAAAAACTCTCAGAGCTCACATCGTTACGGAATCTGATTCTCGGCATATATGATGATCACCCCTGTTAATTTTTATTTATTTATTTCAGTTTTTATTCAGAAAAAGTTTTAACATGGAGAAAAATTCACAAGAACGTGTCAAAATGTTCAAACAAAAAAGTTAAAAACGTTTCATTTTATAAATAGTTTTCGGGAAAATAATTATTTACTGAAAATGAATAAAAGTGGTACCAATTGATAGTTGAAAAGTGGGTATATGCGGAGTGAAATGAAAAAGACACATATGAATATGAGATTCTAAATGCAAATGTTTATCAGATGGAGAAGAGAGAAAAAGAGAAATAAAGCTAATCTGACCTCTGGTCACTGAATAAATAAACAATAACAACTGGAACTAGAACTCATAACAACTGTGACTAACACTTTCAGAATACGCTCCAATGAGAATCTCACCGCAAAACAAGTAGACTTTCTAATTGGTATATCGATTCCAGAGAACATCTTCCAGTTTATTATAACTTCATTTTTACAGAAAAACATGTTGGATGGAAATTAGATAACAATAAATTTCATATCCCTTTTGCATATTCTTTTTCGAAATTGTAAAGTTATCAATAAAAACTGTAAAATTTCTCTACACGAATATTTCTTCGAAATTGAGAATCTAATCAAAAAAGTTTAAGAATTTTCCGTTTCCAGCATTTTCCGAAATCAAACTATCAAATTTGATAAAAGGAAGTTCAACTGATAGGAAAAAGGAAACACGTGTTGATAACCCCAATCAGACATCTTCTTCTTCTTCTTCTTTTTCTTATTCATTAACCTCCAATCGGCCACCTCGTGAGTTTTGAACAGAGATGCAAGTGTGGACCACCGCACTCCTCAAATAAATTTCGTTTTTTCCCACTTTTTCCGGTTGCAAGCTTGCGAAATCGTTTGTTTCTCTTCGATTTATATGTTTTTGTTCTTTAAAAACATTAAAATAATTAAGTTCTGAATTCAGGGTACACAAAATGCCGGCTGAATTGAACGCCGAACAACGGAAAGCTCTCGAAGAGGAGATCAAAGTTCTTGGAGATGAAATCCGCAAAATGAAAGCCGAAAAGGCCGAACCAGCTGTGGTAAGTTCTGATAAAAGCTTGCAAATGTTTATTATTTCATTAGAGTAGTCGATAATTTTCCTTCTTTTTGATTTTCCCAACTTTTGTAATTTTTGACCAAAAATTCAATCAAGTTCTGTTCAATTTGTGCCATTTTTGAAAAAAATAAATAATGAAAATTCTATTTTATGCTCTTCTTCTTCTCAAGGAACAGCGTTTGCAATCCGCATCAATATCTTCGTCATTAAACGTTCTAGTTAATAATTATAACAAGTTTTTAGTGCAATGTTTCGTACGTTAGCAAGTAGAATGACATTCACTATCCGGTTGTCGGAAGAAATAGTAAAACCGCGGATTGCATATGCTGAGAGAGGAGGAAGACGAGTATGTACCCTGTGAAAGTTGAAAAAATCTATTAATTTTGTTTTTTTCTAGATTAAAGAGCGAGTGAACAAGATGCTTGAAAAGAAGAAGGAGCTTGGAGGTACCGAGGAAAAGCCTGGAAAGTTTGTCCTAAAGACTGGAAAAGGAACTCGTGACTACGGACCGGCTCAGTCTGCTCTCCGTAATTCTGTTCTTCAAAACGTCGTCGAAACTTTCAACAAATATGGAGCTGAGACTATTGATACTCCTGTTTTCGAACTTCGCGATGTTTTAATGGGAAAATATGGAGAAGAAGGAGGAAAATTAGTCTATGATCTCCAAGATCAAGGTGGAGAACTTCTCTCGCTTCGTTATGATCTCACTGTTCCATTCGCTCGATACCTGGCAATGAACAAAATCACGAATATAACTAGATATCAAATTGCTAAAGTATACAGAAGAGATCAGCCTGTGATGACTCGTGGACGCTATCGAGAATTCTATCAATGCGATTTCGACATTGCCGGACAATACGATTTGATGCTTCCTGAATCTGAGTGCCTCGGAATTGTTCACGAATTGCTTACAAAACTGGAGATCGGGGAGTTTTTCATCAACGTGAGATTTATTTTTTCTTTATTCTGTTCAATTATTTTTTCAGTTGAATCACAGACTGATCTTGGAAGGAATGTTCGCTGTCTCCGGAATTTCCCCGAAAGATTTCAAGACTATCTGCTCATCCGTTGACAAGTTAGACAAGACTCAATGGGCTGAAGTTGAAGAAGAGATGATTAAAGAGAAGTTCTTGACGAAAGAGCAAACTGAAAAACTCGGACAACTCGTTCGATTCCGGGAACTAAACGGTGGTTTGAGTAACCTGGAACTCCTCGAAAAGATGTCACAACTTCCTGAACTCGGACAAAACGAAAAGTTCAAGAAAGGAGCCGAGGAGCTGAAAGTTCTTATCGGATACCTTGATGTCGATGGAGTGACAAGTGTGAGATACGAGCCATCCCTTGCGAGAGGACTCGATTATTATACCGGAGCTATCTATGAGGCTGTTGCTCCTAGTAAGTTAAGATATTTATTGATGAATATCTAAATGTTGCTTTTATTCAGAAGCACTCGAAGGAACTGCTGTTGAAAAATCCGAAGAGACAGCTGGGCAGCCTGTTGGAGTTGGTTCGGTGGCTGCTGGAGGAAGATACGACGGTCTTGTTAACATGTTTGACGCCAAACTGAAAGTTCCGTGTTGTGGAGTTTCTTTCGGAATTGAACGTCTTTTCGCAATTATGGAAGCTCGACAGAAAAACACAGTTCGAACGACTCAAACTGAAGTTTATGTTGCCTCTGCTCAAAAGAACTTAGTGTTGGAACGCAAGAAGTTGTTGAGAACTCTTCGTGCAGCTGGTATCAAGAGTGAAATGCCATTGAAGGCTAACCCAAAGTTGCTGACGCAATTCCAATATGCTGAAGAGAGGCGTATCCCATTAGTTGTGCTTATTGGTGAAAGAGAACTTCAAGAGGGAATCGTCAAATTGCGAAACGTTGTGAGCAGAGAAGAGAAGGCAAGTTTTCAAACGTCTGAAAAATCAATAATAATTTTTTCTTTCAGGACGTTCCCCTCGATTCACTCGTCTCCTCCATTCGAGACGCTCTCGCTGCACTCTAGGCAATCAATATGTTGTTCACATTCTATTCTCCAATTTCTTGTTTTTCTCATCATTATCCAGCTTTTTTCTCGTTCAGGTCCTTATAATGCAACTGTTTCTTTTTTAATATTGCATATTCGGTGTGTTTGAATATTTGTTTTCTCATTTGCTCTTTCCCAGTTTATTTATCGTTTTCTTCTTTTGAATTTTATAAATTATCGGTGTGTTTATTGATTTTTCCTTTTTTGTGGTTAGCCAACAGGTTTTTTTGCAAAAAAATCCACTGCCGTTTATCTAAAATTCTCTCTTTGTATTTTAACTTAGAAAACAAATAGACAATTTTCTCAAATTTGAAATTTACAGAATTTGTCATCATGTCGATGTCGAAATCTTCATACTCGCAATATAATCGTAAAAACTGGGAAGATTCGGATTTTCCGATTCTCTGCGAGACATGTCTCGGTAACAATCCGTATATGAGAATGGTGAGTTTTTTCTCACTAAAACGAGGAAGTAAATAAATAATAATATTTAGATGAAAGACAAACACGGAAGAGAGTGCAAAATCTGCGAGCGCCCATTCACAACCTTCAGATGGCAACCAGGAAAGGGAGCCAGATACAAGAATACCGAATTGTGTCAGACGTGTGCTAAAGTGAAGAATGTTTGTCAGACGTGCATGTTCGATTTGGAATATGGTCTGCCTGTTCAAGTTCGCGATCACGAATTACAAATCGCGGACAATATTCCGAAACAAGGCGCTAATCGTGATTTCTTCTTGCAGAATGTTGAACGGTTTGCAAATTTTCTTTTATTGGATACGCTCAATATTTTATTTTCAGAACTCTTGGTCAAGGGGATGGAACTCAACCGATCGCCCAAATTGCCAATAACATGGATCAAGCTGCTCATGATCGTCTTCGTAGAATGGCTCGCTCCCAGCCATACTATAAACGAAACGCTCCTCACATTTGTTCTTTCTTCGTCAAAGGAGAATGCAAGAGAGGAGAAGAGTGTCCATATCGTCACGAGAAGCCCACAGATCCAGATGATCCATTGTCACGCCAGAACATTCGTGACCGTTACTATGGATCGAACGATCCAGTCGCTGAGAAAATTCTCAATCGTGCTGCTGCTGCACCGACTCTCTCTCCTCCAGCAGATACTACAATCACGACACTGTACATTGGAAATTTGGGACCGTCTGGAGCACAACAAGTTACCGAGAAAGACTTGAATGACTTTTTCTATCAATACGGAGATATTCGCTGTCTTCGTGTTCTTACTGAAAAAGGGTGCGCGTTTATTGAGTTCACAACTCGTGAGGCTGCAGAGAGAGCTGCTGAGCGATCGTTCAACAAGACATTCATCAAGGGAAGACGTTTGACAATCAGATGGGGAGAACCACAAGCGAAAAGAGCAGCGGACAACTCAAATTATGTTACTCCAGTACCATCTGTGCCTATTCGTAAGTTACTTTATTCAAATCATTGTGTTACGGTTCGGAAAGTTCGATGTTTGATACCTTTCGATTTCTCAAGGTTTATTCTTTTTGAATAACAAAATTGTCTTCAAAAATCGTTTCCTCGTGATATTTTTTTCTATTGTCAAAAATGTTCTGACAAACCAACAAAAAAGGGAAGAATGTTTCTAGTTTCTCTATTGTTGGATGGCAGGTGTCGTATTTCAAAAGCCGATTGGGCAAACCTAACCAATCATTTCTTTTTCATTTCCCTTTTTTTCTTTTTCTTCAACATTCCTTATTTTCAGTTCCAATTCCTGATGGACTCGCTCCTTCAACGTCTTCTCAACAGAGATTCACTGGATCGATGCCACGCCCACCAGCACCACCTACATTCGCGGCTCCAACTCGTCTCGTTGTTCCAAATGTTCGTCCGGTAAAAGCTGGAGAACCGAGTTCGTCATCGTCGTCGATCTACTATCCAAGTCAAGATCCGACTCGTCTTGGAGCTAAAGGAGACGTCATTGAATGAAGACATGGATTCTGGAATCTCTCTGTCTATCTGTTTCATTTCTCTTCTGTTTAAATTCTTCACTTCTTCTTTCTGTCCCTAAAATAATCCATTATTCTTGTGTTTTCTTGTAGTTTTCTCTACAACTCAACCTAAATATTGTTCCGTGGTCTCATCAAATTTTTACTCCAAACTGTTTATTCACCCAATAAATATTGTCTCGAATCTTCTATTTCCCAAGTATTTGTTTATTGAACTGGTCACATCCATTGTTTTCTATTTCCTTCGACATTTCTTTTCTCTGAAATCTCATATTGAGTTCAGATGGCTTTATTAAATATACAAGCCGTTTCGGCTCAAATGGATGCGAATTTTAACGCGAAAATATTAAATTTTCGAATGGTCGAAGAGGGAAAGTACACGGTAAGTCTTCACTTAGAATTCAGAGTAATACCCAAATTTTTCAGAAATTCTTGTTGTAAATCGGTTTCATTTCAGGTGTATCGTATTCAATTAACAGTCGACACGTATACGTGGACTATCGAACGAAGATACAGTGACTTCGATGCATATGATGTTCAACGATTCACAGATCGAAAGAAATCATTCCTCCCACCGAAAAAGCGAATTGGAAACAAAGATCTTGAGTTCATCGAAGAGCGACGAATCGAGTTGGAGAAGTATGTTCGAGCACTTTTGGAGCTGGAAGTATGGTATCAAAAGCAGAAGAATGTCCACTCGTTACCCCTGATTTCAGCAAAATTTTTCGATTTTCATCAATATGTAAGTTCAGGGAAAAATAATTTGAATTAAAATTTATTTTGAAATGAGACCAAGATGTTTCCATTAACATAATTATTAGCATATTCTTTGGCAGTAGTTGGGAAGGAGGGGATGAGAAAGAGAGAGTTGATGAAAAAGGGCAACTTATATACATCTAACTGACGGAGATAACTGAGAAGCAGAAAAAGCAACTAAATGATGAATTTATTGTTCCTCATCCTGATGATGGATAGCGGCGGCAAGTTCATTACGGCTGAGTGCTGCACGACGTTTCATTCTCCAATATTGAAGACGTGTCCAGAGTTCTCGAAGAGCGATGTAGATCATTGCGATATTCTTGACACCGAAAAGAGATGGATCGTATTTCTTTCCATGTTGTTGAACTTCGAGAACAATGTACAAATAGATACGGAGTCCCAAGAATGGTCCATTGACAAGAAGAACGTAGAGGAAAGCCCAAAGTTTCTCACTGACGAGCAGGAAACGTGGAACTTTGGCGTAGCGAAGTTTGGCGAGAGCGAATGTTGGCATGAAGAAGTTGATGCAGGCCACAACGAGGATAGTCCATTCCAGCCATAATTCCAAGTTCCATTTGTCTTTCTGCAAAGAATCAGTTTAAGTTTTTTTCAAATTTTCCTGCTGAAAACTCACCGATGCTTGCCAAAGGAGGTCCAAGAAGTAGATGTTGTCAATGAGATCCAGACAGATGGCAGCAACAAGATACGAGATGTAAACTTGACGAACCGAAACCAAAGGGGTATAGTGATGAGATTCGAAAATGAACAAGAAGATCAGAACGGAGAGAGAAAGTCCAGCTTTGAATAGGAAGTCGTCGAAAAGTTTATCATTGTTATCCAGTGGAGTTGGTGGGATGTCTTCGTAGAATAAACGGAAGCAGGTTCCGATTTTGAAGATGAGAACGAGTGCGTAGACACCCCAGGCGAAGCAGGCATATTTCACTCGGCTGTCTGAAAATTGAATTGATGAGTTTTCAGATTTCCTTTGTTATATCTTACCGATTGAACAGCACTCTTCCATTTGCACTGTATTATGTCTGATAGCCAGTACTCCCAGTATACCGAGAACCACCAGGACAACACAATCTGGTCCAATCCATACTGCCCATATATTTTCTCCAGTGACATTCAGATAATACCAATCTATTAGACCGAACTGAAGGACTACTAGGGCAAAACTGATTATCAGGGAGAAGGAATCGAGAAAGCCACGAGCAATGCGACCAGGTATCACTGCCATGTTTGATGGTGTCGACTGATGTATTAATGCTGCTGATTGCTCTGGTGGAACTTTGATAGGGAACTCTTCGGCTCCTTCGTAATATTCAAAATGAGCTATCCGCTCCTCTCCGTTTTCCTCAATTGAATCCTCTGTTATATGACGTGGATCTCTGCCAGATTCCGGGCGTGTGTTCTCTGTAACAATTGGTTCTGGTTCAGATGACGTTTGTGGGAACCAAGGATTCTGAAGTGGGTCTTCCGATGGTTTAGGTGATTCAATATGATGATAGCGAATCGAGGAATCGACCCCGGGAAAGAGCAAGTGTGCCATTCTTCGCTTTGATGAGAAAAAGAGAAGAGACAGAAACCGGGAAGAGAGAAGTTTTCGTAAAGAAGAATGGCGCGGCCCCACGGGTACTGTTTGTTTTGCCCGTGGGATGAGACACTACTGGGGCATTTTTCAAACTGTTTTCGGAACGGAAAAATGAAGAAAAAAGGATAAAAGAGACCCGAATACGGGAAGAAATTGAGAGGTCTAGTTTAAGAGGATTACTGGAGGTGGAGGAATGAGAGGGAGATAGATATAGGGGTCGGGATGGATCGGTGGATTGCAAACCTAGTTTTTGGAGGAAGAATAAATTGGAACAAAGGACTTCAGAGAAGAGAAATTAGTTCATCAATTATGAGATAGATATGAAAAGCTCAAAAGGTAGATCATAAACGAGGAAGACGTGCTTTTCAAAAACCTAGTTTCCTAATGCTTTCTGAATTCAGAAAGTAGAGATCCGAACATTTCGAAAAACCGACAAAACGAATCAGCTCTTCTTAATGCATTTCGGTGAGCAAAAGCTCTTCGTTGAGTGGGTGTTCCACTTGTCAAAAGAAGATTCGTAAAACATCTAACATCGGAAACTCTTCTCACTATTTGTAAGTAAAGTAACCAAACGAATTGAAAAAATTCGAACAAAAAAAGGTTGGAGAACATCAGCTGAGCCATCTTCTTCTCCCAGCTTCTCGTTTTTGTATTGAAATAAAAGATACTGTTGCGATGTTTGCCACCGGCTACTGCGCGCCCGCTCCTTCTGTTGTCAACAAGTGCAAAGTGCATGAACACGAGGAGAATGAAAAAGATGAGAAAGAAGAAGAAGAGTTGTTTCTACAATGGCTACTTCCCTCATTCTATCTCTCCTCTATTTTCATAATACAGTGACGAGAGGTCTCCACTGTCCCTCTTCTCTCATTATGATTGCCTGGCGAGGCGTACTTCTTCCTCTCTTTTACAGTCAGCGTGTCCGACACGGATGCCGCCAAATAATTGAACATAATTGATGGAAGCATTGGAAGAGAAGGGTGGTGAAGGAAAGGTGTGCGCGAAAATGATGTGACTGACTGGGTGGATAGAAGCAATGGTCCCCAATTTCCCGTAATGGACAGGTGTCCATTCGGACGGCTTATGCCTAATTCACGAGGAGCTGAGCCTTGTTGTGCATGGAGAGAGAGTCCATAAGTTGCTTAATTATGTGCTATTGTGAATGGAAATGGAAACACTCAGGAAAGAAGGGGCAATATTATGGAAATGCGACTCCGATAATTGCTCCCTTCTATTTCTAAGAGCTTACCTGGCAACGAGCCAAGTTCTTTTAAAGAGCGTAGAGCACAACAACTGCTTCTAAGAGGAAAGAAATAAAAAGGTCGACGCAGTTGTTCTTGACTTGTTCTGTTCTCAGAGCAATAAATTTCATGGCCTTCTCCCTCCGGACATGGTCCAGTTGCGTTCAGAAATTGATGCGTTCACATTTGCTCCCACTTGCTCCCCCACCCGTCTGTCCACATATTCGTGTTTGCATTACTATATTACTATACACTGTCAACTGAATTGGTTCATCATAATCATGATGTTGATGATGATGATGGCGTTTGTTCAAACACATGGCCACTAGAATTCGGGGGAGAGAATGGGTCCAAAAGAGAGCATGGAGCACTTGAAAATATTTGCAAAAAATAAGAAAAAGAAACTTATTTGAAACTAAGAAACATGACGAATGGTGTTTCGTTTGAAGCAAAAAGAAAAAAGAGAGAAAGGAATGAGAAGGAGCAGATCCCCTTCTGAAATCTAAATTCATAGTAATTAGAGAATGAAGTGAAAAGAAGAAGAATAAGAGAATGAACATGTAACTCAGTACTGTGTTGACTTTTCGGATTTCGCACAGATGCCGTCTGATTATATGCATCCCGCGAAAGCACAAACACAGAAGAAGCAGGAGAAGAGTCCCATGAGAAAATAAAGGAAACGAAATGAAATGAGATGATTGGCTCACCTGGAATCTCCATGTACAATTAGATTGATAGTAATCAGTGCATAGACTGGAATAACTCGAGGATGATCTATCCGGAAGTCGCTTCTTCTAATTTGGCACGATGCCAACCCCAATACAACAACACAACCGAAAGGAAGGAGAAGGAGAAGAAGAAGCGAGATTAGGCAGTGTTAGATGGGTGGAGAATGTGGGAGTCGGCTGGTGGATGCGACAGACGGACGGGACGATGCGGACGAAGAGGTCAGTAGCCACGCCCATTTTTGAGGAAAGGAAAGAAAGGGAGTAGGCAAGCAGCCTGTGATGTTCTGATGTGGAGTAAAGAAGAAGAAAGAGAAGAATAATGAAAGAAAATGTTGCGGGCACAAAAAGTCAGTACAACCCAAAAGAAGAAGAGAGAGCTTTGATTTATGGGATGTTCTCTGAGGGTTCACAAGCTCAGATATCGAGGTCAATGCACAAGAATGTTTGGTTATAGAGACTCGTTATTGTGGATTCAGAGTTTGAAATTCAAGAAGGAAGTTCTGAAATTCTACTGAACAATCTCAGAAAAAGACTTGCAGTTAAATCGTTCTCTGAAAGACCGAAATGTGATCTGAAGGAATGGAACTTGGTCGATACAACCTAGAATTACTGCAAGAGAAAACTAGTCCTATTCAAATCATTTTCATAGTTACGTCTTGAAGGGAGAAAAATGCCAAACAAAAACATAGACTAGGTTGTTTCTTCCATAAACAATATAACTCAATTTTCAATTTTCACCATCACCGTGAAAAATTGATGCCTACGATACACTCTGGAAGAAAACAACGGGAAAAAAGAAATAAAAAATTGAGAAGTTAATCCACGACGTCGACAACGAAGCTGTCTCAATGTATTTACGAGTGTGTATTTGTGTGTGTGGTCGACGTTTTCCATAAACAATCAGCAGGTCTACTACTACGTCTCCTCCTTATATCCGTTCTGAGCTCCTTTTCGTTTCCCACCACACCCCTTTTCCTATCCGTTTTGCCGTTCCGGGGGTCCTCACCCTCCGTTCAATTATGGCCTTTTCGTCGGAGAGAAGGGTCCGGTTTTGTCGCATTCGCGCGTATTATGCTCTCGTGATACCCCGTCTCTCTACGTCTATTATACGGACCAACCACACACATACATCTGCCCCGTGTCCTCCGTCATCCCTTTTTGAATGGAGCAACATCTCTATTCACCTTTGGTTACTCTTTGCCACCCAGACGGATACATGTAACAAAAGTGACACAAACAGTGCGCGGTTGAGAGGGGAGACTGTAGGAGAGAGGGTGTCGAATTACAAAAAGCCACGAGACTTCGGGAGACAGAGCAATTTCAATTTCAATTTACAAAGAGAAGAGGAGCAAAAGTCTAATTAGAGTCGCCGGGTGGAAGAGGGGTAATGAAATAGAGGGCAACAAAACTGGAATTGGAAAAAGAAAAAGGACCAGAAGTCTTCTTGTTTTATTCATTCCATGAGGGGGTTCGATTGCTTCGTGGAAAGTAGCCGTTGAAAGAAGTGAAGACAATGAGAATCTGGAGAATGTCAAGTGAATGCGGAGCGGCAGAAGTAATCCGAAGGAGTCCTCTTCTTTGGATTGCACAAAAGAGAAGAGATTCTCTTCTCAGGAGAAGTTGAAGCAAAAAGAAGAAGACGAAGGGAACCTAATTTGTCTGCAATGTTTTTCTAGTTTTTTCTATCCCTCTAAAAAGAGAAAACTCGTTTTTCCATGTCATCTCCGTACCTAATACTCCTTCGAGCAAGTCAGTTGTCTCCTTCTTCTTTGACCAAGCCAGAAGCTCATTTTTCTCCTTTTTTGGCTCCACTTTTTGTCAGAAGAAAGACACAACAACAACAAGAAGATGAAGCGAACCTTGCCGTCTCTCTTTCTTTTTTCTCCCTGAGAAGATGTATTTGTCGAGCTAAAAATGCTCATTTATTGGCTCCGTTGCCTTTTCTCTCCAGGGGATCCAAAACAACACAAAAAACAGGCGGCATTGCGGTCAGTTGAAACAAAAACGAGATGTTAAAAAGAAGGGGAAAAATACTTGAAAATGGGTCCGAGAATGTGGTTTGGGAGAAGGAATGTGACAAGTGTTCATACGGGGGAGAGAAGGACACATATGGTCCTTGGGAACATATTAGAAATTAGAAGTGGATAGTAATGAATAGAGATGAGTCTAGTGGTACCTTTTTTCATTTGCAGGAGATCCACTCGATCGTCGATGATTTGTCATTGAGACTTGGAAATTTGGGAGACGGTTGGTTGGAGAGCAGTCAGACGTCACCCAAGTATTTCGAGTTTACGCCGATTGAGCTGCATGCTATCACAGAACGTCTTCGACTTCCGGAACCAACAGCGCCAGGTACAGTAATCAAAAGTTGTTTCAGAGCGAATTTGAATTGTTTCTGAGGAAAACTAAAAAGGATCTGTGATCATTGATCTCTGTGACTCGATTAATTTTTTTATTGTGCACAAATTAAACAATTATTCAAAATTTTCACGGCTTCAACTCTCTAAAATTTCTTCTGAGAGTTTGTTGAATTTTCATAGTACGCACTGAGCTTTCTATTCGATATGCAATACTATTCCTTTTTCTATTCCAAAAAACATATGTTTTGAATACTAAGAAGAGCTCATGCCATTGACTGATTTTAAAAACCCCGAATAGATCTCCATCAATCATCCCAACGATCCTCATAACTTCCCTACTAGTTCCAGATGTCAATATGGTCGCTGATATTGGAAACACGATAGACTTCCTCCATCGTGTCCGTGCTCTTAAAATTCGAGGGCAAAAGGGCTATGTAGGAACATCGAATATTGTATGGAACTCACTTGATATGAGTCTCTACTTTTGTAAAGGACTCAAAGCACTCTGGATTGCTGACAGTGACGTGTGCCGTATAAATGGAATAAAAAGTGTTCGAGAAACACTCCGACGACTTGTTGTTCATTATTCGATGAAGAAGATCAAGGATTTGTTGTTTGATGAGGAGGATTTGGAAGCAGGACTGATGGTAGAAGAGATGGGAACGTGGAAGTGTTTAGAAGAAGTTGATCTCTCGTTTAATGAAATTAAAACTTTCGACGAAAGCATGGTTTGTTCATTAGAGTCTCTTTCAGATGTGCATCTCTATATTTTCAGAAGCTCCTCCCAGAAGTCCGTATTCTGAATGTCAGCTACAACTCCATTACGGACATTGGATCGAATCTCGCTTTTCTCTCTTCCCTTACTGAACTTGATCTGTCGAATAATACGATTACGAGGATCGAATCGTGAGTTTAAGCGGGTGAACACTGGATAAACTCCAAATGATAGCATCACACATGATTCCAAAGTCTGACCTAGAAGCTCTCAAACAATTTTGAGCTAAAAATTTCTGAATTTCCAGACTAAAAATCACCAATGTATCAAGTCATCAGAGCTTGTTATCTGAAGGTCACGGTTTTCACGTTTCAAGGCAGTTTACAGAATCTTGTTTAACGTGGATTCTTGTCTCGAGCAAGTCTATTTTGCGCGCTTGTTTGAAGATTTGAACAATAAGAAGAATGACATGATTAGGTACTTCTGAAGTACTATAATCATGCCATTCGCGAGGATGAAAACGAATTTATGGAGGCGCGAGTTGGGAGTGCGAACATAGCGACGAATAAACATTTTAACAAAGAAAAGAGGGTTCCATGGTTGATCGTGGCGTCTCGGTCTCATTCAATTCTGACGTTGTCTTCTAAACGCTTCTTACAATACGAAAGCTATGAGCTAGTCAGATGGAAAAGCGACGTACTGTATTTCAGGAAGTTTTGATCGAAAGGCACGTCATAGGCGTGACCATACGTGCATAAGCATCATGGTTCAAGCTATGAGTTAGTCCTTCAATCGAATAAAAAAGCGGCGCAGGATTACTGTAGTTCCGAAAAAGTTCTGATTGGGAAACACGTCATAAGCGTGACCTACGTACCACGTACCATGGTTCAAGCTATGAGATGGCAAGGCTCCGGGATAAATACAAATTCATAAGTATAAAGAAACATTATTCTAGTCTGTTTTCTTGAATCAATGCGTAGAAACTGAATACGAATTCGAAATTGAAATCAGCCCACTCAAGTTTTTTATTTTCCAGATGGAACGAGAAACTTGGAAATGTGAAAAAGCTGATCCTCAGTGAGAATGCGATCGAAGATTTGACTGGACTGGGAAAGTTGTACTCACTGGAATATTTGGATGTGAAAGGAAATAATATTCAAACGTTGGAAGCTGTTCAAGGAATTGGGAAACTTCCTTGCCTCGAAATCATCTTACTTCGTGATAACCCAATTAGGAAACTTGTTGAGTACAGAACGAAAGTTCTAGAGTTATTCGGAGAGCGTAGCAGTGAGGTAGCGAATTGTTTTTTATCTTTTCTCAATTCAAAATGTTTTTTTTCAGGTGAAACTCGACGGGAGACGTCCAGAACCACGAGAACTCGATACAGTTCGTGTCCGAATGGCACTTCGAAAAGCGAAAGAAGAGAAGGAAGAACGAGAAAGAAGACGTCGAGAGAGAATCGAAGAGAGAATTCGATATATTTCTGGAGAAGATGTCAGTCCCAATGTATCTGGATCTTTTTAGTTTTACTGCATGTTTTCTTTTCTATATGTATTTTTAGTCCTGAATTGCATCAATGTACTTTTTTTGAGATTTCTTGGGTTTGGAAGGATAGAGAATGGATTTCTTGCATTTCATTCAATGGTTCTGGAGCCATCTCTGTCATTTCAAATCTCCGTTTTCCGTTACGCATAATGTCTAAAACTTGGTTCATGTCAAATAATCTAGTCTTTCTACCAACCCGTATTCTAATCTACTTGAGATTCCCCCTCCCTTACATATCGAGACAATCGCTCTCTTATCCAAACTACAAAAATACATTACTTATTGCTTTTATCCCTCCCTTGATCCCACCCCGTTACCCCATCTCGGTGCTTTTTCTTCTTGTTTCATAACATACTCTTCTTCTTCTTCTTTTTATTCATTAGGGGTTTAATGGTTGTGGAAAAATGTGTATGTGATAGAAAATGAGATGAATAATAAATGTGAGATTAATACAATCTCTACGATTTTTTCTGTTTTTTGGAATCTCGTCACTTTCTACATCATCTGATTTTGAGATTGAGATAGAAAAATACAAAAAAGAATGAAAACAAATTACTCAGATTCATTCAAAAAATGAGAAAAAAAGAAAAAAACTGAAAATCTGAAATCCGAGTGATAGAAGAAAGGACTCAATACTGAAAATATCCGATATTATAAAGATTATCCAACAATGAGTTTCTCTTGAGCATTGGAGAATTTCCGTTGGCTGCGTAACGACGACTTTTGCTCAGGAGTCCGTTGAGCTCCTCGTTTCGAGCCATCATCACGTCCTGGAATATTCAGAATTCAGATGACGTTGAGGGTTACGGTAGGTGATTGGAAAAGAAACTTACGATGAATCGTTGAGCATCGACGATGGTGACGAGAAGAAGAACGGTGAAGAAAAAGAAGAAGAGAAGAGTCTTGGAAGAGACCGACATACCTGGAAAATGTAAAATATGGGGAAGAGAAAAGAAAGAAGAAGAAGAAAAAGAAGAAGAAGGACAATCCGAGATGGGTCAGATGAAAATGCTCTTTTCGTTCGTTTCGGACCATTAGTTTCTCCCGTCTCTTTTCTTTTTTTGGGAGGGACTTTTCGGCTTTTTTGACGGATCTTAAAGACGTCATTTTCTTCTTTTTCTGCCCCGAAAAACTAGATAACGAAGAAATATGGGAAATATTTTCTAAAATCTCGTGCAAGATTAAAAATTTAATAAATCAGTCCAGCCGACGACACGACAAGAAATGTGAGAGACTGAATCAAATCTTGTGGGCGGAACCTCGGTTTTTAAGGAGACTGGAAAAAGGGGGCGGAGCCTAGTCTCGTCGCCTCATGCCTTCGTCGGAACAAGAAGTACTTTGAGTCGAGAATGGAATTCAGTAGAAACGGAAAAAGAAAAAAAGACAATGGGAGCAAAAAATTTGAAAAAAAAACAGATTGTGAACGTTTTTCCTGTTTCGTTTCAGAGACTCTCATTATCCTATTCTTCAACTTTATTAGAGCCGAATGGTTCATACAACTTCGCTCTACCGAAACTGAAAAAAAGGATTTGCGAACCTTAACTTGTTCATCTGATAATAGTTCGGGATGTTGTCACAACTGCGATCCGCCGAAATACCCTTGAAAAATGTCTCTTTTACTCTGCGCTTCTCGATTTCGCACACAGTTTCCTTCTGTTTCGGTAGAGCGCGGTTGTAAGAAGCGTGCCGCTACAATAAACAAAAACTAATCCAAAAACTAAAAACCTGAAATCCCATTCACCAAGTACAAACTATCGAACACCGAACGCTTTACAAAGAGAAATTGTTGTTTGGTTTTTGGAGTTTGTCTGTTTTTTTGTATCCTCTTTTCTTACGATAAACGCCACTTTTGGATACGAGACTAGTAGTCGGTATCATTTTTGTATTCTGGAAAATAGTTCCGGGGAAATGGAATTGGTACGACGACGAAATGACAATCATACATCACTTTTCGGATTACCGTAGGTGGAATTGAGATGAATTAGTAGGTAGATAGGAAGTTGAAAAGAGAATAAAGTAGTTGTGGACAATAGGGAAATGGAGATTATGAGTGCATTAAGGGGATTCAGGCATATCATACAAAATGACCTGAAAAGAAAAAGAAGACAGAATGATGTGAGTTCGGATAAACTTAATGATCTAAATATGACAATAGACAGAGGATTATGACAAAATATGGGAAAAAGAAGGAATTCTGTTTTGTGCACTTAAAGTCACAAAAATTTAAAAGAAGCCGTAGATATTCTAGTGAGAATAACTTCGTAGTTGGACTTTTTAGGGTATAGATAACTTCCTAATTGATAGATTGAAACTGTATTCTCATTCTATTTTTCTCATCTTTCGGTGGAGAGCATTCAGAAAAACCCCGTCAAGTCCTTGATATATTTTTTTTTTTTTTTGATCTGATATCATTTAATTTTGCAAGTTGAAAATTCCAGATATTGGAAAGTTACAAAAACTAAACTGAATCATCCAAGGAAGAAAAAGTGATCCGATTTTATTAATCCGAGTGATGTGTGTTCCAAAATACTAGAAAGTTTTCTGGAAACCGGAAGAGAGTCAAGAAAAGCAGGAACAATTTGACCGCAAATATCCAGAATTCAGTCTAGTTTTGAGGAGTCTCACAACTTCTTCCCCAGAAATAGGGAGAATGATTCCAATGTTTTGTTTTATTCACAACACGCCGTCTGGAAGAAACTGATAGGTCAAGGACAGAATGTTTCATGAATTTACAATACAGAGATGACGTGAACGTTGAGATCATTGGAAGAAAAAGAAGTTCGTTCCGGTTCCGGTAAATTCAAAATTTAAAATACAAAATCAAAATCAAGGAAACAATTAAGGAATTATGTAAACTAGAAGATAATTGAATTATCGTTTCGTCAGCTATTTAAAATTGTCTTAAATCCGATTGAAGCATACCATTTGACAGATTTCCATCTACATACATAACATGTATTTTTATTCACTTCTTTTTCTTAATTAAATCTACTATTGCTCATGGACATCGATATTGTCATAGACATCAAGGATGGAGGATCATATAGTGGGGATATCATTAGAACTTAGAAACCAAGAAATCAATAATGGAACTTTCAATTGAAGCTCTAGAAGTTCATAGTTTCTCGTTTGAAAAAAAGTGAACCAGAAATTTCTTTTTTCAGTGCAAAAGTCACTTTGCTTTGAGAATTTTATAGACACTTGAGAGAGCTATTACTAGAAAGGTTTTAATTACATTCAGTCTAGTTCATACTCAAATGATGTTGCTTTCATGTGTAGTATGAGCATCAAGTTCGACAATTTTCTATATAAATTGTGAAATTGGAATCTACTGTTGCAGCAGTTCCTCACACACCACATTAAAAATCCTACCGTAAGTCTTTTGAAATTTCTAGAAATGCCTTCAATTCAATTTGGGAAAGAGCAGCTATTCGACCTTCTCATTTCTAAATGTTCACTCTAGAAAATAAGACATTTCGTACTAACATAAAACTCCTCCATTCCATTTTTTTTTCTAATCCAATCTGAACCCTTTTAATCGAATTACTAGTTTAACCTTTGAACATTTTTGACTTCTTATATTTTTTATATTTATTGTAAAGCTCATTGAAACAGAGAAAGAGGGGAGAGGGAGATACAAATAAAAGTAAACATAACGTCAACATTGTACAAATTGAACTAATTAGAAATCCGTATAAACTGAATACGCAGAAGGAATTTGCACGTATTCAGATGTTTCTCTCTTCATTTGATTCATGGTTATCGGGAGATCACGAATCTCGATTCCTTCAGTCATCAAATCGGATAATTTCTCGAGATTCTCGATATGAATCGACCATAACTCGGGAAGTTTTTGAGGAGTTTTACAGACAAAAACTAGTTTTTTACCCTTGAAAACAAGCATTTCAAAGTCGAAAAGTGACTTATGAGCTATAATTTTTTGGGTATTTTGAGAGATAATGAGGAGACAAGTGTGATGGAATAATACGTGGATTGGGAGAGACATTGTGGTTTGATGAGGGAAAATTTCCAATGTTCCGGAGCACAAGTGAGCTGAAAATATAGAAAAAATTGAATATATTTATATATCAAATCTTACCTTTACTATCCAAATTTGCCCTTATGAACTCAACGAATCTCCATTTATCTGACAAACTGTTCATCTTAAACCGAAGAACATCTTCTACCAACACAAGAGTGCACTTTGAGTTTTTTGTTTCATCTGAAATATTGATGAATTCGATGAGAAACTTGTGATGTCTTCTTACCAAACAACTGAATGATGAAGCTGTCAGAAAGAGAAAAGTAGTCGTAGGAAGTGTAATCTGCATACTTGATAATGTAGAGAATCCATTCTTGTTTTCCAGATTCATCGAATCGACAACGCAGTTCCAAGGAGCGGTGTTCGTACTGAAAAAGGAGCAAATTGTTGGAAGAAGAGAAGATGGAATACAGGAGGAAGCATTTGGATTCAGAAGACGGGGAATCAAAAAATACTCGTCATTCAGAAACGAATGATTCAATTTTTCAGGATGTTTGAGCAAACTTTCCGTTATATTTTTGAAAACTTGCAAAATTTTTTAGAGCCTGTACAAAAGGTTAACAACTACACAATAATGAAGCTCTAGGTTTAATCTATATACTCTACAAAACTCAATCCGATCGTATAACAGGTGGCTCCGTGATTCACTCTCAAAGTTAGCCTTTCTTCTGAAACTTGCAAAAAACTGGCACCTTCTTTCCATTCAGGCAAAAACTCAGGATGAGAAATGAGCCAAAAAGAATATATTGAAACAGCTCTAAATCTGAAAACTTGTTAAATATTCTCACCTTTCTGCCCACTTTCATCTTCACCTCAAACTTCAATCGCTTCTGATCAGTCATGTTATTTCGAAGATCCTGAAAACGAGACAAATTTTCTTTGAAAATATAATTTCAGCCACAATGGTAGTAGACTAAATTAAAAGAAGGACTTACATTGAGGGACCCTTTCGTCTTCTCTTTTCTCGAATATCTTGAATAATAGCGAGTGCGTCCATAGATTTGAAGGAGAGAATTGAATAAATTGAATCTCATTTTCCAAAGGGGGAAGAAAAAGAACACCAGAAGAAACGGAAGAGACCAAAAATGTGTGACAAGAGCAGTGAACGACTCTCACCTATCTTTGCAATGACCTGAATGACCGTCACTCAGTGATCGACTCCCTTTTACGACGACAATCTGTTGATATATTCTGTCGGCGTCCCCTTTTAGATGTTGTATTCTCAAAAGAAAACACAATATTGATGATCCAAAGTATACGACAGATTGAGTGATCGAACTGAATTACGGTACCAATTACAGTCGTTGTGATCGATTGAGAACTTCTGATTATATCTATTTGTTTTCTTTTTTAGGAAAGAAAATTATTGTTGTTTACTTCCTTTACAGAATAGTAGTATATGTGGGAAAACGTAATGCATTAGTCGAAAAAGATTTACTTTTTCATTTTTCTGAAATTTTGAGTCGTTTGAGGGAATAAACATACTTATTTATTTTTAAAATTTGAAAAAATTGTGAAAAATAAGATAAAAACAAGTACGATTCACGGAAATTGAGGAATAAATACATACATACTTTTTGCAATGGAATTCGTGATAATTAGGAAATACGACTTCAATAAAAGTAAAATGGCATTGTGAATAAATCAGAAAAGAATAGTAGTATCTCTGGAAAAACATAATGCATTAAAAAATTTTTCTGAAATTTTAGAGTTGTTATAGAGACGGGAAAGAAGGGACCATTTTGTGGTACATGAGAAAAGAGTTATTAATTTAGGAAAAAAAGATTGAAATAAAAGTACTGAAAAGATTAAACAATTCAAATTAGGAAATTAGTAGAAGATTAGAAATTAGGAAATAAGATTTCAGTAAAAGTAAAATAGAACTGTGGGGAATTCAGAAAAACCTTGTTTTGCTTCGAGTTTGTACTTAGTTCGACGAATTCTTTAGAACAGAAACAAAGACTAAAAAATTAATAGAACATGTTTTTAAGTAGGCTGGATATTCTTAACAATAATCCATACTTGTCAGAGTAAGACAAGAACGAGTACGATTCACGGAAGGTAGCGAATGAGTACATACATGCTTTTTACAATAGAATTCTTGATAATTAGGAAATACGATTTCAGTAAAAGTAAAATTGTGGGGAAATCAGAAAGACCTCGTTTTGCATCGAGGCTAGTTTTATGTACTTATTTGAAAGAATTCTTTAGAAGAGTTAATGGCATATGGCTTACGTAAATTATACAAAATGAAGTCTACAATCTTGTCATTGATTCGAATTGTCATGACTGTTTTATCTGGCCGTGAAACATTGTATACAATTGTATCTTCAGCACCACCGAGACGCAAATTTAGATTTGCAAATACGTTTAGTAACGGTTTAGATGCAGGATCCCTGTAAAAATATTCATATAGGTAGGGGCTTATCGTGTTGCAATAATTCATCAGACGGTTTACGTCTAGCTCAAATATATCAAAATATCTCTAGGAAACTGATCGAAAACTCAAAGCATAAGAGTCAATTTTCAGATGTAGACTAGTTAGACAGCACATCTACGATGTCCAAACTCCACGCAATTCTACGTCGCTTTACAATTCTGAGACTGACAAACTATCACTTACACTTCGTTATCGGACAAATTTTCACTGACGAAGTTTTCAACATCCAGAGTTTCACTGAATTCAATTTTCATTGAAGACCAGTTCGGATTCCATCCGTTCTTCCATTTGTTCATTATTATCTTGAATTCGTTGTTTGTAAAGCTCGATCCAGCTAGTTTAATTATCATTGAGTTGATATCAAAAGTTTGTTCCAAGGAAATCCATTTGGAGTTCTCAATTTTTATGTCCCAAAAATAGTATTTCAATGTTTTGAAGTCAAAGCTAAATCCCTCATTAGGAAGGAAATTGAGAGTAAGATGCCTTCTAGCAGGTTGGTTCTCCAATATCCAACGAATCAATTCTTCATCTTCTTTTCCTTTTACATTGCCATTTTCCAAAACAAAAGTTGTCATAGAACCCTCCGTTCCGAAAGCATTGATAATTCTTTTGTTTTCCTCGATTCCAAGATATTCTGAGTTCAAATGCAGCTTGTCCAACGAAGCATTGAACAAATCAGATAGGTACAATACCCATCTTTCGATCACTTCGATATCGTCAGGTCCGGTAGTAAATAACCGTAGATTGTGGTCGAGACGAGTTCGTTCATTCCTAAAATTACAAACTAATGTCATACAATTTTATGTCATACGCCAGTTGGCTCCGCTTCCTCAGACGATCGATTGAATTTGAAAAATGAACAGTTTTCTTTCGAAAGATAGGATCGAAATCTATTCAGAAATGAATTTCCAGTCCTATTTTTTCGGTAGGTCAAAGGGGCGGAGACTATGGTATGCTATTTTTAGAATTTCAACCTCATTTTCTTATAATCGAACTAACCGAAAAATGATAAATTTCACTTGATCTTCACTAGGTGTCCAAGAGGAAGTATACAAGTTTTTTATAACTTTAAAACTTCTGGAATCAATTGAATCCTCGATATAGAAACTCCATGTAGTTAGTCGTGGATCACGGAACCTCAATGTGATTTCATTCCTTGATGAAAATTTCAGTTCGATTCTGTTTCCATTTCCGCAACATCCACCATTAGTTGCTCTTTTCCGAATGTCCTTGCATAGCTTGTTTGCGGATTTACTGCATAGAGACAATATAATTCTGAAAACGTTCATACAGAAAAAGACTTTAAAAGGTGATTTATGGTAATAATATTCATGAAGACATATTATACTCAACTTGAATTCTTATTGAATTACTGAATGATCATTCGATGATGAATATGGTTGCTGTTTAAACAAAACCGATTTTAAATAAATTCGTCAACCTAAAAACTTGAAAATCGTTTCTTGGGGTTCATAAATTCAAAGACCATACGATGATAAAATGAACACGCATAGGTCCAATAGGTCTAACGGAACTCTACACTTGGTTTTACATGAAATGTTTCGAGTTCAACTTACATTTCGAATGGAGTCAACTGTCTCAAGACTTCGTTTCTTGCAAGGTGCGGCAAGTGCAAAAAGGGGAATTTGGATGGTGCGACCATTCTTCAGCTGGAAGCTTCGCCAGGCAGAACAGGCAGTATCTGGTAATCAATAGTCGTGAATGAATGAGGTCTCGGCCACAGAGAAAGGAGAGAGGTTACGTGAAGACAGTGAAGAAAATAATGAGGGGTCTGACAGGCTCTCTGTGTACCGTCTGGTCGACTAGGAAACGAAGGGGTCAATCGAAGAATATTGGATGACAGAGAACAATCTCGGGTACTTTCTGCTACAGTAACGCAACACTAACGCAGCAGTTATTCGTAACTCCTGCTGCCTTAGAGCCGCACAAGTGTTGCATATGTGTACATGACATTTTTAATTTAGAAAATATTGAAATAGAAATTCTGAAAAGATTAGAAAGTTTAAATTTTAATGGAAAGATAAGTTTAAGAAAAAAGGGGGCATTTAGATAATTGAATGAATTATTCAGAGATCACAAACAAGGAGATAATTTGAGAAGAAACTATGGGAATTACAGAATTGAGAATGAACGATTTGTCTAATCAAAATTGAATAAAATGTCAAATCAGATAATTTCTGACATGCACCTGAAATAGAGTTTTTACGGTATGTCGTTTTGAAGATCCACGATGTCAATTTCTCTGGGAATACTTATTTATTTATTTTAAAAGTTTGAAGAAATTGTGAAAAATAAGATAAGAACGAATACGATTCACGGAAATTGGGGAATAAATACATACATATTTTTTACAATGGAATTCGTGATAATTAGGAAATAAGATTACAGTAAAAATAAAATAGAATTGTGGGGAAATCAGAAAAACCTCGTTTCTTGTAGTTTGTATTTAGTTGGAAGAATTATTTAGAACAGAAACTGAAAATTAAAACAACATTTTTTAAAAAGTAGGCTGGATATTCTTAACAATAATGCCTACTTATTAGTGTTACTGGCATATGGCTAACGTAAATTATACAAAAAGAAGTCTGCAAAGTTCTCTTTGATTCGAATTGTAATGACGGTATTATCTGACCGTGTAACATTGTAAACAATTGTATTCTCATTACCAGGAAGCAAACGAAAAATATTTGAAAGTACGAATGGTTTTAGATCAGGATCTCTGTAAAAATATTCATATAGGTTTGTTTCCACGTCTATCGTGTTACAATAATTCATCAGACTGTGTACGTCTTGCTCAAACATATCGCGGCACATGCATCAAGCACTAATCATGATATGTTTTAATATCAAAATATTCCTAGGAAACTGGTCAAAAAAATTCATAGCCAATGAGACTAGTTAGTGATTTTTTCAATGCTGAGTTTTGTGGCAGGCTGATAAACTATCACTTACCCCTCGTTTTCGAACAAATGTTCATTGACGAAGTTTTCAATATCCAAAGTTTCACTGAATTCAATTTTCATTGAAGACCAGTTCGGATTCCATCCGTTCTTCCATTTGTTCATTATTATCTTGAATTCGTTGTTTGTAAAGCTGGATCCAAGTAGTTCGATCGCCATTGAGTTAATATCAAAAGTTTGTTCCAAGGAAATCCATTTTGAGTTCTCAATTGTTATGTCCCAAAAATAGTATTTGAATGTATTGAAGTCGAATCTAAATCCCTCATTAGGAAGGAAATTGAGTTTAAGATGCCTTCTAGCAGGTTGGTTCTCCAATATCCAACGAATCAATTCTTCATCTTCTTTTCCTTTTACATTGCCATTTTCCAAAACAAATGTCGTCACAGAACCCTCCGTTCCGAAAGTATTAATAATTCTTTTGTTTTCCTCGATTCCAAAATATTGTGAGTTCAAATGCAGTTTGTCCAACGAAGCATTGAACAAATCCAATAGATACAATACCCATCTTTCGATCACATCAATATTGTCAGGTCCGGTAGTAAATAACCGTAGATTGTGGTCGAGACGAGTTCGTTCATTCCTAAAATTACAAAAGTTACTACACTTTTCTTGAATTTCAGACTAGTTTTTATAGCTTTTAAAATACTTTGGTAACAATGGTTCAATGAATTTTATGTCATACGCCGTTTCGCTCCGCCCACTTTAACGATCTATCGATTTTGAAAAATGTACCTTTCTCTTTCAAAGATAGGATCTTTTCAGAAATGAATTCTTTTCAGAAATGAATTGCCAGTGTTTCAGATAAATATTTGAATACCTAAAACGTGTTCATTGTAATCAAACTAACCAAAAGATTATATATTTCACTTGATCCTCACTAGGTGTCCACGAGTAAGTATACAAGTCTTTCATAACTTTAAAACTTCTGGAATCAATTGAATCATCGAAATAGAAACTCCATGTAGTTAGTCGTAGATCACGGAACTTTAATGTGATCTCATTCTTTGATGAAAGTTTCAGTTCGATTCTGTTTCCATTTCCGCAACATCCACCATTAGTTGCTCTCTTCTGAATGCTCTTGCATAGCTTGTTTGCGGATTTACTGCATAGAGACAATATAATTCTGAAAACGTTCATACAAAAAAGACTTCAAAAGGTGATTTATGGTAATAATATTCATGAAGACATATTATACTCAACTTGAATTCTTATTGAATTACTGAATGATCATTCGATGATGAATATGGTTGCTGTTTAAACAAAACCGATTTTAAATAAATTCGTCAACCTAAAAACTTGAAAATCGTTTCTTGGGGTTCATAAATTCAAAGACCATACGATGATAAAATGAACACGCATAGGTCCAATAGGTCTAACGGAACTCTACACTTGATTTTACATGAAATGTTTCGAGTTCAACTTACATTTCGAATGGAGTCAACTGTCTCAAGACTTCATTTCTTGCAAGGTGCGGCAAGTGCAAAAAGGGGAATTTGGATGGTGCGACCATTCTTCAGCTGGAAGCTTCGCCAGACAGAACAGGCAGTATCTGGTAATCAATAGGCGAAAATGAATGAGGTCTTGGTCACAGAGGAAGAGGAGAGGTTACGCAAAGACAGTGAAGAAAATGAGGGGTCTGGCAGGCTCTCTGTGTACCATCTGGCGGACGAGGAAACGGAGGGGTCAATCGAAGAATATTGGGTGACAGAGAACAATCTCGGGTACTTCCTGCTACAGTAGCGCAACACTAACGCAGCAGGTAATCGTAGAGTATACTCCGGCTGCGTTAGAGCCGCACAAGTGTTGAATAAAAGCGGGATAGTTGTCATAAATTGCGCAACTGTTTCGTATTTTTTCCCTTTTCCATCCCTTCCTCTCCAGCTGGTTACTGTAATTGCGGCCTGATGAACAGAAATATTTTATCAGTTTTATTAATTAACCAGCTTAGGCTCTGTCGGCGTTCCCTTTTAGATGATGTTTTCTCAAAAGAAGACACAATATTGATGGTCCAAAGTATACGACACATTGAGTCATTCAAGACTAAGACGGCATAGATATTATCTCAAATCTCTAACTACCAACTCGAATAAATTATCTTCTCAAATACTCTCTAATAGAGTTCTCCGTTGTTGGAATTCTTTATCAGAATTGGTGTTTCCGGTTAAACCGAGCACAGCTGTCTTTAAGAGCAGAATATGTAAATATGATCTCAATCATTTCCTGTCATTAAACCCAACAAATCATTAACTTTACTTTACCTCCTATGGATAGTGGAGCTAATCTCGAGGTAGCAAAAAGTGCAGAAAACTATTTTTTCTTTATTAAAAAGTAGTTTTTGCTTTTTTTTTTTTGCTACCGCTAGAATAGGCCCATTATCATTATGTATTTATTCTTTCTCTTTTTACTAACCATCTCTTACATGTAAATTCTAAAACCATTCCATTTTCTCGTTTCAGTGGTTTCCGCCCTTCGATGAAATAAAGAAATTAAATTAAAATTGAGTGATCGAACTGAATTATGACTCCAATTACAAAGTTCTGATTAAATCTATGTATTTTCTTTTTTAGAGAAGTATTGTTGTTTACTTCCTTACAGAATAATAGTATCTATGGGAAAACGTAATGAATTATTCGAAAAAGATTTACTTTTTCATTTTTCTGAAGTTTTCGAGTCGTTTTAGAGACAGGAAGGAAGGGACTTATTTTGAAGTAAATGACATTTTTAATTAAAAAAAATATTGAAATAGACTTAAAAATTTAAAAATTTAAATTTAAATGGAAAAGGTAATTTCCAGAATAAAACGGGCATTGAGATAGTTATTCTGAGATCAAAAGATAATTTGAGAAGAAACTAAGAGAATTACAGAATTGAGAATGGAGATTTGCCAAATCAAAATCGAATAGAATGTCTGGTCCCAAGCCGGAATAGATTTGATGTGGAAGAGTGGAATTATTATCAGTTATTTGGTGGAGGATTTTGATTATTTGGGTTCACAACGTTTTGAGTCAGATTGTTCATTGATGCAGCTAGCACTGCTTGTCGGACTGGTCCCGGGAAGAGGAGGAATTCGATTGGAAGATTTGGTTGAATTTGAGCTGAAAATCGAAGAATTCAATGACTGAAATTTTAATTACATTTCTGAAACCTTCGAAAATTTCATAAAATAATTTCATAGTCGGAACGCGCGAAAATTCTGAACAGTGACCCCAAAAAAGTTAACGTTTCTATTTTTTTGAAAAAAAAATTGATTTTGAAAAATGACGCAAACTGGGATCTGAAAGCGTCATAACTACACTTTTTGGTACCACAAGAATTTTAGAATGTTTTGTTTTTCGGAAACTCCAAAGATTCTTTACAATTTGAAACGATTTTTCAATACATTTGAAAATCTTACCGATGAGATAGAGAAAAAACATTTGCGTGATGAGTGGGTTATAGTCCACAGGTGGTACTGCTGAAATTTCAGAATTATTGAAAACTAGATTCATTTCAAATGACTTACGAGCTGATAGGGTTTCCTCTGGTTCTTCAGATGTCTTGGATCGAACTTTCTTCGTTTTTCTTTTTGGGATTTCATAAGAGCCCCTGGAATGAGTCAAGTTCTTTCTTTCTCTATTCAACGTTTTGAACTTACAAATGGACTTGTTGCCAACGACGAAGCGTCTTCACATCTGGACATTTGTTATTCTTTTTTATCTCATCTCTATAGATTTCAGGCGGTTTCTTCGCGGGAGATGATCTCATCAGATTCAGATAATATTCTTTGTCTTCTACGGTATAACGATTCATTTTCGTCATGATTGAGGGAGAAAGAAGAGAAAGAATGAAAGTGAAGAGAGACCTTTTATCAACTAATCAACTCTTTCTGCCGTAGACTCCGCTAGAGTTTTATACGAATTCGGTCATGTGAGAAGAGTCTTTTGGAGGGGAGTTAATCAGAAGAGCCAGAGGCGACATTTTGGAAAAATTAGTATGCAAGATAAAGGCAGAGAAGTCTGGAGAAAAGATTCAAAAGTTTAGAAATTATTACAATTGATATCAAAGTACTAGATTCTTAGGTGTGGTTTTTCCGAAGGGTTCAGAAGAATGAACTGATTCTGAATCATCTTTTACGTCATCAAAAAGGCAATCTTGGTGAAAAAAGTGGGGGCGATGTCTTCTGACTGTGTAAAGTACAAAACGTCCTATTCTTTTTTAGTTTGTATCTGGTTCTGGCCAAGAAAATCTCAGATGAGAAGTTTGAATTTTGAGGAAAGAGGACTTACGATTGGGACTTGACAACCGTACTTTTTGGTACCTCATATTTTATAGTCAAACTAATTTGAAAGCAACGATTCGAAAAATGAATGCTCAACACTTTATTATCATCAAGACAAAACGAAAAGTTATCAGTTCTTAGGTCTCTCAGCTCCAATCATGACGATCTCTCCACTTCCAGATCCACCTCCATATCCACCGTTTCCTCTTCCACCGCCTCCGTGACGACATCTATGAGCAGAAGCCATTGAGAGAATGAATGCGATCATGATGAAAAGAGAATAGAAGTTCATTTTCAAAGATAGAAGAATAAGATGTCTTCTGTGATTTCAGTTGACACCTTTTGGTTATTTTATACTAAGTGATTTGATGTTTCCGTGAACTTTTTATGATCAACTTCCGCTTTTGATTGTTTTTTATTCGTTTTGTTTTATTGAACGATCCGGAACTTTTTCTGGAAACTACAGAAACATGATCCGTTCTTGAACTTTTTGAAACGATGACTCAAAGAAACTCGTGATTGCAAAATGCGCGAAGAATAATGGTTCAGTTTCGGATGAAAAAGTGTTCGTTTTGCAGTTTTCGAGAGGAATGGGTTTACTTTGAGCGGGTGTATACACACTATAGTGAAATCATGAAAAGCCATATTTTTAAATGAATCACGAATTTTCAGCTGGAAAAAACCAAGAAAAAACATGGAATTGGAGTTAAAATTTTCAGTAAAACTGACAACTGAACAGAGTTCACTTTAAATTGAAATCAAGTATTGAACATTTCATCACGTGTCTGATAATCTCAAATGTTGAAAATTAAAATACACTTTATTCTCAAAAATATTATTCAAAGAAACACTAATTTATTGCGGAAGATTCTCTGTTTCAAACGTTTTCATCGGGGGAAGTCTCACAAAAAGACGAGAATTCCATCCAGTTGGTACATCTGTCTCCTTCACTTTGTCCTCCATTTTCAGATGATTTCCATTCTCACTCGTACCCCCCTTACCATGTCTGAATCTTACATTAATGTGAATGCTCACCAACTTGATGATTACCTATCTCCCATCCAAACAGTTTTCAGTGGCTCTCTCTCCAATTTCTTGAAAACAGCAAGCCCTTCTGCTAGAAACGCAACTGCATCCGGAGGTAACTTATTCACTCTCGCCGCATCTTTCACTGCTTTCGATATTTGATTTCTCAACAAATTTTTCAACGGATCAGTTGATGGAACTTCAACGGTTATTAAACAGAAATTTCGGATTTCCAGAGATTTTCGAACACGATCATTGAACTGAAAGAAGGCATGAAAGGGGCATTTCCTTCTGAGGAAAGATTACCGCCGCACACGTAGTTATCTTCTCTCCATCCACATCTAAAATCGATTCTCCCAAACTGAAAGTGATATCAGCCAACGAGTTCTCGACGAAATCACAAACGATCAGCTGAACATGTCTTAAATTCTTCTGAATCTCTCTTCCCAATTCAAACCTTTCCATCCAATTCCTTAATATCTAATCCCAAATGAAAATATCCTTTCAGATTATACAAAACTAAAGTATCATTCGTAAATCCCTCATGTTTATAGAGGGGTGGGAACGATGTCGGCCGGGAAATATGTCGTTTGAAACGTAACACTTTTATAGTCATCTGCAATGAAATATGTGAAACGCGTCAGAAGCACGCCAGACCTTTGTTGTTAATTGTCCATTAAATATTGTTTGAATTAATCTGAAATTTAGAACTAAAATTGAAGTAGAGAGAAATGTTCATACTTTCCCATCTTATCCTGACCAGTAACCTGAATTCCATTGAGACAAAGTAAGACATCTCCTACTTTGAGTTGACCCTGAAAACGAAAATGATTGGGAAATTGAAAAAAAAATTGTTAATCAAAAAAATAAGTTTGTGGTTTATGAGTTCTAGAAATCCTGCCAAATTTGAAACCATCGGATACCCTCTGACACCTTTCAAAGGTTCCAGTTTTTGACTCACATGACATGGACTATTGTAAGTTATAGTGACAACCATCAGATTTTTCAACTCCAATCCAAGCTGAAAATCATCTCTTTTTTCCTCTTATTTCCCTCTTGATTAACCCACTCCTTCATCTTTTTTCACTGTACAAATGTGTTCGGAAACCTCCGCAAGATCGTATGGTGGTGACTTTTTTCCGTTGAAAATTGAATCGAGACGGGATTTCGCCTGTATTTTAGAAGGGTCTTACTGTTCACAGACTGAAATCTCACGAAAGCATCCATTGGGTGAAAAATGAAGTGTTCTTGAGAAGTGAAACGATAAGAAATGATACTTTTTCTGTCGAAAATGCAACATTTTTTGTTGTTGTAAGGGGAGAAGACACGTCACTTCGAAAATGTTTCTTTCATTCTTTTTTCCCGTCGAACGTGATGACAATTGGTCTCATCGAGAGACTATTTGAGACGAAGAGATTCAGATAGATCCGTCTTTTTTCCGACGAACAAGCTCATTCATTTTCTGCTCCCCAAACTTTACGACACTTGGCCTCTGAAGTCTCTTTTTAATGTCTCGTTTGATTTCTTTCGGCCAATTGAAAACGATTCAGAGGAGTGGATCGAGAAGAGGAGCGAATCTCTGTTTTTCTTTCTTTTTTCTTCTTTGAAAATAGTTCTCTTTTAGACTTATAAGTTATTCTGTTAGAATTCTTTGAGGATTTAGAGTGTTCTCTGTTGAATATGGGATTGACAAATGTCTGAGAATTGATACAAGATTCAGAATTCTCAACTTAGTAAACTGAAATCGCAGTTGAAAACAAGATAGCTGTCTAAAAACTATCAAACTTTTCTTGAAGCCACATCACATCAGATTACTGTAGATTTAGAAGAAACCAGAACAACCTTCATCCAAACCCTCTGCTTTCGAAACCTTCAAGAATCAGAAATTCCATATTTATAAAATTTTAGATGTAGCCATCTTGGAAACGATTTCATGGCTTGCAATTTGAAATAACATAGAAGCTTGTTTTCTAAAATATTGAAGAACGAGCTTGTTCCTGACCCGAAATCAATCCGACAACAAAAAGGTTGAGTTCATTTTTTTTTCTCTTTCCAACAGCTCTTAAACCAGTTTGAATTTCCGGAACAAAATAATCGGAGCCAAGAAAAAAACTATTGAAAATGTCTTTTTCAATTGATCACTATTCCTCTTCACTTCTCTTTTTTATTGCAGTTCTTTTCCCCTTTTTTTCTACATCTAATCCCTCCGAAAACATGTAACTGTTTTATTGTTCTCAATCATTCTTTTATTTTTGTACACAATTTACACAATTTACAGTTTTTACAAAGTTTACAAAGAATAAAAATAAATTAAACTTGAACTTCTTCCTCTGCTGATCCACGTCCATGATGGTGGCCATGATGATGTCCGTGATGATGTCCATGTCCATGATGATGTGGTGGTCCTGGTGGTCCTGGTGGACGGGTTGGTGGTGGAGGAGGTGGACGACGAGTTGGTGGAGGTGGTGGTGGAGGACGACGTGTTGGTGGGCCAGGGCGTCTTGTTGGGGGTCCTGGTGGTCCTGGAGGACTTGGTGGACCGGATGGCTGGGGTTCATCAGAAGGGGCAGCAGACGGTTGAGGCTCTTCTGATGGTTCAACTGGTCCTGGAGATGGAGGTCCGGATGGCTGGGGTTCATCAGAAGGGGCAACGGATGGTTCTGGTTCGTCGGATGGAGCCGGTGGGCCAGATGGAGAAGGCTCATCAGATGGTTCGACCGGTCCCGGAGATGGTGGTCCAGATGGTTCTGGTTCATCAGATGGTGCTGGAGGGCCGGATGGTTGTGGATTCTCTGATGGTTCTACTGGTCCCGGAGAAGGTGGTCCTGACGGTTGTGGTTCTGCGGAGGGGCCAACCGACGGCTCGGGTTGATCAGATGGAGCCGGTGGTCCTGATGGCTGGGGCTCATCAGATGGAACTGGAGGGCTTGGTGGGCCTGATGGTTGTGGATTTTCTGATGGTTTAACTGGTCCTGGCGATGGTGGTCCAGAAGGTTGAGGTTCTTCAGAAGGGCCAACAGATGGCTCAGGTTCGTCTGACGGGGCTGGTGGTCCAGATGGTTGCGGATTCTCTGATGGTTCAACAGGCCCAGGAGACGGTGGTCCGGATGGAGATGGTTCATCAGATGGTCCCGGGGGGCCTGGTGGATTTGGTGGCTGTGGTCCATCAGATGGATCAACTGGTCCCGGCGATGGAGGTCCTGATGGATTCGGCTGCTCGGATGGCTCTGGAGGACTTGGTGGCCCTGATGGTTGAGGTTCGTCGGATGGATCAACAGGCCCAGGAGATGGAGGTCCGGATGGTTGTGGCTCATCAGAAGGTTGTGCTGAGCTGGCTGGCTCTGATGAAGACGGATCCTCTGATGGCTCAACTGGTGCTGAAGACGGTCCCTCGGAAGAGACTACTGGTTCAGCTGTACTTGGTGCTCCAGATGACGCTGGCTCATCAGATGGTTGAGGAGCCAATGAAGATGGTGCATCTGATACAATAATTGGATTAATAGATGATGCATCAATAGGAGCAGATGAAGAAGCGACAATCGGAACTTCAGTAGTGATCGGTGGAGTCAATGTGGTAGTTCCCTTTGTGGTACGAGGTGCCTTTGTCTTGTGGCCATGATGGTGGTGATGATGATGTCCACGACGAAGGTCAGATGGAGCAGCAAATGCGGCACCAACCAATGCAAGCAGGATTGTCAATTTGAGCTTCATTCTGAAAAAGAAAAGATGAGTTGAGTGAAGAAAAAGAAGAAGAAAGAAGACTGGATGATTTGATATTCCAGCTCTTCTTCTTCTTCTTTTTATACTATCCTTGTTTACCATTTCACATGATCTCGCCTTCCGGCTCTTCTGGGCGGAAAGCGTCATTTCAAGCGCCGCCTTGTTCTATTTGTTACTTCTTATCTGTAAAGGAGAGTAGGTCAAGAGTTGGATGATAAGGGAAAAGTTGTGGGTTAGAGGAATTTAGTGACGGCAGATGGAAGAAGAACACCCACATAGTGAAGGTGGGAAGAAGGCGTTTGTGTTGTGACAATTATTGTCAATGACATTTGACAATTATGGGCATTTGTCTAGGTGTGGCAAAAATTAAAATCGGAAGATGACGTTATGGAATTCTGTAATCAATCTGAAATAAAACGAATGAAACGTCATAATGTTTACTTGTTGTCGTCTTCTCAACTCTTGATCCTTTCCTAGTCCTTCCTATCAGCTTAACTCTTTCATTAGGTGCATTTTTGTTGTGTTTTTTGATTCTTTCCTTCTCGTCCACCCACACAATTTGTGCCCAACAGACTCCTCTTCAACTGATAAGAATTAAGCTGCAAACTGATAATTTTTTGTTTCGTAAACCTGGGAGCGGCAACGTCTCATGTGATTTTCAGGCTTGTTGGGTTCAAAGAATTATAGACAGAGTTGATGGGAAGTGACCGGAAGTGAGTGGTGGTAGAATATGTATGGAAGGAAGTTCAACTTCAGATTAGTGGCTATCAGATACCTAACTGGATATGATTAGATTTTACGTTGTAAACGGACTCTCCTGTATGCACCTGAACTCCAAAATTTTTCAATCTGCCGCTTGACAACTCAGACTACACTTGTCAGACTACACAGACTGGTACCATAATTGATTCGAATCAACATCGTCCTGGCGCCTAGGAACATTTCTCAAACAGTTTTTCCTCACAAGGGAAGTACACGACGGACCGAGTTGAATTATTTCTATAGATTTGACCATAGGTAATTTCAACCCTGAGGATTTCAAATCTGCAAGAAAAATATGCAAAATGTTCCTCTGGACCGAGTTATGATCCATCGAACTTTTGCTATGGTTAATCATGTGCGCGCACAACCCCTGCGCTACCGATGGTTGGAAAACGTGAGGTTATGCTGTGGAAGAGACTTCGGCAGACCGTAGGCATCGTGGTAAAATGGTTAACCATAGAAAAAGTTTGATGGCTCATAACTCGGCCCAGAGGAACTTTTTGCAAATTTTTCTTGCAGATTTGAAATCCTCAGGGTCGAAATTACCTATGGTCCAATGTAAAGAAAAAGTTTAACTCGGTCCGTCGTGTACTTCCCTTGTAAAACAACCTTTCTACTCTGTCAGTAAATTTTAAAGTGTAACTGTAGATAGTTTAGAATTAAGGTCTCTACATCGTTTTCGTTTTTGCTTTTCAGGATCAGAACTTCTCATACTAATTCAAGTTACAACTGGTGTGAATCACACCTGGATCATCTCGAATGTCTTCAATCAAGCCTAGTTTCGTTCGATTAGAGCACATCGGGCTCCTCTATCCCCAATTGAAGTTTCACCTTCTACTTCCATTCCTCGAAAAATGAACACCCATCTATCTCTTCTCTCTCTCTGAACCTTCATACTATTTCATTTCCACACCTCTCTCTACCCACCCAATTAACATATTGAAATGTTGTCATTCCCTGCTTCTCCCCATCACCCAATTGTGTTTCCTTCCCCATTCTCTTCTACATAATGTCACATATTCCTTCTTTCTCCTTCTTTTTTATGTCCTCTTCCTCCGTTTAAAAAGAGTTTTCCAAAGTCAACTGAACAACAAAATGATTGATGAGTCTACGCTTGCGCACACTATCATCGACACATTAGAGCATTCCTTTGCTCCCTGAAGACCCCTTCTTCTGATTCATCCTTTCCTGTCCCTTCTTCTGTTTCTTCTTCTTCTTCAATTTTTCTGCCTGGCGCCGTCCCGGTTTCGTGTCCTCCTCACATGTGTTTCTGGACTCTTTTTCTCGTAATACCCATTTCATTTTTTCCCTTCTTTTTTCATCATCGTCCTCTCCGTCGTCGCCGTCAAAATGGCAAACAAATCGGCAAGAAGCGAAGGCATCTCCAGACGAAAACCAATTCAATTATCCCCTTTCTCATACTCGAGCATTTCTGAATTTTTGAAAAAGAGTTGACTCAGAACCAGATGATGTTAGGATTTTAGTACTTTTGTTGGGAAAAAGACGAATAGTATAACACTTTTTAAACTTTTGAAAATATTATGAATCTTCTGAAAAACTGACAAAAGTATTAAGAGCCTGTTTTTCGAACCGTTCCAGATTTTGTATAAAAAGTTTAACAGAGCCAAGATTTATATTTTCAAAATATAATTTTCTTGAAAGGAAGATCTCAAATTGTCTCGTTTTCTGAAAATTCGAAAATCCTTCCCCAAAAAATTTAGGTACCAATATCTGAAATCTTTGTCTAGAATGCTCTTCCAGTTCTGTCCCCTTTTCAGACACTCTCTCCCAATAAATTCTGGAAAACTGGAATTTCTAAATATGTTTCCAAATTCTCCACCTTGTGATCAAAACATCGTTACTGTTTGCACTTATAATAAAAATAACCTCACACTTTTTGTCTTTTCGGATTTTTTTCTAGGAAATCCAATACCTTCTCCTCCTTCTTTCCGATATCAAAGTTTTGATATCTCCTCTCGATTCAAGGTGTCAGGTGTCGAGAGAGGAAGGTGTGAAAACAAGAATAAAAAAGATTACAAGTTGATTCCTCCCAGTTCTTGTTCTATTGTTCTTTCTCTTCTTCTCAGAGTCATTCTGATTTGAAAATGATAAATGAATATGAAGGAGAGAGAGTGGCTTGGCAAGTGTTCGGAGGGAGGGCAAAATGTGAAAATTAATTGCGAATTGAAGTGACGCAAGTGTTGCAATTCGAGATTTACGACGTGCCGATAGACTTTCTCGGTTTAACAATTCTCTCTCTCCGTTTCTCTCGAAAGTTGTCATTGAGAAGTTGACAGGAGAGAGGGATCTTTTCCACTTGCTCCCCCTTCTTCTCTTCTTCTTTTCTTCATATTTTATATCGGTCAAAACCTCGTTTTTTCGCTTTCTTCTTGTTCTTCTTCTTTATGAGCCAATTCCACTAATTTATCGTTTCTTCCTTCTTGACTCCCCAATTCGAGTAGAGTGCAGGTGGCCTCTGTCATCTTGAATCTTGATGTCTATCCATCTTCTCAACACCTCCTACTCCCCCCTCTTTTCCTTTTTCTTGTTCTTTGTTTTCTCATTTCAATTCCATTTTTATTCCAGGAATGGCGTCGTTCACATCTCCAGATATCGATGAGAAGCTGGCCATCCTCCATCGAGAAATGGCTTCACTTCGTGTCGAATGTGACCGCCTTCTCAATAAACATCTTATTGTGGAGCACACCCTGTCACAGGTAAACAACTTTAGGGAGGGAACTTGTTTATCTGTTAACTGATAGGAGGAGAAGGAGAAGATCTGGATTTATTGCCAGTGTTAGGTGCTTAAATTGTTCTAGTTTTTATTTGGTTGCTTTATGTGTTAGCAGTCATGTTTTATTGGGTACTGAAGTAGAATTTGCTAGAGATTTTTAAAGCTCCAAAGTGAATTTTTTGATAGAGAAAAAGTGATTCTTGATTTTTTGTTGATACATAGTATTTCTAAAAAAAATAGTTCAGACTTAACTCCACCTACTTTTTCTAACTCTTCACAATTTCCAGAGTTGCTCTGGTTGGCCGAACGGAGCAGCAGACACATCATCTGCTTACAACACCGGAGGTGAATCTTGTAGGAGTGTATCAGTGACTCCCGACGGAGTTTTTATGCCAACAACCAGGTAAGTGTCCATAAAAACTCAGTATTCTCACCGAATGATTCTAGTAATACCCAAATGATTCAATCTCAACAATCACCTCGAGTCCTCCGAAGAACTGTCAAAATGGCGAGTCCCGCAGTGCAACGTCGTCCAGCACCTCCTCCTCCTCCACAGAATCTTCCACTATTCTCTCGTCCTCCAACTGTTGTTTTACTTCCACATGATAGTCCAGAACATATCAATCGACCGATTCATCGAACACATCAAGAACTTCCAATACCTGAAGACATTGCTTCTGTGGTGTCATCTACGAAGACTCCGAGATCTATAATCCGAGCACCGTCAGCAGTATTTGGAGCATTGAAAGGAAGTAGTCTGAGGAAATTGTCCATTTCCAGAAATATTCAAATGACGAGTAAAAACAATAAAGAAGAGAGTGAAAAGAAGGAAAAAGAAGCAGAAGATTATGCGAAGAGATTCAGAATTCCCTCGTATTCAGTTGTATTGAAAGAAGAGAAAAAGAGAAGTTCGTTTCGTATTCCAGTTCCTCAGTACTTCCGATCATCGAAAACGAAAACGAAGGTATATCAAGTAGATGCTCCAGAAGAAGAAATTGAGGAAGTAGTGGATGAAGAGAGAATGGCGGCGAATAAAGATTTGGGTGATACGACAGTTCATTACAAATGGAAAGTGAAGAGAAGATGTGATGGATCGAGATATATTGTGAAACGACCGATTCGAAGTCAGATTCTGAAAAAGAGAGAGGCTCAGTTATATAGGGAAAGAGCGCCAATTTCGACGGATGATGATGCAATGAGCGAGTTGAAGGTATGAATTTTATACATTTCCAAGCTCAATGAGTCATTTTTCAGTTAGGAAGATTCCATACAAAAGAAGAGAGAAAGCGGATATTGGAGCGGGAGAAAACGAAGAAATTGATGAAATTGCAACAGAAAATGATGGAAAAAGCACATCCTTCTGAGCAGGTATGTTTTATAGATGATTTTGAATGAAACTTGAAATATATGGAGTACTGATCAGAAAAAAAGTTTTTTACTTGCAGTTTTCATTTGAAAGCTTACAGCTTTGAGTGTGTATCACGAAGGCACCAATTTTCATATAGTTTTTCTTTTTGTACAGTTATTAGATCAAATCCATAGCTCTAATTTTGTAATTGACATTTTTTTGTCCGAGTCTCCCAAAAAGAGATATCAAAAGAAAAGGGAGGGAGCGCACAGTTTTAGTTGGAAAATTGAAAGAACCCGAGCATTGACGCTCCATATCTTACTCGGAAAACACCAAATTAAAATGTTCCAACTACAAAAATAAAACCGTAACATGTGAATATAGGACGTCATCTCGAAGTTTTTATTCAAAAATGAATACCTTTATTGGTCAATGCAGAATGCTAACCTCCAACGTTTTTACAATTTTTGAGAAACAGTACATTTTTTAATAGGAAAACATTTTCGAAATTGTAAATCAAAGTCTTCTAAATGTTGCTTAGACCAACATGTGTCTAAAAACCTGGCAGACTAGAAAGATTTCATCAACATTTCCAGGTAATCTACCAAATGTCTCAACAGAAACTGGCCCGCCAAAAAGAAGCAATGGTGATGGATGAATTCGTAACGACTCGAGAAGTGCTCTCAAGTCGAACCCGTCCAGATGGAATTCACGGAGTTGTTTCGGTGACAACTGTCTAGTTTCAAAACTTCTCATATCTCATAAGAACTCTTTTTACGGATAAAAATTATTTTATTTTCTCTAAATATATCTCTTTTCTTATAATTATCGTTTCAATGAATTGACATGTCTCATAAATTTCGAAATCCTCGACGAATCCAAATCATTTCTCCAATCTCCTCCAATTTTGAAATCTGATCCAACAATAAATCCATGAGCTTTCACGAAATCTCTCGCATTTGATCCATTGATCCCACTTCCAATCAATACTGGAAACTCTTGAACTTTCAGAACTTGATTCATTTCTTCTGTACTCGCAGAGCATCCTGTCGCACTTCCAGTCACAATTATTCCATCGGCACAATTAAATTTTGCATCTTTTGCCATTTCTTGAATCGAGACATCTGAAGTCACTGAATGAGCACTATGTTTCTTCTTGATATCTGTGAAGATTGCCACGTTATCTGCTTTCAGAGACGATCGATATCTCAAAAGACTTCCAGCACATCCATCAATCCATCCTTCATCTGCCACGTGGGAATACACGAATCCTTCCGCACGAATGAAATCTAATCCAGTTGAATAAGCCACTCCAAGAGCCTCTTTATTAGCTGCAGCTAGAATCTGAATTCCAGTGAATGCTCCTGGATGATTTGCATCTCTCGACTTCACCAATTGATCAGACGCCAACGCCATCGAACTAATTATTTCTGGACTGGCTGGTGGTTTCACGTATGGAACATCATGCATATTCTCCACAATGACTCCATCAACTCCATTCTTAAAATACGTATCCGCTTCTTTTCGAACCTTTTTCAGAATTGAAGACATTGGAAGAGTGTTTGATGGAGTTCTGAAAACAAAATTTGTATTCAAAATTTTCAATTTTAATCAAGTTTACCCCGGAAGTGCAGGAACATGAATCATTCCGAAAACTAGAGGTCTAGTTGAATTCAACAATTTAGAAACTACTACCCTTTGCACCATTTTTGTTTCTAAAAATAGACGTTTAAATATTAAATTGAAAAAAAGAAACATGGAGAAAAGAAAACGAAAAATCAATACAACAATAATGACAGTGAATGACCATTGTCGGTTATCAAGATGACCGAGAGAGAAGATAACATTCTTCTGTTCTTTTGACAAGTTTTTATCTACGAAAATGATTGACACAATGTTTTTCCTCGAAAAATATTGGAAACTTGAAACATTGTAAAGTAAAAAAATACTGAAATAACTGATGTATGAAAAAAAGAAGATAAGAAGTTCAGATATTCTGTTAATTGAGTAGGGCTAATCAACTGCCAATTCTTCATTTGTTCCCAGACAGATCATCTTCACATTAACACTTGGGAATAGTGTTTCTTCTCCCAAACCCAAGAGTGAAGACGAATCGTTTTTGACAATGATCCGATTTTATGCTTTTTCTGCGGCCCCAGTATTTTTGAAAAGACAGTAGACGTCATTCGATTCCGGATCCTAAAACAGTGCAATATATTTATTCAACTTTTATTATACAACAATTTCATAGATTAATCTGACTTTTTTTGTGGAAATGTGCTCAGTTGGAAATTAGATTTTCTCTTCGATAATTGCAACGAAGTCTTACTAACTAAATTTGTATTTTTTAAAATAAAATTTTTAATAGAAGAATCATTTCAAACTTGTCATGTTGCTCTTTCACCTGTCTTTTGAATTACAATTGTTCAAATTTTTCTCATCATTATTTCTTTATTGATGTATGTCAGAAAAAAACCTTAAAACTGTTTTCTTTTCAATCAAAAAATTAAACCTTTACGAGTTCAAAACTAAATATTTCAGGCTCATTTGAGAATTTACTCCATAAAAACTTGTTTTACTTTGATTAATGAAGTTGACTAATCTTTTGGTCTTTTACAAGGCCGCCTGAAAAAGCGAATTTGTTCAAATTTTTTTCAAGAATTTTTCAAATACGTCACCGTTTCCCATACAAGTTCATCCTAAAAGTACATAAAAGAGAATTTTATACCGATCAAGTCTTGGCTTGATTCTGAAATGTTCAAAGCCCACTTCATCTTCAATCAAACTTTTAGAAAAAAAATCTAGTTGAAAAAAATCCAAAATTGAAAAAAGCCGTTCCAGACTGCTGCGCAATACCGTTTGAAGCAGAAAACCCGAAACTGGAAGTATTTTATTTTTGTTTTCAGTAATTGGAAGCAAACCACAATGATTCATATTTCTGAAAATAGAGTTAAAGCATCAATATTGACAACATCAATGAGCACAATTAACCACAACATCTGTATTTTCGTATTTATTATTTGCAGCCAGAAGTACATGACGAATGAATGAATTGTTGATTCTGGTCTTCTCTTCCTGTTCAAAAAGTGGTGCAGATCACATGAAAAGCTTCAATTACAGTAAGATAATGAGCGAGAAATGTCTCTGTCTGACATCAGCTCTCTAGGTCTAAAATAGTGTTATCAGTTGAAAAACAGTCTGAATCTGATTCGTCAATCATTGATAAAAATGAAAAATGTTGTAGAACTTTGAGTCGGAATTGGTGGGTGTATCCAAGGAAGAGATTGGACTATTTGTCAGATGATTTCATGACGTCCGATAGTACTATAAAAGACTTTTTGGAGGTAAGGGAAAAGCATCCACTTTTAAACATTCACTTTTCCTTTATTTACTAATCTTCCACTTTTCAGAATGTATCGAAAAGTTCTTGGAGTGCTAGTTTTGGTACTGGCTGCTCATGCGGTTGATCCTTCAGGACCACCTGGACCACCATCATCTGGAGAACCTCCGGGACCATTCAAGCCATCCGGACAGCCGCCTTCTGATGCTCCACCAGGTCCACCGGGACCATCCGGACCACCACCATCAGGAGAGCCTCCAGGACCACCAGGCCCACCGAGACCATCTGGACCACCACCATCAGGAGAACCACCAGGACCTTTCGATCCATCCGGATCCCCACCAGGCCCACCAGGACCACCACCAAAACCATCTGGACCACCACATCCACCAAATCCCCACCCATCTAGAGGACCACGTCCAACTCGACTTCCACGTCCTTCAAGACCACCACGACCATCCGAAGAACCATCTGATGCTCCAGCTCCATCTGATTCCGCTGTTGAATTGGTCTTCGGAAAACCAAAGCCTTCTGGGCCACCAGGACCACCACCATCTGGAGAGCCACCGGGTCCACCACCATCTGATGCTCCATCCTTCTTCCAATGGATCTTCGGAAAGCCGAAACCATCCGGACCACCAGGACCACCACCAAGTGGAGAGCCTCCAGGTCCACCAAGGCCATCTGGACCACCTGGACCACCACCATCCGGAGCCCCACCAGGACCTTTCGACCCATCTGGAGCTCCACCATCCGGTCCACCACCAAGACCACCACGTCCATCTGGAAGACCACCAAGACCATCGGGACCCCCACCATCTGATGGACCAGAAGGATCGGGCTCTCCACCGCCATTCTAATTCACTCAGGACTCAGGATATTTGTAATATGTATACATATGTATGATTGAGCTTCTTTTTGGTTCTTGTACTCTGTAATATTTTTGAATTGTAATAAATTGGATATAAGCATCGAGTGTCACGTTGTTTCAACATTTGAAAATAGAAGAAATTGAATCAAATTTTAGTTTTCTGGTCTATATGAGCTTGGAAGTTCAACCTTTGGGTTTAGGATTGAGTTTCAGTAAATAAATGGAAAAATTATATTTCTTTTATTTGATTTTCAGTCCTAAAATCAGAGTTGCAACATTTCAGAATGAGAAAAAAAAGCAATTCGATTCGCTTCGATGACTTTCAATATTCTCGAAAACTGAAAAAAGTGTGTTCACAGATTCGGAATAATCAAAAAAAGATTCAAAGTGTTTTCTTTCTTTTTGCCTGATTTGTCGGACATGTTTACAGACTATTCAATTAGTCTTACTGTCATGAATAGTTTGAGTTTTGAATGCTGAAATCCTGGAGAATCTGAAAATTGTCTTCTTATACATGAACCTTGTAGGTACTCCTTTTCTGGAGGAAACTCGTGTTTTCCAGAATATTTTTTTAGCAAACAACATTTACCTACATTCATATTTTCTTTGTTACCTGACTCCGCTTATAGGACATCCGTCCCTCTTTCCGTCCCTTATTTCTATTCTTTTCATTCTTCATTTCTCTTTTGTTTCAATCCATTTCTCTCAAAAAAGTAAAGGAAGAAGAGGCAATATGCCCCCACAAACTTCTTCTTCTACTTCTTCTTTTTTCAGTCTTTCTAATCGAATCAAACCGAACCGAAACCTACTTTTCGAAGAATGGGGAGTCCATTCGAATCCGAAGACCCTGAATCCCCATGGGAATCGTCAACAAACAATTCGGCCCCCGTCCGATTCATTAGGAGATTTTTGTGTGTCGACTGGCGGAGAATAAGGAGAAATGAAACAAAAAACTTTTCCTTCGTCTTCCCTTTTCTTCCTTTCGAGTTGCTCATCATTCTCTTGCTCATCGCCACGTTTCACGCTCCGCCCACTACGTCGTTTACCCTTTTTCTTCGGAATAGAAAACAAGACAAACGAACTGATCAATGTTCATTGTCGAGAAACTAAACCACAAAGATGTTGATTTCTTATAACTTCTTTATTATCACTTTTCCCTCTTATCTCTGGATTGGAGTCTTCTGATTGATTGATTGGTTGATTTTTTGGGAGGAGTGACGGGGCAGGGATAAACACTTTGAGGTATCGCATGAGGGCGAAGAGGAAGAAGATGAAAAACGATGTGTTGAATGAAATCATCGAGTTCTTTTTTCTAGTTTCTCTAAGATTTATAGTTTGAACTTAGGTTTTAGAAAAGGCTCAAATGATCCTGCAATTCTGAGTCATCTAAGATGAAAAATTTTATTATGGTCCTCTACCTCTACTTTATAAGCTTTATTTGATCCCTTCTGATAGAGATGTGTCTTCTGAGTATCAGTTTAAAGATAGTTTTTTTTAAACTGAAATTGTCTGAATTAGAAAGTGTATGACACAGTTGCCATTCGATAGATGAATTCAATCTTCACAGTTTTTTTTTACAAAATCACACCAAATACAGAAGAAAAAGCTCCAGACTCGATCTGCAAAGCCTACAAAAACGTGCCCCATCGGACAATCAGTGCCACTATTCCACGTTCTCAAACTCCACTATTTTTCTATGAAAACTACAATTATGAAACTAATTCCTGGACCTTCTTTCCTAAACGTTCTTTCACACTTTCAAGAACTGTCTTTTTCTGTTCTTTCCGTTCCTTTCGTCCCATGACTGTCCGTGCATTTTCTAGGTACTTATGCAGATTCCATCGTGTCTTTTTCTATAAGTTTGAACATATTTATACGGTTTTTTGTCATGGTGTTCATTGTTTCATACTGACAGCTAATCTCTGTTTCAAAATGCAATCGAATGTTCCAGGTGACACAATAAAACTGTCCTACAATCAACACAAGTGTAAACTTCTTATTTCTCTATACTTTTCCTGTCCACGTACTAGAACTAACGTTTTCAGTTTTTATGTACACGGAAATAATCTCTGACCTACATAATTTGCACAGCCTTCCTATGCTCAGAAGTCTAAAAGAGTATCTAATTATTCCACCGCCGCAGGTTGCAGTCTGCAGACAAAAAGTTAGCTTTCACGTAGGTGAATATGAACTTTATACTTCTCGGAAGTTTTCATTTGGTAGAAATGAGATTCGGAGAAGGCCAGTACTCACCTTGTCTATTTTCGAACATTTCAGAGAGTGGGCGGAGCCTATGAGCTATCCCCCATTTCTCACATCTTTGTTCTTTTCTCTTTCAAATGTTCATTCTCGAAACGATACATTTTCCCCGAATATTATGTTTCTGACCAACTTAATTAAACTTTCAATCTTCTTCTCATCTCCGCCGACGTCTTCATCGTCTTCATCTGAATCATGTCGTCATAACGAAGCCACTTGGCTCTTTTCTCTTCTGAATCCTATTCTCGACTCATTCCATCTGTCTTCTTCTTTTTTTTCTTTTTGAAACTTATATTCTCGTGTCCAATGGTTATTGTTGACAAAACGTCTTCTCGTGGGTCCTTTTTCCATATTTTTCTTGTCGGATGTGGTAGGATAACTGAATTTTGTTGTTGCTATATACCAATGCCCGTCCACGAAAGAATTTTTTTGGCTACTCTCTTTCAAATTCACGTTTTTTTCGGTTTTGACAACCACAACGCGTTTCATTTTTCAAAGAAGGAGTCAATGTCATTGGCAGGAAGGAAATTGGAATCGGATGGGAAATTTAGGAGAGATTTTAGTGAGATTAACGTCATCTGAAGCAGTTTTCTAGAGGGAGATTCTTTGAAAATCTGGAAGAAATTGTTTGTTTCCGGTTGCTCTTCTAATGGGGGATTAATAAGGAAACGACACTTCACTGAAATCGTTCATTGGGGTTACATATAGTGGAGTTTTGTATCCTAGAATAGTGGACAAGATGGAAATTTCTTCATCTGCATATTCTGAATGTCTCGCTTGCCAGTTTATGGGTTTATCTACCTGTAGATTGATTAGTTTTTGATAGAGAATACTGTCTCCTACCGCATCTCTAAACGGATTTAAAGACCTTCTCTAGTCAATTTGTTGGGTTAGATTAGACGTTTTCGGATTGTTTGTGTCTGCTGCGCATTCTCTAATTTCATATTTTTAACTGAAAGTCAGAAAAATTTGAAGAAATTAATAACAACTACCCCGAGATATCAATTGTTTGTATATTTGTCAGGAAAACTTCAATCCAGATATTCAAAACTCAGAAGAACTCATGAACATGTCCTTGAATGACTCCTTCAAACTCTCCTTTTGCAGATTTTTTCTCTTTTTTCATATTCCTATTTTGCAACGAACTTCACATTTTTTGCTTGATTGAATGTCAAGTCTTTTTTTGAATAAAACTACCGGAAAAGAGTCTTTCAGGATGTATGTCTGAGGTTACGTCCTATGTTTTTTGGGAAGAGGGTTCAGAACTCAAACAAGGTCTTGTTTCTATTTGAGGAATTGGGACATGGAATTTGGTGACTAGAAACACAACTAAAGAAAAAAGAAAGATTATGTCGAAGGATTAGGAATGTCGAAAGGCAACAAAAAGTATGATTAATGAGTTCTGCGTATAGTTTTTTGAACTTTTTGGAAATAAAAGAGCAATTTTCAAAGAGAATCATTCTGAAACTGGAACATTTCAGACCTGAACTGTGCAAGGGTTTTTGATGATTCTAGAAACCAACCACCAACTTTTTCTTCTCGAATTTCCTCGTTTCACCTGATTTGTGGTTACTCTTGGAATGTTTGTAAAGAGACAATGTCTTCCTTACATTCCATCACTCTTTCCCTTATTGTCCTCTCCTCATTTCTATATATGACCAATTCCTTTTTCTCCTATATTTGGAACATTGTCAACGAAATAAGAAGAAGAGAGCAATGCATCAAAAGGTGTACATGTCAACTCGAAAAGTATCCCATTGGGATGACTAGAAACTTCTTTTTTCCCTGCTTTTGACCCCCACTCTTTCCCGTTTTTACTTTAAATGTCGACACAGAAACAATAGAAATTCTTTCTTGGAATTTTCGTGGAGTTTCTCACCGATTTCCTTTTTCCTCTGTCATTAACTTGTCCTCATCTTGGTCCGAAAAAAGGAAAACCTTGGGAATCCGAAATATGGAAATTAGAAAAAGAGAATAGAAGGAGGTGACTAAGGAGAAGAAGCTCTCTTCTTTTCAAACTCATTTTGGATCCACTCTTGTTTTGAGAAAAAAAATAGATGAGGGCACGTTTCCACTAGAGAGTAGTACGACTTGATACGGTCTGGAGCACTTAGGACACTTTTTAAAGATCTAGATGCCAGAAGATTCAATTTGTGAAACAATTTTTATGCTTACAGTAGAAGAAAACTGTTTTCAATTTCATTTTCTGATACTCCAAACAGTTTATCTTCGATTGTGTTTTACAGTATCACTGACTGCCGAAAATTTCATTTTGTATACGGCTTATAGAACAACTGTTGAATGTCTGTTCGTGACATAATTTCAAACTACTCCTGCTTACTCTTCAAACTGAAAACAAACTCTTTCTGGTCGGTACCGTGAACTTATTTTCATTTATTCTCCTCTTCCGAGCATCCGAAAACTTTTCAGAAAAGTCAAGGCGATGTCTGAAACTAGGAATTCCTCCATCAGTGTCTCCATGTTTGTATTCTAGTCTCTTTGTGTTCCAAAACTAATTTCTGATTCTGCAGCTCCAAGAATCCCTTGCCCCCATTTCCAATTTACCTTCTTCTTTTCTTTTTCTCGAGTCTTTCCCAGTATGTTTACTACAACTTCTTTTCGTAATCATAATCAAAAAACCAGAGCTTCAATTTCCCAGAACCTTCACCTTTTCTTATCAAAAAGTACATTAATTTCCTTTATTTTGTTTTCTCCCAATAACTACTTTTCTATTTCAGTCAAACCCCTTCCTATCATCTCCATATCCATCTAGACCGTGTGACTTTTCCCCAAAAAAGAAAGAAAAAAACTCAATTTTGAAAACATGTTCATCTCTTTTTCTCGTTCGCTTCTCCCAGAAAACTCTTCTTCCAAAAGCGAAAAACGAACGCTTAAAGCCTCTGAAGATATCTTTTCTGAGTAATCCATTTACCCGTGACTTCTTTCCGGATGACGCGCCAAAAACTTCTCTTTTTTATCCCATCATGACCGCTTGACAAGTTTCTTCATATTTCTTTTTTGTCACTCCTTTTCTCTTCTCTTAGTCAGTTTTTTCCTCTGATTAATTGGCTCAATATAGTTTTTCTTTGTGTGTCCTGTCCTCCTGGCGGCAAATGATGAAGGCGGGTTTCTTCTCACTTTTTTCTCTTTTTTAAAGTGATCTGGAGCTCTGTGAGCTCACCGCCTTCTTCTTCTTCTTTTCGATGAGTTTCTTCTTCTTCCGATTGTCCTTAATTCATTGAGAAACATGCCTCTGGGGGCGACTAATGCATTTCGTCATTTCATTGGGTTATCTTCTTCTTCTTCTTTCTTCTTCTTTTGTATTTGTTCTTTTTCTTCTTTTTTCTTTTTCTTACCCAAACTTCCCTCCCATCAACTTCTTTTTTTTTCAGACAAAAGCTTCTCCCAATGTCAAGTTTCTGTTAGAATTCAATATCATGAATGCATCTACTGTATCATATGAAGAATTGGAACAATTTGAGCCAGTTCCCCTACTCAGACACTCGTATCAGTTGACTGTTCTGTATACAGTTGCCTATGGAGCTGTGTTCTTTACTGGAGTTTTGGGAAATACGTTCGTCGTTTTGGCAGTTTGGGCTCATAAGAATTTGAACATCACTACGGATTACTTGATTCTTTCGTTGGCTTTGGCGGATTTGTTCATTCTATGGATATGTCTTCCGACCACTCTGATAAACAGTATATTCACAGGTAAGGTTTCTGGAGTTTCGGATAGTGTATCCGATAGCCCTGGATAGGATTGTTTTCTTGATTAACCCGGCTAGCTTTTTTTGAACTCGTCTCGACTCACAGTACGGATTCGTCATCTAACTTACACAACTCTAATCCAAATATCTCTTAATTTCCAGAATGGCTCTGGGGACAATTTTTCTGTCGACTATCCACGTGGGCGAATGCCTCAACATCGTTCGCATCAGTCTACACTCTAGTCGCAGTCACTGCTGATCGATATCTTGCAATCTGTCACACACTGAAATATAACACGAGCTGGGACCGAGAGTACACGAAATATGTCATTTTCACAGTATGGTTTGTCGCTGCGATCTTTGGAATTCCTAATTGGTATAACTATGACTTGGTAAGCATTGAATGCTGGAAATAGAGATGTTCAGTTGAGTTTTCAGATAGTCTGGCAAGAAGGCAACTACGGTTACCGGTTATGTACATCTCAAACAGATCAGAAATTATATTTTCTTTTCGTAAATCTTCTGTTAGCCTTCATTGTTCCATTTGGATTAATATCCGGGCTCTACACAAAAATCTTCATTACGGTGTCAACTCACAGAAGCTTGGCGGTTGATGCAAGGGTAACTTTGAGAACTTTGAGAACTTGAAATTCCAATAATTTTCTAATTTTCCAGGCCCGCGAAGACCGTGTAAAACTGCGAGTCGCTACGATGATGCTCACCGTAATCATAGTATTCGCGTGTTGTTGGCTCCCACTCTACTGTATTTTCACCTACTTTTTCTTCTTTGCCGATCAAAGATCCGACCTGTTTCAGATCACTTCCATGGTTAGTTTCCCCAAGTTTTCAAGTTCTGAATATCTTTTTAATTTTCAGTTGATCCGTCCAATATTCCAATGGATGTCTCTATTATCGAGCTCTCTAAATCCAATTATTTATATTGCATACAGTCATAAATATCGGAGAGCATTCAAGAGTATTCTACTGATGCCTTGTAAGACGAGGTGGGTTTTTGGTCAGTTACATTTTAGAACATAAATCTGAAATTCTAGATACGAGAGAGTGAGAAGTACAATCCTCCGTCGTCACTCCAGAGGTGGCAAATCCACAGCAACAATCTCAATGTCTAACTTTGGCACCGAGCCAACAAATCTCGGCGGAGCAGCCAGTTTACTCATTGAACCAGATGGAAAACAAGTTGAAAGATCCACTTCTGATTGTTAATACACTCATTTTCATGTAGCAAACCCTTCCTTTTTTCTACGGTTCTTTTTTTCACGTGTTGTTACCATCTTATCGCTTCAAATGACAAAACAAAGCAGTCTCTTTCTTTATTTAAAAATCAAGTTACAAGAGATTATGATGCTTCTTGAATTCGCGAATAAATGTTTGATAGTATTTAGCCGATTGTTTCATGGTTCTTGTCTTCTCTGGAGACTCGAAATCGACACGACAGATTCCGAATTTCACAGCGAATCCGTCGTCCCATTCGAAGTTATCCATGAGGGTCCAGAGAGTGTATCCAATCACATTACAACCATTGTCGAGAGCTGAAAATAGTTTTGTATTTGCAAAGCATAGTCATTGCAACTGCGCTCCACTGAAATTACCCACTGTCGTACCTTTCGCAACAGCTTCCAAATGTCCAGTGATATACTTGATTCGATGTTTATCATTCAGAATATCCTCTTCTTTTTTCTCCTCTTCCCCAATCAAATCCATACATCCATTCTCCGTTATAAACACCGGAATGTTTTTATATTTCTCTTTGACGTACTTTAAAAGCGCCAGAAGGCCGTCGGGAGCGTAACGAACCCATGTCTCGCCACAAATTCTGCAATTGCCTTTTTTGTTTTTTTGGGGACTGAAGGGAGAAGAAAAAGGAAACAACTCCAAAGATTACTACAAACTTTTCCCATTTTCCTTCGACAAAAGCATAAGAAGCGTCTCTTTCGGATTGAGAAGTTGGAGTCTCGTCATCAGAAATATCACGGACCATGTGACTGAGATAGTAGTTGATTCCAAGAAAATCTGTGCTACCTAAGCAAAATAAGATTCTAGATCAAAGTTTTCTGAATACTTCACGAGCAACCTTTGATCATCTCTTTCTCTTCATCTGTAAACTTTGGAAGGAAGGGTAATTTTTCTCTCATCGTCGCTGGAAAATCGCCAGAATCCGTGAGAATTGGTTCAATTGTATAATTGAAAAGCCAATCAAGAGCACGATTTGTCGCCTGAAACGTAGTGGATGAAGCTAATTGAAAGAAGTGAAACAGACCGATTGGTCATCCGGAGAATCAGAAGCAGGGAAACAGAAACGACCTCCATTTGTAATTCCGATGATTCCATCTTGAGTTTCTTTATAGTTTTTCTCGTAGTTACGGTAGATTTTAGCATGGGTTAGAAGCATGTTGGTGGCAGCGCTGAAAATGGAGAATTTGGTTTTCTAACTTGGATTATGGCCAGTTCTGTGGCGGGTTTGTGCTCATTCAGATTATTTTTCGGAGTGAATTTTCTAGTATCTCAAATTGGATTCTCGAAGGATCTAGTTAAATAAAGACATTCGGGAATTCTTCTCTAAAAACTCATTACAGTAACCCAGTTCCAATCATTCTCCCTGTCTCAACTAACATATACGGTGCCTGCTCATGATTCTCAATCTCCGGACGATCCGGACACAACCACAATTCTCCTTGAATCTTGACAACAGATGACCATGCTTGCATATTAATTTCATTGAATGTTATCCACGTTTTCACTAAATCTCCAAACTCTCGAAAGCACAAATCCGCGAATTTGACGAAATGTTCACAGTTCTCCTTGTTCAACCAAGATGTTCCATTGTCATAAATAGCCAGTGGCATGTCGAAATGGAATAATGTCACCTAAACTGTTTTTCTTCTCTTATTGCCTGAATCCTTCATAACAAACATACAATTGGCTCAATTCCATTGTCTCGTAACAAAAGGCAAACATCACGATAATATTGAATTGCTTCCTTGTTGATTTCCGAAAGTGTTCCATTTGGGAGGATACGAGACCAAGAGATCGAGAAACGGTAGCTGGTGACACCGATCTTGGCGAGGAGAGCCACGTCTTCTTTGTATTTCAGACGACCTTCACAGGAGAGGGTAGGATTCGAATCGTCGCGGATTCGACCGTATTCAGAACGAATTGCATCCCAAGTACTGATTCCACGACCTGGATTTTAAGAAAAAAAGATAATTTTTTGGGTTGTGACGTTTCTAAAACTTACCATCCAGCTCTTTTGCTCCTTCAATTTGATATGCCGCCGTGGCAGTTGCCAGTTTAAAATTCTTTGGGAATCTAGTTGGCAGCGACATTTCTCCAAACAACGAATGGACACAACTGACGGCGGAAAATGGTGATAAGAGAACACAAAAACTGTTTTGTATGACAACTTTTCCTCTGCGAACAATCGGGTTATGCAAATGAAAGGTTTGTTTGTTTGATTGAATATTGATTTGTTTCTTGTCGAGTGAGCTCATTGGATCAAAATGCAAATATTATTTATGTACATGTCTTGGAATACCAGATCAGTTAAGGAAATAAAAATAAATAAATAATCGAGACAGAGTTGTTTTCAAAGCTTTTTGAGGTGCTGAGAGCATTGAATGAGGCAGACGGAATCTTTTTGAATATCGGAAAGTGAGTAATCACGGAGGAGACGAGAGCAATCATCAATTGTGATGGAATGACATTCAGGACCTTCTAATGTACAAGTACACGTCACACATGGAGTGATTCTCTTAGTTTTTCCACGGTTCACAACTCGTTCATCCACGAGGCAATAGTCACGATCCACCCATTTGTTGAGGTCGATTTCTGGAAGTTCTGAGCAAGACATCGGGGAGTTTCTGAAATTAATAAAAATATTTTGTTGTCTGATTTCCAGAAACTCACGCCAAATCATCAGGCATCAAGAAAACATTCGGTTGAATATTGACTGCATATTCACTATTATCACAGATCATTCTCGAGAGACTCGCTTTTCGAATCTCCACAAGTTGATCTGGAGTGAATCTGACCATTGCATCGTTCGTCTCATAATAGAATCGATCACATTTCTTCAATCTTTGCATTTGTTCTCCGATTAAACATGCAAGAGTTGGTCCAACAAGTGCTCCTCTTGTAGGTGATTCACTCATTATTCCAGGGAATAAATCAATGTCATCCACATGAGAATAAGCTGTTTCAAGAGCGGTCACAGCTTCAGAAGTCATCGTGTCACGGAGATCAGAGAAGGTTGAGGCTTTTCGAAGACCACAGTATTTTCTAGAAATGGAAAATTAGAACCTGCTAAACTTGTCTTTTCGAACTGAGAAATGTATAGAAAGCTAACCGATACGCATTGTATCCCTGTACTCCATGATCTCTTGCTCTCTGAATATTAACTGCTGGTAGATCTAATCCAGTCAGCGGTCCTCCTGGTTTCGCGAACAAATGATTCCTCACTGCTGTCACGATATGTCGATCGAATGCCATACTGCTCGCTCCAATCAATCCCATCAGAATCGACTCCATATGTCCCGAATTCTTATCGTAAACTGGTGATGGATTGGAGAAAGTTTCAGTTAAATTGACATGATTCGTCATATTCTGGAATTGGTCATTCATTCTTGAGAAGACGCCTCGAATCAGGGAGTGACCGAAACGGAATGCAGAGGTGGACATCTCTTGAGAAATTGTTGCATCACATTGATCATCATATCCCTCGAAATATCCACTTGTCTGTGGCATCAATCCCCATTTTTCCATGTGTTGACAACCGAGAACCACTGGTAGCCATTCCTTGTAAATTATATTCTGGAGTTGGGCAATGTTGATTCGACGGGATTCCTGAAAATATAATTCTTACTTAATTTTCGGAGTTTTCCTCACCTGGAACAACTTCTCATCAGTCCAGAAATTGTTAATTTGCTTCAAATATCTCGCAATTCGGTTATGTTCTCTCAAGAACAAGTTATGAATCGCTGTCAATCCAGGCTGCTCATTCACTCGTTCATCTCCAGCAACGAAACATTTTCTCTGTCGATTCTGAAGATTCGAACGGCAATCTCTTTCTTGGTTTCCTTGTGGAAGAGCTTCTTTGTTAAACCTTAAATTTATTTCAGATTTCAAAATTTTAAAAATAATACTCACCCAAGATCAGTGAAATTCAATTTTCCATCACTGAAAAGTCTCAATTTGTTTGCCTCGCATTGAGTGGATCCGTAGATTGTAGAGGCATCCAAAAACGAGGTTAACTGGTTCAACTGATTACGGTATCCCAGGGAGACTTGAGCCAACAAACTCCTTGCAAATGGCATACATCTCGGTCTTCCGTCATTATGTTTTGCTGGGAAGAATGGATCATCTGGCTCAATTTTAATCGGGAAGCAGTGAATAGAAAGAGTTTGAGCTGAATCACAAGAAGAACAATTGAGAATTGTATTCTTCGGACCACGAGAAATCGGAGAATGCATCATATCGTGATCGAGAATCTGACCGAATTGCATCAACATATGAGTGAATTTCACATGGAACTTCGGGGCGTCGCTATGAACAATGTTCGAGATTTTACGAGCAGATGGGAGTTCTGAACCGAGAACTGAACGAGTACGTGGAGTGTCGAAACCATCGTCATAGGCTGGATCCAGAAGACGTCGCATTTGAGTGAAGGCATTTCCGAACTTTGGATTTTTGAGGTTATTACACCATCCAGAGTATGAACGGTATTTGGAAGTATGGTCACATGGAAGAGGTTCCGGAAGACATTGCTCTTTCGGGAGAGGGTCACGGGCTGGAAGATTTAAAAACAATTAGTTTTAATAATGAGGCGACTTACCCAAAAACGGTGTAAAATTTCCGATAACACTTCCAATATCGATTTGTGGAAGAATCTTCTGAAGTGTTGCTACATCCAAATCCGGTAATTTCTCATCTTTATTCAACCCATTTCCTGTCACCAATATATTCGTAGCCTCTCGAAGGACTGATGCAGTTCTTGCAATGTCGATTGATTCCTTCTTCGGAGCCATCAGAAGAGCATGAGAGAGTAGAGCAGATGGAGAGGTATCAGCTATCTGTGCACTGATTCGTCTTCCTTCACCTTCCTCATATCTCTGCCATTGCTTCAATCCCAGACGAATCACTTTTTCGATCGTTTCTTTTGTGATTGGGAGAGTTGTCAACTTCTCTTCATCTTTGAATGATTTCGCATTGAATGGTTGGATTATTCCAGTTGAGTTACAACTCAATGGGCAATTTCTGAAACGAGAAAAAAAAAACAAATATTGAAACTAATTTTCTAAATCTTACCCATAATCATCAGGAAGTGAGAATGCATGATGTTGTACATGTGTCACCGTATCCGTATTATCACAAATAATTCTTGCCATCGTTGTCTTCCGAATCTCATCAATTTGTTGGACAGTGAATGCAGAAGGAGACACGAAGTTCTCATACCAAAACCTGTCTCCCCGTTTAGTTTGAGTCATTTGATGAGCAAAAAGACATGCAAATGTTGGTCCCAGGAGGGATCCTTTTGCTGGTTGTTCAGATAGACCTCCAACAAACACATCGATATCTTCAGGAGATTCATAGAGACGTTCGAAATCGGAGATATTGACAGATGGCTTGAACTGAAATTCTAAACTAATGAGAGGAGGTTAATTAGAGTATTACAATAGATTGGAGAGCCAAAAACGAGTTGACTTCTTCAAGTTTACAGAATTTCCGCCAGTTCAGATAACTCGGAAGTCCATGATCTCTTCCCATTTGGATGACCATTGCTATGATGTCAACGGAATCTGCTTCGTCTTCTGAAAAACCATTGATATGTATATACAGCAAATCTCAATAACTCACTTTTCTGGAAAGCTGTTTTCAAGAGAGGAGAGCTATGAAGTCCTGGTTTCTCGATTGGAGCATTCAAAAGGAATCTCAACATTCCATCGATTTTTCCCTTTTCGTAGATCAAAGCAGGATCATTGAAATGCTGAAAATCATTCAGTTCTTATGAAATTATAAATAAGAGTTACTTTCAAAAGGGATTCACTTCTCGTCTGGAATTTCTTATCCTCAATACTGAATTTACTTGGAAGGAGAGTCAAAAAGAATTGACCGGCTGCTGCAGCAAAGACATTCGAAGCAGATGCATCGATATTCTGAAATTCAAACGAAAAATTGAGTTATAAGTATAAGTTCAAAAGTTACAATATCATATCCAGAATCATATCCATTGTTCTGAAGTTTGATTCCCATCACTCTCAACTGCTCCTTTCCAACTAACACTGGAACCATTTCACTGGAAAATCAAGTAAAATTTGAACTGGGAACTCAATCAACTCACTTGAAAGTGACATGCTGGAACTGAGCAATCGTGATTCGTCTCGCCTCCTCGAATAGTTTCTGATCATCCCAATGAGGGTTCACAGAACTCAATTTCTCAGCAATCAAGTTATGTTGACGCATCCAAATTGTGTACATTGCACCGGATGTTGGCAGAAAATTTATTCTGAATTCTAGCTATTTTTTGTCTTTACTTTTTTGTTACCTATTATTTCCAGCCAACAAACAGGGTTTTCCAGAATACGATCTACAAACAGAATTATCCAAATTCGCTGGAGGGATTCCCATCTGATTATTGAATCCTCCGACGGCTCGAAGTGCTAATTTTCCATCTTTGAATAGTCTCATCCGACTGACAAATCCATTTGTATTTCCGTAAATTTGACTCAAATCTAGGTAAGATGTCGCCATATTTGCCTGCTGGCGTTGGCCGAATGAACACTTTGGGTTGGGAACTGGAAGAGAACGGGAGTACGGAAGACACTTGACATTTTCTGGAAGGTTGAGTTAAATTGATGAGGTGATGCAGAGTAAACTAACTTGATTGAAGTGAGTCATCATCTGGAACTGTTATCTCAAAGCACTCGGGATGGGAACCGTTTCCACGACAACACGGAAGAGGCATCGCTTTGTCATTGCCATAGAAATCTCCTAAAAAGTAGAGCTCGGTATGTTGCAGTTGCGAAACGTCTCAGTTGCGAAATGGCTAGATACGAAGTGTTCTTTCTTCGCTGATCCCCTTATCATCACCTTCAAACACCTGATTTTCTTTTTCTCCCTCATTTGGCTTTTTCTCAATATAATATCTACTTCTTCAGGTACTTTCCTCAGTGTGAAGTGAACAGGCTACCGTTTCACCGAAAGATTATTCCGCGCGGAGAGACGCAGAGTGACGTCATCTCCTGCGGACGGTGTAGCGGAACGGATTCTACTATAAAAGAGAATGAAACTGCGGGGGATTCTTTGACTGCTTCTTCTTGCCAAATTGGTCTGCATGTAAGTGTCTCTACTTCACCTTTCCTTATTCTTCATTTTTCTTCTTTTTTTACAGGAAGATGTCTGACGAGAAAGAAAAAAGATCATTGAGACCTGTTGCCTTTGTGGCAGTGGTCTTCTCAACTGTCGCCATCACATCATGCCTTATTACTTTTCCATTAATTTTACATTATATTCAAACACTTGAAAGTCAAGTTCAACTTGATTTGGAGTTCTGTCAAGCCAGAGCAAGAGATATGTGGAAAGAGATGTTGGATATTGAGACTGGAGGAAAGAAAGATTCTGCGAAGTTGGCTAATATTGTACTCAATCATAGAAGACTCGAGAAGCGGTTAGTTGTTTTAATAACATTTTACTAGAATTCACAAAGCTATGTTTTCAGTGACACCCTCCAAGACTTCTGGGCTCGTCGTCTTCACGACCAGGAGCTTCGTGACCAACCAGTGGGATACGATAACCCATCTGTCGGTGTTGAATCATTCAACTCCGAAGGAGGAGGCTGCTGCACTTGTCATCGTGGACCACCAGGACCAGCTGGAGATGGTGGACGTGACGGAGTTGATGGAGTTGATGGAACTCCAGGAGAGATCGGACCACCAGGACCACCAGCTCCACCAGGACCAGACCCGCACTCTCTGTTCCCACCACAATGCCCATGCGAGGCTCCACCAGGAGATGCTGGACCACCAGGACAACCAGGACCAGACGGACCACCAGGAGCCCCTGGAAATCCAGGAGAGGACGGAAAACCAGGAGATCAAGGACCACGTGGACCACCCGGAATTCCAGGAGCCCCAGGACAACCAGGACGTCCAGGACCACCAGGAGAGCCAGGAACATACAAGACAGAAGTTGGACCAGCTGGAAGAGCTGGAGCACCAGGAAGACCAGGACCACCAGGACAACCTGGACCAGCTGGACCACCTGGAGAGAACGGAAAAGGAGGAAGTCAAGGACCATCTGGACTTCCAGGACCACCAGGACAACCAGGACAAAATGGAGCTCCAGGAGAGGTTGGACAACCAGGAGACAACGGAGCACCAGGAAGTTGCGATCATTGTCCACCAGCTCGTTTGGCTCCAGGATATTAGATTTGAAAGGAATAAAAGTGTTTTCTAATTTTATCTTTTTGATTTCATGTTTTAAAAAGAAATCACTCACGCTTGAAGATTCGATTACTCGGAACATGAACCATGTCGTCGTAAAGGAACGAAAGGAATGGTGCAATGAGAAGAGAACACGTGGCATGTCCGGATGGAGAAGGAGTGAAAAGGGAAGAGAGAGCACGAGATGATGGAAGGGGTTGACCGGATTTACTGGCACGTGGTGTGGAAATTCCTGGAAGAGGTTCGAAATTTTGTACTAGTTTTCTAATAGATAGACATACCGTCTGCATAATCAGCTGGCAAGAATCGTTTCAGTCTTTCGTATGATGCTCCATTCAATGGGTTTTTCACATTGTTGCAGTGGCCAGTGTATGATCTGAAATCAGATAGATTAGGCACATAAGAAGTTAACGTTTCTTAACTTTTATAAAGGTGACACCGGGCCAAGATAGCTTTTGCTGTTCTATTTGAAAATGGTTAATTTTGATACTGTTTCTAGACAACAAGTGGTTAATTATATTTATGTTGAATTTGTAGAAGAAAACATGAGAAAAAAAAGAGTTTCAGCCACACAAAACAATTTATCTCCCATTTTGCGTTATTTTCAGGTTACACATTCAACACGGTATAACTTTTCATAGTGAATCCATATACCGTAAAACCAGTGCCTGTTAGCAGCGGTATATCTCGATTATCAAAAGGAATATCGAAAAGATGATAACTGACAAAACATAGCTTAATATTCATAGAATATTTCTTCAGTTGAAATAATTTTCATATCTTTAAAGACAGCCGAGATAGGATACTCCAAACCCTTGCTTCTACAGTACCTGTACTTTCCAATCACACATTCTTCAATCTGATTTATCGGACAAATTTCATTCATTTTCGTATTCTCAGTTGGCAAAAACTGCACCATATTCTTCAGACTTTTTGGAGACTGGCTAAAATTTATTAATTATTATTTTCCCATCTAGAAATATATCAGTACTCTGAAATCATTTGAGTGGCAACACTGGAAGAAATTGCTGAGAATGAGAGATATTTCACGTATTGATCTGCATAAGTGTAATGTAACCAAGCAAGTTCCGACTGTTTGAATGTATCTGAAACCCTTTGTTTTCTTCAGATCTCATCGTTTTCTTACCATCAAACTTGTCACTCATCAATCTCTCCGTATCATTGAATAACTTCTCTGTCAAATGAACAGCTTTCGTGGCAGCCGAAGTGATTATTTCTTGTTTCGTCGACTTCTTCAACTCATTTTTCGCTTTTTCACTCGGTTCGAACTCGAAATCATTTGAGAACTCGAATCCAAACTCTTTCTTCAATCCCTTGTTCGGTGAATCTGAAATTCTTTCTTTTTTCGTTTAGCTTCTTTTTTTTGCCTCTCGGTCAGACATAGTCATCGTGATAATATCTAGATATGACGGCTTGCATAATGAGATCTCGTTTATGACATGAGATGATGAAAAAGCATGGATATTCTTGAATTACGACAGAGAGAGAGAGAGAGATCGAAGACAATCGACTATTGACTAACAAGGGTTATCGGAGATTACAGAATTTTTAATTAAAGAATGATAGAAAATGTGCTCAAAAGCAGATCCATCCTATGCATAGCTATGCTAGAACAGATTGCCACTTTTCTAATTTTTGATTTCCTAATTAGAAAATAATCTGGAAATTCAGCAGTTTATCATTCCAGAAGTTATGTTTAAAACCTGAAAACTCACGTATCAAACTGGAAAATGCTCTTTTCGGAGTGCACGGAACGAAACTTGGCCCACATGGAAATGGGCTCGCGGAGCATGTTGAAAAGAATAGAAGAAGCGAAAAAAGTCGTTTCTTCATCTTCTTCTGTTTTTAGAAGAAGAGTGAATGTCGCCGGACTTCGCGCTTACAAACAATTATAATAAAGATGATGTTTCGAGATTTGGCGACCGGTCTGGTTGAATTGTCCATCTCATGGCGCTTATGCATAGATTAATTACGTCATCATTGATTTGGCGAGAGGAGGGGGAAAAAGGACACAAAAAACCAAAGCAGTTATTTTTAAAACTAAACAGTTATCTTTATATAAAGCAAACAATTTCAAAGGGGTAAAATAGGGAACATGATGGAGGACAAGAGATCTAATAAATTCAACAAATACAGGATATTTCTATGATACATGGCAGAATAAACTCTAAATGTTATACTTTTGTTGCTCGCATAGTTGTGACAAACGGCGAGAGAGAACGTCGAGAAGAGAGTGAAGCTGGGTTATGGCAAACGACTTGTACTCCATATGTTTGTTGGTTTGGTGTGCCCACTTGGTAAGAAAGCTGAAAACGTCAGACATTCCGAATAATGCCACTTGACTTACCAATGGTGAATTCTGTTCAACAGAATGAGGACATCGTATGCTACTTCCACTCGAATCACAATCGACAGCATAAGTTCAAGAATTGTTTTCGTCTGAATCCATGGAAGATTTGTCGGGTTCATCCGTGTGGGAGAGGCAAGATGGAACCCAAGCACATTCTCCAGCAGTCTACCCATTTCTCCAATGACTTGCTGAAAAATGAATCATAGACACGAGATGACCGATACATTTGACAAACCTTCACACCTAATTGGTTCGCAATATCCCAAACTTTTGTGAAATCTACGACAAACTGCATCATCAGATTGTGTATTTCTGGGGGTCTCGGCTGGAAAACGAAGATTGGTTAAGGGAATCATTTGATAAACTAACTCTAGCTGAAGCCATTGTTTTCTCCATTACAGTAATACTATTAACAAGATAGATGTGGAATTGAGACTTTCGATATGTATTCCGCGGATTGTCGTTTAGCTCTCTGGAACGATTCGTATATCATGATAACGATGGAACAACCATACGATATAAATACCGAAGAAATTGAACAGTGATCACATGCCAGTTCTGCCACGAAGAGAGATTTTTCTTCCCAGTTTTCGATTTCAAACTCGCAACATATCCAAAAGCTCGAACAGTGGCTGTTGTTGCCTGAAAAAAAACACATTTGATCGAATTTTAAATGAGTTTTCGGAAGATTACCTTCTCAATTATTTGTCGTTCTTTTCGGTGCTTCGCTAGTTCAGTTCTTGCTTCCTGTTCTCTTTTCTTGCGCTCCTTTGGAGTTTCCCGATTTGTTGATTTCGAATTCGGATTTGGTTTCTTTTTCTTATACGTGGTCTTCCGTTTATTTACTGTTGGAATACTTGTCCTATTCTTCTCAGCTTCCTCGCGTGCGAGCCTCAAAAATACTTGTCGAGACGAATATCTTTTCGGCTCTGGAATGAAGTCGGTAGTCGTTCTCTTCATAGTTTTCCGAGTTATCGGATCGTTTTTGGGCTTGGAAGGTTTGCTTAGCGCTGTCATCTCATAAGGTTCGAGCGCCGCCATATCAGAAGCAGTGATTTCTTCCACAAAGTCATCACAATAAAAACTGACTTCGGGACGAGTGTTGATAGGTTCCGAATAATCGTCGGTCTGTAGCCGATCGCATTGTGGTTGGTATTCGTCGGAATAATCTTGAGCTGGTTCCGCTAATGAAATGGAGGGAGGTTTCTGCTCAAAAATTTGATGTTCCTCTTTCTTTGGTTCGAATAACTCCAAAGTGAACGCAAGAGCTGCAGCTAAGATAAGATTCTCATCCCTCTGAACAAAATGTAAATTTTCGTCCATCTGGAACAAAGATATTGAGAAAAAAATTAGAAACCGAAGAGAAAGTACATTTCAGAAGCAATGCTCGCAACTTGACGCTTGAAAAAAAAAGATGAAAGGTGTGCTATTATTTATTGAATAAAAACAGATAACAACAAAAACAGTCGGAACAATTTAACAGAAAAAAGCTCTTCAAATAGCCATGAAATGTTAACAAAGTTGATTAATAGCACAGATATTTAGGAGTCATTCTCTGAGACTCTTGTAGGTCTTCACTTTTCTCGATGGTGTGTGTCTTCTTGTCAACGATGGAGCTCTTGATGGAGCTGAAATGAGTGTTTTAATAGTTTCAAATACAATATCAATAGCATACTGGATGTTGATGGCTCAGCGTCTGTCTTGTCCTTTCCGTCATCTTTTAGCTCGAACTCTTGTTTTGGTTCTCGTTTTGTCCCTTTCTCCTCCTGCTGTGGCTTCACCTTCTCGTGCTCGTTTTCCTGACATGGAATGTACTTCTGTTGCCCCCCCTAAAGTACCATTTTTTTTTGCTCATTCGATGAGTTTTCCCAAGAGAAAATGACCCATAAAGGGTTTTCCTGTGACGTAACCTCGTTTTTGAGAAATTGAGATTTTTCAAAAAATGCAATTTTTTCGAAAAATTTTTTTCAATAATTTTTTTCATTATTTTCCTGGTTTGTTCAAAAAAAGAGTTTAGAACATAATTATAGCAAATTTTATGTAGTTTTTGACTAAAATATGAAACTTATGAAAAAATAATTTTTTGGTCCTGAAAAAGGTCAAAATGTGACACCCTCCAAAAAAAAATTTTTTTTTTCGAGAGCGGCAGAGGTGACATATATGTGGTAAGAAAGTACAACTCATCTGGATCATTTTTCTATATAGCACTATAGTCGCTTCCAGTTGAAAATTAAGGAAAAAATTGCTGTGAAAATTTTCATTTTTCAAAAAAATGTGACATGTCAGAAATGAGTTCGAATTTCTAACATTGAATAAGTTTCAATGAAAATCTTTTCAGAATAAAGATTTTCAGATTATATTCCATGATTTTCAAACAAAAAAGTTCATCCCAGTAGACTTCTCTTGTCATAACACTCGTTCAAATATTGCAAGTTTTTTCATATGGTGGAAATTCAATTGCTCATAACTCCTCTAAAACTGAAGCAAACAGGCTCAAAAACGCTGAAAAATTTAAAAATAATTCATGCTTCTCAAAAATCATAATTGGGTTGTTTTTCCAAAAATTGTTTTTTTTCGACTTTTGATAAGGGGGGACCACATGAAATTTTTCCAGAAACTTGAAAAATTTTTTTTTTTGAAAACAACTTAAAACTAGTGTATAAACAAGAATAGATGCTAAAAACCGTTAATTTGGGTTGTTTTCAAAAAAAAAAATTTTTCAAGATTCTGGAAAAATTTCATGTGGTCCCCCCTTATCAAAAGTCGAAAAAAAACAATTTTTGGGAAAACAACCCAATTATGATTTTTAAGAAGCACTAGTTATTATTAAGTTTTTCAGCGTTTTTGAGCCTGTTTGTTTCAGTTTTAGAGGAGTTATGAGCAATTGAATTTCCACCATATGAAAAAACTTGCAATATTTGAACGAGTGTTATGACAAGAGAAGTCTACTGGGATGAACTTTTTTGTTTGAAAATCATGGAATACAATCTGAAAATTTTTATTCTGAAAAGATTTTCATTGAAACTTATTCAATGTTAGAAATTCGAACTCATTTCTGACATGTCACATTTTTTTGAAAAATGAAAATTTTCACAGCAATTTTTTCCTTAATTTTCAACTGGAAGCGATTATAGTGCTATATAGAAAAATAATCCAGATGAGTTGTACTTTCTTACCACATATATGTCACCTCTGCCGCTCTCGAAAAAAAAATTTTTTTTTTGGAGGGTGTCACATTTTGACTTTTTTCAGGACCAAAAACTTATTTTTTCATAACTTTCATATTTTAGTCGAAAACTACATAAAATTTGCTATAATTATGTTCTAAACTCTTTTTTTGAACAAACCAGGAAAATAATGAAAAAAATTAATGAAAAAAATTTTTCGAAAAAATTGCATTTTTTGAAAAATCTCAATTTCTCAAAAACGAGGTCACGTCACAGGAAAACCCTTTATGGGTCATTTTCTCTCGGGAAAACTCATCGAATGAGCAAAAAAAAATGGTACTTTAGGGGGGGCAACAGAAGTACATTCCATGTGAGCCTTCGCTTCTATCGCTCTTGGTCGAGGAGTACGTGGAGCAGTCCTGCAATTGTACAAATCGGTAATCGGATATTTCAAAGACCTCTTATGAATAATTTGCATCGTTCGAATCCGAACCAACCAGATATGAAGCTTTACTATCATTTCAAGAAGCCATGTCAGATGCGGTACGTTTTAACAAGTTTTTTTGCAATTCAAATTATCATTTTACTTCAGAAATGTAGCTGTGGTCATCAAACGGATCAAACCGGTAGGCAACCGCAAGCAGCTCGAAGTATGTACAATATGAAGCCTCCGGATGAGGATATGATTTTTATGTAAGTTTCAATCATCTGAATGAATTGAATTGATTTATTCAGAAACCCCATAACACTCGCTTCTATAAACACAACGAATTATGAGCCAGCAATGAAAATAGCTCAATTTCACTGTAATTGTAAATATCTTTGGCTTCGTGAACTGCATGGACTTTCGGCATTTATGATGTCCAATTCACTAATGGAAAAAATATTTTGGGCGATAGTAATCATGGCATGTGCGGGCTGGTCGATTGTTAATACTGCGCAAATTTTGAAGCAATATGAAGATGAAGCAACTACGACATTGTTGACAATACTACCAGTAAGTGCACATAAATCAATGAAAACTATGATTTCTTCTTTTGCTTTAGGCTAAGCAATTAAAGTTTCCTACTATGATTTTCTGTCCTCGGAATCCTGATTTCATCAACTATTATAATGTGTTAGAAGGTTTGCTGAGAACGTTATTCCAATTTGAATAATCATAATTTCAGATATGTACAATCACCTAGGTTATATGGAGAACAAAACTAACTTCCACGTGCTACAGTATGCAATGACTGGATTTGGATTCGATAATGCGGACGGTGACACGTTCAATGAGACGTACAGGTTTAATAAAAATTGGAGATATTGTTATAACCATCAATTGCAGAGAGAAAATACATTCGTATTACATGAAATGGCGTGACAATCGAACACAGTATGAAATGTTTGATTTCATGTATAACAAGAATGGATATACTTGTCAAGACATGTTTCAAACTTGTTATGGGGGAAGTCTCACTTATAATTGTTGTGATATATTTCAACCAACATATGCGATGCTTCGGGGAAGATGCTTCCGGCTGATGGATGACTATTATCAAAATGATACCGATGAAGTTTCGAAAGTTTCCATATTTTTCAATAATATGACAAGTCCAATATTGAACAGTGGTGTTTTGGTAATGCTTTAATTACTGATTCTGCAGAAACAAATCCAAATTTAGCCACAACTGGTTCTCTACAATGGTGATTCAAATATCGAGGTTGGGATATATCCGAGGTACTACTTGAACAGTAATGATTGGAATCGTATTCGTTTCTATCAAAAGTCCATGATTCTTCTTCCAAAAAGTGATGGATGTTCTACAGAACCCGTTTATCAAGGGAAATTCACTTGCTTCGTTTACAAGTGGCTAATGCAGTTGATTGATCAGTATAATTGCACAGTTCCTTACTATAAATACACAGTGAGTCGACACAGCAATAAAAAAAGCAACAAAGTTTTTAGCTACCGTATTTGAAAGACGTCCCAATATGTGAGCCTGATGTAATTGTAGACAATTTTGCCAATATAAGCTTAACGCCATCGACAATTGGTTACAAATGTACTCCTGCTTGCTCTCGGATTGAAAATACGGTTCAATTGACAACCAGCATAGACTATGATCCTGATCCATCATATATGTTTCGTATCGAAGCGAGCTTCACTTATTTGGAATACGAACAGTATAAGGAAATTAGAACTACCAGTACAGCAGGTTTTATATCAGAGTTGGGAGGACAAGCCGGTCTTTTTGTTGGAAGTTCTATTATGAGCTTCGTGCAACTATTTAATTCGATATTCATTCAAATTTACAAGTTGTGAGTTTCGATTACAAGCTAGAAAAATCAATCTAATATCATTTTAGATTGAGGAATTACTGTAACAAAAAAGGTATTCGTGTTAGAATTGGTCTTTATGAAACTCATCCGAGTGTACCAGCTGACAAGCATTATGATAGAGACGCCGCACTATCGGACGAGCCGCCCTATCCGCTAGAAACAATTCTGGAAGTCGAAGGACCTCAAGTTATGGACGCAGATGGGATGCTACTCGAATCGGGTGAACCTGTATCCGAGCTAGAAGCAATCGAATTAGAAACTTGGAGTTCCAAAACTTCTTCGTTCACCGACGACTCTGCTTACTATCCAACACCATCCTTCTCGTCTAGTGAGCCCCACTCTACGATTTCCGAGTCTCCGGAAGACGTTCGACTAGCACAGTTGGTTTGGATTCGGCAAAACACAGAGGAAGAAATTTGATCACTTACATGGAAATCTCAGTTTCGACTGGAGATACTTTCGGCTTTCTTCCACGTTTCTTCTGAAATCCAGAAAAATTAAAAATTAAATAAAATATTAACTCTGTACCTTTGGCTGTCCAGGCTCTTTGAAAGCATTATCCTCAACAGGTTCGAGAGCAACTTCTGCGTCAGTCGGCTCCTACAATTTACATTTGAATTCACGCATTTCACAGAACATTTTTTACTACCTCATGAAGGAATTTGCTATTTTTGAAGACCCAATCTCCAACCGCTTCATTTTTCTCATTCAAATTGACATCCCCGGTCATTGTATCGTTGAAAAGTACAGTGGTTTCATTGAAAGAATCAAGAAACATTCGCAGATGTTGATCTCTTACTGGCGATTCTTCCGAACTTCTTTCTTCGTTTGGACCATCAACGTAATCCAGATTGAATGTTTCATTCAAAGTATCACCCAGTGGCATTGGGCTTCCTAATAGTATTCTTTCGGTGACAAATGGCATTCTTAAAAATAAAAATAACTTTTACAAAGAAAAAGTGTTGACTTACCCGATAGTCTGATTGAAGTCTCCAAAACCTTCTGCATCCATAGTTTTGTTCATGATCTCTGTTTCGTTTCTAACAAGACTATTCCGCTTTTCGGTTTTACGAACTTTCGGAGATGTTGGAATCTCGAATTTCGAAGAAGAACGTCTTTTAGCAACACTCATGAAAGTTGAAAGATTAACAACTTTTGGCAATTCATCGCGAGTATCGGTGAACGGCTGTAAAACACATTTAGTTCAATTCTACAATGTCACTTTCTTACCATCGATGACGGTGTACGAAATATGGAATATGGAGTTGATGGAGCCGACTCTCCCACTTCTTCGGAATGCTCAGAATCATCGTCCAAAGTGTCGGCTTCGTTGTCGGAATCCTCTTCGGGGCCCGTTCCGAGAATCCACCACGGCAACGGTAGCATAATTCTGAAAAAAAATTAATTTACGTGATAAACTATTTCTATCAATTTGAAAAGAAAATTAAGGAGTGCTTTATTCAAACATTTACTCGTTTCGATTACAACCTCTGGGACTAAAATGGATGTGAAAGCAGTCGAAAAGAAGCGTAAGAAACACAAAACGAGTGTTCAGAAACCACGTGAGCCAGAAATCGTTGAAACCGTGTCAAATCAAAGAAATTCAGATGGAAAAACGAGAGACCCCAGTAAAGTTCGTAAGCACAAAAGCCATGGGACGCAAAACAAAAAGCACAAGAAGCGTGGATCGAAATCTCGCTCGAAAAGTAAGAAGAAGAGTGGATTTTTGTGTTGCAAAAAGAAAAAGAAGAAGCGTTCGAGAAAAAGTAAATCAAAAACTACACATAAGCAACCTAGAATGAAGCCGATAGCACCGTTACCTCCGGTGCCCAATGAGGTATGTTTGTCGAAAGTTTGTAAGCATTTGTCGAGAAATTTTTGCATTTTTCGAACATTAAGGAGAATAAAAATGTTAAATTTGAATAGTTCTTTTAAGCTTGGAAAAGTTAAAAAAGGGAGAGAAAAAATGGGAAATAAATTTCAAATATCTCTAGCGACCGTACCTTTATCGTTCATTACGAGACCCCGCACTTGCGCCGCGACATGTTCCTTTAAACCACCGTACCAACCGTAATCCATTTCAGCAACTTGGAGAAGTCGTTTTAGTTGGGAACACTCCGAAAGTTCCAGTCACACCACAAAAGCAGGAAAAAGGTAGTTTTAAAGAGTCGAACTACGAAGTTGACATTTGAATCATACAAATAAAAACTCAGAGCCACTTACACCAGAAAAAGAAGGGGTGAAACCAACGACAGCTAAATCAGCGGAAGATGTGAAACCATCAAAAGAAAAAATTGGAAGTGAAAAAGATGAAAAAGGAGAGAAAACTAAAGTAGATTCAACAAATGGGAGTAAAAAGGATGAAAAGGAGAAAACCGATCAAAAATCTGAAAATCAAGAGAATGAGAAGAAGAAAACGATAGAAGTGGATAAGCTTCTGGGTGAATATGATAGTTTTGAGATAGACAACAACATACGGAATTTCAGATGAAATAGAGAAAAATGAAATTGATATGAGCGCACTGAAACCGTTGGGTGAGAAACTTCTGGATCCGAAATCGACTTTAGCAGTTGTGAGTTGGCTTTAAACTCCTGAATGAGAACTAGAATTTTTTTTATTTTCAGAGTGATTGGAACCAAGTTTCTGGTTACATTCCTAACCATGTTTCGAAAAGAAACTTCCTTGCAAACATGTCGAAAAACCGATTTGCCGACATCATTTGTATGGATCATTCACGTGTGAAAATGTCAGATTCCTCGTATATTCATGCTAATTGGGTCAAACTGAATGACCGGAAAAAGGCGATTCTGACTCAATTTCCTCTACCAAATACTGCTGCTGACTTCTGGCAAATGTTATTGGAACAGAAGGTTCAGTGTGTTCTTCTTATCATGACAGATCAAGAATACAAGAGTTTTGACGGGGATTCTGTATTTCCGAAGAATCAGTTAGTGAACTGATTTCGGAAAGAAATTTAGATTTTAAACTTCAGAGACTTCTTAAGTTTCGAAGAACGATCGATTCGAGTTGGAGAATTCAAGCAAGTTGAGATGGCGAAAGGATGGAATTTGAAGGTTATCAGTGTCACGAATGGAACTTCCAAGACGTAAGAAACATTCGTTTCGTTAGTTTTTGTGAACAATCCTTTTCTCTCTTCAGATTCATTCACGTCCATCACTACAAAAACTGGCTTCACGATTCGATTCCATCTGAATCAAAACACATTTGGCAGTTGCAGTATCATCTTGAAAAGTACCCTGGACCGCCCGTCTTCATGAGTCTCTCGGGGTGTGGAAGAGCTGGAACTTATGCTCTTTTTGAAAGTGCCAACTTTTCTCTGCTAAAGAGACAAGCTGTTAATGTGCCGAAATCTCTTAAAAATGTGAGTAACTGACAAGTAACTTAAATACATTCAGTTCCACTGTATTTCAGTTGAGAAATGGACGACTTCACTCTGTTCAAAACGTCAATCAATTCTCATTTGCCTGCATGATGGTTGGTGAACAGATTGCCGCTGATGTATGTTTTCTATATCTCTACAAATTGGATTTTACCAAATTCTCCACTTTTCCAGGGTTGCTGCAATCGAATTGGCAAAGATCAAGAGAACAGTATAACCACCATTTTGAGACAACTCACAATTCAATAGGAGAATTCGAAATTTCAACTAATTTGTAATAAATATGAATGTGCACACAAACAATTCCGATCGTTGCCAATTAGACACACTCCGATCGGAGTCAATTATTCAACCGCATTGACTCCGCCCCCTTTTCCTACCATGCACTTATTCCGTTTTATAAGAAAACAGTACTGTTCGAAGAGTCGTCCTTATTCAGTTCTAGAAGATTCTCTGGTATTTTTCTGATATTTTTCTGATCTCATTTCCATTTTTTGATTGTTATTCGATGATGTCGTCGAATGGAATTGTCGAACCATTGAAAATAATCAAAAAATGGAGAGAGATTCAAGTTTTGAATTGGTAAGAAGTCCAGATGTATCCAGGTCTTTTTGTGAAAAAAATAGATGCAGATTTATCATTTCTGTACAGTCAAAATAAATACATTTATTCAAATAAATACATTATGAAAGCCAAATATACAATACACAAAATTACAGAAAAAAAAATATATCAGAGAGACGAAAATCTAGACAATTTCTTGCAACTCAATAAACGAGAGTTCCGCAAGATTTCTTGATGAAAGATTCTCGCGTGGAGACTCTCCGTGTCTTACTGTATGCCCAGATTTTCCAGTAGCGAAATTCTTGAGAACTTCTGTAATTGTTGGCTCGTGCTTCCTGGATTGAATGGTGTCGTGAGTGGCAGCAACGAATAGTTTGATGATGTCATCGCGAGATTCTGGATTCTGAAAAAGTTCAGATTTCTTATGGAAAAGGGAAATTCTAGTCCCATAAAATAGACAGAGATTATTCAAAGAAGTTATTCAAGGAAGTGTTCCTTATTGGAGCCCACCCACAGCCTAATCTGACTCTTCGAAGCCTTTCAATCAATCTAATTGCACTCGTCTTTACGTAAAAAAGAATGAAAAGAAAAAAGAGATGACACATCTTGAGAATCAATTTCGAAAAGTCTAGAAAATGGGGATTAAAGAGATTAAAAAGATTACGAATCTTATTACCTTCGTCTTCATCTTCCACGTCTCAATTGTTTTCGACCATTCACATGGTTTCAGTCGTTCGCACGCGTTTTCAATTCGATTTCTTTCCTGAAAATGAGGAAATTATTAGGAGAAGAGGAAACTCTTCATTTAGAAGAAAAAGTAATCCCACTCATCGGAAATTATGACACTTTTCAATTTCCTGCCCAGTTTGTTATCCATTTCCGAAACGAATTACGTCAATAGATTGGTGAAGCAAGTGATCAAAACTGAGAAGAAAAGACAACAACTATTATTAGAAAAAGAGATTTCTAGAAGAATCTCTCTCTCGGTAATCATTTATCTGTCATGAGAGAACTTTGAGATTAGAATAATAAGAGGCTTTAAAGTCTTTGGGAAATTGGAAGTTTTATGAAAGCACATGTTATTTGAATTGAACATTTCGAAATCAATATTTCCTTTCTAGAAACTCACTCCAGCATCGAGTTGCTTTCTGAATCGACGAGATCCTCCAGACATTAACCACGAGTAATCTGGACGTCGTTCAGCTTTTCTCTCTTCTTCTTCTTTCATTTCTTTATCCAACTCGTACCGTACAACTGCCATTTCAACTTCTCCGATTACCAAATCGAACAACAAAAAGTTATCCGCGTAGTCACCGATTGTCTTTCGATCATCACGAGCACTTTGAGTTTCAGATGGAGAATCGAAACTTCTGGCGACGTTGTCACCTTGGAAAAACCAGCGGAACATTCTGAAATACGGAAAAATACGAAAATATGAGAATGGAGAACCTGAAAAGATGAAGAGATGAAATGAGAGTGAGAGAGAGAGCAACCAAATCAAGGCGGCTTATCCGCATTTGAATCATCACTTCGCTTGTCTCACTCGGCTTTTTATATGTGCATAACATCCCCTCCACACGAAATGCGTTGCTATGGAGATGATAGGTTGTGAAGAGGGTGGAGTCATGTGAATATTTATTTTGCTTTCAGCAAGATTATAAAAAACATCAGAAACGAAAGTAAAGATGCGGCACATATAATGATGAAAACTGCTGGAGGTTGGCTTGAATGAAAATTTTAAAAGATGACAGAGGGTTCGGAGATAATAGACACATGAGGGGAGGGGAGGGGAAGGAAAAGCACTAGATTATATGAAAGGCATTTAAAGGGAGGACAAATATTCATCTAAATAAAATCAAGAGCATAAAACCATACTTGCAAACCGAGCCGACACGGGCCGGCGCATAGCTCACATAAAAATAATTGTTTTGAGCTGAAAAATATACCAAAATGTAGATCTCAGCGAGCTACGCACCGGCCCGTTTCCCGGTTTGCAAGTATGCATAAAATAGTCATATATGGGAGCTGAGTATCGGTTTTGATTTAGATTTGAAATAAGAAAAGAACATGAAACTTGAATTGATCAATGATGTTCGAAGCGAGGCTTTTTCAAATGTGGAGTCGCGTGTTGGTAGAGATATCCTGGGGCCACATTTGGAAAACTTCTTGGTGGCATTGACTTTTGCTGATCCTGCAGCCATCTAACTTGAGTTGCTGGTCCGTATCCCTAAAACAAAATATTTGCGTTTTAATCGGACTGTGCTCAGAATATTCTTACCTTCTCATTTTTAGCTGCAATTCTGAAAATAATTGCTGGTTTATTGGTTTGATCGACGTAAGCTGTTCCCAAGTTCGCTTGTGGGACTTGGCACTCCGCGTGGGGTCCGCAGTACACTCTCATGAATGCCAACTGACTATCAGCAGGATTTGCCGTTTGACTCTTCACTGCCAAATAGACACTGTACTCGATGATTTTTCCAGAAACATTGGTGTTAGATGGTGGCTCCCATGTAAGTTGAGCACCATCTTGAGACTTGGTGATTCGGATGGAAGATGGAGCACTTGGATACCCGGGAACACATGTCTAAAATTGGAATAAATGTTGTATTGTTTTATAAAAATGGATTGATACCTTGAACGAAGCTGTTTCACTCCAAGCTCCTTTTCCCAATCCATTAATGGCGCTCACACGGAACCGATACGTTTGACCGTTGATAAGTGCAACTTTGTCTTCAGCAGTGAAGTTTGGCTCGTTTATACATTTGAATGCATTATGTTCAACTAAATCATGAAGTTGCTTCTCAAGAGGTTGTTGCCGAGCATTGAAATAGTGAGTGACGTTTATTGACGCATTCTTGATTATTCCTACATCGAACCATGGGAGATCGTCATCCGCGTTTTCGAATTGTACTTCCACTTTCTTCTTTTCTTCTCCAATCTCTTTTTTAACATCACTATCTGAGGTCTGCGCAGTTGCGTTTTCAGAACTGCTTTCGCGCTTTTTCGAATCAACGTCTGCTTGGGAATCTCCAGATGGTTTTGGAGACGTCGAGGTTCCCTCGTTCTTTTCAGAATCTTCGAAGAGATCTTGTGGGAGTCCTCCTTCTCCGATAGCTGGTTTGGAAGGAGCTGGAGTAGTGTAAGTTGTTCCTTGAGTTGAAATCAACGAAGGAGTTACTCCTTTGTTTTGTTCATCTTCCTTCTGAACAGTTGCCGCCGCTGGTTGTTTACGAGGAGATACTTGTCCTCGTTTTGCTGGAGATGCCGATGCATCTTTCGGGTCTCCAAATCCAATTTGCAAAAAGTATCCAGTAGCTCCTGGCACTGGTGGCCACGAAACCTAGAAGTACCGAAGTGTAAGTTTGAATTAAAAAAAAACAATGATTTACCTCAAGAGAACTGAAACCAGCACGCCCAAGTTGAACTTTAGCTGATTGCTCTGGTTTCATGGTTTCCAGTACCCACATGTCACGACAGCAAACTTGATTACTCCACGCTTTACGATATCCATCTCTTCCGGACCAAATGAACATACGGTCTCCCATCGCAGCAGCGCAATGTCCGGAGCGCGCTCGGGGCTCATCATCCTTATCGGTGTCGTACTGCTGTAATGGAACCCAGCGATTTTCTTCTACGTCCCAACATCCAAGAGAGCTGGTGCACTTCCACTCCTTGTCTTGTTGCTCACCAGGAGCTGTTGGCATGACCGGAACCCATCCTCCATACACGAACATTTTCGTTCCTATCAAAACAGACGTATGAAGTGATCTTGGCATTGGCGGGAAGCCATGGCGTGGATCAGTAATTTTCATTTCAGTCCACTGCAAAGTATTCAAGTCCAGATACCAGAGATCTCCGAGTCTGTTGCCGTCCATTCCTCCGTAAACTACCATTCTTGAAACTCGGTCGTTTTCATAGAGAACAGCAGTATGGGACTCTCGAGCAGATGGTTGATCTCCTTTAATCTCTGGCTTTGACCAAACAAGAGCATTCGGAGCTGTTGACAGATCAAGTACGTAAAGATCATTCATGTAGCGTGGAATATTTCTTTTGTTGTCATTCAAATCATTGCACAATCCACCAAACATATAGGCTTTTTGATTCTTTTCAGAAACGACAAAACTGTGTCCGATGCGTGGAGCAGGAGGCAAATCTTTTCCCATAACCTTTGTTGTCATTCGACGCCATTCCCAACGAGTAGCTGTGAGCTCGTATACATCGTTCGAATATTTTCCGTATTCTACCATTCCTCCAAAAATGTACACTTTTGTTCCGAACGCAGCAGCGCCAAAAGCAGCAGCCGGATGAGGAGCTTCACCACGTATTTGAGGAACGACCCATTCACGAGTTTCTGAAACCTTTATTTTGCCCATCGTTTTATGCTCTTTTCAAAACTCACCGGTGTTGTATACATGCAGCTCATCAATCATTCCTTCATTTCCGCCACCGAAAATAACTATCAAGTCTCTTATGACTACTGCTCGATGGCCGTGTCTCGGTCTATAATACTTGTTTATTGAGTGTTATCTTTGAATATTTTTATCTTACTTCGGAGTTGGTCCATCATTCTCGTTAATTTTTCGCCACCGCACTAGTTTTTTGTCGGTTTCATCTACTGGTGCATTCTGAAAATCAATAATACAGTTTTCATAGTCAATCAGAAATTTACATTTTCTTCATGGTAATCCATGTGATCCAGCTCATTATTTTCGTCCATTATGCCTGCAATAATTATGAGATAAATTAAATATATTGCAAATTCATCAAAAAGGAGCAAAAATACGATAAAGAACGAAAATCTGAATGTGGCGCGCCCACCGATTTTTTGGCATTGTGCCAAATTCTCAATGGAGCGCGTTTGCTCTTTTGGTTTCGAATTTAATTTTTTTGAAGGTGTCTTTTTTTTCAACCTTTTCAAGGATTATTGGTATCTTATTACCAGATTAAATGATTAGTTAAATTATTTTTCTGTATAAAAATCAACACATCTATAAACCACATATTATTCCGCTTTAAAAACCGGTTTTACCGATTCGAAATTTTTAGCGAATCTCAATAACATCTCAAACTTTAATTATTATTTGTTACAGAAAAAATGATGCCTATAGAAGTTGAGCTTACAGTGGAAACGCTCACAAAACTAGTTCCAGCAAAGGTAATACAATTATATGTAAACTTATAAAAAATCAAGATTTTGCAGCAACCTTCAGACTCAATGGCAAAAGTGAATAGTCTATCCTTCAGCTCATCAGGAGAAAATATGATTATGTCAACTGATGATGATTCCATGTTCTTATATGATATGAATTCTGGAATGCGATCTCGCAGTGTCAACAGCAAGAAATATGGATGCTCTCATGTAAAGTTCGCTTCAGATGCAATGTGTGCGCTGCATGGATCTACAAAAGTAGACAGTGAGTTTACTCTAATTTTTCCCTTCTAATTGTAAGTTTCTTCTTTCCAGATACAATTCGATACTTGTCATTAATTGACAACAAATACATTCGGTACTTTCAAGGGCATGATAAACTGTAAGTATACGGTATCAAAACTTATTTTATTTTTCATCTTATTCAGTGTCACTGGAATCAACGTGTCTCCATTGGATGATATGTTCTTGTCGGTGGCCGAAGACAAAACAATTAGGTTATGGGATCTGAAAACACACAATTGCATAGGCTTGATGAATCTATCAGCCACTCCGATAGCTACATTCGATCCAGAAGGACTTCTTTTTGCTGCTGGATTGGACAACAACATCATCAAGTTATATGATTTGCGGTCGTTTGACAAGGGACCATTCTCAAGTTTCGGTCCATTAGAAAATGAACACGGAGTTGAGTGGACAGCAATGAGATTCTCTCCATGTGGAAAATACATTCTTATCTGCACAAACTCGGCACAGCTTTTGTAAGATTTCGTGTTATTATGCTTCATTTATATCAAAATACATTTTCAGTCTAGTTGACGCATTCTCTGGAGTCATCAAGAATGTTTTCCAAGAGCATCAGAATTGTCTTCGTATTCCAATGATGGCGTCTTTCACACCAGAGTCATCTCATGTGATGGTTGGAAGTTCAGACGGTATGATCTACTTCTATGACGTCGAATCAGGATCAGTTGCTCTCAAAATTCCTGCCCCAAATAATCAGCCATGCCATATTGCTGAATTCAGTCCACAACACTTCGTAGCAGCGACTGCAGATTCAAAACTGGTGAGACTTGAGTTCATTAATTTTTTCAGTTCTTACAAACGCCTATTTCAGACGCTCTGGTGTGCAAACGATGATTTGAAGGCTCGCGCTCAACGATAAAGCATACGATCTCAACTTTAATTTTTATCTCTCATACTTTCCAAAGTGAAATTTGTATTTCTTTCGCTCTATCGGTTATCTGTCGAATCTCTTTTGATAATAAATGTCTCAATCCTTTTTATTCCTTTTTCATTCTTTTCATCATTCAACCGGTTTTGTGCTTGCTGTTGGTTATTTCTCTCTTCGAAATATACAAAGCTGTAAATCAGCAATGACTATTTGAACAGGAAAACATGCTCGCTGAAGAGACGTTGATCCCCCTGGAACCAAATGCATTTCGAGCGCTAACTGCGTCAAAAGTAAAAAATAATGTATTTTCGATCAGACAAATGCTTATTTGTTATTCCAGAAATTCAATGAAACATCAAATAAATTACTAGATTTGGCGTATTCAGAAGATGGAAACGGATTACTTGTATCTGCAGAAGATGTTATTCTTGTGTACGATCTTCATGATGGTTCTAAATCGAAACCAGTAATTATTTGGACAAAAACATTACTTTCATGCTCATAAAATTACAGGTTGAATGCAAAAAGTACGGAGTTGATCGATTAGAATATTTGACCAGTGAGACTTGCGTCCATAATGATACAAAAACTGGCAATGTAGTCAGATTATTGAATATTACAAAGAAATCGTATATAAAATACTTTCACGGACATACTGAAAAGATTATTGCGATTCGAAGTAATCCAAAGTGTCGTGAAAGGTTTATTTCGAGTTCTTTCGATGGGAGTATTCGAATGTTTGATTCCAGAACATTTGATTACTATGTGAGTTGTCCGTTTTATTAGTCTCTAACCTTCTTTGCTTTCTAAATTCAGGGATTCATACACACTGCACATCCCGCTCTCATTGCATTCGATCCAGAAGGGTTACTGTTTGCTACTGCTACAAAATCTGAAACTATCCGATTGTTCGATGTTCGGTCTTTCGATTTGGGACCTTTCCAAGTATTTCGTCTACAGAAAAACGATAATGACGAATGGTCGAATATTGAGTTCTCATCGTGTGGAAAATTCATACTAGTCTCGACGAAGGGAGAAGTTATCAAATGGGTTGACGCATTTACTGGAGTAGTCGTACACGAATTCAAAGGACATAAAAATCCAAACGTATTTTTAAACTTCCTTCAACTAGCTTTTCCAAATTTTTGTTTCAGAAAATAGATCTCCGAGCGACAGTGTCTTCTGGTTCTGGATATGTGATGGTTGGAAGTGCAGATCGAAATATTTATGTCTACTCAACAGAGAATGGATCACTAGTTTGCAAACTACCAACACCATATGTTGAACCTTCACATGTCGTTTCTTTCAACCCGAAGCAGTTCCTACTGACTTCATTGGGAAGAGATGTGATTCTGTGGGCACCAAGTGAAGAATATAATAACGAACATTGATCTCGATAATTTTCCATGAATCTCAATACATTCCATATGTCATTTTTTATGTTGTCATTTATCTTCTGTTATCAGAAAAAATCATGTAAAGTCAATGTTGTCTGATACTCATAAATACTCGGTTCCTTCAAAATGTTAGTGAAGATCAAAGGAAAAGTCTTCCCTTATGCTATTTGGATGAGAATGACAATATGTGACAGAAAGGGTCGAGTTTACTTTGTACATTCTGATTCCTTTGAATAGTGATATTACATTGTTGTATATCTCAAAACAGAGGAATTAAAATATAAATGCATTCAGCAAACTTTGAATAAATGGAAGCACGAAAGTGCAAAACATCTTGTTTTCTTTTTTTTACGTTTCAGACGAAAACCAATGAGTTAATTTAACTGTTACTGTAATGAATTTCAAAAATACACTTTTATTCAAATCATTGTAGTTAAAATGGACGCAAAAGCTTCTGAAGCCACTAACTCTGTCGATGAGCAACTCGTTTTCGGGAAGGAAGAGTTTAAGGAATCCGCTGAAGACACCAAGGAAAATGCGTCAGAAGCTGGATTCAAGATTTCTGATGGTTTCCACTCGATCACTGATTCCATGGAAAGTGACTCCGGCCACAAAACCGGAGAAGCTTTCAATGAACCCAGGAATGACATTGGAGACAACCTCCAGAAGAATGTAGATGCGGTGAAGGAGATTGCTGGAAATGTAGCAGAGGGTGTGAGGGATAAGGCAGATGATGTTGCAGAGGATGTTCGAGAGAATATTACTGAAGCAGTGAGCAAACTTTCGGAAGCTTTTAATTGTACTATTCCGGAAGATATAGTTAATGAAGCTTATTAATTAAAAAAAGACCCTCATTATTTATAACAGTAATTTTATTTCAACAACTGTAAATTCAGAAACAACACAAAAATGAGATTCAACATTAACAATTATACCTAGTCGTCACGGTAAACGCTTCTTCTGATTTCAAGTATTTGCAGATTTCAGCGATAACCGTTTTCTGACTATTAGGCATCAGTGCAATAAGGAGATCGAAACGACTGAGATCGGCAAGTTTCAGCATTCTTTCAGCGAGATTTGGAATGGTACGGTTGGTTTTGAGATGGAAGTTGAGAGCGTTGAAGATGTGAGAAGCGTATGCATCATCCAGAAGTACATCGAACAACTCGTGATACTTTTCTACTTTGATGTTCTGGAATTAACTATTATATACTGAGAAAGAGAGTATCACCCACCAAAAAGTATTCAGCAAGAGGCAATAGGGAAGGAGCTTTACTGAGTAAACTGACAGCGGCAACAAAATCTTGATAATCTTTTGGATGCGGTGGCAGTTTCGTGAGATATTTCGGTGCTTTCTCTTCATCTGGTTGCTTCAATAACACTTCTTCAATTTTCTCTTTATCATAGGAAATTGTAATCTTTTTGAGTGCATCTTTAGACTGAAGGAACTCGTTTCTTTCAATTAAATCCAGCTCTAAAACTGCGATATTTTTCTTTCCTTTCAACTCTTCTGCCTGCTTTTCCATTTTCTCATCTTTTAAATATTCAGCACATTTCACCATATCTTTGTATGCTAACTCATATAATTCCATTGCTTTGAATGCTTGAGCTCTTCTAAAATATGCTTTCGCTGCTGATGGATCTCTTTGAATAGAAGCAGTACAGTCAACTTGTGCCAGTACAGGAAGATCTACATTCAGTTCTGCCTGTGCTCGATTACTGAATACCACTGGATCAGCGAAACATTCCAGACTCTCTGTATAATAAGTGATCGCTTTGTGATACTTCTTCTCTTTAAATGCTTCGTTTCCTTTTGCTTTCAGACGCGCCGCTTCTTGAATTTCAGCCATCTGAGTTTTTTAAACGTAATAAAATACAGAACCATTATATGGACAAATAGATGGAATAGGATGTGAACCATAAAAGTTCCGTTGAACATTTAAGAAATAGAATAAATAAGCAGTGATTTATAAATTCGCACCCGCAAAGTAATAAGTTGTATCAAGCATTACAAGATTTTCAGCACTCATCATATCACAAGAAAAGGTGAACAATAAAAACATGCATCTAGAGAATAAATTACATAAATTATTTTACAAGGCACAAAGCTGGATTAATGAATTACAGATTAATGAATTCTAAATTAAATTTGGAAGTTTTTAATTGAACGGAAATCGGTTCGAAGTCGGACGAAATCATGAATTAGTTGTCGGTCCACGTTCTCGAGTGAAGAAGAATGAGCTGTTTCATTCACTTGATCTGGGAGAACAGCGAGGAGATTAGTGAGAGCTTGAAGACTTTCCCATTGTGCAAGAGCTTGTTGAACTCTCCATTTCGATATGAGAGTTCTTAATTCTCCAACATCACAAAGAAGAAGAACGGCTCCAGTCGAGTTATAAGTGAATTGTTTGATATGAGAGAGCATGAATACAAAGAGACGATTAGCCAGATCAGATTGAAGTGCTTCGAGATTCTCTCCATCACATCCTAATTCCATTGCTGCAACTTGGCTGGCGAGAAAACGAGAAGCCAATTGACACTGTGGAGATACTCGAATGTCGATTTGTTGAGAATCTGGACGGAAATCAGTCTTCTTTTGTTCACTGAACAAAAACTTCACGTATCCAACAATGCTGTTCAATTGGCGTTCCAATCCTAAACTCATTTTGGATTCCAGTGAGCGAAGAGATTGTTGCCACTTCTTTGCGACGGATGGTTCAGCAATCGTATCTCTGAAAAGCATAACAACTAAAAATTATATAAAATCTTCTTGAAGCTTACTTGATAATCGGGAAAATTGGATCTTCGAATTGTTTGATCATCAAAAGAATCACGCTTGTACACTTGGCAACGACAGAGAAGAAATATGCGGGTGGTTCAGTTTTCGATTCGGCGAGAGAGATTCCAGCAAGACCAGTCTCCACCGCGTAGTCCAGGTGGTCACCGTACAAATATTTCAGAAGACAATCAACAATGTTTTCCACGTGGCGAGGTAGATCTTCTTTGTCGCAGAGCTATAAATATTAGTTAAAACATCATTTGATAAAGTTCTAATTTACCTGAACGGCACGATTGAATGCATTCTTTGTCTCCTGGAGAATAGAAATAGCTACATCTTCAGCCACAAAAGTCTCTCCTCCGTAAGTCTCAACATTCATCAATCGAGCAGCCACATCTCTTTTCAGCTCGTGTAATCCTCCTCCGATTTGTTTTTTGACATGTTTTTTCGATTCGTAAAATCGTTGAAGTAGACTCGAGCATTGATCATTCAAATACTTCAGTTCTTCTGTGCAATAAGTTGCAATATATCGTTGGAAAATTGAATCAGTAAGTGTTGACAAAAATGCACTATCCGGACTGATGTGAAGTTTTTCCAACTCTTTGCACATTTTCAGTGTACTCGAATAAAGAGATGCCAAATCTCGAAGATAATGTTCATGGTCTTCGGTTTCTTTACACTCTCGAAGACGTGCATTAATTGTTTCTTTCATTCGTCCGGTAAACAAATTGAGCACCAACTTCTGCATTACCGTATGTGGAGAAGGGAAAATAGCTGAGATTCGTGGCTGTTGAGTACGGCATAATTGAAGACAATCGGCAAGAATCTCTCCACCATCACCACGGGGATGAATCGACTGACAGAGGAACTCCACGTAGCGATCAACACAACCAGAGTATCCTTTGAATTCACTCAAAATCTTTGCAACTTCCGCCATCTTCTTTTCATCTCTTTGCGATCGGACGAATTCTTCGATAAGAAGATCTTCGACTACTTTGTATCTCTGGGCGATTCTTGCTTGAACAGTCGAAAATTTATCCTTATTGAGTTCTTGTGAAATTGAATATAGCTTATGAACTAGATCCGCTGATTCTAGAAGTTTATCAGGATCAGTGAAAATCATCGAGTTGAGTGGCTGATCCGAAAGGAATTCATCGAAATGTTGCATCAATTGATAAGCGTCATGAGCACGAGAACGTGGTTGGTCCACAGATTCCAATTGATCTCCCAGATGAACAACTTTTGTGGAAACTGATTGCATCGTATGATCCAATTGCTTCATTTTGTCAATCGCTTCTGAATTTTTCTCATGAAGACGTTGAAGCTTCTGAACGTATTCTTTTTTTTCTTCGTTCATTTGCTTCTCCAGCGTATCGATTTTACTCTAAAATACTATTTTGATTCTACTGTAAGCAAAACTAATTATTATTACTTGAAACTGGTCACATAGCATCTGTAAACTGCCGATTTCCTCCTCGAATCGTGTTTTCAATGAGACTGGGTCATTGATCGTTTGGGCACTTCCAGTCATTCTCCATGCTAGTTTTTCGACTAGATCAATTGCATCAAAAGGTTCTTGTTCAAGATCTTGAACGTAGGTTACATACTGCCCTCCACTCATCTGAAACTTTTTTCTTCTTTCCACTGATTCTTCAGAAAGATGCGACAACAAAATACTTAATGGTCACAAAGAACCAATAAAATGTTTCGAAATTACACCAATTTTCTTATCATTTGGGAATTTTTATACTTTTTGATAAAGCACGGTTTGTATTTTGAGCAAATAACAGGGCTGAGAACATAAAAGCAATGCGAAAATGAAGGCGACTTAGTGAGTGTAATATGGCATCGGATACTGGGGTTGACTAGTACAGAAAGTGACAAGATTATGCAATATACAGAAAAATTAATGGGTTTTCGTGATTCAGTAATTATTTTACAAACATAAAGTATGCTATCCTAGTTTATTTTTATTCGCTTCTTTCTTCTTTTTATCGTCATCGTCATCGAAGAAAAGCAGTGGGAACATTCCAATGAGACATCCGACGGTCAGCCCAGCTGCACGCGCCGCATTTGTTGCGAACCTTGCCTGAAATTATAAGTTTTTTCTTTGTACAATTTCTGAGAAACGTACCTTTCCACTATCTAATTGTGCAGCTGTCAGAACAGGATGTTTGATTCCAACACGTTGCACGGCAACTTCAACGTAATGTGCTAGACCAACACCGGCAATGTCTGATATCAGGTTTCCAAGGGCAGCGGCAGCCATTGTTGAGATGGCAAGAACAGCGCCGAGTTGTTGATCGATATACTCTCCAGCTAGGATCATGATCATGTTATCGAGAACACCAAATCCGATGAATGGGATGGAGTTAACTAGAAATATCCCTTTGACTTGTTCCGGAGTGAGATCTTCAACTTTTCCTTTTTCCTTCTTCGTCAAACAATCATCTAGAGCTGTTTTGAGCATCAACTGCTCAGAAGCAGAGAGACGACTAGCAATCTCCATGGCATCGTCGGGTGTTTCGATGATCAGCTTATCGAGATGCTTGAAAGCAGCCGTTGTAGACCAACGACGTGGCGGACAGTTCAAGAGCATCCGATAGCCTGCTCTACCTATCGTGGCAGATGCCAAACGAACCGGTGAGCTGATCATTTCTCCCGTTGCCTTTCGGCAAACCGCGCCTGTAAAATGAAAACCTTATAATTAGAAGAAATTAACGTCAAAGAGTAGAAACAATTGCCGAATTTTCTTATTTGAAACTGATGAGAGAAGTTAGTTGTAGTCTCACGAGAAGTGCTAAGCTGGTTATCTACCGAAATTTACGTGCAAAAAATACAACTCGTAGTATTTAATCGCCTTCGGCATAAAGAGAGAAGCCGGCGTAAACAATAAAGTAACTTCGATGGAAAATCTACCAGAGAATAGAAAAAAGTACAACCTTAATAATGAAAACTTTATGAACAAAACCCATATTGCAAAACAAAAATCAACCGGATAAATTAAAACTGGAATTTGAGAAGACTCGAAAAAAGATTAACGTCCACCTCTTCCTCTCCCTCTTCCACGACCTCTACCTCTCCAATTCTGTCCATGATGCTCTCGTGAAGTGTGCTGTTCGAGTACCTGAAAAGACGTCACTGATATCATTTTTATGTCGCCACGATGGCTAGAAGGTACAAACCTGCTCCTCTTGAGTTTTTGGTCGCTCGAAAGTACCCGTATTTTTGGGACGATTGTGAGAGTTTTGTCTATCTGAAAGGATAGAACTAAGATAATTGAGAAAATAGTTGTCACAAACCATAGTTGTGCTGTTGTTGTCTGAATGATTCTTGTTTCACTCCAACCATCTCTTCAGTTCTTCCACCACGATCTTTTGGAGCATCGCCAACGGATAGTGGATGTTGCTTACTCTTCGTTCTATTTCTGAAAAAATAATTTGAGAACTCAGCTATTTAGTTTCATGAACACCTTCGGCTCATATCGGATGCTTTTTGAATATAGAGAAGAGATGAACTTGCAGCAAGAAGATGTGCCACATCACAATTGGCTTTGATTTTTCCAATTTCTTCTACTCTAGAGGACAATATCGATTGGATTTTTTCTCTTTGAGCTCTGAGACGATCATTCCATAAGAAAGACTCAACAGTTACTTTAAGACGACTGTTCAGAAGAAGAAGACGATTGTAGAAATCTCGAGAGAATGATTTGCATTGCTGAAACAGTATTATTAGTTTAAAAAAAATTAAAAATACAACAAACCTTTTCGATTTCAGGAAGAGTTTTCTCATCAAGTGTGGCTTTGAATAATGGAGTTCTTCGGCTTTGACTCACTCGACCATCCACCTGAAACTATTTCATTTAGCTCTCATTTTCAATAAAATTTGTACCTTTTGTCTCAGAGTTTCCAGTAATTTCCACTCATTGGAGTTTCCAGCATGCTTTGGAGAGCTGAGTGCTTGAAAAGCTGCATCAATAACAGGAGTCAGCTCGAGATCTCGTTTTTCCGAGACCTAAATATTTTATTACTTGAGAAAGTTGAAACCTTTTCAGAACGAACTTTTCAAAAGAATGTATAATACGTTTTGACACGCTCATTTTCAAGTCTGACCGAAGATCAAATTGTAGTTTTTCTTTTATTTTTGAACTCACGATTTCTCCAGATTCGATTTTTTGAAGCGTAACCAATCGAGCAGTTTTTACTTCTGAATCTAGAAATTTGGAGAGAAGATCTCTTGACGATGAAGATTGGAAGCGTGATGTGATCTCCCCGCATGTTAATTCATCATGAGGGCATTCTTAACAACAAATAATTGAGCTTTTAGAACGAATCGCGTTCTCTCTTACCTAATTCTAGCAAGAAAGCACTGAGATCGTAGAGAAACTCAGTCAGGTTCTGATCGTTTGGCTGGCGAACGCACTCTTCTATTTCATACAAATCTCGAATTTCCAAACATTGTTCAGTGATTCGAGTTGCAAATTCAACTGTTATCCCATCTGACATTTCTGGAAAGTTGGATAAGTAATAAAAATGAATAGCCAGACGGGAGGAGAACGTGTTCCACGGAGTAAACAACGAATGAGTTTACACTAATCGAGTTGGCGAGTGGCACTCGGAGATAATAGATTGGTGGAGAAAGATGTAGAGTGGTGACATCTTGCGAAATTCTCGATTTTTTTCTGGCAAATCGATTGAATTTGAAAGAAAAAGAGCAAAGAAATATTGGAAAGTTTGTTGAAAATAATCTCTCTCAGAATTGTCCACGTGAAATACACAAATGTTTACATAGAGCGCGCTTGCGCAGACAACTTCTAGGCCATAAAACCAAATTAAGCCGAATTCTGAAACTCTGATATGATCTGCAGATGTGAATACCACTGCAAATTTTTGCTAGGTTTCGTATTTAATACAATTTCCAATGAATTTATTTCTTCATCAGAGAATCAAACAATATTGGCAAGTGGAAAAGGACCCTAGGCGTGTGAGCTTCACAGAAGTCACTTAAACAATTAATTACAGATATGAAAGTAAGGGAACAGGTGAAGACAGAGTGAGCTATACACATATATGAACATATACTAATGCTTGATCATGAACTTCCACAAATCTTCAACGTGATTGGCAAACCCAATTGAGAAGATAATTGCAGAGATTGCAGGAAGAACCATAGCTGGAGTGGTTTTAGATCTGAAAGAGAACCATAATATTAGCTAGCGAGAGGTTTTCAGAAATACCTCCAAATAGAGAAGAAGACTGAGATCACAAGTGAAGCAAAAACTGCCGCAAACGTAATAGCGAAAAGATTTGAATCGTACATAGAGCTGTACTTGAGAACAACATTTAGAAAGATTCCAGGGACCATGATGTCGAGAGCTGCCAAGCTTTGCTTGTTTCCTTTCGTATCACGAGGCACAAGAATCATCAGAGGAGCACGATTCTCCTTTGTGACCGTACCTAAATAATCATTTTCAGACATTATTATTCTAGTTAAACTCACTCAGTAGGTCAATAACATAGAAGAAGAAGAGATCGAAAAGAGACATTCCGATAACAAAAATTACCGCAGTCTCGTAGCTAACAGCTTGAATTCGAGAACAAACAACGTAGATTGAAGCAAATGCAAGAATATCATTAGAGATCCAATTTCCACAGCATTCATGATAAAGGCCAAACGACAGCGATACGAGGAGTGATGCATACATCATTGATTCCTCATGGTAGTAGAAGTAAAATGCTGGAATATGTAACATTGGAAATGAGCGGTGTTGTTGGAACACATACACATATGCTGACTGAATGATTCCAGAAGAATGATATGAATACATGCTACTGCGGCCCAGATTGGAACATGGACGGCGAAGAGTTCAGCGATGATGTCAAGAAGGCTGAAATTGGAACTCCATGCCTAACACGAAGGTTTCTTTGTTCAACTCATCAACTTTTTTGCACGTATTTTTTCAAAATTACTTTGTTTACACTGACTGAAGTGAATGTACTTTTTGTTTTCAGTCACGTGTGTTCTTAACTATTTACTCACTCTAGCTGAATGTAAACTCTCGGTCCATCGTCACTTCTTGGCAACAGACTCAGTGCACTCAGTGAATATGAAAACAGATCGACCTGAAAATATTAAACATAGTGAATTCTTGAACGAATAATTCCTTTACTCACATCTCCCAATTTCTTATAAATATCGCATTTTTCTGCAGCAGAACCCTCGTCTCCGCAAGACCAAACCATTTGGTTTTTGTCCGGTGATCCGCTGAACGATGATTTTCTGCTTGACCTTTGACTGGCAGATACCCAATTGCTAGATGATCCTCGATGAGTTGCGAGCATGTCATGTGTGCTTTTTGAGTTGGTGCGACTGCGAACCTCAGGAGTTACTGACATAGATTCTGAACATTGTAATGATTAGATAACGCATTTGGAGTCTATTGAATACCTGGCGGAATGATTATTTTATTTCCGTCTTCTGCACTTTCCACAATAAATCTGGACGTCAGTTTTCTCGGAGGAGGTGTATCTGTGTTTATCTCATCGTCTTCAACATGTTTTGGTGCAATATCTTCTTCCTCTTCCATTCGTTTTCTGTGACTGCGTACTGTATTTTCAATATCAGCTTCTTCGATATCCGAAAGCAGCCCTGAAAACTGTAATCTTCGAAATTGCATTTTTTAAATGTCTAACTTCGAATTCTTTGCTGTTGTTCTGCTTGTTCATCTCCCAATGAAACGGATGCTCGACGACTGATTTCGCGAGAAACTTTTCGAGAATTGAAGGAAGAAGATGCCTGAAACAACAAATAATCACGTAACAGAATCAATCAATCAAATCACATCACTGAGATATTTCCGCTGAACTGGTTGATTTTGATTATCAGACACTAAATGGAAGGGAATTGCCCCGACACATTCTGTGATTTATCATTGGCGAACAAAACCTCGTGGTAAACGAAAATAAAGGAAAATGGGAGACTGGACTTTGGCATTCCTATTTTGATAAATATTGTTTGAATCATAGAAGAACATAATCACTAAACGGTTTCTGGATGCATACCTTCAACTCTTTTTCAGCCTCTCTTGCGATTTCTCGATCTCTTTCGATATCTGAACTTCTTTTGGTCCCTAAATACACAAAGTACAAAACGATTGAACACACAAACGGAAGGATCATTGCAGGAACTTTATCCATAAATATTACAGTAGTTGAGTCGAGCTGAAATGAAATTAAAATGCTTAAAGTTTCAGAAAAATAATAGGTTGATTAAGATTACCTCAAAGAAATAGACGGTTGATGCTCGTCGACATGAATGATATAGAACTATCCATGAAAGAATCAAGATGCTAGTCGAGGCGGCGATCTTGGCCACGTCGTCGCGCATCGCACTTGGTTTCTCGGAATCCTGAGCATTTTTTGGTTTAGAACACATTTCTTTTTAGTCGCGTGCTAACTGTGAAACGAAACAAAAACAAGAGTGAAAAGAGACACAGAGAAATCAAACGATGAGTAGGACCGTACTTTATAAAGACCTGTTTTTTTCTTTGCCATGCGAGAGAAAAACGTGCGTGGTCGGCGGTCGGCTGAAGGCAAAAAAAGAGAGAAAGAGAATGTGTGCGAAAATCAATCCTCTGCTGGCCGTTGACCAACATTTTTTAAAGAGCACCACAAACACGTGGTGCTCGTTCTTCCGGCAGTTGTTTACTCTTTGAAAGATACTTTCGTAATCGCTTCCAATCAGAAAATGAGAACGACAAGTAGGTTTCCCTGGATGTCCCTCTTCTTATGCTTTCTTAAAACGAATTTCTTCCAGCAACAGTTTATCAAATTGGGAGATGATTTACAGAGAGAATGGTTAAAGGAAAATAATGAGAGTTAAAAACTGACAGACCAATGAATGATAAAACTTGGTAAACAAAACAGAACAATTAAATTATTGAGTGAAAACCTTATTTATCATTGATTCGAGATTCTTCAAGGGAATTTGAGTTGCAAATGACGTTGCGGAACGAATTGTGCAGATTCGAAAATCTAGTTGCGTGGAGAAGCAGAACGACTGCGAGAACGGCTTCGTGAGCGAGAGCGGCTCTTCGATCTCGAACGATCACGTTCTTGTGGAGAGCGAGATCTGAAAGCAAAAACGTAATTAAATATTGAAAATGGCAATCGTTACCTTGTACGAGATCGTTCTCTCTCACGACTGCGATCGCGGCTTCTGTCACGGCTACGATCCCTGCTGCGATCACGACTACGATCACGTCCACGATCACGAGAACGCGATCTGGAGCGTCCACGGTCTCCACGATATGGCGATCTAGAAAAGAAATTATTAGAAACATATATGAGATTCACTGTCATTGAGCCCCAAGTTCCGGCCGGAAGGTGTCAGCAAGCAAAAAATGTTCAGCTAAAATTTTCTTACTGAATAAGAAGATTCAGCCGACGGAGTCATGATGAGACGAGGAAGTCGGAAGTTCGATTCAGGTACTACTGCGGCGAAGATTTAGCTGATGAAACGCGGCTGATACAATTCACTGGCGAAGATTTTGGGAGAAGAAAAGGGCGCGGAGTGGTGTGGAAGAGAAGAAGATGTCGTGAAGACAGAAGACGGAGAGGAGTGGAAGAGAGTGAAGTTTGGGATGGCAGGTGGGGATGCGGACGAGCGGAGTCCGCTAAAATTTGAAATTTTGTCCACGGCTCAACTACGTCAAAAAAGGGTCTTGTAACTGATGATTGATCCAAATCTCAATTTATAAAATTGTAACTAACCTGTCACGTCCTCCTCCTCGGCCACCGCCGTAACCACCTCCATAACCACCGCCACGGCCGCCACCACCACGACGTTGTCCGGTTGAAAGTTCGACACGAGCTCGTACTCCGCAGATTCTCCTGCAATTAACACAATTTTACAAAATATCTTTTACTCTTCAAACTCACGATCCATCGAGTGCTCGAACCGCATCTTCTGCGTCACGAACGTCATCGTACTCGACGAAAGCAAATCCTGGAGGACGGCGAGCTACCCAAACCTTACGAATTCTTCCGAATCGATCGAAGATTTCTTCGAGCTGAAAATTTTTAAATGTTATTGTCATTATGATAAAATCGATAAATTACCTCTTGTGATGTAGCATCACTCGGGAGTCCACCAACGTAGACTTTGGCGTCCATCCTAAAAATGTAAAATTTCTTGAGTAGGAAAAAGCATATAAAAGATGGGAAGTCAAATCGATAAGAAAAAGGTGAGCGCGAAAATGGGTAGAAAAGTAAAATATCCAATGGAATACTGCGCTGAGAGAGCACTGAGAGCGCGAAAAGAATTCGTTTAGACGCGACGCAATGCAGTGTGCGTTGCGTACTCGGGTACGGTCACACTCGTTTCCGCTGTGTCCTGCATGCGTTTTCGCGTCGAGACCTTCCCCCCGCGAGTTTGAAATCTAATTTTTCATCTGTCGTGCATTATTGAATATCGATATCGATCTTAAAATCTGCTAAATAATTAATCCTTGAAACAAAAAATGTTATCATTGAAAAAAAAACTGTGATGCTTCAGAAAAGTATCGATTAACAAAACGTAATCTGTAAGATTCAGTTTTAAAAAGCAGGGAAAAGTTATAGATTCATCAAGCATTTATTATCAGTCCCGCTGGAAAAAAATTATTTGCTCAGGCATAGGAAACATAAACAAGCCATAAGACCAGCTAAGCAACACATATCTCCTCCTCCGCCATGTCCTTCATTTCGATGATGATGATGGTGATGGCAATCATCAACTCTGGAAAAGAAAAGAACGAAAATTGATTTTTTATTAAATGCAATGCTCACATGACTGTTTGAGGTTGCTGATAATATACTGCATATGCTGGTTGAACACCTTGTCCAATGGGCACTCCTGGTTGAACTGTGTAAACTGATCCTGGAGGAGGTGGTGGATATGGATTATATGCCTACAAAAGTAACTATCTTTACATCACTTTCACATAAAACATTATTCTCGACTCACTTGGTTATATGGTGGCGGTGGTGCGGCCATTGTCAAATACTGAAAAAGGTGATAAGAAACGAAGTGAAGTGAGTTTATAAAATACTTCTTCTAATGTTTGCCTATTGCTGATTCACTTCAAAGAGTGACGCAAGTTTTCAATTCCAAAAAAGACACAGAACGAATCATACTTATTTTTTAGTCATTTGAAATAATGATAAAGATTTAAGGTGTGAACGGTCTAATAGTCATTCAGAAAGTCCGGTTCGCAATCATTTGAGGTCTACAGTAACCCTTAGTTATTTACTATAGGGTACAGTAACTCTATAGTAAATCCCTAATTTCGGCCCGATTTTTGACAAGTCTGAATCAAAAAATCAGATTGAATATTTCCCTTCTTTTCAAACTGTATTATGTTTTGTTATTTCTTTTTGTTTATTGCATTTAATTCACTACATAGAATAACATTCCTCTTCTGTATTCATAGAGAACACGAACGAATCACATTTATTAATCACATGAAATAATGATAAAGATTTTTAAGCGAGTGCGAACTGCCTACACATTCAGGAAGTCCGGTTTGGAATCTGTTCGCAAGTAGTGATACTTTTTGTACATCGAGTCAGCTTGGAGTTGTCGATAGAGAACGGCAGCAAGAACGAAGACAAGAATGACCAAAAGAGAAAAGAAGTTGGATATTTGTTGGGTCGATTGTATAATTTCCAATTCTTGTTCTAAACCGATTCCAAAATCCAAATCTCTCGTATGATACAGCATAGCTCCAAGAGCCCATTGCATTTCCTCTCCTGCGATTTTCAAGACACTCTGAAAATTGAGAGAATAGAAAGTCTGATGCTGAAAGAAACTCGGTACTTTAAACAAATGATTAGTCTTATCCACATTGAATCCCTCATGCAATACAGTAGTCACCCAAGCGGCCTTGAAACAATTCGTAGCAAGTCGTTCGAAATCTGCATTTGGAAATTCATGTTTTTTGAATCCTTCCTGTAAAATTCAACATAAAAATCTGATAGTATATTGAAATCAGAACTGAACCTGAATATCATTCCAATCTTTCTTACAATACTTTCGAACTTCATCCGTAAATTTCTCATAATGATAATCTCCTTGAGCACCGAAGTTGCTTGTAGTATAAAAGTATTCAGAGAATCCGTACAAATCAACATTCGAAAGATTTACAGCTGGAGCTATCACATTATGAAGGAAACATGCAGGTTTAGTGCATGAAGGAAGAGTCTTATCTCCGATGAGAGTTGAAACTTGAGCAAGACATGTATCCCATTCTCCGGTTCCCTGAAAAACGGTTTATATTACATAAATTTCTGGTCTAAAACTAACATTCACTGATATCTCTCCAATAAGTTTATTCAAGCCTTTCGGAGAACAAGAATCTTCAAAATGATTGGATTGTACTAGTGAAGTTTCGTACTTTTTCAATCCTTCATTTGCTCCGTAACCGAGGAAAGTAGTTGAATAGATACTGTACTTATAGTCAGTAACTTGATCACTTCTTCCCAGATTAATTTCATAGACATTTCCGCCAGTATAAACTTCTTCTTTTGGTATTTCGAATGCTATTTGGACACTTGCTCCGCCCATATCTATCATACCAACCTTCGGCTCATTTTCTTTATCAAAGCGTCCTAAAACCAATTCTAATCTTAATCTTCAAACGATTTAACACATTTTCTTACCAAGAATATAATTGACTGCTATCCAACTATAAATTCCTTCCCATGCACCGTCAATGACGCGAATATTCGAATCGGTAACTTTTAAATTAGTAACTCTTTTTAGTCCAGTTTGTAAGTTTTCAATTATTGCAATTTTCTGCCTGAAATGAAATAGAGTGAATATTCAATGAACAATTTGAACCTCACTCTTCTGGAATTAATCTCATCCCAGCAGTTGCAAAAATCATAAGGTCAGTTTCAGCGAGTTGATGAGCTGGAATGTGTTCTTCGGCGAACCGAAGCAAAGGGGTTAGGTATTCTGGAAAAAATAAATGTTTTCTTATTTTCTGGCCGGATTTGTTACCTATAACTTGCTCTGGTTTATCTCCAAACGTACTCAATCCTGGAGTAACTTTTTTCACAACTGGTTCATTCTCATGAATTAAAGTGTCAATGTCCGTTAATCCACCGTTCATTGGTTTCAGAGTGTACACGAACAAACGTGTTCCACTCGACCCAGCGTCACATATCACTCCGTATTTAACATCTGAAAACATTTGAAACTAATTTATTTTAATAATTTCAAAAATAAACCATTTTTTGTTTCCACAATACTCCTTGTCGGTCTTTGATGATTTTCTTGCGAACTTCCAATTGAAGATGGTAAAATAGTTAAAATAAGGAGAATACAAGTGACTGTGAGCAGGATGCCGTACACATTTAAAGTGCGCATCAGCCACCTGTAAGCTGTTTTCAAAATAGATTGGCAGGATCGATCGAATGGATCAGACTGGATTGTTATCGCAAATCGTCATCTCATGCCGATTTGCGAATGAGAGCGAAAGCGAAGAAATAGTGACGGATGTGGTTTACTCCTGAATTTAAAGTTACATGAAGACAAAATACTTCTCACAAGCAATTAATTTATCAGTTAAGATTATAATCAGGAATATTAATGAAAAGAGATTCAAATAAATAGTACACGAATTTTGACTTAGTAAAACGAAGAGATGTACGGCATTGGCTCGTCGTGTTTTCCAGGTCGACGTAATTTCGAACCGGTGCTTGGTTCCTTCATTGACTTGATATTCATCTTGGCGGATCGTTGTCGACGGACCTGAATTAGTTTTCGGATGTTAGTGTTCTCGCTGTTATGCGAAACTTACAGTAGATGGGCCTCCTTCATCGGGATCACAGCTTGGAGCTACGACAGGTGTAGATGGCTTTTTGAACCGCGGAGTTGCAGCTTTCCGAGAGGCCGGTTTCGATGGTCCTCCCGGAGTTGCCGAAGGAGCGATTAACATTGGAGCACGCCGCACAACAGTAGAAACTACAGAAACTTCTTCGCCGGATAGGACTTCTTCTACAAAAAACACATTAATTATATTCATCATCATATTAGAACAACCTTGTAAACTTGGAAATAGTTGGCTTCTCCTTCCTTTCGGACCACTTTGTTTAGTTCGGGGTGTTCCGTTTTCAAGGTTTTGAACAAACGAAGTAGTTGCAGATGAAATTGTGATGTCGTCCTCTCCATATACGTTTTCATCATCGTAATTATCCACTGAAGATTGTCTAACTGGTGACTCTTCGACTGAAATTTTATCAAAATAATTTCAAAAAACTTTTGAATATTTTTTGTTTTAAACTCACCTCTTTCTAAATTAACTTCCATTCTTGGTGCTCGACGTGTTATCAAATCACTCGGTTCTGGCTCCATGTCTTTAAAAATTCCATTCAATTCTAATCCAGTTTGTTGGATGGTTTGGAAAAGCCTTTTGTGCAGAACTGCTGCGTGAGCCAGACGACTCTTCACTCTTTGCTCAACAATTAATTCAATCTTTCGGTCTAATGATGCATCGATCAACTCTTGATTTCTGGAAAAAAAGGTATATTCAGTTATTCAAAACAAGATATTCACTTTTCTCGTAATGCCACATTCTCGTTTCGGAGCTTTTCAACAGTTTTTGTGCATTGTGTGAGTTGATTCTGCAATAGAAAACATTTTTCTTTACATGCTTACAAACAAAGACCTACCTTCAATAAAATATATTTTTTTACAAGTGACTCGTTGGAACTTTTGAAATTTTCAGTTGTTTCTGAAATTACAGGTGTTTTTTACATAGAGATTGAGAACAAACCTTCTTTTGAAGTTGACTTTTTACTCTGTCTGACAGCTCCAAATACTGATTGAGCCGTTTTTGCATCCATTGCGTTCAGACCGCACGAAGCAATGCGACGTGGGAAATGGATATGAAAAACTCAGTAGTTCCCTCTGTTTTCCGCGAATGGTCGCTGCTTGATAGGACGACGACTCTGAAACCCATATGTAAGAACAGAAGTAAGATTTAATATTCCAAGGAATCAAAAGAATGACACAGTTATTTAAATCATCAAGATGATTAAAGAAAAAGTGCTTGATGACGGTTTTCAGGAGAAAGATGAATTCAAGTACGCTTAATTAATTGTTCTTCAAATAAATGTTTTGATCTATAAGTTGATCTATTGATAGCAAAATTCAACGCTGGATTTACCGGGAAAATGATCCGACATCGTCGTTTTGCCGTCATTTCCCTTTTTCTTCCTTCTATTAAGTGTGACGTCTCGCTTTTCGACGGTGTTTACGGTCTTTTTCGGCGCGAAGCGTAATAATTTAAATTCACAGAATTGTTATAATGTTTTCTAGTTGATAAATATTTCGTGAAAGATACAATTTTATAAAATAAGGGGAAAGACCAAAGACTATCACTACTGTAGAATTTAAAGGAACATGTATTTTTCTTAAAGGGTCTCTCAACGAAAACCGTTTTTTTTTAATTCAGTGAATTTTCTTATTTTTCCTAAATTGCATTCAATTTTCATATAATCGACTAATTTTTATAATATTATGGCTGATATTTTGGATATAAGTTTTAAAAATGTGTCAATTTACAGATGTCATACATCAAAACTTTCGGCCGAGTCAGGCCGTCGGCGAAAGGGACAACTACGTCGGCGCTCGTCTCAACCGACAAGACAGTGAAGGTCGAGACGGAGAATGGTCAGAAGACGTATGAGCTGCACAGAATCTTCAAGCATGATTCAACACAAGAAGAAGTGTTTCAATGTGTGTCGAAGAAGATTGTGGAAGACAGTGTTGATGGATTCAATGGGACCGTTTTTGCATATGGGCAGACTGGGTAATTTCATATTTCGGGTTTTAGAATTTTTAATTGTACATTTTCAGATCCGGAAAGACCCACACGATGCTGGGACCGTGCAACTCGTGGTCTGATCCCGATCAAAAAGGCTTGATTCCTCGATCAATCGAATATCTCTTCGAACTTTTGGATGCCAAAGCTCGAGACTGTCAGAAATTCACATTCTCCGTCGATGTTGAATTTGTCGAGTTGTACAATGAAGATATTTTTGATTTGTTGAATGCCAAGAACAAAGTTCAGTTGAGAGATTTGGGAGAAAGGATTCAGCTGGATGGAGCTAAGGTGGAGACTGTGGATAACTCCCTCGACTTGATGCATGTGGTTCAACGAGCTTGGCAAGCGAGAAGTGTCGGAGTAACGGCAATGAATAATGAATCCTCGAGATCTCATGCTCTTCTTATCATCAAGATCAAAACGAAAGAAGTGACTGGCGAATTCGTCAAGGATCGATTTGCGACGTTGAATCTTGTCGATCTCGCTGGATCGGAACGCCAATCACATACCAAGGCTACAGGAGATCGACTGAAAGAGGCAACAAATATCAACTCTTCTCTCACTGTGCTGGGTCGTTGCATCCGTATTCTCTCGAAACCATCAGGTGTCTCGACATATGTGCCATATCGTGATTCACATCTAACTCATATTCTAAAAAACTCACTTGGAGGAAACTCGAAGACAGCTGTCATAGTCAACATGCATCCTGATAAAGAGTTTCTCGCGGAAAGTTCATCAACTCTTCTGTTCGCCCAGTCGTGTACACTTATCAAGAATGCTGTCCATCGAAACGAAGTGATGACTGGAGATCAAGAAAACAGCTACAAGAAGGCGATCCAGGAGTTGAGACGCCAAGTTGATGAAGCACCCGCGAAAGCACGAGAGGAGTACGCGAAGAAACTGAAGGTTTCAGAAGAGGCTCAGCATCGTCTGATCCTTGAAAATGATTCTCTGAAGAAAGACAACAGCGAATTGCGTGGAAACTATAATTTGGCTCTTCTGAAATACTTGAGTAATAACTGTACTGCTGAAGTTATCGATGAGTTGAAGGTTCTTCTTTCTAGTGCGAATCATAATCAGTCGATTGTGGAGCCGGGTACTCAAGATCTACTTGCGAAGAATACAACGGTTTGTACTTTATTCTTCACATTTCTATATATATTTTTTTATTCAGCTCAAATTGGAACGTGAGGCTAGTGAGAAACGATGCCAACAACTACAACGTGAGCTGGAAGAACTTCGCAGCAAGTATTGTGACAGTCTTGACACTACTCTTCTCCTTCAAACTCCTAACGCTAAAGGACGTCGAAGCAGCTCGAGACCAAAGAGAAGGGAAACGCAATACATGCCTTCACCTTCTCGTATGGCAATGCTCAACGAAGAAGAAGACGAAGAGACCGCAGAAATTATAAAGGCCAAGCTAGAGTGCAACGTGCTGTCATTGCGAAACGAGTTAGAGAACGAGAAAGAGAGAGCGTACACGGCGCAGAAAAAATACGACGACATAAAATGTGATCTCAACAGAAAGTAAGTGTTTCCCTGTTTGCAGCCTGTTCTCGAATTGTAACTTTTAGAGAAACTGAGTATGAGAGAGTCATCGTGGAAAAGGATGAAGAGATTTCGGAATTGGAGAACAAGGTTCGAAATAATGGAGAAACTTTGGAAAGACTGCTGCAAACAATGTCTGAAGTGGAGAGGGCCAAAGCTCAACTTGAATCCACCATAAAAGTGAATCAAGATAAACATGAAGCAGAGATGGAAGGTAAGGTTAGCAATAAAAGTTTTGTACATGATGTGAGTTTTTCAGCCATGAGAAATGATTACAAGTCTCAAGTCATCGATCTTGAAGCGCAACTGTCAGAGTCAAAGAATGATTCACAGCGACTTGCTATTACGAAGGAAGAGATCAATGCTAAACTTCAAGAAGAACTCGATTCTTCCACTCGGTCGTACAACAATCTCGAGAACAAGCTGCAAATTCTTTCAGACGAGAACACTTCATTGAAACGAGAGCTTGCGGAAAAATCTGAACTGGCCGCGACAGTCGAAGAGATTTCAAGCGAGAAATCGAAGGAAGCTGTTAGCCTTCAGAAAGAACTCGACAACAAAATGAAAGAGATCTTGCGCATTAAGAAAGATGCGGAAGAGAAGGATAAGACCGTCAAAGATCTTCAGAAAGACATTGCAGTCAACGCGAAAGCAACTGTCCTTCTCCAAGCAGACATCGATGCCAAAACACAGCAAATTTCGGGAATCCAACAGGACCTCGGCGAAGTTGCGAAGAAAAATGCTGCACTTCTCGTTGAGCTGACCACAAAATCCACGCTCATATCTTCTCTCGAGCAAGAAGTCGCTAAGAAAGCCAAAGCTGTCTCCGAATTGGAGAAACAACTCGATCAAAACGTTGATGCCCTCGCTGATTGCAAAACCATCAAACGTCGTTATGAGGAATCACTTGAAAATGAGAAACACTCGAAGGTTGTTCAATCCAGTAGACGTGAGTAACATTGTTTTTTTTACAGAAAGCATACGAAGACCTGAAAAACTCGATGAATGACATCTTCCTAAACCACCAAAAAGATGTCAAACTTGTCAAAGCTAAAAAGGATCAAGAAATCGAATCTATTCAACGTTCTTTAGACTGTACTTCGAAACTCCTGAAAGATCAAGAAAAAAATTACAAGAAGGAGAAAAGTGAACTTCAGCAAAAGTTTGATCAGAAAGTTGGCGAAATGGACAAGTATGTTCGTTTTCAGCTTCAAAAATGTAGTTATTTTTTCCAGGCGATTCAAAGAGATGCATATGGAAAGTCTGAAGACACAAGAGGAAAAGATAAAAAGGGAGAGTATGAACGTGATGGAGTCTACTATGTTGGTGAAAGAAAATAAGATTCGGGAGCTGGAGGAGAGGTGCAATTACTTCGAGAAGCAACACGAAGAAGATACCGAGGCAATCAACTCCAAATTAGGATTAAAGTCGCAAAAGGTGAATAATTCGAATCAAAATGGTGAAACAATTTTCTTTTCCAGATGAGTTACGTCGACAAGATTCGCCGAGAAAAAGCCGACATGGAGAGTACCATTTCGCAACTGCGATCAGAGGTCGCACGGCTCTCGAAGCAAAATCGGGAACCCCCTAGAGTTCTCCGTAGCCGTAACATTCAGCAATGAGCGAGGAGCAACATCTCATTTCGGCATCACATATTTTGAAACTGTAATATAACTAGCCCTATTTTGTTGCATGTGTAGTCCTCAAATATTTCGCTTTAACATTCATATAAAGATTAGACTGTATTGAATTTTACGAGAATTAATGCGGTATAAACCGAACACGATACCAAAGATTGAACCAATCCATCTTCCTTCATGTTTTCGGTTTTGTTCATCATCGTTTGCTGACAATTTTTCGAAGACATGTAGAACGAAGATATAATTCATCATAAGATTAGAAAGAAAAACTCGAAATTGGTTTACAGAATTCCCGAAACTCATTTCCGCATTTTTTACGAACTCATAAATTCAAAGTTTCTGTTATTCATTCGTCGTTATAGATGAACCAACCATCATCCAGTAAAGCATCAACGAGCTCATACCAACCAGAATTAGAAGACTTCAAAAATCACAAATTTGTGGATTGGAGGGATGTAGCAATTGAGGATAGGAAGACGTTTTTCAATAATATTGTCGTTCGTCATGTGCAGGAGAATCACGAAAAAGAAACAAAAGAAAAAGCGAAGCAGTGAACATAATACCTTTGCACTCCTTAATTTTAGCGAAAGAAATTCAATTACTTTTAATTTTGATCAGTTTGTTAATATGTATTTAACAGTTTATTAATATGTACATGAATACTGATATAAAATGATTACAGATTTAAAACTCGTCTTTCCGTTTTGAATTTCTCGAACTGACTTCATCTTTCACTCTTCTTAATTTCCGATTTACACTCGCAATTTTTTCATCAACCTCTAGAAGGGATACTGTCATTTTGGCCACTGTATTCTTATCATTTTGATTTCGACGAATTCCATCTCTCAGCTTCTTCTGTTTTCCTACTAATTGCTTCATTTCAGATTCCAGATCAAGATTTTTCGCGCCAAGAGATTTTGCAGAATAACCAGCCATCTCTTCTTTTTCTTTTCTCACATCAGCAAGTGTTCTCTCCGATTTTTTCTGCAATTTTTAGAGTTTTAATTTTGAAATAAGTCAAAACAAACTTCTAATTTTCTATTGATGAACGCGAAGATGTCTTTTTCTGATTCATCAGAAGTATTCAATTTTTTGATTTTCTTCGTTTTGTGTTTCTCTTTTCCATCGACAACTTTTCGTTTTCTATTCATTACTTCATCGAGTGACGCATCTGAAAATTTGAGAAAATCATAGCGCATTTTTAAAAAAGAAAAACGAACTCTTTGCACAAATCCTCGCTTGAATCGAATGAACAATTCCATCGCTTCGCTTTCCGAGTCCATCTCCAACCTTATATCCCATTTTCATCATTAATTTCATCCCGATTCCTCCTCCTCCATTCCATTTCCCCAACTCTCCAACTGATACATTTCCAAGTGTTTCTTGCTTCAATTCCATCCATGATCCATCTTTTTCTTGTTCTTCAACTTCTCCCAGAGGTACCAAATCCCCACGTTTTGCCGATACTTCACTACCACTCGTCAACAATTTCACAGCCACATTCTGTCCATCGATTGCACTAATTCTTCCCATTTCCCATAAATTTTTTTCACCTTTCACCAATACAAGTCCTTGTTCTACAATTGAAGAATAATCTGGTTCTTGATAATCTTCAATTCGTTCTAATTCAACAGAATATCCATGGCTGAAACGACAATTCTCACTGTATCGACAATTCGAAGAAAGGAAATGAGAGCATGGCTTCATTGCAATGCATGTTGGATGAGAAAACAGAACACGAACACGAGTCGATGATTCGATTTCCATGATGATTGCAGTGTGAAGTGGAAGTGATCGATCGGAAACAAAAGGTACCATGCATCTGGAGCCGAGAATATTGTCTGAAAACGGAAAATCTGGAAACGTGGCAAATGAGATGTACGTTTACCAGGCGAGTTATCGTCGTCATCTCCGTCAGTTTCTTCTTTTCCCATTGATTTTCCATAAGATATTTTTCCTTTTTCATCAACTGCTGCTTCTTCTTTTATCTGTTCACTTGGCCCTGCCTCTTCTTCTTTTTCCTCTTCTAACAAAGCTACAAGTTCTTCTAAATCTGCTTTTGCTTGTTCCAAATCTCTCAGACTCTCTTCATCCGTTTCTATTTCGATCAAGTTTCCTACACGTGTAATTTGACTTTTGAGATCATCGATTTCTGACATCTTAAACGAAAAAGTTGAGAAAATCTCTCCCAAAACTCAAGTAATTTTTAATACTGTTACTACAAATTAAATGATGCTTTTTCCCACATTTGAAAAACAAGAATATATATTGATTTATTAAATACACAGCTAACAGTAGCACTAGTGAAGTAGGAGAGACTACGTGCGTATGAATGTGTTCACAACCTTTACATCTGTACGAGGTTTGAATTGGGAGAAGGGAGAATACGAGAACGACTGGGAACATATAGAAATGGAGATACAAGTTAAAGCATATAAACAGGACGAAACGTGGAAAAAATGTGTATGTGGTACTTAGTGAATGGAAAGGAATGACTAGACAGAAAAAGAGCAACTCCATTGAGATTCGCATGAAATTAATGATGCAGTTATAGTGGAAGTATTAAGAATTACAGTAAACCACTTTTAGATAATTCAGCCTGTAATAGATTGAAAATGTCCATTTGTTCTTGTGGTTCAAGTGTCATAATTTGTTTAATGAGTTTTGAAGCATCCGGTACTCGAATGAAACTATGAATGTAGACCATTACAAAGGTTCCCATGAGAAGTTGACAATCGAATCGATCCATTAATCCTCCGTGTCCAGGAATAACATCACCAAAGTCCTGAATATCAGAAATAAGACATGTTCAAGTATCAGTTGTAGCAATTACCTTGATTTTGAAAGCTCTCTTGAATCCACTTGCAAAAAATCCACCGAATGGTCCCAAAATCGATGCGAAAAGACTTAGAGCAATACTATGGAATACGAATGGGAATAGTTGAATGACAGGTTCTTTGCGAAGAATTTTGAAGAAGAAAGAGAATGGACGTGGAACTGGATAATCTTGAAGTTGGAATGCCAATGGAATCGTGCAGTTGGAGCTGTCAGTTTGATAATGTTGGACTGGGCAGACGAAGAATGGACGGTTGTAGAGAGCGAGAGAGAGCTAGAACGAATTAAGTAATACTCTAGATAAAATGAATTTGAAAACTTACCAGAATTCCAAAGATGACAGTGGAGAACGCTCCTCCGATGAATCCTTCCCATGTCTTTTTCGGTGACAACTTGATAAGTGGCGTCTTTCCCCAAAAGAATCCAAACATGTATGACATGACATCACAACAAATGATCATTGCGACTGGAGCCAGGAACCAGATAAGTCCTTGGAAGATATTTTGAATGATGAAGAATGATTGACTGACAATGAGCAGAAGAGTCAAATGAGTCCAGGCGAACTGAAAATCATTTTTTGAAATCGAGATTTTATGATTATTCTTACCAAAGAGAATTGTCTCATGTAATATCCTTTACGAAGGGAAAGTACGAATGAAACGAATCCGATGCAATAAAGAGCAAACGAAACAAGTCTGTGATAGGCGACAAGGAAGTGCAAGAAGTTCTGAAACATGCAATTCTGAATTGCTATATTATTTATTTTGAATGAATTTCGATTTTGCATTAGATAATTCTTACATCTTTCTTCAGTACAATTCCCCAGTAGTCGATGAGACTTTCACCGAAGAAAAAGTAGTTGCTGGTGAGCAAGAAGTACCAAGATAATGCGCGGAACCATGGGAAATCGTAAAGACGGTAAACGGCAAGTCCGATAGAAATTATTTCTTGGAAACATTTGAATTGGATGAGGAAGACCTGAAAATTCGTAAAACTTGTGAACTTTTAATGAACACAATCAATGCTGAAATTCATAATCTGACTTCTGTTATTGTTGACTTTGATCTTATCAGTAGGCAGGGCGATAACACTTTTGATAAGAGTTTTGCGATTCTCTAGACAAACGAACTATACAGAATGAGGCGTCATGTACTATATTTGAACCATCAATATTACTTAACTGGTTTTAACTTCAATATCTGTACGTACCAAGAACATGAGCCACGTGGCACCTCGGTTTACAATAAAAGTGAATGTGGATATCATGATGATGGAGAAAAGTCCTCGAACCACCCAATTCCTCCATCTGGGTGGTAATGCTTCAAGCATTGAATCGGCGAACTCTCCAAGACTTCCTTTATCTTGTGGGATTGCTTTTGTTAGCCGTTCCATCCTGAACCATTTCTATTTCTAATTTTTATTCATCAAGAATTTTCTATCTCATAATCTGACTAATCACAACAACAAAACAACATTTCAATGACTCACTCGTCGTTGTTCCTTCTCGGGCCCGCATCACTAAAATACGTCAGATGAACAAACGGTTTCATAACCTCTTTTCCAGATATTCGTCATCATTTTTGTTCATTTTCATGTTCTTTGCACCCAAAGACTCACCTATCTTCATCTTGTAGAATAGCATCCATATCACTTTCATCGCTTGTCGGTCGAACATCATCCCGATCCGGTGCTCTTAGGTTAGCTTCCGGTGAATCTGGCACTCGTCGTTGTCGAACTTCTGCATTTTCTGCCGATGGTTGATCTGACATCTGGAACGGAAATTCTTATAATTAAACACTTTGGAAAGAAAAAAAGAGAGAAGAAAAATGAAGTATTACAAGCCAAGACCTGTTAGGGAACACAGAAAAAAGTTTATTTTTTTGAAAACTGTGTTCTGGTGAGAAAAAAGGGAAAGGAGTAGGCCAAATAGAGAGGCAGAGTAAAAGAAGGACGAGGCCCCGTGCGAGTAACACGAGGGGTAAACAAGACCAATGGAATTTTAAGAGGCGTAAGAGATATGTAGTATGAAATAGTGGCGTCGGGTGAGAAACGCAGGCATCTAGACGGAGCGACGACAGCCTGATTTGATCGTGCGCACATCGTCGCGCTCCAACATGAGATGGCACTAATGTTTTTATTCAGAAAATGTTTCTGAAAGAGTTGTGGAGATTTTGACGAGTTTGGGGTAATTTTTGAGAAGAAAATCTGATATTTTGAGGTTAATACTCATTTAAATAATTATTGTTATATCGAAAAATACTTTTTGCGATTGAATACGTACATTTAGTTTTGTTTTTCCAAAAATTAACAAAAAAAAGTAGTAAAATGTGACATCATCCGCATGCGCCTTCAAATAAGGTTACGGTAGGAAGAAAGGTTTCACAACGAATACAGTACTTCGATATTCATTTTTTCGGATTTTGGATTTTAAGCTAATCCAAATATCACTGATATGTTCTTGAAAACTCAAGAATCAAAAGGGGCAAAATCATTTTCAGCAGCAAATGTTGGTTTTATTTTTTTTTGAAAGCGATAAGACCTCGTGCCAACAAACGATCAAGTAAACACATAAAATGACTCGAATGTTTGAAATGACCTCGACGTTTACATTGAAAAAACGAAATGTGTGGGAGGAAACAGAAACATAAACAGCTGTTTCTTCTGAATCGAAAAGCTCAAAGATATCTTCAAAACTAAAAAAAGAGGGCACAAACTGGTCGTCGGCGATCAAAAAGTGATGTAGTCTTGTGTATATACTGCGCATATATTTACACAATCATTCAAGGGAGAGATTCAGAGAGAAGACGAAGCTAATCGGAAGAAGATCGATGCGTGAGCCCACGGCGAAAAACTGAGAAACATTGGTTGGTTGCCAATGGGAATATGGCACGCAATGACTAGTAAGCACGGCTAAAAGCCAAAGGAATTGCACGAAAAAGGAGACTAATGAAAAAATTGATGAAGGAAAAGAAGGAAAGAAGGAGAGAATGCTTGACTGCTCACCGACAATTACGACGGATAGATTGTGACTTGACTGCTTCTTCTGCTGAAAAAAAACTGGGAGAAAGGGCGGGAATCAGGACTACGAAGAAGGGAAAATGTGGGGGCAGAGAAAAGATTCTAGAAAAAGTGGTGCATAGAATATTGGAAAAGTGGAATGAGAAGAGAACAGTTAATGCAAGATGTATTTTCTGTTAGATGATTTACTGTAGTTTGCAGAATATGACTCGAAGGGAAAGATCAAAATCAAAATTAATGGTTCAATAAACGGAAATCCGTCGTTCGGAATCACAACACCTATCCTAGAATCTACAAGAACCCAACTTTCAAAACCCCAGATACTTCTCTCAATCACTTTCAGTCTTTTTTCCTGAAGTGCCTTCTTCAGAATATTTGGCCCCATTAGGAAGAGAAGCTCTCAGAAATTCATGCATGCACTTTAGAAAAGTCTAGCAAATCCATCAGGTGACTCTATGCATGAAACGGAAATAGGATAACATGATTCGGTGAACAAATTGGAAACACCTGTTAACCTGACGAACGAAATCCATGTTCTTCTTCTTCTTTTTCTCGTTTTGCGTCTCGTTTCTCGCACTGACTTCTCTCATTTCTCTTCGTCTCTTTCTCCCTTTATCTCACCTTCATCTGCTGTTCCAGAATCGATTCGAAGCTGCTCCGACTCTTCTCTCTTTTTCAAAAAGTCTGCGTCTCTATCGGCTCCAGCTCCATCCTCTTCCTCTCTGGTCCCTCAACACTATTTCTCTTCACTTTTCTGTCAATAGTTCGTCGTATCCCCCACTCGCATTTTCCCTTGTCTAATGTCCATTTTCCCTTGGTTTTGAAGAAGAGAGAGAGACCCTCTTCACTCACTTTATACAACCTCTTTTTCACTTAGACTACTCTATTTCTTTCTTTGTTTCAGATTTTGTTTCTCTTCATATTTTTCTAGTTTCAGATATGCCAAAAGTAATAGAAAAGGAGAGACATCGAGATAACCGAGAAAGAGAAAAGAGAAAAAGACGAAGAAGAGATGACAGCTTTGATGATTACGAAGAAGAAGGAGGAATATCAGGTGAGAGAAAAAAGAATAAGACAAGACTGAGAGGAATAGACACAGAAATAATGGAAAATTAGACTAAATTAGTTTAAGGATTCAAAGTTAGTCAATAGAAGTTTCAAATAACCGGATACTTTCAGATCTATAGATATTGTAGATTAGTTCTAGTGCTTCCTTATTGTAGTGGACAGTTTTAGTTTTTCTAGATTCCCCTAGATTGATAAGACCTTTGAGGACGCGGCGTCCTGAAAATGGAAACTAAGTTTGCATACATTAGTTGTACCATTCATTCCAATAAGTTGCCACTAACAAGAAAAGAAGCTCTGGTGTGTTTTTCATTTCCTACAAAATATTAAGATGCATGAATAACTTATGGCTCCGTGAAGCACTCTCAAACTTAACGGTTTCTAACTGATTGCTGGAAAACGAGTCTCCTTATTGGTCACTACCGTAATTTTCCATTCTCCTATTTTTTAGAAGTTGTAACTAGTTTCCATATAAGTATGGATGTAACACGGTTTTTGAGTAACCAAATCCATATCTCGTCAACCAAACTCTTCCCTAATTTCAGGATGGAAGCTCGGCCTAATAGTTGGAGTGATTGTCGTCTGTTTCGCTATGCTCTATCCAACCCTTTTCCATCCAATGCTCATGGGTTTTCTCGGTCGTTCCTCAACCCCATCTCCGTCAATAAACCAGCAACGTCCACCAATTCATCCAGCAATGGGTGGTGGAGGAGGAGGAGGACAACGCCATCCGGGTGGCCACCCATCTCGTCCTGATGTTCATCCAGCAATGAGAATGGCTCAAGCACAAGCAGAAGGACAATCAGGTGGATCAAAAGGAATGTTTACTTGGATGTTGCCTATTTATACAATTGGAGTTGTTCTTTTCTTGTTATATACTCTCTTCAAATCAAAGGGAAAGAAAACAAAAAGAAAGAGGAGAAATAACTATTTCGATTCTGAAGAAGATGAGGATGATGATGAATCTGAAACAGAGACAAAGTACGGTGGAAAGTTTGGAAAGAAGAAGTTGAAGGGACTACAAGAAAGATTGAGACAGACGGAAGATGCTATGTCGAAGATTTTGGAACAGTTGGAGTCGGTTCAAGCAGGTGCGAATCCTGTTGACTTGGATGCAGCTGATAAGGTGAGGATGCTCTCTTCGATGATTCGGAAGAACGGGTTAAAGATGAAATAGGTGAAAAGGTCAGCCTAGAGTCTAAAAGTTTAAAAATTTTCATAAAAGAGCAAGAGTTTCGAATTACCTCCCCAGCCACCGAAAAAGAAAGAGTATCCCAACTCTGACTTGCCGACTAGGGATTTCCTCGCAAATAGGTTGAATATGAATTATTAAGTATGAGAGTTGTGATATTGAAAAGCTTTAAAACTATCAACTTTAAAATCACAGATAGTTCTGAAAAGAGTAATTTCATTTTTGAGAAAAAAAAACATCCTGGCTGCACCAATGCGTTAAATTTCACTCAAACTTCGAAGCCGAATCTCTCAAAAATTAGAAACTTATTTTCAGTTTTTTTTCTATAAAAATAGTTACTTTTTACACTTGAATTCCTTTTTTCAGTTGGCTGATCAACTAGAAGACGACAAATCAGCAAAAGAAGCAGTCGGTCTCAACGAAACCAACGAGCAATATATCAAGGATTTGGAAGTTGCTCTGAAAGAGTTCCAGTCACTTTCGAAAGCTTATGATAAGGAGAAAATGAAAAAGTTGAAGAAAAGAGGAGACACGTCGTCTGAGGAAGAAGAAGAAGACATAGAAGAGGAGGAGGAGGAGGAAGAAGAAGAAGAAGAATCTGAATTATCAGAAATTGAAGAAGAGGAAGAAGATGTGAAACCAGCGAAGAAAAGAGCTGTGGACAATAAGAAGAAGAAGAGCAAGAAAATTCGACAAAAAAGTACATCGGAAGAGGAAGAAGAAGAAGAAGAGAAAAGAGAAGAAGTAGAAGAAGAGGCTGAAGAAGAAGAAGGAATTGATATTGATTCGGAGATTCAAGCGCAAGCGGAACGAGATAAAAAGAATAAAAATGTTCGAAGAAGGAAGCCAAAAAAGATTTGAACAAACTAGAAAAGACTTGTTTTCCTGTTTCTTCTCCATATATTTCCACGTCATTTTAAATCCAATTTGCCACCGCCCTCCTACCTTAAAACTAAATCTCACCTCTCCAGCGTGTACTTCATACCTTCATTTGAGACGTGGCCTAGGACCTTCCCCGTCGAAATTCTAGGCCACCACTTAAACTCCTGAAATGTTCCATTTTGCTTTCTCACCTCCTACAATTTGTGTCAACTCATTTGCCTTTTCATCTGCTTAATTTCGCTTATTTTATGCAATAAATTAATGTATTCAAGAGTAAGTGAAGAATGATTTTATTTTTCAAAAATACAAAAACAGTTTTGAATTGTCAGTTAGGAGAAGAGGGGATGCTATGAATCAGAAGAACCCGGGAGATTAAATGAAATTATTACATGGCAATGAGGTAGACACAGACGAGAACGAAGAGAGAAGAAATGAATGAAGTGGCGGATGAGACTGGAGTTTCAGAAGATGTTGATGGCTCTTCAGAAGTCGTTGGAGCCTCGGAAGTGGATGGCTGTTCTTCGGCTGAGCTAACAACTGTGGCGGCTTCGATTGGCTTCTCTTCAACTTCTGGTTCTTTTGAGAGGACGGCGGTTTCTTCGGTGGTCTCTTCGATCTTTGGCTCCTCAGCCTTTGGCTCTTCAATCTTTGGCTCATCGGAGCTCATTGGAGCAACAGCGGAGGAGGATTCTGCTGGGATCTCTCCTGATGCTTCCATATGATGCTCATGATGCTCTTCTTCTCCAGAAGCTTCTTCTTCGAATTGAGCTGGAGTGTCGTCTCCTGGGCTTAGCTCTGCGGTGGTTCCATCTAGAAAAGAAGGGAGATTAGAAGATGTTGGAAATGGGTTTGTAAGAAGGTGACGCTGTCACTGTGCCATCGTTTCAGATATGGTTGCAGAGTTCTGATTCCTGCAGATGTTAAAATCAAACTCTCTAGCCAGGATATATACTTTTCTGGCTGATAATTTTCTGTACAGACCTTTGATTCTTCTAACCTAGCAATATTCAAAACTTTACCACTAAATCTGACAACGCGACACAGTCTCAAAGTTAAACATTTTCTGAAAAGCCGATGTCAAGAACCAAATATCCAAACTCTTTCCCAAAATCAAATTCCCAACGTTTCTGTCTAATATCTACATGACTTTACCTTTCTGAAACTCACCAATTGCTTCTGTCTGTGGTTCTGGTGCTCTTTTGACTCTACTTGGAATAGCGAGAGCAGAAACTGCAAGAAGAGCCAGAAGAATCAATGTTTTAGAGCTGCTCATTCTGAAACTCTCTCGTGAAATGAAAAAGAGAAAAGAGTCGAAAAGTCTTCGAATGAGTTATAAAGATATAGACATTAAAATTTCGAAAAGTGTGAAGAGCCAGATGTGAGAAAACAGAACTTCTTTCCTCTCAAAACGACAAAAAACAAAGAAAAAATATTGTCAGCGATCAGAAATGTCGCGCACTGTACAGTGACTGACTGTGCTTGTCAACATATATCAGTTTGATAGAAAAGAAGGACCGCCCTTTAAAAGGCCGACGCAAAAAAAGAAAGAGGGAGAGAGAGGAGAAAAATTACAATTAGCATATATTTGTTGGTTAACACTGAATTTGACAAGGGGGGTAGAGAGGACAGTTAATTGGAGGAAGGTTAAAGAACAATGGGAACAAGCGGTTTACCATCTGGTTTTATGATCTCGAGAGAGGAAGTTGAATCTTGACGAAAAATGTTGCCGAGATTCTGTAAGAGAAGCAAATTTTCTAAAGTTTGGTCTTGCAAGTTCAGATATCTCAGACTCCACTCACGTGAAATCAGATACTCCTGGATTTTCTGGAGATCTAGTTTTTGATCAAAGTGACTCTCAAAGTTCACGACGTTTTTTTTTAATTTGGCAAGTTTTACAAGTAAATGAACGGCATCACACTTCAATGTTTCAGATTATCAAAGTGTTCGAAAACCTGTTACTACTAGATTTTGTTAAGCAAACGGAGGTAGTTTTTGATCTATTGAAACAGTAAACATTTTTATTCTTAAAGAAGTTGATCACCTAACGTGCTAGTTGGATATTGTGAGCATCTTTAACAGAGTTTAATTTCTGGGTTATAGTAAGTTGTACCAGATCAGCTGTAATGGAGTCCCAAAAGGTTTCAATCTTAAACTTTGGAGGAGATATGACAACTGAAATCTCAAAGTTGGCTTCGATTAAAACCTGGAAAACCTTTATGTCCAGAAATGCAGCATATCTTGAAAATCACATTTTTTATTCCGAAGGAAATTAGGTATCTATCTACAGTACTTCAGAATCGAAAAGGCACTAATTAAGGCTAAGTGGATAATTGGAGGAAGTAAAACTTAGATTTTATCATGAATAACTTTCATGAATGCTTCTAGGTCTAAAATAAGACATTCGAAGGAAATCAGACATCTCTATAGAGTAATTCAGAGTTTTTCATTTTGAAAAAGGTGAATTAACCACTCCAAATAAATTCAAAGCTAGCAAAACAGTGTCACAGTAGGAATAAGGAATTCAGAATCACTAATGACCAATTTCAAAAAGAAAAAAGGGATGGTCAGTGGAACGAATTGGAATCTGAAACTGTATTCATTTGGAGGTCCTTTTAAATGGTGACTCTTGTTGTTCTTGGAATTCTCGTTCCTTTCGAAACGAAGCACAAATACAAAATTGGTACTAAAACTCGTTTTCTCGTCCTTTTCTCCCCCTCCTCTTCTCGTTAAACTATTCGTTTTTTACACTTGTTATCGACGATTGACACGTTATGAAAACGATGCGATCAAAGGGGAAAAAGCTGAAAATGAGGGAGAGAGACAAAAGGTTGAAAGGAACTGGTGGGTAACGTATCTTTTTTGACGAGAAGAATGAGATGACACTGTGTCGAAAGGGAGGTTGAAAATCTTATTAATCGGAAGCGACAAATTTGAAGTTTGAACTTTTGGAAATAGTGTGTGAGATGAAGAGACACAGACTTGTCATTGATAAAGTGCAAATTAAAAATAAAGATTATTTTGTAGAGTTATTTGATATATTGGATTAGGAATAAGGTCATCAAGAACAATAAATCGAGAGGACAGGGGACAATACTGTGGAGTAAAAAACGGTTGACTTTGAGGTAGCATAACAGAGTCACCGGCAGTTCCCAGGTCTCAAGTTTTTCAAGAGTTATAGAGCAAGTCTATGGCCACATTTTTGTAGTTAATCACTTTTTTGTTAAAGTGCAGCATAGATAGTTACACCCATTGCCGTTCGGACAATCAGAAGTTTTCAATTCAGATAACCCACTTTGTCCAAAGTACAATTTAACAAGTAGGGATAGTACATAAAAGTAACTCTAGTTTTTTTTGTGTTTATTCCTAAAAATGCGAAATCGAAGAATCGTTTCTGACTCTGTAACGCAATACCAAAGTTAGATTTCTTTCAACTAAATACCGTATACCGTAAAACCTTTAATATAGGCGCACCCGCTAGCAAGAGTTTGGAAGCTTCTATCTCGGCTGTTTTTAAAGTTTCAACTGAAGAAATATTCTATAAATATTAGGCTATATTTTTCAGTTAGCAGCTTTTTGATATTTCCTTTGGGAACCGAGATATACCACAGCGAACACGCACCACTAGGTGCATCGCTATCACAGGTTTTACGGTATCTGGAACCTACCGTAACCCAGAAACACAGTTCTCTGAAGTACAGTACTCTACTATTTCATTTGTTTTATCACGGCAACAATCTTACCAACCATGCCAAAGAAAAAGAAACAATTCATCTCAATTCGAATGGTTTGGTCTGGACCCGGAACAAAGTATTAGTGACAAGTAGGAGGATATGGTAAAGGGGAAGAAAAGTAACCGGTTGCCGATCAAGGTTGCTCTGAATGTTTGCGAGAAGATGCCACCTATCGAAGAAGGCAGAAAACTTTTTTTTCTTCGAGAGAGACATGAAATGTAGTCGTTGACAGATATTTGACGTGGCAAGGAGTAGACGGATTGGAAAAGAAGAAGAAGAAAGCATTACTCGATGGTCAATGGTTCGTGAGAAGGTGTGAATATGTTTCGGGAAAATGAGAAAGTTTAGAGATTCGGTAGGTTTTGGCAAATAGAGTACGGCATCTGGTGGAGAGAGAAATCTAGGTTACTACGGTATTCCTAGGATCCAAGATCAGCTACCGTAATCCTAGCAAAGGAGTTCACAAATCTCTACAGTAATAGAAGAAATACTTTTTTTTGAAACAAATCCTGGTCATCGATCATCACTTAATCAAATTAGAACACATAACTGGACTGGGCGTCGCTTGCTTTTCGGGAAGAATCAGAAAATGAGAACTCGCCTGATTTCTTCCGCGCCAGCCCGCTCGCGCACCTCACACACACGTGTTTTTCCTGAAACCCTATACTCATTCCTGATTGTTCAGTCAGTATAAACAATCGAACAGAGAGGAGAAAAGGGAATAATAAAAAAGAGATGAGTTCGAGAAAGTTGGCATATTGCCATTGCTATTACAGCAATCTGAGTAGGCGGGCGCCCTCTCTCAGATACGATCTTTTTGCAGTCATTCGGAAGGAATACTTGGCAGCCAAAGAGGGAAGTTTTTCAAGGGAAAAAAAAGAAGAAAGAGGATGAAGAAAACAATGCGATGGGGTGTGACTGAATACACAGCGGTTTATTCAAATGAAAAAGAGTCTTTAGCAATTAGAAAAAAGTTTGACTATTTAGTAGGAAATACTTATATCACAGTGTGGAAGGGACAATCTATGTAGTAGTTGAGAAAAGGAAGAATGAATCAGTTGACGTTGGCAAGGTTGTTGATCAGAGTCTCGTAGATTTGAACACCTAAATTTAGAATCATTATGAAAGTGTTGATGATGGGAAAAAATACCTCTCAAGAACGTTTTCTCATTCAAGAACTCGTTGTGATCGTGCAATAATGATGGAGTGTTGATGATCGGCGAGAAACCGATAGCACGGATTCCTTGCTGAAAAAATAACAATAACAAAGAGTTATGACGACATTGATAATTCTAGAAGGGTGTCCACAATAAATGATCATGAAAACATACCGCTCTGACGAAGCGGGAATCGGTGGCTCCGATGAAGATTTCTTTCTTGTACTTGCATCCTCTGAAATTGTCAAAACTTACTAAATGTATTTCACCGCATTTTCTTACTCTTGTTTCAATCCATCATCAATCGCAGCCCAGAATGGATCCTCTCTAGTAGATGGTGAAATCAACTTGAAGTTTGAGAACTGGAAGAAAAAATTACGAAACTCTGAATCCAAACGCAACTTACCTGCTGAAAAAACACCGTGCTAACCCAGAATGTTTTACAGAGAATAACGAAGGTAAGTGATATACAAAACAGTGAAAAGTGCTTTATGATTTTCCCCAACACTACTATCCCAACTACTCTTTTTCTCGAAATTCACATCCGGCTTGATTATCCAACTTACTGTTTTGAAATCGACCGTCGACTTGTCCGCCGGATTAGTTGACTGAAAAAGACATTGGACAAGAAGCAATTGGATAGGTTAGCGGTTGAGGAAACAAAGTGATTGGGTTTAGAAGGTGAGATTGGGGAGACACTGCTATTACCTGCATGAATTCGTATGTGACACCTTCTCCTGCTTCCTTTGCCCATTGATCGACACGAGCACGAACAACGTCTAAGTCTTGAAGAGGAGTTACACGAATATCAATATCTATAAAAGAAACGTTGACTTTATAATTACAATTTCACATACATGCTTCGAACTTCTCTGGCACTACGTTGACTTGCACTCCTCCGTTGATAATCGTCACATTTGAAGTGGTGACATCTCCAACAGTCAGTTCAGGATTTCCAGCCAACAACGCCTTCTGCTCATTTCTGAATTCATCGACACTGGCGATGAGTTTGTGCTGAAAATATAGTAATTGTATTAACCTCTCTGTTGTTGATGACCCTTACCAATTTCTCAACAGCAGTCTGCTCAATGAACTTAGACCCATGTCCTGGGTTTCCAGGTAGTGTGACCTTAACCCACCAGGGGATCCTTTCAGCGTAGAAGATCTTGTAAACGTCATCTTCATTTGCAATTCCCTCGTCAAGCGCGAAGTCGATATTCAATTTTTTGAACTCTTCGGTAACTGCAAATCCTTTCATTCCGTTAATATGACCGATCTCCTCATCTGGTCCCCATACGATATGAATTGTTCGTGTCCATTGTTTGACTCCTTTGGCGAACCAATTTCTGAGTGCCTCCATGTATTGAACTCCGACACATTTCATATCTTGTGCTCCGCGAGCGAAAATGTTTCCTTGTTCGTCCTTGAAAGCGGAATATGGATCATGAGTCCAGAACTCGCGAAAAGTTGGAACAACGTCGGTATGAGAGTACAGCATTATTGCTGGCAGTTCTGGTCGCGATCCTGGGATGGTCATGATGACGAAGAAGGTTCCTGGGGCAGTCTGAAACATTTTCCTTCAATAATCGACATTCAGATCAGATTTAATCTTTATTTCCGAATCTTTATCTGTCATTTCTAACCTCAACAGCTCTTCTTTGAATTCCCAGTTCGTCAGCATACTTGAAAAGGAAATCGCGGCAGGCAACTGAACAAAGATCATTTTATGATAGCCGCTGATGTAACATAATCAATCTTACCATAATCTGGTTTTGGTTGCTCTGTGTTGACCCGAAGATATTCACGGAAACGGGTCACTCCGATATCCTCACTCATATCCTGGAAAATTGATATTTTCTATTGAAAACAGTGGTTTAGTAAATACGAAAAATAAAGAGGAAGTTTAACTGATAAAACAGCAACTGCGGCAACAGCCGAAAAATTTTTATTGTGACGAAAAAACGATACTTGATGGGAGAAGTTGAAAACCAATTTTAAATAGCAGAGACGGAGACACAAGATGCGCCTGTTATCATAAGTGTTGTTCAATTCGGGGGCAGCGAAACAGCCCCAACGATCTAATTTTGAACGAAATTGATAGATGATTGTCTAGAACGCCGTAAATTTATATAGATTCACAAAGGAGAATGGACACGCCCCTTCAATGATAAAACACAAGAACGCACCGAAACTGTACTCATTAAAGGCGCAGCTGGAAAGTTATTTGCGGGTCTCGAGAAGATATCACTAAACCCGTAGTTGAATTTAAAGGAGCATGACACACTACATAAGTTGTCGGAAATTCTGACTAATCGAAACATTCTTATCAATTTCCATAATATTTATTCTTGCTCTCAGGCAGTGTTAGTCGACAAGTCGATTACTTTTTCAAATTAATATTACTCTTTTTCGTCATGAAAGTTGTTTTTGCTTCGTACAGATTGCTTTTTTTAATCAAAGACAATGTTTTCAATGTTTGTCACCGCCCGTTTTCCTTGCTCGCACCTTTTTGTCGAATTTCCACGATTTCCCCAGCCAGACGGAGACAATGTAACTGCGCTCTGTCGTACACTCCATTTATTTCACTGCATCTCGTGTTACTTTCCAATTGGATTTCACAAACATTTCATAATAACCATTTTCAGAAATAAGATGGCTGAGCTCGAATTCTCTGCTGATAATGCTACTCCAGCTGTGCCGATTACGGCAATGTGTATCGTAGCTGACAAAAGTAAAGCCCCACGTGGTTTTGTTCCCGTAAGTCAGATTTCGTAGCTCCGTTTGATTTTCCTGATATTGAGTATTTCAGATAGTAAAGTGCCAAGATGATCAAGCAGAGGCAGATCTTTGGCGAGACGGCTTTTTCACAATCAACCGACAAGTTCGATATATTTGTACTAGCACAGAAATCCCTGACTCAAATATTAAAGTAAGTATTTTGAACTATCCGAAGCCCACTAAAAACTCGATTTCTCGCAGACTCCCGTCCAAGTCATAACCAATCTCATAATTGTTCGTGAATCTGACCCAATTCCACATGGTTATGTAGCAATTGATTATACCGCCGATAGCAGTAAGTGTAATGATAAATTATGAATCATAGAAAAGATTACTTCAGGAGAAAAATCACTGCGAAAGAAGTATGTATGTATTCGAACAGAGCCTCGCGATCGTGTTGTCGATGCGATTGGAGAAATTATAATTCTTGGAAAAACGAAAAAAGTTCCGAGAGATTATACTTCCGCAGGGTAACTGAATTTGAACTCATTAATTTGTTTTATTCAAACAATTTCAGAGATATTGATTCACTTCTCATTTGCTACAAAGTTATCCCTATCCCGCAAACTTATGGCATTCAAACAAGCAATAGCACATCGAATTTGGAAACTCAACAGTCAACAGGTGGTCTTTATCCTGGGCTACAGAATCTCTCAAATTCTACACCTGCGAATCTTGATGTTTCTGGAGCTTCTAGTTCTGCTTTTACAATGAAGGTTAGTAAATGAGTAAAATGTCAAACTAGTTGCGAAATTATTTTTCTGCTCTTTTTCATCATACTTACTGTTTTAGAACGTTGGAATACCTCGAGTGAAGGCCATAGACGGAATCGATTTCAAAGTGAATCCAATGTTCGTTAAAAGTGACTCAAATAGTGGCTCTTCTCAACTCCCGGATCTCTCACAATTCATCCATTTGGAACAAAGTCGATTAGATGATAAGTACAATTACAGTTTTGCCACGGAGCACGCTGTGCTTTCATAATTTTCTTCTGATCCCCAATCTCACAAACCAAACTTCACAAAAATTCTTTCGTTATTTGTACTTTCTCGGCTGCTTCTTTGTGTAAAAATGTAAACTTTTAATTATTCATTATAATTGTTCTAAACCAATATGATTCATCAAAGTGTGACAGATAGAAGAGAAAAAGAAAGAAACACAGAAAGTGAATGGAAATATCACAAATATGAAAAAACCCGAGAAAGATGAAAAGAAGATTGATGCAAAGAATGAAAATGAAAGGATCGAAAGTTTACAATTCGGATTTCTGAAGAATCGAGTATCGTTTATCGGATGGTTTCAGATCCTTGAAGACAGATGGTGGTGGAGTTGTATCGATTGGACGAGCAGACGGAGCTTGTGCTTCGTGATCATCGGTGATTCCACGGGCGGCCTTTGCCTTTGCGAGATCAATCATTCGTTGATCGAGATTCTCGTGGAACTCTTTGTGAAGTTTTCCAGAGTGAAGATCCATTACGAACTGAAAATTTTCGAGGTACTTCTTGTTTGTTCTTTGACCATTTAGGTTAACAGGAAATTTCTTTCAAAAGAGATCATTCGTGTGACTTTCAAAGTTTGCTATCTATTTTAGGGAGTAATTATCTCTTCTTTTTCAAAACGAACCTCTCTCAACTTTCCAGGAACATTCATCTGTGTCATGTCAGGGAACAAATACATGTGTTGGAATGAATCGATTGCAAGAACTGGGAGATCCTCCTTTGTTTTTCCCAAATGTTTCAATGGATGAGCAAATTTGTGTCCATCGGCCAAAAGTGGATTAATTGCTGATCTCTGATCATAAAGTTCTCTTGCAACTGCCTCTCCGAACAGTTTATCCGTTGATTTGTTATCCGGATCACGGAAATAAATGAGGAAAGGCATTCCTTCTTCAGTCAATTCCTCCACATTCTCGAATGTAACTTCACGAACCAATGGAATACATTTATCGGTTACCCACTGTTTCACAAAGTCATAATCGTTGAAGTTTCCAGTGAATTTCGCTTCTTCGTTGTTATCCGGATCGAAGAAAGAGAGCTTATTCTCAGTTGTTTGAGTTCCGAAATTATCAGTTGGTACCCAGAATGAGCAGTCTTCACGGAGGATTGAGGCTACTTTCTGGAAAAAAATTTAAAAATTCACGAGCAATATTAAAAAAAAAGTTACCTTGAGATTAGCGAATTCTGGCCCATCCTTCTTCAACCAAGCTACGATATTTCTCTTCGATTTATCCATTTCTTGATTTAATTGGTCTTGAGATGAGAACTCATTCATTGCAGTTGAGAGTTGATATTTCACGAAGTTTGTGAGAGCTTCCACGGAACGAGTCGATCTGAAACCATCTCCATTCAGAATTCTGATTCACTCTCATTCCAATGTTACCTGTATTCCTTGCTAATAAGTTCTCCATTAACGAACACCTTCATCGTTGGATATTTATTAACAAAGTATTTGTCTCCGATGTCTGCCTGAAGAAAACCAGATATAGCTGAGTACGTTCAGAAGAATCCATACCTGTCGTTGACTGTCAACAATCGCCCAAACGGCAGAAGCTTGTGGATTCTCTTGATGGAAGACACGGGCGGATTCTTCGAAAATTGGTTTCAGTCGACGGGAAAATGGACACCAATCGGCACAAAAGGCGACGAAAACTACCTGGAAAAGAAGTTGATTGACATTAATTTTATATTTTTTGATAGCTGTTGGCTTAATTTTTTATACTAGGTAGCTAAGAATTATTGCATTTTGAGTTGATGATAACTTTTGAACCCGTTAAACTGATATTTGAAAGCTATCGATGAATGGATCCACCCTTCATATTCCTATCATTTTCAAAACAAACTTACCGTTGCACTACCCAAAATATGATCATGATTGGCTGATGATAACTCAACAGCTTCTTTATTTCCTTGAGCAGAAACTAGTGATATGAGACAAGCGACCAGTAGAGGAAGGACGCTTGACAGGTTCATTATCTGAAATTAAAAACAGTTTATCTGAGAAAAAAGAGCAATCTGTTGAAGAAAAAGAAAAAAATGGAGAGAGAAGAAGCAGAGAGATGTAAAGAAACTATGAAGTTTGTTGACAAAAGTAGCCCCCGAGAAAAGAAAGTTTGCTGTTGTTTGCATTCAAATCGATTCATAATTGGACCCATTTCTTCCGAAACATCAGGAAAAAAGAGAAGCTGTTTGTATGGAAAAGAAGAAGAAGAAGAGGATGAACGCGGAGAGAACGAGATGAAAGAATGACCCAAATCGAGGAGATATGAAGACAAAAAAGTTGAAAACATCCCGAGAAGACTTTCGCTAACATACATATCATACATATCCACATTTATCAGTTGGAAAGAGATAAAAATGTGGTGATTTGATTTCCGGAGAAGAAAAATAAGAAGTAAATAGAGAAGTAGGTTAGATTCTAATCTGGTAATCATCAAAAAGAAGGTACATTGAGAAAAAGAAGAGAAAAATAGGGTTTTGGTCCAGACAAAACTCAGAATTTTATAGATGCAGACTCAATTTTCTGTAAAATTTATGATAATTTATTTTGAATTCTCAATAGGAATCCGAATTTTCAAAAGAGTTTTCATTGAAAATCAGAAATTTTGGTTTTTTTTTAAAGATTCTGGATTTGAAATACTGACGTGAAACTGAACAGTTTATTTGAAATGATACTTTTTTGAGAAAAAATCAGAGAATTATTTGGAAAAAGAAGCTCAAAATTGTCTAGACCAGAGCCTCGAATCAGAAAGAAAGTTAGTATTTCAGAATAATCATATCTCCTAACAACTGAAATTGTACTCTCATGCTGAATCTCCTAAAAATCTTCCAGCCATCACGGATTTCTACGCCTCAAAACCGATGAGTAATCCCAAGTATTGCGCAAAAAAGTGTGAGGATTCCGAACTACAAATCGGCAGAGAAAAAAAGAAATCAATCTCGCTCTTCTCTCATTTTAAATTCATTGAATCTATCAGTTAATATCCAAGAGCAAACATGAAATAATACGGAAATTCATGATATTTGGGAATAGTTCCACGTTATATACGGAATCTTCTTTCTGATGGGGAAGGTCAATCGGAGAAAATAGAGGAAGAGAGAGAGAGAGAGAAAGAGGAAAAAGAGAATGGACAAGTGGCCGGTGGTCTCTTTTTCTCTTCTCGTACCTCATTCGAAAGTACGGTATATCGATTGTTACGAGGGTTAGAAAAGAGGGATTGAGAGAAATAAAGAAGTAATGGTAGAGACAAGATTAGTGAGGACGATATACATATTTTGTCCGATTCATGTTGGAATAAAGAGGAAAAAAGAGAGAGGAAGGAGATGATTGAATGTACTACGTCATACAGAGAAGAAAGGACAAAAAGTTAATGATGTGAGAAAGAGAAAAAAGATGAATCTGAGAGCTTCAAATAGAAGTGGGAATTGGCTCATTAGCTCTTTAGTAATGGGTAAGTACGGGGAACCTATTTTCGGACGGAAGAGATTCAAAAAGAACTACAAGTGAATGGAATTGAAAAGATTTCGCGAAAGTTCATTTCCGATGTTTTTGAAGTGGAGAAAAACCTGAATGAACGTTGAAAATTAAGAATTTCAGACGTAATTCTTGAATCCGGGTCGGCAAAACTTTAAACCAGATTGAAATTTCATTACATTAGGAAACAACTTATGTATTTCTTGTTCCAAAAGGTTCTAATGTTTTTTTGAAAATGGATTTATGAATGTAGTGGTTTCTTCAGAATTTCTGAAATCCAGAATTCTAATAAAAACAAACTTCATCTTTTGTGAAATCTAGAAAATAGATTCTACAAAAAATCAAAGAATTCCCCATTCCTAATTTCTGAAAAATGAAAGAAAAGTGGTAAACAATACAGTGAAAGCGGGAAGAAATGACCAAGTGAAACACTCTGAAAACCGGTTTCTTCGATGGGTGGGAAGTACTTTTTGGAGGAGAAAAGAAGAAGAAGATCTTAATTGAAGATACTTCTGGAAGATTCTATTTCCCCTTTTTACTGAAAGACGACCAAAAATATTGAAGAAGAGAAAAGTCAGTGAGATGGTTTCTTCCATTTTATGTCTTTTGATATTTCTGTGTTTTCTGCGGATGGGGGAAGGGGAAAATAAAATAAAAAGCATCAAAAAGTTATTGTTTCGAAAAGGAAAATATATGTTAGTAAGGGAATTTTGGGGAAGAGAAGAATCTGGGAATGAAAATAGAAATAGATTTTCGTCAGAAGGTTTGCATAATTCAGCTCCGAAATTTTTCGAGATACTGTAATTTTTATTTTTCAAGATTCCAAAATCACAAAGAAACTTGAAAGCGTGTGTCAGTTCTGTATATTAATCTGAAAATATCAAAAAAACTGTTTTTCAGCTCGGATTCGTCACTCAATGTTCCAATCTTGTTGCATGTTCTTTGATTGGAATCTACCACTTCCATTTCTTCTCTGAAATTTTTTTCAACTATTAGAAACAGCTTCCAGGTTACGATTTCGCTGGTTCGAAAGCCAATTTTCTTGGGAAAAAAGAATTTTATCGCCCAATTCCCATTCTCAAACTCTTTTCCCATCTTTGTAATAATCAGATTTCCTTCTTCTTCTTCCATTTTTTTTCTTCAAAGGAATGGCGCCAATTTTCGGTTGTGGAGGGGTTATCATCGTCCGAAAGACGTTGCGCAAATATTTGAAAGGTTCGGTTTTCCCTTTGGGGATGGCCACATCGTTTGACAGCACCTTGTGGGTCGAAGAAGTGAGAGAATAGTGATGATAATGGAGAGACGGAAGGCGGTTTTATTATGGAATAGAAATGTGGATGAAAAGAAAAAGAGAGAGGAAAGAAGAGAAAGGTGACACCGAATATTCATTTGAGAGAGAGAGAGGCTCATTCCGTTTTGAAACTCCTGAATTCAAAATGTTTCTATTATTCTAATATTATTCTGGAGTGAAATCCTATGGTGGTCAACTTCTGTTTGTGATTGAGGCTTCGGGTTTGCAGTTACTGTTTTAAAATTGCGAACGAAGACCTGCAATCAGTAATGGAATGGCTTAGGCATAAGTTTTGGTTTCTAGAAAACAATTGATATTTTTGAGAAGCCTATGTCTCGATGATTATATCATAAGTTTAGACAGGACTCCGTCAGAAAATGTTTTGAATAATGATGGAAACGAGTGATAACCGATTGAAATCAGTTCCAGCCACTCTAATTCATGGGCGGATTCAAAATTTTTGTGTGAATTTCATTGAATCCTGTCATTCTGATAGTGAGAAACCTATGACAAAACTCATTCGGTCTAGAGTAAGATGTTTCTTGTCATTTTCATATTCATTCATCTCTACTCGTTGAGAAAATTTCCAATCCATTTCAAACGTGATTTCGAAGAGGATCATGACTGAAAGTGCATATTCGTGTTTAAATTTGAAGAATGTATCTAACTAATTGAAAAAAGAAAACTTTGGAGTCTTGAATAAAAAATGGTTCGGACTAAAATTCTTCAAAGATTTAAAAAAAAAAAGTTTTTTTGAAAACTGAAAATTACGAGTCTTCTAGAATATTATTGAGAGAAATTTAACAACTTTTTGATTTTTCTATCTTCCTTTCTAATTTGATTAACACTTTTCACTTTCACCAGCTCCTATTTTCAGACCATTTTGTTTTCCATTCATTACCTCCTGAGAGTCCAAAATACATTCAAAAACTCATTCCATCTACACCTGAATCTCTACCCTATAATCCACTCTAATCTTTATGATTACATAGACTAAAGATACATCTTCATCCTCCTCCAATCCTTCCTCTTCCTCGTATTATCCAAATGCACCTGCTTTATCCTAATGCTCCTCCCCTCTATCCTCTGCCTAAAACGCCCCGTTTTCCTGTTAATTAGTTGCTTTTCCGTCGGAAAGAGACCCCCGTTGCCGTTAGAAACCGCCCCGTTTCCCAGGAAACGAGACGTCGATTCCGCCTTTTTCGTCAGCTTTTCGCATTCACTCACTTTACTATTTTTGCCATTTCATTTCTACCTATTCTCTCTACTTATTCTTCTTTTTTACTTCTATTTCTTCAAAAAACCAGTGAGTTTGAATTTGTGACGAAAAAGAAGACGAAGAAGACGTTGCAGTGTATTCAGTCAAGCGAAATAAATAAGAAGAAAGGGGTGGAGTCTTAGAAGACTTGATGGCGTGGCACTACTTTTTAGAAAATAAGTGATGGTCTTTTGAATCAGAAAAAGCGAAGAAAATTTTGCAAAAATCAAAGAAAACCCATAAAAATGTAATGTAAAGCGGAAGGTGCTTATGGATTCTGGTCGTCAAGCAACGGGGTTTTATGCACACGTTGAATAACGGAAAAGGTCACATTTTGGACCTTTTCTTCTGTTTGAAAGTCATTCAAGACTACGATTAATGGGAAATTTAATGGTGCTCAAATGGTTAATAAAAGTGGGATACGGTAGGATTGGAGCTGTAGAAACTTCGGGGGCGAGTGTAGTTGGAGTCGTAGGTCAAACATAGGGAAAAGGATGATGTGTAAACATAAAAAACGCTGTAAAGTATCAACATTTTTGACCTTTCTCTGCAACTAAGTTTGCACGCTAGGTCTCTCAAAATCATTGATTGAAGGTTTCCCGGATCAGAAAGTGGTACAGTACCGGTCATAATTATATCAAATTTTGCCTTTTTCAGTTGAAAATGTCCTACTTTGATAGCGTGCTATAGTAAAACAATTTTTCTCACAAAGTAAATTTTTTTATGCATCAAACAGATCAAAAGTAGAACTCTATTTTTGTAGTTGACAACTTCATTGTACGGTCACTCCCTAGCAAGTTACATATCGCCCAAGTAATTTCTCCCTCAAATCAACCAATTTCAATGCCAAGATGTGCGATTGTTGAGCTGTCCCATTTAAAATTGCTATAACTCTCTAGGGAGTGTCCGTACAAAAAAGTTGACAACTACAAAAATGGAGTTATATTTTTGATCTGTTTGATTCAAAAAAAATTTACTTTGAGGGAAATATTGTTTTACTATGACACACTTTCAAAGTTGGACATTTTCAACGGAATAAACCAAAATATGATATCAATTTGGCCGGTACAGTAATTCCAGAAATATATTCCCTTTTAATACAGGCCTCTCGATATTTCGTCCGTAGAGATCTAGAATGATTCATGTCTTTCGTTTCCTTGTATTGTAAGAATTCGTTCTAAAATATCTATAAGAACAAGCACATATTTTTATGATTCAGTGAGATTAGTTGTAGGTTCACTACGCGGAGTACCATCACTTCCTCCGTTGATTCCACGTATTTCCCGCTTGTGTAGATTTACTAGAATCCTTCCAAGCTTACTCTTTTCTGAAATTGAATTCTCAACTCATTCCCCATTCCTCTTCCCATTTTCTGATTTCCTCCCTTTTCCATAATTAAAAACGCAGAAATCCAACCGGAAAAACTGATCTATCTCCTAGTGCTCTTCCCCCAGAAATGGTGCCGCCTTTTCCTATTTCATCTCCTCTTTTCTCCAGAGGACCCCTTCTTTTTTCTTCTCTTTTTTCTCCCTCTCCTACTCATTAATTTGGCGTCTTCGTGCACATCCTCAGGACCTCTTCTCTTCATGCTCCCCCGCCATTTCGTCGCCTTCTCTCCTGAAATCTACCCGAATAAAAAAACAATAATCAATCAATCAATAACATCTTCATTCTCTCAAATACTATCCAATTCCTTATCAGTGACGTGGAGAAGCACAAACACACTCTCTCCTTGACTCTCTATCTCATGCACACTGTCTACCCACTCTCTTCTATTTTAATACTATCTTTTCTAAACACATTAGAATATGAAGCGACCGATAAAAACCGGAGGGACCGCCCACTTTTTTCGTCGCTTTTGCCGCGTTGGCCCCCCACCCGGGGCGAACTGTACACGTCGATTAAACGATTATTGTGCTGCGTCGACTCTTCTTCTTCTTCTTCTTCCTTCTTTTCCGTTTTCTTCTTTTTCTTCTTCTTCTTCTTCAGGATACCAGTAGGCACCACTCGGAAAAACTGAGTTTATGTGTGTACTTGACGGCCACTCGAGCAACGATCTAGCACCATATAAATTCAGTATTTTCGTGGAGAGAGCCAATTTTTTATATTTTTATATTTTGAAGTCTCTAATCAAGGTTTTCAGAGTTAAAAATCAGGTAACATTTCAGAAACATCTCGTGGGTGTAAAGCCACGAGTTCGGAGATGACGTGGCTAGTCATAGTTGGCAAAACAAGGGAATGGAGTAGGCGTCAATCTTTGATTTTGTCTAGAAACATAACACGAGAAACGGAAAATACGAATTTGTACTTTATGGAACAGTTGAGAAGATTAAAATTATTTTGAGTGAGCGGAAAGAAATCACGAAAAAGAATTGAGTTCATGCTTTTTTCTTGGCCGAGCGCTACTTCTGGACATCTCAGAGTTTAAAATTTGCAGCATTGAAATCTCCATATTTCAAAAAAAAGAAAAAAGTGTCAAACATTTTCCTTCTTTTCACCAACTAATTGAGCTAGTTTTTGTTGTAAAGAAGAAGAAAAAGAAGACTTTTCTTCTTCCAATTTTTCAAATATTTAATAAAAGTACTTCTCAAAATACTTGATTCCAAAAAAGGCATCTTCCCTCTACCCCTTTTGATTTCAAACTTCTCTGAAAAAAAACGAAAAATAAGAAGAGAGAAATAAGTGTCACGTGTCGGAGCTCCATTTCAGAGCAGGAAATGAAGGTTTTTGGAGAGAGAAAAAAGACGAGAGAATAAGAAAATGAAAAGAAAAAGAGAGAAGGATATGCCCTATTGGTTTGAATGTTTAGTATGCAGAAATCGGTTGAAACGGAAAAAATAAACTGGAGAGAGAGAGAGAGGAAGTTTATATTGGAGTCAAGGAGGTCTAGAATCAAGAATTGAGAAGGAATCAGTCTAGAGTTGAATATGGAAGTTTTGATTTTCTGATGAATATTATGATCAGTCTCGAGTTGAGTTAGGATGGTAGCTGGAAATTTCTCCCACCGGACAAAACCATCCTTGTCCAAGTCAAGATCCTTTTCTAAAACCTTTTGCTCTAAATGTTTTCTTGTTCACACCGAAAAACAACAAAAAAGTAGTGCAATGTGACCAACTCTTTTCACAACTTCAAAATTCTCTCAATGTCTGAAACCTTCGATTCCCGTTTAATCTGACATGTATTTCTTTGAATTATGCACCAAATACCTCATGACAAAACCTTCACACGCTTGTATATTCACGAGATTTTTCGGAAGTACTGTACCGATTTCTATGATAGAATATAAACATGACCACGTGGGAATGTGGGTTTTGTAACTCCCAGAATAAAGGGATGTCACTGTTGACATTATCACATCACAGATTTCACGTATATCCACACCCACATAATTTATAATTTCAGCTTCACAAGTTTCTATAAATTCTCTAACTTTCCCGCCTCCTCAGTTCATCAGCAGGAGGTTACGCTTATGTTTCAGTTAGAGACTTCTCTTAACTTTCCAGACCGGAAAAATTTCATTATCAGTCCAGCGGAAGAAATAAGTTCAAATGATGAGCAGGAATTTAGGAGTATGGTTTTTTGGTTGGAGTGTTTACACGAGTAGGTACTAAAAAGCATTCATAAAGAGGTTATAAATTTACAGTAACCCCGAGAAAGAGCTTTTATGAAAATGATTTTATGATGAACTACCGTAGTCACCGTAGATCATTTTATGGTGTTCACTTTCAGAGATTTTTTAAAAACAAAATTTTGATAGTCCCTTCAAACAAAATCTTGCTCCATCCATCTCTCAACAAATTTCCCCTCCGGACTTCTTCTTTTTTCCTCCGATTCTGTATAGAGTTGCACATGAATCGAGTCCTTCTCTCTAACAAAAAAGAGCAAAAAAATGTGTTCTTCTCATGAGCAAATGCACTTTTTCCATCGTCAGGGCGTCCAAAAGAAGTCGATTAATGGATGTGCAACGGGCGGCCTCCTTCAGCTCTTTTTGTGGGCGTGTCCTGCTTCGTTGAGCTTTTCTTCTTCTTTCTTCTTTATATTTTTTCAAATGTTTCGAGGTCCATCATGATAATCCCCCTGACATACGCTGATAACGAATTGTTGATGGGAAAGAAAAAAGAAAAAAAGAGAGATAGAAAAAGAAGAAGCAAAAAAGTTCCGAAAGAGAGAAAGAAAGAAAGATGCCACCTAATAGTTTGGGGGGTTATCAAATAATATTTATTGCAGAAACGACACCATCACGAGAAAATGTTTTCATTGCATCGATGTGGTCTGCTGAAATGTATGTTTCAAACTCGCTCTACTGCAACTTTTGAGAAAATGGATTCATTGAAGCGAGGGTTGAAACTTCGAGAAAAACAACTTATTCGCAAACCATGGAGAACCAATGTACCAGGAGTTCAAGATTCGGATGATCTACTCTAGAATTTTCTGATTCAAAAATCATAGAGTATTTACAGAATAAAGTGGGGATACTGTAAAAGAAGATTTGAAAAAACAATATATTTTTCGGAAATTGAATATAATTGCTTTTTGTTTTTCTCTTGCTCACTATACGATCTTCAGTGACAAAATACTTGTCCTCCATTGACAATATACAGTCTTCTGGCAGTGCGTGATTTTCACAAAGGCGCTCTGTCGAAATCCTCTTTTTTTAGTTTCAGTAGAGCGAAGTTGCAAAACTCGTGCTTCTTTAATACAATACCTCTGTTTCTGTGAAAAATCCTTTTCCGATCGTTTCCTTTTAATATTTTCCTTCTTTGAAAAATGTGTCATTTCATTCTCTTCCCGCCGCCGCATCATTTTCTCCCGTGTCCATTCATCTTTTAATGATAAGCAGCCGAATCATGAGAAGAAGAAGAGAATTTATCAGAGATGGTCACGTGTGGTAGGAGGAGGTAACACAGATGGGCGGGGCTTCGTTTGAAGGAAGTTTTGGAGTGATTCGTCATGGAGCACACGGGGAATGAGAGAACTGTTGAAAGGGAGTTTGAATGAAAAAGAAGGAGAAATTTTGAATGAATTTCAACATGATCCAGGAGAAGAGCAAACGCGCTCCCAATTTGATATACCGTTACATCGTTTCAGAATAGAAATCTTGAGAAATATCTTGGATGTAAAAATTAGAATACTGAAAGATCTAGACCTTTGAATTACTTCTGTCAGCGGTTCCCTCGAAATGTCTATTCCAACATTTTCAAAGTGCTTCGTAATCTTATCTTGAATCCACAAGAGGATCAACTCTGAAACAACATCTACTTTTGTTTTTCTTAATTTTTGAACATTTAAATTTAAAATAGAGAAAAATGGAATAAGGAAATTAGTCATCGATTATCACAAAATGCTCATTTTTGCTCTTCGAAGTGGAGAAAAAATCTAGTTCCTTCAGACTATGCTCTAGGTTCATTGAATATAATTTCTGATCACGTCGGGAATTTTCAATTATTTTTGTGAGATCGTATTTCGACACAGGCCCCGCCCACTTTTCGAAAATCATGGTTCTCTTGAGGAGTGGGATATAATTTGAGTGCTTAGGCAGGTTCTAGACGTCTATCTGTTTAAAAACTCTTCCTCTATTCAGTTTCTCGTTCTATCCTATATTTTTGAGTCAAAAAAAAATTCAAATCCTGAAAAGAGATCTAAACTTTTTGAAATGAAAAAAAGTGGAGAACCAGTTTCTCAGAAGTTTTTTTTCCAGAGAGTTCTCCATATTCATCCATCTCAACATCCTCGACTTTTCCTGAGCCCGGGGCCCTGAGATGTCTTTTTTTTTTGCGCCGCCTGCTACTGCTGCGTCGTCTTCGTCGGGCACGGCACACCCTCTCCGCCTCCCCCCATCCGACCACTCGACGTTCAAGAAACAACAGGGCAAACACGGAGGACGGAGAGTATTAGATAGTATGCTATATCAAGAGAGTACTCCGACATAGAACGCGGCGAGAAAGGGGCGGGGCTTGTCCTGACTCCGCCCATCGGTGGTTTGGAGAGAATTGATCGAGGCCGAGACGGAGGGCACGCTGTTGGGAGAGAACACACACAGAGACACACACAACACATACCCGGCCCGTTTGCATGTTTTGGGCTATTTTCAGAAAACGGCCGAAATCTTTGTCTGACAACTCGAAGGGGGCGTGGCTTACAAATTTCGGCCGGATTCTGCGTTTTCAGTGGAAATTTTGAAAATTTTTGAATTTGAAACCGGTTACCACTTGATCTGAGAATTGTTATCACTGATACAGTACGACAATAACAAGCTTCTGATCTTCAGAACGCTCTCAGTGATATAACTTCTAGATTCGACGCCTCCTCTATTCTAAACGTTCTCTTTTTTCTCATCTGACCCTTGAGAAGAGTGAAAACTCTTCTACAGCTTCATCTTTCGTATTTTTTCCGAAACAGTTCTAGCGAGTTAATTTGAATTCAATGAGATGTCACTTGCTTCTAGATTACGATCTTCTGCTGATCGTAATCAAAGTCTTGCATAAAAATTCAAAATTTGAACATTTTGACGAAGATTTGAATGTTGACAATTCTGTTTTCACTTTAAAAATACTGTTGAAGACTTTTTTTTCTTTTGTTTACTTAGCTCATCATGTGAGAATATATAGAACAAAACGGTATTATTGAGATTTTTCGGTTCCACTTCTGAAAAATTCGTTTATTTTAGAAAATCCGAGTGAAAAACGTTCAAAATTCCTGAGAATTTCTGAAAATCTTCGAAAAAAAACTCGTGGGAATTCTTTTTTGCAATTTCTTTTTCGTGCGGTCTAGAAAACTAACCAGGTGGCCGCCGATTTCCCACGCATCACTCTGCCGTCTCTTCATTTCACACACTCTTTCTCGTCGCTTATTTTTCTTCCGCCGTTGGCGCGAAATGGAAAATGTTTCAAATAAACTTTTTTTGCAGAAATGAAAGTAGAACAAGCGTCTAGGTCGCTGAGCGAATACTATACCAATTTATTGATAGAGTCGAAAGGAAAGGTGAGCATTGAGGCTTGAGTCTGCAAAAAATTAGAATGAAAAAAAATTCAGGCACCCCCGAATTTCGACGACACATCACGAGGAGTGCTTTTGGCTCTTATTAAAGAGAGACCGACAATTTGGAATTCCACTGCGAAATTAACGAAAGATGATGTTCTCGCTTCGTTTCAACAGTGTTCCGCTGTATTATCGAATATGGATCCGAGTTTTGGAAGTATGTTTTAAATATTTTAATAGGAGACTAAAGAGACCTTTAAATTGAGTGAAAAAAGATAATAAAGTGCAAGAAACTATCTAAACTCGTTTTTAAAATTAAGCTCCGCCCATTTTCAAGCTAAACTCATATAATTTAATGTATAGTTCAGCTGGGAATAATAGGGAATAACACAATTAAGAAAGTAACTTATTTTAAGCTTAAAAATTCAAAGTCATCACAAAATCTGAGTATCGCACTTAATTTATGCCAAGAGTGCACATTTCAAGAAAATATTCAAAAGCATCAATATTTTTCACCCCGCTTATTCGAATAACATCAATCTTTATTATTGAGATTTTGTTAACATGAAATGCGAATTGATGACAAAAATATAAAAACAACTTCTTCGTGCCTTCCAAAAATTAATTAATTTCATTGTTTCAGTATGGGCAATCATCGAGAAGTGGTGTTGGGCCGTGGAGAGTTTTGTGAGATGTTCGATGACGAATCCACCATCGGAATGGCGATACAATAATACTTTAGAGTATTTGAAACCGTTTGCAATGATTCATTATCCATATTTAGGGTGAGTTCGATTTCTTCAAATTCTTTAAATGATATTCTGATAAAACTAGAATTAAAAAGTATTGGTGTGCGTAGATTTTTCTCTCCAAAAAACTATCATCATCATCAATCGCACATCGTTTTTCAGATGTATATCAAAAAAGCGACGGAATGAATTGACAGAGATGTACGCTGATCCTGAAATTTTGAAAGTGTCGGAATTAACAGATGATTTGGAATTTCCAGCTGGAATTTTTCGTGACGAAATGCACGTTTTCTCCGGAGAAGAGATACTACTTAATAACGAATCAGAAGCGAATTCGATAGCAAGAACAGTTGGACAAATTATCAATGTAAAGCGAAGAGGGAGGCCTTCTAAAGCTGATAAAGTTTGTTTTTGATTTTCAGAAATGTTCTACATTTTTTCTAAAATCTTCTGATCAAATATCTTAATTTTCCAGCGTTCCCCAGTCGACCAGTTCATAAACCTCACTCCTCAATCTGCTCAATTCCAAAAACTTCTCGAAGTGAACGGAACTGCATCAACCTCATTCACAGCTGTATCATTTCTCGAATCCGATGCTCCCGATGATCTTGGATTCACCCCTGCAATGTATAATGCTCTCATCGAAATGATCCAAGAAACACCTCAATTATGGCAAAATGATAATCCGAATCGAAAAAATGGAGAATTACGAGATAAAAATTTTGACGATATTTCTAGAAAACTTATTCTGAAATTCAATGGCTCTTTGGACATTCAACAATCGGAGAGGATGACTGGATCTTTTATCAGAAAAATATGGGAAACGCTGAAAGAAAAGTTTCAGAGAGAAGAGAAGTTGGATAAAATATCACAATGGAGATACTATCTGGTTAGTTCTTGAATATATATTTTATTCATAAAAGCTACCTGTAGACCTTGAAATTTTTGTCATAGTTCTTTCACAAAACAGTAGAATTCCATGGTCCAGTAGTTTCACGGTCAAAATAGACATATTGAGGGACGTCATTCGAGTAGAACTATTAATCCATCGGGGTCATCATTAAAATTACATTTTGAAGGGAGTGGTAACATCAGATTTGAAACAAATAGGTGTACTTGAGAACGATTTCTCTGAGATTTGAATTTTCTAATTCTTGAAAGAAACTATTTGGAACCTGTCTAGAGTTGCTTGTATCCAAAGGTTCCCATGTGATTTATATTTCTTGAAATCTTACTATACGAGCTTTTATTCAACCATTTTTTCGGGTCACCATGACTGATTCTCCTGTGCACTACGGATACAACAGCTGCATGCCAGCTGTCATTCTGGGCGCCATCGCCCTTTCACTCAAAGTTTTTTTGGAAAGATTTTTACATCATCTGGGTCGAAAAATGAGATAAACAAGATCTAGCATGTTAATTACGTTACCCTCAAAAATATTTTCGGAATAATCTTATTCTCGAGAATGAGGAAAAACGAGAGGGGGCGAATACGACGGTCCGAAATAGGCCAAGTAAACGGGCGGGCGAGAAAATAGGTCGATTGTCGACGCAGCGACTGTGTGACCTGAATGCAGAGGGCTCGAATGAGGTCATACCTCGACGGAATACGGGGTGGGGAAGGCCGCCTGGTTATACTTTATGACCTGAAGGCCACTTCGACACAACCCATGGTCAGTAATACTCGATTTGTGAAACCGTCAAATTGTTTTATTCTCGGAAAAATGTTTGGCATTGACTTTGAATTTCATAGAAATTATTTAGACTAAGAAAACATTAGAAGTTAGCGCTTCGTGTAAGATTATTCCAGATGTATGGATTATACGATTTAGACTAAAAATATCATTTTAGTGCATCTGAACTTGGAATCCGCTTATTAGATCGGAATCTTATATATTATGCCAGAGGGTTTTCTATAAACTGTTTTAGGTATTTTGAGCCACATCCTCGTCTCGAAAACACCTAGACTCCGGCCACTTTCTTTTCATTACCTATCAATTCTCCCTTCCCAACAGACATCTGCTATAACAATAATAACTTTTTTCAGCCGTTGCAATTCCTGTCGAATCGGTTGATGCCAGCCTTCCTTCTCGAGAACGTCTTTATCAAAAGTGAAGGTAAGCGAATTGTTACAGTTTTCTCTTTTTTCTGAAACTATAAAACCTTGAACTTTCCTTTCATTTTCACCTCTCTCTTTTCTTTTCCATTCTTCTCATCCAGTAGTCAGTCTCTTCTTCTTCGGTTTGGAGACCCATGTTTGTTGTCATCTTCTCTTCCGACTCGGCCTGCTTCTTCGTGGGAACCATCGTGGGAAGACGCTCCGGGGGCCTTCAACATATACGTAAGAGACCAGAAGAAAGGCCTTCGCTTTTTGAGATGGGACGTTATGTCCTCCCACAACTATTCCCTTTTTTCCTTCACATACTCCTCCTACTTTTTCACCCCTTTTTCCATTTTCTTCGCCCTTTTCTCTACTCATCATGAGTAAGATTTGCGCATGGGAAACGTGTGTAGCAGCTACATTTTGCACCGGAATAGATTTACTTGAGAAGCGAACAAAATGAGGAGAAGAAGAAGAAGACGGTGATGATGCACTTCCGTTTCATTCCACATTCCCGTGTTCTTTTTTCTCTCTCTCTCTTCTATTTTTTCAGGTTGCTAATGCACAATCCCTTTCGCTTTCAAGCCAAACCCCCAAGAGAGTGTTAATTTTACCTTCATAACAAGTTATTTTGGAGAATTAGGTAGCATTTCCAGTGGGCGGAGTCGACTATTAATGAGAAGGTTTGTGCTGGAAACGAAGAAGAAGAACCAACTCGTATTGAGATTTTTCGTTCTAGAATTTTCATCTCAGATCTCACGAGGTGATTTGTCAGTTTCTGTTCATAATTATAGCTTCAAATCTTCTCTGTTCGAGAGCTCATTTTTCACTTTCTTCGCCCCGACCATTATTTCTGTTTCCTATCCGTTCTTCTTCGCATCCATTCTTCTCTTCCCGTCATATCCTCCCACTGCTCATCATCCTTCGTGAACATCGTCGTTGCCGTTGACATCTTCCGACGCCTGGTTTCATAGTTCAGTGGTTGTGTTTGGTAGTGGTGGTGGGTCTCTCCTGTCTCGTACCCCACCCGCTCGTCCGTCCGCATTTCGATTTTCCCACCACATTGTGTCTGATGGCTCGCCGAATTGTGTGCTCTCTTCGCTCACCGTTCCCACAATATTCGAGTCCTGCATGGGCAGTCTCATCGTTTTGAATGGACGAAAAAAAAACGATAGGCACAGAAATAGGAGAGCAGAGATAGCTCATTCCTACTCGATACTCAGTCTTATACCTGTATGTACTCTTCTCATTATGAATGTTAGACTGTAATGCTTTACGAGTACCGAATCGCTAATCCCCAAGAGAAGTAGGTCAAGGTGTATCGACCTTATTTTCGAAATTTATTACATCTTTCTCCCCTGTACATATAGGAGAAAATGAGTGTTGAACTGTGAGATATCTGGAACAAAAGCAGATGCAATGCAGCTGGTTTCGATACTACTCGAATGCTTCATGCTCTCTGAATATAGCCGTTCTTCTAGAGATTTCTCCATTTCCTTTTCCAAAAACAACGTGTCACTTTCCCGTGGGAACTCACTCCTCTTTCCAACTGTATTCTCTCTTTTCTCTTTCCTTTTGCATACAGAAAGACACCGTGTGAACCACTTCATACCCTCCTTCATCATTTCACACAGTGATCATAAAACCCAGAGAAAGACGAGCAGTTTTCATGAAAAAACGAATGGAAACATACACTTCTTTCTCCCTTCTTTCTGATCTTTCCCGCTATGGCGATTGCTCCATGACTCGTCGTTTTGATAGAGGCCGACACCCGCACCCTCTTTTTTCGGTCATTAGCAGAAAAGATGAAATGGACAAGTGCTCCCTCGCAGAGGCTCCGCCCACTTTTCACCTCTCACTCTCGCTCTACTCATTCACAGACAATGATTTTGGCGAAATGTTATTCATAGTGCACTTCCCACTCATTCTCATCTTCATTTTCATTTCAATTTCAATTCACTTCTATTTTCAGACCCGTCGACCTCTACCGGTCTCGTATCACGAGTAAACGTGGCTTCCCCGGCAGGTTCATCACAAAGTGAGGATTCAAGAATGGCGACTTCATCGCCAGCGAATGCCACACAATTCGTGTCGAATGGAAATAAATCCATCAAGACAGTTCTTGATAATCTTGTCGCCAGAAGTATGAAAGAAGAACAGGGATTGAATGGAATCTCGATCATTCCAACGACTCAAGACTATTCGGAATTGAAGCAGATGTTGGAGCAGAACAAGTTAATGTAAGTTGAACCAGTGCTGATTGTCAAGTACAATGTTGCGTCAGTTTCAGAAAAGTGGAAGGTGAAAATGGTCCACCTATGAAGAGAGCAAAACATGACAGTGGGTCATCACCACCAGGAAATTCTCGAATGATCGTATACAATAATGACACGAGAAAAGCTGCACAAGCGGTAACATAATAATCCTGAAATTATCATGATCCCGTTTTCTTTCAGCCGATAGCCACGTGGGTTCCACCGAGAGAAGATTTGGCGGCGAAAGTGAAGGAAGAAGTGATACAGACACCTCCGCAAAAGAGACCACAAGCTACTGCAGTGATAAAAAGTGGAATACCACTCGAGAGACATTTGAAAAAAGTAAGAACTCGTAGAGCAAAAAGAACTATAACTCCAACCCGCCCCTCAGATGTTTCAGCAAAGTCCAACAATTATTCCAACTACGGCAGCCGCGTCGATTGCTCATAGAAATGGAATTCTCGGTGGATTGAATGCAATGTCGATTCCACAGTCTGCCCTCCAACAAGCTCTTCTCAAGAAAATGGAGCCACCAACGACGATGGCGGCTACGATGGCAACCATGGCGTCGGCAATGCCATCAGTGTCGGCACCACAACTTCATCAAGCTCAAGCATTGATTAATGGAGCGATGAACGGAAATTCGGAACCGGAAGACAAATGGACACTTTTAGGTTTGTTGCATTAATTGAGCCCCTGACTGTTTCGATTGAGTTGACGAGTGATATGATGATGTTGGTTTTTGCAAATAGGTCATGTTGAGGCTTCTTCTGCGCTCGTACTTACTCTTAGAAGTCTTATTTTCTCGAAACTTTTCAATCTTACAGCCTAATCCCTGGCACTTTTTGATTAATCACTTCACGTTCTAGATGTCTTACGTCATGCCTTTCTATCTCTTCCCTATCACAATATGTTTTTCCAGGTCGAATGATTTCAATGATTGCTCGAGAAGTAGAAGCCCGTGATCCAATGGCAGCTTGTGAATTGACGAGAGATATCCAGCAATGCCTCTATCAATACAATTCGAAATCTCTCCGCCCGAAAGAGAATAATTCCCAATAATAATATGAATAATGCTCTTTATTTCGAAGAATCCTATTCTTACTCATTTCTTTTTCTTTTTTAATTCTTCCTCCTCCCTCCCCAATCACCGTTACGTGTACATTCACCCGTCTCTCTCTCTTTTCGCCTCCAAATGGAATCCCCCTTTTCTCACGTTCCAAAGTTTAAACTGTTCCATTTTAAGGTTAATTTTTGAATTAGGTTACAACCTGCGCTCATCATCAACACCTCTGTTTCATTCAATTGCATTTTTTCAATGATTCTCATGAAAATTAGATTAATCTAAAAAATTGTTTGCTTGCTCCGAATGACACGAAAATTTTCAGAGAAAATACAAATTTCAGCCAATATCTGGAATTTTAGGCAATTTCGGGGTACGATACTATTGCTCCGCCCATTTCGAAGTGTGTATATATATTCAGATAACATGAAGATCACACTATGTGGGCAGAAGATTTCGGACGACGAATGATACGGTCATAAAGTTTGGCATTTGGAGAAGAAATAGGGTTTGAATGAAGAGGAAGAAGAAGCATCTTTCGCCATAAGAATTCAATGATTGTTTTGGCTGGAAACACTTCTGATTTGACGTCTTCATTCTCCTTTTTTATTCAAAGTCTGATATTCTTTGAACTCTGATTAGAGGAGGTTTTCTTCATTTCTGGAGAGTGAGTTTGTAGCGAAATACAGAAGTTTTCAGCTCCTTTTACAGAGATTTCTGGAGAGTGAAGAGCAAAAGAAGAAAAGAAGAAGAAAGTTCCAAACAGTTGTTTTTCTTCTTTTTTCAAAAATATTGAATTTTTCAGTACTTTTCTGAAGAAAAGCGTCGGTATTCTTTTCTCTTCTGACAGCTTACTCTGCGAAAATTGGGTGACGGAAAGTCTGCAATTGAACGTGACGGTGTTTGCGTACGGGGCATCGACTACCGTAACCGGTGTCTTCGGAATTTACACCATACAAAAAAAAGAGCAGGTCCAAATCCTTGTCATGTGATATGATGGTCGGATTACTGGATGAAAATTTAACCAAATACTCTTTTGGTACAGGTGTTTCAGCCAGTCCAGACTATACTCGATTTCCTTCTCTACAAAAAACAAATTTTGGCATTTAGGTAATTAGCTTCATTCCGTCATCTTGTCCTTTTAATTGACCTAGGAAATTCCTTTCTTGGAAGGTTAAATTCGTCAGAAGAATCACATTCCAATGTGGTATCGACATGGTTATTTTTTCTGCTGTTTCTGAACTTTCTGTAACAAATTGATCCCGAAGGTTTTATTCGCATTCTTCTCTCCTCTTCTCCGTCCCTTATTAACCCCGTCATCTTGATTTCAAATGAGCCTTCTTCTTCTTCTTCTACTGCTCCACGTCACCGTTTGACATATTGTGAATCCGAGAGCCAACGTCTCCTGGACAACATCGTCTGCCATATGAAGAGAGGGGGAGGGCACCGCCCTTTCGTATAGTGTCATACCTGTTTGACAATTCTTCGGCCAAGTCGATTAGCATTTAAATGAGTTTTCAACCCATCTCTATTTCTCTTTTTCTTTCTCAAGTTGATTTGATTATGATATAAAATGTTCGCCTCTCTCATACGACCGATGGATTCACGTTTATTACAGTAGACTTCTTCTTTTTCTTATTCTCATCTGAATGACCTCTTCTAGAAGATTCTTCCTTCTTCCTAGGAGCCTGATCTCTCAAAGCTCCGTAAGATTTTCCATGTTTCCACTTTACACTCTTCCGATTGATTGTGCAACTTTTATCGTGACTCACTCTCGCCTCTTTTCATCATTTCATTTTTCTTTTTCTCGCTTTTTGCAACCGCCATTTATCATATGACGTGGCAAATCACTCGAGAGGGAACGGACTGAACAGTTGTCTTTTTGAGAAGAGAGTAGGTGGATATCCTCTAAGATAAAAAAGAAGAAAGTTTCATGAAATTCTTCTCGTGTTTCTTTTCTCTCTTTTTCGTTTTTTCTCACTTTTTGCTCTTACCTGGATCACTCAAAGAAGAGCCAACATCTTTAGTCTTTTACTGGATATAGAAGTTGTAATAGGAAGGTTTTTGAGGCAAAAAAAAACTAAAATTGCGTTCTGAGCAACTCCAGTTTGTGATAGTTTCGAAGAGGTTCCAATTTTCCATTATCTTTTTTCAAAGTTAAAAAAGTCAGGGTGCTCACTGACCATTTTGAGTCAGAGGTTACTGTAGAATTCATCATCTTTCCTCTCTTCCGCATTCTTCACCTTCTACACCTGCTCTTTGTCATTTTCCATTACAGTTTTCCTTCCAAATGACTCATTGTGCAAGTGACACTCCGTACCCGTTCCCTTTCCCCCAACCTTTTTATTTCAAAGGTCACCAAACTACAGTTATTTCCAACTAATTGAAAAATGTGCACTTTCGTTAATCTCTACTTTCACAACTTCCGTTTTTTTTTCTGCAAAACGTATTTCGAAAAGTGCAGCCCCAACAATAAATCTAAACAATTCCATCGCCATTCATTTCTCTTCTTTTCAACAATTTGTTTATGCGGGTGGATGATGATTCTCACCTCTTCTCCTCTGCTCCGATCTGCTTCTTCTTCTTCTTTCCAAATGGTTTATGGCTCAATCGGTCTTTCGTTTTGTTAGAAGGACGACGACCTTCGTTTATGACTCTTGTTCTTTTCTTCTTTTTCTCATATTCATATATCGGAATGGGGTGGTTGCACTGTGTAATCAACAGAAGAAGAAGAAGGGTGGACAATGCGCCAAGAATATGTTAAGCAAGAAGAAGCAGAAGCAGTTTTCAAGTTCAATCTGTCTTTCGTTAGGTTTTTTCTGCAGAAATACGAGTAGGTGTACTCAGAAATCAGTTCGAAACCTCTGCCACGAGAGTTGTTATTCAGAATATGATGAGCAAATAAACAGAGCTTTTTTCTGCTGACCCATCGATCCTTCCAGCTGTTTCTTCTTCTTTCTTCCACAGCTGGTAGACTTCTTTTTTAGAATTTTATTGAGTGACCCCAAATGACACGGACTCCAGCTGGCTCCGTATGGTTTTTTGCTGGTTTCGAAACGAAACGAGGTTATTCGTTCTCTTGACTGGTATAGATTTCATTCGGTATGAAAAATTAGGAAGTTAATGAAAGAAATCAGATTTCTTGGAATCTTGCTGAATATTATTAATCTTATCGAAAAACAAGATCTCTAGATAACTAAGATCACATAATTTTTGTGAATTTTGAAGAGAAATTTATTATAATTCAGCAAAGAAGATCCCTCTTCTTCATTGCCCTTAAATTTCTAAAACTCTCCAGACGAAACATTTCAAATCCTAATCCGATAATGTATCTTTGAACTATAGTTTTCCGGTTCGAATTTATATTTGAACTTTAAATTTTGCTAATTTTTAAAAGCTTTCATGCCAGAGAAGATAAACATTTTGAAACAAAAACATGAAAACGAGAATCAAAACAACGGTTTTGATTTCAATGGAATTTTCTAGATTTTTTGGTTGTTTTGGACACTTTTCTGAATCGTCAAAAACCATATGTCTCTCTATTACTTGTCACTATTTTCTAGTAATGTGTCAAGTTACATTGATCACTTTTTATCTGAAGAGGAACGCCTTCTTAACAGAAAAAGAGACGATTCTCGCTTTTTATTTGTCTCTTCGGGAATCAAACATCCCGTGGATCTCTTGTTTGTTATTCCGAATTCTGAGTCTCCTTCCATCTGAATCACCCCCATTTTCCCAAATGCTCCCTCCCTCCATGCTAACTAAAATGATGATCGACCACCGGATAGAATACTTCAAATTTCCTGTCAAATCTAGAAGAATTTCCGTTTGTCAAAATATCTTTTATCTTTTATCATCTTTCTTCAACAACTTTCTCCTCTTTTCAAACTTCAAACCGTCCGTTTTATGGACGGTTTGAGGTATGCAATTGAGTGAGGTGTCTTTTCACTTTTTGACCATTCGAATTCCTTTCGAAGAATCAGAAAATGATAGTAGAAGGAATGTTGAACAAGGCTTGTTGGTGACTGGTGCTTAGCTCCAGGATTCTTCGCATATTCTTGAAAAAAATCAGAATTTTTTTTTCAAGTTTTAAGAACCTGAAGCTAGTTTTCACCTCACTTAACCTGACTTTTTATCTAGTATAGGTAAGATGTCTGGAACTTTTTTTAACTGTTCGTACGCTCGTGGTTTTATATCTATTGGTTGCATATAGTTAGGTTGTTGATAGGTTCTTTGGAATATAGGTTTTTAATTGAATATTGTGTTTTTGGGTTAAGGTTCTTATCGCTCGCTATACTTTTCCGGTTTCCAGGCGGATATTAATAACTTAGAGAGTGTGTAGACTGTTCGATGGGCACTAAGAGCAGAGCTTTATTTGTATATTTGACAATTTGTGTTCACAGGTTCTCTCTAGAACGATTCATTCAATTGAAGTCGAATAGCTGAAAATCTTGATTCGTTCTGCCGACTTAGATTCCATCTATAGTAATTACACAATTTTTTAAAATCGGACAGTACTCCGCGACACTCTCATTACGTACTTTTTTGCCCCAATACTCTCCGTTTCCAGCCCTCCCATCTCCATTTCCTACCACCCACTTGACATTCTCTACCAATCTTTTTCCCTTCTTCCAAATGTTTATCCATTCGTTTCCATTTGTGATACATCATTCTTATATATAAAAGACAATTGGGCGTTGTCTGAGGCACTGTCCGCAGCGGTTTTGGAAACAGAAGAGAAACTGAGCCAGCGGGCAAAACCGAACTGGCGTGCTTTGGACAACGACCGCCGCTTTAGACCACTCGGCCATGCGGGCACATTTGAAAAGAGGTGCCCACGTGAATGAGGAGATACCAGCCGGCTCAACCGCCGAAGGCGGGGGAGACAGGCTGGTATCCTCATAATCCCTATTTCCCTTCCAAATGACTGAAACCTTAGATGGCATTGACTCATCCCCTCACTCACTTTCCTCATCTCTCCATCACCTTTTCCCATTCTTTTCATTCTTATCTAATTGCCTAATTGAATCATGTCAAGGAAGTTAAATGAGTCTTTTTTGCTGTTTCATCTCAATCATATCCATATGTTTTCGGTGCAAACCCCCATCTCATTCATCAATTTTGGTCTATTCCAACAGATGGAATGGTAGTACATCAAAATGATGAAAAAGTGAAAGAACAAGAGGAGCTGCAGCTGCAGAATCCCCACTAACTCCGCCCACTTTTTTTCTGTTTCTTGCCATTCTTACAATATTGTCTGTTGTCCGGAACATTACAGAAATTTTTTTTTATATGAAAACAATCGTCATGCTGAATGAGTCACAGTTCTACAGTTTTACAAAAGGTCAACATCTTTTCTCTTTTTCAGTTTATTCTAGAATCAGTGTCTGACCATTAGGTTTGTAATGAAGGTACTTTTAATAGTGTGTTGCTTCTCGAGGTTCAACAGTTTGATTACACTATTAGAAGAGAGAGAAAGAGGCTAATCGTTCGATTCGCTTCTCACTTTATTACGTTTTGGTTTCTTTTTGTCTATAGTTCCATTTTGAGGTAAAATTTGTATTTCAAGTCTCGTCACTTTTTTCACTATTTTCCAGACAAACCTTGAATTAAAATTAGTAGTAATAGAAAGTAGTAAATAACATTACATTTCGTATTTCGACATTTTGTGGGAAAAAATATCAAGGCATCTGAATCACGGTTCTCAGCATTTCAAGTTAGTCAAATATCACAGGGAAATGGATTTAAGGAAATATTTGAAAACTGGTTATTCTCAGATCAAAATGTTTCTCTCAAGAGAAAATTTGTTGGTTTTTGACGAACTGTTTCACTGTTATAATGGTGGTTTTGGGGGAGTAATGCGATAAGATTTGGAAATGATAATCAAAGATTTTTCATAAGAAACATCTGATTTATCATGGTTTTAGGTTTAAGTTGTAGCTTTTTCTCAAGCTTCAGTCCACCTATATTCCTTATTAGGTACAGAGTGCTTCTGAAAATTGGAATTTCGGAATTGAGACACCTCGAAACCAGATTTATGGATTCCGAAACTTCCCATCTTCGTGTTTTTCTCCGAACTTCTCCTCCCGATTTCAGACCTTTCCCTCTGACCTTTTTGAAATTCCTTTTCATGTTTTCTTGCTCTCACTCGACCTCCCAAGTGCGATGTCATAAACTTCTTTTTATTATCTCGAGAAGACGCATGTTTCTTGTGAAATGTTGCCTTCGTCCAGCAGCTTCTTTTCATCGAAAAGATGAAGAGGAACACGAAAAAAATTCGAATGGTTTTTCTGTTTGGCGGCCACATTTCTCTTTGTCTTCTCCTTCTTTTTTCCCCGTTTTTCTTGTTCATCTAACCCGTGAACTTCTTGAAAAAAAGAAGAGAAACGAATAGATCATAATGGAGAAAAAGGTTATTGTGATAAGAGAGAGGAAGTGTTTCTTTTCGATTTATTCTCTCCCAGTTTCCCATCAGTTTTCACTTTGTTTTCAATCCTTGACCAAGGATATTTCACCCCGCAAAAACTTCATTAGATGTCACCTGTAGATATCAAAATGTTGATTTTCTCTTGTTTCAGTTTGTTTTTTCTCTTTTTCGGTGTCTTTTTAGTCTTGAAACAGTTCAAAAAGGAATGACCTTGTAGACCTCACAGGTTAATTCGGATCGTTCTCGTCTGACTGTTTTCAGTTAAAGAATTCATTGGAAATGATTGGTTGTTAATGATATTGTATCACGATAGTTAACTTTAAGAGTGTGAAAAAGTTAGAGTCACTCAAAGAATTTCAGTGTAAAAACACTGAAATTTTTAGAATTTTGTACTTCGACAGTGCTTCGAAACTTTTAACTCTCTAGAAAAAACTCGTAACAAAAAGTCGTAAACTACAAAAATGAAGCTTCAAGTTTGATCTACCAAAGCTCCACGGCCTCGTGCAGAGGCCCTTTCAAAGTACTGTGCGCAGTGCATTGAGAGAGGCCTCCGCTGGAGGCCGTGAGCTCTAGGCCGACAAACTCTTAGCGTTATTCGATTTTTTTCCAAAACTGTAGATTTGTAAATTTCTTGGATTCTCGACCCCTAGGAATACCTTCATTATCAATTTCACTACAGTCCTCGTTTCCAAATTTCAGACATCATCTTCCATTCCGCCTCATGACCCAAAGTTCCTTAAAATTCAGAAAAAACCTTTTAATATGCCTTTGAAGTGTGACCGCTTCGGTTTAATTCGAAAGATTCCACATTTAGATATGATGTTGTTTTTATGAGTATGATACGATTAGGTTTCAATTAATGTTTCCAGTCAGATGTTCAGTTCAAATATTCCTTCTCTCTTCACATGACCCTTTTTCACATGACGACCCCCACTCTCGATTGTCAGTTTATTATTATCCCTCCCCTCCCCCGTCCTCCTCATTTTCTTCTTCTTCTAATATTTTTTCCCACCAAAACCCAGTTCGTCGTTCCTAAAATCGTCTCATAACATCACTTTGGTCATCAGATTTCCGGGGTTCAACACTCGTTCCAAGATTTTCAAAAGTGATGTTAGAAGGAGAGGAAATTCAAAATTAGCAAAATCTGGAAATCGAAATGAACTCGTGGAACTCTGTGATGTGATGATGATTGGATTACATTGAATTGATCTATTGTCTCTTTGATCCATTGGATTACGGTATCACACTTCGTATTAGGGTTTTGAGGCAGATGCTGTGAAAGATATTCTTCTTTCAGAGTGTTTAACTGATTCTTCTGTAATTGAAGTCTCTCAAATTTATCTTATTCATAAAAAAATACTAGAATTTTACTTTTGCGTTTGAAAACATTTCATTCATGCACCTGATAATCCGCGACACATCGACCGTCAGTTTCTATGACCTTGTGAAGACTAATCTAAAAAATCTCAAACAACAAAAATGGAGCTCTATTATTTATTCGCGATCATTCAAAACTTGAGATCATCGGACAGTCCGTGACTCAGTGACACCTTCTGAATGTTACTCTTCAAGTCCAATCTGACAAGTGGACGACTTCTGTAATTCAAAAGTGAAACATTGTAATTGATAATTAATGTATTCATAAGGTACAGTACCTTGTACACTTTCCCTTTCTCTCCCCTCCAACATTCCACTAAAAGTGAGTCATAAAAGTAATATGCTCTGGTCATCTACTCTTTCTTCTGATGACATACTGTCCTTCTTTCCGTCATATTCTCATTTCCAATTTCCTTTTCTTCTTTCTGTGACTCATTTCGGCAACATATCCATTCCGTTCTCCGTACAGATTTCTTTTCGAAACTCGATCATGTAATGAGCTTGCACACAAAAAAAGAGGGACAATGTCCTTGACATCGAAATGAAACTGTTATGCAACTTGGCGCTTCCCTCCTCTCCACTAAACTTTTGTCTTTTCTCTCTTCTTTCTCTTTTTCCTTCTTCTTCTTCTTCTACTCGCTACAGCTCATTTGAGTCGAACAATACGGGCGCCTCCTAGGAAAAAAGCGAGAAGGTCGTACCCCCCGAACGACTATTTTTGAAGAATGAATTGTTTCTTGGGAGGTTAAAATAGATATATATCTTTTTGTTTTTAGTGTTCGAAAAGTGACGTGGACATCCATCCTGAATTCCCTGCAGCTCAGAAGAATTCCAGGTCACGACCCAATTCAATTACTTTTCTTTCGTATGAACTTTCGGGGTGGAATGAAGCTCAAATGAGCTATTCTTCTTGACTTGTTTTTGTTTAATTTTCTCCTCTTTCTCTTCCTATTATTGAGCCATTGTCATCGTCGTCTCAATTCTAAATTTATTTCAAATATAAATATAATGGCAGCAGAAGTTCTCTTTTTTGATCATTAACCAACTGTTCCTTCTTTTTAATTTGCAATCGAAAAGTTGGGTTCACTTCCGGCTTCATCCTGACGTGAGGTTTATAGTTTGATTATTCGGAAGTGTATTGAAGTGGTATGAATTATGTAATCTCGCTCTACCGAAATCCGTTAGCGTGGAGCCCACTTGTTACATCTGTGTTATGCTAATGAATTTTCTTGATTCTACTTCAGATAAAAGTCTAGTAAATCTCAAATCCAGTACATTAACCTTCTAGCAATAAAAAACCTGAAACTGGGATCTGAACTCTGTACCTTACATAAAATTAGATATGCAATAAACACTTTTTATTTCCAGAATCGAAGAAAATGAGATAGAAATCTAGACTCGTGGAATAAAATTATCTGAAATCAAATTAGATAATTTTCAGCATGAGGTCATAAAACTTTTCGAAAATATCTGAGTCAATTTTATCTGTTTAGATTAGACTTTCGAGTTTTGATAAATTCCACCAACTGGTTTCTATGATTTCACATACTCCAACGTTCATTTTGATTCCATTTTTGACTCCAACGGAAATCAGATTCAGAATCGGAACTTGACTACATTTATGCTCCAATTGTAGTTGCAATCCAATAATAGTTTCAACCAAAGATTCTCATGATTTTTCCTGGAACCTTGCTTCCAAGAATCTCTACTTTCCACCCCCTCTCGTAACCTATCCGTTCGTTTTTCTTCTTCTTCTTCCCCGTTTTCTGAGTCAAATCAGAAATGCCATTTGTAACGATGTTTGCTGACTTTTAAAATGTTGCCAAACAATACATATATCGGTGAGAATCCCTTTGAAATTACTTTCTTCTTCTTCCTTCTTCCTTGTTTCTTCTTTTATCTTTTTCAATTAGTACACAACAATATTTGACCTTCTCTCTTGTTTTGAGTGAGATGCTCATTTTTTAATAAAAAATGAATACAAAATTGGTGCCTGGCAGAGAGCAACACGAGGAATGACGTAGACAAGACATCTGACTTTAATTTTGACTTGGAATTGGAGTAGAAGTAGGTCAAATTATGGGATAAATACTCCAAAATAGTGTCAGAAGGGGGGTGTCATTCGGTTATCAAATTGATAGATAAATGATCTTTGAGTGTGAAAAAGTAGGGTGACAAATGGAGAAAAAGTTGTAGTGGTTTATCATCTCTAGTTGTTTTTTTATAGTGTCACACGTCAAATCATGATTCGGTTAAAGCTAGAGTTGAAAGATCTAGAAATTTCAGTCCGGCAACGTCGGACATCACAAAATGCTGTCGGTTCTGTATCCCTTTTTGAAAATGGTCTCTGAGATGGAAAAAAAAAACCAAAAACCTCATTTTCCACCGGAAATTAAATGAATTTTTGTTGTGAACGGTACCTATACTGTCTAGCAATAAACACAATTCAACATCTGTCGAGCTCTAAATTTCTTAGAATTCAGTCGTTTCTTTTACTTTCTCGAGAATCCTTCTACTTTCTAGTTTCCAGAGTTTGACCAGATGAACATCTGATTTTCTAAAGACATTTAGTCTCTGAATTCCGGATTTCCAGACGAAATCACGAGTTCAAAAATGTATGAGATCTGAGAATCAAGAGTGGCACATAAGGATCAAATCATGAAGATTCATGTGACCTCTATTTCAATGTCAGCTGAGAATCATTGAGATTTGAATTCTACAGATATGTAATTGGTCCTCTGAATTTTATATTTCACATAAATCATTGGCGATGCGAATTTCCAAAAAAAAGTGACTCGTGAAGTTCTGTAAGATTCAGAATATCTGGTCATTGCAGAACTTCTGTTCTCGAATTTGTGAAGACTCAAATCAAAAAAGAATTATCTTCTTCGGCCGATCTCTGTTATAAACTACAGTCGCCTAAATCCTTCCAGAGACCATCATACCAAGAATCCAAACTATTTCTGAGACCTTATCTACGTGACAATCCCTAACTTTCCCACCGTCTGCACCAGACCGTTCTCAGGATTTGCTCTCTATGAGAACACTGAAAACCCACGTCATTCCCCTATTCTCACCTGATAATTTCTCCCACAGTTTGAACTATAAGTTCGCCTTTTCTCTTCTTCGTCACCTCCAGCTCCCTTTCTCTCTTCGAGAATCTAATTATAGGTAAGAACTTCTTCGTCTGAGAACCTTGGACGAATCGGTTCCGCCTTATTCCTCCTCGATTCATTGTCGAAAATGGATTCATTCCGTTTAGGATTCCATGCCTTCTCAATGTTTATTTTACACTCCTCTTCCTTTCTTTTCTCTTCCATTATCTGTTTTTTTTTCATTTCTGATACGGAAATAACACATTAGTTGGCAGTTTGATGTGACCCAGTTATCCCTCCCCATTCCTGCCACATCATCAGAGCATTCGGGTCGAATCGGAAGGGGGCGTGGCTTGTGTCGGCTGAGGGATGCTCCGCCCCTTATTTGCAAAGATCCAAGAGCCCCGAAAAGAATTTCATTCCATTTTTTATTGAACGCAGTTGTTGGGTCACCACTTTTTATGAGTTTGTGGGCGGTTTTAGTGACCTTCATTTCATAAAAATAGTAGAAGAATTCAAGAAGAAGACGTTGTAGTTTCACTGAAAGAAAAGAAGATGTTACTGCTCTGTTTCTGCTCCGGAAAGATTAGTTTCTGACGTCTTCTTGATCTATTTGATTCAATATGTGATTTTTTTATTTTTAGAATTCCAGACTTTGCAGAAGCAATTGGATTCCGATCTTGGCTAGCAAGGAATCAAAATAAGAATGAGAATCTCATGCTGATCGGAATCCATGACCTTATCTTCAAAGGACTATGATAATTGACATCACTTTCCATGTTATCACACAAAAACTACTACCCATGTCCTTTTGTTTTTCAGAAAAACACAACAATCTACCCAACCTGACCTCTATCTTCTCTTTTCTCACTTTTACTCACCTTCTCCTTATCCAATTAACGTTTATGACCAATCATAAAGGTCAGTTTGTTTTTTAGAATGTCCAATTAATTTTACAAGTGTGAACGACTTCTGACACGTCATCTCACTTCTTCATGAACCATTCTATTCCTTGGTTAATAAAATGATGTAATGTCAAAGTAAAAAAATAAGAAAGAAGAAGGAGAAGACCACCAAGAAAGAAGCGAGCTGAATATCTGATATCATTTCATTTTAATAGAAGCACTACTCACTTTTCTCCTTCTTCTTTTCTCATGACCTTACTCTTTCCCATTCCTTTTTTCTTCTTTTCCCGACCCCTTTACCTTTTTCGAACGTTTCAATGTATAATTACACGCCTTTTCTCTCTTCCTAAACTCCCAATTTATTGAGAAATTCCGTTTACAGGCAATCAACACTTCTCGAAACAACGATGCAACTCTCCGTCGTTTTCCTTCTTGTCGTTCTCTGCTTGGCCGCTGTCATCGCTATTCCAATTAGTGATGGTGAGTTCGAAAGCTTATCAACTCGTAGAATCTAATCATCCCTCTTCCAGCATCCCGTGCTCGCCGTGATGCCGTCTCGGAGAAGCGTCAAACGAAGTCTCGTTCCGGATACATCCGCTTCGGAAAGCGACGAGTCGACCCAAATGCCGAACTTCTCTATCTCGACCAACTTCTTCTCTGAATATCCATGAGCACATCACCATCGACACCCGCACAAACACCTTCTACTTCTTCTTCTTCTTCTTTTCCCGCCAATCGAAATCCACGTCATCAACGCCGTTTTCTTTCTCTGCGTCTTATCTAGTCTCTCTCTTTTCTAAACAGTACATCCCTTCTCTTCTTTAAACTATTCAGAATACCATCATCCCAGTCGTCAAGTCTTCATTCATCGTCTGAATATATTCGTTTCATATTTCTAACGAAGATCTCGAAGCGTCTCTGATACCAATGTCTCCCCCCGTCTTTTCGCTTCTTTTCGTCGTTGCCTTCTCTCTTTTTTCTCGGCTCTTTTCTTTCAATCAGCCCACGCATTCTTTTGTTTTATTGTCGCATTCCATGTATTTTGAAATCTGAAATACAGCGAATAAAAACGATTTGTTGCTTATCTCAAAACTATTTCTATTTGACAAAAGTGTAAACAATACAATTCACATGGAAATTGGAAGATACAAAGTCCAATACACAGTTTTTGGATTCTGCACAAGAAAGACAATCAGAAGGGAAGTATGAACAAGATTCCAGTCACACGAAATTTTGGTCTGAATATCTAATACATAAATGAATCGTGAGAAGCTGTACAACGGTCTTCATGAATATGCTCAGAATCAGACTTGTATCTAACCGATAGACACTACCGATACCAAACCCAAATCGAGCACTGGATGAGAGAAAAGTTTTGGAGCATTTGTTTTAATATCGCAATTTTGTGTGAAATCCTACGATACCTGGCCTTTTGTTTTTTTGAAATTAGAATGTCAAATTTAGAAAACAGATGAGTACGAATATCGGTGTCATCCGCAGAGTGAAGTAGGCTTCTTGGTGGAGCTTATGTTTTTCGACGTTTTTGTACATAAACTGTATTAATTAATTTCTGATGGGAAAAGCGGAGAAACCATTGGAAACGGCTTTCGTCCCGAACTCCGACATCAAGAACAAAAGCATAAATAGCAGAAAATGGCTATAAAATCAAGTTCAAGGTCTTGTTTTACAGTTATTTTTAACAGTTTCAGGAAGTCGTTGTCGGAGAATCGGAACAATATTTTGTTTCAAAAAATAATTGTAGACAAAGTTGAAGATTCAGAACACTCCACCGAACTATGAGCAGTTTAAATAATTCCAATTTCACACAATTCAATAATACAATTATTTGTTGGGTTTTCCAAATAAAAATTTTGTTAAATAATGAATACCCGTTATTGAATCTCGACCGACCGGCCCGATTTTTAACAAGTCTGGTTTTTTGAACTGTAGGACTCTATGAATTGTTCCGATCCAGGACTCGTCAACTATTTAAATCCATCACAATTATCGCAAGCCTACATATTATGTCTACAGCTAATCTTCCGTAGAAAGAATAAAAAGGAACCAAATTCTTATTTTTCTGTACTCAGAAGATTCCAACACATTCCCCATCGACTAAGTAACTCTGGAAATGATTCAAACATAGTTATCTCCAAAAACACTATTTTTCCCAAAGATAATGCAATCAGGATAGCCTGACGTGTAGGTGGACAACATACTTCATTCAACACCGGATTTATTTTGACAACATGGCGATTCTTGACGCCATTCCGAATATGAGTCAAGTTTCGATTTTCAATCTTTGCTCTTCGTAAGTGACAACGAAGACTTCTGTAACAAAAGAGAAGAAGAAAAGCTGAATAACAAGTCAAAACATGTAACACGCTTTCTAATGAAACCATTATTTGGTATTCGTCTTGAATTTGTGTCTACGGCGAGTCTGGCTTTTAGCGCTTTCACAGCTCGTTATCATGGTCAGTTGCTTCGGTTTTTTGTTCGTTGTTCCAGAACTTCGATTATTTCAACCCACATACTAACAGACTTCCAGATATTCAATTATTCTTGTAACATAATTAGTTTCCCTTTGTTATACTCAAACATCTAAATTGCATTTCAATCTTGAAGTCTGCAAGAAAAGTGACAAATTCCAGGTTATTATTCTTATCGAAACCGTTTTTAATTTTGTGTGGAACTGACTAGGGAAGGCCTCCAGGTGACCGTGGAGTTATGAGGCGTGACCTATATCAATAGAAAGCTGAGAAAACGCTAATTCCAAATATATTCAGTTTTTGCCCTCGAAGTCTGGTTTTCGAGAAAAACAAGGTCAACGTTTGGAAAAATGAAGAATTATTGTCTTTCTGATACGAGAATAATGTTTTGAAATCTTGTAATTTTCGCGTGTTAGAAAGGTAATAACTCTCTATTTTTCCGAACTTTGACTTTATTTTTATCGAATGCCAGGCTTCAAGGGCAAAAACTGATTATGTATTTGGAATTAGCGTTTTTTCAGCTTTCCAATGATATATGTCAACGTTCCATAACTCCACGATCACCTGGAGGCCTTCCCTGGTGAAGTAAGTTATGAAACCGACTACTTCCTCCAGTTTTTAATAAATTTGCTTCGTGATAATGTGTTTCCTTCCCTCTTTGTTTCATCATAACTGTGCTCATTGTCTACCTTCCGTGTTGAAATTATTCTCAAAGTTAATCATTTTTGAGATTACATCGAAAAAATTGAGAAAAAGTATCAACCGTCAGGATTGTTTCTTTCTCCAAAAACTGATTCCCCTTTATTGAAATCGAAGATTAGGAAAGTGGGCAGAGTCAGTATGCACTGTTTTCTTCAATTTCCCTTATTGGCATATGCACGAAGGAAATGAAAATATAATCCAGAAAAAGTTCGACAGATCAAATAAAAGTATTCTGAGAATAAAATTAAATGCTTTCAGATTAAAGACTGGCCTCTATCGACACTTTCGTAATATTGTTTCACTTGAAATCAAAACAAGGTGTCCCTTAATATTCTAATCAAAGTGTAGCCTGGACTACGATTAAATTCTCTCTCTTTTTATTCCTGGAAACACTAAAAACTACACTATTTGTGATAAGTAGCTAAACAACATTCTATATTAGTAACCTAATTGTGAGAGCAAGTTATTTCTTGTTTTCACGAGATTTTCTTCCCATTTCTATGTACCTTTTCTGGTCAGGAACCTCATGCTCGTTATTCAAAATCTCATTGATACTTCATTACCTTTTTCTTTCTCGGGTTCTGACTTCTGTATTATTTCCTCTTCCATTTTTTTCTTGCAGGCCGAAAAAAGTTACAGATGACTGATTTCTCACTCTCAATTATAGTTTTTGTTCCGATGATTTTTTAAATTTTTATTTTCTATTTTCGGAAGTGAAATGGAAACGACAGATCAAGTCAAAGTTAATCAGCCGAATCGAGTATTCTCTGATATTCTCTGATTTAGCAAGGAATAAGCATGATAATTACTTTCCAAAATTTCCAAAATTCCAAAAAAATTATTTTCTCGAAATAGGAATCAAATCAACGAAGTCACACAGTCTTTCCTGAAATTCATTTTAGTTTTATTCTAATTTCACTTTGTTCAATAAAAGAATTCTCAATCGGACAAGTTAAAACAGAAGAAAGTGGGCGGAGTCTGATTCCCTGCAGAACATAGGGACCAGCGGATCTGTCGGATGCTTATATTGATCTATTTCAGCGCCCGCTGTGCTAGTTTTTTCTTTGGGAAGAAATTCTGATAAATCTGAAAAACGGTTGTAGTTAAACTTTCTTCAGTCAGTACAAAGAACTTCCACAAGTACAAAGTTTCCAGAAAAAAAACAAGTTGCCTTTTCTTGCAAAAACTTGAACCATTTGTTCTCCCAATTCCCACGAAATACAAAGATTTCGTATATCTCCAACATGACGTTGTAAATCATTATTTTTTCAGATTCGTTGCAATTATTTTGTTTTGCTTCTGAACTTCAACAACATTTGAATATTACTCTCAGAATACATTCAATTTCCCTAAAACATTTCCGCGGAAGTCGTCTATTTGATTACGTTTTTCTTCTCTCTATGTTTCATTCTCTCTCTTTTTTGAATTAATTTAATTTAGCCCCCTTAACAACTGACTTTTTGCTTTTGATTTTCAGTTTTTCTCGTACTTTTTATCTCGTTTTCATCCAGATTAAACTTGATGAATGAATCGAAATCAGTGATAACAAACGATGAATTACAACTTGATTTCGTTGGAGTCGGTGAGCAACTCTTTCAGTTTATTCTATCAACAGCTCAATCATATTTTCCAGATCCAATTGTTTTTCCAGTCTATAGTAGTGATGAATATTGGGGAAGAGAGGTTCCATACGCAGTTTTTATTCTTATATTTTGTGTATTTTTCATAATTCTTCAAATTCTCGTAATGAGAGTGATGATAACAGATAAAGACTTGAAAAAGTTACCTGCATTTCAAGTGAGTTGAGAAACAATTCATTCAGAAAACCAACTTGAATTTTCAGATAATGTTTATGATCTCATTTTTCGATACGATCCAATTATTTGTTCATTTAACCGCTGTATTTTATATTTTGAATTCTAAACCTCATTTTGGTACTGTAGACTATGTAAGTTGATGTTTCAGGAGTTTATATTTCTTTCTTTCATTGATCTCTTGATTATTTTTCAATTCTTTCAGTTAATTGGAGCGGTAATGAATGCATCTTGGGTCTCAATGCTCATTCTCAGTATATTTCTGAATATAAATCGTTTGATTTCCATAGTTTTTCATTTTAAATCTAGTCGAATATTCAGTCCGGTTACTATGAAAGTGAGTGTAGAAGTCACAGTAAATCGAAAAAAATAATCGAATTTCCAGATCTATTTTTCTCTGATTCTCGTTGTCTGGTGCATCGTCTTCTTTCTGAATGCATCTGGATACAGTCATATGGTCTATCTGTTACCTGCTTACACGTGGCATTATGCCGTGAGTCGAATTGTGAGAAGTCCATTTCGTGTTAAGCTTTGAGAGGAGCTCTGAGAAACTGCCCGAAACACAAAAATCGAATTGAGATTTTCAGGCAGCAAATCCATTGTCTGCAACACTGAGATCAGTTAGTGCAGATATCTCATTAGTTGATGTTTTATTCTCCCTTTTTGCTCATTTGTCTATATTCACTTATATTTATTTTGTGAGTTCATTGGCCTTAAATTATCTTAAATAGAATTCTGAAATTACAGAAAGCAGCGATGTTATCCAAGAAAGAATTAATTCTGACCATTCAAGTTGTATGTGTTTCAATGTTTCATATTATTGGATATTTGACGTGGGAATATTTTCCAATTCCCTGGGAATTACCGATTGGAGTTTTCATTGGACACGTTGTTTGGATGGTTTGGAATGCAATTAATCCAATGTTATATGTCTTGATCAATCCGTTAGTTTTTCCGCTTTTTTGTAGGAAATTTGGGAAGGTACAGTATCGGCCAAAAGTCTATCATATTTTTTCATTTGAAAATGCCCAACTTTGAGAGTGTGTCATGGTAAAACTTACTGTACCACAAAACAAATTTTAATGGGATCAAATGGACTAAGAGTAGAACTTCATTTGTGTAGTTGTCAACTTGTTTGTACGGACATTCCCTAGAGAGTTGTGATCATTTTAAGGGCTCCGAAAAATCGCACCATTTGGCACTGAAATTAGTCTTTTCAGAGAGAAATTACTTTGCCGATATGTAACTCTCGAGGGAATGTCTTTACAAAAAAGTTGTCAACTACAAAAATGAAGTTCTACTCTTGGTCTATTTGAGCATATAAAAAGTTGTTTTGTGGGACAGTTAGTTTTACCATGGCACATTCTCAAAATTCGCCAATTTCAACTGAAAAAGGCATAATATGATAGATTTTCGGCCGGTACTGTATTTAGAGAGAAATCTCTTTTTTGAACTCGTTCCTATAATAACAGTGTCTCATTTTGTTCCATATTTCCAGACGTATTCGAAACTTGGTATTAGCTTCAATTGGAAAGCAAACAGAAGTCAGTGGACGTACTCTATTCATCGCTTCTCATGTCTCCACTGTCCGTCAATCCGGGTCAAAACTTTGAGAATCGTCAACACAAAGAAAGAAACAATTTGATTACAAGTAATAAAAGAATCGACTTGTCAGTGGCATCTCCCCCAACCAATAAAAATCTTATCAATCGGTCATTCTGCCATCAATTTCGACTGTTTTTGACTGTTTCATAAACACAAAATATTTTCCATTTTTATCTTATCAATTGAAAAGAAGAGACAACGAAGAGAGCAACAATGTTCATATTTTCAATCAGTAAAAATGTCGTTTTTCAATGAAAAACTTGTCGATTTCTGAGTGTATTTTATAGATTTCAAAGTTCATAAAATGAATTGGATACTAAAAAAGAATCACTTAAAAATGCATACGAGGTACACCATTTTCTTCTTTTTTCTCTCGTTTTCTTCCTGTGATTATCCACATTTTCTATTTTTGGGGTGGGAGGTTCTTTTCGTTTTTTGGTGCTTTTTGTTCCTTTCCGCGAGGAAGAAAAACATATAATATTCGTTAAAAATGTTGGAAATTGAGTTCTACAAGACAATCCACTTGATCCAGTATATCGACGAGTTGTTCGAAATGGCCGAGGAGAAAATGCTTGGTGAGTTCTTTTTCAGAATTCTTTTTTTAAAGATTCTTCTAAAATGAGAATTGAAAAATAGTAGATTCTAAAGACATTCTCATTCATCACGTCTTGAGAAGCTGACGTGTCGAAATTCCAAATATTCTTCTATTCCAGCAATCATATCTGTCTCGGACAAGACAGGACTGATCCCACTTGCCGAAGGACTCGTATCCGCTGGTCTGACTCTTGTTGCTTCTGGAGGGACTGCCAAAACAATCCGTGATAATGGAATTGATGTTCATGACGTGGCAGATATCACAAAGTTTCCAGAAATGCTTGGTGGAAGAGTGAAGACACTTCATCCGGCAGTTCATGGAGGAATTTTGGCGAGAGATTCGGAAAGTGATCGAAAGGATTTGGAGGTGAGAATAAAGATTAGAGGGAAGAAAGAAGAACTTCCGGGGAAAAGGAAAAAAATCTTTGTACTTGGAAAGAGAGATTTCTTTACTTACTTTAATCGAATCGAAAGGAAAGTAAAATAAGGAAAGAGATAAAAGAAGAGGCGACAAAAAGTTGGTCCATTTCGGATGAAGACGGGATTATCTCGTGAAAAAGATGGAGACAAAGGAGGAGAAAGAAGATTAAAATACGCTGGGGCTCACTCTTTCATTTTGTCAGCGACTTCTAAATTTGGAGAGATGGTTTCTTAGATTTCGGTTAGTGACGAAGAGTTGAAAGTTGAGATTTTCTGTTTTGAGAGTTTTCGAACCGGAGCTATGGAACTCAAAAGATCTAAAGACTCTTTTTGTTTTAAGTTTGAATTTTGTGTTGAATTTTTTGTTTTTTTTTAATCCGCCTAACTAGGGAATGGGCTAAACTGGCCGTGGAGTTCAGAAACGAGATCTAGCACAATCGAAAGACAATCGAATTCTGAAATCCGTTTTCAAAAATTGTTGAATGGCCTTCAGAATCCAGATGATCTGGTCTGAAAATCTAAATTTAATACATGTGATTAGACCATTCCTTAGTAAGATGAATGTTTTCAACGTTTTCGATATAAACGGCCAACTTCAGAAATCGTTTTCAGCTATGGGCATTGCCAATATACGATAACTCGATTTCAAATACCACAAGCTTTTTTTATCTCAGAAAAACAAAATATTTCAAACTTCAAACTGTCCCTTAACAAAAAAACAATGATTCCGTTCTTTCGAATGACGTATTGCACCCAAAAAATGCATCGAAAAGAACACTGATTGGAATAGAAATTGGGGTTATTGTGCACCGAAAACATCTCTCTCTCTCTCTCTCCCTCTCTCTCTCTCTCTCTCTCTAGAAACTTGTCTACGTGTGAGATCCCGTATACCGCCCGTGTCGATTCAATTACCTCACACCAACATCTTCTTCTCCTTCTTATTTTTTCAAAAACAATTCGATTTGTTTCTATTTCCTTTTCGTCTCCTTCTTCCAGAAACACAACATTTCATTCGTTTCCGTCGTCGTCTGCAATCTTTATCCATTCAAAAAAACAGTTCAATCATCAAATTGTTCACTCGAAGAAGCCGTTGAGAACATTGACATTGGTGAGTTTATTCATCCGAAAAATCGAGGAATTTCCCCTTTATTTTTTGTTTTATGTTGCCATCTTCTCTCCGTTTTCCCTTGATTTCAATTCATGCACTTGACTTATTTCTGCTCCCGTGACTTACGACTTATTTTATCTTTTTGGACCAAACAGCCAATTCTTCTTCTTCTTCTTCTTTTTCTTTTCCCTTTCTCAAAATATTAATTTGATTTGTTCTGTGAAAAGAACAAATCTTCAAGAAAGAACATCAAAAAAGAAATGTTTTTTGTATACTTTTCATTCCATGTGGGGGAGTTGAAATGAGAAAATCTCAATGAGTTTATATAATCTATGATCGTTTTTCTTTTCGTTGAAAGTATCAAAATATGTTTTCATTGAGAAATATGAGTTCCGTCTTTGAGAAGATCTTCAGTTTTAAGTACATAAAACTTTGGAATATCAATGTTTTGAGTTTCGCGTTCATTCGAGGAATTGAATTTTTATAAGAGTTGAGTGATTTCCAGCAGTTCGACTCTTGTCCTTTTTGTATTTACTCTGACAGAACAAGCCCTTTCAAATGTCTTGCACCAAAACAGAAGTTTTAAAATATAAATCGAAAAATCTGATTCCACATAAAACCTTGAAAATTTTCCCTTTGTGGTGAGTACGGTAATCAAAACTTAACGAAATCTGTTGGATTAAAAGTCATTCCCTCCGAAAAAACACTGAGCAGATCAAAAGTTCCCACTAATAAACCTACCGTAGTCCTTTTCTCCATTCTCTCCTGACGTCTTCCCCTTCTTTCTTCTATAGTTTGAGCCCATCGAGCTTCCAACATTCTTTGATCGGACCCAATCAGATTCTATCTAATTCATTCTCATTGTCCTTACCTTTTCATCCATTTTCTTCCTCTTCTTTTTGCTCTTTTGTTTCATCAAATCTTTTACCTTTTTTACCCTTTTAAACTTCCCATTCCCAATTGACTCCGCCCTTTTGTTTTCCCTTCTTCCCTGTTTTCCAGATCCATCCATTCTTCCGTTTTTCCAATTTTCCAGATTTGTTGACTGTATATATATGAAAACCATAGAGTAAATCCATAAAATCTGTTCCCATGGGAGCAATTTTCAGCCCATATAAAGGTTCCTTGTTTTTCAGGAGGAGTCACTCTTCTTCGTGCCGCTGCGAAGAATCACAAACGTGTCAGTGTGATCTGCGATCCTGCTGACTACGATCATATAATTTCGGAGGTAAGTGAGGGAGTCTACAGATATTCCAGAGCTCTCAGAACCAAGTTCCCAATTCTTATCCAAATTTTTTTAATTTTAACATTTTTCAAACCCGAGACCGTCATTTTGGTTTATTTGTTAACCCAAAAACAGAAAAAGAAAAGGAAAAAACGGCGGGGCGGCTAAAAGATTGAATGAAATATTTTGACACGCTCTGCTCCGTATGTTCCTTGGGAGCAATTTGTCGACTGGAAGAAGACCCCTTCACCAACTGACTTCTTCCCCTTTTTTAGAAGAATATCTCAAGAGAACCAACACTTTTATAAATGAACAGAAACACGACGACGTCATAAGTTTTTAAACGAAAAGGTTTTTCTATTTCTTCTTATTTTCTGTTTTCTGTCGAACCTCTCATAAATTGGTCCTTTGAGAGTTTCAAAACAGAACGACACTCATGATTTTGTCGAAATTCAAACGAATTCTTTCAGTTGAAATCGGGAGGAACAAGCCGTGAACGTCGTCAACTTCTTGCCTTGAAGGTTAGTGATTTCAGAGGGAAATTAATGAAGATGTCACTCGAAAATCTCTCTTTCCTTCTTCTTCTTCTTCTCTACTCTCAAATTCCAAAACGATGAGTAAAATGAGCGGAAGAAGGGGGACACAACCCGGTAATAAACTTGGTGCAGAAAAGAGAAATCTGATTTTATAGAGCTTCCAACCGACGGAAAACTGAGGAAAAAAGAGAAGGCGTCAACGAGTTTTTGTTGCGTCCTCTGTTTTCTCTTGGTGTCAATTGACATATTATAGTAAGAATTTTTGGAATTTATATGGATTCCGTAAGGGCTTGAATTTGTTATATCTTACAGTATATAAGATGTGTACATTTGGGAATGGGATTTTTAAAAACCTATTTGATTGAAAAACTGACATCTTGGAGAATAAAGTTTTGAATCTTTTTACAATTTTAGAACCTAAATTATTCTCCAATCTGATTCATTTCTTCTTTCCATCTCAAAATAGTTAATCATTTTTAGGTTTTTTAACGTTTCGGCAGTGGTATGATTCAAAAACAACGATTTATTGAACTTTGAGTGAAATTTATCTGAAAAGTTAATCTGGAACCAGGGAATTCTGAAAAATATAATAGAAAGAAAGAATACTCTCTCGTCCAGTCTTAACTCGAAAATCTGTTCTTTCCTACCTGCTGAAACTTCCAGATACTTTCAGTATTCCCTAAACTCATTGATCATTTATTTCATTTCGATCAAAGTTTTCTACTAACGTCATCAGTCTCCCCCACTACTTGAAGTTCTCTCTCTTTTCAACACAATTTCATCAATTATTCTAAAAAGTTCACCACCTCTTCATCCACCTTTCCCCCTCACACCCATTCCTTCCCTCAAAAAAACTTTGAAATTCCAAACTCAAATATTTCCTTTTTGTTTTTGTTTTCAACCCCGCTCGAACGAATCGAGGAAATGAGATGGTAGAAAATGAATTTATTAAAACTTCCGAACCACTCTCCTTTTCTTTTTTATCCATCTTGAAACAAACGAACCCTCTCAATCTTTCTCTTTTTTCACTTCAAATTTACAAAGTAACAAAAAGAAAAAAGAAAGAAGAAGAGCGGGGAAAGTGCGAAACTTTGAAAAGTGGATGTGGGCGGAACACATAGAAAAAACAGAAGAGGTTTATCAATCTCACCGTTTTTTGAGCTCTTCTGGGACGACGTAATTCTTCAGACTTCCTCCATTTTTCACGTCTTTTGCAGAGTTCATTCGAATCTGAAGTCAGTTCTCTAATTCTAGAGTTGACTTGAGGATAGTTTTTAAACTACAGTAGGATAGCTTCCTCATTCTCACGACATCCATAGATGCTTTTAGTACTGACTAAATCTAAAGTATCAGAAGACCATATTGCTTCAGTGCCATCAAAACACAACATTTTTCTCAGATCTTTCTCAGCTTTTAAGCCATTTCAGAAGACGTTGTCTGACAAAGAAATAATCGTCGCCGCAGGCATCTTGAAATCGAAAGATCGAATTTTGATTGTTGTTTTATTATCGAATAGACTCTAGTTTTCTGAAAATTTTACTTTTCTTACATCTAGATGTGAATCACAGCGGAACGTACTAACTAGAAAAGATTTCCTAGTCACCGGAGTAGTCAGAAGAATGACCTGTACACTAATGATATGTAACACATGCTAGGTGCTTTGGCGACGTTCTATAAAGCCTCGCTTTAGAAAAAAACAGAAAAAAAAATAGACAGAATTTAAAAGTCTCCTTACTTGGCTCCCATCGGTAACATAAAAAATCTGAAAACACCTGTAGAATCACATGTAATCTTACGGATATAGTCAACTGTAGAATTGACTTCCCTGGCCAGCTTACAGATATAGTCTCAGGTGGGATCTATTACTCTACGCTCATGAACTTCCAGTTGAATCTTACCAATCTATCGTACTCTCAACCTAGTTCAAAAAAGTTCACAAAATGTTCCATCTCCTCCCTTCTCCTCCCTTTTTGAATTCGTTCAAAAGTTTCAATTTGACAGAATGTCAGATGTCAAATAAGACCAAAGAAGAAGTAGAAGGAGACCCCCATCTTCTACTTCTCAACTTGACACATCTTCTTCCGATTAATTCCAAGTGCTCATTGCTCTTCACTCCTCTTCTGCTTCTTTCCTGTCCTCAGTGTCCAGCAATTTCCGTCTTTTGTTCTTCGTCACAGAGCTGATCGTCGAAGTCTTCAGAAGACGTCGACGCCTTCTTCGATTCAATTTGCCACCAACCTGATGTGTTGTTTTTATGTCTGAAAACAATCTCTTCCACACCGAATTATCTTGACAAAATCCGAAAAAGAAGAAGAAGATTTCCTGTTGTTTTTGAATCTTTGCTCACCAGACTGAAACTTCCAATTTCAGAATCTTCTTCTTTAAAATACATTAGTGATCCCCCTTTTCCTGTTCCAGTTTCTTTATTTCTTGAAATTCTGGAAGTCTTATTTTTGTAAAAGTGAATGATTCAGAAGTGTTCTTGGTTACGGTAACCTAGGTTTGACTCTTCGTAGGATCCACAAGTTATATAGAAGTTCAGAATGACTACCGTACTCACCAGGAAGTATTTCTTCGCAAAATAATCTTCTTGAACTTCTAATCTGAACCTCAGAAACCACTGAACTTTTACGTTCCGTTCTCATCCATTTCGTTTTTTCTCCTCCACTGTTTTCCTTTTGCTACTGACCCATTTCTTCTCGTTTTGCTCTAATCCCTCATTCTCATCAACTTCGTCGTCCAGTTTGCTCTTCGTTGTCCTTGGACCCAACCCGACCTCTGTCTCTTCCCGTTTCTCCTCCTATTCTGTTTGGAATTTCAACGTTTTTCGGTCGAAAGGGACCCGCACTTCTCGCTTCTATCGGTCATAAACTTTCCACAAAAAAGGGAAGATCCAACGACAATTGAGGCAAAGTTTCACTCCTCGTGTGCTTTACCAATTGCTCGCTTCGTTGTGCTCCTATCTCTTTCTCATACAATGTTTCCCTTTTTTGTTGAAGGGCGACGACGACATTTTGAAGAAAAAAAGCAATTTGGACAATCAGGTACACAAAGTTCTTGTGTCCCTTTCCCTCCAGAATCCTTTGGGAATCACTCACTTTCTTCTTTCTTGCCAAAAACTTCCGAAATCTAATTGTTCGGAAAAGAAAAAATCGCGAAACACTATGAAAGAAGTGAGCATCACGTGCCGTCTTCCATTCGTCAGTTTTCTGTTTTGATCAGGCACAGTAAGATAAGAAATTGTAGAGTTACGGTGAATTTCTGGAGTAGGATACTGTAGTTTCTGACTAGTAAGTTTTTCTGGATATCTCATCTGAAAGTGTTATCTACTTGTGATAGGTTTTTGTGCCTCAGAGAGTCAGCGCTACCCCAAATCAGTCCCAAAATTGTCTGGCTGAAAAACGGATATATCTCAAAATCTTTTGGTTCTAATTTTTAAAGTGTCATCTTGAGAATTAACGGGTCCAGCTGATTCGACAAAATCAAAAATAGCAAACTACTCTCAAAATCCCAAAAACAAGAAATTGTATGTGTCATACGAACAGTTTAGACTCTGACAGATCCTTCATTTATCTAGAAAAATTCAGCTCAAAATTTGAAAACCTAGATTCCAACTTTCTTCTTGTCAAGCTTAACCGTACACTATTAGCGTTATCCTGAATCAATTTCAGGACGATTCTCGATTCCTTATAATTTTGGTGGTTACGGTAAACTGCTCCAAAATTCTGTCTCTGAAAATTAGACTTTTGTACCTACGATTTTCTCTATCGTCCGCAATAAATTACCTCATAATTAAACACGAGACTCTCCTCGTTAACCTATGCAAAACTGACTCTTGTTCCATTTCCCACACTTCGCTTTCTTCCGGGAGGCTATCAGGTTGCTCTTTGTGCTCCTGGGGGTGCAAACTCATTCCAAAAGATGACTCTTCTTCTTCCGGCCGAATATAAATGTATAAATTCGTGTATTTTGTCTCCTTCTTGTCTCCAAATATTTCATTTTCTTTTGAAAGAAAGCCGACGTTTTCTCGGGGACGAAAAAGTCAAAAGTTTCTATTCGGTTCGTTGGAGAAAACGGATTTCCGATTGAAATTTCAGAGCATTTTCAAATGAATTCACGCGTTTCGAAATTTGTTCGCTTACGGATCAATCCGTTTTTCAAACTCCCCCGGAACTAATTTTTACTCTTTTTTTGCATTTCACGAGGTTTATAAAATGTGTCTTGATCCTGACCTGAAGTGCTGTTGAAAATTGCTAACTTTGAGGCTGCGTTACGGTGTCAAACAAACCTTTTTCATTCTAAATTTTTCTGAGTGGAAAGTAAAACTTTGAATCTCTAATTTTTTAATTGACAAATTTATTTTGCAGAAGCTCCAAGAAAAGATACAGTCAGAGCAATAAGTAAAACTAGAAACCTCGTTAATTTTAGAGAGGTCATGTTTTAACTAGCTGTATTCTTTTAGAAACACATCTCACAAAAAGTAATCAACTACAAAAAATTGAACTTTTGGATTGTACTTTTCATTGAAGTGATTTTCGAAATGATTCAACAATTTATGACACCGTGTCACAGCCTCAATGTTGATTAATTGCAGCTGCAAATCTGTGAATCTCCTATCTAACACTTTACTGTTTTCTCTCTTAAATCGTCCGTCCTCTTCTCCCTAAAAGTGACTTTCCAATCAGCCATCCATCCCTACATAATCCTCAACAATCATCACCACAAAATTCAAAAATGTCTCGGATATCATCGATGGCCTATAAATGGAAACAACCGCCACCGATAAATGATGATTCACGACATCGTTCACAGAGCAACTCGCGTCTTTTTGACAGAATCTACGGGCAAATGCACAGAGGAAATAAGGTTCTTTTTGGGGTTGAATGAAGTGAAGAGAGAGAAAGAATGGGGGGGGGGTGACATCTTTTCAGAGCAAAAGAAAACAACAAAGAGAAGATAAATATCAGAAGAAGAAGTTGATGCCAACTTTCTTTTTTCCAATTCTTTCTTTTTTCTTGCAGGCGTTCGAACACACAACGTCGTACGACGAGTCAATTAGTGGATTCATGCGTCGTCGATTTGCTGGAAACGGTGAAAGGGCGTTGCCTTTGAGATATGGTTAGTTGGGGGGAAGATGAGAGCGGGGTTACTGTAGGATACGGTAGATAAGAAATTGACTGCTAAACTATGCTGGTGGGTTCTTCTTATTATAAGCCTAGTTGGAAAACAATAATTAATTTCTAAAAATCAATTTGAAAAATTAATCATCAGTCCTATTTCATTAATTTTTACTGTGATTGTCGGTGAGCTCGATTTACAGCTTCCGAACACCTTTCCTATTTTTTGAATAAAGTCAGAAATCTCAATAAAAACTAACTAGTTATACATATATACCCTAATTAAATATTCCAGCTTTCTCTGTGACCTCTAAAAACTCAGAAAAGACTCAAAAATGTCACATCCTCGCCCCCTTTATCACTCAAGTCAATCAAATCCCACATCAAGCCCCCATTTCAAAAAAGAGTACTGTAAATCAAAAAAAGATGTCAAAACAAATCAAATCTTCTCTCAATAAGTTGTTTCTTCTGTTTGATTTGTGAACCTCTTGACAGACATTTGTCTCAAAAAACGGATGGGGTGTCAAGAAACAGGAATATTCTCGGAGATCTCCGGGGCCATGTCCCACGGGAAAATATGGGAATTCAGTGGGAAATGCTCTCAAAAACGGCAGACATTGAGCTCTTAGATTACTCTATGTTCTTCTTTTCTTTTTTTGTTTCCTTTTTTCTGAATTTCTCTAAATTTTCAGGAACAAATCCTCATCAAAAAGATGATGCTGAATTGTATATAGTGGAAGACGAAATGCCAATCAAAGGTTCGTTCTTTGTTTCATCTTTGTCCAAGTATATAGTCATCAAAAATGTATGAAATAATAGCATTTTTGGTCTCATCGGCCACTATCAAGTGTTCTCTTCTTTCTTCTTTTTCTCTTCTTTTTTCTTCTTTTCTAGTTGATCTCTTGCTCCTCAAAACACAAGTTGTATATTCTTTGTTATCTCCTCCCCGCCCCAACTTACATGTCTGATGAAAGGTAAAATGAGAGAGAAAGACTTCCGGATATTCATTTTCGATCTTGAGAATGATTTCAGTTCTAAACGGATCACCGGGATATATCAATATATTGGATGGGCTCAATGGTTGGCAACTGGTCAAAGAACTGTCTGATGCCACAAAGATGCCAGCTGCTGCTTCTTTCAAGCATGTTTCACCGGCAGGTAAGCTGAAATATATAAGTTTGGTCACAGTAGGTTTTATATTATTTGAGCTCCAGTACAGGTTGGGCTTCTCTAAATTTTTCATGAAAGTTTCTTACTTTGATGGTTTGAAACACGGTTATCGTAATTACCGTAAAACCTCTAATAGAGGTACTCCAGTAGCAAGAGTTTGGTGTGCCCAATATCTCAACTGCCATGAGAGCTATCAATTTTTTCCAGCTGAAAAAGTATTTATTAACTATTCAGCTTTATTTTGTCTGTTGGCAACTATTTTGTCTGTTGGCAACTTTTTGATATCTCCTTTGAGGAAAAAGATACACCGCGTTAAATAGGCTTTGCTCTGGGGGGCACCTCTTTCAAAGGTTTTACGGTACTCTAATAAACAGACATCCCCTAAAAATAGAACGAAGTATTCGGAAAATGAAGGGGTTCTTCGTGATTTTATTGATAAATTTTCAAAGCATTTTCTGAGAATTTCGGGTATTTTGAACCCGAAAACCATATAATAAACCAGGAGCTTCAACCTTTTAATTTATGACTTTTCGATACGATATTCCTGAGTACGGTCATTTCTGCTTGAAATGAGAAATCTCGAAACTACGAAAACGAAGGTCTAGATTCATTCTCAGCGTTCTCGTTCTCCAAACGATGGGATCATGAATTACTCGTAGGGGAAGGGCAATCACTCCACTTCTTCTTTAGATCAGAGAGATCTTCAATGAGAAATATGTCATGTATCTATTTGATGCAAGAATCCGTCAGACATTACATCCTATATTCATGGACACAATGATTATACACTTGTAGCGTCACGATCCTTTCTTATGACACAAAGCATAATATAATTTCCAGGTGCTGCCATCGGTCTCCCTCTAAATGAAACTGAATCTGCCTGCTGCATGGTATCTGATCTTCCAATCGACACAAAGAAGCCATCCCTTGCAGCAGCATACGCTCGTGCCAGAGGTCAGTTTCCCATGAATTCTGAATCCCCACTGTGTGTTTCCATTTTCACTATCCCATCTCACCTTTCACTTTGTTTTTTTGCACTCACAATCACATTTTCACTTTTAAATTAACCCCACTTCTTCTATCTGCACTTTTCAACCATTTAGAACAGGATTGGATTATCAATGATCGTCTTCAAAAAATTGCACCCTCTGTCGGTATGAGAGATGCCTCAATTCATTTATTTTATATGCTCTTGCACTGCTTTTTGTTTATTCATTTTGTCATTTTTCGTTAAATTCGGAGGAAAGAAGGAGATCACTGTCGCCGGACTCCTTGATTTAGGCTTTTTTGTTTCATATATTTTGTCATTTCTGATGATTTTTGAGTGGTGACACATGTATGTCATAATACTTGAATCTCATTGGAAATGCGCATAACGTTCGTTCATGAATATTCGATGATCTAGAAGTCATTTCATCATTTTCAGGAGCAGATCGGATGTCCTCATTTGGTGATTTCATTGCTCTTTCTGAAAAATGTGATGAACTTACGGCTAAAATTATTAACAGGTTAGTTGACCTACTTCTCTCATCCTATACAACACAATTTAATTCCAGAGAAGTGTCTGATGGAGTTGTGGCCCCTGACTACGATCCGGCTGCATTGTCGCTTCTTGCCAAAAAGAAAAATGGAAATTACTGTGTGTTGAAGGTAATTTCCTTGTTGAACCTTCAATTTCTAACCATCCATTCCCTCAGATCAACCCTAATTATCTTCCTTCTGAGACCGAGGAACGTACTGTTTTCGGGTTGAGACTCCGACAAAAACGAAACAATGCGGTCATTAATGCGGAGACATTCACTAATGTTGTTGGAAAAGAGAATGGAGTGAGTTAATTACTTTGGAAATGATAATTATAGGAGGTTTCAGATGAATAAGCAAGCTGTCGATGACCTCATCGTTGCTACGATTGCTCTAAAGTATGCTCAGTCGAACAGTGTCTGTTTTGCTCATCGAGGACAGGTGAGCATTGTTCTTCTGGAAGCATTTGTGACGCACGTTCTTTTCAAAACGTTTCAAATCACGTGACATTCTCCAACCTCATTCCTCGATCAATTCTATATTTAAAAACAATAGAAACTCGCCCCCATACACCCTCGATAATCGCACATTTCCGTTCGAACGTCATCGCATTTTTCAGGTCATCGGAATGGGAGCAGGTCAGCAATCTCGTATTCATTGTACAAGATTGGCTGGTGACAAGGCAATGAATTGGTATGTTATTTTGGGAAATGAAGAAGTAGAAAGAAATCAGAATAATATTGAAATTTCAAAGAAGAAGGATCTGAATTCTCTGGATTTTTCTGAGGGAAAGCGAAGATTGCTTCTAAGAAATTGAGAAATAATTCCAATATTTTTGGTTTTTTTTCTGAGTTTCAGGTTTCGGTGCCTACAGTATTCTTATTATAACTTGAATCGCTCTAAAATTTTCAATACAAACTGCTGAACTAGCTATTCAGAATCTTTGGTCAAAAAAATCATTTTTATTCTTCTTCTTCTTCTCTGAAAATCTTTTTCCGTAAAAGTACACTCACTTAGATAAATGAATTCCGAGTAAATCAGTTCTAGAAATAAACTGAAATTTGCTCGAAATGGACAAAAAGGGCACTGCATTTTGTTTGATATCCAATTTTTCCCTTTTCAATTGAAAAAAACCCCCAGTGAACCAGACTACATTCATTGTTCTGTGTCAATCAAATGACTCGCACAATAATCAGAAAATTGAAAATAAATATGTTTATTAGAGAGCACTGAAAACTCCTCGAGATGCTCTTCATCAGGGGGCAAGAAATGTATCATAAATTCATCATTAAAAATATCTTGAGAATATCGGTTTATTGCATTCCGATCCACACGAATCTCTGACTCTTTTCCAATATCCGATTGTTCCTCTATCTCGACATCCGTTCGCTCCACCATCATGTATACGTGCAATTGTCTCGCAGTCTGATTTTCCATAACACTTGACACGAAATTTGCTGGCCAGAGTCTGGAATAAGTTTTTGGTCTTTTGTGTGTGGAGCATTCTATTGTTCTCCATTCCCAATGACGTCACAGACGTGTTTCCAAAAGTGGCTGCTTCTTCTTTTTCACACAACCAAAAAAGAGGCAATTTGGAACTATTCGTACAGTCGATCATAAAACGAGAAATCATAAAATGACACATTTATCAGCGATCGGTCACTTTTTCTATTTGTTTGAAGAGGAGTGGTACATATTTGATCTACGATCTTCAGAAAAAAAGTAGGAGAAAAAAGCAAATTACCCTGATACAAGAAGCAGAGCATTGGTAGTCTTGAGCACAGTTCATCCATGCCTCGTTTTCAGTGTCTTCGTCTTTTTTACCAGGTTGGTAGCATTGCTGAAATAAGGGTTATTTTGAAAGGAAGACGTCTAGTCGTGAAGTTTTCTGGATGACAGTTATGAAGTTTTGATTTGTTTCTGAATCATATAAAGGGAGAGAATTTCTGAATATTTTGGAGCTAAATCGGTAAGAGCGACTGTGGTGGTTACTGTAGTTAGTTATTGGAGACCTTCTCAGAATGTTTAGAATCAAACAAAAAGAGGCTAGTATGACTAGAAACCTTGAAAATCTAGATTTCAAGATATTCAACCTCTAGACGATAGCTCTCCGAGTTCCCCCCATGTTTCCCCTATATCTCTTACCTGAAACTGATAGATATTCAGTCTGAAATATCCACAACCAATTCTCTCAAATTGATCTACCGAACATCCAAGAGGTACACAACCTGAATCTTGGTCACACATTGCGAGAAGGCACGCATGGTCTTCTTCCACTGAAAATTATTATTTTTGTTTTGTACTGGAAGACGTCTAGACCTGCTTGGCAAAAGTTTTGTGCTGGAACTCTTATTTTAGGAATTGAGTTTGGAGAGAAAAACAAAAGTTCCAGATTCTCTTGTTTAAAGTTTGAGTTGCAAAGAGGAAAGAACTGATAAAAATTGATCAGTTTGTTCGAGGACGTCTCATCTATTTCTAGTGATTGATAAGGGCCGTCTACTCGATACAACCGAGACAATGCACTTCCGGTGAATCAGAATCTCAAGCCGAACTCCAAATTACCTTTATCAAACATGAGTAATTGGGTTGTGGCACTGATTAACAGCGAGATCAATGCGAGAGAAATCAGCATGTTTTCCAGCAATTGTCGTCTTAATTATTCATTCACGGCGGCCTCATCTGTGGCTGAAACTCCTTTTAATCTAGATACAAATCAAAAAAGAAATGAGTGATACCGTATCAGATGAGTAATAAATGAAAGGAAGAATGAATCGGGTCCTTCTTCTTCTTATGGCTGTTTCGTTAAACGAGTCGTCTTCTTCTTCTTCTTTCGGTGGGCAGCAATTCGCCACGCCCACTTCGTTTGACCACTCGATCGGTGACGTTTGTTGCTCCAATACTGAAGCCTGGAATACGACGAAAAAAGATGAGACAAGACAGGAGATCGATTTGATTAATGAGTGGATTTGTGACACCTCTTTTTGGAATAGAAAGTGACACGTCATTCAGAGTACATGGGGTTAAATTTGGGAGTCTTTTTGGCCGTTTTGGGAGTATTCGGATGGGAAAAAGTATTGAATTAAAATAGTAAAAAACGGGAAATGAGATTAGGGGAAATGATGTCAAGAGATAATTGAAAAGAGGGATAGAGTGACCTATTCGAGATCTTTGAGAAAAGTTCTGCTCGTTTGAATTTTGGAATTTGGAACTGAGTTCTTTCACCATTAACTCGACATCTTGAAACCATGAAAATGGTTCTGAGATTAGCTTTCCTAGACTAGATACCGTACCCCTTTCTATTTTTTTTTCGTTTCTTGAACTTCTATCCCTATTTTATCATCGAATCCCGTCGTTCGCAACTCCCTTTTTCTCTCCGAAATCAAATTTTAGTATCTGTCAATGTAACTTCCTTTTTTAGGATTTATGTGACGTAGAAATGACGTACACGACAGATCAAAAATAACCTATATTTGTCACGAAAAAGTCAAGTTGTTGAAATCAGGAGAAGGGATATTAGTGAGAAAACGGAACCTTTTTTAATGAGAAAAAAGAGAAATGTTATCGAATTCTGAAATTGAAATGATTGATTTCTTAATCAACTGCCCCTTTCTTCACTCCACCCTCAACTGATAAAAACATTTTAATTTGTCATCTGAAAAGTAGAAAAACCATTCAATTCTCCTTATCAACAATTCTTCATTTGTACTTTCAACAGGTGGCTACGACAACACCCGACAGTCCTCTCACTTCCATGGAAAAACGCAATCAAACGATCAGAAAAATCGAATGCAATCGATGTTTTGTGCAGTGGAGTACTCGGATCAGAGGTTAGTTTCTCTCATTTCTCCCGAGCAAACATCTTCTAAATTTAAAAATATTTTTGCAGATTGCCATTGACCAATGGCAGCAATACTTCAATGAACCCGTCGAACCGCTTGCTGAGGTACGTGTATTGCCCGCGGGCTGTTTTAAGCCTCGTGGTCCTAAAAAAGTGTATAATCGGAAAGGGAGAGATGACGTAGTAAACCGAAACGGGTATTAGTTGTGAGAAGTGTGTCTGTTATGAAGAAGATGATGATACTTTCGAAAGAAAAATATATTATTTTTCGCAACAAGAAATGGAAAGGGAACTTGTTTCAGGAAGAACGCAAGCAATGGTTGAGCCAACAAACTGGTGTTGTGATGAGTTCCGATGCTTTCCTTCCATTCCGGGACAACGTGGATTGTGCTAAACAGGTTAGGGCAAAAGAGTTCTGAAAATTAGAAGTTTCCTTGATACAAAGAGTTCTCTTGAGATATAAATCGGATTTGTTGAGTGTGTCGTACTTTCAAAACTGAGTTGTTCTTTTTTGCAGTTCGGCGTCTCGTATGTTGCTCATCCGGGGGGTTCGGTTCGCGATGAGGAGATCAAAGAAGCTTGCGACGAACATGGAATCACTCTCATCCACACCGGACTTCGACTCTTCCACCACTAGATTCAACCCTAACAACAGCAATAAATTTTACCCATTTCCTCTTTTCACAGCCCCATAGAATGTACATTTTTGTCATGGGTTTGCACGTTCCGAAACTTTTTTTCGTACCTGTCTTGATATATTTAATCAAATAAATAAATAAATGAATGATAAAGCTAGAATTATTCACATGCAAATACAATATCTGAACCGAATATTTGTTGTTTCAGCGGGTTTTTACAATCATATCAGTCCAATCGGCTGCCAATTTTCCAGCTTTCCATTGTTCCAATGTCAGACTCTTCCGTTCAATCGTTTCTCGAAGAGATCCAAGAAGACTTGCTCCAACCCCTGTGCATCCGCTCATAACTGGTAACAACGAAAAATGCGAGAAATATGAACCGAATCGGCGAGAAGTCTTCTATACCCATCGAAGAGTCGTCTTCTATGCTCCTGACTCAAAGTGTAATTATGAAATGGAAGTAATAGTGTTTGATACCAAACGGAGAAGAAGTGAGACGAAAAAGATCAAGGTGAGCTTTATGAAATACACTTATTCTAAATCTTTTCTCTTTCAGATTGTCCGTGTCAACGAACCATCGTACATGGCTCTTCTTTCTCCGGCTGACTATCCTACAACTATTGGATTCGCTATTCTTCTGATTGCTACGAGTATCATTCTTTATTTGATCATTCTCATTGTCATGTTGAAAAAAAGAAATCGATCGCACCGATGAAGAAAGGGAGAGACGGTCGTCTATGCTTATGTTGATGATCCAAAAAGAAATGTAATGAAAGTTCGTCCACCTGGATCCAGATTCATGCCAGTTGAGTATATCAATCGTGATGTGGAGGCAGCAGTAAGTGAAAGTTACATTCAGACAAACAGATGATCTTTCGTTTTCAGTTAACACAACGTACCGCTGGATGTAATCTTCGCGACGGAGGAAAGAACAATATGTTCCAAGTACTCCCACAACCGATCGGCGACAACGTGTCAGAGAATCAGTACGACTACATAACGGAATATCAAGTAGAATCGGATTTGAGTGATGAAGTTTTTGAGGTTAGTTATTCTAATCGTCATCGAAGACGGTTACTGTTTGTTTTTTTTTTCAAGAAGATATCTGCATTTCTACTCCGAACTCTTCATTCCGTCGCTTCGATTCCCCATCCTTCTGCCTCATGGCACCAATCGCACCGTTTGAGGAATTCGATGACCTGCCAGCATATGCGCTCCAAAACTTCCGCTTCGGGAAACCGTATGAACGAGAAGGAAATACATACTGTTTGATGACTACCGCTGTTGATGTATTAGGTTGATTCATAATTTTCTGCAATTTTTGGATAAAACTTTGCTTCTATTTTTTCGAATCCAGAAAGACTTCTAGAATTCAAAATATTGTTTATCAGCATCGATTGTCTTCTGGCAACATTTTGGTAGTTTACTAATTTTCTCCTCCACGTAGAGCACCCATTTGAAATCAATTGAATACGAAACTTGCTTCTTTTTGATATCCTCTTTCTATTCGGATTTTTTCCAGTTTAAATGACGTTTGAGTCCAACAAAAAGTTAGTTATCAGAGAGAAGAAAGTTGGATAAGTACGTTGGATAAAAAAGATTTATCCAGCCAGATGACAGCAGTTTGTTGTGGGTTACTTTCGCAACACTTGAACAAGTGTTGTCATACTGAAAACTTCGTTTTGTTATATCTCCCCGTCCTGGAGTCACATATTTTTAAATTTATCCAAATCAGAAACGTGAACATCTGATGTTACTTTCCTTTCCTTTTTCAGGAGTTCTCACCACTCCAACAAAAGCACTGAGTCCCCCGATTCAAAAAACCAATTTTTCAGGTTTGAGAACATCCAGAGCTCGCAAATCTCTGTCTACACATTGTACTTTTCTCACATCGTTAGAGTAACAACTCCCCTACTTACTTCTAATAAAAAAATAGCCCGACCATACATGTGTTGGGTGGAAAGGTACTAACAACCAACTTAGGTCCATTTGATCTGCTATCTCGTGTTGTTTCAAAACGTGTGGTATGTGACGACGAATTTTCTTACTCCGATAAATAATTTCCATCCATGAACTACAGTTACATAAGTCACCCTTAATGAAGTTGACAACCTACGGGTGGTTTGAAACAGATCCGCTTCTACGCTTTCCTGCTATAACTCCAAATCTAGCTCTGACTGCTGAAAGAGAAGAAATTTTTCTGTCAGATCCAAGTTTCTTGTTTCGAATCTTTTGAATCAAAATGTATTTGCGTTTAAACAAAAAGACCTTTGTTAACATACATCAACAACTTCCTTTTGAATCACATAATTTTTAGACCAGAAACGAATGAAAACAAAATAACGTTTCAAAAACGCAAAAAGTTGCGTGTAAATCAAAGCTCCGTTCTCTGCGAAAAAATTAACGAGAAATAAATCTTTGAAAGTATAACAAGTACTTAAGTAGGTCTGCCAGACAATAAAACAACCACATCGAAAAACAACTCCTGTGCCGAGAAATCAAAACGACAACCGGCAAGAACGAAAATGGCAGAAAATTATGAATCAACCTAATATCTAGAGGACACTGCTATTCACTCAAGTACCCAATAGATTATTGTAAGTTTTTATACAGAAGTTTCTTTACAAAACATCTCTGTTTAGCTGAGCCATCGAGAAGAGCAATGCGTCGGGAACTGGAGATCCTTCGAATTCTTCCGATTCATCCGAATTTCGTTCGTTTCGATGGAGTTGTAATTGGTCGATGGGAAAATATTCCCTATCAGATTACTGGAATTTTGATGGAAGAATGTCAAGGAGGATCATTGTATGATTACATAAACTCGGCTGGATACGTACTCCGTCGTCAAGGGATGCGAACTCCGATTGATCATCACCTTCCTATCACTGAGGGTTCCCCGAACATGTCTTCTGGGTATGATAGTTTCACTAGCAAAGGGAGACAAAGACCAGATCAAAATAATCAAAAGGAAGGAAGCTCGTATCAGCAAGTGTCTTCCCCACTCTGCAGCTTCACCGAGCAAATCTCGAGAGCCCTCGAACATCTTCATTTCGCCAAAATTGTTCATACGCGAGTCGCATCAACTAGTGTATATCTCACGAGTGATTACACTGATCCTCTTGAAATGCCTTCTGACCAAATGGTAAAACTTGGAGACTTCTCGTATGCTTCTGGTTCGAATGACGCCATCGTTGCTGATCCAAATCTTCAACCGCCGGCGATTTTCATTCTTATTGTCGTGTTGAAAAGAAGAAATCGTTCACAACGAGGCAGGAAAGCAATTATAATTATATGGTGTATAGTATTGATTTTAAATCAATGGTCCATGTGGCGCGTCGCGGTTGCGTCACGAATCGTTTGTGACGTTTTCTAATTTTCATTTCATTTTTACCTCATATCTACACTCAAATAACATCGATTCCGGTTTTTCAAAGTTTTTCATGTTACCGAATCCATCCTTTCTCCTCCTTAAACTTCCACTTGTCGTGCTGAGACGAATATGCGCCAATTGGGCTCCAATAGATTTGTAAGATTTTTAAATAAATTTTCTGAGCTCACAAAATTGTTTTAGACTTGTATTATCAAATGTTTCAAAACGAACAATGCTGCGAGTTCATTCAGTAATTCCCAGGAAACGATTCAAACTTGAAGTATCTTTTTGGATGAATTCAAGAGCTTTCGTATTTGATGGAACGAGGGAGCATGTGATCGATATTCCATATGGGCAGAGAAATCGAGTTAACTGGGAGGATGAAAATCATTGTGAGAATTTCTTGTTCGAAGACATTAGCATTCGTAATATTATATGGATGTTCGAACAGATGTCTTATGTCTTAAACACAGATATTCATCGCATTGCCGTGAATGCTAACCATTGTTCTGGAAATGTATCCAGAATATTGTGCTGGTTGAATCACCGTCAAAGATCAATTGATGATCTACAAATCTATTTTAATAAGCTAGAAGATTTTGCTGATATTATTTCCCTTTGTCAAACTTTGAATATTAAAAGAACCCTCGATATAGCAAATTTATCCAAATCTCAGATAGGGAATAAGCTAAATCCAAAATTTGAAATGGATAACTTATGGCTGAGAGCCGACAATTTAGAGCAGTGGATTACGTTGGATAATATAATGGACTTCGATTGCATTCATATCGATTTGACATCATTCACATTCACGTCATCTGATATGAATAGATATTTGAAAGCATGGGTAAATGGATGTAATTTTCGAATGGAGTATCTATATTTGGGCCTGAGACCTTTAGATCACAAAATGCTCACTGATGGAATCGAGGTGGAGGAAGTAAATGCTTCCATTGTGAGAAGTTATAATAGCAAGTGAGTTTCAGTCTAAACTTTTGTTGTGTAATATTATTCATTTAACTTTCAGAATCCTGGGACCTACCGAGTTTGAGGGTGGAACCGACATACTTAGTAAAGATGGAAGACGAGCAACATTCCGACAAATAATAGATAATGATTATCTCTATCCAGAACAAAGATTCCCGTTCGAAATGGTGGTGTGGCCGAAGGATGGTCAATAAGATTCTGTTTTGTGCTACTTTTTTTCTGAGTTTGTAGCATTTCATGTTTCAACTAATCATTAAGAATTATTTTAATTTTTCTCAAGAATCACTTTGAGACCCAGGCTACCTTTGCGAGCACGCTCTAATGAGAAACTACATGGAAATGAAACATTTTCACGTCTCCTAAAATGTTCTGTAGGAAAATAGGACGCGGCTGCGGATGTAGTCTGTGCCTCATCGTGAATTCATTTATTTTCTCCGGGTTCTGAATATTTTCGGGGATGTGTGAGCTGGATTGTTTTTACAAAATTACAAAGTTTTTGGAATTAATGAACAATTGCATGTTATCCTAATTTCACTCGAACACCATTTGCATTTCACAGCACTAATAAATAGTGACTATTTCATTAAAACTAAAATTTTGAGATTTAAGATTGATTTAAAAAAAAAAATTGTATTTACCATGTTGAAGATTCGAAATCCTTTCTATTAATAACAGTGAACCAACCAATTATAGCCTCATTTATATTTCACAAAGTTTCCTATTCCGAAAAAAAAGTACAGTATACAAATATTGTATTTTATATTCTGTCATTAGTTTAATGAAATTGTTGAACTGCAAGTTTGTAATATCATTCTTCAATTTTCTTGGTAGACATATATCCATATTCCTAGCTTAGTCCAGTAGCTGCCAGACTTGGGTCACCTAGATAGCCTTGTTCTCGGTCTATTCGTTTTTTGGTCATCTCATACAAATAGTATTCACAAGTTCTTTTGCGCACACATATTGATGTTGCTGTTGTTGAATCTAGTGAAAAATTGTTAGGTTGAATCTAAATTTTACCCATTTCCTCTTTTCACAGCTCCAAAGAATGTACATTTTTGTCATGGGTTTGCACGTTCCGAAACTTTTTTCGTACCTGTCTTGATATATTTAATCAAATAAATAAATAAATGAATGATAAAGCTAGAATTATTCACATGCAAATACAATAATTGAACCGAATATTTGTTGTTTCAGCGGGCTTTTACAATCATATCAGTCCAATCGGCTGCCAATTTTCCAGCTTTCCATTGTTCCAATGTCAGACTCTTCCGTTCAATCGTTTCTCGAAGAGATCCAAGAAGACTTGCTCCAACCCACGAAACGAATAGAGGAGAGTTCTTGATTTCAGAAAATTGATAGAATTTCACAACTTCCGTATACTTGGTGCCGTTTTTTTCGTCAATTTCATTAATTTCTTGCTGAAAAATTCGAAATGTTTTCTGGAAAAATAGATTTTTATGTTGTTACCTCTATTCTTTTCATAAGCCCTGGAATTGTAGAAACTCCGCCTGCAAGAAGAATATTGGGAAATAGCTTCCGACGGATATCGATGGGACACTGTAAGACCGTGATTAAACTTCAGATTTGATTATCAGACAAACCTTTGAAACTACTTTATGAAGAATTTTCGGAAGACTCAAGTCGAAAGAATTGGGGTTTAGTGACTCGTCGAAGAAAATTTCAATGGCCGTTTCGCTGAAAGTATGTAATTTTCCAAGTTGTTGATTCATTTTACTAACAAAACAACGGGCGGCACAACAATACTTTTCCCGTTGATTGGAACCGTTTTTTCTTTGCATAAATTTTCGATTGATGGCTTTTCTCCTTCTGCTTCTTCCCATTCTTTCCACTTTTGAGCTCTTTCTTTATCCAAACAAATCAACGATAAGCTGAGCGTCTCGATGAGTCGAATTCTCTAAAAGTGATAAATTATTAATGTTTTCAGAAGAAAATCATTACATCAATATCCTCCCAGTCAGATTCTGTAAGCGTTCTTCTTTCTCCACTCAGCTCTTCCATTTGTCCGTATTTTTCTAACAATTCTCGAACTCTTCGTTCTAATTGTCGTCCGCAAATCGATCGAGCCGATTCGAACTCATTGAGCATCGTCACACCTTCAATAACCTGCAACTCAAAATATCAATGGAGTTCGACTATTAATTGAACTAACTGGAACTGCCACACATTCGGAATGACCTATATCTACGACAAAAGCATTTTGTGTATTGAATGGGAATGTAGAACAAACATGGGATGGCATGAACATCAATGATTTGCATCGGAGTTTTTCGACAATCACCTTAGTCATCGCATTTCGGAGATCTTCTGACATGAACATACTTTCTACGACAATAACGGGCCGATCCGATGGTGCGAGGACTCTGAACATTATATAATATTTTTTTTTAATCGAGGAGAGTTCATAAACATCCGGTTTTTTTTCAAATAAAAAAAGCTGCAAACAAAAACAATGTTGCATGAACTCACTTCAAGAAAGCGATTCTCAGGAATTTGTGAAGAAGATCTTCATAATACTCGATAGGTTTCAAAGCACTTTTCCGGTCATTCAACGCGAGTATCTCGTCAGATTTTATCACCTCTCCTGATTCTTCAGTATATTCCGTTCGGATTACATGCCGGGGATTTATTTCGCCAGCACATCCAATTCTGCAGAGAGTTAATATTGTAATCCTAATTCAAACTTATGAGAGTAACTCTTACTTGGTGAGTTTGCTTCCAACTTCCACGACAACTGCACTTTTTCCATTATCAATTGTGGTGATAAGTTGAGAAAGAGCAGTTGAAGAAACTGATAGATCTGATGCAGTTGAGACTCCTGAATTACTTCTTCGGGCCGCTTTCAGCGACTCCAAAGTTGCCTGAACGCTCGACGCCAGTTTGACAGCTGAAACACAATATACTGTTTATGGAGTTATTTGTTGTTTGAGATTTAAATCTACGCATCGTTATTTGTGCTAGATATTAGACTTTCAATATAATTATACTTTTCAATGAATTAAATAAATTTCAAGAAATTGCATTAAAAAATTTCTTCAAAAATGTGTGCAAACACCGCGGCGAGTTGCGTACCCGAATGTCTCATATTTTACGCGCAAAGTGGTCAGCTACTTTTAGTGACGTCACCAGACGTTTTCTTATCGCTTTGCCGATGACCGCCAGTTTAAAAAACGCTTCTGCATGTCTTCCCACTTGTTGATAACATAAAATAGTTAATTAACATCGTAAAAGAAAGATTTTCACAGAGAAGTTTGAAACATCCATAAAAGTTGATCTTCGATTCAGAATTTGAAGATTCATTGATTTTTTCCAGGTTCTGAATATTTTCGGGGTGAGTAAGCTGGATTGTTTTACAATTTTACTAAGTTTCTGGAATTTAAAAAAAAAGCATGTTATCCTGATGTCACATATGCGAACACCATTTACATTCACAGCACAAATAAATAGTAACTATTTATTTCCTTAAAACTAAAATATTGAGTTTTAAGAATAGTTCAGAAAGTAATAAATTATGTTTACCATATTGAAGAGGTTAAATTCTTTCTATTAATAAAAGCCAACCAACCAATTATAGCTTGATTCATATTTCACAGAGCTTCCAACTCCGAAACCAAGTACAGTATGCATACTTTTTTTTCTGCCATTAATTTGATGAAATTGGAGAACTGCAAGTTTGTTATAACTTTGTTTTATTTGGTAGACATATATCTATTCTCCTAGCTAATTAGTGCAGTAGCTGCAGGATTTGGGTCACCTCTAGATAGCCTTGTTCTCGGTCTATTTGTTTTTTGGTCATCTTATACAAATAGTGTTCACAAGCTCTTTAGCACACACATATATACACAACTCTTCTTCATATTTCAGGTTCGTTTGTTTCCAAAATTCATTTCGTTTTCTCTTTTTATTTATCAATTTGTCAGCTGATTTCATTACAAAGTGCTCTTGAACTCTGTGCTTTTCGGAAATTGCGAACATCCCTTTCCCTCATCATTCCCACCCCCAAAAACTCGTTATCTTCTCCAATATCATAGTGTCCAGTACTCTTTCACAAGTGTCATCACCCGCTTGGAGCGGAGCCAATGGAGCCTCTCGACATGTGAGAGCCCGAAGCGAGACGACGCGGGAGCATATATCCTTCAACCGACAACACTGCCTGCGTCTCTTCAATATTTTATACTTTTGAGCAATCACTTTGAAATAGGCAGAAAAGAAGTTACACACTTGAATCCTTTCTGTCCAGTCTGACTCTGTTTTATCCACGTTCTTCTTCTCCTTCTTTTTATTCTTCTTCTTGTTTTTTTTCTCACCATCAAAATATTAAATTTGCTTCTTTCCTTGTCCGTTTTTCCTCTTTTCTTTTTCCCTAATTCGTTTTGTTTTTTTCCAGATTTCATTTGCTTCACGGCGTTTGCCGTGCTTTTGCCAATAATGCCAAATTTGCTTGAGGATAATTTTGATCCTACTTTCCAATCTACCTCTAAAGTGAGTATCAATCTCAAAACAATTCGAATTTGTCATGCAAAACTTTCAGTCAAAGTTTGGATTCTGGTAGAAAATGTGATATTTCCTAAAACTAGTTTGGAAATAAAACTTTTTCTCGAAATTTTTTTCATAAAAAAACAGGTGGAAGAAAAATAGTATTCTCAAATTTTGAAATTCTATATTCTGAAATTTTTGGAACGAAATTCTGAGAATCCGAAATCAGAAATTTGGAAATCTGTACTCAATATTCTGAAATAATTCTTCCAGAAGCTAGTACTCCCACCGAATCGAAAAAACCATGCAGAATATGATAACCTGAATGAAGAACCACGTGTGAATGATTTCTCAAGTGATGAATTGATGAAACTTCTCTCATTTATGGAGGGAGAAGTCCAAGCTAGAGAAGATGTAATTGATCATTTGAAGAAGGAAAGAACGAAAATTTTACTCTCGGAAGCGAAATATGGAAAGTTGAACATGAATGATCCGTTTGCTGCATTAAGAAGAGATTCTGCAATTACTGATGAACAAATTGATGAGGAGAAAATAGTTCAGATGTACGAATCACAGGTGGATCAGCTGGACAAAATGATGTCGGTTCAAAAGAAATCGCAGAGAAATGCAGCTGTGGTGAGTGAGAAAGTTATAAAAGTTTTATGATATCGTTGGAAGAAGAATTAAAAACCGATGGAAAATCTTCATTACAATTTCAGTAATATTTTATTACTGTAATAAAATGAATTTCAGCTTCTCGTCGCCCTCGAAAAGAAACAATACAAATTGGTGAAAAAGCTGGAATCTGATAGAGAAGCCAAGATACGGTGCGGTCAAAAATTCATCTGAAATCAACCAAAATGTTCATTTTTCAGTTATGCAAAACAAGGAGATGACCTGGTTGCTCACTTGGAAAAAGAAAGAAATCAACTTCAACAACAAATTGAATTTCACATTGAAGAGAAACGAAAAGCAGAAATTGCAAAGGATAAAATGGAAATGACACTTGGAAATGAGAAGAAACGACACGAATCAATCGTTTTGTATTTGATACAAGAAAGAAAACAGATGTTATTAAAGATGCATGAATTGAGAGTCAAAGCTGAGCAGTTGATGCTTCAGAATCAATCGGATCCTAATAAACGTGAGTTGGCTACGGATTACTGTATCTGCCAAAAAACAGTTTTGGGGTGGTTGAAGAAAGGAAAAAAGAAAACTTTGAGAAGATGAAATAGTTCTGATAGTTCCAATTCCTAGAGAATGTAGATCAAAAGATCTAAATTCATTTTAGTAGTTGACCACTTCTTTATATTAATCTCTCTCATGAAATTATTCTCAAATTGAAATAATCGAGGATCAAACATTTGGAATAATTGCGTCCGATACATTTGTAAATAGGAAATTCTGAATTGAGAACTTTGAGAACCAATACTGACTGGGAACTGGGGTTTAGAATTTAGGATATTTTCATTTTATTTCAATAAAATTGATTTCCTTAACTTTAATCCAAAATTCCAAACTAAAATAGTTTCAGCTGGTCCTTCTAACGCATTGAACGAGCGAGAACTAATCGAGGAACTGAAAAAGGAGGTCACTTTTTTGAGATCTGAAAGAGAGTCCTTAACGAAAACTCAAAAAATGATGAAGAATGAGAACATGAGTCTCCGTGAAACTGTGAGAGGACAAGAAGTGGATCTTCAGATGCTTAGAAGAAATCTCACGTTGACTGGAGCTAAAATGTCAATTGATAAACCTGGGGTAAGTAACTCGATTGATTCTGAAACAATCGATTTGTTTTCTCTGTTTCTAGCATCAACTTCCCCAACTAACCCCAGACGTCGGATCCTTGGTAATGGCTAATCGTGGAGCTAAATCAGTGACAACTCCACGTCCACCAACAGCTCCTCCAGCTGCCCGAATTCCGAATTCGAGTACATTTCCAACTGAGAAAAGTCGTCTTCCGAGAGCTCCACCACCAATTTCTACTGCTCCGGCTCCACGCATGTCAATTGGAAACCTGTCTTCTTCCAGTTCGAATCCGTAAGTTCTCTTGATTCTGTTTTTCAAATTTGTATACTGAAAAGATATTGCAAATATAAATTTCTTTGATTCGAATAACAACATTCAGTGAAAAAAACTTTCAGAACACTTATTTCAAATCCTAGGAAAAGTGTTTATCTGAAAAAGTAGATTCTTTATAAAAGAATACCTGCTTGGAAACTAATATTGGATTCTGGGACTATATGGTTACAGTAATTTTCACTTTTTGCGTGTGCCTAAGTAGATGAATGCCATCTGATTCCAAGTGTTTTTTTCAGACCCCGTACAATGAGTTCTCCAGTGAAAAAGACACCAGTAATGGGCGTTTCCTCCACATCAGTTCGTCGACCACAATCTGCAACAACCACAACAACTTCAGTTATAACAAATACGTCAGCTGTGATGCCATTATCTCCAGAGCTAGAAAAATTAGAAGCAGCGATTCAATCGATGAATGGTGAGTTCTCTTCTTCTTTTCCCTTTTTGCACCTTCTCTTATTTTGCTTATTCGTGAAGTAGTCATATTCGTAGTGTTGTAAATCTTCAGTTGTATCATCAAGTCCACCTGCATATTCAACTGCAATGGCTAAAAGAAGTTCAAGTCTTCCCAGAGAACCCAACAACAATCCTCCGATTTCATCTGCTCCAATACGAAGAAGTACGATGAATGGAGGAATGCATTCATCGACAACTGGAGTTGTTACAACTAGAATTGGCATGTTTTTGCATAGTATTCTTATTCACTGATTTCAGATCTTTTTTTTTTGATGTATTGAGATTCGAGTTTCTTATTATAACTTGTATATTTCCAGCTGGTCCATCCACAACTGTTGCGAGCGAACGGAAAATGTCTGGAACAGTGAAACGGAATGGAATTCTTGCTAAAGCGTTTGGATCCTCCAAATAATTTTTTTTCATTCCCCGTCACCTCACAATTCATGGGTACTTAAATTCTCTTCTTACATTCGAAACTTTGCTCAATCTTTTCTCCCTTTGATTTCTTCTTCTCTTTCTTTGTTTTCAGTTGAAATGAATAGAATAATAGTTTTCAAGTGAATATTATATTTATTGAAATGGAAACCGTGAAGAAATGATGAAGCAGCGGTTTGTGTGAAAGAAAAAAGGCACGAGACAAAGACTAATAATAATGAATTTGAATTGAATCGATTTTCGTCTCAAATTAGAGCACAGATGAGGGGAAAGGTTTGGAAGGAAAGCGATGTTTGAAAACGAAAAGACGATCTTGACCCGTCTGTGGTCGATTTTGCCGAGGTTTGGTTGAAAGGACGGTAAGCTGTACACGTTGAGAACGATAGATTCCCAATAAAGCGAAAATCTCATCGTGACCAGCACGTCGTGCATTTTGAATGAGAGGAACTGATAAGGCAGATCAAAAGAAGAATAATAAGGTGAAAATAGGCCAAAAATATAATGATAACTGGGGACTTATTTTTCTTATAAAACGTAAACTGTTCAGATGAGGTGATAAGCTGAGTGGAACCTATTGAAGGAGATAGAAACACAATGAAGAACAAAACAACGGCAAAAACTAGACGATCCATAGGAATTAGGCACTGGACGAACGACGGGACGTAGAAAATTAAGCGATGAGGTAGAACTTATGAACTGGGAGGAGTAATAAGACTAGGAGAAATGATGGTTGACAAAGAATTATCAAGGAGACGGCGAGCAGCCATTGCCTCTCGGTAGATTGCTGATCCATGATACTGAAAAAATATAATCAATAAGTTTTTCTGCATACTGACCAATCAATCGGATCAGAATAAACGAAAACGTACCTTATTATGATGAGGAAAGTAATTCTTTGTATTCATAACAATATTAATATCAGACTGCCAACTCGTCTCTCCATGTTCATCTGAATCGATACGTGGACACCAGCGTTCGTGATTGTGAATCGCATCAAATTTGTTTCCGGTTCTGGAACTACAAGGACTTGGGAACAGGAATTCATATATATATATATTTTTTTTTTAATTGTTAGATATAGATATTACAGTTCTTAAATTGCTTGTGATTTATTGATTTGTCAAACCAATGCAACATTCTTAACCTATTGTCCGATGTCACAAACCTTATTGCCAACTCTCGAGCACAATAATCGCAGCCGAAAATGAGAGCTCCTCTTTTTGGTTTCGAAACGAACCATCCAAGAATTGCTACATACATAAATTTATCTGAAACGCCTTCCAGCTTCGGCAGATTTAAATCTGATGGAATATCCTGAATAATTAAATCGATTTTTGTGTTTCCAAGTGTTTTAACCAACCACTTTGAATTCGTCTTCTTCAATATTTTTGATATCAGTGAGTCTTCCCTGAACTCCTTCCATAATTTCCTTCGAACTTGGTTCTGTGATCCGGAACGGTGGTGCACCTGTTCGAAGCTTACACGTTGTTCGGTGTGCTGTCGTAAGTTTCTGGTGAATATCTCTGAATAAAAATCAGTTTTAACTCGTTGACGGAGCATCACTCACTGAAGAGATGAATTGTAGACATTGAATGATACTTTGCATATATTTGGAAGAGATGTATTCAGATATTGTTCACATTCTACACATTGCACACAGTCTTTCTTGACACAAGCCCATCCGAAGTCAGCGAGATCACGTGGAGTGACCGCACATCCGTACCACGTGGGTGCCTGGAAAAGATCAATAAAACTCGGAAAATTGAGTTAATTTATGAAAAATGTTTTGTTTACTTCTCTATCAGGTTCGAACTTTGAGATACTTCTATCAGAATCCTTTTCTTTTGTATCATTTAGCTCCAAAGCTAAGTTTGTGTTGACCCGATAAATCAATAATTTTTGAATGCTGAATATCTTGAAGCTCAAGAGCACCAGATTCTCAAACCTTTTGGTGTTTGGGAGAACTGGTCAAGCCGAACCAGAAACTGTGGATGACGGTGACTGCTATCAATTACCTTATATGTTTTGATGATCTTTTTGTACGCATCAATATCTCGAATTTTGTGATGTGCTGTCTTTTTCGTCCTGAATAAAACCGTTTCGACGTGGCAAAACAGTCAGAACAAACCTTTTCTGTGGACTAGTTGAAGATTGTCCATAATTGAGAATCTCATTGATCGAATCAGTGGCTTTTCGTTTCAGAAGAGCGGCGTGGCGACTGTTCGCCGAGTCGACCTCCATAATTGATTTCTTTTACCTATAAAAAACTAGGAAAGTGTCTGGAATTTAGGTAGAATTTCCGATAAGTATTCGCAATTGGAAGATAACCTGGCGGCAGTTTATTTCAGTGGTACCGTAGCGAGAGACGCCGAGTCAAAGGCACATGTATTATAACACGCCGCGGGTCTCGCCACGGCCTCCTTCTCTTCTCTTTTCTTCCACTTCGACCCCTCGTCTCGCTTTCTATCGCGCAGCCCATCAATAATTCTTTGTCGGCTCCGTTCGTTGACTCAAACTCAATGAATTCTGATAATTTTGAAAACATTGGAAAGCCAGTTTCAAGAGCTTTCGAATGATGTAAAAACTATATTGTTAGTGTGAGAGAGGAGCCAGAAAAAAGACTGGAAAGAGGCGCCTTCTATCGTCACGTGATTTGGTTCTCCTGCAATTTTTAGCGAGTAAACGAAGTCAAAGAGGACACAATTCAATTTTTGTTGATGTCTTGTGACGAACGTCGACGCCTACCAATAATTTCGGCAATTCCAGTCGTCTTTTGGATGGTTTTAACGTCGAGAAGTTTCGAGAAAAGAGTTACTTTCGTCTTTACTCACTTAAAATGTTTCTGAACAGATTCTACTGGAAGCACGATATACCTGATGTTCCGAATATAAATATTATATTCTTTTCTATTTCAGAGAAAACTGAAAGGTGGTCATCTAAAGTCGATATATTGATTTTGGTGACTCATTGCGGAAGATGCTTTCACTATAGGCGCGTTTGACTAGCGAAGAATAGTGTTTTAAGTAACGGAAACATTTAGCTATGTGGCGAAAGAAAGTAAAGAAAACGGATCGATTAAGTCATCGGTCTTTCTGCCGCTATAGAACACATATCTTATCGGTGTAATCAAATCTGCGTAGCGATATGCGATTCGTGCGCAGAAGCGAAATCTCGTTTCCGCAACGTCTAGATTTCCGGCTCGATTGTGCTTTTCTCTTGGCTCCTAGAAATCGTTTTTGCTTTCAGCATCTGAATTCTCCCAACCAATTTCGTTTTCCTACTCTTTCCTCTTTTTCGACTACGTTTCTCTGCGGCTTTCACATTTCCTTTTCTCTCACAATTTATCGATTGACCAATTGGCCCTGCTGCACTTTTCGTCTCTCGTCTTTCGTTTGAAGTCTAGCCCCTTTTCAATTCTTTTTTCAGTGTTCATACTCTCAATCCTCACTTGTTTTCTTCTCGCCCAAGAAATGTCAACCTCCAGCGATGAAGCGTCCGATAAGGAAGTTAGTACTTATCCTGTTCCAGAACACTGTACACTTTTAAAATGTATCTAAGCTAAGAAAATTTCAGTGCCCTCTGTGCATGGAAACCCTCGAACTGGATGACATCAATTTTTATCCATGCAAGTGCGAGTACCAGGTAAAAAAATTGTTTTTAATAAAATAATATTTTGTATTCAGATTTGCCGGTTTTGCTGGCATCGTATACGAACCGACGAGAATGGATTATGTCCGGCTTGTCGGCAGCCATACCCTGAGGACCCTGTCAACTTCAAGGTTTGTTTTTTTTAGAAAGCCTCTTGTCATTCACTAGATTGGATTGATTTTTTCAGCCAATGACCAGCGACGATGTGCGGAAGCATAAAGATGAAAAGCGAATGAAAAAACAGGCGGAAAAGATGAAATTATCTGATGCCCGACAATATCTGTGTAACTATCGAGTGTTGCAGAAAAATCTTGTCTATGTCGTAGGATTGTCACCTCGAGTTTCCGATGCCGAAATATTGAAAAAGAACGAATATTTTGGTCGTTACGGAAAAATTCAGAAGATAGTGACAAGTGAAAAGGCTTCACTTCCAGCGCCACATCTTCCACCAAGTCATACGGCCTATGTGACGTATAAACGGGTTGATGATGCACTTCGAGCCATTCAAGTAAGTTTTCATACTCTTTCTCTCTCACAAATAGTATCTTCATTGAATTCAGGGTGTACACAACTCAATGCTGGATGGTAGGTTAGTGAAGGCGTCACTTGGGACAACCAAATATTGTTCTTCGTTCTTGAATAGTCGGAAGTGTTTCAAACCGGTTGGTGTTCGTAACTACTCCATCCTCCGCATTTTATGTAATCATTCTTTTATAGGAATGTATGTATTTACACGAAAATGCTGAACCTGAAATAAGTTTCACTAAGGATGATATGCATTTGGGAAAACACACAGAATATGAGAGACGATTAATCGAATCAATGAATAGCCGGGCACCACCTCCACAATCATCACTTGCATCACAACTTGACAAAATATTAGCACCAGCGTACGATCGATTGATGAGAAAGAAGAAAGAAAAACTAGAAATTTATTTTCAGGGCAAATTCATCACCGACCAGACGGCCTCCCACGGAAAATTCCAATGCTGTTGCAGACGTTGAGCGATCAGGTAAGAAAATAAACTGAAATTATTGATTCTATTGAAATTTGAGAACATTCAGGCTCACCGACACAGAACTCAGTTGAGGAACCAGAGGACGACGCAAATTCAACAAACACAAGCAATGTATACATTTCTAGTTTTAATAGAAAAAATAAACATTCCTTTCAGTCTATTGATGATCCAGCCCCGTCAAATCCAGCAGATGAGACAATAAGCAGTAGAAGGAGTAATGCAAATGCCAGAGAACGACAGTGGTCAGAACGAGATGAAGTTTCTGTTGCACCAAGTAATACACCTCCGACAGATCCAGAAGGAAATGAAAACGAATTCGAAGATGACATAAATAGGTTTGTTGTGATTTAATTTTCATATATGACCTTGCTGTCATTAAAATTATTTTTCAGAGGCGATGTAAATGAGCTCATGGCAAAACTGGATGTGAATGAAGACCGGCTGGACCGGTCGTCATTCTCAGAAAACGATTATATTCACACCGGAATTCCTGCACCTGCCAAACATCAAGAAGCACCAGCACCTCTTATGGGTTGGGAAGCATTGCTCGGAATATCGACTGCTCAGCCACCTGCTGATACAATTGTCGAACCATCCACCTTGTTTTCTACGTTTAAAATGGACGCATTCAACTCTCAATCTTTATTTGGCACACAATCATCAAACACAAATTCGTTCAAAAGAGAACCGAGCCCTCCACCAGGTCTTGGCAGGTTCAATTCAGACGATGATCTCGGTTTCGATCCGTTCACCGAATCATCGAAGGGATTGTCAGCATTACTGCGAGAAGAGCAGGAGCAGATCCCACCACCATCATCAAATAATTCGATGGATGTGTTGAAGCAGTAAGTTTGAGCAATATGAAACAGAAACTAATTATCTCCAGTTCCAGATTGTTTGGTCAGATGCCGGAGCAGCGGCAGCCTGCAGTTCAACAGTTCCAACAACACAATCATCAACAGTCACATCACCATCACCACCCATTACAACAGCACCAAGATCACTCGTTCCTTCATCAGTTACATGCGCAACAACAACATCAGCAACAACAGTATGCAGCAGATATGAGCAGGCAACAGGATTATATGTTCAGTAGAATGATGTCGCAACAGCAACAACAACAACAGCAGCAGCAACAGCAGCAACAACAACAACAGCAAAGACAATATGAACAAGCACAAAACTTTTCACATCCATTTGCTAATGTAAGTTAATCCTCACTAATTACTTCAAACTGTTCGTTCGTTCCAGATGCAGCATCATTCTCCACAACAACAACAACAGTCCCAATCGTCACAGCCATCTAGTCTCCTACAAGAATTGTTCAATCGCCAGCAGCAACAGCAACAACAACATCATCAGCAGCAACAGCAGCAGCAGGCACAACAACAAGCACAGCAGCAACAGATGTATTCAGGACTGAACTCATACATGTACAATGATATGATGCAACAGCGAGTACCTTTTGGAATGGCACCACCACCAGGTCTTGGAGCTCCAGGTTCAAACAGATCCTCCTCGATGCAACAGACGCCTTCCCATTTGTCACAACAACAATCACAACAACAGCACCATCAGCAACAGAGTATGGGATTGTTTGGAATGGGAAACCACATGCTGCAACAGGAATCACAACAACCACAGTCAGCACAAGATGCCTTCAAAGCGTTGTTACCTAACGTGAATGTCAGATTTATGGATGATAGCTCGATGGCTCGTTGGTCGCATGAGAACAGTCTGCGATCAGCACATGTTCCACCACCTCCCGGTTTCTCATCGGTGTTGAATCGTTAGTTTCATAACATACCCAAGTCCTCATTTTAGATTACCGCTTTTTTCTTCTATTCTTTCCACATTTTTTTCAAAAGCAAGAACAGTTTCTGATGTGTATTCCCCCGGTTGTGGTTGATCAGAGTTTTCTCTAGTCATAATTACCCTTGTCCACCCCAACTTAAATGCAAATCATAATAATATTCTTCATATGTTAATGGTATCCCCTCAGAATAATCATTTTGTGTCCTTTATCGACATGTATCATGAGTATCAATTGGGCCGGCCCTCCGTCTCGAATCATTCTATTCGTGTTTGTTGCTCCTCCCATAGAATGCATTGATTATTTCGTTCTCGGACTTTATGTGATCTATGTCCACAATTTTATTGTCCTTCACCCCCACACCCTTCTTGTAAGAAACTCTTCGAACAGTCGTGTAGTGAGCAGACTGCAAAGCTGTCCATCTGAATCGTTGAGATTTCTAAACTCCCGCACTTTGCATCACCCTATTCCCTATTTTTTTCTGGGATTCACACATTAGAAACAGGACGATTCCTTTTCTCTCCTCTACAATCTATTCAGTACATTATTTATACATAGCTGTTTTTGTCTGTCCTGGTCATTCCTCCTCCTTTCTCGTCCTGTTCATTTTTCTATCCTCTCTTTCTCAAAATTGCTGTCAGTTACTCCTTTTCTTGAAATTGAAAATGCATCTGTCACATGACAAGATCCATCAGATTTGAGAAATCGTAGTTTCTGTCTTCCTCTTTTCTCCTGTCCTTCTTTTTTTCTTTTTTTGGAAAGTTTAGTTGATTCATGTTTCTCGTCGTACTCTCACACTCTCCGAGTCTTCAATTCTCCTCGTTGAGAACAAGGCGAGGGATATTTCGTTTGTCTCAATTTATATTCGTATTAAAATAGCATTCCAACCTTTTTCCTTTTTTGCTTTTAGTTTGTTGGATTTGCTTTTTTTTGTGAGAGTGGTACGAATAAAGCGATTACTTGGTGGAAAAATGTATTTCAATGAAAACAGTAATGTTTCGAAGGCTATGTGTATTTTAAAAGTATGAAGAAACTGGATGATGTGCATTGACTTTTTAAAGATGGATAGTGAATTCGATATTGATGAATTCACAAAAAACTTGGCAGGAACACATCCAGAACTCGTAGAAGGCCTTGAAGGAACAAGTCTTATGGATGACTTTGAAACCGACGAATTCGAAAGAAAAATAGTTAATGAATATCCAGAACTCGCTGAAAAAATTTGCGAACTTGATGAAAAGACTGTAAAAGAAGAACAAGAAAAGAAGGTTAGCAAGAAGTGAGTTAAAAGAAAGGAAATTTAAGAAATTTATGGTCATTGCATGCGTAAGCATGCCATTCTGCAAAACTTTGTAATTATTTTTTTAGACAACAAGCAAGAGATCGACGTGAACGATTAGAAGCAATGATGATAGAGGGAAGAAGTGTTGTCGAGAAGAAAGACGAAACGTATCATGACAGAATTCTCGAGATTAAGGGACCACTCGAATTATTGGCGAAAGCAGTTAAAGGAGAACTACGAATAGAAGTTAGAACTCGTGCAGTTGACCGGATTGATAGAATATTCGAAGGGATTCTGACAACATTTGATGAACACATGAATGTTATGATGACAAATGTGACAGAAACTGTTCGATATGGAAGGTACTCATTATTAAAAATTAATATGATAATTGAATGAACTTGTTTGTAGAAAAGCAAAGAAAGAGGTTGGAGCTCGAAATCGTGTGCAGGAATTTCTGCCGGAGTTCTTGCGTTGGAAGGAAGGTGGAAATTGGCCAATGCCGATTGGTGCCAATAGTCTCGTTGAGCATCGCTTCCAGAGGTCATGTTTTGTGAAGGGAGATTCAATTGTTTTTGTGCGAACACTATCTTGAATGAACTTGCCCTAATTTTACCTGTGCTTTATTCAGTACCATTAAAAAGTGTGAAACTAATAAAAAGAGTAATATCTACTACAAGCCACTTCATCAAATCCGATGAGTTGGGGGGAGAAAGCTAGAAGTGAATAATGGGATGATGATGTTGATGACGTTGTTGAAAGAATCGGAAAACAATGAAACGAGTAGAAAGATTACCCGGAGCGGAAAGAGTCAAGTCACGTAATCTACTTCGAAATTCAGAAAGTTTGAGAAGGGCACTTGGGTGGGGAGTGGGACATAATGAAATATGATACGTAAAGGAATAAGATTAACAACAATGTGAGTGAGTCAAAAAAACTGAGAAAGAAGAAAACGGGGGGCGCAATAACAAGAAACAATAGATTTACAAATTTTGATGATGACGTGAAGGCAGAACCGGGGGAACAAAAACATATCATTGGGCATTTTGATTCCTAAGCGAAGAGTATATAGTCATAACCTGCAATGGATTGAAATTAGAGGGTCATGAGAAAAGGGAATTCTTACCTGTTTATCCAAGTTCTTCCCTTTTAAATTAGTCAATGCAGATAACAATTGATCGGAGAATCCATTAGGAACAAGTTCGCGAAGTGCACGTGCAAAACCATCGGGATCAGATTGATGAAGACTTGTCAATGTGGCACAAACTTCATGAACAACCAACGTACTTCCGGCATCAGATGGAGTAATGTGGGAAAGAGATGGAATCTCCAAAGCTACACGGAGAGTTCTCGCGGACCACGCAGGAATAATCAACGAGATTTTAGCAAGACTTGAGAGAGCAACTTTCTGGGCAGTTTGATCAGATGAGAGAGCCAAACGAGCAGCTGCTTCAAGCACATGATCCAGAAGTCCGGGGGAGGTATTCAGTGCTGGAGTACAATCACTCACGATTACAGTGAACAAAAGTTGAACAAATGCTCGTTGAACATAGAGAAGAGCTCGTTGGCTATCATCTGGAAATCGTTTTGATTCAAGAAATCTAATCGTTTTGTTCATTCTTACCTTTAGCTGGTAAATTGTTCTCTTGCTCTTGTAACGAAGTTCTTGCTGCAATCGCCAACACATTTCCTAGATCAACACCACTTGTCAGCATCGCCTTTTTATACTTTGCGACCGTTTGATGACAGAAAATAAGCAAGTGATGCATTGAATCCAGATCTGTTGAGACCAATGCGAGCTTTTCGAAAATTCCACTCATATAGGGCATCAGCTCGTCTTCCATCGATACGACTAAACGATGAGCGAACTGACGAGTTGATTCCAGAAGGAAAGAGTTTTCCGGTGATAACGTTTCAACAAACAACTTAACGAGTTTCAGATAAATTTCAATGCAATTGCAAGCTTTCATGGATTGAGCATTATTGAATGCTTTGGACATGCGGCTACTATATCCAATTATATTGGCCATGAACTGCAGAATGATTTGAATTGTTTCTTCATCTGCTTTTCTCGCTCTCGCCGCATTCAACTCTACTAGTCCATTCTCGAACTTCATCGCCAATGTTGTTGCCAACTCTCCGACGTATTGGGATTTCATTTCGGAAGTGAGATCTCCAAATACAATTAATGTCGCAGTTGCCTCGAAAATATATCCTTGATCGTCTGGAGACAGTAACTGGTTGTCCTCTGACTTTGGAGAAACTGCAAGTAGAGGAGCAAGTCGAGTGATAACTTCCGAGACAAGTGGTCCTAGAACCGCTTTGTGAGATTTGACGAATCGGCAGAATAGATACACGATTCGGGTTCGAACATTGCCAGTTGGAATGGATATTCCACGTTGATCGAGGAATGCGGCAGCAATATGAGTTATAACTACTGGTTGAGCTTGTAATACTAAAAGTCGTTCGTATCGACATGCCAACTCAAAGTAGAGAACATGAACTGCCGGACATCTTCCATCAAGAACTAATCCTTCCAGAATTACGATTGGAAGACGTGCAGCACGTTGAGAAACTCCTTCTCTCGGATTTTGGAGCATGTTACTCTGAAAGTAAATTTGATTTCTATGAAAGACTGTTTGTACTCACCGGAATGATTTCGTGTAGATGGAAAAGTACATTCAGGAGAGCCTCTATTTTGTTAACTGGAATAGTCGATCCTCCAGCTGTGACTTCTGCTGTCCATGGTTCGATAGCATTGACAATGGCCTCTGGACGTCTCAGACCGATGACGTTGAGCATTGAACGAAGCTCTCTTCGATAGTCTTGGAATTCAACTTCTTCTTCTCCATCCCCTCCAACTGTCATATCGTCTCCCATAACATATCTTTGAAGTCCTGTTCGAATAACTTTTTCAATGAAATTCGTATCCTAAAACATTCTAATTGCACATGATTGTTTTCTTTTTGAAACCTACATTTGGATAAAATTTGATAAGGAATGAAGCGTAACCTCTGATGTAGTCGGTACACAAATAACTCAAATCTGGATCCTCGTTGTTCAAAACAACAATCGCTGGCTCTGCGAGACGTGCCATCTCCTGTACACAGCATTCTTGTTCTTTCTCCAGAATCGAACTTGCGCACAATCTGTAAAATGGAAATTCGAATTAAAATTCGAAAGCGCAGTGTGTTGCCCTTCGGACAATCTACGGCTTTCGTCTTCACCAACCGGTCACTTTTCTACGCTTCTCTTCTCTTTTTCTTCGCGCGATCTGTGATGCGTGACTCACCTCATCGCTTGCCATTCCGCCTTTTCCCTCATTTCTCATCTCTCAAACACATACCAGTTTCACAGCTTCATTTATTTATCTCGCACTTTTTTCTATAGTTTTATAAATCGAAAACTCCTTATTTTTAGATTGAAATGCGTTTTCTAGTAGTTTTCGTCCTTCTATTATCAGTCAAATATGCCCATGGACAAGCAGCAGAATGGCTATGTGAATCCCTTATCTGTGATCCACCGAAAAAGTGTCTAATTGTTGACCAGGTTAGCATATTTTCTTTTTTAACATATGAATAAACTCGCTATTGTGCGGTTGTCACTTTCGTAAGTCTTTGATTCCTGTTTGAACCAGTTCATCCTAATCCCTAGCAATTCACTTCTGACGAACAGGTTGCTCAATGTCTCGTGGAAAATACTCCTTCCCCTCCACCATTTGGAACAATTAATGGAGGACAACCTCTATTTCCACCACCGACTCAAACAGGAACTCCACCGAATATTCCTGCCCCACTGGCTCCGACGCCAACCATCCCGCCGAGTACACCATCAACACCCACTACTCCTCCATCTCCCTTCGCGCCATTTTTGAGTCTTTTCGGTGGAGGTGCTCCAGGTGCTCCTACACCAACACTTATTCCACCATTCACTCTGCCAACTTTGCCTACTACTGCTCCACCGACTACACCAAGTCCAGTTGACGTTTGTACCCTACCACCAGTAACAGGATCTTGCAGTCGTGCCAGAATTATGTGGTAAGTTAGAGCTCAGATCTCATAATTTCCAAAATATCACACGTCCTTCAGGTATTACGACAATGAATCCAGAAAATGCGAGCGATTCAGTTGGAGTGGATGTGGAAATCAGAACAGATTTGCGAGCAAGATGCAATGTGAACAAACATGTTCACAAAACTCTCTTTTCAAAAGAAATTTTTAAAATATGTCACCTAATAATTTTTTTGTATATAATGTCCACTGATATTTACTTTTACATTCCAATGAACCGAACTCACTTGTTTTGAACATCTAAAAGAACTAATCCGAGAGTGTTGACTAGCGATCCAACACGTGTGACTTCATCTTCGTCGTTGTTCTGAAAGAAAAAACAATATAATTCAAGTCTTAACTACAATTTGAACTTACATCGTTCACTGTGAGAAGACCATTATTTCGTAAAACAGTCATTACTGTCAACGCCAATCCGACCTTTTTCTCCGCTGGCATGCCTTTCTGCATTAGACCACAAACTGCTGAAGTGGCGTCCTAAATGTTAAAAGATGAAGCTCGATATGTCTATAATTTCAATTTTGAAATACCTCTGAAGTCGCTGAATCCTGTAGCTTTGAAATAATGAACGGCATCACGTAGTCGTTTGCAACAAGATCCAACTCAATCCAATCGACGTAAGCGGCAATATTCCGCAAAACGAGACATTGAATTGCTTCCTCTTTCGAACTGTTTGCAATGGTTAGCCAACTTTTAGCAACCTCGTTCATACAGATCTCCCTCATCGCATCTTTTATTTTGATATTTCGTTCACTTTCCTATAATGAAGAAAAGTAAACACTTTGAAAAAAGTAATTATGCTCACATTTTTTGAACGTTGGATGTCCCGGTTAACAACTTCTGTGTCAATAGCAAGAAGAACTTTCAGGTAGAAGCTCGAGATATTTGTATCCGTGATATTGTTGTTGAAAAAACTGAAATCGGCAAGTTAAACAAATCAGGAGATTATAAAATGATTGTATCTTACAGATCGTTGAAAAATGCTGACCATCTTTCAGGAAAATCCATAGCAAACACCAGTGAGAAAATGTGAGCCATTTTGTTAGTTAGGAACATCTCATGGCTTGTGCTTGAATTATCTTGGAAGCCTTTGATATAATGCAACAAAAAATTTCTGATCACTAAAACATCTTGTTGGGTTGCCGAGCTGTACCGCTTGTTCAGAAAGTCTTCGATGACTTGCAGCAATAGAAACTGCTCTTCTGCTGACCTGATGAATCTAGATTTCAATTTTAGTTTATGACGTGACAAACTCACGGTTTGTTGGGACCAACGAATGATTCAACCGACTTTTTCCAACCAAGTTCATCTTTTTTCAACGATTCCAATGCTCGGTAGATCTTAAAATATTTATTCAGTCTGTTATAATATAATATTCTCAGGAATACCTCTGCCTGTCTTGTTGGATCGGTGACCGCAATTCCAGTATAGCCAAACATTTCTGTTTCCCCCTTTATCCAGTGCTATTTCATTGAATCCTCTCGTTTGGGTTATTCGTCGTTCGTTGTAAAGAAGACTCACCTGAAAATATTGATTTTCTCTTCGCCGCCTTTTCGCTGATTTCTTTTTTAACAATCTCGAAGAATAATTATCGTGATGAGTGTGAAATTTCACTTTAAACGAAGCGGATCGTACTAATTAAGCCAGTATTTCCACCCGGCTTGCCTTCGAACTGCACGGGTCTCGCCACGACTAGCTGAGAAATTGCATGCGCCTTTAAACTCAACTATTTTTCAGTTTATTCTGTGCGTTTTTCAACTGTTCAACATCACATTCTTGTAGTATTCTGACAAAATGGCGAAAAGTTTGAGATCTAAATTCAAGAGAAAGGTCCGCGCTATTGCTCGCACCAAAAAACAGCCGAAGACTGATGCATTCCTCCAGAAAGCCGTCGAAAAACGAGATCAATACGAAAAAGTGGAAGCAGGTGAATAAAATAATTTCTCATTCACAAATAATGGTTATTAATTCAGAAAAAGCTCTGGCTGACAGAACCACAACTACAGAAAAGGTGATTTCTTAAAACTTTTCATTCAAATCAAAAATGATTTTTTAGATGGATGTAACATCAGACGCTGCCACCATCAACACTAAAACCCTCAGAAAAAAAGACGGATCATTCCCATCGTGGTTATCTGGAACGTAAGTTTACTTTAAAAGATCTCGATTTTTTGAAACCGACTTGTTTAAATTAATGCGTCGTCAAGAACCACTCAATTGAGTTCTCAATCACTTATTTTGTTGTGATAAATTTTGTTTTAAAAACGAGAGAGTAGCAGTTTTCCGATAGAGAGATTGGTTGACCAACAATCTTCCAATTCGATTTTTTTTTCGAAATTTGAAAAGTAGGAACAAATTACTGTTTACTATTTATGGAACTTCCAGAATATGTTAGCAGTGCAGGAAGATCGTATTTATTATGTAAACTTGGTTTTCAAAGAAAACGGATAAGGGATATCTCGAATTTGTGAACTCCAGAATTACTATTAAAAGTTTTTATTACAGGCAGAAGAAGAAAGCTACCAAGAAAAGCAAAGCAATCAAGAAGTCAAAAAACAAGACTGCCAAAAACTTCCGATGATCACTTCCATTGTATATGATTTGAACTTTTTTTGTTACCCAATTGTTGTTGTTATCGTTGATAAACCCTTTTTGAAAATGAACATTTCTTGAAACTTCTAATAGACCGTTCATGACTTTATAAAAGTACAATAGACATTCAGAAATACGTAGCACTCGTATTCCGTTTCCCAGGGGATAACCAGTTTTTTTGACTTACTATCAAAAAATTGAAAGACACCCAGCAAGATTCTATAAGAATTCATATCGGGCCCTTGTGAATATAATTTAATCACATCTCTGATGTCTACACGATTGGAACCTATTGGCGACAGTGAACTAGACTTTACCCATTCATCAGTGTTGTTCCTAAATATTCCTCACGACAAGGATAGGTTCCCTGAGAAGTCTTCATCGTGGGAACGTTTTGGCGCTCCTGGCATCATTTTTCCAGAAACATCAAAATAGGCTATTTCAGTTTAATGAGAATGCAGCTTTATAAAAATTGACAATTCATTCCCAAAATTGTTAAAATAAAGTAGTGTTCTCATAATTAAATTACAATGATACACGGTAAACAATTTTATTTTAACAACTGGAAAAAAGTTTCCACAAATTAGTTGCGAGCAAGGAACTCGTGGTGACGTTGGTATGGCGACTTCTCGAGGGCCTCCTCCTTCCAGAGGTCTGGGGTGAGGTAGGAGTAGGTTCTCTGAAGAGCGGCATAGGTGGCCTTGGCGAAGTTACCAAGGGTAGCGGTAGATCCTTTAGCGGCGGTGTAGCAATCCTCGATTCCAGCCATATGGAGGAGCTTCTTTGGAACTGGGGCAGAAACGACTCCGGTACCACGTGGGGCTGGGATAAGTCTGACCATGACGGAAGCGCACTTTCCAGTGACCTTGCAAGGGACGGTATGTGGGAGTCCGATCTTGTTACCCCAGTATCCTCTACGGACTGGGACAACAGCGAGCTTGGCGGCAACGATAGCTCCACGGATGGCTGTGGCGACTTCCTTAGAGCACTTGACTCCGAGTCCGACGTGTCCGTTGTGATCTCCGATGGCAACGAAAGCCTTGAAGCGGGTACGTTGTCCGGCACTGGAAATCGGATCATACAGCTTCAAAATCGAATTTATATAACTTACGTGGTCTGCTTCTGGACTGGGGAAATCTTGAGGACTTCGTCCTTAAGGTTGGAGCAGAGAGCATCGATTATTTCGAACTCCTTGATTGGGAGGGAGTTGAGGTAGATCTCCTCGAGTGTAGTGATCTTCTTCTCCTTGACGAGTCTTCCGAGCTTGGTGACTGGAGTCCATTCGGTCTCCTTCTCTCCTCCGCGTCCGGCTCTGCAATAATTTTTGTGGTAATGATATCAAAAACTGTATTCTCACCTTCCTCCGCGTCCACCACGTCCACCGCGGCCTCCGCGTCCTCCACGTCCAGCTGGACGATCTCCAGTAGGGCGAGCTCCGCCGCGACCACCACCGCGTCCTCCGAATCCAGATTGGAAGCCTCCTCTGTCGGCCATTTTGAAATGTGTACCTCAAGCTGCAAAATTAACAAAAATATACGGAAAACGATGAAAATACGGGTGTAAAAAATAGTTACAGAGATCATTCCAGTAAATTCTTAAAAATTAGTGAGAGCTGTAGAAAACATTAATTTTTGATATTCTATTCAAATTTCTACAAAAAATTTAAAAACTTCCCAGAAAAACGCAAAAAGGCCGAAATTTTAGGAAGAAGATAGAATTCTGCAAGCAAATTCATTGAGAGGGAGGGTGCGTGGCGAGACCCGCCGCCTTCGAAACTGCCTGCGCCTTTAAACAACGGCTGTGTCAACTCGTTTTTCGTCAATTCTGAATGGCTTTAAGCGTAAATTTCCATCAAAAACAAACAAGAACAGCATTTATTCTTTCTAAAAATCAATTTTTTAGAAACAAGGATGTAAATGAACAGTTATTTTCCATTCTGGTAGTAATTTTGATACAGCTTTCCATAATTATAAAAAGTCGTTTTCTCCTTTGTGAAAATTGGCTGGTTTAGAGGCATTCCGATATCATCGTCGACTGTTCGGGGTCTTGAATAAACGAGATCCATGCTGACGACTGCAGAGTTTTTCTGACTATCGCCAACAACAGTGTCATTTTCGAAAAACTCGCTCTTCAATGGTGGAAATTCCTGGAAACAAATTGATTTGAATCGCAATCTGGATTTTTACATAATAACAGAAACATACAGTGGTGGCCGCATACCAACTTTTGAACACATTGTTCTTTTGTTTTCTTTCAGCGAACGTTCGAAGGTACATGTTGTAAGCGGCGTTTTGAAGTTGCAAAAATTGCAGATGTTCGTTATAAGTGAGCCCATTCAATGGAATAGATTCGAGAAATATTAAAGACAAAAGAATAACAGTTTTCATGTTGTAATCAATATTAAATTTGTGATCAAGTGCGACCAGCAAACGGAATGATGTAAAAGATATGTCAATGTACTGTGAAAAGTGTGTAATATTGACGAAGATTCTCGTTGTTCTTGTCATTTTTCGGAACCAGAACTGTTTAAATTCTTCTTTGTTACTTTATAAATACATTTCAAACATCTTTCCTTACACTCTCATTTTTGACGGTTATCGGATCAAAAGTGACTTTAAAAAAATAACATTTTCTCAATATTATCAGCCTGTAAATACAATCCTCCCACTCGAAAAAAATCTTCTAAATATCTATGAGTAATCTACGCATTCCATTAGAGTTAATTGATAAAAAGAAAACAGAGTTGTCGGGAAGAGAGGAAGCTTATCGGATGACGACTACAGTAGGAATATGATCCGAGATGATCCGGAACGACGGCTCTCCGCGCGACAACGACTGCTTCATTTCGTACATTTTCATTGCTTCCGACTAGACGACTCATATTTTGAAAGTAATAACTTATTTCTTCGTAATGAAAACCGGGTTTCTATCCCCGTTATTAATATGTCTTCTTCTGAATTCTCTGGTATTATGCCAAGAAACTGAACGAATTCTCGCAAATAATGGAACAGAAGATAACGAGAATATTCCGTCAAAGGGATCTACTCCCAACACAAATCCATTGTTTCTCTCAAATTCAAGTGCAGGGTTGTATGATTCAAAAGGAAAAATCAGATTGACAATCGGACATATTGGAGCAATTGGAGCATTGAGAAATGATGTGAAAATATTGGAAGTGTCTCATAAATCACTGCTGGTCGAAGGAATTTTGGATGAAGACTTGGATGTTGAGTATGTTAAAAAATATAGATAAATATCGTTTCTATAGAAATCTAGGTATTCGAAAATTCAGTTAGAAAGATAACTTCCAGAATAATATCTCAAACTGGATGTGGTGAATCGTATGAAGGAGTTGCTGTCGCTGCAGACATGTATCATCTCCAAAAAGTGAAAGCATTCATTGGTCCCTATTGTAATGCTGAAATGGATGCAGTCGCTCGAATGGCTGCATTCTGGAATATTCCAATCATTGGCTACATGGCTGCTTCGAATAATTTAGCTGATAAAAATGCGTATCCAACCCTTGCCAGAATTTCTGTAAGCCCAGATTAACCGGTAATTCAAACCAAGAGAATCTCCAGATGAGAACGACGAATTCAATCGCTGAAGCGACGTGTGCAATGCTTCGTCACTATGGATGGAATAAAGTGGCAATCGTGACAAATACTGGAGTTTTGGCATATGATAGAGTGATTTCATTCGAAGAAGTATTTCATCAGAGAGGAATTTCAGTGGTTAAAAAGATTATGTTTGATGAATTCGCTGATTCAAAAGCAATGGTTGCTTCTGGATTGTTGAATGATATTAAGAATTCAGCGAGAAGTGAGCTCACTCAAATTGAGGAATTCAAACTATAAATACCACTTTCAGTTGTTGTCTGTCTTTTCTCGAACACCAGAGAAACTTCTCGTGAGTTTTTAACTGCTGCGAACACTCAAGGGATGAGTGTGAATGAGTATGGATACGTATTCCCATGGTTGCAAGATGGTGGAAAAGATATTGCTCCTTGGACTGGATCAGATGGATCAATGCTTCAGAAAGTGAAAGATCAGTATGCTAATGCGATTATCGTAAGTTCAGTTTTGAGTGTGACTAGAATATATATTTTCTCTAATTTAGATTGATGATGTCAACAGTTTTGATAACACTATCATTGGTCCTTTTGTTGAAAGAATTAAAGATGTTGGATTGACTGAAGCAGATGTTGATATAGCAAATATCTATGGATATCTCTATTTGTTTGATGCTCTGAAACTCTATGCTCTTGCTGCCAGAAAAGTTTTAAATGAGACTGGAAAAGCAGAGAATCTTCTGAACGGAAGAATGATGTGGCAGAATATGAGGAAGATGAAGTTTATCGGAATGGTCGGTGCATCTGGAATAGCGTCTGGACTTGTCTCAATGGATGATCGAGCTGAAAGAGCACCTCTGTACCGTGGATTCTTTGTATCTCCTAATACAGATGCAGTACTTCCAATGGTTCATATGGAACCGACAATGCTTGATAATTGTGATGGGATTGCCAACAAATCCGGATGTTATGAGATCGTTGTTACCGATATAATGAGAGATTTCTGGCCGTCGATAGATCGAAAAATGCCCAAGGTTCCACTATTACGATTCCACTGCGTTAATCTGTAAAGATTTTCTTTTAGGATGAGCCAGACTGCGGATTCAGAAATGAAAGATGTGATTACACACTGATTATCATTGGAGCCGCGCTTATCCTTCTATTTATCATCGCCGCCGTCTCAATCTTCTTTGCTCAAAAGCTTCTGTTTGTTAAAGATTTAGAAAGAAAGAAGATAATAATTTTGAGTATTTCAGAGAAAAGAGAGCATTGGATAAACTTCCATTTAGGATTTATAGAGATGATCTACAGTTTATCGATGAAGAACAATTGAAAAGTATGCTCTCGTTGGGAAGTACTCGAACTAAAATGAGTAATATGAACTATGGATCAAGGAATCATGCGATTGTTGGAACAAATACACATGCAATCTATCATAAATATGTTCAGAGAAGACCGATTATTTTTAATCGAGCAGATAAAACACTCATCCAATTGGTAAGGGTCTGAAGCAAACTAAACATTTCACAAGCTAGGAGTCATTTCTAACTCTCCCAACTATTTTAAGCTAAAATTTCTAGATGAAAGCTGCTGTCCATGACAACATCAACCCGTTCTTGGGAATGGTTTGGAATGAGAAAGAAGAGATGTTACTCGTTTGGAAATTCTGTTCTCGTGGTACCCTTCAAGATATCATTTACAATGACAATATTCAATTGGATACCAAATTCCATGGAGCATTCATTCGAGATATTTTGGCTGGATTGGAATATTTACATGCCTCGCAGATTGGATATCACGGCTCTCTTACACCATGGTCATGTCTTATTGACAGAAATTGGATGGTTAAGCTGACAGATTACGGAATTGCTGATCCATTAGAGAGATGGGAGAAACAACAATCAATCTCGAGAGATGCTCTGACAAGTGAAGATGATAAATCACAGGCAACACAAAGCACAAGTATACTGTATGAGTCACCTGAAATGCTGAAGAATCGAGAAAAGAATCGAGTGAGACGAGTGGATCAGGACTGGATGAGACAGACTCAAGCGAGACGGCAGCTGGGAGATGTCTATGCATTTGGACTCGTTATGTATGAGATTATATTCAGAGCTCTTCCATTCCCAGAGGGTACTAATCAGTCAGAGTTGGTTGAATGGTTGAAGGATGGAACGAAAGTTGTGAAGCCGGTAATTACCCAGAACAAAGTGTTGAATATGGATCTGACTGCATTGATTCAAGACTGTTGGAATACAACTCCAGAGATGAGACCCTCTTTGAGAAGAATCAAGTTGAATGTGGAGACTTATTTGAACATGTTAGTTACAGACTGTAGCAGTATACATTATGAATTAAATTCATTTTCAGAAAGGGGTCTCTGGTTGATCAAATGACACGAATGATGGAACAATATGCCAATAACCTCGAGAAGTTGGTGGCTGAAAGAACTGGAATGTTAGAGGAAGCAAATCAACGAGCAGACCGTCTTCTCAGTCAGCTTCTCCCTGCTTACGTGGCTAATGAACTAAAGTTAGGACGGCCTGTTCCCCCGAAGACTTTCACTGGATCTACTGTTCTTTTCAGGTTATTTTTCCCTTTTTATTCAAGTTTATGTTAAATTTTCTTTTCAGTGACATCGTTGGTTTCACCGAGATGTGTCAACATGCTTCTCCCCTTGAAGTGGTTTCTGTTCTTAATGGAATTTTCGATGGATTCGATCAATTTATTGCAAGAAAAGATGCATACAAAGTGGAAACAATTGGAGATGCGTACATGGTTGTCTCAGGAGTTCCAGAAGAGAACGGACATCGTCATATCAATGAAATTGCCAGTATTGCTTTGGATGTTCATAAGGTAAAGACTTGACGAAACAATACGATTTTACCTGATAATTCGATTTCCAGTTCTTGTCTGAATTCGTCGTCCCTCATAAACGAGATACGAAAGTTCAATGTCGTCTAGGTTTCCACACTGGTCCAGTCGCTGCAGCTGTCGTCGGACTCAATGCTCCTCGATACTGTCTCTTTGGGGATACTGTAAACATGGCATCTCGAATGGAAAGTAACGGAGAACCTGGGAAAACTCAAATATCTGAAACTGCAAAGAATCTTCTTCTGAAAGAGTATCCCGACTACATTTGTGAACAACGTGGAGAGATTCCAATCAAAGGAAAAGGGATGTGTATGACGTATTGGTTGATGGGAACTAAATCAGAAGGTGCTGGGCAGAGTGGAGCATATTTGGCGCCGTCGATGAAATCATCTGGATCCGGATTCTCTGGAATGTTGGGAAGCACAAGTTCGAACGATTACTCATTGAATTTGAGAAATCCAACTGGATTGCAGAGATAATTTATTGACTTGAATTGACTTTTGGCATTTGATTTTTGAATTGAACTGTGAAAAAAACAAAGCATTGAAGATAGTGAAGACCTCTAGAGTTTTCTGAATTGCATTTATCGAGATTGTGTATTATTTTTTTGAAAATAAAGTGATATACCGTAAATACTGTATTATAACGGCAACTGTAATAGAACGGCACCTGTATTATAACGGCACTCTGCCTATGCTAAAAATTCATGAATATGATTATCCCGGTGGTCTTTCTTGGTTTTGATTAGAAGCAACGTGCTTAGTAACTTTTAAATTAACAAATAGAACGTCCAAAAATGTTTTTCCGTTTAATTTTAATGAGTTTCTGAAAGCACAAAATTTCTCTGGGAACCAGTTGAAAAATATAACGACATGCCGTTATAATACAGTATTTACGGTATTTGGGAGTACTTCAATTACAGACTTGGACTAGAGTGAGCTCAAGTCCAGAAGGGAAAATCCCTTTCGATTATAAAAACGGAAAGTTTGATAATATATTGAATCGTTTTATTTTATTGACAGTTAAACTGTCGAAACTGTTGCTGCACAAATCTGTTTCCATGTTGAGGAAGTGGTTCATGGGGAAGTGGTGCTAGAAGAGGAGATGGTTGTAACTGTTCCATTCGAAGGAGTGTGTAATCGAAAAGACTGACCCAAAAGTTCCAGATGAAAATATCTTGAGTATCTTTGACATTCTAAAAAAAGATTTTTGTAGTACTATTTTTACCACTACGCTCTATGTGCTCTTCGCTGAAAAACTTACAATGATTTTTGGAATATAATATTGATACAATACCAGGCAAAAGAACACTATCGAGAACGACCACCGGTACTTCAATTCGCAAGCTTCTACAACATTCCATGAGAAATATCCGAGAAATGTGACGAAGGCAAAGTTGATATACATATACAACTTATAATCAGACTGAAATGCTTCCATTTGGCTGATTATATTCACATACTGCAACCTACCGGTACACTCAAGTCGATGGAAAAACTCACGGTCAATTGAATAATAGAAAAGAACATTGATCCGAGAAGAATAGTTTTCAAATAATCTGCATAATAGGGAATTTCTCTTGCTTTTTTGTGGTTAAACTCCCAAAATTAAAAGTTCGATATATCATACAAGCAGAGAAAATGAGAGGTAAATAAGTCATATTCTTTTTTGGAGACCCGTCACTGCCGACAAACATGAGCATAAGGATTATCATTTATAATGAGAAGAGTTGAATGAGCATTGATGAATTAATTCATTTCCTGTTTCTGAGAATAAAACGATATAGTGCTCCGATCAATATAAATTGAGCAGGAGGACGAATTTGAAAGGGGGAGAATACTGGAGATAAAGAGAGAGGGAGGGGAGAGAGAAAGAAACACAGAACATGAAGAAATGAGTATGTATTTTCATTGGAAGTAATCAGCGATGGGATTGACCATCCTGATTCTTTCCATAGGGACCGCGTTGTCATTATCCTCATCTTCGTTTGCAATTCTGGGGTTGTGTCTGATGGGGCGGAGACGTTCGACTGGAGGTGGATCTGGTCTTCTATAATTTATACATGTGTCTTTTGATATAAGAGATTGTAAATTTCAAAAAAAAAAAGTTTTCGCATCATTTCTCATAGTTTCTATCAATTTATGTAGCCCTTACAGCTTTTTCATCAAAAAAGAAATATGTGTGATTGCTGTATAAATATACCGATAATCTGAAGATCCTGGAATATTGTCGCAATCTCTGAGATTTTTGGCTCTGCTCTCGTTTTTATACATTTGTTTTCATTATTTCAGTTGTGTTATTTTCAGTTTATTATTTCAAGTTAACCAATACAAATAATGTGACATAAAAAATGAAACAGTGAGGAAAAAAAATATACAGAAATTTGAATTCAGAATTTCTGTATAATTTACAACAAAAAAAAATTACGTGAGAAATATACAGAAATTTAAATCCAAAATTTCTGTATAATTAAAAAAAAAGATAACGTGGAAAATATACAGAAATTTGAATCCGAAATTTCTGTATATTTTCCACGTTATCTTTTTTTTTAAAATTATACAGAAATTTCGGATTCAAATTTCTGTATATTTCCCCAACAAAAAAGGAAACGGATAATTCTACTCAGATTCTCCATCTTTTCAGATCCTCGATCCTCATTTGACATTTAGGACTTAAATCTAGTTGACAGTGTTTGGAAGTTAAGCAGTCATGTCTGGAAAATTCATAGTTTTTGTCGAGACCAGCTTGTAGAATGCTTTGTATCTATATTCTCTTTGAAAAAATTGGATAGCCATCATGAAATTACACGTCATCTTTTTGTTTTCCTTGGAAATGAATTTTTTCATTCAAATAAATCTTACGTGACACTGGCAATATTGTGGGAACTCGTACTGTAAAAACCACGAGAGAACCCCTCTGGAAAGTTCATTTTTCTATTCATTTCCAAGGAAAACAAAAAGATGACGTGTAATTTCATGATGGCTATCCAATTTTTTCAAAGAGAATATAGATACAAAGCATTCTACAAGCCAGGTAAGTATCCTTATTCATTGAAAAACTTATTTTTACAGATTATTAAAAGTACCTGTTGATAAATAGAAGAACAATTTTAAAAAAATGTGTGTGGATTATATTCAAAATAGCCTAATTATCTTGGAGACACTGTAAATCAATTATCTATTTGTGATGTATATTCTCATGACCAAGTACACTCAGACAGGTAAGAAAAGAGTCTGGTCTCGACAAAAACTATGAATTTTCCAGACATGACTACTTAACTTCCAAACACTGTCAACTAGATTTAAGTCCTAAATGTCAAATGAGGATCGAGGATCTGAAAAGATGGAGAATCTGAGTAGAATTATCCGTTTCCTTTTTTGTTGGGGAAATATACAGAAATTTGAATCCGAAATTTCTGTATAATTGAAAAAAAAGATAACGTGGAAAATATACAGAAATTTCGGATTCAAATTTCTGTATATTTTCCACGTTCTGAAATAATGAGAACAAAAAAAAAACACAACTGAAATAATGAGAACAAATATATGGAAAAAAACCAGACTTCTTCAACTTATACGCTTTCCAACTGTTTACATGGCTCAATAATGGAAATTGTATATTTATACATGTAAAAGTAGGAGGAATATAACATTCTAGAAGCAAAGTATAATCACTACAGTTTTTCTTTAAAACTTTGCGTTTTCACTTGAAAACTTTTTTTTTTGAAATTTACAATCTCTTATATTTTAGGCATAAACTTCAAGTGTTCTGTCTGGAAAACACTGAAGGTTTCTAAAACTACAAACCTGATTGGAACGATTTCTGTGACAAGAGTGAATAGCGACACAAAAACCAGAGTGATGTAGACAATCAGAAGGTACGGCATTGGGTCGTTGATGCCTGTAGAGATGACGATAAGACAAATGGTTGTTCCAATAGTTGTCTCGAAAACTTCCAAAAGCAGTAGCACGAAGTTCAGCCTAGTGCAACTTTTGGCCTGGCAGTAGTTTGAATGTTTTGAATTTGTTTTCATTTGGGTGATGGACATCGCCAGCCTGGCTCTCGCAAACTGACAATAGAGTATCGACAGTCCCTCGATGATGTACTCGTCCAACGAAAAATATAGGCAGACCATGACGGCCGAAATTCCAAAAGCTCCAATCAATAAAATCAAGCGGCCAACCCAAACCATCAGCCGTTCAGAGAAGCGGAAGATTCTGCTGGCCATGTAGACAAAGAAGAAGATGAGCGAGCAGGTACTGCAGGTGAAATTCCGAGCACTCGTTGCGCTAAAACATAGATTTCATATTCTAATTTTTAATTATATTTACTGACTTTGAGAGATCTCGAATAGAGGAAACATCGAAAACTGTGGCATTTCTTGGGAAGTTCGATGACATCACGGCCATTGTCCCGAAGGCAGCAATTGATGGGAGTAAAGCCATCAACAGTCTGAAAAAGTGTGAATTTTATAATCTGGATCCTGGTTCAGATTGGATTATCTACAGTAAAACGTGTTTTCAAAACGCCACGAGATATAATTCGTAAGTGAGAAACAGCCCGGAAGTCGGGACCAAGAGAAAATACTGTGAAAAAACAAAGTTTGGCCAATTATTATCAGAAAATAATTTCGCGGGCTGAAACACTTTAGTGCACTTGTGCAGTTCAATAGATCAACATTGAATATGAAACTGAGATAAATTGAAATTGTCGAACTTATAACTTCAACAGTGCGATAGGCAGGACGAAACCATCAGTTTATAGATATTCTAGTTCTCGAAATACTCAACCTTTTTAGTTTGATAGTATCGGACTCTTTTTATGTCCCTCCTTGACTTCAAGCATTGGCTCATTCGTTCTTTAATTAGGCTACCAAACTTTAGTCGTTCGATTTCATCCGGTGTCACATAGGCCAAACACATTAGTCCTGACTGATACTTCAATCCATTAGTACCATGGTGTCCTAAGAGTTGTCATTTTTTGCGTTGACCGAATTTGATTCAGGAGGTCAAATCATATGCTCAAATACTTTGCAACACGTAGTGCTGGAACCATTCTTTATTTATCAGATTTTGTTTGTTTATCTCCACCGGAAATACTCTCATTTTTAATTAATCCACTTTTAGGACATCTTTTTTTTTTCAAATCTCTCACTCGAATTTTTGGTACATTGTCTCCGGTTCACGTCGGAAAACGATACCATTCTCAGGTTTCATGTTTGAATGAGCAGTCGAAACGAGTCTTCTCTCCTGTTTCCCACATCGCTTCTCTACCTCTTCTTTTTCATTTCTCTCCTGTTTCCATGGCGACGTTCACAAGCACGAGCTCGAGCACTCTCCCCAACTCATTTTTCCCCACTTCGAAGAAATTCCCTTCAACCTGAATTTTCTCAATTTTTTCTAATTTCTTCTCAAAATGGACGGCGATCAAACTCCTGAAGAACAAGTTGAAATTGGTGAATCCGATGAGACTTCGAAATTCGATGACAATGTTGAACTCACGAGTGTTTTCTCTTTTTCATTGGATCAGAGAATAATGGAAGGATGTGTTATTTCGGCAGTTTTGGAACCAGATGGTCAAGAGACTATTGTTGCGGTCTCAGTCACTAATAAGGTTATTATTAAAGGTGAGTCACTAATTCAGTAGATAATTATGAACGTTGAGGTTGTCAAAAATGTTCACATTAGTTAGAAATTCATTTTTCTTTACTGCCTCTTCTGAGGAAGAAATGATATCTGGAAGCACATAAACCTTTAAAAATGTGAAAGTTCTGACGTGCAGTGACATTGTTTATTGAGTGAATATATCTTTTCACAATTTTCATACAAAAAAGTTGTCATTTACAAAAATGAAGATCTAGCTTTGAAATGAATTCTCCGAAAAGATTGCAGTTGCATTTTCACATCTGGCTTTGTGACACAGTCTTAAATTTTACCATATTCTATTGAAAACAAAGAAATCGGAAACTAGACAGACACGTCGATGATCGAGTGATAAATTCTTTTTGATGCAAGCCAAACTAGCAATTTCCAGACACCGAAACATCATTGAACATCACTGAAACTATCCGGTGCATCGCGGCAGCTCCGTTTGGAGAAGGATATGATTGCATTGTGATTGGAACAGACTCGAGTGTCATCTGCTACGATGTTCACAATAATTTGACGGTTTTCCGGAATGATGTTCCAGATGGAGTCAACTGTTTTGCAGTGAGTTCTGAAAGATGGTTTTTCATATTCAAGAAGTTTTAAATTTCAGTACGGAAAACTGGGGGATCTTGAAGAGGCCATCTATTGTGGAGGCAATTGTTGCATTTGGGGATTCGATAAATCTGGAGCCAACACTTATTGGACAGTGACAGGAGATCAAGTGACGACAATGTGTTTGAGTGATTATGATGGTGATGGAGAGACGGAATTAGTCATAGGATCCCCTGATTTCGAGATAAGAGTATTCAAGAACGATTTGATGAGAGCTGAACTGATGGAAACTGATGAAATAACAAGTCTCGCTCATGTCACGAGTGGATGTTTCGCGTATTCTCTGAATAATGGAACAATTGGAACTTATGTTTTGAAAGAGAGACAATGGAGAATCAAGTCAAAATCGAATGTTTCGAAAATCTTTAACTTCGAGGAGCAAGGGCTGATGGTTGTTGTATGGAAACAAGGAAAAGTTGATTTGAGATTTGCTCATAATGGAGAAGTGTTGTCGAGAGATTCAGTGGCAACTCCAGTTGCATCTGCCACTTTGAGTAGAGATAAAGAGAATCCGACGGTTACTGTAGTCTGTTTGGATGGAAAAGTGAAAGGATTCAAAGTTCAGAAGGCAACGAATGGAGCAATTGATAAGACTCAACAGTTGATCAGAGAGTTTGGACAGAAGAAACATAATTTGATGGTAAGGAACTACCGTAAATCCTGTAATAGAGGCGCATCTAGCGGTGCCTGTTTGCTGCGGTATATCTTGGTTGCCAAAGGAAATATCAAAAAGCTGTTAACGGACAAAATATAGCTTAACATTCATAGAATATTCTTTCAGTTAAAACAATTTTCAAATCTTTGAAGACAGCCGAGTTATGATTCTCCAAACTCTTGCTAGCGGGTGGGCCTCAATCACATGTTTTACGGTAGATCTTGAGACCAGAGTTCCATAGGATTTCTCTAACTGTTAACTGACTTCATGACGTTTTCCTTTGAAATAAGAAACTAACTCGAGTTTTCTTCCAGATGGAATTATCAAACTACGAACAAGAAGAGCAACTGACCGAAGCAGAGAAAGATCGAGACTTCAGAATCCCAGCTGACACTGATGTTGCAGTTGTGTTCATTGTCAGTTGTGAAACCCAGTTGTTGAGTCTCCGAGTCGAAGCATCTCATGCGATTCCTATCAGAGGAGTTTTGATTTTTGCAGAGGGATTATTTGAGGGAGAATCTTATATTTGGTAGGATCGAAGACTCGAAGTTTAAAGAAAAACAACTATTTTATTTGAGGATTCCTCCAAATGAACATCAATCTCGAAGTGTCATTGACATTCCACTGGTAATTGACAAGGATTCGACAAATGATTTGCATACAAAAGTCTTCTTGGGACATGTCGATTCGTCAGTTATCTATACATCTTCTTTTAAAAAGTATTCGTTTTCAGAAACAAATTAATGGTGATGGAGAATACAAGAATCCTTCCACGTTTCTGTAGATTCACATTGTTGAATAAGGAGTTCGAGAAATTCTTCTACATGCCGACGTGTTTCGTGAAATTCAAATTGAGTCCAAGAGCAATAAAAGTATATAATTTTTTTCCATTTGGACGCCTCTAATTTTCCATTTTCAGCTCTCCGAATGGGTTTCAGAAAGTTTCACAATCGATTCATCGTTGGTTGAGATATTCGATGAAAATGAAGGAGATTTCAAATTTATGGGATTACGTCCGAAACATGAGAAATCATTGATGTTCTCGATAGATCCAGCGGAGAAAACATTCACAATATTTCATGATGATATTGAAACAGTTGGAGCAATGGTGCAGAGTTATTCGAGTTTCTTCCAAATTCAGAATATGGAATCTGTTGCACACTTTCCGGATGTTTTCAAAGAGGCTGAAGAGATTTTGGAAGAGGTTCGAGTTTGGAAATTATTGGATAAATACAAAAATTTAGATCTGTAAATTCTAATCGATTTATCGTGTGTCGTCTGAAAATGTAACAGCGTTTCAGGTTTTTTTTTAAAGATGGAGCAAATGTTGAGAGTTTATCACAAATTCTAAAACTTTCCAACAATTTCAATTTTTGTGGAAATCAGAGTGTTTTTGTTGGAAGTTTACATACATATTCAGAATCTTCTCAGTTTTCTATTTTCAGATAAATAACTTTATTTCTCGAAACATTCCATCTTGCAGAAGAGTTTAAAATCAATGCTAAACAACCCCGTGAAAAACAAAATATTTTTGAGTTCTCGTATCAATCCTCCATCCATCTCAATCCCATTTATCTCATATTTTTCATACACAACATTATTCTTTGACCAATGTATTTTTCTCCTCTTCACTGATCTTTTCTGAGACTTTTCAGAGACTTTTCTGAGTGGTTAATCTCACAATCTCTAGTCTTTCTGGCATCAAAATTGATCCTAAACTGAGTTTACACCTCCAAAAGAACGCATTATGATTTCATATCAATTGTCTTATCCAAATGTTTTCCAGATGGATCCAATGACCGAAGTCCGTGACAGACTGACAGCTGAACTCCAAGAAAGACAAGCAGCTGTTAGAGAGGTATTGATACGAGCTGAAGATGCAATTGCCATTGATACAATGTCAGTATTAATCCCTTACTTGCGACATTAGTCTAATCCTTTTCTTTTCAGTCCGAATGCCAGAAAATTCTATATTCGTCTGAAAGCAAACGACGCGGCGGCAAGACAAGCTGCTCAGCTAAGGTACATGTTCATCCGGAATTTCAGAAGCCTCTATCATATAATTTTCAGGTGGAACAACCAGGAGAGATGTGTGAAATCTCTCCGTCGACTAAACAAGATTATCGAGAACTGCTCACGTCTACGTGGTTTGTTGACTGTCTGCTAATTCATTTATTTTGAGAAATATTTCAGTTGGAGAACCCGGAAGACAAATTGTCGTCACTTGTCGAGCTGCAATCGCAGAGGATAATAAACAGATCGTCACTAAGGTTTTGCAATATGGAGTTTCCAGTCAATAAGCCATAAAATTGAAGTGTGTTTTGTTCATGAAAAAATTATTTTGGTTTCATTCTATCAATAAATGATTATTACTTTAAATCAACCCGTAACAAGAAAAACAAGAGGAAAACAATATTTAGCATATCTGACAACAGTCAGCAAGAAGTTCCGTGCATTCCGTCTCTGCTTCACCGTTCTGAATTCTTTCAGTTGTCGACTGGAATTTCTTTCGTTTTCTGTCGGATAAGTACTTTCCGAGACCCTGAAATATTGGAAAATGAGATGAAGTTGGAAGTGGACTTTATACTATTTTTAAATCTCCTTTTTTCATTTTTTTTTCAGAATCTGATCTCCCTCAAACTAACCTTATATAATTTCATTGTCCCCACAACATTTGCCATCCTTCCACCCATCGTAATCATCACTAAAAGTACTGCACTTGGCTCAGTAATCTCCTCTTCTTCATCTGTTCCATCTGTGGAATTCACACGAATTCCAGCATCTCGAAACTTTTGATCTACCGCCGCTTTTATCACATCTTTGTCCAATTGTGCTTTTATAAGCAGGAGAGCAGCTCCAAATACATTTAGAATAATACCATAAGCAATCAATTCATGCCAACCTGAATAGATAATTTATGAATGAAAATATTACAAAAAGAAAAGAAGAAAGAAAAAGAAAACTGACTTGCTTTCCTCCGATTATGCTTGAAAATTGTCCATTTTTCTCTCCAAGTTTGATCTTGTCCGCGTCGATATCTTCTCTGGTTTCGTGGTGCCATTGATTGACTTACTAGAAAAAGAAAAAGAGGAGGAATAAAAAATGATATAAGGAAAAAGTTCTGTGAGATGGGAAGGATATCAGAAAAAGGCGGATTATTGGATATTAGATGAGCTCTAGGATTAGAGCATTGTTGAGAGAGTAGGCTAGATGAAGAGACGCAGAGAACTGTTTTTCACTACCATCTGATCGTTATTTTATTCGTTATTTCATGACGACTTCCAATATTAAAACTATCCGCTTCTGATTCACAAATTCTTTGACCTGAAGACTCTATTTGTCTGCTTCGTATTCTAGTCGTTTCTCTAAATTTAGTGAATCCCTACTTGATTTGCGTCAATTTCAGCTCAGAATATTTTTTCGGAATTAGAATTCTTTGAACTATACACTTTATTATATCGAATTTGGATGCCACACAATCTTTTTTGGAAGGACAAAAAATGATGAAAAAGAAGAGAAATCGGCATAAAATTATTAATAGTAGGTGACGATGTGGCGAGAAGGTACGAGAATTCGGCTGTTTCGGATAGTATGTGGATGGATTTGTGGAAGTGGAGAAGATGTTGAAGAGGTTGACTTAAACCTGAAAATGGTTAGAATTATTGGATGAAGAGGGGAACAAAACCATTCAAAGTGGTTAGGAATTAGATGGCTTTTATCAGAAAAGTTTGGTTAGAACATGGAAAAAAAGAGTATTCTGTATTACAACGGATTGGTTTTTACAACTGCGCTCTATCGAAAATGAAGAGAAACTGCGTGAAATGAAGAAAAGCAAAAAACAATAGTTACATTTCTACATAATTCTGGTTGAGACCAGTCGTAAAAACTGTATTTTGTTAAAACAAGAATCTAGAGTCCGTGATTTTCGAAACTTTCACACCTAATTTTTTTCTAGATCTACAATACAGAACATAAGGAAACTATTATCCTAACCTGTCCGGACGTTTGTCCCTGATGGAAAGTGTGTGATTCGACTCCTCCATGACCGTATCCACGTGGGCCGAACATTGCTCCGTAGCAACGATTGCAGTACGGCTTTCCTTCTCTCTGAAAGTTAGAATTCTATTTCAGAATGCAACAAACACACGAGTACCTCAGAGTGACTTCCAGCTGCCAACGTCTTCTTGCAAGCCTCATTTTCGCATCGGAGACATGGACGATGCCAGTCGAATCCGATCGATGTGACGCGTTCGGCTGAAATTCAAAAAGTTTGTATTATTGAGACTCAAAAATTCCTACCAAAATACACTGGTTTCTGACAACGTGGGCAGTTTGGCATTTTTTCGTTTGAATCGGTTTGGGGGGGGTCGGTTTCTGGAAAAAGGAAAAGAAGATGTGGGAGCAATAAAAAAGAAAAAGAGAGGACCAAAAAAGGATAACAGAATTTCTAAAGAAGGGCATAGAGGAGAAAAGAAGAAGATTTCTGAGCAGCTTGAGTCTGTCACGCGCAATGTTTACAAATGTTTTTGAGATGCGACGCGAGAAAAGAAGAAGATGACGAAGTTATTACTGTAACTGACACATGTGAGACACGTGGAGCTAGTTGGGTGAACGTGACAATTTAGTGAAAAAGAACACGTGCAAATAAAAATTTGCCACGTAGCAAATCTATTTCGAAAAAAAGGGAAATTCTGGTCAAGAAAAAGTGTTTTTTTTCATAAGGTCACAAACTGGTTTTTGTCACTTTCTTTTTCGAGGCCACTCTGTTGATCGAACTTCAATTTCGACTTCCCCCAGATGGTTTTTCCAAATGCAACATATGGCCAACAGTCAATAAATCTGATTAAAATGGTGTCTCTAAACCACTTTTTGTCGAAAAAGGATAAAGAGGTGTCACGTGCAAACAATTGGAATATTAGGTGTGGTGTCTGTTATGAAGAGAGACACCTGCCAGTAGAGGAAACAAAAATAATAGTGACAGTTGGCACAAATACGGTTAGAAAGGAGACACAAAAAGAGACAGAGAGTTTTCAATTTCACACAATTTAAAAAGACATGAATAGGTCTGAAAATGGAAATAAAGCGAGTGAAAAAAGAGAGAGAGAAACGATTATTACTTTTCAGCGCACGGAAAAAAAAGATTTGCATTATTTTTGTTGGTTTAACTGGAAGTTGAGAAGGAATTGTATATGTTGAATCAGCAGTACATAAACAAAAAATACAAAAAGGTAAGATGGTACAAAGCTTGCATGGGCGGCCCCGTTCATTAGATTGTTCACAAAAAGAAAGGGCAATTGAAGGGCAAGAAGAAGAGGGCACATCTGTTCTTTTACAACTTTTTACCAATGACCGCGCAGAATGAATAAGATGAAGAAGAAGAAGAAAAAAGAGGAGAAGAGACAAGGAACAGGTGCAATTTGCACTTCCAATATGTCCATAAAGACATGTTTTGTGTGAATAAAAATGGAAATGAGAGAAAGATGTTTGGATAGAAAATGAGACAGTTTGAGGGGGAGAGATGAAGATGGATGGATTTGAAAGTTCAGAAGAATTGGGAATCACGAAAAAGTTTACGAGATTTCAGAAGACTCTTTTCTTCAATGATTATCTTCTCGAAGTCTTCTCTTCTTTTGAAAATCAAAGAATCTTGCAAATTATTTTAAAACTTCTGTCGGATTCTAGTGACCAAAGGTGAATGTGACTCATTCTCTGTGGGTTACCTTCGAAAAGAAACATTGCCGTAACCTTTCGAATTCGCAGTATTCAAATAGCTGCCAGCAAAAAAATGGCGAATCAAGTGGTTCATACAGAATTTCAGTGTCTTCTTTTCTAGAGTATCAGTTTTCAAATAAACAAAAAAAATAATTCAAATGATCTCATGTGTCACACCACACTTTCCGATGTCTAAGTGGCACCTACAGTAATCCCGTTATAATAACTACTTCAAATCGAAGAAAAAGCGAGAAAATGAAGATGTTTACTAGTTGCCTCTGGAAGAAAACGGAAAACGATAGATGGATAAAATTGAGTGAAAAGAGGGAAAAGAAGAAGAAGGGATCAAATGGAATAAACAAATAAGTAGAGTAGAACGTATTGTCGCCGGGAAAGGAAACGGGCGGGCGCAGAAAAAGAAGTAGAAGGACGGGATTAAAAGTCACAACTGGTTCAGAGACGACAGTGAGATGAAGCTCGACTTTCTGTTTCGATTTCATCCGTGCCAAAACTGTCATGTGACACTATTCACCCGACCTTTCAAAGTGATTTCTCTTGTTGTCTGCGTCTTCCGGATTGGCGCCAAAAAGACTTTTGAAATAAGTTGGCAACATTCCAAGGGCATGCGTGTTTGAATAGTACACTGAACATCGTCGTCATCGAATTAGATTCAATTAATTTGGAAGCTAATTTGTACAATTTCCCGTCTGAATCTGGTTTTAAATGAGCCTAAGTGCTCTTATTGTCTTCATCAACTATATAATCTGAAAATGGTCGTGAGCGAGTATACAAAATGATCAGAATATTCTTGTGCTGAATACAGAGGACACTCTTTGGTTTTCATGTGGTTCATGACAGCCTTGAGAATGATTCATTTGGAAAATATGACTACGTGGATTCAAAATGTTTCCTGCTCTTTTTCTTTCAAACTTTCAAACTGTTTCATCAAATTCAAAAGTTTTTTTGAACAAGAATATAATATAAAACTTGGAAAGGATAATATTGAAAATATGTTAGCTTAGATAATAAATGAGAGAAGTCACCATTAGCAAAGAAAATATTATAAGTTGGAGAAAAACGGTAAGAAAAATCTTCGGATTAAAGATGTCTTTTATTTTTAGTTATTCGGCCACACTACCATCACGAACCAGAAAATCGGAGCATTAGACGGAAAATGGTATCTCTGTTGAACTGTGGCAAGTGTGCCATCTTTTCTGCGAATGTCAAATCCTCCTGTGAACTGAAGTGTATTACATTGCCTTCCCGCGAATTCACTGGAACAATTATTAGTCTTTTAATACAACTGAAAAAAAATGGAAAAACAACTTTCTGAAGGATTTTGAGAAAAACGTAATATGCTGATAGGAATTATTTCATTTAAACTCACTATTCGAATTCTCTTTTGAGTGTTTCATCTTTCCGTTCGAAATCGATTCCATCTAATACTAATTGGAAATTGAGCATCTTCAACACTACAGTAAACGATTCCAGTTGTGAATTATTTCCATTGAGCCATCCTTTTAATATCCGATTTATGTCATTCTCATCAAAGGAGCATGTCTCAATCATTATTATCCTACATAATGAAATCATTATATCGTCCACAGTCAACCAATTAACAGGATATTTAGAAGATCTGTTTTTCACAAAAAATGCATCCACATCTAAAACTCCAAGTTTCAATGGTCTTATTTTATGCTCTGGCCTCAGTACAAACGAAAAATTTCCAATTGAGACTTTCCTTTTTTCAAAAAATAAATCGATGCTCTCAGGATTAGTATCATCACCAGAGAACTCACAATACTCTAGAGTCCACTGTTTTTTGTTGATCCAATCCGTGATGGATAAAATCTCATGAGTCGATGAATTTGAGTTCATTGCAAGACAGCTCAGATCCTTGCGGAATAAAGCACAAATATAATCTGTCCATTCCTTCGTAAATTCAATACAAATCGTATTTCTCTCGGTTTTGTGTTGTGTCAATGCTGTGTTTCGTTTCAAATACTTGTATATCTGGTATTCAAATAATCCATAGAAAATTTACAGATCCAATCACCGTCTCAATAAAATGTAATAGGAATACTTTCTGTTCAGGGTTGTAAGCGCACACAAACTCCAAAAGTTTGGAATTTCATCGACTGAATCACGAACTGACATTTATTAGAAGCCAATGAGAAATCAATTCTGAAAAGGAACTAAATTATGACAATCCGAGTTTAGAGAACTTACATTTCCAAATAATCGAAATTCCGTAATACATTACTCATTAAAAGAAAGGGTAGTTTCAAAATAGGAAATATCTTTTCATCAGAAGCAATTTTCATTTTTTTTGGTGGGCACAGATTGAATGAGACTAGATTGCACAATTAGGACAAAGATAGAATCTCTCAATATACAGATGCGTTGCGTATGCGTCACGTAGTACCAAAGATATTCCTGGGAAGAATGAGATTGTCTGTATCATAAAAATCTGTACTTGTACAAATGATGTTCAAAGTTTCGATTCGTTAATCGTATCTCCAGATTAATTGGAAGGTGGAAAAATTCCGAGGGCATTTCATTAAAGTGTTTGAATTGGATATCTGAGCTCTTTGAAATATTCTCGTCACCTTCGAAATTTATTCACAATTATGGGAAGAGAAGTAATAAACCGGTAAAACACATTGTCAGTAGAAGTGACAGAAAAGGAATAATTATGATAGAAAATATTTGACGGGGATATGTAAAACACTTGATACAGTTTAAAGACGAGCAATTAGGTCATTACGGTGTTGGGAGTCGGCGAAGAGCGCTTTGATGAGTCCAACCACTTCCGATCGACTGAGATGTTCCGCCATTGGACCTTTTGCATTGAACCAGCGATGTTCGATGTCCTAGAAAAACGTCTAGCTTTTTGAAGTTCAAAAATATTTGACATACCTGCATTCTATTTCCTAGTACGAACACAATCTCGTTCAATCGGAAATACTCTCTTGCGCAGAAATCAGTAACTTTCGATTGTTCTTGGTACGTGACAATGTTGGCAACAACTTCGAGCAACTTCTTGAAGACATCAGCCATCACATTCGCATCGTTTTCTCGGAAATCGGATGTAGTGACTACGTGTCTAACGAGTGAATCCAGAAGGAATGAAATGAGTGACCCAATAACTTTGCAGTAAACCACTTCAGTTAGAGGTTCACGAAGGTTCTTGGCAATAAGGCGGATGTGAAGAAGACATGCGGCTAAACATTTAATCAATTTCGGTTCTTCTTTTGGTACCAAAACTTCAGCCATTTCGGACATTTCTTCAGGCGGGGCGAATGTACTTTTCGTGGTTTTGTAACTTGCAGGCAAATGCTCGAAAATACTGTGATCCTCCAAGTAAGCAGCCATTTCTCGTCTACATCTTTTCAATGTTTTCTCCATACAATCAGCTGCAACATTACGTAATCTGATTACGGAATCCAACAAAAGAGGTTCGAGCAACGTTTTTTGGTTTTCCGTGCTGGCTTCAAAAGAGATTGTCATGATACAATGTGAAATGTAATGGCAGTTGTTGTAGAAGATTGCCGACATGTTTGGAATAGAACTGAACAACTCAGCATGCTTTCTAGGTGACTGAATGACATAAAGACGGACGATATTCTCGGCAGTGAGTGCTAACTTCGCACGAGCACCTTCGTCTTCAGATGCGAATGCTGCTTTCACATTATCACGTAAAAGATTAACGAAGCTGATAGTTGATGCACTAAAAAATTTACAATTAGTTTCTTTGAAAAAATGACATCAAACAAATACCTGACAGTACATTTTTGAAATGCGAAAAAGGAAGGAAACTGTGATTCTTCGTTGTGACTCCAGAGTCGGCCAAGATCGTTTCCGTATTCTTTTCCATACTTTTCAGCATGTGTATAAGCCTTCGAGAGCAGATCAATATCTTTTGGTGCTGAATCTTCGACTCCAACAGTCACAAGTTTATCATATGTCTCATTGATCAATTTGTTGGCCTTCGAAACGATAGCAAAGCAACGACGATCAACGAAAATCGTGTTTTTATCAAGTTCAAAAATTAGTTTCGCTTTAGGAGAGAAGAATCCGAGTTCTTTCATTCTACTGACAAATTCCTCTCCGATATCCAGTAAATCTGTGAACATTTGTTGATCCTCATCGGCAGTCTCAGTGACCGGGGCAGCAATTGCAATAACGTCTTTCAGAATCATAGTTATAAGCTGTGATTCAATGACACTACCAATCATGACAATCAATGATCTTCCACATGCATCAAGAAGTTCATAGGATTTTAGAACTGATGCGAGTCTTGTGAAAAATGCATTCATCGATCTGCAAAACCTCTATTCTCTTATTGTTCGAAAAAGAAATAATACTCACTCAAGAACTTTTGCCACGTCCATTGATTTGTCTTTTTTACCACGAAGTTTCTGATTGATCAAGAATCTCGTTTGATCGGGTGTTGGATTGTCAACAAAGAAGACATCTACACCATCACGACTAGAAACGATGGCTTCACAGAAAACGTCCAGAATAACGGTTTTCCAGGCATCCAAACGTTCTGGTAACTGTCCGATCATATTCATCGCTGATAAAGTTTCGTTCATATTCTTGTGATCTTCTGGTGTTGACATATTCAGAACGGTGAAAGAGACGTTAGATTTATCTCCACCTTGCTTTTTTGATAACTTCGGTACGGTCATCGCTCTGTCATAATCAGCAGATAACTGATAGCGGCAGTTATAACTGAGAATCGAGTACTCAGCGGCGAAATGTTTTAATGGAATACTCATATCGAATCCTTCGCATTGTATTCCTTCTAGCAATAGATTAGTGTCATTTAGAAAGTCTTTGCAAGCAAGAATAGCGTTTCCCCATTCAATTCTATTCGTCGTTTTGCTTCGCATAATTATCAACTGCTCTTCAACTTTTTTCATCTGTAAAATTGAAGATTTGTTCTTGAAGATTAATTGGTATTCTGAATACTCACTGATTGCAGAAATTCCACCAGATTTTCACAAGATTTCGCTTGAGTTTTGATTTCTGCAAGCATTTCTGGACTATCTTTTTCGGCTTGCTCAATAAGAGCCGTCAAATCACGGGATGACATATCAGCAAGATCTTCTAAATTCTCGAGTCTATCAAAAATCAACTTGGCAGTAGCGTTGATGTTTAGTGCCACTTTCAAGTTTCCATACTTGTCCACAATGTCAGCTGAAATGGAAGTTAGTCCATCTTTCAGCTTTTTCTCCAGATCTCTATACGATCCCTCCGACGACGGCATCGCTCAAGGTTGGACGACCTGTAAACTTGAACCGTGTTAATTACGGCAGTTTCAACGTAATTAATAGAAGGAGATATATTTTTCTAAACCCGTCCAAAAATCAATTGATAAGATACGTGTACAGTCCGAATCACAAGAGAAAACATGAACGAAAACGTAGAATGTCGGAATTTCTACTTTTCAGACAAAGATTAAAAGATAAGACACGAAACGTTAAAAGGGAACGATTAGACTTGATATGAAGAACAATCAGCATCAAAAATGGCTCCGGAATAATATAAAAGAGATAAATACGAGACCGTACAAATCGGGAAGAAACGAAATCGGGAAGAAACGAAAGCGGAAGAAACGAAACGGGAAGAAACGAATCGGGAAGAAAAAGCTAAATTTCTGTGAACACCTTCACGTCAAATTGCGGTGTTGACCGTAATCCAAAATTGAGAAAAGATTTTACTGGCTTATGCGCTAAAATTTGTGTCAAAAATAAAGCTACGGAACTAAAAAATCGATTTAGAGCATTGTGCGCAGCCATTACTATAGCTAAAGTCAGGAAAACTGGCGAAAAACTGTTCTTCCCGTTTCGCTTCTTCCCGATTCGTTTCTTCCCGTTTCGTTTCTTCCGCTTTCGTTTCTTCCCGATTTCGTTTCTTCCCGATTTGTACGGTCTCATAAATACACGTTTTTTTTTGAAAAGAAGAAGAATTTCGCTCAAGGCGCTAAAATTTTGAGAAACACGGTGTATGCCGGTGTTTGCGTACTTCGGGGTTACGGACGAGAGAGATAATGTAAATTTGAGAGACACAGACGTAAATTACTTTGCATGAAAACGTTTATCTTCGCTTGTTTGAAAACTTTGATGTTTTAAAAATTTATGAAAATCTGTAAAAATGTTCTAGAAAGCAAAAATATGATTTATAGGTGATGGACCCACCGCCGTTCAATTTCAATACCGCCCCCAGTACATCGGGCAAACCTCCAGCAGGTCGGTTACTAACACGGATGGATGAAGAATAATAATGTTTTTCAGCTTCAAGCGCTTTTGGAGCCGCAGTCCCAAAAGTAGCATTCGGGTCGTCTTTCGGAAAACCATCAATCCTCTCTCAAGCCGCGAAACGAGCAACAGAGGCGCCGACCGAACCGAATGCTCCAGGAGTTGTACCTTCCAAAAATTCATTGGCGAGTCGGTTGACTGTGCTAGGAAAAAATAAGGAATCAATTTTCAAATCGCAAGGAGATTCTGCTGATCGCAGTGAGTGATTTTTTGGAGTGAATATTTAATTATCAATGTGTAATTTCTCACTAATAGTTCCAAAATTCAGAAGTTCCCGTTCTACAAGAGGGTCAATTTGCTATTCGACCAAGAACAAGGGAAGGAAAATGGCCAGTGGGATCCCTCGCAAACAGAAGACGAGCAGCCACTCCTGACGGATCCGAAAATAAGACCTCGATATTCAAAAATCCTTCGGATCCAAAACCAGCTGGAAACATCGTGAAACCAAGTTTCTTCGGAAGACAGAACGTCGATAATAAGAGCGTTTTCGGAAGCGTGAAGCCTATTGTAGACGACGATTCACACGACGAGGTGAATAATTTTTCAATTTTCGTTTTGATTATGATACGAATGCGGTTTAGACTGATCATGCAACAAGTAATGAGGCACCAACAACAATGTTCGGGGTACCACTAGCTACTTCTTCCTCAAAAGGATTCGGAACAATGTCTTTCAAAACTGATAAGGCTGGTGCATCATTTAAGCCCTTTGGTACGTATTATTCTCGCGATAAATAATCAAAATATATGTCATCCGTTCAGCTGATCGTACGTGGAGACCTGCAAACAGACCGACTTCGGCTCCCGGAAATCGACAAGGAAAAATGGGACCAGAAGAAGCAAAACTGATTCAAAGTCTAGTTTCCTTAAGAGGCCGGAAGTGCTTGGAGGATTATGACAAGTATATGCTGCTCGATGATAGAGATAAAATTCTGTGTCAGCTGAGAGAAGTCGACAGTCCATCGATTCAGAGACTTGAGCGATGTGAAGAGATGTGTACAGAGAAAGAACGATATCAGAGAATAGTGCAGAAAGGAGTATCTCCATTTGAATGTGATATTGAAACAGGAGACGTTTCCCACGAAATGATGGTAAAACAATATGCGAGATCTGCAGCAGATCAAGAGAGGCCGTTACCTCATGAGCTACGGTCAGAGAGGATAATGAATCACGCGATGTGTTATCTATTACATAATGTAATAAAACTTTTCATTCAAATATTCAAATCGGTTTTCAGGTCCTTGATGAGTTCCCTGAGTCTCCAGAACAGCGGGCTGCTTGGTATAATTTTCTCTGGAACCGAACTCGTGCTCTCCGAAAAGAAGTAACACAACTATCCCTCTCCGATGCATTGGCTCTGAATCTAGTTGAACGGTGCACTCGTCTTCACATTCTTTTCGGATATGTTCTTTGTGATCTCGAAACAGAGCACTTCGACGCTGCGATGAACAACGAAACGCTTGGAAAATGTCTGCAAACTCTCCGCCATTTCTATGAAGACTTCGAGAAAAGAGGGATTCCATGTGTAAATGAGGCAGAGTTCAGATCTTACGATGTGATGCTTCATATGAACGATACGAATATTCTATCTCAAGTTCTCTCGTATCGTAGCGAAGTTCGTCAATCACAATCAGTCCGACTCTCTCTTCAATTGGCATCTGCATTCCGAGATAAGAATTACTACCGCTTCTTCCGTCTACTCCAAACACAAGCATCATATCTACAATGTTGTGTAGCTCACAAGCTCTTCACTGTTACCAGAACAAATGCTATCTCAATAATGGCAAATGCTTATGGACGAAACAGTTTTCCACTCGACAAACTTCAACGAACTCTCGGTTTTGATAGTGTCAGCGATTTGACTTCGGTATTGAATACATACGGATTGAGAACGGAAGGAAGTGATTACGTGGTGCTATCAAGAGATGATTTAACTCTGAATGAAACTGTTCCTATCACTACATATCAATGGATCGATCAGAAAACTTCAGAAAAGTTGAGTTCTGTTGTTTATGGACCTGGACTATTCCAATTCATTGCTTCTCGTTGTGACGTGTCGAATTCTTTCAATCATCATCACGAATATGTTCATGATAAAGTATTAGATTCCGTGCTCAGCGGATCTGACATTCCACCAGTGAACAACTCCTCGATTTCCTCATTTTCCCAGTCGGGTGGATCACTTTCTATGCAAGCGACAATTGAACAGCGAAAGAAAGCTGAAGAAGAAAGATTAAGGGTGAGTATATCAGTTTGTTCTTTTTTGATTTAGACTATTTCCAGAAAGTTGCGGAGGCTCAGCGGCACCAATTGGTTGAAAAACTGATGACGAGAGTCATCGATCAGGTCACTGCGGGAATAGTTGATGAGGAGATTCGGAAGGCGAGGATACTTCGAAAACAAATGATTGCATTCGAAAACGCAAGAAAACTAAAAGAAGAACAAGAGCGATTGATAAAGGAAATGGAGTTGAAAAGAAAGGAAAAGGAGAAAGAAGTAGCAAGAAATCTAGCAATGAAGATAGCAAAAGAGGCAGCCGACAAGGAATTGAGGCGGATTACGGTAGACGAAATGAAGAAAGAACGAAGGGAAAGAGAACGAAAACTGGCACAGCACATCGTTAATAAATTCTGGAAAGAAGTGTTGAGGAGTGTCGATTGTCATGTGAAGACAATCTGTGTGGAGATGGTTAACGAGAAAGAAGAGATTCTGGACCGTCTAGCAGTCATCAGTGACAGACTATCAAAACAATGGTTACTGCAGTTTTGGAATAGGTGGAGAGAATGGGTTCAAATTAAGAAGATGATGAGAAGATGTGTTCCGAGATGGGAATCAGAAGGTGAGACACATCAACAATGGATAAAGTGCAATCAGTAATTTACAGACTACGCAAACAATCTAGTCAAGAAATACGGAGGAAAAAGTCAAACGACTTCTCCCGTTTTCCCAATTTTAGACCGTCCAACCAACCATATTCAGCTGAAAATATTCAAAAAGAATCGTCAGAATCGGATCGTTCGCGATGCATTCGGAAAATGGAGAGCGAGAGCTCACAAGATGAGTGTGCTGAAAAAGCAGGCGAAGGATCGTCAGAAAAGGGAGAACGAGTTTTATAAACGCTTTGAGAAGAGTGCGAAGATTGAAACACGATTCAAGTTTGATGCTCCTGATGATTGGATGAAAACAAAACGGAGGAGCAGTGAGACATTCCAAGAGAAGAAACCAACACCAGGTTGGTTACTACCGTGAAAAAACAAAGAGAACAAGTAATTTTCAGATTTTCACAACGGGTCTTTCCAAGATCTGGATACTTCGCTTTATGTTGCTCGTCGACATTTAGAGGAATGGGAACCTGTATCAGAAATTCCTGATGACCTTAAAGAAAAGCTGAAAAGAAGAAGAGACTCTTTTGATAGAATATGTGAAGAGCATATTTTGAAAAAGAAGAAAGAGGAAGCATTGCTATGTGATGGTAAGAAGAACTATTTGGAAATAATACAAATGATATTTTATTCAGAAGCCAAAAAGAACAATCTTCACATTGAAAAAGTAACAAAAGAAGCAGATACACTTCTTGACGAAACACTTCGATACACCGCTGAACTTGATCGAATGATGGCAGATATCAAATCAAGACGTGTCGATGACTTGTAGTTCAACAGGTCCATTTCTAATCAAAACCCGATGATAATCACTTACTGTACCATATAATGTTCTGTTTTGACTGATTTTTTAAAAACCGATCCTTTGATTTTTTACCCCGATTTTCTTTCTTTTTCGTGATGTCTTTGTTTAGTTTTTCTTGGAGAAATATACAATTTGAATTGAACCAGAATGTGATTTCGTGTTTTTCAACTAGATGGGGGTAAAAATGGCACGTAGCTGTGAAATGTAACTGTGAGAATGCATCGAATTCTAGTTTCCCTTCTGACTGTTTCCAACTGGCTCGACGTCTACAGTAAGACCACGTGTAGCAAAGGAGAAACGATTTCAGATTACAATTCGACTATTCTAATGAGTACGACGGTTCAAAAAATGAGAAAATTTGAATTATTATTTCTAGTTTTTATCCTCCAATCCGAACAACGACTACAGTGTAACACTCAACGGATTTGATGTATTTCTGAATTTGAAAAAATCTTATTAGAGAAAAGTATTATGGTCAAAATAAAATATTAGATTCATTGATTCTCGTTTGTTGATTCTTCTTGACTTGAGATATTATTATTGGTTAGAGTCGAGATAATTGAGGTTGCAAGAGTGTTTGGAGGGGTAATAAGGGCTGGAAATGGTACGCCGACGACTGGATTTGTTGGAACTTCTTTGCACATTTGGCGGATCGAGGAGGTCAATTGCTTCTTCCACTTTGTTCTGAAATTTTTGATTTTTAAATTCATTTTGAATTAAATTTTTGCCGAAAATGTCTTTTTCTCCTCTTTTTTCCACTTCTCAGTCCTTTTCCTACTTGGCTTCCAAGTATTTCGCAATACCAAGAAGAAAAAATTTCTCGCTCCCAAGAGACCTTTCCACCGGAATCAATAGAAAGTTGTCATGGAAAAAAGAGAGAAAATAATGATACGTAGCACAAGATACGACTTATCTGCTCACTTTGAAAAACTTTGTTTTCCAATTCTTTTTTTCTCAAACATTTCCGAATTAATCATCAAAGAAAATGAACGCATTTTGATAGGTGCTGGCGCTATTCATGTTAGAAAATTTAAATCGAACAGATTTTTTTTGTACATCTTGGACACTAAAAGCTGTAAACCAGACCTCTTTTCATGATTTTGAAAACGAATAAGGTTTCAGAAAATCTTCTCTGTACCATTACCCTCTTCTTTGTTTCTCTAAATCCCGTATCAATTTATTAAAGAAATATGCGTACAGTAATTCGTCTGCACTCTCTCAATCTCTTACACTATCTTTTGACGCTGATAGAACAAGAGAACCCAACTGGTAACTTGTCCTTGCTTCTTCTGCGAATGACCACTTGTCGTCAAAGTGTCAACTGACTTTTTTCAAATATCTTTCTGCTCTCCTTCAAGCTGTCGATTTTATATGATTGTTGACATTACAAAATAAATTCTTGTTTGTCTTTACAATAATTGACACACAAGTAGACAAAAGATACAGTACTACTGACCCTCTCTTTATCAGTTGCAACAATGACTCATTATAGTGCTCTCCCGACCTCTTTGTTCATTTCCATATCCTCACCTTCTATTCTGGAACCACGTTTTGATTTGAGTCTCCGTCAAATTCAATGTTTGAGACAATTGAATTCTCTTGTTCACGCTCAAGTACTTATCACTCTGAAAATTCATTATTCTGGAATATTCTATGACTTCTTTAACCACCTGAAATTCAGATTCCAATCGATCCAACTGTCTTGCCGAGTAGGCTTGCCTCGGTTTCCGCTCACTCACTGATTTTCGGCTTCTTTTATAGTCATGTTTACGTGCTGAAATTGTTTTTTTTTTCTCTAATGAAAGAAATTTTCTGATTAATATCACTATCAAGCTGTCAATCATATTAGAATAACATTCCTAATTGAAGTGCCTTTTACCTTCAGCAATCAAAATATTATAAACTTCAATTAGTCTTGAAATAACTCGAGAAACATGTGCCTACCGTAGTATTTCTCGCTTTCGGAAAATTAGAAAAAGTCCAACCAGACAGTCATCGAAATCAAAAATAATCGTAGAGATACCGTAACCCTTTATTTGTTTACACTACTAATGCAAATAAAATATACGGAACAAAAAATCTCCGTTGAATGCGTAAGCCAGCCATCAAATTCAAAAATCGAATTGAATGTCTATGAGTGTTCCCAATAGTTTTCCAAAATTTTCTTTTTTCGAGACAAAAAAACGTGAAAATTCACATCTCTCAAGTGAACTCCACGTCACTAAAACGACAAGACGACATTCCACGGAACGACACGTGGCAGTTCAGGAAGAAAGAGGAGTTTACTCTCTTTCAGTCCCATCTTCGTTCTTTTCTTTTTCCTGCTCTACCTTATTTGATCGACACTTTTTGTCCACTTACCGGAAACTCCCAACAACATTTGTAACTCAACAAGGGTAGGAGTTCTCAAATCATTGGCGATAGCATACATTGCCAACTGGCTGCTTGCCAAGTTTGTCCATCCATCGATAGCATTTTTATCCTCATCATCCTCTTCTTCTTCTTCTCTTTCTTCTTCTTCTTCCTCGTAATCCTCAGTTTCCTCAGTTGGATTTAGTTTAGTTTCAAGTAAACTCTCAATATTGAAAGCCATAATAGTAGTGTTAGATGTAGAATTAGCTCTCAAATAGTTGTCGATTAGGCAGAGAAGCGGTTTGAGTGAGAGACTCGGTTTTGATTTATATATTTGGAACCCGTGGGAAAGTTATACGACAGGTGAGTTCTGGGTCTCTTCGATATGCTATACTCTCTCACGCTTGTAATCATTCTATGACAAACACTGAAATTTGAGTATTGAGAGAAGGTAATTGAGATTATTAATGGAATTGAAATTAGATTCTTTTGAGAAAATCTGTAAAGCTGAAGGCGTCACTCCTTCTTTTCGGAATTCAGTAAATAATTCTTGTTTTTGTTAAAATAATTATAATTACGACGAAGTGAGCATTGAAAATAATATAGCATTTTTCCACGACTTGTTATCGTTTATCGTGAGATTTCGTGTGATAATCTGAAGCGATTTTCTAGAAAAGTAACAATTTTCAGCACAGAATGCAGTCTGAGAACTCAAACCGCGGAGGACGGGGAGGTGGTGGACGGGGACGAGGAGCACGAGATAGAGAAGATCGGGATCCAGGCGGTAGTGGGAGAGGCGGTCGTGGATCATATAGAGGTGGACGTGGAGGATCTGAGAGAGGAGGATCACAGGAGCATAGATTCTCGAATCGCGGAGGAAGAGGTGGTCGTGGATCACATCGTGGAGGCTCCGAAAATGGACCACCTTCTAGCTATCGTTCAGATAGAGAATCGAATGGTGATCAACGCGGTGGACGTGGGTCTCATCGTGGTGACTATAAAGGTTCGGAACGGGGATCACACCACAGAGATGATAATGCTTCTCGTGGTGGATATCGTGGAAGAGGAGGGCACCGTGGAGATGGAGATGGTGCGTACACAAGAGGAGGTGGTAGTGATAGAGGAAGACGTGATCATGCAGATAACCATCGCAGACCTGTAGAAACTACTGACCGCTGCAACGGCTTACTTTCGAGTGACAAGGAAAACTCCGGTGAGCTGTTAAATAAGTGTTTATCAATTTAAACTATCAAACATTCGAAGCAAATAACTTTTTACTATTAATTATTTAAGTAGTTCCATGATTAAAAATTTATAATTTTATAATTTTTAAGTCCAGTTCTTAGGCTTTGCGTTTCTAGAATTTTGCAGAAAACGTTTTGTTGTCATACTGTGTGTACCTTAGTGAGCGGAAGCATTTCAATAGTAAAAATATCGAAATCTGTTAAAAATAGAGTATTTTGTCTGTCGTAAAAGTTGGAAATGCCCCCCATTTTGAAGAATACAGTATAAAAAGTTATTTTTAAACAAAATCAATCTCTTTTTGCACAGTGCATTCAAACTATGGTGCGCGCTCTTTGTAGTTCTTACGGTAGGCGAGTCCTGTGCAATGTTGCGTCAAAATGAGCGCATTATTGCCAGAGTTTTCGAAATTCGAATCCCAAATATTCTCTCAATTTTTTAGCGATTTCTCGTGATCTTGTTCGAAAAGAAACATGATTTCGTAGTTTTTCATTTCGCATCTGACAGTTGTTAACCATCTAAATTTTCAGGGAACAGAGATATGAATCAACACCTCAACCCTCGACTCGCCCTCAACATTTTTGGGCTTGAACTCTCTGAGCGTATAGTTTTTCGTCATGTGGTTCAGATGAAGCTTCTCGATCATAAAACCAACAAGGATTACATCCTCACAACGATGAGCGCTCGGTACGTTATTTAGTTTATGAAAAAGGAACCGATGATGTTCGTTTCAGAGGTCGTGGTAATCGCGCATCCAAACAGAATGATAACTTCATTTTGCTTGGCAAGCTTCTGGACAGATGGATTGCCACGAAAGGAACAAAGAAACACCCAGTCTATGCTTACGATGGAGCTCAGTCGCTTTTCACTTTAGAAGGAATTAGCCAGGTAGACATAAGTAATCCGTCTAGCTACTAAACTGGTATGTTGTTTCAGAACATGGTCATTCAGAAGGAAGATGCTCTGCAGATTCCGGGAATCTCTGAGTTTCTGAAAGACTCAATCAAGTTTCTGAATGGAGACCTAGAAATTTCTTGTGAACCCGACCTCGAAAAGCCGTCGTTTGTACAGACTGAAATCAACGAATGGAGTGATCCACGATTCTACGCATATTTAGATATCGTCACGTCTCAGAGCGCTACTAGAAGGTTTACTATATTTCAGTGTTAAAAATTGGTTAATTATTACAGCGGGAAGTACTTGTCCCAGTCCAAAGGTCTTTATGTGAATACTGAGCACATGGAAGAACTTCGGGTAAAATGGGCAGTTGCAGCCAAAGGAATCCATAAAGGATGTCGCATCGTCGGCAAAGAGCATCCACTGCCAATTCTCGAGCTCGATCGTAGGGTTTTCTGTCATGTTCACTCGAATATTTATTCATTCAGCACAGTCCACTCAATACTACGCAGCTATTCCACTGAGCAAAATGATCCAATACGCGTTCCCGCGTGACTTTGGATCAAATCGTATTGTCAATCCAAACATGAGACTACAAAGAGCCGTCAAATTGCTACTTAAAGGTTTAGTATCGATCCATTTTCCTATGTAACAAATTTCTTTCAGACTTAAAGTGCAACCCTTACTATGAGGATTTGAGCAATTGGGCGACTAACACCATCACAGTTTCGGATATCGACTACAACGCTCCAAAAAATCAGGAGTTTAAACAGAAATATCCAAACCTCAAGTAGTTTAGATCACCCGTGGTACCGTAATCTCAAATGTTTTAGATTCCCAGCCCTCCCTGCAGCCCAATGCGGCACTGGACCTCACAAACGTTTAATGCCACTTGAGTACCTGAAAGTGCTCCCATTCCAATCTATCGATCGGAGAGTTTTGGAAGAGTTCGAGCTCACTGTAGGAAATCATCAATCAGAGTTTTTACCTTAAAATGTGTTTTAGCCGCGTGCAAACGCGCCCAATGAGCGATGGACTACTCTTCAGCATCACTATGACGCGTTCGGCTTCAACGACAACGTTATGCAAGAGTTTGGGGTTCTTATTTGTAACGATCCGTTCCAAAACATCAGCGAGATCGACGGAGAAAGAGTTCTTGCTCCAAAAATCGCCTACGCTGATCCAGTTCATGTTGATGACGAAAAGGTTTGAACTCTCATGAACCATAAATCAGTATTTTTTCTGCAGCGTGATTGGAAAGCTCAAGACAAGCGATTTGAAACGCCAGCAACTATCGATCACTTGATGTTCGTTCTTCTCGCAGGTTACACCCGTAGTTTTGATCAAGATATCAGAGCAACAGAGTTCGTCGCTAATGCTTTCATGCAACGATGCCGTGACAAAGGCATGATTATCAAAAACTACGAGTTGAAACACTTCGAAGGAGAACGGGACAGCGAAACGTTCTTAACTTCAGTTTTCAAGTACCTTGTCACCCTCAGGGAGTATCCAAATCCCGCTTTCATACCATTCGTTCTTTTCGTCTCTGATGACGTTCCAAATATTCATGGTAAATTATAGATAATTTATTCCAGAAATTAGTTCCTTTCAGAGTGTCTCAAATTCGAGGAACGGATGAGTGATATTCCAACACAACATGTTCTTCTTAAAAACATCAGAAAAATCAGAGACAATATCGAAAAGAAAAGCCATGGTGGCAGACGTGCATACGACTTGACTCTCGATAACATTGTCATGAAGGCCAATGTCAAATGTGGAGGATTGAATTACACTGCAGATCCTCCGAGAGAGTACGTTCTTCGGGGATTACTACGTATACATGTTTCCGTTTCAGACTTGGAGCGTGGAAAGAAGTCCCAACGTTCGTAATGGGCATGGATGTCGCGCATCCAGACAAAATGGCATCAAGGGAAGGAAACCCATCTACTGTTGGATTGTCTTGCAACGCCGCGGATAATCCGTATTCGTTCATTGGAGATTTTCTTTACACCGATCCAAGAAGAGAGGCTATTCAAGACGAACTTTTGAGAAAATTCACTGACCAGCATGTTCGAAACTTTGCGGAGCGTCGTGGATTCCCAAAGAAAATTATCATTTTCCGTGACGGAGTTTCTTTTGGTGAAGAAACGGAAGCTTTAAGAGAAGTAGAGATCATCGAACAGACAATTATTGCTGCTGCCAAATCACAGGGGCTCCGTGACTATGCCCCTAAAGTGTTAGCCATCGTAGTCAAAAAACGTCACCACACACGCTTTTATGCAAAAGGAGGTCAAAATGGGAATACGCCCACAGTATGCAAGCTCATAGTATCCAAATTTTTTTTTTCTTTGCAGAATCCCTTACCTGACACATCTGTTGGAGGAGACATTGCCGAGTATGGAAAACGACAAATTTTCATTCAGGCCTTCAGGCCAGTCCAGGGAACAGCAAAGGTTCCGTCGTTTTTAATTCTCCGGGATGACGAAGAAGTTTCTGATGAAAGCATTGCAAAAATGACATGTGCGGTTTGCAGTCTTCATCAGGTGGGTATCAAGGATGTTTACTATCTATAATGTTGTTTATAGCTCGTGAACAGTCCGACTTCCATCCCAACTCCTGTCTATGTTGCTCATGAACTTGCCAAGCGAGGAACCGGCCTGTTCAAAGCTTATAGGTAACTGCAAATTTCTATATTATGAAGATTTAAAACATTTTTCAGATTCAAAAATGGAGAACTTCACGACTGGGCAACTCTTTCCGACCAACTATCCTATAGTACACTCGATCGACTCTCCAAAGTTCGCGTAGTTTAGGCACATTATCACGTGTTGATACTCATTCATTTTACATGTCATTTGTTCCACACATTCGATAACCTATAAGTTAAAGTAGTTAGCTTCAAAGCTTTTTTCTTTCGTCCTTTATATTTTTAACCGTCTTATTCCTCCGAAACTCTCTTTTTCTCTTCTCTATCCACACCTCTTTGTGAAGCCCCGCCTTTTTCCGTTTGTTTTTGAATATATAGAAGCGCAGGCAGTATTTCTCTCAAATACTGCACAACTTGCTCTGCTTTCTATTCAGTTTATCATTTATTCCTGGTACCATGTTGTTGAACAATCGGTCTCTCGAAGCGTATTCATGGGAAGATATTTTCTCATATGAAAGTGTAGAGAGACTATCATACATTTACCTTGTTCCACTGGTTAGTATAATTCAATTATATAAATGTCGTGTCGAATATGCTTTTTTGTTTCGATCGTGATCTTGCATGAATCATTGTAAGCCAAGTTTCTCTATTTCACGTATTCGCATAACTTAAATACAATCTAAATGGACTCAAACAAGCGATTTACTATTTGTGTATTTTTTTAAATAGAATTTTCTGCATCGTTTTTCTCATTCAAAATTAAATGAAGAATGCGGAAGTCGTGCTCTCGGCCAAATTATCAGAATTCGGTGGTTGTTGTTCATAAAAAGAACAAGAAAACATTTTAATGACCCATCGAAGTATTTCTCCTGGGACTCCGCTCCATTGTTTCCACTTCCAATTTAATTCTGAATTCTCGATCGTTTTTGATTCAAATATTAATTCGAATGATAATTAGTCAAAAAGCTTCTTCTAAAAAATATTTCGTTCAGAGATGTGTTGTGGGTGGAAAGAGAAGGAATGACGCACCGAAAGTGGAAGATGTGAAATTCAGAAGAAAAAGAAGAAGAGGTGACCCTATATATTCTTTCTCTCTCAGCTTCTCATGAATAAATTTGTGTGAACGAAATGGCAACAGAAAAAGGAAAAGAGAGAGCCTCTCTCTTTGATAATGAGCTCTTTTTGCTGATCCATCATTATCCATGAAACGGAGAAAAAAGAATATGATGAAAAGAAGAAGAAGAAGGGGTAGAAGAAGATGTTAGGAAAATGTAGTCGAAGAAGGGGGGAAAGTATAAAGAATATGAACTATTTTGATGGGAAGAATGGTTCTTTTGATCCAGGATCAGATAACTGTACTCTCATCTTGATTCTCGGTCTCCATTTTCCTCTCGAAAAGAGCTTATCCATTAGGGAAACCACTTCCTTCTCGAATGAAAAACAAAAAACGAGAAAAGTGAAAAACATTTTTGAAACCGTTCGCACATAGATAATCAGCTTCCAAGGGGTCAAGTGATCATTTGACGTATTTTTAGAACTGTATTCATGTGTCAATAACAAATATCTGACTAATGTTTTTTGTGTATTGAGCCGATTCGTTTAATGATTCATTCAATCTAAATGAAGCCTTTTCCATTCTCTTTTCCAGCCTAATGAGTTCATAACGTTCCTAATCAAACGGGGATTCTTTTTTGCTCTCTTGTTCCCTTCGAAGCCGATTCTCATTTCCAAAAATGAATTTTTTCGGTCCTTCGAATTCTTCGAAAGTATTCATGCATTGATGCGAGATAAAAAGATCTGTTTGTGCTCCAATTATTCCTTTTTCATCATGTGATAACATATGATCATTTCAATTGTGACGTCTCCTTATTCTTAGACGAAAATATGGGTTTAAAATAGAGAAAAACGCAAAAACGGAACGAAAAAAGTGAATGAAATTGAGAAAGGACTTGAAAACATTTCTGGAAAAAAACACTTGAGTAGTCGAAAGATCCAATTTTAGTTCTTTCCTTTTATTTCGTTTTGTTTCCTTGCATCCAAATTATTTCGTTTTTCCTGGATTCGAACTTTTTGGAGGAACGAGAAAATTGGTTAAAGTGACTGGAGGGTTACAGCACTTTTCGGTGCAAACTACGGACTTGTAGAAAGTGTCGTCGATTGTTCGATCGCTTTGATTTTGTCTTGAAAGTGATTTAAAAATCCTTCATATCTGTCCTTGTCAACTTTGCTTGTGCATTTGTCGTCTCTAAAAAGTTCTGCAAAATGAACAAATACTGGTGAAATCCACAGAATTCCATTACTGATTTTTGCTCTCTTGAATTTGAATCATCCAGAAATATCTCATTTATTTTCTGAATCCAATTGAGATTTCTGTTCCGACTTCAATTATTGTCACCTTCTAGACATGTGACGCATTCACATCCGTTTCAGAATTTCTAAATTGCCATCTATTCATCTCTTTTTCTATCATCAACATGACCTATATTCCAATGATCCATTTGAATGGTGCATGTTCACAGAAGAAAAAACCTTTTTGATATTGTGTTTCCTTATAAAAACAGGAAATGGAAGGAACAGATGTTCAATTTCTGCGCGAAATAATGAAAAATGAACATTTTTTTTGAAAATGAAGTCAGCTGCTTCTCCTTTTCTTTTCATTTTAATGAGGAGATCCTCTGATTCCTCTTATTTTTCTATCCACTCGACTTCTTCTCAATTTCTTTCTCTCATTAGTACATATTCTCGAATTCTCGAATTAGACCAACTTTGTGGCTGGGAACAAAACGAGAAAACCGAATATTATGGATAGAATATGTGTACTTTTGAATGCTCAGGGTGGTACTGATGGTATGAAGAAGAGAAAAAATTGGAACGAAGAAGAAGAAAAACAAAAATATGTTGGGTAGAGATAGAGCTGAAATAGAAAAATGGACTGGAAAACGAATAACATAATGGAATTTAGAGGGATCGAAACATTTTTAGTTGCTCGAATTTTCTGTTTGGAAAAAGGAAAAGAGAGAATATCCTGGAAGATGGGGGCTAAGAAAAGTTAGTTAAATTGAGGAGAGTTGAAAGTCACTGTCTTCAAAAAGCATATCACGAAGCCAAAAATTGATGCATAATTTTAATTTTAAATCAATAATACGGTCAAACCAAGAGCTTCATTTTTTTAGTCGACAACTATCTTGTACAAGCTATTAGGCTTCTCCGGACTGTGTGACACAATTCTCAAATATGGCCGTTTCCCCTGAAAACTACAAACCAAGCCATATGAACCATTTTTGTTCGCATGTTCATTGTGTTTTCGTGGTTCAATTAATTTGTGTCTCATCAAAGTTCCGACTTCTTTCAGGTCTGCATACCCGGAATTGTGGCTGCAGTTTTGTCTGCAATTGTGTTTGCAAAACTTCGCCACAGCTCTTTGGAGGTTCGTCTTTCAATTAATTTCCTATGAATTCGGAAAAAACAAAAAGGGAAAACGAAATAAACAAAATGTGCTTAAATATGTCGATCTTTGAATTCCATTCTATTTTTGAGAGTAAACTTTATTTGAAAAATGGCCAAGGGCAGTCTATAAGTATTTTTGAGGTTATACTATTTCAGGTTCTACTATGTGGTCTTTCGTTATTCGACGTGGTTCTTCTCACTTCTTCAATTATGATTTATCCATCTATGCATCAATGTTCAATGATTCATGAACCATCTGAAAGAGTAATTCTAGAATCTCTTCAATGGAAGGGACCTCTGATTATTTTCTCATTCCAGCATAACAGTTTTGTGTGTCACTTCTTCTGGAAAGTCACCGTATTCATCTTCCCTTTGTCTCTAATTGCTCAAGCTGGATCTGTTTGGACATACGTGGCGGTTACTGTAGATCGATTCATTGCTGTTTCGTTTCCAATCAAGCGAAGAGTCTGGTCGACTCGATCGAATTCATTGACTGTTTTGGTTGTTATCACCCTCATATGGTTTGTGTTTTCATTCTTCTTCTAGCTGGTCAGATGACGTTGGGCTCCAGACACATACACGTTGAATAAGGGATCTTGTCTCTTCAAACACAATTTATGTGCTTTGAAAAACTGGCTTCTAGGATACCACGACGAAAATGTACAGCTGAAAGTGGCACTCTAAATGAATTTATGTCTAGATATGTTTGTGAGGAACATCATGTTTCTTTTTAGAATTTTGTAGTTGAACAAGGGACGGGGATTTAACAAAAAATGCAAGGAAATGTGAAAAAATTAAAAATTAAATCGGAAAGTTTTCAGCACATTCTTCAAACTTCCTTCATTCTTCGAAGTGCGACTCGATCATAACGGAGAAGTTGTTCCAACGGAATTGAGGAAGAATCAATTCTACATAGAATTCTATTTATTCTATCTCTATGTGACATTCATTCAATTAATTCCATGGACTATCATCATCTTTTTGAATGCTATTATAATTCACAAAGTGAGATTGGCATATCGAGCACAGGAAGTTATGATTCATAATAGTGGGAAGATGAATTCAAAACGAGAGGATGCTGAAAGAAAGTGAGTTTGCTTATTTGAAAAACCGAATAAATTCTCATTTTCTCTAAATTTTCAGGGTAACCGTAATGGCGACAGTCATGACAATGATATTCATATTCTGTAATATTCCACCTGGCATCAATTACCTCGTTGATAGATACAGTAAGACAGATCTCTACAGACAACGAATTCCCCTTTCGAATGTACTTGTTTGTGTTAACAGGTGATCCATTTACAATAATTAAACATTAGTTAATGCCTATTTCAGTGCTTCGAATATGATGATCTACTGTGTATTCAATGTCCGTTTCCGTCGTGCTGCTCTTAAACTTCTTGGATGTCCAGCTTTGATTACGACAAGAAATGGAAGTGTTGTTACTCGATTGACAACTGATGGAGGAAATGGAATGGTAAGCTATTATTGTTTAGTTTTAAATTTCCAAACATCACTTCCATCAGCTTCGTTCTCGAGTCACTACATTCGACAATCTTCACAATCGCAGCCCGGAAGGACCGACACCTTGCTAGAAGTATCGAACAATAATCACAGGGTTTCTTTGATTACGCCTCCAAATAATATGTGCCATTTCGTGATAAAAAATTGTGAAATTAAAACTTTGAAGACAAGATTTTTCTAGACAAACATGACATTCTACATAAGTAAATGTTGAATAAAGCAATACAATAGGAACTATATGTGGGACAGGTGATAATCGAGAATTAACCGGATTGATTATAAAACAAGATACGAGATTCAAGAGAGGCACGGAAGCTGTGAGAAGGGAATGCTAATTAACACAAATTTAGAGAAAATGTATGAGGTGCTCAGATTTTGTCAATCAATAAACGCAGGTTATCGGAAGAAATGAATGAATAATGTTTAAACGCTTTCCGACATTGAATCCGCTACAGTTTCCTCAAGAAGTGAAGCTGTTGCATTATCCGGTGTTTGTGCATTTGGTGGATTCGCCAAGTCTCCGTAGACGCGAACAAGATATGCGCACGTCTTTTTCATATTACCGTGGTTTTCACGGAAACGGAATTGCACGTGGTTGACTGACGAGAGATTCGGATTACTTGGAATCGAGCAAAACTGTTCTTGTTCATCGTGTTCGTCATTTGAAGATTTGTATTCACAATCCGTAACAAGTGGCTCCGAACGGATACAACACGAATCCATGCAAGCCTGAAATCATTGAATAACCAACTTTTACAGAGGTAATTATCTAAAACTCACCACCAAATCATAGACTTTTGGTGCATGATTTGGAACGATCCCACTCCATCGAACATGCTGATAAGAGACAGAAGTCGGCACGATATGTCTAGCCAATTTGATAGTCAACGTCGGACGGTCGTCGTTTGTGCACCACGCTTCCCCAGGCGAGAGAACATCACGATCGAGAAGAACGTAGCCCTCTTTAAAAGAACCGAAATATGACATGACGTCATAAAAGATCCCATCTTTGGCGGAAACTGGGCGTGAAGAACAAGAATTATCAATTGATGCACCGATCAGACTGTTTGCAACGTTGATACCAACATGAGGGCGACGAGAAGTTTGTGACGAATGAACTTGGATATCTGATGGAAACGATGGTGTTGGTTCGGCAGGTTTTTTCTCCTCTTCGGCGGCTATTACTTTATCGCAATTCTGAAAAAAAAAACCGTTTCAGAAATGATAAAACTTACAAACCTTTTCCTCAACTTCCTTTTTCAAAGAATGCATTGACAGATCACTTTCGGTCTGCCAAACTTTAATTCTCTTGAGTTCCTCCATCACCGATTCTTTCCATCCATTATCATCATTTAGCTGATTTATCAACTGATCCGTTTTAAGGTCGAACTGATTCAAGTGATTCTCCAGTTGATGCAAATTACTCTCTGTTGAGTCTATTTTTGCTTGGAGACTTGAAATCTGAACAGAAAGAATTGAGCTGATAGAAATTATAAGTTTTCTTACCGATTTCTCAATTTTCTGAATTTCTGCTATCCACTCAGAACTGTAGTCCGCCGGTTGGTGTTGTTCAAATGATTTGGGCATTTCTTCGCTGTAGCAGTCACGGGCATCTGAAAAAAGTTCATTTAAACAACACAATTGTTTACAGAGCCTACATTTGGTGATCATCAAAAGTAGCAGAAGTACCATCATTGTCTCGCGTACTGTTTTGAACTCCGGAAGCAAATGACGTCTGATCATTCGAATATGGTAAACCAGCCAATCGTACCACAATTCTTTTTGAATCGATGTTCTCTCTGTGACAGTGAAATGTTCTCTATATATGAATTTTGATGAGTTTAAATCGACATCCGTATCATCTGCCGATTCGAAAACTCTCTCGATTGTATCAATATGCATCCCTGGCTGAAGACTTCGACGTGTAAGCGGTGTCGAAGTTTCGAACGGTTGACGTGATCCATTGCGTGAAACAGATCGTGTGACCGGCGGACTCGAACGATTCGAGAGTTGCGGCGAGACGGGACGTCTCAGTGCCATTTGTCACGTAGATTTTATTTCTGAAAATTATCCTTGTTTTTGACAGAATTTTACTTGAGAACAAATCTGTAAAAACAAATTCAAAAACAATCTCAAATCGAATTTTTTCAGGTCAGTCGTGATTTGCCGTCGCGGTGAACCTACAGTATCTCCTGAGTTTACGACAACCTGCAGAGTGTTTATCCTGCTATGGCATCTAATTATCGTTGACCTCGAAGTTTTTGGTAATTTGACAACAATTCAACCCTTTTTTCAATTTTTGAAACCTTGCACTTTACATTTTTATTTGACCATATGCATATATTGACCATATGTGCTGCTCGTGACAATTTCGTGTATTGCACATACATTTTTTGCTCACCCTGTTTCTTCTCTCCATGCTCATTATTTGCGCACCGATTATCTTTTTTTTTCCTGTGCCGTTCTGTTTACCCAAACAAAAAAAAGGCGTTCAGTGCAATCGAGATGTTTTTTGGACCGAAGATAGATAGATCAACATCAAAACAACAATGACCGGTTGAGACCACGAAAATTGAATGGTTCATTGCATTTTCTTATCTGTTCGGGTTATATGTTATAAAGAAAAAAATGGAAAAATGTGGTCAAGGTCAGGAAATAAGAAAGAAAAAATCGGGAAAAAAGGAAAAGATACGTAAAGTAGACAACAAGAACTTCCAAATATCCTGCAAGCCATCTCCACCTCATAGCCTCAGTGGAATGTATTCACCTATTTTACATTAAAAAAAAGAGAAAATACAACGATTTATTACATTTAAAAACGTATTATTAGACATAATTACAGATAATTGCTCTAGTGTTTTCCTCCATGACGTCCTCCTCTGAAATGTGGACGACTTCTCCACAAATCGAAGAGTTCTTCCTTCGCCTTCTCACTCAAATCTCCGAGAATCTCGAACTTTTGCTTGTTCAATGCCTCGATCTTCTCATGAGCTTTCTTCGCTTCCTCTGACAACTTGGTTTCCTTCTCCTTGTACTCCTTATCTTCCTTCTCCTTCTTCTCCTTGAATTCCTTGAACTTCTTCAGGTTATCTCCAGTGAGTTCCTTCTCAGCAAGTGCTTCGATCTTCTCTGGTTTCTCACTCCATTTGATTGACTTATCCTTGAAAATCTCCTCGAATTTAGCGAGTGTCTCCTTTGGAACTCCTTTCAAGAATGGAAGAGTTGGTCTCTTGTGAAGGTTCTTTCTGGCTTCTTTTGGGAGGGCATCAATCACTTCACGAGTCAATCCTTGCTCCTCGTAACACTTATCTCCCTCTTTGTAATCCTTCCAGATATCATTGATCTTCTCTTGAGCATCTTCTGGAAGTGAATCCAAGAATGGTGGGATTCCGCATGGTGGAGATCTCTGAAAATTAAAGAATTTCGATTTCAAATAAAGAAATGACAGTAACTCACTCTGCCTCCAGGTTTCGCCTGAACCGCCACAATAGCCAAAAGAATAGAAAAGACAACCTTCGAAATCATGATTTCTTGATTCAATACGAGGAGAAGAATCGTCTTTTATACTCGACCTACCGTCCAGCGAACACGATGAAATAGTATGGAGACGTTGAGAGAATGAAATAATGATAAATTCGTTTGGAACAGATCTTTCGGTCAGCGTTGTGTCAAGAAGAAAAATGTATTTTTGAAAGATATGTGGAGAAAAAAGTATTCGGAGGGAAGAAGTCAGAGAAAATGTATTGACAGATAGTAGAGACTGTTGTGATGAATTTTCAGTAGGTGTTGTGATGCAACTTAATCAGTCAGAATATTATTTTGAAGTTTCTGAAGAGTTGAAAAATTGAAAATTTCTTTCACACATAAGCCAAAACTTAGACGGAATTTTTTCAAAATAATGTTATTTTCAGTTAAAATTCCCTAATCTGGGGAAAATTTTAAATCCAAACGGTGTTCCCGTTCTTCCGACTATATCCCCTTTTAAAGGATTCGCAACAGAAAAATAGTTAAGCGAAGATCTTGATTTTTCTTCATTCTGAAAGTTTTTAGTGTATCACCGAATCTGAAGCCGCCAAATAGTCTTCAAGTTGACCATTAACAACTGAAATTGACGACCAGGAGTTTACTTTTAGCAGCATTTTTTGCTAACAATTAAAAAAATATAATTAAGGTTTCTAAAGTTTCTCGGGATTTCCAAAAACAGTACAATCGACTTTTCCTGCAATTTCAACTGTTGTACCAGGTTCGTGGATTACTGTACACCTCTTGCTCTCCTCCGCTTTTTCATCTTTTTATGAATATATTGTTCTCAATGATCTGGAAATTTTAATGAAATCAAGTATATTCTCAAAACAAGACTCTTTTCATTTCTTCTCGTTTGATCTGAATAACTTTCGAAACCAGCATCTCACTGATACCAAGTCACAATTTCTTTCTCCCAATTCATCAAAGTTCATTCCAAATAAAAGTTGTTTCAGTGCCTCTTCTTTGAATCATTTTGATAATGATCTTCTTCAGATGAAACTGAACTATTACATTGACCACACATTGAAGACGAATCTTCTTTGGTCTTCGACGAATTTATGAACAAGAGAAAGATGACATCATCTAATTGCCATTGATAGTTTTTTCAAGTGAAAGTCCTCTTGATATCCGTTTTTTCTCACAAGTGTTCTTCCTTTCTCTTTTTTTTTCTCTTTTTCTCAAAAAAGATCGAAAATGGACATATGGAGGGCGGTACTTGAAAAAACAACAACAACGGTATGAGATCAGCATCACAATAGAGAGTGAGGAGAGTGAAGAGAGCGCAGAGAAATGAGCAGTGTTTGGCGAAGGGTTCGGTTTCTTTGAAATGCATTTGTACCGTATAAAAGGTCTTGTATTTTTGAGAGAAAGGACATCGAGACGACTCGAATCATGATTTCTAAATTCGCAGCTGCTCTTCTTCTTTTGGCTATCGCCGCTGAGGCCAAGCCATGTTTCGGAAGATGTGGAGGACGAGTGAGTTCTCGATTTCAGAATTCTTTTCTTGAATACAATTTTATAATTCCAGCCACCACCACCATGTGGACTCCCACCATTCCTTGAGGATCTTCCATCTGATGCTCAAGAGAAGATCAATGAGATCTGGAAGGACTATAAGGAGGGAGATAAGTGTTACGAGGAGCAAGGATTGACTCGTGAAGTGATGGAATCTCTTCCAAAAGACGTTCGAAAGAGCATCCATAAGAGACCACCACTTCCATTCCTCCGTGGACTTCCAAAGGATATTCTCGCCAAGTTCGACGCCATTTTCAAGGATAAATCTATTCCATTCTCCCAAAAACCAGAGAAAATTGATGCTCTTGCTCAGGAATTGCTCACTGGAGATAACTTGAAGAAGTTCCAAGAATTCAAGGAGAAGAAGGAGAAGGAAGATAAGGAATACAAGGAGAAGGTAAGGAATTCTGAAAAGATTTTTAACTGATTCATCTATTTGCAGGAAGCCAAGCTCTCCCCAGCTGCCAAGGAAGCTTACGAGAAACTCGAAGCTCTCGGAAAACAAAAGTGGGCCATCATCGAAGATCTCGATGAAGACGTCAAGGATGAGCTTTTCGATTTGTGGAAGAGCCGTCCACATGGACCACCAAGACATCATTAAATGACATGACAAATCAATTTCTGTAAATATTCAGAATTCTATCCGAAAGTGAAACCAAAACATATCCAGAACATGTATTCCATATTTATTTAATAAAGACTTCTATCTAAACTATTGTGGCTTTATGATTTCATTTTTCCAGAATCCCATACTTCTAGAACTTTCCATCTCCATCCCTGTCCAACTTTTTTTTTACAGAAAACTCAAATTTTAGTTCCAATTTCAGAATAACCCTTTTCAATAACCCGAATTCTGAACAAATTTCCAATCTAAATCCAAAACGGCATCCAAAAATATAGGTTACATTCCCCAAAAGAACAAAAAAAACATCTGTCTCTTGTCAACCCAAACCCCCGAATTTTCTTTTTCTTATGTGACAAACGCCACACAATAATCTGAGGATGAGTCTTTTGGGAAAAGCCATCCGTCCTTTCAAATGCAAGAATAAATGCATTTGTGCACAGAGGACGAGGACGGGAGACACGGGGGGCCAGGGATCGATGTGTGTGGTTCAAAAGAGAAGAGAGAGACGTAGACATATGAAGTGAAGCTGAAGAGAGAAGAGAGCAAAAGTTCTTTTTCTTCTTCTCTCATCTATTCTATATATTCTATAATGTTCTCCTCGTCATACAAATATTCTGCTTTAACACAAAACGATCCAGAATCACCAGAAGACGTCATCGAGATGGAAAGTATTGAAGGATATTCAGGTGTCGTTGATTTTGGAGATCCGAATGAAAGTGTAATGGAGTATGGAATGCCGGAGGGTTCTTTTGATTCTGTATTCACTTATGCACCATATAATGATCTGGATAAAATGGGTTATATGGGTCCGAAAAGGTAATGCAACTAAGTATTTAATTATTTAATTGCATTTATGGATATTGTCATTTCCAGACATGGAATGGTTCTCGGGAGCAAATATGGCAACTTCACTTATACAAGAGATTACGGAACTGATATGGAAGAGAATGTAAGTTGTTTCACTACAGTAAGAAAATGTCTGAAATTTTATTTTATTTTTCTGAAAGTCTTTTTTTTTTAATTATTCAAAAACTTAAATAAGATTCTAACTCCAGATCAAACCACTGACTGCAGTCGAACTTCTGATTTACGGTCTCTCAATGTTATTCGTCGTGATGACGATGCCATTATCTCTTCTCTTCGCACTCAAGGTAGGTTAATTGAGAGAGACCGGTTCTTCTCTTCATTTCTTTATAATGATCCGTTTCAGTTCATATCAACAAGTGAGAAATTGGTTGTTCTCCGACTTGGAAGAGCTCAGAAAACACGTGGACCTGGAATTGCATTAGTTGTTCCTTGTATCGATACAACTCATAAGGTTACTACTTCAATTACTGCTTTCAATGTTCCTCCACTACAAGTATGTTTAGTTTTTTATAATAGCAGCAAAACGTTTTTTATTTTCAGATTATCACTACTGATCGAGGACTTGTCGAACTTGGAGCAACTGTCTTCCTGAAAATTCGAGACCCGATTGCTGCAGTTTGTGGGGTTCAAGATAGAAATGCATCTGTTCGAACACTTGCGAATACCATGCTGTACAGATATATTAGCAAGAAACGTGTATGTGATGTGACGAACTCTCAAGACCGAAGAATTATGGCTGCAAATTTCAAAGATGAATTGGGTGCATTTACGTGTCAATTTGGAACTGAGATTACTGACGTGGAGATGTCAGATGTGAAGGTTGTCAAAGAAGGAGAGAATATGGGAATGTCTGCGCTGAGCAGTGTCGCTAAATCAGATGCTGGACAGCAGTTGTGGCAAGTAATCGGTCCAGCGTTCGAAGACTTTGCAAAGGAGTGCGCTGCAGAAGCCAAAGAAAAGGAAGCAGCGCCACTTGTTGATTTATCTGATGGACCATCGACTTCAACATCAGTTCCAACGTCTTCAACTTCCAACGAGTCTTCCATCGACATCGATCACCTTATTACTGTAGCCAGCATGGCAATTGATGAGCATTTAGTTCGGTTGATAGGAAAGGTGTTTCAAATTAACTGCAAAGATGTGGATCCGATATGTATTGATCTGAAACATGGTGCAGGAAGTGCCTATAAGGGAACAGCATTAAATCCGGATGTAGTGTTCGAATCCAATTTCGCCGTTTTCGGCAAAATATTAACCAAAGAACTTTCACCTGTGAATGCATATATGAATGGAAGTCTGAAAGTGCGCGGAAGCATTCAGGATGCAATGCAATTGAAATATCTGGTTGAGAGAATGGCCGACTGGATCTGACTTCAATGATACTCACTTTTTATGATTTTTCGACAATTTTCTAACTTTTTGACCATAATAAATTTATTTTCATGACTAATTATATATTTTGCATTATCTATACGATCCTCCCAAGAATTCTGTTTCATAAAATTTAGCGAAACACGCTTTTGCGGAACGATAAAATGTCCATATCGAGAGCGTTCATCGAAAAGCAAGCGCATTCAGTTTAAAGGGAGGCGCTGTTTGCTGGCCGACGGGTCTCGCCACGATCGACTAATCGAAATTACACGTGTGTGGCTGGCTGGACGACATCCAGCAAATCAACGTTGCTTTTGCCGATTTTCATCGTTTTTCCTGCTTTTCGCTCCATATTAGGCAATTTTCATCCGCTTTTTCGTTTTCAACGAGTCTTTTTGCTTTGAATGCTCTCAAAAGGGTGTAAAAAAGACGAAGTCGTAGTTGTTTATGATATGTCACATGGTTTTGTGTCATGCGCAGCTAGTTTCCGTCATTCGCGAACTTTTTTTACTTGCCTTTCTTGGAACTAACAACTAAATTTTCATGTTACAGGTGTTGAATCAGCTCCAATATGGGTTTGACAATCTCATCTCTCTTCAATCGCCTTTTCGGCAAGAAACAGGTTAGTTAATCACCAAAAAAACTGAAACAGTTTCATTTTTCAGGTTCGTATTTTGATGGTTGGACTTGACGCTGCCGGAAAAACGACCATTCTTTACAAGCTCAAGCTCGGAGAAATCGTCACTACTATTCCGACTATTGGTGAGTTTTTGTCTGAAAAAGTGAACATTTCAGAACAATTATTCTTCGACTATCATTTAAAAAATATTTTGTAGGATTCAACGTCGAGACCGTCGAATACAAGAACATTTCATTCACTGTCTGGGACGTCGGAGGTCAAGACAAGATCCGTCCACTCTGGAGGCATTACTTCCAAAACACGCAAGGACTCATCTTTGTCGTAAGTTATAATTTTTGTAGTTCTTAAATAATTTTAAATATTCAGGTTGATTCGAACGATAAGGAGCGTATCGAAGAGTCCCGTGAGGAGTTGCACAAGATGCTTAATGAGGACGAACTCCGGGATGCTACTCTTCTTGTCTTCGCCAACAAGCAAGATCTCCCAAATGCAATGACCGCCGCCGAACTGACCGACAAGCTTGGACTCCACAATCTCCGCTCAAGACAGGTGAGTGTAATTCGAGGTTCCGTTTTCCATTTACTTATCTGCGTACCAGATCAGTATAAAAAGCACAGACAGACGGAATAATTCCCGATCTGTTCGGAGATTGTTCATTAATTTCGAGAACATGTTAGAAAATCAGGACGTTGCGATTTTTTGAAACAATTTTTCTTTCAGTGGTACATCCAAGCCACGTGCGCCACTCAAGGACACGGACTCTACGAGGGTCTCGACTGGCTCTCGAACCAACTGTCAAAGACTTAATTGCCCTCATTCCTGTCCAAACTCCCCATTCTCCTCCATAATGTGTAAATCCTTTCCCTTTTTCTCCCCATTAAAAATTTATCCTAACCAACCAACCACTTCAATCCACGCAGCCGTTTTTAAATTATGTGTTTTGTTAAATAGAATTTGATTGTATGATGGCACTGGGAGCTTCTTTTTTCTGTGTGTTATTGGTATCCCCGTCTCTTCTCCGTTCCCTACAATCGGCCGGGCTTCGTCCTAATTTATGTGATATTTGGCCGTGTTATGGTCAATCTCTTTGAAACCACCACGGTGAACTAGTCGGAGAGCAATCGATGGCTGGTCCACCACATTCGCAACAATTTAATTTATTTGAGGGTGTTGATGAATAATATTTTTACAAAATGTTCATATAATGGGTTAGTGATGATTATTAAATTTTATTCATTGGACACATCGCTATATATAAAATCAAATTCGAAAACTTTAAACTGGTGAAGCACGCGAGCGCGAGAATAAGCTGAGATGGCAGAGAGTGCGTGTGGAATATAAATGAAAGCTGTGTAAATGTATTTTATGGACATCTGAATCACCAAAGTGGCTTGCTGGAGAGAATATGAGCCTTTCTGGCTTTGGCTTGATGAGCTCGATTGCTGAGCGCTCCTTGTGGAGTCATATCAGCATCAACTGGAGCAGCCATTGCATTTCCCTTGCTTTGATGTCCACTAACAGCGTGTTGCAACCAACGAGTATCAGTCATTCCAGTTCCCAGGCGACGTGGAGTCATTGGTCGACGCCAACCATCTGGTGGTTGCTTTTCTAAAAGATAATCAGTTTGTTTCAATTCAATGTTTGGGTTTTCTCATACCGATTCCGTTTTCAGCAGACAACGACTGGAAGAGCTCATCGAAAACGACGAAGTTTGTGTTCTGCCAGACTGGTCTATTCAGTCCGTATTTTTGTGACATGAATCCAAGAAGAGTGACAGAAGGATTATCAAGAGCCAGTTGGAATGGTTCAGTATGCTCTTGAGCGAACATGTAGTCGAGAATTTGCTTTCCAACACCTTGACGTTGAGTTGAGAAATGGACATAGAAGTCAAGGAGGCAGAGAATCTGAAAGTCACGCTCGACTCGTCTAAAATCGAAATTCTGTGAACCCCCACCTCTCCTTCATAAGTTTGCATTTGAGCATCGTAAAGGAACAACTTCTTTCTTCCAACTTTGGCAAATCCGAGGAGTCGACTGACCTTCTCTTCTCTGAAAATGCTAATGATATTCATCGAAAGCACTGAACGGTTTCTCTTACTCATCATATTTCCACGAAAGATACAAAGTTGAGTCAGAATTAATCAATTTCTCACAAGTGGTCAACGGTGTACGAAGTTGAAGACAATGAGCAGACAGCTTCGCAAGGTTATCAATCGCTTCGTACACTAGAGGATCTCTGAAAGATTCTTGATATCTGGAAAAATAATCTCAGTTCAAAGAACTTGTCAAGTCCCTTTCTCATTCAGATAACAACCTATTTCTTATCATTTCTTCTCTTGTTCTGATGATATAAAAGAGGGGGGGAGGAGGTGAAGTAGCAAAAAAACGAAAATGGAACAGGTTATAAAAGGAATCACAAGAATCATCTAGAGAAAAGTTTAAAGTTGGAAAGAGGGATTGATTTGTGATGATATCAGTTCACATATCATAACGGGTTAGTTTTCTGATTTTTGCAGCTGAAATAACAATGAGAATACTTGTTTTTCTTTTCTCTTTGAAAAGTTTTTTGCAGATTTTTCAGATTTTTCGACACTCGGTATGTCTAAAATTGAAAGTTAACGTTATTGAATCAAAACTACAAATGACGAATTCAGAGAATTTTCGGAAAAGAAGGAAAGGAAGACACTGAATCATCTCTTTTCAGAACTTACTGCAATTGTTTAACTCTCATTGGATCCAAACGAACGAGTTGAGGACCGAGAATCGGTCGGAGATCCGCGTTGACTTGCATGATCGAATTGGCTCGCAACTGACCGCTTTCTCCGTTTTTCGTCTTCCTCCGACTTCATATCCTCCGCCCATTCCTCCCCATTCTCATGCATTTTTGCCGAGGCTCAACTGAATTCTTTTACTGTATTTTCGGATGAATCCTATGAATTTTAGATGAGATGAAACATTCGGAAGATATGACTTCTTTTTTTTTTAGGAAAGATGATAAACATCCGGGAGGAAGAGGAAATATATTTGTTCTCAAACGGAAGGGATCAAGAATTGAGAGATTCTAAACGAGAATTGATTAAAGAGACTTCCCACCCAAATAATCATTGTAAACTAAGCACGACTACATATCTACATACCTCATTCAAGTCACCATTCATCGTCATTTTTACACTTAAAACGACTGATAACATGCTGATTCGCCTTATTCGGTTAGAAGGCGAAGAAGAAGGAGAAGAAGAAGCTGAACATTTCGTCTATTCCAAGTTTTCATCTCATTCAATCTCTTGATCTTATTCTTGAAATTTTCGTGCTTTTTTCCTTTTTTGAGTGAATTCAAAAATCAAAATTATGGATAACTTTAATTCTTGACTATCGGAAGTTACAAAAATTTGAAATTCTCAATCTACTCTCAGAATAAGTTAAAAAAAAAGAACTTTATCCAACCTGATTGTTCACTCAATGTAATTGTTCAATTCTTGATCTAAACCTTCTTTGAATAGACCGGCCAAACGAATTTTGGTGTAAATACGAACTTTGAGAGAGTGTTAGGAAGTCAAAAAATTCTTCTGAAACCCAGATTCTTGTAGGATGATTTCATCGAATATTTAACTTTATTTTTGTAGTTGACAACTCTACTATATCATGGTTCAGATATTTATAGAATTCCGTACAAAAGGTTGCAAACTGTTGCTTTTTCAGTGGAAAGTACGGACTTTGTAAGGGTTTCACGGTCTTGCTGATTCCCACACAATTCCAAATTTTGTATGGAGTGTAGATGAAACCAAGAACTCAACTTTTGCAGTTGACAACTTTTCATTTTGAGATGTTGTTGAAAAGTTACAGATCATCAAAGTCTCGAACCCGTCCACTGTTTTGGAGAATCGAAATAGTGAGATTTTTGAGCTATACACATTAACGAACTATACCTCGCTGTGGTCTTTCTAATGTAGTCGTGTTCCATTGATAATTAGGAAAAAGTGTTTCCTGCCAGTACCTGAATAGCCAGTGTACTGTAGGTACAGTAATCCGAGATGCAAGGTTTATTCATTGCAAATCGAATCGATAGTTTAACAACTTTTGATACGTTCAATTTTCAGTATTAAATCTTTTCTATTCGTTTTTTAAAATGAAAAATCTAAACAATCTTACATTGCTTTCCAGAAAATGAAGGGTAATGAGCAAGAACTGATACAATTGGCTCGTCGAATGCGACAACTCGCTGTCTTCTCATCATCCGTCGCTGTTTTCGTTGCAGTTCTATCAGTTTTCGCTCTTCCAGTTCTCATTTCGTCCACACTTCAAGCAGTTGTAAGTCATTCATCTGTCGTTTGCCTCATTCTTTTTCTTTCAATTTTCAGACATCAGTAGATGATAATCTAGCGAGATGCACTGCAGACGCCTTCAAAATGTACAAAGCAATCGATGAAATAGAGATTCAATTGATCCAATCATTCAATAAATCATCTTCTCAAAGATCAAAACGTGGCGGTGGATACGTGAATTCATATTCTGGACAATATTCCGGACAAAATTATGATTCAATTGGTCAACCAGCTGCAAATGGGCAGTATAGATTCTTTCCAGAGGTACGTTTTGGAATAAGAATTTATTGTAACAAAGTTGTTTTGTTTAAAAAAGAAATTCTCTTTTCCAGGTCATCGAAGCAATCAGAGCCAGACGTCCAACTTTGTATTCTCTTCAACAAGATTATAACGGAGGAGTTGGAGGACAAGGGGGATGTGGAGCATCTCCTCAAGGTTATCAAACTAGACCTACATTTGTTGGACGTAAGAACTCTCTTCTTATTCATATACATAAATTGATAATTTCAGCCCAAACCGGCTCAATCCTCCGTGACGGTCAATCCGGATTCAATGGAGGCGGTGGTTGTATTCCTCGTTATGGACCACCTGGTCCTCCAGGAGCATCTGGAAATCCAGGAAGAGATGGAAACGACGGAGAAGCTGGATCAAATGGAGGACAAGGAAGAGATGGAGTAGCTGATATTGATAGAGAACCATGTCAAGTTTGTGCTCCAGCACAACAAGGTTATCCAGGGCCACCGGGTCCAAAAGGACGGCCAGGAGAGCAGGGACCACCTGGATTAGATGGAAATACAATTGATGGAGAGGATGGATCACCGGGACTCTCTGGGCCACCGGGGCCACCTGGACCTCCTGGATTGCCTGGATTACTTGGAGAACACGGAGAGTCGAATGAGGAAGAAGTTGCAGGACCACCAGGACCACCGGGAGTTAAGGGAGGACAAGGAGGTGTGGGATCAAGAGGAACTGAAGGAAATCCAGGACCAAAAGGACCGCCCGGACAACAAGGAAATCCTGGAGCGTAAGTTATCTGGAGCATCTACTCAACCTAATTATCTCTCATTTCAGACCAGGAATCGGAGGACGGCCAGGTCTCCAAGGACGGCCAGGAGCACCAGGAGCCCCTGGATCTCCTGCTTCTTGTGATCATTGCGCACCGCCGGTCCTCGAACCAGGATATCAAGTTGATGTGAAAAAGACAATCAAACGTGCTTCCCCATGATCATCATCTCCTTGTTACTCTTGATCTCCTATCATTATTCTTATCTGTATATACAGAAAGGCCCGTTTGTTCAAAATATTGTTTCTAGATCAGATTATAAATGAAATAAGTTTATTCTCGCTGCAACTGGATTCTGCATTACCTCTCTCCTACCTCATCTGGCATCTTCAACATCCCATACAACAGACGTCATCTTTACGACCATTCTTTACGCCACGCACACGCAACGCACCTGATATTGAGTGCTGCACATCGACTCTTCTCTTGTAATAACAGTGACACCTCATCTTATTTTCTCTTATTCTATCCAAAATGAATTTAAATCCAGAAGAGAAACCATTCCCTATATTGAAACTTCCGTTCCTTCCGTTGAGTAATGTATTACACAATTTCGATTATTTGGAAATGTAAGCTCTGAAAAACTTTTCTCCTTACTATATTAATTCCTTTCCAGGCTTGATTTCTCGTTTGTTTCGAAAAAATGTCAGTTCGTAATTCAGCTCATAAAATTCGCCGATTTTGAAATATGTTTAAACTTCCAACGCAATCGAAGTCCTAAAAAACTCTTAGCTATTATATTCTATCGGAGAAAAAAATGCATCTTTGAATTCTCCATTGATGAATTGAATAACAGAAAAAAGTATTTGAAACGGAAAGATGAATCAACAGAAATTATGGATGATAAACATATGATTTGGATTGATAGTGCGAAAGAATGGACCGACTACATATGTGGATTATTCCGGATGGAACTCAACTATATTTATCTGCCGTCGGATGGATCAATGCAAGAAATGTCAGACCTTTCTGAGTGGATCAACAATCGAAAGAATGAAATAGATTACTGTGAATTCCGTGGTGATGATACTAATAGTGATAGTATCGAACTATTCTTCAAGAAAGCAGAATTCTCTATTCATAATTTATCATTCGGACTGGAACAACCCTATTTAAGAAAGCCATTGCCATTTGAGGCTCTGGATCTAACAGAAGTTTATTTATCTAGTAAAACTTGGGAGAAACCAGTCACGTGGATTACTGTAAACGATGTTATTAACTTTAAATATAGAAGAATAGTGATGGGTGTGTGTCAATTCAATGAGAATGATATAAATCGGATAATAAGAAGTTGGCTCGATGGGAACAATCCTCAAATGGAGTTCTTCACTGTTGCTTTGAAACCACTCAACTTCGATTTAGTACTGGACGGAATCGAGTTCGAAAAGAAGGATAGAATGGACAAAATAATGTTCGTATAGTAAGTTTCTCACTTTTCCAATGAAATACATCACTGTTTTTCACAAAATCCTTTCAAGCTATAAGTTAAAAAAAAATACTTTTAAGTGACTTCATGGGAAGAGAAGAATGTCATATATTCGAAGGAGGATTCGATATCCGAAGGGAAGATGGAACTCTCGCCACAATTCAACAAATAAGACGTTTTTGGTCTGACACTTCAAAGTTGTGGTTCGCAATGGCGGTGTGGCCATATAACAAGTTCCCATATAAAGGACAAAAACGTTTAGATCTCTGAAGATTGTTGATCCTCTCTTCTTTTGTCTCATTTTTCAACGTGTTCCCATACTCATTGTTGACTTCTCTCATCGCTTCCGTCTCATATCCAACAATATTTTATTTTTCCAGATTAATAATGCTCTATGTTCTCTCTATTGCTTCTTCGAAATACTGATACATGAGATCCAAAAAGAACAAACATTATAAAGTTCCCCTGTTTTTCTATTATTTTAACATTCCATCCATCGTTTTAAAACGTCTCGATTCCTGGTTAGATTTGAATGAAATCGAGTTTGAACAACATGATCTTTAGAATCATCTGGAGAAAAGTTTAAAGCTGAAAAGACGGATTGATTTGCGATGAAATCAATTCGAATGATGTGGTCGAAACTATAAAAAGCTCAGAGTATAACAATCGAGAAGAAAAGTCTGGAAGTACTGTATAGTCTCTCCTCTCTATTCCTCAAATGGTAACTGTATTATTCCTGCCAGATGATCGAAATATTGTTTTTAGATTTGATTATTTAAATCAATTAAGTTTATTCTTGCTGCTACAGAAGAATATTTTCAAAATATCAAAAACGAATACACGAGATTCTAAAGGGGTGGGGGAAAACAGAGGAAAAACTCATTACAGTAACCCGTTCATCAAAAGGAAAGAAAGAAATAAGTTTTTAGGAGGGATAATATATCGATAGCTTCGGTTATTGAATCACCGGTAATAATGGGATGAGAAGGGGGCAGAAACACTGAATGGTACAGAATATAGTGACAAAATTACAAACGTTTTGAGAAAAAAAAACAGGAAGGCAAGATTTTGAACATCGACAATGAGACAGAAATGGAAACAGGTCACAGATCTATGTACATCTACAAAAAAGAATAAGGTAAAAAAGAGAAAAAATGAGTGAAAAGTGGCTAGACGAAACTGGAGAACCCGGCTGTCAAACTGGGATTCGAGGGATTTGCCCAAGGACCTTCACTTGTGCTGTCGGTTGTTGAAGATCGACCAGCTGCACTACTTGGTTGACCGATTAGAATTGGTGCTGAAAAATGGAAAGTGAGCATAAAATTTCAGATAATGAGGCTAATGAAACTGGTTCTGTACTCACCTCTGACCATATCAGTATCTCGAACCTTCCTCCAAGTATCTCTGTATTGATCAGTTGATCCATAGTGCCTTGCTATGTCATCAGCTCCATCTGTCATCGTTCGATCTCCACGAATCACAGTATCATCATCCACGTCTTCCTCTTCGTCAAATGAGTCATACGCCTCTGGCGGTTGCTGTGGACTTCCTTGTGGTTGTGAGCCACCTGATGACGATGGAATATGCCCCCTGTACTCAACACGACCGTAATCTGATCTTGTTGCGTACAGGTCTGATCTTGTTGGCATATATTCATTCCGACCATTATCAGATCCCCTAGTCGATGGAGTGACATATGCTGTATTCTGACTTCGGATATCTCTTCCAACAAGAGCACTAAGTTTCTGCATTGCTTCCATATTCGTATGTGGCGGTCCAGAGTTCGGAAGTGGAGGGATAACATCAGTAGCCAGTCCATACATATTCATGACTCCGGCACTGTTACGTCCATCTCCGTGAACGCTTCCATATGCCGGCGGTTCTCGAGATTGATCAGAAAGCCATGATTGCGTAGTGCCAGGTCGAGTTGGAAGTTCACGACTTCTGGTCATATTAGCAGCAGATGTTCCCTTCAATTGGAATGATGCGAAGTTTCCATCTGCCAATTGAAGACTATCGATCGATCTAGATCGCTTTTCCCGACGATATTTCGCTGAACTTCCAGTGACACATAAAATTGCAACTATAATCACAATCAACACGAAAGCAGCCATTGCAACCAGAGCCATGAACCACCATGTTGTGTAGAATGGATCATCCGGAATGGATTCGGGTACAAACAACTGTTCTGTTTCTGGACTGGCCATTCCGATTCCTGAAAATATTCAATTGAAAAACTCTACCAGTGACCGAATAACTCACCTCTAACATTTCGTGTAAATACACGGAAAACATAGAAACTTGATGGTTGAAGTTCTCTATAAGATACTTGTTCCTTTTCACTCTTGCCGTCAGTTGGTCGTAATGTAATCCATTCTCCGATGGGATGAGTCGGACGATTAGAGGTTGAAGCAGCGGCAGTTTGAGCAGCGCTTTTGGCACCTTTGATTTCGTTTCTCCGTGGACGTTGGGATACATATCCATGTTCAGTTTCTTCTGCAACTGAAACACGTTTCGCTTGTAGAAGATGCCCGACGATTTCATCAGAATTTGCAACATCATTCCAACTCAAAGTCACATAACTTTGACCTGATGTAATTTGCGGTTTGCTTGGAGGCGGTGGTCCTTCTTTACTTGGTCCGATAGTTACATTCGCTGATCGCTGTTCTCCTTTACCAGCAGATGTTTCAGCCCACACACTAAAGAAGTAGGTGACGCCTTCAGCAAGCCCATGAGTATCAAAATAGTTCCGTGAGGCTCTTTGTTGATCTTCATTTTTGAATTCTTCTTGCATTCGATATCCCTTGTAATTGACAATGTAACCAGTAACAATACCATTCGGTTGAGCTGGTTCATCCCAAGAAACTTTGACAGAATCCATAAGAACATCACTAAATCGGAGAGTTCCAACTGGTCCTGGTTTGTCTTCCAACGTCTTTTCACGAACTTGTGACATTTTTCCTTCACCGGCACGATTATATGGAGAAACAGATATTTGATATTCGGTGAATTTACGCAGGTCGTTTAATGTGCATTCATTCGTATCGACAATCATCACTTCTTCCTCACTACTGACAGACGATAGGACAGAAGCGACTGGAACATATCGTACTTTGAAAGAAGTGATTGTTCCACTGTCCTCCTTTGGCCAAGCATCCCATTTCACACGAATCGAAGATGAAGATAATGGTTCAGTGATGATATTTGTAAGGTTTCGTTTTGGAATTGAATATCCTACATACACAAAGACAGGGGCTGAAAACGGTCCTTCGCCTTCTGAGTTGAACAATCGCATCCGAAGAATATAATGTCGGAAACTATCTAGTTTCGCCAACACCTTCTCTTCTTTTTCCTCATGTGGATCGTGCACTGGGATTTCTTCCATTTGCCAAGTTTCGTTCGATGGATACTCTCGATAATGAATTCGGTATCCGATTGCAGCACTATTCCATGTTGATTTATGAGGGACTACCCATTCTAATTGAACACTATTCCGATCATATGGAGTGGCTTTCAAAGAGATTGGTTGAGCAAACGGAGCTGATGGAAGAGTTCTCATCCATTCGGATTCTGGCGACCAGGAGGATTCAAGGAAGTCTCCGATGAAACGAATTCGGAATCGGAACATTGAGTTCGGTGACAAATGTTTTATAACAGCACGTCGTTTCGAGTAGTCGAACTTCTTTTCCAAAGTAACCCATTCGTCTTCATTCGTTTTCTGATAGGATACTTGAACTGCACGCACTGGACTCTCTGCGTCTTCTGTTAATTTCCTTGGAAGTGATTCATCCCATCTGATTGTGATTTCCGAGGCAAGATGTTGTGATTGAGTATCCCGAACAGGCGAAGGAGCATTTCGAACCGGAAGTCGTACTGATGATGTCATGACGTCAGCAAGTGCCTCTTCACTTTCTCCTTTGACATTTCTTGCTTTGATAGCAAAAGTATACTGCGTATTCGGATTCAAACTCATCGCTGCGAACATCAATAAATTCCCAACAAGTGTAGAATCGATAGCCATTGATCTCGGTTCGTGGGATTTCCAATACGAAATGATGTAGTTCTGAAAATATAAAATTATTTAAAAAATAGCAAATAAGTAAGTTACCGAAATCTTTCCATTTGGAGATCCAGGAGGAAGCCATTTCATTCTAACTTCTTGCTCACTGATATATGAACATTGGAATGATTCTGGGGGAGCCGGAACGTCTTCCATAGTCTCGAATAAGACTGGAGTAGAGTTTTCCGGTCCATTTCCAACAATCGTGTACGCAGACATGAAGACGTGATAACTGGTGAATGGGCGGAGATTCGATAATTTTGTCATGAGCGTTGCTTGTCCTGGGACATCAATTTCTTTAGTTTCGTCAGCCATCAGAGAATCTCTTTCTGGCACAACTCGTATCTTATATCCAATTACATCTCCATTAGTTGATAATTCAGCAACAGGATCCCATTTCACGATTGCAGATTTTGATCCTTCGGCAGTTACCACGATATTTCTTGGTGATCCTGAAGGAACACTCTCGTATGTTCTCGCCTTGACTGCATCTGTAGGAAGACTTCTTCCGAAGACATTTTCGGAGAAGACGTTAACTTCATATGTCGTGAAAGGACGAAGATCTGTGACTGTGTGCTCACTGGAACGAAGAGCAGGTGTTCGAACTTCTTTCTGCAAATTCAATAGATAAAAATTATAATTTCTGCCAAAAACTTACCCAATTCTCTTCATCGATTTCTCTGTAAACAATCAGATATCCTTTCGGTTGACCATTCCAATGTGTAGCAAGAAGTGGTGTCCATGATACAGAAATAGAAGTTGCAGACACTGGCTCAGCGAACAGACGTTGACTTGGAGTTTCTGGATTTGTTTGAAGTGTTTCAAAAGTTCTCGATGGCTCTGATGGTGCTCCTCGTCCTTTCACATTTTCAGCAATCAGTCTCAACTGATATTGAGTAAACGGCCGAAGTCCAGTCACAATGATAGATCTAGCTTTTGGAGAACTGACATTGAAAATATGTGCAAAAACACTCGAGTCAGCCATTTTCCCTTCAACTATCCACTGACGAATAGCAGTATGTCCATCGAATCCAGGAGTGAAATGAAGTTGAACTGTTGTTGCAGAGATATCACCAATTGAAAGCATTGATGGCCTTCCAGGTAACTCAGGAGGTACTCCACTTTCAAACTTTGTTTCTTCAACTGGTCCATCTCCTTTCTTCGTCGAAGCCATCACATCAACGCCGTATCTAGTGGACGGCTGGAGACCATCAATTGTGAAATTAGTGGTTGCTCCATCAACTTCGTGTTTCGTTTTGACATCTGGAGAACTTGATGCCCAGTGACGAATAGTGTATTTGGTAACCACTCCGTTCTGTTTCAATGGAGGATTCCATGTGAGAACTGCTCCGTTATACATTACTTCAGCAATACTCAATTCATCGACAACTTCTGGAGTATCCTCTTCCGTAACAACTTTCATAATATTACTTTTTGGACCATCTCCAGGAGTAGTGAAACAAAGAACGGTTAGATTGTAATGCCCGAATTTCTCCAGTTCATTCACAACTGTGCTGAGTTGGCGTCTATCCGGATCAAGAATAACTTGCTTGTGAAGTTCTCCTTTCTCTGGTTCTCCTTTCCAGAACTGAACTTTATATCCAAGATTCACTCCAGGTATTCTTTGTTGTTCTGGTGCAGTGAATTCAACTGCAACTGCTGTTGAGTTGAGTACTTTCACTCGTACGTTCTTGGGAGCTTGTGTTGGTCCTGAAATATTTATTACTTATACTTGATTAACTTCGCTAAAAGATGAACTCACTTCCTTCTGCCGTTGTTACTTCTATACTTTCACTGAAGACTCCGAGTCCTCTCTTGTTATAAGCGGCCACTTGAATCTCATATTCTCTCCATGTAATTAACTCATCAACCAATGTATTTCGTGCATCTTTTGTCGTCAGATTCTTCTCATTCCACGTCAAAGAACTGTATCCAGCTAACCTGTATCGTACTACGTATCCGAGAACATCTCCACTATCCATCTCCTCTTTTGGCTGTTGCCATTGAACCATTACACTATGAGGAGATCTTGCAGAAGCCGCAACATTTCTCGGTGCGGCAGATGGTGGTTGTTGCGGCATTGTAACACTTGATGATGGTAATGATGGTTTTCCTGGACCATGCTTATTAGAAGCAACAACTCGGAATTCAGCAGTAGAAGATGGTCTCAAATCTTCTATATCCGCCCAACAACACGGTTTTCCATCATCTTTTGGAATATTATCTATGGCTGTTGTCCAATCACTCCATAACCCAGTTGGTCCCATTGTTCGAATTTCGATAGCATGCTTGATGATTGGTTCGTTTCCATCGAACCCTTCATTCCATCGAACTCGTACTTTCGCTGGCATCGTCTCGTTGTGAAGCTCAGCACGAACACGTTCAGGCATTGCAGGTTTTTCTGAAATGAAACAGTTTGATAACATGATAGTAAACACTATTAAGAATAATTTCGAATTATAATAAAACACAGCTTACCGATGATTTGAAGCATTGCGCTGGCATTTTCTTCACGTCCATCAACTGTTACTCGACATCTATACTCTCCAGTGTTATCTGGACCAACTTGACGAATGATAAGACTTCCCTTACGATTTCTAGAGATTCTCAGACCCGAATTTCCGTTGACCGGCAGCAATGCATCATTCAAATACCATTCGACAGTTGCTTTTCTTGTATATTCCTTCGCAACTTCGCATGAGAATTCAACATTTGTTCCAATCAAACTCTTCTGATCAGCTGGTCCGTATTCAATCAACGAATCACCGCTCACTTGTACATTTGCAGACGACTTCACATCACTTCCACTAATTTCACAAGTATATTCTCCTTCATCTGATTTCCGAACGTCATGAATAGTGAGTCCACCGGCAAATAGATCATACTTCACACTATCTGTCTGAATTTCATGTCCATTTAGAAGCCAGATGACGTGTGGAGTTGGAGTTCCAGCAGCAGTACATTCCAATGTGATCTTATCAGTTCCAGAAGGTACAGTCACATCCTTAGGAGTCTTTGTCAATTTTTGTAATGGCTCAATATCTGATGTGAATGGGAATAGTTGTTCTTGGCTTTTCGAACTATCGAAAAATTTCAGTTTCCTTGGTGGCGGTGTCTCCATACTGATTTCTTCCTCAAGAGAACGTCCATCTTCTGACATCGATACAGCAACCGTATCATTCCCATCACCTTCTTTGACCCATACACTACTCATATCGGCACCTGCTTCGTTACTCGCTTCGCATTGATACAACCCAAAATCTTCTTGTTTGATTCGGTCGATTGCCAGTTTTCCTCGTTGCGTATTCATCTGGAAAAGATATGGTAAGAATGCGGTAAATCCCTAACTGCGCATTCTAAGCTGATAACACTCTGGTTTACATTTTCTCCCTTCTCATCCAGTAAACGTGTGTTCAAAATACTACTTTTAAATGTTCAAGAGGGCAATTTTGAATTCAGTCAGAGAGTGGTGACAATCTGGTGCAGTCCCTCTCTTTCCTTTGTATAATTATAACATATGGTCTCATCAAGTGCTTGTTTGTCTCTCTTTTCTATTTCACTCCAACTTCTTATTCTGTCAACTAAACAACAAAAAATTCGGCATTTCATTCTCTCTAACGCCTTCATAATCTCGATTCTTCATCTGACCTTGTCCCGTGAATTCCGGAAACTGGCTTCGAGTACGTAATCCAGCACAATTAGTACGACGATGAAGAAGGAGAAAACAATGACGAGAAGAGGATGATTTTCGGCATGGATTGGAGGAGGAGAAACAAGAAGACGAAAAGTAGATAATTGGATGGGCGTCGATAGAATGAGGAAGCTATTCCCTCCATAAAAAAACTCTATATTGACCAGAACAAGCATCTCAAACCGAGTACTACACCATGTCATAATACTGTGTTAATCTTCTTAGAAATGGTTCCTGAACAGCATAATCTCAAACACTCATAACATATGTACAACCTACTCTAATATTACATAACTCAGTTCAATAAGAGGAGTGGGGGTATTAAAAATTTCTCAAGTATGTGCAGCACCCTACTGTGAGACTTACCATTAATCCGTTCTTGTACCACTTGATATCCAATGAACTCTTCTTCTTCACAGCACACTTTAGACTCAGACTGGATCCAACTGATTTCTGAACTTCATTCGGTAGATCTTTGAGTACTGGACGACTGATAAATGTCAGATATGTTGAATTCTGATCGGAAGTCCTTCCCATTGCTGCTTCAGCTCGACATTCTAGTTTGTGTTCTCCACGTGTGAATCCAGATGGATTCGAGATAACAAGTCTTCGATTGTTCATTGTTGTTGTAATTCCGACTTCCGAGCCACTGATTGGTTGTCCATTCAGAAACCAACGAATCTTAACATCATCTTGGATACCGAATGAAGTAACACAATCGAATACTTCGTCGTGTGGCAGAGAAGATTCTATGATGGTCCGTTCCGGTGAAAAGTAGATAATTGAGAAGATGTTTTGGAGTGAGGGCCTACAAATTTCGTAAATTATAAATATCCGATTTTTCATGGATCCAACACTCACGTCATTCCATTATCCTTGACAACATATTCCTTGGAGACGATTTCTTGCAGATCATCACTGCTCGCCATCAATTTATATGTGCCAAAATCCTCTCGTTTCACACCGGTCACTACAAGATCCCCATTTGCGGTCACAAAGTGCGTTCCGTCCGGAGTGACCTACAACAATTCAAATAAATATACAAACAGGGTACTTGAGTGGGGGCACAAGCTTGTTGAGCTCATACTACTCTCGAACTCGCAAAACTTCACGAAGAATTTTCTATTTTTTGCGGAAAAGAAGAATATGAAAAACTCACTTGATTAGAATCATCTTTAATCCATGAATACGATATATCCAGATTTCGAGATGAGATGAGACGTGGAGTCCGAAGAACAAAGTAACGGCCGATTCCTGTTGTGACTTCATATTGAACAGATTCATCTGACGAATCGAAATCATCCAGATCTGTAAATAACAAACATAATATGATTGTATTATTGATATTAATATGACCCTCTATTGTCACTTTTGACCCCCTGCTGCGACCTACTCTACCTCCCTGCTCTTCATTTTTTTCTCTTGTTTCTTTTCCTAGCACCTTCTCTTTTTCATACTCAAACCGGCCGGCTAGTGCGCATTCCCAACAGTTTGCTCAATTCGAACATGAGAAGCTGATTATATGGGGCAAAGTGAGCCGAGGCGTTGGCGATCCTCTCCGTCTTCCTTGCGCAAAGCAAATTGTGCCGCCAGGCCTGCTTTCACTATTCACAAACTGTCATAAACACTTTTTGGAGCACAAGAGAGTGAATAGTGCCGAAACCCATCTTCACTGAGGTGTGTAGTGAGCATGCTCGTAAAGTGGTGCTGCGCGGCGGCGAACGGAAAAGAGCATAATGACAGTCTCATCTATTGGCGCCTCATAAATCATGTGAACACATCTGCTTGATGTTCAGATCAATGACACGACTGTTTACGAGGGGACATGATGATATAAGTTTAGGAAGTTTAATAATATGTTAGGTTCTTAGCGGTTTACACAGCACCTGTTACTGGTCGTAAAAGAGACTCCAGATGCTTGTTTTTGTGTTTCCGAATGGCTTCACATCTTCCCTCGGCCCTTCATCTAACTTTTCTTTCATTCTATTTTCTATTTCCTCACTTTCTTTTTACACCCAATGAGCCCTTTATTATGTATTTGTGTTGATCGAGCAAACATATATTCTAGGTGTTTGGGAAACATATACAACAGCAGAAAGACCTGGTCACTCTCTTTCTTCTTCGTATTCGAAACCTGACACCTCACCAAAATTGGTCATTTTCCGGCAGTCTTAGTTGTGGGCTTACTAGTTTTTGTAACAAATCTTATGTGTCATGTCGTACTAACAGTAGCAGCCAACAGACTCTCAGCGGCACTAACTAACAAGATGATCTTTTGAGGAGAAGAGAAAGTATTAGTAATCAAGAAGCGCAACGGAACGCTCGCTTTCAATCAGGTCAAATGAGTCAGGAGACAAGCGAGAGAAAAGCGGAAATGATTAGAAAAAAAGCAGAACGACTTACACTTGGATCGAACCATAGATGGTGGAGAAATAGCGGCACCAACAGTGTTCCTCGCTACGCATCGATACTTTTGATGGTCGTTCGCTCGTGAAACCGTCACTTCTGCGAATCGTGATGTGGCAATCAACTCGCCAGACGCATCATTGACTCTCCATTCGTATTGCTCCGCGAGCTCGGCATCGTCACATTTCAATCGTATAATCTCGCCTGGAAATGAGTCAAATGACAGTTTGAAATAATGGAAATACATACCTTCAACAGCAACTTTCTGTTCGACAGAGCCACCATCTTGAAAGATCGGAGGTTTTCCTAATACTAATTGTGTGGACGCCACGGACCACAGTACCGAGGTGGTACACAGGAGCAGCAGAAAGCGGCACCTCATCGTTCCTCCATGTGGACTTTTCCTTGATATTATAGTCGTCTCTTTCTTTTTCGCGTTCGACGACACGATTAACTGAAAAATTAGAATTTTGTGAAAAGTTCAAAGCAGAATTTGACACAGCAAAAAAATAAAATGAACGGATGTGAAAAGTACTATATAATCAGGAATAAATCGGAGGAGAATATACCAAATTGGCGCCTTTTCCCATTCAGACACTCATGACGGTGAAGGAAAGAAAAAGGAGAAGAAGCAGAAGAAACATACAGACACCGAAAGTAGAAGACGACAATTCCCACTTCTCACTTTTTTGTCCCCTCTTATATGTATAATATCTGCTTTCTGGGCCCCAATTGCGATTACATTTGAGTAGGTGGTGGTAATAGGAGAAAAAAGTGAGAAATGATACGGAAGGAGCGTTTGAGGAACATTTGAGATGTCTATATGATCTATACCAGAGAGGTCGTTATTATGCATTCTGGTAGGTAATGTCGAGCGGAAATCCATTTTGATGTGTTGATTAGTATCGGTAGTACATTGTACAGATAAGAGAAAGTATGACTAACGAGAGTAAGACGCAGAGGGAGTGAAAAAGAGTGGGCGGGGTTTGAGAAGGAGGTGGGAGACAGGATGACCATGTGGTAGCATCACCCGTTCAAGTGGCAAATGGGGAGGATCATGAATGAAATTAATGTATTCAAATGAGAGCTCTAATGGGAGAGGTCACCTTCATATAGGAATCAGATTCTGAGGTTTCGAATGAGGACGAAGAAGAAAACGAGAAGAAAAGAAAGAAAGCGAGTGTTGAAATGCACACCGGCGCCCCGATAACACCATCCTTTGTTTACCATTTGGAGGTAAAGGCGGTCGAATAGAAAAAGAAAGAATAGACTGATATCATGAAAAAGCGAAGAATACCTCAAAGGAAGAAGAAAAGAAGAGCTGGTGCTGTTTCAAACTGAAATAAAAAGAAAGCCGAAAGATAAGATAGCGGGCAAAATTTACAAATTGTGTTTTTCTATTATCTTATCCGGAACGATTCTTCAAAAACTCCAAAACTTGCAACTGCATAAACGAATGTGACAAAGGGAATGGGAAGAATAAGAAAGCAAACGGTAATGACCCAGAACGAACAACACAAGAAAAGGGGGGAGGGAAACTGGCGGATATGACGTGGCAGACAAAGAATTTCTGGAAGCTGTATATAGTCTACACGATACGATCCGAGGGAGAAAAGAAAGAAATATATTTTAGTAGAGAATTTAGATTTGAAATATTAGAATCTGTAAAAAAAAAAACTGCCTAAATCCATACGGAAATGACGTGGAACAAGAGACAATAGACCGTTCTAGAGAAGAAAATAGAATGCGTCAGAGGTGTGAAAACGGACTCCAATATTGCGAACGAATGGTCTACTCGAACGTTCATTTCCGTCTCAGGTGTCGGAAAAGAGGAAGAATGGCATGGAAATGAGGGAGAGAAGAGGTAGAATTGACCTTTGTTGAGTGCTCTGTTGAATCAAAACCGAGATCAAGTATAGAGACAAAACGGATAGTGTGGGAAGGTATGATGAGTCGGCGGAACATCAAAAGGGTTTGGCAATTATGATTGCGTCGCCCTTTTCCGTTTTTAGACGTAATGCCTCTTTAATTTCAACTTTGTCATTGTGGAAAGCGCTGGGTGGTACGAGGATTGAGCATGACAATGTAAAAATGTTCGTCATAGCAACTTTACTACTCGGATTTTTGGGATTTCGGCACAAAGGGCACAAAACATGAAGGGCTTGTTGTATAAGGCGCGCAAACGATCATCATGGGAATTGTCGAAGAGAAGATGAAGACGACGACAATCATCGGACACTTCACACGCTCCTCAAGGAGTTCATTCAGTTTTTACAAGCATGTTGAAGTTAGGCATTTCGAATTATGCTAAATGAGGAGATGGAAGGAGAAGAAACAGAAGATAGGAGAAGACGTTCCGGAATAAAAACAAGAAGATGTAGAGAAAAGAAAGAACATCTGGCTGGTGACTAGGAACCTAGTATAATGTATACGGTAATTTTGAGAATTTGGGATTAATCGAATGTTCATAAAAGGAAGAAAACCTTAGAATATGCCAACTATACAACATCTCCGTGATTTCCTGAATGAACTCATAAACATATAGGTTCCCAACGAATCAGAGTGAGTACGAATATAATTCGAAAAGCTCATAAAATTTGAAAAAGAGTACATAGAAAGAAGGAAAATGGGTTGAACGAAACGAGACAAGGTCGAAACGAGATGGAGGGAACACTGGCCGTTCATTATTCTTGCCTCCCACACTCTTTCTTCGAGTTTTTCTTTGACAAAAGTACGTCGTTTTCGCCGTCGCAGCTGTGCTTACTGGTGCTGTTTTGTGCTCGATGAAAAATTTGAATAACCCAAAGAGACACGTCCCACGAAGATTTTTGAAGAAGGCCATGAAAAAGGGACGCTGGGTGACTACACATAAAAATGGTTGGAGAGAAAATGAAGAAGAAGCAAACTAAGAAGCGGACACGTATTCTCGGAAAGTAAGTCACCGAGAGCGTCGCGCGCCCCGATAGCCAGATCATTATCGTCTGGAGGAAAAACGAGGCGAAAAGGCGACTAGTAACCAGATGTATCGTCTAGATGCAAGGGAATCTGATGAAAATGTATGAAACTTTCCGCAGTGAAGATTAGCCCGAGAGGAGAAGGGCTTTCTATTTCTGTTCCTTTTTACTATGAGAAATCAATTGGTAATAAGTCCGATCCACTAATCCGCGTAAAATTGAAAAGAAACTGTAGAAAAGCTAGGATATGGGTGGAATTGAAACGGCGGGAGACTTCAAAAAGCCATCCAAGAAAAAAAAAGTTTTTCGAACGTCCACTTCTTGGTTTTTGCAAATGGGTTAGCAAATTGGATGAGGTTTTGAACAAGCTTAGTGACGATTGTGAGAAGCATTGAGAAGCTAAAGGTATACAGGAAAAAAAGGAAGAAAGAACCAGTAGTGGATGCGCGAAAATCATAGTCTCTGAGAAAGAAGTATCTTAGAGAAATGAACGGAGAGAAGCTCAACTAGATACTCTCGGGTGGTCTCCTCCCATAGGTAGCGGGATACCGAGAGATATGAACGGGATAGGCAGTATCTCATAGAGACGCAGCTCAGAAGAGTGTGCGCGAAGAGCTGGCTGGAGAGCAAATATGGTCAAAACCATATATGACAGTGGATAGACGAAGAGGCTAACAACATAGGTAAATGAAAGAAGAAAAAGGACAGACGGAGAGGTAGCGGATGACCAGTCAACGAACGGACACAACAGAAAAAAGAGACAGGTTACCTGTCGTTTTGGGTGTAGTGCGATACACACACGCGGCAGATGCGTAGGACTGTCCAACAGACGGACGGCACCCTCACAACAGTTCGCGTACTAAATCCAACCAGATCTCTTTCAAAAATGTAATAATCTTTCCGTTTCTCTATTTCTCTTTACCTGCCTCGTTCTCGCCAATAACTATAAATCCGTTTGCTAATGGATTTCGAACGGCGTTTCTTTTACCGACCTTGCAAAACGGTTTTGGATGGGGTGGAAAGTTTGTCATTCCTGACAATTTTAACGGCGAGAACAGAAAAGGCAAAAAGAAAAATTGATGGGCCGATAATGTGTTTTGAGGTGAAGCCGTAAGTAGAAGAGGGTCTTAGATTTCGTATACAACGAGGACGACTTGTCAATTTCGGAAATGAGCCAACGACCAGAAAAGAGGATGAACAAGTTGTACTAGGAGAACTTTTGGAAAGAAAAGAGGAAATCTGAATGATGACTTGGAGTTTAGAGTAGTGAAAGAATCAAAATTGATTTTGAAGAAAACGAAGAATTTTAGAAGCAAAAGTGAAGAAAGACTTCTACTTAAAACTTCAGAAAAGATAAATAAACAAACTTGTGTATACCAAAAACATCAGAAGTTTTGCAGAATGAGTCAGAAAATGAAGGAAAAACATGTTGCACTATTATGTCAAAGAATAACATTTTCCAAAATTTGTTGCTATAAAACTAATTTTTGAAAAAAGGTCAGTTATAACAGAAAAAATAGAAAAACGTTTTTCGAATGTCTTGTTTTTCACACTGAATCGATGATACGAGGTTAGTTAAGAAGGTAACCTTGTGCTAACTAGGTAGATAAACCAATAATCCGCAAAAGAAGAAGAAGAAACGAAGGCGAAAAGTCGACACGGCGGTGAGACCCCCACTCGGGGCCACCAATCCGCCCGCCCGTCATTACGATCAAGGCCATCTGAAGGTAGAAGATGGAGAAGTGACGGTGAACGAGTGCCGACGATCTTCCCTGTTATTGTCCTGGTACATGAAATCAGAAGACGTCGTTTGTCGTCGACAATCAGGTGTTTGTGCACTTTCCCCGAGATTTCGAAAACGAATCTTCCGGCGACCCGATTACGATTAGAATTGAAACGAATTTCTGACTTTTCGTTTTTTAACCAGGAGAAAGTTCATCGGAATATATGGAAGGGATTATAATACCAACAGCAAAGGAATGACGGTAGTCTTCAGTAATTGTTATTGTATGTTGCGTCAGTTGAAGAGGGAACAAATTGGTGTGCGCACCGATAAGTAGACGGGTCATCACGGAGTTTGTCGCTCTTCATTTATTCTTAATTGAGCGTTGCGAAGTTCAAGTTGCAAATGAAAATGTAACTAGAGAACGGAAAATTTCATGAAGAAACAGAAACTAACAAGAACATGAAGCAATACAGATTGAACTGCCAAATGAAGAACAAGAAGTTCAATAATTACTGAAACTTTCACCGACGATATATTCTGATGAAGTGAGACGGATTTGGATGGCGGTAATAACTTAATTAGTTCTTGTGGCAGACTTTCAAGTCTATTCACATGGCTTGCGCAACCTGGAGGATTTTATCTTCACTTGAAAAGAAATTAGGGAAAAATAGGAAGAAAAGCGGATGAAGAGAAAAAATAAACTAGAAATGGAAGAAAAACGATGAGATGAAATATGATTTTCGGAAATTGAGATGAACAGATAATGACAGGGTGGGATTTATGAAGTTAAAATGACAGTTGATACGATACGGATGAACGGATTTTAGATGTTTCGAATTGTAATGTTGTGGGGAAAGTTTTAAAAGTTTAATTCAAGAATTAAAAAAAGATTGGAAAAATTAAAATAATGTTTTAAAATTACCGTAACTTTAAAGGTGCATACCTCTCCGAACGCTGAGGTCTCGCAACGAAGGAACTTTGCACTGTAGAGTGCATCATTTCCTTTATTCATGCATGATCATGTCGTATAATGGGAAGTACTTCCGGAAGTGCGAATTGCAGGTAAAAAACCAAAAATTCCTGCTTTCTCATAGTTTTAGGCAATAAAACAAAGACTAGTAATTATGGGCAAGATAGAAAACACGCTGAATATTTATTCATTTGATTATTTATTTAAAATACGACTAAAGACTTATGAAAAGAAATCAAATTCAAACGATTTCAATTCAGAATATTTTAGAATACAGTATCGTGACAATTATTATACAATAGGGGAATGCTATTGAGGTTTATAGTCATCAGAACACAGGGAAAATGTAGGAAGAAATATCATTCTTTTATATACAACGCATGTGGCCGGACCACCTGGAAGTTATAATTGTTAAGGTCATTGTAAATGTTGTAAGGTATTCTGTCGAAACCTTAAGCCTATCCCGGCCCTTAAGATTTATCAGAGTTTCTAACACACACAAAGTGCTTATTTTCAGGTCGAAACTGCTCGCTTTCGCTCACAGTCTCGTCACCACCATTCCTAGGCCTGCAATGTTCGCCTCCCGCTGTCGTCGTGTCTGCCGTCTCTTCAACGCCGGCGCTCTCTCGTCATCGCCGCCACAACGACACTCCGCATCCCGCTCTACAGGCTCGGCGCCACTAATTGTCACCCATTAACTCCGCCCCTTTTCGATGCCTATATAAGCTGACGTTTCTCTTAATCTAGGCAGTTCTTACGGGGTTTTTGTCCCGAGACTGATTTTCATCCACCTTTCACCCTTTCACACTCATTATGTAAACTTAAAGTTCGCTAATAAACTAGTAGTTAAATGTACCCGCGTCTTATACGTTGTTTACTGGTAGCAGCATCGTTTGTTTTTCTTTCATTTTTAAGAATTACTTTAAGACCCACCCACGCTTCCCACCCACATTTTCTACTTGTATTTTGTTAGCTGGCTCGGGACCATAACCCGTTTTCTCTTTTCGTTTACACCCTCCCGCCCGCCCCTTCTTGTAAAGTGCGCAATTTACATTAAGTGTTTCCGCTGGCGCGTAGGTTAGTGTTAGGTGTTTTGAATTCCCGGTGGGGGAAATTGGCGTAGGATGCGCTTCCCGTTTTATAAGCTTCGTTTTAATCGTGTCACGTGTTTTATTTCGTCGCTTGTTTACCGGGGCAGCACATGCGAAGGTAGAAATACCGACGCGCTGCCTACGGCCTTAAAATTATCGATTTTATCCGTATACCCGACTTAGGCCATTCGCTCCTGTTTCCGGCAGCACATGGGCTGCTGGATTTCTATTCGTTTCAGGTAATTTCTGATTCGAAACAACCATCGAAGCGTTCAATGTCCAATCGTGGACAAATGGCTAATCGCCCGCCATGGGCAGTGGTGGCAGCTGCCGATCGACTCACGGATCGATCGACTGTCACGCCGCAACATTTCTCCGCACTCAAAAGAGCGATCGCGTCCGATCTGACTTGGCTGAAGGAGCATCTGGAGGATTCCCTTGCTGAAAAGACGAGGAATATCGAAGGGTCCATCAATTTGATGCAACAACAAGCGAAGGAAGCTGGCGACAAAGCAGTAGCGGTGGAGAAGAAGCAAACGGAGGTGATTTCTCAACTCGGAATCTTGGCTGAGGATTTGAAGAAGCTTCAAGAGGCCGCCAAGTGCGAAGGTGGAAACACCGACGCGGCGGATACTCTTGAAACCTCCAAGCTTCGCACCCAAACAACCCAAAACCCTTCTGTGAACCAATATCTCTCTGGTAGTGAGAACCAGCCGAGAGTGTCTACTCCTGTTTCAACAACTGATAACAATGGCATCCACGTGTCTCACATGGAGATACCAGACATCTACTACGACGGAGAGAAGGAGATTGACATTTCTGCAATCGCAGAAGAAATCGTGACAAGTGTTGACAATTCAGCGCGAGCTGAATCTGATATGCAACCAGGACAGTTTGGTCTGGAATCAGTGGTCAACTCAATGCATGGGGCATTGATGGGACAACCCGATGGAAGTCCAGTATCTCGTGAGGAGGGGAGTTCCCTTGATAATCACAATATTATCCAGACGACGACAACAGCTGCGTCGACGTCGGTTCAATTGGAACCTGTGCTTGCTTCGAAGCTGAGTAAAAGTGCCAAGAAGAAGCTGAGGAAACAGAAGAAGAGAGATGTGAAGTCGTTCACACTGGACGATTCTATACCGATTGTGTCGGAGGAGAGTCGTGAGAGCACTCTGACAAACGAGTCCTCTGAGAACATTGCTCCTGCAACAACAATCGGAGCTGAGCAGGAACATGGTCCTGATGGGTCTTCTGGCGTTGAAGACGTAAAGGTGAGCCCTGTTATTGCGGCCACAGTATGCGAAGGTCGCGAGACCGACGCGGTGGCTAGTGATAACGAGAAGGGAAATTCTGAAAACATTTTAACTGAGCCTGACTCAAATACTGAAACACTTCCACGTGTTATGGCAATTACATTGGCGGATGCTGCACAGATCACGCCGTATAGTGGATCCAGCAAAGAGGATCTGAATGCTTTCATCCGGTCTTTTGAAGACAGATTCAACTTGACAGAGGATGCAACGAAATCTGGAAATAAAGTAAGATTTCTGCTAGCTTATCTTCGCGATGAAGCGAGAGATACTGTACAGGAAATTCTGGATAAGAAGAATGATGCTACGTTCGACGAGTTGGTCGATGAACTGAAGAAAAGATTCGCACATCCAGCGATGGGTGATCGTTATCGTGAGCAACTTCGTTCAAGGAAGATGCGTCCTGATGAGACGGTTGAAGAATTCTACAGAGCTATCACACGCTTGGTGAAACAGATTCACAACAGTACAACGACGGAAACTGCTAAGGACAGCATTTTCGAGCATTTCTTGTTTGGTCTACGGGACAATATGAAGATGGGTGTCAAGCTACACAAGCCGAAGAACCCTCGTGAGGCTCTGGAAGCAGCGCTCGATGTGGAAGCTATGTTGCCACCAACAAATTCTGAAAGCGAATTGTTGGCTGAGCTGAGAGCAATAGCAGCTAGTGTTCAAAGGAAACCTTGGAATAATGGTTCCTCAAGTACACAGGAAGGTGGAAGCAATCAGAGTCGCTCCAACAATAGCCAAGGAAACGGTAACTACAGAAAGAAAGGAATGTGTCACTATTGTAAAAAGGAGGGACACTTCGCAAGAGAATGTTTCAAGAAGGCTAGAGATCAACAGTCTGGTAACAAGATGAACCCAGTGGACAATCACCGTCAATCACAGCCACAAGTGAAACAAGCAATGGCAAGTGCAACTGAGATGGAATATCTGGAAAAGATAAAGGCTCTGACGGAGCAGATCGATTTGCTGAAAGGACGTAACGATCAGCTGACAGCCGATCAGTATGGAACTGACCGGGGAGGATGCTACATCCTGCAACATCCAAGTGAAGGGCTAGTCAAGCATGTGGCTTCGGGATCTGCAAAATCGGGACCTAAGTATATCACCGCTCAGGTAGCTGTCAAGGCTAACTCGTTGTCGTGTACTGCACTGATTGACACTGGAGCAAGTATTACGGTAGCCAGCAGATCGATCGCCAAGCTTCTTGGGATCTACAAACTCTTGCCGAGCAGCACCAATGCCGTGGTCGGTGTCGGAAACAACACGATTCCGATGATTGGATCTGCAGAGATCACATTCAAGATTGGATCAACCATAATCTGCCACCGCGTGCATTTCGCTGAGGATCCAAGTACAAAACCAGCACCTGGAGAATATGACTTTATTCTTGGGAATGACATCCTGTCACGTTTACCAATGCTGAGAATGGACTATGGCAATCACAGAGTGATAATCGGTAAAGACATTCTGCCAATGGGAGCTAGACTCACAGGTCGAGCAAGAACTGAACAGTTCAGCGTGTTCGTTGCTGAGAAAACAGTGATTCAACCAAGATCGGAATGCTTCATTCAATGCAAGATTGAACGAGGAGAGAATCTGGCACCTGATACTCCTCTGGTCGTGGAATCTGCTATCGATTCCTCTGATGAATTGTTCGTGGCACCAGCTGTCGTAACCACAAAAGTTTGCAAACTTCTGGTCAGCAACGTTTCTGACGAACCAGTCGAGATTGAGAACAATCTGAAAGTCGCTACAAGCAGTCCAGCATGGAATGCTGCTGGGGGGTTGCAGTGTTTTTGACACTACAACCACCTCTCTTCCCATTTTACATGTGGCAGCCAGAGACGAAGAGGAGGTGGATCCAACGTTCAAGATCGATCTCAGCAAAGCCGAGGGGATCACTCAAACTCAGAAGGCGTTACTTCAAGCTATGTTGGATGAGTTCCATGACGTGTTTTCCAAAAACGCTTACGACTTGGGTAGTTCAAAAACTGATCCAGTGCATATTTACACCAGCACAGAAGTTCCAGTCAGAGGAAGACCGTACAGAACTCCGGCGAAGTATCAGGCGGAGCTGGAAGGTCACATCAATGGACTTTTGAGATCGGGACGTATCACGGAAAGTAACACTCCCTGGACCAGCAACATTGTGTTGGTGAGAAAGAAGAATGGCGCTTTGCGAGTCTGTCTGGACTTCAGAAAGCTGAACGAAATCACAATCCCGGATAACTATCCTCTTCCAAGGATTGATTCGATCATTGAGAAGGTGGGGAAAGCTCGTTTCTTCACGTCGCTAGACATGGCTAACGGTTATCTTCAACTCCGTTTGGACCAAGAGTCGTCATACAAGTATGGTTTCATCACTGAGAAACGTGTCTACGCCTACACACATCTTCCATTTGGCTTGAAGTCAGCCGCTTCGTACTTTCAAAGAGCCCTGAAAACCGTGCTCGCTGGAATGGACGATGACGTCATGCTGTACATTGATGATGTACTGATATTCAGCAAAACGTTCGAGGAACACATGACAACTCTGAGGAAAGTTCTGATGAGGTTCAGAATGTACAATCTGAAGGCTTCTCCTAAGAAGTGCGAATTCGTACGGACGTCCATTGTGTTTCTGGGACATGAGATCAATGGTGAAAACTACAGTCCAAACCAGGCCAACGTCAAGGTGATTCTGGAAGCTCCGATGCCGTTAAACATCATACAGCTGCGTCGATTCATTGGAATGACTGGATTCTTCAGGAAGTTCATCAGGAACTATGCAGAAATAACTGAACCGTTAACAAGACTGACGAGGAAAGATGTAAAGTTCGTCATGGGTGAAGAACAGCAGAAAGCAGTCTCTACACTGAAGAAAGCTTTGGCTAGCAAGCCGGTGTTAGCGTTCCCGGACTACAACAGGGAATTCCACGTCTTCACGGATGCAAGTGCTGTCGCACAGGGAGCAGTTCTGACTCAGACGTCTCCTGATGACCCGAAGAGTTACCAAGCGTTAGCTTATGTCTCTAGGACTCTGTCGGCATGTGAAGCTCAACGAGCAGCAGTTCAGAATGAACTGGGAGCGATAGTTTTTGCTCTGCGCCAGTTCAAGCCGTATCTCTACGCATCGAAAGTGATTCTTCACACAGATCACCGTCCACTTCGTTTTCTGATGGCTAAGAGCAAGGTCAACGACATGCTGGCTAGATGGTTGGTTGAACTTCAACAATATGATGTGGAGATCGTTCATATCGACGGAAAGAAGAACACTGTAGCTGACTTCTTGTCGAGAGCAAAGGATGAATCGAAGCCTTTGGAAGGGCAGGAACTGGAAGACATTGTCGAGTTTCCATACTGCATGGTAGCCAAAAGTCCGGCTAGTTCATTCAATGCACACGGAGATAGCAATCCGATCAGTCTGCTGGACGAACAGGACAAGGATAAGGAGATCTCTATGATCAAGAATTTCTTGAAGCATCCAGCTACTCCGATTGATTCATTGTCAAGGCAGTGGAATGACGTGCTAGACAGAGTTGTAATCTCCGACAAAGGGATACTTACCGTATCATTCCAAGGAAAACTCAGAACAGTCATACCTGAGAGTCTTCGACGACTGGTGTTCGAGTCATTCCACGCTAACCCAATATCTGGAGGTCATCTCAACGGGAGAAAGTCACACCAGAAGGCTCAAGTTAGGTACTTCTGGCCTAACATGAAGATGCACTTCTTGAAGTGGGCAGCAGAGTGCGTGCAGTGTCAGCTGAAGAGGATTCCACATCCATCAACTCGGGAACCTCAGTCGATCGTGCTAACTTCAACCATCTTCGAGAAGATTGGAGTCGATATGTGCGGACCACTGAAAGAGTCAATCAATGGCAACAAGTACTACATGAACGTCATCTGTTGGTTCTCGAAGTACGTGATCGCCATTCCGCTGAAGGATGCGACTGCTGACACGGTATCTCGGGCGATTCTGGAGGAATGCGTACTCAAGTTTGGTACACCTACGGAAATTGTCTCTGACAATGGCCCCGCGTTCAAAGCGGAGGCGTTCAAGATGTTCTGTGAGCTTCTTAGCGTCAAACATCATCTGGCCATCCCACACCACTCAAAGGGAAATGGAGCTACCGAAAGATCGTTCAGGACGTTCCATCAAATGACATCCAAATTGGTCAACAAGGATCACACGAACTGGGATGAGATTCTGAAGCAAGTGGCGTTTGCTTACAACACCGCTGTTCACTCAACTACAGGAGAAACTCCATTTTATTTGATGTTTGGAAGAGATCCAGTGTTTGTGATCGACAAGATCTTGGATCCGACACCGCTGTCACAAAAAGAACCTGACTATCAAGGATGGACTCGCCATCTGACAACAACTCTTCAAGACGCCTGGAAACTGGCTGCTGAAAACTCCATTCGAGCACAATCTGTAAGACAAGCTCAAGCCAACAAAGGAGCTCTCGGTTCCGGAATTCAACCAGGAGACCGTGTCATGATGAAGAATTACGAGTCAAAGAAAGGCCTCTCCAGAAAACTGGTCCTTCCATGGACTGGAGAATATCGAGTTATCAAAGTCAACGGATCTGAAGCTATCATCCAAGATATTGGTAGACCCGAAAAGAAAGAGAAGAGAGTACATCTCGATCAAATCAAAAAGTATGTTCTTCAAGATAAACTTCCCGTTACGGATAACACTTGCGAAGGTCGAAAGACCGACGCGTTATCAACGGACAGGAAGGAAGATAATGCTAAAACTGTTAACAACCCATCTGGGGTAAATAATTCAGCTGAAAAAGCTGAATGCACAACTGATTCATCAAAAGGATCTGTTTCGATCAAGAAACCACCGGCTAAAGTCAATAAGCCGAGGAAGACAAGACGTTCCGAAGAAACTGTTCCGGCTCAACCACCTACAGGAGCAAGACGGAATCCCGCTCGTAACCGAAGGAAACCTGGAAGGTTCAGCGACTAAGTCAACCGTCGACACCTTCACGGCTTTTACCATCTCAACCTCACGAAGGGATTGGTCATCTGAAGTCGAATGCGAAGTTCACGCAAGTTTACCTGAGTGTATCCTCATTCTGAAGGTCGTTTAAAACGCTTAATTGCCGACCGAGGGCGGTCGTTTTGTTTTAAAGGGGGGAGGTGTAAGGTATTCTGTCGAAACCTTAAGCCTATCCCGGCCCTTAAGATTTATCAGAGTTTCTAACACACACAAAGTGCTTATTTTCAGGTCGAAACTGCTCGCTTTCGCTCACAGTCTCGTCACCACCATTCCTAGGCCTGCAATGTTCGCCTCCCGCTGTCGTCGTGTCTGCCGTCTCTTCAACGCCGGCGCTCTCTCGTCATCGCCGCCACAACGACACTCCGCATCCCGCTCTACAGGCTCGGCGCCACTAATTGTCACCCATTAACTCCGCCCCTTTTCGATGCCTATATAAGCTGACGTTTCTCTTAATCTAGGCAGTTCTTACGGGGTTTTTGTCCCGAGACTGATTTTCATCCACCTTTCACCCTTTCACACTCATTATGTAAACTTAAAGTTCGCTAATAAACTAGTAGTTAAATGTACCCGCGTCTTATACGTTGTTTACTATGTTGACAAAGTTTTAGACATCCGTAAATAGATAGAGATAATGTGCCTATAACAATGATGAATAAAAGGAGCGTCTGCATAACATCTGAAAAACTAGTGGTCATTGTGCATTCCATACAACATTCTGGGCATTCAATACAGCAATTGTTCTCATATAAAACTGGACATGTTTTGTTTCTCTGAAATCTCAGAAATTAGAATTTTTCCTGCCACAACCATATAAAGTACTTACTGCATTGTACAAAAACCGAAAATTGTTATATTGCCATGAGATCCATGAACATGTAGATTCTCGATCCTCCTCTTTTCTTTCGATTGCTTTTCTATCTTCCGGTGGTTCTGCTCTTTCTCCATAGACACGTACTAAATATGCACATGTTCTATTCTTATTTCCATAATTTTCACGAAAACGAAATTGAACGTTCTTGATTGATGTCCTGCTCCGATTTGCTGGAATCAAACATGTTTGTTCTTGTTTTGGAATACTGTATCCAGATGATTTGTATTCACAATTCGAGACCAGAGCATCCCATTTCTTACAATCATTATCGAGACAATTCTGAAATTAGTTTTTCGGTTGAATCTTGGCAATTTAAATCTGAATCCTTACTACAACATCATATATTCTTGGAGCATCATCTGGAATCAATCCATTCCATTTCGTATGTTGATAAGAAACAGAAATAGGTTTGATATATTTTGCCAAATTTATCGTAAGCCTCGGTTTGCTCTGATCCGAGCACCATGCTTTATAAAGCGGCAATTCTTTTCTATCGAGTAAAACATATGACTCTTCTCCACTTCTAATATACCCTCCAGTTTGGGCGGATACTGTATGTGATGACAGTTTATCAACGATTGATGCACCAGCCACCATACTAGCAGCATTGAATATTTCTCGTGAGCAACTTGTGGAATTTGGAGGAATCGAATTTAGATTATTACTTGGGAGGGCGCTTTGACGATGGCTCATGATTGATGCGATCGATGCAGCCTTCATTTCGTTTTCAAGTTTTTCGTTCATTTCTCGAAGTCTCGATATCTCTTGCTGGCGATCTTCAGAAATAGATTCAGTATTCTCTGCCTTCATATAATGTCTTGGAGACAATCCGTTCTCGATACTGTCAATTTTTAATTGCATTTGATACATCTGTAAATTATTCGATTGAAAAATAAAAACTTCAGAAACGTCATCTTACCATTTCATGAGTTCTCTGAATCTCATCGGAGATAGAAAATGATTTTGATATGAGGAAAACGAACATTACAAAGAAAACACATTCTATAACCATGAATCTTCGTATCCGATATTCCAACCAATCATACCTGAAGTTTCGTTTGTTTTTTTCTAAACTTTCAATTTATTTCTCACCACATTTCCGATTTGGTTGTTGGCTCTTCAATTGACATATGTCTCACAATCATTTTTTGTTTTTTATTGTCAGATTATTGTCAGATTCAATTTATTGTCAGATTCAAAAAAGAAGTGAGCTAATCATTTAGAACAGAAGCTTGAGAGAAAATCTAAATTTATCGGAAAATGCGAAAAAGAGTCCGCTTGACGTGACACTGCGGAGCACTCTTTCTCGTTTTCTCTGCGTCTCGCCAACTCTTCTGAATTATGCGAGAAGAGGTTACTGGAGAGAAGCTCTTCTATAAAAATAAGAACACTTTCTAACTAGTTTCATTAACTGCAACAAGAGATCTCAGATTCCAAAAAATCGTTTCAAACCGAAACAACATGCAGATATTCCTGCTATATACATTGGAAAGAGAATGAAAAAAAGAACAAAGAAAATGATGAAAAACTGAAGGTTATTGAGGAGTGTCGAGTCGTTTATCTGACATTCCGAACAACAATTCGGGCATTCACGGCAACAATCATTCGAGTAGAGTGTTGAACAGTTTTTGGATGCCTGGAAATTGTTCTGTTATCTCAGTATTGGATTTGAAAAACTTACCAATCCATTATAAAATACCGGGATATTGTCATGGAACCATGCCAATCGAGAGCATATCTTTGCAGTTTCTTCTTCTTCTTTTTGACTTTTGACTTGAATTTTAACTTCTTTTGATCTACTTGGCTCTCCATAAACACGAACAAGATACACACATGTCTTATTCAAGTTTCCATGGTTCTCATGGAATCGAAATTGTATTTTGTTGACAAGTGGGAGACCAGTGGAGATCAAACATTTTTGCTCTTGATTTCCAGATTTTGAGTATTCACAATTGGATACAAGTGGTTCGTGTTGATTGCAATCCCCGTCAATGCAAGACTGGAAATATGAAATACGAGATAACAATTCTACTGGAAACTCAGAATTATCTTACCACAACATCATATAACTTTGGTGCCACATTTGGCACAGTTCTATTCCATTTCGAATGTTGATATGAAACAGAAATTGGTTTGATATAATCAGCCAAATTGACTGTCAACACTGGCTTCTTATCATCTGTACACCATGCTTTATCCACTGGTAGTTCCACTCGATCCAGCAGTGAAAATTCACTTTGATCTGATCCCAATGCAAATGAAACAATATCGAAATATGAATTTCCAGGGGAAACTGAATGAGATGATTGTCTTGTTTCAATTGATGCACCGAGTACAAGACTTGCTGCATTGAATTCTGAATTCAATTTCACTTTTCCTTCTTTTTCTTTCGGAAAAGGAGATGAAGGGTTGATCACATTCTGCACAATTTCATGAATCACTTTCTTCTCTTCCAAGATTTCTTTTGTTTTCATCAGATGACTTTCAGCATGTTTTTTCGAATCAAGTTTCCTCTCGAGTGTGTCAATTTGAGATTGAAGACTGTAAATCTGAAATTAAAAAAAAAAAACATAGAAAATATTCACATTTAAAAAAAGTTACCTTGAACAGAAGTATAACGAGAAAAACGAAAAGAAACGCCTCTAAAACTGTGTAATGCCGAAGACGATTATTGAGAACTTTGTGCCTAAAATTGAGAAACTTGACATTTAGAAAAATAGAAAATCCTACCAAGATTCCTTTTTTGCAATCGGTTTTTCATTTCCAAAATACTCATTTTTTCTGAAATGAAACGGATTCGACGGATTGTCGGATGGAGATTCGACGTCTCGAAGGAATGGTTTATTCTCTGCTCCAGTTTTATACTTCATTGCTGATTTGTCTAGAATAGAAGCTTTATAAATTAGAAAAAGAAAAAAGAAGAAGATTCTCATGAGGTTCAGTCGAAACAATAATCAGAAGATATCAGGGGAAAATGAGGTGAAAAAGAGAAATTCATAGTGAAAGGTCATGCGGAGCAGTATAAAAGAGCAAGATTCTCCCCGTCAGTCGCCTCAATCTCTTCGTTCCACTCACTCTATATTTTATAAGGTTTCGAGAAAGAGAGAGAGAGTTCGTATCGTTAGAGACTTCTTGCTCACAAAAGAATATTGACATATTCTCAACGAGAGAAGGTTTTACGAGAGATAGAGAAAAATAGAATATTCACAAGAGCCTTTTGTTTTCAGAAATTCACAAAAAACGAGCTGCCGTCTCGCTCGTTGTGTTTGTCGGGGGAATGGCTAACCAAAAAGAGATAATTTGAAAAAAAAATAGAACTGAGTCGCTGAATCAGGTCGAAGGGTAAATACGGAGAAAAGGAAAACCAATTCTGAAATCTGAATGTTTAAATTCGATATTCAATTGGTTCATCTTATCCATCTGTTTGCCATAAAACACACCACACTTTAGCATTGAGTTTCACTGAGCCTAATAATCAAACTGATCTGATTTAAGTTGCAGTGATGTTCATTTCTGTAGTTGAACTCTTTTTTTTACACATCTATTGAAAGATATGGATGGTGAAATCTAGGCCATCCTAAAAAGTTATTTTTATACTATAAATTCTCTTTTCGGAGAACTCCAAGTTGTCAACTACCAAAATGAAGATCTAGGGTTGTTCTATTCATTTTGCATAACTTGCAAATCTATCGAACAATCCACAGTGTTGTGCCACTGTCCTGAAACCCGACTTCTCCTGCTGAAAATTGCAAAAACTTTCCAGCTTCTACCTACTGGCTTTTATGTAACAACTTTCCACTATTTGATTTTTAAATTTCATTCATTGACATTCGATAAGAACGAGATTCAATTTGTACTAAATTTGAAAATGTGAGGTAGACAAAGAAAACAATAAGAAAAAAGGAATTCAAGCATTTACAGAGTCGGCTTTTATATTTTTCTTACATTCGGCAACTGCGCAAATAATCCAACAAACAAAAACAAAAATAAAAAAGAGGCCAAGGAGAATATTCCCAACGAACACATAATTAAAATCGTTCATTTTACATTCTGAGCAGCATTCAGGACAGTCGGAGCAACATTCCATCGAATACAATTGGGTACAATTCTTCTCTTGCTGAAATTCGTGTTTGTTTTTACATTCTCATTATATTCCAAACGTAATTCAGTCAAATAAAAAGTGAACTGACCCAACTATAAACCAGAGAAGAGTGCTTATGATTCCATGCCAGTTCCTCGCATTTCTTTTTATCTTCCAATTTTTTCTGTTCAGTTCTGAATAAGTTTCTCCGAATTCCAAAGACTCGAATGGAGTAAATACAAGTCTTTTCTACATTTCCATGGTTTTCCAGGAAATGAAATTGCACTTTTCTGACTGGAGGAGCAACAGAATCCGAAGATATTCGACACATTTGTTCTTGGATATACTGGCCATTAACTGATTTTTCATATTCACAGTTAGTTGCAAGAGGCTCCAAATTTTCACATTTCGAGTCGAGACAAGCCTGGAAAACATATAAAATTTCAACAGAGAAGAATCATTTGAAATCCGTACCAGAACATTATATTTCTTTGGTGCACCATCTGGAAAAACTCCATTCCATTTTGAATGTTGATAAGAGACATACATTATTTCAGTATTCTTTACCAAATCGATTGTGAGAACTGGTTTTTCTTCGTCCGAGCACCAAGATTTATTCGGTGGAAGTTCTTCTCGATCCAACAGAATATATCCACTTTGATCACGGGTAAATGGATAGAAAAAGTTGTTGAAAAATCCATCTTCGGATGAAACAGAAGAAGAAGAAAGGCCTAAATCCACTGAGGCGCCCATCAGAATATTGGCTGCATTCATTTCGAAACGAGAGTAATTCAATGAATTTATTGGAAACGAGTTTGATTTCTCAATCAATTTTTCGCTTGTTTTGACTTCTACTGGTCTAATCGATTCTTCTTGGATGCTCTTGAGCATTTCATTCCTCTCTGGTTTCGGAACAGAATTCGTTTTCAGTAGTTCATATATCTCATCAAGCCGCTTGCCCAAATTATCTATATGTATTTCTAGTTTTGCATTCTGAAAATAAGAAATATGAATCCAAATTAAAGTAATAAAGTATACTTACCAATTCCATATTTCTTGAGGCTAAATCATGATAATTCGATAAGGAAAAGAATAGTATAATTATTATAATTCCTTCTAAAACCATATAATATCGTAATCGATATTCTAACCATTGATACCTGAGAATATAAATTTTCCGTATTTAATACGAATAAAGAGGTTCTTACCACATTCCCGGTGCATTTTTTGTATTATTTTCTTCTTCTTCGATATTCAATCGATTCATTTTGAAAACGACTGAAGAAGATTAAAGAAGATCTGATAACATGTGGAAAACTGAAATGAATATGGTATCGTAAAACAAACTTTAATTTGAGAGAATGGAGATCCATTTGAAATTAATCTGGAGAATGAAACTAGAATCGACCGGTATTTCGATATTATCACGTGTCCTCGAGAGTGCACTTTTTCTTCTTTTCTTTGGGTCTCTTCGTAGCGTTTGTTTGAAGAGAGAGAAATATGCATACGAGAGGATAAATTGTCAATTCAAGATGTGTACTATCATTCAGTTCTAGTTTGTACCAGCTCAACACCGAAAATTTAGATTTGGAACAGTACTGAACTTGGTGCTCTGCTATCATTTTTCTGTAATATCATAATACTTTCAGAATTTATTGGAAACAATGGGGATTATACATAAGTACAGACAAGTAACGCCGTAATATAGTTTGATTTAATTCTGAATCATCACTGATTGAATGCGAAAGTACTTTTATTTCACTTACAAAATAAATTATTATTTTCGTTTGCAGAACAAACATTCTATTATCAATGCTATGGGGAGTAAAAAGATAGTGATAAGAACAAAAGAAATGAATATAAGTAAGATGCAGGAATTTATTGTTTCAGAGTTGATATCTTTAATTACACATTCATCACAGCATTCCGGGCATTCAGTACAGCAGCCATTCGAGTAAAGTACTGTGCAATTCTTGCGGTCAATCTGAAAATAATTTAAATTATTATATGATTTAATATTCAGAAAACAAACCGTATTGTAAGTCCACGATTTATGATGATAGTCATAAGTGAGTTCAGAACAAGTTTCAGCCTGTTTCAGAGTCCTCTCTTTAACTTTTGGAACTTCTTTCGTCTCTCCGTAGACTCGAATCGAATGAGCACACGTTTTCATGACATTTCCATGGTTTTGACGGAAATGAAATTGAATTTTTCCAATTGAAGAATGATTTTTATTGAATGGAATTGAGCAGAATTGTTCTTGTTTGTTGTCTCTAGTTGCTTTATATTCACAATTTGAGACAAGTGGTTCTAGATTGTTACAGTAGTAATCGAGACAAGCCTGTATTAAAATGAATTGAATACTCTCGAGATAATGAATAAACTCACAAGTACATCATATCTGCTCGGTGCACCATCTGGAACCATTTCTGACCATTTCGAGTGTTGATAAGACACTGAAATTGGTCTGATATACTTCGCCAAATCAATAGTCAGAATTGGATTCTCCTCATTTGAACACCATGCTTTATCTGATGGTGGATCAGATCTATCAATCAATACATAACCACTTTGATCTCTCCCAAATAATGGATTATTGTCTGAATTGGATGATCGACTCGAATCAACTGTTGCTCCGAGAAAAAGACTTGCTGCATTTATTTGGAAAACTGAATTATTTGGAGATGAATTATCTTGAGCTGGGATGAATTGTTTCGGATATTCCTTCGATTTTTGATTTATCTCAACCGATGGATTCTTGATATCTTTCATCACTTCTTCAACTAATTCTTCTAATTTCTTATTTCCTTCATCCAGATTCACATTTTCGGTTGGTTTGGGAGCTCTATTAGATTCAATATGTAGTTTGAAGTTTCGGAATTCCGATTGAATACTTGAAATCTGAAATCAACTCAATCATAAATCTATTTCTGCTTGATATTCCAATACCAATTCAAGAGTTATATCGTTCTGAGATGAAATATGGTATTGTTTCCATAGAATCAAAACGAGACAAATCGAAAAAAACAATTCCAGAATCATATAATGACGAAGTTTATTTCTGATCCATTCATACCTGAACATTCCTTGTTTTTAAAGTTTAAAACAATTTCCGACTCACCATATTTCCTTTATTGCTGTCGATTCTTCGATTTGAAATCTATCTTTCTGAAGTTTGAAAGTGGCATTTGAAGATACTTCTGAGCCATATGCTGACTCGGAATCTCTTCCAAACGATGTTTGAACCATTGTAGTTGGTATTTTCAGTTAGTATTCATTAGCTACCTAAAAGTACAATTTTAATTTCACTTGGCTCTAATAATTTCAAAGAATTGGCTCAGCTACCAAGGAGGCCAACAGGGAAAGAAGTGTCCAACTGCTATTAGCTAGGGGGACCATGTGAGTCTCACCATTGTTAATAGAGCGTATTTGCATACTTCTCCGTATCTCTTTTATTGACGTATTCTTTCGGTAAATCTGTAGATTTCTCCAAGAAGACAAATACATCATTATTATCGATTGGATTAGTTTTTGTTCAAACAGTAAAGGCTCCCGACTTTGTTTAATTCATTTATTTTTCGGTCTCTCCTCATGGTAGTCGATAGTAATTGAACTTTTCGAACTCTCAGTATCAAAATGGACATTAAACCAAAAGAACAAACCAATCTAGTTGGTGAATCAATGTCCAGTATCAATATATCCATGAATAAAGGACGTTTCTCTCCAAACAAAGCTAATTCAAGTAGCGGGCTATGGTAATTTCGGAGTCATATCGCAAAATTGTAATTTATTTTTCCTATTCCAGGTCTCAGTGGATCAGATATCAAGTGAAACATTATATGATTCTGGAAGGACTCTTCCTCATTTCTATTCTATTTCTTCTAATCAATTCTTATAATGTCTCTACTCAAAATCACGAAACTAATGAAATGGTATGATTCAAATATCGTCAAGAATCTATTCTGATTGATCTATTTTTCAGATCTCAAACCTTCAAAACCGGGTCGCATTTTTAGAAAACCAACTCAATATCAGTACGAATTTTGAAACTTTCAATGAAATTTATCCTGAAAAGGAAGAGGAGAAACCAATCGAAAAGAAAGTTGTGATTGAGGATATTGAAGAACCAAAAACTGCAAACGAATCCATTTCGGTCCAAGAGAATCTCTCTACTTCAACTCCTATTCCGGTTATTTCAAATGACTCAGTTCCCTTCAATGCAGCAGATATAATTCTTGGTGCATCGATTGACTATGACCAATCATCCCAAGTCATTTCTACTCGAGAAGGATTCCTTGGTGACGTCGAAAACTTCTTCGGAACGGTTCAAAGTGACTATGTTCTACTCGATCGTGATGAGTTGCCACTGAATAAAGCATGGTGTTCACTTGAGAAATACCCAATTCTAACTGTAAACTTAGCGAAACCGATCAGGTTGAATTCAGTCTCTTATCAACACTTGAAATGGAATGGAACAATTCCAGTAGATGCACCAAAATTATATGAAATCATGGTTAGTTGTCTAGTATTTTTTGGAGTTTTATATATTTCTTTCCAGGCTTGTCTCAATTCAAATTGTGAGAAGTGGGAGCTTCTTGCTTCCAATTGTGAATACAAAATGACGGATGAGGAAAATCAAGAACAAAACTGCACAATCGTTGAACAACTCAATTGGTATCCAATCAATAAAATCCGAATCCGTTTCGTTGAAAATCAAGGGAATGTAAACAAAACATGTGCATATCTTGTACGTGTTTATGGAGAGCCAATAGAATTTGAAAAAGAAGAAGAAAAAGAAGAAAAAGAAAAAGATTCAAAAAGCCAGATGAGTGATGAGGAGAGGCAGATCAAACAACTCGAGAAAATTATGAATGAAAAAAAGAAAAAGAAAGAAAAAGAAGATGCGAATTTGCAACATTGTACTCAATTGAAATGGTTTCATGATAATGCTCGAGTACTGTACAATGCGAAGGTTTGAACTCTTTTTGAATAAATTAAAATGAAACAAAAATGAATTTCAGACGGAGAAGAACTGTGTTCCACTTTACTCAAAGAATTGCTGTTCAGTGTGTCCAGAATGTTGTCTGGAATGCGAGATGTCTCTTGGACTGTACAATACTCTCTTGGCTCTCTCTATCTTATTCGGACCTACTTTGATCATCATCGGGTTGTATTTCGTTCTTCGTTCTTTCCAATATATGTGATTTCGTATTGTTCTGGTTAAGCATTATCTGATGAAAATTTTGATTTTTTATGCATTCTGAATACAAAAACATTTTATTTCTAAATTTTGTACTTCTAAATACGTGAAACTAATTCTCAGGTTCCTTTCTGTTTCTATACATTTCGATTGGAGAGGCTCTCTCCGCTTTTTTCTCAGCAAACAAATGACGTCAACTCATTCGGAACCTGGATTACAGAGACAGAAATCAGTAGAAACACAGAGAAACACAAAAATAAGGTCTATTGATATTTCACATGGTCGAAAATAAACGGAGGATGAAGTGGATAGATTCACTTAGTTTCTAGTTGTTAGGAAGATGAGTCAATCTGAGTTTTTTCTTTTATTTAGACTGAAGACAACTCAGTTTCAAGTATATTTCACAGAAATAGAATACATCGAAACTCATGAGAGATCATATATTACTTCGGGGAAACTCTGAATCAGCATATGGCTCTGAAGAATCTTCAAATGCTACATTTAATCTTCAGAAAGATAGATTTCAAATCGAAGAATCGACATCAAAACAAGAAATATGGTAAGTGTGAAATATAACTCAAAAAAAAAGAGTTTTTCAGGTATGAATGGATTAAACAACGAGTTCGACGTCATATGATTCTGGAATTGTTCGTTTTAATCTGTATTGTGCTGGTTATATCAAAATTACACCAAAGTTTATCACAAAATGAAAGAAATCATGAATTCGTAAGACGTAATCGGGCAATTTATGATTTATTTTTCATTTTTCAGATATCAAATATTCAATCGGAATTGAAAACCTTCAAGTTAGATATTGAATCCAAAATACAATCCAACAGAGAGGATGAGAAATATGATGAAGAAGTAATTGAAGATTTTGAAAGTTCTTCAGCTGGAAAAATAAATAAATTGAAGAAAATTCCGGAACATCCATTCAGGGATCAGAAGAATTCATTGAGGGAGTTTCCAGGAAACCAAATGAATGCAGCAAGTCTTATTCTCGGAGCAACAGTTGATTCGAGTCGATCATCCAGTTCAGACAATAATCCATTTTTTGGAAGAGATCAAAGTGGTTATGTATTGATTGATAGATTTGATCCACCATCAGATAAAGCATGGTGTTCAAATGAGGAGAATCCAATTCTGACTATTGATTTGGCAAAGTATATCAGACCAATTTCAGTGTCTTATCAACATTCGAAATGGTCTGGAATTGTTCCAGATGGTGCACCGAGGAGATATGATGTATTTGTGAGTTTATTCATTATCTCGAGAGTATTCAATTCATTTTTATTCATTCAGGCCTGTCTCGATTACTACTGTAACAATCTAGAACCACTTGTCTCAAATTGTGAATATAGAGCAACTAGAGACAACGAACAAGAACAATTCTGCTCAATTCCATTCAATAAAAATCATTCTTCAATTGGAAAAATTCAATTTCATTTCCGTCAAAACCATGGAAATGTCGTGAAAACTTGTGCTCATACAATTCGAGTGCAAGGGGAAGCCAAAAAAATCATAACACTGGCACCCAAGACGCCGAAAGAAGCTGAAACATGTAGAGAGCTCACTTATGATTTTCGCCACAATTCATTCACTTACCACATGGTTTGTTCAAATAATATTCGATATAACTTGAATTAGTTTCAGCTCGATTACAAAAGTTGTGAAGTGCTCTACTTGAATGAATGTTGTGAAGACTGTCCGGAATGTTGCAATGAATGTTTTATCAAAGATATGAACTCTGAAATACTGAGTCAATGTGCACTCGGGGTTCTGTGTGCTCTAGCTCTATTTTCTGTTTTCGCTATCGTCGTTCTTTTATGTTTCGCTCTGTAGCTCATTAACCAAGATAATTTAGTGTTTTAAATATCATATTCTACTTCTCTTGTTTAAACCTTTTTTGATTTTTATAGTGTTGTACTGCTCGCCTTTTTTCAAATCCTTTGTCGAAATTTCATTGATAAAATATGACAACACTTTTCAACGTTTTATTGGTTCAAGCACAATTCGGAGGTTCCTAATGAAGATAGTGAGGATTCTCTGAACTGAAAAAACTTCATTGATCAGAAAACTGCTTTTTATTTCAAGAACCCTTTCATCTCTATATGAAAACCATACTAAAATCCCATGCACATTTCTTTTCAGTTGATTTAGTTCCCACCTCATGAATCTTGACGAGGATCCCAGATATCAATTGAGAGATCGTACAATAAGAAGAGACGCGGAGAAATATGCAAACATGCTCCATCCGACAGTAGTCGGTATTCAAATGGTCCCTCGTGAACGGAGAAGACCCTTTCTTCCTGCTCGAGAGTTACACAAACTGAGAATAATCAATGGCGCTTTGTCAATAATACTGTTGTTTTCAACTTATTTTTCTTTTGATCTGAAACTTTCATTTCTTACCAAAGTATTGATCTTAACTTTTTTCAAACAGATTTTATTCAAATGAATCAAAATTGAAAATGGATAAAACATCGTTTGAAAGAGATTCCGAGTCAGCATATGGTTCAGAAGTATCTTCAAATGCTACTTTCAAACTTCAGAAAGATAGATTTCAAATCGAAGAATCGACAACAAAAAAGGAAATATGGTAAGTGTGAAATTATTTTGAATTTGAAAAACAAAGAATATTCAGGTATGAATGGATCAGAAATAGACTTCGTCATTATATGATTCTGGAATTGTTGTTTTCGATTTGTCTCGTTTTGATTCTATGGAAACAATACCATATTTCATCTCAGAATGATAAAACTATTGAATTGGTAATGGAATATCAAACAGAAACAGATTTATGATTAAGTTGATTTCAGATTTCAAGTATTCAATCGGAATTCCGAAACTTCAAACTAGATATTGAATCTAATAGAGCTTCCAAACCAACCGATTTCAATGAAAACACTGGAAACAAGAAATTAGAAGAATTAGTTGAAGAAGTGATGAAAGATATCAAGAATCCATCGATTGAGAGAAATCAGAAATCAAAAGAATATCCGAAACAAGTCATCCCAAATGAAGTGAATTCATCTCCAAATAATTCAGTTTTCCTGATAAATGCAGCAAGTCTTATTCTCGGAGCAACAGTTGATTCGAGTCGATCATCCAATTCAGACAATAATCCATTTTTTGGAAGAGATCAAAGTGGTTATGTATTGATTGATAGATCTAATCCACCATCAGATAAAGCATGGTGTTCAAATGAGGAGAATCCAATTCTGACTATTGATTTGGCAAAGTATATCAGACCAATTTCAGTGTCTTATCAACATTCGAAATGGTCTGGAATTGTTCCAGATGGTGCACCGAGCAGATATGATGTACTTGTGAGTTTAGTCATTATCTCGAGAGTATTCAATTAATTTTAAATATCACAGGCTTGTCTCGATTACTACTGTAACAATCTAGAACCACTTGCCACAAATTGTGAATATAAAGCAACTAGTGACAACAAAAAAGAACAATTCTGCTCAATTCCATTCAATAAAAATCATTCTTCAATTGGAAAAATTCAATTTCATTTTCGTCAAAATCATGGAAATGTCATGAAAACTTGTGCTCATTCGATTCGAGTCTACGGAGAGACAAAAGAAGTTCCAAAAGTTAAAGAGAGGACTCTGAAACAGGCTGAAACTTGTTCTGAACTCACTTATGACTATCATCATAAATCGTGGACTTACAATATGGTTTGTTTTCTAAATATTAAACCATATAATAATAGAAATTGTTTCCAGTTAGACTACAAGAATTGCACGATTCTTTACTCGAATGACTGCTGTACTGAATGCCCGGAATGCTGTGATGAATGTCTCATTCAAGACACCAACTGGAGTACAATAGGAAATTCTTGTCTGATTCTTATTTCAATTTTATTGGCTTTATTCGTAGGTTTAATAATATATTGTGCAGTTCAAGAGGCCATTGAGGATGCGAACGAAATGATTAGACTGAAAAACGAGTTGAAGTAAATATTATCTATGAAAAGAGAGGAAAAGAAGTGTGATCTCGAAAAATTAAATTGAATTCTGTAAGCTGAATCATTGAAAGATTTGAAATTTTATTTTTTATGAATAAAAGGTTTATGTTATTCCATACAATTCAACCGTTTTTTTTGAGTATTTAAAATCACCGACGGAAATATGAGGGAAATTGAAAAAGCCAATTTCAATTAGTTTTGGAAACATTAAAGAAGAATCCGAACGAATTCGAAGTAGTAAAATGAACGTTGTTCAAATCCTGAAACAACCATCGGATCTTGACAACTTTTAGTTTTTTCTCACACCTCTCCCCAGAATATTCACGTTTTCCATTTGAAATCGAATGAATTCGCTCCTTAAAAAAAACAGGTAAAATAAAAAGATTGTGAATAAGTACAATTTTATTGCAAAAAATGATTGTCATGGGAAAATTTCATGAATTCAATTAACGATGATATACTTGTTCGGACCTCTCGAGACAGTAGAAAACGATTGTTGCCAGGAATAGACAGAGAAGAAAACCAAAGAAACCGAACAAGACAGCTCTGCCCGGCAAGGCCCATGTGAAAAATTTGAAGACCCGGCTCCAAAAAAATGAACCAATATTTTTCAAAAACATTTCTGACATTTTTCCGACTATTTTGAAAAAAGTTATGACCAAAAAACGAAAACTTGATATACTTTTGAGCGGTACTGTAGTCTGATAATCTAAATTATTACACGGTATAAAGAATATAAAACAGGTTAATATTGTCAAATGTAGGTTTGCAAAAACAGAAAATATCGGACAATCAGTGAGCCCATTCAAAGATTCTATGTTTCATCTGGAAATAGTAAGACAGTAATAGTTTTGCAAGTTTTGTAAGTCATTCAGAATTCTCTTGCCACACTACCATTCGAAACAGATAAATTTGTTCTGGGTCAGTATGAATTTGATCAATCTTTTGTTGAAATGTCGCCAACTTTCCATCTTTTCTACGTATGTTTGTTCGGCACTGTTCTAGAACGCCGGAACGAAAAAAAAATCCCGGAACGAAAATAAAAAATCCCGGAACGAAAAAAAATCCCGGAACGAAAAAAAAATTCCGGAACGAAAAAAAAATCCCGGGACCAAAAAAAAATCCCGGAACAAGAAAAAAATCCCGGAACGAAAATTTTCATTCTATTATTTGAGTTTTTGCCGAGATATAATGTTTATTTGAAATACATGATAAACAATACAACTAAGTTCCGGAAAACATTATCATTGTCCTTTGTTTTTGGATTGTTTAGATTTTCTATATTTTTGAGGAGTTTTTTGGTTTTTGAAGCTTTAGTTGTTACGAGGAAGTTTTATGGAGGTTTGAGGGAAACCTGCCCCTCAACCCTAAGGATGTTGCACTGACTGTTATCTGTGTATTGTGATCTCAAAGAGGCACACAAAAAGAAATCGATAAACCTTTTATTGTATAGGTTAGCTGGTATGATTAGTGCAAGCTGGTAGTTGTTACCTTCCGTTGACGGCTAGCTGGTAGTCGGAGAGTGTGGTGTCTTACTTTGAAATTGCTGATACTCACATAGCTGAATTCCCAAATCTCGAGCTTCCTTGCTTGTGGGTGTTATTCGATCTTTTCTTGATCCTTAGTAGTTGGAATTAGACTGCTGCTACTGAACTTGTCCTTTGACGACTACTAGTATTGAAGTTTTTATCTTCTGTGTGTACTTCCTCGCTACTCCAAGTTGTTTCTTGTGACTATCCTCGTCGCGAGGCTTAGCTTCTGGAGTTGGTCGGAATAAGCGGCTGGTATGACTTCTAGTTGTGACTTGTTCACTTTCCCATAACCGGTCCAGAAGAACTCCTTCACAGAAGGCTCATTCCAGTGTGGTAGGTCAAATGGTTGTAACTTTCAGGAGTTTTATGTCCAGAAGATGAGTTGTCAAACAATGAAGTTGTTGAAATTCTTTGGAGTTTCAGCTGAAGTTGCTTGTGTGCTTCCACCTATTAGGAGGGTTTGACGTTGACATCTTGGCTCCTGAATCCTGGAATCGTTGACTTCTTGTTGATGAATCCGGTTAATCCACTATGAGGTCGAGCTGAGGGACTGATGTTCTAGGCTTCTTCTTTTTGACTAACTTATCCGTAACCTTTCTGAAGATCTGACTGGGGAAGTATATGACTTTTTCTTCCTGGCTTTTTTCAGTTGTTCGACGAATTCTTGAATCCTTGAGGAAAAGATGTGAATGGTGGATTGTCGTTGGGCTTTCTTCTGGTGTTTGAGATGATTGATGAAGAGATGATACTTTAAGTAGACTTGTTGAAGAATTATTAAAGAATTGACTATAAAAAGAAAACTTGTTGACTTTTCAGCCAGTGTTTTCAAGTTCTTTGCCTACTGGATCTGAACTTGAACCAACATTTTTTTTTGCTACAAGAGGACTTAAGATTCTGAGTTAATGGCAACCAGCTGATGACTTGCTGGTAGGACTTTGCACCACTTTCTCAGAACCGTTATCTCTTTTGGACCCGTACTGACTAGCAGTTGGACTTTTCTAGTTTCTTTTCGGTACTCTGGAACAATATAACTCCGCAAAAATTCAAATAATAGAGTGAACATTTTCGTTCCGGGATTTTTTTCTTGTTCCGGGATTTTTTTTTGGTCCCGGGATTTTTTTTTCGTTCCGGAATTTTTTTTTCGTTCCGGGATTTTTTTTCGTTCCGGGATTTTTTATTTTCGTTCCGGGATTTTTTTTTCGTTCCGGCGTTCTAGAACAGTGCCGTTTGTTCCGCCCTCAAAAACGCATGGCTGTGAAAGATTCCTGAAATTGATTGAGTTAATGGTTTTACAGCACTTTTATCAGTGGAGCTTACTTATTATAACTTCTCGTAATCGAAGACTCAATTTCTTCTACTTCTATTCCATGAATCAGTATTTCGTGGTCTAACAATCTGAGACCTAGAAAAAGATACTCCATTCTGTAATTGCATCCGTTGATCCATGCTTTTAAATATTTGTTCATATCAGATGATGTGAATGAGAAGCATCCTAAATCAATATGAATGCAATCGAATGTCATTATATTATCCAAAGAAATCCAAGGATTCGTTCTGCCTCCTTTCATCCATAAGTAGTCCATTTCGAACTTTGGATCAAAAGGTTTGATTTTATGTGATGATGGATGAATTTCCATTTGAAGAGTTCTGGTTATTTTCAAACTTTCCAATATTAAAATAAATTCATCATCGTTTGGTCTGTTGTAGTCTAATAGCACGATTTCAACAGATCGTTGGCGGAAATTCAACCACTTTAAAATTTGTGGCACGCTTCCCAAGCAATGGCTGTTATTGATATTTAAGCAACGAATTTCCAGGTTCAAGACGTAATAAGTGCGATCCATTACGCTTATTATTTGAGCAATACTTCTGTCTTCGAAAATGAAATCAAACACTAGATCTATATCGTTCCAGTCAATAGTATTTCTTTGCTCGAATGGTATATCCATAAAATTGTCTTCGTTCGAATCGTATATGCGCACACATGCTTTCATCCAAAAATGTACATCCATTTTAAATCTATTTTTAGGAACAATTGAATGAAAAATAATTGAAGTTCGTCTTGAAGCATATGAGATCAAAAGTCTGAAATAATTTTCATTAATTACGATCATTTTTCAAAATACTTACATGTCTAAAGATGTCCAGTTTGAACTTATTTTTTTAAGAACAACAAATGGGAGTTTGAATAAAGAAAATGATGAGTTTGTGGTCATTTCAGATGAAGAACACGGAATATAATTTGCTGTAAAGCTTTGATAATGTAACTGCTGTAGTGACGAATGGAACGTGATGCAACCGCGTCGTACCACAATGATCAATATGTTCCATGGACAGACTCTGCAAACAAATTGGACAAATAGACTATGAGAGACTAAGCAAAGATGAGTTTTTCTTATTACTAAGAAAATTAATAACCATCACTCTTCAAACTGGTAATCATCTATCACTTCATAAAAAGTTCGAAAAAATACATGGATGGAAGTATAAAGACTCTTGGCTTTCGTTAAATGGTTCTAGATGATGTAATCGAAGCTTGTCTCGACTACTACTGTAACAATCTAGAACCACTTGTCTCAAATTGTAAATATAGAGCAACTAGAGACCACGAACAAGAGCAATTCTGCTCAATTCCATTCAATAAAAATCATTCTTCAATTGGAGAAATTCAATTTCATTCACATAATTGGAATGGAGATAGTGATGATTCTCTGAACTGAAAAACTTCATTGATCAGAAGACTGCTTTTATTTCGAAAACCCTTTCATGTTTTTATGAACATCATTTGAAAAATCTCATGCACATTTCTTTTCAGTTGATTTAGTTCCCACCTCATGAATCTTGACGAGGATCCCAGATTTCAATTGAGAGATCGTACAATAAGAAGAGACGCGGAGAAATATGCAAACATGCTCCATCCGACAGTAGTCGGTATTCAAATGGTCCCTCGTGAACGGAGAAGACTCTTTCTTCCTGCTCAAGAGCTAAACAAACTGTGAATAATCAATGGAGCATTTTCAATGATTCTGTTGTTTTTCAACTTCGTCTTTTTTATCTGAAACTTTCTTCCTTTGTATTGATCTTAACTTTTTTTAAACAGATTTTATTCAAATGAATCAAAATTGAAAATGGATAAAACATCGTTTGGAAGAGATTCTGAGTCAGCATATGGCTCAGAAGTATCTTCAAATGTCACTTTCAAACTTCAGAAAGATAGATTTCAAATCGAAGAATCGACAACAAAAAAAGAAATATGGTAAGTCTGGAATTATTTCAAATTTGAAAAAACAAAGAGTATTCAGGTATGAATGGATCAGAAATAGACTTCGTCATTATATGATTCTGGAATTGCTGTTTTCGATTTGTCTCGTTTTGATTCTATGGAAACAATACCATATTTCATCTCAGAATGATAAAACTATTGAATTGGTAATGGAATATCAAACAGAAACAGATTTATGATTAAGTTGATTTCAGATTTCAAGTATTCAATCGGAATTCCGAAACTTCAAACTAGATATTGAATCTAATCGAGCTTCCAAACGAACCGATTCCAATGACAACACTGGAAATAAGAAATTAGAAGAATTAGTTGAAGAAGTGATCAAAGATATCAAGAATCCATCGATTGAGATAAATCAGAAATCAAAAGAATATCCGAAACAAGTCATCCCAAATGAAGTGAATTCATCTCCAAATAATTCAGTATTCCAAATGAATGCAGCAAGTCTTATTCTCGGAGCAACAGTTGATTCGAGTCGATCATCCAATTCAGACAATAATCCATTTTTTGGAAGAGATCAAAGTGGTTATGTATTGATTGATAGATCTGATCCACCATCAGATAAAGCATGGTGTTCAAATGAGGAGAATCCAATTCTGACTATTGATTTGGCAAAGTATATCAGACCAATTTCAGTGTCTTATCAACACTCGAAAGGGTCAGGAATAGTTCCAGATGGTGCACCGAGGAGATATGATGTACTTGTGAGTTTATTCATTATCTAGTGAGTATTTAATTGATTTTAACACAGGCTTGTCTCGATTACTACTGTAACAATCTAGAACCACTTGCCACAAATTGTGAATATAAAGCAACTAGTGACAACAAAAAAGAACAATTCTGCTCAATTCCATTCAATAAAAATCATTCTTCAATTGGAAAAATTCAATTTCATTTTCGTCAAAATCATGGAAATGTCATGAAAACTTGTGCTCATTCGATTCGAGTCTACGGAGAGACAAAAGAAGTTCCGAAAGTTAAAGAGAGGACTCTGAAACAGGCTGAAACTTGTTCTGAACTCACTTATGACTATCATCATAAATCGTGGACTTACAATATGGTTTGTTTTCTAAATATTAAATCATATAATAATTGAAATTGTTTCCAGTTTGACTACAAGAATTGCACGGTACTTTACTCGAATGACTGCTGCACTGAATGTCCGGAATGCTGTAATGAATGTCTCATTCAAGACACCAACATTGAAACAATTGTTTTCTCCATCTTACTTATAATCTTTTCTGTCATTTTAATCACTGTTATTTTTACCCTTATAGCAATAATAATAGAAATTTCGTTCAGCAAACGAAAATAATCTACCTAAGTTTTAAGAGTAACAGCTCAGAAAACAAAACGAATACTGTGAAACACTAATTTGTATTAAATCGGAATTTGGCCATTGGTTGAAAGTTTATTTTGTAAGCAAGTAAAACTCTTTTAGCATTCAATCATTTCAGAATAAAATCCGAAGATATTATGATGTTACTTGTATGTTCTTATATGTACATTCCTCATCGCTTCCAATAAATTCTGAAACATATTGCGACATTACAGGAAAAACGATAAGAGAGTATTAATTTTGGTGCTGTTCCAAATCAAAAATTTCTGTATTGGGTTGGTACAAACTTGAACTGAATGATAGTACACATCTTGAATTGACAATTTATCATCTCGTATGTATACTCGGTGGTGGTCGCTAAGTCTTGCACGAGTCTTCCACAAGAGTTTCGTAAAGTAAATTCTAAACTTTTGGAAGGTTTGTGAAAGACTTGTGAGCAGTCTGATTCGTGGTCGCAGAATTTGAATATCTTTTAACTTTTAAAGCTTCCGTTCTCTTTCTCTGTATTTACAGGAAGTTTTCTTAGATTTTTGAAAAAATACTACATGGAAACATGCTACAGAAAAATGTTCAAATATGGGCCAAAACTTGGTGGCACTCTGTGAACTCCTTTGCTGCTTGGTAAGGTTGAGCTTAGACTTGTTGAAAACCCGTGCCTAGACTTGTGTGGACCTAAAGTTTGGCCTAGACTTGGTGCCGTATGCATATTTCTCTCTTTCTCTCTCTCCTGACAGACGCTACGAAGAGACCCAAAGAAAAGAAGAAATAGTAGCCTTTCGGGGCCATGTGAGAATATTTAAATGTCTTTCGATTCTAGTTTCATTTTCCAGTTCAATGGATTAAAAATTTGAAATTAAGTTTTGTTTTACGATACCATACTCATTTCAGTTTTCCACATGTTATCAGATCTTCTTTAATCTTCCTCATTCGTTTTCAAAATGAATCGATTGAATATCGAAGAAGAAGAAAATAATACAAAAAATGCACCGGGAATATGGTAAGAACCTCTTTATTCGTATTAAATACGGAAAATTTATATTCTCAGGTATCAATGGTTAGAATATCGATTACGATATTATATGGTTTTAGAAGGAATTATAATAATTATACTATTCTTTTCCCTATCGAATTATCATGATTTGTCCTCACGAAATATGGAATTGGTAAGTATACTTTATTACTTCAATTTGGATTCATATTTCTCATTTTCAGAATGCAAAGTTAGAAATACATATAGATAATTTGGGCAAGCGGCTTGATGAGATATATGAACTACTGAAAACGAATTCTGTTCCGAAACCAGAGAGGAATGAAATGCTCAAGAGCATCCAAGAAGAATCGATTAGACCAGTAGAAGTCAAAACAAGCGAAAAATTGATTGAGAAATCAAACTCGTTTCCAATAAATTCATTGAATTACTCTCGTTTCGAAATGAATGCAGCCAATATTCTGATGGGCGCCTCAGTGGATTTAGGCCTTTCTTCTTCTTCTGTTTCATCCGAAGATGGATTTTTCAACAACTTTTTCTATCCATTTACCCGTGATCAAAGTGGATATATTCTGTTGGATCGAGAAGAACTTCCACCGAATAAATCTTGGTGCTCGGACGAAGAAAAACCAGTTCTCACAATCGATTTGGTAAAGAATACTGAAATAATGTATGTCTCTTATCAACATTCAAAATGGAATGGAGTTTTTCCAGATGGTGCACCAAAGAAATATAATGTTCTGGTACGGATTTCAAATGATTCTTCTCTGTTGAAATTTTATATGTTTTCCAGGCTTGTCTCGACTCGAAATGTGAAAATTTGGAGCCTCTTGCAACTAACTGTGAATATGAAAAATCAGTTAATGGCCAGTATATCCAAGAACAAATGTGTCGAATATCTTCGGATTCTGTTGCTCCTCCAGTCAGAAAAGTGCAATTTCTTTTCCTGGAAAACCATGGAAATGTAGAAAAGACTTGTATTTACTCCATTCGAGTCTTTGGAATTCGGAGAAACTTATTCAGAACTGAACAGAAAAAATTGGAAGATAAAAAGAAATGCGAGGAACTGGCATGGAATCATAAGCACTCTTCTCTGGTTTATAGTTGGGTCAGTTCACTTTTTATTTGACTGAATTACGTTTGGAATATAATGAGAATGTAAAAACAAACACGAATTTCAGCAAGAGAAGAATTGTACCCAATTGTATTCGATGGAATGTTGCTCCGACTGTCCTGAATGCTGCTCAGATTGCAAAATGAAAGATTTTAATTCTTTCTATTTTGCACAAATTGTTTTTGGTCTCCTTTTTATTTTATTTGTTGTAATTTTCATTATTGCGGTAGTTGTAGAATGCCTACGAATGATAAAAAGGAACTCTGTAAATGCCTGAGTTCATCTTCTCTTATTGTATTCTTTTTCTACCTCACATTTTCAAATTTAGTACAAATTGAATCTCGTTCTTATCGAATGTCAATGAATGAAATTTAAAAATCAAATAGTCCAAAGTTGTAAAATAAAAACCAGTAGGTACAATCTGGAAATTGGAAATGGTAAGATTTGCAGTTTTTACAGTATTAATGGAACAACCCTAGATCTTCATTTTAGTAGTTGACAACTTTTCTATTGGAATCCTCCGACAAGAGAAATAATCGTTTAAAAAATAATTTTTTCTAATATTTTACTGAAATTTCATTGATAAATTACGCCAACCTTTTTCAACATTTTAATTGGTTCACGCAGAAGTTGGAGGTTCGGAATGGAGATAGTGATGATTCTCTGAATTGAAAAACTTCATTGATCAGAAGACTGTTCCATTTCAAGAACCCTTTCATGTCTATATGAAAACCATACTAAAATCCCATGCACATTTCTTTTCAATGGATCTATTTCATACCTCAGGGAATCTTGACGAGGATCCCAGAATTTCATTGAGAGATCGTACAATAAGAAGAGACGCGGAGAAATATGCAAACATGCTCCATCCGACAGTAGTCGGTATTCAAATGGTCCCTCGTGAACGGAGAAGACTCTTTCTTCCTGCTCAAGAGCTAAACAAACTGTGAATAATCAATGGAGCATTTTCAATGATTCTGTTGTTTTTCAACTTAGTTTTTATTTGATTTGAAAATTTTTTCTTCACTAAAGTATTAATCTCAATTTTTTAAACAGATATTTTTCAAATGAATCAAAACTGAAAATGGATAAAACATCAATTGGAAGAAATTCCGAGTCAGCATATGGCTCAGAAGTATCTTCAAATGTCACTTTCAAACTTCAGAAAGATAGATTTCAAATCGAAGAATCGACAACAAAAAAAGAAATATGGTAAGTCTGGAATTATTTCAAATTTGAAAAAAACAAAGAGTATTCAGGTATGAATGGATCAGAAATAAACTTCGTCATTACATGATTCTGGAATTGTTGTTTTCGATTTGTCTCGTTTTGATTCTATGGAAACAATACCATATTTCATCTCAGAACGATAAAACTCTTGAATTGGTAATGGAATATCAAGCAGAAATAGATGTATGATTGAGTTGATTTCAGATTTCAAGTATTCAATCGGAATTCCGAAATTTCAAAATAGATATTGAATCTAATACAGCTTCGAAACCAACCGACACAATGAATCTGGATGAAGGAAATAAGAAATTCGAAGAATTAGTTGAAGAAGTGGAAGAAGTGATAAAAGATATCAAAAATCCATCGATTGAGATAAATCAGAAATCGAAAGAATATCCGAAACAATTTGTCCCAACTCAAGATAATTCATCTCCAAATAATTCAGTATTCCGGATGAATGCAGCAAGTCTTATTCTCGGAGCAACAGTTGATTCGAGTCGATCATCCAATTCAGACAATAATCCATTGTTTGGAAGAGATCAAAGTGGTTATGTATTGATTGATAGATCTGATCCACCATCAGATAAAGCATGGTGTTCAAATGAGGAGAATCCAATTCTGACTATTGATTTGGCAAAGTATATCAGACCAATTTCAGTGTCTTATCAACACTCGAAATGGTCAGGAATAGTTCCAGATGGTGCACCGAGGAGATATGATGTACTTGTGAGTTTATTCATTATCTAGTGAGTATTTAATTGATTTTAACACAGGCTTGTCTCGATTACTACTGTAACAATCTAGAACCACTTGTCTCGAATTGTGAATATAAAGCAACTATAGACAACGAACAAGAACAATTCTGCTCAATTCCATTCAATAAAAATCATTATTCCATTGGGAAAGTTCAATTTCATTTCCGTCAAAATCATGGAAATGTCATGAAAACCTGTGCTCATTCGATTCGAGTCTACGGAGAGACAAAAGAAGTTCCAAAAGTTAAAGAGAGGACTCTGAAACAGGCTGAAACTTGTTCTGAACTCACTTATGACTATCATCATAAATCGTGGGCTTACAATATAGTTTGTTTTCTAAATATTAAATCATATAATAATTTAAATTATTTTCAGATTGACCGCAAGAATTGCACGGTACTTTACTCGAATGGCTGCTGTACTGAATGCCCGGAATGCTGTGATGAATGTCTCATTCAAGACACCAACTGGAGTACAATCGGCTATATTTGTCTGAATCTTATTGGGATTTTGATGGTTTTATTCGTATGTTTAATACTATATTGTATAGTTCAAGAGGCCATTGAGGATGCGAACGAAATGATTAGACTGGAAAACGAGTTGAAGTAAATTTTATCTATAAAAAGAGAGAAAAAAAATTATCTATAAAAGGAGAGAGGAAAATCTCCAAAAATCAAATTGAATTCTGTAAGCATGAAAAGATTTGGAAGTTTATTTTTTTAATGAATAAAGAGTTTTACGTTTTTCCATACAATTCAACCGCGGTTGCAACCGTTATGTTGAGTATTTAAAATCACCGATGGAAATATGAGGAAAATCGTCAAAAAAGTCAATTTAAAGTTGTTTTAGAAACATTTAAATAAGAATCCAAACGAATCCCATGCAGTTAAAAATACTTAATTCAAATCCTGAAACAACCATCAGGATCATGACAACTTTCAGTTTTTTCTCCCATCTTTCCCCAGAATATTCACGTTTCCCATTAAAAATTAAATGAATTCTCTCCTTAAAAGAACAGGTAAAATAAAAAGATTGTGAATAAGTACAATTTTATTGCAAAAAATAATTGTCATGGGAAAATTTCATGAATTCAATCAACGATAATATACTTGTTCGGACCTCTCAAGACAGTAGAAAACGATTGTTGCCAGGAATAGACAGAGAAGAAAACCAAAGACAGCGAATAGATGTGGAGGGGCGGCCTGAACGGAAATTATTTCTTCGGTTTTGTGGTTTGAATTCTGGAAAATAGTCTGGAATTCAGAAGATGATTTACTTCATTCGAGAAAAGAAACTCACATCATCATCATCCGGATCCTCGTCGTCGTCAGCAGATATTCCATTTTGACGGTGTTTCAACTCTTGTTTTCTCATCCATTCACTCTCCGATTGCTTCAATTTGTCCAATTCGATTTGCATTTTTGAGATCTGAATTTTATGAAGATAGGTTGGGAGCTTTTTATCGAAGGAGCTCACCGTTTCATAAGCTTCCTGTTTCTCATTTTCAGCCTTTTTGATCTGAAGTTCCATCCGAGTATATCTACATGCTTGATGGACGAATACGAGAGTCAAGATGACGAAAACAATGGTTCGCGTGAAGGTGATCTCATTTCTCTTGGCTTTCAATCTGAAATTAATTTTTTGGTTTTTTTGGATTCCTTGTTTCTATAAACTCACTTTTGTGTTAACTTTGGAGTCGGCTGTTGGCTAGTTTTCTTTGGAATTGGAGACGACGATTTCTTCTTTTTGTCCACAATCAAGAATGAATCCTCATCAGAATCCACTGAGTAATCCAGCAGATCATCGAACTTTTCTTTAATCATCTTTTGGTTCAATTCTGAAATTATCGTTTCTAAGAAAAAACTGAAAAAAGTGAAAATTTTCTCACAAGAAGAAGAAGAAGAATATCGACGAAAATGCACACCGCCTGACTCTCTCACTCTTGGTCACAAGAATCGATGAGAGAAAAAAGGGAGAAGTGAGTGAGCAGAGAGAAAGCACATGAGTTGTTTTACGTCTTCTAATAGGAGTAGTGTATTGATTGTGTGTTCGAAGCGAAAAGAGAGACAGAGATTATTACTGAAATATTGATCCTGGTCGGTTCAGTGAGAGCTTCTGAAATTCGAGAATACTGGGTGAGCTTCAATTATCAGACGTTTGGAAACCTGCAAAACTTTGGAATGAATCGGTAACAGCAATATCTCTTCTAGAAGTCTCTACATAATACTAATAACTTTACTTCAAAAAAGGAAGGGATGAACACACAGTAGAACAAAAAGAATTGAAACCGATTACAAGAATATACTCGAACTGAAACATTTTACACGAGGGGATGGACTGAACAAGTGATACATTTCTAGGATTTTGGATATTATGCTTTTCAAATTGTTAAAACTAGTTACAACTTATTGAATTCAAATTATAAATTATATTTAAAGAAGATTCTACATGAAGAGATATCAAATTAGAAGTTGAGTAGATTCTTAACGCCTTTCACGATGCTTTTCAGACTTTTTGAATTCGGAGTTCCATGATGAAGTGCTTCGCAGAATCTGGCCGAGATATCACGATATGTTTCAGGTGCCACTTCATTGACTGCTCGAAGACGAATTGTTACATCAGACGCTGGAAAATCAAAAGTTAGTTTGGTTAGAGAAAGGAATGTTAAAATTACCAAATGTTGAAATTTGTCGATCGTAAGTCAGTTTGTTTTCGACATTAAATGGCTCACGTGGCTTCAGTCGCAACACTTTCTCGATTTTCTGTTGAACTTTTGCTACTTTTCGACCACCGTCGTCTTTCTGTAGATTTCCGAGCATTGTTGTCATGAGGAACACTGAAAATTGGGTTTCAAATTTTAAATGATTCAAGATCAGTTGCCCATTTCATTTGAGCAAAGGTTTGCTTACTCACCATACGGGTCTTGAGGTTGTTTGAGTGATTCGAGATTAGCATACTGATGAGAAGCAAGATCAAGTTCCAGTCGAATTTCTTTCTCTCGACATTCGATACAACACGCTCGATTCTTTTTCTCCACTTCAACATCCTCGTTTTTCTCGACTATTTCTTGTTTGTTTATCACTGTTAATACCTCAATTTTCTCCTCTGTGATTTGTTGTTCACTGATTGATTCTTTCCTGAACTCATCCACATCATCTCTTTTCGATCGATAAGGTTTTGGTCCATTGACAACAGTTGCAATTGATGATGTACTTCCGGAAGATGAGTATCCAGACGAAGAACCTTTGCTCACCAGACTTCGTTGTCTTGTAGACGAAGATGACGTCATGCTGTTTCTTTTTGGATATCTGTAACATGATACAATTATATTGGATTGAATGTCAGGTCACGACCCTACCGGTATTCAATCGGAAGTCTGCTGTCGAATTGTTCTCTCAAATGTCGACTCTTCCGTAACTGATTCTGATGGAAATTGTGATGACGACTTTTCGGAGTTGTCATGATTGGAGAAAGTGTCGTGATTTGTGCGTACGCGTTTTCTATCTCTGCATACGTCTGGTCCATTCCTGAAACTGAGAAGGTTTGTTTGGTGAACAGAGAGAGAGAGGGAGCGAGGGAGGGAGGTGGAGATGTCTAATTGGGTGACAGACAGTGAAGAGAGTCATGAATATTGTTATAATTACTCAAGGATTGTAGTAATAGGCCTAATGTGAGATTAATGATACTATAATATTATCAAGAATCATCTTTTAGAACGCATTGTTCGGTGCAAGGGAGTAATGAAGATGAATTTCTAGTGTAGCCTAATTGGAGTGACGGGAGGCGAGTGTGAACAGTTTTGTGGGAAACCGAATAACAAAAACCGAGGTTTGAGATTTTTTGCAAATCTATATTTGTGTTTATAGAAGTGATGAGAAAAATAAGAAACTTGAAAAACAACATAGGCAGCTTAGGTTTCATAATTTTTCGTGTTTTTCATGACACTTGATAAAGGGTTTAACCGGAAGAGAGACAAAAAACAAGGAAATTGATAAACTGTGTGTACTAGTCAGTGCAACTCTCAAGTGATATAAGTATTGAAAACGGTTGTAACCTTTCAATCGGAAGTGAGAGTAACACGTTGAAAGGAATGTGAACAGTTGAGAGGTCCCTCCCCCACACTAGACTCCGCCTATTATCCATCCAACCATCGGAACAATCGGAACCAGTCGCAGGGATACTGTTTGAAAATAAATCAGAACATAATTCTGACCAGTTCTGAGACACATCGAATTGAAGAAAAACGATTTCCCACATATTTTTGTGGGACAGAAACGGTACAAGACAGGTGTGATTTCACAGCGACACATGACCCGGACAACAAGAAAATGAGTAACGTGAGAATACAAACAGATGCACGAAAATGGATTTCATAGACTGACGAATTACGATTATATGAAGAATCTTTCGGATACTGTGGAATAAACTAGTTGAATCACTTGAACATCCACTTCCTTTCTTCTTTTATCTTCCGATTGCCAAAAGATTAACTCCAGTACTTGGCATACACAGAAAGGAAACTATGTATAATTATCGCAGATTAACTAGGCATTTCTTTGCATTCACACCCTTTCCTTGCTCGTCGTGGCTACTATGAGAACCGTCAGATAAGACATTTTTAATCGATTTCGAATTCCAAGTTTGGTCAACAAGAGTCTCTTGGGCAACATGTTTGCGAGCGGATTTAAAACTGATTGAAGACTGACTGGGCCTGGATTGGCACGTAAATATAAACAAACACTTCCTGCTGTGGGCGCGGCGGCTCGCGGCAGCATATAAAACAGCGAGAAATGCTACATTTCATAATCCCCTATTTCCTTATTTGCCTGCTATAGATATCATGCTCAATACTGTTCTGATTATGCTTCTTGTGCCTACAGCGGGGCTAGGTGCGAGATACAGTAAGACATAGGAAACCTCCAACGAAATGTAAACTTCTAACTTTTAGACTCGCATCTTGTGAAAGGATGGTCAAACTCTGATTGTGTTCGGCCTTGGCAACAAGCACAAATGAGTAAACCTACTTTGAGAATACCATCGAGAGCTATTGAATGTCATCCAGATGATCATGTAATCATTGACTAAAAAAACAAAAACAAGAGAAAATCAATTACAGAACTGTCCGGCAGGAAGAAATCCGGTGTGTCAATACTCATTACGCAGTCAGAAATACGTCTGCTGTGAAGACAAGAAGGATGCCGATATTCCGAGTGAGTGAGGGTGACCCGTCCTTTTGACACATTACCGCCCGCCACGTGTCAAAGGAGATCCCGCTCTTCTTTTCCGGTTTCTTTTATCTCGGTTTTCTTTCAGCGTGCCCGAAGTACTACGAGACTCTTTTGTTACCATGCGGCAATTCAGTTGAATCACAATGTCCACGAGGTTATCGTTGCCTGGGCAGTCTTGGGGATGATTCCATCAAACTTTGCTGTAAACCAAATAGAACATTAGAGTACAGAGAACCAGAACACAGTAAGAATTTATTACAAACGAAATGATGTCTAAACACATTCGTTTCCAGCTTTCCGAGAGAATCGAATTGTTCCACGGCTTCTCCCAATTGCTCCTGCTTATGAACTCATTGTAAGATACAAGAGAAACAATTTCTGTTTGATTCAAATTACTTCATTGTAGGCCACATTCAGTGACGAACAAATTACGATGGGACAACTTTTCGATGCTTCAATTATAGATAAGCTCGCTGATCCACCAATAATGTCTGCTGGAGTTGAGTTACAAGATGAAAAACTCTACACAATCATTTTAGCAGGTAATTATTTTTTGTCGTCCACAGTAACCCCACGATTTATTGACAGATGCAACATCCAAGGCTGTCACTTGGCTGGTTGCAAACATTGCTGCCTTTGATGGACAACTTGAAATTCACAGAAGAACTAAATCTGCAGTTTCTTACCAGCCACCAGATTCTACTGATAAACCTGTCGGCATGCACACTATGATTCTGGCTTTGTTTGAACAGCACGACACTTGGACGCAGAAGGATCTAGCCAGAATAGCAATGGATGACTTTCACTTCGGTGAATGGCTCGAAGAATACGCGCACGTGCTACCAGGACAGCCACTTGCAGCAACATTCTACGGGTTTTCTACAAAGAACGATGATAGAAAGAGGATTTGATAGAAGAAACTTCTCCAAAAACAGATGCATACGTACAAATATAAATTATTTTTCTTATTTTTTACACAGATTCTCATATTTTTTGATAAATAAAGCATATTTATTTATTTAGATGTTTGAAAATTAAAAGTTTGCGCTGAAATTCTTAAAACTCGATTTACGGTAAACAGCACGCGCAAGCGTTATTTCGGAGGGTCGTTGTATCTTTTACTCGCTTTTGCAACTTGAAACGAGTCTTTAAAACTTTTGGTTTTCCAACTCATCGCAATGCTTCGAGCTATTCAACGCCTTCCAATCAAACGATGTCTTTGTAATCTTCCTGAAAAAAATCCGAAACTTCATAGAACAAAAGATCAGAGAGATATTACGTAAGTTGTCGTTTTTAGTAAGTTTTCGTTAGGACGGGTTATTTATTTCATTGTTTCAGGAACATGGATCTTCTTGAAGAACAAATTCGTCAGAGAAATTCAGCAGTTAAAAATCGCGAAATGATTGTAGAAGGACAAAAAATTAAATGGGCATACAGATCTGAGGTTTCACCCTTCTTCCTTCAACCCACAATATAATAACTCTTCTCTTTCAGCTGGTTGGACGCCACGACCTCGACAAAAACCATCGTAACACGTGGATGGCATATCTAGTTATCATTCTCATTGGATTTGGAGCTTTTGTCGTTGTAAAATCACAAGTTGTGATGGGTAGACGCCAAGAAATGGACGCACGTGAAGCTCTTCGCAAAGAATTGCAGCTGAGTGGAGACGACAGAAAGAAAGTTGCAGTTGTCTAATTTTGGCTCGTTTTTTGTTAATTGCGGGTGTTTTTTGTAGTTAGTTATTTAGCTGTTTTCGTTTTAGATTCTGTTGAATAAATCATTTCATTTTTTATTTTTTTTTGTACTTTTGAAGTATCATGGTTTCATTATCCTTAACGATTTCTTCATATTTATTCGTAATCTTTCCTATGAAACAGAAAAACAGTTTCAGATAAATCTTAATGTTAAATATCGGTGATAGCGTGCAAATCCCGGGTTGCTCTACAAAGAAGCGCCTGTTGGAAACATCCAGTGGATGTGATTCTTTTGATACTCTTCTCGGTGGAGCTCTTGTCAATTCAAGTATTGTTCTTATAGGTAAGGGCAATTAAATTCGTACGAATATAAACGTCGCATCATTTCAGATGAATATCGCTCCAGATGTTATGGATCCTATCTCGTTCGCTCATTTCTAGCAGAGGGTATTCATAATAGTCATCGTTGTTTCGTCGCTGACCCAGTAGAAGATGTGAAGGATAGTCTACTTAAAGTGATACCAACGAGAAAAACGAATGACGAACATAAGAAAGAAGTTCCAAACGCCCCGAATCCTGGCGGAGAGATTGATATGAAAATTGCTTGGAGATACGGAAACGTGAAGCAAGTTTCCTCTGCAATTGGAGCGTCAGGAAACGATAATCAATATGATTTCTCGAAACACGTCGAAAATCCGAACGTTGAGGTTTACAATGAAGAAGTCAGTTCGCTGAGCGGTTTGTACAAAAAGCTTTGTGAAGTTGTTCGGGAAGAGGAATTGCACACAAAATCTAGCGGAAGAGGTAAAAATAACATACAATAAATAAAATTTGAACCATAAATTATAGGTGGTCCGAAGAAGAATCTTCTGAGAGTCGTTCTCAAAAACATCGATATGGAAATTTGGGAGGACTACAAATTTCTTGGCCGATTTCTTGCTTGTCTTCGTTCCCTTGCTCGTTCCAGCTACATGATCGTCTACATAACTGCTAACTCTTATCGAGTACCAAATGATACTTGGAGAATTTTGGAATCTTGTGCTGATACACAAATTCAATTGATGCTGTTCAACGAGAATGAAAAGAAAATGTTCAGACATCTTGGAACCGCTCATGGTTATTTCTATCTGAAAAACCTCCCTCGTTTAATGTCGGTCGGAACTCACACCCCACCAATCTTGGATCTTATTTTCGAAGCAAGTTCTAGAAAAGGATTCCAGATTCGAGTCATGCATCTCCCACCTGCATTTGAGGAACCTGCTCCTGGGCAGCAAAATAGTTCTTCTTGTCAAAACATTGATTTCTGATTGTTTCTTTTTCTTGTTGTTGTTGTTAACTAATGACTATAAAAGTTTTAAAGCAAAAAAAGCAAAATAATTTTCTATAAAACAACACATAAATTATGTTTGATAATAAGGCAGGCGCACCGTAGGAAAAATATGATATTATACATTTAAAATAATTTAGTTGAGGTCTATTCTGAGACGAGCAGAAAGAATTCGGTCGACACCAGATTCTTCTGGTTTGAGTATTTTTTCACTAGCAGCAAGATGACTGAATGAACCATCCTGGCTGTAAGTTATGAGAAGATCTAATACAGGAGAAGAAAGATCAGATTCCGAAGGGATCACATCCAATCGGAGACCAACACGATTATGCTGGCGGAACACGATGACATCACTGAAATACAAAATTTTCAAACAGAAATGGAATAAACGCATACCTTTGTTCTGCATGAACACCGGGAGCAGCAGAATCAGCACTTCTTGGAGATGGCAGAACTAGCTTGATAGGATCACTGGAACATTGAATGGTTCTTTCTCCAGATTGAGGAGTGAGAGTTAGGTCTAATGGAGACAGCGACAGGTTTGTGATAGAGAGCAGGACGTGGGACGTTTGTCCAACTTTAAGTTCACCGATCGGACGGGACAGCCTGATATCGGGAACGAATTCTCGAGCGAATGACTGTAAATGGTATATTTAACTAATAATAAGAACCGCAATTTACTCACTGATATCTTGAATTTATAGGTGGCGACACCGAAATCTCTTTTTACAAGAGTTCTTTCGCATTCATCACATCTGACCAAAACTCTTCCTTGTAATGCAACTTTCACTGGGAGAAGGGATTCTGATAAATTAGTCAGTGGTTGCATAATTACTTGATCAAGCGTTCGAAGTACATCTGAACGACCTTTCATTTCATCCTCGAGGGTGGGTGCCTATTAAAAATAATGTTGTATTTTATTTTGAGAGATAATCCTTTACCTCCGTCGGAGCGTGAACATCGATGGGATTCACTTCTGGAACTAATTGTTTTCGTCTCTTCTCAACCATTTGCTGAACACCGAACTTGTCTTTCAGATGGAAAGCTGACCACGCTTTCGACTTTCCTTTCTTTAAATCTTTCGGAGCATTCTCAATCTTCTCTAGCCTTTTCATATACGCCGTCACTTCATTAAGTTCATTGGCAAACGGGTTCTCTTTTCTGAAAAGTGAAAAAACAATTCTCATTTTCTGAAGTGCAACTTACGAGGGCCACGAACGAATATTATCTCGATCTTCTTGATTAGCATCTCGAGATGACCAACGACAATGTTGACAGAGCAGATAACACTTTTCATTTTCAGTTCTCGCACTCAGAACGTTCGCTGAAGTTAATACATTTAAATATTAGCGAAAGAAATATGACTTACCACAGTTCGGGCAATCATTGCAATTCGTGCAACGATGCTTCTTGAGTCTTGCATCTGGCGGACTCGACGGTTCGAGACATCGTGGACAGAAAATCACATCAATTTCTCTACAGCTGCAGTCATCGCATCTGAAAAAATATTATTTAAAAAAAAACAAAAATGAGACAACAAACTAACTTAATTTTAAAGCATTGCCTACAGAAAAAAAGATCCGGAAGTGTTCGCCATTTTCCACAAGTACACTCGTATGTTATTTTATTATATTGAAGAAGAGCACTCATTGGATGGTTTATAAGCCTGAAAAATGTCTTGAATGGATCCAAGAAAGAGAGAAAAAATGAATAAAATTCGGAAAAACTGGTGAAATTTCACAACAAAACCAGCACCAAACTCGGCCACGAACACGCGGCCATTTCTGCATCGTTGTCTGTCACCCTCCACTCTCTCGTTCGGTCTAACTGGGTTGCTCGAATAGAAAGTTTAATTGTTCAAATCATGAAGTTTGCGAATAAATGTTCATGTACTCATATTTTAAAGTGAAAATTGAAGATGAAGACATACAATAATGCTTTTTGTGAAAAATATTATTCCAGTACACCCGCAAAAACATTACTAAAAAAATATATGTCATTAGTCCCGTAACATGTCATAACCCAACTTTTCAAACGTAAATTTCTGAACAAAATTCCAGGATGAAGCCTTTTAGAGTACTGTATCTTCTAATCATTCTAGGCAAAGCTTCACACAAGTTCTTATCTGCATAAGTTTTCAATTTTTCATCAAAGTTTCCTGAGGGATTCAATTTTCGAGTTGAGTATTCTTCTAATTCACTTTTGTGGGATGTCTGCAGTTTGAAATGAAATTATTCATTCGAATACTGTCAATTTATAATTCATTTTATAATAATTTTTCCTGAAAAGGGTTTTCACAACGACTCTTTCTCATTCAAACACTCTCCATTTAAACTTCAAAAATAAAAAAGATTCATCATTTCGTTCTCTTTTCTCGTTCTAGATAATCTAGAATATATTCTAATAATACTGTCCAATGAGAATAGTTTCCGTTTTCAAACTGATTTTTTAGGGTTTGTCGGGTGTGTAGTTGCAACAATGAATCTAGTAAAACTCTTTCATTTAGAAATCTGGAAAGCATGAGACATTGATAGCTGGAACGAAAAAATACAAGAACTGGAAAGGGACGCCCAACCGGGAAAACGTTCTGGGTGTTGACAAGATGCATCTACTCTAGAGACAAATACAAAACTAAACAGATAAATTTCTTTTCGACTAATTTGATACCTGGGATTCACAGAAGAAAACGGTGAGAGAGAGTGTGTGGATTTGAGTGAGAGGGGGAGTTTGATCATAGCAAACAAGTGAAAAACTTTTGATTTTTTCTTTTTTTTTCTGTTGAGAAGAATATGAGAGAATGACGATGAAAATGAATTTGCTTCGAGCAAGTTGTGGGGATTTTTGTCATTTGGATGCAGATGAGAAGAAATGGAAAAAAGAAGAAGCTGAGTGGGAAAGAGGAGAAGAAGACAATAACTTACTATGTATGTATATTGTATGTATAGGAATAATTGGGATATGTACATCAAAATAAGAAAACAGGGAAATGGGCAAGAATCTCTAGAAGAGTACAATGGGTTTTAGCTGTCGAGGATGGGTTGCTCCAACAGTTGACTGAAGAATTCTTCGCATCCATTCAATTCAGTTAAACTGATATCATTCTGGAAGGCTTCGTCGTTGTCATCAAGTAGTGGGAATGGAGAAGATGAGAGCTGAAATTAGATTTGGTTCTTGTTTTAGAATAGATTTCAGTTTTCAACCAATTTTGAAGTTTTAAGATTCTGAAACGATTGTTTTCTGTTTTCAGAATAGTAAATTTCATTTTCGAATTCCTCACCATTGGCGGAGAGTATCCAGAATTGAGAAGGGAATTGCATGAATTCGAGTGTGGAAGATACGGTCCAGACGATAACAAATCATCATTTGTTTGTGTCGCTGCATCCGTTTTCTTTACGAATCTTCGATCTGACATTGGCGGTGAAATACTCTGCAAATATTCTCTATTTTGCACAGTTTTCTCTTATCATTTCCAATTTTTAATTTCTCCGAGAAATTTCTACTTTTAATGAGTTTACAACTCTTCCTGATAAGAAGTGTAATTATTACCTCTAAACAAATTTCAGCTGGATTTTCGAAGAGTGGAGGACTGATACTGCTACTGATCATTTGATCGTCGAATACTCTATCTCCAAACATTTCAGCAAGAAGATTATCTCCACTGGCTCTTCCTCCAAGTGCTTGACAGAAATGCATGTTTTCAGACATCAGACCGGAGAGAGTCTGGAAAAATATAAGAGTTTTAGAGATAGAGAATCTGGAAATCATACCGTAATAGTTGGGAGAAGAAGCAATAAATTTCCGAATCTGCTACTAGCTGAGTAGATTGGATGAAGTTCCTTCACGATTTGGAATAACATGTCTTGAACTTTATCCCTCAGCTCTGAAATCGCTTGTCTCGCATGCTCGGAAAGTCCTTTTGCATTTGGATTCAAGATGATAATTGCTTTTAATGGAACAATTTCTTCCTCTTTCAAATTTAATTTTCTCAATGGAGCAACCAATTCATTGAGAGTTCTGTCGATCAGGAAGTTGGACAGATGACTGAAAATAATTGAAACTAGGAATAGAACAATTCAAGGTGTTAGATTACTCACTTTGTCTCATTAAACTCTGGAGGTAGTCGTCTTGGAACATAAGAATGACTGCATAGACATAAAATATCTGGATTCTTTGTATTCTGGGCAGTTCTCGCCGAGAAATTGAAAATTGTCAATGGAGAATAACAACTTTTCACCAATGCAACTTTATCTTCTGTATCCACAGCATCAGCAATTTCAGTCAATGAATCAACCCAATCCACTGCTGCGATTGCTCTTCGATGTGCAATAACTCCTAATTCTTCAGTTCTTGCCATTCGAAATGGCTCATATCCAATCTCCATCCGCCGCCCATCGAGAGCTGGTTTCGATTCAAACATTTCACGGAGAGAAATACTTTTTGGATCTTTTGCAGTGTTCTGTGCACTCATATTGTTGTCTCCTTTCACTACTTTATCCTCAATACTCATCAATTGCATTAATAAAATTCGCGTTTCTACTGGAAGTTTTCGTGACCAATCATCTCCTTGTAGCCTCATCTGAAAATGGATTTTTTTGGTTTAATTTTCAAATATCCATTTGAAAAACTCACCATGTGATTCAGTAATTCCTCATCAATTTGCTTCTTCTTTATCCTCGGAACTTTCTGTTTTCCCGTTTGATCTCTATCGGGTCGAACTGCTTTCGGATCCATTCCGGCTTGAATACATCGTTGGAATCGACAATATCTACAGCTGTTTCGGTGAACTGAAATGATTTAGAATTTCAGATTTTGAAGGATTTGAAATGTGTAGTTTTCGACTGGATGGGAACGTTTGCAGAATGATTTTGACAAGTTCGCTCAATCGAAATCTTTAAAAGTTTTTCAGTACTTCTCTATCTACGTTTCTTATTTTCTTGAGTCTCACCGGAGCACAGTTGCAGAAATTATGAAAAGCTAATAAGTCTGGTTACAACGTTTTTCTCATTTTTCCAAAGAATCCGAAACAGAAAACTCACATTTATCGACAATACAATTATTTCCAAATCTACAAGCATAACGATATTTTCCAGTTAACGTCCTCCGAAAGAATCCTTTACATCCATAACAAGCCAAAACTCCATAATGTAATTTTGCGATTCCATCACCACAAACAGCACAAACTGAGTCTCCGTTCTGAGATCCACCTGAATTCGACTTCTCACGAATCACATAGGACGTGGCTGGACCTGACGATGACGTGGCACCGGATATTTTCAGTTCTCCTCGCATCATTGGAACCCTGCAATTAGCCAAAAATAGAGTATATTCCAAGTGTCCTTGACAGGAAAAATTGATGATTTCTTGATCTTTGAAATGATTTTTCGTGTCTTGAAAAACGGAGGTTTCGGGGCGACTTTGCATTTTTTTAGGTGATTAAGAATACGAAAGAGGGTTACGGTTCTGTCTTTTCCCTACTTTTTTCTCGATTTTTGAAGAATTGCGAATTGATAAATTTCACATTTTGAAGCGGAAGTTGGCTTTTTGGGTGGGGAAAGTTCAAAGTTTATAATTTGGAATGTTTGAGTAAATCCAATAAAGTCATCGAAACAATGATCAATGACATGGACAATAAAACTCAGAGAGGGAGTTGTTAAATTTGAAATTCGGAAACCCAAAAAAAATCAGTCTGATCGAAGTTTTTTCTAGAAGGTTGGGTAAAAACATAAAAACAAAAGTCCACGTGGAAAGTAGGGGGGAATTCCCAAATTCATCTATGATAATATTACAAAACGGTGACATTGAAACAAGAAGGGAGGGAGGACGAAGACGAAGAAGAAGACGATTTACTGATAACAAGGAAAAGAGACACTGATGATGAAAAAAGAAAAGAAAATGAGAGAGATGGGGCCTTAGATGGGAGAAGGACTGTATTCAACAAAAGAGACTGCTACGACGATAGAGAAAGAGAAAGATGCGCCCAGAGAGGGGGTTCGTGTCCGAAATCTCGACCGAACAAGGCAAGTAAACAGGCGCGAAAGTAAAGAACCCTAGCAAACTCCCCTTCTTCTTTGCACAACGATTTCCGCGTCGTTTATCCCCCAATTCTTGTTCTTCCCTGAATACAATTTATTACCATCACCGGACGTGCCAATCGGTTTCTAGGTCATTCATTCAAAGAGGCAATGATAAAGAAATAGAAGAAGAAGAAGGACAGATGATGTCAGTGTTTGTGAAACGATTCATTTTGAATTAGGCTAATTAATCAGGTCTCTCTTTGCAGAAGACTATCATATCTCATCTATCAACAAGAATCCTTCTTCCGTTGAAATTGTCGGAAAAAGAAACATCACGCTGAGCTCCACACAACCATTAAAGTTTTTAGGAGTGTCTATAAAATTGTAGTCCACCGATAGATAAGATAACTGGTTTGTATTGAGAAAAAGGTCACTATAAATACATAAATAAGTTATCAGGAAGTTTTTTTTGAAGGGGGCTACAGAATGTGGGTGTTGGAAGAACGGAAATGATACCGAATTGTCTCTTGAACCTCAAAAGTTTTCGGATTTGATGTTATCGATAACAGTCTTTTAGTTTTTGACTGAAAAGTACAAAACGTGACTATTAATTCAAAATTATTTTGAGAGTTTCATCCAGAAAACAATAAAATTCTTGATCGCAAATATTTTCAAGTTGAATAGCAACGGGATTTTTTCCTTCCAAATGTTTAAATTCCAGATTTTAGGTGGAATATAATTTCCGACAATGCAACACTCTTCTAAAATTACTCTTTTCCTAGTGAAGCCTGCAAAAATGAACACCTTTATAACAGTTGCAACATCTATTGTCTTGTATATTGTAATATTTTTTGCTTCTTCTTTTCCCCCTTCGACCTTCAACTGAATACATGATTTCCAATTATTTCTGAATCATAATCTAGCTATTATTTCTCCTTCTCCTCTTCAATATCTCCTTCAGATTGACCGATCACCGTCCTTGAACCACCAACATTTTTGAAACCCTCATCTAGCAAATCACAAAGATCATTCAACTTCTTCCTATCACAAATTGATCAATCTCCGTGCGCGAGGATCATGAGGACCACGTGTTTTCCCCCCTTCTTCATCTCAACATCATCTACAAAACAGTAGTTTCATGTGCGGTATCTCTCTCTATAGTATTCTCCGAGTATTTTGACGTTGTCGGTTGACGCGCTTACACAAAGTGTGCGTGAGAGGGGTAATGCCATTGATAATATTGCAAACTATCACCAAAAAGGGTTGCGTGGCGGTATGAGAAGATAACAGAATTGAAATTTATGAAGAGAATTAGAGAAACAAAGAGAGAGAAAGAGAATTGAAATGCAAACAGAACACGTACTATCTAACAAGGCTTCCTAAAAAGGGTCTGATGGTCAATGAGCTTGAGCCATCTGATCGAAAGAGAAGAAACGTCAGAAGGTCATCGACTGGTTGTCGTGAAGATAGGAATTTCTACGAAACAATCAAATTTCCGATTAGAAAGATGTAGACAACTTATCTTCTTTCTACTCGATCAGAAGATAATAAATAAATGCTTCCGGGGTTATTTCTTTTTTTGGAGGAAGTTAAGGGAAATTTCTAACTAAAAATAGCTCAAATGCTCCAAAAGTTCAATTTTATTTAATTTGACCTTCATCTGATCCATTGAGTATATAAACCTCGAACTTTCTAGTTTGAAGATGATATTCCTAGTTCAAATAGTATTTTTTATCCAGATTGAAAAGTTGCAAAGAGCCAACTAACCTCTCAACCTTCACAACTCGAGTTCCAGGTCGTATAGCATATGTGGGTTCATCTTCGAGGTATTCATCACCCCAGTATTCCCAATCATCCATTTCAACGGGCTCCATTTTGATATTGAGTGTCGCGGTCTTTGCCGCAAGCGTCCTGATAGAAACAATGATTGAATAGAAGTCGATTCAAAGGGATGTCGACTTCTTATTCGTTTTTTGGGATATTCTTTTTCAAAACTACAAAAATAAATATTATTTCAGAAAATGCGGGAAAACGGGAGACGGTAATTGCGGAAAATGGTGGTGGAAAAGGGGAATGAATATATGCAGAAAAGAGAGAATCGGATGGACGGGATAGACGGACAGGCGGATTATTAAACGGGTTTCATAGTTTCATTTCATATATGTATACAATATTATGTATATAAAAGTGAACGGTGGTCAGATGGATTACTCGGCTTCTTCATCATCAATTTGTCAAAAAAACATGGTTAAGTTCAAATCAAATATTGATAAAGCAAGAGTACCCGGACGTACTTTCTCCTCTTTTTAATCATAAATAATTGAACAAGAGAGTTTGTTCTCTCTAGGTTTCCTCTCTTTTTGTTTCTTACGCGCCAAACCGAAATCGTCTGATAATAGTTCATCCTTCCAGTGGGGGGACGTGGCAGGCAGCCAGCCTTTTGATTAATGATAACGGCAGTGACGGCACAAGGAGACAAAAAAGTTTTTCTGCCGATTGGCAAGCTGGCATTCCAGATGATAATGTGCCACGTGGCATCAAACATCTTATGGAATAGAAAGACTTGGAAAACGGGGGAAAATGGTTTTTGGCAACTGGAAAAGTGGAATATGAAATCAGATGCAAAGTGACGGAGAAGAGGATTGGAGTTAAACAGTATAGAGGAGAGAAAAAGATTATGAAAATTTACAACGGCTACTAGATTATACAGTACTTTGAACTATTCATAGATCAACTCACGTTTAATCATTCAAATGGAAAGGAGTTTTCAGACAGATACCGAAATTGATTAGGTACTAGAATGCAGATTTATATGAAGCATCATCAGAAAAGTGTTAGGTGTAATAAACAATCCCAACTCTGAAAGTGTCTTAAAGAAGCTTTGTTTTTGTATGGTTGATCAACTAGAAATATTAAAATAAGTTACTCAAAATTGGAAAAGAAGAACACTTATCTGGCTTCTACTGTAGTTTTCAGAAGCTTTTCTGGTTTTAAAATCCTACGAAGTTCTTATCACTAAGAAAAATATGAACAAGGGAGCAGCTACAGTAATCCATAACTACTTTTTCAGTAAGTTAAACTCCGAAAGTTTAATTCAGAGTTCAACAACAAATTATATTTGAAATAAACCGGCTGAAATCATCGTTTTTCTTATATAACCTGGAAGATGACAAATAGAAAACTTTGAACTTTTTTGAAAACTGAAAATTTCAGGACAACTCCTGACCCAGCTCCTACCAATTAGGTCACAAAACGAAAGATAAGAGACACAGTTTTGTATGCTACTTATTTCGGAACCACGTTCAAATGATATCAATCAGTCGGTGGTTTCCGTTTTGCAAAAGTTCATTGCTAGACTGTCTTAACGTTTCTCTTCTTCTTCCCTCTTGCAACTAAAAGTGGGCGGAGTTTTGAGGAGAGAGAGAGGGGGGAATCCCAAATAGAAAAAGAGAGAAAGAAGAAGAGAAACAAATAAAAATATGATGGTGTATGTTCCGCCTGAATAGTAACGTAACAACAGTCAGACGGGACGACGACTTCTCAGAGGAGGTGGACGAAGGATTTTGCGGGACACTGTGAAATGCAAATTGGGCGGAGGCAATACTCACCTGAAAACGAGGCGGTGTTTCATGCAGAAACATGAAAAAACGAAGAAGGCGGAGAAGAAAAAAGAAGCATGATATGATGGGGAGAATGACCGAGAAAGGAAACCTATTCTGGTCAGAAGCAAGTAGTAAAAGTAGAAAAGTAGTAGGGTAAAGGAGGGTATCAATTGATGAATACACATGTTGGTTTTGTCTGTTTTTTGATAATATGATAGGAGAGTGTCGGCAAAAGAATAAGAATCTATTTTTAGTTGGGGGGAACTTTTTATTGGCGAATTCGTGGAACTGAACTCTGGATGACCTAGAGAACCGACTACTGGGAACAGGTTGTTTCAGGAGATGACTACTGTATTCTTATTTCTCCGAAATCTACGGAAGCTCTTGCTCTCTTTGAGTCTCTCCACAGTTAATACCTCCTGTTTTCCTGCCACTCCATTCTTTGTTCGTTACCCGTAAACTGTCAATTTCCAACCTCTAATCTCCTCTTCTCCCACGTTTTCTTCTTGCCAACAACTATCACTTCCGAATTCCGTTCTATTCTTTTCATCTGTAAGTTTTCGATCTAACTACATCAACTAGCTGATATTTCTTTCTCTTATCAGTTCTCCACCAATTTCTCGGAATTCAATTGTGCTTCTACACGTCGTAACGACGCAAACTAAATGATAAGAAACATATTGGATTCTGTTGAGAACATAGAGAATTAGAGAGAGCATGATTTGTGGTTGATCTACTCCCGATTACAACATGAACCTTATTGAAAACTATAAATATAATTTCGTCTCTCTTCAGTTATCAATCAATTAACAACTGTGTACTCTCCACCTCCTCCGTAAAAACCACTTGCGTCATTATCAGAAAGGAATTCGAATTTGCATTTACAGCAGAAGGTCGAAAGTTAAGAGGATGACTTAAAGAGAATAGAAAATATTCGTTCTTAAACTCAGAAAACATTAAGGAAGAAGACAAAAAGTAATCTTTGCGGGAGGGCTTGTTGCTCAAAAATCGAAAGTTTATGCGAGGCTTACGTAAGGAAAGAGGTGATGGTCATTTCGTAAGGCCTTATCAGTGTCATTTAACTTTTTTTAGGTCTAACAAAGATTGATGACTAGAATTCCAAAGTTCGGAGGTTTAGAAGGTTGAAGTATCATTTCGGAGAGGAAAAACGAAAATGTTCTTAGATGACAAAATGGGATTGTTTGGATGCGGAGAGTTGCACATCTTGCAAATGTATTAGGAAGATTCTTAGATCGGAACATATGGCTTGGTAACTCAATTCTCAATAATCAATTACCCTAGACAATACTTATGGCTTCTTCTTCTTACTCCCAAATGGACCATCTATATATAGTGAGTACCATACAGTATCTAGGTGATTTCGGGTGATATCGAATATTTCTGCTGATCTTCAAAGGAACGTTACGAAAAGTAATCAATTGGAAAAATATGTTGAAAAGCCCTGAAAAGTTAGTAATTTCAACTGAAGTTAATAAGATTACTGTAGAGGGACCGCCACTAAAAACTCCTCAAAAATATCTTATGAAACCAAAACTCTTTGTGGTAATGGTTACATCAGACTATTTGTATTCCCACCTATCAGTTAATTCGTATCCTGCATTCCCTTAAACCCATGATGACAACGTTTTCTGCCGGAGCTTGCGAAATGAACGTCATTTTTTGATTTCACATTCCTTTTTCTCTGATTATTACGAAGATCAAAAAGTGAGAACTCACTAGATGAGAGAAGAGAAACAGAAGAAGTATTCCTCTAATAAATATCTCTATTTTTTCATATTTCTCGTTATGATCAACTGATAAAACAATCCAAGTTTGATCTCTCTCGTCGTTTGATTTCTCTCTTTTTCTCTTCCCAAACCTAGTCATCGCCCAGTTAAATGTGCACTTTTCAAACAGTCTGAAACTGATCTGTTTGATAGTGAAAATGAGAGAAAAGAGTTCTTATTTGCACATTGGATCAAGTTTCTCAAGGCGGGCGGCGGTGATTTTTGAAAATTATTATTATTTATTGTGGTTTGAGCGGTGATCGGAAACGCTGAATCAGAAGCCTCTGAAATAAAAATCAAAAAAAGAAATCGAACGGCATTGGTTGGAAATGAGTCATTTGACTTGAGGAGAGTGAAAAAGAAAAAAACAGACAATAATACTAGTTCAATTGAACAAAAAATGACAGTTGGTGGCCAACGGAAACTGCAAAAATTGGGAAGAAAAGCTCAACTTCCACGTGTTTTTTGTATTCGTAACAAAAGTTGAAAAGAGGCGTTCGCAAAAAATGTTTCCCACGAGATTTCAATGGTTTTTCTTCCTTTTCAAAAAGAAACATTTTTACTCTCTCTATTCATTGTACTTCATTGTCAGTGATGCCACGTCAGAGTCTGATATGAATGAAATCTCAAAAGATTACGCCAAGTGATGAAAAAATGAGAAAAAAAGAATGACGAAAAAACTAGAAGGACGGGGGGAGAGCACTTCCAAAAATCGTAAAGTTTAATGATAATGGTGAGAATTCGTATGTTATCAAAAAGGAATCAAAATCAGATTGGACGAGAAAACGGAATGAGAAAATTAGAATTTATGAATACGTGTGGGTGGGAAATTTGATACAATGTGATAGTTGGTTCCGTAGTTTGGAAACGTATACAATACCATCCCTGTAGGAGATGAGAACAATGAAAAAAGAGTTGTTCTCGAGAATGTTCATGAAAATAAAAACATTTCAAATGATGAACCAAATCAATATAAAAAACACTAGCGTTAAATATCTGAATCATCAGAAAAAACATAGGAAACCTTCCAGAATTTCGGTGCTTTTTTCCACAAAACATCAACCCGCTCGGAACTAAAACTACTCGAACTCATTAAATGATCATGGTCAAAAAAGGTAAAAAGTGATGAGAATCAAATCAGGTACACACAATTGAAAAGTGGTCTCAATCCGAACCGGTGTCTCTTTGTGTATTCTCGTCGCCGGAGCAATAGAAATGAGCAAAAAGAGATAAACAAACAGGTCGCGGCAAAAGGAGAAGAAGCGGACTCTCCGGAGCACCAGGGGTCACTCTTGAGAGATAGTTTGTGTCGGAATCAAAACAATTGGAAAAGAAGAAGAAGCAGAGAGAAGAATATGAGTCAACGGGCGGTTCACGCGGAAACCGAACATATGATTGAAGAGATGAGCAACGTATGTTATGAAATACAGAAATGTTTATTCGGGAGTTTTTGGAAGAAATCAGAAAACTGTGTTTTGTCGAAACTGACTTCTGATAAGACACTATGAGTCACCCATTTATTGTCTAGACGCAAAAAGATATTATTCATGTTTTTTATTGCTTTGTGGTGAGAGAAAAAGAGAATATGACAAGACGATCTGAGTGTCATTTTCACGAAACTTTTCTCGAGAAACTGATCATTTGAACTTTATGATCGGAGGGGTTTTATTATTTCTCAGTTGTCTTTTTCGTACTGTTTTCAAAGATCACTTTTATTGCAGCACAACTTTTGAAAACTGAAAGAAACTATAGAATAGATTCTGGTTTTGAAAAAATATTTGTAATTTTGAATGAAGATAAATATGCTTACAAAATATCGATAGAAACAAAACCACAGTTAAGTGAATTCTGAAAATAAGAATCTGGAAATCATCTTGTCAAGTCTGCATAGAACCGATTAGGCAGAAAGTAAGCATTTCCAAAAAACTAAGTTTTTGAAAAAAAAACCATTAGAATGCTCTTTTCACCTCTTACCTATTCCAAAGAACAATAAATATAGCCTTGTTGGCACCTGAGTAAGTTTAAATACATTCCAGACGATGATAAACAATCCGAAAAAATTACGGCCAGCTGTACCGGGATCCACCCACTTCATGTCATCTGAAGAAGACCATTTTGAGATTTTATTTGCTAACAAGTAGGACGACATTTGAATGAAATCATTCAGAGACCGGGAGCAAATAGTTCAAAAAGTGGCAAATGTATTGTCTTGTTTCGAATGAGTAACAAAATGATCAGTTTGAGAAAAGTGATCTCTTGATTAGAAAAGTACCAATGAAAGAGCATGTCGACTGGCTTGTCATTGAGCTCTTAAATCGACAAAAAGTCAAATGACAAATATATTGTAGGCAACAACGAAAAGAAGAGTAAAGACAGTTTAGTAGTTTCTTGATTTCTTGAAAGCTGGATAATTATTTGGAAGACAGGGAAAAAGAAAAAAAAACAAAACTTGTATTGTTTTGAGCTTATTTGTATCTAGTTGCACCTCCTCAAAACAAATAAAAATGTTGACCAAGTAGTAGGGAAACAGGTGATGTGAATAGTCAAACAAGACACTGATTTTTGAAAAATCAAAAAAGTTTGAGAAAACTGTAGTTTACTGAAAAATGTTTATCAGTTGACTCAAACCTGTGCTTTAAATAGAATAATTGTCAATTATCATTAGAGCGTACTTTCCTCCCACTTTAATTCAAATCAAACATTCTCCCACGTTGAAAGTGGAAATCAATGAACAAAACAGGAAAGAAACGTAAATTCAAAGATTCTTGTCCAAAGATGATAGTCTCTTCTTCTTTTCTCGTGGCCAGGTTGTTGGTAATGAATCAGAATCGGGCAGTTCTTTCTCGTTTTTCTCATTTGTAGATCAAATCGGAAGATATGTATGAATATCACATGGCAATGCGAGTTTGTTTCAACTTTTTATTTTGCAAGATTTCAACTTCGGAAAATGGGAAGAAAAGGGTATGCAAATAGTAAGAGTCAGATCAGATGACGTGACATGATTGGAAGCGGAAATATTGATAAGAACAGGAAGGAGAGTTTCAAGTTAAGGTTAGAAGTTTCAATGGTAGTGTTATGAATCAGAATTACCGAATTGAGACCCCCAACTGATAGCTTCGAAATAATGGACAGGCTACAGAAATTACAAGAATTATAGTGAGCCTTACAGTATTTTTGTATTTTTGGAACAGAAAAAGTGAGAAGAGAGTGGAGATAATCAGAATTGTAAATATTTTGGAACATTTGACAGTTGTAATGAGAGAGAAAGAGAAAACTGAAAAGTGACAAAAGGTCAGAATGGGAGGGAAAAGAGATTTATAATTGAGATGACAGGCCGATTATCCGTTGCCCCCCGAATCTTTTTCCGATGATGGGAATATTTGTGAAGCGATGAATTCATCGTATTATGTGTCAGTTTTTGTGTCATAGACTGTGTATGAACAACAAGTTTTCTAGTTTTTTTTGCCACTATACCCACAATCCAAATCCAAAATTTTAGAAGTAGAGAAACAAAATGACTGTGGTCGGAAGGGGACAGAAAGTAACGGTGTAGATCCGAAAATCCGGTCGACATTTATTTCAAAAAGAGACGGTTGTAAACATGAGGAGACATGAAAATAGGATTAACAACAATTGAAAAATAGAGTTGGGAGGGGGACCCAGTTTCCAATTTACAGTTGTTTTAGTAGTAGTTGACACAAAAATAATTGGGTCCTCCGATGAATGCAAACAGAAAAAAAAGAGAACACAACGTTTGTAAAAAAGCGCGTAAAGAGTTGCTTGTTTTTTGGTTGAATAATAAAGAAGAACCCGGGGAATGGGAGGGAGGAGAGTGATATTTTTGTGTGGAAGAGGGAAAAGTTGGAAAAGAAAATTGATATAGTAAGAACTAAAAAGTTTCAGAAGTCTAATGAAGCGTTGAGTTTTCTGGATACAGTCGTAAGCGAAAAGTATCCTTGGATAGTGGTTTGTGCAAATCAGGTATAGTATTGCCTGAATGGTTCACGAAATAAAATCACTGGGAAAGCGGAGAAGGTGAACGATGAATTGTTCAATTTTAGTACCAGTTGCTTGAATACAACATATTTCAGAACCATCTCAACTCTTTGTAATTCAGTATCAACAGTATGAGCTCTAACGCAATAAACTAGATTTTTCTTTCAATCATTTCTCTCACAAAGCTACCAAACTACATACTGGAAACAATGTAATTCCCTTCACTCTTTAAAAATCAAATTAATTTGTTCAATTTAATTTCCCTTTCTAAAGAAAACCTTGCAGTTTAAAGTGTTCCAGGAAACTTTAATTCGATTATAAATAAACTTGTTCAACTTCTAAAAAACAGAAATTTTATGAAAACTGTATTCAGGAAGTGTTAATTTTTCTGACACGTCAACTCTCTTATAAAAAAATCAACAAAAAAATGAAGAATTCAATAGACAATCTATTCAAAGCTCTAACAATACAATATCTTTTTTCACAAAAAGTTTCAAAAATGTTTTTTTCTTTCGTGTTCTTACCATAACAATGCAAAAGTTGTTGGGTTCTATTTGGAAAGAAAATAAAATTGCTTTTATCGTGATAAATGGTACTTTGATTCATCCGATTTTCATGTTTCGCTTGTTTAATTTTTATGAATACAGAAGAGGAATTGAACCGATTGAAATCCTCTTCTGAAGGTAGATCAAAAAGAAAAAACGACTCGTCACGTCATCGTTTTTTGTTTCTTTCGGATGGGTTTTTTGGTGTGGGAGGAAGAAGGAAAGAAATGAAAAAAGGTATGTACATATAGACTCGAAGTATATATAGAAAGCACAAAAAAAAGGAGAGAAAAGAGCTGTGGGTGAAGAGAGAAAGCACCTCAGATGGCGTCGTCCGCATTCTTTTTTTGAGGCTTGGAAGAGAGAAAGACGAAGAAAAAGAAGACGTCTTCTGGAGATATTTGTATATTCGGATATAGAGAGAGAAGAGTAAAAATGAGTCTCTCTTTTAGGCAAAAAGCAACAATTTATGTTCAAGTGGAGGAATGGATGAAAAATAAGAGAAGGGAAGGAAATTTCAGTTACATATAAATAGGGTTATGTTGACAAGTTTCTGGAATCAGATGGCCAAACTACAAGAGAATGTATTTGAATAATGAGTTTTTGGGTGAGAAATGTGACCGTTTTTAGAATTTATGACGAACTAAATGGGCCTGAAAACGGTTTGTTGACTTGTTGGAGAGTTTCAGAAAAATCAGAAAACATTAATAAGTGGGTATTGACAGTATTCATAACGGTACAGAGTGGAAGAAGAGAACTAGGTCGCATGGAAATTTACAGAAAATTGAACAGAAATATGGCTGAAAATTCTGAAAATTCAGGACACCTATTTCAACATTGCCTCAGATTTTAGCATTCTTCTATTCTTCTATTGGTTCTAAAAAAAAATTCATTCTGAATCAAATCCGAATCAAATCTTGTGGAGACGGGGATTTGATTGGCTGGTGAGGCCCGCACCGTCACACCAATAGAATGCGGATTTGTGGGGAAAAGTTCCAGAGAATTCCTCGTAGTAGACGAGGTTGTGCATCGATAGAATAGTGGTGGTTCGGTTCAGTGGTTTTAAGAATAGAATGTAGTGAATAATCGGTTTATTAGGTAAACCTAGCTGGGGGAACACGATAATAGAGAGCGGTGAGCGAGTCACCGTCCCATAGGTGGGGAATATGTGAGAAGTGAGTAAAGAACAAGAGCGAAACGATAGAAGAGAGTTTCGCGGGCAAATTATAACGTTCTGGAAGAATCCCGGGCGTTTCGCGCCAAGCTGTTGGCAACAGAAGTTTTGTCCAGTGGAGCGCAGTTGCATTATCGCTTCCAATCGCGAGTTATCGATTGGAGGCGATTTCCGGTGCAGATTCCACAGATTTGAGCGAGAAGTTGGGGGAGTTGAACACACAATATATTGTCAGAATTTATAGAGTAAATTCTGGCTATAAAACTAATCTCTTCGATCAGAATATAGCGCGAATTGACCCGAAGTTGATGAGCAGAAAGGTCGCGTAAATAACAACCCAGTTATGGGCGCGACATTCCGGGGGCGGACGAACCTGCTTTCCGGTTGAAGATGAGGAAAGTAGGTTGAGACCTAGGTTTGGCACATCATTGGGTTCTGACACATCATTTGGGCTTTGATATTGACACGTAAGCCTCCTTTGTTCTCGCTGGGTGTTGACCGTTCGGCGATTTCTGATAAGAAACTCTTCGTTTCTAAGACGGGTTACTTGACTTTGATCATTCCTTGTGGGACTTGGATAATTAGCGTTTGATTTAGTTAATCGAAACAACAGTTGACAGCGACAGGCATTAGTAGATGGAACGGCTGGGGAGTTGAGCGAATCTGTATTAACAGTTGAAGGATTGACCCTCTTTTCCGTTGCGCAGTTGGTGTTCCAACTCCTCGTCATCTTCGTAGTCCACCGTCTCCGTGCTTCTGACTTGGATCTTCTCCTTGTCTTCAATCTGAGGGCAGTGGGCAGTGTAGTGACGCTTGTAGCAGTTCAAGCAGTTGAGCTTCGATTGACAGTCGATGACGCCATGCTGAGTTGAGAGACAGTTGAAGCACATCACCTTGTTGGCCACCATTTTCATCTTTGCTTCTACTGGAAGACTGCACTCGTTCGCACAATGATCTGGTGCCTCGCAATATCTGCAGGGCCTTATCTTTCCTGGTGGTACGAATCTGACTTTTCTCTCCTGTCTCTGCTTTTGGTATGGTCTTTTACGCTGGGGCTGTTGGTATTCCTCGGGATGTACGCGATTTTGTCCCCTGTAGAACTCCTCTTGCTGCGACGTATTCGGTCTTCCCTGCGAAACTCCGAGTATGTCACTTGATCGAGGCCTCTTTCTTTCAGAATACCTTTCGACAGGTGCGGTATCTTCACGGCCGATTCCACCAACTCTCTTCGAATTGTGGAATCCGCTATGTTGAAGTTGCTCTTGTAGCAATTCGACTGCGTTTGCGATCTTGGTGATTGCTGCTTCAATAGCTGACAGTCTTCTGGCGTCGTTGAAGTTTTTGTCTTTCACTGACTTATCCAACTCTTTCAGAGCTCTTCCAGTAGCTTCCTGTGTTTTCTCCATAGCAGTCATTCGGCTGAAGAGTCTCTCTTCGAGCACTATGCGTGTTGATTCGTAGGAATCGATGCTGGAGCTTCTCTGGTCCCGATCCGTTCCACAACTGTAGTACTCGGTGTTGCGGGAGTGTTCTAACCTTCCCAGTACAGCCGGGAGAGCCATTTCGTTATTTGCTCCGATATTATTGAGTCTCTTCGACCCATTCGTAGTATCGGTTGCTTGTGTGTTGGCTGTAGTTCCCACGATACTGGTGATCGGGAGAGACGTGCTGTTTACTCCTAATGGGTGAACAGGTAGTGCTGGGGACAGGTTGTTTGATAGTCTTTGACTGATCTTCTCAATCGTGGACCTGACCCGTTCCGAGACACCCGCGTGGTTGATCTGCTGGAGATGAGCTTTCATTTCCTTTCTGATGGCGTCCTGCCTTTCCTGAGTTTCACCTCCTTCGCCGACTGAATGACGAAGTTCGGCTTCGAGCTCTTCCAGTCCGGGAAGCTTGTCCTTAAGAGTTTTCTGCTTCATTGCTAGAATGTCGCTTTTGAGCCCTCTCGTGTCCCACTCAAGAAGGGTGTCCGCTTCTTTGCGTTCGTCATCCGCTTTTTTCACCGTTTTTGTTGCTCTTTGGCGAAATCCTGTCAGGAAGTTCATCGTCGAGCTGGGGAATTGCTGATCCAAGTTCTGCAATGAATATCCGCTTTAGTTAGTGGATGAAACGCACAAGCGTTTAAGATGTTGGGCGATAACGAATGATTGACGACGGAAATAAAAAAGGAAAGAGTGTTTGCTCGAAAATTAAATGAGCTCGTGGCAATCCGTCCTCCATCGCTTGCATCGCTTGCATCGCACCGACGTTGACGAGTTTGAGCGTGGAGGGCTAGAAGAAGATTGTGCAGACGTCTTGGTATAAAACGTCCCTAGTTCTTCTCGGCTGAATGTTGACGTTTTGGAGGTTTCCTTGCACAGAAGGTTCGCTCCGGTTGTCGTAGCAAGAAGTTGCGAGTCGCTAGGAGCGTCGGGAGTTCTCTCTTGACCTTCTTTTCCCTTTGTGGCTGCATCGGGATGATTATTCAGCTGTGGATCCATTTGATTTGCATCCTCCTTCGCTGGGGGACGATAGATGGAAAAAGGTAACGCAATACTTTGAGGAACAGAGATCTTCTCTCGGTTCTCGCTGTACTTTGTCCTCGCTAAGCGCTATGTCGTATCCTTGTTAGGTGCAAATCTTGAGCCTATGGAAGAACTCCTTTCCGACGTTTTCCTATAGATGTTGCTTCACTTTAGAAAGATGTTCCAGTTTATGGTCCTTGTCGACCATGATGTATGCGAACTTGGAGTGATGGAGACTTTCTGGCCAACACCATCTCTTCGATGGAGCTACCTGACTTGAAAGCTTCATGCACCTTGTGATGATGACTCCGTTGATCTAATTGCTCGGGCGTATGTGGGTTCCGTCTCCCTTCAGATCCTTCTCTTTCAGCTCCTGTACGTAGTCTCCTCTTGAGGCGATGTCCTGTTAGTGGACTCAGGTTGTTTTGACTGGGCAATGTGTCCTCAAGCTGGGGATGCAGATTGACCGAATCCTGACTGTTTGTCCTAGACCGCAGGTAACGTCGACGCCGTTGAGCCTGGATGGTTGGACCGAGACTTCTGTCGGCCTGTTGCGAGTCTGTCTCACGAACTCTTCGTTCGTGGACTTGTCCGTCCTCCTTGCTGTTGTTGATAGCTTGCTGGTTGCTTCTTGACCATTGTTGGGAACCAGAACTTCCTGTTTGGATTTCCGTCCTTTATGGGAGTCTTCAACTTCGAGTTCTAGCTGGGCATCCGGAAGCAGATGTTGGCCCCTATGAAGTGTATACTGGGAAATGAAGAGCTGGGTTGTAACGGTTCGTCAATGAGTTGATAGTCGTGAGTTTTTTCTCCTTCGACTCAAAGAGTTGATGTTCCTTGCTCTTCTTGTCGGCTCGTCCTTTGACCATCACGAAGTGTTTGACCAAGTACTCGTTGAGGGAGTCGTGCTTTGGTTCCACCTCTTCGGTGATTCCATACTCCTTCGGAGAGTGGCTGTTACATGAGGCTTCTTTCCTCACTGGCTGGGTGAAAGACGTCTCGACGAGCATCTTCTCGTGATTTTTTCTTGCTTCTCGTCGTAGCTTGGCCAGTATGGACTGCTTCATCTCTCGCTTGATCTCGTTGGCTTTGTCGGCGAGATGATAGAATTTCGAGATGATCCTCTTTCTCTTCGACTGGTACGAGAAGCTGTGTGCGAGTTTTTTTTTTTACACCAGTTTGTCGCTTTTGACATCAGATTGGTTCGTGCCCTTGCCGGAATCATCTTCTGATTTCGACGACGTACCAGCTTCCTGCGGTCCGACTGGCTTTGTTGACATGTCCAGCTGGGGGATGTGAAGATCTTCTTGCTCTTCTTGATCTATTGTCATCAGCTGCTTGAAGATAAGGATCAGCTCTCCGTTGTCTTCCTTGATTCGAGATCTTGTTGAATGCATTTCTCCTTCTCCTTGAGCGTGGCAAGACAGCAAACCATCTTCGTGGCAAATCGGTATACTGCTACAGGCGCGAATCCTTGTCAAGAATCGTTCCTTGAATGTCTCCAAGTGACTGATGTGTTGAAGATTCGATTGAAGGAATTTTATTGCAATTTTTGGTGGGTCAATCGAACTGAATTTGGTCTGTTCGATGTTCCGAGTCACGTGAACTTGTCAATTTTATCTGTGGGGCGGTTGATTAGCAAGAAAGGATATTGATTCTTTCCTTTTCCCGCAGCCGCCGAACATATTGCTCCAAATTGCCATAATTACTGCGTACCGAATCCTCAATATTCGTCCCTCTTCGGGAAGAACTTGAAGATTTTCCAGATCAGAATTTGTAATTCTCCTTGTAGTTCTCGTGATCCGATTTGCTTGGGATTCCGAGGTTTCAGCTTGTTGACGACTCGAGAATCGCTCCGTCGGTTTTGAAGTGAAAGAACGGATTAACTGGGTTATCTCCGAACATCTCAAGTTTCCTCACGTAACTCTGGCCAGGTGCATGTGGTTGATGAGCTGAGCAAGATTGTCGTTGGGAAGGCGTGTGAGTAGGAACTGTTCGAGCAATCTCCAGAGCCTCTACGTGTCTGTTGCTTGCAAAGGTTCGCCTTGACAACCTGTTGTGATTCATCTTCTCTGAGAGTTGCAGTTGTCTCTGGACTCCTTGGTTCTGGGTGCTGGGGTCTCTTCGACCTTCGTTTTTATCAAAATGACACGCTGTTCCTTCCGGAGCCATTGGGTATCGTAGACGTTCCCGTAATAGTTGACGCAGCATTGTCTTATCTTCCTGTTCCAAACCAATCAAACAAGAAGATGTATTTTCGGTTTGCGATAGCGTTGCTGTGATCCCGTTCACACTGACTTGGGCTCGACTCTAGCTGTTAGTGCTGGATCAGATGCGAAACCTGATAAGGATGTCTTCTTTTGCTGCTGCTTCCTTTGTGCTTCCTCATGAGCAAGCTTTCCATTGATCTTCTCAATGGTCCGCTGAACTCTTCCCATGTGGTTTAGAATCCGTGACACTTCAGCTGAGGCACCATTTCCAGACGAGTCGATTCGTCTTGATCGCTTGGGTCTCCTTGCAGAATAAGCAATTTGTTCCTCTTGTCCACCAATGACTGTCTCTTCTCGAACGGGGATTGTTGTTTCTTTTCCTTTGTGGAATTTGCCATGAAGACTTTGTTGTCGCTACATCATTCATTCGATTCCTTAATAGACGTTGTCCGATAGACATTGTGTCTTCCGCCATTTCAGATGCGAATGATGATCGCCCAAGCTCCATGCTCTTAAGACGTTCGAGGAGGGAAGGCTGGGGATGGTCAAAACTCTTCGTTTCTTCTGCAGATGAATGATCAGTATTGTTAGTTTCCTGCACTTTGATTCGTGATTCCAGTTTGTTGAAGACCGCATCTTCATGTCCTCTTCGGACTGATACGTATAGATGTTAATGTGATGAGTTTAGATAAAATTTGAGTTGCTGTGACAGCGTGGGTGAATGGGTTGAAGCTTGCAAAGCTTTTGACGGAGATTTGTTTGATGGGTTCCAACCCGTGTGTTAGAATTTTTTGGCATTTTGGCTGATGGCTGCTTGACCGTAGTTGCATTTTGACTGATGGTTGTTGACCGTATTAGCATTTTGAATGATGGTTGCTTGACCGTAGTTGCATTTTGAATGATGGTTGCTTGACCGTAGTTGCATTTTGAATGATGGTTGCTTGACCGTAGTTGCATTTTGAATGATGGTTGCTTGACCGTAGTTGCATTTTGAATGATGGTTGCTTGACCGTAGTTGCATTTTGAATGATGGTTGCTTGACCGTAGTTGCACTTTGAGAGAAGGCTGCATGGACCCTATTAGCATTTTGAGTGACGGCTGCTTCAACCATAGGTGATCGTCCTTGTACTTGACTTGATTGGTGCAGTCTTTCAGTCCATGTCATCGGGAATGTTGACTTCGAGGAGTCCTTTCGGCACTGCCCCGCGCGTTGGGCATTGTCTAGTGGACTTCTCTTCCGTTTGATGAACTAGCGTGATTGGCCTGTCGTCCACGTCTCTTGAAAGAATCCTTGTCGTTGGTTTCTTCCTCCACCGTAAACGTATCCGTCTTTCTTTCCTCTACAAGTCTTTCCAAGTGCGATGGGGGGTCGCGTCGTATCCCTCATTCTTCTCCTTCAGAAGTATGCTGGGGGTTGATTCGAACATTGACTCAGCAGCTCAAGCAGTTAGAAATTGAGCAATACGCTTCTCTTCGAAGGTCGCACTGAGTAAGTCTTTGCATGTTCCGTCTGGTCTGGTTCTGTTTTCCACCCGTCGAACATGCTGGGGGCGGGGGTGAAACATTCCTGCTCCTTCGGAGCATCGTGCCTTTCCTTCCGGTTTCTTCGGAGTCCATAGAATCTCCATCCTCCTTTACGGTGTGGGTTCTCCGATGTCCCTTGCTGACCAGCTTGTATGCAAAGGCATTCATTTTGTTTGGATTCCTCTTCGGAAAGACATGCAGTGCGTTCTCCGTCGAACATGCTGGGGGCGGGGGTGATTTCTCGGTTTCGCTCTTCGCGTAACCTATACATTCTGGCTTTTTCCCTTGTCCCTTGAAGACCCAGCTTCAGATCAACTCTTCGAGAATTCCTTATACCTCTTCGGCATGCGGTACTGCTCGAATCAACGTTTATACGACGTTTTGGAGTGACTAGATGATGTGCTCCGGCTCACTTGATTGCGTGTGATCACCGTTGCAGGGGGAAAGATCATCATCTAGCTTCATCACTCCTTCAGTTGCGTTGTGTTGCCACCGTTCCTGTTGTTGTTGGGATTTATTTGAGGAACACCCACTTCGACTTCCGATTGAACGGCTTTTGTGGCTTCTTCAGCCCCATTCCAGTAGCTGCCTTCTCGCGGCAACTTCCGATCACTGTCTACTGCCTCCGATTGATTCTCCTCTTCGGAGAATCTGTGCAGGTTCTTCTGCGTCACTGTCATCGCTGTTGATGACCCCTTGGAGCTACGTCGTCTCCATCGCGTCCGATTTTGACTTTCTTCTTGCTGTCCACAGGGCATCGATCATCATGATGAGTTCTTGTGCTCTGCTCGGATGAAGCAGTAGACAAATGATTGCATTTGATGCTTTCGTCCTTATCGCCAGCACAACGACTCTCTTCGAGCCGAGTGCTGTCGACATTCCTCTTGAAATTGCATCATTGTCGCTAACGCCGCGAATCTCTTCGATTCGGCTGGCGAAGCTCCGCTTGAAGTTGACATCAACTATCAGAATGGCTTCTACACATTGCTCTCACACTCTTCTATTATTCGTGAGCTGGGGAGCGTTTCGCAATAATTTCGAAATTCCGTCTCATAAGCTGAATGCTCGGAAACCTGAAATTTGTATAGCAACTTACAATTACAGCGAAATCGCTCTGCTTTTGGTCCAGAAAAAAAAATTATCACATAAATTGCATCATTTCTTTTCGCCGACGACCAATTGTTAAATAAAAATCGATAATCCGCGTCATCGAGCTTCTTCTTTGGACAAAATCGGCTCTCCTCTTCGAAGAGTCGATTTTCTTTGCTTTCCGGCGAATAATAGTCGAAAAAAATCGATAATCCGCATCACCTCGGTTCTTTCTAGAAAAAAAATCAACCATCCTCTTCGGAAGATCAATATTTTTCCTTTCCCGGTCGATGCACCATGTGGAGACGGGGATTTGATTGGCTGGTGAGGCCCGCACCGTCACACCAATAGAATGCGGATTTGTGGGGAAAAGTTCCAGAGAATTCCTCGTAGTAGACGAGGTTGTGCATCGATAGAATAGTGGTGGTTCGGTTCAGTGGTTTTAAGAATAGAATGTAGTGAATAATCGGTTTATTAGGTAAACCTAGCTGGGGGAACACGATAATAGAGAGCGGTGAGCGAGTCACCGTCCCATAGGTGGGGAATATGTGAGAAGTGAGTAAAGAACAAGAGCGAAACGATAGAAGAGAGTTTCGCGGGCAAATTATAACGTTCTGGAAGAATCCCGGGCGTTTCGCGCCAAGCTGTTGGCAACAGAAGTTTTGTCCAGTGGAGCGCAGTTGCATTATCGCTTCCAATCGCGAGTTATCGATTGGAGGCGATTTCCGGTGCAGATTCCACAGATTTGAGCGAGAAGTTGGGGGAGTTGAACACACAATATATTGTCAGAATTTATAGAGTAAATTCTGGCTATAAAACTAATCTCTTCGATCAGAATATAGCGCGAATTGACCCGAAGTTGATGAGCAGAAAGGTCGCGTAAATAACAACCCAGTTATGGGCGCGACAAATCTAGATCAAACCCAAGTCAATCCCGCTTAATCATGTGAGAAAAGTAAACAAAAAATCCGTTAAATTCTGAATTTTCTCATAAAAGGGCACGAAGAACCAGTTGAATAGAATGGCTCCCGGAAGATAAACGAGAAGAAGAGGCTTCTCAGATTTCGTCTCTGCGTCTCTACGTCTCTCACACTATTTTCTCGTCTCATTCCAATGTAGTCAGAAGCGTGAAGATGCAGAAATGGCTTGCGGGAAAAAAATAAAATAAAAAAGAGAAGGGAAAGGCCTTCAATGTTTTAGGAAATCCGAGAGAGAGAAAGAGCCGTTAGGAGGGCATACATTCAGTCTGGGTCCCTTTCAGAAGGCGTGCTCTCTCGTCTCAATTATATGCTTGCTGCTTCTTCTTTTTTTTCCAATGGTCCCAGACGACGTTGACGTGAAAAGAGGAAAAAGAAAAAGAAGAAGAAGAAGACTACTCTTTCCAATCCAGAGCAACTTTTTTCGAGAAGAAACCAGGAAAGAGAGACGTTTGTGGCTAAGCCTTTTGATGAATCAGTAGACATTTCTTTCAGGTTTTCGACGGATTCTTATCTCGAAATTTTCATCTTTTCCTCTCTTTTTCATCTATTTTTGTTTTCTTTTTGTAACTGATATTTACGAATTCTGAACACAACAACACAACGGAGAATTGGAATGAAGCTTAGATAATTGGAAATAAAATAGATGACAAAGTGAAAAAAATGGAAAAATAGGAGATTTTGAAAAAAAAGTCAATTTTTGGATTGCCAGGAAATGTGCGTTTCATTCAAAGCGCCCTGAATGATTAAAGCTACTTAATGGTGTGAAGAGTCATCAAAATTAGAGAAAGTTTGTTAAAAATAGCAATCAAAACATGAAGATTTAGGTCCAAGCCCTACTAATATAGAAGATTTCCGACAATCTATGTATAATTTAATTTTCACTGAAAACTCAAAAAACAGTATCAAACTAAACTCAATTTTTCTTGATTAATGCAAAATTCGGTTAAAGAACACAATTCAGAAGATGGTAGACGAAAAGAGAAATAGAGAAGAAAAGAAGAAGAGAATAGAAGACGTCCGAATCACTTCGCGAACCGGTTTCCCAAAAACAATTCGTTGAAACACGAGAATGAATCCGTCCATTTTTTTCGGTGGCATCGGCGTTGATTTACGAGGAAAAACTGTCAATAAGCGATACGATACGGAATTTTGATGAGGCGTTTCAGAGAACGAACGGTAAAAAGTAGATGAAATGGGTGTGGAGATAGAGAGAGAACTGGTAGATAGAGACAGGTTGTAAATAGAAATTGGACGTTTTTTTGCAGAAGAGGGACGTCATCGGGAAGTGATTTATGTCGTCGAAGAGGTCAATTCAAATTCAGTTTTTATTTGAATTTTCTAGAAACTCGCAAAATTTTGATCAATGATATAAAATGAGTCAGAGAGTGAATGAGAGACTGGTCTGTATTTTTATAGAGAGGGAATTATGAGAAACAGGAGGTGAAATGACATCACTGGAGACGTCATCGTTTGAAAAAATAGCAGGAAATTCAGAAATACGGTGGGATTTCTTGTAGGGAGAGGTTTCTAATTTCAAAGTGCTCACGGAACTTGACGAATTATTTCTTGAATGATTTCAGTTTTGTTATTTAAAAAACCAAAGTTGGTGTAGTAAGAGTCGCTTTAACTTGAAGTCCGATTTTGAGAACATGCATCACAAAGAGCCAGAACGCTCCAAAAAGTTTAAGATCGTGGTTTCAGATAACGGAGAACCATTATCTCATCTGATAACTTTTTTTCCAGAACAATTATACCTGAATGAAGTGGAACAGATCAAATTTAGGTTTGAGAGTTCTGTGTGGGAGTCAGTTCAAGTAATTTATTTCTACACAATTAAAATTATTAAGCAGTTCGAAAACTCGGTTAAAAACTCAAATTTTGACTTTCCATCTGCAACTTTCATATATGAATTCCCGCTTGGTAGCTCATGAAAATTACTCTGACTGAACCTTAGAACTGAATCTTAGAGCACTGAAGCGCTCATAAAGCTCACCAAGAGCACACAGTTTGTATTCATCAACCGATCGGATCCTCAATATGAGAATGAAAACGTTTATAGTCTAGTAGTACTTTGGCAGTTTGATTTCACAGCATTCCCAACTGATCTCACGTTTTTCTCAATTTGATAGCGTTCAAAAACTAATTGATTCCATCTTCTAAATCAAGATCTCTGTTCTCTCAATAATCACTTCAATCATTCTTTGAATCGAACATTCAGTTCACTCCAAAGAATCATCAAAAACAAATAAAAAAGGAAACCTTGATCGGTTTGACCTAATGATTAATCCAAATGATAACAAGATGATTGATGAGAGAATGAGACTAGCGTGACTTCCATTTACACTCAAGGTGATTTATCACAAGTTTCCATCTTCTCTGTTTTTTATTTTTCAGTTGGAAAATCGGAAACTTTTGTAATAATTCTCGTTTCACAACTTCTCAGATAACATCTTCTATCGAGAATAACCATCTTATTATGATTTTCAGTCATTTCATTTTCAGTGTAAACGACGTAAAATTCAGATTCCACTTGTGAAGACGTCACTTCTCTGCAAAAACAGAACACCCAAAGATCGTTACTTTCAAACTACAATTGATACGTATTTTTCAGACGAAAAGGGATGAATGAAACATGGAAAACGGAGAAAAGAAGAGAAGGAAAACCCGCTTTTCCGATCAAAATACAAGAATTCAAATCACCAAGAAACCGTGTTTTTGACCTATTCAAATGATAAAGAGGGATCAAATCAAAGTTCAAACAATCTCTCGTCATATCTCTCGATTTATTGACAACTGAGAAAATGAAGTTTCCTTCATTGAGGGTTCTTTCATATCTTGGTCGAAAAGCGTAATTGGTTCTTCTTCCATGCTATCTGAAATTACATTTTAAGAGATGATTGTGTTATCAATGGAAATTGTTGTAATTTATTGTTGCACATGGAAGTAAATGAAAATTTATTCGTTTACAGAATATTGAACACCTTGAACAGAAAAATAACATTTTTCTGTAGACTTTTCGGTCGATTTAACAATACCGGGCAGCAAAATAAAATATATCAATTCACTGGTTTCGGAGGTATTCGTCGAACTTTTGGTAAACACATTTTTCGATTTCAGAAGTGAAAAAGTTACCAAGCTTAATCGAAGACAGAACAAAATCTTCTCAACGAATCTCTTTTCTATGGAAAAAAACTTTTGAAGATCCATAGAGAATCATGACAAATATCTGTAAATAATTTAGTTTCCTATTTTAATCGGTTAGAAATTGAGGCTTTCGCGCTTAAAACATTTTCAGTGTTTTCCAAAAATGTTGCTGGGAAAATGCTATTCCATGTCCCAATTCAATAACCCACCTAAAATTGTTTAGTCTTCTATGATTCTGTGATCACTTACACACGTTGGTAAGGTAATGGCTTGTTAGGGGTCCACACTTTGACCCCGTTTTTCTCGAATACCAGGCCTCGAGAGCAAAAACTGAATTTATATTTGAAATCAGCGTTTTCTCAGCTTTCCAATGATATAGGTCACGTCCCATAACTCCATACTGACTCGGTGACCTTCCCTAGTAAGAATTCTATCAACGTTAGATGTATTCTTATTTTGTTTCAGAGAACAAGCATGAATCAGTCAACCTGAAACAGCTGAAAAATTTTAGTGACATTATTCGGACGAGTTTTCTTCCGTGTTGAACTAAAATTTTATTGGGAAACAACTAGAATTACAGATCGAAAACCTCAAATTTGAGCTTCGACCCACAACTCTCAGACCAACAGACTCCATAATGTATGCATCAAAGTGCGAACATTGTATTTTGTTTGAGAATCTCCAGAAACAATTCGACCTCCACTTTTTCTTCTTTTTTCTTTTCATTTCGGTTCACTTGTACTCCTCTTTTGATCGAACAACGTCATTGTGATAACCTCCGTGTTGTATAGTTCAAAGCGTCATCATGATCTCTCCCTCCAAACACTTTCCATTTATATTTGGAGAGTGTTTTTCGGTCAAATAAGGAGGGATTTATGTGAGAAATAAAGAAATGACGAAAGAGAAAAACAGAAAGATCAAAAGAAAATGAGAGAGTAGTCATGGAAACGAGAAATAAGGAGCCAGACGATGAATATAATCTGAAGGAGGGAGGAGGGAAGAGGAAAAGAAGAGAGCATATATATGCTCATTCAGAAGAAAAAGTGATAGGGAAGACGGCGGCGGTGGATGATGTCTTCTCCTGAAAATGCAATATTAATATGTCGAGTTTGTGATGATTCGAATGGTCAACCACATTATGGAACCATCTGTTGTCCGTGAGTTCTTTTTTTGAAAGTTTTCGAGTAGTTTCATAGGAAGAGGTCTAGCAAATTTTCAATCTTAGTTGCAAAAAATAGTCTCAAAACATCTTTTGGCATCTTTTGAAACTCCAAAATGTGCTAGTTTAACGAAATAAGATTGCTTTGTAAACAAACTTGAAGGTCAATTCATACTCTTTAAAAATCTTGGTTTTCATTGTCTTTCTTCTTTTTTTCTTAACAAAACCGGATTATGAACATATTTTTTCATTTTGCTCCGCTTTTGAATGACCTGTGTCGTTTTCCCCTGATCTCTGAATAAAAATCGAGTTAATTTCCACTGAATACAATTACTTGGAATCGAGTCTGAAAGGAAATACAATAGAGAGTAAAACTATAGACTATGAAAATGTGTTTTGTCTATACGTATTCTGAGAATTGAGGTCTCTGCTTGAAACAGAATCCCTGCTATTACAGTGATTTTCCAGAAGCTGCAAAGGATTCTTTCGTCGAGTGTACATGTCTGAAAAGAAGTTTGAATGTTATCGTGGAAATATGTGTGTAATTCAAAAAGGAACTCGTAATATCTGTAGAGCTTGTCGGTACAAAAAGTGTCTTCAAGTTGGGATGAATGTTAAAGGTAATTTATGAAAACACAAGACACAATCCCTTCGAAAAAAAACAATCTTATCCCTTCAAGATATCCGCGGAAAGTACACCTCACCAAGCACGGATTGCGAGGTATCGAGCTCCGCGGAGAGCACTCCAAAGAGTTCAAAGGACACCGAAATGGGCGTGGCCGAGGCGATGGAGATGGCACAGGTTTATATGAATTTGGAGAAGTGAGAGAAGGAATTTTAGATGAAATTTTGGAGATTTAATGTTTCAGATACTGTGAGAATAATTATTGCGAATCGAATATGTGCAGAGAGGAGGAGAATCAACTAATAGATCGAATGTTGGGTAGTAATGTGCTGGATTTGATTCAGAAAACGTCACCGCAGTGTCCACGTTTCAAAGTTAGTGGATGGTTCTAGGTTTCCAGAACTCGTGTATTCTTTTCAGAGAGAGTGGAAACCGTTGGAAATCTTAAATTTCGAGAATTTCTGTAGAAGTTGGTCTAGATCCATTGTTCATTTTCTGGATTTTGCAACTCGATTTCCTGTCTTCAATCAACTTTCTCCAACTGATAAGGTACCCATCTATACCTCTCTTAAATTTCAAACTTGATTCCAGCGTGCGTGGTTTATCAGTCGTCTTGCTCCTTGCTCATTCCTCACAATGGCTTATCAAACAAGAGTAGAAATGTGTGAAGGTCTTCTTTTCGGCTGTTCAAATGTCTATCCATTGAAATCTGATCGATGGATTTCAGTGGAAGATGAACATTTGAGATCTCTTTTCTCTTCAATTACAGAGACAATGTTTTCATTTGTAATATATCCAATGATGAATCTAAAAGTCACTGATCTGCACTATTCACTTCTCAAAGCGTGTGTTTTCTTCTCAACAGGTGAGAACTTTTCCAATATTTTCTCTGTTATTGTCTTCATTTTTTCAGGAATTGTGGTAACTTCAGTGTCCGATAAGGGAATGGAAATAATGAGAAATGAGTACACAAAACATAAAAATGCACTTATGAAATTGTTGATGAATGGGGTACGTATTTTGTGTGTGTCTGATCGAATTTTAATTCGATTTTCTTCTTTTTCCAGGTGGAAACTTTCAGTGAACAAACAGATATTCTATTCCAAGTCCAGGACGTACAGAATGCTTTGGAGGTAAGGAGTTAGAAAACAAGTACAGAAAAAAAAGAAAGTGTAAATAGAGAGTACATGAAGTATGGTTGTTGCAATTGAGCTCTGCCGAAATCGTCCTATTCGGTGGAGCGCATTTGTAAGAGCAGTACCGTGCTAATAGCTGCTATTCTCTATAGTCCGGAGTGTCATCATTCTTCCAAAAGATAATCAAAAGCCTCCTCTCAAAATAGAATGCTTTTTTCCAAAATCACAAGAACTTTCATCTGATGAAAAGAGATTTCGATCATCCGCTTTCATCCTCATATGATTTCAACTTTCGAACGAGATTCCTAGGATTTTAACTCAAGACACATCAGAAGAAATAAGACGATTATTGATCATTGAAATCCCTTTTAGTGCTTTTTAAATGATTAAAATCACGAGCAAAAGCTCAGGATTGTGAGAGAAGGATCTATTTTGCAACTGATCGGATTCGGGTTCCATCATTTCGAATAAGACTTTTTGAAGCTTCCGAACGAGATTGAGACAGCAATCAGAAGAGATTTTTGATAGTTACCGTATTCAAACGCCTCCATTTTCTGATAAATTGTGAACTCGTTGTTTACGAATAGATCAAAAGACCAACGAGCACCGTCATAAGTAGAAAACAGTGATTCGCCCACTCCCTTCCTCATCTGATCTCTTAATCCAGAAACTTCTTACGATGGTTTTTGTTCGTTTCATGAGTTTCAAAATCTATTTTCCAGTCAACAATCTTAAAATACTTTCAGCGCGTCTCAGCCCACTTCGATCAGGAAATTCAATATTTTCATCTGCTGGGTCTTCCGATTGTGAAAAAGAATCTTCTCGTAGAATGTCATATCAATAAAGTTTGCTAAATCAAATCATTTTTGAATTATATTAGTAGTTTTGGAATAAATTTTTTCAATTTTCTTGGATAGTTCAATTTTGCCATATAAGGTCTGAAAGTGAAAAAAAGAGTAAATAATGGCAACAGATACCGATCATGCGGAAACAAGTGAGAATCAGTTTACAGTTGAACACGAAACTTTGTTCTCTATAGAAATCGTTCAACTTCTCAGACAACCAGGAAGCCATCAATATTTTACGATTTCGTATTCAATCACGGCGTTGATCAGTTCGTTAACAACTCTTTGTACGAAGTCTCTAATCATAAAAATGATTTATTGAAGAAAATTACACTGAACATTTCTGTTTTACGTGACTTGACTTTGATTCTGTTTGTGGATCTCACGGTTGAGATCCACAAACTAAGGCTTTGAAGGGGACGCCCCGCTATGACTTTTATTTTTAAAATTGGCAACGGAAAAGATGGCTTCTGGAACTAGACGATTCACCGGTAGTCTAACGGTAAATCTTCCAGTACCGTATGTCAACCATAAAAAGCTTTGTGAAAATCTGATTCTGATTCTCTGGAAAAGTGTTTCTTGTTCCATAATGTTATCGATAGATGGTCAGTCTTTTGACCAGATACACTTGAAAATCTCTCTCGTTTGCCGAACATTTCAAGTGGATAGGAGTCTCTCTCTCTCTGGATATCACATACCAATGTTTTCAATATGTTCACTTTTTCTTTGTTTTTCTTTCTCTGATTTCAATGAATCAGATAATTATGTTTTTTTCGTGAAAACTGTCATCTCAAATGCATTTAGTACAGTGCCTTCAAAACATCTTGAATTTCTCAACACAACAATTTCAATTACGTGAAATTTGCATATTGAGTCATTAATTGTGTAGAAGAGAAAGGGAGTAGACAAACAGACCCAACTCCCACCCTCTTTCCAAATTTGAATATTCCGAAACGAAAGCCGTCACGGTGTCGAGTTACAGCCACTTGGTGACCATTTGATAGAGTGAGTGAGTTGGAGAGACGCAGAGAAAGGGTGTTCAGGAGAAACTCTATTTCAGAACTCGACACTCTTTTATTTTGACTTTACGATTCAAACAAACGGGTCCGCTCCAACACATTTAGTCACTTATTCAATGAGTTTGACCAGTCATTTGGTACGAAGAGAACTATTTTCAGTTCGATTTCTGAGAATTGTTACTGTTCTGAAATTCCAAAAATTGAGTTATGAGATTGTCAAAATAGAATTTCCTACCTTGGTTTTCCTAGACTGTTTTCATAAAAGAATAAGTGAAAGTTACTCAAAAGAGACCGGACAAAACAACTAAGTTTTTTAGAAAATTGCCTTTCATCGTCTTCTAGAGCATCCGCTCGCTGGTGCATAATGTATGTAGCTAGATTGCGGACTTTCAAACTCCGGGACCTATTCAGATACTGTTCCATATACTTTAACTGTATATGTCATGAGTTTTTTCCTGTCTAGTTTATGTTCTGATCTACCACAATTTCCCATTGATCCATTTGCCAAATGAATCCATGAAATATCATTCTGCTCCTCCCTTTCAATTCATGACACAAACTGTATCGACTCCTTCTTCTTCCTTATTTCCGCCTACACTTTTATATCCTCTCTTTCTATGATTTCATCCATTATTTCCTTTCTCTAAATATCTTTTTCTCATCCAATGTCTCTGGGTAGACTCAAGGCAAAACGGCTTTTGTATTTTTGCGATTACACTTTTTTTGCCTGTTGACGAGAGAAGAGATGCACTGTTTGAGCAACAAGAGAGAGCTCGAGCTCCTCCTTCCAAAAGATTCTTTGTTTTTTGTGCTTGCTTGTTTGAGGTGTCTCTTTTGTGAAATGCAACTTTTTTTCGCATTTTACCTATAGAAGAGGGGAATTGTAGGCGGAAAAGACGCGCCGCACTTTTCGTGAATTCGATACTTTGTCGAGAAGTGAGGAAGCGGATTTTGGAATTAGAAAGTCTAGGTTTCGTGGTTTTTTTTCGAGTTTTGATCTTACTTTTTAGGGAGAATACGGTTTATTATAATCTGATTATCAGTGTAACTTCACGAACTTCATCATCAGAGTTTTGAGACAACTGGTCTTCCATGAAGTTGTTCTTCATGGTATTCCAGAGTGTATTGATCTCCCAGGAAAGAATCGGTTCTAGAATTCAATCAAGATACCGTTACAGATTAGTTAGAGCTATAGAAATATAATTTGAAACCAGCTCGTTCCTTGGATATACAGATTTCGCTTTTGGAATATTCTTCAAAATGATTCATGATAATTATACCGTAAAATCTGTAGTAGAGGCGTGTCTAGCGGTGTCTGTTCGCATATCTCGGTTCCCAAAGGAAATATCAAAAAGCTGCTAATTCTAAAAATATAGCTTAATATTCATAGAACATTTCTTTAGTTGAAATAATGTTCATATCTCTAAAGGCAGCCGAGATAATATGTTCCAAACTCTTGCTAGCGGGTGCGCCTCAATCGCAGGTTTTAAGGTCGTTTAAAAAACTTTACATTTAAATTTTTAAAATCTGATTCCGCACACATTCAGTTTACTGGACCACCACATTAGTCCATCCTCATTTCGTCATTGTACCACTCATTCCACTCTCTATTTACTTCTAAAAACCATTGAACCCTATCGTCATCTCTCCCTTCTCCCTTCCTTTTCATTTTCTTCAGCTTCTTCCCAAAATAAGTTGTACAAACTTTATAATCAAGCCGTTGATTCATCGTTGTTTCATTCATTTGACTCCTCCGTTCGTCCATAAATTATCTCTTCACCCAATTGGTTCCTTACAAGTGTCTCCATCGGCTTCTCCTTCCCCTTCTTCTTCTTCTTCGTTCATCTGATTTTATCTCAATGACAATTGGGCAAAGAGCAACCAACTTCCGCAGAGGGCAAATACTTTTGAGGTCCCTTGAGCAATTGACCAATTTCTATTCGTTCCTTTCCCTCTCTTTATTAGTTTTGATAATCGGGAATAAGGACCCTCTAGAATAGATTATTGCACAAATAGATGCCTACTGTATTCTCTTTTTTCTCTTTTTTCTCACCTATCTTTTTATTTTTCTCTTTTTGTGTAAAAAGCGACCGCCCGAAAGACATACGTCAAAGGGAATGAATAGGTCAAAAATGAAAGGTTCCCACGATGATGCACCACTATTTGAGATTGATGGCATCGCAAAAAAAGAGAAAGCAAGCAAAGAAACACTACCCTTTTCAATCGGTTTTTTGAATTGGCCTTGACTAATTCATTTGTTTGAGCAGAATTATGAAATCTGTGATGAAATTTCGAATGGTTTTCTTTCAGAACTTTTATTACCTTATGAATTTCGTGAAAGCTTACAGATTTACAGTATCAACCAAATAATGATTTCCTAGTTTTTAGTGGAAATCCGCTAATTTGGAAGTCTATCACAGATTCTAACTTCTAGAGCTTCATTTGTGAAGGATCCGTGCAAAGAAGATTTTATTTAAGTATGGAGATCTTATTTTGTTCTATACATTCTACATAAATTGGGACCATAAGACTATCTGAGACGCTGTGATACACTCTCTAATTCAGAAATTTCACACTGACAGCAGTATAACGAAATCTGAAATCTTGCTGAGAATCGAAGTAAGAACTTTGAAACCAACTTTGAAGATGAATTCAACAGGATCATAGCTCAACACCAAACAGTTCTGAAAATAAGAATTTTTCAGTTGAAATATCTAGAATCCTTGTGTGGAATTCCGCTGACCTGTCATCTGAAATTTAAATTCTTGAGAGACTGAATTCTTCAAAACATCTGAATGAAGAGATCTCTGAATCTTCTAAATCCATCTCAACTCTTCAACTTCTGACCATCAATTATGTACCTCTCTCAGATGGTTGTCATTTGTCATCGTCTTCTTCTCTTCTTCGTTTTCTCTGATTTCATATTTTGTCTGTTCGCTATTTACTCTGTTCTTCCGTCAATCTATCATGTTACAAGTCATGAAACCCGAGATGGACATTGCTTGTGATCAGCCCAAATTTACTCAATTTTAAACAAATTTGGACAATTCATAAAAAATTACACATATTCAGAGGGAAACCGGGCAGGATACCTGGCAAACACCATCTGAGCTAACAGAATAGAATACATATAAACTGTTTCTTCTCTCTGCGTCTCTTGATCTCTATGTGTGCTCGTCAAGAGCCATCTAAAGCCACCTGCATACAGAAGCCGCCTTTTCTGCGTCTCTCATCTTCACAACACTATTTCTCCTGTTCCCCTCTCTACCGTTCAATGTAATCACCGCAACTGCCGATGACTCTTTTCTCTTATTCACCGCTCTCACACGTTTATTATAATTTTTGTGTATTTCTAACTTTGATCACTTTTTGATTTTATTGGAACACGATACAGTTCAATCAAAATAACTTCTAGTTTCTATCGTACCGTACATCTCTGAAATGCTCCGAACATTTCACATTTAAACTTGAAACCTTCATGTTTTTCCAGTTTCGAAAATTTCTCATCCATATTTTTTTCTTACAAAGAACTTTAGCATAAGACAGTTCGTTTCAAAAATTTGAATGCACCGTTATAATTACGAAGGCTCTCTACTTGATCCAATTGTCTTTTAGAAGTCAATGAGTGGTCACTCCTTAAGCAACACACCTCTAATTACTCTCCATTCTTCTTCTTGGCTCCAAAACCACTTACCATTTGTCACCTCCTTCTTTTCCTTCTTCTCGTTCTTCTTCTTGGGTCTTACCCTTCGTTTTCTACTTCTTCCCAAAATGTTGACATAGTGCTCCTCCTCCTTCTGCTGTCCACGCGGTGCCCTTCTAATTTGATTCTCTTTCTCAAAATACGTCTGATTAACGTATAAGAAGACGAAGAAGGCATTTCGTTTCGCACCCCGAAAATTTCGGAAGAAGTGTTGTGTGGTCGAAATGAAGGAGAAGCCGCAAAAGAATTAGAATAGGATGAAAGAAGAAGAAGAAAAAGGGTCCGATCGAATTGGGGGAGGGGTTTAAAGAAAAAGGAAATGAAGAGGGTGGGAACAACGAAAAAAGAAGAAGACGGTGTTGGTGGTGATAGAAATGAAAAAGTGTCAGAAAAAGCGCCTTTTTTGATCCATGGAGTACTGTATCTGTTTCGGAACGTTTTTTTTTGCAAACTTTGAAATTCAATATCACCATATCCGTAGCCCAGAAGATTCTTATCTTCACACTTTGTCTAATTTTATTGTCCAAACGTTGTCGAAAGTTTAAGGTATTTATTTATTCAGTCGGACTAGAAATTTCCTGTGAACTCATGTTTTGTACTGTAGAAGAACGTGCAAGTTTTGTAGAACTTTCCAGTTAGCTACACTGTCTTCTAACTTTCGAAATATTTCTGAAACTGGAGGTCAAGAAGGTTACTGTAAACTATTTGGTACAAACATCCCCTAACTGAAAACCGGAAGTACTGTATCTATGCACAATCCGGAATCTAAAAAAATTTGGAAGAGAGACTAAAATCGTTTCGAACAATTCAAAAAGTGAAGAGAGATAGAGTGTAAAAAGCGGAAAAGCAAATAAAACAGGAAACTGAACCGTTTTCTGTTTCGCCCTCTTTTCCCCCCAAACTCTAGACTTTCTCCATATTTTTTTGGGTGCTTTTTCGTTGATGCAACTCCTTACAGAATTCAATTATATTATGCGTACTGGCATACTTGACCAACCAAAAAAAAACGGCATGAGAAAAAAAAAGTTGTTAGAGGAGACGAGTGGGGGGGGGGGGGGGGACCCAAAAAAATGTTGTTGTGTTGTTGGGTGCAATAAATGGTTGTGGAGATGCTGGTTGGTGTCGTCGTTGTGTGAAAAAGCGAGAAGAAGAAAAAAGGAAGAAGAGCCGAAAAGATATGCGACTGAGATTGTCGCCGGGAGCAAGAGAGCAAAAAGAAGAAAGAAGAAGATGGGGTCTCCATACTTTTGTGTGGCGACGCCTTTTTCATTTCAATCGTCTCCAGAGACTTTCCTCCGTTTTTTCATTCATTTCCACCTTTCCTCTCTTCATCGAAAAAAAAGTTGAAAAGAGTCAACAGATTTGGATCTGTGGTGACTCCTTGTTCTTATTCAATCGCATTTTATGACCATCTGTCGCCGTTTGGCACGTCTTCTACTCACTCATTTAGGTCCCCCTCCTTCTCCTATTCTTTTCTTGTCCTTTCCCGCCACATTAGCCTTTTCTCTCTTTTTTGATTGCATTCGTTTTGGGGTGTTGGTGGTGGTGGTGAGAGCTATTCTGGAGTATTTCTTTTTTGGAAGGGAGAAGAAGAAGACGTTTATGTGATTGTTTCTCTATTTCAACACATATTAACAAGTCGTTGACAACTCAACTTTATTGCCTTTTCTCTTGTTTCTCTTTTTTTTGGATTTCCGGCAGTGTTGATTTCTTATTGTCTGAAATTCTTCTGAATTAAAACTGGGACTGTTTTACATATTTTGTTTGAATATAACTATAAGTCTCTTCAATTTTCCTCGTTCAATATGGTTTCTACAGTTAGAATCTGTCTAAGCATCAATTTTCTTTTTTTCCCTTTTAACTTTCCAATTTACCAACCTTTTTTGATTTCCGAATTCTACATAATCTCAGTTTTTCCACAATAAATGTTCGGTTTATTTATTGCTTCCACTAGAATACTACTCATAAATCTTTGGTTTCCTGTTTGATTGGAAGACTGAGGAAACCAATTTTCCTTTCTATTGTCGCTACACGATTTTTGGAACTGTGCTCCACTGAAATTCTCTAGATAGTTACAGTAAATCGGGGGAGCGAAGTTGCGAAGTTGTGAAAACTGTGCTTTGCAAACTCAAACTTCTAATTTTAAATTCAAAACTTTTGATTGGAAATTTCTGTAATCTTCTAAAACTTCAACCATCCTTTTCTCCATATTTCCGTTTCATTCCCTGTTCCAATTCACCCCGTATTCACATGATTTCCATTATTTTGAATTCCAATATTCAATTTTTTTTGTCTTTGTCTATCTGATTCTTAGTCATCATAATTCCAAGTTCAAAATTTGTTATGAAATCCTGAACCAGTTTCTGTCAAAATTCGAACCCAAAATTAGAGAATTGTATTTTCGTTCATCCAATCAGTTGTTCTCCAATTCAATTAAACCTCTTCTCCTCTTTCCGTTCTTTTTCTTCTTATTGCACCTGTTCTTTCCAATTATTTCTTTCTCTTTTCTCTTCTCTTACTCTCTCTTTTTTTTCTATTCTGAATCCTCATTGAGTTATTGGATTGAAGCATTGAGGGTGTCGCAACGACAGTTAATCAGGTTATGACTCGTTGTGTTCGGTCTTCCGATGCTAATGACTAGTTACCGAACACCCCGTCTATTCTCTCGTTTCCCATCATCCAAATATATCAACAAATCCGATTGAAAAATGGCCGACTGACCGTCGCCTTCTCTACTCCAAACGCCCATTCAAAAAATCTCTGTTTTCACATGAATCCCTTTACCCTGAATCCTGGTAACCTTGGAATTAATCATTCTCATGTTTTTTTGAGAATTTCGAAACAGTTTTATAATGAATCTCTTTCTCCGTATTCTGACAACATAATACTTTACAAAGTTCCTTTTTCTTCTTTTTTCAGGAGATTAGTTATATGTTTTTTGGGAATTTTCGTAAGTTTTTGACACTTTTTTGAATAAAAAAACGTTTTGGCAGTTATTACCGTAAGTATTACCGTAAACCTTCGCAAAAAAGTTTTTCGATTTCAGAAGTTGAAGTAATTTCCAGTTGAAAATTATCAAATTCCGTGTAAGTCTTCTTATAAATTACGAATTCAATCGCATTAATTTGCTATTTTTCTTTTTCTTTCTTCTTTTCTCTTCTTCAAAAAACCAATACCATTTCAACTGAATGAGAGAGAAACCGCTTTCTCAAAAAACCCTTCAAAACCATTTTTCCCACGGTTTTTCTCTACTACGACGAAAGAAAAAAACCATTGAATAGATCCGTCATTCACCAATTTTTCATCGTTTTTATGAGTAGTAAATGTCCAATTGAGGAGAGAACATCTGCTAGCATTTTTATTGGTTTTTGAGGAGAATTTAGTCATTTTCTTAGGTCAATTCCATTTTGGGTGTCTATTTCAAGTAGTTTTAAATGTCTAGAACCCGAAAATAATATTCAAATTCTCCTCGACGATACTCCTTACCAACCGTACCAATTCGTACTAATCCGCCCCTTTCTGCCACGTCATTGATCTGTCTGCGTCTCTCTCTCAATCCAATACTATATCTCCTCTTACGTCATCATGTCTCCATGAATCAGTCACCTCGAGTTCCCTCTCAACCTTTCCTTGAACATTAGAATTTTTACCCGTTCATTTTCTTTTCTTCCTTCTCATTTCCCTCGACAAGTTTCCCTTTTTTGAAAATACTTGTGCTCTTTTATGGATGAGCATGTATATGTGATGTGTAGTGAAGAAAAGAAAGAATCCTTCCGTCTCCTTCTACTACTTTCCTTCCAAACCATCTCTCTCTATTTCTCTTCTATCTATCCCCCCCGTTATTCTGTTTTTTTCCGGTGATCTGTTGGCGCCTCGTTCGTCTTCTAATTCGTTTTCGGCCCACTTGTCATGTCCTTTTATCTCGTTCGTCTCAACAATTCACCCCCAAAACTTTGGCGCCATTGGTTCCTCTTTTGTCCCGTTAGACACCTCCAAACGGAGAAAAAGTGAGAGAAAGAGATGGAGAATATAATTTGAGGTAGTTACCAAATAGCTGTTCTTTTTCATGCCACCTTCTCCTCAGTTTCTCTTTTTGTTTATAGGAAAAACTTTGGCTCTTGAAACTTCATTCCTTCTTTTTTAGAGTTTTTCTATCGTATTATTTCTCATCAGTACAAAATCTTAACCAACAAAGCCACCCGGTTGAAAAGTCAATTAGTTGCTCCACCCCTTTCTGAAATTTCTTTCTGATCGATGTTCTTTTTTTCTCCTAGATAGTAATCGAACACTCCGAAAAAAAAAAGAAATAAACAATTTTGTTTTGAAATCTCGAAAATCTCTGACTCATTTCGTTTTTTTCCAGTGTTTCAACCCCTCCCGTTGCATTGTTTCCTCTATTTCTCTTTCTCTCTCTTTGTCATTCGAAAAGCATGAGTCAAATCATTTTCTGATATCCATCAGTGTTATTTTATCTTTTCGTGATGGGTGGCAGTCGACCGTTCGTCTTCTGTCCTTTTTGTTTTATGACCGACCCTCTCTACCCGAAATCGGACACGGGGAGTCTCTGCAGACAGATATTCCTTTTTCTGATCCTTTTTCTTTTCACCCATATTATATCGATACATCAGATGAAAGCCACTCTTTCTCTGTACCAACTTCCACTTAATAATTCATTCTTTTTGATGTTCTTTCCACTACATTGGCGGCGTTCCAAAAGCAAGATCGATGTGTTATGAATAATGAGAAGAGAAAGAAGGCAGCTTTTGAAAACTGCCAAATTTCATGACCTCTCTATATGGCTTACACTCATTTTACGACCTTCTTCCGTGACACTGAGAGTAATGTGAAAGAAAAGAATTTCGAGAAATCTGTCCGATCGACTTAGCACAATGTGCCGGAAGTGTATAGCCTTCTCACCAAAAACTAGTTATTTTTTCTTCTCTTTCTGAAATTTTTTTGTTCCAAATTTCAAGAAATTTTACCGAGTTTTAAAATGATTAATATATTTTACACATTCTTCTTTGATACACATTTATTTACTGGAAACATTCTCTAGTTACATTTTTTGCATATTATCATGAAAAATTGTCAAAATTGCGAGTAGTTGGAGAAAGTTAGGAATTTACAATTGGAAACAATGTTACAAGCTTTTTTGTAAGAAATTATAGATTTTTGATATACCAAGCCAATAAGTTAAATGAGAATCATCTAATAGTAGGATCTCCGCGTGTTATTATGATTCGATAACAGTGTGATTCCATACTGATTCAGCGTCTGATCACCATATTGATTCAACGATTGAGCGTAACTGGCTTCAGAATTCTCCTTGTTCTCTTCATCATTTTGAACATTATATGTGATTTCTTGAATTTCTGACTCTGCAGACATTTGAACTGAGCTCCGTGTTCGGGATTTCTCGCGATCATCACATGCTTTCTTCTGATATTTCTTTTGATCGTCGGATAAATTCTCATCAATTCTAGCTTCTTTGCGTTCACTTTCACTTGGATTGTTTCTTTCGTCGATTGTGCATCGTCTTCTATTCGAGGCACGTTCATCACGATGATCTCTGCCGCTTCGCCTTCTGGATCTATCATCCCTTTCGTATGTAGAACTACGTCTTTTATCAGAGAGAGGTAGATAGGAATCCACTTGATATTGAATGCGCCTGCGATTTCTACGATAAGCCTGTAAAAACTATAATTTTGCACGGAAACAAACGAAAATAAGTGTTACCTTTGACTTGAACGGCGAACTCCTTCTAAATATTCTTCCTGTTTTTTTCTGCGCATTTTTCTCGTCCTTCACATCATTCAGTCTTGCATCTGATCTTAATGATTGCGTCAGAAACGTGGTTTTTGATGAAGTATTGGCATATATCCTGTAAATTCCTTCCGAAGGCATTTCGTGTTGCTGTGGGAGTGGCATATTACAGAAACCGGTAACGGGAAGTATTTTAAGATAATTTTTCGTGGAATTATCGAGAGAATGAGAGTCGGATGCACGGTTTTCAGTAAGCTCCGATAGTTCTCGTACTTCATTCGAATTTGAGTTATTCCTCCATTCTGTTTGATTGTCCTCTAACCTCGAGCTCCCTGAATGTTGAAATGTTAACTTTTGAAAATAAGCGATGATCTCACTAGTTGTAATTTGATATGCATTATTATCTGCAGAAGTTGAAGGTTTGCACATCTCAGCGAAAGTAACTCGGTATTTCTTTCGATTCATCCTGGAAATGGCTGTCGATAAAATCCCTTTCTTCTGAAAAATGACAGTAATTTCTTTTAAATAAAAAGAGTAAGCATACCGTGTTTGATATAAGAGGTTTTCCACCTTTCACCGAAGAAGTCGAAACTGGTGGATAACGATTCGTCAATATAAATTTTTTGGAATTCTTTATGATTTCCATCGTTGCTTTCGTTGGCGGCATCTCTTCGAAATATTGAAAATTTAGAGATTTTCGAAATTGTGATGTAAAAACGACAGCTCTGAACGAGGAAAAATGAACCTGTTGCCGAGAAAGTCGCCAGTCGTTTCGCGCTTCTCTATGCGCCTTTAATACCGTACTGTCCGCGAAAATTCTCTGAAACATATGTTTAAACATTTATTGTTCCCTAATAATATTTAACAAAATCAACTCTGAACGTTTTCCTCCATCGTCTTCTTATTATTTTCTCGATGAAACTTTTCATTATCGCTGAAAGCTGAAAATGGTAGTTTGCATGCAATCACAGTTTGCAAAAATTTGCTTTCGTTACAATTGCAAGTTTTATATTCTATGTTATTCTTAACCATATTTTGACCTAATGCCTTCGTAAAAGCCATTCGTGTTCTTTCATTCTTGTACTACCCACGCATACACGTCGAATAGGTGACATCTCGTGCGTAGAACATTGGAGCAATAAAAATCGAGTAGCGTGACGCGAACGCATTCTTTCTCTCCTTCATCCAGAAGACACGCGTCCTTGAAGGCGTCCATTTCTGTTTTCGAAGCGAGCTCGCTTTTTGTCCAGATTGCAAAAAACCGAAAGGCGCCTACCGGTAAAGTACAATTCCATCGGCTGCGCAGATTGTGTCGGTTGCGGACTGTCAACGAATACACACGTCTATCACTCCGTTGACTTCTTCTCCTCCCGCCTTTTCTCTTCAATCGCATTCTCTTTTTTGCATGTATCTCTTTTCACCTTTCAGTTGATTATTAATGTCCAACAAAAGCTAAATTCTATGATTCAACTGTTTTATTGCTGCACAGTGACAAAAACTCTTGAGAAATACGAATTACAATCGTCCAGTTCTAGCTATCAACTCCCCTATGTGAATTAAGGTTGAATCCTACAAAAAATGATCGAAATCATAAGAAAACATAAGAATCTTCCATCGTTAATCCCGTCAAAACTGCTTCCTCATGGTCACTTTTTCGGTCAGCGGGGTACATTCCCATGAATTCTCGCTTTTTTCATTTGCATAATCGGAAGAGAACCTAGACCAAATAAAGACTTCTTTCTTCTTTTGGTTTTCTCCTAATTCTTTTCATTTCGCACTTTTCTCTCTTATCGCCCTTTCTAACCTAATTTTTGAATCTCAAAGTAAACTTCTTACTGTAACTCGCATCCCTATCTTCTTTCTGAATCGCCATGTACTTTCCTTCCTTTCGTCGAACACTTTTTGTACATTACATGTTCCCGATGAAATTCTTTTGTCGCTTTCTCACATTTCAATATTTCTCGATTTTTATGAATCATCAAATCGTTCCGATTTCCAGCATCGAGCAGCACAACGAACGAATTTCGACGCGATTCTAGATCACGTCGGAAGACACGCGAGCGAGATGAGGAGCTTTATTTTGCTCCTTCTATTCTCCGGCCATCTATCAGCAGGTATATAACATAAAAGACGTAGTAAACGATAATCTATCCGTCGTTTCTCTTTCGAAAACTGTTTGATTGACGATTCGTTGACATTTTGACAGATGATTGCAACATCATTTTACGCCCATTTTTGTTATTGAAAGGGAATATTCTAAAAATGCGGTAAAAAAACAAACAAGAAACGACTAAGAAGTTCGATAACTATTTTTCATTGAACAGATATTTGACAGAAAACGATTTAATCAGAGATCACTTTGTCTAGTCACAAGAACCGCAAAATATTATAGTTTAAAAATTGAAACAATCGGTATATTTTTCCAGGCAACGTCGACTGGTCGGTAATCGAAACTCCTCCACAGTTTGTGCACGACAAAAATGCGGACACCGTCTTCTTCAAAGTGGAGAAGAGTGGGATGAGTGATGAATCCGCAAAAAATACGCCTGGAAATTTGCTCGAACAAACCATCCATTGTCTAGCCAATGGAAATCCGAGACCATCGTAAGTTCTTTAATATTCTCTTACTTGAAATTTGACAAAATGAGAATCCGTCATCAAAAGTTATCGTCGAACATTCAATTTTTGCAAATCTGGATTATTTTGGCTCACGCAAAGCAACAGTTGATCGACTTTCGATATGAAAATCTTAACGGAATCTTATTTCCAACTAAAAAATTTCAGATATCGATGGAAAAAAGATGGCAAGTCATTCCTTCCTTCAATGTTCCCAGAAAAGGTCGTTCAGAAACCAGGAGAAGGTGAGATTTCAGTTCGCGCACAGAACGCGAACTATTTTTGAGAGTTTATCGACATTTTGTCTAGAACTTTTTAAGTTTTATAGTAAATTTTTTTGAAAAGATTCAATATAAATCATAGTTGTCTAAAACCGGGCCGGTCCGGCCCGGATTCAAAAACGGGTATTCATTTTTAAACAAAATTTAGTTGAAAATTTTCGAAAATTTAGAATAAAAGTGCTTAAATTATCATGCATGTTTACCTTTTGATTGAATTCCAAATTTTTAGTCGAAAACTACTTTTTTCAAAAAAAATTCCAAAAAAATTCAACTTTTTTTCAGAACGGACCGGGCAGAGAATATTTTTGATTTCGGCCCGGCCCGCCCGTGATAAGTCTAGTGCATTGGCTAATTTAAAAATAGTAGTAATTCTTGGCAATAATTGTTAAATAATTCCTGTTTCATTTCCATTCCCAAGTTGTCCTGAAAATAGATTACTCGTACCTCATCAGGCAGTCTCGTCTTCTCTCGTCTCGACGAAACTGACGCCGGACTCTATCAATGCGAAGCTGAAAACTCGAACGGAACAGCCGTTGATCGTCCAGTTCGTGTTCAAGAAACATGGATACGTCACTTCAAAACAGCTGAACCAGAAGTTGTGGTCGTTGAAGTTGGAGATCCATATCAGAGAAACTGCTCGCCTCCAGCCAGTAATCCAACTGCAAGAGTCTACTGGATTCTGATGGGAAAGGAGCCTGGACACTTCGAAACAATAAGTAGTAGTCACATTTCCAGTAATGAACAAGTGAGTGGGAAAATGGGTTGAAATCCAATAGGTTTTTCAGATCGTCTCTCGTAACCTTATTAATATAATGGTACTGTTTAGTTTTGTAGTAAATTTTTCACATTTTCCAATGAACTTTCTGTGGGCGTATAATTCATTTCCTCTTTGTGCCAAAATAATTGTTTTTTTCTGTTTTTCTCAAAGCTCGATTTTCTTTTCCAATGTTTCTCTATCAATATTTTCCCAAGTGGAATAGTTTTTGTTCTTTTTCTGTACAATCAATCATAGTTTCTTCAGTTTCATCTAGGTGTTCTCCGTGCAGTTATAAACCTTTACGGTGCTGTATCATTCTACAGTTAGAAATTTTTCCCCAAAATCGGGGTCTTTTTCAAGTATCCGTAGTTGTCCTTCTCCTTTTTCTTTTTCTATTCATATAGTACTACATACAAAACTCTCTCTTATTGTAGTCCCATTGTTAATATGAGACGGTCCAGTGTGTATTTCGTCCTTCTCTTTTCTCTATTCCCGACGTCTTCATGATGAATAAGTTTTTTGACAGCATCGTACGTCTATTTGTACCCTGCCGCCTCATTTTCTCTGACACCTGGCCTCATGCCCGTTGCGCAATTCAGTAGTTCGCAACATTACCTTTCCCTTCCTTCCGTCTGTTGTTATGTTGCGCAATTAGTTTTCCCCTACTCCCTCTTCCACTGGACGATGACCTTCGAATCCTGAAGTTTCAGGAAGAGGATGAGAGCATTATTCTGAAGTGTGGAAGAGGCTCATTAGCTGTTCCTCTCCCAATGAGAAAAGTGGTAACAATATGGAGCATTTTGAGAATAAGCATAGAAGAGTGATACTGGTGTGAACCCATCGTTTAAACGAGAGAATGAGGGGAAAGGAAGAAGAAAGAAAAACAGATTAGCCGTAGTTAAGTGGTGTTTCTCTTCTTAATTTGATTGAAATTTGACGAGACCTTTGACGTCTTCTTTTTTGTTTCAGAAGGCGTGACGGTAGAAGAAGAAGAAGCTAAAACATAAAGCAATCAGAAAGACAGTACGTTTATGAAATGAAGTAGAAAGAGAATAAGAAGTGAATCTTGTTTTCCTGTAGTTTTTTTCTAAAGCTTTTTGTACGATCCGGATTAGTGTTGTGCGACGTAATTGAAGCCCTTCGATGCTTGACGAATGCACTTCTTCATTCTTAGTTTTCCATTTCCGCTCTTCTCGACCGCGACTTCTTTATACCGATTATATGAATTACTATTGACCACCCCAAACCCATTATAATCTTGTGCTCTTTTCCTTTTTGCTTCATCCTCCACTTCACCGCTTCTTCTCCTGTCTTCTTGTCTCTAGGTAATTCCCCATTGGGTTTGGAATCAGAAGAAGACGAGGAAGGAGATGGAAGAAAAAGAGCAAAAAGAGGCGGCAAGAAGACGCGTCATTTTGGTCCGCGCCGCCGCTTTTGGTGGTAGTGATGGTGTAGATGGTGCCTGGGGTGAAGCAGGAGGCCTTACCCTGAAGAAGAGAGTAGGTGGAGTACGCAGAGAAAAAGAGCGTGAAATTCAGAGAAAGCAATGGAAGAGAGAGGGAGATCGCGCGCGGAGGGTCTAGAGAGTGACACACAAGTGCTGGGCGAGAGACCTACTGCTGCTACTGCTGCCAGTGCTGTGCCCCCTTCGTCTTCTCACTACTGCCAGAGCCGTCTCACTACCCGCCGTACTTGTCCCATCACCCTTTTTGGCTCGATTTCGGGTATCACTCTTCTTATCTCTTCCTCTTCCCATTCTGTTGCCCCTCTAGGCAAGTCTATGATATTCAGCTGATCCATAACGATGAGGTTACGAGAGACGATGGGTCTTGGAGGCCCACCAACAACGATCCTCCTCCTACTAGGATGTCTACTGTTTTTCATGGTTCGTTTTTGAATTTTCTTCTTTCTTTTCCAGGGAACATTGTTCTTTCACTATGTTAATGAAACGGATTTAAAGTCTGATCGCTACTACACATGCACTGCCGAAAACATCGAACTCAAAGACTACAAATTTGGAAATCAGTTCAGCCTCCAAATCACGAACAACAAGAGACGAAGCTGTGAGTTTTTTATTTCTTCATTCAATTAATCCAAAAGTGTCGAGCTTAACTTCCCAAATGTTTCAAATTCCTGAAAGAAATTATTTCGTTGCAAAAATTGAATCAGATCAATCATAAAAAATTGCTTGGGCGCCTTTGTGTGTGTATGTTTGCCAACAAAAAGTACACATACAAATATCCGCCCCGTAAAAATTGTTGTGTGTACTTTCACTTTTCCGAAATGACTCGACTTGTGGATATCTGAAAGTGCTTGGATCTGAAATTCTGATAAAAGTCTGAAACTTCTGAAGTTCTGAAAACTTGTTTTCTTTTTTCGGAGGACATTGACTTGTTTTTTTGTGTGTGTTGCAGAGTGAGTAGTTAATGTTGTCTCTATTGGATCCGATACTATTTCGCGTCGCGTCCGCCCCTATAATCGCCGCCGGGGCGCGATGTTTACCCGTCTGCATCTCTGTTGATCCAACAATGTTGCATTTGATAGAGAGAGAGTGTTGGTAGGAACTGAATTGGGGGGAGTAAGAGAAAAGAAAGAAGACCATCATCGCACTCTGAACCTCCAAATTCTACTCAATCACAGAAAATGAGAGAAGAACGGTTGAATCGTAGAAGGGGGAGACAATAACCCGGGTGGAAATAGAGATAGAAGGCCAAACTTGTCGCGCGTCATCTCGCCACAAATATGGAGAGGCTTCCCCCGTTTCAACTGATAGTTTTGGTAAATAGAAATGATAATGGAACAGTTTCTCTTTTGTATATCTCTAAAGTGTATGTCAGCAGTGTACTTCTCTCTTTCTCTCCGATTACTTTGAGTAATCGACATGTTGTTAGATAAACACAAAACAAATCGGTGGACCCACAGAAAGAGAAGAATATTGCTTCACTGAAGAAACAGCTGTTGCATTCTGGGGTGTGCTCCAATCCTCTTTTTTCTGTCCTCCTCCTTCACAAATCTAGGCAGCAGATTTCACCACCTCGCACGGTGGTTTGGATGAGAAGATAATTTTTTGAAATGACAGATGGCTTGATGCTCCATAGGCTCAACGACCCGTAAGAAGTACAACCGATCAAGCGGAAACGGTTTTGAAAAGGTGGTACTGTTTGACAACAATATGAGAAAATAAGACAATGTGTTAAATGCGTGTAATAGAATTAGTCGGATCTCGAGTTTCTTCTTTTTCCCGCCACCCGACGTTTCACTTTTCAACTAAACTGCATCTCATATTTCTTCTATTCGTGGGTTCGAATGCTTTTCTCTGGAGTTGTCTGCTTTCTTCTCATCACCAATCACAATTTTATTGAATTCTATTCTTCCTTTTTTCTGTGGTCACCCCAATCTACCACCGCCGTCGCTCTAGTTTTCTTTTTCTCTTTTGACGCTTCTTAGTTTTCTTCGTCTCATCCCCCGCCTCCTTCTTCTTTTTCTTCTTTGTGTTGGTGGTGTAATGACAAACCAGTCAGTAACATATGTGCGAATGAGCCGGGCCATCCAAAACTTGGTCACAAAAAAGAGAAAAAGATGGGATAGTGACAGAAGACGAAATGCAGCAGAAGCAAGGGCAAGACGTCGTTCGTCGCCAAATAGTCAACTATTCTCCGCTAAAAATGGCGGGAAGATGGCGTCCACTGATTGATCGCACTTCTGACAAGCATCTCTGCGTCTTTAAAGCTCATGCACTCTTTTTGTCATGAAGTGAGCTCTGGCGGGAAGAGAACAGACATCCGATACCCTTGGAGGATGGCCGGCAGCTTTGCAGCGAAAAAAACATTGAAACAACGAGGGATTATCTGTTTGCGCAACATGAAACTTCTCGAACAACACGAAGGACAATCCGTTTCCGGTGATTTTGTTCCGGAGCTAGGAATCGAGAAAGTACATCATGCTACACACTGAAAATGTTTATAAAATTATATTGGGAAGCAGATGATGATGGGGTCATAAAATAATCGAATTTCATTTCTCATCGATCATGAAACCACCTGCACATTTCGAAAAAGAGGAGAAAGAAGAACATGATTGACATAAAGAAAACGGGCGTGTGAACTGAATTATGGGTTAGGAAGGGGAAATGGGCTGTTAGGTTTTAGTTTTCAAACGGAAACAAAATATGATGGGAACGAGAAGAAAAGATCTGGGAAAAGGGTAAGAGTCTATTATGGAAAATCTGAATAGAGTTGGGAGAGAATTACACACACATGGGCGCCCTGGGCTTATAACAAAATCATTGATCTAGAAAGTATAACATAAAATTCAATTGTGAGTATCTTGCAAAAAGCAAAATGGAATTCAAACTGAATTTTCGAAAAGAACAAGTTTAAATCAAATTTCTCCGTTTTCAGTGCAACAGATGCCACCAACTGAGCAGTATGTGAATCAAAGCTCTCCGATTGCTCTGCAAGGAAATCAACACAAACTTCACTGTTTCTTCTCCGGATAGTAAGTTTTTCGATCACTTCCCGTTCAAACAAACTACAGATACCAATCCATCAATTTATCTCTCCTTTTTTGAAACCTAGATCATCTTCTTGCGCGGCTTATACGAACAAAACCAATTTTTCTTTCAACTCCCGGTTGCTCGTCAGACCCACTTATTTTGTATGTGTGCCCCGCTCGAAAACGCAATGGCCTCAGAAACACATCTTTTTTCTCTTCCGCTGTCCACTTTTGGCCATTCGACGGCGCCGCCGGACGTTGCTCCAACGCAGCTTATTGCAAGCCATAGAGCATGAGCCCTGGAGCCGTTGTTCTCTAAGTCTCTGGAGCGCTGCTCAAACGACATCGGGCGCCCCCGTTCGGCGGTGCCAGGTTCGGAAGTGGGTGCGTGTTGTCGTCAACCAATCCTCTCGCGGCTTAGAAGATGTTTAGATGTTTTTGATGCACACGCGCGATCGGGTGTTGGTGTGCATTTTAACCTGCGAGAAAGGTGAGAAGTGATAAGAGGGATAGATGGAACTTCGAACGAGTCAGTTTCGGAATACTGACGTTTACGTGTTCCATATATGTACTCTCGAATGGAACCACTTCCGCTAACAATCCATTTCCGCCGCCACGAACTGAACTCTAATGAAGCGTACCCATGTACGTTTTGAATGTTTCTCTTTCTCTTTTCCATTGTTCGTTTGTCGGTACCCCCTTCTTTTCTCTCATTGTAGGCCTTCCAATTTTCACAAAGTTTTTGTTGAAGGGCCGTCAACAAAACAACAACAAAGACAGCAACCACTCGTATGCCCTTTTTTGGACTTGAGAGAAAAAGAAAGAGTGCAATTGAAGTTGAAGTGTGGTCACAAAATTTATTAGTAACGGGGAAGAGAGATGTCTCCTTCTATCTTCCAATTCGTTGGGACCACCAAACCCGATAGCGATCTTGTTTTTGCAATGAGTCTCCTTTGGGACAACCATTGGATTGTCGCGCGTTTCTCTTTTGAGCGTTTGCTTTTTGAAGAAACACGAAAAGAAGTCGAGATTTCGGTTAAACGATACCATGAGAGAGACAAGAAGTAAAGGGGGGAAAGTAGTTGAATATTCACTACTTTAGACGAAAGAGAAACGTCCAGTTAATAAGTCATCAGATGGATTCGTTGGCTATTCATGAGCACAACACCTGCGATTTTGGATATTGTTGTCGGAAATTGAGGGGAGAGTGAGGAAATAGAGGGGGATGGGTAACAAACAGAAGGGTAAAGAAGGTGCACACGTAAACAGTATCATAGTAGCAATTAAATGAGTATTCCTGCGGCAATGGGCCATCTTTTTAACACTCTAATTAGCCCATTAGTTCCGGTGAGAGAGAAATGGATGGTTAAAAGAAGAGGACTAATGGATTCAAATATAAAATGAGATGAAAATAATAATAGGGTGTTATCCAGCAAAATTCTGAAATGGTAACAGTAAAATGAAGTTGTTGATTGAATTCCAATGACAACTTTTAAGAGTAATTACTGTCGATATAGGACGAAAGAAGCTAGTTCGCATAGGTTTTGATATATCGCGTCTGGAATGCCCTTGCTGAAATTCAAATATCTCGTTTCCCAATCCGTATAATTTCAGCCCAGCACCGAAGCCCCGATGGTTCCACAATGGCCGTGAGATCAGTGAAGATAGTGATTCAGCTGGATTCCGATTCGAATCATACGGAAAAACGCTTGTTTTCAACGTTACTCAAGCCAAAGCTGGAAAATATGATTGTCGATTTGCCACCCAAAACGACATCGATCGTACATTCAATGTTGTCGTCGAGGGTATGTTTTTTATTTCCAAAATTATTTGGACGACTTTGGATGTTTCCAAAAAACGTACTCACTCTACCCGATAGGGTCATTGCGTGGAAATTTAGATGAGATGAGTAGTGCTGGACTGGTTTTATGAGGGCAACATCGGAAGTTTCTGATAAAATTCTCCCTCTTCGGTTGGGTTCTCTAGAAGTTTTGAGCGTAGTGAAGGGGCTGGAGAACAACTAATTTAGGGAGTGTAATTACTTTTAAGAAATATCGGCCCCTCTTCTTATCGTTTTTACAAAATATCTCGATAAATAGATTGGGGTTTCACGTAAAAGTTCTAGGTCAAGGGTTTTCTTAAGTTTTTGAAAAACTGGAATAAAATAATGACTCTAATTACTATAGAAAAGATCAGATTAGACTAAAAACTTCACTCTTTAATCATTTTAATGTTATCAGGCCTTCATAAACTCCTTTCCAAAGCTTCCGTTTCCATAATTAGAATGAAGTTTTGACATATTTTCTAATTTCCCTGTTCGTTTTTGTATTAGAAAGCATTATCTACATGTACGGTCACAGGGTACGGCTTATCAGAAAATTAGGATCATCAGATAAATGCAATCAACTTCAGTTATGAAAGTATCTGTTAAAATAGAAACATGTGTAATGAGAGATAATCATATTAGAACAACCCATTCAATTATCTTCATATACAAACTTTTCAGCTGCTCCATACTGGCCACAAGGACCTCCGCCAAACACGAATACAAGTGAAGGAGAGAATGTCACATTCGACTGTACAACCTACGGAAAACCAACTCCGAAAGTGACATTCTACAAAAATGGAGTTGAAATGGGATCACCGAAGGATGACCGATATTTGATCGAAGGAACTCGGTTGACAATTTATGATGTCAAGAAAGGAACTTATGGAAAAGGAGACAACGCCGTCTACCAATGCAAATCAGAAAACAAGCATGGATGGCTTTGGACCAACTTTTACCTCAATCTTCTCGCATTCAAACCACAACTTTTGATTGATCCAGGAAAAGAAGAAGTGGAAGCAGTTGTCGGACAAAAAGTGACATTGGAATGCAAGTTCTTCGCTAGTCCAAATGCTGCTGTTAAATGGGAAGCTCCTATGATATCCGGATCGAAAGGACATCAAATTCCAGCGGATCCGTACGGAGTTGGAAGACTTGTATTCAGTGAAGTCACTGCTGCCGAAGAAGGAGAATATGAATGCGTCGGAACCAACAAATATGGTCAAGCCAGTGGTAGCATCACTCTGAAAGTTAGAAGTAAGTTTATACCTTCTTAAAACATGGTAACGTAAATTTTGAACAAACTTATGATTCTGGTTTCCGTTAAAATGTGAATAATGATAAAATATTTATCACATTTCAGTTTTTTTTTTTCAATTCTTTATATTTCCTCTAACTGTGTCTGTCTTCAGAACCAACTGTTGTTCAACCATTCGCTCGTGCTGAAGAAGTTCGAATGGCTGGTGAAGAAATGGTTCTTCCATGTGACGCGACTGCTGATAATCAACTAGAAGTGAAATATGAATGGCTTGTTGATGGAATCCCATTGCCTGAGGAACGAATGAACTCTGGACACTACAGAATTGGCGATGATCACTCTCTGATAGTTGCTAACCCAACACAAGATGATAGTGCAAAATACAAGTGTATTGTCAGCACAAAGTTGGACAAAGTTGAAAAAGAAATCAAGATACAGTTCAAAGGTAAACCTACTATTCGGCCAGATTTGTGTTAACAAACAACTAATTTTCAGATGTGCCTAGAGCTGTCCACTCTGCCTTTGTCAACAATTGTGACAAGAACTCTCTCACCGCATTCATCAAATTCGAGCATATTGAATCAATCCATACAATTGCTCCAGTCAAGGAATTCTGGGTTCAATACCAAATGGATTCAGAGACGGAAGGATCACAATGGAGAACTCATCCAGTTCCATCAGCAGCTCATCCAAACGATCAAGTTGACGATCAACTCAGAAAGACTTCAGGATCTGCTACTGTATCTCTTCAACAATTTGGAAAGGTAAGAATTGAAAAGGAAATGATTTATCAGGAAATTAAAAAAAAATACTGTAAAATTAACCAATTTCAATGCTACTTATTCAGTACGTCTTCCGTGTTCTGGCTCGCAATTCTGTTGGTGACAGTGCTACGACAACAGTCAAGGGAATTTGTGAAACTCCCGCCAAGCAACCAGACAAGAATCCAGGAGAAGTTGCTGCAAAGGGAACGAGTCCAGAAAATCTGATTGTTCAATGGAAACCAATGGCGAGAGAAGAATGGAATGGAGCAAACTTCCACTATATCGTCAAATATCGCCCAGTCGACGAAGATCAGAGAGACGGAGACTGGAAGGAGGTCGCTGTTGAAGATCCATTTGCTGATCGTGTCACAATTAATTTGGATGATGACAAAGATGTGAAACCATTCCAGCCTTATGAGGTCCAAGTTCAAGCTATCAACAGTGAAGGACGAACAAGTGTTGTACCAGAAACAGTTGAAGGACGTACTGGAGAAGGAGTTCCAAGCAGCATTCCAAGTGGACTTCGTGTTCTGGAGAAGAGTGGAACTACTGTAACACTTGCATGGAATGGCGTTGATCCTGCAACAGCGAATGGAAATTTCACAGGATACAAGATCACATATTGGGTTGATGAAGCTGATCAAGACGTCGACGAACCAGAAGATGATGACGAAGAAAAGAGAAAATTCAGATGGAAGAGGTCGATTCGTGTAAAAAGACAAGCGGGAGTTCGTAAGACTATTGTCTTCGGTCCAAGTGCAACTCAAGGAACAATCACTGATCTGAAACCAGCTACATTGAACCATGCTTATATTCAAGTTACAAATGGAGCTCACGAAGGACCATCTAGTGATACAATCGATTTCCAGACTGACGAAGGAGGTAAGGAATTACTTTAAAACTTGATTTCAATAGACCAAGGGACGCTCTTTCAACGTAGAATGCTTACTCATTTTTGAAACTCCCTAGTTAAAAACTGAAGAAAGAATGTCCCTTGAGTTTCATGAAAGTATACATTTATTGCAAAAAAAGGATTGAAGAGACTCGCATCTGAATTCGTAATGAGCCACTTCTCCTCACTTTCTCCTCCATTAAACATTTTTTCAAAATTGCAGTTCCATCTCCTGTCCGATCCCTTCGCGCATATCCAATGAACTCAAAAGATGGAGACGAAAAAGGAGTCGTCGTTCTCGTTTGGAAGAAGCCAAGGCAAACGAATGGAAAATTGGCTCGGTACGAGGTGGAGTATTGTAAGACACAAAATGGGAAGCAAGTTGAAAAGACGTGTCCACGACAACAAATTGATGCCGATGCTAAGGAGATTCGAATTACTGGATTAGAGAATGAGACACCGTACAGATTCATTTTGAGAGCTCATACGTCAGCTGGTGAAGGTGATCCGAACTCGTCGGATGCTACCACTCTTCCAGAAACAACTGCTGCTGGAGGTGAGTATTTTGAAAAAAATCGGGAAAAATATAGATAGTAAGAGAGTGGTCTAAAGTAGCTCAAAGTCTAGTTTGTATATCATATCCTACGTCTGGTTATGGGATTTATTAATCAAAATTTTAATATCTCGTCCAAATTAGAAGGTTGAATAATTCAAAAGAGAATCTCAGAGCGAATTGGTTGATTCCTTAAACCTAAATACCCTAACAAAGGCCATGTCAATGCACTAACCTTTTGTTATTCGTCCATGCTTCATTAGGCTACACAGCGGGCTCCCTCTCTTCCTTCTTTCACCTGCCATCGTTCTTTTCCCGTTCGGACACAAATCCTCTTGACTCATTAGTTGAAGAAGCACACAGGAAATAGCTGGACGTTGCTGGCTGGACAGAACATGGAAGGACATTGGAGTGTGATGTGGCTCCTTCTTCTTCTTCTTTGGGTGCCCTCGCAATTAGGGGCGGAGTCAGAAGCCCTGCTCGTCTCCTTCTCAAAGTGAGCCCGGTCACCGCTGGAGTCTCGGTTCTCCGCTGCTTTTCGTTGCATAGCCTCGCCCTTCGTCTATTGCACACCTATAGAGAGCTCTGTGGGGCTCAGCTGGTTGTAGCAGACACGAAAAGAGAAGTCCAATTTTGTAGTTGGGCATTGCCTCCTCTCCTTCGACTCTGGCCTCTTTTTTTGGTCAATTCTTCCTATTCTCTTTTTTCGTGCTTCTTCTCTGTGTTGCTGGTAGTCTAATACTACTAGATCGGCAAAATAGATATCAGAGTTTTGTTGCCGTAGTACGCATCATATTCTTTCCCTCCGTCACTCCAACATATTGTTGCAACTATTGTCCATTCTACACGGACACTACTCCAACTACTCCTCCCTTCGTCTCGATAAACCGTCACTTTCGATTCTCGCGCATTCTTTTCATAACATCGAAGAAGAACAACAACATTCAAATTACTATACGTGAAGAGGAACATCATGTTGCATATTCTCTCTTTTCTCCTTTTTACTCATCTTCGATTGCTTACTTCTGCCAGTCCCTGTAAGTTTTTAAAACAAAATGAAGCCGAGTTCTGGTTGACGTTCTAAACAAATACGTATTCTCTGCACTGACACTTAATCCGGTCTTCCTTCATTTCGTCCTATTCTCTCATCATTTTCTTCTGCTTCTTCTCAACATCAACCGTAGGAGAAGACAGCGAATCGATTTAGAAAAAATGAGCAAAAAAGACGAGCGCGAGCCCCAAGGAAGACTTAACCCATTTTGTGCAAAGAAATGAGAGCAGGCGCTGAGAAAACGAGCCATGTTTTGTTCCGAATAGATGGATGGCAGCTCTTGAAGACCGTGGGTCCCCTTCTGGATGCACACAATGCGAAGACATTTTCGGCGCCGATTAATTAGGTTAAGAGGACTACTGTACGAGTACGAAAAACCGAGAAGAAATTGCGTGGCTCCCACCAATAGTATAGGGCTAATTGAAATTGAAGTTTTATCCAGGAGGAGAAGAGAAGCTGTCATCAGGATTGACGACTTGGTGTTGAATTACATCACTTCTTTTTTCATCTTTTCCTTCTTCAATTCTCTCTTTCCTCTCTATTTCTTTATCTCTCACGAGCTCTATTAGATTAACATATTCGAAATAGAGGTGCAGGTGCAGGTGTGAGAAGAGATAAATATAGGTTTAGAAGGGTTTTAGGAAACAAAAACGAATGGAGAAAAAGAGTTGAATTGAATACAAACATCTGGTATGCATTATGATAAATTGTATTCATTACAGTGGATCCTGGAGTTCCAAGTCTCGTTGAAAATGCCATCGGAGACAAATACTTCAATGTATCATTCCGACCCGCGAAATATGATGAAGAAACACGTGCTCCCGTGGGAAACACGTATGAAGTTCAATACAAACCACAAGATGGAGATGATTGGGAGACTGTTAAGCCATCTGGTGAGTTGGTGTCGGACAGAGTTTTGAATACAATTCTTTACTTTTTTAGATGATGGTTTGACGGTACACGTCGATGGACTCAGTCCAGGAACCAAGTACGATGTGAGAGTAGCTGCTCTTCAAGTGGATCCAGAAGGTGGTGAAACGACGAAGACGTTCTCAGGAATCTCAAAAATCACAACAACTGGAACGAGTTCTCGTGAAAGAAATCTCTATTTCCTCATTTTACTCATCTTGATTCTCCTTCTTCTGCTCATTATCATCTGCATCTGCTGTGTTGTCTGCCGTCATCGTGGACAAAACTATCCAGTATCACAGCGTGAGCGTGAACAAGGAAGAGAACCAATTCTTGGAAAACCAGATTACAAGACGTGAGTATTTTTTCACATATAGATATGGGATAGAACGAAAATTCAAAAATATTTTTTGACAAGTCTATTAGAATTTTGTTTACTTATTGATTTCTAGAGGTTTCCATAAACTTTGAATAAATGAACTAAATTTTCAGTGACGACGACGAGAAGAGGTCGCTGACTGGTTCAAAGGCTGAATCAGAAACAGACAGTATGGCTCAATACGGAGACACGGATCCTGGTGTTTTCACGGAAGATGGATCATTCATTGGTAAGTTTTGATATATATTCTCATAAGAATCTGATACGAATCTGCCAAGCTGTTTCAGGTCAATACGTTCCACAAAAGAGCTTGATGCCGGCTGAACGGCCGGAGAAAGGATCAACATCAACTTTCGTATAGGACTCAACCAATTTTCTCGACATTTTTACTCGCTTGAGCTTATTTATTTATGTGTACTCTCTAACCCACTGTTCATTATCTTGTAGTATTTTATATCCCCCTGTCAGATGTTGATTCTCTCAATTTCCTGTCACAAAGTCACTATCTTCTCATCAAAATTCTCCTGTTCATCCTTTTCTTCCCGGTTGGTTGGTAGTTTGTCCCTGTTGGCAAATAGACGCCTCAGAGCTTATACCATTAATTATACGACGGGTACAACTTCCCACAAAATCCCCTTTCAAAATAAACACAGTTTTTCTCGAAAAGTCATAAGTCATATTCATTTTCTATGATATATTCATCCCATCCCTCTTTCTTCTCTTCAGATTACAAATCTCGAGAACTTATCAATCATCCCCTCGTTTTCTATTTTTCAATTGAGAATGTCCCTTCCCTTCTTCTTTGTTTTATTTTCTCTTCTTGTTCATCTTCTCTCTTTTTCATTTTCTTCCCGAGTACATCTTTATGATCTACCCCTTCTCTAGATTTCAGTTGTGATTCGTTTTCATCTGTAAACCACTCGCTCCCCATGTAATAACTGGATAGCTTTGGGTCTTTTTTTCATTTTCTGAACAAAAACTTGAGTTGTTTGCAAACAATATCGCTTTAAATCTTGTTTTCCTTATTCTTTCCAATCATCATTGCCCAAAAATCGCCTTGGTTTGTTAGAAGAGCGCAGCTTTTCAGTCTTTCTCGGCTTTTAAACTCATTTCTCGAAACAAAACGTTTTATTTCCCATGCTAAGGCATTATGCAAGTTTTAATAAACAATCAAAACTAAAACTTTCTTATTTACTGATATTCAGTTCCCAGATTCGAAACTTCCGGCATGCAATTTTCAGTGTGATTTTGGAACAAGAAGAACTTCAAAAAACAAGATTTATTTTGTATGCAAAGGCATTATGCGAATTAAAGAAAAATGAAAATGACTAGGCGGTTGTCTCCTGTAAAGAACTCAGAATGTGATGTAAATTAGTGACGTCACTATCTCGTAAATCGTCTTCTTGATCTCCCAATGAATCTCTCTCTTCTTGCTCTTTTCGCTTCTCGTCATGATGATTGACACGTGGCTTTCGATTCGGATTGGTCAATCGTTTCGCGATGAATCGGAGGATCTGGAATAGTCGAAGTTGGAGAAATCATAACGAAATGGAATTGAACAAACCTGTTTTCTGCTCAAATCACATCTCAATTCGATATCTCTGAGTTCGTCTTCCGTCGGATAATGACTGTCTTTTATCACTTCTTTTATATATTCTCGTTGCCATCCTTTCATTCGAGTTTGCAGTGGAGAATCCTGAAATTCTTTTGTTTTCAAAAATCGAAGGAAAAAGAAGAAAACTCACATTCTTGGGATTTCCAGAATACGGATGAAACTTCTCAGCTGAATGTCCATTCGATAGTTTCAAGTTTTCATGCCATTCATTGTTTGATAAATCGAAATCAACTCCTGATGCCTGGAATCCAAATATTGGTTTCTTTTGTTCGGTTCCGTTATTCTGAAAACAAAAAACACGTGTTAGTCAGGAAGAAGACAATGGACAGAGGACGAGTTGATTATTTGATTATTTTGAGTGCAAAATAGGGATAAGACATCTTATTTCTACCAGTGGGAATAATCAGAGAAAAAGTAACTTCTTTTGGTATTTCATGAGAAGTGACCTTCCACCTGTATTCCCAAAACATGGAATTCTCGAAATGATAAAATAGAAGTTCAAAACAAGAACTCAGTGACCAAACGGCGTTATCAGTTAGCGTGAATTTGGTTGACAAGAAACGAAAATATAATTGAAACAGACAGAATGGCCGCATTTCATTCGAATTATATTTAATGATGAAGTAACTTCATACGGGACAGGAACTCAGAATTAAGAATAAAGAATCACAAAATGAAAGTGTAGTTAATTCAATCAAAACTCATTAATATGATTAGAAACCAAACCGTTCTTTCCCCTTATTTCCAACTCACTTTGGCAAACAAATTCGTCAATAATTCAGCAGGAACACCTCCAGCTGATAGAATATCAGGAGTCGGATTAGAAGATGGAGCTGTTGGAGTCCACGAATCGAAATTCTCCGTTTTGATATTCGGAGTTAGATTCTGACGAGAGATTGATTGAGGTTGAGATCCAGATGATTGGCGGCGTGGCGGAGACGATTTATTGTTTTCAGAATTCGATTCGTCGTCATTTATTGTTTCTTTAACGGAATTTGAAGTTGTTGGTTGATCGTCATTCGGGTCATCTTTCATATTGCATTGAGCCAGTGAAGCAACAAATGAAACGTCTGAATATCCTTTTGCAACCTGAAAATCATAAATTTGAATAAGGATTCTACAGTAACCCTCTTGAAATTGTAACAGAGTTTCATCAAATGTACCTGAAATGAAGCAGCTAGTTTATTGAAATGTTCAACTCATAAAACTTATTTTTAGATCAAATGAAATAAATGCTCCATCGAAAATCGGAAAATTCAGTCATGATTTGTATGTTGGTGTTTCTGTGTGCCCGTATGCCCTATTTTTGACGTTTCTGTTTTTCAATTAATTCTCCGTGAGCTCTTTTTTCTGTTATTTTTAATCCAATTAATTTATTTTCACTAGCCCACGTGTAGATTTTTAACAAAATAACATTTCGTCTCATTTGTCTCTCTCTCTCTCTCTCTCTGTTCACTCATTCCCATATTTTGTTACCGCTGTGAACGGTTCGTATTTGAGAGAAATGGACCAGAAAATGTCTTCGAATAAAAGTGAGTTCTCTTTCTACAGAGTTTCCCATCTGGAACTATTCGCAGAGAATCGAAGTCGGAGCAAAACAATTCGTGAAAAGGAAAAGGAGCAGAGTCAAAAGAATACTGGATTCGATGAACCAACGACTGCTGATAGAAAACGGGAACGGAAACAGGTGATACAACATCTCACTAAGCTTCTGAATCCCTATTTCAGATCGTTAAATTCGTGGCGAGAACATTGGAAAAGGGTCCAACAGGACTGCGCTCTGACTTTGCCACAATGAAAAGATTTAACGATTTCAGTAAAATGAAAGCATTCAAAGAAGCTCAAGAACACGGGAAAAATCGTTATAAAGATGTCGGATGTCTTGATAATAATCGTGTGAAATTGGGTGGAAACTGGCCTCACGAATACATTCATGCGAACTACGTGGCAACTCCGACGAATCCGAAACGTTTTATCTGTACTCAGGCACCTCTTGAGAAGACTTGTGCTGACTTTTGGTACATGTGTTTGCAGGTTTGAGGATTCATTAAATGAATAGAAGAATTAGAGAAAACTGCTTTAGGACCGTGTTGAGACCATCTTCATGTTATGCAACTACACTGAAAAGGGCGCGAAAAAATGCTACGAATATTTGCCAACTGAAGAGAAACAAGACACAATGACATTTAAAGAGAAGGGTCAGAAGGTTACAGTCAAGTTTGAGTCGTCGAGTTCGGTTCGTATTGGTTTCTGAATCTACGACTGTCAACTGGAATTTCAGATCAAATTTCGTGAAAGCAGCAGTGCGAAGGTTACCAAAACAATGTTGACAATTGAAGGAGCCGGTTGCGAAAAATTGAAAACAACTCATTATCACTGGATCGACTGGCCAGATCGTGGAGTTCCGACAGCTGATAATGCCATTTTGGAATTATTGGAAAAGGCGAGAGTGTCCAAGTAAACGGATTCATTTTTGGTTACTGTTTCATAATTTGATCTATTTCAGAGGACCAATAGTTGTTCATTGTTCTGCTGGAATCGGTCGCACCGGATCAGTTGTAATGATTGAATACGTGATGGATCAGTTGATAAATGGACAGACAATCGAAGAAAGCGACAAGATTCTTCAGAAGATTCGTGAGCAACGAAACAATTCTGTTCAGGTATAACTATAATTTTATTTCAAAAATACATCACACACTCTTTTAAGACAGATCATCAATACCTATTCGTCCATCAAGTAATGCTGAATTTCTTTGAGAAACGTGGATTATTGGATGAGACTACGATGGGATTCCACAAAGATTTCACTGATCAATACAGCAAATGCGTTCTCTAGAAAACTCTTAATTTTTCTTTTTCTCAACCAATGGGATGACCTCAATAAACCATGATCCGCTTCATTTTGTAGTTGTTTCAGAAAGATATCATGGAGTGATAGTTATAGTTTATTTAAAACAAACACATAATTTCAATTTTGAACTTTTAAATTTAATTGAGAAATTCTTTCTGAATAGATGCACCTGCTCAAAGTGAGAGGCCTCGATACCCTAGGTTTATTCCAAACATTCTTCGAAGCTTGAGACTTTCTGGAAATCCTAGAACCCTATTTCTACGAAAAACGTTATTTTAGATACAGTATTTTTCAACTTTCTTTCTTTGACACTCCCAAATTTCCCACATATTTTAAGATGTTAATATGACACCACTTGCAAGAGGAAAATAAACGTGCAAAACTCACAATAAGAGAGAAGAAATCGACGACGGAATTCTCTGGTATCCTGACAACTGCATATTTGTACTTTGTGTCTGATGACATTCTGAAAAAAGAAGATATTTAAGAAGTGGTATATTTGAGTAAAAAGAATGCAAAAATGGGCAGCGAGAATTGATAGGGAAGCAGGTGAAGGTAGATAAGCAAATAAGCGAGTTTATTGGTTTAATTTAGGAAAAAGTGATAATGATTAGTGTTGATCAGTTGGCAGCAAATAGGGAAGGTAAGGGAGAGAAATACGCTTAACTTCTTTGTTTAAGGTCAATGAGAGACAATGAAGGTCAAGAAGAGTACTGTAGGTTACGGTAGTAGTTTGGAAGAAGTACTAAATGGTTTGTGATAAGAATTAAGGTCTTATTCATTATCGACATTTTTGTCCAATTTGTGAGAGGGCATTAAATAGAATTAGTTGTTGGAAACGACTCTATTGGAGAGTGAGACGACGCAGAGGAAAGACACTAATACAACAAACCAATGATTTTTTATTTCTATTTCACAGTTTGACTACTAACACATTGGATGATGATGTTGGGTTGTGATGGAGGCGAAGGAAGGTAGAACTTTTTATTTGGGAAGAGAGTGGAAAGAGTGGAATAGAGTTATGAACATGTTTGCTGGAATTGAGAGACATTGAACAGAAATATGAATTCGAATTCATGAGATTCTAGAATTTCTCGAGACTATTTTCAAAAAAAGAGTGTTTTGGGAGAGATCTATAATTGACTGGGATACTGTATTTCCTATTTCAGTAATCCAATTACTGGGAAGGGCACTCGTGCTAGAATACAATCATAAGAAAGGGAAAAACAGAAAAAGGGATTTGAGAAATCTTAATTTTCAGAGAGTCATACAATCTAGTCTGGCGTGACTTTTGCGCGTTCTGAAATGAGATTCAAATTTAATCATTACCTAGTAAGCTATCAATGAGTTTAAGTTTTAAGAATGAGCTTATAAGGCTGGTTTGTGGAGAATCTGAATCTTTGAGTTGTCGCTTGCTCAATAGCAGAATGAATCAAGCTTTGAGACTTGAAAGTGAAAATCCCTACTAAGATTTCAGAAACCCCAAGACTTCCAACCATAAAAGTTTCAGCTAAACTTATATGATAACCTAGAGACTTCAATAATAATGTCATCACTCAGTCATGATTCAATCCGAACCACTTAAAAAGAGAAGAGCTGATGTTCCCCATTCGTTCATAATGCCTGAAACAAAAAAAGAGCCCGCTGTGGGTACGGTACCAAATGTGTGTAAGCGTGTCATCTAAACAAGGAAAAGTTTGAATACGATCGAATCGTTTTTTGTGTTATGCAAAGGAGAGAAAAGAAGAGAAAAGACAACAATTGGGTGGGGGTGAATAGGAGAAAAGAGTGAGATGAGAACAGGCAAAGAATACTAATTTTGGATGGTAGGAAGGAGAGAAAGGAGAAGAAAAGAAGAAAAAGAGCTGTTCGTTTTGAATCAAAAAATGGGTGTCTTCTGCCTCGACAAACAGTATGAAATGACATTCGAATGGTACTTGATATGGCAATGAAATGAGTTTATGAAGTGAGTTGATCTCAAATGAGAGTAGAGTTCTAGTGAGAGAGAGAAGGCCTTCAAAAAGTCCTTTTTCTCTCCGTTTATGTTGAAAATGATACCACCACTGGAGCATTTTCAAAGAGCACTCAAGACTGAGAGCTAGAGACTCAGACATAGTCACTTTAAAGAAACTAAAAGTGCTTTAGTTGGGAGAACTTAGTTAATGAGAGGGAGAGAGAGAGCTCGATGGCTTGGTTCGTGTTAGATGATAGCTGGGACTGGACTCTGTTTTTTTTCTTCAAGTGAATTCTTGGGTTTTCGTTTACAAGTGTAGGATTGTGAAAGTTAAAATTCAAAATTTTGAATCTTCATTTTGAAAACCTAGTGGGTTTACTCGGTTCTTACAACTGCGCTAAACCGAAATTCGGTGAGGAAGTCGTGGCGAGTGGAGTGACATTAGAGCAATGTTACAAAAACCGAAATTGGGTCCTGGGAACATTACCTTCAAAGTCGAGGATCTAAAATATGTGCCTCCACTTTTCAGATTGTTCCGAACTCAATCAAAAATGTTTTTAAACTTCAAAAGCCCTAAAAGAGAACGAACCGCCATCTCGGCTCTCTGTACACTTCCATTTTGACACTAAACCATTGAGAGAGTGAAAAAAGAGAAAAGAATATAACGTTCACAATATCAAAAAAGTACAAAGGAGAGAGAGAGAGAGAAGAGGAAACATCCTAAACACGGTGTTTTGTCATATATTTCTCTTCTTTTCGTTACTAGGAATCCCTCTTTATGCGACCATAAACATGCGTACTGTACGTACGCATCTTTCCCTTCGTTTGCCTCTCTTAACTGTTTTTTTGGTTGGTTGCAAAGAGAAAAGAAGAAGAAGAAGCACGAGGAGGTGATCATTATGATATTTGATGGAAAAGAGAAAGGAAAGAGAGAATTGTTTAGGTTAGCGATGGATAGGAATAATGTTTATTGAGGTGAAGGTATCTTTTTACAATAAAAGCAGGTCGAGAGGTGAGTAGAGTTGACACAATCTTAGTGAATTGAGCAGATTAAAAAGGTTAAAAACTGAAAACTTTTTTAAAAAACTTTCTGGATGAAAACGGCGAACTTCGAAAGTGTTTGAGGCCGCAAATTTCCGTATATCTTCAAATTATTGTAGAACACAGAGAGCTATCCAATAGCTTCAATTTTGTAGTTTTCAACTTTATTGTAAGTTCTCTCGAGATCTCTCTGGGCAGTCACATTCAATTGAAGGAATCACTGTAGGAATTTGTTGGAGGAATGCTATGGGCAGTAGTGAGGACAGTTTTTCACTACAAAAAAGAAGTTCTAGGTTTGATCTAGACTCTCAATAGAAATTAAAAGAGATAGACAACCTATGCTGTCAGGATACAGTCTCAAAGTCAGCAGTTATTCCTTTGAAATTGGTAACTTTCTAGGACATGTCTTTCAGAACTGATTGAAAACGTCTCTTTACTTACTAGTTCATTGGGACCACAACCCGCTTTTGTTTAGATGGCGGGGCCTGAAATTCGAGTCAAATTTCTTTTTGGCAAAATGTTTTCTACTGGAAATCTATAAATCTAGGGGGAGGTTAGTAATATCAAGAACTTAGTTTCATGTACTCTGATTCTGAAATAACATTTATTACTCTGCCTGACTTTTGAGTTGATAAAATTATGATTAATCACTAGTAGTGCACTTTTTTTCTAACTTGAATTAGGCTACCCAATACAATTTCTGAGAAAGGTAAAATTAAGATTTACGAGTTTCGAGAAAGATGGAACTAAAGTATTCAAACACTTTGGAGATGTGGTCTTGAGATTTAAATTTAGAGTGAGAATTCGAGAAACTGGGGGATATTTTCATATGAATAATTGATGGAATCGAGAATGAATCTCGAATCTCCGAAGATTCCGAAATAGAAGATTTTGAGAATGTTTAGCAGCGAAAGGAGACGTTTTCAGAACAGTACAAACTATAGAAAAAGAAGGAAGTGAAGATAGAGAGAGACTTCTTTTCTCTTCTTTCCTCCCACTTTTCAACACTAAAACGTTAGAGTAGTGGCCACCATAACACTCTCAACGAGTATTTATTCGAACAACGAAGAGGTGGTAGTGGTTGGGGTCCAGTCCATCGTCAACGTCGTTGTAGAAGAAAGAAGAAGAAGTGAGAGAAGGAAGGTCTCTAAGTCTCTCTATTGCCATTCGACTGGTAACGACAGCAGTTTAGAAGGGGCTTTAAAATGTTTGGGACGCCGGGGGGACGACTATTTTGGGGAAGAAGTAGAGGAGAGTAAAAGTAGGCGTTGGAAGAGGAGAGTGGATGAGGATATGAAGGATATGAAGGAACACTCTTAACTAATTAGAAATATATGACCATGGATTATATGGAAGTACTTTTTCTATGTTTAGAGAGAATCACCACAAAAGCTCAAGAAAGGGGCGGGGTTGGGCATGGCGTCTTTTTCGAAGCCTGATAGGGTAATTCCAGGTGTTTCGAATTGGTTGAGAAGTAGAAAGAAACTAGATTCTCTAAAAAGGAAACTGGTATTCTGATACTGTACAACTGAACATCTGAAAGCTGAAAAAGAAGCTAATGGTAAGTTGAGTTATTTAATCCGGTTTCAGAGAGATTACAGTAATCGTAAAATTTTTTACAAGTACGGAAAAACCAACAAAAAAAAATGTACAGTAAAGCATTTCCGGCTTATCTTTGAGGAAGTCATTACTGTAAGAGCCTATCCCTGAGCCTATCCCCCGAATACCCAAAGTCTTATGAACTTCACTTCTTTATTCGGGAAACCCAACCATAAAGTGTGTGTGTGTGTGCCACCAAAACTTAATGGTCTCCCCTTTCTTATTCTTAAAAAAAGTTTGCAGAGAAAGAAAAAAGAGTGGAAAGAGCATAAGTGAAATGGGGTTACCCAGTTTTGAAAGTTTAGTTGTTTAGTACATTGAATGACACTAGTTGAAGGGGAAAAAGGAATACAGTTGGAGGGGAAAGAGAAGGGACGATCGGGATTACGAACAAGGATTAGGGGAGACAAATGAAGAGAGAAAAGGAAGGAGAGGACAGTAATAGTACAGTAAGGATTGGATGAAGAGAAGGATTGGAAGGCCATTTATGAACAGTATGAAGACCTTATGAGTGGAAAAGATAGGAGAATAACGGGGGAGAATAGATTAGGAAAGTGAGGAGAGTGGTTGCTATGGAGTACATATTCAGCCGGTTTTAAATTAAGTTAGGGTAGAGAGAGTGAGACTTGATTAGGGACTTATAAGGGGCTGTTGCAGAAAAATTGTGATGTCAGATTCAATTTTCAGAGATTTCAGACTCCGAGAGCGGATCCAGGATGAGTTGATTCAATTCTAACCAAAATGAATACCGTATTTTCTCTAATTGACCGGCAGTCTCTAATTAGCTGACAGTAAAGTTTTTATAGTACAAAGCTGAGATCAAGACTGAAATGAGCACACATTTCTTCTGCAGAAACACCAAATTCTCACCATAATAATACGTTTCAGCGTAAAAAAAACGATATTTGGGTCAATCTTTCCAAAAAATCATTAAAAAACAGCATTTTCAGAAAAATTTAGAGAAATTTGGTCATTTTGTGGTTGGTCCTGCCGTTGATCTGGAAGACATGAAGACACAAAATGTTGATGGTTCCAACAAAAAAGAGATGTCGGACACCAATCACTAAGTCCCACCCTCTCGTTATTTTGACGTTGGCAAACTATGAAGACGTTGTTAGTTATTTACAGATGCTAACTTTTTGGAGTAGCACTCTCTCTAATCGAAAATATGTGTAAACATTTTTGTGTAGAAGATCATGAAAGATACGCAAACTATTTCAGATACTGTTTTTTCAAGAAGCTAGAAGTCTTGAAGAAAGTGAGAGTAAGTTTCCTGATCATCAAAACATGTTTCCAGAAGTCAGTTCAGTAATCCAAGTACCGTACTCCCTTCCTCTTAAATATCAGTTGATTTCTAAAAGACTTACCAATGCTTTAGATATGTAGCTGATAAGTCTTTTTGAATACTTGGAAAACTACGTCAATAGAAGATTTCTATGAGAATCACATTTCTCAGAAAGAAATCCACTCACACTTTATTGGATGGTACCGTACCCATGGTTTTCACCTAACTTCGTTTCTTCCTTTCCCTGTTGTTTTTCATCTCCAAAATATGATACAACTTTATTAAAACTCGTCTAAATGACAAACAGTAAACCGATTCTAAACTAAGGACCCGCCCGCATAAACTACACAGATAATCCGGATAAGACAAAAAAGAAGATGCTTTTTCTAGATTTCCAACATTCAAAATTTCCTCCACCCTCTTCTTCTATCCTCTTCAACATCAAAGATTTAAAAGAATCAGTTTTGAAAGCATCTTATATCAATGGGAAGGAGGTTTTGCACATTATTTTCCGCTTATTCGGACACTAAAAGATCAACGAAAATAGACCGAAATGAGAGTAATTTAATAAGGACACTACATAGAAAAGGGGAAAAAGAGAAAAAAATTGCATTCCTTATTCTATTCTAACTTCTTCTCATTTCCCGGTTTCTCACATTTATATACAGAGAGAAGACCTAAACGGGTTAAATTCATTGGAATTGGAAGAGAATAGTTGGAGGGAAAAATTAAGAGTTTGAAGGGAAAGTTTTCGAAATAAATGGGAAGACAAATACTGAAATAGGGGTTTCTGAAATACTGACATGGAAAAGGGATACGGGGCAGTTTTTGGGAATACTCCGAATTGAGAAATCACTGAATTCGAGATTCGAAAATCTGATAACTGTGAACATTTTTAAAGAAATATTAGGATCGAAATCAGACTCTCCGTTACTTTAGATTCACAGCCGTATCGGTTTTGCCTAACGTCTCCAATGTCCACCAATACTAGTGAGACTATTTCAGGATGAAGATAAGTCGAAATGTTTCAAAAGAGTTGAACTCTCCCAATAAAAAGAGTACTCAAGGACCCAGAAGTTGTCTATATGACCAAGTGGCCCCCTGGAGGCAACACTAATCTCTAAGATATATAACGAGTGCCGTGAAAAAGAAGAAAGAAAAGAGTTTCTTCTTTTTCTTCCTCTCCTGCGATTAAAGGTGTGGGTGGTAGTAGGCTCCCGCGTGCTCCACCTAGTGCACTTTGGAATTGATGAGTGAAAAGACGAAGAGACTTCTCAATTGACAGAGGGAATGTTAAACTATCACCTTCTTGTTTCTTCTTCCAACTCATCCGTTTCATTTCGAGAGTTTACGAGAAGTCTCATTGTGATCAGCTGATTATATCATTCCACACACACAGAATTCATCCATGATCTTTCTTTTTTTCTTCTTTCTAATCTTTATTTACTATTTTTTACGTTGAAGGATTGAAAGATGGAAAATTGAAAGTAAATGGGTTGTTTTTGGAGAAAAGAACAATTCTATGGAATTAAGTGAAAAATGAAAAAGGATTTAAGATTTACTCATATTGAAATGAGTTTTTATCGTAAAAGCTTAAATTTGAGTAACAAGAAAGATAAGAAAGTGTGAAAGGAAGGTATCTGGATAAGATTTGGCAATGCTTTGCAGAGATACCCGAATCACATACATTTTCATAAATGTGATAGCTTTTCTGTACGGATATTCAATAACCTCGGGGAAAACTTTGGCAGGTAATATTTCTTTACGGTACACTCATACCCAGGCATAGTCAACTACAAAATTGAAGCTCTAGGCTTCATCTACAACTTTTGAGAAATTTGAGACTCTCGAACAATCTTTGACACAGTGACACACTCTCAAATTTTGTAATTTTTCAACATTTCTTAGCCGCTTTCTTAGCACTTGATTATTTTGACATTCCGTTTTTTAAATTTTTTCTTTAAGCATTTCAAAAAAAGTTCAAAGTCTTGAATTTGATAAGTCTCCAGATATCTACATCATTCCGAATCTGCCCAAACCACAGCTCGATTAATGAATGAAAACTCAGTGAGCACCACTCATCTCTAATTGAAAAACAAGTAAGACCTTGAAAACTAAAACTGAATATTTCCTTATGCTCTCCCTCTCTCTTTTCTGTTCCGTAAGCCTTCCTTAAGCGGCTTCCCTTTAGTTAAGGGGGAGATTTGGTTTTGTCGTTTAGGCGAAATTGCTCCAAAAGAATAAGTTGGCAAATGGGAAATTGGAAGGAAGTAAACAAGGAAAAGAAGGACACCTGAACGGGATGATAAGGGAGAAATTAGAAACTCAGAAGATCAGTTTCTTCTTTTCAGATGGAATACTCTAAATCGATTGAAACCTAAAGTCAGAAAGAATGCTTAAATACAACTAGTCTCTTTTGAAGAAGCAGAAGAAGAAGAAGAGAACCACAAAAGACATAACATGAGATACATTTCCAAAAAATATATAGCTGAAGTCAGAAAATTGAGAGTTTCGTTCGGTCATAAGCCAGAAAAGTGGAGGAATAGAGGACGAATAATGGGACATCTTCCTCTCGTTCACACACTTTGGAAGAGAGATCGAATTGTTTCTTTTTTGGGTTTCAAAGGAAACGACTTTTGGAGAATTTCTAAAAATTTATTTGGATTGTTCCTGTCTTGATATTCTGGAAACTGACTTGAGAGATAAGGTTATTCTGAAACGAAGTGATCTGGAAAACTTCTAGAAGATGCATTTTAAAACTATTTTCACACCTCATCAAGAAATATATGGAAATCAACCGAAACTGAGATCTGAGAGTCTTGTAACTTTTCTCGTTTTGGTAGTGAGAAAGTGTTGAAAGTCCGTTGAAATTCTTCGAAAAGATAGTTATATTGTATGCTCTTCATGAGAAAATGGAAAGTTTGGATGAATACGAAATTAATAAAAAAAGAAGGAAGAAAAGGAAGAACAGTTCAACACATGGAGATGACCTTCTTCTTTTTCTTCTTTTCCAATTTCTTGTTCAGAAGAAACGATAGCAGCATTAGATAAGCGTTCGTTTGCCACCTTGTCCTTCTTTTTTCCGAAGGAATGTCTCTGATCTTTTTCAGAATAAAGACTACAGATGCTATAGATATAATTTCACACCTTTTCATACATATAATTATTAGCAAAAGCAAAAAATTGGTTTTTAAAAAACAAAAAAGTTGATCTTCTAAAGTTACACTACGATTCGTCAGTGGAGGAAACATGTAATTTTCTTTACTATTCAAGATGTGTTACCATTCGGAATTAAAGAATTAATAAGAGAGAAAAGGAATATAGTTTTACATCTGCAGAAGAATGGGAGCTAGGATTTGAGTTGGACATATTGAGACCCTAAAAATAAGGAAACCTCCTTAATAATTCGTTAGAAAATCGATGGTTAGTGTATATAAGAGATAGAATAAGGAGACTGACCTTTTCCTCCTCTTTCCCTCACTAAACCCATCTTCTCCTTAGTGCTTGCTTGCCTAAGACACACTAAATAAATCTCTTAAGTGGAGAGACACAGACAAATGTATTAGAGGAAAGAAGAAGAAGAACGTTAGGGTCGACAAGGGACTTGGGAATCACATTATTCGAGGGAAAAAAGAGAGAAGGAAGAGGGCATGGATAGGTGTATAGATTTCTAGATGTAAAATAATTGAAATTGATTATCAACTGGGAATCATCTTAAAGAGAGAAGATAAAGAGATTGGGAAGGTAGAGAGTTGAAAGTTACAGATAGGAACAGGGAAGGATGGCAACGGTAATGATAAAATCCTTTGGAGCTTTTCACTTTGACAACCTGTAACTTTTCCGAAACTGTGTTTCATCTTTCAGAATTCAGTTGCTGTTAGGTATTTCTGAAAATCTACAGTTGAATTAACTGGAAAAGAATATCTAGAACATCAAAATTTTAAAAACGAGAAAGTTGTACGTCTAAACCCGGATCATTTTGGAACTAGGCTTAATGAAATGAGATCCAGAATTCCAACAGTGATAACTTTTCCTGAAAATGTTTCCGTAAAAATCGAAACATACGGTTGCCATCATCTTGAAACTTTTTCTTTTTCTTCACAAATCCAATAGCTTTTACTACGAGATTATTGATTGTTTGAGGAATTATCCTCTTTCAGAGAAATAACGAGATACTTTTTTTTCCAGTTTCACACTCCCACTCAAAACAGAAATTCATTGAAACAAAGATCATCATTACCGTAATACTTAGAGAAATGTCTATTCCCGACTTTGAAGGGACAAAGGGATCTAAATGAATACAAAATATCTTTCCTCGGTTATCTGTCACAGCAACAAGCTTCATGGAAGAGTGATAGAGTGAAAACGATAAATTCGAAGCGAAACTCACAATTTCTGTACCATTTTCATGATTCCATGTGTCGTTGGAAGAAGAAATTTGGAAGCAGGCGACGGAGCAATTCCCAATTTCCACGCATTCGCCAATGTTTGAGAAGTCAATGAAGGAGTTGAAGTAGATGGAATAACAGGCGAAGAAATGGTCACTGTTGGAATGGGAAGCGTCATTTGAGTAGTAGTTGTAACTGGGTTGATTGGATAGGGAAGCGGTAGCATTTTTCTAAATTCGACACTCCAATCGTTTTCTCTTTTATTCCATTTTCCCTTAACTCCGCCTCTTCGAAATCGACTACGGTAATCCCAAAATATTGTTCCTTATCTCCCACTTTTTGTTCCATTGATAACCGAATTTTCGACGTAATCCCGTAGAATTCCCGTTTTTCTCTTCTTAAATTCACTATGAGTATGCGCATAAATATCATTCGAAATACGTACTCCATTTTTCAAAATAATAAGTTAATCCTCTGTCTTTCACTCATTCTTTATCATAAAGAATATCTCGAATTCACGCTACTAATCTGTCTATTTCAGTTGAATTCCTCAAAAAAATGGAAATGATGATCTTAGAATTTCATGGATCAAAACGGTCAAGTTCAGACACGAAAATGCACTTTTTGGGCTCAAATTCATTGATTGCAACAAGAGAAAGTTAGATTCCTGTTTGAACTTTTCTGATTCTATTCATCTGAATACTTTCAGTTGATTCTAGTTTATTAGTAAAATGAGAACTTACTGGCACGTCTTCGGTGAATTTTCAAAGTTAAGGCATACTGTAAATACCGTAGTAAAGAAAATGGTGGTCTGCCACTGTTGTTAACACTGTTATTCTATAAAATTTAAAATCAATGGGTTTCTCTTTTCCATCTCCATTAATTGAGTCGATGTAGCCAAAGTAATCCTACTGTAATTTGAATTAAAAATATAAGTTTGCTTGGAACGAAAATCTAAAACTGCTCGAAAATCGGAAAAATTCATTATTATTGGAATTTGGACATATTGAAACGTAAATAACTATACAGAGAAGTTATTTTTCATTCGATAAAAAATCAATTTGATCCAAGATCATCATTATGAGAACTCTTATTTTCAGCCATCTTTGAAACTTCTGGTTTCTTTTCTTCCTGAGTTTTCTCGTCTGCTTTCTCCATTTCCTTGAAATTGTAATCTGGTTTTCTTCTACCTCTCACTAACATGAACGCGGAAAATCCAGGAAATGCAACGAATAAAATGATACCAATGATTCCCATAACGAGAGACGCTGAAACAATTTCAATTCGTATATTTTCCGTCTTCTCTGAAACCTAACCCTCTTCTCCAAATGCCTCTTCTTGCCAATCAATGTAATCATTTTTATAATCTTTCATCTTCTGTTGCACATCCATTTTCTCTTTTTCCAATTCTGCTTCTTTCGTGGCTTCAGCATCTGAATCAAGGTTAACATAAGATATCCAAATTGATTCCAATGTATCGTTTCTGAATTTAATTTCCATCGATTTTCCAGGAGAAGAATAATTATGATTATTCGCAGTTAAAACACAATTGATCGGCGGTTTCGAGGAACATTCAGCCTGAATTTCAAGGGGGATTACTGATAAGTACGGGTGCAAAACCTACAGTATCTAACAATGGAAAATGAATACTCTGCATTGAATTAGAGACTATTCGAATGCTTGGAAATTCTTTATTTTCCTCATGTCGACCAACTTGTTCTAATTTATCGAAAGATAATGATTGATCCAATTGAACACTTTCAATAATCAATCGACGACCAATCTTTGTTATTTCTTTCAGCTTACTGAAGTCGGGTTGCTTCTCTGTTGCAAAACGACCTCGACCTGAATTATTGTAATAAATACAATAATGAAGAAAAGTACAAACTAAATCCAGTGATAATAAGATTCCCATGCAATTCAGCACAATCGAATCGATTGAATTCGTCGAGACTATCAGTTGTATTGATCACAATATCTTGTAAGCATCCATAGTGAAGAACAGTTTCACATACTACTGATTCGTTAACACGCGTTGGTGTCCAATTGGGCCCACCCTAAAACTCATAAAACAATGTTCAAAGTTTTGCAAAATACCTTATCATCGAATTTCAGAAAAGCAGGCTGGTTTGCTTCGAAAGCCTTTTTCACTTCATCACTAATTATTTTTGGGAAATCGATTTGCTTTCCCAAGTTGAAAACTGTGAATTCTCCATCGACTTTAACCATTTTCAAAGCAGATAATGCTGAAATTGAAAAAGATAGGAACATGAAAACTGAACAGAACTGATGACCTGCGCTGTTCCTCCAAATATTCGAAATAATTCCGCCCTTTGCCCAACACTCGCGTCGACTAGTTACATTATTTTCAAATTCTGAAATTCCATTATCCAGAGCTATCGTTGACTGAACGAATATGAAGATGGAGCATAACTGAAATCAGAGTGAAATTTCTTGTTTTCCCAATGAACATACCAAAACGAAACAATTCATTTTGAATTGCATTGTTATGAAAACCTAGAGTTGTTTAGAGAGAAAAGGAAATGATTTCTCTGTTGTTTTTTTACGAAAATAAACGTGGATTTTTGATTTCTTCTGAAAGTTAGAGTCCACGTTGAATGTGATTACTGTAGTAGACCGAAATAGTCTTACAGAAGAAGCGTTCCAATTACCCAAAAACACCATCCGATTTAAAGCAGCACCCCAAGAAACCTATTTAAATTTTGTCATACGAAAAACGTCTACATCCCTTATTTGTTTTTTGTCTTACGTGATTTCTAGAACACTCATTGAACAGTTTCAGTAAACACCCCTCTTCTTCTTCTTCTTCTTCTTCTTCTTCTTCTTCTCTATAATTAATAAACACAAAATTCATTTTTCTGACGTCTTCAATAATTGTTTTGTCTGTCTTTGACTTCTGTATTCTTTATGATTTCATACTCTCAAAAGAGTCGTCGTTGATCTTTCAAAGGTCATCTGATCGTCTTCTCTGTTTACTCTCCACCTCCCATCCACCAGCTGATCTGTTATTTCAGTCTTTCGGTCTTTTACAGACATTCTCTCAGCTAACAAACGTCAAAGTGTTAAAAGACGATTTCCTTCCGAACGGTCTCCAACGACGTCATCGGTCGTCTGTGTCTCCGAATCTTTCACCGAGACGACATTTAAAAGGAAAGATAAATTGAAGAGAATAGTTAGTTGCAGACAACTTTCGAACATGAAATCATATACTTTTGTTGTGATTTTTATTGGCTTCTTCTTCTTCATTCAAGGTTAGTTATGTTTATAAGTATAGGGAGTGAGGAGAGTGCTGTGAACTAGAGATACTTTGATTTTAAAAGATGATGGACACATCACATTATAGAAACCTTCTAGTATCTCACGAAGTAGTCTAAGTTTCTGATGCGAAAATGGGGCTCTGTCAAATCAAAATTGACTGAAACTGAAACTTTTTTGAATCAAAAATGAATTATGATTCTGACTTTTTCGAGTATTTCTGGTTTTTCAAAAACTAAAATTTCACAGAATCTAGATATTCTATTGGGTAAATGGATAGGAGTCTGTTCAACGATATTCTTCTCTAGAATACGAATTGAGTCGCAGGATTTTACGCGATTTTTAAAGATTGGAGTGAGGGATTTTCAGTGAATGAAATAGATAATAGGTCACTTTGAAATTTCTCATGAACCCTAGTTCTAATTCCATCTGAATTCCATTTGAATCCCATCTTGTTCTAGAAAGAGAGAATCAAATGCTTTCATCTACGTGCCATTAACCCAAAAACCTGTTTCCCATCATCATCATAACCTCATCTCAAATGATAACAATAACAGTTTCATTGACCACTTTTTTGACTTTTGATCAATGTATTTCGAATTGAGAGAAATCGGTTCAAATCCTCACATACACACACTCTCTTCTTCCTTCATTTCAATTATCAAACCCATCACTCAATGAAGATTCGAAAGAAATCTGACAAGAATCTGACAACTATACGATCAAATTAAATGTTTTCAGAATGTTCATCATTGACAATGCAAGGATTATTTCGAAAACTAAAGGAGACGAGAGCACAAGAACAACAGCAATACCAGGGGAGATATCCTGATGAGGCAAGAATTGAGGCTGATTCTATCTCGAGAATCAACATTAACGATAAAAGTTTCATCAGACCAATTGCTTCTATCGGAGGGAGACCGGTAAGAAATTCATTAAAAGTTCTGACTGAAAATTCAGAATTTCCCTTTCCAGGTTATTCCCCGCCGTTGGACATATGGTCAACCAATCAGTGAAGTCTTCATTGACGAGAACGGAATCGCTATTCCAGTCCGACCAACACCAAGTCTGAATTCTATATTGAGATCTAGAGGCGGCCTCTATTAATCTTCTTCCTTCACATTTACTCCCCCAGTTTCGATCTCATTTTGAGTTCGGGTCATTACTATTTTGCCACTCAATATGCATAAACTTATTCATGACATATACTCCACTCGATACAAAGATCAAAACTACATTGCGTAAAAAGATATAAAAAGTAGAAAATGAAGATCACAGAAATATGCAAATATACGAAAATCTCTCGGGGCACAATAGAATATATCACAATTTTTGATTCACAGGAAAGCTAAAACATTGACTAGAAAGTAAATAAATTAGGATAAAAGACCAAGACGGTCCATTTCTTCGTCGATCTCTTTGATATTCCTCTCCAAAATTTCCATTTCGTCCATTCTTCCATTCAATATTGCTTCTTTAAGGAATTTTTCAAGTTGTTCACGTTGTTCGTACAGTGGATGGTCTGCTCGAATCGTGTCGTCTTCGATGGAACTTGGCTCAAACACTCTGGAACTCAATCGAGATAATTTCAGCGGTACAATTCTTTAGACTTACAGATCATTATCTTCTGTAGTCCACCCATCATCGGAAGATGGTGGACCTCCTAATGAAGATACACTACTTGTACTGTTCAAATGAGGGTGAGCCATTAGTTGTGGCATTGAATTCGACATTTTCATCATTGTTCGATTCACTCTCGCAAAATCTTTCACTCGTTTTTCTTTTCTTCTCACGATTCGATTCGCACATTCTTCTGCTGTTGGAAGTGATTCCATTTGTCCAATTAATCCTTGAAGAGCGTTCACTGCGGATAAACGAATGTTTCTTCTCAATTGTTGTTCTTTTCCAGCGTTCGGTTTATCATCTGCTCCTTCTGCTATTCGTTTACTCAGAACATCAATATTCTTCTGAATTTCCAAACACTTCGATCGAAGCTCCTCTCCGTGTTTATGAGTGTAAACAGATTCTCCGTTACTGAAATTAAACTAATTTTATCTTTGCAACAAACTAATATCTCACTTTAAACTAACAACCACTCTAACATAAGTTGGCACAAGATTCTTCACTTCTTCAATCAATTCTTTCATGTATTCATATTGTTGAACATAAGAAGGCGGATCTTTCTTCTCCATTTGACTTTCTCGGAATTGCAAATCCCTCAGACACAGATTACAAACTCTCATATGATCTGACATCTCTTGTTCATTCAATGCACCAGCAATTATCTCTTCTCCAGCAGCAGCAGAATGAACCTTTTGTACAGCACCGGCCATTGCTTTCTTCATTTTATCCATTGATTTTTGAGAAAATGCGAAGAATGATCTCCGCCCATTTTCCTCATTATTCGAACTTTCCGGTTCCTCTGTATCTGTTGGTTTATCATCCAAATCTAGTTGAACATTTCCAAGAGGATTCGATGAACTTGTCAGAGATCCTTAATATTATAAAATATCTAAAGGAACTGAGGAATGAGACTAACTAGCAGTGTCAAAAGAAAGAAATTTGCTACAAGAATGGCAAAGAACTTTTCCACATAATCTACAGTGATGACGTCGACGAGTGAGACCAAAACGGGCGGCACATAGGGGACAACACACAGCTTCTGCATCGTCGAGCCAGGGTACGATTTCTCGTTCAAATTCTTAATTGATTTAATTTGAAATTTGTTTCATTGCTTCTTTACCTTTTCTCTTCGCCGGATCTTTATCCTTCGGTCCTCCATTAATTAATCTATCTAATCTGATAATTAACATATTTGTTCTAACAGCAACTTCATTTATATTGAGCTCTCGTGTCGACATAAATTCTCTTGTTTTTGATCTCATTGTTCCTGAAGATATTTCATCTGGAGGCAATGGTTTCGGAATTCGCGGTAATGGAGCTCTTTCTGTCAGTTTTTCGGTAGTTTCTGTGAATTCTGACTCGACGTTCTGAAGTAATTTGGATGAAAAAAAAAATTTCGAGCTAATAACTAACACTAGCAATTTCTGCAATACTTTTCTTAGCATCCAATTTCTGAATTCCTCGTTTCGCTTTATCAAAGAATCCTTTGACATTCGAAACGAATAAACCAGCCAAATCGCTGCTGTCTTCTTCTGGATGATCATCTTCAACGTGTCCAATCAGTCGTTCGTATTCTCCGAAATCTTCCATACAAAATGGACAAATGAATCCCTGAAAATAAAATGTGTGTGATTTTTTTAAAATTTTTCAGCAGATTTGTTCCTTTTTTCAGTTTTCAAACGCCTGGCAATATGAAAATTTCAAAACTTCTGATAAATTCGCATACTCAATTGTATTTTTTTCCAGTCGCTTCATATTGTCGAAGAAATCTCACCTGTCTAACAACATTGCTGCTACCTGCTCCTGCTGCTCCGTCCATTCCATCGACTGAATTCTGCCAAAAATCTTTATATTTTCTCTTTTTCCCATTGAAGCATTGATAGCTTCGAGACGCAGACAAAACGACGACGCCGTCGACTGGTAAAGCGTAAATAAAAAGGCACTGCCACGTCAACAAAACGTATACAATGGCAGAAACCAGGGAACAATTTGTTGAGAAGAAAGAAATGGGGAAGAATTTGTACATTACTCATATTTATTGGGAGGACACATCGATATGCCGGTAAATTTGAAATTAGTTATGTGTGTTACATTAAGGCGCAGGAAGAACATTGTGGTAGTGTGGAAAAAAGAAAAAGTGAAAAACATTGTCGAGGTCTATGATATTGGTTATGTTTACGTAATTAGGAGCATTTTAAGTGTGCGTTTTGTGGATCAATTTTTGAGGAAGGGGGAAGAAGACCAATAGAATAAGACCCGACAGAAAATAGAAGAGAAATGAAATAATTTACAAAAAAAAAAGAAAGAGATTAATGTGAGAGATCAATAATTTAATTATGAAGTCATTAATGGAATTGAACAATAAAAAATAAAAAATTGATTTCATGAGAAGGGTGGGAAGGTACATTATTTTAAACTACGACACGTCTCCCAGCTGGGACGTATCCTTGATGCCATCTGTATTTCGGATGTCGACGATACATTTTTCCGTAATGAATTCGTGCGAGACGATTTCGCTTCCTTAGAGCCTGTTTGAGCAACATCATTTCAGATATTCCTGGGAGTTTTCGGTTGGGGAAGTCTCGGTACATGTTAATTCCAAGTTTGAAAAGCTGAAAACACACATTCAGTGATTGTAAGAATGATTCGCTTATTGGAACTCTGAATTTAATGATCAACGGCACTTACATCATAATCTCCTCGTTTGAGCTCATTGAAAGTGTGGAAAAATGCGAAATGAGCCTTCGCACGTCTCCATGTCGTCATGAACAATTCGCGTTTTTCTTTCATTTCCTCTTTCAAATTCATCTGCAAATTGTGAAGCTCTTCAGCCAATTCTCCAACTTCCTGATCTTCAGCATCATCTTTTCCCTCTTCACTCATTTCTATTCTTGTCGATACACTTGGTCCCTCTTCGCCGTCATCTCGTGTTAATTCATCGAAAATTTGTGCACTGGAGTCTGGAAGGATTCCTCCCGCAATGAGTTTTGAAACAATCTTCGATCCGATTGCTTTTTTATCGAAATCTTCTATATCAGAAGGAACTTCGATATCATCATATCCATTCTCTCCGTTTCTTCGTGTAGTACTAGTGCTTGGTTTCGAAGATGAACTGAAATAGTGTCTGATATCACCATTCTTTCGTTTTGGCGACGATGTTCCAGCGTGTCCATTAGTTCGAGAGTGTCCATTGATGCCATTCGAAGAAGAATGACCATTTTCCATTCGCTCGTATTCCTCCTCCATTTTTTCCTTCTTGAGTTGTCGTGGAGAATGCACTGTAAACGAGCTTTTAGAACTTTTGAAAATTTCGCCTTTTCTGTATTCTCTTCTTTATATAAGACTTACATCGCGAGGATCCTCTTTGACTGCTGGTGCCATTCACTGTTTCATCTTCACCTTCAGATTCAGTATCGATTTCCAATTTCGGGTCTAAAATTCTTCAAAAATGTTTAAAATCCATTAGAAATTTAACATACATTTACGTTCTCTGGAAACCTCAGGGCTTGTCAGTCTATGTCTGCCACGTCTTCCGGATGGAGTTTCCGGAGCATTCTTACTGTCTTTATACTCCTTACAAGCTGTGTATACCATTGAATCAATTATCGGCATTATTTTATTGTTGTTAGCTATATCTTTCTCCTTCTCCGAAATTCGGCGATTTGGAATACGGTATCCAGCAAGCGATCTGAAATTAGAGAATTATTTTTTTAAAATATAATAACCGCCTCAATAACTTACGTTTTTCGAGTTCCATTTCTGCTTCCATTTGTTGTCGGAGATGTTACTTCATTTGAAATCGAGACCTTTTTTTTACTGCCTGAAGTATTCAATGACTTTCTTCTGGACGCATGCGCTGCTCTTTTTCTATATTTCCACGGTTCATTGACCAAATACTTTTGAAGTGCCTCGTCACTGTACACGTCCAGAATAGTCTCTTTAAAATTCTCCAGAAATTCTGAATCCACTTTTCCCATGAAACTTTTACGACACCAAGTCCAGAAACGCGTTCCCACATGATAAGCTGGGTATTCATCAAAGTCATCTTCTTCGTGTTCTTCGGGAAGCAAGCAGATTCTGAATATGTTTGAATGTTTTAAAATAATTATTTTTTTCGTTAAGAAAAATATTTGTATGAATAAGAACTTACTCAGCTTCTTTAGCTAAATCTTCTTCCGTTGGAATTGCAGGTGCTCTGGCTGTTCGAGGTTCCGAACTTCCCTCCATATCAGATTGTTGATCGTCTCCTCTTGAATCATATGATGGCATTGCTCTTGCATTCAGATTCGGAGTAGGGTAGTATCCTTCGTTTATAAATTGAATTTCTCCCTCCATATAGTCTTTTGTGAAATTATTTGCCGCTGCCATCGCTTCGATTTCGTGTACAAGGTGAATCTAAACGCAAATGAACTTCGATAGGCCAGGACTTCTTTTCATACCGTTTTTAATTATAGTTAAGAAGCTAGAGTTAGTTTTACTATTTTCCAAGACTGATTTTGTTATCGGTTCTTCAGAACTCATTCTAGTACTACGGGACTTAAAATATGAGAAAACTCACGAAACCGTTAGATAAGAACGGATAACTTTGTCCTTTGAGACTCTTCATCATGAATGCAGAAAGGGCATCGTAATCGTATGGTCGAAATTCTGGGGGAGCACGAACGTCATCTGATCCACGACGACGGACTGGCGAATTAGACTCTGAAATGAAGGTTACGGTAGGTATATCTTCATGTGCATGATACCTTCTCTCTTTCTACCTCGCCCTGTTCTTCCAGACGATACCCTCTTCCTTTGGATCATTTTTCCCAGTTCTGAAAGTAAGAATGAATGAAGTAATATTCTGTTCACTTCGGATCGATGAAATTTCTGAGGAGAGAAACGAGAAGACGGTGAGGACACAGAGTCTAGAGACTCGTTGTTCGGCGCGGCGACGGCCGAGGAAACAGGACTGCAGAGCGAAGAGTGTGTATGAAAGTGGATGAGAGAAGAGGGTGAATAGCTGGTGAATGCAAGAGACGCCGACACTGTAAGCGGCCCGTTTCGTACTGGGTGAGACCGCTCTGCAGCTGCCCAAGGCCCTCTTTTTTGACTCAATCTATCGATTTTATAATAGAGATTGATGATAAACAAAGGGAAAAGCCGTACGATATTATAAATTTTATATAGATAAAAGAAGAAAACACGTAAGAGTCACTATTACAGTACAGCAAAGAGAACGACACAATGAAGGAAGCGTCCCTTGATAAATCTGCAGGGGGAAGGAAATATTAGTATTATTATTTAATAAGTACAGTAGTGCTTTTATTGAAGAACACTGAAGAAAGCCATGGAAAATTCGAACGAGAAAATGCGGATATGTAAACAACATGGCAGGCTGGAAATTAGGAAAACATGTCAACTCCAGATATAAGTACAAGTATTGGAAAGAAATACAGGTCAAACTTTTCAAAAGCTAACCTCTTATTGGGGATACATAGGCCATAAGCCATTTATAACACTGGAAGAGGAATTAAAAGGAGGAGCTCATAAATGTCTAGACGTATGAATATATGAATGAACTTTGAAGCAAGGCTTACTCAATTTGAATGACGCGCGCATGTTTCTTCCAAAATGTCTGCAGTAATTCGTCCCAGTGTTTGCAGACAAAACTGAGCCAACTATCCCAGCTAAGCTCCAGCTCGAGTATATAAAAGACAAAACGATATTCTGATATGGAACATCAATCTTGACATGAATATTGAAAACATAAAGAAATCTATTCCTAGTTCACATATTGTTATAAGATTGAACATATATAATTAAAAATTAAGAAATAGAGCTTTCAATTATTTAATTTAAATAAATTTGTGGTTGATAAACAGCAGCTGGTCCTTAAGAAGCGGCACTTAAAAATATTATCAAAAGCCGTTTTAAAAATTTTACTACTGCGTATGCATTTTGCCGTGACGGTGTTTGCGGTCAATACACAAATTCGAGTACGCCTACACGTGGCTAAATCTATTAAATTTGCTTTTATCAGAACACTTTTTTCTCTTTTTTAAATTGAAAATGACTTATTAATTGTAGAACAGAAGTGTTTAGTTTATTTATTATGTTTCGAAGATATACCCTCCTTTCACTAGTTCTCCATACTATCGAATAGCAATTGAAATTTTCAGAAACCCTCAAAATGGGAAGCAGTGAAAGTGTTCCAATTCCAGGAGGTGGGACTGAAGGATATCATGTTCTTCGAGTAAGAAAATACATCAAGTATTAGTTTTCCATTACGAAGTTTTTTTCAGGTCCAAGAAAACTCACCAGGAGCAGTAGCTGGTCTTGAACCATTTTTCGATTTTATTGTATCAATCGGAAATATCAGATTGGATAAAGACAACGATACGATGAAGGAAGTTCTGAAACAGCATATTGACAAACCGTTGGAAATTACTGTTTATAATAGGTCGGTTTCTTTAATTGAATAATAATGTGAATATGATAAAAATTATACAGTAAGTCTCAAGCCGTTCGTCAAACAAGTATTATTCCTTCCCAAAATTGGGGTGGTCAAGGACTTCTCGGAGTTTCGATTCGATTTTGCTCATTTGATGGAGCCAGTCAACATGTGTGGCACATAATTTCTGTACAACCAAATTCACCAGCATCTCTTGCTGGTTTGATCGCAGATACCGATTATATTCTCGGAGCAGAGAGTGTTCTCCACCAAGCTGATGACTTGATAGCTCTTGTTCAAGCAAATGAAGGAAAACCACTAAAATTATATGTTTATAACGTGGATACTGATGTTGTAAGAGAGGTGAGCAGATTTTAAGAAAGTTATTATTGCAATATAAATATAATTTCAGGTCTCCCTTACTCCAAACTCTGCATGGGGAGGGGAAGGATGTCTCGGATGTGATATTGGATACGGATACCTTCATCGTATTCCAGTCTCCGTTGATAGATCAAAGAATGTTCCTCAACTTCCACAAACAGCTAGTCAATCAAGAATTCCCGTCGGAAACCCACTTGTTGATAAGGTTTCGAATCATACAAGGCACATATAATTTTAATATTTTCAGATTAATACGACCAAACCACCAGCTGCTACGAATTTCCCTGATCCATCACAATTTTCTTCGTCTGTGCCGCTTCCACCAGCTCCTGCCACGTTGATGCAAAATCTTCCACCCCCACCACAACCTGCTTTCCTCCCGCAGCCACCAACTTCGTATGCCCCGCCTCCAGTTTCTCAACAACCTCCACACTCCGAATCTAACAGTCATGGGCATTCACACGCTGATGGAGGTCACGGGCATTCTCACGCTGATGGGGGCCACGGGCATTCACATGATGATGGAGGACATGGACATTCTCATGACAATGTAGGACATGGTCATTCTCACGAAAACGGTCATGGTCACTCTCACGAGCACTCACCATCACCAGCGCCTGCAGTTCCTGTTTCTGCTCCAACCCCAGTTCCGGCCTACCCTCAACAATATCAGGAACAAGTGAAACCTGCTGCGGATTACTATCAACAACAACAACAACATCAGCAACCACAACAACCTCAACATCAGCAACAATATCAACCTCCTCATCCACCTTCATACCAATCATATCAGCCTCCAACTCCGGTTTCAACCCCTTACTATCCACCACCTGCTTCATCCTCTTCTAACACATCTGGATATCAAGGTAAGCCACAAACAATACTGTTTTTGATAAACCTCGAAATTTTCAGCGCCATACTATGCTCCGCCTTCATATCCACCACAGCAACCGTCGTATGGATACAAGGCACCAGAAATTCCATCTGGTGTTCCACCAATGTTTTCTGCCACGTCAGCCCCGAGTCCGCCAACTTCTTATGTGAACCGTAAGTCATAAATACAACCTGTTTTTGTTTTTAATTGATAGAACTGTTCAGCAATTCCACCACCTGCGCCTCTCAACTTCCCGATGCCTTCTTTGAGTTCTATTGGAATCACGCAGTTGGCTGCACCACCAACTTCATCTTCTGCATCCGGACCAACCTCCTATCAACCTCCTCAATTCCCACAATACGGAGGTTATCCACAAGCCCCTCCACAGTCGCAGAACTAAGTCGTACAAACAGGCTCCTCAATGTGCCGGTACTTTCTCGTTAGCGTTATTTCTTGTTCCAATCGAGTGTTTTAATTTATTGAATGGTTATTTATTTGAATTTGATGAGATTTTCCTTTTTTCATTTGGGAGATGCTTCTTTCTTGTCTATTTCTTCTTTAATATGTGTGTAGTGTATCAAAGACATATTTGATTGTAAATGGGACCGCTTTCGGAAGTCAAATCAATATTTATTCGTTGTAAAAAATAAAATAAAAACAGTATCCACTAAAGTTCTTCTTTTGCGAAAGAATACCGATTCTTTCCTGGTTTCAGTTGTTTGAACAAACTCTCTTGTTTTGTGAGTGTTTTAGGAGCTTCAGTCTTCTGATCTTCCAATTCTGCTTGTTTTTCAATTCTCTCTGTTTCAGCCAATATCTTTTTCAAGAGCTCGTCAACTTTTTTGTGAAGCTTACGGTGATGAGTTTCGTTGAACAGGTCGACAACGAACTGAAAATATTATTTTTCTCTATATTCACAGTATTGACATTCTTCTACCTGCTTGATGTTTCCTTTCGCGAATATCTCGTCACCACTCCAGGGAGATGGATAAGAATGAACAAGTTGATCAATGAGAAGAAATGGAAGGTCATTGACATCTTTTCTGAAATGACGAAGCACTGCTGTGAGAATTCCTCCGTCAGCCATCAGTGGATTCACTTTTGAGAGAAGGTCTCCCTCCAATTCCCGGCGAATCTGAAAAATGAAAAAGTTACAACAAAAATGTCACAAACTCTCAAAAACTGACAGCCTCTACAAACTTCTTCTCTGTTTCTTTGTCATCTTTTTTTCGCAGCAAAATGAGCATTGGTTTTCCATCTTCAACCATTTCTTCCATATTCTCAAATGTCAATTCTCGAACCATTCCTTCTGATCTTTGCTTAACCCACTCCATAATTTCTTTGAAATTTGTCACACTTCCATTAAAATGTTGAACATGTTCTCCGTCCAAAGAAAACCATAATTTGTGTTCTTCATGCTCCAAAAGATTCGAAACTTCCGGAACAACTACTGTCAATCGGTCATGAATCAATACGATTGCTTTAAGAATCAACTCGAATGGCGGAGATCCACGTGGAAACCAGAGAATAAGAGTTCCTTTCTGGGGTACAGCATATCGTTGCCATTGTGTCAGACTCTCAACTTCATTCAGTTTCACAAGACTTGTTGTATTCTCCATCTGCTCCACGTAGTCTATCAATGCCTGAACCTGACGAGATCCACGATATTCTGTTACCAAATGACCATAGAAAAACACTTTCATCGTTGGATATTTATTGATAGAATACTTATTCGAAAGCTCATTCTCGTTCATACAATCCACATTTCCCCAAATCGTTTTTCTCTCCGGATGCTTCTCTTTATATGTGATAGCTGCATCAGTGAATGACGTCAGAAGCATCTGAGAAAATGGACACCAAGAAGCCGTGAATGATACGAATGTCAGTCGACTATTCTGCATGACTTCATCGTGATTCACGGAAGTAATTGGTACAAGGGAACTGTTTGCTGATAGTAAAATTGAAAGCACCAAAAGCAATTGGGCACTGAAAAATAGATAATTTCAGATGGGAAAACTGAAGTAAAACTGCTAAAAACTTACTGAAACGTCATAGCAAGAAGTTTCTGAATATGAGCCGATTTACGATTGAAACATTGTTTGAAAGATTCCACGTTGCTATTACAAAAAAACGTGAAACGTTTCAGAGTTCACGTGGTCATTGTATTCTTTTTAAAACTTGGTTACGGTAGGTGTACGGTATCTGCACGTTGTTCGTTTTTAAGAATGTTTTGCTTTTTTTTAAAGATTGTATTCCAGATAATTTCAAATTGGATTTGCTTTTACTCGTAATATTCTAAGTGAAATCTGATTTTCTGACGTTTAATCCGTATCAAGTATATGGAGACTATAAAATGAATTTTCAATTTCCAAAAATTGTATCTTCGTTGATTGTTTTGCTCTAAACCCTCTTAAATATTCATTTTCTTATCTCTAATCCCTTATCTCATTCCTTTTCCTTCCCAAAACTCTTCCATATGTCATCATTCCTCAATTCGGTTTCCTTGACAACCAAGTTATTCTAATGCAGCCATCTCAAGTACATATGCGCACTCATTCCGCGCGTATTCGCCTCCCACCTGCATCCAATGAGTTGTCTCTGAGCCCCCAATACCTGCTTCTTACTAAATTCTCTGTCGTCTCACTGTCTCACGCAGTGCCTCCGAGTCCCTTTTGACGACTTCTACGCGCAATTATCCGGCCATTCAATGCTTTTAGCTGCTGATCCTCACTCTGCCATAGACATTGATAAATTAGTGAGTTTGTTTACCATTCTAAGTCTCTAGAATATTTTCGTTGAGGTGGGTTGGCTCATTGCCCAAGCAGAGCAGACGAATGGATGCCCAGAGAGTTTTTGTCTAGTTGATGTAAATGATCATGACGTATACTCGAAATCTCACATAGCAAATGCATATCATTATGATAGAATAATGCTCGCTCGGCTCATCTATGAAACTCCTATTCTTGCACAAGCCAGAGCTGAAGGTCATCTTCTCGTGATCTATGGCAGAGAAGCTGACAGAGTGGCAAAAGTACTTTTTCAGAGAGGATTCAAAACTGTATTGCTGAAAGGAAGTCAGTTATCCATTAGATAACATCAAAATATTTCTGTTTTCAGATGTAGCACAGTTCAAGGAGAGCTATCCTTGCTTGGTCGAACCCTCAATTGACTTTGTGAAACTCAAAGAGATCTACGAAAAGAAGAGGAACAGTGTCTTCGGAGGTCGACTTTGGCGCAGTACGTCAGCCTCTCGTCTGAAGTCAGTACAACAAGAAGAGCGAATTGAGAAGTCAAAGAAAATTAACAGTCGTCCATCAAGTCAATCTAGGAAACCGTGGCTTTGATACATCTACTTTTTCCCATTATCAACTTTCTATCAATTTTTCCCGTTTCTATCAATTTTCTATTACATTTTCGGTGATAATAAATATCAGCAAAACATTCGCATTATTCTATTTAATCATAAAAACAATGAAATCGAAACGGACAACTGCCAATCACTAGACTAACCAAAAAAGGAGAAGGATGAAAATACACAAAAACATTTGAAAATAGAAACGGCAGTTTAGATGAGCACGTCGAAGTCACGGAGCTCTTCGTCGGATGGGAGAGTGGCGGTGACGCGGTCTCTGAAAAAATAATTTTAAATGAACTATATTTATTTGTTCAGTTACCTTGGGATAAGGTCAGGGCTGATGAGTGGGAGTCCGGCCTTCTCTCGTCTGGCGATCTCCAAATGAGCCTCTCTTAGGGCCCATTCTCTTCCCATTGGCCTGAAAATCTTTTAATGAATTTAAGTTTCTGCAAAAAATGAAGCTTACCAATCTGGTCGAGCGAACATAATCCAGCAAGTGAACCACGTGGTGAGAACAGTGAAAAGAAGGAAAGCAGCTTGATGGAAACGAGCCCAATCTTTGTGTTCATCATGTGCGATTTGCGAGAACCAAATCCATTCTCTTCTCTGAAATAAAATTTTACTTAGACAGTTCGAAAAACTGGGTTCATATTGCTGTATATATTAACTACACTCACCATTTTGGCTCCTTGGTCCTTGGCGAGTGGTCTTCTCCATCCGTCTCCGAACAACCAGTCCAAACGACCACCATTCAACTTTGGCCATGGATTATCGTAGGCATAGGAATCAGTACCTGGTCTGTAGAAAAATATAATTTTCAAAACCGATAGAAACAGGATTATACCGGTAGTTATCGGGTTTTCTTTCAACTTTGGCATCTGAGTGTGAATGAGATGAAGCGAACCGTCTAAAACCCAGCGACCGAATGTTGGCCGACGTTTGAAGACGGCTCAATTGAGGCAACATCTGAAATATAAATTAAAATCATCAATTTGAATTGAGTCAGCGATCAGAGGTAGTTAGAAATCGATAAGAAACGAACGTTGCTCAAACGGAGCATTTAATGATAGCAAGTGTAGATTATACTTGTTACAACGATTTGAAATTAAATTATTTTTCTTCTTAAAACTATTTTAAAAAGTTCTTATCAACAAATCAATAAAAATTAAACAAAATCGGTTAAAAAATCAGGAAAATGTGAAGGGCTGCGACGATTTGTCCGCTGGGGCGCACTTGCCGAAGGCATCAAAAAAGTACTTTTTTCGAGTTGTTGGCCTGCTTTCTCTTCTTTTTTTAGATAAACATGAGTGATAATGACTGGGTAGCCGGCATTAGCAAAAAGGATGCTGGAAGATACAGCAGACAGCTTTTAGTTGATGATTTCGGAGTTTCAGGTAAAGAAATCGTCTCTTTTTGGGATCATATCCATATTTTACAGGCCAGAAAAACTTGAAAAACTCTCGAGTACTGATTGTAGGAGCTGGAGGGCTCGGATGTCCCGTTGCAACGTATTTAGGGGCTGCAGGTGTGGGAACTCTGGGAATCATTGATTATGATCATGTAACATCTAAACTTCTAATTTTAGATTTTTCAATGATTTTCATTTCTCAGATTTCTTTGGATAATCTTCAGCGACAAGTTGCGTATAAAGAAGCACAAATAGGACATTCGAAGGCAAAAGGATTAGCAGACAACATTAAACTGTAAATTTTTATATGAATAACTATAATCAGTTCACATTTTCAGACAGAATAGCGATGTCAACACAGTAGTTCATAACGTGTCGTTGGACAGTTCGAATGCCATGGACATCTTCAAAAACTACGATATTGTTTGTGATTGTACTGATAATGTGGCTACAAGATATCTCATTAACGATGTTTGTGTACTTTTGAACATTCCTCTTGTCAGTGGAAGTGCCCTTCGATGGGACGGGCAAATATCAGTGTACCATTATGGTCCTGAATGTCCTTGTTATCGGTGTCTGTTTCCATCTCCACCTGATCCAAATTCAGTTACAAATTGCAATGAAGGAGGAGTTCTCGGACCAATTGTTGGGACGATTGGAAGTATGCAAGCGTTAGAAGTTATGAAGATTGCGGCTAATGTGGATAGTGAGTAATTCAGAACTTTTTTCATAGTAATTTTTGTTTAATTTTAGGCACTCTCGCTGGTAAATTATTGCTTTTTGACGGACGTGAAGGAAAATCCCGGACGATTCGGCTAAGAAAACGAGATACGAAATGTGCAGTTTGTGGGGATAATCCAACGATTACAGCTCCAATTGACTATGTTCTTTTCTGTGGCGCTGGTGCCCATGATAAGGTTTTTTTTTCAAAAAATCATGCTTCTAAAACAATATTTTCTAGATTGAGAATCTGAAACTTCTGGGACCAACTGATCGTTTGAATGTAGAAGAATATCGAGATATTAGAGGAGCTCAAAAACAATTTCTATTAGATACACGACCGCCAGTTGAATTTGAAATTGCACACCTGCCGGAAGCAATTAGTACGTCCTTTTGTCTATTTTTTTCTGCAATGATCCTGTTTCAGATATCACACTGAACGAATGTAGGTCTCTCACACCACATGACTTGTCGTCTCGTCTTGGAGTTGATTCAAATACATCTGATGTTTATGTGATCTGCCATAGAGGAAACGATTCACAACGAGCAGTTCTTCTTCTACGAGAAAAACTCAATTCTATTCGTTTCCGTGATATAATTGGAGGATACGAGGAATGGGCACTTAAAATCAATGACAAGTTCCCACTGTACTAAAATTTGTTGATTTTCTTTGTTTTAAAGTTCTATTTAATTTATTAGTTTTTTTATACATTCCAAAATGAGTCAGAGTTATTCAGGAATAGAGTACAATAGAGACAAAAAGGAAAAGCCCGTTGGACGTGTTGATGGGGGGAAAAAGTAGAGAAGGGCATGAGTAATCATGGAAAAACGGATTCAGTGAGTTTAGGCAATGTCTGTTGGATGGGCAGATTCACGTGGAACGACTTCTTTATATATGAACCAGCAATTGAAGGCGAAACAGAGGACACACACCCAGTTTGCCAGCTGAAATTTTTTATGCGTTGATTTGAAGAAAAAAAAAACAATTTATAAGAAATCTTACCACAGAAATAGCAAGTTGTCCATTATTCACATCTCTGTTCGAGTAAGTGGCACTCTGATTAACCCACTCTTTGCGTTGGAAGATCTCTTTCAGTCGTTCATCTGACGTGGCAGTTCCAATTGTGTTGGCTCCTGCCCACCAAATTGAACTACAGAAGAAGAAAAGAACGAAGAAGAGAGCAGTTGCACCAAGATCAACGAGTGGAAGACGTTTCTCAGTTTGATAAATTCCCCAGAAAATGACATAAACAAAGCAGATGAATATTACATAAATCAGAGCAGTGACATTGACAAAATAGAAGAATCCAGCACTTCCACCAGCACTATCTTCCCCATTCCACATATCGTATTTCTGACTATCACAGCCAGTGAACTTAATCTTTGAAAGTCTGTTAAAATAGAAGTTTTTGAAATTCTTAATCACTTTAGAACATACGAAAAAGTGTAGACTTCCTGGAAGTTTGTCATTGATACATTTGCGGGACTCTTACAGTTGTATTCAACTTTAACTCCCCAACTATTGACTGCTGCGATTGCAATAATGATGAAAATCTGTGGAAATTAACCAATTGAATATGAAATAACTATTTTAAATAATTCTTACGAATTGAATGATTCTAATGAATCCCAATGGGAATTTGAATGCTGCTAGATTGATGTGCTCCGGAATAGAAGGCATTTTTCAATACCTGAAATCAATCGATTCTCATCTATAACGATAAAAATAACAACAAAAGGGCGAAAAATGGATGGAGAGTAAGTGAGAAGAAGAGAGACTACTCGTCATGTTCTTTTTGATAACGAGAAAGTTATCGTAGAGTGTGTATGTGTGTCAGAAATTGGAAAGACGTAGAGAAACGAGACATGTTACCGTCTATGCCTCACCAATGGATCAAGTGCCGTTTTCGAGGACATTGATTGAAAGTGTGATGAGACGCAGAGTATGCCGGTCGCATGTTTGCCAAGAGTTGTTTATTCTTTTGCCCCGCCCACAGACACAGAGACTCTATTCTTAAATTACATTTATTCATTATGAAATGAACAAATTTCGAGCAGGAGTGCATTAGAATCCTAGAAAAATTTTTAAAAGAAGAACAAAAACAGAGACAGTAAAAATGAGAAAAATAACTAAAAATAAACTTTATCTGCCAAGAATACGACGTAGAAAGAGGGATCTACTTTCCAAGGAAAACGCAAATTCGATAAGGAGGCGAATTTTCAGACGGGGGTTTTTGAATTTAATATTTAGCTCGATCCGATGACAATGGTGGTATCCTTGAAGGAGTATGCCGGAACGTGAAGATTCAATGGAGCTGGTCCCTGGAAAAATATTCGTCAGTTGAAACTTTATTGAACTTCTTTTTTTTATTGGAAAATTAATTCCGAACCGTATCAGAGGCCAACGCTGTTCACCGTCGTAAACGATGACTATGATCTTCTTCAAAATAAAAAAGAAATCAACCCGATGTTGAGAACTCATTCTATTTGAAGTTGAACACTTTGCCATACGACTCGCAGAGCAAGGATGATTTTCTCATCATTTACGGGTAGCATAACCAATTTTTGACAATTCAAATAACAATAAATGTACCTTTCTAATACGTCCAGAAGCATCGTAGTGAGAACCATGGCACGGGCAATAATATCCTCCGAAATCTCCAGCATTTGCTGCAAATTATTAAATATTGAAATAGTTGTTTTTCAATATATTAAAACATCTGAAACAACTAACATACCAATTGGGACACATCCAAGATGAGTGCACACTCCAATGACAACAGACCATTCATCTTTCTGTACACGCTCATCGTCATGTTGTGGATGACGAAGATCAGCGACTGGGACAGCCTTCTCCTTTGCGATCTCAGCCTTGGTACGATGCTTAACGAACACTGGCTTTCCACGCCATTCGAAAGTCTTAGTTTGTCCCTCTGGAATGTCGCTCATGCTAATTTCGATCGAAGCCAAAGCACGTTGATCAGCAGCCATAGCCTGTAAAAAAGTTGAAGTTCCGTTTTTCGAAGTTAGGTGGATAAAATACCTTGTAAGAAACCAGTGTTTGAACAACTTCCTTTCCAGCCCACAAAGAGAGGACTCCACCAGCTAAAATACATTTATAGAAAGCTTAAAATTTTTAATGCAAACCTCCGTAGTAGAGAGCAGATGGGAGAGCACGGCGTTGATCTTCGGTATCACGAGCGGGGGTTTGAGTATTTTTTGTGGAATCGCGACGATAGCTTGTCATATCTGGGAAAGTCACATCGGTGTGAGCCAAACGGCGAGAAGTGACTGAAAAAATGATTCACTGTAGATTTTGAATGAAGAAATATTGAATACCATTGATTCCTTTGACGGCGAGCCCATTGGTGAAAACACCTCCGGTGCTGCGGGTTACAGCAGCTTGACGAGCTTCGGCAGTTGTGAATTCAGCTGGAACTTCTCGGAATGCAGAAACCTGGAAAGTTTATTATTATTCACTGATCTAAAACCAACAATTCTTACAGTTTCAGCAGCTGGAGAAGCGGCAACGAAGTTGACATGTTGTTGGGATCCGCTAATCTAAAAAATAACTGTTATAGTTGATAATTTGATAAAAGAACAATCTTAAATTTAAACTTGAAAAAATTAATGAGTCAAATTGGAAAATTGACTTTTTTGCAGAGATTTCAGTAAAAGAGCAATTGGGAAACTAGTTTCCACTTTTTTGTCGAATTGAAATAATTCAAAAACTCACCACTTTGACGGCGAACCCACCGGATCTAGCAAGAGAAGCCATTGCCCCAGTTAATACCTGAATTTAAATTTTAAGAAATAAAATATGCAGAATAGAGAAAGGTTTGCTGTCGAAAAACACCGAAAAATGCTATAAAATTAATAATAAGTGGCATAGATGTAACAATTGTTATTAGTTCTTTCGGATTTCATTGAAAAAATAAATTTTTGATGAAAATAAATCTGAAAAATGACTGAAATTGGGAATACTTCGACGGGCGGACTGTCTACATGAAGAGACGCAGAGAAATTTTAGGCACGCGCCGCGCGCCGCTTCGTTGTTATTGGGGCGCGCTTTCATGGAGGATTCCCCGTCGGCTCCGGGAGCTCTGCGAAGGTCCCGTTTGTAATAATCGTTGACAGCGGCATCTCAATTTCAAAATAATGACGCGGGTACTAGGCCGTTTTGCTCTCACAACACTCTGCGACAAGCGTGAGTCTCTATCCTCCACCAGCTGTGAATTGAATCTGAACTACACTGCCAGACGAGCCAGCTATTATTTCGGTTCGATACGATTTATATCAGCTTCTGTGGATTACTATTTTCAAGTAGAAAAATATGGTAAGTGTTTGATAAAAGAGCACTCAGTGCGCTGATGAGAATGAGGAAATGAGTGAAAACATCTGTTGACACCACTCTCTCGCGACACCAAACTATTTAGCAAAAATAAATTGAGAGAAAAGAGGGCTGTTTGATACTGCGGCCAGCTCAAAGAGTTGTAATCGAGGTTCAATCGAGTCGGGCCGAAAAGTCACTTTTCTTCCGGAACTGATTGGTTTCAGATGGGAAGTAAAAGAGGGCGCGGCGGGGCTTCGTCGAATCAAGAGCGAGTCCGCACGCATCTTTTCTTCGGATCGAAAGCTGAACGTCCACATCAGAAGCGGAAAAGAAGAGCTCAAAGTAAGTTTTCATTATTGATTTTTTATGCATTCATTGACTTTTTCAGATAAATTGCACGCCACTGTCAAAGACAAGAAAGACGAAATGGTTCAAGCGGGAGCCAGTGAAATAGACCCTCTGCAATGGACTGGTAATCAGAGAGTTCTACATTTTGGTCCGATGGCTCAAAGAGATCCGTACTTTTACTATTACCCGAAAGGATGGGATATCTTATATCCGGCAACGTTTGGTTTCTTCCCGTACAGAACTTCGTTAGTGTTTTAATTTGATCAATTTAATTGAAATAAGGTTTCTTTCCAGAAAATTTCGAGGATCTTCTTCTCTTATCTGTTGCACAGCTTTCGGAGTGTTCCTCTTGATTGGTGGTCTTCTAATGTCGTTGCTTGGTTATAAATATCTTTACACGTCTCCATTTTGGACATGGCCATATGAACAACGAATTCGACCACCGCCTATCCAAATAGCCGGTCCTATATTATTCGGATTAGGATGCATTTTTCTTCTCGTTTCATTGATGTACTTTTTGTGTACAACGAAGCTGTGCGATCTCTCTTTACATCACACCAAGAAGCACAATGATCCTGCAAGATTAACGACAATCACTACACATTATGTGGTACGTTTTTCACGAAAAACAATAACTGATACTCTTGGGAATATAATGGACCTACTTACAAGGTAGCAAAAAAGTAAAAACTATTTTCTGACATGACACATAAAAATAGTTTTTTTGTTGGTATTTTTGGATTCCTTGTGAATAAGTCCATAAATGATGTAGTTGAAAAGTTAGACTGTCGCGACATTAATAGCCTCAGCTATATTGTCGCAACTGGTACAATCTAGATCGTAGATTATGCTCTTATTATCAATTATACAACGATGAATTCATATGGACGTGAAGAGAATACGGTATCCTTATTATCACTTTGAACAACGTGCTCCACAAACTCCTTATCTTGATGACCTTACTACGTGTCAATGTCGATGTAGGAACAAGAAAATAGAAGAATCAGTATCTACCCACGAGAGAGGAACTTCTCAACCAGCCGAAGCCGTTGCCTACTTCCGATGCAAAAGCCACCTTCGCCATCACCTTCTTCCAAGGTTCCTCAACTGACGTCCATCGATGCCGAGCCAAAAGGAGCTAGTAGAGGTATCTTATTTAATTTGCGTCTCTTATCGAATAAATCGTTGTTATTTAAATCTGTGTTGGCTCTTCTTTCTAAGTCCAAGTCCTCTCAGTCCTCGCGGTCGGTTCGGGCTCACCACCCCACAAACCGTCGCGACATGGTGCATCGACCGGAGTTACTCGAACTTTGGTGGGATGAGAGGTCTCAGGGCTCGAAAGATTAGTCATCACAGAACGCAAAATTCGAGCGCGACCGCAGTAGGCTAGGATAGGCGACGCTGTAGACGTCCTAATCGTAGGACACCTCTTATCGTAGAGACACCATCCTTTAGTCGAGAGGTGAAACTTCTATTCGAGAGGTGAAACTTCTATTCGAGAGGTGACAACTTCTATTCGAGAGGTAAAACAAAGTCGTTGTTTACGAGGTGTCTGTATGGGTTCGGGTGGGATCCGAACGAGTGGCAACATACAGTACACCCGGTAGGACATCATATCGTTGATGTAGGTCCCAGCGAGACGAGAGATGTTTTTTAGTCGAAAAAACTGATCAACCCATTGAACCACCACACACGCAACATGATCACTCTCTCACAATAGCGTCAAATCTCGTACCTACCATCTGAAAATCGAATTATCGTATTCACAACAATGATCGCATTGTTCAGGTATCAATTCGGATACGCCAGCGTCATCTATCCAAGATGCTTCGTCACTTGTCTCACCAGGACGCCTTCCGTTGCACGGTCGAGTTAGTTGGCCAGAAAAACCCAAGAAACAGAAAAGACATCGTTTCTGGAGCGGATGCCTCTTTTGTTCTCAGAGAGGTCATGCAGCGGCCTACTGTGAGAAGTTCGATGTTGAATCGCGATGGGCGATACGTTCAATCGGATGGCGATGAATCTTAGGGAGTTTTTATGCAATTCTCCAGAAGTTATGGAGAAAATCAAAGAAGATGACCGGGCGCCCGACACCTCAAACAAGCTTCTTGGTCATACATGGGATAGTCTGACAGACGTCATAAGAATTAAGATCGCGAGGCCTCCAAATGGAATCCCTACAAAGAAGGAAGTTATCGCCTTCCTTGCTCAGAACTATGATCCAACCGGGATCATTACACCTCTCGTGGTGCCAATCAAGAAACTTATCACCCTGTTGTGGCAATTCGACCTGAAATGGGGTGATCTGTTACCAGACGTACTTCTTCCCATGTGGAAGAGTATCACCAGTCATTTCAACGAAACGGAATTCGTAATACCGCGACAAATCGTGTCGTCATATCACTATACTGGAGTTCAACTGGTAATATTCTCAGATGCTTCCAAGGACAACTACGCGGCTGCTGCATACATACGACATGAATTTCCTGGACAGAAGTACGAGTCCCAATTAATATGCTCAAAGTCGAGAGTCAAGCCAGGACGTGTTGGAATCACCATCCCACAAATGGAACTTCTGGCACTGGAGTCAGCCACAAACCTTGCGTTGAATCTGATGAACGAACTTCACATGCCAGTCAATCAGGTGATATTCTTCAGTGATAGTACATGTGTCCTACACTGGGTTCTACACAAAGTAGGAACCCACGTGGGACTGAAATGGGTGGCTAATCGAGTCACAAATATCCATAAGAACTTAGCGAAGTTAACCGAACTTCAACTGAATCCAGAAATGAGATACGTGCCAACAAACGCGAATCCAGCAGACATTGCTTCTCGAGGATGCACTTTAGCCGAATTGAAAGTCAACAAACTATGGCACCATGGACCATCCTTCCTCGAGCGACCTGAAGAAGATTGGCCGCAGACTCTGGAAACAACGCCTCCAGATGCCCGAATGTTTCACCTATTCGTGGTGAATGACGGAGAAAAAGTTCTATCTCGAGAACTAAACAAGCTTCCAAACCAAGATTCACCAGAAACTGCAGTTGTCAACAGCATGGAGGAGAAAGAATTATGTAAATATGAGTCAATCGTGCCATATTCCAGAACTAATGACATGCGGAAGTTGACAACTACGTGCAATTATGTGCTTCGGTTTGTCCACAGCTGTATAAAAAGTCGGAACAATCGGTTCCCGTCTTGTCAGTACTCATACCAATCAATGACACTGCAAAGATATGATGACGCCGATAAAGAAAAGGACGAAGTGACCAAACGGAGGATCACAAGAACCTTTATCATTGCGGAACATTATCGGGATTCAAAGTTGCGAATGGGGCAGGAACCGCCTGCTCATCTTAAGCCAGTGCTCTCTCCAGACGGCTTATATCGACACAACAGGCCATATGTCAATTCGAGACATCCCAGACACTCCGATGAGATGAAGAGACCAATTATTATCATCCACACACACCAGCTCGCCCGCCTTCTGGTTATCGAATCACATACCAGCTTGCTACATCAGGGAGTGAAAGATGTCATATCGGACATCCAACGAAAATACTGGATACGGAAAATTGGAATACTCGTCAGAGCGGTGCGGAGGCAATGTGTCACATGTCAAAGGATGCACGCTCTTCCTTTCGAATACCCGTATGCAGAAACCTTGCCGTCTATAAGAAGCCAACTCGTGGCTCCGTTCGCCTTCGTGGGCCTCGACTATCTCGGCCCTCTGAGATACAAATCGAAGGATGAATACGGAAAGATTTGGGTACTACTAGTCACATGTATTGTCACTCGGGCAATACACTTGGAAATCGTCCAAGACAACACCACTCACAGTTTTATCATGGCTTTAAAACGATATTTCGGTCGTAGGGGAGTTCCTCAGTCTATCCTATCGGACAACTCTCCGACATTCAAACTCGGATATTCAATGATGAACACGGATATCAAGACAATCATCAACAAAAGTCTAACGCTGACTTCATTCTTGGCGGATAAAGAAATAGACATTCGGTTTATTACACCCTTCTCACCGTGGAAAGGAGGAATTTACGAACGACTGGTGGCTTTGGTAAAGAACATGATATATAAATGCCTGAAGAAAATAACAGTTTCGCTGTTAGAGCTCGAAAGTCTCTTAATTGAGACTGAGTGTATAATCAACTGCAGGCCTATAACCGCCAACAAAGTCCACACAGCCGATGCCGAACCAGTCCGACCCATCGACTATTTGATCCCACAATCATCGATGGTACTACCAGAATCGTCAAAAACAATATCGGAAGTCCTAGAGTCAGGAAAAACAGAAAAACTAACAAGAAGATTAATCGAATCTACAGCAGCTGTCAGGGATAACCTCTGGAACGTATTCAGCGATGAATACTACGTGTTACTCCGAGAATCCATACCTCGGTCAACAGCGCACAACAAGAGCCCACCTACACCAGGTACAACAGTGTTAATCGTCACTGAAAAAGTAGCTCGATACATGTGGCCTATCGGGGTCATTCAGAAGTTAATCTCATCCAAAGATGGGAAGGTGAGAGCCGTTGAAGTCAAAATCGGACAGAAGGTCTTTCAAAAGTCAGTGAATCACCTTATACCGCTAGAGATTCCCGCGGAAGAACGTCAAGATCAAGACGCGCCAGCGGCCGGAACTCCTTCGGATCTACACAAACAGATAACTCCAGCGAAGGCTCCACCTCAACGAACCCGCCCGTACCTCCCAAGACGGGCTAAAGAAAATAAAGTGACAATCGGTCATGATCAACAACTCGGATCGCCGAGTAACCAACCTCTGGCTTCTGCTTAGGCAGAGGCAAACCACGAACTTCCCTAACGCTACCACTAGGGAAGTTCTTTTTCGCTCCCCCCCAGTGTCGCGACATTAATAGCCTCAGCTATATTGTCGCAACTGGTACAATCTAGATCGTAGATTATGCTCTTATTATCAATTATACAACGATGAATTCATATGGACGTGAAGAGAATACGGTATCCTTATTATCACTTTGAACAACGTGCTCCACAAACTCCTTATCTTGATGACCTTACTACGTGTCAATGTCGATGTAGGAACAAGAAAATAGAAGAATCAGTATCTACCCACGAGAGAGGAACTTCTCAACCAGCCGAAGCCGTTGCCTACTTCCGATGCAAAAGCCACCTTCGCCATCACCTTCTTCCAAGGTTCCTCAACTGACGTCCATCGATGCCGAGCCAAAAGGAGCTAGTAGAGGTATCTTATTTAATTTGCGTCTCTTATCGAATAAATCGTTGTTATTTAAATCTGTGTTGGCTCTTCTTTCTAAGTCCAAGTCCTCTCAGTCCTCGCGGTCGGTTCGGGCTCACCACCCCACAAACCGTCGCGACATAGACCCACTACAGGTGATTAATCTTCGCAAAAAAAAAACAGCAAAAAAAAATGTATTCACTTACTTTTCAGCCACTACCTCCGATATTCGAAAAAGATCCTTATCAACCGCTACCACCACCAGCATATCCAGTGTTAGAAAATCGACATGCTATGACTAATGTTGTGAAGCCCCACGATGAGAAAAAACTTTATCCGCCCGTGTAAGATTTATATTTTTCCATCCAGAAATCAATTTTCAGTTTCCAGAATTCCTGGATGTTCTACGCTTTCTCTTCATCGGCGTTCTCCAAATAACATTTTCGTTGCCAGTCCTTACAATACACTTCGAGCAACAAGCGTTGGAAGATACCAGTCGGGATTCCTGGACACGAACTCCATCATGGAAAATCGGTTTGGTTCTAGACAAGCGTCAGTTGCAAGTCGACGACAGTCAAGTGAAGCTTCTAGTCAGAAAAGGTCGAAATCAATGGGTCCTTTGCATCGAACAGGATCTAACCGAAGCAAAGGTTCCGGACGTTCGCGAAGAAGAGAGAACAGTCAAATATAGGAAAATAATTCCAATAAATAGCACGTATAACTAGAAAACAAATAAATAAATTGTTTTTCAACCTCTCAAAATTCTTGTTTATCAATTTTCTCTGCGTCTTGATCGCTGGTGATTCATATTTTCTTCCTTCGACTAATTTTCCGCATTGATAACCATTTCTTTCTACTTTCAGTTTTCTCATACTACCGCAGCAGCTACTCAACTATTACAACAATTTGTAGAATAACTGTATCATAATAAGAGGTAGGTTTTGAACCTTTATTCAAATATTTAAATGTTTGAATTGAAAAAATCTGACAGGCTCATAAAACTAACTTTAAATATTGGCACGGCACCCTTCTTACAACCGTGCTCTACCGAAACCGAAGAAAAATGTGTGCGAAATTGAGAGACTGATAGTGAGAGAAAAGATACATTTTTTAAGGGGATTTCGGTGGAGCGCAGTTGCAAGAACTGTGCCAAGCTAATAGTTGGTTTAGATTTCATTTCTTTTTGAGAATATATTTATAAACTCATATTATTCAATTTGTCTTCAAGTAATTTTGTTCTCTACTTGAAAACGATATTAGTTCAAAAACAATATTAGTTCAGAGCTTATCCATTTTCTTATTTTATTTACAAAAAACAGAAGTGTTTTTACATTCCGTCGGATAAACACACCGAGGAAGACTATTTCGTAACAACTTTCACTTTCCTTGTAAATCTCACTCGCTTGCTTTTTTAGCCTGTAGTAAATACAACGAATTCCTTTTTTCCTATTTTTACATCTCTCAATACTCCTATTCCAGATGGCCTCGGCTCCATCGTCATCAAATTTGCCGTATTCGCACGTCCGTCGTCATGAAGACGTACCAACACCAAGTGCACCGCCAACCAAACGATGCAATATTCAATCACAACCGCCAGAAAGCTACGAACCTAACACCTGGCTTCAACAACAGATGGAGCACGAGCAGCAGAAAAAGTTAGCTGAAGAGGCTGAGAAGCAGAGTTCCGGAACAACGAATAATGACGGGGAGGAGGAAGAGGTGAGTGGGAGACCGGTGAAAGTGTGGATACTGCATATTTCGCAAGTTGACGAAAATCAATCTGTGAGTTAACACCACAGAGAGATGTTTCAGGATGTTCTCTCGAAACCCTGTGGTCCTCACAATAGAAGATTCAATTTCGTTATGGTCCGTAATATCACTTTTGCTATCCCAGAAGGTTATGATGTGGATGGGACCAACATCGAATACTTGGGTGGAGGCTCATTCGGAAATGTAATGTATGTTTTATTTGTATTTTCAGAGTGTTCTGTCTACTGAATGTTTTCTATTTTCAGAAAAACAAGTGCAGTGTGCCGTGACGGCATGCGTCGTTGGGTAGCCATCAAAAAGATGCGAGAGCCTTTCTTCGATCCTCATCATGTTAGTGTCTTTTCATACATATATTAATGACATTTTTCTACTTTTTCAGGCTCGTCGCATTTTTCGAGAGATCAAATTGCTTCAATTAATGCGACACGACAATATCATCTGCGCTCTTGACATTTACACTCCTGACGAGGAAAACGATTTTCGTGATGTGTATGTCTCATTTATTTGAAGAGAGCTCTTGAAATGAACTCTTCTGTTTTCAGATATGTAGTCACTGAATTCGCTGGTCGTAGTCTCTATCGAATACTTAAACAACAAAGGGAATATGGAAGGCGTGTGCTGACCGATGAGCATATCAAATTCATCATTTATCAAATCATACGTGCCCTAAAGTACATTCATTCAGCAAATGTAACAACATTGCCTCGGATTAACAAATGAATAACACTCCTTTTCAGATCATACATCGAGATTTAAAGCCTGGTAATCTGGCTTTAACGGACGATTCTGATCTTATGATCCTCGATTTTGGACTTGCAAGATCATTAGAAAAGAAAGACACAACCCTAACACAATATGTTCAAACACGATGGTATCGTAGTCCAGAAGTCATTTATTGGAAAATTGACAGTTACACAAATCTCGCAGATATGTGGTCTGTTGGTTGTATTGCTGCTGAACTTCTCACAGGAGACCCGTTGTTCCCAGGAGATGACGGTATTGCATCTATGCCTGATACATTTAGTAATAAGTTAATTACAGTAAATGCTCAATATCAACGAATCACCCAATTATGTGGAAGTCCGGATGAAGAACTTTTGACGAAGATTGAAAACGATAACTCGTCTGCGATGAAAGCTGTAATTCAGTCATACAAAGTGTTCAAGAGGCGAAACTTCCGTGAAGTTTTTGCTGCCTACAATCCGTCAGCCGATTTCATTGATTTGATTGAGAAACTTCTTGTTTTGGATCCAGAGAAGAGAATCACAGTAGAGGAAGCTATTCAGCATCCGTATCTTGCAGAGTTCTCCCTCCCAGACGATGAACCAAGAGCAGATCATATTTTTGATCTAGACGATTCCCAGGCCAGAACTCGATTTGAATGGAGAGGTAAACTTCCTATTTTATAATTAATAACACCTTTGTTTTTTGTTTTCAGATGCCGTATGGAAAGAGATAATGAACTACAGGAGGCTCGACTCGTCTCCATTGATTCCAGGAGAAGCAGATCGTTAGATGTCTTCTCTCATGATTGTATATATTGCCAGCTATTCCTTTTTGTCCCCCCATCAACCCGTTATACCTTCCTCTTTCTCTGTCTCTTATGCCCTGTGTCGCTTTATTATTCTCTTTTCCTCCATTCTTCTTCCCTTTGTCGTTCAGTGATAGCACATTTTACTGGTGATAGTGCAGATTGATTTTCTTTTTGTTCACATCATTTCCTTTCCAGAGTATTTATTTTCCTTGTGCATTCTATAGCTTCTTTCTCTGTACCTCTTTCTCAGTTTCTCTCTCTCCTCATCTTTCCGTTTTTTTTTACATCTCATCATCCTTTTCATTTATTCGTCATTCTTTTACATTGCACACTTACGCACATACTAATTAGTTCAATAAACTTTTTGTTTTGAAGGTTGTACCGACTCGAAGTAAAAAAAGATTGGTATTCATCTAACACACATACTTTCTCTCTTAAGATACAATAAGTCAAAGTCATTGGAAGAATTCAGATGTCTTCTTGAATGGGAATGTCGGCTAAGATGGGAGACTCGGCCAACATTCCCGGAGTTTTCTTTGCTGATTTTGGACCAGCCCCTCCGGAAATTACTCCAGAAGGCTATCACGAGGTAACTAAATATCATTTCCTCTGATGCTTTCAAGCTTTTTTATGAAGTTCGCGTTGACTTTTTACCCGTTCAATTTTTGAATTAAAAAAAGTAAGTGACCGTTAATTTAGTTTAATCCCAATAACGAGGAGCAAAAACTGCAAGACCGAAAATCTGTTAAGAAGATTTCCAGCTCTTATTTATGCCTGAGTTCCTCTGAGAGCTTGAAATGAATAAGATTTTAAGTTTAAAAATAGTTCAAATTATAACCATCAAAGTGAATGTTTCTGACCTTTCAAGATCTTATAATTCAGGTTGAACTGAACAAGACAAAATGGGTTCTTCCACAATGGTACAACAGTCTACGACCACTGGGAGAAGGAGCTTATGGAGTTGTGTGGTTAGTTTCCAGAATAGGAAATGGGAATGAATTAAATATTTTCAGTACGGCAGAATACGAGCCAACTGGAGATCGTGTCGCCATCAAGAAGTTTTTCAGACCATTTCAAAGTACAATTCATGCGAAACGAACGTATCGAGAGTTGAAATTACTTCGAACACTTCAACATGATAACGTTTTGGAAATGATTGATGTATTCACACCGGATCCAGATGCAACTTCTTTGAATAATGTGTAAGTGTGGAATGAGAAAAATAAGAAGATTGGAGAGGAGAGAGATAATCGGATGGATTGGTAGAGATAAGAGGGTTAGAGGGTTAGAGATGAAAGAAAGAGAGAATTGATTTGCATAGAGACAAAACACGTGGAGACAAAAACAGATCAAGGTCATTTCAATGAATAGAGATCACAAATCATCTTTTTGTTTACTTCGAGTAAACAGTTCGACTGAATTGTTTTGATTAAATATAACATTCAGAAAACGGGGGTTGAATTTTATAGCGGATTTTATGTAGACAACGAAGCCAATTACTTTCTAATTCTCATGACAATTTTTCCCACTTTTCAGATACTTCGTCTCTGTTCTGATGGGTTCCGATCTTCAAAATATTCTGAAAATCCAGCGTCTTACCGATGAACAAATCCAACTACTCATCTATCAAGTACTCCGTGGTCTCAAGGTATTAATTATTTCTTTTCATTTTTCATGAATGATAATTTAGGGGCTAGAATCTTACTCCTTCTCCCTCTCTTTCTCTCTTCACATTTCTCAAATTTCATTTTTACGAGTGGGCAACCCTCAGAAAGTGCTCCGCCCTTCCCTCATTGAGAACCTTTTTCTTCTCTTTTCATCTCTGCGTCCTTGCCATTTTTTCCCACTTTCTAATTAAATTCTGGCGACGATTGCTCCATCTTTTCTCTCCTTTTTCCCCTTTCTTTCCTTACTGATAGATGTTTTTTCGATTAGCCACGGGGTCAAGAAGATGTATCGGAATAGGAAGAAAGCCCTCCTTTTTTTGGATGAATTCTATCAATTATTCCGCTTCAGCTCGCCTCTTTTTCCCTTTTTCGTTGTTTCGTGTTCTCTCTGAATGCCTCGGCACAAAAAGAAAGAGATGAAGAGAAAATGAGAGAGCGGCCAAGAGTTGATTTATGAATATGACAGGTTTAGAAAAAAAACATAAAACGCCTCGAGTTCTATTCTCCTTTTTTATATTTCTCTCACCAAAAGGTTTGGCATGTTATTTTGAATATATTTTGTGGAGTTTGGGAGACATTTTTATAGTTTCAAACTAATATTTTTGTTTTCCGAATAATATAAAAGTAAGTTTAATTTATTCTATTCTGTAGACTAAATTCGTTCATAGATCGTCTAAACTAGGCAAAAAAAATCCCAAAAGGTTGCTATCTCTAACCCATGAACTTTCGAGTCACAAGTGCTATGAACTCTCTCTTTTTCTTCTCCTATTTGTACTACTGTCATTCTAGTACTGTCTCTTTCTTTGCTTCCTGCGTCTCTCATCTCATCAGTTCACTCTCATCCGAAGATTGATCGATGAACACACCTTCTGTTACATGTCTTCTAATACAGGCGGGTTAAAACTCGTTGTTTTCTTTCAAAGTGACGTCTCTTTTTCTCTTTTTCTAATGCTTAATTTCTCCACGTTTTTTCATGATAAAGACGATCGACAAACTGTATTATGTTTACCGAAGAGACACTCTTTTTTCGCTCTTTCTCACTTTCTGAATTGTCTATTTCTCCTTTTGATTCATCAGCAGTTTTATGTTCCTTTCTCTTTTTCCTTCTTCTTCTTCTTCTTCTTTCAAATCTCTTCTTTTCAGTATATTCATTCGGCTGGGATTATCCATCGAGATTTGAAGCCGTCGAACATCGCTGTCAACGAAAGATGCGAAGTCAAGGTGACATTATTATCCCCTTTCTCTCTCTCGACTATTTTCTTTTTCAGATTCTGGATTTCGGTTTGGCTCGTGCCCAGGACACCGAAATGACTGGATACGTGGCAACGAGATGGTATAGAGCTCCGGAAATTATGCTCAATTGGATGCATTACACACAGACAGGTGAGAGAGAATCAGAGAGAAAAAAAAGAGCAAACAGTTTTCATTTTGTCGAAACGACCATCGTAACTTGATATTCATACAGCAATAAAAATGAACGATTCCTCTTGTTTCAAACATTTTAGTTTTTGATTGTGAAACGAGCCTCCCTTCCAAATGTTGCAGCTGAGACAATATGATCGTTCATTGTTTCAGCTTTTTGCAAAAGTTTCAACTTTTTTGACATTTCAATAGAAGTTTCACATGTGAATTGAGAAAAATTTAATATTTTTGTTCCGAAGCTACCAAAAAAAAAGAAAATACATAAAAGTTTCAATTCTCTTTTTTGTTTCAGTGGATGTTTGGTCGGTTGGGTGTATTCTTGCGGAACTCGTTTCTGGGAGACCGTTGTTTCCAGGCGATGATCGTGAGTTTTGTGAAGTTTTCTTTCTCAGCTGGGAGTCAGAATGTTGCAGATATCGATCAACTTACCAAGATAATGTCGGTTGTGGGAACTCCCAAAGAGGATTTTTGGTCAAAAATTCAATCAGAAGAGGCTCGAAATTATATCAAGTGAGTGCTGTAATTCAATTATTTCTTCTTGAGAACGGATAATTTTTGGGGAACTTCAGCAATTTTTCCCATATTTGTTATTTTATCTTTAGAAATCGACCCCCAATTGTTCGTCAAGATTTTGGTGCACTGTTCCCTATGGCATCTCCATATGCAATTGAGTTGCTTGAAATGATGCTAATTTTGGATCCAGATGAAAGAATCTCAGTGTCAAGTGCCCTCCGACATGATTATCTCCGTGAATATTCCGTTCCAAATGATGAACCAGTTGCTATGGATACGGTAAAAAATAGCATAGTACGATCTATTTTCGTTCTTTTTAGAAACAAAATTTCCATTTCCAGGTAGCAACAGATCCCGCCGAAGAGCAGGCGACCACACTTGCTGATTGGAGAGAATTGATCTGGAACGAAATTCGATTATTCCAAAATTCTGCGCGTCGACTCAGTTTTGTTAGCTGTACGGACAATGAAGAAGAGCCAATGAAATTATGAATTCGAATGTTCAAGTGCTAAATTTTTCTTTCTTTTCTTTAAATTTATTAATTTAATATTATATTTCACATGTTGATCTCATTCACACTTATTGATCTCTCTTGTATTCCTTCATGATCTCATTGTTAAAACCCTAGATTCTCCCCCATGTTGCATGTGATTTATACACATACTTTCCTATCAGGCATGACCTCAGATTTCTAATTTATTGACTCCTTCTTGAAAATGTATAAAAACCAATGTACATACGTTTGAATAGAGTATTCTTTCTTTGTTTTCTTGTTGGTTCTCGGTGACTCATAACCGTTCAATATCTCGATCAATGTTCTTGTTATTTTCATAACATCTAGACTCTTCTAGATTTTTCCGGAGTCAATGTTTCCGCAGGCCACAATGGATCAGATGCTTCATCCAACGCCACGCGAAGGATATTATGTGGTTGAACTCAACCGGAGTGTTTGGGTTGTTCCGAATTACTACATTAACTTGACTCCGATCGGAACTGGGGCATATGGAACCGTTTGGTGAGTTCAACTAGTCCTTTTCTGAATAAATTTGAAATTAGAAAATTTTTAGCGCCGCGGAATGCACTCGATCCGGCACTCGGGTCGCCATCAAAAAGTTCAATCGTCCATTCCAATCGATCATTCATGCTCGACGCACATTCCGTGAACTACGGTTACTTCGATGCATGCGCCACGAAAACATTATTGATCTGCTTGACGTCTTCACTCCAAATGAAAACGTGAATGATATTGAAGACGTGTATTTCGTGTCAATGCTCATGGGCGCAGATCTCTCAAATATTCTCAAAATCCAGAGACTCAACGACGATCACATTCAATTTTTGGTTTATCAAATTCTTCGTGGTCTCAAATACATTCATTCCGCTGATATCATTCACAGAGATCTCAAGCCATCAAATATTGCTGTAAATGAGGATTGTGAACTGAAAATTCTCGATTTCGGATTAGCAAGACAGACAGATTCAGAAATGACGGGATACGTGGCCACGAGATGGTACAGAGCGCCAGAAATTATGCTGAATTGGATGCATTACACACAGACAGGTATACTATTTTTTGATCATGAATTCGAATGAAACTAACTTTTGTAGTGGATGTCTGGTCAGTTGGATGCATTCTCGCGGAGCTTATCACTGGAAAAACACTATTCCCTGGATCTGATCGTAAGTTATTCATCAATTCAATATTTTGACTATTTCTGCTAGTTTCCAGACATTGATCAACTCACTCGCATTATGTCTGTAACTGGAACTCCCGATGAAGAGTTCCTTAAAAAGATCTCATCTGAAGAGGCACGAAATTATATCCGAAATCTTCCAAAAATGGCTCGTCGTGACTTTAAAAAACTCTTCGCCCAAGCAACACCACAGGCGATTGATCTTCTTGAAAAGATGCTTCATCTCGATCCGGATCGTCGTCCATCAGCGAAAGAAGCAATGGAACATGAATACTTGCAAGCTTATCACGATGAATCAGACGAGCCAACAGCTGACGAAATGGAGTTAAATGATGACGTGAAGGCAGATACGATTGATGAGTGGAAGAAAATCATTTGGGAAGAAATTACTGATTTCCAGGTGAGTAAAAAATAGAAAAGAAAATATCAGTTTGTATAGTGAAACGTTGATTTACACCTCTCACACCCTATTTTTGTTATGAAATTGATATGAAAACTGATAACAGACAGAGGGTTACCCACGCGAAAGATGAATCAGTGGGGGTTGAGAAGGTTATTCCGAGTGAGTCATTCGGAAATAGATTACCCGAGAAACTTCTCGAATATATCCGAACATTCTGAAAATTCAAAAAACTGGGATTTACAGTAACTTTTTCCAGAAGAACGTGGCGTTCGCCGACGAAGAAGAAGAGGAAGAGGAGGAGGACGATAAAATGGAATCGTAATCAATTTCTTCCATCCTATGTTTTCTTGTTGTGATTATCTCAGCCTATTTTTACTGTTTTCCCCTTCCAAAATTTAAGAAAAAAAAAACAAAAACAAGGTACCTAAAAGATTCGCTTACTATTTTTGCCTGTTTTTTTATATTTTTACCAATTTTCTAACTAACCTCAAAAAGTTTGATCTAATAGGTGCTCTTTCCACGTCCCCTATTTCCCTTTTCCCCTGTTCATTAACTCATGTATTTATTGTTTCTATTTTTGGGGGACCACCTGCTCGCACTTTTTTATTTACCTTACATGTACTTGATAACAAAAAATAAATGAAACTATTTCAATTTTTAAGTCTTCTTCTAGCTCTGTTATGTTGGCTACACGCGCCATTTCAGTTTTGTGGAATGTGGAAGTTATCGAGTTTGAAGGAATGAGATTAATTTCTTGCGCGAATTTCTTGGGTTCGGAATTCCAGGGACTCGTTATCGGCGATAGAAAAGAATCCTATATCTATGAAATAAAAAAGTTTCAGTTGTTTTGAAAAAGATTACAAAATAATCTATTTCGGAATGCAACTTTTTGAAGTTTCTCATCCAAAATGTCACTTCCCAGTGAAATAAAACTCAAACAGCTACTTATCAACTGGTTCCTTCCTGTTTTCCCATTTCATAAATTTCTAAAAATGATAGCATATTATTTATTACCATCTAAATATTTATGTGTTATTCATTACTTTTTCTCTCCCATTTCGATCAGCTTGATCAGTAATGAATCACGAGATGTGCTCAATTCAGATGACGCGAATCATCTCCAAGCCCCGCCTACTTCTTCTTCTGCCAACCAACTTTTGTGACTGATAACAACTTTGAAATGTTTTATAAAACTGTATTCAAGACGGTTCAATGTCCACTTTCCTGTCATTCTTCTATTCTTCTCTTTCTCCTTTTTTTCCTTTGTTTGATTTTTAATCCTTTGCTTATAAAAAGTGTACAACTTATCAATTACCACCAGTCTTACTTTCATTTTTTACAGATTGATATAATATGATTTTATTACTACTCACTACAGTTTTGGCTCTTGCCGCCGCCTATTTTTATAGATTCTGGAGTGTAAGAGAGAAGGTGAGTGATTTCGAATCAGCGGGAATTCAGAAGACAATCGAATGATTTCAGAGACAAGTTGAATTACGAAAAATCGTGGAAAGGAAACGAGCGGAGAGAGCTGAAAGTGTGAAGTTTGCGAAGCAGTCGGCGGAAAAGTTGGATGTCGAAACGAGAAATAAGATTGCTTCGTTGGAATATTCAGAGTTGAAAGGTAAGTCCCGAAAGTTCTCGAATAGTTATTTTTCTCATGAAAAAACTGAATTTCAATTCTTTTAGATTGACACTTTCTAGGAGAAATGTGATTATTAAACAATAAAAATTGGTTTTCATTCTTCTTATCAGTCCAATTTCCTTGATTTCCCGAACTCAGAAATGTTCTAGTCTACACTTTCAAATGGCATGATTTTCATATGAAATTATAATTTTCAGAAGGACTTCAATCTGGAACAATTTCATGCATCGATGCGGTCAGAACATACTATTTCAAGGCAATTCAAGCAAATGAAAAGACGAATTCTGTGTGTATGTTTGTGAAAGAAGCAGAACAATGGGCAATGGAATGGGATGAAAAGGCAAAGGACCCAGAATTCAAGAAACCACCAATGTTCGGTCTTCCGATGTCTCTGAAAGAATGTGTTCCACTTCAAGGATACGATCAGACACGTGGATTTGTTCAAGACACTTTCCATCCGACAGAAACTGATGCAGTTCTTGTTCAACAACTCAAAAAACTCGGAGCAATTCCTTATGTCCAGACGAATGTTCCTCAATCTCTTCTCAGTTATAATTGCTCTAATCCAGTCTTCGGAACAACCAATCATCCAATGGACAAATCAAGAACATCTGGAGGATCTTCTGGAGGAGAATCAGCATTGATTTCAGCAGATGGATCAATTCTCGGAATCGGAGGAGATGTTGGTGGATCAATCCGTATTCCATGTGCATATACTGGAACAACTGGAATCAAACCATCTCATTTGAGATTCTCTCATCGTGGAGTTTGTGGATCTGTTCCTGGAAGACCATTGATTAATTCAAACGACGGTCCAATGTCAACAAGAGTTGAGACAAATGTCGATTTCCTTCGAACTGTGTGGGCTGACACGTGGATTACTGAACAAGATCCATACGTACCGCCTGTCACGTGGAATGAAGAAGCATACAAAAGTGATAAGAAACTAAAGATTGGATACTACACAGATGATGGATGGTTCACTCCAACTCCAGTTTGTCAGAGAGCAGTTATGGAAGCAAAACAGATTTTGGAAGACGCTGGACACACTCTTGTTCCGTTCCGTCCTCCACGAGTTCCCGAAGTTTTGATTATGTTCCTTCGAGCAGTTTGTGTGGATGCTGGAAAATTCTTGTCCAATAAACTTATGAATGTAAGTTCCAACACTATAAATAATCTCTCAGTACAATCTTATTTCTTTCAGGACATCATCGATCCCCTTCTCTACACTCAAGTTGTTCTCTGGATGGTTCCAGTTCGAGTTCAAAGATTCCTTGCCAGTTTCATCAGAGTTTTCTTCCCAAGACTTGGAAATCTGATGAATGCGATGACTCTAAGTACTGTAGAACTGCGTAACACATATGCGGATATTGAAGCATATCGAAGTGAAATGGCTGCTCTAATGATTGATCAAAAGATTGATGCTCTTCTGTGTCCGGTTACTGTAACTCCTGCTCTCCCACACGTTGCTCCATCGAAACTATTCGCCGGAACTAGCTATACTGGAATCTTTAATCTTCTTGATTATGCTGCAGGTAAGCTTTCTAAGCATAATTCATTTAACTCATATCCATTTTTATTTTCCAGGATCCGTCAATGTTACTCATGTCACGAAACAAGATGAGTTGGATCTAGAATCGGACTACGAAGCATCCGATCCATGGTATGCATTGGCAAAGAACAGTTCTCGTGGAACCATCGGTTTCCCAATTGGAGTTCAAGTGGCAACTCCTCCGTATCGAGAGGAAACTTGTCTCCGTATTATGCGAGAGATTGAATTCGGTGTCACTGGCAAATAATCAATAATCCCTTCTTCTTTCCTTTTTCTGTCATAATATCTTTTGGTTACGGTTCTTTTTCTAGTTAAAACAAATGTGTTCTTTTGTGATAAAACTTTTGATCTTGATAAAATAAAACAATTTTTTCTAATTGTCTAGACTAAACCGTTCGTTCTTTTCGTTCGGGAGAAAGAAAAGATCAGAGTACAACGACAAAAAGGATTACATGTTTGACGGGGTGGTAGTTTAATGCAAACAGTCAACTCTCTTCGAAATTTGACACGAAAGTTGGCAAATTCTATTTTTAATTTGTTTTCTTGCTCAAGTGATTCTAGTTATTCGTGTGGAATTTATTACGTTTTGGGGGTTCCGAAGATTTCTATTTTCTGAAATATTTCTGGAATCCATAGTTTTTTTAATGCAGGATTTCGAATTGTAACAATTCACAAAATTCAGAAAACAAATGCTTCTCGCATTTGCATGTGGAAAATAAGTCATGTTTTTTGGATACCTTGAACATCTTCAATTAAAAATTCACAATAACTTTGAACGATTGATCAAAAAGAAATCATTAATTCAGCTGACAAATCTTTGAAAAACCGAGAAGAAAACTAGTTTTTTCTCTCAAATTAACAACGATTGGTCTACATTTTTCATATCTTTTTTCTATCAAATGTCACATGGGATGCTACAAATTGTCAATCTTTTCATATTTGATTCTGAAGTAACTTACGCGAAATTTCTATTTTGGATAATTATTCAGAAAAAAATTATTTTTCGATTCTATAATCTAGAAACTCTTCTCCGTTCTAACAACTGCGTCCTAACAGAATTCTCTCGAAGTAATCTGCATCCAGCTGACCATTTTCCCACATCCGCAGTTTTTTTCTTCTGAAAAGAAAATCAAAATCTCAGAAAAGATTTGCAAGTTCTATTCATTCCTCTTCCCAAAAGTAAACTTCAATATTATTTACTTTCATCGACATCACCATTTTCCTTTTTTGAAACTTGTGAATGATTCAAGTGTATAAATACGAACTCTCTCTGATTCATTCCTTTTCTTTTTTCAGTCTCATTTCCTTGTTGATATGATTTTTCAATTGAAATCTTGATAAGTTCTTAAATAAATAACACATTTATTTGCTCTATGACCTTCTCGCATTGAAACGAAATTTCTCCGAATTTCGAATCCTATCGTTTTTATTTCTGTTTAGTCATCCTTTTGAATTGAGTTCTCAGATCGTGGAAAGTACAATTTGCTTTTAGTCCTGTTTTCCCTATTTTTTCGGATGGATGAGGACGCATTTTAAAAGAAAACGTTCAAAGTCTTTAGAGCATAACGTCTGTGTTTTCTTTGTCTAGACTGAATTTTTGCAAAATTTCCACTTTTTTCGATTTTTGGTTTACAAAAAGAGCGAATTGAAAATCTTCATGAATAAAACTGTTTTCAAAACCTGTGGTTTGAAAAATAGCGGAGATTAAGAAAATTGTCTGGTTAGTTCTACATTTGGAGTCGAAACAAGTTTCAAGTTTCAGAAATTTAAGTTTTTAAAATAGAAGAAATGATGAATGTCTGTTAAATTTGGGTACAATATGGAAAAAAATTTGAAGACGGTCTCAGAGAATATAAGTTTTTTCAATCATCAATTTACTAGTTCTGCCAAAAAATATTATAATATTTTGCTCCTCAAATAAGATCAACTCCTTAAAAGAAATTTGATATTTTGAATTTACCTTCCACTTGAAAACCCTTTAGGTTTCAACTGTCTCATTTCGTATAAAATCATTTTTTTTCTCAAAATTTATTTTAAAGTTCTTTAAAAATAATGGAAATTCTATTGTGTTCCCGATGTTTCCATAGTTACCCTTAAAAAATGAATCCTCTTCATTTCACATTCAATATTTTTTTGTGACTTGTCATTCTGTAATCATTCAAGGGAATCTCTCGTGTGTCGGCAAACACCTCCTCAAAGAAAATGTGGCTATAAAATCGGTTTTTATCACACCTCCTCTCACTTTCAACTCCACCTCTTTTTGGGAAATAAATTCCATTTCTGAAATTGAAACATTTTTACAGCATCATGCTCTTCTACGTGGTGCTTCTACTCTTGGGAGCTGGGGCATACTACTATCATTTCAGAATCAATCGGAAGAAGGTTAGTTCTGTCACTAGACACTTTTTTTAAAATGTTTAATTGAAATTATCTGACTCTAGAATCTGATGACTGATATGTCTTGTAACAGTCAGACAAAATCCCTCGTTTTGAAGAACACAGACTCACATAATTTGAGAGATTGAATAAAGTTCCTACCTGGTTACACCCTTAATCAAACAGATAGATTGATAAGATATGATTGACTCATCACAGATAAATTTGATTTCAGATAATCGAAAGATTGGAGAAAGTTGTGCAGAGGAAACGAGATGATCTCCTGAAAAACATTGAAGAAGCCAGAAGAATTTCTGATAAATTGGATTCGAAAAGAAGAGATTACATCGGAAATTTGGATTTCGAACAGTTGAAAGAGGAGCTTCAGAAAGGAAGTGTGACGTGTGTTGAAGCAGTTCGAACGTACTTCCACAAAGCAATTCTGGCTCATGAAAAGACGAATGCAGTGACTTGTTTCATTCTGGAAGCAGAGCAACAGGCGGAAGAACTCGATGAAAAAGCAAAGTTAGCTTCTTTTGTGAAACCTCCAATGTTCGGGATTCCACTATCATTGAAAGAATGTTTGAAAGTGAAAGGATATGATACAACTAGGGGATTTGTTCAGGATGCTTATAGACCATCGACTGAAGATTCGATTCAAATTGAACATTATAAGAAATTAGGTGAGTTTTACAGTTTAGTTTGATAAAAAAGCTACGAAGAAGTTGATTTTTAGTTGAATGATAAGAAAATTGCTTGATTTCAGGTCTGATTCCATTCTGCCAAACCAATGTTCCCCAGTCACTTCTCAGTTACAATTGCTCCAATCCATTATTCGGAACAACTACAAATCCATTCGATAGTACTCGTACTTGTGGTGGATCATCTGGTGGAGAAGGTGCATTGATTGGAGCAAAAGGATCTCTGATTGGAATTGGAACTGATGTTGGAGGATCTGTCAGAATTCCATGTCATTTCACTGGAATTGCTGGAATTAAACCATCCAAAATGAGATTTGCTCATCGTGGAGGAGGTGCATCTGTTCCAGGAAAACCATTGATTGATGCAAATGATGGACCAATGGCGCAAGATGTAAAAACGAATGTAGAATTCTTGAGAAATGTAAGTGCTTCGTCTACATGTTCCCTTGCGTCATATTCGTTTGATATCTCAAAAACGAAGTTCCGTGAAAAATTAAATGAAAAGTGATCTAACTTCTCACATCATTCAAATACTGGTTTATATTCCCGATGAAATGATTCTACCTCTCAAAGACCACCCCTCGATGGAATTTGATAAAAGACGGTACAGTTTAGCCAAGTCGGTTTTTCTTTTTTTTTATCACGGGTTTCCCAGACGACAGTGATAAGATAGATGAAAGGAAAAAAATAGAAGAGATAACAAATGAATGTAGAATCAAAGAATAGAAATGAATCATGGTTACGGTATTGAAACTATCAATTCTCATTTCAGGTGTGGGGAGACATTGATTTCCAATCGGATCGTGATCCATACTGTCCACCAGTCCACTGGAATGAATCATTGTATTCAAGTGAGAAGAAATTGAGAATTGGATATTATATTGATGATGGATGGTTCACTCCAACTCCGGCACTCCAGAGAGCTGTACTCGAATCGAAGAAACATTTGGAGAATGCAGGACATACTGTTATTCCATTCCATCCACCAAGACTCACCGATGTTATTCAGTGGTACTTTAGAGCAGTTTGTCTCGATGGAGGACAATACGTTTTGAATAAACTCTTGAAAGATATCATTGAGCCGACAATTCATTTCCAAGTGACTCTTTGGATGGTCCCCACTTGGGTTCAACGTATCTTTAGTTATCCAGTTTCTTTGGTTTTCCCGAGAATGGGAGTTCTCATGAAATCACTGACAAGAGACACTTTTGGTCAGTTACTAAACTATCATATTTGAAATATATTCGATATTTCAGAATTGAGAGAAGCTTACGCTGAAATCGAAGCATACCGAGAGGAATATGTTGGATTGATGATGAAGGACAATCTTGATGTTATCTTGTGTCCAGCTTCGATCATGCCAGCTCCTCAACATGACATTCCATCAAAGGTTGTTTCTGGAGTCAGTTACACTTGTCTTTACAACTTATTGGATTTCGGAGCAGGTCAGTTTTTTTCTGACTTTTTCCAAAGAATCTTTATTGTCTTTCCAGGTGTTGTTCCAGTGACCACAGTGAATAAATCAGATGAAGAGAAGTTGATAAACGAGTATCCAGAAATAGATAAATGGTATCAAATAACCAAAAAAGCAACGATTGGATCAATTGGAATGCCAATTGGAGTTCAAGTTGCTGCTCCACCATTCAGAGAAGAAGCTGTTCTACGCACAATGAGAGAAATCGAAATCGCAATTACTGGAAAATAATCAAATCTCAACTGAATTTTTGCTCTACTCACTGTATTTTATTTGTTCTCAACTTTTTTCAGTAATAGAAATAAACGGATAAAATGTACATTTGGGCAGACATGAAGAATTGAGCAACATTAACGGGTGTGATAGCTTTTAAGAGAACATGCTAAACTTTTCTCATGTTTTCTACTTTCATATTTATCAATATATTTTTGATAATCTTAAGATTGAAATCATGACTATCATTCACCGGAAAAAGAATTTCAAAAACATCAGAATGCAAAATCTCAAGAAATAAAAAGTTTAGATTCTTTGAAATGGAAAAATTCCATTTTAGTGTGAGAGAAGATATGAGGCCAAGCATCTTGACAAGGTTGACTAAACTTAAAAAGTCTAGAAATCTAGTGAGAAGTTTCAACGAATCTTTATGAAGAAATAACCCACTTTTCTTCCGAATTTTTCGGAAATAAACTTTTGGTAAGCAGGTCAACGCCAATACTTCAAATATAAAATAGATTCTCTCATAAATTTCAAAATCTCATTTAATTCTTATGACTTCTCGAATACCGTAACGGATATCAAAGTAACCAAACCATCATCAAAAATCAAAAAGAATAAAAGATATGAGACCATTCCCTTTTTTTCTTTCTCATATTCTCCTGAAATGCCCAATTCTTTCGTTTCTTTTCTCTAGAATTCCGTGGAGACAACACTATTTCCCACGAGAAGAAAGATAATAAAAGGCGGTATCTGACCTCCCAATATTCACTTTTTGAGACTAGTCGTTCTCTTTTCATCCACTCGGAATTCTGTTTGTCAACAACAACAAATTGCTGAAAAACTGAGTTATGCTCTTCTACGTGGCTCTTCTGATATTAGGAGCCAGTGCCTATTACTGTCATTTTCAATTGAAGCGGAGGAAGGTAAGTAAGTAGAGAGTACATCAGAGCTGTGCGGAATTCCTTCTTCCTTCTTCCTTCTTCCTTCTTCCTTCTTCCGGGCATTTTTTCACTTCCTTCTTCCTTCTTCCTTCTTCCTTTTTTGAAAATTTATTCCTTTTTCCTTCTTCCTTCTTCCGTTGAAATTGTTCGACTTCCGTGTTAAAAGTTCACAAAAATTTTGTAATTTTCGACTGAATATCAGCGGAGTTTTGGTGATTTTTAATGGAATTTTGTATGCAAAACAACGCCAAAATTCGTTTTCAGAGATGACTAGAAAAAAGTTTCCTCAAATTTGTCATTTTCAAAATTAACTTCCGATTTCCCGGTTTGGAACCCAACTTCCTTCTTCCTTCCTTCTTCCTTCCTTCTTCCTTCTTCCGGGCTTTTTTCACTTCCTTCTTCCTTCTTCCTTCTTCCTTTTTGAAAATGTTATTCCTTCTTCCTTCTTCCTTCTTCCTTTTTTGAAAATTTTACTTCCGCACAGCTCTGGAGTACATATCAAAAACATTATAGATAGAGGGCCCTTGAAATTCCAAAAGCTTGAGAAATTCAAATATGAATTATTTCAAACATGGAAAATAATATCAGGAGACATAACCCTAAATCTTTTAGTTTTCCCCTTTATAGAACTATTTTTTACCTCACCAGCTTCAAATTCGGAATTTCGGTTTTTTCTGTCCATAACTTCAAGAGAGTACATAATTTAAAGTTTAGAAAAGAGAAAACAAAAGCCGAAGTCATTCGATTTTGGTTGTTTCCGATAAGGAAGAGTTCTGACAAGAGACAGTTCTGAAAATGACACAGCTCTGTAATAGCAAAGTTCTGGAAAAAAATAACACCTAGGCAACGATAATTTCCGAATCGGGTGAACATATTGGTTTGTTTAGGAAAATGAAAAATGAACTTCATACAGTAACCCAATGTAATTTGTTATCATCAACCTATCTCTCCTTTGAGAAACATTGTAAAGCATGCCTTCCATTTTAAAGGAACACCCCCCTCGATGGCACGTGATAAGATAGATTATTTATTGGAAAAAAGAAAAGTTCTGTCCGTCTCAGTCACACATTCAGACACATTGATAAGATATTGTACTAGGGTTTAAAAAATAGACAGTTCCGTGATCTAGGAGTAAGTACAAATACAATTATCGATATAAATACATTTCAAAAGGAAGGTTTCAAGACAAATGTATATGATTTCAGATAGTTGAAAGATTGGAGAAAGTTGTTCAGAGAAAACGAGATGATATCCTAAAAAATATTGAAGAAGCGAGAAGAATTTCTGATAAATTGGATTCGAAAAGAAGAGATTACATCGGAAATTTGGATTTCGAACAGTTGAAAGAGGAGCTTCAGACAGGAAGTGTGACGTGTGTTGAAGCAGTTCGAACGTACTTCCACAAAGCAATTCTGGCTCATGAAAAGACGAATGCAGTGACGTGTTTCATTCTGGAAGCAGAGCAACAGGCGGAAGAACTCGATGAAAAAGCAAAGTTGCCTTCTTTTGTGAAACCTCCAATGTTCGGGATTCCACTATCATTGAAAGAATGTTTGAAAGTGAAAGGATATGATACAACTAGGGGATTTGTTCAGGATGCTTATAGACCATCGACTGAAGATTCGATTCAAATTGAACATTATAAGAAATTAGGTGAGTATTACAGTTTAGTTTGATAAAAAAGCTATGAGGAAGTTGGTTTCTGTCTAGTTGAATGATAAACAAAATGTTTTTTTCAGGTCTGATTCCATTCTGCCAAACCAATGTTCCCCAGTCACTTCTCAGTTACAATTGCTCCAATCCATTATTCGGAACAACTACAAATCCATTCGATAGTACTCGTACTTGTGGTGGATCATCTGGTGGAGAAGGTGCATTGATTGGAGCAAAAGGATCTCTGATTGGAATTGGAACAGATGTTGGAGGATCTGTCAGAATTCCATGTCATTTCACTGGAATTGCTGGAATTAAACCATCCAAAATGAGATTTGCTCATCGTGGAGGTGGCACTTCTGTTCCCGGAAAACCACTTGTTGATGCGAATGAGGGTATAATGGCTCAGAATGTTACGTCAAATGTTGAACTTTTGAAGAGTGTAAGACTTCGACTACATTTCTGCAAGAAACTTGCTTTAATAATTTTCAGGTCTGGGGAGACATTGATTTCCAATCGGATCGTGATCCATACTGTCCACCAGTCCACTGGAATGAATCATTGTATTCAAGTGAGAAGAAATTGAGAATTGGATATTATATTGATGATGGATGGTTCACTCCAACTCCGGCACTCCAGAGAGCTGTACTCGAATCGAAGAAACATTTGGAGAATGCTGGACATACTGTTATTCCATTCCATCCACCAAGACTCACCGATGTTATTCAGTGGTACTTTAGAGCTCTCTTCCTGGACGGCGGACAATTTATATTGAATAAGTTGATGAATGATATAATAGAACCGACGATCACGTTTCAAAGAACACTTTGTACTGTTCCTGCATGGATTCAACGGTTACTAAGTTATCCAGTTTCTCTGGTTTTTCCTAGACTAGGGATGTTTATGAAGTCTCTAACGAGAGACACTTTCGGTTAGTTTTGCCGAAAATTGAGAACTTCTATAACTTCGTTTTTTTCAGAATTGAGAGAAGCGTATGCTGCTATTGAAGCATACAGAGAGGAATATGTTTCACTAATGCTGAAGGACAATTTGGATGTCATCTTGTGCCCGCCTTCCATAATGCCAGCTCCTCAACACGATGTTCCGTCGAAGTTATTATGTGGAGCTAGTTATACTTTTATCTATAATCTGTTGGATTTTGGTGCCGGTTCGTTTTCGAAGAGGTCCTCGGAATAAGTCAAACCATTTCCAGGTGTTGTCCCAGTGACCACAGTGAATAAATCAGATGAAGAGAAGTTGATAAACGAGTATCCAGAAACAGATAAATGGTATCAAATTACCAAAAAAGCAACGATTGGATCAATTGGAATGCCAATTGGAGTTCAAGTTGCTGCACCGCCATTCAGAGAAGAAGCTGTTCTTCGCACAATGAGAGAAATCGAAATCGCAGTTTCAGGGAAGTTGGAAATATAATGAGGATCGTGTTTTTTATTTTAAATAAATACATTTTAATGAAGTGGTGCTCTTTTACAAATGAAAGCTCTCATATCAACTTGAGCAACGTTGTTCCATCGGGTGTCTTCTGTGTTTCTGTCCTCATGTGGGTCAGCAACCAACTGGAAATGGAATGAATAGAGTGTCGAGACTTAAAAGAAACCTACCGAAGTCCACCACTCTTTCTCCATGTTATTTGGTTCACCATCTCCCCAATTGAGGTAGTTGACAGCGGTTCCGTCAGTCCATTGCCATTTGGAATTCTGGTAGATCAATCCGATGAAAACCTGGAATTCGTTTCATTATTTTCATTTTCCATTTCTTCAAAACTTACATCATCATTGTGTCCCTTGTCTTTATTGGTGATTCCAGCTTTAGAAAGTTCTGAAAATCAGTTTTTTAACAATGGTAAAATCAAGATTAAGTCGTACCAACAAGGAATTGATTCTCTGCTTGAGAATGGATAGATGCCAAATCTCCTCCATCAGCTTGGCAAGCACTGCGAGCATCATTGAAATTTGTGAATCGGACAGTACTCTAAATTCAAATTTTTTGTTGAAATGTTTCATAACCCTTTTCCTTGCCTTATAGCAGAAATCAGTCTCATCGTACCAAGTGTATCCAGATGGACAATGACTGGGAACTGAAATTAATGTACACAATGCAGCCATGAAATATCTATTGACACTTACTCGTTACAGTTGGACATGTTGGAGTGACACTTGAAGAGTATGAGCAAATGAATGGAAGTTGAGTTGAGCAGTTAGTAGTGAGCCATTTGGCAGTTCCAGTTTGCAGTTGCATGCATGCAGTTGCTCCTTGTGCACTTGGTTCTCCGACTCGATAGTTTTGGTAATCAAAGTTCGATCCGTCAGTCCAATACCAATTCAATGGATTTGTGACGTCTGGAGCTGTTGTTTTGGCTCCGAGCCATGCCGATCCGTCGAAGTATTTCTGAGCTTGACTCGACACGAAAGCGTTGTCAATTGCATTGTGAATAGAGACAAGATGACCGTTCAAAGTGGCACAAATTGCTTCAGCACTTTGGAAATCTACTCCTGTTCGGAAGAATGTAAAGCATCTGAAAATAGAGAAGTGATGATTGAATTCACAATCGAAATATACCTAGAACTAGATGATTGAAACACTGCTCCAGGTCCACATTGAGCAGAAATCAAAGGTAAAAGAAGAAGAGAAACTAGAAGCATTGGTTGAAACATTGTGTCAAACTGACTGCTGCTGATAATGAGAATCACCGCTTTCTTTTATATCACTCTCTTTTTTCTCCAATTGTGTAGTCTATCAATTTCTATGATCATTTCCTTTTTCACACGGATGTTCAGTGATAACAAATGTGATCAAATTCGTAATTATCTGAAATGTACCCGGGGAATGAACTTTTGGAAAACACGGAAATGTGGTTTGAGACTCTGATATTGTTGGGTATCTGATTTTTGAAATTCGAAACAAGAGTTTATTTGTGACTTCAGGTTTCTTGCTAGTTCTGCAGAGAGTTTCAGATCAAAAAATCTTTTGATGACATTGAAAAATGTGGCTAGAAAATGCTGATAGAGGGTAGATTCACACAATTAGAAAGATGATAAAACATGACACCGTGCACGTAAACAGTCTGCGGGGGTTTAGAAAAACTTTGAGATTTTGTAACCGTCGAGTGTTTCAGAAGCAGATATTTTTTAACCATATAAAAAACTGGGATGCGAAGTCTTCATTCAGGATTTTTCATATGTATTTCTTACAGGTTATCCACTTCAATGGTTCTACTAAAATTCCAGAAATATGTGAACTCTTCTTTGTTCTTGAAGCATCGGAAAAATCATAAATGAAGAAAAATTCAAAGCTATATTGTCCAGAATTCAAACAGGGCCGTTTCAAATGCCACCTCACCCCCTCACAGTCTTCTCCAACAGCATTGTTGTTAATGGCTATCATTTAAAAGTCGTGTTTATTCGAATCCATTTGCTATTCAGTTACCAGCAAAAAACTATTACAAGAGGTCCATTCACGCCCTTGACCTGATTCGATATAGTCAATTGGTTATGTAGGTAATAGGTAATTCAATTGAGTACCCGAACATTTTCAATGGAATAAAAGAAGAAGAAGATGTCATTTCAATTCTTCGTTTTAAGAATTTTCAAGGATTTCCAATATTGTGTCATTTTGAGCTCTTCTTCTCGAAAGTGTTTCAATTCAATGCTTCTTCCCTCCAATTGCGGGAAGAGACAAACAAATAAACAAGAAGAAGAAAATAGAGAGAGAGAATGACCGTTTCAATGCAATATGCACGATTGATAATCCCAAGAGAGAGAGAGAAACAGTTCGTAGTTGTGAAAAGATAGAGATACTGTACTGTAATCAGAGACATCAGAGACACTGGAGTGCGCGAGAGACGTTCAGCTACGCCAAAGTGTTGTACACACAGAAGAGACTGTCGGCGTGTCTGCGTCTATTCTGATTCCAATACTATTTACTCTATGTGGATTTATCGCGCCACGAATGCCAAAAGATGGATTTTTTGAATGAAAATGCGGTGAAGACGCAGAATGTTGAACGGGGAAGGGGAGAGTAACTACGGCTATACTGACCTCATTTATTGCATTCATACCGCAAACCGTGCAATTCTTATTTCCTTTTTTATGATTTTTTATTCTCTTTCTCGTAATAACTGCCATCGGGGATATTAATTAGATAAATTACCTTTTTTATTATTTGTTTATCTTTCTTTTTGTTAGTTTTTCAAATTCTAGATTATCCAGAACCAGCTAACCAATTCCACCTGGAAATTGGGTAAAACTCGTGTCTGTTACTCATAGAGGAAATAATGAATCACATTTTTTTGACTTTTTCACATTTCCCAGAATTTCGAAATGATTCAAATGTTAGTGTTTGACTTTTCAACTTTTCGAAATTCAAACTATTATTTATTCTGGGGCTTCAAACGAGATTCAGAAATTGAGATAGTCGGAACTCCTGGATCACTCCTGGACCACTATAGTGGCTACCGTATCCTCATTTTACAATAGAGCGAACATTCATCTCCTACGAACTATCAATAATTCTTCCTCCTTTTGTCCCCTTTGTCCCTCATTTACTACTACTTTTCGACTCTAAATTAGTTGTTTCGGAGAGAATGAAGAAGTGCATACCAGCAACAACAACACCAAAGGAAAACGACATTTTCTGAGGAGAGAGGGCGTCGTTTTCCGTCGTCTCAAGGGTATTCAGTGTCACCACTTCAGATCCTGATTCCTCTTCTTTTTCCTTTTGTTTTTGGTGACGTCTTCTGCTGGAAGACGTGCCAGAACGTTCCGCTTCTCCTTCTTCATTCCCATCATTATCTCTTTTTCTTGCTTCTTCTCGATTTGTTTTGTTTTTATGAGCGGGAACTCCGTGGGAGTTTGACAAGACAAGACTGTGCAAACAGGACGTTCACCACACCACTTACGGCCAAACAATCCCTCTCGTTGTGCCCCTCAATTTTCCCATTGTCGGCTCCTTGCCATCCACAAATTGACTTGTCATTCCAACTAGCTTTTCGGAAGGGAAAATGGAAAAAAAAAACTCTTCTGGTTTTTTTTTTGGAAAAATGTTAGTTGGAGCATACAAGAGCCGTTTTCAACTTACTGCAAGCTCGCGAGTTAAACTTTTTATGAATCCATACTCTCTATCAGAAATTTTGAGACCTACCAGCGTGATAATGTGGCCACAACTTGCTCCACAAAAATATTCTTTAACTGTGTGCAATGGAAACCTTGAATGGGTCAAAGTTCACATCAGAATCATTTTTTGAACTCAGTTTATAAGCTTGTCGAAAGAATAACAACTGAAAATCCCAAGAGAAACGCTAGTTCTTTTTTCTTATTTATATTTTAACGAGAACTTTCATGATTCGTTATTATCATCTTTAACGAGCTTCTGGGGAATATCAGCAACTCGTTTTGTAGAAAATATATAACAATTTCTTGATATGCGGGAAGAGACAAACACCAAGCTTTGGAACATTCAACTGCCAAAATGATTCATTAGATCAACATCAATGAATCAATAGAGCAAGTTTGCGCTGGTCATCTGTGCATTTAGCAGCGGTAACTACCGTATCCTTTCGTCTGTTCTGACCACTCTTTCTCTTCTGAAAACTCACTTCATTTATATGTTCCATTCATGTTTTTCACTGTTCAATCACTCCAATAATTATCATTTTTATAAATGTCAATAGTTGTATATTTATATTGATATTTATTACTATTACTATTGTCAAACACCCACAAATACCTCTCCTTCTTTCACTCTTTTCATTCTCATTCGTCCATTTAAAGCCCTCTCTCCGAATGCTTCTTGCCAACAACCACAGTCAAAATGGGCAACGTTCCAAACACCTGAATGGGCGTCACGCATATCATTTTAATGCGCGCCCGCACTATTTGCGTTGAAGACGAATCCATTAGTCGTCATTCGATTCCTGTTCCTTTTTTCTCACTTTTCGAACTTCAATCCGTCTCAATATGTTTCTATTTTGGAAATTAAGATGTCACAACAAAAAAAATTTAAGAAAAAATAGCTTCTCGAAATTACGAGCCCTGAAATTCAATTTGAACAGTTCAAACGATCCCCGAGACAGCAGGGCGCCGTTAATGTCAACGATTTGAATAAATGAATCAGGTCATCATATCACTCCGGTTCCACTTCAAATTCATTTCTAATCAAATTATATTTTCTTCTCGACCTGTTCCTCTCTTCCATTTCTTCGTTTCTTTTTGTCAAAACACTTGTTTATAACCTTTCGAGAGCTCGTAAAGCAGAGGATACGCTCGATTTTATTGCGATCGAGAGAGGATACTTTTTGTGTTTTGCTATCGGATACTAGTAAAATATCTCTGTTGGAAAGGTCATTTTCTCACCCAATTTGTCTTTTCCTTTTTCTCAGTTTTACCTTTTTTCAATCTCCGATCGTCTTTCACCTCTTTTCACTCATTTGTCTTGTCTCTTTACAATATTATTATATTTATTCAAATTGTTGTTTATCCGTACAAGAAAAGTATTGAGGGATAGGGGTGAGATCGGCGCGAAAGTTTTCGATTTGTTCCATTTATTCGTTTATTTTCACTTTCGCCATCATCATTTGACTATCGACTGTATGATTAGAATTGAATACATAATTTTATGAGAATCTCAAGCCTGATTTTCTTGTCCGCTTAAATGTTACTTCCAAGAAAGCTTTCTTGGAAGATCAGCAAGGATCTCGTCAGATTGTTTTTCATGATGGCTACTGTAGTTCTGAAAGTACGTAGAAACGCTCAATTTAACGTCGAGTTGCACACATTTTTTCGAAAGCTTTTTTTTTCTTTTTTCGGCTTTTAAAAACTTAAAAACCGCTTTGCAAAAAGGTATCGAGAGACTTTCTAAAAATTTTCTTTCGGAATTTGGGAACCGCAAGTCTATTGAAATGTCCGAGTGCAGTGGGACGAGAGAATCGAAGATTGGCATTTTCACTTCAAAAAAGACAGAAAAAACGATATTTTCCTGCCCGCGCCATAAATTAAGTTCCACCCGTCAACTTCGATTTATTGTCTGCTAAGGACGAGATAAGCGTTCATCTCGAGAAACTACGCCCTTCTACGCTCACGGCGACGATGATGGTGATGACAGAAAGAAGCAAAAAGCAAGAAAAAAGAAATGAAGACGTCGGTCGACTGTGTTGAAAAAAAGAGAAAGAGAAGCTGATAGAGAACCGATAACAAGTTGTGTGTATGTGTCTTTCTCCCCACTCCTTATCTTCTCATTAGACACGCTCGAAGTGTATGTATTGCCTCCGACGAATGAGTGTTTCTCCTCTATTGTGTTTCTTCATTTGCATGTGTTCCTCCTTTTTTAATCGGGAAATGAGAACTTGTTTGGAACTTATTTCTTTTGGAATTTAAATAAGAAAAACAAGCAAGACAGCCCGAAATATGCTTGCAATTGTTTCATTTTTAAACTTTTTACTCATAAAACTCAAAGATCAAAGTTTGAGTCTAGTTATTTTTCAGAATTTTTGAAATCTTTTGAATATTCATCGGAACTCCCTCTAGGATTGACCCAAAATTACGAAATCGAAATCTTCTCACCTGATCTTTTTCTTCCATATGCTCTCATTCCGTGTTTCTCCCCTCATGTGTCGCTTTGTTCGGTTTTTTTCGCAAGTTTCGGTACTTTTTTTCTTATGGAGGGTGTCTCACACACTCATAGTCCTGTAGAGATTTCATTTCACTTTTGATGCTATCGTTCCACTACTCTCGCGTAATGTTTACATTTCACACTGACAATTCTCGAAGATACCTTCGTCTTCACTAATTTCTTAACTTGTCACTGTACATTTGGATTAAATTCTCACAGAAAATGCTACGACTTTTTAAAAACAATGGAAGACATTCAAAACCTTTCGAGACTCCAAATGTTTCTATTTTATCAGAGAATCGCCCCTCACCATCTCCATAAATCTTACTCGAGTATCCTCTATATCTGTTTATCCAATCTAAGCTCTCCCGCCTGAAAACTTGCATCTTTGTTACTTTATTCTCACACCGCCCATCTATTTCTGCTCACTACTCACAGCTTTTCCATAATTGGATGCTCCTGACGACCAACACAAAGAGCCGCCCGTCTTGCTTCGTTAGGTGCTCCGAATGACTTGATTACGTCGTCGTCGTCTTCTTCTCCAGAAAAGAAGCAGCTGCTCAGTTTACATCCCCAACTTCTTCTTTTTTTGAAAAAGTACTTTTCCTCAATGAGTTTCGGAGCTTTTCTCCCAATTTCCTTTACGGATTATGTCCTTGAGAAAGGCGGAACCACTGGGAACTTTCTCTCTTCTCATTCTTTTTTTTGCAGTCGGTTGAGTGTCCATCGTACTTTTTTCTCCGTTATCAGTTGTGAAAAACTCGACTCTTTTTTCTTCATTTTCTCATGTGCAGAACGGGAAAAATCTCTTTGATTCCCTCCAAACAAAGAAAGAACGACATGTTTTATTTTTTTGTCAGAATTTGTTTATTGTTTACATTCGTCCGTTTTCTTTCGGCTCGTATCGCTGTCCGAACCAATTTTGTTCTTTTGCAGAAATGCCGAAAAGTAATCTGTTTCGGAGGAAACCATTCATCTCTCTTTTGTCTCGATTCTTTGCTAGCAAATTTGCTCTTTATATTTTTATTCTTGTCCAAAATTATTTTTTTCAGGCTGAATATACTAACTTCACTCCCTCAAACTGCCGTTCATCTATCATCTAGGATAATATTTTATTTTCTAAAAATTAGTGAGTTTTCTTTTCTTTTTCTCTCATGAAAAACGATATTTTTGTTTTTATTTTCAGATTAAAAGAATGAAAAAGCTGAAACGGAGATTGTCGGCAGCATTTCGGCCTGGAAGCAACAACAATGTGAGCATCACAAGCTCTGGAGGCTCTTTTTACGATTCGGAATGTGGTAGGTTGATGAAAAAAGGAGAATATTTGATGATTGATGACGTTGGCAACTTGAACCGTCGCTTATCAGTATGAAATGATTGATTTCTTGAAAAGTAACGCACGTGAAGAATGAAAGGAAAAGAGTATTGAGCATTGATATTATGCAACTAGAAGCTGGCTTTTTTTATTGCACAGTCTCCCAGACTCCGAGTAAGAACTGCAAGGAAATTTTTGATCTACCCTCGTGAAACGAAAAATTTGAGAAATTAGCAGGTCTAAAACGTTATTACTTTAATTTTTAGCGTAAAGCTCAATGTCAGAAGTAAGAAAATTTCAGTTTTAGAATTATTATGAGAGCATTATCCGACCATTCAATCCAAAAAAGTATGGTTTCAGATATTATTTCGAGTCGAAACGGCAATTTTTCATTTTGATTTCGGAAAAATCTACGGGATTTGTTCATTTCTCAAAATTATCCAACGAATGATAGCTCAAATCGTGCTCCGGAGATTTTTACACATTTCTGTAGGACGGTTTTCCAATTTGCTCATTAGTTTTTGAGAAATCGATCAAATTCCGAATTTCTTTCAGTTTTTTGTTATTTTCTCGAAAACTAATGAGCAAATTGGAAAACCGTCCTACAGAAATGTGTAAAAATCTCCGGAGCGCGTTTTGAGCAATCATTCGTTGGATAATTTTGAGAAATGAACAAATCCCGTAGATTTTTCCGAAATCAAAATGAAAAATTGCCGTTTCGACTCGAAATAATATCTGAAACCATAATTTTTTGGATTGAATGGTTGGATAATGCTCTCAGAATAATTCTAAAACTGAAATTTTCTTACTTCTGACATTGAGCTTTACGCTAAAAATTAAAATAATAACGTTTTAGACCTGCTAATTTCTCAAATTTTTCGTTTCACGAGGGTAGATCAAAAATTTCCTTGCAGTTCTTACTCGGAGTCTGGGAGACTGTGTATTGGAAAATACAATATTCGAGTAATTTCAGGGTGAAAAAAACAAACTCAATCTTTGAACTTTATGTTTTTTCTCTCGTTCAAATATTTTTTTACAAAATAGAAAGCTGTCAGATTAACCTCAATCCGTTTTTCACCCCACATCCAACGTTTCTTCTTTTAGAAGCACGGAACAACATTGTCATTGGATACGGTATGATGTCAGCACCGCTTCATGGACGGGCGTGGACACTTTCCGAATCGATGAGCCATTTATCGGATAAAAATGGTGCAATTATGGAGGAATGCGGCGTCGATCCAACGGCATTACTTCGAGTTTCGAGAGGAGGAACAGCTGGAAGACGATATGATACAAATGTGTAAGTGGACTCTCAGCTCTTTCTTATTTCCAGATATACTTGAGTAGTACTAAAAGTTCAATTATGATTCTGTTGGATACAAAGTGTTGTAATATAATATATTTAACCGTAGACATATTTCATACTTATATCAGATTCAATCATGATTGAGTTCTCTGGAAAAAAACGAATTTATGTTTTCAAGTATTGTTATGTTTGTTGCCAATCGAAAATATACATTCACACAGAATCTCTCTCATAGTTGCCTCTATTTTTACGAAATCTTTTTATTTGTAGTAACTACATCAACGGAATGCATGTCCCACCACCACGAACACACAGTCTCTACTATCCACGTGGATACAATTCCCGTCGAAATTCATATTATGGATCCAATGCTTGTAAGTTTTTCTTTTCGAAAACGAACGTCGCACGTCGCACGCAAAGTACATTCTCATTGTGAATGACCTTCCCGAAAAGAATTGTTCATACAAAGAGAAGTCACTCAAAGAGAAAAAAGAAATCTTTGAATTACCGATGACGACGAACGAAAGAATTCCGATGGGACGTCTCTTGATCCGTTCAATGATAAGCTTCTTTCGTCTTGCTCCTCTTTTTTCTTCTTTTAGCCACTCCCTTCTATACTTTTCTGTTTCTCTGTCGGTTTTAATCCCAACAGATTTGAAATGGCTTCATTAGTTTGAACTAATGAGAACATCTGCCTTGTTCTCGATTCGAAAATAACACTCCAGGCGGTTAATTTTTCGATAAATTCGAAATTATTGCACCTGGCCTACTTTCCCAGGTGTCCATCATCGTGATCGTACCGGTTCAAATTCTCTCATATTTTTCTTTCTTTTGTTATTTTTTCGTCTCTCTCTTTTTTCCAGTTGACTTGTCGGTCACAGCTGGATTATATATTCTCATCTTCATCCATTTTATTAGTTTTCGAAACTAAGAATAGATTATATTGAGAGAAAGTTTCAGAAATCGAAGTCAAAAAATTTTATTCACCAATTGTTTTCAATCAAAAACTGAACATTAGACGTAGCAGCAGCTTCATTTCATGCTAATGGAAATTACTTTGCCGGAATGTTCCAATTCTTACAAATTAGTAATTTTGTTGTTCAACGAAGAGAGACGCATTATAATTTTACATCAATTTTGTTAAATTTCGGAAGGAAATTTCTTCTTTTTTTCATTTTTGATATTTCTAACCCACCATTCTACTATAATAAATTTCGAAACATTACTAGTTTCTAGTTGGTCGTGTCTTCTACTTGTCCTTTTTACTCCTCCCGATTAATCACTATTCTCCTCCAATTTTCCTTCTTTTCGTCCTTCCGAACATACAACTGACAATAGCCAGTTAATTGATACCCACGGTTTCCGATTGTCCTTTGTCATTTGCTGGAAAATACTTTATTTTTCCTCATTTCCGTACTTTCAAACTACTTTTTCTGTCTTCTCTTCTCTCTTTTGATTTTGTTGTTTATTTCGTTCACCAGAGCAACAGAAGTCGTGTTGCCAGATGTTGAATGCCCTTCTTTCTTCTCTTTCTCATCACGGAATTTGCCCCCTATTGTTTCACTTTCTCACTCTGCGATCTCTTTTTATTCCGAACTTTTGTCGTCTTCTGATGTTTCCGTGTGTTCACCTTCAAAAACAATCACAAAAACACTGGAAGGTTATGAGAATGTCAAATATTCACTCATTTCCATATAAACCTACTCGGTAGGCGATGTCCTTCCATGCAACATTACGTATGTAAATCTCTTGTGACGTGTCTTTTGAAGGTACACCTGCTCTTTTGCTTTCTTCCAAACGAATTCTAAAATTTCCAAAGAAAAACGAAAAGAATATCCGTTTTCGCAGCTGCTTTGCACGTGTTAACTACAGTTTTATATCCCGCTCGAGACCGCCCGTTTGAACACAATTACCCCAGTTCAATTCGACCATAAATCGAGCTCTTATTTTCTTCTCGAACCTCTACTTTTATTATCAGAATTCACCCAGTTTTCATGAGAATTGAGAAGAAGTTTCTCTCGAGGCGAATGCTCCGAAATTCTTGAATGATACCACAATATGCCTCCATCACATTATATTTCGGCTCAATGTTTCTTTTGTTCGTCATACCGCCGTAAAGCTCATCCATTCCAACCTCAAACTCTTTCTTCTTCACCTTCTGTCTTCTTTTTTTTGCTAAAGCCTTTTCGTTATTTTATTTTGTGTTCTTCATCCCTCTTTGCTCCACGACGAGCCGACTTATCAATCTCAATCCGAAGAAAAAGAAGACCTCTTCGAGTTCGTCCTCCCACACTTTTCGTCCCGCTTCCCATTCATATTCAAATACGCCACTTCCCCTTCTTCGTCTTTCAGACTTGAACTTTTTGATGGAACGATGTGTCAGACTGATTTCAAATCTGCTTAGAGTGCTGCTTTACATGATAAATTCAAGCCTGAAATGTCATGAATATGTATTCCTTCTCGGTTTTTTACTTTTCGAAAAGATATAATTATTTCCTAGAGCTGACAATTATTCGATCAAACAACATTCAGCTGAAAGTGACAGTTTCTTTATCCAAACAGCTTATGGCTTCGGTTTTTGTTGTACAAATCCTTTCCGTTGACGTCCTTCAAACCCCACAGACACACTATAATCAAACGTCTGTGTGTCGCTTGTTTCTCAATGACGTGGCACTTTCCACCTTTCCTTTTTGTCCTTCTATTCCTAAGTACCTCCACTTTTGGTGCACCCTTCCCTACTGGCTCCCTACTTTTCCTTCTTATTCTCTCCCCTTTTCCACACTTCACACAATCTTGCTCTTTCGCTGCATTCGGGCGTCAGAAGACGCGCGGTGCAAATTGTGTTAAGATTCCTTTTCTTCTTCTTCTAGTTGTCCACTCTAATGCTCACCCAAATTTGTATCCTCTTTCTATTCAAAGCACCTCGAATCAGCACAATGCTCATTCTTTTTCTGCTACTAATCGACGGCACTGACGTTCAATATTCATTGAAAGCGTCGTCTTCTTCAGTCGGCGGCAGCAGCAGTCAAAAAAGGTTAGGGATTACGGATGGCAGGTTGTCATCGTCTGTTCGTAGTTGCCGTCCACTCGCTGTCACCGACGTCTTCTTCTTACTTTCCGTCTTCTTCCGTCCAAAAATATTCGTTCTTCGCCCCCGCTCCTTTTCTTGATTAGCCGTCATTTCGTACGCGTATATATCTTTCTGTTTTTCGGTCACTCGATTGGCACAATGAGACAAAAAAAAACGAGCAGAATTTTTCGTAGTATAAAATTAATTAAATTCGACGAAAGAGAAAAAAGGTTTTACGACTTTTTTGAAGATCTAGGCAGACTGTTAGAAATCGTAGGAACACTGAATTCATTCAATCATTTTTCATGGGAAACGGGGCGGCTCGCGGAAATCTGCTCAAAGGTGGAGCAATCTCAATGAAGCACGCATTTCGAATTTATAATTGACATCGTAGAGAAAGCAAAGTGACCGATTTTGCATATGGAATGAATTGGAGGAAACGTTTGAGAGAAAGAGAGATGGAAGAGGTCACTTGTTTCACAACTCTCATCAATTTCTGATTGATGCTCTTGACCCAATGTCATCTCTCTTCTCCGAAATAATCCGTGTCCCCTTTGCCCGTCGGACTGCACCAGTAGCGGCCAGTAACTTTTTATTAGTCTTGTTCGGCGGAGGGCACTATGAGAGAGCGAGATAGAGATAGTTTACACCAGTTCGTTTTTGACTTTTTGCGGCCTCATGGGTGTGAACAGATGTGATGATTCTGGCACACGGATTAATGTAATATCACGAATCACAATAGAAGAGTGATTGGTGGAAAGGAAATCAAACGCCTTCATTTCTCCTGCTGTGCGGGTGACAGAAGGGCATGTTGACGTGGCAGATAGCTCTCTGTGAATGAGAGAGATGAGTTCCTTGTCATACTGCATGACGCCTACTCGGTCCCTCAGGGCGTTTATCATTTCGCTATTCTTCGCCGGGATTTAGTTCTCACGTCCGGTCTTCGAACATTCGAAAGTTTAACAGTCATATTTTTTGAATCTAGAATCGAACCCGAGGTTTAAATATATAGCTTTTTATAAAACTGTGTGACCTCATTTGGTTTTAGAGTGTTCTATTTATTCTAAACGCCTCCGCTTCTTGTATTTCTCTGGATTTTTAGACCTTATTTTTCTATTCATGTTCGTTGGTAATTATTTTCCGCCAACGCCTTATTCCCTTCTCTTCGTTTGTTAGCATTACTATTCAAGTCGCGACGTGGGCATCATGGAAAAACAAAATCGAGAGGAAAAAGCTCTTTCTTTAGAAGAAAAAAGAGCCTGGAAAAAAATCTGGCTGAAAATCTAGAGGTTTTCCGTCTCTTGTTTTCAAGTTCTATATCCAGTTGCTATAGGGAAGCTTGGTTGTCAGTAGAAGTTACAACACTACATCTCTCGGATTAGTTAGGGAATACGGAGAAGCGAGAGAAGTGCTCATAGAAGGGACTGAAGAGGAAAGAGAAAAGAGAGGAGCTCCTCCCTTTTCCTTCCATCGACACTGTGCTCTCCCTCAGTTGTGTGGCTGCTGCTCTTCTCACCCCTGGCTTACACGATGTCGTTGTCTTCTTCTCCTTCTACTCCTTCTTCTTTTCTCTAGTATCGTCTGCGTTGCACGACTCCATCCGGCTCTCTCTCATGTCTGCGTCTCGTTTAATATTCAATGAAGAGAGATATCTCCTCAGCTCTCCGCGCACACGCTATTCATGCTCGAGTTTACTCGTACGAAGATGTAGGCGTCGTGCTCATTGCCTAGGCTCATTAGAAGAACTTATCTAGAAAATGTTGCTGCACTTCTTTTTTCAATTATCTCAATTTTCACATTTAGAAGAACTATGATCTACTGTACTTTTACGCAGGAGTGACTCTTTGCTGCTAATTTTGAAGAAACTTTATTCTTGTTATGATTATAAATGTTAAATTCCAGTACTATTTATCCAAATGATTTCTTTCTTCTCCAAAAAAACTGAAACTCGTCGGAAAAACTACCATAACCTGACATTTAAAAACTCAAGACCAATATTTTGGTCTACTTGTTCAGAGACCCTTGACGTGTTCTTTTCTTTAAAAAATCAAGTGTCCACGTCATTTCGTCTTCTTTTATGTACATTTCGGATAGGTGTCAGCCACTTTGTCTCGAAAGAGAAGTTGGAACTCTCAACTTTCTTCTCCTCAAATTCTGACTCATATAAGGAAGTACCATGCGAATCTATGGATCCATTTCATTTTCAAATTTATCATCAGACATTCATCTCTTCTTTTTCTTGTTGAATCCCGTTTTGAATGGTGTTTTTCTTCTTCATATTTTTTCAAAAAATTAGAAATTCATCGAGACATACATGATAGATTCTTCCCGTTTTCCCCTTACACACCGACTCATTTTTATGCATTCCAAATCTCAGGTTTGCGCTTGTTTCTTCTTGAAAAGGTACCTTCTGTCATTTCTCATCTACTTCGTTTCCGTTCTTTTCTAAATGAATTGAGTGAATTTATCATTCAGCTGTCCATCGTGGCCAAGTGCATGAGCGCATATTCTCCGGCCGATTCGACCGCCGAGGCGCGTCTTTTATCAGGCTCGGACCCCATCTCGGATACTGAAAACCTACTTGATCTCGCCTATGAAGTTGGCTCATCTGATAATACCAGATACGATAGAGAAAGTGAAAATGATGAAGAAGACGTTGGATGGGAAAGGGAGATTTCCAATAAACGAATGTGTAAATCTGCAACATTCCATGACTTTTGTGATGATTCTGAATATTCGAGACGACCAGTGACAACACTTCCAGAAGAAGATTTCGATGAAGAAGAGGAAGATGAGTTTGAAGATGCAAGTGATCGACGGGAGTTAGATGATTACGAAGAAGAAGAGGAAGAAGAAGACGATGAAGATGAGATTGTTGTGGAAGAAGAAGAAGTTGCTCCAGAAGACATTGAAGAACATGAAATATCACATATCCCAAATGGTGTACCTTCCCAAACAACACCATCAGTTGAGGATACTAAAAAAGGGAAAAAGAAAAGAAAAGCAGAAGATGGAATGAGAAAAATGAAGAAGAGTAGTACATTCGCTTCATTTTTAAACATGTTCGTGTCGAGAAGACGTTCCGGAAGAGATTCAGCTTCTGGGAATCGTGATGGTGAAAGGCTAATGTCTCGAAGCACGTGTCTTCTCAGACCCAGTATTTCTTTGTGTAAGTTTTCGAAATCCCCCTACACAATTGGCTCTGCACAATAATATTTTGGTGTGGATTTCCGAAAAATAGTGGAAATTTAATACCAGCTCAAATGTAGATGAGGGAATCTATATGTGACGTAGATTTTTTGAGAAATGGTCAAACAAAAAAGAGATGTACTTTGTGTGACGGCGCGTGCGCTCGCATTCTGAAAATGGGAGCCAATCTGAAAAAGAAATTTACAGCAGTCGTCCAAGAATCGATGATTTTGGGATCTGATGGAGAGAGTGTTGAGGTTTCACCGTGTACTTCTGATCAGACGCCAACTGGTGTGCCTCCAAGGTTTGTATTCAGATTCCGTACGTTTCGAGTGTAATTTATTCCATTTTCAGATACATTGTAAACGTAAAAATGCGTCAGAAGCCAGCAAGAAAGTGGAGTGAGGTACGGTTTGCATACACTTATGTTCTTGATCTGAAATTGGCATGCATCTATTCCATGTTTCTGATTTATTCCTCCCACGACCTGAAACCTGATCTACTTTGGGTCGACAGAAAGAGATGAGCCGGAAATTTAACCGGAAATCTATGAATATACATGACATCACATGCCTATGACACATGAGACTAAATTCAGATTCTGCCTTTCTATTTTCTCTAAAAACTTGTTATTGTTGAAAAAATGGTGTTATTTTTCTAGGAGGAAATCCAAAAAAGGCTTTCACTTCCGGCCGATTTGCGTCTTCCTGTTGCAGTTGTCGACAAATTAAACAGAACACCAACACTAGATCAACCGTTAACACGAAAGAATCGAAGAGCATCACTCAGTGAAATTGGATTCGGAAAACTGGAAACATATGAAAAATTAGAGAAACTCGGAGAGGGTACATATGCTACAGTATTCCGTGGTCGATCAATTCTATCCAACAAGTTTGTGGCATTAAAAGTGAGTTTTGCGATGAGACAAAGAAATTCGAAATTAATTTCCTTTGTCTACCCCTTCCTTTTTTATTACTTGTATAAAGCTATACGAATTCATGTTTTTCAGGAAATTCGATTGGAACAAGAAGAGGGAGCACCGTGTACTGCAATTCGAGAGGTTTCACTTCTGAGAAATTTACGGCATGCGAATGTTGTTACTCTTCATGATATCATACACACAGATCGGTTACTGACACTTGTGAGTTGTTATTCATAATGACTGCTAACTAAAAATCGAAATTTCAGGTATTCGAATATGTAGATCGGGACTTGAAACAATATATGGATTCATGTAACAATGCCATGCAAATGAATAATATTCGTCTCTTCTTATTCCAATTACTACGCGGACTTGCCTATTGTCATCAACGAAGGGTACTTCATCGAGATCTCAAACCACAAAATCTTCTGATAACTGCGAAAGGAGAACTGAAACTTGCGGATTTCGGACTGGCGCGTGCCAAGTCCGTACCGACAAAAACATATTCGAATGAAGTTGTTACATTATGGTATCGACCACCTGATGTGCTACTCGGCTCCACTGATTATTCGACGCATATCGATATGTGGGGAGTTGGATGTATTCTATTCGAAATGATTGCTGGACGAGCTCTTTTCCCTGGAGGAACTCCAACAGAGCAGTTAGGTCTCATTTTCAGGTGAGAGGGTTTTGGGAACATTTCTTTGAGTCTAAATGAACAGTTTTTAGAACACTCGGGTCTCCACGTCCAGATCGTCATCCAACAATTTGTGAGAGGCCGACATTCTACCCTTACGCGAATCGACATTATAATCCGGAACCATTGTGCCGTCAGATTCCTAGAATAGATGCGCACGGTTTCGAGTTATTAATGAAATTCTTACAATATGAAGGAAAGGATCGAGTGTCAGCTGCGGACGCATTGAAGCATCCGTTTTTAAGGACGATATGTGTCAAAGTAAGTGTTTTTCAGTTAATTACACGCAATCATCGTTTTGATTTCAGTGTTGTCATCTACGAGATGAACAATCCGTTCTAGAAGCCGATGGTATTCATATTGAACGCGAACTTCTTGCTTCTGATCATCATCATAATTCACGTCGTCATCATCGTGGAACTCTTGTCAAAGACAAATATCGGATGCATTCAAGTCATCACACTTAGGAACAAATCCATCTTCTTTCCTTTCATAATTTAGAACTCAATTCTTTATTGCCCTTTTCCGTTTCTATCTCTTAATTGTGTTGAATTTTACGGGTTTCTTGTCAACCAATTCCGATTCGTTTTGCCCTTTTCCCCTGAAATGTCCTTCACCTTTCTCGGTCTTTTAATAATTCTGTCAATTATGGCTCATTCATTCCTTTTTTCTAACTTCTCTTCTAATAAGTTGTTGTGTAACATTTTCTTTCCATATCCCGACATCATCTTTCTTCTCAGAATGTTCCCCGTTGTAAGCCACCAGTTATAGAATTGCTATTTCACAATATACCAATCTCATAATCTCAAAAAAATCGTTATTTATTTCCCGTCGACTTCCTAATTGTACACTCTGTGAATAAACCCTGAAGCAATTGTTAAACGAAGAACTCCGAATGCTGGAAATCTAGTTTTGCTAGAGAAGTGTGTTCAATGGAGACTTTTTTCGAAATATAGAAATCAATTATTTATTCAAAAAGTAAATTTAGAGGTAATTATACATGTTATAGCTTTTCATAAACCACAAGGAATCCTTCGAGTAGTGTTGAATCCCTTTATCAGACAGTTTTCACGAGTTTATCGATGTACATCTTCCAGAACATCTAAAATCAACATTGTCAGCTGCCGAACTAAAACGTCTTAAATCTCACATTTTTTAAGTGCAATCATTATGTTTCTATATGATCTGGAATTTGCTAAATCTCTCTTCAACTGTTTCCCATCGATCTGTGTGATTTTCTCTGATAATTCATATTCAATGTTGAACGATTTTCTGAAAATTGAAGTTATTCTCTCTGTAAAATTTCTAATTAAAACTCACATCGTTGTCGCCAAGGCTGCATTCAACACTTGCTCAGTAGTCACTCTTGTCCAAACGAAAGCAGCTGCTCCGTTCTGAAAATCATTCATGAGATATTTTTAGACTTATTTTCCAACTCACCACGACTCCTTCTACGAACAATTTATGCCACAACTTCTCGGATCCAACCAGCCGATACAGTTTCTTTGCATCAATCGGAGACCAGACAGAGAAATTAATAAAGTGACAGTAGCCCTTGATTGGAAGTCGAGCATATGAACTAAGCTCATGCTTGCCTTCAATTCTGAAATTATGGCGTTCCTATTATTGTTCATTTTTCAGATTGAACAAAAAATACCCAATGCTCTCCAGAAGAATATTCAGGGCGTTCTCAGCATCATCAGCCGCTTTTCGATTTACATTCACGAAAGTGAAATCATAATTATCGTTCTGAAAAAATGCATTTATTATTATTATGATTATGATGCGGATGCACTGATCATACCATTGAAAGTTGAACTAGCTCATCCTCGACGACACCCGGCGCCTTCAAGATTGATTGAGATATTTGTTTGGTGGACTTCCACGGTTTTCGCTGACTTCTTCTCGTCTGATTAATGATTGCTTCTTCACGGGCCAAATCTTCAGTCTGAAAAATGGAGAAGACTACATCTCGAATATCAGAAACTTACGTATACAGTTGGAAACATTGTCGAAACGACTTCAGAGAAGATAGTCTCTTCAGAAGAATTCTCATCGACCAGGTTCGAAATTTTCTGTAAAATGCTTATAAGAATTTCGATTTCAGAATATCTCTTGCCATCTTTTTACGACAGATGTGCACCGGGTTCCAGAGCTCGAGCATCGGCTTCTTCGTCTTTATCTGACCATCTTCGTCCACCCAGTTATTTTTTCCAACCGAAACTTCGTCTATAGCCAAAAAGTTCGACTTTTCTTGATTCAATCCATCGGATATCCATTTTCTCGCCTCATCTGATTCTGGTCTCTCTATGAGAAGTGAGACAATCTGTTGAGTCATCAATTTATCTTCGATGATTCTTTGGAATTCGATGTGATTTGTAACCGGAATACGATCAATATCGCAGATGTGATCACCCTTTTCAAGCAACTCTGCACATCGGGAATCGTCCATCAAATCCGAAACCAAAACTCGATTGCTGTATTGGATGACAGTCAAACCGAATACCTTGTCGTTTTTGTCAGTTCTGGTTCTTGTGACTGTGTACGTAAATCCTTCTCTTGTCTTCAAACTCCCGAGCATGTCTCCGTCATCTTTCAGTAGATCTGCGAGCTCACTCTCCGTCTTCTCCTCTCTTTTGACACATATCTCCACGGTGTCACCAGAAGCGTACAAGAGACTATAGAACTCGTTCGGATTATTACATTGACTTCGATTGACAGACAGAACTCGATCACCAACTTGAATCGCACTCTCGCAAAATGAACCATTTTCCAGTCTAACAATATCCAAAGAATCGTTGAGAACCACTCCACAAGTTTTTCCCGGAACAACTTTCACTGTCACTGTCGTAATTCTCGGGATTATCTCAGTGACGTCGGCCGGAACCTGAATAAAAATTGAATTTTAATTTATTATTCATTTCAACTTACATTCGAAATATGGCCTTCCGCCGTATTCATCGTCGTTTCCAAATTGACTCTACTCTCAGAGATTGAAGAACGAACGGAATGCTGGAATCTTTTTTTTTCAAAGAAAATGATCCATTTGTTGACTAACCATAGAAACTGTTGAATTCATTGATGGTTCACTATACGAGCTTTCTCAAGACGATGACTTTTCACTGTGCTCGGTATTGCGAACTCGGACGCTCTGAAAATTGAAAATTGAGATTTTTCTAAAAGTCAAATTCAATCTTTTTACTCACATTATTATCATCATCCAAAAAAGGGTTTTCTGGATTATTCCAGTCTGATGATTCACTGGATTCGGATCTCATCGAAATATCAACAAGAGCGTCTTCTTCTGGAGGGGATTCTCGAGGAGTTTTACGAAGGCTTTCTCCTATTTCATTTTCAGAAGATTGCTGAAAAGTCAAACAAAATAAACATATAACAATTTTTCAAAGTCTAACCAGAGGCACATCATCAAAATCATTCCCAATTGTTCTATCATTTTGTTCTCCGATTTCTTGTCTATCATCTGGAGATGGGTTAGTTTCTTCGGAATCTTCTCTCTCAATATCCATCACCGACACGTTCTCATTTTCTATTATGCCAGTCGGCGGGTTCAATTTCAACATGTGTATTCGTCCTTCTCCAACTACAAGTGTTTGTGTGTAAGTAGAGCTTGTCGAGTCGGTGATTGAACTTATCTTACCCTGAAAAAGAATCTGATTTTGCCTTTCAATTTGCAGATGATTTCTAAATTATCATATATCTATAAACTATACTAACCTTCGATAGAAATACTCCCTTCCGTATAGATTCGAAGAATACCTCGACCTGTGCAGTCCCTCCATGTTCCAAATGAGCCGGGTAATGTCTTAAAGTTTTAGATATTTTTCATGATTTGAGATCAAAAACTTACGTAAAACAATAATCATCTGTGAACCAATCGAAGCATTGAGTCTTGGTATGGTAAGAGTAAAACGCTTTAAAACTAATTTTTATTACTTCTTCCAGCACGTTCTTCGGAATATATTCACTCTCGTCCTTTGGATTTGTGACTATAGACATTGTGGATTTCATCGAATCGAAATCCAACGACTGAACGGAATAAATGCAGAAGAATGGGTCGAATGATTTTATTCCGTATACAATTGCATAATCAGATACGATTTCTTTTGGAGACTGAAAAGAAAGAAAGATAAAATATCATCTATACATTTTTCCCGTGTGAGCTTTCTAATTTTTTAAAACAAACGCACCTTTCTCATTCTCGAATCGTTCAACATTAGAGAAACTATGGTTTTTTGATTTTGAGAACCGGTTTTTCGATAAATTTATAAACCTTTTCACATACAATAAAAATCTAAATTTATTTCAGTAATCCACGCAGAGAAATCCAAGTTTAATCTTGCGCGGTCTCCTACAATCCACAAACGAACCGCACGCAAGACACGTGATGATTTTTTCACGTTTTAATTAAAACCTTTTATTTTTTGATTTGGTGTTTCCACGTTTTCAGCCATGAAGAAATTCATCAAAAATACAGATAATTCTCTTTTCTCAATCGGATGATGCAGAATACGTGAACAGTGGTCAGAAATTAAATTTCTACACAGAAGAATTAATTTTCAGCAAAATTAGTATGAGTACCTGATTGACTAAAAATATTTTCGAAAAAGAGTTAGAGAGAGGGAGAATATGAATACCGTAAACTCTCTAATAGAACGGCCGGTCAGTGCAGTTTCAGCAACAGTTGAATCAGCTGGAGTTTTGCCAGAATGTATGAAAAGTGTGTCTTCTTCATTTGATTGGAGTTTGTATGATTTAGATAAACGTTGATTCAGCAGGACCACTGAATTCATACACTGGAGGGATACGGTGAAATTCTTTTGGAATTTCTTTATAATTTTACCGCAATGAAGAACAAATCGTGATCTTCGAAAGATTCAATTTATTGGACCAGATCATTTATTTCATAAATTGATCATCCATTAAGTCGTTATAAAACATTTCATTGAGATTTTGGCAATTCCTACAAGTGTAGATGAAGAAAAGGGAGAAAGTTACCAAATCGGGTTATAGAGAAGTCAATAAATAACTCAATTTTAGTAGGAAAATGTAATTATTCAACAAAATGAAACGAAAGAAAATTAAGAATTGAAGAGGATCTTGAATCTAGGAAGAAATAAAAGGCAGAATGGGAAAAAACGGGGAATCAGCTGCGCAGACCATTTGTATATAATCTTAAATATAAAAACAAGGTAATGAATTTCAGCAATTCCTAGTTCGATTAGGGATATATTGGGAAGTCCACTTGTTTCTCTTCTTCATATTCCATTAGATATAATGTTGATTTCTTCGCGGAGATATCGGAACAGGAGAATGAGTATGTACAGTACCGGGCAGTAAGATGTACAATTTGCTCTTTTTCAATGAAAATGACCAACTTCGAGAGGGTGTTACAGTATCACTGATTGTCCTACAAAGTAAATTATGTATAAACGTTACAGGACAAGGGTAGAACTGCACTTTTTTAATTGACAACTTTTTTGTACAAGCATTCCCTAGAGAGTTATGGTGATTTTAAGGGGACAGCTCCAAGATAACCCAACTTTACACTGAAATTGGTCGATTTGAGGGAGAAATTACTTTGTCGATATTTAACTCTCTAAGAAGTGTCCATACAGAAAAGTTGCCAACTACAAAAATTATGCTCTACCTTTTTTCTATATGGTAGATACATAATTTACTTTGTGGGACAATCAGTGATACCGTAACACCTTCTTAACGTTGGTCATTTTCAACTAGAAATGCCAAATTGTATATCCTACAGCACGGTACTATAGACTATTGTCACAGTAGATTTTCTTGCAGATAATAATTTTTAAATACATTGTAAGCCATATATCAGTCGTCAATATTCTGAAGATTAAATGTTTCCAATGATTTTAAATTCCGCATACTTCCAATGATTCGATTAGTATTCCATAGTAATTTTCATAAAGCATCGATGGCTTTGAATAGACTTCAATCTGCAAATTTGAACTTTTACAACAGGAGAAAATATACTTGATTTATATTTCAGAGTTGGTCTAAAGTATATAGTAAGAATTTCAATAACATTTTGAATGAGGCCTGAAGAAGATTTGATAGAATATTTATTCGTCAAAAATAGAAAAAAACAGTCAACATCAGAAAAATTGAAGTGTGTGAAGTTGAGAATTAATGCGGTGTGTGGGAGCTTTCTGATAGTCAGAAAACTGATATTACCGGGAGGCATCATAGTCAGGATCAGCTGGTTGAAGCAACTCTATCAGATTCAAAACAGTTTTTAAACTGAATTAAAATGAAATAGAACCACCATCCAAGATCAACGCTATGAGCTAGCGCAGTCAAAAATTGAAGAAATTAGGGAAATTAGGAAAATTGAAGTGTGGGAAGTTGAGAATTAATGCGGTGTGTGGGAGCTTTCTGATAGTCAGAAAACTGAAATTACCGGGAGGCATCATAGTCAGGATCAGCTGGTTGAAGCAACTCTATGGAATTTCGAAATCAAGCTGTGAGTGAGGAAGTGTACATTCTGGTGAGGTTTGTTGTGACTAGATGCGCGATCCGTCCCTATAGAATTCAACCTCATATACTGAGCAATAGGATGCTTGATTCAAATTAGAATAGCGTGGAAGAAAGGTGGGACGAAAACGCAGTGAATATGTGGCTTGAAGGTTGATCGGAGGGCTTTGTAAGCGAGAACTGATTGATAGAGGTGTGCTCATCGACAGATAGAGTTGACCTTGACCTGACCTTGTCCTGGTTTACATTTATTGGGAACATGTCACAGAGGTCGGTCACGTTGAAATGCCTTTCTAAGTATTTGAAAAGGTTATAAGGGGAACACGTTTTTCAAAAGTTGGCAAAAGATAGATCACGATTGTTCAACGTATATATTTGTCTGAACTGTAAACTTGCTGGATAAAATTTTTTAATTTCCAGTAAGAACATCAGATAGCAGTTATCAGAACACATCATTTTAATGAATATCTCGGGCATGGTTTTCCTAGCAGAACTAATTTAAACATCATCGAAAAACGGAATTGTTTAAATGTGTTTGTGAAGTACTTTTTCACATTTATGAGATACTTTTCTGTTGGTTGTGAGATGTCGCTTTTGGGAGGTTAGTCAACTTAGTCATATTAAACAAGTGGCTAGCAGGTATGAATTCCAACGAAAATCGTGTTTTCGAGCAACTAATTTGATGATCCATGAGTCGCATTGTGTCACTTACTATTAGTCACTCTTTGGAACTGGGCTAGAAGAAAGAAAACTTGTACGGAATGCATGAATCTCTGATTTCGGAATGAAAAAAAACGAAAACTTGAATTCGGTATTCGGATTGAATTCGGAACATTTGAAACCCAGAATCTTAAAAAGAGAATAGAAAATCATCTGTAATCCGGAACTCAGAAGCCGGAATAAACATAATCTTTTGAAGCTCTAAATACCATTTCCAACTTTAAGATCATTCATTCAAGTAGTTGTCACTCCATTCTTGCTATAAAGTTACTGAGTTTGTTGATTTCTGATTTCCATAATATCTGAAAATGATTTTTTTGCTGAATGAAGACTGAGAGTCGGATCTCACCTTCTTCAAATCAAGAATGATATCATGGTAGGAGCTGGAAATCATAATATCTCGCTTCAGTTTCTCTCCATTCAAATCTTTGACTCCGGAAGTTGATAACTGTCATCGAATTGCTTGCTAGAATTTAATGATATTGTTTTCGTACAATTAAAAAAAATGCTTACATCGAAGTGGCGAGAACTCCTTGAACAGCTTCTTCGACAGTAATTGGTGTCCAAATGAAGACGTTTGCATTTGCCTGAAAACGGTTAATGAGTTTTTTTAGGGCATATCCCCCAACTCACCATGAAGATCCCGTTGAACCTAGAGTACCAAATCTTTTCAGATCCGATACACTCATTCAAGATCTTGGAATCCTTCGGACTCCGAATTGAGAACGTCAAAACATGTCCAAATCGTTTCATCGGAAGTCGAACGCAGGAGATGAGGTGGTGCTCTCCAATGATACTGAAAAAAAAACAACTTTCTTTTTCTTGCTGAAATTATTTCTTCAAGCTTACCCGATACTTGCAAGGAGATCATCGAGCACTTTCTCGGCAGAGTATGAAGCAGCTCGATTTACATTCACGATTGAAAATTCACACTTTCCGTTCTGAAATGAAAATAGAGAATAGTTCGACCGGGATACCATCACAGTACCATTGCCATTCTTGCTTGTTCTGATCTATCCAATCGGTGGGGAAGCAATATCTTCTGAATCCTACGTCTTCTCTTTCTTTTTCGATACCGTCGTCCTTCTTCCATTTTCCAATTTCCACTCACCTTCGGAACACTTGTGACATCTACGCACATGGATTCGGGAACATCCGGATGCGTCGATTCATTTGTCGTGTGAGCCTGAAAGCTTTCAATAGAAAAATAGAGATTTGGCAACTAACTATTGTAACATCTGGAGATGCAAGCCGAACACTTTGATCTATATCGGAATTTTCTAGATATGTCAAAACGCCCTTTTTCGTGAAATTTTTTCTCTACTCTCACATTGTTATTAATATCCAAATGTTGAATTCCGTGACGTTTCAACTGGATTGAAGCTTCTGCTGAATGGGGTTCCATAGACACATCAGACCGTGGTGGTTCATCTGGATCAACTTTTGTCTCGAGCGTTTCCTGAAAAACGAATTAAAGTGGAACTGTTTCAAATAAACTGTATTCTACCTCTACTTGATCCTTTTCACCAGTTGCCTCAACCATTGTCTCGTCTCTCTCATCTTCAACCATTCCAATATTTTCTTCTTTTTCAACAATATCACTCCGTTCAGTCTCTTCCAGATTCAACAATACGTTATTCGCGACATTTACCAGTGTTGTTGAATTGAATAAGTTTATACGGCCTTCTCCTACAAACAGCCTCCGGGTGATTGTAGATATCATGGATTCGGTTACTGACTGCATTTCTCCCTGAAAGTTCCCGTTTCTTGTTCAAGATTCTTAACTTTTTGAATAACTTACCTTCATTTTGCACACTCCATTCATCAGACGTTCCAAGTTCACGAGGATCTTCACATATCCACCGTGTGTCAATCTTGAGTGATGATGGCTGAAATGCCCAGATATTTTTGATATAACCAAGTTGGAAACTCACAAGAATGCCATTCATCTGAGACCCAATCAAACAAAGTGCTCTTCGTCCAAAATGTGAAGAATGTGCGGCAGCAGAGTTTCAACACGTTCTTCAATGCATCTTCCGGAACCATTCCGGATGGCTCTTTGGGGTTGTTCACATTTGACATGTGGCATTCCATTCCGTCGAAATCCAGCGATTCTATCGAAAACGAGGTGCAAAACCCATCGTATCCCTCGATCCCGTAAACTTTCGCGATTTCCAATAGGCGTTCTCGGGACTGAAAGCGACGAAAATGACGAATATGAAGAAGCTTCATAATATAAACAACTTACCTTTTCTTGATTTAACATTGACATCATTTCATGAGATTGTTTCGTTTTTTTAACAGTGGAGAATTGTGAAATAATTTATATTCCTAAACGGCTGAATACAGTGAAAAGAACTGCAAGAACAAGACAACTATTCCACGTTCTGATGCCGTGTGGAATTAAAAACAAATATTTAGAATTTCTCATTCCTCGACCCCTCACATTCCAAAAAAGACTGCACGAAACGTGAACCCTATTTTTTCACGTTTCAATTTAATTCTTTTATTTTTTGCACAGAAAATTCAGGTTTTCAGGTTTTTCAACACACTCGATTTTTCTTCAATTTCTCGAGAAGCGGAGAAGATCTGTTGTTAAAACAGTCTAAGTTATGAATATAATTGGGAAAAGCTGGAATTTTAAAACAATCATATGTTATTTGTGTAGGTGTGTGTTACAGTATCAATCCCGTCTGTAAAGAAACATGGAAAACATTCCTGTCTCATCCATCCGAAATTAAGATATTTAATTCTCCATAGAATGAACCAGATTCAAAACATTATTTTTGAATGAGGAAAAGGGTTTTCAGAAGTGGAGCAGAACTTTTATAATCAGTTCCAAGGTCTTCTGAAGCTACACTGCGTGGGTTGCTGTTTTGCATATCGAAAAGATAAGTGATGTATCCAACAATCACTATGTTTCTAGAAATTAAAAAAGCTTATGGGAGTGACCTTTCGATAAAAAGAACACAGTACTTATTTTTGTAAACTTCTAATGACTTAAGAGACATTAAAAAAACATTATTAGTCGGTTTCAGGGGAAAACAACTTCAATGACCTGTGTCCCTACAAAAAAAATAATAAAATACAAAAGTTATGTGCTTTTTTTGTTCTGTCCAGCCCATACAATATAAAATTCGTCGGACTATCAGATGACACCGATATACACTGTCAAAGTTGGCCATTTGCCACTGAAAACAGCCAAAGTTGATAACCTGTTGATAACCTACTCGCTTGTAATCTCTTGTAAAAGTCACTGGTTTAAATGAAAAGCTTCTTTATAATTTTAACACATCGTAATTATAATCATTTATTTTTCTAAAGAATCGTGAAATCAAATACAACCGAGTACTGTTAAGAATGTTTTTGGATAAATACAGTATAATGACAATGATTTTATATTAGAGGAATGCTGGTAATATGAGAGTGTACTTTATGCAATTGAGGTTTATGGTCAATAGAACACAGTGAAAATGTAGGAAGAAATCATTTTTATATTAGGTTGATTCATAATTTTCTGCAATTTTCGTTCTTGCCGGTTGTCGTTTTGATTTCTCGGCACAGGAGTTGTTTTTTCGATGTGGTTGTTTTATTGTCTGGCAGACCTACTTAAGTACTTGTTACACTTTCAAAGATTTATTTCTCGTTGATTTTTTCGCAGAGAACGGAGCTTTGATTTACACGCAACTTTTTGCGTTTTTGAAACGTTATTTTGTTTTCATTCGTTTCTGGTCTAAAAATTATTTCATTCAAAAGGAAGTTGTTGATGTATGTTAACAAAGGTCTTTTTGTTTAAACGCAAATACATTTTAATTCCAAAGATTCGAAACAAGAAACTTGGATCTGACAGAAAAATTTCTTCTCTTTCAGCAGTCAGAGCTAGATTTGGAGTTATTGCAGGGAATCGTAGAAGCGGATCTGTATCAAACCACCCTTAGGTTGTCAACTTCTTTTAGGGTGACTCATGTAACTGTAGTTCATGGATGGAAACAAATTATCGGAATGAGAAAATTCGTCGTTACATACCACACGTTTTGAAACAACATGAGATGGCACATCACTTGAACCTAAGTTGGCTCTTAGTACTTTTACACCCAACACACGTATGGCCGAGCTGTTTATTTATTAGAAATAAGTAGTTGAGTTATTACTCTAACGATGTGAGAAAAGTACAATGTGTAGATAGAGTTTTGCGAGCTCTGGATGTTCTCAAACCTGAAAAAGTGGTTTTTTGAATCGGGGGACTCAGTGCTTTTGGTGGAGTGGTGAGAACTCCTCAAAAAGGATAGGGAAGTAACATCAGATGTTCACGTTTCTGATTTGGATAAATTTAAAAATATGTGACTCCAGGACCGGGAGATATAACAAAACGAAGTTTTCAGTAGGACAACACTTGTTCAAGTGTTGCTAAAGTAACCCACAACAAACTGCTGTCACCTGGCTGGATAATTATTTTTTATTCAACGTACTTATCCAACTTTCTTCTCTTTGATAACTAACTTTTTGTTGGACTCAAACGTCATTTAAACGGGAAAAAATCCGAATAGAAAGAGGATATCAAAAAGGAGCAAGTTTCGTATTCAAATGATTTCAAATGGGTGCTCTACGCGGAGAAAATTAGTAAACTACCAAAATGTTGCCAGAAGACAATCGATGCTGATAAACAATATTTTGAATTCTAGAAGTCTTTCTGGATTCGAAAAAATAGAAGCAAAGTTTTATCCAAAAATTGCAGAAAATTATGAATCAACCTAATATATAAAACGGATGTGGGGTTTGGAAAAATTATTTTAAAAAATTATTTCGGCAATTTTTGAGAAATAAGAAAGAGAAGTGGCCGGAACAGCTGGTAAGTTATAATTATTGAGGTCATTGTAAATGTTTACAAAGTTGAACATATCCGGAAAAAATTAAAGATAATGTGCCTAGAACAATGATGAATAAAAGGAACCCTTGCATGGAATCTGAAAAACTAGTGGTCATTGTGCATTCCATACAGCATTCTGGGCATTCAATACAGCAATTGTTCTCATATAAAACTGGACATGTTTTGTTTCTCTGAAATCTCAGAAATTAGAATGTTTCATGCCACAAGCATATAAAGTACTTACTGCATTGTACAAAATCCGAAAATTGTTATATTGCCATGAGATCCATGAACATGTAGATTCTCGTTCCTCCTCTTTTCTTTCGATTGCTTTTCTATCTTCCGGTGGTTCTGTTCTTTCTCCATAGACACGAACTAAATATGCACATGTTCTATTCTTATTTCCATAATTTTCACGAAAACGAAATTGAACGGTATTGACTGGCATCATGCTCCGATTTGATTGAATCAAGCATGTTTGTTCTTGTTTTGAAATACTGTATCCAGATGATTTGTATTCACAATTCGAGACCAGAACATCCCATTTCTTACAATTATTATCGAGACAATTCTGAAATTAGTTTTTCGGTTGAATCTTGTCAATTTAAATCTAAATTCTTACTACAACATCGTATATTCTTGGAGCATCGTCTGGAATCAGTCCATTCCATTTCGTATGTTGATAAGAAACAGAAATAGGTTTGACATATTTTGCCAAGTTTATCGTAAGCCTCGGTTTGCTCTCATCCGAACACCATGCTTTATAAAGCGGCAATTCTTTTCTATCGAGTAGAACATATGTCTCTTCTCCACTTCTAATATACCCTCCAGTTTGGGCAGATACTGTATGTGATGACAGTTTATCAACAATTGATGCACCAGCCACCATACTAGCAGCATTGAATATTTCTCGAGAGCTAGTTGTGGAATTTGGAGGGATAGAATTTAAATTATCACTTGGGAGGGCGCTTTGACGATGGCTCATGATTGATTCGATCGATGCAGCCTTCATTTCGTTTTCAAGTTTTTCGTTCATTTCTCGAAGTCTCGATATCTCTTGCTGGCTTTCTCCAGAAATAGATTCAGTATTCTCTGTCTTCATATAATGTCTTGAAGACAATCGGTTCTCGATACTGTCAATTTTTAATTGCATTTGATACATCTGTAAATTATTCGATTGAAAAATAAAAACTTCAGAAATCTTACCATTTCATGAGTTCTCTGAATCTCATCAGAGATAGAAAATGATTTTGATATGAGAAAAACGAACATTACAAAGAAAACACATTCTATTATCATGAATCTTCGTATGCGATATTCCAACCAATCATACCTGAAGTTTCTCTTGTTTTTTCTAAACTTTGAATTTATTTCTCACCACATTTCCGATTTGGTTGTTGGCTCTTCAATTGACATATGTCTCACAATCATTTTTTGTTTTTTGTGTTCAGATTCAAAAAAGAAGTGTGCTATTCATTTAGAACAGAAGCTTGAGAGAAAATCGAAATTTATCGGAAAATGCGAAAAAGAGTCCGCTTGGCGTGACACTGCGGAGCACCCTTTCTCGTTTTCTCTGTGTCTCGCCAACTCTTCTGAATTATGCGAGAAGAGGTTACTGGAGAGAGGCTCTTCCATCGAAACATCAGCACTTTCTAACTAGTTTCATTAACTAAATAGTCTTCAATCATTCTGACCTTGTGATGAGTGATCCGCTTAGTTTAGTTTCCAGATGGATCTTATAATTCTAACATTTTCATTTTTAACTCACAATTTGAGGGGTTTTTTCCAATATTTTTCCAATGTGCCTGTTTTTAAATCAATCTGAATCAATGATCTTTTTGCTGCGTCTCGTTTTGATTTCAAAGAAAAGAGGACTTCAATAAAGATTCAAAAATCATGAAATTATTTACCCAGAAAGGAAATAGTAGCAAATACGAAAGATAATATGCATGAATGTATATGCGCTTGAGCCATTATGAAACACAAATAAAAAAGGTTTTTGTGGGAGGGAAAGGAGCATCACAGAAGTAATAAACGGGGGAAAACACAACTGGGTGAAACAATATTGGGATCTGTGAGAGATGGAATAATTCACAGAGAAGAGGCACACTGAAGAGAGGAGAAAGAATAAAAAGAGAGAGTAAAAATGAATAGAAGTTACAATTTGAAAAAAAAAAAACCCAAGTTGTTGTACTGAATGACTAAAATTACCCTGTTCAACATGGGAAGAGAAAGTATATAAATGTGGGAAAGTTCTCAGTCGGACCACTCGTTTTTGTCCTCTTCTTCATCTTCGTCATCACTCGTATCATCGATTCCCATATTTAGACGTCGTTCTTCAAGTGCTTTCGCCAATGCTCCAGCAAGACCACCCATTCCAGCCGCTCCAGATGTCGCACTCTTTCGACGCTCTTGTTCAGCAACAGCATCAACCTGAAACAAACAGTATCACCTCAGTCTTTTCTGAAACCCAACTTACATGTTTCAGTTGTGCTCCCTGTCTGATTTGAGCCATCACATCACCACGAACGTCTCCAGGTTTTGAAGATTCCGTTGCTGAGGCCTGTTGAACTGATTTCAGCTGCTTACCAGCTTGGATTTCCTTCAAAATAATTTACTTTAAACTAAACGATAGACCAATACTCACCGCCAGAAGATTCGATCTTCCATTTTGAGCCGGTGGAAGACTTGCTAGCACTGAAGGTCCATTAGCTCCAGATGGCGGCGGAGGGGGAGGAGGTGGTGGAGCTCCAGCTCCCACTGAAGGTAGAGCCATCGGCGGTGGAGGAGGCGGAGGTGGCGGAGCTGATGTCGAGACAGAAGCCATTCCAGGAACTGGTGGAGGAGGTGGCGGCGGAGGTGGAACTGCATGTGGCCGAGTATCAGGTGTTCCATAGTTTGGTGCCTGGAAAAGTTGGTTATTCACATCAAAATCAACTCTATAAAAATTAGCCGCAAACCTGTGGCAAGGGTCTTGATGGAGCTATTCCTCGATTATTTGAGGGGGGTGGAGGTGGTGGACGAGCTGGTGCTAACCCGTGAGATTCTACACGTGCAGGTGGTGGTGGAGCTGCAGGAGAAGGATACGACGAACCACCGATAGGAGCAGAGGCAGGGAATGATGGTTTGTAAGGTCGTACCGGTGTCCTGAAATGAAAAATTAAAATTTCAAAAGAAATAAAATGAAGAAAACTAACTGATTCCACTGTTGAACTTGCGGTTGTTGATGATGCTGAACTGGTGGAAGAGGAGCAGAAATTTGAGAAGGATCCAAATTTCCAACTGATACATATTTATCGTAGTTTTTGGCTATGAACTTTTTCACAAATTTCTTATCATCCTCATTCAAATTGTTACTCTCCAAACCAGCAGCCTTCAATATATTTCTCGTTGCTTCGTCCATGTCATCATCATAGACTGTATTTGAGAAACCGCTGTCTTGATTCCATCCAACGTGAGCTTTGTGTCTGAAAATTATCATTTTCCATAACTGTAAAAAATATGAGCCTACTGGAAATTAGTCGGATTTGAAATGTCTTCCTTCTTGATTTTCGACTTTTTGTCTTTCTTCTTGTTCTTATCCTTTCTAAACCATGAACCGCTACTGCTTGCATTTCCATCTAAAAAAATATGACATCATTGATTGCGATTGAAATGAGACAATTCACACCTACTCTATGAAATATTCGTTTCAATTTACCAATCATTATTTAAAATTTTGACAAAATTCGTATAAGAAATGAAAATTGCTTAAATATTTCAGTTTTTGTGAACTCTCACGTCGTTCTTCCTTTTAGAAGATTGTAAGTTTACCTGTTTGTGTATGTGAATGTGGAGCAGCAGCCATTGTTCCCATCGGAGTGATACCTTGACCTCCTCCGATCGTCATCGGAGGTCCACGAATCGTTCCTCCATATGCTTGTGTGATTTCAAATTGTCTAGTTGGAGTGGATCCAATCCCTGAATATTTTTATAATTGTTCTCTCTTCTCTATTAAAAGCTCACAATCAAATTCTCACAGTCAAGTACTCTTTTTGTTTTCTGATATGATCAACAATTCACTACAATTCGTTTTGTTCTATCTCATGTTGACTTCAACTCATAAATGCTGCTCTCACCTCTATGAACCGATCAAGAGGCCACGATCGGCTCGTTTCGCTGGTGCTCACAACATGACATGAACACAAATAATAAAATCGGTCCGAATTTCGCGCCAACTCGGGCAAAAACCCAAATGGCGGCCAACCGAAAGAATGTTTGCTTTCCAAATTTGAGAAAAACAGTATGTGCTCAATCAGAGAACCTGATTTCGTTTTTAGACCGAAAGAGTTATCAGATTTTCAAATGCCGTCATTATTCAAACATTACGAGTGATACACTAAATAAAACGATATACAGTACACGTGATGCATCACTTTCGCTATCTTTAATATTGACACAATTCTAGAAACGTTGAAAATAAAAACAAACCATTATGTGGGCTGGAGTTTGAGCTACGAGCAGTCAACTCTTTTTGACTCTTTTTCACTAATCGATGTCTTGCAGGCGGGTGAGATGGAATTGGTGGTGGAGTATCTGCTTCAACTGATGAAGGTGTTGCACTACTACTTTCAGCACTATCACTTCCTCCAGAACAGTATATAGGCTCTTCCTTTTTTACCATTACAGATACTTGTCCATTGGATCCGTGCACAAGAACAGAATCATGATGATGTGGTTCAGGATCTGGATTCATTGAAACTGCTTCATAATCATCTTCTTCATCTCCAAAATCATCCGTATTGAACACTTTCATTTGTCGTGAAGATTGATATGTGTTACTCACGTATTCACCACGAGACATTGGTTCTTCGGGCAGATGAAATCGAACTTTATTTCTTGATAAAGGTGGTGAATAATCTGGATCTGGACTCGGTGCTCTGTGACGACGTTGCTCTTGCTGATGTGATGACCGATGACGTGGTCGGTATGATTGTGGTTGCTGCTGCTGCTGTTGTTGTTGGTGATGATAATAATAGAATGCATCAGCAGAAATCGGAACATAGCATCTCGCATAATTATGCCGCCTTGCATATGTACCTGTTGATCCACCATATCTTGTAGAATAAACTGGATCCTGATACTCGGCAGATGAACTTGTTGAACTTGAAGAATCAGGTCCTCCATAGGTAGAATAGTCATTTACATTATCATACTGTTCCATTTCGTAGTAGTGTCCACCACTTGGAAGTGTATGACTTCTTGTTTTAGTACGGGGCGAGGCGCCCATCGGATCGGGAAAACTTAGGCATCCGCCACGTGCGAAACGCTGCATATGGCTATGATGACCGGAAGGGGAAGACGAATAAATTTGAGCCGCCGAAACGGTTGACGGATTAGACGAGGGAGTGGGCGGAGGAGGGAGCGTTTGTGTGCCGGACGGAGGCGGCAGGTTGTGGTACTGATAGCGTAGACGGCCAGCCGGATCCTCGCTCACCACCATCCACATGTTCTTATTACTTGGCTGGAAGGTAATACGATGGTCGAGAATTAGGATAATTAAGATGATGGGAACGGAGAAACGATAGAAAGAAAGCAAGAGGGCAAAGTGACATTTATGAATCGAAAACGATGCGAAATGAATGATTCGTAAATTTTGGGTCAGGTGAGAACTGCCAAAAAAAAAGTCCAGTTGGAAGATATGTGAACAGAAATAGAAGAACGCAAAGAAAACTTCGAGAACAGGGATGTAAGAAGTTTGGATGAAAAGTATGGTCAGTTTCAAACTTTCTAACAAAAGTATGAGATGAAACGACTAACATGATTGCGTAACGCAAGATTGATGCTTCAGAAACATTTAAAATCCGCATCCGATAAATCTAGACATTATCGGAACAAGCGGTTTCATTTCTGATCATTTTTTTCTTGTAATTTGAATGTTCAAATCGAACGGATATTAGAATCAGACGATGGGTGGAAATGAATGAATTGAACGTCATAATATACATCATTATTGTATACCGTTTCGCCTCTTCACACCGTTCACCGCACTGGCTTCTCCTTCTCGTCCGTTTCAATTGCGAATCGAATTACACCACGTAGGGTGATGCGAATGGCGGCTGTGCCTATTGACATACTGTTCGATTCTCTCGAAGAAGAACAGATGTTTAAATTATGTTGAGAGATAACACAAACTATCAAAAAGTAAAACAGAAGTGATGGTATTGTGAGTGGGAGGCGCGAGAAATAAATAGTAAAAGTGACCGAAATGAGGAGTAAAGAGAGAGGGAAAGGAGGGGGAGAAGATGAACTGAAGCACTTCTCTTCTCACGAGAGTTAGGCGGAGTCAAACACAACTCTATGTGCACTGAACCTACGGGAAAAACAGAATATGGTTGAGAAAAATGGAAAAAAAAAGAAAGGCAGAGAAGAGGTAGAAGCGTCAAAAAAACATAATGTACAACACAAATTATCCACTCACTATTTGACATCGTGCCAATCCGAATAGTGGAAGAAGACGTTGATGACTTCGGAAAACGGAAGAAAACAAAACAGAGAAAAAAGAAGAAGAAGCAGACTGTTTGTATTTAAATTTCACTTTTCCATTAGTTTTTCACTAGTTTCTTGAACGGTTTTGGAAGTGAAGAAAAGACAGAAATAGAGCGGTATTGATGGAGATCTGTACTAAGATAAATGGATTATGACGAAATAAAAAGAGATCGCGTCCTTCGGTTATTAGTAACTGTAGTACTGGTACCGATATTCGCGGAAGACTACTAATAAAGACGACGACTAATACATTTTCAAAAATACTTAGAGACAAAAATAGTTTGAGACCAAAAACTACTGGATCACAAGACAGTAAGATTAGTGAGATCAGACGTGCAGCACGGATTTTATTCCTCAATGTCTGTACTCTTCTTGTCCTACTCCTTGCTCTTTCAAGTGGCCTGTGCTCATGCGGAAAGATATGCCGCTGCTCCGAATCAGAGAAGTGGATCGCGCAATTCATCGGAACATGTTGGAATCAGGCGAGGTCAAGGGATCCAGATTTGAGATTCAGTTACTGTATGACTATGTTCTTCTATTCCGGTACAATAAAAAAGAAAGGACAACAGAAAAGAGATTGAGGGAAAGAGGCGAAGAACGACGAATTTGCCAATAGATTATGATATGCGCTCTTCGTTTTTCTCCGGTCCAACAAAATAAACATCGAAATTTCTTTTGAGCTTGTCTCCTTCTCTCCCCTTCACTTTCACTCTTCCCACCGTCTGCCAACCTTTTACACAAAACTCATCAGGATTAAGAGGACGGCTTACCGGTGTTGGAGGAATACGAAGGAAATGGAAGCAAGTCTCGAGAGCGCGGCAAGGTCAAACTGTTCAACAACTTTTGGGATGATGACAGGAAAACAGACACAATGGTCAGAGGACGCTTTTTGTGACAATGGAACGTAGATAGAACACCCCTGAATTATGGTTTGAAACTTTCTCATTCCCGTACGCACATGAAGGAAGATTACTACAATTACTACAGCCGGAAAAGGAGAAAAACTCTCGAATCAAGGTTGATCGTGAACTTTCTGAGTAATGAAACAGCTTAGAAATTCAAAGATTCAAAGCCCAAACAATGGTTTCAACAAAGTTTTTTATGGTAACTGAATCTCTTGTTGTTTTCTTTTTCGTTTTGCCCGACGACACAAGAGTACATAATGGCTTTTCATAGCCCAATTAGTTTGCCGTTTTCGTCAGCATTTCGCACGGACGAGACAGGAAAAGGAATTGACCAGTCCCCGTGAAAAACGATGATGATGAAGAATAAAAAAGGGAGTTGTCAAATTCGGGCAAAAAGAAGAAGGAGCACCCGAAATTGGATCGGACAAGAACGAATAAAAAGACAAGAAATACAGAAAAGAAGATCGGATTTCTTTCCGTACAAAACAGAAAAAAATGCTTCTTCCTCTTCTCCTTATTCTTTTCATCTATCTCCTTCTTGTCTGTTCGAATTCCAACCCATATTTGTATGTCATATGAAGCGAAGGGCAATATAAGAAAAAACAACAAATCGACAAAAGAAATAAGGGAAGGCGGCGTCGATTTCGATGAGGAGAATAGTACAAGTTTACGAGCGTTAAGCTGATAGATGATTCAAGAAGAACTTTGAGAAAAAAAACGAAAAGTATACAGTTTGACAGCCGGGAGGAGAGAGAAAGAGCGTTTCTTATGCTCAAGAAATATAGTAATCGGAACGGCAAATAAAAGAACGGAAAGAGGAGAAACGACACCAGTTACTAGACAACATTTTTGAAATATCCTATGAAAAAGGGATTTGGATCAAAAAACTGAATAGGAGATAGGAAATACATCTGACGTAAATCTTAAATTCGAGATCACACATAGGATGTTTCGGAAATAAGAACAGCTCAGCCAATATGAAGAAGCTTAAAATAGAGCAACTTAACGATATTGAGATGAAGATTACAGAATTCTTCATCGTGGGATACATTTCAAACTTCAGAAGTTTCATATTAAAGTCGTCTGCATATTTTCTGAATTGTTGAAAAAAATGAGCTCCATCAGCAAAAAATTGCTAGTCTCCTTATTTATTGTTCGACTTTTCTTCTATCTTCTCCTCCCTCTACCTCCTATGACTCGAGTCGGAATGAGAAAATTGGCGTTGAGCCAACAAAAGTGATACAAGCTATGTGAGTGTGCATGTGAAAGAGAAAGTTAACTGACTGTAGAATTGGCAGAAGCGCAGTCTTTTTTTTGCGTACCGCGCGGAAAGAAAGTATTAGCAAGAAGAAAAAACGACAGAGCAAGCATACAAGAGGGCGCGGTTCTTTCTCCGTTAGAGCAAGTAGTTTACAATGAACTCTGACTCGTTTTCAATAAGAAATCGTATTGAATTGCTAGCGAAGTTGAAATAAAAAAGAGTATTGACTGTGAGTAAATTAACTTTTGAAAAAGAAGAAACAATAAGAAAATAGAACTAACCTGAAGAAGAAGACATCACCATAGGCATTCCGGGACGTACTGGAGTACTCGATTTCCGCTCTTGTGCGTGACGACGATCCAGATGTTCCTTAAAAATGTCACGATTGTTTGAGGCAAAAATGAAAACTATTTTTTAATAATTTTATCTCAAAACGTTCATGAAGAATCAATGTTTAGGGTTTCTTAACAATTATTGACATTTGGCACGACAAGACGTCATACTTGTAATTTTTATCACCAAAGAAGAACTACTTTTTCATATTTTTTGTGATTTCATACTTTTACTCAAAGGAATTCTTTTTTCAATTGAAATAATTAAATCTTACTTTGAATTCCGCTGCTTCATATTCACTGAAAAAATTCAATCCAAGAATCACTCCGTCCTCTCCGTTTTCCATCTGTTCAAAAGCCAATAATTTTCGACACTGAGGAAAAGATTGTACTCGAAACGCTTTGTACAGTTTGAAATCCCAAACAACTCTTTCGTCGAGAATATCAAATATTCGAAGAAAATATGCTCTCTGTGCATAATCTTTGACAAGAGAAACCACTCCGTGTTGCAATTCGATTCTCCACGATCCTCTGTCTGATTTCAATAGTTGTACGACTGCAGCAGTCAGAGAAACCGCATCAGACCCTACTAATTGGAAGAGCATTTCGTTTTCTTGAGAATTCAGTTCCTGAAAACTTTGTTTTTGAATAATCAATTTATTGAGAAGCATATGAGTTTATATATTTTTCGATCGAAATTGTTTTGAAACCGGAAATTCTTCCGTTTGAAGAAAATTAGTATTTCTGGGTTTTTGACATGATACACAATTTGCAGAAAAACAACTCACTCTTGATCCGACGTTAGGTGGCCGTTTTGCCTTTTTCCTATCTGCTCCAGCTAAAATACTTATTTTACAATTTTTTTCAGTCTAGAAAGTATTACCGTGCATCATGGAGATGGTCGGTGTTGGCGGATATACCGACATGTGATGTTTCCGTTTGAAACGAGAAACGATAGAAACCTGTAAATGAAAGCGATTTTTAAAATTAAAAACTTGGTGGAAGAGGGAAAAATCAATAAGTTCGTTTGGAAATGCTTTGACAATGAAAGGTGAATGAGTCAGGAAAGGAGAAACTGAGTGTACCGCGAGTTTATTTAATAAATAAATTTCTTAAGGAAAATCGTAAAAGGCAAACTTTCTTCTGCTCCCTTTCTTGCTGCGAGTACTTAATGCATGTGTCCTCGTTCGAAATGTTCAGCCATCACTCTATACAAATAATAAAGAGAGCCGCCATTTCGCGATTCCGGCGAAATCCAATGGATATTTCAATTTGAAAGAAAGGAGAAAAGTGCTGGAAAGCGAAACACAAAACTGAACATCATGATATTGAACAGAAGGAGTACAGTGAAAATGTTTATCTAATGACTAACTTTTTTGCAGAACTACCATCGCAGAACTACTTTGTAGCTACCAGTACATAATGTTGACAATTCTCACCTCTCAAACAGCTCCGTAAGTTCTATCGCACGACAAAAAGAGCGCAAGTTTTTTAGAAAAACAGGTCCGATTTAAGTGATACCAGCATTTGGAAATATATAATACAAAAATCGTATCGAACAGAAATTTAAAGTTGTGGTTCGACTACCAAAAACATTTATAGTGAATCATCAGATGAGTCACTGATAAGCTAGCAGTCAAAGTTTGCGTAATAGTTCTCGTTTTCCGAAAAATAATCACGATGTCGGCGAAGACAAACCGGCGACATTGTTTTAATCTAGTGTTAGCTCGAGCTTGGTGTAAAGCTTACAGTAGGAGAAGCCTCCAATTTTCAGTTTACATTTCCAATTTTAGAACCGAAATCAACGAAAAAACAACAAAAAACTACAATTGTGTCATTTAATCCGAAAATTGCTGACTTCATCGTCACTTTCTTTCTTTTCCGATCGATTCACTTATACTCGTCGCTAAATTCGGGTCAACTGGACGAAACAACAAAAAAAGGAAAACGAAGAAAAATGCGCAGTTGAAAAGGACAAGAGTCAGGAGTCGGGGGTTGTGAGTTGCTAAATACGAAAACGGGAGAACAGAGTGAGAAATAAAAGAGGGGACCGCTCGTATAATAGCCGAAACGTTCGGATTAGGAAGCGACCGACAAGACTGCGCGGTCACAACCCAATGCACTTGGTTTCATATAAGAGAAAGAATCCACAATAAACAACAATATAATTATAAACTTGGATTATCAACCATATGTATTCAATTGAGAAATGCTTATTCAGCAGGATTTATTTCAATCTATTATAAATTCACAACACTACGCCGCATGGCTTTAAAGGCGCATCCCATTTATTAGAAATTTCGCGGAATGGTCTCGTAGTTGAAAAAGATCAAATACCCTATTTTCGAGCTTTGCAGGTCTAAAAATAAATGCAAATAATGTTTTTCGCTTCGAGACCATTTTGACCAAATTAGAGGCGCCAAAAGCCATGCGGCGCAGTGTCGTGAATTTATAATAGATATTGTCGAAATAAAAAAAGTGATACCCGGGTGTTTGCGGACTCAATGCAAAATTATTAAAAATTAGCATTGAGTCCGCAAACACCGGGTATCACTTTTTTTATTTCGACAATATAATGTCATTTCAAAATAATTATGGCACATTCGAAATTAACTCTTCAAATTTTTGAAGCAAACTCTCGTCGCAACGTTTCTCCTTTGTCCAATGAACACGTTTCCAAAATTTTGGCAAGATTCGGTCGCAGAGCGTTCAATTCTGTGTATCCACCAACAAATTTCCCACAAATAAAAATCTGTGGAACTGTTCGTTGACGTGTCAAATCCATCAGTCCATTGATATATTCCTGTGGGTTTGGAATGACCTTTGCAACTGCGTTTAAATTCTGAAATTTAAATGAATAGTGTAAATATTATAAAAATATGAAACCTTTTCAGTGTACGTGATTCCATCTTCATACAACTCGTTCTTCGCCTTCACACAGTATCCACATCCATCTTTTGTGTAGATCACAACGGCATGCTGTTTTACCTTTAAATTTTTATTTTAGTTTTAGCCTAATTTTTGTTTTCTACTTCTTCAACAATTTGCTTCGAATGCTCGGAAAGTGCCGGTTTAGGCGGTGTAGATGCAGATCCTCCCATCGTTTTTCTATGAAGACCAATGTGACCATATCACTCTATTTCCCCAGTTTAGATATTTTATCGTCATCAACACAGTTCAAAAACAAACACTACTCTGGAATAATCCGTCACCGAGTCGTTCATTTTGAATAATTTACGAGACAAGTAGTAGGAAAAGAAGAGGGTGCATGTTGTACAGACAATACAATAAATATTTCTAGAAATGGAGGGAGAAATGAATAAGTTACGTACATGCAAATTCGAGGATTAGCGAGTTATGGCTGAAACCACGACGGAGCACCAGAGTAAGCGGTATAGGGAAAAGTGTTTTATACAAAAGTTATAAGTGGGAAGAGCTCTATCACAGCATTGAAAACTACAATGTCACAGGCCAGAAAGAAATGAGTTAGTCGAATGAAATGAGTGGTTGCTCAGCCATTTGTTGTTGTGGTTGATGAATTTGTTGTCCAGCATTTTGATCAACTGAAAAAGCTTTTATTGTTTGTGTTAGTTTGCAATTAATCAGTTACCATTTCCATAACTATTATGACCATTGGCAGCCGGCTGTTGATACATGTGAACTGGCTGTTCTTGCTTGATTTCAGCAGAATGTTGATTCGAGTATTGCCCGTTTTCTACAGGTGTCGATGTTCCATTTTGATAGTTCGGGTGTTGTTGAGGTTGTGATGGATATCCTGAAGATTCTGGAGAGACTTTAGAAAATGTTTATGACATCGAATAATTCATTTTTAATTATTTACGGATGCACATTGCTTGAAACTAACCTCCTTGTTGTTGTTGATAGCCCTGTTGTGGATAGTATCCTTGATACTGTTGTTGGTATTGTTGAGCATGTGGCATCGAGGCTTGATGTTGGTTGGTGGTTGTTTGAGTTTGAGGAACTGCCGGACCATTTTGATAGTGTTGGTAATACTGCTGTTGGGGTTGCGGCTGGGATTGTTGTTGTGGTTGTTGGTACTGATTTGGAGCATGCTGTCCTTGTGGATATCCGTAATATGGCTGTTGAGGTTGTCCCGGAGGAGCCCCATAACCCATCTGAGGATTGTAATAGGCTTGTTGTTGTCGACGCATAGCCATTTCTTGCTGTTGTTGTTGGAATCTTTGAAGCGCTTGCTCTCGTTGTTCCATTAGCATTGCCTGAAAATAATAAGTGTTCAATCAGCTGATTAGTATTGACAGGAAAACCCAGACCTAAATGTATAAAGAATTGGCAGGAAAAAGAAACTGAAGAACTTACATGCTTTTTCATTCTCATCATTTCCAATGTTTGTTGCATTTGAGCTTGCCTCAATCTCTGCTCTTCAGCAAGTCGTTCTTGTCTCTTTCGTTCATGTTCATCGCGCATTTCATCAATCGCTTGTCTTGCTTCTCCGATATTAGCCAGATGGTCTTGAAGGCCTTCGTAATATCCACGTTGCTCATCAAGTGTATGCATTCGACTGAGGACATGCGAATGGAATTCAGTTAATCTCGTGAACAAATCCTGTATAGCAGAATCATTGAATACAGGACGTCCTCTAGCCAAGTTCGACCGAATTCTGTTATCCATAACGGATACTTGATCTTTGATCGATTGACACCATCGCATTGTATCGTCGGCTTGAGCTTTAGCATCGTCACCAACAGAATTATTCAATCCATTAGATACACCTAATGACATTGCAGCAATTTCAGCATTCAATGAGTTTTCATCTGGACCCATCAAAGTAGAGCAAATTGATGGTGCAATAGAAGGCTCAGAAGGTGGTGGAGCAGTTGCTGAAAGAGCTCCAGTTGTTGAAGATGCTGCCCATTCTTCAAGTTTTCCTTCTTTCTTTTGTTGCCAATAATCTCGATTGAGATATCTTGCAAGTGGATCCGAAGATGTTTCATCAGGAGGAGGAGCAGTACTCGGTTCAGCAGCACCTTTGTAACCACCCAAATCTGTTTCCGGCTTAATTCCGTTATACAAAGAATACATATTTGCTTGTTTCTCTTTTTCTTTAGCTTCAGCTTCACTTTGACTTATAGCGATGGCCAAAGCAAGATCCTCCTCTTCTTTTTCTCTCAATAACTTCTCCTTGGCAGCTCGATCAGCCTCTGAATCGCCCGATGTTGGAGTGACACCTTTCTTTCCAGCAATAGCGGCAGCAAGTTGTTTCTTCAAAGCAGGATATCTTTCCTTTATCTCGGCAACTTTCTTCTCGTAACAAGTTTCACAGACACGAACTTCTTTCTCGATTCCAAACTGCGGCAAGGCCATTTCTCTTGAACTACACTTATCGCAAAAGATTTGACCACATGCTCGACAGTGGTGTTTTCTAGTGAACACTGTGAATATGGAACGACAGCGATAACATTCTGGTCCGTCAGCCCATTCTGGAGCAACTTGAGCCATGAACATTGCATCTGCCTCTTTCAATGATGGAAAATCGAATCCGGCAAGTTTCATGAGATTATGAGTGTCGACAACCATTTTGTATTCTGGTTTGTTGGCGAAAGCAGTTGCCCAGCATTGCAACATTTCCAGTGACTTGTTTTTTACCTATAACATAAAAAGAATAATATTTAAAAAATATTTGGTGATGTTTTGTGTGTTCTTATGGAAAATATAATCATACAGAACAGTGTCAAACTCGAAAAGTTTTTGTTGGAAAGGTTACCTCATCATACTTATTCTCAGTAACCAAGTTTTTGAAATCTTCCATGAATTCACGAGTTGCCACTTCAGCATGAACTTTATGTCCGCAGTTTTTCACACATGCATCGAGTACAAGAAGAGTGTGATTGACAACGTGGGGATTTTCGTGCTGGAGACGCTTTCTAATTGCTTGAAGGGATGGTCTTGCTCTGGAAAGTTTAAACATGTCGAACGTAATTTGATCGAACACTTACGGAACTTCACCAGATCGAATCATATCTGTGCATGTTATAATTCCCTCCCAATTCGGTTCAACCAGTGTACTGTCTGTTGCTTGTTCTGAAAATCCAATATGTTATTTGAAATAATTTAAAACAGAAACTCACCGAGTACTTTTTGAAATTTGCTCGCCATTTTGCGGTACTGAAAGAAATATTCATAAAGTAGACTTATTTCAGAGGAAATAGAGGTTGGAGATATTACCATGGTACTCGTATTATTGAGTTTGAGATTTTTTAGAATACTGAATGAAGATTTCTTTTTAGAATCTTTCCACGTCACCAAATCATTGTTCTTCATGTTTTTAGAAACGTGAACTGACTAGCGAAAGGATGGGAAACGGGAAAGGTTCGTGAGGAGCATGAGGGATCCAAAACAAAAGGAAATATAAACAAAGGCAAATGTATATCAACAAAAATTGAAGAGGTGACTAAAGGATGGTGACTGGAATAAAAAGGTGTGTTGTGAAAGAATTGATTGAACAAGCCACTGAAGCGACGGGCCAGTCTTTGCAGAGGCGCAGAGATTCGGCCAGAACGTGTTGAGTGAAAATTATAGGCCACGGCCGCAAAACAAGTTCGAGTTAACTCGAAATTTGCATTGATGGCTCAAAATGTAAATACACGCTTTTCTCTAAATATCTAACTAAAATTCAGAAATTGAATTAGGTGACAATAAATACAAAAACAACACGTTTGACTGGAGATGTAAAATATACGAGGAAACAAAAACTGGGTGTTAGGTGTTCAAAAAAGTACGTACGATGTTCTTTTCATGTTAACCACATGGCTTATCTGTAAAAGATAGCTTGATTCAAATCAAAGTTTGTGTAAAGCGATCGATCAACTTGGCAGGAAGTACAGTGTTTAATCGAAAAAAAAACGGGTTCTATGACAAGGTTTTGATGTCTCCAGGTAACAAGAGGTTCAACTATTTTCTGACGAGTATTTTCAGTTCCCACCGAAAACGGTAAAATATTTGAGTCGAGTTTCAATGTATTCGGAAATGGTTTTTGCATGCCGAGATGAATATATATTTTTTGTAGTACCAGTCGGTTCACGTCGCCTCACGGCGACTAAACCTCCTTCTTAACACCACCCTTCTATGTGCTACAGTAAATCTTAATTAATCCAAAACGGACGACACGTTCGAAATCCTTACTAGGGAAGGCCCTCGAGTCAAAGTGGAGATATGGGACGTGACCTATATCATTGGAAAGCTGAGAAAACGCTGATTTCAAATATATATTCAGTTTTTGCCCTCGAGGCCTGGTATTCGAGAAAAACGAGGTCAAAGTTTGGACCCCTAACAAGTCATTACCTTACCGACGTGTTAAAAATGTCGGCAGCGCTCGCGTGGTGTAGGCGGTAGCAGAGCGGTCAATGCGCAACCACTTTTTGGTTCAATTCCGTCCGGCCACCAAATTTTTTTGATTTTTAAAGTTTCGTTTTTTTGGATCGGGAAGTGGTTTTTTTTAAAGTTGTGTTCAAATATATTAAAAAATAAATTTTAAAAAACCAAAAAAATTTGGTGGCCGGACGGAATTGAACCAAAAAGTGGTTGCGCATTGACCGCTCTGCTACCGCCGACACCACGCTGCCGACATTTTTAACACGTCGGTAAGGTAATGACTTGTTAGGGGTCCAAACTTTGACCTCGTTTTTCTCGAATACCAGGCCTCGAGGGCAAAAACTGAATATATATTTGAAATCAGCGTTTTCTCAGCTTTCCAATGATATAGGTCACGTCCCATATCTCCACTTTGACTCGAGGGCCTTCCCTAGTTAGTTTTTTCTGACTCTGACGATGACAAAAAATCTTTCATATCGCATCTGTGTATCAATCCGGAAACGGACGACACGTTTCGAATCCTTTTTTTCTATATCTGAATATAAGAAAATATATTTTACGTCCCAACATGGGTTTGATCCAACTGACTACAGTCAACGTTGCCGAACTTGACAGATCGGGTTCCTGAACGCACCGACCTTCCCCATTTGAAAGTAGAACTTAGCTTTGAAGTATAACCCCTCGCAATATGAACAAATTTGATTCATCCTTCTGGACTAGTGAAGGTCTGGTTGTGCACAGTAGCAGCTACTCCGAGAAGAGCTTCTTTCTTCTCGCCGTCACATCATCGGGCTTTTCTGATCGTCTGGTAGCTCCCCAGAAAGCTACTCAAGCCCTTCTAAATTATCTTCGGACTCTTGTCCACTGCTGTTTCCAATTTTTTTGGTGCTGGTTCTTTTGCTGTTCAACTTCTCAGTGTCAGCCTGTAGACATCTTCGGACTGCTGTATCATCTACCATTCATTCCAACCTCAACTCTTTCTCATCCTGACTCTCAGTTTCTCGTTTGGCAACCAAGCGGGTTGAATTAGCAGCTTTATTTTTCTGAAGTCATTAAAAGTTGATCTCTCTTTCTCTCTTAAGCGAGGTTATGCGTTTTTCTTATCTCGTTTTCGTACTGACTCCTGTGTCATCATCTCGTCCTCAATCCCTTCCATTCCGTTAAGCTCTACGATCATATGTGAATCGAGCCAAGGCCGTCAAAAAGGCCGGTGGGCGATTTTATATCTCAGTTCCCAGCCATGGAAAATGTTAGCTTCTTCAGCCGGCCTTGAAGAGAACCAAAAGATTAGTCGATATGCAAAAATTCAGCCCATTTCATTCATCCGCGGCCTCGACGGCCCTGAAAGCCACAGCCGGCCGTACGATAGCCTTGATCCGAGCTGATATCCGTCCTATATTCATCTCGCCTCTTTCTGCCGATAGGTCTACAACATTTGCTATGAATTCTGAACAATCTCAAGCCCGGATAGCAGTGCCCGACGTTTTCTTTTCGTCGTTTTTCTTCACCGACTCCTGTGTCATAAGTTGAATGTCCTGTATCATCAATTCCTTCGAGCTTCAATCTCCCATCTGATTCTGAGCGATGGATCACGCCTTCACCGGAAACAGGAGAAACATCACCATAATCATCCACTAACTTGTCGGCAGGAACAGTAGTTGTTGGAGACATTGACGCCATGAAGGAAATAGGAAAATGATAGTTATCAGCAGTTCAAAAGAATGGGATTTACGTGGCCACATGTCTGTACTTCATGCAACTTCCGCTTTTCACTGTATTTTACACGAAAAAGTAGGCGGAGCTAAAACCGTGGTAAGAAGAAGAAGGTAAATTCTAGCCAGATTGGCTATTAATACTTTTAAAAACGTGGACTCATATCCACAATGGATCCATCCCCTATTAGCTGTCTCCAGAAAACTGCCCGTATTTATATGATATTGATCAATCTGAAAAAAACGACACGGTTGGAATCATCTACTTTTCTGAATCCTATGAAACCAAAACATCTTTCACGTTTTCGCTTTTTAGAACGCGGACCGTAATTTTCCTTATTGGAAACAGACGACACGTTCGGAAATCTCTTTTTTCCGAATTTATCAACAAAAAAAATTAAAAATCTTTTTTCGCCCTAAAAACTCGAACTAAAGACTAACTGTAGTCAACGACGCATAACTTGCCAGATCGGACGCAGCGACACGTCAACCGTAACCATAAGTCCACGGAAAATGCAAGCCGAAGAAAGGAAAGAAATGACAACGCTTAGGCCGACAGTTTCACGTCATTTTTTCCGTTTTTCATTCCCCTATGCTTTATCAGTGTTTTTGGCTCAGAAGGCGTCATTTTGAGAATTTTGAAAAAAGAAAAAGACGGGCATCATGCGGGGGAAATTTCTGATCTTTTCGTCCAACTTTGAAGAAAATCGGTCCAGTAGGAAGGGCTGTAGGATCGGCGACAGACACACAAACATACAGAATCTGGTGTTTGTTAATAGTAAAGATCTTCGTTTTCTTCCTTGTTGAATAAATGTATTATAAATGATTTGTTTTTCACTGTTTATTCCCACTGCAAATATAGGATCTCATCGAAAAGCTCCAAGAGGCCTCCTCTAGAGGGATGCCCGTATTCAAAAAGCAGTGAAAATGTCCCAGTCCTGCTGAAGTCTTTCATTTAAATTTTTTATGCGAAGATTTGCTGATTGATATCATTTTTAACAGATATCTCTAGGTGTTCGTTGATTTATGTTGTTTCTCCTTGATTTGAATAATTTTTCCTCTCTGTTTAATGTAAACCATAAATGCTAGTTTTCGCTTAAGGTTTTTGAAAACCGCTCAAAAACCAGTTCTTATTCGCGCAGTTGTTAATCCAAGTATCACCCAAAAATCGTAATGGACCGATTCACAAGGTATCAATAAAAACAAAAAAAAAATTTTTTTTTGGTTTTGCGCGGTTTGCGCGCAGTTTTCAACCAATTTCAATGTTTGACAGTGGAAAATGACGGTGAAGACATTCCGAAAAAGTTATCCGTTTTCGATTTTTGTATAAGTTGACTGCATTTCAAACGTTTTCGATCAAAAATGGTCATATAATAGGTATCGTTTTATCTCTTGTTCACTATTATTCTTCTCTTTTTTTTTGGATTTCCTAACATTATTGTTATTGTTCTTCTGATTTATGTTCTCAAAATCCTAATTTTTTCTTTGAAATCACCAAAATCTTCAATTAAATTACAGTACAGTTTTCAATCAAACACCCTCAAATCCCAGTGAGAGAGTGAGAGACGTGCGTCTCTGTAGGAGACGCAGACCGCGTGCGAAAAGAGAGGCGCTTTGCTCGTGCAGGAGGCAATGCAATGCTCTATTTGCACTCGCGAGTACTCGTGAGAGACTGGAGATGCCTAACGTCGCTTACCTCGTGCAGGAGGCAGTACGCGTATTTCGTCTTCATAATTTTCGCATTGTTTTTCTTTACCGGTTTTCTGAGAGGAGTAGAGTAAGTTTAGACAGGAAAACCATCTGAAATGTTCTCTTTTTTAAAGACAGTATTATAAAGAAGGTCTCTGGTTCGAGACTTGCAAAATTCCGGGTCGGATTTGAATTTTTGAACTTTTTCACTACTATTTTTTGCAATTTTTTCTGGGAGTTTTCCATATTTTTACTCAAGTATATTCCTCAAAAACCCTTGAAACCTGCAAAAAATTCGAATTTTTTCAGATTCGGGAAAAAATTTACAAAAACGGTTATCAATCGTATTTGGGCGTTAAATTTGAAAAAAAAAATGCGAGTGATTAATGGTGTGTCCAAAGTTGCTACAACGACAATTCTGCGGCGTCCAAAGTTGATTTGTAGGTTTGTAGGTTTTGCAGGTTTTGCAGTTAAAAAATTAAGGATGAGCAATAACGCATAACTGCAAACCTGCAAATCTACAAATCAACTTTGGACACCGCAGATTTGTCGTTTTTGCTGTTTTGTAGCAACTTTGGACGCACCATAAAGCTCACGTCCTACGTTTAAGTGGCGCGAGAGTTCAGTTTAGAGCCTGACCACTTTTCTTTTTATTGTCGAAATAAACAAAGTGATACCCGGTGTTTGCGGACTTAGTGCAAAATTATTAAAATTAGCACTAAGTCCGCAAACACCGGGGTATCACTTTTTTATTTCGACAATAATTACGCAAAAATCTTGCATAAATCCTAAAAACACACAAGCAAATCCACTGACAGCGCCCGCTTGTCTTTTACATATAAGAAGGATGTTAAGTTTTTGTCAAATTTTACTCTCAATTTTTATACATTTTTCCTATATACTGTCTGAAAAAAGCGGAACATGAGGAGCTCAAAAGAATTTTTTGATAGTTTTCCTGTAAATTCAAATAAGTTAGTATTCCTGTGAATTCACTCTTTTCCTCTCGAAAAGTGGATAAGAAAAAACAACTCGAAATTTTCGAGACTGAAAGAAGTTCAAAAAAATTCTAAAATTTCTAAAAAAAAATTCAGGTTTCATACAGTTCATTTTCGTAGTGCACAGCCGACGATAAAAATGATCCCACTTCTTCAAATTTTGAATCGTTTATCTTCTTATAACAAGTCAATCAATCCGAATTCAACATTTCACTTGCTCCGACTTCCCTCACTGGCTCGCGATGAGGTTCTCGAGACATTTACTTCGATAGAATTGTGAGTGGCGCAGTATGACACATTAAATAGTTGTGTATCTGCAGATTCAATTTGTCTCTCGTATCTCACAAAATGAGAATCATCATAAGAACTAGCAAGAATTGGAAGAAGTTTGAGTTAAGAATGGGTGTTTCTGGTTGCGGTTTTGCATTCATTCTTTCCATAAACATGAACTTTTTTGGGAAAGTTTTTGTCCTAGCAGAGAGTTATCGGCAACTATTTGTTCAAGGTGATATTTTTGGAACCGTATTTCAGCATAGTTTGAAACATTCAATTTTCAGATGTTGTTAGTTTTAACGGAATCACTGCGAAAATAACTCAAGATGATCATTGTATTTATACGTATTGGAAAAATGAATTACTCGGGATTAAAATTCTTGGAAACTTTTTCCTTGGAATGCTGAATAAGCCAAATTTATCAATTTTTATGAACAAATCGTTTTTTCCATACTTCAATGATATAGTAGTGTGGTTGAAATCTCATGCAGTTAATCAGTGTAAGAACTTTTCAGTACTCAGATTTACAATAACAAGAAACTGTTTCCAGTGAAAAACCTTACACTCGAGCATGATTTGGAAGATGACTTTAAAAAAAATATTACATTTTGGATAATTTCAATGTTACTAACAATTTATGGATTTACTCCCAGTTCGATTTTGAGAAATTACGGAATTCTTTTCCATCCGATTTGAATTTCGTTTCGATCTACCACAGTCAACATCTTACAATGCACAGTTTGTCGACTTTGAATGCAAGAATAGTTTGCTTGCTTAAGTCCACTTTCAATTCTGGAAATTTTAACTGTTTTATGAAAGAATGGGTAAGTGGAGCTTATTTACGGACAAAATATTTTAGTTGCGATGTATTGGGGAACTTGAATAAGAGAGATGTTTTCATTGACATCAATGTGGAAGAACACCCAATAACATTCAAAAGATCCTATTCTATGTAAGTTCTTCTTCTTCACGTAGCTCACCTCGGACTATTTTTATTTCCTTTCAGCGACAATCACGAGGCAATTGTTTTTTCCGGCGGGCTCGATATTTCTAGAAGCGACGGAATATCAGCCACTATCATTTTAAACCCAAAGGGTTTCAAAATGATGGTCTGGCCAGATGCCAAAGGAGTTTCTAGTATATGATTCTTGTTTTCTGTGTTTTTCATAGGACATTTTATTGTCTTGCTTCATTTGTTTTATTTGTTTTTATGACAACGTTTTGATGTCTCCAGGTAACAAGAGGTTCAACTATTTTCTGACGAGAATTTTCAGTTCCCATTGGGACCGGTAAAATCTTTCAGTCGGGTTTCAATGTATTTGGAATTGGCTTTTTTGTTGAGCTATAGAATCTGTTGCTATTCATCCATGTTGAGATGAATATGTTTTTTGTATTAGTATCTGCATTTGTTTTCTTCCTTGTTGAATAAAGGCATTATATATTATTTATTTTTCACAGTTTATCCTCACTGCAAATATCATATCTTCCCGTATTCGAAAAACCGTATAAATGTCCCAGTCCTGCCTAACCTGACCGATTGGGACCTGCTGAATGTCCTTTTTAATAGATCTCTCTAGGTGTTCGTTGATTTATGTTATTTCTCATTGATTTTGATAAGTTTTCCTTTCTGTTTTACTGTATTTTAAACAGTATTTAAATACAGTTTTCGATAAACAATGGTCACATTTCCGCTTAAGGTTTTTGAAAACCGTCAAAAACCAGTTCTTAAACAGCACAGTTTTTATTCGCACAGTTCTTAAACCAAGTAGCAGGCAAAAATCGTAATGGGTCTATTCACAAGGTATCAATAAAAGCAAAAAAAGTATTTTGTTTGGGTTTTTTTAGCTAATTTGTGAACAGGCCCATAAGATTTCAGCAATTGCGCGTGAACTCTACTGTTTGCGTACCCCCCGGTTTTCATGGGCGGGAAAATTATAAATTCAAAAACGACCGGCGGTTTTTTCTTCATTCTTCAAGTTTTTTGGAACGTTTCCTAAATATTAACTATTCTAACCAGCTGAAATGAGCGCATCTGAAACATCGCTTAGGGTTGTGGTCCGTGCTCGGCCCATGAACGCGCGAGAAAACAAAGAAGGAGCTCGTCGATGTGTGGATTTTTTCGAAAATACAGGACAGGTTCGTATTTTGGTTTTCCATATCGTACAAAAAATACTTTATGAATATTCTGAACCTGTACTAACTATTATAAAATTATTCTGCTTGAGTTCCCAGTATTTCCAGGTCGTTAAAAATATTCTTTGCTTTACAGCTAGTGATCAATGAATCAGCGACATTTGCCTATGATTCTGTATTCTCAGACACTGTTGATCAAGAGACCGTTTACGAAAAAACTGCTCTTCCCCTTCTCGATCGCATATTTGCAGGTAATTTTTGGTTTACAAACTTCGCACTTAAATGCTTTCTCAGGTTTCAATGCAACTATTCTCGCTTATGGACAAACTGGGAGTGGTAAAACGTACACAATGGGAACGGAGGACAACGATGGAACCGATGAAATGCGCCGTGGAATCATCCCTCGTCTCGTACATGCGCTATTCCAACGCATCATGGCTACGGAAGCTCCAGAGGCATTCACTGTTACCGTTTCCATGTTCGAGGTTTATGGTGACAATGTCTACGATCTTCTCCGAGCTGACAAAGTGAAGTTAAATGTTCATGGAGATGAGAAGAACTGCACAATCGTCAATTTGACTGCTGTTCCGGTGATCGACTTGAAGGGTGCACTGAAACAATTGGCAACTGGATGTCATTATCGTACGAAAGCAGAGACAGCAATGAATGCAATGTCGAGTAGATCTCATGCTGTGTTCACCGTTTTTGTTGAAAAAACTGCCACGCCTGATAGTGACAGTGCTTTTTCGGCTAAACTGCAGCTCGTCGATCTGGCTGGGTCAGAACGCCTTAAAAAAACGGAAGCGGAAGGAAATCGAATGAGAGAAGGAATCAACATCAATGCGGGTCTTCTCATTCTTTCACAAGTCATCGCTGCTCTTGCTACGAAGCAAAAACACATTCCATACCGAAATTCAGTGATTACGCGTGTACTCCAAGATTCACTTGGAGGTAATTCTTACACCGTCTTTCTTGCATGTATCTCTCCGGCTGATACCAACTCTCAAGAAACTTTGAACACTCTACGCTATGCGGACAGAGCCAAGCAAATCAAGAACAAACCAATTGTCAACAAAAATCCGAAAGCTGAAGAGATTGCAGTTCTTCATGCCCAAATCAAACGTCTCCAGCAAGAGGTGTCAGATTTGAAACAAGGAATAGCTCCTTCGGACGTCAAGTATAGTGATGTGGCGAACTCAGAGGAGATTGTGTTGTTGAAAGATGAAATTTCACGAAAAACGGAAGAGTTACGAGAACGAACGATCAAGCAATCAGAGTGCATCATTCGAATCGTAAGTTTTTTTTCTCTTTTTTCCGGTATTTCTGTGTTTTCTAACGAAACATAGGTTGACAAGTTTTTCTTGGTTCACCATAATATTGCTTTTCTTTCAGAATCATCTCGCTCAGAAAAACGCCCGTCTCGAAGCTGAAAAAATGAAATTGTCGACAGTGATAACAGATGTCCGGAACACTCTCCATAATGAAGAAATGATAGATTCGGATGAACTAGTACGCTCTGTACAACAATTAATTGATTCCGAAGAACTGACGGCTCTCCCAGAAGAAGATCAAGACGAGACGGCAACATGTCTTCCATCTTCAGATGACACGGTCTATGATGCCGAACGACTTCCGGAATTACAAGCTGAATTGGACGATTTGGAGAATCAAATCGCGTTGAAAGATGAGAATAGACAAAAGGCTTTGGACGAACAAAGAGAGTTCATTGAAGCTATGAAGCAAAGAGAGGTGAGCTTTATTTCTTGATATGTTTTATTAATTTCATTTTTAGTCGGAAAAAACTCAATTGGTTGTCCGTGTCGGGGAGCTCGAAACCGAAATCAACAAACTTCGCCAAGAGACCAAGAAAGCAAGTACTGTAACGAAAATAGCAGAAGAGCGACGTCAAAGACTGAAGGAACTGGAACGACAACACGCCGAGGACAAGAAAACGTTGTCAGAACTCAAAAAGCTGCAAGAAACGCGTCGTCGTATGGAAGAAACGTTGAAAAAGACAGAGGAGGAACTGAAGAACTTGAGAACTCAACGACTTCGTCTTCTCCGTGAACAACGCGCTGAAGCTAGCAAATTCCAGGCATTTAAACAGAAGCATGAGAGAGAAATGGCCCAAATGAAGTCAAAGCTTCAAAAGAGAGAAATGGATGTGGTTAGACAGAAACGAGTCGATGATCAGAAGCTGGCTGTTCTTCAGCAGGTGAGGTGTTATTGAAACTTTCTAGCAACTCGACGTGTTGGTTTTTGTGAAACAAAAACCCTGTTCCGACTCTAAAAATAATCATTTTTCAGAGACTCGCTGAGTCGAACCGTATAAACAAAACACTCCGGGAACTCAATTTGAAACGTGCCAATCGCAAAGGATCCACGACTGATGCTACTGCTATTCAGGTTAATGTTACAACTCGCAATTTTCAGCGTTTAGCCTCTGTTACCTCTCAGAAACCGTACTCAAAACATTTCTCGCGCGCATTTCGTTGACTGAATTTTCTGTCAAATTAACCAGTTTGTCTAACCCAGTTCTTATGTACATATAATACTTGTCATCTTCTTACCTAGTTATCTATCAGCTGTCATTTGTATGTTTTCCCGTGTGTTCCATATTACAGTTTCCTATGAATATTTTTGATTTTCTACTTGAAACTTTGGAGCACACCTGAAAATATGTAATACTACTTCTCAAGCATTCCTCGTTTTATACATTTCTTCTAAGTTCGTTTTTTATTTCGATCTCGGTTATGTGGTTACAAGGTTTATCGTTTTCAGAGTCTCATCGAGGACGAACTGGAACTCGAAATTACTTCCCAACGCTGTCATCTTCTTTGTGAAGAGCTTCGCCGTCAACGACAGGATGTTATGCAGCGGATTAACGAGATCGAATCAAGGAAGTTTGAAGGCGCAAAGAAGGTAATATTTCTGAAATCTGGAATGAAATTCTCAAAAAGAACCATCATTTTATTACATTTGTGTTTTAACAAACGTTTTTTTTTCATCTAACTGCCGTTATTGTCCAATTACCTGTTGCATGTGTTTGTCTTTATTCAGGTGTGTCTTCAATATATAGTAGCTAGACGTAAATGTGATCTTCTCGAGAGATCTACTCATTTTGACAAGACTTTTACAAAATATTGTGATCATTCGGAATGTGAAGATGATGATAAAATGGATTGCAGCGAAGTATCGACTGATGAACACAGTGAAAGTTCTAACTGTAGAAAAGTGTGTTTCCCTGTTTTATTCGCGTGCTGTCTGTCCAGTCCGCGTTACTATTTATGTAATGTGAATCAAAATTAGCTGACATTGTTCTAACTCTGAAAGGAAAAATTTATTACAGAGGCGTATGTCAAGCGTAGATCCAGACGTTTCGATAGTCCTTCCTGGAGAAGAAGAATTTGAGGAGAACCGTCAGAAAGAATTGACCTCTCTTCGTGCTTCACTCGATACTATTAATGAAGAAATCAAGGATTCATTAAGGAATGAAACAATTTCTGGAAATGAAGAGAGATCCACATCGAGATGGGAGAAGGTTCCAGTCGAGATGCGGCCAATTCTAGAAGTGATATATTCGCATGCTGTGGCTCATATGCGAAAAGCATTAGAGCTCGAATTCAAACTAACTAAAACAAAGAATGAATATTCTGCTAAATTAGCCATCAAAGCATCACAAGAAGAGAAAAGAAAACGGGAAGGTGAAGAAATGAAAAGTGAGATCCGAGATCTGAAGAGTAATGTCGAGGATGCAAAAGCCGATCTGCATGAACGAGTAAGCAGAATTCAGATGAAATGATGAAATTACTAATTTTATTCTAGATCAAATTCCTCTTGGGTCTTGTCATGTCAGGACAAGTAGATGAAGAGCTTATGCAACATTTCGAGTCGCTCAAAAATCACTATTGTGATGTGGATCAAAAAGTAAAGAAATTGGCAAGAGTGAGTTTGATTACTTATGTTTTTTAGGCTAGAGACTCAATAGTTTCTGATTGCCTATCTGTTATCATTTTAATAAGTATTGACTTTGTTGATAATTGATAATCTTACATTTTCAGATTCCCGTAGGGCAGGGTGTTTTTTTTTAAGTTGGGGAGGGTGGTATACTGTAACAATTGCCGTCACTGAAGAAAAAGCACCTTCATTAACTCTCTATAGTTATTATAACCCCATTGATTGAATTTTCAGCGCCGTACAACCCACCATCAAGGATCTCTTCTGACTCCAAAGCCAGAACTGAAGAGAAACGAACGTGCTCGTCGTGCAGTGGATCACTACGGAAAAGTTGTTAATTCAGAAGATGTCACGATGGACGATTCCAGACATTTCCATACGAAAAAGATTCCAACGGTTGTCGCTAATGAGCTGAATCGGACAACCGATGAGAATGTTAGAAGGTAATCTTATAAACTTTTGCTATCTTCATTTTGAAGAAGTTTTGGCGACTGACAATCACCTTGTCTCTAAAGTCTTCTCTTCAGTGTATTTATTTGTACTTTTGGAAGTTTCCGTAATCTTATTACTTATCGTTTTCAGAAAAGTGGCAATGTCTCCTATCAAATTCGATGACGATACACGTCTCCCGGGAGTTTATGAAGACATGGAAAATGTGGAGGAAGGAAGTTCCAACAACGAAACATTCGTTAAAAAGTCAGAAAATGATTCAATCATATTAATCGATGATGGAACACCGTCAACATCATCGGATAAAACATTTGTAATCAGTACTGCGGCGGATGACGGCGCTTCAGAAGATATCCCTCCGATTCGGCGCAAACATCGTCGCACCGGACTTGGACCATCCCTTTCCTAGGTTCCATTATGTTTTTGTTCCATCTGTTCTTCCCGGCTTTTATTTTGTTTTGTAAAATATTTTATTTGTCCCTCCTTTCCCCATTATTAGTTTTTAACTCGATCTCCCCTTGTTTACTAGTAAACAGATTTAACTTTCTTTCATGTCATTTACCAAAATTTAAACACCACTTTATAACTAATTCGAAGGTGTCAACTACAATGGTTTTAAGAAAAGAAACAACAATTGTTTAATGTCTGATCTTGTTGAAAGTAATGCCCAGGAACACAGAGAGCTCTAAAAAGTATCATATTAGCAAAACGGAGTTCTCCCGTACACTGAAGAAATTCGGTGTCATCTCTCTGTTCGTGACTCCGCCCACTTCCTTCCACAAAAAACCTCAACTTCACTTACTGACTTTTCTTTTTCTCTCTTTCTCTCGAATTGGGAATCGAGAGAAAAACCGAGACATTTCCTGTATTCTTCTACTCAATATATTATTGTCTAATTGACGACTGAAACGAGATTCGGAAACAAGAAAAAGTGAAAAGTAGAAGTAATGAACGAGATGTTTCAATGCGATTCTTCACAATGAGATTATTACTTTTTCTCCTTTTTTCTATTATAAAATTACAAGAATGTATAGAATTAAAGTGAGTTTCTGAGAAGAAGAATACATTTTTCAGAATCTGAATGAAAAATTCCAGAATTTTTGATGATATTCTGGAAGTTCGAAGTCAAAACGGTCTCTTCTTTCCATTATGTTCAAAATCATTTCATCAAAAATACGGAGAACAAGTATGCTCTCTGATATCAAGTACATTTTCATCTCATTCAATCGTTCCACTTCAACAATATACTTATTCAATTGGATGTACTTCATCCGTATGTTTCACTTTCTTATCTGCATTCTGTAAGACTGGAATCAAAGTTTTTTGTTCGTCAAGTTGTGAGTCAAAAGACATTTTTGTTTGAAAAGAGTTGAAATAATTACAGTATGTTCTTCGGGAACTCTTCAACTCGGCAATAAATGTATCTCAATTTCAACTGTTCCAGTTCAAGGATATTCTGAAGCAAATGATTACTGTAGTCCATTCTCTTTAATTTCTTCGTTAAAACCATCAGAAATCGAGTCGATTCGAGATACTATTCTGCCATTCTCGTTAAGTAAGTGCCCTTTTCTTTCATATTTCTCTTATTTACTCAAATGATTTTTCTGTTTATCGGTTAATTCAACAAGTGAGTAATACGTGGCACTTCCTTTCACTGTTTATTTACTTTTTAAATGAGTGACCGAAACGGAGAAAACGAAATGAATGAATGTCCATCTCTGTAATCGTTACTTTTCAGCAGATTCACGATTGTTTTTCACTTCCGGTCTCAGGCAAGGATCCACGTGGAAATGGGCAAATGGGGATACTGTAGAAGTGAGTTGGAATTGGGATTTACTCTTTTTGAAAGTCCTTTTTGTTCTATTTTTAGCAGGAAATATCTGGAAACGGAAGGTGTCTATCGTATCAATCGGGTAGTCTCGTTGCATCTGACTGTGATTCAGAAGGTTATGTTTTCTGTGAATCTGGAAGAGAATGTATCGGAAAAAACAGAGATTATTCTGGAGCTTCTAACAAGACTTCGAACGGAATCAGCTGTCTCATGTGGAATGATCCATCTGTTTTATTTCAACGAGACGCCGAACTTGAAATTCTGAATCATAATTTCTGTAGGTTCATAGAACAAGATGGAAAGTAAGTCCAAGTTCAACTAGATTTATACTATATTTTAATTATAGAAAATCTGCAACTCCAGTCTGTTATACAAAACCAAATCAGCTATCTGAATGTAATATTCCAAATTGTCCGGAAAGTCTGAACGATGCGATTCAATTGGAGTCTGGAGATTCTTGTACAATCGGATCATTTTCATGTGATAACGGATCGAAATGCATTTCTGAGAAATTTCAATGTGACTATGAAGTGGATTGTATCGATGGGACAGATGAACAGAACTGTGAGGACTATCTACAGTATTATGAATTGATTGGAGCGTATCGATTAATTGAGAATATTATTGAAGTTTGGACGTTTATTCCTCATGTTCAAGGGGTAAGATATCAAAATAGTATTCATAAGACTTTTCGAGTTTCAGTGTGCCAGAAAGTGTCGGGAAAGTCTTCTGATGTGTGAAGCATTCTCTTATGAACCGAAAACTCAAACATGTCTTCTAACTGATACTTCTCAAACATATTCAAGTCTTGCAAGAAAGATAACTTCCCTTTATTATCGTCGTCGATTTTCTTCAAGTGAGTTACGAATAAAATTGGGGATTACTGTAGTAAGAGACTTTTACTTTGGATATCTGACGTGGTGGAGGTTTAGAATATGTCTATAGATGCCGCTGAAAACTGAGTCTGTTCATATTCAGAACTCACACGACATCAGCTTTCTTTTCGGTTTAGTTGAAATCTGACGACTATTTAATAAAGAATCTATTGTTAATACTATCGTCTTTAATTCCAGAAGACGTTCTGTTTGAAGTTGACAACAAGACACTCTACGCAACAAAACTTTCTAAAAAAGGCCGAGTGTGTAATGAGAATTTCAGTCGAGAGAAGCTATCTTCCATCTGTCGAATTCTGGGATTCGGGTGAGTATTTTGAATTCTATTGAGTATTTATGAGATGACATTCCGAATGATTACATAAAGAATGATGTATTGGTGGTAGTGATCGAAATAAAATAATATGTATGTGTACAAAAATGGGGTCGAATAGATGTGTCAGTTGGTGGGTTGTGAGTCAATGATTGCCTGTTTGAATGCGAGAATGTCCAATTTCTTCATTAGAATATCCATATTCTTTTGCAAATAATCTCTTTTTGGCTGTAAAATCGGAATGAATGATTGGCGGAGAGAAAAGAATTACTCTTGAATATGAGGTAGATGATGAAGCAGATGATGATACAGATCGAACTGATACAGGAGGCGTATGGGCGGTATGGGCGAATCGGAGTTTTGAGTGCTCCTGGAATTAAAGAGTTTTGAAAGAAAAGAGATTGATTTGAGAGTTCTAGAATACTTTTTGGATGAGACTCACCGAATAATCGAGTGCAGGGAAAAAATTAACGATGACATTAGTATTGTGTCCTTCATAGAAATCCACTTCCCCGACAAACTCTTCTTTTTCTTTTGATTCTCGAGTTATTGCCATATTGGGATGCATCTCAAATTGAACTGATTGTTCCGGACTAAAAAAAATAAATGAAATCTCACAAACCCAATAAACATTTCTACAGAGACCCGATTTATGTAGAGGGATCACTTCAATCCGAATTGTCTTTGGTACGACTGCCGCATTCTTTGCCTTCTTCCGATTCCCTTTCTTCGGTTTCGCAGGCAGCGGTTTCCTCCATAACGGCTCTTCGTCTGCCGGCCTGGAATCTGAATTGTTTGAGAGAACCCAATTGTACATCAACTATCATTTCAACCTGCCAGACTATCAGGTATGTTTTTTCATTTTTTTTTCAAAGTTTTCAAAAAAAAACCGTACCAACGAATCGAGTGATGATGACGACGCTCATCAAAATGAATCATCAATTGCCACGTGCACCCAGTGTGATATTTATAACTAGAAATATGAAAATAATGAAATTAAAGAAGTGACCCTTTAACTCCAGAATTCTCAAGTTCACGTCGAATCGTTACAGATGTTCGCAGTGTCAAGAAGCTGCTTGTTCAGATGGTTCTTGTATCAGATTCAGACAACTTTGTGATGGAAATGTTGATTGTGAATCAGGTGATGATGAGGGAGACTGTACTGCAAAGTCATTCCGATTGACAAATGGAACCGATACACGTGGATATTTGGAAGTTTTATTTAGAGCAAAATGGGAACCACTTTGTGCAGATCATATTGATGAGAAGAGGGCAAATTCAGTTTGTTACAGCATGAGATTAGGGTAAGGAAGTTCAATTCGATGCACCTTCAACTCTGGAGTCATCAATTATAGAGAACGCGGCTCCCTACTCTCCACGAATTCGTCGCTTTCATCTGGATTTGACGTCATCTGCGATCCAGACTGTATTCTCCGTCGATCCACTTATTGCACTCGACATGCTAGAATCTCATGTATCTCTGAAAACGGAGTGTCTTCTATATCTCAATGTGGTCTCCGATACGTTGAAGTGAATGCTCGAGATGCTTCGAGATCCAGGATTGCAAGAGTTGTCGGGGGATTCGAGACTATTCCTGGAGCATTTCCATGGACGGCTGCGTTGAGAAATAAGGCGGTATTTGAGAAATTAGTGGCATTCTTATTCATTAGTGTTTTCAGACAAAAGCACATCATTGCGGAGCTTCGGTTCTCGACAAAACCCATTTGATTACTGCTGCTCATTGTTTTGAGTAAGTCGTTTATCCAAACCAGGGAACTTGAACGAATAAATTTCAGAGAAGACGAAAGAGTGTCGTCATACGAAATAGTGGTTGGAGAGTGGGATAACAATAGAACTGATGGACGTGAACAGGTGTTTGGCCTACAGAGAATCCACTATTATCCGCTCTACAAAGGTAATCGAAACTCAATAAATCTAACATTCAGCCTATTTTCAGACATATTCTCTCATGATATTGCTATTCTTGAGATTCCCTATCCAGGAATTGAATTCAATGAATACGTTCAACCAATCTGTCTTCCATCCAAAGATTTCGTGTACACTCCGGGAAGACAATGTGTTGTTTCAGGATGGGGAAGTATGGGACTTCGTCAGTTTTCTTTCTATTCTCAATCCCAATTTCTGTTGTTTCAGATTACGCCCAACGTCTCCAGGCAGCTCTGATTCCAATAATCGATCGATTCGATTGTGTAAACTCCTCTCAAATCTACACTTCAATGTCAAGATCTGCATTTTGTGCTGGATATCTCGAGGGTGGAATTGATTCATGTCAAGGTGATTCTGGAGGTCCATTCGCTTGTCGTCGAGAGGACGGAGCGTTCGTTCTAGCAGGAGTGATTAGTTGGGGTGATGGATGTGCACAGAAGAAACAACCGGGTATTTATACAATGGTGGCTCCGTATCTTTCATGGATTAATGCTATTGTTAACGGAGAAAATGTTTGAAATTTCAGAAATTGAGTATTGGTGCTTTTCTTTCGAATAGATCTCTTTAGAATATCTGCCTTTAACAAATAAATATATTTATTATCACAGGGAATCAAGACAATCACAAGAAGAGAGAATCAATTAAAGAATTAATTAGTATTTCCATTCGCAGCACTTCCATTTTGAGTTCCATTTGCTCCTCTATTCATGTACTGAGTATGTGGACGAGGAGTACGACTGTATCCAGTCACTGGACGAATTCCTTCTTTTATTTCCAAATCTTTCATCTTTCGCTTCAAAACTGCCTTCTTCTCTTCTATCATCTTTTTCATTTTCTCTTCCAGTACTCTTTGCCCTTGTTTTGTTTCTCGGTTGAACTGAAAATCAACGAAATTGAAATTGAAGTTAGGGATGGAGAGCTTACCGAAGATTTCTTACTGACAACCAAACTTCTCGTTTTCTTATTTGTTCCAGTTGGTCGAGAGTATTTCAGAAGATATTGATGTCGTTCTTTTGGACTCAATGACAATTCTAACATGAGAATGACTTGGGCTCTCTGGAAAACGAAATGAAGTTTTAAGAGATAGTTCTAGAGTAAAAAAACCTGTCGTTTGTATTCCAGTTGTGTTTGGAAGATAGTTTCATAAGTTCGTGTCATCATAGCAATCAACATATTAAACTGCATAATACTTACAAACAATTCGAATGTTATGAACACAACCTGAAAGAAATTTTTTATAGAAAATGATTCTCAAATTTAAGTTTTCAACCTGCACGGCTGAAAAGAAATTTCAATATGGTAATATGAATCTCCAAAATGTCAGCTCATCAATTGACCCGCATTTTCTCTTACCTTTCCAATCCAAACCATTGTATTCGCGGGACATAAAGCCAGATTACGGTAGAGTACAGTAAATTCTCCAATTGTCAAAATGAAGGTACGGACGAAGGCTTCAATGGGAGATTGAATGACGTTCTCGAAGGCTTCAGCGTTTTTCACAATCTGAAAATCTTCCTTAATAATATATTGAGATTCGGAAACTCAGACTCACAGCAGTCTCATATGCATCAATCTTTGCTGTATACCTGATTTTCTCTGCACCAGTAGCCACTGACTGATTTTGAATCAACTCTTTGATCACATTTGCTTCCCTCTCACAAGACAAGAAAATCAGTGAAAACGCTTGAGAGAATCCCATCAGAAAGATGCCATAAATGAGCATGAAACGGAAAATATCAGTTGCAATAATAGTGTAAACCATCAAAACGAAAGGTCCGACGAATCGAATGACACGACAGTAATACAGATAATGAACAGTTGTGAATATCATTGTCACTGTTATGAGAACATTGTCAACAACCAAAAGAATCGGAGAGATTTGACACGCAAGACGGGTTGGAATCATTGCAAGAACAAGAAAATATGTGACTTTAAATGTGATTTTAGCAGGGAAAGCAGTCTGAATATTGTTTCATTTTATACTTTAAAGAGGAAGAGCTGAGCTTTATTTGACTTACCAATACAGCCCACCATTTCTTTCTTCCAATCCGTTTAATATCATGGAAATCCAGGAACATTTGAATGACAAGTCCAATTACAACGAGTACTTCGAAAACGAGACGAATCTGAAACTCGAAAATTGAAATTTGAAACAACTATCTTTTAATTTTGTAGTACTCACATATGCGTTGGCAAACGGAATATCTGGGTCCCAGTAGTCTCGCAGATGGCATTGAGTAAGCTTTTCTTCTGAAATTGTATAATTTTTCAGAAGAAAGAACCGGGGAAATTTCGTTTACTCACCCCACGTTTTCAACCCTTTCGTTGTATTAATCAGAGGTGATAATTGAGGTTCTCCGTCCTTTCCATGTCTTCCAGGGAATGGTTCAGAATAACGATTGATCCATCCTTCAGTTATCATTTCAGTTGAGAATCCAATTGGACGAAGAGTGAATGCAGTCACAAAACAGATGTAATAGAATGTGAAAGCAGTGAATGAGACTATCATGCTGCAATATTGGTCATGAGTCTCTTGATAACTGAAAAACAACTCACTTTCTCTTTGCAAATGCTTCCCATTTCGCTTCGAGAAGAGTATCAAGAAGGCCATCGAGAAGTTCCAAATGCTCCACGGTTTGCTGTAAATAGCACTTTTTTGTTCAACACAACACTAATTTTCAAGTGTCCTACCCCATAAACCACCAGGGACAATGCAGATGCTTCATTCAATTCCCCACTTGTCTCATTGATTGTATCAATTTTAGCCAACGGATAAGCAGTCGATGAAGCATCTCCATACGCCCAGACACTGTCTCCTTCCAGTTCCAGAATCTCATCGAACATCTCTTTTTTCGCAAGTTTAGCTGCCAGAGTCAAAGGAGAAAGACTCTGTTTATTGACAGTTCGAAGACTTGCTCCACATTCCAGAGCCAATTTGAACATTTGCATGTTTTCGTGAATTACACACATATGGAGAACTGAGTTTCCATTTGTATCTTGAGCATTTGGATTAGCTTTGAAGGCAAGAAGAAGACGAAAAGTTTCTGGCTGATTCAGGCAAGCAGCAAACGAAAGTGGATACTCACCGAGGTACATGTTACTGAAAAAGGATGAATTCTTGAAGCTTTCGAATAAAATTAACAAAAAGACAAACCCTGTATAGTTGGTTTTGATTGAAAGTTCCACATATTCATGTTCCAATGAATCAGTTCTCGACGTTTTCTGATCGTCCGCACAGAAAAATGATCCATAACATCTAGCATTGACATCAGCTCCCAATTTCAAAAACTTGTAAACCAGCTTGCAGTCCGTGTTAATAATTGCCTGATGAAGAGGAGACAATCCATAAAAGTCCTCAGAAATATGAATATCATTCAGAAGTTTTGGATAATAATCAAGAATCTTAATAACAAGAGCATTATGAAGTTCAGAAGCATGGAGTAGACAACATCCAATGATAGTCTCTCCCATTGAGCCTCTTTCTTCCAATTTCCATGAAATCTCTCTGTATTTACTCTCATTTCTTCCACCTTTTCCTCCTCCATCAAGAAGTTTCAACGCCTTTTTCAGATCTCCAACGTTCTCTCCTTCTTGATTGAAATCATCCAACACATTTGGTCCACTTTTTCCTTTTCCCTTCTTTCGAGAAAATGCTCCAAGACGTTCGTTTCTTTCCTAAAAACGCATTCTTTTCAGGTTTTTGGAAACTTCATAAGAGAGTTCACCTTATTTCTCAACTTGACCAACTCGGTAACTGTCACCAGTTTTCCTTTTCCTCCATTATACAAGAAATCCTTAACTTTTGTCTCAAGATAAGCGTCGATGAAAGAAGTATCACTACTTATGATGGCGTATCTGAAAATATGGAAACAGGTGATAAGAGCCGTGAGAATCGTGTGACTGGAAAGGGAAAACTTCATGTTTTTTCGAGAAATGAGACCGAAAGTTCAAGAATCTCTCGTTAATTTATCTGCACACTATCAGTTTCAAAACGTCTATGAGAGTTGCGAAGTGTCTCAGAGAGAAACCATGTGTCTGAAATCCTCGTTCTCAATACCCTCTCTTGGCAGACAGACGTAATCTAGAAGTCTCCTAAATTTCTCAAAAATGTATTCGCCGAGATTCGCCAAATGCGTCATAGCCAGTAGTACAAATTGGTTTTTAGACATTTTTTCTAGTAAACACAACATGTGAAATCTCAGATTTCGACTAATTTATGACTGAAAATATTCACGTTTCGACACAATTTTGTATGACTTCTTTTTTCCAACGAGTACCAGGAAGTCATAAAAAATGAAAAGAAAAAAGAACAAGAGAAGAAAATTATAGGTTCGAGTTGGAGTCAGTTTTATGGATCATTTCATTTTTGATTTTTAGAGATGTCAAGAGCACTTTTTGGTTCTGACACCGTCAGAAACAAGAACAAAATGGAAAAGCGTTTAGCGAACTTCATGGAACTGGAATATTCGTCATACGGTTCTGTACAAAATGATTCGAAAACAATATATTCAGAATCATACCTGAGCCAGGGAATAAGTTCTCCACCTCCATGCATATCAACCAACTGATAGATCTTCATATCCTCATTCAATCTTCCCATCCCAACGAAGTTGTTTAACGAGGATTGGGTGGACGACGCCGAACCCATCCTGACCTGCTTTTGAGCTCACTACACCTCTCTTTTGAAATTCTGAAATTTAGAATTTTTGTGAGAGAATAAAATCGTAATTTTTCGTATTGAAAGCGGGCGACTCCTGTTCGTTTCTCATTTTGTATCGGCTGTTTTTGATTAGGAAAACGAGAAAAAATAATCGAAATGAGAAAAACGGGCGGTCAGTTTGTAAGAGTCAGAATAACAAAAACTGGATTCGTGGAGCAGATGGAGATTGGGCGAAGAAGAAGGCGTGGTCACTGAGCCGCCCGAATCTCCACGAAGGCGAAATAAGAAGAAGAAAATGGGGGAAAAAGAAAGAGGTTCGAGAGAAATGACTCTGAGAAAATTGGAAAGGAGTATATTTGATTGAATTCGTTGGTTGCCGTGGGAGCTAGATTCAATATATCATATGCTCTTGACAGAGAAATCTTGGGAAAAATTCAGGGAGCTGACTTTTAATTGAATAGGTTGCAAGTAGACCGTAGGCGTTTCAGAATTTATTGGTGTCAGGTGAATACGGTAACAATATCTCGAGAATTTTCGAAACATTGGCGAGAAAGGTTTGTATATATTTCAAGACTAATTGGAAATTCGAGTATGAGGTTTGACACTATTCGACTTTACCAATATTTCTCGAAAATTCTTTCAAAACGTTTTCCAAAATTTTCTTCTTGAACTTCTCACAAACCACCGCTTCTATTCTAGAGTTGTCAGCAAACAAGACAGGTGAGATTTGAAAATCAATTATCGGAAAAGCAGGTGGAAAATTCACATAAACTACAACTCTTTCGAGAGAACTGACGAATTTTGTTGCTGAATTCCGGATTTTTCTGCAATTGAGGAATAGAAAAGATGGTGTACCTGACTTGGGAATAAGGAGTTTTTTGAGAGAAAATTTGAGATGGAATGGAATTTCAGGGTTTGAGAAGAGTTTTGGCTCTATTGGCAAAGAATGGTCCCAACCGCAAAGAATGGTCCCAAAATTTTCGGTGACCCAAATTTCCGAATCACATGGTCCCAACCGCAAAGAATGGTCTCAACTGCAAAGAATGGTCCCAAAATTTTGGGTGACACGAGTTTCAGAATTGAATGGTCCCTACCGCAAAGAATGGTCCTTCAAAATTGATACGAAAAACTTTTCACCATTCTTTTAGGCTTAGGTTTCTTAGAAATTGGTGAAAAAATTGACAAAATCGGTTATTAATCGTATTTGTCAATTTTTTCCCAATTTCTAAGAAACCTAAGCCTAAGAGAATGGTGAAAAGTTTTTAGTATCAATTTCGAGGGACCATTCTTTGCGGTAGGGACCATTCTTTGCGGTAGGAACCATTCAATTCTGAAATTCGTGTCACCCAAAATTTTGGGACCATTCTTTGCGGTTGGGACCATTCTTTGCGGTAGGGACCATGTAATTCTTTGGGACCGTTCTTTTATTTTTTGGGGCCGTTCTTTGCGGTTGGGACCATTTTTTGCCAATTGAGCCGAGTTTTCCAACTGAAATGCAATCGAACAATCTGAATTTTCTACCTAACCTAAACTGGATTTTTCTTAAAAACATTAAAAATATTCTTGGCTAATAAGAAAATATCCTGTTCCAATCTTTCTACAATTCTACAATAATTACATCACAAATATTTTAATATCATTATTTCCTCATCAATTGAAATGAAATATACCGTGCTCTAGATTTTTTAAAACAAATTCTCTCCCTATTTTTCCCAAGTTTCAACGTGTTTTCTGTTATCTTTGATCAAACCCAATCTCATAAATGTTTATTTCTATACTTTAGCCAATTTAACAAAAATGATCTTGAATTGGAATCATGTTGATATTCATCTCATTCTACACGAATCACGATTCTATTCGATTGTATTTTTGGTTTGTTTTATTCCGGCTCTTTTCATCAAATGTGTTCAAAGAGGAGGAGCGACTCCAAATGCAGCTGGGTTCGTACTTCTGGAAATCTGGAATATTTTTTATATTTTCAGAGATAAAAAGATAGCAACGACCACACAGTCAACTGGTCCAGTTCCAGAAACCGCAGCTATAGCTCAGGATAGTTTAATGGCTAAACCAATTTCTCCGGATGACGGACAAAAAAGTAAACGAGGGAAAGGAGAAATGTAGGTTCTCTTCATTATGCAGATTTATATTTCAAGTGGTTTCAGGATGGATTCGATAAAAGTGATTCGAGGAAGAAAGATATTCAGAAAGACAACACAAAAGAAAGATAAGAAAGAGGAAACTGATTCTCAGCATACTCAATTGATCGATGTTCCACTTGGAAAGGCTTCTGGGCACGTCTTCTGAATAGACTTATTTGAATTCAAGATGTTAAATTTCAGATCAGATACAGGAGTATCCAAATTGACAGCTACTGAGGAGCAGAAAGTTGTGGAGAAGCCGAATGGAAAGAAGATTCAATTCGCAGATAAAATGGTGAAATCAACAATTACTCCTGGAGCAAAAAAGTGATTCAAGATAAAAAGATGATTTTCTAGAGAAATAAATTATTAATTGAATCTGTTTTAAATTATTAATAAAATAAAACACGAGCCACTAAATAAAACTTTATTAGAAACTAATAAGGACGAGTAGGCATTCTTCTATTGAGCTGGAGCAGCTGCCGATACTTCAGCAACTGGTTGAACAGCAGATGGAGTTGGAGCAGCGGCGGCTGGAGCAGCAGGAGCAGCAGCATCAGCCGGTGGAGCAACACTTCCCGATCCTCGGCTCACTTCATAGATCTCCAATCCAAGTTGTCCAGCCGAAGCGAGGACGTGGAAAAGGACGAAGAGGGAGAAGAAGGCGTGTCCAGAGACGCACAAGAAGATGAAGGCACCGGCGATTGCTGGAGTGAAAACGAGAGCAGCCGCCTTTCCACGAACTTCTTGCTGCATATCAGCAGTGAGAGCCTTCTGAAGCTCTTCACGACCATCAACGTTGAGTGCAATGTTGTAGGAAGAGACGGCGACTGTTCCTCCAAGGAAAATGAAGTAGATGAGTTTGGCAAGGATGTTGCTGTCTTCGAGGGAACCGAAGAGCACCATCAAAAGCTGGAAAAGGAACTCATTTGGTTCTGAATAAGAGAAGATTCCACCAGAAACATACCTCAAACGCAGAGCAAGTGACGACAGCAGCACGAGCTGCGAAGACGTACTTGGTGAACTCATATGGCGGGATTTGATCCATTTGGAGCTGGTAGACGAGTCGAGTGAGTCGAACTGTGGGAGATCTATCGAGAGATTGATGCTCTTCCTGTCGATTCACCCTTCTTTTATGCGGTGGAAATAGGGTTAGCAGGATGAGGGACAGGTTGGGTTACTGTATGACCGGAGCGAAGGGTCGAGGGCATGTTATTCACTTTTTAGTTTTTGTGGACGTTGCTGATGTGAGAGAATGACGTTTGACCGAGCACAATATGAGGCTTGGGGGCACAATAGTTTGAAGTGTCTTGATCCGAGTTCTGCTAAAAAAGCAACGTTTTTTTGGAGTTCGAAGTTCCATATCAAGTTGGAAGATGTGGCGGAAATCTCGAAAACCTTTCGATACTGTTTTAGTAAAACTGCCAACAATTGCCTTCTGAGTGTTTTTGTTCTGAAAGACTGACCCCACCTGACCGTGCCAGACCGGTCTCGGTCGGGTTTATCACAGATTAACACGTCTAATGTATTTTCTTCGTTTCCAACCGCCTTGTTATATGTTTCTTTGATAAGTGCATTTTAAGAATTCGGATTTTCAAGCCTCGTTCCCAAGTCTAAATACACGGAGCTAGTACGGTGGAGTACCTTTCTGCCTCTTATATTCATGTTCTCATCAAATGTTAATGTTTGAAAACACAGAGATCCACATAATATTCAACAGCTCTGAAAATGACTTCTAGGACTACAGTATCATCTGAAAATGTATTTTCTCATCAGTTTTATAAAACTACTGTCGAATTCAGCTCATTTGCAAAGGAGCCACATGACGTTTCAGTTTTGTAATGAAAATTCAACGAGAGCGCATAGGCTTCCCATAAAAGATGGAATATTCAATCGACTCTCAGAACCGTATCATCTTGAAAAAGAAGAAAGCACTCTGATCACTCTCTCTATTTCCAGAAATCCCATGAAACATTCTCACAAAAAAACAAGAGAAACTGAAACAATCTCTCATTTCAAATCGAGGTCATGAGTGTTCTCCACGTGGTATTTTATATCTATTCTCACAACAAATTATCACTGTTTTTGTATTTTCCATCTCTCATTTTTCTCTTCTTCCGACCTTCTGTTCACTTGATATATCTGTGTCTCTTTTCTCTCTCATCTCGTCCAAGATGCCGTTGTAAACACGTAGTCACACAACACACAAACGAACTTGCAGAAACAAGAAATGAAGGGTCAATCTCTACTTTTCTACTCTTTCTTTCTCTTTTCGGGATTTCTTTGTGATGGGGACGAGAGTGGTCAACATGGGACAATTTATCAATTTCAAGCTGAAAACATAGATGGAAAAATGGTTTCCATGGAGAAATACAGGTAGATTTTCTCAAAATTCTGAATTATTTCGAGGCTTATAGAGATAAAGTAGTGATAATGACAAATGTAGCGTCTTACTGTGGATATACTGATTCGAATTACAATGCATTCAAAGAATTAGACGGACTGTATCGAGACAAAGGGCTTCGAGTCGCCGCATTTCCATGTAATCAATTTGGAAAGCAGGAAACCGAGAGTGAAACGAAGATTATGGATTTTGTGAAAAGTAGTTACACTTATACTCCTGATATGTACGCAAAGGTTTATTTTTCTGACATAAATCTTCAAAAGTTTGGAAATTTTAGATTGAAGTAAATGGACCCAAGACTCATCCACTTTGGAAGTTTTTGAAGAAAGAAAGAGGTTCATCAATGGCATCAGATATTCCTTGGAACTTTTCTAAATTTTTGATTGATAGGAACGGTCACGTGGTTGCCAGGTAAATCGACCAAATTGTTGTCCAACTTCAAATAGAATCAGATGATGATTGATCATGTTCCAGGTACTCGCATTCTGTTGACCCACTTGATTTGGAAGAAGAAATCAATAGACTTTTGAATGCATAAACGATCAATTCAATTCAATGTACATAATAGTGAAACTCGTGATAATTGTTGCTTTCTTATCAATAAAAACGTCGTATTTTCTGTTTTCTGCTTCATAACTTTTGACGCTTTTCGTGTACGACACTCCGTTATAACGGCATTGCGTGTTGTTTAGCTGTGCCATTTGTCAATTTTTCTCCAAACACGTGGAGTTGTTTTCAGTCTTTTTCTTAAGATTTTCTCCTGGTTTTTTCATAATTTACATGTTTCTTTTTATCTTCAGCTTTTTCGGTCTATATTCAAAGTGACTTCTATTCAGAATGGCTCCAAAGCAGCGTATGGCCGTCGCTAACAAGCAGTTCAGCAAGAACGTCACTCAACGGGGAAATGTACCGAAGGGAAACGTTAGTTTTCAGTTATCTTCATAAACTCATTAGAACGTACAGTTTTGTCGAATGGGAACTGGATAAAATTGAGGAATAGGACTTCAGTCAGAGTGAAACCTTTTTATGAATCAAATAGTTAAATAAACGTAACAAATAGTGTTTCATAAAGGTATAAAATATATGACGCCCAAGTTAAATATTTATATTGTTATAACTTTCTGATCAGTTATTGATTAAGACATGAAAATATAGGACATGGTTTCGAGAAATGAAATAAAGAGGTCATATAAAATTTCAGCTTCAAATCATTATCTCTTTTTTAACTTGATCAATCGATTTTTTCAGAAGGCCACTGAATCCAAACTCCCAACCTCCCAATGGCTCATCGGTCTCTTCATTTTCGTTGTTTGCGGTTCCGGTGAGTAATACATTCTGATCTGCTCATACACCCAAAAAACAAACATTCCTTTCAGCCATCTTCGAAGTGATCCGTTACATCAAAGCTTAAGTGAATCTCCGGTCAACCATTCGCCCACACATTCATTCCAATTTCCCTTCCTCTTCATGTAAAGTTTTAATTAATGAATGGCAAATAATTTATCATAAAAATTGTATATTACAAATCGACTGCACATATCAAAGTGATGCTTGAAAGTGGTAAACATTGAGAAGAGGTTCTTAGAAAACACCCATAACGCACTAGAGATCATAATAATTAAAGTATGATGAGGTTAAAATGATCCAGGCAATAACTTCGCCGGAACATGCAATATCCTGTACGAATAGATAGCTCCTTTTAACAATATGTAAATTTCAACAGTATTAAATAGGCACACAGTAAACATCATCGTAAAAAACCCTATAAAACCGGGAGGTAATCATTTGAAAACGGGAAAATACATGACTAGGGAAACACTTTAAAAGCGCAAAATTGATCACAATCAGGGAGTAACAGGATCATCACAGTTTCTTTCAAGTACAGGCGGAGTGTCATCATCGTGATCTTGATATATATCTTCACGTGCTGCTTCAGGGATAGACACAGGGCTCGGACCTTGCTCTGCTTCAGCATCTTTGCTACCACCCGGAGACACGTTGACACTTTCAACATCAAGCATTTGGTTGAAACAGGCATCAGCAGGGATCAAATCAAAAACTCGTAACATGTGCATATTTTCAGACGTCTTGATGGAGTGAATCTGTAAATTGAGATTTAAATTTATATCAACTACTGGATAGCTGTTTATATTGTTCAAAAACCTTCTTATATAAAGAAGAGTTTTCGGAAAGCTAACTCACCTTAATAGCTGCAACGATCATGAATAAATCAGCCATTCTTATTTCTGGATCATGTTCAGGAGCCATTTCATCCTCGTAGTACATATAGACATCATGAATCAGCTGATCACGAACACCCTTCAGGAACTTTCGTGTACTCTCGTGTATTCCATATATACCGGGATCTAATAAAACGAGGCCAAGTAGTACGGTCAGCTCGGTCTCTGTCACATTGATCTTCTTCATTTTCTCTCCAATTGTATCCATTGCATGTGTGAATGATGGTAGAAAGAGACTGGAAATTAAACTATATTTTTTGCAGCAAATGAGTTCATGCCAATTCTTACTTCGTTGTCGTTTCATAGTCCAGTTTCAGATCTTTCAATGCCCCATTATCGAAATATTTGGCTGGATCATTGAAGTCGATATACGTATTGTTGGGCATCACAAACCACCGTTTCTCGAGACCACCATGGCGCCAAGTGAGATATGGCTCTTCAACAGATTGTCTCATTATCACAAAGTTTCGATAAACTTTTAATTTTTCGACGATGGGAAGTGGATCTAAGTATCTATTGCGATTCATGAAATCAGCTGCCAATCTTGGTTCGATTTTCCATAAATGAAACATACAATTCGAGAAATCGGTGAGCTCGGAGAGAGACTGCTAAATAAATACAAATTCAGGCTAGCAAAACGAACAAAATCAACTTACATTTTCTATTCCTGATGGTTTTCGAAACCAATCACCAAGGCATCCAGCATAAAATAATTGTCGTTGTTCTGTCAGAAAGTTTTGGCGACAAATTAGCTCATGAAGTACTGATTTCTGTCCACATGCAGGATTGAAACATGGCGTATGTTGCACCCGACTTGTACTTGGAACTCTGGACATCCTCGATGGTGGAGTAGCATTCAATGGCGGACCTGCTGATGTGCTTGGTTCACTGATCGTTGATATTTTTGCTGGTGGTTGTTCATAATCATCTGGACTCAGTTCTCGTTTCACTCCTGCCGAATACTTTCCAATTGCATCTCGACGGTGTTGAACAGCTAAAATAACATGATCATTGCTGAGCAGGACGAAAAGATCAAACAACTCACAGTTTTTGTCCATTCCTGATGTGATACATTTCCGAAATCGACACGCTCTGCACTTTTGACCAGCGGATCCATCTGAAGTAATTTGACTTTTTTCTTTGAAAATAAACATTTTCAATTCAGAGATCAAACTTACAAATTTGATATCACAAACCACGAAATAGTGAATTTTGAAGTACATTCTCGCGGCCGAGCCAAGAATAGACTCTTTCTTTCTTTTGTTTGGCTATTTTCGGTACGGAAGTTATTGAGAAAGTACAACAATTGAAGAAAGAGGAAAACATACCTTTTACTACTGTACAATTGCCTCCTTTTGTACAAGAATAGTCTTTGTTTAGAACAACTGTTCGTCGGAAGAAAGCCGAACATGCTGCACATGCGTCTACTCCGAAGTGAATCCCAGTAGAATCAGTACCACATATCGCGCAAGCTGGTACCTGAACCGGACTCTTTAAGAAGTAAGAAACACTGTCGCAGACAATTTGCACTTACCGCTCTTCGATCACTCATTGCTGGTGTGCCAGGCTGCGAATTCGATGAGCTGCTGGGCTCGTGTTTGGCTGCAAAACGTAGACGTCGGGAACTGATAAGAAATAGCAGGTAGACAGACTTACCGATTTTGAACAGTCCAGGTGGTGACGGTTTCTGGCTCATGTCCATTGCTGCGTAGACGTCATTTGAAGCGGTCATGAAGTCTAGAAGACGGGCCACATCCATTTTAGGATCATAGGAAACGTATTTAGAACACAGACAGCCGTTTGTCAAATCGACATAGACAGTAATAGATCAGTGTGTTTCGCCCAAAAATTATGGTGATGGTTGTGATGATGATGATGACGATGATGATGATGATGGTGGTGGTATAGTAGTATGTCGAGAAAGTATATGTATAGAGACTGAGAGACAGAGGAAGCGAGAGAGAGAATGAACGGGAAAGAGGGTGGCATCAGCGGGAGTGAAAGAAGGGAGCGAATCATAGACGCAGCAAGTTGGGAATTCTGTTATTTTGCTCTCAGACATACGGCCGAGCATTAAACAAACTGTGATCGGTTGTGCAAACAGCCGTAGGCGCGCAAGGGTGATACAAAGACAGAGGCATTGTCAAGGAGAGGTAGAAGTGAAACAGAATTGAGATGAATTAGAAATTAGATGGTAAAAGAGAAGAACGAGAAGAGAGACAAAATGACATCACGGGCATAGAAAAGACACTAGAGTACGATACGAGAATAACCTATAAAAGAAGAGGAAACAAGAGAAACAGACATCTGTGGAAAAAGAAAATGAGAGTTTGTAGTGTAGGTGGGTGATCGATGTAATATCATCGAACTATCATGGGATTTCGCTAGACTGAACTGGTGTAATTTTTCTCGCGGAGCCAATGTCTCACGGATTATCACAACGAGAGAATAAGAAATATGTGCTTGAACATCGTTTCACTAGAGATCATTTGCTTCCGGAGGTTTAATATGTTTTGCACTTGCAATATGTCTATTAATCAAGAAATACCTATAAGACCACAAAAAAAAGAAGCCGATGTGTTATGATCTGGCTCATAACAAGAAGAACTCCACGTCTGGCTCAACAAAAAAGAAGAAGAGATGAGATATTATTTCTGACGCTGTTCTTTGCTTTCTGAGCATTTTGCTGATCATTGTGCAGGTGGTCAGACTGACCCAAAAATATATATTTTTCGTTTTTTTTGTAGTTTTTATTTCTGAAATATTTTGTCGATATTTCGGGAGAGTAGGAGGTTGAGTTTTTGCTTAGAACCAATGTTTATACAGTAAATAAATCACCATCATCATCATAATTATCATCATCAACATTTTTAACATTCTCGAAATTCCAAAACGTTTGTTATCAAAAATAATAATAAAAACTTACGACTTGGAAAGTACTGTAATTGATGCGGATGTTGCATTGCATGTTGCTGTAAAGTATCCATGGAGTATTTTCTGTCCATCGACTGTTGCTGCTGCTGTTGTTGTTGTTGCCTCTGTTGGTGCTGATCTACCGTCGTGCCATGACCTGATGGCATGAAAGGGGCGGCCGGCTTCGATGTCTGCTGCTGTTGTTGTGATGTAGATGGTTCGGAGCACGAAGATGATGATGGGTTTGTCGGTGAGCCCACCGCTCTGAAAAACAAAAAATTATATTATAGAATTGAATAAATTGAAAAACGATCTTGAAAGATCTAAATGAAAGGATGAAACACCACGTGGAGTGTCTCTAAAGAACAAGGATTTACAGGAAAACTGAATTGATCAATCTTTCGAAGGATCAATGAAGCGCAGGTTCTCTTTAAAATTTTCTGGATGTGAAATCGCTACAAACTGAGTTAATTTATCAATTGGGCTTTATTATGCTTTTAAAACAAATATTTCTCATATAGTAGGAAAAAGAGAACGTTTATAGCATTATCCGAAAGAAAAACAACATGTAAACGCATGGATGAAAAGACAATGGTCATTTGCAAAGAACTTAAAACTTGTTCATCGTTGCATCTTTTTCTTCACAACACGAAAATCCTTCTTCGGTGTCGGGATGGAAAACTACGCAAGAAGGACATCTAATCAACGAATACGATCTCTCAGATTCCGTAAACTCAAACATTTACGAAGGTACCAACTAATAGTGAGAAAGGAATCAGAAATCAAAAAATCAGAGAAAAGTCTCAAAAACTCCAAACTAAAAAAAAAGGAGGCGGAATAATGAGGAGAAGCCGCAGCTGAAACAAGAGATTTTGAGCCGGAATAAAAAGAGGAAGAAGACCGATGAGAGTCAGGGTGGTAGGAAAACTGGAGGAATAGGGACTAGAATTGTTTGAAATCCGAAGCGAGCTTTTTTCAAGATGATGAGAAAGCATACGTGAAGAGGGAAAAAGATAGAGACCCAGGCGTATTCAGCATCACACGTACTCGTTGCCGACGTCGTTTTGGTGGCGACACGCATGTGTTTCTCTCCTCTTTTTCTTTTCTCCTTCTATTTTCAAGCGGTCAGCAGTTGGGTTTTTTATGCAGAAAAGTTGCGATGAATTGGGAGGCGGAGGACACCCAGGAAAAATATGAATTTTGTAAAAGGGAAAAGAAAAGAAAAGAGGCTCCGCTTCCTAGCAACTCTCCGCGTTGCTACCGAATCTTTTTTCGCCTTTTCGGTCTCGTCACTTTATTTGATTCTATCTCTATCGCGTGGGGTCGAAACGAGGACAAGGACTAGTGATTCAAATGCAAATTGGCTTCGCGAGAGAAGAGATTTGAAAAGAAAAGGGGAGGGTGGTGGACTTGTGAACAGGTTCTTTTATAGTGAAGGTGAAAAGGTTATTCCATTCGTGTTCTGGTCACTAAATTATATGGAAAGAGCCGCGAGTTCACAACACTGGGTGCCTGGCAGAGCTTGGGAGATCTTGAAAGTACCAAGCACTTTATTTCACCAATGATGTGTTTTCAAGTAATATCTAGTTACAGAACACAAATTTATTTGCGGTTTAACCAAAACACAATCGTCATGTAGGTGTAGTATGTCATCAAAATAAACTTTGAAAAATCACAATAATGATCCGGTAAGTCGGGGTGTTTGAAGATTTAAAATTGGCAGGTTTTGGTGGTCACCGAACCGGAACTCTCTCCCGTTCGCCTCTAAGCCTTCATTATCTATCCGAAAGAGGCATAAAGAAAATAAAGTAAAATGCGACTCTACTATACTCTGAAGTTAAGATGTTCATTGTATCATCACATGGTTGAGGTGAATCGAAAAATGAGAAATTAAACGAAAACTTTTTCACCGAAAAAGACGAAATTTTTCTTTCACTGTCACTTCTCTCTTCCTCTTTCGGTGATCTGTCAGGGCGACAAGGTGGAAAACGAGGGATTGACAAACATTCGGACGCCGCGAGGAAAAAGAGGAGAGTCCGTGAATACTTATTAGTTTGTAGGAGGTCAGCGAAGAAAAAAGACAATGACGTTGATCTTTGTACTCAAACATCAACTCTTCTTTTCCGAAAGTCTGTATATATTCACATTGGAGCATTAACAATCTCTATGTAGTGTTAACACGAACTGATAAGACTAGGTCATCGTTTTTCTCTTAAAATAAATGTTGCGAAAAAGGTTTCCCGTCAACTGAACTTTTTGGTCTAGCAACACGGAAAATCAGTGATAAGAAATTAGTCTTTCACTACTGTCTCTCACTACCGTAGTCCGTGGCGTTCGTAATCTTTGTAGCTAATTCGTTGCTGAACTCAATTAATACGTCATGGTGATTATACAGAAGAACAGTTCGGAGACACCATCGAAACAACGAACATTTTATGACCAGTCGGATTCAATTTGAATAAATTCGGCGCCCGATTGGCACTAGGCCAACTACCAACCTATAAGCGAAAAACATGTGTCAATAAAGAAAGAGTGTTGACCAACTTTTTGTTCGAACGAGAGCTCCCGCTACTATAATAATATTTTTCGGAGAGAACCTTAGCTTTTCGCATTTTTCTCTCTTGTTTGGAAGAGCGTATCGGGAATAACAAGAACGTTCTGACATTAAATCAGGTAATCGAGGTCAACAGCGATGTAAACTGAAATTATATTTCCAAGTTTTTGCAGGGACTGAAACCGCAAAACTGCTGATAAACCGGAAACTTTCGGTGCTGGTGTAGATGCTGACGCACACTTGTATACAACAGTTTATACAAGCACGTGGCACTATTCGGGATGTTTTAAGTGTGTGGTTGTGAGTGTGTAGGAGTGGGGGAGAAAGAAGACAGGAAAACGAAGAAAAAAAGTAAAATGATACACTGAACCTTTGAACTTTGTGTGTGCAGAGGAGGACTCATTGAAGCGAAGGTTCACATGAAGTCTAGGAATTGAAAAGAAGGAAAAGAAGCCTAAGAAAAAAAGAAGAAAGAGCTCCATAATAAAAGGAGAAGGGGAACAAGAGTAGGCAGTAAAACTAGACTTTTCCTAGGGCACCTGCAACATTTTGGCGGATGAATGTGAGCTTAACGGAGAAATGAGAGCGGGACTCGAGCTCGGGAGGAACGTATTATAAAAGAGGGTAATATTTTAGGGCGGTACCCTCTGACCCCTCTTCTCTCATAATAGGTTCCCTTTGATGAGCATCTGCCATTCGGCTGGCTCCAATGTTGTTTCGATGGTCACAATGATCATGAAAAATGATGAAGGACTTCAAAGCTTAGGATAATTTCGAACATCAGCACAAACCAGAATAATCCTTTTTTCATTCATTAGTCTGCGACTCACATCATCTCGTTACTTTTTTCCTCTACTATTTACCTTGTATTCTATAAAAATCGGAAAGCTCGTGGAGGCTTGGATTTCCTTTTTTAAAAGCGAGCAAACGCACTTTGCACCTTTCCTCCCACACTCTCATTTCTCTGGACACCACTACTCATGTGTCATGCAACATACGGATCTTTGTTTCAATGCTCTTTTTCTCTCTTTTACTTTCGTTTCCGCTAACAGACATGGCTAAAGTCTCTAGATTTAATACCAAGGCAACAACGAAATAATAAATGAAAACCAGGGCACTTTGTTCTTTGATTTTCATTCTTTATGTTTTCAGACTATTACGAAAGAAAGATCAGAGTATTATTCTTAGAAGTAGTACTCGTTCATTTGATTAATGATCAGACACTGCATGAAACTTCATTACTCAGTAAGCACTATTGAGCTCATTTTGGTTTCTAGCAGAAATCAGAAGTGCAGTCTGAATCAAAGCACAAGTCTAGACTTGAATGTAGCCAGCACGTTGGAAATAGCTCAGGAGACGAAGAGATTCAGACGACAGAAAACTAGTTCAAAAAAGAACTCCCTCTTCAAAACGACTTACGGGAATAAGTTGAGGTTATCCAGCCTGGCGAATTGGAGCAGCAGTTCCGGTGGCAGAGTCGTGAAAGATCCGAGCGAAGCGAGCCCTGTAATCTAGTCATTTTTGTATACTTTTAATTTAAACCATACATTGTTTATGTTGAAAAAAACTATTTTTATAATTCACGCGGCGTGTTTGCACTCAAATCCCAGACAATAACAATCTACCGTAACCTACCGATCTGAGGAGTAATATTTGCTGCAGCGGCGCTTACGGCAGTCATTGCTGTCGGTGATTTTCTGGAGGCCACCGAACCAACGATCGGGTTCAAATTCTGGATATCTCGTGAAGCGGTCGTTGATGTCGTTTGTGTCGAAAGAATCCCACGAGCGAAATTTATGAGATCGACTTGTGATTTTAACTGAAATTTTAAAAACTTGAAGTGATAGAGAATAAGAAAGGAAACGAACCTGGGGCATTCCAATCTGCCACACCGACGATGCTGCTGAAGTCGTCGCTGTGGGCTCGTGTACTGGCGGCATTCCATAGAAGATATCTGAAAATAGAAACATTTAGAGAATGCATGATAGAATAAAAAATGATTAAGTTTTACGAAGAAGATGAAAAGGCAGTACAAATCGAGTTCTTAAGTCGAGACAGCGCAATGGGAGGGGCGGAGTCCTCAACCACTGGGCCCCTTTGTAATAAGAGCACCGCGCGGTGAGCTGAGTTTCTCGACGCGTGAATGCGATTTGGTTGGCTTCTAGGCTGGGTGGCGGATTGGAATAAATGGTCAACTTGCGGAAATGGGCGGTTTTTGGACACGTGAAAGATCAGCAGCAGGCGGGCGCTCGAACGAGAAATCGAATGCGCCAATCTAATGGATTCTATATAATATGAGAAGTTGTGACGACACCCGGTGAATCCAAGAAGACACAATCTAAGAAAACAACTTTTGCTTTTTAGACGATTTCTTTCTTTTTTTTTTATAATTTCTTTCAAATGATTTCTTCATATGTTCGTTCGATTCTTCGGAACCTTTTTTTAAAAGAGACCTAACGTTACGCCTTAACAAATCCGTGCGCCAGTCTCAAAACGAGTTATTTCATACAAAAACATTTGAAATTTATCAAACTGTTTTTGAAACTGACCAAAAAAATGATGGATTTCGAAAATGTGAATTTGTGCTTTATTTGAAGGTTTTCCATCTTTTCATTTTCTTCTTTATGCGATTCAAGTCTCGATCAATGAAAAAAGTTAAAATGGGCGGAGTCAGCGACAGCAACCACCGCGCGAATTTTCTACCGTACTTCTTCATAAAGTTTCCGGCTTTTCTGAAAGGCGTTCATGAATAATGCCGAAAAAGTTTATTAAATTTGCTTGAGAAATATTCAGTTTTTTTTTTCTGCAAATGGATTGGGAAATGTACTACATCATAAAAAGGTTGCAATATATTGAAAGATTTATTAAAATTGGTTCATGACCTTCCCACCAGCTGGTTGGATGGTAAAAGAAAATCGACAAAGAAATCCGTGCATTATCGCCGCGGATCGGCCGATATTCATTTTACTCCAGCTAATCATACAAAAATGCGGAAAATTATTCGCTGTCACGAGGGAGTTGTACAGTCCGTTTCAATGCTCATTGAGCACATATGAGGACTCAAGCTCTTCGACAACGGAATCATTTATGTGTTCAGCTTTGTTTTCACACAGAAAAGCAGACTACATTTTAGCAGATTCTATTACGGGCCTATTTACAAAATATTGTGTAAGTTTCTGTTTTCAGTTTTTGAATTTCTGAGTTTTTGAATTTTGATATTATTTTCCTGCGGTAAATAATTAGTTAATAAAATGGCATAGTAGAAAACGTATTCAGCTGTTCATCTTTTGGTTTTTAGAATTTCAGAGTTTGAAACGTTGAGCTCCGAAGAGAATAAACGTAAAAATGAACGTTTGAGACCAAATATAATCGAATGAAACAACATGAATACGACAGTGTTCATATTGTTTTTATATGGTACTGTAGAAAGAAACTAGAATCAAAAATAAGAGACAAACGGGTGGTAGAAGATGGTTTTGTATGCGAAACGAAGTGACGAATCAAATAAAAAAACAAAAGGCGGCGTTGTCCGACTGTATACGGAGGCAAAAATGTGACAAACCGAACCCGAAAGATGCTTCTGATTGGGAAAGAAATGGCGAAAGAAAAATTATGGAGTCTTCAGAATGATCCTTTGAAAATTCACGGAAGAAGAGATTTGGCTATGCGATACCGGGAGGATTCGGTTTTTCGGTGTTTGAAATATTGAACTGTATTAGTGAGAAGCGTTTGAAGAAGCATGGAGATATGCAAAACGAATAGACAAGCATCAAGATGCGAAAATCGGTCAGTGAATCGAAGATCGTAGGAATAAAAAAGTTGCATGGGGAGGAAAAAAGATGGAGAAGAGGAAGAATTCTAAAAGACCAGATGACAAACTAAAATGGTTAATTATTAAATTCACAAGAAAACGAAGAAAAAAGTGTCCGTTTGTAGTCTAGAAACTACTCGAAGAAAGATATATACGGTGTGATCTTTTAGAAGATAACCTACGGGCAATAATGCTTTTTTCTAGTATACAGTTGACGCTTTCTTTACAGATTCCAATTAGATTTGGTTTTGAAATTCATAGAAACAACAAAAGAAGAGAATAATTTATAAAAATCGAGAATGCATTGTTCCACAAAACGTTTATAAAAGGTCATTACTGTAGCGGTGGCATAAGAATTTTCAGATTCAATTTCAATTTTTAGCCAGATTCAAAAAATGGTGGCCTAATATCAGTGATAATATAGAAACATAACTAAACAGTGACCCTGCTAAACTGTGGAAATTTCGAAGTGATCAGAGTAGCAGCTTTCCTATTCTCCGAAATACGAAAACTTCATTTCTATTGGACTGTATGGACTGTAATGATGTTTGAATATCTCGGAAAGGTGCTACAAAACACGGAAAATAGCGAGAAAAAGTGCAAGTACAGCTGAAGAAACAAAGAAGGATACGTCGGAAGATGATGTAGAATGTCTGGATTTCCGAGAGGGCAGGTAGATAAAGTATTTTGATTAAAAAGAAAAGTCTGCGAAGTTATGAATATTCTTCCGACTGTTTACACTTTGTTTCCAGAAATAAGAAGAGAGAAAAAGAGAAAGAGAAAGAGAGGAAGATAAGATATGATCTAATACGGTTTCCCCCGAAAAGTTGTCATGAACGGAGTTCCCTCCTCGTGTATTCATATATTCCATCTTCTTCTTCTTCTCCTTCTTCTTTGTAAAGTTTAGATTGTATCAAGTAGAACGAATCGATTGAAAAAATGTGGAAGAAGTAGAACCATCATGTTCTAGAAAGTGGCGAAGCAGTTACAAATCGTGTAATTTAAAGCGAAAAAAGACAGAAGCTGATGAAAGATGATGTCTAGGAAATAGTCATTTTGAGTTGATGAAGCAGTGAAAATTTCTATTTCAGAAAAAAAGAAGAAGAATATGCACTCAACAACCCGAACCAGTCTAAACGGTGTCATTTCATATTAATCCAGAATCCACTAGTGATCCATTTCATCGAAAATCATCTGGGAACCGAAGTAAAAGCTTTGAAAGACTTTTAGTTAAAAGCTTCTAAAACTTCGCCATTTTCATGAAAACTTTCGAACTGTCCAAAACATTTTTCGAAAAAAAGGAATTTTTGTTTTACTTACAAGGATTTTCAGTCGGGCAATCATTCCAGGTCATCAAGCTTTGATTGTACATCTTCAGAATTTGAAAGAATAATAATTTAGTTTCAAATCGATAAAGTACAAATCACAAAAGAACACAATTTTCATTTTCTTCTTCTTTTGATATCATTCAATAGGTGGATCATATCAATGAGTAGGTCAAAAAGTGATACTGTACTACGACTACCGTACTATCCAACAAAAAATTCCATCCGAGACAGACAATTCTAGGCCACCAGAAGAAGAAAAAGAGTCAGAAAATGATAAATGATACAAGACAAGAAGCGTAAAAGGTCACATCAAATCGTCACTCAACGAAACAATTCTCCCGTGGTCACTTCTTTTTTCTCTCGTTTATCTCGATTTTCCGATGAATCAAAAATCTGCGAAAATCACTTTACAATCACATATAGACACAGTTCGTTTTGCAAAACGGAGAAAAGTTGGGCAAAAAAAAAGGAGAAGGCGACAATCGACCTGATTAGAAACGAAATGAAGTAGGGGAAAAAGGGGAGTTGAAATTGATAGAGAGTCGAAAAGAGTTGAAAAAGAAACACGGTATTATAACCCAGAGCGATTGCCTTCTTTCTCCTCAATAACGAGGTAAAAAGACCTTCATTCGCCTCACGTCAAGGTAACAGAACAGATGAAGGAATATGATAAGGGAAGGGGCTAAAGAAAGGTCCTGTTGGTCTTTTCTATCCAGACGATGACGTTCATTTCCCCTCCTCCTTAAAAATCTTTTCCTTAGAACACTGATCTCAAGATTCGATAGCTTCTCCCTCCCCTCCCAAGACATTTCTTACTATACACGCCGTTGTTTCGATGCGCATCTTTTGAGACAAAACAGGTTATGAATGTTCTTACTGGGGAGCGTGGTTGCAAATGATTGCTTCGAAAGTACATTGAACAGGATGATTGACTCTGTATTTGGTTTGTTCCATATACCAACCAACATTTTTTCGGTTTTATTTGTTCTGATTGCTTCGATGAGTGTTGCGAAACGATGCAGATATTGAGAGATTTGTGTTGTTAGAGTTTGAAAAAATTTTGTCTTTATCGAAACACGAGGGAACGGCTACTATGACATCGATTCTCATTGGTGAGCTATGGGAGTATTACTGTAGTGATCAATATGGATACTGTTTATAGAAAACACTTTGTGGTCAAGAGTATTTTAAGACAACAAAACAAGAAAACGAGATCAAAAAGTGACGTTGGCTATGAGAAACAATGAGTGGTCAGGAACTTGAACACTTCATCTTCGAACTCAAAGTACAGTAATCTAGGTCTATATAAATAAGAAAAGTTTATCTGAAATAACGAATCAACCATTTCGAGACATTCCTTGAGAACATGATCCGGAATATCTCGGCTACAAAAACTGATCCGTGGACCTGATTGAACTCTAAATAGTGCAAAAGTACTTTCAAATTTCGATATGATTTTTTGGGTGCGATTCTCTTCTTTTATCTAAGCGATCATCTATAAACATCACCTTTCGAAAGAATCTTCTGTCTAGATCGGTATATTCTAGACATTCGGAAGAAAAAAAGAAGTGACATTGACAAAGATTGAAGAAAAAATAAGCACTGCAGACTACTGTATCATGAAGACATCCGTTTGTCAAATGAGTGTATCATTGTTATTACACCTGTCAGAGTGTCAGTTTGTTCGACAAATGGAACAGTAAATGAAATGGAAATTGAGTCAGCTATACTTGGATTGATAATAAGACATCGAAAATTCGAAACTTCTAAAAAATCCGAAATTCCGATAATCGACGAGGAAGTTGAAACCGAATATCCTTCGGGTAAAAAACTTTATAGAAGATCAGATAGACAAAGAATTCCGATTCAATTCCAAATAATGAAACAACTATTGTTCTTTGAAAATAAACTCAAGGATCGGGATATTCTTACGGGTATTCTAAAATGTGGGGCGGAGGAATAGGCTCCACACAGATTTATTTTACAATCCTCTGTTTTCTTAAGTGGCACCCAGTCAATCGGAGTTGCCGTACTATTAGAGAAATGTGTTTTAATAACTCGTACTTTGTTAGGTACATAAGCCATTCAACTCATAGTCAGCTTTTTTCTTCCCGTATTGTAGTATCCGTTGTCTATAGGAATTCCCCGACTGGTCGATCTCCTAAGGATAACGGTTGTTTTACGGAAAACTGAAGATTTTACAAGATCAGTTCCAAAAATTAGTTCTAGTCTACATTCCTTTCTTTTTTGAGTCCGCCTAGTCCATTCTGATTAGCTGGAAGTATACTTTACACCTCTTTGATAACTTCTGATTTTATTTGATAACATTATAACTCTGCCCATATTCCAAAATTTTTCTGAAACTCAATCATTAGGTCACAGAATTTGCAGGAGGAAAGGTCAAAAGTTCTGCACCATCTGATGCGTTTTTCTTTGTCAATCCATCACCTCTCTTCCGAGAATCTCTCCCCTCTCATTATTCTTGTCCTTTGATGTCTACAATCGGATTTCGTAACGAGATATCGGACTTCGGCCAGTTAGATACGACAACGACGTCTTTTAAAATCGAGAAGAAAAAATCACAACGAGGAGAAGAAGAAGTATGAGGAATTACAAAGAGGGTGAAGATCATTCAGGATTCGAAAGAAGCAGGGATACACATAAACAATCATTGATTAAGTTAATTGGGTTCAGAGAAACAACGAATCGAAACGAAAGTTGTCAATCGATTTGGGGATATTCTTATGAAATTGAACTGCTTGAACTTTTAGAAAACTTTACAGTTATTCCAAAGATCAATTGAAAATGTAGAGTCTATTCAAGATGAGCATTTGAAAACAGATACATCAATACTCGAATCGAAAAACAAATATAGACAGTTTCAATTTACAATAGTAAAGATCACTCACAGTCCGATACTACTACTACTATTACTCATGTCGAAATTTGAATTACAAAAGAAAAAAGAGGAAACTACACGGAAAACTAGTGGGTGAAACTTGAATATTTGTATCGATGCAGAGATTAAAAACAACACATGACACACATGGTATAAAAGCTAGAAACATAGAGAACATACAGTACAAAGTGGAACTTTGAGGGTGTGGCATGATGTCACCGACTTATGAGTATTCCCCTAGACAGTTACACCCAATTAGTGTAAACAAGCTCAACAAATCTCGAGAACTCGGGGGAGGTCCAATGAAGCCTTGTTCAACGTACTCAAAATATAGAAATGATTGGAAAAATCAGATTTCTAAGTTCAAAATCGAAAAAACCTTTATGACGTAGTGGACACCTTCAGACTAGCACCCAGACATTTCACTTTGCTGATCATGAAAATTTGCAAAGAGTCAGAAAACCAAATAATATAAATCCTAGAACGGGGGAATATATTCGTTCACTATTTTTCTCAGTGAATGATTTCAAAGAGCTCAAAAACTTTTAGAAAATCTATTCAACTCCATGAATGCCTCGTAAATAACTTCTGACTGAAAATCTGCTGTTGTGATGTTTCAAACATTGAAACACACACTATTCCACCACGTCAGAAACAAAAAAAAGAATAAATGTGCGGAGAAAAAAGAATTGAGAAGAAATTATCACCTGATGAAACAATTTACTTGAGCATAATCAGTAAAATACTCGGAATGAACTTATCATACGAGAGACATGAAAAGTTGATCTATATGGAACATTTTTGAATAAAAACGAAGAAGAAAAAAGAAAGAAAATTAATCAAATCATGTCAGATCGGATATGTATTACTCGACATTTTGAATGTGTTTTAATCAATTCTGAAAATTCAAAAAACGCTAGATTATAGTCTCAGTGTAGTCTTTGATGGTGGTATTGAGTTGAGCCGAAAATTAACAAAAAGAAGAAAGAGTTTCAGATAAATTTCAGAGTTCTAATAAGATTAGAGAGACAGCAACGAAACAACTTTTTTCCAGCACATTAATAATATCGAAAAACGAGAAATTCTGCATAGGAAATGATCAAATCAAAGATAAGAAAACGCTGTGAGAAAATATAAAAATATCAAGACCTTATATAGTTCTGAATATGTGAACTTCCTTAGTCTACGTCTATTTCAAATTGATCTTTCATTTACATCGACACCATTTCTTTTCTGAAAGATCATGCTATAATGTAGGAGTCTTTTTCGTGTTTTCTGCTCACCCTCTCCCTCTAATTTCAATCAAATTTCAGCATAGACAATGTTCTTTCAATACCAATGAAACCAGACAAGAATAGCAGATTTTACGTCAGAAAGTTACTGGAAAGTCATCTCTGAAAAGAGCAAAAAAGTGCTTGGTTCAAAAATCAATTTGCTCGTAAAATCATCATGACCATCAATACAGAATTGAGAACAATCTATTTCAAGTTCTTTTTCTTCCCATTTTACTGATAAAATTATCACGAGAAGCGGAAGAAGAAGACGAAATTCAACTGAAAATGAAGAGAGAGCACGCTATAAACGTTTGATTTGTCTCACTCCGTTCTAAAGAACATTTTGGGTCAAAAGTACATTTAGAAGGGGGGTTTTGGAATGAAAACTTACATGCAAAGAACGTTGTGAATATTCCCATTTTTCGCGTTTTTCACATTTCAGATTTTAGATTTGAAATAGTAAAATAGAGGTCGACGATTATAGGTTTTTAACCAATTGCTATCAATTAAGTTAATTATAATTGTTTATGCACTGAAATCTTTGATAACAAAAAAAAGAGAAAAGAGGTGGGTTAACAAGAAAATTAACGAGGAAGTGAATGAGCCAATTGACAGGTTTCAATCCAAATGAAAAAGTTATTAGTTTGATCAAACATTTTTTGATCGACTTTTTGTTACATTTTGAATCATATCAGTGATAAAGGTTAAGCAAATTTGACTGCCATTTTGCAAAAAATGTCACAATCTATCATAGTTTGTAGTCCTCTCTTCGCAATCCCAAGAAACTCACGCATCTTTTTTCCTCGGTCTGGTCTTGCGAGCGTCCCCTTCGTAACTGCTATGGGGAGGCCTACTCCAATGACGCATGTGGTGTCGAGGTTGTGTGCTAGACCGAGAGAAAGTTGCCCACAAGTTCGCCCCCCACCCGCTGCTGTGACGATAAACCTTACCTACTATGACAAAAACAATGGTTAGACGTTACTCGTACTGTCTGAGCAGTTTTGCTATTTTGCTCAAAAGAGGGAATAACACAAAGGTTCAATGTTCACACAGAGTGGGAGAGCCGAGCCGGCACATTGTTTAGGAAAGGAACAGTTTGCCTGGCGGATTGGTGTGTGGTCATTGAAATTGATCTACGAACGGAAATCATCACGGGAATCTGGACGATAAAGCGATTCGGCGTATAAGAAAAGAAGACTTCCCGAAAACGTGCCTCCGTATTTTGTATCTTTTGTAGTCATAGATATGTACGTCATAGTTTTATCTGATTTGGAATGGCATCTGAAAAGTTTGAAAACAGAACGATCTGGTCGAGTGTAATTCACTTTCAGAGAATGAAAAAACTTTATAAGCATCCATAGTATTCGTGAAAAAAATCTTTAAAATATGATATGAATCGTAACGGATTCGAAATGAAAAATGTTCAAACCTGTTAAGTTCAAATGATGAGTAGTTGGAAGAAGGGTTTTCGGAGATTTCAAAAAAGATATAGTAGTCAGTTTCTTCCTTTTCTTCCCATTTCAAGCAATAGAAAAACAAGGGAACAAAGAAACGAGAAAAATCGAAAGTGATTACGTAGAAGAGGAGTGGATCGGATAATATCTCGGAGGGACGAAAACGTCACGCGAGGCAGAAGAACATGAGGAGAAAAAATCAATTTAGGTCATCATAATTTAGTCTAGTTTAGTTAGGAATGCTACCTGGTAGTTGCTGAAAGTACACCACTCTGTTATCGGTTACCTAAATGTGACTCTTCTGTAAATGTGTCAGACTATGTTTGCTATGTTTGAAGAATGAATACGAGATCTTGTTGCATGTAAATCGACAAAGGTAACACAACTGGGAAGTTACCGTAATCCCAATAAAAACAATGTGATTCAACACAAATTTTGAATTTGCGAATCTTGAGTATCTCCAAAGTAACCATTCAAGTCAATCTTTATTTTTTCAAGTTTCCACATCGAAACAAACATTTAAGTGTAACCAAACTGTGTCATCTCATTCACTATTTTTTCCAGTCATTTTTCATTACATTCAGAACATTTTCTCCCTGCAAACCATATCTATATAGATCTTTTCACACCAAAACTGCTTCATTTCTTCCAGATGTTCATCATTTCGATTGACTCCAGAGAAACAGAGAGAAACCTGTTTCCTGGTTGAGTGACCCCTTCCTCTTTCATCCGTAGCCCATAAAGACGTGACAAATGAAATACCTGAATACAAAGGGATATGATCACGAACATTTCCGAATTCCTCATTGATTTGAATACATCGAGAAAAGATGGTTGTTTAGTAGGGGTAAAGAAGTTATAAACTACACTGTATTCAAAATTTAGTTTCAGATATTTGATATCAGTGGTAATGATGACATTTTCTTAGGAATACAGTACCAACTGGAAGACATAAGTTTTTTTAAAAAAATTTCGAGTTGAAATGGTAAAATTGGGAGTGTGTCAAGAAGTACTTGGGAACCTGTAACTTCATATTTTCCATTGTATTTAGAACAAACAAGAACCCTTCAATTTTGTAATGCACATCGTCTTTGCATGTATGTTTCCTGGAAAGTTAAACCGAAGTTGTTGGCAACCTGTGACGCTTCAATACTCTTCTGAAGGACAAAATGAATGATTTTCTAATTGGTTTCTTATTCAAATTCCTGACAAAATTTGACTCGTTAAGTCAATAATCCTACCTAATGATCACACATCAAGCACAGTTTGTGTAGATGGATTTATTGAGACAAGGTTTCAGAATTCTCACATAAACCAACAAGGCTTCTGCACGACTCACAGATTTATAGGAACTTAATTTAACTGCCGAAACTATTGTTTGTGAAAAGTAAGAATTCTCACTGGCAAGTTTTCAAATAATTCGCTCAAAGACAAGATGTGCTCCAGGAACTCGTGAAGTTAGAACAAAACTATAGTTTCAGATGTACCATTCCAGTTTCTGTAGTTTCGGATCCAGTGGTTTGAATATTTACTCGCTTCAGAATGAAAAAGAATCCAAAATTGCAGGTTTCTTTCCTTTAAATTCTGTCTTTTTCAGTCATACTTTTTCTCAAGAAATGTAGAAATAAGACAACTAACTTCAAAGTAGAAAATGTAACAGAAATGTCAAAAAATCTAACCATTTCTCGCCTCATACTTTGACCAGCGCCATCTTCAGTTTTTTCGGAGCAACCCGCCAATCCCAATGATGAAAATGGTACATCTCATTGACACCTCTCCCGCACTCAAAAATTGACACCTGCCTTTCTCTGTGATGACTGATAAGCACTCTGCGTCTCACCGATCCGTGCACTCTCTCATCACTTCCAGAATTGCAACATGCTGCGATGGACATCTTGCCGAAGTGCGAGAACACGTATAAAAGAGCACTTGGTTGACGTATTCTTCACTCGGTCTCACCCACCGATTCTTCCACTATGAAGTTCTTCATAGCGCTTGCTCTCCTGGGAGCGGTTCTCGCCTCGTCCCACTATGATCGTTCGATCGAGAGAAACATCCAAGAATCGTAAGTTACTTTCTTCTTTTTCACCATATTCTGAGCCCCCTAACGTCTTCAATTTCTAGATCGTTCCGCGCTGGACGCGAGTACCGCTATCTCTTCAACGGACAACTCTCTGCTGGTCTCCCAATCCCATCCACCCCACAAGGAATCTCTCGTCTCCAAACTCAAGTCAACCTTCAATGGACCGATGGAAACACCGTCCGCATGCAACTCCAGAAGACCCGTTTCGCCACTTCCCAACAAGAGACCAATTCCCAAAAGATGCTCCCATTCGAGCGTTTCGAGGAGGTCGACCGTATGGACCGTGAGCACGAACAACTCTTGAGCATGCCAGTTGAATTCCAATACGAGAACGGACTCGTCAGAGAGATTCGCTTCGCTGAGGATGATCAACCATGGTCTGAGAACATCAAGAGAGCCGTCATCAACATGCTCCAAGTCAACATCCTCAAGAAGGAGAAGCACGACGGAGCTGAGAAGAATGACAACCAGGAACAACTCGATGCTTTCACCAATGTTGAGGTATGTATTCTTCTAGCTTTCCAGAACAACTTCTAGTTTTGAAATTCGGAATTCAACCCTTAGGAGGGTCATATAAACCAATACTTATGGTTATTTTTTCAGCGTACCCTTGAGGGAGAATGCGAGGTTCTCTACACCATCGAAGAGAGCCAACAAAAGAAGGAGGAACAACGTTGGGCCAAGTCGATCAACTTCGACAAATGCTCCCGCCGTCCATACATCCACCACGTCCAAACCCCAGTCTGCAAGGATTGCCAACAAACTCTTGACCAAGACAAGATGAGCTCCACCGTCATGAACTACAACATTACCGGAACTCCATCCCACTTCCTCATCAACTCTGTTGAGCTCCGTTCCCAACATCTCTTCGCCCCAATCTCCGAGAAGCACCAACTCGTCTCTGCCTTCACCCTCAACACCATGGAACTTATCTATGCTGGAGAGAAGAAGTCCGAGATCAAGCAAGTCCGCAACGAGAAGACCTCTGAGCTTATCTACAACCAAGACTGGGAGTGGGCTGAGCAACAATGGGCTCAAACCGGAGAGGAGAAGTACCTCAGACAGATGCCACAATGGACTGAAAACAAGGTCGAGATGGTCCAAAAGATGTTCTCTTTGATGGCCAAGCAAATCGAACAAGGAGAGGCTGAACTCGAAGCCGCCCACACCGTCTCCAGAATCGTCAAGGTTCTCCGTCAATGCAACGAGGAACAACTCGAACAAATCTACCGCCATGTTGCTGAGCACAAGGACGAGAAGATCGCCGAGCAACTCCGCTCCATCTACTTCAACACCCTTGCTCTCGCCGGAACCCGCGTCACCATCCAACAATTCGTTGACAAGGCTCAATCCCTCAAGAACATGACCCCACTCAAGGCCTCCGTCTCCATCAAGACCCTCGTTGACATGCGCTACCCATCCCTCGCCATCGCTGAGGATATCGCTCGTCTCTGCGAATCCGATGTTGCCTCCAGCTTCCCAGCTCTTCGTCAATCCTGCTGGCTTACCTACGGAGCCATCGTCAACGGAGTCTGCGGACAAACCCCAAGAGTCTTCGTCCAAAAGAACGGAGTCAAGATGTGCCCACGTGACCAAAAGCAAAGAATCGTTGACAAGCTTGTCCAACAATTCGAATCCGCTTCCTCCCGCTACGAGAAGATTCTCGCTTTGAAGACCCTCGCCAATGCTGGACTCGACCTCGCCGTCTACCCACTCGAAAAGATCATCCTCAACGAGCAATACGAGACAACCATCCGTGCTCAAGCTATTGAGTCCTTCAGACGTCTCCGCCACCAGATGCCAGTCAAGATCCAACGTGTTCTTCTCCCAATCTACCTCAACCGTCAACAACCACAACACCTCCGTATGTCTGCTCTCCACCAATTGATCTACACTCAACCAGAGTGGCCAGTTCTCTCTCAAATCGGAAACCAACTCAGACAAGAACGCAACCAACAAGTTCGTGCCTTCACTCTCTCCCTTCTCCGCTCTTATGCCAACAACGAGTCCCCATGTGAGCAGACTTTCTCTTCCCGTGTTCAATCCCTCCTCAACAACATTCCATTCTCTTCCCAAGAGATTGACCGTTTCGAGTCTGTCTACGGAAAGTGGTCCACCTACTCCAGACGCCACCAATCCGGGGTTGAGACCAACTTCGCCTCCCTCTTCACTTCTGAATCTGTCCTCCCAACCGAGATGATGGCTTCCCTCGAAGGAGTCCTCTCCGGAGAATGGAACCAATACTTCGCTCAAGTTGGATTCACCCAACAGAACATGGAAAAGATCATCAAGAAACTCCTCTCCAACGTTCAAGAGAACGGACTTGAACAAGTTGTCGTCCGCGGAAAGAGAGCCTCCGGATCCTTCAAGCCAACCGAGTTCTTGAGCAACCTCCTCGAGAAACTCCGCATCACCCGCCGTCAACCATCTGAACAAGACCCACATGCCCTTCTCTACATCAGACACCGTGATATGGACTACGCCTTCCTCCCAATTGACGCCGAGTCGATCCCAGAGGTTGTCCGTTCCATGATCCAAGGAGGAAGACTCGAGATCGGAGATATCGAGAAATACCTTGCCCAAGGAGTTCACTTCTCTGCCTCCAACGCCGCTTTCCTCTACGAGACCGTCCGCAGAATTCCATCCCCAATGGGACTTCCAGTTCAATTCACCTCCAAGATGCCAACCATCTCTTCCATCCGTGGAAAGATCACCTTCGAACTTGAGCCAAAGAACGGAAAGAGCTTCGATGGACTCCGCCTCCGCTTCCAAGCTGAGCCACGTGTTGCCTCCACTCACGTTCTCTCCCTCACCGTCGTCTGCCCAATCGCTGAAGTTGGAACCAAGTTCCTTCACCAAGCCGTCTTCAACACTCCAGTCGACACTGAACTCAGAATGAACTGGGAAGACAAGGTCGTCATCCGCGCCCTTTACAACGCCCCATCCGAGGAGAAGAGAATCGCCATGATCCAATCTCGTCCAGTCACCTTCACCCGCACCGTCACCCCAGATGCTCGCCAATACCCAGAGCCAGTTGAGATGACCTACATGCTCCCAGCCCACCAACAACTCAGCCAATCCCTCGACCGCGAGTACAAGCAAATCCGTGTCCAAGGAACCCTCAACCGCCCAACCAACGGAAGAATTCCACAATGGATTGTTGACAACAACGTTGAGGTCTACTACAAACCAACTGTTGAGACCTACGAGGCCATCCTTGAGCTCGACATGTACAACAACTACAAGATTGAGAAGAGCTACGAGAAGGAGTACAAGAAGCACACCGGAAGAAAGTATCTCGAGTCTGAGCCAGAATACGACGAGCAAGAGCACCAAGAACAGATCACCAAGAAGTTCGAGTGGCTCCAAAACGAGAAGGTCTACCAACACGTCGCCAAGCTCGAAGTCAAGCCATCCGTCCTCAAGATGGAAGCTGAAGCTGTCTGCAACAACGACTTCCACTACTGCAAGACCCAAGTCCGTGGAGAAGATATCCTCGCCACTATCCAATACGTCTACCCACAAACCCCAAAGACCGTTGAGGAGCTCAAGGAGCAAAAGTACCGTCAACTCGTTGTTTTGGGAGAGATGAACTACGGAGAGAACACCATCCAAATCAACATCAACGGACAACAATCCCAAGAGCAAAAGAAGTTCGTCAAGCAAATCGAGCAAGCCCCAGAACACGAGACCCTCGTCGAGGCCTCCAGACTTGACCAATACCAAACTGTCGTCGAGTACGAGCTCGAGCCAAAATCCGCTCAATACTTTGCCAGATACTGGAACTTGGTCCAAGCCTACCTTCGCACCCAATACCCATGGACCTCCAGAATCGAGTCCCGTGAAGAATCTAGCCGCAAGAACGTCATCCGTGCCACCTTCAACGTCGAGCCACGTCAACGTCAAACCGTCAACATGACCATCGAAACCCCAGTTGAGACCACCGTCCTCGAGCGCGTTGAGCTTCCATTCCAACTCCCAACCGCCCAAATCCACTATCAACCAAGAAACTCCCGTTACGAGCAGAAACCAGTCATGGAGAAGATCGCCCGTCACGCCACCAAGCAAGCCAACTGCGTCGTCAAGAGCACCAAGATCCAAACCTTCGACGAGGTGGCCTACCGTAACCAATTCACTCCATGCTACTCCGTTCTCGCCAAGGATTGCGGATCTGAGAAGAACGAGCCACGCTTCGTTGTCCTCATGAAGAAGATCTCCGAGAAGAAGGAATGGAAGAACGTCAAGGTTGTCTACGGAGAACACGAGGTTGAGATGTACAAGACTGAGGAAGGACTCGTCTGCCGTGTCAACGGAGAAGACTTCGAATACCAACCAGAAGCTGAGATGGAGAAGAAGCAATTCAACCTCATCTGGCTCAACAAGAACACCGTCAAGTTCGATTCTGATGACGTCACCGTTCAATTCGATGGAGTCAACGCTCGTATCCACCTCTCTGCTCTCTACAGAAACCAACAATGCGGACTCTGCGGACACTACGATAACGAGAAGGAAACCGAGTTCTACGATGCTGAGAACCAAGAGAACACCATTCCAGTAAGATATTCTTATTCAGAATATTTTCTAACTTTCTCTCTTTCAGAAGTTCGCCAAGAGCTACTTGTACAAGGACTCCAAGTGCAACTTCGAGCGCAACGTCTTCGAGAAAGAGGAGAACTTCCGCCGTATCGAGAGAGATCAAGAGGACCAAGAACAAGAGATGAACTACGAAGAATCCCGCCGTGAGCAAGACGATGAGCCAACTGAGCAAATCGTTGCCGTCGAACGCCAACACGAGATCTGCTTCACCAAGAAGTCAGTCCTCCGCTGCGAAAACGGAAAGAGCCAAGAGTCCAAGAAGCAAAAGGTAACCCCTGTCACCATTAGCTCTCTCATTTTACAATCAATTCTTTTAGACTGACGTCTACTGTCTTCCATCCTCCAACTCCTGGGCTCGCCGCCAAATGCGTGAGATCCGTCGTGAGCCACTCCGCCAATGGTCCGAGGACAAGCTCCAGAACCTCCGTGAGCAACCACAAATGGAGGAGCGCACCGTCCGTGTCCCAGTCGACCAAAAGTGCGAGAAGTTCGACTATTGAACAACCTCATCTGCCTCACTCTCTCTCTCTTTTCACAAATTGTAGTGCCTTTCACAATTGAATTGTTTAAAAGTTTTTTATAAACAATCTCAAGTAGAGTCTTTGCTTTTTCTTCCAACAAAACGCATAAAACGATTTTTCCTGAAATCCCGTATTGAAATTCAAGTCAAGAATAACAATTCATTTTAATTAGAAGAACACCAGAATTATTATATCAACGAGACCATTCCATCTGGCTTTCTGAGATTGTATAAATCGATGCGCCGGTTACATTTCGTATCCAAGATACAAGAAATCATAATAATAAATTCGATGCAGTGCTCTCCGAATCGATTCATCTTCTCTAATCAGTTTCTCATATTTCTCTCTCAATGCAGTTCCAGTTGTCGAGGAATGATTCTTTCCCACTGAAAATATCAATCAAAATAATCTGATATTTCCTTGTTAAACTCACATGTCAACTCCTTTCTTATCTCATCTAATTGCCTTTCTGGTACACCTCTCTTTCGGAAAAACTTCAACATGTCATCGATCATTTTGATTTTTTCCACTCCATGAAGGGAAAATCGAACAACTGTCGAATTCTTCAGGGTGTTTTTCATGTCGCAATACCTGAAAATCCGAAAGATTATTTCGATAAAAAATGGAATTGATCTCTCTCTCTTTTCTTCTGAATTTAGGAAACATACATCCGAATCGTTTGATTTCTAATGTTCAAACATTAGAAAAACGAGGAACTGGGAGAATTTCCATTTCAAAATGCCTTGACGATTTTCGAAAATTTCCAATTCGGAGATATTTATCTGCACTTTTTGCAGAATGGCATTTGATCTTTTGAGAGTATGAACAGAAATTCAAAATCACCATGTTTGAGGCGCAAAATGAGTGTCAGCAACAGTGTAAACTGGAAAGAGCATGGTCATTCTCATGAGACGACGATATTCTTTTTGAAGAAAACATCGCATATCAGTTCCACATCCATGACAGTAATTTTCATCAAGAGAACTGAAACTATTCGAGAAATAAGAAATATTTTTTCAGATTCTTCCGAGGAAACTCACTTGACACACTTCTCAGTGAAACCAGAGATAAATCTATCGTATGGATTTCTAGTTACAATCAAGTTCTCGAAATTTTCATTCAAATAATATTTTACCATTTCGAATGACTTCATTTCATTTTTCTCGCAAAATCTGAAACAATCTGTAGATACTATTGCTCTACCTGAATGGACTCACCTGTCATTGTAAGTTTCAGTAGTGATTGATCTGTTATCCGCCTTGAACTTTACTGGATCATCGATGTAACAAACGGTTGCAGTTCCAACTGTTGATATCACTTTGGGGAGAAGACAAAGAGATATCATATCGAGGGCTAATCTGAAAAAAATCCAGTTGGTTTTAACAGTATCCTGCTCGTTCAAATAACTTACAGTAAAATCTTGAAGATAGTTGTAAAACGGAGAAACAAGTGTCTCCTTGAATGGAATATTCTCACACTCAGAAAGTGGATCATTGCATTCTTTCGATTCGATTTCTCTCATTGAAAGTTTATATTGATCCATTGCAAAAATAATAGAGAATATACTAATTACCACAAAGACAGCTTTTGGAATAAATCTTTCTGAAATTATTTAATATAACCACTCAGCGCTCTTTAAAAAAGAAAACAAACCTTTCTTACCATAGTAGAACTTCAAACAATTCATGTAACACGCCTCAAACATCTCCAAAATCTCTTCTTTTCCACCTTCAAATTCGCCACTGTCCTGACGCAATAATGGCTCCCGATCTCCGGAATGGGTCATCTGATCAGTATCGGAAACAAAAAGGTGAGTTTTATGAGTTTGACCGAGAAAAAAACGGATAGAAACAATGAAAAGAGAAGGCGAAACGGAGCTGTTTATCTCATTTCGAAGATGAAAAAGACAACGATTGGATGGAGACATATTAATAAAAAGGTCACACAAAGAACACGAACACCTGAAGTTTCTGCAGGATTTGATGGTAGTGAGAAGCTAAATTCATGCTGAGAAATGATCATACCCGGGACTTTAAAAAGGAAGATTCAGAAACTTCTCTGAAAAGGCATGAATCTTAAAACAAAAAAGAACGTAAGCTTTACAAACGAATGACACAAGGATGCTACCGAAGCAGTGACCACTGAACTAGGCTTCCTCCACTTATCTACCTGCCAGAATCTTTCAGCGTTTACGTAAAGACCACCGATTCAACTGGGAACTTGTTTCGACGTAATTCATTTCAATTTATTTGACAGAAGGGCATATTTCAAAGAATACACAAAATATCGAGAAAGCAGGAAGGAGTTAAGAAACAGCAAACTCGAAGGTTGGTTTCGAGTCATAGAGATTTGTGGGAACACGACTGACGGTTACTGTAGCTGACGCATTGTACCGATTCTTGATTTCCCAGACGCCACGTTGCAATGTTCTCTTCGATACTCCATCCATAATCTCCGCCTTCTGGACATCATCACTGACCACTTTCAGGTATCTAGTAGATCGTAATCCGTCTTGCCATTCCTGAATTGTAACAAAAAAGTGTATTAGGGTTTTATTATGTAATGTATTTGTTGTTAATGACCAGGTTCTAGTGCAGAATGTTTCTCTAGACTGGATAAATATGGTTTTGGCTTGTTACAGAATAGACCTCGAAACTAAAGTCGACAATAAAGTCATCAAAACAACTTTTTGACCTAAATATTCAGTATCGATACAAAGATAACTTTTCAAAAACCATCCTAGTGAAGTTAGTTTTGATGAAAAGCCTGCTGAATCCATGTTCCTTTTTTCTGAAATTGAAAAAGTTCTGTAAGACATCAGTCTTATTCGAAAAAGCCGTCGGAAAATTGATAGAAATCTGCGAAATTTCATAAGAACTTCCTCGTTTTGTTTCCTTGCTTCTCGATTTCAAAAGACGGAATGAAATTGAAATGGTAATGAATTTTCATTCCCAGAATAAATCAATTAGAAAACTTTGATCTTTTTTATCAATATTTTTAACCCGATGGATAACTAACTAATGTTTCAAAAGATTTTCCAAAATGTAATATACAATTTCCTGTAATTTTTCTTATTTCAGTGGAAACTTTCTCCAACTTTCTTACCTTCAAAACCTTATTAATTCCAGCATTCGTGATAGTTGATGATCGAACAATAATAGATTCACATTCCAATTGTTGTAATGCTGAATCACTCGTATCACTTTCAACAGTTCGGAGATCCAATTCTGTTACTTTCCGGACTTTTGGATGGTACAAAATAGTTCCATTTAGAATATTCTCAGTTCTCTCCGGGAAATAGAAAAATGAAATTTTGAATTGTTTTGGAATTCCAGACGAAAGTCTCAAAAACTCTGTATAGAGGAATGAATCATAAGAGTTGAAACGAAATGAATCGACTTCTGGCTTCGTCGCATATTTATTTTTTCTCTTTGTCACTTTCTTCAAGTCATCAGTCATCGAGGGAATTGTCACGGTTACTTTTGAAATTTTTGTTCTATTTTGAAAGAAATCCAGGAACTGAGTGAACGCTTCCAGGATGAATTTATTAGTGACAAACAGTTCTGGACGAGGTTTGTCATATCTGAAAGTATGACTGATTGTTCACTTATTTCCGAATCAAGTCTCACAAAAATTTCAGATCCGATCTGTTTTCGTTTGTGTAAGCATAGGCAAACGTGTCATCAAAACGATCCGTCCATTGAATATGAGCACTTTTTATGGTTCCATTCTGAAATACTTTCCTTTTTTAGCAGATTCAGAATTTATGTTTTCTGAAAAAGCCCAAAATAACTTGTCCAAATACAAAAATATTTTCAATCAGAAGTTTTGTTTTTACTTTCTGAAAATAGTCAGCTTCCAACTTGGTCTAATTGAAAACAAGTCAAGGCACATTTCTCTCTCTTTCCCACTGAATGTAGTCTAGACATTCATAATTCATTCACAGTTTATCAAGGCAAATTTTGAAGTTCGAATTTTCGAACGAACATGTTAAAATTCAATTCGAAGATGTGAGATCAAATGGATTACGCAAGATTACAAATGGCTACAGACAAGATAAGCATCTCCAAAAGGAAATTTCAATTCTCTTTTATCGGACTACATCTGAAAATCATGAGACTGTTTTCAGGTTTTCAGATTTCGGGAATCCTGGAAGATTCGACTAGAAATGGTTTGCATTTTTATGAGGTACTGAAAAGTATTTTCTCATTCCGAAACAAAACACTTAAAAAGCGAATAACTCTGCTAAAGAGACAATAAAACACCAACGTTTCAAAACCGAAAAAACTTGAGTGTTCGTCTTTTAGAAGTTTCAGAATAAACTATGTTCTCTACTTTCAAAATCCATTTAAATTATGCTTGCCAGATTTCTAAATGTTCCCGAACCACGTAATTTCTCTCAAGTGCTTGCAAAAATTCCAAAACGGGTTCCATTGGAATCGAAGACCAAGCGTTTCTGATGTATATTTCTAGGTCGGCTTTAAAAATTCAGATAACAGATCTCCGTCGGGGAATAAAAATCATATTTTCGGAAAGCAGAGTCCAAGGAAATGTCTAGAATTTGTTTTGCCGAATGTTTGAAAATTTGGAAAGTCCAAACAGGGAAAATTTTCTGTCAGATCATTGCTAATAAGTTCTTGTAATCTAATTGAATGAAACATTTTTTGGATCGTGTGAATCTGAAAAATCCTCCTTCAACTCATATTTTATTCACTTGATTTCATGTTTTATTTATCTGGAATCTCGTGAGTAAACCTATTTCAAAACACTCTTTTATTTGTGACTTACCCCATCAGTTCTTAATGAAAAATATAGCTCTTTCCATGAGTCATCATCATCATTATTCATACATTTCACAGAAGAGAACAGAGTTAAAATAAGGAAATTGAAGATGATCTTCATTTTCTGCAGAATTCGACCTGTCTTCCGGCTCTTTTTATTGCTGTTTTTGAAGTATTGGCTCACTTGAAACCTGATCGTGTCTACTTTATTTTTGGATACATTTTGTGAAGAACTCTTAAAAAATGAAATGAGAAGATGAAGTGGTATGCATACAGAATTTCAGTTGGATAGGGTGTTTGGAGGAGAAGTAGAAGTAATGGGCGGGAAATGTCGATAGGATCACAAAAAAGGAATCACAAAAACAGTTGGGAAAAGGGGAAAAAGAAGAGAATAGATTCATCTTCTTCCAAGATTTTTTGAGAAGTTGTTCGAGCCATCGAATGACGAAATGAACGTTGTGGTTGGTTGTTTGCGACTGTTTCGGAGTGGAGAATCATCTGGAAATTTGCAATTTTTAGTCCAGCGTTTTACTGAGTTTTTCCACCCACTTTAAAAATGAATCATTTTCAGACCTGTAATCTGTTATTACAGATTTTCGTCATAGCTTGTCTGGTGACTCAAGTGAAATTGGTACCTTTCGGGTCTGCCAACGCCGAAAATAATTATAAGAAAGCAGAATACAGCTAGTCAAAAATCACACCGACACAACAGAAGTCTATTTTTAAATTCAAAATTTAGAAATTTTAGAGCTTTGAAGTTTATACAAAAGTACCGTAACCCGATGAGACAACTTACATGCCATATTATTGGAGAACGAGAATTCATTTCTCTCATTTCTGAAGTTGTCATCTTTTCCTCCTTTTTTCTCCGACTTCCAGTACTCGCAGTAGTCTTTTGTGAAGTTTGCTCCGCCGTCTACAATAATAAAGTTCCATTTTCATTCAATTCACGAGTCAGTTCGTCTCTAGCCTACCATTATTTTTCCTCCGTCTCTTGTAGTAGTCATCGCAGTTCGAGTATTTTCGCATACCGTTTCCCATGATGATGTTTTTAGTTGATAAGTGACACTGAAAGAATTTGAAAAATGATATATTTGAAATTGAAAGATGAGGAGAGTAGACACAGTTGTTGTGTCGGAAAAGAGATCAAATTGATGAGTTGAAGGCAGAAAAAAAAGAGATAGAAAGTACCTTGATACATAGACTATAAACTTTGAACGAAAACTGGGAAGACAGAAATGAAGACGTGAAGAAGCATCTCCTTTTCCGTCAGAAAAAAAACATTGTGTAGTGGTGTTTGAATATGAAATTGGACACGATACAATGGAAGAAACCGACGCTCATCGAGAAGATGCTCAATTGGCCGGAAATGTGTGAAACAACACAAACAATTGGAAGAAGAAGAGGAAATGAGGCACATGAGATGAGTAGAAGAAGATAATGAAGATGGAGAAGAAGAACGGCATGAGTGCAGGAGTTGGGTTGATATCAATCGAAAGATGCTCAATGAGCAAATGGGGGTGGATGATAAATTAGAAAAAGAATAAGAGAAGAAGAAGAAGATAAACATGAATCAGAAATAACTGGTCTCGTTTGTGATTGAATGAGGTGATCGGAGAACAATTTGGGAGATCAATTGGAGGTGTGAAAATGAGAAACTCACGGAGACCTATGATGTATGGAAACAATTCAACTTTAGCGAAAGTATAAATATAGAAATCTAATGAGACATATTTTCAGATCAGAAATGGTCAAGAGCACTCACATCTTCACCTATGTGAAATTCAATATGAAACTCGAAATCAAAAACTTCATATCTCTCTGAATACTGAATAATTCAAGTAGACTGAGTCAAACCGCAGGTAACAGCCGAAAACGAGACCGCCCATATCTCGTCTCGTTTCCATTTTCTCAAAATACTCATTCGGTTTCTTTTCTCAAAAAAACAGAAGAAGGAGGAGCATCTTCTACCAAATAAGGAGAGCAAGATGAGCCTCCCACATCTACATTTTTACGAAAACCGACACCATCTCTCATCATTTTAATGTCCATATAATTTCCTTTTGACTAAAATTCTTGAAATTTGAAATTTGAAATTCGACTCTTACCATTGCGTGGGTCTTTTATTTTATTGGTCTACTGTAATAAATGGAGGAAGAAATTGGAGAAAATGGGCGGATAAAAAGGACAGAGATCTTACAAATCCAAAGTTTTTGGTCACTACTTTAGGATTGTTTGTGTCGATTTTCGGCCGGAAAATGACAATTTTAAGGTGAGAAGAGGAGGCCGTGAAACTGAGAAAAACGAAAGAAACATTAGTAATTTTTGCACTATGTATAGAATAGGAAAGATCTCGACCAGACTTTAGTTGGAATGAGTGGGACATGGGGACCTGGGTGACTTCTTAGTACCACGATGTCAGTTGATGGCTATTAGTAGGGCGGAATCTACTAAAAGTTTACAGGTTTTCAGAGAAAATCTCTAGAAAGTGGTTCAGGTACACTACACTTCCAGACAAGATTCTTGGAAAACATTCCTCTAAAAAGAAGTTTTTGTTTCCTGAATCAACAACATTTATCCTCGATTCAAATGTTCAACAAGCCTTGAAGGACTACCTTCAGAGTTCAACCAAAATAAAAATGACTAGAGATTTTTAGTCGCTGAGTTCCACCCTCTGCCTGAACTTTTACTGCAATTCTTTGAAGTTGTTTTTCGAATTCAAACATCCGGACAACATACAATTAAGATGACGTTCGCTTCTGATTCAATACTCACGCACTCCGTCAAAGTACATAGGAAAATATAAAGAATGGGAAACTGAAATAGAAGAATTCAGGAAGGAATCATCCATTTGCATTCCTTCTCTTCCCGTAAATTGGAGATTAGAACGGCGTCGAATGGAAGAAGAAGAAGGAGGAAACAGATGTGTAATCGAGATGATGTGCATAAATTGGGCGGTCATTTATAATTCAGAAAAACGTCGTCGCACTGCGAATTTCTTCTATGGAAAAAAATGGAAAACGAGAGGCGGATGTTTTTTAACTTTCAGAGAGAAAAAGAGATATGACACCTTATTTCCTCAATTAGTAAATTGGAAATTTGAGTTGATGACTGCTAAAAAAGGATCAGAATTTAGAAAGTGTCTGAATGCTTTGATGTTTTGATCTACAGTTGTCACTTGTCTCATTTTTCGTAGAGCTGAAAATGCACGGAGTTCCGATAAAACAGGGTGATATGAGGGATTCATAGAAATAAAAGAAATGAATCTATGAGAAACCATTGAGTCCGTAACTTTCTCATAATCTACAAGCCGCGAGAGAAATAATTCAAAATGAAACAAGACTACTTCCTCTATTTCCACCACTCGCTTACATTTTCCCACGAAACAAGTTCTGAAAATCTTTGACCGATCTCCTGCATCTGTCTGGATGCATCTGACTTAACCTTTACAGCAAAATAAAAAGTTCGCCTGCCTCATTTAGAAAATTGGAGAAGAATAGACCGAAGAGCTGTCTATCTCTTCCAATCAACATCTCCGTTAATTACCTCTTTAAGCGAAAAGAAAAATAAACAGAAGGCATCAAAAATTTCGATGGACTTGAGAGAGCGAGGATTACGGTGGATCTTCTTCGTATTCTTCATCTCAATGCTCTTCTCATAACGATGAAATGTGACTAGAAGCAGATGGAGAATAGAAACCGAATCGAATCGGACCATGATTTTTGAGAGAAAGAGCACATGTGTGAAAAAATAGAACAATGTGACGAAAAAATGTGGAATGTGATTGATGGAGTTGGAGAAGCAACGAGAAGATGAGGGCAGTCAATCATTCTATCACCTGTGTGCGGGCGTACAGAACAAATGGAAAAAAAATGAAAAAGAAGAAGAAGAATAGGAAAATCTGGGGAAGAAAAAAGAGCAAATGGGAAGAAAAAGGCTCTATTGCTTCCGGATCACTGAATGAAAAGAATGAGAAAAGGAAAGATTGGAAAAACGGAATGAATCGAGAAATTAATGGCTGAAAGGTAGATAAAAATGGAAATGGAATGTGGGCGGAACACGGGAAAAAAAGAAGGGAATAAAGCATTGATTTGAAAAGAAAAGATGGATAGAAAATGGGTTTTTGTAGCTGTGCAAAAATACAAAAAGTGGGGTTTGGAATGTGGGTAAAAGAATTTGTAGTTAGAAAACAATTACAGGTTTTTGGTGTTTTCGAATACGCTGGTCGAGTTTGAAACTCGTCGCGCCCAGATACAAAAACCGCTTCTAGTTTTGATAAGGAATAAGGCCCGCTAGTATCCGAAAATCCAATCGCAATTTGACCTTCTTTAACAGAAGTGAAAACTTCTAGAACAACGTGGTTAACAAAATAGACAACCATTCATTAAAAATTTAAAGTTGGTTTTGGTTTTCGAACCACTCAATTATGAGACATCCTCTATGAGTTGCTAGAGGAAATTGGTCGATTTCCAGTTCTGACTGGAATTTTATTTCCTGTCTAGTATATTGATCATATAGGTTTGTACTGTGATTTGATAACAGAGGTCTATTAAAATATTCACAAAGAGGTTCCGACAAAGTTCGGACGGTTTGGGAACTGAATTTTCGGTCGGTTCTGAATATCTTGAACACATTTAGTGATAATGGAACACGGGATATGAATACAGTAGCCTAAAACTAGACTCACTTCATCTGTAATCTAAAAGAGAAGTTATCGGAAGTTGGATAGCGTGATATCAACTTTGAATCTTCTTGCATCTTCTTTGAAGTTATCTAGAGAATCAAAAGTCAATCACTTCGATTGTCTCGAGAAAATAAAGTGCACATTGATCCAGTGAGTCTTCATGTATCAAGTGCAAAGGAACATAAGCTCATGAGAGAGAACGCATCAGAAACCACCTGTGAACCAGAGGGTACAACTATTTGAAATGGGCTCAAGAATGGAGTATACATCCGTCTGAAGGAGGGAAAGGAGGCGTGGTCAGAAAAGTATATGAGAACAAAAAGTAATAATAATAAGTGAGAGTCATTACTGATGACTAACGACTGAAAGAAAAGAGATGTCTGGAAATGTACTCGGTTTTTGATCGAAATAATAAGAGATAATTGAAATTTATACTCTAGAGAATACCAAAAGAATTGAGTCACATGTCTGGTATTCAGTGAGAAAATGAACTAATGTCTGACGTCTTTCAGGTAAAAAGGTTCAAGAAGTTATGAGTAAAGTGAGAAATGAAAACAAGTTTTTGACGAGTTTTCAAAATCAAAAAGTGTCAAAAATAACGAAATGGAAACGAACGGGAAGTAAAATTGTTAACCACAGGTTGGCGGAAATCGAGAAAACAATGTATGAGTGAAAATGTGAATCGGAGATCTGGAAACATATTCATTAGTACAAAGATTCGAATGAAGGAAGTGAAATTAGAATTTCAGTTGGATCTCACATATCGAAGTGGCTGGAACATAGATCACTGTAAGTGAGTTTGAAACAAATGAGTTTGAATTACTGTATGGTTAAAAAAGAGTAAGACTGATAGTATCATCGAATTGTGTATGAACACGATACATTTTGGCTAACTTTTTTCTCAGAAATCTAACTATTCAGAAAAAATGGAATTTGTTCGTTTCAAAAATAAACTCAACACGTCAGAGTTAATTTGAAAACAAAGCCTTTTCCCAGACGACCTTCTCATGAAAATTAACTTACTTGTGACATTTTGACTCTGCAAGAACCAAGAAGTAATACAAACTCAGTTGCACTGAAGATCCAATCAGAGAAAATGTAACTTCTAATTAAATTTTCAGCAGGAAGTCTCACATATTGAATCAGTCACTCTTCAATTTCTGTATTTTAAGAATGCAAACGAAATATTTCACAAAATGCAACCCACTTACTCTAATTAATTCTTTCATATTCGCGGGCGGTTTGTGTTTAAGTCAGTAGAGAAATGGAGCAAGAGATGCTCATAGGTTCATTTATGTGAGAAACCTCACTGCACCCGTCCACTTACTTCCATATAGATCGGAGAACGGAATACTTTTCTTCTTTTTTTGGGAAAATAAACATTGGGAGGAAGATTATGTCTATGGAAGAAGGAAGATACGTACAACGAACACCCCATCAGTCAACATATGAATTTGTAATTGAGTGTAAAAAATAGAGACTGAACAAAGGGGAAGTTCAAAAAAGAAAGAGGAAAGACTAAGAAGTGAATGTCCACGTGCGGGGATAGTAGTGTAATCCACCCTCACAGAGACAACGACTCCCGAAGGAACAAGTTGCATTTTGAATTTATGGGATGTGATATAAGGAAGTGCAGATGACGCACTTGGCTGCAAAACTAAAGAGAGAAAGATGGGCGGTACAGAATGGGTACGTACAAAAATAGAACATACAGGGAATTTGAGAAGAAGGGGAGAAGAGTCGTTTTCAGAATCATGAGACGTCACAGAATCAGAACCTCTATACGCCCCATGGATGGTATAAGTCTTCTACAGAATCAAATCTAATATTTTAGAAGATAAAATTAGACGAATTCTGTAAGTCTGCACTTCCAACATGTCCTCTTCCTCATTGATCCTAATCTGTTTTTTCATTCCGTCTGCACTACTAAATACTAAATTACAAAGAAGAATTTGCTTGCGTCATTTCTCTTTTCTCTTCTCTCGAAAAGAATGGGATCAGAGTTGACCACAATTTGTTTAGATTTTCAGCAAGCGAGCGGGCCAACAACCGAGAATCAGTTGTAGTACTCGGCTTCATAAACAATTAATTTCTTTATATTTTCAAGGAAAAAATTGGAAGAAAACGGAATGAGTAGGCTTGAAACACCGAGAGAAGATCAAAATGAGTCAGAACAAGATGAAAATGACAGGAAAATGATGAGAGTTGTCAGTTCGAATAGATCAAAGAGCTTGTCCATTTTGACAGATTGATCCTAAGATCGGAGTTCGAAAATCAGAAAAGATTACAAGAAATGGGTATTTATTATCACTGAATTTAAAGAATATGCACTCACAGATGTCGGTTTTGTGAGTAAATCGTTGATTCGAATTCTAGAGTAGAACGCTGACATTTAAAAAAAATCGGAAGTGTTCAAAATTTAATTGGTATACCTCAAGTTCCAAACAACACCCACTTCTACCGTAATCCAAGCGGAAGTGAAGTGGTTGACCTAGCTTTGATGCGAACCCATTTCGCACCTGAAACCCACCTGACAGTCAGATCTTGACTCGTACACAAAAGTACTGCCAGGAGCGGATGACAATAGTGGCCACGTCAATAATGGACAAAAATACACATTGTCGCCGACAAAACGTTTTCTCATCAAGGAGAAGAACATCAACAGTTGTCATTCGTCTCTCATTTCAAAAAAGTGTACGTGAAAAATGAGTGCTCTTCTTCTTCTTCGTTTCTGTTTTCGCAACGTAGAGCTCGTTTCTCAAAACGTTTGGTTTCAAAAACTTCTTCACATATCATATTATTCGTGACTCGTTTTTTGTCGGGTTTTACTGTGATGACAGAAACTACGCTATTTTTCGGAAGAGTTGTATACATGCATTTCAGGGATTTTCATTCTGCTGTTTCGTTTAAAATTCGTAGTATTTTCGGAAAGCGATGCTAATGTGTTGATGGCTCCCAAAAATACTAACGAATTCCCACGCCCTTCTTTTCCTGAGATCGTTGGTCAACTAATTATTTCGTTCTCACAATTAGCTTTTCTCAGCTCAAATAATGAAATCCCTCTCTCGTCTTTTCGCTTTTCTATGGCTAACGAACACCATACGAATAACACCACCGGAATTTATTCTGGGAACAACAGGGGGATCTGAGATCAACGGGGTGAAAGGGAAAACGGCGGGTAGTGGGTAAAACAAAGATAATGAGCAGAAGGTGAATTCTGAAACTTATAGTATATAAAACGTGGATAGCAATTAGGTGAACAAATTAGTCATGGGTGGGGCAAGTTGGACGGTATGTGCCGTTCATGATAGCGAGCTCGACGAGTTGTCGGCGTTTCAGCTCGTCACGACCATCCGGAGGTGGAACCAAGAGTGAATTGACGACATTCAGAGCTTCAGTGATACGAGCCGTTGCTTCACGACGTGGACCACTTGTCTCTATGATGACGCGAAGTGGAGAGTCAATTGCGCTGAAACGAATGGCGAGTTAAATTGGCCGTGCAAAAAATGACGAGATTTAAAATGGTTTAGAATATAAGACTTTTAAAAAAAACTCTGCAGAATCTTTTTTTCATAATTGGACTCACTCTTGAACTCCGTCTCCGTGGTTTTTTTGAGCCGAGTTTCCATAGATTTTGTTGGAATAACTTCCTCGAATCATAATACGGCAACCAGTGTCTTTTTCGAGCTGCTTGGCAGTCATTCCACGTGGACCAATAATACGACCGATGAAGTTGTATGTTGGATAGGTTTCGATCGGGATTCGAACACTTTCGGTCAGAGTGACCTCATCCTCATCCGAATGCATCGAATCATCGGAATCAGAGGAATGAGCTCCAAGTTCAGTGAATCGAAGCGCTTTCCGACCGCATTCCTCGAGAATTCCAATGTCAGCCATGGAAATTGGCGCCATGAAAAGCCGACCGATTTCTGAAATAAATTAAAGAATAGGTGAATTAATGCGTGTGACTGTTTATAATACCTTCGTCAATGAGGTGAACAGCGAAACTAGCTTGTCCGTATTGCAAAAGACGCGTTTTTTCAAGCAGAAGAAGTTTGAAATAGGAAGTCACGACGTCCATTTGGTCGCACTCTTCGTGAATTTGCAGGGTCTTCGGATCTTTTTCGTAGTTAGACAGCTAAAATAAGCAAATAGAAGAAACTGAAGCAATTAAAAGCACAAGTTACAAACAATTTGGACAAATTTCTGCTGGAGAGGAGTGAAAAAGCTGGCGTGATTGTCCATGATCGATAACGGGCGTTTGTGAACTTGGGCGACTCATTGCGTTCGAGTAAACGTGGCGACACCGTGACCTCACGCGAACACGTGTCAATTTCGACGTGAACTTTTTTGTTGAACGCTCATGACGTGGCAGTTAGACTTGCCACGGGCAGGGGTGGGCAAAATCAAAATTATTCTCGCGCCGGCCCGTTTTTAAACAAAAAACGTCCCGAACAAAATGTTGAATTTTTTTTTGAAAATTGTTGGAAAAGCCTAGTTCTCAACTAAGAGTTTAGAATTAAATCAAAACTGAATACGTATGGCAAATTTAAGCACTATAGTATTAAAATCTTTTTCTGTGATATTTTAAAGATTTTGTCAAAAAATAGGTGCCTATTTTTGTATTCGGGCCGGGCCGAGTGAATCCAACGTTGAACGTCCAACCCAACCCGAATTTTGACAAGTCTGATGGCGGCTACCGGCGCTCACCAACACTTGAGCCAGTTATACTTTAATTTTTTTTTGAACAACGACAACATAATATTTCATCAATAGTTTTATTTTTGACAGACATTCGGACGAACGTTGAACACGTCAAATTCGCCTAGCACATACACTTAATCTACCGAGAAGAGATTGTGAAGGGCAGGAAATAACAATGAAAAACGGAGTGGGTCAACAATTGAAGATAACATCGTCGTGCAAAAAAACAATTAAATCAACAACGAATAATAGCGAACACAAAAAAGAAACTGGAAATTTAACAATGTTGAAAAAAACAAAAATTAAAACTTTAAAATTAGTGATATAAGTGAACTTCAGGAGATTTATTTCTTTCCTTTGAAGCCAGCTTTCTTGAACTGTGGCTTTGCTTGCTGAACTCGTGGGACGGCTTTGGTCTCAACCTGTAAACAGAAATATTGGTACAATAATAATAAAAAAGTAAATTTAAAAACATATCAAACGAGTGAGATAGTCTTCCTCACCTTCTTCACGAGTTTCTTCTGTCTCGGTGGTTCCTCAACGACTTCCTCGATTCCCTCGTCACTTGAACCAACTTCCTCGCTGTCCTCATCAGAAGAATCAGAAACTTTAGGAACGACCTTCTTTTGAGTTGGCGCTGCTGCTTTCTTTGGCTTCACGTCATTCTTTTTGCTTTCCTGTTGACGTGCGAAAAACACGTCAACTAGATGATTTTGAACTCTGAGTCCATTAGATTTAGCAAATGCAGCCTGTGCATCAGCTTCAGTTCCGAAGGTGACAAATGCCCTTTTCTTCGAGTTGGGTTGACCGCTCGCATGAAGAATCTTGATTTCAGTTGCTGAACGGAAGATATTCTTCAAATCGGTTTGGTTACAGGCACTTGGAAGAGCGTTAATGAAAAGTTGGAGCGGATTGATTGGTCGTTCTCCATCTGGAACAAACGAATTACTTTAACCCAATAATAACAAGAAAACTTACGCTCTTTTGTGGATTTACTTTCACCGAGACAAAAGTCTACGTAGAGTCCCTTTCCTTGGATCTTAGCTTTACTGAGAACTTCGTGAGCTTTTTTGCAATCAGCTACTGTGTTGAATACAATCCAACCGAAGTTTGAGTTTTTCTTACGACGGAAAGAGTCAACTCCCGTTACCAGGCTGGTGATTTCAGAATCTTTGGCTTTTTTGGAGATCTCTTTGATAAAAAGAGAACGAGAGTCTCTTTCTTGACGTCGTCTCTCTTCCTCACTGACAATCGAAGCTCCATCGCTTTTTACTTGTTTGGAAGCAACAGCTGGCTCCTCGATCTTTCTCTTCAAGCTAGCCGGCGTTACTTTCGGTTTGGAAAGTTCCGCCAATTTCTGTTGTTTAACAGATTGGGTCTGTTTCACCACTGGCTTCGGCGCTTCCTCTTCCTCCTCTTCTTCGTCTTCCTCCTCATCCTCGTCTTCTTCCTCCTCCTCCTCATCTTCCTCGTCTTCTTCATCACTTTCATCCTCAGAAACACCTTGAGCAGCACGGTTTGCAGCAATCTTCTTCAACAGATCTGCTTTAGAAGTAATGAGAGGAACATCAGTGGCATCATCCTCTTCCTCCTCTTCATCCTCCTCATCTTCCTCTTCTTCTTCTTCCTCGTCCTCATCGTCGCTCTCATTTTGAATAGCCTGACCTATTTGACTCAATGTTTGCTTGATGGTAGGTGCTTTTTTAGCTGGAACCTCCTCCTCTTCCTCTTCTTCTTCGTCCTCTTCTTCAACCTCTTCATCTTCGTCTTCTTCGTCACTATCATCATCGAAGTTCAGTTGTGGAACACCACCTGCTGCAGCCTTAACGGTTTTAACAGGGTGAGGTGTTGATGGAGCCTTCTTATCAACAGTGGTTGGAGTAGCAACTTTAGAGATGTTTACTTGTTTTCCTTTTGTAGAATCCAGAGTCTTCAAAGCACTCTTCAAGGCTGGTGTTTTAGCCACAGGCTCCTCCTCCTCTTCATCTTCTTCCTCCTCCTGAAATTATTTCAATGCGGGATTGAACTTGAATAATTTTTAAAAAAATAAGTCGGTAGAAAAACAAACCTCATCCTCGTCTTCCAACTCGACCTCTTCTTCATCCTCTTCATCTTCCTCATCGTCATCATCTTCGTCAGCGGTTACTGGAGCTAATTTCTTGGCTGATGGAATTTCGTCTCCGGACTCTTAAAAAATCACAAGTTAAAAGGTTTAAGTTTTTCAATTTTGCAATAAACCTTCTTCCTCCTCCTCATCGTCATCCTCTTCATCGTCATCCGAGTCTTCGGCAGCTGCAGCAAGTGCTCCTTTCACGACCTTCTTTTGTGGTTGTGGTTCGTCGTCACTTTCCTCTTCTTCCTCTTCATCTTCCTCGTCTTCATCTGATTCATCTTCTACATTTTTCACCTGTTTAGAATATGGTGTTCCAGCAGCGAACTTCTTTTTAGGAGCGTCTGAATTTAGTTCAAGTTAATTAATCTTAACTCGATGAAATTCAAGCACTTACCAGTTTCCTCTTCCTCGTCGTCGTCTTCTTCGCCGAAATTCTTTCTCTTATCACTAAAACCAACGCGATTTCCAGCTCCGCGAGCCTGGAAGCTTCCTCTTCCACCACGTGGCGAAAAGTCGTTTCCCCCACGTCCACGAGGAGTGAAGCCACCACGACCTCCTCTTGGAGAGAATTTGTTGTCACCGCGGAAACCTCCCGAAAAATCTCCTCTGCCGCGATGAGCTACTCCACGATCACCTCCGCCGCGCCATGGTGAACCACCGCGGTCTCCTCCACCACGCCATGGTGAGCCGCCACGATCTCCACCGCGGAAACCACCACCACGTCCTCGTGGGGAAAATCCTCCTTCGCGATCTCCTCTGAAGCCACCACCTGGAGAACGTCCTCTCTCTCCACCACGGAAACCTCCTCGGTCACCACCACGGAAACCGCCTCTATCACCTCCACGGAAACCACCTCGGTCACCTCCACGGAATCCACCTGGGGAACGTCCACGATCTCCACCACGGAATCCTCCAGGTGATCGTCCTCTGTCTCCTCCACGGAATCCACCGCCACCTCCTCGTGGGCTGAATCCACTTCCTCCTCCACGTCCACCACGGAAGCCTGAAGCTAAATTTTGCGAACATGTCTAGACAATTAACACTTACCTCCGCCTCCTCTTCCTCTAGGTGAGTCGAAACCCATTTTGATTATACCTGAAATTAATTGATATAATCAAGAAAATTGATAAATTCAAGAAATTCTGTAGGAATAATTATTTCTAAGAATAAAAAATTTAAGATAGATAATTATTTGTTCCTGATATTGTTGTTCAAAGGCTCAAGTATATCAAGGTTCAATTATCATAATCAAAATTGAATTAAATCGCTTCGAAATTCGAAATTGGCCGATAAGAGGCGGCGGGTCTCACCACGAAACATCAAATAAATGTATGCGCCTTTAAACAAATTTTCCGTTGCTGCGGCAGCCGGCTTGCAACAGGCTTTTCACTATTTCTAAATCGATAAAAACTGGATTTTGCCATCAAATTTTTTTCTGATTGTTTGTGTTCGAATCAAACAAACCACCACTCGGTTTCTAATCAATCCAAATAGCCGCTGGCGATTTTATTGATTTTTGCGTGCTCTAATTGTTTCACTGGAGCATTCTCTCTTGCTTCCGGCTGCATTTTCCTTCAGTGTACACAACTGCTGATTTACAGGAGCAAGATGAACATCCGATGTGCTCGTGTCGATGATTTGATGAGCATGCAAAACGCTAATCTGATGTGCCTCCCAGAAAATTACCAAATGAAGTACTACTTTTATCACGCACTTTCATGGCCACAGCTTTCTTACATCGCCGAAGATCACAAGGTAGTTCTAACAATTTTGTTTTGTTATAATCTGTTTTTTTTTCAGGGAAATGTTGTCGGATACGTGCTCGCCAAGATGGAGGAAGATCCTGGAGAGGAGCCACATGGACACATCACCTCTTTGGCAGTCAAAAGATCATACAGACGTTTGGGGCTTGCCAACAAGATGATGGATCAAACAGCAAGAGCTATGGTTGAAACGTACAATGCTAAATTCGTCTCTCTCCACGTCCGTGTTTCCAATCGCGCAGCTTTGAATCTCTACAAAAACACGTTGAAGTTCGAAATCGTTGATACTGAGCCGAAGTGAGTTTTAAATTTAAAAGATGCAATTTGATTCGTTTCAACTTTCAGATATTATGCTGATGGGGAAGATGCTTATGCAATGCGTCGTGATCTTGCCAAATGGGCCGAAGAACGAGACATTGAGCCGGCTGATAAAGAAGCATATGCAGTGTCGAAAAACAGCGACGATAAAAAGAAGCAGCGCCACTGAATACTTCCTTTGTTTTTGTTTTGTTAACTGGTTTATGAAACTTTCTCCTCCCTTCAGGTGGATCTCTTCTTTCCATTGCCCTCTGGTTCCTAGACTAGGTAATAACAATCTCGTCCCATTGAAAGCTTATTAATAAAGTTTAAAGCATACATGTTCTACCAATCCTATTCGGAAGTATCCAGTTAATCTCTGGAGTCTCATATTTTGAGCTTTTGTTTTTAGTCGGGTGTATTAAATTGAGATTTTTCAGATGAAAGGTGGCGGTGGTATAGGGGATGGCAAAAAAGACTACCAAGCAGCCGTCCATGAAGTGAGCCATATTTCATAAGATATCAGTGTCACCTCTCTATTCTAGGGACTGACAACGTTTGATCAGTTGGGGATCGCATTGGAAGACGTTGGAAAGACGTTAGATGCAGAAACGGCCACCACCGGAGGAGGATTTCTTTCGAGAGTCATGTGAGAATTATTAGATTTCATGCGCTACGAAAAAACTGGTCCTCAACAATGATGCCAGGTGTCATCGCACCACAAAATTACATGATTTCACTGGTTTACATTGTAGAACGACGGAAATATCGAATTGTTTTCAAAAATCATCAATTTGATTGAGGCAATAGTTTAACCTCCACGTAAATCCGCTTTTGTCGGCCCGTCTCATCGCTCATAAAACAAACAGATCTATTGCGGTGTTACAAAACTTTTCTCTAGCGAATAAGGCATATTTTGACAGGTCGGAAAGAGAGAGTGGATCCTATGTATTCGTTGTTTTACTATTTCGTTTGTTTTGAGACACTCGATTACAACTATTATAATTTATTTCGAGAGAAAAAGGAAATCAGTTTTGAAGCAGTCTTTTAAAATCAATTACTTGTACGGGAATGATAAGATACTGTTCCGTTGATTCTCACCAATTTGACAATGTAGTCTGACGATCTCAATTTATTTCTCTGCAAGTTGAAGTCACCTCTAACGTCATTATTTTACCTTCGAGGTCAGTCGATTTCATTGTTCGACTGTCTCCTCTTTTCTTTTTTTCCAATTGGATATGTAAAATTAAACAAAAAAACGAAAAAACTATCTCTCACTAACTGCATTATTGATGGTGATTCGAATTATATGTTAATATATTATTTTACCCGATTCAGTTATAATTTCAGGAACGAAACTTCATCTCTCAAACGAAAGTCCTACGACCAGTCGAACGATCTTGTAAACATGTCAGTGGTTCCTGCCGAGTCCAGCTATGTTCTCTTCTTTCAGGTTCGTAAGAAATTTTATGGGATTATTCACGACAGGGACACTTTTTTGTATTAAAATAGATTTTTTTTTAAACATATTGTGATTAACTATTATTTGTTTTATCTTCATATTAAACAATTCAGGTCCTTTTTCCCTTCGTTGTTGCTGGACTTGGTATGGTGTTTGCCGGTTTGGTGTTATCAGTAGTCGTTACATGGCCGTTGTTCGAGGAAATCCCGGAAATTCTCATTCTCGTGCCGGCGCTTCTCGGTCTGAAAGGAAATTTGGAAATGACATTGGCTAGCAGATTGTCCACTTTGGTAAACTTCACAGCGCAGTTTTTAGAAAATCTTGTTCGTTTTCAGGCTAACCTTGGGCACATGGATTCGTCAAAGCAGAGAAAAGATGTGGTGATTGCAAATTTGGCATTAGTTCAAGTGCAAGCTACTGTCGTCGCCTTTCTGGCATCTGCATTTGCTGCCGCTTTAGCTTTCATTCCAACAGGAGAAATCGATTGGGCTCATGGAGCGTTGATGTGTGCGAGCAGTTTGGCTACAGCGTGTAGTGCGTCGCTCGTACTTTCTCTGCTTATGGTCGCTGTAATCGTCACTTCTCGAAAGTACAACATCAATCCAGATAATGTTGCTACTCCCATCGCTGCATCTCTTGGAGACTTGACGACTCTCAGTGTGTTGGCATTTTTCGGAACTGTTTTCCTGAAAGCACACAACACAGAATCCTGGCTAAACGGCGTTGTGATTATCGTCTTCCTTTTGTTACTTCCTTTCTGGGTAAAAGTTGCCAAGGAGAATGAAGGAACTCGAGAAACGTTGTACAATGGTTGGACTCCTGTTATCATGTCAATGTTGATCAGTAGTGCTGGTGGATTCATATTGGAAACCGCTGTGCGAAAGTATCATAGTTTGAGTACATATGGGCCAGTTCTGAATGGTGTCGGAGGAAATTTAGCAGCAGTACAAGCCAGTAGACTTTCTACTTATTTCCACAAAGCTGCTGCGATTGGAGAACTGCCAAATGGATGGACAGTGCAACGATTCACCAGCTTCACACGAGCATTCTTCTCTAAAGAGTGGGATTCTCGCTCTGCCCGTGTCTTATTGTTACTTGTCGTACCCGGTCATATTTGCTTCAATGCTCTAATTCAACTATTTACTTATTCGTCGAAGAGCAATGTAACACCACATGGTCCTCTTTTCACAAGTTTGTACATGATTGCGGCTATCATCCAGGTGAGTTTTTTGCCGATATAATTAAAATAGTTTCATACATATTCCAGGTGATGATCCTTCTGTTCGTATGTCAATTCCTCGTTTCTCTCCTTTGGAAATGGAAGATTGATCCAGATAACTCTGTGATTCCATATTTGACAGCGCTTGGAGATTTGTTGGGAACCGGCCTTCTCTTCATAGTTTTCCTCACAACGGACTGTTTTGATCCCCAAGAACTCGCTAATAACGTTGTAAATATTACACCTACTAACTCTAATGTAACTCTCTGATATGTAACCTATTAATCAGTGTACCATGTAAACAGTATTTTCATAATTTATGCAACTAACGTACTTTCACAAGAACTCTAGTCACACCCGATGAATTGTTTGATATCTTTCCTTTGCCTTCAGTGCATAATTTCTGTACATTGTGATTTTTCTTTCTCTTTTTTCTTTGGTCATATCTAATAGACAGGAGTCTAATTTTTCCGCTAGTCGCTTTTTTCATGCATTTGGGAACGAATAAACTGTTAAACTTTTTTTCCTTTAACCATCTTACTTTTTTCTATCTTTGGACGTCTTTTCAGAGTTGTCCATTCATAGAACTTCGTCTCAAAAGCAATATTTTTTGAAACTTCAGATGGAAGTCGGACAGCGTGTACGAATAAATTTCGAAAATGCAACAATCCGTTATATAGGTGAAGTATCCGGATACGGTTCTCAAATATGGGTTGGACTGGAATGGGATGATTCGACTCGTGGAAAACATGATGGAGTTGTCAAAGGGCACAGATATTTTCAAACAAAGTGAGAAAATCCACTGTTAATTTAATCTCAAGCAAAAGAGATCTCGTTGATCTGTCTGAACTGTCACACTAGAGTGTGTGAGATTATCAAGATTATCCATTTTCAATTTGAAAAAAAAGACTTTGTTTTAAAAATATAAAACAATTTTTAAAAGTTTGTAAAGATCACTGTCATAATCAGAAAAACTTTTTCCAGACATCCGACTGGAGGATCCTTGATGAAAATGGAAGCTGTTCCAAAGCCAACAGATATTTTATTCGAAATAAAAGATCGATACGCTGAAGAGGAACGTGTTGAAAATGAAATTGAACTGACAAAATCTTCAAAGAAAATCGAGTTGATCGGTATGGAACAAACCGCTGCCAAACAAAGTAATATCGAAAAACTCATAAATATCGTACTTGATAATCGATCTGTTGGTTTCCCTCCACCATCCGACTCTCCACAATTTATTCTTTGTCGTGAACTGAATCTCTACGGGAATCTTCTTTACAAATGGCAGACTGTGAAGCGAATTCTGGAATTTTTCCCAAGAATTCAAGAATTAAATTTAAGGAGAAATCGGATGCAGTCGTTTAATGAAGATGAAGATGGAGAACTTGAAGGAGAAGAATCGATCTATTCAGAAAGTTGTAAGAAATTGGTCATTAGTGAATGTACGATAAGTGAGGAATCTGTAAGTTTCTTCAGATTTCATAAATATAAAGTGGCTCTCGAATATTCAGATGGATTCAATCATTCGAAGGTTTCCATCAGCCGCCGAAATTGTTGCGTTTGGGAATGAACTTACAAGGTTTACTGTCTCGGATGTAGTTGCCAACCGTCTGACATCACTTGATCTTGAAGACAATTTATTTGGCTCTATGAATTCTATTGAAGGATACTTCCCGAATCTCACTCAATTGTCATTAGCCAATTGTGGAATCTCGAGTCTAGTTGGCCTAGATGGAACATCCAAATTTCCAAATCTTGAATATTTGAACCTTCGAGGGAATACTATTCTGGACTGGCCAAGCGTAAATGCAATGCGATCTCTGAAAAATCTGAAACGTTTATTGTTTGACTGCAAACATTTAGAAGTTGAGAAAGGAGTTCATTCGTATGAAGTTGTCGTAGCAAAACTGAGCACACTAATCGATCTCAATCGATTTGATATTTCCGAAGTGGAGAGAAGATCCGCAGAGATTCGTTTCCTCAACAAATACGCTGGAATCGAGAACAAATCTAATCACGACGAAGATATCAAAAGGCTCATTGCTATTCATGGAGAGCCTACACTTGATACTGCGAAGAAAGGTCTGACAGTGGTAAAAATCAGAATAGAATGTGGAAACCGAGTAGAATCACGTAAACTCCCTCTAGCGATGAGTGTACAAAAAATAAGAGATATGGTAAGAATAAAAGAGACATTCTATATTGCAATACGTTGAATTTTTCAGCTTGCACGTCTCTTCAAAACTCCACATTCTTCAAACATTCGTCTATACCTAGTAATGGCGGAGAAAACCAAACAACATCGCATTGAGTTGGACAACCCATTACGAGACTTCGGTTATTATTCACCTTCAGAAGATCGGGATATTCTTGTTGTTGAACATGATTGAATTTTTCACTTACTTATTTATTTGCCTGTTTCATAATGTATTTTTGTTGTCACGAGCTTAATATGAACTTACAAAGACGCTTTATATCATTTTATATTTAATCTAACTGTGATATTATCTGTCTCGTATCGAAAATTATTGAAAAATATTAAGAAAAAACATTTGGAATAGGGGGCCTAGGTTTTCGAGGAGGCCTAAAAGTTCACCGCTTCCTTCACCAAGCATCCAGTCCTCAATGCGGCATATTTCCAGAATAAATTCAAAAGGATCTCAAAGATGGCGACGCCAGTAAAGTTCGATAGTGAATGTCATCTACAGTGAGATCTATTTTGTAAACAAATGATTAATCTGTCGGTTAATTTCAGTGCAGTGATGTGCTTTCTGGCAGGACAAACCGGCGAAAAGATTGTATCAATCTATCCACATAGGAAACCACCTCCGAAAGGTTATATAATAGTATTTTTATCATTTCCAATTGAATTCTTTCAGCCCCTCCCAAAGAATCTACTCCAGCAAGTTCCACTCCCGGAGTGAGTATGAAACCAGTTCTCACCAGTGTTAAAGAGTATGTATCTAGTTCTTTCATGAACTTGTTAATGAACATTTTACAGCCCAAGTGTTGGATTTGGTCTTGTTGAAACAGAATTCGACATGTCACTTGGAATGCTTGCTCAGGCTGTCAAAACTCAAGAAATCGGATGTAATGATGGTTTTGATATGAAAATTAACAATCAGAGATTCGTTGGATATCCAAAGACATGGAAGGCACGTGGAGGGAATACCAATTATCAGATTCTGATAGTTTTTGCATTGAAACAAGGATGTGATCAACACACAGCGGCGGCTTATCAGACCCTTTCTAACAAAATTGCTGTTAGTTTTGTCATGTTGCAAAATTACTTTGGATTCCTTGAAAGAGAAGATAAATGGGCTGACATGGCGGACAGTGCCGACGATCCACTTCGCGAGTTCTCTAAAACAAGTTTCATGGTTCAAACCTTGATTGATATGTACGATGAAGTAAGGAAAAGAGGCAACATTCATGTAAGTTAACAAATATTTTTTAGTGGTGAAATCTACTGTGATTTCTCTTCAGAAATATCAAATTAACTTCGTGGAACTCGGATTCTGTGATGAGGCGCATGCTTTATCAAGACTGAACGTAGTACCAAAAGGGAGACAAGATATTGATGAAATAGTCAGAAAAATGAAGTAAGAATCGATATGAGAGACTGAATGAATTCTCTTATTCAGACCGTATCATGGAATCCTTCTTCTCGAAGATGTTTGGCCAACTCCAGATGCAAATCCAATTGTAGCGAAGTTGCTTAGCCATTGCAGTCCGGATCGCTCTATTCTTGACATGTCGACTGCGTCTGGAATTCCAATTTTCGAGGTGTTCATGATCATTCGTCACTTACTTCAGTGGACTCGAGCGATTCTGATCTATCCACTTTGTAATACGAATATCTACACATCTGCAACAAGTCCACAACCTCTTGACAAGTTAGATATACAAATAGAATTCAAATTTTAATCGAGAAAAGTTTCAGAATGGCTGAAAAGTTTGCAGCTCAATTCGGTACGACAATTCACTTGGCTGCCGGGTTATCGCATTTCAATCCACCAAAAACTTTGGATACTTTCATTCGTCCGAATCTTCCATTACACGAGCAAGGAGTGAGGGCGAAGCTTGTTGTAGCCTTATTGAGACATCAAATGCTTATGCAGTTGCATCAGTTCTATTATATTCTAAAGCCATACTCAAACGCGGTGTTACCGGATCCAATCGAACAATGCCCAGAGGAATTCATTAAACTCATATTTGACAGTCAGCTGCCGAATGATGATGTGAAACGAGTTGTAGCTGACATTTGTGCCGAAATGCTTTCTCATACCGCCTACGGAGCTGTTAAGAGAAAGCTTACTCTTTTTATGAAATGCGTTCCCATGATGAATGGAAACCATCATTTGGAAGACATCAAATACAAAAATAATTTGGTAAAACTATGAATCTGCGATTTCAATACAAAAAATGAAACATTTTTCAGGATCGCGCTGAAATCGAGAGTATTTTCAAGTCATTCGAACTCGTGATTGCCACATTTCGGAGGCCGGATTTTGTTGCCGAATAATTTTTTAATCTATAAATTGGGAAACATAACATGTACAAATGAAGTAATTTTATCTGTATTCTCTCCGAATGTTTAATTGAGAAGAAGAATATGTTCAATCTTTTTGTGTGTATCTTGATATATGAATTGATTTCAATTACAAAACATACAATTTTTCAGATGGAAAAATACGTCAAATCGCGTCAAATGTACATGAAGTATCTAGAAGAAGTATCCGAGTGAGTCCCCATCGTATTACCAATATCGTACTACATTCTCCTTTAGGAATGTCTTTCATCCAAGAATCAACGAAGGTGACAAACAATTCAAAAAACTACAAAAAGAATGTGAAGAGTATGCAAAACTGAAATTCACCTGTCAACGACTTCTTGTAAGTGAACATTTATTTTTCAGCCACTAATTAACCCATTAACTTTCAGTCCGAAGCTTCAAAAGTTATTGAAGGAAAAACCGAAATCGGACAGAGAGTTTTCATGAATATGGAAGTGTGAGTTTATTATATTCTGACTACAGTTCTCACCATAATTTTTTTACAGTCGAGACACGAAACACGTCGTCGTAAAGTTGTCAGAAGATGTTCTCGTTGAGTTACCACTGCAAGAAGCGATGAAAGTCTGCGATCGAAAAATGGATATGCTGAAGAATTTGATGGAAAAGATCCAAGCCTCGACCACTCGTCTCAAAGCTGAATTGACTATGCTTCTGGCATCAATGGATTTGCCGTATACTGAACCATACAGATTCACATTGCCACCAGACTTCCCGTTCCGTATGGAAGTTTAATTTCATTAATTTCTGTTTTTTGTTGTTCGTTATTTGAACAACATTCTTGAAAACTTCTCGCTGTTTGAAACGGTTCATTCCAAATCTCATTTACAATTTTGTCCAATCAATTTCGCAAATGTTCTTTTATTGTGATTCCTTTTGAGAGCTTCTTACTGTTTATTTACATTTTTATAGATTATCCAAATAAAAGTGTTTTTTGTTATATCCTATCAGTCAAATTTCTATAGTTGCTGTTCTAATAAACTTATACTTATTTCAGATGAAAACTCGGGTAAAATTCAATGCGTTTCATATTTTTAGTTCTTCCTAAAATGACGATGCATATCAAACAATCAACAGTCAGATCAATGCTAACAGTGGCTCGACGTGGAAAGAAGCGACTCAATTTGGATTCAGATGCACTTGCAGTGTTGACTGCACTCATTAATTTACTTGCACAGGTATTTTTCTTGGAATATATTTTCTTCTAAACTGTGCTTGTATTACAGGAAACAATCGCTCGAACAGCACAAACTGCCGCCAACACAGGAGACCGTCAAGTCACAAAAGAACATCTGAAACGTGTCATTGCTCAAATTATGCTCGATTTTGCCGTATAATCACTTTGATCTTGTTCTCTTCTCATTTCATTCAATAACTCAAAACAAATAAATTATTTTATTTTTTCCAATTACCCGAAAGTGAACAACTCCGAGAAAAGATGATGTCTGGCCATCAAAGTGTAATAAAAAATATATAAAAGACGCAGACATACCGTAATCTTTGAGATAGATCTCTAATAAGTTTTACAACTCGAAGCAACTTCTCAAATTACAGCTGATTTACAATTGTTTTTAATCAAGTGTGTGTTGGAGGACGGTCTGTCTCCTTTGTGTAATAAACAATCTTTGCTCGTCCCGCTAGGCTCCGCCCACTCAAAGAGAGCAGTTCTACTCATTACCTCTTGAGAGCTTCTCTTCCTCTGCTTCTTTTTCAGAAATAGATTCCACCATTCATAATTTTGATCTCGTTCTTTGATTTTGGTTTATCCATGAGATGTTATTATCCAGATATCCATTGAATAGGCGAACAAGTTCCATGGCCTCATGTGCCGATGAGATAGATGCCGAGTTGGCGTATGGATCTCCTGTGAGATCCAAAAAGGTATTGAAGAGGCAGAACTTCTGGAGAAAATCGGAGAGAAAAGAGGGATCGAGGAAGGGTTGCCGAACCATTTTTGATACGTGTGTTGTCATCTTGATCCTATCGACTATTTTGGTTTCTGCTCTCCTGGTTTTCCAAAGCTTCAAAACACAGAAATTGGTGAGGAACTCTGAATTTTATTTTGTTTGAAGTCTATCTTTTAGGTCTCCAATATTCAAGTTTATATCAATATCCTCGAGCAACAATTGAATGTTTGGAATAATAGTACAATCGAAACTGAGAACAATCTGATGGAGAGAGCGATCCAATCACAGGATAATGGAAAATCTGTTGAGAAAAATAAAGTGAGAGTTGAGAATATTTTATTAAAACTAAACTTGAAATATTTTCAGAAAGCCATGATGTTGTCTACGGAAGAAATCATCATTGACAGAGAACATCACGCTGGAAGCATCTCGAAAACTTACTTAAATGATGAGATTCAAATAAATTCAACATTTGGAATCAATGCTGCGAATGTTCTTCTCCATGCATCAATTGACCACGAGCTCTCGTCTGAAGAAGTCTCGTTCGAAGACGGATTCATTGCCAACTCTTTTCTTGGATCCGATTTTGGAGGATATGTTTTATTGGATCGAATCGAGTTACCTCCCAACAAAGCTTGGTGTACGAATGAATTGCAGCCTGTTCTCACTATCAACCTGGCCAGTTACACAAATCTAACCGCCGTCTCTTATCAACATACAAGATGGAACGGGTCGGTTCCAGATGGATCACCGAAGAGTTATGATGTGATGGTTAGTTGTATTTTGAGAAGGTTTCCAGATCTCAAACTGTTATTTCAGTCTTGCCTCGATGAAAACTGTAGAAAAATGGAGAGAATCATGTCAAACTGTGTTTATAAGAATTCAGAAGACAAACAAGAGCAAGTTTGTGTGATTCCCACCTCTCTCCGCCTTTCTCCAACTAAGAAAGTTCAATTTCGTATCCGGGAGAACCATGGGAACACCCGAAAGACATGTGTATATCTGGTTCGTGTATACGGTCATATCGAGGAAAAGTTGTTGACTGGAAATCAGAAGATGAAAAGAGATCACATCAACACGTGCTTATCGATCACTAACAGATACCATAACTATCGGATTCTATTTGATATTGTGAGTTACTTTTCCAGTTGAATTCTTCTAATCCACATAAATTAATTCTTTCAGTTCGATGGATACTGTATCTCCCTCTTCTCTAAAGGATGTTGTAAACAATGTCCTGAATGTTGCACACAATGTCGAATCAATCCATCATTCTCTGCTGTTGTCTATGGAATCATTCTTGTGTTGATTACTCCACTTGTGATGATATCCCCGTTTTTTATAATTCTCTTCTTGGCTAAAATGTATATTCGATTTTTCTAGAAACTTCTAATCCACAAATTCTCTTTCTTGCTACAGTACTCTTATGATCCCAAACTTTTGAGCCTTCCCACCCCTAAATACATACTTCATCCATTCCAGAGGATCGTTCCAAGTTTTTAAATCAAAAAGTTATTTGAGTTTGCGAAATAAATATGTTTAACTAAAATTTTCAAATTCAAGAAAAGATCATCATACTGTAGTCAAAAAAAGAAAATTGGCTCATGATCGAGTTCTAAAATGCTCATTTTTCTTCATTCTCAGTCTCCTTACAATCCATGAAAAGACAGAAAACCTTTCTTTTTCGAATTTAGATCCTCATTCACTTTCGAAACAGGATTCAAATAGGTTATGATGAACAGAGAATTTAGCAAATGCGCTCTCTCGGAAAGTTTTGAATGGTATATGATTGGTGTGTTCATGAGAAGCAAATCCTAAAATCCTAAAAAACTTTCTGGCCGATAGTTCACTTTTTTCTTCATTTTGGTGATTATATTTTCCTTCTTTTTTCTTCAAGTTGTTTTCCTTCAAGTTTGGATCAGGATCTCAAAGTTGATCCTGTATTTTTTGATGAGGACGTTGATCCTAATTCATTTTCTTCTTTAAGATACGGCGTCATTCATCGTTCTAGATTCTCCTATATTTCCTTTGTTTGAAAAATAGTTGTTCATGGCTTCATCTCATTGATCGTATTCCGTTCTTTCGGTGTCTTTGAAATAATCGTTTTCGAATGACCTCTCTCCTTCATAACTTGAGACATAACAGTGTTCCAGCTGTGTTTGATCATTCGTGTCCTTACAACTTTTCAAATGTTTCCAATGCTTCAACTCTACTACTTTCGTGATATAACTATTTTATGTGAGGATTCACTCCTCAGTCAATTTATTCTCAATCAGTTTGAATTCATCGTCTTTTCTCTTCTGTTTAAACGTATCAATTCAAAATATTTTAATTATACAGATTCCAAAAGCACCCTTCTGAGCATCTCAATTTCCCATCTGTTCGAGAAGAATGGAACGCATTCCGGAAGAGGGAGGCGACAATTCTCCATATTCTTCGGATGTTAGAACAAATCTGATGACATTTCCCGATAGATTCCAAGTCGAGGATCCAGCATCAAGACAGAAACCAAACACTTGGTATGGCTTCCACATATCTCCATGTCTCATTTGATGTTTTCAGGTGGTTCAATTGGATGAAGAGAAATTCCGGAGTATGTCTTTTCCTCCTCAACTTCCTTCTCATCATCGCTCTTTTCGCCGGCCTCTACATGGTGTACAAGTTCTCCGATCAGCATCAACAAGACAGTATTACGGTAAGACTAATGGAATGTTGAAAAGTCTCAAATCTATGATATTTCCAGATTGATCAACTCAAATTTCATGAAAATATTGAACACGAACATGAGCCCCACAACGAGATCAAGAAACAAGAATATGTGAAGTACGATAAAGCGGCAAATATGGATGAAGTTTTCAAGAAACGTTTGGAAGAATTCGATGCAAAGATGCATGCGTTGGATGAACAATTGTATGCACTCGGTGCAGAGATGTATGCGTTCGAAATAGAGAGGATGAATGGAACAAACGAAAAGAATGAGCCAAAGGAACATCACAAATTGGGAGAGCATGAGTTTTTAGAAAAAGAAACTGCTGAAGAGCCGGAGGTAGAAGAAGATGAAATGAAGTCTATGGATGAAGAGGATTTCGAGGATGAAGAATACGATGAGTACAACGAGGAGAAAGAGAGAGAAGCGATGGGTAACTCGACTAGAAATGAACAAGAAGAGGTTGATTTATATAGTTGGAATGACACAGAATGATTTATCATTTTACAGAAAACTGGAAGTGATGTCGAGAATGTTGTCGAGACTCCAACCGAACCATACACATCTGCGGATCAGCAAATTTCGAAATAAGCTTGAAAGAAGCAATCAACTAAGTCCCAAACAGTTTTTTAAAATTAATCATTGCTTTGAATTTCCCCAAAAAAGGAATCGTGTTAATGGTTTTGATTCGGTTAAAACTTATCCCTGTTGTTCTAAGATCTAATAAATATGTTTCTCTTTTCCTGTGAGTTATTTCAAAAATCCTTTTCCAGAGTTGTTTTCTCAGATCTCCTACCAAGACTTACATATGTTCTCCGTTCCAGGCATTCGTTTTCTTTTTTCAATGTCTGATTCCCTCAACTCTCTTTTTTTTTCGGCGTGTCAAAGCAACATATGTCTTCGGTACCATGTTCTCTCTTCCCAAGCTCCGCCCCCTTCTTTCCTCCGTTGCCTTTTCCTCTTTTATTCGTTCTCAACCCCAGCACCAACATCCTTCAGCCGCTCCTTTTCTACCATCTTCATTCTCTTTTTTAGTTTTATCGATACGTTTGTTTGTGCATCTCTCTTTCTTCTTCTAGAATGGTTTGACCGAAGGGGCACTATAAACGGAAAAACAATTGCCCATCATTCTTTTTTCTTCTTTTCTTTTTCGTTGATTCGCTCTTTTTGCACTATACCGATTGGCTCGCTTTCTCCTTTCTTTTGTCTACTCGCATACGTTTTCAGGGCTGCGTATTAACGGAAACATTTTCGTAGGTGAAAACGAAATATCGAAAGAAATGAAAATAAAAATAAAAGACAGAGATGTCGAGTCTGCGAAGGATTCAGAACTAGCGGGCGCATTGATTGTTTCGGAGAAGAACCATTCTGTGAAAAGAGCGACTCGGTAATTCTGAACTTTCATTGACGTTTGAAATGCCCAAAATGTTTCAGATTCTATGCGTTTCCTCTCCTAGAACTGCAAAAATGGTTTATTGGAGCCATTCTCTTATTTATTGCTATCATTCTATTTTTGAACACTTGGGAACTCACTACTCTGCATTCACATATTCAGGAATTCGTATGCTTCCAGGTGTGCTTTCAACTTTTATCTTAACTTCTTCCAGTCTTACAACATCGCATCGCGACTGAACAAAATGGAGAGCAGAGCCGAATTCATATCAATGCTGAAGTCAGAAAACGAAGAGGACAAAGAGGTCGAGAATCCCATCTTTTTTCATATCGAAACTAGATTGATTCAACATGATTCGGGAATTCAGAAAAATGGAGAGGAGGAGAAAGAAATAGAAAAAAATAGTTTCGAGGACTACTTTGGTTTTGAAAATGGAGCAGATTCCAAAGAAGGAGATTACTATGATGATCGTATTATTTTTCACAAAGTTTTACCATCCGAGTCGGAAGAAGAGGTGATTGAAGTTTCAAATTTACTTCCAAACAAAATAATCATTACAGACGATGAACACTTCAACTAATTCTACCAATCGAATCAATGCTGCAAATGCTCTATTCGGTGCTTTCATAGATGAGCGTCTTTCCTCTCCTCCAGTTTCCCCAGGAGATGGATTCATGGACAAAGTTTGGGACTTCTTTGGAGCAGTTGATGGTGGTTACGTTCTACTCGATCGAGAAGAACTTCCCGTCAACAAATCCTGGTGTTCTGATGAGGAAGATTCAATTCTAACTATCCAATTATCTCAAGACATCAGTCCAATTTCAATCTCTTATCAACATTCGAAATGGAATGGAACCGTTCCAAATGGAGCACCAAAAAGTTATTTTGTGATGGTTAGTTTTGGGAAATGAAATAATATCCAAAATCTAATTTCTAGGGATGCTTGGATACTCAATGTGAGAATAGAGTAGTACTTGGGCCCCGATGTGAATACAAATCAGATAATCAGTCTACACAAGAACAAGAGTGTCAGGTTAAACCTCAATGGATGGTTTCTCATATCAAAGCCGTTCAAATTCAAATCCGCGAAAACCATGGAAATGTGGAGAAGACTTGTGCATATCTGTTTCGTGTGTATGGAATAAGTGACTCGACTCAGAAGGAATTGAAGCCCGTATCGAGGATTCAAGACATTTCCATTCGTGACGAAATGTGCTCATATGCCGCCAGTGAATATTACAGTCTTCCATCTTTCTTCTACAATGCTATGGTAATTTTTCAGTTCTATTTATCGAAGAGTTTTATTAATTCTCCGGAGATGTCATTCCAACTATTCCTGATTCCAGAACTTCAACTGCACCAAACTCTATTCAAACGACTGCTGCTCGTATTGTCCTGAGTGCTGTACTGAATGCAACATGTCTTTGACAAATGAGTCCGTTTTCGTTTTTGCTATCATCATCTTTGGCTTCTTCGGATTTGTCTTGCTTATGGAATTTCTGTTTATTCGTGTCGCTAAGTTCCTCTGGGTTCCAGAAGATTCTCATTAATTTTTGTAATTTTCGTATTGTTCTCAATTTCTCAATTTTTGCCAAGCTCACCAACTTTTTTTCAATAATAACCTTCCGTCTACTTCCTGGGAATAAATTCGATTCGATTAATGTTGTGACTCTACCCTGTTTGTAAACAGAAACAATCAAATGTTGTAAACATTCTAAAAGTCAGGCACCGACTGACTCACTCAATATCCTTTTTTGTCTATTTTCAGTTGAAGGTAGTCAACTTTCAGACTTACCCAAAGTGTCAGAGATTATCATATTGCTCAATAATTGTTGACAAGCGTCAAGAAATCAGGACTTCCATGTCTCAAATTAATCACTTTCTCGCTTTTTTCATATAATAGTTATAGAAACTAAAAATTGAAGCTCTTGATTGTTTCTGTGTCCAAAATAGTTTGTAGCAGTATGGGCAACAATTTCTTTAAAAAACAGTTGCATTTTGAAACAGTTGATTTCTTCAGTTCAATCCTCCTCAAGGTACTCTCGATTCGTCGAGCATTTCAGTCCAACTCCGTAGTCTGAACATTTTCTATCAAAATCGTGTTTTCCTGATCATTAAATCACTTTAACCAACCCATTCTATCAATGTACTTTTTGAGAATGTTTGTCTTTTCAAAGAAAACAAAAAACGATTTGGAGTGCATCGAGACTGACCAATACAAACCAAGATTCTCTGACCATCGCCATTTGTTTGCTCAATTGAAACGGAGCAATGGAACAAGTGGAAACGAGTTCTCTCTCTCTCTCCGAACACTGATGAATTCTGAATTCTCTCTCACTTGATACCTTTCGCTCTCTTCTGATGGCGCCCAACGACGACGCAGTCACACAGTTTTGGTTTTTTACTCTTTGATTCAGATACAGTACCGTCCGAAGACGAATAGACATAGCGTATATCGATGATGCGCAGTTTGTATTGTCATCTAGAGACCACGACAGTCTACGAGACTTTGATTTGAGGAGCGACTATGATTCGCGCCCCGCGGCCGAAAACCAGTGGTTGATCTTCTTTTTACGCAGTGGAGAGATGGCTAAACGGCAGAAGGACACCTTGGAGGAAAGCTGCTCCTTCCGCACTCATCATTCTATGTATTATCACTGAGGAGGAGCATTCACTGGCCGCCGGAAAACAATCACTGATAACGATTGAGGAAGACTTTTGTTCTTTTTGTATTATGTGTAGGTTCTGTGCAAACCCGACAAGTGGGTTGAAGGCAGGGGGGATGTTCCACTTCAATTAGTTTCTCCCTTTTCTCCCTTTTTCGGTATGTTTAGGTTAACCGCTTGTCTAGATTAGGCAAAACGTTTACTTTCTTTACTTACAGTATCTCGTAGTACAGGTCAAGCCAAGTGATTACCGAATACTATTCATTAGGTCCTGATCTAGTTTCCAGAATATTTCCGTAAACCGGTAACCCACTCAAATGATGTCACTTCCCGTTTAGCTTCGTTGGTATGTTAAATTCAAACTTATTGAATCAAACATGAGTTGTTAATACATCCGGCATTGATGCCTAAAATGACGCTATCGTCTCCATAAAGGGGAGGGGTACTGTACATATGTACTTTCAGAAGATCACGTGAAGTCTATTCTAGACACCCAAAAAGCAAACATTCTTGACTCATCAGCTATTCTCGGCTCCGCCCATTCGTTGTCTAACTTCCGAAAAAAACATACCGATAAGCAGAGTGACCTACTCAATCACATAGATTCAACAACAGTCAATTCTCGTGTTCTCCTGCCATTACTCCTCAGTTCTTCCTCCTCTTTTCACCAAAAACTGGTTTCCGATAGCATCATTTCTAGCCTTGAAACCTTCGATCACCCTTTGACTTTTCTCCTTTTCAAACTACCCAATTCTCGTCTTTTCTCTCTATTTTATCCTGATTTGTTTCTTCCGAAATGATATCATTTATCCCCTGTTCATATCACTTTCACTCTCCCAGAAAACCTGAATTCATCCCCCGGAGAGTGAAAGAGATGGGCGGTACGCATTGTTTGTCATAAAATTGGAATTCACGAATTTAGAATTCAGATGAGTGACGGCACCGATTACGATGACTACCTTTTCCTATGCATACGCAACAATTCCCCCTTCTCCCAGTTAGATCTTTCTGGTTTCGTATTATAACAATTGACGCTTTTCAAATCGTTTTGTATTCAACTTTTTCCTCCTTTCTCTCGTTTTCCCTGAAACTTTTGTGAACTGGGAAAAGAAATATTTTTCCTATTTTTCATTGTGTTTCAATCTATGAGAATTCCCCAAAAAATTCTTCCATTATTTGCCATCTTCTCTTCTTTTATTTTGTTCGCATTGTGATCGTATCAAAGTTTTTTTCTGTGTAATTTGACGTCTCAAAAGTTCATTCGAAAATCAAAATTAGATTGAAAAATCAACAGCAAACAAGAGAAAATAGTAACTTTCTCATCTCTGTTCCCCCCTATCGTTGTGCAAATATTTTTGCAAATGCCCTTTTTACTTTATCTTAAACACATTGATTCATTCCTTCTCAAGAAAAAAAAAACATATTTTCAGTAAGTTAGACCCACCAAAAAACAAAGAAGATGGGGTCGTTGACGCGCTCCGAGGAGATGCGATTCTGCCAGCTCATCGTGGAGAAAGATGCTGCATTCAATATTGTCGCTGAAATTGGAAAACAGCCATACGTTCAATTCAAGGATGTAAGTTTTTTCTGACTTCTGATTCTCATCCATCTGAAATATTTTTCAGCTGAATCCAAATGTGAACAACTTCCAAAGAACGTTCGTCAAAGACATCCGTCGTTACGATGAAATGGAGAGAAAATTGAGATTCTTGGAGAACCAGATTGTGAGGGATGAGATCATTGTTCCAGGAAAAGTTGATAACGGAGACTATGCTATTCTTCCAACTTCTGAACTCAATACTTTGGAAGGAACTCTTGCTGAATTGGAGAAAGATGTGAAGAGTATGAATGATTCTGATGCTCAACTCAAGGCCAACTTCATGGATTTGAAGGAATGGGATGCTGTTCTTGATAAGACTGACGAGTTCTTCCAAGGAGGAGTCGATGATCAAGCACAAGAGGAACTTGAGAATCTTGATGAAGAAGGAGCTATTCGCGTTGACAAACTACCAGTCAACTACTTGGTTGGAATCGTTCGTCGTGAGAGGCTCAACGGATTCGAACGTGTTCTCTGGCGTGCTTGCCATCACACTGCCTATATTCGCTCAAGTGATATCGCTGAAGAATTGGAGGAACCATCTGGAGAGAAAGTTCACAAGTCAGTGTTCATTATCTTCTTGAAGGGAGATCGCATGCGTTCGATCGTCGAGAAAGTCTGTGATGGATTCAAGGCTAAACTCTTCAAGAACTGCCCAAAGACCTTCAAGGAACGTCAATCCGCTAGAAATGACGTGCGTGCTCGTATTCAAGATCTTCAAACTGTCCTCGGACAGACCCGTGAACATCGGTTCCGAGTTCTCCAGGCAGCTGCCAACAATCATCATCAATGGTTGAAACAAGTCCGTATGATCAAGACTGTTTTCCATATGCTCAATCTGTTTACTTTCGACGGAATCGGTCGTTTCTTCGTCGGAGAATGTTGGATTCCATTGAAACATGTTGAAGATGTTCGCAGAGCAATTGAAACTGGAGCAGAGAGAAGTGGATCTTCAGTCAAACCAGTTCTCAATATCCTCGAGACATCCGTCACTCCACCAACCTACAATGAGACCAACAAGTTCACAGCTGTCTTCCAAGGAATCGTTGATTCTTACGGTATTGCCACATACCGAGAGTTGAATCCTGCTCCATACACCATTATCACTTTCCCATTCTTGTTCTCCTGTATGTTCGGAGATCTCGGTCACGGAGTTATCATGCTTATGGCAGGACTTTGGTTCGTGTTGAGAGAGAAGAACCTTCAATCCAGAAACATTAAAGACGAGATCTTCAATATGTTCTTCGGAGGTCGTTACATCATTCTTCTGATGGGTATTTTCTCGATCCATGCTGGAATTGTTTACAATGATATGTTCGCAAAGTCATTCAACATTTTCGGAAGTGGGTGGAAGAATCCGTACCCTATGGAAAATATCACAAACTGGATTAGCCATACTGAGCATGGAAAGGAGATGCTCATCGAGTTTGCTCCAGAAGATGCATATGATCATGCAGGCGGTCCATACTCATTCGGAGTTGATCCAATCTGGAACATCGCTGAAAACAAGTTGAATTTCTTGAACTCTATGAAAATGAAGTTGTCCGTTATTCTCGGAATCACTCAAATGACATTTGGAGTCATTCTTTCATTCTTCAACCACACTTTCAACAAATCCAAAATCGACATCTTCACAGTATTCATCCCTCAAATGCTTTTCATGGGATGCATCTTCATGTATCTCTGCCTGCAAATCATTCTTAAATGGCTCTTCTTCTGGACCAAAGAGGCGACAGTCTTCGGTCAAATCTATCCAGGATCCCACTGTGCTCCATCTCTTCTCATCGGTCTTATCAACATGTTCATGATGAAAGATCGTGAAGCTGGATTCGTTCAAGAAGGAGGAAAAGTTAATGGAGAATACAAAGAGGTCGAGGCTTGTTATCTTTCTCAATGGTATCCAGGACAATCAATTATCGAAATGATTCTTGTAATTATTGCCGTCATTTGCATTCCAATCATGCTCTTCGGAAAGCCAATTCATCATGTGATGCAACAAAAGAAAAAGCAGAAAGAACTCCATGGAAACGTGGTAAATTCAATTAGACTATTCATTTTCACATCATTCAATTTTTCAGACTGTTCGTGCCAATGTTGTTTCTGATAGTAGTGAAATTGTGATCAACGGAGGATCGAAGAAAGAGGAAGCTGCTCATGGAGGAGATCACGGAGGTCATGAAGATGAATCATTCGGAGATGTTATGGTTCATCAAGCAATTCACACTATCGAATATGTCCTTGGATGCGTTTCTCACACTGCTTCCTACCTACGTCTTTGGGCTCTTTCGCTTGCTCACGCTCGTAAGTTATTATTTTATCATTTTATGTTTATTCAATGACTTTCAGAACTCTCCGAAGTGTTATGGCACATGGTGTTCGTCACTGGAGGACTCGGAATCGAAGGAACAAAAGGATTCATCGCTGTCTACGTTGTCTTTTTCATCTTCTTCGTTTTGACTATTTCGATTCTTGTATTGATGGAAGGATTGTCCGCTTTCCTCCACACTCTCCGTCTTCACTGGTATGCTTTACAAACCTTTCTCAATCATAATTTTATTATTTGCAGGGTCGAATTTCAATCCAAATTCTACCTGGGTCTTGGGTATCCATTTGTTCCATATTCCTTCAGAACAGCCCTTCAAGAAGCGGAACTTGCTGCTCAATAAACTCCAAACTCTTCAGTTTTTTTCTAATCGATTTCGCATAGTTTCTTCCTTCTTCTTGCCTTTCTTTTTCTATAATTCTAGACATTCCATTTTCATATTTTATCGCATGGCTGTTTTCTTTCATTTCTTTGAGTTTATAAACAATCTGTTATTCTCTTTCATTCGAGAGAAATATGTGATGCGTTAAAAACTTCTCTTCCCTTCCTTTTTTCCATTGTGATTTCTATAAGACTCCTGTGATTAAAATGACTTTTTGTCGTTCTGTTTCCGGTGCCTTGCTTGAAAAAATAATAATAGTATCAAATGTTTTTATAATTCTTTAAATAAATTTGAGTTGGAGCAACAACTTGGTTGCCGATTTCTTTCAGAAAGTGACACAATGACGAATCGAATCTCAGACGGCGTTTTCTTTTGTGTTTTGAGGAGGGAATGGGGTTTACCGTATAGGGTTTAGGAAGGGGGTAAGTAGTTGGACTAGCAACAGTTTGAATCACAAAATAAAATATGATGGGAAAAGAGGAAACAATAGGAAAGTAAAGGAGTATACACGTCTCAAATATGTGGGTTCGGCGAGGGGGAATTAGAGCGATTTCTGGGATGAATTCATCCAATATGAGGGGAGATTTGGAAGGGGAAATGAGGTATGTACAGCAACAGAAGAGAGTCTTCGTTTAGTCTCGAAGTGGTGGCGAGATGGCCACTCGATGCACTTTCTCGTCGCGAGCAGATGGACTTCGGATTATTGGAACTGATGTCATTGGTATGCCAACGTTCATCTGAAATTATGAAGTTAAGAATTTGAGTGTTTCAGAGAGGGAATTTCATAAACCGTTTTAATCAAGAACTCACAATAGTATCATGTTCGCTGTTCGATCTACGAACTTTCGTTTTCTTCCTCATGACAGTATGAAATATTGGAGACTGATCCTCAATATTCCTTTGCAATGGCAATGGACCAACTGCATTAACTGGTCGTTTTGATGATGACGTGTATGAGGATCCAGATGACGATCGATTTGATGAAGAAGACGTGGATGATGCCGGGGAGACGGCACGTTGCGATGGAAGATCATCGTCTGGAATTTAGAATCAAAAATCTGTGAAAGAAGAGAAATTGAAACCTTTTTCGAAGAGATCAGTATGATTTGGGAATGGATCTCTCTTGAATGCAACTACAACTGGTTCATAGGAAAGAAGAATATAAATTTTTGGACCGAAAAGGAATCCAAGAAGGATTGTGGCACAAGCAACGAGTTCAACGACAATAACAGTGTCTCTGAACTCATGTCCAAGTACTAAATAAAGAGTAATCCATGCAACCCAAGTGAAGAAACATCCAACTGTTGAGTAGAGTAACCACTTGGTTTCTTTGTAGTTTCTTTTGATATTTCTGTTGAGCATATTGATGAAAAGAGCCATCAGAATAAGAATCATCACGTAGAAGTTGGAAACGACAAATTCCACTCTGAAAGCACCAAAGTTACAAGATTATTAGAATATCAAGATAAACTCACTTTCCCATTGTACACATCATTCTCTGTACATTTGTGTCAATTACTCCGATAGTTGACATGAATGGTTCTAGGAACCAACTAATCGACAGAGCAATCTGTACTCCAACAATGAAAAAGAGAAGAAGCCAATAGTTCCAGAAAGAGATATGAATTGATGTTCCAAATCCAAGTGTCTCAGCGTTTCGGAGTTGAGTTGCTTTGGCGATCATTACTCCTAAAAATCCAATGTTTAGTATTGAAAAATATAAAAATAGATCTTACCAAAACAGATAGTATAACCAAGTCCATGAAGAATAACTCTCAATCTGCACACTGAATCAGTTGGATCGAAAACGAAGAAGAATGCAGTTGAGTATAGAATGATGATTCCAATGAGCAGAGAAATACCCAATGATTGATTTCCTTTCACGACTCGAAGGTAGAGCTTGACTAGAACTAAAACTAGAACGGCCACAGCCACTACAACAAGAATTGAGATGAGTGCAAGAAGGACATAGTTATGTGGATGATCTCTCCAATGCCCAGTTGTTATGTGTTCGAATACTGATTGATATTCAATCTTTTCAGATCCAAATGCTGGTTGTCTCTTGATATACGAAGATTGATCACTTCCTTCCGGTTCATCTGGACGGAATACGAATGAATCGAGTGGACGCTGAAAGCAATTATGATGTTTTATGAAGCTAATTTGGAAAATGGGATACCTGGAAGAAGTCTCCATCGAGGAAGCACTTGCACATCGGTGGTTGACACTTGCTTTCAGTTGTCTTTCCATTTCCGTTTCTATATTGATTTGTCATTCTCAATCCAGTTGTCAATGTCCAGTTAGCAATAAGATGATAGGTGAATTGGTTGTTAATGTCCGGAAGGAACTCATAAATTTCCACATCATCTTCAGTTGACGTCTTCTTAAGTTGGGTCAGAATCTGCTTACGTCCTTGTTCGTAGAATTCAAGGCAGAGACCATTTTGAGCTGGGCACAAACTCTTGTAGACGGAGTCCATGGCAAAAAGGAAACGTTCAATTCCACGAGATAGGTATCCGGCCTTCGTCATGCGTCCTAAAATTAACTACTTGAAGTTCAGAACTATGTTTTGTTTCAACTTACCAAGAGATTCAATCTTCAGCAACTCATCTCCAGTACACATTTTTCCATAGATAACTTTACTCTTTTGACTGAGAGCACATCCATATCTTGACTCAATATAAGACCAATACCAAAGCTCTGGAAGAGTCAATGGAGTGGTTGTCTCAAGCCATTCACGGAAATCTCCATACAAGATATTTCTTGGTTGAACTGAGACTGTTCCGGGGAACTGTTCCTTGTTATTTGGTGCATGTAGATACCAATCATGAGCATCTCCCATCATTACATTCACATGGTTTCCACGTGTTTTCGAGGCAATCAAATAGTCAGCTGCATTACGGGCGGTCGCGAAGATAATGGTGACGTTGGTGGTACTTCTGACATTATCCAAACGAGAAGATCCTCCAATATTGATGACTTCAGCCAAACAAACTCCGCGATCAAGAGCAAGACGTTCAAAACTTCTGAATAGAGACAAGGATTCTGGATCTTGTTCACTCAAAGCAGCAGTCACAAATTGCCATTGCATTCTATTGAGGAGTTTCAGAAGTGCCAATGCTTGATTTCTGGATGATGGAAGAGCAGTGAAAGATCTTTGAAGTGCTGAATGTTCAGAATCAACAGAAACAAGAGCTGCATCTGTATCTCCTGAAGAGAAGTATCCCTTGAGTGACTCCTGTGAATCTCCATGAAGTGCACTCGCATACCCAAACACTGATTTCGGAACAATTGTGATGTTTCTTCCAGCTTGATTGAATCGGAAACATTGAGTCTCTGATCTAACAACTGACTCGATTGCCTGTTTTCCAGATGAGCAACTGTCGATGAGGAGAGCTCCGAAGTCAAGATCTTTGAGCAATCCAAGTTGTGGGAATCGTTGTTTGAATGTCCAAACAGTGTGGACAAACGCCATCGGAAGAGATATATCAGTGTGGGCCATTGATTGACACGTTTGGCCACTGTGTAGATCAAAAAGTCCTACGAGATAGAGAGGGTAGTGACGTGGAATCGACAGGAAGTGGTGCTAAAAATATGAAATTCAGATTGAGAATATACAAAAATGGGAGAACTCACATCAGCATTTACATTCTGAAGATTTGGACATTGTCCACAGAACGGTCTATACGGAGCACAAATTGATCGGAGTCTCTGATCGGCAGATCTCAAAGAAGACATGATAACAGTCGGTGGTGATCCAGTTGTGAAACTCAGAAGACGGGAAGTCACTGGCTCCTCATCTTGATTATATATCTCGATTGCTTCAACTTGCATTCCAGAAGCAAGAAGAATATTCTCAGTTCCTCGATAAAATTGAAGACGTTCTCCTGCGAACTCTGGTGGATCCTGTTTGTTGAATGCGTAATTCATGGTTTCCAATGTCTCCATTATCAACTCGGTGCATTCTGATGAAGCATGCGAACACGTTTTCTCATACTGTTTGTTTGCTCCAATGATTTGAGCAACTGCCGCAAATGCATAAGTCATTCTGATCGATGCTTCCGCGGTTCTTGCTTGAACATAACTCTTCATCATTACATCTTTATCCAGATCACAGTCTTCGTTTGTACAATTATAGACTTGCTCAATATATGACGTCAGAAGTTGATAATTCTTGAAGTTGTTACGAAGAACTCGAATGAAATAATCACGGAATTGTGGAAGTTCTTTGTATTTTGGTTGAAGAGAGACGACTTCTAGCTTCGCCTTTTTATGCAGCAACTCAAGTTGTTCTGATTCATCGAGAGCTTCTCCTTCAGTTGGAATCGAGATCCACATCTTTGACATTGCGTAAATTGATGGATGACGGACTGTTTTCGTCAATTGTTTCTTGTTTAGAATACTGACGACAATGGATGAATCACTGTCTTCAAGAGCTTGAGCCAAAAATGGGTGGTCGATTGGAATGGATTCAGAAACAAAGATATCGGCGTCACGGAGGTATGAGATCACTCTGAAATTCATATGTTTAGAGTCAAGCTCTCAAAGCTACAGTATACCTTTTGGTTACAGGGTTTTGAGATCCATCATCCACTACAGTAACCAGATTACTTCTCATTTGATTCATCAATCTAATCAATGCTTCAACATAAACTCCGATGGTTGGTGACGTGGCAATTGTATTCTCAACGTCAAGTTCTGTCAAAGCATTCACTGATTCTGATGAATACGCAGCCACTGGAATTGCAGAAACTGACAGGAATTTTCCGAGAGACATTGATGATTCGTAGTCTTTTGGTGCAATTAATCCTAATAATTTAGCTCCTGGAGTCTCTGTTCTACACTCTTTTGGCTCATGATAACCAACAGAATCTAAGAATCGAAGAGATTGAGAAAGCGATTCGGCTGACCGCGAGCAGGTATCTCCAGCATAAAGGCCTGAAAGAGGAGAGATAACTGGATGAGAAAGGAACTGGTCTGATGGCAACTTACCAAGTTTACAATCTCCGTTCTCATCTTTCTGATTCCAGTGAGTGAGCGCCCATTGAATTGCGACGATTTCTTGGACAGTGTCTGGTCGAAGAGTAGTACAATCGTCTTGATGAAGTGGGAAGCTACCGCCAATTTGGAACTAAAAAACGATGATGGATGAGTAGATGAAAAGAAGAGATTGATGGAGGATGAATGTTTCTTTTTTGAGTAAGGATTCGGGAAACAAGGAATAGAAGTGAAATGGGATCTGCCTCGCTGCTCAAAGTTTGCACACACTCGGCAAGATATGTCAGAAAAAACGAGTCGTTCTCTCTTTCCAGTAAGTTTCAAAATCAGTTGCCTACCTTATTATTTTCGGGCAAAACTTTGAATGGATCATAAACTGAGCATAATTTATTGGGTCCAAGTGCCTCAATCAGCGACGAGATGTTAGCCGTTGATGAAGTGACAGGCGGTACTAAAAGTAACAAAAATGTTACCAAGTACGGTAGAATCATCACTTTTAAAGTCGCCTTTATGGTTTATATCATTCCTGCAAAAAAGGAAAAATTGATATGGAACAGAATATGTTATCAAAATATTGCGAGAATAGGAACAGAGGACGGATGCACTTTTCTTGAAAAACTTTTTTTGATGGTATTGGTTGACCTCATTTTTTGGATTGGATACGGAATAAAAAGGAGAAGAAATGAAGAAAAAACGGGAGAAGTTTGTTATCACAGAACGACGAAATTACATCGGATGGACAAAGATGGACGAAGCGGGACGAAGCGGGCAAGGTTAACAGAAGAAAAAGAAGTGTGTTTCTGATAACAAACAAGAGAAAATTCAGTTGATTTTGGTGGAAGAAGAGGAAGGAAGAAGTCAGAAAAGAGAAAGAAGACAATTATTACTGGTCTCATATGATGGCTGTCAAGAAGTAGAAAAAGCGTGAATAAATAAATAAAAGAGTAATCAATTGTTTCTGATCATTCTGATTCTCTGAAAACGACAGATGAGCGAAAGGTGGCGCATAAATGGATACGGTACAATAACGGAGTGAAAATAGTGTGGGAGAGGAAGAGACGCAGACAAATGCGGAGGGGACGTGGAAAAGAAGAAGAAGAAGCTGGTTTGATGTGATGGGAAAAGGCGCACCGAAGAATAACTAACATGATGGAGAGGGTGGACAAGAAGAAGAAGAAGAAGTGGGGGATAAAGCTGGCGACAGATTATGATACTGTTAGGGGAAACGATGAATTGGTCGGAGGAAAATATGGATGAAGGATATGTGAATGATGATGACGGAAATATTCAGAAGAAGGAACGGAAAAAAAGAAGAAGGAAAAGCAAAAAGAAAGAGAGATCAAGGTAGAGATTGTTCCACATTAAAACGTACTTCTGTTGACAGTTTTAGTTAGTTTGGATATCTGCAATAAAAAGTTAGTTTAGTCAGAAAAGAAGAAGAAATACAAATGGTTCAAGGTGAATTACCTAATTCAAACCAGAGTGAAATATGTCTATTCGTTAAGAAGAATGATTACAAATGTGTTTTACTGAAACTAGTAGAAGGCAAAAGCTAGGTAGCCATTGGCTTTCATTTAACGACATGCTGTTTCGAAAATCCACGTCATAAAAATTGTTGCGTTGACACTGATCTAGTCGTTTTTGTAGCCTACAAAACGCGTTCCAATATGATAAGAACGACTTCTTCTTCTCCTTTTTTGTAATCATGAAAATAAGAGATTCAATTACTTTTCTTGATAAATTGATTCTGTTTGATTGGATTGGTTCAAAATAAAAATCAAAGGAATCTCAAAAATACTGTATTTTTTCAGGGAGAAAAAGATGTCTAGAAAAACAAAAAAGTAGTCGTACAGTTGAATTTTCAGCAGATGAAAACGTGATGAATAGTAGAAGAATACGAGAAAAAAGACGGGAAAAAAGTATTGAAGAAAAGAAGAAAAAGATGATGATGACAAGGGCGGACAGATGAAGAAAACGAAAATGAAAATGAGTTTTGGTTGGCAGAAAAAACCAAAAATTCTTGGAAAGTTTTTGTTTTCGAAGATCTCGATGACCATCAGTTGGCCCCTCTTCTTCTGAATTCGTTGAAGCATAAGACACCGTTTCATCATACAACATTACACCATATCGGCTTGATGTCATGCTTTACAAATGAAAGAATAGGTTGAAAAGGGACGGATTCAGTTGTGGGGGACAACACAGAAGCAGAAATATAAAGAAGACGTCAAAAAAAGGAAAGTTAGTTACACAACATTCTGACACCGAAAGACAACTTTTCACTACCTTATACTTCTACAAAAGGACTTCGATAATTGCGGATAATTGGTGGTTGTAGGTTACATCCTCGGGAGGAAAAATGAAAGAGAAAAATCGTCAAGTTTTGTTGTCAACGTCTTATTCGTTTTCATCTCTTGACTGACCGACACAGATAAGGATCAAGCAGGCCGCCCGTCGTGGTTGGGGGGCTAAACGAGAAGGATCCCGCTTCTTTCGGCAGACGAAACGTTCCGAATAAGTTATCTTCGAATGCTTCTTCTTATGCTTTTTCATTCAATTCGTCCCCTTATTTGTCTCCTGTTGAGACGTTTTTTGATTGAAACAATACGAGGCCAGACGAATCCGGGAGATTCTTCCAACCAATTAGAGAGGGTATCACACAGACAGAAATTAATATAAAAAGAGAAAAGAGATGGAGAGATGAATTGTTTGTTTTCTATGCTTGAATGCGTTTTAAATCTGGGACAACTGCCAAATGAAAGATGAGATAAAGATAAATGTATGGTCAGAAAAATGGATACGCTTGTTTGCCACGGTCAACACGAAAAAAAACCAGATGTGCCAAGTTTATCAGCCGTAACGAAGGGAGGAGATTGATGGTTTCGTAGAAAGTTTTGAACTGAAAAACTGAATTTTAATTGAGTGGATCACAACTGATCACAACCAGCTTCCACTGGTTTCCGAGTATCAAATGAACAACCATGACCTAAAACGGGTACCCAAAAACACAGCGGGTGTCCATGTTACCAGGTTACAAATGTTTTCTAGGTCATTTCGAAATGTTTCTTTGAATACTTGGGAACTGGTTATAGGGTTGCAAATTGGAGGAGATTAATGACTGAAAACGTCTAGTAAAACTGTATTTCTCAGTTTCGGTTCAAATGGATAACTGTGAGAGAGAGGGCCTCTCGTTCTCAACTCTTCTGTCCCAGGTTTATCTAGAAAGTTGAAGTCTTTCAATGGGAAGAAACTCAGAAATCGGAGCCAACAGTGTTATTGGTGCCGAGCAAGGACGGTACCGTACAAAAATTTCGTAAACTATAGAAAACTAAAGATTTTTCTACATACTTTTCAGAACCTGAGACTTCGCGATACATTCTATTAGCCGTTTTCTGTTGAAATCTTTAAAATCTTCTCTACGGTTACTGTAATTTTTCCTTTCAAATCCAAATATTGTCACTCTTTGAATAAACCTGACCAAAAACCGTATCTCCTTTCTTTTCTTTTCTCTCGAGAAAACTTTCTAGAACCCTCCCTCAAATCAGTTCTCGACGAAAGCGAATGGTATAGTTGTGATATGAGAAAGAATAGGAAACGCAGCAATCTATCAATGTTTGTTGGAATCAAGAGGTCGTAAACCATCAGCTAATTGATGATTTCTCTCTGCCTTTTTATCAAAAAAGAAGTGTCGATTACAGTAAGAATCCAAGAAAAAGAAACAAAAAGAAGACCGTAGTCGAGACTATGATATCCTCATCCACTCGAATTCTCATTTATTGCATTACACAATCTTTTTCATTAATCTCTATTCTAAGCCGTTCTTATTCAACCACATTGCATTTGAATCGAAAAAAAGAGGAAGAAGATGAAATGACAGTTTGTAACTTTTTTCTCTATTCTCTTCATCTTCATCTTCGACTAGAAAACCAGAAAACTGTGTAGAAAGTGTTTTTTGACATCATATCCAATGGCAAATGAGAAAGAGAAACCGAAAAGCAAAAGAGGAAAAACATGGTAAAATTACTGTGTAGTCTGAGAGGTACATACTTGTAAAATAGGAAGAAAACACCATATTAACAAACAAATAAATAAAAAGAAATTGGGATAAAAAGAAGACGAAAAATGGAGAAAAAGAGGTCGGCAGTGTCTCTTGAAAAGGGGTTTCAAGGTCGAAAATGGAATTGTAGATTTTACCGTTTTTTTCGACGACTTCTCATTTACACAATCAAATGTTCCTCAATAGAATAACTGATTTATTGCTGTTGTTCTAGAGAAAAGGGTGTGAAGTTGTAAAAAAGGGAAACTGAGAGAGAAAGCAACAAACAGGCGAAATGAGACAAGAACCCCCTCCTCTCAGAACTATTGTGCTTGGTGTTGTTTGCTACCAAAAGTGGGTTGGAAGCATAGAAAAATGGACAAGAGAAACTGGAGGAGATTCTGGTAGAGTGGGATCGAATAGTGACGTGGTAGAGTTGCAAAGATGTGAGTTTTCAGAATCATCCAGATTTCAGATTCATGAGTACCACACCAGTTGAGATAGGAAAACCTACCTGTCCGTTAGCTTCAATTTCAAAAAATATAGTATTTTTGTAGCTGCCAACTTTTATTGTGCAGACCAGACTACGAAAATCATAATTGACGGAAATTCCTTCAAGCTGGTAAGGTATTTAATAACTGTAAAATAATTGTGCAGAAAAGTTATGTAGTAATAAAACAACGGTACGATCTACATCTTTTACAAAAATGGAAATTAGGAAATAGTCTGTGTTTATGTGATCAACACTCAAAATTATTTTTCATTCTAATATAGAATTTAACAACGATGTATTTGAAACGGATACGGAGCTCATGGCATATCAATTCCTTTCCAAACAGCTCCCGAAAACTATACTATATGTTTCTTCACATATCAACATCATAATCTTAAGAAAAAGTGTAGTCAAGCGTCGTCAGATGAAAAGCGGAAAAAGAGAAATTGAGTGGGTCAAACAATAAACGAACAGTTAACTGAGATCTTAATGAAATCTGGTTAACGGCAAACTTTCCGCGCGGAAGAGAAGAGCAATGACTCGTCTCGTAGAGGAATCTTCATTAAGTAGAGGGCAGCTTTATCCAGTTCCATACAAAAGGAATTTTGAACAAAAAGAGGAGGTTTAGAAGAGTTGAAAAATGACCGATATGACCAATTATAAATCACTTTGGACTGCTACACAATCCATTAGTATGCGGTAAAAACTGAGAGAAATCGCCGGTGAATAAGATGAATATGAAGAGAAGAAGGAGAGAAATTATCTTGTTTTAGGCAAAAGAATTATTAATGTGTGTCCATTAAAATCAATTAATTGGGTTCTATAACGGTTTTCCATATTTTGTTTCATCGTCCTTTCTCCTCCTCCTACTCCAATTTTTTTTCGATTTTCAATTCCATTTTTAGGTCGAAGGGAAAACAAAACACGAAGAAGGAATGTTCTAAAACGGCAAATACTGATTGGAAGGTGCTTCTGGCTGCTGAGAAGAACGAAGAAAGATGCGCCGTCGATTGACAGTCACGTAGTGCAAACAGCGAATGCGGAGAGCACCGCGCGCCGTCTCTTGGCTCCCCGCGGCGACCATGTTCACCACAAAAAAGTGTGTGTTATCAGTGGGGGGACGACCCGTTTGGAGAGGGTGAGAGCATCAACTCTAATTCTCTTGGAATAGAAAAAAGTCTGGGAGAATTAGAAAAGGGGAACACTGATTAGTCATTTGGAAGTTGTCTGGAATGGACTGGTTTCTTTAGTGGGGAAGAAGTTGCTCCCGGATCTACTAGCTTAGGTTTCTCCTCTTAAACTCTCTAATCCTCGGTAACTGAACCTATTGTTTTGAAAAGACAAGCTGAATAGATCTAGGAAGAAATTGGTAACGAAAACTCATATTTTCAAATTGAAATAAATGTTGCGATCTATTTCAACACCTCTCAAGAACTACTTCTCAAATGAAACATCCGAAATTCTCTGATTCAAAACAAGTATCATGACCTAGTATCTTTTTTCTCGGCCTCTTGTTTCAAAAAAGTAATGTCTCAAAGAAAATGAATAGTAACTGATTTGAACGATGTCCTACTTTCATCTTTTTCCTGACGAAACAAGTGAAATGAATCCCGCAAACAAATCATGATGAGGCGGAGGAAGAAAACGGAAACATCGTCTTTATCCCAGACACTTTGGATCTTCATCATGAGTTTTACAGGAAATATGAGAACAGAGACTCAGTTTCAGAAGTTTTCACCACGGAAAATAAGAATTCTAGGAGAGTGAAGATCAAAAGAAAAAGAATAGAGTAGAGTGTTCTCTGATTTTAAATTAGCAGCAATCATCTATATTGAATACGAAAAACAATACAGTTCCGCAAAACTGATACAAGAAGAAAATGGTGTCATCTGGTAAACAAAAGGAGAATATTGAAGCTTATTTTGAGAAACTGAAGATCAGGGAAACCTCAGGTTGTTTCAAGGTTATAAGAAGAAGAATGAAACGATTCAAATGGATATTTACTTTGTGAACATCCAGAAAAAAACGTGTAAGCGGTTTTCAAGTTTGAAGATATTCATTAAAAAGTATTGGGGACGGTACGAATCTAACAGAGTTTGGGAATTAAGGAGAAAGACGAGAAATAACGGTTAATATTGAGGATCATTCCATTTTACAGTAACGGTTGTAGCTTTATTGATCAATTTGTTACAAAAAACTTTAGGAAACCGTACAGCTCCAAGTTTGTAGTTGATAGTTTTACTATATAAACAGACTAAACTTGGAACTGATGATCGGTAATTTTAGCAAAAATTGATTTGTCGATTCTCTTTAGAATGTATGCTCGGATTGAAAAGTGGTACAAAAGAAAACATCTAGACGTTTCCTAGAAAAATTAACATTCTTGCGTTAAGTGAGTCCGTGACACACTCTTAAAATTCGACACTTTCCACTGAAGACGGCAATTACGAATACAGTTTTGACCCCTGCTGAAAAATCAAACGTACAACTTATCATCTAACTTTCTGTTAAATCACTCCGGAAAATACTTCTCATTCTTTACTAACCAAGCTATCCTTATAACTAAAGTCTACAGACTTTTCACACCCACCCGTACTTCAAAAAAACATTTCCGCAACTGTAGATTACAAGGGAAGAAACAACGCAACGTTGCGAGAAGTTGGACAAAAACGAATAGAATTTACTTCCGACCGACATTTAGATTGTAAACTAAAAAACAAAAGAAAATATGGAAATCTAAACAAGTATCTCGACTGTAGTATAGAAAATATCGAAGAGAATCCAATTGTGGAAACAGAAGTTTGAACAAACGCTCAACTCATTGTGCCTCCTCCCGCGCATCTTTTGGTCATTCGAGTCAACAAATCAACCTCTTTTCTCTTTATTTTCCTTTGCTTCTCATCTCACAAAAACAATGATTTGGAATCGTGAAAAGGTGTGAAAAGGTAAAAATGACAGCTGCTTTTGGGTCTCTCTTCCCTTGCTCTTTTCTGGTTGATGCGGCTTTCGGAAAAGAAAAAAACCGGTGAAGAAAAAGAGAGAAGTGCCATGTATTTGTGTTATGTTCTTCTCCTTTAACCGAAACATGAAGCTTCTTTCCCGAGGCGCATCCGCTTGTTCAACCGGCTCGTAATCCCAATTGTTGGTAGAGAAAAAAGAAGAAAAAGGAGATGAAAAAACTACCATGGAGGGCAGGTTTGAGATTAGTCTCGCGTCGAATGGCACTGTATTACAAAGGATTAGAAGAAGAAGAAGAAGAGTAAAAAGAGATTCGATTCCTACAGTTACTGAGGGTAAAAGTGAAATCGAGAAGGTTTAACAATACAAAAAAACATGTTATTTACTCGGGTAAATCGGATATTGTTGCAAGTCTTGATGAGGTGTTTATAGGGTTTGCACTAAAAGAAAACAACCGTGTAAACATCCGATTCGGCTATGTTTTTGCGTTATGGAAGAATGAGAGTTATGATTTCATCACTTGAAGACTACTGTAGCCTACCAGGAAAAACATATTTGTGAGGATTTTATAACAAAAGCACATCTCCAATATCTTAGTTCGAAACTTTTTTGTACGGATTTCACCTATGTGGCTATTGTCTGGCTCCGAAGAAAGGACAATAGATGACTTCAAGATTGTAAAATGTAAACTGGAAAAACCTTCATTTTGCCGGTTCTATGAAACTGAAAACGTGGTAATTCTGAATATCAGAACATATTTTTCTTTGAAAAAACAAATCAAAGTTTTCTAACGTTTCCTAGAACAAATACAGTAGTTCAGAAAGTTGAACGACGTGAGAACCCAGGATCATGATTTTCAAACCAAAAATTGACGAGTACTTGTGAACTTTCGAATTAACAAAAATATCTCCATGAACATGATTTCTTCAGTAACAAATAACAATTATATAGAAAAATGAAAATGTTGAACTTTGAAAAGTCAATGTCTATTTTTGACCTTTTTCCAATTCGAAAAATGAAATGCATTAGCTTCAAATAACAAATAAAGCAACCTTGATGTAAACTTTGGAGACTCCAAAAGCGGCACATAACACAATAATATCTCGGCTCCTTGACTGTACAGAGGTGTCTTGCTTGCTCCGAGCAAATCTTGACCATTGTAGAACTAGTCTGCGTCTCTCTTCCTTCTATACTATCTAATCCGTCTCAAAACAACAACTCGAGTTGTTGATACAAACCGAAAAGCTGGTCGTCACGTAATTCTCATTTTCCTTGTTCTGTAAAAGAGTGTGACCCAGTTGTCATTCCCTTTTCTTCGTCTCGTCTTGCCATTTTAATCGTCCAATTACCAAAACAGTGTACAGTTGGAAATGTTGTCACCTTGACCAACCACCTTAAGGCGTCACTTTTCGCTTCAATGGTTTTGTTGAGCCGATTAAGAAGTTACTGTTGTCAAAAATTCTTGTGTTGATCTTCTTTTCTTCTTTTCTGGTATTCTTCCTGCCCCTTTTTACCAAATCTTTTCTCATTTCAGTTTTCACAAAATCCTTCAATTCACTCACTGAAAATACAAAAATCATGAGAAACCTGTTACTCATATTCGTCCTTTTCTCAATGGTCTCTTCATGGGTCATTTATAGAAAAAGCCACAAGAAACGACTGATTTGTCGAGTGAGTTACTGGAAATGATATCTAGAATCATAGTTATTTATCTTACAGGAAGAGACAGAATGGACAAATTCAACTGCAAATTATATGACGAATTCAGCGATTCGTTCCACTTCTGACGAGGATGATGACAACAGTTCGTCGTCAGCTGAGACAAGAAGAGCTCGTAAAAGGACCAGATCGAAGAGAGATATTGAAGTGGATCCAGTTCACAAGGAACCAATTATTTATATTGGAGTGAGTTTGGGGATTGTGGAACTAGGTTTACATTGCAAACTGTAGATCTCAATGTTGTCCGAAACTAAAACTATTTCCTTCAGAAAATACTGTTTCCGCTAGACATCATAAAGTAACTCGGTCGGCGATACTGGTATCCGACGGGAGAATTTAAACTTTCTACAGTTACTAACTGGTCCGCGTTAGCCTGTTTCAAAATCTTGTACTTTCAGACAAATGTTATTTACTCATAACAATGTTTATTGGTGAAAGACTTGACAACTTTAAATGGTTACTGTACTTCTTCTGATGTTTTCAATTTCGGCCCAATTGCGCAACGTCCCAATATTATACAGTAGCCCAAACTGACATTGAAATAACTTTTTAGAGGAAACCAGCCTTCCGTGTATTTCAATTTCCCTTAATTCTTTCGTTTGCCGGTTCAAATAGTTGAAAATAGATGGGTGCAGATGTTAATCCCACTCCCAATTATTCTACCAAATTCCATTAGTTTCACTTATCGAATTTCAGCCCCTTACCCCTTAATTTAATTATTTTTGTGACGTCTGATGGATTAACAGTTCTCTTTTTTGCAGACTTCAAGTAATTCAACCGTTTTTATTGATGATGGAGACTTCGATATAGTTTCGGATCAATTAACAAAGGAAGAGCTTGAAATGGTATCTCTGTATTACAAAATCCTCCAGAAAATGTGATTTTTTTTTAGGTAAAACAACAAATAATGGACACTTGCAATGCATTAAACTCTGCATAATTATTTTTTTCTTTTTTTGTGCATTTACTGGTTTTGAAAGTATTATAAATCCAATCTCTTGTCTATTGTTTTCTTTCCGAATTCATCGAGACCCTTCGGAATACGTGAGTTAAAAGGAGTCTACTTTTTTCCAGAATTCTAGAATAAATCCGAAAAGTGACGTTTCTATTTGCTGGTTTCGAGACCTTCCGGAAATTTGAGAAAAACGAAGTGCACATGATAATTTTCACCGGTCAAATGCTCTCGTTCTAATTCCATTTAATCCTTATTTAAATTCAATGACATTGCAATTTACCAAACTCCATAGACCATTCAGAAGATCTCTTTCAACTTTTTTGTTTTCAGAATTCAAATTGAGCTCATTTCAATCGTCTCAAGATTATTGGAAACTTTGAAACTTCCTTTCAGAAATTCATTTGATTTTTCTCTGATTTAAACTATGAATCCACGTGATGCATTATATATCTCAGCTGATAAATAAACGAAAAAAAAAACATCCAGACACCTGAAAATAATGAGAAATTATATAATTTGTAGTTCAAAATGATGCGTTTTGACGATATATTTCACCTGTGTAGGCGGAACAAGACTGGTGGAAATTTCTCGGTTATAATCGTGATGTTTGAAAGTTTTAGTTTTGAATTATCACTACATTTTGTAGGATTTTGAAATGATGTACGTACCGTACTAACAAATCTTACTCGTCATTATTTTCTATTTACGAGAAAAAACGTATGGGGAGTTTGAAGTATTTTTTCAATTCGTATGTTTTGACATAACCTAAGAAATTTCAGCTGTGTGGGTGTTTTCTAATTCTCAAAATAATCTGCTTACTATTTGTATAGTTGTTGTCTGAAGATCCAGAACACTATTCATCCACCGTAATCATTAAAAAATCAAGTTTTTCTCAAGTTTTGATGGAGCCACGTTGTGAAAATCATGTTGGAGAAAGAAGTTCTTCTTTTAAAAGTTCTGGAATCAGATTCCAAGTTTTTAAAAACGAAGTGTGCTTGAAAAAAATCTAACTGAATTTTCACAGCTTTTGGAACCTTCCAACTTGAAAGCAAAAGGAAAAATTGAATTTGAGTTGCTGATCGATAACTAATTTGTGGATTTTACTGACTTTTCTCAAATTTTTTTGTTTAGAAATCGCATCACTTTATCTCATTAGACTTGTGCAGTTTTAGTATTCTGGAAGAAGTTTCAAACTTTGAATCACATTCTATTTTTACCTGACACTTCTACCCCAAAACCAGCTTGCTCCTGAAAAAAAGGAAATGTTACAAAAATTCAAAGTTTGAACCTATGTTTATGTTTCTGTTATTCCCTATTTCACATCGTTTTACGACAAGATTGACGCGAATTTAATTTGGAAAGAATCCAAATTCCCTGAATTTAAATATCGTCTCGTAAAAATTCCTAAGAGATTCGAATGTGGTATTTAAATTCTCAAAATGAGATTATCTTCTAAAATTGAACATTCACATCAATTTTATACTTGACCAATCCAGAAACTGACATCAGATTAACACTAATGGGACTCCGATACGTTCAAAATTTTGAACCGGATACGATGATTTTCTCAAAATATCTAAGGGCAGATCATTGGTCTTCTGAACGTCATTCTGAACTCCTTCGAGACATGTTTCTATGTATCCAGGCACCGTTTTTATGTTTAAAAATGTCGAATAATTTATAACCGTCCGTCTAGAAATATCCGTTCCTTCAGAAGACTCTGACGTCAGTTTGAGTCTTTTCACCGGATGTAGCCCGACAAATTCCGGAAATTTCTGAAGTTCAAGATGTTTGTTAATTTTCATTCACTGATCCCTCCGAAACGGGCGATACGAATGCATTGACTCCACCTCCTTGTTTCCCTCTAGAGAGAAAAAGAGCCTCCTACACATTTCCTGACTCTCAATTATCCTTATACTCCTCCTCCTCCTTCCCTCCACTACAATCTCTTCAATATAAATATTTAGTTATTATTCACGCGTTATCAGTTAGCGTGAAGTTCCACCTCTCTCCGTTCCTTTTTCTTTTTTATTTTTCATAATAAAAAGGCCATTTATTATTCCAGAAGGATCATGCATCTACGTGTTCTCTTCCTCTCGTTGGCCCTTTTCGGAGCAGTTTGCTCTGCTGATCGTGCATCGAACTATGCAGTTCATCAAATCATGAATATCGTTGAGAAGTCGATTCCATCTAGAGATACGACTGCAATCCTTTATCTTATGGATCCATCATTCAACTATTCGATGTGTGGTTATGAAGGAAATTTGAATACTTTTAAAGGATATCTGGAGGTTCAAATGAATTCTCTTATGGATCTCAAGGTAAAAATAATATAAGGAAAACTCAAATCCAAATATCTCTTTTCAGTTCTTGGTTGACTACGACAACTCGGAGATCAAATCGGAAGATGACATGGAGGTCCTCACATTCCACGTGGATACCCAAGCCCTCTATAATGATCGTTCTCGTGTCGAAGGAGGTGCAGTGGTGACAGCAATCAAGAAGAAGTATCAACCGATATTCTATCTATCTCATATTCATCAACAATGCCGTGTTACTGCCAAGAGACATCACCGTTTGTATCGTCTGTTCACCAATGAGAATCTATATGATTACAAGAAATAAAAAAAACAATTGAAGAAGAAAAAGAGAAGAAGACGAAGAAGCAGCTCACCACCATTGAATGATTCCATAAATATTGTGTTTATTATTTTTTGTTTATTTCGGTTTCATTAATCGAATAAACGTGTAAACAGTTAATAAAATGTCTTGATTGTCCTGTACAGAGAAGGGGGAATTCAAAATCTTAGCCTAATAAAACTTATCAGTGTCTAGACAAAAGTGGAGAACATCAGTGGAAGAAAGTACAACACAATTTGTTATCATTCCTGTGCAGGACATTTTACTTCCCAGAAATTTATGAGAAACGGGTGTCAACATTTACGTAGACACCCTCGAAGAGGGATAACTGACATCAAGAGACAGTTTCAGTGTACACAAACAATTGGAGAATATGATGAATGAATACGAGACGTCATTTCATTTTTCTTCCGGGAAGAAGGGTACTTCGAAGCAAAATGAAACAACATACACAGACCCACAAATAGAACAAAAGTCAAAAATTAATTGAGCAGACGAAACGAGATGAATGTTAACTTCGAATTGAATTGAAACGAAGTGAATTATCCATGGATGAGTCTTTCTGGTTGGGTTATTGGATTTTAAATGATCCACAGATTGAATATACATAAATACATATGATTTGATTAATGAACAGTTTTTACTCAAACTTTTTTAATGTCTCAACACCACAATACAATATTACTGTAGTCATTGAACTCTGAAATTGTTCAATTTTTTTGTTTAATCTTCGACTTTTTACAAAATAGAAATTAACAACAGCGACAGCCTCGATTGATAACCAATTCACCACAATTCAATTTGTTTCCGTTCGTTCGAAATATTCAATTCCCCATGTAGTTTATCTCATCCGGTGATACTTTATACGTTTCCGCCATCGCTTGTCTACAACAAAAACAACTCGATCATCACATGGAACATTGACTCACCGTATCCGAAAATCTTTCTCCGGGGTGGAGTTTATACCTACAAAACCGCATGCTCAGTTGATAATAGAGACGAACAAAGTGGAAAGTACAAAATAGAGACAACGCAATCCGGTAAAGTACTTGAGATATTTGGAACTGAAAGGGAAATGACACAAGAATTTCAGGAAAGAAAACGTATTGCAAAATATCAAACTGAAGACAAAGAATGAGAAGAACACATCAAGCACATCTCAAACATAGTCCGAATAGAATCCAAACACAGACTTTTGAAAAACTGAAGGAATCATGGACAGAGAACATCATTATCGTTCTTCCATGGATATGAAAACCCTGAGAATTCAAAGCTTTCTATTTTGGAAAACTGACTTTAGAAGTTGATAGTTCCTTTGAAATTTACGAAGAACTAATTACCATGAGAGTAATCAATGCTACAAGAGTAGACCATACTATGAATTGTAAACCAAGCCTTCAAATACTTGAAGTTTCCCATTTCTTTCCCAGACTTTGAAAGAATACAAAACAATAAATGCTTTGAAAAACCATCTGAAAAGTACGGAGGAAGCGGAAAAGATCAAATGTGTTGGCAAAACTTTCAATTTCTCCTCAAATTGTTTAGTTTTGGATAAAGAATTTTCCCCTGCAAACCAATTACTTAAATTCGTGACAACACCCGGAAGAAGAAGAATAACTTCCAAGTGTTTCTGTTTATCCCCACATCGGACTGTTGTTGTTATTGACAACCCATTTGTACGAATTGGGAAGACACCGACAGCTTCAATAATTCGAAAAACCTGCAAAATAAGGGTAATGAGGAAAACAAGTCACTTTATTTTCAAAAGATACGATTGGATTTTTGAGGAGTTGTGGCCCTAAAGAGGGCCGTTGGGTTCGGTGGGGTTGTTTTGGAGAGGGAATTTACTCCTTGTGTTCTCCGGTGTTCTTCTTTGGAAGAAGAACGGCTTGGATGTTTGGAAGGACTCCTCCTTGAGCGATTGTTACTCCAGCAAGAAGTTTGTTCAGCTCTTCGTCATTGCGGACGGCGAGTTGAAGATGTCTTGGAGCGATACGGGTCTTCTTGTTGTCGCGAGCAGCGTTTCCGGCCAATTCGAGAACTTCGGCAGTCAGGTATTCAAGAACTGCAGCGAGGTAGACTGGAGCTCCAACTCCGACGCGATGAGCGTAGTTTCCCTTGCGAAGAAAACGGTGAATACGACTGACTGGGAACTGGAGTCCAGCTCTTGAAGTCTTGGTTTTATTCTTTCCGGTGCTCTTCTTGGCTTTGCCTCCTTTTCCACGTCCAGACATTTCTTCGGCTTGCTTGTTGATCGTTAAGTAACTAACTAAATTTTCAGTGATCACCGCTACCAGATATAGATTTCTACGGTGGTGGGGCGGGGCGTAAGTTTCGAAAAGCTGTCAACAAGCGGCAGATGTGTCCCGACAGGAAGCTCCGCCCACCCACCGCAGCCAGCCCCGCCCCACCACCGCATGCTTTTCTGATAAGAACATTCGAAATCATTATCTGCATACTTGAACCAAGTCAACAGCCATCATGGTACCAAAGCCAGTCGCCGCCAGGGGAGCTAAGAAAATCGCCAAGACCGCGAAGAAGCCATCCGCCAAGACCAATAAGGATGGAAAGAAGAGAAAGGTCCCAAAGCACAGCTCCTTCAACATCTACATCTACCGTGTTCTCAAGCAAGTTCACCCAGAAACCGGAGTTTCCTCCAAGGCCATGTCCATCATGAACTCATTCGTCAATGACGTCTTCGAACGCATTGCTGCTGAGGCTTCCCGTCTCGCTCACTACAACAAGCGCTCAACCATCTCGTCCCGCGAAATTCAGACGGCTGTCCGTTTGATCCTTCCAGGAGAGCTCGCCAAGCACGCCGTGTCCGAGGGAACCAAAGCAGTCACCAAGTACACTTCCAGCAAGTAAGCAGTAATGCCGAAAGCAAAAAACCAACCGAACCCAACGGCCCTCTTTAGGGCCACAAATACAAAAATCCGAGAATGTTTGTGATTGAATAAAGGCATGAATTTGTATTTTACTTGTTGATTTCGTACAAGTTTCGATTGCTTTTGAAGAACTGCAAGCCGTCATTCAAATATTCAAATGATCCCGCATGGCCAAGCTTGAAAACAGAAACGATGAATACGGACATTGTAACTTTCCAGCAGCCGATTTCTCTGATCGATCACTGAAGCTGCATTTGCCAAACACTGAAAATTAAGAGAAGTAAGCTTGTATTATTGATTATTATTATAAATTTCGAAATGAAACGAAATCACAAGGAAATGCGGTTATTAAGAAGTATTGCGTTTACAATTTGAACCGTTTGGTGAAAATTGATTTAAATAGAAAACTCGGATTAGTTGGCAATAGAATGGAAACGAGGGAAATCTTCTACAGGTGGCACAATATTATCATTTTTATTCTTGGTCTTGTGGGTACAATTCATCACTTGACGACGGAAAAACTCTGAAATAAACTGTTATTTATTTTTCAATTTGAAATATGATTTTCTCACTTTTAATAAACATTCGGTATGGTCTGATAACGAAAAGAACACCGATTGGATCGATCATTGGATAGAGAATCAAGGAAATGCTGAGAATATTTGCATCAACTCCTAATGGAATCTCAAATATTGGGAGAATATAGAAAATGATGCATGGTATGAAAATGAGAATCATCGGTGTGAGAGTCTGAAAATATTCAGGAAATTGAAAAAAAAAAAAAGAGTTACCTGTATTAGAAGGGCAGTGAACAACACACGTTGTATTTTCATGTGATTCGACAATTGGGCTGTACACTGATGGGTCCGGGTATACGTATTCCATCCACAGTAGATTATTACTATTACCATACATCCCTGAAAAATATTCCATTTTTTGATTTGAGAAATCAGGGAAAACTCACGAATATAGTATTGAGCATGATTGCAGTGCCAATTGACAAGTAATTCAGAACTCTCTCATCATTTTCATCTCTAACAAAGTACTCAACAGCCACGTAATGAATTTCTTCTGGAGTCACATTGTATGCCTTTCCCATTGTTTCTCTGAATTATTCATTGTTTGAGTTCACTAAGAAAGGAGTTCAGAACCTGATTGAAATATCTTTCTCTGGTGTCAAATTGATTCCAACAAAACCACATCCTCCATAGACAACAGCAACAAGAATCATAGCGAGAAGGAAGAAAATGCGACGCCATCCGGAGAAATATATCAGTTTCTCAGGTCTTAATTAGAAAATTGTTTTTTAATGAAACTTCTGACTCACTTATTCATGGCGAAATAGCGATAAATGAATTGAGCAGAGAGGATCAGAAGTACATAACCAACAGAGATACAACATATTCCGAGATTGATCCAAACTCCCCATGGTGGTAGATTGAAATGATTAGTGAGAGTAAACATCATGAATGTTCCTCCGATAGTATGAAAGCACTAAAAATACAATGATATAAGTTTCCAGTGAATCCATGGACGTCATTCTACTCACCATGTGGTTGAGAGTTGCTTGAATCGAGAAGAAGATACTTTGGATAGAGAAGAATGTCATCAAATTCTTATATTTTCCAAATGATTTTCCGGACTTTGTTCGGATACAGTATAACAAAAGAACGTTAATTGGAATAGTGAAACATGTAGATACGTAATCGACGAATTCAGTTAGGCCCATCCAAGCGGGGCCTGTCAGTAGTCGTCCCATCTGAAAAGGACTATTTTGAGAAGATTAATCAAATGGAGATATTAGAAAGAGAAAACGTTTCTGACTAATAACATGATTAGAAGAACGAAAAAGAACGAATCCGAGACACGTGATATGAAATGAATCACACGAGTTATCATCTTCATCCAATATTCAAACATCAATTTGCATCGCTCTAGTTTATTAGATCGTTACTAAAAATTGAGAGATTTTAAAGAAAAATGTTTCAAAATTAAAGAAAATGAAAAACATGTGGTTTCCAAACTAGGACATCTGAGAACTAAATTATCTTCTAAATCTATACCATGAGGATGGTTTTCTATCCACGGTCTCGTTAATTTTCCTTCCAGAAAATTTTTATTCTGATTTTAACTTTTTTCAAGTGAACTCATATAGTAACGAGCAAAGTCGAAGACGTGACCGTCTAGCATGAACTTTGACATTATGAAACTAGGCAATGGGTACAATCAGATAAGACGTCCCCTTATATATCCCATAGTTCTCTCATAGAGTTCAATTCAAAGCGATATCAGTTCCTGCAACCAAAAAGAGATGGCCTGGGGAAGGAGTGTAACGATTGGATTGCGTGATTTCGAATAGATTTTGGGTAAGTCTGAACAAAATCGTAATAGTCAACATCCCCTTTTTTTTAGATCGAATGGACTATTGATTAAAGCAAACATCTAGTTTCGCTATAGGAGTCTAAAATGGAATAAACATGGAACAATCGGAACAATTTCGCATTTCAATCAAATTAAAAACAAAGATATTAACTGAAGGATGTTGGTTGATTGCTGCATTGATGACAATCGCAAATAAAAACTATTGGAACTAATTTTTTTTTTAAATAAATTTTTTAACTGTTTCACATTCTATTCGTTTTCACAGGAAAGAATGAGCTTTGCTGAGCTCAGTTCAGTAATTTTTTCACTAGAAGTGACAGCTTTCAGAGCATCCAAAAGAAATTTCAGCTTCATTTCTGACGGGTGAAACGAAGAAAATTGCGGGAAAAGTAGGGAAGAGAACGAAGAGAATCTATTGGCACAAATCCAAATTAGTCAATGAAGAGTAAAATCTATGTTTATGTCTTGATAGCGAGAAAAAAAGAGAATGAAAAAGATAACAATCGAGATATTCCCAGGAGGAGCTCTTCTGACTTGGAAATTAAAGAAGGTGATTATGAAACGAGATTTGATGGTTTGATTTCCAATGATTTCTGAAATAACAAACTACGTTATGCTTATGTCTATTCATCTTTTGAACTAATTCAGAAGTTATTTTTTTTGTGACGAAAGAGTTATTTGAAAGTAAAGATAATTGGAGGTTGGGTGGAGGTATAATTGAGTGTATCGAGTTACAAACAGATTTTTAAATCGGAACGTCAATTAAAAAATTCCAATTCCAACGAAACGAAGTTGATAGGAATGTGATATCGAAAATAACAACTGGAAATGTATATTTGTAGCTACGGTACTCCAGAGATTCCTAAAATCAGAGAGACTCATAAGAAATACAGTAGCGAGCATAAGTGAGTATACCTCCATACTTTCATGTGTATCTCAGCTGAAACAAGTACGTTTTGCATAAACTTTTTTTTCAAAAAGATAGCTGAAGTATCCAGTAAAGTCAACATAAGTTTTTTGTTTGAAGTGATCAGCTGATTTTTAAGATTATCGATTTTTCCTGATCTTGATTTCCAAATCCGAAAAAAAACTTTTTATTTTTGAACTGGACCTTATGATTTTTTGAGTTGCAAATGTTGAGCAACGTTCATAAAAACAATATATAATGTTAGAATGCTTCTGTTAATCTTGAACATCGTGCTACAGCTCCAGAAGTCTAAAATGGTATGCTCGGCTAAATCGTTATAACTCATTGCAAAATGGTCCGCATAAGCCGAAAAATGCGGCAAAAGATGCGTGTCATGTGTATTAACAATCTTATAATCAGAAATAATGTTTTTGAGAAAAAAATTTTTCTAATTTTTTCACTCGAAAGTTTTTTATTTCCAACTTTTGCCCAATTTTTCATGTTTTTTGATTTTGAACCAACTGTAATTAAATTAATGAAAATCTAAATTTGATGTTTCATGTAACATTCAACTCAAACTCGCAAAGTGTTACTGTTTTTTAATCAAAAAACATTTAAAAATTGGGCAAAAGTTGGAAACCAAAGTTTTTCGAGTGGAAAGTGGATATCGAGTTATCTATAACTACAGTAATCGTTCCCAACTTCATTTTTGGAACTGCTCTATGGACATTGCACCTAATAGACTCTTGTTATACACATCCGAATTCCCACACTTTATTTTCTGGGGGTATTCTAAAAGGTATTTATTTCACATTTGGGACACACCGCCCCTTAGAAAAAGAGGTCACTTCGTGTAACTTAACCCCTTCTGATGGTCATTCTTCTCCCTTTTCTGCAAATGTTATGGGCCTTTCGACTATTGGCAGTGGCTGTTGTTATAGGTATGAATAGTTTCCCTGTAGTTTCTCTCCTGGAATATGTCTGCAATCGCTTATGACAAGGAATGGTTGAACATTGATATTCAGAAAATTCGAATACCGAAACACTACTCCGTCAATTATTCAATCAAACGTATGATGTTGATATGAAACCATCTGATGATCTGACGATGGTTACGATTACTCCGAACACATTTATTTTGTTATCCATGGATCAGACACAAGAAACTATCCAATATTCGGAGGAATTCCTCTTGGTAAGAACCTGAACTCAGAAAAACTGTTGGAGAGCATATTCCACAGTCGGACTACCATGGCTCCCAAATCATTATAGTTATTTATCGTTAGAATAACATCAAATGATTAAATGTTCTATTTGCTTCGCTTGAAATTGGGTAACTGAATTTTAAAAGTACTGTAACTTGTATACTTTCTGGATTCCCTGGCATCTGTGTCTTCTGGAAAAAAGTTGAAATATTTCACTGAAAATTGTGAACTCTTAATCCATTTAGTTACATTAGATATTGTCGAGTATATTATTTTAATTAGTATTCCAGTTATATATAATTGCAACTTTCTCTTAATTTTGCAGAAATGGTTTGACCCAATCCTCTCCTGGAATAGGTCTGCAGTTGCTTATGACAAGGAATGGTTGAAAATAGAAGCGAGTCGAGTATGGCTTCCTGATGTAATCATTACAAACAGGTTTTCCAAAAACAAAATGAAGCAAGAAATTATCGATCAACTTTTAGTATTTCAATAGATGAATTGCTTGATAAGGATCTACAAATGGCTGATCTCCGATATAACGGAGAAATCAGAACAAGTCTTCCAGCAGTCGTAAGTTCTCCGTGTCCACTTCGAATTGAAAACTTTCCATATGATGTTCAAAAGTGTAATATTTCAATGGGATCGTGGAGTTTTGACCGAGATTTTGTTGCTGTTAACTCATCAGTTGATGTATTGTGGCCACAAAAGGGTAGGATTGAGGTAAGGTAAATCCAGGAGAGGCAGACATTTTCAAAATGTAAATTCAGGGAAACAGCGAATGGGAATTACTGTCAATAACTATGGTAAGATCTGACAATTATGATACTTTGATGGTAAGGTACAAATTCAAAAATTAACAATATAAATTATATAAATACTTGCAGGAAAGTTGGTTCTCTGAAGTCACATATATAGTGACTCTGAAACGAAAACCAGTCTATTATGTTCTTGTAATTCAAGCACCAACATTCATTCTCTGTACCATCACAATATTTGGGCTTTTCACTCCAAACAGTAATGAAGATGAACGATTATCGAAGGCTTGTTTACTATATTTCAGTTCCCAGCTTTCAATCTTCGATTCCCAGTATTTCAGGTCGAACTGTGCTTGAATATGTTTGCTGCAATCTCAATGATGCTCCAACTTGTTTCCGATATGATGCCAAAAGCCTCTCGTCTTCCTTTACTAGGTCTATTTCATTTCTTTTTCGAACCACTTCCTTCTTCTTCTTCTTCCAGGAAACTACATTATCGCCGAAGTGTTCGTCGTCACCGCGGCAACGATAGCTGCCATTCTCATTCAGCAAGTCCACCATCATGTGCACACAAGTGCAATACGACCCCCGAATTGGTGAATAGCCAAATGGCTTTTTAATGAGTTTTCACTCTGTTGTTCAGGTTACGTCGTTTTGTGCTCTGTGATTGCAGAAGGAGAAGAAATTCAGTTTCCGAAGTGAGCACTACAAGTAGTGTTGAAGTTCCTGAGCAAGCGATCCAATCATTCACCATTCTGAAAACTTCTCTGCACCAAGTAAATGACACACTTCTCATATTCATTCGTTTTTTCTCTTTTCATTCAGACCGCAATCCTAGTTCGTGACACTCTACAACGCATGTCATCTGTCAGCGAAAACCAACTGTTGTGGCTGAAAATTCTGGACAAAACAGATCTTTTGTGTCTTTTCCTTTTTCAAATGGCTAATGTCGTTGTTACAGTAATCTATTGGAGATGAGAATGCACTTATGTTGAATAAAAAATTTCGTTGAGACTCAACATTGAAAACATTTAGAATTATGCATGAATAAGATATGTCGGAAAATATGATGCCAATTATGCAAACACCGACGAATCAGTATGCAGACATCTCCTATCTTCTGAATTTTCTCATGTCGGCTCTTTTTGATGTTTCCATATATAAAAACACACCCAGATTTTCATATGTATATTAATTTGTGAGAGCTTACACCTTTCTTCAACGGAGGTCTCTCTCTCTCTTTTTGTGTCACTTTGCGACGACCTTCGTCTTCCATTGCACTCGCTCTTCTTTTTCTTTTTTCTTCATCTCTTTCCTATTTCTTTTCACAAACTTTCTCCGTCGCCGCGCGTGAAATTGAATTGGCTCTCTGCATGTCGAAGGCAAGCAAGAACGCGCGAAAAAAGAGCATTGACATGAATGTTATATCACTAGCTTCTACTCTTTATGTGTCCAGTACCGCCCGTGTTTTCTTGATTTTCCGTTTTTTGTCTTCCCTTCTTCTTCCATTTATTTACGTGTTGAAATTCGAGCAAATATGTAGAACAAGATGAGAGAAAAGGAAAGCACAGATTGCCTCATAGAGGCCACTGAGCCACTGAAACAATGCAGTGCTCATCGAAATTCGTCGTCGTTTTGTGAGGAGACGAAACGGCACGCGGTCAGAGAGACAACGTCTTCAAGACATACTCCCAAGAGAGAAAAAAGCATACACCAATGCAGAGAAAGTTTCTTGAGAGGAGAGAGAAGCGACCCGAATTTTCGGGTTGTGGTTTCTTTTTTGCTAGTCGAATCCATCGAATTGAAAAAAGAAAACACAAATATTTTTCGATTTTCTATTTCTCTATTCGTGTTTCTCTTTTTTTTCAACTTCACACGCTCCGTTGCGTTCCGACTGGTTCTCAATTCCCACTTCTTCTATCCATTTTACCGTCCCGCTTCAATATCAATACCTCCCCGTTTTTTCCCATTTTTATCATCCATTTGAACCGGCCGTCTGTTTTTTGAAGATGAAAGATAAAGAGACAGGTGTTGTGTGTTTATGTTGGATATCGATACATCTTACTTACACTCAACAAATCAAAGACATGGACAACAAAACAAAAGATATGTACACTCTCTCTCTCGATTTATGATACGACGGAAAATATCCAATTAATCTCTCGCCTCGGTTTTTGTTCTCTCTTTCTCAGATTCTCTAATTCTAAAGAAGGAACAAAAAACAAGATGAAGAAGAAGTGGTGCTCTCTCCTACTTTGAAATGTTTGAAGTACAACAATGTGTGTACTTCAAAAATCTCTTTTCTTCTAGTCTCACGATGAATACCAAATCGTTATGCAGTTGAGAGTTGAACGGAAATTTACGACTTTGTGCTTCTTCTTCTCTTCTTCTTCGTTTTTCTCTCATTTCAGCTCGATTGTCATGCCACTGGGGGTCTCCCCACACATGTTCCGCCATCTTCTCTTCTTCAGAGACTTTTTTCTTCTTTCTTCTTACTTCGTCCTTCTCTTCTTCTCGTCTTTTTTCCACCACGTAAATAATAGACAACTGCAAAAGAGTTGTGGGTACGTCCATGCCATTCGTCCGGTTCCCTATTTTCCTTCATTTTCGTTCTCTCTTTCCCTCTCTCAATCACTTTTTCAATTGATGGACTGTGACAGGTTTCGAATCCGACCATGTAACCCAACCTACTTTTGAAATGACCTCGACTGTCTCAATCGATACTTTGTTGCCGTTTCTATTACTTGTTTTGTATTCATTGCTGCTACATTGTTTCTCTCTTTCCCTTTCTGATACCTCTTGATTACTTTCTATTATTTATTCAAATGTCGTATGCTTTTGATTCAGATCAAAAAGATGCGGTGCCTCATCGTGTTCATCTCCTTGTTCGCCGTCTCTGCAGCTCTCAACTGCTACATTTGTAACAGTTTGAACCAGCCCGACTGCGTCACAAACTTTACAGGATTCAGCAAGGTAATAGATCGCCACGAAGCTTTTCCAAAGTTGAAGAAACGGAAGTTCTGAAGTTATTGTAAACTGCATGAGACGCCGTTTTATTATAGTACTAGCGGAATTTCATTTTCAAATCCATTCTTTCTTTTCTGACTATAGAAGCTTTCTGGCATTTGAGTAAAGATAATGTCAATGGATTAGAGAGTTATGACTTTGAAGAAATTACTAAGAAAATCAAAAAGGGTATTTTCAAACAAAGAGCTTTAGAATTCTATTCTAAACTGCCTACCCAAGTAGTTTAATTCAATCCTTGCTCAACACATCGAAATCTTCTCTCACTTCCAGGTCTGTCCAGTCAAGTCGTTCTCCGGATTGAAATCAGTGAAGCCAGTCGGATGCCGGGTTACCCGTCAGTACGTCAACGGTGAGCTTTGATATCTCTTTCGAAAGTCGTGAACTTTTACCTTCTTTTCTCTTTTTCTTCTTTTTATTTTGGTGCTTGGTAGGGACCAGAACTTTTTTTTTGAAAAAGAGAAAACGAAAAGTTGTTTCCGGTTCTCGTAAAATAAAAGAAAACTCAAATCTCTCTCTCTCTCTTTTCAGAGGAAACTTCGATCGTCAGAGAATGTGCCTACACTGGAGAGAATGTTGAGAGAAAATCGAACAAGGTGAGCATTATTTTCCACTTCTCTTCCAAAAAAAAGTCATCTTCTATCAAAAAATCTTTGAAAAATAAACCAAATCAACTCTTCAATATTCCAGGGATCCCTCGGAGTCTCACGTGTCTACTCTCAATGCTCCGAAGCTCTCTGCAACTCTGCCAACTCATCTTTCCAATTCATCACCGCCGCTGTTCTCATTGCTCTCTACAAAATCTTCGCTTGATTCCCTGACCTCTGAAATATGTATACCCTTACTTAAATCCGCTTAAACCAGTTTACTTTCATATAGAATTTTCCAATTTCTTTCAACACAGAAACGCATAAAATGCACGATAGTTCAACTGCTTTTAGTCCCCTAAACATTTCACTTTCCCCCTTTCCTTTCTTCTTTTTTTTTTTGTGAATCCACCCGTTGTTCATCTGAAATCTTCCCAATGCTCATTAGTTAATCGTTTTCTCTGTTAGCATATAATTTGGGTTTGCCATCTGAAATCATTGTTTCTGATTGCATTTTTCAATACTGCCTTTTTTTATATAAACTTATGAAAATACGCGGCCTCTTCTCAAACTTTCAAGAAGAAAGAAATGTGCCTCGTGAGCTGTAAAATCAGTAGTCATGAGCAGTAGAACAACACATACCATAGTTTCCATGGATATTTTCAATTAATATTTCTCCTAAAATGGCAACTGAAATCCGGATTCACCTGTTGAAAAACGGCAAAAATGCACCTGTTTCGAGAAAAAAACCGGAGCATTTGACTCCATCGTCACTTCATTTATTCTTACTTCATCACAACGTAATGGATGGTTTAATGAATGCGACTGGCAGGTAAGACAAGAGTAATTTAGAGGTTTAGATCAACTGTCAGAGGACAGGTTAGTGTATTTTGAAATCATATCAGTAAAATTGTCTTACGGTAGTTTGAAACATTAAAACAAACTTTCAGTGCTGCCAAAGACTTGGAAAACAAAAAGAATGGAATGAAGCTTCTCGGAGATTTCTCAAAACTGATGATGGCGGCAAATGCAAACGACACAAAAGGGTATGTTGTGTTACAGTGTTTCTAATCTGTTTGTTCTCACTTAGACTCAATCAAGAAGTGAGAAAATATAGTAGTCAAAAAGGTGTTCTCCATCATTTTGTCATTCATTACATGTGGCGTTCCAGTCAGAATACAGTAAAACTCACATCTATTACACATACATATCCTGGAGACACCGTCATTATTCGTCATTATTCGAGCAATTCGTCATTATTCGAGCGCTATATCAATAGAATGTTCTTTGAACTATTTTGAGTAACCTTAGCATTCCTGATATAGGAACTACCTTATACAATTTCAGAAACTTGCAAATGATAGGATTCTCGAACTGACAACTTTTTCAAAAGCAGAAAAGATATATAACCATTCTCTTAGTTTTTTTTCAGAAATTATTCATTTAAATCAACAAAAGTCCCTTCAATTCCAAAACATTTCCTTTCTCTCAATCTGAATCGAACTCACAATAAAGACGAGAACCTTCGTCACCAGTTCTGATGTCAAAATTAAAAATTCTTATTGTAACCCCGCCAATCAGAACATTTTCACCTGCTCGTTTGATCTTGTCACACTCCACAAAATATTTTCAGAGTGACATTTAAAACAGCTATAAATAAGAGCAACAGTTAAAAAAAAACACTTTTCAGTACATCTGAAGCACTCGTCAGTTTGGGCACTGATTTAATGAAGATGAAACCTCAGAACAAGACGAATACTGATATGGGAAAGATTGGAACGGCATTGGTAAATATTGAAATCTCGGAAACTTCTTCCTTGAAATGAAATTAATTTCAGACGGACATACTGAATAACAGCACGGAAACCATGGAATACAGTAACATAACACAGTCTTCGAGACAATCATTTAAAGATAAATGGGGATGGTTGAGTCACAAAAACCATGTATCAAACACAACGGACTATGGGAACAACTCGACAGATTTTGGAAGTAATGGAACTGATAGTCTTTTACCAAACTTCGATAACATGTCGGAGGGTCTGGGAGCTAATGATCTCAGCTCTTATTCACACAAATCGTATCCAGTCAATTTGAATATGACCTACAGCCATCCATCGGTATTGAATTTCTTCTGCAGTTTGACAATGATTGCATTCTTTTATTATGTTCCGAGAATGGCCTACTTTCGACTAAGCAATTTATCGAATGACTACAAACACTCTTCATTCGTTCCCATCGTTTGTCTCTCCGTTATTGCATGTCTTGGAGCTGGAATTCATATTGCAAATGCTTATTAGTGAGTCTGAAAGGTTTACGGTTCTTACGAAATCATTACTTTCAGTCATGCGACAAACAATATGATGGTCAGTATGCTCACGGGTAGTTTCGATTCCGTAGAATTCGATATGTTCTCTCCATTCATCTATAAATCTCTAACTGCTTCCGTCAATCGCATCGTCTCTCCGATTGTTAGTCTTCTCTGTCTTCAACAAATATCAATTCACTCCAAATACAACCTTCAGATTTTCCAGAATTCGTTTGTTTTAATTTAACCGAAAACTGTCTACTGCAACTTTTCAGATTCTTCCAACTCGCTTACTGTGTCATTCACATAATTCTAGTGACTGCATACTCCTTCTACAACGAATACAGATTTATGACGTCCATTGATGGAATACAGTACCCGGATTCAATTCACGTATTATCTTGAGAAATAGATATGGATTTCAAGAATTCATTACAGGTCGATCTCATTGATATAATCCTTCCACTTATCACTGCATTTCTTTTCTTTTTCGCAAAGCATTCAATCTCTCGACAATCTCTCTATACAACTGAAAAGTATGGACCAAATGGACCAACTACTCTTGATCGAGTCTCTAAAGTTGTGGTTTTCCAAACGGTATTTCTTAGAGAAAACTGAATTCACCCCTTTCAATTAATTTATAGATCATGGTGTTCGTTGCAATTGGTGCAATATTCTACAGTCCATCGGCAGCAGAAGAGGAAGTATTGGATTCAGATGCAATGACTTGGTATTACTTCTTCATGACTGCTCAAACACCCGTCGTTCATTTCGTTCTCTTCCGTTCACTTCTCCGTTCTCGTAAATCGACTCGCATCTGTTTCTTGGTTTGTTGTCATTCTGGAGAGAAGATTTATACTGCTGATAACGGAGTTGAATTGAATCAACAGCCAAGAACAAGTGAGCCAAGTCAGAAGAATGGAGAAGAAGAAGACGATGAGAATAAAGAGGCGAATACAATGGAAACATTGGATCATAACAAGATTGTCATCGTTCCAGATGGAAATTTAGAGAGATGACCAAACGAGAAAGCTTAACTCCTTTTCATGTATTGTGCATATATATTTGGGACTTTGAGTTTTGAAAAATAAATATTTGGATAAAGTAATGTTTTTTCTTCATAGACCAAACAACTTCCAGAGATGTAAACGATGAAATTTTCAACTTGTATCTGGAACATCGTCTATTTTTCTAAGTTTAAACATAGTGCTTTTGAACGGTGATTCCTATTTTATCTTATCCTATTTCGTAATATTATTTCGAATCAAGAGTTTCACTGAATCACTTCGCCTCAAAAGCTACAGTATCTCTATTTCTACTTTCTCCAATACTCATACATCCCCCTCAAATCTCATGACAACATCTGAAAATTCAGTGATTTTCAGGCGAATTTTTCAATTACTTTTGACATACAAATTCCTAAAAATGGCAAGAATTCACCTGCAATTCGTGACCGAGTACTTCTTGACGCCGCCTTCCACTTTCCTTCTTTTTCCGCTGTACACGTATTGAAGTGGAACTTTTTCTCGGGATCAAATATTTTTAACCTGGAAAATTCGATTCGTGGGTCATTATGTCTAACATGACAGAAGAGTTTGGTGGAGATGAAATGTAAGTGTTTATCTATTTACTCCAAAAGTTTCCTCTCAATTTAGATCATCTTCAATCAGCCCGGAAGTTTTCAAACTGTTGAATGGCACAGATGACGAAGTCATTAATATTTCTGTAATTGTTTTTTAAATTCTATGTACTCATCTGAAAATTTCAGTCTGATCTATCGAACAACACGGAACAAGCGAATATTCTCTCGTTGCTCAACAATTTTTTCCCGAACTCAACCACAACAATGACACCAATTGATGCTGAGGGGCTGGAGTATGTGAATGACTTATCTGGAAATGAGTCAAGAATAATAGATTTGAACAAAGAGTATACCCATGATGGTTCTCTGATGACAGTCAGTTATCTTGTTATGATTACTTTCATATTTTATGTTCCACGAATCATTTACTTTCGAGTTAGTCGAATATCAAAGGATCGACAAGTTCCCGGTTACTTCCTCATCTGGTATCTTTCATTAATTGCGTGTGTTGCTGCAGTCATTCACTTCGGATGTTTCCAAATGTCCATCTCAGGATCCTCTCATTTCAATTCTTCCATCACAAGTTTCGAAGAGCAACTCTCCAATTTTTATATTTCAAAAGCATCAGCAGCCTCTATAAATCGACTTGTTGCACCAATTGTTGCAGTTCTTTGTATCCAACAAATTGCCACGCATACCCGATTTGATATTCCGATTCTTCAGGAAGTGTAAGACTGGAAAATAATACGATTACTGACTAATCGAAGCATATTTTCAGTAAAGTTCATGCTCTTCTGTGCTTAGTCATCACAATATTTGTCGTTGGATACTCTTTTCTTCGTGAATATTTTGTGATGTCTGCTCTTGATAGTTCGAGTGAAGTGTATCCTGACCGTATTCATGTTTGTTTCCTAAACTGGTTACAAACTAAATAAATTTGAAATTTCAGGTGGATCTCTATGATGTCATTGCACCTTTGATTACTTCAGTTTTATTTTTCTTCGCCAGGCAAAACTTATCTCGACAATCAGTTTATTCAATAGAGCAGTGTGGACCCAATAATCCAACCACATTGGATCGGATATCGAAAGTTGCAGTGTTTCAGACGGTGAGTTGAAAAACTCTGTAGTTGTAAACTGGTACGAATTCACGAGAACGTTTGTGTACTCTTCCAAAAATTCAGACAAATTCTAAATCTTGATTGATATTAGAAAAAAACGGCGAATACTAGAATTGAAAGTAAATGAATTCATTCAGGTAATGATATTCTTCACATTCGGATCACTTCTGATGGCTCCATCTGAAGAACAAGAACGTCATGCAGACTCTAGTGGTTGGTTTCTTTCAATATTCTTTCTGACTGCTCAGACTCCATTCGTCCATTGGGTTCTATTCCGATCATTGCTTCGTTCAAGGAAACCAACTCGTTTATGTTTTTTGAGTTGTTTCGGACAAGAAGAGAAGGTTGGAGTTGCTCCGGAAGATGTTGAAATGGAAAGACAACAAAATAAAGAAGCAAATAAGAAAAAGGATGAAGAAGAAGAAGAAGAAGATGATGATGAAGATGATGAACCAGAGACACTTGATGCGAATAAGATTGTGATAATGCCAGCGAGTCAAGTTGAAGAAATTATTAGAAGAGAGGCTATCGAGATTATTGAAGTGAATTCAGAAGATGTTCCGGAAGAAAGACATGAAGTGGCAGGAGCAGCCAATGAGAATATTCAGAATGCATGAGAGAGGAGAAATAACAATGATAATAAATAATAAATGAAAGATTTTCATTTTTGCATCTTTTATTGTGGACTTCATGAATAACCATTAAAAAAATTTTAACCGGAAGTACTTAATTTTTGAAGAATTGTGGAATGACGTCTGAACTTTTCAACATCCCATTGATTTTCTATTAAAATTAATTTTTCATTTAATAAAAACTGCTAGAAAGTAATCATGGTTGATCGTTATAAACATCCCGGGTATGTTCTAAACAACGACAAAATGTTAAAGCCGATACTTCAATTTTCTGTTTCAGAATGAAATGTCACCGAAGTAATTTCCGGTTTAAAGGAGAAAAAGATAGAATAAGAATGAATGAATTGGAGTCTCTCGACGAAGATTATGGAGAAAGTGTGAAACGGTTCGCTTTGTTTCATTGATTATGATAGAATCGGTATAAATTTTCAGACGAAAAAAGAAAGATAGGTCAAGAGAGCGTAGTTTGAGGAGAGTGGATGAAAGGAGTAGAAGCAGAAGTCGTCAGGATTGTGAAAGAGATCAAAGTAGAAGAGAAAGCAGGAGTCCGAGGAAGCGGAAGAGCTCGGAGAATAGAATTAAGACACTTTCGGACCGTTCTAGAAGTAGAACAAGGAGATACGATCGTGAAAAGGAACGGCGCCGGGAGGATAGAAATGACAGTGAAAGAGAAGATGGAGACGAAAATGATAGGGATAAAAAGAGTCGGGAAAGGGATAGACGTCGTAAGGATAGAAATTCTAGTGGAAGGAAGCAGAGCCGTGATGATCCTGAACGAAGAAACCATTCGATTCGCTCAAGAAGCAAGAAGATGAGATCTCGCAGTTCTGAATATGATTCAAGCAACTAGCTATTCTTGATAAATCTTATCACCCTGAACTGCGCGTATCCAAATAAACGAAGACCTGCAAATTTTTAATAATTTTTGATTGTGATCAATATTAAAGTTTTCAAATTGCGAATTATCATAAATATGTTATATACATAAAATGCGATTATTCACAAGATTATCGTTTTAAAAAACTGAAGTAAATCGGAATAAAACTGAATAATGCGAAGATGTTGAGAATCTGGGCAAGATTTGAATAAATAATAAATTACAAAGAAAAAGCACCATGACAATAAATAATTACTCATATTAAAAGAACCAGAAAACATTTATCATTGGCGACGAGCATGGTTTGCATAATTTGGATGAACCGGTGGAGCGAATTCACGAACTCTCTCGTGATCATCGTCGTTGTTTTCGTTTAATTGATTTGTCAAAATAATAAAGATTTGATTATTGAGCAGTTGGAAACGACGAATACGCTCAACCATCTTGGAAAGTCTCTGGAACAAAATACATTTCTATATAAGATAAACCTTGTAAACTTACAATTTGATTAATAATTTCATCCTTTCCATCTCCTTTGTTGACCCGATGAAGATGATAGCAGAAATCAAGAACTTCAAATCGTCGATGTTGTCCCAGTAGCGTGATCAGAGTGAGTCCTCCCCATTGCAATGAATCTCCGAACAATTCTCTGGAAATTGTAATAATTAAAGCGTGAACTTCCAACTTGAATCTGAATATGAACACGTATCGAGTCCAATTATCTCTATTCCTCTAAATTTAAACTGATCATTCCAACGTTTACTATAGGCTCATGACCTTCGATGAGTCAAAATCATGGATTTACGTCCAGCCTCTGAGCGCAGTTCTGGTATGTTCTGGGAAGCTATTAGGTTGATGCATAAGTTTCTTTCTTTTTTTGGGTAATTTTTGGTATGAAATTTCTAGAAGACTAATAGTTCACATAATAAGAAACATTGTTGGTTAGTACCTATAACTCATTGTGATTATACCTGTGACTTGACGTCCACCATCCGTTTAATCTCAGCCGGAGGCACGTCAAAACACTTGAGTAACCCTTTTTTGCTACCACTTTTCGTCTCCATTTTTTTCCTAGAAAATGTTGACAAGAATGGGTGAGCTATTCAGAATTAAAACAAGCAAGAAAAGTCATTTATAAAAAACAAATAAACGCATTCCAACTAAGCAACGATAGTTCAGTGCGGGTCCCGGACGAAAGGTTAGGATCAGATATTTAGGAGTGTGCGAGTATTTTTGATATTTCTTTAACTGTAGATAGGGAAATCGGTAGAAATGTTTATTATTAAGTAAAGTGGACATTGATGTTTCTAAATTTACTTTGTTTCCGATATTCACATCAATTGTCCTTTTTCGGAGGAAGCCCCAAGTCAACATCATCAAAATCACGTGATTTTTGAGTTTGATGAGGCCTACTGCTCCAATCTCTAAAGCAATCCACTAAATATTTTGCACATTTTCAGATCAATGTATGTACTATTGACTACTTACAACAAAATAATTCAGACTTATTTGTGAGCGTTGAGAAGAGACCTAGACTCCACTCAGGTCTAGTACACAAAATTTCTCGAAAGAGCAAAAATCATAAGAAATTTATCAGCCAAGTTTTATCACTTAATTTGATAGCTGTGTCATAAACTTTTTTATGGCATAACTTACTCATTTTCCCCTCTAACTTTTACAAATAGTTTGGTACAAATGTTCTCTCAAATATTTTTGTAATCTGTTTGAACCCAGCTGAACAATGATTTCTCGTTGCTCTCAATAGTCTGATCTTAACTTTTTTGTTTTCAACATTCCGACTGAAAATTAAAATGAGATAACAAGATCAAGTCTTGTTTTATAAATTGCAATTAATTTCTTATAAAGATCTTATTATTTTGATACCAATGCGACAAAAATCAAAAAACCTTCCAAAATAGGCATTTGGTTGGCGATCAAAAAAGCCATCGTTTTCACGAGCGGAGTGTCTAGGCACCAACTTGAAACATTATATGTTAGCCACTAAAGAGGTCATAAAAATGCAAAAATGTTTGGGTTGAAAAACAACCTCATCGCTTAGAGACCGGGGACCAAAGTCACACCTTCAAAAAAGAAAGAAACTTATGCATCAACCTAATACATCTCTGGAGATGTTTAACAATTTCAGGCAAACAGTATTGCTTTCATGGTACAACTCGTTGTTTTCTCACAAGGAAATTCCTCTATTGGTAGTGCACCTGCCTGGGTTAGTTTCTTCTTTTCTCATCGAGAACACAATATATCTTTTCTAGGCGTATGTTTCGCTCAGTTTAGCTCTTATCGCGACTATTTGCATCGGAGTTCTGTTTATGATGGCTACTAAATCTTCTCACGCTTCCCCAAAACTTGGGTTCATCCTGGCCGCTGTGGCTATGTTCAGCGCTATGGGTTCTGGATGCTCTCTTCTCCCAATTAAAGCTATCGTAGGTTGCTAGTTGAACCGGATCAGGTCGAATATTTATACTCAGGCAACTGATGGCACAGCTAAATCGAAAGCGTCGAATGGGAAACCTAGCAGCAAGAACAAAAACCCACCGAAAACTGAGGAAAGGACAAAAAGAGAAGATCCTACAGCTGAAGATTATGCGAAACTCGACTTTGTGGATAAGATTCCGCCCAGTGCGTTCATGCTTCTCATAAATGCTGTCCTAACATTTTTGATCCTTGGAATGCTTTTAATAATGTTCCTCCTTAAAGTACGATCCAGTGGTGGTTTTACTCAACCGAAGAAGCAACAAGTAAGACGAATTCATATTGGTTCGACCCCAATTGTTCTATTTTCAGAGTAATCGCGACAGTGACCGACCGAAAAGTGGAGTTAGTGAGCTAATAATAATTTCTTGAACTGGAGTAACATCTTTTCAGCGTCGTTCCCCTGGTAAAGTGAATGCACCACCACCGAGGGAAGATTCTAGAAGACGTGATGAAGAGGACAGGTGAAACAGATAATTTTTGATATAAGAACTTTGGTGGTTTTCAGAAGAAGAAAAGAGGATTTGGATAGATCGAGAGATCGTAGAAGAAAGGACGACAAGAGCCGAAGTCGTCAAGATCGGGATCGTGATAGAGAAAGGGATCGCAGTAGAAGAGATGTCGAAAAAAGCAGAAGTCCGAGGAAGAGCCAGCAGAAGAGCGTAGAGAGAAGAGAAAAAACCCGATCGGATAAGGATAGAGATCGTTCTAGAAGCAGAAAGGAACGTGAAGACAGGAGCAGGAAAGAACGGGAGGATCGTGATCGCGAAAGAAGCAGGAAGGAGAGAGAAGATAGGAGTCGGAAGGAACGAGAGGACAGAAGTCGGAAAGAAAGAGAAGACAAGAGCAGAAAAGAGCGAGAAGACCGCGACAGAAGCAGAAAAGAGCGAGAGGATCGTGATAGAAGTAGAAAGGAACGAGAAGATCGTGATAGAAGCCGGAAAGATAGAGAGGATCGAGACAGGAGCCGGAAGGACAGAGAGGATCGTAGTAGAAAGGAAAGAGAGGATCGTGACAGAGACAGAAGTCGTAGAGATCGGGACGATCGTAGTGATGATAGAAAAAGGAACAAGAGTCGTGATGATCGTGAAAGAGGAAGTCGTCAGGACCGTCCAAAGAGTAGACAAGACAGAGTCCGCAGTAGTGAAGATCGTCCAAAGAGCAGACATGATAGATCCCGTAGCATTGAAGACCGCCCGAGAAGCAAAAGCAGACATTGAAGAACTCATTTTGAGTATTATTATGAAAGTTTCTTGTAATAAATCGAGAATCTTATCAGACTTGTCAAAAATCGGGCCGGCCCGGGCCGAGATTTTTCTTGAGTTTGGCCCGGCGGGCCGGGCCGGGCCAAAATTTTTCCTGATTTCAAAAAATGGGAACCCGTTTTTACCAAATTTTATTTGAAATTTTTCGAAAAAATAGAGTAAAAATGCCTTAATTATCATACATATTCACATTTTACCTAAAATTTCCAAAAAAAAAATCAAAAACTCAACATGTTTCAAAAGAGCCTGGCCGGGCCGGGCCGGGCCGGGCCGGGCCGAGATTTTTCCTGAGTTTGGCCCGCCGGGCCGGGCCGGGCCGGGCCAAAATTTTTTCTGATTTCGGCCCGGCCCGGCCCGGCCCGGCCCGGCCCGGCCCGTGACAAGTCTGAATCTTATAACTCACTCTGCGTTCACATCGTTATCATCGCGCGTTGGTTGACATAAGAAAAACTGCAAAGCTGAGTAGACACGATACCATTCCACACACTCATCGATCCAGAACACTCCGTTTGATGGATATCCTCCAGTCCAGATCTGAGAAATTAAAAAATCGATGAAATTGAACAAAATTGATACCTCATCATTTGCGAGCATTTGTCTGATTCGAAGTAAGAAGTTTTCGAAAGCATTCAGCCCACAGCATAATCTCTCTTTTGTCATTAGTTCTGCTTCTCTTGCTATTACTTTCTGTCCTTCATCAACACTGACTTTGTCTATAACTTCGGTCAAGTGAATTCTTGAGAACTTCTCTTCTAGCTTAACTAGCTGTTTCATTTGCTCTTGCGCATCTGCAACAAAAATCGTTCAAAATAGTTTCAAAAAAGGTGACTTACTTCTTGATGGTGGTTGGGGAACATTTCCAATATATGCAGCCGCTAGAAAGAGATCGTGAGTCTCTTCTTGTCCGAGAGCCACTTCCAGTTGTTGGCAGAAAACTATCATGTTGCCGAGTTCTCGAAGATCTTGACAAAATTCTGTCTTGAGTTCCGGGTACTTTCCAACAGCTTCCAAATGATGGCAATAGTATTGTAACAACGCCGTACTCCCGTAGTCGGCTCTCGGGAGTTTACAAATTTTAGGCATCATATTGAATACATTTTTCACGTGTCTCTTGATTTTATCTTCCAGAAGTCGATGCGTCATTTTCAGAAGTTCGTCCAGAATAACAGCGATTCCTTGGTAATGTAGAAGGCGAGTGATTGCTTTCAGATGCTGAGTTCCGATACATTGACTGTAAGCATTAGATATATTCATGAAAGCAGCCATCAATGATTTCGATCCCCAGTAGTAAACTTGTCCGACTGTTGGAGGTTTCTCTCTTGCTGGAGTCTTTCGGAAAACATGCCGAGCCCGAACAAATCTGTGAGTTGATCCATTGTACACAAAGTTCGGCACGAAATCGTAGTTGAGTTCCCAGAAAACATGAAGAGTAATTCTTCCATGTGGCGAGTTGACGGCGTGATTAGCTTCCTGGAAGAGATCATCAAATGGAGCAATTGAATGAAGAACTTTTTTGAGAAGTGTATGACAGAGACGATTGGCTTCTATCAGCATATCCAATTCTACAACAGAAGAGAGTGGTTCGCTCTCGAACTTCCAAATCGCTGCATCTAGTGCTTTCAGAAGTGCCATGTTGACTCTTTGAGAAACAACTCTGTTCAAATCAACCGATCGTCCTAATAATTGAACATGTCTTTGTTGGAGAAGACTCTCGAATCGTGCAGCGGACGGAGAACGGATCATTGTTCCGGCTCGAAGGATTTCAGATTTGAATCGTTTGTCGAGAAGCATACATGATGCAAGTTGTTTGTAATGAGTGAAAACCATTTCGGATAGTTTGTAGACAAATTGATCAAAACATAAATTCACTTCAGCTTCAACCTCATCGTAAAGAAATTGCTTGTGGAAGTTGAACAGAGAATATTGTGCAGCATCATTGTAGAGATCCAATTGGTAAAGTGCTGATTCAATGAGAGATGGTTCATTACAGGACAGAATATAATCGGTCAAAATCCATGGCATTGACATTTCGATCGGGAATTGAATACGTTGTCCCATCGTCATTTCCAGATAAAATTCTCGGAACCACAGTTGACTTAATTCTCCAGCTTCTGTCATTGAATCCGAAAGATTGAAAAGTGCTGGCCAATGTGCTGATTTCAGAAGAAAGTTTGAGATCTTTTCAATTGTGCTTTTGTCGAGTTCCTTTCTTAAAATCTTCTTTCCTCCACATAACTTTTCAGATATCAATGACTCCAACTGAGTTCTAGCCATATACAATTGAGTACTACCCGGAGCGGCGGCCCTTCTGGGAATTCGAATATCTGATGAAGACGAATTGGCTGAATCCACTTTCGATCCAGATTTTTTTGATTTACTCTTTGTATCCGTGACCCGGTTCAACTCGTATCCAACGTCATAAATAGAGTCTTTTACTGATTGCAGGATACTTGCCAATAAATCTTTCTTGTTCTTCACAGCTTTCTGTAGAGGATCGTTCACGGCATACTGAATGAATGATTGTAGTTCCACGTAGACACACTTTCTAATGGAATTTGACATCTCCGGTTCCATTTTACCAAGCATAGATTGAAGACCCTTTATCATTGCGATTATTTGAATAAGCGCGGTTTTCTCAGCTGCTGAATAGTTGTATCGAGTTGCTCTTTCGTATTCTTCTGCATCATCAGGGCAGTCTCGATTGTCTTTTGGATTTGTTGGGTGTAATAGTTTCCAACTGATTGTTTCTACGACAGCACATGACCATTGACACAGAAGTTGAATACCGGAGAGTGCAACTGATGTCAGTTCGCGATGTTCGCGGTCGCTACCGATTCGATCGGAAATCTCTACTTCGTTATTTATTTTCGCAAAATTCGTCACGTAGCTTTCATGTTCTACTCGTATGCTCTTAACTTTTTCAACGATGTTAACGTGGCATTTGTCGGCTGAAAATAACAGAAATTAAATAAATAAGAACATCAGCAAGAGATATTAACATACATTCTTTATCACTCAATGGCCATTTACTCGCATCATATTGTGAACTTCTTCTGACAAAAGCGAAAGGTTGAATCTGCATATCTCCGTATAGCGGAACTACTTCGAGACTTTTGAAGATTCTATCGAGATTTTGAAAATTCAATCGTTTCTTCTGTTCAAGCTTCGCAACAATTACAGAATCTCCATCCAATAAGAACAATGAGAATGCAATCACTTTGACATACATATGCTTCTCATTAGGTGATATATATGCACTTTTTTCATACATATGAGCACAAATACTGATGACGTCAGATAGTAATTCTTCATACCCTTCGATCTGCAAAAATGAAATAAAAATTTTAAAGTTACTAAAATGGAAAACTCACAACTTTCAGTTTAAGCTTCAAATCATCTTTGATTTTATTCTGTGTAGCCAAAAACATGCTCAAATTTTGCATTCTTTGAATTGAATCGGTATCAGACATAGTTTGAAGAAACTGTGAAGCCCTGGAAATGTATAAATTCAGTAAACTTCCATAACTTGTGGAGCTAACCTTTTGAATGTCGAAAAATCATTTTTGATAGACGCCTTCATGTTTTTCAATTCATCAAGAACAGCAAACATGTTGATAAATCGTCCTAATGTCAGAAGATAAGCTTCGGAGACGAAATCCTTCCTTTTCTCCTGATGACACAAACGTTTGACTTCGTCAGCAAATCGTTTGATTGCTTCTAGCTGAAAATTGTAAAAATAAATAGTGTTTCAATAAAAATAATAACTAACTGTGAAATCCATGAAATGCATGAGTTTGTCAACCTCTGGCTTGAGAACATGCACTACCATTTCATTGATCTCCGTTCTATTTTGTTGATCATTCGATTTCGCCATTGGTACTGCTCTGGAACAACATCTCCATGTGTATAAATGAGCTGCATGTTGCAGTCCATCAGCAAGCATATCATTCTGTAACAACTTATCACTTTTCAAAGACAAATTCAAGAACAAAACTTACAAACTGAGCATGTCGCGTCGCTTCTTCACTGTATTTTGCAATTCCCGTAACAAACGCGCTTCTATCCTCGAAATTTGTATCAAAGTTTGCACTGGAAAATGAATTTTAATTTACTTCCAAAATTTATATTACTAACCGATATAATAAAGGTAATGCTCTCGCTTCTATGTCTGGCTGATCATCTGGTACACTAATAATGTCGAGTAACTGCAAAACATCTGTTGTATTTACTCAGTTGGGTATTTTTTCAAAACTTACGTTGACATTATTCAGAGCGGCCTCCAAGACGTTGCTGCTCATTTCGTTGTCTGGTTTTTCAGTATACCATGTGCCAAATGTTCTGAAAATGAAAAGTTAGCACAAAGGAACGAAGAAACTGTTTGAGTGAGTCATGTTCGATTTTGGGGGCTCATAAAAAAGGGGACGCAAACACCGAGGGTTCACACTGCAGACTAACGGAAAAGTTTTATAGAAAAGAAGCGCGATGCGTTTTGTTTTAAATTTATACAGCTGAATGACTGAAATGGAAATGTTCCAAGAAACCTATTTAGAAAGTGTGAACAAGAAAGATGAGTTTTGAAGATTTCCATGAACATCCTGTCCTAAACTACAATATCTATCTTGTGATCTTGCGATCTTTAAAATTTGCCAGAAACAGAACAAATAATAATAAAGCTCGGAAACTGAACGATTGAACACAAATCAATGGAAACATAAATATTTGATAAAAAATGTTTTAAAGGAGCATTAAGTGATATTTGATTGAGGTCTCACAGCGAGCGAAAAACTACGATACTATAGTACTTTTTGAACTCAACTGACCGATGTGAGCGTTAAAGTAGATTCACAGTGCGTGACTCAACTTTTGCAATTTCATCTACTATTCAATTTCATCTATGGATAACCACTTATTTTCCGTTTTGAGAGGAGTAGTTTGTTGTTGTTTAATCGAATTTCTTGTTTTTCTAACTACGTAGTATTTCTTATCAAGAATTTTTCTTATCATACCAATTTTGTCCACGGCGAAGTCATCATTTCGTCTGATCATTCAACTTACAAAATAATTTTCAGCGACCTTCACACAAAATGTCCAGTTTGTACGAAGATCGCAAAGTTATTCTTGGAATAATTGGAACTTCAGTGGTTTCGTGGAATGTAAGTTTAATATGCCGATTCTTAATCCTATCAATTTTAGTTCAGATCTTTGTGAAGCTCCGAGAATTATTGAAAAAATACACGAAAACAACACCTGAATGGGTTCCAGTTGGACGAATCAAGAGTCTCCATCTTTATCCAATTAAATCATGTAAAGGAAAAGAAGTGAGATGACAATAGAATTATTAACTTTATTGAAACAAATCCAGGTGTTCCAATACCGATGCACTCCACTTGGTCCAGTTTTCGGAGAATACTTTGATCGTCATTTTCTGGTTGTCAATAGCGAAGGAAAGTTCTACACAGCACGAACAAAACCAAATATGGTTCTCGTTGAAACTGTCATTGAGAATGGAATTGTTACTGTATCATATCCAGAAAAAGGAAGTGCTCAATTCAACATCGACGAGGTGAAAGCTAAGAAGGATTTGCGAAGTGGATAGTAAGTTTTTAAAATACAATGAAAAGCATAAAATATGAAAAATAGCATTTAATATTTCCCAATGTTACACATTCATTCTTTTCAGTCTTCATGTCAACCTTCGCACTGACGGCTATGATTGTGGGGACTCCGTTGCTGAGTTCTTTTCAAATGTTCTTGATGAACCTGGAACTCGAGTCATCATGTATGACTCTGGACTGTTCACTGAAAGAACGTGCAAAACTGAAGAGGGTTGGTGGAATAATCCAGTTCCAAAGAGAATCGACGATGTAAATAATCGAGTATATATATTTTTTTAATAGCAACAATTTCAGACCGCATATGCTGACTTGGCTCCATACATGATCACAACTCAAGCTTCTCTGGATGATTTGAACTCAAAATTGAATCAAAATGTCTCTTCGATCAACTTCCGTCCATGTATCGTGGTCGATGATTGTGCTGCCTGGGACGAGGACAAGTGGCTTGACTTGCGTATCGGCGATGTAGAAATGCAATGTTTTAAGCCTTGTACAAGATGCATTCTGACTACTGTCGACCCGGAGTCTGGAACCAAAGACAAAGACATGCAACCACTCAAGAAACTTCGAGAATTCCGTCTCGGCCCAGGAAAACTGCGTGAGGAATTCGGAGAAAGTCCAATTTTCGGAGTCAACGCTGGACTTGTGAAACCAGGATACATCCATGTCGGACAGACCGTTTGGGCAAAATACAAGCCATCTGCTTTCTAATTTTACTTATTTCAATTTGTGTATTCTCCCATGTTTTATATCCTAAATTTATATTGCCTGTGAACTGAAAATTAAGATTTATGTTTGATAAAAACTTTATATACAAGAAAACAAGAAGTTTTTCTAAAACAGGAAATACTAGTAAGTTATTAGAATTTGATTCAAATCTATGAAACTAAAAAGACTCGAGCGATAAACCCGTCATACAGACGAAATACTATTTCAAACCGGTGAGAAAATTAGAGACGGGAAAAGAAAATGGGATGAGTTTGCCGGAAACAACCTGAAGGGCATCAAATGGATATGTGATAAGAGTCAATGACTCGATGATCACAAATTCGGAAAAACGAAAATTAAATGAATGAAATTTCAAAATAAGAACACAACAGCTACAAAAATGGCTATGAATGATTGCAGAGAACGCGATGAAGAAGAGTATTCCAACGAATTTGCGGAGAAGTCTGAAAGAAAATAATTGATTATGAAAACTAATGTCTGACTTCATACCTTCTTCGTGTATCAAGAAATCAGGATCTCTTTGATACGTCACTCGCTCATCTGCATTCTTATAGGCAGTGTTCATCAAGTCAGCCACATATTGCACACTAACTGGATGCCATGCTTCTTTCTCTGCATTTTTGTGTGCTTCTGCTTGTCTATCATTCTCAAACGTTCCCGTCTTTCCTTCTTTTGCCATTTGAATCACTTTGAGCAGTTGCTGATCCTGAACTCCAGCCGAAACAGCAGCTTGCTCGAATTGGGAAGGCCTTCGGAACTTTGGATTAGTCGCAATTTCTAAATCTCTTGGAAGCAGATGGGCGTTGTCATTCTCCGAGTCTTCATCCTCCTGTCCACCCATCATCTCGGCGCTTGACTTCGTCACAGAATCCTCTTGTCGACGAGTCGGTGCCTTCGGTTTGATTGTTGAGGCCGATGGTTGACTCGGCGAAACTTTCATTGAGAGACGCATGTTATGAGATTCACAAAGGCCGTACATTTTCTGGTCAATTCCACTGGCTTTTCCATTTGAGGTTGCTGAAAAATTAGAAATAAAAAGTGAAATAAAAACAATAAAAACTCACTTATAAAGTAGTAAGTTAAGCCAGGTTGATACTCTTTTCCATTCGGAATCGGATTGACAGGTCTGATGAATTGTGCAACATTCTTTGGTGGTATCGGTTGCTTTGGATTCAAAACAGGCAGCTGATGCGATCGGATCAATTTTTCAGCATTTGTCTCCACTCCACATCGAACGACTTCTCTTTTATTTGATTCCAGAGCACACTCGTCTCTTGCGAATTCCGTGACTTCGTAGATCGTCAAATATTCTCCATTACTTCGTCCCTCATTGTCTGGACACACAAATCGAACAACATCGCCAAGTCTTACTTCAATGAATGGAAGCCGATTTCGGAACCTGAAACATACAAACTTAGGTCGTCTTCATTTCCGTATCCCATTAATGAAGAATACACAAAGAGGTTGTTGGTTGGTAACGCTTCCGGATCATTGGATCCAATTCCTCCCCGTAAATCAAATAATCCGTGCTGGTGGCCCCCTATAGCTTACGCAACGCTGCTAATTGGCGGTGTCATTCTACTGTAAGCTCTCCTCATAAAGAAGCACAAAGACTTGCGCCAAAAGACGTCCATTTGGTCAAGAAGGCCCCCCTCCTATTGGCTCTTTTGCAAAAGACCGACTCTATTACCATTCGAGACATGTGTCAATGCACTTGAGAAGAGAGAAAAAGCATCACAAGAGGCAACGGAACTCTATTATTGCCGCACTTCAACCGAACGAACCAATTGATAAAGTGGTGAACAACTACCCAAAGATTCCCTAGTTGAACTGAGATTGTGCTAATTATCAATGTTTACCCTTTCTCAATTCTATAATCAGGAACATGTGCATCTGCATTCACTAATACCATTCCAATAGTGGAGATGCCACCTGCCACCGTCTGCCAAAAGACAAATAAATTGACAGCCATTTGACAACAATCATCCCAATTTCTACTATTCTCCCTTAATAAGCCAAATGAATAGCCACGCGTTTATCCAGGGTGTGAATCTCAGCGAAGAAAAGAGAAAGAGGATCGAAAAGTATCACATTTCTTCTCTGGCTTGGGTCACTTCACACATCAATTTGCCACCCAATTCTCTCTGTTCACTTTTTACAATCCTCCGGGTGTTCTTCCCCTCATAAATTCTGGACATTTACGACTAAGTTGTTACCACGAAGAGGTCCACATTTTATGAGTTGAGGAGCATCGCGGAGAGAAGTAAATGAGCCAAAAAGTGGATGACATCTCTCCCGCATGTCTAATGGAGAATGACGACTGCATTGCTTCTTCTACATGTTGTTCCCTTTTTAGCAAATTACTGTAGACAGGTGGCAGAAGGTCCATGCAAAAAGTCGCCGAGTCATCTGTGTTGTAAAACAGTGTCTAAGGTTAATTGCTAATAATGGGTTCGGCATTTCTTCGCTGCCCTTTGTCCATCTGATTCACTATTCCCCAGCAGGCGTTCTCGCTAATTTACTGAATCCCAATTACCGTAATTCAACGTGACGTGGTTCACCGCAACCAGACCATTTTTCGAATTAAAAAGAGTACGATTCATATGGTTCATGTCGTAACCGTTCAGAAATCAGACGACGTAAGGCGACCTCATAAATTAATCGGCAGTTCATAATTATAGTATCTCACTCGAAAAGGAGACGATGAAGAAGAAGAACGTCATAAATTTAATCAAATGGAGTTCGGAGGTCTCTTGTCATCAACGAAAGTCGTGCTGTGTATGCCCCCTTATCAAGATGCGTCAAGAGACATCGTTGCCGCTTTTTTGTCCCGTCTTCTCCATTTCTTCCTCTTTTTTCCGTCTCAAGAGCGCAGAAAATTGCCACTAGCACAACAACCCAACTCAATTATCCCCATTTTAAACGAAATTTACTTTGCCTCTTTTTGGAGTCGTCTATGTTATGTGGCATACAAACTCATAGAAAAAAGATGAGAAGACGAGGCCACTATTATAGAATCATCTTGAAGGGCGAATTGGCACATGAAGCACACAAATAAAGTACTGATGGAGGAGAAAGTGGACAGGAGCAAAGGTCCGTTCCCACGACTGACTTTATGAATCACAACAGAAAAGAGTGACCGAGTAAACACTTTTACATATCAAAACACGTTTAAAAATTCATCGTGAGTTGAAGAAGAACCACATTTCTTTCCGTTTGGCCCTCTCGAGTTCAACCTCATGGCGACAGATGAATTCACATCGAAACGACGTTCTCTGTGTTAATACAAACACGTGTTACGCAACATCATCTCTTGGGAGGATGAGCTCAACAGCTTGCGAGACTCATCCATATCGCATAAATTTTGATCGTCTCTCAACCCGTCCGCAACTATTACACAAACTTATTGTGGACAAACAGTGAGCACAATAGAATAAAGAGCTGACGGGATTAGGATAGAATTACTCGGTTCATCTCAGAACTTCCATAGATATCCTCAAAAGATATATTTCCTAGTCCCCCTTTGTTACCTATTTCGTGTCTCTAGAGACTCACCGAGTCTTGCCCAAGTGTCATGCCAATTTGTTATCAATCGGATCAATCATCCTAGATTGACCCCCACCTTTTTCCGCCAAACAAGTCGATGAGGTTAGTGGGGAGTGAGAGACTGAGTGACATCCAAATTAGGATCGGAACTCATCCGAGCGTGTCTCTCCCGGTATGATACATCCGAGGACGAACTGTTGGGGGTGACGCGCACGACGACACATTATTACACCTACATCTTACACCTACTCAAAAATCACGCCCTCTTCTTCAATCATGCATTACGGAAACAAAATGTGTTGTACTAAATACGGATTGTTGTTGGATGCATTTCACAGCCAATTTAAAAGTGTCACAGATGATTCCAGAACGGAAATTAGCCGAGTCTCGTTGCGTTGCTCATTTGAGAAGACAAAACCTAGCTCCAGTTACCAGAAGCATCCGGGTCGAAACAAGGCAAATAAACAAGTGAAGAAAGACAATCGAGAAGCTCGTGCATCAATACACGTGTCAATGGCCCTTCAGGTTAATCCCCAACGTCCGGCCAGGGGTCCATGGTCAATGAGTGCTTGTCCAAGATTAACTTATTTCGTCCCTTCTTCGAATTGGTGGTGGGGATAGAAGAGGGTCAACTGTTACATATTCATACGACTCATTTCTCAAATTGGCCCCCATTTTTTTCGGACAACCAGTCTGCCAGAAAAAAAAACCCCCAACCTTCTCTCAAATTGAGCAAGAAAAGACGTTGGAGCTCAACCAAATAAGCTCTTGTTTATCCGGAACCACTCTCTTTCGCAGGTAATTAACCGCCCCAGCACATGTGAGCACCATTGCATCCGAGAACCTCGCATTATTTGAAACATGACCATAAGACAAATGAGCCCGAGAGTTGTTGAGATTATCCAGGTCCTTACATGAAATCCCCTTGATCCAGTTCATTAGGAGTTCATTCATTTCTATGACAACCTCGGAGAGAAAGGTGTATAAATGTAACTGAAATATGAGAGAGTAACTCTTTACTCAAGCCAAGTAATTTGCATACATGAAAAGTGTTATTTCATTGCCTAACACTCCCCCTCCCCTTCGATTTCTTTTTGATTTAGTAATGCGGGACTCGCTGAGCTGCTCTCTCAGCTTCTTGAGCCGTAGCGTTTTAGACAAATTGAAACGTACAAAATGTACGTGATTGCTCATTCAAACGACGGATATGGCTGTTGGTGTGAGGGGTGCTTTCGCGGATATTGCAAATATAGAATATGAAAGAAGGGAAAAAAACAGACGAGTGCTCTCTAGATCCATATGTTAGCATGAACAGGCCATGCCATTTGGTGTCAATAGTCAACAGGCTGTCAGTTTACATGAGCATCAAAACCAGATGAATATCAGTTTAATTGGTTCTCCCTCAATCTCCCCTTCCTCGTCATACTTCATTATTATAATAAGCTTATCAAGTACTAATTAGTCGTCTCTCCGCTCTCAATGGTATTTAGCATTGCGCAAAAAATGTACAGATGGTTCGGTAGATGTCGGGCATCCTTCTAATTTTAAGATTAACCCATTGCCAACGATATATTCTTGATCCTTTCTTATAATCATTACCATCTTCTTCTTCTTCATTATTTTTGTCCTCGTTATTATTATTGTAGGACAGACAAATCTATTGCCTGCGACAGACGGTCGGCACCTTTCAAAAGAAGTGTGCACCGAACTGCCTGTAAATCTTGGACCGGTCACCCTCGCGTGCGCGGACACTTTTCGCGTCCTTCCAAGGGTCCCAATAACAAAAGAATAGAGATTTGCATCGAAAGAAGGACTACTACTTCTACAGTCAGCCATTCTTATCCCTCCCAGTCATATGCAAATTCATCACTTCTTTAGGTATGAGAACCTTCGTTTTCAAATCTTTTGAATCCGTCAACAGGACAGGTGTCTCCACCAGTCTTTGTAGATCAACTTTGTCACTTTCTAAGCGATTCGATCAGCCGCTCTGGCTATTACCGCGTTCTATTAATGATGTGCGACGGCGTCGTTTGCGGCACATGTAAACGACCCCATCTCGATCAGGAAGATAGCATCCGAAAATGGTGTGCGAATGGGTGAAACAGGTGTTTTTTCTACAAACGTTTCTTACTGTTCTTTGTGTTCTTTGTTTGGAGCAAGAACAGTATCTATAACACTACTGTATGCGGTAATGAGTGTTGCGTAGAGCCTTTGAGACTTCCGCCACTGGGAAAACAAAACTCTGGGTAGAGAAAGTTGTGACGTAAGCATGAGACACTCGATACGACAGTTTTCGTTTCACACAGGAAGCAGATGGTGGCTCATTTGAAAACTGTTCTTTTGTGATTTCAAATGAAGAAGGAAAATCTGAGGTTAAACAGAGGAATCGCTTTTTTGCCGTTTCTCTCGTTGCGACCGCAGATTATTACAAGGATAAGGATCGGATGGAGGGAGCGACGCCGTAAATCATGCGCCGCCTGTGCCCAGAAAACGGAGACGATAAATTCTGAATCACAGAAAGAAGAAGAAGAAGTAAGGTCACCGTGGTATCGTCGTGGAGGACAGATGTCAAGTGGTTCGCTCCTAAAAATAACGAGAAGAGAGGACCACCCACATTCCAATAACACGGAGCCGGAAATGGGCTCTTCAAGTGAAACGGAGAGCAAGAAGCCAGAGACAAGCAATTTTGTCGTACTCTAGACTTCTTTTAATCGCATCAAACATGTCTAGTACATCTTAGAAGAGGACCTCCCCTGAAAGTAGTTTCTTCTTTCCACACCTGCGTTGCATAATGTACACACCGTCTGAGAGATTGTCAAAAATCCGTATGCAAACATGAAGCGAAGGGCTCCAAATAACCACCACTACGCAACTCTTCTCAAGTGGATATTGATATTACTCTAAACAAACGGGACCATGCGAAAGCACACACATTTCTCTTCCGGAACAGATTCTACTAGGTGTCCCAGCCAATCATAGATTTCACTATCTTGATGTGTCATCGTTAAGTTTGACGTAACTTCAGATAACGACCATGACTGTTGAGTGCTAATCTAACTCATCTCGTGGTGGCTTCTGGGAAAACCCTATTCATTGTTCAATAAAAATTAGAACATGTGTTGGGTTATGGAATGACACACCTAGTTAACTCAATAGGAGCGAGACGTGTTGACACCTGACAAAAAGTGACACCGACCTCCACCTAAACAATGCGCATACCGTTTCTCTGTTGTTATGCAAATAACCAGTGGCGGTTAAGTTTGGGTACCCTTCTATAGGCTGTTCTCCCGTTAAAATGATCAGAAAGTATTGAAATAGGACGAATTCTCAGGAAGCTATTCAGAGAGGGGATAAGTAGAAGAAGACGTGTGGATCGGTAAACAAGTGAATAAGAAGACGAAAGGAGCAGGTGATGTGACTCTAATGGAGAGACTCCACACCGGATTCTAGTGGTCCCTGCGGCAAAACAATACATTCGATAACTGCTTCGTCCCGTCACATTTACAATTTATAAGAAGAAGACGAGAGAATTCAAAGAAGTCTATGTTCTCACATTCCCCAGTTTTCTAAACAAAATGAAGAGCCTAGGAGGTTGAAGCAGCTGTCCCCCCTAAAGTCGAAATAACTTTTCTATAGAAGCACCTGCACTTTTATCGGCATTTTCTCTTATCTATTTAGCGAACAATAATGATGGTCAGTAGTAGTTTCAAGCTAACTGTTTGCCCAACTTGATAAGATTATAATTCGCGCGCGCGAAGTGGTTTGGAGCACCATCGTACTATCAAATGTGTAACTTTTTGGAAATAGGAACTTTTTGAAAGAGAACGACTTACATAGGATTCGTTGAGTTCCAGTAGATAACATGTTCATCGGCAGATGTGTGGGGAAAGGATCCAAGTAGTAGGAGGGAGCATGTTGTTAATAAAAATTCGACAGGTCGTTTCATTTTGTTCTGAAAAGTGAAAAAATGAAAGATGAACAAATGAAATGAGAGGAGACATAGAGAAGGTAACAAAAGAAGAAGGTGATGAAAACCGAAATGAGAAAGAAGTCTAAATGTTTGTGCACCGATGAAAAGGGGAACTGACCACTACTAGGCAGTAGGAGAAAGGGGGTGAGAAGACACGGGCCAGTTGATCAGAGGGTGCAGACACGGGAGAAGACGGGCGGGGAGAATTGGAGGCGGGGCTTACAGAAAATAAGACAGGGGCATCTGTTGGTGTCGTCGTTGCGGGGCGGAAAAAAGAAGGAAGAAGCGGATTGAAATATGAGAAGAGAGCCGATGGACGTTTTGGCGACGATAGAAAGGAGCCGGATGACCGTGTGGAAAACGGAAAGGAGCCTATTAAAATGAGGATGAGCTGGATAAGAAAAGAGAAGAAGCACACGATGTCCTTTTTTGAGAAAATGAAATGGCAGCAATTAAGAGTCGTGAGAGGAATTGAGAGTTAATCGAATAAGTTTAAAAGAAGACTAGAATGACAAAGTTGAAAAGCATTTAGAGCATTTCTGAGTCTAGAACTGAATAATGCAGTGGAATTTTTTCCGAGAATCATCTGAATAGATTCAAATAGATTCAAATCTCTACATGCTGTAGGAAAGAAATCTTATTTGTTTTGGCTACCTGCTTTATCTAAATCTGGTACAAATTCTAGTTTAATCAACTAGCCTGGATCTTTGTTTACGTCAGGAGAGAAAACTACTAAATTTGCTCTGGCACCCGAGATAAACCTACAGATTTGAAAATCGATGTTTACCACCTCTCTATCAGTCGGAACCTTTTATCACTTTTTCATACACTGTACATAATTTCTCTCACTCCTAGTCACAAAGGGATGCATTCCGCCTCGTAACATGCGGCATCTTTTCTTGTTATACTGACTCATTTTGACAATCGCGGTCATAAATTTGAATTTATATATCAAAAGACAGAATCTATCATCTCGATGTAAAGAAAAAATAGAAGCATTCCGGTGAAAGTCGACGACAGAACAGTAACCTACAAAGTCAAACAAACGGGAGACGAGAATGCGGATTTTAATGGAATCGCTCTCCGGTTGAAGCACGCGTCGACAGCTAATGCATTCGATTGCCTGCACAACACCATGAGACATTTCTGATTGATTTTCAGAATTTTATTAAATTCTCATTTTTGCCGGCTGATGGATAAGAATACTTAGCATTTTGTACATTTCTGACATGTTGAAAGCTCTCAGTTAACAAGTCAGATTGGATTTCAAAAAAGTCAGTTATTTCTCCCAGTCTTCTTCTTCGCATCCGAAACTATTCATGCGTCAAATTTACGACCGTTTTTTCAAATCTAACCGCTTTTTCACTTTTTCGGGGGCCTCAGAAAGAGCGGTACATTTCTCTACGATAGCCTCTTTTGTTCCATTTCGAAATGGGATATGATATATAGATGAATCGTGGAAAGTTTTTGAAATAATAAAACTACTCTCCCAAGTGATTTACCGGTTGACGCTTCTCGGCAGGCAGTCACGCATTCACGCTTCAAGGTTGAATAATTTTCAGAAAAAACTAGGGGAACAAGAAGAAAAAGTAGAGATAGGTGAGACGGTTGGGTCACGGAAGGGTGAATAAATTCGGGAAGAACTTCAAGGAACAAATTTTTAATGGGTAATAAAAATTATTGCATGAGAATTAATGGTAGGGAAGCCGGGTAACCTAAAAAGAAAAAAAACGAAAAGAAGAAAGGAATGTGACGTTTGTTACAGTTGAGAAAATGAGATTCTGGTTTAGATGCTGGGAAAGGGAATGACAGCGATTGAGAGAATAAGATTATGCTCTTTCGGTTTGAGTGAGAAAATAAATGTTCCATTCTCGACAAGAGATTCGAAAAAAAGAAGATTTCAGTTTTTTTTTAATGTGAGATTCAGATCAAAATGGGCTCACAAGAATGAATTCTAAACGAGCCAGTGGTTTTTGTCTTGAGATCTTTGAATGCGTGTACACAAAAACAAATAGAAAATGAATGCGAACGAAGAAGTCGGTTATCTCGAATTTCTCAGACGTCGTTTTTACGGGGCAAATAAAATCGGGAGTGAAGTGAATAGATAATTAAGGAGCAAAAGAGAGAGTGAAGACACTTCTAACACTCTCAAACCAAGTGTACCTGTTGATGAGTTGGGCAGATAAAAACGAGACACGAATGTTGTTTGCGCGAGAAGAAGAGAGCACATCGTAAACGGTGTGTTATCGGTTATCTGATCGAGCCGATAAATCAAAATGACACGTTTAGATTCTCAGGTTAAACATTGTAAATTACTCAGAAAACACTCTGGGAAATAAAAACATTAGATAGGAGAGAAGATTGGCACGAGGCGATAATATGCGGAGAGAAACAACTTCAGATATTCAAAATAAATAAAGTTGGACGAGTTCTAGAAAAAGACAAGTACCTATATAAATTGAAAAAATAAATGAAACATATTTGGAAAAAAAATAATTACAGAAACAAAAATTTCAGCTTGTCCTCGAGGACTACACGACCAGAAGTTTCTAGGTCACGCAAATCAAAAGCAGCGGGAGTTTGAAAATTGTCTCGAATTAATTCGAAATTTGTAATTTTTTACAGAGAATTCCGGAATTAATTCCCAAGATCTACTTAGGTCCAGAAAAGGAGAAATTCTTTTTCATATTATTTCGGTTCGTTCATTTTCCTGAAAACTGTTTGTTTTTGAAGAATTTTTGAGATGAAACATGTAGTGGAGCATTTCCTTGTCCGAATTCGCACTTATGAACAAGTTTATTTGTACAAATTTGGACTGTATAAAACCGTAAATACACGTAATTCAATGAGTATCAACATGAAAGAGAGCAACCGAGAATTTGTTCATAATACGGATTCAGTTGAAGAGGATGCGATGGGCATTGTTAGTTTTCCCTGAAAACGAAAAAGGTGAGTCTCTCGAACCGAGTATTTTTGCATTCTCACCAATTTCTTCTTCTCATTTTGATCAATAAAACAACTTTTCGCAAAATCTCGAATCTGAGCTCGTATATCACCATTGCAATGAAAATAGACAGGAAGTCGGAATGCAGTTGAAGAAATTGTGAGTACTGATGACAAGTCGGCCAAATATCTGAAACATTTCCTCCTAGCTGATAAGAAAGAAAGAAGAAAGACTCACTTGTATGTCCATCCCTCTCCAAGACTACCTAATACATCGGGGTTAATGAATTCCATTATGGTTATCAGCAGGTTTAATGTATTTGTCAATAGATAGATAGTAATAAGAGCTGCCAACGTGCGTGTCGCATCACGCTTCCGACGACGAGCAGCACATGCTTCCGAGTTTCGACGGAGAAGAGTTGGCATTTGCTGAAAGGAAAATTATGCTTTGGGTAGGAAAACTTAAACTGGATACTTTGATCTTAAAACTTTCAGAATTTTTTCAAGATTTACGAAGCGAAGCAAAGAATTCGGGTTACTGTATGAACCTAGTTGAACTTAAAATGTGTAACAGTCTTTCCTTATTTTTCGAACAAAAGCCACTCTTAAATTCACTTCAAACTCAAAAACCGATTAAAAACTTAGACCATGCGAAGCAGTGGGAACATGAATAGCTGCAAAGCTCACATCATTCGAAGAAGCGAAGCTATTGATTGTAGAAGACGTGATAGAAGGTCCGAGAAGTGGTCGACAAGAGATATTATCAGGCAATGAAGGTTCAGAAGATGTCGCATCACTCTGACAACGATTCTGAATAGAACACAATCACATCAATCACACAGAGAACTCAGAAGAAGCTTGAACAGAAGCAACGAAATATATAGAGAGAATGATAAAGAGAGACTTACTTCAACGAGAACTGATTGAAATCCATTGATATGTAATTTATTGAGATTCGTAATTGTGAGAGAATTGAGAATTAATAATAGAGAAAACGGGAGGAATACATTGAAAATTGATCGACACCAGAACATCCATATCGTTTTGTAGCTCTCACTGAAATCCTTTTTTGTTTTAAACCTCTTTTAAATCTGTTCACCTTCTAGTAATTTCTGAGAGATCCAGTCTCAGATTCTGGAAAGGTGGACAATGTGGAAGTGACTGTAGTTCGAGTTCAAAGAACACGGATCCTTTCATAAAAAGTGCACATGTTCCAACGATTGAAATGAAAAGAAATCTTCGTTGAGGAGAGAATTGGATAGAAGATTTCAGGGAACAAATGTATCGTTCGAATGAGGCAGCGACGATAAGAAGAGTCGATGCAGCAATGAGAACTTGGCCAACAGTTGACACGTATTTGATATAGAAATGCCAACAAGTGTAGAGGAATTCCACGCGGAAGTAATCCCAGACAAGGGATGATGGGAAGATTAACTGGAAATTACGAATTCGATTTTGAGAAAGGTATGTTTATTAAATCTAGACAATCACTGTTGCTTTTACATTGGATTTTTTCAGAATCCCCCGGTAGCAGCTCAAAAAACATTCTCTTCTTTTTTCGTTCTTTTCAAATGACCACCGCAACCTTTTTCTTCGTCTTCCAATAAAACACTCGACAATTCAATTAACAAATCCAACTGAAAACACTCGTGCATTCTCCAGAATTGCAGGTGAAGAATCAACAGTTAATTGAATTGTTTCAGACGAAGAAAGTATGCGGAAGAAGAAAATAAACTGACCATGAAACAAAGTTCAACAAGAATATCGAGACAAGCCAGAAGAAACAAATAGAGGAGATTCGATCGGAAAACATCCAGACGTCGGAATGAAAGAAGAAGGAAACTGTTGAGAACAATTCCGATCGAACAGACAACTGTCCCGATTCCAACAATTAAAATCATTCGAAATGCATCAGCTTGCGGAGGATCTTCAGCACATGTATCATTGATTTCAATCATCTGAAAATTGAGAAAATAAAAGAAAATCGAGTTTTGTAAACGAGAAAAGCTGGAAAGAAAAGTGTTTGTTGTATTGGAATTCCGTATTTGTTTTTCTTCGGAAATGCACATGTTCGCACTTTCGTGTTCGTTTCGAAGGAAAAATTGTTTATAGATAGAGAGAGAGAGAGAGAAAAGCGAATTGTGGTGGTCCGTTAGTTGATGTGATCTAGGCAGAATGAGACCCATGGGAGAGGAAGAGAAAATGGAAAAAAGTTCAAATGGTTTCATAAGAACACGGAAATGGAATTTTTGAGGTGAGAGATAGAAAGAGAAGTGTACGGTACTTTTATTTCATCTGAGAAATTTCCCGAAATTTGTTTTTTTTCACTACTAAAATTCAAATCAACAAAGGAACAAACGACCATCCGAATTTGAATCTGAAATTTCGTATTGAATTTCCCTAATGGAAATCAGAGAGATTCGGCTATAAATTGGAAAGTCTATTCTCTAGAATATGGTGTTTTTCAAGGAATCAGGAAAGTGTAATCTGATTTCAAGTGGGAGTAGGGCAAACAGAATTCTGCAGGGTTTCTTAGATAGAAGTACAAAAATCGTGGGATTAATATTTCTGGGAAAATATAATTGTAGTAAAAGATACACAAAAGAAAATATGAGAGATTCTGACTTAAAAGAATCAGTTTGAATCTGAAATTGAGCTGGTGAAATTTGAAATTTTCTCGAATGAAAAATAGTTTTGTTTGTAACCTTTTTCACACTACATGCTCCGTAAACAATTTTCTTGCAGCTTAAGTATACGCAAATTCGTTTTTGGAAAGTAATTGGAAAACATGAGGGCAAGTCCTCGGATCCTGAAACACTTATTTTACGAAAAAAAAACAAATTTTGTCTACAGGAAACTGAAAACTTTCTCTCGGATTCAGAAAACTTCGATATTAAAAAACAAAATTCTTCAAGATTGAATTTCACCTAATGGAAGCAAAGTAGACGGAGAAGACCTTCTCAACCCTTTTTCATTCTTTTTCTTCCGTTTTGGTCCATTTTATCTCTAAAATGACGTTCAGAAATCGACAGGAAGAACATCATAAAAGTGAATTTGGATGCAAAGTGACAGGAAGAGAAAAGATGAAAAAAGGAGGGGAGGGAAGGCCAGAAAAAAAAAGTACTGAACTCTCGATGCTGTTTTTATCTTTAATTTCATTCAGTACGGTTGAATGGAAAGAAGGAACGGGGGAGGGGGAGAAATTAAAATAATTGAGCGAAAAGGAAGCCTGTCTTCTTGTTTTCCAAGAATTATTTACAAATCGGATCAAAATTCGAACGCCACAAAATATGACAGAAAGGTAAGAAGTCGCTTGTTTTTTTATTGAAACAGATTAGACAAAAGCAGATGAACCAATATTTGCTATCATTTGACAGGGTGAGCAGTGTCTGGAAAGCTAGAAAATAAGTGATCATTGGGTCAAAAGTTTCTGGAAAAAATCTAGAGTAAGAGTATTCCAGTTAAAGATAATAGAATTAGATGCTCTCGAAAACATGTGGAAGGAATTCCAGGAATTGGAGAAGGAGAAGGAAATTGTCAGTGAAACGAACAACCTAAGCTAATGGTTATATCCGGATTCAGGAGAAATTTCAAAGCGAAAATGCTTACAAAGGGAACTGAAAATGAACAGTGTGGGGCTTCAGTCTTTGGAAGCTCATAATAAAACCGAGATTTACAGTCTGAGACGCCATGAATCATCTTCATTTTGACTACGCGATAAACTGGAACATAACACATTGCCTGTCTAGATGATCAGCTTAAAGATCGTTTTTTTGTATCACACAAAAAAATAAAATACCGAAAAACAATCAATCCGCAAAAATAAAAAAATTGTTGATCTTTTCAGTTCTGATCATTCTAGACACACTGATGAATGTAGTTCCTTCGGTTTAATTCACTTTTAATCCAAATCAAATGACCATAATGTATTTTCGAGCAAATCAGAAAAAAAATTCCAAAGGTACTTGAAAAGAAGGAGAAAAAAGGAACAAAAAGTGGAGGTGGACTTCCTGTTGAAATCTTCTAAACTTTGTGCTTTACTTCAAGCCGAAAACCGGAAGTTTCAACATTTTGAGACATGAAAAACGGAAGGAATTGAGGGAGAGAAGAGCAAGTTGAGTCTGACTCCGCCCACCTCTTATTGATGAAAAATGTATGAGAATGAAGACGAGTCACTTTGAAACTTTTACGCAAGTTGGAGGAAATCCGTGAGTGCATAGATACCGTAGACTGACTCAAAAGGGTATTGAAAAAGTCATGAGGTTTGATGAGAAAGTTTAGAAGAGAGAAAGAGAAAGGTGAAGGAGACAGCTGAAATGAAGAGAAGGGTGACTGAAAGTCGATTCACCTGGTTGGATAAACAATGATTAGAGAACATCAAATTAGTCATTTCGAAAGATGAGAAAAACAAATAAATTGGGTGGAAAATGAGGGTGGAGTGCAAAGAAGACGAGACGAGGATCTCGTTTTTTTTGAATAGTCACTGATAGAATAATGGCCTCGAGATTCAATTAATTATAGACAACTGAACCTCTGAGATGGTTTTTCCCCGTTAAATAGGCAAATGAAAAAATGAGAAGAGAACAAGAACGAGAAGAAAAAGACGTGCGCTAGGATGGAATAAATTTTAAATTTTAAACTGCGCAGCTTTGATTCATAAATAAATGAAAATGTTGTGGGGTGCAATTCGAGCTCCGAGAAGAAACAAGAAGAAGATATACATCTGGAAGAAGAAAAAAGAGACAAAATGAGGTAAGTTTCAGAAAAGAAGGGAATAGGAAAACAAAACAAGTCGCCCGTTTTTTTCGTTCAAATCATTCCCAAATACATATTCAAAAAGAATGAAAATACTCCTGCGAGAAGAAAAACGTACATTCCTACAATTTCTGGATAGAATTGTTTTCAAGAAATACTGTGACATGCAGAATGAGATGCATTTACAATCCATTTTTTGCACTTTGATAAATTTTGGAGGAGTCAGAAGTCGCTGGAAGATTTTTGATGGTGGAGGAAGAGGATGAAGATCTATCTAGTTGGACTATGTCTTTAGAGATGACTCGGGAGTTTCAAAACGACCACAAAAGTTGAAGATTATAAATGTTCTAAATCGAACTGCCAAGGTCTATATATTGAATCACCAATTCTAGCACTAAAACTGCTGAAATAACCAACAAAAATAATATCACTCGACAAAATAATTGCTGAAACTGAATATTCAAAATGAAACCAGTCTTCAGATCCATATTACAGACATTTCGAAACCGGCATTCTAAAGTTATAATCAAATTTTGGCACTAACACAAGTCCTCTACTTTTTCAGTCTTGAATTTCGAAGTGGTTGCGAACCTAATTCCAGATGCAGTGGAAGATTTTCATAGAAAATACTTTTTTGAATCCTTGATAGTCCAAAAACTCTTTTGTATTTGGAATTGACCTTATTCCTATTTAGAAATGGAGCTCGGTATAACTTTGAAAAATATGGTGCTCCGAATATCTTTTGACAAAATCAAACATCAGATAAAATATTTCTAGAAAAATCACAGCATGACACTGCTTTTTTAATTGTAAACTTTCAAATTATACACAGAATTCTTGGTATTCCAAGCTGCTTATTATTATGACGGAAACTTGGAATTGCGGGTGGATCCAGATCGGAAAACCACAAGGAAGAGGTTAAATTCACAAATAAAAGGGGATGGAGAGTCCATGGGAAACCTCTTTTTATGAGTAAATAATACGAGTTGCTAGATCTAATTAATTATTTAGAGATTTCAATGGAAGAGATTCAGAAGATATTCCGAGAATTTAGGAGTCATCTTTTAATAGGATTTAGTTGGGAAAATAGATATTGAGTCCGTGTTTTCAACTGGTTCATCCGGACTTCCAAACGATCAAAGTCAAGTTCAGAGCAACAAGAGAACCATCAAAAATGGAAAAGTGCCAATGAGAAAAATGAAGAATCTCCTCTCCATCTTCTCTTCTTTCTTCTTCTACTTCTTCTTCTTACCAAATCGCACTCCTAATTGTGAAAGAAGTGTGAAAAGAGATCAAATTATGGAAAGAAAAAAGATCAGACATTTTCTTTTTTCTCTGCAAAACTTTTCCTTTTTCTTTCGAGGTGTCCGCGTACTTCCGGACCAAATCACCGACTGGAAACCAATTATTTTGGCACTTTTTCACAAGAATGCCCGGATGACGTGGCAAAAAGAAGAAGACGAGAAAGAAGGAGAATGTTACAGCAAGAAAAGAGCAAAGAATGACCAATGACGGTACTGGAAAAGACAAAAAACAACTGGTTGTTGGGCTGAAAAGTGTTTTTTTTTTCTTGCTTCATGAATATAATATTGAGAATTGTTTCATGGAAGAGTAAGGAAAAACAAGATTGATGGGTCTTTCAAAAGAGGAAGAAATCCAAAGATCGTGAATCTGATTAGTGCTGAAAAACAACATATTTCAGGTCTGGATTGAAGTTTTTTTTTAGTTTTTCAGTTTTTAAAATTCAAATTTTTCTTAAACTTTCAAGTCACTCACTATCCGTCAGAAAAGACGGATGATACTCTAATCAGATTTCAGACGATAAACCATAATACCCGGTTAAACGTTGTCTGCTAATATTCAGGAAGTTGAATAAAACCTTCCTCTTTTTAAATATTATCTTTCAAAAGTTCAAAAAAAAAAGGAAAGTAGGTGATTTTGAAGAATATGAATGTAGTAGTATGTTATGTTACAAACATGGCAATAATCGGTTGGCTGAACGACTTTGTGTCAAAAGTTGTTTGTTCGAACCAACCAATTTCTTAAAGAAAAGAAAGCAACAAATAGATGTGATGAATAGTTTTATGGCAATGCTTTTTGAGATTTCTAACCGAAGAAAGCGAGCCTTAAATACACTTTTTTCTGAGGTAATTTGAACTTTTCGAGTAGAAACTAAGGTAATTATTATAATTTGAAGTGCTCAATTACGTCTCAAATGTTTTCATTTATTCTCAAAGATTCAAACATCTGCAGCATTTCACCAAAACAGATCAGAAGGTGAGAAGTAATAAAAATTTGTACAAGAAAAGTGAAGAACAATTCGTCCGAGAGGGTCAGCCAGAAGAATGAAAAGAGCTCGAAAAACAACCTTTAACGACTTTCTTTCTTTTTCTTTTTGTTCGTTTTCCACCTACCGATTTTCGATTTCAAAAAAACTTACATTTGGATGGCGAATTCTGTGAAAATTGAACAGCATCATTTGCATTATGTATAGGGAATAATCTGGAAAATAATCAGTTTCGGAGAATCGTTTTATAGAAAAAAGGCGAGAAAAAGTGAGAAGATAAGTGTAGAATAGGCTCCCAGGTAACTTCTTTTAAAATCTAAAACAAGTAATGTTGGTAGTCCTCAAATATTCTGAAAGAAATGTGAAGTTTATTAGGAATCTCTAGAGAATTGGGATTATTGAAGCTACTACTGAAACCGAGTTATTCATCCAAAATCTGATGATTTCCTCTAACTTTGATCACTTGAAGTTTTTCTTTTTAAACGAGAAGTTCTCAACTCAAAAGGATTTTGATATCAAATCAAATGTCATTTTTAACTGGACTCTTCATTTGATTTCAAGAAAAAAGTATTTTTTGAATTTCGAGAAATCAGGATAATCAAACATACTGAACACTGACGACTTACAGAATAATTCATTCACAATTTCTCAGTTCTTGGAAAAATTAGCTCTGCTGGATATTTCTTTTTATTGATAACTCTTTAAACTAACTGGATTCAAAATACAATTTGGAAATTTTAATTAAATTAGGATTCAAATAATCTGAAGCTAATCCGTAAGAAGTCAATCTCTGACATTTTGCCTCGTATCAAAATTTAAAAACATCTGTCGCGACGGTTTATGGGGTGGTGAGCCCGAACCGGCCGCGAGGAATGAGAGGAATTGAACTTAGAAAGACGAGCCAACACAAGTTTTAAATGACAACGGTTTATTCGATAATAGACGCGAGTTAAATACGATACCTTCGACAGATCCAGTGAGCTTGGTACTCGACGGCGATCCAACGGCTTCGATTGGAGAGGAAGGAACAGTCGGGGTAGAGGACGGCATTGGAGAAGTTGGATGTTCGGCTGCTGCTGTTCGTACTCTTTCGTAGATACTGATTCATTACGTTTCTTCCTCCTACATCGACAGTGCCACGTAGTAGGGTCATCAAGATAAGGAGTTGTGGAGCACGTCGGTCAAGGGAATAATTAAGGGTATCATATCTTCCTCACGTCTATATGAAGTTCACCGTTTTCTAATTAAGAATAGGAGAATAATCTACGATTTAGATTGTACCAGTTGTGATAATATAGCTAGGGCTATTATTGTCACGACACTGGGGGGGAGCGAAAAAGAACTTCCCTAGTGGTAGCGTTAGGGAAGTTCGTAACATGCCTCTGCCTAAGCAGAAGCCTGAGGAGGGTTACTCGGCGATCCGAGTTGCTGATCATGACCGATTGTCACGTTATTTTCTTTAGCTCGTCTTGGAAGGTACGGGCGGGTCCGTCGAGGTGGAATACTTGCTGGAATCATCTGCTGGTGCGTATCAGGAGGACCGGTCGCTGACTTGTCTTGATCTTGACTGTCTTCCGTGGGAATCTCCAACGGTATCAGATGATTCACTGATTTTTGGAAGGTCTTCTGTCCGATTTTTACTTCCACGGCTCTCACCTTCCCGTCTTTAGACGAGATTAACTTCTGAATGACCCCGATAGGCCACATGTAGCGAGCTACCTTGTCAGTGACGATTAACACTGTTGTACCAGGCGTTGGTAGGTTTTTATTGTGCGCTGCAGGACGAGGAATGGATTCTCGGAGTAACACGTAGTATTCATCACTGAATACGTTCCATAGGTTATCCCTGACAGCTGCTGTAGATTCGATTAATCTTCTAGTTAGTTTTTCTGTTTTTCCTGACTGTAGAACTTCCGATATTGTTTTCGACGATTCTGGTAACACCACCGACGACTGAGGGATCAAATAGTCGATGGGTCGTACTGGTTCGGCATCGGCTGTGTGGATTTTGTTGGCGGTTATGGGTCTGCAGTTGATGATACATTCTGTCTCAATTAAGAGACTTTCGAGTTCCAACAGGGAGACTGTGATTTTCTTCAGACATTTATGTATCATATTCTTGACCAAAGCCACCAGTCGTTCGTAAATTCCTCCCTTCCACGGTGAGAAGGGTGTGATAAACCGAATGTCTATTTCTTTGTCCGCCAAAAATGAAGTCAACGTTAAACTTTTGGTGATGATTGTCTTTAGATCAGCGTTCATCATTGAATATCCGAGTTTGAACGTTGGGGAGTTATCTGATAGTATAGATTGAGGAACTCCTCTACGACCGAAATATCGTTTTAAAGCCAAGATAAAACTGTGAGTGGTGTTGTCTTGGACGATTTCCAAGTGTACTGCCCGAGTGACAATACATGTGACTAACAATACCCAAATCTTCTCGTATTCATCCTTCGATTTGTATTTCAGTGGCCCCAAATAGTCGAGGCCCACGAAGGCGAATGGAGCCACGAGTTGGCTTCTAATAGACGGCAATGTTTCTGAGTACGGATATTCGAATGGACGAGCGTGCATCCTTTGACATGTGACACATTGCCTCCGTACCGCTCTGACGATTACTCCAAGTTTCGTTATCCAGTATTTTCGTTGGATGTCCGATATGACATCTTTAACACCCTGATGTAGTAAGCTGGTGTGTGATTCGATAACCAGGAGACGGGCGAGTTGGTGTTTGTGGATGATGATAATTGGTCTTTTCATCTCATCGGAGTGCCTCGGATGTCTCGAATTGACATATGGTCTGCTGTGTCGATACAACCCTTCTGGGGTGAGCACTGGTTTAAGGTGAGCAGGCGGTTCCTCATTCATCCGATGTTTCGAATCTCGATAATGATCCGCTATTATGAAGGTCCTTGTGATCCTCCTTTTTGTAACTTCGTCATTTTCTTTATCGGCATCATCGTACTTTTGCAGTGTTTTTGATTGATAGGAGTACTGTCTAGTCGGGAACCGATTGTTCCGCTTTTTTATGCAGCTATGGACAAATCGAAGCACATAATTGCATGTAGTTGTCAACTTCCGCATGTCGTTAGTTCTTGAATATGGCACGATTGACTCATATTCACCATTTTCCTTCTCTTCCATGCTGTTGACGACTGCTGTTTCTTGTGATTCTTGTTTTGGTAGCTGATGTAGTTCTCGAGATAGAACTTCTTCTCCGTCACGTACCACGAACAGATGAAACATTCGGGCATCCGGAGGTGCTGTTTCCAGAGTCTGAGGCCAGTCTTCTCCAGATCGCTCGAGAAAGGATGGGCCGTGGTGCCACAGTTTGTTGACTTTCAGTTCGGCTAAAGTGCATCCTCGGGAGGCGATGTCTGCTGGATTTGCGTTTGTTGGCACGTATCTCATTTCTGGATTGAGTTGAAGTTCGGTTAACTTCGCTAGATTCTTATGGATATTTGTGACTCGATTAGCCACCCATTTTAGTCCCACGTGGTTTCCGACTTTGTGTAAAACCCAGTGTAGGACACATGTACTATCACTGAAGAATATCACTTGCTTGATTGGCATGTGTAGTTCGTTCATCAGATTCAACGCAAGGTTCGTGGCTGATTCCAGTGCTAGAAGTTCCATTTGCGGGATTGTAATTCCAACTCGTCCTGGTTTGACTCTCGATTTTGAGCAGATCAACTGGGACTCGTACTTCTGTCCTGGAAACTCATGACGTAGGTATGCAGCCGCTGCGTAGTTGTCCTTTGAGGCATCTGAGAAGAGCACCAACTGTACTCCAGTGTAGTTATATGACGACACGACTTGTCGGGGTATTACATATTCGGTTTCGGTGAAGTGGGTGATGATACTATTCCACAGGGGAGTAAGTACATCTGGTATCAGATCACTCCATTTCAGGTCGAATTGCCAGAGCAGGGTGATGAGTTTCTTGATTGGCACCACGAGAGGTGTGATGATCCCGGTTGGATCATAGTTCTGAGCAAGGAAGGCGATAACTTCCTTCTTCGTGGGGATTCCATTTGGTGGTGTCGCGATTTTAATACTTATGACGTCCGTCAGACTATCCCATGTATGGCCGAGAAGCTTGTTGGCGGTGTCGGGTGCCCGGTCCTCTTCTTTGATTTTTTCCATAACTTCCGGACAATTGCATAAAAATTCCCTGAGATTCATCGCCATTCGATTGAAAGTATTCTTGAGTTGATCGTAGTAAGCGAACAGCTCGTTCTCGTCGTTCGTTGTCATCACAATGTTGTCAACATAGAGGTTTTCTAGAATCTTTGCATTGATTGGATTTGGATCGTTTTCGAGGTATTGGATGATTGCGATGGCCAGAAGAAATGGAGAGCAATTTACTCCAAATGGCAACCGAGCGAATCTGAGCACCAATATGTTATCCGGAGTGGCATCCTTCGTTGGGTCCTTGAGCCATAAGAAACGTGTAGAATCGCGGCATTTGGGCTGTAGTCGAATCTGATGAAATGCTTTCTCAATGTCCGATATCATTAAGAACTTCTTTAGTCGACATCTGATAAGAATCCCAAAAATGCTCTGAAGTATCGATGGTCCTGGATGAATGCAATCATTTAGGGACAGCTTCCCTTTTCCATGCGACGACGCGTCCAATACAATCCGTAACTTGGTATTTACTGAACTTTCCTTTCTGACTCCTCGATGTGGGAAGTAGAAGATGGGTCCAGAGGGCTTCATATCCGATGTGACGATTTCTACGATTCCGGAGTCGATTTGCTTCCGTATAATCGTATCGTATTCCATCCGGGTATCCATAGTTTGTCCTGTCGTGAGGGACACGAGTCTTTGGAGGGCAATAGGAAAATTGTCATCGAGATACTGCTCTCTTCCATTGTATGGGAATAGGGCGCTGATCAGGTTGTTTTCATCTCGAATAGATGATTGTTTCTGTTGTTCGACGATGTGTTCATTAAGTCGAGCTTTGCTGTTCACGATTTCTGGCGGCTCAATTCCAAGAAGGTCCAGGTTCCAATGTTGCTCCACTTGTTTTGCCAGTTTCTGGTTGGAGACGTTTGATTTGGAATCCACACGACCATCTTCGGGAAGATCGTAATCTGGAGTGTCCAACGTGTGAACAATGATGTGCTCCATGTCGTCGGTAACCACGATAGGTTTCTTTCCATCTACTGGGACTAGAGCATTTTTGACCATTGATGGATAGATAATGGATCCAATGACGGTACGAGTTACCATCCTTCCGCTGTCCAGTGTTAACAGCTGTTGGTGAATATTTCCAAGAAGGTTGTTTCCTAAGATAATGTCGATCGGCCTTCCATTGAATTGCTGTAGATCTTTTATCTTGGTCGTGTTGAACTTCAAGGAGTCTAGTTGTTTGTATTCGGAAGGTGACAGGCTCGGAGCCGTAAACGGTATATTGATTCCACCGTAGCTGGCTACGGTAGCTGCCCAGACGTTGTTCGATTGATCGGCGATTTCCAATCTGTAGAACTTGCATTCCTCATCTCGTGTCTCCGATATGAGACCTTTGAATCGTAGGTTCCGTTGTCCGACGATTCGGAGTTTAAGTTTTGTCGCCGTTTGTGTTGATATGAGAGACGTGGACGCTCCGCAGTCGGCCAACGCCAGGAGAGTGTGTCCTTCTGGTGTCACCAACGTCATAAACGGTAGCTTGCTGTCCTCTTCTATCCCACGACTGACATAGATTTGAAATGACTCGTTGTCATCTCCAGGACCGATGTCCATCGGTTCAGAATTCGATTCTTCTGCCTTGTTGACCAAACGTAGTTGATCGTGTGGGGTGTTAATCTTCGCGAGTGAAGACGTAGGTTTGTTGACCTCTAGCGATTTAGTGGTAACAGCTGCTGGCGATTCCAGCGTAGATAACGAGACAGATGTGGTTGCCGATTGCAACCTAGTCACCGAGCTGCCGTTCGTTGACGATTTCAACGGTTTATAGTTGCTACTTGGTGATTTATTGATCGGAGGTTCCATCCTCCTTGCCTCGAAAAAACTTGCCATTCTTGGATTTGTTCTCGTTCTTTCCGTCGTCTTGACAAATACCTGTGTGATGACGTCCGCGACAATGATAGCAAAAGAATTTCGAGTTGCACTTTTCAGTGCTGTGGTTGGAGCGGAGGCAGTTCGAGCAGAGCTTCTTTTCTTCTATAGCCTTCAACTTCATGGCGACACTAAGCTTGCAGTTCAGAGCCGTATGCTCCTTCGAATCACAAAAGAAACAGCGATACTTTACTGCTCTCTTTGACTTCTCTCCATGCCTGTTCTTTGTTCGGTCGTCGGATGTCTGGATTGAGTAGACTTCGGTACTTCTTGTTTTCAGCTTCTTCTCTGTCTCCGCTGTTTCCAGAGCTCTCTTCTCGGCGATAGCGTTAAAGGTAATTCCAACCAGTTCTTGAAAAGTTCGATCCTTTTCGTGATTCTTCTTGAAGACTATTCCCATGATTTGTTGAGGCAGCTTGCTGATGAACGAATTGATGAAGAAGGAGTCATTCAATGTACATCCTTTACTTCTCAGCGAGTATGCTATGGTGCAATATGTGTTTAGATCCTGCTCCATATCCTCGTAGCTGTCTTCAGAAAAGGAGAATTTGTTGAGCTGGTGGATGAGGCCTTGTTTAGTGTCCTTCTCTCTGTTGTATTGTCTTTCCAAGCTATCTCTCAACGCATGGTAGTCTTCTTCTGACAGACTCACCGATCTTAACATCGACTTCACTTTCCCACTCAGGAGTTTCATGAGTAAGGCATGTTTAAGCGTCACCGGGATGTCATCTTTGTCATGAACCATAGAATTAAACAGCTGTATAAACATACTATAGTCAGCTGGTTCTCCGTCGAAAACCGGAACTGTGTTCATGACTGTGTAGACCGTGCTGTTAGTGATTTGAGGATTCGAGCTGTCCTGGGAACCCGGTTGGTTCTGGCGACGGATTGGAGATTCCACCGTATCGTTCTTTGGCGTCGATGCGGGTGGAAGTGGAGACGAGTTCTCCAGTGGTATTGGGGAGATTTGACCAAGGTCGGAAGCGTCCGGTTGACCGCTCGATGGCTTCGTGGCCTCACTCATAGTTGGCGACTCTGTTTCCTCTTGTTTCTTCTCAGGCTTGTTCTGCCACGACGACTGCCGACTGAAGACCTCGTACATCATATCTTGCACTTTCTGCATGTTTTCCTGCAGATTTTTGATAGCACGATCTGTCGTGGCAGATGATGTTTGCATATGGTCTTGCAAATTTTTGATGGCACGATTTGCCGTGGCAGATGAATCCAAAAGCAATGTCTGAGTATGCTCGATTGCTCCGATACGTACAGCCAAATCATCCGCAAACTCGGCAATGTCCTGGGAGGCTTCTGATGATCCACGGTTGAGTATGTTGGACGTCGGGTGAGCCGAGACATCCGAGCTATGGTTGCTCTCGCATGGCTTCGTCGAGTTCGGGGGGTGTCGACCTGAATTCGACACGACTCCTTGCTGCAATTGATCCGATTGATCGCTTGCCGTCTGAACCGATTGTTCAGGGTTACGCCGTTCGGGGTGTTCCTGATTCAGAGCGATTCCATCGAGAACTTGCGCATTTCCTGAAGCCGGTCCATCGGATGGCGGTGGTGGTGGTGTTCCTGGGGTCGAGACGTCTCCGGGGCGGGCGTTGTTCACCGCAGAAGTCAATTCCCCGATAAGATTCGTTATCTGATTGACTAGCCCGTCATATCCCCGACCTGCCAGATGGTTCGATATTTCAGCCCGATTGGCTTCAAATACATTCTGCGTACAGAGCTTCTTGTTGCTCTTGAGCATCTCCATCGCATTCTCCTGGAGACCCTCGATCAGGGCCAGTTGATCTAGCAGTTGCGCCAGATATCCGTCGAGTACGGTGATGTTTTGGGTGTTTCTCTCGAGCGCGAGAGCACGATCAGCAAGAGAGACGAGCGTTCTGGTTCGAGTTAACTCACGGGTAACACTCCATTTAATTGTTTTCATGGTCACCGGATTCCGTTTCTCGCTCTTCTTCTTGTTCTTGTTAGCCATGGTTGCTTGGTTGGTTGGTTGGTTGGTTGGTTGGTTGGGCGCGGTCGATGTTATCGACAAGTCGATTTAGACTGATAATGTTTCGTTGATTTTTCATCCTTATATACCCAATGTCCATGCCCTCCTTTTTCTTGACCTTGCTTGACCTTGCTCTGGTTTGCTAACCTTGATAAATAGAGAGATAAGACTTGCGTGTTTCCGTGAGATTATTGATTTCACGAGATTTCATTTTTCATTTTTAATACATCCTAATGACTCGACGTGTCACTTTATCGGTCACCGTATTAGGGTTCTGTGTGAATCATTGACGTTTCATAGCCATCAAAAACGTAGTTGAGATTCCTATTACTGTGTTGATGCAGTGGATGGCATTGGCGATGCTGCTTGGCTCTGCTGCTGCTGTTGTTGTTTGTACTGAGCCGTTGGGACGGATGAAGACGATGGTTCCGTTTTTTCACCTTCAATGCGATCATTGTGGTTATGAATACGAGAATTCGGTTTTAGGGGGTAGGTACGAGATTTGACGCTATTTTGAGAGAGTGATCAAGTTATGTGTATGGTGGTTCAATGTGCTGATCAGTTTTTTCGACTAAAAAACATCTCTCGTCTCGCTGGGACATACATCAACGATATGATGTCCTACCTGGTGTACTGTATGTTGCCACTCGTTCGGATCCCACCCGAACCCACACAGACACCTTATAAACAACGACTTTGTTTCACTTCCCGAATGGAAGTGTTCACCTCTCGAATAGAAGTTGGTGTCTCTACGATAAGAGGTGTCCTACGATTAGGACGTCTACAGCGGTCGCCTATCCTAGCCTACTAGCGCTCGAATTTTGCGTTTTGTGATGACTAATCTTTCGAGCCCTGAGACCTCTCATCCCACCAAAGTTCGAGTAACTCCGGTCGATGCACCATGTCGCGACGGTTTATGGGGTGGTGAGCCCGAACCGGCCGCGAGGAATGAGAGGAATTGAACTTAGAAAGACGAGCCAACACAAGTTTTAAATGACAACGGTTTATTCGATAATAGACGCGAGTTAAATACGATACCTTCGACAGATCCAGTGAGCTTGGTACTCGACGGCGATCCAACGGCTTCGATTGGAGAGGAAGGAACAGTCGGGGTAGAGGACGGCATTGGAGAAGTTGGATGTTCGGCTGCTGCTGTTCGTACTCTTTCGTAGATACTGATTCATTACGTTTCTTCCTCCTACATCGACAGTGCCACGTAGTAGGGTCATCAAGATAAGGAGTTGTGGAGCACGTCGGTCAAGGGAATAATTAAGGGTATCATATCTTCCTCACGTCTATATGAAGTTCACCGTTTTCTAATTAAGAATAGGAGAATAATCTACGATTTAGATTGTACCAGTTGTGATAATATAGCTAGGGCTATTATTGTCACGACAACATCAAAAACGAACAGAATATATATTTTCTTCAGAGACATGTAATCAATGGTTATTTATTCGAACACAAGAGCCAAAAAAGAAAAAAGGAGAAAAAGATTCATCATTCCGAATGATAACAACTTTCAAAAGTCAAAGTTCTGAATGAGTTTTGAGTTCCTTCGAAGTTCGAAAAGACTCACTAATTTAACATAATTGTTTTTTTTTGAAACAGAACAGAAGACATCCCAAAAACCTTTATTTTTTTTCACAAAAAGTATTTTTTCTCATTCGTTTTCTGAGAAATGTATTGCATGTGTTGGTTCCTTTTTTCAATAAAAAAATTAAACAATCTCAGATTTCAAAAAGTGCCAAAAAGCCACGAGGGTGGTGAAAATGAAGAGGTCAGAAAGATCAAAAGTTACAATAAAACGGAAGAAGATTCATGTTGACTCGGAAATATGTCTCGAATTATTAGGACATGGATTCCTATGTATTTCTTCATTTTCCAGTTTTCCTTCCAGGGTATTTTTTGGATGAGAAAAAGATTCAAAACTTGAAATAAAATAACAAAATATTTTTTATACTGCACAATTTCAGCACCTAAAGCTACGGAATGTGAATTTATCAACAAATATATCAACACACGTAATTTGACACTTATGAATAAACAAAATATATCGTTTACCAAAAGGAAAGAATTCCAGAAATTGTTGTTCAAAAATCAAAAGCATTCTATGAAATGAACCATTCAAAATAGATATTATTCAGAATGGAGATTCCCTAAACGCACCGTAATCCGGTCGCTTATAACTTACAAAACTCTAAAAGAAAACAAGTGATCAGTTAGTTCAAAATGATATCATTTCAAGGTTAAAGTATGTGAAAACGTCCAGTGAGTTCATACTAAGGAAATGAAGGGACGACGATGTTTCTAAAAAGAGTTTTCCGGATTTCCTAATCCAATGATTCCCCTTTTTGCACTAGATCATCAATACAAAATACATATATTCTTATTTTCTTCTGCCGAACTGTTATTTCAAGATTAGCTTCAAAGAAGTCAACAAAACTGAAATAGATCTTTGTGCCTTCTTCCTTTTTCTTCCTTTTTCTTAAGAAATGATAAAGAAGTTGGTTCGAAAAATAGAGAAAACAGAGAGATAGAGTTCTGTAAGGACATGATGATGTTTGTAAAGGTGGAATGCGAGGGTTTTTATGAATAGAAACTCATTCGAAATTCAAAAACAATCATTTTAAACTTCGGGATTTAGTCGAATCCAAGCGAACCTCCTCTCCATTTCTATCCGTCCGATTCGATTCCTCTAAGCTGTATTCCGCATATCTTTCAGAATATGATGTTTTTCATGGGAAAGAGATCATCCTGATAGATTATTTCCATTGGAACACACGCCTAAACTTTTGAACTACCTGATTAGAAACGACACAGAATGAGCCTTCAAGTTTTTTTTCAATTACACAATTTCGGAATTTTTCTACCGTCCTCTTTTGTTAAATAAAATACATATTTATTCTTCCGATAAATGAGATAAACGTGTCTGAAGAGCAACATGAGCTCTCAAGGGACCAATAATTGCTGATTTCAAAGAGTAAGTTTTCGTAGAATTGAATACTTGTGGGACTGATGGAGATGGAATATGATGGTAGTCAACGAATGAGACCTGAATTAAAAAAATTAATTTCGAATTTCGAATTGATTCATACCCTTTTCACCATTCGTTTTCCTTCCAATTGATCAGGTCGATTGGCGTCTTCTGATATTCCTTCCTCTAGCTTGAGATCATCCAAAAGTTTTTCGTTTTTCTCACGAGCAAGGTCACTCTGAAAATTAATTCTATTAAAGATGCTCCTCTATCCATGAGTCACCGCCATGAAGTGTTGGACTACACAAGCACAGTAGGCATCTCCCAGAACATTGAGTGCTGTTCGGACTCGGTCACTGAATTATTATAGATAGATCTAGCTGGATGGAGATAAGCACTTACATAAACCAATCAACTGTAAATAGAAGAGAAATATCGGAAACTGGAAGATTGACAGTCGACAAAATGACAAACATTGATACGAGCCCAGCGGGAACTGCATTTAGACCAATTGAGGCAAATGTTGCTGTGACGCTGAAATCTTATTGATTGGACGATTCAAATGTCTTCTTGAAACTACCAAATAGTGATAACTTGTGCAAATGATAGATGAATATTGTTGATTTGAGCAATAAAAATGACAGCAACTGCTTCATAAAGAGCATTTCCATCCTAAAAATATGAACTTGTTTCGGATTTGAGTTCTCTCAAACAGACCATATTGATAGTATTTCCAAGTGGCATTATGAATCCAGCAATTCTGGAGTCAATGTGCAAATTTTCTTCTACACTGCTGATCGCTTGCGGTAACGAGGCTCCACTGAAACTTTTATTCGGAAGTGGGCAGTTTCTTTATGACTATGCTTACCTTGATGCAGTACCAATTGCTGTAACAAATGGTTGAATCATTCCTTTAGCAACATATATCGGATTTTTCTTGGTGATGAAAAAGTAGAGAACAGGGATAGCCACTACACAATGTAAGAACAGGCAAGTCATGACAGTGAATAAATATCTGGAATCAATAGTATCTTCACATAAAAGTTTTACCGAATACTTACAACAACATAGTAGTAATCATGACATAGACATCATCAATATCCAGAATACTCGCAGCAATCAGACTGATAATTCCGAATGGAGAAAACCACATAAGAACCGAAATGAACTTCATGACAACTTTATCGAGAACGATAAAGAATTCAACGATCACTTTCACTTTCCCACCTAGTTTGGAAATGATTATTCCAAAGCCAGTGCAAAATACAATTAGTCCTGAAGAACCGATTAGAGATTGTTTTATGAGAGAAGTCTCACCGAGAATATTGGTTCCTTGAGTCAGTTTGATGGTTTTCCTCAATAAAACTGGTTCAGCAATAGTACCATTTTTAATAATTTTCTTTCGAACAACGACAAATGCAGTCTGAGATCTATACATAGTTGCTTCTACAATATTCTGTGGAAACATGTTTCTGACTAAGTCCAGAAGAGAATCCAATGCAGAAAGATGACTCTCGTCTCGTACTATTGTGTCGTTTTGTTTTTTCAATTCAGGATTTCCCGGATGGAATAGAAAAGCGATGATCATGGCAATGAAGCAGGCGATAATTACAGTAGTCAGATAGTATGAGACCGCAATCAGACTCATTTTACCCGATTTCGAAGCATCCATTTGGCCGAGAGCTGGAATCTGGAGGGTTGGAGGCAAAATCTGATTGAATGGAAGTACTCACATGAAATCAATGATGAGAAGATTAGTGGTAGAACCATTAATTTCAGGACTTGCATAAATATTTCTCCTGGGAACCCTACGAGATTTCTAACTCCATCTGATAAATCAAATTGTCTGAGAAAAATACCAACACAGAATCCAGTTCCAACTGCGGATAATGTGAAAACTAATAGTTGGTTCTCCTTCATTCTGTAAATTTAGTTTAAAAAAGTAAAAACTCTAAGTGAAGAAAGAACAGAAAAATAATAAAAGTTTTACCAGAAATCAAGAAGAGAACACACAGAATTGTCGATTGTTGTGTCACGAGGAGCGATGAAACCATTTGCATAAGTTTTCGGATTATTGGGAAAAACTGAAATTTTATGCGTTTGAAAAACAATTTCAAGAGTTAACTGCTTTCAATTTATTGCCGTTCTAAGGTGGCTCTGCACTTCCTGAGAATTTTCTTACATGTTTTCTCTGTTCAAAAATCTGGAATTTCCAGTTGCAAACTTCCTAAATTTCCAAACTTTCAGGAATATTTATAACTTGTAGTTTCCGTCTTCTCTTATCATAATTCGATCAAAAATCAGGGAACATTTAACGTGTCAACGCCATGTGCTTCTCCATTTCTTATCACTCATTTATTACTGGAAACTGTCTTCTTTTTTCTTCTCTCCCAACATCAGAAACGACTGCATTCTTGTTAACAAATGCTGCTCGGTCTTCTCGTCCTTTCCCTCGCATTCCAAGGTAACATTGAATTTTTTGATTCTCTTTCAAATCTGAAATAAATTTCAGGGACAGTGGTAGCTGTCACAGAATGTGAGGAATGTAAATCCATTGTTGACTTGCTTCAATTCGAATGGGGAGAGAAGAAAACAGAGGAATGTGTCATGGAAATTGCAGTTTTCATTTGTGAAACATTCCATATTGAGGATAATGATGTTTGCAACTTTATTATTTCTGATTTTTCGGTTGGTTTGTTAATTAATTGATTGTTCTTAGATTTTAGCCACTTCAGGACGAGTTCATGTACGTCATCTCAAAGATTCTGGTAACTCCACATCAACTTTGTGGATTACTCATGAAGAATGGTAGGTAGTGCTGGAATACGACAACTAGAAATCTGTGTTTTTTCAGATTGTGGAGACTTCATCGATCCATTGGCTGAAGTCTGGAATATGACAATTCCCGGTAATCAACCAAAATACGTTCCGAAGCAAGTTGTTCCAGTGAGTATAAAATCTGAATTTTGTGCAAACCACGTTCCTCCACTTCCAGACTGGAAACCCAACTCTCCGTGCACTTCATCTGACTGATCTTCATGTTGACATGTTCTATACTCCAGGACTCGAGGCGCAGTGTGATACTCCACAATGCTGTCGTCCACAAGATATGAATATTGTATGTTTTATAGATTAAAGGTCGAATTTCAGTGTCAGCGTTTTTCCTTCTGAATGACAATTAGAGAGAAGTGTTGAAAATTAAAGAACCAAGTCGTTAAAATTTTTATGAAACCGGAATATTCGATAACTTGATTACCCGATAAAAGTGAAAGGTTGCTCTATAACAATAAAAAATGTTATGTAACTGAAAAGCTCAGTTCACTTTGGGTTAATTCCAGGAAATCGTTGAAAATGGAGCAGTCAAACAAGCAGCAGGACCATGGGGAACCGTTGGTTCATGTGATACTCCATATTGGTTGCTCACAAACATGCTCCAACATATTGCCAGTACTGCAGGACAACTTGACTACGTGATGGTTTCTGGAGACCTTGTGTCGCATACAGTCTGGGCATACACTCCTGAAACTCATTCATTCATGGTCCGCAACCTTTCTGATACAATTCGTTCGTTTTTCCCAACAACTCCAGTCTATTTTGCAGTTGGAAATCATGAAGGAGTACCTGTTGATAAGTGAGAAAAGACTCCAGTTTTTATCAATGAAAACATGGTTTTTTCTAGCATCGCTCCACATTTCACACCGAAAAAATATCATATGGATTGGTTGTACAAGACGATGTCTGATTCATGGAAGGGGTGGATTCCAGAAGATCAAGAAAAGACATTGGAATAGTTGGTTAATGTGGGAAGCTACAGTAATCAGAAGTTTAATTTCAGCAATGGATGTTATATGAAAAAGATCTACGATGGTCTGCGTCTCATCTCTCTCAATAATGTTTATGGAGACAGAATTAACTTGTAAGAATCTATTCGAATTTGTGGTTCTCAATAATTAAATCATCATTTTTCCAGCTGGTTATACATCAACCAAACTGACCCAGATGGCACACTCCAGTGGCTTATCACTCAACTTCAAGACGCTGAAAATGTTGGAGATAAGGTTCATATTGTTGCCCATATTCCAGGTTCTGATGGAGAAGCGTTGGAAGGATATGCACTCAATTATTACAAAATTATTAATCGGTGAGTTATTGTTGGTTTTTCTTATTTTATATGAACTAGTTCATTTCAGATTCACAAACACTGTGGTTGGCCAGTTCTTCGGACACACTCATTCTGAAAAGTTCTATATGATGTACTCGGATCCAGATGATTTCAAGTCGACACCTAACAAGTTAGTTTCATCAGTTTTAAACGGGGGTTTTAAAATTTCAATTTTTACAGTGTCGTATATTCTGCACCATCTGTAACTCCTTATTCTGACTTCTTCCCAGCATACAGAATTTACACGATTGATGGTGTTCATAGTGGCTCTACATTCGTAAGAAATCGCTTTCAGGTTTCTTCAATATACTTAAATTTTGCATTGCAGCAAGTCATTGATTACGAAGAATGGTACTTCAATCTCACATCTAACAATGCCAACCCAAATAACGTGAAATGGGAGCAATTGTATATGAGTGCAAATGCTGAATATGGGTTGAAGGGACAAACTCCAGATGAATATAACCAAATGATTGAGAGAATGAAGACAGATACAACTCTTTTCAACAAATATTTCGAGTACGACTGCATTATGAACTTCTTCAAGTAAATTTTTTTTCAGAAACCACTACCGTCGATCCGTTTACGATGGTCTCCAACCCTGCACAACTCAAGAATGTCGGAATGGATATCTTTGTGAAGCTCGCCAATTCCATCAAACAAACAAATTGTGTACTGATTTGGAAGGACAGATTTCAAAGCCAAAAGAAACGAAAAAGAAATATTCGGCTAGATTTGTGACAGAGAAATCAAAGAAGCGAGGAAAGGAAGAGTGCAAGATTTGAAATTTTCTTGTTTCAAAATCCTACTAATTATCCGGGTCAATAAATGATTTATACATTTCATGCCTTTTATTCAACTGCTTTTAAATAAATAACGTTGAGTCTGTTTCGAGGCCAAGGACGACACAGAAGAGAAAGAAGTCCCAGGACAAAATGATTACACTGTTTTCTCTTTATTCCATAAATTTTCGTTCAATTGTTTTCGACAAGTGTCGGTAGAAAATGGACAATGAAATCGGTCACTTCGACACCTTGTGACAGTGTCTTCAAACAAAGAAGAATACGCGCGCGTTGAAGTTGTCAGCGAGAGAATAGTTTTGTTGAAGAGACGCAGACTGTCGCAAGTGCGCTCTAATTAAAATTGCGCGAAACTCCCTCGATTTAAATTCTGAACGTTTCCGTTTTTAAAACAAAGTTTTTATCACCTTTTCCTTATCAGCCACTCATTTTCGATAATACATTTTTACTGTAGCCAGAATGTTTATATTATTGAATATCATTATCTTCAAATATATCGTTTTTACGACAATAAACGGATGGGACGATGTTGGAACTTTTAGATCTAAACATTTTTCAGCATGAGCAAGTATGAAGTGCTCCAAGGGTTTTACGCCGTTCATGACGAATTAGGATCGGGAGGTAATCGGATTAACTGCAAGGTGTGATTCTCATTCATTGTATTTATTCAGGATTCGGAAAAGTGCGATTAGCAACACATCTACTGACGAACCAAAAAGTTGCCATCAAAATAATAGACAAGAAGCAGTTGGGAGTGAGTTTTCGATAGCCAATGCAAAGTATAACAAGCTCACTTTCAGCATGATTTGCCTCGAGTTCAAACTGAAATGGATGCTCTTCGGAACCTCTCCCATCAGAACATTTGTCGTCTTTACCACTATATAGAGACAGAGGACAAGTTCTTCATTATTATGGAGGTAAACTAAATGATTATGAATATCATAAAGTTTATTGTGTTTCAGTACTGCAGTGGTGGTGAAATGTTCGATTATATTGTGCGGAAAGAGCGTCTTGAAGAGTCGGAAGCTCGTCATTTCTTCCGTCAACTCGTCAGTGCCATCGCATTTGTTCATTCACAAGGCTATGCTCATCGTGATTTGAAACCAGAAAATCTCCTACTCACAGAAGATCTTCATTTGAAATTAATTGATTTCGGGTTATGTGCAAAAACAGAAAAGGGTCGAATTGACAAACATCATCTTGATACGTGTTGTGGGTCCCCTGCATATGCCGCTCCCGAATTAATACAAGGACTACCTTATAAAGGAAACGAAGCAGATGTATGGTCTATGGGAATCCTGTTGTACACACTCCTTGTCGGAGCACTGCCTTTCGAAGATGATAATATGCAAATTATGTACAAAAAGATTCAGGTTCGCAGAACTATCCTACATGGGTCATCATGATAAAAACAAAAATTTTCAGTCCGGGTGTTTTTACGAGCCTGATTTCCTGTCTCCATTGAGCCGACAACTTCTCCGTTCCATGCTGCAAGTGGTTCCAGAACGAAGAATATCAATCAAAAAGCTGCTGGAACATGATTGGCTTAATCTCAAGTACACGCAGCCCGTGAAATGGAACACAATATATGATGTAGTTCTCCGAAAACAAGTAAACGAATAATATTCTATTTTCAGAAAAATTTCATCGATCGCGACGTGGCTCGAGTCATGTCAAAGTACTACGGACTCGAAACAACAGATCAAATGATAGAGAAGATTAAAGAATGGAACTTTGACTACATGACATCGACATATTATGCGCTGCTTCATCGCAAAAGGAATTATCAAGAAATTGTACTACCAATGACAAGAAATCCAAATAATACGGCACCAGTGGTACGTTTTTATTTGTTGTCTTCCTCCTAAAAGTTCATTTTCAGAATGTTCAAAACATTCTTTGCTCACCGACAATTCATGCTTCTCTCGATAACAATCTCGACAAATCTGGCCTGGAAGATGAAGACTCTGGTTCTGATCCATCAAGCATTTCCTCATCTGACATTTCAGCAAAAATGAAAAAGAGTTGTAATATCACCGAAAACTCTTCCAAATTCGCAAAACCTTTATCTCCCGAAAGAGAAAAGAAGATGTCTTATGTGAATGCAATGCTCACAATGCCTTCTCAATTCACCGGAAGATCGCCTGTTCCTATTCGTATTCCAGAATCTCCAGTTTCCGTCAGGAGTAGTGATTCCGCCAGTCTTGGATCGGCGACGCCATGCCGTGGAACGAACAGAGTAGGTTCAATTATATCATATATTTTATCAAATTGTGTAGTTGTTCTTTTGATAACTCATCAATTTTCGTCAATCACCCGAAACGTCTTCTATGTTCTAAGTTCAACAACACGTTGTAATTGTGTCACGTTTCTGTTTTCATCTAATTCCCGTTCACTCTGTATAATTTTTTTCAGGATGTCGACAAAGAGAACACTGCAAGCAAAAACTATCGTATGGGAGCATCCACATGCAAGGGCCGTGGACCGCTCAAAATAACAGGATTAGGTTTGTAAACGCATTGCAGAAAGCATAAACACACGGGTTGTTTGTTAGAGTCCCGTGTTGTGCCGCAGAACTATTTCGCAATGTTGTAGCTTTGGACTGAATGAACTGTAAGCTTTGAGTGCAATAAGTTGTTTCAGAAGATGGAACGCTCCGAAGTGTCTACACGACTCCAAACAGACCAACATTACGTGGACTTTTCAGCCCTGGAAACTCTGATTCATCTCATAAAAATCGGCAAAGAGCACGATCATCGGATCGAGCTAGCATCGGAGCTTCTGCAGGATCCCCGATTTCTATTGGAAGCGCTAATAGTGGTAATGGTAAGTGAAATAGAAGAATAAATTGTCTACCTCTGATGTCAGAACCTTTAGCTGATGGTCGAACTCCGAGAAGTCGTACGAAAACGAATCGACTTCCACAGCGTGTGTTCACCTCGTTGGAAAGAAAAAAGGAGAAACTGATTACTCTCTTGACGCCACGAAAAATGCAACGAGATTCTCCGCAAGTGTTGAAAGATGTCAAAAATATGGTGAACGTGTCAATGACAGCGTGGCAGGATCCAGAAGAAGTCAGAAATATGTTGAAGGGAGTATTCGATTCAGAGAAGATGCGATACGAATTGAATGGATGGAAGTTCCTCGCAACGAAAGAAACGTGCCATGGGTGGATGACAGTCGAATTGGAAATCGTACGCTTGCAGATGTTCGATAAAGTGAGTTTTTGCTCTGGTCTTTGGTCATTTTTTTGATTTGTTTAAACTAGGATGAGCACAAACAAAGCCCGTTGATCCAATCACCGGTTCAAATTACAGATCGGAATTCGTCGTAAGCGACTGAAGGGAGATGCATTCATGTACAAGAAGGTCTGTGAGCATATTCTCAATATGGCGAAGATCGATTAAAGCTTACTAATCTTTAAGATTTCATATATCGGTGTTCTAACCTTTTTTCTTCAGTATTTTGCCGTGTCTTATTATGTTTTGAAACTATTTTCTTTCCTGTGTTTGTAGAATACCAATCCCGATATCTTCATTTCCGTTTTGTTGGGAATTGTTAGTACTTATTATCAATGCAAATCTAAAATTGCCTAATTTTTTCTACTAATCCCGATTTCCCTATTTTTGTGTTCTCGTCATTCAGAGAATAAAGCTTATAGATGGTCAAGATCTATTTCACATCTTGTTGTTCATAATCACCAACCAACCACAAATCCTTCTGACAAAACACGTGCAGCGGATTGCGAAAGTGTTCAGCGCCAAAAAAAAAAACTAACTCGTATTTGCTCTAGCCGTCTTACTCTCCCTTCTGGCACTCGAAACTCCGCCCACTTTTTGCCGTTGATCTTGTGAAAAACAAGTGGCCAAGTATAAAAGGCAGCCGTTGGACACTCAATTTTCATCGAGTCATTCTCTCTCAATATGGCTCACGGACATCATCGTCGCGGGCGCCCGGGGCGCGAAGTTTACTTCAAATTGTCTGCTAAAGATTCGAAACAAGCTCATCTATTCTCTATTAAATACGAGAAAACCAGTGGTTTACTCGAGAAATTGAAGGGGAAGTTGGCCGAATACAAGGTTGATTTCGCCAACGTCTTCTGGATTGATCACGATAAGGATCAAATATTCTTGCAAACTGCTGAAGATTTGAGAGAAGCAATCAAGTTCTCTCGATTCGTCGTCAAGTTGTATGCTGAAGGAACTGGAGAGAAACAGCTGAAGACGTTGAAGAAAGAGGAAGGAGAAGAAAGTGACGGTGGTAAGAGTAGCAGCTCTTCATTCTCAAAGGTTTCTCGTCGTGGTGAGAAATCTTCGGAATCTGAATCTTCTTCTTCTGGATCAGAGAGCAGTGATGATGATGATGAAGGAGGAAAAGATAAGAAGCCACGTGGACGTTCTGTTTCTACTTCTTCTGGAAGCTCTTCATCTGGTTCTTCTTCTGAATCTTCTCGTTCTCCATCTGGATCTAGATCTCCTGGTCATGGTGGACGTGGACGTCGTTCTCCATCTGGATCCCGTTCACCTGGAAGACAGGGAACTGAGAAAAAGGATGCTTTGAAAACGTTAAAGGGAGCTGAAGGTAATACATTTAAATTTGAATTGACTAGTTTTGAAATTAATTTTTCAGAAGAAGGTCGTGGACGTCGTCCATCTTCTCCAGGAAGACATGGGTCTCGTTCCCCATCTCGTGGTGGACGTCATCATCATGGGCCACCAGGCAAACATGGAAGACATGGATCGCGTTCTGGATCACCAGAAGATCATCGTGGGCATGGAAGACATCACCATGGACCACCAGGAGGACATGGTCGTAGAGGTCAAGGATCTCGTTCCCCATCTCATGGACCACCAGGTCCACCAGGACGTCGTGGGCACGGTCATCATCATGGGCCTCCAGGAAGACATGGATCCCGTTCTGGATCTCCAGGAGGTCGTCGTGAACACGGTGGTCATGAACACCATCACGGACCACCATGTCTAGGAAGAAGAGGACACGGAAGACACGGTTCACGCTCTCATTCTCCAGGAGGACGTGGTGGACATGGAGGACATGGACACCATCATGGACCACCGTGCCCAGGAAGACACGGACATCATCACGGAGGACGTCATGGACATGAAGGACGTGGAAGATCTGGATCACGAGGACGTCACGGACCACCACATCCCCATCATCACCAAGGACATCACCATGGTGGAAGAGGACATCATTCCCGTTCTCCATCGCCAGGACATCATCATCACCATCACGGATGCCGTCCATTCCCACATCATCACGGACATCATCATCATCATTTTCCACCACCACCTCCATTCTGGCCACCATGTCCACATCCACCACCGTTCTGGCCTCCACACCGTCGTGGACATTGCCACCATCATCATCACGGACACCGTTCGTTCTCCCCATAAATGTCTGTTTCTTCTACTTACTCTGTGCATAATGTATATTTATTTGTGTTGAAAAATAAAGTGTAAATAACAAACAACCAGTCTTTTTTGTTCTATTTGTTCTCGATACTCCTCGAAATAAGTGGAAGAAGAACTTTGATTCGAACGAGTGCAACTGAATAAACACAGGGGTTTCCCATTCCAGTTAGAGTACTATTTCTCGTATTCAGATGAAAATCGTAGTCTGTGCTCAACGACGAAAACGTATGCAGACTGTTCTTGTTTTTCCTCTTTCTACCAGACTTTCAGGTACCAGACATAAACAATTTCAATGCATATGATCATTGTTCTCTGAAAAGTGGGCGGATTCTAATGTGTTATGCTTCATCTGAAAAAGTTAAAATGATCAGTTCCAATTGAAAGAGTCAGGCCAAAAGATCGCGACCACGAAGTAGGAGACCAAGACATCTCGACCACTTTCTGTTGATCGGCGAACACATGTGGAGAGAGAAAAGAGACGGAGAAGGAGAGTGAAGTGTGTAGTATGACATTGTGCAGAATGGAGAGAATAGAATGGAGTTTATGACTGAAAAAGGAGCATGTGCTTGAAAGATATATTTAGATCTGGTCACAAGCAGTTGGAATAATGGGTTAGATTAAAGAACTTGGAAAAAAGGGCGACGGGAAAGAAGATTTCAAGAAAGAGAAGTGATGGAAAACGGAGGTAGAAGGCAATATCTGAAATTCAAGTTGTACGAGATTTTAGAGTTGATTCAACTTTAATTTGTGTGAATACTAGTGAAAACAAAGGTCGAAAATCCGATTCGCATCACCACCACGATAAAATGCTTACATTAGAAACGTTTAATAAAATTTGAGATTATCTCTGACCGTTCCTTCCTTCTAAATTTTGAATTCAAAAGTTCAGGAATGTGTCAGAGTCATTATCGCAGTTGAGCAAATATCAGCGAGTGTAAAATCCCAATGAGAATTAATCCCATTCGGAAACCTGCAAAACTCCTGTTCCAACCTATTCAAACTCCTTTTGAACAGGTTCTCATTGATATCAAAAGACTGTTTTTCAATCAAAGAAGTTCTGAAACATTTCTCATCGTATTAGACTTGAACTTTGTCTCTGACTGTATCAGATCATTGAATATTGAAGCTTCTAACATCGTATTCATATTTAGAATAGATCACTTCCAACTTGAGATCTATTCCAACCCATCTTGTAGATTTCAATTCAAGAATCACCTTGAGATCGTTCAGTTCATTCTCAGAAATGATCTAGATCTCTTAGACTTTTAGCCGAAACTGTCTGCGTCTCCTTTATCTCCACACTCTCAATCACAAAATGTTCTCTTTCCTTTTCTCACCTTCTGTTTTATTCTTAATGTCATCTTGGAATTGATGTGTATCATTTCTGAAACTGATCATGCAAGACTGTTTTCTACTTGATCAACCAAATGATCCACACCAAAATTGGTAAGATCACGTCCATTTCTTCTTGTGTTCAAAACATCCAGCACACTTTCTGATGGGCGGTCCTGTCTATCGAACACTTGGAAAACATGCGGAAGAGAGTCTAGTCTCCGGCAATCGGGAAACATATCATCGTTTCCCATCTCGTTCATTGAACAAGTGCGGTTGAATTCTTGAACTCTTTTGGTTTCCTGATTTCCCCTCTTCTTTTTGATTATAATTAAAAAGTGTTGATTACAATTTCAGAAAACTTTAACTTTCAAATAGAAAGTTTTAGGCAAATCCTTTTTTTTAATATACTACAGCTGAAAGTTGTCAACGGTTGGGACTGTGTCAAATTTCAGAGCTATCCATATTGTGCGGAAATAATGGTGATAACTGATCCTAATTTTTGTAGTTGAATATTTTTCTGTAGTGTCTATGAAACCATAGTGTTTTTATCAAGTATTGTTCTTTTCTCGGACTTTTCTTCGTTTTAGAGATTTTCAAAAATATCATAAACTAGGGAAATTGAATACTTGAACAGTCTCAAACAGGACCATTCCTTGATCAAAATACAAATTTTCAAGTTCTCAAATAGAGTTTCAAATCTCAAATTTCATAAAATTTTATATCTCTGAATAAAATATTTAATGGCTACTCTATGTATCTCGTCTTTATTTTATGTTTCCCTTGATTTTTTCAATGGATAAAATCGATTTTGTAAGGGATATCGTAGTCCCTTAGGTATTCCAAGATCCCACCGGACTTTGTACCCGGTGACGCATCATCATCATCCCATCCGGATAACTTCCGGGTCTCTGTCCAGGACAGGCAAGCCCACTCTCACATCCCATTTCCATTATTAAGCCTAACACGATTCTTCCAGATCTCCCGTCAACGTCTCACCGACCCAAGCACTCTCTCGCCATCAACCCACACAGTCAAAGACACCGCTCCATATCCCATCCACATCACATTCTGGAACCGTCTCCAATCTCCAACACTATCTCACCCAGCTGCCCACACGATCCAGCCCGTTGCCTCTTGCCCCATCAACGTCACTCTCCATAACTGACTCCTATCCTCAAATGCTCTCTCACCCCACAGTCCCATGATGCACATTCCTTAAGCGCCCGATGCCCTTCCAGCCCTGAAGCCGCTGTCTCCGCCCACCGAAGATCCAGTATAAATACCGTCCTTGTTATCATTCGAGACTTCTTCTTCCCATCCTTATTCTTACCCTAATAAACCTATCCAAACCACGAAAACCTCTACTGGTAGCAGCGAGTCTCGGCGGTCGTAGCCCTCCAGGCCCCGCTGAGCAATTGATCGACCCGTTTTGGATAGCCAGGCTTAGGAATAGGAAGGAACGACTAATGCAGGTATATTGAGTGCCAGGGGGGTAATTGGACCTCTGCCGCCCCTGATGATAAGTGAGTTGAGTTTTTGAGTTTAAGAGGGACAAATTAAGTTGTCCGGGATGCATCCGTAGGAGGATAGTTTTGGTGTTAAGCTTAGGGCCCATTAGTTTAACACTTAGACCCCTCATAGTTTTTGTTAAGTCTCCCTGCCTAGTCGTAAGAAAAGTCTTAGAGACACATGTGAATTTCGAGAAGTGAGAATTAAGAATTAAGAATTAAGAATTTAAGAGTTAAGACTCAAGAGTCAGTGAGAATTCCGTACGTACGATGAGAGTTGAAAAAAAAAGTCCAAAGTATTAAGAAAAGTTTGTGAGATAGGCAACAAAGGTTGGCCTTTAAGATATGACTCAGAGTGCAGAAAACTGCAGTGTGTACACAATCCCCCCACCCGCCCGCCCCTTTTCGTCCCCGCGTCTTCCGTTTCCCCCACCGTTTTATTTTATTATTTTCTTTATATACGATCGTCCGGTGGCAACCGTTCTTTGCCCCCTTTCTATTTTTGCCTTGGTAGCCTCGTAGCGACATGCCAGGACAAAAAGTCACAACGGACATCTCGTTTTTCGCGTCCACTTTGAATCCCTGCCTCGTGGCAACAAGATGTAAAGAAATAACGCTTTCCTCATAGGGAAAATTCAAGTATATTTTTGGCTAAGATTACAAAATTGATATTGTCCGAAGTCGTCTTTTGTGTTACCGTACTCTCCACTGGTGTGAGAGAGTTGTATTAATCAGTATTATAGAATGGTCGTTCCGCGGTCCCCCACGGACCCGCCGCTGCAGCTGCAGCCGCCGCCACCTCCAGCTTTGCCGCTCCAAGCACCTTCTTCGATAATCGGCCCGCAGGCGCCTGAATCGCACGAACAAGTCATCACCACCGCCCCAACAACCTCTACCGCCCCACCAGCACCACAAAGCCCATCCGGGAACATCACACTCGAATCCGAAACCTGCCTGGGAAATCTCCGAGCCGCCAGCAAACTGACAACCACCAACTTGATCAGTCTGAGGGACGCAGTCGTCGTGGATCTTGGCAGTATCCACGAGAGGATGCACGCAATCACGTCACTGTCAGCGGACCGCTTTGAAGCAATGGAAAACCGACTTCGTACTGTCGAAGGTAAGTCTGGGAACTCGACCGGCTCGTATGCGCAATTGAAGGTTCCCAGTCCATTAGTCTTAGTTACTCAAAACCGTATTGAAACCCCGCATCCTCGCGCAGATCCTGCTTCGGCTCCGCCGGTCCTAAACGAGGAAGTTGATGAATTCGCAACTCCTCTAGCTCCAAAAATGCCGCCACGTGTTAGGTTTCCATTCATTAACGTTCTGGGTAATAAGGTCACATCAAGCATCTCACCTTTTTCGGGGGCTCCTCATGAAAATTTTTCCACGTTTGTCCGATCTTTCACAGATCATGCTAATGCTGCCAAAACACCGCTAAGTGAAGGGGATAAGCGGGCCGTATTTCTGACTTACCTTACGGACTACGCTAGGGATAAGGCTGAGGAAGTTATTGAGAAAAATAACGCAGCAACATTTAAGGACCTAGTGGATAACCTAAAAGCCACTTTCCAAGACCCCACTAGATCTGAGATGGAGCGCCAACAGCTTCGATCCTGTAGTCAGAGATCCGACGAGTCCGTCGACACTTTTTGCACTAGGGTAAGGAGGCTAGCTCAAAGCGCGTATGTAGACAAGACTAGGGACTACATCCAAGAGAAAGCTAAGGAAGCTTTCATCGACGGGTTACTCTTCAACCTGAAATTCCACGTGAAGGGAGAAAGCCCTCAAACGTTCCAGGACGCGCTGAATTCAGCTATCAAGTTTGAACTGTTGTTGTCTGAGGCCGCAAAATCTAACACAATCGTCCCTCAAGGTCTCTCAGTCGTCCCCTCTCGCCTTAGTCAAAGTGCGCCGCAGTCTTTCACACAGCCCCAACAGCGATCTCAACAACGTTCCCCTCGGCGGAACACAGCGTGTTACGAATGCGGGAGAGAAGGACATTTTGCAGCTGATTGTAGGCGACGCCAAAATCAGCAACGTTTTGCGGCTCCACGAAATAACAACAACTATTACCGTAATAACGGCAATAGATCGCAGCGTCCACAGTTTCCCCGTAACGATCCAGTAGAGCATCATCAGATTCCGCACCACCCAGCAGGTAATAGGTACATCCAGGCTGTAACTCCAGTCGAGAACAGTCTAATTGAGAAACTTAGAGACGATCTCAAAGTTTCACAGAATCAGGTCGAAGCCCTGATTAAGCGTAATTCTGAACTTTCTACCGCCGCCAACCCAACTCCAGTCAATAGAAACCGCATAATGAGTTTCATCCCACCCACCGGCCCACTTTTGACCATCCTCACCCTCGTTTGCCTTTTCACTCATTCCACCGCTTTAACACCACTAGTCTGTATGCCTCATTCTCCGGAAACTTATATCAAGCTCCCGGACCCAGTCAGTTGCGAAGCTTCTAGAAATTTGTCCTCCAGCTCCCCTGTAGTACCTCGTGAATTTGCCATTTACCGAGACAACACCTTGATTTACGAAGCAAACGGGACACTTTGCAAAATTGTTAGGCAAACCACGCAATTTTCCGTAAACGCTTTCGGCGCCCAGTTCAAAGAAACCGCCTTCAAGCAAATGATGGTATCTGCTGAGGAATGCCTACGCATGTTGCAATTCAAGAATTGCGAACACGGAGAACTCCACTTTCAAAATGGAGTCTACAAGACCAATAATCCTCACGTGATTGATTGGCCAAGCGCCCCGCTTTCGGTATTTAAGGGCACGCAAACATTGGAAACCACCAATTGTTTCATGATGTCTACCCGAATTTCGGCTAGATACGGTAATGAGGTACCGACCTCAGCCGCCGGCTCCATGACAGGTTGTCGCTTCTCGGTTGGTTCGTGCAACACCCGAGAAGGCGCCGCTTTCATCTGGAAGCCTCAATCCGAACAAGTTTGTAGGTATGTCTATTATGACACCCTAAAAGGCTTGCTGTCCGGTCGAGTCTGGCTTAGCGAGACTCGAGAAATTGCTCTCTCTTTCGATAAAAACTCAACTAGAATAGCTGACTGTGGTAGAAAAATAGTGGTTACAGACCAGGGTTACGGTATCAGTGCACCCATCCGCTCAAAAAGAGACTCCGACCTTTCTAACACTCTTCAAAATATGACAAATTTCGTTACGTCAAATCAGCTCGCTTCCCAACTTTTAGCCCTTGAAGAAGCAGTGTTGACCAAAACCGATAATTGGTTCTGGAACAATTTTATGAGTTTCTGTTCCTCAACTAACTCAATTTCCGCCGCTATTCTTTCCGCCGTCGCTAGCAACCCCACTTTAGCAGTAAGAAAAATCACCGGGAAAACCCACATTCAGACTAAGTTTATCGGCAACGGCTACATTTCGGTTAAGCCTTGCACAGTAATCCCGCCCGAATCATTCAAATTTATCCCCTTTTCTGAAAAATGCTATTCCAAGCCATCCGTCGAAATCACGCTTCCCACCAACTCCTCTATTGTAACTTTTATTGACTTGGAAACCGGAATAATTTCAAATAGAGCCCACCCAGTAGATTGTCCACTAGTCACTAATTTCGAGTACGTCACGAACGAAACCCTCTTTTCGCTGAACCCTTTCTCCTTGGAATTGAAGTCCAATTCTAACTTCCAACCACAAGTGATCAACGAAAAGATCCCTTTCTCGACATCTTCCCTTGAGGAGAACCCTCTGATTTTCCGTAACTTAATCATTGGATCCCTGTCCGAAAACATCCCAACTCCGCACTACAACGAAATTTTTGAAGCTATGCAAGGGTCACCTGAAGCGCTTACGCGCATCCTTTCCGCACACAGTAATCCAGCCACAGGCCCGTTGGCGCCTAACGGGCTGGAGAACCTGGTCGACTGGTGGACTCGTCTCAAAAATATTTGGCAAGTAGTATTCTATATCTGGTCACTAGTCGTCAATCTCCTCGTAACTTTCTTGATTGCCGTAGTAGCTATTTGCGGAATTGCCCGCTTTTATGCTGGCCCATGGCTGAATTTGCTCCCAGGCACACGTTCCAAACCAAGAACCGAGTCTTCCAACCCACCCACCCCCATCTCAGTTTTCACCCCTCCACCAACCATAATAGAATTTGGAAGCACCGATCGCGATACCCCACTCCCGTCAAAAACCAGCCACCTAACACCAAACCCAATCCCCGATTGCGCCCGCGAAATTAGAAGATTAAAAACCCCCACAATCAACGTCTTGAGTTTAGAAGGACCGAGATATTTCACCGCCCAAATTCCAGTTCGTGCAAACGGAATTTCGTGTTGGGCACTAGTGGATACCGGAGCGGGTTTCACCGTAGCTAGCAAGGAAATTTGCGCGTTAATTGGGATTTCTAGACTCGACGCACCTTCTGTTGACCACGCTTTAGGCCTCGGTGGCAACGAAGTCGAGATGGCTGGTACCGCCACAGTAAAATTCAGTATAGGTTCCCTCTCCGTTTTCCACACCACACACTTCACCAGCGGACAGTGCACTCCAGACGGAAGTGGAGGATACGACTTCATCTTCGGGAACGACATCCTCCAACGCTTGCCGAAGTTCTATCTGGACTATGCCCAAGGATTCTTCGAAATGGCCGACGAAAGACTGCCGCTCGGAGCAAGGAAGGATATCGAGATTTTCCCATCAAGGTACGCTATCCACGTAAGTAGGGACACCATCATACCCCCAAATTCTGAATCGTTCGTCAAATGTGCGGCCCCGTTATGCGCCAAACCGTCTGACTTGATCCTCCTTTCCCAAACAAATACCCTCACTAAAGTAGATCTCTTAGTAGCTCCAGCCATTTTCACAAACAAAAACCCTATTCTTTTAATCACAAACCCTACCAGTGAGCCTAAGACTCTCTATGCAAACACCACAGTAGCCACCGCCACTGATCTAAATGAGGAAAATGACGTACCTTCGGTAATGTATTATTCCTAACAGTAACCAAAATCCAATTAGTACCGAAGATGAAGTAGAAATTGACCCTGAGTTTACCATCAATCTTTCCCAAGCTAGAATAACCGATTCACAAAAAGAAATTCTGAAAGAACTCCTCGACGAATATCATGACGTCTTTTCGAAAAACCAGTATGATCTCGGTAGCTCTAAAACGGACCCAGTACATATTTACACTAATACGGAAGTCCCTATCAAAGGTAGACCTTACCGTGTACCGGTCAAGTATCAAGCTGAACTTGAAAAGCACATCGAGTCACTTTTGAAATCTAGGCGCATCACCGAATCTAATACCCCTTGGACTAGCCCAATAGTCATAGTCAAAAAGAAAAATGGATCTCTTCGAGTCTGTCTCGATTTTCGTAAACTAAATGAAGCAACCATCCCCGATAATTTCCCACTTCCGAGAATAGACTCAATTTTAGAAAAGGTCGGAGGATCCAGCTACTTTAGTAGTCTCGATATGGCCAACGGATATCTCCAACTCCGCTTAGACCCAGCTTCATCATACAAGTGCGGGTTCATAACTGATCAAAAAGTGTATGCGTACACACATCTTCCTTTTGGTTTGAGATCAGCCGCCTCGTATTTTCAGCGAGCACTTAGAACCGTATTAGGAGGTCTCGAAGAGGAAGTTTTGGTCTACATAGACGATATCCTCGTTTTTAGCAAAACTTTCGAAAAACACGTGGAGTCGCTAAGAAAAGTCCTCCACCGTTTTCGTTCTTTCAATCTGAAAGCTTCCCCAAAGAAATGCGAATTTGCAAAGTCAGCAATCACTTTTCTAGGTCATGAGATCAATAAGGATAACTACGCCCCAGATAAAGCTAATGTCGCTAAAATTCTGGAATTTCCCGAACCCACAAACGTTAACGAAATCAGACGCTTCGTAGGAATGGCCGGTTTCTTCAGAAAATTCATCCCAAATTTCTCGGAAATTGCTGAGCCCTTGACACGCCTAACTCGAAAAGAGAAAAATTTTGTATGGGATCGAGATCAGCAGGAATCTTTTGAAAAACTTAGAACAGCACTCATAGCCGAACCAATTCTAGGCTTCCCAGATTACGACAAACCGTTTCACATTTTCTGTGACGCTAGTTCAGTAGCCCAGGGTGCAGCACTAATGCAATCTCGAGACGAAAAAGACAAAGATTTTTGTGTAATTGCCTATGCCAGCCGTACCCTGTCTGATCCCGAGACACGTTGGCCTGCCATTCAAGTTGAAATGGGCGCCATAATTTATGCCCTCCGTCAATTTCGCCCCTACGTATGTATGTCAAAAATCATTCTCCATTCCGACCACAAGCCTCTGACCTTCCTGCTTCAGAAAGCCAAAACTCACGACAATCTTTCTCGTTGGCTTATCGAGTTACAATGTTATGATATTTCGATCATCCACATTGACGGCAAAAAGAACACCGTCGCCGACTGTCTGTCTCGTGCTAGGGAAAACGATAATCCAGCCAATCATTCCGAGTTAAAAGATATAGTCGAGTTTCCCATCTGTATGAAAGTTTGCCCCGCCCTTCCAGCGCTACCTAAGTCCAGAAGGTCCAAGCGCAGCCAGTCGCTACCGCTAGACATTTCCGAGGAACAAGAAAAAGATCCGGAAATTTCACTTCTAAAAAACGTTTTACAATCCAAAGTACCCATTTCGTCTCTTCCAGAACCCCAGCTCACCAGGCTTGAACTGTCAACCCTTGCAGCGAACGGCACAGTTTTAACTAAACCTCATTCTACAAGTAAAAAGTACGTCCTATATGTACCAAAACACCTTACCAACCTGATTTTCGAAGCATTTCACGAAAGCTACCTGTCCGGCGGACATTTCAACTGGAAGAAAACAAAAGCCAAGATCGGCAGAAAATACTTTTGGCCAGATATGGGCAAAGAAATTTTCGAAAAGAGCCAAGCTTGCGTTAAGTGCCAGGAAAAGAATTCACCAGTTCCTGCTCTAAAAGAAAAACTTGTACCCGTCACAACATCAAGAGTTTTTCAAAAAGTAGGTCTCGACCTTACAGGTCCCCTGAGAACAACTCCCCGTAACAACAAATATATTTTGAACGTCGTTTGTTGGTTTTCAAAATTCGTAATTTCAGTCCCACTTCCGGACGCTAGGTCCGATACGGTAGCTCGGGCATTGCTAAACGAATGCGTTCTTAGGTATGGAGCCATGAACGAACTAGTTTCCGACAATGCTACCACCTTTACGTCTCACGCTTTCGGTGAATTTTGCGACCTGTTGTCGATTCAACATCACAAAGCCATCCCATACCATTCAAAAGGTAATGGAGCAACGGAAAGAACCTTTAGAACCTTCCACCAGTTGACATCGAAATACGTTAACAAGGATCATACGGACTGGGATACTATCCTCCCAGCCCTCACCTTTTGTTATAACACCACCATTCATGACTCCACCGGAGAAACCCCTTTCTTTCTAATCAACGGGCGCGACCCGATTTTCAGCATCGACAACATCATCGACCCATCTCCGGGAGTCCTCACGGAGGCTAACACCGATGAAATCGACAACTTCCGCAAAGAATTGGTACTCAACATTCGAGAAGCTTGGTCCCATGCAAAGGAACAAGCTGACAAATCCAGATCACAATTTACAAAGGCGTATGATCAAAAGGCTAGACCTTCCGATATTGAGGTAGGCGACAGAGTTCTGTTCAAAAACTACAAATCCAAAAAGGGACTCTCAAAGAAATTAGTTCTCCCTTGGAGAGGTCAGTATAGAGTAGTTCAGGTCGAAAGACCCGAAGCACTAATTCAGGACATCTGCAACCCGGCAAAAGCACCCCAACGAGTACACTTGGATCAAATCAAGAAGTTCATCGAAATCTCCGGTCCAGCAGCAACAACACCTCGGGAGGAGCCCGAGATCGATCAAGAATGTCAGGTACCACCCCCTAAGGAATCAGTTAGCCAAGTTTCGCGTACGCAGGCGGAACCCCCTGCAGAATTCGAAACCTTAGAAACCCCTGAAATCAACACCCCAGAAACTCCAGAAGACCAAACCACAGATCACATTTCCGAACCACGCTATAACTTACGTAGAACGCGAATCCCAACTAAGCGTTTCGAAGAATAACCATCGAGCAGTTACAGTACGGTGGAATCATTTTTCTTTCCACCCAGGACTGTACGATTTTTTTTAACGGTGATTTTCTCAAACGTACGAGTCATAGTTACACCTTCCCTTCGGCTTTCCCCTTTCATCTTAGCGCTCTTTTGATGGTTCGCCGACCAGCTGATTCATCATCTATCTTCTTTGCTCCCATGATTTGAAGCCCCGCCCCGCTTGGTATAAAAGCCAAGGGGCGAGCAACTATATTTTTCATTCTTGTATTCTCCTTCGCTCTTCCTCCTACCCTTGTCTCCCACTCGCTACCATTTCCCGACGTGCTCTTTAGTTTCTTTACCCTCCTTACGCTTATTCCCATGTGTTTTCTTTATTAGAACCCTCGGCTAGCTTCTTCCATCACACCTTAGAAAAATAACAGTACTTCTCTTATTTTAGCTCTCGAACTTGTTCACCTCACGTCCTTCATGCATTCGCAACCATCCGGCTCTCGCCCCAACCACCGTCATCCTCGAGCCAATCGTTGGCCATTGGCACCTATGGTCCAGATCAACGCCACGGTCTGCGTTCTTAACGGAGCATACACCGCAAGAGTCATTGTGGACTCAACCCCGTATGAGTTCGACGACCCCGCTCTTGCACCCCTTCTTCACTTCACCGTCCTGGACGGGCACCTCCGTCCCAGTGGAGCCGAGCCTCGTGCAAGCGATTTCGGACCGAATGCCCACATCCCTGGCACCTTGCGAATCTTCTCGGCATCGACGCACGCCTGGACCAGACGGCATGCGCCACTCCCGAACCTCCGCTGCGGTTGTAACCCGCACTATAATAACTCAAGTTGGTCCCACGCGGTATCACAGGTCTGTATGGCCAGGCAAATAAGCCAGGCCGTCGCCGATAGAATTTGGGATGACCTCCCGATCGAGGGAATGGCATTCCCAAATTTAAATTGGAACTAAGGTAACAGACGAAGCGTAGGCTGTGCATCCCTACCTTCCACGAGTTTTCCAAATTTTTCCACCAAGGTTCTTCCCTTTCCCTAAAAACCACTACCAAATAACCAATAGCGAAAGCCAAAACGTGTAAGCTTTCTTGAGGACCGTAGCTCCGAATTGAGCTCTGCTACCTAACATTTTTAAAATTATGGGAACAGTAGTTTGTTTCCGAGGACTGGAAATGACAAGGTCGTCCCTATTAGTATCCAGTCTCTTCCTTATCTTTCGAGCAACCCATAACACCAGCCCAAACCTCAACAAATCAAAAAGTCAGCCCACAAAACCAACGTTAAGTACCAATAATCCAACATTCCTTTAATATTCAAAAAGAAAAAAAAGAGTCAATAACAACAATCCAATAATTTCGAAGACTTCCCAATAACCACCAACAACCGATAAGACACCTGTTTTCCTTTAGAGGACCAGGGTCGGTCCTCGTTAAGGAGGGAGGTGTAAGGGATATCGTAGTCCCTTAGGTATTCCAAGATCCCACCGGACTTTGTACCCGGTGACGCATCATCATCATCCCATCCGGATAACTTCCGGGTCTCTGTCCAGGACAGGCAAGCCCACTCTCACATCCCATTTCCATTATTAAGCCTAACACGATTCTTCCAGATCTCCCGTCAACGTCTCACCGACCCAAGCACTCTCTCGCCATCAACCCACACAGTCAAAGACACCGCTCCATATCCCATCCACATCACATTCTGGAACCGTCTCCAATCTCCAACACTATCTCACCCAGCTGCCCACACGATCCAGCCCGTTGCCTCTTGCCCCATCAACGTCACTCTCCATAACTGACTCCTATCCTCAAATGCTCTCTCACCCCACAGTCCCATGATGCACATTCCTTAAGCGCCCGATGCCCTTCCAGCCCTGAAGCCGCTGTCTCCGCCCACCGAAGATCCAGTATAAATACCGTCCTTGTTATCATTCGAGACTTCTTCTTCCCATCCTTATTCTTACCCTAATAAACCTATCCAAACCACGAAAACCTCTACTATTTGTTCTCCTAAATTATTCAGAGAGTTTCAATTAAAACCGTAATTTTTTGTTGTTTTCTTTCCGTTTCACTGTCGAAAATATCTCCCAAAAATTTGTTTTACATTTTTCATATAGCCATTGGACGACAGAAGTTAAAATTAAATTTCTCAAAATTCTTAATTACGATTTTCCAACGAAGCAGTCACAATGAAAACTTTTTTTTGTATTTGAACACTGTATTTACGAATCTTGATACATTTGATGTTGATTTTTTATTAAATCCATATTTATTTTCCATGTTATCTTTCTCTTTAATTTTCTTTCAATAAAGATTTTTATTTTCTTCTTTTGTTTCCTCTTACTCCCTATAAAGTACACAAGAAGAAGAGGAATCCTGGATAGTTTCATTTCCTCGTTGGCTTGTAAAAGAACAAAGAGCTCTCAAATCAGTTTTGAGGAAGAAAATAAATCAGATTTCTCTGTGTCTCTCCTCCATTTTCAGTCTTTTGTGACGTCAAGTTTCAGGAAGATGAAGTGGAATAGATGAAGAAGAAAAAGGATATGAGGAGGAGCAGTCAAATATGAATAAATTTAGTCTTTCCCACTCTCATTCATTTCTTTTCTTTGAAACCCTTTTAGATATGATAATTATCTGAATTCGTTACAACAACAACAACTCGTCTCCCACTATATTTCCTTGTTTGTTTTCAAATAGAAGTTTGTGAGAATTTTATGTACTTACAAGAGATATCGCCAAGGCAGTGGGTTCTCAAAAAATCTGGAAGCCGTTATCACTGAAAAAAAAACTAATTTTAAAACCTGGAGCTGGTTCAACGACAGATATTCTCAAACTGGAAGAATCAAAATATAAATATAATCCCAGTAATCTGTTCTCGCTTCAGACATGCTTAAATATTACAGTGCCACTAACTTTTCAGAGCTCATTAATGATTCAGCTGCTGAAAACAATCAAAGAACTCTTCATTTCATCAAGCAGTCTTTGTTTCAGACATCCGAAGATTTTCTGAGTAATACCCTCCCGCACTGTTCTCTTATTCTGGAAATTCATATAACAATTTGTTCAGAAAACACTTTCAGAAATATGAATTATTTTCAAATGCTCTATTTTCATCTGAAACCCCAACGACTACAATTAATTTTCTTCTATCTTCTTCTTTAAATATCTTTATTGTTCTGAATTCTGTTTAAAATTACCGGCAGTTCGTCCCCCAAAACCCAAAAAAAAATATTGTCTCCTCCTGAAATTTGACTGAAAACACCGCTTGAGCAGGAATGAGAAATGAGAAAAAATGTCGAAAAAAAGGTCGATATATTAATTTAATTAATCAGTCTATTTCTCCATCCTCCCACTCGTTTTTTCTCTCTTTTTCCGTTCATTTCTATCACTTCCAGACTGAAAAATTGGCCGAAAAGTTTAGTACGCAGGTGCGAAACGATGAGAAGAATAGCCGATGATGCTAATTTTGGAAAGAAAAGACGAGTCGAGTGACCACAAAAATACGCATAAACTGAATGGGTACATGCTTTTCCGTTAACTCATCTCTCTCCTTTATGTTGCCAATTTTTCACTTTTTTCTTCCTCGAAAATGACTTGCTTTAAACTATGAACTTGTTGTGGGGAAAATTCTTAAAAAAAGAGTAATTTTCGTTTTCTAAAAAGCTTGTTTACGGCAACTTTACCTACTGCAGGCGGTCTTAAAATTTCAGCTGTTTTTTAATGACAATGCGTACTTTGAGAGTGTTCCACGAAGTCAGGAAAGTTATCAAAACATAGGTCAGATCTGTGCCTGTGGATCATCAGTGTCAAAAACTTTAGCTTTAACACAGTTCTACTGTACTTTCCGATGCCAAAAAGTGCTCCATATTCTTTTTTTCCAGATACATAACATCCTATTTTCCCAGGATCCATTTAATAAGAGATGTTCCTTTCATAAATGAAATTACCCAAAAAAACAGAGTAGAATGGTCTTGGATTCTTCACCTCTTCTTATTTCTTCCTTTTATGATAGTCTCCTTTTCCTTTGACTTCCAACTTCTCGGAATGATAAATCCCACGCGAGGAATCTGAACGAGAGTAATCCAATTCATCGCCCTCCTTCTTCTTTCTTCTTTTGACCACTTCTCTTCACTCTGAAAGAAACATCGGAAGTTCCTTTTTTCACATAATTATGCATATTTTTATCTTCATTTTTTCCTCATGTTTTGTCACGTTTCTTGACTACTCAGCTGATATTGTATTTACTATTAGTAAAAAGACGTCTGTCTCCAGAAGACAAATACATTCTGGATCCCACGTCAATTTGAGTCTGGGTTCAGTTTTCGGAGCGGAAATAGAACCGGAAATCATTTATCAGATTATCGGGAGAACGTTTAGAATATTTCCATTTCCGGTTTCCTGTGGAAGAGTTTAAACAAATAAAATAAAAGTTTTCAGAGGGAAATGAGATTCTCCCTTTCGTCTGTAATTTGAGAATTAGAAAAAGGAAAAAAAACTAAATTTTAGTTTCAAAAGTCGATTTTATGTTAGCTGACGTCTCTAAAACATTATTTTATTAGTCAAAACTTCAGAGTTCATACTGATTTTTAGTGGATAGAAGAAACAAGAAATTAGGTCCATTCACTCTGACATTTTTTTGCTGGAAATTTGAACTAATTGATGTGTTCCATCTGAACTTTGACACGGCTTTCACAATTTCGCTCCATAGAAATTTCACGAAAACCCTTTGCCACTTCCATATATATTTTTCAAGTAAAATCTATCTTGGAAGATTTTTGTTCCAGACAAGTGAGTAATTTCTAGAATAATAATTCTTTTCTTTCGGACTCAGAAAAAAAGAGTTTTTCTTACTCAATTTAGCTCATTCTTTTTCTGAAAATTCTCTTTGTTTAAACTTCGTTCAGTTTCCAGAAAAGTTTTCTAAAAAAAAGACAAAGATCAAGTTACAAGAGCAATTTGAGAACGGAACATGCCTAGAATATGTTCCACGAGGTTCTCAATGACGTTTTGTTTTTTGAAATGAAGTACAAGAAATTCCAGATTCGATTGAGTTTAGGACTCCCGTACTTTTTCTTCCTTTCATTTGTTTTTGGGTATTTTGCAGACAAAAATTCGTCAGTTGCACTCGGATAATCCTGTCGAAAATAAATTCAGAAGACGACACTGTTTTTATTTTCTCCACCATCGTCGTTTGAAGAATTTTTCGTATGATTTCGGTAGACGAGGTTCCTGAAATCAGATGGACCCATTTTTCATTCCAATTTAAAATTGGCTGCCTTTTTTCTGAACATAATCGTTTCAAATTTCATTTTCCAAGAATCGTTTTAAATTCGATCTCTAATTCGTCGGTTTTAATATTTTTCTCTGTTCTTTTTATTTTCCATTCATTCTTCCAATTCTTGAATGCGTCAATCTGATTTCCGGCAATTATTTGTCTGGAAGTAATCCATGAATTTCAGAATTTTTTCCCTTTACTATACATTTCTTTTTTCTTTCTTTTTCACCAATTTTCAGTGGAACCTGCAATTATTCACTTCCTCAGATGGTGAAGTGAGCAATCAAATTAATGAGTTCAGTCACGGGATCACGTTGTCTTGAATCTTTGTCTTCTCCCACATCTTCTTATTCTATTTTTGCTCCGTTACGAAAGAATTTTCCCCGTTTTTTTCCACTCCCCCAAACAAAGCGGATTTGTATAAATACAGAAGGGAAAACGAGTGGAGAAGAGGCAATCAAAATTGCATATTACAGCAAGACGAACACATGTTTGAAATATGAATTAGAAGAGAGAAGAGAAGGTTTTAAGTGTGGTTTTTGTCATGAAAACTTTCTTAGAACATCATAATTCTTCTCTCTCATTTTATTTTAAAACGTTTTTCTCAGTTTTCTAAATAACAGACTGTGCTTTTTTCTATTCAGTTAGTTTTGGAATACTGTAATACAGAATATTTTCTACACAAAACATGATACAGGAGGAAGTGATTATCTTATTTCTTTCTTACTTATTTTTACCTACGTTTCTCCCTTACACTGGTTGTTTTCTGAAACCCATAAATCTGAATTTTGGTAGTCAAAAATCAAGTCGGTTTCTTTGTGATACCCATAGGTTCACTCTTTTCCATTTTTCAATTTTTCTACCTCTGTTCTTTGACATTACTTTCTTCAAGTGTCTTCACTGGGTGATCTCGAATTCAGAAATTTCAAAAGTTCAGTAAGTACCATTCTGATTCGTTTCGATGATTTTTTCATTCTTTAATTATAATTAACAAATCCAATCTCCACCTACTTACTATTCCATTTTCAATTAATTTTTCCACGGTCACTTCATTTTTTCTTGTCTCTAAAACTTCCTCTGCCAACCCAACACGTCTTAAAGAATGTGTGAATCAAAGAATAATTTATGGAAATTCGATTCTCACCCTCGTTTTTTCGTGTCTTCAGTTCAGTACTTTGTCCAAAATTGTTTCTTTTTGCTTTTGACGCACAGATATTCAAAAAGGAACTAATTTCTCGACAGGCTATTTTAGAATCTTCCAGACCACTTCAGTTATTTTTGTTTTTTTGTTTTCCAGAATTTGCAAAAATATAAATAAATCTTCAGTGTTTTTAAATTAAAAGGATCAGAAAGATTTCGAGATTAATTATTGGTGCCTCCTCTCTTTCGTTTTTTTATTCTCGAATGAAAAAAAGAAGTTCTGACGAAACGGAGAGTCGTGTGGTCTACAGATGTTCTTTCGGCGGCATATTCTTTTTTCGCTTCAATGATTTCTCACTGACGTGGCTTCTTCTGAATCATTGAGATAGATTTGATGATAGAATTAGTTAGTTGCACGTTGAACATTTTTTATTATTTCTCTTGTAACTTTTGTTTTTAAAGAATTCATGAAAAACACTGGTGTCTCTGATTTTTGATTCATTTGTTGAACAATTCCAACAGAGAAAATGTATTGCCAACCGGTCAAAAGTCGGAAAATTTGCATTTTGATGATCTATGCAGGATGACCTAAAAATAGTAGTCGTGGGTTCAGTCACATTTTTCGTCTTCTTTTTTTTGAGCCAAGAACAAAGGGTTTGAATACTCGGGGATTTTCAAATTGGTATGAATTCGGTTATCCCATAAAACGGGATTCGATTACTGATAGAATTATTGAAATTACTGATTCTGTCATATTTTTTCTCACAGCATGACAGAGAATTTTTCAATGGACTATTTTTCAATGATCACGTTCTGAGCGAAGCTCGAACTGACAACTTCAAATTTTAAAATCATTTTGTTGGAGCAGACTTACAAAAGTCATCCCGCGTCTGTACACAATCGGAAGTTTTTTTCTGATCTTGTTCTTCTTCTTCCTTATTTTTACCTACGTAGGTTGTTTCCTTATATTGGTTGCCATCGGAACCCCATAAATCTGAATTTCAAAAGTCAAAAGTCAAGGCGGTCTCTTTGAGATACCTATCACACCCTTTCCATTATCTTCACTCCGCCCTTTTTTCAGGATCAATGAGATTCTGAAACATTCTGAAATTGCAAACATCTCGAAACCAAGCATTTCGAAAAGGTACAATCGACATTTCTTCTACAATTTCCAGCTTTCTGAGCTCATTTTGTTTAAAAAAACTTGGAAAACTTCCACAAATACTATGAATCATAATCCAAAATAGCAAAGAAACTTTGTTATTCTTTTTCAAAAATTGAATAAACCACAGCATATTTTGTTTTTGTTTTGGACCAGTTTGAATAGCAATGCGTTTGAAAGTAAAACTAAAAATATAAAGAATCCAAAATTTCTTTCACTTTTAACTGTAAATCTCCCCATTTGCTTCGAAATCCAGAACATTGTTCTTTGAAGAGTACTTTAATCTATTTTTCTTCAACTTGCTCATCCTCAACCTTGTTCTTTTTCTCATTTTCCTGTCCTTCTTCTCCTTTATTTTCCAATTTTATCTCATTAAAACATCTCCAAGATTTCCTATTTTCTGCTCTTCGAACACTGCTTTTTACCCTCTTTTTGTTCCATTTCTGATTGTTTTTCTTTCGATTTCTTCAATTTTCGTACTTTTATTTTTTCTCTTTTTTTCATTGCACTTTCCCAATTTTGTATTCTTCTAGCGTGATTCTCTCTGCTCATTTCCGAATGCTAATCAGGTATTCAACCCACAAATCCTATTTTGATGTACAGTATGACGGGATGATCCAGTTGTCTTTTCGAATTTAAAATGAGAAGAATGTCACCATCTCTGATCCTATTTCAGATGAGGATGTAACCAAAAAAGACAAATTTTCATCATTTCCTTTTACATTAGTGAATCAAATGAATCAACCTCTTCCCTTATGTATTTTGCTCATTTTGATCTCAGAAGAATCCTGAATTTCAGATCTGTGTGACGAGAAAATTGCTTTCCGATTTGTACTATGAGAAAAACTGAAAATAGTAAATTATTTTTTTACTCGAAGAGCCACGTTTGATTTGAAATCGTAGAACAGTGGCTAGTCGTCTGTAAGTTTTGATTTTCAGAAGAAGAATATGTCTGGAAATCTGAGTTCTGAAAATTACATTCAAATCCTGGTTGACCTTAAAATGAGAGACGAGAGTTCCTATTTATTTGAGGTCAAGACGTTTAATAGTGGTTGATATTTTCTGAAAATTCCCAGTGAATTCTACCGAAACTTTATGGAGATCCAGACCCATTTTTCAAACAAAATAAGGTCAAAATGACGAATCAATCTAATTTCTTTTCGGTCCCTCAATCACAAAGCTCTTCTTTCTCCTACCCTCAAAACAGTCTTTTATTTCATAATTCTTGTTTTTCTTTCCCCAAATCCGAAAACACTCCACTTCCTCTTCTGCACACAAAAGAGAGAGTCCTATTAAATTTTCGGATTCTCTTTAAGTAAGTTCATTTTTCCTTTTCAAAAGAGTTCTTTTCTAAAAGAACGCCCTAGGGCAGATCCAAAAAGATACGAAAAAAGAAAGAAGACGGATGAAAGGAAATCGAGTTGAGGGATTGAAACAAGAGATTGGTTCTTTTTTTGTTTCTTCTATTCCACTTCAAGCAGTTGCTTATCCGGATGTCATTTTTTGACACCTCACCACACAATCCAGGCGGTCTTTCTGATAAGTCTGTCACTCATATCTTTTTTCTGAAAAGATTTTAAATTCTATTTTTCCGGAACAAAAGAAAACTGAAGGTGTCGACCGATCGTCGATTATTATCAACACATCATGTGGTAGTTTTCTTTTTTCTTTTCATGAATGAAATTTCAAATTCTGGAAACTAAACTTATGACACATCGTTTTTCTTTGTATTCGTTTTCTTGCTAGACGACTGAATCTGTGAAGTGCGATAGGTATGACGGTGTTGGTAGGTTCTATTATCAGTATTCACTATTCCATTCTCTCTGAGACTTTGGTTTTTTGAAAGTCTTCATTTACTCTCTCAGCTTTTAAGGAAGTGTTATGAAGTCATCAGTCTTTACAGAGCAATTTCAGAAAGTAGGTTTCTTCTGATTTCTATTTCGAAAAACTTGAAGAGTGTGCCAAACTTTCACGGATTTTTCGATAGATTCTATTAGTTTGCAGAACAAGTCTAGGTATCCAGTTTTGTAGTTGGTAACTTCTGTGTACGCGCTGTTCCTGAGCAGTTAAAGGAGCTCTTTGACGTTGCTCTATACTTGTTCTGAATTCTTCACCCATCTGACCAACTGCCTGCACGTCCCAAAATTTATCATTTCGTGTTGTTAGTTTTGAAAATCTGAAACTTTCTTCATAAGTGTTTACTGAATCTGCTCCCAATCATGTCTGATATTGAACTTTTCTGACTATTCTCATTTCCTAAATTTGCTCATAAAGTACCAAATCTTCAACTTTGTACGTGATCCCACCTGTTTGTGATAAAGATAGAAGTGTTTGTGGGAGTAAGAGCACCTGTTCATGTCACATCATTTGTCAGTTTATTTTGTTGCCGTTTATTTTCATTTTCTATTTAATTTTTTCTTCTTTTCATTCAATTCATTCCTTTTCTTTCCATTTCTATTTTCATTCCGCCTTAATACTCAATAACACATATCCAGTCTATAACACTTCCCTTTTTTTTAAAACAAACTCTTAGACGAGCTGAAAAAGAGAGTAATGACCTTTCCCACGAAAACTGGAAGAAAAAGTGTTCCCTCGGGGAGAAAAGTTATTGAAAAACTCGAAAATGGGAGTGAATCTATTTTGGAAAAAAGAAAAAAGAACTGACACTTTTCGCAACATTTTCTGGAGTTTAAACTCCAATTTTCGTGTAGAAAAAAGAAGAAGAAGAAAAAAGAAGAACATTGCTCAGAACACTCAACTTAAGTTGTCAAGTGAAGTTTTAAATACGTGCCTTTTTCAGTTCTTTTTGGATAGTTTCAACATAAGTTAAGTCGCTTTTGAATCTAGAATTCATATAGAAAATGCTGGCAGAGAAGATAAAAAAAAACATGTTCTAGAACTAGCCAACCCTTCTTTTGTGACATATTTTTTCCGGCAAACTTGGAAAATTTTCAGGGATCGTGGGCTGGAAAAAGAGAAGACACGAGTATTTGAAAATTCAAAATTCAGTTTTTTTCTGATTTTCAATTCTTGATCATCTAGAGTGAACTTTTCGAAGTTCAGACTTATCACCTGCTTCACAGTATTCATCTAAGAGAATTCAGAACTTTTTTTTCAAAAGATTCAGGTCGATTCGTCTACGTATATGCTGCTAACACATTTCCGGGTACATTTTCCTATCAGAGTCTGAAAACAGGTCAAAATTTCAGGAAAACTAAAAGTTTTCAAACATTCCTTCCTTTTCCAACCTAAATATTCGTAGAGTCTGTTTACTAGCTGCTTGTTCGTCCTTTTCAAAAAGGCATCTTTCACCAAAAAATCTAGGAAACACGTCTTCCTGACTGAGAGAGAGAAGTAAAGAGTTGATTGTCTTTCCGGTCATTTTTAAGTCATTTTTCGTTGCTATTTGCTTCAAAAAAAAAATTCCACCCTCTGAGACTGAACCATTTCAAATGGTTTGCAGCATTTTCCACTTCCTCTTTCGCTGCCTTTCAGTCAACCCGACGGACCTTTTCTGCTGTCTATTCGTTTATTTTCTTCTTTTTTCTTTCCTTTTTATCTGGTTCTCATTCATTAGCAAATTTGTTTAGAAAAAAGTGTTCGTTTTCTGTTTTTGACAAGAAATTTTTCTACGTCAACTGCTGAGACACTTCACAAAAATAAGTTCATTGCATGGAATCTTGGACTATTCGTTCTGAAATTCAATTGAAAAGTTTAATCGAGGTGAAATGATTCCTGGATAAAGATCTTGTCTGTTTTTCTTGAAAATTCTTTTCGCAATTGATAAGAAATCCATTCAATCAGTCTGATTTGAATTCCATGAAACGGCAAAGTTCCAGATGTCCTGAACAAATAAACTGTTTTCAGATTTTACAGCATTGAAATCTCCGTCAGTGTTTGCATGAATTTGTAAGCTGATTACACTCCTAACTCTTATTTTCTAAAAGAAATAAAAAAATCGTCTATCCATCTTTCTCTCATTATGCAGAGTTGATGAACTTCATGCTTCATCAAATTTCTTTAGGATACCCTCCTTCTTTACTCTTCTAATCCTGGATCTCCTTTTCTCTATTTTTGCGTTTTCAGACCATAAGCTCACTCATCCCTATTGATAATATCTGCAGAAGTCTCTGAACGAACCGCCGTTCCCAATTTCCGTTCGAACTTTTCTCTCTCCATGTTCATTTTCTACAATTCTCACTTTTTAAAATCTAGTTATTCATCCAGATTCTATCGTCATTTCTCTTGTCTTTCATTCCCTTTTGCACGTGTTTGATCTATTTTCCTTTTCTTCCCGTCCTCATCCCCTTTTCTTCTTCGTTATTTTTTTTCTTGATTTTTCAAGCACGAACAACTTTGTTTCCGTCCGTCATCCTTTTGCATTGTTTCCACAGATTCCTCTCTTCCCTTTTCATTTTTTCTATTTTCTGCATCTAGATCTGCTCCACTAGAACAAATTGAATTATCTCCATTTTAATACTTTCTGTTTACTCCGTATATTCCCGTCTTCTGGTCACCCAGCTCTTCCTAAATAGACATCTGAACTCATCCAAATTTCAGATATGAGGGACCGTTTCTCAATAGGAAAAGCCATTGCGGCTGCAATTGCCAAACGACAAATGCCTACCGTTGAGGTGAGTAAAACTGTTTTTTGGAGACAAGGAAATCAGAAAACAAACAGAGATTGTTATCAATCTGAAGGTTGTAAAACACACTCTTAAACTGATGAATTAGAGTTTTAAACCATCAAGTTTCACGGTTTAAATGTCTATCAAAACAAGCTACTCGTGAGTATTTTGACGTTGTATTTAGAGGTTAGAAGTTGATTTGTTCCATAAATTTTATTTTTTGAAAAGTGTAGAAATTATCTCTATTTCTGAGCGAGTTCTTCCTAAATTTTCAGTTTCTACAATCTCTTTTCTACATTTTTAAAAATAAGATTATTTTTTCCCGTAGCGTAAGTTACGAAAGTGTCAATTTATTTCGGAATTAAGGAAATTCATGAGATGGAAAAGTCAGAAAACGTTGTTTTTAAGAGTTGCTCCAAAAAAACCTGTCTAAAAGAACTCGGTATTTTAAAAGGGATTGACAGTGAATTTAAAATATTCAGTTTAACCTAAAAGATGGTATTTGCAGATTTGTTTAAAAACAGTTTTCAAGTATAACTGAAAAGAAACAGCAAACCCCGTTTGTTTGTGAATTCTCCAGTAACCAGTTTGTTCTGAAACAGAAAATTTAAAGTGACCTAACCTGGTTACTGAACAAAAAAAAAGAAAACCAATCCTTCAAATGTCTGACCTGACTTTTATTATTAATTTACTTTTAGTTCTGATTTCTCTCTTATCTCTACTCAATCTCTGTTTCAAAACTAAACTTTTTTGCTATTGACGTCAAAATTCGATCAACTTGAAAAGTTGCAGAAAGTACGAACACATTTCTAAATACATCAAGTTGCTAGTCTGTCTGGACGTAGTTTCTCTCTTCTTTTCCCTTTGAGTCTGAAGATCATTGAGGTGACAGATGACACAATCGCCCATCAAAACTCTTAAAATAAAACTTCCTTTTTCCCACATTCTGTCCTCAGAGTTAATGTGTTCTATTCTCTTTTCGAATGATTGACAATCCTTTGAATATCTCTTCTCCTTTTTCCTTTTCTCTGTTTTTGTCAGTTATGACTGAGTCAACTGCAGAAAATATTTCCTGGATAGATTTTTGTTCCCATCATTGTCATTTTTTCTCTTTTTTGCGTAATGTTCCCACGAATGTAACTGAGAACTTGTTCCATTGAATACTACTATTTCTGTGTTTTTTCTTGTTTCTTTTCGTCACATGTTCTGTCTGAAAAAATTATAATTAGCTCAATGTCAGATCGCACTTGTCTGTTGTTCTGAGGAAAGAAAACGGAAATTTATGAAGTCAGAATAGAGATCAGAACACTTTTAGTGCTTGTACTTTCTTGGTATATTAGTTTCCAGTCCATTGTCAAACTGTTCCCAGCTGTTTCATTTGACTTAATTTTCGCGTTTTGATAGGAAAGCAATAATTCGAGGCATTGCAAAAATCGCTTCTCCTAAAGTTTCAGAATTCGAAACTTTCCATATCTCCAGTGAACAAATCCCACTTTTTCAGATCTCGTTTGTCCCCAATTTCTCTATCCGTTTCTATTCCAAAATATGTACTTTTCTCCCATTTTCTAGTTCTAAAAGTGTTCTTTATAATTATCTCTTTCCCTTATTTTAGTACATATAATTTATCATATTCACATCATTCTTTTAAAAGTTTTATGACGTTTCTTTCGTATATTCTCTTGAGATTTGATAACCATAAATCACTTATGGAATGTCAAGAAAAAAAGCATAAAAGGAGAAAAAAGACGTCTCTCCAAAAAATACAATCCTACTAATTTTCAATACGTTCCATTCCTTAATTTTCAGAAAAAATAGTGATTCAGAGTAAGGGGAGTTCCCCCTATCTATCATTGTCGATCTTCTTCTTTTTCACGCTTTTTTCTGTTTTTTATCTCTCCCTTTCTCTTTTTTTTTCTTCCCACCCGAGTGTCAAAACATTCGAATTTGATGTTGAGTGGCTCATCGTACCTCTCGATTAAAAGAAAAGAAGAAAAAAGTAAAAAAGAAGAAGAAGGAGAGAAAAGCCACTTCCTTTTGTCTTAATCTGAAATGTTTCTCTCTGAAAATACTGTTTCATCTAAAAAGTAAACATTCGAGATAAGAGACTTTGTACCGACAGGTGATTTCTTTCGATGTCTAAAGGATATCTGAAAACAAACAACACATGTCTTTTCACCTCTTTTTCACCAACCATTTACTTTTTTATTATCCAATCATTTTTTATAAACTTCTTTTTCAGGTCGAGAATATCTTCAATCGTTGTAAAACAGTGGAATGTGTTTATAGGTGAGTTTCCCGTTATCTGTTTTGTTGAAACATTCATTTCGAATTTACATAAGTCAGGTCAAAAAACAGAAAAAAAAGAGTTCCACAAAGTAGACACGAGTCTGTTTTGATCTTTTTTGGGTCAAAAAATAAATAAAAGACTCAAGTTACTTGAAGGTATTTTTATGAAATATGATGTAGAAAAGCGTCAATTTCTTGAATTACATGGCTCAAAAGATGAAAATTACATTGAAACAACTGATGACGATTCAGTGAAAATACGGAAAAGTCGGTAATTATAGCCAGACATATCATGTTTTGAGTGTTTGGAATCAAACCTTTCTGAGTTCGAAGGGATCAACATTTCTCTTTGAACAAAACACCTGTTTAGGCAGTCTTGAATTTCTCAGAAGTTTTACGTTTTTGGAGTGCCGTTAAAATTGTTTTGACTTTTAGAAGTTATTGAATTAGCACGGTAAGACTCTTGGTCCCGCTCAAATGTTTTTGACAATTGTATATTTTTCTCTACTTCACTTCATTTTTATTCAGTTATTCTCACATCAGTTTTGGTAGAAAGTCTTTATGAATACTGTAACGCTCTGAAAGTTTTTTCCACGTTCTACACCGTTTCTTTATCTGAATTCCCACTCCAAACGTATCATTTTGTCCAGAACTCCCAGTATCTTCTCCTGAACTTTTGGTCAAAACACAATTTCTTTTCAACACTTGAAAATACGATTATAGCAGTAAACTACATAACAAAACATGTTGCGTACGTTAGAGTATACAATAGTCCTCAGTACATAGTTCATGTCTTCTGAATCCATTTTCTCTCTTGCAGAAATCTCTTCCTCTCTGAAATTTGCCTAATTAATAGCGTTTCGAGACCGAAATGAGCTTTATCAAGACGTGAGAAAGGTCCATGTTTTTTGTCGTCATCACCCCCTCATCTAACTTTTTTCTTCTTCTTTTTCTTGTTGTGTGTCTGTCTTTTGGAAATGAAGAGGACCACCAGAAATTTTAATTGAATACTTCAACGTCCAAATGAGTCAGTTTTCATGTTTTTTGGAAGTATTTTTTCAGATGAATACTTTCATTTTTCTCTCAATTTTCACTCTCGAGTAATATGCACTTGTTACTCATTTTCAGAATATCGAATTAGACAAAAAGTGGAATCAGAAAATCACGAGAAGACGTCCTTCTAACCCCCTTTTCCTGAAATCTAACCGATTCAAATTTCCTTTTTTCGCTTCTTTTCAGAAAATAAAATCGACTTTTCTTCCAAGAATACGGAAAAGTCATTCAACTACTTCTCACAAGTCTCCAATTACTTCTCCGGTTACTGTAGTCTCTTTCAGAAAAAGAGTTCAAATGTTCGAAAAAGAAAGAAAAACGGAAAAATAAACAAAGCAATACATTGAAAAGTGTTGTAAAACTGGAAACCAGCTGAATATCACCCAGGGGACAGATATTCATAAAACATTGTTTTCCTAGTTTTCGGTCCTTTTTTTCTGGAAAATCGAACGTCAATTCTCTCTCATTCACGAGTTACTCTGATGACGTAAACGTTTTTTGGAAGTCGGGAGAAATTTACGAATTTTTACTTTGATTTTTTTGCTCACAGCTGTTCTAAAAACAGTAAATGAGAAACCCAAAAATGAGACCGCTGCCTTGTTTTATTTATTTTACCCATCCTAATAAACTATGATCTATTTTAATCCAATTTAATCAATTTTCTCTCCTTAAAATGATTAAGTTTTTACTTCTAAAAGTTCCTAATCAATCCCTAATATGAGATCATTTTCTCCATAATCTCAGAAATAATTTCTCCTAAACTTGGAGTCTGCAAAAGAGGAAGCATTCTTCAATTTTACGAAAAAACGTTCGATTCTTAAACTGAAAGTTTTTTTAAATTGACGAATATTCCTACGAAAAATGGCTTCATTTTGGTGACTTTGCAGACATATTGTTTCTTGAAATCATGCATCAAATCAGACTTCTTTTTGACGTTCAACAATATGTTCTTCCCTTTTCAAAACACTTGACTTTTCCACTTTTCTCCGCATTCTTCAATTTTTAATTCGTCGCGAATCTTCTAACTGACGTAAGGCTCTAAATATAAAGATTTCTTGTTTTCGGGGCGGAGAAAATTGCTTTTAAAAGTTAAATATATGTTACTATCTTGAGTTTTCTCTTTCAACATCAAACCTCAATCTAGATACTGAAATCATCCATTTAGATGTGGTAAAGAAGGAGATAGAAGAAGGCGGTGTTTGTGAGCGTAGAGCGTTCTGCTTGAATTGATTTCTTCTTCGAAAAAACAACGAGTTGCTCCTGCTCTTCTGATCCATTTTTCCAATTTTTAGATACCTACATGTTTCTACTTGAGAGATTTTATTCTCTAAAAAACCGGGACTTCTTTTTCAGTTTTAGGATTTTTTCACAACTTCTGACATTCAATTTTATTTTTCAGCTTGTCTAGTTTTTAAGTAAAAACTAAAACTCACTTCCCTGAGGGATCGTTATTTTCAAGTTTCAAAAAAGTTATACAATAGTTCTCTCGGAAATATTCCTACTTTGCACGATGAGTTGTCGTTTTAGAGCGTTTGCGCTTCTCTGTTGATTATATCCTTTTCAAAGATCTTGCACAAGGAAGTGGTCGGCTTGAACAGTGATTTTATCTAGATTTTTCTGCAATTCCAAGCTCTCATAAAGAACTGACAAACTCTGCATTAAATTATCTTGTCCCAAATTTAGCCAAACATATAGCTATTTTTGTTAATCCTAAGCTGATGATGATCTACTTCATCATTTTTTCTCAGAAGAAGAACATTTATCCTTCAGATCTTTAACCAATGGGTTCATCAACTTTCGTCACAAAACTAATGACTCCATTTTCGGCAAAAAGAACCTTATTAGACCCGTCTTGCACCTCTTCTCTCTGTCCTAAGCCCTTCTCTTTTTCATCTTTTTTTGTTTCCCGACAGACGAAATATTTGAAAACTTTTGGTCCCAAGTGACTTCTGGTTTCTACCGGAAGGAAGTACATATGTATATGATGTACATTACGTTGATGAAGAAGAAGAAACATTTTGATGTCTGATTTTAGAAATGGATTTGATTAAGATCCCCTCCCGTCTAGTCCCATTCTCCGAGTGTTTTTAGTTTCAACTTTCTCGTTTTCTTAGCTCATGGACCTTGTCCTTTAAACGGAAAACTTCTCAATTTCCCTTTTTTGTTTGATCATTCCAGTCGTTTTCTATTCTCTTTTTTCTCTCCCAAAATTGGATTGAGTTCTTCAAAAAAGAAGAAGAACGGGTTGGGGGAAAGTTTTCAGTAATTCAAGGATGTTTACGATTCTTTGGGAGCAGAAGCGGCCTCTCATCATCATTTTCAGTATACATCGAGTTCCTTCTTCTATCGAAATCTGACCTGTTTCTTCTTCTTTTTTACTCGTTCCTCTTCTCAATTCTGACATCTTCTCCTTCTTCCTTTTCCTCTTTTTTTCATTTGAAATCTGGTACTCAAAAAGAAGAAAAAGGACATATGAAGGAGGCGGTGAAAACAGATTCTAGTCTGATTCTTTTCAATTATTCACGCCTTTTTTTCTTCTTTTATTCCACTTTTTGATGTGTTAATGTATACATAAGGCATTGAACCGAAATCAAGATGATGATGATTCTCAGATATCTGTTTTCCTTGCACATTTTCTCTTTCTGCAATTGACATTTCCGGTAGTGATGTTTTGAGGAAAATAAGGAAACAAGTTAGCATTACTTCCATAATTTCTAGAAGAATCAAGAAGCACTATGTTCTTGAACTTTGCAAATGTATCGTGTTGCAAACTGAGTCAAAACTACCGTGACACACTTTTCAGTTTCTTATTCCAATTGAATTCTTTAATGAAACTTCTGATAATCAGTTCTCACTGACTCTAAAATCTCATCGGATTTGGGTCAAATACTTTCAAATTCCTCTTCCTCGTAGTCTTATCTCCACCCTCTTCTGCTTAGGTAGTATATGTCAACACAATTTTGAATAATTCAAGTATCCAGTTTTCAACCTCCCATTTCAGACATGCATCGAGTTTCAAAATCAACCAAAAAACCCTTAGATATCGTCACGAAAAGTAAAAGAACTCAGATTAAGTCTAACTAGAAGACGTTCTTTTTTCTCTTTCTTCTTTACCTTATTTCATCTTTTCAAATCCATCTTTTGTTCTTTTCGGAAGACGTCTCATATTTCTTTTTTCTTCTTTTTTCCAATGAATATTGATCAATTTCTGGCATTCGGTTGTCAAGAGCTCTCGAAATTTCCCATCAACAACTTCTAAAAACCCTCAATTAGAAACTCAACGTCATCAAAGTTTTCTAGTTGCCTCGACTACCAAATTCTCAGATTTTCTTGGAAAAAGCAAGAGAGAAGGTGGTTACTACCAGTCGGTAGTAAGTCAAATTCATAATTCATTAGCTATATCCTATGATAAGCGATTCGTTGAATGTGTCTAGGTCAACATTTCCGCTTGAAAAATCTTCTTTTTTCCCTTTCCCATTGCTCATACTTCCTTCCGATATATGAAAGATTTCAAGTTGTTCTCTGAAATTTCTTCATTGGTGCATCACTAATTTGCTCCACTCGGATAAACTCCAGTTGAAACTGTGTGATTCGTTTCTCGACGTTTCTCATTTAAAATTTCAGAATTTCTGTTCCTTTTCATCAAGTTAATTTTCGCTTCTTCTTGTTTTTTTTAGTTCCAAAGGACTCCCTCAGATGTTGGAATGATTGAAAACATCTGGGTTCAGTCTCCACCGCCTTTGCTAATAAATAAAGCAGATTAGTTTCTTAAATCTGTTTTTTTCATGTTTCTCACTATAATCTCTCTTTCTCTTCCCTTTCAAAATTTGAACTGGTCTTTGTTGACAGTTCCTTTGGATTCTGATTTCAGTGTTCAATTCAAGTTATCAAAAACTTCCGAAACACAATAAAACATCTGCGACATTTTCATTTTGCATAAATTTTTCTGGGTTTCAAATTCAGAAAGAACTGCTTCAGTATTCGTTCTGACGCTATCTGAACTATTTTGCGGGAATTTTTAAAGAGTTTGTTAGAAAAAGAGTGGAGAAAAGAGAAAGATTAAAGATTTTTAGTACTATTTGGTTTTTGATATTTCGGAGTTCTTGAAAGTTCGAATAGATAAAATAGAACATCAAAAAGAAAAAGTGATTCCTTAAGTTTGATCTTACAACCATTTTATTTCCTTATTCAACTAATCTTCTAGACTGAAAATTGGCTGAAAATTGAAACAAAAGCATAATCTTGAACTACTTCAAGGACATTGGATTTATTAGAAGTGTTCCATTTTTTAAAGCCGTCTTCCCCATTCAAATTCTCTTCAATATCATCTCAATATCTATACCATCTGGCGTTTCACCTTTTGCACAACGGCCTTTTATCCCTGACTTGTGTTCTTCAGGCCATATAAACTTGTTTCCAAAACACAGAAAACCTACCAAAATCCCTTCTATTTTTTGCTTCTATATTTTTGTGTTTTGTACACAACAAAACGACTGCCATTTTCAGAAATTGCTCGCCTTTTCATACCCGCAGTCCGTTTTTTCGACCCCAAATTCATGTGATTTGTCAGTTTATGAAATTCATTGAAATCGTGCGCAAAACTCAATCTATGAGGTTCTTGCAAAAACGAGAGAGAGGGCGGTAAAACACACCCAGAATAAAGCTTTGTGGTCCTTTGATACCTAGTTGACCCCCTTTTTTGGAATGAGAAAAGGTCGAGAGAATGTAGTTTAGTACCTGCAAACAATTCATTATTCTTTAGGTCAGAGCATTCTTTTCTGAGATAGAATGTCTCGTTCAAATTTCAATGTCATTCATTTCGGAACTTAGTTCCTTTTTCCTTCAAAGAGTTCTTTGCTTCCGCCGTGTATTTTTAAAAGTTCAACGTCAGCCTAACGCTACAAGGGTTTCTTTTTCTGGCGTCTGTTAATTTTTCCTCCCTAATTTCTTCAAGCAAGCACGAATTCATTATTTCACGAATTATAAATAATCACCTGTCATTTCTCCGTCTTTCTTTCATATCGACAAAAACACCTTTTCTTCTGCATCACGCGCCAAGCCTCGGATACGTGCAGTACCGATATGAGTGCGCCCCAAATTACCGGCCTTCGACCCTATGATTAATGTTAGAAGAAGAAGGAGAGAGAGTGAGCTCTCGACATACCTTCATTCCCTCCAACTCTCAGAATTCACTTCTAAACAAATACTCGTTTTCCTTTTCTCTTGATACCGAAACTCTTATTTTCAGGGCAGTCATGGATGCAGATTACGAAGGAGGAATGCCAAATTGTACTTATCGATATCCGTTTCCACCGGAAGAGGATACGATTTCAGCGTATGCTCTGTTGATTGATGTGAGTTTAAAAATCACTTTTTTGTTCAAGTCTTTCCAGAACATTTCCAAAATTCCGTTTTAGAGATTATCTAGTTCTCATAATTTTCAGGGACCATGTACATGTCTAGCCGCATTACTCTCACTAATCGGAGCGAGATATGCCATCAAATTTCTGTGTCGAGCAGGTCTCAACAAAGAACTCACAGCAGGTACAAATTCATTTCTGTCTAGACGTTCCTTCGGGGAACTGATTCTGATTCCAATCAGCTGTTCCTTAATTCATAAATATTTTCAGCTCTCTTCGCCCTCTGTGCAATCGATTCATTTCTTCTTCTCACTGTTTTCTTCTTCTATGGAATCGAAGCAATGTCTTTGTTGTTCTTTCGAACAAATATCATGTACGATAAACAAGATTTCACCTATAATTTACATGGAATTGCGAGCTCTTTGACCACCGCCTCGGTACAAATATCTTGTGATTTTCTTCCCTTTCATATCAATTATATTTCAGACAACACTAGTGATCTATATCACCTTCCTACGCTTTATGGTTGTTGTTCGACCTCTTCGATTTGCCACGAGTATGGCATCAAATCACAGAAGAACTGGAAGTAAAGCAGTGCGAAAAGGATCAGCACAACTAGATGACTCCGTCACGAACACCACATTTTCTCGTGGTACTTATAATAGTTCATCGATCAAAAGACACTTCAATATACGAGAAGTAATTCGCCCTTTCTATACACCTTGTGAGCGACACCTTTCAACGTCACTTTTCAATAATTATACCATTTTCAGTCCTTTTGATTCTTCTCAGTTTCTCTGTCAACATTCCAATTTTCTTCGAATTCACAACCACAAAATGTTTTGATGTCGAGCATAATGTGGAGGCAACGAATCCAGAGCCAACTGTTTTTCGATCATCGGTAAATAGACTTGGAAAGAAGAAAATTATAAGTTTCAAATGATTTTCAGTTTGCAAAATACAAGGCAGTGTTGATGACATTGACACAAACGATCGGGCCCGTTTCCATTATTTTGGTACTTTCATGTCTAACTGAATATAAAATTCATGTTAGTTTGAAAGCGAGGAGAAAGTGAGTTGGTTCATCTCAGATTCTGAATTCATTTGGAGAAATTTCAGGTTATTCGAAAGTCAACAGAGAAGTCGATCCGTCGTTTTGAGTGAGGAATTGAAAGAACGAGTTTCGAGGACTGTTGCAGTTTTCATCGCCGTCAAATTTCTTATCTTCAGGTTAGCTGTGACCTAATAATTTTCAGTTTGATCATAAATTATTTTCAGGACAATGCCAATTTTCTTTGACGTTTACGAGAATCTCTATGGAATTGACGGATGGGGTACTGTAATGAGTATAATGGTGAGAGTGTCCGACTTCGGAATCGTTCTTAACACTGCCACAAACTCACTGGCCTATTTCGGAAAGAAACAGTAAGCAATCCACATTTTATTCTTCATTCGATTACGTTTCGGAATTCCAGATGGATCGAGAAACGTCTCCGTCTGCGACTAATGAAGAAAGAAGAGAAAAGAAATGCCAAAGCGACGCTCTCTGTCCATGGAAACTCTCTAAACGCCTCAATGAAAAAGTCGTCAAGTCCCCCGAAAATTGGTCTACCACATCCGTTATCAGCTGAGAAGACACCGTTGAATTCTAAAAATATCTACCCAGAGATGGTTTGATCTCTTTCCCATTTTTTCTATCTTTCTTTCTGTATATTCATCACAAATATTGCAACTTTTCTTATCTTTTCTTCTCTTGTTCCCAGTTGCCAATTATCTTATTTTCCATCTCGGGTTATATGTTCAGATCTGTATGAGTCGATGATAATTTCGAAATAACAATTATAAAAATGCTTTGCTTCAACAATTTTATTCATTTATTTCAAAGAATTCAGAAAATCACTTGCGTCCAAAAAAGAGGAATCCATTGCTATTTGTTGAGAGTTGAACAGGGGCTGGTGTGCTCACTGAAGAGCACAAACCACAAGTGTTTCCACATCCGACACGTTTCTGATACAGAGAAATACTCGTGGCTGTGCAGAAGTTTCCACGTGTTGGGCAACTAAAAATTGAAGGAAAGAAATAAGAGATTAGTCAGGTAAAGAGTCTCACTCAGGAAGTTGGTTTCCGCAATTCGGGATCTTTGTGGCCGCTTGCCAGAGGCAAAGATTGCAAGTACGTGGACAGTATAGGGCCATCATGTCAACGAAATCAATGTCTTGGCAGGAAGAAGTACGGTTAGCACAGTCTGTTAGGAGGTCCGAGCACGCGTATTCTGAAAACTCTTGCTCAGTTTTCAATTTCAGACGCTAAAATGAGTTCTTACGAGGACTGACTGAAGCAGTACTGTAACACATATTACAAGTTCTTGCACAGTTGGCTCTGGCGAAATCTTGCATTCCAATCGAATTACAATCAACATTTGTGCAATCAGCTAAATAATCAGTGCAGTCACCTCCTGGTTGAACAACATCAGCTTCCGAACAACATTGGTTACCGATGCATTCGAAACCACTGGGGCATGCACCCATAAAACATTCTGAAAATAATCAAATAGATATACATCAACTGATAGAAATTCATACCACTTCTCGATTGACTCTTACAATAAGTCGCAGGTCTAGTTGCGTTTTGGCACGTGACAACACCAGCCAAAACGAGAAAAACGGCGAGTTTAAGGGACATGGTATGAAAATGAAGAGGAATTGTGGGCAAGAACTGGTAGATAATGACAATTTCATGAGGGTGGAGGATACAAGCTGAGTAAATAATTAGAAAAAGAGTAACCGTTTTGAAAGAGAAGTGTCGGGCGGTGCAGTCCACAGTTGATTTGTTAAATGACTCATTTTTTGGTGATTTTTGTTCTAATTTGTTGTCATAAATAACAAAAAAATGTTTGAAGAGAGATCTATAAACAAAATTAATCTGATGTTACGTTTGAAAATGAGAACATTGGGGATCCGAGTGATTTTGTACCGAAAAGCTTCAATCTAAAGAGGAAATCAGTTGGACGGAGACTGTAAAGAGCTCGTACGGAAAAGTAGTCAAACATTTAAGATATTGGTTGTTTCAACTCTTACTAATAATGAAACACTGTTGGAGCACAAGTTAGTCTACACTATTTTATACCGAATAATAATTTCGGGCAGATCTTCATAGGATCTGAACTCCCAAACTGATAAACACAACAATATCAGAAACACACTATTTATTCTATCAGATTCGCAAATATAAAAAAAAGTGTTGGAAAAGAAATAAATCACTCGATTTTAATTCGAAGAAACATCGGAAGCAGCAGCAGAGATAGCTTGACGACGATAACGGTATCCATATCCACAGCAAGAGAAGTCTATTAAAAAAAGGATGCTCTTGAAGAACTAAACGAAAATGACTTACTGTTATTGTTGCAACATGAAGAATATCCAAAGTTGTTTGGACAGTAGCTGCATCTTGGAGCACATCCATTTCCGAAACAAGGGTTGCACGAACATCTGTTGTTGTTTGGAAGACGAATCACGGAGACTCTTGATCCACAGTTATTTCCGAAACATCCTCCACAGTTTCCTCCGAAACATTGAGAAGAGGCTCCGGCGATGAGAACGAGAAGAGCAATAAGAGAGATGGAGTGCATTGTGAAGACTGGAAGTGAGACTGGTGGATGCAATTCTGGAGCTTCGGAGAGGTTTTATAGTCCCTCTTAGCTCTAATGAGTTCTAGTTCTAGGTTATATGCAAACACTGTAATCAACAGATATGGGCGGAGCTTGAAACAAGAAGATTGTCCCAGTTTCAAGAATATGTAATCCGGGGGAGGAGGAGGTAGAGTGCAAGCAATAGGAGGAGTCTGAGCAGTGATTCGGTGAACATTACAAACTACGGAAAGGCTACATTTGACTCATTTCTCTTCTCTATTTTTCCTTTTTCGGTGTTCGTATCCGGAAAGGAACAGTATAAAATGGAAGACGGGCCCTGTTTCGGAAGCCGAAGCCATTCGAAAATGGCAGAACTGAAATTTTCAGAAACCAGTCAACATTTTTTTGAAAGTTTTAGCTCTGAAAACAGTTCTGATTCCAATTTTTGTAACAATCTACAATTATGAAATCTGTTATAACCCAACCCTTTTTCTGTCAGCTCTTTGTAGAAATCACTTTTTAAGCAGATTAAATTTTATTGTAAACTGAAACTGAGAAAATACTTTAAATACTTAAGACGCACTCTCTGACTCGTTCGAGCATCGATCAACAGACCATGTTCACCCGAAAAAAGTCGACCATCTCCGATTTGCCAATCCTTCTGATCAGAGATAGTACCAAGTGTTCTTAGCAAATTGGGGTACTTTTTGGCCAGGTCCGTCACCTGGGTACCTAGAAAAATCAAAAAATCGATATTTTTCGAAAATTTTTCCTGAAGTAGTTAGCTATGAAATCTCAACGGGAAATTAATGTAGACACTATTTTAAGCATTTTTTGTGTTTAGAACAAAATTCCAGCTCAACACCTTCATAGCACGGCGAGCGACGCGACGAAAGTGCACAGTTCTGTCCGCTTAAGACGCAATTCTAGATAGCTTGCGCAATTCTCGATATTGGCGCGAAATTCAAATTTTGAAGGTTATGTAAATTAAATTTGAAAAATGAAAAGTGCCCTCTTATCTGAAATTAGCAGAAGGTGAATGGAAAATTATGTAAAATTTTTGCAAAATAGGTTGAATTGATATTATAAAAAAAACAATTTATATTTTTAGAGTGAAAAACAAAAAATAAAGCTGAGTTTTAGTCAGCTGCTCTCCAGGAGTCTCCGATATCGTGAATCAAGTTAAGATAAGTCATTTGTCTAATAATTAAATTAGCACGGAGAATTGGATCTCGAACAGCAATAAACCTTCTCTCCATCTTGTTGAAGATTCCATGAAGATGCTCAATGCTCTGTTCCGTGATCCCCCCCCACAACATCTTCGTGATTTCCGCATTTTTTACGAGATCAGCATATTTCATCAACAATTGCTCGTTATCATTTTCCAGATCTTCATTTTCCATTCTGATGCGATCACATTGTTCGATTTGAAGAGCTAACTGCGTCTCTAATTCCAGGATTCTTCTTTCGAAAGTGTTGTCATCTTTCCGTTTTTGGAATTTTTCTGCACTTTTTCGTTGAGCATGAGAGTTAATGGTTGCCTTTTGGCGTTTAGTTCGTGGGGCCATCTCTTAAAATTTCTATATTTCTTTTCTAACTTCGAACATACACCTTAATCTGGTCAACTACTCACCGTGTTTTTCAAAAATAACAATCAAAGATGGCTCACGCGTATTGATTACCCTTGTTCTTCTGAAAATTCAAAAATTGATCACCAAAACCAGATTCAGAAGAAGAAGGATAACCAAAACAGTGAAAAATGTGAATAAAACCAACATAAAAATATCAAATTACAATACTTCACATCAAAAACCCCCCAATATTCAAGAATTCTAGCCTGAAACCCACGTTTTAATGCAAAACGTCATCTGCGGATACTGTATTTGCCAAATTCAAATTGTATTAACTCTTTTTAAACTGCATTGTTTCGCTCTGTTCTGGTCTCAAAATATTCGTTGAATTCTTGTCTCTTCAGCTTGCAACTATCGCTTTCTGTTCTCTTCCCTTTCTCGAAATATTTTTAAAAAAGTTGCTAAATTTTCATTTTTCAGTGTTAATTTTTTCCAGGCCGATAACTTTTTCTATAATTGATTAAAACTGATGTATTCATATTCCATTGACTCGTCTTCACGTCTAGAATATTTATTGCATACTTTAAATTCGCATTAAGAAAAAAAAACCATGAAAAAAAGCAAAAATCTTCATTTTCAGTACTAAATTCAGTTTTCGTTTTTTTCTCTGCGCCCTCTCTGGTGAGAGAGTTTTGCAATCTCGCTCCCTCGCGATTCGAGGCGTCGCTCGCCGTGCATAGTGAAAATTTTGAAAATTTATGAAATTTTCGGGTTTTTTTCATGAAATCGTTTTTATCTCGGCAGGGACACGAGAAGACGGGCTTTTTTATTTTAAATTCGGAATCTACATAAAATTTTGTATTGGAAACATGCTGTCCCTACTCGTAACTCTAGACCCAAAGAAAGATTTTTTGGGAAGAATGAGAAAAACTGCGATTTCAATTTTCAAGTCCTTCCAGTAAATTATTTTTGATGTTTTAAAATAATGGTTTTTTGAAGTTTTTCATTCAATCATGCTATTTTTATTCAGTTCCGGTACAATTTTCGATCATACCACAAAAAATTTTTCGAAAAAATTGAATTTTTTGATTTCTGAAAATTTTCTCCCGAATTGAATCATTCCGACTTAAATGTTAAGGATAGCATTATAAAATCAAGAGAATATAACTGGAATATTTTTTAGGTTCTTAGAAAACTTGATTCCCACTGTCGGGTCACCTGCTACTTACGTGTTCATGGTGAAATTCAGCGAAATTGTCAACTTGGGAAGTTGGTGCAACGGTACTTCATACTTGCAACGTTATTTGACAGGGAATTGCGATGAATATGACAGAAATAGTGAGAAAACTGCAAAAATTGATAGATTCAGCAAGATTTACGAAAAAAACTTGAAAAGTTTTTCCTGATATCCATAAAAAGGTCAGACCATTGAATATTTGTTTCAAGTTTTTTTCGTAAATCTTGCTGAATCTATCAATTTTTGCAGTTTTTTTACTATTCCTGTCATATTCATCGCAATTCCCTGTCAAATAACGTTGCAAGTATGAAGTACCGTTGCACCAACTTCCCAAGTTGAAAATTTCGCTGAATTTCATCATGAACGCGTAGGTAGCAGGTGACCCGACAGTGGGAATCAAGTTTTTTATAAATCTTAAGAATATTCCAGTTATATTCTCTTGATTTTATAATGCTATCCTTAACATTTAAGTCGGAATGATTCAATTCGGGAGAAAATTTTCAGAAATCAAAAAATTCAATTTTTTCGAAATTTTTTTTGTTAGTTTGATCGAAAATTGTACCGGAACTGAATAAAAATGGCATGATTGAATGAAAAACTTCAAAAAAACATTATTTTAAAACATCAAAAATAATTTACTGGAAGGACTTGAAAATTGAAATCGCAGTTTTTCTCATTCTTCCCAAAAAATCTTTCTTTGGGTCTAGAGTTACGAGTAGGGACAGCATGTTTCCAATACAAAATTTTATGTAGATTCCGAATTTAAAATAAAAAAACCCGTCTTCTCGTGTCCCTGCCGAGATAAAAACGATTTCATGAAAAAACCCGAAAATTTCATAAATTTTCAAAATTTTCACTATGAAGGTGTTGAGCTGGAATTTTGTTCTGAACACAAAAAATGCTTAAAATAGTGTCTACATTAATTTCCCGTTGAGATTTCATACCTAACTACCTTAGGAAAAATTTTCGAAAAATATCGATTTTTTGATTTTTCTAGGTACCCAGGTGACGGACCTGGCCAAAAAGTACCCCAATTTGCTAAGAACACTTGGTACTATCTCTGATCAGAAGGATTGGCAAATCGGAGATGGTCGACTTTTTTCGGGTGAACATGGGTGATCGAACGAGTCAGAGAGTGCGTCTTAATAATTCTGATAGTCATCGGTGCGATTTAAGGGAAAGGAACAAGCAATATAACTCAAAATAACTGATTGACGGGGATGGAATTTCGAATAGCATTGAACTGATATACAAGTATGAAGGGAATGGCAAATTATAGAAATAGATCTACTTTTGGGAAAGTTTCAGAAGGAATGCTTGTCTCGCTTCGGCAACTTCTTTTTCCAATTGAGTAACTTGTCGTTTGAGACGAACATTTCGTTTCTCTTCAGCCTCTCTTTTATCCAAAAGTCCCTGCCATTTTGCCTTCTGTTTGTCACGGTAACGGGCAGCAGCCACTTTATTCTGCTCACGTTTACGGGAGAGCATCTTGGTTTCTTCTGAAAATACGAAACATTTGGTTCAGTTGAATTCATTCGACGATTCTAACCTTGAGAAGAGTCATTCTTCTTGATATTATCGACAGTTTGCATGACAATATCGACGAGATCATTGATTGGAATTGCTTCATGAGCACCGTCTTCATGTCTGAAATAGATATTATAAGAAATCAGGGATCTGATCCCGAGTACTTACTGCACTTTGCATTTTTCACATTCGTCCGAATTGTTCAGAATATGATCACATTCCTTGGAGATCTCTTCGAAGATCTTAGATTGTTCGTGAGGAATTTCTCTTGTGGCACATCTCTCGTGAGCACAATCCACTTCAGCACACCAGAATTGAGGGCTGAGATCAGTTTGTCCGAGATCTGAAACACAAAAAATCAAGATTGTGTGTTGAACTCGTTTAGGAGACAAGCGTGAGAACCAGTTCATAATGCGATGCGTCTGCAACGGTTGCGTGACTTCAGGTCTCAATGAACTTTTCATCTGAAATGTATTACCTTGATAGGTCGGTGGCATATTGTTGTAGTAGGAAGTTTCGATGGGAAGATCCGATGGACACGAAAGAGTTTGATAGCATTCGGTATGATGAGCTGATGAATGTGGGTAATGATGATGATGGTAGTGGTCGTGTGGGTTGAGACCAGCATGTTCTTGATAACTGAAAAACGATAGAATTTGAAGAGTGTAAGGGATATCGTAATCCCTTAGGTATTCCAAGATCTCACCGGACTTTGCACCCGGTGACGCATCATCATCATCCCATCCGGATAACTTCCGGGTCTCTGTCCAGGACAGGCAAGCCCACTCTCACATCCCATTCCCATTATTAAGCCTAACACGATTCTTCCAGATCTCCCGTCAACGTCTCACCGACCCAAGCACTCTCTCGCCATCAACCCACACTGTCAAAGACACCGCACCATATCCCATCCACATCACATTCTGGAACCGTCTCCAATCTCCAACACTATCTCACCCAGCTGCCCACACGATCCAGCCCGTTGCCTCTTGCCCCATCAACGTCACTCTCCATAACTGACTCCTATCCTCAAATACTCTCTCACCCCACAGTCCCATGAAGCACATTCCTTAAGCGCCCGATGCCCTTCCAGCCCTGAAGCCGCTGACTCCGCCCATCGAAGATCCAGTATAAATACCGTCCTTGTTATCATTCGAGACTTCTTCTTCCCATCCTTATTCTTACCCTAATAAACCTATCCAAACCACGAAAACCTCTACTGGTAGCAGCGAGTCTCGGCGGTCGTAGCCCTCCAGGCCCCGCTGAGCAATTGATCGACCCGTTTTGGATAGCCAGGCTTAGGAATAGGAAGGAACGACTAATGCAGGTATATTGAGTGCCAGGGGGGTAATTGGACCTCTGCCGCCCCTGATGATAAGTGAGTTGAGTTTTTGAGTTTAAGAGGGACAAATTAAGTTGTCCGGGATGCATCCGTAGGAGGATAGTTTTGGTGTTAAGCTTAGGGCCCATTAGTTTAACGCTTAGACCCCTCATAGTTTTTGTTAAGTCTCCCTGCCTAGTCGTAAGAAAAGTCTTAGAGACACATGTGAATTTCGAGAAGTGAGAATTAAGAATTAAGAATTAAGAATTTAAGAGTTAAGAGTCAAGAGTCAGTGAGAATTCCGTACGTACGATGAGAATTGAGAAAAAAGTCCAAAGTATTAAGAAAAGTTTGAGAGATAGGCAACAAAGGTTGACCTTAAGATATGACTCAGAGTGCAGAAAGCTGCAGTGTGTACACAATCCCCCCACCCGCCCGCCCCTTTTCGTCCCCGCGTCTTCCGTTTCCCCCACCGTTTTGTTTTATTATTTTCTTTATGTACGATCGTCCGGTGGCAACCGTTCTTTGCCCCCTTTCTATTTTGCCTTGGTAGCCTCGTAGCGACATGCCGAGACAAAAAGTCACAATGGACATCTCGTTTTTTTCGCGTCCACTTTGAATTCCTGCCTCGTGGCAACAAGATGTAAAGAAATAACGCTTTCCTCATAGGGAAAATTCAAGTATATTTTTGGCTAAGATAGCAAAAATTGATATTGTCCGAAGTCGTCTTTTTGTTTTACCGTACTCTCCACTGGTGTGAGAGAGTTGTATTAATCAGTATTATAGAATGGTCGTTCCGCGGTCCCCCACGGACCCGCCGCTGCAGCTGCAGCCACCGCCACCTCCAGCTTTGCCGCTCCAAGCAACTTCTTCGATAATCGGCCCGCAGGCGCCTGAATCGCATGAACAAGTCACAGCCACCGCCCCAACAACCTCTACCGCCCCACCAGCACCACAAAGCCCATCCGGGAACATCACACTGGAATCCGAAACCTGCCTCGGAAATCTCCGAGCCGCCAGCAAACTGACAACCACCAATCTGCTCAGTCTGAGGGACGCAGTCGTCACGGATCTTGGCTGTATCCACGAGAGGATGCACGCAATCACGTCACTATCAGCGGACCGCTTTGAAGCAATGGAAAACCGACTTCGTACTGTCGAAGGTAAGTCTGGGAACTCGACCGGCTCGTATGCGCAATTGAAGGTTCCCAGTCCATTAGTCTTAGTTACTCAAAACCGTATTGAAACCCCGCATCCTCGCGCAGATCCTGCTTCGGCTCCGCCGGTCCTAAACGAGGAAGTTGATGAATTCGCAACTCCTCTAGCCCCAAAAATGCCGCCACGTGTTAGGTTGCCATTCATTAACGTTCTGGGTAATAAGGCCACATCAAGCATCTCACCTTTTTCGGGGGCTCCACATGAAAATTTTGCCACGTTTGTCCGATCTTTCACAGATCACGCTAATGCCGCCAAAACACCGCTAAGTGAAGAGGATAAGCGAGCCGTATTTCTGACTTACCTTACGGACTACGCTAGGGATAAGGCTGAGGAAGTTATTGAGAAAAATAACGCAGCAACATTTAAGGACCTAGTGGATAACCTAAAAGCCACTTTCCAAGACCCCACTAGGTCTGAGATGGAGCGCCAACAGCTTCGATCCTGTAGTCAGAGATCCGACGAGTCCGTCGACACTTTTTGCACTAGGGTAAGGAGGCTAGCTCAAAGCGCGTATGTAGACAAGACTAGGGACTACATCCAAGAGAAAGCTAAGGAAGCTTTCATCGACGGGTTACTCTTCAACCTGAAATTCCACGTGAAGGGAGAAAGTCCTCAAACGTTCCAGGACGCGCTGAATTCAGCTATCAAGTTTGAACTTTTGTTGTCTGAGGCCGCAAAATCTAACACAATCGTCCCTCAAGGTCTCTCAGTCGTCCCCTCTCACCCTAGTCAAAGTGCGCCGCAGTCTTTCACACAGCCCCAACAGCGATCTCAACAACGTTCCCCTCGGCGGAACACAGCGTGTTACGAATGCGGGAGAGAAGGACATTTTGCAGCTGATTGTAGGCGACGCCAAAATCAGCAACGTTTTGTGGCTCCACGAAATAACAACAACTATTACCGTAATAACGGCAATAGATCGCAGCGTCCACAGTTTCCCCGTAACGATCCAGTAGAACATCATCAGATTCCGCACCACCCAGCAGGTAATAGGTACATCCAGGCTGTAACTCCAGTCGAGAATAGTCTAATTGAGAAACTTAGAGACGATCTCAAAGTCTCACAGAATCAGGTCGAAGCCCTGATTAAGCGTAATTCTGAACTTTCTACCGCCACGAACCCAACTCCAGTCAATAGGAACCGCATAATGAGTTACATCCCACCCACCGGCCCACTTTTAACCATCCTCACCCTCGTTTGCCTTTTCACTCATTCTACCGCCTTAACACCACTAGTCTGTATGCCTCATTCTCCGGAAACTTACATCAAGCTCCCGGACCCAGTCAGTTGCGAAGCTTCTAGAAATTTGTCCTCCAGCTCCCCTGTAGTACCTCGTGAATTTGCCATTTACCGAGACAACACCTTGATTTACGAAGCAAACGGGACACTTTGCAAAATTGTTAGGCAAACCACGCAATTTTCCGTAAACGCTTTCGGCGCCCAGTTCAAAGAAACCGCCTTCAAGCAAATGATGGTATCTGCTGAGGAATGCCTACGCATGTTGCAATTCAAGAATTGCGAACACGGAGAACTCCACTTTCAAAATGGAGTCTACAAGACCAATAATCCTCACGTGATTGATTGGCCAAGTGCCCCGCTTTCGGTATTTAAGGGCACGCAAACATTGGAAACCACCAATTGTTTCATGATGTCTACCCGAATTTCGGCTAGATACGGTAATGAGGTACCGATCTCAGCCGCCGGCTCCATGACAGGTTGTCGCTTCTCGGTTGGTTCGTGCAACACCCGAGAAGGCGCCGCTTTTATCTGGAAGCCCCAATCCGAACAAGCTTGTAGGTATGTCTATTATGACACCCTAAAAGGCTTGCTGTCCGGTCGAGTCTGGCTTAGCGAGACTCGAGAAATTGCTCTCTCTTTCGATAAAAACTCAACTAGAATAGCTGACTGTGGTAGAAAAATAGTGGTTACAGACCAGGGTTACGGTATCAGTGCACCCATCCGCTCAAAAAGAGACTCCGACCTTTCTAACACTCTTCAAAATATGACAAATTTCGTTACGTCAAATCAGCTCGCTTCCCAACTTTTAGCCCTTGAAGAAGCAGTGTTGACCAAAACTGATAATTGGTTCTGGAACAATTTTATGAGTTTCTGCTCCTCCACCAACTCAATTTCCGCCGCTATTCTTTCCGCCGTCGCTAGCAACCCCACTTTAGCAGTAAGAAAAATCACCGGGAAAACCCACATTCAGGCTAAGTTTATCGGCAACGGCTACATTTCGGTTAAGCCTTGCACAGTAATCCCGCCCGAATCATTCAAATTTATCCCCTTTTCTGAAAAATGCTATTCCAAGCCATCCGTCGAAATCACGCTTCCCACCAACTCCTCTATTGTAACTTTTATTGACTTGGAAACCGGAATAATTTCAAATAGAGCCCACCCAGTAGATTGTCCACTAGTCACTAATTTCGAGTACGTCGCGAACGAAACCCTCTTTTCGCTGAACCCTTTCTCTTTGGAATTGAAGTCCAATTCTAACTTCCAACCACAAGTGATCAACGAAAAGATCCCTTTCTCGACATCTTCCCTCGAGGAGAACCCTCTGATTTTCCGTAACTTAATCATTGGATCCCTGTCCGAAAACATCCCAACTCCGCACTACAACGAAATTTTTGAAGCTATGCAAGGGTCACCTGAAGCGCTTACGCGCATTCTTTCCGCACACAGTAATCCAGCCACAGGCCCGTTGGCGCCTAACGGGCTGGAGAACCTGGTCGACTGGTGGACTCGTCTCAAAAATATTTGGCAAGTAGTATTCTATATCTGGTCACTAGTCGTCAATCTCCTCGTAACTTTCTTGATTGCCGTAGTAGCTATTTGTGGAATTGCCCGCTTTTATGCTGGCCCATGGCTGAATTTGCTTCCAGGAACACGTTTCAAACCAAGAACCGAGTCTTCCAACCCACCCACCCCCATCTCAGTTTTCACCCCTCCACCAACCATAATAGAATTTGGAAGCACCGATCGCGATACCCCACTCCCGTCAAAAACCAGCCACCTAACACCAAACCCAATCCCCGATTGCGCCCGCGAAATTAGAAGATTAAAAACCCCCACAATCAACGTCTTGAGTTTAGAAGGACCGAGATATTTCACCGCCCAAATTCCAGTTCGTGCAAACGGAATTTCGTGTTGGGCACTAGTGGATACCGGAGCCGGTTTCACCGTAGCTAGCAAGGAAATTTGCGCGTTAATTGGGATTTCTAGACTCGACGCACCTTCTGTTGACCACGCTTTAGGCCTCGGTGGCAACGAAGTCGAGATGGCTGGTACCGCCACAGTAAAATTCAGTATAGGTTCCCTCTCCGTTTTCCACACCACACACTTCACCAGCGGACAGTGCACTCCAGACGGAAGTGGAGGATACGACTTCATCTTCGGGAACGACATCCTCCAACGCTTGCCGAAGTTCTATCTGGACTATGCCCAAGGATTCTTCGAAATGGCCGACGAAAGACTGCCGCTCGGAGCAAGGAAGGATATCGAGATTTTCCCATCAAGGTACGCTATCCACGTAAGTAGGGACACCATCATACCCCCAAATTCTGAATCGTTCGTCAAATGTGCGGCCCCGTTATGCGCCAAACCGTCTGACTTGATCCTCCTTTCCCAAACAAATACCCTCACTAAAGTAGATCTCTTAGTAGCTCCAGCCATTTTCACAAACAAAAACCCTATTCTTTTAATCACAAACCCTACCAGTGAGCCTAAGACTCTCTATGCAAACACCACAGTAGCCACCGCCACTGATCTAAATGAGGAAAATGACGTACCTTCGGTAATGTATTATTCCTAACAGTAACCAAAATCCAATTAGTACCGAAGATGAAGTAGAAATTGACCCTGAGTTTACCATCAATCTTTCCCAAGCTAGAATAACCGATTCACAAAAAGAAATTTTGAAAGAACTCCTCGACGAATATCATGACGTCTTTTCGAAAAACCAGTATGATCTCGGTAGCTCTAAAACGGACCCAGTACATATTTACACTAATACGGAAGTCCCTATCAAAGGTAGACCTTACCGTGTACCGGTCAAGTATCAAGCTGAACTTGAAAAGCACATCGAGTCACTTTTGAAATCTAGGCGCATCACCGAATCTAATACCCCTTGGACTAGCCCAATAGTCATAGTCAAAAAGAAAAATGGATCTCTTCGAGTCTGTCTCGATTTTCGTAAACTAAATGAAGCAACCATCCCCGATAATTTCCCACTTCCGAGAATAGACTCAATTTTAGAAAAGGTCGGAGGATCCAGCTACTTTAGTAGTCTTGATATGGCCAACGGATATCTCCAACTCCGCTTAGACCCAGCTTCATCATACAAGTGCGGGTTCATAACTGATCAAAAAGTGTATGCGTACACACATCTTCCTTTTGGTTTGAGATCAGCCGCCTCGTATTTTCAGCGAGCACTTAGAACCGTATTAGGAGGTCTCGAAGAGGAAGTTTTGGTCTACATAGACGATATCCTCGTTTTTAGCAAAACTTTCGAAAAACACGTGGAGTCGCTAAGAAAAGTCCTCCACCGTTTTCGTTCTTTCAATCTGAAAGCTTCCCCAAAGAAATGCGAATTTGCAAAGTCAGCAATCACTTTTCTAGGTCATGAGATCAATAAGGATAACTACGCCCCAGATAAAGCTAATGTCGCTAAAATTCTGGAATTTCCCGAACCCACAAACGTTAACGAAATCAGGCGCTTCGTAGGAATGGCCGGTTTCTTCAGAAAATTCATCCCAAATTTCTCGGAAATTGCTGAGCCCTTGACACGCCTAACTCGAAAAGAGAAAAATTTTGTATGGGATCGAGATCAGCAGGAATCTTTTGAAAAACTTAGAACAGCACTCATAGCCGAACCAATTCTAGGCTTCCCAGATTACGACAAACCGTTTCACATTTTCTGTGACGCTAGTTCAGTAGCCCAGGGTGCAGCACTAATGCAATCTCGAGACGAAAAAGACAAAGATTTTTGTGTAATTGCCTATGCCAGCCGTACCCTGTCTGATCCCGAGACACGTTGGCCTGCCATTCAAGTTGAAATGGGCGCCATAATTTATGCCCTCCGTCAATTTCGCCCCTACGTATGTATGTCAAAAATCATTCTCCATTCCGACCACAAGCCTCTGACCTTCCTGCTTCAGAAAGCCAAAACTCACGACAATCTTTCTCGTTGGCTTATCGAGTTACAATGTTATGATATTTCGATCATCCACATTGACGGCAAAAAGAACACCGTCGCCGACTGTCTGTCTCGTGCTAGGGAAAACGATAATCCAGCCAATCATTCCGAGTTAAAAGATATAGTCGAGTTTCCCATCTGTATGAAAGTTTGCCCCGCCCTTCCAGCGCTACCTAAGTCCAGAAGGTCCAAGCGCAGCCAGTCGCTACCGCTAGACATTTCCGAGGAACAAGAAAAAGATCCGGAAATTTCACTTCTAAAAAACGTTTTACAATCCAAAGTACCCATTTCGTCTCTTCCGGAGCCCCAGCTTACCAGGCTTGAACTTTCAACCCTTGCAGCGAACGGCACAGTTTTAACTAAACCTCATTCTACAAGTAAAAAGTACGTCCTATATGTACCAAAACACCTTACCAACCTGATTTTCGAAGCATTTCACGAAAGCTACCTGTCCGGCGGACATTTCAACTGGAAGAAAACAAAAGCCAAGATCGGCAGAAAATACTTTTGGCCAGATATGGGCAAAGAAATTTTCGAAAAGAGCCAAGCTTGCGTTAAGTGCCAGGAAAAGAATTCACCAGTTCCTGCTCTAAAAGAAAAACTTGTACCCGTCACAACATCAAGAGTTTTTCAAAAAGTAGGTCTCGACCTTACAGGTCCCCTGAGAACAACTCCCCGTAACAACAAATATATTTTGAACGTCGTTTGTTGGTTTTCAAAATTCGTAATTTCAGTCCCACTTCCGGACGCTAGGTCCGATACGGTAGCTCGGGCATTGCTAAACGAATGCGTTCTTAGGTATGGAGCCATGAACGAACTAGTTTCCGACAATGCTACCACCTTTACGTCTCACGCTTTCGGTGAATTTTGCGACCTTTTGTCGATTCAACATCACAAAGCCATCCCATACCATTCAAAAGGTAATGGAGCAACGGAAAGGACCTTTAGAACCTTCCACCAGTTGACATCGAAATACGTTAACAAGGATCATACGGACTGGGATACTATCCTCCCAGCCCTCACCTTTTGTTATAACACCACCATTCATGACTCCACCGGAGAAACCCCTTTCTTTCTAATCAACGGGCGCGACCCGATTTTCAGCATCGACAACATCATCGACCCATCTCCGGGAGTCCTCACGGAGGCTAACACCGATGAAATCGACAACTTTCGCAAAGAGTTGGTACTCAACATTCGAGAAGCTTGGTCCCATGCAAAGGAGCAAGCTGACAAATCCAGATCACAATTTACAAAGGCGTATGATCAAAAGGCTAGACCTTCCGATATTGAGGTAGGCGACAGAGTTCTGTTCAAAAACTACAAATCCAAAAAGGGACTCTCAAAGAAATTAGTTCTCCCTTGGAGAGGTCAGTATAGAGTAGTTCAGGTCGAAAGACCCGAAGCACTAATTCAGGACATCTGCAACCCGGCAAAAGCACCCCAACGAGTACACTTGGATCAAATCAAGAAGTTCATCGAAATCTCCGGTCCAGCAGCAACAACACCTCGGGAGGAGTCCGAGATCGATCAAGAATGTCAGGTACCACCCCCTAAGGAATCAGTTAGCCAAGTTTCGCGTACGCAGGCGGAACCCCCTACCGAATTCGAAACTTTAGAAACCCCTGAAATCAACACCCCAAAAACTCCAGAAGACCAAACCACAGATCACGCTTTCGAACCACGTTATAACCTACGTAGAACTCGAATCCCAACTAAGCGTTTCGAAGAATAACCATCGAGCAGTTACAGTACGGTGGAATCACTTTTCTCCACACCCAGGACTGTACGATTTTTTTTTAACTGTATTTTTTTTTTTTTCCCTCTCCTTCCTCCACTAAACGTACGAGTCATAGTTACATCTTCCCTTCGGCTTTCCCCTTTCATCTTAGCGCTCTTTTGATGGTTCGCCGACCAGCTGATTCATCATCTATCTTCTTCGCTCCCATGAGTTGAAGCCCCGCCCCGATTGGTATAAAAGCCAAGCGGCGAGCACCTATATCTTCATTCTTGTATTTTCCTTCGCTCTTTCTCCTACCCTTGTCCCCCCCTCCCTATCATTTCCCGACGTGCTCTTTAGTTTCTTTACCCTCCTTACGCTTATTCCCATGTGTTTTCTTTATTAGAACCCTCGGCTAGCTTCTTCCATCACACCTTAGAAAAATAACAGTACTCCTCTTATTTTAGCTCTCGAACTTGTTCACCTCACGTCCTTCATGCATTCGCAACCATCCGGCTCTCGCCCCAACCACCGTCATCCTCGAGCCAATCGTTGGCCATTGGCACCTATGGTCCAGATCAACGCCACGGTCTGCGTTCTTAACGGAGCATACACCGCAAGAGTCATTGTGGACTCAACCCCGTATGAGTTCGACGACCCCGCTCTTGCACCCCTTCTTCACTTCACCGTCCTGGACGGGCACCTCCGCCCCAGTGGAGCCGAGCCTCGTGCAAGCGATTTCGGACCGAATGCCCACATCCCTGGCACCTTGCGAATCTTCTCGGCATCGACACACGCCTGGACCAGACGGCACGCGCCACTCCCGAACCTCCGCTGCGGTTGTAACCCGCACTATAATAACGCAAGTTGGTCCCACGCGGTATCACAGGTCTGTATGGCCAGGCAAATAAGCCAGGCCGTCGCCGAAAGAATTTGGGACGACCTCCCGATCGAGGGAATGGCATTCCCAAATCTAAATTGGAACTAAAAGAAACAGACGAAGTGTAGGCTGTGCATCCCTACCTTCCACGAGTTTCCCAAACTTTTTCACCAAGGTCCTTCCCTTTTCTCTAAAAACCACCACCAAATAGCCAATAGCCAAAAGCCAAAACGTATCAGCTTTCTTGAGGACCGTAGCTCCAAATTGAACTCTGTTACTTAACATTTTTTCAAAATTAAGGAAACACAACAGTGTGTTTCCTAGGACTGGATATGACAAGGTCGTCCCTATTAGTATCCAGTCTCTCCCTTATTTTTTCGAGCAACCCATAACACTAGCCCAAACCTCAACGAATCAAAAGTCAGCCCACAAAACCAATACTAAGTACCAATATTTTCAATATTCCTTCCAAATCCAAAAAGAATAAAAAGAATCAATAACAACAATCCAACAATAAGTTCGAAGACTTTCCAATAACCACCAACAACCGATAAGACACCTGTTTTCCTTTAGAGGACCAGGGTCGGTCCTCGCTAAGGAGGGAGGTGTAAGGGATATCGTAATCCCTTAGGTATTCCAAGATCTCACCGGACTTTGCACCCGGTGACGCATCATCATCATCCCATCCGGATAACTTCCGGGTCTCTGTCCAGGACAGGCAAGCCCACTCTCACATCCCATTCCCATTATTAAGCCTAACACGATTCTTCCAGATCTCCCGTCAACGTCTCACCGACCCAAGCACTCTCTCGCCATCAACCCACACTGTCAAAGACACCGCACCATATCCCATCCACATCACATTCTGGAACCGTCTCCAATCTCCAACACTATCTCACCCAGCTGCCCACACGATCCAGCCCGTTGCCTCTTGCCCCATCAACGTCACTCTCCATAACTGACTCCTATCCTCAAATACTCTCTCACCCCACAGTCCCATGAAGCACATTCCTTAAGCGCCCGATGCCCTTCCAGCCCTGAAGCCGCTGACTCCGCCCATCGAAGATCCAGTATAAATACCGTCCTTGTTATCATTCGAGACTTCTTCTTCCCATCCTTATTCTTACCCTAATAAACCTATCCAAACCACGAAAACCTCTACTAGAGATAGCCAATTAGCTGTGAACGAGAGATATTCTCTCCGCTAGAAGAATACTTTTCTGTCGCTTAAAGCATCCCACAGCACCCCCAAACGGGATACAGCGCTGAAAAATTTCAAACGTTCGCCGGGGAGCGCGTTTGCTATTTCAGTGCATTTTCAGAGGCACTTTTTTCAAAGTGCTATAACTTTTTATAGAGCGAATTAAAATAAATTCTGAGACCTAACTATCGTAGACGATAAGCTGTTTTATCGATTTTTTATGATTTTAAATTTTTAAAAATGCTTAATCGCTGAGATCATTCGAGAGTTTTCGAAAAAACACTCAAAATTGCTTGTTTTTGGACGAATTCCCTACGTTTTCAGAACTTTTTTGAATGAAAAAAAGTTTCTGGGCTATTTGAGTGATTATAAAATAAAGAAATCGTTACAGGAAACATAAAATCATTGATAAGACCCTAAAACCCGTCAAAGCAGTTTTTGATTGAAAAATAAGTGATACACGGCAAAAGCACTAGGGATCTCGACATATTGAGTAATTCAGTATAATAGAAGATGATATAGATTCAAAAAATCACACCTAGAACCTTCATTTCTTCTTTTTGAGAGTGAATGCAAAAATTGGAAAATGACATTTTTGAAAAAAACGGGTTTTTTTCAATGGGAAGTTGTTGAACTGCTTTGAAAATAGTTTATATGTTTCGAGAAATCTAGATCAACAATAAAATTAAGAAATTTCGGTTATAATACGCAAATATGACATGAATACTCGAATTGTGCAATTTCAGCGTTTTATCCCCCTAGTGTTAATGTTACGCGAATTTTTGGTATGATGTCAGTTATTCATGCCTTTTTTGTTTTTTTCATTCAAAAAAGTTCTGAAAACGTAGGGAATTCGTCCAAAAACAAGCAATTTTGAGTGTTTTTTCGAAAACTCTCGAATGATCTCAGCGATTAAGCATTTTTAAAAATTTAAAATCATAAAAAATCGATAAAACAGCTTATCGTCTACGATAGTTAGGTCTCAGAATTTATTTTAATTCGCTCTATAAAAAGTTATAGCACTTTGAAAAAAGTGCCTCTGAAAATGCACTGAAATAGCAAACGCGCTCCCCGGCGAACGTTTGAAATTTTTCAGCGCTGTATCCCGTTTGGGGGTGCTGTGCATCCGTTTGCGCTTTTGTAACACTGCACAAATGGTCATGGGCTGACCTTGAAGAACCACTCTTCGATTTTTAGGACAATTTTCACAAAATATGTCAAATTCTTGGTTTCTTATCTCACTATCAGAAAAAAAACATTTTGAAAAATATGTATTTTTTCTTTAATGCAATTAAATTTCGCACTTGCCTAAATTAAACGCTATCAGTTTTTTCTCTGAAGTTCAAAAGTATATTTAAAAAGAAACAAACCTATAATTGCATTGATCTTCAACAATCGGAGGCCACATTTTCGTCGAAAAATGCCTGAAAATAGGCGTCGGAAGGCGAAAAGAAGAGTGAGAGAAAGAATGAAAGGCCTGGGCAGCGAGGGCCTATCGATTGTGACGGGCCTATGGAGGAGAGAGAGAGAACACGTAACGCGGAGACGCAGAGATAGGTCGACCAGGCAGTGAGGCGGCGCAAGAAGAGAGTGTTAGGCTGGTGGAGACGCAGAGATAGGCAATGTGTCGTCCGATTTCGTTTCTCTATCGAAAAAGAAGAAAAAAGAAGAGAAAAAAGACAGCTTTTGAGGAGAGAAACCGATTCGAAGAGGAGTAAGTGCAGGTGATTGATAGACGCCACGTCACGGAAAACCGATGTATTACATATAAAAATGAAGAGAAGAAGAAGATGGATAAATGAAGAAGGCGACGACGTCTTCTGAAAAATTGAGGCTTTCAAGGAAATCTGTCTTCTTTCTCTTCGATGCGTTCTCGTTTTTCATGCCTTTTTCTCTTTTTTCTTTCGAACGAATCATTTTTCGATTCTTCTTCTTCTTCTTTTTGTCGTCCGTACACCGGTACTTCCCTTGTCTTTCTTATCAGTATACAAGTGAGAAACACGTCGGTTTCGTTGAATATGCAACACTCAGAAAATGAGATAAGACGGCTCAATGTGCACTTTGTTCTTGGAAAGTTTCGAAGATGCAGACAGAAGATAAACTGTCTTTTTGACGGTTTACGATCGAAACGAATTGTAAAACGTAATGAAAAGTGCGGGGGAGAAGCGAAGAGGCCTTTTGCAGGGCCTAAATCAAATACTTTGATGAAACGCCTAAATGAGTTTCTTGATTTTAAGGCATTAATGAAATGCCTAAACGAAAAGATCAACACACAAAAAATGCACTTTGATGCGGGGTTGAAAGGAAGAGGAAATCATTAATGATACATAAAAATTGAAATGATAGATACTGTAACCTCTGGAAGGCCTAAACGTGGGTCTGTGGAGCTCGATTGATATCTTTATTATCTCTTTAAAGTTTGACAAACGAAGTTCAAGAAATATTAGTTCAAAACCGAATAGCGTGCATATTTTTCTCCCAGAAATTCAAAGATATTCCGATGCCTTATGTGAAGTTTGTTCATTCAGGAATGGTTTCTATCTGATCTTCGAAAGAGCTCCATCCGTTTGAACGTACGGGAGTACTGTAGCTTGTATGTATTATCAGTTCACGGAACACTGCCGGTCCTGTTTAAAGATGCAACTTTCGCAGAGTCTTTCCGCGGAGTCTCGAAAATCGTACTTTGTAGCTCTTTTTACAAGCCTAGTTACGATTTTTGAAATTTGTTGTGCTATCAGATAGACTTCGAGCAAAAAAGAAGAGTATTCTAACGGAATTCGGCTGAATTTTTCTCGATTAAAAGTTGGAGATTATGAAAACTTCACAATATATCTGAATGATTATACGGTTTTGCAGATGTTTACCAGATCAAGATCATATCAACAACAGACTGAAGATTCGATTGCGAGTGTCAAATAGTTATCTTATCTCGTCTCCCTCCTCCATTAAAATGGAATCAAAAAACAAAATATGTCTGTGTTTTATGAAAGTGTGATTTATAGTCCCTTTAGATGATTCATTCGCAAGTTTACCGCGCGGTATCCGGACGGCGAGCACAAAATTGGTCACAGAATGACGATGAATCTCTTCGGAAAGAGACTGTTTGCTCTGAAAGTTCAAGGAACCTGCTTCATTCGCAGTTTGTAGTCCAACAGTTGTTTCTTGATCGTCTCTCCGAAGGGCAAGAGCACTTGTTGTTTCGATGGAATCACAAATAAAAATGGGTGCGGAAAGAGATTTTGTTTGTTAAAAGTTGCAAATATGTCAACAAAATGTTTACAGAAGAAAGGGGTAATCTGTTAGGAAAATGAGCAGAAAGTACGGGTAAATGTCAAGGAAGATCAGAAGAATAGAGAGTGTTTCATGATTTGTGCATTGTTTTTTCGGTAAATAATCAAGCGACCGGTTCTGTTTGTGTTCGGAAAATTGTGGCTTTTGAAAATTTCGGATTACTGTAGAGGCATTTTGAAAGCTACGAAATCGCTTGTTTTTGTAGTAAGCCAGTTTCCTGAAAGATTTCACCAAAAAGTGTTGCGGTCCACTCAAAAACTGCTCCTTAACCTGGGAAATCAGGGTTACACCAAACTCTAATAAACTGCAAAAATGAAATTCTCACTTTTCATCGTATCGAACTTTCGAAAGATTGAAAGTTTTTGAGTCAAAAGCTCAATGTTGACTATTACACCAATTATACCAATATCTAGTGTCATAGACATTGCAGCTCTATTCTCTCTTCCCCCACTAGTTTGTTTTCAAGGTGTTCACGTGTCCACTTGTAAACAATAAATGAGAGCATGGAGCACTCAAAAAAGCATTACAATTGTACTACACGCAACTGGAAAATCAACTAAATAGATACGAGTCTCTGGGTGTCCACTCACTTATCCTCCAAATGCCAAAACAACTATTCACACAAACATTGACATAATGGGAGGGCGAGTATATTATAAAAGAGAACTTTCAATGAAAGAGAATACTTTGATTTCCATACTGTCATGACTACTCGGCTCTTTTTGATTCTTTTGCTCTTGGCTTCTCCTGTTGTTTTTGGATGTTTTGGTCCTTCTTGTACCAAAATTATTTATTCAAGACCATGTATTCAACCGATGTGTGTTCCGAGATGTACCACTGTGACATGTTTCAGAAAGGTCAGTTTTTGGAAGATTAGAAAAATATAAATTCACTGATTTCAGTATTTCCTTCTCCCTCCACCACCGCCACCAGTAAGATTCAAGATTTTTTCTTAAAATTAAAATGTTGTACTCATTTTCAGATTATTATCCGAACAGTACCAGTACAACGTTCTTGTTGCACATTGACCAGTAAGTTAGAGAGCTTTCAAATTTCAGAATATTGTGATTCCGAATCGAATTAATTTCAGACTTCTCCTGCTGTCGAACATTCTACGGAAAGAAGTAAACATTTCATGTTCAAACAAAAACTATTTGTAAATTTGTCATTCAATTCGAAAAATAAACTATTTTATTAGAAACGTTATCAAATATACAAAAATGAATCGTTGAATGTTGAATTCGTTCTTCAGTTGGATGTAGCTTCAGCGACAGTTTCAGAAGCAGCGGTAGCATGACGACGATAACGGTATCCGCAGCAGGAGAAGTCTAAAAAAGTAAAATAGCTGTCAATACTCAGAGTAGATTTCACTTACTGTTATTGTTGCAACATGAAGAATATCCAAAGTTGTTTGGACAGTAGCTGCATCTTGGAGCACAACTGTTACCGTAACATGGATTACATGAGCATCCATTGTTGTTATTTGGAACACTGACAACAGTAACTTGTGGTCCACAATTGTTGCCATTGCATCCACAGTTATTTCCAAAACATCCACCTCCACAACCACCTCCAAAGCATTGAGCAGATGCTCCAGCGACGAGGACAAGAAGAGCAATGAGGGAGATGGAGTGCATGATTGGAAAATGAGGCAGATGGATGCTTTCTAAACTTTAAAAATTCTTCTTTTATAGTCCTCTATCAATTCCAGTTTTCGCTCAGGGATACTGTAATCAACGGAAACGGGCGGAGCTTGACACAAGCGGAGCATTGAGCACACTCCATTGAAAGTCACAAAATACGACCAGGACGTGCTCATTTCTGTGACCATGAATTCACACGGCTCACACTCGGAACTGGATGTTCTTGAGAAAGCAAGTTTTCATGAAACGTGAATTGAAGCGGCATTCCACGTATATGGATTAAGTTATGTGTTTTAAGTTTACTTGATAAGGTGGGTTCAATGGAACTGGTTCTCCAATTCACATGCTTCTTTGTTGATTGTGAATTTTCCTAGATGCACTCGTCTTTTCCCCCCAACTGCAGTTGTTGAAACTCAGAGAATAATAAGTTTGAATGTCCTTCTCTTCATGTTTCGTACTTTTCATTTACAGTAGTTGTAAATATAAACCTTCACTTTGATGTCTTTCTTAATTCCTCACAGCTGTCATTCTACAACCAGTCGGTGCCACAAACCTCAAAAGAACTTGCTGGTCACTTCAATTGTTCGCGGTGATCAGTACTTAAATGAACTCACTAGGGAATGTTGTGAGTGGGGTATGGAGTTATGTCAAGTGACCTATATCATTGGAAAGCTGAGAACACGTCATTTATTTATCTGTTTTCCGTTTTTGCTGAGGACCCTCCCAGTTCGAGAAATTTAGGTCTGAAATTTTGAGGATATTTTCCCCGTGAACTCGCGGTCACAGTTGATTTTTGGAGATTTTCGGCAGATTCAGTTCACGTGAAGTTTCAAAATATAATAAAAGTGAAAACCTTAAAAAATCAGCGGTCGAATGGTTCAGTGGTAGAGTTCGGGAATAGTAATCAGAGGGTCTGGGGCTCGATATCCTCTACTCGAATTATTTTTTTATTTTTTGTAAAGCTTATAACTGGCTCCAAGAGCAATCTGGGTCACTTTTTTCGGGGTTCTCTGATCTTTAGTGCATCTGATTCAGGCCTTTTTCAAAAAATTTTTTTTTGAATTTTTCAAGACTTTATATGATCATCTATAGGCAAAAATTTTTACAATTTTTTTCTGGTCAAAAATGTGAAAGTTGCCTATGTGAGGCTAAAGATCAGAGAACCCCGAAAAAAGTGACCCAGATTGCTCTTGGAGCCAGTTATAAGCTTTACAAAAAATAAAAAAATAATTCGAGTAGAGGATATCGAGCCCCAGACCCTCTGATTACTATTCCCGAACTCTACCACTGAACCATTCGACCGCTGATTTTTTAAGGTTTTCACTTTTATTATATTTTGAAACTTCACGTGAACTGAATCTGCCGAAAATCTCCAAAAATCAACTGTGACCGCGAGTTCACGGGGAAAATATCCTCAAAATTTCAGACCTAAATTTCTCGAACTGGGAGGGTCCTCAGCAAAAACGGAAAACAGATAAATAAATGACGTGTTCTCAGCTTTCCAATGATATAGGTCACTTGCTATAACTCCATACCCCACTCACAACATTCCCTAGTCAGAAGAAATTCATAATTTTCTTACTCGAATGCCGGTTTTTATTGGATAAATTTTTTTTCAATTTTCTGTGTTGAAATTTTTATTATATAAAACACAAATAAGAATTCTGAAAATGAACTGTCGAAATATTCCAATCAGAACATGAATGCCGTCAATAAAATCCCACACCTAGAAATGCATTAGGAATTTTTTTGAATCGAGATTTTTCTAAACCTGTTATTTCTGAATGAATGTGTCAGTGATAACTTCAGATTCTCGTCATAAGTTATTGGCTTTACATCATAATATAGGTTCAAATGAAATATTTCAAAAGCCGCGATAGAAGAAATGAGACTCGTCCCACCTCAAGGCATCTCCCTGTGCCTTGATAGATTGTACGCGAATTACAGAATTTGTAAACTTGTAATAATTCATTAGGCAATAATCTATGATTCGTATATACAAAAACAAGTTAATCAATCGAGAGAGATTTACTCTTGGGTTGGAGCGGCTGTAGTAGCCTCTTCGGTGGTCTCCACGGCGGTGTTGTGACGACGGAAACGGAATCCACAGCAGGAGAAATCTAAATTAAGGAAAATAAATGGATGGTCGGACAAGAAGAAGAGTAGAAAACTTACTGTTCTGGTTACAGCATGATGGTTGTTGGATGAAGATTGGTTGTGGTGGGCAGCTGTTGCAAACTGGTGGGCAGATTGGTCCGGAGCATGGGTTGCATGAGCATCCATTGTTGTTATTTGGGACCTGGACTACAGTAACCTGTGGTCCGCAGTTGTTTCCAGAACATCCACAATTATTTCCAGAACATCCACAGTTTCCTCCGAAACATGGTGGTGGTGGAAGGAAGATTGGTCCTCCACACCCACCTCCGAAGCATTGAGCAGAAGCTCCGGCGAGGAGGACAAGAAGAGCAAGAAGAGTAGTAGATTGCATGATTAAACTGTGGAATCAGCCAATGTGTGGATGGTAAAAACGTGAAAGTATTCTCTTTTATACCGCTTCATGCCGCCTGGGGACAGGTCTGTTTATCAGCAGAAAAGTAGGCGGAGACAGAGGAATGCCGCTTGAGTTCCGCGAGCATCTTTGCCGGCGGAATCTCAAAGTTTGTGCGTCGCGCTACAATATACACTGATTTAAGTTCAGTTCCAAATGTTAGAATCTTGACGGAAAGCACTCGAAGATTTGTTGGAAGAAGAATGACAAAATTGGAGTTGATTATGGTGAAGACCCTTGTGAGAGAAAGGAAATTTCATTTAGTTTTAAATCGAAACGAGTTTCGAAAGCTTCAAAAAATTTTAATTTGAAAAAAGTTTAACTTCGAGCAAACTAGAACTGTTTCCACTTTCCTGAACGTTGTATTTGAAGGTAGCGTCTTGATATGATTTTCAGCTGAAAAGGATGGGATAAAACATTTCGGAAAGAAGGAAAAGAATTTAGATGCATACTAAAACTCATGTTTCTAAAACGTAGCTTATTGGTTCAGAAAAAGAATTTCTGTAACGGAAGATGTTTTTGCTTGTTTCTTCTAAATAAATTGTGTTTTTTGCAATCAAAATATTCTAACTCTTAACAACCCATCACACCACAGAAAAACGTTTTAGATTCTTTTTGATAAGAATGTATCTTGTCTCTTCGTCGCCCATCGTATAATTGCTTTTCATATTTCCCAAGCGATCTGAGTTCCAATTACAATCGAAATGTATGTCTCCTTTTATACCGACAGCTTTGTGATATATATCTTCGTCGTGAGAAGAAAGTCCGTTTTGTAGATTTTTTTCAAAATGAATTCAAACAAATATATTGAAGTTAGGACAAATTTATTAAGCTAATCAATTATGTTCTATATGTACAAAAACCGAGAAACAATTATAGAATAGCGAAATCACTCTTGAGTTGGAGCAGCAGTAGTAGTCTCTTCGGTGGCCTCCACAGCTGTGTTGTGACGACGGAAACGGAATGGACAGCAGGAGAAGTCTGAAAAATATATCAGATAGAAGTGATTTCTTTTAGTTTGAAAAGTTACTGTTTTGGTTGCAGCATGGAGACTGTTGAATAATGATTGGTGCTGGTGGTGGGCAGCTGTTGCACATTGGAGCACAAATTGGTCCGGAGCATGGGTTGCATGAGCATCCATTGTTGTTATTTGGAACCTGGACTACAGTAACCTGTGGTCCACAGTTGTTTCCAGAACATCCACAATTATTTCCAGAACATCCACAGTTTCCTCCGAAACATGGTGGTGGTGGAAGGAAGATTGGTCCTCCACAGCCACCTCCAAAACATTGAGCAGAAGCTCCAGCGACGAGGACAAGAAGAGCAAGAAGAGTAGTAGATTGCATGATTGGTGGATGAACTGAAGAGTGGATGATGGAAAACTGAGAACTTTCATCCATTTTATACTCTCGATTGTTTCATGTTCTATGCCCATCCTGTTCCCACTAATCATCCGGTAAGGCGGAAGGTTCTCAGCAAACTCGGATGACTCATTTGGCGCCGATCGGAAACGAACACCGTTGTGCAAAGTCACAAATTCTCGAGAGAGAGAGAGAGAGATAGTCAAAAACTCAGGGAAGCTGAAGGTCTTGATGTCTAGAGCAGTAAGCAATCAACGACCATATCCATCCGCCTCTTGACAAGAAAAACCGGAGATAAAGGTTGTTGGCACACAATCACATCTTGTCTGACTAAAAAAACAACTCGGATTCGCTCTTTATAAATCAGCAATTTTGTGAGAATTGGTGAGGATGGTCGAGTTTTCATAGGCCTCCTTCACGTGTAGATCACAATTAGGAGTCTTTTTTGACAGTTGGGGAAGCCAACATTTTTTTTAACCAGCTCTTTTTCAACTTAGGCCAAAATCGATTTTTCCAACTGTCGTTTGAATTTCAAGCTATCTGATGATAAATGTAATCAACAGCCGACTCCTGATTATTAGTTTACTACTTAAAAATAATTCTTCTCAAGAAAATTCAAACAGCTGGAAGAAAACCATAGTTACAGTACTCTTGACAGAACTTTTTCTCCAGTTTCAATTTCAAGAAACCAGTTCGATAGAATATTTCATGTTCTTTTGATATTGCAAATGTTTGAGTGTTCCCATCGAAAAAAAAGTGTGTTTATGTCCGCGTATCCACTCAATGATTGCTCTCAAAAGATCAAGGAAGATACATATTTTATTGCGTGGGTCTTTCCGTTTCTTGTTTGAACTACCTTTAGAAAAGAATAGTTTCAGTGATGAGTGGATTTGAGAAGGTAACAATTTTATTAAAATAAGATCTGTAGTAATAGTTATTATTAAAAAATATAATAGAATTTCTGCGAGTATCATATATACATACAATTGAATTTTTAAAAAGTTCCTAATTCAGAGAGATCATTTAGTTTTCTTTTGGTTCCTCAGTTGGAGCAGCAGTGGTGGTTTCCTCTTGGGAACGTTTGCTGAAGAGACGCTTACGGAAAAGAGATCCACAGCATGAGTAGTCTGAAAATTGGAGATTTTTGAGATGGGAATGTCAGGTGGAAACTAACTGTTTGGAGCGCAGCAGGAGACAGATCCGAAGAGGATTGGAGCTGGTGGTGGTGGTGGAATGAAGACTGGTGGTGGAGCACAAGCTGGTCCGAAGCATGGTGGTGGGCAAGCTGGTCCGAAGCATGGAGATGGAGCATTGAAGATGATTTGTGGTGGTGGTGGACAGGCGATTCCAACACATGGTGGTGGTGGGCATGGGAATGAAAGACATGGTGGTGGTGGTGGTGGAGCAGCAATCACGATTGGTGGTGGTGGAGCACATGCGACTCCGACACATGGTGGTGGTGGGCATGGGAAGTTGAGGCATGGTGGTGGTGGTGGAGCAACGAAGATCTGAAAATATTGGAAAAGTTATATCCAAATGAATAGAGATTTGAACTGGATGTATTCAAGATCTTCACTTACCGGTGCTGGTGGTGGGCAATCAAAACATGGTGGTGGACCACAGGCGATTCCAACACATGGAGGTGGTGGTGGTGGTCCGGCGATCACGAACTGAAAACATAAAATCTCATGAATTATTTCTGGAAAAAAAATTACCGATGGTGGTGGTGGAGCACATCCGATTCCGAAGCATGGTGGTGGTGGAAGGAAAAATGGTTGAGCAATGGAAGAAGAAATGAGAAGAAGAGACGAGAAGACTGTGAAAGTCCACATTGTTTCTTGTGAATGAATGATTCCGTTTTTTCCAGCATTTCCCTTTAATACTATCTGTTTATCTGGTGAGAGAGTGTATTCCGGAAGGAGACGCAGAGAGGTGTCAACAAGTTATCAGTGTGGACGGGCGGAGCATGCATGTCGTACAGGATGTCCTCTCAAGAAATCTCTCATCTTTTGGTTCTCCGTAGTGATAATTGGCCACTTGAGTAGGCACTTTTTGTGCCGGCTGTCAACATATAATTTCTATTGCACGTCACACATTGTTTGACAGTTTCAGAGTTTTAGATTATCAACAGAATTCTGCAGAAATATAGACAAGAACTAGTTGCTGCTCTACAATAACTTTCAGAGAAATATTTTTCATGAAAAAAAGAAGTTCCTGATGACTCAAGGCATTTATAACAATTTTTAAAGTCTGAAATTAAAAGAAAAATATAATTAGGACTCCTAATTTAGGAGGTGAATGACAGTGTTGGCTTAAAGTAACAGTTTTGAATAACCGATAACGGTTTCGTTCATTCCAAGATACATCCTTTCAAAAACGGAATCTTCAAAACTCTATTCAACGTTCAATGAAACTGGAAGTACCGTACCCATCCACATTAAACACGAGTCATTTACTTTTAATTCTTGAATCTTTTTACAAATAAAAATTGAGCAACTGCAATCAGACACTGATTTGTTTATCGGCTTGTCGCGCTCTCCTGTTTGTATTTTCGCTGGAATTGTGTGTACCGCCCGCAATCTTCCTCTCATTACGCCCCATTCAAAGTTCAGCGCCATCACGCATCTTGTTTTTCTCACACGTGTGCACACAGGAAATACGAGAAAACCAATTAGAAAGAGTTTTCTTAGAGGGAGATTTTTGGGGAAAGGAAATTGCACATTTATTTTGTAGAAACCACGTCACTTCAAAAACAAAGTTTATTCAGATTTCGTACAAGACAAAATAAACAACACAACTTTGAAAAATGCAATCATCCAGAAAACACCGTTTATTGATGCACTCGAGACATCAGAATACAAATAGTAGAAGGGAATTGAAACAAGTGACAATCATAATTAAAAGTGGGAACATTGAGATGTTTATGCTTTTTTGGCAGCGGCTGGCTCCTCTTTCTTGACTTCCTTCTTCTTTTTTGGTTTCAAAGCGGACTTCAAAACTGTTTGAAGCTCGGCATCCTTAACAGAAAGTTCGGATTGGTATGTGTCGGAGTCGAATGGAAGTCCGGCAATCTTGAGGAGACCATTTGGCATGACAAGCACTGTAGCCTTGAATTGAGCAACAAGCTCTCCTTCCTTTTCATACAGCACCTGAAAAAAAAATACCCTGCTCTTCTGATCGTGTATTTCAAGTTAACATACTGGGTATGGGGTAAGGAGTCCGTATTTCTCGCATTCGACAACTCCCATCTTGGCCTTCACTTCTTCCTCAAAACCGCGGAGGGAGAATGGCATTGGTCCGTGCTGAAATTTCACGTTTAAATACTATTGAATACTTTCTCGAATAACAAACCTGCTTGTTGACATCTGAGAAGAACACACGAGAAGCCTTCATCTTGAGTTGATAAGTAACTGCCTCGTTCTTCTTGTAGACAGTAGTGCGAGTATCCATATCCTTTGGCTGCCCTTTTCCAGTAGAGAAGAGAATATCAATGGCGTATGCCTCATGCTTATCGATCTTGATCTTCTCAACTTCTCCCTTCTGCTTCTCTCCAGAGTTCTGGATAATCTTCTTCTCTCCATCGATTTCATTTCTCTCGAGTTGGTGTGAGAGCATATTCTCGATTGGAGTGAGTCCGAATTCGGCAGCGGTCTTGTCAATGTTCTTGGTGATGTCACTATTCACGGTTTCTGGTCTGAGGGAACGGATAGCAATTTCAAGAGCATCATAGGTTCCACGAAGGAGATCGGCAACCTTTCCAGTGACTTTGTTGTCTTTTGATGCTCCAACAACAACTGTGTGGGCAGCAGTGGCAATGAGACCGTCGATATGTGTTCCGAGATCGATTTTAACAACCTGTCCGTTCTTCAATACTACTGGAGCTTCGGACCGAAGAGGAGTGTAGTGGCAGATGCAGTTGTCAACAGAAATGCAAGTTGGCATAGAAATTCCCTGAAAGAATACTTTTTCAAAATTGAAATTTACAAAAAAATTTCTACCTTGGTGAAGTTCTTTTCCTTCTTGTACAGCTTTCCAGTTTTCTCGAGGATCAACTTATCTCCGAGATCGCAAAGGTCTCCGACGACGGCTCCTTCCTTGATATTGGCAATCACCTCCTACAATATAAATTATTTTCCATAAATAATTCTACAGTACCTTGAGGACAGCATTGGTGATTTCGGCAGCAACTTGGTACTTGGTGACGACGGCGTCGTTTGACAAAGAATAGTCTTCATGGTTGTGGCTGTCGTCGCTAGAGCAGCTGCTTTCGCTATCCTTTCTCACCATTTTGTTTGATGTATCTGCAATTAATTTTGAATATCTAAAAAGTTGAATACAAAATGTTTTTAAAAAATCCAAAACGCTGAAAGACTTTGAAAATATGAATATCAACAAAGTTGTAATCCCAAAAATTGAATTTTTTGTTTATTATTTAAATAGAAAATTTGGTTTTTGAACAAAAGTTTTAAACCTGTTTATCGAATTCATAGAATAGGTTTAAACCATAATTTCAGTTTTCTAACAGTTTCTAAAAAAGAGAAGTAGGAAAAAGGGAAAATTCTGCTAAAATATTCAAACTGGCTTAAAGGCGCATGCCGTTTTATGTTACTTCGTGTTGAGACCCATGCAGCAGAGCGCGTTTGAAAGAGGGGAGCGGCGGCCACGCTAGTGTCCTCGGCGCGTCAGCTGATTGTTTGAATAGAGAAAAGAGTGTATGTGTTTGAAACTGTGTGTATGCGTGTGTGGAAAACGCGTATAGAAAACGATCCGGAGTTGATTTTGGGAATACATTTTTCAGCTTATAGGAATACGCCTTAATTTCTGATAACTTATCGGAACTTCTGAAATCTGAATTCGTTTAGTTCTATTTAAATTTAGATTAACTTCTGCAATTGATTAGATTAAATGGAGGACTATGACACCATTACTCGGATATGAAAAAGATATCAAATATATGCTTTCACAGAATAAAATGATTTTACTCTAAAAAAAACAACATGACATCTTGGCAACAAAAAGATATGACAGAACAGAAATATGACAGAAGTTATGACGAAGGTGTTAGAACTATTGTGGGGGAAAAGAAGCTGAATAAATGGTAATGAATCATTTTTTCTGTTTTGCCAGAATGTTTTGGAAGATTTTCAACAATTCAACAGACTCAACAGCCGGCTGTGAGGGTGGAACAAACAATGGAAAAAGCGGAGATGGACCGCCGAAAACGGGAAAATGAAGAGTGTTGTTGGCAACAAGAGACTGACAAAGTGCCAGTTGGAATGGATTCAAAGCAACTGGAACAGAAATCGCTGGGGGTTGTTGAGAGAACGATGAACTGAGAATTTGATTGATGGACAGTGGAGACGATGTATCAGAAGACGTACTGGAAGCACGTGATTCGATAAGTGATGGCTGCAATGAAGTAAAGTTTAAAAATAGTTTTGAGAAAAAAATGATATGTTAGAAACTGGTCTCTCAGTTTCAAATTGATTGAAAAACTACAAAAACTGTAAACCTTACAGTAGAATCGTTCTCCTCTTCTTCCAAGACTCTTCTCAAAACCGTATCCGCAATATCTTCTACCATTTTTCTTTTTTCACCATCGATGTCAATGATAACTGCGACAAGTTCTGCAAGAAGAAACTGAAGAGAATACATTTATTTTCCCAAAATCTTACCGTCCTTTCGGAGGCCACTCATCGTGGAAGTGACTCGGTTTGACGGAGAAAATCGCTTCCTTATCTAGTCACTCCTCGCCTTTCGCTTTTCGTCGAAAGCATTCTGAACAACAAACCGTCTTCCTCTCACTATTTCTCCCTATACCGTACCAGAACACTCAAGGGTACTGAATTGACAAGGTCGAAAGAAAGATAGATAGATACTATGTGACCGGTTTTGTCACGCACCGAATTAATTATCGCATTGGCTCATCTGAGAGCTTGTTTACTTCAAAATCAAGAATTTGAATATGTACATTTCGATCAAGATAATAAATTGAGGTCGTAAGACCCAAAAAGATTGAAAATCTCGTTTCTTCGCAACCTTGGTTCTTCTTAAAACAAAGAACCGAACCTGAAAGAAAAACTAAAAATATTTACAGGTTCTCCCAATAAAAAGAATGGCAGTGGTCACATGATAATCTGGGATAATGAATTCTAAATTCTGAAATGTAACACTCGTATTTTAGCTGTTTTAAACCATGAGCATTCTTCCATTGAAGCCTGAAAATTGAAGTTTCCAAATCTACCTCCACCGGACAGTAAATATTTTTCATATCTCATTTAATTTTTTGTTATTTTCCACGCATTTGATACAGTAGTCAGAGTAATCGGAACGACTCAGATGGGATTAGACACTAGGAAGGATTCGGATCTCATGTACGGATTTAGTGAATATTGTGAGATTCAAAATTTTTGGATAATCCATGAGGGGAGTCACTCCTACTGATTGCCAAAATATAAGATGATCATTCTCTTATTTTGAAATCTTTGGATGCGTGTGCTACTCATATTCTTTCTTCTTCTTTCGAAACAATGTTTGGCAGTGAAGGTTAGTTATTAGAAGAATCACTAGGGAATATTAAACATGTTCAGGTGAAAGTGGCTCATATCGGAGCAGTCGGTGCTATGAAAAACTCGGAGAAGATATTGCAACTCTCAAAAGAACAACTGATTCAGGAAGGTGTTCTTGGCGATGATTTTCAGATTGAGTAGGAGACATTTTATGTTTTATTCATGTTTAAACTACGAAGTTCTCAGAATTCTGAATCAAATGGGGTGTGGTGAATCGTATGAAGGAGTTGCTGTCGGTGCAGATATGTATCATGTTCAAGGTGTTCGTGCTTTCATTGGACCGTATTGTAATGCTGAGTTGGATGCTGTCGCTAAAATGGCAACATTCTGGAACATTCCTATTGTTGGATACATGGCTTCGTCGAATAGTTTTGCTGATAAATCGGTGTTCAAAACGCTGGCAAGAGTCTCTCTGAGAACTACAAATTCGTTGGCGGAAGCAGCGGCTGCATTGATAAAACATTACGGATGGAATAAAGTAGCAATTGCAACTAATACAGGAGCAGTTGCATTCGAAAGAGTTCAATCTTTCGAAGAAGTTTTTCATCAGAGAGGAATCAATGTTGTTCGGAAAATCATGTTGGACGAGTATACGAATGCAAAGGCTATCATGAACAGTGGACTGCTTCAGGAGCTCGAAAATAGTGCGAGAAGTAGGTTATCAATGAAATTTTATTCCTTATGATCCTCATTTCAGTTGTTGTTTGTGCTTTCTCATCTACACGAGATATGACAAAGGAATTCATGCAAGCAGTCACTTTATCTGGAATGAATAATGCCAATTATGCATGGATCCTTCCTTGGCTTCAGATCGAAACTAAAGATAATGCACCATGGCTTGGAGATGATGGAGAATATCAACAGAATGTGAAGGATCACTTTGCAAATGCTTTCTTGGTGAGTGAAAATTTTAGTTTCAGGTTGAAAAGTGTTTGTTTAGATTGATGATGTGAATGGATTTGATAATACCTTGGTGACTCCATTCAAAGAAAGATTGGAATCAAACGGATATTCAACTGATGATCTAGAAATGGTGAGTGATTCTCTTTGAATAGGGTCTTTATTGTTCCGATTTTCAGAAAAATATCTATGGATATATCCATCTCTATGACGCTCTGAGACTTTATGCCCTGGCTGTTCGTGCAACAATGAATGAGACTGGAGATGAAAATTCGTATTTGAATGGAAAAGAAGTCTGGAATCATATGAGAAGAATCAGTTTCCCTGGACTTGTATCAAATGCAGGCGTCACTTCTGGAACTGTTATGATGGATGATATTGCAGAAAGAGCACCTGTTTATGCCGCATTCTATGTACCACCAAACAGTGATAACGTGAGAAAAGTGTGTGAGTTGGAGCCCGTTCTCCTTACAAATTGTGATGGAACAAAAACTGGAAACGGATGTTATGAACTGCAAATTACTGATCTCTCTACCGGATTTTGGCCATCAGTTGATGGAACCCTTCCTCCAGATGAGCCAGTTTGCGGCTATCGGAATGAGAAATGTGATTATACGACACTAATTATTGGAGGAAGTGTCATCTTGGTAATTATTCTTCTAATTATTGCTGGATTCTTCGTTTCCCGAGTATGTGAAAATCGTGCACTTGCTAACACCCCATGGCGTATCTGGCGTGACGATTTCCGGGTGATTCAAGAAGATGAAATGAAATCAATGCTCTCAATCGGATCATCCAAAACTAAAATGTCAAATATGAGCATGTTTGTGAAACATCATGCAGTCGTTGGAACGAATACTCACGCATCATTCCATTTATATCCACAAAGAAGACCAATTGTATTCAATCGACAGGATTTACAGCTCTTGAATCAAATGAAACAGGCGGTGCATGACAATTTGAACCCGTTCCTTGGAATGTCGTTCAATGAAAAAGAAGAAATGGTTGTTCTCTGGAAATTCTGTTCAAGAGGAACTGTTCAAGATATGATTTACAATCAGGAAGTAACTCTTGACTCCAAGTTTCATGGAGCCTTTATTCGGGATATCACTCTGGGATTGGAGTATTTGCATTCTTCAATTATCGGATACCATGGATCGCTCACTCCATGGTCATGTCTTATTGACAGAAATTGGATGATCAAATTGACCGATTTCGGAATAGCAAATCCATTGGAACGGTGGGAAAAGTTGGGATTGATATCGACTGAGACACTGAAAGAAGGAGATGACAAGAGTGGATCAGCACAGAGAACAAGTATTCTGTATCAACCACCTGAAATGTTAAAGAATCGAGAATCGAATCGGATGAGAAGAATGGATCAATCGTGGGTAAAACAATCACAAGCAAGAAGGCAGATGGCAGATATTTATGCATTCGGAATGGTCATGCATGAGATTCTTTTCTGTGCTCTTCCCTTCCCAAATGGAACAAATGTTTCGGAAGTTATGGATTACATTCGAGATGGAACCAAATCATTCCGTCCGACAATTCATGATCGATCACAGATTCATCCAGATCTTGTGGCTCTTCTGTTGGATTGTTGGAATGAAAATCCAGAAGTTCGTCCATCGATTCGGCGTGTCAGATTGAATACAGAGAACTATCTGAAAGTGTTCGTTGATAAATTGTACCTCTTGGTAAATACTATTCTCTCAAACTTTCAGAAAAGGATCTCTCGTCGATCAAATGATGAGAATGATGGAACAGTATGCAAACAATCTTGAGAAGTTGGTAGCTGAGAGAACAGGAATGTTAGAGGAAGCTAATGTGAGAGCTGATAAACTTTTGAGTCAACTTCTTCCGAAATACGTGGCAAATGAGTTGAAAATGGGACGATCTGTACCTCCGAAGACATTCAATATGGCTACTGTCATGTTCAGGTAAACTTATTCTTATGGATATTGATGTACATAGTTATTTCAGTGATATCGTTGGATTCACCACAATCTGTTCATCTTCATCTCCTCTAGAAGTTGTCAGTATGCTGAATAACATCTATAGCAAATTTGATGATGCAATCAACAAACACTCTGCTTATAAGGTACAACTCTTTCCAATTTCAATTGTTCGTCTAGTTTATTTATTTCAGGTCGAAACCATCGGTGACGCCTACATGATTGTCTCTGGAATCCCTGAAGAAAACGGAAATGAGCACATTCGGAACATTTGTAACACTGCTCTTGAACTCATGCTCCTTCTGAAAACCTATGAAATTCCACATCGTCGAAGCGTGAAACTCCGTATCCGTCTTGGTATTCATACTGGAACAGTTGCCGCTGGAGTTGTCGGGCTCACTGCACCTCGTTATTGTCTTTTTGGAGATACTGTAAATGTGGCATCTCGAATGGAATCAACGAGTGAACCAGAGAAGATTCAAATGAGTCAAGAGGCTCGTGACTTCTGTATTCGCTACTATCAAGAATTCCAAATTATTCTTCGTGGAGTCGTCGAGGCAAAAGGAAAAGGACCGGTGACGACATATTGGCTTCTGGGAAAGCAGACGGAAAACCAGATGCAACAACAAAATTTCTCTCAACTCGGTATCTAGACAAATCCGCTTAGATTTCTCATATCTATCCCTATTTATCCGGATGGTCGATGCATTTACTTGATTATATATTTTTGAGATTTGACGATGAATAAATATGTGTGTTGTGAATGAATGTGTTGTATATGTGTGTGTCATCAGGGAGTGGAGGGATCAGGTGTGAGGAGTTGATAATTAACACTGAGAAGATTTCTTCCGGGAAGGAATTATTCACCTACCAGAAGAACGGGAAACTGTATGAGAGAGAGAGAGTTGAAAGAGAATTTTCCCGTTCAAAAAAGAAAACAGGATGTTCATTAAAATCTCGACTTCTCAATCTTTTCTAGATGAAAGATTCTCAAATAGGTGTTCATAGAAACCATCTTAGGAACCGGCATCTCAGTTTCCTTTTTCTGAAGTGAGTGGTTTTTCTGAAAGTTTCAATTTCTGAAAGAGGTGAAGATCGGAACATCAGACGAATTTCAGCCCGGTCTATCCCCATTTCAGGAGGAACTGTTATCTGAATTTCTAGACTGCATTTTCAGGCGTCACGTTACAAAAATCTTCGCCGACCTTCCCAGAAACAGGTGTTCTTCCATTAGCCTTCCTGTTCCATAAGTAATCCCAAAGTATACAATTCCCCTCCCATCCCACCACCACTTCCTATAAGTGATTCCTAATCTCCTCACTTTTTGTCTTTATAAAATCTCACATTTCTGCTAACTATCCTTACACCTTTCTCTCAACATGTGCTGTCAATTTTGAATCTGGGAAAGTACATCGGGTGGGTAAATAAGAATATTGGTGCGAAGGTAGTCAACTAATTACTGTGGGTGTAAAATTTGTAATTGGGGTAGTCAGAGGATGATTCAAAGGGAAGTCTTGTTTCACATTTTAGGCTTGCTAAGCAGCGATACAAAGGTTACGTAACCTATAGTCTTTCTCTTTTCAAATTCAAAAAACTTCTTCTTTCTTTTTTCTTTCTTCGAATGTTTGCCATCTTCCGTTGTCTCATCACTTATACATTCCAACTTCTTGTTTGTCGTTGCCTTTTCTTGTACCTGATTACGTATTCCTTTTTGTCGGTCCCGGTGATAACAGAGTCGTTAAATTCAAATGTTGTTTTTTGGGCTATCAGTTTGTGTTGTGAAAACTTTTATTTTGAATGTATTGAATGGTCATCAGCTAGGTTCGAACGAGGACCAGGTGCGGAGGTTTTTGAGGTAATCCAAATCTGAAAAAAAGCTATCCCTACATCCGACTTTCAATGGGCATTGAATATTCAAGTCTAATCCAGAAAACTTCTAAATTCCATAATTCAAAAGGTTTTTCTCTCACCCTTTCCATCCATCCAATTCCAATTTGTTATTATACATCCCAATACATATATTGCTCTCTTTTTCTCTTCTTCTGTTGGTGACTTGAGTGACACCTTCAAGGTGGTCTCCATCCATTCTCATCGTTGTCTTCTTACCTTCAAAACTTTTCTCCATTCTCCATTCCATGCGCTCTTCTCACTTGATTTATGCACTTCACCAAAAAAAATCAGGTCAGCAGGACCGCTGGCGCCTTCTCTCCTTTTCACCTTCTTCTTCTCCTCTTCGTAAAAATTCGAAATACAATGATCCATCCTGACAAATGAGCGCAACACGTTAATTGCCAACAAGACACTCGGTCGAGAAGATATATAAAACGGCTCTAATTGGATACCAAAGAGACAGTACACGAATTGAAGAGACATAGAGTACAGATAAAGAAGCCGCCCGAAATAGTGTTTATACGCCATCGATACGTCACGTCCTTGAACTGGGAGAGGGTGTCCATCCCTTTGTTTTTTCTTTTCAGAAGCCATCACTCATTGACTTTTGCACCTACTTCAGAAGCTGAATCCCTCTGGCAACTCTTCCTACTTTTCCCTATTACCTATCCTTTAGTTTTACTCTCCTAACAGTAAGTTTTTCGAGGACAATTGCGTAATAGTACAACCCAAACATTGCGTAACAGTAGTAAACGCAACAAAGTTTTGAGTGATGGTTTGAGTCTTCTGTCGTACCCGGATGACACAATTGTCGCACTTCCGTTAATTCGAGTTGATTGACAGAATCCATTCATTTTTACGGGAAGAGATGAATCGTTCGAGGACACGAACATGACGTTCAGACCTAACCACGTAATCGAATCATAACTTTTTCATGTAGATAATGGATTTGAATTAAGAAATTAGGAATAAGTGTTCGGTAATGGTAAAGTTAAACAGAAATTAATGAATGAACAACGAGGGAAATTATTATGGTTAGAATTTGTAGAGTCTTTTGAACCTCTCGAAGTTTCAATAACTGAGTTTCAGATAGAGCTTATCAGATACTGTAGTCTTTCAATTCCAGTCAGGAAGCTTACCGAAAGAATTCGAAATGTACCTAACCTTCTTTTTACTTTTGTTTTACTGTTCTTCACTAAAATAAAGGATGAATCGTTTGATTTCTAAATTGAGTCGAACTTCAAATAAGTCTGGACAGCTAGCTGGAATCTAGACTACTCTACGCTACCGTACACTCTCACTTCCAGTCATAACCATTCCCTTTGGAGTCAATATTGCCTGTTACCTAATCCTATTTCCCATGATATAATCCCTCTATCATCCACGTTGCCACTTGACTACTTCAGATTTGTTTATAAATGACATTAATATCCGAAAAGGGTCAATCTCATTTCTTGTAAGTCGATCGCTTGTCAAATAGATCATTCATCCCCCCTCCACCAACTCATCTAATGAATATTCGGCTCTCCGCGGGACGCCTTCTCGTTCTTTTATAAAAAGAGCTGACTTCTCTCATCGAAAACTCTTTGCGGCATTTGCACAGGTGTTCATCTCTTTTGCCTTTCTACCACCCGCCAAATGATACACCAATCATTGTTGCGAAAACTTTCTCTCTCTCTTTCCACCAACAATCCATTATTCAAACACCCAAGTGACCTGAACAGACACCTGTTCTTTTTTTAATTAGAAATAACGAACGGATATAGAGATTCTTATCCATGACTTTCACCTGCTCGTGTCTCCATATTCCACGTCATTCTCCACGGGTCAATTTTGAAAAGAAACACCTGGACTCGATTTGTAATGAGGAATGAGATGAGCACTTGAACCACTCAAACATCTCGTTCTCGTTGACAGAAATGTGCTAATTATGTATTATATTATTGATACGAAAACTTGTAGAGGGTACTACCCACGCACCAAAAAGATATAATTAAAATCAAGAGGGTGTTTCAATGGATACTGTGAATTGCTATAGGCTATTACAATGTGTTGCGTTGGTATTGGTGACCTGCCGTTTCGACGGACACATCTATCTGCACTCGGTCAAATAACATATGTTCATGTGATTGGGGAAACGAGAAATATCTGCAAATTTGCAAACGAAAAGATCAGAAACCGAATTGAAGAACACTGATTTGTTTTTACCGGAACATATACACCGGCAAAAAATATTACGAAACAGAAAGTACTTCAGAAAGTCTGCAGAAAAGTTTGCGAAGTAGTTCAGTATAACATCTATGCAGACAGTCTCTCCGCGTTTTCCATCCTTGAGACGCTTGCTTCTGGAGTATTTCCTCTTGAGAGACTATTCTTGACACTTCTATTCCATAAATTTCAAGTACCTCAAAAACTTCATTAAATCTGGGAAAATTATGCTCATAAAAGCAAGAGGGCAACATAAAACTTCTGTGGCAAGAGGACAACATAAAACCATTGGGGCGGCCCTGGCGGGGCAAACTTGCAGTATCTATAAATTCAACAGAGCAACAGTTTCAAAAAGCAAAACTTTCAACAACTCATCTTGAATAAATACCCTCGAGCCAATCAATTCCCACCGTATTCCTTCCGTTACCTGCCTTTTTCCTCTTCCGCTAAACCATCTCGAAACCGTAATCCTGTCGTTCAATTGCCTGATACAATCTGACCAATTGCATCTGCCTTCCTCTACGATAACATCACAATCATCTGTCCGAGAGCACCTTGAGCTGAGGGAACATTCTACCGCCGCCACACCGGTCCTTCTCATTTTTCCCTTTGGGCACTTCTGAATGCATTCAACCGATTTGTTTATAATTAGGTGACCGATCGTGTCTCTTTTCATCCTGGATTCTCCTTCCCAAAACATTCGGAAAAACCGATAAAGATCAAAGAGGGAACGAGAAAATATGCAAATGTTCCTGTCAATACGTCTTCTTCTTCCTCTTCTTCTTCTCACTACATAAACGCAATGCTTTCATCAAATTCAAATATATTTTATGAGTGAGGGAGCCAGTGTCGCTCCTCCTTTTCTTTCCCTTTTCCGGTCCCTTTGAGTCACAAAGGGAACAAAAAGGCGGAAGCGACAAGAGTCTCATCACTGATTCATATTCTTTCCGTCATCTTTTTGTCCTTTTTTGAACTCTTCTACCACCTTCCACTCTATTTGCCATCCTTTTTAGTGAATCTTTTGAGCACACACCTCTAAATCCTAATTAGCAAAAGAAGTCGTCAGAAGCCAATCGGCATAATACATAGAGTAATACTTTTTGCGGTCATTGACTCTATTCAACTTCTCTTTTTCTACCTCCAGAGGAAAGAAGAAACGGTTGGTGCCAGGTAGGCTCCGCCCCCTTTGTACCTCCTTCCTCCCCTCCGGACACCCGCCCTTCACACTCATCTGATAGCTCGTTTTACCACGTATTATTCTTGATTTTCTTTTGTTAAGTTTTCGATTGATTTGGTACTCCGGTGTTAAGTTCATTGGCTGATAAAAGTTAGGCTTCTTCAGTTTTCAATTTTTCAAGATCCTAAAAGTGTGTTTTCAAAACTCTTATTGTCCGATTAGAATTTCTCGTAAATTACGGTAGTCATTCATTCACAATCATTTATTGGAAGCTTTCTCCTTATTCAAGCCCATGATCATCTTATCTATGCGTGGATAAAAAACGCTAGCGGCTGCGCTTCGCGGTATAAAACCTACTCCCGATTTCTTCCGTTCTGTTTCTAACCAAAATATATTAGTTTGGACGCTTTTTTGGCCTACTTATAATTTTCAATCTGTTTCACTCAACTTTTGTGTCTATTTTTCTCGGAGTTTATCCTTTGCAACATTATAAACCTCTGAAATATTCCAGCTCAATGATGATCGCCACAAAATGTCCAAGCCGTCAATCCCATTCTGATTACTACAGTGTAGCATCATCATGCTCATCCTCTTGTTCCGAAGACGAATCCGCTGTTCCTTCATTCTTCGAACAAGATCTTAAACCTCTCGTCGATGCATCCGCAGAATCAGAAGATCTCTCTTCACTTCCAGTTGGAGTTTGCCCTCATTGCCTTCAAATTTTCGAACAGGTAAGTGTAAACAAAACACTAAATCATCAAAAGAGAACAAAGAATCGTTATCATTTGTAGATAGAACAAACTATTAAAAAGTACAGTATCACCCATAAATTACCTGATTGTTTGTCTTACGGCACCCACTCAAAAAGAGTCTAATCGGTTCTCTTATGACCTATAGTAAGGTGTGTCAACCATCATCAAAGTGACTATCCGACTCGATATCCAGCTGAGTTACAACCTCATCCTTTAGTTATTTGATACCAAGGGGGTCCAATTCATATGTTTCCTCACAAAAAGCACCTGCAATTAGAACAATTCTGTTAGAATGGAAACGCAATCGAAAAATAAATTGGTCAATATAGAAAAAGGGAAGAACACGATGGCGCAATGAATTGCATAACTTCAGATTAGCAGTTGTTAGTTCTATTTTTTTCTTTCCTTCTGTCTATATTATTCTTTGAGCAAACATGCAATTACAGTAGCCACACATTCCCAAACGGGCAGAAATCGAGTTCAGTTGCATTACCACTCGTGCGTGACCTGTAAGCGAAAAGATAGAAAATTGGAGGAAACCGGTTGGTGGCTGGGGTAAAAAAACATAATGGCGCATTGTCTCTGAATAGCTGGATTCTTTAAAAAAAACCTTCGGAAAAGTTTAGATTTGAGTTTGGGAATGAAAGATAATTGGGGGTTCTCTCGGAATATTTCCGGCAATTTGAACGACTGCCGATAGGCAACAGGTGAGGAGAGTCAAGTATCTCCTCATCCCAGACAGCTGTTTTTTATACATATTCTCATATTTCCATCCTCAATCCGATGCAATTGCATTTCAAGTACTCTTCCATACTGTATTACTTAACTTTTTCAGCCAATCAGTCTTCAATGTGGACACTCATTATGCCTAATATGTTGCAATCAACTACTCTTCTCTGCTCCTCCAGTCACAACATCTCATCTGAATCGTCAACGTCCTCGAATGGGAATCAGTCATCGTGCCCCATCAACCCTCCCCGGATCGAATGGAATCGTTATGTATCGTACTCCAAAGTGCCCTGTCTGTCGTTCACCGCCATCTCGTGCTGGCCCTGTTCCGAACCTTGCCCTCGATCATCTGCTCAGAAATATGAGAACTTTTCGATGGAATCAAATTGAGAAGGATGTGAGTACTCGTGGATCCAGGAAGTGGGATGACGGACCAATCCAAGACTGTCGAATCGCTGTACTCGGGTCTGCTAAAGTCGGAAAGACATGCTTCACAATGGTCCAAAATGGGAATGAAGTGATGTTCCCAGATATGCACAATGAATCAGAAGATGCCGATGCATATATGGTTGAGATTGTTGATGGAATGACAATTGAGAGAGCATGTGTCGCATCGAATGGTATTATTATCATGTATTCGGTTGTTGACAGACAATCCTTCTATCATGCCGCTGAGATCTTCAAGAAATTGGAACAGAGTAGAGAGCATAATGTAAGTGACATGACCACTCAGGATTCAATCAATATCTGATCTACTTTCAGCAACCAATCGTACTTGTTGGATCGAAGAAAGATATGAGAGGAAAGAGAGTTGTCACTTCGTTCGAGGGTCAACAACTGGCGAGAAATTTGGGAGTTCCGTTCATGGAAGTGTCCTCGAAATACAACGATTGTGTGTTCGATACGTTTGAAGAGCTGGTTTCGTTGATTCAGAAACAGAATAATGCATTCAAGAATGTTGTAAAACAGATACTTGTTTAATTGATGTCTTATCTCATACTTTTTATTTCATTCGGTGAAAATTAAGAAGGTTTACAAATTATTAGCTAATGAAACTTCCAATTATTCGGTTTCGATTCCATTCTCGAGATGAGAAAACAGTCAAAAAGGTTTTCAGATGTTTCTTGAAATGGTCAACGTTATGGGGATGCTTCAGAAATCTGAAATTAAATTTGAATTAAGTTTTGGAGGATTGGGACATCTTATGAGGGAAGTCGATAGTCTAGCTCAGTTTTTTTTCTCCGGTGAGCAAAGGGAATAGGAGTAACCTATAGAGTTTCCAGTTCACAAAAAACTCACTTTTTGGTGACGACTCTCCGACAAGCAGATGGAAGTATAAAATGATTGCTATCAGAGTCAACTTTCATCAGAATATGAGAGAGTCTATGAAGAACATAATACCATCTCAATGGAGGCATTTGAATACAAGAAGTTGTTCCGAATTCATCTGGACAGTAGTCTGAAAATTTAAAATAATGTTCTCTACTCTATGTTTTCTCGTTTCTTTTCTCCGAACCAAATGGCAAATTCCGATAGTTTCTTCGTATTCCAATCGGCAACAAGTTGTATTCCAAAACCAATAAACTTCTCAATTCCATTTCATTCAACCCAGACTCCACAATCGTCAAAAAACAAAGAGTCGCGATGAGAAGATGTCCTTTTCCATCTGATTCCATCAAACAAATATCCGCTTCGACGACACTGAAACATTCTGATTTGTTTTCTGTGTGATTTGTACAATTTGTTTTGTTTCTACTATCAAGTCACAGTGATATCGATCATTGGGTTATTCTGATCTTCAGACTATCAAATGAAACAAACAACACGTCAGCGGCGGCGTCTGACGCCTCCTCCTTCTTCAGTGGATTCAGAAGACGTCACCAATACGAACCAGAAAACCTTTGCCCTCGTCGTCAAACTAAATAGATCATGCGATCCCTTACGGGATATGATCATTGGGCATTCCCCGAACATTCAGAAAATAGAATAGAAGACGAAGAGACGGAGAGAGAAGACGTCAGAATCAAAAACTAAGAATGATAAGAGGAAGAACAATATAAAAACAGTGAAGGAGGTGGATAATGAAAACACAACAAGTCGATCTACTTTTGATTCGAAATGTCTTCTTCTTCTCTTCGTAAAATCTTCGTTTTCCTTGGACTCGTGGCTATTGTGGCTGCTCAATGGGGAGTTAATTCTGGACTTGGACTTGGTGTGGGACCTGCGAGAGTTGGAGCCAGTGAGTTGATTTCTTCTTTTCTCCATTATTTTAGTCTTGTAATTTGAAAAAACAAGAAACATGTGAACAATTTCCAGATGTGAACGGTGGAGGATATGGAGGTCGTGGATATGGAAACGGCTACGGTAATAATGGATACGGAAACCAAGGATATTATGGTAATCAAGGAGGATATGGAGGTCAGGGATACGGTAATCAAGGATATTACGGGAACCAGGGAGGATATGGAAATCAAGGAGGATATGGAGGAGGACGTGGAGCTTATGGAAATGTTGGAGTTGGAGTTCAACCAGGAGTCGGAGGACTTGTTGGAGGAATCCTCGGATAAGAAATTCACAAATTTTTATGACTGATCAATTGACAACTTGCTTTATGTAAATATTTATGTAATAAATGAACTACATCAAATGTGTTTGGAACCTCACAATAAGGTATAAAAATCTCAAAAATATTCATAGATAATTTTTAAAATGAAAGTTCAGAAACAGTTCAGGCAACAAGTTCGAGAAAACTAGCAGGAATTCAATGGTCTATGATTTTTCACGAGTCGGAACTGCCATAGTTTTTACAAGAAGACACAATTTTTTACTCGGAAAATGCAGTAAACTAATTCTAGTTTTGATCTGGCTGGAACCATCTAAAACCAGGATATCTGAAGTTTAAGTCCTAACTCGTACTCACCTCAGCGTGGATAATTGTGCAAGTTGTGCACACTTTTCATCAGAACTTCCAATCCTTCCAAGTGTTCCAATCACTCGGCACTTCAAACCATTCCAACCGATATTTTCATCTGGTTGGTGCCCATCTGAATCAATCATGAATACAGTTCAACCTATATACACTCCAACCTTCTAAATTTCCCAAACTCCTTCTCCGTTTTTGTTGTGACATTTTCAGAATATTCGATGCCTTTACTGAAGGAACACCACTTTTTTCTTTTACTCCTCCATTCAACCAAAACGATAAATTCTCTAGAATTTCTTCAGGGTCCGGATGTGGAATAATCAAACGATCCATTTCGACATCAATTTTCTTTTTTCTACTTGTTGCAAGTATAACCAGTTCTTCGTTTCCAGCCAGATACTGTTGGGCTTCTTTTGATGCCTAAGAATGGAAAATTGATTTCTTAGAATCAAAAAAAGAAAACTGACCAAATGAACATCATCCACCAACAAATACCTAACCAGTTTATAATCTATATCATGTAATATCTGAAATTCATACAGTTGAGATTTCATTTGAAAAAGTTATCTTACTACTTTTGATTTTGAATCGATCGCCCTTCTCAACTCCACTAAACTCATTTTTTCTGTCGCTTGCACCAACACAGATTCTCCGAATTTCTTTTGAATCCGATGGAGAATCGAAGTCTTTCCAGTGCAATACTCTCCAACCAACAATATGGATTTTTTGGATCTCAGATTTGCTTCAACCTGAACATCAAATACAATTAAAATCTCAAAAGGCCCAGACTCACTTTAGCCAAAATTGACTGGTCAACTTTGACTTCCGAATAGAATTCTTTCAGAAAATCATCAGCTGTTGGAATGGATGTGGATTCAGAATCAGGTGAATCATCCAAACATTTCATAATTGAATTCTCAATTGGATTGATCGCTCCACTCAAATCATCAAACAAAATATGTTTGAAATGGGTGTTATTAATTCCAGAAGTTCTCACAGAGTACTCGATAAATTTGGATGAATTCACTTCTCCTTTAACCATTGTTGTCAGATACTTTGCTCGTTCTCTGTTGACTGGAGAGTCAATGAAATTGGTCACATTGAATGGAAGTTCTTGATGGAAACTTGGGTTTCGGTAGAGGAAAAGTGCTGAAATCACAGAGTTCGATATTGTGAGAGAAGACGAGAACTGACCGTTTGGATTCTGAAGGCCAGCTAGCTGAAGAAAAACTTCAGAATAAGACTGTTCTTTCGAGATTCCATGCTGACGAAGGAACGATTCATCGGTGAAAGTGTGGTCGATTATGTATCCAGCGCATTCTCTGAAATTCGATTTTGTTGCACTGAATCCAGTTAGTTGAATACCAGTAAAATATATTTTAGTTTTTCGCTTTTCAGCTGAATATAGCATATTTTCTCTTTCCTAAAGTGTCAACTAGAAAATTGATGATTGAATTTCTCCTCGATATGTACGGTACTGAAGGTTTCACATTTTCACTGTTACGATTTCTGAACTTTGAAATGTGAACCTTCTTTTTTTGAGCAAATGCTATAAAATAAATTCTCATCCCTAACCGGATACCGCTCATAATATTAATTCCATCTTCCGTAGAAAATCATGATCCAGAAAACATAATTGTTATTCTCATCTCATTCTCATTGTTTTCCACCACCAGCATTCATCCGATAATCATAATCATTTTTTGTGTCCCTCAAATCATCATCCTAAACGCCATCGCCCTTCTCTTTCTTTATTCTTTTCCCCCCTCCGAACAAAACATTTCCGCACAGCCATTGGTCGTGTCGAACGGCTGTCCAACTGGTTTTGTACCCATCTTTTCTCTCTATTTTCTTGCCGAATCCACCTCATCTTGGTCAGAAACGGCACTCAATCAGCCAGTTGATCAGCCATCATTATCTTACCCAAGGAAGTGCAAATAGAATGAAAAAGAAGACGACGATGAAGAAGCTTCTCGACATAATTGTTCGATTAGATACAAGCAAGAAGCGTCTTCAATATGTGCCTTTGATCCCTGAATCGTTTTATTTATGGTTTATTTGATTTTTATTCCTACTCACCCAACTGAAATCTTCTACTTGAAGTATCACTTGTTTCTCACTTGCAATTGGTTGTAACTTGTTCTCAATCTGGAATTTCTTATTCTTTTCACATCTCAAATCTCTGCAAAAACTCACCAAATCCAACACCGCCCGTCTCTCGTTTCTAAAATCCTTATACGTGGAAACTACAAGAATTCTCCAAATTTTCCATCCACTGCTCTGCTTTTTCTTCTTTCTCTGTGCTCCTTTTCCACTCGGTTCCGATAGAGAATTCATTCGTTTCCATAGTTTATCATAGTCTGATCTCTCGAATTGGCTGCCATCGGTTGACACTTGACAGCCCATTCACCTAAGAATTAATCGATTGAAAAACAGAGAAACTGGTTGGAAAAGGGAAGTTTTGAACGAGTGTTTTGGTGACCAGTAGACACGGAAATTATTTTTTTCTAGGTAAGAACAGAATTGAGATTGAGAAGATGTTTAATGTTTTATTAAAATAGTCTATTTTTGTCCGTCAAGGAGAACATGAGGTTTTTTTAACAAAAAATTCAAATCTTGGATGAATATAGGGACTACTGTAACTAAAAGATTTAAGCTTCTTCGTTTCCATTTTGTTGTTACAATTCTGAAGTGTTTTGGAATAGGGCAGTTCATGATTTGATGTTGAAATGCTAATTGAATCACTTTGATTACCAGCTCCGGCAGCCCCACTTTTTCCCTCAACCGGTAGCGTTTTTGAACCGACGAGCGTCAATTTTTGGTAACAAACCCCCCTTAACTCTTTGGATCAAAGTAGCAAGTTTTCAGGGACATCTCTTCTTAAGTTATTAAGCAGTGTGACAATATTGAACTAATCCTGAATACTCTGTCATAATATGGGTATTTTCCTACTGAAATTGCAGCTGTGGCCAAAGTTCATCAAAGATCTCTATTTCCCAGAATCAAGTTTTCATAATTTATTATCATAGTCCAAATCCTCTAAATGATAATCTTCTCGTGACGAATCTCGTAATGATTTGATCAATGAGTCTCAATCAAATCTTCCTTTTGTCGGTTTTTCGAGGCTAGGTGTATTTTCCCGCGCATTATCATTATCCATGAGGAGGAACAGGACCTCTTTATTGTCTCTTATCATTATCTTTTTTCTTCACAAGAACAGACCTGTTACGTCGTCAGTCAACGACGAGATTCGATGAGAAGGCGGAGGACGATGGCTAACTAGCCTCGTCTCCAGACCGGGCCGGAACCCGTTTCGGATAAGAAGCACTTGGTTGGTAGGGGAGGAAGACAGAAGGAGGGACGGGTCTCTTTTTTCTTTTATTGTTTCTTTTTTCGCGAGTCGCCTAGTCATTTTGCATGCTTCGCACTTTTGATTTGACTATGGACAATTCCATTTTTCTATTATTACCTTTCCTTCTTTTTTTAATTTCAAATTTATATTGGAATGATAGGTCACATTATTACACAAACCATTATCAGGTGATTCAGGAAGGTCAGTTCCACAAAGAGAAGTTTAAAATGAGAGAAGAAGAAGAAATGAAATTAAAAAATAGAAAACGATGAAACAGTTTTTCGAATTCTCATTTTACACAACAGCAAGCAACAAACAAAAAGTTGAGAAAAAAGACGTTGTCGGTCTTCTACCTTCCTGCCTACTCATATTCAGTTGCCATTGACTCCCATTTATTGTGTGTTCGTGTTTCATCAATTATTCATAATTTCCTTTTCTTTTCTTTTCATTCCTCCATTTTTTTTTCACTCAAAAAGAAGAAGTTCTTTTCAGATGCTTCGGCTTCTCATTCTTTCAACGTCACTTGTGGCAGTCGCCTGGGCGGCTGCTGCTGGATGTGAAGACGCTGATCCGAAATGTACAGAGTGGGCAGCCACTGGAGAATGCTCGACGAATGCCGTTTGGATGATGGCCAATTGCAGAAAATCATGTCATTCGTGTCAGGGAGGAGATCGTGCATGGAAACTACGAACACATATTCAGACGACGTATCAGAATGCGACAGATAACAAAACAAGAGTTGTTCGTGTTGAAAGTGTTCGAATTAATAATGTAGAAATAGACGAGAGAAGACAAAATGTAAAAGTATTCGGTCGTTTTGTACTCAGCTGGAACGACACAATGGTCTCTTGGGATAAGGAGCAGTGGGGTCTCAGTTGGTTAAACTTCTACTGGATTCAAATTTGGACTCCAAATATTGTTCAAATCAATGGAGGATCTACTTCGAATCCTGGACAAGTTACTTCGAAAGTTCTCGCAGCTAATTATACAGGACAGATCTATTTGTGGTCTGATTTCTCATTCACAACTCCATTCAGATTCCAATATGAAGATTATCCAAATGATCTCCAGAGAGTGAGTTTTTAGAAAAGTAGAATCAAAAAATAGGGAACTGAAAGATTCCAAAACTGACAAAATAATTTTTATATGACTTCTAATATTAGGAAATTGTGTTTTTGACGAAAAACTGAAATTATTAGATCCAGTTTCCCAGAAACCAATATTCATTCTTGATTCCAGGTATGCTACAAATTCGACGACAAACGTCTTCTTGCCGTTCACTTCACAGTTGCTGAAGGAGTGAAAAACAAGGAAAGAGAAGCGACGACTGATCCATTTGTATCTGGGTGGAAAATTGAAGATGTTGAAGTTGTTGTAAGTCTCTTAACCCTATTTCTTCTATCTGAATTCTCATCTAGTCTATCACCCATTCTCCGGATAATGGTGGAGTTGGACCGAACGGATTGGCAAGTTTTATGAGTGACGCTTCTGCTTTTTGCATAGCAAATAAACGTAGAATTATTAATTTGCTTCTCCTCTTTTTTGCTTATTGAATTGGTTCCTATTTTCTAATAACCTAGAATAATTTCAGGAGTCTCCATACACTGTCGAACAACTTTCGGATCCTCGTCGTAATCCATTCGACGTTCAAGCTGATAATGGGGAAATTTGTATTTCATTGAGAAGAAATGCAGTCTATTTCACTTCTGAAATGTTGCTTCCAGCTCTAATCACTTCTCTTTTCACTCTTTCTGCAGTATTCTTCCAACTGTCAAAGACCCAACCAATTCTTCTCGGATTCTCGGTCGTTGCTCAGATTCTTTCCTTGATTCTGGTCTCACAGCGTCTTCCATCATTCACTGCACATACTCCAACAATCCGTCAGTTTTCTCTCATGAATCTTTCCTCAAAACACTTCAATTTTTCAGTGAAATTCGCTGGTTTCAACATGGTAATGACTGCAATTCTCTTCGTCGTTTCCCTTGTTCTCGAACGAATGGCAACTTCTCAAGTTGAAATTCCACCACCACACGGAGTTTCTCAGTTCGCTGGACTCGTCAATAAACTTCTCCCAATTCCAAAGAGTTCGAAACACGAGGACACAAGTCTTCAATACGCTGCATTCGCTCATGCTCTCAACCACGTCATTTTTGCTTTATCCACTGTTCTCTACTTTGTCGTTATCTTGTTCTCGTTTGTTTTCTGAATTAGTTCATTCAATTAGTTTTCAGTATCTTCTCAGTTTCACTAATAATTTCTTCATGTAAAATTTCAGTTTAATAAAAGATTGGAGTGAATACTGTGCCATTTCTTGAAGAGTCAAATGAGAACAACACAACTATTTTTATATTTAAAAGTCGGCTTTGACACCGTCTTAAAAATCTTAAAATATAATATATTTGAACATTTCTTCACACAAGAAACTCTTTTCTCATTCTCCTAATGTTGCCATTTTGGTCTACACTTCCTTATCAAATATTTCTCTCTCACCCTCTTTTCCATAGTTTTTCTCTTGTTGATAAACAATGAAATAGTACGGAAACGTGAGTCAACCATCTCTTTTCAATAATGAGTTCTCGCCCATTTTTCTCTGCAACTCCTGAACCCAGGATTCCTCCAGAATCCATTGAAATGAATGATTTAAGCCAGGGCAAATCAGATCCAAGGCTTCGAATCATTGAAATTATTTCAATCTACGAGGAAAAGGTAGGAAAATTAATTGAATGAATTTCGATATCTTCTTTCAGTACAAAATGTTTTCTTCCATGAGCATGTCAGACGAAAAACTTATTTTTCATAAGATTCGAGAAACTTTGTCAATTGGTTTGAGCATTGAAATTGGTTTGTCTGTTATTCAATTTTGAATCTAAATCCTACTTTTCAGAATCCTTATTCGTAAATGATTATTATTCATTCAGTATGATTTTGGCAGCCTTTTATCGTCAGAAATATGCTTTGAATATTCCGGAAAATAAAGAAGAGGGTTGGGAAATCTCGGACCATACGCTTCAGTTTTTTATCGATATTCAAAAACATAGTCGAAAATTCTAATTTTTCTGAAAAACTTCGCAGAAATCGCTCATTTTACTGATTTTTTTGTTTCAAATTTCTGAAGGAGTAGAGGCTTAAAATAAAAAATTTTCTGCAGTTTTTCAGAAAAAGATTTCTTGGGGTTCTGTCAACACCCATTGCACACAGTAATGGTGATGTGTTATGCAGCTCATTCAATGCAAAAAATGATATCGAAAGATGATTTTGGACAGACTTTGAAACAGGAGAAATATCAACTTTTGAAAGAGTAAGCTACCTCAAATTTACGAGTCGAATAAATTTATATTTCAGACAACTTGAAGATCTTGCCTGCGAAATAGTGAATAACTTCAATTCAAGTGGGCCGGAGGGTGCAATTCAGATTCGAGAAGCACTACATGCTGATTTTAAGTCTGAATTTCCTGCACTTGAAAGGATAATGACCCCGTATGAAGAGTATTTGTATCGGAAGTTTGACAAGAGTAAAGAAATTATGACAGTTGCGTATAAGGCGAAAGCAATGGTAATACCAATTTCAATCATTTCGAAATGATTTGAAATTAATTTCAGAAGTTTCTTTCCCAAAAACCTTGTCTTAACTTGATTCGAATTCGAACTGAATGTCGAAAAATTGACATAGGGAGTTGTGATGGACATGAGAAAAGATACAAAATTAGAGTTCAAATAAATAAAAAAGAGAAATTATTGGTGAATACCAATATGAAATTGTGGTTTCATGCAGTAAGTCTATCGAGAGGAACTAATTTTAAAATCAGTTTTCTCAGGTATTCCGGGGAATTTATATTGGAATGTTCGCATACATGTTGTGCAAATTCCCAGTCTATGATGACTTCGAGGCTCTCGATAGAACATGGACTCAATTAATTCCATTCTTTTACGTATTGACTGTTCTCATTGCACAGGTTTCAATGACATTTATCAAGGCAATCGATTATTTGGTATAGCTATCTATTGAATAGAGTTATCAGAAAAACATGCACATCATTGCAGAGTTTCCATTGTTTCAAGTCAAAAGTCTTACCTCTTGAATCAGACCAATCATATCAAAAAAAGAACTGTGTAACTCTCCTCCATCCATATTTCAAATCGAATAAACTCGCTCTATGGAGAATATGTCTTGTCGTTCCACTTTTACTTTTGGAAGCAATTCGATTCATACTTTTGACAATCGAGAGAAATAAGAATAGAGCTCCAGATGTGAAGATGTGGTTTGGCGGTTGGGTTCTTGTTCCGATTGTTTTGGAGCTTCTGTACTGTGCTCTTTTTGCAATTGCTACCATCTCTTCTCTTCGTTTCTTTCATTTCGTTCAATCACTCGGGTTTTTTGTTCATCTTTTTAAGAAAATGGTAAGTTGTAGAATGTTTTGAAGAGTGTTGAATATAAATCAATTTCAGTGGAAAACAGTTGGAATGTTTGTTCTCATTTTCTGCACATTTTGGTTTGTTTTGGCGGTGATTCATGTTAGTATTTCAAGTAAGTCATCATCCATCATTCACAACTATTAAATCTTTGATCCAGGAACATTCATGTCATCAAGAAACACAATTTTGTATACGGTTGCATCACAAGGAAAATTCGAAATATTTGGAGAAGTTCAAGATGAAGATCGAGTTGGAAACATTTCGGATTGTGGACATTTCAATAGAACGATTTTTGATTTCCTAGATATGGATTACATGGAAGCAAGTTGTCTGTTCCGAAGTTCCATGTTGCCTTTTCTGGTCTTCACTTATATTTTTGTGACTGGAATTCTTTTGGTTAATTTGCTGACTGCTCAATTAACGTGAGTTGACGGGTTGAATCTAAACTTGTTGAAGAGTTATTTTTTTCAGCAAAGAATACGAGAAAGAATCTGAAAATAGTCGATACTACAAAGGATTTCTCAAATATGAACAGCTCGCAAAGTTTGTGTTAAAATCTGACTATTTGAATGATTTATTTTTTTCAGAATAGAATCAAAGCTGTACTTGCCACCTCCATTCTCTATAATCTACGTTCTAATTCGAATACTTTTTGCTCTTTTCACTGGAATATGCTCAATATTTAATTGGATCACATGCTGTAATTGTCAATGTTTATTCCCGAACTCATCGAAATTCATCTGGAAAAATATAATTGGAAATCTGGAGGGATATCCATGGGGAGCAGTGAGAGACTCAAAGGATGAGCATCAAACTGAAGAAGAAATCAAAAACTTTTTGAAAAAACCACCTAAACCTCTCTGGGAAAAATTGAAAGAAATGGTCAATGCGTACGAAACGTTTAATGTGGAAAATTTGAAATTGTTGAAGAAGAAAATTGATGAATTTTTAGACAACGAGACAGAAGAAGAACGAGAAAGATCACAATCAAGAGTTGGAACTGATCGAGATAGAAGAGAAATCTCGATGCATCGAAATCTATCTTCTATTAGAAATCAGAGCTCGCTGGCTCGGCGAATTCAATCGGCCGATGATGATCCAAGTGCCGAAGCATCTATTCCTACGTTTGATTGAATCTTAAAACATTTTTTGAACTGTTCATTTTTTGACAATGATAAATTATGAATTCTTTTCAGTTTTATATTCGAAGAACCTCATTTGAATTCAAACTTTGAGTCATTCGTTATGTAAATATTGAAATTGATGAAAGAGAAAACAATTGAGAGCTGGGAGGAAATAAGGAAACGTAAACTCCCTATTCCTCACTATTAATTTTGCGAATGATAGTGGACACTCCATGTTTGAATACAACAATACACTTTGCGTTTTTCTTATCTGAAATTTCAAAGTTTTATATGAAAGCATCTCATAGAATTCTTCTTTCTCTTGTTCAGAATTCGTTGCAATGAGTGTTGAGGATCCACAAGTAGTGCGGAACGAGATAATGGAAATCATCAATTTTTATCAGGAAAAGGTGAGAAAAATCGGCATTTCAGTAAGTGAATCCTCACATTTGTTTCAGTTTAAAACCCTGACATTTCTCACATTGACAACGGAAAATGGGATTTATCATAAAATTCGAGAAATTCTTCTGCAGGAACTCAACATAAAATTAGAAATTTTATTCAAAAAAGATCAAAAAGCATTCATTATGATTGTGGCTGCGTTTTTTGGTCAGAAATACGCACTTGAGGAAGTTTCGAATGACGCGGGGAAGTAAGTTTCTCGCCTTTTTTTTGATTTCAGAAACATTTATTCAGATCTTATAAAAACACTAATTTCTTGCCATTATGTAAATATCCATTGCATACCGTACTGGTTATGTGTTTTGCTGCTCATTCAATGCATAAACTGCTACTGAAAAACGAGAATAAACATGGATTGAAACAAGATAAATATCTCAAATTGAAAGAGTTAGTGACCGTAATCAAACATTGATAAATCGTGGATTTCAGACACTTGGAGGAAGTATCTTGTAAAATAATTAATCATTTGTTCTCAAGTGAGAATGATGGAAATGACAAGGCTCGTGCTGCTCTCCAAGAAGAATGCAATTTTTCGAATGAAGGAACCTCGGAACAGAACGGAATAACCATTTACCGAGATTACTTGAATCGTAAATTCGAAAAAAGTAAAGAGATAATGGCGATTGCTTACAAAGCAAAAGCAATGGTAAGCATTCTCATGCTTAAGGAAAATTAATGAAACAAGTTTCAGAAGTTTCTCTCTCAAAAACCGTGTCATATTCTAATGGAAGAACGATACAACTCTCGAAAGAATATAGGAAATACATTAGTTTCTAACGAAAACACTCATGATCAGGCTCATGATCAGACCCATCAAAAATATTTCAATTGGAGACTCAGTATGAAATATAAACGATGGATGCATGTGGTATTATTAGACATCAAGTTCAGATTTTCATTTTAGTTTGAAATTGCAAAATTGCAGATTTCTCGTACAGCATACATCATCTTATTCGCTTACATGCTCTGCCGTTTCCCAATTTACGCTGACTACGGAAAATTAGAAACTCGATCATGGAAGGATATATTTCCATTGACCTTTGTTTTATCTGTTCTCTTCGCTCAAATTACTATGACTGCCATCAAATTCACGGATTATATGGTGAGTATTTATAAAATCTGAGAATAAAACCATCTAGATTTCAGAACTACGAGACCAGTGTAAGCGAGAAAGAAACAGTTAAAAAGAATAATGATGATCGATCGAAACTGAAAATAAAACGAAAGAGTTGGGCTAGACTTCTTGTGAAATATTCTGAGAACAACCAACTCGCATTCTGGAGAAGTATATTAGTTGTTACCTTATACATTCTGGAATCCATCCGATTAGGATATTACTCGAACGCCCATAAGAAGAAACCAACAGATCTGAATATTTGGCACGGTGGTTGGGTGCTCGTTCCAATACTTCTCGAACTTCTTTATTGTTCACTTTTTATTATTGCAACTGTCTCATCCATCCGGTACTTATATTCATTTCATTCAGTTGGATTCTTCGTTCACATGATCAAAAAGATGGTGAGCATACTGTAGTTTCTACAGTTAGTTATATATTTTGTTTCAGCTTAAAACTGTTTTTGTATTCACCCTGACATTTTTGTTGTTTTGGATTGTGTTAGCAGTAGTTTATGTCAGTATTTCAAGTAAGTTAAAGTAAGAAGTATAGAGTAAACGAATGTTTTTTATTGCAGGAACATTCACAAACTCTGAAAACACCATAATCCACACAGTCACTTCGATCGGAAAATTTGAAATATTTGGAGAAGTTCAAGACAATGATAGACTTGGAAAACTAGATGGATGTGGCAATTTCAACAGAACCGTATTGGACTTTTTCGATATGGAATACACGGAAGCAAGTTGTCTCTTTCGTAGTTCTATCATACCTTTTCTAGTGTTCGCTTACATTTTTGTGACTGGAATTCTTCTGATTAACTTGCTCACAGCTCAATTAACGTGAGAGGAATACCATATCACAGTAACTGAATTATGGTTCATTTTTCAGAAAAGAATACGAAAATGAGTCGGAGAACAGTCGGTATTATGATGGGTATCTTCGATATGAACAGCTTGCGAAGTAAATTTTAGAAAATTCTTTTGTTTTGTACATTTTAGTTTTCAGAATTGAGTCCAAGTTGTACTTGCCACCGCCATTTTCATGGATTTATGTTGCATTTCGTGTCTTGATCAGTATTCTATTATGTGGATGTCACAAACCAACTCAGACAGCTCATCCAACGTCTTCAAGTTCGTTGCCAAATGCTGCTACAGGTGAGAATGACACCGTGTCACAATATCGCACGATACTGTAGTCACATGTTTCCAGATGATATCAGAAGCAGTCGATCTGTCGAAACGGTTCCGGACGATGTCAATTCTCCTTTTGTCCAAGCGATTGATTCTTCTTCTGTCAAAACGATCGGTTCTCAGTACATTTCGTTTGTCTATACAATTTGGAAGATGACTGTCGAGAAAATTGAAGGATCCCCATGGGGAACTGCCTGTGCAACTGTGAATCGTATTAAATATAAAGACGAAGTCGTTAAATTTCTGAAAAAATCATCAGACGAAATCTGGGAGAAACTGAAAGAAATCATTCAATCTTGCGAGAGCAAAGAGGCTGATGAGACGATTTTGATAGAAGCACAACATAAAATAGTTCAATTGTTTGAAAAGGAAAAGAATACGGAAATAGAACGAATAATGGCCGAGTCAAAAATGGAGGCAGACGAAATCTGGGAAAAACTGAAAGAAATCATTCAATCTTACGCAAAAAAAGAGATTGATGAGACGATTTTGACAGAAGCACAAAATGAAATAACTCAATTCTTTGAAGAGGAAAAGAAGAAGGAAAGGGAACGGAGAATGGTCGAGTCAAGAATGGAGGTTATAGCTAATTTACCCTATGTAGACGAAGAAGAAGACGATCGTTCCATTCCAACTCCTCTACCAACTACGGATTTATAAATGTCCACTGTATCAGATATATGAATAAAATTTATTAAATCCATAAAAATCTGTCACAACACATAATTTTTTAAAATTTCTATCACAGAATCTTGTATAACAAAAGGAGCACCGAAAAGAAAACAGTAAAAAGAAACGGATAATGATTTGTTTGAAAAATGTCATCAATAATTCGATAGTGATAATTAATCAGTTTTGAGCGGAGGTTCAGAAAGTTTTCCGTAATTTTGTAAGTGTCCTACAGTAAGAAAAAAGGTACATGAAAAAGGAGGAATAAGGCAACGAGTGACACGATCAATTTTGGGGGGAGGAGTGAGTGGAATAGATTCATAATGTGTTAGTTTAATTGATATTAAGTTACATACATTTTATAGAAAACAAATATTTTAAAATAGTTAGATTTTATAACAAACTTCTGAAGTTTGTTGTAAGAAGAAGATTGTCATGATTAACGATCTGAAGCCTGATCTCTTGTTACTGTAATTTGAACCGGTCCTTGCACCAGTTTCAGTTTTACGAGAATTGTAGCTGGAGTGAATCCATCGACTGGTTCACCGTCCAGTGAAACAAGACGATCACCAACTCGTAGAGTTCCTTCGTAAGCAGCTGCAGAGTCTTGAGCAATATTTCGAATGAAGATACCGTCACTCATTGTTCTTTTAGCAAGTGACAGACCTATAAAAGCAAATCGTGCCTGATATTTAATTTTAAAATGTTGATTCAACATACCTAGAGTACCCATTGGTTTCTTTTGAAGCATAACCGAGATGAGGGGAGCAGACGCAGAAGACGGATTAACTTGATCCGAATATGGTGGTGGTGGTCGTTGCACTCCGAGAACGACACGATCTCCTCCTCCTCTCAGCATTGCAACAACTTCTTGATGAACTTTTCCTTCAACGGCAATTCCGTTTACGTAGAGAAGAACATCACCAACACGAATGTCCGGATGAGAAATAGCTGGTTCCGATGTCAGCTGTTTGATGCATACGCGACCGCCGAGTGATGCGATTTGAACGCCGAGAGATCCATTCTCATTCCGATCCAATTCAACCTGAACAAAGGACTTTTGAAAGAACTATACTCAAATCGTTTTTTGTTCTTACATCAATCACACGTTTTGAATCATCGATCTGCCCTTCGTCATCTGATGAATCAGCCGGCTCTTCTTCAATCTCTTCGGCGATTTCGAGATTTGATCGTCTGGCATATCGATATTTTCGAAGTTCTCCGGTTTTTGGTTCCGGGGCTGGTTTTTTGGTTTCCTGTAAATGTTTTGAAATACTTTTGTGTTTTGAACTTCTAGTAAAAGTTGTTATTCATATGAAAGTAATAAAGTATATCTGCTTTCTGAATCTTTCATACGAAATGACTCATTAGTTTCTAATGTTAAAACTAATTCCGATACTGAAAACGGGTAGAGAAACAATAAATGAATCAAAGATCAAAAAGAATTTGGAAAGACTTCACATACCTTTATCGACTGTTGCAAATCGTCATCTCGATCGAAAGCATACATTGAAGTCGTCGGTAAGCGATATTCACCTTTTTCCTCGTCTGATTCATCTAGATGAAGTCCCGAAATCGCTTTGATGTTAATCAGATTATCACCATCAAGAGTTGGTAATGCATCTCCGATTGCTCCAAAATCACTGACTGCTCTCTGTCTTCGGTTGGCAGCTCTTCGGGGTGCTGGTGGTGTTCTTGATTGTCCACTTCCACCTTTCGGAGCATTGAGCAGATCTCCTGAGGAGGAGCTGAATGACTTCTTACGGGCAGCAGATGCGAGCATTTCTGCAGATACTGAAAAAAGAAGTTTAGCTATTTTAATTGTAATTCTTGTTGTTCACCATCTTTCTGATGTCTGATGAGTCCATCAAGCCGAGCAATTGTCATTGGAACATGATTTCCGCACTGCTTAACCAGCTCAACAGCATGTAGCCGGTCTTGTCCTTCCATGGATTCCGTTCCCACCTGGACAATCCGGTCGCCGACGCAAACTCCCTGCAAGTTCAAGATAAGATCGATGCGCAGCACAGTGAGAATCTCTTTCTTTTATGGAGAAAAGACACACTCATTCTTCACAATGATCGGTGTTTTCTTCTTTTTTCTTTCACAGATCTCATTAGCATTAGCTGCCCCTCAAACGATATTCTGTTTAATTCATACAGCCACACCGAGTCATGAAACACGAGTAAGTTTTAATAAAGCTTATTGATTTTCTTTCAAAAAAACGTTCCGCGAAAATCCACTTGTTTGTTCCGTGTTTCGGGAGTTACGGACAGATGACGTCACACAGATTTATGTTAATTAGAAATTAATGAGTGAAAGTACTTCACTTTCTACTCCGAAGTGCCAGTTCATCAGTCCGAATTTATAATGTGTACCGGTTTTTTCTCGATAGTTTGCTATATGTTTCGATGGAAAAAACTTTCTCCATTAGAAAAACTTCAAAAGTCAAACATTTTGATCTATCGAGAATCATTCTATTCTTATCCTCAAACAATATTCAGGCTAAAACAATATTGGAGACTTGGGCTCAACACTGTGATGACTTTTTGTTTTTCACTGATTCCAAAATGAACGATTCAATACCTCACATCTACTATCCACTTTTGAATTCAAGAGATCACTCATGGGAAAAAATACGGCGAGTTTTTAAGTGAGTAATTCAATCTCCTTTTTAAAAATCGACTAGATAAAATATTTCTCAGATATGTTCATGATAAGATCGGCAAAAAATATGACTGGTACTACCGAGCCGACGATGACACGTACGCACTCATGCATAATATGCGAACGCTTCTCGCCAATTATACGTCCTCGAAACAACATTATTTGGGACTGCGGTGGGCTTTCTTCACAGTAAGATGATCACGAATTCGTAATTAGGTGACCTGGATTATTTCAGCCTCGAGGTTTCAATGATGGGTCATCATACATTCTATCTCGGCCTACTATGGAAGCATTCAATGAAGTGATGCTTGATCCGGATAGATGTCCAGATCATCATAGAGCAGAAGAAGATCAGGAGGTTAGATTCTTTTGTCATGAAGCCATTTTTGATCAATTAATTATTCAGCTTGCAAAATGCCTAGCCCATATGGATGTGTATCCAGAAGATATTCGAGATGAATATGGTTCAGAAAGAATTCAACATTTTCATCCAATCGAGCAGTATGGTATTTACAAAGACACTTTCAATCGACGATTAGCATACTATCCAGCAATGAAAGAGGACGAGAATTTTAGCAGTAGAATGATTAGTTTTCACCATGTTTCACCATATGAAATGCGAATGATGGATTATATTTTCTATCATTTGAATAAACCTTGAATTTTCAAATCATTAAAAACTCACTGCTTTCATTCCAGCACCATTATCAGCCACAAGTTTCACATAAACTCCTGGAACGCCATTCAGATTTCCGTCGACAAGAGTGAGGCCAAGTCCATTGGCTGGGTCTTTTGTTAGAAGAACATCGAATTGCATGGCACGCGGAGTGACGTTTCCGTTAGTGCTCGGACTAACACGCTCGAAGTTTTCAGCTTGTGAATCTAAGGGGAAAAAGTTAGTTAGTAGAATATTATGGTGATTTCTATTCTTATAAATATGAAACGTTTTGTTGTAACAAGAACACGAACCGCAAACGATTCCTTCATCTACAGTATCATACTGAGCAAGCTTCGATGGAGCTGGAGGTGGCATTTCAATTGGACGACTGGCAGGTTTCTCTGGATTTGATGATAATTTGGTGAAGAGTTTATCAGCAGAGTCGAGCAGTGGAGTTGATGGCGGAGACTCTTGTAACGATTCTGTACACAAAAACGACAGTATTACAACATTGAACTATCACAACGAATAATATGAATAACTCACGACGAATAGGTGCTGGTGGAATAGCTTGTCCTTCCACAATAACATCAGGCATAGAAGAAATTGTGTTTTCATGACGAAGAGTGCTTTTCCATTGACGCATTTTCATCATCCATCGATGTTGAGAAGCAGCAAATCGCACAAAATAGGAGGATCTGAATAATAAATATTGGAAAAATAGTCGGAAAAAACTAGATAAATGATTACTTTGAATGATGGTCTGTGTAGAATGTACTCTCAATTTGTTGATCGTGTGTTCCAACTGCCACAATCACAAATCGTTTTTTGTCAAATTGAAGAGTTTGCGTTTGTGGCCATATGTGCTCTGCGATCACCTCACGGGCTCCTCCCTGCAAAATACTGGTTTTACTGGGAAATTAGAGTTGAAATTAGGAAAATAATGAAAAGCAATTTAGATTTTTGTTTGAAAATAACATTCACAACAAAGGTTCCTCGCCAACAAAAGGGAAATCTCGTTCTGTTACCTGTCTCGCAATGCTCATATATTTATTTGGAATATGATGATTCTGTAAACCCGTGTGAAAAGAAGACCACCAGTGAATAAATCATTAAAAAACATAAAAGTGAATTGAGAAAAGTGAAGAGAATAAAAAAGACACAAACCTGCTGTTCATAAATCGAAATTCCACGTGGCATGATTCCAATCCATAAAGAAGATCCAGTATCTGGATCAAATGGAGAAGAGCCATGTAGTGAAGTTGGTTTCGTTCGAAATACGCGATGAATGTGTGCTCCGAAATCAGGATGTCTTTGACAGATTTGAATGTATTTATGCTTTGCTTCTGATATTCTTGTTCCCGCATAATGACCGTGCAACTCAGCCAGAATGTTCTTGAGTCTTGTTTGATCTTCAAAGGAACTATACTTCTTTGGAAGATAGTGTTGAATATCGAAATAATCTGTGATCACTGGCGGGGGACGATTTCCAAATTCGGCCTGGAGAGCAAGAGCAGCCAGCTCGAATGCAGCATCTCGTTTTGGTTGAATTCGTTCTTCGAGTATATCTCTTCTACATTGTAGATACAGTTCATTCATCGTCACATCAGTTCTCAAAAAGAATTTAATTATGATTCAAAGATACTCCCATTAACTTACTTGATGAAATCAAGAATTTGTGGATAAAATTTGAAACGAAGATGTAGTACATAGGGTACTTTGACACCGACTCTGGCAACACTCTTCCATCCGGACGGTGCGAACTTTTCAAGTCTCTGATGATCTTCGATGAAATAATGTTCACCATCCCGAAGGAATGAAAGACCGAAGAAAACGTGCTCATTGATGTTCATATTCTGAACAATCAGTGAGAATATGTCGCGAGAAATGACGTCAGAACGGCACATCACTTCTACTTTTTGCCCGTTCAAGAGCTCTACAACCACTTCAGTGTCCTCGACTCTATGAAGGCTCAAGAGCTTCTGAAAATTGTTTAATACTACTTTACACATAGGAAGCACACAATTATTACCTTCTTCGGTCTTGGAGCACGAAGTCGAATGTTCTGATGACGTGTCAAATCGAAGAATTCAGGAATCGCACGAGTCTATAACAATTGAAATTTTTAAAAGAAAAAAAATAAGAAGAAAAAACAAACCTTTCGTTTTCCTCGCATACTTCTAACACTCGTTACACTTCTTCTCGTTGACTGTCTTCCACTGATACGTGACGGAACTAACGAGTTTCTTCTTTTCAGAATCGGCGATTCTTGGGCGACGACGACAGGAGCAGGCACTGGAAGAATAAATAGAAAAGTAATTGTCAGGAAACTTTCAGAAACACTGCGCAAATAGAAAAGAAGGCGTTAGAAGGAAAGGGACGTGAGATGGAAAAAAGGAGCAAGTTTGAGGGTGTCGGACTGCGTGCTCAAAATCGAATTAAAATAGCTCTGTGCTTCTTCTTCTCCTTCTTCTACTATTCCGGCAGATTCTGCAACAAACCGAGGCCGGTTTCAAATTTCTCATCCGCTAAAAGTCGCAATGCATTCGAAATGGCCAACACCCACACGCCCTGACCGATAGCTTTTCGGTGGCGTAATCAATTGACGACACACCGATATTTATGCATTTGAATCATGGGCGTAGAGATCGGGTGAAAATGAAAAGTGACAAGAAAATAAAAGCGTTTCGCTCGTTGCAACAGCGGTTTTTTATTCAAGTGGGTGAAATGAAGAGACGCTCGTTTTGTTTTTCGATTGAATTGTTCTCGCTATTATCTCAGCATTACCTTGTTTCTGTGGCTCCTTGTATTCATCAGCAGTGAGAATCGGAGTGGGACCTTTTGTATCGATCGTTCCGGAAGTCTAAAATGAAAATTGCATTTTTTAAATAAATGGAAACTAGATTTATTGAAATGCTTCCACCGCTTCCGGCACATTTTCAAATCATCACAAACCTTTCTATATTTCTCAAAAAGAGCATCAATATCTTCTTTTTCTTCTGCTTCTTCAACTTCTTCAAATCTTGATGGTTTCTCTACAACAACTGGCTCTTCGATTTCTCTTGATTTTCGATATCGTGGTGGTCGAACTGATTTCGGTTCTTCTTCAGATTGCTCTCGCCTTAAAACTGGAATGATCGGAGCAGGAACTGGAAGTGGAACTTCATCGGTCTCATCAATTTCCTCTTGTTCTTCCTCTCCATCTTTTTTCATTTTCTTAGTCTCATTATAATCGGACGCATTCGAATATCGCTGTCTGGCTGCCAATTTAGCATCCTCTGCCAATGAAACATTTGATGGTTTATGCCTTGCTCTATTCGCTCGTAGTGCTCTTTGAGCTTCTTCTAATGGCGATAAACCAGTCTCCATTGGAACTGCCGAATAGTGATGAAGAGGTGGAGAATTATCGAAATCTGCATCATATGCATTATCGAAAGCAGGAATTGGCTTTGGTTTCGGTTTTTCTTCTTCTGGAATTTGAGCCATCACAATCGGTTCATCTTCATGAATCGATGCTTCGACAATTTCTTCAGATGATGATGACAATCTATGAACCAGCTGCTCTTTTTTGTGGAATTTCTTCTCTCGGACATCAACTTTTTCGCGATTCGAATTTCCAGACTGAAAAAACATCAAATTTATGTCACGAAAAACACCCAGAAACTCACATCTTCATCGAAAGGATCTCTTCCGGAAAGAGTTCCTCCTCCAAACTGTGAGTGTTCTTCCTCCTCTTCGTCGAATGGATTCGGATGCGGTCGAGTTTCCTCTTTCACTTTAACAGTTGGAACAGTAGAAGCTGAAGTATCCGTGAAGTTGTCATCAAACGGAGATTTAGGTCCTGGTTGTGAAGTATTCTTTCCAGAAGTATCCAAGTCAATCGAATATTCTTCGATGAATGTCTCATCAAATCTCGTACTTTGTGATATCGGGGATCCGATTCCTCCGAGAGAAGAATCAAGGAATTGAACAGGCGAAGAAGTGTCTTCTCTTCTGGATTCATTCACTTGATTTACTCGAGACGGAACTGGTGGATTCTCATCGAAATCAGCAAACGGCGAAGACTCTTTCTGAGTACTGTTTCCAGATGACGTTGATGTTAATGCATCATCTCGATTATCATCTTCGAAATATTCAACAGCTCTTTTCATGTTGTTATTTCCACTAAAAACAACTTGACCCGTCATCTCAGAATCGTGTCGTTCCATTCCATTTGTTGAAAGGAAATCATCATCCAAATCATCAAGGTCACCGACATCGATCTGTTAAATAATTTCAATGATTGCTGGAAGTGATGATTTTTGCGTTTTAAAATTTCTGTTGACGTTTCAAAGGTTTTTTCGTTAAAATATTTTCGATAAAAATGTTACCTGATTTGTTTCTTCATCTCCCATCAATTCTTCATAGACACACATAAGCATGGATGCTGGATCTCTGCCACGTAACTGATTTCTGAAGTCAATTCTTGAATTGACAAAAGTACAACAGTTCATCACAAACCTCGCCATTTGACCCATTCTATGCGCAGTCGGTCTCGTTCCAGTCATTGCAACGGTTAGAATGTTGACAAGTGAAAATAGATCAACATCAGCAGCTTCTTCAGCTCCGGCTGCTCGTAGAACAGCTCCTAAGCAATAAACAGCAGCTGCCATTGGATCTTCTTCTCCTTTTGCCCATTCTGGAGGTACAAATGATCGATCGACTCGAGAAGTTGGAACTGTTTTGATCTGAAACGCAGATTTTAAAGAATTCAGAATTCAGAGATTAGAAATTGAAAATTTTGCATTTTAAACTATATTTATAGCCTCGAGAATATTGATACAGAATACTCACATCTATCTGTCCTTTACTATTTAGAAACACATTTTCTGTATCGAAAACTGTCCCCTTCGGACATGGCGGAAGTCGATCTGATGCTGATACAGCCACTGACAATAATTCCGGTGCATTGAGACCATAACCTCGAACCTGGAATAACATTCAATGAAGAATGTTATTGAGTTTATAAAAAATACCTCAATGACTTCGGCAATACTTATTTGAACTTCTTGGGCGGGCATTTATATTTAATGATTGAGCTTTTAGCACATCTGAAAATTGTGAAATGGGGAAGGTAGACACAGAAAAAAGAGTTCGAAGAGGAAAGACTTGCGATTAAAACCGATAGGTAAATAAGTAGTTTGGGGGTCAGACGGGAAGAAATTTCTACAGATTCAAAAGGAAGATAGTGAGGGGACGCTTCAAGAAAAAATTATGAAAAACGAGAGACCTTAAAAGAGTGAAAAGTGTATCAATATTGTTTTCAAACGATGATGATGGAAAGGGAGTGGCGGGAGCGATAACATCGAATCGATTACATTTGTATGTACATCTATTTATCTGTCGACACCACATTTAACAGAGGGAATGAATTCCGAAACGATGAAAAAAGGTGAACTGAAAACTAGGAAAAAGTAATACCTAGTTGATATGATCAAAGTGAACTTCAATACTTTTAAGGAAATACTGAACGAGTCAGCGATGATTCACTCGTTGCAGAACAATCTTACATTCCTTCTGGACACAAATGTACAGGTGGAGGCGAGAAAAGGCAAAGACGGAGAAACTGAAATAATAAAATGCAAAAAGAGAAATGGGAAAATGGGAGAGCATGTGAAACAGAACGATTCTAGATTCTTTTCCTTTTTATCAACGTTTCTGTACAGTATCGAAAAGAGAGGACCAAAAACAAGAGAAAAGGTAAACGAGCAAACGGAAAGGTTATAAGTATTTACAGAATTGGTAAGTGATTTTGAGAAGTTCCTTAGTTAAATTCGAAGAAGACTGACCAGGAAACATAGTCTTCTTATTTTTACTGATTGGTAGACTACTTTTTAAATACAGGGGACCACACACAACTAAAAACTTCACGTTTCGCGTAGGCAAAAGAGTCGGAGTGACTGTCTAAAGAGCAAACAATTGGTCTCTAACACTAGATAAGCCGCATAGGAATAACCCATAACAGAACACGTGAAAGCGGAAAAAGGAAGGGATAGATAAAAGTTCGCCATGGTAATGATTGAAATTTGTAGACGCGGAAAAGAGGAAGCCCGATGCGGAGACGGAGAGGAATAAGGAGTGTGCGGCGATTCAAGCGAATGTCCATAGCGAGGAACGAAAGGTGACTCCCTCTTGTGTCTCTGTCTCACCTGTCCTCTGAATGCCTCGTGTCTCTCTGCGCACTCGAAATGCCTCTTACCTTTTATGCCTGCGTCTCTCTAGCTACAGTACTTCTCTCTCTTTTCATGAAATTGTCCATAGACAGGTCGTTTTGGCTGTCGCCCCCACTCCCTCCTTTTGATCTCTCTCTTACCGATTTCGTTGTCTTCCTTCCCTTTATATCTTTCTTTTCCTGTATTTATATGTGGCCGCCACAGACCTCCGCCGCGCCGCGCCGCTCCATACCGCAACTCGCACATTCTTGATCCTTGATTTTTCTCCTTTTCAACAACTCGAAATTCGCTTTTTTTTATGTTAGCTGCTTCGTTTTCCGAGTTTTGGTGAGAGGAACAAGACAGATACATGAATAGGCATTGGCGCCAAATCCGAAGAAAAACTGAAGCTCTCAAGAGTGTCTTCTCGGAATCGTTCATTTTTAGTGCAAAAATACAGAGGATTCTTACAATTAACACAAGTGCTTCTAACTTTTAGAATATTGTTGAAATAGTCAATAGTCGAATAAAGCTTACTGTCCTACTACTGGTCCAACAGAGCTATTTGCTAAATTTAGCTATTTATATCAGAAAAAATTAAACATCTTTTTTTTCTTTTAACTGTTTATGTTATTGGTTGAAAACATTCTAAAAAAGTAAAGAAATCATTTACATTTTAAAGTGCGTAAATAATTTCTGGTGCATAACCATCTCAACACGTCGCGTACTCTGCGTACTTTTCCTTCTACCGTAACCGCTGAAAATGATTTGCTTGCAGTCTCAATCTCGAATATTTGGTTGGAAATAAAAAACTGCGTGTGAAATTAATATACTTTGGAAATTCATTAAAAATTAAAATCTGCCAAAGTTTAAAAAGTTTTTTGCAGAGCCATAAATCTGCGGAGTGAAGAAACAACTGCCAACCAGTTTTTTTTCTGTGAAACAAAAACGAAATGAGGGATAAAAACGAAGAAGAACATGACTATAAATTGTCTTCATTTGTCCTTTTCGTTCACCTCAAAAACACGGTCATCAATCGAAGAAAGTTTCTTCTTCTTTTTCTTTTTCTTCTTCCACCCCTCCTTTTTCTTCTTCTGGGAGGCGATCATTCGCGAATTGACCTACTTTGAACATTCGATAAATTGCGTAGTTGAGGTAGTAGATGATGATGATGTGGCAAGTATTTATTCGAAACCGTTCGACAATTAATCAAACAGTTTGGGAATCGAGGAAATGTGTCACAAAAGTTATTGTTAGTATTTATATTATTATCGGAGAGGGAAAGGAATGGGAAACACATCAAAAGATAAACAAATTCAATGAGAAGAGTGGAATATAAATTATGAGAATCAAAATATAAACATTTTAAAATTGATTTCACTTCAGTTCGACCCGTTTTTCACTTCGTAATTCGTCAAAAAAGACATCTGAAACTGATAAAAGTCATCGTCTTCCAAACCAGAAAAAATAAAAGAATAAAGCAATGAGAATCAAGAATGGAATTGTGCACAGTAGTCCAGCGTAGATACTGAAATTCATCAATTACAGACTCATATGTTCTTTTATCTTTGCAATCATAACTCACCTATAAGTATACGAATTCTGTCGATGATGTTCAAAGTGATAATCCATTTGAAGTGCCTCACGTTCAGCATCTTTTTGTCGACGTGGCATCTAGACAGTGTGAAAAAAGAGTGAATGTGATTGCTTTTCTTGGCTTATAAGAAGACGGAGTATGAGAAAACTCAACGGAAATTAGAAAAAATAACAACCAAATATGAGAATCTGTTAGATGAAGTGGGCGAAGAAGGCGATGATGAGCAACTGTTTCCGGTGCAATACATGGGGAAATGGCTCGTGACTCTTGATTTCAGATGTTGACAGATGTTGATATGAATTTCAGATAACAAACAAGGTTTACACTGGGAGTTTGGAATAGCATTGATTTAGAAAGTTGATGAGGAAACTGTCACAGGAAAATGATAGAATACAATCTAGGTTTAGAAGTTTCTTGAAATTAGAATAGTCAGGAAATTATTTTCCCTCTACACCAGTTTTTCTGGTTGGAACAAAACGATACATGGAACGGAATAGTACTTTGATGCAGATCCATAGAATTTAAGATTAGACCCCAAATTTATTATAATCGGTAAGAGCTCTCGATGATAGTGAAGACACAGCATCGTTTTCAGCCATGTAGCAGAGTCTATAGCACTTTTATATCTATAAATGAAAACAATTCATATTTGAAATCTTCAATCCAAAAGATTCGAATCTCAAAAAGAGAATTTCATTATGGAAAGTGCTCTGAATTCATCCGGAACCAATAAATTGTTTCAGAAGATATATTCGCACTTCTTCTTTTTTCTCAATCAGGAAACGGAAATGGATGTCTTTTTGTTAAAATTAATAAATTATTTTAAAGGAAGAGCTCAAAAAACAATCAACAGTTTCTTTTTGTTCTCCTCGTCCCCAGATTAATAAAAAATGGAATGATGATATGAATTCTAGATCATAAGATTTATTGAAAGATTAAGCTTCTTTTTGACTTGTTTTTTGACTTGAAAACTGCAAATATTTCTTGTGCTCCAAGAGCACAAAAACGTGTTTGGATCGAAGTGAGCACAGGTGTCGACGAGAAAAGAAGAACAAGATCCCGTCATATCTCTATAGAAACATAAGTGAATGGAGAAGAGAAAAAGCACTTGAATTCCCTTTTTTCTGAATTATAAATTATGGACACCTGGATTTTAGTTTGGTTTTTTACTATTTTCTAGAGAAATTTATGATAGTTTTTTGGCAAAAAAGGAGAAGGAAATGAATGAGAGACAGAGCAGAGAGAGGGCGGAGTCAAGTGCCAGACTACTGTAGTCAGAAGAGAGAATGTATTTCGGATGGAAGAATGTATATATATATAAAGAAGATGACACGGAGAAACACTGATACAAAAAGAAATAAAGTGTACTTTTATTCAGAAAAGTGCATATAAAACCATGGGAACTCTGGAAAATGAAATTCTGATAAAAGGCTACAAAAGGATAAATATGCTTAGGCTTAGACGAAATTCTTTTTATTAGAAACTAGGGTTACGGTATGAATATAAATTTTCCAACTGCGCTCTGCTGGAATGGAAACAAATTGTATGAGGAATGAGAAGACACAGTATAAATGAGACTTTTTTTTCAGGGCGTTTTCTGTAGATCACTGTTGTAAAATCAATCCGACAAAACTGATTTTCAGTTTTTGCAGAAAATTCATCTGTTTTGCCGCTGAATTATGCCCTATGCTCACAAAAGAACGATCAAAATTCTACGAAACTTTAAATCAAGATATTCATGCAATTCTTATAACCAGATTTTTGATAAAAAGAGAAATCGTACAAACGGAAAAAGACAACACACACAGCAAGGTGAGTAGTCCACACCTGACTGAAATTCAAAGTCAAAGCGGATTTGTGCGGGCGGCGAAAATCTGGCTCGGATTTTCCCATACACGTTCGTCAAAACTCGACACAAGAGTGTGGAAAAATGTGTTGAAGGGAATGAGAAGAAGAAGAAGGAAACAAATCAAAAACGGCATCTGGGGTGTCGAAAATGAATAAGTGAGTAAGTGGGGGCGCCTAGGGAGCACAGGTGTGTGCACACGATGAAAAAACCAAATGAATAATTGAGAGATTACAAATAGATCTGTTTCAAGGTAAACGCATCAAAGTGCATTTCTACAGTAAGAAACTGGAAGAAAGCAAAAGAAGAAGAAGAAGAAGAAGAAGAAGAAGAAGAAGAAGTGTCGTAATAGTAGGATTGAGAAGAAGAAGAAAAGAGAGGCTTCTGAATCCACGTGCCCATCAATTTACCAATCAGGAAATCGCTGAAATATTCAAGAATCGAGAAGAGAAGGAGAGGGAGGCAATTACGACAACGATCCATTTTCTCTTTTTGTTTCAACAAGAAAGGAGGAAAAATCAGAGAGGAAACGAGAATGGGGAGTTTTAATGAGAAGGAACTCGGAAATTGGTACGAAAAAATAATATTTTAAACCGGAAGAGTGAAGTACAAACGGAGTACGAGATATTATAGAGTTTGAGTTTGTTATTTGGGAGGAAAAACTGTCAAGGAACTGAAACAAAGCAGTTTCATTCGTAAATATATCGATATTCCTCGTTTGATAGAAGTTATTCTGAAAATGTTTGAATAATTGGATAGATCTTCAGTTTGCAGACAGCGTGGTAACGTAGATTATTTTCTGTAAAGTTTCCAGACAACTCATAGAGTCATATATTCAAACTCAACCAACTATACATGTTGTCTAATTCAAAGAAACTTTTTTTATTTTTTTTATTTTCAGGTCTTATTTTTATATTTTCAGCCTGTTTGTTCGCTTTCTACAAAATCCTCACTTTTAGAGTTCCCACAATTTACCATCGTTTTCCGATATGTGACTCACAGTTCAGAGTCATCACGAAACTCATGTTGCACAATGAAGAAACAGTCGAGAAATCAATAATTTCTTTTCTTATCAAGGTGTTCTTTTCCTCCTCCTGACAGCTGTCTTTTTCCTCTTTCAGGTGAGCAGGTGTCACTCTTCCGTTGCTCTTCCGCGCGGCCTTTCCGCACCGTTTTACACCGTCATCGTCCCTTTTTTCTTTTGTGATTTCTTCCCGGACGCCTTCGGTTTCTAATTCGAAAAAATGTGTATATATTCTACTGTAATCGAATTAAATGAAGCCAGAACATGAGACACCCCCGCCATCAAAAAACGTGTTCAAATCAGCACTAACTCGACCCGATAATTCAATTTTCTGAAATCGGCTCACAGATTTTTGGGATTCAATTCAAATTTAGATTTAGAATCAGGAATTTGTGATTTCTCGTCACATTTTGTATTCTTTGTCTTGGTAAAAACATGGTTTGACTACATAAAAATCTTGGGAATTTCTAAATTTTCGAATTCCGTTTCTCTGGTTTTCTCCCGTTTTCTAATAAAACCAAGACGAGAGCTCTTTTGCTCTTTCTCTGTTTTCTTCCTTCCAGCTCGAGCGCCTCTTCAAAAACCAATTTTGTCTTCTGTTGATGAAAAAAATGGGTTGAAATTATGATTCAGTTTGTTTTTCGATCCAACCAACTGCCCCTGTTGACTGCCGGTCATCCGCTTTTCGATCAACTCGACCCTAAATATCTCTGAACTATCTCTCATTTCAATTCTTCTTCTTCTTCTTTTTCCTATTCAACTTTTTTTTTCGATGCAATCCCGAAATGTTTCTCTCGCAGCAGCGTGGCGCAGTGGAAGCGTGCTGGGCCCATAACCCAGAGGTCGGTGGATCGAAACCACTCGCTGCTAGAATCCTTTTTTGTTGTTCTTTACTCTTCCACCACCAACATAAACTCATTCAAAATCATTGAGAAAATAAAAACTGAATTGACAAAAAGATAGAAGGAAGAGCATCTCAAACCAAGCTAGACAAACAAAAATGTCGGAAACTTTATGAGACATAAACAAGATCGCATCCCGAAACACTTCTTCTCGATTACATATTCGCACATATATCGGAAGACGGGGTGCCGCAAAAGTATCAGAGCCAATTCGCTCTGTGTCTCTTCTATAAACCTACTCTCTAATCCATATGATGAGACTTCGTCTCTCTCAACTGAGCTCTTCCAATTATAGATATACACCTTCACAGATTTGCAACAAGTGTGAGCACTGAAAACTACCGTAGTTCCTTGTTTTCTCAGATTTCGAAAGTCTACTTCTTACCATCTTTTTATTTCACTCTTTCTCTTATTATCATTAGTTTTTGGTTTTAGGAAAAGGAACAAAACAGCCTGAGGCGAAACAATGAGTACGGGAGTGTGCTCTACGTTTGGGCAATGCTTTCAACGGCAACACAAGCACTTGGCGGGGGTAAAGGAGGCGTCGCGCCGCCCGTCTTTTCTCCCATTTATTATTATTATTCTCTGTATTATTCTCGCGCCTTCCGGATTATTTTCTCTCTTCCCGTTGACTCGTCACCTTTTCCTTCCTTCCGTCAAACTCTTCGTCTTCCCCTTTTTTTACTCCGCCAACAATTATCATCCACCTTTTTTCTGGTGGCTCTTCCGCTTTTTTTGTTCGTCCATTTTCTTTTATAGCTCCTCCCTTTTGTCCATCATCATCATCAATTATTCACTGAAAGAATGCGATGAGGATTCTGCACTTGCTGCTCCTAGTATTCCTTCTCATTCTACTTTTCCTCCAATTTTCGGAGGGCACATCTTCTTTTTTCTTCAAGTCATTTCTGATTGTAATCTCTGCAAATCCTGCATTGACGTGAGTGCGAGCTTACCTGAGATCCTATATTTTATCTGGATTTTTCTGAAAGTATCCAAGAAGGAAAACTCCTTGAATCTCATCATTCGTCTCTCCCAATCGGTGTCCAATTTCACTCTTCGATGGTGGCATTTTCGAGTACATTCTCTATTATTGACTCGGTATTAAAGTGATTTGCACCGAAAATAGTTTCGATTCGTAATCTATTGTTTCTGATTCTCCAAAAACCACGCCACGCTTCTGTCGCCTGAATCTGTCAAAAATCTTCTGACCAACAGGCCGCTAAAGTGTAAACTCACTAACAATTATTGACAGCTCTTCAATCATTTTTCTGTCATTTTTCTCAGACTAGGTATCATTTCAGACGATTTTTTTTGCTTTTGATGTTTATGTTTTTCCTATTGTTACCATACTGAAAACATATATTCTTCACCATGTTTCTTAGTCTAGCATAAAATTATTCCCTCTCTTTTTTCCAACTTGTCAACAACAGAAAACCTCAACGGAGCACAGAACAAAGTTTTGAACTTCTAGACTTGAACACAACAAAAGAGGAAGTTCTTTTTCGATCTCCTTTTGACACCTCGAAGGGATTAATTTGGAGAAAAAAGAAGAGAAATTATCACTTTATTCATAGTTTTGCATCGATTTATGTGAGGTTTTCTACACTTTCTCATTTTGAAGTCAGTGAACTTCAAGAATTTCAGATTTGTATAATTTTTTCATGCTATCGTAGTTTTAGCTCTGAAATAAAAATATATCTATATAAAACTTTAACATAAACATCGGTTTGAATAGTTTACTCGTTCAGAAAACTTATCTAAATTAGTAATAATGTAATACAGTAACAGTTTGAAAACCATCAACTCAAATAGTGAGTGTGATCCCTCATCAACCACCGAAAACTCGATTGATTCCGACCACTCCCACGGGAAACTTATCATCAAATGATCATTGGACCCTTCCAGTTCAATTGGATCCATATCATGTGGACTACCAACTCTGGAATTTTTAAATTATTATTTCAATATTTTAGAATTAGGACTATCACCCATTGAGAAAGTTCTCAAAAAGTCCAAAAATTGAGAAAAAAGATGAAAGGACCCCAAGGGAGTGATTATTCGTCATCGTTTCCGCTGACACCTGTCCGTGTTTTCTTTGCCTTTTCTTCTCAAAAAACCCCAACTTTTTCTTCGTTCGAGAGTCCATTCCTCTCCCCCAACTTTTGTTTTTTCACTCGACTTCCACTCTGAATGTATGTTTCTGATTCGACCTTTTCACACATGTGTTTCGATTCAAAAATAATGGGTCCGTTTTCCTATTCTCTTCTATTCAAAAATCTTTTTTATTTCAACGACTTCTTTGTTACTTCAAAGACCATCATCCGGTCCACCAGATCTTACTGAAAGCGGTGCATTTGCACGCGCCAAAAATGCACCACACCGAACAGAATTTAATTATTTCACCCGCCCTCTTGGCTCGTTTTCGGGCCGGGAGCCTCGCACTCTTCTCCCCTATCAACTCCTCCCTATTTCTACGTTTTTTCTTCTTTTTCTTCGTTAGGTTGAAACTTTTTCACAAAGTTTGTCGTCTCTCTGTGTTTTTCTGCTTTTCTTACTTTTTTTCCCATTCACTCGTGATTTTTCTGCAAAATAGTCAGTTTGTGCATTCAATTTTTCTACTTATTCAGTCATGTTTATCCCCGAGTTAACTGAATATTCTAGACTAATAATTGAGTTTCCTCTGATCAGATCATTGAGTTATTCAGATCAAAGCATTTCTGGAAGTGAGTTGAATCAGTTCTAAATGAAGTTCTAGATTATAATAATTATGAATATTATGAAGAACATATTTCAAATTTTGAAAAGTGGCAATTGATGTTTTCTTTTTTCTTGTTTTCTTTCCAAGCTGCAAATCCTAGTTTCTGAACCATATAATAATTGTGAAAGTTGTTTTTTGACGACAACGCTATAATCTTCTCAAAGCTCGAATATCCACAAATTATTAACAACTTTAACTGCAAAATATCTCAAAACTTGACGGAAGTCTTCTTACAATTAGTTTTGTAGAGCCTGGATTCGAATCTACACGGTGTCTGTCTCAATACTTATTTTCAGAACTTTCTACTTAAGAAGCAGCAAAAACCTAAACTGCACTTCCTAGACCTCTTCGAATACTTGTGATCAGCTCTACCTAATCTGAAAATAGGAAAATTTTGGAATAAAGTAGATATCTATTTATTCAAACACAATAAATATACATGACCAACAACCAACCCTCTCTCTCTCTCTCTTATCCTCTTTTTGTTGGATCATACTTTTGCTTGATCCTAAGCTCTTTTTTATATCTTGTATCCTACTTTCTCAAAGATTCTGCTGCAACTTATTTTTCCATCACATGATTATTCTTATTTATTCCAGTATTCTATCAAAATGAACTCTATTGATTCATGAAAAAAACTCGGATTCTGAGAAAAAAGTATGTTTTGAATAGGGTGAATTAGTATGAAAAGACTCTAAACAAGTTAGAAATCAGAATACAAATCCATTTGGTTGGCAAGGTGATAAATCTGTCAAAAAAGGGCTTCATCTTCTTCTTTTTCTTGTTACTCCTTCTTCATATTCTTGTTATTTTAGTGACAGACCTACTTTCGTTTTTCATTTTTTCCCTTCATTAAAATCCTCATTTTCTCAATACAATAATACCCGAAAAGACAAAAAAAAGCACAAACAGAGCAGTGTACGAGACCAATAATTTGGCCAATTTCGTCTTATTGCCTCGCAATTTCGCTCTCCTCAAAAATTCGTGCTCCAACTGCTCCGTTTTCGTCTTTCAAAAAGAAGAAGAGTCTCTCCCTTCCAAACGTACCTCTTCCTTTTTTCTTTCTAATTACGTATTTGCTATCTGATCGGCCTTTCCTCATTCATTCAACCCAAAATTCACAGCTTCAGTGTATTTTTCTTTTTTCCTTTCCGTACTCTTTTTTGTTTCATTTTACCCTTTTTTTTAATTCCAGAGTTCACTTTTACCTAAAGGTTAAAGTTGGGTTCAGACCACCTCTTAAGAGTAAAAGTTTTGAATTTCACACACTTTGACGCATTCGAATTCCCGCCAGACACGTCATAACTCTCTTCTCGAATTCCCACGATTTGCACAAAGTATATTCTCATTTATTCCACTCTTATCGATGCTCTTTCCACTTTTTTTGCTCTTTTCCGGTTCCCTTCCATTTTTAGATTGAACCATCGTATCGTGAATTATTCAGTTGTTTCGTCGTTTTCTTTTCCAGAAAATTTATATCTTAGGATCTCATCAAAACCGTCACAAAATATTGTTTACGTTTCATTTCTAGAATTGGTTGTATTCCGAAAATTGGCAGTGTTTAAATACGAACTGGTGCCAATTCGGGCCTAAATAAATATTTATAGAATTGTGACAGTTTTGTTATTTTACATTCTCTCTTCCAGTCTTTTCTTTAGAATTCTAGTTGACTGACAGTACTGTCTTCAATTTCGAAAACTATAGTAGGTAGTGTCATTTGTGTTTTTTCGTTCAATTAACTTTCGTTTTTGACAAGAAAATCGGAATATCAATAAAATTTTCTACGCATGTCTCCGAGAAGAAGCTGTGAATACTACTTTACTTTATGCTTTAAAAATTCACATAGGGAAATTACAGTCTGCTGATTTTGAGCAGCACGAGACTATGCCTTGCAAATGTAATGACATTTGTGAGAGCCGATAAAACTGGAATTCGTTGACATTAAGCTTTTTTCTGGCTCCGCGACAATTCGCAACTGCGACATTCCGCAACTGCGACATTTCGCAACTCACGTAGGTTTTGCAACTGCGACACTTCGCAACTGTTCATTTCGCAACTGCGACATTCCGCAACTACGACGTTTCGCAACTGCGACATTTCGCAACTACAACATTTCGCAACCATTGAACTAGCAATAGTTTAACCTCGTTTTGTCAGAAAACGATTCTGACAACTTTTTCTTCTATTTAATTGTTTTCAAATATGTTCCCAGATCTGAGCAGACCCTTCGGTCCATTCAACACTTTCAACTAACCCAAATATGCAAATGCGGTGTAGTTGCGAAACGTCGTGGTTGCGAAATGTCGTAGTTGCGAAACGTCGCAGTTGCGAAATGCCTAGTGGCGAAATGTCGCAGTTGCGAAGTGTCGTAGTTGCGAAACATACGTGAGTTGCGAAATGTCGCGGTTGCGGAATGTCGCAGTTGAGAAATGTCGCGGAGCCTTTTTTCTTCTCCAGGTAGTGCTGGTCAAGTTAAATTACGGTCAATTTCTTTCAATAAAGAATGAATTATTCCGAACAAAGCTCCGAGATCTTCTGAAAATCTCGATCTTTAATTAAACAATTTCTTGTTAACGCCCTGTGCTTTTGATGTATCTATTCTACTACTTTCTTTTTCTTTTTTCAACTCCACCGCTTCTCTCTATATCTCCACCAACTACAACTATATTCCACACCGTAAATTTTCAAATTTTCAGATGAAATAAATCGGCCACAACCCCAGGAAAACGAAGAATGAAATTCCGATCTCTAGCCTTGTCGCTTCGTGTATTTGGAGTCAAGAACCGTCTATTGCAAGCGAATCAAAATGAGGTGGGTCCTTTTCTCTCAAATTTTTCTTCCTTTTTTATTTATATTTTCGTTTATTTTTCTCGTCATTTGACACACAAACCCTCTCCTTCTCGTGCACTTTGAGTGAGGCGTCTTGCTCTCTCTACGCTCAAATGAATAGACACATTTGCATTTTTTATTTGCTACCTTCCTATTCGGTTTTTTCCGAAAAAAAGTTTCTTCCATTGGGATCCGTTTTTCGGTCGCATTCATCACCAGACTATGTAGAGGATTAAACGGGCGTCCCTTCTACTTCTACTCGGTTCAGACGACCCAACCACTTTGTCACATCTCATCAAATATGTTTCATTTCAAAAAGTATTCCAAAAGTGTTCAGTAACTATTGGAGATTCTATTTTCTGCACCAAAATTCAACTTCTCATTTCAATTTTTAGATGATAATAATGTGCTTGTAGTGCTGAATAGTAAAAAAAATTTTAATTTGAAAACTAGAACTTGAAGAATATGTTTTTGACTGTTCTCAAACTATGATCTACCTCTGAAATAAAACTCTGAAATGAACAAAGTGATATTTAAAAGAGAAATTAGCTATAACAAGACTATGCCTTTCTGTGCAGTTAAGTTAGAGATCCTTATAGTTTCAATATCATTTTGATGTTAAAAATTATTGTTTCTGGAGCTGGATATTATTTTTGAAGATTACCGTAACATGTTTCAATATTTAGTTGAATCAGATCTGAAAAAGTTATTGCAGACATGGTATAGTGGTTCCATTGATTGAATGTTAGTTTTTGCTTCTGTTCCATTCCACAGAAACCAGACAGCTCTCATCAGGAACTTTTCTTTTCAAGTCTCTAATTCCGGGCAACTCGACCCAAATAACCATCAATTCCATTCCAAACATTTTTCTTCTTTTCACTAGTTCATTAAACCATGTTTACTCTCGGAAACTCCGAACAACGATTCATTTTGCACTTGCAAAAAACCTCATCTTCTTCTTCTTTTTCTCTTCTTCCGTTGTTTCCCATCTCATCCTTTTCTTCAAGTGAGCACAGATCGCATTTCATCTCATATCAGACATAGAAATGTCTCTTCAAATTGTTCATCCTCTCATCTACCTCATACATTTTCGGATGGTCCAACCGAACTGATCGAGTTTCGGGGCGCGACGTCTTCAAATAGAACTTCAAGATGTGTTCTTTATTTCAGAATAGAAGAAGAAGAAGTTGTGAGAATTCAAACTCCTCCGTCCTCTTCTCCCTCTCTTTTTCTGGTTATTCGGAACGAGAGTCGTATAAATACCATTAAATGTTTTGATGTGGGCGATGGATCGGAACCGTCTTTTCCCTTTTCCTTTTTCGAACTTTATACCATTTTGATTCGTATTTCACGACAAAGATTTGATCAGAAGTCAAGCGTTCAGATCAGCAAAATTTATATTTTCCTATCAGAGAAAATTATTTAACTCAATATAAATGTGTGTTCACTAGTCAGATGTAAACATAAATGATTGAAAATGTTTGTTATTAATATTGATGATTCGAGAACTCCAGTTTTAAACATCATATCCAGAAACGTGATATCATGCCATGATTAATATGAAGAAGCCGATTTTTTCCTGAAATCTCGACACTATTCGATAATTGACCCGTTCAAAGTACTTATCTTTTCTGAAAACTCGAAAATTTCAATCTTCAGACATAACTGATTTTCGAGTGTTTTTTCAACTTGACGTCTCATATTTCTTTTTGTTTTGCGAAGAGAAAAAGAGATTTAGACTATACCGATGTATAAAATTCCTTCGGTAAAATATGTTTACTTTCCCGATTATCAATGGTTCAATCGTACAGTTATGGTCAGGTGATTCTCAGAATTTTAGTTCGTTTTGTAAAACTTCAGTGTTCATTTAAATTTATTTAAAAAATTCTGCCTGCTACAAAAATCTAAACTGATTTCTGAATTTTTCTGAATTCTCTTTATTCTGATTTCTTTTACAATTTCAGTTCTCTCATTTGTTTGAACCCAATCGAACATGACCATCATTTTTACTTCCGTATCCAATTTTGTCATTTCGATTACCATTTTCCGGTTTCCCCTCAGTGAAACTACAAAAAGTTCAAAGTAATGTCTCGAGTTTTCAGTTTAAGTACAACCCATTTCAACCCTTCATCCGGATCCCATTTACTGCTTATTTGCCCCCTATTTCCTGTGTCTTCTCCTTCTCTTCTCTTCACTGATAATTCGATTTGAACCCAACACTTTGAAGAAGAAAGAGAGCACGTGCTCAATGTGTTTATGCTTGCTCTTTGCTTTTTTTACTCCTTTTTATCTCTATGCCCTCCTTGTTGAAATCTTTGGGAACTTCATAGGTGAACGCTGATTAATAAGGAAGTGAACTCAAAAAACTAGAATTGTAAAAGATATAACACTTTTAAAATCAGGAGAAAATAAGTTCAAAATTCAATTCTGAAATCTCTAAAATATATGTTGTTCAAAATAATCACAAGGTGTTCACAAACTTGTTCACAAACTTTTTCAAGCTATTTCGTTTCAACTTCTTCTATTAAGTGGATCAACTTATTTTTTGTATAATTTTCAAGCATAACATGAAATAATTGCAGCCGGAAAAAGGGTTTTATGTGGGTCAACAGGTGGAAATTATTCTAATTTTCGAGTTTTTTATTTACTCTGGAATTCGTTTTTTTTTCTGCTGGTTTCCACTGAATCTAAAAAAGGCAAAAGAAAGTTCTATCATAATTGGTTCTCACAGACTCTAAAACTAGTCATTCCAAACTATAGATTCAACACAAATACAGTTTAGTCCCTCTCCAAAATTCTTCGATCAGTCAATTTTTCAACGTAACCAAAACATATCAAGTTCAAAATCATCATCATCAACAACACATCTCGATCTCGGGAGGTCGAGTAGTTAGTGACACAAAACAAACAATTGATTTATTTGTGGGCGTATTTCCTCTTCTTTTTCTCTAAAATTCCATTTGAAACCTAAAAGGTCCTCTCGTTTCTCTCTCCCTATAATATAAAAATCCGGTTTATTCGGGGAGGGATACGATACGCGAAAGCAACGCCATCGGATTTCAATTCCAATCGCCTCCTCTCTTCCAAATTGCCGTCCGATCGGCAGGAGACAACACATGTTTTGACAATTAAAATGATTTTGAAGTCTCCCACGCCCTTTTTCCCCGTCTCTCTAGACATGTGGTCCAATCCGTGAATCGAAAACCACTTGGGGAAGATCCCAATGAGAGAAACTGTGTGAGTAGATGTGTGTGCTGTTGCTGCTGCCATCGCAAACTTTGTTCATCTCGTTTTCCTTTTGGTTTCTCCCAGTTTTTTGCCTCCCTCTGTTTGTCACTTGTGTTTGCGACACAGCGCCATTCCGACAGTTGCGAGAGAGGGAAGGTAAAGGTGGGAGGGCTGCTGGTATGTATATTTAGTGGTTGGCCCCGAGAAATTCCCTTTTTCTTCACCTCTCTGTCTCTTTTTCTCATCCTTTCTTCTTCTTCATTCTTCCATCGTTTTCCCTTTTACTTCTGTCATAATATCGCCCTTTTTCAGACAACTGTTCATCATCCCAAACCCAACAAATCATTTATCATTCTCTCTCTCTATTTCTCCATCTCTCTCTCTCTTCTTCTCATTTCTCACACCTTTAGATTGAACGACTAAAAGCATGAAGACATTCATCATGTTCCTTGGATCTCTGAGAGCACTCATATTGCTCTCCAATCCCATTTGTAAAACCACAAATACATCGTCGTCGAAACGATGTTCTTTTATTGTTTCCATACGCTTCTCCGAGACAACAACTGTTTTTCATTTCATCCTCTTCATTAAAAATACGTTTTGTTTTGAATCGACTCTGATCAATCTAAACATCCCACGTTGTTATACTTTGTTCAGTGATGGTTTCTAGTGTCTGGGTGGTCTACGGTAGGTTTCATCAGTCTCCTCTTCTTGTCAACTCTGTGGGTTTAGACTTCTAGCTTGTAGATGTCGAGATCAATGGTACCGGTACATTCAGAAAATGATTAGTTCACTCTGTTTTGTCAGACTCAATTATCTATTTCTAACTTTTCCGGATTCTAGAGAAATACCAACCTTCATGTTTATAAGTCCAGATTCCCATTTCTGCTGAACTCTGAAATCACTATTCCAACACTTAGAACTACTTCTTCGAAGCCATTTCTTTCCACCAAAGTTTCCTAGAAAATCTAATCGAGACACCTACTCCACCCCCTCGATCTCATCCAATCAGTTCTCTACCTACTTGATTTCCGTTCTCTTTCTCCCAGACAACTACATCCGATTTTTACAAATATCGCGTGTGTGTGAATATACGTGTCTGCCGAAAGAATATGGTGCACAAAAAACTAGAATTTATGTGCCTATCACATTCTGTCTCCTCGATTCCCCCCGTCGCCGCCTCCAGAATGCTCTCATCTAAACGAGCAGCAATTTGGGACGATGAGAATAAGAGAGAATCGTCGTCGTAGCTGTGTGCTCGGTGAGCCCTGTCGCCGAAATCGCAGTCAATCAGCTCAGAATGCATCTGAATTATTTGTTTGTGTTCTTCCCGTGTTAGAGCTCCTCTCCTGCTCCATGTCAACGACTGCTTTCTTCGTTTTTTCTATTTCTTCTTGCTCACACGGGCACCGATGCCGCCAATCGGTCTCCTCGTCGACGCCTACAAAATTGCTGTCAATTTCTCGCGCGTTTCTTTTTTCCCGTTTTCATTCCTCTATTCTTCACATAATTCTAGCCTATCAAGTTCACTGTTCTTCAGTCTTCTCATGCCACGTTGCTTCCACACATAAACCACTTGTTGGGTCAATGAATGTCCCTTCCGAGCAACTGCTTCCAACATCTCCGACTGAATAAATTGATGTAGGCGTTGATGATTTGAACACGTTGCCACTGGAAACATCAAGTCTTTCTGAGAATTCCAAGTCTTTGAGACATTAGTTCCCCTATTAAAAACTTTTCTCCAGTGCATCTGGTTCCTATTTTTTTCAATATTTTGTTCTAATTTTCCCAGACAGATGTTCAAATCAAAGAACATTTACGACCTACATTATTTTCAACATGTAGCTGTGTAAATATAATTTTTCCCACTCCATTCCACCTTTTCTCTTGAAATCTCATGACTTTTTTGTCGCTTAGAAACTCAAAACTTCTCACGTTGGATAGTATTTGCAAACAGCCACATTGAACTTTTGTCCGTCAAGTGATCCATCTTTTCGAGCCGCGCACTCTTGAATTGAGCATCCCAGTTTTCGTGTCTCTCCCCATATTATCTGATAAAAAGTCGAGCTCTTTTCCTTTGGTTCGAAAAGAAAACCAAAGAATACCTGTGTCGCGTGGCCGATTCGTTTGTCGTACCGAGCCAACTTCAAGTTTTTGATTCCAGCAATTGCGATTTCATCACCCATTCTTTCGATTCCTCTCTGAAAAGTAAACATTTGAAAGGACTGAAAAGGAATGAAAAATGATGACAAGAAGAGAAGAATGTGGGTCTAAAAAACGAGTAACAGTGACCTAGATTCTTGTAGTTTGGTGTTTATTTTGACCGAAAAAAGACTGTATCCATCCTTCTCTGTCCCTTACCAACACTCCATCTGAAGAATTAAAAGGATCCGTTCGAAAATAGAATGCATTTTCTCCTCGGACTTCCTCCAATCCGCTCATCTTTTCGTTAATTTTCTCCTGTCCCAAAAGACACTCGTTTGCTCTGTTTTGAGCTTCCAGTTCGAGTTGGCAATCCCATATCTAAATTGATGAGTTCCAACTGTACGTAAACACTTTCAGTTTTCAAATTCTTACCAATTTCGGCATATTAGCCGCCGGCGGAAGGTAATCATCATCAACACTATACTGACCGAGAGCCACTTTTGACCGAATTTCATTGTGTTTCTGACAATAAATGAGTCAGTTAGATGAGAGAATGAATGAGTGAATGAGTGAGTGAGAGAGCACTTACATCGAGTATCAAATTCTGGATTCTCGCTGGCAAATTGAGACCGCAGTGTTGAGGAGCCATTTTGGTGATGACTGAGAAGCGAGACGGGCGGGGGTTGGTCACTGAAAATGACAGCGAACATTGAGAAAGAAGGGAAGTATTCAATGACCAAATGATGTGTGTACTTTCACGGGTTTTCGGGGTGAATTACCCAAAAAGTTCACTTTTTGAAACTGGTGGGAGTTCGATTTCAGTGTTCGATCTCAATTAATTCTTACCACTGAGAATATTGTAGGATAGAATAATGACTGTAGCAGCGATGAAGATTCCTTTGAAGCTCAGATACCCTGCTTTGCTGTAAAACGATTTATGCTTATTGTGGTTAGACAATACCTATCAGTAGATCAATTCTAGAGACGTATCTTTGTGGTAATCAGATTTTTCTTACGAGCCTTCTATAGATACTTGATCGAAAAAAAGCTGCGAGCTCATCAAATTTCAAAAATTTTAATACCGCGCATTTTTTGTTCACCTCCGTATCAACGTCACTATGGTAGTTATCACATGAAAGCCTATGTATACTCAACGAAAATGGATAACTATCAAATTTGAAATCAAGAAGCAATGTGGACCAAAGTTGGTCGATCTCAACTGAAAACTACATCAACCAAAACCCTTTCAACTCGCAGAATAGCTACAGTATCCCGCCAACGAAGCAAAAGTTTTCCATTAGCATCACGATGTGAATATGTAGTTATACCACAAACATTCCTCTTCTCTCTCACCAATTTTGCCTCTTCATTCTCACCAAAAAGGACGTATCTCTGTTGTGTTCTCACCTGTCAGATGAACTAGTTCCAGCATTATTTTCCTTGTTTCGCCCATTCTCTTTGTTGGTTTCCTTCACTCCAACTTCTTGTTCATCTTCTAATTCTATTTTGTTGTATTCGTTTGTCTCCAGGCCGTTCATCGACCCTTCACTGCCAACTGTTCGTCTCTCGATTGCCGCTGTTTCTGCTATTTGCATACTTCCACACTCTCTTTTCCTATTTCTCTTTTCTCCCCACCCATCACCCAACAAACGTACCCATCAATAATCGACGACGCTGATAAATACTCTTTTGTTCAAATGGTCGAAGACAGAAGAAATGATATTGTGAAATGAGACCATCGAAACTTGAAATCAGACAAAAAAGGGAGAAACCGCGTCGAGCCGCCGCCGCGTGTCCTTATCATTTTTCTATTCTTTTTTCATTTTACCTCCCAAGAAGAGAGAATGAGTAAGCAAATTGTTGATAACGATGTCTACACCCTCTTCCATGATCACATGTTTTAGAAACCGAACGAATCTTGAATTGGATGAGAAGAGCCTCCTTCTATTTCAATTCAATTGAGACTAGCTCCACCTAATTATAGACTATCCTCTTCTCCTTCTACCCTTTTCCCTCAATTTCTCCTTTACCTTACCCTTCAATTGACTACAAAATCTGGAGACAACCTATTGAATTTTCTATTTTTTCCATCAATTCTGAATTGAAGTGTTTGTCTTCTCGTGAAAGGGATCTCATACATTTCGTAAATCTCAGAGTGCTCTGCTTCTTCTCCTCTCCGCCCTCCTCAATCCGTCGTTTTTGACATGAACCCAACTCCCAAGTAACCCGTCCGAATTTGAAGATAATACATTTAACGAGTCGTGGGGGGCACTTTTCTTCTCGTTTTTTCTCGCCTTTTCGCCCTTCTTTTCTCATTCTCTTTTCATTTTTCGACATGACGTTTTTGTGGTCTGACACGCTCTTTTTTCGCTCTTTTGCAGTTGCAAAATGAGGGTGTCACTGAGCATTTTGAGACATAATTAGACGAAGAAGAAAATAGGCATTTTGTATGAAAAAGGATTTCCCCGAGATTTTTACTTTGAAAATTTTATACTTTTCGTTTCAGGCTATCGATATATTCTCTTTGGATCCGCCGCCGGAGAGTGAAACATCACTGGAAGCGGATTTCGTGATGGCTCAAGCTGAAAATGCATGTCGGTGAGTATTTTGAAGTTTGACTTAAATTTTGAAAGTATTCTGAACTGAAATCAGATTCTAAATATCAGATCAGGAGGTACAGCATTCGTCTAACGCTGGAAATACTGTAGGATCAAAAATTCGAAGAAGATGTTCTGAAAAAATTTAATGAGATTTTTGTGAAAAAATATGTACAAAACTGTATTATGCAGTTACGACAAAAGCGCATAAATATGTACATTAGAAGCCTTCAAATTGTGAAAATTTGAATTCTCAAGTTATGAAAACTTTAAAAATTCTTGGTCAATTTTTCTATCGCATTTGATATCAATTCAGTCTACTTATCAGAAAGTACACTTCGAAAATCCGTTTCTAAATAACTTTTTTCTAAAAAAAAACATCCGGAAAAAGCATTGCAGTGTTGAAAATACAACGAGATCTCAGCAGCAGTAAGTACCCTTTGTCTCCAAAAAAGAAGTTCCAAAACTCCCTTTTTCTCTCCTTTGTCCATTCGAAAAGTGCACAACCAAACCCTTTTTCTCCTTTTCTTTTCAAACAATTCCATTTTTATTTCTTGCAGATTGAAGTTACTTCGTGCAGATGTTCCTGCCGATTTACTTCCAGCCGGATGCACTCCAACTGATCTACAACCAGCTGTAAATGTTAAAGAGAAAATTGAAGTTAATGGTGAGTTGATTATTGTTTTTTCTTGTTATTCAAAACTTTCAACTAATTGATTTAAAAAATCATTTAGAATTAAAAAAAACTAGGAGGTTGTAGCTGAAATTTAGATCTGGTTTATACACAGAAAATATTTAACATCCTCAAATTTTTCCCCAATTTTAATGTTAATTGTTTTCGTAACTCATTCATTTATTACAGGAGAATCTCGTCTAGTTCAAAAGAAGAAAACACTTTATCCTGAATGGGAGAAATGCTGGGACACGGCAGTTGCAGACGGACGAATTCTACAAATTGTGCTTATGTTCAATCAGACACCGGTTGTTGAAGCAACGATGAGACTTGAAGTATGTGAGAAAAAAACGAGAAAGCAAAGAAGAAGAAGGGCCCCAGTGGGAATTCAGAAGGGCAACATCTTCGACTCTCACTCCCTTTTTTCGGTGGTCCACCCCGACGATTTGTTCAGCTTCACCAAATTTCATGAGCATGAAAACGACAGAAAGTCGACACGAATTATTACCCTCCTCCTTCTCCCGCTTTTTTCGGGATTTCTGATGTTTGAAAGTTTAAGAAGCATCGGAAATGACGGACTTGATGGTCTCTCTCTTTTTAAGTATCAAACTATTTGAACAACTTGTAAAATAGAAAAAGTTGAAGACGTCATTGTTTAAATGAGACCAAAGTATATTGGGATAACTTATTTTGTAAAGTACTGAGAGTTTGAATTGTTGTCTCTCTCTTTCACTCTTTCAGCCAGTCAGTTGTTCTTCTTTCCTTCCTTTTTCTCTCTATTTCATCGTCGTAAATCCAGTTCACAATTATCCACTCCATGTGAGCCCCACTCGTCTTCAAACAGAACTCTTTCTACTTTCATTCTGACTGAAAATTTGCCTCCGTGGTTTCTGTTTCAAGTGGGCGTGACCTCAAGTTTCCGATTTCTGGTTCTCGTTTTTTAGATTTTCTTCTTGTTCAAAACTTCTTTTTCGGCAGTGACTTCGGAATGACCGAAGTTCTTAACGACATCTATGAAGCGATTAGCCTTCTTATTAAGGTGAGCAAATAATTCTTGTTTTCTCTTATCGCGAAGATGAGATGGAAGTGTAGTAATCTTGAAAGGAATCAATGGTTGTTCAGAATTTAGAATGTTTAATTGGATTCAATTGTTTCAAAATATTATACTTTTATCTGTATTGTCCGGATCCATTATATTCATCTAGAACAGCTTTTAAATGAAAAAGAAATGTTCACTATTGGGAACCAGTTGTTAGAACAAAGACAAGATTATATTAAGTGTTTCAGAACTAGTTCTATTAAAAACCGTAACTCTGAAACTGATTCCACACGATGGAAGGGAAAATGGATTTCTTCTTCATTGTCATTTGTTTTCTGAATTTATGAAAATAGTTTTGAAACGTTTCGAGGATCATTCTGTATACAATGTGTCCAGAATAGATTCTTTCTCTTCTTTTGAGATTTTTTAGATTTCAGCTGTAGATTGGGATTTACAGTGCTTCCAGAATTCTCTTCTTGGGAACAATTCTCATGAATATTTCAGAATTAAATCAATTTCCCATTTCCTGATAATTCTGAATATCTAATCATTTTCTATTTGTTTTTTCTTTATTTTCTCAAAACAAAAGTGCAAAAAGCAAGAATATCTGTGTCCTCTTCGATCGGTTGATTGTATCCTGAGATCTTCCTTCGGACCTTTTTTGCTCATTTTTATCCATCGCTTATCCGTGTGCCACCAAAGTCCTTCTTACTCTTTTTTTTCTTCTTCCCGTTTTTGATATGCTGTTTTTGTGCAGACAAGAAGAAGAAGAAGAAGATGTAGTGAACAAGAAGAAAAAGAAGAGAATAAGGAGGAAAAAGTTCGGAAAACACGAAAAAACGGGGGCGGCGATTTTCATAAACCTGCGCGTTTACGGGCTTCTCCTCAAAGATAGAACTCAAGTTTTTCGCCTCAGGGCAATGTTTTGTCCATCGAAATTTCGCTTCGTTTTCATATTATTTCTCGTCTCTCACGAAAGGAAAAGAAGCTTCTTTTTCCCCTTCTTCTTCCGTAAAAATAGGTCCATACGTTCCATTTTTTCATCTGAAAACTAGACTACTGTGATCCGTTTGTGTGACGTCATGAAACAGGAAAGGATAAAAGGAAAGAGGAAGACAATGGTTTCTCATGGAGACATTCACACCTTTTTTCTGTTTCTTTTTCTTCGAGAATTCAGTTTTTATTTTCTAGTCGATGTTCTCTGAAAATATTCTAGTCTGATATATTTTTTAGGTCTTTCCTGAAACTATTAATTCTAGGTTACAGGGAGTAGAGGCTAGTTATATAGTGATAAATGACGAATATTATGATCTATTTAAAATAAAAGTTGATATCATTCTAATTGATACTTTGTTCCTTATTAGAAAATCCTATATAAATCAGTTAGTAGATCAACTGCATCAGTTATCAATATCATTTTTCTCTATTTACCGAATGAATTCTCCAAAAAATATATTTAGATCAACACTGCAGTTGGGTGTGATCTGTTTTGACCTGATCCTATCTCTCAAGTTTTTTGCCAAATTTGTCTTTTATCACGCAATGTTTTCGTTCATGATAAGTGATGTCTGATTAGAAATTGCCATCAAATAATTCATTCACCCCTTACGTCTTCCAAATGTTAGACGCCTTCGGAAGAACTCAAAACTGACTTTGGGTAGAAAGGGAGTAGAGGCTAACGGAGAGATGTCGAAGCGGTTGAAATTGAATTTTGGTTCGAAAAACATACGCATGCATGTATTCCCAGTCAACGCTTCTTTCCCTCTTTCTTCTTTGACGACGACGGAGAATCGTCTGACTCAAATCAGTGGGAAAAACCTTTCGTTAGTCGTTAGCCAATCAGCCTATATTTCCTTCGTTTCCAGGATATCATCTCGAAATGCAAAAGCGACGCGATCACTCACATCTGGATAAACACTAAGCCAAACGGACGGATTCTGGCTCAAACAAGACATCTGAAGAATGCACGTGAGTTACCTGAAAAGAAAAGCAGCGAGAGGGGAATGTTCACACGAATATGGTGTGTCTCGAACAATATGTATTGACTTGATTTGCATCAGAATCACTTTCGTTTCTTCAAAGAATTCTCCCGTAGTTTTGTTTTGTTTCGATACGTGCATATTTTGAATGAAACGTACAATACAATCACAAAACGATGGAATGTAAGGGAACATTTCATTGAATTGTAGAGTTTATTTTTTGCGACGTTTTGTGCCAAATCAGAAGAACATCTGGCGGTTCTGATTTGTACAGTTTCCGATTTGGGCAGTTCTGAATTGCGGATACATCCACTTGATTGTTTCTTACAATCATACAACTTGATTTTTCATTCAGAAAACTTCTGACCTATTCAACCAACAGTTATCGAGTTTCTCTGATCTCTCCGACAGTTTTGAATCTTCATTCTTTGAACTATGAGAGCTATTCAGCGAACAGTCACTATACCAAAGAAATTCCAAGTTATCTTATCTTCTTTTTCATCGTTTTATTCCCAAGAAGCACTTTTTTGCAGTCTGGTTGCATTTCCTAGGGCAATTTGAAAAGACATTATACTTCCGTCTATTAGTGGGCGCCGTTTTTATCAATCGGAAATGTTCTTTTCTCACGTTCCTGGCGACGGAACAATTAGGAATAAGACTCTAGAGTTGTTTTGATGGAGTGAACATACTCTTACAGTATCCTGCAGTATTCCATTCATCTAACACCCAAATGAGAGCCAATTGACCGCTCAATAATAAAACTGACCCAATTTTACCGCTCACATTGGCCTTCGATTGTTCTATGCTCAGTAGAAACTGAGTTTTCAAACTCGGTATATATATTTTTCCCAATCTATGAAACTTCAAATTCTATCGCTGGGAACTTCTACGAAATAGGAATTTATTTGATCTCGAAATTACTTTTTCTAGATTTTTGGATTTCATTTCATTGTGAAGAAGACTAGAACGTCTTCTAGATTCTGTTTCATCTGTTTCTTCTTTCTTTCTGTGACGAAGAAATGAAGAGCAAACAAACCGAGAAAGACGACCTTTCGGTTCGTTGGAATTAATCGAAATCTCATTTCACCACACACATGCATATATTCGATGAATTCAATAAACTGTAGAGCCAACTCTCGAGAAAAGAATCTATTTAGTCTCTTTGACCTCGACTTCGTCTTCTTCTTTTGAATTCTGAATGATTTTCTTCCTCTGCAAGACGTGCTTCTCCTTTCCTGAAAGAGGTAAGCTGGTCACAAGTATGCAAATCTCAATTCTTCTTTTTTCTTCTTTCTTCGCTTCTTCTCAGAGTCCCATTGCCAATCTGTCGTTTCTAATTTGCATTTCATTCCAACAAACTTGGCATCCGCCTGACACAACCTTTCACACTTTTTCCAGTCACTTTTCGAATTCTCCCCTAATTAGGTCATTTTGTCGGTAATTTACTTGAAAAGTGACGTTTTTTCTCGAGATTCACGTGTTGGCAAACCGTAAAGATCAAAAACAAATGTCGGTTTTGTTTTGAAATGCGTCATGACCGTTCAGAAACATCAATAATCAAATCGTCCCAACTTTTCCAGTTTTCGAGACAAAAAAGGACCTCGAGTCTTTGATTTCAAAGTAGATAGAGGTTGGACAGTATTTATGGTGTGGTGTTTGTCTATTCGTTTCATTTTTTTGCTTTTTGAATTTTTGAAACGGTTTCAAAGTGAAGTCTCTAATTCATTTTTGCTATTGAAAATAAGGTATTTTTCTCAATTTTTTTTTGAATCACTTTCGTTCTGAAACTGCGAATAGTGTGACAGTCTAAGGGTCAATGACAGAGATCATATCTTTCTCTGCCTCTCCAAATCATCTATCCCTCTAGGGGAAAGTGTATTGTCCAACCTCCTTCACAGTCTATTCTCTTCTTCTCATTCGTCTTCTTCTTCAATTGATTCTCTTCAGCAGTTCATTCCAAAATGAGTGGAAAATCTGCTTCTGATAAAAGTAAAGGTAAATCATTTTTTGTTTGAAAATTAGTTTGAAAGTGTCTTCTTCTGAAACTTCGAATAAAATTGACATCATTCCGTTGATTAAACAACAAACATAAAACAAAAAGACTTACCAAATAGACCATAGTAACAGTTCGAAATTCGCCCAAAAGCAGGTCTCATTCTCTTCGTTTTTTCTAACCAAATATAGGTATGGGGTCACGTTAATGACGTCATCAAATGGAATACATATATCAAAGAGTGTATAACTGTCAACCGGTTCCTCTGTTTGATTGTCTATGTTCTCTCTAATTAGTACACTATTTGAAGTTTCCTTCGGTCGACCGATTCTCTAAATGTTTTGTGCTTCTTAATTTTGTCGACGACTACATCTGAGACCGAAAGACACAACATCTTCTTCTTTGTTTCTGTTTTCTTTCCATCGGGTCGTCCCCCAACTTAACCAATTTCTGTTCATTCCGATTTTAGAGAAGAACTAATGACTCCTCCCACTTTTCTTTTCTCTCTCTCTAATCCTTCTCTTAAATGTGTTTGAGTTTTGGCCTAGGTTCCTACCCACGGGAAGAAAGAAGCAACTTGTTGTCATTAAATCAAATAAAGCAATCATTTCTCTTTTTCAGCGGATGACGATCATCCTGTAGAGGACATTATGACATCCCGAAGCAACTCTGGACCTGGAATTCAACGTCGTCGAGGTGAGATTCGGAGAATAAAACAAGATTTTATGATTATGGTTTCCTCGATTCAGGAGCGATAAAACATGCGCGTGTTCACGAGATTCGTGGCCATCAATTCGTTGCCACTTTCTTCCGACAACCCCATTTCTGCTCGTTGTGCTCTGACTTTATGTGGGGTCTCAACAAACAAGGATATCAATGTCAACTGTGTTCGGCTGCTGTTCACAAGAAGTGTCATGAAAAAGTGATTATGCAATGTCCTGGAAGTGCAAAGAACACCAAAGAAACGATGGTAAGAGGGGAACAAAATGGAAGAAAAATGAGTAAAATGAGTAGAGGGAGGTATGGAAATGAAGGGAAATGAATATGAGATGAGGTGTTTGAGAAGATAGAATCAGGAGTTTTCAGTTTGAAATATTTCAGTTTTTGAATTCGGATAAAATATTATTCCAGTTTTGACTTTCTATTAAAAATCCTGGCAGGCAAAAGACTGAAAAAAGTATTTCATTTCTCAAATGTCCCTCATCTTTCATCCCCCGTTTTGAGCTCAACTGTACCAGATCTTCATGTACTTTTTACATAAATAATAGTCTCTGATTCCTGTACTTTTTTTTCATTTTTACACTATTCTATTTATACATCTGAGTCAATAAGAGTGTTCGTAGACATAAAATTATAGCATGTGTCGTCAAACACGTGCCCTTCAAATTGAAGTGTTCAAAATTCATATATAGTCGTGTGAAAACTTGGTTATTTCAGGCTCTGAAAGAGAGATTCAAAGTGGATATTCCCCATCGATTCAAGACTTATAACTTCAAAAGTCCTACTTTCTGTGATCACTGTGGTTCAATGCTTTATGGACTTTTCAAGCAAGGTCTTCGATGTGAAGGTGAGTAGACTCTTCCGAATGAATTCTGAGGCAGAATCCCAAATGATTTCTATCTTTATCTTTGCAGTTTGTAATGTGGCGTGTCATCATAAATGTGAGAGACTCATGTCAAACTTATGTGGAGTCAATCAAAAACAATTGAGTGAAATGTATCATGAAATCAAGAGAGGAACCCATGCAACTGCCAGTTGTCCTCCAAATATTGCTAATCTACATATTAACGGAGACAATAAAAATAATGGAAGTTTACCGAATAAGCTCAAAAATCTCTTCAAATCACATCAATATAGTGTAGAAGAGCAGAAAGACACGGATGAATATATGGATAATATATGGGGAGGAGGCGATGGTCCTGTCAAGAAATTCGCTCTTCCACATTTCAATTTGCTCAAAGTTCTCGGAAAAGGATCATTTGGAAAGGTTATGCTGGTGGAATTAAAAGGAAAAAATGAGTTTTATGCAATGAAATGTCTGAAAAAAGATGTGATATTGGAAGATGATGACACAGAATGTACATATATTGAACGACGAGTTCTCATTTTGGCAAGTCAATGTCCGTTCCTTTGTCAATTGTATTGCTCATTCCAAACTAATGTGAGTTCGAGACTTCTCCTAATTTTAATTCTTAAATATGGTATTTCAGGAATATCTGTTCTTTGTGATGGAATATTTAAATGGTGGAGATTTGATGCATCACATCCAACAAGTAAAGAAGTTCGATGAAGCCAGGACGAGATTCTATGCTTGTGAAATTGTAGTTGCTCTTCAATTTCTTCATACCAACAATATTATTTATCGGTAAGATCTTCTTAAATCTTATTAATTTCTCTAACTTATATCTTTTCAGAGATCTCAAATTGGATAACGTACTTTTGGATTGTGATGGTCACATCAAACTTGCTGATTTCGGAATGGCAAAGACAGAAATGAACAGAGAAAATGGAATGGCCAGTACGTTCTGTGGAACTCCAGACTACATCAGTCCTGAAATCATCAAAGGACAACTATATAATGAAGCTGTCGACTTCTGGTCATTTGGAGTATTAATGTATGAAATGCTTGTTGGACAATCACCTTTCCACGGAGAAGGAGAAGATGAACTGTTCGATTCAATTCTGAATGAAAGACCCTATTTCCCAAAGACAATTTCAAAAGAAGCAGCGAAATGTCTATCTGCGTTATTCGATCGTAATCCAAATACTCGTCTCGGAATGCCAGAATGCCCTGATGGTCCAATCAGACAGCATTGTTTCTTCCGTGGTGTTGACTGGAAGCGATTTGAGAATCGACAAGTGCCGCCTCCATTCAAACCGAATATTGTATGTTTCACAGTTTTTCGTTTAACAATTACATCTGATAATTGAAATTTCAGAAATCAAATTCGGACGCATCCAACTTTGACGACGACTTCACAAATGAGAAGGCTGCATTGACGCCTGTACATGACAAGAATCTTCTTGCATCAATCGATCCAGAAGCATTCCTGAACTTCTCTTATACGAATCCTCACTTCTCAAAATAGTCGTTTCATTCGAATCTCATTTTGATTTTGTAGTCACTTCTGGAATAGTCCTTTTATCCTTTTTTCATTTGACAACTGGTATTTCGTCAGAAAACAACACTACTGTGAACACTTTGTCCACTCTCTTCTTGGCATAATTTTATTGTTCTTCAACTCTCACCCATTTGAATTCACGTGTATAACTGTTCACTGATTAAGAAAAAATAAAACATTTCGTAGTTTCTTCAGTCCTCTCCCCGTCTACTAACAATCCGTTTTGCCATATTTCACTCCCCGTCCCCCCTAATTGTATTTCATATCACTCGACATCTCTTCCCCTGAATTTTCTCATTTTCTAAAGTTTCCTTCATTTTAAATGTTCAATTCTGTCTGCTTTGTTTGTACTTTTTTCTCAACTCAATGCATTCTTCTTTCCTATTCTTTTCTATCTATTTCCCCCACACAGTTTCACATCGACCAGAGGTTTAGAACAACAAATAAACCAAGATTTCTAGATTGTTTGTTGATTTAACATTTGGAAAAATTACAGGACAAATATTGGAAAACTCTCGAAAAACAAGAACATAACTGCACTATCAGAGTTCGTTTGAATGGGTTCCAGAAATTGTATCAAGTGTTCATTTATAAATAAGTCGTTTTTCAGCACAGAGATCTATTGCGGAAACTCTCTACTTACATTTATTCCGTCTGTTAAATCTGGAATTCTCTCGCTGTTTCCTCCTTCCCGATTAATACTTCCTCCCGGTATCATTACTAATACTATTTAACAGATCGTTACTATTAACAAATACAAACGGCTCTATGCTTATGCTTGTGTGTATATAACACGGTTTCGAACAAAACTGTGTGACAGTTTTTCGAGATTTGCCCTTGTTCTCGACCACTTCATTCCCGTTCAAAAAACCACTTACACGTGAATTTTTATTTTTTTCATTTTTCGTGACATTCCACGTTTGATATTATTTTTCATTTTTCGTGACATTCCACGTTTGATGACGTAATCTGCCCCTAAAAACATCCTAGGAGACCGTGCCTAAAGCTTTCAAAATTTAGTTTCTAAAAATCGTTACTTCTTCTTCAATGGTCCCGGTCAGTCTCCGTTCCCCCATTCCAAAGCTCGGCGAGTTGCCGATTATCTTCCTCGAAAAGGTTTTGGATAGACTTGATTTGATATCACAGTAAGTTCTCTCGACGTTATAAGATCTTGTTTCAAATTTTCAGACTGAATCTTCGAAAAGTTTCACATGATTTGAGGAAAGTCGTTGATAGCCGAAAATCACCGATAGAAAAGATCTGGATCAAGTATGGCTCCTCTGGGATTTCCGTGAAACTCGATGTTTGGGATAAAAAAGAACATCGATACCGTAGACATCGTATGACATTGGAAAGTTTCATTAGCATTCTTCAAAATAGAAAGCTCTATTTGCAAGAGTTTTCCATCGAGACCTGGTGTGATGTTGATTTGGGTATATGCGAAGACTGTTCGAGTCAAGGAAAACAAATCAGAGATGGATTCAATTCATTGAGACATAATCTTCAAGTGAAACGTTTCCGATCTGAATGTCACGAGATAGATATGATGACGATTCTCAAGAAATTACAACCCGGAAGTTTCAAAGAATGGGAGCTCGGTTGTATGTGGCATGGATTTGTCCCACTTCATTGGAGGATTCCAGAAGAAATAACATCTTCCAACCAGTGGAAGCGATTGAAACGCTTCTATCTCGATGAGTCAACTGTATCCGTTCCCATTGAGCACTTATTCCATTTGGACTGGTTTCATGTTGAATTGCCACTCGCTTCAATGGATGACTTGATGAAATTGAGAGATGTAAGATAACTTAGATGGAATACATGGCGTTTAGAAACCAAACATTTCAAGACTTTTCATTTTCAGAATTCACATAATTCTGCGAGTTTCAAAGAGGGCTGGGTGGAATTTTGTGGCACAACTTTGAAAGAGCAAGCAATAAAAGAGAGACTCAATCTGGTCCCCAACCCGGATCCGGAAAAACAGGAACTCTTGTTCCATGGGATCGATACGTCGGAGGAAGGACTTGATATTGAATTGTGGAGTGGAAATATCTTCTTTTATAAACCATATAATCCCTAGCAATGATTAATTCTGTTTTGTTTACCAAGAGAAGTAAATAAATTATTTTAAAACTTGAGAATTTTAATTTTACATGAAATTCAACAACTTTCATTTTTGAAGATGTTCGTTTTTTCTATTGAACTCGGAAATAGAACTGTGAAAAAATGGAAGTGTAACAGAATAGCTCGGCTTTCGAAGCTTCTCAAATATATTTTAATATATATTTTTGTCAGCCCTTGGCAAGAGCCCTTTTTTCAATATAAAAAATTTTATAAAAGCTTTTTAGAAACAAAGTTAAGACTACACCAACAACAATGAAAGTAACAATTAGAAACAATAATCACAGGGATAACAAAACAAGAAGAAATATTCAAAACTGTAAATCTTTCAATCGCTTCCTCGTCTCTTCATTTTCTGTTTCATCCGCTGCTCCCGCACACCCACATCCTCCTCCACCACTTCCGCAACCTTCTTCTTTCTTTTCTCCTTCTATTTCAACTATAACTTTCTTCGATTTCTTCGATTTTCTAACTCCCAAATCAGTGTTCCCTGTGTTGAGCCCTTCGATCAGTAAACATGCTTTGCACATTTTCTGGCTTGTCATATAGCCGCATCTGAAATCAATTGATCGTCTTTAAAATATCAGCGGACTGTATTTTTTCTGTTCAGTGCTCACGACAATATTCACTTTCTTTCTGAAAGAAATCTCACCTCTCACAAGTTTTCAACGTTGGCATTTCCACTTCTTTTTTCACTGAAACTTTTTCTCCGCTTCGAATCAAATCGAGAATCGCACGTGGGTGCACTTTTTCAAGATCTCTGACGTACTTCCTCGCGTATCCTCTGTATGCATTCGGAGCATAAATGCATTCTGTATAGAAATACTCTAATTGATTTGTTCTTGCGTACATAACAATATCTCGTTCGAAACAATATTTCAAAGGTTTTGCACGTGGCAAGTCACCTTCTTCACCAGTAACAATATTCGTACATCTCTCCAAACGTGCAATATCTCCACGTAGAACATTCATCAACACAGTCTCCGCCATATCATCAGCATTATGTCCAGTTACCAATTTAGTCGCTCCAATTTTGAAAGCACCTCGATCGAGAGCTTGCCTTCTGAATACTCCACAAAATGTGCAGTTATTCTTTTTACCAATTTTCGCAACAATATCATCCATAGTCCATCCGTAAAGATCATTATAACTCAGAACTGTCAGTGGAAGTTCATATTCAATACGATTTTTCTCAACAGCAAGAAGAGAATCATCTCGATATCCTTTAATTCCCTCATCAATTGACAAAAGTTGAAGATCTAATCCATAATCATGTCTATCGTTCAAAGTTTTCATAACATATGCCAACACGGTTGAGTCTTTTCCGCCGGAAGCTCCGATTGCAACACGTTCTCCTCTCTGAAGAAAAGAGCAGTGACTAAATGAGACTACAAACTGTATTGAATTCTTACGAACCTTAAACAGATTATTGTTTACTATTGTCTCATGCACATCGTCTTCAAAGTTTTTCGAAAAACAAGGACCACAAAGTTGAGATCCGTCTTTTGCTTTCCGAATTTTGGCTGGATTAGAACACCCTTTCTTAGACTGACACGGAGGTGGCCCACGTCGTTTTTCCATCTGGAAGTTTCTTTTTGTGAAGCTACTAGAATTTTTGAAAAAAATCGAGATATTCACAGACAGAACACATGAACAAAACAAAAAACCACTGATTTATTATAAATCTATTTTATTTAAAAAGACTGACAAAAACTATATTACAAAATGGTGAGTCACAGATTATTTACTTATATTTACAACCGAGAAAATATCTTCAATTTGTCGGAGTTTCTCCAGCACGAACGGCAAGAGCTCCCAGCAAGAATGGGCAATTTTCATTGAATACATTGATTTGAGGGGTGAATTCTTTGAGTAATCTGAGTGCGAATTCGCAGAATGGAAAGATGTATAGTATACCGCCGGGAACTGTTACGACACCTGAAACGGAATGAGTTAGGAGAAATGTTTGAAAATTTCCTTTTTAACCTGCAGCTTCTTTATTTGTGAAGTAGTTCACTAATGGTTGAAGGTCTTCGAGTGCTTTTTTTCCTGTGATAACTCCGAGACTCAAATCTTTGGAATTGCATAAGGATAATTTATCGAATAACAGATTCTGTGATGAAAGACTCAGTCTGAAATAAATTGTGAAAATAATTGTAGAACTGGGACGAATCCAAACCTTTGCGTGATGAGTAATCTGAGGGGAGCATCATCTTCATCTCGGAGCAGCTTGACGACTAATCTTTCCGCTCCATAAACGCGATAAAATTTCACAGGATAATCAGTTTTCTTCAAAGCCATTTTTCCGCTCCAGGTCGCCGCATAGGTTGCATCAAGCTCTTCAAAATTACGAACGGTATCCTTCGGTGAACCTGGTGGGGTTCGAGGTCCATTTGCACCGACAGGTGACTTCGAAGCTCTACGCTTTCGCATGAATTGTTGTTTCTCGGGCAGCGCGGTCAAATCTTTAGCATAATCAACCATGATCAAGTTATCCTTGTTTTTTGAAATGGAAGCACCCTTGAGACCCTGACACGCTTTTTGAGAATCCTTAGTGTTCTCATAAACAACGTATGCATACGGTTCGTAATTGTTGTACTCGATGCTCTCCACAGTTCCGTACTTGCCGAAAGATTTTTGCAACATTTCTTTATCACACCAATCACCAAGCCCTCCAACAAAAAGTCTCCTAGACACCTGACTTTTCCCATAACCTATTTTCATTCGAGAACCACCATTTCTCAATGATCGTTCTTGTTCACCGGCTTTGGCATTGATTGCTTGATCAACCGTCTGAAAACAACTGAAATTAATTTTTTCTAAAGAATATATTCACCTGGAACATGACGAAAGCATACGCAGCGTCGGTGTTTATAGGTGTCTTGATATCAACTTCTTCAACTTTTCCATAATCTTCAAAAATCTTTCGTATTTCACGTTCTTTCACATCAGAGGGCATATTTCCGACAAAAAGAGTTCTTGTAGCTTCATCATCATCGTTTTTGAGTCGCCATGTTGACGGTTCTTTTGTTGGGCGATTCCTATTCCCTCCACTACTACCGACGTCTTTCTTAACATCATGAATAGCACGATTAAATCGGTCTGGTATATACTTTCCCTCTTGATCTCTGAGTATACCAGCGGGATCACACTGCACATGTTTACCAAGAACAGCTTTTAATCGATCCATCATGGTATATCTCACTTTACGTGCGCAGTCATTACGTTCAAAATTAACGTATGCTAACCGTTCATCTTCATCCGGATTCTTCACAACTTTTATCTGGAAAAAACTTGTTAAAAATAGATAAATGAAAAAGTCAGTATGAGAATTACCTCGAAAGGGGCGAATTTCTTCAATTCAGAAGTCAAAAACTTTTTGATCTCGTCACGTTCCATTCTATCATCGAATCCAGAAATGCGAAGGTTCATATAAACTTCTGGAGAATGACTTCCGAATCTCTCTCTGTACAAAATTTTTTGATTATAAAGTATAAATAACAGGTCTTAATAAATAATGTACCTATAATAACTGGAAAGTCCGTTGCAATTCGGCCTGTATGCCGATCTTCCGCGTTCTTCTTGCATTTCGTGCTGAAGGAATATAGATGAGAGTCGGAAGAACAGATAGAAATAGAGAAAATCTGCATTTTGTGAATGTTGAGAATAAAAGTGGTAATCTGACAGAAAGTGAATTCAGTACAATTACAGTGACAACTGGAAAAGTAGAAGGAGTACTAGAAATGGACTAAACAGTGAATGAAAAGCGGAATAGAACAGACAGCACAATATTATGATTTTCAATAATTATTGAGTTGAAAATATGTAAGAACCTGAAAGAGATTAAGTAGTTCTGGAGAGTTACGTTCTCTCGACAAAACCAATCAATTTTTTTCCACCTTTCTTCTGCATTCAGACGTGGCGTGTTGCGTCCGCAGTGTTTGCACACTTTCAAAATTGACCGTAGCCGTATTATAAATTTCTTTGGACGGCACATTGAATGAATGATCTTCTGATGAACTCATCGAAGTTGAAGTTGGATTTAATTATAATGTGGTTTTTTCTTTTAAAACGTTTGTTCGTCTTCTCTTACTTAAAGCTCCAAAATTGTTTCTGTCCTGATTAATTACAAATATCGCTCATAAACGACGCTCCGCTATTACTATTGCACTCTTTTTATTTCGAACAATCGCTCGAGAAAGGGCGTTTCAAGCCTATCAACTGTTTAAAATAAGATATTTCTTTGGTTCCAATGTGAATTCCTATAAAGTTTTGGCTGATAGTTTCTTAAAATATGTTATTCATCTTATTTCATAGAAACATTCAAAGTGACAACGTAATAACCGATTTTTCTTTTTCAATGCTCAAATGCTGAATCGATAATTTTTAAAATCCAGTTTTTCAGGATGGTTGCCGCTTCCGCCACTCGTAACATGCTCCATCAATATGGCCGTCGTGCCATCGGTGTTTCCTTGTTGGCCGCCGTCGGATCAACTGCCGCCTTCTTCTTCGGATACGTGCAGCCAAGACACGAGGCATACGAACGTTTCTTTGCGTAAGTGTTTTCTTTAAAATAATGGATAGGAAACTGCAATAAGCTGGAAAATAGATCAAAAATGATAGTATCGAAAAATAAATTAAAAAGTCAAGTGCTGGTTGCAATGCTTGTAATTATTTCCAAGATTTATACAAAAAAAGCAGATGAATTTTGTGATATTTGAAATTTTTATAGTTTAAAATAGAGAGATAATCAGTTTTTTGTATTTAAAGAAATAGTCATTGAATTTGCAATGAAAATTTTTTCATTTTTCAGCAACTACGATCCATACACCAGAATGAAGGAGATCTGTGCCGCCAACAAGGGATACATGCACACCTGCCCACAAGAGTTGGCCAAGCTCTACGAGGAGAAGGGCAAGACTGTCGCCGACTTGTAGATGATATCGACTTTATTTCATGTAATATTGTAGTTGGATTCCCTCTCAATGTTGCGATATTCTTTCATAGCTTCTTTTTCTTCATCGAATAAAGATGTTCGTACCCCCGTTGAAGAATTGTATTACATAAATCAGAAAGAGGTGTTTTCTACCAACATAACATTTCTAAGTGTTAGTGTTTCTCTGAACTTCCCCTTGGTAACAACTACTACACGAACAAAAGAACCACGCTCGTTTAGTAGGTGGGCGTGCGAGAGGAGGCACAACTCTAATTGGTTCGTGTGTCGACCGCCCCAGTAGCCTCTAAGCCGATTTCTGTCGTCCGAATCCATTCATTTTTGTTGCAGAATACTACAACAGCTACTGCAATGTCTCTTCTCGAGATTGTATCGGTCTGTTCACTATTGCTAATTGCCTCTTGAATCATCATCGTCTTTGCGGGTGGCGACCTCCAAACTCTCACCGTTTCGTTTCTCTTCGACCACTTCGCTCTGTAAAAGTTATCAAACAAAATATGTAACTGTCAGCGTGCACGCATCGAAAAAATGATAACTTCTCTTTCTCTCCCTGAAAGTAAATACTATTGATCAAATTCTCTGAATGACCTCTATCGCATTGAGGTCCGCGGGGAACGTTCACCCTCTCTCTCTCTCTAGGTTGAGTACCGGTAAACGGTGGTGTCATTATTTCAATCAATATTCGAGAGTGCGCAGAGAAGACGTTAGTTATTCAAAGCTCTTCTTCAATAACAAACCAACTTCTTTCTCTCCGATTTCCACCTGAACCAAGTATATAATTATGAAATTTGGAATTCTCTGAGGGCCTTGGCTTGAGAATTTTTCTTTCTTTTTACTACTAAATTGTACTTACTTTGGAATATGCACGTTTTCAAAACTCTTTTTTCTTTTTTAGAGTCATAAAAAATGTTTTCTTAAAAGATCAAATCAAATAACAAAGTGAGTGTATATAAAAAGAAATATTAAAAGAAAAAGATTTATAATTAATAAATTCAATAATCAGTGTTTTGGAAAAGAATAAGAAGAATATTTGAAAATTGTTACAAAAGAGTCCAGTTTCGTTTTTGCCTTCCTACAAATCACTGTTGTGTAAAGTTAAATTACCTAATTGAACAAGTTCTTCTCAAAAGTGGATCATTATGTTTTTCGGGACCAAAACACAGTCATGACCTTATTTCCTATAAGAATACGGTCTCTGATTGCTGAGAAAACAGGCCACTTGGTCGAAAACCCATCATACAATCTCCTATTTCCTCTATTCATTTCGACACCTTTTCAATTCAATTCATTTCTTCTTATTTGCTGGGACATGACATCAGAAGAAAGTATGAAACAATACTTTCTTATCACCATTTCAAACTCTCGAGTGAACACCGGAAACTTTTCCAATATTTGATCATAGTTGTTGAATTGGGATATTTTCTCTACTGCACTGCTTCCTCATCTCTTTTTCTTCTTTTCTATTTTTAGCTCTTTCTCAAAATATTTATATATTTAATTCAATTGCTTACTTTTGTTGAGAGCATGCTTCATGGGCTATTACTGTACCTATCTCCAGCTATTTTCCATTGTGATTCTCATTCTTTAAGGTTTATTATTGAAAATTACATGCTACGGTATTCTCTAATTCTCTGAAAATAAGGCTACCATAATTTTCCCTCAACTAGTCCATATCCAAAAGAAAAACATATTTTTCTTTTCATGAAAAGTCAACCATTATTTCTGTTTACCTTGTCCAACAATTTAATGATGAAGTTATTCTATTTGAATGGTTGTTCAACCCGAACATTCAATTCAAAATTCTTTCTTCTTTCTTCTTAAAACTTTCATTTTGATGAAATGCTAGAGATTGAGAGACGCAGATGCTTGTGCACGAGCAAGGAAGAGAATGGAACGAGCAGCAGATGGGCGAGTTATGTCAAGTTCATTGTTTACACATTCACAGAAGCACGTTGTTCTTTCTCATTCTCTCTCTCTTTATCTCTCTCATTTTAAGTCATTGTTTTCCAATTTCAAATGTTGTTTGTTCATCGTATTTTAGAAGACGTCCTGATAAACAAGGAACCTTTTTATAACCGTTCTGACGTCGTCTTCCATCCGAAGCGGACTAGTTTTTTGACAATTTTTCCGTCTTTGGGATTCTTTATTTATCGCCCCCCACATCAGTAGAGTCCCCCACGTTGAAATTTACCTAGGAAGAGCCCCCCACCCAGTACAAAACAGGTGGGGGCTTTTTCCTCACGGCGGGGGGCTCTACTTCTATTTTGGTGTGAAACAATGACCCCCCACCAGTACAAAGTGGGGGACGATTGTTCAAGAACCTGGTATTCATGACTTATCGCCCCCACCCCCCTAGAGCCCCCCACCGAAGGTGAAGTTGTAATTCTTACTTTTTATCTTTAGCTGTAATCATTTATTGATAGCCCCCCACCATTGAACATCGGTCCCCCACCTATGGATTATTAGACCCCCATCATTGAATATCAGTCCCCCATTAATGACTTTAAAACCCCCACTGTTTAACAATAGACCCCCATCATAGAACATCAGGCCCCCACTATTGAACCCCACACTATGAATGAAACAAATGGAAGCACGTTTTCAGACTATAAGCTTGAACATCAGAAATATAAATTATGCCGAAAGTGTCTTTCCGGGTCTTTTTTCCTAAGCCTGAAGATTCGGGTATAGTTGAATTATGTTGGACTAAATGGTTCAGGAGTATAAGCAAAAAAAGAGAAAAGGGAGGGGGGGGGGGGGGGGCTAATGTTCAATGGGTGGGGGGTCAATAATCAATCAGGTGGGGGGCTTTTCCCAGGTCCTTTTTGGGGGGTCATTCTTCAATATAGGGGGGGACGAAAAGTAAATATACCCCCGTCTTTTCGCCGTCAGTGTCTCTCTCACGTTTTCAGTGCTGATCGAGTCAGAGCACCACTCTCTTTTCTCTCTGGCACTCACTCCGTTGCTCGCACACTCAAACACGCATACGTATACAAATCTCCTTATATTTTGTTGCATGCTCCATCTCTCTCTCTCTCTCTCTTTTTCTTTTTTCTTCTCACCCGCCTTCTTTTCTTCTTCCTCTCCGTTCGATGCACTTTATCCAATTTTTATCTCATTTCAATCTTTTTTCTGCAGATTATTCAATGAATTAAATAAAGTCAGAAGCAATGCGAATAGGGCACTCTGTGTTCTTTCTCTTCTTCTTCTATGTTGGTGAGTCACTACCTACTTTAATAATTTATTCATTTACTTCCCGTTTCAGGAGTATTTTCATTTGATGAAGATATAGAGACACGGACAAATCTTTTCATTCAACAGCGGTTGATTCCAGCCTTGAAAGAAGCTCACAGTGAGTCGTTTTATTTTTTTTCTAAAAAATGGATAAAATCAATAAATACAAACTTTTATTTTTGATTGGAAATCAACAAATATTACAATTTGGAAACGAAATTCAATATCATCTTCCTTTGAATTCTTATAGTCATGATATAAAAATTTCCCCATCCTCTGGGATGATATTCGTATCGTATCACCTGAGAAGATAATGACCAAAACTACCGTAACCCACTCAACAACAATCATCCCCAAGAGAATATTTAGTTGTTTTTTGTTATCGTTCTAGCCGAATTTCAATGATAATAGTTTGGTAAACGAGTTATAATCATAAAATCAGAAGATTGATCCTGAAACGATAAAGTTCACAACAAATGACTTCATCAGTCATCTTTCTTTCTTGATTGAGAATTTCTTATTTCTCCAAAATGAGCATTGCTTTTTTGTGAGAAAATAACTGAAATCATCACACCAAAAAGTCAAAGGTTTTAAGCACTTCCGTGTTTCTAATCTATAAAATATGATTTTCGAATTTTGTGTCAATCAGAAAAAAACCAACTTCTGAATATCCCTTAAGAAAATGTTTAATCCGCGGATCATTATATCATTATCTGAATTCTATCTAAATCTTTTGATCTTTAGTGCTGGCCCCTATTTATCCGTGTTTATTAAATTAATCTGCAAAATCCAATCCTTTGCCGACGTGACTTCTTGGAGAAAAAGTATTGTAATTGAGTTTAAAAATATACATTTTAATACTCTAGTTATAATGTACTAAAACCACGTTTTAGAGCTTTCTGATCACGCCTTTTCCAATTTATTTTAGTCTCAAGAGGGACTTATTCGTAGAAAGGTGCTCAATGAGAAGAGTGCTCACATGTCTAGATACGAATTGACAGAAGATGACGTTTTGTCGTCATGGAAATCGTCAAAAACATCCAAGGATTTTGAATTTATTTCAGTTACACACGTCAACTTCACTCGACTTCGTCTATGTCACTGCTCGACAGAAGATGGATGTAACTCGAGAACAACTGGATGGGTACCAAGTCTTACATCCAATGTCACGGAAAAAATATTTTATAAAGTGGGAAATAAAAGTATTGAATTAGAAGTTACGAAGGATTATTACAGAACACCTGTTACACGGATGGACACTGCTATCAGAATGCACGACCAAGCCCAGAACTTTCTCATTTCGGATGCATGGATTCAAAATCATTGACGGACGACAACGATTTTCATGACACCGCCGCAAAAGTTTGTTCCAATACAACTTACGGCAGTCTCACAAGTTATTGGGTTTGCTGCAACAGTGCAAACTTTTGTGCCAATGAAACAGTCATCACTCTGGTTAGTTCCACAGATTTTACGGTTTTCACAATTGCGCTCCACCGAAATCCTTTGGTATATTCATATTTTTAATTGAGTCTCACCATAGAGCGCAGTTGCAAAAACCATTTCGTGTAACAAGTTGCTTTATCTGAATTCAATTTACTTCAGCCACCTCTTCCACAAACTGTTCCGTATTGGGGATGGACTCTTATCACACTTGGAGTTCTTATCTTCATTTTTGGATTGTGTTATCAAATTCGAAAACCTTGGGAAGAGCAATGCATATGTTTTCTGAGATCCAAAATCAGTTCGCTTCAAACACCACGAGACTTGGAAAGGAACAAAAGCAATGCTAACAATATGTCAACACCATCAGAAAGTCAAACATATGATCAAAACCACACGATGAGCACGACTCTGGACCGTGATAAGACTGCTTGTCTAGATGGACTGCCTCCAGGGACAAGAAGTATGCTACTGGTTCTGGAGGAATCCGACAGTGGATCTGGTTTTGGATCGACAAAACTTCACGTAGCAACGATTTCGAAACAGATTCGACTGGGATCTAAAATCGGAGCAGGACGTTTCGGAACTGTGTCTCGTGGAACTTTCAAAGGAGAAGCTGTCGCTGTAAAAATCTTCAGAGATGCTGATCTACTTTCCTTTGACAACGAAAGAGAGATATTCGAGACAAGAATGTTAAGACACCCACAAATTCTTCGTTTTATTGGAAGTGATCGAGTTGACAAAGGACTGTTACATGAATTATGGATAGTGACAGAGTATCATCCACTTGGATCTCTTCATGATTTTCTACTGGAGAATGTCATAACTATCGATATTTTTAATAGTTTAATCACTTCTGCTGCTAAGGGTCTCGCATTTCTTCATGACGGTTACGATGGAACCACCAGTACGTTTTGACTGTCATTTTTTAATGATAACTTTAAATTTCAGATTCATGCAAACCACAATTTGTTCACAGAGACGTGAAAAGTCGGAATATTATGGTTAAAGAAGATTTAACATGTGCAATTGGAGATCTCGGGTTAGCAATTGTAAAACCGCCTGGAGGAACTATTCCGCAACACATTGCAGAGAAATACAAATGTGGAACTGTTGTGAGTTGATTTTCAACAGTAGGAGTCGAATTTCAATAGTTAAGAAATCATGAAAATCCCTGAAACATCAATTTTCAGAGATATCTCGCTCCGGAAATCTTGAACAGCACAATGTCGTCATATGAGTTTGAAAGCTATCAGAGGGCTGATGTTTACTCATTTTCATTAGTAATGTGGGAGACATTATGTAGAGTTGAAGAGGGCGAAGTGAAGGCAAGATCTGCCGAAACAGTGATACCATATATTGAATGGACTGTAAGAGATCCAACTGATGAACAAATGACTGATGTTGTTTGCACAAGGAACTTGAGACCACCGGAAAATCCGCAATGGGACGGGAATAAGGTAATTATGAGGAGAGAAGTTTTGAGTTGCTCATTTCTTATTTTCAGAAGATCCAATACGTAACTGAAATAATTCAATCTTGTTGGAGTGCAAATCCAACTGCCCGATACACGGCGTTTCAGTTGAAGACACGATTGGATTATAAAATTTCTGAAGAAGAAGAAGAAGACAACAAAGAACAACTACAACAACAAGAACAACTGGTACAAGTACAAGATGACTATGAAGATGAAGATGAAGATGAAGAAGTTGATGCAGAAGTGGACGCTCAATTCGATCCAAATAAACGCCTGCCTGGGCCCCGAAGGTTCTCGATGGCCGGTATCAAACAATTACAGAAACGGATATTCGGTGCTCAGTCGAGAGATATTGAAATGGTTCCATTGGCAGGTATGGCTTCTCGAGGAAATGCTAAAGTCCATGATCAAGGTAAACGAGTTGTTGTTTATGGCGGGTTGAGGTGTGCGTCGGATTCATAGTTGTAGAATTGTTGTGAAGTGTTTGAAACCTTCTAGAATACATAAATAAATGTAATTTTTCAGAACAATTAGAAACAAAAAACGGGACGAGGACTATTGAAAACACAAAAGATCCAAAAGATCCACTTCTTAGGAATCTTTGATTATTAATTTCAAATATAGGTGTTCAATTCTTCCAGATGTATATTTTCCTCACTTTCTCATATCAACAGATCTCAATATTTCTCACCTCAAAAGTTCTGTAAAATCAAACGCTCTCATCATTTTGATTATTCCATTCTTCTCAATTACCTCATTGTTCTTTCTAATCATCGTCATTCTTGTGATAGGTGTATAATGCATTCATTCATGCTTTATTACCCTGTTTGTTTTGAGTTTGTTCTGGTCATTTCATTCTTGTTTCTTGTTTTTATTTTCATTTTCAGCAATTGTAATTTAAAGTAACAGTTTAGGCCAAAGAAAACGATCTCTGTGAAAAATTCAAAATAAAAATTTAAGATTGAAAATACAAAAAAAGTAATAATGAAAGTGCACCAGGGATTTGAGCTTGGTTTGATTTTGTGATTTTTATTTCGGATGATCTGGAAACTCGAAATTTTAGAAATTTGAGATCATCAGAAACAAAAAGCACATAAATAAATGAAATTGAAAAAAATTATAAAAAATGGAAAGAAGAATGGGCGGAGTCACACGTGGAATTGAAGAAATATAAGGGTGTGCAAAAGAGATCGAAGCATAGAAAAGTGTAAAAGAAAAGTATAAAGCGAATCGAAACATCGGTGCCTATCGAAAAGAATTCAAATATCTTCAGTTTTTGATAGATGCCCTCTCTTCAGAAATGGGCTCACTTCTTGGTAATGTAGCCCGTTTTCGGCGCTCCCAGACGTCGTTCTTGCCCTGAAAATGACACGTTTTTCGAGGAAAGAAGGAAAGTTAGACACACACACTAAAACGTTTTTATCAAGTCAGTGAACACTCTGACTTCTTTTAAACGTTTTCTTTTCTCAGTTAATTGAAAATTATTCAAATTATTGTAACCTCTGCAGCTGAAGTTCTTACCCGTAATTTATTCGAACATTACTCTGGAATAGCGTTGATTAAAGCATCGATATCCTTTTTCAGATGTTAAACAAATTGTAAAATATATTAAACCATCTTCTTAATTTCATAATATCTTCCTGAACTTACATCCATTGGCTTCCATGAACAATAAGGAAGAGGTAAACCATCTGGACCAGTTGGACATGGTGCATCCAATCCGGGAATCCCTTGATCTCCTTTCTCTCCAGCAGGTCCGGGCCTTCCATCGATTCCAGGTTCCCCATCGTTTCCTGGTGGCCCTTGTGGTCCCTATAATTCATTTGGTTCAATCAGTTCCTAGTTATTCTTTAAATAATCCCACCATAGGCCCCGGATATCCCTTTGGTCCTTCGGGCCCTTGTTTTCCCTGTAATTGGTGTGTTCTTTAGAATTCACCAAACACCACACACAACACAATGGAATATCGAATGACAATATGATAGTGAAAATGGAAAAGACCAGGATGCCACTACATCTACATACCTGTTTTCCTTCTGTTCCATGAGAACCTCGAAGTCCCATTGGACCCGGTGGTCCAGGTAATCCGAGAGCTCCCGGTTGTCCTGGAAGTCCCGGAGGTCCCAAATCTCCTTTTTCTCCTGGTGGTCCTGGAAGTCCCGGTGGTCCACGAACGCCTGATTGGCTTCCTGTACTTTCTGCGGCTCCCTAAAACCATCATTTCTATTTAAATCAATCAAAAACGATGAACTTACAGGCTGTCCGGGGAGTCCTGGTGGTCCAATATCTCCCCGATCACCTCTGTCTCCAGAATGACCTGGAAGACCTTGCGGTCCACGTTCTCCTGGTGGTCCAACTGGTCCATGATGACCCTGAAAATATCAAAACTCATTTGATTTGCTTGTTTATTTTCAAACTCACTCTTGGTCCAGGAGGTCCCGGTGGCCCTGGGATCACATTCTTTCCACGTAATTCAGAAATATCTTCAATCAATAAAGGCATCAATTCTGTCTTCAATAACTTCTTAACATCCTCGTTAATTGTTCCATTTGGAGCAACCAGTGAAATTCCGTGTCGACCCTAATTAGATAGAGAAAGAATAGATAGAAAAGAACAAGTTAGAAGAATAAAAACATGCAAATGCACATGCTAATTCTATTAATTCACACTCACTCTCCGTCCTCGTTTTCCAGGAGTTCCTTCTGGTCCAGGTAATCCCATATCTCCTCGTAATCCCTGTTCTCCCTGAACAACTAGAAGGATTAGAAAAGCACACAACACGTCATTCAGGTCAGTTTTTCAGGCAATAGATGTATTCTTATGTATTCAAGACTCACCTTTTCTCCCTTCTCTCCTGGTCTTCCATCTCTTCCTGGAGGGCCTGGTGGTCCAACAAGAGCTTTTCCTCCATTTAAAAGATTTGCAGCTCCAGGAACTCCCGGTGGTCCCTTATCTCCTGTTTCACCTCGTTCTCCACGTTCACCTTTCTCGCCCTGAAAATCGAATCTAGAGTAATGCAGCAGATAAATTACATCATATTCTGTTCTAATTGGTTATGTATCAAAATACGACAGAAGTACAATATCCATACCGGTGGTCCTTGTGGTCCAATGATAGTTCTTCCTGGATCTCCAGGTGGACCTTGAGGTCCTTGTACTCCAATACATTGTGACACGTGGCACACTCCTGGTGGTCCCGGAGGTCCTGGCGGTCCTTGAGCTCCTGGAGAACTGACTGTGGAGACTGATTGACCTCTTGGATAGGTTGAAAGGAAAGCAGTGTCACCCTGAAACGTCACGAGAAACTAGTACAATCACTACGATGGGGAAGACAACAGTATTACATTCATAACGATGAAATTGAAGATTTACTGAAAAAACAACCAACCTTCTCTCCTCTTTCTCCCGGTGGTCCTCTTGCTCCTGGTATTCCATCTCTTCCAGGACTTCCAGTTTCTCCTTTCGGCCCGATTTTCGACTCTCCGTCGAATCCTGGCAGTCCTCTATCTCCTTTCAAACCATGTCTTCCATCTCTTCCAGCTGGACCAGGTGGTCCGGGGGGACCCGGTGGACCTGGTTGACCACTATTCATCGTTGAATGATGGCTGAGTTGACCAGCAGCTGATTGTTGTTGACCATGAACTCCGAATGGACCAGTCATGACTCCTCGATCACCTTTTGGACCTGGGAATCCTGGTGGACCAACTGGACCACGTTCTCCACGTTCTCCCTTTGATCCAGGTGTTCCCTGAAAATAAATTGAGATTGTTTCGAATCTGCTGGATACATTTTTGAAAAATAATACACTGAATCTAGATTTTAGAAGTTGAAGGAATAGTTCAAAAGTATCAAAATAGATTCAAATTATATAATTTCTCAGTGATTTGTAGACAACACAATAATGTCATGCAAATGCTAGGAATTGGAATAAAAAGCATACCGGGAGACCTCGCGGACCATCCAAACCGATCGGACCCTGAATTAGTTGCTATTTGTTTCTGGTGTGAAGAAGGCTAAATTGATGATGTGCAGGTGAGAGTGAGGGATAAAGAGATGTAGAGATAATTCGAGTAATTTCAGAAATTATTTCGGAAGAGAGTGCTTCTGATTCTCAATTTCTCTCTACATTAGAATGCAAAACAAAGGGAACAAAAAGTGAAACAAAGTAAGTGAAAGAAAAGAAAACACACCGGAAATCCAGGATAGCCACGAAGTCCTTTCGGGCCCTGAAATGTGATCGAAATGAGAAAACAGAAAGAAGTTTGAACTGAAATAATTGTGAAGTTTAGAGTCCTACCGAGAAGAATTGATATTTTCAGAAAACTAAAAAAGCTATACTACAAAAGACTACAAATATACTGTACCGCGGGTCCAGGTGGTCCAGGCATTCCACGTAATTGAATAGCTTGTCCATCAGGAGAATACAACATTCCAAATGCTCTCATTTTACGAGAAATCGATTCATCAAGATTCTGAAATTAATAAAACAATCACAACCACATTCACAAAAAGCTATAAAACAACATTTGAAAGTGGTACTCTTGGACGACGGTAATACGGAGCAGGTAGACCTGGAAGACCCTGAAAATCGAAAAATAGAAGTACAACACAACGACAATTGAAGAAAAATAACAATTTCTCTCGGTGGATTTGTGATTTAAGGCAACAATTTAATATCACCCACAGGCCATCCTGGTGATCCCCGTAGACCCTGAATTTATTGGTTTTTAACGATGCTTTTAATTCTACAAATTTCAGAAAATGATTCTGTCTTCGCCTCTTCATATGTCACTGTATTTTCCTTGAATTTCACGTGTTTTCACGTGGACGTGTTTTTTTGTTGATAATTGGTCTCTTTGTATTGAATTATATGTATAATTATTATATTTATACCAGTTCGGTTTTGCCCGCTGGCTCAGTTTCTCTTCTCTTTCCAAAACCGTTGCGGACATCGCCTCAGACAACGCCCAATTGTCTTTTATATATAAGAATGATAGTTCTTCTCTAATACTTTCTCTCTCGAAATTTTCAAGACTTGGTTTTCGGCACTGCTCACATTGATTATCAATAGAGCGTGGTTGCTTCCAACAAGCCCGCCAAAATTTATTTTCAAAAACTTTGACTGTTTGTCGGCCGAAAAAAGTTTCTGAACATTATTCGAAAGAATTTTCCACGCAACAAAATCAAATATTTTTCAAAACGTCAACTCACTGGTGGTCCAACTGGTCCTCGTTCCCCTGGTGGTCCTGAAATAAAACTGTTTTTTGGTGTTCCTCTTTTTTATCATAACACTTTCCTCCCGTCCGAAACCAATATTTTCTGTATGCGCTCTCTTCTTCCCACACACACGCTGCACCCTCCCTTTTCCCTCAAGAAAACCACACATATACTTTGAACATAGACACTCTTTTTCTCTCTTCCTCCATTTGACTAGTATAGACACACATTTCTCCTCTTCCTTCGTGGCCGTGTGGCCTAATGGATAAGGCGTCGGTCTCCTAAACCGAAGACTGCAGGTTCGAGTCCTGCCTCGGTCGAAATCTTTTGCATTTTTGATGTGTTGTAAGAATAGGCGAGAGAAGTCGGAAGAACTACACCGGGGGGAGCATCATGGCAAATTGGCGAGAGCACTACTCCGCCTCGCCGAAATCACTTCATCAATCACGAGAGTTGGATTAGATTCGAAATCTTTTAGAACAATCAAAGTGCTAGTGATATAGGTGGAGAAATGTGCCGAACTGATGGCTACAATTAGATTACGTCAGTCGAGAGTTTATGCGATGATATAGAAGTCTTTTGGGAGTAGGAAACGCATTGCAAAACAAATAGAATTTCAACAAAAATTCCTCTTGGAATCAGTATTGGATCGTCACGGTTTTCGCAACTTTGCTCCATAGAATTAGAAAGAACACAGGCTGAAATAATGTTCCAAAGATGGTTTCGGTGGAGCTCGATTATATATATACGTTCCCACGCCGAAAAGTATGACATCGAGATCATCTCTAATGACTAGTGCCTAGCTGTATAGTTCTATAAACTATAGGTTAGAGTGCTAGTTTTTCAATTCAAGCTAATTTTTCTCAAATCTAGCTTCCTTCCTTCGTATCAGAGTCTCACAGAGACTAGGATTTGCAACACTCGAATGTTTCACGGGATTTGATTGCATGTCAATTTCTGATGATCAATTTGTCACGTCTTTTCATCCGACCACAGACATCATGTTGTCATTGTTGTAACATATATTACATGTCCCCTAGCCATTTCCTCTCAAGCTCTCACATGAATAGCATCAACACATTATACTATCCAAATAAAGTTGGCGCAATTTACAGCCGACAGAAGGTGTGTCTCCTTCCTCCGAATCCCAATGGTTTACAGCTTTTCAAGTGGTTGTTAAAGAGTCTTACCTGCTGGACACATACACGAATTCCTCACTTTTCGACTCTTCACCACGTCATCTGAATTGTCATCTGAAGGAGTGGAATGAAGTTGTTCTTCCATCTGAAAGATATCAAGTGAATGTGTGTTGGTGTGTGCCGTAACTCTCATAATTTATGGGCTCCTCCTGTCAGGAGTCCCTTTTCTCTCTTTTCTTTCAAAGAGATAACACATTTTGAGTTATGTGTTTCTGTTTCTCATCCACATCTGCGGGAAGCCATCACACTGAATTCCCGTCAAACTACCCCTACCGTATAAGAAAGTTTCACACACATATCGTTCATCATAAACTCAATTTGCCATGTCACTGTCAAGGTTGTCTTATTCTACCCCGATTAAAACAATATTTTCTTTGGAAAGATAGCTTAAGACAGTCTCTTTTCAATACAAAATCCGTAATTGGATGGTACTGAACATATGTCCGAAGATGGTACCGATCGAAAGGGGACGGATCGTAACTGCCAATTACAATTGAAAGATGTGCGAAAATTATAGAGGGTCTACATATATGAACGGAATGGGTGACAACACACAAAACGATTTAGACACGTTCCGAAGATTTTGGATGCCCCCTAGATTGCCACGTGGATATGTCTACTTGACATTTTAGGTGAATGATGATGAGAAAGAAGGAAAAAGCGATGGCTAATGCAAACGAAAACAGCTGGTAGTAAGGGTACAGGTGGCCGTTCGTAGTGTTTGGAGTGGACGAAAGAGGGGAGAATATCATGTTTACAGAAGCAGGTGATTGCCTCGAAATTTATAAGCCGAGATCTCATTATAAAAACGATTCATTGGTGGCAGATTGTGTTGGAGGGAAAGGTTTTATTGGACATTTTTGATAGTTCAAATTCATGGCTGGACAATATTTTTAGAACTAGAAATATAAGTACCACTTGGTTAGAATCAAATTTTGAATAAAAAAGAATTTCAATCATTTTTCGAAAAGATTTCGGTGGAGCACGATAGTCGAATTCCAGCCACTCGAATAGCTCTACTGTTCAATAATTTTTCACAATACATATTTCAATAATATAGTTTTCTAATCCATTTGAGTGGACAGAAATTATTTGTTTTCAGGAGAAATCTATGATTTTTTCCAATTTTCATTAAATCATATAGTTACCACCCTCCTATTATTTGCATTGTTTCTCAATTAAGAGTGCTATCGGAACACTTGAGCACTCTCGACAGTAATACGATATGTTGAGTAAGGCGTGCCACCAAAAGAAGTAATCATTCATACCTGAACGGCAAGCTGATCGATGCGTCTCTCAAGCGTTGAGATTCGTGTTTGTTGTGCGGTGAAGACGATACAAACGAGAAGAAACATGAGCACATGAGGCACGGCAGTTATCACAAACTGCCGATCTATCCGTACACGTGGAGGTGATATCCACGGTTTTTGTGGTGGCCAACGGTCCGAAACGGTCGAATTGCCGTCTGAACCAACGACCACCACATTTCCGGATGGTGAAGGGGACGTCATTGATGTGTTGGAGCTACGTCGTCATGCGAAGTTTCTCTTTTCTGAAATAATTTAAAATTTCAGAGAAGAATAGAGAGTGAGAGCGAATAAGAGACGCAGACACATTAGAATCTGTTGCACACTTCTGTATACAAAGCGATGAGAAGTTGAGAGTGTATAGGCACACGCGCATCATTTTATGACTGTCTTCACTACTTTTTTTGGTGTACTTGATCGAAGCTATTTATCGAGGAATAGGAAAAAAGGAACGGCCGGAAAAGAAAGGATGCTTCACAACTTCACAACGACGACGATCAGATGAATAAAAAACGGAATGGCGTCGCGACTTATACGACTGACTCCCTGCTATTATAAGAAGGAATATAGAGAGAGGAAGACGGCGTATTTCCTTTTAAAAGTACACAAAAAGATAATAAATTGGTGGGAGGATGAAAAGGTTGGTTGGCGCCAGGAGAGAAGAAAAAACGACTGTCCAATTAAAATACTGTTGTTGCAAGAAGGGAAGACCAGAAGAAAAAAGAGGAAAACGGAGAAGACGGAGGTCGAATTGAGGGATCCATGTGGTATCAGAAGAGGTGGAAAGTTTATAGAAGAAGTACACCAAAACGTAATAAATGCGCGAAACGACCACGGAGGTCTCTAGTAGCCAATTACCCTCGAACCGATAACCTCTTTGGGTGATAAAGAGGAGAAGAAGAAGCCATTATCGGGCAGTTAATAGAGAGAGGGAAAATAGAATAAATAAAAAGGAAAAATGAGGAAAATGGAACGAGTAGAGAATCCGGATGGACCAGTTGATTAGAAGGGGGATGGTAAATGTAAATCAGACGAAAAGATCTTGATTACGTAATGGTTATCTGTCAGAGAGAATGGTTAATTGAGATGAAAAAGACATGGTCGGAAGCGTCCTCAGAGAGCCTTCATTCGATGCGCAATAATGATGTTATCCGAGTGGAAGAGTTTATGACAATGGGCACTGTCCTTCTTGTATCCAGAAGATGACGTTGAATATTCAGGAAAAGGGAATGTAAGATGATAAGAAGGAGAAAGAAAAAGGGAAAAATGAGAACAATAGGATTACAGACACCTCTCAACATGTTGTCAATTAGAGTGGACAACAGATGGACAAAGTGATATCGAATCAAAAAACGAGCCGGCTTTTCGTTTCTCTTTCTCTCATTCACATCAATTGGCTCCTCTGTTAGATATCATTCATTTGAAGAAGAGGAGAAAAGAGAAGAAGAAGAAGGCGGCACCCTCTTCTCCTCTTGGCACCGCCCACTTTTTCGACAAATAACAGAAAGACGAGCTGATGTGTCTACCAAAGGAATATGACAGGGAGAGGAGAAGGGGAAGGTAAATGACATGATTTGAGGAGGGAAGAGCATGATGGGATGGATGGTTTACTGGGATCAATTGGAGAATTGGGTCGAAAGGTCTTGATTTCAAATATTTTGAATTGAAATGAGTGGTTGAAATGCGGATTCGAAACTAGACAGAGGTAGGTTTCTGAATTTTGGATTTGGAAAAACAGAACTGTGAAAAATAATATATAGTTGAGGATCAGACAGCTTGCAGACTCACTTTATAACATCGTTCAGTGCAAAACCGAGTAAAAAGATGTATAAAAAAGTTAAATTTGTACATTACTATTAGTACGACAAAAAAAGAGTTTTCGCCAAGAAAAATACAAATTTCAGAAAAAAAATGCTAGATGACTAAAATGTTAGTACGACTTTAATTTGAAACTTCTCATTGAATTTTTGAGATTTTGTATTAGGGTTCAGAAAACTCCAAAACAAAGATTTAGAATATGGGCACACTGGGAAAATTTCCCAAATTGATACTTTATTCCTGACTTCGAATTGTCAGTCAGATTCAAAACTTTCAAAAAAATTTTGAAATTTCTGATTTTTGAAATTATCTGGAGCGAATGCACCATATCTTAATTTTCGTTGGTATTTTACTGGAACTCGCACTTTTGTATTTAAAAAAAATCTGATACGATTTTATCTGAGTAAACTCGGATGAATCATCTCAACTCATTTATCTTTTCCTCAACGCTGTAATAAATCAATGCACTTGAAGGTGATCTTTTCAAAAAAAAAAATCAAAACTTTGAGAATCCGAAAAAACTGAAAGTTTCAGAAGACATGAATTCAGAATATTGGAAGAGTATAAAAGTGTAAAAGGGCGAGAAGAAGCAGTGGTCGGTGCTAAGAAGAGGTTAGAAGTTGATTGAAGTTGACCGATGAGTCGAAATGAGATATGTTGTGACACCTCGTGTTGTGTCGGATATCTCTCAGTGTGACTCCTCTGGATCTAATATTTTGTCACCCCAATATTTCTTTTTCCATCTACTTCTCCATCTTCTTCTTCTTCCAGATATCAACGGGAGGTCCATTCTTCTTTCAAGTGTAACAAAGTGGTCCCTCACCGATGTTTTATGAGCTCAAAAACACATGTTCTTGACGAGAAACGTTCGAAAAAAGTGAAAAGAGAAGAGTGATGGACGATAGGAAAAGAATAACTCTGTGGAGGTCCATCTCCGGAAGAGTAAATGGGAACAAGATGCGAGAGATGAAGAGAATTCACACGATTCTACTTCCACATTCTATTTTATTTTACATTTTTGTGATCAAAGGGAAGAGAGATTTATTTGGAAAGAATTATGGACTAAGGACCGTTTACTCGAAGATTCATTGCTAGGTGACCTCAATGATAAGGATAAGATCTATTATGAAGATTAATGGGTTTATCAGATCAGCTATCAGTCTTCGACAGATAAAATAACAGTGCGGGTAATAGTTTTTAAACAGTTTTTAATAGAAAACTTTCAAATTTGAACACGTCAAATGATGTTACGGAATGTCGAGTTTCCGAGTGTTCAGATTTTATCAAAACATGAAACTCTTCTTTTTAAAATTCTCTACTCAAAATTGAGATTATGTCACAATCTTAGAACCGTAAAATGCAGTCTAACAGATCGTAAGTTCCAAGCAAATATTTGAAAAAAGACGAGCACATTTCTACTTGTACTGCTTCCATTTTCAGATGGAACAAACGGGAAATCGGAATTTCCATTCACACTTTTGGTACTTTGGTATCCAGAAACTGACAGAAACGGAGAGTAAATAATAATGAATGCTTTCATTTGGGTAACAATGACAAATGAGAGCATCCAGTGGAATGTCAACGGGGAAAAGAGATAATTGAGGTGTGTGAGGTGATGCAAAAACGGGATTATGTGTACGATATAATTTGGCTAATGTGGGAAACCATCTCAGTGCACAGTCCATCTCACGTAGAGACATTCTTTCAAAGGAGGAGGAAAGGACAATATTTGGATGGACGGACAGAGCATGTTACATAATGTAAAGTTCAAGGGTCCTTCCTCATTTTGGATAGATTGAGATAACAAAGTGACATTAGGATGACATGTGGAACCAACGGATATTTATCTTCCATTCCATTTTTTTTTCGGTGGTTTTCTGGAGATAAAAGAGTCTCGGATGAAGCACCTGTTGTCGGTCGATGTCAAAGTGGAATGGAAACTATGTTGAGTGAAAAATGAGAAGATTTAATTGATGAAAAATGGGAAAGAGTTCGCAAAACATACAAATCATTCGGGGAGTTTAGAGGATGATGGAAATGTTTAATAGGATCTTTTAGTGGCGAGAAATCATAAAGAGTACGAACTGATGATTCTTCGAGGAAACAAGTGTTTATAAAAAGATAAATATGAACGTGAAGGAGTCTAATGGAAGATGTTACATATGTTCAAAGTAAATAACTTTGAGAAATACGGAGTTACGGATTAATCGATAAGTTATGCTTCATACATAGTTTTTCATTTTTGTAGATGACAAATTTATTGTGTGATTCCTTGAGGGAGATATACAATACCGCTCAAAAGTGTATTAAGTTTTGCCGTTTTCAGTTGAAAATACCCAACTTTGAGAGTATCTCATAGTAAAACTAACTGTCCCATCAAGTAGATTTTTAATGGATCGTACAGATCAAAAGTAGAATTTTTGTAGTTGACAACTTTTCTGTACGGACACTTCCTAGAGAGTTATAGTAATTTTAAGTGGACAGTTCAAAAATCGCACGGAAATGGGTTAAATGGAGTTCTACTCTTGGTCTGTTTGATCCCATAAAAAGTTATTTTGTAAGACAGTTAGTTTTTACTAAACACACTCTCTGGGCATTTTCAACAGAAAAAGGCAAAACTTAATATACTTTTGAAATCTGAAACTACACTTTTTACAAAACATTTAGATATTTTGGACATCATGTAACTCCATAAGCACTGTCTGGTACTGTAGCTCTCATCTGGAAAACAACTAGACTACAATATTGATGTTTCATCTTTCCATAGAATCAAGCCTCAATTTTTTTCAATCTCTTCCAATTTTTGCAAAAAAGTTCTTCTACAAAGGAATGTTTAGATGTACCTCCTCCTCATCTTTCAACACGCAATCCTCCATTCCCATTGCTCTTTTTCTCTCTCATCCACTTGTACCATTCGGTTACATAACCGACAACGAATGGCGCAACATTTATTTCCCTTTTCGGTAACCACTTCAGAGAAAAAGAATGATGAGGAAAGACGGATCGACCCGAAGTTTTTTGGAGGTATTAGGGGGAAGGGACAATTCTTTTTTGTTCTTTGTTTTCAATTGTCTCATTAATCTGAGAGAAAATGAATTGAAATGTTGCGATTCGATTAATTTGAGAAAAAATGAATTGGGAAAGAAGTGGAATTTGGTAAGGTAGTTGTGAAAAAGTAAAATAAGATGGGAAAGAAGAAAAAGGAAAGGAAGGGGAAGAAGAAGCACCTCAAAATGTAAATGAAAGATATGCTCACTTCTTCTATTGTTCTTCTGTCAGCACTTGTGTCTCTTGAGTTGTCGAGAAACTACCAAAACTCAGTCAGACATGTATAATCAATGTATTGTTCACTTTCGAAACGTATACTTCTTTTGGAGTAATTACCTCAGACCGACGCAGCAAACCTCCGATGAGCATCTTTTGGAAAAAGAATAATAAATTGTGAAGGAATTCCAAAGAGTTCGCATTTCTATACGTTCGGTTTTAGTGCATCTCTGAGTTGTTAGATGCTGGTCAAACTATGGATTCTATGGAAAATTTCTATTGATGGGAATTTGGTGGAAATTCCTCTGAAATTTCGGTGTTGTCCAAGTCAGAACTTCCAAATCAGTATCGAATATAAATGAGATACTTTACAAATCACAACTGAAAATAAATAAAGAGAAATTCTGGAGACAGCATTCATAGTTTTGGAGTTTAGAAGCAGATGGTTTGAATCCGAGTCGACTCCGTAACGCTTTGCTGAACGTATTTTTTAACGTTTTGCAAAATTCAAATATATCTGAAATTTGTTTGGTAAATGTTTTAAAACCCAGTTTTCCTGTTTTTCTTGTGAGCGTATCTTCAGAACCAAAACCTTCCACTAATCACGGAATATTTGCGAAACATCACGGTTGCGAAAACTGAGAATTTCTTGATTTTTGGAAATAAAATCCAGTGAAACGTAAAATTTCAAAACTGTTTTATTTATTTTGCCGCGTGATAAACTGGAGCAGAAAAAATGGAATCAGAAAGAAAGATCCTCGAAAAAGGAAAACAAAACAGAAACAGTGTCAATGGAAACATGTTTTATTCTGAGTATATAAGGGATATGGATTTCAATCATTCCTCAACTAGCACCGACTAACTCGATCCACTCAAATCAACTGACCATCATCCTGCTTAATCGACATTCAATCATGTCCAGGAATAACGATCTCGTCTCAACTAACTCAACTTCATCAACTAGTCAATTGGAATCTCCTCCAAGAGGAGTTCAACAAAACTTCTACACAATTAATATCTCCTTCAACTACTCGACTCAACCAAGTGCTCCTGCTGCTCCTGAACAGAATCCGGAACAATTGCTTCCAGTGATCTCAAATCTGATTGGCCAGCAGATTGTATGTTTATTCATCAAAGAAAGTTTACAATTCAATTAATCTTATTTTCAGAGAGATCTCAAGAAGCAAGAACAACGACGAAAAAGAAGAAGTCGACGATCATCTTCTCGAACATCTCGACCATCAAAAGAAGATTTGTTCTCTTCTGAGAATGACTGCGAGCCGATGGAATCCACACAAAGAGATGTATCAATGGTAGATGACGTCACTCAAAAGTCGTCTGTTCCTCTGGAAAATTCAACGAAGAGAATGAGTAAAAAGAAGGCATCAAAGTACAGTAACGAGTACCAAGATCTTTCTGAAATTCAGAAGAAAGTCAAGTATCGTCTTGTACCTTCGAAGAATGTGAAAGCTGTTCCGGAAGACGAATTACCAAAGAAAAAATATAACAATGAACGGAAAAGAAGGGAATACGTTGTTCTCGGACGTCTGAATTCATTGGAAGTGGTATCGGAGAAGGATGAAGAGCAGAAGAAGGAAGATGCTAAACGGAGAAGCAGAGAATTGGCGAAGGAACTCTACTAACTTATACTAACCCAATGTTGAAATAAAATATATTAGTGATGATTAGAATTGTGTTTTTGATGATTAGTGAGCCCTGAAATTCGTAAACATATATTCCGCTGGCTTGAAAAGACTCAAGTTTATTTATAGAGTAATTACAGAACATTCAATTAAATCGGTGTCTGACAACGTTTTCCAGTGAATCCAAGATTACAAAGACATGTTAATTGATTAGTTGTTCCGAAGCACAATCCACGTCCATTACAATCACGAGCAGAGTCACAGACGGCTGAAATAGAATGAAAAGATTGATGATAATCTTAGAAAAAGGCCTTACTCTCTTCACAAGTCTTTCCTGAGAATCCCAATTGACATGCACAAATGAATGTTTTCTTTGTTCCAATGCATGTTCCACGGTGATTACAATCAACAGCTCCACAAGATTCTAAATTTGTTCTTGACAGTAATCCATTCTCTTCTTCTTCTCTTTCTCTTGCTGCTTCCTTCAGACTCTCGACTGCTTTATCGAGTTCTGCTTTCACTTCTTCATGAATATCATTCTCATCAACTTCCCTCTTTTTATCCAATTTCTCTTTTTCACCTGCTTCCGTATCTGAATAAAAAAAAATTATATGGATTGTTCCGTTGGCAAAAAAACTAGTTGGTTGACATTACAATTAAAAGGGAAAAGTTCAAAGGTACACAGAGTATAATTGTTGATTTAAAAGAGGAGATGGATTGAAAACAATACAAGATTTATGAGTTTTGATCTGTGAACATTTTGGAAAATATGGGTTACGGTATTTCTATGAGGTATGATTTTCAGCATTCGACAACAAAACTGGGAGAAGATTATTAGGTTTGAAAGCTTCTGAAAACAGAAAATCACCAAAATAAACCAGAAAAAAACCCTAGCAAAAATGCATGTTTCAACTGGAAAAACATCACGAACGACCGAAAAACTCACCAGAAACTTCTACTTCTCCAGAAATCGTCTTGTTTGCAACATCTTCGACTTCATCGTAAATCGCCATCTCTTCTTCCGCCCGAATCCACGTGGCAAACAATACAATAAGCACAAAACTGCATTGTTTCAGCAACATTTTTCTGAAAGTCTATTATGAAAAGAATCCAGAAAATACTAGTAATATACTCCGGTAGTTATAAGAAGTGGGAAAAGGAATCTAGGTTAATAGTTTCGAAAGAATTGAAAAGAAAAATGAGAGAATTGGTAGAGGTTAAAAAGTTGAAAGAGGTGAGAGTAGTGAGAAATAATGATTCCGGGAGTGAGGTTACGTAACAGTTTTGTGCCGGATTTCGGCCGGTTTTAAGGGTAAATTCTATTTGGGATTCGCAGTCAGTAAGCGTGTCGAAATTGGCGAGAATCTATGCTGAACAAAAAAACTAGATGATTATTATAGGAAGTCAAGAGAGGAAATATGGAAAAAATAAAGTGATGTATAGGGAAGTATTGGTCAGATATATATGTACTGTATTGTTGTTTTGTGGAGGTACTTGATAACTGGATGAAACGATTCTGAAGAACAACGGGAGACGTTCAGGTGGATTCAGATTCTTTGTTTGGTAAGGAAGTTCTTGGTTTAAGAGACAATGAGGCAGTTACATTGTTACTGTTGTAACATCTTTTCGACTGAAATGGGGAAAATAATAAATATTCGAATGGTTTTTAGCTTACCAGCCTCTTGGTAGTCGGAAGTTTTGTCTCTCAGCCTAACTCAGTCTTGTTTGGACCGAGTAGCTTGAAAATTTGGGGAAACGATTCAATCTTTTCAAAATTTGAAATAATTTGTTCTATTAACTCGTTCCCATGACAGTGACAGGGTAAACTCTCAGAACCCGGTTACTTGAATTCCTTCTCTCCAAACTTGCACCACAATCAATCATTCATTGAAACTAAAAGTTTCATGTCGGGTGAACTTATTCAATTGAGTGCTGGACAACAAGTACAAAGATGGAAAATCGAAAAGAAACTCGGTGAAGGGGGATTCGGTGCCGTGTATCGTGTCTTCGATTCATCTGGAAAATATGCGATGAAAGTTGAAGGAGCCAATGAGGAAATTCAAGTACTGAAACTGGAAGTTTCTGTGCTTACTGAGCTGTCAAAACGTGGAAATCGTCATTTTTGCCGTATTGAAGATAAGGGAAGATTCAAGAATTTCAATTATGTTGTGATGACTCTTGTTGGAAAATCATTGGAAGATTTGAGAAAGGCTGGGAATGGAGGTCATATGTCAATGGGTTGTTCAATTGGAATTGGTATTCAAGCATTGGAAGCACTCGAAGATTTACATGGAATTGGCTATTTACATCGAGATGTTAAACCAGGAAATTACACAATTGGACGACCGGAATTGAATGAAATTCGAAAAGTTTATATACTCGATTTTGGAATGTGTAGGAAGTTCACAGGAACAGATGTAAGGAACTGAAAAAAAGAAGGAATTCTGGATATTAAATTTTTAGGGAACCATCAGAAAGCCACGTCAAGCTGCAGGTTTTCGTGGAACTGTCAGATATGCTCCAATCAGTTGTCACATGCAAAAAGACTTGTGTCGGTGGGTTGCTCAAAGTTATCTCATTCCATAAAGAACCCTCTTTTTCAGAAGTGATGACCTGGAAACTTGGATGTATATGCAAGCGGAATTGTCTTACGGACGACTTCCATGGGCTCATATCAACGATATGGCTCAAGTTGGAAAGCAGAAACAAGCCATTCGAAAGAGTGTCGATAAGTTGTTCCCTTCACCTTGTCCACGTGAATTTCATGATATTTTTAATTATGTAAGCAGAATGAAATATTATGACAATCCTGATTATCAAATGATTTATGGGGTAAGTGGAATCCTAGAGTTGAATATCTCAATTTCTAATTTCAGAAAATGCGTCAATCGTTCTCTTCTACTGGATCAAGTGAACAGGCACCGTACGATTGGGAAGCTGGCGGTCCTGCATCTCATGTTCTTCGTTAATTTTTTTTTTGAAAATATCGTGTCACAATTCGATTTTTCAATTATAAATAAATTTGAAATCGAATTTTCACTTCTACGTTTAACGCCTGGTTATCATAAGTTTTGTTCTTCAAGGATCATGATCATCATACGATCAATTTACAGTTACCGCTAGTTGCTTTGAAAAATAGTTTAGGAGCAAATATGTTTTACTCACTGTGGCTCTACCCACATTTATCGCCTTCAAATTCTGTAAAACCAACATGGTAAATCGTTTTCAGAGGGAACTGCAGTTCTAGAGACTACTCTGATTTTCTTGATTCTTTAGGGGTAAACAAAAAAAAACCAAAATTGTTTCTCTTCGAGACTTATTCAAGGTGAAATTGAGGATGGATGCGTTATGACCAATTTCGTTTTCTTAAAACTTCTTCAGTATACAAGCAAGAGTACTCAATAATTCTTTATTCTAATTCATTCAAATATCAAACAGAGATCAATAGAAAGTCTCTTTATAAATGTATCCGCCCGGATAGTTTCGAATGAAAAATCTTCTGAATTCATCGTACAATCCAATGGCAAAAGCAAACGGCAATGCGAGGAATCCGATCTCCAGACGGAATCCCTGAACTCCCAAAACCTCATTGACAAACGGTGTGTTGAGGACGAAAGTAGCCAGGAAACAAGTGAAAATTACAGAAGTATTGAGAACTTGATTTCTGAAAAAGAGAAGGATTTTGAAAGGGACAAATGTTGAATTACATACTCTAATCCTTGCATGACCAATGAATTCTTTCTCGTTTTCGAAGCAAATAAATCCGCCCATTGAGTGACAACAATTGTGAAGAAGAATGTTCCATAACAACACGATTCCAATGCTTTTCTACTTTCATAGCTCCATTGTTGTCCATAACTATCTTCCAAATCATCAATATATTTGTTATCCCATTGCTCACTCAAATTGATCAAATCCTGTGGAAACCAGCCATTCGACATCATTAAAACAAAGTAAGTCGTGAATCCAGCACATGCTTGAATTGCTCCGATTTGCATGTATGAGAACATGACAAGTCGTTTATTCACTAGTTTATCGTATATCGGGTTTCTTGGAGCTCTCTGCATAATATCACTTTCAGGTACTTCATAGGCGAAGGAAATGGCTGGCCAAAGATCAGTTCCAAGATCAATCATAAGGATAGCAATAATTGACATTGGAAGGGGAAGACCAAATAGAACATATGACATGAATGGAGTAATTTCTGGAAAGTTAAAAGTAGAAATAGACATGGATGACAAGAAGCATACCTGGAATGTTACTAGTCAGAGTGTAGGCAATTGATTTCTTGAGATTATCAAAAATGAGACGTCCTTCTTCAACTCCAGTCACGATGGAAGCAAAATTATCATTGAGTAGAATCATATCGGCCGCTTGTTTTGAAACATCTGTTCCAGCAATTCCCATAGCAATTCCAATATCAGCTTTACGAAGAGCCGGAGCATCATTCACTCCGTCTCCAGTAACACCAACTACATTTCCAACAGATTGGAATGCTTCCACGATTTGAAGTTTTTGAGCAGGAGAGGTACGAGCGAATACAATCTGAAAATTTAATTGTTGAGAGGCTCTAATGTTGATATTATCTACATACCTGATGGTAATTAGTGACCACAGTTTTTAATGTTTTCTGTGACATTGTACTCAGTTGCTCTCCATGAATCACCACGGCACCTGTTGCTTTCAATCTTCCTTTTCCATAAATCTCATCACTAGCTGGATCACATTTCGGATCAGTTGCGACGATTTCAGTGACTTGTTCATTCTCCTCAATAATATGTACTTGAGTGGCGATTGCTCTGGCAGTGATTGGATGATCTCCAGTGACCATAACTACTCGAATTCCAGCATTTTGACAAACACGAACAGCTTCTGGAACTCCGGGACGAGGTGGATCAATCATCGCAATTAAACCAAGGAAACGAAGATCTGAATGAGAAAATAATTGATCTACACTCTCACAGAGTAAATCTACTTTTGATGGGAAAATTAGGATCCTCCATATTGAACTGATATCCATGTGGATATTTGGTTGTACTCATTTCAAGATCACAGAATCCAAGAACTCTTTCACCATAAGATCCAAGTGTTTCGTATGCTTTTTGGAAATCTTTTTCAAACTTCTTCGACACATTTTTCGTTTGTCCTTCGTGATAATACGAGGAACACAACTTCAGAATCTTCTCTGGAGCTCCTTTCATCACAAGAATATTTTGTTTAGCTGACATTGGATGGATCGATAATTGGTACTTGTTGGTTGAGTTGAAAGGAATCTCTCCAATTTTTGGCATCGTTTTTCTGAATTCATCAACTTGTCCGTCGCCACGAATCATTTCACAATATCTCATAATTGCAACTTCCGAAGCATCTCCATTTACCGTTCGTTTAGCCAATGGAACATCGTATTCGGGCACCTGAATATTCAAAAATGAGATGGTAAAAGATGCCTGAAACTGACTCTGAAATGAGAACGACTGCATAAAGTGGCACATCTTAACAACTTCTGGTATGAATCGATTTCCAAATAACGTTTTTCTCCATGAAAATGTTCATTTGGTGGAAGAAGTTCCGCATCTTTGATGTGTCCATCAAACCATAAATGTGTTACTGTCATTCGATTCTGAGTGAGTGTTCCAGTTTTATCAGAACAAATTGTAGATGTGGATCCGAGTGTTTCGACAGCTTGTAGCTTTTTTACCAAGCAAAATTTCTTCCGCATTTTGACTGCAGTCAGAGTGAGACTGACCTGAAAATAGGAAGATCATGAGTGGATAAAATAGTTAACTTACAGTAACAGTCGGAACGATTCCTTCTGGAACATTTGCCACAACAATTCCCATGAAGAAAACGATTGCCTTGAGAAGTGGATACTCATAAACGACGGCAAGAACAAAGAAAGCAACACCGACAGTAAACGCAACGACGGAAATGATTTTGATGAAGTGATTGATCTCTTTTGCGAGAGGAGTTGGTCCAGAATCCACTTGAGTTGTCAATGCAGCAATTCTTCCAACAACAGTTCGATCACCAGTTCTTATGATTATCCCTTCACCAGATCCTTCCAGAACACTCGTACTGAACAAACACAAATTCTTTGTTTCCAATGGATTTTTGCTCGTGAAATTTGTATTTCTCGTCTGTGGTTCAGATTCTCCTGTTAAACTCGAGTTGTCCACTTTTAATCCTCTTGCCAAAGTGACACGTAGATCAGCTGGAACACGATCTCCACCTCTAAAACGAACTAAATCTCCAACAACTAAATCTTTCACTTCAATTTCTTTTGTTGTTCCATCCCTGACCACAAGAGTTTTCGGAGGAATCATATTAGCAAAGGAGTCCATCAAATTTCCACTTTTCCGATCTTGATAAAAGTCAAAGAAACCAGTTACAGTGACCACACTGGCTAGGATGATTGCCATATACATCTGGAAGAATGAATGAAAATATCATTGAATACATTTCAAAAATTAACATTATCTTTTGGAACTTCTTCATCTACACTCATCGACAGATCCATACCATAACCAACAGCCGACGCAACAGCAGCACACCACAGAAGAAAATTGAAACCTCCGAATATCGAACCAGCTAGTTTAACCCATTTGGACGTTTGTTTCGGAGGAGTCAGAGCATTCGGACCGTCCGTTTTGAGTCGTGTCGCTGCTTCAGCTTCCGATATTCCAGCAGTTTCAGACGATGAATATCTTTTGAGAAGGGCGTCGAGTGGAATCTCATGATCATCGATAACGATATCTTTCTTGAGTTCATCCAGCGACTTGTTCGTTTTCTTCTTCTTGCAGCACCCGAACATTACTGACGACTATCAACGAAAAATTGAACTCGTAATGAATTGTGATGAGAAGAAAAGAGAACGAAATTCCACAGTTTTCACGTTTTTGAACTGACAATAATAGTGATGTTGATATCATCTTTCGAAGAGTTGTTTCCTATTTTAAAAGCGTGAAATAATCTAATTCTCTTATCGATTGAAAGATCTGACCCCCTAGCCTAGTTTATTTCGCATAAAGCATGTTCGAAAGTGCGAAACCCAATCAGTCTTTGCTCGATCTCCGGTTCTACTCACTCGACTACCTGCAATGGATCAAATCCCACCGTACGAGTACAGTAAGTACGTGTTTGCGGCTCGTGCTGCTGTCATCACTTGCTCTTCGTTTGAGGTATGTTACTGACTGGCTCAACACTGTTTCCTACAATAAACTTTTCAGCTCCTCATGGTGCTCTTCGGATCCCTTGGTGATAGTAACTTCCTTGCTAAACTTCTCTACTTCATCTTCCTTGGAGGATCTGCTGCCATTTCGGCGCACAATATTGCCCTTAATATTGATGGACGTGAAGAGATCAACAAGGTGCTCAGTTCAACTGACAATGAAGTTCGTGGCAAATCGGCCGCTCTTGTGCTCGTCCCAGCCGTAGCTGGAGTTTTTGTATTCCTCTGCGTCTCTGGCCACGCCTTCTTCTCACTTTTCGTTCTTATCCATGTTCTTGCTTCTATTGGACAACTCGGAATCGAGGCTTATGAAGTCAGCAAGGGATCATCTGGAGGTGCTCCAGCTCCAGTTACTCCAGTTGAAGCTCCAGCTCCACCACCAGCTCAGGATCCAAGTGTTGCTCCACCAGCTCAATAGACCTCAGTACTTTGATATGAATAAAAAATGTTTTCAGCGTATGTTGAATACTGTTTAAAAAAGGGAATTTCAAGAGCCAAAGAAACAGTTACACTGGTCATGCATTTCTATGAAAAGTGATTCGCTTTTCATTTGAGTTGTAGCTCGGGTGATTTTCTTGGGAGATCTTTTGAGCTATCAACCAACTTGGTCCGATTTTCTCTGAAAAAAGTTATTCAAGAAAAGCCGTCGGCCCGGCTCGGCCCGGTTGACAAGTATTTTATGGGTAGTTGTTGACCTGACTAGAAGGGTTGCCTGAACAGAAAAAGATAAAAGAAGCGGGACTATTAAAATTTAAATGAACTCTCTAGTTAACATTCTTTGAATCTGACAATTAATTTGATTTGAAAAGGATGCCAAAATTCATATACAGTACCGCTAAAAAGTGTATTAAGTAAAAAGTGTATTAAGAAAAGTGTAAAAGTGTAGACTAAAAAGTGTATTAAGACCTTTTCAGTTTAAAATGCCCAACTTTGAGAGTGTGAGAGTGTAAAACTAACTGTCTTACAAAACAACTTTTTATGGAATCAAACAGACCAAGAGTAGAACTCCATTTTTAATGTTGACAACTGTACGGACACTTCCTAGAGAGTTATATGTAGTTTAAGTGGACAGTTCAAAAATTACTTTATTTTGCCCTGAAATGGGACAACTTGAGGGAGAAATTACTTTGTAACTGCTAGGGAGTGCTTGAACAAAAAAGTTGTCAACTACAAAAAATTGAGTTCTACTCTCGGTTTGTTTGATCCCATAAAAACGTTTTTGTGAGACATTTAGTTTTACTATGACACACTCTCAAAGTTGGGCAATTTCAACTGAAAAAACAAAACTTACAAGGGAATGACCCTGAGTGTCCCCCGAGTTTCTCAACGATGTTTTCACCAGAGATAGGTCTTACCGAGACTAGAACAACACTATATGTTTTAGGTGCAACAAACTCGTTTTCAGCGAATGGCAAACATTTTTCATTTTTTTCAAAATTTTTTGGTCGGGTCACTTTGAGACACTGTAACTTTGTTCATTTTGAAGGATTTCTTGAAATTCAAAGTGTTATAAAAAGGTGAAGATGTAGGCTACATAAAAGCTAATTGGACTAATTTACCAAAACTGGAACCTGGAAAGATACAAATCAAAACGTATTAGGTTGTCCCATAAGTTTTCGAACATTATTGAAATCGAATTTATTCAAAGCCAGAGTTTCACAAAAATCAAACATAGTGACCACCTTTATTCACGACTGTTTGCCATTTAGTAGGTATAGATTCAATACCTTTCCGCCAAAACTCAGGCTGCTTCGAGTCAAAATACTTCTTCAACCATTTCTCGACCTCTGACTTTGTTTTAAAGTCCTGGCCTTCGAGGGACCGATGCATGTCGCTGAACATATGGTAATCCGAAGGGGCAAGATCAGGGTTGTACGGAGGGTGGGGAAGGACTGTCCCAGTGGAATGTAGCCAGGAGAGACTTGGTCGTCTTTGCGATGTGTGGTCTTGCGTTGTCATGGAGGTAGTGAACTCTGTGACCGTGTAGAGGGGAGGTTTTCAGTTTGGACTTCATCTTTTGTAATTGAGAAGAATAGTAGTCGGCGGTGATAGTTTTTCCCTCTGGAAGCAGTTCCCAATAAAGCACTCCATGGACAGACCACCAGACGGAGAGCAATATTTTCTTAGGGTGTAACTCCTGTTTGCCGACATCCTCTGGCTATTTATCAGCATCAACCCACTGGTCTCTCCTGTGGTGGTTTTCGTATAAGACCCACTTCTCGTCCGACGTAACCAAATGATCCAGCCAGTTGAAACTAGGACGGAGGGTTAGAAGTTGCAGTGACATGTCCACTCGGCGCTCAAGGTCAAAGTTAGACAATTTGTGTGGTATCTATCTTCCCATTTTTTCTAACTTGCCAAGAGCTCTCAGTCCTCTTTCTACCGCAGAGTGAGTAGAGCCCATTACTGTTGCCAGTTTACGAATGGATTGAAATGGGTCACTTTCCACTACCTCCCGTAACTTGTCAATGTCGAACTCCACTAGTCTTCCAGAACGTGCTTCTTCGGCCAAAGAAAAATCATTATTTTTGAAACGATGGACCCAACGGCTAATTGTCTGCCGTTGAGGGACATTATCCTTATAAACTTCAACCATACGTTCTTCAATCTCAGTGATTTTGGAATTAGATAGAAACAAAAATAGAATCACATCACGAATATGAAGTCGGTCGAGGACAAAGATTGGAGCAGCGTTCATTGAGAGGAGGCAGCCAGAAGAAATGAATGTTATTGTTAATACACTCGACGTCTTATATAATGGAATACATGCACTGTTTGGTTTGATTCTTGCTCTCTGTCCTATAGCAGAGTACCAAAACTATGTTCGAAAACTTTTGGGACAACCTAATAAAAATTGACAGTACTCATGAAATCAGAAAGTGCCCATTTTCGAAAAAAAGGTCTCGGGGGACCATGTCTATTCGATTCCCCGTGTTGAGTGAAGTACACCGACATGTACAAGTATATGGCTCACCTTTCATTTTAGAGACTTATTTCCAATTTTTCAAGTTTTAAAGCCATTTCCAAAATCGTAAAAAATTAATGACCGGATTTGTTTTATTTGCGATGATAGAGTTATCAAAACATGATATTGGTTTTCAATAACCGTGTTTTGGCATGTTTCAACAATATTCCGCCATGATCTGTGTTTTTGCGTTTTCAGTTGAAAACCCGAACGTATAGGGGTACGTGGAAATGGCTTAAAACCTGAAAAATTGAAAATAAGTCTCTAAAATGAAAGGTGAGCCATATATTTGTACATGTATGTGTACCTCACTCAACACGGGGAATCGAATAGACATGGTCCCCCGAGACCTTTTTTTCGAAAATGGGCACTTTCTGATTTCATGAGTACTGTCAATTTTTATTAGGTTGTCCCAAAAGTTTTCGAACATAGTTTTGGTACTCTGCTATAGGACAGAGAGCAAGAATCAAACCAAACAGTGCATGTATTCCATTATATAAGACGTCGAGTGTATTAACAATAACATTCATTTCTTCTGGCTGCCTCCTCTCAATGAACGCTGCTCCAATCTTTGTCCTCGACCGACTTCATATTCGTGATGTGATTCTATTTTTGTTTCTATCTAATTCCAAAATCACTGAGATTGAGGAACGTATGGTTGAAGTTTATAAGGATAATGTCCCTCAACGGCAGACAATTAGCCGTTGGGTCCATCGTTTCAAAAATAATGATTTTTCTTTGGCCGAAGAAGCACGTTCTGGAAGACTAGTGGAGTTCGACATTGACAAGTTACGGGAGGTAGTGGAAAGTGACCCATTTCAATCCATTCGTAAACTGGCAACAGTAATGGGCTCTACTCACTCTGCGGTAGAAAGAGGACTGAGAGCTCTTGGCAAGTTAGAAAAAATGGGAAGATAGATACCACACAAATTGTCTAACTTTGACCTTGAGCGCCGAGTGGACATGTCACTGCAACTTCTAACCCTCCGTCCTAGTTTCAACTGGCTGGATCATTTGGTTACGTCGGACGAGAAGTGGGTCTTATACGAAAACCACCACAGGAGAGACCAGTGGGTTGATGCTGATAAATAGCCAGAGGATGTCGGCAAACAGGAGTTACACCCTAAGAAAATATTGCTCTCCGTCTGGTGGTCTGTCCATGGAGTGCTTTATTGGGAACTGCTTCCAGAGGGAAAAACTATCACCGCCGACTACTATTCTTCTCAATTACAAAAGATGAAGTCCAAACTGAAAACCTCCCCTCTACACGGTCACAGAGTTCACTACCTCCATGACAACGCAAGACCACACATCGCAAAGACGACCAAGTCTCTCCTGGCTACATTCCACTGGGACAGTCCTTCCCCACCCTCCGTACAACCCTGATCTTGCCCCTTCGGATTACCATATGTTCAGCGACATGCATCGGTCCCTCGAAGGCCAGGACTTTAAAACAAAGTCAGAGGTCGAGAAATGGTTGAAGAAGTATTTTGACTCGAAGCAGCCTGAGTTTTGGCGGAAAGGTATTGAATCTATACCTACTAAATGGCAAACAGTCGTGAATAAAGGTGGTCACTATGTTTGATTTTTGTGAAACTCTGGCTTTGAATAAATTCGATTTCAATAATGTTCGAAAACTTATGGGACAACCTAATATTTTTGTTTGCGCTTAACGAAATAAATTAATAAGTTTCAGGCTATCCGAAGTTTCTGGAATCACATTCGAAGAAATATTTATTTATTTATTTAAAAACTTAAAAACAGCAACTACAATTAATGAAATAACGAAATTTTTGATTTAAAAATTGAACAGATATAAAATTGAACTTTGATAACGAGTGAGAAGAAAGTATTCGAACAAGATGGAATGCATGGATCACAGTGCGAGACGGCGGACGGAAGTTGTTGATGAGAAGTTCGGGTCGATGGCATGAAGAGGTTTTTTCGAGACATCAACTGTAAATGCATTCTTCAAGAAGACTATCTCGATAACTTGGATACCTTCTTAGCCTCTTTGACGATCGGCTTCTCGTCTCTTATGAAATCTCGTAGATACATGTTCACTCGTTCTCCTTCGTCTTCAACAACAACTCGATCTCATCAGTAGTAGACTGTTTTTCGTTGATACGTAGATTTGTAAAGCCTTAAAAACTGCTGTATAGTAAGTAATTTCCCGTGAAATTGCGAACTTGTAGCAGTTATAGAGGAGCCCACTGATTTGAGCCTGGTTGGCAGTCATCGATGATGTCAGGAAGATGAAGTTAAATTCCTAAACATGTTAAAAATTATTGTGTTAGTGTTTATATATCGTACATCTTGCAAATTGATGGCGTGATTTCTCTGCAGCGTCCATTCCGGGTAATGTCTTGACGTGATGAATTCCTGCACTTCTGTTGCTCTTTCTTCTTTCTGGACAGTGAAAGTGACAACATCAGCATGGAATTTCAGTCTCATGGGATAGCAGCGAATATCGCTGATGTCGTTCGGGTGAAAATTACAGAACTTGAAATCAACGTTTCCAGTGATTGTTTATTTATTGTGAACCAACCCCATTCTGATCATCTGACGTATCACACAAGCTGGATTTGGCGTCTCCCGATTTTTCAGTTTTCCAAAAACAATTGAGAACTGCCGATTGTTCCTGAAATAAATTTTATCGGTAGTGTAGTAATTTCGAAGTCACTTGTTTCTTATTTATTTGCATACTCACCTTCTCATCTTTAGAGCTGGCAATTAGATCTCCTTCTCCTGTTGGCTGTCCTTCATTTCTCTCTCCATCCTCCTCTGCATCTTTTTTGTATTGGTCCCCGCCTCCAGAAGTGTGTGCAGGTCCGGATGCCACAGAGGTGTCGGTGGACATCCTCCGGACTTCCGGAGCCATCATTGAGTCATCATGGAAGTCGTGTCAAACGAATTCTGATGTCCTTTGGCTTTCTCTGTTGAATGGTCTAAAAGCAAAATACAAGTCCTTGATATCCACGAATTAGTGCTTACGAAGGGTACATGTCATCATCATCGTCCATTCCACCTCTAAAATCGCAGGAAATTCCCAGATGTTGTTGGGAGTTGTTGTGTCTTTTTTGGTTTCAGCGCATTTGTAACTCGTTTTGAGAGCCTGAAATTAATTGAAAAAGATGCGCGAAAAGATATTGAAACTCACTCGTACGTGGGGACCTTGTCCAGGAAGTTGGTTAGTTATCGTGGGGTCAGTTCGTCTGGCATCTTGAAACCCGAGTTTCTTTTTCTTGGCTGGAATAAGAAGTCATAATGTTTTTGTGGAATTCTTTGGAACAAAGATAAAATTGATACACTTACTCTTGACTGCGGAGAGCTCGCTCGATTCATGCTCAGGTTTTCCATTCTTCCAGCTTCTGCTCTTCCCGTGGAGTGAGGATTTTGAGAGTTGTGTGACATGGCAGCGCGGTTTTATATGGGAAGTTCTGAAAAAAATTAATCAATTGGAATAAAGAGAAAGAATATTATGAAAGAAAGAGAGTGAATCTATATTTCAAAATGGCGTAGTTTCAAAGCTACAAAAGTGAGAATTTTCGAACAAAAAAGAAAATGGTTGAAATTCTGAAAAATAATCCGATTTTCCTAATAAACAACCAATCAAAAACTTCATTAAGGATCGGTTTAAATTTATTTTTTCGAAATGAAAAAGTTTAGTAGCTAGGAGAGCTTTAGAGGATATAATGAAGCAAATTTTCAGACAAAAGTAAGAAAATATCCGAATTTTTTGAAGAGAATAGGACTTTCTTTAATAAAAAACCAAGAAATGATAGGACTTTTCGAATAAGCCACGTGGACACCTAGTGAAGCGTTACAAAATTCCAATGTAACCTTTTCTGACTGGGCGGTCCGCAGTTTTCTGACTGGGTGGTCCATTGTCGTGGCGAGACCCAAAACCTCTCTGCATGTAAAAATGAAGAGAGAAAATACAACTTGAATAGAAAATTAAAAAAAGCTACAATAGGAAATACACTAGAACAATAGAAAAGAAAAACATACAATCCGTACGAATAATGCTGTCTTATAATCTCCCTAAATCCCATTGTTTAATGGAATTTTAGTTGTTTCGTGAAACCATTTTTATTCTTCAGAATAGTTTTCAGAATACGAAAAACATATAGGCTGATAGAAAATACTTTCCTCGTCGTACTTTTATAACAAAAAATTAACAAATCTTCTCACACCCGCATAAACTGGACAAAAATTTGATTTCTCAATGCAACATTTTTTGATTCTAATAATTAATTCTCTCGTTCTGAGAATTAGAGAAAAAGAGTTGACGTGAAGTTTCTTTCCGCTGTAAGATGCCGTGAGAGGTAACAATTTTCGAAAGATGAGCATATCGGAGGCCAAATTGAAGGGAATATTTTGATCAAAGAACAAAAAAGTCCTAATTTTTAAAAGTTTTTTTAAAAGCCTATTTTATAACTTAATGCGTCTTCCAATCATGACCATCAAGAAATTTATGGTTAGCTGAAACATATTAAATTAAGGTAGTCTATCATAATCTACAGTATCCCAATGTTTGAATAGTACATTTGGACATTCTTTGGATGTGAACATGGGAATTTCTGGATGCACGTCGAGAACAAGAGATCAAAAACTGTCAGAAAAGTTGTGAAGAATGCTTAGTTCTCATCAACTATTCGGAAAGACTTCACGAACTACAGTACCACATACAGTAATACATAACGTCCGAATACATAAGAAATGCTCCCTATTCAGAACTACTGGCAACAACTCTGAATCTTTCAACTTCACACAACTTTTGGATGATGTGACTTAGAAGATGAAGATGTATCAAACGATAGAACAACTTTCAAGCTAACAAAATCTGAGAAATAGGAAATCATTTTCCGAAGAAGTCGGGCTCGCTTGCTATGGGTCTGTTTCTTATGAAGATTCAAATATTGATAAAACACGAGAAAACATATTCATAATATTAATGTCTCTATGTTGAGAGTTCATACTTATACCTATCCATGTCTTCTTTCTAAACAAATTACGATTATTTCTGTGTCGTTAAACACACTTCCATAAACTTCCATTTAAATTCAGATCTTTTTTAAAAGTATTTTTTTCCGTTGTTCCACACCATTTCCCAATATATATCGTTTTCTGAAAGTTGACAGCATTGGTCCATTTCCGAGTCAATTAGCGACATGACCTTCGTCTATTTTCTATCCACAAGTAGTGACGACTTCTTTTCAGTTTGTGTACTACACAGGTACTCAATTCATTGCTTCGTTCGTTTCGTTTTCCCGCCCCTCCCTCTCGCTCCGAATATAATTAACCCTAGGTGTAGAAATAGAGAAAGAAATAGAGAGAAAGAGGTTAAGAGTAAGGTATCCCCATTACAACGAAGCCAGACACCCAAACAGACGAAAATCGAAATGAAACGAAGTTTTCTTCTATTTCTTTTATCTTTGAAGTTCTGTCAGAACCAATATGTTACACCACAGTATGCTGAAATTCGAGGTATGTGACTTGTCAAAGTTCATATTTCTTTGAACACTTATTTTTAAATCAATCTTTAATGATGCCTTTCCTGTTGTTTTTTAAATTATTCCTTCTTCCTAAAATTAAACTCAAAGAATTCCGAATTCTAGAGAGTTCGACTTCAGTTGAAAATGGCCAACTTTGAGAAGGGGTTACGGTATTACTGATTGTCTCACAAAGTAAATTATAAATAAACCATACAGAACAAAGATAGAACTTCATTTATCAGTGGTACCGTAACACCCTCTCAAATTTGGACATTTTCAACCGAAAAAGGCCAAATTGTATATCTTACTATACGGTACTATAGTTCCTCATTCTCTACTGAAGATTTATTCAAAAATACGGAACTTCTTAATGTCTCAATGATGTCATCCTCGTCTAACTGGAAATGTATTCAATGAAGATTTCAGCCGTATCTGCAATGTGCAGTAGTGATGGAATAACAGCTTCAATTGACTTCGACAAACCATTTACTGGGAAGATCTATTCATTGAATTACGCTGCTTCGAATGATTGTCTCTACTACAATAATATCGATCGGGATACTGTACTTTTCTCGATTCCAGCTCAACAATGCGGAACGAAATTGCAGAGAACAACAAGAAATGTAAGTGTTGTGTGTGTGTGACCTCAAGACTCTTGAACAAAGACTTTATACCACCTGTCAATTATTCTACGGAAGATGAGTTGGCATCCAAATTATTAAGAAAAAGAGAGAGAAAGTAGGACAGTGACATAATAGGAGTTGATTTCACTTTTTCATTCAATTTCTTTAACTTCTTCTTATATAATTTGCCCGACGACTTCAGATGATCGATCAGATGGAAAATAGAGTTTATGTGCAGATGGACAAAGACACGCAGACCTCGTCGGATAAACAATTCTCATTTGTCTGCAGATTAACTGACCCATTGAAGACGTAAGGGATGGAGAATAGAAATTGAGAAAGGATTTGAATTTAGGGTTGCAAAAGATGATGGAATTGGAACAATAGACTCTTATCAACAACAACCGATTCGTCCAGTTGCAAGCAGTGTCAGCACAAAAATGCATTCAAGTCTCATGCCAATTAAACCGGTAATTGAATCGTTCCAGGAACTTGTTTTTGAATATTTGAATAATATTTCTTTTTTTATTGGAATATTCACATTCAAAATACCTAAGTTGACAAAAAAGAAACATGTAATTATTCGAAAAACGTTGAAATTGAATGCTTAATTATATGTTTGCACGTGAATATATCGCGAAAGATCGAATCGTTTTTCTAGGTTACAGTACTTCTGGATCGGACTAATTTAAGTGTTTCTCTTTTATTTCTTTTATCTCTGCATCACTTTTAATTTCAGTCTGAAGTTCGCCAAGTAGCTGCTTTCTCCCGAGATTCTCATCTTGGTAACTGGCCGATTCCTGGTGCGAAGCCATATGAACCATCAATGAAACCAGTCTCTACATATCCAATGTCTCCAATTTCTCCTGATTTATCTGCAATCGCAACTGCAAAAGATACATCAGAAGGATATGTGACTCGTCCAATCTCCACAATTGGAATACCTTCTATTCCTCCACCATTATTCCCAAATCTTCCCCAAATACCTCAAAGATCTCCTCCAGTTGTTGCACGTGTTTTCACCACGTCTACGTCAACTATTCCTCCAATTATGTTCACTTTTCCAACAACAACAACTCCCCCGTTGCCGTTCCCAATCATTCCAAATGTTCATTTCAAACAAGGAGTTGGGGTTCCATTTGCTCCTGGAATATTCCCTTCTACGAAAGTCGATGCATCTCAATGGAATGATCCAAATTCATATGCAACTCCACCAACTCTCTCGAACAACGTTGTGGATGTGACAACACCGAAAACCTATAGAGAGCAACCACCAACTGCGGATGCTCCATTTTCATCAGACAATTCGAACAGCAAGGAAATTCATGAAACATCGACTAGTTCTGAGCCAAAACCGGATACAAAACCAGAAATAAAACATAACAAACAAGCAGATGATGCAGGCCGACAAGCAATTACTTCCGTACTCAAGACTACTCAAGAACAACAAATTGAGCCAGAGGTCACATTGGAAATTCAGAGAGGAGAAGGTGACATTTCTCAACAATGAATTTCAGAACTTCAATTTTACAATTTTTCAGGTCCATTCGCTCCTCCAGTGACCACTCCTATCAAAATTGGAGACAATATCTCGTTGGTCGTAAGAGCTAAAAGTTATTTGAATGGTAAGAAGCCTTACTGCATCTGAAATCTATTAGTCTCCTTTTTCAGATTCTGATCAATACGATATGTTTGTTCATTCTTGTTTTGCGACAGATGGGAAAGGAGATACTAAAGTGCAAATGATTGATGAGAACGGGTATGTTTCTTTACTTCCTTGATCACAGATGACTTGTGAACTCTCAGATGTGTAATCCGTCGTGAGTTCGCTTCTCCTCTTCATCGTGCCAAGGATTCTGAAAACATAATGTTCTATTATCTGATGATCAAAGCATTCAAATTTCCTGGGCCCGATGATGTCTATTTCTCGTGTACAATCGAGTTCACTCCAATGATAAAAGCACCGAATATCTGCTCGAAACTTCGGAGAAGACGTGAAATTCTAGAAGAAGGAATGACGGAAATGAGATTATTTGACAGTGTCAGTGTTGAATTAGATGATGGAGATACAAATATTCGGAAAGGTGAATCTTGTTATCTGATGATAATGTACGGTAACATTAACTTTTTCAGATCAACTATCATCATCAACTGAAGGATGCGACAACGAGAAACATCTCTATATTCTTGTTATTTGTATTCTTTTGGTACTTGTCACATTATCACTTGTTTCCAATCTTTATCAATATATCAGAGAACAATACAAACGATAACATTAGGAATTTTCAATTCTTCTTTTGTATTTTTTGCGGGTTATTTTTCAATGAACTCTGTTTTTTTGTCATTTCCAATTCTTTTTCATAAACCGATATTTGAATTCATCCGCTCGTTCCGAATGATATCATCTTTTTCTTTGTCCAAATAGTCATTTTAAAAGTACATTTCTTTTTTCTCCCACCTTCCAAAAAGTGCCACCGACAAGACTCCCGCATTCAATTCGTCATTTCTCATTTCACTTTCGTTTTCTTCTTTCGGAACGTAGTTTTCTTTTGAATGATTAGAAAATTTCTGATAAGATTTTAGTAGGAACTGACTGAAAATGATTTGAGGAGATTTAGAAGAAGATCAGTAACCCAATTAGGACTACAGTACCAGACGAAATAGGTGGTTGTTCTTGTAGTTTTCATATTTTTCATTAATTCTACTAGCAAGTATAACTTTTTACAGAGTTCACACAAAAATGTACCAATTACGAAATTGAAGACCTAAATTTGATATCCACGCTCTATAAGAATAAATCATCAGCTCCGTGACTCTGGGAAACTTTCACAAAATTCCCACATTTCAAAACTACAGTACTCCTTATTGTATGTTTATAATCCTGTGACAAACATTCCTGAAATTATCTAGATGGAAACTTTTCGTATTTTGATTTCATCTCCAATTTAGGAACAAGACAGTTCTAATCCTCTTAAACCATGAATTTTCTCATATTGGATGTTGGTTCACAATAGGAATTCAATGCACTTTTAAATGACATATCGTCCAATCAGTTTCTAAATTTATCCAATGTGTTTACCCATATTCATTCTCTTTAGAGTGATTCCTATGCACTCCTTACCTGTTTTTAATAGATAACTAGCCCATATGATATTGGGAAACTCTCGTCTCTGCCATAACGACCTTTGCAACAGGTCACCTGAATATTTGTGTCTATTATTTTCTGTTATCAGTCATTTCTCTTCTTCTACTTGCTCGCCCCTTCCCGCAGTGCCAGGCAGTTGATTGACCGTCTCGTTGTCTCATTCAACACTATTACAGAATAATGAATTTTTTGATGATTTCAATTGGTACCGAATCGAGTTGAACTCCATCTCAAATTGTTCAATTTCATTCATTTTCTCTTTCATTTTTCCCTTCTTTTTTCTTCTTTTTCTCAAACAAAGAACATTTCGGTAACAGCCGGTGATCCTTTCCTCTTGTTGAAGGTTCTTCTGGTTGTACGCGTGCGGGGCGCGCGAAAAAACTAATGGTTTTTCTTCGTATGCCAGACGAAAAGAGGCAAAAAAACGAGGGAAAAAAAGAGAAAGAAGAGTTTGATGGACGCCAGATTCGCGCGTTTCGATGAAGAAAACCCCCTGTGAGATGTTGTCCTTGTGTATCGAATGGTCATTGGAAAGTCCTCGACTTCCATTGTTTTTTCCGATGTTTTGAAGAAATTGAGGCTTGAGAAGAAAACTTTCTGAAAGTACTTCAACTCATCAGCTTTCAATTTCATTGTATATTCCAAGGAATAATCATTCCTTTGTCTGTTTTTCCTAGCCTGATCGGAACATATCTGAACCCATAATCAATAGGATTATCAGAATCTTCAAGGAATCTTTTTATTACAAAAATCCAGTTTATTCTGTCAAAAAGAGCTTTAGTTATTATTTCTCAGTGTCAAACTCTACTTTGAGTTCACCATTCTCAAGATCGAGAGTCTCAACTTGAGATTACCGTACTCCTACCGTAACCCTGAACTTGTACCTTCTTCATTTCTGCGGTAGATCTTGCCAACCAATCAATTTCCATAAAGTTCTCCAAACATTGGACCGTATCATAAATAATCTCTTTGGCGGGATTTTCCTCTGATCTATAAACAAATGTTGGCTAACAAGTTGCGTAACTTTTACGATCTTTCGTGACTCGGATTACAGTCAACTGTTTGCCTCTTCTCCCGACTGACGTTTTCCTCTTTTCCTCGTTTCTTATTCATCTCCTCTTGTTTAATTCAGTAGACTTCTCATTTCAATTTATTCAAAACCAGCGGGAAACGCATGATTTCATCTCATCAGCTTCTTCTTCGTCTCGAGCTTCATTCATTCTCATTTGCATTGACTGTCACATTCGCAATTCTGACTAAACAACTATTTATCTTCTTTTAAAGTTTACAAGACTTTCTCTCATTTGCACAGTAGTCCTTTTCTCCAAACCACTCAGTCATCATCAACGACCTTTCATGCATTATTCGAGCCAACAAAAGATTGCATAAAAGAGAGCACACTAAGGGAGGCAAGAGGTCCTTGAACACCGAAAAAAACCCCTTCTTTTCTATTTCCTAATACAGGCTCATAACGCCATTGATGGTCGGGTCGAATGCAAGGTCAAGCAGCTGTGTCCTCCGTTTACAACCCCTTCGCACCATGGTGTAGATAGGAATATTCTCTCTTTCGTAATCCTCATCGATCATTTTTCATACTTTTTGAAATGAAAGTACATGTAGATCTAGTGCACTTTTGTAGCTCATCAACACTATTCTCTACGCAATCAAACGTCAAAGTGCATGCCGCTCTCGAGAGAGTGAGAGACGTAGAGAGATAAAAGAGAATGAGAACAAAAGTTATATTTATACAGTATTCGAGGCATCAGATAACATCGTCAATATCTTCCTTTTCATCCTCCCGATCTACTTCTTCTCAAATGAGTGTTTTATTGAGCATATCGTGCCAGAATCTCATTAATAACCATATTCCAAACAAGCCATGCTTCTCCCCCTCCTTCCATAGATGCCTTCTTTGGTAATCCATCAGATTTTGGGGTGACTGCTCTGACTTGGTTATTAGTATGTGTGTATTCAATGGGTTAGGGTAAATGTTGGTCGACACATTCATCTTATGTCTCTATGGGTCGCGGGCCCTTTCTATTTGTTTATGGGACCTGAATTAGTGCTCTAGAAGGACATGGCCATGTGCACAAACGATAAGATACATACAATATTGTGTTGTTCTAGTGCAAACGATCATTATCTAACACCTTCTATTGCCCCAAATGTTTGTGTTAACATAGGGAAAGAATACATTTTACAGTGTTGAAAAAACTTTAAACTATCTGTGAACTTTTCCCATTTCTTGATTAACCATGACGTCAATTCCAGATTATGTTCCGTATTTTCAAACCTGAATATGAAACTTCACATAAACCGTTCATGTCCACTTTCGTACAGTAATCCCAAGGTAAATGAACATACAAAGTTTTCGGAAGAGACTAATCCAAAAAGTCAGAGACTAATTAGAAAGCCACTTGAAACAAATAGATTAGCAATTGACAAACACCTACTAATTAGCGTAATACTTACAGTAAAGTTCACTGAGAGATCCTAAGCCTAAACAAAGAAAACGTCTTCACCTCCGTAATTAGTGGAAAAATCAACTTGAAGGTCTTCGTCCGTGAAAACGTATAAAACGTATAATTTGTTCATGAAACTGTAATTAGGTGGCAGCAGTAGTAGTAGTAGAGACTGACTGACTGACTGACCGGGGTTGTCCATCAACGATGTGCGTGTGTCACGTAACAGTAGTAATTAGCCGATGGTATCCCCCCTCTATAGAATCCCTCGAGGTTCTGTCCGGTCACAGTCCGCTCCTCTTTACTGCTCAGTTTCTTTCCCGTTGTATCCTCATCTTCCTGTGTCTAACCCAAACGTCTGTTGTCCTCTATCCCTCTTTTCTATTCTGCACTATTTCTATAGGTTGCCCCCGGTCATCCCAGTTTTTTTGTTCTGCCGTTACCCCTTTCTGTCTTCTAATATACTCGAAGCGGGGCGGTCTTATTGAAATTCGATACCTAATGATTCGCAGCCGACGGTCAGCAACCACTTCTACTTTCCATTGTTATATCATAGTTTCTCACGGAATACGGGCTCTTTTCTTATTTATTATGCATATCATAATCAACTTGATTCATTAAATAAAACGTTTACTTTGTTATGCAAATACCACTTTTCACATTTTAATCGTTTCAATACCATCTTTGGTACCTAGCTGACAGTTTCTTTTGCTAGATGTTAGAAATTGCTAATCTTGAATCATTATCTCCGATTCACATCAGAATCGACAGTAAATCGTAGGTGTCGATCTGCCGTCTTCTCTCTTGGTTGTTCGTCTCGGGCGGTCCTTTCCAGTCTTTTTATATGTCCCGCGACCCGTTGTTCTTTACGAGCTTCTGTCTTTCGGAGCAGAATCTCGTCGAGCGGAATAACGAGTATCTTGCGGCGAAACACTAGACAGGTGGCCAACGAAGCACGTCGTCGGCAAATTAGGCTACCATCTCCTTCTGTTCTATGGGGGGATCAGCTGCCACCTAGGCCATAATAATCTACCATCTGCTTCAGATTTCCGAAATCTCCCATGTTTAACACATGGTCTGTACCACCTACATATCAGAGTCATTAACTTTTCCTCCATCTGTCAATTACCAAAGAAGAAACCTTGAAACTATTTTAGAATTCTGCAAAAGTTATTTTTGACCTTTGCGGCTAACACAAAAAGCATTTTCTCTTATCCCTTATCCCGCGCCTTTTCCCGTACCAGGGTGTTCAAGGCACCTCCCGCTGTTTTTGAATCCTTTTCATATCATAGTTTTTCGGCTTATTGTTTTGCGCTCTTTACTTCTTCGAAATGTTTCTGTGTGATAAAACCAAGAATCTGCTTATTTCGCTACAGTACTCCAAAGGAACATTCTCATTATTGGATAGGTCTCGTGCCGCTTACCGTATGCCGCCTGGGAACCTGTTTTCTAATTTCAGTTCCGCTTCTTTCATTATCGTAATAATTTCTTTAAATCTTGTAATAATCACCCCAATTCACCGGTTTGTCGGTAGAGTGTCGATCTTTTTCATTTCGCAACAACATCTGCAATCCTCTGTTCCAAATTGTCCGATTCAACCGCTTGATCCACCCCGTAGCGTTACGCAATCAAGCACGCATCACAGTGTCAATTATCCCAACCTTTTCATTTCGAGCTCCTATTGTCCATTTCTCTGCCTCTGTCAGTCAGTTGTCTCATTTCTCGTTTCCGTGATTGATTTACTCACCTCATCGCTGGCTTCATAAATTATATTTTACACTGATATTTTCCAGAAAACGGCATCGGGCTACACAACAACCTGTGCTCCTTAGCACACGCTTTTTAGGATTTGCGCCGCGCATCGGGCATTATTTAGGATGTTTCCCGCGAACAACAATGCATTTTATGATGGTAAGTTTTCTAGTATTCGAAAACAATTAATTTCGCTTTTTTCAGACTATTACACGCAATACAATACGCTATATAATAATAATATGAATCCAACAACATCATCGAATCCTCAACCGCGTCTATCGTTAGACAGTGGTCTTGGGCTCACAAATGATTCATTTTATTCCACGGATTTGAATGAAACCCAGTTGATGGATATAACTGCTGCGACTGCTTCTGATGCTTCAACTAGTTTTCAATCGGGACCATTAGAATGTTCTCCACCAACGAAATGGGCTAGAGTTCGGACACCTCCTAATCGGAAACGGACTGCTCGACAAAATACGAAACAAGAAGATTTACCTCCAAATTTCAATGTTTTTTCTCCTCCATCGAATAAGAAGGTGCGGAAAATGTTTTCATCTCCTACAAATACAATGAAAACTCCTGAATCTCTACGAAAATCTATTCGAATTTCGAGCCCGTCTCCGTTCAAAGTGACATTCAGTAAAACGCCGCTGAAATTGTCAAACAATGAGAATGTTACAGGTAAATAAACATTTTCATCGAAATCAAAATTTTACAATGAATTTTTCAGGGATTCACATTGGTCGATCTGGAACATACTACAATAAGAAAGTTACCGGTAGTGCTTCAAAAAGATGCTTACTACCTTCCAAACCCGATGGGTTCACTTTTCTCGGATCCCCGAATTCTGACGTAAGTTGAAATTGTTTGATTTTTGAGTTGATAAATAAATTCTTTGTTTCTAGGTACTCGATGTCCCAATGGAAACTGTTTTCGAGGGCTTGGGCGATCTTCCAACAGCAACACCATCAAAAATAAATGCAGCACTCGAAGTTGGTGATGATTCGATGGATTATCATCAGTATGCTGGAATTATAGAAAGTGGAAGCGCTCTGAGTAGATATACGTATTCGTCTGGCCCACTTCTAGAGAGTCACATGAGAAATGTCAAAAGTACCCCAATCGTGAGAACTGCTTCTCGGAACTTGTTGAAAACTAATAAGGATACATTCAATGTTGAACCAACGAAACAGATCAACTCTTTCAATAAGGTTGTTGCTGAAGCCCCATCAAATCCAGACAAGATGAAAGAACCATTCATGAAAGAGCAATCAGTGAAACCAAAAAGAAAATCTTCCAAAGAATCTGTTATCCAAAAAACGAAGGAAAAGGAGATGAAGAATTGGAAAATTACTCCATTTGAAACACCGAAAAAAGAAGTTCCACTGGTAATTTTTCTCAAATGTTTGAATAGCTTAATTAGTGACTCCCGTTCATGTCAGGTAATGGGGTTATTCACCTCCGGAAAAAAATGTTTTTTTTTTGCTTTTCGTCGTTTTTTCCGGTAAATAAATCGAGGGAAAATCGTTATCTCCGGACCTGAATAGCCCCATTATATTTTTCCTACAAAAATAAAAGTTCACTGCAGAAAGAAACATGTCTCTAAAACAATTAGTTCGTTGAATTAACACTTTTTGTACTAAATACAATTGTTGACAAAGACCTGCGAAAAGCTCTTGGAAAAAATAAAATGAAATATTTGCAGTACTCGGGTCGTTGGCTTGTCATCTCTACTGGTCGGACACTCGCTCAGCAAGAACTTTTCACCGATGCCAAAGACTTCTTCCAAACGCACCGCCCAACAAATCCTGATTCAGAAACGGCTGGTTCAGCTCGGAGAATCCCAACGATCGCCCGCGTGACTCTTTTCAATCATCGTTATCGGTCACACCGATTTTAACCGTTTTAAAATACCTAGTCTTCCTTCTTCTTCGTCGTTTATAGCTTTCTTTTTATTTATTTATCTGCACCTTTACAGTATTATTGCTTCATTATATCCTAATGTGTGCCCAAAGTGCCACAATCTTCCGGGTTGCCTACGAGGCTATGTCTCACAATTGTCCATTATATTTTCCCCCTCCGGTGTCCGACTGCCCCGCTTAACCATTTTGAACATCAAGTTGTTATTTTCTCAATATGCTAATAAAATCTCGGAATCATCAAAAAAGTCTTTGATTCTTCGTTGTTACACTAGTATCTTGAGTATCTCAGTCTCTTCACCTCCCGGTGAAACTTCTCACTTTTTCCTTAAATCACTTTAGCATACACTGTTCAGCACCTAATTGTGTTACCCAAAAAAGTTTTGGCAAACATAACCTTCTGCTCTTCGAGTTTAAGGGCTCACCCGCCCATTTTGTGCTCGATCGAGCAGACAGGGAATCAGAGACTTCGCCATTCGAGTTGTCTTGAATATGCCTCTCTCCCAACGTCTTCTCGGTCGTGCAATGGCTTTCATAGGATTCATTTGGGTGAGTTGCACGTGACTGACTACGGTCATAAATTTAGTTAAAACCGTCTCTTCCTATCGTATTGTCTCTAGCCTAATGGGTGGGAAACTTGACCATTCGAATGACAAAATGGCTCACCCTCGATTCTTCGTTCTCTTTCTGTTCAAACGTTGAATTCAAGTTGAAGTTACTCATTCCTGCGCTTGCACTTTTTTAGTACAGTGGTTTCCAAAAACTATAGTTGAGAAATAAGAAGTCTACGAATAACTATCTTTTCTAGAATGCCTTCTTGTAAATAAATGTGATTTCTAGTTTCTGTTAATCCCCAATTAAATTCTGATGGTTTTTGAATGTTAGTTTAACTGTAGACCTCATCGAAACGAAACACTTTAATTTGATTCTGAAGGTCATCTGAAATCACGTCTTCCTTTTTCTCTTTTCTTTTCTCCTCTGTTATTTTTCCCACTTCTTCAGCTAGCTCTCCATTCCTCGTTTGCTCTCTGCTATTTTTGTTTTGTCACCCAAAAAATGCGCATAAACACGTTTTCTCTTTTCTCAGGACTCTCTAAACTCTCATCAGGTGCATGTAATTCGAGACATTTTGACGTCTCGTTTCTGAGGAAACAACGCGAAAACAAATTTCGTCGGGGTCTTGGATTAACTTCTGATTTTGTTATTCCTTCGTTTGGACACCAGCTGCACCTGGAAGTATTACATAGAATACTAACTACGTAGAAATCATTCAACTTATTCAAGATTCATTATCAATTTTTTCACGTTTTGATGGTTTGAATCTATGTTCGCATAGGCTCCAGTGGGAGTATGAATTGTTTGGATTTGAGAGTCAAAATGAAAAAAGAGCGAACGTTTCAGTTGTTGAAAGCTGTATAAACTATTGAAAACGTCTGCTATGAGATCATTCGATCCAACACTCACATCCAACTCACACAAAGGGCAATCTCCTAAATCTCTTTTACATTTGTGTCCACCATTTCATCTTTTCTTCTGACCCTGACTGCTCTGATCGTAAATCAGCAACGTTTCATTTGATAAGAAAGCTTGCCGTTATAACGCCAGCCATCAATCAGTATTCGCAATGTTATTCTAGTGGTGATATAGAGTCCATGGGCGTACTCGTGGCTCGTTAACCTTTTTGATAATCTAAAATTTTGATTGATAGCGGCAAAATTGCTGATTAAAAAAGTCAATTCCCTGAAATAGGCACCTACACGGAAGTTCATTTCTCTTTTTCTTCTTTTTCTTGGTAATCGGAGAAGCTTAAAGGCGCCTTCAGATTCGATATTTTGATCTTAAAACGAATCTTGAACTCGGACCAAAAGTTCATTAGATTAAATGCTGTCTGACAAAAACCAACTGAGTGGTGTTTCATTTCCAAATTCGCAACATAAAATGTTCATTGCTATCGCTCAAACACGAATTCAATACTTTTCGAACGCTATCTTAATAGGATTAGGTCTCGCTTCAAAAAGTTGCCCATTTGTGTCTTTTTGCAACTTATCGCAGAAGAATTGCAGGGGAGCGAGTCGCACTTCACACTACTTTGCCTGGAATTAAGGAACATTGTCCTTCGTTTCTCCACTTTTTACCACGTTTTGAAATAGAATTCTCATTGAGTTTGTCACACTTCCTCTCAACAAACATCAGCCATTTGACAAGTAGTTCACGCGTAAACAGTATCTTTTTAGATGGTGCACTCAGACAACTCAACGGAAACTTCGGTCTCAAACAACAATAATACAGTTTTGAGCAACCAGTCACAGTCAATCTCCGAGCAACTCAGTCAACTCACTGGTAACTCCGTGGAAGAATCAGAGAAAGTTATGAACTCGTGGCTTAGAGTAAGCTTAACAGTTTGAAGAAAATACAAGCCTTATAACTGCTTTCAGGGACGACAATGGGATCTAACCACATCGGTTCAATTCGATCAAGAAGTTCTTTCTCGTCTTCGTTCCCTCCGAGTCGCTCTTCTAGTCGTCGATTTCCAGAATGATTTTGTCGACGGATCCCTCAAAATTGGAGACGGAGATGCTGGACAGGATCCAAACAAGGCCATCCCACCACTCAACGAACTTCTTCAACTCAATTCATGGGATCTTGTTGTGTACACCAAGGACTGGCATCCACATAACCACATCTCATTTCTCAGTCAAGCACACAATTCGGATAGAGAAATGGATAAGAAAGATGAGAATCGAACGCTCAACTTTTTTGATTCGGTTCAATTCATGAAACCTATTAAGACAGAACAAGTTCTATACCCCGACCATTGCATCCAAAAAAGTTGGGGATCAGATATTCATCCAGAAGTCTTCATTGTTCCAAAAGCTGAATACATAATGAAAGGAGTTGATCCATATCTTGACTCATATAGCGCATTCAACGACAACAATGGACTCTCGAAGTTAGTCACTTCTTTCTTTAGCTCCCAATTTCCCATTTTCAGGACTGAACTAGAAGACGTGCTTCGTCGAGAAAATATCGATGCTGTTGTCATTGCAGGTCTTGCCTATGATATTTGTGTACGATTCACTTGCCTGGTGAGTAAAATACTTGTTTTTGAAAACAAAAAAATAGTACAACATTTTCAGGATGCTGTCAAGCAAAACTTTCTGGCCGCTGTCATACCAGACTGCAGTGCCGGATTGACGAAAAAGGGAATCACAGAATCCGAAATAGCGTTCAAAAAACAAGGTGTTGCAATGATCTCAAAGGAGGAAGCTAAAGAAATCACAGAAGGTGCATTTCTTCCAAAAGAATGGGTTCGGAAAATCGCTGCTGGCAAGAAAAATCACTAAAATTTGTCATAATACTTTTAATTTTGAATAATAAATTATCCCTTTTCCGATGTTTTGATCTTCCTTTTTAATAAACAACATCGTTGATGAACTTATATAACAAAAAGTTTATCAAAACGAAGTATTGTCGCAACAAAAAAGTTCCGACATTTTTATTTCGATAATAATTTCTTCCAATGCATTATCGAGCCCCGAGAGCTATTAGCTGGCCCTCGCTTGGCAACGACACTCCGAAATGACGGGGTCGTGAGAGTATTTCCTAGTCTGCACGTCGTGTAGTCCTCTCAGACAACTGCCTGCAGATGTTGTTTACAAATATATTGGTTTGAGCAGAGTCATTTTGTCTAGTATATTCAGACTGCCTCCGTGTTTTCTTAAATAGTTCAGCTGATTCAGTTGATTGTTCGAGTTTAAATATAGTTTTGCGACCTATTGATTCCACCCGTTCGAAAAGTTCAATTCCCAAAAATCGTGTTTCCATAACATATTTTTCCCGAATTTCTAAAGACTAGTAAGACTTGAGGCTGAAGAAAATTCAATTTAAAGAATTTAGTCAGAAATATATAAAATGTCGAGAGACGCGAGCCTTTCGCCGAAGTCTGCCGATACACGATTTGGTTTCGTCGGAACAGCAAACGAGCCGATTAAAGTCGAGGTTGTTGACGAAGAACAGGTTGCTACACATTCTTTACCTGTTTTCTTAATTCTAATCGATGCAGAGCTCAAATGCCAATCAACTTGGATTTTCTACTACGTTGTCGACGTCATTCGTTGTTCCCGATGACATGTCTGAGTCGGTCGATGACTTAACTGTCACAAAGGTAGAGTCGAAAGCTAATCAATAATTATTGATTATTTTGTTGCAGGAGAAAAAGAAATTGAAGCCAAGTAAAGTAGCAGAAGATATAACTCGAAAAAGGAAGGATACTACCAATTCGATTACCAATTTCTTTCATCGATTCACTCGAGGAGACCGTGAAGAAAAGAAGATCGTGGAAGAAGAGGAGGAAGAGCTTGTGGAAAGGCCTGGCAAGCTAATAAGTCCAGAGTCGGAAGAGAAATGGTTTGAATCAAGAACACTTGATGAACAAGTTCTGGGCCACGAAGGAAATGCAGAAGTGTACGAGTGGGATCCGAATAATATGACGGAAACACTAGTTCGCGAGCCACCTCCTCTCGATCCAAGCAATGCGATATTTGAAGAAAAGGGAATGTTGAAACTGCTGGAGGAATTTCGAAATGGCGAGTTACGTTGGCTTGATGAACCACAGATATCTGCGATGGGGAAGGTGAAAGAAGCTCATGAAGATGTGTCGAATATTCATTTGAAAGTTTATGAAATTGAATCTGCAAAACGGAAAAGGAGAAAACACGAGAAAAGAGCTGAAGAAAACTCTACTTTCGTAAGGAAATGAGGGAAGGATATTGTAATAATTTACATTTTTCAGTCCGATTCTGATGATTCTGATGAAGAGAGAGTCATTGAAAAGCTGTTTGAGAAGATGAATTCCCATATGGTCAACATGCACTCTGCACTTGATACTGTACCATTTTACGATGCTTCTCAGAATCGAAATGATAATGACGAGGAGTACTTTTCTTCATAATTTTTTGAAATTCTGTCACTAACTTTGTGCTTACTATCCCTGTGTATTATCTTTATTCGTACTTTCTCACTTTAAATCTTTTTTCGCTGTCAAATTATCCAATCATAAATGTAAATTTTCAGGTACCTCTCGAAGACGTAACAGACAGGGCATGTCAAGTAAGTTTTTCTCTGAGTTCGTTCTACATCATAGATTTCAAAGTTACAGCATTTTTCAACAAATTCTTCACGGGAGCATCGTCCTCAACGGCAAATGCCGATCTCGGTAGTATGGAATCGTTATGCACCGCAATAAATCATTTAAGCTCCGGAAAAGAGGGTGAGGGTTCTGCCTTTTCTCAGTATTTATAGTTTTTTGATTTTTCAGAAGCTGTCGGTGAGCGAGCTGCCGAAATTGTACGTCAAAACAAGGACTTGTTCGAGAAAAAATGCACAGATGTTGAAGCCTTCCTACTGCATTGCAGTCCACTCGTGGGATCCGCTGCAATGGTTGCTGCAATCAAAGGAATGTTCGATGCATCAGCAGCAAAAAATAATGAAACAGGTCAAGAGAGAGCAGTTGAACTTCTCCATCACTATGTTGATGAGAACAATTTTGTTGGGGAGCATCTGAAGTTGGTACCAGAAATAAGTAAGTTCAAGTTCTTACTGAAAGTTGTACAAAAAAGTTTGTTCCAGTATTCCCACTTCTTCGAAACATCGGAACGTACTGCTTGGAAAAGAAAAACAAACCAGATATTGGACAGAAAATTATTACCAAAGCATTGGAGTCGATGTACCCACGCAATGGTAGCGGACCTAAAGTTCTCACTTCTGCACACAGCGTGCTCTTCACATGTGCATTGAAAACAAAGGATTACGCATCTGTAGAACCATTTATCGATGTTCAAATCGACGAAATCGCCAACGAAAATGGTGTTCACGAGTCTACTAACGAGGAGCAATCTGCTATGTTTAACATTGGCAGAGTCAAGGTAAGTGTTTCGTCAGAAAACAAATAGCCTTGAGAAGTTACAGAAAAATCAAACGTCTCCCGCGAATAATGCTCCAAGTCAGCCATTCTTGAATCCGAAGTTTGTTCTTGACTACTTGTACAATGGAGCATGCATTCTCATCGAGTTGAAGCGATTCGATGATGCCCTTTTCCTTCTCGAAACTCTCGTTGCTATTCCAGCATTCACGATTCAAGAGCAACATATCGACGGGTACAAAAAGTAACTAAAATGATATCAGTGATGTTCGTATTTATTTCTTCTTTTTTTTTTAGATTCGTGCTCCTTTCGCTGCTTTTGAACGGAAAAGTTATTGAGAATACTGATAAAGTTTCCGGAACTCGCAACTTGAAAGGAAAAACAAGCGAATACAAAACTCTGGCAGAAGTGAGATTTTCCAGAAGTTCTAATACTCATACGAAAGTTGATGAACTTGTTCAAAACGCGAGAGACAAATTGAGAAAAGTACGTTTAATATGATTAGGAGCAATCTCGAACATATATTTTGTAGGATGGAAATCTCGAACTTGCGAAGCTTGTCGTTCTTGAGATGAAAAAGAAAACAATTATTTCGCTGACTAAAATGTTCACCTCCATCAAACTCTCAGAAATCCAAGGACTTGCGTTTTTGAAAAATCGCGCTCAAGTTATCGAGCTCATCGATATGTTGGTTACAGAAAACAGAATTGCTGTTAATTTCGACGGCGATATGGTATTCTGGTCTGAAGTCACTCCAGTGCCAACAAAAGAAAATATTGAGACTAAAATCAGAACGTGAGTTTGTGTCGTAAACGGTGATTTTATCTGCAATTTTGAATTCCAGAGTGGATTATCTGAATCAATTGCTTCAAGAGAGAAACAAGGATATGAAATCGGGTGCAGGACGTCAACGTCCATCAGTTCTGTTCAACGACGACGAAGGTCTCAGCATGCCACCAGTCGAGTAAAATAATACTTCCACAAAATTTTATCAAATTCTTTTTCATCGTCTGCATCCCTCATTCGGGTACACTTACCCTCATTCGCGTCTGCATATAAATAATTTGGATTCTATTTATTTTGTATTCCAGTCTTTTTTCACTGTCGAATGAAATCGTTGTCTAAATTTCATCACGTCGGAAGAACTTTCTGATTTATGTTATGGTTCCAATCCGAACAAATATTTTTTTTATAATCTTGAATTGAGTGAACAGATAGTGAAAAATATGAGTAAGAGTCACAACAAAAGCCTTCATCCTTCTTCCCTTTTTCTCTTCATCTCTCTTCCTTATCATAATTCTCGTTTTTATCGTTGTTTGTCTATTTCTTTAACCCATCGTCGTCCTTCTTCTGGCCGAGAAACCTGTTGTTTTTTGTTCCTTCTATTTTTCAAATCGATTTGACCTAACGTCTTCAACCTATTATCTTGGCATGCCGTATATTTTGATTTCTACTCAAATCCGCATGGAATGCGGTCCAACAATGGTTGGTGACGGGGAAAGTGATGCCACGTTGATGGAGAAACTCGAGGCGAAACTCATGAAACAACTTGGAAATGAGTTTCAGGTCTGAACTGAAACTGTATCATGTTCATTATGTTTTTCTCTGTTTCAGGAGTACATAACCAAATGGTCACCTAGAAAAGTTCTGAACCAATTAGAAAAGGAGGGTTGGAAAGTGGTTGCTATGGCCGGAATCGGGCAAACGTGTGCTTGGACCCTTTACAAAGAAAACGCTCTTTGAATTATTTTCTTAGTTATTTTGTGAATATTCATCGCTTTCAATAAATTCCCAGTCTTTCATGGCTTCTTTTCCCTTGATTCTTGAACTTACATATCAGACTGATAAAAATCTAACTTTTGAGAAAGGTTAAACAAGAAAAACGGTTAATAATTGCAGATCCATTTCACACAGATGAGAAGAAGGTAGACAGTGCAAATACTCTTCAATGGTGAGAGTTCAATAACCTTTTACAAATATCATTTCTTTTCATTATAGGTTCAAACATCTACTTTAGTTAAAGTGGCGGCAGGTGTTTTTGTGATGGGATCGACTGGTCTCTACCTTGCCCAAAAGTCAGTCCAATGGAAAGTTCGAGCGTTACCGCATTACAACGAAAGTCTCAAAATTGTGTTCGAACACCCGAAAGCTCTTGTGAGTTTCCCTTCAACTTTTTCTTCTCCTTTTTCTTCGCATAAACACGCCTCGTTCGACACACTCTAATTAGCTGAGAAACGTATCGATTCTTTTCTTGCAGGAAGCAATTGGAGCACCTATTTCTGTCGGTAGCGTGGAGCTATCGGATCGTGCTCATAATTATGTGGATAAAACGACAAGCAGAGTTAGTTTGTTACTCTTGAATTCAATACAAAGTGACGATGTTATACATTTTCAGTTGCGAATCCCTGTAACCGGGCTTGTTGACTGTGGATTCATGGACGTGTTAGCAGTTCGAGAAAATGAAAAAGAAAAATTTGAGACTGCAAAAGTGCGACTATACCTTAATGACGGAGTCTTTACAATTTTCGATACGGGCCGGTGGAATGATGAAAAAAACGAAGAATAAGTCAGAAATGAATATAATTATTTAGATATTGTAGGTTATTCATTTTGTTTTGTTTTGTTGCCATCATTTAAAATAAAAAGTTTTAAGTTTTATGGGGCTTTTGAATGTTGTTCTAATTGTTAAAATCATAATTACATTTTATCTTGCTCGAGCGACTTCAAAATAAAACACTATTTTCAAAAGCCCGGTGACGGGACTCGTCATGGCAATTTCGGAATGGATTCAGGCCTTACAAGGTGAGATTTAGAAAATTTTATCATATCAAATCATAAAATCCCCTACTGCACTTTACGTGCATCACTATTCCTTGTCAAAGCCCGTTTTTACAGATGTTGCCTGGCCAGGATTCCTCCAACCCCATGTTGAAGTTCTACTTCTATGGATAACTTGGGCTGTTGACTACATCGATTTGGATTACCTCGAAGTGAGATCTCAGTTTTATTTGAATAAAACTGGGCATAATCAGAATTATCATAGATTGAGTTACCAAATGAAGCTCTTATTTGTGAAACTACTATGATTTAAAAAACAATTATTAGGTGTACAAAAATGCAACAGGTGCAAAATTTCCTACACATAACTACATTCATTCTACCGTCTAATCACGCCACCTTTATAATCAGTGTTTATTATCACATCGTGGCCTTTCTCTCTTGTTCTATTCCCGAAAACAGTGTCTCTCCGTGCATCCTGCATCAGCTGCGGGTGTCTCTTTCTGTCTAGATCCTCTCATCATTACACTGTGTTTCGTTTCTTTGCTCTCTCGCTCTCCGACTATCTAATTCGACCCGAAATGGCTCCATTTCTTTTTTACTGAATGAATCGTATACGAGAAGCAGCTTTCTCGAAATAATACTTCTAAAATTAGCTAAATGTTTCAATGGCTTCATGAGGCTATTCTGAACGGAGCGCACACAATATATGAGTTTGTTCCAGAGGTATAATGACATTAAACAAGTTTAAACGATGTCAGCACCCGCTTATAATTATAACTTTCAGTACTTACTCTGGCTCCTGCTCCCGTTCTTCATTCTCTTCATCTTCCCAATTTTTCTGGTTCTCTTCATCTATGGATGCGTTATTTTTGTTCATATCTACGGTCATCGACATCAAATTCGAGAAGCGTACCATACCAGTTATTGGGAAGGAGCACGAGTAGCAATCGCTTCATTTTGGGATGGTGTGGGAAATGTGTGGCACGGTGAGTTATTAAACATAAATTTGTTTTTAATTTTTCACATTTATGTTACCACCCACTTTAATATTTTCAGGGTATGAATTACGAGGAATCGAGAATGTTCCAGATGAAGGACCAGCTCTTTTCATATATTACCATGGTTGCCTTCCACTCGACGTCTACTATCTCATTTCAAAACTAGTAATCCATAAAAATCGTTCATTGCATTGTGTTGGAGACAAATTTATTTTCAAAATCCCTGGATGGCGTCCACTCTGTAAATTATTCTCAATAACGTCTGGAACTGTCGAAGAATGCACAGAAGAACTAAAAGAAGGCAATTTGTTATGTATTGCACCTGGAGGTGTACGAGAAGCATTATTCTCTGATCCAAATGTATATGATATTTTATGGGGAAAACGCCTCGGATTTGCCAAAGTAATTATCGGAAGTAGAACACCTGTGATTCCAATGTTCACTGAAAACTGCCGAGAATCTTTCCGAACTCCTGAATGGGGAAGAAGCTTTTTCCGATGGATTTACGAAAAAACGAAGATTCCACTTTGTCCAATATACGGAGGATTCCCTGTAAAAATGGTGACACATCTTGGTAAACCGATCTACTTCGACTTTGATACTGTAACTCCCGAGGAGGTAAGAACAATTACAAGGTTCAGAAGACAATATTTTTATATTTCAGGTTCGTAAAACTGTAAAACGAGAAATTCGTGCAATGATCAAAGAGCATCAACGTCTTCCGGGTAGCGTATGGCAAGGAATCGCTCAACGATGGTCGGCACCATCAAAGAAAAAGAAGACAGACGAGCCGGAGCAGGCAGTGAGTATTGTCAGTTCGGATCGGTGCTTCGCGTTCTGTTGTCCGTCTGTAACCGCACCTAACTGCATATTCTTTTGTTAACTGGAGGAAACATTTACATTTCAGGAACTTTTACAAAGAAATGGTGCTGGTGCAACAAGTCCCATGTCAGACACGGAAGAAATCGTTGTTCTTCGGCGAGATCGTTCTGGAACAGAAGACGACGCTGAAGTGGACGAATTGGGAGGAATTTAATTCACTGTGTATTTATTGGATCTCTCATCCCTGTAATCAAAATAATCTGGTTGATATTTAGATTTTAACATCTAATTTTCCATTGTAATCTATCTACTCATGTTTCGCTTTTTACTGTGATACTTGTGTAATCATTTTCCCTGTCTCACTCTCACCCCTGTCATAATAAATTTTTCTATTATAACATTTGTTTATAAGTTTTTTCTCGATTCGTTAACCGTTCCAAATAATTTATACTTCTTAAATTGCATCACAGTAATTTAAACGTTATGATCCGAAATTAAATACAGGTAAAACATAAAATTTATTCATCTTTTCCGCTTTTCTTTTTCGATTTCAGCTTCTCGATTTCTTCTTTAACTTCATCTATTGGTGCTTCTTCCGCATCTTCATCTCCCCATCCCCAGTCTTCTCCTTCCTCTAAATTACCTTCTTCCTTCTCCATTCTATCAATGTGGACTGTTGCTGTTTGGATATCATGGTCAATTTTTAAATCGTTTTCAATTGGGTGCTGGCTTTCTGATGCCATGCAATCAGCATGCTCCGGAATCGACTCTAATTGAGGCTCTGCTGCAATCTTTGCGACTGGTGCAGACTGTTCATCTTTGATGACGAAGATGGGCTTCTCGTCATGATCTTCTTCATGCTTCTCCAAATCTTCAGGGTTTCCCTGATTTTTTGTTACAGACTCGCTCATAATAGTAGGATTGTTTTCCTTCACACTTCTCTCATCCTCTTTTTCATTTTCTTCCGCTTTTGGGACTGGTGCGTCTTCTTCAGGAGTTGTCTCCAAGAAAAATTTGGCCGGGCCACTTTCTTGCTCTAGTTTTGGTTGCAATACAGTATCCAATCCTATTTCTTCCAACGTTCTCTTCTGTAAAAGTGGCTTGACAATATCTTCGATTTTGTCCGCTCCATCACATGATGCAGCCAATTGTTTCATGTCAAGTTCGATAAATTGAAGCTGGAACATTTCATTTTAGAATGAAAATAATTAGTTGGAAAATCTTACGTATTGCTGCTTTGATATTGAAGAACCGAATATTTTGCTGACCGTGGCTGGCGGGAAGAAGAAAGCGATGCATTTCTCGAAGAATGGAGCAACGCTTGTACAAACTATACGCACGGCTCGTGAAAAATTGGCAGAATTGGAGTGAGATGTTGCAAGCCACGTCAGAATGGATCGGATTGAATCTCGCAGAGCAACAACTACAGTTGATAGAACCACGGGTGTCAAGATGAATCGTAATCCGTTGAGCGCATCGACAATACCATTTGCGTAAATCGTCATATCATCCCATAGACTAAGTTCAGCAGCTGCTACTGGTGGGGAATCAGGAGAAGACTCAAATTGAGGCAAGGAAGAAGGATCTATGCCAATCATAACAATATCTCGGGAAGACCCTGTTAAACGATTCGTTGAGTCTTGTACATTCTGACGGAATCTCTGCTCCACTAGCTTTGTGAGTCTTCCAGCGATCAGTGGACGGAAATCGATCCCCATCCTTCCGAACGACGATGCCATGGCCATTAACTTGGTCCATACAGCAGAGAGATCAACAGCTGATCTGAATATATCATTTTGATGAAGTAACTCAATTTACCATTCCTTACTTTACATCTGCTTTCGTGATGAGATCTAACATCTTTCTGACATTTGAAATAACCCATTGAGAAAGAATAGAATTCGGAGGCAACACTGGCCATGATTCCCATCGCGGGTCGGTGTTTGGCTACAATAGTACTTTGTATTACAATGTTTTCTCAAATTTCAACTTACATTTTTCTTGACAATTTCATTCTCGGGAAAAACAGCGAGATAGAGAACGAGAGTGTCATACATGCTGGTACGGTAGATTTCGATAGCCTGGACAATCATGTCGACGTTTCCCTGCAAATAGTTTTTTGTTTATTTTTTCTTCAATCAAACCTCCCCCCAAGCCCACTTTTCAAAAGTTTTGTTACAACGTCCATTTCTATTTTTCTTTTTCAGCTCAAAGATGAAGCTCGGAGACACCGTACCAAATTTCACATTTGAGACCAATCTCAGAAAGAATCAAAACTTGCACAGTTACATCGGAGACAAGTAAGTTTTTAAAATCATAACTGAATTTCTGAAAAAATACGATTTTTTAGTTGGCTGATGCTATTCAGTCATCCTGCCGATTTCACCCCTGTCTGTACTACCGAGCTGGCCGAACTTGTCAGACTTGCACCAGAGTTCAATAAGCGTCATGTGGAGATTCTCGCAATCAGCATCGACTCATCGGAAACTCACCGTGACTGGGCAAAGGATATTAATGCATTAGTCACGGGCTGCTTCAATGGAGGAAACAATCTTCCGTTCGAAATCATTGCTGATACTGATCGAAAAATTTGCACTGAATTGGGAATGATCGATCCAGACGAGCAAAACTCGCAAGGAATTTGTCTCTCAGCCAGAGCTGTTATGCTCTTCGGACCAGATAGAAAGCTGAAGTCGAAGATTCTCTATCCTGCTACATTCGGCAGAAACTTCGTGTAAGTCGAGATTAGCTACTCATGTGTTTAATCAATCACTTTTAGTGAGATTCTTCGTATGGTGGACGGAGTTCAACTTGGTACCAAAGCTCCAGTTGCTACTCCTGTTAACTGGATCTCAGGAGACAATGTGATCGCACAACCATCTCTCAGTCAGGAAAGAGTTATCAATGAGCTCTGCGGAGGTGATCCAAACAAGTGCAAGGTTGTCCCACTTCCAAGTGGAAAACGATATCTTCGTGTGATCGTGGGGGACGCTTACTTGCAGAACTGATATCTTTTTAACATGGTTTCATTTCGTTTTCTTTTTTCATTCTGGTTGTTTTGAATAAATATAATGTTGATCATACCGAAATGTCCAAAATCTGTTTCTCCAAATAAATATCTCGATGTTGGAGAACGGCGATTCTCAACTGATTTGCAGTCAAATATGGCATTTTTCGAACATTGTTCACAACTTTGATTGATTCAGCGAGGTCTAATGGTCCAGCGAATTTATTGAAAAGCTCTTCAAGGAGATAAGATCGAGCTTCAACAAGATGGTCAGCAACTTTCTGAAATTGAAAACTCAGAGTTTAGAGACGATTAGTTTTGCTTACTTTAATAAGTGGATTTCTGCAAAGTTGAGTTTGTTGTTGGAGTTGCATTCCATAATTAGTCAGCGTGTATGCCAAATCATAGTAACCAGCTCGAATGCAGATATCCATGCGCTGAAATTCATCGAGTAATTACAGCATGAAGTGTGTTTTTCCTTACCGAAGGGAGAGTCAGAAGTTCCCAAATTGGATTTGACTTATCAAGTGCTTTCTTAACTAACTCTTGTTCATCAGAAAGTTGCTTAGCTTTGACGCGAAACTCTTGAAAAGCAGTGGTTAATTCATCGGCTTGAACCGAAAGATCCACAGTCTTATCCCGCATTTCTCCAAACTGTAAGATTCGAGATTATACTACTACTGAATATCAATTAACTGATAAGAGCGCTTACTGTTTTTGAGCAATCATGTGTAGCTCTTCCAGCGTCTGCATATGTTCCATAGTTGTTGAACGCTAGATCACTGATCTGTGCGTCAATCGCTTTCAATTCACTTGCAAGCAACACTTTCTGACGCCCTGGAAACAGTTTTTAAAAACATTCTTCTTTGAACAACGTTACTTACGCATCTCTTCCAACCCCATGCTTCTAATGTCATCTCCACCTTGAAAATTGAAATCAGGATCCATGATTTCGAGCGGATAGAACTTACCAAAACGCGATAAGAAATCGTGTTGGCTGCCCGTAAAACGACACGAGAGCCGAAGTGTTCACACAATGTATACGAAACTACGCAAACATGCATTCCCATCGGTTTTGAAAACAAATTCGATTCCTGTCGTATTTATACCAAATTCTTGCGAATTTTCTTCGAAAAACCGAAGTTTTCTATAAAAAGAGAACCCATTCGTTTTATCAAACAGTTTGCAATTAAACCTATTGTATTTTCCACCCAGTTGCAAACGTATGACGCCTGTAATATATACAAGCAATAAACATTTCCAGATAACCGAAAATGGACGAGTTTTCATCTTCTCCATTGTACAAGGACAATGCTGATTGGAAAGATGTAACTCCGATTTACCCAAGCAAAAACGAGGAAGTTGCTGTCAAAATCGCGGTTACTGAAGACTGTTAGTAATAGTAGTAAATTTGGTCTTTCAAGTATCTTATTTCAGTTATTGACGCTTTCGCCTACTTCCGAGCTGTTCTGATCAAGAATGAGAAGTCTCCTCGTGTGATGGCTCTTCTCGAAGATTGCATCAGATTGAATCCGGCTAATTACACCGTTTGGCAATATCGGCGCGTCTGCCTCACAGAGTTGGGCTGGGATCTCAAGAAGGAGATGCGATATTTGGACGATATCATTCAAGAGTCATCGAAAAATTATCAAGTTTGGCATCACAGACGTTTCATTGTAGAGTTAATGGGCGAGAGCGCCGTCAGTGATGAACTCAGATTCTGTTCCGAAGTAATCAGAGAAGAAGAAAAAAACTATCATGCCTGGCAACACCGCCAGTGGGTTGTCCGAACTTTCAAAGTTCCCCTTGACGATGAACTCACTTTCGCCCTGAAAATGCTTCTCATCGACAGTCGCAATAATTCGGCCTACAACTATAGATACTTCATGCTCACATTGCACGATAAGACCGAGGACAAAGACCGTATCAATATTGAGATAAAGTGGGACTCGTCATATATTACAGATTAACCATTTCATTTACAGTCTGGCGAAAGAGTTCATTCAAAATATTCCAAACAACGAAAGCGCTTGGAATTATCTGACCGGTCTTCTGATTACGAATGGTATTACTTCTGACAGTAACGTCGTGAGCTTTGTAGAAGACTTGTACGAAACGACTCCAGAAGACAAAAGATCGCCATTTCTTCTTGCGTTCATTGCTGACATGATGCTGGAAAACATCGAAAACCAAACAGCGGCAGAAGAAAGTGCGGAGAGAGCTAAGAAAGTGAGCTACCAAAAAAACTACTTTTTTTGTATTTCATTATTACAGCTTTACAAGACACTCCAATCAATCGATCCCGTTCGCATTAATTATTACAAACATCAAAGCCTTCTTGCTCAAACCATGCTCATCAAAAGTCAGACTAAAGTGGCCGCGAAATAAGCACAACAATAGTCTCCTTCTTCCCGTTGACAATCTCCGTAATGTATATTGAAATGTTCTACTTATTTATCTGATAAAGGCTATGTTCGTGCCATTTTTCATTGAATGTGTTTATTGTTGTGTGTGAACATCACACCATGTACCTATATTTCACAGAAAATATTATTTCTTCGTTTTTCATATAACTCATTAAGATGGAGCAACTGAAAATGAAAACCGTAATTATGTTGGATCGAAGCGCCAAATTTATAGATGATTCCAATGAAACTTTCGATATAGCAATCAGAGAGGGTCCGAAGCAGAAAAAGGTAGAGTTCAAAAAAGACATTTGGACTTGGTGCATGGAAGGATTATTTGAAATGCAAAGAGTTCTGGCCGATGTCTATCCACTTGGAAATATTCCGATTCGATTTGCTGTTGCGGATTATATGGGTAAAATGCTGGAGACTGAATGGAAGAATAAGTTATTGTCACGAGAAGAGCTTGGAAAAATAGTGGTTGAAATTGGTCGGCCATCTGAATCAAACACAGATATTACTCCAGTTGGTGGATTGACTATGGCAATTGAAGCACTTGCAGTGGAAACTCCAGAACAGAAAGAGTACAATTATGATATTCGATATAATCTCAGTTAGTAATTTCTTTCGTTTCTAAATATGTGAATTTGAACATTTTGTAGACAAGAGGACGTCTCAAAACTCTGAAGTTGTTCGAGTTACTAATGAACTGAAGAACACTCCGTTGTTTTCAACAGTAGAAAATAAAGGCAACCTTATTTTATTTACAAGGTTAAAAACAGAAGACGAAATGGAGGCATTACAAAAGGAAGTTGCCAGTCTCGTTGTATCACGAAATTCAATTGCAAATGCTCCGTCGAACAAAACGTTCGTGTCTACCTTTGTTATCTGTAATTTTGTTTTTTAATTCAGATTCTGTCCGATCACTGCACTTCGGGTGTTCATCGTAAATTATTATGCTGTTGGAGAAGATTGCACTGTGAAAACTCACCCACTTCTAGAGCATCCTGAACTTCCACTTCTGAAGTTTTGGGTAATTTCAAGAAAAGTAACAGATATGTGTGTTGCTATCCATTCTCTTCTCGTTGCTTCCTTTGATCTTGGTTCGACAACAGTCACTAAAATACCAATGAAAGAAGACAATCGGGGATCCACTAATTATGATGTTGAACTGTTTCATTCTGGCCAAGTGCATACCTTGCTCAAGGAAAAAGAGCTCATTGCTGTAGGTTTATCATTGAGAATATTTTAATTCCAACAAACCTTTTGTATACAGATAGAGAGTAAAAAAGGGAGAGCAGATGAAGGACCGACATACGACTCAATTAGACTAACCTGGACTACAGCGCCAAAATCAAGGTGGTCTTTAGTAAGATGTTTATCCGGATTAAAAAGGTTTAATTTTATTCATTTTAAGTTTCCATATCATGGTGCTGCAGTTCCTTGCACTACAGCTGTTGCTTATTCTCGCCCTTCTGCTTGTTTGACTCAATTTGTCCGTGATGGAAGATGTGTCATGCTAGATTCTGAGGTTTCCCTTTTTCATACATTTCCTAATAAAATATTTATTACAGAAAACCTCAGAATTCGGAATGAACATGCCGGAAAAATTAGTTTCTCATATTCTGATAGCGAATCGTGGTCGAATTTTCATTCAGGAAATCGATTTCATGCAGAAGAGTGAGTGTGTTTTTGATATAGACCCTCAGTACTCATCCAATTTTTCTTATTTTGTTTTGATTCAGAGTTTGACAAGAGCCGAGTGGTTCGACAAGTCAAGTTTCCAAAAGCCACGTACGGCCCTAAAGATCCGATTAATCTCAATCAGTTGAAACACACTTACAAACAGATGGAGCTGAAACTGGTTGCCAAAAACAGAATGAACGAAGACATGACGGAAAAACGAGAAAAGAAGTGGAAAGCGCTCAAGAACTCAAATATTGAGAAACGTTTTTCACGAATCTCGAAAAATATCCCAGCATATGCGGACGATACTTTCATTTTTCAACCAAATGTTACAAACAAGCTGGAACCTCTAATTACAATGATAACGAAGAAGAAATTGACGCCTGCTGATGTCGAACAATGCAAAGCGAAAATTATGAAAATTCATCAAATGAGAGCTTTAAAAGAATTCATTGTCCCAGAAGAGGAGGATATCGAATTATGCCCAGTCGAAGATTTATCGGATCCAGAGGAACAAATTAGAGTAGCAATTGTAGAACTGGCAAAACATTTGGTGAAATATGTCACTTACTCCGATCGTCACAGTCAGATTTACAAGACATTCATGACTACTCTGGGTGCTGATAAACTGCTGAAGGTAGATGCTGAAGATTATGAAGCAGTGGACAAGTCAGTTTTGTAATAAATTGTTGGATATAATGTTCGAATTACAGCATGTTCCCAAAATCACCATTTTTCGACGGAGAAGAGAGCGAGGATTCCGACTCTTCTGATTCTTCAGACTTTTCTGAAAATTCAGATTCAGAAGAAGCGGAGGAATCAGACGAAAGTGAAGATTCCGAGAATACATTGACAACGTTTTTGAATAACTCGCTTGACAGACATCGACTGCCCTCTCAAAAAAGAAAAATATCCAAAGTGGAAGTAGTGAAAGAAAAACCGATTCAATTGGCTAAAGGTGAACTAATAGATTGTTGAGTTTGCAAATTAAATATTTGTTTCAGATATCGAGATTAACATTTTTGCGAAAATGTGCGATATGCTTGAGAAGAAAGAATCTCAGATCAGAAGAGAATTTGTTGGAAGAGAAGCACACGGAAACAAAGCCCCTCTATATTTACAACTGATGGAGAAATTAGAAAAGCCTGCGAGTCCTTCTACATCAGGAGACCGATCAGAGAGAACAGAACGAACAGATCGTCCAGATAGAATTGAACGGACAGAAAGAGTTGAAAGAATAGAACGGCTTCGGAATCTTGAACGAGGGGGCTCTGGTACTCCTCCACCAATACGAAGACCATATAACTGAACATATCATTTCGGGTCAGAATCATTCGGGTTTCGTTTCATAAACTATCTTGCAGAATAAACCTTAATTAATTTGAATTGCAATAACGTACTGTTTCTGGTTTGACAACCATCCTATATTTTTGTTGCAAATTACTTCAATAGTTTGTTGAATTTTACTAACTCCCATAGTTTGCTGAATTTCAGATGACTGATGAAACTGAAGCATTGATAAGAGTTGACCACGTAAAGTACAGAAAAGCTGGAGACGGAAGGTCACCAATTGGCCGTTTGGCTCTGTTCAGTGATTACGTCGAATGGAGAGATAACGCAAGTCCAGAAGTTTTCACTTGTAAATTTATTCACATTAAAGGTGAAATAGAAATAAAAAGGAAGTTGTTTTGTAAACTATAATATTTCTAGGTCAAAGAGTATCTCCACCTCACAAATCGAAAGTTCAGCTGCAGTTGAATCTAGCAAATGACGAACAAGCTACTTTTGTATTTCTCAATCCTGGATCTTCAAAGGAGGATTTACTGAAAGAACGAGATGTTTTTAAAGTGAAACTACAGAATGCTCTCACTCAGCATCGTAAACGTGTTAATGAGGTATGATCCGTTTGGGGTGTCGTTCGCGGAAATCACTTCGTGATGGGCATGTGGAAACTCGTCCACCGCTCGTTTCAACTTTGAAATTACCTTCGGTACTTTCTTTTGGAAATTTTACTATTCATAAGGAGCTCTTGTACAATAAAGCTCGTTTGTATTATTATCGATCTGCGTTTATCCCAAACGCGCCCTATTGAACAAGAGTTCCATAACGCAGCAGTTCTACATCGTAACAGTTCTAAAAGCGAACACCGACCATTTTCTTTAATATCTACCATTCTTCCTCGTTTTTTTTTGTTTCGTTTATTTTTTTAGTCTAGGTTGGAAAAAACGAACACTGTTTATAAATTTATACCCAATTTCGTGAATTTTTTGATGCACACAATCAAAAAATATTTCGTTTTCTTTCGGTTGTTCTTCGAGATGTTCTTCAACTCCGCATCATTCTGCCTCATTTTTTGAAACTTTTGAACAACTCCGGTTCATCCGCTTTTCACTAAATTAGGTATATTTTAAATGCAAAAATCGAAAAATTGACGGAATTGGGTATTTATAAACTCATTAAAAATAAAACATTAATTTTCATCAAAATCCGTTATATAAATACCGAAAAAAAATTCGAAGTTGAAACAAGCGGTGGACGAAATTCTGCATGACCATCATGCGGCGGTATTCGAACACGAATAAACACAAAACAAATCGAAAATTTTGTTTAGCTGGCTAAATCAGTGGAAAGTAAATCTATGAACACGGAACTCGAAGCGAAGCAGAAAATTTTATGCGAAGATCGTAATCTGGAAAAGCTTTATAAAAATTTGGTATACACGAAAACGATAACTCCGCAAGACTTCTGGTCAGATTACTATCAGCAAGAAGGTGTTTCGGAAGACAAAATTGGAATTAATGGGGCCTTTCTTGCAAATATTGTTCAACAGGAAGGAACAAATGGCGTCAGGTTGAATTTGAATCAAGAAATCATTCAAGCGATTTATACAACATATCCAACAGGTTGGGAACAATTTAGTAATATTTCTGACAGTTGTTCTTTCAGTGCAAAAGAAAAACCTCGAATTGGTTCCACATGAAATGTCAGAAGAAACGTTCTGGAAGAAATTCTTTCAATCTCATTATTTCCATCGGGAAAGAGAAGTTCTTCCGAATCCAAAAGATCCATTCGCAGAATGTGTTCGTGACGATGATGAAGAAATGACGAAGATGTCTGCTGAGAAAGTTCAAAGAAAACGATTCGATTTGGATCATATTGACGACAATGGTTTGAGAGATTTCGTTCATGTAAGTTAACATTTAGAATAAGATCCCCACGTCTTTTTTCAGAAATCTGAATCGTTGCCAAAGTCAACAAGGAATACTCTCATCAAGAGATGCAACTATTTATCTGAAAAGATTCTTGCGAGTTCATGGAAATCCGGAGAAGCAAGCACCTCTGCTGGAAAAGAAAAGAAAGGATTTGGTGTTCTGGACGTTAGTTATTTTTTATTGAGAATACTTTTTAAACGGTCGTTTTCAGAGACTTGTGGTTGAAACAGAGGGTCGACTGGAATCTGATGATCTTGCTGAGAAAGAAAGTCAAGAAGAAGTTCAACTTGTTCGTATCAATTCATCGGCTAAAGCAACACAATCAGTTTATTCCAAAAGAGAAATGCAACAATACAAAGGCATCGTGGCTGACTATTTCAGCAATTGGTCTGTGGAGGGTATCCTTCATCGTAACGAGATGTTGTTGGATCAACAAGGGATGGAAATTTTCGAAACTGAAGAAGCTTTGAGAGATGAACAAGATGGTGCACCTCCACCGGAAATATGGTGTCAGACTGCTTCAGAACTCACAAAAATGCGAGATATTCACAGTTCGGTACGAGAGCTCTGCAGACATTTCTGGAAATGTTTTCCTCCTGTGAGCACCGAAACAGAAGAGAAATTAATTCGCATGGCAACAACTTTGAGTAAATTCAAGGATGAACAATTGAGTAGAAATAAGGAAATCGATCCGACAAATCTTGAACATTGCGTCCAAATGATTGATCTCGCTCTTCAGAAGTTTGAATCGTATGAAATGAAGAAACCTAATTAACTTGACTATGATCTATTACTCTTTTGAAAAGTCTTTCTCGTTAATGTTGTGAATATATCCCACTTTTAAATATAAAAGTTATCCTTTATCGAATTAAAATTTCCCATAAAATTGTTTGTTCAATTATTATCTTTGATTTCACATTTTCTTTCAAAATGCTACATTCCTATTGATGCAGAATCTAAACATGCGAAGACTGTTTCAACTGGCTATTCGAAGCAGAAATTTGAAATTTGGTCTAGCCAGAAGATACACATCAACAGAAGCTTCGACTTCTGAAGAGGACGCAACACCGCCATCTCTTCGACCAGATTTGAACTTTGAATTTCTTCTCGATGAGAAGAATTTAGAAACAATCAAAGAGAATATTCTGTAAGCTCGGAGATAAAATTCGAATTTTGATTTCCACTTTTTCAGTCACAGAAAAGGAGTCGGAGATATTGACAGAGTTCATGAAAAATGGGCAGTTATTCAGAAAATGATGAATTCTGGTGAGAAACCAAGTGATATCAATGAGCAGAAGTATGCCCAACTATGGAATGAACTTTACGATGAAGCGATTCTGATTCCAAATATGACGAAAGACGGAGTGCCACGTGGGGGAGAGGAGAATGCAAAGAAAGTAGCTGAATGGGGAGAAAAACGAGAGGATGATTGTCTGACAGCTGAGAAACTTGTACAGACATGGAGATCATTGTTACATCCAACTGATGCTTCTGGACAAAGATCTTATGTTTTTCTCGGTGCATTAGCAAGTTTGGAAAAGGCTCTACTAGATTATGCTCATGAAAGAGTGTGTGCTCTTGGATTTCGCCCGATTACTGTACCTGATATTGTATCGGGAGAAGTAACACAAGCATGTGGAGTAATGCAGAGAAGTGATCATCCAATTCAATATACCCTTGGTGGCGATGAAACACACACTAAACTATCTGGAACTGCTGAAATGGGAATTGCTGCATTTTTGAGAGGACGAACATTTCAAGAAGAACAGCTTCCCATTCGATTGGTCTCTCTTAGCAGATGTTTTCGAACAGAGATCAGTAAATCAGCTAGTGAAGCAAAGCTTTATCGTGTTCACGAATTCAGTAAAGTGGAGATGTTCGTTGTGAGTACACCAGAACAAAGTGATGCAGAGTTGGATTATTTGGTTGAAGTTCAAAAAGGAACATTCCAGGCACTTGGAGTTCATTGCAGGTAATTTATGTGTTTCCATTTCAATTGTATCCGAATTTTTGGTTGTTCATTCCTCACTAACCAGATACATTTTTGCAGACAGCTAGAAATGCCTTCTGAAGAACTCGGTGCATCTGCTGCACGAAAGTTTGATATCGAAGCATGGATGCCTGGAAGAAAGCTGTACGGAGAGGTCTCATCAGCCAGTAATTGTACTGATTTCCAAGCAAGACGGCTCGGAATCAAATACAAATCTGCTGACGGAACAACAAAATATGCTCACACATGCAACGGAACAGCTCTCGCGTCAACAAGAACACTCATTTCAATTCTAGAAACATTCCAAAATGTAAGTTTTTTATTATTCATGGAATGCTCATTTAATTTTGATACTTCAGGACAAAAAAGGAATTGGCGAGCTTCCAGAACCACTTCGAAAACGTATAAAACAACGTGGAGGTCCACTTCGTTTTCAGCCTGCAAAGTCTCTTGTCTAATCATAATGTGTTCAGTAAATAGAGATCAATCTACGTGTTTTGTTTCGAGTTTTTAGATTAGTTTTCTGGTAATACACTTTTTTAGTTCCTATTTCGGTTAATCTGTACGCAATGGAAATCAAAAGACACATATATTACCGACTTTTATGAAAAACAAAAACAAGCTTCGGAAGAAAGAAACAGTTTACAACAAAAAGTAATACAGTAAGCAACATTATTCAATCCCATACAAAAAAGTGTACTGCATAGCCAGTATCCCTGATCGAGGCCCATTTACCCCCGCCAGTTTGCTGAATATCAATATAATCGGAGCAGTCGATTTCCTCTGGTTCATACAGACCGAAGTCGATTATTCTGAATATCTTGAATGTATTTCACTGGATCTCCTGGACAAAAACTCACTTCGGATCAAATTTGAAATGCTTTGGTCTTCTCAAACCGTCCCATTTCATCGCATTGCATTCCGCCCAAAATTCCCTCCAGTTGATAACTCTAAACAAATTGTGATGAGTTCGCGTGATTACTGCTTGCAAGTTGTGATATGACTCTCTTCTTATCCATTTTCGGATCAACTCCTGCCAAAATTCTTTACTGTAGTTAGAATTGTCGAGAATCATATAACGACCATTGAATTTTCTCATAAGCATTGGTGTCATGTCTTCAGAATTCCGAAACGCTAGTCTGTCAAGTTTCCATAACTTTGCGTCCTCTTGCAATTTTTCATCAGTAAAGTTTGATTTTATATGAAGACTCTCTAGAGTCGGATGTCTCTTCAAAAAGTATTCTAGTGTCGCCGTACTGAATAATCTCTGAATGACAAAAGAGTCTTTTGCATTCTTGATAAGAGTTGATAAACTCAAGGAATCCGTGCAATAAACATTGATCTGAACTCGTGGTTCATTTCGAAATATATAATTAATGTGAAGCTGGAGTGAATTGATAACCACATTTTGCTCTGAATGGAGGTATTCGAGATAGTGATTGAAATTTTTAGATTCAGTAGATTTGATAAATCTGAAATTAATTTTCATTGAATTTTGTTTGGTCAGATACATTTCCTACAATAAAAAATGCTTCGGTTACAGTAATCCTACAGTACCCGGGTAAGGGTTTCAAAGAAAAACGACACTAAAAAGAAAGTCTCACCTGCTTTTTATAGTTGCTCCTCCCATTTTCATTTTTTTCAAATCTTTTGTATCACCATACGAAATACGCCTCACGAGTACCAAAGGGTGTACATTGTCATTATGTTCCAAGAATCTGAGAGCAACCTGAATTCTGTTGTATGCGACTAAATAATGAACTCTCTTCGGCCTCAATTCGGCACTTCGAATGACATGTTTCATATGTTTAGAGCATAAACTCAACCAGAATACATCTCTTAATTCGAGTTGTTTTATCACTTCGATTTGCACCAAACCGGGAAATTTAAGAAATGGAAGAGACATTCTGAAAAATTCAAATTCGATAAATGTATAAATCAATAGAGTATTTGGAAAACCGAAAAAAAGAAGACGTTCAGAACAATAAATAGAGGTGACAGTGAGAGGAATAAGGAGATAATTGCCCTGAAGATGGGTATCGATCTGGTCTGACAGCTGACATATCACTGCTCAGACAATTTGAAATATTTGCGAATAACGTGATGGATCTGCTGAAAAATTCGAAAACCGGACAATTTCGTCTGTAGAGAATTTCAAGCAGCAGAATTTGGAGTAAAATATAAACCTGACGATCGAACAATGATGGGCGTAAAATTAACATTTCGTTTGAATAGAATCAATAGAATCAATAGAATCAATAATATTTATGAGTAGGATTTTGAATTCCAAGAATAAATCTGTTCATTTTGTAATAACGCCCCAATCAGAGACGTTAGAAGAAAATTAATAGGAAAATTAGGAAGAGAAATAAGTGAGGTTTATATGTAACTCGAAAGGTATAAATATTCAGAAGATAAAGAGCAATGTCTATCACTAGCCGAAATCATAATCAATAATATTTGTCGTGAGAGAACTTTCGATTCACGTATTTTTTCTAATTTTCAATTTAATTTCCCGAAAATGAAGTTTTATTTGTCAATTTGTCCGAATGAAAAGACTCGAATTAATCGGTTTACTGTTCCTTCTTCAAATCGTCCTCATTGATGCAGCTCAAGGATCCAGCGCTTTCTTTCAGTAAGAAGTTGAAAATCTTCTTACTGAATTGATTGAAAATTCAGGTCAACTATAAGTCTGATTGGAATCGGAGTGTTCACTGTATTCGTGGGCGTTCTTCTTGTCTATGCATGCAGAATTGATATAAAACACTGGAGGAAAAGTATTGATGGAAGAGTTCAACTTGAGTATCCGAATGCTTCGTTGGCTGAATTTCAGCTTCCACCAATGCATAACACTCCAGAAAAAGTGTCAACTCCATTGGAACCAGAAATAAAAACAGAATCTACACAGATTGAGAAAACTCACGAGGAGAAAACACTTCGAATTGTGACAGGTTTCTAAAGAAAAGCATAACTTGAACCACCTCTCTTCCACAATTTCAGCCATGTACACTGCTTCAAACAGAGATGTTCCAGAATCTGTACATCAGGTACACATATAGAACAATGATTGAACAATTTTCATCTGGTTTCAGAGTCTTCAATCGAAACGTGGAAATCTGGCACGCCCTCAGAGAACTCCAGTCACTTTACAAACGATTTCTGAGAAAGCAAATGAACAAGAACGATCAGAAAAATCTACTCATTAGATTCTGAATAAAAGTATTTCAAACACACATATTTATTCAAAAGAATTTCTGATTTTTGAGACTGAATACTTTCTGAATTCTAGGCCTATTCCAGATGTTTACTGTAAATTCTAAGTGTCGACTAGTGACTAAAAATTCGAATTCGAATTTTATATTCCAGAAATTCCAAATGTTACTGTAGGTTTTTTGAGATTGTGGATAGACTGCTTTTGCCGTTCAACTAATAAAATTTCGAAAAAATAGGGTTTTGAAAATTACCTGCTGTTAATTAACGCATTAATATTTGACTGAAAAAATTAATTAAGAGTTTCTAATTTGAACTCCCGCCAAAAATAACGAGAAACGCGCCAACCAAAAGCGTCAGTAACCTCTTTGCGTGTTTCTATTTTTTAATTTTTTTTTGTGTTAAAAATAAATATTCGCGCATCTTTCCTTAGTTCCTTCAAAAAATCTTTCAAAAACAATTGAAAAAATCACTTTCAGGGTACAAATTACTATGGGGAACAAAAGTAAAGAAAAACGAAAGGCTAGAAAGCGTCAGCTCTCCAACTCGAAAACCAACGAAGATCTGGAAGTCATTGAAGTGTCTCTTCAAAAGAAACGTCTTCTAGATGATTGTTCTGACATTGTTAAAACGGGTCATGCTGAGTCGGGAGAGAAAGGTTAATTGATTTCGAAAATACAATTATTAGAACTGTACATTTCAGAGAAACCATTGGAGATTCTACCGACTCGCGAATTACTAGGAAACCAGTTAGTTGCTGCTATTAGGAATCATCATTTTGCAATTATTGACGGCCCACTTGGAAGTGGAAAAACCTTTTTGGGACGATATGCTGCCAGCAAGCTTAATTTACCACTACATATCATGCAAATGGGCGATCAGATTGATTCAAAAGTATGAAAATGTCTCGTTCAATTGCACTCTCAGTTATTTCAGACGTTATTTGGATCATACCATTGCACAGAAGTGGCCGGACAGTTTGTTTGGAAAGAATCAACGTTTGCAAAATGGCTTCAAAATCCTGGAATAATTCTATTAGAAGACATTGATGCTGCAAACGCAGATGTGATCTCAAAGATTGTAGATATTGCCACTCACCGTCAAACGGATGCATCAAATTCTGAAAAGAATTCTCATTTTCACAGTGATGTTCGAATTATTTCCACTATGTCGTTAGTTTTCTTCTAAACAGAAAAATATCTTACGTTTCGAGATTTCAGGGGTAAAGGAAAGAAAGCAGCAGTTTTGGACGGTGTTCCAATGCGAATCCGCGTTGAACAGCTTTCGGATGATGAACTGAAAAGATTAGCATCGAAGGCATTTCCTAGAATTGCACACCTCGCTCGAACACTCATTTCTACATTCCGAAAGATCGAAAGTGTGCCGGGAACTGGAAATTCGAGACAAATGACCTCGACGTAAGCCTCAAGAATTCGTGGATTCTATTTTACGGCTCATTTTACAGGGACTTTTTGCGTGGATGTGCTCGCTTGGCTCTTCTTCCTGATATTTCTGCTAATGTAGAAAGCTTTGCAGAACTTATCGATGTCTGGTGTCTGGCTGATCCGAAACAAAGATCTTCTCCACTTTGTAATATTGTAAGTTTTAAAGTGGGTTCTTTTATATAGTCTATAATCTTCAGATCGCTGCTTCGTTGAATGTAAATCCAGATCGTGTTCATACGCATCTTTCTGTTCGCCAACCCGAAGTCAAATATGATGAGCAAGTTGTCGCTGTTGGAAGAGCTAGCCTACCCAGAAAAATGTCAATGATTAAAACTGGAAAACACAGACTAGGTCACACGAGAGATGTTGTTCAATTAATGGAACGGATTGTTGTCTGTGTTTCCCATAACGAACCTCTGCTTCTGGTGGGAGAAACTGGAGTCGGAAAGACATCAGTCGTGCAAGCAGTGGCTGATCTTATCGGTGTAACACTCGATGTGGTAAACGTCAGTCCGACTTCAGATTCCGATGAGCTCATTCAAGGGTATTCAGTTTAGATTTTGTTTCAACTTATAATCCTTCTAAATTTTATAGATATAAGCCAACGACAATAGGCCGATTGATGGAGCCTTTTACAAAATTTTATATGGATGTCTTTACGAAAAACTTCGATTCCAAAAGCAATCAAAAGTTTATTGATAATCTGGAAAAGTGCTTGTCTTCTGGAAGATTCAAAGATTATTTGAGTTTGGTGGAAGCAACCGCAAACAAAGCTCTTCAAAGAAAAGGAACGAATAAAGATGAGAGATGGGCAGAATTGTTAGTTCGTGCTAGACAAATCAAAGATGGTCTCGAGAAAGGAGCGGCTCCGTTCGCACTTCAGAAAGGAGCAGTTTTGGAAGCTGCTGAAAAAGGTCATTGGCTTCTTGTGGACGAGATCAATTTGGCTCCTCCTGAATGTCTTGATGCAATTGTTCATGCATTATCCGCATCTGGAACACATCCGAATTTCCGTTTGTTTGCTTGTATGAATCCAGCTACAGATGCCGGTAAAAGACGGCTTCCTCCAGGTGTGAGAACCAGGTAAACATTTTCTTTTGTTTGCTTTTGAAAAACATCATTTGTTTCAGATTCACAGAGTTCTTCGTTTCGGAAACAGCTGATCCATTCCAACTTGCTCTCATTGTTTCGGCTTATCTTCCAACTGTTTCTCAGCCATTCGTTGAAAATCTCGTGAATTTTTATCTCTCCGCCAAACAACTCTACCCTTCAAGTTATTCACTCCGAACACTCTGCCGTGCACTACTTTTCACTGCTGATAATATGTTCGGAAGTGTTGATCAATCTGTCTACGAAGCAGTCTCTATGGCTTTTCTCACGAATTTGGAAAATGAAGAAAAAGGAGTGATGAAATCCAAAATTCAAGCAGCTTTCAGATGCAAAGTGGGAGTGATGCCAGCTCCAAAAGAACTCCATAATTATGTGAAAATTGGTGGATACTATGTCGAAAAAGGAACATTCCTACCAGAAAGCGATCCGAAATATGTGATCACAAAAACTGTCAAAGGAAATTTAGCTGAAATCGCACGTATCGTTTGCAGTGGACGATTTCCAATTTTACTCGAAGGAGAGACCTCAGCAGGAAAAACATCGATTGTGTGTCACTTGGCAAAAGCTACAGGAAACAAAATTGTCAGGATTAACAACCATGAACACACCGATGTGCAAGAGTATATGGGTTCTTACGTAGCCGATTCTGGAGGTAGACTTGTTTTCCGTGAAGGAGCACTTGTTCAAGCTGTACGTGATGGTTCATGGGTCATCCTTGATGAACTGAATTTGGCCCCAACTGATGTTATCGAAGCACTGAATAGAGTAAGAAATGAACTGATTAAAGTATTAATGACATGTATGTTTTCAGCTGCTCGACGACAATCGTGAGCTTTTCGTTCCGGAAATAAATGAAACTATCAAAGCTCATCCCAGATTCCGACTTTTTGCCACGCAGAATCCTGCTGGATCCTATGCTGGTAGAAAACGACTGTCTAGAGCCCTCATGTCACGTTTCATTGTTCTTCGATTCCACCATTTGCCTATTGATGAGTTATCCGAAATGGTACGGGCCAGATGTGGCATTTCACCGAACGCTTCCTTAAAAATGATTGAAGTTTTGAATGAACTGAGAAATCGAAGAAGCCTGTCAGGTCTTTTCTCTGCTAGAGATGGTCTAATGACTTTGAGAGATGTCTTCCGATGGGCTAAACGATTGAGCACAGATGAAACTACGGACGATTGGCTGCAAATTCTAGTGAATCACGGATATTTCTTATTGGCAGGAAGATGCAGAAATGAGAAAGATGAGATTACAGTAGTGGAAACACTTGAAAAAGTAATCAAAAGAAAGATTGACAAAGAAGCTTTGTTCTCTCTCAATTCTCCGTATATGCCGACTGATGTGATAACCGAGAAAGTGGTGATGACACTTGGAATGAGAAGAATGTTGGTTCTAACGGAACAAGCATGGATTCGAAATGAAGCAGTTTTGATGGTTGGAGAAACTGGAGGTGGAAAGACAACACTTTCTGAATTAGTTGGAAGAGGAAAACTCCGGAGCATTAATTGCCACGAAAGAACTGAAACTGCTGATCTTCTTGGAAGACTTCGTCCGAAACATGATGGAGGATTTGAATGGTCAGATGGAGTTGTGATAAGTGCGATGAGAGACGGAGTTCCATTGCTCGTTGACGAAATTTCGCTAGCTGAAGACTCCGTATTAGAACGGCTCAATCCTTTGTTCGAAGAAGATCGAGCTCTATTACTCTCCGATGCAGGAACTGAAACGGAAGTTGTTGAATCGAAATCTGGTTTCCAAATGATTGCCACTATGAATCCAGGAGGAGATTATGGAAAGAAAGAGCTCTCGAAGGCTTTGCGAAACAGATTCACAGAAGTATGGACATCAAGTGACTATACAACTTCCGAACTCATTACAATTTTCGATCAGAGACTTGCTAGAGTGGACGCAACCAAAGAAGAAGCTAGAGTCACTCCAACTAGAACAGCAACTTCAATCGTGTCATGGATTTCTCAGTTTTTTGGAAAGTATGCTCATGTATTCAGGTAAAGGGTTTCTTAATTCTTGATCGAATTTAAAATCAACATTTTCAGACACGCTCCATCCGTTCGTGATGTTGTTGCTTGTGCAGAGCTCTATGCTTCGGCGATCAACGCACAGATTGAAAGTCCAATTGCTATTAAAGATGCTCTTTGTGCTGTATTTTTGGATTCTCTTGCCGGTTTAACTACACGTCTTCATATCGATCCGATTGAAGTGTTCGATGATGCACTCACTATGGTAGGTATCTTAAATTTACTCATGTGCTGAAGTTCTTCATTTTCAGCTCCACAATGAACTTGTCAAAACCGAACTTCTAAGTCAACTCTCCGATGTTCATCAATTCATCCAGGAAGCCAAGAAAGAAGCAGTGATTGATCAAGCATCTAATCATTTGAATGTTGGCCACCTCCGTATTTCATTCGGTCCGATTGTTCCGAAAATTCCTAAGGCGTTCTCTTTGAAAGCACCAACCTGCACTGAGAACTTCTATAGAATTGCGAGAGGTCTGCTAATTAGTAAACCTATTCTTCTCGAAGGAGCACCTGGATGTGGAAAATCGTCTACTGTAATGGCTCTTGCTCAACTTACTGGAAATCCAATCACTCGTCTCAATCTTAGTGATCAAACCGATTTATCAGATCTGTTCGGTAGTGATGTTCCAGTACTTTTGGAAGATGGAACAATGACATTCCGTTGGGAAGATGGACCAGTTTTGAAGGCGATCAAAAAAGGAGAATGGATTCTTTTGGATGAAATGAATCTTGCTTCACAATCTGTTCTAGAAGGACTGAATGCATGCTTTGACCATCGAAGAGTCTTATACATTGCCGAGTTGAATCGCGAATTCGAAATTCCTGCCACATCAAACTGCAGGTTTTTCGCATGTCAGAATCCGCGTGTTCAAGGAGGAAACCGACGAGCTCTTCCAAAATCATTCATCAACCGATTCACAAACATCTACACGAACGATTTGACGAAAAACGATATCGAGATTGTCTTGACTGGTGTCGACGAGAAAAACGTACTCACTGATGAAACACGAAAAGCAATGGTTGAAATCGGTGAACAATGCGAGAAAGAATCGGAAAGAGGCAGTTTCATTGGTGGACCATATTCATTCAATCTGAGAGATCTTCTGAGATGGTATGATTTGTTAGCTGTTGAACGAACTCTTGGAGAAGCCTTCGAATTGGTTTATATGGCAAGAACTCGCAGAGATGAGGATAAAGAACTCATGAGATCAATTTATGAAAAGACGATGAATGAGAAGTTGATAACTAGATCAGTGATGTTGACAGTCGACGAGAAAGAAATGAGAATAGGAAAGTGTGTTTTGAAACGGAAGTCAACTATTCCTATCGTTAACAAAAACAGACTTTTGGCATCACAATTGATACTGATGCATCGGATTTCCACTTGCGTCGAACTGAATTGGCTCACATTATTGGTTGGTCCGAGAAATTGTGGAAAGAGAGCAGTGATCGAAAACGTTGCGAATATCTGTAACAGACCGTTGAGAACGATTGCATTGAATGCTGATACTGACGCTCAAGAACTCATCGGAAGTTATGAACAAGTTGTTGACGAGAACTGCCTTCCAGATGCGAAGACAAAAATTGTTGAAATTCTCCGAAAAAATCAAGTCGAAGGTGTTCTGATAGAGAAAGTTCAAAATACCGAAGACCTGAACAAGTTGGAAGCAACTATCGAACTGGTTCTCTCTGAAATTGGAAACATTGAAGAAATCAGAGATGTTCTCAGCATTGCAAATCAAAGTTCGATGCGATTCGAATGGACAGACTCTGTGTTTGTGGATGCCTATTTGCATGGAGATTGGCTACTCATTGAAGATGTCAACTTATGTAGTGCTGCCGTTTTGGATCGACTCAATTCCTGTCTAGAGAGCGGTGGAAAACTGGTCGTAGCCGAACGACAGAACTCATACGAACCACTGGAACCTCATCCAGATTTCCGAGTTTTCTTATCAATGGATGCACGAGTTGGAGAAATTTCGAGAGCGATGAGAAACAGAAGTGTCGAAATCTATATTGATGATGACTCGAAATGGAACACTTGGCCAGATGATGTCAGAGCAGTGATTGGATCAAAAATATCAACCGAATTCAGCAGAACAATTTCTCGCGATCTCACTGTAGAACAACAACTGCATTTAGCTGCACTTCTTGAAGATAACGGTGAAAACTTCTCAACAGAAATAGCTCTGAAACTAGTAGGTGGGCATCGAGATGATGTAATGGAGGAAGATGATGAAGACGAGAATAATTACGCCATCGTGGAATCTGATCAAGCTCCGAAAATTGTTGAAATCGGTGGATTAACTGGACATTACGAAAAATATTTGTTATCTAGTTGGAGAAGAGCAGCATCCATTACAAAAACTTCAAATTTTGAAGCTATTCTTATGACATTCATTGCAACCAGTCCGTGGATTCTTCATAATCTTACTGAAGATCTAAAGACTTTCTTCGGAGATACTGTAGTTGGTGAGTTTGAAAAAAAAATTTTGCAGGAATAAAAATAATTTTTGTTTCAGATGCTGTTCTAAAGCGGATCCCAGCACATGTCCTCAAAACAAACAAGCGTCATCTCGTGGACGCCGAGTTCTCTTCTGGATCACCAACAGATTCCACGTCAAAGTTCAGTAGAGCTATTATTTTCGAGTGGATTCTTCAGATGATCACTAAAATCCCAATTGATCACGGATCAGCAGAACATTTGAGTAGCACTCTGACGAAATGTAAGATTATCACAGAGTCTAATTTATTCTACTTCTATCTTTGTTCAGATGAAATAGCCACGTGTGATGTCACCTTCAACAATTTGTCGCAGATTTCTAATTTGGTTAAATCTATCATTGAGATGTTCAAAACAACTTCGTCAATATCCCACAAAAGCCATCGTGAAGTTTGTGTCTCCATTTCATATCTTCTTCTCATTGCTGCTTCTCGACGTAGAATGACTACAAGAACTGGATGTGCTGCTATTTATTTAGCTTGGAACGATCTCAATAACGAAGCAGCAAAGACATCCGGATTGGATAGGTAGGAAACAATGGTTTTATTATTATCATCGTGAACATCATTTCAGCACAAAAAGTGTGAGAACAGTTTGCGATAAAATCAACGAAGGATGGACTTCCGAATCATATGAGGAATTCGTGAACGAGTTTATTCATAGATGGAGAAAGTTTTCATTTTGCAAGCCGTTTTCGAGCGAAGAGCAATCACAATTATTCGTTAAACATATCGAGCAAGTTCTGGGTGAAGATACTGAAGAGAACGACGTTGAGATGATTGATAACAACATGGAGGATGATGATGAAACTAGAAAAGAACCTATCGCCGTTTCTCCGATTGAACTGTCTTCAAAACTTGTGGAAAGTGTTGATGCGTTGTTCGAATTTCTATCTACCGGAGTTGTCGATCAGGAAAATGAAGTGTTCAAAAAGACGAACGTATTCTCGGGAATTGATTGGAAAGATCAGAAATCTTCGAATTGGATCCGCACAGCTTCTGTATTCTGTGCAACCGTAGCTGAATGCAATTTGAGCGATGAAGATACTGAAGAGCAGAATATTCTAGTTTCTGATTTTCTTTCAATCGGCGGAGGAGCACACTGCATTGCAACACGTCTCTTCTTCTCATCTCTTCATTATAATCCAGCTATGTCAAATCTCAGTATGGCTCATCTTCAAAAGTTCCCAATCAAGGAACTTGGAACAAAACTTTGGAGACTTGCAGTGAATTCATATGCTTTCCGAAAATCTTTAAAGCTTTCTCTTGAAAAATTGGGAGTCGGAATCGAAGGCTGGACGAATGGAGAGGCCAATGGGATTGAGTGCGGAATCGAGATGATGGAGAAGTCGTTACCACCTAAAGAAACACTCGATCCTGTTATCTTCGAAGAAGAACGTGTTCTTTTCATTAAAGCGAAACGGAGAATTGTGGAAAGACAACTGAAATATCTTGCTGAATGGAGAGAACTTATTGGACGACAATCGTCAGAATGTGATGTATCCTCGTCTCAAGTAGTCATTCAAGGTTTGAATAAACTCAAAGAAGAACTCTCTCAACTGGAAAACGAAGATGGTGATAAACAATCTGTGGTTTTCCGCCAATCTGCAACACAGTATAATCAGCTTTGCGCCGAAATGCGATCATTCCTCGAAGTAGCCAAATCTGCGATTGACGATGCGAAGAGTGATAATGGAGAACCGAACGACCAATCTATGATCATTCGATTGGCAAGAATCAAGTCGTTCGCAATGAGTGCTGAAAACTTTAGAATTGTAAGAATTCTCTGTCCCCTCATTAATAATACATTCTGATTTTCAGAGCATATTGCGCAAGTTCGTATCGTTTGTCGATGTGTCAATGCCATTTGTGTCTGGTCTTCTGATAGTCGAGATTGCGTTTAATGAAATCGCTTTGAAATGGAAACAAGAAGCCAAACGACATCATGCAACAACTTCTTCAGCATTCCCACGATACCTTCAAACGACACCAACATCTTCTGGTCTTGTGTCTAACGAAGTTACAAATTGGGCTATCAGAGATGGTTCACCAATGCCACTTCATCTTAAATCTGCAGTTGTTCGCAGAAAATTGGCAGAAATTGAAAACAAGAATAGTTCTTCAATTATTGAAATTCAATGGACAAGAGCACAATGGAAGAAATGGTATGAGAAGAACATTGCCAAAGCCGAGCAGAAAGATTTTGTCTATCGTACCAAAACAGAAGAAGAGAAGGATGAAATGGATATTGAAGAGTTCTTTACCAACCAAGAACAAGATTCACAAGTTCTACCAGACTCTGATGTCTCAATGCTTTTGGAAGCAATCGAACAAAAGAAGTTCACTTTGGTTGATGAGAAGAGTCGTAAACAGTCAGATGAAAGGTATGAAATGGCAATGGTTTGGATGCGATATGTCATGAGTGAAGTTGGAGCAATCTCTATTGAAGATGCCACGTGGAATCAGTGTATTGGTAAGAAAATAGTTGCAAAAATAACTTATCCAATCGAACGTTTATTTTTCAGATGGTGATCAAAAGCTGTTCGAAATTCTTGCATCTCACGAGGGTCTATCTGACGACGGTGAAGTAGAAGACACCAAAGTTGTGGATGTATACAGAAATTCGTCACTTCGAGAATGTCGTCGAGTAGCATTAATTCTGGAAAGACTGGCATCAAGGACACGAGAAGTATTGGAGCGATGGCCTGAAGTTGTTGCTCTCAAAACCATTATCACCACAATCGACGAGTTCTTTACTGTGTCTGTATCGACACCCCATATTAAAGTCGCCACTCAAATCGAAAACTTGATCGAAGTTTGTGAGCAATGGGAAATGATGGCTGATCGGGCGAATTCTTTGAGAGATCCACTTGGAGAGTTACGGAAGTTATTGGTCGACTGGAAGAAGATGGAAGTTAGATGTTGGTCAAGTCTTCTTGTTAACTGTGAAAATGAGGCAAAACAACGTGCCCAGCTTGTCGCTTTCCCACTTTTTGAATCTCTATTTAATGCTTCAACTCCGGAAATGGAAGCGGCTTTGATTCCAATGAGTATCGAATGGATGCACAATGCCACTCTTGTTGACTTCTCCACTAGAGTTCTTACCGTCGAATCACTTTCCCGATGGGCGAGAATAGCTGGAAAAGATGTGTTGGCAAAACAATTGGAAGCGGCTTCAAGACATTTTGGAATTTTCATTGAACGTGTTGACCAGAGATTGAAAGATGCTCGAGAACCAGCGGAACGAAGTTTGAAAGATTATCTCAAAGTTGTCAAGTACAACGATTTGAATCTGTGGAACATTCGAGTTTCCTCGACCAAAGCTCATGCTCAGTTATACAAGATTGTTCGGAGATTCAAGGACGCCATCAATGTCGAATTACACGACGATTTCGGGATTCTCCAGAAAATTGACGAGTGGAAACAGAAAGTCTTTGAGCGCGAAGAAAACGTGATTGACAAAGTTCTTGTTGGAGAGGAAATTGAGAAAAGAATCAAGCAAGTGAAGAAGTTCGCTACAGAAATCACTGATAAGGTTGCGATGCTCTGTGAAACAACTGCTATAGAGGAATTATACGATCAAACTAAAGCTGCCGATGAAGCCATTCGTACGATGATCAATTATATTGGAGAGGATGAGGAGAAAGAGAAACAACAGGGATATGCGAGAAATTCTAGACAAAGACAAATTGCAATGATGATCAAAGAGTCCCAAGCAATCGGTCTGAATGCTAGAAAAGCGGTTCTCTTACTTCAAGAAGATATTAACAAACGGTCTATTCTCGGCGTCATTTCTAAAGAAGAGTGTGAAAAAGAAATGAGGATTTGTGCGTCTGGACGAAATGTTGTCATCCAAAAGGCTAACAAAATTGATCAACAAATTGGAGTATCTACTAGGAAACACCTCAGTGGAATGATTGGTAATGCTTCTAGATTTTTAACGAATTCAAAGCAAGTGTTTTTTTTTTCAGAATACGGAATGGCATACATGTTGTCTCTGCAAACAAATATTTCAACTCTGAAATCTCAAGTTTCCAAATTACAGTCTCAGTCTGAACAGCTTCAAGCTATCAGTGAAAATCAGATAGTAGGATGGATAGTCGATCACGAAATTGTTGAAGAACGAGCTGCAAATGTTACCAAATTGATTTCAACTATCCAAGTCTTCATTACCTCCATGAAACGGAGACTAGCTTCCATTCCAGCTTCTTCAGATGGTTCGTTGGTTTTTATTATAAACTTATTTTAAAAGTTCATTTTGGTGTTTTCAGAGTATATTCGATCGAAGACACATCTACATCCACTTTCAAAACTTTCCCAAACCGATGAAGTCGCTCAGAAGCTAATCAGTTGGGTTGAGAAGTTGTCGACTCTTGTTGAAAACATGAAGCGAACAAATGATAGGCTGGTATCTACAAACTCCTCTGTCTACAAATCAGATGATTATATTGTTTGGAGATCGCAGTTGACTGGTGATTCACTAGAGCTTTCGAACGATATTAATCTGTTTGATGGTTACTTTGATTCGGAAAAAATCCAAATTTCAAAATGTTTGGAACAAATTCCAATATGGACGAAAGAAGTTGATTCATCCGATTCTGTCGAAGAAGTTGATACAGATATCACTAATTTGTTATTGCTCGTACAAAAGATCTATAAGAAATTGGAGTGTGTGACAAAAGGAGAAGAAGAAAAATCTCTTGATCAAATCAATGTACTCGTGGATATTCTGAAACAATCCGATATTCAGTCTGTTATTGAAAGCATCTCTATTATTGTTCAAGAACATTCACATGGAGAAAAGAGCAGAAAATATGTGAGAGGAATTGCTGAATTGAGTATTATTACTGCAGGAATTATCGAAAACAGTGTTGTCCACTTGACAAACTGTCTTGGAAATTTCTGTGTATTCTACCATTCGATGCTCTCGATGACCATGCAACTATACGAGAAAGGATATGTTAATACGATTCCGAAAGCCGAGAAACAAGAGTCCGGTGATGGTCAGACTGACGATAGTGGAGAAGGAGGAGGAATCGGAGAAGGTGGAACTGCTAAAGATGCAAAAGATGTCACTGAAGAAATGGAGGAGACAGGTCAGATCGAAGGTCTCGAAGATGAGCAGCCAGCCGATTCCGAAGAGCATGAAGCAAAGAATGATAATGAAAAGCCTATCGATATGGAAGATGACTTTGCTGAAGATCTTCAAGATATTGATAAGAACGAAAAAGGTGATCAAGATGAAGGAGAAGATGAGTCCGATGAAGAGCCGGATGTTGAAGATCAAATGGGTGACGTTGAGGAAGAGGAGGAGAAACAGTTGGATCCAAAGATGTGGGATGAAGACGAAAAAGAGCAAGACAAGGAGAAGAATATGGATCAGGAACAGCAAGCTGCAGAAGATCAGACGGATGAGATGGTTGCGAAGGAAGACGAAGCACAGACAAAAGAAGAGAATCAAGAGAAAGAAGGTCAGGAAGAAGAAAAAGATGAAGGATGTGAAGATGATGATCAAGAGAACATGGATGAAAGAGACAGAGAAAATGATGAACGAGCAGAAGATCAAATGGATACGTCAGAACCGAATAAAGACGATGAAATTCCTGAGAAAGGAGAAATCGATGAGACCGAAGACGGTGACGATGGAGATGAGACTGACAAAGAAGACGAGGAAGCCATTGAAGGCGAAGGAGAAGAAGATCAAAGTGAGCAGCAAGATCTAGAAGAAGTCGATGATTCTGAGCAGGCTAACGAGAAGAGAGACGAAAATGAAGATGAAGCTCTGGAACAGGGAACAGGAGGAGAGAAGAATGATCAAGAAGAGAATAAAGACGTGACAGATGGAGGTTTAGCTGAAGAGGAAGAAAAGGAAGATCAAGAGGATAAAGATGAGAAAGGAGAAGGAAAAAGTAAATCTGATCCAAATGGAGATGGTAGCAAAGGAGAAGCACCGAAGGAGCAAACTGAGAAAGATGAGAAAGAAAAGAAAGATGATGAAGAAGATGACGAGAATGTTGAGAGGAAGAGAGAATTAGCAACTGATGATGCTCCGATGGAAGAAGCAGAAATGGGAGATGGTGAAGAGAATGAAACGGGTCAGCAAATGGAAAATGCAGAAGTGTCGAACCGTCAAATGGTTGGTAAAGGAACGATCGAAGAAGCTCGTCAGACTAAGAGGGAGGGCAAACGTGAAGAAGAGAAGAAGAAGAAGAGAGAGCTGAAGGATGCTTTAGAAGGAATTGCTGGAGATGAAGGTGGAGAAGTCGACGATGATGAAGCTGAAGAAACAAAGGATGCTCATATTCATATGGCTGCTCACGACATGTTTACAGTGGTGAGCTACTCGAAATCACATTGTACTTTTTATTTTTTGAATTTCAGATCGAAGAAACCACAAAAGATCTGGTGACAGGAATAATCGATAAAACAGAGGAACATGAGGGCCGAACTCCTGAAAAATCTAGCATAAGGCCAATAAATGACAAAGCTGATGAGCAGTGGGCTGCAATGTCTCGAACGGTCGGATTGTTGGCTGCTGAACTTGCAGAGAATCTGAGATTAATTCTTGAACCGCAAAGAGCGAATAAAATGCAAGGAGACTACAGAAGCGGAAAAAGATTGAATATGCGGAGACTAATTCCCTATATTGCGAGTGAATATCGAAAAGATCGTATTTGGATGCGAAGAACGAAAAGAGCTCAAAGAGAGTATCAGGTGAGATAGACGGATGTTCGCGGCTCCTACCTATAGTAAATATTTTCAGATCCTCATTGCCGTGGATGATTCTGAATCAATGAATGAGAATGGAATTCATCAAAACACTTGTGAATCTGTTTGCATTGTTGAAGATGCTCTGAGAAGGTATTTATTTTTTTCTCCATTGAATTTTTCTTGATAGAACGTATTAAGTTTTCAATTGGCTTTTTCTTCTATCAATGTTATGAAAATTGAAACGGATACAATTTCAGATGTGACGCTGGTCGAGTCTCTGTCTGCTCGTTTGGTGCCGATGTCAATACGATAATTCCATTCGGGGAAGCTTCTGCCAGTAGTAGTATCGAAATGCTCAAACAAATGACGTTCTCACAGAAGAAGACTGATCTTCTGTTGCTCCTGAAAACAGCTAAGCAACAATTAGATGAAATGCGTACTCCAACATCTGAACAAATGTTAATTGTCATTTCTGATGGAAGAGGAGCTCTATCACAAGGAGCCGATAAAGTACGAGCACTCTATTCCGCTCTTCAAGGTGTCACAGTTTTGTTCATCGTTCTCGATTCAGGGAAGAAATCTATTGAAGACCACACGGTTGCATCATTCAAAGACAATAAAGTGGTGAGTTTCTCCATAAACACAAAGTACAATGTTTGCTTTTCTCACCCTCTTTTTCGGTTCTATTGAAACTGCTGACAATTTTCTGATCGTATGTCATTCAGGTACTCACGCCATACTTGTCGCTGTTCCCGTTCCCATTCTACGCACTCGTCAAATCCGTTGAACAGTTACCGTCGGTCATTGCTGAATCGATTCGCCAATGGTTTGAGATGACAACGCAACATACGTAGAAATCGAAACTACAAACTACAATTTTAATCACATTCTTGTTGATTTATACATTCTCGGTTATTTTATATTTTTGTTATCGTTTTTGTTGAATTTTCGTGGACTTTTCCACTCTCTTTGTTATTTTTTGTTATTAACTGTTTCAGTTTTCCTTCAATTTTATTTTATCGATTGATTAATATAATAAAAATCAATTCCAATCGAATGTCTTTGTGATTAGACGGGCTGTACCACCCCGAATTATGTTTTTATCTTCTTTTTCGAATTTTGTCCTTCTCAACCGAATTTGTTTTAGAACTTATAACAAGATGAGCGTTCTCGAACAACTTAAGGCTGCCTCCGTAGTTGTTGCAGATACCGGTGACTTCAATGGTAAGAACATTTCAGCACTTTTAACCTGGAATCGTGAATGATTCTGACATTTTCAGCTATCAAGGAGTTTCAACCTACTGATGCTACCACCAACCCATCTCTTATTCTGGCTGCATCCAAAATGGAACAATACGCTGCACTCATCGATGAAGCGGTGACTTATGCCAAAGAACACGCTAAAGGTCACCAAGAAATTGTTGAAGCTGCCATGGATCGTCTATTCGTAGTTTTCGGAAAAGAAATCTTGAAGACGATTCCGGGAAGAGTCTCGACCGAAGTTGATGCTCGTCTCTCTTTCGATTCTCAAGCTTCCATTGATCGTGCTCTTGGACTCATTGCTCAATATGAAAAAGAGGGAATTTCTAGAGATCGCATTCTGATTAAACTTGCTTCGACATGGGAAGGAATCCAAGCTGCAAAGTGAGATTTATAGTTTTTTGTTTCATTTCTTTTTTGATTTTCAATTTTTAGGTTTCTCGAATCTCAACATGGAATTCATTGCAACATGACCCTTCTTTTCAATTTCGAGCAAGCCGTCGCATGCGCTGAATCAGGTGTCACTTTGATTTCCCCATTTGTTGGTCGTATCATGGATTGGTTCGTAAAGAACACCGACCAAAAAGCGTACACTCGTAAAGATGATCCGGGTGTTGTCAGTGTCACGCGTATTTTCAACTACTACAAAAAGTACGACTACAAAACTCAAGTCATGGCGGCTTCATTCAGAAACACGGAAGAAATCAAAGGATTGGTTGGTTGTGATCTTCTCACTATCTCTCCAGCGTTGTTGAAACAACTCGCTACTGAAACTGAGGCCGCTCCAGTAGTTCTCAGCACTTCTCATGGTAAAGAATGCCTTATCATCTTCTTGATTTAAATTAACTTTTTAGCCAAACAACTCGATATGCCAAAGGTCAGCATCGATGAAAAGACTTTCCGATGGGCTCTCAATGAAGATGCAATGGCTACTGAGAAACTTGCTGAAGGAATTCGTAACTTCGCTAAGGATGCCAGAACCCTGGAGAAATTGATCGAAGCTAAGATCTGAACACCTTTATTCTATAATACATTTCCAAGCTCCTGTTAATTATGTGATTTTCTATTTAATTTCGTTCATTAGAGTTGTGAGTAATATAATGTCATTTCGTTTTAAAAATGAATGTTGTCTTCTGGATGACCACTTCATCTTCAGATGTTGAAGTAGCAGGACTAAGTTATGTAGAACACATCAAACAGGGACGGAACTCAATATATAGAAACAGTACGAAAAACTTAGGTGGCTAAAAACATGAATTAAAATCGAGTCGATACTTTTTCAAAAACAGTGTGCAGGCTGAGTTTCAGCACAAATAAAAGGTTTTTGAAGTTTTCACCTAATTTTTGGCTTGTCAAGTGGAAATATTAGTCTTTGTGTATCGGCCGGAAAATTAGTGTTGAGATCGTCAAAATACCACAATTTTGAGTTTTGTATTTTCTTTTATTGGCATTGAAAACACTTCATTGAGTTTCAGATCTGTTAAAAAAAGCTCTGATCCACCTGGAGCATATAACAAAAATCTTGATTTTCAATTCTCCGTAGGCAGTACTAGAGTTTGAATCGGGAACAATAGTCAAACTCCCTTGCAGACCCATCTATTCCCACCGCCATGTGTCTGTCCTCTGAAAGTATCTTCTTGTGCTATACAGTATATAGATAACAAGTTTTTATTTATAACAAAAACAATTTAGAGCTTTCCAAGATCACGAGCACGAGCACGTTCGAGCTTGAGCTTGCGAGCGTCAGACTTAGCAGACATGACACCTCCTCCCCAGTGCTTGCGGATCTCCTCATGGCGCTCGCTGAAGTTGTTGTTAACAGTCTCGACGAGCTTGTTCAGGGCAGACTTGTCCTCTCTAAAAAAAATTAATAGGATAACAATTTAAAAAACGCGATTCTTACGGGTTGACATCAACGAGAGCAAGAGCAGCTGTGGTCTTTCTGCGGACTACGGTTCCGAGGGAAGCCTTTCCCTTAATGATGGCATAAGGAACGTTGTACTTGCGGCAGAGTGCTGGAAGATGGAGAACAATCTCGACTGGGTTCACATCGTGGGCAATAAGAACCAATTGAGCTCTGCGGGTCTCAACAAGGCGAGTGATGGTGTTGACTCCGTGGCGAACAGTGTTTGGACGCTTGGTGACCTCCTCCTTCTTTCCAGCAGCGCGAGCCTCAGCACGAGCGCGAAGACGTTCTTTCTTGGCTTCGCTAGACTCCGGGCGGTACTTGTCCAGAAGCTTGAAAGCTTGTCTAGCTGGAAAGATAAAATTATCAATGTTTTAAAACTGGAGAGTAGAAAAATCTTACTTCACCTGTCAGAGTGGATGCGTCAGTGCGAAACACTAGGTTTTGCTTATACTACATTACTCTGATAAGAACTTAGCTATACCAACCGGACTGGCTATCAAGGGCGGTTCTGAATTGGTTGATGGTTGGTGGAATCTTCAGACGCTTTTGGAGAATGGCAGATTGCCGTTGGAGACGGATGTACTTTGGCCACTTGACGAAACGAGTCACATCTCTCTTTGGCTGGATATCCTGACCTAAAAATTAAACTATAATAGTTTTCTTCTAATAGGTGTAATTTGCATGGTTTTTCCTAACCGTCAATGGCCCATAGGGCCTACGGAAGGATAAGGAATATGCAATTCAGCCCGGGCATCTCAAGTAGCGGTAGAGGGCCACACAGACTGTTGATTTTCGACACGGTGGACCGAGGTCAACTTTACTAAAAGCCCTCGATGTTCCACTAAGAAAAGCAATCAACCCCGAAGAGGATCGCTAATCACGTGTCAGTATTGACCGCATTTGGAATATCAAAAAAAACTAACCAATGTTGAAGTTGCGTGGTCTCTTTTCGAAAAGTGGATTTTTCACCTCCTTTTGCACTTGAGTTTGAGCGCGAATGTGCGCTGGAACAGCAGCGACTTTCTTCTTGATGACCTTCTTGCTTGGCTGAAAATTCTTAGAGTTTAAAAAGCAACGACTTCCAGCGCAAAAAGCTGTTGAGCAAGAAGCTAAACAGCATTTATGCTAATTGGAGAAAAACTCACCATCTTGTACGGACTATTGGCCCAAAAGTGAACCTAAAGTGAAGTTTTAGGCCACAAGGCAGTGTTGACTGAGGATTCAACGTTTAATACGCAGCAGCGAAATTAGTATAACAGAGCGAAGTTGCACTACGTTTAATTCCACGGCCGCGGCCACTTGGTTTTTTTTTCTACGCGGCTGTTTTAAAATAAGGTGTCTAAACCAGACTAAATATTCAGTAAAACGGGTCAATCGACCCGGGTTTGCAGTACAAAAATTAAATTTTTGAATTTTAAAGACGAGTTTCCCGCTATGTTTTCAAATTTCGATTAGAAGTCGAAATATACAGAATTTTCAACAACTTTTACTCAAAATTCAGAACGTATTTTTGAACCCAGACCGGCAGAGGTTTCGCAAGTCCGTTCTAAACAGCTTAACAATATTCGGTATAATGAGACGAATGTTTACTCGAGATTCGATAATTTTACATAAATACTGTATTTAACACTGTATAAAAGCGCCCCTTTATTAGAGGCGCCTATAATACAGTTTTTAGGGTAATCACTCTTTTCTTCTGCATTGTGACCAGTAGCGGGAAAAATCTCTAATTCAGAAAAGGTCAATGTATTAATAATCTTTTGGATCGACACATCAATTTTAATTGATTTTATTTTTAGATTTTCTTTCAATTTTACCGCTTTCAAGTTTTTAGAGTCAAATCGTTCACTCCTTCAAGGGATGTTGCCAAAAAATCTTCTACTTATTTTTCGTGCTCGGATCGCGGATTTGGTGTTTACTAAATGCTCATCATTCTATTTTTTCAGGTTCCCGGTCTGTTACATTCAATCAAAGGCAGGATTTACAAAGTAGGAAATCGAATATAAGCAATGGTATGTACGAAAATGTACGAAGGTAATAGGATCACGTACTTAAGGTGAATGATAGAAAAAGAATCGGTGCGAAACTTAAAAAAGAAATCGGTGCAAAACTACAAGAAGAACATCAGAAGGAACAAATAAAATGTGTCAAACAAATGGGTGCACTCGTGGATCATCCGGATGCTGGTCTTGTGAATTTTTCAAAAAGCGTTATGAAGGTATGTTGTTCTTTATTCCGATAGCTCAAAAAGCATTTGTGTCTTTTAGAGTTTTCAATTCGAGAATAAATCTAATCCAGCAAAGTATCACGAGTATCTAGTAGCTAGTATTCCTGATCGAATTAAAATACTTAAAGCGGGTTCTAGTGTGGTCACTGAACAACCGAATTGGGACCAGTATGCATATTTCAAAAAGGAACTACGCAAACTTATGAAAAAGATGTCAGAAGATGAAGATTTGAAACGCTTCTTCCGTTATGATGTTGGTAATGCTACTGATCTTGCTCGAAGTTGTCGATTCATAGCGCAACGAATTGTTCAAGGAAGACACGAAGACGGTACTGAAGGAATGAAAAAAGTGAAAGCAGACAAACAAAGACGACTGAAAAAAATTAGGTTAGTTTTATACAATCAAATTAAAAAGATTTTTTATTTTAGCGGACTCGAAGAATACGCCAAAGTTTTTATCCCGCCTCAAATCCGTATTAAAATAACAGATAACATCACGTTTAACGATTTAGACGTACTGCCAGTTTATTCTGACCTTGAAAACGAAACGTTGGAGAACTTGGACATACCGGATGTTCTCACTTATAATTACATCGACGTGAACTTCGTAAATATTATTCGAGAGAAACAACTAGCAAGAGCGATTGCCCTCTCTGAAGAAGAGCAAAATCATGTATGACTTTGAATGCTTATTTGATTCAAGATCAATCTCGAATTTTCAGATAAAGTGTGATTGTCATTCCGACCAAGAATCATTAATTCCGTGCTATGAAAATGATGCCTGTCCATGCTACATAATGAACAAAAAACTGATGAAATTTCAAGTTGACAATGGAGAAGAACCCGTCAAATTTGTGAGTATTTTCATTTTCTTTATTCACGACTAAAACGAATTTTATGCTTTGGGACCCTGGAAATCTATTTTAAACGTTTTATCACTCATTTTTCTTTAATCTATTGTTGAAAAAAGATATTCTATCTCGGGAATTCGAATTAGAATTAGTAGTTTGAATATTAAAGCTCGCTCACAGAACTAGGAAAAAGACCGATAACCGATGTTTGCTCTAATTCAGCGAAGCTGTTTCGGCCGCTCTCATTCCATGAAAGTATCTGGTAAACTTCAGAAAAGTCAGCAAATATCAGGTGTCGCTTTTTCCGCGGACTTTCTGAAACTCTGACTAAAAAATGAAGGCTTACCAGATACTTTCATGGAATGCGAGTCGTCGAAACAGCTTTAAATTTAAATAAAAATACTTAGAGTTTCTTCTCAAATATAGGTGATTCAGCTTTTGAGCCAATTTTACCCATTGACAAAAAAATAGGTTTTCGTAATTTATTTTTCATTTTTCCAATTAATATTTCATTAAAAGTTTCGAAGTAAGATGAATTGACTTTCATGATAACTCAAAATGGTTTCTAAGCGTAAGAGTTAACTTTATTGTTGTTAATATTTGTAAATTGATCAACTTGTTAGGAGAACAACAAAGAATTCCAACATTTTTAAATTCGTTTAAGTTTCAAAGTTTGAATTTCAAACCGAAATCGTTTAGTATTTTTTATTTATAGAAGACGTTCGAGCCTATCAACTTCAATAACATAAAAAACGCATTCTACAATCATGTCTCATTCGCCTGTTCCGAATTGTGCAAGTGTTCTGGAAAATGCTCAAACAACCCTCTTTTTCTCATAAGCAAGAGAATTTTCCCTCTTCAAATTCACAGAGTTGATAGCCTAGTTGGATTCCAACCATTCTCTCCAGTGTTCATTCCTGCCGGAACTCCAGTGGCCTTATTCACAGGCGAACTCATTTCACGTGAATATTTGAATGAAAAGGATGTAGACTATTCTTATCAAATCACTTACGACAATGACGCTAAATGGCGCGCATTTGTTCTCAGTATGAGAAATCAGTTTTCCGAAGAGTACGTGCAAATACTCGTTCATCTTTGCTCACTTAACTACTACATCAATCCAAAGCATCACGGAAATATTGGCAGAACAGCGGGGCACTCATGTGTTTCAAACATGGATATGATGAAAATTTATCAAAAAAGTTTAACTCCAGCTCATGCCAATCTTATGATGTTTACACTCGAGGACATTTTTCCTGGAACGACAGTAAGTTATTGATATTCGTTCTCTCCCAATCTACGTGCTTTCAGTTAACAATCGATTATGGATACGCGTTCGCCGATAAACTGCACAGTTTTTGTAAATGCGGCACGTTTGCATGCATAAACAATCCAAAAGGAGAACCTTTTGAGACGTTGAACAGCTTTAGTGTATGTATTCTAAAGTAAATATGCATATTCAGAGACTTATTTTCTGATACGAGCATCAGAAAATTAAAAATTACCATGATACTCTGACTAGTGACTAGTGACTAGTGAGTGAGTCTTAAGAGGCCATTGCGAGCCGGACCGGGCCGATTTGAAAATTTCAGTCCAGCCCAGAAAAAATATTAAGGGGAAATGGAGTCAGACTCATTTTTACTGCATCCCGTTTTGCATCGGAAAATTGGATTTTTAAATGCAATCTTTTGAAACAATTCAAAACATAGGTATCTTTTCTTGAAGCTGGGCCGACCGGGACGAAATTTGGCAAGTTTGGTTGAACAATGTTTGATTTATTGCTTTTGCAGCTGGCTGTTTGTGTCAAGGAAATCCACGACGAAAAAAGGAGACAGTATTTGAAAAACGTGGTCGAACCTTTAAAAAGAGAAATGGAAAACTAACCCAATTTTAAATTTCAATGCTTATACTTGTATTAATGATGAAATTTGTATTATAAACTGTGCTAAATAATAAACTTTACACCATTGTTCCCCATTTTTCTATAATACATTGTTTTGCTTCAACATTATTTACCTAATTAGGATTGAAAAGTGGAATTCCTTATTATCATCTCTCTTCACTTTGTTACAGAAGTTCCAATTAGATTTAAGACTGACGTTTAACGTTTATTACTTGTTGTTTTCTTATTGTTCCAGAAAAGTAAATGCCTATTCACATGAAAATTCTTCAAAAATTATTAAAACTGCTACACAATTCACATATCATATTTAATAGACATCAAAAGCTACAGTAACCCAAGTTGTAAAATAAAATATTTGGAAGAATAAGAGACCCATAAAATGTATTCCAATATGACGAAGTATACTCCCACGATTCATATGCTTATTCAAATCAGTATTTTTATCATCCTATTTTCTTTTTCGACACGGTACACGTATCAGCAATAGTTCTCTCTTTTTCATTGATTCTTCTGTTCATCCAGTTCACGGTGCAAACCTTAAAATTCCTTTTCAAGTTTTTAATCTTTTAAATTGATGTCAATCAATTGGTATAGAGGAAAAAGCTCCGTCGAGAGCCATGATCAATTGCATGTCAGTTCGATCAATCGTCTTCGTCTCTTGTTCTCTCTTCATATATATTTCTTTCTTCTTTCAACCAGTCTCTTCCATCCACACACCCCGAAACCTCGCTCGTTATTTCCATCGTTATTCGTTTCACACTTTTCAATAGAATTCATATATTTTTTAATATGAAACGCTCCGATTTCTATCAATAATTTTGTTACCTTTTCAGAAGAACTTGGGCAAGAACTACCACGTGGAGACGAAACGGTCAAATAACCGGCGGCCTTTGGTGGACAGGTTAGTAGTTATCAGTTTTTTTTTCCATTAAGTGCCAGTAATATTCATTACGTTTCTGTTATAGACATACGTATCAAATCACGAAAGTTCCATTTAGTTTTCCGTATTTATGCAAAAATAAAAGCGTTGCACTCAATTCTTTCTCGTTTTTTTCCCAAAAAGAAAACTCGAAAATGTTCGGTGCTCTTTTCCAATCCGCTTCTAAAACACCATTCCGTTGGATTCAAATCTTAAATTCTCATAAATAAGTACCAATGAATGCGTGATGTTAGAGTCGAACTGACGATGTCTTGATTTCGCACTCAATCTCGTCTTTGACCCTCGTTTTCTTCTCTCCCGTTTTGTCTTTTAATCCCTCTTTTCTCTGTTCATGCTTTCTCTCAAACGGCTCATCTTTATATTGTGTTGACTCAAAATGGACTGCTGCTTCTTCTTCTTAATCAGACCAAAAACTGCGTTTCCTAGAGTAGGTTTTTATGTTATTTTTTCTCCAGACAATTGCAATGTTGTTCTCGATGTACGAGGAATTGTGCCACGAACCCTCATTGTTTTTCAGTTACTATGAATCATTGGTTTTTCTCTATTTCAGTTCAGAGTTGAATTATTTCACCAGATTTTAAAATTAGCAAACACATTCAACTTTTCAATTTTCGTAGGTTTCTATTAACAAAGTGGTTGAAGTCATTTAGCATGGATTTCGTTTCACCCTCAGGAACTTTCATCGACGAAATCATCGACTGAATATTTATAATAAACCCAATTGTTCAGTTCCTCCCCGATTGTTAAGTCTTCCACTAAAAATGATTGAGAAAGTTCTTGATGATGTCTCATGAAATTCAGGATGTAGTTGTGGGTTGAAGATGCGGCATAACACAACTACCTCACTAATCGTTTGACTATTTTTTTTGATATAGAGTGGAAGCACACGTTTTGTATATGTTTTGATACGGGTCTGGAGACAGTCGAAAAGAAAAAGAAGACGTCGGAGTGGGAAGAAGAAGAAGCGACGATCATCATCAGTGACGACGATAAAAAACCAGTTTCACTAGTGTGGATGTATGCCACCACACTGCGCCTCGGCATTAGCAGCAACACGGTCGATACGGGACTGTCTTCTTTCCCCTTATTTTCTTCGTCTTTGACAAATCGTTGTCATCATCGTTTTGTGTTGATTGCGCCCAGCCTCTTCTTCTTCTTCTTCTTCAGCATTGAATGCTGTGTATGTGTTGTATGTGTGCTTTGTGGGCAAACGAACGAAATGTATATCATGATTATCACAACTGACACGACTTCTTACTCTTCTTTTTCCTTCTTCCACTACTACTTCTTCTGCTTTTTCTCTTTTCCGTAGCCACTTTCAATTGTTTCGGTGACGCACTGCCCTCAAAAAATTGGGTTTTGTGTATGCGCCGATAAGAGCGGCAGAAGAGCATTGATTCCAATTGAGAGGTGGCCGTCACGTAACCTGACACCTTAAACAATCGAAAAAATGACGCTTCACTTCAGTTCTTAGCTGGTATTCTCTAGTCTTCAGCCTTTTTTTCAAAATTCAATTAATTAGCATTCGAATCTCCATGACCTACCGAAAATTTTTTTCTCTCTGAAAAATGGTATTCTTCTCAAAATATAAGGGTTCAATTTCGGAAATTATTTTTAAGAAAAAAACTGCATGCGTGGGAAAATGGTTATTTTTTTCTGCCCTGCACTCTGTTTCTATCTTCTAGTGCTTCGCTTTTTTGGCCACTCGGTTCCATAACTGAGATTACCGTAGTATGAGACATCCCCATTGAAATCCGCTTTAAAAATTGATATATTTTCTCTGAATCGCTCTATTTCTCTTTGATTTCTATTGAATAAGTTAGTAGTAAGTTCCCTTAGAATGTAAAATTCCTCATATATTCTAATTATGATAAACATTATCAATCTTCCAGAATTCATTAGAACGCACAGATATGAATGAAATCGAAATATAGTTTATTGGAGCGAATCTGATATGTTTACATCATTTACTATTTCAGTTTTTTTCTATTCCGTTTTTGAATCGTTGGTTCCAATCTAGCGAAAATTCGTCGACGCCTTCATCAGTCGTGTCTTTTTTAAAATTCCTTTTTCATAAATACAAGTATGGGAATTTGAAAATAAAAATGAACAAAGAAGATGGAATAACATACGAAATGGAACCTCGAACGTTGGTAAAATTGATAAGAGGAAGTGGTTTTGATATACCGACGGAAGAAAAAGATTGAACTCGGGTTATTTATTTGTTGTTCGATGAGTAGAGAACTGTGTAGGAATGTTTACTTTCGTTCCCTTGGTATACAGGAACAATGAGTCAATCAAAGTATTGACCGATCAATTTTGTTAAAATTTGAAGGGTGGTGTCACTTTGTTCATGTTTCACCTAGTTCTTACTGTATTTTATGCGTATGCATTGTTGAAATTGCGAGAAGCCTTATGAAAGAAGAAAACACAATCTTACTACAAATTACTGATTGAAGTAATAAGGTTAGTAATGCAAGAAACCAGAAGAAGAAAATTTGGAAGTTTTAATTCATTTTCCTGCTCCTAGAAATAATGACTGTGATAGTTCAACAAATAGATTTGGGAGCGATGAGACATAGACATTCATACAAAAACGATTGAAGCTGAATTTCGATCAGTTAGGGATAAGCATCGTTTATTGCTTCCTCCTTGATGCCACTTCTTGATCGCATTTATTGTCTCTGAATATCTAAATATCTTCAAATCACGTACTCTCTCTTGCCTTCTCTCTCGCAATCAGAAAGGTGCGCGAAGGCGGCGCATGTCGCTTACGTACAGGGCGCGCTCTTCTTTGCGGACTGGTTTTCTATCCTTCCGTCGTCTTCTTCATGGTTGCTACTACCGATGTTGGCACCTGCGTCTCTAGGATTCTACCGCATTCCTCGACAACGACGACGCAATGGGTGTACAATTCCCGCGTCTCCTTGCTCGCTTTTTGCGCAGTCTGCAATGTGCAGCTAGAATAGACAAATTTTGAAAGAGTGTGAGACTTATTGTATGGCTCTCTCTCGGAAATGAGCGCAGAAAGAGACTACGGGGGCAAATCAACTTGGTACTGTGTTATGTGCGGTGTCTGTGTGTCAAGAAGTGCGCACACAGGCACAAGGAAATGTTCACGCAATGTGCCCGCGGCACGCAGCTCAATGAAGATTTTCGATATGGCGTCAATGCAAAGGAATCAAACCGTCTGTCCGGATGTCGTCTCAATTTCCTCATTTTTCCCCATTCCATTTGAAAAATTCTTACCGACAAATAGAGTGAACAAAGTGAAGAAACTACTTTCCATTTTATTGCTACAGTTTTTTTTCTCAATCGGCGCTTCTGAAAGTCGCCTTTATTCGTGTCTCTTTCTTCCTTCTTTCACTTTCCGTCGTTCAGTTCGCAAACCGAATTCTGTGGCCTTCATGTTTCTTTCTCTTTTTTTCTCAACTGACAGTCGGAAACTGTTAGATGCTGCTGCAACACTTACCCCCAAAATATCTGAAAGTGAGGTAAATTTCCTTTTCTCTTTCGCCTTTTTCTTTCTAAATATATCAAAATTTTCATCAAGACGACCTCATAATTATTAGTGTATTCACTTCCCGGATAATGTTGAACAAGAAAGATCAATATCTCTAAATCCAACTTCTCCTTTTCTAAATTTGGATAGATTGAGTAGGAATTGTTTTGCTTGTTGTCACCCCTGTGCACGATCGAATCGTTTCTTTCATTTGCCTCGACCGAAAAAGAAAGTTGTGAATGTCACGAAAATTAGAGATGAAACTGTAGTCGCACTTTTTAGTTTAAAAAAAGAATATATTTTGTTTAAAACTCGTTCTTTTTTGAAAAAAAAAACATTGAAAAATATACGCATGTTGCGTTTCGTTTTCCTCCCAGCTAGCAAATGTTGTGCAATATCTGTCACCTACAATCTATTCACATGTCTAGATCCATTATTGATTTCTCACTTTCATTGAACCATTCTCATCATTTCTGATTGTCACGTAACCTTTTTTGTTTCACTGTTCGCCTAATTTCGTTACCACGTGAAGAAACACGGTATGTTGCTATTGATTAGGCCGTCTTCGTTGCATCAACCAATAAGTGAGTGAGATAAAAACTGGTTCCATATCGGCGAGAAAACTTTCTTGCGTCTCAAAAGATAGATCGGTTTCTAAATGTGTGTATGCGTAGAAATATCTTCTCACTCTTCTTCTTCTTCATCTTCTTTTTTCAAATTTATCGAAATCTGAGAGTAAATTTGTGTCTATTTTTAATATTTTCCGACATATTTCAGCCGTTATGTGACATCACGAATCATTGGGGATCAGAATTAAAGTTTAGAGCGCCATAAAACTAGTCATTATGAAGATATTTTTCTTTAAATAAAAAAGTAAAAATAACTTTGAAAAACCGGTTACCTTCTTCATTAGAAACTTTTGTTTACCTATTCCTTTTTCTAGTTTCCTTTTTTCATCATATTGCCCTCGAAGCTACAGTAATCCTTTTTCTATTTTCAACTAGGCCGTTTCAACAATGTTCGGTTTTCTGTTCTTTATCTCTCGCGTGGAATTTGTTATCATTTGAAAACAAAAACAACATAATCTTATTAATATTTCATGATTTTCACAATATTCTATACTACTTGTCAAGTTTGGTAGGCGTTATTAACCGTGCCACTGTCGCCACCGTCGAGTTTTTATTTTCGCACGTTCCGTGTCGTCTTCTTTTTTGGCTGATCATTTCTATCGACATCATGTGATGAAAACAAATGTCGTACACTGTCACAGGCAGAAGACAGTATAAATCAATTTAGTTTTCGTTGTAATATGTCAAACGAATGAGAACTAAAAGAAGATAGACTAGAAGGTTGTGTAAACAATTGTTGCTCGGATCCGTATTAGTAGCTCGTGTGTTGCTTTCGTCTCGAACTCTTGGAATTTTGATATCAAAAATAGGTGTGCCAAACAAATTCGCGCTCTATCTCGATGCCTCCGCAGACTTTTCAAGCAAATAACACAACACACACATATACACAATATTGCGGCAGTGAACATATCTATCTTCTATTCTATTAAAATCGTTTTTGAATAGAGGCCCCGTCTCCCTCTCTCTTGTCACCTATTTCAGTCGCGATGTGACTAATTGGTACTAGTCGAGAGAGATAGAAAAGTAACAGAACAAAAGAAAAAGAGAGAGAGAAACGAAATTTCAGTTGACGAGAAAAGAGAGAGTGTGGTGCTGCGCGTTTTTGTACTAGTATGAGTGTTGATCAACGGTAGGTCACACAGTTAGACGAAATTCTCGCAATTGTCTCGCCTCCTCGTTTTTTTACTCGTGATCATCTGGCGGCCAGCAAACCCGAATAGTGTCCTATTGGGAATGTGAACGCACTTTGGTCATTTTTCGGGATGGTTTTTTTTATCTAGCGAGGTCCTCTTTTTCTTCATTCGTCCTGTCGTTCGCAGTCTTCATCTTTGTTTCTCTCTAATTTCAACTGTCTTTTTCGTTTCTCACTTGGCGCACGCCACTTGATAGTGAGGGTGAAGCGAGTCTTCTTTTCTTTCTCTCTCATTGAAATCTAATTTTGGGTTGTGTTGTGCCGGACCCCAAATTAACAAGTTTAAGCACTCGACTGCACTTACGCTCATTCCCATTTTGCAACATTGAGTCATTCAGACATATATGTTCTCTCTTTATTTCACGTCCGTTCATACTCGACTTATTTCTGTCTCAATTTTCATTTTAAGTTATCTTCCGGATTCTGAATTGATTTCAGTGTCGGAATCTTCAAAGCGAACTATACTTTTAAAGTTTAATATTAAAAAATTCCATTTTAGATCTGAAAATTTATTGGCGGTATTTTCGATTGCATACTTCACCCCTATGACTAACTAATGTAAAACCTCAAAGAAATGTGTTCCTCACTAATTTCATCTAGTTCTCTCTCAATGTAAGTATACGAATTTTGTGTTTTTCGCAATCCTGCATCTCACCAGTCTGCTACTTATTTTCGATTGGCCTTCACACTCAGATTAGTCTCGGGTTTGGAACGTTCATTTAGAAGTGTATGGCTTCTCGTTAATAAAGATGGGCAATCTTCACAAGCATTCAACATCACACTTTGCAATGCTCTAACTCGAAATCTTATCTCTTCTGATCACTTCTGCAGAAAACAAATCTGAATGGCTCAGCATGCTTTTTTTTGTTTTGACGGATCTCTAAAAGAGAACTATGTCACATTTAAAAAGAATCCAAGAGACGCCAATTGCTGTTTCATCTTGTTTTAAAAATGAGAAGAAAAGCTATGGCATCGCTATCGCTGCTCAGGCTTCGAGAATTTATCAATTCAATGCGGTAGGCATCTCGATTTTTCCACTGTCCAGATGCGAAAAATGTATTGTTTCACTAGAATTCTATTGATTTTCCTATGAATAGAACTCCTACGCTTGGTCAGTTGTTTTCTTCTTTTTCTTTTGTTCGTCAAACTGTACACCGTCTTCTATTTTCAATATTCTTCTGAATATCGATCAACAGAAAATAGCGAAGATTCAGAGCGCCGGAGGCGAGTGTGGAATGGAATGGAGCGGTTTGTTTGAACATCCACCACTCTCCGTCCATACGAAGCCTTCCTCTGCAGACGAAGAAGAAGACGACGACGATAGTTGAGTCGAAACGGGTTGCCGCTTGTCGCACTGACCAAGTCATGTATCTTCTCCTTCTTTTTTCCGCATTCATTTTATATTTGATCATCAAGCGACGGATAATGGCCGTTTCGAGAGGTCATTCCATATATCTCCAAGTCTCTAGAGGTTCACTGAAATTGTTTTTTCTCCTGGGACTGTTGCATTAAAATAACTTTCAAACAATCAGGATCCATCTCTCGTATGAATAATCCTAGATACAGTAACCCATAATATTTTTTTTAACTATTTCGGTTATTTCTGTCCCATTTTTTCTTCTTTTTTACTATTAGTCGACCTATCGAACTGACGTGATTGTCAGCTGTAAATATAATGTCAGATAACACATTTTCGTGTCAGTCACTCTATTGATTTCTACTTTCCCATTGAATTCCCGCCAGTCTTTCTATTTTTGCTCCTAGGAAAGCACTTCCCATTAGTATTTCAAACGTATATGACATCATCTCACTGCGTAGTTGAGGACCTCTTTATTTCGATAATCACTTTACCGCTCTTTTTAGAATTTCCTCGTTTTTTCGTAATCACTTTCATGTTTCCTTTTTCGTCTAACTGACATTGCCTTCTTCTTTTTTCTTTCTTGTGTTGAATTTCGTAACCTAACAACACGACTAGACATTGTTATACCCTCCAACAATTGTATTTGCATATTCATGGCCACTTTTCAAATCTACTCGAGATGAGTTGCATGGCCTGAGCATGCTGTGATGATGTCGAGCGATTTTTCAATTTTTCTGACGTCACACTCACTCGCCTAGTTAATTATGTGCTTCAAAAGCAAAAAGAGGATTTTTCTAAGTGCAGTAACATTACACCTCTCGCAATGTCTGCACAGAAGACAAAAACGTCTAGAAGAGACATAACCAGTTAGATGACGTTGTTTCTTCTCTTTCCTCTTTTTTCTCTCGTTCTTCGTCCACCACCACAACGTCTCTCCTCCGCCTTTTTCATGTCCATTTCCAAATAAGGACATATGTGTGCAGACGCGCTCTATCGCACGGCTTCTACCGGCGCTGAATTCAAATTCTGGTTTCCCGATCAGTTGTTTGAAAATTACCGATTTCTTTTGTGATTGCTTCTTTTTGTTGTTTAAAACCTCTGCGTCTCGGCGACCTAGTGCCGTTTGGCGCCTGTTTAATGACACTTTGTGCCTCTGCGTTTCTTGATCTTCGACAGTCTCTCTGCGGAGAAGTAAGTCAGTCAGTCATCTGCCCTCCGCACGTATCATGCGGGTAAAACCGAACCAGCCAACCTCGATGTCGATGTTATCAGAAACGATTCGTCGGACAGAGCGATGGGTTCCTGTTTGGAGACGTTTCTTGCCTCTCGGACACTTTCCTCTCCTGCCCTCTCATTCCTACTAACATTTGACCAAATGACGTAATAATTGGAGGGCGCCATGAGCTTCGTTTCCTTTCCGGGCGACTTCCGGTTGGGATGTTATCTGCCTATTGGATCACAGGTTATTACGCTTCCTAGAACTCTAATTCAAAAAAAGAATACTCATCCGAAGGAGAGACTACGAATGTCACATCAAAAAGAGTTGACAAGCAGAGCTTTATAATTTTATGACAGCTTTATCAAAAGCAGTGTCAAACTGGTTCTACTCTCCCGTTTTCATAGCTACACCTGCTTCAATCGTTTGGAAGATGACACATCACCATCTGATTTCAATAACGAAATATGCAATAGAAAAAAGATACAGTCTCTTTCAAAATCATATCTTGTCGTAAAATCTGTTCACATCACTTTCACCCGAGTTCTAGGTAGAATGTTTGTTTTTTTTTTTCTGAAGCTTTGAAAATTACAATATTGAACCTTCCGAATGATTCGAATGATACAGAACATTATAGAGAGTTATTATCATTTTCATGGCTATCAGTTTGAGTTGATAACTTGAATGTTCCATACAAAATAACTTTTAATTTCACTGGCTGTTATCATTGAAATTCTACCAGTTTTCTCGCACAGCTCCGTACTAACCAAATGATTGTCTCTCGTGTATGATAAGAAAAGAATGACGAAAAAAAGCAATACGGTAAACAGTTTGGCAAACATACTGCGCCGAGCACCTTCTCTTTTTCCTTCCTCTTCTTCCTTCCAACCGGCTCTCTTTTGACTCTTTTATCCTGCGACTCTCCGATTTGAGTGCTCTTTACCCTCCGACTTTGGATTTTTTGCTGGTGGTGCACTCCGCTCTCGCAACGCACCACCATCATCGCAGCCGCCGCCGGTGAAAAATGTTTAGAAGAAAAAGAAGAATGTGAATAGTGCCTGGTTGTCGATTTGTGTGTGTGTGCACATATTTGGTACCGTCGATTCGCGGTAGCTGGGTGTTGATCCAGCTGCTGTTGCGGCCGATTCATTTTTCCATGATTTTTACCATTGTAATATTATGAATGGATGACGATGGGATTGTCCAAATAACAACTAAAGATGACACCAAAAACGATGAATTACGGTTCCCCAAATAATTTCTAATTATGCCAATAGCCATTACGCGTTCCTAATGAAAGAAACTCTATCCATCTCAGATGAACACACTCAAGCAATTGATGTTTTTGTTATTCCCAGACTACATCCACACACTCTTTTCGTTTGAAAAGTTGTTTTTCTTCTTCCTTTTTCCCTGAGCTCGTCCAATTCTTGAATCGCCTTTCTCTCACTGCCGGGCTGAAATATTTAGTTTTGCTCTTTTTTCCAGAATGTATAATCTTCTGCGTCTCGTATTCTATCAGTCGTTTTTTTGCTCTTTTCCGAAAATTCCCGGCCATGATGTAGTAATATTAAAAGCAATGTCGTGTTTCACTTATTTTTCTTCTTCTTTTTCCAAAATCGTGATTTAAATCTTTTTAATACAATTTTTGTAACGTGGAGCACTCGCACGAGTTTTTCCACGCTGGCAATTACGTCGTTCTCAAACGTTCATCGTGCAATTTTGTCTACCGTTATTTCAATTATAACCGATTCCAATTTCGGACGTTTTGCAGACTGAAAGAGTGTGACAACGTCTATCGAATCGATTGCTGAAATCGAGTTTCGAGAGACAACGGCCACGCCACACGCCTCGTTTCGTGCTTCTCCACATTTCTTCTTTTAATACGGGTCCTATAGTATTGTTGGTGTTGTCGCTGGACGAACACTCAAACGATTTGCTGAAAAATGCTTAAATCGTCAACCAGCATGCACTTCTCCTCAAATAGCTACGGTCATTCTCCTCGTGATTTGCTCACTGGAGCGACTGTTTCAAACGGCGCTGGCGCCGCTACAACGTCCCCTCCAACACCTGTCAATCTGGATGTGCAAAGGTAAGATTTCGTGTAATGATTAGAAAAGTTAAAACCAATTCTTTATAGAATCGATTGTACCGAAGGAACGACGGTGGTCATGGTCAAACTAACGGATGAGATGTTCGCAGCTCTCGAGGAGGGACAACGGAGCGGTAAGAAGCTGCGGATACACGTTGATGAAAGGGAGGGCCGCGTCGAAATTGGTGATGGAACCGCTTCTTCGAAAACCAACAATACTTTTCTTTTTCATAAACAAACATTGCCGGTGAGTTCTAATTTTTCCTTCTTTTTTTTTTTCAAAAATTCAATTTTAAGGACCAAACGGATACTCTTATACAATCGGGTGGAGGTGTTCGAAATGTAGGAACATATAGGACAAAATATCAAGTAAGCAATCCTAGACTTACAACGTATATCTATTTTGAACTCTCAGGTTCAAGCGACAGACAAATCTTTCGAAGAAACGAAAAAACGAGCTGAAGCACGTGCTGAGGTGGAAAAAAGCAGAGGAACGAAAGAGATGAAGTAAGTTGATTTGTAAATTTGATTCAATTTTTAATAAAATAAATTCTACAGAAAAGGAGGAATGACTTCCAATTCTCGTCATTTCAATTCCTCATCTTCAACACCACGAAATATGGGTTCTTCTTTGAATGCCGGTTCCAACTCATCACGTGTTAGCCCTTCATTTATTTCATCGAAAGCTTCAACCAGTCATCTTCCGAGCTCGAAAGGAACACCGAACGGATCTGATTGCAAGAAGATTGATATGAAACCAGAACTGATGAAAAAGTCGATTAAAAAACGTATTATCCATCTTGTAGTGACTCAAAAATATTCCAACTGGGAAGAAGTATACAAAAAATTGAAAGCTGATGGATTAGCTCCAGAAAAAGATGAAATTGAAAAAATTCGAAGTTGTGTAGAAGAAGTTTCGGAGACACGACCGGAAATGACCATATTGTCACTTCGTTCATCTTTTCTGTCGGAAGTTGATCAACGTTGGATGTTTTTCAATCAAGATGAGAAAGCTCATGTGAGACGACTTTGTCAATCAAGTTCTCGTGTTGTTCAAACTGAGAATAACTTTGCTCCAATGCGTAAGAAAGGGATGGAACGAATGACCGCTAGTTCAAAGACATCTTCTGAAAAGGATAAAGTGAAAGAGAAAGTCGAAGAAAAGATTCCCAGCCCACCGAAAGAATTGAAGCGTGTTGAACCAGAGGAAGATGATTATTATCCAGCACCCGAACCAGCTAACAAACGGCGGGCTCATAACTTGGCTCCAGCATCAATTCCACCACAAACGATGTCTTCTCAGACTGAAGGGCCGATACCTTTGAAACGAACGAAACGGAACGAATCGGCAAGTCCTCCAGAGGATCCACCACAGAAAGCTCCAGAACAGCCAAAGGTAAATTATTAAATTTGAAAAAAAAAACATCATCAATCATGATCTTCTCCAGTTGAACCCAGTTAAACTGGCTTCCACGATTGCTATGCAACCAGTGCCAAAGTTTGAACAACCACGTGACTATCACACAGTTGCATCGGTTGCTGCTAACGGTGGAGGATCGACGGCTTCGAGCAGGATCTCGTCGCCCGCGTCTTCGTTGTCATCGCCAAGTCAGCCTTCATGTAACTGGGAAAAAACGTTCGGTGACATCAAGTCGCTCACTGAAGCTGAGTCATACTTCCATATGTTCCATAAAGAATATCCTATGTACATGGAGTGTCACAAAAAATTGACTGAGGTAAGATTTTTATAGGAACTATTTCAAACGTTTATTCGCATTTCAGGTTTCTTCCGAGTTTCGTAAACTGGAAATGAAGCTTGTGACCGCTGTAAATCAACGAAAGAATTCTCCAACCGAACAACATAATCAAGAAGTAAAGAATGTTGAACGATTAATACAGAATCGATATGCATTCTATGAAAAAGATCCCGAGTTTATGAGAGTGAGTCATTTTTGAAATTAAATTAACCAATTTTCATGTTTCAGGCTCGTCAACGTCATACAGATCTCCGCTCAAAACTTAATGTTCTGAAAACTCGTATCGGTAGCTGGGAATCTATCCGAAGGCAATCAACCACTGCTTGAAGAAGATTCCTTTAGTGTCATTGTTCATTCCCCTCACCCCCTGCAGTTTATCCATATGAAAGGTACCACTCGTGTTATACTCGTTGTTTTCCATCTTTACCCTTTGAAACATGACGGTTAAAAATGCTTTCCCCGCCTTTTCGTCTCTGCTCCACATCGCCTTCCCCCGTGTAACGATCAAACCAATTCATTTCACAATCTCTCCATTTCCACCTCTCTTCTTTCCGTTCTCAATTGCTGGTTCAAACAAAAAAATCTGTGGTTTCAAATATTTAGTCCAAAGAGAGCGTCGTTTTTGTCGTCTCCTTAAATTTTCTTGCTTCCATCCACTTCGTTGTAATTTTTCTTCTTATAATATGTTTTCCCCACTGTTTCCCAATTTATCTCGTTCATTTCGTGTTTCTTACAAGTTTTTGTGCAGTTACAAGTAATTATGTAGTTTTCTTCGTTGTGCTCGTGATAGTCTTTTTGTGATTGTATTCTGATGCCATGGTAAATCCTCGTTTTTTGATGTGATTATTCCTTGCAGTTTTTTTGCCCCCAACCCCTCACACCTACACCCCCATCATACCATACAACAATACCCACTTTTTGGATAGCGAAAAAATCAAATAAAACCCACCAACCCCACACTTGTCAAAGGCCGGTGATAAAAAATACAACTCACGGATTCGTTTTGTTTTTCATATTACATTTCCTGCTCCTTTTCCCCCCTACATGTGTAATCTTTTTTTTCTCTTTAGTAGAGTCCTTTAAATGGACTATGCCTTTTTGTCTAGCTATTTTCAATCATAATTTTTGCTCTTTCTTTTTGTCGCGGTTGTTGCCATTGAGCCGGGGACTGACTTTTGTGGCATAGTTCTGTAGTTTTTTATCATTTTTTGCTGTCCACCATTACCATAATCTCTTTAATTGGAATAAATGTTAATTGCGTCTAACTTGTGTTCATTTCTCTTTTTCCACAGGCTCCCCTTGGAGCAAGACGAACAACACTTTTCTACCGAATTGAGAAAACTGAAGGCCAGAAAAATAATATAATAAACATATTACGTAACAGAGAATAACCGGAAATTGGAATCTCTGGAGAAGTAAATAATATAGCCAGTTGGCACATGTCTCCTTTACTGTCTTCTAGACTGCGAAAGAAAATATTCTATTCAGAGCAAAGGTTTATTAAGAAATCAGAGAACGAAATGAATTCAAATAATTCCGATATTCTGTTCAGTTCCACTTCTTGACACTAATTCGACTTGAGTACACTGGGCACGACGAAGAGAAGAACACGGATTACGGAATATGAGAGCGAAGAAAGCTGAAATTCGGTTATAAGTTTTCATATAATACTTCATAAATCTGAAATACCAAAGACTGCTTTCCGATAGTTTTTGATGATAAACATGTTGGGTAATGGATCAATTGCTGGATAAACTGCAATAGTCATTGCAATGAAGCTGCTTGCGAACCCGATATCCACGGCAATCATTGGAAAAGTGAAGAGAATTGCAATGGGAATATACATGAGAATGAGAGGGATTACAGTCTGAAAAATAGGGTTCTCTTTTTATTTTCGATATGAATGTGACCTGAACAACAAGAGCTTGGAATAACTGTTGTTGGAGACTCTTCGTGACACTCGACACGTTACATGTTTTCGAAAGAGCATCAGAGATCCGGATGTAACATTTTAATCCGAAGAAGAAGACACAGAAAACTGAGCTTAGCTGCAAATTGAAAATAAAGTCTTCCGGAGGATTTTTTAGAGAAAAAAACGAACAATCATGAACCACATGCAGGCGATCGAAGCGAAGACTGCAATGTCCGGATATGTATTTCCATACTTATCAATTGGATGAAACAAGACAATTATGTATGAAGTGTCTTCAATTGCAATGTCATATCCATCGAATATTGTTCTTCTGAAATTCAAATTTGCAAGATTCTGAAAGGAAATTGTCCCTTTGTGGGTCTGTTTGTGAATTAAAAGTTCATTCTATGAAAAGACTGATAACTTCAAGATTTCCCTAGAGTAACCGAATAAACTGGAGTGCAAACCTCATATAATCATCAGTTGAAGAATCAAAATGAAAGTATAAATAACAGAGAATAGACCACCATGTTCCATAGAATATTGGCATAAAGAAAAGGATATAAATCTTGTTTCCTCCTAACCATTTATCTCGGAATTCTTTGACAACTGCACCGTATCGATAGACGAAATGAACACCGAAAATTGCCAGAGAAAAACCGAAACAGCCACAGTAAATGACGATTAGAATGAAACTTTGTTCCCGATCGAAATCGGAATGCTTAAAGTTTCGGAAGACAACGAATGCTGCTTTGTATGAATGAACCATCTGGAATATCATCTCGAATGTCTATAATATATCTGAAAGAGACTTACCGGCTCAGTTGTGACATCCCAAATAGAGTAAAGAGCTTCGAAACTTGAGATGTAGATCATAAGATATTTATAGAGTCCCAGCTTCTTTGGAGAGTGAGCCAAGATCAAAAATATGAGAACACAGTTCAGAGACACTGACATAAAAGCAGAGAGATATTGTACTGTCTTCAAGAAGATGTTCCAAAATTCACTGAGCTGCATGATTGAAATGAAGGCTCAGTTGATACTCTTTTTATCATTCAAACTACTTTTATACCTCTCAATAGGAGGCGGAGAAACGAGAAAATGGGCGGAAAAAAGAGATGACGGTTCTCAGAATGTGCCCAGACATTAATGTTTTTCAGAAGAAAAAGAGTCTCATGGGAGACTGTTTGGGTGGTCTTAAAAGGAATACGGTATGTGTTTTCTCTGAAAACAGGAAGTTTTGAAAGGAAAACGGATCCCGAATGAATTGAAAACGGTGTGTATAGATGAGGTTCTGTCCGTGACATTTAAGGTTTACGTGGGTGAATAATGATACGATTGATTCAGGAAGTGAACGCACATCTCCATGATGTCTGAAATTTTAAAAAGTTTGAAGAAGTTTTCGGAAATATTCAAAAACACAAAAGTAATAGAATAAAGGCGTTTTGTTGGTTGGAATTCCAGGTCTCAGGTTCTTTGAAGGTTCCAAACACCGAAAAATTGGATTTTGGTTGTGCTACTTTCGTGGATTACACCTTTCAATACTTCATCTGTTTTTCCCTTTTTAATAGAAAAAATGGAAGTATTCATCAACATTTTATGAGTTGTTCAAGTTTTAATTTTCAGATTTCTTATTTCGGAGAGGTTTACTTTTAGAGAAATTGAATCGTTTTCTAAAAGTTCCTTATTGTTGCCCAATTCATCCGACGGAGATTGAATTGAGATAACCGAGAAGAAAGGCAAAAAGTGGACTCATACAAAAATGATTTTTTTTTCAATTCTGATTGTTTTAGCTCTGAAAATAAGAATTTTCAGATTGTTTAACTGACGAATGCATTATCTGAAGATACCGTAGAATCTAAAAATGAAGAGAAGAACCTTAACTGTTAGATTTGTAAAGATATGAACTCTCACAGTAAATAGCTCTCAAACAGTTTTCATTAATGAGTCACTTTTCAAACTTTCGTGTCTTCCCATGTCAATCAAACCTTGTTTAAAAAGCTTTGGATTTCTTTATTTCTCCCTCCACTTTTTTGTTTCAAATCTCCGAAAAACCGATGGCAGAACAAAATGTATTCGATCGACTCTTCTTTTTGTTGCGTTGAATCGAAAAAAGGAAATCTTTGGATGAGATCTGAATGGATTTTTCAACAGACAATTGGAAGAATGAAGCATCAAAAAATGCATCGACGAAAAACTATCGTTCTTTTTATTTCATTTCTACTAGTTTTACTGTTATTTTTCCAATCAGAAAGAGTGAAAATAATAGAAAGAACTTTTATTCTCGAGGGACCAACTGGCAGGTTTCTTTTCTTTTTCATTTCAAGAGTATATCAAGTTCATTTTCAGTTCACAACTGTACAATTCATGTTTTGTGCCTTATTGGAATCAGGTAACAACAGATGACGTCACTCATTCAGATGAATTCAGGAAGTGGGCAGCTACTGGATTCGGAGGAAATGTTGGTTCTGATTTATAGTTTATTTTGAAATGCTTTTAAAACTTGTAGAACAATCTAATGGACGGAGAATCTCGTCTCCTCTCCGCGTTCGTTTATCCAGAAGATATATCAATTATCACAACTGCAATGCACACTTTCGGGTAAAAGTTTTCATTATTTTCCTTTAGTAAAAACGGTTAATTTCTCAGAAAACAAGCAACATGTCGATATTATGACTGTAATCGAATTGAAATTCACTCCGCAAGATTCGAATCTCGTGTCTGGCCATTGGCTGTAATCAGTTGTCCACGGAGATTCGGAGCAGAATTTGTTAGTGTTAGTTTTGGAAATGAAGAGGAAATTGAGGAGTTCAGAGAACCGATTCCACTGATAAACAGGGTATATGAAAGTGAGATTTATCAAGTTTTTGAGGTTGAAACAGAAATTGAATACTTTCAGAACCAATTCATGAGCTATCAGTTTGTGTTGGGCCACTATATGGGAATGAGAGTAAATGGTTGGAAATCATTGAATACGTGGAACATTATCGTCTTTTGGTGGGTTGGGAACCTCCAGGCGAACCAATCGAAACTTGAAGTTTTAGGGAACTTCATTTTTCTATTTCACTTTATTCAATATGAACGAATACGATCGGAAAATAATTGATGACTATGAGAGATTAGGAATAGCTGAATCTACAAAATACGTGACAGAATATTTGAGACTTGGATGGATGTCTCATCTCATTCAGACTCATGTGAGTTTTTTATTCTGAATAAAACATTTGATTTTTTCGTTTCAGGAATGTCATTATCGGAGTAAATTTCATTCAAAATGGGTTGTCAATATGGATATTGATGAACGATTGATATACACGGGACCATTCAATTTAAGACATTATCTCCGGTAAGCCTGGCAACGTTTTTCAATATATTGTCCTGTTATCTCATTTTCAGATCAATGCCATCGAATATCGGAGAAGTCAGTTTTACAACGAATCGAGTGTTGAAAACAGAAGAGAATCCTTCGAAGTACGTATCAGAATCTCAACTTTTATCTGATTTAATGTTCCTGAAATACAACAAAACGACTGAAATCAGTTGGTATAATCTGAAAGGAATCATCCGTCCCGAAATGGTTGCTCTTTTGTTTTATCACTGGTCATTTTTCCAATTCGAAGGAGTCAAAGTGATGTCGGCACCAAAGAGAATTGGTCATGTCAGGTTGGTTGAATTCATTAGAATTAAAGAGTCCACTTTCTATCGAAAATATTTTTTCAGACATTACCGAAATATTGACACGACAGCATTAAATGGAAATTGGATGGAAAATTATGATGGAAAGTTACGAATAACTCGATTATCTTCATCATTCGAGAAGAAATTGATAATGGCAGTGAGAAGAAAAGTGAAATATGTATATGATCAAAGAGGGATTCGATGCGAAGAGATTCCAGAATGGTTGTCTTCGAGATATAAAAGAGAACTTCTGGATTGCAAATTTAGATATGAATAGTTGATTTTCAGATGATCTATCATACTTAGATGTAGAATTTTTAACAGGTTCTTGTATTTTTATTCCAAATAAATGCCGTTTCTTATATCAAGAAACTTTGATTAGATACCCTCTTTCCCAAAAACTTTCTGTCAAACTTCCGCCAGTGGTTCCTATTCCCATTGACAGCTTATCTCAAGCTGCGTCAAAAAGCAAGAAAAATCTTCATTAGAAAATATATGATTTTAGTTTTGATTATAAATAAATGAAATGTTTTGAAATTAATAAATTAAATCTACTTCTGCTTCCTCGACTCCTCCGGAACCAAAATCTCATTGAGAACTTTGATATGTCTGTCGATTAGGTATTGGGTCTGAAAATATTTCCTCTAATTTCGAAAATTCTACAAATGAAAAAAACCTCAAAATCATCATCATCTCTTCCAAACGGGTTGATAATCACTTGACTAATACGTAGAAATGACAAATGCAGCATACTGAAAGGAAGTGTACTCAGGCACTCCACAAACATTTCCCATAGTCCTGATTTGCCGCTGGTGCTGAAAAAAAGAAGGCTTTGGGGTGTCAGGCCTCGAAGGTTTGTGAAAAATGAAACACGTATGCTCGGCGCAAAAACTACAGTAACCGAAAAAGTTTGTTTTTGCAGTGAGACCCAACTAACACAACAAAACTAATCGGGAATAACTCTCTCACCAGGTTAAATTCAAAAATCAAGTATTAATTTCTGTTTTCCCTCAAACTCACATAATTCTTGCCTGCATTTGAAAGCAATTGACTGTCAGGGTACTGTACACAAATATCGTCAGACTTTGTAATAGAGCCATGGGAAGAGGCACCCAATCGTAGGATAAAACGTCACCGAGTTTTCCACGCAATTTGTTGAGCTAGAAAACAGTTGTTTTGAAAAAGAACTAAGTTTTCTTTGAGAAGTTCGATTATGATATCAACTTACTTCACATATAAACTTCGCGTACTCCACTTCACTCATAATACTCTCCTTCGGATTCTTCCGTCTTCGCCCATTTTTGTCATAAATGTATGGTGATCGATATTTTCTTTTCACCAAGTTCACAATCCAATCAATTGGAACCCAATAGTGAGGAGAACCTCTGTCGAGTCGACTACTCTGGAGGATGTTCACTTCTTCTCTGAAATAGAAGTTGTTTTTTAGTTGAAGTTTAAAGCATGGTGGCTTTAAAAGATGGGAGTAGAGTATTTGATATCATTGTGTTGAGACGGTTCAGAAAAATATAATCATGGAGGGAGTTGGGGTATTAAGCGCATTTTCCCACTAATTTAGAAGATATAAGTTTCACAGTATTTGGATTTTTCGTTGTAAGACATTAAATTTGAAATCGCCCCATTTTACTTTTACTTTCTAGAACCATTCCAACAGGCTGATATTGCAATCTTTTCTCGAAAATCCATCACTTACGCCGTCAAAATGCCCGGATGAATCATATCGTCAAGTGCGGGGAACATCTCTCTGACATCTGAACACACATCTCGAAACAATAAAATATAGAAAACTGTCAAATAACGAGCCATAGTTTGATTCATCAGGCGTCCCTCGTGTTTTGACATCTGAAATTGCATTTAGTTGTAACACATAACTCTGCTCCAAGAAAATAATCCTACCGCATTCTTATTGAAATACTGCTTGTAGAGAAGCGCCACATTCTCGGGCCATCCTAAGCATTTGTATGTTTCAGACCATCTAAAAATTATGGAAATCGGAAAAAATTGTGCCATCTCGGTCAGACTCAGAATGATCATTTTGAAATTACTATTCTTTAATTGAGCCTATCAGCACGGTTCGAATGAGTACGTGCATGATAAGGTTTGAAGCGAATTGGGTCTACGAAAGCTACGGTAGTCTGGCTTACTGTAGTTTACGTGCTCAGACCCGATTCACTCGGAAACTAGTCATTCTTGTCCTTATTCGAACCATCTTGAGACACCGAATCCAAATATTGCACTGGAATTTCAAGAATTTTAAACTTGACATTTTCTTACCTTGTCAAACTATTATGAGTCATATAAGACATTAGAAACATCAGTGTTCCATCGGTTGGTACTCCCTCCGTCAAATTGAACAACACTTGGAAATATCGCTCGGATTCGGTGCCCTGAACCAGAAAATCACGGGTAATGAATATTTGTAGACGATTTTCAGAGAAAAAGCTTGAAAAAATTGAATTGATCGTGACATTTTCTGGCAAATTCTATCCTCCTGGGTTACTGTACTCACCTTCAATCCATAAACATAAATGCAAGACAACAGAGCCATTAGAATTGTCCATCCAAGCATTTCTCTCCAAATCAGTTTCCATAAACTTCCTCTCCACAGAAATATTACTACGAGTACTGCCCAGGCTGGAAATATTAAAATATGAGGGGAACTATCGAAGGTCCTGCTTACCACTGGCAGTGGCGGCGTCCAGAGAGTAGTTGACGGTCATTATGGAGAAGATAAGGGGGAGGGGGTTGGGGAGTCACTGAAGCATGTTTTGTGGTTTTTGATGAATATTCTACGTGTTGGAAATGTTTGAAACGTCATTGCCTCCAACACAGTAAAAAAAGAACTGCAAGAGACGCGAACCAGGTTTTTTCACGTTTTAATTCATTCTTTTTTCAATTGAAATCTAGTATTTTCAGGTGTTTGGACGTCGCAATGGATGAAAAAAGGTCCCATCCATCATAAATGTAGAAAATGAGATGATCTGTCTGAAGAGACAGAAAACTTGAATTTTGGCCAGAAAATTTACTTTTTTGATATAGGAAAAACGATTTTCGATGAGATTTTCAGCAATTTCAGCCAGTGTTTCTTTTTCTAAAACTTATAACAGTTTCAGAGCCTTCTCAAGTACAAAAAACAATTTTCGATGAGATTTTCAGACAAAAAGTTATACTCATAACACGTCGAGATAATTCAGAAAAGTACAGTTATGTTTTGTATGAAGAGATTCAGTTTTCGACCGCCTTCGCGAGGGTCAAAAAATTCAAAGAGAGAAAATAATTTTATAGTTTTTTGAATTGTTTTGAAACTTTGGATTCAAAAATATTATTTTCTACAATTTTTTGGTTTCCGGTAGCTTCCTTTCCTTTCTCCCATTACACAGTACCCCAAAATCTGAGCTTCTCTTTTCTCTCCAAATAATGTGTTTATTTTTGTAACTCACAATCAAGCCAAGTAACTTTGATTATGTACTTTCCTCTTTCATCCCCAAAATTTCGTCTCTAACTTCAACCATTCATTCATATTTCAACTGATAACTCCTCTTAAAAACTTGAACTAAACAGTTGTTATCAGTTGTTCGCGTGCAATCCTGAAAACTGATACCGACCAGAGTGCATAAGTGAACTCAACAGGAGTTCTTAGTAGAATTACAATCTGTGGCTCTTGAGAAAATATTTGTTCACTGTTACAGAAAGTGCGAAAAGATCAAAATTCCTTTTATTTTTCCCACACTTGATATTCATTTCATCCAGAATTCCTTTTTTGTGGTTTCCACTTCCTCTTTGTTGGAGTTTTGTTGATAAAACCACTTCATGTATAGAGTTTTTTTGGAATCTGCGATCATTGTCCTCCGGGAATCCGATTGTGTATTCAGACGAAGAACGATCAAACCGTTTATCCCGTCCACTCTCTCTCTCTTTCCTATATAAACTTTTCTCATCCATTGTCCACACATCAAAAACTCAAAGAGCTTCTCCTCTCATTCATTGCTCTCAAGTGTTGCACAGGAGGCAACCACGTGATTCTTCTTGTGTCCAGTCAAAGAACGACCGACTTTCTTCTTCTTCTTTCTCTCTTCTTCTTGTCCTCAGTACTCTCTTTTTCACCCAGACTACATGTCACGTTCCGTCGTACTCGATGCGTTTTTGACCGTATATAAATGGCACTGTCCTGTCGTCGTTCTGTTTGATTCTGTCGCTTCACACAGTCTCGTTCTCCACTACCAACTTTTTGTGGTTGCAGGTTTCATACTCAAGTATCAAAATGCTTTTACACACATTCTTTGACGATTCAAAAACTTCAGTTGAGGAGACACCAAGGATGTTTGTTGCCAGTAAGTGAACTTTCAACTTTTGTTGCCTTTTAAGGTCGAAAAGTTTTCCCGAAATTGAGTTTTTGAATGAGATAGATACCTTACTATAGCAAATGATATTTACAGTAGTATTAACTAGAATACAGTAATCTTTTTTCTGAAAAATGGAAAAATGGCAAGTAATATTATAAAGATCTGTTTTCAAAACTTTTCTGACATTCAAAGTAAACCGTGCAATATCGTATTTTGCCTGAAAATTCCTTGTGAAGTTCACACTGATAAAAGATTTATTTTCATTTGAAGGAATTTGATTATTTTGAATAACTCAGTCCGTTATTCTTTAAAAATGAAATCAAAAATCGTTTGGAATCCTACAATACCAACTTTCCGGCAATATAGGTTTTATCTGGAAATTCTCGATAAGTTGCTCATTTGAATTAATTTACAAATGAAATCCACGAAGCTTTCTGAGTTTCTTTATTTCGAATCTCAGTCATTGAACATCCCACTTTTCACTCCTCGAATCCAGTTCACTTTCACGTGTCTCATCAATTATCATGTGCTGCAAAAAGTCTCAGAAACCAACGATTGACTCTTCGAATAGTGTAATCTTGTTATCCTGATCCATCCTAAAGCTACAGTAATCGTATGGATGCTTCCTGAAAACATACTAATTCGAATAAGACGTTCCATTTTACGAATGATACTGAAAACTTCTCAAAATAGCCTTCTTCTTTCACCATAAATCATCGTATCAATCAAAATATTTTTCCACGAAAAGCTTCATCTCACCATTCCCTTCTTCTCATTTTCTCCGTCCCTCATGTCACCAAAATAGTTCGTTTTCTCTTCAATAATCATATTCTTATCATTAAGTCAAAAATGCAGATTAAATTGCAGTACTTAGTGAGTTTCATGACCTGTACGACCAAAATTTGATGGCTGCATAAACAGTTCTTCTAAGTCCTTGCCAAACAAAATAAAATCGGTCAAAAGTCGTCGGAAAGGCGATTAAAAAGATGATAACTTTGATAATAAGACTATCAAAATGTTACGGTATTCTAATAATCACCACGTGTTTTCCACATTTACCAGAATAAAATAAAAAGAAGAAGGAGAAGATATTAATCCTCTGAATCAAGAAGAGCTTTTTCGACGTCGCTATCGGACATTTTGTCAACGACACATCGTATTCTCCCGTCGACTTCTTCTCCGTTTTTCCCACCGATAACGAAATAGTATTCGGTATGAAGAGAGGTTTAGAAATCAACCTGGGTGGCGGGAAGGGGGCAAAACGAAAGGGTCAACCCCCTTCACCCAAAAAGAAGTGACGTCACGATGAGTACACCCAAAGCAAAGAAATCGTAATGACGTAGAAAAAAACCTTCCGGAGGTGCACAGTTGTCGTTCTGGGTACCCGATCAACTTGATCAAATGAAACTTTGACCCTGTTATTCACTCGTTTTTCCTCTTCACAAACACATCTTTTGCTGCTTTCAATTGGTCTATGATTTAGTTAGTTTTCAATTGTGCCAGTAGATTTTCAATGAGTTTTGAGTGTCTTTAAGAAAGATCTCGAGGAGCTTCTGGAATCTTGTTTATCTTTTGGAAAAGAAAGAGAAAATATAAAACTACATTAATCAGGCGCTTTTCCTTTTTTTTCAGAAGAAATTTAAATTTTTGAGTAATCTGAAGCTTCTTCTATTCAAGCAGGTCACTATCTCAGTTTTTCCAAAACTTCTTTCCAGTCAGTACCCTCATTTTATATTCTGAATCCCAACCTTCTTCACTCCTTCATTTTCTCATTTTCTCATTTTCCTATCCAATATTTGAGTCCTTGAAAAGAAATGTCCTCGTTCTTTTTTTTACCAAACACGTGCCTTCCCTTATTTCCGAAATACCAAAAAAACGAACAAATCGTACCGAGGCAATCTTTCCGAAAAGATCTTCCCCTACCTTTTTTCTCTCTTTTTCTCTCCATATCGGATCATTTTTTCTCCGTCAAAACCATTCGGACACAAATACTTTGTTTTTGAATTCGAAAGACGACCTTCTCTTTTTTTCTCTTCTACCGTACTAATCTTTGATGTTCGTCCGCGTTTCGATGGATGAAACACGTGCCGAAAAGAATCAAAAAGATAAAAAGAATAACATTTCAAGACCACCACCTACTCTTCTTTGCGACCCCCGCAAATAACATAATCTAGGTACACATTTCATCGTGATTCTCATGTGAACAATATCCATCAAATTACAGTAATCTTTTATTGCAATTCATGTTTATAATCAGGCAAACACACTCACCTACAGTAACCCGAAATTTTATTCAATTGAAAAATAAGCAAAACGAGTTGTTGATGCCATTCGACCCCATCCAGCAGAAAAAAGTGCGCTCTCGTGATTCGAAACGAGTCGAAATACTTTGCAGAAAAAAAACATAAAGTTCAATACTCTCATGGCCCTCACTGTTTCGTCTCTTTTTGTTTATAAGAATCGAAAAGACATTTCCTCAAATCATTTCTTCTTTTCCTTCGTCTTCTTCTAAAATAGCTTGATTGTCTAGACTTTTTTGTGATGTCACGATTAAAAACAACGAAAGAATATCAAAAAAGCATGTGATTCAGTTCGAAATTGCTGGCTGAAACTTTTTTAAAGACAAACTGAAAAATCATAAGTAGGAAAACTGATGCAACAATAATTCGCATATGTCGCAAGCCAGTTGGCTTTTCTGCATAGATTACAGTATATAAGGAAGTTTGAGAATATAAAAAACCAAAATATTTATGCTGCGTCCAAAGTAACTTTTTCGCGGAAAATCCGCGCGGAAAAAGTGTCCAAAGTAGCCATTTCTTTTCCGCGTTTTCCTCTGCGCCTTTAAGCTAATCGCGGCGAGACCAGCGCATTTTTTAGGAGGGAAAGTTAAATTTTCGAAATTATATATTCTTTTTGAATTCCCTCCAAAAAAGTGAGCTGGTCTCACCGCGATTACCTTAAAGGCGCAGAGGAAAACGCGGAAAAGAAATGGCTACTTTGGACACTTTTTCCGCGCGGATTTTCCGCGAAAAAGTTACTTTGGACGCAGCATTATAGACGATGCTTTTTATTGAAATCTGAAAAGAAATTTCTAGAAATCTTCTTATTCAGCAGTTTATAGAGTCATTGAATATCAGTTTCTTATCATTTCTTTTTCCTCGTAAAGATAAATCATAAAGATTTTATCTGGTAAATATATCCTTTTGCAAAATCAGAGATCGCTTCAGAATCTTCTTCCCGAATTTGGGGCCTCTCGCTCGCATCCAATTTGGGTTCAAACAGTGCTCAAATGTCTGCGTCTCTCACTCATCCACCCTTATCCTTCTGCATCTCTAACCTCTCCAGTCTTTTTCATCGGCGCCACGCCGATCGGTCGGCGGGCCGAGCACGTGCCCATTCTGCCCTTCTCACTGCTGGTCTGGCTGGTAACCTCCTATCGTCCACAGTCAGACGGTTTAAATAGCCCTCTTTTTCTTGCTTCGTTTTTCTTTTCTGACTTGTCACCACTTTTGAATATTCCTTGAATATGCATATTACGCACTTTTGTTTTCCACTTTTTCCTATTTCTCTCTCCGCGTCGTCTTCTCCTCTCTGAAAATAGCCATCGGCTCTTGTGCCCCTCCCAAGTTTCCGAAGATAGAAACTTGTTTACGCTCTCCTCTTCACATGAACATTTTCTTCTTGCGATTTGTTTCCATTTTTCAAAACACAACAAAAACCAACCAGTCTGCAATTTTCTTTTTATTTGATTGCAAATTTGATTTACGAATGACAACAATACACAACAAAACCTGATTCATACAGATATGAACACTGTTCAAATTAAAATTGGCGCCGTCTTGAGAGCCCGCAACGGCGCCCGACGGCCAAGCTTTTCCCTCAACTCTCTCATTCTTACACACTCTTTCTTCTGGCGCTGGCAGCTACTCGTTTTTTTCATTCCCATTTTTTCCCCATTTTCATTCTCACTGTTCGTCGTATTCACAGTTTGATTTTTTCGTTAAATGCATCGTCAAAAGTGCATTCTGTTGTTTCCAAAAGTACCATCAAAGTGTCTTTTTTCACGGCAAAAAAACTGATTTTTCTCGAAAACCTGTATTTGCCTTTCAACATCCAACACAATATCAAATAATTTCATTTTCAGGACTATTTGGTAGCCCAGTATCGACGTCCGTCATACCATTTGAAAAGGAAAGTAATAACAACAACCAGGAAAACACAAAAATGCCGCTCGACCCAATGGACTCGTTGTGGTAAGTCCCGATAACGCTACGAAAACATCACCATAACCCTTGAACGTTATTCTTGAATCTCGACGATTATAGTTCAGTGATTGACGAACACAAGATTAGCTCAAGATGCTGAAAATAGCGGCATGTTGGTTATTGACTAGCTTTCCTCTCGAGAGAGATCGAGAATAGCGCATGAGTTGTAAACAGCGTGAAACACATGACGCCGAGTGAGGACCAGCTCCTGCAAAGAAAAAGAACCGAAAGTGCAGAGAAACGGGTGGAAAAAATATTCAGGAGAGTCTTCTAGAACGCGAGAAAAAATTTCACTAGCATTACAAAAAGTAACCATGTTTTTTGTGTGAGTATCATGAAGATGGGGATTTAGAGTGTGAGCTCCATTGATACTTTTTAACTGAAATTTTTTGGAAGGTGGAGCTAATATTATCGTTTTCATAGTTGAACGTTATTCTATTAGAATGAATTGATCTTATTAACAGAAATTGATAATTGCGAAACAAATACGAATGATTGTATAGAAGCTGAGAGTAGGAGGATTGATTGTTTATGTTGACGGATCATTTTCTTTGAGCAAAATACCAGAGATCAAAATGATCGAAAACAGTTTGAAATTCTCCACTTTTATTGGGAGCCATGTAACTGTAAACATGTGAAACACCTGACCTTTCTCCCTAGTTTTCTGTATCTCTTTGCCCCCTGCTGCCTGACAACTCATCACCGCTCCCACAACGGACCGAAGACCGCCAGTATGGGCACTGGCATGTTTACGCCTAGGAGGGTCTCGGGGCGCGCGACGCCGGAGATGCATGTGCAAATTCACGTGGTCACATGTTTATGTCTCTCAGCTTCTTTTCTCTCGCCTTAAAAACAAGTCGGTTACGATAGGCAGAGTGTGCACTATTTCGCGCTGAGACGCAGAGATGACGGAGAACGGGCCGGGTATAAATAGGTCTGTGGGTGGGTCCCAATTCAAAGTATTCCTTACTGCCGACTACTACCAGCACACGAATCTATATTTCAGGATGTCAAAGGCTCCACAAGTAAGTGATCTTGTCGTTCAACCAAATGTCACCTTCAAAGCGGTGACTGGTGGTTCAGCTCACTCCACCAGTTCCAGCATTCCCATTGCTGGAGCTGATGACTCTGTAAGTAGTTTGAACGATCTGACTAGAGCAGAATAAAATTCCAGTTGATCACTAAATCGTCCATTTTCAGATTCGCCCAGATTTCGACACTGACTGTCTCTGGAAGCCACCAACTCGCTCGGGACGTGTCCAGAAAGAGAGAACCATTTCAATGGATTCAACTGACTCAGAAATTGGAGCTCTTGGAGGTCGCAAATTCTCTACACAGGAAGGCTCGAGGTTGGGGTATTTGCTTTTTTGTCTCCCATTTTTAACACGATAATAATTCTTTCAGTCCGGCTCCAACATCACCAATCGAGGCCCAACCACGTGCTCGCCGCATGTCCATTTCGGAGATGTTGTTCGGTTCGTCGCCAAAGAGCTTCTCGTGGGGAATGGACTCGTCCAACAGCGGAGCCACCAACACTACTACTACTACCACTGCTGGAGGCGCTGACATTGGCGAGAGAAAGATGTCAATCACTGATGTAAGGGTTACTGTATGGAAAATAGTTAGTGAGGCAATAACAGCCATATATTTGTAATAATAGTGTGAAGATCATTACTGATAAGAGAAAATAGAATGACAAAGATCATAAATATTGTTGTTACAGGATCCACGCTTCAAAGACTTCATGAAGCATCAGAGCAAGATCATTGGTGACGATGGAATTTCGGCTGCCGGCTTCAAGAGAAGCAACTACATGAAGGATTAAATCTTCTCTTCAATCGATCTTCAGGCCGTTACCTCAAAACAAATGAGAGCGTCCAATTCAGGATGTAATAATTTATGTTGATTTTCTCGTTCCATTCTAAATTTTGATCATATTCTTTTCCTCTATACCATTTTTTTTCTGCATCCTCATCGGTTGTAGAATCTCTGATTATCAGTTTTTCTTTGATTTTTTGTTTTGTTACCTCTCTAGAACTTTTCGTTCTCTCTGTAAATATGCCTACTTGGCCCAAGTCGTGCAGTTCTCTTGGATCTGCAATCGTTGTCAACTAGAGTAGCTCACGCTTTTCCCATACTGGTTAACCCAAAACCATGGATTGTACATATAATTGCCCACACTCAAAAACAGTTTTCTTTTTTTTGCTCCCGTCTAAAAACAAATCCCGATTTCAACCCGTGTAGTACGAACGCTACCCATGCTTCCTCTGTCTACCACTTTTCCTCTCCTGTTGTTCTATAGTATAATGATATGGCATGTAAATAAAATAAAATTACAAACGGGAATTCACTTTATTTTTGGAGATCAGCAATTAAAATCGATCGATTTGAAGCAAAAAGGCAGGATTGAAAGCTCGGGAAGGATGAATTCATCAAGAAGTCGCGGCTGGTTGAAGGATGAGATCGTACTCGTATACAATATTTACATCATTAAATCTGAAAATAGAAACAGATTATTTGATAATCAAAACACAATACGCCATCTATTTTTAAGAAATTCCTATTTTTGACAAATTATTTGTTGTTGGAAATAGACGACGCCTACGGGAAAAACGGACGAAACGAAAAACAAGAAGTGAACAGAAAACACTGATTAAAAAGGAAATCGGAACTCTTGTTTTTCAAGAAAAAGATATTAAAATGATATGGGAAAAGGAGGAATTCTGAAGCAGAAAATTTCTATTAACACAATAATTTGTTTGTTGTTTTTTCTGACCGGAAATAGAAAGAATCATGATAAGGAAGAAGAAGAAAACAACCAAACAAAAAGTTTTCGACCTCGTTTTTTCTTGTTTTCATTCGTTTTTTTTTCTGAATGAAAGCAGACAATTCTGGAAAATTGATCAAAGATTACGAAGCTTGTTTTGGATTGAATTAGGAATTGTGAATTTCAGGCTTTCGAAATTGGGAAGAAAAAAAGAAAAAGAACTCGCGAAGCGAAGAGTGAGTAGAATTTGAATTCAGTGTAATGCGACTGTAGCTTCTGTTTCATATTCAGTAATTCAATCGAAAGTTCAAGTTTGATGGTTTTTGTTTGAGGAACGGATAGTTATAGGAATAGTTTATTTTGTAACTATTTATTTTTTCAGAAATTACTGTATTTTTGAACTACCTAAACCAAATATGATAGCTACGTGATCAATTCCAAAGTGACCTGACTAAAGACTGTTCGACGAATGAAAACAGAATTCTTTTTTAATTTGAGATGATCGAAAACCTTATTTTTCTGATTTATCGCACGTTTCTTTCAATAATGGATTAGTCAAGAAATGTGAGGGGTTTTCTATAACAAAGTACCATTTCATTTTAATAGAAAATTCTCTAGTTGGTACGAAGCTCTTCTTTCAGGAACAAAAGAAACAACTCACCTAGTTCTAATATTTTCTTATTTCAATTTCAAAATAGACTCCTTTTTGCTGCTCGAAGAAGTCCTGTACATACACAACAAGTCATTCCAGTTGCAGTTAACATACACGTCATTTCATCTGTTTCGAAATCAGAACAATCCATCAAATCTACATGATCGCATTGACCTGAAAACAAAAAAGACTGTGATGACTGAAAGAATAGAAAACGAGTTACCTGATTCAACTACAACATTTCCAATATGTCGACGTGCTCGTGCTTTTCCAAGAAATCGAACATTTCGTTTTTTGGAATGAAAAGAAGTCTTTGGTTCTTCGATAATAACTTCTGGATTTTTTGGAATTTCTGGATTTCGATGTTTAATTTCTCGGTGTGAAGAAGGATGGGATCTGAAAGGAAAACAGATGAGAATGGTTTGTAAACATGGTCTCTAGATGGTTTTCGGTGTGTCTAATGATTCATTTTGTCGTGTTTTATTCATGTCTGAGGAGAGATGTTTTCAATGTTTGTAATGAGAGATGCAGATTATTAAAATCTATAAGTGGATCCCTGAGTCACAATTCGTATTTTTCAATGAGTTCAATGATTGAGGTTTCAGATACCCAACGGTAGTGTTCCTATCGCAGCTTATCAATATCAACATTCGCCTCTCAAATAAAAAAAGCTTACGGTATTGAGGAGTGCCTGACAATATCTCTGAGAGTTCGTATAGTATCTGCCCGTCCTTGAACCAACATTGTTCCTATGGCATCAGCAAATGCACACGTGGTGAGCACAATAAGGAGACGTCTCATAATTTTTCTTTCTGAAATCAATCTATGAGCAGTTGATACGAAAGTGAACAAAAAAACAAGTGAAGATGCAGAAGAAGAAGAAGAAGCCGAATCTGGATTTGTGATGAAGAAGGAGGAGAGAACGGTTGAACCTGAACTAAGTGAGACGGATCGAAAGAGCACGCAAGTTGTGGAGAGAGGGGCTCCACGCTTTTCCGGAGAAGAGCACAGTCTCGGAGACAGCAAACTCGATGATGATGCGGAGTGATGTGATGCTCAGAAACCTCTCCCTTCTTGCACAGGAACAACTATTCCCGCAAAAGAAGAAAATTAGTCAGCTGATGATTTGTTGTCAAGAACAGAAAAAACTCGGAATATGGGCATCGCGCCAACGCAAATATGGGAAATGGACAATACAGGTGGTGGTGGGAGAGAGTGCTTCATCTTGCCTTATTCGGCAAGTTTTTTGTTGAAGGGTCTAGTGGCGATTAGACGGATTGACCATCACGTGAAACGGAGAAAAGCAATGATCTGATACTTTTTGTGAGAGATCCGTTGCCAATCAGGAGCAAGGAGGAATGATTGGAGAGACTGAAAGAGTGAAGGGTAAACAGAACTATTCCTAAGCAAAACTATATAGAACATACTACTAGATTTCGTATGGCTAATCATTAGAACTGAAACATCAGTGCAGAGAGATATAGATAAATAAATATCCTGATTTGGTGAGAATTCGTGATAACATGTGAAACTCTTGAAAAGCCCAGCATTTTTTGAATAACAATGTTTCTAACAGTATTGGGTATAACGATCTTGTTGGCTTTTTCTCATGGAATGACTCTTAGATTTAGTAGAACGGAACTGAACTGAAACCTTAATAAACCCTAACAATTAAATAAAACATCAGTCAAAACTCCAAAAGGATCTCTAAAATACTTTTTCTCATAGAAATATATGATCAACAAGTGTAAAACTTGTACAAATAACACCTGACACTAACTAATATAAGACGAGAAGTATTGATAAGAATATACAAATAAAAACAACGGAAAAGTTTGTCAATGAACATTGAATTCGAGGAAAAAGTACAGAACCAGAATCTTGTTTTCATGAGTTGAAACACCTACGCAGCACAGTTCCCAATTTCAAAATGGGAATCTTCATGGACCAAAAATTCAGAAATAGAACCAACTGGAACATGCTCTTCTCTCAGTTTTCTAAAGTTCAAACACAAATAAATGAAATCTTAAACAAACAAAACCTAAACTAGTTTCTCCTTTAATCTTTTTCTACCAGTAACTATATCTTTTTTCTTTTCCGTAAACTATACATGCTCTCTTCCGTACATGGCTCCTCGGATAAGACCAACAGAGAGAGAGAGATCGGAAAAGGAAATATTTGTTTTTCGGAAAAGGCCACTTCTTTTAAGGAAGAGATTACTTATCTGACATAATTTTGTCAGGTCACTACAGTATGCTGTGGGATCTACAGTGATCCAAATGATCAAGAGAGTCCGTTCGAAGGAAAACGAGCCGACTATACCGTTTCCGTAAATTTCCAACTCAATTTATACCCATCTCCACCGGTTTCAGTCCTCCTGAGTCTTCTTTTCACTGGATTCTCTTCATTTTCTACACTATTTTTTCGAATGGTTTACGTGAAGAGGCGGAGTCGTTCAGAAACACGGAAAACCGAACCGAAACGTGATGATACTGAACAGGAGCACATACATAAACACACAAAGAGCAGGCATGGCGCTTCCGCGAAACAAATTCGAAGAAGCATAATGAAAACGGAAGAGAGAGAGAGGACGATCAGGTGGGGCAAACTCGACATAAAAACGTGTTGATCATGCAGATTTAAATAAGAAAAAAACTTGAATTGACAGGGAGAAAATTTTCATGGATCAAAGAGAATTGATTTGCTGGAAGATATATTCTCACACTGCAAATATTTTTAATTCAAGAAACAAAAAGAGTGTTACAGATCATGTTCTGAGAATATTTGTAAGTTGCAACGGATTTCTTGGGAAACATGCGAAGTGAGAAGTTCGGAACTGATTAGGGAGCAGAACTGTATCAATACAAATAAACCTAGTTCTTCCACTTTGATAGAAATGAACATGTCTGAATTTTTAAGAAGTTATAGCATCAGACGGGGCGGTAAGTGTCTGCAAAAGTGAGTACGATATATGTGTAAGTTTCTAAAGATTTCAGGAGAACGATATTTCGAAGAAAGTTCAGATTTGAGTAGATCCAGACAGGATGTATAATTATGTTTTGACTGAAGCATAACTCTGGAATTTTCAAGCGAAATATAATTGAAACTATAGTATGTTTCCGAATTGTTTCGTTGCTCCGCACGGTACTTGCTCAATATGGACAAACCTCGGCCATAATTTGTGATTTGTATCTGCGAATGGTCAGAGCACATTTCGGGAACAAATCCCTCTTCTACTCTGCTGAAAAATCTGGAAAAATCTTGAAACTATCAGGAGAGGGACTTATTCGCTTATTTTTAAAAGTTGAGCTCTCGAAGTTTTTTGAACGATTTTCAAAGAAAAATGCTGTTTGAAAACGCTCATTCTTAAACTTTTTTGTATTCAATGATACGTTTTGTTCTTTTTCTTTTTGTCTGTCATCCTTTTACTAATTCCATTCCTGTTGTTTTTATGTTTTCTGATCACTGTCCAAATGCTCTCTACAGTAACATTTTGAGATTAGTTTGGAGATTTAAGCACAAAGAAACCAATTTCAAGATTTTATCTGAAGTTTTGAATTTTATTATTATTATTGTGTTGCAACAATGTTCTTTTGAATTGTATTATTTTTCGAAAGCAAAAAAAGTTTACACTTGAAATAATATTCTACCATACTTCCTAACGATTAATTCGATTCTACTCTCTATTAATTTCTTTCTCATAAAGTTCCCAGTAAGATCCAAAATGACGTTCTCTTATTTGTTCAACCGAAATCATCATTCTCTCTTCAGTTAGCAAACAATCACTTTTCTCTTGTTTCCGGACACTCAACTACCATTAAGCAATCTTCCCAGAAGGAGGACATCCCTGATGAATTTTACACGTTTTACACGGAAAAGAGCCGATGATCAAGAAGATATGCGAAAGCTCAGTGAGCAGAGACTTCTTTCCGAAAGAGTCTCTTCGCAGTCACCGAAACAGAAAACCGTACTACTCGACACAATATCGAGTTTCTTGTTCATCTTTCTTTCGTTAATTGCTTCACCAGTAAACATCCAATTTTGTATTTGATCACGCACCTTCAGTTTTCACTCTTCATTAACCCCGAATTGACCTCCTACAAAATGTACAAAATGCTTCTGCTTTTTCTGATGTTTCTATGTATTCCAAAGTCGATATTAGCATCTGTTTCATCTGGATCTTGTCAAGATAAATCTCCATATTGTAATCCAAATGATTGTAAAGTTCGGCCTGGATACGCAATGGTGTACTGTAGAAAAACTTGTGGGAATTGCGTTGGTGAGTTAGTTTTTTTTTTGAAATAAACAAAGACATTTTGGTTGGATTTAAACTATTTTCAGACTTCTGCGAAGACTCAAAATTCATAACATGCAGCTCTGAAAGGAAAAAAGATTGTGATGAGATGCTCTCAGATTACTGTCCGAAACTTTGTGGAAAATGTTATTCCAAATCAAAACCAGATGCAAAAAGAATAAGTTAGTGAGCTGGCTGTAATCAGAGTAGCCCTGTTTTAACTTCCAGAAACCATTCCAGTCACTCAATTCTTTAAAAACCCAGCCACTAGCACAACGACTACAACAACACGAAGTCCTTCGGTAAAAGCTTCAACAATATCTCCAAAAAACAGTCTGAGATTTCAGATCCGATTAAAACAACCTAGAATGTTGCCAAATGGAACATTCATCAATCCACCATTACCAAAATATGAAAAACTTGATGACACAACATTCACAATTCCCGAACATCCAACAGTCATAGACTATCCGATTGCTCATATGGAGGAGTTGATTCCCGAGCCACAGAGAATCTGGCCAGAACCCGAACCTGTTAGGATTCAACCTATTAATGTTTACAGTCCGTACGCATTTGTTCCATTACAGCAACACTCTCCAAATCAATAGTGAGTACTTTACCTCTTACAGATATGAAAATATCAATTCCAGTTCACCGTGGTCTCAGTCTCTCGGTCTCACTTCTTCTCTCGATACTTCTCGTCGAGCCCCTCAGAACTACTACTCATCATACTCCCAATACCCTCAATATCCTGATGAGAAAATGAATTCGATTGCTCCATCGAGTCCTCCTGCAACACCTTTCGAGAACCCGATGCAACTAGTTGAGCCGTTCCTAGCACCAGGACAACCAGATCTCAGTCCAAAGTCTATGTCTTCTTTAATTAATCTTCTTGGTTGTAAAGACAAAGATGATATGATTTGTAAGCACGTGACAGCTGATACATGTCTCTCTCGACCTGGTTATTATCTGAAACTGTGTCCGGTTACGTGCAAAAATTGCAGCGGTAAGCGATTATCTCAGTATTTATTGCAATTATTTTGTTCTCAGGTTATCAATGTATCGATTCAATTAAGATAGATTGTGCAGAAGTGAAGGCTCAAGGAGCATGCAAGCTGTCAGTCGCCAGTGAATATTGTCCAAGAACTTGTGAATACTGTAATCCTCCGAGTGATTTGGCACAGACTATGTCTGATTGTAAAGATGAGTTGGATACGTGTGAACAGTTGGCTGAAAGTGGAGCTTGCCAACATGATTTCAGGTAATTCATAAAATAAAAATGCTAAAAATGGCTTCTGAAATTGTCTCAAGCTGCGCCATAGCCGCAGATGATTATGAAGACTGAAAAAATGAAAAATTATCTTTTTCCATAGATTAATTATCCAATTTTCAGTAAATCCGCTCTCCGTCTGTACTGTGCAAAAAGTTGTGGATTCTGCAAGATTCCTCAATTCTATTTTTCTGATTCTCCTCTCATGGCTTCAGTGGTCTCTACACGAAAACTGATGAAGAATTCAATGAATCGAAGAGATCGATTCTTGGGATAACTCAGCGACAAGAAATTCCTTTTTCAAAATATAGATCTCTTTATAACTTATTGTATTAATTTCTACATTTTCAAATAAAAAATACAAAATACAAAATTGAAAAAAAAACCAAAGAAAAAATGACATAGAATATTGAAACTAACCGGGTTGGGAATGTTGACGGGACTGCTTATATCAAATGAATCACATGAAAAATGAGAAAGGGAATAAATGAAGAAAATAATAGTCATGGGGTACAAATAATAGAGCGAAAAGTAGAAAAATATGTGTGCAAAATATACAGATCAATTAGGATGAATTGAGATTTCACTTATCCGATTTTCGCTGGAAATCGAAAATTCCTTTTCCGAAGAGAGCACGTCGAAAATGATCAGCCACGGAGAGGGATGTATCTGCAAAAAGAGAAGAACTGAGATCAATGTTCATTTGATCAGATTCTTTTTTTTTCATATGATAACCGTTTCTCTTTTTCATAAACTGGTTGTCAAGGGCACCCTTTCGATTGTTTCACTGATCTTTTGACAGATATCAATTCTCTCTTTTCTCATCATTCTCTTTTTTCGAAAACTAACCAGAACAACGATTATTGACAATTATTGTTTGAGGAACTGGTGGGTTCGGAGGAGTTGGAGAAACCGAATGAACGGAAAGTGAGGACACAGAAGTGTGAGTATTGAATGATGGACGACGTCGCAGGGGAGAGTTTCGAGATTCATCCGAGTTCACTTTACACTTTTTCGGCCATTTCCCAGATAAAGATCTTCTGAAATGAGCAGCAACTTCTTCTTGGGTCGACGAAGCGGATGAAGAGACAGATGACATCGAACGACGAACTGATGTATGAGACTTCGGAATGTGATGATCAATAATCACAGATGGTCTGAATGGAACAAATGATGAAGAGGTTGGAGAATCCAGTGATGCTGGTTTGAATGTCAGATCAAGAGGCTGAAAAAGAGAGAATATCTCAACTGAGTGATCAATGGATACTTACACTTTCTTCTGTTGTTGCTATGCTAATACGATCTGATTCTTCGGATGTTGTTGTTTGATCCAGCTTCTCTTCCTCTTCTTCGTCATTTAATGAAACCAAATTGGTAGTGTCCGTGAGACCAACGACGTCAATATCTGGGTCTTCTGGAGTCTGAAATAAAAATTGTTTATTGGTGAAAATTCTTTAAGGAACAAGTGTTACCTGAACAGCTGCTGTCATATTATGAAGTGAGAGAAGTTGTGCTGCACTATGTGGATGGAATGTTGTAGTTGGAGTATATGCAGGTGGCGGGGCTTGAAGATAAGTCGCTGCCAGAGAATAGATATCATGCATCTGATGACTGGAGAAGGAAGAAGACGGCGTCACAAAATTGGTAATCGGAGATGGAAGCATTCGGGAACTTGACGAGTCTATCGACCGTGACATGTCGGCACTGAAAATGGAGTAAAATGAGGAAAGAAAACAAGCGGAGATGGGGGTTAGAAGTAGTCGTCACGCCATCCAAATTATAGGGTTAGACAAAAGAACAAGAGCTCTCTATGGGAGCAACGAAATAACGAAGCGCCGATTTTATAGAGCCCTTTTTTTACTTCAGTGCGTGACACTTTTCGGTTTATAATTCGAATTTTTATGGGTTATCTGGTTTCATGAAATTTGTGTGGATTCAGAATTCGTGAAGAAAAGAGAAAAGAGAGAGGATTCATCTAGAAATGGGAAGCTATAGGTAGACACGCTAAAACTACAGTAGAAATGAGATCATGAACGAACGGTATATTATCAAAGCTGGCTAAACTTAGATTCGTAGACACACGAGCATAAAGTTTATAGAATCCAGAATATGGGCACTCAGAGTGAAATCGAAAAAATAAATATTTCAGGTAGAAGATGAAACCTCATATTCCCAGAATAAGAAGAAAGATCATAAAAGGAATTTCAAAAAGTGAATAGATTTGGCGAACAGGTAGAATGGTATCTAGGTACGTCAGAACTCAAGATTGAAACTGAATGTCTCCCACGTATCACTATCATCTTTTATATTGCCCAATTTTGGAATGCAACTCTTCTTTTTTCTTCTTCATATCCGTTTCCCTTGACGATTTTTGGGTGTTGATCATGTACAGTAATCCTTATCAATTTAGAGAATATGATGGTTTCTATGTCGGACTAGAATACTTATCATAAATCAATCACTCTAACGACTTTTCATCTTTAGGGACAAAAAAAACCTATTCGAATGGGTTGGGGATGAAGAAAAGAAGAAAAAGGAGAAGACGAAGATGATTCTTTTTCTCTTGGAGAATTTGTTTGGAATCATTCGAAAAATTCAACGCAATCAACCGGTCTTTGAAGAAAAAAAGAAAAAAACGAGCTGATAGAGAATTGAATGGAATGGAATTCCTTGGTTATCATCCAAGATATTTCCAAGAGAAAACGGAGAATGATTCTGGAAAAAAGAAAGGACAAAGTATATGTAGAGGAGATGTTTATGTATATCTAGATTTGGTTGTCCAAAAAATTCATCCAAAAAGTGAAACATAGAGAATGATTGGATAAAAGATGAAGGAGAATACGAATCTACGAAAAAGAAAGAAGAAGAGAAGTGATAAGAAAAAGAACACGTGATGATGGAAAAGAAGGAATTTATAGTCCGAAGAAGGAGAAGAATCAGGTTCGAATCTCTTTTTTTGAGGCGATTCATTCAAAAAGTTAGATGGAATGAGTGACGATAAACAGTTTTCTGCCATTGATAACGAAGGGACATCAAAACAAAAGGTCTCGTTGAAAAAAGAGAAAATACGAACGACGACTACAGAAGAAGAAGTCGTTGACGTCGTCATCGAAGGCCGAAGGCAAGTTGACCAATTAGTCGCATCCGCTCGGAAAAGGCGGGGAAAAAGATAAATAAATCGATCTGAAACTAGAAACGAAGAAGAAAAAGAAAGAATATGAATATGAAGAAGAAAGAAAGAAGGAAAAGGGAAAGAAGAAGAAGGCGCGGAGAAACAGAAATTCGGAAAATTCGAAAAATGATAGTCTTCTTCTCATATATGTCTGCCTTTTCCATCCATACAGACTGTCTGTTTCTTCTATATGTTGCGCCCCGCGCGGGAACGAGAAACAAGACGCAGGAAGACAAAACATGGACAAACAGAAGAGAGAGAAAGAAGAAGAAAGTTCTTCTTGGGACACGTACCATTTTATCATCGGTGTTTCCGCCTCCCAACATGGATTCTTCCACGATATATCCAATGGAGCCACAGTTGTCGCGTTGCACAGGAACATTTTTTGAGTGAATGACTGATCAGATGGGCAAAAAAAGCGAGGGAGGGGACAAGCGGACCCCGGGATAGTGGAGGAGGGCGATTTTCAAATTCTTTGCATTCTTGACGCTCTCCGCGATCGCTATGTTATTTGCACGTTTTGAGAGTGAGACAAAGACAGCGAGAGAAATGGATCGGGTGGTTTGGAACCGAAAAGAAGAGAAATGAGAGCACAAATCTTGGTAGTGAGCACAATCAAATAGTACGGAAGCAGTTAGTTTTGTTGGTTTTCCATTGGGAACTCCTCTTTTTCTCGCTTTGTACAATACAAAGTTTTCTGGTAAAGAAAAGAATGAGACACCATTCAAACAGACTTTCACAGCATACTCAAATGGACATTAAAGATTGGAAAATAATGGAAAAAAAGTTTAGAAAAGAGACAAATTTGTTCAAAACTATAGTTAGGAAATACAAACTATGAGTATAGCAGTGCGAGGAAGGAATCCCATGTAATTTCAGATCTAATCAAGAAAGGAAGCGATTGAAACTGGATTTGATTGCACTCACTCTTGCAGTATTCTGGTGAAGGAAACTTGATGAAGGATGGACTTTCAATTCAGATCGAGACATAAAATATTCCGCCATGAATAACCGAATTCTAGATTCGAGTGACCAAGAGAACCTAACTTCTCGGCTTTGTGTGATGATCTCACGCTACAGATTTTAAATGTATTTCATTTCAATTTTCCAAAACATGAATTTTAGAGCTCAGAAATCCAGGTCAAAGCCTACATTGAGATACAACGAATATCAGGAGGAGAACAGAACAAGTTCAACAACAGGATTTCAAGAGGATATTTGAGAGTTCAGACAGTCTTCATAAAGATGGCGACGACTTAGAAAAGATGTTCAGCAACTTACTCTGAACAAAAATCTAATTTCAAGAATCATCCAAATGTAGGCGTTTCCGGTATTTCAGAACCTGAATTTAAACATTCAACCTTTCTGAAAATACACCTGTTTCCACTACAGAATGCAATCCATTGACGCAAATCTTGAACACGAATTCCTGAATTCTTCAAATTTACTCGAATTCATGCGTAGATCATCTGAATCAGTTGTCTCGAAACATTTCAAGTATTTCAGATGTTTTTATAATCACATCATCGCTATTTATTTTCATGTTTTTTCATCTGTTTTTTCAACGGAAAACATATTTCAATTGATTGCGAATCACAAGAATTTCATATTGTTTAGCTGACATTTTCAAAGTGATAAAACATTTTTCCTCTCGAAAAAATCCGTTATCGCGTCCCCTGGTCTATCAGTGTAATTTTCCCATCAAGAAGAAATCAAACATCGTTTATTTTCGTCCACAACCAGGTGTCCGCGAACTAAAAGAATGTGTCAATTGAGAAATAACTCCTGCTCCGGAAGCGGTTTATCGAAATGTTCCAACACGTATTCAGCCAAAATATAGTAGATTAATTGAACGAATAGATTACCAGAGTATTGGCACATTAGAAGAAATGCGAGTGGATTCATTTGAAAAAAAGGAATATTTCAGAGAAGAACAGAAAGGGAAAACTGTCTGAGAAGAGAACAAATCGTTTTCAATTCCTTGACGATCTAGGCCATTTTGAGAAATAGAATTCAAATCGGAGAGAAATTAGAGAAAGACTGGTCGAAGAGGTTAATGGATGGAGGGAAGAAAGAAAAAGAAGAAGAATAGGACGTACCTGAAGTCAAAACTGTTCGTTGAAACGGAAACTGACGATTCGAACGACGTCTCCGAAGTGTTTCCACGTGCCCCGCTTCGACTGTGAAGCCATCTGAAAATGTATTCGAGTCTTTTGAATGTTCCATATTTAAAAATAGTTTCTATCTCCCAATCTCTATCTCTCTCATTTTAATCATTTTTCCCATTTTATTTATGTTGCAAAACATGCTAGATTGAGTGATGAGTGAGCACTAAAAATGATGGCAGAGTGCCAACTGTTGCTATCTTCATTGATGTTACAAACTTAATCTTATTATAAAAAATGGAAATTTCGAATTTGAGGAACACTTGATAGTTTTTGGAGGGCGGCAATGGCGAAAAGGAAATTGAAAGTTACAGTATTCTAGGTTCTAAACCATATCACTCGTTTTGTTGTTTTCCCCCAGATAAAACGTTTCCGAACTGATTGTTAGTATATCAGAATTCACAAAAATTACTCTTTCCTCAAGTAATGGTTTTGAAGGGTTTTTGATACTTTTCTTTATGATAGTCATCCCATTAAAAACTAGATTTTTTATTATTTTCTCAATAATTGGGAAATCTCTGAAATCCGGGTAATTTTCAGAATTCTGATGTAATTTAGCACGTGTTTCTCTGTGTCTCCTACTCTTATCATTCACATATACATTCCATTCCGCCCATCTGATTCATAATGTTGTCATTTTAAATACTTTTCTCCAAACAATGAGAATCTAACCAGGAAACGATACCAAAAAGTAACGAACCTCCACATTTGAAGATGTCGATGATCAACCATTTCTGGGACAACATCATTTTCAGTATGCGATGTCATTTCAGAAGTAAAACGAGTCTCGTTTCAAACGACGAAAACGATGGGAAAAAATATTTGGTATGCGGTTGTTATCAGTCTAATAACCCGCGGGTCGTAGGACGTTGTGCCTGATAAATCGACCCGTTATCGTTTAATTTTCTAGAGAAAAGAGAATTAAACAAGACTCCTTCAGTTTAATATTGTTCGCCCCCTTCTTCGGGGAGCCAGCGTGACGTCATCGCCGTACGATCTTTGGAAATTGAAATAAACATGCAATACGGTTTATTCAAAGTTCATCATTATGTTCATTTCTATCACAAAGCAATCATTCTCACAGTGAAAAAAGAAACAACGGTCAGTACCCGACGTATATCTTCAATCGGTAGTCGAAAAGAGTTGGTAAAATCAAAGATAAAAGTGAATGGCAAAGGAAGAGGACTATATCCATATTGTACACTGTCTGAATTTATATATCGAATTGTTTAGTGGTGTATTTCCGAGACGTTACTCAATTCGTTCATTCTGAAAACTTGATTATTACGTTTCAAACATAGGATACTTACGAATGTCCGAATTTTAGATGAATGAAAACGAAAACAACTCCAAGTACGATTGCGAGACATCCTACAACAAGATAAGCAATTCCAAGGAATGAATTCTTTCCTCCTGCCCAACTTGTTGTTGAAATCACAAAGTATTTTTTGCCACCGAAAGATTGCACGGGGTAGTCTGAAAAATTGAAACTTAATAAGATGTTTCGAATATTCAGCTAATCTTATCACTTCAGTTCAGGAAAAAAATGCACAACTATTCATAAATCGTTCTTATTTGTATTATCCGGAAAATTTATTTTCAAAGTTGAAGATTTTGAGAGCTTTTTTCACTTTTCTAGCTCACTCACTATTTTCAACAGTCAAGACATATGTTCCTTTTGGTAATCCATTTGAAAATGCTGCATTCGAACTTCTTTCCACAATTCTCCAAAGCTTTTTAAAGTATGGAAGCGCAGCTGTACGCATCCAGACAATGAAGTCGACGTTCTCGAATCCTCCCATTTCACACGGACTTTTCTTCCAGTTTGGCGGCTTCGCAGTTTCCTGTAAAACGGTCATTTTTCCTAATATTCATCTCGTTTGTTTCTGCCTAATCCCTCTTTTTCTATCCTCATTCGCGTGCCTTCTTTTGTATCTGTGGATACCACACAATGACATACGTCCCAGCAGCTGTTGCCTATTGCGCACCGTGACCCCGATGACGTCACAACAGACAGTGCTCGGGTAACCCATTCCGTACCTTGAATGCTTCACACAAATTGCTTCCTTGTGGGAAGGCGGGATTCTTGAATTTGCGGTCTTTGTCCACATTCCAAATGACGCCTTGTGTTGTGACTGGCACTGGAATAGGGAATCCACCGACGGGTTGGTAAGAGAGTTGGAAAGTATCTGAATAAGAAACAATTATACGCGTATACGTTCATCGATCGCACTCTGGCAAGAGCCATCTGCTACAGAGCACACACTGTTTGTCGCCACACATGCAGCGGCCTAGGGAGTTTCTCAGATTGAAAGGTTATTATGGATTAGAATGCACGACCTATGAGAATATAATAATACTTACCATTGAAAATAGAATTAGCAATGGCCCCGCATGGAGCAATTGGTTTCCTCGTTTCAGGATCGTAATCAAATGGAGCACAGTCTTTCACATTCTGGAAAATACGAATGTTTCGAAAAGCTGATGAAACGTATATTTGAAACCGTTAAATCTCCCAAATATTGTTGATCGTTCCTACTTTTAACATAACGACGATGATTTTGATAGTAGTTTTCGAGATTATAGTACAAGTAGACATCTCCGTCAAACGAGTTTGGTAGATTTATTTGTAGTTGACATGGCGATGGTGAGCAGCTAGTATATTCTATGGGATATTCAGAAACCGAATCGGAAGCAATGAATAGAAAAACTCCAATGGGTAGGAAGATGGCTCCGATGACGAAAACAGTTGGAATAACTGTTGTTGCGGTTAAGATTGGTTGCCACGCGGGGAGTTTTTGTTGTCGGAGAGCACTGGCTGCAAATTAATCATTTTTATAATTTAAAAAAAAACTTATCATTAGTATATGTCAGTGAACTATGTATTAAATGCTACCTTTCGGTCGATTTTTGAGCACCTTTGTATCATTTTGCACCCCGTCTGAAGCACTTCCACTTAGCTGCGTTGACGTCGGAACAGCATCTCTCGGGGGCATTCTGAACCAATTCATTACTTTCGAAATCATCAAAAATATTCTATGAAAAATTTTAAAATGAAAAAGGTTTTGAAATGACAAATGAAAGCAGTTTGTTCGCAAACAACTGACTTTATGCGTCATGCAGGGCCTAGTGTCTCTTCATCTCTGCGTCTTTCGCATTTGCCGAATCGATACAACGCTTTCAAACGTTTCATCGGCCTTTTGAACCTGACTCATATAATAACGGAAAGGATTTTCATTCGAGATCTTTATGTTTAAAATTGGGACATTTAAAATGCTGGATATACAGACGGAAAACACAATTAACTTTGAGTCAACATGTAAAATACAACAGAAATCTTGTGCGACGAGTCGCAGGCGAGTATCTGGTTTGGGTTTGAAGTGAATTTAATTAAAATGAGGCAGTGATGAAATTAATTCGTCGCCTATACGAATGAATATTATTTTTTTGGTGAAATTGAGAAAGTATTATTGTAGATTGTTTGAGGTGGACTAGGCACTCATTGTTGTGGTTGTCCTGGTGCTCCTGGCTTTTGTCCTGGAACTGGAGCTCCCTTCTTGTTCATCAAGTAACGATGGATGTGTGGGATGACTCCTGTAAATTTCAATTTAGTTATTCATTGCACATCGTTAGAATTGAACATACCTCCTCCGGCGATGGTTGCCTTGATGAGAGTGTCGAGCTCTTCGTCTCCTCGGATGGCGAGATGGAGATGTCTCGGGGTGATACGCTTCACCTTAAGATCCTTGGAGGCGTTTCCTGCGAGTTCGAGAACTTCAGCAGTAAGGTACTCGAGGATTGCGGCACTAAAAGAAGACCTTGAAGATTTCGTAAATACAGTTAGTGGACTACCTGTAAACTGCGGCTGTGGCTCCAACACGTCCACTGGAAGTGGTTCTCTGCTTCAAGAAACGATGAATACGTCCGACTGGGAATTGGAGTCCAGCTCGAGCGCTCCTCGAGACGACCTTAGACTTGGACTTTCCGGAGTCCTTTCCAGCCTTTCCTTTTCCTCCGGCCATTGTTAACTTCTAGTTTCTAAAAAAAAACTGGATTATGACGAAGATCATGACGAAGACAAGAAACGTAAAATGGGATGTCGTTATGAATTACATAAAGAATGAGCCAATACTTCTTCTCTAAACATTAGCGAGGCACAGATACATATAGGTGTGCGAAAAGTAATATTGCTCTACAACATGATGAAAAAATGAAAAGCAAAATGAGATCAAGACGAGCATTGTTCTTGCAAATGACGAATAATACAACGTTCGAATGCAGAAACCCACTCTCAAAAGCGCGCGCAAATAGTGTCTCCGCCCACTTGGCACCTTGCCAGCTAGTTAGATCTGCAGAGGTCTCACAGCGAAGAGGGTACGGTGCGTGGTGTATATTTACGGGGATGCTTGCTGATTAAAATACTAAGCGCGCGAATTATTAAATTGCCATTGAGAATTAGAAGAGTGGGACAATAAACTACTGCAATTAAAATTTTTGAAAAAGTTAAGATGTCTACTCAGTCGGATCCAGATGATCCATTTTCTAAGCCGTAAGTAGCTTAATAGCAACTTGTTGGTACATTATTTTTTTCAGAATAGTCAGGAAACGATTCCAAGCTACACTGGCTCAACAAGAATTTAACACCGAAGATGATATCCTACCGTCTGGTATGCATGACAAGAAAATCAACGAATATTTTGTATATTTTCGTTACAGTGACTAATGCAGAAACTCCGGAGTCGCATGAAGCTGCCGACGGTCCTGGCAACCACCTTTCATCTCCACCACTGAGCCTTCCAGAAACAGTTTCAGAAGGCAATCCAGAAACTGTAAGAACTGAACTTTTTTCTTGAAACATTCAAGTGTTCTATTCAGAATCTCAGTGATGAGAGTGAGCCGGAAATGATGAGCCAGTCGTCGACAGGTTCACTAAGCAGAAAAATGGAAGAATCTGCAATAGAACAAGCTCCACGTCTAACTAAAAAATCATCAAGTCGTGGTTTTGATTATGATGCCACCTCTACAACAACTGCCCCAGTTCATAAGAAAAAGAAAGAAGAAATAGACAGTAAGTAATTGCATCCTATAATCTACCAAAATCATATGATTCGTTTTAGTGGGCGGCGCAATGTTCTTTCCAAAGCAAGAAAAAAAACATGTATACACTCATAAGTGGACAACTGAACTTGATGAAGAAGAAGAAGAAGCTTCAACGTCATCGTCATATAGAGCTCCGCGTAAAGTAAACCAACCAGCTGTTTCAGCAGTACCGGTAAACTTCATTCAAAAACTGAGTTTTCATTACTACTAAATTTTCAGCGCAAACCAGTTTACTCAACAAGTAGTTCTTATTCTTCATCATCTTCATCTATGCAAAGATCAAGAGTACGCCATATTAAAGAAGCAAATGAATTACGCGAATCAGGCGAATACGACGACTTCAAGCAAGACTTGGTATATATTTTGAGCAGCCTTCAGTCACCCGATTCATCCATGAAGGTTAAATGCTTGAGGTTTGAATTCCTCGAGTTATCATCATAAATTCACTTTTTCCAGTGCGATCTCATTAGCCAAAAAATGCGTTTCGCCCGATTTCCGTCAGTTCATCAAGAGTGAAAACACAACAAAAAATATTGTTAAAGCACTAATGGATTCTCCTGAAGATGATGTATGATTCAGATTGTGTAAAAACATGAAAATACTAATTTTCAGTTGTTCGCGTTGGCAGCGTCAACAGTTTTGTACCTGCTTACTAGGGATTTTAATTCGATCAAGATTGATTATCCATCTCTCCGCCTAGTTTCTCGACTTCTGCGTATCGAAAAACTAGAAATGCGTCCTGAAGACAGAGAAAAAGTGTTGAATATGGTTTGGGAAGTGTTCAGTGCTTACCTAGAAAAACAAGAGGTCGGCGGTCAGAAAGTTTCATTTGACATGCGAAGAGAATGCTTGTCACCGTCTTCTCTAATCATTGAAGCTCTTGTATTCATCTGCAGTCGTGCTGTCAATGACGAAATCTTCAAAAATGAACTCCTCAACCTTGGGATCCTTCAATTCGTCGTTGCGAAAAGTATGAATCTAGGAGAGGGGCGTCAGTTAAAGTTATCTTGTTTTCAGTTGAAGCCGATGTAAATCTTATTGCCGATGGTAGCGAAGACCCTTTCAATATTTTGATTTTAAACCGATGCTTCAGAATTCTTGAATCGGTATGGTCTCAATATCGCTTCAGAAATCAGTTTCGCTTTTATTCCAGAGTTCTGTTTTCCACAAAAAGAATCAAGCTTTTTTGATTTCTCATCGGTCAAATACCCTCATCAAAAGCTTAGCCAAGTGAGTATATTGAATGTGCTTTTTAATAGATTTTGTTTTCAGATTTCTTCAGATAATTCTCAACAAAGTTCATACAATGCCGGAAGATTTGGTCAAAAAGTATATTTCCTGTTTGGCATTGATGTGCCGACTTCTAATCAATATTTCTCATGATAATGAATTGTGCTGTTCGAAACTTGGAGAAATTGAAAACTTCTTGCCAAACGCTTTAACAACTTTCACTTATCTAGCTCCTAAATACGGGAAAGAAGACGGGTACGACATTAATGTGATGGTGAGTAGATTTACAAAATAAAATTATATGTGAATTATCAAAAAGTTTCTTTCAGATGACGTCGCTTCTTACTAACTTAGTGGAACGATGCAATTCGAATCGGAAGGTTCTGATTGCTCAAACTGTTAAGGTTGGGAAATCATTTTTTTCTTTTTAATAAACTTCGATTTCAGATGGTTATTCCCGGAAAAGAGGAAGAAGAAGTTCCTGCACTGGAAGCCATAACTCGACTTTTTGTTCATCACGAAGCGCAGGCTCAAATTGTGGACGCCGATTTGGACAAAGAGTTAGCATTCGATGTTAGTCCATAAAAACTAATTATTAGTTAAACAAAACTGATTTTCCAGGAAGGTGGTTGTGTAGAAGATGAGGAAGATGAAGAAACTGAAAGCGGAGATGAGGATGGTGTTCGTAAAGACGGTAGACTTGATCGAAACAAGATGGACAAAATGGATCAAGTTGATGTTGTTCATGCTCTACAGCAAGTCATGAATAAAGCGTCGGCACACATGGAAGGAAGTGTCATTGCGTCTTATCATGCACTGCTTGTCGGTTTCGTTCTTCAACAAAACGAAGAACACCTGGACGATGTCCGCAAGCATTTGCCAGGGAATACTTTCGAAAATATGATATCGCAATTGAAACGATTGTACGATTTCACCAAAACCACAATGGTAATCGTTTTCAAAATTCAAGTTTTTTCCAATTTCATTGATTTCAGTCAAAACGTGTCGAATCGAACTCAGGATTCCGAGCTATCGAACGTGTCATTGAGTATCTCGAGCGGCTCGATTAAACACTGCAGGAACTACTATTCTGACTGTACCATTATATGTTAATCATTTTTTCCTTCACATCACTTATTATAATTTTAATTTCCGGCACAACTTCCCAGGTTTTTCGATCTCGGTTTTTTTAAAACAATGTGTCTCCCCAACCCCGAAATCTGCTCTATATTTCTTATTGTTACAAGTATTGCCAATTATTTTGTGAATTATGATAAACCAATGAGTGACATTCAAAAATTTAGTGATCTCCAGATGATACAATAACATCACGAACAGATTGCACTGGCGATTGGTAGCTCTACAAACCAGATAAATAGGAATCTTTAAAAAAAAATGAAATGTAGTACCCGTGCATTGGAAATCGGAATGGCATATTCCCCCATTAAATCCATGAAAACTTCATCGGGTGCCAAAACTCCAAATATCAAGATTTCCCAGACGAAGAGCGGAACAACGACCGAAATGAATGTGCTGATCCATCCGTCATTGAAGCACCTGGAATATGCAATGATTTGAAGTTTAGAAGTTGAAACTGACAAGTAGATGTATGAGAAGGCAACCAAATTGAACAATATGTAACCGAGTATCCATTGATTCGTTTTCTCCGACTTTCCTATCATTTTTTTATAAGCGAAAACGAGTATGAATTTTGATTACTTTTTGTAAACTGACTACCATTTCGGCTGAACTTCTTAAAACTAGAAATGTATTGTTACACGATGGAAATAATTTTGAAAACATTTATTTGAGAGAAGGAGATCTATAGAAAAAATATGAAAATAATTGAGTAATTTACTCATTTCCATTGAAAGTTTATTTCACAACAAATCACAAACACACTTGTAATCAGCTCTTTTCTCCTGCCAGTTTCGCTGCCAGTACACGAACTGACTCAACGAATTTCTGAAAAAAAAAACCAAAGTTTATATTCATCCATTTTTCAGATTGACATACACTATAGATCTCTTCATCGGCTCTCTGAAAACTTGGAATATTATAAATATGATGTGGGGATTGTGGACGAGTGGTTGGTGGTGCTGCTGCGGCTGGAGATGGACTTTTGACTGATTCTTCAACCGGTGGAGCCAATTGTTGTGCATGTGGCATGAGTCCGAATTGAAGTGGATTAAATAGTGATTGATGTGGAACACGAATCGGACGCGGACCCATTGATGGCTTACTCATTGTTTGTCTTCGAGATGAAGCTGGAGTTGTTGATGCTGATTGAGCTGAAATAATGAGTATAAATGACTTTACATATTTCATAATTCCTCTTCCTTACCGTCTTCTTTCTCTTTCCTTATCATTCCCATTGGATATTCCATTTGCTGATTTTGCATTTGTTGTATCATATGACAGTATTGCATTAATGGGAAACCAACTGGTTGTACTCCACGAGCCACTGAAATTACAAAAATAGGAAGAACAGATTCAGTTGAACTTACTATTAGCCATGTTCGGATTCATCATCATTTGTTGAGATGCCGCGTGAGCAACATACTTTTCATCCGGTTCTTCAGCCTGGAAAATAGATATTTTTAATGCATATTTCAGTAACAACTTACATTATTAGAAGTGGATCTTGGCCTTTTCAACGAAACAGTTTCAGACATAATTCTTATAATTTAGAGAATCAATCGATTAGAGTATAATAAATAAGAAGTAAAAGTTAGTCAAGAGAGTGAGCTCATTTCTTTATTGATAACAGAAATATACACATAAAACTGATAAAAAATCGAATGATAGTGGATGGTTGATTCTGTCCGTTTCGATAACCAACTGAAAATATATGCTCTTTTTTTGTTAGATTTCACTCTATAAAAGGATAAACTAAATTGGTTTTTGAGAAGAAAAAGAGAGAAAAGGAGTGTAGTTTGAAGAAGAAGAAGGGGCTCCGTCCGAAGAATTATATATGAATGAAATGAATTTGTGATGAGCCAACGTTCATTTTTCATTTCGTTATTTATTCATTTCTAGGGCGACTTCCCATTTTTTATTCAACACTTTGCTGTGTGTACAACTGACAGAAGACATTCATTGAGAGAAAGAGAAATAAAAGAGAAAAGAATCGAATGAAAAATAAAGAGAAGGATCGAAGAACAATAGATAAGATATATATTTGGACTGGGCTGAACTCAGAGTGGTGCGAGGGATAAAAACAAATATTAGATGGTGTATTCTTGATAAGAACCTTATTGCATTGTCATAAAGTCTCTATTTCACAAAGACATATCAATTTTGGTCATGATTATACAAAAAAACCCATAAATAGAAGTGTTACCTCTGTTTTGAACGGTGTCTATTGTATTTTATTCTTTCCAGAAAGGCACTTCTCAAGAATGTTTCTCCTAGTGCCGCCAATTAGAACCGGTCAGAAAAATCGACCCAAATCTCATACTGACCCCAAATAGTCTGGTTGCAACAGACCCAATCAGAGATGAAATTCTCATGGCGATCTTCTTATAGGGGTGCTCGCCAAGTTCTCACTAAAACCCGTATTGATTCGCCGTGGGAATTATCCGTCATTTTAACTTTGGATTACTGTATCTACAGTAACCTAATCGTAAGAACAGGAAATGTAAGCGCAGAAATTCAAACCCGATGATGAACAACTTATGTTATAACCACTGAACACAATGATAACGAAAGTTCGAAAACGAGGTGCATTTGAAAAAAATTGTAAATGAAAAATCGTGTTAGTAAGTGAGAGATATCATTGTAGCTGTCGAAATTCGGTGAAAAGACATCTATTCGTTTGGTTTGCGAACATAACTTGGGAATGTCTATTGTGGAGCAATTAGTATATCATCTGTATTCCTTTCAACCTCCGTTGTTTAACCAAAATTTTCATTAAATTTCGTTTCAGATCATTCCGAAAAAATAGATAAGATGACCCACCCATAGTCGCTAATTTCATGAGTTTATCAAAATTTGAACTCGATTTGTTTACTTGATTTCCAAGTTTCTAATTCAAGCAAAACTGAAACAATCATGTGAATTCAACCTGCTGACCCAAGTTTTAGTGATATCACTCAACACAATTAAACGTGTTTATCAACGTCACAGTTTCTAAAAGCTTCAGCTGATTAAAATTTAAAATGAACTATTGAAAACGGAAGTGGTTTTTTGGTGGCAAACTGGAATTTTTTTCATCGAAATTACCAATGGAATGAGTTATGAAACAGGAAGGTGGTTACCTTCCTAGAATTTTTTGGGCGTCAGCTGTAATTGGAAACATGTAACTGTCGAGAGTTGAACTTTCGAAAAAACTTTGAGAACATTGAAAATGACAAATTTCAAACAGAATCTAGTCGGACTAATAGAATCAAAAGACTACGGAGTTCCACCAATCTCAGTTCCTCCGAGGACGTCCGAGACGTCTAAAAAAAGGTTTTATATTGTCAGAAGATCGCTCAACGCTTTACTTGTCTCTGTAATCGTTTTCACTTTTGAACTCAATGCTGATTATCTTCTAGATGTTCCTATTCAGTCCAGTTGTTAAACGTGCTCTGAACTGGCTCCTCGTCCAAGAGAAATCATCCAGTTCATATTGAAAATCATCGAAATGGAACAATCTTCAGCCTTTTTCCACCTGATTCATCCCAAATTGTTTGTCATCCCAAAATCACTGAGCCTTACTATTTTTCTCCTGTTCTTGCTCATTGAACTTCCGTATTTTTGTTATTTTCTCCAGATGTGTTTTGTATATTTTTGATGAACAAAATATTTATACGTTCCTTATAAAATAAACAATTTCAGATTCCTTCCAAAAAACAAACAATACTTTTACATATGTTTTTGTTTTTCTAATCTTTTTTAAATAACTTTATTTCGAACTTTTTCCATTTACAGCATTTTCTCTCCCACCTGTTAGTTTTCATTTGTCATGATAAGTCTATTTGTTCCGGTGGTTATTAATTCACACCCACATTCAGTGTCTATGAGTAATAAAATTAAAACTGGTTGACTTTTTGAATGAATATATAAAGAGCCTTATTAAAGAACAACTCATCGACTCAAGAGCATTTTCTTCTTTCACTTTTCTCTATTTTCTATCTTTAGGTTTTAAGTCGTTAGTGTAGTTGATTGATAAAGGAGGTTTTAGGTGCAGTTTTCTATTCCGGAACCATAAGATTATTCCAATAGATCACGACTAGATTTTGCAAGAAAACGTGATCGAATGGAAGTTTGAAAGATCCGTTCCAACTGGACACAAAATAGAGAAAAATCGGAGTGAAATATGAACTAGGATGAGACAGATTTTTTGTTAATTCTACTCTCTTCTTCTTCTTTTTCCAAAGTTTAGTTAAATCAATGTCGTGTGCTAATATGGTATCAAACTGAACCTTCTTGACCCACTTCCGTTCCTAGAAATGACTTATTTTGCATGATATCAATTGGTCTTTTCAGTTTTGTAAATGCCTCTGAACCCATCAATCAAACTAATGAAAAGCAATAAAAGTCAAAACTTCCGTCTGATTATATAATGTCATTTACATTCCTAACTGTAATTATAACTCGAAATGCCAAATTCAAATATCACTGTGCCGACCAACAACTAATTGAAACTTCCTAATAGTATACTAGTTTTTGTTACTTTCCCCGTAAACAATACATTCGTAAAACTTCTTTGTTCTTTTCTCTCGGAGATAAGACTTTTCGACTCGTTAACTCTTTTTTCACTCTAGCCCATTGTGTCGTAGTTTATCAGTCAAAAAATCGTACGTTTAAAAGCGGGGCGCGGTCTGACGAAACCGCCCATTTTGCTCCGATCATTTCTTGTATTTCCAACTTTGAAATTTCAGAACAAGTTTCGTTCGAAATGGCTCAAAACTTCTTCTCTGGTACTAGCTTGAGACTCAATGATGGTTCGATGGTGGATGCTGGAGAACATTTGAAGGGAAAGGTAAGTAGATTTCAGAGATATTGAGAAGATCTTGAAAGTACTTAGAGTCTGAATCTCGGTCTTATACTTCTCGTAAGTTCAAGTTGATTCCAACAAGGATTTACATTCAATCTATCAAATTTGTGTCGGATGTGCACTCAGGTTATCACTAAAACCCTGACCGGAAACGTTTATAACTATGTAATATCATGATAAACCGCTCTTCAAAATTTCACTTTCAGTTCATTCAAAAACAAAAATATACAGATTATGCCATAATCCGTACAGTAATACTTATGATAGAGTAAAATCCATTCTCTGATCTTTCGGTCCTTTCCCGGTAACTCTAATTCTTTCAGATTGTTGTTCTTTACTTCTCTGCAAGCTGGTGCGGTCCGTGTCGTCAGTTTACTCCGATAATGAAGGTAAGACTCTCCGAGCTGACCATCTAATCAGTTGCCAACTCTCCACGAAATCTTTGGTTTTATTTAGTTGCAAAACGGAACACAGATAACACTATCTCCATTTGCCGCAAAGTTTGACCGTTATGATTATTGCAGGAGCTCTATCAGCAAATTTCGGCTACCAATCAGCCAATCGAGGTGATTCTTCTATCGAGAGACTACATGAGATTCCAATTGGATGAATATTATGAGAAACAAGGATGTTCATGGGGTGTTGTTCCGTTGAGAGATCCAATCATCGAGAAATGTTTGGAGAAGTATGATGTAAAGGCATTGCCATCGTGCAGAGTTGTCGATGAATTCGGTAACTGTTTGGATGCAAATGCACGTCACAATGTCGAGGTAGGAGGGCTTCTTCAACAGATATGTTGATTTTAAATGTTCGGAAATAGATGTATCTAATCTGAATCTAAGATCTGAGCATAATCTTCAGATTTTTGAGATTTCAACTCTTTTTAATTTTCAGAAGTATCGCGAGAAGCGCCAAATGACTGAACTTTTCAACAAATGGCGTCAACAAATGGTCCAAGTCCGTGCTTAAAAGATCAAATCTCTTCTTGTCTTTCAAAAATTTCTGTTTCATTAATTTGAATATTTGCATAATTTATTCTGTCTATGTACTCAATTTGAATATTACATTATATAATAAATCAAAATTCGGAATCCGCTGAATCTGGATGACTTATAGCTTTGTGCTCGGCTCATCCGGATCTACCCATGGCCAGTCACAGGATCGTTCTCCTGAAAAAGAAACACGTGTTTTATGGAGAGAAAAAGGAGAGATTCTTGACTCTAGCAGGTTGACATACTACTAGAAAGAAGAAAAAAGACAAACTAGATAATTAGAGAAGAAGAAGAAGAAGATGCAGTGGGCAGTGAAAAGAAGAGAAAATGAATCATTTTGTGAACTTTTTAGTTCATTGATTCGTTTCCAACTCCATTCAAATGCATCATTTTCTTTTTGATCTCTCTGAACATTTACGAAAAAGAAGTTCTTCAAGAAAACCAGTTTCATTCTTTCCAATCCATAAAAAACTGTCGACACACCCAATTCTTTCAATCCTTCTCTCCAACTATTCCCATTTTCCATCCGCCCTTTGAACTTACCATTTGGACCAGCAGCAGTCAAACTCGTCTCTTCTCTGAAAATTGGCAACATCAAAACCGGAAACTCGTGCGTCTCGCCGCACCGCACATTACGGCTTCTGCTGCTGTTGCTCCCCTCCACCCTTCAACGGCAAGTCGCCAAAAGGGGGCGGAGTTTCAGGCAGAAGCCGAAGAAGAAGAAGAAGAGGCAACGGCAGACAACGACTCGACAAGTCCTACCTGTTATTGCTACTCGACGGCTGACGCAGAAGAAGTGAAGTCTCTCGTTCTTGCGACGATGGAGAAGCCGAAGAAAGACACCATTCTACAATTAATGATAATTTGGATTGGATTGTTATCAGTTAATTCTCTGGAATGTTATGATTCTTCATATCCAGTACCACATCGAAGAACCGAGTGTGGACCCAATATGGTGAGTTTTTCATTTTTGAATTTAACTACAGCAGAATTAATATGGGAATTTCGAAAACGTCATACGAAAAAATTAAAACCAGCTCAAAATACATCAGTACGGTGTTCCAGGTCTTTAGAAATCAACTGATATGTCTCGGAACCAAGAAGACTAAATCGAATTTCCGGTCTATTTTTCCTTGTAAGTAAATCCGGAATCCCTTGTCGTTTGACTATTTGAACCACATATTTATCGATAATTTCTTAAATTGGAGTCAATTGAGATAAATTGAGAAAATAACAGACCTACACGACGAAGTCGGTAAACAAATTTCGTCTTGATTTTGACGTAATTAGGAATAAATATCCGTGTCGTGACTCACTAATAATACAAAATATGGTTAAAGATCATTGGAAGAAACCTTACAAAAAGTGTAAAACTGGAAACAGATATTTCTCTGCGTCTCCTCATTTTATTCTCTCCTATTTCTTGCTTCTCATCAGGACTAATTCGCCTCGACAACTTTTTCGTGTCAGAGATTTTAGGTTTGGCCAACCGACTCGAAAATTAGACACGGCTCGCCAGTCTCCTCGTGTGTACACACCTTATTCTGACATTTTCAACTTCTTTCGAATAATTAGAGGAAATGAAAAAAGAGAACGGAAGAGATAGATATGTTCTCAGATGGGGGATACATTCGGAAATTATGTTAGGTTTTTCATTTGAAAAAATAGAAAAGTTTATCTTCTTTTTTCAGAGATGAGACTGGAAAATAAGCAATAATTGAATGAGATTTAAATTTATAATTCTTCTTTTTCCCTTCTTCTTCTTTTCTATTTTCTGTTCTTCTTCTTTTTCAATATTTTCCGACTCACACTAGGCCATACACAAAAGCTCAGAAATGCATAACATGTCAGTAGTCATGTCAAAAACTTTCCTTTTTCCTTTTTTCTTCCATCTATTCAACTTTCTTTTTCCTAATAATACACATGATCACTGGGAAGAATCAAGTGGACTTCTGTGAAGGGTCATCCCCACTCAAAGCATAGCAACCAATATAATAAATGGCTCTTCTTTCGAGACAAAAGTTTTCAGTTTCAGTCAAGTATCGGGTTTTGAATTCGCACATTTGTTGAAACTTAATATCCGAAAATGGGATGAAAACGGAAGGCACCGTAATCAAAAAGAGAAAATAAAAAAGTAAAAAAGAATTGGAAAGTTAGTTTCCTCTTTTCAGGATTATAAGCCCTACGCGACTCGACTAATCCCGTTTGATTGATATCAAAGATACACAACAAAACAGAAAATGAATTTCAGATGTGCTACTCTGAGTACTATGCAGTCAATCGAAGTGGGACAATTCGACAGTATTATGATCGTTTCTGTGTTCATGAATCCCATTGTTTGTATCGAGGAATCGATGAATCTTGCCCCACACTGGCACAACTTGATCACAAAATGCAGGTAGAAAACAAGTCGATTAGGCTTCTCTGTGTTGACTTCATCCTTCCTCTTTTTTCAGAGTCTCTTCACAAAACATCATGCAAAAAGTCAAGTGAATTCAATTCGATTCTCAGAATTCTGTTGTTGTTCAACAAATCTTTGTAACGATGTCAACCACAAAAGGGTAAGAAATCTTCATAGATCGCTGACCTTGATTTCGGATTTCCGGGGGAAATCGGATATTTGGGCAAAGCTCAAACAGACTACGTCACATCCACTCGATTAAACTTTTTCGGAGGAAAAGGAAGAGACGTTTAATGAGAGAAAGAAGTGTTTTCGAATTTTTGTGTTCTGGTTGATCTCCTTAAAAACAGATATGGTTGCGTAGTTTCTGAAACAGAAATGTGACTAAGGGATGATCTTAGAAATGAAATCAAAGTGACTTATAAGGTGACCTATAGGACTGAAAACCTGACGTCGGAGGAATTCTGAACGAGAGTCTAAACCTTTTCCTTATCAGTATGGATATACGACGTCAAGTTTAGTGATCTACCTATTTTCATTGTGAACTGTGTGGATCGGTTAGCTTTAATGCTATTCAAACTTCGACAAAATATTCTGTTTTAAACGACTTCAGCTTTCGAACTATAAAAACTTCACTCTGAGAATGTCGACCACAATTTCAACTTATCCGGTTCATGGCTGTTTTAAAGGGTTCTGAATTGGAACAAAAACAAATATTCCCTATTCTGAAAGTTTGTGGTTTAGTCAGTATAAAACTTCTGATTTTTAAAATCTAAGAATCTCAACAAGTGTAGTGAAATTCGTTCATTTTAAAACCCATCATTTTTTTCAGGTCTATGACAAATACGGACTTCAAATAACGTTTGCGGACAACGTGTTCACAGATGCGTCAAGTAGTCGATCGAACATCGTCTCACTTACACTTCTCTTCATTTCCATAATCATGTATTTCGTCTGCGTTTTTTAATTCCTCATCTCATCTATATCTATCTCTATTCTTTTTCTTCTTATTTTTCCTCATCCTGACATTTTTGAAACGGGCGAATAAACTTGCTTCCTCTCTCTTTTAAATCATACCTTGTTGAAGGAATTGAGTGTCTCCTCGTGCTCTCAACTTCTCTACTAAATCCCATAATTGAGTTGATTTCTGAAACTCAACCCAATAATTATTCATTTTTTTTTCTGAGGAATTGCGTACCTGGTGTAAATAACGCCTCCGCAGTTTATTTTCGCTTTCTGCTTTATTCATCAAATCACCCGAACTATCTCTGAAATCAAATCATTGGGGGACTTCAGAATTTTCTTCTAAATATTACGATCTAGGCTGAGGTGACATTGGTTGAGATGTCTTTGCTACAACACTCTTCATTAATCCACGTCGATATGCTCTTGGCTCGTTGCCAACTGGATTCCGAGCCAATTCAATTACCTGAAAATCAAATAGAGATTTGTCTGGAATCTGGAAAATCTGATTCTAAAAATAGCTTATCATGTACTTTTTTGGGGGAAATATCGAAGCGATTAACGCAAGATTTGTTTCAAGATCGCTAATCACTAGTTTTATTGCAAAAAAGAGGGATAATCTACTATATTGTTTTTATTCTTTCCTAAAGAGAGGGGGCTTTTTTATTATCTTTTTATTCCCTTTTCAGCGTTTAATTGATTTCAAACAAGGGTAGTAAGACTTCAATTTGATCGCCTACTTTTTTAATGTTTCATTGAAAAACTTCAACGTTTTCTGACATTTAGAAACTATTAAAATCAACTTCTAAAAACAAATTTTTCGAAATTCCAAAAGGTTTCAGATCCAGAGACGATTAATATCCACTAAAGATTGAACGTTTGTTGGAAAACAGTTTGCAAAACCTGTTGAACAAATGTTTTGATTCTTGATCTCACTCCAGAATATTTCCATTTTTCAGAAACCGTTCAACCATAATAATTCATGAGTTAGTTGTTTGGTCTTTTTGAAACGTTTTGTGTTATTCTCTTTTCTAAATTTTCTTCATTCAACACCCTACTCTCTCCCCAAAAAGTGCATGAGACCGACTCACCTTTGGAACAAAAACGAGACAAAGTGTGAGAGTTGTCGAGAAAATAACAAAAAATGAGGCAAGACTGAACATTTCATTGACCCGTTCTTGTAGAATAACACTAGTTGATAGTCCCAATACACTCATGACAACACAACAATATACACTTGTTCCAATGTATTTACTGTCATTGAGAGCTGGAACATTCACATGACGAGTCTCCCAAGCGAGGAAACATCCGAGAATCTGAAATTATTGAAGGATTGAAGTAGGGAAATGAATGAAGGGAAATATACCATGAGGACTCCTTTAACTGCATAGAGAACGGCTTGGAAGACACCAGAATGAGACGAATAACACTTTTCGACTTCTGGGATTATCACGATGTTGTCTTCTGGCTGAAATTAGTTGAATGGGTTAGTAAGAGTGAAAATGATTCGATGGAAAGGCACCATTTCATTCTGTGATCAAATGTTATTTTAAGAAAGGGTAAGTGCAACTGATAAATCATAAAAGTGTTTTTTAATGAAGTTTTCAAGCATAAATCCGAAATTTCAGATGTACCTCAACTACTCTCTGATGGTGTCAATTTTGATAGAAACTGTAGTAAAAACTTAGATATTCATTTGGTGATTGGGGTGACTTCTGTACGGATCTTTCCTAACAACAAGCGATAAGCTGGTGTCCACTTGATGATGAAATAATTTCCAACTCATGCCTTGGTTGAGAGGGGTCGTACAAAAAGGGAAATCATTTAAAAAGATAGTTTATATTTTCAAAAGAAAACTTTCTCATATAGTTTATAGAATTTTTGGATCCCGAGCTCCCAGAAAACATTCAATGATCGAGCGTTTGATTTTAAAGAAAACTCACAATGTGTGGAAGTTCCGTAACCGTATAAGAGAACGGAGAAATGAAAGCCCAAGTGACGAGAACACATAAATCGATAAAAAGTAGAACTCCAAGAATCAAGAACAATTTCGAATCTTTGATGGCTTTCCGATCCATTCGAATATTCGTAAATATCGAATGAACTCTCCATGTTTTTGAGAACATCGCACCAAATGAAAGTGTGAATCCAAGGCAAAGTGTCCACGTTTTCATGTAGCACAACCACACGAAACCATCTGGAGACACTATTCGAGTGTCTAAACCCAACATTATTACAGATGCAAAGGTACAAATGGAACCAGCGATAATTATGTTGTTGAGGTTTGGTGATGACATTTTGATAAATCTGAAAATCTCGAATATATTGTTTTGAGACATAAATAAACGAAACCTACCTATGATTACGGTATCTGAAATTGATTAACAAGAATATGAGAGCCAGGAAAATTCCAATAAGAGCTAAAAGTGACATTGCCAAGAATAAAAGAGACGAAATGTGTTCACGACGACGTTCGGTAATAGTTGAATCCAACGGAGGAGACCATCCTTTCGATGTACTTTCAATTATTTTGAATTCATCTTCTGCTCCATCGTACATTGCAAATGGAATATACTGTCCTTCTGACCATTGTTTGATATCCACTAGTCCAAGTCTCTCATTATTCACAAATTTCACTTTACCCTAAACTTTCAAAATTACTAGTTAAGGGAATCAGAAAAATAGAATACTCACCGTTAATCCCTGGAATGATGAATTATCGATAGCCTCGATCATTTTATGATGTGAAAATTCTGCATTATCACCCATCGAATGGCTCAAAGCGATAGCTAGAGTCCACAGTCCATCGTAGAGATATCCTCTCCATGTGTTGTTTGGATCCAGTTTACTTATTTCCTCCCAAACGTCACCGGCCCTCTGAAGTTTATTAATTTTGAGATTTTCTGGTCGATGAGGATAGTCGAAATTCACAGCCAGTAAGGCTTTTCTTCTTGTCTCGTTCAAATTAATCTTTCAGGCTTATCTTTTTGCAGAAATTCATTTTACAAAGTTCCCAACTATTCCCAAAGCTTTCTTACCGTATTCCCAACAATTTTCGTATCCACATCTCTTCTCGTCAATGCAAATTCCACTGAAAAATGATTTCTTGCAGCTTCTTTCATTTCTTCAGCCGTGCAATTGTCATGTGTCTTGTTCAACCATCTGGAAATATTTCTCCATATTTCACTCATTCATAAAACTGTCATTCTCACTTATCAGAGTGATATCCAGGAAGAATCCAAACATAATTATCTCCGTACATCCCTCGATGATATCCTGCGCAGATTACTGTAGCTGCCATCTCTTCATCCACGTCAACAAGAATAATCCGAACATCTCTCTCCTTAAAAATCACATTTTTCCCTCTCTCTCTCTCCCTCAATTTAGTTTTAAAAATTCCGAGTCATTTCTCTCGAATAATAAGATGTTGTACATGTAAGCATCGAGGAACGGGCCATCCCTCGGGATTTTGTCTGGTTATCTGGAAAGCCAATCGAGAGGACATTGTGTGACTCTCGGGGGCGACACGCCTTCTCGCTCATTATTTATCTTCTTCTTCGTCTCCCGACACAACAAGAATTGGACGACAAAAAAAAGATGGATGAACGAGAAGAAGAAAAACGATCACAAACCTTTAGCTCGTCAAGTTCTGCACCGACAGTCTCGATTTGTTCCCAATTGACACCGGCTGTGTGCACAATCTTCACACCGAAACCATGTTCGAGACGAGTCGTCAATGCTTCGTGAGGCTGAACATGAACATGTGTGAACAATGGTTGAGGTTCAGAAATAGATATCAGAACTGTTTTTCGTCAATTTACGCTTATAGGAAATCTCTTAACATTTTCAGGAACATCCTGTCAAGAATATCAACACTGTAGCTACAGTAGCTTGCCGTGATCTATTTTTCCTGAAACTAAAACTCGAAATACACCAATCTACGATGCATATTAAAAGTTAAGAAACTATTTAAAAACGCATCCTCAATTATTCTATTGCCTTTCTCCCTCAGAACAAGATCTCATTTATCTCATTTTCTGTTTCTTCGGAATGGAACATGAAGGTGTCATTCACATTAATCCTTCTTGTTCCCTCTCCGTATTTTTTCTGAATGAATCCGTGAGCAATATGTCACTCTCATTTCCATCAAAAACCCGAGCCGCTGTCCGTTTGCGTGTCAAATCCCCCCTATTTCTCTTTCCATTTTTCCGTAGATTTCAAATGAATAATTCTGATTTTGTTTCCTTACCAACGCGTATCTCGGTTGATCGTTTTGCTTCACAGTTCCAACTCTTTTCCATCCGAAATGATTCACAAACTTGCATTTTGCCATATTCGTATTTCGATTTCCAGGTACAACACGAAAGAATGTAGGAAACAACTGCAATTGTTTCATTTATTGTTTCACTCGTTTCAAGCGTCTTTTCATTTCAAAATGAGCGGTCCCCCCAATAGAAAAGAATAGAGCTTCTGAAGAGCGGAGGGCTCGAAATGTCGCCCGAGGCCAATTTTTCTTTCCCACACCGGAAGACTTTCATGAATTTATTTTGCTTCTAAATTGGGCTCTCCTCAATTCTAAAACTAACTTCATGGGAATCAGAGGAAGCGAATTTGGCATGAGTCTCTGCATATGATAGTTGAACGATTTGCCAATATTTGAGGGCCATTGCAATTGGTTCATTCACCTGAAATTCAAACACATTTCTACAGATTTTCGACAGGATTTCGTGATTCTGATTTTTCAGACAATCATTACTTGTTAGCATAAAAAAGGACCAATAACTTTAAAAGTAATTACCTAATCATTGATTTTTCGAGTATATCTGTTTCATTTTGACTAACTAACAAATGGTAATCTAGAATAGCTTAGGGTATCATGTTCATCAGAAAAACATATCATTGTTGATAATATAATATAATATAAATGTTGTATCGTATTTATAATCAGAACCCTCGGATTCACAAGAATGAATTTCCATTTCTAGACCTCACAACTCATTTTCAAGAACACTTCCTTTTAAATGTTGCAGGTGCAATTTATAATTGAATAAAAGCTAATAATTACTGAAAAGACTCAAAGAATAATGAACTTTTCTCTTCGTCTTTTTTCATAAAAGTTCATTAGACTCACTTCAGTGCATTGTCCTCCAAGAATAGCAACAGGTCGAGGTCTCGAAGCAATCAAATCGAACAATGCCTTCATTCCTTGTGATGTTTTACACTGAAATTATTCAATCAATCATCCTTATTTTCCATCTAATATCTCTTTTTCTTCTCCTCTTCCATCAATATTTTCAGAATGTTGCAATAACTCGCTCCCTTCTTTCGTCCCGTTTCGCCTAACCCATTTAGTTAACGCATTCAAGCGTTTAACATGGTGCACTGCTCCATTATTTTAGTCTATCTTTGTCCTCCTTCTACTTCGACGTCGTCTGTCGGTTGTGCATGAATTCTGACACAAAAGATGAGGTAACCGTGAAGAGGAAAGAACAACTCTTCTTTTTCTGAGAGCACTAAAAACGTGTGATGGCTCGAGAGCGCCAAAATTGAGTCAATTGAGAAGATGCGCGGTCCGCCCCGGTCGCAAATTGAATTTGTTCGATATCGAATGGAAGAGAGAAAAAAAAGAAAATGGAGAAGATGATGAGGAGAAAAACGACTTACATGAGTGTCTTTGACTATCATTTCGAGACGATATCCTTGAAGAATACATGATCGAGTATGTACATGAGATAGAGCAGTTCGAATTGCTGGCAGAGCATCTGGAAATCCTTCTTTCTGAACAGTGAACACTCCGAGTGGAAGTGGAATGCCACCGTGTCGACGCTGAAAATGACACAAATTCTTATTTAGGAATGAATGCATTGGAAATGCATGTTCTATTGAAGTGAACGAAAAAGATCTTCTGAGTTTTTGGTCGATTGAAACTAATCTAGAGCGGAAGGACTGGAAGAATCATTCTAACAAAACACACCTCAATCGGGCTGAAAGAAAAATTCAACCAAGATTTCTAGACATATGAAAAAACTCAGTCTGACCAGTTTTCTTTTTCTTGATCCTAAATGAAAAGATCCAGCATTCAAAGTGATACAGTTTCATTCAAAAATAACTGAACAACAACAACAAAACTAAAACAAAAGAAGGATTATTTACTTCCCTGCTTTTAATTTCAAGACAAAAAATAATAGTTATTATAAACTGACTTTGCAACTCAATTCCTCGTCGCCATCATAATTTTCAACTGCTCCGACGGCGAAAAGCAGTGAAATGAGCCAATGAATTATCATGCTCCGTTGATCCAACTCATCGATATCACTTTTTGTTTCTGTCTAAAAACCAAGAAATGGAGATTCGGAACACGGGAATCTTAAAAGTGGTGGGAGGCTGCTGGGAGAGAAAACGACGGGTCCTCCGTCAGCTGCTCCTTTGCTCCGTCGCCCGAGGGCTCTCCATACTATCAAAAAGTGGGCGGAGTCTGAGCGGAAGGAGCAGGCAAGACGAGACTGCAAAAAAAGAGAAAAAAGAGAGAAAACGAAAAGAAAAAGAAAAGGAAAAAGAAACATCTTAGACTCTCCTGCCGAAATATTGAAACAGGTGCATTTTGTGTTGATCCAGAAGTGAAGATTCTGCCAATCTTTCCGTTATTTTGTGGGTGTCGAAACCGACGCCAGCTGTGTGAAGAAGCTCAATTTAGAATAAACAATCACATCGAAATTGTGGAGTGGCGAGTCGACTTTTTGATTTATTTTTTATTTCAAATAAAATCCAATCTTCTTATTTTTTGAAAAATGAAGAGTTTTTTGGTAAACCCACTGGAAAAAGTTAGATCAATATATTTATCTTCCAGAACCTTGTTATAAGTGTAACCAATTTAAAAGCCTAACAATTTATGAGAAACAACATTGTTGTAGATTGAGATTTGTTTGCTTTTTTCATTTTGGGGAGCTCGCAATTTTCATGTCCACATTGGATTGATTAGAGTTATTGCATAACGTTTCCAAGTGGTTTCGGCAGGGACAATGAATGATTGAGGGATATGTTAAAGCTTTGATGATTGGAGAGACGTCATGATTTAAAGAATTACTTCATTCTATGAAACATTGATTGTAAAAGTTCCGAAGAAATGATGCCTTGAAATGTACAAGTTTTTGTTCATTATGAAATCAGAAAGTTGAATGTCATCTGCTAGGAATACATTAAATGGATCTCCAATGTAGATAATCCAAATATATGATATATTGAAAAATCAAAAAAAAAATAATATTCCTGATTAAAAATCGTTTTCACTTTTCCTCATCGTCATTTTTAAAAATTCAATTTCATTGCAAAGAGAAAATACGCGGGTGGGACGGCGATTCATCGAGCAATCTTATGGGTTGTACTCAATTGGGAGATTCTTACGACGAACCATACCGTCTCCTTGGAACCATTCACGACGGAATTGCTTGGCAGCTCCATCTGGAGTGTTGGTCCACTCAACAGTGATACGGTCGTTGTTTGTGTCCTCTTGTCCGAAAGCGAAAGCATCGCAAGAAACGGCAAGAAGGACAGCCTCCTTTGGGTCGAGGACTCCACATGATGGATCAACTCCGAGACGCTTCATGTTGGTGGGCTTGATACCATATCCGATGCGGCGAGCAGACGAGTTGATCACCTTGATGTGGTAGGTGTGCTTGTCGTCGTACGGGGCATTGAAGACTATCTTGGCGTTGGGTTGGGTTTGGATGTCTCCTGGTGGGACGGATTGAGCCATGGCGATTTGATTGAGTGATACTCGATCATCGCTTTTTATTTTGTATAAATTCATTGAGAAGATGCATATGATGACGTGGTAAGCACAGTGAAGCACGAACTCTGGCTGAAAATAAATAACTAAAAGAAAATTCTGAAACTACAGTAAGAATTCGAAAAAAACGCTTACCTGTCGAACAGTGAACATATAAGTCCAAGAGACAGCAATCACGAAAAATGGACAGATGTTGCTCAAATAATTCCAATCTTCCTCATCGAATCTCACAAATGGTATTTCTTTTTCATCGCAAAAAATGTAATAGGAATAGAAATACAAATAAAAAACAAGCAATACGAGAGTAGATGTTGAAGCGGTCTGAACAAGAGTAGAAAGTGTTTATCGATCTTTTCTCACTCACTTTTGGATCCCATTTCATATACAAGAATACAAGAATCTGAATAATACAGCATATTCTCATTCCGGCCAGACCAACTCTTGAAGATTTCAAACATATTGGTTTAAGTGATTTCAGTTTCAGCAGTGATGCTCTGATAGCGAAACCAACGAAGAAACCAAAACATATGAGTATCCAGCATCCAACATGATGATCTTGATGTTCTTTGAATAAAACTGGGTCAATTATATTTAGAGAGGAAAACACAGAAATAATACAGACAATACAGGCATTTTGAGCACACCGAAACCAGTTAAATCTTGATGAAATTGCCTTCGCGATCATATCTTTCTGAGTCGGACAAGGTAGACTATAGTCGATATATCGTTTACTCCTCGTGAATGAACGACGAGAGACACAGAGAAGCGACAAATGCCATTTATTACTACACGGAGACTGTTTTCTTTTATGTAAGACGTACATCCCTTATCAAAGCAGATCGGGCTACAGCAGACTTGCAAAACCTCGGCCCGGTCCATTACAGATTTGCCGCCCGGATTCAAAAAATGTGCACAATTAAAGGAAACATTGTCGAAAATTGACATTTTGCAAAAAAAAATAATTCAAAAAATTCAAGTAGTCAAATTTTTGTACGGAAACCCAGGTCGACCGGGCCGGGCCGATGAAAAATCTGAAATCGACCCGGCCCGACCCGTGCAAGTCTGGGCTTCAGTTGTGATTTTGGTAGGGATGAAAAGGAATTATTTTAAAAAAATATCGGAATAACTGTTTACCTTTTCGATACAAGTTATAAAATTTTACATCACGTACTGTGAAAACCTAAAATTGAACTTGCCGAAATCGCTCGAGAAGACACACTCCATTACTGTATATTTTCCATCGCTAAATATAAAGAGACAAACTCTAACTGGATCGAGCCTATCAGTGATGAAATGAAACGAAAGTTGAACAAAACGATAGAACCTAACCTTCCGCAATGTATTTGTGTTTTTGAAGTATATTCCACTAGTTTCTCAATGTTTCTAAGAGTTTAAATCATAAACTGGAAAGTTACGAGAGCTCAAACTTTTTGACTCAAAAATGGAGGAGGTGTCTGTAACTCACTGAAACATGACTAGAATTGTCAGCAAAGATGTGTGCGTACCTATTCTCTGTTCTAACTCTATTCTAACTCGGAATAACTCGAATCAAAAATGTTTTTAATAACTATATTTTCAATTATCCAACACAAATATGAATCTTATCATCATAAATTTGCTTCGAACCGCACTACTTCGACTAACCGAAAAATCTAAAAAACATGAAAAACAGATATTTTTCAAAAAACTGTTTTTTTTTTCAATATGATGCAGGGGAGTTAGAATTGTTATCTTTGAAAAAGTACAAAATGAGGCTGGCTATTCATTTCTGAAAAGATTTTGACCATCTGTTGAAAGAAACTTCAAACGATCGTTTCGGTAGGTCAAAGGGGCGGAGCCAAAGGGTATGGTATAAAATTCTTAGAATTCCCAGGGTATTATTAATAATCAGCCGAAACGGATCAGTTTGGCTCATATGTGCCTCCAGTCAGAGATTCTGAAAGGTTTTTTGAATATAGGAATATAGCAATAGGATGAATTATCCTTAACCGCCTAATATGTTGAGGAGGTCATTGAAATGGGGAACCCATACGATTTCAATTCTTGGAATAGGAATAAATATAAAGAAAGATAACAAAGTTTCTCAAAAATTGAACATTGGAGTTAGAGAGTTCTTCGATTCTGTACGATGAAGTTGGAGTCATGGTAACGTTGGTTTTTTGATGTAAGAAGGACATACGTAGAGCACCAGATAAGTGAGCCGGAAGGCGAAAAACCTCAGATGAATTAAACACATCTACGGTATAAACCAGATCAAGTACATAGCAATGAAACCAAAATTAATCAATTATTTAAAAATATATATCGGCGAAATTTTATATATAGAAAAGAGAAGCTAAATATGGACTCGCCTACACTGGGCATACTGGAAACTCATGATGTTGGATGATATTTCATCAGAAGGTGTACGAAACCGCTGGCCACACTAGAGATAGAATTTAAACAAAGATTATTTAGAAATCAGTTCAATAACTTGAATAAAACGGAAGCAGTGTATATCCAAGTGAAACTCTTTTGCTTTGGAAATGGAAACCATTAAATGGCTGGAAAGTCACGTTTCTTAATCATAGTGACCAGATCTAGAATTTTTCTGTCTTAAAAATTAGACTGAATCGGTGCAGTGGTGCTGACACACACACATAGAAGTTTGCGTTCAATAATAGTAAAGATTGGACTTCGTTTCGAATTGTTTCATATATCAATTCAGTTGAAAGCTTCACAAAAAACAATAGATACAATAGACACAAACAATAGACCAAAAAAGCTTTTGATGTAGTAGGGTAGGTCAAATTTATCTACGCTTTTTTAAATAAAAGAGTCTGAATTTGTTGATTACTGTATTTCGTCTTTAAAAACGTTTAAGTGTTTTCCAGTTATCGCATCTTTGTCGACAGTTCTTTTTTCCTTCTTTTGGAGGTATTTTCGTGTTGTCTCCTCTGAAAGCATGCTAGTTCTATCTATTCTGTTAGATTAAGTTATGATCTCGCAAGTGTTTTGTTCTTTTGAAAAAGCAAAGGAATTTTCTACAGCCAGAAGACAACGCTGGTGGCATCTCACAACGCTGGAGTTGGAAGTCCACTATTTAATTATATACCTTTCAATTCCTTTACCTTCATATCAATATTCCTGAAATCCTAGTGAAAAATTAGAATCAATAAACATATTCGTCCTAATTTTGTTCAATCGATGTTTTGGAAATAAACTTTGTTTCTTTTCTATTTCAGAGACATAGAGATAAGGGTGATAATCAAAACTTCTAAAAAGAAGTTGTTGATGGAACGATACTAAGAATCGACACTGCTCTCCGTTTTTGATGTACACTTACGTAATATGAATGGAAATCTATCGAATGTATCCGGTTGTTTGTCTCATAATAATGTTTCATCCACTTCAGTTACTTCCTGGTCATAATTTCGACTGGTTACGGTTTCTTACGAAGGAATTTCAACACTAATTTCATTTTAGATGTGAAATCGTAACGATCATAATTCGATCGAGAAAAGACACAGTTCAATTACATAAATTGAATCTGATCAAATCTTTTTTTTCAGAATGGAGTACTCTTCAAAGTGCTCACTTTCATGTTTCTTCCTGTGTTGGTCATATATATGCTCCTTTCCAAAGCAAGATATTTACGGGGTCATGATATAATTGTAACAGATATCGGAAAGAACCAGCATGCTACAAGTTTTTCCAAGAAGCCTTCTTAAATAAATTCAGAATGGGAAGCTACTTAAAATTCCTAAGTTTCACAATTAACGGAATCAATTTCGTTGCTCTTCTTCTGCTCTTCGTGGGCTGCTTCGTCTCGACATTCGGGGGAGGAGATCTTAGCTTCATGGGAATTATCTCGTGAGAAACTTGATGTCATGACAATTGATTACATTTATACATTACAGAGGATATGGATTTCCAACGTTCTCGTCGCTTATTCTAGAAGTTCTTGACGAGATTTTCGCCAAATTCCACGTTTGTGATATTATTTCAAAACAGCCCAATCTTCATTATATTCTTTAGTTCCGTCTCCCGAACGTTATCGCTCCTACCGCACTTGTTTTCGTACTGGGGTATGCTTCTTCGCCTCACGTCGGTTTTCTTCTCGGAGTTGCAGCGTGTATGTAAAATATTAGGAACTTTGAACTTTATCGTTTTCTAGATTGCCACCAACGCCATATTAAAGAACTCGTCGGAAACAACAATGGGACGATTAATCTTGCGATGATGGTGTGTGGTGGATGTGTTGCAACGATCCTTGCAATCCATCGTGACAATCTGTCGAAGATCGCGTTGATTGTCATGTCAATTGAATTGATTTCCTGTGGTCTCGAGTTTGATAAAGAAGAAGAGGAGAAGAAGAGAGCTGAGGAGCTCCGAAGAATGCGAAACAACTGAACAGTTTGTGCGAGTTTCTTTAAACTGTAAAATATTATTATTATTATTATTATTATTATTAAATCTGTCAGTGTCGATGCTTTTTTGCAAAAGAATCAATGATACTAGCAAAAACAGGGTCATGTTGTATGGTATGTTGTGCTATGAGAATCAAGCAGACGGCTCCAATGGCAATGTGGGAGAGATTGTGGGAGAGTCCTGGTGTCGTGGCAAAAATCTGGAACAAGAAATTACTTGAATACGGACAGTAATGAAGTTATTCACCAAATAGGAGAAGGAGGAAGCAAATAACGAAGCTCCAAGAAACATTGATGTTGAGAAGGACGGGAAGACGGTTGTGAATGATGGTGAGCTTTCTCCAAGATATTCTCGAATTGTTCGCCAGCTGTAAAGTAAGTTTTACACAATGAATAGTTTTCTAATTTTTGGTAAAATCAAAAATGAATTTCGTTGAAAAACGACTCACTTATATACAATCCTGATAGTCATATTGATAATATTCGCAACAATGAATCCTGCTGAATTCAAATACACGCAGAGAACATAATTGATGAACAGATGAAGTGTAGAAGTGACGAAAAGGAACTTTCCATGTGAATAAATTTGATAATTATCCATACTTGCCATCGCGAATCCTTCAGTTATTCCATTGATTGCAGTTACCAAAATGTATGCAGAGTATAATGAAAGTAACAGAGCGCCTCCATTATCAGAGAGTAGTTTTCCTCCATAAAGAGAGATTGCTGTTGAAGAATATGGTATTCCGAAGATACATGCAACGAATCCAAGAACTCCAACGACATGAAGAATTGTTGATAAATTCTTGACTAAATCATCATGATTATCCGTATTTTTATTGAATACACTGCTTTCTTTGCGAATTGTATTCGAAAAATATGCATTGCAGTTCTCGTCAATCGGCGACAAAATCGTTCGTACAATGATGCTTCCAACTCTTTCAACAGCATCGTATACACCTGAAAATTCATATGATTTTCGACTACTTCAAATAAATAAATAACCTTGCTGTTTCAAACTGAGCAACTCGGTGAATGTCATAACATATGCACTTCCATCAGTCAGTAACTGTTTCAAAATTGAATGAGCGAACATGGTGCTCATTGCATTTACTGATTTCCTATCGATTCCTTCATTGAATTTCGGAAGTAAATCAGAGAAAGTTGAGAAGCTTTCGAGTTCCGGAATAGATTTGTTTCTGATATAGACGTAGAAAGCGATGAAATTGAACAAAAGATATGCGATGGCTCCGAAATATTGAGAGTATGCGAACAGATCGAGATGATACATTTCAGGGAAGATGAAGAGACCAGCTAGAACGAATATTCTTTTGACACATATCAACATTCCTTGTCCAATTGCAAAGTGTTGACCGAGAGAACCCGAAGTTGATTCCAATCTAAAATGCATTACGTTAAAAATATTTGTCAGAGACACTTACCGTAGTGAAATGACTGAAAACGGTTCTGCAATCGATTCAATGATTGCAGAGATGGGAAACGAGAGTACAACAGTCCAGGAAACATCCACAGTTGTTGATGAGAAAGTGTACCACAGATAAACACAAATCACACTTAATACTGTAGAGATAAGCGGGCTCAGCCAGAGAAGGTTGATAAATTTAGGCAGAGATCCACGTATGATTTCAGCTTTCCTTAATGGTTCTCGCGTCAGGAATAGAATGGTCGAGTAGAGAAGAGTTAATCTGAAAAAATAGATCAATTACTCATGAATATTAGAATTTTGTTTCAAGTCCTGAACTTTAAAAAGCAAAACTCACCGAACATTTACGAGCCCCAGAACATCATTGTCAATCCGTCGCAAAAGATACATGTTGATTCCAAAAGATATGATTCGTGCGATTAACTGAAACTTAAGATTCTGAAAAGTCTTTATAGACTCTTGAATTACCTGTCCTCGTAAATTATGAGCAAGAGATGCAAATAATGACGTCATGGCTTCAGAATCTAAAAATAGCGACTATCTAGGTTAAGATAACGAGTTGGGAAAATTCTTTCAAATAGAATATGTTTTTAACAGTTTTGAACTGGATCGTTTGAAATAATCTCAACAAAAGTTAGCAATTCACAAATCTTCAAATCAGTTTATTCAACATAAAACTGAAAAGAAAAATAATGTTCCCAAGTTATTGGATATTCGTAAGAGAGAGTGTCCCCTCCACTCGGACGAACGCTTCAGCAGTGCATACAGAAGAGGAATAGAGAAAGAGGGTATAATTGGTTTCGAGCTGTGTACTCAAATGCATTCAATTTATATGGGCCCAACTTCTTGGTGCACTGAACATTATTCATTCATAATTTAGCATTTTGTTCAGACATTTTTCTCGTTTAAATGCGATAAGAAAACAGCTATCGTGAAACCTCTCAACCAGTTTTTTTCTGATATTAAAAATTAAGAGCAATATATAATTTCTCGAACTGAAAAGGTTGATCCATTCTCGAACAGCTCTCCATCGAAGCTTCTAGTTTGATAGCTATATTTGATATTTGATATTTAATTTCACATTTTCTCTGTATATTCAAATTTTTTGCGACTGACGGAAAGTAAGTTTTGTGCTAAACTGTGGAACACAAATTAGAAGGTCATTTGTTTGATCACGTCGCTTGACTACAAAGTGATAAGTGTAGCCCTGTGATCTCATGTACCCAAAACTACAGATATGCGTCATCACATTCCTTAGCCAGTTGGAAAATTTCGATAGAACTCCTATAATACTTTTACCCTTGGATGCCCTCAATCGGATAGAAAGATGATTGCATCCCATTTTCAAGTCGCAACGAACGATCATACGTGAAGTATGGCGTGACGTTTGAAGAGACGTACTTTGTGATAGTGTGATACAGGAATTGTGTCGATCGAACAACTTGGAAGGTAAACTCAGGCACTTTTCAAGAAACTTAGTGAAGCTTATAAATTTGAAGCTGTTTCATTCACATAGAACTAACCGAAGTAAAAAATGAAAAGGGAAATCTGAATGATGGGGTTTATGTTGGGGGAAAACAACAATTGCTATAAATAAAGAGTATATGTGAAAAAAGTCGTATTATTTGGAAAAGAATTAGGACGCCGTGGAGAAGATTTTTACAAGTTCGAATAAGTCGAAAGTTCATAAATAGTTAGAGACGACTTTTGTTGCACAAACGACGAAGGCATGAGAAGTGTAAAAATGAAGAGAGAAGCTCGAAAGAAGGAAATTATCATTTTCTCCGATGAAGCTTGGCTCTCGTAAATAAAGAAAAATGACAAGTACGTACAACAAGTCAAAAAAAATGTTGACGGCGTAATATGTAAGAGAATGGTGCAGGTGTTTTTCGAGAATGGAATAGAAATCTGTGAGCAGTAGAAGTGTCTTGAACTGATCTGTTTACAAGTATTGTCCGAGCCAACGAATTCCTTCTCCATAACCTTGACGTTGGAGGACAGAACACATGAACACTTCCATCGGCCGGGAAGCCATTTCATTTCGTGAAACGTCTCCTGTAAGATTACTGATGATTTTTGAATCCTGATTAGGATAACTTGCCCTTTCCAGTACACATATGCTGAATATTGAGCTGCCACTTGAGTTGATCCTCACTCAATGCTCCTGGCTTGTCAATCTTGTTTCCGAGAATAAGAACTGGAACCGAAGCGATTTGTTCATCCTGGAGCAAGGATTCGAGTTCAACACGACTTTCTTGCATTCTCTCTGCATCTGCCACATCGATAAGGAAAACGACAGCGTCCACAGCTGGGAAATAGTCTTTCCAGACTCGTCGTGCTGAAATTGAGAACATTCGAACTGAAAATGAGAACTCCGATCTAACCTTGAGCGTGACCACCGAGATCGTATGTGGTGAATGAGATTCCTCCCAAAGACATTTGCTCGGAAGCTGAAATAAATTACGTTTCATAAGAAACTGGTTTCGCCAGTCGCGTCATCATCCAAGAAGTTGATAAGCAAAACCGGTCAATCAGCTGGCGGAAAATGGCTAAGATATTTGTGACTTCTATGTATTTATCTTATAAATTGGTATTTATATGATACAAAGTCATTTATATTTTTGTAGGTTAATAGGATTTCGAAAAAAAACTTACTAGGGTGAAGCGTGGGTACGTGCTGAGCAATTCGGTCATCCTTGAGCATGTGCAGCAGTGTTGTCTTTCCGGCGTTATCGAGTCCCAAGAATACCAATTTTCCCTTCTTGTTGGCCAATCCTGTAAACGATGAAATAAAGAAATGATAAAGTTTTCAAAACAAACCCAGCATGTTGAGCACTCCATTAAACCAGTCCCATAAAAACGACATATTGAACCTGTAATGAAATGAAGTAAAATATATACAAAGAAAAGGTTTTAAACTAAAGCCACACGACTATCGAGAAAATCAACTGAAACAGATAAAGTGAGAACATTGAGTGAAAACGACAAGAAGAGAGAACGAGGCGGCGACAAGCGGCGTATCTTGTGTTACCGCCACAAAGACAAAGACACGCGCTTCCACGTGTACCATTGAAAGAGAAGATACGCAGAAAAATAATCAAAAAATTATAGATGTAAAATGTAGCGGTTCAGTAGGAACAGTGCTCTATAAAATGAAAATCTGGAGTGCGCTGACGTGTCCAAAGTGACAGATGGCACGGAAAAGACGTCAAAGTGGTGAAAGTACGCCAGTAGGACACTAGGCACGATTTGCGAGAGCGAAAAGAAGAAGAAGCAAAAAGAGAAGAAGGAAAAGTACAAGAAGAACGAAACATGATGTTGGAGAGAAGAAGAAGGAATTTTGAAATGTCATTGTTAAAAACGGTTTCATTGTCACAAGATCCGACAATCAAAAATGTAGATATTTATTTTCGAAGAGCTAAGAATCTTCAGAAGACAAAATCTGTTGATCAAAGCTTAATCTGAAAACAAAAACACCTGTGATGAAACAAGGAAAAACAAGACAACAAAAACATCAAGAATTTTGAGTTCAATTAGAAAATTGTCCTCGACTCATATACGCGGGCATTAAAAATATTGGAAAACGTATTTACAAAGACATAAAAAGTGTAAAACTTTGTAGCGGATTGACTAAAAAGTTTGAAAGCTATCGTATGAAACTGATGATCGTGTTGAGACCGCCGGCTCAAAAAATTAATTTTCCTTTAAAGGCAGGTCTAAAGCAGCTTGAGTTTCAGTTTTAGTTATTTAATGATTACTGTGAAAGGACGGGGAAATTCTCTCATTTTTTTCTCAAAAATAGATTTAGGGGTCACATATCAAAAACAATTTGATCAACTTACAATATTATTTGACAGTTTTCCCAACCTACTCCAAACTGGAAATAAAGATTAGAAAACATTTTTTGTTGATAAAAACCAGGGAAATACTAATTGTTGAGAATCTTTATATTTTTCCCTAACAAAAAAATCCAGTTTGAGACTCTGTTTTCCATTGATTCATCTTATTTAACCCAAAAACCGAATCAAAAGATAAACATTTCAAACGAATACCTCTGCCATTCGAAATGTGTTCTTTATGATGCTCGGAGAATAAAATTAAAAATCACCATTTTATTTGAAATTAGTTAATTTCAGTCAGTGAAACAAGTTCTACTAATCAAAAAGAAAGACAAAAAATTAGATAAAGAGAAATAAAATAAAGGGGGGTTCAACAGTATATACAGACAAATTGAGGCAAAAAAGACGAGAAAGTTTGGGGATTGTTTTGAGCAGAATGTCGACGAGCAATCAAAACGAGATCAGAGTGAATGAGCACCTATTTCGATCTATCGCTTAGTGGGTGCGGTATCCACCATCTGGCTTAGCTGGAGCTTCAGTTGCTGAGTATCCACCTCCAGCAGCTGGTTGTTCTGGCTCAACATGGGTCTCCTCAGCTGGCTGCTCATCATCGTAAGATTCTTCCTTGGTCTCAACAGCTGGGGCAGTTTGCTCGTATCCTGGCTTTTGCTCCTGTAATTAATAATGTTGTTATACAGGAATAGTTTCCTAGAAGATAGGTAGTAGAAATTTTCGGAAATTGTTGTATCTTTGTGAAACAAAATGAGGACAATCCTAAACATACAGTGAAGGTTGGTGCTGGTGGAACATAAGGTGCTGGTTGTGATGGTGCAGTCTCTTCAGCGGTAACCTCTTCAAAAGAAGAAGAAGATTCCGTTGGTTGAACTGGTGCAACTGGTGCTTCGGTTTCCTCTTCGTATACCTCTTCAACTGGAGCCTCAGTCTGTTGAATTGGGTACTCAGTGACTTGTGGTGCAACTGGGGCAGAGGTTTCGAAAGTTTCTGGTGCTGGTGCGGCTGCTGGCTCAACGTGTGGTTGTGGTGCTGGCTCAACAACAACTTGTGGCTCAACAACTTGTGGCTCAGTGACTTGTGGGGCTGGCTGAACTGGTTCAACGTGTGGTTGTGGGGCTGGCTCAACAACTTGTGGCTCTGGAACTGGCTCAACAACTTGTGGCTCAGCTGGTTCAACGATTTCCTCTTCATATTCTTCAGTATTCACCTCGGTGACTGGCTCAACAATTGGGGCAGATGTGGCGACTGGAACTGGGGCTGGTGCTGGCTCCTCGACTTCGACGTGGGTCTCCTCAACTTGTGGTTGTGGCTCTTCGACGTGAGTCTCGGCGTGAGTCTCCTCGACGGTGGTGGTTGGGGCAACTGGAGCTGGTTGAACGTTCTCGTAGGTTGGGGCTGGAGCTGGGGCAGAGGTAGCAACAGCGACGATCTCGGTCTCCTCGGCTTCAGATCCTCCAGCTGGGGCAGATCCTCCTTGAGCTCCGTATCCTTCCTCGGTGGTCTCTCCGGTTTGGACAACGGTGTTGGTTTGTTCTCCGACGGAAGCAGCGGCTCCAGTCTCTTCTCCGTATCCTCCAGCGGCAGAGGATCCTCCTTGTTGAGAGACGGTTCCCTCGGAAGTGATAGCAGTGGTATCAACATGAACAGCGGCTGGTCCTTGTCCGTATCCGGCAGCTGGGGCAACAGCTCCTCCTTGTTGTTGAGAAGTGTATCCTCCGTTCACAGCAGATGGTCCTTGGTTGTAAGCTCCTCCGGCAGAGACTTGGGATCCGGCTCCGGCGTATCCTTGGGAAGCGATTTGTCCTCCTTGAACGGCTTGAGCTCCAGCATATCCTCCTTGGGCTCCTTGGGCTCCGGCGTATCCTCCTTGAGCTCCTTGGGCTTGAGCTCCAGCGTATCCTCCTTGGGCTCCTTGAACTCCGGCGTATCCTCCTTGAGCTCCTTGGGCTCCAGCATATCCTCCTTGAGCTCCTCCGTGAACTCCGGTATCATACTGTCCTCCGGCTCCGGCTCCTGGGTAAGCAGCTCCTCCGATTCCTCCGAAAGCTGGTGGTGGTGGTGGGGGTGGTGGGGCAGCATAACCGACTGGAGCTCTTGGGTATCCAGCGGCTGGGGCAGCATATCTAATTAAGAGTAAGAATAGAAATAGTAAATATGAAAAGATGAGACTCACCCGGCAGCAGAAGCTCCTCCACATGGGTTAGAGCAGGCTGGTTGAGATGGTTGGCAACAGCCACCACCTCCACCTCCAAGACCTCCGATGCATCCGAGTGCTGGGGTAGCGAGAAGAGCAATCAAAAAGAACTGAAAGAAGAGAAAGTGAGAAAGGTAATCAAATAAAAAGGAAGAAAATGAACTCACACTAGCCATGACGACGACACAATTTAGTGTGTTAGAGTGTGTGTAGTAGCGTTAAATGAAAGATTCGGTCAGCTTAAGTAGTGCCCTTGTCACTCCTCCCCTCACCTCCTCCGGCTGCGTGAAAGAGAAAGGCGCTGGCGCAACATGCGCAGAGGGGGCAAGTCGCTTGCGTAAAACAGTTTTCTGAAATCGAACCTAGATGTCTCTCCATCGATGTCACAATCCATCGCCTCGGAATGTGGTGTACTATTGGGGGTAAGCAAGCTAACACCCGGCCACTGTCGCACGGGTGACCAGTGCCACCTTGACAAGGACCGGTATATTTTTGAAGAGCGAAGTTTGAGAAGACGGATAGAAAAACGATATGGAATGGCAGATTGAAAAGATTTCAAATTCAGATAGTCCGTAAAAAGTGTCTGCGTAAAAAGAGCAGGTGTGAACTGAGAAACAAAATGTGAAAAGAAAAGTGTGTACATTACAATCATTCAACCCTCTAGAACTTGATTCTATCCAATTTTTTGTTCATATCTCAAGAAAGAATTTTCGTTTAAATACACCGAAAGGTACTAGAATAGAATAACATATTCTTATTTTTCGAGATGTCCATCTATAGAAACATTTTCAAGGTACCAACCCTTTTGCAGTGTGAAGTAAAATATTATCAGTTCTCGTGGTTCGAATATGTATCAGGTTCTCATATTTCAGTAGAAATTGTAGACCAAACCTAGATCTTCATTTTTGAAGCTGACAACGTTTGGGTGCGAGTTCTCTCTAGTATTAACCCGAAATTTTATTGTTCTGCACCACTATATAACCCGGTATTGCGGTAGAAGTGAGTTTTTGCAGTTGATGAATCAGTTTTCACCATCTGTACAGTTTCCATGAGTGTTTTGAATAAATCTGTGCTCCAAAACCTTCCCATTTTCCTCTATTCAAAACAACGTCTTTTCTTGCCCATCTCCAATCCATTTCTCAATTATGCAATCTCCCATAATTTTTCCCATTACCCATTTCCTCAATTCCTCTGACTCATTTATCGGATCCAATGTCCATTCTGCCGTCTTCGTCGGCACATTTCGTCTTTATTCAATCGTTTCCATTTGTTTCATTAGCTTCTCAAATGTCTCTATCTATCTATTGCGTAACCGATTGTTGCGCGGAGAAAACATTTCGATTGATAAGCGATTCACTTGATTAATTGCCAGGCGTCCCGATCAGGACCTAAGCTTTTTCCCTTTCGTTTCTAATATATCTGAGTGTAACGAAGCGAGTGGAGAGGAGAGGTGACACTGTCGAAGGAGGAGACAGAATAAGGTATAAAGGGTTTCAATGACAGTCTGATAGATTGGGGTTTTGGAAAGGATATATGAGCTGATAAGTTTTTAGAAAAACCGGAAACTGTTCTTTTTTGCAAAACCTAATCAATCAAAATTCACTTTCTCTTTCTTCCGACTAAATATGATAACCTGATTTGCTCTTCTAATTCATGTACTTTGGAAACTAGCTGATTCCTTTTTATCTCTATCAGTGGTCATTCAGACCTACCTTGGAATCCTTGTCAAAATGAAGTTATCTGCCAATGGAACCTGTAACATTGAATCTAATCAAACCGACAAAAAATAAGAAAGTGAAATTTTGATGATATGACAACTAGAATGTATCTCACGAAATGTGTAACAAGTTTGTCTAGTCATATTTCAGAAACAATACTTCTCTAGAATTGTTCTTACATTTTCATCACTTTTTCGTTACTCATATCATAGCATAAAGAACCCAGGTAACCAAGTATTCCTCAAATTCCAAAAAGAACAATCAGTTGAATTGAAGGCATGCATGATTCATGGCTTTAATGTCTTCCGTTCCGCATTACTCAACATTTTGAGACCTCCAAGTCAACGAAGAAAAAAATAACTTAATGAGATGATGATTTAGAAATTTTTGGTTTGTAGGCTATCAATTAACGAACAGATACAGTTTGTTCTGTGATAGACATCTTTCTCATAAAAAATCCAGTTATATCAATGAAAATAGACTGATCATATCAATCTATAATGTCTAGTCTCTCAATAAATATGCATCTGCCACGTCATACATTTCAAACCAAACACCAGGTGCCTCCATGATCGCTGCCACTCTTCCGGTTCTATCTCCAGAAGTCTCTTCGAAGTGACTCTATAAACAGAGAATTTGTTGTTAAGCATGTAGCATTCAACCCAAAAATTCTGCCAATTACACAACCCTCCTGGTCTCCTTGCGACGTCTTCCTTCTCCTGTTTTTCGTTTTCCTCGCAATGAAATTCATTTTATCGCTCAGTGGGATCCGATCGGTAGCAGCAGACGGCTTCTTCTCCTTCTTTTCTCTCTTTTTTCTTCGCTTCACCGTCCAAAATCCCCCTTCATTACGCAATTTTGCGACGAGTTTTTGTTGTTCGGCGACGCCTATCATACCTTGGTTGACCTTGACAGAATCAAGCTTCTTCTCCATGATTTTTATCTTTTCACAGCTTAAGCTTTCGGAGATTTCATGTGGAAAAAAGAGGGATGGAAGGATGGAAAATAAGTTATTTATTAAGAAGAAGAAAAGGGAGAAATGAAGAAAAAACAGAAACAAAATATACAGAAAAGGATGAGGAAAAAGGATCGGTTCAGTTTGAGAATTTGATTGAAATGCTTCGCATTCTTATTCGATTATTAACACTTTGGAATAAAAAAAACATTATGAATTGGCGCCTATTTGCACATTGAGATGAGATGAGGGAAACGTCGAGCGGAGAAAAAAAGAAGAAAGAAAAGAGAAGTATTTAGAAAATCCAATACTTTCTTCCGTATGGATTGGCATTCTCGATGGTCTCTATTTGGATTGGCTCACTCACTTGTTTCGTTTCAGCTCCTTGCACCTGAAAATACCAACTCTACTCTTTCAGATTTCATCTTCTCCAATCATGAAACCTCAATTCAAAAAACTCTACAGTTCTGTCCTTGTATATCTAATAAATTCTCTCTGTATACATTACACTGATGAAAAGTAAAGGCTGCAAAATAATCATGCATAACCGAGAAGTGTCAAGTTTCAGACCAACCCGGAAGGAGGGAAATGCCAAGAATGCTGTTTTACAATGTGTGTAACCACAGTGGTTACGTCACAAACGTGTCCGACGGTGACGTGTTTCCGTGAACGGTGAAATACTTACCTTTGCAAACTTGCTACCGTATTCTCCAAGGTTTGGCACAACGTCGGTTTCCGTGGAAACCTGAAATCATATTCTTGTGATCAGTGATGAACCAAAGTTGAGTGTTACCTTGTTCTCCACAGACTTCTCTTCATCATAATCGTTTCCATTGACTGCTGGTGATGTCACCGATGGTTGCTCAGGCTGTGAAATGTGTAACTTAACCATGCGAACTAAATAAATGAAACTCTTGAAATTACCTGTGTTGGTGCTGGTTCTTCTTTTGTTTCTTCACGAGATGTGATATTCTCAAAGAATTGAGAAACTGGAGCAGCAGATGACTCGAGTACTTGAACAGTCACTTCAGCAATTGGTTCCTCAGTAATTGTTTGAATAACTGCTGGTTCTGGTTGAAGTGGAACTTGTGGAGTAACAACTTCATGAACTTCAATTGGTAATTCGAAACGAACTGTTGGAGTTGGTTCAGGAGTTGTCACTTCAACACGAACAGCTGGTGCAACTGGTTGAAGATGAATTTCTGGTTTTGGTTTTGGTGGTTCGACGTATCCAACTGTCGTCTCAACAACTGGAGCAACAGTGCTCTGTGCTGGTGGTTGATAAGTTTGAACTTCTTGAATTGGTTGAATTGGTTGAGGAATGATTGGAGCAGTTTCTTCTGGAACAACTGCAACTGGTTGTGGGTTAGATGGAGCAACGTTATGAGATGGTTCAGCAGTTGGAACATCTTTACGATCTTCATTCAATGGAGCATCATAATCATCTCCTTCAGTTTGGACGATTTCTGTCTTTTGATTGTTGTCGCTGTTGTTGGTTGGTTCGACTGTCACTTGGTTGAAGTCCAAGTTGTTTTGTGGTGTAGTAGATTCGTTATCAAGCTGAAATTAAGTTGAATTGATTTTTCGACATCACGAAAAAACTTACAGAAGCAAGAAGTTCGTTGACAGTAGCTTGCTCGCTGCTTGGAATATTAGATGGTTGATCGTAGTCTGATCCTCCAGTTGCTTCGATTCTATCCTCCTCGGCGACAACTTTCTGAAGAAAAACATCTCATTGAAATCGATCAATTTTCTGATAAACTAACAGTTTCTGAGGCGAAATGAGTAGGTGCTTGTGTGGCTTCTGGAGCAGAAACTTGGACGACATGAGCTGGTTGAAGTGGAAGTTGTTGGACTGGAGCTGGGTGGATTGGTTGAACAGTGTGGACTGGTTGAACAGTCTCAACAACGGTTTGGGTTTGAGAGGCAGATGGAACTTGTGGAGCAAGATAATTGACGTGTTCAATTGGATGTGGTTGAGAGACTCGTGGTTGAGAGATTTGTGGTTGAACTGTCTCAATGTGTTCTGGCTGAGATGGCTGAATTGGCTGAACTGGTTGTGGAACGAATGGAGCAATCGTTTGAAGAGCAACTTGTTTTGGATATGGAGTTGTGGTTTCGAACGATTGAACGATCTCCTTGACAATGATAGATTCAGGAACGACGCGATGTTCGTTGGATTCAATCGAAGAAGATGCAGATGGAACACGAACTTGATGAGTTGCATGGTGTTCAGCAGAAGAGGAAGCAGAAGATGATGAAGACGAAGAGGATGAAGCAGCTGGACGGTGGAGAACTTGTTGTTGTGGTTGAGTTTGATGAGTTTGGACTGATGTTTGATGCTCATCTCCGTACGAAGTTTGGGAGTTGAATGAGGAGACAATCTGAAAAAAAAACTTATTTTTCATCTCCCAAATTCTATAATATTTCCATCTTAATTTCCAATTTCCACTCACATTATTTGGAGAAGCGACAGCTGGCTCCACGACATGCTCATCCAAAACAGCACTTGCTGGCATAACCTTGGTCAAAACCTGGGCAGTGTTGAGTACTTGTTCCTGTTGTTGAGAAGGCGCAACAACTACTGTTTTCTGTAATGGCATTACCGGTTATCACCCATTTGAAGAAATTAACGATGCGGAACAATACCTCGTAAGCCACTGGTTGTCCTAGCAATGGCAATGGTTGTACTTGGTGAACTGGTTCAGCCTGATAGGCACCTCCAGCTGATACTGCTCCTGTTTGAATGGATCCGTAGTTTCCTCCTTGTTGAGCTCCAGCGTATCCTCCTTGGATTTGTTGGAATTGTTGTGGTTGTTGTTGTTGGAAGTTGTTAGCTCCTCCATATTGTTGTTGTTGTTGGAATTGAGGTTGATATGGTGCAGGTGGGGCTTGAGGATAAGCAGCAAATGGAGCTGGAGCCAATGGAGCAGCAGCATAAACTGGACCAGGTGCAGCACCTCCCCCTCCACATGGATTTCCACATGCAGGTTGGGCAGGACTGCAGCATCCTCCACCTCCGCCACCACCAAGTCCGAGACCTGGGAGACATCCAACGGCGGTGCCGAATAAAGAGGATAACTGTAATTAAGAAGACAAGTGAGAGGATGATGACGATGAAGGATATAAGGAAACTGTTATTGGTTTTTAGGAGATTAACGTCTAGACATTATAGATTTCTTTGGAGAGAAAAAGTTTCTGGATAGTTGGGTTTGAATGTTCTAGATCTTGTCTATGATCTCAGTCTTTGGAAATGGTTTTTTTTGAAATCTGAAAGCGGCAAAGAATGCAAGTTTGGGGTTCAGAATCTAAGGGAAACTGAATTTGAGAAATTCTCGAAAAATGTTTCTTTCCAAGAAATAGTCCGAAAACAATGAAGAATCTCAACAAAAAACAACAAAAAACAAAGAAAATATTTTGATTCAAAAGCGTCATTTTACGTAGGCGAGAATCTTAGAATCCGTACTTGATATCAGACGAAGATATGAGTAATTAAGATGTTTTTCTTAATATGACCTAGTATACAATCATAATGGAAGATCTCCGTATTCCGTTTGGTTTCAAAAAAAGAACTCACCAAAAGCAGACTGGATATATGTTTCATGGCAGCAACGGGTGACAAGAAAGTCAGCAGCGATCGGCACAGTCAGCCTTTTATGTAAGGAGCTTCTGGGCTGATGTCCACGTACCGTAGCCACACCTCCTTCAGGTTCGAAATCCCATTCGTTGTCGCCCGCGCGCTGGACACCCTCTCTCTTCTCTTATCCTTCTACGTCTCCAATGCTTTTCCTTTCCTAAAAAACCGCGTTCGGCTTCGGGTTCAATGGGCCGGTAAAAAGTCTGCGTCTCCAATTGGATTCATTGATATTTCATTGATGATAATGCAACAACTATTGATATGGGAGAAGGATAGAAGTGAGAGGAAATGAGGGGAATTGTTTATATCATAATGATCATAAACCCGCCAAAAGGTGTTTTGTGTTGTGCCCGTACAGATATATATCAATCAGAAACGGCTTGTTCCTTGCGTATCTTCCTGGTTACACTGTTTACGCAAAAATTAGAAAGAAAATTAAGCAGATTGTGAAAATCTGCGGAGAAAAGGAAACATTTCACTTTCGTATTTTTTGGCTGCTTCAGAACTTCAATGAATATATGGTGATAAAGTGAGTTTTATAATTGAGAACTTGAAATTCTATTAAGTTGCTTTGTTTGCGTTGAGCAAGACATAGAGAATTTGGAAACCCTTGTAAAGAGGATGATCTTCACAAAATTTTGAGTTTTCAGAAGCAACTACGAACTCACAATAGCTAGAAAGTTGATGATTCTGAATCTGTCTTTGAGTTATGACCTTTGCAGGTTCTCTGAAATTTTCAGTTGAACTGAATTTTGAATCAGATTGAGTTTAAATAACACCAGAATTCATCAAATAACGTGTAATTCATACCTCAATTTTCAGACTTTTATCAAATCGATGTAAACTTTGTTTGATAGATATTATTGCTTCCCAAGTTTGTATTTCAAAAACTCAGAAGATGATTTCTGCAAATTCTAAGGAATATGTACTTATGAATGGTAATGATTGATATTGTCAATGAAATATCTGAAACCAACTATACCTTTTCTCAACTTTCAAAAATATACCTATCAGATGACATTCTTTTAATTGCCAGAGAACTCAGATGAATTTCTATCCATATCTTTCAGAAAGTTTTCGAAAACAATCTACTGCCGACAATTCAAGCAAATCCTTATCAGATGCCCTTTTACCACAATTCACTTTTCTTTATTCAGATGTTTATCCCTCATTATCCCAGCCTCACCCTTCACATCCACGCACACCGATTCGGCCATTCGTCAGAATTATCATATCAACTCTCTTCTTTTCTCTTCCTTCTTTTCCTTTTTTCTCCTCCTCTACCTACAATTGCCATTTGCATCCACGATTACGTAACCCGAATCGTATAATCGTATGCGTCTCGTACATATGTAGTTTTTGAAGGATGTCGTACGCCACCAATGGCAAACTCAAAAAGTCTCGTACCGTAACAAGTTTTAATTGGAACAGAACAGACGCAATCTTTCTCTCTTTTCATTTCTCCTGGCGGTCTTACGCAATTTTTAACGCCGTCGTCGACCGCCCTTCCAGGGATTCCCAGTCGACAGAATGATTGATTCGAGACGAAATTGACGATCAAGATGTTGCAAAAACGGATATGAAACTTCATTTCGAACTTGATTCATATGCGCTTTTAGAGAAACGAACAGTCTATTGTAAAGAGTAAACGGACCGTTCTTTTTCGGGAATTTATGGAAATGAACAAAAGTTACGATGGTTGGCAGAGGATCCAGTTATTACAGGATAGTGAAGTATATCAATGACTGAGAAAAAGAGATCAAACGACAGACTTTGGGGGAAGAAAACTGAAAATCGAGGGGATTTTTTGTGTAAAGTAGAATCATCTATTAGCCAACAAATGACCAGAACGACGGTTCCAATCACAGCAATTTTATCAAGAAATCAAGAAACAAGCGAAGGAAAGTTCATTTCTTGCAGCCAATGTAACTCTACAAATGTATTTTTAATGATAATGAGTGTAATCAAAAACTAGTTCATCTCCATTGTCATCCGTAATAATTTCCCACAGTGAATGACTCCGGCTTCTCTTCAGAACTTCGGCATTTGCTAGTTCAATTGACTTGACTACTTGAATTCCTTCTCTGAAAATCTCGGTTATCTGATTATTTCCTTTCACAGTTATCTCACTTGAAACATTTCGAAACAATTGTGTTTTCAATCATTCCTCCAAATCCTCGATTTCTATATTCAGGGAAAGTAAACTGATGATTTAACTGTCCATGCAATCCTATCATTTCAAATGCCACTGGTTTATCCTTATGATGAATACAAGATGTTGGAAGACGTTGAATGATTTCTCTGAAAGTAAACATTGCGACATCTGATTGGATTCTTACTCTCACTTCATTTGTAGAACTGTTTCCGGAGTAGCAAACTTCCAGGTGGAATTGACCACTTCCGAATCAGAAAGACGAGTGGATCCGATCGAAAAATCAGATGGAAGAGTGATTTTATCCACATTTTCTTGAATTTCCTGGCGAGCAGTTGATGTAATATGGAAGTTGTAACATGGATTGTTGTAGTCTTCTCGATTGTAGTGATGCACGAAGAACTTTCTTGCCTATATCATTGACACTTTTTATACTTTTCAATGAAGAAAATAGATTACAGGAAGGGAAACAGCCGTTGGAGCAATAAGCATATCAATATTTCCTAGATCTGGTTCAACTGACTTAATTTGTTCCATACCATGAATGACATCATTCTCATTGACACTTTGATCGCTTCCAATCATTAGGATCGGTCTATAAAATGTTTCTTTTTAGGGAGGATCATACCATAAATCTTACCCACAAATATCCGGAATATTATCGTGACGGAAGACATAAAAATACTTTGAATTGCTTGTTTCTAGATAGTAGAAGTCGCATGGATGATTTGGTATTCTCTCCTCAACTTGGAATTTGGCAGCATTGGCAAATAATGCAAATTTCGGTTTGGATTTGAAGAAGGGAAGAAAATCAGAAATCTGTTCCGATGATAGCTTGGAAAACATGGGAAAGTGAAAAAGAAATCACTGAAATCAAATGGAAATGTTTGAGAGAAAGAGACGAGAAAGGTTGATAAGTGATAATGATGATATTTCGAATTGTCATTCTATTGATTCTGTTCGAGTTTCTCTTCCATTGAATCTTTTGGAAACGTTTCTTCACACGTTGATTATTTTAAAACAGATATTGTAATATTTATGAAAAATATTACAAAAATAAATGTTAAAATTAAACAGCCTAAACAAATAATGAGTTCATAATCCAAAAAATGAAATAATCAGTTCAAATGGTATTGAGTATAATCGAAAACTATAATTTCTCCATCATCTTCTCTCACAACTTCCCACAATTTGTGATCCATACTTCTTTTAAGAACTTCTTTATTGCTGAGTTCCACTGATTTGACTACTTGGATTCCTTCTCTGAAAATAGGAAAAGATTTTAGCTATCGTTCTATCGAAATCTCACTTGAAACATTTCGAAACAATTGTGTTTTCAATCATTCCTCCATATCCTCGATTTCTATATTCAGGGAAAGTAAACTGATGATTTAACTGTCCATGCAATCCTATCATTTCAAATGCCACTGGTTTATCCTTATGATGAATACAAGCTGTTGGAAGACGTTGAATGATTTCTCTGAAAGTAAACATTGCGACATCTGATTGGATTCTTACTCTCACTTTATTTGTAGAACTGTTTCCGGAGTAGCAAACTTCCAGGTGGAATTGACAATTTCCGAATCAGAAAGCCGGGTAGATCCAATCGAAAAATCAGATGGAAGGGTCATTCCACCAATCTTTTTCTGGATTTCTGCTTGAGCAGACAAAGGCAGACAGAAGTTATTACATGCAACATTATAATCCTCACTGCGTTTAAAATGTTCAATCAAAAATTTTCTGCCCTTTAAAAATAAATTTCGAAAAAACAAATTGACAGAAAATGATTACCGGCGCTGAGAGCGCAGAAGTTGCAACAAGAAGTTCGATATTTCCTAGATCCGGTTCCACTGACTTAATTTGTTCCAGACCATGAATGACATCATTCTCATTGACACTTTGATCGCTTCCGATCATTAGGATCGGTCTATAAAATGTTTCTTTTTTGGGAGGATCATCACATAATTCTTACCTGCTGGTGTCTGGAATGAAGTCATGTCGGAAAACATAAAAATACTTCGAATCGTTGATTTCCAGGCAGTAGAAATCGCATGGATGGTTTGGTAGCCTTTTTTCTATCTCAAATGTGGCAGCGTTGGCGAATAATGCAAATTTTGGTTTTGACTTGAAAAAGGGGAGAACTTCTTTCAATTGCTGAGTAGAAAGTTTATAGAACATGGCAGAATAGAATGAGAGTGGTCAAGAAAATTGATAAGAGAAGGTCAGAGAGGACGAGACAGAAAACAGTATTATGCAATTATGATATTGATGATAATGTTCTTCGACATCCAATCGATTTTCGTTGATGTTTGATTAGATTTACTGAAGTTCACAAATCAATTGAGAGATATAAGACAGGGCGGCATGAACGATTTATTTTCTCTTTTATTCTGACTGTATTTAACTATTTTGGATAATATAATTTAAGGCTTAAATAATTGCATTTTTCGGTGTGAAGTTTTCATAAATTAAGTAGATCACAATTTGAGCGGCGGTATGAAATCACAGTTCAGTAGTCAGCTCTTTCCCAGTCACATCTTCATCAATATTCTTCTCTGCTGGCTTGTTCAATCGGACAGTAAACACAACCTGAAAAATATAAAAGAAGATTTCAAAAACTCATTTAAAGCTATCCTGTAACAAACCTTATGCTGAATATCCCAATAAACGCAGCATCCGTGATAAAATATAACCATGAAGACGTCGAGATATTCAACGAGTGCAAATAGTTCATAGGCTGAATAACATTCAGAGATAGAAAAAAAAACAGTGAAAACCATATATACCCCATGTGAAACAAGCTTTCCAATAAAGAGCATAGAACGTGGCAATAGCTGGAGCTGACAGAAAATAACAGATACTGATTCCAATTTTCACGTGATATGATATTCGACCCTGAATAGAGAAGTGAGAATGGTTTCCAGACAAAAACTTACATATGGATTCAAGAAATACAGTGATTGGGAATGACAAACCGTATTGGAAATAAAGAAAAGGAGAGCGACCACTCCGAAACTGTAGAAGAAACAGACGTGCCAAACTGAACCATTCGAAGAAATAAAAAATGGGTTTTAGTTTTAAACTCTCACTTCCATGTTCTTTTTCTCCGATTGCAGACAATCCACTGAGAAGAATGAGTTCAGTGACACCGAAGATCAAATAGAGATGTCTATGCATTTTATACCAGAAACGTCGCTTGTTATTTTTACTTTCCAGACGACCATAACGGACCCCTTGAATGGATTCATGATTATGATGATGTCAGAGAAGAGTTTAGCGTAACTCACAGCCAACGGACAATTCAAGAAGTCGAAATGGAATATGGAAAAATATGCAAAGTTGCCAGACGAGACCTTCTAGTGTCAAATTGATGATTCTTGATAGAGATGGTAGGAAGGCTCGCTGAAAATTCAACCTTGTTTGCAACTAGTAAATTCTCTCACTCACTCCACAAATCCACGCATAATTTGTAATTTTATCTTGATGAAGTGTAATCGCAGTGAGAATAGCGAAAACGGCGGCGAACAACGGAGGAACGAATCCAACCCAGAACAGCAAAGTGGTATTCAATTGAAATAATTCCTGAGGAATTCAATTGAAAGGGTGCAAGAAAAGAGAGAAGAAAAGAGACTCACAATTGAACCTGACTTCTTTTTATGAACACTTTCAAAACGTTTTTCAACCAACATGTGTTAAAAAGAGAGGACAAAAAAGGAAATTCGACAACAAACTTCTTTGAACAGTAGTAAGAAAGTAGGACAAGCTTAATGATGCCGACAATGAAGAAAAAGAGGAAAAAGAGAGAGAAGGAGAAGAGAGAAGTTCGGGTAAGGAATATACTTGTTCTAGTTGGATTAATGAAGAACACGTAAAGATTACTGCAGTTGCCAAATTGACTCAGATGGAGAGACAGTGGAACAAGTTGACTTAAACATAACACTTTTAGATGTGTCAAAACATATATGGAAAGGGAAATCTGCATTTTACATTCTATCTGATATTGTAAACCGAAGGGTTTGAAACAACTGGGAACAATTACAGGTCTTACTGTTGATAAATAATTTTGAATCATTTAGTCTGATAAACGAACTCCACTGCGAGAACTTTCATAAATTTCATAAATTTCCGAAATTGCAACGTCGTGTGGCCCTATTTTCATGGCTCCCGCCTGCTCGGGTCTGTTTGAAACTATGAACTCAATTTACAGTTTTCATAGCTCAATTTTGTTAGATTCAACTTGTACTCTTTACAGATCCAATGTAAATTTCAAAATGGCAGTGGTGGAAATGCACCAAATCGTTCTGATTGGAACATCACTTCACCCAGAAACTTCTGCAAACAACTCAAACTTATCCTCCAATTATCCCAATTACCCATCAGTACAAATATCCTGGAATTCTCGTCTCCACCCACCTCTTTTTTCCCTTATTCTTCCCGTCTTTTTTGCTGTCTCTCTCGTTCAGGAAATGAGGAATGAGCAGGAAATTGTAGGCCGCGGAGGCGCCGTTTGGGGTGGAAAGGAAGAGAAAACATGAAGACGACACGGGGAGTACAATGCCAAAGAGAGAATGTTTTGATATTCGTCAGCTATTTTCTTCATTTATTTTTTCTTGCTTTTCTAGGATATGGATTCCCGAATATTTTTGATAACTTGATCATTTTCTTATGAAATAGTTGTAGGTTTCTTGTTCTCCAAAATATAGATTTTCTTCATCATTCGAAGGATTATATTTTGAAAAGGAAGAGGGAGAGATATCATATGAGACAATCAGAAGTCGACGACAAAACAAGATAAAATGAGATTTTAGTATTTTTAATCAATATCAGAAAAAGACAAAGCACGTTCTCGTTTTTGCACCTGCTCTCTTGAATTTTGAATTTTCAAACATACAGGATGATCCTGCTTTTCGGATAAGTCGTGGCAAGCTCAGCTCAAGTTGTATTATCATTTTTTGAGTCATGAAACTTTGAACAAATGCAAAACTAATTGGTGGATCATTAACTCTTTTTTCATCCGGAAAGTTTGAAAATGTTTAGCGAAGTTTATTTTGTTTTCAATGCTTGAACTTTGTTAGTCGTTTGGAATCTGAAACATCTCTAGATAAACAATATTTTTGAATGATTTGGTAGAAGGCCGATTCGGCCGGATTCTCCCTGTGAAAGGTATAAAGATCTAGCAAACTATAAAATAAGCAAACACTTTTGCATTGTCCGAAAATTTTAAGTTCTTACTTTATTTTTCTTCTCTCCAAATCATCCCATTTCTCAAAATTTATTGTTTGAAAAATGGAACTTTCATGCTCGTTTCGATTGGGTTTGTCACCACAAAAACAAAGTGTCATTCCCATCTTTCCTCCTTCGGAATCACGCTCCATTAGTGTCGACTTGTCGACCCTTCTCTGCTCATGAAGTCCTTCCAAATTTTTCGTTTTTTTCTTTTTCGTAGAGTCATTTCTTTCCAATTTCTTCAGATTTGGCAGATTCTTTATGGTTTTTTTCTCCCACTCTTCTTTTCTCATTTCCTACAAACCTTCCGAATTTTCTTAAATCTTTCTTTTTATAGTCAACTGAAGTTGAGTTTTATGAAGATATTCTAATGAAAGGAAAGCAAAAAGCTCTCTTTTCCCGGATAGACTACATTCTCTCTCATTCATTCCTCCCTCAAACTTTTTATAAAATCAAAATGATCTCTGCAAAAATAAATATATTTTCAGCAATTACTTTAATTAGTCAAAGAGTTTTCCGTGGCTTCTTTTACTTTTGAATTCACATTTTTCTCTATTCATAAAATTCATTACTCTAGAATATTCTCACAAACGCTCTCACGAGACACTCAACATTTTTTGGAATTTTGATGTCCGGATATTCTGGTTAAAAATTGCTTCCGTCGTGGAGTGAAAGATGACTAACGACAGCAGTTTCTTCGGTTAAAAATAAATTTAGAAGGTGTGAATTATGACTTTAAATTCCGACATGTGTCACTTTTAGAACTAGGTTGAATATTTGCATTCTTGGTAAAAAAGATTTTTCCCAAAATCAGAAGCCGAAGCGTTATTGTCAAAAGATCGGGGAAAGAGTTTCACTATAAAAAGGTCAAGTCCAAAAAAAAAACTAATTTTTTCCATAATTTAATTGAAGCTGAATATAAACTTAAATTAAAACTAGGAGTCTTTGACGAGATTTTTTCATAAACTTTCATGAATTTTGTTTGAAAATATGAAGGACATTTTGTAATTGAAACTAAGACTAATCGAAGCTAATCTAATCAATGAGTCTACTCACCCAACTAATTACCTCAAAATGTTTAGTTTTTGATCTGCATAAATTGCTCCAAATGTGTTGCTCTTTGACCAAATCAAAATTGAACTCTAATACACCTAAACGACTGAATGGAACAAAGGAAATCATATAATACTTAAGCAGTGACAGGTATCCATCAGACTGAGAAAAAGAGGAAAAGGTATAAAAGTGCGTGTGTCTCTTTTCGTATCTTCTTAAGTTGGTTGCAAGTAGAACTGAGAAAAGAAGCCATCCTTACCCCCATCTAATCCGGCCGCCCTGAAATGAATGTATCCTTTTTGCTTCTTTCTTTTTTCCTCCATCAAGTGATCACCAATTCAGTCGTTGGGGCTCTTCGTGGATAACCTTGCTTCTTTTTCTCCTCTTTTTTTTCTTCTTCTGACTCAAACCAATCTGGCAGAGACTCCACTTTTTTGTTTTCTAATTTATGGGGCTTCTTGGCTTCTTTCCTTTCCTTCGGCTCCTTATTTCTTACGGATAGCCATAGGATATCTGAAAAAAGAAAAAACGAATACATACATGCCTCTATTATTTTCTTGCTTCTACTTGCTTCTTCTTCTTGCTTTTTTTTCGTTTTGCTTCTTCTTCTCCCGGATGTCTAATTATACATTCCGTGCATCCGTCCATCTTCTCCCAGTCACTTTTACGTGGGCAATGGAGCGTACTTTTGTGTTGAACTTCTCCAAAAAACTTGTTTTCAAAAATTGTGAGAAGAAGCCCTCGTCGAGTTAGTATTCCACCACTAATCCTCTGTTCTATCAGATTAAATCTCTTCTCTCATTCGCTAATTTCATAGATTTATATTTATTTCAGATGTCAAATGATCACGACGATTTCGAACCGATTGATGGAGAAGTGGATGTTCAGATTCCACAGTCGAATACCATCGACCATCTGTAAGTATTTAAAAAATCAGAAAAACTTGGATTCGGGTGAACGCTGAAAAGCGTATTCACAGTTCAGATTTTATGAATACTAAATATTAAAACTTCTCCAGTCTATGAATTTATTATCTAGAAAGACACAGAAACTACAAACTAATGAGAGCATAAATCCGAAAATAAACTTTCAAGACATGCCTTTGTTTACTTTTCTATTTCTTGGATCCATTAAACCCGGAAGTTTCATGATCTTCATCCAATGAGATCTGAGAAGTTCTCGTAGCTTAGTAGCACTAATCCTTTTGTCTTGTCTACCATTTGGTCTGACCAAAGGACAAAATAAAATGACCTTTTTTCCAAAAGACTCAGTCAAAAAATACAATTTTCGATTCAAAAAATATGAAATCGTGTTTGAAAATCCAAATGAAATCGAGGACAAACGCACTGCCCGATAACAGCAACCGCAATGTATTAGTTCTGTCGTTTTTCGGTGTGTAGAGACAGAAAGACTGTTTCTCCAACATTTTCCTCTTTTTCCAACATTTACTTAACTATCTGCGTCTCCTACTGTTTTTCTACTTTCATGGTGAGTTTTTCCATAAATCAGTGATCTGAAAACTATCATTCATCGAAAAATATTAAACTTATTAATAGATAAATAGACTGGTTCAAAATGAAAAAAGGCAAAAGTGTGGTCAAGGCAAGCCCTTTGCACCACTCCACTGTACCATTAACACGTATTAATGGGGACCGATGAACCGGGGTTAACTAGCTCCATAAATGATACAATTCTAGTTACTCGGACGAGCGGAAAGGCACTTAGATCAGTTTTCACCGAGGTAAGACCGCAAGTCACCGGGAGGTACAGTGGAGTGGAAACCGGAGCCGACCGGACCACGAGATCCGCCTAAAAAGCGAGAAACTATAAACTATTCGGTATTGAAGCAGCCGACATCTCCCGACTTTGGTCGGCTACTATACCCGTATGATGAAGGAACGTCAGTTGATTGCTGGCGAAATGATTGGGAACAGTGAAGAGAATCATGATAGAATGAAACTTTTCTCGGAGAAAAACTTCTGAAAATCGTACCTACCCTTCCACGTGATTAAAAAACATTGTTTGTGATGCCTAATTTAGAAAAATAGCAATGAACAACACTTATTATCAGTGATTTTTAGTCATCCACAAACTTTTTATTATTTCAGAATCGTAGAGGGCAATAACAACAATAATACGGGTGACACTCTATCAAATGTAATAGTCGAAAATTGGATATTTGCTCCAATAGCAGTAACGATTCAAAAAATGAATGTATCGAAACCGATTCATGTATTCAATGTGGCAGAGAAGGAGAGCAAGAAACAATTTTTGGCTGAGGTAGGGTATTATGACAAAGGGATTTTATTTTTGAAATTCAACTGTTTTTAGGCTCTAATTCCGTTTCTTTTCGCCGGCCTCGGTCTCATTTTGGCAGGAGTAATGCTTGAATCTGCCGAGGGATCAGAGTTCTTTCAAACTCTTCCGGATGCAGTTATTATGGTTCCAACTCTTGTCGGATTGAAAGGAAATCTTGAAATGACTCTTTCATCGAGACTTTCTACGTTGGTGAGTGCATTTTATAAAAAGAAGGTTCTGTCAGATTCCAATTTTAGGCAAATCTCGGATTTATGGAAAGCAGAAAAGACAAAATAAACGTGGCATTATCCAATATGGCACTGATTCAATGTCAGGCAATTGCCGTCTCTTCGCTAGCAGTTATTCCGGTTTTGTTCATCGGAGAGCAAGCGGTAGTTATCAAGACTTCTGTTATTTGAGCTCTTTTGTATTTTCAGATTTCGTTTAGTGACTCTCTGTGTCTACTGTTATCAGCAGTTGTAACCGCATCCCTTGCTTCATTAGTTCTTTCTCTTCTAATGGTTGCTGTTGTGATTGCTGCTCGTCGTTATAAATTGAATCCAGATAACATCTCAACTCCAGTGGCTGCATCTCTTGGTGACGTCTCAACTCTTTATATTCTGGTTTGTCTTCTCAATCCGAACGAACATTTCGGAAGTGACCAATCAATTTTCAGTTGAGTGTGGGCACTTTAGTATGTCACATGCGGGATTTACATATCACATTACTCATTGTCATCTTGCTTTTTTTCTACGCAATTGCCATTGTTGGAGCAGTTATGGCATCTGAGGATCGCTTCACATTGGAGGTAGGAGTACTGACACTAACTGACTGAAAGTTCTGAAATATGAATATAGGTGCTGAAAAATGGATGGTGGCCTATATTATGTGCAATGGTAATAACCACTTTCAGTGGTCTTGTTCTCAAGAAATCGATGCAAACCTATCCACCCCTGGCTGCATTTCAACCACTTATAAATGGACTCGGTGGAAATTTGGTTGCAGTTCAAGCCAGTCGAATATCCACTCAGTTGCACAGAGCAAGGAAAAATAGAGAAATCGAAGTGAAACCACTTCATCATTATATCAATCCAGTTAGAGCTTTCTTCGGGAAAAGTGAGTTATCAATTTGTTTCAGTTGTGTGGTTTAAAAGACAGTAACGTTTTCAGATGAAGACGCATCAGCTGCACAGATTCTTCTGGGAATCTCCATACCTTCTAATATCATTTTCATATTTATCATTTTTCTATTTGGCGTTGGTTTCCACAATACAACTCCATTCACTTTCTCATTTGTTCTAGTTTGTGCAATTCAAGTGAGTTAATATCTAGAAAAACAACAATGCCAGCTAAATCATTTCAGGTAACAGTTCTACTGTACATCTGTCAAATATTGGTTCGTGCAATGTGGATAATGAGAATTGATCCGGACAATTCTGCAATTCCATTCCTAACTGCACTTGGAGATCTCATCGGTTCTCTTCTTCTTATTCTCTGCTTCTGGAGTCAATGGAAATATTTTGGACTTCCAGTATCTGCTGATCAGTATACTGGACATAAATTTGGACATTAGTTTTATCAATTTATGGTTTTAATTTGAAATAACGGGTTCATCGTAATAAATAGTTCATTTTTCGAAAAGATCGTCTACTTATCTCCATCACATTCATAATCACAATGTACAAAACATCTCTCAACAAAGCTCAAAAGCATCAACTTCTGTTCCAGTCCTTGTGCAATGTCATGTGTTGTTCTCAATGGAAGATTCTCATCCATCACAATATGAACTTCAGCCAACGCTTCAAGAGTCGTGTGGTAAACCATCACATGATCAACATATCTGAAAAGGTAGGTTACAATTATTTACGAATAAGAAAAACTGAGAAAGAACAACATCCGTTTCGATTTGAACATGAAAATTGTTAGTTCAAAATGGAGTTCTCAACCCCTTTGGCTATAGAAAACATCCTAACCAAAAACTTACTTTATCCGGGGATCGTGCTCTATCACAATCTTCAGAATCCTTGACAAATTGTCTCCCTCTGCTCGTTTCCCAACCAAATGAGGTACATGTCCCAGTGCATGTCCATACCATGAAGTTGCAATGACGCCACTGAAAACGTTTATCTAGTCTCTCGATTTCCGTCGAATAGACTCACCAAACAAGAATAGCTCCTATTGGATCAGCATAAGGCCAATAACGATCTCCAATTGTTGCGCACACAATTGCAACGATTGACGTGGCAATATCGTTTCTCATATCCATTGCAAGAACTGTGGTGGAACTGGAACCACGACGATAACAGATGAGACAGAGAATTACTTTAACAGCAGATCCACCAAGCATAATCGAAAGAGTTGGAACATCCATTACAGGATTTATCTGAAAATGTTCGATCAGTTTCAGAAATACACACTTCATGAACTCACATCTCCTCCCACAATCGAGCGAATCGACTCCATAACAAGAAGAGTATTGGCAATTCCCATAAGAATTGAACAAATTATAACACCCACTAATTCTAATCTGAAATTTCCTCTTCTTCTCGTGTTTCTTTTCCATTTATTACCTATTCCTTCCTCTTGGATAGTTGAACATATTTGTGTTTTTGATGAGTTTCAAGCATATTCCAATAATTAAACTACTTGTTACATCCATCAATGAATCGACAAAAGTACTGACTATTGAGAGACTTCCAGAAAGAATCGAAGCCAGTAGATTTGTGAAAAGAAGTGTCAAGTTCAGTGCAATTGAAAGATTTGCTAATAACCTATCCGTTGATTGTTCATTCTGCAATTCCAAGTATTATATTTCCTATCAATCCTTGTTTTTGTTTTTGTTACGAACCTCTTCAGGTTTTGTAATCCCCTCCATAAGTTTTTCATCTTCCTCGTACAATTTGTTCAGCTCTTCGAGTCGAGAGTAATACTGAAATAGACGAGTAGATAACAGTAAACTGATAACAGACACCCCACTACGTGTTTTCTGAATCTGGCGCTACGTGCATGCCTATAATTGTCAGCAAGTTTACCCACAACATACATGTAAGAAGGTTAATGGAAGGTTCTTCCAAGTACAATTTCAGATTGAGAGCGAATTGGAATTCAGTCATGAAAATTGATTCGTGGATTCAAGAAACGACTGAAAGTTAATTTTGTCTTCGAAAACTAACTGCGAAGTGGAAATGATAGCAAACCAAAGCAAGAACACCACATACTCCAAATATCGAATTCATTACGTTTTACTGATAATAAAATGATCAAAAGTTTACAAAACTGTCACTGATATCTGAGATGTGGATAATTTCTTCATGTATTCTCCTTCCATTCCATCTTTTCAGTCTTCTCTTCCAGCCTTCTCAACATTGGACCTCCTCCTCCTCATAGAAACAAAATCTTTGGTTTGGGAGGGAAAACGGGCGGTATTTCTCTCAATATATGCGCTCCGTCCGTCTCATATGCCGCATTCGTCCCTTTCCCCCACACGCTCCCGTTTTCTTTTCTTTTTCTGTTCTTTTTAAAATTGATTTCAGTTAAATTATCAATCGATATAGAAATGTATGTTTTCTCTTCGGTTTTCTCTCGTTCACTTTGCATCTTTTTCGTTTTAAATTCGTGTTTTCTTCTGTTTTTTCCATCGCAGTATTGAGTCAACAAAATCACAAAAAATTACGAATTCAATTAAATTTCTTTCGCGAAATTGCATACTGGTTATTTTAAAACTTAAAAGTTTCTTTCGAACTAATTTCTGGTTTTCTGGGTTTCTGGCTCCAAATTTATCGTTGAAAAATGGATATTTGCCCATTCGGTCTCGCACCGATTTCATTTCTCGCGCCGTCTCTTCGCTTCTTTTTTTCTAAAAAGTGCTTCCGAGTTATTGTTGATTTTCAGATTTTTACAGTGATTAAAGTATTTCGCAATAACTTAAAATTATTTTTTTTCTATCATAGCTATGATTTCAAGTAAAAACTAGCTTATTAGTGTGAATTAATCATTTTAATTCATTTCAATAGCTTTATACGCGAACGTAATTAACTTTTTCTACTTCGAATTTGATAAGAATTAGTCAAGATACATTTAAAATAACCTAAAGCTAGCGTAATTATAGTGATCTAAAAATTATAACTTTAAGTGATCTTCCAAAAAATCAATCGATTTTTCACAACTAGATACGTTTCCAGCTAAATTTTTTGAACCTTAAACTTTTTCGAACCCTGCTCTGGGTAGTCTGATTCTTTTTTCGGAATCAGATGATTTCGTTTCAAACAATCAAATCTAGATCATATTTGAACAGTGATTTACCAAGATGTCAGTTCACAACTAAAGTGTAAATTGGACTCACCTGTTTCTTATTTTTCTCTCTTCGTCTTCTCTCGAATCTTGAAACATTTTGATTATGATAATACTTGATTGGAGCCTTTCGAGTTATTAGTGGAAGAGTTTCAGAATCTTTCATTTTAATGAAATATAGTGATACTTAGAAAAAATAATAGCTGGACGGAGTATGTTGACTGAGATGTTTCCTTATCAGCCCTGTTTTTGAGAGACTTATATTGTGTTGCCTGTCTATGACTTGTGCCACGTCATAATGAACCAAAGTGGATGGCATGTAGATACCGGGTCACTCAGAGAAGATAATTCTATTATAAGAAAGTAATCCTTTTTAAATGAGATTTTTATTCCAATAAATTCTGAAAGTTTTTCAATGATTTGCAGTTTTCTGTCTTCAAAATTTTTGTTGAGAGTTATATGATCGCTAACTTTCACGTGTCTTTCCAAACGCACTACTTATCTGAAATGGATTGAATCTTATACGGACAGTGATGGTTCTGTATGATCTAGGTCACATGTTGAATCATTTTAGGATTTCGTTGGCTAGATTGATTCCCATTTCAACTTACACATGATGTAACTCAAATTTTAGCGTCTTTTGAAAACTATAGTTACCTCGAAGTAGTTCAGAACAGTATTCTCTTTGTTTTTCGAAGAAAACACTCTCGTTTCTAGTTTCATTCAGGATCTTTTCCAGGTCATTTATTGAAGTTCATCCTCAAATTTGTGGTAACTTGAGATTATATTTTATATCTCGTCCAAACAATCTTCAAAGTCATTTATATTACTTTCTCGTGTGGTTTTTTCTGAATGTCCTCAAAAACTGCTTGCACTGTATCTAGGTGACCCCTAGTGTACCGTACTCCTTAGGTCAGAGTGCAAGTGTGCTCTGTTGGTAATCGTTACAATAGATCCAAGCCTACGAAATATCGTGTGTTCGTTAGGAAGTATATCAGTTTCCTAAAATTTTAGATTCTCAAGATATGATAGCTTTTTCCTCTAGGAATAGGTATACTTGCCGTTATTATTAGTAGACGATTTTCTCTATAAAATCTCTTCTATCAGTTCTGAGGAAACTGCTGATTTGAAATAAATAAAAAGTTTTTAGTTTTCTGACGAGACACTGGCTTACATGCGATGTATCCAAGTCAGCGCCTCTTATTCACTTGCCTGCGTCTCTTTTCCATCGAAACAGCACCGCTATTTTCCCCACTCTTTTCTCCTTTTCCAACGCAATACTATGTCGAACATTTCTCATTTGTTGAAACTGTTTATAGTTCTTGAAAATTTAGCTCTGAAAATTATTACGATAAAATATGTCGCTATTTTTCAAATAATATCAATTTTAACAAGTTTTCAGTTTTATATTTTCAAGTTTAACTTCGAAAGCCCGACATTACTGGAGATTAGAAAAAAACTGTTTAAATTTTTTTATTTTCAGGAATGGAGACTACATCGAAGACAGATGACACAGATCGTCCAATCGGATACGCTTCGCATCTGAAACGATTTGGCGCATCACTTGCAGACCACCATAGCTACAGCCGCAAAGACTTTGTTTTCACTCTGGCAGACTGTCATCAAAAATTAGGAATTGAATGGCATGAGGAATCACTAGAAACGGTCCCTAACGAAGCCGTAGAAGAAATTGAAGAGTTTGACACTAAAATTGAGGTGAATTTATAATTTCATATTGTTACCGAGACCATTGTCAAAAAAACTTTGTGCGCCTTTAAACAACGCTTCACGGTAGTGTACTGTCAATTAAACTTATAAATAAAACAATTGAACAATTTCAGTCGAAAGATTCCATTAAAACATTTCAGTGAAAAGATTTCCATTAAAATAATACCGAAAATACGGATTTTCCCGTAATTTTTTTTAGAATAGTTTGTTCAAAACTGTTAAGATTTCACATATTTTTCAAAATTTATCAATAGCATTGTGAAATCTAATTTGAAAAAATTGAGCACTTCCAAAAGGTCGTTTTGGAAATAGAATAGAGCGCACAGTCCTTCAAAGTGATAATGCGCACAACAGACATAGCTGGCGCGCTTCCCGTTTTTTAAAGTTTTGCGTCGCCTCCCTTTAAATTCTACCGTAACCCGAAATTCAATTAATTGAGCTTGCGAGCAAAATTACCGAGTTCTATGATAAAACGAGTGAATTCGTCGAAAAGAAAGGTCTAGAAGTGAATATGTGCCCATCAAACCTCGATATGCAGCTTTTCAACGCCAAAAAGTCTGTTTAATTTTTTTTTGAAGAAACAAAAAACTTTCAAATTTTCAATAAAAAGTGCATTTCTCCTGCTAATTAAGTCTTTCCAGTTGCTGTTATGCTATTTTGAAGCCTTTCAAGTACTTCTAGACCAAAAAATTAACAAAAAACAAAATTTTTGGAAAAAAGTTGAATTTAAAAATTGATTCAATAATTCCAGTTCTGGATATTATAACACGTATTTACGCTTAAAATGTTCGCAACAGTCATCTTCATAAATGTTACTAGACGAGAAGAAATGAAATCGCTCCAATTTTTCGTATTTCTTCTGAAAGTGGCAAAACATGGTTTTTTCAGTTGATTTTCTTTAAAGTCTTTCAACTTTTTTATTTTTTGACAATATGAGAGAAGATTACACTCAAACGATGTATTTTTGCCCGCTGAACATTTGTTACTACTTTTGAACCAGCGAAAACGCTGAAATTTCGAGAAATCGGTGAATAATTGGGTTTTAAGCTTAAAAACGAGAATCGCGCCAACGATCGGCGCAATCGCGCTCCGCCGCGGATTATCACTTTGAAGGACTGTGTAGAGCATGTAGCTTAGTTTTCTTATAGTTTCTTCGAAGATATTGTGTTACATGTGTTAATCAAGTTTATTTTTCAGTGGAAAGCTCTCGAGTGCCCGAAATGTCACCGAAGGGTCGAAGATACACGTAAATTGACCGATCACCTCGTAGAATTCCATGGAAAATCACAAGACAAACTCTGGTACAGTGAATTCAAAACGATCGGATCAGACGTCAAAAGATGGTTCGACAAGGCAGTCAAAAGACAAGCTGAATCCAGTCTCGTGAAAAAGTAACGTTTACTTTTTAATTGTATTAAACAATATAAATGAATTTTCAGGAAATTCAATAATTCGAACAACATGCTCATTTGTCCCGCTGATTCAAAGTTGGCTCCGTTTTTAATGATAAAACATCTTGAAGTGTATTTCGAAGAGTTGGCTGCACCTGCTACAGACGGAATCGCTCTGAACATAGTGGTAACACCTGATAAATATTGGATATCGGAAAGCTTTGAGTTTTTAGGTTGATGAAAAGAGCTATCCTGTGATCTTCTCCTTCCATAAAGTTGATAAAGTTCGTCGTAGAATCAAGCGTTCACTTGTGAAAAAGTCATTTGAAAAGTAAGTGTAAACCAAAAAAACTTTTATGCTGAACTCGAAATTTTCAGAAGACTAAAAGTACTCGAGGATCATTGTGCTCGAGTCAGCATTTTAGACGAAGATGTCATCTTCAAAAAATCGAGAACTGCCGAGGAACATAAAGCTTTGGCGCAAGCACTGCAACTGCCAGAGACATGCAGTTATGAAGAGATTGTGAACAAAATTACCGAAATGAGAGCGAAACACGATGATTTGAAGTAAGTTCAATGTTCTAAACCATTGTCCGTTGGTCAATTGATTATCAATTGATTTAAAAAAAATGCCATATTTTTAAAAGCAGTCCAATTTTTGTTAGCCCATTTTGCAGCAGCGTGTACTCGAAAAGTGTGAAACCAGACGGGCAAAAGATGTCCGCAGAAGAAAAACGACTGATCTCATCCCTCACGAACGATATGGTCACTCCGGTCTCTGGAAAACGTAAAACGACATACAAAATTCCGTCCGAGTTGGGGTTGGGAGCAACGAAAAAGCGTCAGAGAACAACAACTCCAGAATAAATTGTGATATTTTTCCATTGCCTTTCTACATTTTCCAACATAGAAACTTTCTCAACACGGGTCGCAAAATATTAATTACATCTTCTAACATTTCTGTTTTATTCGCTACTTCTCGCTTATAAGTGTCACGATATCCTTTTTTCTTCTTACTCGATGACTTCTTGCAAAGTATATATAATTATCTGTAAATCGTTTCTTGTTGTCTGAATTGCTGAAAAATAGTATTCATTTTTATTTAGAACTTTTTTCATACATGTCAATATGAATGGAAACAAATCGAATGGGAAACCAATGATGGAAGAATGTGTTACTTCTCTCCAGTAGAAGTCTTCGAAGCCTCGTCTATAAAAACTAAATATCAATCAATGATGCTGTTGTAACCGACAGCTGAAATGTGTCTGAAGCATTAAAGTTTTCAGACTGATCACACGAACACGTTGAATACGAAAAGTCCAGGTGAAGATAACGTAACAATTCATTGACTTCACACGTACCGATGTATTCCCTGTGAATATTACCAGATGTACCAGAAGGTTCTCTTCGACATGCAGTATTCTGAAGCCAAATTCGTGAGCATACGAAGGAAAATGACGAACACATCAGGCTATTTGATTCCTCCCACGCTTGAAATTTTGAAGTTCAAATCTCATAGATCTCACATTACATGTCTCTTGGAACCCTTTAACCTCATTCAGTTTTTGCGTCATTCTTCGTTTTTTTTCATTCTATTTTTGATCCACTTCTCGATTTCGCAACTATTGCACAATCGAATCGAACTGGATCCTCGATACAGTTCGTACTTCAAAGGTCATCCAAACAATGACACTTCTTACAATACGAAACTTCTAGATTCACTTTTGAAAATGACGTTTTTTTGATATGCTCTCATAAATCAAATCGTTCAATTCTTAATCCTTTCTTTCTTAGTTTCTCACACTTGAGTTGAGGAGAAAAACCGAATCGAAAGTCAAATAAATCGACCCACAAACGACCTCCGTCTGATTGTTTGCAGCAGTGCTGCGTCATCTTCTTCTTCTTTGAAAACTAGATTCTTCGTCGAAGAGAAGAAGAAAAAAACGAATCAGAATAAGTAGAAGAAGCTGAATTTATTAGATTACGTCATCTCACACCCGAATTCCCTCCCCTTAATGGACGTTCTCTCGTTCGAGATCTTCATTGCCCATTGTTTGAAAAATGACACCTAAAAGATCATGATTTCCGCACGCATTCCATTCTCATTCATGTACAAAAGAAGTCATTCAAATAGTGACAGATATGGTCAGGTCATTTCGTATTATTTCGAAAAGAGATCCGAAAACTGCGAACACATTTTCTTTTTGTAATAGGATCGCCAGTTGGTTGAGTGTAACTTTCGGAAGAAAAGTGTTGCTCTTCGAGAGAAAAACTTCTGTTTGCTCTTAAGTTTATATGGAGCTCCGATTTGTTTTACAACTTGATTTTTCTATGACTTTTTTTCTTTTTGTTCTTACAACATGATGCTGCTCAAGTCGTTTTTGTGATCAATTCATGACCGAACAATTTCGAATAAAAAAAAATGAGTTTGCAGAAAGAGTCGTGATTCATAAGATTTGATTCCCGATATTCTGGTTCCGCCTGCTCTTTTTAACTTTTGAAAGTCACTATGTAAATGTTTCTACTACTTGATTCGAGCTAGACTCCAAAAAGATAAGTTTTATGAAGCAGGTAAGGATTCCTTCCTCGTCGAGGTACATTTTTTTAGACTTGAGTTAGAAACTTGAAGCAGATCTGTTAATTTTGAATAGTTACTGATATCAGATAGACGTATCCTTATCCATAAACACTTGTGAGCTGACAAATCAGAAAAACATTTTGTTTACGACTCTTTTGAAAAACTTGACTTATTCACTTGATAATTATTACTAAACTGTTTATTTTTTCCTTCCCAAAATGTGCTCCTGCAGACAATCTTCCGTTTCTCATTCTTCCCGTTCCTCTATTCATCATTTTGACATATTGAAGTTTCAGCCACTTCCTATAAAACCCATTCTTCCATTCACTTCAAATAGTCTCTCCATTTCTAGTCAACACTATTCTTGAACTCTAATTCTTTTTTTATCTCTTCTTTTATTCTTTGCCCAACAACTCATCAGAATGTTTTCCATTATTTTCTCCTCCCACTTCTAATGGATCTTAAGTATTCTCCACATCGTCAAACCGGTATTTTTCTCCCCTTCCTGCATAAATTCCGATGTTTGACACATTGCTCCCTGACCCACTTCTTGTTCCATTTATTGACCATAATTGTTCCCTCTGACGGAGCTCCTTTTCATTCCTCCACTCACTTAGTCATCACCGATTTCCATATATGAAATTTCGGAATCACTATGCATACATCCCCCGTTTTCTAGTTTCTTCAATTGTTTATAGGTAATGTTCAAAATGTCAAGAATGTATTGTCCTTTCAGTTATTTTTCCGCATGATTTACCCCCATCTTAGGTCTTTTTTATCTCTAAAACTAATCGAAGTTTCTTATCTCGGTTTCTCTCTCACCACACATACAAAAATCGGAAAATAAGTGCAGAAAACAGTTTTCTTTTCGCGTCGATTGTCAAATATTTGAGCACACCCACCAAACCCATTCGATGCTTTTTCTCCTGTCACTATTTTCATCGATTTCTGATGTGTGCTCGTGGATCATATCACTGATTGAAGGAGGTGACGTGTCACCTTCACATGATCTCCACTTGAGATTTTCCATGCTCGCGCCACCTCCGCACTGTTATATTTGGCAGTGCTCTTTACTCGTATGATCCACAATCTTTCCGACCCATTTACCATTTTTTCGCTGATTTACTGATAAGCATGTGTTAGAAAAAAGAATGACGCATTCGATCAGTAAGTGATGTCTTCAACCACACCCCATAACTCGTTTCGTTTCACACTAATTAATCATTTCTTTTCATTCCCAAAAAGTTCAATATCCTCCTATTCCATCATTCCCATTTTAATCCTTTTCTCTTCTGAAGGGTTTCATTAAATCCGTCTCATTTCTTCAGAAAGTAAATATTCTCAAAGTAATCCAAAAGTGTTCCGAAAGCTATAGACGTCGCTCGGATTATTAAAATTTGAACGTCTTTCTCTCTCCCAATAACTTGTTTTCCTCTTCTCTTGATTCTTCATTCGTCATTTATTGATATCTTCTCAGAACTTATTCATTTTGAATGAGGCTGAAGACTCCAAAAAACTCGAAATATGAAAACCCAGTTCCTGAATTCCCAGTTGAACTCAAGACAGAGCCATTCTCATCTTTTTTTGTTTATCATCACTGTCAAACCTGTCAAAATTGGAAATCGTATATTTCTTTTCCTCTCTAAGTTAACATGAACGTACTGAAAAAAGCTGTGTCTCGGCCAGATTTTCTTAATCTTTTCTTGAGAAAAGCTAATCAGAACAAAAGGTAAATTGTCTGAGGGTTATTCCAACTTCTTTTAGATTCCAGTTATTTTTAGTAGAGTTCTTATCCTACTTCCTATAAACATTTTTCGAATATTCCCAGTTATAAATAAAAATTCTAGTAGTTGATAGTCTAGAATTCATTCGATCCTTTCAACTCCACACTAGTTTTATTCCAGCACCTCTTCCGATTATTCTCTGACCCTTTTTGACGTTATCAAAGTGTTCCTAAATCCTATTTCCGGCTGAAAATAAGCACGTACTCCTCCGTTTTATTCAACAGTTTAAATTTCTTTTCTATGAATATTCATGGGTTCAGTGGACGTCATTCAACTCTCTAACATCTTCTCTTCATTCTATTTTTTGGTTTTTCTAGCTTTCATCTTTTTTCATTTCTTAACAATATTTCATTTAATTTCCTTTTTCTTCCCGCTTCTTAATTGTTTTTTTCTTATTTCTTTCCGTTTTGGTCTTGGAACAATTACTTTTTCTTGAATCCTTCTTTTCAGTCTCAATTCGTAATTCAAAATGAGAGCAAAGCGTCTCCGTCGTGCAATTGAAGAATCAATGCTTCCAACTTATGAACTTGTTCTTGACTCAAAAGAAGAAACGAGAGCAATGACGAAAACTTTGGAAAACATTGAAAAAGGTTCTCAATTGATGCTCAAATGCACAATGGCTCAGGAACATTTCGAGAATCTCGTCTTCAGAGCAAATAATATTGAAGTTGGGCAAGGAAATGGACTGAGGTAATTGAACAAATGCACTTTCTTATCAGTATCAAAACTTTGATTTTTGCAGCAAAACTTTGACAATTGATTCATTTTCCCGCACACACATTGGAATGTACGAATGTGGAGCAACGAGGAAAACTGATGGAAAATATCATTCAAGACAGATGAGAGTTAAACAGAAAAGAGATGTAAGTGCAAGAAGGGTTTTTGAAGTTTTGAATTTATTCAAATGGATCTGAAAAATCTCCCTTCTATGGGAATTTCTGTGGAATCAACACAAATTATTATCTCAAAACTCTTCAAATGTATTGATTCTGGAGTATGCATTATCTCAGAGTTCTGTGATTCTGATAACATGATTTCTATAAAAATCTGCTTTGTCATAAACATAACTTTAATTATTCCCATTCTCCAATATTTCAGAACAACTCAAATCTTCCGCCATGCGGTGCTGAAGATGAGGGCTACTGTGGAATGCATGGAATATGTCTCATGGATGGATCCAGAAAAATTTGCCAGTAAGTTTCGTTTATCCAGTTTTCTGAACACACAACTTCATCAATTTTCTTTTCAGTTGTGACGATGGATATATGGGAGAAACGTGTGACAAAGTTCTAATGGCCGCCTATGATGGTATGCGGTTAAGAGAGTTTAATAGTGAGCGTTTCGAACCTCTTCTTTCTTTTTTCTAACTCTTCCAAACTAGTCTACTAACTCACTTTTTTAAATGAAAAAAGGACAATTCCATTTATCATTAAATTTGAGATATTTCAGTTAAACTACTGAAAGTCGTTGGTGGAACAACTACATCACTCAACATTATCTGCATTCTTCTCGCTATTCTTTTCGCTCTTCTATTCTTCAAAGAACGGAAAACAGTGAAAAGATTGAGAAGAGAATTCGGGAAAGTAACAGAGGAATGCGAGATGGAAAATGCGATTTACAAAGGTGAGAAGAGACGAAAAATGATTGATTGACGAGTAATTAATGACGTATTTTACAGAGACAACAACTACTTCAGATGAATCAAATGAGGGAGGAAATACGTCATTTGCCAGGAATAGTATCAGGAAAATGAGATTAGCATTGAATCGAGTCAGTTCTTTTCTTCTATTTCTATATTCATAACTTTTGAGGGAAGTAAATATGAATCCGTCTTTTTTTCAGGCTCGTCTCAACGGAACATCAGATTCAAAACTGCTCGAGAAGTAACTAAATTTCAATATTCGAAGTGTATGAAGTGTACAGAATGAGCAGAAGAAATATCAGATGATCTCAACATTTACCCAGTGCAAATACTACGAAATAGGCAAAAACGGATAACTTATTTTCTTTTGAGAGTGCATAAAATTCATGATTCCTCCCGGTGTTGTTGGTTTGATTCCATTTTAATAAACTTTATGATTGCTTATTTTTTTGTTTTTAAAAGGAAAGGACATCAAAGGAAGCAAACTTGCAACAGCTACAGTCATCTCAACGAAAATGTGAATTTTCGAATTTGCGCCGCCTGTCAATTCCATAAAATGTCATTTAATGAACCAATTGAATCTGGTTTATTCAATGAGCCGATAACTCTCTAATTGCGACACAAGTGTTCGCAGTATCTTCTATTCAATTGTCTCCTTCTTCTTCTTCTTTCAACTGACTTCTTCTCGAGGATGTCGAGGTTGGAATATAGATTCAATGCTTCCGTGATTCTTTTTTTTAACTCGCATCAGTTTGGATTAGTTTTTCCGAACTTTTAATGAAGGTCGTGTGGAGATCCAATTTTTTTTTCAGAAACAGGGAAACAATATTTTTGAGCAAAATTTTGTAACTGCTTGAGATCCGATTTGTTTCCGTATAAAAACTCCTTCTCAAGTTTATAAAGTGATAAGTTTAGAAAAACTATAGCTCCTTATTGTCTCAATATACTTCCTCACAGCTATTCTACTAGTCAGCTCTGAAACTAGCACACGTAATTTACACTCTCCACTTATCCTCGATTTATTTACATCTCTTGTAGATTCTCATCTGAACAACAAATAGAATTTCCTCTTCTCGAGCCGTCAAAAAAACTCGTTCTTCGTCTCGAAAACTACGTTCACGAGCATCGAGATAACGCATTCCTCAGTATTTTCTCTCCATTTTTCTTCTCCTTACGATTCCTTTTCTTCAAACTTTCGTCGCCCATAAGTGGACTCTATTGAAGCATCACGACGTCGTCTAGATTGAATTACACGATGGGCCGTCTTCCGGAGCTCCTCCAAACCCAACAAGGTCCTCCTACTTTTTCATTTTTCCTGTGAAAGTTTATCTTTGTATTCTTCAAATTGTTCACACACACACAAAACTACTCTACCTTTTCATTCCTCTTGTTCAACACTTACAATTGCAGATTCGAGTGCATAATAAAGAGAAAAGAGCAACAAGAGAGAGAGGGAGTGAAAGCAACTGAATTCAAAATGCGTTTTCTGAATGAACGTCGTGCTCCTCGACACACTGGTAATTACTTCAAGGTAGGTGAGCCCCCTTTTGCTCATTACATGACGAAGAAAGTGGAGGCAAATGCTCTGTGTGCCAGTTTCATTTCGCATCGCTACACACCTTCACTTCAAACATTCCTTACCTTTTTGAACAACTTTCTTCCCATATTTCTTCGCTTCTTTTAGTTTTTTTTTTCTTTTTGCATTTCAAAAAAGAAGTTGACAGAAAGTCAAAAACGTAGAAGAATAAGCACTGATTTCTGAAAAGTAGGATCTGCCTCTTATCATTTTTCCCAATACTTACTATTAAAGATTTGAACTTGAATCGTTTTCTTAACACTTTAAATTTTTTTAGTAGTCCCTTATTCTTGAAAAATAAAAATAAATAAATAACATCGTTTTGGACAACTGTCTCATTTCTTTCAACTATACACTATGATTTTACACAGTTTTTTCAACAGAACAGTTTGATGTTAGTTTTCATAATTTCGGGCTATAAATTCCACATTTTCTGAGAATTGGAAGCAAAACGTTGAAGCAAGTACACATGGATAATTTCATTCATAATGCCATTTCGAATAAAATTTCTACACTACAACTTCTTTGTGCAGAGAATATTCAGCACGAAACAATGGTTTGGAAAATTTCTTTCGTTTTGGAGATATGCGAAAGTTGAAAAATTGAAATTTCATTACTTGAGTTTAATATTAAAACTGCCACATCTTCAGGGTTCCAGTTATTCACTTTTCTATGACAATCGGATTCGAAGGTTGCTAGTAAAAATTTGATGTAAGGTTCTTTACTCCTGATGATATTTTCCATTGGAATCAGTCCGCAGACTACCATACGAACTTTGTGCTTACAGTAATCCTTCCTCTTCTATTCCTTCATATCCATCTCATAAAACTAGTATTAGCCGTTTCCTTTTTTCTATTCTCTCTTTCATTTTCGGAAGTCATGATTCTGAAATTCGATCCCTGAATTTCTTTCGAGTTGACCCTTTTCTTCTTTCTCGAAGTCAGTATTCTGCAAGTTCTCAGCCAATAGAAAAACTCGATTTCCGGAAAAGAACACCGGAAATTGAGAGTGCTTTTTCTCTCTAATCAATTCTCCATCTTTTTCCATTTTTTCCTCATTATCATGCCCTCGATCGACAACAAAAACAAAAAAGCTTTAGTTGTTTTTTGGAGTCAATACGAGACAACAAAGAGAAGTGTTCTTCTTCTTCTTCATCATGAATATAGATTCCTGTGCTAACTTGTCTCTTTCATGTTTTCTCTATCTTTTTTCCTTCTCCTCCTGCTCATTTCCAATCTCCTGTGTTTATGGGCTCGCGACATTTTAGCACATGCTGCTCAAGAAAGATTTATGTGCGCGTAGTCTCCGCCCGTCTTCGTCGCAATTCAATAGAGTTGCTTCTTCTTCTTCTTCTTCTACTACTCCTTCTTCCCTTTTTCTTCTTTTTTCTCTTTTCTCACCGCTCCTCCTCTTCTTTTTCTTTATTCCGTTGCCGCGGAAGTGATCTAGAAGTTCGCGGCTGAAAGCACCCCCGAGGGAGATCCGATTACCGAATGCCTTTTATTCGACCAATACATCTATATTTATTTGGGTGCTTCCACTGTTGTTTGTTGCGTTTTCCTCTCCATGTTTATTCTGCTGTTTTTTTGGATAGATGTCCAAGTTTAGGACTGATCCTAAAAACTTTGAACAAAAAACCAACATCAGACATCGTTAATCTAAAAGGGCAAGAAGCCAATGAGGAAAAATAGGAAAAAGAAGAAATGGAGGAAAGAGAGAGCTGTGAATTTTAGATTCTGAAGGATTAGACTTTGAGACGATTACAAATAGAGATCGCAGTTCTTATCACTTGATGTTTTCTTTTTATATTCGTTTTCTCTCTTTCTGAAAGTAGTTGCGGATGTGAGCAATCTGGGAAGAAGTTCTTGGTTTACCGTCTCTCTAACCTTCTGAATTTCGAATTCGTGCTTTTTTTCAAATTTCTTTTGTTGATTTTCACCTGCCCCACTAAAGAACATTGTTTTGAAATTTCACCTGCTAGAACTTTTTGATTCATTAACTGATGAAAAGAAGGATGTTGAAAATATTGGTTCTCTACCGTACTTATTCCAAGATTCCGACCTGAATTTTCGTTTCTTTTTAAAATTCAACTCAGTGAAGTTCGGAAAACTAAAACAAAAACTTGTATATGAAACAACCAACGCCACCAAATATTAAAGATTTCATTGACTTTTTGGATCTTAAATTTTCGAGAAGATTCTCACTTTTTCACTTTGTCTCTTGAATTTTCATGTTATTATTTTCAGATGAATCAAAAACAAACCTATAATTTCCCTTGATTTCTATTCTAATTCTCCACCTCTCCCACCTGTTCCATAGATTCCATATTTCAGCCGAATGCATACCTAGTATCACCATCGGAGCGCAGAATCCCTTGCATGGGAAATCGGCAATCAACGGTCGAAATGAGTCGGTGAGTCTTTATTTTTTATTATCTTTTTTCTTCTCGAAAAAGTTTCATCCATCAAAAAGGGTATCTTTTTGTGTCGGAGTGATGAAAGAGCCTCCCATTTCTCCCATGAGACATTCAAAAATTGGCACTTGAGTCGACGAGTCTTCGTGTGTTCTTTCTCTTATTCTTCTGGATTTTTCATCAACTTCTCTTTCGATTATCAACGTCCCTTCCATCCCGGGGGCGGCTCCCAAACCCCCCAACTGTGTACCCATTTAGAAGCACACACAGAGTCTGTGCATAATTCACGAAAAACTGAGAGCCGTCCGTCCCCGTCGTGCCGAGCTCCATGAGCACACCCCTACCAACCCATTTTTCTTTTGCTCAGACTCTATATTTACATACCTTTTCTTCCCAAAGGAACCCTGTTTATAGCCGACTTACTCTGAATTTTTCCGTTTTTTTTCACCTGCTTTCTCTGAAGTTTTGGTGCCAGTCAACCCTATTGATTTGGCCAAGTTTCAAACCAAACATGTGTAGATTAATGAAGTTTGAGTATAAAATCTATAAGGTTTTCAATCTGTAGAAACTCAAATTAGTTTTCCTATGAATTGGGTTCAATCTTTTGAACTTAATCAGGGCACTCATATTTTTGGAGCTTTCAAATTGACCAAAAGCTGGGTCAAAGCCCTATTCTTACAAAGTCGTGCAGCCGCGATAGTGGGTGAAGTGATATCTATATCGAATTTCGGTATTTTTTCGAGAAACATCAAAGTATTAGCGTTAAAATAGACAACTATCATGCTGACCTGGAGACTTCGGGTCAGAGTTTATTAGAATGAAAAGCTAGTATTTCATAACTCGAAAAGTTTTTGCTGGATTTTCATCTCCCTTCTCATAAATACTAATCATAGATTAGATATTTGAAATCTAAAAATGAACATGTAATTCGAGGTCAAGTCGAAACCCTGAGTTTAAAAACCTATTTTTTGAATTTAACACTCACCTCAACCGAGTTTAATTTAATCATTTTGTCAACTATGACAGAAAAGTTCTGAAACTTTAGAAATATAATTATGCACTGTCAAATATGAAAGAAGGGCTGTCGGTCCATTTAAGTGAATGAATAGTTATTTTTGTAATCTTGAGCTCTCCCGAACTGACTGAAATAAGTATTTTTACTCGGAAATCCGAATAAACTTCTTCCACTTTGATATATAAATACTCTGCGTTTCTCTCACATGAAATCTCGTAAATCCTACGACTAATAATGATAATGCATCATCTTCTTCTATTTCTTTTTCATTCGTTCTAATCCACAACATCCTTCCAACTCTCATTCCATTTCAAAAAGAAGTACATTGAATGGTTGACTAATTGCCAACACATATTCACACTCGGACAACATTTTCTATTCGTCTTCTTCTTCAACGTCTTCAGAAATATCTCTGAAGAAGAAGACGAAGACGACGAAGTAGAAGCTATGTGAGTGCTAATTTATGTGGCACATGCTCAGAAAAAGGGACACGTCTTCTTTTTTCACATCTTCGTCATCCGTGAAGGATTGACCATTCTCCAACAAATTGAAGAATTATGAAAAGAAGAAAAAAGAAGGCGTTGAGAAGGCGAGAAACACAAAAAAGAGGATAGGGGGACCCGCCGAAAAAATGGTCTCCGCAAAGTGTGAGAATATGAAATTGGAGACAGAAATGTGTGGAAGGACTCGTCTCGTTTTAGCTTTCACACCAATTGATTCATTTCCTAGCTTTTTTTCTTTCCATAAAACGCCTCATTTTACGAGATCCTTTTCCCAATTCTCTCCATAGAAACAGGAGTCAAAAATCTTATTCGATTAGTTTCTCTTCTCAGTTTCCTCGCTTTTCTCTTTTTTGCTCTAGACAATTGAAATTAGATGATCTCGGAAATTTTTAATCGAATTTACGAGAACGTCAGTTTGGTTTAAAAAAAAACAATAAAAGGATGAAACAAACCATTCCATTTGCCACTGAAAATTCCAGGTGAATTGAATGCTTCATAGCGAAATACGGTTCAACGAGCAATAAATTTACTACAAATTTGATGTACATAATCTGGAAAAGAACAAAAACTACGATTCAATAGGGAAAGTAAACAAGATTTTTTATTAAAAAACACTGAAATTATCAATGGGAAACTGATTTATACACTCGGAAAAGAATAGATTTTCTGTTTTATTGATGATTTTCTTCAAAATAAACACAGTTTTGAGAATAAAAATGCAGAGAATTTTTATAGAATCATAGAGACCGAGTTTTGATTCAATATGAAGTTTTCTGTCTATTAGAGTAAGTAAAAGTTGTTTCGCTCTGCTATATTCAACACTTTTACAGTTTAAAGATTTCTGTAACAAAAAGTTTGCATTCAAGTCAAAGATTTTTGAGAAAACACAGCTATTTCTTTAAACCTAATGTCTTTAGCACTCGGAATCTTTATTGAAATATTTTTCAAGTTCAAATTGAGCACATATATAACTGGAACTTTAGCAACATTCCGGCCGGGTTTAAATGTTTTTGAATATAGTTGGGAAAATTCAAAAGTTTTATTCATTTTGTATTTTATAAAAAAAGTGATAGAATTTGAATTTATCTAATTTTTTACCTGTAGAAGGTTCTTCTCCTACAGTAACCTAAAACGTTTTCTCTGTTTCATAATTTCAATTTCCTTCGGAACCTTTGCTCCAAGTCGTCCTAAACCCTTTTCCGATCATCTCTTCCTGTGAATATCATATTACCATTCTCTTCTTCTTCTTCTTTTTCCTTCTTCTTTTCAACAACTTCCGTTGTTTTAGATTTCAGTTACATGCCGTATTGACACATATCATCATCATCATTCCTATTCATTCATTCACCATATAACATGGAAGTCTTATCGACTCTCATTTTCCCATGGAGGCGGTAAGTATCAATAATGAAGGCGTTATTGAGGGCAGCAGAAACATATTTATATTCTGTCACTCATCTATACTCTAACCAAATATATTTTTTATAATAATAATATCGCTACTCTACTTTTCTCCTCGTTTCGGCTCGTCAATTCTCTTTTCTCCTCTTCACTTTTTGCTCACGCACACATCAAAAAAGGAAATAATCGGAGACACACGGGTGCGACAAAGACTTTTCTCTTAAAGCCAACGCACCCCTCGTCACATTTTCCAAATCGAGGCAAAGAAAAGAAAGAAGAAACTTCACTTTTTCGTTTTCTTCATTTCTTTCTGAACGTCTTCTTTTATTCGTTGCCAATGGAGTCTTCGGGCACTTCGGGCTCTTCGTCGTCATCTTCGCCATCTTCACGGTCGGTTTTTATGTATAGCAATAGCTCATTTCATTTTTTTTCAATTTCTTGAAATCTTCTGAACCTCAGATTTGTTCTAAGATAGACCAGACTAAACCAATTCATTTTTTGTGGTCCGCTGATAAAATCACAACTAGGAAACCTCATTTTTCCATGGCAGACGCGAGAAAGATTTTGACAAATTGCTAGTCCATTTGTTCTCGTTTTCCATGTCGGGGTGTGAGTTACTCGACTCATTTTTCTTTTTCTTTCCCCTTTTTGTCTTGTTTTCAGTTCTAAAAATCTGAAGAAGACATCACAGACAAAGTGATTTAGTTGAACTTCTCAAATTGAGGAATCGAGTTTTTTGCAGACTGAAGACTTAAATGACAAGGAAGTGTCATTTTTGTAGACTTGTCAATCAGAAGATTTTTTTTGTGTTCTTTTTCTTCGGGTTTTAGACTTTGAGTCCAAGATTACTGTAATCCATGTCAGTCGTATTTGAAGCCTCTTCTCAATGGATTCCCGACGGAAAAGCGATGGACTAGTTTTGTAAAATAGAAAAGTAGTTATTGAAAACATGGTTAATAGCTCTAACTCGGGAAAAAATTATCACAATCTCTCTTTAAAGTTGATTTTTCATAAATTTTTTACAATCCTCATAACTCTGGTCATATTCAGCATTTCGGGCTGAAATTAGTGCCGAACTTAATCATTTTCTTCATTTTATCAGTTTCCGTCGAAAGAATGAGAAAAATCGGTAAAATCTCTAAAATCGTCCTCCGCTCCAAAAAATGATTTCCCGTTTTCCCTTTGAGGAAATCGAGTGTTGAGGGAGAGTGGGCGGAGTGGGCGGAGTCAAGTCGCCTGCAAAACATAGTGAACGGCGGAACCCGGGAAATGTCGGCCGCTTTGTTGGTATGTATATCAGAGGCAGCCTAGTGTGCTTTTACGGAAAAGGATTATATAACTGGAGGCGATAGAGAACAATTCTGAAGATAAAAATTAGAAAATTGATTCAGCCTTAACAAGATACCGTTCCTTGAGAGGGTGAAACTTCGACGAGAAAATGGCAGATACAGAGCGATATTCCCTTCTTTCAATCAACAGACCATTTTCAGAAACAAATCAATCATCCGTTCGTCATCGAGCGGATCATATCCGTATCCAAGAACACATACAACACTTATGGTAATCCCATCAAATCGACCACCTCCACCGCCTCAACCCGTCAAAATGTTTACGGTGAGTGGATTTTACGAAAAGAGAAGAAGACAGAGAAAGTCATAAAGCAGTTCTCTTTTTACGATGTAGCTCGTTTTGCTTTCCTTTTCCCAATTGGAACACGAAAAAGAAAACTCTATTTTCTTCTTCTTTCCTCTTTTTCTCTCCCTTTTTCTATTTCATTTTCCGTCTCCAAAGCAACCAAAAAGAGACTTCTTTATATTGACTAGACACACTCTCACATCCGTCACTCAAGAAAAGACACCTGTTGTATTGAAGAATGGTGTTCGAGTTCCTCAAGGTGTACTACTACTTTTTCTTTTCTCTTTCATCAATTGATATCTTATTTCAGGGTGTTCGACGACGTCCTCCGTTGAATAGAGCTTGTCCGCCGATACCAGAAAGTAAAAGTAATGAATCAATTATGAGTCATGCTTCTAAAGTTTCAGAGGTTTGTGATTTTGTCGAATGTTGATAACATATAAAAATATATTACAGTTATTTTAATATTGCCATCGAATTTAAATCTCATCGTAATCTCAATTGATACTTTTTTTGATTTTCATTTTGATCGAGAATTTGAAGTTTTTTGGTTATCAGAGCCCGAGGGCAAGGGAATTTCTACCGCGTCTGAAACTTTTGAAGTTTTTGTAATTCACAAGGATTTCTTCTCTTAGAGAAACCATCTTCGTTTTTTTGAATTCCCACTTCATTGGGAGTTATCAAGTTTCAGTTTAAAAAGGGGAAGATTTCCTTAATTTTATTCAACTTTCAGCATCAAAAAGCAGTAACATCGACGGAAACAACAACTGATCTTGTTATCGAGAACCGTAACGTCATTGATGTTCTCCATCGACTCGATGCCAACTCAAACGTAAGCCCTTTCTCTTCCCATTTCTTTCCATTTTTTCATCCCTGTCCCATCAATTCGACACCATCCAAAACCACTATGATTAATTCGTTGAATGCACGTTTTTGGCTCACACGCTCCTCTATTCAGCCTTCGTTTTCTTCTTCTTCTCGTATTGACACAAGAAGAAATTCTGAAATGTATTCATACCTCTAGGAACATAAATTTGCATTCCATTACATGAGGGAATCCGAGTTTTTTGTATCATCTCCCTATTTCCTTCGTTTTCTTTTTGACTTCTTCCCGGTTTTCGATTCTTTTGTGAGGAGTCTTGTCTTCTTGTATTGTGTCCAGGCATACATAGAAAGATAAGTTTAGGCGTGTCGCTAGAGTCCCCACCAATCGACCCATGGGATCATTCAATTTCATGTTTGTCCCCTTCATTCCTTGATTGTCCCACCCCCTTTCACTTTCATTCTCCCCGACTTTACACCCAAAGAGACCTTCTTTCATTTCACGTCTTCTTGCACTCTTACTCATTTTTTTTGTATTTCAGATCTCTGCGACTGCTCCAACAAGAAAATCAAAAGACAAAAAGGCGAAAATGTCATCGACGCCGCGAAGTCCTTTGATGAATATGGCGAATAGTGTGAAGAGTAAACTGACGAAAATCACACATTTGGGAAGGAGTTCTGAGAGTAGTTCATCATCAAATATCAAAACAAGTCAAAGTTTTTCTGGGTTAGTTCAACTTTCAGCTTACAGTTTCTTTCATTTCTCTCTTCCTGAACCATCTTCCTATTCTCAACTCTCTCCCTCCTAAAAATTCGAATTCGACTCAGTTGACAATCGAGGAAGATTGAGGTCATCAGACACCTGAAACGCTAAATTTTTGAAGACGGGATTTTCAAAAAAAAAACTGGGTTTTCTGTTCTCGATATCTCTCTGATTCCAGAATGTCCCAGATTTCTTTTTTTCCTTCATTTTTGAGACTAAATTTATGAGTTTCTAGTGAAACTGCAAAAAAGATAACCTCCGGATCCGCAAGAATTTATTGAGTTTTGACAATTTTTCCACTTTACTTATTACAATCAAATAAATATTCTATCAAAATTCAAAAAATTACTCTGATCTTTGAAAGATAACTCCAAAACGAAAATGACATCATCCATCTCATTTCCTGCAACATTTCCAATTCTCTCACCCTATTCTTCATGCATTTTATTCCATTCTCTTTCCCTATTCCTTCTACATTTCTTCTCTAACTGACCAGCCATTTTCTTCCAAGTTAAGTCGTCTCACTTTACTAAATTGTAGCTCTATAGTAATAATAACGATGCCAACTTGCTAAAGAACTCACGGAAAAGAGCAATTACCTCGAAAGTTTGACGACGAAAAACATTCGTTTTTTGACGAACAACTGGAACGACGTCTTCTTCTCCCTTTTTTGTTTTTCGGTTTCAGTACGGCACCATTCAAAAAGAGAAAAAGAGAAGTGTCTTCTACTAAGCTCGCCGCAATGATATATTCGAGTAGGAAAAGAGAAGAAGCTTATGGCAAGTCGTGTCATCCATAAGCCCTTTTTCTACTTTTCTTTGTCAGATTTTTGTGTTTTCCTTCTTTTTGTTTCCTCTTTCTCTTGTTGTCTTTTTGTCAAAGATATCACACTCTTTGCAGTTTGCAGAACTTTTCAAAGAATTTGTTCTCTCTTTTTGCAGGATTCGTCAACCTAAACAAGTTCCAAAACGGATTGATCAAAACGCAAATCGGGTTATCAAATCATCGTCTATGGAAGTACCTTCTACTTCAAAAGTGAGCAATTTCGTTTGATTTTAATTACTGAACCTATAATGTTACACTTAGTTTTTCTTCTAAACATTAAAAATTGAAAAACAGTTTCTGAATCAGTTTAATCAAATCTGTAATTGTAGTATAAGGCCATACAAAAATTTTAAAAAACGTTGTTTCCAGGTGTGTATTCCCCAAGATCCAACTCCACTAATTGACGATAAAATAGAGGAAATTTCTGAAGCGGGCCTTATTTCGAAAAGTGAAATGGCACCTCCGAAACCAATGGAACATGTCTGTGTTAAGTTGGAAGAAGACGTGCTTGTGGTGACAAAAGAGTTCGATGAGAGGTATCCGGGGTGAGATATTCAACATCTTTTTTTATTTTAATAAACTTGAATTTTCAGACAAAAAAGATCTGCAAGTCCCGATCCACCACCGGTTGAAGAGAGCCAAACAATGTCAGAAGTAGATCAACTTCCATCAGAACAAGTGGCAGAAACGTTCTCAGAAGAACTGGATAACAATGCAAACCAAAAGACGCCTGGACCTGTTAGAAGAGTTATCAAAGAGACCACAACAACTGTCACTACAACGACGTTCTCTGAGATTAGTCCAGTTCCTATCATAGAAAAAATGGAAGTTCTCGAAAAAGAAGAAGAAATTCTCGTTCCGGAAGTCGATTCTCATCCAGAAATCTCTGCAATTCATGCAAATATTCATTCTCCTGTTCCTATTCAGGAAGCAGTTCCAAGCCCAAAGAAGGAAAGATTCACGTCTCCTGAAAGATATGTTCTCCTCGTCAAAACTCCAGAAGCACTCCGGAAACATCGAACATTGACGATTGGAGAGAAAGATCCGAATGAAGTGAAAACAGAAGAAGAACAAGAAGAAAAGATTCAGTACACGAAATTGGAAACTGTCAAATTTAAAGAGATTAAAGAAAAAGTTCATTACGAAGAACCGATTCCAAAAGAGAAATTCATTTTGACAGTGAAGACTCCAGAAGCGATTCGACGACATCATACATTCACGATTCGAGACAAGTCACCTGAAGAAATGAAAATTGTGAAATCTCAATCAGATGTTCATGTGAGTAAGAAATTGATGAAGCAGACATCGGAACCAGAGAGAAAAACGATTGAAAAGGATATATTCGAAGAGAAAGAGGACGTCGTTCCTGAACCGAAATTTGTGATTGTTATGAAGACTCCAGAATGTCTTCGAAGACATCATACATTTACAATCGGAGATCGTCCCAAGAGTCCAGATTATCCGTATATTGAAGAGGGGGAAATCACTGAACCAATTGCAACAATCGGACCACCAGCTGATCGGAGGAAGAAGGAAGAAGAGAAAGAAAAGAAGAAAAAGGAATGGGAAGAATATGAGAAACCACCGAAAGAGAAATATATTCTGACGACTACAACTCCGTTGGCAATTCGAAAATATCAAACATTTGTTGTGGAAGCCAAAGAAGAGAAATCAATGCCACAATCTATGAGTGCTGATGCTGTAATGATGACAAAAAAGGGAAAAGTACAGAGATCTGAATCAACAGACTCAAAGAAACACAGCTATTTGCGGAGACTTCAGTTCGAATTGTTCAGAGGAAGAAGCAGGGAACGCAAGACAGAAAATCAAGAAAAAAGGCAAAAATCTCTTGACGAGAGGAAACCAGAATCAACACAAAAGTACATCCTTTCAACAACAACTCCGATAATGATGCGGAAGTACCAGACGTTTGCGATTGTCGACGGAAAACCGAAAGACGGAGAAACGAATAACTTGCAGTCGATAGCTTCTGCTTATCAAAAAGAAATGTCTTTTGATGAAGAGAAGACAACTTCTCCCGTCAGAACATCTGATTTTTATTCAATCACTGCAACTACTCCATTGGCAAAACGAAAAGTCGTTGTTGAAGGTAACTTTGTTCTTAGAAAAATTCTTAGCATTATTATGGTTTTTTCAGAAAACGTTACATCCTCTGTTCAACAATTATCTCTTGAAGACGCCATTGTAAGTCCATCGAAGAAATCAATATCTCCGGAGCCACGTCATCTTTTTGTAATGGGCGGAAGACGTTCAACGACACCTCAGGATGAGCGGAAAATCGAAAAGATGCATGAACCACCACGCAATTTGAAATTAGATACTGATAGAAGTCAGTCGGATAATGCAGAATTCGTAGAAGAAAGAAAATCGACAATGTCCGGAGATCTAACATCTCCAGAAGAAGAAATTCCAATGGATACAAACTTGACTCCTACAACAGAAGACGTGATGGAGGCTGTGATTATTTCAAGAAGAATTGAAGGATTGATGACATCACCAATCGAGGAAGAACCAGAAGGAATCACTTCTTCTATTCGTGATTTATCAATCAAATCATTATCTGAAAGGAAAAGAAACAGTGAATCGGAGAGACCTGCTCCAGTATTCACTCCTCCAAGTCCTCCAAAAGATAAACCATTCCCAGTGATGACTGTTCCTAAATCCACGTCTACATCGTCATCTGATTCTGCACATCCAATGACTTCATCATCAAGTTCTTCAAGAGTAAAACCAAACCAACTTCCCATTAAAAAGACTATTCAAGTCGTCGATCCAATGCATATTGTCGAGCTGAAACCGGAGCCAAAATCAAAGAAAGAGGCTCTTGCCTCGAAGTGAGTAAATGCATGTTGCTATTATTCTATTTGTGATATGCCTCTCCCTTGTTTTCCGCCTGTCTTTCCCTTGTAGTAATGTCCGTATTCTGTATATTCAGCATTCTCAGGTCTCTTCGAAATGCCGGAAAAATGCTCACTCCATCGTTCCTTCGGAAAGAAAAGAAGGTAAGTATTGTCTGTTGAACGAAATGATAAACTGTTTTGACGCATAGAAAGAGTTTCTGACCATTTTGCTATTTAAGTTTTTGGCAAAAGTATAATAAGTATTGGGAAAAACAGTAAACTCCACCTGTATCTCTATAAATTCCATGATAGAAACTAATCGGCTGTTGCCCGCGTGCCCTAACAGTTTTTCTTTAATTTCACAAAACAAGATTGGAATTTTGGTTGCGCAGAAATACTGTAATGACAGATGCTCGAACCCAAACTCCCAATTTGATTTTCAGAACTTCCAACTTTCTCAGCTAAAAACAATTATTTCTGACTTCAGGGTCCCAAAAAGTCATTGTATGCAAAAACAACATCAACTGGTCGTCAACATATTTCTGAGAAACTGGAGAGGGAGAGGTACTTGAAATATTTAAAAATCGTCCATTCCTTTCTCGAATTTTTTCAGAAAAGCACCGTTGGCAGAGGGAGAATCTTCAGTTGTTGCCAACTCTCCACTCGTCGAAAATCTTCCAATAACATTCGAGAAATGGAGCAATAAAAGCCCCCGATTGAGTGTGAAACACTTCAATGAAACAATTATTGAAGAAGGTCTCGACGCGAATGCAAATTCAATGTCGCCACGTAAGTAGCTGTAGTTTTGAAGAGGAGATTCAAAGAGCATCCTTGAAAAGAGAGAGATTAGAGGAGACGAGAAGACGGAGTAGACATCCAAATTCAATTACTTTTCTGCTCACAACAATAACAGAAAAAGAAGAAAGAAGGGTGTCTCTCCGTAGTGAGAAGTTAGATGAGCTGACGGAGAAAAGAGAAGTTTACAGAATTGGAGCATCGCGTTATTCCTACTTCTCACCACGCTGTGCAAGACAACACTGGCCTCATCGACGATGACATTATGTTAGTTTTATGTTTATGCGACGCTTCTTCTTTCAGTTTCTCACTTTTTTTGAAAGTTAGTCAACTATGAAAATGTCAGTGTCTGAAATGTTGAACTGAGCGCTCTTCATTTCAGTTCACTCGCTTCAACTTCAAATGAAAATTTCGATTAAGCTTTCAAAATGCACTTTCCACCCCTTTCCTTAAAAATAAAAGTATTCAGAATGCCTCTAGGCATTCATCTTATTCCATCAATCTATTCCCTCTCCTCCATTTTCTTCCACTCAACCAAAAGAGTCTCAAATTTCTTCATTATCTCGATTTCAATCTTGACGAGAGCACGCCTTCTGCCCCTCCAAAAGAGTCTATTCAGTATTCCTTTTGTTCACTCTTTCCCATTTTTCAGTGATCAGCCAATGCTCGTAGGTGATACATTCTCACATTCATCATCTATCGACTGTATTTCTGCACATCTGAGAATGAATGAGAGTATCATTTCAATCGATCGCTCAATTGCTCAGAACGAATCGTAAGTTTTTAAAAGATAACTAAGAAACGCGCTCAGTTAGGGCAATTCTGTTCTTAAAGATTGTACTTCTACTAAGAGCAAGCCAAGCATGTTCAGTTCAGTTCAGCCTACTCACAAGCCTAAATCATTTGAAAAGGGAAGTTGTGGATGGTACTTGATGAAAGTCTGCAAATTATCTTACTCGTTTTGTGGAAGTTGATGTAGATACAAAGAGACAGCATTAACTTTGTTTCTTCATATATTTTCAAAAAATCTTACTTGGGAAACATGAAGGAAACATAGTAAATAGAATAGTCAGGTCACTCTGACTTACACGTGATTATATTTCCGAAGATCTATAATTTTAGCAGTTCTCGATAAAAGTAACATAGAAGAAGTCCCCTTTGCCACCTGTGTAGTTGAACATCAAACATTTGATAATCGGCTCGGAACATCTTATGAATCGGAAAGTTCGTTCCATTTCTTACCTTTTGCTCTTCTCAAGAAACTCAGACATTGCAATAAAATCATCTGCGCAAACACGTATCGGTTGTTTCTCTTTCTCGATTCCTCTCGATTCCTCCTAACCCTCAGCTATTGTTACCCGATCGAAGTGTATTGCGGTCAGAGGAAACGGGAGACGAGAGAAGAAGAAGGGCCGCCCGAACATACACACTTTTCCTCATACATGTATTGAAAACGAACTTGCTATCTCGCGCCTACACCTTCATGATTGATTGCCTGCTATCTCCATTTCTGTCTACTTTTATAAGGCAAATAACATCTGAAATCCTTCTGAAACCTTCGTTCTTATTTATTCTTTTTACAGAAGGAGCAGCAACCAAAACGCTCAAAACAATGTGAACAGGTAGGTCACTTTTTGCAGAAAAATGCGCATGACTTTGCAACATTTATTTGTTCAGGAACACATATATTGAGTCAAATCTCGATCGACAAATTGATGCAGGACGTTCTGAAGTTCAGGATATAAAATCTCAATTGCAGAAACTGAACAGATTAGTTAATGTGAGTCAAGGTTACTGTAGGGCAAGGAATTCAATATAAGGGAGGGGGAGAGGTAATTACTTCTTCTTCTTAACGGGAATGAATTGACATACATAAATGAATTTAGAAATGACGAATTGGTCTGGAATGTATGGGTTTTGGTTGCTTGGTGGGGGTAATCACTTCCTTTTTTATGGGAAAGAAGAGAATAGTCAGCTGATCATTACTCTAACTAGTTGCTGAAAGAAGTAGAAAAGTCTTGTTTGAAAAATTTCAACATTTTCATATTTACACTTCAGTACCCACAAAATCTGAAATCATAAACAGTTAGTCACTTCGGTATGAAAGTGCGAACTTCTGACCATAAGTAAACGAATAATATGTGATGATTAATGTAACTTCTTATCAGAAATGATGATTTGTTAAAATGTTTGTTTAGTAGATATTACATAAGATGATCATGATTTCTCTATGAATCAATTCATAATTTCAGGAGATGGGTGTGAGTGGATGGGAAGAAGAGCTGACTAGACTTCGTCGAGAAAATGAACAACTTCGACGAGAACTAGCTGAACGAGATGCCACAATTGCTGCTCTCCAATCACAAACAGTATCTTCTTAAAGAAGAAAATCTCATATATTATCTCATTTTCCTAATAATGCATAGTGCAATATAACTAATAATCTCTCTCGTCGATCTCTCTTTTTGTAGACCACATTGCTCTGGGTTTTGTCTGATCTGAATTGTTCTTCTCTCCGTTTCTTAGTTTCCAATTTTTAAATTGTTCAACCGGTTAAAAAATGTAGTAAAATGAAGTGTCTGATTCATTCTTCTCTCTTATCAGCAACTCAAAACCAGCCGACATTGCACAATCCTCTTATCAAAAAATGCCATTCCTATGGTTTTTAAACTAATTTTTCTTGTTGCGGATTTAAAGTGTTACCCATATAAGTATATAAAAACTCTCCATCGAAGTTTTTATTGTATTTCAGAATGTCTCGGGTTTTATGCCTTTTAGCGGTAGTCGTGGGGCTCGTTCTTTGCCACGTGTCACCTCCAATGGTTAATGGAAGACCGAGAGAGGGATTGGTAGCCAGTGCTTCTGATCCAGAAGGCCCAGTATCAGAAGATAAATATATGGTTTATTCGGAAATCGATCAAGTTGTTGATCACTTTTCAAACACTACATCTGCCACGTGGAGACAGGTAACAAACTTAGATTTTTCACTTATCAACTGAACTTTTGTTGAATTCTGAACCGTAGTGTTTTGTGATTTGCTAAAAGCTAAAATTTCCGAAAACGGAACAAAAAGTATTCATGTTTGAGCTTTCCCATTGAAAACTATTAACTGTGATTCACGGGGTCACGGATTGTCAGATAATCTAGACTTCAAGAGAACACTGGATAGTCTCAATAATTCTGACTCCGATCAACTTTTTATTTTACTTTTTCCGATGTTGATTCCGATACAATTAGTCTTTGGGGTAAATCCATACCTGATATTAATACAATTACGAATACGCATTGTCATTGGTTTCAATTAATCGCTAACGTATCATAAAACAAGTGGTTTTTGGTTATCTCGAAATTACACGAATGACTTCATCCATTCTTTTTTTCAATTCTCAATTCATTTAGCGTTACCAGTATAATTCGAAGTTCTACAACAAAACAGTCGGATATGTATTCCTAATGCTAGGAGGAGAAGGATCAATAAACGGAACAAATGGAGACAAATGGGTTCGTCACGAAGCAGAAACTATGATGGTTTGGGCTGCTGAATTCGGCGCAGGTGCATTCCAAGTGGAACATCGATTCTACGGATCGAAAGGATTCTCTCCAATTGGAGATCAAACAACTGAAAGTTTGAAACTTTTGACAATTGATCAGGCTCTGGCTGATATCAAAGAATTCATCAATCAAATGAATGCATTGTATTTCCCACTTGACAAACCAATTTGGATTACTTTCGGAGGATCTTACCCTGGATCTTTGTCTGCTTGGTTCAGGGAAACATATCCAGAAATGACAGCCGGAGCTGTTTCTTCTTCGTCAGCTGTCCACGTGTTTGTTGATTATTATGGATATGCAATCAACACTGAAAAGACTTACCGTACTGTTAGTGATTCATGTGGAGATGTTATCAAGACTGCCTTTCAACAAATGCAAAAGAAAGCATATAATGGACCAGATAGCAGAGAGCTTCTCAAGAAAACATTCAAGTAAAAAACATTCGACAGTTAATATTTCAACACATATGTAATTTTCAGTCTGTGTGATAGCTTCGATGAAAACAACCTCTCGAAATCAATCCAATTCTTCTTCCAAAACGTTTATGGATATTTCCAAGGAATCAATCAATACACTGGAGACAATAGAGTATAACCTATTCTGGAAACTAAGCCTAAACTGAAATAATTTCAGAATAACGCGACAAGAAGTGGATTGGGAGTTCCAGGAGCATGTAATATTCTCAACAATGCTACTCTTGGAGATGAAATTACCAGAGTTGTCGCTGTGGTTAGTTTATATTATCAAAGTCAGCTTGCGAAAAACTTTATAAAACATTTAGATGGACTGGTACGATTCATGGGGTTCCCCTGGATGCAGACCCAACAGTTACACATCATTCATCAAATATTACTCTGATACAACAATGCCAGATGATGACAGAAGTAGGAAATTCGAAACTTGATTCTATCACATAACTCTCATTCTTTCAGTTAGCACTCGTAGTTGGATTTGGCAGACTTGTACTGAGCTTGGTTATTATCAGACAACAGATGGAGGAAACGGAGGCATTTTCGGATCAACCGTACCACTTGAGTTGGTTTTATTCTAGAATACGAAATTTATTCCTGTAACATTTTCAGTTTCTTCGCTGACCAATGCATTGATCTATTTGGCCCTGAATACACTCTTGACAACACATTCAAACTGATTGATCAAGTTCGTACGAAATACGGAGGAGCTGATGCATACAGAGGAACGAATGTGTGTTTCCCGAATGGATCATTCGATCCATGGCAAGATTTGGGTCACAAGGCGAACAATACGAATAACAACGTTGACTCGTGGTTGATTGATGGAACAGCTCACTGTGCAGATATGTATCCAGCAAGAGATTCTGATAAACAATCATTGAAAGATGCAAGAAGAAGGATTCATGATCATTTGTCCAGATGGCTTTCAGATGCGCAAGCTATCAGACAAGGAAATTCTGGTTAGAATCGCTTTTATCTCATTTCAAGTTTGCTCTAGAAAGCACTAAAAAATATTTCAGTAATCTAAAAAATTACTGAAGTATCATGTATTATACAAAATGTTAACTTTTTCAGGTTCCACCAACTTCTCCATCTTTACAGTAACGCTACTCATCGTCGCCAAGATCTTGTTTTAGATTATAACTTTTTTCTTTTTTTTGCTCGAAATAAACCGTTACTTTTGAAATGGCACACACTCATCTACTCACACAATGACGTTTTTTCTCCGCACTTTTCACTTTGAAGAACACACCCAAATTTGCCAGTTTTGAATCGTTAATAAGATTGTATGAAAGTGGAGAGAAGGAGGGAGGTGCCTAATAAAATGAGTTGGATAGTGATAAAAAGATCGTGTCAATGCGAGAGAGCAGGTAAATATTCGCCGACCGATTCTTATCAATCCCACTTTTTCAGTTGTCTCGTCACCTCTTTTCGGCATGAAGTTTGCCATTCTTCTCGCTGGTACGTAATAATTCAATTATAGAAAATATCTGAAAATCTTCTGAATTCTTTCAGCGGTCTGCAGCGTTGCTCTCGCTCAAAACCCAGGAACTGATAACTGTGTTAGTGCTCAGTTCGCGGCATGCAACAGTCGGCTTTCCGATTTCTGGAGGGTTGAGTGAGTATTGTGAAATGGAATAATGCAATTTTGTATTGGAACTGAATTTGAATAAACGCGGACTGTTTCGGATAGGTTTTTGAACTTCAAACATCAGTTTCAAATGTTTAATGTGCACTTTTAGTGGTTTCTATTTGGGATGAAACCAGTAATTTGTACTAATTTTACTATAAACTTATAATTTCTACAATCAAAATGAGCTAGAAGCTAAAAGGGAGGGCGTAATTTATGTATCTGTTGAATGTCTGTTTCCAGAACTCATTCTCAAAATTGTAAAATTCAGTCAGTTTCAACTTCTCGAATATTAAATTTTGAATTATTTTTAGCACCTCAACTGCCTGGAAAGATTTGGGCACCTTGGACAGAATCACCCAATCTCTTCTCCTCACTCCATACACAATTGACTCTTGGATTAATGTTTGCAAGTGAGTTTTTTGCAGTTCTTCTTCTGAACCAATGAGAATTCCTTGGATTTCAGCGGATTCTCTTCCTTCTATGGATGCCTCGGACAGGTCCAAATCCGCAACTGTCTCGGAACAGTCGGACTTGTCGGATCAGGACTTGCGCTCTCTGATGCCTATGCTTATCAGGGATTCATGGCAGACTGGGATTTCAAGTGTGGAGTTGGATTCTGGAGTAAGCTCTATGCCATCTTACACATTTCTCATCATTCCTTTCAGCCATGTATGAGCGTCAAGTTTTGACAACATGCATTGAGAGCACATATGTCAACTACCAACAAGAGACTGCTGCCGCTCTTCAAACTTACACCACTGCCACAACTCAAGATCCAAACAACGCCTGCAAGTACGCTCAGAATTTGATGAACGCCTGGCAAACAACCTTCCAAAAGGGACCATGCCGTACCGTTAATCCAGTAAGAATCAAATGGGACACAGCTCGATATCAAGTTTTGTATTACAGGCTCAAGCCGGATGGTTCGGATGTCAATCAGCTCGTGAATGGTCGAATGCTCAATTCAAACACTGCAAGCATACAACCACTTGTGCATGTGAGCTTTTAGATGCTGAGAAGTTCAAAAAATGAGTTATTCAAACTTTCAGCCCCAGCCACTGTTGACCCAATTACCAGAGTCAATGCCGAAACTGGAAAAACTGAGTACCAAACTCGTAAGTTTCTTCATTTTTGTTTTATTGCTGGACGATAAGAAGCACATCTTTTGAAACTCTCCAATACTTCAATGAGTAAATCGATATTATTTACAGTTCCATTCTACGAAATCGTTAATGAGAAGGCTGTCATCGCTCAAGAAGCCGCTTGGATTTCCGAGTAATATTTTGATTTCATTTTTCTGATTTCATTCTTTTTTTCTCCTGTCCCTGTTTGTTTGATAAAACGCACTTTGATAAAGACCATTAACTATTTATTGCACTTATATTTTTAAAAGCAGCACCATTTGAAGTGAGAGAGAGAGAGAAAAGAGAATGAAACAACTAAAATTCAACAGGAATCTTAAGTTCTTCGACGACCAGAACCATTGTCAAAGAAGACACCTCCATCGATTGCACAATATCTGAAATATGAACGAGTTTGCATGGATAACATCTATTCAATAACTCACTTCGGACATATTCCCTCCTCTCCTGGTCTTCCTTGAATTCCTGGTTCTCCCAGCTCTCCGTCATTCCCATTTTCTCCATCGATTCCGTCTTTTCCTGGTGGTCCTGGTGGTCCAACTTGACCTGGTTTACCGTCTCTTCCATCATTTCCTGGTTGACCTGCTTCTCCAGATTGTCCTTCATCACCATCGTCTCCAGCTGGTCCAACATCCGAAGTATCGATTATTCCTGGTTCTCCATCAGTTCCATCCTCTCCTTTCGGTCCTGGAACTCCATCAATTCCAGTCTTTCCAGGTCTTCCAGGTCTTCCATCTAATCCATCGAATCCACGTCTTCCCTTCAATCCAGGTAATCCATTGTTTCCAGGTGGTCCACGTGGTCCTTGTTCTCCTGGTTCTCCTGCTGGACAATCGCAAGGATTTGGAAGTGTTGGATCACATGGGCCTCTTGGTGGCTCTCCGGGATTTCCTGGTTTTCCTGGCGCTCCTGGGGAACCATGACGTCCGTGGCGCCCAGGTGGGCCAGCGGGTCCGGGGGATCCTGGGAGACAACATCCATCACAAGTTCCCTCTATCGTTTCATCTGAAAACATGCTAATCAAATCAGCATTTTTGAAGATAAATCCTAGTTCAATAATATCTGAAGCTGAAGAATAACAAACCTTCATCAAAACGTCTTCTTGGTTTGGTTCCTCTGATCGATCTGGTATGATTTGAGCTGGAAATAAGAGTAGAGAGCTCGTCGACTCCTTCGTAGATTGTTCTCACTACATCGTTACATTCCTGGAAAACAAAAGAGAGAATATACTTTTAAACAAGTATCAACTTGCCACAAATTGTCTTTCAAGGGAATATCTCAATTGATGCACATAATGATATGCTAATGGAAGTGTAACCATTGCTCCAATCGTTAGAACAAAAGCCACGCTGGCAACAGAAAAAGAAATGAATCGATGTATCCGGAGATGAGAGGAATATTCTTCACTGCAAGTCATTTTCGTCCTGTCCCATTTTTCTCTTCGAACGGACATTTTATACGAACACGGTCACCTCAAAAAAAGTGCGAAAATCCGGCAGATTTCAATCTATCGTACCCTTTTCTTTTATTGTTTCGTGTTTCGGTTGTCTCCGATAATATTTGCTGGATTTATTTGAGAAAAAAATTAACGATTTTATTGCAAACGAATAGATGAAGACGTTCAAAAATAACGTTTTGGAATGGGTTCGGTAGGGAGTGCGAAGAAGGAAAAAATGAGAGAAGTCCAAATAAAATTGGATGATTTCGAGAAGTTCGAACGGTATTTTGGGGTGAGAAACAAGTCGATATGACAACATATGGTGACTGAAAAATTGATTAGAGATTTTTGGGAATCATGAAGGGAAATAGGAGAAGCAGTTGGGACTAAAATCAACTGAAAAAGCGACAAATATGGGTAGATGGATGAGTGACACGTAGGAAAACAAGACGAGTTCGAGATGGATTCAGATCAAGGCAAGATAGCTGAGTGGGCATGGAGCAAGGGCGTTGTGCTCCGTTCGAACCGTCACTTTTCCTTCCACAAGACTTTCCGGTTGGACGAATACAATCTGCAAAAATAATGAAGTTAGGTATAAAGCACGTTTTGGTTTCAGATGAAATAGAGTTTAGTGTTTTGTTTTTTGTTCTAGAGCAAAAGCTTCTTCCGAATAAAAAATTTGATTTCCGAATGATTGTTTCAGGAAAATGTTGAAACCGGGCATACGGAAGAATAAAGAGGAGTCTACTACAAATAAAATAATTTTTCAACATTTTAATAAATTTGACTCTTCATTTTACTTCATACTGCCCTGGTGGTTATAGAATTCCCCCGGACTCTCGTATATTTTTCTTTGAATTATCTTGAGTCAACACGAGTTTTTCTCTTTTATAGTTGACGTCGACTACTTCTAATTTTCATAAATCCTTTTTTTTGAGTCACATTTTCCAGATCAAAACGGATTGTTTTTGAACTGATCTGCATCAGAATTCTTTCATTTATTTTCCACTTTCAATATAAATTCAAATAAAAATGTTTTCTTCTTTTCCTCAAAAAGACGACCCACTGTAATCCCAATAATCCAAAGGTATAGAGGATTAATGTGGGCGAAAATGACAAGAGAGCGAAGAGGATAAACACTTGATTATCAGCAGATATCACATCTCTTTTTTTGAATGACGCCAATCTCTTCGTCCCTTTTTCTCTCTCACCTGATCCCTGTACATCCGCAATTTCTGCTCAGCTACAAACACGTTCTGCTGAATTCTCATCGCTTGCTCACCAGCCATCATTTGAGCCACACATGTGGCCGGGAACGTGATCATATGTTCAGTTCTGAATAACAAATTTTTCAATTTCGAATAATTCGATGCACCGGAAATACCTATCATTGAGACGGAAACCATGAAGCCAATCCGGATCTCCATTGTCTACAACATGAACTTTCTCACCAAGAACCAATGGTGATCCATTGGATGGAGTGTATTCGTGGATCACAATATAACCACCGGCATGCACTGAAAAATTGAAAATAAACAAAATGAAGTGATTCTTAATGAACAGATGAACTTACAAGCTGATGAACTGCTTCGTCTGCTCTTCACTATTGGAGAACATGATCTCTCAACATCAGAGAAATCAGACGAACCATTGATTCCTGGTTTTCTATAATCACGTGGAGCAAGCTTTGATCCTGAAACTATTTCTCACTAGGGTACAAAGTACAATCGAATGTGCTTACTCAATGGACTTCTTGTATTCTGGTTGATCCGTGGGGGCATGTCTTGACAATCCAAAGACAATGATTTCATTTGTTGGGTCAGTTTGGGAGCTCGTCGTCTACCAACCGAACGACCTGCAAACTCAGAAATTAAATGAGTGAAAAAGTTGGAAAGACATCAAGAATTCAAATTGAATAACAACAATGAATCAGAGTGTGTCTCTCAATATTTTTCTTCGGTTTTTCTCATTAACTCAATCGAAAATTAACTCAATTCCACCTGTTGCAGCACTATTTTATCAAATGCCAACTTATAATAACTTACACATTCTAAGTGATCTTCTGGCAGAAAGCATAGCTAATAATTTTCGGACTGCGAGTACTTGGATTGCAGTTTTATGCATCTCCTTCTCTTTTGGTGGCTGATATCCGGAAAGGAGATGAGCCCACGAGAGAAGAAGAAGAAGGACGGATTACGAGTGCTAGAACGAAAAAGAAGAAGACGTGAGGGAATAGAGGAGACGAAAAACAGATGGCCACGCCCAGAGATAGAGAGATATCAAACATTTGTGCTACTGATAGGGGCGAGAAATCTTAATTCATAATCCGGTTATAGCCGATGAATTCTCATTAGTGATGAGGACAAAATGACATTTGAAATTGATTTGAAACTAATACCTTTGAAGTTTCGGAGAGCATAGAAACATTCAAACTTCCGGATATTCAGTTGCAGAAGAAGAGAGAGCAGTAAATCCAATATAAGTATGTGAATATTGAATCCACAGGTGTGAAAATGAGGTTTTATCATGAATATGATATCATGTTAAGTTTGATTTGATTATACGACCAAAAGTCATTTCATTCTAGGTACAAATTGAGAGAGAGAAAAAGGAGAAAGATTTAAGGAAAAATTGAAAAAAGAAGAAGAATAAAAGGAAAAGAAGAAGAACCAAAAAGCAATGAAATGAACGTCAGAGACAACTTTTTTTCTTCTTTTTCATTTTATTCACCCTCAATTGGCAACCGAAGGATAATGTGTTTTGCACAGAAAGGACAGAAAAGTTTTGCAATTAATGGACAACATAAGGAAGTCCCATCTCGTTTTTATTCTACACGCCCTCGCTTTTATTTCTTAATTCATTCACTTACCTTGGAGTTCTTTGTACAAAAAATATGTAGAGATGCACATTCTGGAGAGACAGAATCACAAAGAACAAGTGAGGGTGGGAACAAAGAAAGGTGTGGTTATTTGGGTGCCTTGGCAACAGTGACCCTACATATATGGGACCTAGTTGGAGTAGGAGGGAAGGAAACATTTCGAAATTTGTTGTTTGAACTTGATCTTTTTTGACAGGAGAAAAGATCGCGCAGAGCATGAAAAAGAGGGTGGATTGTGGACAATGAGTCAGAGAAATTTGACCAGACGGTGAATTATCGAGGTGCTTGGGAAAATCAGGTTAGGTAGGTGGTATTTTCAGGAATACTTGTGATCTGAACCAGTTGGGTGAGAACTTAAATTTGGTTTAGTTGTCATTTTTGAAGAAATAAATGCAAATCAAAGTTTTAGAAACAAAAATTTTATCTCATGTACAACGCTTTCCAAAAAGTAGAGTGCCTCAGTTTAGCCTGTCCGAACAAAAAAACAAGGATAAGCTTATAGTACACTTCAATTTTCTATTACGTAAAATCTCCCAGTTTTGCATCTTTGAATTGGTTTATTACTGACCGCGATTTATCCCGATTATGTAGTTATGGCTAGTTGGCACTTTCAGATACAAGTTTGTTTTCGGATAACATTATTTTACTAAAAAAAGCCTATCCGGATGCAAGAAAAACCGCTCCAAAAAATAATTGGTCACCCGGATTATAAAGAATGGAAAACTTGATTCCAGGAAGTTGAACATTATATCTTTTAATCCTCTTTTTGAACCGAGTTTTTGTTTTCCAAAAAGACCATTTCTATGTTAATCTCGTTTAGGTATTTGATGAATTGATAGCACAACTCTTAAAGAAGAGAAATCTTGTTTTCTTTTTCAGATTTGATCTAAAAATGAGAATGAACACCCACAGAGTCGTTTATCTTCTCTTATTTGTGTGTTTTTCTAGTACAATTATCTTATGAAATCTGAATGGAAAAGGAAGAAATAATAGGTTATTGTAGCTCTATTATGAAATCTTAAACTCTCGTAAAATAAGAATTTTGTAGGATTTAATTGGTGTGTATTCTAAGAGGCGTATGATTCATGAAAAATGAAATATTGAGCATCTTTCGGGCATCTAAAATCTGCAACGAGGCTACGTGAGAAACGCCTTCTTCGGAGAACATTTTCGGAGCACGACTCCAATTGACAGAAATGAGAAAAGATGGAGTGGAGAGTGCCTAACTGAACAATTTTTGTACACTCATGAGAACGTTAGTCGGTTGTGCCACGTCACAACGTGGGCAGTCGTCGAGTGAGAAGGCGTTGGGGGTAGTTAGTGAAATACAAATGGGATTCCGATTTTCGAACATTTTACTGAAAGAAGACAAGAATCTCAGATCATGTGGAGAAGGTTCATTGTGTTAGGTCCTCTGCAAAATTGGACCGAAAAAAGAACAACTCAGTGAAGGAATTGGAAGAAAAAAGGACGCCCTCTTAAGTCTAAGTGCTTCCTTTTCCGTGTTCACTTTTTATTGGTCTAAAGTAGAAGAAGAAGAAGAAGAAAAGGGGGATAAGAGTATTGAAAGAAAACGGAAAGAATCGGGGTAATCTAGAGAAAAAATAGAACGTTTTTCCAGCCTCAAATTGACCCTTTTCCGCTCCGCCAAAAATTCGATTTATTATATAAAACGTGTGGAGAGACAGGTGAAGAAAAAGAAGAACTAACCGGCGTTGTCAAGTTGTGGAGTAGAGCCTAGAAGTGTGTTAGCTTTTGAGGATCCCATATCGACGTAGCCAGAGTCCTGAAAACAATTTACTCGATTCCCTTGATATTAAATATAATTGGAATACACCTACAGGTACTATCTATAGACATAAATATTTACCTGGAGTGATACTTGAGAAAGATTTCGAGGACTCGGAGATGCCGATTCGAAGTTGGTTGATCCACGGCGAGAGTATCTTCCGGTTGCTTGTTTCAATGCGAGATAGACTGGGTCTACAATTGCGGATTCTGGAATTCAGAGAGGGCTTCAGATGAGTGGTTTTCGGAAACTCTTTTTTTTTTGAAACTTGTGAGATTCTGTTGCTCGTGAACTTTCTCAAATTTCTACACAACTATTAATCAAAGAAACTCTGAAACCCAGTTTTGAACTGTCATAAATTACAAATAATCAATTTTCTAGAATCCATTTCCACAATATCTTACTGAATCTTCTCGGTGGTCTCCCCATTGGAACCACTTTTTCTTCCGTGAATCGTTTCTTTTGATTCCTGATTGTCACAATTTGACTCATTGCAAACTAATCTCAAAAAGAAAAAGATTTGAATAGATATTGTGTAGAAAATTAAGTATAATCAGAGAATGAGAAAAGGGCAGATTAGACGACGCTTCTTCTTCTTCTTCTTTCTTTCTTGAATGTTATTGTGAATAAAAATGGAAAGAAATAAGAAAATAATATCTAGAAAATGAAAGAAGAAGTGGATGTACTCGCTCTGATAATTGAAAAAATAACAAGGAGAAAACAACCAAAAGAAATTTCAGAGGAGCAAAGAAACTATACTTTTTTCAGGTACATTCGGGTATATTTATTTTCTTTGAATTGTAGTTTCTGATAAATGACAATGGAGAACTTTCAAAGAAATTCCGAGTACAAAACAATCAGAATTCTTAGAAAATCTCGTAGAAACAAGTAGAAAACGGCATGATTTCCAAAATGAAACGATTATCTCAAGACGTGGGTTACACGATTTCTTTCAATTTGGTTTTAATAGATTTTGACTCGAAATGGGCAATAAACCCCGACTAAACGTTAATATGGGACATGATAAGATCCAGAAAAGTTTTCCGAGTGACGTGATTAATCATAATATAAACTGAAATGTTTAAAATGACATGTAGTCGAAAGTTTCGAAAACGAATTGTTGATAACCGTTTAGTCGATAGCTATTTTTAGAGTGTATTCGTTAGTTATCTCATAGAAAAACGTCTGTCTGTTCGGAAGTTCTCTAATCTTTGTACTACCATCTCTTCCTATTTCTCTCTCTCTCAATCCCTTTCACTTCTTCCTTAAAAATATCTATCATCAGAGAAATATTCCATTTTTCTTCGTTCTCATCACTTTTCGTTTTCTCTTCCCCTCATTCATTAATTTGGGTGACCTCTCATCGAATTCCAAACCAGCCGTTTCTCAGAAAAACAACAAAAAAATTAATAAAATCATTTTAAAAAAAAGGGTTTTTGTGAAAAAGTGGCATTGAATAAGGAAATACAATTTGCTTTTTCCCTGCAGGTGAAACTGTGACATTTCATTTGTTCTATCATGATGTCATAACCTTTCGAATCGTCATTTACCCGAACTATGAGCATTTGAATAAATTCAGAACCTCATTCCTGAAAAATGAATTCATTTCACCCATCTGAACTTTTTCGAAATAAGTCATAGAACTATTCAAGTAAACAAGAAAGAGAATTTGCGTGCCAATCTCATCTATTTTTTATTTCTTCACCGGAATGAATCATTGTACTCAGAATTGGAATAAGAAGGTTCTCTTTCTTTCAGAAAACTATTTTCGGATTTTATAATTGAAAATAAACATTATTTATAAATAGACCCTAAGCTTTTTGAAAATCAGATATATCGGGTTTCAGTCAAAAACTACAAAAGCTTATATTCAAAGTTTTTGAAAAACAAAAAAGACTTCCAGGAGAATTTCGAAATGAAATACGATCAGTTTTGTGATTCAAAAAATATTTTTCATAGAAACAGTTTTGGAAGAGTTAAAGGATGAATGTCATTAGTTCAAGAAATATTTTATAGCTCAACAGAAGCGAAGAACTGGATTTTCGATGAGAGATAAACTGACATTTGCGATGTGATAATCTAGAGAGATTACTTGTTTCTATTTGAAAAGATTTCCTTCACTTTTCTATAGATTCGGGGTTTTGGGTATCCTAAATCTAGGAAAACAATGAAAAACTAGAACTTAGGAAAGGAATAGTTACGACACCCCTGAAACCAAGTTTTCAAATTTTTCGGAATTTCAGACATTTGAAAAAGACGAAAAAGAGGAAATCCTGATTTCGTCAATTAAAACCAAAGTTGATATGTCAATAATTCATTCCAGAAGCTTTCAAAAATCGTACTTCTATTTGATTTTAACATGCATTCCCCTTTGTTTTTGTATTCTTTACTCTTTCCCAAAAACTGGAGTATTTTTTCCGTCTTACTCATTCCATCCAATTTCCTGCCCAACCTAAAACGAACTGTACTTCCTTCCAGAAGTGTTTAGTCATCTTCCAGTCGCACGTGTCCTCTTGCATGCCAGTTAATGATTATGCACACACTGCATGAGAACTGGAGGACCCAGTTAATTATTCTTCTTATTCGATTGAGAGAGAGAGCATGAAGGAAACAATTTTTGCCTTCGTCCGACACAAACATTGGCTCGGTTTTTTGAGCGAAAGGAAGGAAGAAAAAGGACGAAAGATCGAGTTACACGGACCCTCGTACCACCTTATCAAGAAGGTTTTCTTTTCTTGAAGACCCCCTGAAGGCATCGGAAAAAGAAGAAGAATGGATCAGTGATCGGACGAGGGAAATGAACATAATCAGATAGGAAAAGGACTTTTGAGTAGAAGAGAAGACATAAACAAATATGGAATAAAAAATAAGATGTTGTTTTTCTCTTCTTTTTTTCATTTATTTCCTGTTTTTACTCAAAAAGAAACCGAACGGACACCCTTCTATTAGCATGTTCCAATTTTCAATGCTGTCTGTAATATTCAAATCAAGTTGTCCGGAGTCGAGAAACGAGTGTGCACATTCAATTTTCTTTTCACTCTTCGATTTTCCAGATCAATGAGTTCTGAGAAAGAGTAGAAAGCAAGAAAAACGGATAGATGGAATGCACTTTTTTCTGCATTCAGTACATTTCAAGAAACTAAATTTATATGTTGTGGACAGATACAAACAACTTGAATTTTTCCGGCTGAAATATTGGAATGAAAATTGAAATTTGACTCGAACAGATGTGACTCAAGTTCTATTATTTTATGAATATAAGTGAGAATTCAGAATGAAATCAGAAAGGATGTGAAAAGAAAGTGTTATAAATTAAAAATGGAGGTGATTCTTGGTTATAAGGACTCAGTAACTAAGTTTAAACTTCAGACTACTAGCCCCTTAAATTTCTTTCATAGAATCTCACAAGTTTCGTTTACCAGCTCTTTGTACCCGACTAGACATTTCTAAATACCTATTTTTTGCAAAACGTTCCTCCTTTCAAATACCTTTCAAAAGAAGGAACACTTATTTCTCAATTTGAAAACGAAAGGTTCAGTGCAAACAATTTCTCAAAAAGACTCACCACAACTCGTCCTTCCAACTGATTGTTCACGGATCTCGGTTGTTCTCTGTAATCTCATCAAATCTGGATTTGTACATCTCTTCAATAGTTTTCGCGCGATTCCCCCACTGTTTTTAGGTGTTGGCAACATTCTACGCATGTAAATAGGACTGGAATGCTGAGAAGTTGGAAGTTGTCCAGATGATTGATACTGATATTGATAGGAATAGTGGCCACCGGCACTTCCATAGGAAACTGGGGGAGAATAGTAATTATGTGGACGATAAATAACAGAATGAATATCCGGTTGAGACAAACGAGCATGTGGGTTATGATATGATTGTGAGACTTCACGAGGAATCTCTCGATTCGTACCCATGAGAGAACTCATTGAATGATTATGACGAAGAGTATGTTGCATCGGAAGTTGCCTTCTTTCATAGTGTGGACGAGATGCGAACGGATAACCATTCATGACGCTCGGCGTCGTCGGATTTGCCGGTGTAGCCATAGGCGTTTGTGGAAGACTGAGACGACGTCCACGGCGCGAGCACATCGTGAGTGAGGCGTGTGCTCCCGGGGCCCGGTTGAATGGGTGTGGCTTCGTGGCCGCCAGCCGGCTAAGAAGAAGAAGAAGAAGACTGCGTGTACGAGTTTTTGTTTCGAGAAGAGAGGACGACTGATGAAACACAGTGAAATGAGTGAGACTTTTCTCAGTTTTTTTCTCACGGTGACTATTGACGATATAATTTGAAAATGAATCTATCTCATATTCTTCATTCGTCAACGACTTCCTTTTCAGTGTCTTCGATGAGCTTCTTCGTCAACAAAAAGCTTCAATTTCATTAGCGATAAAGGGCAATTTATGTTATAATGAAGAGGACACAAATGGGTCACAACCCAGCCAATCTATCATCTTTTTTTATTTCTTCATCAATCAAATTTTCAATTCACACTTCTTGTTTCCTTCTCCGATGTAAACACAACTTCTCATGGTACCTGCCAATCAAAAGTTTTCGGGTTGCAACAAGTCAATAATGAAGTTTTGATTTACTTTTCCACCCATTCCAACTCGTATTTTCTGACGAAGAGAAAATGGAATAACAAGACCAAGATACTCTTTCGTCATCTTGTGTGAACAATGAAAAGAAATTAATCTTCCAGAAAAAATAGGAATATCTTTTGGATTAACAAAAGGGAACCTATGACTTTCTTGTTTTTAACAGATATTTCAGAAAAGAACGGAAGCTTTTGAAAATGGAGGCAAAAAGTGGCCAAGTTTATATACGACGTTTTACTTGTGGCAGTTTTGTTGAGTTTATGACTTAAACTCCCGAGAAAATGTATGTGTGGTCTGGAAGAATTGGGGATCAGAAAAAGTACAGAAGATTTATGTTCTGAGTGTTCTAGAGTTCTTTTCAGAGAACTAAGTTATACATAAATTATCAACTAATAGAAAGTCGTGATTTTTCTTTTGCTCTAAAGAGCTTTAACTTCAGATTATTTTGTAACAAAATCTTAAAAGTCCTGAAATCGCAATTTCCCTATTTGAAGTGGTTAAAAATTGGATCGCTTGCATTTTCCCTTATAAGTTTAGCTACAAATATATCCTAGAAATCTGTGAAGCGATCATTTCACAATCCTGGTGTTCTTGAAGGAGAATAGCTCAAAGGCCTACAGCAGCCTTCCAATTATTTCAATCATCTGTTCAAACATTATGAAGAATTCTAGAAGATTCTCCCCAGTATTTGTCCATTGTAGGCACAATCATTTGCATACTTGGGATCCAACTTCCGTCCTTATGAATGTCTGTCCCGGATTATCCCCATAATAAAAAATGTCTAGACACCCTCTTGTGAAAAGTCACAATTCATTGTTATCATTCTTATATCAAAATAATTCTCCAACTTCCAATTCTCTCCCAGCCCGCGCATCTACAGTGACCTGACTTCTCACCTTATGTGACATAACGGGGGTCTTGAATCTCTGAACTCCTTGAATGAATCTCATTGCTGAATGCCATTTTCGTCTTGCCGATCTCGAAGTGGCTTGTTCGATTGGTGACGATTCGATAGACGACGTCGTGCTCATTGTACCGTATGAAGACGTGGAAGATTCTGAAAATCAGGAAATGAGAAATCAAAAAACAGAGTTGTTTCCTGGCAACACAAAGTTTGGTTTCGATGAAGCAAACTGACACTCGAGGACACTTGAGACGAAATGAGTTGACACTTGTAAACTGACTGGAGGGAACGAGAAAAAAATAGGAAGAGTTCTGTTTCGAAACAAAGAAAAAGATCTCACAGGAGGGAAGAACGAGGATTCTTAAAAACAGGGGCAGCACACTTTTCCTTCGAAATATATGAACTCAGAAAGTGCTTCAAGACGACGAATTTATGAAATATTATTTCGGAAAGGAGAGTTTTTAGAGGAGATGAGACAAAAACAGGAAAGAAAAATGAGGGGATAAGGAGCATATTGAACGGATACTACTAATCTGGAATAAACAAAAACTGATATTAATTGAGTGGAGTCTCTGGAAGAACATATTCTTAAAAAAGAAGAAGGAGATTGTTGATGTATAAACAGTTCTTGAAATAGACTGACAAGAGTGAGAAGTAGTTCTTCAGTAAATCATTACCTATTCATAGAAGAAAATGATATCATTTAGAAAAAAAAAGAAAGAGGACTGGAGAATATGTTTGAGAGGGAAAAGGAAAAGATATTGGCACGAAATTAGTTCAATTCTCTCTCGAAAATCCAGTGTTGAACAGTGGATAACCGTGAGCAAACAAATCAAAAAAAGAAATGCGCGAATTACGAACACGTTTAGTGGACAAGTGGTGATCAACAGCTTTTTTGATAGCTTTACGAACAACATCATACCGGAATTAGTTTGAGAAAATAGAGGAGAGGGAAATGGTTTCCGTTCCTGATTCTCCCGGTTTCAAAAGGGTAAAAGAACCCGAGAAACAGACTTCTGGAGTGTTTTCTGTTCACATACTTTATTGTTATTTCTATTATTATCGGGTGTCCAAATTCTTTATGAAATTAGAAACCAGTCTGAAGAATAGAATATATCATTGAAGATTTGGTTACACATATGAACCTAAAAACAAGAAAAATTGGACGGAGAGAGAACGAATGTTGCTGAAAAATGAGTGAGATTTGTCAACGGAAACTCTCAGTTTTTAATATCTTTGCCAGATGCTCTCACTCATTTTTACACGAATCAATGGGTTTCGGTCAAATGGAAAATCAGAAATGATATCATTTGGGGATAATAATTTTTTGAAATGTACTTTTAGAAATACTCTAATAAACTAGTTTTTCTCACAGTGAGAATGGGAAAATTAGTGACTGAACTGGTTGAAGATTAAAGTTTTGAACTTCCAGAATTCACAGAGGAAACCTGATTTCTTTTTTTTAAATCAGAGTCTTTCACAGATTGATGGATTCTCAATCTAATCAGAAAATGAGGCTGAGGCTTAAATCATTTTTAGCAAGATTCAGTCTGAACACATTTCTCCTTGATTTTGTTCCTTATCTCCATCCAAAACTACATTTTGCCTATCACTTCCTTATTTTCTTCCTTATGCTTTTTTCTCGAAGAAAACCAATAATTTGTATTTTTAGTCATCGCTTCCTTGTCACCTAGAAAATGTCAAAAAATGAAAAAAAAAAAAAGAACAAAGGAAAGTGAAAAAAGTGAAAAGCCATTATGTTTTCAATGTAAAACGAGCTAATTTAAAACTCAAACGAATAGACAAAAAGTGGAAGTTTTGAAGTTTTCTTTCGCTTTCTTCACTTTTTTCAGTGACCGAAAGAAGTCAAAAAGATAATGAGAAACGACAAAAAAAGCCAAAGAAAAAGGGGATAAAGTAGTAGAAAAAGAATAAGAAAAAAAGAAGAAAAAGACGTGTGAAAGGAAGTAGAAAGATGAACACAGGCACACGTATGTGCATAGTCAATATGTCCGAATCGTGGGATTTTTTGAAATAGACAATGTCACCAAACCCAATAAGAAAACGGACTCCTCCACCCTCGCTTTCTCTTTTTTCTAATTCCTCTTCTTTCTTTTTTCTAGAAGAGAAATTATAGAAATGTATCATCTTACAAAATACGAAATACTCATGTAGGGAGAGAGAATTCGAAACAATTGGTTTCGGAAAAGAAAAAATGAAGAATACGGAGAAGAAGAAGAAGCTGTTCAAATATTCGGAACTGAAGTGCTCACTTGGAAACGTGGCGATTCTTTCGGCGTGACAAAATGAATTCGGTTTTTGAAATAAAGAATGAAATGAGAAAACAGGATGTTGGATAATTAAATATAATTATTGAAAGAGACTGAAAGATGTTTGAATTTTGAGATTTAAGAGAAATCTCGAGTGCAACTGAAAGAGAAAAAGTGAGAGAATCATTAAAAATGTACAGTAGAAGGAGGGGGAGGAGTCGGAAACATGCAAGAGGATGTATCACGAAAAGCAAATTAAAAATTGATAGAGGATGACTGGGCATGTTCAAAGAAGTATTCACTTTTTTAGTCGAAGTTCGCATGAAGTTATTTGTGTTTAATTGAATTTTTCAGTTTCACAAAAAGAAGATAATCGAATTTTTGTCTGGAGGAACAAATTGAAGAAAGGGAAGTAGGAATTGAAACTACGTGTACATTTGATTAAAATTGTTTTGGAAATATAAATTCGACTGGAATAATGCATCGAATAACGTTATATTACTACTTGACTATAAAGTATTCAAAACATGAGATGAAAAACATTGTTAAGGAGAGAGATTCAGAATACCGTAACTCTGTTCATTTCGCTATGAGGAAAAAGTACTATCGGAATCTTCACCGAATCCCCCAACATATAAAACGATAATTGAACACTCCGGTTTGCAAAGCAAGTTGGAATGATCTATCCAAGGATTTGAGGACATCAAAAATTATTTATTTTTCAAATTTCTTTCCACAATAAACTTCAATTCAAAGTAGATCAGTGAGTTTCCGCCTTCTCCTTCTTTTCTAGAAAATTTCCTTCTTGAATTTCTAATTTTCAAGTTCAAAATATTGTCGAAGGGCCACGCCGGGTGACCCAAACACACACGGCTTGTCATGTTTCCATTAAGCCCAAAAACGAGAAAAAAGTCATAAACAAGGGGGCTCAAAAATTCGAAATGAAGTTAGAAAAAGATGAAGGAAATAGAACTTTGACCACGAGAAACTAAGATGGAAAAAGTATGAAAAGGGGACGAATTCCTGATAGAAATTCTCATGCATGTCGAATTGGTCAGGATCTTTGTGATCTGAACTTGTTCTTCGTTTCAGACATGAAAAGAGAGAAAAAATCAATTGTTGTTTATTAGTAGTATCCAGGTAGTGAGAAAGAAAAGAGAGGGAACAGAGGGTCCGACGGGAAGAAAAACGGACACAAGAGGGACCGACAAATGACCTGGATGACCCGCTGGCTGCAGGTTTTTTGTTTCTCTGGGAGCAGAAAGAAATGTACTATACGGATACAAACAAAGCTGTGTAAATGAAAAATGATATGTTTGTGTATGAGGGGTTCGGCTGAAATAATGACTTCCGTCATTTTGAAAAGGAACTTGAAGAGGTCAAGAAAATATTTAGAAGTTGGGTTGGCGGCAGCCTGCTGTTCTGAGATATTTCTGACAAATGACATATGAAATCGAAATAGAAGACATCACTAGCTGGTTTATTGATACGCTTTCCTTATTGAATTCATTTTCAATTTCAATTGAATTTCAATACATATGAACAACAATTCTTGGCTCCGAATTACTTTGCAACTAATCATTTCGTCGTCACATTAAAAACATCAGAACGTTTTCAGATCAGAAACGTCTTAGCTGATAGTTCTGAAGTATCACGGAGCCAGCTTGTCTTTTATCAAAACTTACTTGTTGGTGGAAAACAGAACATGATTGACTCCACGTGGATTCTAGAAAACTGAGAATGAATAGAGAGAATAAAATGTTTTTTTCTCCTCTCCGCTATAAATTTCACAATATATAAAATCACAAACATAAAACCATGACAACTAGACATTTCCACAAGAAACACTTCAAAAAAGACTCACCTCGTAGTAACCGATGTATTTCAGACAGAGAAGTTGTGCATTTCTCCAGAGCACTCGTCATTGTTTTATGAAAATGATGATGGTTGAAGTGATGATGATTATGATGTGGCTGATGGGGCGGAAGTTGAGATAATGATGGAGACAAAGTGATGGATGAAATGGTAGTGGGGGTGGAAGCAGAGTGCGATCGGTGATGCAATGGGATGGGACGATGGGCGGTCAGGTGGTGGAACGAAAGAGGCGATGAACACCGTGAAGTGCTTGATGAAGATACTTTAAACTCCATTTTGCCTGCAAAGATTGATGGACTTTTCGTTTGATTTTTAGAGGGGACTGGACGAAGAAATTGGAGTAAAACTCAGGGAGAGCACGCGGTGATGGATGGACAGAAAGGCGACGAAATGTGGTTTGAAACGGGGATGATGATATTTGGATAACTGATTTTTATTTTGAAGAAAGACTAAAGCAAATTGACTAGGTACAAAATTTTGTAAGAAAGCAAATGACTAAGATGTTTTTATTTCATTTTTTGTAGTGGGCTAGGAAAGAAAAAAGATGGACCAAGAGGGATGTCAAATGATTCTCACGATTGCTCAAATTACATCGAACTTTGACCTGATTCAGAACCCGAATTGGAAAATTACCAACTGAATCTCAGTATCTAAGGAATCAGTTTCAAACTTAAATCACCAGGTTTCTTGTTCAAAGATGTATAGTTGAAGGCACGAGTCTCATATCAGAATCTAGTGATCACATCTTCGGTAAATCAGGTCTAGACTCTCGTAAAATAGACTCATTCTTCGCTAATAGTTATTATCTTTTCTCATCAAAAAAGCACAACGAAAAGCACAAAAAACGATGTAATGGAAATGAGTCTTCTCTTCTTTTTTCTTCACTACTGAAATCTCTTCTTCTGATTCTTCTTCTTCTTCCAAGCACCTCCTCTTCATCCACCCTCACTTTTTTGATGTTCTGTCGTGGTGTAAAACAGATCAGCTGTGAGTCGACTCGGCAAAGAAACAGCACCGCAAAAAATGCAAGAAATTTACGCGGCTGTTGTGTTTTTTCTGCTGCTTCTGAGCACTTTTTCTTTTGATTTTCGTACAATGTTCTTGCTCTTTTTTCACTTCATGACATTTCGTTTTGTGCCCGCCATGAAATTTGAAATTTCTAACGGAATCATCTTACGGAAGACGAACGGAGGGACCGGAAGAGCAGGTGACCGATGTGTGTGTTGGCTCGCAAGAGATGACAGTGAAGAACTCATTATTCTCAAGATTTCCAAGATTTTTATCGGAAAGAGGGCACATTTGAATTGCACAATTTAATGCATTGCACAACTTTACACCTGGAAAATAATAGGAATTCCTGAGGAACATGATTTGTAGATATGGAGATGAATGGCTCAGTTTATTCTCTTTTCACACATTTGCTTGTCACACGAATTGACCATGGAATAGGGTCGGGTAAGAGAATAAGAAGTATGGTGGAAGGGTCGAAAATGAACAAAGAATTTGAGAAATTATTTTTTTCAGAAAACTCAGTCTCCATGTAAACAAGTTTCACAAAGCTTTCAGATGTTGTCTTTCATTATAATTTTCTCATTAAATCCTCTCACTAATTCTAACCTGCTTGTATATCACTTCCCAGTTTACAGATTTTTCCGATTTCCAGTATCGTCCAAAGCGAAAAAGCATATATGATGGTTCGACATAGCCCCTGAAGCACAACATTTTTACAATCCACGTTCTTTTTTTTCTCTTTCAGGATGACAGAATCCATTCGCCGAAGTTTGCAGTGTCAAGTTTGACGTTTCACAACTCAGAATCTTGTTTCTTTTTTTTTTCAAATGTTCTTCTCTCGAGAGATTTTCCGGAATGTCAGAACTCATCACCTGTCCTTAACTTGCACTTTTATTTTCTGATGATGATAAACATTAGAGATCAGAATCCTTTTGAACAGGGAACGAAAGATGATATCGTTGTCATTTTACAATTGAACAGATTTATGTTTTGTTCCGAATAATCGAGAAAGGTCGTCTTTACATCAGTATATTTTCTCTTTTCTCTTTCAGATACTAGTACGAATGCAGCAGTAAACACAAACAAACACACTAACATCTCTTAACAACAAAACAAAAAATAAGTATCTCTATTTCTCTATTATCTTCTTGTCCGATCAACAAGAAATTCCAGATAATCTTAGGTTTTTCGTACAAGTTTCGTTCAACAAAATAACCTTGACTTTTAGGTTGAACACAACGACACACAGTACACAAAAGAATCGAACGACAGAAGAAGAGATTGAAAAAAAAAGAATAAAAAGTGAAAAGAGAACATGAGTTATGAGAATAGTTAGAAGAAGAAGAAGAAGAGGAAGTAATCGAATGTCTCGCATCTTGTTTCTTCTTTTCTTAATTTACGCTTCTTTGATCTCGAACGTCATTTTGATTTTAGGAAAGCGGTAGAAACCTAATCGGTACGAATCCTATCCGAAAGGTTCATTCTGGTTTCATCAGGCTACGGTTATTCGATCCGTACCGGTCAAAGCTCGGAGTCTTCCATAACATATCGAACTCTGATTCGAAACATGGAAATTGTATTTTCAATCTCGTCATTTCTAACTCGAGATCCCGTATACCTACAACTCGGTTTTTGCAATATTCTCAGTTCCTTTTCTTTATTTCAAAAGTTTTATATTTTTTGAGGTGTTTTCAAGATGAAAAATTTATTGTCTGGCAAAAAAATATGTTGTCAAAAAGGAGATTGAAGCTCTCAACGTTTCATAAACTCGATCCGAAAGCAATCCTTAGAATTTAAACTATGAACAGATTGTTTCTTCACTGAAAACAATCCAATCGTTATTATTGTCGAAACAAACAAAAACTGTTTTTTACAGAAATTATTCAGTTCAACAGTATTAGTCACCAGGCATAAACGTTATGTTACTCATTTGTGTTGTCGCATTCTTGTCATTTTTGAAAATGAAAACATTCCCTCATTTTCTCTTTTTCAATTCAATCCGTCCGAATACAAATGTCTTCCATTGTTTGGACTTCGAATGTTATCATATCAAAACCAGAAGCCGTCGACATGTTCTTCGATAAGCCATCTATTCTTTCTCTTTTCTTCTAATCATTTGCCAAATATTATCGTTCTGCCACTTCTTTTTCTTGAGTTTTCTTTCGATACCTTCATATTTCTTTTTCAGAGAATGCATGTTATTCAGATTTATAATGAAACTAATCTTCTTCAAAAGTATGCCGGGTTCGTAGATTATCGAACAAGTCAAGCTTTTCTGAACTGAAAATCTGGCAAACATATCCAAGAGTATTCTAGAAACTGAGATCTTCAGTCATGTCTGAAAATTTCAAAATCTCAAAGAAAAATTGAGGTCGAACGTATAGATAGCCGTGAGAATAGGGCATTGAGTTACAAAACTTTGAAGTTTTGAAACTTCCAAACTAGTGAATTCAGTAGAAACTTACTTCCGTAATCCTGTCTTACTCTTTTTTTAAAGGGAAAAATCTAAACAATTTGAACTGTTGTCCCGCCCCTTTCCCATACCAAAAGTCATGAATCACCCAATTTTAAATTTATGTTTCTCATTTCACCCTCACTCATTTTTTAATTTCGAGAGGTGTGTCATCTTTTTCTTTTCTCTCTCAATTCAACATCCAATTAATCGATTGATTACTCATTGCTCTTGGCTGTTGAACCCAAATGTTTATATGTAGCAACACCAGAAGACGAACAAGAAGCAACTCTCCTTCTTCTATCCTCTCCAGATGTGTAACTTCTCTTTTTTCTTCTTCTTCATTGCGCAGGAAGAGGAGGAGAAGCCGATTGGCAGATTGCAATCGGACGACCATTTCTGCGAGGTGGCACCGACCTCCGATTTGTTTTTTTGTGAGCGCTGAGATAGGTTTATTGGCTGTCGTGATGATGGAAGGTGAAGGAATAGATCCGATCTATTTTCAACACATTCAAGTCTTCATTTATCCAAACATGTATTTTATTATTACTGTAGATTCTTTTTGAGTACAACTAATTGTTTCTAAATGTGATTGTTCGGAAAGTAGATGGTTGGTCAGTTTACTTCTAATCTATATCATTTATTTATTTTATCGAATTAGGGTCTCTTTCTTCATCTTAATCGTCATTCTTCGAATTTTTCACTGAGTCACTGTCAAGAACAGAGCGCTAAAGTCTCAAAAATCAAAATAACCTAATTCTGGAAATAGTAAGTGTATAAGTCATTCAATTTTTGAATGGGTGACGTTTTCCTGTGAACAATTCTTATTTTTATTTCCAACTCCTCCTTCTCCATTTTTTTTGAAATTTCTGCATCTTCATCATTCATCAATCTCTTCTCCATCCTCTCCTTATTTTTTTCTGTTCGTCGGACAAGTGTTATTTGTTTTCTTCTTTTCTTTTACATGTTTCAAATGTTTTCAACTGTTTCCATATCACATTCAATCCCCTTCCACGTCACAATACCTCGTTGAACCCGAATCACAAACTACATAAACTGGCCTCCGACATCAGTTGGCGCGGTGCCAAAAAGTAGTTAATCAGGGTCCAATGTCAAAGGATGGAACCGTTAATCAAAACGAGGGGTCCCTTTTCTCTTTTCTCAGTTGTCCGGCAGAAGACCTGAGTGTAATCTATCCGACCGGACGACATGTGCTTTTGGTTTGCAATCACTTAGCAGTACACAACATAAAGAAAGAGAGAGATTCAGGCTTCCCAACCAGTAATTCTCACCGCTTTTTTTGTTTTTTAACCAAGATCAGAGAGTGGAAAATATCGGTTTTTTCGTTCTTTTTTTCTCTGATTATCACATGGAAAATTCCATTTGTCATGCGAAGCGAAAACGAATAATTTCGCAAATCACCAAGTCTGAACGCTTATTTGATAAAAAGGAATAGAAAACAAAAGGCTAGAAGAAATCTTGGTTTCTGGATTATATGAAATCTTCGAATTATTTTCAATTTTGGGTGGCTTCAGAAGATTATGACGTAGATTTTGTAACCAGTTGATTAATAATAACTTTTACTTATTTTCGACAATTTTTTTCTCATCTTTTCAAATGTCAAAAATGCATCCAAAAAGATGAATAAGTCTATCCGTTTTCCCACATTTGCATATATCAAAAAGACTGGACCTTTCTATCTCTCTCTTCTTTTTTCTTTTTATTTTCAAAAGTTTCTGAATGTTATATCACACTCGATTACAGTAACTATTCATCATTTCCTCTCGTTCTCTTTCTCTCTCTTCTTCAATTCTTTTCGGTACAAATTACTTTCATCAAATCATTTGTCTATTCTATCTCTCATTTTTTCCCTTCAATGGCCAATTTTTTGCCTTTTGTTCATCTCCTTCTCGGTATTTGCCACTCGTTGTTCTATCTTCGTAACTGTTTTCTTCTTCTTTCTTTTCTCTTCTTTCTAGTTCCGGAACTTATATCTCTCACGTAATTTCATTCGATCAATCAGATGATTGAAACTTGATAGTTTGTTTCATATTTCACACGGGTCGTTTTCCGATTTGTAGCTCTCATAAATTATCATATGACCTCTTTTTATTATTTTCAATTCATAATACTTTCAGAATGTCGGAGGAGACATTCGATTTCAGTGGGAGTGTTCCAGAAGAAGTTCAGACACTTCTGACAAATTCAGAAGTGGATCCGGGACTTCTTTCAAATGAAACGACTACGACAATGATCTCAGATATTCTGAGTACTACCACTATTCGTAGGTTTTTGATTCTTGAAAGCCTAGAATTTATTGCGTGTGAAAAACAATTCGAATTAAGTAAGGAAATGCTGAAAATAATTTTGATTTCGGCGCGGCCCGGCTCTTAACAAGTCTGGATTTTTGAGCACTTTAAAAGCTTATAATTATTTTCAAACTGATTTTCCGACTCTCCTTCAAGATAATTTATTTTTCATCGTGAAAATCTAAACCCATATACGGATGTCCCCAGATTCTGATACTTTCTTGGTCATTTTTTTAACTTCATTTTCGTTCATGGCATGGTCTCAGTATGATATAGATCACATATCAAAAACCCACTGCGACCCCGCACACCCTACTAAGATTAAAATAGCATTTTTCTCTACAAAAAATTCAACATACTTTTTTCATTAATCATGTTTTCCAGCTCCAATTCTGATTGACTACCATCCGAATCCATTTCGAATTGGTTTTCTTGCATTCAAATGTCTCCTTATCATCCTTCTTCTGACTATCTCCTGCACCATTCGTCGAGATTTCTTCAAATTCTTCGTATTCTTCATCATAATTCCACTCTTCATCGAAACAGGATTTGACGTTTTCACTGAGATTCAAGCCAGTATTGCCATTTTTGGAACTCAGTAAGCTTTAAAACGAGAAATTCTGTTGGATTTGATTTGTTTACTTTCAGACAATTCGACTGGGAATACTTCAATCTCTCTCCAATAGCAAACGAGACTGTGACTGATTGGCAAAAGTGAGATAATTATTCAATTATCTATGTATTCTTTTTCTTTTCAGACACGCCGTTGAGAGTTACGGACAGATTCTTCAAAAGTACACAACTTATCAATTGTACACGTAGGATTTCTTTGTCTATTTTCAAAACGAATTCAATTTTTTCAGAAAGGACCAACTCTTCTCAATTGTGTCCTATGTGGCTGGAGATTTCATCTTCTGGAGTCTTCTCTTCTCGACAACTACCGTATTCCATTATGCACACAAAGCAATTGTCCGTCCAGAACAGATCACTTACGATCCAATTTGGTATGAACTCTTCATTTTCGATCATCAGAATTCATATTTTTCAGCAGTTCATTCTTCAAAATCCAAATCATTCCTGTCCTTTTCACTGCTGTCGACACTCTGATTTCAATCTACGAAATCCCACAATGGGCCTATCTTTTCATTCTTTTCGTCCTCAGAATCACTGCTTGCGTCCTCACATTCATCATCGTCACTCAATTTTTCGCCGTAAGATTCTTTGAAAACGAAACATTGTTCATGATTCCCATGCTTTTCAGTCGCTCTTTTTATTCTGCCGCCGAAAGGACGAAGTGACGAAGACATCTCCATATGAGCACGTCAGAAACAGTAAACTTCGTTTGTTCCTTTTCGTCGTTTTCAGTATTCTGATTCACGCTCTCTCTGCTCCATATCTCAGTATGTTTCACCTATTATTGATTCCTTTATTTCAATAATTTACAGTCTGGTCTGGTTTGACAATTGCTTCGGATGTCGGACATCTTCTTGGTTTCGACTGGTATCTTCCAATGCATTTTGCTTCAGAAATGTTTCCACTTCACCTGACATTCTTTATTGTTCGACCATACGTTTTCCTTGTTTTGACTCTTTTCCTTCTCAATCCTTATCGCAGACGTTTCGTCAAATTTTTCTGCTCATGCTGCAGAAGAAATTAGAAAGTGATTCAGTATAATTTTCTGTAATTATTGATTCTATCTGACCTACAAATGCCATACAAACCGTGCCTTTCTTCGCCCGGTGCTCCTCACTTCGGTGTTGTCTCTGATAAGAAATATGAATGAGAACTGTCCAATAATCCGGACTATAAAATGTAATGGATTTCAGTTCTGAGTTATAACAGATCTTATTCGTATCCAAGTTCTTATCAGAGCGTTCACCTCCACATTTCCATTTTCTATTGTTCCTAAAACTTAATGATCCAATAATTGTGATATTAGATTTACACGTTTTACACGTTTCAAGATGTGCCTTTCAATAAATCGAATTTTGTTCATTCCTAACAATGAGTTCGAAAAGTGATGTTTTCGAGTTTCCGGAAGACAAGTGAGATTCAACAACGCTGTTACGGTCATTCATCATTTCGATTTTAGCAAAGTTGTGCATACAAACTTGGCAGATTATGCTACCGAACTGCTAGATGGAACCGATTCCACAACGAAAAGTACAATTACGGATGATCTACCAAACCAGTTGTTTGTGACATCGTTACTATCTGTATGCTCTGGTGCAGTTGTCATGTAATTATGATACCAAAATGTTTCAAAATGAGCTTTTAAAATTTAGGATCCTCTCTGCATTCCTCACGCGTTTCTTTCCCTTCTTCGGTTCATTACTGTCTCTTTCTGTAATTCTTGTTTTGAGGTTTGGGTATGATAATGTGAAACATTGAGTTTATAATTCCAGAGAGTGGAATAGGATATACGGAGGACTACTCACTCCTAGATTGAAAGCTTCTATCAACTATTCAAGAATTTTAAAAGATAACAAGTACTGTTTTCGGCCTTACTATTACACAACTTTTGTTTTTAGAGAATTCATTCCTTTCTATGATATGGATTGGCTGTTCGGAGGCAAGTACAAACCTTATTGTTATGGTTGCTCCGGGCCTTCACTCAACCCGGATATGGATAGAACACCTGACGAGTGGGAACTTTAACAAGTTGAAGTTTAATCCTAAATTTTTTTTAGCCCAGAAAGTCGTTCACCAACCAAAGTTCGTGAAGAAGGAGAAAAACTGAAGAAGGACAGCTGATCTGGAGCTATGTTTAAGGAAATAAACATTTTTCTGTTCTTTTCTATCTGTTTTCTTTCCACAAACAACTGAAGTTGTGTTCATCGGAAGCCGTTGAGTACTGGTCAGCTCTGTTGTGGTCAGCGGAAACCGCATGCGCTGCTTTTGCGAAAACCGCGCGCCGCACGTTGCGTTATCGATTGAAACACGGGCGGTACTCACGCCAGTTTTTTATTTTTTGGGCGCGAGTTCCTATTTTCAAATTTTTCCGTAAGCTGGCGCGTTCTGTCGCCTCCCATCTCTCAATTGTTACGAAAGACTGACCAAATTTCGCTAAAAATATTCAATTTTCTCTCGACTCGTAAACTTTCGATTTAATTTTGTTTGAAACTCTAAACTTTTATTTTTCAGTGTAAAGCCAAACAAATGTCAGGAATCGCTGCAGGACGACTTGCTGAAGAACGAAAGCACTGGCGGAAGGTACGTTGAGAAACCTGCCGAAATTCGCTTTTATTAATAAATTATTTAGTAATTGCATGAGTTCAAAGTGAGAAATTTAGATAAATCCATTCCTGTTATGCTAGTTTTAAACGACCGGAATTATATTTTTACCGGAAAGAACATAGTAGGTATCGAATTTCAACAATTCAAAGTTCGGCTAAAGATGAATTGAGTATTTCACTTGTTTATATTCTTCATATTTCATCTAATTGAGTGTTCGCGAGGATTTCAGTATATGGAAATGAGTAAATTGACTATTTTCACACCATATTTTCTTGCTGTCAGTAGATTTGTAGACAAATAACAAATAACATATTAATCGTCAATATTCTAAAGATGTACCAACGTTTCTGAATTTCTACGAAAATCCAGTCAGTACGCTTACGGGATGTTATTTTAATTCCTGAAAGACCTTGGAATGTTTTATGATTTGAAATTAAAAAAAGCTGAATAATATTCGTGAAAAATATCGAAAAAGTTCTATCATACTATTTGAAACGGTTTCTGTTCATAACATTTTTCATATTTTCATTTCAGGATCACCCATTTGGATTCATAGCCAAACCAGTGAAAAACACCGACGGAACGTTAAACCTGTTCAATTGGGAATGTGCAATTCCAGGAAGAAAAGACACTATTTGGGAGGGCGGACTTTACAGAGTGAGAAATCAAAATTTGCTTCACAATGTTCGCAAAACGTGAATTTTACAGATTCGAATGCTCTTCAAAGATGATTTTCCATCAACACCACCAAAGTGCAAATTCGAGCCACCACTTTTCCATCCAAATGTCTATCCATCTGGTAAGCTTATTGTTAGAGAAAGTATCCTACAGATTATTCATTTTTGTTTAGGTACGGTTTGCTTGTCCCTTCTGGATGAAAACAAGGACTGGAAGCCATCAATTTCTATCAAGCAGCTCCTCATTGGTATCCAAGATTTGTTGAATAATCCAAACATTGAAGATCCAGCTCAAGCTGAAGCATACCAAATTTACTGCCAGAACAGGTAAATTTTTTTTATGATACAGTTTCCAGAGTTGTTTTTTTCAGAGCCGAGTACGAAAAGAGGGTCAAGAAGGAAGCATTGAAATACGCAGCTGAAGTCGTTCAGAAGCAAATGCTCGAATAGATTCTCGTCGTGATATCACTCCATTCATTCAACTTTCCTTTTTTCCTCCTCTCATCTCATTTAGTTAACAATTTCTTTAAGCGGCAACGATTGTTGACACAACACGAAACTTGAGCACCAAAGCAATTTTCTTGATATCTTTAATTTCAATCTAACCAAAAGCTTTGCAACGCCTCGTTTTTCATTTCGTGCTTGATGAAATACGAGAACTAGAACTTTAAAGTCAAACCTTTTCGACTTTTCGTATGCCAGCATTCACTATCAAATATAACTGGTTTGCATGTCGAGTAGTTTTTTTCATATTTTCCTTAGACTACTCCTCATAACTCATTTCGATCTTCATTTCTTCCTGTTTCCCACCATTCACATTTTCTCTTATCCTCAATCCTTATTGCTATACTCCGAGAGCACAATTAAATTGTTGACAACCCCGTGTATTTCACCTTCTAAATGGGCTTATTCACATTTTTCTAATTTATTTTTGTTTTGTGACAAAATCAATCCATGAATTACGTCAGAATCTCCTACAATGTCCGAGTTCATGAAAGGAGTGATGCTCCTTAAACAAGATTTAAGCGAAGTACCTGCTGAAGAAGCACTTAAGGGCAAAGTTGTTATATAGAGAAAGAAAGACTCTAGTTTATTAATGTTTAGGTTGTTGCCCTGTACTTTTCTGCTGGCTGGTGCCCGCCTTGTAAGCAGTTCACTCCGAAGCTTGTTGTGAGTAAGATGGTTGTAGTTCTTCCATTCAGTTGACATCTTTTAGCGCTTCTATCACCATTTGAAGAAGGCTGGAAAGCCTATTGAAGTCGTGTTCTTTTCGAGAGATCGGTCAAAGGCCGATCTTGAGGAAAACTTCACGGAGAAACATGGAGACTGGTTGTGCGTTAAGTATGGAGATGACATTCTAACGTGAGTTGCATCATAAGAAATGCAATCGCAGTCATAACTTTCAGACGCTATCAATCGAAGTTCGAAATAAAAACCATTCCAGTGCTTCGAGTAATCAACGCAGCCGGAAAGATGGTAGTTGTCGATGGAAAATCGGAAGTTGTCGACAAAGGAAAGGCTGATCCACTCGGACTCTTCGCGGCGTGGGAAGCAGCATGCAACAAATAATCCATACTTTTATCGTTAGGAACAACATATGTTATCGGAACTTAATAAATCTATCACGTAGAGTTATGTTATTCATTTCAACGACCGATGGTTTGCCCGCCCTATTTTGTATTTGCCACGCTAAAGGAAACGGAAGAAGCTAATATCTGGGAATATTCTTCTGTTCTCTTCGATAATGTTCGCCTTCGCCTCCGAGTTTCTAGACGATATGAAGGTCCTTATAAATACAGTTTCAGGTTTCAAGAATTTTACACTCTAAACTCTGTATTTTAGAGACAATTAATGTCGCTGGGGAAGGATAGATACTCATTACCGCGTACTTACAAACGGGTTTCTTATGCACAAGAAAAAGCAAGATCTGAGTTGAGAAAATTTGGATGGGACACTCTAGGATATGCCGAATCGTTCAAACTTCCACCTCCAAAAGATACCATTCAACGGTACTTTCAACAATATCTAAACAAACTGTGTTCTTATTTTCAGAATTGATGGAAAGACAATTTCCGTAGAAGAATTCCGGCGAGACTTCGAAAGACCGCGAGTCCCTGTCATTTTGACAGGATTGACAGAGGATTGGGCTGCGAACGAAAAATGGACTCTTGATGTTAGATACTAGATTTTCTGACGTTAACTAATTATAAATTTACAGCGCCTATCAAAGAAATACCGTAACCAAAATTTCAAGTGCGGAGAAGATGATCACGGAAACTCGGTGAGAATGAAAATGAAGTACTACCACGATTATATGCTCAACAACAGAGACGATTCTCCTCTCTACATATTTGATAGCAGCTTTGCTGAGGTTAAATTAATCATCTAACAATTATTTTTGTTTTGTTTCAGAGAAGGAAAACGAAGAAACTATCAGAAGACTACAAGGTTCCAAAGTTCTTTGAAGACGACCTCTTCAATTACGCCGATAGTAAGAAGCGACCGCCGCATCGATGGTTCGTGATGGGACCTGATCGTTCTGGAACTTCTATTCATATCGATCCACTCGGAACAAGTGCCTGGAACTCGTTGCTCGTGGGATATAAAAGATGGGTGTTGATTCCTCCCAACACACCTCGTGACTACGTCAAACCAATGTCGCATGAAAAAGGAAAACACCCCAATGAAGGAATAACGTGGTTTCGAACTGTCTATAACAGAGTCCGTAGTCATAGTTGGCCACAAGAATATGCCCCAATCGAATGTCGTCAAGGTCCGGGTGAGACTATGTTCGTGCCATCTGGCTGGTGGCATGTTGTCATCAATGAAGGATTCACTGTTGCCGTTACTCACAATTACTGCTCTGTTGAAAATTTGCATCTCGTCTGGCCTAAAACAGTGAAAGGCAGACCGAAATTGAGCAAACACTGGCGTAAAAGGTATCCCTAGCGTGCCAATTTTTTGATGAGATCTTCATGTTTCAGACTCGCCGCAGAACGTCCCGAAGTTCTAGAAATTATAAATTCTTCTTCGGCCGCACCACTATATAACTTGAATGAATCGTCGAGCGACTCTTCCAGTTCTTCCTCTTCTTCCTCAGACTCATCTGATTCTGATACAGATGATGAGGATAGTGGACGTTGTGGGATTGGCGGTCGAAAGAGACGAAATGATGAGCGCACTAGTGGGTGCCCGGAAAAGATGCATTACTCACCTAACTTGATGGTTTAATTATTATGCACTCGATCTTATTTACACTGTTATTAGTTTTACTTTCAATATTGTGTTTTGTTCAATGAACAACTTTATTCGGCAATAAAAATCAGACTTGTCCAAATTTGAAGATATCGTATGTCTGTTCTTGCTGTGTTTCCTCGACCTTTTCTCTTTTAGACTTGTCTCCTCCATCACCATATCCGGTTTCTGGTACTTCTTGTGAAATGACAGATGACTCAACAAGTGCTTCTCTCTTTGGGCAAGGGCAGTATGCAGCATCTGCTCCTGGAATTCCAGCTTCTCCTGGTTGGCCGGGTGTTCCCATTGGTCCAGGCATTCCTGGTTTTCCTGGTGGTCCTGCTGGTCCTGGCAACCCATCTGGTCCTTCTTCAGCAACTCCAGGTGGACCCTGTTTTCCAGGTGCTCCGCGTGGTCCTGGGAATCCAGCTGGTCCCGGCTCGCCGAGTAAATAACGAACTCCTGGCATTCCTTGTCTACCGTGAGTTCCTGGCGATCCTTTTGGTCCAGGGGCTCCCTGGTCTCCAGCTGGTCCCGGTGGTCCTGGCCGTCCCACATTTCCAGATCTTCCAGGAATTCCATCTCTTCCTTGTGGTCCAGGTTCTCCAACTGCTCCTGGTTCTCCACGTGGTCCGGGGGCTGGAAATAACAATGAAGATGGATACAAATAACTATTAGATTTCTTACCGCCTGCAGGGCATTTGATACAAGTGTCATCATTTCTCATAATCTTCACAAGTTCAGATCCAGACATTCCATGTGGTCCTGCTACTCCAGGTTCTCCTGGTTTTCCATCCATTCCAGCTGGGCCAGGTGGTCCAGGTGGTCCAGGCGGGCATTGATTCTGTGTGAGACAATCTGCAAAATCATGAGGGTTAAAAATAAACGAAAAATAATAAGCTTACTGCAATGAGCTGGAAGATCAGAACGTTTTTGACGGATAGTGGCAGAATTACTGACGAGATCCGATTTGAATCTTTTATCATTCAAGTAAACAACTTCATTCCATGCATCATCAGTTTTTCCTTGTCCTTCTTTGAAACTAATTATAGAATCATCAAGAAATTGATTGATGTCATCACAGACAGATGTTGCAAAGAAAGCACAAAAAGCAATACATGATACACTGACAAGTACACTTGTCCATGTTGCAATAACCGCACTATCCACGACCATTTTCGTATAAGAAAAGAAGTGACAAAGTGACGGGGAGAAGTCTTTATAGAACGAAGAAATAGAAAAGGAACAACCGGTTTGGTAACTGAGGGACGGCTTTTGGATAACGAGGTGGAAGCAGTTTTGGCATGTTCGATGGCGGCTTTCGGAGGAATGAATCGTTGCGCAATGAAAAGAAAATTGTATAGTTCTAGGGAAGGAACAAGAAAACATTGGATGGTTTTATGTTGCGAATGTTGAATTTCAGTGAATATTTCATACGGAAAAGCTGTGAAGTTTGAGAAGAATTGGTAAGCACACTTACCGTAACCGCAATCTGCTCTTTGCTCTAAAACACTACAAAATGCCCCGTTGACATCAGAAATACTCTGTATAAATGTTCTAGAGTAATGGTATATTCTTTTGTTATTTCTTCACCACGAAATGCATTCTATGAACGTTCCTATTCTATTCCAGGTGGGTCTAACCAGTGATTCCATGAGATAAGACATAATTTCCAGTTACTTGTTTTTATTTTTCAATTGGGAATCCTCCTCATTTGTGGAAGCAGAAATAAAAAATCAAGTTTTTCAAAAGTGGGTTACTGTATCCTTCATTTTTTGAAGATTAACTGCAGATTTTCAAAAGGAAGAAGTCGAGAAAAGGAGGAGAATCATCCCAGAAGTCATATCCTGTTTTCGTTGTAAGATTCTTTAACTGAAATGTTTCTTTTTCAATTGTTTCATTTTTAAAGATGCCAACCAAAAGTGAAAAAATGAAAAAGATGAAAGAAGTTGAGGATGTTAAGAAAAAGAAGATGGCAGCCGGGTTTTATCAGGTTAGACTATAGAAACAAGACAGTTATTCGTATAAACTTTTAGGATAAGTCAGATCAAGATGATACTCTTGAACATGTGGAAAGCCTATGTCTTGAAAACTCCGAAAAAACGAAAAAATCAACAAAGAGGAAGAACAAAAAATGATAAATAGTTCAACTGTTTTTTGAAATAATGATGTTTTTACTGTCTCTTTTCTCGATAATTTGATTAACAATCGTTTATGGCGTTGATCTTTCATGAAAATCCTTTAAAAAATTTTGCTGATTGTGTGAAAAGGTTTTTCTATTTCTTCTTCGTTTTGAATTTTTAAAAGTTTTATTACATAGAAACAAACAAACAAAAACTGAAACAACTATACGGGAGATCAAAATCAGGACGTTACTTGTCCAGGATGCTTATCCGGACGATTTTTTCTAACGAGAAATCGCATTTTTCGGTTCATGTCTTCATTGAAAATTGCCGTGGAAGCTTCCATCGAAAGTGACTTTCTTTGCATATACGGTTTTTGATAAAACTGTGTTCGACGAATAATCTTCAGCATTCCTTCTGAATCCATCAATCTGAAACAAGCAGCGTAGAAATTTCAGTTCTAGAAAGTCGGTATAATAACCTGTTTAGGAGTCCAAATGCTCCATCAACATCATTGTTTTGCACCATCACAGTTCGAGTGGCAAATCTTGGGTGTGCGTTCCAAACTCCTTTGAATAATTTGATGGCGAACGGCTGAGAAATTGTGCCTCTCCAAGACCATTGACGAACCATCTTCAAAAGTGACATTCAATAGTAGCTTCGTCAGTGGAATAATTCTGATAGATCATTTATTCTTAATGGATCAACCATGTACTTTGAAAAAGTATTGAAGAAAACAAGAATCGATTTATTGTTCTCAAAAGTCTACACAAAGGTTCGTGACATATTGAATTATCTACTTTCTGCGGGCAGCGGCACGAGCATCGATCTCTTCTTGGACCTCTGGAGCAAGAGCATTGTCTGGTCTTGGACGGAGATCGTCAAGTCTGAAGAGGACGGAAGTTGGGTATGCCATGAAAGCAACGCAGATGAGTCCGTAAAGAGCGACCTGCAATATAAAGCAACTTTGAATTAGTCTCTTGCTCAACTTATTTCGTGACATCTATCAGATAATTATATAATCCAACTAGAAGATTATATTGATTTTTACTAAGCTACATACCTTCTCGCTGATAGAGGTGAAACGGAGTGGTGGAGTAGAGTCGACTCCCTTGTGGAGCGAGCGACGAATGAACTGCTGGTTTCTAGCCAAGGAAAGAATAGCACGGTTCATCTCTCTGCAATTAAAATACGATCTCACTGAATTCTGTTATTTTACACACGTTGTTAAATACGAAAATGGGAGTATGAGACGGTGGCAATATGATAAATAGAATAACAATTTAAATTACTAAAAATTTAACACGTTGCAGAAATAACAAGTTAGCTTAATTTTTCTGAAAACGATAAAGTGCATTTTATGAAATGAGACGCAGAGACGCAGAGATTCAAGGCGCAGAGAAGGCTGAGGAGAAAAAGAGAAATCGCTGCGAGACCCGGCACTTGGCTACGTGCCAAATGTGAGAATACGGAAGCATGAATTTGTTTATCGAGCTTTTCCTTCGGGTCGCCATGGAAGCCGGTTTCAAATATCAAACATGAAGTATCGGTTTTTACCAAACTTTTTTAATAGTAACAAACATTTAATAATCTATACTAGAATTACATTTGTTCAAATCACTTTCTGTTTTAGTTTCTTCTCCGCGTTAATCGTCCTTCCGAGATTTCAGCGCTGTTGGCAGTACTGCTTGCAAATAAATATCGAAATATTATCGGATCTGTTTACACCGCCAATTGCGTGGTATCAATGTTCGAGTTATTTAGTAGAAAACTTTAACATTAATATTTCACTTATTTATATAATCCGTTGTATTAATTAATAACATTATAACTAAATATTTTTCTGCAATTTTAGTTTTTTAAACTATTTGAGTTTATTGTAAATTGGCTCGTTGGCTCGAGAGTTAACACTTAGCGCAGTGAAAGACGAAAAATACTTTCATAAATTAACAAAAAGCTCTGTCGTGGAATAAGAACATTTTTTATAAGCTCTGTATTAACCTCTCCGATGTTAATCTTATCAGAAACTTCGATTCTCACTTTTTTCATGGGCGTACCAAGTTGCACCAAAATTATCGTTTCTGCTTTCAGGGTGTCAACAATGGATGGTAATGACCTAACAGCACCCAATTTCGGAGTGTCGGAGAAAGATCAAACGGATCGAGCTTCCACAAGTCTTGAATGTGACAGTTCTCAGTCTTCTCAGCAAACATCTAATGTACGTATTTCACCAGAAACTCGTGAAAAGTGCTGCGTTTTATAGGTTGCTGAAAACTTCACAGGCACACAGCCTTCAAGCGATGACGTCAATGATATTAACGAAATTGAGAAGGTTAGTTCCTGGTGTTTTTTATTATTGAAAAAAGTTGAGTTTCTCAGACTTCGGTCGACTTCGCTATCGAGTCGGTGCTCAAACAAGTTAGTTTGTTCACCGTTCGGTCAATCAATTTATTAATCTTTTTCAGACTAGAGAGTACAATTCTCAGCGAAAAGTACATGTGTTCGAGGACGATATAAAGGTTTTCGTTTAAAAAACACAATTCCTGATTTTATCATAGAAAATGTTCAATTTATCTACATATTTGTGCATCACCTTACTATAAAACATTTCAGTTTCGACCATTCGATCATCCCATCAATACGAGTTCGATTAATGAAAAGCCATCCAATACTCCAGAACAGCTTAAAGCATCTGATGTCGTGAAGACTGAAATATTAGCTGAGAAACAAGAAATAAAAGAAGAAGAACGCGAGGTACAAAGAAAACTAGGTATAAAATTATTTGGTTTTTTAAAGGGATCTTCTGATGCTGACCTATCGGATGACAGTAAAGATAGATGTCAAGGCTGTGGTGCATCGGGAAACGAAAAAGAAGAAGCTTTGAAGCTCGAAAGAAAAAAAGAGAAGCCAATGAGTAAAAAGAAGTCCCACCTCGCCCCGGGACCTGATTCTGAATGGATTAGGTGCGATAGTTGCGATGGATGGTATCACTTTGGCTGTTCTGGCTTGGAACAATTCGAGTATCATTTGTACGAAACGTTTTTCTGTAATAAATGTTTACCAGCAGTCGGCCCCTGCAAGAGTGAGTTATTGATATTTTGTAACTAATATGAGTTTTTGGGTAAGAATACGTTGTTCAGTGTTCGAAGCAGTTGCACCGCATCGTTTGCGATGGTTTGATAAGCATCAAATTGACAAACCAACAGAAGTCGGTTCTCGAACTTGGATTCAGGATTTTACTACTTGGGAGCACAATTTTCCTCTTCCGTAAGATTATTAAATGTTTTTGTTATGCATTTACGTTCTTGCAGAAACGAAGATGAAGCTTGTGTTGTTGAAAACGGGTTCGAATTTCATAAAAAATTCTACGAGCATGGTGGACCTCAAAAATGGGACAAAGTCTATCTTGTCAAAAACCCAGATGGATTGAAGATGACAATGCCACCGCATGGATTTGATATTGAGGAAGTCGTTGATTTGATGTCTCCAGAACATGAAGTGGATACAATTGACGTCTACAATCAGAGCACTTATTCCATGAAGTTATCCACCTTTCTCAAGAAGTACCGTGATCCCTCACCTAGAAACCTTTTGTACAATTTTCTCTCGTTGGAGTTTTCCGACAACCAAGCGTGAGTGTGTCTTTTCGTTCTCTTGCAATCTCAGTGTTTTCAGATTCAAAGAATTGGCGAAACCTCCTCAATTCGTGCAGGAAATCTCTTTGGTCAACAAGCTTTGGCCTGATCCATCATCTGAAGCATATGCAGACCTTCTCCATAAAGAATTGTATTTGCCAGAAGATTCTAGACCGAAAGTGGAACAATTCTGTCTTTCTGGGATGGCTGGTTCCTACACAGATTTCCATATCGATTTCGGCGGAAGCAGTGTGTATTATCACATTTTCAAAGTATGAGCTTCTCGAAATAAAAGTGTACTCATATCAGAAAATTGCAGGGTAAAAAAATTTTCTATATTGCTCGACCATCGAAAAGTAATCTCGCTGCATACCAAAAACATGAAACCTCTCGCTCCAACTCTGAGTGGCTTGGTCATAAAATCAAAGACGAAGTCAAGAGAGTTGAAATCAATGAAGGAGAAACACTTCTGATTCCTGCCGGATGGATCCATGCGGTTTACACTCCAGAAGATTCTCTTGTTTTTGGAGGAAATTTTTTGCACCTTGGAAATGTTGAGATGCAAATGCGAGTCTATCGTCTCGAGAACGCCGTCCGCAAATCATTGAACACTCCTTCAAAGTTCTACTTCCCAAACTTCGACTATCTCCATTGGATGTACATGAAAAATGTGATTACTCCGAAACTCAGAGGTATTCCCTATTGTTTTCATATCACCTTTTACTATTAAAAAAATTCCAGAAATGACAGAAGAAGGGACGGACATGAGTGAAGAAGATCCTAATTTGTGGAAAGGTGCGAAGTTCATTTACGAAACATTGGAAGAGTGGCTGCGCAGAGACTTAGCGGACATTGCGACGAGAGAAGCAAGAAAAAACGAAGTTGGATGGGTAGAAGCAGAAGCAGAAGCATGGAATGACCGATCCGACGCAGATCTTACTTTTGAAGAGAAAAAAAGAATTTTCAAGACTGTCCAAAAACTAATACTCGATCAAGAAAAAATGCATAACAGAAAGATTGGACTCTCGATTCCCAAAAAACATAAGCGCAAAAGTCACGATGGACCTGATGACGATGATGATTACACACCAACAAAAATGAAGAAATATTCGAAACAGACGAAGAAAGGAAGTGGCGAAGCCATCCCGAAAGTGAAGAAGATAAAAACTGATGATGTTGTCGATGAAATCGCCATAAATGCTTCTTCAAGCATTCCGAGTGGATCTATGAAGCTGAAAATCATCATAGGACCAACAGAAGATCAGAAAAACGTAGTCCACATGTTCAACAACCAGCATTCATCTTCCGGAAGAAAAGTCAAGCTCAACCAGTCCGTGGCCGAGTATTGTGGGTCTCACCTTGATACCCGTGGCGAAGAAACTCCAAATAAGTCGACGAAGACTTTCGAGGAATGTAATAACGAGTTGGAAAGATGCGAAGCAGTGTATTCCGGAGAGAAGATCAAGAAAGTGAAGCTCCCGAAAAAACCCAAAGAGCCAAAGGAGAAGAAGGAGAGACCAGGTAACCTGTTTTGGTCCCGTTATTGCTTTTATTCAATTACTTTCAGCCAAGAAGGAGTCAACATCAAGAGATCGTCTTAAAAAGATGCTCAAAATGTAAACATCTACCTCAATTATAATTGTGCAATTACACACATACCAAAATCTTTCATTATTCAATTTGCTATGTTCAGTTCACTTGAACATTAACGCTGTACGAGGTTGTATGTTTTCTACTAATTTATCGATCTCCGTCTATTGTGAACGGGGGATAGGCTTACGGCATCTAAACATAATAAACATATATAATCATACTTATGTTATCAACTGTGTAAAGTGTTGTATCACAATTCATATTAATCTAATGTGGGGATCAATCTCAAGTTTCCCCGAGTTTAGATGGCGGAAGAGAAAATCGAAATCGCCCCATCAGCGCTTGGAACAAAAGATTTGTAAGATCCAGCTATTATTTCATCAATAAAGGAAAATTCTTTAGTTGGGATAAACGGTACGAAATGGAGCTCACTAATTTTGAAGAACACGGAGATGAAGGAGAAGTTTGGTTTGGGATCTCAGCAGAAAACAGGATAGTCAAGTATCTGATTGATTCGAAGACCAATAAGAACGCCGCAATTTTAGACTTAGGATGTGGAAATGGGTCCGTCTTGAGAAAATTGGTATTTAAATCAATTTTTGTATAGTGAGATAAAGTTATCATCTTCAGAGATCCAAAGGTTTCTCACAGTTAACAGGAGTTGATTATTGTCAGAAAGCTGTTGATCTTTCTAATGCAACCTCAAGAGCTGAACAAGAAGAAAACGAAGAAGAACAACTGGTTGACATCAGATTCGAGGTTTCACTATTACTTTAAACAATAATTCAACCAATTTTTCATTCCAGCAACTAGATATAACTGCCCCTCGAAACGAGTTCCTTTCTTCGAAATTCGATGTAATACTTGATAAGGGAACATGGGATGCGATGAGCCTTTCTGAAGAACGGGAAAACCGCCTCAAAGCTTATCTTGAACTTCTTGAACAAGTGATGACTGAAGGAGGTCTATTCATTATTTTCTCTTGTAATTTCACATTGTAAGTCGACTTTCATAAGAAATTCGAAAGTATTTCATTCATCATTCTGTTATTTTCAGTGAGGAGATGAGTGAACAATTTGGTCGTTCGAGTCTAAAGATCTTGTGTGAAGTGCCAGCGACTCACAGCTTCTCGTTTGGTGGAAAACAAGGTGTCACTTCAACGGGCGCTGTCTTCCAGAAGACTTCATAAACACCTTCCTTTTATTGTTGTTATTTTTCTTCTCCTCGTTTCTTCTTTCTCAGTTATAAAAAGTGTGTTCCTTCATTCTCTCACCCCCTTGTCTGTTCTCTTCCACTCACTCTCTAATCAGGTGCATCATCATTTTAACGCGAGTGTTGCTGCGAGATCTGCCAGCGAAGCATTTTGCATTGGAAGAGGCAGGGAGAGCTCCTGCCCGAGACACTACTTTTCGCAGAAAATGGGAGTTTGATAGGCGGCGCCTTCTTAGGCAATCGTCTCCAGGGACTTCTTGCCAGAAGAAGGAAGGAGATGGGAGGGTGCTTGTGACCCGGAGGCTCACTTTCGGCTTCGAGGAGCACACAGATTCCACGTCTTCTTATTCATATTTTTCCCTTATTAATCATTCTTTTCAATCTGTTTTTTCATTCGTTCTTCTCCTTTTTCACAGTTTTTAAATCCATCCATTCATCAATATTTTCTTGTTTTCGTTGTTTCCTGCACATATTCGATTTTATTAGTTGAGTAGAATATGTGGAAACATTGTTTATTTATGAGAATGGTGTTTCCGGATATCAATAGGTTTTCTGATTACGGAGAACGAATATCATGCAAGTTTTGATATATTTCAGCAAAATTAAATTAGGGAAACTGTACAGTTTCTCTCAATTTCAGAAGTTTTCAACTTCTTGAAAAGTCAAGAAACTCCAAATTTCATGAAAACGTTTTAGAAATACCGTACTCTCAAAATTGAATTTTACCAAGAATTTTGCAAATAGGAGATTGCACTTTTCCACATTGTAAAATCTAAAATAGAAAAAGACCTTTTTCTAATCAGATGAAAAATGTACTTTCATTAATCTGATCCCAAAATTATCCGATATGAACTCTGTAAATTCTTCGTAAATCATCTGAATCCTTAACACAATAAAATGTGTCACGTCCGCCCCCCTCGTGCCATCCGAATCGCTAATTGTCACTGGTGTGGTGCCATCAAAAAAGTTTGATTTCATTGTGCCGTCGGGTCCTTCCTTCTTTTCCTTTTTTCTCCTTTTTCCTCTTCACCACCACCACAAACGTCGTTTTTTCCATTCTCTTCCTCCAAATGCAAGAAAAAGAACGGAACGTTTTTGCATAAGTCATTTTTTTCAATTTTGTTGTTCAGTTACGTCGTCGTTGACGGCTCCTGAAGATGTTGGAAGACGTCGAATAGACAAATTGTTGTCTTCAAGAAAAGAGAAACAGAAGCGTCGTCTCGAAAAACATAATGAAATAATTCAATTACTGTCTTTCTTAACCGCCCGTTTTTCAACTGCTCTCTTATTTTTATTTCCAATTCTGACCACTTGTTCTTATTACAGAATGAAGCCTCATTTATGTGATCAGCCAATGAATCTTACACGTCGAGCATGCTGTCAACTTGTCTTGTTTTTAAATGATACTGAACGGGTGGGTCGAAACTATAAATATTATCAAACAAACTCATTATGTAGATGATTAAGAATTGAAGAATTCAGTGACTTCTTCATATTTTTACTCACTGAGGCATTTCAAACATTCTAGACTATCTTCATCGATAAAAAAAGAGTTCCGAACGAACAAAAAACATTGAATCAACTACTATATATCCCCATCGGAATACTGTAATTATGATGTTTTCGTCTGAAATAAATGACCGTAGGCTATCTTCAGTCGGTGACCTCAAGTTTCTTTCCATGTTTTTCAAGTCTTCTTTCTTCTTCTTTTATTCTAACTTCTCCAAAACGAAAACACTATTTCAACAAATAAGGAGAGTATTTATCATGCGAGATTTCTGTCAGAGAAATCCCCGTGGGATATTCGTTCCCCTAGATGTATTCCTTTCCCTTGCTCTTCCATCATTATTTATGACTTTTTGACGCTTTTCTCTATATTTCAGGTGCCGCCTTGTTCCACTTCAATGTTTCCATCAACTACAAGTCATGTAAGATTCCTATTTCAGAACTATCAGATTATGTTCAAATTATTTCAGAAACCTCCGATTTATTTAGTGGAGCCAGTTGACGAATCAGAAGATCATTTGACTTTTTTCGTTGGAATTTTTATGTTGATGATTATCGCGTTGGCATTTTCAATTGGTTTGAGCAAAATGACTAAACCAAAGTGGGTTTTTTCGAAGATTTTATTAATATTTGAATTCATTACTTTCAGAGTTTCAATAAGTCGTTACAACACTTCTAATTCTTCATACGATATTCTGATGTGGCTTTCAAGCAATCCAACAAACAGGTTTGTTTATTTTGATCTAAAATCAATTGTCAAAAAGTTGATATATTCTCAAAAATTGGAAAATATCCTTATATGAGTGTCAAAAACAAACTTTCTCACTTACTCTGAATCTCTGATTTCAGATCTTCAATGCTTCTTCTTCTCCGATCAATGTGCCGCACTCCAGCTACTCCGGACAGCAGTGTCTCTGTTGTTTCTTCAAATATCCCGTTAGTTTTTCAATTTGATTCACGACTTTTTCGTAAAAGAGAAACAACATTTTCAGACTACTTCCTTCCTATCAACGTGCCAGTCAATCGACTTCTGCCAACACTCCACCGCCTCCGTATTCTGCCACGTCTTCTCTGGTCACTTGAACACTTTTTTGTTTTTCCTTTTTTGAATTAAACGGGTTACTGTTTTCGCTTTGAATCCTTCTTTTGACACTTATAAAATTTTCTAATTTTGAGTTTTGTAGTTTGAACTTCGACACCACCAAAAGTCTGTAATGAAAAAGAAGATTGAAATCTGATCCGATCTACTCAGCACCACCATCTTCGTTTGGTTTTTTTTCAAGAGGTTTTTGATGTTCTAATGTGAGAAAAAAGAGAGAGAATGACGTGGAAACTTATCAAAATGGAATAGCAACTGGCTATGTGTATGCATTGATAGCCAAGCGGAGAGCATCAGTGTACAGTAGTTGAGAGACCGTGTAATCGGAAAGAGACTATGTTTAGATAGAGAGAGAAGCTCCGAATCGGAAAGGGTGAAATACGGATTAACTGTCTCTCGGTAGCTTCATCTATACGTGTGTGTGCTGCTTTTAGCGCATTTCTGTTTATTTGAAGAGTACCTCCCAGTTGGCGGTTTTAGGTGATGCTCACCCTTTTCATTTTCCCCCCTTCTTCTGTTCTTTCTCTTTTTTCTTTCGGCAACCCCCATTATTTCCAGCGCGTCACTGTTTACATTGTGCAAGTGGTCACGCAATTAGGCGCATCAAGTTTCAGAGAACTGGACGGCGGAGACTCCAGAATAGTGAGAGTATCCAGAAAAAGAAGAAGAAGTCAATGTTCCCTTGGATTCCCATTTCTGATCACACATCAACCAAAAGTTTTATGTTTCTTAAGTGTCTTTCTCTTGGTGGGAATACTTTTATTTGCTCCACTGTCTTAGGAAGATGATCTCATGAAATCTGGATTTTGAAATTTCACTCAATTTGTCACATTCCCACATTCTTTCTTCTCCAGACTTGAACTTTTTGTGCACTTTCCCATGATGTTCCTCTCGAAAGACACTTCAAATCTCTTTGATCAATTACCTGATAAATCAAATACTAGTTGAAAGAAGTGCATTACAGTTTAGTAATATTGAAATGTTGACGTTTTGTCAGGATGGAAAGTTCACAGTTTTTCAAAACATTACACTGGATGAGAAGTATTTTGGTACGATCGAAGTTATACACACAATTTTTCAATTTTTCACAAAACAGATGAGCCACAAGGACACTCAAAATGAAACCTTATGTATACTGTGGGACGAAATTAACTGAAGTATGGATACTTAGTAGATCTATCTGTTTCTGATCAGATTCTGAACAGTTCCCTCCAACTTCTTCTCCAAACCTTCCTATTCACTTCCATTCTCATTTCTTTTGTTGTCCAACAAAAAAAACTTCATAATTGCTCATTCATAATGTTTGTATCTTCTTCTACATGTACCTTAACTTCCCGTCTAATCTCCTTCCGACCACATTCCACTCAAGCTTTCCTCTTCCTGTGCCCAGTTATTGTTTGCCTTTTTCTTCTAAAATTCACATATGCATCCGTCCGTTTTTCTTTCTCTCTCGACTCCTTGAACCGCCCCCAATCCAACTTACCGTTTTTCTTGCAACATCTTCTTCTTCTTCTTCCAAAAACGGCAGTTTTGATGCAACCTTTTCCGAAAGGGGCAGCTCCCCTACCAACCCCCGAACATATCATATTTCTGTGTCAACAGCGACATGAAGCTCAGCTCTCGGGTGAGCTCTCTCTCCCCGCACCTATTATTTGTACTTTAATATGTACATATCAGACCACTTCTCATTAGGACTTACACCACCACACCAGCTCCCTATCCATACCATTTTCGCCTCAAAAACGTACACACATGAAATGAAAACGAGAGAGAATGAGGACAGTGCCCGCGACTCATTCATATCTTTTTCTCATTCAGATGTTATTAGTTTCGTGACTCATTCTGAATATTCATACGTCTCTCCTCACTTTCTTTCCCCAATCAACCTTTTTCTGAATAGTCAAGTTTGTTTGAGTTCTAATCAAAAGAACATGAACTTCACATTCGGGAAAGGCTAATTCGTTTTCTGCATTTTTCTGTGGAAGATTCCATGTTTTGGAAGGCTGTGCTGGTTTCAAGAAGTGCGCTATTTACCTCTTTCACTTTTGTAGTAGACCACATATTCTTATGAGTCATTACTTGAGGTGTTCGACTCTCAATTTGACGTATTTCAGAAATGAATTGTAATTTTTTTTTGGTTCAAACGAATCATGGTTCTCCGTGATACAAGTTCGCAAGCTCAAAGTAGATTTAGTTCTACAGTAAACTGCAAAAACGAACAGCTTACTGCCCAGTACTGCACAGGAAGTTCTGAAAATATCTGAACATTTGGAAAAGTTCCTTACTTTTGAACAGCTCAATAAACATGATAAGCTACAGTTTTCATGCCTATAGAACCGTCTTTTGCACCTCACTTGTATAATTACAACTACAAAAATTGACGTGTCCGTTACCAATGTGTGCTTTTGTTTTCAATTAAAAAATGAGGCATTGTCTTTGAGTGGTTCCTCTTCGGTGCTCCATTCAGTTAATTTCATAATGTTACATAGATTGATAACAAAAGTTTTTTCCAACAAAACCGGTATTTTGAAAGGGTTAATTTTAAAACATTAGATATTATCATAACCATGGGTTGATTGAGGCACAACCTAAACTTTGGAGAGTACTGTAATCTTACCCTTTCAGTTTGATGGTTTGGCTGTAATGTTAATACATAGCGTACTGTAGAATGATTACAATGAGCACTCAACATTTGGTTGTATTCTCCCTTTCCTCAAATCTCCTACTTTCTTTTTTTCTTCTCTGATACCGTTTCTCATACTGTTAAAATATCAATGCAATTGAAGTAGAAATTGAAAGTTTTGTGCAAATATTTGGCTCATCTCATCAAATTAGACCGTCGTTTTCTCTGTTGGCAGGAGAACTGCAAAGTTTTGGCGGGGGAATCTCTGAAACATTAGAAGAAGAGAGAGAAAAATGACTAACTTTTTCGGTAAATAATCGCCCGGGTTCGCGACGCTTTTTTTCATTACAGTTGGGCTAACAAACCACTCGAAATAAAAGAAATGAGAGGAGCAGTAAATGAGAAATAAAGAGAAAAAATGGAATGGAATGGAAGGAAGTTTGTGTTTTCACTGTCATTTACCGTTTATTTCCTAGACAAATTTAGTAGATTAGCAGTCGCTTTTTGAGGGTTGAAGAATTGATTTGAGCATTCCAAAAGCTGCAGATGTCTGCCTGCATGGTCACCTAAATGATGACGTGGATTTTTTTTTAGAATCCACGTGTTATGCTGGTTCGAGGAGATCTATGAACTTGACCATACCCAGTAAAATAAATTGATTCCTGCAAAAAAAGCAGGTTTTCCTCGCAGACATGGGACCTCCATGCTCATAGTTGTAGTGAGAGAAGTTGATTGATCTCTTTAGAAATCAGAATTTTCAGAGTTTTTCGTGAAATAGGAAACTGAATAGGTCAGGTCCATTCTCCAACATTGTAAATAATGTTCTGAAGATTCAGATCGTAATATAAAATTAGTTTAATATAAAAGGTTCGATTTCCACTATCACTTTTCTGAATGCTCTATTTAGTTTTGCAACTAAAACCCATGTGTTCTGGTTTCCCCCGGTTCGCTTGACCTCATTCTCTTTCATTTTCTGTTGCTCTCATCTGTCAATTTGAACAGTTTTTGAATTCCCCATTGATCACTGATCGTTTCCTTCTCTAATTCCACGTGATCCCTGCACACCTATTTTTTGCTGCTTTCCTTCCTTTTCTCATCATCACTTGACAAATAGAAATTGAGCTCGAACGCTGATTATACGCTCTCTCTTTCTCTTACCATTTCCCGCCCAGAGGAAGAGACCGCCCATCTATACCTACTAAAATTTCGAATGGCAACCCAAATCCACTTGGCTGACCTTCCTGATGCTTCCTCTTTTTCTCAGATTGCGCCAAGTGCTCTTGTTCATCTCAGATCCAGATTTAACCGAGAAATGCGCATATTTTCTCTCTCTCCCTCCTTCTTCTAATACAAAATTTGCATGCCTATCCATTTCTTCTTCGTGCCGTCCGTCGTCCATTCCATGTTATGCCCCCGCAGACTTCTGCTCCTGGTGCTCCCGCGGGGGATTCTTCCTTTTTCTATTTGTTTTCTGGTGGCGCCTCAAGACAAATTGTGTCCTCTTCTCTGTCTTCCCGTGCGGGAGAAAAATCTTCTTCGAAAACTTTTTTCAATGGACGAAAGGCATCTCAACACTCATCATCCACACTTTTTTCACAAAAGACCCAATCATCGCTTTGTTTTTTTTTGCCTTGTTATCAGTAACTTTTCCATCAGAATTATGACTTTCATATCTTAACTTTTCTGAACAATATTATCCAATTAAAGACCAAAACACAGTTCCAAAACCATCTCCAAATCTGACGATTCTCTCATTTTCACTTTATTTGCTCTCTGGTTTTCAGTTATGCATTTTCTCTGATTTCCAAACTTCCGGCGTCATCTGAAACCTTCTGAAACCTTCTCAATCCCATTTTTTCTCCTCATTTTTGGCACCACACCCCACCAACTCTCATGCAGATATATTTTCATAATATCGGATTTCTGTGCTCATTCCTTCTTCTTATTCTACCACTTGTGACCACGCCTTCTTCTTCTTCTTTTTTCTACTTCTCGATTTCATTCCTGTGACGTGGAATCTCTTCTTCTTCTCCATCGTTTTTTCTGCAGTTTGATTTTCCATTTTTTCGTTCCTTTTTCTTCTTTTCAATCATTATTTGTTCATCTGCACATATCTCTTCAGTATTTATCTTCTCGTTTCAGATCTCGTTCGCTCATTTCAAAAAGCCCAGCCAATGGGTTTCAAACTTGTCGCTCTCAGCAGTTGGCTGCTGACTGTTAGGTATATTACAACTCTATTTCACTTTCTTGAATAAAACATATTTTCAGCGCTCTATCAATCGAACACAATGCAATTGGAGGTGGATGTATAGATCTTCTCTGTCCAGATACTGCATCTCATCATGGACTTAGAAATCTTGTAAACGAGGATACATTGAAAACAGATGCTTGCTCAGCATGTAGTCAATGCACAGAGAACGGATACAGTGTCTGTCTTCGACCAAAAGATTCAAGAGCTTCTCGTACTGCTGGAGGATGTTCATGTGCTCATACTCTTGCTGCTAACTGTCATACTGATTTGACTCAGATCCAACATCCAGCCAACCTCACAATGAAGACATACACCGCTTGTTATGCTGATGGTATGCATTCAGAAACAGTTTGAAACCCTACTTGATTTATTTCAGCTCTTCAACGTCCACCACAACCACTCGCTGTCAACGAGAATTCATCCGTTGTCGTGACAATTGAACCATTCTGGTTGGAACCATACTGGAGGCATCTTAAGATTGAAAATGTCACTCTTCACTATAAATTCCAAGTGAAGGTAGCACTTTTCTATCTTAATTTGAGCAACAATAATTTAGTTTTCAGGCACCAGAGCATTGTGAAGGAGAGGTGGAATCAACTCCAGCTGGAATTCATACTTGTGTTGCTTCAGTTCTTGTTGATTTGTCGGAAAGTAAAGAAGATCAACCAGGAGCAAAAGATGACGATGATTATGACCACAGTGATGTAAGTGGAATCAGTGATTATTGAAGGAAGAGAATACATAATTCCAGAACTATGATCAATATGATGATGATTTGCCACCAGAGGTTCAATTCGATCGGGATGTTTTCTCTGGAGCCAAAGAACTTGAGTCATATTACACAGCCACCATTCGTCGCTCTCGTCAAATCAAGGCTTCTGCCTCAAAAAATGAACAAATTTACGATGGAGAGACTATTATGGAGTCAGAACATTTGAAATTCGATCTTAAACCAGAACTTTATGTTAATGGAGAATCAGAAGTTGTGGATGAGCCATCTGATGACTCAGTAGTTGTAACTACAACTGAAGAAGAATCTGCAACTGTTGTTCAGGAGGATAAGGATGAAGGAGATGTTAGTGATGAAACTGGAGGAACAAACTTCTTTGAGGAGGAGGAGAAGAAGGAAGAAGAGACAAAGAAAGAGAAGGAAAGTGAAGAAGAAGATGGAGTTCTGAAGGTTAATTTGGAAGATATTGAACCAACAAAACTGAAATCCCAAGAAGAGGCAAAGAAGAAGGCAGAAGAAGAAGGTGATGAGGAGGAGAAAGAAGAGAAAGAAGAGGATGTTGAAACAACTACAGAGAAGGATGAAGAGAAGAGTGGAGAAGATGAAAAGAAGGATGAAGAAGAAGAGAAAAAAGAAGAAGATGAAGATAAAAATGATGAAGAGAAGAAGGATGATGATGATGAAGAAGGAACAACCGCTGCTGGAGAAGATTCAGCAGAATCAAGTAAAGATTCTGAAGAGACTACTACTGTTGAGCTCATTGAGGGAGAGACTGATCCATCGCAACAAAACTTCTGGCAACGATTTGTCAACGGAGAGAACTTTTTCAGAGTTCGCAACATTTTCGTCGCTTGCCTCACTGGTTTCATCATCATTTGCGCAGTTGCTCTCTGCTGTGTCTATTCGAAGAGATGTTGCAAGGTAAGAGGGTTGAAACCGAGATTCGAAAACTGCATATCTCTATTTAATTGATATTTCCAGACGAAGGAATCAAAAACTTCAAACGGATATCGTTACACATCTGCAAATCCGCCACCAACAGAGCTGGTGAGTCGTGAGAAAGAGCATCTTCGGCAATAGGAAGCCGTCGTCCAGCACCTTCATTCGTTCCGTGTCCACAACTAGCTCCTGCTCTTTTCTTTTCTTCTCTCTCTCTCTTAATGCTCTAATACGGTTATTTCTTTCCTTGTTTTCCTGCATCTAATCACCCCAAAAAGTGCCAATCCTATTGACATGACCCATTCATTTCCCCCCTTCTCACTTCCCATTTTTCCCACTTTTCCAGATTTCCCTTCCCCCCAACTTTTTCGGTGACCGTGTGTGTGTCTGTTCTTTTTTCTGTATAAATATCTCATTTATTTTCAATATATTTTGATGATGATGAATAAATAAAATAATTAATTTTCTCTCTTTGGACAGTCAACAATAAGCACGTGTCACCGGAAAAACTGAACACATACAACTGACTTTAAACTGCATACAACTTCTGATCCTTTCCAGAAAACAGTCTCTCGTGTTCCATCTGGAGCTGCTCCAGAAGATGAACAACGCCTTTTAGCCGAAGGAGAAGCATTGGAAGCGTTCAGAAATGTTGTTAAAAGTGGAACACCAATCCAACCGAATAAAGTTGAACTCGGAATTACTGTAGGAATGGGAAAATTCGGTCCGATTCATAGAGCAATGTTCAATTCTTATAATGGATCTGTTCATGATGTGAATGTTTATTTATTGAAAAGTGAGAATCAGTGTTGAGAAGCAAAGAAAGAAAACAATTGAATTCAGATGTATCCCGTCTGTCAGATGAAGAATTGATCAAGTTAACTTCACTTTTGAAATCAAATATTTCTGCCGGAGCACATCCGAATGTTGTTTCTCTTTGTGGAATATCTCCAGCTGGATCAGGTAATAAACAGATTTGTACTGGTAGTTACTTTAGTTTTTGCAATTATTGATGAGAAATACAAATGTTGTAAGACTATAGATGCTTTCGTGAATTTTATAAAGTTATCCAGATCTTCAGACTCACAAAATTTTCAAATTCAGAAGAAAACTGCAAAAGGAAACAAATTTCCCTGATAAAAATTTCAAAGCGTTTTCGAATTCCAGATGTAATGTTAATGTGGGAACCACTTCATCAATCAGTTCTTCGAGGAGTTCTTCGTGAGAGTCGTTGTGCGAGATTCGGAACAGAACCATTTAATATGGCTAGTTTCCTTTCATCTGAACGACTTGCTGCAATTGCGATTGGATGTTGTAATGGAGTTGAACATTTACTCAAGAAGAATGTATTCCCAACTCATCTGTCAACTTCAAATGTTCTTTTGGCTGAAAGAGGAATCGTCAAGATTGGAGGATTCGGTCTTGCAGAACATCATGCTCTTGATATGACTACTGAAAGTGTAAGTTCAAGAAGAAACTTTCTTCACGATCAGATCATATTTCAGGCACCAACAAAACTTCGTTGGATGCCGCCAGAATATTTCAAGAGAGATCACAAAATGATTCATAACGAACAGACAATGATTTGGCCACTTGGAGTAACACTTTGGGAGATATTCTCATTGGGAGGAACTCCATTTGCATCACTTCGACAGACACAAACATTCATCGATGCAATGAGAGATGGATCAGCTCAACTGGATCCAATTTCTTATTGTGGAGAGGCTGTAACACAGTTACTTTCCACGTGCACTTCACATATTCCAGAGGCCAGAGGTGATATTCGAACGATTATTAAACGACTCGAATGTATTTCTGCTGATGCGAAGGTGAGTTGAGATTTAGTAAAGAGTTGAGATTCATTACAGCAAAATTTCAGACTCAAATAAATCTCAGTTACCGTGAAGACTTTCCATACTTGCCAATCGTCACTCCGTTGGAGCAACAAAAAGAAGAATAATCAGTTTTCCCCGTGAATTCATTTATTTTTGCATCCTCGCTAATCCAAAAATCATCTTCAAATTTAATTTTTTGTTATATGACTGTTGATTTTTCCCGAGAATAAATAGCCTGTATTCGTTGCGTAAGGTATTTCGTTTCAATCCGATTCCTGTCGTCGTGCCACGTAAAAAGAAGCCGAATTGCCGGTTCTTCACTAGGCATGCCAGATGCGAAAAGCAAGATAAACGAAAACTTGCAAAACACTTTTTGTTGCACCTCGATGCATATTGCGCAAGATATCTAGAAAAATCTTCGTGGCAGTTTTTCTAGTGATGAGAATGTTACAATTCGTCTGAAGTGTCTTGTGAACTTCCTTTCCACATCGTTAATCTCAATTCTGTCCACTCTCATATTTCATATTTCTAAGTTTGTAATTTCATTCATTCAATCTATCATTCCAAAACAAATTAAGTGGATTCTTTATCGAGATGGCGACACTTATGTAAGACGATGTCACAATTACTGGTTTCGGACAAAAATGTATATACTTTAGTTAGACAACACAGTTAAATTAATGCATTTCATATAGAGATTGTTCTAGTACAGTAACCCATATCTAGAAGGGATTGTTGACTGTTCCAATGGTTTCTTTGCATTAAAAAAGACTTCGTTCCGGTTTCAGCGAGATCAAACTGTTCTTTTCTCGAACTGTTTGTATTTGCAAGGTACAGCTCTAGGATCTCAACATATCTAATAAAGATTTCCAATTTCAGGTGTCCCATACTTTCAAAAGCCATAACTATTTAGGAAGGGAATGAACAGAAAACTGTCAAACGGAAAAAAATAAACTTCTAATATATCGACGAAAATGCTCGGAACAAGATATTCGCTTCTTATACCTTTCCGAAGCTTTAGACTTAGTCACATGACATCATTGCTTCATCTAGTTAGAAACAAATTATATTTTCCTCTTTAATAACAACTAATTCTAACAAAAGCTGTAACAACATCAACTTGAATAATTGCATGACATTCGTGATAATCAGTTCGAAAGACCATCAAATAAATGCAATCTTTGAGAGGATGAGCAACTCAAGACTGTTCAGATCTATCCAACACCTCATTCTTGATTTCCTTATTTCCTAATCTCAGTTATTCTTGATATTAGGTGCTAATCCCTCTGCCTGATACCTCTCATCTCTTGCTTTTTCTCACCCAGATACCATCTTTGGAATCTCAAAAACCGCGGCGAGTGAGAAAAACGTTGTCCAAATATTGCGTCGTTTCTCCATCGTCATCGTCGTCTTTTTCAATTCTCCGCGTCGCTTCCGCGCCTTCTTCATGTCCGTTGTCCTATCTGCCAAACCGATCGAATTGTCAGGGAGGAGTCGGAGGACTCTCATCATTCCCCCCTTTTCTTCTGATCGTTCTCCTCTTTCGTTTCATGCTTTAATGCCAATGTTACATTATATCTCTCTTAAACTCTTTTTGTTTTTATCTTGTCAACTGTTTCAATGATTTCTCTTCTTCAGAATCCTCTTCATCTTCTTCTTTTCAACAATTTCATTTGACATTTGTCATCGAGAAATGAGTTTATGATAAATAGAAACAATGATATGTGTTCATACTCAGAAGAAATGGAGAGAGCGTTTGAAGGTAACTCACTTTCTCTTTTTTCCCGAAAATCGAAAGTTTCAAAAGTAAATGAAATCTAGAGAAAGGCCGATTGAAATCAACCGATTCAATCGAATTTCGAACGGTAATATATACGATTTTCTCACATTTCTACATCATTCGAATCGAATTCCCAGTTCAAATTTTGAAATGAAAATAGGAAATCATTCATTTTTTGAACCATCTGAAGCGGACATAATTCAAAAAGATCAACTAAATCTCATCTCTGATTCAACCACTCCCATATTCCAGAAAAATATCCGGAATCTCCGATCCGTTCGATTGTGTGCAGATGAATACCGTTTCAGTTTTATTATTGTATTCGCTATTTTCTTTTTTGGAGCTTACTTCCTCTATCAAGTTCAATATAAAACTGGAATCGATTTGATCCCATTGTTTCCAATTGATGACAGCGGTTTCGAGTAAGTTTTTTCATTGTAATCGTTTAATTGACCTACGCGTGAGCCCCTTACAAAACTTGTAACTCCGGTTTCACCTGATTCAAATTCCATGTCTTCTATGCAATCATAGAAGTTATTCCAAGTTGAAATTTTTAATGATCTTTATCAATGTTAATCTTTGGTAAAGAGCTTAAACCAAGAAATTGTTAACAAAAAAAGTTATATTTTCGGATTGCGGCGAATGCTTTGACTTTTCTCTGTAAGAAAGTGTCTCATGTATTTAAAGTTTGAAAATTCAACTTTTAAAAAGAGACAATACAGATTGAAACAAGCAGCTTCTCTGCCGCGACAACTTGTTGATAGGTTATCGAATTTTTCAAGTTTCAAGAAGCGTATTTGTTTTTGAATTCTTTTCATGAAATATCGGATTTTCAGAAAGTACAATGAACACCTTCTCGGATCAGTAAAAGTATCAGAAAGTGCAAAAAATCAGCCGAAAAGTGGATCTCTTCTATGCTGGGCAATGACAACATCTGTATATCATAAGACACGGGTAATCCCTACTCAAGGCCATCTCTCAAAATGCTTTATCTTCCCTTTTCTAGGTTCCTGCCATTACGGAAACATGGCTTCGTCGATGCGATGCTGGTCATCTGTTCACTAATTCCGACCGATTTCTGAATGCGTCAACACCATATCATACTGTATTCGATGGATTACCAGAGAGTTATTATAAATTATTCTGGAAAACTCGTCTAGCTCTTCTTTATATTTATAAATATGTGTCAAAGGAATTCGATTGGTAAGTTCATTTGATTTACTTAAAACAAATAAAGATTGAAATCTTTTGAAGGTACTTCAAAGGAGACGATGACACTTATTTGATTGTCGAAAATCTTCAGAGATATCTGGCGACATTGGATCCAAATAAGCCCTATTTTATCGGATATCGGTTGAGTAGACGGACGGTATGTACTTCTTTTTATTTCCCCTTTTTAATAGTACACAAGCAATCTGAGCCTTCAATCTTGACGACCTCAATGAGAAATAAATGACGGAAGCTTTGATTTTTTATAGTGTAATTATTTAGGAAACGGGATACAATGCGGGTGGAAGTGGATACGTGATGAGTCGAGAAGCAATGCGGATTTTCACAGAAAAACTATTTAATGACAAGGAGAAATGCCCTTACCATGAATGGGAAGACTACGCAATCGCTCAGTAAGATCAGATAAATGAAAAAAACAAATGAAAATGTTTCGATTTTGTAGATGTCTCGCCTCAATGGGAATTGTTCCATTGGACAGTCGAGATGAGAAAGGACGTCAAAGATTCCTTCCCTGGAGACCTGAACAACATTTCTATGCGGATCTTACTAGATCATTTCAAATGGATCCTATCCAAATATGGGTAATTAAACTATTTCAATTAATTCGTAAATCTATATGAAATCATTCCAGGGACCTGCAATATATCATGAAAATTTGATAAGTATGCATCACTTGTATCCAGATGAAATTCGTCTCATCGATGGATTACTGTACTCAATTGCACGTGGAGTTTGGAGAAAAGATGACTTAGAAGACGTCAGAAATGAAACAACTACAGTATCCACGTCAATGGATGACACTCTTCCGCCTCCAACTATCTAGAATTTTCAGTTATTTATTGTTTTTCCCCCTCTTTTCTCATTCTTCCTGTTCTCACATTTCTAGTCATTTCTTCTCCCGTTTCTTTTCTTTATTTATTTAAATGAACACTTGAAAAAAAGTTTTAGAAACAGACACTTGTATGATGTTTGAGAAAACTTCCAAACAAAATCGATTACGTGGAGTTCGTGGAGTTTATTTAATTTAAAATTCATTTTATCATTATCCAATTGACAAAAACAATGAGAATTTGGTTACTCTTACTATCAACAATTATATGTTACAATGCCGTGGTGAGCTAGTTTCCGTTTCCTGGAGAATTTTCTCTTTTTCTCTGTTTCAGATTTCATTCTCATCTTCCAATAATTTGAGATGGGTTCCTCCGAGTGCTCACGAATGGAAAAACAGTAATATTCCGAAGAATATAAAGGTGTATTGGGAGAATCGATGGGCGAAATCTTCATATCTGAAAGGGTGTAGTGAAGACAACAGTCTAAAGGTCTCATTCCCTATTCAATTCCTTATTTATCTTCTAATTCCAGATAATTCCAGTGTATTTCTGGCCGGGAGAACGGGTTGATCTACCCTGTAAAATGTGTCAAATGTCATATTTAATGAATGGAAGAATGAAAAGATGGGGATATTCTGAACAAATTGATGAATTCCTTCTGAATCCAACTCAGTTTGTCAGAGTAAATGAGATCTGGAAAGACGTTCAAAATACTCAGAATTTTACCGAAAACAAAGAAGACGTTGATTCGGATAATATCATTTGGTATCCACACACATTAGTTACCGATGAAAGTGATAAGAATCCATCTTTTTTCTCATCCAAAAAGGAAGCAAATTTCACAAGTAGATCAAAAGAACCGCCAAGATTCTGGCAGAATGACGGAAAATTGACAATATTCGGGGTATCTGAAGTCATGATTTCTATAGAATTCCGAGAGTTTCCAGGCAGATGTTCGTTCACAAGGCGTCTATTTTTGTTACGATGAGATATCTCGAAAACAAACTGTCATATTTTTTGTTCTGATTGCAATGGTACCGCCTGTAAGGTTTACAACAAAAAATCCACTTGATTACAGTAAGTTTCATCTCTCTAATCAGTTCTCTAAATTTCTATTTTTGTAGCTGATCATTGTGGGAACAATCTAGGAAAAGACTCTGAACTGATATTTCCATCTCACAATTGGAGATTTCATTTTCTTCCGATGGGAGACTTCAATCCATCTCCCACTTGTCAATTGGATGAAACTGATTCCGAAGGTTGCAAACAAAAATATTCGTATCTTGACACTGAGAAATGGCCGAAGAATTTTGCCGAAGACTGCTCTATGGATAGATGCAGGTAAATACTTGATTCTTAAATAATTTAGTCCACATTTTCATTTCAGAGCTCGTTTGTATTCTCCTGATAATAATATTGATTTGTATATTGAATTGAGATGGGATGAATTCACTTCTTGCAAAGGAGATCAACCCACAAAAAGACGGGAAGGACATTGTTATTTAGTGAGAGGAGGAGGCTCAATTAATATTGAATCAATGAAATCCGAACATAAAAAATTATACTCGTGGATTAAAAACCTAGAAACTGTTTTCGATCGGAAACCATTCGATGTGAAGGGAATACGTTTACATAGGTTTAACTTCCTCATTTTTCTTTCTCAAAGTTTTAATTTTCAGCTCGTTACTAACATCTGCAATTTTTGAGAAGCCTAAAATAACTGGATGCTATAACAAAAAAGACGAAGAAGACAAGCTGTATAAGAAGTATGATCAGGTTTGGCGACACGTGTTTCTGCCAACACTTGGAGTTCCGGAAAATGGGGCTGTTGTCCAATTAGGAAATCCTTTCGAATCATGCATCCGATATACGAGATTAGCTGTGGAAGAAAACAAAGATGCTGAAAGTGAGAATCTTGTTGGAACTTTCTCAACTCAAGTTGATTACTGTTGAATAAAGAGGAAAAATACGTTCATATGAATTGAAGCTCACTGAATGAGCATGAGAAAATTTATATTAAAATTGCTGGGCTGGATAAACGGGGATATCCGAAGAAAAAACGGGGATGGAGGCACAAGGGGGAGGACGGGCGGTGGATGAGATTGAACCTAAAACTTCACACTACCCTATACTAATCAAGTCATAAAGCCTGTGAGAATTCGAGAAAAAAGGGTGAATCAAGGTACAAGGACAAGCAAGAAAATAAAACAAATCAGAAACAATTATTCATGAATTTAGGCCTTGAAACCTTCAAGTTTTGACTTTGGAACTCCGAACACTTTGCTCATCATTTCCTTCTGTTCTTGCATGTGAGTGTACTTATTTCCCGTAGCTGGTGAAGAGGATGGAAGACGTCCAGCATATTTCGTAGCTCTTCCGTCGATAGAAAGGAGAGAGTTGATTCTTGGCTGTACGAATGACCATGCTCCCATATTTTTGTGTTCCTAAAAAATTTAAACTCTTCATATGTAAAATATTTGAATACGATACCTCTTGAGCCCAGAGAATTTCAGCTCCTTGATACTTTCTGCATTCTTGTTGCACCAGGTCATATGGGAATGGTGAGAGTTGTTCTACTCTGACTAAAGCGACATCGTTTTCTTTTCCAACGTGCTTGCGAGCAGCAACCATGTCGTAGTAAACTTTTCCAGTGCAGAAAACAAGCCTTTGCACATTTGGTGGATTTTGAGATGGGGCTCCAGTCTCTGGGATAACTCTTTGGAAGTTAGATCCAGATTGGAAGTCTTCGACTGGTGAACGTGCCATTGGATGACGGAGAAGGGATTTTGGAGAAAACACGACGGCTGGCTTACGGAATGGCATTGTTACTTGACGACGGAGGAGATGGTAGATGTTGGCTGGTGTTGTGCAATTAGCAACAATCCAGTTAGTATCATGGAGTTGTTGTGCTTCAAAAGTACCTCCGAAGGCGATTTTCTAGAATAAATTTTGTTCATGTTTCTGCTAATTCAAAACTTACTTCAAGATCGATTTCGTCGTCTTCGTTGCACATTTGTAGGAATCTCTCTGGTCTGGCTGATGAATGTTCTGGTCCCATACCTTCGTATCCGTGTGGTAAAAGCATGACTAATCCAGATTGACGGATCCATTTGGATTGTCCAGAGGAGATGAACTGATCGATGATGCATTGAGCAGTATTTGAGAAATCTCCGAACTGTGCTTCCCAAATAACCAAAGAATTTGGGTCAACCATCGAATATCCGAGCTCAAATCCGAGAACTGCATATTCAGAAAGGGAAGAGTTGCAAACTGTGTATTCGCCTTGTCCTTCCGCAAGATCATTAAGTGGATTGTAGACCTGTAAAAAATTTATGGAGAAAATCTTTCGTAGTTAGTGAATACCTTCTGGTCAACTTTCTGGTCATGAAGAACGTGATGACGATGAGAGAAAGTTCCTCTTTCGACGTCTTGTCCACTCAACCTGACGTGGATTCCCTCCTTGAGAAGTGATCCGAAAGCGAGAGCTTCTCCGCATGCCCAATCCAACTGGAAAATAGAAGAAAACAGACGAATGATTATTTCAGATTCAAAAGTCTTACCGTGTTATCTTTCAGCATTTGTTGTCTTCCTTTCAGAGTTCTTTCCAAACCACGATGAAGACTGAAACCTTCTGGGTATGATCCGAACTTGCCAATGATGTGTTCGATATTCTCTTGCTCGATTCCAGTCGACGGCAACTTGAGTGGGTCACGCTTCTTGAAGAAGTCGTCCCAGGGAGAATCAAGCCAATCTCTGTTTCTAACGTACGTCACCTTTTGAGCATTCTCATAGGCATCTTCCAAAATCGCTCCATACTTGGTGAGTTCTTCCTTCACGTATTGTTCGTTGGCAACTCCTTCGTTCAAAATCTTCTCTTGATACTTTTCGAGAGCAGTTTTCGTTTCTTTGATACGTTGATACATAAGTGGTTGAGTGAACATTGGCTCGTCCAATTCGTTGTGTCCATGTCGTCGATAACAGACAAGATCAACAATCACATCCTTCTTGAAAGTTTTTCTCCAATCAGCAGCTACATTACAAACGTGCATAACGGCTTCTGGATCATCGACATTGACGTGGAAAATTGGGCAACCGACGACGCGTCCAACATCGGTACAATACGGGGAAGAACGGGAAGATCTTGGATCTGTGGTGAATCCGATTTGATTATTGACAACGATATGAATAGCTCCATGAGTAGTGTAGCTTGGAAGATCATCTAAATTAAAAGTTTCAAGTACAACTCCTTGACCGGCAAACGCGGCGTCTCCGTGAAGAAGAATTGCCATCGTACGATCGCACTTCTCGTCTCCAGCATAGAAAGCTTCAGCACGAACTTTGCCCATGACAACAGGGTCGACAGCTTCCAAGTGAGATGGGTTGGCGACGACAGCGATCTTGACGTTCTTCTGGGATTGTCTGTTCAATCTTTCGATGCAAACTCCCAAATGGTATTTGACATCTCCAGATCCTTCATCTGCAGGCTCGAGAGTAGAGAATTGTGAGAGAATGGTGGCAAGTGGTTGTCTGCATACGTTAGCGAGCACGTTCAATCTTCCACGATGTGGCATACCAATGACGAATGAATCTACTCCTAGAGTGGAGGAAGAGTCGATTACTTGCTTGATTGCTGGGATGAGAACCTCACATCCTTCAAGTCCGAAACGTTTCTCACTTGGCCACTTTTTGGCAAGGAACTCTTCGAATTTCGTCGATCGGATGAGACGCTTGAAGAGAACCTTTTTCTGATCATGTGATAACTCAGTGACTCGTGGAGCTTCAAAGCGACGACGAATCCAATCTTGTTGCTCCAAGTTATTCAGATGCATATACTCAACACCAGTGCTGGTACAATAGATTTCCTAAAAAAAAGAGCATTGGCGTTTTTATTTTTTGAGGTGGATTCAACTAACCTTGAGTCTTTGCAAAATTTCTCTCAGAGTCAAGCTCTTCTTCTCACTGATGAAAGTGGTTGGTGGGAGGAGAAACTCGCGATCCAAATCGCGTTCTCCGAGACCGTAAAAAGAGAGCTCGAGCTCTGGTGGGATAGTATCGTCCAAATCAGCACTGTTTATTCCGAGGGGATCGAGATCAGCGATGTTGTGTCCACGTGTTTGGTAACTACGAATCAACAACTGAATTTTCAAGTGATCAGAGATTGATTGAACAGATGCATTGGTATCGAGGCGAGTGGAAGGAACAGCACTGAAAGTAAACTCTACTTGTAAAATTACTTTTTTTCTATTCAGGAATATCTGGATTTAAAAAGTTTTAAAACGCACGATGTCACTTGTGCGGCTGGAACTCCGAGTGAACCAGCGTAAGCAGTTGTTGGTGGAGCCTGGAAAGCTTGTCCGGGTCCAGCTCCGGCTTCGACATTACGGAAGTAAGCGTCCCATGAGGTGTGAACAGACGATGGATCTTGAAGCCACGCCTCGTACATCTGCTCGATGTACACAGACGAGGATCCGTTCAAGAACGGTTCATGCTTGACAGAGGCAGCGACCGATTGGTTTCTTTGCTGCAACAAAATCATTTTTATGTGTTTAGATTGGATTGACAAACCTGGATAAGAGGAGAAGTTGCGATTGGAGTTTTTCCAGATGATGCAGCTCTGATTGCATTAATGCGACTTGGGGACGCAAGACGACATATCAGACTCGCCCGATGCATGATGGGCCAAGTTTCCCGGGTTACTAAAAAAAATAACTGTTTTGAATAGAAACAAATGGTCAACAATCTCTATGAATCACGAGACAAGAATGACATCAGAAAGAAATTATTTAAGGGATAAATAGATTTTTTTGCTTTAGAACAGAGACCACTAACAGAAATTGCCTCTTATCGCAATTCCGCACTAAAAACTGACACGCTGATGATAAAAAAAAATCGAATGACCTTGGAGCAAAAAAGAGTCAATTACCTTCCGATTATTGCGAGGACACCTCTAGGATGAAACTAGCTGCGAGAAATGTTCACGCACAACTGAAAATATAGTTTGAACTTTAAATATTGTGAACTATGATGGGCTTCACGTATCTTGAAATTAACTGGGAGAGAGAATGAACTATTTTGTGAGACCTTCACCGTCTAGAACCTGTTTTTTGTTTTCGTACCTCTTTGACCACGATCTACAGATATAACAACAAAACGCAAACTGAAATAAGCAACTGATTTGTCTGAAGCATGAAGGAAGCTCAACAAGGAAACGAGGAGTACACAATAAAGCTACGAGTAAGTGAGACCAGATGCAAATTTGGAGGGCGTTTTGGGTTTCAAGTTTAGAAATAGAGAGACAGAGAAAAAGAAGAAGGACACCGCCCGTAATTTCTATTGCGAAAATCAGATTTAAAAATGGCGATTTACCGTTCACAAACTATGATAGGAAATCCGTTTCACGGTTCGGGGTTGCCCATCATCATGTCTACTGTCTAGTATCTCAGCGTCTCTCAATATTTCATAACATACACGGGCGGCTCGCTTTCGAGAGGCACCCGGGGCGCCCGGCAGACCAAAGTGAGAGAGAAAAACCAGAGAATATGACGCATTTCGGAGGAGAAAAAGAAACTGAATGACTGCTGCGTTGAACATAGGGCCGCGCAGATACACAAACTACTTTTACGACGAACTGTGAAGCAACAAAGAACCTACAAGCGGTTGTATTTAGCTTTTTTTGGCTTATCCATTTCAATCACAAGAGAAAACTATCACACATTCAATGCTCTTTCCACAAAATCTATCTGAATCTATCTGAAGTGATTTAGGTTCATTTTTCGAGTTACAAAGTTTGGTCTCCGTCAAGTGACAAACATCTGATCCAACTAGCGGAAGATAATCTCTTGTCGCCGGAGGCAGTGTAAAGTGAGACGCCCATGAGCTGAGCTTCCTCGAAACAAAAAACAAAAAGTCAGGAATGGCAGAAGTAATCGGTTCCGAATATAACGGAAACCAACTTGATGAATCACTAGACTCGGTTTTTGGAACAAAGGTTTATTGAGAAAAGTTTTCGTCAGGAAAGAAAATAATTATGGAGAAAAGCGAATATACTTTCAGAACGAAAAGTTGCGGATTTGTAATACGGTAAAGACAAATGAGAGAAAACAAAAATATATTAGAAGAGAAAACAACCGGATATTTAGAGAGCCTCAATTCTCTGATTGACGTCGTGGACATTGTTGTGTGTCTGCTTCAAGTTGGCGATAAGGACTTTGAGACGTTTCTAAAAACATAATGTGATTCTTTACATTGAAAATTGTTTAATTACCTCAAGAAGAACCCATTGCTCTGTTCCGAATCTTCTGTGCTGGTAAGAACTGACAACAAGAGTGTTTGCCATCTCATTAATCTTTCCGGATATGGCATTGACCTGAATTGCGTCGATCACGAACTCCTCGAGTGTCTCATCTCCATGAATATCCAGTTGTTTCGCCAACTCGTCTAATTTGATTTCCTAAATATCGAGTATTGAAAATAAGAAAAAATCTGCAAAAGCATCTCTTACATTTTTCTCTTCCGCTAGAGACATGAGGGTCAGAAGACGGATTTTCTTGAGGAGAATCGCTTCGTCTACTTTCAAATATTCCGAGACAAACTTTGGATTTTTGGCAACAAATGCTTGGTAATCTTTGAGAGTTCCGGAGATGAAAAGCTCGAGGGCATTGAACATCAGTGGATCAGATGTCTTCAACGCCTTGACGGCGCTGAGTCTCTCCAAATGATCGAATGAGAACGATTTTGGATCGACAACAGCAGTTCTTACACATTCCATAGCATCATCTCGTGCTGTGGCCGCATCCTTTTCAGTGTATGTTCCCAACAATGCAGTCATAACCTGGAAACACTTCTGGTGGTTCGTATCTCAATTCATACAAATTAAAAATACCTTCGCTGCTTGATCGGCTCTTTGATCGGCGAGAAGAGCTCGGTGAACAGCTCTCAAGATTTCTCGCTGGCCTTCAACTGGAGTCTCCCAAGTGTTGAATCTGTCATTGAGAGTTTCGAGATTGCATTCAAGTTCTCCAATGAGCCTGGCTTCGGCGCACATATCAACAAGAGCCATTAAAATCTTCTCTTGCACAGTATGGAAGTTCGAATATCCTTTGTACAAGTTGGATAAAACTCTAACCGCGATTCCGGCGTGACTTCCCCAGCCAGTTCCTTTGTAGAACTTTGGGGAGACATTTTTGATGAATTCCTCAACGACTGGCTCGCATTTTTCTCCGGGTACAACAACAATCAGAGAGGAGATCGAGTTGAGAACGAGGTCTACGTCTTGCGACCATGACGGGAGAACGTGAAGTGTTGAGCAGATTTCCACCAAGTTCTTCGCCGTCTCTGCCGGTCCTGCAAGTTAACACTCATTAGGGAAGCTGTTACACTACTTCCTTACCGGTGGGATCAAGTTTGACACTTTCGTGCTTGTTCAAGTATTGACGAAGCTCCTGGAGCTGTTTGACATCGTCGATGTAGGCGAAAACGGGAAGTTCGCGTGTATCAGCCATCTGGAATGTTAGACATGCATTTTAATTATATAAAAGTTTAGAGCAACAGGAGGAATGCACATCAAACTTCAACTCAATCACCTTTATTTAGCGCTTTCAACAGTTGCTATCTTCTCAACGTGTCCTTTTCTGATGGAGTCCAACTGTCGTTGGCTTCTTCTCAAATGATGCTCAATGAGCAACACCTCGCTGGGTTGAAAACGTGTAGCAGCTGCGCGAAACTCTTGCTGAATGTGCGCGCGGATACTGGGGTCACGTCCACGGGAAGCGCGCAAGAAATCACGGTATGTTGAAAGAACGAGCTTTTGAAGTTTGCTGTGCACGACTCCTCCGCTCATACAAGGAAACTAGAAAATCCAAAAATTGGAGAGAAGATCAATAGAGCAACAATAATTAACGAAATATTGAAACGTCGAATAACGTCGAAGAGACGAATAGAGAAGAGAGTAAAGTAGCAATAATTTATTCATACAAAGTCAGAACAATTAACATTAACCTGAAAACAACTCACGTAACCTGCTTAGATCCACCTAACCAATCGATAATCGCGTTTGCCCCAACAGACGAGAGTGAGGTCTGTGAGTGCAGGCAAAGATGACGATACTCCCTCAATCGATTCAGCAGGGTTTACCTTCTTCGTACCATTAACGGAAAACGCTCCCTTCTGCATTAACAGGTATCCTTTTCCATTTCCTTGTCTTGTGACGTTCGCTAGATCTCCCATTGAAGAAATCTGAAAACCAATCTTATAAATCGTGAAACTTCAAAAAAGCTCTTACATCTTCCTTTTTAAGATCGATAGTTGTTCGGAAAAGTTTGAGAATCTCACTTCTGGATAATCCTGTCAGATCTGCCTTCTTGCTCCCAAACATTGCTTTTGTACATCTTAATGCTGAATCCAGTCCATCTTCTCCATGAACCATTTTCGTCACTTCCATCGCCAATTCTTTTTGAGCAATCCATTTTCCGAGATTATTCCTATGGTTCTGCAATAACTCTTCGAGATCCTCTACTCCCCGAAGACTGAAAAGAAGTAAAAGCTCTTCCGCCTTATCATCGTGGAGTTGGGCGAAGAACTGATAGAAATGAAACGGTGATGTTTTGACCGGGTCCAGCCAGAGTGCACCGCCACCTTCGGATTTCCCAAGTTTATTTCCAGCAGAATCCGTGAGGATAGGAAAGCATACACCTGCAGCAAACCTATTATCAGATAGATTCCCTCTTTTTTTGATATAGTGTGCTCCAAAGTCGAGGTGTCCGAGCTGATCGTATCCTCCTAGCTGAAATCGACAGCCGAACTTCTCGGATAGAGTATACCAGTCATATGCTTGCATGGTTTGGTAGCTGAATTCGGTGTAGGATAAGCCAGTTTCCAAGCGGCTTTTGATTGTTTTCATTCTCAGCATCTTTCCTAATTGCATACTTTTACATTCTCTGAAGAAATCTCGAAGAGAAATCTGAAAATGAGAAAAAAGGTACAAAATGTTTACGATATTACTATTTACCTTTCCGAGCCAATCATTATTGTTGACAACGATTGGGGGTTCACTGCTTCTGCAAGTGTTAGCAAAAACATTCCGAATTTGCTCAGAGACTTTTTTCGAATTATGAATAACAACGTCTTCACCGAGAAGATCGCGCTCTGTAACGTCAGATTGGTATTATGACTGTTCAGTTTCAAAGCTCAATACCTGATTTCTTCCCACTCGGGTCACCAATGCTGGCAGTAAACTCTCCAATTAAGGCAATCGGACGCAAACCAAACTGTTGACAACGAATCAAATTTACGAGAATTAAAAGGTTTCCAACATGAAGGCTTTCTGCAGTAGGGTCGAAACCAGCGTAGACGTAAGGAGGTAATTGCCTGAATTTGAAGGTGGACATCGTGATGAATTTCGAACTATTCTCACTTCAATTCCGCTTCGTATTTATTGAGCAAATCAGCCGGATAAGAATGCTGCAACGGTTTTCTCTTGCTCAGGTCTCTGATGTAATCGACAAAAGGATTGGCTCTGGAAAAAATATTTCGATTATATGTCGCTATTTTTAAGCTCACCGTCGCTCACGTACCGTTTTCAAAGCAACATCGCCGATCCGTTTACTGAAGTACATGATTTATAGATAAATATAGCTGAAAAATAATCAATACATCAGCAGATAACGACAGCGTTCGAGTTTTTAGGCACGTTGCAATTGACGAAAATCTAAACGGTGAGCGTGAAACCTCGGCCGCGGCCACTAAAAACTCGGCCATGATTGAAAAAATCGCGCGCACAGTCTCCCACACGCGAAATGCGCAAGCGTTTTCACGAGAAAAGCGACGATCTGCGTCCTCAAATCTCTAACGCATGCAGAGGGAGCGCGTTTGCATTAAAATTAATCTGAAATGAAAAATTTTGGAAAAATGTCTCGTACAACGAATAGACAACGAATTTCGAAACGGTAAAAAAAGAATAAGATAGAAGATGATCTGAACTATAATTTTCATAAAAATCTCAAACGGAAAATATTCAGAACACGACTTATGGACAACTGAAAATGGCGTTCAAAGAATAGTATGTTTGAAGGACATGTCTAATTTGGAATGAAAATTTTTTTCTTTAGATAGATTCTCTGATATCTGAAATACTTCATAAAGTCAAAAATTACCTAAAAGTAAAACAATTAGTAATCCATGTAATGGGCAATAACGGTATTTAGCACCTTTTTGATGGTTTTGGTCTGGAAACAAAAAAAAATCGAAAAAATAAAACGAAGCGATTGTAGAGGGTCCCGAATGAAATATTTACCATTTTAGTTTGATTGATTCCGTTCAGTACTCATTGAGTCATGATCATATCAAATTTCAGTTGAAAAAGTTGAAAAAACGTCATTTTTTCGGACTTTTTTCTATTTTTCAGCCGAATAAAAAATTTTCTCAAAAAAATAAAACGAAGGAAAAGTTTGAAATTTCAATGGGAATCTATTACTTTTTACAGCTTGTGATTTCGTCCACTACAGATTGATTGATGATGCTTTTAAGTGTGCCAACTTTCACCACTGATATTACTGTATGTAGAGAAAGTGATGCCAGAGGGCCAACTCTTTTTTGTTCTAAAACCCATAACTTTGACAAAAACGTAGATCAAGCATAAAACTTCACTTTTTAGTTGACAACTCGCTAGTATGCGTTTGTACAAAAAAGTTGTCAACTATGAAAATAAAGCCCTATACTTGATCTACGGCCCTAGTAAAAATTAACATCTCGCGACAGGTATTTTATTCGTTATAAACTCCTAAAAACTTCCGAGTTTGACAGTGCATCACGGCTTCCCTGATGGTCAGAAAGAGCCAATTTTTAAAGGGTATGTAGATTAGACGTAGTGCTTCACTTTTGCAGTTGACAACTTTCTTGTATTTCTCTTCTCTGAAAAGTTATACTCCTCCATCAAATCTACCTAACTCTCCACGAGATTGTGACCAAGTCGACTGTTTTAGATGGTAACTCGCTAGTAAGCGTCTGTAGAAAAAAGTCGTCAACTAAAAAAGTGAAGCTGTACACCTGATCTACATATCCCTCAAAAATTGGCTCTTTCTGACAATTAGTGCCGTCGTGATTCTCTGTCAAACTTGGTAGTTTTTATGAGTTCATAACGAGTAAAATAATTGTCCCAAAATGCTAATTTTTACTAGGGCCGTAGATCAAACATAGGGCTTCATTTTCACAGTTGACAACTTTTTTGTACAAATGCTTGCTTGCGAGTTACAGTCTCTCAAAGATCTCCTACAGAACAGTTGAATTTGGCTTGGCGGCGAGAGAGTGGAGAGTGCTAGAGAAAAATACAGTTTGCTTGCGCATTTCGCGTGTGGGAGACTGTGATCGCGCTCTCCTCTGCATTACGAAATATTTAAAAGCAGTTCGAAGATGGATTTGTTGCTTTTTAGGTTCCCTCGAACTTTTGCCTTTTTTTCTACCTCATAAGCAGGAGAAAATCCGACGAGAATAGGTCAAAAACTATTGTCTTTCGATCCATTTTCTGAAGGATACGATACATTGGAACAAAAAATTCATTGGAATTGAAAAAAGAATGAGTACAAAAAATGGGCACAAAGAATATATCTCGTGTGTACACAGGGGATGGAAATAGAGCTCTGAATAGTGATAATCCAAACAGGACATTACGAATGACCCGAGAGAATAAATAAAAACAGAGAGCACCAAGGCAGAAATAAATTCAAGAAAAACGATTTACGAGAAATTAACAATTATCTATAAGTTTTTGAGAACTAAAAAACCAGCAAGAGCCACTATCGCTGCGCCAAAAGTTATCTTAGAAAGAAGGTTCGAATCACTCAAGTAGAAGACCCGACGAAGATGTGGATACACAGCCATCATAGCAAGCTGCTCGAAAATTGGTGACGAGGATTGACCGATCTGAACATCTTTTTCATAAACTAAATATAATGTGTTCATACTTACGTTGCTAGAAGAAAATTTGATTGGCTTGGGAAGTTCAAATTGTTTGCAGAACTCTTCAGGAGGTATTTCCCACCGTTGATCAACCTCTTCTCTTTCCACTTTAGTAGCAATCATAACACATGGCGTTTTTGTTCTGAATATGAAAATGAGTGCTGAAAAAAAACTGTCATTTCAAGTTTACCTATAGAAGTATTTCTGGTAAACTGTTGCACAGAAAGCGAACGAATCAGGATTGGAAACATCATATAAAAACGCAACGACGTCAGCAGAAGTCTCCCCAGATCCCAACGCGTCTTGAGGAGAGAGTACGTCAACTTCACGGAGAAGAAGATACTTGCTCTCTTCTTTGACTTTTACACGATTAATGACAAAAGGAGAATGACGACGTCCAATTTGTGCAACATCAGTCATTCCACGACCTGCTAGAGATTGCATGAAAACTGTTTTTCCAGCATCCTTGGCTCCAACAACGAGGCATTGAAAGACTTTTCGATCGGTACCATGATTCTCCAAATCTTTTTTCCGTTCACGGGTTACTCGAATAGAGTCAAGAGTATTCCCCGCACGACCTGGAAAATTCACATAGAGAGCTCCTCTAATGATTAATCGAACCTGGACCACTTCTTCCAACCGGAAATCCAAGATAAGCTAGCTGCTCGAAAGTTTGGGTGAGATTGATTAGAGTTGTCATGTTCCAGTATGCCATGTATCCATTATATGTTAGCCATCCTCTTTGATTGGTTTCGAGAGCCAAAATATTCTTAAATATATATATTGTTTGAGTTGTTTAAAAAATTAGTTCTTACATCTTTCGTGATAACTGGTGCGGGGCATACTGAAAAAAGATTTTGAAGCTCACTGGGTGACAAACATCCGTCTTTATCTTCATCATACTTCTCGAATAGTGCAGATACAAATTGTGTTCCTTCCGGAGATAATTCAGTTGAGCAACCAACAGGAATAGTTATTCTTGGATAGAGATAATCTTCAGCTAATTTTAAACTAGTTTCATAACCAAATTTTCTCAAAACCGCCCAAGTTGTTTCGTGTCTTCCTCTTTCAATGAAAAGGAGGTGGAGGTAGAGAAAACCAGCAAGCATCAATGCATCAGAAGCTACACCATCAGGGCATCCATCCGCCACAGCTCGCTTAACGTCTTCAAGAGCAGTTGATGTGAGCGGTATCCCGAAACAAAGCTTCTGGAAGTCGTTTAGCTCCGTGTCACTCAGATAGCCATCGTTATCGCGGTCACAAATCTGAAAATTGCAATGAATTTGATAATTTGAAAAAATCTAACCTTAAACACTCGAATTAGGGCCTTTTTTGCTCGATCTGTCAATTGTTTGGTGTCAGCATCGTAAAGCGGTCTTGTTGGGTATATTACAGCTTTCTGAGCATAATAAAAAATTTCCGAGACGTTTTTCATTGTACGAGCCGAACATTCAACACATGTCTCAACTTCTGTATTAGCTTCCATTATAGGAAGAATCTAAAATGACAAAATAAAATCAATATTTATATTCAGAATTAACCTTGTCAGTATTGTTTGCTGTTCCATCCGATTTGTTTCCCACTAGAATAACTGGCGTCTCGTGATAATCTCCAAACGCTAGCCTAATCAATGGGAGCCATCTGAAATCCAAGAACATAAGAAAAAAATCATAAAGGTAAAAACTCACTTCTTTTGAATTCGATCAACAGTGTTCTCCTCAGTGACAGAATAAACGACACAGATTACATTTGCCTGCCGAATTTCAGCAGCGAGCCAGTTATCATCTGCAAAGTTTTCAATTATATTTTGCCAATAATCATTTCCTAAACCTTCTTCTTGAACTGATAGATCGACAATGCTTGTGGTAACGTTTTCTGGAGTTACATCAGCAGGAATCAGAACTCTTAAAATATAATCATTGTTCGTTCCAGATTGAATAATGGTATATTTCAGAAAAACCTGTCTAAACGCCGTGGTACTGCATCAACCCACTCATCCTCCAGAAGACTCATCACCAACGACGTTTTTCCACATCCTTCATCTCCAACCAATACTATTCGAACGTCCGCTAACGTCTCATCGTCGCTCATCCTTCCTATGTTTCAGAATATTACGAAATTAGTATTAAATAATGGAAATTGATAAATAAAAAGGTGAAAGCTCAAGTTTGAGAGGTGAGCATATTTTAACTGTCAGAGTGTGTCCGCGCAGCGGCGAGAAGCAAACATAAAAAGATGCACAACGAGCGGAAAATTAAATGGAAAAAGGATGAGAAACAACGCTCCATTGGACTTGCCGCGTTTTTTTTTGGAGGATTCTGCAAGTCTGGCCAGACGTCTGGTTTTGGATGGTAATTTTTATAATAGAAGGGGAAGTTATTGTATTCATCAAAACAGAAAACTGAGAGTCTGTAGATACAATGTCGTCAAAAATAGTTCAAAACTCTTCCACGATCTTGACAGAATATGGTCACAGAAAAGACCAAGAACCTTTCTCACTGAAGAAAATAAATTAGTTGCCGAAACCTGTTCGAATTAGTTCAATTATTCTTATTCTCCGAAAGACGAACGAAAAAATCACTTGACAGCAATTCAAAATTTTACAAAAATTGCACGAAACTCTCAAAAAACCAAGAAAGCAGGTTGTAATTCGATATTGACGGAACCGCTAGCAACGAAAATGCGTGCCAAAGTGAAAAGATGATCGAGCGACGAAAAACAGAGTTTATTCATTGAAAAGTGATTTTGAAAACAGAACAAGTAGAAAACAGATAACAACAAGAACGTGGGTAAATTATGAAAAATCAGTGATGAACAAATTAGACTAAAATGCTTTTTTTTCTCAACTGGATTGCTTAACAGATCTTTTCTGCTGTTTCTTCTCAGAAGATTCCTTATCTTTCAGGATACGTTGCTCTTTCTTGATTGTCAACTCGAACAACTCGGCAACAAACACTTCTCTGTAAGATTTAATGCAATAAAAAATTAGTTACTGTATTACTGTATTTACCTGTAGATTGGGAGCAATTTAGAAACAAGTGGCAAATGATCGAAACGGACTCTGAGCATATCCATAGCAACTCCAATGTTTTCTGTATCAAGATATTGTGGGAGTACTGGGACTTTGGGATATCTTGCACTAAAATGCGTTAAAATAATATTTTTCGCATTCATTCGCTTTCCGACATCAACCGCCTGGCCCATCGTCGAATGACGTTTCCGCAAGGCATCTTCCTAAAATAAATTATTTGAAGAGAAAACTGGAATTAAATATATGCTACTTCATGTCCATCTTCGAATGTAGACTCGTGAACAAGCACATCGGCATCTTGTCCTTCTGCGACCAATAAATCACAAGGTTTAGTATCTCCAGAAAACACAATTCTTTTTCCAGCAACACGCATCACAAATCCATTTGCCATTCTAGTGTGATGTACTTGAACAGCTTTTAATTCCTCCAACTTCCAAACATTTTTGTCAAAACTTTTTGGCATATCATCCAAAATATCTCTGCTAGGAGGAAGGTGAGGACTTGGGAGTCTTGGCCTTTTTCCAGGTGGGCCATTGGGACTTCCTGGAGGAGTTAAAGGATGTCTGGATATATCCACGATTTCTAGAAGATTTTCGATGTTTTCGAAACAAATGGAGTATGTTTTGAGAGGTTTCAGTACGTTCCTATTGCAGACAAGCACGAGTGGCCGATAAGGGATTCTCAGCGACTCAAATGCCTCCTTTCTTCTAGCAACAATAGTGTACAATCCATTCATGTGGTCCTGATGAGCATGGGTGACAAGAACGCAATGAAGATTTACTAACAGTTTCTTGCAACCTTCTTCTCCGAAAACAGCTTTCATTTGTCCATATGTTCCTTCACCAACATCAAGGAGCAATGCACTTTCGTTTGAAGCTTCCACCAAATAACCGGTCACATTCCGATACTTCGATGGAACAGCAGATGATGTACCAAAAAATGTGATTTTTGGAAATTCACAATTTTTTTCAATGCTCGCTTCTAATTTTTGAAAATCTGTGACTAATTGTTTTGCTTTCTCTGTCAGTTCTGGTTCTGAAGCCAACAAGTTATTGATAATTGGTTCCTCATTCAATGAATTTCCCTTTCTCATCCAATACCGTTGTAGTGGAGCAACCCTGATAAATTCATTTTCTTTCTGGGACAGCTCTTCATTTTGAGAGATAATTCCGCTCCAATCAATTGGATGAAGTGCAGGAAACAGAGACGGTGAAATCGATCGGAGAAGACGAGTGTGCCTAAAAAGATATCAGCTGGTAGATGTGTAAATTAGGCAGCAACACTCTTACTTGTATACACTTTCAACAGCAGGAATCACTGGGTTGGCTTCATTGATCAGGAGATGAGTTGTGTCCCCATCACTCAATTTGTTCATCAGAGTTTTGTAGGAAGGAGTATTAATTAATTCTTCTTTGCTGAGATGGACCATCTATGAGGAATATATTATGAATTTTTGTTCATACTCGAAAAACCGTAAACTTACGTAGTCTAACCGTTTCTCATTGTTAAAAAACGGTTGCATAGACGAAGAATTCAAAAGTGATTCTACATGCTCTTCAGTTGTACATTCTGCTACCAGAAGAATCGGTTTCTCTCCTTCGACTTTATGAGACGAAAACACTTGATCCGGTTGAATCGTTCTTCCGTCTGGTAGAGTAACAGCTTCTCCAGATTTCAGTTTTCCGATTAGAGGACCTTTCGGTACTTTAAGTTCCATCAGCTTAACAGCGTCAATTCGTCGTGCAGCTTCTTTCATCTCAATTAAAAATGCAACATCCACATTGTTGACTTTACTATTTTTCTCTTTATTTTTCAATCCCAATGGTGGACTCAGTGGGATATAAGTGACTTTCATTCCAGCATCTTCGTAACTTTCCATAGTGTACGGCCGCTCTTCCACCTGGGAAGGATATTTACAATTACCATAATCGGAATCTTGAAATGGACGGATACACTCTAGAAAGTGTTTGATATTCATTGCTCCATGAAGTCGAGTTGACATTGCGTTTGATTCTTTCGAAAGTAGGATCGATGAGATACCAGCAATGTTGTCCCAATTCGCAGACGTGATAAAAAGATCGACGACACTGGAACTACGAATTCGGAGTTGCCATAAAAATCTGCACGCGTTCTCTGGACAGTTGAACATGTACGTTTTTAAAGGTGTCCGAAGAATGAAACAAGCTCGAAGCAATCCTGTTCCATTTCCGAGAACTTCGATAGACACTTGACTGGGAATGTTGACAATTGAATTGGCTGGAGGTTCATGAGCCGCCTTTTGTTTTTTCTGAACAGAAGCCATCGATTGACGGAGATTAGAAATGCTGGCGTTTACTTCTCGCGCTCTGCAATTAAATTAAAAGTAGTATATTGAAAAATAAAATAATAGAAATACTTCAGATGAGATGAAGAGTGTTTCTGAAGAATGCGTCGATTCCTAGCGATCCGTTCTCGGATGCTTTCGATCAAGTCTTCGTTATTGAACAAAGGGCTAGTCGAAGAGAAAAAACGGGTGAGTCTGAAAAAGTAATGTTGGGAAAAGTTGCGAAATTATGGAAAAAAATGAGCGTTTATAAACGTCTATTTGGGATTCCACTCAATATGTTAGTTTCGTTATTATTGATTCTAATTTTCGGAAAATCACTCACAAACCCTTACAGAGTCCGATTTTCTACGATTCTTGATACTGCTCGTCGCATCAGCTGCCAAATTGTTTTGATTTCAACTAGAAATTATTTCCTTCTTAAATGGATAACGATGATTATCATATAGTTAAAGATTAATTTTTACTTTCTAATGGGATTTTCTGGACCAAAGAGTAAGCAACTTTGAACAAAATCTTCATCCAAGCTATAAAAGGACAGAAATGGAAGAGAATTCGAAGGTTATTATAGAAAAGAGGACAATAGAAACAATGTTGGAGATGCCTCGCACCCATACGGACATGAACTGGACTTTGTAATGGAGCCAGAAAAATGTTTTTTGGTTATTGAAAGAGAATCTCAATGATTCGTAACGCAATGAACATCAACAAAACAAGCAACACTAACACCATCTGACTAAGAAAAAAATAGAGGTCGATAGTTTCCTACAGAAAAAAACGGATAATTACCGAGAGGGAAGAGGAGATGAACGTAAGGTGAAAAAAGAAAAAAAGAACAGCAGAAGTGATTATAGTCTACGAAAGATTTGGCAGTCCAGTAGGAATTCCGAAAGGTCTCGATTGATCAAGTCCAGGCTCTGCTTGACTTTTCTGTCCCAAACTGCGTGGATCATCGAGAGCTTCCGGCTGAAAGAATGAAACTGATTGCATATAAAACTATAGTGGAATCTAACCGGTGGTTGCGTTGGATCCATCATTGCACCCATCCATCGAGTCGTGACTAAACCAACACCCTCGATCATGGCTAAGATAACTGATCCGAGAATAGCACTTCCTGCCATAACCTAAAACAAATTTTTACTATGAATATCTTTGAATCTTATTCCTCACTTTTGGTCCAGAACGAATAGCCAGAAGAGCTCCTGTCAATCCTCCGGAGACGATTGAATTGATTGGATCTTCCTGAAATTTTCGCGTTGTGGAAATATTGTAACAATATTGACTACCTTCTTTCGAATAGCCACAAGACAGCAATCAATCGTACTGAACATGCCTCCCCAAGCAGCGAATTGAACTCCTGTCAATGTACTTCTCATTCTGATTTCACGCATCATTCCGACCTAAAAACGAACTAATCTATTTATCAAACTATAATATGAATCTTACCATTTTCTTTCCTTTTGCAGCATTTTTGTATCCACCGAAAGCTTGGAAAATCGATCCTCCAACCAGACCCATGGCGAAAGCAGATCCAATGTCATCTCCGATACGATATGGGCTGAAAATTTTTCATTGGCAATAACCAAATAATGTTAAAATATTACCATGGCTCTCTGGTGTACTCTTCCATTTCTGATTATTCCCTGTAAAGTTACGAATTATAATAACATTGTGTCTCAAACGTTTAACAAAGAAAAATAGATAACAGAGCTCAACAAACCTGAAAATTGCACGTAAAACGCGCCATCACGCAATTTTCTACACAAACGCGTCAGCAGTGACCCAGGCAGCAAAGTACGTCGATCGCACAAAACGTATTTTGTTTGTGGATAAAAACTCCTTTCATCACCAGAGAAACATAACAGTCCAAACAATTTTAGCTTTCTATTTTCAAAAAACAGTTCTATTTTCAAAAATTACCTAACATAAGTGACGTTTCCGTTCCGAACGAAGTTCGGACACTAGATCATTAAAGCTAAAAGATGGATAGAGCATTGTCTATAAAGTCGAGTTATCCTTGCAAGCTGTTTTTCACAAATGTACTATTGTTCATCTTCTTTTACAGAAACGTATTGGAAACAAAATTCAATGAAAAACCCATTCATTTTCAAAGTAACAAAAGTTCACGAACTTCTTGAATCGGAAGATGGCGAGTCGTTTTTAAACGATTTAAACGAGTTTGATGAGAGGACTCCGGCTGAAACTGACGATGAAGTTGTTGATAACAATCAACGGGAAATAGAATTACCGCATGCTCATATGAATGAAAACACAGAATCGAGTGCCAGATCCGAGAGTCTGACAAGCTATAATCGCGAGACTCTACTATCCTCGTCCGTTGAAGAACCACCGAAACAGGAAATCACTGAAAATGTTCTAATCGATGCTAATAATGACGCTTCGAATGAAAATTTAACATCTTCATCAATTGAAGAAACTGGATTGAGCAGTTCCAGCAGCATGTCCCTGTTAAATTGTCAGTCAATTGATTTGTCTGCACAGAAGAGCGATGGATCAGGTGAAACGTCGCCTGAGAAAGTTCCGTTTCAAGAAGATCGGTTTGAAATGGTTCAAGACAAAATACGAGAAGATTCGTGTGTTCAAAGTGACAGTTCGTCAATGGATTACCCAGCAACAGAGGCTTCATCTTTGGGAAAAGATGTTCGTGACTCGAAACCGAAACCATTGTGAGTTTTTATAATTAGAAAATTGTCCTCAAAACCATTAACTCTACCGTTCATTTTTGCAGCAACGAATCATTACAATAGTTGTTTTTATTTGCAGTTCTTTCGGCAGGATGCCAACAATTTCTTCTGAAAAGGGGCAGACAACGAGTTCGTTTGGCGTAAACGAGGTTCAGAAAAATGATATAGAGTATTGTGTTATTGTTTTGGACAATAAAAATGGTGCAGTTATTGGATTCGAGACTAATCTTCTGAAGCTTATGACTATTGTTATGGAAGAAACCGACTTGGAGTAAGTTCAGAATTTATAACTCATGTGAATCGACTATTTTAGGCGATACGGAACCCTGAGATTCATATCTGAAAGAGAGGAAAATGGGAAAGTTTACCCAAAACTAGGAACAGTCCGGTTTACGGAACCCGTCGACTCTGTAATTGTCAATGACGCTACATCGGTATCCTCGCACAGAATATCAATTGGATATTTTTATGATTTAGATACCAGCCAGAGTTATGTTCTCATCTAATCAAAAGCATGGTTCTTATAACAAAACTGTCGCATTCTCCGATTCTTATGGTCTTGTGAGAATTCCCGAATCGAATGCATCGTTGAAGCACATGGCGGTTTACAACACCTTTATTCAGCTGTTGGTTTTGTTAAACCTGAACATTCAATCTGATAAAATTAATTTCAGATGTCAAATCGAAGACAAATTGAAGCCCATATTTATATCTGTCGGTCCTCTGAAACAAGATGAGAACGATCCCAAACAGGAGTTCATCGAATCCATGTATAACTATGAAGACAAAATGTTCACTGAACCTAGAAATCATGGAACTTCATCAGAAAATTTCTTTCAAGTGCTTAGCCTATTATATAGACGAATGGTGTTGTCAGGAGAGAATGAGACACCGATCCACATGCAACATCCGTTATCCTGTTGGGGCCGCAACTTCTTGCAGTCCGAAGTATTTCCAAGTGCAGGAGAAAGAATAAGTATGATGTGGCACCTAATTCTTCTACTTTATGATGCGTAAGTTACTTTCTACAGATAGGCTGAGATTTATTATTCGTTTATCAGGCTCTGTCTAAAGGTTATTGGTGGATCTGTTTCGCTTCTGGTAACATTATATCTTGTGTTATCGAAAATCCCCGCTGAGTTCATGGTATACATCTCAGCATGTTTCGTAAGTTTTAGAAGACTATTCCTGATCACATTTCCAATATTTAGGCTTTTATTTCCGTCATCCTGAATATTTGCTTCCGACCCAACCCTTTGCTCATGATAAATCGCGCAGGATATTTTTTGGGTCTAGAGATTTTCTGGGTTTCCTACCCTTTTTTGGTGCCTGCCGTCCCATTTTTGAGACAGGATAGATGTATTTTGGTATGTGTGAACATCACTTTACGTTCCGAGTTTAAAATTTCAGATCGCTGTGATCGCTTTGATGTGGCTTTTGGAATACAAGACCCTGACTGTTAGGAACCGCTTTAAAGTTGTTTATGCAATGCGTCGTGATCTTGCCAAATCGGCCGAAGAACGAGACATTGAGCCGACTGATAGAGAAGCGTATGCAGTGTCGAAAAACAGCGACGATAAAAAGAAACAACGCCACTGAATACTTCCTTTGTTTTTGTTTTGTTCACTGGTTTATGCTACTTTCTCCTCCCTTCAGGTGGATCTCTTCTTCCCATTGCCCTCTGGTTCTTACTTCCTTCTTCCCTCTTCCGACTTCCGTTTTCGAAAATTTTACTTCGGCACAGCTCTGATGTGTAGTGCGAACAAGTTCATGGCCAAGTGCATAGGATCATTGTGACTATGAAGTTTTGAAAATTTGTGGATTTTTGATAAGGGATTTCTTTTAAAAGAACTAATAAAATCTTTTTTCATCATTACAGAGAGACATCAATATCAGTCCAAGCAATTTTAGTTTTTGAATTTCAGAGAATGTTTCAAAATAAGTCAGCGTGGTGAGACCTCTTGAATGATACATGATCCTTTAAAATCAAAGGTACAGGTCTGGAATGTTTATCGGGTCTTACAGCGAAGTCTTTTGATAATTGTTAATGAGACCAGAAATGATTTGATGAAACCTGAGAGAACAGATAACGTTCTAAATTGAACTATGACTAATTCGGATTAGTTAGTTAACATAAAACACCTCCAAAAACCTACAAACGTTTAAAGCATTTATTAAACACCTAAAAGAATAAGACAGATTAGGAATACAGTAAGGCATGAGAGTGAGGAAGAGACGGAAACTGAGCTGCTGATAAATGGATAGAAGAAATCGTGAGGTAGACGAATATCAATATATGGCAAAGCAGCAAAGACGTTTTTCGGAGGAGATGTCACGTCAGTGAAGGATATTGATATTGGCATTCGTATTGATTGTCCAGGTTTATACGGAATATCATCTAGAAGCAACTGAACATTCCCTGCTACAATGATTTCGCGATAGTTTTTAGTTGATCCTTGTTTTGAGTAGTACACTTGCAACAGAGATGAAACGGGTAAACGACAAGATGAAGAAGAGGGTGATAACTGCAAACATCTAATTTTCGTGTATTCTGAAGATGAACTCACTTCTTCCCAAGTCACGTTGACTCTTCCTACGATAGCTGGCGGCGCATCTTCTGAAAGTGACGAAACGAACTCTGATGGATAAACTTGCTCATAAAAAGATCTTGCTTTTGCTCGAGCATCTTCACAATCAGTTGTTGGAATCGTGCACACGGATATGATTGGACGTAGAAATAGAACTGAAGATGGCGAAACCTCTGCTGAATAACAATTGCCGAGAGTTGGAACTGCGAATGGAACTGGCAGAGAACCTGAACAAAGCGACTTGAATAAATTATAATTAAATAAGGAAATAACAGACTCTGTACTCTGAAAACCTGCTCTCCTGCTTTGTATCCAATTCCTGGAGCCGAAGAATTTGTTTCTTCGTTATTCCGTATCACTGGAACCCATCGAACAGAAAACTCTTGCTCGAACCAGTTATTATCCACATTTCCAGGTAGATTACTGTATTCCACATAAACTTCAACACCATTGATGTTTGTTTCATTTGTATGAAAAAGTAGGATGACTGATCGTAAAACACTATTACAAGCTGAACCATTCCAAACAGGAGATCTCAATTGTTCTGGGATCAATCTTGGGATTTGAATTGATTTATTGTCTGTTCTCTCAATAAATTCGCCATTCCCAAACAAAGAGAGTGCATTTAGAAATGAATTTTCGGTACACTGTGATATCATGTCCGACGTAACCAGTGGCTTACAAGTGAATGAAACGTTTCTCCTCAATTCTACACTTTGAGTTCCAGAACAGAAACCCGATTCTATAATTGATGCAGGAAGTTTGAACAATCGGATTTCTGTGGGATTTCCAAAATACAGACCCTCCAACTAAAATTAAAATAGGTTTATTAGTTGGAATATTAGGAAACCTCACGCTATCATCTGAATACGGTTTCTCAGACTTCAGTCTAGACTTGGAAAATTCGTTCCACTGATCAGCATCGTTCACTATTTCGACGTCACTGTAGTCCCACTCATCTTAACCAGGAGTACATTTCTTTCATAATTTCCAAATTTTCTCACCACTTCGTTTAGCAACGCAAAAAGTCGAGTTGTTGGAAACACTGAATCAATTCTATGACGAACGACTGACGGATAGCAAACATCTTGAATATTAGCAGAACATAGAGATGATATTAATACCAGGCTGAATAGGAACATGTCGCAGAGTGCGCTCGCGCTGAGGGGCCCCTCTCTTTCATGGTTTCCATGGGAACATGCTAGTATACGTGTGTGAGAGAGAGGAAGAGAGAACATCGGGAAAATCATTTATTTTCCAAATTGTGGTATATTCTTGCTACTAACGATGAGAATTGACAAAATTAGTGCAATATATAGAGTAAAACAATCGAAAATTGCCTAACTATAAGAAAGTGCCGTACTAACTGACAAGCTAGGCGAGAACATTGAAAGGAAATATTTAGGCGAGTGGCTTGGAGCATTCGACCTCGATGTACTTGATGAGATCAGCACGCTCATCAGCTTTCTTAAGTCCAGCGAACACCATTTTGGTTCCTGGGATGTACTTCTTTGGGTTGAGGAGGTACTCGAAGAGGGTCTCGCGGGTCCAGACGACTCCCTGAAAATCTCACTGTCAAATTGAAATAAAAATTAATCTGATTACCTTGCTCTTGTTAGCAGCAGAATAGTCGAATCCAGCAACGGTTCCAGATGTACGCCCGATGACTCCGTAAAGGGTTGGTCCGGTTTTAGTGGCAGTGGAATCCACAACGTGGCATTGCAAGCATCTCTGCTTGTACACCTTCTTTCCCTTTTCGTAATCTCCAGCTGGGATATCGGCCATGTTGAACCCTGAAAAGACAGAAATGAATACGTATCAATACGAAAAAGAGTCTAGCAAGAGAAAAATACGAGTCCGACAACCGCCCGTGATGCAATAGCGAGAAAAGAAACGGGGGTTGTGCCGACTTGCGGGCGGTGACGAGACGCAGAGAAGCGCATGCACGCTAGAGAACATTCGGGCGGCCTCTTTCGGGAGTCTACTTAAAATCAGTTGGAAATATTAACGTCATCGTTATGGACCTATTCACAGTTGTTTGAACTTCTAACCTATCATCATTTACTTGTAGTCGTCATTAATTATCTAGAAACTTTTAATTGAAGATCTTGTAAGGTTTGAGCAATCTAACCGTGTTACCTTTTAATATTGCTCACTACTTCGAACACACCGAAAGAAACGAAGTCCTATTTAAATAGTATTCAAGAAAATACATAACTATAGCTTGAAAATTATCAACTCGCTTTCAAAACGTTTCCCATTAAAATGAAGTAAAACCAAACGCAAATAGCAGACATCGAAATAAGAGATCAAATTGGACCGCTGACCATACGATTGCAACAGAAAAACATATTTGTTTGTAACATTTTATTGTAACAAATAACAAGGTTCCACAATTTATGCGAAGTGGGTGTTTTGACGAGCAGTCGTGAAAACGTTGAGGTTCTTTCTCTTGGTGACACGATGTGGGAGTGGGAAGCGGATCTTGGAATCGTGGAACATCTTGATTCCGGCACGCTTGGTGTCTTCGGCCTTGATGGTTTGGACCTTGAGGATGTGGATGCGATCAGCCTGAGCACGATGACGGGCTCCCATGTCACGGTAGCACTGAGTAACAGCTCCAGCGACAGTGGTATCACGGTACTCACGGTACATGTTGTGGTGTCCAGTACGGGAATCGTACTTAAGCCAGACTCCGTAGTTCTTGACGGTTCCTGGGTTCTTCTCGAACACCTGAAAAAAGAATTTAGCTCTCGTTTTTGTAAAAATTGGCAAACCTGCTTGATTGAGAGAATCTCTCCGTTGGCCTTCTTCACACGACGGAGCATGGAGACGAAGTACCAGAAACGAGACTTGGCGATAACGTGGTTGGTAGCGAAAATTTGCATCTTCCAGATTGGAGTCACTGGCTCCTTCTCGGTTGGGATTTTGCGTCCAACGACGACGTACTCATTAAGAGTCTCTCCAAGAGCCTTGGTTGGCATGTTTTAACCCTGAAATCACGACTGTTCAAACAGAAATTAAAAACAGTGTAAAACAAATGCACGAAGAGCGCCGAGATAAAGAAAGCTACACATAGTATCGTATAATCAATAATCTTCGAAGCTACATCGTGATTATTGAGAAAAACCAAACAACAAAAAAATTTGAGTGACAAAATTTTGAAATATGAACACCAACGAAAAAATTAGGATCGAAAAATACCCAAAAATAAAAGAAACGCACAGAAGTGTATGCTGCAGTGCTAATTTTGTTGCGTGTTCTTTTACCGTAGCCGCAATACACTCGTCGTCGATTTACGAGGTGCAGTAGAGCGAAGTTGTGTGCCGGCATTTTTGCTTGCTTTTTCAGGTCCTGGCTGAAATTTCAGTAATATTGTCGACTTCTTTGTGATACACACAGTAGTTTTCATGTGAGAAAAATTGTTTCAGGCATATATGGTACTAGCTCGTTTTTCGAAACATTTTAACATCATTTCTTCACGAAGTTTGTCAACTGTTAATCAGGAGGTTGGATTGGTCCATGTTGAGAAACAATTTGAAGCAATAGAACCGAAGAAAAGAGACAAAGATGCGTTTATGGCAGCAATAGGTTCGATTGTGAACTGGAATTTGAGTATTTTTTCATTGTCTTCCAGCTACTTTCAAAGAAAAACGAGGCCGAACACACGTCGAGTTCATCAACACAGCATTGAAATACGTCAAAGACTATGGAGTTCATAAGGATCTAGAAACGTACAAAAGCCTTCTAGACGTGTTTCCTAAAGGAAAAATGATTCCGCAAACAGTCTTCCAGAAAGTGTTTCTACACTATCCTCAGCAACAAAATTGCGCTGTAAAGGTTCTGGATGAGATGGAATGGCATGGTATAACTACAGGAAACACTCACAGAAACAAAAATAAGTAAAGTTCAGGCGTACAACCGGATAAAGAAATCCACGATATTGTTGTGAACGCATTTGGAGAATGGAATTTCGCGACGAAAAAAGTAAAACGAATGCTGTATTGGATGCCTAAGCTGAAGCATTCCAATAAATATCTGGATAGACGTAGTGTTGAAGGTTTGTGATTTTTTGATTCGCTGTCGATAATATTGATTTTGACAGGAAGGTCACTGACGCCATCGGAGTTGGCTGGAATCGCATTGAAAATGATGAATCGAGATCCTGCTACTTCAATATCGCTTCTAAAATTTTCCGATTCTGATCCTAAAGATAAATGGTTGGCAACTGCGCAAAGTCCTTCACAGCAAAGACTCTTATCTGAACTATCACGAGGTGAAGAAGTATTTGTGGATTCTGGACTTGTATATGTGCATGATAACAAAGTGCCGTTCATCTCGTTGACTGGGAGTGCCAAATTGAAACCTCTTGATGAATTTAAGAAAGAAGAAATGGACGATGATTATACAAATTGGTTCGAAGATTGGAAAAGGCAGAGAACAGAAGCAAAAAGGTCTTTTTTTTTTTAGTTTTGTGAAGGTATTTTGATGTTTCAGATCTATTCATCAGCAGGATCACGAGACAATTTTCGCGATGGGAGCTATCTTTCAAAATGACAACTCGACTGCATTACGGTGGATTGATCAACTTCAAAAAACGAATCCAATTCTAGGAAATCTGCAAATTAGAGTTCGCTTAGATGGAAAACCTGTACTTTCATAACATTTCATTTTTACAACAAGTTCGAAACAAAGTAATCGGGTTGTTAGATTTAGCATAGGATAGACATGGAAATTAATACATGAATACTGTTGATCATATTATGGATTGAATAAATGAATAATTACTTTTTCTTATTTCCTTTTTTCGGAGCTGTTGATGCGGTGAGGCCTGCAACTTCTCTAAAGGCGACAACGTATTTTTGGGCAACAGGCATCGGAGGGCAAAAACCGGAAGGATAACTATCGTCTTCAAACGCTACTTGGTATGGATCTCGGAAATCGGCTGGGGGTGAATGCACTATTCCTGAAAAGAGCTGATTGTGTGAAATCTTTAATAGTCAGTATTACCTTTGTAGAAGCAAGTCGTTTGTGGATAAAGAGCTAAAACAATCGCATTTTTCGCGAAGAGAGCATGTTTCTCTGATGCTGGATTTGCTTTCCACTTGGGAAGAGGAAGAAGATGGCTTCGGGAGAAGACAGTCAATTTCTTTTTGTCATCATCAACATCTCGACATTCATACCGAGAGTTGGAATGACACGATATGATATCAGCAAGAATCCAATTTCCGTCTTTGTTGAATGCTGCCACCGAATCTCCCTCGTTAAGTTTCGAACCATCTTGTGGGGCGATTGCTCCAACATATTCACCAGGAAACGGGCTGTCATGACTGATCCACAATGGAAGGAGCTCTCCACGAATTTTTATCAACTCCATCAAGTCTCGTCGACTGATATCTCCATCCATTTGTGATCTATAGTCCATTTCAGCAGCACGTCTCACTTCTTCCAGTATTTTACTGCAAATAAGAATAATTATGCAATCCTATCTGTTAGTTGGATAAAAGTAACTAACCGCATTGCTGCTTGTTGTGTTTCGACTGCTTGATGCGTACTTGTAACAGCTGCGAGATGTTTTGCCTGAAAAATTGAATTTGTTTGTATACAAATTTGTATTTCAAGTTCAAGAACTTTGTCCACGAACTTTTGAATTTTGTTTATTTTAACTCACTTTTCCTTTTCCAAGTGGATTTGGCTCATTGTCACGGAATTCTTGAAGACGTTGAAGATTCTCGTTGATAGCATCTTGCCTTTCTTTTACACCAGGCAACTGTAAGCAATGTGGTTCAGAAATTTCAAAATTCAATAATTAAAACTTTTTACCTTTTTCTGTATATCTTCTGCAGTTTTTTTTCTGAGTTCTTCGACTGTTTGCGCATCATTCCTCTTTTTCGGCATATTGATTTTCAAGTGCGTGCGATTGTCGTTTCTTCTGCAATGAAGAAGTGGAGAAGTGAGAGCAGAATACACGCAAAGAAGACAAAGAATGGGTCAGCGACAGAGTGCGTTTAGAAAAGACTCCAAGAAAATTGTTGTTTCGATTGAGGAAGAAGAATTGAAAGCAATGAAATGAGTTTTTAGAAAAAAAACATGCTGTTATGTGCCAGTATATATACCAGTATATATATATATATACCAGTATATACGAGTTAAATATTACAATTTTAAGTTCAATGTACCTGATTATGAAGAAACACACACATTTTATTTTTTATATCACAAAACAGCTTCTATTTTTGGATTTAAATATGTTGAAAAAAGAAGGAAATTGAGATAAGATATTTTCTTGTAAAAGAGATAAACTTGCATTCTTACCGGGATAACGGAGTGTCGTTACCATCGAAGAACAAAATGGGTGCTGGAATGGATATATAGATATGAAACATCAGCTGTAAATCAGACTAGAACGAATGAAAACGTCTTCAAAGTAAACTGTTCGGGCCATCTTTAAAACATAAAAGCGGTGTGTATTCAACTTCTGAACCCAGGGGTGAATAGGGTATCGAGAGGCTGGATCGGGTTAGTAGGATGAGAATAACTTGTGTCGTTGGAAACTACTCATTGTTGAATCAATCATGATACGAGAATTCGTCTATTTGCTGTTTGCTGCTGCCAGCATCGTCATCTCAACTCCATCAGAGAGTAGGGTTTCGATTCCGATTGAACAAAACAATTTGGTTGGATACCAGAGAAAAATAAGCAACGAAGAACAGTTTGTCATATTTTGAATCTCTCAAAAATATTTTTGTCTAATACTATTCCAGTGAATTGAATGCAAAAGACTATTTGAACTCTGGTCAGTGGCGGTGTGGAGGAGGTGGCTTGGAGAGGTTTGTTGCACTTACTTTTGGATGTTGGGATAAACTTGGTATGATAACTCGTGAAGACTAGTAATTCCATAACATCTTCAGCTGAAGTGAACATGTGTTGTTCTGTTCATGATGATTGCTACGCTCTTCAATTGGGAAAAGATTTTTGTGATTTGAAATTCTGTAGCTGTTTAAATGTAAGTTAGGAGCATTGAATTAACACTCAAACGCTAACTAAAATTATGAATGCAGGAAACATTGAAATGGATAGGATACGGTAGTATGTGCTTCGAGAAACAGTGGACTGGGGGCGCATGCTTGACTGTTAAAGTTTCAGGAGGGATTTTCTATAAACCATATAGTGAGTTTTCTGAACATGAATGAAAATTGACTTGAAAGTTAATATTTCAGAGGAGGGATACGTTGATACGAATCTTGTGACTTATGTTCCAGCTCTGAATAAGACTGTCGAAGATAATTACATGAAGTTATATGAGACTTGTAAATTTATGAACGGTGAATAGAATCAAGCATTAAAAAAAAACTATAATTAATTGAAGTGACCTTCTCTAATTGTGCTTACAATCATATGCTCTGTTACATGAGAATACTTCCTGATCGAAATGCTCAAACTTATGAAAACTGTGTGGATAATTTGATTACTTGTTTGGATGAATCAACCTCAATTCTTGCTTCATCCGATGAGCAATGTCTTACTCAAGTGGAAATTACAATGAAGGCAATTGCAGACAGTACGTTGTACGCATCATTTCAAATCTAAGTGTACATTATTTAGATAGTAAAGTTTCTGGAATTCCAACGATTCGAGAAGCGAAATATCCAAAACTAGTAAGTTGAACTGTACTTTATATGTGCATGATTTAATTTAAAAAATTTATTTCATGGTTACACTCGCATCGAGAATTCTGAAAACTATCTGAAAGGACGTCGTGGATTTTTGTAACTGGCCAGCCAGGGAAATCGATTCTACTTGTGATCTGTAATAATAATAATTATGATTATTATTATCTTTGTAATAATAATATTTATTAGAATAAAATGTGAATATATTTTTTGAAAACCTTCCAGTTCTGAATTCCAGAATTCTCCCAAAAGAAATTCCATTTAACCAATAAAACTTAAAATTGGTCTGGTGAAATAATGAACTCAATTTCCGTCATACTTTTATTAGTTTTTTGATAAGAAATGAAACAGTTGAAATGAAAAATGAAGGAGGAAAAAGACGATCTTATGCATCATGTGAACGATGTACCCCCAATTCCAACTATACTTCTTCTCGGATTTCAGGTTATTCTTGTTTTTTTCTAATTTTAATTTTTTTTAAATTTTCAGCAAATGATGATATGTCTTTCAATGTTACTCGTAGTTCCTTTTTTGGTTTCAGATATGGTTTGTCCGGGAGATAAAGAAACTGAGATACGGTATGTAAGATTTCTCGGCATTCTTGATAATCCAAACTGCAAATTTTGTTAATTCTCATTTAGGGTCCAACTGATATCTGCTTCTTTTGTGACATCTGGAATCGCTACCCTACTACAAACTACATTTGGAATGAGGTCTGTTTTTACTTCCAACCGTTGTCTCATACTAATCTCAGATTGGCCATTCTTCATGGTCCATCATTTGCCTATCTTCCAGTTCTAAACACATTTCAAACAATGTATCCATGTAATGAACATACAGATACAAGTTTATGGCAACAGAAAATACAAATGGTCTCTTTGATATTCTCGTAACTGTTCACACTTTTTAGTCATTCAGATATCAGGAAGTTGTCTCATCGCTGTTCTTGTCATGCCTCTTTTTGGATTTACAGGCATCATTGGTTTCCTTTCAAAATTCATTGGTCCAATTACAATTGTTCCTATAATTAGTCTTCTCACAATAAGTGCAGTTCCAGATGTTGAACAGAAAATGTCATTGCATTGGATGTCATCTGTGTGAGCTTGAACTATATTCTTTCTAATGTTTATCGTCCAATTTTGCAGAGAATTTTTGATACTCGTAGTATTCATTGTACTTTTGGAACACTGGGAAATGCCTCTTCCAGCTTTTTCATTTAGTGAAAAACGATTCCATGTCATAAGGAAAAAAGTTTTGAGTCAATTTCCTGTAAGTCATTCACAATCAGAGGCAATATTTCCTAGTTCCACAACAAATTTGCAGTATATAATCGGAATTGGCATCGGATGGTTCATTTGTTTCATTCTGACAGTTACCAACGCAATACCAATCAATAGTTCAGCACGAACTGATCAGAATTCAAGTATTGAAACATTGAGAAGTACTCCGTGGTTTCATTTTCCAATTCCCGGACAATACGGAACACCAACTATAAATGTGTCGCTTCTTTGTGGATTCATTGCTTCCAGTTTTGTTGCAATGATTGAGAGTATTGGAGATTACAGTAAGTTTAATTGAATCTTGAACATTTTATTTCAATTCACCATTTCAGATCTTTGTGCTCAACTGTCAAAACAAGGGAGGATTCCAGAGTCTAATCTAAACCGAGGATTCGTTGTCGAAGGAATCGGATGTATGCTTTCTTCTTCATTTGGAATCGGGACTGGAATCACAACATATGCTGAAAATATTGCTATAATGTCTGTAACAAAAGTAGCAAGTCGGATAACAATGCAAGTTGCTGGTGTTTTCCTTTTGGTCGCTGGAATATTTTCAAAGTTTTCTGCGGTTTTGGCCATGATCCCAGAGCCAGTTGTCGGAGGTGTTTTGGCAATTGGAATATGTATGGTTAATGGAGTTATGCTCAGAAATCTTTTGGTTCGTTCTTATCAAGGAGATCATCAATAAACTGTTTATTTCCAGACAGTAGATCTTCGTCTTTCCCGAAACTTGACAATAATGGGCATATCTATAATAATGGGATTGACAGTCGCCCTCCATTTTGAGAACAATCCATTAAAGAGTGGTAATCAAACAGTTGATAATGTGTTCGGAACACTTCTAACTATCCGAATGTTAATCGGAGGTATTATTGCATTCACATTGGATAATATCACTCCAGGTATAAATTTAATCTCTTCCTGCCTATCTGTATAATATTTCCGTAGGCGCAACAAGAGAACAGAGAGGATTCAGAAGATTTGATGAGAGTGGAGACGATGACACATTAGTAGAGAATAATGGATATGCATTACCTTCTTTCATGAATAGGTAGTGTACTATTTAAATCAATTCAATATTTTCTTTTTCTTTTCAGATTTTTCCTGAAATATCGCTGGCTGACATACATTCCATTGGTTCCTTCAAGAGATGAGATCATGGATATTGAAGAGAAAAGAATGGAAATCAAATACAAGCTTTAATTACATTTATTATTTTAATTACAAACGTGTTGACTGAAAATGAAAGACAAAAATCAATGAAGAAAGACAATAAAGAAAAGAAATAGAAATCAAGTCAGAAAGCATTCAATGGGAAATAAAACGTATAAAAAGCTCAGAAATGTACATTATAATACTGAAACATAAATCTTCCTATGAGATGAAAAAGTGAATATTTGATGAAGAATTTGGATAGAATGAGAATATTTTTAAAATTGTTGAATTTAGAAATTGATTGTCATTGGAGAGATACTGGGACCTATGATGGCAATATTATTATACATGTGAATATTATGACATGATAACAATGGAAGACAATTTAGTTATGAGAAACCTGACTAGGGATGAAATGATGTAAATATATCCAGATACCGAATTTTTCAGAAAACAAATTTCAAGCATAGAGGGGGGGAGGGGGCTCTAATAAATGAGTGCTTCTAGTTTAAAACGGTAACTCATTATTGAGCAACTACCTTCTGACTCAGCTTTTTTTCCATTGCATCCAAAACATTCCTCTTGAATTCAGCATACCCAATATGATATCGGAGAGCTTGGTACTTTTCCAACTGGAAAATGTTTATAGGAAGTTAGGTAATTGGATTAAAAACTAACCGATTTCTCCGAACACTTCGAAAATGTCTCATAAATATTTGAGCACCGACATCCAGCTTTATTACATAAACATTTGTTTCCTAACGTTTCTTGAATGTATCCCGGACCGTAGTCGAATGTCAACTGTAATCACGGATTGATTTAGTTTCTTTTGCACCCAAAACTTACTTCATTTCCAGGGAATATAACTTCGTGAGTCACGAGAAGCAGACGACAATGCGCAGGCGAGAATCCTTTTTGGAAAACTCGAACCATTGACATGTTGGGTTCACAACTATGGCAGCACGTCCGGGCAATGTTCCCGATGTGTTTCGGATTGACGAACCAACGTTCGTCTTTCTCAAATTGTTTCTTGATCTCAGCAACAAATTTGGTATTTTTTCCTAATACTTTTGAAATCATGGTTGGGAATGAATCGTCTTCAGAGAAGATGGCATATGAGTAGTCATGTTCTGACTTTTTCACATCTCCATGATTCAATTCTCCTGTGAATTCAACGACTGGTGTTCCACATGGGATGAAGGTATTGGCCCTCAATCCAAATCCCATCTGCTCATCTTTTCGGTACAATTCCAACGGATGAACGTCTTTTTCTATGAGCAAAGTGACATTGTTCGTGCACTTTCCAGCACATTCACACTCATCGGAGCAGGCGAATCCAATTGTATCAAAGAATGAATTGCCTCCTCGAAGAAGAACTGGATTGAATGTCGACTGAAATTTATAGCTTATGATTGAGTTGCCTCTAGAAGGATAGAGAACTCACGAAGTTTGTTTTTTCATTAACGACGACATCGTCGACTTGCTGGAATTGTCTGAGTTTCATGTTGGTGATGTAGCAAGGGCAATTTGGGTTTTGCCAGCATCTTTTGATGGCTCCACCGGTGCAGCAATCACATTTGATCTATAACAGATACATTAAATCGAAAAAGTTAGAAACCGATCGAAACTCACAATTTTCTTCTCTGCTTCCTTTTTTATTGCAGCCAATTCAGGGCACTTCTTCTCATTCACCACATTTCTATTAGTATATTTATAAAGAAGGGTGTGAGGAATTTTGATATTATCAGGTTCCTCTTTCGGGATATCCGAGAATATCAGTGCACTGGTATCCCAGTTTTTCGACTTTTCAACGATGAACTGAAGACGATTTCGTGGAGGATTGTAGGCACCGTTTCTGATAAATTTCATCAGCTTTCTGAAATATGAATAGTTTGAATAAAACTCTCAAAATATTAAGACTCACTCAGTGAACTGTATTTCTTGGTCTCCATTGGCAACCTGCTTCCCATCTTTTTCATTGAAATGCCTCCAGAGAGTCTTCGCATTAGTTTTCATCACCGTTTTATCAATTCTGCATTTGAATCTTCTCTGGTAGTATCCACACAACTCTGGATCATTTTCGATTGTATTCCTCAGCTGTTGCTCATAATAAATCTGTTTTTCCACTTCATTCCAAAAAACTTTCTTTACACTTTTTCGAAGTGAGTCTGCTTTCGGAAGACATCCAATTTCACTATCTTCAGTCAGTCTTCTCTGGAATCCTTTTCCAATTTTCTTCTTCGTTTCTCCTTTCACGTCTTCAATATTCAAACTAACATCCCATTTCTGGGAGTACGTACTCTCAATGGTACTATTCGAATCTCTATCTTCCGACATTCTTCTGTTCTCGTCATTCCTTCTCCTAACTTTCAATACTCCTCCAATCGTTACATTCTTCACTCTCATCGTAAATTGACTTGTGTGTCGAAGGTGACTTGCAAGTTTATAAGTCTCTTGCAAAGTCAAATTCTTAACATCTTTACTCAATAGTACATCAATTTCCTTCTGCTCTTTTGTTCTAGGCTTCAAATTCTTTGGTTTCTTTAACGATCGACCTGAAAATGAAAACATTCGATTCCAAGTTACCAGCAAAAAGTTCACCAAAATGGTAAACTTTGAACTTGAAAACTCGTAAGAAAACTTACTTGAATTGGATGATAGATGCACGCATGATCGTTTCCCTCTGTTTCTTCTTCTGAGACTCACCAACCCAATTCCTTTCATTTTCTCTCTAAATCCTGAAATAAAAATTAGTTTTAAAAGCAGTTGAAAAAAAACTCACTACTTTCTAAATCTACAAACAGCTAAAACTAAATCGATATTTTCGGTTTAAGCTGAATTGCAGACGAGTCGAGATGTTGGAGATGAGCAGAGATTAACTTCTGAAAATCAATATTTTTGTTGATATCAACGTGTTTAAAGTTTCTGAAAACAGATTCACGTGTTTTTTCTATATTTTAAATCTTCTTGAATCGTATAGTCAGTGGGAAAATGTAGTTAAAGCAGAAGAATCAAACTCACTGAGTGCTATACTACTACAACGAAAGTAAGATTTAGTGTGCTCGAGCAATGTGGTGTGGCTGAAATTGGCTGCAGGGAGAAGAGAGGAAATGAGAAGCTTCGATGTATTTCTGAAAATCTTTTATAAAAGGAAATCTAGAGATTGAGTGTCTGAAAAGTTTAAAAGAAAAGAAACAATAGGGCTTCTGGAAAATATCAAAGTTAGAAAACAGCTGAAAAAACAGAAGAAAGTTAGGACTTGTACTTGGCATGATCTTAAAATGACAATTCTAAACAAATAATTAAAAACAAATTTAAAAAAACTGTAAGTAAGCATAAGTCCAGCCACTTTCTCCTTTCCAAAATTGCACTCAAATTGTGAAGGAAGTTTGAATGATTTTAAGGTGATTCATTATAACAAGGTTCTCACAAATTAGATCACTCATATTTCATATGATATATGGCTCTTTTTCTAGCATCGAGAACTGAACACCTCAATTATATAAATTTTGTGGATGATTACTTCGAAGTATTCAGCCATATCATGTTGCTGATTCAAAATTTGGATAATCGAAAGTATCTGGCGTCAAAATTAAAGAAGGTTTCGATGAAAAATAGTCAAGAATCTCGTAAGCTGAGATTGAGAAAGTAGAAAGGAGAAATCTCTCCAAGGTATGCTTGTTACACTTTCCGCAAAATTTTCATTTCATAAAATGTTTGATCGTAATCAGTTTGTTAGAATAAGAGTTTTAACTTAAATTCACAAGTTTTTAATTCAGATTGTAAGTGGAGAAGACACAAAAAGTGCTTGAAGAGCGACGGCTCCAACCTAATTGAAACCGAAAATGAATTAATTTGACTAAATGGAATTAGTTTGGGGACGTAGAAAACAATTCTATATTTGGAGCTAGAGGTCTAGAATGTACTATTCAGACGAGAAATTGTCAATCCGTGTACTTTGATTCTACTCTAATTTTACACTATTTCAAGAAAGATGAAGGTGGACGAAGGAGGAAACATTAAAGTTGTTCACTGAGATGTTATTACATTGAGACATGTCAATGTTTCCATATGATATCTTTTGATTTGATGTTCTAACAGTGAAATAAGTGAAAACTAGTGAATCTAATGAGGTCAAAGAAGAAAGTCTAAAATTCACACTGTTCATTGAGATGTTCATTTGGAAGTATGAAACTGAAAATGAATAGAATTTCAGGACCCCAACTCCAGAGTATTACTGAATGAGTTATTCATGCTAAAAAGGGAAGAAGAGGAAGGAGGAGAAGGCGTTGGCATAATGATGTGGATTGAGTTGAAAGGAAATCGATGAGGAGAAGACGTGGAGCAAGGGAGAAGAAGGAAGAATAAGGCTTCGATGTTTCAGACAGAAACGAAGAAAGCAAAAAAAAGTATTGAAAGAGAATGAGAAAGTTCTAAACGGAAATGTTGATAAGATATCAGAAAATGTTTGATTGTATTACAACATTGTAAGGAATCGAAGAACCTGAAAAGAAGATGTGATCCAGTTTGAATTTCTGACATAACCTTTCAGACTAATATCAAAATTTATTCATCTGGATGAATGGATGATACTTATAGTACAGCAGCGTTCTCAAAGTGACCTCAAACATAGAAGAGATGAGAGATTTAGAGAAGCTAGACGTTTCCGAATGTGTACGAAGAGTCTTCGCACGTAAGATATTCGGAGAAGTGACCGAGAGGAAAGAAGAAGGAGACAGCTGGCTGTCTCATCTGTGTCTCTTCAATCTAAGTTATCTATTCGGAACAAAGGACCTCCCTGGTTCTCCTCCTCACTTTCTTATAATTACATTGGAAATAGTCGAATGATTCTAATCCAAACGTTGAAAAATGTGCATCAACCATTAATTAATGCGGAGTGGTAATTTTCCTCAATGAGAAAACAATACGTTGGAACAACTGACATACAATTGAATCTATCGGAATAAACAGTTGATTTGGATGCTGGATTCCAATTCTCAGACAGAAATTCCAGAAAAATATGGAGAAATAATTCAAAGTGTACAGTTGAAAATTGATAAAAGAAGGCCAAGCACTGGTCAATGTTTGAGTTGGTAAATTGTGCTTATTTGATATTCTGTGAGTCAGTTGAAGCGTGATAAGAGAACAGAAGAATGTAATACAAAAGAGAAAAGAGAGAGAGAGAGGAAGAGAAATAGAAAATACGGAGGCAGAGGACCATAAAACTCAAATGGGGAGAGGAATAGAGGGCAAATCAATGAAGAGAGGTCCGTAGAGAAGTCGTTAGAGGGATGACGACGTGGGCTGATGGATTGCTCTCAAATAGAGTAGACACAGCTAAGTGACATTCGAGATGATGTCTTTGCAGTGTTCCTGGGTCAGTAATGACGTGGCAACATCGCTAATCTCTCGCTCTATTCTCTATTCACCGTACTCGGGTAGTTGTGTCTCCGTCTATGTTTGTGCGGCGGACGGTGAACGAGGTGGACCGTTTTCGAGGACACTTGAACAAATAAATCTGTTAGTTTCTGACCATCAGTAGGAGTAGAATCAGAACGCGGACTTTGGAAAGTAGGTATGCAGTCGTTAATCTTCGAATGATACTGTATAACTCGAGTTTTTTTTCAGTTAGAAGGAATGTAAAGTTGCCAAAGTTAGTAACAGTTGAGGTAAAGAAAAGAATGAGTAATACGTTTGTATCGAGGCTACCAATACGGACAACGCCCTTTGTTATAACATATTCTACGAGAGAAAGAATACGAGAGACAGAGAGGAAAGAGCAATTCTGAGTGTTCAAGAGGAGAGAAACGGAATCAAGAGACAACAAAATAACACAAAAAAGTTGTATATATGGTAATTTCCTCAAGGATCATTTTTGTTAATGTTCTGAATCTGAACGTTTTCAAAACAAAGTTCAAAATGAGTCAGGCCATAGTGGTGAGCAATTGAAGAGGTCATCGAAAGAAATAGTTGAGTAACCAGGTTCAGGTTTCTAGAATAAAGTTTAAATATATGATCTCCCCACCTAACTGGAAACGAAGAACATTGTTTAGCAGTCCATATTTCCGTGACCCGATACCCTAAAATTAGTGTGAATATTCAGAGACATAGACATGAAACATCCCTGTTGACATGTTCGGACACATTTTTAATTTGAGTGTCCACGGCCCAGTGTAATCGTTCTTCTTTTGGTACCATGTTTCTTTAACTTCTCGGAACACACGACCCATTGTTATTATGATAACGGAAAAGAAGAAAAGAAGAAAAAACTTACAGCCATATCTAATCTCATACTGCAACGGAACAACAATCAACAAGAATTCTTTGAAAACTGAAAAACAACAAGCAATATTACGATAGAGGCCTGGAACAACATATATAGTTATTGTGCTGAGAAGTTAATCTTTATCAAAGGAAACCATTTTGTCTAAATCTCTGAAACTCCGTACATCATTTCGTCTTTTTTACAACAAACCAATCAACAAAACATTGTAAACGAAGGATTCTGGAATGGGAGTTAGTATTCGGTTTTCAAAATAAACAACTCACAGAAATGGCAAATCATCTGATTGAGCATAAAGGTAAAGTAGTAAAGTTTAGTTTTTCTAAAAGTGTCTGCGTACTGTTTCCAGACTTTCAATATTTTCACAGAAATTCACCAACCAAATGGTAGCTGAATTTAATATTTCTAATTAAAAGTTTACAACCGTGAACTGTAATTTCTTACACTTTGAATGCTTCTTCTGGTTTTTAGATGCACACATGAACTTTTCTCAATTTTCTCTCTAGCTCCTTTCTATATCCCACACGCTTCAGCTTGATTTCATCGCAGTGATTATTGAAAGTCCTGTATTATCAAGACATGCATGTGAATTGTTCAAACACCTCGTAATCAAGTTTTGCATTTTCTTGAACTCCTGCAACTGTAGATGTTTTGCGGATGGAATCTGGATTTTTCAGTTGTCTGATCATGATAAAAACAAACAAGGACAACGCGAATCTTTCTCTCAAGAGGCTCAACTTTCCATTCAAATTTCAGGAACAGATTTCTTTTTGGATGTCTCGCAAATAATAGAAACCAAGCTGCAAAACTTTAAATTGTTCATTGAAATGCAGCGATTGAAATACAAAAAACTAGATTGGAAACGATCCATGACCAGTTTCCGAAGTAGCGACTGGTCTCTTGTTGAGGTTCTTGATAACCATTCCCAATATGATTCGTCTATACGGAGTAAAGAAGAAAAAAGAAGTGAATGGAGAGAAAAATGGAATCAAAACTAATCCAGACATTATGAAATTCTCGAAGAATGGAGATGCATATATTCCGGATTGTTCTAGTACATACATGATGACGTTGATAGAGTATAGAGTTGGTAGAAGTGCCTGATATGTTAGTGCCTGTAAGAACAATCATGATTTTGAGAATACTCTAGATGTTATTACCATTAGAAGCTGAGAATGAAGACTTTTCGTATTCAGTGAAATGTTGATTCCACGGTATAAGAGCCGGTTAATTATTTTGTTTCTTAAAAATAGAATGGTGGAAAATATGGGAACAGTCATAACAGTCATTTGAAGGATTTTATAGAGAGCATAAACACTTCGGATATCTGAAACTCCGCTAACTGTTAGTCCAGTGAAATTGTATTGTGGATGATATGGTTGGAGAAGTTGAATGATTTCAGAAGGATCCGATTCTGCAAACTGGTAGAGAATCTGAAAACAACAAGGTTTATACGAAGTAGGTCATGCCAGAAAGTTTGAATCCAATTCATGTTTGATCAGTTTTCTTCTTTACTCAATTTGTTTTTGCGTAGTTTTTTCATCTATTTCGTCTATACTAAACTTGTTATCCAAGTCGTTCTGATTTGTGTTTCTGCTGAACTGATTGGAGTCTTACCAATTGTAAAAGTGATGGAAGATATGTGATGAAAAGAACAATAAGAACAGTTTTTCGTCGTGGCTCCGGTTTTCGAAGAATATAATATCGATATGCAAATGACAAAACAAGTGAGTAATTAGAGTGAACAATGAAGTGAGCCATTATATTGTGACTGGAAAGATGTTTATTAAACGACAGGTACTGTGCATTCAGTGTATCATCCGGGTTTATTAAATTTAGAATTGTGAACTTCTAAAGAAAACCCGAAGAACGCATTATTACTTTTTCTTGTAACTCTATCAGATTAAGCTTTGTTAGTTATAATTAGAGGAAACTTTAATTCGTAAATAGTTGAAATCATTCAAATTCTCTTTTTAAAATTAATTTTTGAGACGTTTTTAAAGCATCTAGAACTTTGTTCTTTTCGGTTGGAAACCAGCCTCAAAACTGACTAACGTCGTTCTTTATCTACCTCAAAAAACAGAATCGATATCCAAAAAGTTTACACCATCCATTTGAAATGTATCCTATTGTAAACCCAGATGGAATCATTCTTTGCTGAACAAAAAAGTTCAAAAATGCAGAACAACAATCAGTAAATGCGAGGTTGATTATAAGTGTCGTATATACTCTGACCATTTTTGGAGTACGATAAAGAGCCAAATAAATGAGAAGAGCATTGAAAATGATAGCCAAAACATCAATTATACCAATAATAATCCAGTATAATGTGTCGGCCCACATAACTGAATGTATGAATTCTTTTGATATAAATGGGATTTCACGAGAGAGAGACGGAGAAAAGTTGATTAAATCGAGTTGAGTTGAGTGACGGAAGATGACAAAAAGTAAAGTGAAATGGTGATAGAAAAGGATATGTTATAGCTCGAAAATGAAGAAAAAGGACAGGAATCAGCTCACAATTTTCTTGTTAATTATTAGTTGATATCATCCTGTCTGAGAACTAAAAATGAATCAGAAGTCAGAAATCTACCTTTTCTTTTGAATCCCACTGATATTCTATTTAGTTTCGAGATCGAATCCACCTGCCACTAACACTAAATTTTGTTGCATAATAAGTTTCCCAGAATAAGACTCATATTTATTCTTTTTTCAAGACAAAAATCACTAATTCAGAGAGAGAAATAATACACATTTTCAGATTTGAGAACATAAAAAACCAACAAAAGAAGAAGTGAAAAAGAAATGTGAGTATCAAAGTAAAATACACATATTTGATTTTTGTGGTGGGGGAGCATTTGATTGAGTTAAAGTTGTTGTTCGATCCTGAAAATATTATTAATTTATGACTAATGATCATAAATTGAAATATTATATTTCGTCATTTCTGAGAATTTAATTTTCTTGGAATAGTACTTTTTCGTTTTTTGGACACCTGCAGAGGTTCAGAATCTAAAAAGTCAAGGGGAATTCTGTTTCTTCGATAAGCTCTGTCAGACAGAGCAATTGCTGCTCATCTTTGCCAACGTACTTTTTCTATTAAAGACGTCCTACTTTTGCTTCTTTCAAGCATATCAAAAGTGGGTTTTGGAGCATTTGCCCTCGGAGCAGGGTGACTACTCCCTCCGTTGTTCGATGAAGATGTTGGATCCTTTTTGATTTCTCCTGATCCAGATGAAGCGACTGGTTCATTCGATGCACTTGAGACTGATTGAGCTCTTGCACTCCTTCTTCTTGTTGCTTCAACTCCTACGGCTGGAGTGTTATGAAGACAAAGAATCGGAAGTTGAGCACAGTTTTCGAGTAGAAGTAACATTCGATGAGATTCATACGAGTTTATGAGTTTCTTGATTGGTCGATGTGCATTGAAAGTTGAAAGAAGCTTTCCTTCCGTTGTGGACCATGTCTCAACCCAACCATCCTCCGTTGCTGGAAATGTTTTAATTGCTGATTATAATGAGAGAGATGAAAACGTACTTGAGAATACAACAGTTGAGTCTCCAGTCATTGAAAGAGATGTAATTGCAGCAGTTGTATTGACTGTACATATCATATCTCCACTTTGAACATTCCATACGATTATCTTCTGATCTCTGGCTCCAGAAACCACTACCTTCTCATCATATGATATACAACAACAAGTGACCACATTGTCATGTCCAACTAGAACTTGAGTTAGGAATCCCCTGTCAATTTGCCATATTTTTAATGATTGGTCACGAGATCCAGTAGCAATGAAATTTCCTCCTTTTGGTGATGTGGCAAAACAAGTTATTTCATCACCATGTGATAGTTTTGCACGAGTTACCGGAGGTCCTTCGTCAGGGAACGCCCAGATTTTCATTCTGAAAATCGGCTGGGTTAATCTGGAAACTATCAAAAAAACGAACTCTTTGTTGCTCAGCGAGCAGTGCCCAATCATAATTCTTCCAGTCGGTGGCACAAAAATGGGTGGTTTGACACCAGTGGCAACCATTTCAGGAGTATCATCATCACCGAATAACTCCCAAATCACCATTTTCCCTTGAATGTCACAAGAGATCATCTTATTCTGAACCAACGACATGATCGATAGGACTTCACTGCTGTGCATCTGAAAAGTTGAGTTCCTTGTGAAAGTCTAAAATAGATGAAAAAACTCACAAAAAGTTCTCGGACAATTCCTCCATTTTGTGCATCTAGAATCAGAATACATCCAGCTTGATTTCCAGAAATACAATAATTACTATCAATTGAATACCGAATACAAGTGATTGGATCTCCTTTGTTTTGAACTGTTGTGTACACACATTGACATACTTCCAGATCCCAAAGTGCAACAATTCCGTTATTTGTTCCACACGCAGCATATTTATCGTCATTGGAAAGAGCAACCGCGGTAAGGAATCCTTCTTTATCAGCATGAACATCATGAGCATCGTGGTTTCGTTTTGTTACGTTCCAAATAGTTACTTTCGGTCCACATGGAGAGATAAGGAAGTTGTTATCTGATGAGATCTGAAAAAGGAAATGTAGCCATGCCACGAAACTGATTGATACCTTCAAACTACATATCGGATACGGTTGAGCTATATCCAACACATCAATCATTTGTCCATTGTGAATGTCATAACAGAATATTTTCGACTTTGTGGCAGCAAACAGTTGACAATCATCTTGTGCACAAACCAATGAATTCACTTTTCCCTCGTGTCCCATCAGTTCATGCAGTTCTTGTCCTCCAACAGTACTGAATACTTTCAATGTTTCATCTTCACATGCGACTACGACGAAAGCGTCGTTCCTGAAATATTTGTTCAGTTTTAAACTATTTTTGCCCCCGGAAGAAGCAACTCTTCCGAAAACTCACGATGTAATAGCCAATGTACTGACTGGAGCCATCAATCCACCCATTCTTGATATACATTTTCCGTTCGTAACATCCCACATTTGAACTACGAAATCTCCAGATCCCGTAATCAAGAACTGATTATTCGAAGTGAGTTGAAGAGAAACTACAGATCCAGTATGATCATTGAATGATCTGATCACATCTCCTGTTTCTACTTTTATCATTTTGGCTGATGAATCTGCTGAAGCTGTTATCATGTATTCATCGTCACTTGTGAGAATTGCACAGGTCACTTTGGCAGTATGATGAGTTAATGACATTGTAGGAACATACTGAAAACAAAAATTATAGAAGAAATCTTAGATTAATAGAAACTACCTGCGAGAACACCCATACTTTGACAGTCTTGTCAGCTGACGTACTAATGAAGAATGAGCTATCGTTACTCGAACAAAGACATGTAACTGCTGCAGTATGGCCTTTGAATGTTCCAACAAGTTGCTCTGATGCTATATGATACGCATAGATGACTCCTGGATCAGATTGATTTCCAGATATCAGAATGTATTGGTGATTTGCAAATAGTGTCAAAACAGTGTTCCCCGGTTTCCAATCTTTCAGAGTAAAACTACGACAGACTTTCGTTGCAGGAGGAGAAATCCAACAAGTCAGAGGGACCAAAAGGGGCTGTCGATTGTATAAATCAACCCAAGACATTGCCTGATCCACGAGACTATTCAGAAAATGACTGTTATCTGTTCTTGTGAACCTCAATCGTCCTATTACTTCTGCTGCCAATTGTTCACTATCTCTTGCCATTGTGACGAGAGCAGGGACCAGTACTTGTTCGGACAATACTGAAATGGTTTGAAAATTAATGCATTTCTAGTAGAATAATGTAGACAAACCTTGTAGATCATGATGGAGAATCTGAGTTGCACACTCTTCATACAAAGATAATAAATGTGAAATTCCATAATAACGAGTCACGAAATCGACATATTCAAAATGACACAAAGAGAGTTCTTTCAGTCGATCGAGATTACCCGAATGAAGACAATGATACCAAAGAAGCCGTAATCTTCGGAAGTTTGGAGTTCCGTTATCCCGTTTTATACCCTGAGCGAATGTCTGAGAAAAAGAGAATTTAGTGAATTAGGAGACAATTGAAACTGACCTGATATGCAATTTCATGACGTGGAGATTGTTCATTATCTACGAGTAAATCAGCAAAGAGATCTGATAAGTGAAGGTGTGTTGATCGAACTTCAATGCTGTTTATCAGATATCGATTCTTGAAAAATAAACTCAAGATAGCATGTGATGGAGCAATAATCACTCGGTCATCAATGACAAGTTTTCGGAGAAGTGGTCCGAGAGCTTCAATGATGTTGTCAAGTGTTAAAAGAGAGAATACAATTGGCATATTCATTTCTTCTAATGATTCTCTGTCTGCTGAAATTGCATCATGAACCTCCAAACGAGTAAGCCCATGAGATGATACAGCAATGTACTTGACTACATTTCCAACAGCTTCCTTTCCAAATTCCTTCTCAATTCTTGCTAATCTTCCTTCAATTCCTCCTTTCATTGAACTATTTCCATTCAAAAGTATCTCATGAGCAACACTTTTCGCTATCAGAATTCCTTCTTTTGATGCTAACAGAGGGCGGATTGCAGATACTTGTTCACTTGTCAACTTCTTATCCACTTTTTCAGCCATCTTCTGAACCATTCCGACCACTTCATTTTCAGATATCACATCCACATTCACTGTTTGAGTTACTGCAAAAACTGCATTTACAGGAGACACATTCGATGACGTCATGAACAGCGAAAGATTGTCAGGAGCCTGAAAATATTGAGTTAAAATCACCTTTCATTTGTTTCCATGAACTTACAGTTTCAGTTCTTCGCCCAATTTGACTCAAAAGATGTCCGAATTTGAGTAAATGAACATCATCAATAAATATACAAACTGGCTTGTCGGCTGCTTGAACAACTGTTTCCAGACACTTCAGAATCTCGCCCAATTTGAAATGTTCCAATACTTCTTTTGCATTAATATCGGCTACCGAACAGATATTCAAACATATTGTTCTCCATGCTTCATGGGCGAAATTAGATGAATAAGTCAAGTTTGTGAAACTGGAAGTGAATGTGTAATTGATTAAAACAAGAATCAACTCACAATATTATTTTGTATGCATCTTTACTTGAAATCTTATTATAAAGTCTGCATAATGCTTGTGTTTTCCCACAGAGATCCGTTCCTTGAATCAGAAAAACTCCACGATTCACTTTCACTCCTGCCAGTTCATCCAATCTTTTATCGTAGTCTCTTTTCAAATTTCCGATTGAGAGTTGTTGTTCCAGGTATTCTAAAGCGAGAAAATATCGTGAGAACGTAAGTGAAAGGACGAACCAATATGAGGTTTCATGTCATTTGCAGCCAATTCAATCGGAGATGTCGGTGGTTCCGGTTTTATTTTAGGATCAAGATCAGTGAGATGGTTCTTGAGTTTCTCATTGAACTGAAACTTTCTATACATAATTGAATGAGAAATGCTGAGTTTAAGATCACCTGTCTCGCTATTTTCTCTCTATATTTGTCGCCATCTCTCGAATTGAAAAAGTAATTTATATCAATACTTTCAGGCCTCAATACGTGCGTCATCACTCTATCATTCATTTTCAAAGTGATTTCGTTCTGAATTTAGATTCGATTTCAATTCACCTGTCATATCAAACCTTAAGATCCTCTATTTTCCGGCTCTTTTGTTCGTCAATCTCAAGAAAAGCGTTTGGAGAATTGGGATCCGCAACGAGTTGATCGAATTTTCGAAGCAGAAAAAGGCATCGACACGGTTGAACTTGTAGTACCGAACGGACAAATGATTCGAGTGGTGAAGAGAAAAAACGATTCTGTCGCTGTTCGTGGACTTGATTTATTGCTCCTTCTTCGTGAGCCTAAACTTTTGAAATTAAGATTTTGTCACGAGAACGAGAAAAAGTTTTTTTGTGGAAAAATTCAGAAAGTTCGATGTTCCGTTTTACTATGGAAGTGGTTTGGAAACAAGGAATTCAGTAGTGAGTTCCATTTCTCATCACAAGATGTATCACTAAACAAACTAGAACGATAAATTTCACATGATAAACAAAAAAATGATCGAAACTTTTCACACAATGGGATAATCCATGTGTTCCTGAGAGAAAATAAGAGAAAAAACTCACAGCTTTGGCTCCTGCCTGCAACGCCTTTATGATTTCAGCCAGTTGTTTCTTATCTTTGATGGCTGATGGAACAAGACGATATTCCTCGATGGAAGTGTTTCGATTTATTGTGTAAGCCTTTTCAAAGACACGAACATCTGAAAAGAATTCAATTGAAAAAAAGAGTTTATTTTTTAAATTTAAAATGTAGGTTTCAATTCAGATTCAAGATTAGATCTTTCTCTATTTTTATGATCTATTGTGTGTTTGATTGTCTTTTTATCTGGATTTCCTATTTCCATTGGTTCGAGCATAAAGGAGACTCAATAATAGTTCTGGTTGTCAAGTGAAAACAGTGAAACTAACAAGAAATTTCATCACAATTATAGCAGAACAGGTGAAAATGCAAAATCCAATAAGTGCTGTCAAATTTTCATTTAATGGTCAAAAATAGAGAAAAAGAGAGAGAGAGAGTCAACCAAACATCTCAAAAAATTGTGAAGTGCCTTCTTTTGCCTGCGCGGACCCGTTTAACTGGATTTCGTTTTTTCTCTCTCTCTCCCTTTTTTACATTTTTCTCTTCTCTTTTTGGCCAACCTTGATAACTAAAAAGTAGTTGGAGGAGACGAAGAAAAACTGCCGAAAAACGGAAATCGAATGTCACAAAAAAGATTTTTCGACCGAAACAGAAAGGCAAGATTCGAGTTCTTCTTCTTTTTCAGCCAGACAATATTTGTGTCGGTTGAGAAAAAAGAAATACAAAAAATGAAGGGAAAGAGTTGTTGAAATATGTGACTAATTCGGTAGTTGAAAACTTATAATTTGAGAAGTGGAATAGGAAAAAGAGATCGAAAAGACGTAAACACGTGCGACCTTTTGACTGAAAATGAGTATAAATTAGGAGCAAATGTACTTGAAATAGTTTGAAAGGTTTTTTGAGAAGAAAAGGAAAGAAGAATTGAAGAAATTGAAGTCGTTGAGAAGAATGATGAAAAAGAGCTCTAACAGAGGATGACGAAGAAGAAGAAAAGATGGAAAAGTGGAATAGGACTTCTCGATACGGACGAATTAGCATGCGACGGGGGACCCTTTCCTCCCCTGAACTCACTTCCATTCTCTTCAAATATCGACGACCGAATGGATTCGTACTCTTCTTTTCGTAATGATGTTGGTACTGACACGTTTCCATAACGGTTGCCAAGCAGGATCTGCAAAGAAAATTTATGAGTCGAGAGAAGCTCGTGACTCCATTCCACATTTTCTAATTCAGCCGTTCTTCCCTGGAAACTAAACAATAAAAAGCTCCACACTTTTAAAGACTAATTCCCATTTCAAATGTTGCTTTCACGAAAAGCTGTAGCAAATAAAATGTACAGTATACTAATGCATGACACTGTCTAATTTGAATTGAATGCATGTATCTAACTGAACTAACCACCATCCAACTCCGAGGATTCTCCTTCCACAGTTTTAATGTATGCTCTGCCGTGCTGTTGCTTAATTCTCCATTTTCCAGAGGAACATCGCAGAATTCAAGATCGAAATTCGATTGGAATGCAAGATTTTGAAAATCTGGTAATACATCTTGCCAGAGTGTTCGTCTCTCAATATTAAACTCTAAAACATTAGTTTTTAGGTTGATTCATGATCCTCTTTCGCCCACCTTCTGCATCATTTCCGACCACAAAAATCGTCAAAACATGTGGTAGACACTTCTCGGTTTTATTGTTGTTATCCGTACTCATTTGAGATTCTTTTCCTCCTCGGAACATATTCTCATCACCTGAAATTATACTCTCCTTATCGTCACGACTCATCATTATTTTCTGCCCGCAACATGTTTTGAGTTGAGAAATGAGATAAAGAGATTGCGAGTTTCGAGAAGAAGAAAGAGATAAAAGGGATTCAGAAAACGAGAAAGAGAAAGATATCTCACTCTCCAAAACCTATCTCTAATTCTCCATTCATTTTCAACCTATTTCCGTTCCTGCCGCCTTTTTACAACGAGAATACTTGGGCAAGAATCCTACGGCGACGGCCGCCACGGGAGCTCACTTCGCACTATTCGAGCGATGTCTTCCGTTGCGTCGGAAGCCATCAACGCAGTCAGTACAGTATTCTGGACAACTGTCTATTTCGTTTACTATCTGTTCAAGTGAGTTTAGGTTTTTGAAAAATAGAAAATTTTTGAGAACGAGGGTGAAGTTATTTTAAGAGATTCCTGACAGCTGGCCCATCTGGAACTTTTTAGAAAAATAGAGTTGAACGTGTTTTACGTTCCCTTTTTGACACTCGAAACAGAAATAGTTTGAAATGAAAGTGTGATAGTTGGAAGTAATTGAACAAACTACGCGCTTTTCTCAATTTCATTTGTGAGACATGGCATCGAAACTGAAATGAAAAATGTCAATCAACAGGTGATAGTTGTCTATTTCGGTATTTCGAATCGTGTCATTTATTCTTTTTGAAATTAAAAGTTTGAGAAAATAAACTTTGATAAGATGAATAAGAATTGCAAGAAACGAAGGGATCCAACAAAAATTACTACGTCGGTTTTCTTTTTTCTTTTTCTTTTTTACGTAATGATATATTTTGTGGGGAATAAGAAGAAGAAGAAGAAAGAAGAAAAGAGTCAGTTGTTCATTTAGTCGACCTTCTTCCAAAAAGAAAAAAGAGATTTGAGCAATGTTGGTTGGCTTATAAATATTGTTTTGGGTAGGAAATAGAGAAAGAGAATGGAGGAGAATGTATGTTGAATGTAGTGTCTAGATTAATTAAATGATAGGGGAGAATGGGAAAGAAAGAAGGCGTAGATTCAGAATCTTTTGGATACTCAACATATATTTTTCAGAGGGAAACAAGAATGGAAATGTGAAAAGAACAGTAATCCAGTTATACAATACTGCTGTGTCGATGGAACTCCATGCTCTGATCATCAATCAAATGGCGTGAGATTCAGAAAGAATGCTCCATCGACGACGACTAATAACTACAGTAATCACGTTCAAGATAATCACAATTCGACACCAAAATCATTTTATTCTGAAAATTCGGGTATACGTGGATTCTTCCGATCAGTTTGGAACAATGTGAAGAAAGGATCCGTGAAAGTATGGGAATTCGGAAAGAAGGCGGGAAGAAGTGTTTGGAATTGGGTCAAATGTGGAGTCCAGTTTTTGTGGAAAGTGATAAAATGTGTATTCGGAATGATTTATGCGTTCATTGTCTCCAATAATGTACCATCTCAAACACTTCCTTCTACTCCGAAACCATACAAGGCGACTCCGTCATCTCCGAATTATAACAAGGTAAAATTGGGTGCGTGTATTATTTTTTAGACTACGAAGTTTAAAGATTTTTCATATTCAATTACAAGTTTTGAAAAAACTGGCAGATGTAATCTAGGTTCTTTATCCGATCTTACGTGTTTTTCTGAAGTTTTCGTTTCTTGTTTCACCTGCAGTTATTAGAAATTAAAAGCTTCAAAAGTTTTGAAATCACAAAATGAATCATGTAACTTCAGGTATCATTCGAGTATCCACCGGAAAAATTGAACGAAGCTGAATTGAGAGCAGTTACAAAACAAGAGATTGAAGAGGAGGAACCCGATGAGCCGACGATTTACGAAGACGTTTCGAAGAAGGATGAACCAGTGAGAAAAGTACCAGATACCTCAGAATCTTTTTATTATGAACGAGTTTTTGAGGAGCCGAAGCAGGAGAAACACGTTCCGGAACCACCGAGGTAAATTAACTCGGATAGTTCGGTTTGGTGTTAGGTTTCGTTCGAAAATTGAAATTTCGTTGAAACCGTAATATGAACCTAATGTCCTAGTCGATCGTTCCTCAAATCGTGTCCAGAGTTCTCAATTGTTTTCAGAGAGAAGTCTGTTCCTCCTCCACCTCCGCCTCCACCTCCCCCGAAGCCAGTATCCCGTGAACCAAGTCGTGCTCGTTCAATGACTCCAGCAAGAGAAAGAAAAGAAGTGAAAGGAGGAATCGGAGGATTTAAATCTGATATAATGGATGAATTAGAAGAACATCAAAGAGTTCGTCAAGAGAGAACATCCGTTAATCGGGAAATGACACAGAGTTGTCATCCGGATATGGCACAATGGAAAGCGAATGAAACAGTTGATAGATCTGCTAATTCAACACCTTGGAGAGCTGCTTCTGCTGGTCCAACGATGCGTCGTTTGGAGCAAGTTGTTAGTCGTGTTGAAGGAGATGATCAAAAAGAAGCTAACTTTGTTTTTAGGTACGACAAAAAGTAAAAATAAAGGGATAAAGGTAGAAGGGAAGGATGCAGTAAAGCGTCATTTCATCAGAACGATGACATCAAAATAATCTTAGAGAGGAACACAAATACTTTTTAGAATAATCAAGGGATCTTTATCAAAAATTAGAATTTTCAGACCACAAAAGATAGTCCACTCATCCGAAGAATATCAGAATCGTAATAAACAAACATCTGACAATGGATTCATAATGGGAAGAAGTGTTTTCTCTCCAGTTGAAGAAGCTGAACAAATGCGGAAAGACATCAATAGGTGTGTGTTCTTCATTATTCACGAAATCCTTGTCTCGTAACCTTTTGTTTCTATTTTTCGCCGTTTTTCCTCTTTTTTTTAATGAGTCTTTCCAGTGGTTCCGCTCGTTCCAAAAATAAAAATGATGAGGTTTTTGAGAGGAATCTCTCATTATTTCATCATTTGCATCTAGAGAGAAATTAGGTTCAAAAAGACAAAAAGCCTGCAACAGCTGTCTGTTCTTGGTGACAACCGGGGGCGGCTATCCCCGTTTGATGCTCATTTTGCTCTCCAGACACCTTTTTTCCTTAATTCTCATCTTCTTCCTCCTAGACCAATGACCCTACTCATTTTTCATATTGCAGCAAACAACAGAGCTACAGTAGTCCACAATATCAAAGTGGTAACTGGATGGAGGGACAACGATCAAGAAACATTCATAGCAGGTTGGTGAGAAAATATAGAAAATCAGGGGGCGAGGGAGTTTTGATGGGGTTGAAAAACAAAAAAGCATGGTTAAAGAAGTTGTTTTGTGGGAAATTGTGTGTGTGTGTGTACATGCTGCTCCATTTTCACACAGAAGTTGTTGAACTTTTGACGCGGTCAGAAGCATGAAGCCCTCCCCCCAAAACGCAATTATCGCGTCCTTGTGCTCTGTCTCTATTTCATCGAGAAGGACGTGTCGATAGGAGCACAAAATTACGGAGAAGAAGCCTCCGGCTCCCGAGGATTCCTCATTTCGAATCTCCAAACAATGAGGAAAAGAAAAAAGAAAAAAGAAGAAGAGGAAGGCTATGAGGCGTCTATATTATTCAATTTCTTTTTTTGCACTGAGATCCAAAAATGAAGAAAAATTGGGGGTGTGTATGTGTGAGAAACAGATTTCTGAATAACGAGTAAAAAGAAAAAAGAGAAGAAGATGAGCGAGTTCAAAAAAGAAGACAACTGGAAAAAGGAAAGAAAAGAAGGGATGGAAGGAGTGAATTGAGTCAAATTGGAGACATTGGTGATGTCAGTTGAAGAATTAAAATGAGGACTTTCGCTTGAGTTGACTATATCAAAAAAATGTAAAATTTGTGAATTTGTCACAATTTTCCATCTCTCGTTTTTTTTGGATTGACTTTTTTGGAATGTCTCTTTCAGATATGATAGGGTGATCTCACTTCTTTGATTACATACTAAAGGAGATGAAAACGCTAGGATTCTTGTGGCTCTCCTTGATTTACGTCTAGATTCTATTGAGTATAACTACGAAATCTGTAGTTATACACCGGTTAAGCTTATTTTTTGTCTTCTTTCTGGATACGAAGCTCTCTCTATATTCTTTTTTGAAAAACAACGGACAGGAACTCACAGATTTCACAAAATTTCGTTCGAACACGCGACAACTCTAGAGAATCCAGATGCTCGTAGAAATCAAGAGAGGGAAGAACTTTTTGAGATTACAGTAACCACTTCAACAGAAAACTCAGGCGGAACATTCTGATGTTTTCGTTCGCCTTTTCTCTCGAACTCTCAGCTTTTTCTTTCTTTCAAACTGAACAACAAAAACAAAAAAAGAAGAAGAAAATTAGGTTTTTTATGGTCTGTTTCTTGTCTTCATTCTATTTTATGAATCTTTTTCCATATCGACTATAAGTGCTTTTTTTGATGAGATGGAGCAGCCAGCCACACATGCATATAAAGAAGAGAGCGAATAAATTGAATTAGAAAAGTAAAGAAATGCATGGGGGTGCAATGAGGAAAACGAGAAGAGAAAAGGACTCGGCGCCCTTCAATTTTGCCTTGAGGGCCTTCTGAATATGTGCTTGAGAAGCAGTATGACACCTCTCCCTTTTCCCGTTTTTCAGTACGGTAGATTAGAAAAGAATAAGAAAAAAGAAAGCTGAAAAATGTTATTTGAGATGAAGGAATTCGAGTCGGAAAACGGGTTATGAGACTGAATGACTTCTTCTTCCATCAACACAAAAGAGGAGGTTTTGTGTCTCTTTCCAACCAAGAGAGAGAGTAAAAAGAGAAATTAAAAATTGGAAGGAAGTGACATAACTGCTCACAACACTGGAGCTCTCACTCTCTTCTTCTTCGCCTTCACAGCCGTCTCTAACGTCGTCGAGTTGAGCCGAATTATATAGGTGAAAAGACGAAGACGACGGAGCTCGTTGCACACTCACTCACACATATGCTTACACCACAATAGGCGACAACTGAGTTATATCGATTGTAGATTAGACACAGATGTCCGTACAATTGGCTTATCCGTGGGAGAAAACAACACAAAAGTGAGAAGTTGGTGGTGGTGGGAGGATAGGGTCGCTCATATCTGGCGGTGACACTTGTACAGGCTCAGCTTTCAAATATTGAAAGAAACTGATCGTCCAAACTTTTTGTCACCAAAAACTGAAATTGCTAGATTATTGGCTTTGAAACAAGCTACAGTTTCAGCAACAGCTCTTTTGTAACCTAGTTTTCATTTTGCAGAAATCTTTAGTTCCAAAAGAAATATTGATCTCGATTTCATCGAAGGGTGACGATTTTTTCCATGCTTCAAAAGTTAGTAGTTGATAATTTGATAGAAGATGACAAAAGAGTGAAAATCGTATACCTCAAGAACTTACAAGAAAAAGAACAATAATTTCACTTACATTCTGAAAATAGCTAAAAACGAAGAATAAAAAAAATGTGTCATTGAGAATGACAAGAAAAGAGAACATAAAACTCTCAGAGCACAACTCAATTTCCCTAATTGATTTTGGCGAGTTGCAGACTCCATTTTTCCAATTCTATTATCTTTTTAAGTGACCCCATTTTTCTCAAAAAAAAGTACAATTTTTCCAACGCGGAATAATTGACAGCTTCATCGAAAATAGGGGCATGAAGAAATAGGAGACGAAGCAAAAAGCTAATTATAATTTGACTCGGCGAGGAGCATTCGTGCGAGAGCACACCATACACTGAGAACAGAAAAATAAAAGAGAAGGAGATCCCTATCATTGTGTTTTATGAGGTGTCGAATCAAGAATGCCAAGAGGAATAGAAATAGAAAAATATTGTATAGATGAAGAATAATGGATACAGAATAGAGAAATGGGATTAGGTAAACGAATGAATTGAAGAGATTTTATGAAAGAGTTGGCGAAAAGAAAATAGAGAAAACGGAGGGAAGAAAAGTGTTTTCGATACGTTCTAAAGGTAATTTAATTCTTTCAGAGACGATCACGTCTACGACTACCAAGCTCAGAAGAATCCGTTTGGAAGTGCCGCTTACAAGTGAGTTCAGTTCAGAAAGCAGTGGGTTGAATTCAGAAGATATGACATTCGAGTCAGATTCAGTCTTTTTTTGTGTCCCAACGACGGATCGAAATCATGACTAACTATCCTAAAGTGATCAATTTGTTTCATCGAACTACAGCTTATCATAGTGGAACAAACTTGAAAATTCGTAGTTACAGTAAACCGATTTTGTATGCAACATCTCCTCAGAAATTCATCATCATTTTGTCTGTAATGTTGCGAAAAAATTATTTTATGTTCGAAATGAAAAAGGTGAGAACGAATAATTTTGGGCAAATTATGGATCTACGTTAAAAATAATTTAACTTTAATTTAAGTTTTATAATCTAAAACATTCAATCAGTTGAAAATGTATTGTTTAGATGAATAAGTATCTGATGAGCGTGTCTGCTTGATGTACCTCCTATTTCAGTCCAAAACTTTCGAACTAAAAAAAAAAGAAAAAACACTTGAGTATAAAAATTCTAAAATTCCAGATCATCTCCATATGCGTCTCATACCGCCCGTCGCAGTAAGACACCTATCAGAAACACAGAAGCAGAAGGAGGTGTTGAATCAATTGCAAGACAATGGCCACCAGTGAGTAATGCGACTGCAACAATTGGAAATGCACGAGATGATTGGGTTGGAAAAAGTATGAAAGGAGTTGAAGAAAATGATGATGGATTAGTTATGACTATGTGTAGACGTGAGAATAAAACATGTGAGAATGAGATGAAATTGGAAAATTTCAGGTGTTGTCGAGAAGAAAAAAGATGAAAATTGGAAATGGAGAGATGAAAGTGGACGACTTCTGGATGAGAGACACAATAACACGTGGAAGGTGAGAACTCTTTTTTCAGATCTATTGGCTTGAAAACAAGAAACTTGTGAATCCTGAATTGTTTCAGGGAGAACTTGACACACTTCTTCGTGATGGACCAAATGAAGGAAGACATTGGAGCAGAACTGTAGAAAAGCTTCCAACCGGTATTTTGCTTTTTGCCCTTTTTCGAATTACACTCTACTATTTTCCAGGTGATACAAGATTCCAAGATGTCAACAGACAATACAATAAGGAATATGTTGTTGAAGTGAGAATACTTCTTATCTCTCCAACTGATAAAACATTAATTTTCAGAGCATTGTCCGCAACTATTGACCAACGGAAAGTCAAGAATTCTTATATTTCTTTTTATTTTGAGTTTATCATTATTTTATCGTTAATAAACTTTCATAATTATAATAACCTTCAAGGTAATTAAACAAACTCATATTTTTGTTTAAGAACAAGATTAAAACTCAAAGTCAGTTAGGATATACCTTGTTCTTGCTTCAAACGAACTCGAACTATTTATATTTCAAAATTATTTTTAGAACTATGATCATATGTGTTTTTCATTTTCTTCGATACCTTCCCTGTAACTTGCAAATAATGATTTCATTCGTTCAAGTATTAAAATGATGAAAAGCGATTTTATTGATCATAAATGGCCGATAAAAAAACTTCCTTCAGGGCGCTCTGCGTATCGATATAAATAAACAAATTCGTTCTTTTCTTGGTACATTTCAAGTCGTTTCGGAAGTCTACTCGCATTTCTGTATAAAAACATGTCTGAAAATCGATCAAATAGCGAAATTCCCAGTGGTCAATAATGAATTTATCAGTTTTTTACAATTTTTTTTTTACCAAGTTGAAACTGACCAACTTTGAGAGTGTTTCACGGTAATACAGATTGCCCCACCAGAACAATTTTTAATGAATCATACAGAGTAAAAGTAGAACTATATTTTTGCAGTTGAAAACTATTTTGTACGGACACTCTCAAGAGAGTTATTGTCATTTTAAGACGACAGCTGAAAAATCGCACTATTTTACACTGAAATCGGTGGATTTGAGGGAGAAATAACGTTGTCGAAACGTAACTCCCTAGGGAGTGCATGTACAAAAAAGTTGTCAACTGCAAAAATAAAGCTCGACTTTTACTCTGTATAATCCATTAGAAACTTTTTTGGTGGGGCAATCAGTATTACACACCCTCAAAGTTGGTCAGTCTCAACTGAAAAACGCCAACTTACATACCTTTTGACCGGTACTGTAATTTAGGGCTTCCATCGAGATAAGAAGGTTACATAAATGTAGACTTGCAACGGGCCGGGCCGGGCCGGGCCGGAATCAAAATTTCTCGAGGAAAGAATTTCTTGAGGAAAAATATGAAACATTTTCAGAAAATACATTTTTGGACAAAAAATTGTAGAAAAAAAAGTTCAAAAATTCAAATCCGGGCCGGGCCGGGCCGGCCGGCCCAGAATTTTGCAAGTCTGCATAAATGTTTCGACATTTTTCTCAACAGTTTCGCAGACTTCAATGAAACATTCAGTTTTTCAAAACTCTGGTCTTGCAGCGACATTTGAAATACTGTACCTTCATGATCAATTGCTTGCCTCTGTGTCATTTTTCGCAAAATACTTTCTCCTGCAGGAGAAAGTATTTTGCCAAACATGTTGAAAAATCTAATTTCGTTAATATCCGGGAACCCATTACTCTAATTACGCAGATTTTTTTTTCAAACAGCCTGATCTCCTGTTTGACCAAAAAACCGCTTTTGATTTATAGTTGCAATTGTGCACTAATTTTTATGGACACTGTCGATCGCAGAAACTTCTGGTTAATTCTTATTTGACACAAAAAACGCACATTGGTGTCGATTCTAGAAGCTCGAGGAACCACATGTTCTAGGCATCGTGTTGGTTGGACAAGCACGCTACGCTTTGCACAGACTGGCATGTAGTGTAGGCCACAAGAGAGGCGCAGACGGAAAGAGGAACGATGCTGTTCTCTCATTTTTTGAGAGACGCCTCTCTTTTTTCTCCCTCGAGTACGAATTCTCGTTCTTTTTCACTTGCTTTCACCTTTCCCTTCCCTTTTATCGAACAATTTTTTTCAGAATTGGAATCAAAATGACCGAAGACACACAAGTGAGAGCAATTGTGCTCTCCGTCGATGAAACAACAAACACCATAGTTTGCTTTTCGGAGCCGCTTGAATCAAAAATCAATGTGAAGCTACCTCCCAATTTTATGTTCGTAGTTACTCTAGTTGCTAAAATTGTTCTGATTTTTAAGAGCGAAACAAGGACAACGCCTCACTTTCGGCGATCACGATTATAACAATGAGACGTATTTTCCCGGTTCAAACCCAGAATGGATAACCATTGAAGACGATCCATCTGTTCGTTTTGAAAACAATGAATTATTGGTAAGCTATGCTTTCAAATATTTGTCTGTACAAACTAGTTTCAGATAACCACTCGGGCAGCTTTCTCATTTTTGGACACGCATCCAACATATTCAAAGAAGAAAGTCTACGCAGGAGGTTTTGGTCATGTCGAAATTGAAGATCATTTAAGCGAAAAAATGGATAGAGCCATTGTCTATAAAGTCGAGTTATCCTTGTAAGCTGATTTTTACAAATGTATTGTTGTTCATCTTCTTTTACAGAAACGTATTGGAAACAAAAGACAATGAAAAACCTGTTTTCAAAGTGACAAAAGTTCACGAACTTCTTGAATCGGAAGATGTCGAGGCGTTTTTAAACGATTTATACGAGTTTGATGAGAGGACTCCGGCTGAAACTGACGATGAAGTTGATAACAATCAACAGGAAATAGAATTACCGCATGTTCATATGAATGAAAACACCGAATCGAGTGCCAGATCCGAGAGTCTGACTAGCTATAATCGTGAAACTCTACTAACTGTAGCCGAAAGATCCATGCCCGTTGAAGAACCACTGGAACAGGAAACCACTAAAAATGTTCTAATCGATGTTAACAATGACGCTTCGAATGAAAATGTAACATCAACATCAACTGAAGAAACTGAATTGAGCAGTTCCAGCAGCATGTCCCTGTTAAATTGTCAGTCAATTGATTTGTCTGCACAGAAGAGCGATGGATCAGGTGAAACGTCGCCTGAGATAGTTCCGTTTCAAGAAGATCGGTTTGAAATGGTTCAAGACGGAATACGAGAAGATTCGAGTGTTCAATGTGACAGTTCGTCAATGGATTACCCAGCAACAGAGGCTTCATCTTTGGGAAAAGATGTTCGTGATTCGAAACCGAAACCATTGTGAGTTTTTATAATTAGAAAATAGTCCTCAAAACTATTAACTCTACTGTTCATTTTTGCAGCAACGAATCATTACAATAGTTGTTTTTATTTGCAGCTCCTTCGGCCGGATGCCAACAAGCTTTTCTGAAAGGGCGCAGACAACGAGTTCGGTTGGCGTAAACGAGGTTCAGAAAAATGATATAGAATATTGTGTCATTGTTTTGGACAATAAAAATGGTGCAGTTATTGGATTCGAGACTAATCTTCTGAAGCTTATGACTATTGTTATGGAAGAAACCGACTTGAAGTAAGTTCAGAATTTATAACTCATGTGAATCGACTGTTTTAGGCGATACGGAACACTGAGATTCATATCTGAAAGAGAAGGAAATGGGAAAGTTTACCCAAAACTAGGAACAGTCCGGTTTACGGAACCCGTCGACTCTGTAATTGTCAATGGCGCTACATCGGTATCCTCGCACAGAATATCAATTGAATATTTTTATGATTCAGATACCAGCCAGAGTTATGTTCTCATCTAATCAAAAGCATGGTTCTTATAACAAAACTGTCGCATTCTCCGATTCTTATGGTCTTGTGAGAATTCCCGAATCGAATGCATCGTTGAAGCACATGGCGGTTTACAACACCTTTATTCAGCTGTTGGTTGTTTTTTTTGTTTAATCTGAATATTCAGTCTGATAAAGCTAGATTCAGATGTCAAAACGAAGACAAATTGAAGCCCATCTTTATATCTGTCAGTCCTCTAAAACAAGATGATAACGATCCCAACGCGAGGTTCATTGAATCTATGTATAACTATGAAGACAATATCTTTACTGACTAGGGAAGGATCCCGAGTCGAGATGGAGTTACGGGTCGAGACCTATATGGGAAAGCTTGAGCTCTGAAACTTCCAAAACTGTTTTCCAATTTTGCAGAACGCTTCTAGGAATTGAGAAAAATGAGCTCAAAGTTCAAGCTCTGACCTCCATTTTAACCATACAAATCGTTCGAATGGGAGGTGAGGGGGAACTACTTTCTTCACTCCCCTGATAATCAACGTTTTTCAACGGTTGGATGGTCGAGTGGGTAAGAGGTTCGGTTGGGGTGCAAGAGGTCTGGGTTCGGTTCCTATGGACGCTATAGTTTTTTTTCTTTTCTTTTTTGGATTTTCTTTTTTCTGGTAACAGATTTTATCTATTTTTTGATTTGTAATGGTTTTTTAACAGAAGAGTCTATGGAAAAAGTCTACTTTATTAAATGAAACATCATAAAACAATCAAGCATATTCAACTATTCAGACACAAATGGGGGTTTATGATGGCCAAGTGAGAGAAACAGAGATAATCGTCACATCTCCCACAGTGAAGAAAACATACATTATCGCATCCATTGATTGCGCAGTTTTCGAGCTCTACTCCATTACACAAGTATTCGAGTGGGCTTTGGAATGGAGTGTAGACGTCTGTGTAACCGCTTCTATTCCAAGAATATTGGGTGAAATCTGTGAATCTCTTTGAACTAATTTGGTGGAAAAGCACCGAGACCATCGTTATCTGGTTGTTTCTTTGTGCGATGACGTAGTCAGGGTAGAAAGCAACCGCGTGTGAATTGAATCTCTTCAGGAGGGCCTGGAAAAATATGATAAATTGATTTAATCTGAATTTCTGCTTTTTCATACCTTCCATGGTCCATTCCAATAGACGTCTAGTGGTTGAATCATCGACGTACAATGTGGTGGTATGTTCCTGATTGTTACATCAGTTCCCGGTGGTAAGCAGCTTCTGATCTTTGCATGATCCTTGAATGGTGGCCAAGAATCGAGAAGCATGTACAATTTCTTCGGAAGAGATGGGATGAAGACACAGGTAGTCAAGAAATCACACATCAACTCCTTCGTCATGATGTGAGATTTAGCAGCTCGAACTTCCAAGTTTGGGGTGTGGGGAATAGGCTTGGATTTTGGGAATTGACCAGTAGGCTCTGATATAACCATGTACGCCTTTGGTCCCATCGTTCCATCTGCGAAAAGAACCGGCATGAATGTGAAGGAGTGAGTGAGGGAAGACTTGGCTTGAACGGAACGTACGACAGTCTGAAAAAGTTCATTTTTTATTTGGAGTTTATATTCTAACTGTGACTTACCTTTTCACCTCCAAAAGCTAGGCTTCTGGCTCCGTGGAGTTCCTTTTGAATCCCTGTCTGATCACAATTTAGGATCATCGATGGTGAGAACTGGGACATTTCTTGTCGAGAAATCTTCACAAACTCCTTCGATTGTTTCTCAAGTTGATCCTGGTTTAACAAGCATCTCTTTGTGACAAACTTTGTGATCCGCCGAGAAACAATTCTGAAAATATACCAATAGAAATGATGATAACAAATCTGAACTTACCTCCTACTCGATTTCCAACGAGTTATCCATTTATGACTAGCAAGAAATCCGACGATGTTGAACTCTTTTCTGTTCAAATCAAGAGCCAATGACCGCAAGTCTCTGTCGTGAAGAGTGAGGCCTTCATCTAGCCGATTCTTCACTTCTTCAAAAAGACGATCAGCAAGAATTGCAAGAAGTCGACATCTGTCTCCTTTGTATGAAGCGCCTTCGTTCTCAATATCTCGTAGCTTCTGGAGATGGTAGTTGGTAGAAAGCCAACGGAAGCGAGTGAACATTGCTTGCGCAGTGCGATGTCCTTTTGAAGTGTCCCTGTAGTAGGATAAGGCTTTCTCAACATCTTCTTTGCTGACCCATCTGTCCCCGAATCGGAAGGTTTGGTTCGGAGAAACATCATCACTATCTAACGCCTGGAAAACACATAGTGAAGATGATAATTAATTGAAAATTCATATTAACTTACATCAAACTCTGGTGCTTCCCAATCAACATCTTCTTCTATCTCGACCACATCCTCTTCTTCGATATCCATTGATCCATTTTCGGCTTCCAGAATGACACCAGCTAATCTATTGGCAAACATCGCTTCTTTTCGTGATATTTCTGGATTTGCAGGAATGTCCCCATATCCCTCGAATTTCTTCAGCAGAAGATGGAGAACATTGACAACGTGAAAGTCCATGAGAATAGTAGGAAAAAATTGAAAAAAAAGCAAGAATAATGATAACAAATAAGAGAAATCTGGCTTAAATACCCAAAAAAAATCGCGGTTCGACAGCGAAAATTGCTTTTTCGTGTATTTTCATTGATCAAAAACGGAGGATCAAACATAATTTTTCCCGAAGTATCAAAATAGATAAAATCTGTTACCAGAAAAAAGAAAATCCAAAAAAGAAAAAAGAAAAAAAACTATAGCGTCCATAGGAACCGAACCCAGACCTCTTGCACCCCAACCGAACCTCTTACCCACTCGACCATCCAACCGTTGAAAAACGTTGATTATCAGGGGAGTGAAGAAAGTAGTTCCCCCTCACCTCCCATTCGAACGATTTGTATGGTTAAGAATGGAGGTCAGAGCTTGAACTTTGAGCTCATTTTTCTCAATTCCTAGAAGCGTTCTGCAAAATTGGAAAAAGTTTTGGAAGTTTCAGAGCTCAAGCTTTCCAACCATATAGGTCTCGACCCCTAACTCCATCTCGACTCGGGATCCTTCCCTAGTGAGACACGAAGTCGTGGAATTGCATCAACCCGACCTCCCCAGAATTCGTGGAAGTCAGTGGGTATTCCAAAGGGGCAAAAAGGAAACTTCAAGCCCAGACGTGTTACGGTGCGTTTGAAATTGTTTTGAGTTTTCATAGTTTTTTATAGCTGCCGAATTTCTATAAAGCCCTGTATGTTTCTGATAAACAACACGGAAAATTATTCGGAGTATTATACACATCAGTCGGTGACGCATCTCTGCGAGTACGTCCATCGATTATCGGCACGGGCGTCATGCTCAACCTATCTGAATGGGCTAGTGTTAAGCTCGAGTAAGTCTAATAAAGCTCGAGTAAGTCTAATAAATAACCTTTCAGAGCAATTGGTCCAGAAGGCAGAGAGGATTTCTTTGTCTCAAAATGTAGTAGTTTTGTCGATCCATTGGGCTGTACTACGAAATTCGTGAATGGAGAGATAGTGGTATGATAGCTACTCGTTTATCTAAAACTTTTATCAGTTGAAACTTCAAAAAATATTAAGTTTAAAAGATTATTAGAAAAAATGATTAATGCAAGATTGAGTGTAAAATATATAGGGAGTTGTCTTCTAGGTTGCTCTGTTTTGTAACCGCCGTGATTCTAAGAAGAGTAAAAAAGCAACATAAGTTGAAAATTAATAGAAAATGATTAAAATCTCTCAACCGCTTCAACCACTGAAGAATCATCAACTTTTTAGGTCGAAGGAACGCTCACATTGAAACCTGTTGCAAAATATTATGATCTTCTATACTACAAACATGGATTGTTAGGACTCGTTCAAGGCAATACCGATTTGTATCTGGGATACGAAAACGAGTAAGATTTTTAAGTGATTACAAGAATTAATATTTCGCTTTCAGAGATGTACATGTACAATTCACGAGACTGGAGCCAGAAAACTATAGAAAATTAACTATCCACGAATACAAAGCGGTTAATAAAAAATTCGATAAGACACTCGATGAGTGGGAGAGGGTTTGTTGGAGGGCGAGGAGGTTGGATCGTTCTTCTCTTGATTCCTCGAATCGTTCCCGTGAAGAAGATTTGAGCGACTGCAACAAGGGCAAAGGTATCTGAACTGAAACTTGAAAACATGTCACATATTACTGAACATTGTTTTGCAGATTTTTGTAACAACTCTTCTTCAATCCCACAAGATCCATTGAAGACTCCGGAGAAGATGAAATATGTGGAATCAAGAAACGATTGTCAGACGTGCGAACATCCAAATCACACCCCGCAAAGACAAAACTTCTACGATAATTCTTATGAAGAAAGCTCTGATAATGGAATTCCGTATCAGCAGAGCTATCAGAATTTCAGCCAATCGTCATCACAGTATTATTCTCCCAGGCCAACAGATTTCAATCATCTTGAATCTGAAAGACAGTATGTTTTATTTAAAAGCCAACTGAGCGTACAGAGATTGTTTTAAATGTCTAAAATTTCTTTTTGATTAGTGCCAACACCAACGAGATATTTTTCTATCTCATTCAATACAAATTTTACCAATGATGATATTTATCGATGTCTGACAGATAGCTTTCGCGAACAAAACAAACCGAACCGCGCCCTAGCCTCTGTGATCTTTCTTTCCTACTTTTCCAGGATGAATATTCTTCATACTGAATCATTTTTAATATTTTTAATCTGCGTTCATTACAGATATTACAATCACAGCTTTGTTCCATCCGAAATGGACACTGCTTCAGTTACCACCGACTCCAATAATTTGATATCTTCAATTGGAATGATTGTCAGCCGACATAAACAGATGATGGTTGTTTATCTTGATGATTTCAGAAGAGCCGGTATTCTTAGATGGTAGAAATTTCTATTTTTCACATTAAAGTTAATGTTGTTTTTAAAGGAAACACTTCGATTCATCATTCATAAAACTAGGTAATTTGTTCCGTTGCGTGTGCAAACCGATCGAAATCCAGGAGGAAACATTGCATGCTTCTTACGAAGTGATTGTGAGTTATTTGCCAGAGTCTTTCATCAGAATAATAGAGTTGTCAAACCGTGTTTTCCGGCCGCAATGGCCGTTCATTTTCACACTCCGGTTTGAAATGAAACCGGTCATTGCCACCGAAAAACTACTATATTCCTTCTGAAAGAAACGGCTTGAAAATTAAAACCGGTGATACAAGAAATTCTCAGAAAAGAACTCGAATTTGGTGCAGTTAGCTTGAGAAAGCTAAGGAAGAAACCATTTTTCAGAAAATAATAGAACTCGTGAACGAGCGGAACGAAACAATAGTGAAAGATGAGGAGTGCCAAGTTCTGGTTAATGTCAACTTGTTCAAGCAAGATCCCGTTTTCAATGATTTCACGAGGAAATCTGGTCGTTTTGTCCTGTCATCTGGAGACTTCGGGAATGTTTTGATGGAAGATACCGTTCGTTCTTTTTTAATAGCTCACAAAATGCTCTATCCTCATCTTTCAGGTTGTAAATGTGACAGGTCAGGTTGTACCGTCGGCTGGAGTTATTGAGGAGTATCGCGGTTTGCCTGGTTCGGATACCATGGTTGGCTATTGCGTCTACAAAAAGTGCCTTATCCCTCCAATGTTGATTGACTCGAGTTGTAGAGAAACCGCTGAGGTGGTGGCATATGCGTGGAGATTGGTTAAACTTGTCAGCACATTGACTCATTATAGCTTTAATCAACAAGACATCAAGATCAAGAACGTAAGTAATTTATATTTTTAATCAAGAACACAATTTTTTCAGCTAGGAGAAAAAGCTTCAACTCTTGAAAAAGAAGACGACATCTCCCGTCAAAAAAAGCAAGCTCAAATCCAGTTTGAATTGGATAACCAAAATCGACAAGGTTCCTCAAGCGTTGGTTTTCATCAAAGACCACAGTCATCGTCGAATTATGAAAACTTTGCTACACCACAAGGATCGGTCTACAACCATCGCATGGAATCTTCTCAAAGCTATAGAACCGCAAATGAGTATCGATTGGGATCCCAGAGAGCATCATCACCAAGCTTGAGATCGGAAATTACCCAACCCGGCTACAATGCCAATATGACTCCTACTTTCCGTTCCACTCCTCAACCGATGCAACACTATGATTTACAAGCTGACAATGAAAAAATTCTCCGTATGTTGGAAGTTTTGAACGAACGGGTATCTGTGTTCACGAGAAATCCCGACACCAGAGAAGTGATGCATTCGTTGGCACCGGGACATCTAGCAATGTTGGAAGAAGCGATGGAGTCTTCGGAAAAGGTATGTATTCTTGGTCACTGATTAAAACAAATTTTTCATTTACAGCAGTTGCAAGAGTGGCGACGCTCAACTCATCACTGAACCACATTCCCTTCGATGTTTTCAAAAAACTGCCCATGATTTTTCCTTTTTGTTTTTGAAATTTGTAAATAAAGTTATTTTGGGGAAGAATGAAGTTTATTGGGGAGGAAAGCATGTTTCCGTGTTTGTCAACGAATGCGTATTATCGCTTCTTACTCTTCATCAAATTTATTAATTGTTCTGCTTATAAAAATTGTGAAATTGTTTGTATTAATGTCAAATCAGTGAACTGAAACAAGTAAAAAAAAAGCTAAGACTTTAGAGCGGTATCAATGCACGCGTCAGCGACTAGAAATGCGCCATGTTTTTCATTTTTCATGAAATATGTTGCTTCGAGTGTTCTAATTTATTTTTGTCACTTACAGGTCACACTGTCCGATGGCAAGTAACAATACTAATATGAAGGTATTTCTACAATTAACTATCTGAGAAATCGATATATTTTTTCAGAAAGTTGCTAAAAAGGCAGAAGAACCATCGAGTGTACAGAAACTACTTGCTTCGCTGCAGCAAGCACAAACCAAAGGAAGTCAAGATTCAACAAATGAACCATCTACAGTGAAACCAAAGAAAAATGATAAGCGAAAAAAATGTGTGGAAGAGAAAAAGAAACCGCAGAGCGCGAGTGTCGGAGCTCGAATGCAACAGCAGGCTGAGAATGCAAGGCAGCAAACAACAAAACGACCTCGTCAAATTTCAAGTTCGAAAGGAACTGGTCGTGGCACGGTCGGATCAGATTATTCCCAGCACCAACAACAACAACCCACTCAATATCAGCAATACAGAGGGCCGCGAATTCCAGCTGATATTCTTGATGAGCTGGAGTTCCGATTCATTAATAACATGGTAGAATGTGAAGTAAGACTTTTATTTCCAAATAATAAGAAAATTGATTCATTTTCAGATCAATGACAACATTCGCGTTTGTTTCCATCTTGAGCTTGCTCATTGGTATTATATTGACCATATGGTCGAAGATAATAAATATACAGGATGCCCCAACGTTGGTTCGCGTGACTTCACAGTTCAGATGTGCCAGCATTGTAAAGTTTTGCGTAAATATGCTCATCGAGCAGATGAGGTACACGATTTTACTGCGATATGATTTTAATTTTCTGTTTCAGGTGATTGCCAAGTTCAGAGAATATAAATCATCCGTTCCAACATATGGAGCCATTCTTGTGGATCCAGAAATGGAACACGTCATTCTCGTGCAATCATACTTCTCGAAAGGAAATAACTGGGGATTCCCTAAAGGAAAAATCAACCAGGACGAACCTCCTCGCGATGCTGCCATTCGTGAAACTTTCGAAGAGACTGGCTACGATTTTGGAATTCATTCCGACAAGGAGAAAAGATTCCAACGATTTATCAATGATGGCATGGTTCGACTATATTTAGTGAAGAATGTTCCGAAAGATTTCAATTTCCAACCACAAACTCGCAAAGAAATCAGGTAAAAGTAAAATCAAATTCTTTTAATTATTATTTTTTCATTTTAGAAAAATCGAATGGTTTAAAATCGATGATTTACCAACTGATAAATCAGATGAGTTGCCTGCATATCTACAGGGAAACAAATTCTTCATGGTGATTCCTTTTGTGCGGGATATTCAGAATTTTGTGCAGAAAGAGAGAGATAGAATGAGAAGACGTCAAACAGAAGCTTCCACCACAGTCTCTTCTCGTCCAACAGAATCATCTCAATCTTCTATTCTGTCTCAATTGTTTCCGGCTTCATCTGAAACTAACCAACCTTCTTCTTCGTCAACACGACCTGTATACAAACGGCTCACAAGTGAAGAACTGTTCTCAGCTTTCAAAACTCCGCCTACCCAAGACACCAATGAGATAAGTCGTCCAACTCTCCCCGAAATGTCACCCGCTGTTAATGGATTGGATTCCCTAGCAGTACTTGGTTTGTGCACACCTTTGAAACCAGGGGCGAGTCTGAATCAATTCTCAGTGCCATCACCAAACTGTCCGATTATATCTGAAGAAGTCGGAAGCCCAATAGAATTCTCTTCAAATGATGAAATTGGATTCGTGATGCCAACTGATTTGCAGCAGCCAGTAGTAACCACAGATCATCCATGTAAGACTACGAGTCATAGAAGTTTGAAACAATTTTTTCAGTTTCAGGGCAACACAACAAGTCCGGGGAAAGCAGTGCTCCTCCACCACGAACACTTGAATCACATCCAGGATGGCTCGATACTCAATTGGTTAACACTATCATGAATTCACCAAACCAACCTATTCCATCTTCTAATTCTCCTGCCACTCCAACTACCGTTTTTGGTCACTTGATTGGAAAACCAATCCAACCACAAGCAATCCTTCCTCAAGCTGCTACACCAACTGCTTTAGGGAGCGCTGAAAAACCAAAAAGCTCGAAAATAAATTTGAGCGATAATTCAGCCTTCAAGGCTATCAACTCATCACAAAAACAATCTGTACCAAAAGCAACGGCGCCACCCTCTTCGGAAAAGATTCGATCAGCATCATTGAGTGGAAATACAAAACCTGACACACGGAAAGCAACTCACAGCCTGTACAACTCTGTCGTTTCTCCAGTTTCCAGTGAAATTCCATCTATTCAAGATGACGATCCGAGCATGTGGGAAGAGGGTTGGTACCGTGAGCAGCTTGCAGCTACTGCAGGAACAAGTATATCTTCTCTCACGGCTTCTAACCAGGAACTTTCCATGATAAATAGAGACACTCCTGTTGAGCAACGTAATCAATATATGAAGCAAGTCTACCAACCTGTTCCAACTAATTCGAAAAGTGATCTGGTCCCGTTATGTCAACAGTGGACAAAGAAAATCCACGTAAGTTCATTACAGTTTTTCTAGTATGTGTTTTAAATCCCGCTGCAAAACATCAGGCGTATTCAATGTTAATAACTTTTTTCTGTTTCACAAAAAAATAATACAGCTTTCAGCTTAACGCTGAATACATCGCTGGCCCGCTCGAAGTCTGGATTCAACAATTTTCCATCAATAATCAACCACCCAATGCTGTCCTCTAATAATTAATATTGTAATTTCTTTTCACTCTTGTATATTTCTCACCCATTCGATATAACTAGAATCTGTCGAAAACGACGAGTTTTGTTGGATGATCCTTGTTAAACAATTTGCTAGATTTTGAGGTCTCCATATTCTGTTCATTACAATAATTTTATTCGCTTCGAAAATGATGCTTAAATCATGATAATATGTCAAACAGAATGAAGAAAATTGAAAAAGTCGGTGTGTACTGGACTGTTCTCGTTGATCAGTTCCATCAAGATTGTGAAGTGGTCCTCATTTGCATATTCCTGAAACACTGTTTTAGATTAAAGATTAGTTGCAAAAGATCACTTTGTATTGGATGTTAGGAACCAGATGCGAAATCTCCAGATTTTGCTGATACAACTTTGGAGATTCAATTTTGCAGTTTGTTAGAAGTATTGGAAATTGAATTGTTTTGAAAAGATCATAGTCACAGCTGCAAGTTTCAGCCTCTTCGGAAGTTAAACCCAAATCTTGACCATATGAAGTGTGAACAAGTTCTTGGATTTTATAGATACCAGAACTCAAAAAGACGCCCCTGATTCGAGGATCTTTCAACTTGGTTACAGCTGAAAATATATTAAATATTGGGACAGACTCTCGTGGAACTCGCCTTGAAATGCTAAATGAGCTCCGACGGAATGCCCACCAATGACAATTTTCTTTGCGCTTCTGAATTTATTCAGAGAAAACTGGAAAAAAGACATTTTTGGAAATTCCACAAATAGTAAGTTTACCTGAACTCCGTCCAATGCTTCTTCGATTGTTTTGCTCAATGGATGATCTTTATTCGCATAATCATATCCAACACTGACTACAGTAAACCCTAGTTTTTGAGCCACTGGAACTACGGCCAAACACTTTTTTCTGTTTCCAATCTGAACAATTTCTGTTTTAGTGATAAAAAACTAATTGATTAGTTACCAGCCAGTACCCTCCGTGGATCATAATGAGTACTTTTTCAGCATCTTCCGGTCCCCAAATATCAATTTGAGTCAGTTCTCCATTCGGATTATAAGCAAGGTCTTCCTGTCTCTTAATTGACGAATTTTTCAAATCGTTATAGATTTTCTCCACTTTGGAATCGAATTCATCTCCTGCCTTCTCAGGATTTTTTGAGTGGGCGGAGCAAGAATATAAATAAGTCAAGTCCGAAGTGTTCATTTTCAGAACAGTTATAGTTTGTGGGAGAAAAAAGAATAAAAGTGAAGAGAGGGGGAAATCACAAGTAAATTGAAACGTCAAACAAGAACGATAAAGATGATAATGAATACAATTGATAAGATACGAATGATGGAAAATATTAAAAAGAAGAAGTAATAGATCGGCGGGCAGCATTTGGAACGATACGGGCAATACTTTCTCCTGTTTTCTCAAGAACTCGACCAACAATCCATGCGGGAGCATTATCCAGAGAAGAGAGTTCAGCGATATAATTCTGGAAAAAAGACAATTTTCTTTATTTTTGTTTGAAAAAATACCTTCGCGTTTTCTTCTGACATTGCAATAAGGAGTCCTCCACTTGTTTCAGCAGAACGGCCTTCATATAAACGGAATCCTTCCCCTCCTGTCTCAATCATTCGATCAACGATTTCATTCATATATTCAATTATTGGAAGCTCTTCAATCAAAAACTCAACCGGTTGTTTTTGAACACGAGACAGGTTTTCAGCATGCCCGAGTAATCCGAAACCAGTAACATCTGTTGATGAGTGAGCTTCGTGTTTATGAAGAAGTTTCGCAGCATTTCTATTTAATCGACTCATTTGTTCACATGCTTGTTTGAATGCTTTTTTAATTTTAGCTGTATCGAGACCCAATTCTTCAATCTTTCCATTATTCTTTTTGATCCATTCGTATGAATTCACTGCAACTTGTCCTCCGATTGGTTTCGTTAGAACAAGAACATCTCCAGGAATCGCTCTATCTACTTTGATGATCTCTGATTCATGAACAACCGAAGTTGCAACACCCCCAAGAAGCAACCAGGGGCATCGAACTGTCTGACCACCACGAATTTTTGTATTGGCTTCATCTGCAGCATCCTAAATATTTAAATACGTATTTTTCATCTGATAAATTATAAAACCAACCTTGAATCCTTGAATAAAAAGACGAACAATGATGTCTCTTTGAAGTTCATTCAGTTCTACAGCAACTCCCAGAAGCATTAGCATATTATCACATTCTGAAACTCCCATGGCGTACAAATCTGAGAGAACATTCGCGCATGTTATACGGCCCATGATATACGGGTCATCAACAAGCGGATAGAAGAAATCGGTAGTTTGAACAAGGCGTAGACCTGGATGACGAAGTGGAATAACACAGCTATCGAGACCAATATCTGGAAAAGTTTCGAATATAATAATCAGTAGGGAACATTATGATTTGAAATTATGTGGATATTCAATAGCCTATACTAAAAAATGAAATGCTTCCATACCAACTTCATCGTTGTTTATGACTAAATCCGTCTTGAATGTCTGCAACAATTGAAGAAGAACGTCTCTCGGAACTTTACATCCGCAACCCTTCATTGCAGTCAACTTGGTCAACACAAAATCGTCGTCGAGTCCATTTTTCACTGGATCGAATCCCTCCACAATGCGTTCGACACGATTGATGGTTGTCATTCTTTAGGTTGCTCTGGAAGTTGAAATTCTTTGTTTTTTGTGAATCAGCGGGATGAAACTAAGAAAAATAGTTTCAAGCAATTTCCAGTGGTTGTTCACTGAATTCCCCCCGATCAATCCTCATGATTTTTTCTTTCCATCTCATCATAGCACTTATTATTTTTCTTGATATAGTTATTATGGGGGAAGAGTGACGTTATTGGACGTACTTAATTATAAAAGTCACATAATAGCCGAGCTGTAATTATGGAAAAAGTAACTGACAATAGTGAGTAACTCAATTTATTTTACTTTTCTCTAGGCCAAGCCCACCATTATAATTGAAGTATAAAAGGGATGAAGAGGCAATTTAAAAGACATTTCGAGACTTTTCTCGCAAAAATTCGACATTGCAGGATCAATAATGTTCAACAAGTCGACAATTCTATTCTGCATTTTGGTTCTCGTACTCAACGTTTTCGCTACTAACTACGAGAATGACGGAGAGTTAGTTGACTTATTTCTAATGTAACTGAAGAATCTCTAATTTCAATTCAGAGTTATGCGTCCTCCTTTCCAAACTTTGAAACGTGGCAGTTTGTCAAACATGATGAGAATCGGAAAGCGACAGATGTCTCGACAACAGGAATACGTTCAATTTCCGAGTGAAGGACAAGTTCCATGCGAGAGCTGCAATTTGGGAACACTAATGAGAATTGGACGGAGATAAATAATGAATTTGGATATGTTTAGTTTTGAGTTTCTCTCGTAAACTGGTCCATTCCCTCCATTATTTTATCTGATCCATCCTCTTCATTATATTATCTGATCGCTTGATGAATGAATTCATTTGTTAACACCATGTTTTTATATCGTACAAAATGAAAAGTTGATTGCATAATTGCTGGTGACATAAAAAATATTGAAAATGAAGAATTGTTTTAGAATTCAATAGATGGTTTCCAGAAACAGCTTAAAAATTCAGAAATGGTGTATTTTATTCAAGAAATCAAAATTCAACACATGAATACAGTAACCCAAGCAGGTGAAAAGTATTTAGCTGTAGATTGCATATTGTTACTCTAATGGCTGACCTATCAAGATCAAAATTATTTTCAGATACTTCTAAAATTATATGATCGTGACAAGTGGAAGAACATAATGTGAAATTAGATGCATCTTGGAGGAATGGCAGATTAATCTAGATTCCCTCTCCAATGGAAAACATATGATGTATAGCATCACTTTGTTGATAGTTTTGCTTTTCTCAAGAACACGAGTATTATTTGAAAAACATTCAGAAAATCATAGAGTATATTTTCAGAATAAAATGTACATTTTGACTGAAATTCTTGGGAATGTCTCGATTTTCTTGCTATAGTGTGCAATGGAGCGAGCTTGCGCAGCTCTCTTTGCATTGAATTTTTTTAAAGAAAATATATAATTTCAACTTTCTGCTCTTTCTCGTTATGCTTTTTCTTTAAAAAAACCAAATTAAAAGCTTTTCAGCTAGTTTTTCTACATTTAAGTATTGTTTGCTCTCTGATTCTCTATTTCTCACTGTTCAACCGACTTGTTGTTTAGTGTCTCGCCGCCTCTGTAATAGACAGACGAAAATCGATTCATTCGATAAATAGACCTTCCAACTGTAAACTTTACCGACGACGTTATTTATTTGAAGGTGTTTTTATTATTTAATTTCAGGATTCTATGGTGTGGGTCAAACCGGAACATCTTATACTAGCTCAATCATTTTGGTAAGATCATTGTTTACACTGTGCTCAAAGTATATTAAATTTGCATTCTGTTCAGGTCATGTGAGAAAGCAAGTCAATACTTCAAGCTTCAAAGGCGAAAGGGACACGGAACTCGTGGATTTTCATCTCTACTAGTTGCAACAATCGATTCTGTATTCGATACAAGACCACCGCCATACAGAATCATTTACGATTTTGACAATGAAGATATTCATATTTCGATTGGTATGATTGGAGTCTCGTATTTTAAAATGTCGAATTTTTGTTTTTAGTTCTCGCAGTAGCCGTTGAGCAGAAGGAAATCGATGAACATTGGAATTATATTCAAGAACATTTCATTCCTGCGATCGGTAATAATTACGAAATTTATGAAATAAGGTATTATTTTTTTAATGGGTTTCAGAGCCTCTTCAACTTGAAAAAGATGTTCGTCGGTATATCACAACAAAAGTAGAAAGCTTAGCGACTAATTCAGAAGAAATTATTGCACCTTATTCAGGTTCGTTTTTTAATGATAGATTTGATAATAATATGAAACCTTGTATTCAATTACATGCATTTCAGAAGAACTAGACTCAGTGTCGACTCGCTCTTGTCTTGAGAAGTTTCACAAATCATTTTCAATTCCACCAGATGAAAAACTAGTGAATTGTAAGTTCCACGTGAACCAACTTAAGAACTTCGATCACAGAGATTTTTTTCAGATTATAAATGCTGTCATTGGAAAGGTAAAGTTCCAGCACAAGGAGACTTGTTTTTCTCAGTCAACTTCCTATGTTTTCACTCATTTATTATGGGAAATGAGACAAAAATCAAACTGAAATGGACTGATATTGTGGTAATATTTAAAAATTGAAAGATTTCCAAAATGATTTATCCTCAGAGGCTCGAACGAGTATCTTCAATGCTCTTCTCGCAAAGTATGCTTGTCGTGACAAAAGAAGACAAAAAATTCAGTTTCTCAATGTTTCTAAATTTCGAAGAAACATTCCAGCTTGCATCACAACTAGCCAATATAGCCATGAAACAGTGAGCCAATAATTAAGTTCATACTGAAACTGTAATTGTTTTGCAGGTTGATAGAGGAGGAAGGGTTCTGTGAGGACAGTGCTTTGAGAAGAAAGATGTTGATGGAAAGTGAACATAGAAGAACAATTAAAACAAAAGCTTCATTTTTAAAACGGGATCTTGATGCAAGACATCGAAGTGACGCTTTCAGGTGAGTACTTTTTATTACATTTATAAAATCGTAATTATGTTACAAGCTTGTATTATGTCATTTGCTATTCATTAACTGAAGTTTTCGGTTCTTCTCTGTCTTTTTCGTCCATTCGTCCATTGGTTGACCAATCATATGGAATGTATTCTACTGAATACTCTCCAGTAAAGAATAGTTTCTGCAAGTTGTGTTTCTTATCGCTTTCGTCGGTATCTAATACATCTAGAATCCATTGAAGAATCTTCTCAGTCGTTCCGCCGAAGTCATCAGAGAACCATTTGAACGTCTTTCCCAAATGAATCACGTTTTTCTTGATGTCAACTCGAAGAAATTTATCACTTTTCGTGAGAGCCTGGCGAGCATTTTCACGCATTTCTTGATGAATGGTCTGAAAAAGATAAAATAGATTTGTATTCATTGACTCGCCTACTTTTGGGTGGTATACTCTCAAAGGGGGTGTTGTCTTTGATCCTGAGCACAATGCAAAATGAATTAGAGGATCACAAACTGGAAGTGAAATCGGAAGACGTTCATCTTGTTTACCAAATGCTTTCCAAAGCATTCCTGGCCCTTTTTTGTTGGCCCGAAGAATTCCATTTACTATTGAATGAAGTGCATATCGATGACCTCCGATGAGGTAGTATGTTCCATTCACAAGCTAAAAAATAATGAGATTGAGAAATTGACATTCTTCTTTCACACTCACCTTTCTTCTCTGCCAAATTCCAATCGGTGGACCGTGCTTCAGTGTAATATGAATCAGCATCATATTGTAGACGTTGATGAAAAATGTAAGACGGTCATCGGGAACAGAACCTTCCATAGATACTTGATTCAGTTCTTTTGAAAATTGGAGATAACGAGTGAAGTTGTCATTTGTGGATAATCCACCATAGATGATTGACTGGAATACGTTTCTACAGTAACAAGAATTTTCAATTTCCCGATTGTACCTGATTATGATCTGTCAGTATATCTTTAAAGACTGGCTTGACCAGTCTGAAGAATTTTTCATTACACTCTGCTACCGTAATAGTTTGTTTCTTCGACTCGTCTTCTTCACCTGTGAGTACTGCATTCAATGGCTTGTTTTCGTCGTCTTCAACCAATTGATAATATCTAAAATAATTTCTGATCTCTTTTTGTCATTTGTGAATTCTGCCAACCTGTCCGGACTAAATGTCATACCAGCCTCCTTGGAAGTTTGTTGCCCCACGTGCCTATCGATCAATTCTTGACCGATTTCGAGCGCTTCGCTCCTTCCTGCAAACGAATTCAGTTGTAGGTAGAGACTGCGACGTGTGTGTCACCCCTCCATTGTTTATTTTTTGCCTTGGGGTTATTTTCCTATGCCAGGGAGTATGCAAATACAGTCAGCGCCGTGCGAACTATTTACGAAATAAGCTTCCAAGAAGAAAGAAAATAAAGTACCGAAACGAAAACCGTGGGAGTTGTTCTTGAAAAACGGTGTGGCAACCGAGTCATCAAAACAAAGTTCATTCCATTCAGTTCCCTCCGGATCCGATTCATATTCGATATGCCATGATCTTTCAGCAAGATGTTCAAGAATAAAACGGTCAATGTTATCCAGATGAGAGTTTTTTCTCTGGGCAGAAGATGGAAGAGATGACTTTTTGCGTCGAACCGAGTCCATATCGGGTAGAAAGATAGGGAATAACAGATAGAAAGACCAAGTCAAGTCGATTGATTCGAACTGATTTGCCTTCTTTCTTTTTTTTCAAATGATAGAGAAGGGAAACTGGGAAGGCGTTGATGAGAGTGTGCGACGAATTGATAACGCTACTGACTGGTGTGTTTTGTGGCATCTTCAAAAACTGTAGAGTACCCCCGAACCCAAAAGAAAGCATTGAAACGAAAAGCATACTGCGAAAAAGAGAAATAGAAAGAGTTCAAGGACGAATGGAAAGATGGCGAAACAGCTTGTTTCGAAAGCGATTTCAGCAAGTTTATGTGCCACATATGTGGTAATATCCTTCTCTTGTTTCCGGCCGGTTTATGGATCATAAAACAACGTTGAGACCAAGAACTTACTGATGCCTTTTGTCCGCATTAACCAATCGACTAGTTGCTCGCCTTTGAACGAGTTTCGATAGACTTTCAATTTGACCTGTAACGACGAATTGATGTGTTTTGATTCTTTCTCACTGTAGATCACTGACACGATTATTTTTGATGAGTTGCGCGTTCTTCATGTCTCGAACCAGTTTGCTGTACTCATCGGGAACCCAAAGAACCTCTTCACAACATTTATTGTTGTTTTCTGTATCGTATTCCTCGAAACCAATCGCATTCATTGGATGAGGAACAATCGGCCCGTTTGTACACTTCTCTCGACGGACGTGCTCAATAAGGCTCTCCCACTTGTTTTTCTCGAAAATCTGAAATTGGGTTACTGTAGTTGCGCTCTTCTCGACTATCGCATTACCACTCGTTCGAGATCGGTCTCGTGTCCGATATAAATATTGTTGAAGAATATTTGTGGCAAGACGTCGGTGCCTGTTCTGTCGAATATTTCTTGTGTGTGCTGAAATGAATAGAGTCATAGCATTTTTCGTATGATTTTAAACAATTGAGTGTTGTGTTCTATTGACATGTTCATTGCTTTGTCATCTTTGCCCACCTGAGGGAATGAATCGAGTGAAACGTCTGTATACGGAATACATTCTCGATGTAGAAGATCTCTTCCCTTTGCACATTTTGCATTTCCTATTTCAGTATAAATGACAACTTGGCCAGCAAAGTCTTCGAATGACGAAGACTTCTGAGGGTTCATCTGAAGGAAAAAAACAAGTAAAAGTGTAATCCGTAAATAGTTGTATGGCAAGGAAGGAAAGTGCGTCGTTTCCTGTTAACTTCAGATCGAGAAAATAGATAAATTGTCACTTCAGTATATTGATTTTTGGGAGAAATAAGAATGAAACAATTAAAATGAGTGCCCAGAGGCCCATGACTGATGCCAGATGATTTTGATGAGTCGAGGGAGAAGTTTAGATGAAGTGCTAACTGGAGTGAAATAGTGTGAGATTGAAAGAGAAATGAGACAGTGAATGGATCCGATGCCGCAGGAAACATGGCCCCCGTCGGGATTGAATGTGTAATAAATGATGAGATAGGAATGAGAGGAAGATGACCTTAAATTGTCGACGAACGTGTATAGATTAGATCAGATTTGCATGAATACTCGGCATGATATCAAAATGTGAGTGGAAAAGTACTCAAGATGTTGAAAAGAAAGACGACTACAAAACCTATTCAAGGTTGGAAGAGACGTAGTGTTTTCTTTCTTGTTTATGTGGGAGGTTGAAAGAAAAAAAGTTGAGGAATGGCATGTGACTGTATTGGAAATGTCAGGAAGGAATATGGGAGCTCTGAAAACATTTAATGAAAGTTTAACAAGTTTTCAGATGTCAATTCAATCTGCCATTGATGGAGAAACTTGATGGAGACACGAACTGTAGACTGTTTACTCCATATGATCGACGTCATGTTCCTGGAAAAATGTTCGTTTCGACGAATTTTGTTTGTTTTGCCAGTAGGGTAAGTTTGCCATTTATTGTGTACTAAAAGAACTTATTTATGTTTCAGACGGAGAGATTAGTGTCAGTTGTGGTACCACTGATAGAAGTGACTTCGGTCGAAGAGTGCTCTCCAGTATCCTCTAGCCAAACAACACAAGGAATTCTTCTATGTCTCAAAAATGGATCTACAGTCATCTTTTCTGCTGTTCCCGACCGGGATCGTGTTCTTTCGAAGATTACTGTATACATAGAACGTGGAAAAATTGAAAGGACCATGGAAAAAGCAAAGAATGATACTGAAAAAGGAAGAAGTGTGAGTAGCCTCATGAATTTTCAGACTTTGTTCCAATAATTTTAATATTTTTTCTTCAGTCAACTTCATCTTCAAGTTCATCATTTGACAACCTCACTTGGGATTATCCTCTAATTGAGAAGTATCCTTTCGGAGCGGATGCTTCAGAGAAGTGTAAAGAAAAATGGAATAAATATCTGCAAGAGTACGGTAGTGGAATATGCATGTACCGAACTGTCGAACTGCACCGTCTCCTACTGGAAGGTGTGCCGCTACAACTGAGAGGTCAAATTTGGATGGTGTGTTCTGGAGCGGCTGCTGAAATGTCTCTGAATCCTGGATATTACCGAGAGCTATTGCATAAGAATCAAGGAGTTTATAGTGTTGCTTTGGAAGAAATTGAAAGAGATCTGCATAGAAGTCTTCCCGAACATCCCGCATTTCAACAAGGACCTGGAATTGATGCGCTCAGGCGAATTTTGACTGCTTATGCATTCAGAAATCCTAATATTGGATATTGTCAAGCTATGAATATTGTTGGCTCTGTACTACTTCTGTTCACAAAAGAAGAGGAGGCGTTCTGGCTTCTTGTGGCAGTTTGTGAACGTCTTCTTCCTGATTACTACAATACAAAAGTCGTGGGAGCTTTGGTAGACCAGGGAGTGTTCTCGGAACTCGTTGAACGTCTCTTACCATCTGTCGGAGCACAGCTCACTCGTCTTGGACTTGATGATATGGTTGCTCTTTCTTGGTTCCTCACCGTGTTTCTTTCCGCTATCAAATTTGATGCTGCAGTACGAATTCTGGACCTATTCTTTTTCGAAGGAGCAAGAGTATCATTTTCCTTCAAGATGCAAAAATAATCAATCTAATTGTTTTCAGCTTATGTTTCAAGTGGCTCTCGAAATGTTGAAAGAGAATGAGAAACTAATCTGCGAATCTCGAGATGATGGAGAAATTCTGATGAGCTTAGCAAAGTATACAGAAAGTATTTACGAGGGAGATAACGTGGTCGAACGGAAATCTTCGGCTGTCACTTTGGGGACAACTATTCTCTCGGATTTAGAAGAAGCTGCATCGACAATGATAAGCTTCATGGATTCAGATACCATCAGAACTTTTCCAAAGGTATCATAAGTTCTAGCTATTACTTATAACTTCAAGCAAATATTTTAGATCCCAATTGGAGATCTTTTGGCAAATTCCTATCAAAACTTCGGATACTGTTTCACAAACGAAAATATTGAATCACTTCGTTTAAAGAATCGTCTCAAAGTTGTGCAGAATTTGGAAGATAACCAAATGAGAAGTATCATCAAAAGTATTGGGAAAGATTGCAAGTTCAGTAATGAAGAGTTAGAAGCATTATACAACGTAGTGAAGGTAAGTGAAAGAAATTTATTAATTATGAGAAACATATGAAAATACCCGAAGTTAGCACAGAGAATTTATGAGAATAAGGAATTGAATTTGACGCGAATCAATTAGAACTGACTGCACAGACAACACTTGAAAGTGGGAATCCGTGTAATGTCCATTGAGTTCCATTGCATTTGTAAATGAATGTATTGGATGTATCAGTCACGAGAGATCCTGTATATGGAGCATGTACATCACATAGCTCCGATTCGTGCCATCTGAAATTCCAATACATGTACTGTACGATTTATGGAATACTTACTTGACAAGCATATGTGGTTCTGTGCAAGTGATTGTTCTTGTACATTCTTTCAAGTCACTGGTATCAACGACATTTTGAGCATCTCTCTTGTCAAGTGTCATCGAGAAAAATGAGGAAACAGATTCATGATTTGAACAAATTTCTTTCATTTCGGCTGTGTTCTTCATCCAAATTGGTGGACAAGAGCCGCAAATGTCTGAAATATTTTTCAAAGTTTTGTTCAAAATAAGAAATTTAACCTGGCTTTTCAACTTGAAGTGCTTCGAACAAATCACGGTCATCGTGTACATTGTTGTTATCATCTCGATGAGATACGGCCGGTTCTGGATGATTAACCTCCTGCTGATTTCCCGAATTTTCACTTCTCGTGTCTGTTTTAACAGCAAATGTCCTTGCATTCTTCTTCTTCAAAGACTCTCTATTGGAGGTTCTCAAAGTTTCAATTGATTTATCAGAAACTGAGAAATCGTCGCTGTCTGAAGAAGCTGGGGCCACTGAAGAGGCAGAAGGAATAGGTTCAGTGGGTGATGGAGAGGGAAAGGTTTTTGCTTGTCGAAATTGTTGAATATGAGCAGAATAATCATTTTGAGTATTGAGAACTGGCATTCTTCGCAGAGGAGCGTTATCAAGTTGGCCAGCAATACCAACAGCTTCAGCAGGAATCGTCTTCATGCATGCAGCAACGAATAGAACAAATGAGTTGAGGAACATCATGATGAGAACAGAGTGAATAAATGAATGCATTGTTGGCCACCAAAATACGGGTCACACGTAGTGAAAGTGTGGAGAGACGAGACAGCAATAGCCGGTCCGGTGTGACACAAGTTTTTTGATAGCGTTGATAAGCAGATGTACTTTTCTAAGAAGGAATTTTGATGAAGAAATTGGGGCATTTAGAGGATGTATAAATAGACGTACATATAGGAATAAAAAAGATGTCGGAAACGGTAAATGATCAAAGAAGGAAAAGAAAAAAAGTTAGAGGCAAATTATGAGGGAAATATATACATTCCTGAATATTTTACGTCACAATTCTCAAACGAAACAGTGGATTTAATAAAAGATAACATATTTATGTAGTCTGAACACATCCATTAGTTTCCGCTAGCATATGTCAATTAGAAAAAGGTAAGAAACTCGGTTCGGTGAAACGGAATGATATGAATGAAATGGAAAAGTGAAGCTTATTCGCGCAGGTTTAGTTAGAACAATAGGTGTATGCGTTATCTCCGATCTCGTGAACTTTCATCCTATAAACGTCACTTATTGCAGGAGGAACATCTATTATCATGGAGACACAGACTTGGAGTATCAGCAAGGGGAAAAATGGCTGCGGTGACAGAGAGACCTCGACCTGATCCATGTGCACAGTCCCAGTATAGGTGGGAGAGAGCTCATATCTGAACGAAATTGTTTTAAGAAGTATATTTTTAAGATTGGACTATGATCTATTTTCGGAAGTATTCCCACGTCTGCTACCTTGGCCCGTGACCAACATTTTTATCATTCGAGTTTTTCGTCTTCTCGATATTTCCGACAATGGACTGCTTACTTTCCGTGACCTGGCCATAAATCTTTCAATTCTTCTTCGAGGAGAAGCAACAGAAAAACTTGCACTCTTCTATAAATGTCACTTGCCTCCTGCTTTCAATATGTCTGATTTGGATGGACTGGATGCTAGTGAAGAGAGCTCGCCGGATCGAAATGACGGAGAACCAGAACTTGCAATGGAAGCTACCGATCTTCTTGGTACACCGAAAAAGACTGCCTGCCCGTTCCAAGAGAAAAGATCATATTCGGTGGACATTCCACGACAATCATCTGATCAGGAACTTGCTGATTCATATCGGGTGAGAGCATCTTTAATTGTATTATTTCGTTATTTCTCATTCGAGACAGTTTACTTGCTGAGCTGAACTTATAACAAACGATTTTCAGACCAGATGCAGTACTTCTAGTGCCGTTATGATCTCTGGTAATGTAGAAGAACGTGCTTCTGATGCCGAATCACTTATTGATATGATAGCTGCCAAATCAATCGGATCATGCCCATCTGAAACTGGTACGGATCGAATTCAAGTAGCTGATGTCGCTAGTGAGGGTTAGAACTTACTGCAACTAGCTAATCTATCAGTTTAATACACATGTTTTTCTTTTCAGAATCCTATTCGGTGGTCGATGAATCAATTGAAAAGATGAAACAACTGAGAACAAAAACACTCTCTTCGCCAGACTGCACATCTACAAAATTAGAAATGAAAATGCTTCCAGCTATGAGTCAAATTCAGTTCATTCAATTATGGAAGACATTTTATGATATGCTCAGTGGAAAAGAAACAGAACAATCAGTATTTCATTCATTAGCAGTCACTGGTACACTTCTTCTTCAACTCGGAGAAACACATCGAGAATTACAAGCGAAGTTGGAAGCCCAGATTGCAGATGCAATGCAGGATTTAGATGAAACATTGAAAGGACCTGAAGAGGAAAATAATACTGACGAATTTGAGGAAGATAGAAAGATTGATCCAATTGAAGTTCAAAGAAAGAGAATAGGAGATATGCAAACATGGTTGGTTTTACTATTCTGGAAAAGAAACTCAAATTTTAAGTAGTTTCAGCATGGCGGATGATGAATGGAGAGTGAATCTTGAACAGATATTGGCCTCAATCATGGCTGAATCAACTCTTTCGGATTTCTTTGAAAGAAAGTACTCATTGGATGCACTCATCAAAAAGTAATTCTTTTTCGCATTTTTCTATAGTTCATTTATTTTTTCCAGGTACTACAAAACGAGGTTTTCGCAAGGTTCTATCAATTAACAACATTCAAGAAGAACCACGTTTACGTTGTAAATAATGTGATATATATCGAGCATAAGATGCTTATGCTTGCATAATTTTCCGTCTGTATATAGATTTCATTCATTTCACCCACATTTTTTTCTGTTACGGTTTATGACATAAAAGTTGATATATGAAAAGAACTGTGACTAGCAGCGCGCGAACGGAACACCAACCTTTGTCACTTTTTGGTGTTCAATGCCCCGTGGCTAATGTCATTTGTAAGCACTGCTCTCCCTCCCCGATACAGTACTTTTTCCATACTCATTGGTGCGTGAACATGAAACTAATAAAAAGAAAGACGCGCTAAGTTTCATATAGCCTTGTCTCGGTATTTCTGTTTTTTTTGGGAAGTACCATGTCGGATAGATCAAAGAAACACTTATAGAAAAGTTTATGGAGTCAGTGGATTCATGGAAGTTGAATGCATTTTACGAAGATGCTTTTTTAGATCAAAGTTGCGGCAGAATCCTTTAGAACATACTTGACAAGTGAATGGTTTATGTTCTTCGTGGGTGAACATATGAAACGCAAGATTATATGATTGATGGAATGCCTGAAAATCTATACGCTGATTTTCAGAGAAAGAGAAAAAACATACCCTGTTGCAAATTGTACAAGAGAACTTTTTGGTCTCTTCATGCGTCAATCGATGATTTTTGTAATTTCCGTTCTGATGAAATCCCTTTCCACAAACTTCACAAACGAACGGTTTGAATCCTGAACTAGCATTTAGTTTTTATTTCAAAAATCCAAAATATTTTCTTAATATTACCTTGATGTATCCTCACATGAGTGTTGAGTGTTGACGACCGATTGAAACATTTTCCACATGTTTTGCACTGCAAAATTCAAATAATAAATGGGGGATACTGTAGAAATAATCGGATGAGAAATGACTGAATGGAATCTAATCCCTTTTGGGCCACTTCTCTATTCCTGTTACAGGATTAGAGACGACACCTTCTCTCTCTCTTCTGAATACCTTATGAGGTTTACTGTCAGTGTGAATAATTTTGTGACGGCAGAGAGTTGAAGCTTGACGAAATGCTTTTCCGCATACCTAAAATATTAAAGATTTCGGTAAGAAGTAGTTTTAGAAGTGGCTTACTTTACAAACAAATGGACGTTCTCCTGTATGAACTGGCATATGACGAGTCAAATTGTAATGTGCATTGAACTGTTTTCCACATATTTCACATGGAAACTTTTTTCGATTCGATTCATCTTCACCTGCAAAGTTTGAAGTAGGGATGAGTCAAAGAGAGATTAGGAACTGGAAAAACTCAATTTAATGAGAAAAAGAGTGCAATCTGCGTGTTCAGAATGCAAAAAGGACCGATACGGAGACTTTTTTCGACTAGAGCTACCGTAATCCATATCGTAACACTTAACATTTAGAACGATGGTTTTCAGATGCCTTTGAAATTCAAAACTTATTTATTTTCTAATTCTGAACCAGAGTATTCACAATAATCTTTCGTAAGAACCTCTACCTGACGAGGAGTCTGCGAATAAAGATGGATTGGCTGGAAACGGAAAAATTCCAGACGAACGACATGGAGACGTGGAAAGAAGGACGTCGATCGAGAACTTGAGCATCGGATGAAAAATCAGCGAAATGGCGAAACGATTGAAGGCCTTTTTGGGTGAGAAATCGGGCTTTCGTAGACTCCGCCCACTTAGCATGCAGTTGACGAATACAGTAAGACATAGAAAAAGAAGGAAAGAATCGGATGGATCAGGAATATGAATAGGATCAGGGTAGAGATGGAAAAGAAGGAAAGTACTGAATCTGAGTGATGAGATTATTGTTTAAATTAAAAAGAGCAACACAAATATTTTTGGATTCCCAGCTATCTAATTTTACAGATTCCGTGGATATTGTTTATTCTTCTGGAAAAATAGTTTGTTCCATCAGCATTTTAATTTTTCAGCAGAGTACTCTTTCATAAGTATTACTCTTCCATGTCATTCATACAGTACCCTCTGATATTTCCAAAAGAGAAACTTCCCACGTTCTGAACATTCCTCTATTCATCTATGGGCACGTCTCAACATAGCATAAATCATTATATCTTCCAACTTCTCCCATAATCAAAACATTTCGGACAGTATGCAGATGGAGTGTTAGTGCTACTTGTCATCGTTCCTCTTCTCCCTCAATTTCTCTTTTCTCTCCGATCAGCCAACTCTTCTTGTCTTCTTCTCTTCTCTCATACATTACACTTTTCCACTCACTGAGCAATCGAGTAAACTTTCCATCAATTTCGAAATGTTCGCTTATTCGACGTCTTCATTCACAGGATCCACTCTATCAGTCAGATCATTTTCCAGTGATACAACTATATCCAATGCGTTCTTCAATCTACCACAGGTAATTCTATTTATAGTTTCAGCTAATGATTACTAAATCTTCACACTTTATCTGATTTATCTGACAGATAGTTTGGTTTTGTCTGTAATCTGAGATCTATAAATTTACTTGTTTGTGATTAAACTGGACTGATATTATTTACATGATCAACTCTTGATTTATACAGTCTTAGGACTGCCAAACTCGATTTCAGTTCTTGTGTATGAACTTAGTAACACTTCTACATAATTTTCAGAATCATGTTCGTGGCCGTCTTCATGCCAAAAAAAGAAACATCCAACAGGCAAAACGTCGGAACAAGCGCGCTCCACTGAGAACTCATCCACAAATTCCACGACAGGTTTCATCTTATTTTTCCCTTTCTTCTTTCTTCTTTCCGCTAAAAATTTTAGATTTAAATTTAAATAAAAATTTAGAAAAAAGAATATATTCAACATGAACACAGTATCGATTTTCATACTGCTTACGAAGAAACGCTACTCTTCCTCTGTTCTCCACTCCACGTGTTCATTTTTCAGATGTCGCTGTTTCGGAACTTTTTCGGCGGTGGACAACCAGATGACGACGAAGACAATGGAGCTGAGTTTGTAGAGACGCTTGTAGAACGAGTGGAGACATGCAGTGCTCCAGAAGATCGTAGAGATGCGCTCAGAGCTCTGAAAGGTGTTGCAAAGGTAACTTCATTATTGTTATTGCCCTGAATATAATTTTCAACTTTTAAGCAATACCGTCTAGCTGTTGGAACGATGGGTATGAATGCCTACATTGATGTACTCGAAACAGATCGATTGAATTCGGAAACTATGACTCTTGTTCTCGATACACTAGCTACAGTCTTATCAGCAGATGATGACTCCTCTGAATCTGATGAATTAGGAGAACGTTTAGCGGAAATGATGATCAAAAGAAAAGGATTCATCGCTTCTGTTTTGGCTGCGGTTGATCAATTTGATTTTGGAGTTAGGAGGTTCGAAATTTTTTGAATTTATAATAATTAAATCATTTTTTCAGAACTTCAGTTCAACTACTTTCCAATTTACTACGCCACCGAGGTACAGAAGTACAAAATGCCATTCTTCAACAACCAGCTGGACTTTCCAAACTGGTAGATATTATTCATGACAATCGTGAAGTGATCAGAAACGAAGCTATTCTGATGATTTGTGAATTGAGTAGGGCAAACTCACAAATACAACAATTGCTTGCTTACGATAATATATTCAATGATCTTCTTAACATCATCGAAACAGAGCCTCTTGATAGTTAGTTTATGCTCACATGGAAACCGAAACTTTCTATTTTTACAGGTATTGTAATCGAGGATTGCTTGTTTGTAATGCTAAACTTGCTCCGCAAAAACTCCATGAACCAACAACTCTTCAGAGAAAATCAGTGAGTGTTCTTTGTTTATCGAGTTTTCACATTCCTTAAATACTTTACAGGTTAGTAGCTCGGCTCGGTGGTATTTTGCACACATTTTTGTACGGACATGAAGAAACTGAAGAAGTTGATGTAGATAGTGCAGAATGGCCAAAGCAACGGACTGCTAATGTTATATTCCTTCTTCAAATAATCCGTACTCTTGTCAGTCCTGATAACAACAGTCAAAACACACATGCTGCTCAAAAAGTTTTGAATCAAACTAGTACGAAATATAGCAAGAAATTATTAACAAAAGTGTTATTTACAGAAATCCTTGAAGAACTCATCCGTGTCCTTTTATCAGAAATTGGCGCCTCTGTTGAGGTAAGGGTTGGAAATAAATTCATATTTAATTTGTATCTGATTTCAGATTCTCACTGAATCAATCATTGTCGTGGCAGAGGCAATCCGTGGTAACTACACAAACCAAGAACTTTTCGCTAGTACTGTTCTGGACAATGGAGAAGATGCACCGAGATCATCACTTGTTGTTCTTCTTATATCTATGACAGCTGAAAAGCAAACGTACAAACTGCGGTGCGCCGTATTCTACTGCTTCTTGTCTTACTTGTTCGATAACGAATTCGGAAAAACTCGAATAATCGAAACACTTTTACCGAATTCACAAAACCAAAATACTCTAACCACTGGAGCACTAATTATGCAGGCCATATCTTCGGCGGAATCTGTTCAAGCATGGTTTGGATGTGTAACTCTCATGCACTGTCTTTATGATGTTGATCACTTATGGTAAATGTTTTCAAACTGATTTAAAAATTGAACCGTTTTTTCAGTGAGCAACTGCTTCGTGTCAAACTCACTGTCGTTGCTGATCAACAGCCAGAATTGAGTTTACTGGATCATGTTTCACAACTCTTGATTTCTGCTGGAAATCGTCGACCACAAACAAGAGCTGGTTTACTAATGCTTTTGGGAGTTTGGCTTCAAAATTGCCCAATGGCTGTTTCTGCTTTTATGGCGAAAGAGGACAATCTTCTCTATTTAACAACCAACATCGGTAATTTTTGTTACATCTTTTCATAATAGTTTTCAGTTTTCAGTGGACGAATGTGGAGAAGGATCAGAAAGTGAACAACAGGCTCTTCGTGGTTTGATGGCTTTTGTTCTGCTTTCATGTCTCAAGAATATTCAAGAGAAAGATGTCAGAACTTCAATAGAAACTCTGATTTCAAGAAGAGTTGGAAAAGAAGTTGTTCTTTCGGCATTGGAAGGATTATCACGAACTGAACAATTTGTAAGAGCCGCACAAAAACAACAACCATCAGAAAATAATAAGAACAACCTTTTCCTTGATTTCAATTTTGTGAAACTGTTCAAATCACTTGAAGGAACATTGGCTAAGCAGTTGAAACCGAATGGAGAATTTAACGGATCCAGCAATGACAGTATAATTCAATCGTTCAAAGAACTCATAAAACGGCAGGATGGAGATATTGCACAATTGAAACAAGAAAATAAGAAGATGAGTACAGAAATTGAGAAATTGACATCTGAAGCTCAGAATAAAGAGACCGAGAGAGAATTGGAGCAACTACGAATTAAACTAGAAGAATCGACCAGTTTCAAAACACAAACTGAAGTGTTGAACAGTCAGTTAGCTGAAGCACAAAGATTAACTCAACAATGGTACGCAGAAGCAGAAAGATATAAACAATGGGCACAACAGTGGCAAAACTATCAACTCGCTCAAGTTCCGAATGCTGCTGAAGTTGGAGTTACTCAGTTGCAGCAACAAGTAGCCGAATTAGAGCAACAACTTGGATACGGTTATCAAGCATTTGAACAACAGTCTCAAACGGTAAATACTTACAAATATGTTATTGAATCATGTCCTTGTCTTTTTCAGATTTTGCACTACACTGCAGAAAATGCGCAACTCCGAGAACGACTCGTTAAAGCAGATGCTTCGATATCAGAACTGACTTCAAAGATAGCTATAGTGAATTCTCAACCGCCTTCAAACGGAGTGGTAGAGAACGGAGATCAGGTAAATTTAAGAAACCAGCTTCAACTCAAACATTCGTTAATTTCAGAAATCTGACGATGAGTTAGTAAAACTAAAACAAGAACAAGAAGAACTTTTGATGCTTCTTGCTGATCAACACAATAAAATGTCAGTTTATCGACGTCGTCTCAAATCTCTTGGACAGCCAGTGACAGATGATGAAGACGAATAGAGAAATATTTAAATCGGGTTTCAAGGGGGTAATTCTTTCATAAACATATAGAGTTCCCATATTTCTTTTAACATCATAGGTTTCATGTAAAATATTTAAATTTATCGCATATAATATGTTTTGTTTCTCAATATACCCGCTTCATTTCGTTCAAACCATAACTCTGTGATACCGAGTCGAATCTTTGTTGTTTTCTTTTTTGTAATAGTAATTCGAATAAATTATTGATTGATCTAAAATGCCAGGTTGTAAATCCGATGACAAGAGACGAACCCGTCCACACTACGCATTCATATCAATCACTGAATCCGGTTCGCTTTTCGTTCCTCGCCCTATTCATCCTGCCGTCTGCCATTGTTCTCTCTACTGATAGTCATTTCAATTGATTTTCTCATAATGATTTCCAGAACCTTCTGGAAATTCTCTATTCTACTTTTATTTATACCAACTATTGAAGCATGTCATCCGCAATTTCAGAAAGAGTTACGGTATTTAGATTTATATCTCGGAATAAAACCAGATAACAATGGAGAAATTCCAGTTGAAGGTATCAAATGAAGACACTAATTTTCCTTCTTTCAATTCATTTTCATTTATTCCAGAAGCCGTTGGTTTTGCCACTTATATTGAGTCACCTGATGAGTTGAATTGTGATTTTGAAACAGAATGTTTATGGAGAAATGCTCCAACTGATAACCTGTTGGATACAAGTGATTGGTGGTATTTCAAGGTTCGCAGATTTTTTTTTCTTAAAGTTTTATGTTTCTTCGATAAGATTACTGTAGGTACAGTATTCCGGGGCAATTCGACAATAAATAGATGCAATCACAGTTCTACATTTTAACTTACAGAAAAGCGATGAAAAAACGTTCCCAGTCCAAATTCAACCAGGAAATCCGAGTATTCCGAAAGGAGAACACTTCATAATTGCTGGAAACACAACAAAAAATGCGAACGGAGCAGTGATAAGCAGTGCTCCGATTGCGTGTCAAAAGGGATTCGCTAATTTAACTTTCAGGTCAGATATATTACAGAAGTAGTTTAATAGTTCAAAAGAAGAGAATTACAGTTTTTGGTTGTATAATAATGCTCAAGTTGAAGTCATAATTCTGCGTGCAATGAATCGAAGAAGACATTTACAAGTACTGATGAGACCGAAGATGAAATGTGATTTTTTGGGAGCAGCGAATGAAGAATGTCGAGTGGAAATCCCTCCGATAAAAGAACCATTTCGAATTGGTATTCGAGCATTCGATCTGAAGGATAACACTGTTGGAAGTCTTGCAATTATAGATCATATCAGATATCATGGAAAGATTTGTCAGCAATCTCGTAAGGATTTTACTTTCTTTTTCATTGAAATCAATCAATTTTAAGCATTTCCATCATCATTTTCTTCACTTCGAATCCCTCCATATGATAACAGTCCACTCGTTCGAATGACTGATCTCAGTTGTGAAAGGCCATTGAGGTCTTGTCGATGGGGAAATATGGCAAAATCTATATTAAGTGAATGGAGAGTTGGTAGATCAATTGACAGATGGGTGGATATGTTCGAAGTGAGATACAACTTTTTATTTTAAATTAAAATTTATAAAATTTTGAGATAACTGCAAATCAATCGCATCCGAACTCTTCTTTCCTATTTCTTGCTGTTGATTCGTTCTCTCCTCGACCGTATTCCAGTCTTACAAGTCAAGTTATTCCATGTTCACAAAGAACAACGAGTCTTTCTCTAAAGTAATTTTCTCTAAATGATAAGTTCTGATTCCGAATTAATTACAGATATTGGATGAAAACTGGAACACAAGCTGAAATATGTGCAGTTGATGAAGATGGAGTTGCATTGAGTTGTGCATATCTTGAACCAAATGATAGCCCAGGACCGATTACAATTGATCTTGACTCCTATTCACAACCATTTAAATTCACTGTCGGAATAATTGCATTCGATGAGAGCACATTTGGACTACTTGCTATTTCTGAACTTAAAGTTCTCGGACTCCTTTGTACGGAACCTGCTCCACCAATTGTCACAACTATCAGCCCACCGATTGTACGTTTTCCCAATACCTAATTAGTATAATATGCTTGTCTTTATTCTAGATCCAACACATATTTGGTCTCCAACCTGGAAATGGTCGTTATGTTCCATATGATTTATCCCTCAATTGCGACTTCACAAAGGATTACTGTAGTCAATGGGTCAATTACGATGGAGTTGTCAAATATGGAGTGATGCCACGTGATTCTGATGTGTTTCCAATTCCAAAAGGAGTCAAAGGAAACGTTGCAGTCTTCTTAATGCAAAATGCGACAGTATCCAATTTGAGATCTAGAATGGTTCCGTGCTCGTATAATGGAAGAATCGATGTTGAGTATATGAGGTAATCAAGTATTCGAGTAATAAAAAATAGCATTATTTCCAGATCAGAAGACGCTCAAGTCAGAATATGCGCCCTCGAACAATGTGTAGACGGGAATCAAACCAATGGAAAAATCTCAATTGGAGTCTCATCGACAACTCCATTTTATGTTTCAATCGAAGCTTCTTCGCGAGATGATGCTGTAGTTTTAATCAATAAAATTTCCACTTCTGGAGATTTTTGTCCGTTGAAAACAGCCGAACAAACTGTATGCGATCAGTTAATTTGCAACTTCAAAGGTTAATCAATTCAAACAATCTAAAACTATTCAAATTCTCTATTTTCAGACACATTTTGTAATTATGAGACAATTGTTGAAAAAGCAGGAGATGTTCCTGTATTGAAGACAGCGAACGGAGCGAGTGTAACGTTAAACGGAGGAGGAATTCGTGCAGTTCTTCTCAGTCCGACATTTGATCTTGCATATCCATCCATTTTAACTATAACTCTTTCTCAATCAACGTTTGGTTCGCGTGTTCTTTTATGTCCAGATGTCACAAGTGATCCTACTTTATGTCACGAATTGAGTGGACCTCGAGTACTTGATTCATCAGATAAACAGGTAGTATTTGTTTATAAATATCACAATTTTAACACTTTTTCAGGTGATGTTCCCACTGGATATTGGTGCTCGTTCATTCTCACTTGTCCTTCTTCATGATAAATCTATTGAATTCGGTCCAGCTATATTCAATATAAAATCAATGGAACTTCGGACTGTAAACAATGAAGAAATGTGCTACTGAATATGATACTGAGATGATAATCAAAAGAAAAACTACGGTGTAATTCATGAATATTTAAACGTTTGAGAATAAATTGTTCGTTTTCATTTAAAGTTTTAAAATATTTAAATTAAACCAAGCATTCAATTGTAAGTGTGCTTCCCACAACACTATACTGCATTTCTTCTCATCTGATAATTCAAATTTCAGGAAAGGATTGGGCTTAGAAGATTCAAATTGAAAGACAGTCCGAGGCACAATCAAAAATGAGTTTTAAATTCATTCCTTCATTTTAGCTTCATTTCTTTCATTTTAGTCTTCTCAGGCTATTAGGGACCTCAATGTATGATGTGGTGCTCCTGCGGAGTTCATCACTTCATTCCTTGTTTTCATTCCAACTCATATAGCATACAGATATTACAAGAAGTGGGTTTATTAAGGGTGCCGAGAGAAATATAACTGTACAAGAAAAATAAAATATACATGGGGAAATAAACAGAGTGGGGGAATACAAAATACAACTACGAGAATTATATAAAGAGATCTGAAATTAAAAGTAATTAAAACTAAAACAGTTAATTCCTCTCTGAAATTCTGCTGCCAGAGGGACAGAGCTAGAGAGATGAGTCATTGTGACGTCATCTCCTGTGACATTATAATCGAAAAAAAATCTTCATAATATTTTAAGCGGTACTGTAGACTTCAAGTTAGACTTGCAACGGGATGTACCAGGCTGAGATTTCACAACTCTGCACTTCAAGCATTGTTCGGCCACACTGCCATTACGAACCAAAATATCTGCTCCTCTCCATTTTTATACGGTTTTTTTTTCTGTTGAATAGTTGCGAGTTTGCCATTTTTCTGTCGAATGTCAAATCCTCCTTCAAATTCGTACATAAGTTTTCCTGCCATATATTCCCTTGAAAATTAAATATTTGCCCTGACAATGGTTTCTTTAATAAAACTTACGACTCGAACGTTCGTTTAAGAGATTCATCCTTTTCTTCAAACTCAATTCCATCTAATAACAACTCAAAATCAAGACGTTTTACTGCTAGAGTGAAAATTGTCATTCTTGGATTATTTCCATCTATCCATCCTTTTAATACCCGATTTAAATTGTTCTCATTGAAGTAACAAACTCCAATCACTATTGTGACACAGTTGGAAGTAATAATATCTTCTTCAGTAATCCAATTGACAGGATAATTGACAGTTGAGCTACTTGCAATCAGTCCGTTTAAATCCAAGATCCCACAATTAAACTGCCGTATTTCATGAGTGTGCCTCATAGCATAACATAAATTTTGAATTGAAAATTTCATTTTTTCAAAAAAAAGATCAAAGGTATCACAATTAGTATCATCTCCAGAAAATTCACAGTATTCCAAACAAGTCTGACGCGTATTCATCCATTCTGTAATCGCTGAAATCTCTTGAAGCGATTCATTTGAGTTCAAGTAAAGAAAAGTGATGTCCCTTCGAAACAAATCACAAACATAGTCTGCCCATACTGTAACATATTTGAAACGCATCTCATTTTCATCATTAGAGAGTTGACTCCATTTTCCTCTATTTTCTTGGAAATTCTGGAAAAGAGACAAGCATACTCGTGTGTCTTCGTGCTAATGCGCTTGGGTGATGAACTTACAAACACTGCTGTTTTAAGATAAAACTTGCTCCTAGGTCTGAGAGTAATCTTCTAATGATATGTAAAAACACCTGAAAATAGAATGTAAAAACACCTGAAAATTATGCAATACTTTGTAATACGGGACTATTTTTGCCGATACTGCCAGAATTAAGCATAATTGAACACTGTCAGAGCTTTCTTTTGCAGTTGTCTCAAGGACTAACACAAAAATCCCGCCTCTTACAGATTGTTGATCCAATTGATTCTCACGTTCATAGCACACACGCAACGCATACGCCCCGCATACCTGTCTATTGAGCCACATAGATTTTTTTTGCGATACCATTGTGTCCACACATTTCGTCCAATTCTATTCTTTCAAGGATGGATATTGTTCCTGAAACAAAAACAATGCCTATTTTGAAACTTCCTGCCGTCCCTTTGAGTAATGTATTACGAAACTTTAATCAATTGGAGATGTAAGTTTTAAAAAAACCTTTTATCAAGAATGTTTTTTTTTAGAGTCGATTTTTCGTTAGCTTCGAAAAAATGTCAATTCATCATTAAGTCGATCAAATTCGACAAGTTTCACATTGGCCTAGGTTTGCAGCCGAAGCGGGACCCAATTCTATTCTATTGGGATTATTACCTATATTTCGAATTTTCTATTGATGATTTGAAGAAGAGAAGCAAATATATGAATAAAGGAGGAACATGGAGTCAACTCTCTAATGATGAAAATGAGATGCGTTTCAAATATGTTACAGTATGGGCAGACTATGTTTGTGATTTGTTTCGAAGGGACATCGCTTTTCTTTACTTGAACTCAAATGAATCGCTTCAAGAGATTTCAGCGATTACAGAATGGATGAATACGCGTCAGACTTGTTTGGAATACTGTGAATTTTCTGGAGATGATACTAATTGTGATACCTTTGATCTTTTTTTTGAAAAAATGAAATTTTCAATTCAAAATTTATGTTATGATCTGAGGCACACTCATGAAATACGGCAATTTAATTGTGGTATCTTGGATTTGAACGGACTGTTTGCAAGAAGCTCAACTGTCAATTATCCTGTCAATTGGATTACTGAAGAAGATATTATTACTTCCAACTGTGTCACAATAGTGATTGGAGTTTGTTACTTCAATGAGAACAATTTAAATCGGGTATTAAAAGGATGGATAGATGGAAATAATCCAAGAATGACAATTTTCACTCTAGCAGTAAAACGTCTTGATTTTGAGATGTTATTAGATGGAATTGAGTTTGAAGAAAAGGATGAATCTCTTAAACGAACGTTCAAATCGTAAGTTTTGTTAAAGAAACCATTGCCAAGTGAAATTTTTAATTTTTAAGGGAATATATGGCAGGAAAACTTATGTACGAATTTGAAGGAGGATTTGACATTCGACAGAAAAATGGCAAACTCGCAACTATTCAACAGAAAAAACCGTATAAAAATGGAGAGGAGCAGATATTTTGGTTCGTAATGGCAGTGTGGCCGAACAATGCTTGAAGTGCAGAGTTGTGAAATCTCAGCCTGGTACAGCCTGTTGCAAGTCTAAATTGAAGTCTACAGTACCGCTCAGAATATTATGAAGATTTTTCTCAATTATAATGGGGGTATTTGAGTTTAGAACTCGGAAGAATAGAACTGTGACAAAATAAAACTGTGAAAATATAGAACAGACAAAAATAGAACTGTTACAAAATAGAACTGTTACAAAATAGAACTCTACCACTGGTTTTGAAAATGCTTTTCGAGCTTATCTAATATAATTTTATACAGTTTTTTGTTGACTATTAAATAGACAAAGACTTTATCTCCATAAAATAAGTGTTTTTAGTCGACTTTTCTCCTCGAAAATTGGTTATAATTCGTCTTAAAAGTCACGAATGCAAACGCGCTCCATTCGAACTAGAGTTCTATTTTGTAACAGTTCTATTTTGTAGCAGTTCCATTGTGTTCAGTTCTATTTTGTCAAGTTCTGTTTTGTAGCAGTTCCATTTTTTCGTAGTTCCACTTTGTTCAGTTCTATTTTTTCCTGTTCTATATTTTCACAGTTTTATTTTGTCGCAGTTCTATTCTTCTGAGTTCTATACTCAAATACCCCCATTATAATGTCACGGGAGATGACGTCACAGTGACTCACCTCTCTAGCTCTTTCCCTCTGAGAGCAGAAGTTCAGAGAGGAAACGACTGTTTTAGTTTTAATTACTTTTAATTTCAGAGCCCTTTATATAATTCTTGTATTAGCACGGCACGCGTCTTACAACCGGGCTCTACCGAAGTCGAAGAGTTGTGTGCGAAATTGAGAGACTCAGAGAAAAAGAGTCATTTTTCAAGGGGATTTCGGTGGAGCGCAGTTGTAAGAGCAGTGCCATGTTCATAGCTGTATTTTGTAATCCCCCACTCTGTTTATTTCCCCATGTATATTTTCTTTTTCTTGTACAGTTATATTTCTCTCGGCACCCTTAATAAACCCACTTCTTGTAATATCTGTCTGCTATATGAGTTGGAATGAAAACAAGGAATGAAGTGGTTGACTCAGCAGGAGCACTACATCTTACACGGAGGTTCCTAAAAGTTTGAGAAGGTTTTCCGTGTGCCCCTTTTATTAAGAAACATGAATTTCTTCACGAGAGCTCCGAGGAAGCAGCTTTTAAGATCAGAAGTGCTCGAAAAATTCCGCTACACCAGCACTATTCCTATGACACGCTTTTATATTGGGAAGTGTCTCAATTTCGAGAGTCATCTTCTAACATAAATATTCAGACAATCTCACCGATTTTAAACCAGGTATTCAATTGGAAGTTTGCTTCCCACAACACTATATTGCATTTCTTAATTACTAATTTAACTTCTAATTTCTTCTCATCTGACAATTCAAATTTCAGGAAAAGATAGGAAATTAGAAGATTCAAATTGAAAGACAGTCCAAGACACAATAAGTGTTCCTTGGCTAGCATGCTAGCACCCACAACACTATATTGCATTTCCTCTCATCTGACAATTTAAATTTCAGGAAAGGATTCTTTGACGTACTATCAAAATAAAAACAAAGCTCATAAAAAAATGACTCTCCTGTTCTCTTCCCTTTTCGTCTACTAAATTCCAACTGATCCACGTGGTAAATAATCCAAATACGCGTGGAAGGAAGAGGACACGCGAAAATTTAAACATTGTTAACGTTATGGTGCGTCCAAAGTTGCTACAAAACAGCAAAAACGACAAATCTGCGGTGTCCAAAGTTGATTTGTAGATTTGCAGGTTTGCAGTTATGCGTTATTGCTCATCCTTAATTTTTCAACTGCGAAACCTGCAAAACCTACAAACCTACAAATCAACTTTGGACGCCGCAGATTTGTCGTTGTAGCAACTTTGGACACACCATTAAAAATTGACCGCATGCTTTTCCATGGCTTATCTTTTCGTGAACCGGTGACTCCTTTTAATAGGCGTGAACCAACTGATAATTCATCATCAACATAACAAAATCATATAATCAACAACAAAAAAGGGAATAATAAAAACTAAAAACAACGAATAGTTTAGAACCTTCTGCTTCTTTTAAACTGTGTTGTATTCACAGCTGGTTGATATAGACCTTCCAGACTTTTTTCGGTGACGTCTTCCGTTAGATTGAGAACATACGGGCATCGATTGTAAGGCTGGAAAGTTAATCACATATTTGACCAAAGACGAATAATGGACCTATTCTGGGGTAGCAAAAAATAGTTTTTTGCTTATTTTTTGCTATTCAGAAAGTAGCAAAAAAAGCAAAAAACTCCTGGTTTGGAGGCATTTTTTGCTTGACCTTTTCTAGGCCAGCCCGCCCTTTTCTAGGCCATTCGCTGCAAGACCTGTGTTTGGTGTAGATTTACGGGAGATTTTTTTGGGATTTTTTCAGCAAAGTTCGGAAAAAAATCATTTAACGTTTACAAAGTATGGAATAAATCAATAAAATTACGAATTCAGTTCAAAAGTAGCGATAAAGTACATGAATGCTGAAAAAATCGCAAAAAAAATCTCCCGTAAATCTACACATGGCCTAGAAAACCGCGGCCTGGCCTAGAAAAGGTCAAGCAAAAAATGCCTCCAAACCAGGAGTTTTTTGCTTTTTTTGCTACTTTCTGAATAGCAAAAAATAAGCAAAAAACTATTTTTTGCTACCCCAGAATAGGTCCATAAAGGAATCACTTACGTCAGCAGTAAAGAACATTGATGGTGTTTGAATCCGCATTCCCCGAACTAGAAGAGGAGGTTCTTCCAACTTCAACAAATCAACTGGAGTCACAACGTAAACTGATCTTTCCTCTACATTGACACCACGAATAATCCCGAATCCAAAACATTGAAGTGAAGGAGAGTTCTCATCAACAACGCTGATTAACGGCATATCTGCTTTCCCACATAATTTTCGAGTTTTTAAATCGATGTTTTTGACACAAAGAGCGACGAGTTGAGTGTTGATGGACGAGAAAATATGGGAGTCTTCGACAAGTAAATCAACGGGAACACAAATTGTCACATTTCTGAATAGAATAATAACAAGACTTGGTAATTTTATTAAATGTGGTACTTACTGAAACTTCAATTTATATGGAGCAACTGTGGAGAAGCTGGCAATCGTTGGACGAGGAAGAAGAGATGAGAAGTATCCAGCAACTGTTAAATCACGAATTAGAGCAGCTGGAAGTCTTTTTTGATTGGGAAGACCAATAACTCCCAATGAGTTATTTGCGAATATTTCTATAACATTGTTACGGTCCACTTGTTCCTGTAATATAACCTCATTTAAAACAAAACTCGGTTTTTTTAAATACCAGGAAATTATAGCGATATTCAGTTTGATCTCTGAAAATCTCGATGAACAAATCGGGTTCAGCTACTTTTGTGATAGAATCCAGAATTTCAGCACCTACATCCACAACCCATCCCATCGAATTAATAATGCATACGGATCCTGGTTCACTGATAAGTTTGAATTTGTTGAAAAGTCTTTCAAAAATATCCTGAAATAGAATTCCTGATGAAAAAACAGTAAGACATCAGCTAACCAAATAAAGCGGTAACTTTGTAACCGTATTGTCTCCGTAGAAATATGAGTTCTCGAATGTTTTTTTCTGATGACCGTATGGTTTGTCTAAAATTGGAGATGTGACTTTTGTCAGTGAAAGACATCCACTCGGAGTGAATTCACTTTGTCCAATATCACAATCCAAGACATACACGTGATCATAGCCACTGAAAACACTGTGTGATTGAGAAGTCATATGAACAAACTGTACTTTGAAAGGCATCGATTCACTAAATTCCGCATCAAATTAGATTTTCCAGCTCCTTTGTGACCGATCGGAAGAATTGATGTCTTTTGTCCATCACCTTAAAAAAATTATGTTATTTTTATTTATTCAGTTATTTTTCGATTACTTCTTAATCTACTGAGGCGATTGATATGCGCTTTTAATTGCGATTCTTGCTCTTGTGGAAATATGCGAAAATCGTCCCGACAGATGAAGAAATGAGGTGGAAGAATGATTTGCTTTTGAATTGAACAATGAATCAAGAAGTTCTGGGAATAAAGAATGAGGAGTCCAAATCAGTGAGTTCACTTACGGATATCGCACCAGAAATTGTTCCTTCAGCAATATCCAAAATCTTGCTCAAAACAAAAACTGCTGGTTGCGTAGTTCCGATCCCTTCCATTATTGTTTCATAATTGTTCGGTGCAACTGCTTTCAAACGAAACTTCAAACGAGCATGCTTGTAAGCAGAACAGTCATTTGAAACTTGTAGGATTACCTGAAAAATTCTTGAAATGAATATTTTTTTCTAATAATTTATACCGGAACATCCATTCTTTGTGGAGCGGAAATTTTTATGAAGTTTGACGGCTCCCAGGAAACTGTTGGCAGCACGAAGTCATTAATTGACGCGTTTCCAGCTGAGAAAATAATAATTTGAGAATTAAAATGTTTAGAGTACCTAAACAAAGAATAGAGCATGATCCGTAGATGGAAAGTCGTTCTCCAGGTTTCACGATGAGGATTTCCAGATTTTGATCTCTGCACTCGTACCGAAGCACCTCGCTCATCTGATTCACATCACGTTTCAGAAAGATTAGAATTCAAATAAAGATATTTTATAAGGCTACTCATCCGGTGTAGAAAGAAGAAGAATTTGTTTTTAAAAAACGATATTTTTCATGTAAGTTTGAATATGGAGCAAATAAATGGCAAGACAATGTGATACATCATTATTATAGCCGCCATAAACAGAATGTGAATAGAAAATGACATATAAATTATTCAATAACGGGGATTGTGTTTTTACATAGATATTCTACAATTTGAGCCATTGAAGGTCGAAGTCTTCTGTCACTGTAAGCTCCTGCAAGTCCTACTTCAATCAAAGTTTCTAGAAATAGTTCTTCAGCTTCGTTGGCCAGTGGTGGAGCTCTCTTGTCTATCAAAAACTCTCGCAACCGAGTATTCTGACGTGCTGCCAGTTCTTTATTGAACTGACAGTACTCGACAAGACCACGTGTTTCACGAGAATCCGAGTAGGCCCGCTGGCCCGATGCGATTTCCAAAAGAACAATTCCATAACTGTACACATCGAGTTTCGTAGTTAAAATCTTCGATGTGATGAACTCCGGGGCCAAATAAGCGAGTGTCCCTTTAATATGAGAGGCGATAAGTGGACATTTCTCAGTCGCTTCTGCTTCAACTTGTCCATCACGACTCAATCCGAAATCTCCAAGTTTTGGTTCCATATGCTTATCCAATAAGATATTTGCAGTTTTAACATCTCCGTGAATAATATGAGTTTTTGCAAAAGAATGTAGAAAGAGAATTCCACGAGCAGCTCCTATACTGATCTCTTTTCTTTGTATCCAGGTCAAAGGAGTAGTTCCTTTCTGAAATAAATATTTTTTGACAGTCGTAATTCTATAATCACTTACTCTACATAATATCCTATCTTCCAAAGATCCATTGGCCATAAATTGATAAACTAAGCATGGTTCTGGACCTTCTAGTGAATATGCATAGATTGGTAAAATATTGTCATGTCTAAAACGAGCCAATGTTCTCAATTCTGTTAAACTCTGTCTCAGTCGTTCTTTTTCCACTTTGGAACCATGTGCCGACGAATCATTACCAGCGAGAATTCGTTTCACAGCAACCATTCCTCCAGTTGCTTTGATTTCTCCTTTATAGACGGTTCCGTATCCACCTTTTCCAATAACATTACTTGCAGCAAATCCATTGGTCGCTTCTAACAGTTCTAAATAAGTGACGGGAAGTGTACCTTCAATAGCAACACGCAAAGGATCATTCGTAAAAGATCTGAAAATTTAATTTAATTCATTGGTAAAATAAAGTGAGCTTACGATGAAGATTGTGTAGGTGCTGGCGAGGGTTCATTTGTTTCAGTTTTCTTCGATCGAGAAGCGCTTTGTGACCCAGGTGGAGGTATATTTGGCCTGAATCTCCGCGCAGGATTCAGTATTTTCGTTTCTAAGCAATGATACTTTTCGTCCACTGAAAATACCATAAATTTGAATAAATTCCTGGAATAATTATTATCTGACCTTCACTTCTCATTAACCGCATCAGTCTGATTAGCTTTGTTTTCGCAAAAAGTTGATAAAGATGCGTTGCGTTGTATCCTTTTGAGCACCATATTCTCAAAAGCATCTTTGTTGGACTCTGATTATAACTAGCGAATCTTCTACACCCATCCACATCACGCATTTGGATTCCTGGCATGTACGGTGCTTAAATTATAATAAAATGTTAAAAATGACTTCAAAAAATAAAATATTTTTAATTTGTTAAAAACATGTTTCTCGACTTACCGATAGTTTCCCAAGTATTATCCGTGTCCAATATATCGCATATCAGCTGAAGTGTTTCTCTTCTCAAAAATGAGATCATATTCTCCTCCGGCAATCCATCAACGGTATCCGAATCTTCCATTATTTCCACCAATTTTCTATATTTTCGAATAGTTATTTCAGCTTGACCTCGTTTTCATTTTATTGAAGTTTTTAGAGAACTTTCGATAAATTTTATGAAAACATGGAATAGTGGAGCTTCGTAGTTTCGCCTCGTAGTCTCGTCTCTCTCCTTCTCTCTAAATTGTTTCTCTCGTTTAAAATTGTATTGTCGCTTAGAAAAAAAGATTTTCGTGGGGTGCCAAAAAGAATAGTACTCGACAGTAATGAAAGGTAAATTTTAAGTTAAAAAGCCTGGAAAGAATGCATTTCTGTTAAGAATAACTTCGCATCTGTTTAATTAGAGAGCCAATAGGATCAGATTGTATCATACAGCATACATCACAGCTTCCTAAATTTAGGTGTGTAAGTACAGTTGTCTAGCAGTTGTTTCAAATGGGAACATCATTAACGTAAATTTACTTTATTCAATTTTCATCACGTGAATGAACGTATTGACGAAACAACAATGCGTTTTCATATCTGCGTCTCGAGAAGGGCACAGTCTCTTGCACGAACACTGGCAAACATTACCCATTGGTCGTTTCTTTACCAAGTATTTGTAAAAACTCTTTTTGATACTCTTCTCGAAACCAGCTGTTATGAAACCGGCCATAGAAGTTAAGAATTGTATTTTCAGTCAGAATGGGTGTGTCACAATCTCATTCGAGATCTCCTTCTCGGGAACCTTTACCAAATGATCATCAAGTAATGGATGTTCTTGAGCCAACTGATAAATCTTCGAAGCGTGGTAGAAAGCGAAAAGTTGCAAACGTAAATGGAGTAGAGATGAAAAAAGTTGCGAAGCTAAACACATGCGCTTATGTGTATCAGAAACTCTTTTTAGAGGTAAGAGCAATAAACAGTTAAAATAATTGTTGAGGACAATGAACAGAAGACGAAAAGTTTAAAAAAAAAGCTTTTTTCAGGGAGAAGATTCTGATATAACAATTGCTGCATGTGGTAGAGAATGGAAAGTTCACAAGTTGTATCTCAAGCAAACGAAGTTTTTTGAAGTGAGTACAAGCTTCATGATTGTTCCATATATAAAAAATTTAGTCAATGTTCGATGGCGCTTGGGCAGAATCAAAGACTGGTCGAGTTGACATGGAAATCACAGATCCAAATATTGATGGGGATGGATTGAATGCAGTACTCGGGTGTCTATATCATAACGAAATTGAAATTGATCTAGAGAACATCGAAGCAACAGTTGCAGCTGCTTCGTATATTGTTCTAGAAAGTGTGACTGAGCGATGTGCTGAAATGATGATTGAGGCGTTGTCAACAAGCAATGCCGTTCGATACTATGAGCTGTCGACTAAATATGGATTAGATGGTGTTCGAGTGAAGTCACTGGAATTATTGCTCCATCAGTTCTTCAAGATAATGACAGATAAAGAAATGCTCCGGGAACTTGACCACGATCTTCTAGTAACACTTCTTACTTCACCAAATCTTTTCATAATGGAGGGAGAATACGATCTTTACAAAACAGTGAGATTGGTTAGAACCTTAATGATTCATTCAAATTTGAAAGAATTCAAAGTTTTCAGTGGATCTATATGAAAGAGTGCCCGGATTGCGACATTGATCAAAAACCAGACACTTTCTCTCAGAATGTTTCGAGATACTTCAGAGATGCTCCACAAAATTCTCTCTTCTTAAAATACTCCGAAATTTTCTCATTTCTAAGAATCGAGCAGTTTTTGAATTGCTCAGAGACGATCAAAGCAATAAAATCGGACTGTTTGATTCCATCGTCACTGATTACAGATATGACTTCAGACTTATGGATGTCATTATTAGAAAATGAAGAGAGTCAAAAGTAAGTTCGTTTTCTCCCACAATTGATAATTTCTGCTTAAGTTTCAGGGCATTAGAAATAGATGACGACGAGTTTTTCAGTAGATGCATTCGTTTGGGAAGATCACTTGATGTTTTTCCGGTAAGCTAAATTTTTAGAAACGAAGTTGTATACGATTGCGAATTCCAGAAGTGTTGGCGATGGGTTGGATACAATTTTGGAATTGATCTTCTTCTTCATGTAAATGATTATTCTGTGAGCATCAAGAGGAATTGTCTCAACCAAAAAGCCCCTTATTCTGTCAATTTGAAAACAAAACAAGTTCTTCACTATAGGTAACTTTCGTTTTTCAGGTGTAAATATATTATTCATATTTCAGATTGGTAATTTGTGAATCCAGTGGACGAATTTGTTTCGATAGTGGTAGAACGACATGGGAGATGAAACCAGACGAAGCAAAAACAGTTTGCCGAATGAATGAAGATATATCAACACCAATATCAGTTCACTTTCAATATTTGATTCATAAACCAATCGATGGTACTCGATATGTCAACAATTTTGTTGATGACCATTATTCATCTGACGGTGGCGAAAACGAAGAAAATGATGATGAAGACTAGTGAAACACTATGCAGATTTCCTAATATAATTCCTTATTTTCCTTGCCTTATTGTATATAACAACTCAGTGACCTGTACATTTTACATAATAAAACTTAAGAAACATCATAAACTACATCAAACCCTAAAATACTATTTTTCTGCCAAAGAGATAGAGTCATCCAGTTCTCATTTGCCAAAAGAACCTGATATCGGGCGGCATCACGCTGTGAACTTTCGATTATTGGACGATTCGTCCACCTTCGCAATCACTTCACCATATTGATGAACTGAACATGATCCGAGTTGCTTTTTACGTTTTTCTCATTACTCCCGTGGTTATTCCCCAGCCATTACTCTTTCCACATGGATGGTTTGAAAGTAAGAATTTACGGCCAAGAGACGCAATTATGCTGAATATGATGGCACAATCTAACCTAGAATACGGTGGTGTCACGTTAGAAGTAAGTCAGAATTTGAATTTTCATACGTTAAAATAATTTAGGAACTCGATAAACTCGATGCAGTTCGAAAGCAGATTCCACGCCCGGAAAAGTTAGCAAGAGACAGAGAAGAAGACGATGTGGAGCTAGATAGAGAACCCGTATTCACTGCGACTGGAGAAAAGATTGAAGTAGAAAAAAAGGAAAAGAAAGAAGAGGAAAGTGATGATAGTAAGAAGAAAGCACCATTCAGAAGAGTTCAGTTAAAATTACAAAAGAGTGAGTCAATTCAAATTCTCACAGCATTTCTGTTTAATTTTCAACACTTCAGAGCGAGAAACAGAAAGAGATGTTGATACTGAACCGGCAGTGGAATCAGCGAATCCATTTGAAGAGATCGCCACTAGATCCCCACCCAAAGACTGGATGAGTATGAGACAGTTGAGAAATCGAAATAGGAAGAACAAGAAGAAAAGAAGATACAGAAAGAATGGATTCCTTACAAGAGACGATATCATCAAAAGTAACAAGTGAGTCTAATGTTTCTTCGAGTCGGAAAAAAACGTTATTGTTTCAAGAGTTAACAATCCATCTGTGAATGTCGTGGATCGAACAATGGAAAAAGCTGAATTCGATGAGAAACTGAGAAACCATGCTCAGGACACATGGGAGCGAGAAAACAAAGCAGCCGAAAAAATTAGAGAAGATATGAAAAGTGGTCGAAAAGAAGAAAAAGAAGAAGAGCACATAAGTCCAGCAATGCAACTGCTTGCCAAGGAAAATTCAGACCTAGATCGTCGGATTGCAATTGAGCAAACAATGTCTAGAAAAGTAGATAGACTACCCAATAATCCTTACAAACATGTGGATCTTGGGAAGCCAACCGTACTTACATTACCTCTTCCCCCGTTCGAAACGCTTAAAGAAGAGAGCCAATAGAATTAGAAAACGACTATCATCAGAAAAATAACTTGAATACATGGTGCAATCGAATATTTATAATGCAATAAATCTGTATAAAACAATCTTAATACCGGCGGGTGCAATATATCAACATAAACATATATAATGAAGAGGATTCATTTATGGCGAAACTATTGGTCGACGTCTTGTGATTTTGATGTGAACTGGGGAAACAGGACGGACAATGATTTCCATCTTTGGGCGAACCTAAATTTTGAATTTTGTCTACAGGTCAAAAACCGATTTTTACCTCGTGTACTCGTTCCATAGCAGTCACATTGAAATGTCTCAAAATGTGAGCCATGATAACTTTCTCTTCAATAAGAGCAAAACGTTGGCCGATACAATTGCGACTTCCAGCAGAAAATGGAACAAATGCGAATGGCTTGCGTCCAACCGAATTTTCTGGGAGAAAACGGTCTGGGTCAAACAGTTCTGGATCTTTCCATTGAGCAGGGTCGCGGTGGACGAGAAGTAAATTGAGCAGGAGAGTAACTCCTTCCGGAACACTAACTCCTCCGATGACTTGGTCCTCACTCAATTCTCTCATGATGATCGGAACAGATGGGAAGAGTCTTAATGCTTCTTTGAGAACACATTCGAGATATTTGAGTCTAGCGAGGTGTTCGGTGGTGACATCTTCTTCATCGCCCATCACTTCATCGAGTTCTGCTTGAATTTTTCTCTGAATTTCTGGGTGATTTCCGATGAGATGGATGGCCCACATGAGTCCTGTGGATGTTGTATCATGTCCTTCAAACATGAAAGTGTCCACTTCTGCCTGTACATCAGTTTCATCCATCTGTCCACTCTGAACCATATCGAGCAATAAATCTAAAAATGCGAGGCGTCCTTCCATTTTGTAACCTGACTCCTTCAATGCTTCTTTTCTTTCAACGATCACCTGCAATTCGGTTCTTCAAAACATTTTTCAGGCGTTATGTACCAACCTTCTTAGTAAAGCTGTGCAGAATGTGTAAACATTTCTCGTAAGTTTTTCCATCTTCTGTGCTGAATAGTTTTATTAAAAACCGGCTTAACATTCGTATTCTTACAGATTGTAGATGTGTGTATTCCAGATGAGTGGATTATTCGTTCTTCTTGCAACTAACTTGTTGATTGTGTGAACTGCCCAAACGTATTCATTGTTCTGAAATTACGTTTTAATAATTAACAAGAAACATTGTGAACCTCTGATAGTTGGGCGCCAATTGATTTTCCCATTGACGTTTCGCAAATAATGTCAAGAGTGCAGAGAGTTATAGTGGAGAGAACATCAATCTGCTCACTAAAATTGATAACTTTTAGGGATATGTTACGTGCGAAAGACTTACTCTTGTCCATAGCAACACATCTTTTGAACGAGAATTTTCGATTGCTCATTGAAAATAGGAATGAAATCTTTGAGAATATCGTAATGAAAAGTCGGAGTCAAAAGTTTTCTTTTAGGACGCCATTGTTCCTTTCGGCTGGTCAAAATACTTTTTCCGAGCCATGGTTCCAGTAGCCGATATGCGAATCCCTTATCAAGATGTTTTCCCGTGGCGAGAATTGTTTCGACCAGTTCAGCAGAGTAGAGCATCAAACAAGGAAATGGTCCGATCCAAAGAAGGCACATTCGAGGATCTGGATACAAGTATCCCATTCCAATCACTTGGTTCATGAATCCTTCAGGGTCGGGTTTTGTTATAAGACCATGTCCGACGACAGGGTAGGATCGTGGCTGATTGATATCCTGAGAAAAATAAAATAGGAATATACAATTATTATTGACAACCTTCAAACGATAACGCATTCGCAAATGTTTGAGAAGAAGCCAAGTCATCACTGTGACCATTCCGGCCAGTATAGCGGGAATTATCACCCCCATTTGAGACGACCGCTGAAAATTTAATATTAATATTCACAAATTTATATATTTTTTGCGAACATTTCAACATTTTGAACCGATGAAAAGTGTTGAAACACGGGGGAAGAAAAATGATTCCGAGCTTGACGCGCCTCTATTTCTCTATTCGTGTCGAGACCACCTGGCTATCGAAGAGATGAAAACCTTTGATTACGGTATAAAACAAAATCAAATATTCAAGTTCCTGCGTTAAATCGGATCAAAACTTTGAGAGCTTATTTTTCGGAGCAAAGTGTCGAGCATGTTCCAATTTTTTGTGGGATGTATATTGGAGTATCAAATTATTAAAAATTACACTTGTTATTCAAACTGCAGAACATGTATCCTTTATTTCAGTTTCATACAATCATTCCATTTCTGTTAATGAAAAATATCCAACCAATTTCTTCTCAAGCTCACATGTTTCCGGTCAACATCATATCACCTCTCAATTCACCTTTGATCGTTCCCTCCTTTCTCTCATTTTTCAGTGTCCCACGTGCTCAAATAACAACTGCTTCTGAAATGTCACCGACATAATATCTTTCAAACGCTCAATTCTGCCATCAACATAGTTTCTGCTCTCAGCTGCGATGATAGAGTTGTTCCAATGGTGCATTTATACCTACATGTAAGTTTCTGAAACTGAAAACGCTTTTAAAGAACAAACCAGGAAGTAAGTTTGACATAGTAAGAATAGAAAGAGGAAGTAGTGTCCTCATCTTCTCAATATCGTTATGCCAATGACATTGACCAATATCTACAGTAAAACAGTAATCTGCGATTTTGGTCTTCTGCAAAGACCATCTATAAAACAAGGAAATTCGTTTCATTTTATTCTGTTCCTCATTCATCTTTCATACTATGAAGCACCAACTCCTCGCCCTCATTATGTGAGTTCTTGTTCCTGGTGTCTCGTCGCTATTGATAGTGATAGTGACTATCAGACTGGGCGGCTGTATGTTTTTTATATACGTGACAGTACCCCACAATTTTCGTTTAGAAAAAAAATCATATGTGTGTATACGAATTCTTTTCTAAAAAGTCACGTAGTTTTCTAAGTATAGATCTGTCTCCGGATGCTGACAAAATAATGGATTAGAAGTTCGGTGGTGCGAAAGCTACAAGGCTCGAACATCCGGTCTTAAGACTACTTTTCACATGAAAACATGTGAAATATAACATCTCGTTTTGTTGCATTACCTGAATTGTGGTGGACTTCCATAGAAATTGTCAGTTTTTTAATCATTCGTTATCAATGAAGAATTGTTTCACCTAGGTTGATCTCTGTTGAAAGGGAAAATTGAAGATAAATCAATGCAACTGTTCGATAAACCGGAAATATTATGTGTTGAAAAAGAAGATTTGAAGATTAAGCGGTATTTATCCTCTTACATCTGAATCATGTTCAAAGATCAGAACTTTACAACCGTCTAGTAATGCATACAATGAATTTCTTTCTGCCTTGCAATCTAATGAGACGCAGTTTTCCAAAACCCATTACATCTTTTCCAGTACAAAAGTTATGTAGACCTAACATTCCGTTCTAATATTGTCGTTTTCCTAACTGCCCCATAAAACAAAAAATTCCGCATCTAGATCCAGCTTCCTCATCACCGCTTCTTTTGAAATTGAAACCATCGCGGAAACACACAAATTCTTCCTTTCTCTTCTTTCTTCTCTCATCTAGCCCTTTTTATGTGATGCAATCTGGCGATTGAAAAAGCATCAAAAAGTACACGTGAACAGCACATGTCCAGACTCTTTATTTTGCGCGCTATCTCATCAGTTTCTGTGTCTCCTCTGCGTCTTCACAACGGGGACAACCCTTTTTCGCCCGCCTCAAAGAATAGCTTTCTTCGAAAAACTCACGTACGCTTTTCTGTTACCGTAATTGGTATAAATACCAAGACATAAGAATTATAAAATACTGCAAAAACTGTTCGTATAGTCACAACAACTTCATCGTTCTCTGATTTTCAATGTAGATCTTAGGTTACTGTAGATTTGAACATTTTCGAAGGTTTTCAATCTAAGTTTCCCATCTCTGACTTCTGCCAACGTCTTCTCTAACAATGAACATTACATGAACACAGTACCAGTTGACTCTGTCTTTTATTGACTCTCCCTTTCACATTACACTAGTCCGCCTGTCTTATTCTGTTCCGCTCTTTTCCCATTTCCTCTATCAATCGTACTACAAGAGACAACGTGGCATCGTTCGCCACCAGACGACGTCATCGACCAGAAATCACTGTTGTCCGCAACGCAACGCAACACACCGCGTTTGTCGCCTCCATCTCTCTAAATACATTCATTATTCGTTCGCACATATGTTTAGAGGCGGAGAGTGCATGCCACCTTTCTCTCTTTTTCTCTTTCTTTATTAGTCTTCCCGCACTTTCAAATTCTATTCAATTGTGTTGTATGGACTTTGCCTGAAAATAATCTCTGAGCATTATTTTAAAGTATATGTTCAAACATCTATCTTCGTTCAATCTTTTGAACTATGTTTGCTTTCTGCCTTTTAAAAATCTCAGATGGATGTTAGATGCCAAAATTATTTCAGTTTTAGGAATCAAAAACCTCTAGTACATTTTTTTTAAATAACCCTGGTTTAGTGGGGATGTTGGGATGTTGACAATTTGTGTTCTGAACTACTTTGTCCATCACTGATATTGTTTATGAAAATCAGCCCACCTCTAGTCTTTAAGTCATCAAGTCATTAGGTTTGGGGGAGGGCGTGGTACACTTATCGTTATCATTCAACATTTCGGATGCAGAAGACTATCTGTCGCGGAAATTCTCTTCTCAGACAATCGGATTCTGTGTTTTTTAAAGATCACGTGACCAGAGAACAAGTATTTCTCACTCACCCGATTCTTCCAAATCGTACTTTGTTCATTTCTTCTTTTTTCTGTTCTTGTACCGTATCAGATAGCCGGTTCACCCCCGTCTTATCATCGTTCTCCACCTCTTTTTTCTATAGACGTCACCGAACTTTTCAGTCACTTTTGACTACTATAAATACATAACATGTATAGGTCATTACTTCATTCTAACTTTCATTTACTTATTGAATTTCGAACATTTTCAGAATGATTCGTGTTGCTCTGCCAACATCAGCCGCAGCGATTCCCAGATCCATCTCAACATCGGCCAGTGAAACCATATCTAAAAACCAGGAAGAAGAAATTAGAAGAATTTGGCGAAAGGCGGAAGCAGTATGTTTCGATGTCGATTCTACAGTATGCCAAGATGAGGGAATCGATGAACTGGCTGCCTACCTGGGCGTCGGTGAAGCCGTCGCCAATGTGACTCGAACGGCGATGAACGGCAACGCCCGCTTCAGGTATAGGTAATACCCGAAAGCACGGTTATGATGTGAAAAAAGTGTGTGTTTGTGTGTGATTATAGTTTTAGTCCGAATCTGGGTGATTGTCAAATAAACACTCTAAAGAAAACATACTGCGTCAGCAGTCTTAGGACTTCAAAGTCTGATATTCATGTTTTTTTTTGTCGTCATGATATGAATCGACTAGCTCTTCTTCATTACATGTTTACCTAAAAAGTAAACGCACGACTGCATTTTTTTCATCTTCCCGAGCTTTCCTATCGGGGTGTTGTTGTTTTGGATGAACGGAGAGCATAACATATTTGTTTTTTGAAGAAAAAGCGTTTTTATGATATCTCTCCTAACTCCGTTGCAATCAACACTCTGCCATTATATACTCTTTTCCATTACAATATTTTCAGAGATGCTCTTGCTGCCCGTCTCCAAGTTATGAAACCAAACAATCAACAACTAGAGCAATTCGTGAATATCACAAAACCAAAGTTGACCGTCGGAATTCGAGAACTGGTCGGTCGTCTTCATGCACGCGGAACTCACGTCTATCTCGTTTCTGGGGGATTCAGAAGACTCATACTCCCTGTCGCCGAACTTCTCGGCATCGAAAAATCCCGAATCTATGCCAATGAAATCCTTTTCGATAAGCAGGGTAACTATCACGGATTCGACACTTCTGAATTGACAAGTGATTCTGGTAGCAAAGAAGTGAGTTTGATAAAATCATTTAAAAAAGTAAATTTTCTTTGCAATTCAGACTGGAAAACCAGCGGTCATCGCATTGCTCAAAAAGAAGTTCCAATACAAAACAGTCGTGATGGTTGGTGATGGAGCCACAGACGTTGAAGCAGCTCCACCAGCTGATGCTTTTATCGGATTCGGTGGAAATGTGGTTAGAGAAGGAGTGAAAGCCCGTGCCAAGTGGTATGTGACCGACTTCGATGTATTGCGGAAGGATCTTGAGCATGATGACTCGGATGACGAATAATATTACTATGCCTGTACATATCGTTCCACTGATTTATTCTCTTCTGGCTTTATGTTACCATGTGAAATTGTGATTTCATGTGATGTGAATATGGTTTTCTAATTTCATAGCGTATTTTTCTATGTAAAACACTTTGTGCCATGGACCATTGTAAGATTTTATCACTAAAGAATTTCTTGAATAGCTTCTGTTTCTTTGAAAATAACATAACTATTGAAAGAAGTTTTTATGAAACAGTATGTAAGAATTCACGGACAATAATAACTTATGCAGATCACAAAATGAGAAATATGGACAATATGTTTGATTAGGATGCACGAATTGGAGGTGAGACCAGGATGACTGAATCTCCACGAACAAAGAGCATTGGAACCACGCGCTTAGTTTGTCTGTAGATCTCTTCAAAGGTGTCTTCGTCGACTTCCCGTGTCGTGATAGTTTCTTCGACCTGGAATTTATTTCTAAAGTTTATTAAGGTCATGCAGTGTTTCAAACATCATAAAAAGTGTCGAAACTCACTATTTTCAGGACAAAAAAGAAAACTAAACTCATAACGATTGGTTAACTATTCCACTGGCTGAATTTTTTGTTTGACCGTATGGTCTAATCCTAGAACTTCATCTTTATGTTTAACAACTTTTCTGTAAGATTCCTTCCAAAACATATATTTCTTGTGGAATAAATTTCATGTCATGTAGAATTCCAGTATATTTGCACTGTACACAGCGAATGTTGATGTTTCAGTGCTGTTTAAAAGCTTTCTCACAGTGGAAAAAGTTCGAAATTATTATTCCAGGAGTTTTTCAACAACAAAAGAAAAACCAAGTTTATATAAACTTAAAAGAGAAACGTACCTCTGATAGTACCATGTTCAAATGCTGATCAAAGGCTCTGAGACGTCCGCGTATCTGAAAAAAGTTAAATACTTTGATTAATTTTAAATGTAACTCAAACCATACTTGCGATCCGGGACGACACTTTTTATTGAATAACTTTCTTTTAAAAAAATCGTATCGGGTTGGTTAATAGCTCAAAAGATGAGTATTTCGACCTGTCATCAGACAAAAGCAAAACAAACTTCCATGAAAATCCACAGAGGTGCCGGGCCGGGCAAAAGTGTCCGGGCTGACAGCAGTTTTAGCCGGCCCAGGGCCTCTGTGGATGTTCTGCGAAAATTGGTTTGATTTTGTCTGATGGCAGGCCGAAATACCTATCTTTTGAGCTATTAACCAACCCGTTATGAGTTTTTTGAAGAAAGTTATTCAATAAAAGCCGTCGGCCCGGATTGCAAGTATGACTCAAACCTCTCTATCGTTTCTCATTTTAACGTATACTCTCTCGTCCAAACTGAGACGAAGCAAGTCGATAGGCTCCTCGACGGTGGCCGATAATGTCACTTCTTTCTTTTCGGTTGCCATTATGAGCTCTGAATGAATAAATAGAATAAATAAGAGCCCATGTCATGAACCAAATATCAAATATGGTTTCACACCAACATAACAACGAAAAATAATTTTTTAAACTGTCAATATGATATAATTTATTCGGTCAGCAAAGTAATAAATTATTAACATGAAAATATGTTTTGAAGTTCAGTTTTTCACAGAGGTTGTTGTAGCTGGGAGCTCGGCGAGACGATTTGGTGTGATATAATTCATTTCGGTAGCTGGATCTACAAAACCAACTGGGCCTTGCTCACATTCACCACAAACCAAATACTGAAAAAGGGTGTCTCATTTATAAAAACAGAGAAAACAGTCTTACTCTTTTTCCTTCGGATGATCTAGTGAAACCAACATTTTCAAAAGCAAAAATATCTTTTACACCGAAATATCCGTGCACTGGCTCTGTTTGAGCATATTCAATTCCTTTTTTCTGTCTTGGAAGCGGTAGATCACGTTCTTCATCAAGCCACTCCGTCGTCATATTCTTTAAAATAACGACTGTTTGGCATATTTTGCATATCAGAGTATTCTCATTTGTCCTCGCTTCCACTACGGGGCTGTTCACTGGGCTTTTCGTTGGATTTTCTAAGGGCTGCTGTAAAATGATTGATCTTTAAAGGAAAAGTTAATTTTAAAATAACCTTCGAGGCTGAAGGTTGAGAGGGACTCGAGGAGTTCATCCTTTATTTCGATTTGTTTATAGAGGGCAGCGATCTGTCTTCTTTGTTTTCCTTCTTCAACGCCAATGTCAGGAATAGCTTTCAGAGTTTCTTTGAAATTTGCGATGTCAGACTCGACGTTTCGAAGACGTACGGTCAATTCAGAGCCACTTCCTTTCTCCACGCTGAATAAACAGTTTTCTATGGAAAATTGAGAATTTTATAGGTAGCATCACTCACGAATTGACTAAATGATATAGATCAGTGTAGAGTTTGTTTAGATACCCTTCAGCAGTCGGTTTGGGCGTTTCTTTGCTCGACGAGCTCATGAACAAATGAAGAAACACTGAAAAAATGCAGAACGTACAATTAGAAGACGGTTTACGCTCGATAATGCGAAAAAAATTAAAATTGGCTCAAGCACAATAGGGCGCGCTTACATTTGCAACCCTGGCATGCACTTCTTGCAACGTTGCGGCGTGGTTTTAACCTAGGACGTTGCATTTTTATAGTTATCTCAGCAAACAAGATTTAACTCGTTATTTATATTATTTTTAAATAAAAAACTCTAGCAGAAATTAATTTTTTATTTCAGAATGTTCAAGCATAGTTTGCAAAGGATACTGACAGCTCAAAGACCACTGAGCAATGAATTGACCTCTTCCGCTACTGTTAATGCAAGTTTTTCAATGGTCTAATTGTTTTTTTTCATCAGCTCGCTTTTCAGCCTGCTCCTATTATTCCTAACAATCGCCCGTTCGTTTTTGAAGCACCACAGATTTCAGTGCCAACATTTGAATTGACCCGTCGCTTTGGAAATGTTTTCGCACAATCCTTCTACACGTTTTGTTATGAGAAAAATTTCTCAGTAGAAAGTTTGGTGAATGGTGCAAATAAAGGAATTCATAGTCTTAGCCACTTTTTGGCCGACGAGAAGTGGGATCAGATGGAAAATTTAGTTGTGAAAGAATCAGTGGAGAATATGAGATTCGCTCGAAGTGGACTTTCTGAAAAACTTGAAGCTGCACTTCGTTTTTCTCCAGATGACATCGTTCTCTCTTTTCTCCACTCTTCGGTTCTTTCTGGACGAGATGTTCTGAAGTGTGGGTTTTCAATAGATTTGAAACTAAAATCGAAATTATTTACAGTGAGCAAAAGTCGGAATATTGGAATTTATTTCACTATCGTTTCACTTGTCCGATTGTCAGAAAAAGTGCCAGACGATGCGTCAATTGGAGAATTGAATGGGAAATACAAGAATGACGTTCTTGTTTGTAATGCAACGTATGAATAATTCAAGTAAAATCTAATAATATAATGATTATTCAGATTTTCTCGAGTTCTGAATCCACTTGGTATTTGGAAAATCACCGGCGCAAATTTCTTTCTACAGAACTAGTTTGGATTTTAGATTTTGAAGGTGAGAGATTGCTCTAAAACAATACTTCGCTTCTTTCGTACTAGTTTTGCATCAAATATTATCGGAACTTTTTTATTCCGATAATAGATTTTTCGTGCATGCGAAACGTCGCCTTTTTCGAAATAGTGCGGGAAACGAGTATGCGGAGAGAGTGGGCACATCTTTCAACACTCTTGTCGTCTGCCTCTCTTTCTTCGGAGCACTCTTGCGACTGACGCTGGCGACACTGCTCTGCTTCTGAACCGCTTTATATCCGCCTGCATTCAATAATTCGATATTCTCTTCATTACAGAAGCAGCAGTTAGGAGATTTTATGGACAACGACGATGGATTTGATTATTTGTTCAAAATCGTGCTTGTCGGCGATATGGGAGTCGGGAAAACGTTAGTTATTTTTTCAGTTCCCATTAATTTTCTTCTTTTCAGGTGCGTAGTACAAAGGTTTCGTAGTGGAAATTTTGTCGATCGTCAAGGTACCACGATAGGCGTTGATTTCACAATGAAGACACTGAATGTTGGTGAGTTGCTGAAAAACTAATTTAATATTCATAGAAATCGATTTCTAAGACGGAAAACGCGTAAAACTTCAAATTTGGGATACTGGAGGCCAAGAAAGATTCCGTACCATTACTCAATCGTATTATCGATCAGCAAACGGAATTGTTTTATGCTATGACATCACGTGTAAGCAATCTTTCGGAAGTCTGCAGCGCTGGATCGATGATGTTTCGAAATTCGCGGCTCCAAATGTTGTCAAGCTTCTCATCGGTAAATATAAACATCATTATCAAGCTAGTGGTATTTTTTTCAGGTACAAAGTGTGATCTCGAAGACCAGCGCTCAATTGAGACCGAGGAAGCAGAAATGTTGCAAAGAGCTAACGGTAGAATATTCTTTAAAAGAAAACCGAACCTAATTGGATTTCAGGAATGTTCGCCATGCTTGAAACTAGTGCCAAAAACGATATAAACGTTGATAACGCGTTTCTCGAATTGGCAACTATTCTGAAGCGGCAATATGATCAAGGAGTTCTCGAGCAAGGAGCAACTGGCACATTTCAACTTGGTTCTGGTGGAACCACGTCAATCAACTCTCCGTGGCAACGCTGTTGTCAATACACATAAACATATATTACAGCCCTAATCCCATTTTGCTTCACATGCACAATTTTTCTTGTAAATGTCGTCAATAAATCATTTGTCCTATTCCGTTACATTGTTTCCAAAACTACAGTATCTATCTGCTCATTATCTTATCATGAATTTATTTTTTATATATCAAGTTTTTATTTTTCAGATGACAGACTTGTTACTTGATCCAGCTATCAGAACTTGGGTTTTCTTGCCGATCGTTGTTATAACGTTTTTCATTGGAATTCTCAGACATTATGTATCCCTCCTTCTTATGAACAAAAAGAAGGTAAGAGATCCTATGTTTTTTTTTCTCACCGCCTTCTGATCATTCAGGTAGAGCTCGAAAATATAGCCGACGGGCAATATCTTCTTCGAGCACGTCTTCTGAGAGAAAATGGGAGGTTCCTCCCAAAAACTTCCTTCAATGCAAGAAGGCAATACTTGTGTGCTGAAGAAACTGGATACTTGTCGAAGGCTCAACAACGACCAGCAAAAGGACCAAACCCGATGGATCCAAGTCAAATGACCGAAATGTTGAAAGGAAACATGATGAACATGGTATATTGTTAACCCAATCATTTTATTTTCTCATAAATTTGATTTAGATACCTATGATTGTCGTTGGAGGATGGATTAACTGGACGTTCTCCGGATTCGTTACTACTCGGGTTCCATTCCCATTGACTCTCAAGTTCAAAGCCATGCTTCAAAGAGGTGTTGATCTTGTTTCACTTGACTCCGCCTGGGTTTCTTCCGCTTCTTGGTACTTCCTCTGTATGTTCGGTCTCCGTTCAATCTACACACTAGTACTGGGAAGTGAAAATGCTGCTGATCAAAGTAAAGCAATGGAAGACCAAATGGCGATGACTGGCTCAGCAGTGAATCCACAAGCAGACCCACGTGCAGCTTTCAAAGGAGAATGGGAAGCTCTCCAAATGACCCAACACCAATTCGCTCTTTAAACGTGTATTTCAAAGAAAAGTTCTCGGAATTTCACTTTTATTCGACATTTGCTTAATAAATTATAAATACATTAATAGCTGAATTTGAGAACTTATATGCAAACACAAAATTGTGTCAAGTCGGATCAATCGTCTTCTTCGGTTTCGATTTCAGAATCTGTTGCGTATCCTCCAGCAACAAGGTTGATATGATGCCTGAAGCAGAATATATTGCGCCTTTCTGATGAAAAAAATTGCATACCCTCTTAAAAACTTTGTAAGCTTCTTGGTATCATAGTCTTGTCCAAGAATTGAGGAAACTTTAACGAAGTTTCCGATCAGATTTCCATGAGAGTAAAACTGGAGACACGGAACACCGTTCGTTTTCTGGAAACAAGTAAAATTTGAGAAATGTTCTTCTAAGAACAACTTACAAAGGCAATACTCATTTCAAGAAGTGTGCTGGTAGCACGAACGAATTTTGTTTTTGAATGGTCTGCGGCTAAAATTTTGATGATTCTGGTCAAGTACTCGCAATCTTCTGAATCGGGTTCATAGATTAGTACACATAGAAGGTATTCGGAACTTCCATCGACTGCGTCTGAGTACTGCTTCTGAAATAATTACTGAATGATAGGCTACTTGAGTTCTCTAATTTACCTTATCTGTCATTTCAATCACTCGATTTGCTGCGATTTTTCTCATTTCTCTCAAACGTTTCGCTTTCAATCCCTCAAGAGTCATCTCAAAATCTTCTTCATCTTCAGCATCTTCCTTTTGAGCTTTTTCTCGTTCTTCCTTACTTCCAACCATCATTCCTTTTTTCGCTTGTTCGATTAGTTTTTGATTCCTCGACTCGTATGCTCTGAAACTAACCGAGTTTAAAACATGGATAAAGAAACTCAGACGTACAATCTTGTCTGCTCACGAAAAGCTTTGAACTCATTGAGCACTCCCTTTGCTCCAGTGTTGGATGACGGCCCCATTCGTTTCATTACATTTGCTTGGTGTTCGTCTTCATCGTTAACAACTTTGAAATCATCTTCTTCTCCTTCAGAACTACTACAGTATCCTACAGGCTTCCCGTCGAGAATTCGAGATTCCAAATTCATTGTCTGAACTATATATTTGTTTAAAACCATGTAGAATCAAATTCAGGAATTTAGAGAAAAGCTTGTCCAAAACTGTTTAAGGCGAGTCAAGAGGTTTCGAAGATCCCACAATGGTTACTTCACTTCGAGACCTCATCAGTAAAAGAAAAAATTAAAGTAGTTGGAAGTGGTTAGATACCGAGATCAATGAAAAACAAGATACGAAAACTGTTAACTGTTTATTCTTTCAATTTCATTGAGATAATAAAACGTTTAATCAAATTGAATCAAATCACATATAACCTCCAGTTAAACCGGAAAAAAGTGAACACGGGTATTTTGATGACATAGTAATACTGGTATTTAATACATCTATTTTGACATGAACTTTTCGAATGTAGTTAACTTTTCACGGACTTTGCCCGTTAGTTTTCCTTGGTTTCGTTCTTGTTGATCAATCAATTTCCAGGCATCCCACGAAATAAATGGAACTTTCTTTTCTTTCAATATCAATTCAACTCCAGAAGCAACACTTTTCATTTTGTGTGCAAAGTCTGAAGCGATTTGATCCGCCACGAAGATCGATTGTTGCTGGGTATCCACAATAACTCCATGTGGGCCATGAGCACACCATCCTGAAAATCTATATAATAATGATGTGTTGAATGCACCGAACTTGCCTGTCGCATATACTTGAGCGCCAGATGCAGAGCCCATGTTGACTCGGCAGTGATCTTTCATGTCAATCATTTTCTGTTATATTAAAAAAAATATTTTTTGGGAGCATTTCGATCTTACCTTTTCATTTTGTGGAACTCCGTCCAAAACAAGTGTGTCGAACCCGATGGAATAAATGAGCAGTCCACATGGAAGTTTCTCCGTTTTTCCGGTTTCCGTATTTTCAACAATCAATTCTTGAACATTTCCATCCGAGTCGGCAATCACTTCATTTGGAGTACGATGAAACATGAAATGGCATTGCTTCGGTCCACTTGCAACGCCTATATTTTTGACAAGAACCTGAGAATTGATGAATTGAAGCAGCTATTACTGGTGAAATCTACCTCAGTCAAACGCTTCTTCTTTCTCTCCAACTTTGGCAAACTTTCAATCAAATTCTTCTGATCTTCTTCGGATATTTCCAATTTGCTGTCCCATTCTTCAATTTTGAACTGCTCCCGAAGCTCTTTGATTGTGAATGACACCTTAAAACGAGAAGGGTGAAACAGAAACGGAGGAAAGAGCAGAATCGATAAACGCAGACAGCTGCGCACAGAAAGCCGAGAAAGGGGTTAGAGGCTTGGAATGGAAGAGAACAAAATTAAAAGAGATGGGTGAACGTGTTCCATCCCAAAACTTACGTTTTCTGGGCCTCTTCTTCCTAGAATCTTGATATCTTTGATAATTGATTTTTCCAAAGCAGCCAACCTATCATCAGGAATATCACTAATTCTTAATGAACCAGAAGAAGCAGTAGATAGGACGCGAGCACAATCGAGAGCCACGTTTCCATTTCCCACTACTACGACATTAGATGTAGATAAATTAGGAGTTGATGCATTTGGAAGGCCATTGTACCAACCAACAAATTCAGACCCAGATATCACATTCTTTGACTCGCTTCCAGGGATATTGAGCTTTTTCGTCTTGTATGACCCGTAAGCCAAAAGAACAGCGTCATAGGCCTGAGTTAACTCGTCAAAAGTGACATCGCGACCGATGCTGAAAATCTTTTGTAAGTATCACTCAGGTACTGAAGTGAATCACCAACTTTACGTTGCAGAACATTTTCAATCGATCCTTGTTCTTTTCAAACATATTATCGAACAAGTTAATAACATTTTTGACCTGAAATAAGGAGATTTCCGAACATCTGTCTAGTGATTAATAAAGTACTTCTTGATGATCAGGTGCGACACCGTATCTGACCAACCCGAACGGTACCGGCGAATACTCAAAAACGTCTACAGAAAAGTCGCTTTTACGGAGTAAACCATTGCAGGCAAACATTCCTGAATTGAACGAGTTGATATTATATGGGTAGATATTTTAAGTTTAATACCTGCGGGGCCAGATCCTACGATGGCAAGCTTCGGCTTCGAAGAAAACTTTCGTGCTTCAAAAGTGAACGGAACATTTCTTGTTCTACGTACCAGTAACCTAATGAACATCTTAAAATATAACATTACTCAAAAGTTCCCTGAATTATAGTATTCGATATGTATAGAGGATATACCAAAATAAAACAATAACAAGTGGGTATAAATAATGCTTTTATGTTAAAAAAAGGAAGGCAGAGAATCTACCCGCATGGTGGGTGAACGTTATGATAAATTATGAAGAGGCACGATAAAGGTGAACATGTACAGCAGACACAGACCGATGACGTGTTTCACTCTGATCCAGATCTAGCAGTGATACGATATCATCGGTACATTGTACGGTCGATGTTTGAATGTCAGACTTCACACTTCCTCCAAACTTTCTTTCTACCTCCATTGCAAATACCAGCGCTTTGTTAACAGATGCTCCCATCCCGTGAATGAAAATTTCGTCGAATGCGTTGTTTAGAAGTTCTTCGGCGGTTTTCGTTTGGGATTCGACGTTAGTCTTTCTGAAATTTTTTTTTGAACCATTTCATGAGTGTTTGAGTTATATTTTTGTAATTAATTCCAACTTTCATAGAGAAAAAGTTGAGTTATGACTTGATTACGATGATTGAACGCAGAACTGCTAGAACTTCGTCTTTTCTTACGTTCGAATAAGGGAAACCGGGTCGTAAGGCGGATTGAAAGAAGCATCGTTAAAAATGATGATCTATGTTATTAAAGCGTACCTAGTGATATAAATGTGATTCGGGTCCCCGCTTGGCTTGACTGGTGGGCGACGTCTCATATCGTTCGTTTTTTCATCGAATCGTTTGGATGGTGTTGTAGACATACGGATAGACATGATTTTATAGAAACAGCACGACAAATGCCATGCAGAAGCAACTGATTGAGACCCAGGGACTGAGACGCTCTCCGATTCTTGCACACTTCCAGAAAACACCCAGGAGACTGAAAAAAGAGTGGAGGGATGTTTGTTCAAAAAAATTGCGAAAAATCTTATAAAATTGATCGTTTCTATTTAAATAATAGAATGGAACGTAATTTGATTGGGAAAAACATACCCTTCCTTGTTTCTATCGATTATTCTAGGTGCGAACGCCCTGATATAAGCACAAGTGCAGATTAGAAGAAGGATCACTGATATGAGACTTTGGAAGTTGAAAATAGCCGACTGAAATAAAATGTATTATTATGCAAACGAAAAACATTTACTGATAAAACTCACCAGTTTGGCTGTTTTTTGCAACCTAAAATGGTGCCTGTTCTGAAATTATGTTTTTCAAGTTAAAAACCGGTTCGAGCGAAGAAAAATAAATAAAAAATAGAAAAAAAAGCTGGCGCTGCGCTGGCAAGTGTTGGCAATTCAAAGGGACAGACTATTTCGCGACCGGCGGGTCTCGCAGCGCGCCGTCCTCGACAGTAGGCCATGCAAGAAGGAAAGCTGAATATTTTTCTTTTTTTTTTATGTTTTTCCTACGATTTTTCTCTTTGATTTTTGCAAAATTGAAATCAGATGTTGAAAAGATGATGCAGAAAAAAATCAGGAATTTTTCTATATATTATGAGACTGAAATTATCGACAATTTCAAATTTTTTATTGTTCCCTCTTCAAATGGAAATTCTGAGACTTTGGATTATAAACGATATCATTTTACAGGTAATATGCGTTACGTTTCGGCTTACTTGCTCGCCGTTCTCGGAGGTAACGCCAACCCAAAGGTAATTTTTTTCTTCAGTTTCTAACTAGTTAAATTTATTATTTTTACATTAAATTTCAGGTTGACGACCTTAAAAACATCTTGAGCGCTGTCGGAGTTGACACTGATGCCGAAACTGCCAAGCTTGTTGTCTCCAGACTTCAAGGAAAGACCATCGAGGAGCTCATCGCTGAAGGATCCGCTGGACTCGTTTCCGTAAGTTTTTTCTGGCAATGCATGTTGCTTAGCAATTGATTGCATTTTCAATAATTTAAAAAAATGCAATCCTTTATGGTATCTGTTCGACTTATGAAAGACATGAAATTTAAACTAGTCAATTGTTTTCAGGTTTCCGGAGGAGGAGCCCCAGCCGCCGCTTCAGCTGCCCCAGCTGCCGGAGGAGCTGCCCCAGCCGCCGACAGCAAGCCAGCCAAGAAGGAAGAGCCAAAGGAGGAATCTGACGATGATATGGGATTCGGTCTTTTCGATTGAAGTCTTTGCATGTTAATAAATTGTTATTGTTTTTCGTCTTCATTTAGTCCATGTTTGAAACATTGCATATTTAGAACCAGAACTACTAGTTTCTGAAGCTTCTAATTTTAAGACAATGATCATACGTGAGTGCGTCTATGAAGTTGCACAGTCGAATCAAGGAGAGGTGAGAGTTCTCGTTTCTTGAGCCACTTCTTTGATTTTCTTAGGTACTTATCGCAGAATGTACCGCTAGTGGAAAAGTGGTCGCTATTTATTTTGTCGACGATGACTTGAATTTGTTGATTGAAGACCTTAACGGGGCCTATCCAACAGTTAAGTTCGTTCCCGGAACTCCTACTCAAACTTCGATTGTAAGAAGACTATATTTGGCATTAGCTAATAAAGAGTTGACAGATTCTTCGAGCCATCAACGAGCTTGATTGTACTATCAAGATTAACATGGTACACAAAAGCGATACGACTTTCGGAATGCAAGTTTACACAGCGATTATGAATATTCCTAAAGGACAAACTCGTTCATATTCAGATGTAATAAAGTGTTAATAGTTTTCATACAAAAGTCTCATTTTCAGATCGCAAGAGAAATTGGTAACCCATCGGCCACAAGAGCTGTTGCTGGAGCCTGCGCCCGTAACAATTTGGCATACATTGTCCCTTGTCATCGTGTTATCGGTACAAATGGAAATATGTCTGGATACCGTTGGGGAATCGCCAAAAAAAGAGCTTTGCTTCAGGCGGAAGGAGCCGAGCTAAGATTTTCTGCGATGTAGTTGCCACAGTTTATACAATGATAATCATATCTATCCCTGTTTTTTCGTGATTCGTTTTATAATAAAGATCTCTCACTTTCCATAATTTTATAGGTTGTTCAGATGGTTTGCAATTATTCAAAGAAGACAAACAATTATATGAATGTTGGATTTGAAAGCTATCAAATCCGAACATGTGACGATTTCAACACTCGGCTAGCTGCTTCCATCGAAGTACTTTCAGTTCTAAACAAGCGTGATAACCCATAGAGTCGAAGAAAGGCTTTTCTGAAAAACTAAGATAGGCAATGTACTATCTCTTATTGTTAACCTGTATTCAGATGCTCTCCAAAAATATACGAAAAAGTTGAGTGAAGCATTGATAATGACTAGCCAACCCAGCTGTCTATTGATTTCCGCTGTTACCAATGGCGAAAATGTAATTACCTGAAATCAAGAATCAGTGAGATTAAATATCTCTAAAAGTTGGTTGAGTTTAGTCTGACAGCCAGTTAATGAAAATAAATTATATCTCTGAATTCTAGTAATTGTTTGATCTAAAAAACACATTATTTACCTGAGACACAACGAGTGAACTTATCGTGAGAAACCACGTGCAGACATATATAGCAATGACTACGGTCAAAGATTTCAGCAGTCGATTCACCGTTTCCACTGTTTGTTCGTGTACATGATTCGCTGTAAAGTTTCAATTTTCTACTGGGATAATTGAAAAGTACAGTAACCTTTGAGTATTCGGCAGCGAATGTGTGCTCCTCCATAAACCAAAATTACTAAAATTGAAATTATAAAGTTCGATCCAATCCATATAACTCTTGACTTATCAGTGTAGGCAGTTGGTGGTAGACAGACGGAAACAATTTCCGTATCTGAAAGATTTCGAGTTTTGATAAAAACTAATCTCTTTTTTTTGAAACCTGATGAATAGGAATATCCAGAGAAAGTGATGACAAATGAGAATATTACACACATCAGAATAAACGATGTGTAAACGGAATTAGACAGTTGAGAATATCTGAAAATTCATGATTATTTTGAAAAAGAAAACCACTTTTCAGAACAAACCGAGTTGGGAAAGTCACATTGTAAAGTCGATCTAATCCGATAACAAGACCTAATGAGCTTTGCATATTCAGAGCAAAAAGACCGTAACTTGAGAAAAGAAAACATTTTGTAGAAGTAATCATATACATGTCTAATATCATAAGAACTCTCAAGTGAATCTGAGATTTTTAAATTTAAAAACAACGGAACCCGTAAAATTCTCACCAGATAAATACAAACAATTGCATCAAAAAGAGCTAATAAACCAATCAAAACATTGCATCTCGATTGAAGACGTTTATTCCAAACAGTCACAAAAACAATTGTTAAATTGCCAATTAATCCAATAATTGATATACCCAGTGTTAAATAAATCATTGGAGCCGGAACCAAATTGGTGGCATTCATTGATCACAAAATGACTAGAAGAGGGCGGAGATATTTGATCAAGTTTATATAAGATCTTGTGTCTTGATTGGCAGCAAATGCTGGTTATTCACTGATAAAAGTTACAAGATTTTCATGGGAAAATGCTCGAGAGAGTTGTGCAAGTACTGGGAAAGTACCCTTATTCGTTTGTTGTTCAATTTGGGAAATAAATATGAATTGGTGAGCTATAAATAGAAATATAGTTAGTAGTCTATTCTATAAATCATGATAATTGCAGCATAGAAACGAGATTTTAAGAATAGAAAGTTTTGGTTTCAAGGTTCCCCCGGAGATCATTTGAGTATAAAAATGGAATGAAGTGATAATAAAGTTGATTGTTAGTGTGTGTACTTTTCTTGAGTGTGGAAACATTTCCTTTCCAAATTTAAACTTCATTTTTTATGAGTTCTATTTGATATATTTTAGAACTACAAGAGGGTTTCATATGAAACATTTCTTCTTTTTCCCCTATTTTCCGTTGAAATTGTTTTCAGAATTTCTTCGATAGGTCTGATTTTTATAGATCTTTGGTTTTTATTTGAGATTTTTGTAGAACGTAGTCTGTGAGATGAAGTCAATTGTCGAAACTGTTTTCCACTACATTTATACAGTAAGCTTGTTCAGCAGACACTTGAAAATAACTTTATTTACGTTCTTATTAAAAAAAGAGTTAGTACCCGGATAAACTAAAAAAGAAAGAAGATCAACAAATCGAATTAATACCAACAAATGATGAAACAAGCGTGGATAACTCCTGGAATGAATCCGAGGATTGTCAGAACAATGTTGATGATCAAATCAGCTCCACATCCTTTTTCCATCCATACTCCAATTGGCTGAAGAAAAGAAACATTTATTTTTGTTTCCTTTTCATTCGAAAACAACTTACTGGAAGAAGAAGAGCGCAGATGAATTTTGGAATGTCAGTGCAGGTGATTGCCATTTTGAGATATTACGGGAATCGGCTGAAAAAAAGAAGAAAAATGAGTCAGATCTGGGTAAATATTACAAAAGAGTACAAGTGGAAAACAAACGATATACGTATTGAGAAGAAATCAGACTGTGATGTTTTCATGTTTTGTGTTTGAATAGGGAGAGTGCGTGCCAATCCATAAAGAGTACTGATAACGTATCGATTGGAATCAAAATATCAACGATACGAATATGAAAAAGCATTTTTTCTTTTCGTTTCTGGATTTATTATATTGTTCTCAATTCGTATCCGGTGATCATCCTTCAGAATTCATTGGAACACACCAGTTTCAGAAATTCAAATGATCTGTACTCTTGAACTGTTTAATTGAGCACTTGATGTTCCATGATAAACTTTGTTGACAGGCACGTGAGGTCTATTAGGAGACTGAAGACAAAGAAGAAACTATTTGGAATTGAAACTTTTAAAAACTGATGTATGAAGAAACTAAAAAAATGATCATTAACCAATATTTGAAAAACAAACTGATGAAACCTTTTGAGGTTAAAAATAATCTGATCTAGTAATAACTTAAAACTTTTAATCCAATATTTTTGAATAGTAAAAGCATCTCGTGATGGGTTTCTACAGTAATCAAAGGTCAAAAAACCAAAAAATAAAGGCAAAAGAGTATTAAACAGCACTTTAAATAAAATGAGAATGACTTTAATTTCAGCTCTTCCCTCTTAAAAAAGGAACAATAAAATGACTGAAAATGCCGAAAATGGTAGAGAACTGATAAAAAGACGAGGGATTATAAACAAGGAATGGGCGGAGAAATGAATCATTTGACAACAGAAAAGTGACAAATACAAATAAATGAATCATGTGTAAGTAAAGAAAAGTCTCGCGATCAAATTGAGGAATCACTGGATGATTGAGAAAGCGAAGAGGCATTCAGAGCGTCAACGAGACGCATCACATCAATTTCAGAGTATTGTTGAGATGTTGTGAAGTGAATTTGAGCAATTCGAGCGAGGTTTCGTACATTCCATGGGTCTCGCATACGAGCACGTCGAGCCAGAATACGCATATGCCAGTAATGGTATATCTGAATAAATGAATTGTTTATGAGACAGAAAAGGAGAGTATTGTTTACTTACTTCCACTACAAATACAATAAAAGAAGCTGCGATTCCGAGTGCTCCGATTGTGAAAACACCAATTACTGATTCAATATCCAATGGTTTCGAGGCATCGGATTTCGTCTCTTCGGCTATTTCGCACTTTGGAATAAAACCAAGTTTGAATCCCTAAAGTACAGTCTATTTGCATTTCGTGGTCATTATCAATGTTATTTCTGTTGACTCATTGGTCAAGAACATGACGTGTTTTGTGAATAATCAGGTCAACAGAAATGGAATTAAAATTTTATCTTATTTCTTGACAAACCTCATTGAAATATTTGTTGAAAGTTCTTTGTATGAATACTTGATTCATTATAATCTGTCGATTGAATTCTTCGAGTCCGGAAAAGTTCTTTTTGAATACAAAAAATGAAGAAACTTGAGGCATTCCGTCGCTTACATAAACATAATTACATCTTTCTTTACTCATTTGCATTGCGAGAGAATCTTGTTGAATCGGATAAATATACTTTCCAGTGTCCACTAAATCTAATGCAGCAGACACACTAGCTGCTGGGATCTGGAATAAAGAATAGGGGTCAGGTATTTCAAAATCAAACTAACAACTGGGTTTGATGAAGTTGCAGCACGAAGTTTCACGAAATGCTGCTGATCGGAATGTTGCAAGTCATCGAAATACCTAGATAACTCGATTATCCATTTGCTGAATTTTTTATTTTTGCAAATTACCAATTTCCCATGTAGTTTGTAGTCAAATGATACTTTTTCGCTCCAATTAATTTGATCATTTCATCCGCATTGGCAAATGGATTGTCTCCATTTGAAGTAATGAGAGATGTTAGAAGTATACCTTTATATAATTCGATGAGAGTTCCAGTTTGCAAAAGAGCAAATATGAACAGGACGATGTTTCCTGACAACGTATAGAACAACATATCATCACTTTTCTCGTCAAGTTGTAATTGAACAAGATGCCATAACATCTGTAAAAACCTTCATATGCGTGAAGACTTTCGGCAAAATTACAGAGATGAGCATATAAAATAGAGCAAATGTCAGGATTTCTTATAATCTTACCTCAAACGGTCGAAATCTATCTCGAAATAGTAGCTTTACTTCCACTCGACTTATAGCAATCATAACGAAAAGGTTCACAATAAGACTTGCTGAAATGAAACAATTCGTTTTTGTCATTAACATAATTCAAACCAAGTAAACATAGCCAAACTTCAATTGTAAATGGTTTGAATGCATTCCATAAAACAGATCCGAGGTTTTCAGTTTTCTTCCGGACGACGAAGACTGGTTGTACCTAAAATACAGACATACAATCTAATAGAATATGCAACTTACATTGTTGACTGGATACGAGAAATCAAAGAATTCATTTCTCAAATCAGTTTTCTGATACATGAGAGCTGCTGCATCCGCTGTTCCATTCTGCAGATATCCAAGCACTCCTTTCCAAGTATCGTTTCCCTATAAATCACAGTTTAGAGTATTTAAGTTACCGATATTTCTACTTACAGTCATTGTTCCCCAATCAAGTCCTCCTACAATTGTTGGTGTCACAACTGGTATTATATCCCATTTTAAAGCGTCTCCCAACATTTTGAGAACCTAAATCTTTCAGATAATTGGAAAACTATTTTTTGGAACAACAACAACCTCGACAGTCCAACCTGGAAATGGACATTGAACAATCACATCGAGAGTTGGGAATATCGGACAATTGGCAAATGCATCTGGTGGATTACGAGCAAGAACAACTCGAAGTTGACGGCGTGAAGACATTCAAATGAGAATGAGAATGACATTGGATATCTGGAAAAGCGAAGAGATGAGTTACTCTATTAGCCTTACTTTTTTATTTGTTTTGTTTTTAAAAGTTTCAGGTTTGTTTGAAGAGTTTGAGTGGAAATTGATATTTTATTGAAATTGAGATTTTCAGAACAAAAGTAAAAAAAGTTTGGAATTGAAACGAAATGCAACACAAAAACGAGTGTTACTTTTACTGAAAATATCCAAGTTTTGTGGATTAGTTGTTATACACGGTTAAGGTTTACTTCATAGTTGTCCAAATACCAGCAAGTTCATTCATATTTCTGGAAACAGGCTAGAGGATCTGAAACTTTTTACTCAGACATTAGAGCTTCATATTCATTGAATCATTAGACATTCATACAGTACCAGTACATTATCTTTGGGTTGCCTGATAATCGTGTTCTTGGTTAGAGTTATAGAAAGAAGCATAGCTCAAAATTTGAAGTTGATTTTTTCATGAAGCTGCTAGACCTGTTACATTTGTTCGAATTAAAAAATAATAAATAGATGTTTTCAACGGGAAAGTTATTAAACGAAAAGCCTTTTGAATACTGTAACCTAGTTTTGGATGTGATCAAAAGAAGAAGAACGTTTGAAAGAACATGTACCCTTAGGATCGAAACTGTAAATGATTGGTCACTTTCAGAACTGCCAAAATTCGAGCTTCTTCAGTTGGCCATACCCAAATACATTTTTCAGTTATATCAGGTTACAACCCTGGCAAACCATTCTGTTCTGAATTAGAACACTTCTAGATCTAAAAAGTTCTGACTCACCACAAAAAAGTTGCGGATATAAAATTTACCGTATTCTCAGCATCCCTCAGATTGAACCATCCAATGTACAAATGTGTTCTGATCTTTTTCTCTCCGAGAATTCATTTGATTTCCGCATTCCATATATCAACGTTTTTTACAAGAGGTTTAATGACACATAAATGATACGGGTGTGGCCGTGTTCTTCGATGTTCAAAACCAGCCATCTCATTAGTGACAGTTGCACTTGCACTCGACAACATTCCAGCAATTGTTCTTTGCGTGTTTCGGAGTCTCCTCTCTGCTTTTTCACTCTTCACTGATCCAGTATCAAGTGTGTGCTCCTTCTTCTACTCATGCAAAAAACGAACGGCTGGGTGTTGCCTCATGACGGACAGTCCGGGTTCATAAGTACAACTGTCTCGCAAATTTCTTTTTGAAACGGAACTAGCTTCTTCTTTTTGACTGATTAGTACCAAGTAGCATGAAATCTGTGAAGTACAAACATTATAGATAATCCCTCTCTCACTCATTTTTTCTGACAAATCAGGTTGCGCAATTTGGCAAGAAAGCAAATAAAAGTGATACACCGTTGGAAGAACTTTATTTGCACGAAAACCAGGTCAAATTCTCCAATTTTGGAACAAAATAACTAGTAAAAGTTTGTGTATTTTGAATGTGTCTGATGAAGAAAAAAAAGAACATGAAGTTGCTCTCGGAACGTGTCAGAATCCTGTTTTAAGTGTGAGAAAAGATTCACTTTTTTGGCACATCATAACCCGATTATCATTTTGAAAGATGATTAGTCGGAGAGCCGTGAAATGTCCGGTGATTGGTAAAGAGTGAAAAAGAAGGAAGAAGAAGACGGAGAATTACATGTTGCCATGTAAACATATGACCTGTTTTCAGAAAAGAACAAAGACATTGATCAATGTCTGGAGTACAACGGAACATACTCCATAATGAAACTGTAAGTTAAGAGAAGAGAGAACCAGTTCGAAATGAAACCAAAAAAGAACAGAATCAAAGGGAATTGAGTGCAAATGGAGGAGGAGGTTGAGTAAACTATACGAGCAGATCACAGATTGAATTGTGCAAATTTATTGGTTCAGGAAAGAAAAAAAGTGGAAAGTGACAGATATTAAAAACGGAAAAAAGTTGAAATACTTTCCAGTTATACGGAAAGAAGGAATAGATGCACAGGAAGTTGGAATGTGGTTCAAAGCACAAGACACACGAAAAACTGGAATATGATGGTGATATCGGAGGTTCAGACTAATGAGATGTCTTCTTAGAAACTTATAGGTTTTCTTGAAGCTCATATACTAAGTACTTGAAAACTTTAGAAATCTAGAAAAAGGAATAAAAAAAATAATATATATATTTTGAGATTATACAATCACTAAGTTTCTGGTTTGAATGTCTCTCACATCTCGGTCAATTTTTGAAGAAAAATATGGAATCATGTTCAGAATGCCCATGACTTCTGTTTTACTGTAGACACTTCCGTCTGAAAAATCCATTTCATTGCAGAAATTGAAGTCTCTAAAAACTTCTTTTCGTTGTTCCAAACCAAACTCCGTTCAAAAAGTTCTTCCCGCATGATTTTTGAACGACCGGAAGAATTCAGAAAAAACGTCACTCTCAGTCACTTGTAAGATCAAATGACTCATTTCAATCCAGTTCTCACACTCAGAATTCAAAAAAGAACAGCAACAATGGTCATTCGAAAATTCGAATCTGTTTTCTGAAGTTTTATTCATCTTTTCCATATCATATTTCAATAAATCTTATTCATTTTCCGTGTTCCCTTTTTTCTCCTTCTTATTCTGCATTTCTCACCGATCACAGGGAAGAAAAAGAGGGCACAAGGCAATGAACAATGCGTATTGTTTCTCAAGTACCGTGCCGGATGAGATTTCGGAAGAAAATTCTTTCATCTCTTTCAACTCTTTACTTTATTTCAATACTCTTAATCAAAAGGAATTCCCCGTTCTTCTCCATCATCATTTTATTCGTTCTTCCGATCTATTGAACATTACATGGAGGAGGAAACGGGGCGCGAAAAAACGCACATTGAGCACACAAAAACACAGCTGAGAGAGCAACAACACCTTCTTCTTCTTCTTTTTTCCGAACAGTTATTGTCTTTGGGCCACACGTCTTGGCCGTTCGATTGAATGAAAAGGACTCTCACTCGGCACCACTACGGGCACACTTCCTTGCTCGATCACGGATGCTATTGTGTTTCAAGCTGCACTTTTTCTCTCTCGCATTCAATTCGAGTGACGCCGATCGTCTTGGTGTTTGTGTGTCTGTGTACCCTATATTTGGGCATCTTTTCTTGCCGATGAAAACAAGCAAAACTCAACAAACAGCTGATTGATTACATTTATTGTTTTAAGGGTACTAGAACAAGAAGAACATTTTGAACTGACAAAAATAGAATTTCGGAGAATAATCGGGAGGAGAGGGTGTCGGCAAAACGAGGTGAAGTGGCGTGAGAAAAAATGGAAATGACATGAAACAAAGGAACACTTGTAGTTGGTGCCAAATATTCTATATTCGAAAGGAATCAAGGAGTTGTGACCCGATTGAAAAGAAGAACTCTTAACCATATAGAATATGGTATTGAGCCAAAAATAGCTGTGGTTCGAATCTGGTTTTTTAGTTGTGAACATGAGCAATACATAGGTAACTAGTCATTTCAACAATTGACCTTTAAATGAACTTTGTGACTCATTTAGAAAAACAAAACAACCAAACTTTCTAGTTTTGAGTCATTAACCTCATCCAGAAAAAAAAAGAAATACGGATCTAGAGTTTTAGTGAAATGTAAAGCTGATAGTTCAATTGAACACACATCTAACTTTTTGAAAAACTCAAAATCCGTTGATTGGCACAAATTACAGTCTTCGTAGTTTCATCGAGAGTCTTGAATCACCTTTAAAAAAGAACCGAGAACGAATCTAAATAAGAATTAAGATCTCGACCTCCAATCACTTCATAATCAAGTTTAATTAGGTAATTGAATCTTTCGCAACATGAGACAATGATCTAAACACAGAGAATACCTGTGTCAGATAATCTTGTTCACAGATGAATAAGTGCCAATAGTCGAGAGATAAAGCAGAAGAAAGAGATTGGCACTCGACGGAGCCGCCGCCGCAGCGATGAGGAGTACCCGATGACCGAGAGCTGATGCCGCACGGAGAGAGATCTGTCTCAATGGTATCATTTTCGTTGTTCTCGCAATCGAAGCAACACATGGACCCGTAAGACTGTTGAAAAACCAATACATGTGAAGAAGAAGAGTGACTCAATATACAATGTTTCTTTTCCCCCTGATCCTTCTTCTTCTTATTGCTCCCTACGGACGATTCACTCGTGAAGGCAAACTGGAATACGAGATGCGCATGCGGACGAGCGGCGTCAACGAGCTCGCGCCAACCTTTTTTCGACTCGTCGCTAATTGTTAGACAGGGGTGGATTGAAGTGTGCATATTATACGTACAACGGGGGCGGGGGTGTTCATCGACCAGAGATTATCCGACAAATGTGAAACTGATACCCGCATTTTGTCAAGTCTGGAATGGAAACTTGAGAAATGAACTGAAATGAGAAGGATTACTGTATTCTCAAGAATAGTTACTGTAGATCACCTCTCTTTGAACACAAATCACTTGAAAACCGAACAAACAACTACAAAAACCAAAAGTGTAATCAAAAGATAAAGTAGTAAATGTCTCGAAGATTCTCTGGTCACAAACGATTTTTACGAGAAAAAACCAAAAACGAATCTTCTCGACGGATTAGTTGTATTCGTAGAACACATAGAAACTGTCAAACCGCTTGAGCACCTACTTATCCCAAACTCAAATGGTTTTTCTTCGAAAAGCATGGTCGAGACTGAAGTACACTGTCTGCAACAAATTGCCAATTTGCACGACTGCTTGTTTTGTTTACTGAGACCGTTTCCTTCTTGTCCACAAACAAAAAGAAGTAAATCGAAAAAGAAACAAAAAAGAGATAATAAATATATCTATTACTTTCAATACTGTTAATCTATTTACAAGTATTCGTGAGAAGTGGGTCTCGACCGCGTGCGTTGCTCCTCTCCGCGCGGTATGCCATTCCACTGATGAGTTCCGGATTAGGGCGGAGGGAGCACCGCCTCCTTCGGGAGGGCGCCGCGCGAGAGGAGCCCTCCCAGGTGTGCTCCAGAGCCCCAATAGTATAAAAGCGCGACGAGTTTCCCATTGAGCATCACACTAGCTTCTTCTCACTACACATGGCGCGCCTCCTCCTCATTATCGGATGCGCTACTCTCGCAGGTTTATCACTTTTCTCATTTTACCCATCTTTTCTCATTTTCTCATCGTTTTCTTTTCTCAGCTTTCGCTTCATGCGAATCCAAGAGTGGTGAGGAAACTCCACAATACTGGAGAGCCATTCTTGGTGATATCTGCCAATTGCCATCATTCCCAAGAGCCACCGGTGATCCCACTCGTTATGTTGAATGTGTTCGTCAATCCTCATTCGCTGCCGATAGGTGAGACCACTTCATTTCTTCCCTATTTTTCTTTTTATTTGATCTTCTCACATTTCCAGAAAAGATCTCGGAATCTGGCTTCTTCGTGAATGCCTTCCAGGATACGAGTTTGTTGCCTCTGCTCGCCGTTGTAAAACTGTCCGTTCGGTCAACAAACAACAAGTAAACTTTACATTCTCTCCTTCTCTCTCTCATTCTTCTTCTTCTCTTTAGGAGCTTTGCGAGTCTGCCAATGCCACTGAATACAACTTCTGCCCAACTGCTTCTGCCATGCAATTCCTCGTTGAAGAGACCCGTGAGGCCCCAAGACAGTGTGCCTGTCCAAATGGAGAGCAAAACTGTGTCTGCCCATCCCCCGAAATCCTTGAGCCAATCTCTGCTGCCAAGAAGGTCCGCAGATCTGCCCAACAACAGCCACTCAGATTCTCTCAATACCCATCTTGCCCATGCCCACAAAACCAACCAGCATGCACTTGTTCTACCAACAACCAACAAAACGAGCAGATCCTTGTCTCTATCTCTTGCTGCCAACAAGATGTTGCCACCACTCAAGCTCCAGTTCAAATGCAACCATGCCAATGCACTCCAACTCAAATCCAACAGGTATAACATATTGATTCACATCTCTGAAATATCTCTTCTGATTTCTAGAACTGCCAAACCACAACCACTCAACAACAGTACTGCCCACAACAATCTGCCCCAGTTGTCCAGCCACAACCATGCCCACTCGGTAATTCTTAATCCTTAACACTCTCAAATTCATACTTTTCTATTTTCAGTCCAAGGATCCGGAGTTCAAAACGCTCAATACCAAGGAATCTGCTCGTGGATGATTGACCCACTTGCCACTGACCCACAATCCCGCACTCACTTCCTCCAATGCCAACCAGCTCCAAACAACTTGTTCTGTGGAAGATGGCAACGTATGCCATGTGCTCCAGGAACCGTCTTCGACGTCTCCTCCCAAGTTTGCGTCTGGGACACTTCCAGCCAACCAGGAACTCTCCCAACTCCAGCTCCATACGTCTCCACTCAAGCCCCACAAAACGCTCAATGCGGATGCACCGGAGGAGTTCAAATCGGATCATGCAACCAAAACTACCAATGCCCAGGACAATCGGTCTGCCAAGTTGGACAAAATAACGGACAACAGGTAATCTTAGTGAATAAAGAGAGCTGAAGAGTGGCAACTAACCGGTCTTCCGTTCTCTTTCTCTCTCTTAGCAATAGAGACCGATCACAATAGAAAAATATTCGGGGGGAGAGCCTCGAAGAGATCATAAGCAAACGAACATTGTCTCGATTACAGTGCATGGTTTGCTGCTACTTCCGCAAGAAGGCCCGTCGTTTCTAAATCGATCGAACACCTCGAAACTGCTTCAACATCTTTCAAATCAACGACTCTTCCCTTCGCCTTTTTGTATATAACGTGAAGAACAAAAGAATCAAAAAACGGATACGCATAGACAACAATAATTGTACCGCCTAGTTTGCCCTTTTCCCTTTTTCTTCCCCTTTCCCCCTTTCAATCTTCAATATTTGTATTCCGATATTTCAATGTTTAGGGTTTTCTCTTATATGATAACTATTATATAACTTATGATGGTACTTCAATAAATATCTATTTTCAATCTCTTTTTTTGTCTCTCTTTGGACACTTCCGCAGTCTAAAAATACATGTCTAGACTTCAGATTCATCTACAGGAAAATCTGCATTCTTCGATTTTCTGTTATAAAATGACAGGATCACAACATTTTTTTTAAACTAGACATGAAAACTAATACTCTTCTTCAAATAGAAAAAAAAGAAGAAATTGAGAACAACAGTCTCAAAAAAACAATGGAATAGAGGAACACATCTTGCTTGATTGTTATCTTCCGAACTATTCTCCGAAGTCTTCTATAACATCACTGAATAAATATATTTTATCAGAACCATTTAATCTGAAACTAAGATACATTCATAATATTTTAAGTGGTTGTAAACTGAACAACTCTGATAGTGAGATCAGATTATTATTATAGAATTACTGCACTGAAATTAATTCAATACTAAGACAAACACTGGAAATATGACCGATTGCTTCTAAACTGCACTGTTCCATACTTTTTCAATCTGGTATATTGGAATAAAACATCTGAAGTTATGACGAGATAAACTCAGTTGGTCGCAGAAGCCAGCTCCAAAAAAAGTTATCTGAGTCTTCGATAAATGGTATGGTATCATACTCTGAAAATCCACTGAACCCTACCAAAAACTTCTTCCATCTGCTCCATGAAACTCTGTCCCATAGAAGTTCTAATCTCCTAAAAGACAACTCTCCACTATCAGTTTTCCTGAATTGGAACTGATCATCTTATGATGCAACTCTCAAGTATTATAAATGTACGTGTCAATTCTGTACTTCTGTGACTCTATCAGTTGAAAGAATGTCTATCAAATCTTCCACCAGTTGATACCGTAATCAGTTCAACTTTCGACTTTTCTCTATCGGCTACGTTCCATTTCATCTCTACCCTGATGCTTGGAAAAGAAGAAAATATTATAATCACAGATTAAATTTTCATTAGTTCATGTGAAATTATTACAATTTTTGAAGATTTTCGAGTGTAAATCAAATGTAACACCAAGTGAGAAGATGGACAAAAAAGAGAAATGAAATGGCAATCGGACACGTTGTGAGATATTATTAATGAGCTTTCTTTGATGCTTCAACTCCAGTTCTGTATTGAAGAACTCCCTTTGCTTTGTGTGTCAAGTAATCAAGGGTCACATTGTAATGGAGATACTTGAAGAACCAGTTATAGTTGACTTCTCTCTTGTATCCGTACTGAGTGTTTTTCAGTGGTTCTAGAGCTTTTTGAATGGCTGGAGTGGCCTCCAACAGGTGATAATGTGGAATCTTTGTGAAGAAGAAGTGATGTGCCACGTGTCCGTTTGTAATGTTATGCATAATGTTGTCGAGTCCGAATCCCCAATGTCTGTCGATGGTTTGAGTCTGTCCACGAACAAATCCCCACTCTTCTGGCTCATAGACTTCGATATTCTCATTTTGATGTTGAAGATAAGTGATGATAACGAGAATGAGTCCTTGGAAGAGAAGTGGAATGTAGTAATACTTGACAAATGTGTAGACAGAGTAGCCAGAGAGAGCAAATGCAATCTGAAAATTAGATAAGAAACATATTAAAATTCTTTTTTAAAAACTGGCATGTTTGGGGAAAACGAACATGTGATTTTTTTTGATAAAATCAAAACGAATTTTCTAAAATACGGTAATTTCTAAAAACCAAAGATCTCAAATGTTCGTCGAAAAAAACTTGAGAAGAAGAAGAAACTCACGTAAGCACAGATAGCACAAGCAACTCCGGAAACAACACACTTCACACGATCCTCAGTTGTCTCGAAAAGTCTGGACCATGGCCAGAAGTGTGAGCCGTCTGGAAGACCGACGATAGTGTAAATTGGATTCCATCTGAGCCATCCGGAAATTGGAATCACAGCGAAATACTTCTCAATGGCAGTTCTGTTGTTGTAATCTTCTTCAGTTACCCATGGATGTCCTTTATCTTTTTCCAAATGAGATGTATATTGATGATGTTGTCTGTGAGACTTCTGCCATGGCCAGAATGGAGCAAGAATTGGAGCATGAGCAAGATGTCCACACAGATCATTCAACCATTCATAATCTGAGAATGATCCATGACCACAGTCATGTCCAACGCAGAAAAGAGCAGATCCAACGATCCCCATTGCCCAATACCAACCAAGAAGTCCAATCCATCCAAGATAATGCTCAATGTATGGAACTGCAAAGTATAATCCAGCCAAAAGAAGATAATCCTTCACTAGATATGAGATTGAAATCAGAGGATCTTTCACGAAGCAATGCTCTGGAATTGCTGCTTTGAGTGCAGCAACTGACGGAAGTTCTGGCACTTTGATGGTGTCCAGATCCTTTTTACTTGTGTTCACTTTTGTCGCGATTGTCATTTCTGCCCTGGTTTTACTGTAAGAGAATCAGTTTGGATCAAGAAGACAACAAAATGAGAAAGAAAAGAAGTTTTGAAGCCAAAAAAGTTTATGTGGGTCAAAGAGAAGAAATAATTGATAAATGAGTATCCTAAAAAAAAAAGAAATTTTCAGAAAGTGTCTCATCAACTAGAAGATGGAGTCTCTCTCTCAGTTTTCATCTCTTTCTTTATTCCTCTCTCCCTCTATCGAAAACCGAAACGACCACCGCACAATATGGCGTGATTTATTCTACGAAACCATCGCGCCCGCTCCTCTTCGTATCTCTCTCATTTGCCAGCACACGTACTTTCGTCCTTTGCCCTCTGAGATAGTATAGGAGAGGAAGAGAATCAGAGAAAAGAATCAGTGCACTTTCTTTTCTGGTGTAGTGATAAAAGTTTTCTGTCGAATGAGAAGATAATTGAGACGTAGAGGCGCAGACTTACCCGGATGGACAGACGTTTTTCAAAAGTTTATGAGACTGAGAGAGATGAATCAAACGATCAAGATTTCGAGTTAATTGTCAAGGAAATTCGGGAAAAAATTATTTTCAGAGATCCCACAAATCTTCGGTTTTAATATCACATCTCCTGACAATGAGATTCAACTTCTCGAATAGGAATCGAATCACTGAAATTTAAATTAACTCGTTTATAAAATATGCGATATCAGAAAATTCTACATTCTTACCCACTCCTCGAACCTTTCGAAAAAGACGTACAGTAAGACGTTCAACAGTTCACTTTCATCCAAGTTCCGTTTTCCGCGAAACTAAAGTATACCCATATATTTCAATGTTCAAAGTGTCCAAATTCCAACAATACCATTAAATAATACAACACAACAGTATCCATTGCGAAAAATTCGAATGTTCAAACTAGAAGAACCTATGAAACAGAGAACAGTCAATCTGCTACAAAAGAGGTCATACGATAACACAGTCGGTTATCAATCGGACGACAACGATGTGAAGCAGACTGGACAAAGTGCAATTTATCGCTGTCGGTTGGTTTCAAGCGGAGCGATAATTCACTTTCAATCAAAAACTCTTTACATCCTCAAATCATATTTTTATTCGATCTACGAATTCCATTTGCAAGAGTAGAATAAGAAGTTATGACTTTATGGATTAGAAAATAATTCAGAAAAAAAGGTTGTAGCAGGTATGGGACAGAAAAATTAGAAACAGGTGGGAAACAACCCGGTGAAAACGTAAGAGGTGTTGTACTCTGGAAACGGCACGTCTACTTCGTTCACTTGGCTTTTGCCTTCTCTTCGAGGGTTGTTCTGAACTGAAGAATTCCTTTGGTCTTGTGAACGAGATAGTCGAGTTTGATGTTGTACCAAAGAAAACGAACGAAGAAATCGTAGTTAACTTGGTATTTGTATCCGTATTGGGTTTCAAAGTAAGGCTCAAGAACCTTCTTGATACCATCGGTTGCTTCAATCAAATGGTAGTGTGGAATCTTGTTGAAGAAATGGTGAGCTACGTGACCGTCGGTAATGTGATGCATAGTTTCATCTAATCCAAATCCGTAGAAACGATCAATAGTTTGAGTTTGTCCACGCACGAAACTCCATTCGTCAGCCTCGTAAACCTATAATTGAAAATGATACTTCCGCGTAGGTGTTGATTTTATATAAAATTTACCTCGGCAACTTCATCAGCGTGTTGAAGATAGGTGACGATGACAAGCATACATCCGAAGAAGGAAAGTGGAACCCAGTAGTACCAGAACCAGTTTGAATAAGATCCAGCAATAGCGAGAGCAATGGATGCGCATGCCACACAGCAAACGGCGGAAATAACGCATTGAACACGTTCAGAGTCACGAACGAAGAGAGCAGAATATGGCCAGAAGTGGGATCCATCACAGTATCCGAACACTGTATACACTGGGAACCATTTCACCCATCCTGAGAATGGCATTGGGTTGAAAAGTTTCTTCCACAGTGGCATCTTCTCGTAATCTTTGTCCTGAACCCAGACGTGGCCATGGTCTTTGTCGATGTGATTGGTGAACTGAAGATTGAATTATAAAGTGATTTAATGAATATATCAACTCACAGCATGGTGAAGCTTATGACTTTTTTGCCATGGGAAATAAGGGGAGAAGAGTGGAGAGAAAGCGATGTGACCAATGATGTCATTAAGAGTTTGGTTATCTGAGAATGATCCATGGAGACAGTCATGTCCAACAACAAACAGAGCGAATCCGAAAACTCCCATCAAAACATTCCATGCTAAGTATCCAAAAAGTCCAAAGTACTCGAAGACAGGAAGAGCAAAGTAGAGAAAAGCGAGTGCCGCAAAGTCTTGCACCAGATATCTGATTGATTTGACGAGATCTCTTTCGAAGCAATGAGGTGGAATGGCACGACGGAAGGCATCTACAGTTGGCAATTGTACGCGTTCTTCTTCAGTACTTTGCTGTGTAGAATCCAATCGTGGTGGTTTCTCTTCAAGAGACACACGAGCATCAACCAGAACATCTCCGCCGGTGACCGGAGCCGTGGCGGATAACCCTTCTGAGGAATGAGCGACCATACCTGGAATATTTTTAGTTGAAATGGTAAAAATTGGAATGAAAAAGAGGCAAACTTTCCGGATAGAGAACAGAGTACGAAGAGCATTCAAAAATTCACGTGATGAGCAGCGGAAAAAGGACTGGATAGCGTTTGTTATGCATGCAGTGGTGCTCGTCAGAGAGAAGACGAATGCGTGCGCCTCTATGGATGGATTAGCTAAGAGGCATGGTGAAGGCTCGAGGGAGGGAGTGAGACTAGTATGAACAATTCGTTTTTCTGCCGAGATAGGAGAAAAACAATTTTTACAGAGCTAGACATAATAATATGAATCTACCAGAAAACTACAAAACAAGCCGACTTCCGTATCTATATCTCTTCAGAATACAATATTATTTTTTTATCTTATGCCACGTACTCGATTCGTGACTGATAGAAAATTATGTGGCATAAAATGGGCTTTGTGATTCCGAAACAGTATCATTTGACGCACATGAAATATGACTTTGATAAGGAACAACTATAATTTCCGAACAAAGAACGAAATATGATGCAAACCTACTTCTGAAAGTACAATAGGCCTATTGAGTTTTGGAACGAATTCTGATATTTACAGTAATAACAAATCGCATCCACATTTTTCACGTTTGAAAATTGATAGTCGGACGTATTTACTAGGAAGTTAAACATCGTATTAATCAAAACGCAGTTGATCAGAGAGTTCAACGCTTATAAGATTTCAGGCAATAAAAGATGATTTAAAATCGAATCGACATTTGAAAATTGTTGTAGATGCTGAACCACTAAGAGAGTCGAGGCGGCGCTCTGTTTTTCTCGGAGGGGTTTCTCTAGCCACCAAAACACATATGATAAGAGAAAAGGAGATGATTGGGTTTGCAGATCGAGTCAAAGAAGAATTCGAATTTAGTGACAACGGCGGAATAAAGGAAGAATTGTAAAAAAAAATGGCAGAACGGAACAATTTGTGCAAATTGTGAGCATGTCGGACTGCGTCCTCTCCAGAGACCACATCGTGCGCCTCTTTTTTTAAAAAGAAAATTTTCCTTTTTGATGAAACAAGAAGAAATAAAGATGAACCTAACGGCAGAGTACATCTAGAGGGCAAATATCAGACCATTCAATCAGGCTTATCAGCAAAACTTATGATTCCTTTTTCACCGAAAGTACAGCGCGACTGGCGAAACAAATGATTTTTCAGAAAACTGTCTGTTCAGAAATGGATTGGGAGCAAAACAAAACGGCGAAGTTTAGAAAACATTTTGTTCCTTTGGAGGAGGGTTCCACATGAAACAGAATTGAGATAAACCAAGGTCTAAAGGTCTAAAGAAAAAAAGATGCAATGAAAGGATTTGACAAGAATTGCAGTTGTGACTAAACCGAGCAGAATTCTACATGAATGAAATATGAATGGGAGGTACATAAGAGATAGAAAAAAGGAAAAGGATGTGAAGGGCAATTTGATGGAGAGGAGAAGAGCATTGCACTCTCTCTTTCTAGAGCACTTTTTGAACTCTCCAACTGAGATTTTAGGCCAAGAAAAAAGAATTGGCCCGACAGTTGGTAGGGGGAGAGAGTCATCTCTGCACCCGACCGTACCGCCTCTTTGTCTGCGCCTCCTCAATATACACTAACTGTCCGTTCGCGGTTTGTCGCCGCGACAGAAAGAACAATCTGGCGACAGAGAAAGATAGCGACTAGTAGACGGGATGAGTGAGGGACGATCGTAAATTAGGAAGTTGAACACAGATGAGGATGATAAAATTGTCGAGTTCATAAAAAACAAATTCATTAAACAAAAAAGGAGATTTAAAAAAAAACAACACTACGTAAGCTTCCTAATCAAGTAAATGTGCTTCTACACAGTAACCGCATCGAGATTCGCTAGATGTTGAGATTCTTTAGAGAGAGCATGTGTAAGATCTTTCGAAGTTGGTCGAAAACCAAGAATCTTTTCCAACAAAATTGCCGGAGGATGTCCTCCTCCATGCGATTGAACTTCCGCCCAGCAACCACCCCATTTTCTCGAGAATGGTTCATTTTGAAATCGTTGCTGCCAAATTAAACAAGCAGATGCTCTTGCAACAAGATACGAATAGTACTTCGCTCCATATTGTACCGTATGATGGAAACGATGTTGGAATGCAGAGCCAGGTGACCTTTGCACGTGTGGCATCGCTTTGTTCATGATATCATAAAACAGTTCTGTGGTTGTCATTCGACCTGAAGCTATTTGTGGAGCAGCAATCGGGCCGTGAACCTCGAGGTCATATAGACCGTATGCAGCTTGCTGAACAGTTTCAATAGCAGTGAACGAGTGCCTGGAAGCTAGAAGTGTTGCCGCTGATTCAATGGGAAGCTGTTCATTTGGTTGATTTGGTCTTCTGATAATATCTCTCATAACTCCCAAGTCGCTGAAAAAGTATTCCATGAGATTTGACGGAATCTCAGAAAAGTCCTGTGGACATCTGGTTCCAGCAACATGCTGGTACTTTGTCCTTCCGAGAATACTATGCATTGCATGGCCTAGTTCGTGGAACATGGTTTCGGCAGAATGGAAGCTTATCTGAAATGCAGAAAGTTCTATTTTAAGTTTCATACTGTTGTCAACTGACTCCTGAATCTTTCCATGCGGTGCTATGACCATCTACCAATCCTAGTGATAGAACTAAAATAGGCATTTGCCAAGTACCATTCGACAGTTGTTTGGAGCAACGGACGGTGTAGTGACAGTCACCGACAGCCTTTTCAGGACGAATTGAAACATCAGCGTAAATTATTCCAAGCTCATTGTTTTGATCATCGAGTGCTTTCTGGAAAAACATTGATTGCAACGAAAAACAATAAACTCCAAACCAGTTTCAGCACACCAGCCGTATTCCACATCTCTCCGTGATTGATTGGGTCCTCAATTAAGCGAACACCGTAAAGTCTTTGCGTCAGTGTAGAGAATCCCTTCCAGACAGAGGAGAATGTGAAAAACTGCGAGGATTCGTGAGAAACTTTTGCTATATCGTATGCACTTTCCTATAAAAATTTCTAAAATATGACACGAGTTTTTGATTACTGTACCCTGTACAAATGCATGAGAAATCCTAAATCGTGTTCAGCAATGGTTGAAACATCATTGTCACCATTTCGGTCTTGTTGGCTGCATTGTGTTGAAACATCTATCAGCACGGCCAGCTCCTTTTCGAACGCACTGCGACATTCCTGAATAATGTTCACATCATGCTTTGCAAAAGTGTGACTAATAATTGTACCTCTACAACTCCCCATAAGAAGTTTCTAACATTATCATAGTTTTCCAGCAAAGAGTTACGTTGTGCTCGATGAGCAAAAGATTCGAATCCAGTTAGCTGTGCGAGTTCTTGCCTAGATGAGACTAACTTTCTTAGATAAACTTCTTGTTGATCGTCATGACGGTAGAATGTGTTATAAACCATTCTCCGTTTTGATCTATCGAGTGAATTCGAAACGGGTGAGTAAATTTGTGACGGAAGACCGTACTTTGCTTGATCGAATCTGAATATACAGTTCGTGTTAAGCTGTTTTCTGTACTGTAATCTCACTTTCCGACTGGAACAATTCTGTCGCAGTTCTCCTGAAATCGTGCACCAGCTTCGAAGATTTCACTTGAAAGCTGAACAAATTTTGACTTTTGATCATCTTCCAAATGAACTCCACTTTGCTCAAAATCATCCAGTAATAATGTCAGTGTTCTTCGATCTACGTCGTCTAGGCGGGATGCTTCAGTCACTTCTGATGATTTCAACTTTTGATAAAGTGCAGTGTTCGTGTTCAAGCTTTCAACAAGCTCACAAAATTTCCTTGAAGCATTTTCCGCAGCTTCGCGGAATTCAGATTCACAGTGTAGCTGTCGAACACATTCAGCCTGGAATAGATAGAAATTTAGTTTTGAGTCTTGGAACATACAACTCACAAGGTCCGCTGATTTGCAGATCTCATTTGAAATATCGTCAACTATTTCTATTGAAGTTCTTGGATTACTTGACGGACTGAGAAGCTCCTACAAACAACTTTTCAGGTTTTGACTTCCTCGTGAATATACCTGGATAAGTGAATCAGTAGAAGATTTCACAGCAGCCGGCAATTTATTCAAACTTTTTGATGTTTTAAGTTCTGTGTTTCCAAACAACCCCTACAATCAGAAAATCATTCATTTGTTAATCTGATTGTTTTAACCGTTTGTTTTTCAATATTATCACTCCTAAAGGTCCTTTTCCATTCGCTCGCCACCCAGTTGTTTCTAGTTACAGTTCGACTATGTCGTAGTATCACACTTCTAAGCATTTTTAAAGATCTGAAACGTTGCTTTAAAAGTGTATCTTTGACAGCCACGGTGAATACAAGGAATTAAACCTCCAATTAGAGAAGAGATCAAAATATACATTTCAGAACTTGTAATTAGAGTTTAGAAGGCATCGTACAATAAATTAACAGTATTGAGATCATATGTTGCATTACGAAGCTTGACTCGATTCATCGGACTCGTTATTTCCTAAGACAGATGGTCTTGGAGCTTCTGGAACGTAGTTTCTGCTTGATGGCCCAAAATTTTCTTCTTGACCAGACAACTCCATTTCGTCGGTTCCAGTTGGAGCAAGCACGTTTGGAGCGTTTCGAGAAACATTCATGGCTAAAATAAACGACTAGTTACATGAATGTCTAATACTTTTTTCTAACCTCTTGGCGGAGCACGTCTTCTTCTGAATCCAGCTGGTGAGTCAGCTGCGTGAATCTTTCTACGCGGCCCACTCATCTCATTTTCCATATCCTCTTCATCGAAATACTCGTCTTCCTGTAATTTGTATTTTTCAAAGCACATTATAAAATTTTCACTCACATCTGCTTGTTGCGCACGACCCATATGTTGTGACTTGAACCGCAGCGGGTGAGCCCAGCGACTACCAGATGATTTTCCATGGAATCCATCATCAGATAGAAGATCAGCACGCTGCGCTGACAGCTTCGCCCACACGCTTTGCATATTTCCAAGAAGAGTTGTTAGCTTTGGCATCAGGGAGAATACAGTCATCGTTTTCTCTTCCTTTTCGAAAGAATCAGTAAACTCTGTAGCATAGCGATCGATTGTCTTGAGTTTCTGAGCGAGCAAATTTGCTTCTTTCAGGATTTCGAAATTAGGCTGCAGAGACCCGTCTTGAATTTTTTCAAGATAAGCAACAATAAGCTGAAAATAATTAATGTAATTTTATTCATAGTTGGTTAATAGTACTCACATCAACACGATTCTGAAGCATGCTCATCGCAGCATCCTGAGCCTCTGCGTGCTTTTTGCCCACAGAAGTTTCATCCTTTCCGTGTTTAGTGGAAAGCTTGGCAATATGATTCACACCAACTCGCTCGCTTTCTTCAGAAACCAGAACCCACTCAATTTGCCTGTATTTCTCGGCGTCAGCCACATCGGTTTCGAATGCAAAGAGGGGCAGTTTGCGAGTCGAACCAGCTGTAAGCGAGTTCAACTTCAAAAAGAGAGTTGCGTCGATTTGTCCAGCCTTTTCTGCATTACGAACAGCAGTGGTTAGCTTTGAGAGAATTGTTTTCTCTTCGGTTGTTAGCTCATCATCTTCACCCGCACAGTAAAGTCCGATTACTTGAAGTTCGGGAAAAACTTCTAGATCTGAAATTACCGTTTTTCATTATTTAATTTACGTACATGTTATGAGCTGAACTTACATTGTTCAGCTCTGAGCAATAGGTGATCAGCACTAAATGTAATCGACGGAGACATATCTTCTGATTCCATTTTCAATACAAACGAGTTCACCGCTTCCACTTGTCTGCCGTTCTGTTTACCAAGAACTGCTCCGAATACTTTTTTGACATCGGCGCCTTGTTGGACTTTGGTTCTTGAATAGTGCTCGGACATCTGCATAATAACCAGAGGATGCAAGAGCACCTTGGAGCAACTTCCGCTAGGTGAATTCAAAGCCATGCCTGAAAAAGACGTTTTTTGTAAAATCAATAACACACATCAGACAAACAAAAAAATACTGACGAAGAAACATAAATAACGGTATGATGCAGGCGTTCCAAACACGATTAAGAAATCGATATAACTGCTACGAGGGAATTTTTATTGATTCACATTGACATTGTTTTATCGAACATAAAACTTCCTACAAAAAGAAATAATGCGATCGAATGTTAATTATTTAGGATCCTGGAGCTTTGACGTGGCTCAATGGTGGGAGTGGCTTTCCAACAACCAACGAGATGAGGTTGTAAATGGCGATCACGAAGCAGATGTAGGAGAGAACCTTAGCGATCTTGCTGACAGCGGCGTCAAATGGTCCAGCCTCCTCAGACTTCTTTCCCTCGAGAAGAGCGTTTGCATAGGTGTCCACTCTCTTCTTGAGAACCGGGTCGTAAAGACCGTACTTGCCCATAACGAGATTACCGACCTTAGTTCCTTCTGGGAGACGAGGAAGGATTTTTCCTCCAGCTCCGAGTTGCCACTCTCCTGGGTTCAGTGGATCGAATTGCTCGAGGGTTGGTGGAGTCTTTCCGGCATTGGTTGGAACAGCTTGGAAGCTAGCTGTTCTCATCGAGAAACGAGCAACGCCCAAAGTCTTTCTCAAAGCCAACGACATGATGTTCCTGTATAAAAATAAAATAATGATGAAACCAATAAGAATTCAAAATATGCAAAGTGCCAATAACACTCGAATCAGAGAGAAAGGAGAAGATAAATAGGTAAAAGTTGACACTTTATTTATAAAGAAGTATTTACAGCGACTTTATCATTAATAAAATGGAAGAGGGCTGGCGTGATAGGCCCTTTTGCTACATTCCAGCACAGCGTCGAATAATCGGAAGAGACCAGTATCTCTTGGTCTTTCTAATCCTCTTCTCATTCTTCTTCTCATAACTGCTACCATTTCCTCATGTGATAACTTTCCGTCTAGATTATCATCGAACAAAGTAATCACTACATCTACAACATGATCTGACAGTGGAATCCCAGTAACCTTGACTGCTACTCGTTTCAGTAGCTTCGCATCGATTGACATCCCTGCCATTTTATGAAAATGGAGTGCGATATCCACATCATCAATGTGATACAGAAACTCGAAAAAGGCTTTAGTCTCCTCAAAGCTCACGCCTTTGGATTCTTCTCCCTTGAACCGTCGCTTAACGCGTTTAAGCATATGCTTCTGTTTCTTCTCAGCAATCTGTGCGTGGAGTAGAAGTAGTTGTGCAAAACTTTCTTCCGTTATGAGCCCATCTAAGCTATCCATTGCATCTCTTCTTTCGAATTCCATCTTCAAAATATCGTGTTGGAGACGCTCTTGAAATTCAATAAATTTTTCGGATGAAAGACTTCCTTTTCCATCTTTTCCAAAAAAGTATGTTTCGAGGGCAGAATTCGTTTCCACTCGGAATGAAGAATTAGGTGTTACATGGTCACGATGTCTCTGGCCAACTGTAGTTTGAGACATAATAAGTTGCTGAACTTTTGTGAATTCCTCCTTGTCCAATGCGCCGTTACCATCGACATCGAAGATTTTGAAAGCAAGTGCAAAGTCGGCATGAGATGCTGTAAAAAAACGAATAACTAACCACGTGCTTTCTTAAACTTACTCGATAACAGAGTCATCAAAAACAGGTAGTCGCTGAAGTTGATGAGACCATTTTCACCAAGTTTGTAGAATATACTGTTTGGATCAGAAAACTTGTGTCGCTTATGTTTCTGTAATTGAGTGAACAGTGCCATCAAAAGCATGTTTCAAAACTAACCTCTGGATTATACGCCTTAAAACTGTCAAGACCCCATCTTCTAGGTTGCATAACACCAGGTGTAAAAGAACGAAGAAAATCCTCAGGTGTCATGAAAACTTCAAAAATTCTACCACTTTCATCATCAGGATCAATTATCTGCAGATATAGATTACGTTAAATTAAGGGTTCTTCAGTTATTGATACCTTCAAGGTTGCAAAGTAACGGAAGATTTTGTCAGGTGTTGAATACAGTCTCAGACGGTCTTCATATTCTATAATTCGACGTTCTCTGAACCCAAGCTTTTTCTTTTTCGGTTTCTCTTTCACTACTTCAATTTCATTGATGCTTTCCTTCTGTTCCTGAAATGTTATTTATACCTTTAACATGTGAAAAGTTGAAAAGAGAGCTGTCTTACAGAAAAGCTTTAAACTAATAGATGGAAATAAACGACTGACTATTTTTTTTATGTTGAAAGCAAAACACACAAGCTGGTATTAAATTGACTAGTCGAAGCAGCTCACTTCTATCTGGGACGCTTGAGGACGAAAGGGTGCAGAGGCACCTTTGATTTGCTCTTTTAGCCTGAAATAAGTAACTCCGTGGTACGTCGACACTTTTAAAACAAACCATTCGAAGTCGCTCATCAAAATCACCATTCCGGCAATGACTAATGCATAGTTCCAGTTATAAAGCTTTCTAAGTGGAGGCCAGATATACGGGCGGTGCTGATAAACGGAATTCGAGTAATGCGAGTAACCAGTTCCACTTGCTCTGAAATAAAATCTCGAGTTGCCTACAATATTCAATCGCCGTACCTGTCCGTATAATGGAAAACATCTTTTTTCTGCCGAAGATTGCCGAGAGCCGTATAATTTTCTCCTGGGTCAATGTTTTTCAGGGAATCTTGCTGCTTTGCACTGTCTTGAATTCGAGTCAAATTTTATTAATTTTTATGCGGCAAACTTACCATTAGTTTTCGTCGGGGATGACGTACAGCTTCTAACGATAACAAACTGTTTTGCAATGTTTTGGATACGAACAGAACGCGAAAATTGGAGGCGAAGCATGGGAAAATGGCAAAAAATGGGAGCTCAGCGGTGGGCGGTTTCACGCGACGCGTGCGCTGTCTCAATAAAGCGCGTTTACTTCACTCTGCGTCTCCACACTTTGAACACTGACTCGCATTCACACGAATTTTCATTCAATTTTTATACGATTTCCCCATTTAATATTTCATTTCAATGGTAAACTTAATTGGGTGGTTTCCAGACGCACACAATGTAAGTATTTTAAATTTAATCAAATAATTCTTTTCGAATTTGAATTTCAGGCAGATCCTGGAACATCATATCTCAATAACTTCATCGCACCTTTCGGACCGATAAAGAAAAAAGAAAAAGATTGTAAACTCAATCTTTACATTAATGCCGATCAGCTCGTACTTTTCAGATCCCGCTGCTCGTTCTGGCCATCGATGCTTCACAGATAATGATTATCTGTATGTTATTGGTGGTTTCACGCATCAATTCAGAAATGGATCTATTTTCAAAGAGTTTTGGTCTATGAGTTTAGCCACATTTGAATGGAGACGTTATGAAGTGATAGGGGATTTTCCAGAAACTTTGGCTTCCTTCTCAAGTGAGTATTAGATATTTTTACTGAATGAAAATAGTATGTTTCAGTTGTTCAAATGTTCCCCTTCTCTAAAACGTTTATTTTGTTTGGTGGGAGCGGAACCGACTTTGGTCAAACCTCTTCGAATAGTTTCTATTTTATTCGAATTAACAATGACAACTGTTCAATTGAATCACAAAAGATCGACGTGCAAGGAACAATCCCTCCGCCAGTATATGGTCATGCCATGTGTGCAGGTGAAATACCAGGGAAATTTTATATTATTGGTGGAACAGAAGGTATTTTGTACAATTTCGATGTTCACGCGCTGACCATGCGAGCAAACTCCGAAGCTAAGAATGATAATGAGAAGTTCAGCTGGCATTGTGAACTTGTGACAAAAAATTTGGTAATTTACCAATTGCTGCATCATTTATTATTTAATTTTTTGTAGAATTTTGCTGGACGCTACCGAATGGAAGCGACATATGATGAAGTAAAAAATGTACTGATTTTCTTCGGTGGAGGCAACAACGAAGAAGTGATTGGTTTCAATAAGGTGTGACATTTTATTTTCATATATTAATAAAATTTTTCAGATGGCTGTACTTGATGTCCAGAGTCGAGTTTGTTCAGAAGTAAGCACTCACCCTGATAGTGTAAACGGGTTCCCATTACCTCGCCGTTGTCATACCATTGTTCGTCACGGACGAAAAGTTATTATGACTGGTGGCATCAACCATACCACAAATGTCAATGAGGTAAAGGGACTCAAACAATAACATTCAAATACCTTCCCTCAGATTCCTCTTCATTCTGACGTTTGGATTTTCAATATGGAGAACTACTCATGGACCAAGTATAATCATTCCCTTCCCAAATCCGTTTTCTTCCATAGTTCCGCGATCACTGAAGATGGGTGGATGCTGATATTTGGTGGTGCGCACGGAATAGCTACTTCTTCGCCAAGAAATAATAGATTGCTTGGAGCGTGGTTCGGAGTTCCACGATTACAGAGATTTGCGCTTGAAACATTGAGAAAAGAATACCCAAATGTAAGAAATATTAGCTTCATCACAGCCGGTCATACTGTCAGTTCAGATGTTCATTGGATTACATTGCGGAAATCTACGATTGAGTGGAGTATTTGAAGTTTTTAACGTTTTTTGTAAAAAAGGAAGAGTTGAAGAAAAAGAACGAGAAATCATCGAAAAGGGCACGATAAAGTTTCGTGAAAAGGAAAACAGGAGTCGGTACTATCTGAACGCAAACGCCCAAGAATTTGCGGTTAGGGTAAGCAATACTTGAACGTGAAGCCCAAAAATATGCAATTTAGTTTTAAAAACTGTTTCATTTCTATCAGAAGCTTGATGGAGTCTATTGAAAATTCGGATAGTAATGGAAATCTAGCAGATTGCCTCGAGATTTATGGAAAGCGGTTGATAGAGCTTAACTCATGTAGTAGAGTTTTAAAGGTGAATTAGGTGTTAATTTATAATCCGATTGGAAAATAATATTTTGTTAGAAACTTGATAAAGTTCAATGGAAAAGGCGAGCGACAGAAGGAACTGCAGTTTTCGTAGAGAAGGGAGTTTCTAATTTTGGCAGTGTTAAAGATGCAATGAAATTATTGCTGAAGTATAGAACTGAAATAGGAGAAACTCAGATAGGTCGTGAGATCGACACTATTAAAGAAATTTGGAAAACTGTGGTGAACTGGTGTTCTAGCTTCCCAAATCAAACGGTTTTTTCAGCACCAAGCAGACATTCAAGTACTAGGACCACGACCTCAAAGAAGTGAGTTTATAATTAGCGAATAACAATTACATAAACTTTAATTACATAACTTACGTTTGATCAATTATATTTGTTTCCAGGAAGACGACCTCCACGCCAGCCACCACAAGTGAATGATCCGATACAAAGTTAGTTTAGAATTTGTTTCTAAAGAATTGGGGAATTTTCCTGTAGCTCTCAGAAATCACGAATTCAGTTTTAAGATCTCCAAAATGTGCAACAACAAGTTCGCCGCCTTCTTGAACAGCTATTCGAGCATCGTTTCAACAATGATGAAAATGAAGAAGACGATGATTCCGATCTAGAGGTGGAAGCAGGAGATCATGAGAACGATCCTGATGCGCCATTCGATGAGGCAGCTGAAGATCTTGAAAACCAACTTTTAGAACTTCTGCAAAGACCACATAGAAATAGAAATCCCGAATGAAAGTTCAACTTGATTCAACGCCCTTCAAAACATTTTCATTCGCTTTCCATAAAGCAGCTATTTTTCATAATTATCATGTTTGTTCAGTTTCTCCCTGGAAAATCAAACCTTGCCCTTTTCTTAATAAATATTGGTATTTGCCTTATATGAAAAAGAAAACACTGTTTTAGTTGTTTCACTATCAGCTATTATACTAATATCTGGATATATAAGATCTTCCCTGCGTAAGGCGATTAACGCAATAAGCGTAATACCCATGAACACACAGAATCAATAATATTTCTTATTGTTAGGCACTATAGGCGACAAACGAGTGCAAGTCGCGTCCCGCCCCCCTGGCCGTGCATTTTTTCGGCCATAATTTGAAACGTATTTTTTCGCGGAATCCCAGTAACCTGCCTCATTCGGATAACTGGCTGAACCAAAAGGATGGCGAATTGTTTGATGCAAATAAATCAGGTTAGTTCCATTTTAAATATTATTATTTTAAGTAATTTTTTTCTAGTGTGGCTTCCCGAATTGTGCTCAACATTTTGCCAACCAATATGATCTCACTGCGCATATTGAATACACACACATCCGTAAGTTATCTAATAAACTGTTTTGAAAAATCAATATCGGAATATTTTTAGCTGTGATTGAGGAGGATGTAAAACGAAAAAAGCAACTGGTCGCGAGTAATACAAATAGTGATCAGCCGGTTCAGTCACCAGCTATGAATCTTCCGTTGAGCTATTACAGTCGGGTTTTTCGAACAGCTTATCGGCCGAATCCTATAAAACCTGAACCTCTGAAAGTTTCTTTTAATCATTTCAAAAGACGGGCTCAAAGAGAGAGGGTAATTCAACCAAACCAAATGGCTGCAAGAATACTACGTGATATGATGGCACGGCAAGGAAGACATCGTGAGCAAAAGTCTATACAAACTTGTCACTAATTGAGAAAATTTTCAGTAAGCATCGAAGAAGCTGAGAAAAAGCTTATGGATATTGATTTTGAAGAATGCAAACCCGAGTTAGTTTTTATTGATTTGATGTTTATTGATTTTTCATCACGAAGAACATCGTATTGCAAACATTATCTTTCAGAAACAATGAAGTCAGATACAGATGTGCCATCGTTGACTGTAACAAAAGATATAAAAGCATGTTTGCTTTGCGTGTACATATGAAAATTGTACATAACGTAGTGGTTTCCGAAGAAGCTAAAAGTTTGACCAACTATCCATCTGAAGACGTGAAGCCGAACCTTGCTGCACTCCAGCAAGCGATGCTACAACAATCACAAGGGAATGTAGTGTCGGCTGATAGTTCAACTTCCGGAGTACCTACTACAGTATCTTCTAACGCTCCTGGTACCCCACGGACTCAAGGATCTCCACATGGAGGAAGCACCCCGACTTTTGGAAATCCAGCCACAAACACAACTTCCTTCAAATGTTCGTACTGTTCTAAGCGGTATAAGACTTCTTCGGGGCTTTCAAATCACATGATGGCATCTCATCAAAAAAGTTTGTTCATAAAACTTGTTGTTAACTAATCAATATTGAAGTTTTAGTATCAGACGTTCAAGATGCTCCATCACCACAAGTGGTTGAGCAACTGATCTCACAAGTCCGGATGCAGCGGCAGCAACAGGAACAAAATTCTGAGCAGAATCAACAAAGAAATGTTCCAATTCTTAATACACATGGTCCGACTGTTGCAAGCGTAAGTTGATAGATTGCAAAAAAACTAATCCAACTCTTCCAAGATTCTTAAGAGTGCTGCAAATGCTCGCACGTTTTCGGTCACCACTACACAGCAACCGATTCGATTCACTCAACCACATTATCAAGTGAATCTGGATAATCAAGCATCTACAGGACAGGTGCTTCAAATGCAAATGCAACATCAGAAAAGAGTGAGTCTTACAATTAGTTCAAAAACATCTTCAAAATGAACACAATTTAGCTGGAACAGATACAAAAGATGAAACAGCAAGAGCAACAGCAAGCTGCCCAAACTATATCTACCGCTGTTCAACAACAACAGAATCATCATCAACATCAACAGAACATACCAATGCAACAAGGACAGTTCAACTCCCAAATGAATCAAATTGGTCAAAATTCTATGCAAAATTCACCTCAAGCACACCAGATGGGACAAACGCAGCAACAATACCATCAAATGCCACATCAGCAAACACAGCAGCAGCAGCAGCAACATCATCATCAACAGCAACAGCATCAACAACAACACCAACACCAACACCAACTACAACAGCAACAACAGCAACAGCAACAACAACAGCAACAACAACAGCAACAACAACAGCAACAACAGCAGCAACAGCAACAGCAACAACAGCTTCAACAGCAACAACAACATCAACAACACAGCCCTTATCCTCAACAAATGCATCAGATGGCTCAACACAGTCCACACTCATATCCGAAGTATCAACATCAGCAGTCACCGCAGTTCCCGCAATACCAACAACCATCTCCACAACAACATTCTAGTGGACCACCACCACAACAGTCTCCTATTCCATTATCTCAGTCCCTAGCTCCACTCAATTCAATGACTCAACAGCAGCGGGCACCAGTCCAACAAATGCCACCTCCGACTGTAAGTACTACACCAAAGATTTTTCTATTATACAACTTTCAGGCGACTGGAATGCAATTTTCTCCTCCCAACTCGCAAGGATTCAACATGATGCCAAGTCCTACGAATCCAACGAGTAGTCAGCATATTTCTTCCCAACCACCACCGTATAATAATTAAACTTGTACATAATTAATCTAACTGTCTCAAGTTTAACCTCTGATCCATTCATTTTGTCTGATAATTCGTGTATTTTTCTCCCTAATCACTTATCTCGCAGAGCTGTCTCGTTGAAATCTCGTATTCCGATCTTCTCACTAGTAGTGGCAACACATCTCTCAATTATGCAAATGCAGCATTTTCCATACTACTTGTACTGTTTTATATAATCACATTTATTTAATTATTAAAAGACTTTCCTATTGCACCTGTCAAATAAAAATTATGTTTTTTAAATGTGTTTTTCATTGCCTGAATATTCATGATGTCTGGGTTCATCGTGTTGCTATCTCAATTTTCCATGGAACATTTATTAGATGCTCGTATTTTTTCATCAACTCTTTCTGTATTAATTATTTATTTAGATAATGGAGGAAAACAACGACAATTCAGATTCACTCAGCTTCACCCCTCTGTGAGTCGGAAAAGAAATTGTTGAAACATTCAAAATTTGAATTACAGCGGATCCGGGCAAGAAGTAGGAAGATCATGTCATTTACTCGAATACAAAGGAAAACGGGTCATGTTGGATTGTGGTGTGCATCCTGGACTTCACGGAGTGGATGCTCTTCCTTTTGTGGATTTCGTTGAAATCGAAAACATCGATCTTCTCCTTATCACACATTTCCATTTGGACCACTGTGGAGCTCTCCCGTGGCTTCTCCAAAAAACTGCCTTCCGTGGAAAATGTTTCATGACACATGCCACTAAAGCAATTTACCGAATGTTGCTAGGTGATTACGTGAGAATTTCAAAATACGGCGGAGCTGATCGGAATCAACTGTATACGGAAGATGATCTGGAAAAAAGCATGGCAAAAATTGAAACAATTGACTTTCGAGAGCAAAAAGAGGTTAATGGCATTCGGTTTTGGCCGTATGTGGCAGGTCATGTCTTGGGAGCTTGCCAGTTCATGATCGAAATCGCAGGAGTTCGAGTACTCTACACAGGCGACTTCTCCTGTCTAGAAGATAGGCATTTGTGTGCTGCCGAAATTCCACCAATCACTCCGCAGGTTTTAATTACAGTGAGTTGAAATAAGAGAGATTTCATATCATACTTCATTTTTTAGGAATCCACATATGGAACCCAAACGCATGAGGAAAGATCAGTAAGAGAAAAAAGATTCACTCAGATGGTTCATGATATTGTAACAAGAGGCGGCAGATGCCTGATTCCAGCTTTTGCTATAGGACCCGCGCAAGAGCTGATGCTCATTTTAGACGAGTATTGGGAGTCACATCAAGAATTGCATGACATCCCTGTTTATTGTAAGTGATTACTAAAAAATTTAGGGAGTTTTCTCCAACATCGCTTTCTGGAGATTTCATATTTTGATTCAAAAGCTATTTTTAAAATTGTTAATTCTAAACATACTATTTTCAGATGCTTCGTCTCTCGCGAAAAAATGTATGTCAGTATATCAAACGTTTGTAAACGGAATGAATTCACGAATTCAAAAACAAATTGCTGTCAAGAATCCATTCATTTTCAAACATGTTTCGACTCTCCGTGGAATGGATCAATTCGAAGATGCTGGTCCATGTGTGGTGTTAGCAACTCCAGGAATGTTGCAGAGTGGATTCAGTCGAGAACTATTCGAGAATTGGTGCTCTGATTCGAAAAATGGATGCATTATTGCTGGATACTGTGTCGAAGGAACCCTTGCAAAGGTACAAATAATTGCATTCGACTGATGATTGAACGAATATATAATTTCAGCACATTCTGACAGAACCTGAAGAAATTGTCTCACTAAGTGGAGAGAAACTTCCAATGAGAATGCAAGTTGGATATGTTTCGTTCTCTGCTCATACTGATTTCAACCAGACTTCTAATTTTGTAAAAGCTCTTAAACCACCACATTTGGTTCTAGTTCATGGAGAACTTCATGAAATGAGTCGCCTCAAAGCTGGTATTGAACGTCAATTCCAAGATGCTAACATTCCCATCGAGGTATATAAGAGTACTTCAGATACATGAATGAATCTCTGATTTCAGGTACACAATCCACGAAATACAGAACGGTTGGATCTACAATTCAGGGGAGAGAAAACTGCAAAAGTTATTGGAAAGTTGGCACAAAAGATGCCAGAGAACGGAGAGATCATTAGTGGAGTTCTAGTGAAAAATAACTTTTCCTACTCGTTAATGGTGTATGAAGAACTAGGATCTTACACTTCTCTTCGAACTTCAAGTCTTGAACAGAAAATGTCAGTTCACTATTCGAACTCTGTTCGTTTGCTTTTGTTCAACTTGAATCAGTTGAATGATGATGCTACCTTATTGCAAAATGCAAAACTGAAGGAAATGTCAAAAAAAGGAACTATTACTCATGCAATCAGTATCTTCCAAGTGGGTTTGTCTCTTTCGGAAATCATGAATCATCTTTCTTCAGGGAAAAGTTATTGTTTCATACTACGGAAACGATCATGTTGCTGTTGTCAAATGGGAGTCGAATCCAGTTTCAGATATGTATGCTGACTCTGTAACTGCCGCCATTTTGCATGCCCAAGCTAATCCTGTGCCAGAAAAATGTGGGTACCTAGTTTCTTTGGCAATGTCTTATTCAATAAACTTTTTAGATCTTCCCGCCAGTTCGTCGTTCCCGCCATTCAATACAGCACTAGAAGGAATGGTCAAGCATGTAATATTTTTTCAAAACTTCAAATGAAAAACCGGTTTTTTGTTCAGATTTGTGGAGATGATGTGTCATTAGTAATGAGTGATCGTGGATTGTTAGCACAGTTCGAGGAAGACGGTCGACGTCTCCCAGTGGAAGGAAACCCTGATGGACCAGTCACGATGGGAGGTGATGATCCAATGGACGATCCAACGACTTCACATATTCTCCAAGGACTTACAGAGAAAATGCGACAGGTAAGCAACATGATTGTATTCCTCATTTCACCGATTGTTGTTCAGATTGTGACTACGAACAATGAAACGGATCTCATAGATGATATGGAGTATTAGAGAGTCAGTCGTCTCAGCTATCGATCTCAAATTACAATGCTTCTTTCTTTTTGTTTATGTTCAGAGAGGTGCCCACTAAATTATTATTTTCCCATTTAAATGAGTCATTTCCCGTTGTCTTCATCATATTTTGTTCTCGATGCCCACCTTGGCGTACTGTTTTTCTTCTATTATGTTTTTTATAAAATTTTCCATGGATATAATGATCAGCTTCCAAAAAGAAACGCGTGTTTATCGCGGGACTATATGCTTGAGCAAGACGTTGAGAAGGAGGGAATTCAGATGACAAAACACATATAGTTAGTCGGTTTTCTCTTCTTTCTTCTTCCTCACAGGGGCTTTTCCCCCGTCGTTTCTGTTATATCCGTGAAGATATAGAAACCTGGCCTAGCACCCTAGTTCACGTGCTCTACTTATTGAACTTGTTATTTCCTATGGAAATCAGTTTGTAAATAAACCTGTTCTGAATAACTCGCTTACGGCTCGATCACAAACGCAACAGTGGCGATCAGGATCACTAAAGGACCACGAGAGACTCAAGAAGAGAACCACCAACCGACCACTAGAGAAACCAAAGGATAAGACAATGGTAGAAGAAGCTCAAGGTATGAATGTTCACATTTCGATGGATGAGGTGCTGAAGGCATTAGCCGACGGACGATTGAAATTGACAACAAAGACAACCGAAGGAGCAGGATCTGGACTCGTGGATTCGATTTCGAGAAGAATTGCGAATTTTGAGTATGAACCAGAAGAAGGTCAGGCATTTGAAGACTGGTACTTGAGATATGGAGACACCATTACGGGTGAAGGCACTGATTTATCAGATGAAGCCAAGAGAAGACTAATATTGAGCAAATTGAACCAAAGAGACTACAACTATTTTACAAATAGAATCCTACCAGATAAGACGAGTGAGTTCAAATTTGAGGAGATTGTGAACAAACTGAAAGAATGTTTTCCATCGACAAGATCAACATTTGCAAGAAGAATGGAATTTTTGAAAATCATAGACGAAGGCGGCGACTTAGGAGAGTACACCGGTCGAGTGAAGAAAGCCTATGCTGATGCCAAATTCAATGAGATGAGTTCTGAACAAGTGCAGTGTTTGATGTGGATAAAGGGTCTAAGAACTAACGGAACAGTTGATATAAGAGCTCGGGCTATGCAGATTATGGAGACAAGACCGACGACGACACTTATTCAATTGGAGCATGAAATCATGAAGTTGCTAGAGTTCAGAGAAGACGCCAAAAACATTGGAGGATGTAGAACTAGTGAGGAGGTATTTGCTGTGAGAAAGATGAGAACTGAGAAAGCGAAAGAACAGAAAAGATCGAGCCAGAGACACTTGCTAAGAAAAGAGAAGCAACGTGAGAACGAAGGAAGTTCTACAGATGAAAAAGATGATTCGGACGAAGAGAAGCCGACGAGAAATCATAATCAGAGAAAGAAGAAATGCCATCGATGTGGAGGTGAGCATAACGCAATGAATTGTTGGGCCAAGAATAAGGAATGTTTTGACTGCGGACGCAGAGGACACATATCCAAGAAATGCCGAGAACAACAAGATGATGAGAAGTCAGACCGCTCGGGTCACAGAGTTAATCATGTAGTTGCGAAGACACCGAAAAGAAGAAGAGACAGCTACAAAGTCAATGGTATATACGTGAAGGAATCGAAGCCGAGAAAGGGATCGACAGAGGTCGTGAAGAACGGATCGATGAAGAGACATGTGAGACGTTGGCCAGATGAGAAGTTTGTGAAGATTCAGAGGAATTGTGAAGAGACTGGAAAGGAGAGATGCAAGAGTTTCGTGACAAGAAGTCCAAATCCTGGTCGGAAGGAGAAAGTTGGAGCCTTTGCGAGACACGATCATTGGGAAAAGAAGAATCCTAAAGAGAACTCGAGATTGCAACCTGAACTAAAAGTTAGTTTTCCAGAAACGATGAGGCAGCATTCAGCGTGGAACCGTGGCTGGAATCAACAAGGAAGTAGCACACCATCGTTGCCAATCCCACCACAACCCAGCTTTGCAATGTACCCATGGAGAAACAGTTTTGGATGCTCGGAGATGACCGGACGTTACGTGTGGATTCCAAATTGTTACGAGATGAGAATGATGAGTGGACCAGATGCCAATTGGAGAGGATTCGATCAGAATGACGTGGCACCCGTGGACTTTCGCTGTTAGAAGGAGAGATGTTATATCCGTGAAGATATAGAAACCTGGCCTAGCACCCTAGTTCACGTGCTCTACTTATTGAACTTGTTATTTCCTATGGAAATCAGTTTGTAAATAAACCTGTTCTGAATAACTCGCTTACGGCTCGATCACAAACGCAACAGTTTCCTTCTTTTTCTTCGTCAATATATTCCCTTCTCTGCGTCTCTTTCTTTTCTCTGAATCTCCCAAATTCTAGTCTTATTTCGTCTGCCATCCGCGCACTGAGACCCGTTATTCTATTCGCACCACCACCACTGAGGTTCTTTTCACTAGTCTATCGTTTTTTGTTCTAAGTCTATGACCTTCCTCAGCCATCTTGGCAACTTGAATTCATGAGTATTTCTTGAAGATGTCAGTCCGAGGCATTCGGATATGGCGGCGGAATGATGCACGTTTCCAGCCGTCGATCCTTGTTGAGAAGAATGGACTTGACGGATCTCTCCTTTTCCAGGGAGGAGCAATTGCAACTTTAGGTGAGATTGTATCTACTGAAACGGATTAGAAGATCATGCTCAAAGCTTTCTTTCTATTTTTGCAATCTACCGTATTCTGAAAATCAAAAGAAGACAAAAATGCTTAGTTAACATTAATTATTAATGAAGTATTTGAATTAATGACTAACTATTTTTATTCAAGATTCTGACTCAACGGAAGTAGAAAGAAGATCTTATCAGAAAATAGTGGACGCATATGGAATACTCGGAGTACTCGCAATCACCAAAGATGAATCTGTCCTTGTAGCAGTGACAGGAGTTCTTTCTGTTGGTCAACTTTATGGAGCTGATATACTCAAAATCACGAATGTCGAGTTCATTTCATTACGAACGTTTGGATCAGTGGAGAATGTTGATTCTAGAATTGTTGATGTAAGTCGAACGTTTTTTGACCGGAGTGTCATTTGTGTTATTCCAGCTTCAACGTTTACTCTCATCACAAATGTTTTATTTCTCTTCACTTCAATCTTATGATCTCACACGGTCTGCTCAACACCGTGATTCTCATGATGGCAGTGATGCAAGATTCTTCTGGAATAGAAGTCTTCATTTCTCATTTCAACGATATGGAATAGATACGGATAACTGGTTGTTGAAATGCATGGCCGGGTATGCTTTACAAATGTAGACTCAATTTTTATTTATTTATTTTCAGATCAGTCCTAGTCCGTGTGGTTTATGTGGGTGCAAATACAGGTCGTGTTGCTCTTATATCCAGATTGAGTTGTGAAAGAGTCGGCACTCGTTTCAACGTACGAGGCGCCAATTATCTTGGAAATGTAGCCAATTTCGTGGAGACTGAGCAGTTGCTTCTTTTCGATGAGAAAGAGTGCTCACTGCTTCAAATTCGTGGATCCATTCCATTATTTTGGGAGCAGCCGGGAGTGAATGTTGGATCTCATAAAGTCAAGTTAAGAGCTTTCGAAACTAGTCTTCCTGCTTATCATAGGTAAACAACTTTTTGAGATTAGAAATGGAACAACTCTTTTCCAGACACTTATCTCAACTTAAACATCGATACGGAGAATTCGCAATTGTCAATTTATTGGGTAGAAAAGAAGGAGAGCGAGTGCTCAGTGATGCATTCAAGACGCAGCATAAGAATTCCCATTTCGCTCCACTCGTTGATTTTATCGACTTCGACTATCATGCTCAAATGAAGCTATCAAAAGAGGCGATTATGCATTTGAAAAAGAAAATGGCCCCACATATGGAGAGACATGGGTTTTTCTACTCAATGGGAAATGATATAGTCAAAAGACAATCTGGGGTGATACGAACAAATTGTCTTGATTGTTTGGATCGAACGAATTCTGTTCAAACTGCGATTGGACTCCAAATGTCTCATGATCAAGTAGCTTTTCTTAACTTAAATGCTGGAAAAGTAAACGTAGAGCAACGTGTGGAGGAGATTCTGAAAGATTTATGGCAGAAAAATGGAGATCAATGCAGTACGATATATGCGGGAACTGGTGCATTGGATGGGAAGAGCAAATTGAAGGATGCATCGAGATCATTGGCAAGAACAATTCAAAACAACTTGATGGACGGTGCAAAACAAGAATCATTCGATCTATTTCTAACAGGAGCAGCGTATGATCCTCGTCTTTTTGATAGAGCATGCAATATTCTACCACCAAGTTTAATTCAAGGTTTGTGATTATCTAACATCTTCTACCAATCTCTTTTCTACTTAACATCTTTTTAGAAAGCTATTACTATCATGGTAAGCTTTGAATGTTGTGGTTGATTGAATATTAGTTTGTATTGTCGGTGTTGAGATCTTTATTTCACTTTTCTGATATATGTCGTCGGCTCTCAACAATCCACATATTTCAGAATACGCTGATGCCGTCTCACAGTTAGTTGAACGAAGTCCCGAAATTGCTGAGCCACAATCCATCAAGATCTTTGTTGGCACTTGGAATGTTAATGGAGGAAAGAATATTCACAACGTGGCATTCCGTAACGAGTCCAGTCTATCTCATTGGATTTTCGCGAATTCCATGACCCGTTTGGTATCTGTTGAAGAAGAACAACTAGCTGATATCGTGGCGATTGGAGTTGAGGAGCTCGTAGATTTGAATGCGAGTAATATGGTAAAAGCAAGCACAACAAATCAGAGAATGTGGTGTGAAAGTATTCGAAAGACGTTGGCTGAGAAAGCTCCATTTGTGCTAATTGGATCAGAACAACTCGTCGGAGTTTGTCTTTTCTTATTTGCTCGTCCCAAAATCTCACCATATCTCAAAGACTTCGCTGTAGCGTCTGTGAAAACTGGAATGGGCGGAGCAACAGGAAATAAAGGATCTGTTGCATTTCGAATCGTCGTCTTCTCAACATCAATTTGTTTCATTTGCTCTCATTTCGCCGCTGGTCAAAACGAAGTGAAAGATAGAAACGAAGACTTTGCAACGACACTCAAAAAGATTCGATTTCCATTAGGAAGAGAAATAGATTCTCACGATGTCATCTTTTGGTTTGGAGATTTCAATTATAGAATCAGTTTGTCTGGAGAAGAAGTCAAAACAGCTGTCAGGAATGGGGATTTATCGAAACTTGTGGAACATGATCAACTGACTCAGCAAAAGGCTCTCGGACAGGTAATAACAAAGTCTAGTTTCAACCATAAAAAGACTTTGATTTTCAGACATTCGCTGGTTTCAATGAAGGTCAACTCTGTTTTGCGCCAACATATAAATATGATACATTTAGTGATGATTATGATACAAGTGAAAAGTGTCGTGCACCTGCATGGACTGATCGAGTTCTTTGGAAAGATCAACGAAAGAAAGGAAAAACTTTATTGCTCAGCTACGATCGGTCAGAATTAAAAACTTCTGATCACCGGCCAGTTGGAGCAGTTTTCAAAGTTGAAACATTCAAAGTTGATGGGAAGAAATGTGTAGAACTTATCGAGGATGTTGTCGAGTTAGTTGATGAAATTCAGTTTTTTTCTAAACTCGAAATTTCAGATCTATGGGTCCTCCAGATGGAACAATTGTTGTGAATATTGTCGGAAAACAACGGTTCCCACCACAAATGTTCCCTCCAATTCATGAGAAATTGAAAGAACTTGGAGCAATGGTTCAGTTGAGCAAATTTGATAACGGTGATTTATGGATTGTTCTGAATAGTGGAGAGATGGCTTTGGCAGCATTGAGTATGGATGGATTGAAAATTGGCACAGATCAGATATCAGTCAAACTGCGATCTCCTGATTGGGCATATGCATTGAAACCTCATCTTTCTGATTTTGATTTGGAATCGTTCGAAGTATCCCCTGATGAAGAAACTTTAATTGGAGGAGCTGACGGCGCTGTTTTTGAATTTGCTGGTAATTATTTTGATTTGAACTAGTTTTAATAGATCTTCCAAATTTCAGACGAAGATGAAGATTCAATCAGTGTAATGAATATGACTCTAACTGGATCTGCACCTGATAGGCCTCGTCCTCCGTCTGCAAGAAGTGAAGCAATCAGTATGGCAAATCTGGAATGGCCAACAGAACGACAAGATGTTTTATCCACTTCAATGCCAACCCGTGCTTCATCTGCATCTCTTGCCAATAGCTCTTGGTATGAGCATGTGCCTCCTCTTGCTCCACCAACTACTCGTCCAACGCCACCACAATCAAACAACAATAAAACGCCTCAACAAGCTTGCCTCTTCAACCCTTTCACCCAATCCTCTCCGGCTCCTCCTCCTCCAACAATTCCTCTTCCACCAACACGTGGAGCTTCTGTTGGACCTGGACCTCCAGCAGTTCCTATGAGAAAAGCACCCCCACCCCCACCCAGACCTGTAATTCCACCTAGACCAAAAAATATGTAGATTGTAACTTTTATTTAATTAGGATTTTTTATGTACATGCATTCCGATTTTAGCAATAACTTTTTTCAGGTTTACAGTCAAATATTTACTTATTTATTGCATTTGTCTCACTTAGGGAAATCACTTTCTCAAAAACTTCTAGTCACTCTTCAACCACTTTCCCGTTGTTATTTTCCCGATTCGATTTGCCATTTTTTAGTCTATAAATTATTTTGTTCATTTTTTTTCTTTCCAACACATCCACACGAATTCAAACGCCTCCACAAAGCAAAGGCTTCTAGGATTAAATTACGACGCTTTAGCATTTTCTTTTTTATTCTAGTCAATAAATCTGGGAACTTCTATTTTTGAAATCAATCCAAAATTTGGTAAGAGTCACAACAAACGAAGAAAGTGCATTAACACACATTGAGGGATTCAGATCATAATATGGCTTGAATACAACATTTCGAAAAAAGAAGTTAGTTATGACGAATTGCCACGCATTCTTTGTATTCAAAGAAGCAGCAATCAGTGAAAGATCGAATTGAGTGATGACGTGGCACAGAGAGACGAGAGAAATTGAAAAAAGGAATACGTATGTGAAAAGAACTGAATAGAAATTTGGAAGTTGCCAGAGATGAATGTACAGATACAGACGGTGAATATCATGCTGAAAAAGAGGAGATTTTGGAATGAATTAAAATTTGAAACTTACTTGGTAAAGCTCATAAACGAAGAGAATAACCGTTAAAAAAGAGAAATGGGAGAATAGAAATTGAGATATTGAGTTTCTGAAAAAGAAGGCGTTAGAAGATTTACACAAGTTTTATAGAAACCTTTTCAGATAACTTCTTAAAGTGAAGAAAGTCGAGACATTGAAGACAAGAATCATTGTTCCAAATAGCATTCCATCGGGTGTTAACTCAGTTACGTTTACTGAAAATTAAACATTTGCCTCAGCTAAATAATGTTCTTTGGTGGAATTTTGAGTTGAAAACAGATAACTCCGGATTCTATAGATTTATCTAATATTTTCTTTCAGTAACTGAACAGTAATCTGAATTCAAAAGACGAAACACACTTCAATCTTTCTCTGAAGCAGCCATTATCCTTAAAAAGTAAACCTACTTGTCATATATGTGAAAATAACAGAAAAACAAGATAGAATCAATGGAATTTTCTTTCCGAATTTGGGTCGTTGACTGATTGAAGATCTCAGAAGAATAATGGCGATAGTGGGAGCAGCAAGGTATTCGATCAGTTTTGAGCATCCAGTTTCCTTCAAAGAAACTGTATTTCTTCCATCAATTCAAATTGATTCGATGAATTAGACTTACCTGATAGTATCCAAAAAGGTCTAAAAATAAGGAAATTGTGAGAAATATTGAAACAGGAAGTGCCTTTAGATCAATCGAAGTACTCCACGACTTGCATAAATCCGGAAATAATAATTTGGAGACTTGAATGAAAAACAAGCAAGCAATTGATTGACAGAGTAGGATCATACAAGGAAATTCGAAATTTGTCGCCACTAAAACCATTCGATACATTACTCCGGAGACAAGTGTGATCGCAAACCAGGATGCTATTCTGGAACAACAGTTTCAGATATTAAAAGGATTATTTTTTGAAGTAACCTACAGAAAAAATTGGGAAAGCATTCCGGCATTTTTAGGCTTCTTCATATTTGGTTTTCTGAAAAAAATGAACAGGGAAAATTCACTGAATTTCGATTTTAATTGTGATTCATTCTCGAAGAAATACCATTTTTAGGATGTCAACCAATAAGAGATTTACTGAATAGCGAGCAATATAAAAACCAAACAATTTATTATTGGAAATAGAATACAAATTATTAATTAAGCCTTTGTCATCCATGGTCCTTTCACAATCTCTGGTTCACTGTCTCGACTGTAAAGAGCTCTGGCAGCAGCCAATGTTATAGCAAGGAATGCCCTGAAAATGTTCATAGGTGTTTTATGATTCTTGTTAATCTACTAACCAATTCAAGACTCCTGGATAAACATCATAAAAGAGATAAATCGAAAGATAATAAGCGAAGAAAGTCTCAGCAACTGCACGGATATTTGAAACAATTTGCATGTTCAATGATCCATTTTTCTCGAGACAAGAGAAAGCAGTGAAATGAAAAAGGACTCCGGAGAGCATTGAGATGGCTGGAAAGTTAGAGTTGACTCTAGATGAAAACTAATTAAATTACCGAAGACAATAATGAAAAGTGGATGAGCAGACGTGATCATATACATAAAAGCGTCACGAAGTTCGTCCTGAATAATGGAAAATGTGAAAAAGTGATATTTGGAGATGGAAGAAACATACTCGAACCATATCAGCGAGGAGATAGAAAACGAGAGAGTTAAATGAATGCATGTAGAGAACTTCTGTGTACTGAAAACACACATACTCTTTACTTGAATTATTTTCTGCGGTGTCTTACATTATAAGTTTGAAGATGTTCTTCGAAAAGAATAAGTGCGGCTGCTTGTAAAACTGCTCCAACCATTCCGTACATCAATGAATATCTGTCGATTGAAAAGTCAAGATTTACTGAAAAATTCAATTTATGTATCCTCTAATTCGGCTGTTTCTTACCTGCAAATGCAGAAGCAATCGACAGTCCAATTATGATAAATGTTCTATTTTGATCTACTTTTTGTTGTCGACAACGAGCAGCCAAACCAATGAGAATCAGAATTGGAGTGAATCTCTTCACTGAATCAAAGTTAGGCATAGCGATTCCTTCGAATGAAGCTACAGTAATCCATTGAGAAATAGTATAAAGTATTGAAGGAATCACAATATGACGTCCCTTCTCGAAACAGTATGGAGCAACCTTCAAGATTCCGAGAACTCTGAAATCCATGATTTCCAAAATAGGAAAGAATGAAACGTTTTCTACCTGGCAACTTCAATAACAAAGAGAGTTGCAGCTGATTGCATCATCAAAATAACAACTGGATAATCGAAAAAGTATCGAGTCACCATGATTTTAGCCATCAACGAACAGAATACGGTAGCGAAAACAAATGTTATCATGCTGAAAATAGGGATATGAATGGGACTAAACTTTTCAAACTTTGTCGATAAACGGTTGAGAATCCGAACATTGAGATCACCCGTTTGGATCAAAACTACGAACATTAGAATTTTAATTTCTCGAAGAATCTAGTAAGATACAGATGAAAAATCCAGAAAATAAAAGCACAGTTTTTCCCTCTAGAGAAGATAATTTACTCATATACTAATTGGTAACGTTATATCGAAACTGGTTTTTAAATTCCTAAACTATTGTTTTCTTAAAAATACCTCCTTCCAGCAGCTGATTTGACGACCCTCATCTTCTTGTTGGTTTTTTGAATGAAATGAAACAAATTCGTGGAAATCTAAACTGTGACGACAGTGAATCGAATAGAAGCAAAAGGGAAAAGGAAGAAGAAGGATTTTTGTGTTTGGAGACAGCAAGTCTCTCCGGTTTTTATCTGAGCCCTTCATCTTCATTTGTATCCGCGAATAAGATTCAATCGGATTTTTTGAGGGAAAATTTGAAAAGAGAAACAAAACTTATTGATTTCTGGTTTTTAACGAATCAGGAACTAGTAAAAGTTTCACGGTTGAAAAGATCGGAAGTAAGAGAAAAAGATCAGAGAGATCAAGAACTAGTTTCAATTTAAATCTCTCGAGATTTGAGTATTAGTTGATAGGTTTTTGGATCAGTTAGGGTGTGGTGAGATATGATTTTTTGAACATTTCATTCTAGATTTTGACTTGATAAAATCTTCATTTTAATGACGATTCTGACACGAACATCTGCCATCATTCTATTCTCAAATCGTCCTGATCCAAAGACTGTATGTAGTTTCAACGCCGGAGAAAAACAGAAAACTTTATTTGCAATTAAAAATACAAAGTTCGAGATATCAGATTTATTTTGGAAGGATCTCTCTTTCTTCCTCTGCGAAAATAGTTTCCAAATTAAGAGTTCCGATGTCAAATGTCTTCTTTGGAACTTTTCCACTGGTGATGTATGACTTTGGAAGTTTGAAACGAATCTTGCGGAGTCCTGGCTGAAATTATATGAAACTGTGATTAGAAATCTTTTTCAATTTTTACCTTCAGTTTGCTATCATCGCAGGCGTGATAAACTTTGAAAACTGGGTCAATATCGGTCAATTCGGCAGTTCCTCCTTTCAAATTGAACTCTCCATTTCCATCAGTATATCCTTGGTCAAGAAGGTCATCTGGATCCGGTCCAGAATCCTCTTCCCACAGTTTAACTCGTACTTGACTCGCTGGTTTTGGACCACAAATTAGTTTTCCTTTGACTGCAATCGATTGATCTCTCATTGCAGCAACAACTCCAATGAGTAGAATAAGGAGAAGAAATGGTCTCATGATATAATCTGAAATTAAGAAATATTTGAGACAAGGAAAGATCTGACCGACAGAATGAAGTGAGAAAAAAGAAAATGAGCTCTTCTCAGGGAAGTGTTTATGATTCGAAGAGAGAATTGTTGACAGTTGTTTCTTATCATTCGGTGTCAATATATTTGTTATCAGAAGAAGAAAAAGAAGAAGAAGCATTATTCGAACAAAAAACATCGTTGAGTCGGACAACAACTGATAAAGTGAAATGTCTTTTCTGATTGACAGCTAATAGGAAGGAGAAAGACCAAGAGCACAGAATGATCAGAAATGAGTTCAGATGTATAGACTGACACGTACACCGGGATAACAACTAATAGATTTCAATATAATGAGAAAAGAAAATCAAAAGTAATTATACCTGAATGCAATTGAAGCATCAAATCAAGAGTCCCCAACACAGAAATGAAAAGTGGGAAGTAGACCGGTCAACCCAAAAAAGTTAATCTTTCGTTCGTGATTCATGAAATTATTTTCATCCAAAAGATCAACTTTTTCATGGAAAGTGCGAGAATATGTCACGGTTGAACAATTTGTTTTCCTGTTTACATATAAATATTATTTCAATTTGAACTAAAAGGTAATTGTTTTCTATTTCAGTTTTAACTGTTTACTGTACACAATTTTCAAAAAGGACTTTCCAGAAGACTATTATAGAAATGAATCTTTTCGGACATTGAATCTAACATTCTCTCTCTCGTAACCATTTAAATACTCTCAAAAGAATAGAAATGAGATACTTGATTGTTCAAAAGTCACGAAAACTAAACAAAACTATTCGATTGTTCTCTTCGCACCGTGCTTTTATCTGATTTTTACCAGTCAGAAGTTGATATTTTCAAATCATGTGATGGTGATGATAAATCCATTTCCGCTCTAAAATATTCTATTTCTGATTGTTTTTTTTCAACGATAACGTCATCTGTTTTGTCATCCATCGTAGTTTAAAAAGGCACACAAGTTCATTGAATGACTCATCGAATGCTTTCTGCTCTCCCTATCGAAACTCCTCCTTTTTGACAGTTGTCGTCCTGATTTTTAATGGCAGATTTCTCTTCTTTTCATTCAAACTTTTTTCCTCGTTTCCCGTTTGTTTCCTAGTTCATGTTTTGTATTTTTCAGATGAAATTCACTTTTCTTCTCCTCTGTGCCATCTTCGGATGTGCAATTGCAATGAGACAACAGGTATAGGAAATCGAACATCTGTAAGTGAATCTATTCATTGTTTCAGTCTGTCGCCGTCTCCGGAAGATTGGTTTGTGGAAATAAACCAGCGTCTGGAGTCAAAGTCAAACTTTGGGATGAAGACGATGGACCAGATCCAGATGATGTTCTCGATGAGGGATTCACTAACAATGATGGAACATTCCGTCTCGAAGGATCTGAGAGAGAGTTGACCAACATTGATCCAGTCTTCAAGGTTTATCATGATTGCGACGATGGAATTCTTCCGGGACAAAGAAAAGTCAAGTTCCGTATTCCAAACAGTTACATCTCGGCTGGTGGACGTGCTCAGAAGACATTCGATATCGGAGTTCTTAATCTTGAAACTATTTTCCCAAAAGAAGAACGCGATCTTTTGTAAATTACTTTCTGTTTTTTTAAATATGAATAAAATGTCTATTTTCATGGAAGTGCCCAGAGCGAATCCAACACTCCTGATCCAGCAGGAACTGAAGCTTTATAAAGGAGCAGAATCTCTATTGAACAAGAAGAAGCTTTTTATTCGAAACAACCAGCATTTTTTTCACAAACACGTATTTAAGGAATCGAAGGAATGTTAATCATGGAAATTCTGAACAGGTTAAAAATGATAGTAAAATATATGGAATAATCAGCAGAGCTAAAAGACAGAACAGAATAGAATAGTTGGAACTGAGATCAACGAATTGGCTTATATCAAAAGAAGGGAAATTACTTAAATATTTTAATGATCGCGGAGTTCGAGAGTGAGCTTGAGAATGGTGATAAAATCGTTGCGTTTGAGGAGCTGATAGGCGGTTTGCAATAATATTAGGGCTTGATTGGAGACCTACAATATCGTATATGTTGAGTCAATGTGAAAATATGCGTCTACTTTACCGATTTGTGATTAGCGAGGAAGAGCAAATGTCCGAGTTCGAGACCGTTTCCGTAGAACCCTTCATCATTATAAACCGTAAAGTCACCCATGAGAGAGTCAATTATGTCAACTACTGTATCTTGTTGTTTTGGAAATGGAACATGCTTCAAGCAACGGAGCAAGCTTTCGATATTCGGATTTTCTGAAATAAATAAGTTTTCAGGTGCGCAAATTAAAACAAATCTAACGAGCATCATCCATAACTCGATATCGGGAGCCTCCTCTCGGTAATTCACCAACAAGCAACCCAGGCCCGACTATCCCAACGATAGTTTCTCTTTTCCGATTTCTGATGACACGAGCAATTTCATCTTTCATGGCGTTGTCTCCAAGAATGTCGAGAATTGTTGAGATAGCTTCCTTTATTTCCTTGGTATTATCTTGATATTTCGAAACTCTCATGCACAGGTGGTGGATAGCGTGTTCGACTTTATTCCCGACAACAGTCACTTCAGGACAAGTATGTTGATCCAAAAACATAACGACTGGATTCCTTTCAGACGGTTCATCTCTCCAGAATGAATATCGTCCCGTACCACACTTCATGAATGTTTGCATCTCGGGAAGATCCGACGGTTCGCGATCAAGCATGATCAACTCGACTCCATTCACGTCAGAATTTTCTTTCAGCTTTCGAAACGGGCCGAAGAAGACAATATCATTATCAACCAATGCCAGTTCGTTTCCTGAAACTTGATGACGGAATTAGCGACTTAAGTTATACAGTTGAAATTGAAACTTGTAACCAATCCGAATTGCAATTTCCAAAATTTCGATTACGTCCTAATTTTTCTTTCGTTTGAATTATACGATTCAATAAATTAAGAGAAAAAAACATACGAAGTCTCTCGTAATGCTTGCTGTTGTAAAATTCAGTTGCAGCAGCTGGCATCCAATCCTGTTCGTTCAAAACGATTTTTGTTCGATCGATCCGTATTTTTGGAGGCATATTCTCCTTGCATTCGGAGAACTTCCTTTTTCTACCACGTTGTTTCGTCATGATTCTTGAATAAGAGATATGAGATTCTAAAAAAATAAAGAGACAACCTTGATTGCAATTAAAAACATAAAATGTGATATAATTGAGGCAGAAGTACCAGAAAAGATAATTTACCAATAACAACTCATAGAATATATTCTTTAATTTCAGAAATAACAGAAAAATCATATTAAAAATAAAGCACAAAACAACCTAATCTAAAAACGTCTAACTTTACAAACACGTAACTTGCTAACTTATCATTATTTTGTAGCTTCAGGCACCTTATCCGGAGATGGAGCAATAGATGGACGATTTTTCGGATCGAATGGGTCAGGTAGTTTTAGACCTGATTTTGCCTCAAAAAATGTGTAACTGAGCAGAATTGAATCGAGATACTCTAACGCCGGATCATTGACATAATCAGGATCAATGTAGAAAAAGACGGGGAGATCGACTTGTTCGCCAGGGTTTAGAATTTGTTCTTCGAAGCAGAAGCATTGAATCTTATTGAAATAGTATGCAGCTTGAAACGGTGTCAAATTATAGCTGGAAATTCCGATAATAGGTTTGTTTGTTGGATTTCGAGCGGTATAGAATGCGAGTGCAGTCTCTCCTGGGTGAACATAAATCTGGAAAAATGAATTGAAAAAAACACTTTCGATCGAATTATTCACCTCGTGTTGCTGCGGTTTGAACTCCCATCGCATACTTGAAGGAACATCTGAATTGAACTGTACTCTGATGAGTCGGTCTTCACATTTTTTCATATTGGCAATCTTATCAAAATCTTTTGCTACCTGTAATACAGAAAATATGTTCGTGGTGTGGTTTATAAGAAGCTAACCTGTGTTAAACCTCCAAAAGATGTTTGCTCGCAAAAAATGCGATATGCCGGAATAGCAGCGAATGTACATCCGATTGCAACAATAACTAGACTCATAACATAGTAAGTATAGTTTTTCGTGTCTGCTGATTCGATTTTACGATTTGGTTTCTGTTAAACATAAAGCGTAACATTGAACGTCAATTAATTATTCTTACCTTCGAGAACTGTCGTACAATCTGTACATGGACAACGCTCGTTTTTCTTTGCAGAGCGGCTAATGTCGAAAACGGGGATATCGATACAGATATGACAGAACAACAACTCCTTGCGGCTCCCCATAACCTTGATAGAGACATCTGGAAACCAATTTTAGTGAGAATATATGAATAAATAAGATACATCAATCAGCAATTCGGAGCCTTATGGAATTAAAAGAAACGATATCGTTCGAGGAAGGAATACTTTATTGTTTTGGTTTTTTAGTTTTCCGCTTTTCAGGAGGTGCAAACGGATTCTGTTTCTCATAAAACGATTTAAGCATTGCGACGGATCTATCTGACCATACGTTAGACACAATTTGAATATTATCTTCCATTCTATACTTTTCAGCATTTCCGACGCTTCTTACACCACCGAATCGGGGATTCTCTGCACCGTACACCATTTTTCGAATTCCCAGTTGATACATTGCAGAAGAGCACATAATACAAGGTTCTAATGAAACGTAGAGAACTGCTCTTCTGAGAAAATCTTTGCATTCTTCCCCATATTTTTTCCACATTTCTGTCACAGCCACCATTTCAGCATGTCTTGTCGGATCGCCCGTTTCATTCACTCGATTCCTGCCTTTTCCTATTTCTTTTCCATCGACAACAAAAACGCATCCTACTGGAACTTCATCTCCATCGAGAGCTTCTTGTGCCAGATTAAATGCACACTCTAAAAACCTCCGATCGTTGTCATCAAGTTCGTCAGACATTCTAACAATTCGAGAGATTTTATTTGATTACGACTTTGGATGACCAAATAAATAGAAAGACGAGAACTTTCTCAAAACATAGATTCGCATTAACCAATAAATGTTTATTCCACTAGGTCTAAAAAAGGGAATGGAATAAAGTCCCGTGATGATTTATTTGACAAATTTGGAAAAAGGCAGCATGTGAATTTCAGAATTTAGTAAAATGGAGAGTAAATAGAGATCAAGTAGAATCAGAACAAATAATTTGGAAAATTGTAGACAGATGATTAAGAAGAGCTTGTCGACGGTCCCGCTTCGGTCGTTGAAGATTCAAGTCCAATTGTAGCTTCGGTAGTATTAGTAATCATTTGTTCGAGACAGCGACCGAACTCACGGAGAACCAGTTTCTCCATGTTGATAATTTTGTCATCTTCGGTCTGCATTTTCTCCGAGAAGCTTGCATTCAGCTGTAACGTCATTCAAAGGCTCACCAGTAAATAAGAAAACATTTAAAATAGAAGTACAATTGTAAAGAAATCTGATATATATTGACGTGTCAACATAACGTTTCATGATACTGTTGCTTTTTTGTTTTTTTTTTGAGAAAAAACGTACCGCTTCTTCAGCTTGAGCGACCATACACATCGTCGCCGCTTCCACAACTTCATCAGTCATATAATACCAAGGGAAACGTCTAGGATCCATCTCGGCCTTGGGCTTTTGTGGTAACATCATATCATCATAATCATCTCCTGCTTCATCAGTCATAACACTTCCTGGTCCAGAATCTGGTGTTGCCGTACTTGATGCGTTGGTGAGAGACATTAGTGCATTAGTACTCGGGAGAGATCCAGAATTCTGAAATTGAGAAATAAAAAGTAGAACGTATTATCTTTAATATTACCTTGAACCTTGTCATTCTGTAAGCTTCAGTATTCTGACAACATTTACATTTGCATCGATCCGTGCATGGTACTTTAGCTTCATAGCACTCGCAATAGTTTTTGAGACAACCACTTTTCTTGCAGTGACATCCTTTTTGATGCAAGCGTTCGATGTCAGCAGTTCCTCCTCGGGCGATACCAATTTTAGGTTTGAAGGCATTCGGATTTCGCTCTAATGATTGACGAATAGCTTTCGAACGTTGACTATCATAGTCTATATTGTTATGACAGTCTTTACAGTTACAGTCTCGACAGAATTCTCCGTTGGCGAAACAATCACAGTAAAGCTTTAAACACTGTGACTTAGTGCAATTGCAGGGCTTTCGTTGGCCCGGAGCATATACTTTCCTAGAAATAGTAGATTTTTTGTGCAATATAAAAACAAAAAAACGTACTTTTTTGTTTTGAGACGCACTTGATTCACTTGTTCCTTCATTTCATTAAAAGCTTTTCTTTGATCTGTTCCACCCATATCAAGGCCTGCTGGTCTTGCTGAAATGTTTTTTTTTGAGGATATAAAATGTGCTGATTGTTACTCACGGTGAGCGGATGGCCTTGAGTACATTGGTGGTACAGTTGGTATGTTTCTCAATGGATCGTAAGTTCCGCCAGAGCTGGGCCCAGGCTGAAAAAGCTTGCGGGCGGGTCAGACAGTTTTCATATAAATTTAATTTCTTACTTTACGTTGAACAGATCTTGGAGGAGGCATATATAATCGATGAGATGCATTTTCGAGAGGTTCTTCTTTGATCGCAGTCTGAAAAATGTTGAATAAGAAATTCCAATTTCCAAAATTCCCACTAACCTCGCCGTGTCGGCTGTGTTGAGGAGCACTGGGCCCTGGTCGGTTACGCTGATCCTGTGAATACCGATTTCATGAGAGCATTTTTCACACAATGGGGTCACTCATAAATGACATTAAATATATTTTATTAACTACTCTGAACTACACAGTCGAGAATAATTAGCGCCATGAAAAGAAAATGTTTTAAAAACTTACAGGATTATGAGGAACCAATCGTCCATCAACTTCAATGAATTCAGCTCCGTCTTCTTCGTAATTGCCATAGATCTCCGATTCCTCATAATAATCGTCTTCGCCCTGATAGACAATCTCCTCTTCGTTCATTTTGCTCTCTGTAAAACGAAACGTTTGTCTGTACTGAAAAACTTTAGAACGTGGAGATAAATATTTAAAGATATTTAGGATAATTGAGTCTGGCAAAAATCGCAGACCACAAATCTTTATAAAGGAGTAACTAATCAGCGTTTTTCTGTAGAAAAATTCATTAAATTTTGGGAAAAAATTGACTAAGAGATCTGAAAAATAATAGTAAATGTAAATCTTCATCGTTCGCGAACGTTCGTCTCTTTTTCCAGTATAAATGGCTAAAACATGTCTTCCCGCGCGCAAATTTGATTTAAGGAGCACCATGCGCTCGCGCTCTGCTGAGAATGTTTATTTGAATGTTTACGGAGTATATTCCCTGCGCAGCGACTCGTTTACCACTGTGATACGTAGCCACCTCCCCGCGCCAAGTCTCCGCGACTGCTTTTTTCTCACTTTTGTCACCACCGGTATTCCTGGTAGACGTCACTCAACATGCCACCAAAGTTCGACCCAACTGAGATCAAGATCGGTAAGTTGCTCAATCTGTAAAAAATTATAAATACTAGGCACTGAATCAGTAGCTGTTAGATGAATTAGTATATCAAAATACTGAAATTGCAAATTTATTTTTTTTAGTTTGAGAACCATTCGGATTTGCGCTAGTTTCGAAATTTAACAAATTTAATGATAAGCTCTGCGAGATTTATTTATTAGTTTTGTTTAATTGCAAGTTTTTAAAAATCGATGAAATTGCATCAGTTTCGAAACAATTCGAAAACTTCGCTGCTGTCCTCGTTTTAAGTTATTTCTATTTCTAAGTAATGATTGAATTTTTATTTCTAAGTAGTGATTTTATTATTTTATATATTCTAAAATATTTTTCAGTGTACCTTCGTTGTGTCGGAGGAGAAGTCGGAGCCACATCCGCTCTTGCCCCAAAGGTCGGACCCCTCGGATTGTCGCCAAAGAAGATCGGAGAAGACATCGCCAAGGCCACCCAAGACTGGAAGGGTCTTAAGGTCACCTGCAAGTTGACCATCCAAAATCGTGTCGCCAAGATCGATGTCGTCCCATCTGCTGCTTCGCTCATTGTCAAGGAGCTTAAGGAGCCACCACGTGACCGCAAGAAGGTCAAGAACGGTACGCATTTCATGCGTTGGGTCGGGAGTCGATATGCTCTCATCCCCTGGTCTCTTATTTCATAAGTTTGTAAAAGTTTGTGACTTAAAGACTGGTAACCCTAAGTGATTTTCATGCTCCGTGAGTTTGATTTTTCCTGGGTATTCGGTGTTGTCTCGTCCCAACGGGTTGTTTTCATCACCTTAGTTAAAGTTTGCACGTTACCATTTCAGTGAAGCACAATGGAGACCTCACCATTGACACCATTATCAAGATCGCCAGAATCATGAGACCAAGATCCATGGCCAAGAAACTCGAAGGAACCGTCAAGGAGATCCTCGGTAGGAAAATATTCTAAGGAAAATTTTTGATTATTTTCTTTTAGGAACCGCTCAATCAGTCGGATGCACCATCGACGGACAGCACCCACACGACATCATTGAGTCGATCGCCAATGGAGAGGTCGAGATCCCAGCTCAATGATCTGTCACTTGTTTTTGTTGTTCCAATAAATTCTTGTTATATTCAGCGTGTAATTTGAGTCTCAATAAATTATCATGCGAGAAGTTTTATGTTTGAAATCCTCAGACGGTTAGCGGTGAAGGGACTCTATCGATATCTCATCTCATTTAAAATAAATAGCGAGCTTCACTGTTTCGTAGTGAAAAAACTTAAATCTAATAAATTGGAATATTTATTTGATTTCTTGAAAACCTTTTTTGTGGGAATTAGTTTGAATCCATATTTACTCACTTCAGTATGGCAACATGTGAGAGTATGTGCCCATCTACAGAAGTCAAGTTCCGCAGTAAAAACGGGCTTATAAATCAATTAGAAGCAACGGCTTCCTCTCGAAATGGGCCCCGATCCAAATACGTGGCAGATCCTCAGAAAATGGTGAAAGAATACTCGCGATCAGCTGCTGACACACACAAATACAATAAACCCGATTTATTGAGACCGTTTCCAGTCTTGATGCGTACAGTGGACTATCTATTGGAATTATACTATGCACTTGGAAGTGAGTTTGATTTTTCACAATACATTTATTCTTCATCAGAATAGGTATAGTCGCACCTTGTTTTCACGCATCTTCAGTCAGTTTTCTGGATGATGGCGTCCAGAAAGTGTGCAAAATAAATGAATATTAGAGTACTTTACAAGGGCCATACACGGTTTAGTTTACACCGGCTATGGTAGTTTAGCGGTACTACAAAATAATAGAAATAATATTGTATCGAACCAAACAATGAAATCAGACAGGCGGCAAGAAGCGTCCTCCAATCAGTTCTCCTCCATCTTCTCATTTGTTTCTGATCGACTTCGTTCAGTAAGGCAGGATATGGTAATGCAAAACTTGGACGGAAAGAGCACAGTCATTCTTATGGAGGTTGGACAGGAAATATCTCCAGCAGTTTAAACTTGGATTTCAGAAAATGCTGCCGTTCTACATTGAGACTGATGGGCTTTGCAAAATGATGGTCGTACCTAGCTATAATCCGAAGTTGCATGATTTTCAGCTGGAAGAATGCTTTGGCCGGTGAGTTATTTGGTAATTTTAGATAAAAGCAAAACGTTACTTTTTCAGATGGCATGACGAAATCAAATCGTCAGGAGACATTACTCCTAATTCGTTGATATCTGCTGCTTTCTTCTTCAGACAACTGCATCGTAAACCGACGTTATTACATGAATTATTTATTTTTCGGCCAAAACTGTCACAAGATACATTCAACTTGATTCGAAGCATATGCTCATCTTTTTATTCTAATAACTACTATCGATTTTTCTGTCAGTTCAAATCTCTCGATTCACTGCTCCGTTATTCGTTATCTGATAGTGTTTTCACGCTTCGACAATCGGCGATGCGAATAATATCAGTAGCTTTCAGGACGTCAGTAGCTAGACTTCCTTCGAAGTTACTGGCGGACTGGCTCGGTTTTCCTGTGAATATTGATATCTTCAATGTATTTCTTCATTTGTATAATGTAATTCCCGATGATCAAGGAAATATTCTCGTGTCTGCTATCAAGCTCGTAGAAATCCCGTATGAAAATCTTCCATCAAGACAATATTAATAAAACATTATCACTTTATGGTTAATCAAGTGTTTATATTTCATTATCGTTTTATCGTCGGAATTATATCTCGCTTTATAATGTCATTTGGACATCGACAAATTCCAGCTATTCAGAAATGGAGGGTGTTTTGATGGTGTCGGATCTCTCCTGGATCCAACGAGGAGTTGCGAAGGAAATTCCAGACAAAATCAAGTTGAACGACGAAGAACTGAAAAAACTTATTGAGGGAGCCATTCCCGAATCAACTGATAATGATACAGATGGTGAAGATGGAGAGGAAGAATCCGATCATGAAAAACCGAAAGGAATCCGTGGAAAAGATGTCGAAATGAAGGATGAAGAATCAGAGTTCGAGAAAAAGTATATGCAAGGATACAACGAGAAAGAGACTGATGAAGAAGCAGGTGAAGATGGTATGAAAGGTATTGCCATGTATTCAACCAACAAAGAGGATCCTTACGTGACGGAGCAAGTTGATTCTGATGAGGAGGAGGAAAAAGAAGAGATTATGGTGCGAAAAGACGACAACATGGTTGCTGTCGCCAAGATTGATAAAGTTAGTTGCCTTAAGAGTTTCTGAAATTTGATGGTTATACTTCAAGAAAATAAAAATATTTTGTACTTATTATTATTAATACTTTAGGGAGACTATACGCTAGAATGCTACGTGTATAACGAGGCAGATAGTGATTGGTTCTGCCATCATGACTACATCCTGGATGCTCCTCCTCTCTGTATTGAGCCCGTTCAACACGATCCTGGAAATGAAGAAACTGGAAAAGGAAACTTGATTGCTGTAGGAACGATGAACTCTGAAATTCATATCTGGGATCTCGATATCATGAACACAGCGAGTCCATTCTTGACCCTTGGTAAAAAAGAGAAGAAGTCGAAAGGTGGCAGAAAAAAGAGGGATAACAGTGCTCAAGGCCATACGGATGCTGTAATCTCGCTCGCTTGGAACAAACTAACACCCCACGTACTCGCCAGTGGTGGAGCCGACAAAACTGTTGTTCTTTGGGATTTAGATGAGGCCAAGCCAGCACAAATAATTCCTGATCGTGGAGGAGAAGTTCAAACTGTTAGATGGCATCCAAATGAGTCAACATTCTTGTTACTGGGAACAATGAAAGGACATGTTCAAGTTGTCGACTGTCGGGATACTACTGGAAATGCATCCGCTGCATGGAAGTTTGATGGACAAATCGAAAAAGTTCTCTGGAATCATTTCAATCCATTCACTGTTTTTGTTTCTTCTGATGATGGAAGATTGCGTCATTTGGACTTGAGAAAACCAGGAGAGTGTATTTGGGAAGGAGTCGCTCACGATGGACCAATTGGAGGTCTCACAATGTCAGCAATTACAAGAGGACTTTTGGTGACTGTTGGAGAAGACGAAGTGAGTGTTAATTTCATTGAAATCCGCAATAAACATTAATTCAGATGATGAACGTATGGAAAGTAGAAGACTCAAACGGAGGTATCGAAAAAGTTCATTCAGAGAAGCTCACAATCGGAGAGCTTCATTGTGCCCAGTTTAATCCAGACGTAGCTGCTGTGTTATCCGTCGGCGGAACTACTGCTGATTTAATTCGGGTCATTGATCTTACCAAATACGAGCCGGTCGTGAAAGCTTTCTCTGAATAATTCCAACTGTTTTCATGCTTTGTGTTTTTGTTTGCTTGTTTTTGTTAATTACTGTTGTTTTTTGGTATTTTTGTTCAATAAATTTAACAAAAAATAGTTAAATATCGAAAGTAATTGAATCATCAATGAAATCGAAGTCTAGATGAAGTTCCTGCTTCGGGAGACTGTTTTTCAGCTGATGATCTTTCACATGTATGTCAGTTTCTTCAACATTTTCACGGTTGCGAGATTTGTAATACAAGAAGATGCAAATTGAAATTAGAAATGCGAAAATAAACAATGCGAATATCTGAAAAGAATTCATGAACAATCGAATCGTGAAAATTCGCAAAATACCATTCCAAGTAATGTCCATGGAGCATGAGATGTAGTAGGAGATGTTTCAGACGATGATTCTCTTTTTTGTTGCAGTTTGAATACTATTGACATTGGTTTAGAAGTGCATCTTCCGAATGTTTTCTATAATTATCAAGATGAGAAGAGTTACTTCAAAAAAGGATTTTCATACCGAAATAACACAATTGGATGTTGATAATAGTCTATCTTCTACAATGAACTGAAACAGTGTTCCATCGGAAGTTGGAAACTGAAAATATTACCATTAAGAGGGACATAAGAGATATTGAAAAAAGCGTCTTTTACCACATCAGGTTTTCCAAAACGTCTTGTTGGATTCTTCGAGAAACATATTCGAAGAAATAAAGATTCATCCTTTGAACACATTGGATTGATATCTTCAACGAAGAGATATCCATCAAACATAGAGAATTCTTTTGGCACTTCCAGATGATCATTTTTGAACTTCTGGAATAAAATTAATTATTTCTATCAAATTATTCAAAATGTTCATTACCTCCCAGTCAATGAATCCTTGCACTACAATCATTCTAATTCTCTCATGAACGCTTTCATTTTTTCTGTTTCCATACATAATTTCATTAAAATTTCTCTCTAAAGTATTCTGTCTAACTGGATATCTACATTCATCTTCAATCAAATGATCAATGAGTGGATCGTAATTCTTTCCTTCTCTTATTTGAACTTGATCACAATGTTTTGCATTAAAAATGGGATTTTCGACACTGAAAATCTAAAAATTATATTTTTATCGACGAATGAACTACCGTACCTTATCACATCAACATCAAGACAAAACAAAATAGAAAAACGTATAACTAGTAGAAACCCAGAAATATAGATCATTTATTAATAAACGGAACAAATAAAGTCACTTGAAGACGTTAAGAAGACGGAAAACAAATATCGGATCGTTTTAACGTTTGATAAGAAGAGCATAACCAAAGAGAATATTCAGGTGATAAGGGAATGTGATAAGATGGGTGAATACGTGAGTGGGAATTTATTGTGACTGGAACATAATGAAGATGGAAAGAGGGACTGGTACCTACGAGAGAGAAGGCTGAAAATTTTGATAACTATCTGACAAGGGAAGTCTTTGGAGACGCCACTTTCAAACGACTTGTAAATTTGGTCATAGGTATTTTCGACCACGGGGAGTCCATTTCTGCAGTCAAAACCTGCTAAATGTCTCTGTGAGCCGAGTTATGAGCTCTCAAACTTTTCATGTGGATAAGCTTTTTCACGTGGTATTTCAAATCGGTGGTTTATAAGCTGCCGCACGGCTCCGTTTGAGTTTTCCAACGGTTAACCTGTGCTCGTACGATGCAAAAATGATAATATCTTGCGTATACTACTTGTCGATTTGGAATTCCACGTGAAAAAGCTTATCCACATGAAAAGTTTGAGAGCTCATATCTCGGCTCACAGAGATATTTAGCAGGTTTTGACTGCAGAAATGGGCTCCCCGTGGTCGAAAATACCTATGACCAAATTTATAGGTCGTTTGAAAGTGGCGTCTCCAAAGACTTCCCTAGTGAGAGAAAAAACATTTGGGGCCAGTGAAGTCACATAAAGAGTTTCAAAATTGTTTTCGATTGAAGAAGCTTTAACAGTCATCAAGCTTGTACCACCCGTAGAAGATACATAACATTCACTTTGTAGCTTGGACGGAGAAACATCGAGGGATAGGCTCAAACTTCCCGGAAGAGACAGATAGGAACGACCTTTATGAAGAGAAATAATAATAATGTTTCGTGACGTCGAGGATGTATACTGTATCAGTGGTTTCGAGGTGATTATAAAATTCTTGTGACAAAAATTGAATGATCCCCCCGAAAAAGAACAAAAAAATGCCTGAAATTATAGGTATCGATTCTCAGAATCGAGATGATTTCCCGATTTCAGTAGTTTTGAACTTTGCTTCTTTTTGCTTCTTTTTTCTTTTTCTTGAATCCAAATTCTTAAATGAATCGGATTTCTTTAGAAAAAAAACCATTAACATTTCATAAGCTGTCTCTCCCAACTACAGCACTTTTTGCTTGTCTCGAATTCTTATTTTCTGCATTTTCCGTTTTTTCGCTTCTCTACAATTTTCGTATTCATTCACATATGTAGTCTCGGGTTTATTCCCTTTCATCCGTTTTTCACCGCTCAAATTCGAATCGTCTGCATTGCGGTTTTTGACTGATTTGCATAAAGGTTGAAGACGTCAAAGTCACCGAAAGAGAAGGACAAAGTGCTCGTCGAGGCGCAACAGAATTTCGGAGAAAGAAGAAGAAGAAGCAACGGAATAACTCGATTTCGGACAGCGAGTTGGTTTGTGCGCGTGAAAAAAAACGAAAACGTAATTCCGTTTTTCTCGTTTTCGTCGACAAAAACGAAGCTCTTCATCTGAATCTTCACTTCAATTGTACGTGTCTTCTGGTGTCAAATGGATTGACTTCTTCTTCTTCTTTCTTCCATTTTTCTTCTTTTCTTCATTTTCTACTATTCCGAAGCTCATTCTCAGAGCGAGGAGAGCGCCAAAAAACTCGAATGATGTATACACGAGATGGGCAAAAAAGGCTCACAAGCAAACGGTCTCCAGGGAGAAAAGAGGGGAAACTCCCTCGGAAAAGAAGCCAAAAGCTTCTCGGACACGGACACAATTTGTTCACGCCTTTCACGTTTTGGTGTCATGTTTTTCTGTTTTTACGATCTCTTCCGAGCAACATCTTCTTCCTTTTTCTTGTTCGATCTCAATTTTTTATAATTTTATGTGGATTTTGGTTCTGAAGTGGTTATCTGGGTGAGAGTTATCTAAGTCTGATCAAGAACTAATCAATCGTACAGTATCCGCCAAAATACTTTAAAAAATATTTTACTCTCCTCGATTTCCCCAACGAATATGTGCTGATTCAATTCCAAAAAAAGTAAATGTTCAACTTGATTTACATTGACAGAATTACTGTAAAACCTTTTCAGCATGCACACTAGACCGATTTAAAGTATTCTTGAGTGATGTCTATACATAGGATTGGGCTTTTCGATGATAGCTCATAAGCTGAAAATTTGTGGATTCTGAAATAAATTCCCTTGCCCATATATTTCCGATCTCGTATTTCAACGATAAACCTGGAACTTGTGTTGCTTTACTGAAACAACGAACTGCTGGATCGGTTCGTTTTGACACCGAAAACTTTAAAATACGTCAAGATTACCCATATCAGTCGTCCCCGAAAACTCCTAGTAGACGATTTCTTATTTTCCAGATAGATATACAGTATTCTCGTATTCAAAATCCCCAAAATTTCCAGTCAATTGTGCACATCTACTTCGGAAATCTCAATTCAATCTTGCCGCCTCCTTCACCATCTATCTAATTATATACCGATGTCCTCCTTCTTCTTCTTCCCTTTTCTTCTTCCTTTTCGAGGGATTCTTTCCTCTTTTTTTACTCGTTTCGATTCTTTTCTCCTTCAATTCAAAAAGATCGTGACGTGGTATATTCATCTAGAATCTGAGTCCGCTTCTGAATTGGAAAAACAAGGAGAAGAAGGATGAATGAAGCAGAAGCAGTACCCCACTCTTCAATTTATTTTTCACTCTCTTCTTTTTCTGAAATTAGACCCTTCATCACGGGGGGCTCCATTCTTCTTCTTCTTCTTCTTCTCGCCTTGATTGACGATTATCTCGACATTTCCGTCGGCTTCACTCTCTTAGCTTTCCGCTTCGCAAACGAAAAAAACGATTTCTCTTCTCCCCGAATTGGTTACGGAAACTTGAACTTTCTTTCCCCTGATTCTTTCCAGTGACGTCTTCTTTTTCTTGCTTCTTCTGTTTTCCTTCTGTCGGTTTTTTTCGTCGCGTCGCACCAAAATCATTGCAAATTCAATTGAGAACTGGCTCGAAGTGTTCGACAGGAAAAGACAGAAGACTAAACAGAAAAAGAAGAAGCATGACATGTTGCTTCTTTGAAATTCTTCCTCGTTTTTCTTCTCCTCTCCCACATCAAATTCACATGATTCAAAATTTGATTTTGATTCAGAGTAAAACTGTTTTTTTGGTATTTCGATAGGATCATTTGAATCAGTATGTTGACTGGAAGTCAAAGCTGAAATTTTCTGGAATGATAGTAATAATACAGTAGGTAAGTGAAGCGTTTGCTACACCACTACTCTAAAACCAAATACTTAAATTCTCTTCAGTGAATAACTTGAATAATCAATTCCTCGAAATGTTGTTGTTGTTTGAAAGAAGGCATTTTTCCCCAAAACCCACACAAATCTTTTCCAAAAACATTTCCTGAAGTTGCAAATCCTCAAACTTCTTTTGATTGGCTCAATCCCTTTTTACTCTTTCACACATCGAAATATGAATCTGCACATCCAATTAGTTTCCCTTCTTCTTTCTCTTCTTCTCATTTTTCTTTTCTTTCAAAACAAGACCTTCTTATCCATTTTCCCCATATTCCTTCATCTTCAACCATCACTTCTATGGTTTCAAAAATGAAATCATTTTTTCTTTTTTCTTGTAATCAGATACTCCGATGAGGCTAAAAAAGATCTTCTCAGCGTCTTCTTCCAACTCCGATTTCACGCCTTTCTATACATTGTGACGAGCAAATATTCAGTGTTTCCTTTTTTACAAAAGCAGTTCTTCCCTTTTCTTTTTAAATCATGTGCATCAAGAATGATGGGGGTGAAGGTCTCCACTTCTTCCACCGGTCTCTTAGCATTCCGCCCACTTCTTTTCAACCGCTTCAACTCTTTTTTTCTTTGAATTCGAATAGGCATTCGATGTCAAGATCTGTCTCCGTTTATTCACTTCTTCGTTTTTCAATTTGTTCGGCTCTTCGAGTCATTAATTGTAATTGAATTCTTGGCATTTTCCACAGAGATTAGAGAATTGATCACGTCATCGGAATGCTTCTTCTCTAGGTAATCAAATTGAGAGTTCATCACAAAATATTAAAATGTTGAACTTCAAAATTAGATTTTAGAGACTATTTCAGTACAGCTTCAGAAGTAGATGCTGATAGAATCTTCAATTTCTTCAATTTTTCTTCCTCAATTCAGTAAATATCAAATAGAAAAGTTCACTTTAGAAATTTCAAACACAAACTTTTCTATTTCTGAACGTAACAATTTATTCAAATTCCAACTGATTCCTATAATTTTCTTTTCATTCTGATGTGAGGAGCAATTGAAAAAAGAAACCGACAACAATCTCATGACGCCTACTCTTTTTTTCTTATTTCTTCCCACGAATTCAATAAGTATTACGAGAAAATGGAAAAAGGAGAGAAGTGAAGGAAATATTGATGGCAATATCTGGATAAATAATTAATTATTTCTCAGCTTTTACTCATTCACTTTTCTTCTTAAACCTCCCCACCGATTTCCTTTTTATTTCGTCATCACAAGTGATTTCTTCTTAACTTTTTATGAATTTTTCAGGACAATCATGGCCGACTTCTTGGGTATCGTAGCCATTGTTTTCTTCTATGTGCTCATTCTAGTCGTCGGTATTTGGGCGGGTAGAAAATCAAAGAGCACGAAAGAATTGGAGTCAGAAGTAGGTGCACAGACGGAAGAAGTGATGTTAGCGGGGAGAAACATTGGAACTCTTGTTGGAATATTCACAATGACAGCCACGTGGGTTGGTGGTGCATATATCAATGGAACTGCTGAAGCACTTTATAATGGAGGTATAGTTAGAGGATTCATATGGTTTCAGATAGAATACATTTTGTAGGTCTACTTGGATGTCAGGCACCAGTTGGATACGCAATCTCATTGGTAATGGGAGGATTATTGTTTGCAAAGAAAATGAGAGAAGAGGGATATATCACAATGTTGGATCCATTCCAAGTGAGTTCCGATATCAGAATTAACAATTAAAATATCCATTTTATAGCACAAGTATGGTCAACGGATTGGTGGATTGATGTATTTGCCAGCTCTCCTTGGAGAAACATTTTGGACAGCAGCTATTCTTTCGGCTCTTGGTTTGTTTGATTCTTTATAAAATGTGTTATCCGAGTTTTCAGGTGCAACCTTGTCTGTAATTCTCGGAATTGATATGAATGCATCAGTAACTCTCTCTGCTTGCATCGCAGTATTCTACACATTTACTGGTGGATACTATGCAGTTGCATACACTGACGTTGTCCAACTCTTTTGCATTTTCGTCGGATTGGTCAGTTTATTTTTGATGACGTCAAAAGGCGACATAGGGTGTACTTTCAGTGGGTTTGCGTGCCAGCTGCAATGGTTCATGATGGTGCAAAGGATATATCGAGAAATGCTGGAGATTGGATTGGAGAGATTGGAGGTGAGTGTCTCTTTTCGTAGAATCTTGAATTATAAAATATCTCAGGATTCAAAGAAACGTCTCTTTGGATTGATTGTATGCTTCTTCTTGTGTTCGGTGGTATCCCATGGCAAGTGTACTTTCAAAGAGTTCTCTCTTCAAAGACAGCTTCCGGTGCTCAAACTCTTTCGTTTGTCGCTGGTGTCGGATGCATTCTCATGGCAATTCCACCAGCATTGATTGGTGCAATTGCAAGGAACACTGACTGGAGAATGACTGATTACTCCCCATGGAATAATGGAACTAAAGTTGAATCGATTCCTCCGGACAAAAGAAACATGGTGGTCCCCCTCGTCTTTCAATATCTCACACCTAGATGGGTCGCTTTTATTGGTAATTGAGAAAAGATAAATTAATTTGAATTGAATTGAATTATTCTGAATTCAGGTCTCGGAGCAGTTTCAGCTGCTGTAATGTCATCTGCTGACTCCTCCGTTTTGTCTGCTGCATCCATGTTTGCTCACAATATTTGGAAACTGACAATTCGTCCCCATGCATCTGAAAAAGAAGTGATTATTGTAATGAGAATAGCCATCATTTGTGTCGGAATAATGGCAACTATAATGGCTCTAACAATTCAATCAATCTATGGACTATGGTATCTCTGTGCTGATTTGGTCTACGTTATCCTTTTTCCTCAACTTCTTTGCGTTGTCTACATGCCGAGAAGCAATACATACGGATCATTGGCTGGATATTTAGTTGGATTAGTTCTTCGTTTAATTGGAGGAGAACCACTCGTTTCATTGCCAGCATTCTTCCACTATCCAATGTATACAGATGGAGTTCAATACTTTCCATTTAGAACAACAGCAATGCTTTCGTCTATGGCAACTATTTATTTCGTAAGTTATCTACTCTAGATTTCAGTCTAACTTCTTTCTCCCAGGTATCAGTTCAATCGGAGAAGTTGTTCAAATCAGGACGTTTGTCCCCGGAGTGGGACGTAATGGGTTGTGTAGTTAATATTCCGATAGATCATGTGCCCCTCCCTTCAGATGTCTCGTTTGCCGTTAGTAGTGAAGCCTTGAATATAAAGGTAGAGTGTGAGGAATGCGACTGATTTTCATTATAGCTATTCTTTTTCGTGTTAGAGAGTGCTCATTCTACCTGAACAATATTTTATTATGATCTATTTTCAGACACCAAACGGAACACCGGCTCCGCCTCCACACCCGAACCTACAGCCGTCTGATGAGAACACGTTATTACATCCTTACTCAGACCAACATTATTATTCAACCTCTAGTAATTAAACTGACCAATTTGTTTGACGTGTTTCAGATTTCACTAATTTCAAAAATCTATAGCATTTATCTTTTTTCTCTCTTTCTTTTCCAGATCTCCTTACTAGACCCATCCGGTGTACAAAATAGTTATTTTCCCTTTTTCTGTCAACATTTTGCTATTTTTCTCGAGAACTCTAATGAAACGTGACCATTATTCCTTTCCAGTTTCAAATATTATTTGAATATTCGTGGCGTATTTTTCAAAATAATGCAAGGTGAGTTGAGATTTCAAAATCGCAATACTGATAGTGAGAATGTAACCTTCTTTTTCAGATTATACTATATTTTTATTAAGTGCTTGTTTCTCTATAATCGTAACTGGAGATGTTGAGGACGAATGGGTTAATTGCGAAGTACAGTCTGCTCATGAACTTGAAAAAAACAGAATTTCAGAAATCTCCAACAAAAGTTGTATGTTCTGAATGGTGTCAGAGACTGAACAATTATGCGAAGAGATATGAAGAGTTCGTTTAGTTATCATATTCCTTATTTCATCTTAATTCTTCAGGATGAAAAATCATGATGACACTGGATGGAGAGATATTATTTATCTGACAATAACTCTTTTTGTTTTCACAACTATTCTTGTTTTTATTTGGTTGAAATTACGAAGTTCACTGAAAACAAATGGAGAGAAATTCAGGATAAAAATTCATCGGAAGAAAATGGAAAAAATGAAAATCATGGTTAAACAAGACAATAAAACAAATAAAAATGACAGTGATGATGAATCAGGCGAAGGATATCCAGACAGATTTGAAATTCTTTATAAACTGAAGAGAAATCCACGACTGGCAAGGACGTACCTAGAATTTAAAAGGAAAAAAGCGGTGAGTTCACAACTTGGTAAGCAAGTTCATTGATATCTTTATTTGTAGGTGGAAGAACTAGATCATGCAGTTTCCAATTATGTCAGTGAAGGGAATCGAGAAGATCAAAACTTTCGAGGTTGGAATTTATTCAGAATGATGGAAAATGAGATTCAGACGTTAATATTTTCAGATGAATATTACCGATTCGAAGATTGAAAAAAAAGTAGAAGGAAGAAAATAACGGGAGAAATTAAATTTTAATCGAACCTTCACTTAATAAATATAATGATTTTGAAAATACGTGACATTATAGAAACCTGAAACGTGTAAAAACTTGGAGTAATGCGCGGTTTTTATGGACCGTCAGTATCAGATTGACAAAGTTTTGTCATTGCCCTCCTCATACAACTTCTGAATCCTACTCCAGACGAGATACTCGATGAGACTTATTCTTCTTCTCGTTGCAGTCGTTTTGATTGCTTTTATTGACGGAGCTTCAGGCGTAAGTGAACACATTTAGTATTATTAGGAAACTGGTATTTCAAGGAAGAGTTCGAGCTCAAAGTCGAAGCAAAAGAAGAATGTGATGCTGGGGAGAAAACAGATCAGAACTTAAAAATTAATGGACGCCAAACGATCGGAAATAAAAAGTATCGAATTGTGGAAGCTTACATATATTGGACGAATAGCAATGGAAAGGTCATTGGATCTACTGCCTGCAATGTTCCTGGATCAAAGAAATGTGTCGCTTTGAATCCTGTAAGCATATCTTTTTTAACAGAAGATTCGATGTTTTCTGAAGAAATTATTATATTACAGTCACCCAAAAATGCAGCTAGAAGGTATCTCGTTGTCGCCGTAACTCTAAACAAGAGTTCATTCGAGGATCAAAACATTCATTACCAGTATTTCGATGAATTATTCCAATTGAGCAAGGTATGCGTTTGCTCTATATATCTTTGATGAATGATCCGTTTTAAAGATTCCGGATCCAAAAAAACTGCCAACCGCAGACATCCATAATCTCAATAACTTCCTCTACATCGCAAACGCTAGTTATACGACTTCGGCAGAGACATTGAGGTTAGTTATAGACAATATACAACATCTTATTCATAAGTTTATCAGATTTACTGGAATCAATTGTCGTGAAAACCGTGCCAAATCGCTTATTTCTGGCCATGGATACTTCATTACTGAATTTGGCGGAAAAGGCGCTTGGGATAATCTCTACTTCCTTCCTCAAAATGGGCAATACATCACAACCCCGAACTGAACTTATCACTTTCAGTCCCATATTAATTCCGAGATATAATAAACCTTCTTGTGCCTAAGAACCGATGTTTTTTCGTTGTGTGTCTTACTTGATCTCTTCAATGAGAGTGTATATCTTTTAGAATTTTCTTGTGATCTCATATTCATAAACTATAAGGGATTTCTAACCATCTCTTTCTTCGAAACGGCCGGATTTAGTTTAAATGCTGCGCGTACAAATGCGCTCCTTTGACAATCTACACTAAACCGCCAAACAATAGTGTTCGAATAATGTGAGTGCACGCCTCCTTGCTGTCATCTCAACCTTTGTGGTATATTTCTTTGTTTCGTGTGAACTTTGACAAGCAAGTAACCAAAATAATATAACTGCGATCTACATACCTAAGGCTGCTCGATAAAGCTCATTGACAAGATTACAGTTAAAATTTGTAAACGTGCGCAATAATAACATAGAAGGGTTTTTTCTATCCGAGGAGAATAAATGCGTGAAAAAAACGGGTTTCCAACATACTAACACCAATAACGCCGAATCTTTTTGAACCTGCCAATTTTCTTTAATGGATAATGTATTTCATGAAACCAAGAAAAATCGGCCAGATCAAAAAAATTCTGCGATCTACACTATTTTCTCGTTGTGTTTGGTAATAAACGTTCACATTCATTCGCTAATTGCCCGTGTACGACCGTGTGGTAAAGCAAAAATATGGTTTGCTTGACCTTTACTACAAGGTCTAGCCCACTCGAGCCAATGCATTCTCTTTGTCGGTGTCTCTCAGTTAGAAGTACTTAATACTTTCTCGCTGCATCAATCTCTCTCATAAAATATTCTACGTTCTAACTGACTACTCATTGTTACCCTTTTAGTGCTATATATATATATATATATATATATTCTGTGAGGTAAATGGGAGTTTAAATTGAGTCCATTTGCAATCTAAATTACGTTTTTCCAAATTTGAACCCTGTTTCACAATGTTCATTGTCTTGCTTTCGAACGCTTTCTTTCAATCAGTTGCCATTAAAGACCGGTTAGATTCATGTCATCCTCCTCGCATTTTGTCATAATGACCTTGAGTTCTCAACTTGTTCGGTTTGTTTTTCGGTACGTCCCATGTACCCCCGCCACCTGCTCCGCCCCAATTATCTTCCTAGTAATTTGAACTGTCTGTCAGATGTGTGACTCACTCGGTTTTCATTCATCACGACGTTTTATTTCCGAAAGAAAGAGTGTAACCGAGAGCCATCGTAAAGTTTTTCAATCCACCAGCCGGTTATAAACATTCAAACTTTCTTCAATTTGTTACGTAATATAAATAGTATCCATATGTATATTTTTGCAATTCTTACGATTTATCTTCTTTTCTTTGTTTTCTCTCGGAAAAGTATACTAACGTAGTATTCTTTACCTCAGACAAACCTCGAATATCGAACTCAATTAGCGAGCCGGTGAAGATCAACCACCTTCGAGGATGATGCGTCAGGATAGAAGGAATTTGTTGGAAAGGAATATACTCGTGTTTTCCAATAAACTTCAATCCGAACAAATCCTTGAAGTACTTATTGCCAAGCAAATTCTCAACGCTGATAACGGCGATGTGATAAATGTGAGTTTTCATTCTTAAAATTTTACAAAATTAAAAATTCAGTCTTGCCGAACGGAGCGTGACAAGCGGAAAGAGATTGTCAAAGCGGTTCAAAGACGCGGAGATGTTGCGTTCGACGCATTTTATGACGCTCTACGCGATACAGGGCACCATGAACTTGCTGCTGTTCTCGAACCACTTGCCAGAACGTACGTCGCTTGAATAAAAAAATTATATTTAGTTGTTACAATTTTTAGAATTGACTTCATCACTCCTAGGGACTTGGAATGCCCGATGTCTCCAGCAAGCCATCGCAGAAGTCGAGCATTAAGTCCATCAACGTTTTCATCACCCACTCGTGTTCATCGCGATAGTGTCTCTTCTGTATCATCATTCACATCTACATATCAGGATGTCTACACTCGAGCACGATCAACTTCACGATCGTCTCGACCTCTTCATACATCTGATCGTCAAAATTATGTATCTCCGAGCAATTCGTTTCAAAGCCAGCCTTGTAAGTAATGCGTTTATTGCATACTCAGGCCGGGGTTTTTTTTTCAAAACTTCCGGCCCGACCCGTCAGGCCCGTCTTTTTGGAGGGATTTTTTTTCAAATTTGATTAAAAGTGTACTAAGATGAACTATGATTTTTCACATAGAATAATATGAGTTTTTTTTTCATATCGTAAGAATTTTTTCAAATTTTATGGCTACTTTTTCTCTTGTTTTGTTTCCTTCCACGGTCACAGAAATGCCCAAACTGTTTCACCGCTCGTTCTCAGCGAGGTGTAGACCAAATCTAATAATTCTTTCGGTATAAAAATGAGCTCACGGAAACACATACATTATTCTATGAAAACGGGCCGGCGGGTCGGCCCGTCATTTGACAAGTATGGTTTATTGTAGTTCAAATAATTACTAATATTTTTTGAAAGTCTCATGTAAATAATATATCTTTCTCAGCTTCTGCCAACTCGTCTTTCACTGGATGCTCGTCGCTTGGATACAGTTCAAGTCGGACACGCTCTTATAGTAAAGCATCAGCGCATTCGCAATATATTTTTCACGAAGAAGATATGAATTACGTCGATGCACCCACCATACATCGTGTCTTTGATGAAAAAACGATGTATCGCAATTTCTCGACTCCTCGTGGGTTGTGCCTTATTATTAATAACGAACACTTCGAGCAGATGCCAACACGAAATGGTACGAAGGCGGACAAGGACAACATTTCAAATCTATTCAGATGTATGGGTTATATCGTTCATTGCAAAGACAATTTAACTGGAAGGGTGAAAAATAGAAAAAAGAATATTAGAGTTGAATGTGTATTTCCAGGCAATGATGTTGACTATTCGAGACTTTGCGAAAAATGAAACACATGGAGATTCTGCAATTCTGGTTATACTATCGCATGGAGAAGAAAATGTAATTATAGGCGTTGACGACGTTTCTGTCAATGTTCACGAGATATATGACCTTCTGAACGCCGCAAACGCTCCTCGTTTAGCCAATAAACCAAAATTGGTTTTCGTGCAAGCTTGTCGAGGCGGTAAGTTCTGAATGCATGAACTCATCTGTTAGTTGTTTTACAGAGCGCCGTGATAATGGCTTTCCAGTCTTGGACTCTGTTGATGGTGTACCCGCTCTAATACGCCCACGGGGATGGGACAAGGGAGATGGACCACTTTTCAATTTTCTTGGATGTGTAAGGCCGCAAGCTCAGGTTGGTATGATGGCAAACTAAACATTTTGAAACAAAGAGTGCAATTTTAACAAAACTACCAATTGAATAACGTTCAATTACATCTGTTTCGGTCTTTCTGCCTAGTAGATAATTTTATTTTCGACTCTTCCTTCTATTAGATTCGTACAAAACGTGTTATTCTTTCAGCAAGTATGGAGGAAGAAACCAAGTCAAGCAGATATACTGATTGCGTACGCCACAACAGCCCAATACGTATCGTGGAGAAATAGTGCACGTGGTTCATGGTTCATTCAGGCTGTCTGCGAAGTTTTTTCTCTCCATGCAAAAGATATGGATGTTGTTGAGCTCCTCACAGAGGTCAACAAAAAGGTTGCCTGTGGTTTCCAGACGTCACAAGGAGCAAACATATTGAAACAAATGCCAGAGGTTGAATTGTCGTATTCACACGGTAATAATGAGTACCTTAATTTCAGTTAACATCCCGCCTTCTCAAGAAGTTCTACTTTTGGCCAGAAGACCGAAATCGGAGTTCTGCAGTCTGATGCTTCTACGTTTCATTTTCAAAATATTATCTGTTAATGAGCTGATTGTTGAGCATATATCACTCTTTTCAGTTTAACACTATGTGCATACTGTTCTCCTATACTCATTTCACTTCATATATCATGTTTTGCTTCCAATTTCCCCATTTCCCCAGTTTTTCTTATACCCGTTACTATTTTTTCCAGAGTAGAAATATGCAAAGTGCATAATAATTATAATAACTCCTCGCATGATAAGTAGTTTTGTGATTTTTTTTTGTGTATCTTTCTATTTTTCTAGATTTGTAGACTTTCACCCATCTCCTCACCTACCGTATCATAGTCTAGTTTGCCGGGAATAGATTTCGATTAATTTTAACCCATTTTTTTCTCAAAAAATCTAATACAAATTAACGGAAGAATTCCCTTTCCCCACTTGTGCCGGAACGCCCGGTCTTTTAAAGTTCGGACTCTCCGGTCATTTATGTATAAATCGTAGGTATTACACTTCCTCTAGTTCAATTTCTCTTTCTCATTGCCGTGATCCTGAAACCTGGTCAGCTACGATCTTCAATTTCCAATAGTCTTTCCAATCCTCAACGAGCTTTCCTTCATTTTCTCCCTTTATCATGATCCTCTTGTACATTTATTCCCCGTTTTCTTCGAACCATTTCCACACCTAAATAGTTTTATATGTTGAGATTTATATAGCTTGTTATTATTCGTATATATTATATTTGCTTTTAGATTTCAACACCCTGTAGGTGTTTTTGGTAGAAATAAAAGAAAACATGGTGTATCTTTTTTAACTGATTTTCGTTCATGCTTCCATCCGACAGATCAGATGGCCAGAACAGTTGGTGCGACACCATCGAGTCGCTAGCTTCGCTCAGAGGCGGGTCCCTCAATTCTTTTACACACTGCCGTCCATTCCATCTCTCCTGCTTCTTCTGTTTCTTGTGCTCTGCAGTCCCCTTTCTTCTTTTTGTCGAGTCTATATCATTTCTTTGCGAACAATCTTTTCGTCGCACTGATTTTAGTATTCTAAGACGTCGTCAAATAAGAAACAATAATAAGAAAAAGAAGAAGCTCTCATCTCAGAACCACTCGAAAATTGGGTCGAGAGGAGTTTTTGGGAAGAGACATTCTCATTCTATTATTATTATTGCTTTCTTCGCACTTCTAATGAGCTGAATCTCTCGTTTTTTGGAACGAGAGAATGCCGTCAGGAGGAGGTGGAGGAAGATGGAAAACGCTCATTTTTGTAGTGTTCTTGACAGGTTAGTTTTTATGAAAAATAGGAATTTGGGAAGTGTTCGAAATGAGAGAGAAAGAGAGTAAAGGAATCACAGAATTTGCAAATATTATTTCAAAGAAAAAAGTTGGAACTGTCTTGAAATAAATTCCAAAATCACTGAATCGCCAGGTTCGAAATGAGAGTATTAGGTGTGGGGCTAACAGAGCTCTGTATAGGAAACACATAATTTCTTTTTCTGATTTTTAAGTTTAGAAAAATATCATGAAAAGGCAACGATCGTAATTTTGGTTGTTCTCTCGCCACTTCACAGGAAAAAAACATTCTGCAAACTTTGAGTTGACATCACCATTTAAATTACGACATAAATCAAAATACATCCGTTCTGAGAGTCCCAACAGATTAAATTTACTAAGATTCGAAAAGCTATTGATCAGAAGAAAAAATGCCAATAATTGAATTTCGGATCTTTCGAAACTAATCTATTCCATCGTAAAAATGGATTTTTGTCTTCGTGGGTGGCACATATTCACTCTCAGAGCAACCACTCACACAAACTTCTCATTCAATTAGTCACAGACTTTCCCTTCCTAAATTGATGAGGTGAGGCTACTCTAACGTCTTTTTCTTTTTTCTTCATAATGGTCATGTACGTTTCCACTCCACTTGGTCCCTCTTCTTTTCTTTTATTTCATTGTTTCCACGTCATAAAAGTTCATCATGCAAATGCTCTCGAACTTTCACTTCTGTTTCTCTTTCCAAAAACCCTCATTTCATCCCTTTCGACACCAATTCCCATGAGCCAACGGACGGCAGTTCGTATGACAATTTGTGACAAGAACACTGACTTTTTTGCTTTTTTTCAGGCGAAAGCCAATAAAACCAAATACGGAAATATGAAAAAATGTGTAACCTGAAATGAAAATAGAAATGACAAACTACACAAAAAGTTAACGAGCGGGTCCAAAGAAAAAGAGAGAAGAGTAGGCGAGTAGAGAGTTCGAATTGCACCAACGCGGATTTATTTTGATGCCTTTGGCAAGGATTAGGTAGTCGAGAGTGGACGAAACGATGGATGATGGGCCACAAAAAGTAGTATGTCAGAAAAGAGAAAAAAGAAGGAAAGAACATGTTTAAAGACAATTCATTGGAAGAAGAGAAAGGAGAAGAGAGATGTTTTGAAATTCCGGAAGCGACTTTCTGATGAAAGAAATAGTTTTTATAATTCAGTCTTCTTTAACCGTGTAGGGGAAACTGTATTTCGGAAGCTCCATCAGATTCATAAATTGAAAGAAATTATTACAGTATGCCTTCCAACCAAAATCATTGGAGAAGATATCGATGCAGAAGATCGTCTGATGGTTGACTTATTTCGTGGCTACAACTCTCTTGTTCAACCAGTTCGAAATCGATCCGAACTTCCAATGATCGTCAAAATCGGAATGCAACTTGTTCTTCTGATCAACGTCGATGAAAAAGAGCAAGTGATGCATACAAATGTCTGGCTGACTATGAAATGGGACGATTTTCAATTGAAATGGGATCCACGAGATTATGCAAACATTACTCAGATTCGAGTGGCTCCAGAGAAAGTTTGGCTGCCAGATATAGTTCTATTCAATAAGTAAAAATACATTTTGCATTGAAATTGGTATAATATAATTGCAATTTCAGTGCTGATGGAAACTACGAAGTGTCATTCATGTGTAATGTACTCATTCTCAGTACTGGAACAGTTTTATGGGTTCCACCGGCAATTTACAAGAGCAGTTGTATTATTGATGTCGAATTCTTCCCATTTGATGATCAATTGTGCAGTTTGACATTTGGAAGTTGGACGGTGGGTTACTTTTTCGTTATTTATTTTTTTTTTTTGAAAAAATGAATTTCAGTACAACCGAGATGAAATAAAACTGGATTTTCTAACAGCGGATCGAGTTGATTTCTCTGAATATTCAACAAGTTCAATATGGGATATGATGGATGGACCTGCTGTATTAACATCTGATAGAAGTCGCATCGAATTCCAAATCCGAATTCGACGGAAAACTCTTTTCTACACAGTTGTCCTCATTCTTCCAACTGTATTGATGGCATTTCTCAACGTCACTGTATTCTATCTTCCAACTGCTTCCGGAGAGAAAATGGGATTGACGATGAATGTATTACTCTCAATTGTTGTGTTTTTACTCCTGGTTTCTAAAATTCTACCTCCAACATCTTCTTCAATTCCACTGGTTGCCAAGTACCTCCTACTCACTTTTGTATTGAATATCATAACTATCATGGTGACAACTATTATTTGTAATATCTATTTCCGAAGTCCAATCACTCATAGATTGCCTCCATGGGTCCGGAAAGTGTTTCTAGATGTAAGTTCTCAATATAATCATTCTTGTTTAAAAATCTTCTCTATTTTCAGTGGTTACCTCTTCTGATGTGTATGCAGAGACCTCATCGAAAGAATGTTATCCAGAAAAGTCATCGGAAACTTCTTGAAACTGGACCAAGTGTTGAAGAGAATCCGATGAGATCTGGAGAGCATCATCCATTATGCAGGCATACACATAATCCGTAAGGCTTGTATTGAAGTGAAAAAACATAATTTCAAAGCATGAATTGTAGAGATAGTTGCCGAAAAGTGAGAATTCAAAGTGATGAGTTGGATGATGAGTTGTCACCAGAAGCTCAACGAGCAATTGATGCAATAGAATTTATAACAGAGAATCGCAGAGATGAAGAGATTACAAAACAGGTACGGAGAGATGAGGGACGTAGAGGAGAACAGAGAGGAAAGATGTTGAAAATGAATATTTTCAGTTTCGAGATGATTGGAAATTCATTGCAAGTGTTGTCGATCGGTTTCTGTTGTATGGCTTTTTTGGAGCAACAGTTGGAGGGACAATTGGTATGATTATTTCAACGTTTTAAGGCAAAATGAAAATTAAGAAAGACAGATCTATTCTGAACAAAATTGAATTCAATTGTGAACTTTTAAAACTATAAATATTTCCAGGAATCGTATTCTCAGCTCCATCCGTCTTCGAAACATTCGATGAACATGCTCAACTAGCTAAATTAAAACAATTATATGATATGGGTCTTGCCAATGACACAGTTCTCGGTCTATTCTGAAACGAGTATTTTTTCATATTTCTTTCATTTTCTCTCCTCCTCATTCTTTCTTTCTTTCTTGTGTTAATATTGTATTATCAATAATTTATATGAAACAACAATGAAATAGGATACATTATTATTTTATGGTGAACTACGACATGGTCGTTACAATTAAAATGAAAGACATTTGAGAAGAAAAAGGGGAAAAAAAAAGGGAAGAACCGGATGGGAGGATGGTTCAGAAAGACGGACGAAAAAACCCGGAATACTTGATTGAAATAGAAATAAGTGAAAGGAAATTGATTGTAAGTTATCAACATTTACCACATGATGCTTTACAGAAGATCTTCATAAACTTGCTCTCACTGTTACATTCTCCAATCTTTGCCCAGTAACTGCAGAACAAATTCTTATCTTCGCATTTTTCTTTCGGTTGTGTTGTAGTTGTTACAGTGGTACGTGGAGTTGATGACGTGGCAGATGAAGACGTCGATGATTTATTCTCTTTTTCTTTGCCACGTGGAAGTGGTTTTGCTGTTGTCGTGGTAGTTGTTGTCACTTCAACCTCACAAAGACCACAAGCTTTTCTACAGTAATGGGCCATATATTTGACAGAATGTTGGCAGTGACCTAGTTGTTCCCACATTCCACAATGAGCATTCAGATCTTCGCATTCTGAAAAAATTTCAGTTTTCAAACAGTAGGAAACTTAATTCAACTTACTCTTATTTCTAGATCTTTCAACTGGTTTTGGAGTTGTGGTGGTTTTAGTTGTGGAAGGTGTAGTAGTTGGTTTCTTAGTAGTTGTTGTGGTACTTGACGTCTTCTTATTCTTTGAATTCTCCTCAACTTCTTTTGTTGTTGTTGTTGGCTCTTCGGTAGTTGTAGTTGTGGAAGTTGCAGTTGTAGTTGTAGTTGTAGTTGTTGAAGATGTCTTCGAATACTCTCCACATTGATATAATTTATTTACTTTTTTTGAGTCCATTTCCGAAAGTTTATATCTTTGTCCAACATCTGCTTCATTATCTTTCGGAACAATTGTTGGTTTTCCATTTCGAGAGAATGCTAACTTGTGATAATGCATAACAGATTCATAGTCATACGGCATTCCGAGTGAATCAATGATTTTTCGTGGATATTTCTCAAAGTTACGCATCATTCCAGGTCGAATATTATCCTCATTGATATCTACAAAATCGTCTCGATCGGTTCGCGAATGTTCATGGAAGAATCCGAGAGCATGCATCAGTTCATGAGCAATGATTCCCTGAAAATCACATAATTTTTGTTGAGAAAAGTATGCAATTTCTACAAAAAACAGCAAACCTTTGAGAAGCACTTATCAACTTCCAACGATACAGTTTGATTTCCACCAGCTCTGCCAACATACGAGGAACATCCGAATGCCACGTTTCTCTTTACATAGATATAATCAAAATCATCGTCAGTTTTTGGAACAAATCGGACACAAGTCTTGGTTTTGTATTCATCAAACGCTTGAGCAATTGCCGTTCTCTGACTGAACTACTCAAAATTTAAATTCAGAAAAACCCGAGCAAATTGTCTTACTCGTTAGTCATTCCTTCTTCCAACATGTATGGAACTTGTCCTTCTGGCCATAATTTATCTGGGTAGGTTACCAAGTTGAGAGCACTGTGGAACTGCAATATGTCTTTCTTAAACTCAATAATTCAAAAGAAAAGACTCACAGGTTTTCTGAAAATCTCATCGTCGTCAATAAGTGGATCATCTCGAAGTCTCTTCAGAATATCAGACTTTTCAATTTCAGGAACTCCCATAATATCTCCTTCGAAAAGAAGTGAGTTCTGCATTGATTCAATTTCAGCATCTGTTGGTTTCTTGACTGGAGCAGTTTCTGCATTATGAAAATCTTCTGGCAAAAGATAATGTTCAGCATAATCTGTAAAAATGCATAAATTCATAGACAGTCATTGGATAGACCATACCATCAAACTTTGCCTTGATATTAGTTGCATGTTCATTTGGAATTGGAAGTACACCAACTGAAAGTGCACTCACAAAACAAGCAAAGAATAAAAGAAAAGAATACAGTAACCTCATTTTGGAATTGAGAGAAAATGTGTACCCGAGTGCCGTATGAATTCTGCCTGCAATTGTGCAGAATGATTATTTGAGAAATGGGAAAATAGAGGAAGAGAATAGAAAGAAAGTTCAGATTATGGTTCAGTAAGACCTTGTTGAAGGGCGGAGCACCGTTCACAAACGGATGCTCTCTTCTCTTTTTTTTTGCTCGTCCGGCATGCCGCTCGTCCGGTTGGACTCTTCCGTCCGGAATCTTGTCATTCTCTGAATCTCTTCTTCTCACATACTCTCTCTGATGCCATGCCCCGATGCTCTTCAGAAAAGGCGCCACATGCTGATGACACACACATCAGGTCGACCCGTGCAGTATACACATGGAACCGCCATAATTTCTCTAGATCTCTCATGTTTTTCTACTTTCTTTGACCATCTTTTTTTTTGTGGCGCCCACTTCAATGAGCGCGGATTTTTGATATTTTGAACTGGACAATTATCAGGAACAACAAGAGAAAAGAAGAGAACGGAACTGGGTTTCAAGTGGAAAGATGACGTGGCACAAGGAAAACATGAAGTTTTGGAAGGGATGTTGGCATCTAGACATGGAAAACTTGAAGAATTCAACAAGATAGAGTTCTTTGAATTAAATCGTAACCAAAAAGATGATTGGGGAGATACAGTACTGCTCAAAAGTATATTAAGTTTTGGTTTTTTCAGTTGTAAAGGTTCAACTTTGAGAGTTTGTCATGGTAATACTGATTTTCCCACAAAGTAGATTTTTAATGGATCGTACAGATCAAAAGTAGAACTCCATTTTCGTAGTTGACAACGTTTTTGTACGGACACTCTCAAGAGAGTTATGGTCATTTAAGAGGACAGCTCAAAAATTACTCTATTTTGCACTGAAATGGGTCGATTTGAGGGAGAAATTACTTTGTCGTTATGTAACTTGCCAGGGAGTGTCCGTACAAAAAAGTTGTCAACTACAAAAATGGAGTTCTATTTTTGGTCTGTTCGATCCATGAAAAGTTATTTTGTGGGACCGTTAGTTTTACTATGACACACTCTCAAAGTTGGGCGTTTTCAACTGCAAAAGGCGGCTTCATAAACCATGAAACTGTGAAAATGAATTGTAGTTCATTTCCGAAAATTTTTACACGGGGAAGTGTCTGAACGTGGTTGTTTGTAAATACATGTATTGATAACACTTTTTCTAGAACATTCCTATTTTACGATGGCTTATGCACAGTTTCAAAAAAAAAGCTTTAACTCTAAAAAAGTTAGTTCTCATTAACCTATGAGTTTGAAAAGAGTCAGTTTTACACTTGAAATGTTCTGGAACTTTTTTTCCAAGTTTCAAAAGTTTTTTTCCCGAGATTTAAAACAGCTTTCAAGATTTTATTTGGTGTATTTTGACTAATCGAAAATCTTTAATACTACTTTGTTTGAATATTTTGAACATTCAATCCAATGGAAATTTTCTAGTTGACTTTTTGGTTGAACTACAGTAACCTGTTCAGGTGCAGTTTGTAAGTTATTCGAAAACACAAAAACTACAGTATTTCATTTTTGTTCTCATCTCATAACGGAATGGTTCGGAGAAATAAGAATAGGCTGAAGTACTTGGGAATATGTTTCAACCTCTGATCAACAAGAAAACAAAAATAAGAAAACGAAGAAAACGAAGAAAACGAAGACTAGACGAGTGGGTGTCATTCCAAAAATGATACGGCCGTCTGCCTGTTAGCTCTTGAGAAATGGGAGGAAAAGGTGCAAAGGGCGCTGGAACAAAGGCTAGATCAAGAGCCGAAGGACAGTCGTCCGGCCGATTCACAAAAAGAGAAGAGCAAATAGTAGATGGACATTCAGTGCAAGCAAAAATATTGAGAGTGGAGAAGCCGCCGAGAGGAGGAGAAGCCAAAAGCTGAAGGAGCTCTCTCCGCTTTTGGCAACAAACACTTTTTTCAGTCGCATGCCTTTTTTTCTGCAAATCAACACTAGGTATACAGTGTGAAAAGTCAATGAAAAGGGTGGTCAAGCGGAATGAAGAAGAACGGTTGCTTTTTGACACGAACTAAGAGTTGAAAAGACATTGCCTTCTCCCGCCAATTCGGGTTTCCCTTTTTCATTGTTTTGTGTCGGCTCATCTTTGTTTTCAAACATCGCCTACAGATCGGTATTTGTCCTCCAGGACTCTCTTCAACCTCTCTTTCTATTTAATGCTCTTTCTCGCGAAATCGAATCATCTTCCTTCACTCATCGGGGGCCGCCCATCGAATCGTGCGAAATGTCAAGAATAACAGGGCTTCCAATTCACGATAAACCATGTTCAATATCGTTTGATGAAATGCCAATGGCAGAATGGAATCATAAAATATCTAAAAAGCTCGAAAAAAAAAATAGAATGGTCTCACAATCAGTAAACCCAACATTATTAAATACTCAAGTGAATTCATTTGCATTTCTGTCCGTTTTTTTGTTGGATTCATTATTATGGATATTAGATTCAAGGCAGTATAGTCATACTTCGAATCAAATACACGTACCATATTTGGATCTTGTTTGATCACGCTCGATCGTTCGAAACCCACGTTTTTCGGTTCGTGAAAAATAATAAATTGCTGGTCAAACATTCATGACTGAATTTGGATTTTTCTGGAATCAATAAGAAAAATTTTGGTATTTTATGTTGGAAAATAAGACCCCGTTATCGATGATTCAGTTCTTTCATACACCAAGAAACTGCTCTGATTCTGAACTATTTTCAAACATTCTGCTCGATTCATAAACTTTACGCAGTTTTATAACTTACAATCATGAACGTTTTACGTTTCCAATTGAGTCTGATTCGGATATCAAAGAAGAGGTGGTTACAGTAATATTACTAATTTGAAAGGCGCAACAACCTTCTTAATTCATATTTTTCACCAGTCAAGACTCGAATTAAAAACTAACAGTGAAAATTAATGAAAAATCTAAAAATATGAATGTCGTTTTACAACAACATTTCAAAAAATTAATTTTTTTAAATTCTTTTTTTGGATAAAATATTCAAATGTTTGCACCATTACTCGATTCTTTTCATCAATCAAATAATTCACTGCCGTCGTTAGAAAGTAATCCCGTCTAAAGCCAATATTTGTTCGTATTTCTTTTCTCTTTCTCTCTTTTTCCTCTCATCAATGGCCGAGAAACTAACCAACGTATACACTCTGCAGTGCATTCGGCCGCGCTTTTACACTGCGTGTACTTCTCTAATATAACGGTTTGTCATTAATTTCCTCACTTTTTCGTTGACTTTTCCCGGTTTTTCAGGGTGAAAATGAGCCGAATATTGTTCCTTGTCGCAGTATCGATTGCCATAGCATCACAGAAAGAAATCGCCATAAAAAATGAAAAATGCAGGACGTGTAACTTTTTAGTGAGCACATTTGATGAGGTAAGTCTTTTATTTTAACCTAAGTATCAGATTAACACGAAATTATAGTATTTCAGGGACTCAAGAAAACTGCTCGACATCATTTTGCCGGCGGAGACACTGCCTGGGAGGAGAAAAACCTTGGAAAGTACAAAACAAGGTAAAAATAAAACTCCATTTCACGCATCTCAGGCAACTCGATATTAATCTAATTCAAGTAAATTTAGAGACTAACGCGACCCAATTAGATTGACCCACAGTCTAATTAGACTAGCATTTTGTCTAATTAGACTACAATTTTGTCTAATCCAACTGACATGCAATCTAAATAGACTTGCCTGTCTAATTAGACTTTAAAACTGTCTATTTAGACTTAAAAACTGTCTAATTAGACTTTCAAAACGAGCTAATCTAACTAGATTGTATTTAGATTGCTATTTTGTCTAATTAGACTTCGGTTGTCTAATTAGACTAACATCGAGTTGCCTGAGATGTTTGTATCGTAAAAACTCGAATTTCAGCGAAACGAGATTAATTGAAGTTCTAGAAGGCGTTTGCAAGAAGTCTTCACTTCCTAATATCGATAAATTTACTGGAATTAGTGAATTGGAGTTCAAGGTAAGCGGTTCCCATTATTTTCCACTTTCAAAATTACAAAAATTGATTTTCAGTGTGCCACACAGCTCGAGCGACATGAAGAAACAATCGAAGAATTCTACTATAACCAACAACATAATAATATGTCCATTTGGTTGTGTGTTGATGAATTGAAATGTTAGTATTCGACATTCTGAATTTCATTTCATCAATTTATTGTTTTCAGTATGTTGTCCACATGGTCACTTTGGAAAGAATTGCGAAAAATGTCCAGGATTGAGTGATGGAGCAGATGCCTGTTTTGGAAAAGGATCTTGCCACGTAAGTGTTCTATTAATTTTTAATCTCTCTGAACTTACTAGCTATCAGTAATTGGAAACTTGGAAAATACACCAAGTATTACTATCACTCGTTGTAGTTCGCAGTTTTAAAAATAATGTTTTTCTAATTCCTACATAGAAATTTACGTGATTTCAGGGAGACGGAAGTCGGGAAGGCAGCGGAAAGTGCAAGTGCGAAGCTGGTTATACGGGAAATCTGTGCAGACATTGTGACAACGAATACTTCGAAGAGTCGAGAACAGAACAGAGCGTTACGTGCAAAAGTGAGTATTTACCAGAAGTTATGAGATAATATAACCGTGAAAACACTTTCAGAATGCCACGAAGGATGTCTGGGAATCTGTTCATCCGAGAGCCCAAAAGGTTGCTCAAAGTGTAGACACGGATGGGTAATGACAGAAGGAGAAGGTTGCACAGGTGACCAAAAACGCATCATTAATTTCAAAATAAGAAAAGTTTGTAGACGTCAATGAGTGTGAAAACGAGTCAGCATGTACAAAAGATCACGAAGTTTGTGTTAACACTGTCGGATCTTATCGTTGTGATTGTAAAGAGGGATACAAGAAAGATGATGATTACAACTGTCAATTCGATGTTGAAGGTAAGAATTGCTTTGAAAATTATTGAATTTGAAATTAAAAATAGAAAAAAGAAGGCTACTGTATATATATTTTTTATTCTAACAAGATTTTTTTTAGTTAAGTGATCTCCCCTTTAGTTTCTTTCTTGGAGAACACTCATCCTCCATATCTTTCCCCAGTTCCAAGACCGCAAACATTTTTTGGAACGTGATTCTTGAATGGGTGCTAACATGCATTTCTTGTGAGGTCTTGAGTAATCCAAAACACGCCATTCTTTTTGCATTTCTTCAACAAAAATCTAGACCTACTAAAAATGCATAACTTCTCCCACTCCGTATTTACTCTTTCTTTACCTATTAACCTGGTGTTGTGCATGTCTCTTCATCCCAATTCCGCTCATTTTCACTTGTCTCCCGTTCAGCATCTCCCGATCGTCCCTTTATGCCAATCGACCAACAACTCAAAATGATCGCCTTCTCATCTCTCATCATCATCATTACGTTCGTCGTTTGGCATGGATCACTAGTTCTTTATGTTTTAACGGGAATAGCAATTGTTGCTTTAATTTTAGTCGATCTATATGTTAATCCTGATACAATTCCTGATGAAGCAAAACGGTTTCTAGGGCTATAATACTGATCGTTTTTAATGGGATCTCTTTTCGGTTTATTGTTAAAAATCTGCTCAAAATAAAAATTTTATTGCCACACTATTTGTTATTTTCCCTTATTTCAGCATTGAAAGCGGAGCAACAAAAGCCAGAAATTGAAGATGAAGAAGATGGAGAAGACGAGGACTATAACGACGTCAAGGATGAATTATAACGTTCGTAGAAAGATATGAAATAGAACGTCTTCGAATTGTCCTTTCCGTTTCAATTGATGCACCCTTTTCGTAATTTTATCTTGTTATTTTATATTCTCAACGCGTACTTTATTTCTATGTGCATTATGTGATTGCTTTCTCTCTCATCTGTGATCTGTGATTTTCTATTTTGCAATTTCAATAACACGGTAGATTCATGCCTTTAAAAAGAAAGAGATCAAGAAAGAAAACGAGACTATGAATGAGTTACGAGAACAGGGAACACTCCAATCGACAAGAAACGTGGCGAAGTTCGTGGAGCACGGTGAAGCAACAGTAGATCAAATGTAGTCGGGCGGCGGGATTTCATTGCGAAAGTCAGCAGAGAGCTTCCGAATGCGTGACATCTTCGGAACGAAGACGCACCCCATTGGAGAGAAGAAACAGTTGCGAGTGTTGCTCAGAGACATTGGTCCTGGGCGTGGCCTGGAAATTAATGAAACTTTTATATTATCAAGATTTTTTGCATTAAGAATTCGAAAACTGGATGAGTTTCCGATGAATTAGTAACTAGTTTCGTGTTCTATGTTTTCAAACTGGAACAATAAAATGTTCCAGTTTTTGGTCTTTTATGAACATGACTCAAGACGAAAGCTTTCAAGGGGAAAACCCCTTCCAAAAAGGCATTTGAGTGGTGTCAAAGAATAAAAAAGAAGCATTGGAGCACTGCTTCCGTTACATGTTCAAACCTCAGCATATGAAAGTCAACGAGTTTTAAAAGTCACAAAAAAGAAAAAGGGCATTTTCATCTCGTCAGTTGGTCCCAAAATGGAAAAAAACAGATGACAAAGAATCGAGGTACCAAAACATTCATGACCTCATTCTTCCCTTTATGAAAGAAACCGGAAAAAATAAGTTATTAAACGTCTAGACTCATCCTTAATCTTCTCATCAACAATAAGAATACACTAGAAACAATTGGACTGAGAATAGAGAAGAAGATGTCATCCAACGCCTACAATCCCTTTATATCAGAACACTTGAACTCTTTCACCCAATTTCCTTCTCATTTCCTTCTACCGTACTTACATTGCCTCAGAAGTGTGTGAACTGAGAAGAACTGCCAACAGGGCAATAAACACAAACCACCGAGTCGACATTTTACCTAAAAGAATAGCGAAAATTAATTGGAAAGAAGAAGAAAAAGAAGAGGAGAAACTGAAAATGAGAGGGAGGCAAATCAGAAAGTAACTGCGAACGAAGAGATGAAAAGTGGGCGGAGTCAACATCCAACCGAGTTCAAGAGGTGACGTGGTGATGGTGGTAGCGGGGGTAACTCGAAACGAAAAAGTAGACGTGGAAAGTCTTCTTCAAAAACTTTTATGAAGTGGGCCGCCCATCTCGGGTTGCATTGAGGGTGGGCGGTCAGAAGAATCATTCAAGAAGATGAGCTGGCAAATGTCAATGAAATAGTCTCTGGAGGGGCAGAAAGAGGAGTAGATCAGCACCTGATGACGTGGAATTTGAGCTGAATTGACTCGAATGGAAAGGATCAAAAGAACTAAAAACAAGAAAACGATGGTGGATAGAAATGACAAAAGGAAGTTCATTGAGTGTTCTCATAGGATCAATGAACACAGATTCATATCAATCAAACTATTTCGATTTCAGATTCTCCTCAAAGTTCTGAAATACACGTATTAGTCACTTAAATGAATAAATCTCTCAAAAACCATCGTCACCAGGAACTGATTTGTTATATTTGTTCCGAACAAAGCGGCCAACTTTTTTTGCTCATTTGAATTTCTGAGTACGTTTTCTGTGAGTTCATTATTAGTCAAAAAGATGAAAATAGAATGAAACAAGATTAGGGAAACTTGGAAATCTGATATCTTGTTTTAAATGAAATATGTTTTTAATTCAAGCAAGTTACTGTAAAATTTTGGACGTTTAAGAAAACTAAAGTGGGAGTATGAAATGATATTTACTCATTTCCATTCAGAACGGTGCAAACCGTTTTCAGCACAAATCCAGAACTGAGTAACTCAACTAAACTACAATACAAGAACGAGGTGGATCGAAACTGAAATTGAGTTGTGCTCCTCTAAATTTGACTCGGTTCATTCGGAATACAAAAATACAAAAATAAAGAAAAATAAAATGTATCCACCTCCTCGAATTCTCTCTTCAAACTGAATGAGTTGCTACTTCAAGCAGCCGTTGTAATTGTGAAAGTATCATTTGGGGCGTAATGAAGTAAAATGAAATCAAATGAGAATTCTCAAGAATTCCATTCTACCGGAAATTTAAAGAGTTGAGAGAAACTTCTTTTTATTAGAATAAATTGAACTTTTGTGTCTTCTCAACTTGATTAGCTAACATTTCATCTCCGTTTGGGTTGAACGTCACGACATCCGTCAGAAGAAAAAAAAAGAACTCGAGAAGGGGGAAGAAATGTTCTTGGCTAATCGGGTGGGCTCGCTGTTCCGGAACACACACAGACGAAATGTTTCAGACCAAAAAATGGGCGGAGTGAAGGAAAAAGAGAATGTAGAGAAGGGATCAGAAATGAAAAAGAAGCAGAAGGAAAAGGAGAAATGAAACGAAGTGAAATGGAAGGTTTTACCTGGAAAAGAGTGAGACAAAAATAGAAAAAAAGAAGATGATCAGGTTACGATGACGGAATAATCATTGTTTCTCTAGTGAGCACATTATAGTAGTTTGTGCAACTTTTAGGTGGGCTGGGCCGACGAAAAATGATGTTTCTGAACCTTTCGTCTATCAAATTGAAGTTCATTGAAAGATACAGGGATTTATCAAAAAATGTAATAACTGTTATTTTCTGAATTTGAAATTCTGAAACAATTTTAACTGAGATAACGGATCCTGTGTTGATCAGTGTTGTATTTCACCAGCGTACATATCTTTTTGTGAATCGACTTCATTATTATTAAACACCCGATGTTTCCAAACTACACTCTCTTTCTCATTTCAAAAAATACATCATCTGGAAAAAAGACAAAAATCCGATTTTCACTATAAATCTTCCCATTTTATAGCACACGTGAGATCTCATCTGTCGTTAGTGAACATCTCTATAAATCAATTCTTAACAGACTTCAAGGTACCAACCTATTCATCAAAATGAATTGGTTTTAGTCGTTGAACTAGGAAGTTATGAACCTTCGGAAGGGGAGATGACGTTGAAATGTTTTAGTGAATGTGGCTAGCTGATAGCAATGGAAATTCTGATTGTCTCGAGTTGTTATTATCAAGAACTAATCAGAACTGTAATTGTGTTCATTTCCTTCACACTCATTTCCTGTATTCTAAAACTCATCAACATGCTGACGTCTTTACCAAAAAATATGAAGAAAGGGACCACGTCAGACAAAGAAAAAGTGAAAATTCTTGTGTTTTCGGTGTAGAAAAGAACTTTAAAAGAATAAAAAGAAGGCGAAATTCTTGTCCTCCGTTCAGTTTTATTATTTTATTACTCTCTGGAGGTCCAAATATAGAAAAAGAAGGAGGGAAGATTAAAAAGTAATGTGAAGAAGGGAATGTATCAGGTTACTCTAAAGAGTTTTCAAGCAATAAATAAATGGAATATTACTGATTTTTTGATAGAAACTACAACGAAACAAGACGAATCTCGGAACATTATATAGGAAAAGAAACGGAAAAGTCGTAAAAATAAGTGGAGGAATAAGACGATCATTGTGTTGGACACTGAAGAAAAAAAGCAGAAAAAGAGGAATAAAAGAAGAGAACGAGAGAATGAGTAAGGAAACAGTTTTATAGGATCAGACGAATTAGGCGGAGCTCTTTTTGTCTTTAAAAGGAAATGGTGGCTCACGAGGGTTTCATGGTTGACACAATTCAGAAGAATGGGGGGTTACGTGCGTTGATTACGTGATTCAGAAATCTTCGAAAAAAGAAACAAAAACCTTCGTCATTGTGACTAGTTCTCAGTGTTTATTATGCACTTTAACAAATGAATTCTTTCCGTTTTATGCATCATACACTTCTCTTTAACAAGAAACACAATATATGAATATACACATATCTCTTTTTTAGGTAAATAACAAAGTTATTTTTCCAGATTGAATGCTTCAATCTATTGCTATAGTTTAGGAATAATCTCTAGAGAAAGAAAAATAATTGTTACTTCTTTTATTACTTTGGGAAGTGATATCAGAAGACAATTGAATAAAACCCGTTTTCGATGGTTCGTTCTCAAAAATTACTTCTTCGAAATACTCGAAAATTGATTAATTAGTTTTAAAAACCTAACACGATGCTCTGGAACCCGATTATTATAACGGTTTTCGGAAATAGCGTGGGCGAAAATATGCTCAAAAATTCAGTGATGACCAATTTGATGATCACGATTTCCGTTTGGGCATCGTAAAAACTAATTACATTGGATATTATTGACACAAAAATACGGAGAAAACAATTGAGATAGACTAGCTTTTTCAGATACTGGAAATAATACTGGAAATATGGAAATGAATGAAAATATGTTATGACACGTTTGTGGAGAGAGAGATGGAAATGACGTTCAGATACTGTACTTCTGTGGGAAAGAGCCATTATTAGGATTCTTAAAAATTGAAAAAAGTTATGGGAAAACAGAACAATCTGCTGAAATATGTTCGGATTCGAAGAAAAGGGGTCGGATTTATCATCAAAATAGGGGGAAACTAATCTGAAAATAGAGAAAAGTCATTTATAGAATAACTCAGATTGTAATGTAAATGTCTCTATCTATCAGGCCAGCTCGATGTTTTGAGGATTTAAATATCAAAATATTTGGAAGAATCCAGTAGATTTCTAATGCATATTTTATCGAAATCAAGACAACAAAACAACATTTTTCAACTAGAAAAAACTAAGAGACTTGAGGAAGAATCAGAATTTTTCAAAAGGGGTTTCTGACAGTTTTGAAAGTAAAAAACATGTGTCAATTGATTACGATATTTTCTACGCTTTGAGCAATTTTTCACGTGTTCCACCCCGTGTTGACTTGGTCATTAGGGTCCGAACTTTTTCTCGGTTCAAGTTTTTCCTGGTTCTAGTAATCAGTATTCATTTTCCCATCATTCGTGTTTGATTCTTTTTACTCAAGATATGACAAAGTGTTTATTAACTTTTCTTCTTTTGATTCCATACACAACGTCCAATGGTAACTGTAAGTTAAGCAAACTCCACAAATGATCTCCTTCAATTTGCTTTCAGTTTCACTCTCTTCCAACCAAAAGTGTAAAAGTCTACTGGATTGTCCAAAGGGGTTCGCAAATTGTAGTAAAGTGGCTGATCTCGATGATAAAAGATGCATCAAAGACGGTAAAATCTCTTCTTAATTTTCAGCAGACCCAATATAATTTCAGTCAGAGAAATCTGTCTCGGAGGAATCCCTCGCAACCCAATCAAATCGTGTAACAGATCAAGAGATTGTTATGGTAAATCAATGAATTCTGGAGAATATATTCGGTGGTGTGACATGGGAACTCATTTCTGCTGTAAAGGTTTGATCAACTGATTCCAGTCCTTTTTTGAAATAAATAATTTTCAGTTTTGTCCAATTCAACAGAAGAACTAATGTGTCCAGATAGAGTGACACCTTTATATGGCCAAGATAAGTGTGAAGATGCAAACGAAACGATGATTTATTCTGGAAGAAGTCGGCAAAATGGAGGATTCTGTTATAAAGGATACAGTTGTCCACCTAGTAAACATACTTTCCTCGCTAATATTTCAATCTTTTGATATTTTTCAGAGATAACTCTTCCACATGATTTGACATTCGGAAGTCGAACATTCCAGACGAATATGGATTGCAATGCGAATGAAGAAGTAGATCAAAAGTTTGATTTCATGTTCTGCCATAACGATACTGGAAATCTTTGGGTCATGGGCCAATATAATGTAAATGGAGATGAAGTTATCAAGCATTGGACACATTGCAACACGAATAATGATTGTGGAGAAGGACTTGTTTGTGTTAAAGAGGATTTGTGTCGATATAGATGTTATGATGATCCTGTTAGTTTCTGTTCTAAAATAGATTGTAATTGTTCACGTTTATTTTCAGACACTAGCTGTCAACTACGGTTCCATTGTTGCTCAAATCCTCGCAATGTTCTTCGTTCCAATCATTTTTCTCTCGGCTCTTGTTGTCCTAACTGTCAAATATTTGGATTAATGAATTCTTTTCAAAATATGTATTCCATTATTATTGCATTTCACAAAATTTATTGGAAAGTTATTCGAGAGAAAAAATAAGATTTCCTGAATTGAAATTGACTAGAATTTTCACAATTTGTCATATAGATTTCTACAAAAACTGCTACTTGAACGACCTGAACATTTGAAACCGGGAGAAAACAGAACATGAAAACAAGGAAAAACTGAACAAAACGGGGAGAAATCATTTGACTAGAGAGGATGGAGGAATCGGAGGAATTGAAAAAGTAAATGAATGAACTGAATCAGAAACTATAGACTTTGGATAATAGGCCAATTGAGTGAGAAGTTGATGAGAATATGCACGAATTCCGAGAACTTCCAGATGAATTAGAGAAGTGAGACATGACAAAAGACACTGAATACCACGTGTTTGGATCTGGAAGGGGGAAAGTTTAAAACAACTTTAAGAGGGTGATCTCACCTTTAAACAATAATTGATATCCAAAAACTTCAATTTCGAGCAATTTGAGATTTGTTGGCAGATAGCATCATTGACATTTATCACTCCGCTCAATGATAATTTCGTCAAATTTTTCAAACTTCCGAGAAAAATCATTGATTTAATTGTGAGAGATTCACAATTATCAAGTGAAAGTTCTTCGATTTCTGAGCATTCTCTAATTATTAATGAAAGAGCATCGTCTCGTAATCCATCTCGATTGTTGATCAGGGATAAATGTCTGGAAAAGTTATAAATTTGAATTTAAATTAGGATTTTGAAAACAAAATTTATTTAAAACTCGAAAGGGCTCACTTGAGATTTTTTAATTTTGCAATTTTCTGGCAGTCCAAGAGGTTTGGAGAATAGGAAAGATCCAAATGAGTAATTGAGTCAGACATTGAAACGATGTGTTCCAAATCACAAGGAGAAATAAACGATCGTTGAAGAATGAGGGTTTTCAATCTGAAATTTCATTATCTTTCTAGACGAGGAACCTTCAGAAAATTTCACTTTTTGTCTTTCAAAAATGCTAAATTATCAATTCGAAGTGAGTTTCCAACAGCAATCGCCAAATGTTCAATTGAATTTGAAATGTATTGAAGTATTGACGGATCGACATGGAAATGACTGTTATTTAGACTTCTTCCCTGTAAACAGCTAGTTCGAAATTTCATAAAATCATAATAAAACTCACCGAAATCTCGAAATATTTCAACTTTGTGCATTTCTGGAAAAGTGTTGCAAATGACTTTCTGATTATAGTTGCCACATCCCATTCAGAACATTCAATCATTGAATTCGTGATGCTTATCTCCTCTATAGTATCTGGTAAATCTCCGAAACTTCCGATTGCTCCTGCTGAGATACGACATCTGAAAATGGAAATTCGTGTGTTGAAGATTGGAATTTGACTTACCTATCAATGTGAAGTCGTTTTAACTTTTTTGAATTTTCATTTATTGACTGCATTATTCTTCGTCTGATTTCCACGTCACTGGAAACTATGGCATATTTTGCATTGGCTGGACGGATTTTGAGATCCAGAGATTGTAGATTATGGGAGCATTGAGCTGAGAAACGGTTCATAATTCGAATCTAGATAACTTTTCTCACCAATAACTGAAGCAATTGCATTTGAATTTCGGATAGCCGAAGGACAATCCAATTCAATATCCAAATGTTTCTTCGATTTCAATGATTTACTGACTAAATTATCTATTTTTGTACAAGTTCTTCTCATTCGAATTGCATCTTCTACACTTAATCTATCAATTATTTCCAGCCATGCTTGATCCATTTTACCCTGGAAATCAAAAATAGACCATTTGAATTGGGAGAATGAGAAAGGGGAATGAAATGGAAACAAAGGGAATACGGGAGGAATCGTACCATGGAATGAATCATATTTTCAATCAATTTTGATGATTCAGAGATCAGAAAACTCAATCAATTCTTCTGTGAAACAGCATTTGACTTCATGAAAACATATGAGAAAAAGAAAATATCTGGAGGAAAGGACGAGAGAAAAAGAGATTTAGAGAGCTCGTTTGGAATATGGAAACTGGCGAAAAATGAGTTGTCGATCGGGAGTTTCGGAGATTCTGCAAAAGGAAAAGGGAGCAATTTGAGAAGATGATGTGCCTCCTGCTAAAGTGTGTAGAGCTCGTTTTGGACAACGCCGCCAGCCGGAAATGGGATAGCTTTGGTGCTGTGGTGCCACTTTATTTTTCGAAGGAAAGAAAAAGAAGAAAGATGAGGAGAAAACGGATGAGATGAAGTCAGAAATACTACAGATGTTGTTTCGAGATTTGAATTATTGAGAAAAAAAGATTCATGCTCTGGGAGAAAGTTATGAGAGAAAGAGGAAGAAACATGTGTTTCTGTGAATGTTTGAGTGTGAGAAGAATAGAAATAAATCCATCGTTTTCCAATTATCCAGAAAAAAACATCTAGGCAAAAGTGAGATTAATGCGGTTGGAACAATGGACATCATAAAAAAAGTTCCAGACTGAAATGTATTACCACAATTCCATTCGTTCATTTTTCTTTACAGAAAAAAAGAGATCCTGGAAAAATCTTGTGAAAAGCGAAGTACATGCTTCATTTTATTGCTTTTCGGAAGCATGTGAACTCAGAATTCTTCAACAAAGAAATTTTAGGTTTTTGAAAAAATGTTTGGTAGCCACGAATTTGAAACAAGAAATCATTTTCTTACAAAAAAGGAGTCAGCTCAATGAATCATCTAATGAAAACTATGAGAAATAAAAACAGAATTTATGAGGAATTTCAATTTTTCGTACAATCATTTTGTATTGTGAGGAATTGTATTGCTTATGAAAAATGTATGAAACGGAATAAGAAGATGAGGGGAAAATGAGAATTGGGGAGAGCTATTACTGAATTTGAAATTTGAATTCTCGCAGAAACAGAATTTTGAGCTTTTGGAAGAGTGACACTTTGTCAAAAAGTGTATGAATTTTGGATCACACAAGGTGTCAATTCGTGGACAGATTCTGATGAATTCTCACAAAGATTTGTAGAGAAAAAAGAACAGAAGAGTGTTGTTCTAAGGTTCTTTCTGGGAGCAAGTTGTATAAAAGACGAAGAAGAAGAAGTAATTGTTGGAGTATAGTCAATGGAGTAACTCTTCTTTTCCTCCAGTTTCCTGGGTAACCATTCCTTCTTTCTTTTCAAATGAAACTCCATTGCAACCTAAAGAAAACTACAAGACTCCCCCTTTCGTTTCTCATTTTTCGACTCAGGTTACCAGGTCATATATCAACAGAAAATTTTCTTTCGTGGCGTAAGTAACTCATTCTTTTTTCCCGTCTTCCGCATATACTAATGCCGCGCGTAAGACGACAACTCGTCTGCGTCTCATACCTCTTTTTTTTCAGCTGACTGACAAAAAGACAAGAAAAAGAAAAGAAAAGAAGAAGCCATTGGAAGGAGAAAGGACCGAAAAAGTATTGTCTCTCTCTCGTTTTCTCTCTTTGAAGAAGGTGTTTCAGTTGAATAGAAATAGAATTGACTTTCTTCTATACTTTTACTCGGAGAGACAGAAAAATTGAATTAGAGAGGAAACTGAAGAAGAATGGAACGGGTGCCAATTAGGCAATATGTGGCAGGTTTTGAACGGAAAAGAGCCGTGAGAAGAAGTGAAAACGGATATTCAGAAGTCAAGAGAATTAAGAGGAGTAAATGAAGTACCTGGAGAGAGAGGCAGGTGTCAAGAAGAAAGTGGAAGAGATCAAATGAATTTTGGTGTAAGATAATGGATTCCTGGAATAAGTGGAGAGTTGAATGAAGAGTTGGAATAAGTGTGGAGATTAGAAAATAAAACTATGAAGCACGTTTTTTACTAAAAGTCAGAATCTGAATTTTTATTTAGAGCTTGGGTTTCACTCTATTCACTCATTGGATCACCTAGTGCCTGCAAAGAATCAAGGAAATATTCATTTTGATGTAAATGGATTAACAAGAAACTCAATCAAACTTGATGGAGGTCTTTTTGACTGAATACCGTATATATTTTTCCAGAAACCGAATCTCATTCGAAAGTACTGTTTGCAGTAATGTTCAACGGTTCTAAAAGAATAACTTCTTGTTGAAAATACAAAGGAACACAATGTACTTTTAACAACTGCTACTTAACAATGAATAGTGTTTTGACTACCAGTTATAAAAGAAAATAGTTGATTGGCAACTGACAAACCGAGGCTTCTTTCCCCTGTTTTTAAACGTTTTCAATCACAAAACACAGCTTTTGTAGAGCACAAGAAATATCGAGTAAGTTTGTATTTACTTCTGGAAAATAGACATTTTGTGTCAAGTGAATGTTTGTTTTAGTTCCATTCAAACATACAGTAACTCAAAGAAAAGAAAGTAATCAAATCTATTTGTGAAATGAAGAAGGATAAGAAGAAAAGGGAGGAACCAGTCTGAAAGATGTAATCCCGAGATTCAATTGCAAAAGCTCACGGAGCAATGTAGGCAGTTGTCGGCAGGTGACAAAGTGTTCGGCTCAAAGAGAGAAAGAGAAAACGGAAGAGAAAAAGAGATGGATATCAGAAAAAGAGAGAAGGATGAAACGGAGATCTTATCAAGAGATATAGAGGAGAAGCAACTTTCGATGTTTCTTGTTTTTTGGCAGACAGCCAATAAAATGAAAATGAAATAAAAAACGACACCAACCCCCGACACAATGATGAAGATGATGATGATGACTTCCTATTTGTTCATGTGTGTTTACTGCGCAAACAATAGATTCACAATATGCAGAAAATCATGCGAATTTCAGTAGGAAAAACGTGAAAAAATAAAGTAGTAGTGAGTGATGAACAAGTTCAAAGTTGATTATTTGAGAATTGTCATGGTCGGAGAAAGATAATTCGAAAATGTAGTACAGTAGGATCATTTCTAGTATCAGAAATCTTCTAGGTCTCAGAATGAATTTTACAAAACGGGAATTTCAATTTTTACTTCTGGGGAGCGAGTTATGGTTCACAAAACTCAAACAGAAAACATAAATTGCTCTGTCCTAGGATTCAGATTCCTTCTAATACCGAAATTGAGTTTTCAACTTGCAAAAAGGTAATAATACTGAAGTAGGATCTGAAAAGTTTTGCGCCAGAGAAAACGTTGATAGTCAAATATTTGGAAATTTGAGAATGGATCTCAATAATACGTGAAAATGTAGTAATTTCTAATTTTAGATTCATTTTTCGGATTAGTAACAAAGTTGTTGAAAAAGGAACGAAAGAATAATGTAAGTGTCGATTCATGGATTCTTCTAGAACAGTTATATAAAATGAAAGAAACATGTGATTAGAATACATTAATTATGATATAGGAGAACTGGAACTGCGTCATTCGTTGATGTGCCCTTTCTTCTTCCTTTTTCTTCTTCTCCAGAATGCAATTAGATTGAGAAAAGAAGGGTGTTCTCTTCCAATCGGAAAACGAATTGTTCTGACAAGAATCAAAGTGTCAAAAATTAAGAAGTTCCTTTCCTCTCTCTCTCCTCAACACTATTCCTCACAGTCTCAGCTCCTGGCACTTACTCAAATAATGCCAAAGGTAAGAGGTGAGCCGACCGGTTGCGAATAGAGAAGAAGAGCGAGAGAGGAAGATTATTTGCAGAAAATGAGAAAAAAATTAACGTCTTTTTTATTGAACAGAAAGAAAATGGCAGAGACAATCTGAGAATATTAAAGCGAAATGAGATCAACATGCGAGGGGAAAGGGACAGTGAGAGATAAAAAGAGATTAATTAATTCTAGAGAGGTCCACTGTACTGGCAAGTTTGATAAGATTGCCCGATTGAAGTAGACAGAGAATTCGAGAGACCGTCCATTAGTTTGAGCTTGTCATTCGATGATGAGGAGAATGCCACTTGCGCTCTGAAAGACAATTAAATTGAATTTTTTTTCACTCAATTTTCGATTGATGGTAAGTTTTACTATCAAAGTACTATAATGCTTCAGAATTTCTGGGGCGTGTAGAAGTTGCAGACTTTTGAATGGACCTGAGTTTAACCCATAAAGAAGAATGCTGTGGAAATAATCGTCCAATCGGATACTGCGAATCAAAAACTATAATTCAACACGGAGCCAGCAGCCAGTATAAAAACAAAATCTTCCAAGCTGGTCTGTTTCGGAATTCATTGAAAAGTTAAGAGTGCTTGGTAGAAATTTGATTTCAATACTTCTACAGTGGTCAGTATCAACAATCTACGTAAAATCCGTAATGAAATTGGAAATTACGAATTGGATTCCTAATTCTTCTTAACGTAAGAAATTTGAGAAAACTTGACTACAACTTGTAATAGTAAAAATACCATTGTGCTTGACTATCTTTCACCGAAAAATTATCTTATTCAAATTTTTTGCTACTCTGATTAGTGCGAATGGAATCATAAGTCCTTCAGAAGGCTTTTCAAATCTAGAAATAACGGTGCCGCATGATTGGAACCTTCAAAATGTCAGATGAATCTTAAAGACAAAAAACTCACGCTGGCAATGGAGTTAATCCAGTTGATACAGAATTCGAAAATCGATTCGTTGCAGTTGATGGAGAAATGGGAATCGCTTGAAACTGAAACTGTTCCTTCATTTATTCAGATGATTATTTCCATTCCAGTCACTAATTCTTACCTGTGGTTTAATCTGCCAATTGAATTGATTATTTCTCGAATAATATGGATTCTGTTGCCATGTTCCACCGTATCCGTAGAATGAAGAAGATGCGACAGCAGATTCATCAATCTGAAATTTACTAAGTTCTTGATTTCAAAATTCCCCATAACTAAATATATATTTGAAATCAAGAAAGAATGCTTTTCTTCTCTCTTCGAATGATTGTTTATGACATAAGAGGCAACATTTCTGGCGAGAAGACGAAAGAAAAATGAGACATTTGGTATATAAACAATTGAAGTGGACGAGTCTGCCACGTACCTGACTACTCCCTTGTAACAGATTCGGTGGAAATGTATTCTGAAGTGACCCGAGTGGATCTAAACTTTGAGTTGAAACAAGTCCTTGTCCCGATGCTTTTGATGTTCCTTGTCCATTGTCAATCACATAATTTCGCTCTCTTTTTCTCCATTTGGCACGACGATTCTTGAACCAAACCTGCAAATACTGACGTCTTCTTTTAAATTCAATTAGCACTACGGCTCTTTTTCTCCTTATTTTCTCATTACAATACTTTGTTATTCTTCTTCTTCTTCTTCTTCAAACCCATTTTGTGTTTCTTCATTCAATGTGTCTACGGTAATTGGCAGATGGTCATCACATTCCAAACATGGTTTTATGACCGAAACACATTATTCAATGAATGAAACAAATCATTCGACACCCAAAAGATAACTTACTCGAACTCGAGGCTCTGTTAAACTGATCCAAACTGCAATTTCTTCTCGGCAAGCCATATCAGGATAACGATTACGGGCGAACCAGTTTTCGAGTTCAGTCAACTGAAAGAAAATTTCATTGTTATTGGAGGAAAATACACGTTATACGGAATCTGATAAAAAGGGATCAGATTCCATTGATTTAAATATCAATCATCAATAAAAAATTACCTGATGACTGGTGAAATGAGTCCTTTGCCTTCTCGGTTTCTGTATCTTCCCTCCGCTCGTGCTCCCATTTCCAGAAGAATCTGCTGGACTTGTGGAGTCATTATGATCATCTGAGTGCTCTTGTTTCACATCGAGAGAGATTAACTCTACTGAAGATATGTCATTTATAAAAACAGAGTCTGAAACTAGAGAAACTTACGTTTTGGAAGTTTGCTTGCGAGATCCGATGGTGGTAGCGGGAGTGAGTAGTTGAATGCATACGGATTATGTGAAAGAGGTGCAAGTGATGAAGATAATGTTTGTTCGGGAAGAAGTGATTGATGATCCAATGATCCAACACATAAAAGCGAGTTGGAGAAACTGAAAATGTATTTATATTGATTTCCGATTGGAGTCGACGATAAGATGGGCAACAAGAGTCAGTCTAGTTTTGGAAACTTATTTGCAATCAAGAACTAGTTTCTCAAAACTTCAACTACTTTTTGCAGGCCTGTCAGAAGAAGTTGATTCCATAGTTATATTAGCTTCTTTTTAGTGCTTGAACTGACGTTTTCCATGAGTTACATTTCATACTATTTCGACGATACCTACTTGTGAGGAAAATAAGGTTCTACTCTAGTTGAACGTCATTTTCAGACCAAAAAGACTTTCCTCCGTAAATCAGAACTGTTTCTAATCAGATCAAGGATGCCTCACAGATTGATCTGATTTTTGGATTGAAGACTTATAGAGAATCTCCCGGGAGAATCTGATGCCCAACAACCATACCTACATGATAAATGGTACCAGTAATCAATAGAACAAGCCGATTCAGAGTCAGATGAATTCTGCTTACGACACTTTACGAACTGTCTAAAACTAGTTTTGGTTCCCAGAAAATCAGTAAGGGGTGATTCGAAATGGTTACTAGATCTATCTATTCAGGATAACATAAATCTGAAACTAAAATCAAGATGAGTGTAGCTAGAAGTTCAAGATTCCACTGATCAATCTTATTTCTAGTCACTAGAAATAATAGGGAGACTACTACTTTTTCATCGGTCTATGAAATGGGGAACAAGGAGGAAAAGGGGGAATTAGGAATAGAAGAAAAGTTGTAAAAATAAAACAAACCGATTATGGGGCTGCTGCTGCTGCTGGTGAAGAGCAGTCAGTGTGGCCGTATTGTCATCCATGTGTTGCTCTTTTCTGGAGTCTTCTCAATCCCCAAGGATTATTACCGTCTTACGCAAAGTCAGTGATCGGATTAATTGGAAGCAAAGAATTTGATCCTCGACGACTCGTCGACACAGAACGCTGTGCTCTTCTTCTCCTTCTTCGTATTCTCCTCCTCCTTTCTTTGTCTTTTTCTTGGAATGCTGCGTCCTACTGTAGCTCCGCCTACTGCGTCTGGGAAGGTCCTATTGCTCTCACACCCACATATGGTAAATGGCAGCCGACTGCAAAGAAGAGTATGATGATGCATCAAAATGGGATTAGAGTCACCGACAAGGAGAAGAAGAATCAGTAGAAAGAAGAAAGTAGATGGGTACGGAAGAATTTTGGGAAAGGGTACGGTGTCTAATGGGACATTTCGAAAAATGATGAAGTACTGCTCCAGAATGGAAAAGAAAATAGAGATTTTCATTTTCGATAAGCAGAATATTAGTTACGGTAGTTAAATGAGACAGCAAAGAGCACATTTCAAAATGGGAATTCTGATTGAAATATAAATATGTATTTGGAGTGTTCGATTGGAAAAGTATATTTTAATGGAAAAAAACATAGTTCCATCTGGCAACAGAATTTTTCACAACGAGATTAATAACTTCAAAAATTATTAGCGGTGAAGAGAAGAGCGAGGTAGTAACAATTAAGGTTTGAGTTTTGTAGTAAAATTCAGTAAGTCAGATGCCTCGTATATGGTTTTAAAAAAGATTTTTTGGTTTTCAGAGTTTTGATCTATACGGTTAGTTCCTTTCTTTCAGAAGGGAATACTTTTTCCAGGATCCTGATTTGATCTCTAGAAAATTAATTAAAATTAGTAGACTTGCAAGTCAAATAGCTGAATGTTCTTTTCAAGATTTCAGATTACGTTGGTATCGTAGTTTCTTCTGAAGTTTAGGGTTGGTATTCAGAAGTCTGTGAAGGGTTTTCACGGTTTAACAGAGTAATTTAATTACATGGTACGGCAAAAGATATATGCAGCGTCGAAAATCAACTTTTGAAATTAAGGTCTCATCAATGGAAACTTCAAAAAAGTCGAACAATGTAGTGTAAACTCGAATAATAAGGATTTCTCTTTTCACACCGTGTGCTCTCGAAGTTTCAATTTTTAGCCCAAAATTGGCATTGTCGTTGGTGATATGAAACTGTGCAAAAATATAGCATGTTTTTTTAGGGTTAAGCTCTTGACAAAAAATTGAGCACAGTTCAGTTCTAGATCTTCTATTTTTTGAGTTTTCCTAAAATGTATCAGCTAATTCGAGGGAGATATTACAAAAGTTCCAAGCCAAAGTTCCAAGTCAGGACCACTTCCTTAGAAGCTCTAAAAAAGAGAATTTCTTCGATGTTCAATATCTCTATCTAGAGTCAAATTAGCCCAGATTTTATTAACAGGAATTGTGATAGCAGTTGATATGCCCTTTTCATATTAGTTCAACAGTATCTGAGAACTTTCTATCTGTTTTCAGAATACTAGAGGGCAATAGATATTTTCCAAACAAGGGATTGTATTTTTGTAACTAATTATATTGTTTGCTAGATTTATCCGCTTTAAACCAAGAAAGTTTTCAGAAGTTAAAAAGAGACTGCCACATAATTCACCCATATTTCTATGAAACTGAAAAATTGGTGCGATAATGGTTTTTGAATAGAAATTACTTTCTAAAAACGTTAGCACGATCAGAATATACGAAACATTTCTGAAGGCATGGAACTTATAGCCTACAGTATACAACTAACTACAACTCATGAAGAATTCTGAATAATTTCGTTCCATCTGGAAACTCATGAATCAATACAGTAGGATAACCAACAGGAAGAAGGGGGGCTATGGTGACAGACGGTTGTTCCGGTTGTCTGTGTGAGCAAGCGAATGAGAAGAACGTAACAGAAAGATATCTTCACATTAGAGTATTGCACCTTAGAAAGAAAAGACATCCGGTTTCACCTATGTTCTCACTATTGTGATAACACAATTCTCATGAACTCTACGTGTTCTCACTGTACTGTCATTTCTCATTTCACCTTCCTTTGATACCTTTGTACATGTCACACCTGTCTATTGTTATTTCGCATCTGTTCTGGCAACTCGCTTACAGATGGATGACAACGAGTAAAAAGAGCCGAAAAGAAATAAGACTGTCCATTGTTTATGTTGTGAAAATGTGATGATTGAAGACATTTTGGGTATGTGAACCAAATAGAAAAAAAAGAAATAAAAAAGAGAAACAAAACTACTGAAAAAGTATAACTGGAAGTCATCTCAATTTCCCAATTTCCGTTCAATTTCCCGCATATTATGTCATTTGTCAAATATTTGGCGGAAAAGAGAAATTCAATATTGAAGAAGTTTTATCAGAAGAAACCATCTTTTTAGCGCACCGCTTATGCATTTCATTCCCCGCTAATTTGTCACTTCTCGTTGCTTTTCCTCTTGCGTAACTCGTCCATATGCCGACGTCCCATCTGCCAAAACAAATCAAAACTGTCATGATTCGGCGAAAAAAGAGGAAAGAAAAGATGAGAATTCATGAAGATTCATTTCTATGGATTCTCCGTTTTGTATGCGGAAAGTGTGCATGATTCGAAGGATATCTTGAAACGAGATCAGAAAACTTTAAAAGTCATCAATCAGAACTTGCAGAACTAATTAAATAAAATTTCTGATTGCTTATTCAGTTAGAAATTACAAGATTTCGCTGAAAGTGTGAGAAACTCCTTAGGGAGAACCATTTTAAAATATAATTTTTATTGAAATTAATCTGAAGAAAAAAAACCAACAACGAGCAATTATTTCTTGAGTAAATCAAGAACTCCAAGCTTCGACACCTTTTCCACATTTCTGACTGTGATGGAGATCCGAGTGTCTCTTTCCAATCTCTTGTTCGCCAACTCTTCCGTGCAGTTGAACACTTTTCCTGGCTCAACAAGATCTGTTTCTCTTTCAGCGATTCCGTGAAGCATTGTTGTATACGCATGATCCGTCATTATGAAGAGACTTCGTGGCTCCAGAAGCATCGAACCGACGTATCGTTCCTCCTCACTTCGAGATGTCTGCAAAGAAGAAAATCATATGTTTATCAGTGTGAGGGGCGGGATGAAAGGGAAGTCAAGTTCAAAGAAATCACGCGGAAAATAGTGTCATACTCAACGAGACGCTGAATGAATCTGAATGAACCCGTCGTCATTGTATCGTTCTTTGCAGTTCATCACCAGTTGACATAATTTTTTGGTTCTCGATTCATATATTTGCCATTCCATTACCATGTTTGTTAAATGTGTTTGACGGTATGATCTCTGGCATGTCGAACTTTTTAGAGACAGTCTCATAAAACCAATAAATATATTGAAAAGACAGCCCTGCCATTCTTCAGTTACTGGACGTTTTCTTTCTTCCTGATGACTTTTTCAAACATTCTGTTTTCAGTACAGTAACCAGACGTCTTTATTTAATTTCGTTGATTCTAATCCCATTTGAATTTCAAGTATAAAATGTTACCATCCTAATCAAATCTACAGTCAGTCGCTCACCGATGTCTTGTTCGAAGATCATTAATTTTCCCAAACAGTCACTGTTGTTTCAAAATGTTTTCTTGTCTTACAGTTTGACGAATATGACTCATAAACGAGCTGGTAGATCCATTGCATAATCAATAACCAGTTGACGAAGTTTTATTTCCCATTCCTACAGTAATTCTCTCTTATCACATGCTGCCGACACTAAAGTACCCGAATTGGTCATTTTATGTTTTGCGAACTGATTGGCCTTCAACGGATGGTAGATGAACCTAGCGAACCTATCGTTGGCCGATCTTTGAATTCGTCATTCTCTTTCTTCTTTCATATTCTATTTTTGATCTCACTTCTTATTTGAAAATTTCAGAAAACCTTCCAAAGCTTTTAAAAATGACGATAAATTATAACAAAGAGATAATGACATCCCATCCGTGGACATTCTTCCTGCTCCTTTTTAAATGGAAAGGATCAATTTGGAAGGCTGTTTACATGGAAACAATTATTTTCTTGATTTGTTATGGAATCATATCTGTTATTTACAAAACTGCAATGGGCGAATCCAGTCAGCGGTAAGTGACGTGGTTTTGAAAATACCAAAAACCTCATGTTTTACAGGGTTTTCGAATCGGTGGTACGGTATTTTGACAAACGATTGTCGTATATTCCATTGGAATTCGTCCTTGGATTCTTTGTGACTACTGTAGTCAATAGGTGGACTAAACTTTATCAAACAATTGGCTTCATTGATAAGTAAGTGTTACAGTTATACGGTATCCATGTTAAATTATAACTTTCAGTGTTGGACTAATGGCAAACCTCTATGTACGAGGAGCAACCGAAAAAGCCCGGATTTATCGTAGAAACATTATGAGATACTGTGAATTGGTTCAAGTTCTCGTTTTTCGTGATATGAGCATGCGAACTCGTAGACGTTTTCCCACAATGGAAACTATTGTAGCCGCAGGTTTCATGAACAAACATGAATTGGAACTGTACAATAGTTATGACACTAAATACAATAGCAAGCTGGGAACAAAATATTGGATTCCTGCTAATTGGGCATTGTGTATGACCTACAAAGCTAGAAAGGATGGATATATCGAAAGTGACTATTTCAAAGCTCAATTGGAAGCTGAGATCAGGACATGGAGAACAAATATCGAATGGGTTTGCAATTATGATTGGGTACCATTACCACTCATGTATCCCCAACTCGTATGCTTGGCTGTCAATTTGTATTTCCTGGTATCAATCGTCGCCAGACAACTCGTGGTCGAAAAACATAAAATAGTAGATGAAGTAGATGTATACTTTCCTGTTATGACCTTCCTTCAATTCATTTTTTACATGGGATGGCTTAAAGTAATTGATGTCATGCTGAATCCGTTTGGAGAAGATGACGACGATTTCGAAACGAATGCATTAATTGATAGAAACATAACGGTAAGTGATGGTTGATCGAATTGATCTACAAATCAATCGGTTCAGATGGGTCTGATGATTGCTGATAACCCGATGACTACGCCTGATCTTCGGAAGGATCCGTTTTACGATGAAGTGGATGTACCTCTTCTATATTCAGAAGAGTCTTCACACATTCCAAATCATCATTATCATGGTTCAGCGTCAGAAGTTGAATTAGAACAACGAGGGAATGCACCTGTCATGATGATGCCACATTCACAGTCGGCAGCAAATTTGCGGCGAATAATGTCATTCAAATCGGTTGATGAAGAAGAAAAAGGAAATCCTTTTTCAATGTCTCATGACGATTCTAGAATGAGAAACTGGCGAGAAGTAAGCCTCGATTCCAGTTTTTTAGCTGACCTTAATGAAAATAAGGAATGGAAGATACCGACAAATCCACAGAAGTTTTAATCATACTTGCAAACCGGGCCGAAACGGGCCGACACGGGCCGGGGCGTAACTCGCTTCAAACTCAATATTATGAGCTCAAAAATATACCAAAATGTAGATCTCGACGAGTTCTATCTCCGTGACCCACTACGGGCCGGATGGCTATTCGTTATTGTGCCGCGGGCCGGGAAAAAGTGCCAAAAACGCGAAAATGGTCAAAAAAGCCATTCTAGTCCGGCCCGCGGCACAATAACGAATAGCCATCCGGCCCGTAGTGGGTCACGGAGATAGAACTCGTCGAGATCTACATTTTGGTATATTTTTGAGCTCATAATATTGAGTTTGAAGCGAGTTACGCCCCGGCCCGTGTCGGCCCGTTTCGGCCCGGTTTGCAAGTATGGTTTTAATGGATGATTCTAACTTGCTATTAATTTTAATTATGGGTAGTGTGTTATTTTTTGAGTATTATTTCTGTGAAATAAAAATTTTGAATTCAATTCTACCTGTGGATCCACCGGCTCGTACATATCCAGGAAGCAATGCGAACCGACCGTCAGTGTCGTAACGATTCGGTGAAACGCGGGCCCATCAGTATGTGGCATGATTCCTTGCCCTGGTTCATACTCGTTCACCAGTACGTGATTGACCGGATTTTTGAAGATTTCGAGGTCATTTATCTTCGTCATCAAATATTTGAGCTCCTAAAAACAATAATTTTTGATTTATTCGAACAGAATTGCAACCAACCACTGGGAAGTCGTCAGTTGGAATTAGAGCTGACTTTCCAACAACTCCTCCATAGTTTTGAAGACGTCTGTTAGCCAACACACGCCACTTCGGTTGGGGTGCATTTTCGATGCATGATTTGTACAAGTTTTCTTCATCTTCATCGATCCAATTCGGAATGTAGATCATTGTGGGCGGGGCTCCTCGAACAATGAACTTTTGTATAGCTTCCGGGAACTGTTCAGCACGGGACATCTAAAAAGCCTTTTTTTTTAAGTTGGGCGAGGGCGTTACGACGAAAAATGAAAATTAGCACAGTCCACTCTGGGAAATCGATGGAACGATGCACGTAAAATTGGCTAAAAAGTCGAAGATATTGGTCTGTTATGAGATTTACATTTCCGATTGAAAAATTGCGCAACTTTTTTGATTTTGCATGTACTCTTTATTAGATGAGGACGAGTTTCATTGTGTGTAAAATACAGTTTGTAAAACAGAACATATAATGTTACAAACGAAATAGAGTAGTAGTGTTTTGGCAGGAAATATATTAAAGCGAACGGAAGGGGAGGAAAGGGCCAGTGGGATTAACCCATACGGATGGGTTTAATGTCGGTGACTTTCTTCTTACAGGCATCATACGGGCAAATCGAGAGAACTTTTAAAATTGGTTCTATGTCACTTCTGTACTTGTTGTAAACATCTTCTAATTTTTGACATCGGATACGACAGCTTAAAGTAGGCTTTGGGTTTTAAGATTATCAGTAGAGCTTGTACTCACCCGCAAGGAATGAGGACTGCACCCGCAGTTAGCTGATTCGGATTCTGATCCTGGATACACATGTCAATAGGGCAAGGTCCGTGGCGGAGCTTCAATCTTATTTCTCCATCATCTGAAATGGTAGTAAATTGTTATTTGATTGTTATCTGAACTGTACAAAACCTGGCGTATTACAGATGGCGCACGGTGTCCGTTTATTATTCGACCATTTAGCCCATTGTTCTATGCAGAAACAATGTCCGCATTTCAATTTCATTAGCTTAGCTGAGTCACAATCATACCCAGGCCCAATATTGCAGTAAGCAATATTTTTAGAAATAACTTCACTTCTGAATTTCATAGCATTATATGAGCCGAAAGCTTTTTCTGACAAAACCATGATTCTTGTCTAAAATAATTTCAGCGATTATTTTGATAAATAATTGATATAACTGACATCTTGAATGTTGAGGATTAGGAAAAGGCCTTTATTTGGAGATCGGGGACCTTTCAAATGGCGAGGCGTTTCTGGTGAAGAAGAATCTTTACGATTTGAATAATGATCGGTCCATCTGAAAGTAAACCTTTCACACAAGAAGTGTACATTAAACTAATCACGTGTAGATGACTCCGTCGTTCTTTCCTTTTGTACTTTGGACGAAATCCAGTTTGATATAATCACCTATATATCTTTTCAGTTGAGGGCCTTCATACTCTGACCTAAGCATTTCGTTTTCATAACAGGACTTCGTTCTATTTTACTTGCCACATATTGAATCCTTTTTGTTTTGCGAATAATCCTGGCAGTTGTGTCACACGATCATTGTTATTGTAGTACAGAAGCTTGAAAGGTTCCGTCAAAATAAGATTTTCCTGCATAAGTTCAAAATTCTTAAAATTCTAGTTGTATTCTTACCAAGAATACAACGTAGATGGCAACACGTTTCGTTTTTCCATCTACCATACGAATGATATCATCAGCAACAGCACAAACGTAATCTTTTTCGGTAGGTTTGGTTTCTTCTAATTCGGTTAGTAAGGTAACTACGTCCATGATGGTCTGATTCGTAAAAATATAGAATGATGAGAAAAAATGTTTCAGTAATTATAGTGGATTAGACCATTCGTTGGAAAAAAAAAAGTTGAGACTATGAAAACTTCATTCAAAAATTGGAATCGAAAACAATTAACTAATAACAACAATCTATTATCTAAACGCCTTTTCATTAAATAGCTTTATGAATTTTATTCCGCAACATATTCACTTTTTCTATATCAGTCGCACAGTAATCGAATTCTGACTTGAATACAACCACTGGATCATAGCCGTTAGCTCGAATCAAACGAAGCCCTAGCTGTTCTTGGCCAAGGATTTTTAATTCACTAGATTCCATCTCCGTGTTCTGAAAAAGCCATAATTTGATATGATTATATTCGATTCATACCTGTTTTGTCTGCATCCATCCATAGAAGAAAATTGGACGAGGTTTTCTAGAGCCCCATTGTGTCGTACTGACGAGGAGCTCAGTTTCCTAGAATATTTTTGATATTGTGGTTACTTATTACGTATTGTGTTACCGGATCGGGCATTACGTAAACATCAACAAAAGCTCCGCATTCTTCCACATTAGGAAGCTGACAATGAGTATCTTGTGGAGCTATCTTGAACAGTGTTTTGAGAAAAATTTCATCGCATTCTTTGTGATCGCTAGAGTACTTTAATTGTCGTGCATTTCTAATGGTTTTCGCATCGAAATTAATTCCAAACCGAGCGAACGTTTCCTTTTTGACAGTCGGACCTTTGTATTCTCCTTGCATATCAATTTTTGCTGCAGAACTAATCATCAGTAAAGTGATTGCCTTCCGCAGACGATCGTGAATTTCCCTGAAAAATGCAAAGTTGTGAGATATAATTTTTTTTACTATCTTACATTGTCGAGTTCATTATCTGATCGACGAAACTTTGATTCAAAACTGAGTCAGCGTGTTTGGCATCAAGTTCATGGAAGTATGCAAGAGAGTATACAATATTGAGCCATGAAGTAGGTGTTGATGTTTTCTCTCGGGCTAACAATGGTTTCAGTGCAGCTGCTAGAGGCTTTCCAGATGGTTCTCCTACTCTGGCAAGTCCGGACACAAATCTGCTTAACTGTCCGACATTGGCTTGCTTCACATTCTCTGCAGCCCACCGAACTAGCAAACTCCACGACTTTTCATCACCCATTCTCATTCTTACAAATGCATCAGCGATAGCGACTATATCGTCCCAAGCACTAAGAACGTTAGAATTCTTTTCCAAATCTTCGGAAATTTTTCTGGCAATCTTTGGAGGATAGAATGTCAGAGAAGAGCAGGAACTTGTGACACTAACAATTTGGGGCACAGACAAACATTCGTTTGAATAAGATATGGAGTTGACAATTGTATTAAGTAGCAACTTGTTCCTTTGTTTATGGTTTCCCATTATTTTAAGAAGGGCACACTTCTCAGGCGTTCCCATAACTCTAACAAGTTTTTCTGCAGCTGCAACAAATTTTGCATTGTGAAACCATTTCGACTTTTCGTATCCTTTTCCAGCTAAAATTGCTAGTAGATCAGAAGAATTTCCAAGTTCTCTGAAATTAAGTTATAAATCAATTCTCAAGTAAATAACTTACTTTTCAATTCTACGAATCAAAGCGTCCGCGAGAATGTTGAGAATTTTTTCGTTGACTGAGGAATCAGAGTATCGAATGAACATAACAATAGTGTTGAATGGAACATCTTGAAGATCAGCGGATGTGATGCCTGAGATTCTTTTTCTTCGTTTAATTCCTGATGCTCAGTTTCACCTTTTTCTAAAAATAATTTTTGAACGTCGTTTACTACTTTGCTTTTCGGGTTTATTTGCAATAGGAATCTCAGGGAATCAACTATTTCGAGCACTCCAAATTTGTCATAACAGGTTGGAAGAATGTTGTTTGCCATTTTCTCGACCATTGCAAACACTTTTTTCTGGTCATCTGCTCTTACTGTGATGGACATTTGAGCCGCGTTGATAAAGTGATTAATGGACTTCACCGGATTCTGATCTAACCACTGAATTTTATAATTCGGTTAAACTTCAATATTTGAAATGTTTCTTACACGAAAGAACTCCGTAGCTGTCTCTAACGTTCTGGTATTTTTAGAGGGGACCTGAACAGTTGTAGTATTGATTGAATGAAGAAAATCTGTAAGAAAAATATAAGTTTATTAACTGAAGTTATTAGCTGTACCATCGATTTCTGTCGTACTACCTGAAGCTGCAACCGAAAAACGGCAGCTCTGATTCGCCAAGCTGTTTCGGACAAATGTTAACCCACGGCTCCACATTCTGTATCTATTAGTTGAATCGTTTATATTTTCGGCATCACTAGAGAGATTCTGAGGAAACAATAGGAAGAGACTTAATACTCGCTCAAGCAGACATTGGGTTGAAATTTCAGAAACTATTTATAAAAACAAATAAAAATATCAACAGCTGGAACGATGAACAAAAATGAAGAATCAAGAAAGGAGAATCGGTTGAAAACGTCTAATGGCCTAGAATGGGGGCGCAAGCTTTGAGATGTTGTTGAGCGACTACAGCGAGGCATTCATATACATCGGCGCAAGTTGCTTTTGCGGCATCCATGACTACCGACAGATGATCAATATGTAGCCTATTTTGAAGCTCGACCAAAATAACTTCATCGCGACCGCAAATTGTAGCAAGCTGAAATTTAGAATGTAGTAGTAGTATTATACTTGAAAAACCGCTTACTGTGACTCTAGGAAGAAGATCGGTTTCCTCTCTTGATGTCAAATCAACAATTGGTTTCGCATCAACAATTCCACATGTAGCAGCAGAGGCGATGCCTTTCATCGGGATTCCTGCATCAGCAAGAGCAAGTGAAGTAGCATTGACACATGCAGCTAAATTAGAACCATCCCCTTGTATGACTTCGCAGAAAATATCGATTTGAGATCTTGGAAATGATTCTGTCAGAATAACAGATTCAAAAGCTTTTTCGAGAAGTCTACTGATTTCTGTTGATTTTCGATCACCACGTGGACGATTTTTCCTCTCGAGACCCGAAAATGTTGTGGTACTGTACTGACAAACTATAGCGCATCTGTCTTCGAGGCGTTTCGAAGCTTTACCTTCGTACGGGCCGTACACAGCACATAGAACCTAAGAAAGTAAAAAATCATGATTTATTGATATCAATTATCTCTCACCTTAGTATTTCCATGTTCAAGATAACAACTGCCTTCAGCGTTTCTGTTCAAACCGAGACGAGTATTGATATTACGTATTTGAGCTGGACGTCTTCCGTCAATACGGAAGCCATGTTCAGAGATAATACTCATTGTCTGAAAACGCTATAACATTTCGAAGGAATACAATTTAAAAAACCTACTTGTCTTCTTCGACAGTTGGTGTTTCAGTAGTTTGTGATGCTGGAGTTTGTTCCGGCTTCGCTGATTTAATTGCCTCAGTTGGTGACTGTTCGCCTTGTTTGAAAAGTGCTTTTGGAGCTTGTTCTGCAAATACTAGCATAAACCGACGGTTCACTAGCATCTGCTTGTCAATACCTAAAAAATATTGGCTATTCCTAAAGTATTCACGTGTACACTATTATTCACTTACATTGACTGACACAGGATCCTTCGTCCTTTGTAAGTGTCGATGTGGTGTAGTCACGTGCACAAGCGTTGAAGCAACGTTCACTGAGTGTATTGTAAACTGTTAGGAACTCACGAAGCTGAAATCTAGGAATAAAAAAACGAATTTGTAAATTGAGAACCTGTTGAATATTTTGAATAGAATTCATAAAGCATGAAACAAAGAGAGCCTTGCTACGAGAGAAGTTCTGCAATTAGTTCAGTATTTAAACATCTGTTGTATATAAAAAAGTATTAGGGAAAGAATAACGTTAAATAGTTTTCAATGATTTTCGCATCATTATTCACAAAACGCAAAAAAAACATCTGCACCTAGTCGTCATAGTGTTTGCACTATTTTTAAAGGCGCATACTATTTCACGAAAGTGATATTTTGAAGCGAAACAAAAACACAATTCATTCGGGAGAGACGCAGGTTAATCAAGCTCTTTTGAAATCCAACCAACTGCCATAGCACTGAACTCTGAATCTGTGAAGTTCAGCAACAATGTCACCGACAGCTCAACCTCAAGAATTAGATGATACAGCTAATGCAGTTCTCCCTGTTCTATATTCCTCAACCGACGATGAAGTTGGAATCTGGTAGCTATTTTGAAAGAGAGGAAACAATAGGAATTTTGTTTTTTCCAGGCGTGAAGTTCTTGCATCGAAAAAGACTAACACTAATCAAGGAAGCACTGTGATTGTTCTAGGAGATAATCGATGCGGGAAATCTTCTCTTCTTGGCCGACTTGACAAATCTGATCGCACTGTGAAACCAAAATCGTTATTGGGGTATCGTGTTCTACATGTTCAGAATGATGCTCGTGATGCTAGTTATGCTTATCAATTGGGAACTGCTGGAGCGAATTTGAACCCATCAGAGCTGCTTCAAATTCCTGTTTGGTCTTTGGACAGCAATGAGAGCTGCGCTTCTCTTCTTAAATATGCTCTTCCGGCAACTCCATCGGAAGTTATATTCATTCTTTCTGCGAGCATTGAAAATCCGAGTTAGTTATTGATAATTTGGAAATAACATTTTTTAATGTTTCAGACCTTATCCATTCTTTGAAAAGATGGGCTAATGTTTGCACAGAACAAGCTCAGAAACATTTCTCGAAAGAAGACCTGAAGGCCGGGAAAAACCAGCGTTAGTTGCTCATTACTGTTCTCACGATTTATAAAAAAAATTTTCAGAAGAAAGAATGTGGCAAGAATATGTTGATCCAGTTCAATCTCAAATGAGCACCTCTGTTGTTGGGAATTTCGCCGATGAGCACAGTTTGCTTCCTCTTGACCAAGGAACACTCACTGAAAACTGTGGAGTTACTTTTATGGTCGTGATCACTAAATCTGATCTGGGTTAGTTAGTCTTTTGATATCAGTGAAACCCTCTGTCAAAGTTTTAGGCAAGGAATTCACCGATTCGCAGTTTGCCAAAATCAACATTCAGCTTCGCAAATTATGTTTAAGCCTCGGAGCCACTCTCATTTTTACGAGTACCAAGGAGTCGAAAAATATTCAGTTACTCCAGAAGTATATTGTTCATCGTTCGTTTGGAACGGCTTTCACCAGCGCCGCTCAAGTTATTGAAAGAGAATCCATTTTTGTCCCTGCTGGATGGGATGGTGAAAAGAAAATTGATATCATTCGAGTGAGTTTTATAATAAATAAAACTTTTATTCTGATCGCGTAGAGATATTATCCATCCTTATTATAAGAAGCACAGTGTCACCATTTAGGAGTCAATCCCCGATGCAGATTCTGCTCTCGAACCTACTCGTGACAAGTTGAGACCAGTCGCTAAAGAACATTTGATCGAAGCTGAAGAGGATCAAGCGTTTCTCAAACGATTAGCAGACACTCTTCAAACGGCAACCACTAGCTCTGGACCAAAGCAGCGGACAATGCAAGAAGAACCTGCCGATAAAGATAGCCCGCTTGCAAACTTCTTTTCAAACTTGCTTAAGGTACAGTGTCGGTTAAAACCTCATTTATATGGTTCTTCAGGATAAACCGAACAAACCGAATGCGCCAGCCACTTCAACACAACCAATGGACTCTGCTGCTACTCAGGCACAGCTGGATCGTCTTCTTAAATCAGCTCAGAGTTCGAAAGCTCAGCCTCCTCGTGATAGCGACGCATAAATTCAATTTTATCAATGATTACTACAAGCTTTCAGTTTATTTATGGTTTGCTGTGCGATATTCATATGCTTTTGTTGTATAAACTATTTTAATATATACCACAAAGCACCAGTTAAAACAAAAAACCTGGCTAAATCTTGTAGCACTTCGGAAGAGATATTTAATGGTTTAAAATAGTACTTCATTTCATCGGACAAAAAAGAGATAAGATCAGATAAACCGTAATAGGATAAATTATGGTGTGTATAATCACTTCAGTTTAGACGCATTAGTAAGGTAAATATCCATAAAGGATGAAACAAATTTTTCGAGATGGTAAATCGCTTTTTGGCCCATTACAAGACGGTGCTCAGAGCACGCAGCTTCGCTGACAACTTCGCGGACAATGGAATTCGGACAACTGGGAAGCAGGTGCTCGAGTAGTTTCTGAAAATTGAATTTAGATTTTAGAGATGCTGTGATTACTATTCTTACCTTGAGAATGATATTAGGTGGAATGAGTCTGGATAAAACTTCGTAAAGCCTCTCTCTTACTTTCAGCAGTACTTCAGAGGTTTGCTTTTGAAGAATAAGGCGAGCAGTTTCTTGAAGGTAAATTTCCCATTCAGGAACTGGAATTTGCGCGTTTGTTGAAATTCCATTCTCATTTTCCATTTTTATAGCCTCAGTCATCAGAATCGCTCGCCGAAGATTTCCTTCCGACTTTTCCACAATTTTCTGCAGAATGTTCAGCGGCATTTCCAGTTTTTCCTTCTGAATAACTTTCATCAAAACGCTTGTCATTTCTTCATCAGTGGGTGCTGGCACATTTATGATAATGCAACGAGATTGAAGCGGCTCGATAATACGGGAAAGCGATTCACAGCACAAAATAATTTTACAGTTGTTTGCATACTTTTCCATTGTTCGACGAAGACCATGTTGTGCATCACGAGTGAGAGAATCAGCTTCACACAGAACAACTACTTTGAACGATTTTTGCGATGAAGCTTCAATCTGGGAAGTTTGAGCCATTTCCTTGACAAGATCCTGCACAACGACTCGATCATAAATTCCAACATCTGATGGTGTCATCTCAACGTGATAATTACTGGAAACTGTTTGAATTTCCAGTTTTCTATTGGAAGGAGTAGTGAACGGCTTCATAATGAGTTGTGTTTTGTCGACTCCGACTCCATAGAGTTCTCTATAAGAAATTTTCAGTAGCTTATGTAATTAGGGCACGTTAAGTCGGTTTCGGGAAAACCTATATTTTTACCTGAGAAGACACTTAATACGTGTCTTTTTGCCAGCTCCACTTGGGCCACAGAACAGTAGATGTGGCATACAATCGCCAGAAAGAAACTTGAGATGATTGGCTTGCTCAAGATGAAAGTCCACGCCATCCTTTCCTATAAGTTCCTTCGGGCGATATTTGTCGACCCACAGTGCCATTTCAATTTCTGGAAAGGAACCAGGTTTTTAAGGTCAAAAACTTTGCAGTATTCTAAGCAGTCATAATAAATGTGGATACATAGATAAGAATAGCAACTACTGAATAGAAACAGTGATATGAAAAACAGAAACAACTTCTTAAACTGTTTTAAAATGTTTTTTTGGGAACTCAAAGGTGGAACAATGAAATATTTTACAAAATGAAGTCAAGTTATTATTGACACGAACTTGCAAAAGTAGGAATGAGAGTTAGAGAATGTGATAGAATTAAAAATTATTTGATGTTCATCTTTCGCTTGAGAGCAATGATATCGTCTCGGCGTTTTTTGTTTTCTAGCTGGCGGCTTTCTAGTTTAGACATAGTAGTCGGTCTTCCAGGGATTAGGCCTTCTTCCATGGCCAAAGTATATTCGCGATCAGTCAGCTGAGTCGTGTCGACAAACACTTTCTTGGAAGTGTGTGGAGTGTATCCACCACGCTTAGGAACTGAAAGAGAAACGTATATGAAGAGTGAAGATAGATATGCATTCAGATTACCTCTATTTGGAGTGGAACCTTTTGGAGTTGAGATATAATCGGTGAAGGTGTCATCTTCTGGGACCGTTGATGATATTATATTTTTCGACGTTCCACGTCTTGGAGTGATTGCGTTACGGCTTGGCCCTGGAATTCTGGTCAATTGTTTGACATCAACACGAGCTCTAGCTCTTGATGCTGGTTTCTTGGTCACATTGGCCGTAGAAGATGATGAACATTCCCCTGTCTCTTTTCTGGAGTTTGCAACAGAGGCAAAATCGCTAACTTCATCTTCTCCGAATTTGAATGTCATTTGAGCTGGATTCTGAACCATCCAATTTCTACCAGCAGATCTTAAAAATCGTTTTAAATTAGTTAATTGTGTGAATATGGTTACCTGTTCGCAGATCTATCGAGTGGCTCCCGTTTTTTGACACTCTTCGGTGTGGCAAGTCTCTTGAAGGCATCAGGAACATTTGTCGTCAAATCTTCATGTCTTTTCTGCATTCTTTCACGTCGTTCTCCTAAAGTTTCTTCTTTTTCCATTTCTTTCGCATGTAGCAATGCAAATCTGTCTCGTCCGGTAGATGCCTCACGTTGACGGATAGGGGTAGCTTCTCTATTTTCGATGGGTTCTTCCAATTGCTCGGACGATTGATCTGAAGTCGTTGCAGCACGGAGAGATTTTCTTGATGAGGCACGATGTGTTCTTGGACGAGACTTCACTTCGAAGTTTTGCAAGTCAATGCCCAGATCAGCACACATTTTATGTTTTGCATCCTCATCGAGAACTAGACCAACAGCATTAGTTGGAGTTCTCTCGTCTACAAATCATATTTCTTATATTATTTTTCAAAATCTGAAACTCACGAATTGATCGGTTTTGTGCCTCATCGCCAGCTTCCTCGACTGTAAAAGTGCGGTTGAATGGTGTCTCAGTATCCTCTGTTTCCATGGGTTCGTCGATGTTTGCAACTTCATCTTGCTGATGATGATCTTCTTCTGGTTCTTCGTTAATTACTGCGTTTTGTTGTTCGTCGGTTTGATTATTCAAATACTGAAAATGATGCAATGATAATTGTTCGAAATAATGTTTTTAATTAATTGTTAACTACCTCTACGAGTCGAGATTGTAAATCCGACTTTTTTCCTACAACGGAGAGACGTTTGCTCTTCAATTCTTTTCTCAGTTTGTCACATGTCATTTTGCGTACATCTTTTTCAGCGAGAACGCGGCTTTTGGCTGGCATTGAGCTGAAAAAAATAGTTTCTTTTCGAGAAATTGGGAAAATTCAGTGAAAAACAAGCATTTTTTGTTGCGCGCATTCAAAATGTTTTTGTTCGCGGGGTGCGCGGTTGAGCGCAACTGCAGTCCATCTCCCGTGTAGTCCACGAGGACAAACAAATCGATATTCGAAAAACTTTATTCTGCTGCGAACTATTCGACTGTCTACAAGCGAATTCTCTGATCATGGGACTTGTAGATTACGCTGGAAGCGATTCAGAAAGTGATCAGGAAGAAGAAACGCAACAAAAAGTATGCCCCAATTGTTCTGTCTCCGAAAAAATAGTTTTTCAGACATCTGCAGCACCCAAAAAATCTGGTCTTCTTGACGAAGATTCATTTTTTGATAACTCAGGTAACAAACCACTAGGAAGTAAGTGTATTGAGCCTTTTGTTCCAGTTAATTCGAGTGCAGCAGATGTCTATAACGCAAAAAACGAAGATGTTTTGGAGGAAATCGTACAACCAAAAGACTGGGAAAAAAAGCTAGCAGAAAAAGCAAGACGAAAACTTGAAAAAAAAGCTTCGAAAAAAGCTCAAAAGGAAGAAAAGAAAAAGGAGAAAAAATTGGCAAAGAAGGCAGGAAAAAGCAATAAAATTCCAAAAATTAGTAGTGGAGTACAGAAAGAGAAAGGTAATTTGCGTCGGTTTCTTCAGCTCTTCATTCTTTACTTGTTTTTACAGGGAAAATTGTCATTTCTGCGTTCGGTGCTCTTGCGGGTATTGCCGGAAATAACTCAAGCGATGACAGCGACACCGATGAAAAGGAAGTTTCTCCAGTTAAACAAAAAGCTGGTCTTGGATTTTTATCTAATTTGCCAGCTCCCAAAGGAAGGGATAATCGGTCGGATGGGGCGAACGTGTTCGATAAATCGTTGATCCCTCATTCGGTGACCAAAAAAGTGAGTTTTAGTAAGCCATGATAATCAGTTCTAATATAATATATAATTGTATTGTTTTTCTTTCAGACTCCCGTTTCACAACCGATATTCACACCTGCACCTGCTCCGAAAATAGTGGAAGAAAGCGATGAGGAGGACGATGATTCAACTGACTTTTTCGGGTTTTCGTCTGCTCCCATACGGAAAGAAGAGATTTCTTCAGAAGTACCATTCATGGCTACAAATAGCAGTATGGATGTTGTTGGGCCTTCAAGACCAACCGAGGAAGACGAAATTGATCCAAGTGAAATGTATCAAATGCCAGAAGAAGATGGACCCCAAGAAGGACCCACTGCTTCAAACGCGTGGCTTCATCGAAAAATTACGGACGAACAGGCTCATAAGCTTTTGATGAGGTTCTCGCATGACATTGGATCAGAAGAGAGACGATCAATCAATGAAATGGCAAATTCTATTGTTGACGTAAATGTTGATGATGCACTCGGACCTGATGTGAAAACAAATATAATCAAAAATCTGGGACATCGTGCATTCGTTGAAGCCACGTCTGCACCAATTCCACAAGTGCAGACACAAGGACAAACTTCAAGAAGAAAGCATCAAATTACATATTTGGCCAGCTTGGTAACTATCTTTTATCTTTCAATTGTTTCTTGATAATTCTGTTTTCAGGCCGTCGCTCGTGAGGAGCAGCTCAAAGATCAATGGGCAGAGCAGAAACAGTCGAAAAGAATGGCGAGACAGAAGTATGGATTCTAATTCCAATAAAACTATCTGTCGTCTTTTCATCACTCAGATTTCGATTTGTATTTGTGTTGTTTTTATTTGATAAACACCTATAAACATGAAATGAATTCGTTTAAAGTAAGCGCATTATGATGAGAAAATTGCGCGATCGTTCATTAAACGGACATTAAGGCGGATAGTATATAAGGCCGGTTGGATGGGATGAAATGACAGGAAGCAGCTGCAATGTCGAATAATCTCATCTGCGCAGCCGTCTCAGTATCCTCGATTCTTGTAGTTGGATACATAACTGCTGGTCTGCTCATTTTTGCCGATTTTCGTACTTTTTATTCAACTGCTCTTGATGATGTGGCTGAATTCAATGTAAGTGAATACACGAGATTCCTGCTATTATTGTGTTGTAATACTATACTAAAGTCAGCACCCAGGTTTTTAAACCTTTAATTTTCCCAGAGATTTGCAACCGAAGCCTGGGATGATATGATAGAAATCAATCGTTCAGTTGTCAGACAGAAGAGAAGTGGTGAATCAAAATGTGGATGTATGAATAAAGTGAATAATTGCCCTCCTGGTCCGATCGGACCACCTGGAGAACCAGGAGCACCCGGAGATGATGGTTGGAATGGAGACGCAGGACAACCTGGACCAGATTTCCCACTATTCGATCAATCACTCATTTATCAAAGACCTCCATGCATTCGATGCCCTGCTGGAGAACCTGGTCCACCAGGACCTGATGGAGAGCAAGGAGAACAAGGGCCACCGGGACCACCAGGAAATGATAATTATGAAGTTGGAAAAGATGGAGCGCCAGGAGTTGTTGGAGAACCAGGAGATGCTGGAGAGCCGGGAGAAAATGGAGAACAAGGAGTGGATGGTACACCAGGAGCCAATGGAACAAGAGAAATTGGAATGCCAGGAGCACCAGGAGCACCTGGATTGGCTGGAATTGAAGGTTTGCCAGGAAAAGACGGTGAACCAGGTATTCCGGGACCAGAAGGTGAAGAAGGGCCAACTGGGGCTCCAGGAGCTGATGGTGAAAGAGGAGTTGAAGGAGAACCAGGTAAACATTGTTATTCAAGATGGAATTACTAAAATTTCTCTTTTTCAGGACCAGAAGGACCACCAGGATCTCCTGGACCAGACGCAGCGTACTGTAGTTGCCCCCTTCGTTCGGCCCGTCTTCTTTTCTAAATTATTTGTTATTTTTATTTATATAATGAAATTATCAATGTCCAAATTATACAATCAAATGACAAAAGTAAAAAAGTCAGAAACTAATTATGATCGTAATTAGAAGAACAGTTTTCAATTTCGTTTTTCTTTTTCCGACAAGTATATACATTAAATCTTTATTTAAATGAAACATCATAAACAAAATGCGGACAACTTTCTGATCCGAAAAAGACAAAACCCGTCAATTTAATCATACATAAACCCAAATTATGAACAATTAAAGCAAAAAAGGAATTATAATCTGGAAGAGGCGACTTCATCATTTGTTCCTATTCTCTCCAAACTATCAGTTGATGTACGAATTGGTTTGGACTGGGAGTCATCAAGACCTGTAGAGAAAAAGAATGATATTGAGTTGAAACAGAGAAAGAATCTTACCCATTTCCATCCTGAATTTCCTTCGATCACTGATTAAAGTGAGAGAAGAAACGAAATAAAGACCAGCCGAGATAAGAAGAAGAGCAACACAACAGTATGTTGCAGTGACCAGAGAATGATATTGGTCTTTTGGAAGAGTCGAACCATGCCGAATTAAATCAGAAATCAAACCGATCAGGTATGGTCCAGAAGCATCTCCAAATAGATGGGAAACTAGTACAAAGTATGAAAATGCGGTACTTCGACGGTTTGGATGAATTACAGTCTGAAAAAGGATACTCAGATAATCAGAAGGAGGAAGTCTCCTGAATCCAAACTCACAGTTAACATATCAATATTGAGTCCCCAATTGAAGCAAAGGAATGTGAGTCCAAAGAAGATCATAATGTACAGAAGAACCAAACTGTTGTCTCCAAAGATCATTCCTATCAACAACAATGGAGCAGCCAACAGAGCTCCTGCTCCAGAAACCAATGGTGGAGCTCTTTCCGTTTGAAATCTTTTGAATGGTCCATATCCAGTAACTAGCCATTTTGAAAGCATCGATCCAAAAATTACTCCGATGAGACCACCAGCTGTTGTGATGGCTCCGAAGTAGAGAGCAACTCTGTCCTTATCAGCAGGATCAAGCTCTTTTGTATCATTTAACCCTTGATGCCACGCAGTCAAATGTTGGATTACTGTAGGTTCCCACCAAGAAAGAGTTCCCGAGACAAAGACAAGTGCAGTGTAACCCCATGTGCACGCAATAAGAGTCGGAGTCTTCATAAGAATGACAAGATCTTCGAAATATGTTGTATTTGTAGTCAGTACAGTATTCTTGGCCTCTCCACCTGCTCGATCAGCAGCTCCTCTTTCTGGTTCATAAGTGAATAGAACCAAAGCAATCATAACAATGAATCCAGCAATTGCAGAAACACGAATTCCCCACTGCCAATGTCCAGTTAATGTGGCAACATTTGATCCAACAATGAACCCGAGACCACTTCCAACTGGGATGGCAAAGTAGAATATCATAAATACAGTACTCCTTTTTTGTCCATTGAACATATCAGATATCAGAGAAGGAGCCACGTTGGAGTATGATGCTTCTCCTATTCCAACGAAACTTCTCAGAACCAGGAATAGCCAGAAATGCTAGAAATAAATATATGAGTCATCAATCAAACTCTGAATTAAACTCACGTTAGCAGGAACGAAACTGGATCCGAGAACTGCTCCAAGCCATATTCCAACTCCAACGATCATGATCCATTTTCTATTGAAACGGTCTCCAAGATATCCACAAATTGGAGAGAATACCATGAAGGAAATGAGGAAAACAGTTTGAATTAGACCTCCCAAACTGTCAGAAATATTATAATAGGTTTGAACTTGAGTGAGCACACCAGCAACTGTATATCGGTCTACATAATTGAGAAGATTCACAACGAAGAGTACGGTAACACTGATGTAGTCTTGTTGAGAGTTCACCATTCTGAAATCGATTATGGATAAGGATAATCAACAAGACAATATAGAAAATTGGGAAATGGAACAAAAGAATAGAGCAATTCATAAATATTTATTTGAAACCGAGTGAGTCGATCGGATTCCCCGTCGTTCTCTAGGTGGGGGCGAGGCCCATGATCAAGCAACATCACGTCATGCGTGACGATGGATTTTGGGGTAATATGAGGAAATGATAGTGAAGCTGAGAGAGGTAAAGAAGGGAACAGTATTTGTTCACCTTCGGAGAAATAAAGAGAAATGGAGGCCGTCGATTCGAATTGAGACAGGTAAACAAAGTATTACTCAGAGTGAGAGAAGGAGTGACTGCCCAGTTATCTTATAACTCGTTGCTTACTGATTCGTGACTCAAAATACGGTAATACCAAGAGGAGATTAGTAAAAGTAAGAAGGAAATCGAGTCGGTTTGTTGCGCTCTCCCCATAGGTGCTAGATTTAGGTTAGCCTGGAGGGGAGCTGTCTTCCTTCTTCTCCTATCCCACCTATTTTATACGGCTTCTGAATGAAATATAATATACAAACACAAAAGTTCTGGTTCAACGAGTTTTATTTGAACTTGGACATTTCATTAACCCCTTTTGCATTGGCCTATATCTTAATTGAGGGATGCAATGGAATAGAGAACTGACATTTTTAACTTTCGCACCTAACAAGGACGGATAGTGACCTCGAAATAGGCATTTTCTCAATATGAAACTGATAGAAATGAGATAGTCATATCTGATATCTGTTTCAATATATCATATTGTTTCAAGGAGAAATGATTGTTAGTTGTGAGAGATATTTCTAATGAGAACAACTTCTCCTTTTTAGCAGAAATAGCTTAAAGCTAAAAAACAAATCGACGAAATATTCGTCACTTCTACGAGGAAATGACCTTAACACACTGTAGTATCAATAGACATAAGGCGTTATCTTTAAGGTGAGATCATAAAATCGAAATAGGAAATAACGTGCTCTGGTGGGAAAGTCTCTAAGAAACAAAGTTGCGAAACGGTAGAGTTTGAGAAGGTAAAGGCTCACAGAAGAGGAAAAAGTAGAAGAAGAAGAAGAAGGAAAAAAGGTGAAATAAAAAGAAGAAGTCGACAAACATTTGAGGTAAAAGTGATAGGCGATCACGATAACTTTCGGGAGGCAGAGTTATGTACTTTTTGAAAGTTTAGGTTTTCTTTTATTCTCGAAAAAAAGAGAACGGACTGGATCATCCGACAAAGTTTCTCTCGTTTATTCTCAATGTGCGCGCACCTTTATTTGTCCGAACAGCTGCCTAAATATACGCCTTTAAACTTCTCTCAATGATATTCATGACCGTATCCCATTGGATTAAAAAACAGATTGGGCACATTTCAGAGCACAAGACATACCGTCTATTTCTGTTTTTCTTTACTTCAACATCTCGATTACTAAAAAGGGACATGTAGACATCAGTTCACCCTTTTTTATGAGCTATTCGGTTCCTTTGATGCTTGTCCGCCATGTGCTGAAAATGTAGAAGGAGCGGGCGTGCCAAACGATCGGACGCCGCTCGTTTCCGTCCGTTGATGACGATTTGGGAATTCCCAGATCACACAAAACACACAATTTGTTGTACTACGTAAAAAACAGAGAAAACTGGAGAAATATCCTGGAAAATGAACAAAAGTTTCAGTTGGGAACAAAGTACGAATGCTTGTTGAAATGGAGAAATAGTACCTAATTACAACTAAATTCAGATATAGCTTCAGGAAATGAAACTTTTTATTCTTCACTTCATGACCGTTCAATCTTTATAAAAATGGATCAGTACTGAGAGCCCAAACGAATCGGACTAGGTTTTTCAGTTCTGAAGTTTTTGAGCTGTTCAGTTGGTTAAGTTTTCTCTGTGGAATCATAAATTCAAAGTTTTCAGAGGATTGCACTTTTAAATAAACTTTTTTGATGTTTCCTACTCTCGGTTCCGTCTGAATTCTTTGCCACCTGTCTATACGATTTCTTCTGTATTTTATTTGAGAATACAAACCCTCACATCTAATAAATTTCCACACCACCAAAAAACAATATTTTAATAAACAGCATTGTTTGCTTCCATAAAATGTTCATTTTCATTTTCTTGATCTTCTTTGAACACAAAGATGTTTCTCGAATCAAAGAGCGAACGAACTGAATGTTTATTCATTGGATTAATGTTCCGATCAGTTCAGATGTTTCGTTGATGAAATTATTCCATTTCGTCTTTGTATTTGTGCAGCTTGAAATCTGAATTCTAAATGAGATGCCCTTTGAACCGCCCGTCTCAGAGTCATTCCTCAAACAATCTATGGCCGATTCGAGTCGGAAGTTTTCACACCTTTTTGATGGTTGTTTGCTTTTTATTATCGACAAACAACAATTGAAAAAAGATAAGAGAGATAGGATAGTTATCCAAACATTTTGCAAAAATAAAGAAGAGAAACAGAAATCTTTATTAAGAATTTGGTTTGTGTAGATTCAGAGAGAACTTTTGATTTATCAGGTTGAAAAAGAAGAAAAAAAGAAGCAATTATGATTCTAAGGCTTTCGAATGCAGAGTTTGAGACCATCGGTTCCTAGGTTCAGGGTTCTATGTACACCGGTAGCGGAGGGTAATAAAAAGGCGATCGAGAATATCAGAATTATCCACGAGACTTTCTCATCGGAGCGCGTCTTCCCATCAGCTTAAACATGGCACAGTATTGACGAAGCTCTCTGGAACTAACAGAAAAGAATGAAGATCTGACATCCGGGTATGTTACTCACTCTACACCAGCATTCACTGAACATTCACACAACTCTCCGGCTTCTCTTTTCCAGTGCATTTGCTTTGTGCATGCACGGAATGATTGTCTTGCTTTTGTCTCAGCAACCAAAGGTTGACATCTGAACTTGTTGATGATAGACATGACAGAAAAGGGGGAAACCGATTGGAAAACCGGTTTGAATGCCCAAAATCGGTGATTTGTGATTGGCGGTTGTGGCCTCGAGAAAAGAAAAACCGATTTGTTTATTGGTCACTTTTGATTATTCTCGGAAAAAAAGAAACGGTTTTTCTGAGAAAGTCAAGTGGTTCGAGTATCTCATTATGTCCTATGACGTTTTCTTGTTTCACTTACCCTTTTCTATCAAAACAGAATCCATTTTTGTTCTTCTCCAAGAAACAATCTTTGACACAAAGGGCAAAATCACCAGTTGCATCGAGAATGTGTTTGATTGGTTTGATCATTGTCTGGAAGGTATTTGTCTGCGTCGCAATACTCTTCTCGGTCACTTTGAAGATTCCGCGGATATCAGTTTTCTGGATTTGTGGTCCATGTTGATCACTTACACATCTACAAAAAAGAGAATTGCATCATGAAAAAGTTGTGTGTCTTACGCTTCGACACGATTCTCAAAGCAGGTCAGGAAGTCCTCTAAGATATTGTCTTTCTCGTCGAAACATTTCTTCAAGTCATTTGGACGAGAGGTGATCTATAACATTCATTTCTGATTCTGACAAATACAAAGATCATTTGAACTTACCGAAGAGAACTTTTGAAAGCATGGAACTGTACAGTCCTTCGCTTGAATCTTCATTTCTTCCACACAAACTCTTTGCTCTGTGCATGAACATTGTCGAACTGTTTGTCCCGTGAGCTTCGCTCTATTCAGAATATCAGCTCCTTGGCTTGAAATCTGAAATTTTAAAAATAAGTTTAAAAGTATTCTAGTCATCATAAAAGTAGGTTTGTAGCCTACATTTGTCCACGAAAACATCAGCACAAATATGGTCACATCAGACACAGAAAGTCACAAACTACATATCCGTCTTGTAATCAAAGTATATCACTAGAGACCTCATGATCTAAAAGAAAACAGACTGGTTTGTTTCAATGTAACAAATGATCACGGTCAGAAGTTTTTTTGGAATCAAAAATACAACTGGTACACAGAGATAGAAAATCTTCTGAATCTTCTGAATTTCAGATGGGAAAATAGTAGAAAGAAGTAAACTCACAGAGTCGATTGGATCAGATGCGGTTGATGCGTGAATGCCTGCCAACAGGGTAAAAAATAAAATATTTCTTGTAATGCACATGTTCGACTCGAGAGTTGATCGTCTTCTGAATCGTCTGGCCAACGTCTCGTAGCTTCGTTTTTCTTGTCGTTGTCGCCGTCAACACAGTCTCCGCCCCTTTCAATGGTTCAGCTGTGTCTCTTGTCTGCGTCTTTCGTCGTCTCGAAGACTGTAAAAAAAAACAAAAGAGTTTGCGAAACGGATTGGCCCGAAAGTCACGAAAACAGTGGTTTACACGTGATTAGGCTATGACAAGTGCACTCGGAGACCGCCATATTTGGAACGGAATGTTAATAAGCTCAATTGCAAAGTGACGACACAGAAATGGTTCAGAAACTCTGGTTAGAGATGAGTGGAATGAGAAAATGACCACTTAGTTCTATTGGGAAGAATGGGATTTCGACAGAAACTTGACTACTATTTATACGAATGGATTGCAGTAATGTTATTTTGAGAAGAAGAAGGGTCAAAGAAAATGAGTCATTACCTGACCATCATGCTGTAATACCGATGTCTCATGAAGTTTGTAGCCCATGAAAAATATTCAAGAATAGTTCAGAAAATCAGACTGAACTTTGTTTGTGTAAAGGGGTTTGAAAAACAGTTTGTGTTGGGGTAGAGCTATTAATTGCATAGCAGAATCGAGTCGACTTCCGACTTTATCTTCGTTTCTAGAGCATAATGTATCAAATGAGTTGGAGAATTCCATGTATTGCAGTGGTGTTCACTAAACTTTTCTTTTCAGAATTCGAAATTTTCACCTTTTTGAGCGTAGAACAAAGGAAAAGTTCACTGGAAAAACGAGATTTTTTGATTGTCTCAATACTGATGACAAGCTGATATTGTTCCTGTTTGAACTTGAACGAATTTTATTAGAAATATTACTTTAAAACATAGATTATTTCTCAATCAGTTGTTCCTGATTTACACAACTTCTGATTGAGGGAACCCGTATGAGCATATGATAAAACTTGTATCTCTGGAAAAGAAGTAAGAAAAGTACAGTTGTGTTCCTTGTTCTAATTCCAAATCGTCTCACTTACTCTTCATAATCGTTTCTCAACTTTTATTCTTCTAATCCCACTTTTAAGAGTTCCTCAACTTCTTTTCTCTCAATTCGAACAGAAGGATTATTTATAAACTACAGTTCACGGTGTCTTCTGTCTTCTTTCTTTTCGTATATTTTCACCGAAACCATTTTTCAACCCAAACTTGGTGTTCTGTTCATCTTTCGCCTTGAACACAACGAACCAGTAGCCATTCAATTCGATTCGAAACCTATTTTCAAGTACTTTTCTCTATAGTTTTCCATCTCTTTCCTCTTCACATTTTTTTGGCCTGATATGACGTCGTCGTCCGGTACGACCTCGAGAGAAGAAGAAGAAGAAAAAAGAGGAATTCTCGAAACGACTAGAAACAACTCAGTGGACCTAAGGGACACACACACAAAGGGCTGTAATACTATGTATCACTCTTATGATGTCGGGTGGCCGTTACCAATGGTCAGTTCAAAAAAGGACAAAGGGGCAGAAAAAGATGTGTCTGTATCTATTACACAATGACTTTTCCCTATGTGACCATGAAGATAAAAATGACGTTGATCGTTGAAATGACACGAAGAGAAAGAGAGGAATGACCGGAAAAAGAATAAACTTGATCGGTGACCGATTAGCTATGGATATGACACTTCGAGGAACACGAGTGTGACTTTTTCACTTTCACAAAGGAAGTCATGGTTTCTGTGGCATAGAACACAGAAAATGTTTTCGAAGAAGACGCTTTGAGAAGATACTGATGTGAATCGGTTTGAGGAAATAATTAGTCATTTTTCAAGAAATGGTAATCGAGAAGATGTCATTTGACTTGTTCTCACCGTTTTCTCATTTTTAACTGTTCTACGAATAAGGCAGAAGAGAGAAACTTTTTAAAAATTGATTTGTGAGTGGTGGAGTAGCACTTTGATACAGTGGAGCATTTCAGCTCTAATCGAAACCTCGTTTGCTGAAAGAAAGAAGTCGTGGGGATTCAGGTACAAATTTTTAGATTGGTTCAGCTCAACAAGTCCACTTTCCAGCTGAATGAGGGTATTAGCTCCCCTCGATCTCTGTTCTTACTTCAATTTAATTTTCATATTGGACGTTCACTTCACGAAGTGACAACTTAAACAAAAAATTTAACATCCTGTCTTGATTTCAGTTCCGAATCAGAAACTCCACCGTTCAAACTCGCTATCACTTTTGTTTCTCAGTTTTTACTTTCCGTCGGATCTTTGAAAAAGATGCGCGTGCCTCATAAAAACCCGTCATGAGCAGATTATGCAAACTTGTTCCCGGTTTTTTGATTTTTTACCTTCCAGTCTCTTCAGTCTGAAAACAGAAAATTCGAGAGTTTTGGTTTCAAAATATTCTGAATTTTGAATATATTTTGAAGGTCTTTTCAAAATGAGTTCAGTTTCTCCAAAACAATCAGAAGAAGGCGATGAGGGGAAAAAAACGAATACGATGGAGAACATAAAGGTGATTTTGAATAGGTCAGATTTCTTTGTTCCAATAGTTTCAATTTCAGCACATTCCATTCTTCTTTATATTTTTATGCACTTTATGCATGTCTACAATCTATGCAAATACAACTGTTTATCAATCAACTATCAATTTTCTTCACGAATTCCGTAACTCGTCTGAATCCGATTGTAAGTCTTCAGTTATCTCAGGCATGTTCTTTTTGCTATGTCCATTACGAAATCTGTCTTGTTTTGTGGTTTCTGATCCGATCACTTAAAAAGAATATCATTGGAAAGAAAAAGGGTGCGACGATAAAAGATGAGGATGGAGAAGAAGAAAGAGAATGAGATGTTCGTATCGTTTCCGTATTGTTTGTAGGGAAGACTACATTAGCTAGAGGATTTGCAGAATCACGTACACTACAATCATTTAGAAAAGTTGAGAAATGGTCACTTGTTGTCTACTTTCTTGATGTTTTGATTAGATGTTTAGACAAACCAACCTGATTGGATTTCCAGTAAAATCAAGAACCAAAAAGCACACATTCATGATTTGGCCGTTTCCGGTAGAACTTGATTTAGTTTAAGCATGTGTACTGACATCACTGTTGGTCATATTTCTTGAGTGTGAACTTTGGATATTTCAACTGAAAACTCCCGAAACAAGCACCTTTTATTGCCAACATTGCAAATGAAATCTCAGCTATCAAACTCAAAATTTCAGTTTACGAAGAAGTGGACAATCAATATGACCCAGAAAAACAAACATCTCGAGATGTCATTGTCAAATACGTTTACTACCTATCAAATCCACAAAAGGAATCCCTGATTACTGTAACTTCAGTTGGTACTGTACTTGCAGCTACTCCCATCACTTATGCTTATAATAATATGGGATTCAGGTATCTCTTTTTTTTAAATCTTTATTAATTTCAAAGTTTTTTTCAGAAGAAGTTTTGTAATGTGTGCCTTCATCAGTATAATTCCTGCCCTCTTTTTCCCAATTTGTGTGAATGCGAAGACGTATCTTCTTGCTATTATCCTCCGTATACTTCAAGGTATTCAATTACATTGACTTCTGATTTTACCTTTTTGTATTCAGGATGTTCTCTTGCTGCTTTCATTCCATATATCTGCAAGCTATCAGTCTTTATTCCATTCGATCATTTCTCAGTTCCAGTCATAGTTTTTGCATATTCACATATTTCCGAAATCTTCGTTCATCCAATTGTCTCTCACATGGCATCCTCCTCTCTTGGTTGGCATTCCGCTCATTATGGAGCAGTTATCACAATCGTCATCATTTTCTTTGTTTTTGTTTTGATTCATTTTGATGAAGACTTCAAAGAGAGAGCTGGAACAATTGGATTCTGTAATGTAAGTTGGAATCAACAATGCATTTTTAATTCGTAATTTTAAATAATCAGGCAATGTTTGAATATGAACGTACACGTTCCCGTACTTTCGACCTTCGTATTCCATATCTATCAATATATCAAGACTTCCGAATCTGGGTCATCTTCTTCACTTCATTTGCATACGGTTGTGCTCTCCAACTTTTCTATCAATTTGGACCGACATTCTTCCACAAAGTCGTGGGGCATTCAGAAATTTCATCCGCTTATTTCACGATAATTGCCCCAATTCTAAATCTGATTACTTCGTGTTCATCGGTTTATCTCTATGAGAAACTTGCGTAAGTTGAATTTTAGATAAGAAAAGAGAACATTGAGATGATTTCAGCAACAGTGAGCAGAACAAAATGCGTTTTTTCAACACGATTTCATTCGGAACATGCGGAATTTTTCTGTTTGCTCTTGGCTTCTTTGACCCAGAGCATCACAAATATATTGTGACGGTGTGTGCTATTTAATTGGTTCAACTGAATGTAAATTTTCCAGGTAATGTACATTCTGGCTTCTTCTCTACTCGGATGTTCGTATGCTGGCCATCTGAAAATGAACCAACTTCGATCTGGACATCTACATCTTTTCCTTCTTGTTAATATATTTATTGTCAATTCAGCTGCGATGTTCTTCTCTTCGCTTCTCAATGTTCTTATTGCCAAGAACACAGATTACTGTAAGCATTTTCTTTCTCTACATGTAATTGGAATGTTACGAGATTAGGAACATTGTGGGTGTATGTTTGCCTTTTGTTTGTATTTGGATAGTTCTCATATTTGAAACATCCTATGTTTCTATCTGAACGAAATCCTTGCTACACAAAAAGGTATTTCCAGAAACCAAAAGCTCATTTCTCCGTGAAAAGCAAATAAAATACCTTCAATATTTCAGCATCTTGGTCAACTCTCTTCATCGTTCATGCAATATTTCTCATCATCGCCAATATCATTTTCTTCTTTTTCTGCTCTTCAGAAAGAGCAAATTGGGCAAAAGAAGGGTACGAAGACTCTTCAATTCAGCCGTATCGCGATGAGCCACTTCCTCAATTCCCATTGTAATTGTATAAATTGTTTCGATTGTATATCCCATTTTTGACTCTTTTGACAAGAACAACTGCTCGAGAAAATAATTTACTAAACCAAACAGTCGAAAAATAAATTAAGCGCAAAGTCCGGAAGATTGCTCGCAGCTGGTTCCAGATGGGCAGGAGGAGCAGGTGGATCCCTCGTTGTAAATGCTTTTGAAGATGTAGTTTCCTCTGAAAGTTTTTGAACTTTCTGGGGTAAAAATGCATTTAAACTAACTGAATCTTGTAGTGACAGACAACAACAACTCTAGTCAATCCTCCCTTTGATCCATCTGGTCCGCAGTTCTTAACTCCACATCCAATCTTATCAGTCAGAGCCCAAGCCATTTGAGTAGCATGTCCAACGCCAGTGTTAGCAAGAGACATTGTGAATTTGTTGGTTGACCATCCGTAGTCTTGGAATTCAGACTCCCAAGCAGCAGAAGCCATTCCTCCGAATCGGTCGAGGTTACCGATATCTCTAGACCAGTAGTAGTAGAGGTTCTCTCCGATATCAGAAATGGTGGAGTGTCCGGATGGACATGAGTTGGCATAGTTTTGAGCAGAAGATTCGAGAGATCCGTCCCATTTCTAAATAGAAACATAATGAGAAGAAAATAGATTCAGAAGTCAACAAACCATCTTCAGCATGTTGGATCCACTTGGCTTACGAGTTCCTCTTGCCACGTATTGTCCCTTGGCAATCTTGGAACGAAGGTTGTTGTGTCCATTCAAGATTCCATCTCTACCTCCACCACCGAATTGAGCATAAGCTCCAACGCACACAAGGGCCAAAATCAGAAGAGTTTGCATGGTTTCTCAAGTTATGAAATATTAAATATTGGAGAAAAGGAAACTAAAGGGATGTGGATGATGCTCTAAGGACCCCTGACATACCTTTTATACTGACTGAAACTATTAAACTTGTGATTTTCTCAAAAGAAACTGCTCGCTGAATTCACTTCGTTTATGAGTGTTTTATGGTTTGAAAAAATACATTTTCTCTTTTTTTTGAAGTTTGCACGAAGTTTCAGTTTGCAGAAACGACAATATAGAGAAGATACAAGATGAGCCATTTTTTATTGCAATAAGCTCGATTAACTCAACTGAATGACTTTCAAAAGAGGAAAGAAATAATCATAATCTTTATTTATTTTTCACTTATTGAAAGTTTTAATTACATTATATGGCTAGGCCTATTCTGAAAGAAACGACGAAGAAAGATGAAATTATGCACATAATCCAGTTGTCTGGTCGCAAGCAGTTCCAGTTGGACATTGGGAACATGTGAATCCACTGACATAGATCACTTGATCCAAATAATTTCCTCTGAAAAAGAACTTTCCATATCTTGAATCACCAAAAACTTCTCAAACTTACAATGGTTTGTAATGACAGACAACTGAAACTCGGTTCATTCCACTGGCATCTTTTCCACAATTCTTAACTCCGCAACCAACGAGATTTGTTTTTGCCCAAGCCATTTGAGTTGCATTTCCAATACCAGTGTTGAAGAGTGGCATATCAAAGTAGTTCGATGCCCATCCGAATTTCTGGAATTCCTGTTCCCAGGCGACTGAAGCAGCTCCTCCGTAAACATCAAGACCTCCGATATTCGCAGAAGTTGTTCGCATATATAGATTCTCTCCGATTCCAGCAGAATTAGAATGAGTTGTTGGGCAGGTATTCGCATAAGTTTGAGCAGAAGTTGCCAGAGTAGAGTCCCATGACTATAATTATATTATTCAAAATATAGAAGATTATTTCAAAAAACCATACCATTTTTCTCATGTTACTACAAGTTGGTTTGACTGTTCCATTCACAGAATATGTTCCAGTAGCCACTTTTGATCGCATTGAATTATGAATATCAACAATAAATTGTTGAGTATTGCTACTGAATTGACAGTTGATACCTAAACATATTTTCAGATCAGAAGTCATTCCCATTGAACTTGAATCTTACCGACGAAGACAAATGAAGCTAGAATGAATTGAGAATACATCTTGTGTTGAAATCTGAAATCCAAATCGGTTCGATGGTATTTATACAGAGTACTAGTTTGTATAAACAACTGCGAAATGAACTACGACCAGCTAATTCGTAGAACGAGAGCATAGTCAGAGGGACGGAACAACAGGTGTGTCAAACTTCAGTTGAGCTCTGTTCGATTAAATTTCGACAAAAAACGAAATATCGGCACGTATGTCTATATCAGGGAGAGACTAAACTTCAATTTACGATAGACTACTCTATTGGTTTAAAGAAACACAAAAATGTGTGTTTTACACATGCATCAGACCATACCTGACAATACATTCAGTAGTCATGTAGACTCCAATCGACTGAAGAGCAAAACTCGTTTCTTCGATCACAAACTAGAGTGAGCTCTATCACCACTAATCTTCGGTAAGAGCGATGAAACCTCATCTGAACTGTTTTTTAAAAATAATATAGAACAAAACACTTTCAATCACTAGATTAATTATACATTTTTTCAATCACTAGGCCTGTTAAGCTACATTTTTATGAAAACGTTTACAGGAAATAAGGTCATGGATTCGGTATTTAAAAATATTCATTTTATAGTGAAAGAACTATCTCCATTTCGTCAGGTGTTACCAAATCGCATCAGCCAGAAGCAACATGATGCTTATTTTTTTCTTTTTTTATGCACTAAATATTTTTCTGATATGGGAAGCAATTGAGCAACAGACTACTAACACTTGTACTGAACAAAACTAGAAATACTTATTTCCAGTTCCTTTTCCAGTTTATCCATATTCATTAAATCCTTCGAAAATTTCTGAATCAAAAGCGAAGAAAAAAAGACTGTGTAAGCTTCAACTTCAAGAACATGGAAAAGAGACCGAGCTTATGAATCTGAGAATCCAAGCATCATCTAATAAAGTGCGAATCTGCAACCGGACACGTGCTGAAACTTTCAGTTTACATGAGAATAGCAGTCCGATATCAGAACAAATATGACACTTGAGACGGCGCCCCTGTTTTACCTAATGTCACTTTTAATAGAGAAAATGTCACAAAAAGTTTTAAATTTCTTTTTCTAGTTTTTTTTTTACCAAATCTTTATGATTTATCAGAGATAGGTTTTGCCAAAACCATCTGAGAGCTGTCACATCTTCAGAGCTTTTCATCCATATCAGTTTGTTACAGATTCGGAACAGCTTGTTACAGATTCGGTAAGAGTTATTGAAAAATTAACTTCCCCAATATCTATTTCTCCTTGAAACATGTAAAACAGGAAAAACCAAATTGGAATATTTATTCAGGTTATGCAAAACAAAAATTAGACACAGAGTCCAGTAGCTTTCTCGCATTTTGTCTTTCCTGGACAAGCTGAACAAGTTTTTCCACTTGCATAGATATCTTGACCCATGTAGTTTCCTCTGAAAATTAAAGATTTTCTATCTACACTTCTAAGTTCATAAACACTTACGGTCCTTTGTATTGGCAGACGACAACTACCGTAATCATATTATTCTTGGTCTTATCTTTTCCACAATTCTTAACTCCACATCCGATTCCTCCTGTGTTTGCCCAGGCCATTTGTGTAGCGTGTCCGATTCCAGTTCCGAAAAGGGCTCTGTCCAATTTGTTAGTCTTCCATCCGTACTTCTCGAATTCTCCAGCCCATGCACCAGAAGCACGAGTTCCGAATTCATCTAAATTTTTTGGAGCAGCACTAGACCAACGCCAATAAAGATTCTCTCCATATCCGGATCCTTTCGAGTGTCCAGTTGGACATTTGTTGGCATATGCTTGAGCTGATGCAGCCACGGTTGGGTCCCATTTCTAGAAAAATAAAGATTTCGGAAGAAATTAGAGGTTTAAATTCTTACAATTTTCAGAATATTGCTTCCAGCTGGTTTCTTTACTCCCTTTGCCACGTAAGTTCCTTTTGCAATCGAAGATCTCAACTTGTTGTGTGCATCAACGATAGCATTTTGTCCAGCTTTACTGAATTGAGCATAAGCACCAACACACAAAACAGTAAGGAATAAAATGGTTCTCATTTCTACTCGGAGATGAAGAGAGATGTAAATGATTCGAGATTCAGCCAATCGCTTTTATGCAAAAAAAGATGAGGGAAACGTTCAAAAGTTTAATATAAACTCTCATATTATATGGTTCGTGTGCTTGATGATCTTTTGAAATCATTTCTAGTTCCTCTTTTGGTTTTTAAAAAGAAATCGGTATGGAAGAAGACTGAAATATTACGCTACCTGACAGCGAGGAGGATTTCAAGATGATAAAACTAATCAAAGAGAGATTCAAACCTAGTTAGTGGTGTTTTCAAAAAGTAGACTGATTATCTCATTGTTTGGTTTGAGACTACTTCTGAATCAGGGTCGAAACGAATCATTTCTGATATATAAACAATTTCTCAACCGGCAGCCGTCTTTCGATTCCTGGATGAGAAAAATTGAGTATGACATGAGACTTCATGAGAAGAAGCCTCTTCTCTACAAGTCACTGTTTTATAGGTGACTTATAACCTAAGAAATCTTAGGAGCCAAGTTAAACCTATCAGAATTTCCGGATTCTCTTCTATTTTTTGTGTAATACTTTCAATTTTCTTTACACAAATATCGTTTTCTGAATTAATCTTATTTAAGCAATGTTCCATTTTCTCTACAATTTATTCAAACATAATCAATAATTGACTACAATTACTTGATCAAATTTACAGAAAATTAAGCGCAGAGTCCAGTAGCAGTCTCGCATTTAGTTCCAGTTGGACATGCAGAACAAGTGGCTCCAGATGTGTAGATGTTCTGGTTCAAGAAGTTTCCTCTGGAAAATGATTCAATATTATCATTGAAAGCAAGACGGAAACTAACTGTGGTTTGTATTGACAAACAACGATAACTCTAGTCATTCCTCTCTTAGATGCATCAGGTCCACAATTCTTAACTCCGCATCCAATCAAGTTTGTCTTAGCCCAAGCCATTTGAGTGGCATGCCCAATTCCAGTCTTGAACAAAGTCAAATCGAGAAGATTAGTCTGCCATCCGAAATCTTGGAATTCTTTCTCCCATGCAGCTGAAGCAGTTGCTCCGAATGAATCAAGATTCGAAACAGTTCCAGTGGTCCAATAATAATAAAGATTCTCTCCAAGTCCTGCTGCTCCAGAGTGTCCAGATGGGCACGAGTTAGCATAGGTTTGTGCTGAAGTGGCAATAGTCGCGTCCCATTTCTAGAAAATGTTTTATAACTCTCATTCCATCTTTAACAACTCACCATTTTGAGCATGTTGCTTCCAGCTGCCTTTTTAGTTCCCTTTGCCACGTACGTGCCCTTGGCAATCGATGATCGAAGAGTATTGTGGACATTAACGATAGCAGTTTGTCCATTGGAAGAGAATTGAGCATAAGCTCCTGAAAATGGAAAAAGATGGAAAAAAAATTCACTGGACAAAGTAACTAACCGATGCAAAGTGCAGCCAGGAGAAGGAGAGTTTTCATTGTTATTGAATTCTGAAAATGACTACGGGCGGTTTGTTTTTATACGGAAAACTGGTTTGTGTGTTCAACTGTCATTGAACTATGCACCATGTGCGAAAAAGCGTAGGATATATTCATGTCTAGAGGGGTCATGTGGTACCAACAGGTGTATCAAACTTTTGCTTGTTTGATTGAATCGAATTCGAATTTAATTGAATCAAACTGTCTGGGAATTGTAAACTTTTGAACACTTCCATTCTCAATTTTCAGTTTATTTAATCTTGAAATTTTATCGTTTTGTTATGTGGGAAAATGTGAAAATATTTTTAAATGAAAATAGGTTATTGACACAGAAAGAAGGGAATTTCTATGATAATATTTGATTTTTCGCGAATTTAGTAATGCCATGTGATTATAATAAAGCGTACTGTTCCTCATAACGCCAAATTTAACGATATCAGAGTACACATAAAATTCGATTTGAACACAAGATTAAACTGAAAAATCGAAGAAAAAGGTAACTGAAAACCTGAATAATCACAGATAGACACAAGGGTATTTTCCGCAATTTTTACGGAATGATCTCTGTGTGGTCTTCAAAATAGATGAATTACTCATACTCATGACGCCAATTTTAATCCTTTTAAAACAATTGAAAACACAGTTTCAAACTTTGAAGTTTAATTTGTTTTTAACACGAAGAGAGTACTGTTCGGTTTAGAGGATTGAAGTCTGTCTACTCCAAGACAATCCCATTTCGATTAGTTCCGTTATTGTAAATCAGTTGAGAACGAAGAGGGATCTAGAGGTATCTGAATTTCTATTAGTGTAGTTATTTGTGTGGAACGTGAACATATTGTATACTGAATTTTAGTTGACAGTACTTATAACCAATTCATTATTCACTCAACAAATTTACTCAATAAAAAGGACTTTCTTGAAAACCTTTTATTGGATGAGAATACATTTAGACTAATTTATCAGTACAGTAATCAATAGAATGAAATTATAAAAAACCCTCATTATGCACATAATCCAGTTGCCGCTTCACAAGTTGTTCCAGTCGGACATTGAGAGCATGTCACTCCTGTTTTGTAAATTTGTTGATTCAGAATATTTCCTCTGAAATGAGCATAAATTAATTGAAGACACCGAACAATGAACTCACGATGATTTGTAATGGCATACTACAATTGCTCTATTGTAGCCGGGAATCGATGGATCAACTCCACAATTCTTAACTCCACATCCTATAGATCCAGTAGATGCCCAAGCCATTTGTGTAGCGTGAGCAGTTGTTGTTTCAATTGGAGATGTATTAGCAAGTGTGAATGTATTTGATGGCCATCCGAAACGCTGAAATTCTTGTTCCCAAGCAACGGAAGCAGCTCCTCCGTAAACATCAAGACCGGAGATAGGAAGAGTTGTGTAACGTGTGTAGAGGCTCTCTCCAACTCCAGGAGTGTTTGAATGAACACTTTGACAAGTGTTAGCATACGCTTGAGCCGAAGTTTCCAATGTAGCGTCCCATTTCTATATATTTTTTCGATTTTTTATGAATGAACCTTGTTTTTATAAACTAACCATTTTAAGAATATTGCTCCCTGCTGGTTTTGTAATTCCTTGAGCCACGTATGTTCCCATTGCGACCTTTGATCGAAAAGTGTTATGGATATTCACAATAAATTGTTGAGTGGATGCCCTGAATTGAGCAAGAGCATCTGAAAAATAATTTCTGAACGTTTATCATTAGGACATGCTCTTACCAAGTTGAAGTGCAAATAGGAATACAATTGTGGTGGTTCGCATTGCTATCTACCGATACGTCCCAGTCTCTGATATTTATAGTCGAAGTGTACGTGTCATCTACATTCGGAACTCTGCCTGATATCAAAATGTTTGACAAAATAACATTTTCAAATAAGAAACACAGATTTCCAAGTGCGAAATAAAACCTGTGACTGCAAGAGAAATGTAAACTGAAGTTTATGGAAAATGCTGAAAATATGTAGTTCAATACGAATACATTCCAATAATTCTACCTGTTCTGTGTCTGAGAACACAACTTTCCTTGTTTGCACCATGCTTTCTTTTTAATATTCCGGGAATTGTGATAGACTTCTTATCACCATTTGGACTCTTGAACTGTCTGTTTTCTGATTTCACACGTTTTTGTTTCGAGTTTAGAGAAAGGCCAAAAAATCAATTGAATCGAAAGAAAAAACTGTTGATTTTTCGATACTTCTTCAAATAAAAAAGAAAAAATGAAGAGTTTCTCGTAAAAAACCAACAGAGAAAATCTGCAGTTCTTGACTTTATTGGTGAGAATCAACGAGTGAAATTGAAATTAAATTTTGATGAAAGTTGTAAAATTCATTTCCAAAAGCACGAGGTTTCAATAAATTGGCAGTGAATAAATGACTCTGATTAACTAATAATTACATGTTTCAAATTATCAAACGAAAGTTAAGCACACAATCCAGTTGCCGTTTCACAAGTTGTTCCAGTAGGGCAAGCAGAGCATGTCGTTCCACTTTTGTAGATATCTTGTCCCAAAACGTTTCCAATTGTCTTATAATGACAGACGACAGTAACCTTGTTGTAGTTATTTTGTGTTGCATCAACTCCACAATTCTTCACTCCACATCCAATCAATCCAGTATTTGCCCAAGCCATTTGTGTCGCATGGCCAATTCCAGTGTCAAAAAGAGCTTGAGTGAAAGCATTGGATGTCCATCCATCAGTCTGGAATTCTTGTTCCCATGCGACAGAAGCAGCCCCACCATAGACATCTAGGCCAGAAAATGGAAGACTAGACCAACGATAATACAAGTTTTCTCCAACTCCAGCAGTGTTCGAGTGTCCAGTTGGGCACTTGTTGGCATAAGTTTGAGCAGAAGTGGCCAGTGTGGCATCCCATTTCTGAAAATGTGTTACGTGTTATAAAAATCATGAATACACAGTTCCAACCATTTTAAGCATATTGGTTCCAGCTGGTTTTGTTGTTCCCTTTGCCACGTATGTTCCCAATGCAATTTTGGATCGAAGAGTGTTGTGGATTTGCACGATGAAGTCTTGAGTGGTCGCTCTAAATTGAGCATAAACTCCTGAAATTCAATTATGTTCTCAAAAGAAACTTCTTTTTTGAGAACTTACCAATTTGAAGAGTCGCCAAGAGAAGTAAAGTAATAGTGTTCATGTTGAAATCTGAAATTACTCTTTCAATAGACTGATATTTATACGAGAGACTGTTTGTGTGGACACCTGCTCCGTGAACTCTGCCCCATGAGAAAACGCGTAGGACTAGAGTATGCTCATGTGAGATCCTTTTTTAAATTTAAAATTGGATACAAAAGACAAATAGAACAAGCGAATTGTGATTTGATGACTAGGATATCGAAACTAAAAATCAACGCAATACGTGAGATCTATTGGAAGTTTATAGTATGATTGAGTTGAATAGGACAACGAAAGAAGTTTCAAGATTTTGAATCATAATATTTATATCTAGGGTAGACATTCCGGAGAAATTACAAATAAAACAATCTGAAAACTACCGGTAGCACTACCATATTTATAGATTCTGTAAGCTCTTTATAAAACTAGTTTTCTCTGTTGTTGAATCATACCAGATCTCTTTTGAACACGTAACATTCAGTCCCGCTCGTTCTTTTTAATCTTTTTTGTTCTGAATAAAAGAATAAAGATTATTTATTTTCGTGTGTTCTGATTGACAGACAAAACGAGAATGAGATTGAACTATTTATTTACATAACACAAAGACCAGTAATTGTTTCACATTTCGTTCCAGAAGGGCAGCCAGAGCATGGTGTTCCAGACACATAAATGTATTGATTCAAGTAGTTTCCTCTGAAAAATTACTCTTTTCTTTTTTTACATAATCATACCACCATGTTCTCTGTCTCTGTCAGAATCTGTGTAAACTCAAAGATAGACAACTAATTCAACATCACTTACTGAGGTTTGTACTGGCATACAACGGTTACTTTGTTCAGCCCATTCGTGTCTCTTCCACAATCTTTCACTCCACAACCAATTAAGTTTGTTTTAGCCCAAGCCATTTGAGTAGCATGCCCGATTCCCGTGTTAAACACGTCAATAGTTAGTAGATTGGAATTCCATCCATACTTCTGGAATTCATCTTCCCAAGCAGCAGAAGCAGCAGCTCCCTAAAAGGCATTGAAATCTGTGAACATCAAATAAAATTCCAATTGATTACATATTGATTCAGATCTCCAAGTGATCCGCTAGTCCAATACCAATAGAGATTCTCTCCGAGACCTGATGTTCCAGAATGTCCAGTTGGACATCTGTTGGCATAGTTTTGAGCAGAAGTGGCAATTGAAGAATCCCATTTCTAAAAAATCAGAATTTAAAGAAAACTGAGAAATATTCGAACCATTTTCAAGATATTTGCTCCAGATGGTTTCTGAGTTCCCTTTGCAACATAATTTCCTTTTGCAATCTTGGATCGAAGAGTGTTATGAGCATTGACAATTCCATTTTGTCCAGTGAATCCAAAATCAGCATTACAACCAATAATAAATAGCAGAAGCAATACAAATTTCATTTTTCTTCAGCAAAAAGTGCAATTTTAATCAAAAACTGAGGGAAAATGAATTAGTGAGAGGCGCTATCATTGCCACCCGTTTTATAGAAACTGTTATCATTCGAAAGTCTTTAAACCCGAAAGATAATTCAAGTAAGCTTGTCACGGCCGGAAGTGGACGGGGCACAAGACTGGAAGGAAATAGGAAGTTTTGGTTTCAGCCGCAGTGTAAACAACCTTTCAATTAGGAACAGAGTAAAGGTTATTTCACTTCATAATTATCAAAAGTGAGGAATAAGCGTGGGTATGAATGTTGTGTCTGAAATAGTTCTTATTCAATTAAAAATAATTAATTTATTCATATTACACATGTTTTCGGGAAATAAATATGAAATTGAAAGGCACACGTCTTCGGGTAGTATGAGACAGGAAAATGACAATTAAAAATAGAAAATAGAATACGAATACTATATTTCAAACATGAAATAACTAAATTAAGATTTGCGAGCTCTATTCTGAATCAGAATAAATGTCTTCTTGGGGTTTCGCTACATCTCCAAAGTAACCGATGTAGAATTTCTCGTAGAAATCGGTATCCATGAGCGATGCTTGACACGATTCAAACTGTCCGAGTTGTTTGAAAAGCTGTCGAAGCTCCTGAATTGGAAAAATTATTTTGAATTTTGGCTGAAAGTACTGTACCTCTTTTCGTTTTTTCGTTAACATGCCCTCCGGACAGATTTCTGTGTCAATAAGACAGTGGGCTATATACTCAATCCACATCAGATTTGTCCGGTTTTCGAATTTAATCCAGTTTCCGCTAGAATAGAAAAATTGCAGAATATGAAAAATAAAGTTTATTATTAACTCACTTGCAGTTGGCTCTCATTTGACGGTAGACATCGAATTGTGGATCTCCAGTTCCCTCGAAAACACCTGGATCATTCTCGAGATCTAGGAAAACTGTGGTAGGTCCTAAAATAAGCAAAATTAAAGTTTGGTGTGGCTAAAAGATTTATTACCTTTCGAGATTCTACTGAGTGTAAAATCAATAATATTCACTTTAACTCCATGGGCTTTCAAAGGAATTTTATGACCACCAATCATGTAATCGAGCTCTTCTACTCCACAACGATCAATCAGAACATTTCCAAGATGTAAATCTCTATGTTCAAATTCTAACAGAGATTCAGCAGCAAGCATCGAGAGAATAAGTTGATGTAGAATTGAGAGCATTTCGTTTTCACTTTTCAGCACGAAATCTTCCAATGCAACTCCACCATTTGCCGATACAATTACGATGAACTTCTGATCATTAGACGAGTAGATATCTGGTCTTGTATTCTCAGATTCTTTCACGGATGCAGTATAGGTATCCCAGGCTTTCAGCAATCCTTTCGGATAGTTTCCTGTCACAATTTCTGCTGCTATCAGTTCAATAAAATTAGGTGTGGAATGAAGAGATGTCATATTTTTCAACTGATTCAGTTCCTTCATTACAATCAATTCAGGTAGAATTTGATCTGCGGTTTGCATTCTTTCTGAATGATATTCTCCAGTATACAATCGATTGTTCTCATCAGCTTCAAATGGAACAACTTTAATTGCGACGGGTTTCCCTTCCCAAACTGTCGAGAATACTTCTCCATAGGATCCTTCGCCGAGCTTCTTCACTCTCCTTCCGTCTAATGCGGTTTTGGGTAGACTAGACCAAGTTTTCGCTTCTTTTTGTCCAGCAACATGAAGTAACTGTCCCATTGTAGATGGTGCAACTTCAAATGTTCCATCAGCAAGATAAAATGGAAGCAACGATGGATCTTCATTGTGAATAGTCATTCCAGTTGGTACGTTTCTGGAGTCAACACGTGATTCAAAAAGTTGTGATCTCCCAACATCGTCACCCATTGTTTCTTCTAGATATTTTTGATCAAGAGACATATCCTCCATTGCACTATTGATGGAATCATGACAAGAAGAAGCGGCTGACATTACTGAAAGGCGGGAAACTCGAGATTCTCTCGCAAGTTGGCGTTGTTGCGGTTGCAGGGTTCCTCGTTTTTGTACTGCGTTTTCTTTCTCAACTTCCTGCATATAATCATGTTGTTCCTCTTGATCATTTTGCATCGTCATAATAGTACTCATTCCTTGATCGTTTTGCATAGTCAAAACAGTACTCATTCCTTGATCGTTTTGCATCGTCATAACCGTACTCATTCCGTGGCACATTGTCTCAGGGCTCTTAGTCCGTTGTCGTTTTTTTGCATATTTGGTGTCTTCTTGATTTGGTTGACAACTTTCTTCTTCTTCCGCTTCGTCCAACATTTCCGTCATTGAGGTTTCAGCTTTCCGATTAATAGACGTGGCCCCGTTAGATGTAGCTTCGTTTTCTTCTGACTGATTATGAGATGTGGACGCGATTTCATTTTCTTTTGAAATGTTGGTTGAACATTCCTCATTAGGTTGAACAGTTTCGAGGTTTCCACTTTCTACTGCAGCTGTTTTCAATGTGAGTTCTTTCTCCGAAGACACAGAAGGACACTCAGCAACTTCTTGAACTTCTGCGTGATTGTCGGAACTATCATTATCGGAACAATCTGGAAAGAAATGTAAGTAGCTGAACAACCATTTTACACTTACTGAAAACAGGAACACTTCCAGTTTTCCTACTCTGTAGTTTCTTTTCAAGGGGTGTACTCGCGTTCTGAAGCTTGGGAGAGAAAACAAGTTCAGTTGACATGCAATCTGTGCTCTCGAAAACATCCATTCGGTTTCCTCGTACTGGTGTATCTAAATGATAATTTTATCAAAATAATTTAATTTCTGTGTAAACGTTACAGTTGAATATCGAGAGGCGGTCATTTATTTCGGTGGCTTCGTTACAAACTCTGAATTTGTTTTGCTCTCTAGTTGGTGTACCGAACACGCGGAAAGACTTTTGAGCTAACTGAATCTTTTCTTCCAATTTTGCTTCTGAAAACAAATGTATTGGATATTGATCTTCAACTAAGAATCAACTTGCTCTTCACTTGCTTTGCTTTTGCAGCTTGAAGCGTCCTGCATAAAGATTGATGGAAATTTAAAGCAAGCGCAGGTTTGGATACAATTTGTTTAATCAATCGATTGGTGTCCTTCTTTTTGTAATCATGTTTGATTTTTTTCGCAGGTCCTGAAAATGTTCCAGACTTGGTAGTTGATTAATCAAAATAGTAATTGAATTGATTTATTGAGATGAAGGGCCAAAAGCCACTAACACAATCACAGTAGAGAACAAACGAAAGCGGTAAGGAAATTAGATTAGTAGGTAGACATGTTAAGAGTAGGTAGACATGTTAAGAGTAACACTTTTCAATACTTACTGTTCTGCATTGGATAATTCCCAACATAATCTTCCCGAACACCCGGTCGCCAGGCGGGGTCGGGTTGCTTCAGCCGCTTAACTAGACGCCCATTTACGAAATCGACTTGATCCCCATCATCATCGAACGCGTCGAGGGAAGATAGTTCACAAGAGTTGTGCTCGGCCCGCTGAAACATACGAATAGGGACATTCATTGGTCATGTCAATCTAACCAGTTTACGAAGTTCTTCTTCTTCATCGTCGCCTGCTTCAGGAATTTTGAAATTTCCAGCATCTTCTTCGTCACTGGAAACTGCCTCCACACTGATATTTGGAGATGGTGGAAAGACTTTTCGAGGTGCAGGTGCCGCTTTTTTCTTCTTGAAACTTAAAAAAGTTATTTATAATATGAACTGTATGTAGCCTCAACTTGAAATCGGGATTTTCTCCAAATGATGCGAACAACTGGAGTTTTCTTGAATCTTGAACTACGACTGCAGTGCTGCCAAAACTTCTTTGACGATTGTAAGCTCTCCGGAGTTTTTGCTGTTCTGTCAGTTGTTTCGCTTTCTTTTTCGGTGGCATTCTGAGATTTATTAATTTTTCTAAGAAGATCAAATTGCAAAAGATTTGGAGTAACTTCAATGACTTAAAACTATGTTTCCAGAAGTGAATAAATCACAGGGTCTAGGTGTGAGTAGTGAAATCGTATGCGCTCCACTAGACATTGGCGGCAAATTCAAATTTTAATTTTTGCAATTCGCTGTTTCACTGTGGCATTTTGATACGCAGCCTAATCGACCAATCTTTGAGCCGATTTATGCCAGTTTTGCCGCATTTTGGCCAGTTTTTCGACTGTCTCGCATCTTTTCAAGATTAATTCTATTAAAAAAATAAATAAAATTTTTAAATAAAAAATTTATTTCGAATTTCGCGCTAAAATTTCAGCTGATTTCAGCGGAGCGCGTTTATTTTCACTACTCATCCCGAGACCCTGTGATAAATTAAAAGAAAACAGGAATAATAAAAATTAAATACCGCGCCGACAGGAGATGTAAACGCGCCCTCATGGATATGCGTTAGAGAGAAGAGACACAGATAAGAGAGAGAGTTGGGTACTGTCTTGAGGAAAAGAGACAGATCTTTATGGCTTGTTCTACATTAATTTTAATAAAATTAGAAGCTTTCATACGAAGTGAATCAGTGAAAAAAACGGTTTGTTTGTTTTCCTAAATATCCTTTCCATTTAGAGAAGAGTTGCCCAGGTATAAATACGGGGTGATCGGGTTCTGATAAAAATAGGCTACAAAAACACAGTTTCTAACAACAAATGTAATTTATTGCAAGAAAGAAGATTTAAAGGGGGACACCGGTATTCCCAAAATTGACATTTTTTGAATATGAATTTACTCTGAATTTTGTAGAAAAGAGAAAAGTCTCTTGGAGCAAGGTCCGAAAATTAGTCTAAAACGAGTTCTGAGGCCTCAAAGTGTCAAAAAAGGGGGCAAACCTTCACGGCCCTTTTTTTACACTTTGAGGCCTCAGAACTCGTTTTAGACTAATTTTCGGACCTTGTATTCTCTGCGTTGAGTCGGAGATAAATACTGGGGTATGGGGGTACCTTGCCACCGGCAACTGAAGAAGTTGAAGACATAAACGTTTTTATTTTCCATTCATAGAAATAAATAATTCGAAAATAAAAATAAATAAATAAAGTTATATTTCCCAATCAGTTGAATGTTTTCCCTTTCCGATTAAGCGCACAATCCAGAAGCTGTGTCGCATTTCGCTGAATCTGGACACTTGGAACATGTCGATCCTTGCTGGTAAATCGTTTCACCCATGTAGTTTCCTCTGAATTTTCATCTTGTTCGTGTTAATCTTCAATCACTTACGGTGCTTTGTATTGGCAAACCACAGAGATTCTATTCATATTGTTCATCGTAGAATCAGGTCCACAATTCTTCACTCCACATCCAATTAGATTACTATTGGCCCAAGCCATTTGAGTTGCGTGCCCAATTCCACTGTTGAATAGGGCATTGTCCATTGTGAGCGAATTCAATCCATAATCTTGGAATTCTTTCTCCCAGGCAGCTGAAGCTACTGTTCCCTAAAAATAGAATATAATCTAGCCACCCAAGAAATAAGTTTGTTTCACATAGGTATCGAGAGCAGATGGCTTTCCAGAAGTCCATGACCAATATAAATTCTCTCCATAACCAGATCCCTTTGAGTGGCCGGTGGGACACGTATTGGCGTAGTTTTGAGCAGAAGTGGCAACAGTAGCATCCCAGATCTGTAATCGGAGCAGTTTTTCAGTTTTGTAAAAAATTTAACCATTTTCTTCATATTGGTTGCAGATGGTTGTTTTGTTCCTTTTGCCACGTAGGTTCCTTTGGCAAGAGATGATCTCAGTTTGTTGTGAGCATCGACTATTTCTTGTTGACCGATTGCAGTGAATTGAGAATAAACACCTGGAAGACTTGCTAGAAAGAAAGTAATGGATAGAGACTTACCAGTCATACAAGTCAGAATTATGAAAAGTGAATTCATGTTTCCGGGGGATGATCTGCAGTTATCCGTCCGCCCATTTATACAAGTTTTTCAAATAAAATTCAGATTATCTGACCACAATAATAAAAATAACAATTCCTGTTTTGATCAAGATGGACCCATTGAAGAAGCTTTTTTGTCTGAATGGCCATTGTCAGTTTTGTTGACAAATATTTTTATCTCGATCTTTTAACAATTCATCTGCAGTATTCAAAGAGAGAAGTTTTACTGAGTAATTCTGGTAAACAACAACACAAAAGAATCTGTTGGACCACGTTATGTGAATAGCCTGCAAAGCTTTCTCCTAATATGGATCGTTTTGAAGTTTTCTGATCCCCTGGAATTATTATTCCTACTTTTTCCAGTAATCTTCCTTTTTTTGCATGATATTAATTGCACTGAAATAATAAAAAGCACACAATTCAAATCAACGACTGTGTCCATTTTTCATTCAAAACAAAAGACTAATAAAATAAATAATTTCAATTTTAAATGCACAATCCTGTACTCGATTCACACTTCTTTCCATTCGGGCAGGCTGAACATGTCTCTCCGGATTCATAAATATTCAAGCCAATATAATTTCCTCTGAAAATGAAGAATTCTAAGTGAAATTTATTCAGAGACCCACGCTGGATAGTATTGACATACAACAACATATTCAGTTCCTTCAATAGATCCACCTGTACATTTAGACACTCCACATCCAATAGAACTGGTACGAGCCCAGGACATCTGAAGTAAAAAGAGATTCTAAATAACTAGTACGTCGAGTTACCTGTGAAGCATGTCCGATTCCAGTATTGAAAACATCTTGACTCAATTTATTCTCAGTCCATCCATATCTCTGAAACTCACTTTCCCATAAATTGGATGATCTATTTCCAAGTGAATCAGAATCAGTTTCAGTTATAACTGGAGATGTCCACCAGTACATATTCTCTCCAATATTATTTCGATTTTTTGAATGACCAGCTGGACATCCGGATGAAAATAATTGCGAAGAAGATTCCAGAGTTGCGTTCCAATTCAATTTCAGCATGTTTGTAGCAGGTTCTTTCGTGACATTTCTTGTCACGTATTTTCCAAGAGCAATTCGAGAACGGAGTTCATTATGCCTTGTCAGGATAAAATCTTTTCCAGTTTCAGAAAACTCTAAATATTTTTATTCATAACCTAAAAATGAATAAACTCACCAGAAAGTACAGTAGCCACTAGAGCGAATAACCGGAAGTAAAAGTTCATATTTATTTTTCAAAATGACATTGTTTGCACATTTCACTTCACTTTTATACTGTTTAGGATACAGTTCAATGTTTTCATAAACCTATTTATTATATATTTTATTTATCGACCGCCTATTATCCAATCTTTCTTTTTTGGTGAATTGAATTGACACAGTCAACTTCGAACAATGTTTTGATGAATTTTTTAGATAGAAGGGGATGAGATGAAATAGTCATCAAGTCAGTCAATCTGCTATCGTGCCAAAAAATAGGATTTAGTGCAGCTAGCCTGAAATAATCTTCCGATTTCAGATTTCCCTCGATTCTCGAGTCTCGATTTCCGATCGAATCGACTTCTCAAGTCAGTTAAATTCGACAACAATGCAAATTATTTATTACAAAAGCATATTCAATCAGTGTCAACGCCTTCTTTCTCACACAATCCAAACGGACACTTCTGATATTCTTCTGGACATTTCGAGCAAGTTGCTCCCTCTTCATAAATCGATTCTCCCTCCATGTTTCCCCTGGAATAGAACATTAATCAATTCAATTTCCAAAATAAACCAACTTTTTGTAATAACGGCAAACGACTACAAGAGTCTGATCAGAAGTTCCCATTCCACATTTTGCATATCCACATCCAACTTTACTCGTTTCATGCCAAGCCATTTGGACGGCGTGTCCGATTTGAAATCTTTGAGTTGCGTGATTATAGATCAATGAATCCCATCCGTTTGTCTCGAACTCTTGCCACCACTTTTGAGGAGCTTGAGTTCCCTTAAAATATTACATTTTTGGGAAGTAGGAATAGGAAAACTCACATATTCTTCCGGAGTGTTGAACGTGTTCGAGTAATGCCAGAAGATATTTTCTCCAATTTGCTTCACTTCAGAATGGTTTTTGGGACATGTTTCAGCAAACTTTCCAGCGGGAACCGCTAATTTATCACTCCATGACTGAGAAATATATCTAATTTGCTTTTAAAATATGTAAGCTCACCATCTTCCTCATTCGACTAGCAGCTGGTTTCTTGACTCCTCGAACCGAAAATTGGCCGAGAGCAAGTTTCGAACGGTATTCATTATGAGCATTCAGCAGGTTCAGTTTTCCTTGTTCCGAGAACTCTTCACAAAGAAAACATGAAAGAAACAAAAATGTTTGGGTAGAATAAAAAAGGAAAAACATACCGATCGCCGAAGCAAAAAGTAGAAGAAGAACCGTCCGCATAGAATACAAAACGACAGAATGAGAAGAAAAAACGAGTGAAAAGAATGAGAAAAGAGCGAATGGGAAAAATGACTGAAAATGTCTTTGGCGGCTCGAAACTGCTGGGAACAGTAGAATACTTCTCATGGATTCATATGGGAAACTCTCTGTCTTTGAAATCAGAAAATATTTATGACTCGTTCAGTAAAAATTCACAGGGATTCAGAAAAGAGGATCAACAGTTAACCGATGAAATGATAAATAACTCAATGACGTCGATGGATTACATTCATTTCCACGTTTTCAGTAGGCTTCGGAGTGACTAATCCACTGTCATGGACTTGTTTTCTTCTCATTGCTCCAAGTTTTGCTTTCGCTCTCCAACGAACAATTATCATTAGAACTGCTGATAGTGTTCTGGAATAAGAATTGGAATTTCAGACAATGGTTCTGTAACACTCACTTTGTATCCAACTTTTTCTCAAGAGTATAAGTCATCACATTCACTCCAGCTAATCCATGTTCGATTAGATCTGCTCCTAATTCTTCTTGATATTTATCGACTCGGAGACCAATTGGGGAGTGATGCATTATCTGAATGACTAGTTTGTTTTTCAGAGACAATATCTATAAAAGAAAACTAACAAAAAGAATAATGAATGCACAAATTGCACTGTATGTTGCAATGACAACAATGACGAAAGATTGGAGAAACAGAAGATAGAAACCACCGCCATACAGTAATCCATTTGCCTCATCTGATGTCTGAATATGATCACTTGGTTTACTGATTAAATCTTTTCGAAACCTGGAAATTGCACTCCGGTGGTCCGAAATTCATTGGTCTTCTATAAACGAAAATAGCGGGAGCGATCATTCCCCAAATGGATCCAACAACATGGACTGGAAATACTCCAACTGGATCATCAATCTGAAACCAATTTCTTTTATTTTAACTCAAAAGAAATAATCATACTTTTAACCATTCTGTAACAGGATACGCTGCAAGAGCAAGTGATGATCCAATTGCTCCAACTAGAGTAGCCTGCCAAGGAGTAAAATACAGACATCCCCCCGTACTGGCAACTAGAGAAGCCAGCATTCCATCTATTAACATATCCATTTGAATCTTTTTTGTGGCATATCTTGTTATCACAACAGTCACCACTCCTGAAAATTGTTTCTTTTCAATTTGGATGTTACGAAAAAGAATCAAACCTCCTCCTGCCGAAGCAAGGATTGTCCCAACTGCAGATCTCATTCCCTCTGTCCATTGTCCATGCGTTACAGCATAATTCGACGAAGTGTTAAATGCCAACCATCCCCACCAAATCATTAAAAACCCTAAAATCGCTTTCGTCGGATCACTGACTGTTCGTAATCCATTCTTTGCGAATCGATTTCTCCTCGGTGTCAGATATAAAGTGGCGACTAAACCAGATATTCCTCCAACCAAATGCACCTGTAACATGACAACCACGTCTTTGTTTCACATAAAACATGAATGACAAACAGCACTACATCCCGCCGAGTCGACAACTCCCATCGTTCGGAATATTCCTTCTTGATCCCAGACCCAGTGACCAGCAATTGAATGAACCAATGTGATTGCAAATGATATAAAACAGTGAGATTTCAAATGAATTCTTTCTGACATTCCAGCTGAAAATTGACTTTAAGATAATAATTTTCAATTTATTCATTCTCCAAACAATGTCCAGAAATTCTCAAATCTCACCAGAAACGATGGTAGACGTTGTCGTGGCAAAACTCATTTGAAAAATAAAAAGTGAATAAGAGATTCCTTTCTGAATAATGAGAATATAGCTCAACTTCTAATCCTAATCCTTTTCCCAACCTCATCAGTGGAGTCATCATCGGAAACTCTTTCTGGATCGAAGAAAAAGTCTCCGAATCCAAAGAATCGACCCAATTGATGTTTTGAATCTCCGAATGTCAACCCGTAACCAAACATCCAATATGCGAGACCTACAAATTCAATTTCAATTGCCCCTTTCTGATACAAAAATTCACCTCCAAAAATCACGTCAAACACGTTTTTAACCATACAATTCACTTCATCTTTTGATGAAACTCTTCCAGATTCTAACAATCCAAAACCAGCAGTCATTGTGAATATAATAAAACTTGAAGCCATCATCCAGACACCGTCATCTTGACTTAAATTACAGTCAAGTTGTTTATCTGGTTTCATTCGAACAGTTGGTTGACTGTGATTCATCATTTTTGTTTGTTCTGAAAATAAACATATGTATTCATAAAAAAGATTCAGAAAAAAAAACAAAAAAGAAAGAACATTTGAAAAGGGCAAAACAACGAAAGTAGTAATTATATGGACGAGTGAGCAGTTTCTGAATAAGTTTACGTTGTTGTAAATAGTATTTAAAAAGTTATTCATCCGGAACGATCAATGACAGGAAGTGAAAAAGAACTTGAGGTCTCCGAGGGAGAGAAAGGAGGCAGGGAGAGAGAGGTGAGCTCACTTTTCAGCTGTGTTGTCGTGGCAACAATGCCAGAACGGAGAGCTCTTTTGGATGAAAAGAGGCTTGTGTGCTCGGTGTCTCTTGCATTTCCATGATCTGCTTTAGACGACAGAGTTTTCTGGATCAGAAGAGATTTTATATACAAAGGAACATCGAGAATGAAAAAAGAGAAAAGTGTTGAAACTACTTCCGGCAATGGGGAAAAGAAAAGAAAAGAACAGATAGAGTTGTGGTTAGTAGGAGCTTTTTTTCTTGCTAAATGGATATTTATAAGATTTTGGTTTGGTTTTTTGACTTTTTAATCTCATATACTTTCAGGTTTTATCGGAATTCTAAATCTCGGAGAATGAAAATTCTCAAAGAAGGAATCAATTGTATTCGACTTCTGATATCCTTCTTATTATTCCAACGATCAAATTTTCTTCCGAGTTGGCTTTTTTCTTTTTCATTTTCAACGCTTTTCACCATAAGAAGAAAATGTATCAATTGAAAAGCTGTGGTCTCTCAAAATAAAATGTAATCAAAAACTGGCGAGTTGTGAAAATAATTTAACTGACAAGGTTCTTATGAGTTTCATTTCATTAGATACTTTTTGGAAGTAAGCTCCAGAAAAAAACACGAAAAATTTTAAAATCTAATAAATTCAGAAAATTAGACCTGATATCGAAGTGATTTGAGTATGTACACTGAAAGAGAGCAAGTTATGTGCTCCCGAGTTTCATGGCCTCTAGTCTCATCTTCTTTGATACATCTCATCATCAAACTTTCACTAAAACTTGTTCTTTTTACTGTCATATCACTCTTCTCAACTCGATTTCCTTGAAAAACCATTTCAGTTATTTGTTCTGAGGATATTTTCAAGTGTTTACGGTTCACCCGTGTTTTTCCTCAGAAAATATATCATATGAGATTCTAAGTTGCTGTTCATTGAAAAACTTCTGATTATGAAACATATTTTTTCACATCAAGTAAAATGCTGTAATATATCAAGTAAAATATTTATTGTTTTTGAATCATATCCGATCGCCACCCATCACAGAAGGTTCTCAAAAATCACGCAATTCATTCAGCTGTCCAAACAATTCTCAATTTATCTTCATCTTTTTTCGAACCATTTCAACCCCATTAGTCCTTTTTCCAAAACACAAAATGACCTATACAATCGAAGAAAACGACCAAGTTCAAAACAAAACGTTCTCTTTTTTTCTTCTCCGCGCAACGAGCAAAAGAAGTTTGACCACTTGTCTCACCTTTCACGTACCAGGTCGAGCTTTTATTTGTTCTAAATCTACCGTCTCTCAGGTAATAATACTATTTCATTGACTGAAAACTCTCCCCCGGAAGAAATGAGACGGAGCCGATTTACTCGTCTTTCAATGTCCACTATTCGTCCCTTTTCGGCTTGTATTGTCATTTCTTTTGAGCTTTTTCCTTAACCTACAGATGCACTTTCTTCATTTTTAAAAAAAGTATTTTTTGATGAAATTCCTGTAATTTCATTAAATCCTTTTATTTTGACCTTTATTATATGATACTTGTAGATGTATGTTGTGAACAAAGTGGGAAGTTGGGTTACTGTAGTCACGAACTCGGACGAAAAGCTTTTTCAAATAGTATCGTTCCAAATAGTCTCATTTCTCCATGAAAATCACTAAATCAATCGATCGGAAATATCTGTAACAACTTTTCATCATTTTTCAAGAACAAGTAGCTGTCAAATTCGTTTCTCCACCTTCATTTTTTCCCAGTGGTTTCGTATTTCATCAGTTGTTTTCTCATTAATCATTAATATCATTCGTTTTTCTTGGCACAATTCCCATTGTCTTCATAATAATTTTCTTCTTTTTCTCTCCATAAATAGCCATTCAATTCCGATACAAAACCAATTGAGGTCGATGCGTGAGACACTCGAAATCTGCGCACACCGCTCACGATATCTTTTCCGTTTTTGTATTTCATTCAAAATATTTCACACTTTCTCAGTTGCTTTTTGTTTCAGAATCCATCTTTATTTCGTAATGAAACCAAGGTAAACATCTGAAAATGGTTCATATCAATTTGACTCGATTGGCTCGTGATTGTGAGCTTCATATGAGTGAACAAGAAGTTGATAAGATTGAAAGAAGACATGCAAGACTTGATAAAGTAAGTGGCTCTATTCAGAATGAATATGCATATCTGACATTTCAGTCAACAGATTCAATTCTTCTCATGACTCCAATATTCTCTATTATTTCATTTGTTTTTTCTTTAACTCTTTTAGCTGCAATTTTATATGCTCTACTCGGGAGGAAGATTCCTTCAAGAAAGTATAGGTGAGTTCCAGAAATTTATGATCTAGACGAAATCAAGAGTTTCAGCATAATTGTTTCACGTACTGTCGCTGACATATTCTCTTCTGTACTCATCGCTGCGGCTTCTCTTTTTGCCAACTCATATTCTGGTTTGTTTTCATTCAAATGATGTCTAATAATCCAAGTTTTTTTCAGCTTCCTACATGGTTCTTGCCCTATTTCTCTATATTTGTACATTCGGAGTGATTCAATTAACTTCTTCTCATATTGCTGTTATCATTCTTCGACACGTAAACCTTGAATATCACTAGTTGAATAATATTTCAGAATAATTCCAGATAAGTGTGACTCGTCCCTATGGATTCCAGTCCATATGTAGTATCCGTCGTCTATCTCTCGTCGTTGGTTTCACATGGTGTCTCTCTATTATGTATGCTGCTTCCTATGCACCAATGACTACTGTAATTGTAGATGCATCCAAAGAAGACAGAGGTAGAATTGTCTTCTCCCGAACCTTCTAAACCTTTTCTTCTTTCAGTTTGCCCCTTTCATAGTTGTCAACGTCCTCTTATCATCACTGCAATCGCAATTATCGTTGTTTCAATGTTTACAGTAATCTGTTCTTACGGTATCGTTATTGCTAAAATGGCACAAATTGCTCATAGTGAAAAGTAAGCTATTTTAGTTCCAAAAACAAAAACCAATTTCTCCAAAAACAGAATGCACAATGAACCAGAAATGACTCGAAAACGGATGCATAAATTCTTCAAATTCGGTGGTCATCTGGCTCTTTACACTCTAATTGTCTCATTAATATTTGTTGGTTCTCTATTTATTCTCCATAATGCCGAAGATTATCATCAAGTCAATCGAATGATTGCAATCAATTGTGATGTTTATGATGTAAGTGTCATTGAGAATTAGACAAGTTTCTCATCAATCGTTTTCTTTCTTTTCAGTACCTAAACATCAAGCTTCGACTTGAAACGATTGCTGGAGGAGCTGTTCTCTTGTGGTGTGTTCGTATCATTTTTGACGTCGTCTTCTCATTTCTTTCGGAAATTCGACTTCTTCCGTGGATCCGACTGGATAATCTTCAAGCTCTAGATAGCAACAGGGTAATTAATCTCTCATAAACCTCTCGCCCTCAATAAAACTTTCAGATTGTGTCTGTACGTCATGGATTAGGTTGGCAGAAAGGATGTGTCAACTGTCCTGTTTTCAACATTGAAAATCGTCTTCATGCTTTAGATTTCAAGAACTAACTAGTTTGAGATCCAGTTTCCGTTCACTGCCATTTATCCGTCTTTCATAGATGTGTTTGAAAATAAAGCCATTTGAATAATTTCTGTTTTTTTTTCAAATTTCTGAGAAGAATAGGGATACGACAACATAGTTGTACTTTAGATCATTTTTACCTTTCCAACTGCTCCCTGAAACATTATATATCCTGGCCCCTCCCTAATTTATAGTTCAAGAATCACCCCCACGTATAACTAACCTACTTTCTGACGATTCTCGTGTCTGAGCGCTTTCGAAAATTTTTTAATTCCGTGAGGATCAAATCAATCCCACTTTTGCCTTCTCGTTCATTCTCCCAATGCAGGATAGACAGTGTCTCATTTAAATCATGACAACTTGTGTATATATACGATTCTTGTCGTCATTCGCATAGATGTGCAGGTCGCATTCTGATCAGTCACTGTCTCACACCCGACTGCACCGAACCCCTTCCACTAAAATCCTCCTTGTCTTTTTACTTTCTCTGCAACTCTTTATTTTTAGCTATTGTTTGATATATTGTTGTCGTTACGGTGAAATTACGCTTCCAAAGTGTACTATAATTTGTCGGCTTATGATGATAATCTTCGGCATTATGGAGAATAAATAGAGAACCAACAAATATTAATGAGACAATTAGAGTGTAAAGAGCCAGATGACCACCGAATTTGAAGAATTTATGCATCTGTTTTCGAGTCATTTCTGGTTCATTGTGCATTCTGTTTTTGGAGAAATTGGTTTTTGTTTTTGGAACTAAAAATAGCTTACTTTTCACTATGAGCAATTTGTGCCATTTTAGCAACAACGATACCGTAAGAACAGATTACAGTAAACATTGAAACAACGATAATTGCGATTGTAGTGATGATAAGAGGACATTGACATCTGTTAAAGGGGCAAACTGAAAAGTAGAAAAGGTTTGAAGGGTTCGGGAGAAGACAATTCTACCTTTGTCTTCGTTGGGTGCATCTACAATTACAGTAGTCATTGGTGCATAGAAAAGGAATTATTATGAAAAATTATTCAATCCCTGAAATAAGTTATTGACTAGTCGAGGAATAAATATTACGAGTACAAAACATGCGTAATGCTTCCTGAGATCATTCTAAAACACAGCGATTCTTTCGAGAAATTGTTTAATTGTCTACATGTTCAGTACTGGCCAAAAAGAAAGCGATACTCGCAGTTTTTAGTAAAAATTAGTCAGCTTTGAATTTCATCTTCATGTTGGAGTAATTCAGTGTGTGTTATATTTATGAGGTTTAACTTTCTAGAGGAAGCTCGTACAGAAAAGGACCAGCTACAAAAAAGGAAACATTATAAACTCTACACATTGGAACAGACGGACGTTGTATAAACCTGCTGAAACTATCAACTGGTTTTGAAAAAGGAACGGACATATAGTAATGTGTTAACTAGGATATGCATTGTGTCACGGTTTATTAGGAGCAATTAACTCAATAATTACAATAAAAGGGAGCGGGGAAACAGGGATAAGAAACACAAGTAAAGCCAAAAGTACCCGCTACGCCAGACTGTGTCGATTTCCACTCTCCTTCTCATTTTATAGTGGTGTGGTGAGTGGGATTCATGAAGAAACTCATCCTCGTAGATCAACTCAGGGTGTCCGTGATTATGCGATCGAGTGCATGCACACTCGTTGTGTCTTTGATAGTAATCCGGATTGTTTAGCGACAGAATGAAGAGTAGACTTGATAGAGAGGTGTTGGTGTACTGGACGATGTTGATGACGTGGTGTTGGTTTCTTACTTAGGATCGGAGAGGAGTTATCTAACAGTCTTGAGTTGTTGGGTAAATGTGGAATTACAGAAAGGGAAACATGGGGAAGAAAGATGGGAATGGATGAGGGAAGCTGGGTAACTCAAAAGGAAACAAAAGCGAGAATAATGAGTGAGCGGTGCGAGGTGGTGACGCGAAGAGACCGGAATTGGAACGATATGTGATACCAAATTCAGACATAAAATTGTGGGCGGCGTTCTGATTGTGGTGCCCGTGATGGTGATATGTTGACAAGAAAGCGGGGAACTGAAAACGAGAATGTTAGATTAGAGACACACCTTAAGAAAGAGAACAACGCTAACGGTTCCAAGGTAACCGTTATTTAATAAACCACGTCTGGCCATACAACCATTCTAAACAAAAATATTGTTTCTGAATTATCTGTAGCAATAGGTTTTAGTTGAAATGTTGCTGATCTCCCATCTTTTCGTCGCATATTTGTTCCTCTTTCAAAAACACAAGGTGTTCGAAGAATTCTGAAAATAAGAATAATTCTTCCTTTTGAAGTACTGGATTCTAGGAAATTTTTTACACATTTTGAAAAAACTCACTGGTTTGTATAACTTCTCACAATCGAAAAAGTGTTATCTTCGACGTAGATTCCATCTGTTAGAGTTTCATGGCCCGAATATCTAATAACATTCAAACAAAGATATTCCATTCTAGCGTTACATCCGTTTATCCATGCTTTCAAATATCGATTCATGTCAAATGATGTGAACGAATAAGTTGTCAGATCGATATGAATGCAATCGAAGTTTGCTATGTGATCCAATGATATCCACGGACTTGAGTAGCCTCCCCTCATCCAGAAACAATCCACCTTCAATTTTACATTGAGAGGTTTGATTGGATGAGATGTTGATTTAATTGATATATTAAGGTGTTTGTTGATTTTCAATTCGTTCAGCATTAAAACAAGCTCATCATCGTTTGGCCTACGATAGATTATGGTTAAAGTATCGACAGATTCTTGACGGCGATTCAACCAGTACACAACCCGCGGCACGTTTCCAAAACAATGACCTATGTCGATAACTATGCTGCGCATTTCAGTATTCAAGACGTGATGCATATGATCTATTATTCCTGTTATATTATCAATGCTTATGCTTTCGAAAACGAAATTCATCGAGTGATTTTTATCTTTCCAATTAATTCGATTCATTTGCTTATAAGGAATATTGAATATATGTTCCTTGTGCCCTTCTTTTATATGAACCTTCGGTTCTATAAATAAAACGACATGCATCTCAAATCTTTTTCTGGATATTATTGAATGAAAAATGTTTGCTGTTCTCTTTGAAGAATTAGACAATATCAGTCTGAAAATCGTATTTTAAAACAGATTTTGTCTATGGTTATCTTACATATCCAAAGGAGTACAGCAAGAGCTTACTTCTCTTAAAACAACAAGTGGAAGTTTGAGCAAAGGAAATGACGACATCCAAACTTTTAGAAAAATCAGAAGGGACGCTACTGTTCGAGAGTGGAGATTAAAAAATGTCGACTATAGATTGGTGTCCCTAACGTTACGCAACCGCGTCGCACCATCTGGGCCTTTGTTTGAAAAGCTAGTGTGACGTTCAAGGATGAAACCGATATGAAAAATTATGCGTGATTGTGATATTGGATACAGTACCGCTCAAAACTGTATTAAGTTTTGGTTTTTTGGTCATAATTTTTTAATTGATCGTATTCCCCTGAAACTTTGATAAAAGATTAATTTTTGTAATTACGGTAACATGCACAAAACATCTGAGTAAAAAATCGTATTTTACTAATTTTTTGCTAATTTTTCGGAAATCGATTTCTTCTCGGTGTCAGATATAAAATGGCGACTAAACCAGATATTCCTCCTACCAAATGCACCTGTAACATGACAACCACGTCTTTGTTTCACATAAAACATGAATGACAAACAGCACTACATCCAGCCGAGTCGACAACTCACATCGTTCGGAATATTCCTTCTTGATCCCAGACCCAGCGACCAGCAATTGAATGAACCAATGTGATTGCAAATGATATAAAACAGTGAGATTTCAAATGTATTCTTTCTGACATTCCAGCTGAAAGTTGACTTTAAGAGAATGATTTTCAATATATTTATCTTCATAACAATGCCCACAAATTCTCAAAACTTACCAGAAACGATAGTAGACGTTGTCGTGGCAAAACTCATTTGAAAAATAAAAAGTGAATAAGAGATTCCTTTCTGAATAATGAGAATATAGCTCAACTTCTAATCCTAATCCTTTTCCCAACCTCATCAGTGGAGTCATCATCGGAAACTCTTTCTGGATCGAAGAAAAAGTCTCCGAATCCAAAGAATCGACCCAATTGATGTTTTGAATCTCCGAATGTCAACCCGTAACCAAACATCCAATATGCGAGACCTACAAATTCAATTTCAATTGCCTCTTTTCTGATTCCAATCGAACAAAAATTCACCTCCAAAAATCACGTCAAACACGTTTTTCACCATACAATTCACTTCGTCCTTCGATGAAACTCTTCCAGATTCTAACAATCCAAAACCAGCAGTCATTGTGAATATAATGAAACTTGAAGCCATCATCCAGACACCGTCATCTTGACTTAAATTACTTAAATTACCTTTTTAATCTCATATACTTTCAGGTTTTATCAGAATTCTAAATCTCGTAGAATGAAAATTCTAAGAGTAGGAATCAATTGTAGGCGACTTCTGATATCCTTCTGATCATTCAAACGAGAAGTTTTCATTCTGAGTTGGCTGTTTTTTTCTGAGCGTCTACCAGCTCAATATCAATGATTCCGATTGCACTCGAGCCAGCTTAAAAGACCGATGCAAGAAATATTGTGGAGTTTCGAAAATCAATAGCTCGTTTTCCCAGAAGACATTGAACACCACTCTTGGTTATTACATTGAAATCCAGACGGTGTGACGCGGTTGCGTAGCGTCAGAGAGGTTAATCAATAGCCAGACTATTTATCCTGTCATTTCCACTTTCAAATACTAATATCCACTCTGTTTCGATTTTACTTCTAGATGACATCATTTCCCTTTCTCAAACTTCCATTCGTTGTTCAAAAAAAAATATGCACTAACTGGATTCCGTTGGACATGTAAGATTTTTTGGAGAAACTAATTTGAAAATACGATTTTCAGACTGATATTGTCCAATTCTTCAAAGAGAACAGCAAACCTTTTTCATTCAATCATCCCCAGAAACAGGTTCAAACTGCATGTAAATTTTTGGATGGAATCAGAGGTGTACATTAAAGAAGAAAACGACGAACATCTATTCAATATTCCATATGATCAAAAAAACCGAATCGACTGGACAGATGAAAATCACCTAATGAACTTCATATTTGAAGACGTGAGCATTGATAATATAACGTGGACAATGGATCGAATTTCGCATGTCTTGAACGCAGAAATTTGTTGCTTAAGTGTCGACCTAAGTGATTGCTTTGGAAAGGTGCCACGAATTCTGTATTGGTTGAATAACCGTCAAAGATCTATCGATACTATATTCGTAAACTACAGTAGGCCAAACGATGATGAACTTTTTTTGATGTTTGAAAGCTTGCACATAAACAAATGTCTCAATATTTTAATTTGTCCATCATCGCATTTAATCAAGCCTTTAAATACAAAATTTGAGATGGATTATTTGTGGATGAGGGGCGGCAGTTCGAACACGTGGATATCATTGGATAACATAATGGATTTCGATTGCATTCATATCGATCTGGCATCTTTTTCGTTCACATCATATGATATGAATCGATATCTGAAAGCATGGATAAACGGATGTAACGCTAGAATGGAATATCTTTTTTTGGGTCTTAGATCTTTAGATCATAATGTTTTGACTGACGGAATGCACGCCGAGGAAAATGATGCTTCGACTGTTAGGATTTATAGCCACCAGTGAGTTTTAATCCAGAACTGTAAAGAATACGAGTCCTTATTTTCAGAAGACTCGAAATTCCTTGTGTTTTTGAAGGAGGAACAAACATTCGTAGAAAAGATGGAAGATTGGCAACGTTTCAACAAATCATTGGTGATGTTGGTTCAGTACAAAGGTTTCCGTTCAAAATGGTTGTATGGCCAGAGGGATTTTAAAGAGGGGCAGAAGTATTCCAAAACAACATTTTTACATAAATCGACAGATTACCCTGGGGAAAAAATAAAATCCTCTTGAAAATAGATCCAAAAGTATGAATTCTAAAAGATACTAGCTGTCAAAGGCCCAAAAAGCCCCTCGTGGGACATTTTTTTCATTTTTCATTTTTTCATTGAACTTCCGTCTGATATTTCTTATGATGCACGTTAAAAATAATAAATTTTTAATAAAAACATTATTCTTTACTATGCAAAATACTTTTTCTTGAAAAAAAGAGGAGCATTCGATCAAATATCCTCTAATGTTGAACTGGATCTATCTTCCTGAAGAACACTCAACAGTTCTGTTGACTGAAGTTTCACAGGGGAAACCTCGTTAATTTTCCTTATTTCGCTTTCCAGTATATTCTTCTCTTCTTTATCTAACTAACCCCCACTAATTCGTCTTCAAAAAAAGATGCTGGTGAATCCAAGAACTGAGAAACGTAAAAAACGACATCTAAAATAGTGATCAGCCACGTTGACTGAAGATCCTTTTTATCTTTGGTGATTATCTCACAAATGTCCTCTCGGACGGAAATTATTGTCAAACAAACATCTACAAATTTGGAAACAAAGATTGGGAGACGCATTTAAAGCAAAAGACCATCAATCTGTATTTCTGTCTATCGCACTTCCCACCAAAGAAATCAGCATTTCCTGGGTCCAATATTAGTTCGTACCTGGTAAGAAAACTAAATATTTCATCCTTATTCACTTACTCATTCAGAACGGAACCTCTCATAATTTGTCTAAAGATAGTTGAGAAGCTATTTTATCTATTCGTCTCTATCTTTGTCTCCTTCCTCGTCTACTGAATGTCTCGACTCTTCTTTTGATTTAGATGTTGATTTCGACTTTGTGACGGAGAATGATGATTCGACAAGAAAATAATTTATTTCAGGGACTAATCTGTCAAAATAGTCCAATTTTATTAATACGAAATTGTGTATCAAAACTTGGCTTAGAATATCAAAAAATGTTCAAATAACGAGTTCAGTAATTTGTAAAACAAGGAGAAGTGGATGAATGTGTAATTTTGCTCCGGAGCGGGTCTGACATTGATTCCGGATATGCAACATTTCACAATTGAAAGTTTACAAAAATTAATTTAGGGGTTCTATCAAAATAATCCATCTTCTATCTCTCGTCGTTGGTTTCTCATGGTGTCTCTCTATTATGTATGCTGCTTCTTATGCACCAATGACTACTGTAATTGTAGATGCATCCAAAGAAGACAGAGGTAGAATTGTCTTCTCCCGAACCCTCTAAATCTTTTTTAATTTCAGTTTGCCCTTTTCACAGTTGTCAACGTTATCTTATCATCACTGCAATCGCAATTATCGTTGTTTCAATGTTTACAGTAATCTGTTCTTACGGTATCGTTGTTGCTAAAATGGCACAAATTGCCCATAGTGAAAAGTAAGCTATTTTTAGTTCCAAAAACAAAAACCAATTTCCCCAAAAACAGAATGCACAATGAACCAGAAATGACTCGAAAACAAATTTGTATTTATTTATTGTAGGAGGGAACATGCCACTTATGCTACACCAGTAAAAGGGAGATAACCGGAGAAATACATGAATAGAGGTGAAGGGGTTAAGAAGAATGTAAACTGTACGATAATTATAGAAGATTTAAACAGATAGGAAGAAGAATGAAGGTATGGTAGAAGATAAATAATATAGGAAGCGAGGGGGCGTAGATAATGAGCAATTGGGCCAGACCACCAGTTAATGAGATTGTATGGAGAAGAAATAGGGCGATTTTACCGGAGGAAGGTAAGACAACGTCTGAGACAATCATTTCACTCGTTGGTAGGGGAAGCCTGGCAGCGGCCGACCCAACAACAGAGCTACTTTGAGAGATATTATGCCTTCGCTTTTGGGTGCTCAGAGCCTTAGACAAGGTGTCCAAGTGGATTGCTGTGAGAATCCTAAAGCTACTTCGCATTCCTACTCCGATCACCTTTGATGTTTATGTAGGGTGGTGGATGGTCGGGAACAATTGCAGAAGATAATAATACAAGGATAGAGTAAGAAGGATACGTAGAAGAGACCGGGCTGTTTTGTTGGGTAATGAGGCAAGAAAACGGAATGTGATGAGTGGTGTGACGAGGGGGGTTTTATGTAGGTTTGGTGGAAACCTGCCCCTCAACCCTAAGGATGTTTCACTGACTGTTTGTGTGTGTTGTGATCTGAAAGCGGTGCACAAAGATAGATCGATAAACCTTTATTGAAGAGGTTGCTGGTAAGAGTTAGTGCAAGCTTGTGTTAGTTGTCCTCGGTTGACGGCGAGCTGGTAGTCGGAGTGTTGGTGTGTCTCGCTTCGAAGCAGTGCACCAATACGGCTGGGCTCACACTTCTCCGCGAGAACACATGGAAGTTGGTCCTCCGACGTCAGCTGGTGTTGAAGTTGTCAACGTGAGTCGACTTGAGTTGAAGACTGAAGATTGTAGCTTGTTCCGTTGATGCGTTGGTGGTTTCGCGCCATTTCTCGGAAGCTTCTAGAAGGCGAAGTGTAGAGTTATGCGCGCCGGCGCGACCTGCGTCCGGCGGGGCGCACTTGCATCCTTCTTCGTATACTTCATGGCGGCAGTTTGAATATGAGTTTCTCTCGTTTGAGAGAAATCATACTAGATTGTTGGTTTGCCTTTGGTTAAGTGATGAGATTTAGCTGTGAAGATATGTGTCTGCATCTAAGGTCGTGAGTATCCGAAGGATGGTCGCGACACTCCGGGGGCGGAGGGAACCGAACATTTTCTTGATGGAAAATGGATTGGTTAACTGCTGGTACTCACATAGCTGAATGCCTAAATCTCGAGCTTCCTTGCTTGTTGGTGTTATCCGATCTTCTTTTTTGATCCTTAGTAGTTGGAGTTAGACTGCTGGTACTGAATTTGTCCTTAGACGACTGCTTGAATTAAAGTTTTCATCTTCTGCTTGTATTTCCTCGCTATTCCAATTTGTTTCTTGTAGCTATCCTCGTCGTGAGGCGTAGCTTCTGGTGTTGCTGGGAATAAGTGGCTGGTATGACTTGAAGTTGTGACTCCGGAGTTTAATGTCCAGAAGATGATTTGTGGAGCAGTGTGGTTGTTGAAATTCTTTGGACTTCCCGTTGGAGTTGCTTGTCCGCTTCCTCCTATTAGGTGAGTTTGACGTTGACATCTTGGCTCCTGAATCCTGGAATCGTTGACTTGTTGTTGTTGAATCCTATTAATCCTTTGACTATTCATGAGGTCGAGCTGAGGAACTGATGTTCCTTGACTTCCTCTCGTTGACTAACTGATCCTTAACTTTACTGAAGATCGAGCTGGGGAAGTTGAAGACTTCTTCTTCCTGGCTTTCTTCAGTTGTCCGACGAATCCTTGAATCCTTGAGCAAAGATGTGAATGGTGGATTGTCGTCTTTCCTTGAAGATGATTATTGATTCTTGCTGGTACTTCATAACGATGTTGTTGCTTGAAGCACCTGGTGATGGTTGAATCCGTGCACATCTTCTTGGAATTGCGTGCCAATGGTGATGGTTTCCGATTGACAGCGGATAGGAGATTGGCATCCACTCCTTCGTTTGTTTCAGCAGACAAAGTTTTCGCAAAGGCTACACAACCTTTCGGAGGTTGGAGCTCCTAAGCGGTGAATTTCGTGGCTGATCGTGTTGTTTTTGCAGCATTTGTCCTTCCCAGAATCGATCGATCCTGTTTGAGACCAGTTGCTGCTACTGTTGTTGAGCGCAATGAGCTTGTAGATGGAATCTTGGCTCCTGATGTTGTGCTCTGCTTGGCTGACATCCTTGAGGTCGAGACGGGGAACCTGTCCCTGGCTTCCTTGCTAGAATTGTTCTTGTCAGCTGGTAGACTTGTAGAAGTTGACGTAAGAATTGTTTAAGAAGAATTGACTTTTGTCAGAGCTTTTCAGATCTTTCGCCTACTGGCTCAGACCTGAACCTAACTGAAGCTTTTTCGCTTACAGTCTGGACATAAGACTCTAAATAAATGGGCAGCTAGCTGATGTAATTGCTAGTAAGATTTTGCACCATCTACTCAGAATCCGTATCTCTTTTGGACCCGATACTGACTAGCAGCTGGGCTTACGCCTCTTTTCGGTAGCTCTGATTCTTTTATACCTTTCAATATCTTAAAATCTTAAAATTCTAAATCCTAAGTTATCAATTATAGACTTGATGTCGTTGATGATGATTTGAATCCTAAATTCCTTGATTTCTTGAATATTGAGCTGGTATAAATTCTTCTAGTCGTTGAGTGGCTTCTCGTTGCCGTTGTCTGACTTCTGAAGTTGTCACTTCCGGCTTGACTTTTCTTGATGTCCAACTGCCTCATGTCCTAAGCAGTGTGACTTGTGAAGACTTGTCTCACTCAGCTTGACTTCCTTTGATGTCCAACTGCCTCTTGTCCTAAGCAGTGTGACCGACCTTTTGATCTTCGGCTCGAACTCTCCTTTCCGTTTCTTATTCCTTCTTCTTCTCGTGTGGAATTGATTGATTCCTAATGGAAATGCGTAAAGAAGGAGTAGAATTTTTGCTGGTAGGGAGTTGATGTTGAGCCAGAACGGTGGGTTCTGTCCTTGTGTCCAGATCTTCTGAAGCCATCGGAATATCCTTGCAGGCATCCGACTGTCTTGCCGAGTTGTGTCGAATTTTCATTGACTTGAATCTTGGTCAATCCAGAAGACTTGGAGTGTCTTCTTGATGACTTCTCGTCGACCCAGTCCTTGTCCATCTTTTTCCGATTCGTGACATTGATGTTGCATGTTCACTCGATTTATCAATTGAAGACTAAGTTGATCAGACTTCCTCTTCTTGCTCGAGCTGGTATCGGTAGAATAATGAACTTCTGGGTTGTAGTCTTCGTCGTGAAGTTTCTTCAGGAGTAGTTAGTAGACTTCTCAATGACGTGATCTGTCCAATTCTTCCGACGTAACGACCATTGAGGGCAACACAGTTTAGATGAGAACTGAAGAACGTCTTCTGCTTAGGTGACGATGACATCTTCTTGAAGAAGTGTGCAGCGACGTTGACATCTTCTGGCGCAGGGCCTTCTCTAATTCGTGTTTGAAGAACAAGATCGATGACGTCTGCTGGTAGAAGGGTGACGTTGAACCGTGTAGATGGATTGAATCCTTTTGTCGAGTTCTTTTGAAGCCTTCGGATTTTCCTTGTAGACATCCGTATGTCTTGCCGAGTTGCGTCAAATATCGATTGACTTGAACATTAGTCGATCCAGAAGACGTGAAGTGTCTTCTTGGTGACATCTCGTTGACCTTCTTCATCAGCTGGTGGAGTGGTGACCTGAAACTCTGTCTTGTCGTTCTTTGATCCTGCTGGTAGAATTTCTGGCTTGTGGTTCCAGGAAAGTCCTCTTGAAGAATCGAAATTGACTTGACGTCATTCTTCTGTCATCTAAACTTCAAGACGCAGCTATTCACTCGGCTTGTCCACTTCTCGTCCATCTTCCTCCGATTCGTGACGCACGATGTTGCTTGTTCACTTGCTCGATCGCTTGAAGATTAAGTTGATCAGACCTTCTTTTTTTGCTTGAGCTGGTATCGGCAGATGAGTGGACTTCTGTTGAAGTTGAGTGATGATTTGACGACTTCTAGACAGCTTGGCTTGTAGACGTCGTCGCTGAGTTTCTCCTGGAGTTGCTGGTAGACTTCTTGATGACGTGAGTTGGCAAGATATTCCTGACGCAACGACCATTGAAGGCGAGCCAGTTGAGTTTTCTTCGGTGAAGCGACGTTGTGCATCTTCCTGTAGAAATCTGCGGCAAATTTGGCAACTTTCGACGCCGATTCTTCTCTTATTCGTGTTGATGAACAAGATCGATGACATCTGCTGGTAGAAGCATCTTCCTTCTTCTTTTAGGAGTTGTTGATAGTTGCAGATGATGTTGTTGAAGCGAAATCTTGATATGTTACAGTGGATGGTAGACTGTGGTCTTTCCGCTGTGACTTCAACATTTCGTTGTGCGATATCTTCTGCAGCTGGTACGTTGTTGTTCTCCTTCTTTTGAACTTCTGATCTTGAAGATGACATGCTGTCCTTCTTTGAAGACGTTGGTTGCTTCCAATCGTTTTTCAGTTCTTGCTGCTTTCACTGCTTTGTGATCTTCCAGTCTAGCTGTATGCTGATAAAATTAATCAGCTATTGATTTGATCGGAAAATCCTGGTGTCATCAGGCGTCGACTTCCTTTGTGATTTGATGACAGGTTTCTTCGAATCGATACAGCTGGTGTTCGGATTATCTGGATCAAAGCTACAAACAATCCTTGACATCTTTCGGAGAGACTTCACGGATTGTGAGCATTCGCCAATAGATGCTGGAATTGACTGCTTGGCTTGTATTCCGACGATGACTGTGAAGTTCTTCGTCTTGTTTTCTCGTTGTTGCAGCAATTGAGTTGTTGACATCTATTGAGTGCAATGTCCCAAATGATCATGAAGACGTCTGGATAGCAGCTGGTAGTTCCAATTGATGTTCTCGCATGTCGATAACGTCTTTCTTATCTTCTTCTCGCTTACTTCAATGTGGTTGCTTCTTTGATTGACTTGTTTTAGCGTCTCGAAGCGTCTTTGAGCACAAAGTAGAGAGCTGGTAGAAGAGATTAGCGAAATTATCGCTCGATTTGTTCATTAGAGACACCGATGACAGCTTATTCTTGTCCCATGTTGTTTTGAGCAGTTGTTGTTGATTGCGTGTGCTCGGGAGATCGATTGTGTCGGTTGTCGTTGACATTGAAGTCGCTGGTGGACCGGAGACTCGTTGACTGTCTTTTTGATCTTCCAACACGATGTTTTGTCCACAATCTTGCTCCAGTTTCAATAGACTCCATTCTATTGCTTCTTTCCCAGCTTCTCGTCGATGATTGATGTTGTCGCCGACGATTGCTGGTATTGTAGCTTTGTTGCCGAAGCAACTAGTTGATGCAGATGCCACGGAGTCTTCAGGCAATTCCTATAGCTAGATAGTTGCTAAATTTCGTCTGATTCCTTGGCTTCTGACTTCTTGAGTCGTTGGATCGATCAACGTGGAGATGCTGCCCAAAGTGGCTGGTATTTTCAGACGAGAACGCATAGATATTATTGACGTTGCTCTTCTGACGTCCAGAATTTCATCGATTTCCGAGACTAATTGGATGCTCGAATCTTTGCGATGGCGAAACAATTGCTGGTAGAATGAAGACTTGTGATGGTTGTTCACTTCTCCGTTCCGTGAGTTCTTCATCGAATTGTTCCGATTCTTCCGGCTTTGTGGTTGTAGCATCTCCGTACGTTGGTTTTGTTATTGTTTCCAACGGCTTTACATGCTAGAATCTGTGCATCTTTCGTTTCGAAACACGCATGGGTGTCGAAACTAGGAACAACAGGATTTTTCGCATGTTCGATAGCAATTTCCTATCGCTAGCAACGAGTTGACGTCGTTGGCCACGAAGTTTTCGTCGTTTTCCTCCCAGTTGTTCCAAGCGAATGACTTGACTGTCAGCTTGTACTTCTGACTTCGATCGATTGCGATGACCAAACAAATGAAGCTGGTACTTGATGACATCGTTTCTGTTGCAATCGATACAAATCAATCCATGGATACTGGTACTGCTTGACTTGAGTGACGGCTTCCGCTGACGACTCCTCCGTTCGTGTAGCGGCATTCCACTCGCATCTACTTGTTGTCCCTTTTGCTGTCAAGACGGAATCGAATCGATAACATCGCTTCGGCTGGTAGTTGCTTGCAACCTTACGATTGTTGTCGTTTCCGATGACGTTGATGTTCTTGGGGACGAGGTGATGACTTCTTGTTGGCTTGTGAAAGCTTGTCCGTTGTTGCTGGTGCATCAGCTGGTTTGCTTTCTATTGTTGTTTCACTTCTGATGTCGTTGTCGTGGTTTTTCCTTTGTCTTCCTTCCATCCAGAAACGATAAATTGTTGTCCGTGCTTCTGGTGCCACGATGAAAGTTTTGAAAGACGTCGGCGATGTCACGATAAAGTGTTTAAACATTCAGGAGGTGATAGTGCCAAATTTGAAGTCGATTGTGAGAAAAAGGCTGGTAATCGCTAGAATCAGAGCTACAATCAGCATTGTAAGAAATATCCGACACGGGGTTACTTCTCACTAGCTGATGAGCATCCGATTTTTACGAAAACATTGCTCTTTCTTCTTGTTTGTTGTCGGCCACTGTGTCGGTTGCTTCCCTGGTGTCGATACGGAATTGTATTGGTGGATTTCCAGTGGAGCATCGAATTGTGACAACATTTGAAGGCGTTTTTTGCTGCATTGTCCTTCCTAGTCCGTTCGAACTATTCTTGACCAGCTGCAGCGACTGTTTTGAGAACGAGTTTGCCAATGTAGACGTCTCCAGATGAGTTCCAGTCCTCTTTGCTGGTATCTGGCGACCACTGAGTTTGCTCGAATCTCGGTTGCTCCCATGAGCTGGTAGACAGGATAATAACCAAATGGATTGGCTATGTTTGCACAAGAGTAACCTGAATTTCTGTAGATTAACCTGAAATGGAATTAATGCTAAGAAAGGGAACTAGAGTGGGTCTAGAAGTTGAGAGACAAGAGTTTTTGAACCAAGAAAGTTTACGGCAAGTCCCAAAAGTTTGGAGACTTCCGTATTAGTAGAGAAATAACAAAAGGATAGATGGGCTGAATGAATTGTTACGGGACAGTGAATGAATATGCTGGTACCGCCCCAATCCAGAGGGTTTGTGGGATAACAGACATAAACATTATATGTTTGGGGGAAAAGGATTTGGAAGATTGCGTCCCTGGGAGATTGCGTCCCTGAAACAGTACTGTCTGTGGTACTGGTGCATCCAGAGTTACCAGCTCTGATGCGTTTAACGTCTTCGGACGCCTGAGACCCAATTCTTTATGGAGGAAGAGCTCGCAGTCTAGACTACGACGCCTGACTCTTCCACATCTCTGGATAACCCCATCTTCCTTCGACTGGCCAATCTCCGGAAGACTTAAATTGGACTCCTCGACGCTCTCAGGAATTCCCATTGTGTGTCTGCGTTCCCAACACTTGACCATACACGACGTTCGTTTCCTTCTGCTTACGAGCCAATGATAGTGTTGGAATGATACACTAACCTATTTTATGTAATAAAAGGTAGAGCCTACATGACACGCTGTCGTGTCAGTAGGGCGTGTAAAGGTCAACCTGGTAATAACCTAAGACGCGTTTTTAGATCACACGGGAAATTTTTTGTTTTTTGGGATAGAAGGTCCGGATGACTCAACGGTGCCTTTTTCTCCGTGAGAAAAAATACTAAACTAGACTAGAAATTTTGGTACCCCGAGGCAGAAGCAACAGTTTTAAACCGTTCCTGGTCTGTGCTTAGCCTCCACTGATACCTCAATAAACTAGAGAAACCTAGAATTAAAACCCACACTTGCTACAAGGAGCAAGTGTTACCTAATCAGACTTAGGCCACTACTAAACCTGAAATACCTGAAATGAATTAGAATATTAAAGGCTGGTAGAATTTGAGAGAAAGAGAAAAGAGATAAGGAATCTCCTGCTCCCCCGGGAAGGGAACAGAAGGAGAGATTGAGAGATAGGTGGTGGTTCAGAGAAAAAGAGGAAAGGAAAGTAGTTTTCAGTCGCAAACTCTTGATTTCAGTCAAAAATCAATACTTGGATTGTTAAATGACCGAAATGTTTGAATTTTTTGACTAAAAAACTACACAAGGGGTGACAGAATGGATATGAGAAATGAGCTGATAATTTGGGCCATCAGCGAGACCCGGAGCTGCGGATTCGACGGCAACTCCTCCATACTGCCGGACTGGTACTCCCGATTGTGGTGCCACGGTGTTCCACGTCCAAGGAACCGCACAAACGAGAGGCTGACGCTGGTAGATGAAGCCATTGATCTGGCATAAGGATGTGCTACACTTGGAGCACGCGCTCCGCTCATCTATTGCATCATTTTGTTCGTTGGTGTAACGAGCGTAGTTGACTTGAGCCGAGATGTGCACAAGCTGGTATGATGATGCAAAATTTTCACGGAATTCCAGCTAATTTTGCATTGAATTTGTTACCTGAAATTCGAGAAATATTAGCAACTTACCTGCCTGCGACCATCTTTTTCGCCGAGAGTTGATTGAATGCTGGTAAACTGCTGCTTGGCTGGTACTGGCGACACAATTTTGCGGGCGATCTTCAATCTGTTCCATTCCGCCAGTGGCTGACCGATTGCTGGATTCTCCCGCCGTACACGTTTCCGTTGCGTTCGCCGAATCGAGTCGTTGTTCCCGTTCTCCAAGACGAGCAGTTGTTCCATGCGAGACAATGAGTAGTGATTGCACGCCAGTTATCGATTTTTTCTCAGCGCGCGCTAGTCAAATCACTCAACACAACAGTACAGTGCCACCAATTTTGGTTCGCTGGTCATCACAGAAAAAAAATTTTCTGTTCCCGGTCGATTGCACCATGTGACGAGGGGGGTTTTATGTAGGTTTGGTGGAAACCTGCCCCTCAACCCTAAGGATGTTTCACTGACTGTTTGTGTGTGTTGTGATCTGAAAGCGGTGCACAAAGATAGATCGATAAACCTTTATTGAAGAGGTTGCTGGTAAGAGTTAGTGCAAGCTTGTGTTAGTTGTCCTCGGTTGACGGCGAGCTGGTAGTCGGAGTGTTGGTGTGTCTCGCTTCGAAGCAGTGCACCAATACGGCTGGGCTCACACTTCTCCGCGAGAACACATGGAAGTTGGTCCTCCGACGTCAGCTGGTGTTGAAGTTGTCAACGTGAGTCGACTTGAGTTGAAGACTGAAGATTGTAGCTTGTTCCGTTGATGCGTTGGTGGTTTCGCGCCATTTCTCGGAAGCTTCTAGAAGGCGAAGTGTAGAGTTATGCGCGCCGGCGCGACCTGCGTCCGGCGGGGCGCACTTGCATCCTTCTTCGTATACTTCATGGCGGCAGTTTGAATATGAGTTTCTCTCGTTTGAGAGAAATCATACTAGATTGTTGGTTTGCCTTTGGTTAAGTGATGAGATTTAGCTGTGAAGATATGTGTCTGCATCTAAGGTCGTGAGTATCCGAAGGATGGTCGCGACAAGTGGTGAATACAATACGGTGGGAGAGAGGGTATGAGACAAGGGTAGAGAGCTGAGCAGATAAGAACTAGTAATTAAGATCGCTAAGAGTAAGATAGTTTTGTAATGGAAGGGCACGAAGCCGAGTTCTAAAGCAATCAGGTGTAGGGATAGAGATAAAAATACTCTCAGGAAGAGAATTCCAACAAGCAAGGGATCGAATAGATAGATATTGGGAAAAACATTTATATTTGTTCGGGAGAGTAGTTCTGACATAGTATTTGTGTCTCCTTAAATGGCTCAGCTTCGGATAAGTATAGAACAGATGATTCGGCATTTCGACGTCCTTTGTAACTAAGCATTTGTAAATAAATGATAAATCAGCTAATAGTCTTCGATATTCTAAGGATTCGAATCCGCATTCCTGAATTGCATTGAAATATCCATTGTACACTTTTCCGAATTTTTTATAGCATCTATAAATGAACGACTTCTGAACATTTTCAATTTTTCTGACGAGTTCTTTAAGGACTGGAGAATGGAAAAAACGGATGCATAAATTCTTCAAATTCGGTGGTCATCTGGCTCTTTATACTCTAATTGTCTCATTAATATTTGTTGGTTCTCTATTTATTCTCCATAACACGGCGAGCGACGCGACGAAAGTGCACAGTTCTGTCCGCTTAAGACGCAATTCTAGATAGCTTGCGCAATTCTCGATATTGGCGCGAAATTCAAATTTTGAAGGTTATGTAAATTAAATTTGAAAAATGAAAAGTGCCCTCTTATCTGAAATTAGCAGAAGGTGAATGGAAAATTATGTAAAATTTTTGCAAAATAGGTTGAATTGATATTATAAAAAAAACAATTTATATTTTTAGAGTGAAAAACAAAAAATAAAGCTGAGTTTTAGTCAGCTGCTCTCCAGGAGTCTCCGATATCGTGAATCAAGTTAAGATAAGTCATTTGTCTAATAATTAAATTAGCACGGAGAATTGGATCTCGAACAGCAATAAACCTTCTCTCCATCTTGTTGAAGATTCCATGAAGATGCTCAATGCTCTGTTCCGTGATCCCCCCCCACAACATCTTCGTGATTTCCGCATTTTTTACGAGATCAGCATATTTCATCAACAATTGCTCGTTATCATTTTCCAGATCTTCATTTTCCATTCTGATGCGATCACATTGTTCGATTTGAAGAGCTAACTGCGTCTCTAATTCCAGGATTCTTCTTTCGAAAGTGTTGTCATCTTTCCGTTTTTGGAATTTTTCTGCACTTTTTCGTTGAGCATGAGAGTTAATGGTTGCCTTTTGGCGTTTAGTTCGTGGGGCCATCTCTTAAAATTTCTATATTTCTTTTCTAACTTCGAACATACACCTTAATCTGGTCAACTACTCACCGTGTTTTTCAAAAATAACAATCAAAGATGGCTCACGCGTATTGATTACCCTTGTTCTTCTGAAAATTCAAAAATTGATCACCAAAACCAGATTCAGAAGAAGAAGGATAACCAAAACAGTGAAAAATGTGAATAAAACCAACATAAAAATATCAAATTACAATACTTCACATCAAAAACCCCCCAATATTCAAGAATTCTAGCCTGAAACCCACGTTTTAATGCAAAACGTCATCTGCGGATACTGTATTTGCCAAATTCAAATTGTATTAACTCTTTTTAAACTGCATTGTTTCGCTCTGTTCTGGTCTCAAAATATTCGTTGAATTCTTGTCTCTTCAGCTTGCAACTATCGCTTTCTGTTCTCTTCCCTTTCTCGAAATATTTTTAAAAAAGTTGCTAAATTTTCATTTTTCAGTGTTAATTTTTTCCAGGCCGATAACTTTTTCTATAATTGATTAAAACTGATGTATTCATATTCCATTGACTCGTCTTCACGTCTAGAATATTTATTGCATACTTTAAATTCGCATTAAGAAAAAAAAACCATGAAAAAAAGCAAAAATCTTCATTTTCAGTACTAAATTCAGTTTTCGTTTTTTTCTCTGCGCCCTCTCTGGTGAGAGAGTTTTGCAATCTCGCTCCCTCGCGATTCGAGGCGTCGCTCGCCGTGCATAATGCCGAAGATTATCATCAAGTCAATCGAATGATTGCAATCAATTGTGATGTTTATGATGTAAGTGCCATTGAGAATTAGACAAGTTTCTCATCAATCGTTTTCTTTCTTTTCAGTACCTAAACATCAAGCTTCGACTCGAAACGATTGCTGGAGGAGCTGTTCTCTTGTGGTGTGTTCGTATCATTTTCGACGTCGTCATCTCATTTCTTTCGGAAATTCGACTTCTTCCATGGATCCGACTGGATAATCTTCAAGCTCTAGATAGCAACAGGGTAATTAATCTCTCATATACCTCTCGCCCTCAATAAAACTTTCAGATTGTGTCTGTTCGTCATGGATTAGGTTGGCAGAAAGGATGTGTCAACTGTCCTGTTTTCAACATTGAAAATCGTCTTCATGCTTTAGATTTCAAGAACTAACTAGTTCGAGATCCAGTTTCCGTTCACTGCCATTTATTCGTCTTTCATAGATGTGTTTGAAAATAAAGCCATTTGAAAAATTTCTGTTTATTCTCGGTGTGCGGTAGCATTCTGTCTGATTTATGTATGCAACCAGCGACTTCCAGACAAAAATCGCGTGGAAAAAGACAATCAATTGCAACTAAAAAGAAGAGTAGTTTCATATATGGGGAAATGGGATCTGGGGGAGACAAGATGTGAAAAATGACATGTCAGTTTTCAACGAAGAGGGACTTTGCGGAAAATGGATAAGAATGCCGACGAATTATAATACACTTTGGAAGCGTAATTTCACCGTAACGACAACAATATATCAAACAATAGCTAAAAATAAAGAGTTGCAGAGAAAGTAAAAAGACAAGGAGGATTTTAGTGGAAGGGGTTCGGTGCAGTCGGGTGTGAGACAGTGACTGATCAGAATGCGACCTGCACATCTATGCGAATGACGACAAGAATCGTATATATACACAAGTTGTCATGATTGAAATGAGACACTGTCTATCCTGCATTGGGAGAATGAACAAGAAGGCAAAAGTGGGATTGATTTGATCCTCACGGAATTAAAAAATTTTCGAAAGCGCTCAGACACGAGAATCGTAAGAAAGTAGGTTAGTTATACGTGGGGGTGATTCTTGAACTATAAATTAGGGAGGGGCCAGGATATATAAAGTTTCAGGGAGCAGTTGGAAAGGTAAAAATGATCTAAAGTACAACTATGTTGTCGTATCCCTATTCTTCTCTGAAAGTTGAATTACAGGAATATGACACAACAACAGAAAAATGCATTCAAGAAAGATAGGGTAAAGAATGTAACAAACAAGAAATGAAATCCCGCTGATTGGAGTCAGAAACAAGAGAACTAAAAGACAGGAAAATACAGAGAGACTCGGTACGAATATCGAACCGAGAAGCTGCTGTGAGATGGCTGATGCAAATTGGAACCGTATCGACACTTGTAAAATGGTTATTATGCGCAGAGTGGAAGTACAGTTGACGAGCAGACGAGTCACTGAAAAATAAATATTGATAAATGAGACTCAGAAAAGAACAAGGAACAGAAGGTAGGAGTAGAAGGGATGAGATTTGAGTACTAAAAATATACACACCACACACTTAATTTTCCCGATTAGTCTGTTTAGTGATCATTCTGTGGAGAGGTAAATTATGAACCGCCTGTGAATAGAAAAAGGGTGAAAAGCGGAGAGAAGTCTACAGCTTCACGGGCAAGATAGTGCTAAAGCACTCACACTGGTACTTACACTCTAGAATCTCTGGCACTTTTCAAAACTTTTTCCGCATCAAAATATTGGCATTCGAGTCAATGTTTGCCAACTCTTTGTAACACGTCTCCGTTTTTTTCTACAAATTTTAAACTCCTTATTACGGGAAAGACTATTTATAGCAGTGACTAGAAGTACTATTTTACGAAAAAAAAAACGAACCTCATGGTCTGCAAGTCCTCCCATTGAATCCATTCCGTCTCTTGGTGGGTTAGGTAACCTGCGACGGAGCCACTTGTGTTTCAGGGCTTGGGCTGGAGTCAATCGGGTCTCTGGATCCCAATCTAGGCATCGTTTCAGGAAATCGACGAAAAGTTCATCACCCATATTTTTCAATGCTGTCGACCACGATCGTGAAGCTGGTGGACCACGCATCTTTCCTCTTTTTGATCGGGCTCCAGCAAGAACTACAGATCCGTCTGGCATTGATGTGGCTGTGCAATATCGTGGATATCCTTTTGATGTGATGAAAGTCCGCGCACGTTTTGCTGATTCCAAACTTTTCGGTGGTGGCATTCCAAGCAATTCAATTATAAGAGCCAACTGATCGTTCTCATCCTCTCCTGGCAACAGAGGGTATCCGGTCAGAAGTTCAGCAAGAATACATCCGAGAGACCACATATCAATAGGCATTCCATATTTCGTTCCGAGAATTACTTCTGGAGCTCTATAGAACCTCGACTGTATATATGTGTAAATACGCTGGTCATCAAAACATGAAGATCCAAAGTCAATGACCTGAATGAAGAAGTAAAAAACTTTAAAACTTTTGGAATAATACATACCTTTATTCCACTTCTGCCTTGCTGCTTTAATAGAACATTTTCTGGTTTCAAATCACAATGGATCAATCTGTTCTTCTGTAAAAGATCCAAGCACAAGAGCATTGAGTAAGCGAATTTTCTCACGAGCTGTAAAAAAATAGTTCGAATATATAATCATCACTTTTTATTTTGATACCATTAGTGAGAATCCTTGGAACTTGTTTCTCTTTATCAACTCGTAAAGGTTGATGCTGAGCAGCTCAAATGTAATGCACTTGTGATTTCGGAAATTGAAATAATCCAGCATATGGATAATGTTATGCGTTCCATCGGCATCCTGTCGTCGGAGATGATCCAATATTCTGATCTCTTCGTCGGCTTGTCGATGGAATCGCTTCTCATTTCGTACTAATTTCAAAGCAACGTACTGTTGATATTTGTGATCGAATGCTTTGATAACCTAAAATGGTTCAAAATTTAGAAATCGTCTGCCAAAAATTAACTAACCTGTCCGAAAGAACCTTTTCCGATAACTTTGAGCACCTCATATCGATAGGCAATGTGATCATGAACAACAAGTTGATATGACCCATTTTCATCGTCGTATCCACCGTTATTTGCACCTCCGATTACTCCAGGTTGTTTTTTGGCGTGTGATCCAACGAAGAAAACCCGTGTATAGTTGTATATCTCATTTTTCTCGTACGGCACCAACTTGGCACCGAACGTCTGAACGGCGTCTTCCGGTCGGAACCCTGAATTGGAGCCAGAATTTGAGTTATGTCCGCCTTGACTGCCTCCCGATGAAGATGTGTGTGAACGGCTGAAAATAAAAAAATACTAATGGTGTAAGCATAATACTAGTTCGTTCTTTGCTATAAGTTCTGCTGATAAAACCCTTCAAGTACTGCAGACCAGTACAGAAAATTTGCAGAGAACAAATCTTGCGATTATATGTTGATTACTTTAGACTTTCAACTAAAATACCGTCTATCATAAAATCATTTTGGTTCAGAATAATACAATCTTGTGTTATTTCAAAATTTCTCCAACAGTACATATTTTTTGGAAAAATCATGTGCAAAAATTATCAGTTTGTCAGCTGACATTATTTTGTTTGAAAATTTGCTAGTTACTGAATTGACAGTTATATGACCTGCATGGAACAAAAACTGGATTCAAAATCCGCGAGTTGGTCATACATTTCCAATGATTCTCAAAACATGCATTGAAAGAGAAATGAAGTGTTTTCGGGATTGGTGACTCAGTTGGAACAGATCCAGTTTTACACCAATTTCGTAGCACTCGCGTCATATTTTTTCTTTTTTATGTAGATGTTTCTCCTCAAACTGTTAATTTTTCTTACCTTAAACTCTCATTGCTTGGACTTTTTGGAATTTTGGCGTGCATCATCGAATCATGTGTTGAAGCAGTATTGAGCGTTGAATGCGACGCCGACAAATGTTTGTTGGGTCCACCGATCGATTGCGTCATCAGACTTCCAGATCCACCGGATCCAACACCAGATGACGAGTTGGACGAGCCTGTAATATAGTGTTATTGAAAAGAGAGAACGAAAACAAAAAATCATAGTTCAGTCTGGTTATATTCACGTCATTTTGAATTCAGCACTGGGAATTCTCATAATATGAGAGTAATCTGCACCGGAAAACCACTATAGTTTCTCTTACCTCTGTACCCCAATCGAATCCCTGATGTTGACGGCTCAAAAAGTGTCATATTAGTGGCCGAGTATCACACTCAAGTCACTCAAATTTTTAGCTTGGGATTACGAGCCGGGAATATGTTTCTGTGAGGACTCCTATAGATAAAATTGATTTAGAAAACGATTTAAGACTGAAAGAAAGATACCGACAAGAGGGAAAAGAACAGTAGTTAAAGAAGAGAACATAATGAAATGAAAGACGGGAGAGGGAGAGAACGCTACTGCGGTGCCAATGCTTTTGGTCAACTATGTCGGGACGCAAGCGGCTCTTCCGCGCAGCTGGTTGAGGCGACGCGCGTGCAAATATACACGCACTTTGTGTAATCATCCATGGAGGGAAGAAGCAACTTTCTACGGAGAACACTCTATAACGAAAGCGACACGTATTGGCGTCATCTCAGAGCCTCTTGAACGAGAAAGAAACTGACCACGTCACAACCCGGACAACAAAAGAAACTCATTGTTGGGAGTACTGTGATAAGCGTAAACTGATAGAGTAGTAGCACTTGACACTTGTCAAAGACTATGGGAAGTAACACAAATCTCAAATACATCCTTTTCTCGAGTCAGTTTTACGAGACGCTGAGAAAACGGAAAAGCTGAGCGTGTTATTACTGCAAAGTTGTGCGTTCAATTGTCCCTTGGCCACTTGAAGCTGCACCAAAAGAATAGATGAGGGAGGGGCTACATGGCTTTCTTTTTTATTCTTTTTGTGTTTTTTTTCAATCGCTACCGAGGCCAGGAGGCTAGACCGAATGGCCTTGGTGTCAAGAAGAGACGGACGCGTCAGAGACATCGAAAAAGGTGCCAATCATGTTTTCCCCCAGAGGTTTTCAATTCCTAATAACTTCTCACTGTCTCTTTTCATCAAAAAATATATATCAATGAAAATTAAATTACAATCGTGCTTGTTTCACTTTCTTTCACTCAATTATTAAATATAAATGTGTGAGACATCAAATGGAGAAGATATCTCCCGTAAAACGGAAATCGGGTGAGGAAGAATGAAATAAATGACCTAAATTTCAGAAATTGAGTCATAATAGTCGGAAGTGATGTAAAATAGGAACTGGATGTGACTGGCAAAATACGAGCAGTCATTCGGTAGCCGCTTTTGCATCCGCTGGATGTGACTGGTAAGGGTGTCGATGCGGTCGTTGAGGCACCCGTCTACGAGATACTGGACCGTCAAGAGACGGAGACAAAAGAAGACAACAGCCTCTGAAGAGAAAAGACCAGCCGGCAATGCAGTCCATTTCGTAGTACGCGTCCTAGTTGAGGACAACGCAAGACGCAGACGTGGCTGGTGGAGAAGCGAGAGATTGGCGATTCAAACGACACAAAGGTGCAGAATAAAACTGGCAAGAAGAACGAGAAGAGACGCACGATGAAAATAGAAGAGGAAGAAAGATAAAAAGAAGGGGGAAGCGGACACCCGCGCGGACCCGAGACTATTGTTCGTGTTTGCCGGGTGGGGGTCAAACCACTCTCGTTGTCTCACACTCACCATCTTTGGAGATGGCAATGATGGTGGTACGAGCCAGTGCAAAAGACCACAGATGGTCATGTATTTGCTTGACAGGGTAAGATTATCGTGGTTGCGGAAAAGGAGGGAGCAGATTGAAACTGTGCAGATGGTCAGATTTTCCGAAATTTATGAGTCTCTACATTTTCGAGGACGAATGCATAAAAATGAACGTTTTCTGTATATCTCACATACTCTTTCGCCAAAATTGATAAGAATTGTAATTTTTACAGCTGGTCAGTTTATTTCAAAAAAAAAAATTCTCGAGAAGTTTGGTCCGCGTGCGGAAAGTATATACTGACACTCATCGTACATTTCTTTTCGTTCAGCGGAAATGGAGACGAGCGCAGCGGCATTTGGTGTCGAATTTCGCGTTTTGTGACCTTCACCCGGGTCTTTTCTCTCAGGATAATAGCCATTATACTAATTACCCGACGGACTTTAACTATCGGAAGATAAGTGGAACGGTGAGAAAGAAACGAAGAGAACAAATGATAAGTATATAAAAATCAATTAGTTGTAAAATTTTGCGAATTGTTGGATTCGCGGGATAATGAATAAAAATTGAAGTTTTGGGAGAAATTTTGTTTCGTAAAATTCGTGGAAAAAAACTCGAACTCGCGGCAAAATGTCGACTGCACGATGTACCAAAATTTACGAAAAACTGCAGAGATGGTATCAAAATTTTTTCGAAATTATTAATTGTTGTACAAGTTTCGCAACAAAAAAAGCTTGCTATCAAAATGAGAGTGGACAACTTTCCATATTGTGTTTTAATTTTTTGTTATCAAAACGTCTATTGTACTAATGCCTTTCTGATAACCAGTATGAGCCGAATCGTACAGTGGCTCGATGCTGAGTGGAATAGAAACATTAACGACAGAATCAAAAATATTCAGAAATAAAAAGGAATATGCACATGTGCACATATGTGGAGGTGTTGCCCGGAAACCGATAAGACTGTATAAGACTGTTCACAAATAGTTAGAACTGTGAGAAAGAGAAAGAGATGACTAATGCATCTATCGTCCAATTTTCTTGTTCTCTCTTCGTGGGAAACACCTAATTAAACAGAACAGAAGGGCAAGAAAACGAAGTGGAAAATTGAAAAGGGGAAAAGGATAGAAGGAAGAGAGCCACACGAAAAGCCAAAGAGTAATAATAGCAGAAATAAACCGAACGTTTACTTTGTCCTAGTACTTTGCTGCTGCACTGCACTTTGAGAAAAGTGTAGTAGGAGCGTGTGTCCTATCTCGTCCTTGAACGGAGGGACAAATTGGATCAAAACGTGGTTATTATTCACTCAAACAAGATGACCTATATGGAATACAGAACGAGGACATATACTTTTTTCATTTTAAAACACATTTTATTCGTAATTCGAATGATGACAACTAGATCCACGTGGAGCAAACTCGAAATGTTGAAGCTATCCACGGTTTGGATTCAGAATGGAATCGGACTAATCGAATTGAGCAAAAAAAAAGAGAGACGACTGCTAAAGAAAACGGGGAAGCAGTATCTCTTGAGGAGAAATGGAGCACGCATGCGCGAATTAATTAAGCGTCAACGGGGGAAAAAGAGGAAGCAAAAGATGTTATGGACCACTTTCTGAGACCATGAACGACCACCGAAAAATAACAAAACTGTGTCGAGAAGGCTCACTTTGAATTATTAATAAGAGGTGTGGATCTGGTATCTAACTGAGAGAACACACTTTCTTTTTTGAATTGAAAAGAAACATTAAAAAAGAGAAAAACTATTTGATATTTATAAAAAACTGATAAAGGTATAGAAGAGAAAGTGACAAAAGGACAGTTCCAGTGTTTCCTTTACTACTAACAAACATAACTGAGTCACACCTGGGTTTGCCTACGCAAATAATGAATTCTTCATCATCAAGACCTGGGAAGATTTGCGATTCAAATTCATTACGTTCACAGCCTACGCATGATCAATAAATGAGTTTTTGGACTAGGTCCACAGAGAAAAAAGAGCAAAGAGCAACCGTATTTTCTTGTTATCATAACCTTTTTGTTCTTATTGTTAACAACGTAACTCTACAACGAGTATTCATATTAGTATTTGCATAATTTCATTTCTCGATATTTATATTTACCAACATTCAGGTGATGTTTTCTATTTTTCCCTCCATTTTTTACACATTATGTTCGTTTTTTTCTCTAGTCGGAAAGAATTCTGTAAACAAACAAGCAATAGCATAAAATACATACCTTCATAAGAGTAAAATCGGTGAAACGGAATAGCGAACATGGCAGACAAGTGCCCAAAAACAACAACAATAACCCGAATAGAATAGAGAATCGACCGCAGCACCAGCAGGTATCTATTGTTTTTTTGTAGAATAAACGAGAAGGAAGAAGAGAGAGACTCTACGTGTACAGTGGAACCCTCGCGTCTAACTGATAGCAGTGCAGTGGCTAGAACCAGTCAGGTTTCAGGCGGCTTGTGCATTGAAAAGTTGTTCTTTCGAATTGAAGAGAGCATTTGAAAAAGGGAGAGTTCAGAGAATCCTATCAAGTGCTTGTCGTTTGCATGTGGCTCCGCGGAAGTTTTACTACCCCAGTTTCAACGAAACGACAAAAAAGTGACAATCGTTCAGGTGACTTTTGAGTTCATATTGTTCTATTCATTCCTTTTTATTTTTATTCTTTCATCTTCGTCACGTCTTACCACGCAAAACAAAACTATTCAAGCGATGAAGAAATGCTCTCGAAGTGACCGATAATGAGTTGGAGCGTGTATATCGGTGCTCCACATGTGCTCTTCATGTGGTTGCCGTTAAACATAGTACAAAATAATAAAAAATCGTACTAGTGCTCCCGTAGTAATACGATCTTTGAAAGATAACAATGCAAAGACAAAGGTATTAAAATTATTGGTTTTTCAATGAAATTTCGAGAGGAGAACTAGAATCTACAGTATTCGGCTTTGAGTAGATTTGTGTTATATAAAGAGGTATAACTGCGGTTGGGATATTTTTGCGAGTGTCAACCAATGTGCTCTAAATATTATTTACTAAATTTTGGAAAGCTCAAAATGGTAAATAATATTTCTGAAGACTATACGAAAAAAGAATCGATTCAAGCCTAAAAACTAACTTTCTGAATTTCCAAAGTTGGGAAAAAAGGAAAAACAAAACAAACCTCGTAACTCGAAGAGACTGGAATACATGGTAGTAAGTAGGAAAAAGAGCCAAAAAAATGAGGGAGCGGTTCTTCGGGGCGCCGTCAAAATACGATAATCGAATTCATCCGGAGGGAGAAACCAGAAGCGGTCGGGGGGAAAAGAGAGAGCTTCAAGCGATATCCTTTCCTTCCTCTATCAGCGATACGTGAGTCTATGTCGCAGTAGAAAAAAGAGAGAGAGAAAGAGAAAGAGAGATGGAAAATGGAGAAGGCGGCGTCTGTTGTACGAATGAAGAAGAAGAAGACGTTGCTTTTTGAATATACGCAGACATACAGAAGCTCACATGGAGAAGCTGTCATCCAAAGCCACCCACATACAAGGAAAAACGAGTGAGAGAGACTGGTGGACCAGTGTCTTCTTTCGTCCTGCTCTTTTCCAATCAAACTTGTGAGCGGGAAGTAAGGAAGAAAAAGGAAAAAGAAGAAGGAAAGGAAGTATGTAGAAAAAAAGAAGAAACAGAACAGAAGTCGATAGAAAACGACGGGAAATGCACCGATTATACATACTCTCTTTCTTCTTTTTTCTCCTTTTCCTATTCCATTCTAGGCTTCAAACTGTCCTAATAGCTGGCAGCCAAATCTCTGTTCTTCTCGCTCCTTTTTTTTTTTGAAAAAGAAAGTTAGTGGTCGTTTTGGCAAGTGAATAACAAGAGAGGAAATCTGCTATTATATCTAAAGAGAAATAATAATAATAATAAGAGAACAGAGGACCAATGTTCCGTTTTCCTTCTCTCAGACTTGCACTTTGTCACTCTAAATGATAGATGAATGTAACCCATTGAAGAGAAAAAGATAGAGCTCAATGAATTCACTGACTCAGCAAAACGAACTACAGCGGATGCAGAGGACATGAAAAAGGTAAAGGACATTCGATAAATAAATTAAATGGTTTTTGAAATAAATAACCATGTGACTTTTGAGAAAGTGCCAATCAATTCGAAAAGTTTAGTTCAAAAATTCGAAAGGTTGTTGTGTTGAGTTAGAGAGAAAAAGTGTCCAAAAACGGCGCGCGACCTTTTTTTTCGTCTTTTTGTTTGCAGTTGAACAGAACACTGATCCTATAAAATTCTCTCTTTTTTGTTAGTTGTCTCCTGGTATTTTTTCGCTTGCTCCAACTATATCATCTTTCTGTTTTCGTATTTTTCTCTCTTTTTCCTTTCCCAAGTATGCTCATTTAGCGCCACAAAAATCCGATTTTTTCGGTCGTCTCACAGGTGGAAATGAAGGAAAACAAGATAAGAAAAAGGGAATGTCTAGTAGTATAAATAGAGAAAAAACGGCTTCTTGTTCTGATAATCTGATAATCTGGAACACCTTGAGATATTCCGAATGCTCGAAAACAAAATGACATGATTTTTTATGAGTAAAATTGAAAAGACTCACCATTAGAAGAACTGGTTCCAACACTTGGAAGTGCTCCTGTTGTAGCCTGTGCTGCCACCGAATCTCTCACTGGCGCTAATACGTCAATCATTGTTTTAGATGCACGTAGTGGTGTGACAATATTCGTCGAATTCACTGGTGCTGCTCTCACTGTTCCAAAAAACTGAAAAAAGAAGAAAACATTTATTTTGAAACAAGCAAAAAATCAGTTTACTTACAGCTTGGGTCTGATGACTATTGATGTGTTGTTGACGTGGCAGAGACTGCTGATAAGCGTAGTTCGGTCGAACGGCTTGCTGACCAAGAAGTTGGGAACTTGATGATTGTGGATTTGAATAAAGTGAAGAAGAAGTTTGTTGAAGTGGAGCTAAATGTTGTTGAGATCCTCCAAGACGACGTTGTTGTTGAGCTTGTCCACTTGGAAACTCGTATGATCCTGTAAATAGGTCATGATTAGCAATAAAAAAGTATTTTCCTTTTTAGAAAAATAGAAAAAAAACACATTGATAAGAGGTAAGAGACCAAACGATATTATATCAATAGATGAGAGAAAGTGAATGATTGAATGTCGTGGTGACGATGTGAATAATTAATAGAAGAAGGCGCTGACGCAGTCAAGAAAGAAGAAAGATGAAGATGTTGGTGTAGAAAAAGAGACCAAAGAGAGTTCTTTTTCGGTCCAACTACTTTTCAAATTCAGAATTTTGAATTCAGAATTCAGAATGAAAAATGTGAATTCTCAGAATAGATTCGAGGCATAGGATAAGAGGAAGAACGAAGAAGAAAAAGAAGAAAAAGAGAAATTGCAATGATTTTATTAGAAAAATCAGTACTGTTTGGAAGTGAATTGAAGTGCGGAAGAGGGAAGAATGCTGCAAGCTGGCAATGAGCAAAAGCTCGCGCCCGCCGTCCAACTGACCGGAAAAACAAATACGGTATTCGCCAGGAAGGGGCGAGTCTCTCTTCTGGAACTGCTGCGAGTGATGCGTGAGTTGCCGCGTGCCGCCGCCCCGACCGCGTGTGCTTCTAGGAGGAGGCGGCTCTCCAAATACGGAGCACAAGGGATGATGATGGAAAGAATTGGGAGAAAAAAAACAGGGAAAACAGAACCGCCGAACCGTATTCCGGTTATGCTGAGAGTGCGGAAGGATATGTATTAATTGCGCAGAGACGCCGACGAATTGACGCGCCCCGGAAAGCCGAGCAAACCGATTGGAGGAGAGAGCTCGGAACAGCTGGCGGGCGCGAGCGCCACTGGTCGATGACGAACGATTTGCAAACCCGATTGACGTATTTGGTGGCCCAGGTCAGAGGATATGAAAAACCACGGAAATCAGCAAATCAAACAAAGGAAGAAGGAAGGATTCCTGGATTAGTTGGAGATGAGTTTGAAGAAGTACAAACATTTAGATGACTAGAATTCGATTAAAGTTTACACATGTCAAATAAGCACGTGACATACAAAGAGTGACAAGTTGAGTGTTGTCTATCTGAAGGATTCAGGACAACGTTAGTGAATTCAGATAGACGAAGCCATATGGAAGATACAAATATTCCGTTCATGATATCTTCTGATTTCCAGAATGAAATTTATATTGACAAAAAGCGATTTGAAAATACAAAATGATGAATACCGTAATCCCGTCTAGACCTCTTCTGATTCCCTTTCGTACTACATTTTGGTTCGTGGCGGTAGAAATGAGAGGGTTTACAAATAAGTCAAAAGAGAACTTCTTCCTTGCCATCCACACCTGACAACTCTTTGCTCCGCGAACTCGTTGATGTGAAAAAGTGGAAAAAGCTGACCAACAGGTGACCCTCTTTTCTCTTCTTCTCTGGGATACTCAAACCTTGATCTGTCATAAACTGAATTGCGTGCTCAAAGATGCATTTCAACGCCATGGATACATACACAAAGTGGTTCTTTCCACACAGACTGACACCAATTTCGTATTCCGTTTTTAGTGAAGCAGAGAGCGATGTTCTGTGTCGTTTTGTTTTGTTTCTCTTTCCCTTCTTTTTTCTAATTCTTTCCATTCAATTCAATTCAACTGACATAGAGCTCCAGCAGTTCTCTCCAGGGAGCCGCTCCATAAAAAAACAAAACAGCTCATTGCAAACATATCGAAACAGTAGGCAAACAAGCTTTCGTTCTGACGCTAGATGAATGGACAGTGGGCAGTTTACGTGAGTGCTTTCGTCATACGTTAGCCAAGAAAAAGGGAAAAAAAGAAGAACGACGACGACGACGTACTGTTTACATACGGAGCGAAAATGGGCAAAGAAATAAGAGTTTACAAAAGTGTAGACGGGCGCGGAAGAGAGATGAGAAGACGCGTTTTGCCGCGTGTATGTGCTCCATGCCTTCATACTGATGATCACAAAACGGAAAAAAAGAAGAAGAAGAAAGTAGAGAGAAATGCGTACTTTTAGTTCGGACAAGTTTTATGTTGAGGTGAGAAAAAGAGTTGAAGCATAAAGAGAAGACGAAAAACATTTTAGAAGGCACACACACCCTTTTAGTCAGGAGACTTCCAGGTGGAAAAATATGGGAAAGGAAATTGGGATTAGGCTTGATGAGATTACGCATATAGCTGCTCTCTATCATACACTCCCACGAAAAGAATACAATTACGTATATAGAAAAAGGAGTTGACGTGGCAAGAGAAGTCAGAAGACGTCGATTCTTAATATAATTTCGGCTGCTGGTTCATACAGAGATTAGTCAGGAAAGATTACGAATTCTTGGGAACGGAATCTCCTTATCTTCGAAAATGCGATTTTTGGGCGAATTTCAGAAAAATAAGATAAGAAATAGAAAAGGTTTATGAACGAACTTTATAGGATTTGAGATTAGGATCAAATGTTTTCCAGAGGTTTGCAAAAATCTATTCAATAAAAAAAATGATAAGAAGGAGGGATTAATCTTTGTGTAAATGCTGTATGGTGTCATTCAAAAAAGTGTGTTTTCCTAGATCTAAATATGTTATTTCAAAATGAAAAACGAATGGAAAAATTGGTTGTGGTTGTCTCGGGTAACTAGGTGACAAATGCAGTTTGCAGAAACAAATTGTCATGGAGATGCGATGAGACGAAGACGACGCCTTCTGGTCTTCTTTCTGGTATTCTCGACAACTACTTCGACCGTAAAGAATTATATTTCTTTTCTTTTCTCTTGTTATTTTTTTCAGATCAAGACGGAAAGAATTGAAGAACTGGTACTGCTGTCACATTAAAAAACAGTCGAGACGATAGTAGTCTGTTCCTTTCTGTCACTTCCTATTTTTGATGCCCTCCAGTCTTCCGGAAAGAGTATGTTGACCGATTTCGAGAGGCTTTCGCTTATTTCAACAGAAAAGAAAAGGAAAGAAATCGACACCGGCAAACAATATTTCAGGGGTGTGATTTTATACTAAAATCAAACTAAAAACTTATTCTGAAGGAAGCTGAAAAATAAATCGGGCAAGGTTCATCATGCTTGCAGATGACTCGTGAGCTCAGTTGACAGAATGAAGAGAGTGAAAGAGATGATAATCCGTTTGCATTTGGCACGTATTAGGTGTTCTATGCATGAATTGGATACAAATTGGAATACGAAGAAGACGAAAAAGACGAAGAAGGAAATGGAATAAGAAGAATTAGGAGATGATTCAAGAAAGAAGAAGAAGAAGAAAAAGAGATGTACAGTTGTCGAGTTATCAAAAAAGCAACTGGAAAGTAAGCTAAGTAATGGCATTCGGGAGAGGAGAACTTCGGGTGGAACTAGACAATGCCTAATGATGACACGAACATCACACGGATGTTGTTGACACAAGGAACAGAAAGTGACGTGCCACGTTTCATGCTTCTTCTTTTTCTTCTTCTTCTAATCACACCTTGGAGACAGAACTAAAAATCATGTGATTTGTATTTTGACTAGAATTCATGGGTATTATTGAAAACTGTAAATATATTATCTCGATTGTATCAAAGAAAGGGAACCGGAATACAAGTTGACAAAAAACTAGAACTTTAATAAAAGGGATTCAGATGTATCACCGATTTTCAAAATGTAACAATTGAAAGGTGATATTCAAAAGAAGAAAAGAAGAAAATAAGAATACCGGAAAACAAAATGAGTCTGAATCAACGTGATATTTCTCGTGGTTCTCTAGAATACTCTATTTCAGAATGTTAGTTTTCTTCGCTTTTTCAAAGTTGACTCAATATTAAAAGTCCACACAAAAAGACTTTGAACCATGAATCATGGTTTCTGGTAAAAGGAAATTGAAAGAAGTGGAGAGCGAGTTTATTTTTTGTTTTGTTTCGTATAGAAATCAAAATCCTTTTCTTTTTTTTCCGTTTAGCTCTGCCGACTGAGGAAAATAAACGAATCGGTTCGTCTTTCTCCTCCCCCGATTTCAGGCTTCGGAAGGGTTCATCCTAACAACACAGATATAATCCGTAGACGGGCGGCTCGAGAAAAGATTTGGATTGAGATGTTATTATCTTAAAAACAGAGAGAGAGAATGAAAGATAGAATAAGTTGGAAATAAATAAGAGAAAATAAACTATAGAAACGTCGTAAAGAGTGTCGAAGTCGTGGTGAGTGTTTATGCAAAAACAAACAGAAAATGGGTGAAGAAAGAAGAGAGAATGAGCTCCGCGGAAAAAGAGAAATTGGCTCATGAAGAAGTGTATCTGACGGGCAAAATAAGTACTATACATTACGTTTATTCCTAGAAATTATAATTTCCAGAAAAGATTCTATCGAATGGAAGAAACAGATGAGAGAACAAGATGAAATATGATTCGACTACTTTTGCACAGTTGCGAATACAAACAAAGCGGGCCGAGTGTGTGAATGAATGTACATTTGAATAGAGTACAAACTTATGTGCCACCAACACAAAAAATGAATTTCCGGTTTTTCTCTTCTCGTAATCAAGAGAAGATTATGAATATGTTAGATTGGTAATATGATATCGTGAAGGAAGAAGAAAAAGGAATATTCGCGAAGAGATTAGAGAATCATAAATATGGAAATCCAGGAAAATACATATTTTTATAAATGGTGGTTATTTGGCTTCTGTTAATTCATTATAAAGAGAATTCTAGATATTCGAGATTTTGAGATCAGACTGAGTTCATATGTATCTAGGTGAGTATTCTCTGAAATCCAGAAGCACACTTCAGAATGTTTCTTGTGAACAATTGTGTCAAGAATTCAAAATCACGCCAGAATTCAAAATAATTTGTATCTATATCCTATAATTTCGAAATTCCAGCTGTTTCTATCAAACTGAAAATCAACAACTGAAAATGACATGAAAATAGCACATTTCGGAATCAGATTGACATTATCCAAATGCCTTTGAGCACCACAAAATCAGAAATAATCTTAAAATGAGGCGAGAAGAAATTAGAAGATTTAAAAAAAGAAGCCATGTTATTATTCCGGAAAAGAAATTCTTCTTCAACTTCTTCTTCCCAAGGGTCTGCCTACTACTATAGTGTTCTTTCCGATGCAATCGCCGGTCGACGGCCCAGGAGGCCATTCAGAAAAGAGGAAAAAAGCGCCATTGGTCTATTGAAAGCCGGTGTTGAAAGGACGAAAGGACGAAAAGAAAGCTGTGAATGATTGTGATGATGAGCGTGAGAAGAAGAAGAATATGAAACGAAGAAGAGGTGACACAACCACAAAAAAAGTGTGAAGCTGTGAAAAAAGGAGACCTTGAAGGTCGAGGAGATGAGGACGGTGAAGAAAAAAGAAATCAGATTTGCATTCGGAAGAACAAAACTCCTTTTTTCTGCCTTCGGAAGCGGCACGAAGAAGACGACGGAAAGAAGAGGAAGCATGTGCTCTATTGGAGAGCACGACTACTAAACCTTGTCTTTCGGAAAGAAAAGAGGGTAATTGGAGGGAGTGAGAGAGATGGATAAAAAGGCAAGGAGATGGAAAACTGATATCTTGGCGGTGGATCTGAAGAGAGAAACGGCGTCTGGAAATTAGGAATTGAGAAGTAGAAGAAGAAGAGAATATATATGCAAGAGCACACATGACGTCTTCTTCTTCAAAAGGCGAAACTTCAAAAGAAAAAGGGAGAAAAGGTCAGATTGGAATAACTGGAATTCATGCTTCAATGCCTTCTAATTTGAAGAATCTGAGCAGTAAATATTTCTAAATTTTCAGTTGCGTATTGTGATAAACAACGAAGAATCGTACAACGTTATATAGCATTTCACCCATTTGAAATTCAAAAATGAACATCTTCAAAATGCATATAGACTTACTAAAATTCTCACGAAAATTCGGGAAAATTTTTATATTTTTACGAAATGAAAAGGAGATGCGAAAAACAATGTTTTATAGTAGTATCAAAGAAGAAATTCGGAAAAATTTCCATGGATGAGTTCTGAGAATTTGTCAGTGAGAGAAAAGAAACGATTTGAGGAGGGAAAGACATGTTTTGTTCTTTTTTTTCTGAGAAAATAGAATTGGTTTCTTTTTGGTCAAAAAGTGCAATAGTCCTTTTTGAAGAGAAACTTGAAATTCTTTTCATTCTAGAAACTCGTTGATAGGACTGAAGAAGGAAAAAAGAAAAAGAAGATTTCGGAGGATTCACAAGTAGATGAGCACAACTCGAAGATTAATACTTTTCGCCCCCTACTTCTTCTTCTTCTCCTTTAAAATTGGCTTTATTTGGCATTTCGAAATGAGTGACCACATGAGAGCATACTCTCTGCTCGAAGAAAGATTTTCGTTGCATTCTTTGTGCAGTGGACAATGTAATACGTCTCAGCTTCTTCTTCTTCTTCTTCTTCGTTCATTAGACAGCTGGTTGAAGAGAGATTGAGAGAAAAAGAAGATAAAAGAAGAGAAAAATTTTGAACTACGAAGAAGAAGGAAGAAGACAAGTATAAAAATGGTCTCGAGAGAAAAAGAAATCGGTAGACGAACGTTTCTATTTCTCATCCGGAAAACTAAATAAACCAGAATATTATTTCTCTGTCTCTCTTGTTGCCCGATCATCGTTTTTATTAATATCCGAATCATCGATTACCGCACATAAAGCTTTCTCTCTCTTTCTCTCAACTACTTTGTATGTGTTCGGAGAAAGTGGATACGTACTAGTAGGAATAAAATAGAAGAAGAAGAAAAAGAGAAAGTAGTGCTTTCTAAAGAAGAAGACAATTGGAATTTCCGTCGCCACGTCGCCGTGTTGCGTAAGTGGTCAAAAACCGAGTTCAAAAACTTTTTCAGTTTCGAAGGAAGCAGCTCTGAAGCCCTTTTTGTTTGAACTGAAGACAACAAATCAGAATAAACGCCTACTGATTTTGAGGAAGAAAGAGAAGATGAACTGACGTAAGGAAAGAAGAAATTGGAGTATGAAATGGAGTGGATCGAAAATAGAAAGTACGAATTCCAAAAAAAACTAACCGTTGTCAAAAGATGATGTTTGAATGTAGTTGACGAGATGTGGATTGGCAGAAGAGTTGATAACTGGAGGAGATATATCACGAATTGCTTGCTTCAAATCACGCGAAATGCTACCTAATGGTCCGTAGAGATTGTTTGTAGATGAATTGGTTGACGATGGTTGATGATAGCTTCGAGTGAGTGTGTTCCCTGATCCAAGTGCCGGATTACGATGACCCTGAAAATAATTGTCAATCATAAAGAAATGGGTAAGTTTTAGAGGTATATAGTAAATTTGGGTAATTTGTCGAAATTTTTTATGCAACGATCAGATTTTTCAAAACTAACCATAGAAAAATCTAAAAATCTAAATAGTCATCTACGTATTTTTTTCCAATTTTCTAGATGAATGAATTCCTCTCTTATCAATGCTCTTTTCTTATTTGTACTAATTATTTTTCTCAAAATAAGACGTACCTGTACAAGACTGTTACTGCTGGCTGAATGTGGAGAACCTCCGATGAGAGTTGGTGGTAACGAATTTTGTGAATGATAGACTGGATGATGATGGTTAGAACTCGAAGATGATGCTCCAGAAAATGAAGTTGGCGCCGCGGCGAATGACGCCGATTGTGGAATCTGAGGCAGATAGAGCTGCCTGACGAGTGTTGTTGATGTTGGACACTCACTGAAAACATTTAAAATTAATGATTATTTTTAAAGATAGAATTAAAGATAGTTAATATTTCACAGTTTCTAAAACAAAACATTTGGTATTAACCTAGTAATCAAAATATCTGGGAGAGAAGATTTTCTTCCGTTCATTGCGATGAAATACCCGGCAAAGAATACAGTCAGAGGAGAAGAAATAGAAGATGAAAACTCAAAATCAGATACAAAAATACTGAAAACAAAAGATTCGTAAAAATACAACGACTACTATCTACAAATACAAAAAAAGAGAAACAGAGAGGGAGAGTCAGCTAATCTGTAAATCTACAAAACAACAGAAAACAACTAATACGATTTATTAAACAATACACCTGTCTATAAATCGGAAGAACTTTTGGAGCGAAGAGATAATAGAGATGAAAAAGAGAATGTATGTCAGGAAGTAGGTTGAAAAAAGGTCTTTTATCATTCATATCGAAACGAGAATGTCTTCTTCCCGATCGTCTTCTTATTTTTTTTAATCAATCAATGTATTCTGAATGAAATGACGAATGGAGGAGATAGTACAGAGTATATCAGCTGATTTTAGTGAATTAAAGATTGAGAAAATAGGATTTTTGAAAAGTTGAAAATCCGGGGAAACCATGTTCTTCTCACTTTCTTTCTTTCTCTATTAGTCATGCAAAAAGAACGATCGGAAGAAGTGAAAAGAGAGAAAAAGCATCGAACGTTGCCGCCTAATCTATTCATTTTCCCTCTCTTTTTCTATAAATCAATTGCCATCATCATTGCCCATTTTATTAATAGGTACGTTGCCTTCTGTTGCCTGCCGACGACGCCTCGTTTTCACTTTTCATTCAAACATAGAAACAGACCGCCCATTCACTTTTATTAGAGAAAAGAGACGTAGATAGTGAAAGATTTATATATAGAGAAACAGGTAATGGTAGTGTCAATTTGAAGTTTCAATGGTAATAAACTATTTTGCCACCCTGTGAACAACGAGATGACAGAAATTGAATCGGTGAAGAAAGAAATGGGAGACACTTTCAAAAGATGGATTACGGTATAAAGAAGAAGAAGAATAGAGAGAAAGGGTTTGTATATATCTCTTTCTCTCTGTGTTTTGATTCAATTAATACATTTGAAACACCTGTTTGCTAATTGACAAATGAAACATTAAGCGGTCGGAATAAGAAGACAGTTGGAATATTAATTAGCCTTCACCACAAATCTATACTATTTTAGTTTCGTGAAGGATCAAGCAGGGATTCTGACCAGTCTTGTTTTCGAAATGGACTTTTTATTCTTAAACTTTGTGAACCATAGAAAACTTGCACATCTTCAAGAAATGCCTAGGATCATCCCCCACCCCCAATATATGTATTTTATTTTGATTGCTATTCAAAAGAAATGGAATTGATATATGATCGGTTCCTGGAAATCCAACATCTTCTCACAATTGTCTCATTCTCTAAACCTCAGACAGTTTTTTGAATTCTCAATTACACCCTCTCTTCATTTCAGAGATCTGATCAGAATTGCCCTTCATGAACTTTATCTTCAATTCTAATCTACACATACCTTGAAAGAAATTGAAGACTTGGAAGTTTAAATGATGTTGATGAAATATTAGAATCAGTCAAAGAGTTCTTCATCTCAAAAATGCAATGAGAGCCGGTCTCGAATAGGAGACGCTTCTTCCAGAAATGAGAAGAGAAGGAGGAGAAAAATAAGAGGAAGAGACAAAAATTGTGAGATGAAAACTACATTTACAGGCGGTTATTTTGTAGTCTTAAGTATAAAATCTCAGCTAAATCTCAGCTTTCGGTGGCTCATTGAATGAGGAAATATTGAGAGGATGAATGAATTTTGGATAACTGTAGAGATCAGTATACAAACAACAAAAAACATAAAATGACTGTAGTGACAAGGGAAAGATTGTTTAGAAAAGAGAAGAAATAGTCTAACGATGGAGGGAAAAAGAGGGAATCCCTTTGAATAGAAACCGGGTTTTTTACGAGTTGTTTCCATGCCGTTGCCTCGGGTTTTGATTACGACTTCTATTCGTTTTCCCGACCACAAGGTCCTCTAAGGAGGTAAGGAAAATACCAAATTAATGATTGTAATCAAGAAATAAAAAGTAGAGGAGGGAACACAGAAATAACTATAACTGAAGGTTATCTGGGGAATGAGGTTGAAGACTGCAACGGTTACAAAGATCGCAAAAAAAAAGATTCTAAAGAACGACATCTGAATAGATCATAGAAAGGGAGTGATGAAATTTAATTGTTCCGTTCGTAAAAAAATTTGGTATTCAAGGAGTGAGTCACACAGGGGAGATTTTTGACAGATAACATGTTATTTCCTATCATCCAGGAAAAGAAAAAACAACAGGACAATTTTTCCGGTTATTTCCAGATAAACACAGATCAAGTGCTCGGGAAGTTTCTAAAATCTTATAAAAGTTTCGAAGAACTGAAACAATTTAAGACCAGCAATTTAGAAATTTGAGTAAGATAAGGATCAAAATAGAATCACTTGTTTTTTTTAACTTCGGTTTCGAAATGTCTGGAACATTCTTGAATATTCCTGAACAGTTTGCTGAAACATTATGTATCCAATTTCAGAATGATATCAGAAATCATAACTTTAAAGTTTTCTAACAAAGAAACCAAACCAATTCAATCGTAATTACAGGTTGTTTCCTTCAATTTGAATGATCAAATCAGACTTGTCTCTAGTTTTCAGTTTGTTCAAAAAGTGTATTCCGAAGAACAATCAGAAGACGTTTGGAAATTGGATAGGACACACATAAAAGAAGTCGGCGATGGAGTCATTAAATTCAAAGTTCTCTTTTCCAATTTTCTTGATGAACTGATGTGAAAATGACGTTGTTGAACTCAGAGTAAGATCCGATTCTTCTTTTCTTTTGTTGGCACCAATCACTCCAGGGAACACTCATTGAGAGCATTTTTACACTTTTCAATCTATCTGTCAATTCTTGTTTCATTTAGTGAAAAGAGAACAAGAGATATGAAAAGTCACTTTGAGATTTTGAAAATGAGAAGAAAAATGTCTTTTCGAACTTACAACAAGAAAATAAAACAAGAAATTGACTGTATTTTGATGGTGAAATCGCGACTTGTTAATGTATTTGAGTATACTTTTACGTACTTCAAAAGTGGTCATTGAGAAATTTCGAAGAAGAGAAAAGGAGGAGAACACTTCTTGATTCGAAAAGAATACTTCTCGATCAAATTGTTTTTTTCAGTTTTCCTTCATTTGATTTCCTCCCCTTGAAGTGGTTTCACCGTAATCTTCTTTTCCAATTCCGCATATTGCACTTTCTTTTTTTTCTATATTTGACCCTAATAAAGTGCCATCTTCCTTCAAAAATGATGCAAAAAATGTTCCGGTTTTTCTAATTAGCGTGAATTATTGGGAACAACAATTACTTTACAGCAAAGAAGAAGGAAGAAGAAGAACCTGAGTCTAAATATGAGAAGTAGATCAAAAAGAAAAAAGGGGCCGCCCGTGTTGTAAAGTTTAATGGGAGCCATATGGGAGGCAAGAGTTTCAATATGTTGACGAATATAAATGATGGTTTTGGGTCTGAAGGAAGTTTAGTTAGAAAACAACTTCAGGAGAATAGAAAGACTAAATGGAAAACCGAAATGAAGTCCAGAAGAATTTCAGAACGTTCGAAACCCAGGGAGTCTATCTTGAAACTTAAGTTTCCACTTGTTTCTAGTATGAAAGATACCAAACCTTTGAGGAAAGAGACAAGATGATAACTTTCATCTCAAATTTCAAGCAGAAAAAGTAACAGAAACTCACTGAGAAACAGATCTTCCTTGTGCATCCAGACTCATTACACTTCTGTCTCGTTGACCCTGAAACCAAAATTGTTCTATTAATTTTGAAAAGTTCTAATCAAAATACCTGCTGTGTGACATCAATTGGCTGTTGTCCATAACTTCGACTGTTACGTGTAAATGAGGCAAGAGCAGCCATGATCAACTACTCTAGACTGCAAGTTTGATGTGCTGAAAATATTTGAAAATTAGGGTTGGAAGGGCAAGAAACAGTGGGTAACTCGAAGGGTAATCGGATCAAATAACCATGGATGAAGACGTGTGTTTGTTATCAGGAAACACGAACGTGGGGACAGGTTGGAGCAGATAAGAAAAAGAAGAAAAAGGAGGAAGACATCGGGAGTAAACGGAGAAATAGTCCTTCTTCTTCTTTCACTTTTCCTTCTCTTTTCCACCAATTTTTTGCAAGAAACTTGTGAGAAAAACGTCGTGTTGCGGCAAAGTTGAAATAATATAAAAGAGGAAGAGACGGAGAGAACGAGCAACAAACTTTTTTGAATGGTACGAAGGAACGATGATAAATTGATAGGAAGGCAATAGAAAAATCAGACACGAGAGCAGAAGAATCAGAAAGAAAATAGATGGGAGACGGTCTGGAGTTGGCAAATACGTTTTGAGGAGGTGGTAGTTGTATTGATAACGGAGATAACTAGACATTTATGCACTTTTAAAGTTCTGTTTCCCTCCACTTTACGATGGACAATTTGTTATTTCTTCGAGTCACGAGAGGAGCATCAGCTGGCACCAAAAGAGGAAATGAGATGATAAAAAGTGGACACAGGTCAAGTTGTATCAGTAACTGTGTAACTTGATCTGCAGGAAGAAAGAAATGAGATTTTGATACTTTTGAAGGAGCAAAAGAACGAGAAGGAGAGTGTGCATGTTCTACAGAAAAAAGAGATTTATTATCCTGGCATATAAGATTGGAAAAATTGAACAACTTCGGGAAAAACCTTTTCTTAGAATTGGAAATTTACTGAAATTTGAGCTAATCAGTCTGAAACTGGGGATGCGGGTTTTGAAAAGAACACTGCAAAGACTGTATCAAAAACCCTCCGCATGGTTTCATCTATTTTCGCGAAATTTTTTCCCACAGTGAACAAAAAATGTACCGACAAAGAGCTAATGAAACTATTTCTCAAAACATTTATCAATAATCCACCACAGTTTTAATAGGATTCCCATGAAATTAAGAAAGATCTTTCTAAGTTTCCTGATTTCTCCATGTTTTCAAGGAGAAAATGTTTTTGAAAATGTGTCCAAAACGACTATGAATTAATGAGTTCCATAATAAATTTTGCAGAATGTGACATCTGATTTCTAATATAGAATTCAGATATAAATATCAGATGATCAACAGGAAATCATATAAATTATAGAAATCAAAAGAGTTGAATGAAGAAATTTATGTAGAAATCTAAATATTTCCGGTGAATTCCGGTCTAAAAAATACAGACATTTTCATAATTATTTAACTGGAAACTGAGATGAGGATTCGAAATTTAGGTTACAGTTATTCAACATATCATTGATGATGAGATTAGAAACTACCCAACGAAAAACACGGACCGATCCCACTTGGAAACCAAAAAAAAAGGATGCAAAAATATATGTTGATTAGAAATTCAAAGGAAAAAAGGAGAAGAGAAGGGAGCGAGAAAGTGTGAAAGATTCATAGCTGGTTGTGGTTTCGGAACGAAAGGCGTATCCCCACTGGAGTAAAAACGATGGAATCGTATTCGAAAAACGAGCGAAAAAGTGCATTCGGGGTCATAGCAAATTGGGCGTATATGAGCAGAGAAAGAGAATACTGTGCGGACATTGACGGACATGGAGGGTACAAAAGTTCCGGGCGATTATTATCGAATGAGAGGTAGTAAGGAGAAGAAGAAAAAAAGGAAAAAAGGGGTGTATCTGATGGTGCAGAGAGAGAGCGACATGACGGACGGACGGCACGGCATTTACGGCTATTTGAATGGTGTGATTTATTAGGCACACAGAAAGGAAGAAACCCGATGGTTGACGATGAACACCGGAGAGAATAAAATTAGATAATGACTGTGAGGAAAATGTCAGACGTTTTGGTTTTATTCCAAGTGGTGTCATGCTTGAATCGGAAGAGCTCCAAGGTTTTAGGAATCAAGGATCTGATCTATAGATCATTCCCCAATTCCCCAAAAATCTGATTCTTAGAATAAGAACTTGAAAAATCGCGAAAAAGAACTCGATCAAAAAAACAGAACTCAAGATAAAAGAACATCAAAAACTTGCAACGCTAACATAAATGTCATGTTCTTTTGTATTTTCAGCCTCCAGTTGCACCATTAAATAAAAAAAGAAACTATGAAAAGAAGAGGAACGATATGAGTCAATGATACCGTATGCATTCCTTTTATAGAATGTTGTCAAAAGATGAATCGGTTTGTAAGTGAGCCGCCGGTATTTGGTAATGGGCGGCTTCTTCAAAGAATCGTGGCAAAACGAGAAAACAAATGATACTTTTTGGATGGATCAAAGGGAATGATTTGTTGAAGAAGTCAGTGTAAAGACTCTTGAAACATGTTCCACTTCTGATTAGAGAAGTGTTGAATGAAAATAAAAGAAATATAGAGAAATAATGTGTTGGATTGGGTTTCGTTCTCAATGAGTGGAAAGGAATGAACGAGAGACAAATCATCCAAAAAAATGGTGAAGGTCGAGTGGGAAGGGGGAGAAAAGAATGAAGAATATGTAGGAAAAGGGGCGGAGTCGGTCATCCGGAAAAACGAGCAAAAAGTTAATCGAAGAAAAGAGATGATGTGGCAAAAGCTAATGCCATTAGACACATATTTCCAGAATGCGTGATTTTTTGGATTTTTCACAAGTTCAGAGATCTGAAACTTCAGAAGAGTGAATGGAACAAGAAGAAGAAAAAAGGATTGAAGTGTTCTTGAGCATCAAAAAAGAAGAAAAAGAAGTGAAGATTTTGGATCCCGGAAGATAAGAAAGTGGGAACGAACTCGTCGGCGAAGAAAGGGATAACGAGGCAACATGCGTGATTGCATTTGGGTTAAAAAGAAGCAAAAAAGAAGAGCAAAACTGATGTTGAAATATGAAGCGACACGACGACTAAAAAGAAGACGTCGCGGAAAAAATTCAGCTACTGATGGGGCGTTGGGATGCGTAATTGTTGGGAGAAGAGGAGGGGGAAAGAAGCTGTGGTAGAAGGGGAAAAAGGAGAATACGAAGGGTAAAACAATAATGGTCGAGAATGAAGGAGGAAAAACGAACCTAGAATTACCAAATGTGTACTAAAACTGGAAAAATTTCGAGGTTTTGACAATGAGGATGATGGGTTAACGGGTCTGGGATTCTGTTTTTTTGGGTTAGGAAACTAACTGCAGAATGTATAAGTTGGAGAGTGACGGGGCTATTCAGAAATTGGGAACTGAATTAGGAATCAAAATAACTTCCAGCATACAGTAACCGTATGTCCAAAAAGGGTTAATCTACTAAACATTGGCTAGATTGGGATTTATCATTTTCAACTTTTCTCCTCTTTTTCGAAAAAAAACTACAGTAATCCAAGCATTAGTTGGATGTGTCAAATCCCAGAGTTTTCAAAAAACTAGCCGTCAAAAGTAAAAGACATCTGACGCTTTAAAAGTACAAACATTTTGGGGAGAATGTTCAGCTCTTCCAAACTCAAGAAAGAGATTCAATGGCTCATAAATTGAGTCGTTCGAATGACAACCATTCACGAAAAAAGACACAAATGCAGTCAGTACAAAAAAAGACAACTGAATGATTCGAAAATCTGAGGGGTGAAAAGAGCGGTTGCCTGTGTCAGACATTTTCGACTTTGGAGACGAATGGCCCCGTGGGGAAAGTTGTAGAATAGGATGTGAAGGATTCAAGAAATAAGATGAAGCTGTCGCAATGACCGCTTCTTTTCTTCTTCTTCCTCTCGCCCCCTTCAAAACTAAAATCGAATCATGACAACAATGGGGAGTTTTTGTTCCGAAAAGCACTAGAAATCACTGGGATTTTTGCTCTTTCTGTATAGAGATTAAGGTACTTAGTTTCTAGTATTTTCCTCATTTTTTCTTTTCTATTTTGATGTTAGCAAAAAAGAGGAATTCAGCCGGAATAGTGAGAAAGCAATAAAACGAAGTGGACCCTTGTCACGCGAACTTGTAGAAAAAAACCAAACGAAGAAGACAAATAAACAGACACCGAACTCTCTTCCCCCCGGTCGAGAAAATTTGGGATGACTGGATGGTTGCTGGTGAGACATTACTTTTGTACGATTCGAAAAAATATGTGTATGTGTCATTGATATCATGTGGCATGATTGATAGTACAACATATCGAATGAGAGAAATTGTTTATTGTGATACTTTCCGGGCTTCATAGTAACCGTGGTACCTAGAAAAAGTTCTTCTGCAAGGGGTTATTCGAACAGATTCCAGATGATTCAACAAAATTAAACGCCTTTTAGATAAAAGTACGTCGTGGTAGAAGGCTACGAGAGCTATTAGAACTAGACGCGTCCGATCTATTTCAGAGTCAATTTGTTGATTCTTGATCCGAAACTACTGTACTTCTGAAAGAGTATCCTAACCAAGAATCAGCGTAAAAGTCATCTACATCTTTCAATTTATTTCTGCTCCTCATCTTATTTACGCGGATATCTGTGCCATCCATGTAATGTGAATAGAGGGAGGGCAGGGAGGGGCAATAAAAACCAAAAAGACATTTTTAATCAGAATCTCAAGTAGACGAAGATCGCCTCAAGCATTCTGCGGCCCCTTCACAGCTCTTCTCGGGGATTGAGCACACATGCAAATATCAGTTGAGACGCAGACAAAAGCATCTTCTTGTGATGTTATAAAGTCATTGCGGATACAAAAGAATACAGAAAAGAGAAGAGAGCTTTGTGAATGGATCAGGTCAAAATGTGATCAACCTGGCCAAGTTGTTAGGAAAGAAAAGAAAGGATCTGATTGCCACCGACAACGAAAAGGGAAGTTTTGAATGGATGCCATCGATGCGTGAAATGTGGTTCTTTTGTGTTTGTTGCGGAATCTGATACGGTTTCCGATGTTTTCTGTTTCTCATTTTGACAGCAAGATTCCAAGAAAAAGGAAGAAGACAAGGATTCTGTATGATAATCCAAGTGTACTTTCGAAGAAAAACGGTTTTTCGAAAGTGTACTTAAAAATGGAGAGGTCGGACCACTTGAAATTGGATGAATACTCTAAAAAAAAGCAAAAAAGGTATCAAATCCACAACATTTAAAATATATCAAATAATTCGACGAAACTAAAAGATCTAGTATACAGTCTGTGGATCCAGAGGGCTTCTGACTCTGCTGAATACAAAAAATACTCGGAAAATAATGTACTGAATGTGGAAGAAACAAGTCAAGCTCAATTAGTGATGACGACAGTGTATCGCCACATTTAGTACTCTTCCGAATACGAAAAATCCAAGTGAAAACAATGTTAACGAACTGAGAGAATCAGATGGATGGTTGCAGGTGGAGAAGCAGGTGCTGATGGACGTTTAAACGAGCCGAGCCCCGGCACCGAGACGCCAGATGGTCGTGAGGGTCATTTGCCACGTTGGCAAAAAAAACGGAGAGGGGACGAATGGGGGACGGAAAGGGCGGAGAAGAAGAGTGCTGGTGGGTGCCATGTGAAGAATAAACGAATGGATGGGAATATAGAGTACTAGAAAACATAAAAAAGAGAGACACACATTTGAATGATATGATGATGATCGGTCTCCATAATTTGTGGGAATCTTCTGGACAAAGAAAGGTGTGAATTGAGAAAGAGAAATGATGTGTCAGAGAATGAAGCTAAGGAGAGAAGGTTCTACGCTTTTCAGACTGACAGTTACAGTAACAGAAATATAAGTTTTGAGGGTGTAGAAAAATTAGTGAAATAAAAAAAAAACATCATTGTTTCTAGAGAAAGAGCTTCCTCTATCTAACCAGTTTTACAGTAATAACAGGTTTACTCAACTTGTTTTCTCAGAGAATTTCTCTTCTTTTTCTGCCAACAATCCGTTTGAAAACAAAAATGACGTAGAAATGATCAAGAAATGAGCAAATTTTCTTTTTCCTCTATTTAGCCATCGGATAACCTTGAACGGTCCTCTTGTCCTATCGGAGTTCAAGTTCAACAGTTTGCATAGACACCCAGTTTTTTGTCGCCTAAATAGGTTAGTCAAACACAGTGTCCGACGTCTCTTTTTGCCGTTTTTCCGCTCATTGACAGAGAAAAAAATGAAGGTAATTTGGACGGCCGTTTGCACTTTTTGGATTTGTAGCCAAATCGGGCATATGGAAAAAGAGGCGTGACAACTAGTACCAGAGATGTTAAAAATGGAAAAAGAGAGAAGAGAGAGAGGGATAATCAAAAATTTATGGGTTAGGAGCCGTGCAAAAGAAAGAAAAGCGGGAAAGAGAAAAGAGTCCATCACTCATTTTGGATCATCGAGGGCTGAAAAGTCGAAAGAAGTGAGTGACAAATGATTAAGTAATTCAGAAGAGCAGCTTCTCTTCTAACCTTCCAAAAACGTATGGTTCGGGAGAAGAGGAGTACGTTGAAATGACGAAGGAGAGGGGTACTGTACTTGTTTTTTGAAGGAGAAAATCAGAGAGACTTTACGATTTTAACCCATTCCGTATTCAAAATTACTGATAATTCTGGAGCACTAATCAGTAGGCAGTTCAGGGGATCTAAAAGCTTCTCGAAATATCTTAGTTTGTCCAAAAACGTCGAAAACAGTACAGTTTCAATCTCTCTTATTCTCTTTCAATCTCTCTTATTCTCTCTCTTTGCGCTTTAGAATCAGAAACGGAGACGTGAATTGAGTGAGAGAGTGAAGTGATCGGAGAGAAGCAGATTGAAAAACGAATTGAAAGAGGAAAAGGGACACTTGAACGGACCGGGCAAGCCACTGTATGTGTATATGTATAATATAAATACGGGCGGAAAGGGAGAGAGAGAAAGGAGAAAGAGTGAGGGAAACGACGTCCCGTTGACTGTTCTTTTTCATGGTAAAATAGTATTCAAATTCGAGAGATTTAGAGATACAACAATGTGAAGTTCTTTTTTGAGATGCGGATCAGCTGGACGACAACTTCGATCGGCTTGCACGATTAACTGAGAAGAAGAACGGTTATTATTTTCGGATGTAGGGCAAAATCGTTAAAAAAGAGAAAGGATGAGTTCATAGAGTGACCATTCAGGTTGAAGAGTATAGTTTTAGAAAGTTTTGACCGTTAATAGCTGCCAGTTGTCTCAATAAATCATTTGAAATTACGAGACGAAAATGGCTTCGGAGTGTTCCAGGCCCTCTCATAGTTTCAATATAAAAAGGCAATAATGAAACCAATGTCGATTATATCAGTTAACATCAAAGACTAGATCGACTGGAAGCCCAAATTTACACATAAATGCCGACAGAGTATCACTAATTGGCAGTTTGGCGGAAACGGAAAATTCTCAAGAAAAGACCAAATTATAATTTCTATTTAGATTCAGAAAAAAAACTAGAATTACACATGATATGAGGTTTTGAGAATATGGATCTTCGGAATCGGGAACATTCCAGAATCAAAATTGCCGTCCTAGTTAAAATTAAATCTTATTTTTCGGTATTAGACTCGGTGGATCCAGAGAATATCGTTCCGCAAACCCCAATGATTGTGGGATTTGAGCTAACTCTCTGACTATTCGATCTGACCGATCAACGGAATTTAAACATAAAGTTATAAAGTCAGTTAGTCCATCAATAAAACTAACTAGTGGAATCCTCTTTTTTACAGTCAAAATCCAACCGGTGTTTTCAAAGTAGGGCACATCTAGAAAAACTTGAAACATAGCCAAATAGCTTTCCAGTTTTGAATTCTTCTCAAAAATCAAGATGAAACGTTTCCTCCTTTCAGAAAATAAGAAAAGTTCCATTTTTGCATGTTCAGGAGCTCCTCAAAGAAAATAACGACATTTCCTGCTGTCTATTCACGAAGGGAAAGTAGTCTCTTTTGAAGGAGGCAAAGCCCTACTTGTTTTCAAAGAATGCAAATCATTGCATCGCCAACACTACAGAAAACATGCATTCGAACTCAGTGAGCAGTGACAAAATTAAAGAGAAAATAGAAGAAGACGAAGGGGAAAAAGAAGATTGGAAATGTTTATTCTGGAAGGGACAAAAAAAGAAAGACGGTCAAAAGTGATTGATTTGGTCATCGTCATTTTGCCCCGTTGATTTGAGAATGATAATATCACATTTAGTAAGTATCTGTTTGTAACCAGTTTTGATAAAGTTTCCTCTCCAATCTATTTCTCTCTCAATTTCACGTAACACACTAAATCGGATCATCGGGTTATGACTTACTACTACTTCTACTATTGACTGAAATCCGTTACCGGTTTCTAGACCTTCTCTGGAAAATTAGGGAGCGAAAAAGAGAATATTTGAAATTAGGTATCCATGGACTTCAGAATATGAATCGGCTTCTCTTATTCGGATAAAAGAAAAACCCGTTTGAAAGAAAAGAAGAGAATATCCTGGCAGCTAGAAGAAGACAAATTGATCAACATGATTCGATTAAAACGACAGTCAAATTTATCAAATCTCTCTCCATTCCAACCGTAATTAACACCTGATTTATGGATGATGTTCTGATAGAATTATGGTGAATTGAGGGAAAAAGGAGAAGAAGAAAAAGGAAAAAGAGACGTGAGAAAATGATTTGATTGAAGAGAAAATGATAGTGACGAGAGATGGTTTAATGTCAAGAATACTACAAAAAAAGGGAAAAAGAAGAACCATTAATTTCTTTTCTTGTGAGAATGAGTATTACAACTTTCCTCGTGAATGGGAAGAGAAAAAGCGAGAAAAACGAAGAAGAAGATAACCAGAAAATGCGCAGAACTACTTGACAAGAGCCTTCTTTTCTTTCTTTCCCGCCTTGTAATTATGTATATTTGCATACAGTTCGTACATGCGCTGTCCGTGTGCTCCAGAATAAATCCTCTTAGTTTTAAATCCCATTTCACTCTCTCCGTTTTCTTGCAAAACATGAAGTTGTTTCTTCACAGGCTTATTCATATTTCTATACTCTTTTGTATTTTTTTTTGAATGTTGGATGTTTGATCACAACTATTAAATAAATACTGCCGGAGATTTCGGTTTTAGATGAAAAATATTCATGAAAATGTGGATTCTTTTCATTTTTCTTCTGGGTGCCGCGTCAGCCACAATCCAAAAATCTTTTTACGGTACGATAATGTTTTTGAAGTTTTACTCAATTAACCTGAAGGTACAATGCTTTCTGTTTTTTGAACCAACCAAAAATATATCTTTGTTTGACTTAGAAACTTTTAGAATTTGATAATTTTTCTCATCTCGACCTCCTCACTTATCTCTTCCAGAATGCCCGGAACATCAAACAATCACTCCGAAATACCCGATCAACACTGATACGATCTACACATTTCCAACCAAAGCTTTCACTCAATTTCCATCGAATTCTGCGTGTGCATGGCTTGTGAGTGTTTGGATAGTTTTATCAGATCAACATCAAATTTATCAGATCAACATTCCGTGCAACTACACTGTCATAGTCCAATTGAAAGCTACAATTCCCGATGGAGGACATGTCACTGTAACTCAAACACCGCATCTCAATCAGACGGAAAAGTCTGTTCCAGAAAAATAAAATTTCAAGATAACACATTTTTTCAGATTTATCAAAGACATGGAAGTGACTCGTTTCTTCTACCCGCCAAGCTTCGATATTTTCTGGTATCCTGGACCTTCGGACGGTGGAAATTTGAAATTCAGTCTTCAATTTCAGCTGATTGATAATGATGACACATGATTTCTTCTTCATCTTTTTCTCCTTATTCCAATAAAAAGTTCAAGCATTAAAATTCGTATTATCTGACGTCATCAGTCTTTTTCAGAACACTTCCATTGAATTCTTCTTTTTTTCGCATTTCAATTCGTTCAATGTCCGGGTTATATGTATGCACAGGTTACATTTTAACTTCATATTCACTTTCAACACACAAAATAGGTCATGATCTGGTTAGGCTTTCTACTTATTTTTTCAGCTTTAGGCGATGAAAGTACTCAAAATATTCCTGTGAACGGTAGGAATCAGGAGTTTCGTGTAATTCCTTGAATTTATTGGTTTCAGCTTGTCTCGAAATTCAAGAAGTGAATCCAGAGCTACCAATAAACAGTTCGGAAACGGTGTCATTTCCAAACGGAACAAACAATAGTTTTCTTGAAAACAAGGCATGTTCCTGGTCAATAAACATCCCAGCCAACTATTTTGTGATTCTTTATATCAATGCAACTGTCCCGATCGGAGGGGATATTTCTGTTACGCAGGCGCCCAATCACACTGAAAAGTTAGTTGTCAATCTCGTTGCTTCTGAAAAATGAAATGATTCCAGATTTTTGGATGGCCACGTGGAAGTTGCACTTCTCTTTGTGGCTCCGAAGTTTGATCTACATTGGTTTTCTGGAAAGTCTTCGAATGGAAGTATTCATTTTACAGTCAATTGGCAGCCATGTGAGTTTTCGAAATGTGTTTCGAAGTATGATTACTGACCATTTTCCAGTTCCCGAAAACATGACATCCAGAATCTATAATTTGGAAAATAATAGTTCCTCAATAATATTGGATCATAAGGACACATACTCTCCAGTTGTATTCCATGCAGCTACAAAAGTATCAATTCTCTGCTTACCCGGGACTCTGAAAGAAGAAGATACGTATCTGAGAACTGTGATAGTATTCGATGGCCCTGATACAAATAGTCCATTCTTGGGAAGGTTTGTTAGTATATTTTAGATTCAAACTAATCTCGTTTCAATCAGTTTGTATTCGATCAATCAACTGAGATCTCAATTGATATCCACCAACTCAACTGTCACTATCTTCTCGATTGTTCCAATTATGTCTCATCATTTTGTTATAGTTCAGGATGCATCAAGTAGTATTACACTTTTGATATACAATACAATCACATTTTCCAGTGTATCAAAATATCAGTCAAATAACTGGACTCAATGTGAATGACTCTTCAATTGAAGTCGTTAAAATGGGATCACAGCCTGGGAAGTCTGTTGTCTTCACTCATATCAACAATCCATTAATCGATGAATATTTGACTGCGGTGGAATTAGAAGAAGGATCAGAACTTCAAGTATATTTTGAGGGTCTTTCTGAAAATCAAAGAATCGCAACCTACACAACACGGAACAACAAGACTCACTTACCTCAAAAACTTCAAGGACGTCTTCGATATTATGTGTTGTCATCTGGAAATGCCACGTTGTCATTGACAAGAGACAAGTGGAAAGCAAAATGGGAGAAGGCTTTTGAGGGAAGACGAGGATTTTTCACTTCGAAATATTGGAAAAATGACAAAAAAGAGATGGGAATGCAGCAAGATTCGTTTCATTTCATTGGAGAAGAAGTGAAGAATGCAACGAAATTCAAATTTTCTTATCGTTTCATTGAAGCCGATTTAACGGCAGAAAACAGTATCCATGTCGTTGTTTCGGATAATGTTCAAAGAATTCATTATTATGATCAGTGAGTTTCAAGTACCGAAAAAATCATCCCAAAAGCTATTCATATTTCTTTCAGTCGAACTGCTTCTGAATACACAAATGACACTCAATGGTATTCACACGAAGGACACTCGATTTCATTGGTTTATTCATCTCCGAATAATGATCAATCCACTGGATTCTATGCTGAATTTCAAATTGACTCATCTTTTGAGAACTTGTCTTTATGGTTAATTTTTCTCATCGTTATCTTTTTGTTGGTTTAAAAGGAGACCCTTTCTTCGCATCAAAATCGAGAAACACCAGAATACAAATCACATAAATTTATTTGTTCATGTTCCTTCTCACAAATCATTGAATTCTGAGAGTTCCTATAAATGATTTCTGTCTATTTTAAAGTTATGAAACAGGAAAATGAATCATTATTGTCAACCCAATCGAATCTTCGACCGTCCGTTTTTTCTAATTTGGTGACCAAAGATGACGTTTTTCTCTTCGTTATCAGGAGCATTTTTTTTAATGTGAATCACTATCAAACGTATAAAATTCTCCTCTCCATCTCAGTCTCTCATCGTTTTTCAAGTTCAAAATGATCTCTTTTGCTCTGTTATTTCTTGCAATCAGCCTGAAAAATGTCTACTGTGCCCCAGGTTTTAAAATTCAATTGTTTCTTTTTTGAAATTATTTTTTGTTTATTTTCAGATTGTCCGGGAACCGCATTCAATCTACCAGCTGACACATCCGAATGGACTTGGTATCCGAACAATTTTCAGGGAGCTCAACCTCCATTATTCCCGAATAATTTCAATTGTAACTACAAAGTAAAATACTAAAATTTCTCACTCTCATTAACTAATCGTTGTTCAGATAAATGTACCACAAGGATGGAGTGTTGATATGATATTGACAGTGAATATGACCATTCCACAGGATTTTGCAGCTTCAGTTCAAGTTTTCGATCAGAACCAAAACAGAGAAGCGTGAGTTTTTTGTTTCTTAATTATCACATGAAATGACATTGATTATAATACTATGTATTCAGAATATTTCAGAGTATATTCTGCAAGTGCTGAACATTTTTTCTTTATTGCCAATGGAGGAAGCATTCAATTGAATACACGAGAACAAAATATTCTATTTGGATTCGCTCTGAAATGGTCCAAATGTTAGTTGAGACAACAAGTTGATTTATTTTCATTAATTAATATTTCAGATGCTGTATTTGCTCCATCTCTTGGAAATGTTACCGTAGCTGCTCCTCAACCACTCGCCTGGTGGGCTTTCGGTAGTAATCCATCATACCAAATTAAAGCTGAAACTCGTGTTTCTCTTGTCATTGTTCCTCCGAAAGAAGACTTTTATACGGAATATCTCCGAAGTATGATGATTTTCGATGGTCCCGATTGGAATTCTCCGTGTCTTGGAAATGCGTTACAAGCAATTAGAAACAAGACTCAACTTGTTTCAACTGGAAAATATATGACATTCAGTCAGTTGCGTCCCTACTATCAAACAGGAAGAACCATGCTTATATTCCAAGATTATGAAAATACAAAAGATATTGTTCAGTATCAAGGATTCGCATGTGCACACTCGAGTGATTGTGGAACTGTAAACATGGATGGAACTAATGGACTCGCTGCAATTTCAACAATTAACGACGATGTAACTGCCGAGTATTTGACAAAACTTTCGGGTTCCGGAACTTTAGATGTTTATATTGGCGGAAAGTCAACGTCGAAAGCGAATTTAATTACCTCATACAAGTTAGTTCAAGATGTTTCCAACAATGGCATAAATCAATTAATTTCAGAATGGATTCTGACACTTCATCCTATCTTCCACAAGAGTTTTTGGGATACGTTCGAACTTATGTTCTCACCGGACCAACTGCTTCTCTTAACTTGGTTCGAAATTCTCAAGATTTCTCGAAAACCTCTTCAGTTGGAAGGAAGGGATTTCTCGCTTCTCGATATTATAAATACGGAGTACCAGTCGCTGATTCGAGTACTTATGATTTTATCAAGTCTTCAACAAATCAACTTTCCACGTTTTCATTCATCATCAGAGACGCCGATTTAGTTGGGAACACCAGTTTGAGCGTATATATTTCTAAAGGAGTCAAAACAATTTATGAACAAACGTATGTCTTATCTTAATCATTTCACTGATTATCATCAATTTTCAGATTCACAGCTTCCAACAAACCAGCATTGAATAGTGAAATTCAAGCAGTGGGAGATGATTTTAGTGTATCATACAAGACAAATGGATACCTTACAACAGGATATGGTCTCGATTTTGAACTTAAATCTTCTTCAAACAACTACAAATTATTTACGCTTTTTTTATTGTGTTTAATTGTTTTTGTGAGATAACTTGGATTTGATGATTATAAGTTTCGAATGATAAATTTTATCGAGTTTGTTAAAAATTGACTTTTTGTGCTTGAGGTTCGGTTTTAAAAATTAAACATTCACTTGTTGAATCTGTTTAATATGAGGCTTCCTGCAATCCACTTTATTCTGGAATACAGTTCTGGAAAATTCTCCGGGTTTTTCTATCTCAAAGTATTACAGAAAAAAACGTTTTCAAAATGATGTGAACCGAATAAAATCATCACTTTCAACTCAATTTCCGTCCCATTTCTTAGTTTATCAGTTGACGGTACTCAGCGGATTATGACACTTTTCCTCGCTTTCCCCCAAAAAATAAAATCATTCTTTCATATTGATTTCTATTCTAGGTCAAATCAGATTTCATTTGTATTCTATTTTAACATGCTAAACTTTTTGATTGCATGTTTCATAGTTAGCACAGTTTCTACTTATTCGTATGAACCAGAAGACAATGGAAACGTTCGTAAGTTCTAATCAAATATCACTCTCTATTTCTCAACACGATGTTTTATTTTAAGAATGCGATCGTACTGCTGACATTCCCAATTTCCAAAACTCCGAGCCGTATTATTTTCCATCATTTTGGAATGAAAACATAAGTGCACCGAATATAGCTCGTAGTCAGCATTGTTGTTGGACTGCATACGTTCCTGTTGGATACTATGCTTTTTTCTCAATGAACGCTAGTATCGGAGGAGATAGTCTCTTGAATATAACGGATTATAATGGAAAATCTGAAATGTGAGTTCGAGAATTCAGATAAATTATTATTCGTTTGTCTTGAGAAATTAATTTATACTAGAATTTTTCAATTTGATCATCTTGTTCTCGAGGGTTTTTATAAAAGATGTTATAATTCCAGAGTAATGTCAAGTGATCTACAACCATACATTTTTGTTGGTAAATTCACAATTGATTTGACAGTTGGATCAGCCCAAGCAACAATTTTTGGTTTCAGAGTTCAATGGAGCAAAAGTAAGTTTATTATATTCATTGCGTCACTCACTTTGTTTAATTTCAGTTCCCGATCCTAAAACTGCTCAATATAGTATCAACAAAACAAGTGATGCTCTCTATTTTGACGAAATGTTGGATGAAAATTCAGTTACGGTAACTGCTGAAACCAGAGTGAGTTGGAATGCATAACTAATTGAAAATCAACTGATTTTCTAGGTCAGTCTAACTGCTTTTCCATCAGACTACCCTGACTTGACTCCACTGCTTCGTTTAACCCTTGTTTTCGATGGACCCAATATTACATCTCCTTATATTGGAACACTTTTTCAAGCAGTTCGATGCAATAAACCAATGGTTTCTCAATCAAATAAAATGACGATATTCACATTTGAAGATGATTATATAGTTGGTTCTTACTTTGTCATACAGGATTATTACAGTAAGAAACAACTATTTACTTTTCTTCTGATTCATCATTTTCAGACGTCCAAAAATTGACAGAAGTGAAAGGAATAACGTGTTGGAGTCAGTCATCATGTCCAGTCACACTTAATGCTGCGAATGGACCCGTTTCAGCGATGACGTTGAATTTCGATGATGGAGATGAATTCGTCAAAAGACTAGATTTGAGTCCAGACGCCGTTTTGAAAATTTATATCGGAGCTAGGAGGGAAGACGATGACTCAAACGCCATTGCTTCTTATGAGTATGTTTATTTCCTATTTTTGTAAAACTTGACATTTTCATTCAGTTTGCAACAATCAAAGACAAGTATTCCTCAGAAATTCAATGGTCAAGTGATGACTTATTATTTGGAAAATGGAACAGCACTCGTTGAATTAGCCGAAGATTCAAATTACAGTAGGATAGGTACTGGTGTGTCAGTTGATTGATATCATTGTTTCAGCACGATGGAATGATGCTACAGTAGGCAGAGATGGATTCATAACTTCTCGCCAATTGGGAAGTCTTTTTTATTATCAAGACATTTACGAAATTATTGGAGGATTAGGTTTCGACCAAACATAAGTGCTTGTTTTGAATTAAATCATTTTTAGAATCAAATCAGACATTTTTGTTCAAAATCAATGTAACTTATGTAGATGTTTCAAACGATGCTGAATTGACAATTGGATTTGGAACTGGATCAGGAGTGAAAGAATACAAGTCAGGTTTCGAAATAGATATTTTTGATTATCAGAAATTTCAGATTTTCAAACGAAACTTCTCAGCCGTCCTTTTCATTTTCTGAAATTGCCTCTAATATGACTGTGACTTACTTCACAAACGAAACATTGACAAAAGGATTTTATCTCGATTTCAAAATAGAATCCGCTATTTCATCGTCTTTCTACGGTAAATATCTATGACTATTTACTTTGCATTATTTTTATTTCAGCTTCTACGTTCTGGGCATTCCTCACAGTTCTAATATTCTTCTTGATGCAATAAATATTTTGTTAATTGAAATTCATCTTACTGGTACAATATCATAATTGTTTTCTTATGCTTATTTATGAGATGTTTGAAAATAAATGATTTTTAAACAATTTTATTAGAAACATGCAAACTTCGATTCTTCTGGGTGTGCCTCCTCCCTAATTCGTAATGTCGTCATTTTTCCACAACCTAATGAAAAGATTAGAACTCAATCAATAGGTTATCAGCACGCACACAATATCATCACACAACTTGAATCGAGTATAAAAAGGAAGCAATGGTTCAAATTATCATTCTCCGAACACAATGATTCGTTCAATTGTTCTGGTGCTGGCCTCGTTTGTTCTTGCTACATCTTGCTACGAATGTCAAAATGGGACAACAGTCATCAACCCACCATCTGACTTGACTCAGCCGACATACTTTCCTTCTGGATGGACTGAAGATCAGCCGCTTCCCCAAATGGATTCAGATCAGAGTTGCTTTCTGAATGTGAATGTTCCAAGTGGTTATTACGCAAGTGTAACATTCCACAAACATATGGATCTTCCTGGAGGATACGTTTACTATTCGAACAGAAAGATTTCAATGTAAGACTAATTTAGTTTGAGCGAGTACCATATTTACCTTTCAGCCTTGAAAACGACGATTTCAATCCATTTTTCTTCACAAAGCCATACTTCAAAGTGAGTGTTGGAACCAATACTTCGCCTGGTCTCAGTGGATTTGCATTCAAAATTGTCTGGATTCCAATTCCAGACGTTCAAAGAAAAGTTATAGAAGTTAACAAGGGACAACCCCCAGTTGCAGTTTCCCCAAGCACTGATTTTATCACATTCCGTGGTGATTCCTCTTCGATGTTGTCCTTGATTGGATTCTCATTGAAAGATCCTTCTACTAACTATCTTCTTCGTCAAACTGCTCTTTTCGGAGGGGATACTTTTGACGACGATTACATCGGAACATTGGATCAAATCGTCAATTCTCAACAGATTCTGACAACTTATGGAAGTAAAATCTCGGTTTACACGTTTGGATTGAACACTCTCATTGACTATCCTCTCTTCATGGCTCAGAATAATCCAGATGCTAAAGGATACTACATTTACAAGGGCGTTAACTGTCCATCTACTGGAAACTGCTCAGTTCTTCTGAATGGAAACTATGGAAATTCTCTTACTGTCACTGATTTCAATGGATCCGAATACATTAAAGAATTCAATACATTCCCTGATACTGCCACAATCAACGTTTACGAAAATAATGTTTCCAGCACAACTCGTATCGCTTCTTTGACGTGAGTCCTCGTTTCCAAAAATTATCTTTTCTAATTTTCATATTTCAGTGTGGACAACTATCAACAACAACTTCCACTGGAAGTCAAGGGAACCATGAAATTCTACGAATTGGATGGATACGGAAAGTACGAAATGGTCGTCACTCGTGATGTTTCCAGAGCTGCAAGACTTTAAATATTATTGTTTTCGGCCCCTTTTTGAATTGTATCAAATAAATGAACATTATTTTTGTAAATTTTGAAAAAGTTATAATAAATTTTCAACATCTGGTATAATGCTCACAGACAAAGTAATAATCAAAAATTATATGCAACAGCTTTCTTCTACGCACTAAAATTAAGGTTCTAGGGCAATTCCGGTTGAAGAACTCTATAGGTCTCATGGGCCGCTGTTGCCTGTTGGCTACCTCGTTGTATTTCACCAAACTGTTTGATTTTAAAAATGGTGGAGTTGCATTTAAAGAAATTCGCTGTAATTACAGTTATTTCTTGAATCTACCTTCTGGTTACAACTCTTACAACTTGTTGGGGTTTCCATCCGGCGGGAAATTTACAAGCCATTACCCGCACGGGGAGCGGGTCCCCGTAATTCCCTTTTAACGGATGGAGCTCACTAATAACTCTATCGTCAGCGTCTACTATTTTACAGAAACTTCTGAAATCCACTCTAAAAGTATCGATGTAGCAGCCATCCAGCTTGGTTCTCACAAAAAAAGATGTGACAATCAAAATTGAACATTTCTATGTACCAACTAGAACTCCATGATTCCCACAAAAACATCTTTCTCTCGATTATCGTTCAGTCTTCCCATTAACTAAACGTTGTCTAATGTGTTATAGTAAAAACAAAGTAGATATCTTTAACTCCGATCTTTCCGATTTTTCATCTATCTTTCATCTTTTCAGCGTCATTCTGTCGTTCACTTCGTTAATATCATGCCTCGGTGTCTTGAAGTAAACCACGCTTTGTATCAAAAGCGATGATTTTTTGGTTCAAATAAGATGCTATCAGTTCTCTAGTCAGGAAGTGTGCTTAGCAGGCGCATCTAATGATGACATTTCCAGACAAAGTTCAACGGCATCAGACAAAGTTCAAAACATATTTTCTTCTGAGCAATTGGAAAAGTTCAAATTTCAAAGATGGAATTAACATTTATAAATCAGTACTCATGTTACGTTATTCTTACAATTCGCTGTCATTCTTAAATAACAATAGACCGAAACGTGCAGATTAAGAAAGCAACGCCCATCACCAACCTTTCGAATAATCATCATCTGCTCTGTATATAAAACTCTTTCTGATTCGTATGTTACTCTATACCGCAATGAATTCTTTTTCAGCTTTGGTGACTATCGCCTTGCTTATTTCTACAGTTTCTTCCGCTGGAAATGGTTTGTCATACCTAATACATCTGAAATAAACCCACTTAATTTCAGTATGTAAAACGGGAAATGTCTTGAATAGACCAGTGAATGATCAACCAGTGTACTGGCCTGCAACATGGAGAGAGAATCAGTCAGCTCCCGCTCTCGAAGCGGAACAGTCTTGTAGTTGGATCGTCACAGTTCCATCTGGATATTATGCGAAATTGATTATTAGTGGAAAGATGAATGACAACATTTCCCACTTTCAGACTATTGATTCCGCTGGAAATTTTGTTCAGTGAGGAATTCAGAGAATTGTAGATTTTGATGGTTTGAGTATTTCAGAACGACGCACGAAGGCGAACAACCATACTACTTCCCTTCACCGAAGTTCACATTGGCTATGTCCAATGAGAAAGCTGCCACTTTTGGATTCAAAATCGTTTGGGGGAAATGTAGGTCTACCTTAATAGCTTCTTTTTTCCAAATTATCAAACTTTCAGATCCATCCGGACTTAAATATGACATGGGAGTGTCCAGATCTCCAGTAGTCGTCAATATCACAAAAGACATCTTCGCAGCAGAATACAGTGGAACGTCTGGAATTTCTTTGTTTGCGTTCCCAGCCAATCCCAAAAATTACTTTTCTCTGAGAAGTACACTCGTTTTTGAGGGAAAAGATTTCAACGGAAGATATATTTCCAAGTGAGTGATATTAGTTGGGGTTTAAAATTAAACAATAAGTTTCAGTTTGTACTCGTTGTATCAGTCTCGTAAACAATTTCTGTCTTCTGGATTAGTCTACATTGTAAATTTGGAAGCATCAAATGTTCTTGATCAACTTCTGATTCAAGATTCCGCATGTGAGAATTCAAGGGATTGACATAGAGCAAATTTAGTTTTCAGACACGAACAACTTGCAACAGTACTCGGAACTCGATTGTCCGATTAATTCAACTTGTTCCGTGACTATAAATGGAGGAGATAAAGCATCTGCATTGGTCACTGTTGGAGAGAAGCATCAAGTTTTACTAGACCTTGTGATGCAAGTAGTGAGTCGAGTTTTTTTTTCATTTTTCATGTTTTTTCATTTTGTAATTTATTTCAGAGTGCTTGGGTAACAGTTTATTACGGATCAATCAATAACTTTGGATATTATAAAAGTTACGCGTAAGTTTCATTCTTCTCGTCGAGAGTGAACCTATTTTTTTCTTCAGCGGAGAATCAATCCTTTCAAATCTTCCGATGACTTTCGACAGTGAAGTTGTCCATTACGTCATAAGTCATGGAAAAGCCAGTTTCACATTCCAGATGAATCCTTAATTCTGTTTCAAAACAATAAATGATTTCCAATTTGATTGAATTTGTATGAAACACTTTTGCCTCATTACACCAAAACTCAAGTAACTAGCAATTTTTTAAGAATAAATTAGGATAAAGAACTTCTCCACTTCACATCGGTCATCGTGAGGTCAGATGATGAGAGTCTGCTGTCCATTCTTCACTTTAATCGGTTAGGACATTGACAGAAACTCTCACGGGTTGTCAGAATGAATTCTCTGAAGAATCAGATTTCTGATTACAATAGGAAAGTAACCAATTCATAACGGGAACATACAGGTCTCTGTCGGTATTATAGTTTCTCTTTTTCTTTTGATTCAAATCAGTCAAATATGATCAGAACTTAAAATAGGCTACTGTGATTTGATTTCGGTACGGATACATCTATATACTTATATTCTCATGGATTATGACATTTTCAGATTGCGCCCGATAAATAAAGAATGTTTTGGAAATGAGTCAACGATTACCGCCCAACCCATTTGAAGGTTAACCGTTTTAAAACTAATCTTTTCGATTTTCGGCCGTGCATTGCGTACTAAAAGAACAGCTTACACCCACTTTTTGATTATTTTCTCTGAAATCGGCCATTCTTATCAGGGTGTGGTCAGTCAGCATCAAGCATAACGACCGTGACATCACGCTTGTTTCTTATCACACAAAATGCATTTATTTTATTTGCGGTGCTCTTTCCGAAAAAAGTGAGACACTATAATTTTTCTATAAAAAGCAATTTGTCTACCCTCACAATTCAGTGCAAAAATAATGCTCTCCCTACTATTTCTTGTCTCAACAATTATCGTTTCTGCCTCTGCAGATGGCTATAATTGTGCTGGAAATTATCTGATCAATCCGCCATTGGATTTAAATGAGCCGTATTACTACCCGGAAGGATGGAGAGAAGGAATGGAGCCAGCTAAATATGCAGGATCACAAATGTGCAACTGGCAAATCAATGTTCCAGAAGGATTGTATGCAACGGTCACTTTCTACAAGAATACCGAATCAGAATCAGGAATTAATTGTGTTTATCCAAATGGACAACAGGAATAGTGGGTTTTATTTTGATTTTCGAAACAATTGTATCGCTCATTTTTGCAGTATCGAAGACAAAGAACTAAATCCATACATCTTCACAACTCCTCAATTCCAAGTGAATCTTCGAGTTTCCGATAAACAAGGAGAGTTTTCATTCAAAGTTGTTTGGTCTACATGTAAGATTGAAGTAAGATAATTCCAGTATTAATTATATCACTTTCAGATCCACCAGCATGCAAAATCAACAATGAACTGACTGATTCCGGTGCTCTTTCGGCAGTTCCGAGTGATTGTGTCTCCACTTATACCTCTCCAAACAAAGTAATGTTGATTGGTTTCACACTTAAAGATGATTTGGATGTGCTTCTTCGTCAATCAGCAGTCTATGAGGGTGACTCTGTCAATGGAAAATATCTTGGAAACTTGTATTATGCAAGATATCAACAAATTATGTCAAGCACTAACAAACTGACAATCTACACGTTTGGATTAGATAAAGTATTCAATTACACACTCTACATGGGAATGGATAGTCATGGTTAGTAGAGAAATATAGCATTGCTCAGTATAACAAAGTGATTTATTTCAGCCGTCGGAGATGTTAAACAATTCACTGGAATGAACTGCCCATCTAATCCAGCAAAGGATTGTTTCATCACATTAAATGCCTACTACAATATCACTGCTATTGCCACAATTGGAAGACAACCCGACTTCTTGAAACAGTTTTTCCAGTTTCCAAGAGTACGCAAACAATCTCCTTGTAACAATTTTGAGTATAACAATTTCAGGAATCTACGTTGAAAATCTATGAGGAAAAAATCAGTGACAGTAATCTTCTTGCTACTATTAAGTGAGTTGTTTCTCTTGATTCAACACAAAAATGGTCATATTAAAGTCAATCCAATTATCTCAATCAATTCCCAATGGAAGTCAAGACGTCTCTGAAAATCTATCACTTGGATACTGGAAGACTTTCTCTACCAGTCGCAAAAAATGCAGATGATGGTGAGTGAAGAGAGTCAGACTATCAGTTAGTAATCAATCTTTAATTTCAGCTCAATACAGTACTGTATATGATGGAAGATACGTGAATATTCATTCTTTCGATTATAGAAGAACAAGTTACACTCAGGATACTTTGGAAACATTCACAACTGAACCGAATCAGAAAATATACTTCAAATTCAATGTGAAATATTTTGATGTGAACGGACCAACCACTCTCGATATCAAAATCTCTAGAGACGGAGCTGTTGTTTATTCTGATAGGTAACTCATTTTATAGTATAACATTTCAATTGTTTCTCTTTCAGTTTCACCGGATCCCATCTTCCACCAGCAAATACCCTGAAAGTTTTTGGAGATAAAATATCTGTCAACTACCAAACTTATGGAAACTACACCAAAGGATTTGAAGTTGATCTTCTTACTACAAAAAATGGTTAGAATTCTTTGTGTTAGATGCTTTTTGAATAAATGTATGTTGCCACTCAGATGATGTCTCTTCATCTTCCACTCCCAGTCCGTCCAATTCATTTAGCACTGTTCATCCTTCTTCTACTACTTCTATTTCAACTAAAATTGTTACTATGTCAACTAGAATTAGCTCTTCTACTCCTCCACCAACTTCTTATTCTCCAATCACCACAGCTACTGCAAAAACAACCTCGACAACTTCTAGAATTAGTCCTGCACAACCTACAACCCCAGTTACCACAATGACTGCACTCACCCACTTCACCATTGCAGAAACTCCAACAACTGGTCCTACAGACATGCCTGGAGGAACAACTACGACTGCTAAATCACCTCCAGTTGTGTCTACAACTACAGTTGGAACTATTACAGGAGGAACAACTGGAACAACAAGTGCAATAACAAGAGGAACAACTCAAAGATATGAGACGACAACAAAATCTGGAACCAATCAATTGGCTCTTGTTCCTCTTTTACTTGTTTTCATTTCAATTCTCTTGTGACAACTTCAGTTTTTATGAGCTTCAGGAAACCAATACATGTTAATTCAATGCAATGCATAAATCTTCGTCTTCTTTCTTTCTTTTTCTTACGAAAAAGTGTATGAAGTATTTCAGGTTTAGGCTGGATTATTGCAAAAAAATGTAGACACTTAATTTGAAAAACGGAATTCGGAAAAATGTAATTGAACTTATTGCGAGAGATTACGGTCAATCAGCAAAAGAAACTATTCAGGGTTCAATAAAAATTCAAGTCACACAGAAAAATGAGTATAAAGACGCCTTCTGAGTGTACTTTTGTAGACGGGACCAATCCAGGTCATTTCCAAATATACCAGAAAATTCAGCACGTGTGGGATATCCAATAGCTATGACTCAACTTTCAGAAACATCATCAAAATTGGAAATAGAAAAAACAAAGAAAAGAGAAATCTGTATGTAAATTTTTTTTAATCAAGATACGAAATAGTTAATTCTTCTTCTCTTTCGATCAAAAAAGCATTTCTCATTGTCATTCTCTCCGTGCATTTTCCTTATCAGTTATGCGGGTTTTCCGAGACATTGCCTCGCCCATAAACCAATGATTCCATATAAAAAGGTTGGAGTCATTCTGGAACTTCATGATTGAAATGAAGTTTTCCTTCTGTATTATCCTGTTTTCCATTGGATATGTCACTTCGAGTGGATACACATGCCAAGGACCCATCAAGCTTGCTCCTCCGAATGATCTGACACAATTGGTCAATTGGCCTTCTATTTGGAATGATTCAATGCCTCCGATCCCTTTTGCATCTCAGCAATCTTGCAGCTGGGAAATCTCAGTTCCAGATGGAATGTATGCCTCTGTTGTATTCTATAAGAATGCTCCTTCTGCAGTTTCGATATCTTTAGTTTACCCAAATGGATATGCAGTTGGGTATGAAGAACTATTCAGATTAATGTCTGTAAGAATTCGTTTTGTTTCAGACTGGACAACAATGACCTCTACCCATATATACTTATGTCTCCAAAAGTGAAAATAAACTTGGGAAAATCGAAATATGAAGGGTCGTTTTCATTCAATGTGCTGTGGTCGAAATGTTAGTTTCATAGAGAAGAGCCAGAAGAAACAATACAAAATTTCAGATGATCCATCGATAACTCATGATAACATTCATCTCGTAAAAGGAGCAACACCGACTGCGATGATCCCAAACAGTCATTTGACAACATTTACTGCTCAAACTACAGTATCTATTGTTGGATTCAGTCTGAAAAATCAGTCAGAATATGTATTTCTCCGTCAATCCGCAGTGTTCGACGGCGAATCAACAAGTGCACCTTTCCTAGGGACTCTCTATAGCATCATGATGTCCGGGAAGGAGAAAGTGAGCAGTGGAAAGTATCTGACAGTCTATACATGGGGACTTGACAATCAGTTTGACTACACTCTGTACATGGTGCAAGATAGAGCAAGTGAGCAAATAATGAATTGTGATCTTGAGAGTTTGAATGCTCTTTCTTCAGATGAACAAAACTTTTTTACGTACAGAGGAGTGAATTGTGAAGATGGTTTCGATTGTAAATTTCAAATACTTGCAAACTACGGAACTGCGGTCCTCGTTACTTCTGGTAGTCAAGCTGAGTATATTAAGAATATTGAAACGTTCTCAGATGTAAGCACATACTGAATATTGAGTTTTTGAAAATATCCTTGAATTATAGAAAAGTACTTTGAAAGTTTACGAGGGAGCAATCAGTGATGCAACTTTGGTTACCACTTTGACGTAAGCTTGTTTTTCTCTTGCAGACACATACAACATATTCCAATTCAGGAAAGCAAATTACAAAAATAGATTGCCAATGGATCTGAAAAACACGATTAGACAATACGTGTTGGATACTGAAACCATTACTGGATTCACAATTACTCACGACACAAGTAGTGGTAAATAATCTTTTTTATGTTCTTCCGTATTTTATTTTGTTGTTTTTAGCTGATTGGAATGAAATGTATGATGGAAGAAAAGGGTTTATTCACTCTGCTTTTCACGGAGTTGTCAGTGATCAACAAGATACAGATGAATCATTTAACACAGACAAGAAGAAACAATTATATTTCAATTACATTGTGAGAGATGCAGATTTTACCGGAGATAAAACAAGTTTAACAGTGAAAGTTTGGAGTAATGGAAACCAAGTCTCTTCTGATGTGTAAGAGAATGTTTTGTATTTTCGAAACTTCAACTTCATTACAGGTACAACTCGACAAACCTTCCGCTCGTGACAACTAAAAGTGTCCTGGGAGACATGTACGAAATCATTTATAGCACTCAAGGAGCAAGTACGAAAGGATTCAGAATTGATTTTTCAACCACGTCCACAGGTTTCTCTCCTTTTTTAATTTGAAGAAGCAGAGTTTTCTTCAGTATATGTGGCAGGAACGTCTACATCTAGCTCTAAACCGACAGTCTCAACTCCAGGAAAACAGGAAACAACTTCCTTTTCTAGTCAAAGTTCTGCAACTGCAACTACAAAAATATCATCTCAAAATTCAACACAAACCACTTCCAGCTATATCATTTCATCGACGTCACCAGATAGTTTGAGAACTACAACAAAGACTGCTGCTTCGAATAACTTCGTTTTTGTTTTAACATGTTTCACTGGTTATATTTTTAAATAAAAATTTTTCTAATTTTGTGTAAAGAAAACTTCCTAAAGTCTTTTTCAATAACTATTTCGTTAGAATTCTTACAGACTTTAATACCCAAAGTCATATATTTAAGCAGAAAAGTCTCTCGCTTACAGAGAGCAAACATTTCCATTTCTCAATTCTTGTGGTGATATCACTGATATCAAACGAAAAATAAGGGTGTAACTAGAATTTTGAAACTTTAGAAGTACTATAAAACAATATTGAAAAACGGAAGATTTGTCTTTTTTCCTTATCAAGGTGTAGTCTTACCCACTCACAATATGTTTCAACTCTTTTTATTGACTTTCATCTCATTGATTTTTTGTATTCAAGCTGATCCATATGGTGAGGAATTTTCTTGAAACAGTCATTCGAATACTCTGAAACTTCAGTGTGCAAAGGAGAACATCTCGTTCCTGCTCCAGCTGACATTACTACTACATGGTATTATCCAGATACGTGGAGAGAATCTGATGAGCCTCTTCGTTATGCGGCTAATCAAACCTGTGTTTGGAAGGTTGACCTTGAAAAATGAGTAATCAGTTTGAAATTTTGAATTCAGATAAATGTACCGAAAGGATTTTTTGCATTTTTGACTATATCTGCAGCAACAAACAGTACCAAGTTGACAGTAACCGATTCAGTTGGAAACGAAGATTGGTATACTTTTATTTGAGAGTACGACAAACGAAAAGTTCAATTCAGGGTACTCCCGATAGTCGACCAAGATCCATATTTCCTTTTGGATCCTCAGTTTACTGTTTTCCTGAATAGCAGTGAGGAAGGAACGTTCGGAATGAAAGTTATTTGGAAACGAAGTTAGTAACATAAACAAAAGTCAAATATTTATGAAACCACAATTTTAGTCGGAACTCTCAACCCCGTGTCTGAACAAGTTCTACCAAATGTTGTTCCAACGGTTAAAACTTCAATTGATTGTGATAATGGACTAATAATTAATTCAAATACAAAAGTCTCACTGACATCTGTTCGCCCGCCAATATATACGCCTGAAGTTATCATGTATATGAGGAATACTGTAGTTTTTGATGGACAATCAATAAACGACAAATTGATTAAAAAGTAAGTTCTTCAAGTTAAATACATTTCAGCTTTTAATCTTCTTTGTACTCAGTTTGTGGCAAGTTTACCAGTCTGGAAATCACATTGTTTCAAGTGGAAAATACTTGACTTTATATTCATTTATGCCAGGAATTAAATCTGACAGCTATGCTTTCATTCAAGATTATCAAAGTGAGTTTCTCCAATGCAGAGAGATCTTATATGTTGCATTTTCAGATGTAAAACAATTCGGAAACTATCAAGGTGTCTCTTGCTTTAATCCAGATTTGTGTCCAGTCATTCTTGATGCCAGAAACGGACCAGGTGCAGCAGTTCGAATGTCAACTTCTCCACATTTTCTAGAAGAAGCTGATTTGTATAATTTTTCAAATATGGCTGTTTTCACAGGAATCGTTGACCAATCTCATAAAGTAGCAGAATACACGTAAGAATAGAATCAGATGGGACCACTCTCACTATATTTCAGAAATGAACATAAACTTTCTGTTGCTCAAAAATTCGATGGGCTATTCACTACTTATGTGATTGACAAAGCAATGGGAATCATCTATCTTTCGAATGATAATTTAGACTCGAATTGGACAAGTATAATCAATGGAAGAACTGGAATTATTGCATCAAAGAACTACGGAACCCTTTCAAAAGATCAAAACACCCTGGAAACATTCACAAGTCCTTCGAAAATTGTATACGATATGTCACTGGTTTTCAAAAAATGGGACCTACAAGGTGATGCAACATTGACGATAATTTCCTCAGCTGGAGGAAAAGTTATTTCCAGTTCCACGTGAGTGACATTTAATTGATTATTGATTGAACTGGTTGATTCAGATACAATTCCACGCATCTCCCACCAGATGTAAAGTTCACTTTTGGAGACAAGTTGGTTATTAAATATGATTCAAATGGAGCAGAAACTATTGGAGTTTTGATAAACTTTAGCTTTGATTTGGGACAAACAACAGCAATTGGATCAACGTCGACAGGTAATTTCAATTAAAACATCTTTCAATGCTCGACCGATAACTTTTTCTCTCAAATCTCCTTCAAAACGTTACGCATGTTCCACGCCAATTATAGACATTCCAACTAGAACTAGTCGTGCACAACCTACAACCCCAGTTACCACAATGACTGCAGTCACCCATTTCACCATAACAGAAATTTCAACATCTGGTGCTACAGACATGCCTGGAGGAACAACTACGACTGCTAAATCACTTCCAATTGTACCTACAACAATAGTTGGAATTAACACAGGAGGAACTACACAACGATTTGAAACAACAACGAAATCTGGAACCAATCATTCCCTATTTTTCCCCATTTCACTTCTCTTCATTTCAATGTTTTTGTGACTAACTCAGTTTTTCTAATCACTGCAGAATTTTCATTTTAGTGCATGAAGCCGTTTGTCCAAATGCCGATATTTTTCCATTCCCCATTTCTCTTCTTTGAAAACTTGAAACAAGAATTTCAGGCAGTCCAGAAACAACAACGAAATCCACATCCAGAAGTCTCTCGATTCTGATTCTAATTCTCACATTTCTCAATAATTTTTCACTGTAAATGAATCATATTTTCTCATTATTCTTACTCATTCTCTGCCATCAGACTGCACAATCAGACGTTTTGATTTTTCGATCCAAAGAATAACCATGACGTGCCTGTGCAAACACGTTCACCCGATAACAGTTTTCCATAAAAACCTGCGGCTGTCAGGCAATTCAAGAGCTATTCTTTGCCGCCTTCTTTATCATTTTGTGTCAATATCATAGTTTCAGACACAATTCAGAATCAACCTGTTAAACTTGACATTGGAACATATTCTCTGTTTTTAGAGTTAACAGAATGGATCGGTGTTTTAAAATATTCATTTGGTGTTTGATGGTTTCGCAAGTTCTAGCAGATGATCCATACAGTGAGTTGTCAACTTTTTCCTATTTAAAATTATTTTAGTACTATTCCGAAACTTGTTGTCATGGGAAAAACATAAAAATCTTATTTTAATCCTAGACATATTTTTATTCAGAATGTGCTGGAACTCAAACAATTGACCCCCCTAACAACATCAGCAATCCTATATTATATCCATCTGGATGGGATAAAAATCACTTTGCTCCGCAGTACGCAGCAGGACAGAACTGTTCATGGATTGTTAGTTTTAATAGATGAATCACCGCGGAACTTCTGAAATTTACAGATCAATGTACCAAAAGGAATGTTTGCATTTTTCCAAATGACAGCAAACACAAATCAGTCATCAGTTCTTAAAATGACAGACTCTACAGGATATGTTACGACGTGAGTAAATGAATAAAACATGTTAGGACATTAACGGCAAAAAAGGATTGTATTCTGATTTTAACTATTACCCTGATTTCATCAGTCTAGATACATCGTATGACTGCTATGACTAGTTTCATTTTCAGAATTGAAACAACAAACATGGAGCCTTATTTTTTGATGAACCCATCGTTTCGAGTGGACCTCCAAGCTAATGAAGCTGGAGAATTCGGAATGAGAATTGCATGGTACAAAGGTTTGTTTGGAATATGATTCTAATCGAATCTTCGGAAAATCATTGATTTAATACGAACTTTCAGTGAATCCAACATATCCGACATCGTGGCAAGTTCATCCAAACTCTTCTCCATTGACTCTGTTCGCTGGTGATTTTGACAATTCGACTGTGATCGAAGCAGAAACAAGAGTCAATCTTCTTGCACTTCCGTCAACCGTGACTATCTCTGATTTGAATCCATATCTGCGTAATACTCAAGTTTTTGATGGTCCATCGATCAATTCAACTCACGTTGGAAAGTAAGTTCAATCCCTACAAACAAGCCGACTACAGCAGTATTTTTTAGCTTGCACCAAGTATTACGTAATGGGCAAAGATACATTTCAACTGGAAAGTATCTCACTCTCTGGTCTCTTATTGCCGGTTTCAACAATGTTAGAAATAGTGTCATTCTTCAAGATTATTTTGGTAAGTGTCGATTCTGATATCTGTCTCACTAACGGAAACGTTTTCCAGATGTGAAAGATTTCAAGACTTACAAACCAATCAGTTGTATTTTCGATCCATGTGATGTTTCATTAGACGCTCGTCAAGGAACTGTCGCTGCAATCCGATACAATCCATCATACTTTTTTGTCAGAGACATTTCTATGCCTGATACCAACAAACTATCAGTCTATACTGATTTTGTTACAGATGCTCATAGACTTTCTGATTACACGTAATCAATCATTGTGTGCAAATAACTCCCTAAATATATTACGTTTCAGATCATCAAACTCGAAAACAAACACTCCACAGAAGTTTAATGGAAAGTACATAACATTTGTATTGAATCAGGATCAGGCAATTGTTTCCATGGTTTCAGATCCTTCTAAAGGTTTTTTTCGATTTTTTCAAAACTAGACAGACTAAAACAAAATTACAGTTGAATGGTCACCTGCTCTTGACAGTCGACGTGGATTCTTCTCATCTCCAAACTATGCATTGAATAGTTCTCAACAAGATTACGAGGATAGAATCAAGTCATTTTCCAAGGTTTCCAACATCAGTTATACAGTAGACCGAGCGGCAATTTCTGGAGCAGCAACATTGAATGTTGCCATTTTATCCAGCCAGAAAGTTGTTTCTGAAAATGAGTTTGTTACAAAAATCCTGTTTTGAAGAAGTAAACATTGTATTTCAGATATTCCACTACGAATTTCCCAGGAGGGGCTGTATGGGCTGTTGGAGACACAATAACAGTGAAATATCAAGCGAATGGTGCAGTTACAACTGGATCGTTTGTTAGTTTTGGTTTTGATAGATACAATTCAGCAACTACGAATAGTGAGTTTTCTGATCGAGATTCCAAATATTGAAGTTATTATTTCAGGTATTCTCATATCAATTGTTCTCACTATTTGGATCACACTGTTTCGGTGAAAAGCATTAATATCATACATTTCTTATTGTTAATTTGTACCATTTCATATTTTTATTGGTATTCTTCGAACTAGTTTTGTCAAAAGTGAAATGAATTTCTTAATTATTCCTACCAATTTATTCTGGGTTCAAGCTCGTTTATAAGTTTTTAGAGTTAATATTTCAATCTTTTAGAGAAAATAATTAACAACGAAGTATACTTAAGTAGATGTTTTATTCAAACTGATGAACGAGTATAGAAAAGCTCATTGAAATCTCAGGCTTGCTCAAGAGATATTCAATTAGTCTTCAGATAAATAAGCATGTTAAAGTCATTATTCCGTATAGCTTACCTATGAAATGCCAATCACAATTGAATGATTTGTAATTTGTGAGCATGGTACAAACTAATTATTTTTTGTGTTTTGGTAAATATTAGAATCGGCTTATTTCATGTCAAACCAAGAGAAGTGATGTTACACATTTCGCAAAGTTGAGCAATGTATTTCACAAGAAATAACACTTCTTCTTATCATTTATCATCAAATCTTCGCTCAAATACGGATTAAAAACTTATAAAATTTTACTTACATTTTCTTATCAAATGGTACTGTACTTTTTTTTTACGAAATCTTAAATATACAAATGAAAGTCCGCATTCCAAACCAGACAGGAACTTACTAATACTTTCAGGAATCTTCTGATTACATTTGCATGGAACGAAAGTTTCGGTAACACCCATAGGATGTGTTGATTCACCTGGGCGTTTACTACTTCCCATCTCGTAATATTTCGTCGTTAAAGGTGTGAAAAACGAAGGTTAGCACAATTAAATGCCGAAATATCTAACATATTTTCAACGGAATTGACGTCAGAGGAGCATAATAAACAAAATAATGATGTACAATATAACACAGTTTGATCAAGTCAAAGAATAATTAACAGTACAAAATAGTTTAAATGAAATTATAATCTTTGTCTGAAATAATTCGACTCGTTATCAGCCACTCCCTTCTTTTTAGATGGGCAAATTCTTCTGGAATTCGATTTCTTTTCATTAGATCCTGTTCAAAACCTAATCAGTCCGTACCATCTGAAAACTCCCAAACGTATGATGATTAACATATTTACTCATAAACCGTAACTCTCGTATTTGTTCAGCCGGTTCTAATTCGCAACGGTCACCAAATTGGAAATGCAAAAAAGTTATCGACCTCCTCCTTTCGTTTACTTAGAGAGCACCTATTTAAGCTTCACTCAACTGATAAAATGAGAGCAATTTTCGTGTTTGTTCCTAACTATGAATCTTCTTTTTCTAATTGCTTCCCTCTTTTCCTCATTTCTAATTGTCAATTCAACAGTGACGTGTAACTATGGAGACACTGAATACGATGGATAGTGAGTTTTGATCTACATTTGGAATAATAAATACTGTGAGTTCAGCTGTTATACTTTCGTGGATCAACATTTACATTTCCCGGATGCACAAGCATATTGTGCTTCACTAGGAGGAGTTTTAGTCAGATTCAGAGGGAATGCTGATGGAAGATGGCTTACTTGTAAGTTTTATTCAGATTAATACAGTATTCCTTTGACGAGAAAACTATAAGTGAAGAGAATACTGTAACAATTATTTATGAGTTTGATTGTCATTTTTCATGGGAAAACGACTGATTTTTGAAGTGCTTTCTTACGCCAGAAATTTAAATTACTTGTGAGCCGTCTTAATTGAACGCAGAACACTGTGAATATGGACTTGGACATCTAGAACTATCATCATTCGAGTTTCACAATATGTGACCTACAAAGCGATGCACTGAATTGTAATTTCAAGTGTGTTTTCATCTGTCACAACCATTTCAAAAACCGATTATAAATCATCTTCTCCGATGTTTCAGTGTCATCAATTTCAATATTTACATAATGAACGAATACAATTCAAATTTGAACTTCCCTACTTCTCCTAGCACTTTTCTTTATTTCAGCCACGGCTGCCACTAAATTCCACGCTACTTATGGAAACTTCTGGATTGGTCTTCATTACGTAAAAAACGCAAACAATGAAAACAAAACGCTCATCTGGGATGATGGACACGATGTTAACTATACGAATTGGTTTTCTGGATCTCCATTCAGTGGATATGATTATGTCGGAGCACGGCTAGCAGACACTAAATGGGTTTCTCTTCTGGCAGAAACTCCTCTTCCATTCATTTGCTATTATCAGAAAGGACAAAACAGAAATCAGCCAACAACTCCTGTTCCAAGTGGTAAACAGTCACTCTCACAAAGTTATCTATTTGAATTTGAATTTTCAGAACTTCCGACTGGTATTTGTGATGGTGCAGAACTTCTACTAGGACACAGGTACTCCATCCACCCACTCGTTGTTCTTATCAATTTCAAATAATTATGTCAGATGTTTCTTCTTCAATCCAACTCTTCTTAATTATGATTTGGCAAAACAAGAATGTGAAAAAGCAAGAAAAACATTGGCAATCTTCGACGACTTTAGTCAGATCAACTTTGTTACATGTCAGTTTCGACGCAGTTATATGTGAAAACTATAATTTTTAATCGTTTCAGCTACAGCAATCAGCAAATTTTCAATGACATACGGCTCATTCTGGATCAGTCTTAGAAAAAATTCAAATGATGAAAATGATAAAAAGTTCTATTGGGCAGATGGAAGTGTTAATACACTCAGTAACTGGACACCTGGATATCCGTTCCAAAATCAATTTGTTGTATCTCTACAAGTATCAAATAGTAAATGGAAAACATCTGACAATTCAACTTATATGCCCTCTGTGTGCAGTGGATATGTTCAATAATAAATCAATTTGTTAAAACTACAAACAAAGAATAGAAAATTGTTCATTTATGCTTTTCATTACTTAAAAATCAACCGAACAAACGACACCTTCATTCGGTGCTGTATGTGTATACGTCACCCAGAAACCTTGCGATGATGTCTGGAATATTATGATAAATATCTTAAACTTTCAGATAAATAGTACCTGTGCAATATAATCTCCAGTTTTTGGGAACATATTTCCGAAATTCAGATAATCTGTTGCGGATCCATCAAACCACGCCCATTTTCCTCCAATAGTTTTCATGTCAATGTTACGAAGACCAATGGTTGCGTATCGAGTGTCATTGAAGCGCTCATAAATCAGAGCTGAAATTGAAATTCGTTGTTTTTCTCTGATATGGTTACATGGAAATCAAAAATCACTAATCATTTTGACACATTTTAATCAACTTTTTCTTTAAGGAACACAAATATTTTTACGAATTTTCGAGAATTATCTAATTCATGTGATTTGTGAACGTTTAATGTCTCATTTTTTAACAGCGTCTTTCTCAAAGTCACATGGAAATGACGTAACTATAGTTAGGAAACAGTAAGCTGTCAAGATTCCAGGATGTCTCAGAGAGCTGGGAACTTAATTGGGAAAACTGTTATGAGATATTTGCAGAAGTTTTAATTAACTCACATCTGAGAATATCGTTGAGGCCGGAGGAGTGAACCGTGGCAACAGTTGCTCCGTACTTGGCACATCTTTGGTTTTCTTTCGTCAAGAATGGAGCATCATCCTGAAATAAAAATAAACTTTGCACTTGAAATCAAACTTTCTCTACATACCGGAACAACAGGATAATCCGAATCGTTTCCGTAGACCAGCTGAAAACGTGTCAATTAGTGTGGGAAGACAACTGATACAATGGTTTCTGCTCTTATCATTTTATCACTCCACCACCAACGCAATCAGAGAAACTTGCAACTTTGACCTGGATGTATTGTCGCAACAAAAAAGTTCCGACATTTTTCCCCTCTCGGTGTTTGCGGACTCAAGCCAAAATTTGATAATTTTGGCTTGAGTCCGCAAACACCGAGAGGGGAAAAATGTCGGAACTTTTTTATTTCGATAATAATCAGAAATCAAGATCAAAACCTCACCACAATGTAGCATTTTTGAGTTGGTTCGAATAAAGTAAATCCACGAGGACACGCCTTCTCTGTTGTCGTTGGAGGTACTGTAGTTGTGGTAGTTGTGGAAACTGTTGTAGTTGGTTTTGGAGTTGTCATCGTAGTTGCTGTCGTCTTTTTGACAGTTGTAGTTGTAGTAACAGTTGTAGTTTTGACTGTAGTTGGAGTTGTAGTTGGGGCAGGAGTTGTTGTTGCTAATGGGTCATATGAGCAAACGAATTCCAGTTCTTTGTGTTCCGCAAGTGTCTGCCATCTACCATTTCTCACATTTTCAGCAACATAATCCTTTGTATTTGGGAATCCTGCTTCGAAATTAGTATATGCAACATTGGTTCCGTCATCCCAGTAGAATAACGAATAATCCTTCTTTCTGGATAAACCTATCCAGAATTGTCCATTGTTCGAACCGAATTCTGTAACGGCAGTGGCTGAAAATATGAAAACTTTTATAAAATATTATTAATAATAAGTACTTACAGGCCAAAAAATTTGCAGTGATAGCAGTATCGACGGTGGCTAAAGCATATCCATGACTGTGGCAATATTCCTCAGCAGCTGCATATGGATGACGTTTTGAGACAAATGAATAACATCTGAAATTTCATTGAAATATGAATACGATTGGCAAACTGAAGTCACACAGAGTTATACTCCGTATTTGACCACAGATTTTATGACAAAACACAAAAAGGAATTTCAATAAACTATTTTAAAACTTTAGAAAACCTTTACCTTTTTCCGATGAATTTCTCGTGAGGATATCTACAAGTGGCTGTTTCCGATAGTCCAATAAATCCAAGAATAAAAAGTGAAAGGGAAAGAATCATTATGTTAAAATGATCTTGAAGAGTCGTTTCCTGGTGCTGCTTGCGGTTTTTGATAATGTTCGTATGACATTTTATTTTATTTTTTATAGCTGTCTGTGATAAGAGATAGATAAGAGTTTTGTCTTTTCCGCTTTCACGCCCAATATGGAAAGGTCCATGGACGTCATTTTGAATCGAAAGAAGGTCACATTTATCACGAATTGTGACTCAAATTCATTATTAATGATGACATAGAAATGACTTACTATCACAATTTTCAACATGAATTAATGAGGAAAAACATATTTACTTTTCAATACAAAAACCTTTTAGAATTTCCAACATTTTAATTTTGTCTTGCTCACATATAATTCATTTCGGAAAATAGATACATCATTTGTGCTAGTCGAATATGTGATCATCCGTCTCCACTCGCGATTTGATTCAGTTCTTGACCTAGTTACTGGGTTGGTTACTGGATATTTTCTATCATTTTAATATGAAGAGGTTTGCCCACATCACTGGGTTCCGAATGTTTCCAAATAAAATATATTTATTGAATTGAATTTTCAAAGTAAATAGTTTGTGACAAATGAATGAGATGAAGAAATTTGCGATTATTTTGAAGCTATCGAAGCGGCACAGTCTTTACAATTGTGCTCCACCGAACTTTTAAAAGTTGTTCTATTTTTCAATTTCGGTAGATCATAATTATAAAAACTGTGCGGCACTGATATATGTTCTTTTTTAAACGCCTTCAGCGTTGTTAATGTAGTTTGTAGTCGATTTATCGCCAACACGATCCTCCAACCAGAAAGTACTGCATGTTCCCTTTCCTTTGACTTGAACTTCTCCACGTTTTGTGCATGAGAAAACGGGATGATATGAACGAATATGACTGTGAGCATCTTCACTCATTTGAATCATTCCGGGTGTTCCAGTTGATTCCATTCGAGATGCCACGTTTACAGTATCACCGAATAGACAATAACGAGGTGATGTCAATCCAACAACTCCAGCAGCAACTGACCCAGTATGGAATCCCCAACGACAACGAACACGATGAGATTGACGATGTGGAATTTGATATCCAGTCAAGTACTGACGCATGTCCAATGCAGTATTGGCAATATTCTTCGAGTGCTCGTTTCCGTTTTCTTCTGGAATTCCAGATACAACCATGTAGGCGTCACCAATAGTCTCCACTTTGTAACTCTTGTTTCGAGTAATACATTCATCGAATCCTGTGTATAATCCGTTGAGCATTGTAACCACTTCAATGGGACTTGATCCTGAACAAATTGTAGTGAAACCAACGATATCCGAGAAGAGAATAGTAGCGGATGTGTAGAGTTTTGGTGGAACAGATCTTCCCATTTTTAGCTCATTTGCCACGTATGCAGGAAGAAGTTGAGTCAATAATTGATCAGCACGAACATTCGCTTCTTCCAACATTCCAGTTCTCTCCGCAACTAATTTCTCCAAATTATTCGCGTATTGCTCCATCATTTTCATCATTTGATCAACCAAACTTCCTTTTCTAAAACAAAAGTATTGTCAAAAGTTTATTTTGAAATAGCTTACGTTTTCAAAACCATTTCGGTGTTTAGTCTAACTCTTCGAATCGATGGGCGGATCTCCGGATTATCGCTCCAACAATCTCTGAGAAGAGCATTTAAATCTGGATGGAGACCCATTTGATTTTGAATTTCAGGCGTCACTTGCTTCGATCCGTCGGCCAAATAATCGATCAGTTCTGTTCAAGAAAACATAGAGAAATTATTTAACCTCATTGTTACCGTTGATATTAACATTGTCTCGGAATGGTAAACTTCTGAATAAAATCTCATACATGACCATTCCAAATGAATAAATATCTCCAGCTTGTCTTCTTGCCATTGACTGTTTCACCCATGATTGATCCATTCCTCTTCTTTTATTTGTCTCTCGATTCTTCAGAAGTTCAGGAGCCATGTAGAGAATTGCTGAAAAAAGTAATTCCTTTTAAAGCCTATATTATTATCTTCTCATACAAGTCGTCTGAGAAGCTTGACTTTTGTCATCTGAATCCTTTACTGCAGTAATATTAATTGCTCCTTGTTTTTCCCAACGTTCCAATGGATTTGCAATACCGTAATCCGACAACTTGACCATCCAATTTCTATCAATAAGGCAACACCATGGAGTGAGTGATCCATGATATCCAATTGGTGAAGCATGAAGATATTCGAGACCCTGAGAACCACCGACTTTTCTGAACTTTCAGTTGTAGATGTTATAATTAAGTAAACCTCACAACATTAAAATGATACATTTTTAAATTGGACCTGAAATCTGGCGAATGGTTCTCAACTCACCAAAGTGATATCTCTGACGAATGCACCATGGAACTTCTCATCAAGAACTACGTTCATATTATAAATGATATCTTGAATTGTTCCTCTGCTACAGAACTTCCAAAGTACAAGCATCTCTTCTTTTTCATTGAAAGCAACTCCCAAGAATGGATTCAAATTGTCATGAACAGCTTGTTTCATCTGAGTCAGCAACTGCATGTCCTCTTTCACAAATTTAATTGGCCTTCTTTGTGGATATTTATGATAAGTTGTATGAGTATTCACTCCAATAATTGCGTGTTGTTTTTGTCCAGTTTTCATATTACTCAACTTAGTTGTAACTGATCCAACTGACATCATTGAACGGACTTGTTCTTCGTCAATAAATTGTAAATCGTTATGGAAAATACGCCAAGGCATTTTCTCCAATTGTCGGTTTTCACTGAAATGATCAAGTATTTAAATTAGAAAAGATTGAATTCACGACTTACCAGTATCGGAAGAGGAAAAAGAATATCACAGATATGATTATCAAAAGAATAATCAGAGATCCGACACTGATTTCCAAAAGATAACTGCATCTGAAATTTTCGAAATGAAGTTATCACCAATAATCAGATTAGAGTACGACCTTTGTCCACGATATCCACAAACAGGTTCATCCAAAGGCATTAAACCATCTTCACTCGGCCAGAAACCAGATATTACATCATTGATTTTCTGAAACAATTCTCCTTCTTTTTCAGACCAGAAACCACTGAAATCTTACAAGTTGGAAACATCCACTTTTGTTCTTCAATCCATCACAATTTCCAATCAACTCACTCTCCATATTCACCATTTTCATCACTTTATCTCGATTTGGAGATATGAAAAATGCTGAGAAAATAGGAGCACGATCGGCCACGTCATCCATTAATACAGTACCAATTGCTCCAGCATCTTTGTTTTCTTCTGAACTGGCACGACTCACAACACCTGAAAATTAGGAGATTGAGACTGAGGAGTGAATTCAGAAGACGTGACCTTCAAAACTCATTCGTCTCATTCGATTCCAGATGTACTGTCCATTGGTCACAAATGCTTCATTTCCAGTTTCATTCAAAACTTTCCGAATTGCCAGCGCATACAGTTTCAGAGAATCAAAAAGGTGAAGATATCCGTTTATATTTGACTGAAATTCAGACATTTCTCGAAAGAATCTTCACCTTTTTATGAATTACCGTATCAATATCATTTTTCTGAAGTCCATGTTTCTCGATTTTCTCGACAAATGAACTGACAATAGTATCGTCAAATCCATTGACATCATCCACAATTATAGCATTCGCATAGTGATCTTTAACTCTCTGAAGCATTTCTCCATCTGCTCCAATCCACGGAGTCGAATCTTTTGTTCCACTTTGAAGCCATGGAATTATATATGCATACTCAGCATTATTCATTCCCAAAGTGTAAGTGGCCTGCATGAATTCTTTTGAGAGTTCTTTTGTAGATGAAAACAGACAAAGGACAACTGAAAATGACAAATTGGGGGAAGGAGAAGGCTGAAATAGTTCACAAACTTCTTGCATTACTAGCCAGATCACCAAGCATTCCAGAATTAACCATTTCATTCGCATCAGTATTCTCGTCAAACATTATTTTCTTTACAACAGTTATTCCAACTCGATGCATTATCTCCTCGAATATAGAAACTCTTTCGAATGCAGTACTTCCTGTATTCGTGGCAATTGCCACCTACAAAAATAACTTTTTGTACTTTTTAATTTTTTTTTGGCTACCTTCAACCATTTATAATGCTGAAGTAGAGCAATTGTCGCCTCAGCAATTGAATTTGTATTCTTCGAAGAAACTCTTGCCAACGTTTTGTACACACTTCTGTCTATAATTCACAATTTTGAAGATTTCTTTCATTTATTTTACCTGAAACTGCGTTAGGAACACTTGAATATGAAATGATTGGAATATTCCAGAACGTCGCCATTTTGGTGACGGCTTCCAATTCTGAAACCAAATAAAAACAGATAAGGATCAATAAGGGGAAAATGAAAACCTGCTGCACAGTACGGTCCAATAAAGGCTCTGACCTGATGTACATGATACAGTTCTGCAGCAACTGCAACTCCCTCAAAACTCTCACTGCAAGCCTGTCTTGATACTATCCTAAATCGCCAGTTTCATCCATTACCTTTTCTCGTTTTCTAACTGATTCAAACTCACTCAAACTCAATATCATCTCCAACAAGTCCTTCTTCAATCAGACTTTCCTTACTGATATTCAGAATTCTCGCATCGTTTGGCATCACTCCAGTTGCTCCGATGTGTCCAATTTTGATAACTCTTTTGTGTTCTCGATTCACTTCTAATTTCGTTCCAGAATCGAATTGAGTATACGATGATTTCTCTCCATTTTCTTTCAATTCCGGAACTTCTTCGACGGAATTCGAAAAACGAATAGAAACATCAAAGAGAAGTAGAATAAAAACAGACAATTTCAGCATGGTTACTTGCCGACAGCTTCTGTCTTTGAATGAATTCTTCTGGATATCTCGACGACGCTCGCCATCCGCTTAGACACCGTATCCTTCTTATTTGTATCCGTATTTTACGTCAAACATCCCAGATTATCTTTGAGATGTGCATTAGTTTGATTAGTTTTCCGATACGACGTATTTTGAGAAAATCTTTGGATTTACAGAGATGAATAATTGTTTTGAAATACAAATTTATATTTCGAAACTCCTAAAAACTAGAAAACTTTCATTAAGATGGTCCTTGCTTCATGTTATTCAGACAATTTAGACTTCGCTAATTGTCTCATTAAAATTTTGTTTCTGTATCATTATTCGAATTATACTTCCATTACGCCAACGATATGATGAGAGGAATAATTCTTGAAAATGGATGACAGCGTAGGATTATTGAAGGCTCAGACACGGATTCGTATCAGTCTTTAGTATATTTTGATAAAATTTAGTAGAATTTCCTATTTCGTAAGCGTCCTTGCGCAATACTTCGGCTTTATTAGGAAAACAATGTGAACAACAAAACCCGGGGGAATTTGGAAAGGACCGAACAATCTTTGCAATAAACTTTGACTATAAACATTGATAATGACATAGAACAAGAGATATATGATATAAAACAATTTTTGACGTTATTAATTGGCAAATAATACTATTCATGCTTTGTTGGTTTCCAGTGGCTGAAGTTCAGTCTCTTTGGGTGCATCCGTTGGTAACGCTTGATGAGAAGCTCTGAAAAAAATCAACCATATTCTGAACACAAATGCAGAAAAACTCACTTGTATGGATAAAGACTGTACGCGAAAACAGCTGCAATAACTCCAGATGCTCCGACAAGGAAAAGGATAGTTGGACGGAAATTGAATAAGAAGTAAGCAGCGATACAATTGAGAACAATGGCGAGGGATGTTGCAAACGCTTTCAATATGTTATCGGCGTATTTAATCACGACAGCTACGACGAGTCCTCCGAATGCATTGACAGCGACAGTAACCCACACAGCCCAATCGAATCCTTGCAACATGTTATCCCAAATGCTCACTGGATTCACTCCATCAGCATAAAGACTGGAATTGTCTTTGACCTGAATAGGAAATATGATCAGTTTGAATGTCGATTGATAAATTACCGATGCGAACAAAAATGCGAAGAAAATGGATGGAAGAGCAAGTTGTATGTTTCTGATCCAGATAGACACGTTTGAACCTGAATAAACTTTGTGATATTCTGACTGTGCTGATCCGAATTAGAATTGCCCGGGTCAGAACTGGTACGAATAAGAACCGAACAAAATATAATTTAACATTATATTTAGCCATTAGACCTGGATTGGACGGTTCTGATTCGTAGCAGTTCCGACCTGGGCAGTTCTGATTTGGGTAGTTATATTTCGGATACAGTTCTGATTTGTACCAGTTTTGTTTCAGGCAGTTCTGATTAGGGGAAGTACCATTCTGACATCTAATTGATAAAAACTGACCTTTCAGAATCTTCTCGAAGTATATTCCAGCGAACCCAGAGAGCACACATGCTATGAGAACGGCAATGAATCCTGGAATACATAAAAATGATAACGTTATTTCATTTGATTTAATGCTCACCCAGGATGGAATTTTCTGTTATACCGGGAGTTGAAGCTGTTGTGACAACAGTCGCCAGAGTGGAAGTTAAGTTTGAGAACGGAGGTACTGTGGATGGAGCAACGGTGGTGGAGATATTGGCACGAGCAGCAGCCTCGCGCTCATTCGACATCTTTTGATCCTGAAACATTCATAAAGATGACTGTTTAAAAAATAAATTCTTACATATTGAACAACAACGACTCCAGCGAAGAGAACTAATAAAGAAATCCATTGTTGAACTGACAGACGACGCTTAAGAACAAGGACAGTGAATCCAGCTGTCGTTAAAATTTTCAACTGATATGTGACCATGTAAGTGGCAGCTGGAAGATTGTCGACTGCCACGTAGAGAAGGAAGTTTTGGACGGTATATATCGCAGCTGGCACTAATACTTTCAAAGTGTCTTTCCAGTTGACGAAGAATTCGTGATGGATACGTTTCAGGCCTCTGAAAGGAAAGCGTTGAAGCCAAAACGTGAATATAATTTTATTTTATTATAAACTAACTTGACAAGACTCTTCTCCTCCACACACGCCAGCAGAAGACTCACTGTGCATTTGAAAATTTCTCCGAAGAAGACTGTGATAGTCTGAAAAATATAGCGTTCAGACATGAGTAATTTTTTTTTTAACCACCTTCAAGAACTTCGCTCTGTCCTTGGTCATCGCATATCGCATGAAAAGCACCAGTGAGCAGTTCTGGACTACCAGAACTATCAGTGATGTATATTTTATGGTATCTCCTTTACTAGGAGCCATTTTGATCTGAAATGAGATAAAGTTTTAGCAACAGAACAGAAGTTTTGCGATGAAAACCAGAAATAGAAGTGATAACAAATCCTAGTGGTGGGAATGAAATTTACTCTATACTGATGATTGCTTTCGAACTATAGGAACTTTCAAAAAAACTGGTTTTAGTGCGAAAAATAACAGAAATTGAAGAGAATGGTGCAGTACAACAGCACATGCGTCCTCCAATGGGACTCAATTTTCTCACACTTTAATCGTCTTCGTCTCTCAAACAATACACACACTCGCTCTTTTTTACTTCAAAACACAAACAAATGAGGCGCATATATTACGAACGATAGTACGTTCGAATATTATCAATATTCTGTTGTACGAAACAAAATGTACGGATTGCAACGTGGCCTTTTTGTGGGACCAGCTGCGAATAGACACAATTAATACACTGGAGACGCAGATGAGCACGAAGAAAGTGCACAGCTGATCAAGGGAAGGGCAAATGGGGTCGTACTTTGACGTAGATGTATGATGTGCCATGAGTTAGATTAAACAAAAAGAAATATGAGTGGGGTTAGACTGAAACTTTCAGACGAGAAATACAATAAATGTGATTGAATTCTTTGTTTATTTGCGTAGAAATTGGAAGGAAAGAAATGAAAGTAAAAATATCACGAACGACACACCACAGATTCAACAGAGAAGGTAAAAGGATGATAACTGATATCAGTTTTGAAAAAACTGACAAAGTGAAGGTCAGTGACAGAAAAATGCATCACAACCTCCTAAAAAATAGATAAATGCAATAAATGAACAGTTTCTAATTACATAAACTATGAAACGAAAATGAAAATGACCCCGGAATGATTTGACCACCGATACAATCAATTTGAATAACCTATTTTTTTACAAACAAAACGCCTCCTTCGTAGAAGGAATTTCTCCTCGTAGTCGACTAAGAGCTGCAACCATTGACTGATGAGAAGAATAGAGGAAAATCGAAAATATCACAAGTGCGGCACCGAGCAAGAAAGTTAACGATGGAATGAAATCGAAGAGGAACATGGATCCAATCGTTGAAAGAACTATAGCGACTGATGTGGCAAAATTCTTGGCAATGTTATCGGCATACTTGATGCAAACCGCAACAGAGAGACCTGCAAAATAGAATGTTTAGTGTACAACGTGTGAACAATCCATTTTTTTGCAATAGGAAGGCTGTATGTATTTGTTTACTTTGTACGAATTGGATGTAGTTTCGATACGAAAAATATTTCTAATTTATAGAGCGGCCATTGTAACTACTACTATAGGAACACAATTCCGACGTTATTCGTTTTTAGAACTGCTACAAAATAGAACCTTGAGCATTCCGTAGTTTGAGTAACAGTTCCATTTTGCAACAGTTCTAATAGCGAATACCACCCGAAATGTCTCTTTTACTAACCTCCAATACCGTACCAAAGTACAGTAAGCCAGACAATGGAATCGAACCCATACAGAAGTCCATACTCATTTACTGTTTTTGCGTCTTGCATATAAATTGCGAGAAAGGAAGATGGAATCGCGAATACTGCCATCTGGACATTTCTCATCCACAGCGAGACTGGAGCGGATCCTTTCAGAATTTTTTCGAAATAAATTCCAGCAAATCCAGACAAACAACATGCGACTACAACTGCAACAAATCCGATGAATGGAGACTCGCCAGCAATTTCTTTTGATTTTGTTCCTTGTAATTGTACTAGTGAAACTCCAGCAAATAGTACTGCGAGGGCAAACCTGAAATTAAGAAAAAATTAGCACTGGGAAAGAATGAGAATATAGACCATTGTGTCCTATTGAGAGATCTGCGCAAGATGATAACCGTGAAAATAGCAGCGGTGAAAATCTTTAGTTGTGATGTTATCTGGAAGAAAAAGCAACGGTTTTTTCGTTGATTCTTCAAGGAGATGAGTGTCTCACCATGAAGGTTGCTGCATCTAAATGAGAAGCTGCCACGTAGAATAAGTTATTTTGAACTATGTAAATCATGGCCGGTATGCATACTTTCATTGTATCATAGGGCTGTTCAAGAATCTGCGTTTTGAGGGCATGTACGAACCTGAAAAGCAGAAATGCAATACAAAGTTCTCGCATTGTGAATTACCTTCTTGGAGTTTCTTCTTGAGCAACTAAAAACAGACAGATTACACATTTGATGACTTCTGTCAACCACACAGCTACTGTACTTACAAACATAGCATCTACTTCACGTGCACGGGAGTATCTGAAAATATAATTTTTGTCAATAAAAAGAACGAAAAATATATTGTTCAAAAACTTCGTCTATAAATGAACTCATTGGATCCGCAGTAGCAGTCTCCGAAACACTTTTTATGACGAGCAACATATTTTTATATCATTTACCTGATCAGGAGAGTATGTATACTGTTTTGGAGGGTAAGCCATATCAGGATTGCGGTCTTCATACCACTTCTCGCTTGCGTTGATTCTCTGCCAACTGACACCGACGGCACCTGGAAAACAGAAAGAATCGTTCAAAATGGGGTAACGGAGGAGGGAAATTGGAAATGAAAAGTCTTGAATGTTGGCCGTCTGGCTTAGGATCTTAGATGGCTATCGTTCGTGGGACGCCGACGGACGCGAAATTCGAAGAAGGCCTTGTTCTTTCTCAGGAGGTACGCTTTTTAGCTGAATGGCAAGTTTGGCGGAATTCTTTTGAATTTTATGGTATCGAATTGGAGTGGTTACTTGCCCGTGTAATACAAGTTATCTTTTTTTTTTTAATTATGGTTTACTTCTTCTGTTCTGAAACCTAGAATAACAGAACGACTCACCGGAATTTTAACCGCACCCTCGGGCGTTGTGTGGAGCAATGGGTGATGATCGTCGGCATTTTTACCCATTCTACTCCAACCCGCTTGGATCCTGAAAAATTATTGAAAAAGGTTGTCAAAAGAAATGAGAAGAGGAAGAAATCGCGAAATGTAGTGAGCGCTTCCCTCATGTTCCTGTTTTTCGCCTACCGCCTCCGTCGAATTCGAGATAAGTCGATAAATTTAGAAAGAACGGAACGAGGGAAACAAAAATCAAGAGTAATATGGTTCGAATGAATCAAATATAAAGCCGACCGTTACTGGAACGTGGAATTTCGGCAAAGAAGAGGCAAGAGAGAAGAGAGTGAGGAGCAAGTGCACATTTGAAAAGAGACGAGAGAGAACGAAACGAAACGAAAGTATGGAGTAGCAGACACTCAATGCCACGAAGGATCTACATCTGTACCGTTTAAGGTCATAAAAAACCGCTGCCGAAAAATTGTTGCAAAAACGAAGTTGAAGTGTGTATATGAAAAGGAATTAACTACATCTGGTTCATTTTTGAAAGTGATATTTTACAGACAAAATACACTTTTAATGCCAGTCGACCAGTCAGGTGTTTGAACAAGTTTTGTAGTTTTCTTTAAAAGGTGCTGATGTCGCTAGTGGTCTTTGGGAGTACAGGAAGTAATAGATAAACTTATCAGCTCAAATGATCAATCTAAATAACATTTCAGGTTATAAATTAAGAAAAAGAGGACGCAAAAAAATTCTGAAAAACTCGATTTAATTTTATCAAACCAATTCTTTAACTGAAAGTTTAATTTAATTAAGAATTTCGCGCATATGCAACCGCGCTCTACTCAGAAGGCGAAAAAAAGCGGCAACTCGAATTGATTTATTTTCCGGCTATACAGTATATACTCCAGCGCTGGACTGCGCAGTATACTGTACTCATATACAGTACTCATAATTGAGCTCATGAGTACACAATTATTAAAATTTATCGAACCGTTGAACAGATAACTGACACGTAAATCAAAATCGATTCAAAAAAGGCACATTGAAAACAATAGGCAGGAAAACAGAAGAAATCAGAAAGTGGAAAATGCTCAAAATTAGGATTATTATGATTGGATCGTCTCGTATTATGAACGGAAAGTGGTCCGGGATATTGATAGAAAACGGGAAGAAATAAGTGAAAAATGGATTGTGAGCCCGGAAAGAAATCGGTTGAAGTTGGTTGCGAACTGGGAGGAAAACCGGTTGAGGTGATGGCAGATTGGCACAAAACAACTAAAACAAAACAATAACTAACTTCTAGAAAGTGAATGAGTTAAAATGAAATGTACAATACAAGAATGAAAACAATTTGGAAATCACTCGTCATCTTCATCTGCTTTTTGTAATTGTAACTTGTATTTCTCTTGACTGGATCTTCGTTCACACAGATACCAACTGGCGATCAATTGAATTATCTGAAAGTATGAACGTTTTGGAGTAATTATGAGTGGTTCGAATTACCTGAACAGCAAAAAATATAAGCAGAAGACATATAAGAAGATTTTCGGAACTTCTAAAAGTATCAAGTGGAACGCATGGTTGGCCTTCTAAACAACTCGGTTTGTTCTTCCAGATATCTTCCAATTTCATATGTAACTGAAAATTATTCACTTGAGAAATTACAAGTGTTTTTGATAGAAAAACTTACTCTTTTTCTGACTGTTAGTGTAAAAGCGAACGAAATTCCAATCATGAACATCATAGCAACTTGTCCAAGGATAAACTGAAAATTATAGATTTGAGTTTTGAGTTGAGTTCTGGAGTACTGTACTGTTCTCTTTATATTAGAACAGTAGTTTTCCTCGTGAATTTATATTGTTTTTTCAAGGAAAGAAATACTTACCACGAATAGAAGAATCGAGTTGAGAAAACACAATGAAACGAGTCCAAGAAGTGACAAAACAAAGAGGAAAGTTGCATAGCAGCCGATGAGAAGAAGTGTTACGATGAACTGAAATATTGGGAATAAGATAAAATGAAAACTGGATGAAAGAGACTTACCTGTGGATATTCATTGACTCTTTCTGGTGAAACTACAGGCTTTGGTGGATTGAATGCTGATAGAAGAGTAATTAGAAGAAGAGAAATAGATACAGAAAGAAATAAGAGATTAGTTAAAGTGGCAATGCATCGTGCTATCCGCGTATACGCCATCCGGCGATCCGCTCCTCTCTCCGTTCCGAATTACTCGTTTTTGGCGTTCGTTCCTCCGATACAGAGTAAGTGAGTGCGGGAGGCCCGCCACGGCCACCGACTTGTGGGTCAGTCGAGCAAAACGAAGAAAATGAAATGAGCACACAGCCAAAAGCTCCGGGGCGACTGAGATGCTGCGTCTGGAGAAATAAAGAAGATGTGGAGACGCAGACCGTTTGAAGACGGACCGCTTCTTCTTTTTAGCTATCTGCAGAAAAAAGAAAATGAAACATTTTTGGAAGCGAAACGACACGAAACGAAACTGATATTTTATGAGAAGAAATAAGAAGAGAAGAAGGAAGAGAAAGAGTCGTTTAGACAAGAGAAAAACTGGGACAAAACAAAAACGGATAGATAAAAAGAGAGACGTTAGAGAGTCCCCTGAGGTACACTGTTTTGTTTTTTTATATTGTGAGTGAAATGGATGAAGTAGTTTTAGTACTGAATCAGTTGGCTTGTTGTTATTATTACAGGTGTTTTGATGTGGGAACAAGTTTGTTAGTTTTTTAGAAAAAAGGTGATGAATGACTCAGAATTGACGTAAAATTTTATGAAATCAGGAGATGAAAAGTCTCGAAAAATGTTTCTTTTTGTTGAGATGACGAACACAAAAACACAAAAAAATAAAGAAAAAAAGAAGAAAAGGAGAAGAATTTTTGAGGTGCATGATTCATGAAAAATGAAATTGTTAGAAAGTTTTTGGGAAAAAAAACGAAAACCCATTAGAGAAACGTACGATGATTGAATTTCTGTGTCTTCTGACTATCGAGATACTGTTAAGCGATTTTTGATATATAGTTTTGAAAGAGAAGAAGGAACAGACACTTTGAACACAGAAATGATAATGAATACACTTTTGTAGCCTCAACAGAGCAGAGAAGAAATTTAACTACAGTAAACTAAGTCATATTCGCTTCAGAGTTTGTTGATGATTCCATTGAGACTTCAATTGAGAGTTCTTGAAATCTTCTTTAAATGCGACAAAGAAATTGAATTGCAAGAACAAAAAACTACTGTAGACTACATTTAACTAGAATTTTATTCGCACTCGGATTCAAAAATCGTAGTTGATTCATCAGATACAATGAAGAAAAGAACGATTTGAGTCGACATTTCTTTTCATTCATTATTCATCTCCTTTTAAAAAATGGAATAGAAATCTCATTCCTATTCAGGATGGAATTTTGAATGAAGATGCCAGAAGATTCTGCCAGTTTTTTACTTGAGGAGTTGCTGTGGAATACTCTTGGAGTTTGAAATGAAATGATATAAGACGAAACTATTCGGTAGATGGAACAGGTGAATTCATAATTGGTATTCAATATCTGTTTGTCTGAAAATGCTAGCTCTAATTCAGTTTTTTCTACTTGAAAAAAATGTTTGGGATAAAAAAGGAAGATTATTGGACCAAATGTCGTAACTCTTGTCATTTCAAAGTGTTGCTTGACAGCTGGGTCAAAATCTCCTCATTGCTTTTGGATTGGATGAGTCTCATCATGAGATGAATTATCCTGTTGTCCCAAACTTAGTTGATTAGTTATTTTTATAGAAACTGCTGCTGTGATTGATTCTACAAAAAGAAAGTAAGAAAAGTCAACACGTAGAGAGTATTACAACATCTACAATCAGAAGAATGATTCAGAATTTCGACTGTCCACTAACGAAAAGGTCATAACGAAAAGCCACTTTACATCGATCGACCTTATACAAATAGACAACTAGACAGTATTTAAAATAAGAGAGAAAAAGAGAGACATTCGTCCGAATTCATTCTTCTTCTTCTTCTTCTTCTTCTATTCTTCTTGTTTTTCATCAATAATATGAAAACAGGAAGAACATGAAAAAGGGTGCGAAACGGTGGACCACTGGGAGTAGCGAAATGAAGCCAATTTATAATTTCGATCGGAGCAGAAAAGAAGAGAAAAGGAATAGAGAGAAATAGAGATGAAAGGAGAAGAAGAAAAGAAGAAACAGAAGGTGCCCTCGGGTTGACAAATTAATTGGAAAGAGTCTCTCATCAAAGTGCACTCAAAATCAACATTCTTCTATTTCTTTTAAAGAAATGTTGACAGGAAATGGAATGATAAGAAGACATTTACAGGTCAACACTGATTCATACAGCGAAAGAAGTTTTTATATACGGAGGAGTTATGTAATGGGTTTGACTCATTGAATAGTCACGAATCATTTCAGAGATACGTCAAGTTCAGATTTCTCTAGAGACAAAGCATGTGATTCTGATGGACATTTAATGGTTCATTATCTAGAAACACATATTATCAGTTGACTGGAGAATTCTAATTAGAGGTTAACCAGTGATAAGGTTCTGTTCTATTTTATGATTTTCATGGAGTCAAAAGTCACCAATCAGATCGTGTTTTCTGATTGCCCACGTAGTTTTTCTGAAACGTTTAACCTTCTTTTATATAAGGAAAAAGAAAGGAGAAAAAACTCGAATCAGACATCTTGAATCAATTCGTACCAACGGAAATAATAAATCAGGAAGAGGAAATGCCTTGGTTAAATAGAAATCGAGAGGGATTCAAATTGATATTCCTTAAAATTGTAGTAGTTTTCTTCCTCTTCTCGAATCTATCATTTCCAGTCGTGACGTGGCAAAAAAAGAGAAATGGCGTAGGATAAGAAGAAGAAGAAAACAATAGGAGTAGACGTCAGTGAAAAAAGATGAAAGATTCTGAAGTAGGAAAAAAAGAACAGAGTTTTTATGTGAGTCGTTAAGAAACTTTGAATCACTTCAATCCTTTTCGATATCTCTTTTTCTTCTTCGATCCAGTTTACTCATTATTGAAAACCAGTCGAATCTTGTTGACTCTTCGAATGCAATTTCTTCAATTTAACGACCCGTAAATTTGAATTCAAGGAAACGATGAGCCGTCTGAATACCGAAACGTTAGAGAAAACGAGTAAAAAGACGACAATTGAGGAGAGCGCGAGACCAAAAAAACTCGAAAACCGGAATTTGTCTTTTTTTCTGTCGGGGTCGTCGGGTGGCGCATCTCAAATTGAATGCCGTTTGTGTATCGAGTAGAAAAGAGTGTGCTGATTGAAGAGGTTTCAGAGAAACCTACAAAAAATACAGATAGGTGATGGTTCGAATGATTTATTGAAGAGAAAGAGACAAACTAAGTTTCAAATATCACATATATTCGATTATCATGTAAATGTATCATTATGTTCTAGGAAGAATATGAATGAGGAAATATGAAGTAAATTTGTGATGCTTGTACAAATATTGTAAAGCCTTGTGATATGAGGGAGAATGAAGAAAAGAGGATAAAACGTATCGATAAATTAATGGTGAGAATTTGGGGTTGAAAAAATCTGATCATATTAGAGTACGGAACAAAAACACAAAAATACCCGGAATGTGGCAAAAAGAAGATAATGGATTGGTGGCGAGACGAGAGTTGTTATAAGTTAAACGGATAATTGTCTAAACGTCAAGAAGTTCCTTCTTTTCCGACTTCGCCACACTTTCCGACGAGTTGCTGTACTCGTTGTCCTCGAGGAGAGCATCCAGACGGTCTGCAATTTGAATCTTATGAGCTGAGAAAATGCGTTATGCTGCTAAATAAAATGTTTCAATCAATTTCATTCAAAATATATTTTTCTTCAATACTCTTTATGTGTCGATATTTTGAACCCAAAAATAAAATACCTTGGGAAACCACAGATGATAGAAGGAATCCATCAGAGTGCAAGATACGGAGAAGCAGACTGACATTGATGACAGCGAAACAGAATCCTCCTCCGAAAGCGATGCACTTGAAGACGCTGTAAAAATTGATTTATGTAAGGATCTTCGAGAGCAATTGAATAAACTAACAAGTGAATGTGGTCATAGTTGACCCATGCCCATCCGAAGAGGAAGAACTGAACGAAACCACGGAAAATGATGAAACTGAAGAGGTTGAGGTAAGATATGACTTTGGAGAATCCAATCATCGAAGTAGTTGACAACTTGGAGATATGAAGAATCGATCTAGTGTGCAAGAAGATTGAAGAAACTTCCATAAGCATAGCCCAATAAGCATATAAGAGGAACTTCTTTGAAAGAACAGCGGTAGAAAGTACATAGATGGAGGCAACATGATGAAAGAGAAGCACACCCGTGGAGATCGAAAGTCTGGAATATACGAAGTTGGATTTATGTTTCTCTATTCTAGAAATGTAACTTACTTATCGTTCAGAACGAGATCGATTCCGTCATAGAAAAAGTATCCAATTGAGAGAGTGATTATCTGTGAGTCGAGGTAGGAATAGTAATGAAGTGGTGCAGCGAACATCAACTTAGTGTTATAGCAGAAGAAAGCGAACAAGTAGAGTCCGGAGATCTGAAAGTTCATTTTTATTATAAAATTGAACTATGATCGCAGTAATTATCTTTCATTGCTGAGACAATCATATTTTTATGCAGTTTTTTGTTTTTCTTGTTTGTTAATGAACAGAAATCCAATACACCAACATCCTGTTAGTTCATCAGATGTCTCATTTCTCTACTCTCTCTCGTTTACAGACATTCTTTGAAGCTTTCTCAGATTTCACATCACTTTTAAAAGTTTCTCGTGCACATTGCTGCTCAAAAATTAATGAGAGAAAGGTCAACTCCGTTTTCATTTACGTCAGAAGCTGAATAAAGAAAAGAACCCACCGTCGAATGAATGAGAGAAGTGGTCAAATTGAGAAGACGTTTCCTCTTGATTCCTTCTTGCCAACTCAGCCAGCAGTTGTACTGCACACATGCATAAACAGCAAACCAGAGAACTGTGTAAAAAACTACAGTTGGAAGAAAGATAGAGTTGATGAATCCCCAATAGGAAGGTGCTACTAACTCAGCACCGGCAGTACCTGGAATTGAAAAAATTAGAAACAAACCGAAAATAAACAAAAAACTCACCAGGCGCTCCTACATCTGTGTTGTTATCGACTGCGAATAAATGAAATGGCGCCGCTTGAATACGGTCCAAACCCTCTTGCCACCTCATAAGAGCCTCGGCCATTTTTGTGTTCGTCCGGCTAGAAAGAGGGTACATTTTACAATGAGAACGACGATGGGACGATGAAGAATAGGGAAAAGGAGGTGGGGTTAAGACTCGAGGACACCCGAGAAGGGACCAAGAGACGCAGAGCAAATTTCACTTGGATGGCAAGAAACATTTCTGTAGTTTGGACTGAAGGGTCCGTTGGGACGAAGAGATGATATGTTCGGATTGAAAAATCTAGAGAAGGATGTTAATTCAAGGAACATTCGGACGATGCAAGGAAGTGAGAAAATGGAGAAGAATGAAGGAAACTTTATGTAAACATAGGTTGCGCTAACTGAAGCGTCAAGGGGATGTCGAGAAGGAAAAGAGAACGATTTTTACAAAGAAAAGAACTGATACAATACAATGAGGCTTTCAAACAGCTTTTGTTGAAAAATTCAATACCAAAGATTAAAAAATATTCTCTGAGTCAAGCATAATTCTGAGAAAGAGAAATTTTTGTGAGCGGATTTTTCCTCTTTTCAGTGATCTCTGATAACTTTATCGATTGCTCATAGTTTTTTTCTTTAAACTTTATCATTGTTTGTTAGGAAATTCTCTGTCGAATGATCAAAAACTAATGACGAGACGACGTCGCTTCAGTGTGAAAGTAAAAAGAGAACAATCAAATGACGAAGACAAAAAAGCGAGACAAGAATTCAACCATTATTTAGTCTGGATTCACACTGAAATAGTGAAGAAGAGCTAGAATAGCACGAGCTTCAGAACGAATTATTTTCTAGAAATCAGGCGATGGAAAAAAATCAGGAACGAGAGGCGGAAGACGCAGAGAAAGATGCGATGCATGAATCACCGGCGGAAAAGTATTGCGGGCGTCGCGTCGCTCTCTCGTTTCGTCATGTTGTCTCCGCTCCCAACCAAAAAGGATTGAGGTCGGAATCGGAAACAAGGCATTCTTCTCCTTTTTTGGTTGTACTGAATTGATGGTGTATGTCTGGAGAAGAGTCCATGCTAGCTGTACAACGTTTACTAGCCAATGAGTAGGCGAGGTATTGCAAAGGGAACAAACTGATAAATCGGGAAAATGATAAATCGCCCTGGTGCACCCAAATATTTGATTAGTAGAGGAAAGACCGAAAAGAGGTCGGCTGGAGAGCACAAAGAGAATAGGACAGAAGGAAGTAATGATGAGCAATTGTCTGATGATAATAACAAAGTTGAAACGGTGATCGTTGACATAAATTCTATACGCCCACTTTGAAACGGAATGGGGTGATCGGACGGTTCGCCAGGTCGTCGGCCGCTCCTACTCGCAGACTGGCATGTGCGAGAAACTGAAGCGGCGCCGAGTGCCAAAACCATGAACTATTATTACTGGATGGGAAAGAGGGTGTAGTGAAATCAGTGAGCATTTGAGCAGCTGCCAGGGACAGCCGTGTAATACACACACATACTTTACTGCTGCAGTCACAAACTTGGTGGGCGAAAAAAAGAGCAAATGTATTCTAGCTGAGCTACAAATGAAAATTCACATATTTTCATCCCTCTATTTTTTACTGGAACTTCTCAGGCATTACGAGTACGTGATAGAATAAAAATGTTTCAACAAAAACCAAAAATCGATAAGAGTATGGACCAGAAGTTGATGACCTCAAACAGTAAATCTTTCGGTACAGATCTTATTAGTTGGAAAGTAGGAAAATATTATGTTTTTTTGTAAATTTTACCTCTATTATATCGATTTAAAAATTAATTCCGAGAGAAAAAGAACGAAACGTAAAGGACTTCTTTGATTGTGTCCACATGCCTAGAATAGAAAGGCTCACGAATAACTAATTGAATAACAAAATGGGAGAGACGTCTATAGAAAAAGAGAAAAAATTCGTCATCTACGAGAGGGTGAGAAAGATCGAAAAAAACGTGGAAAACGCACAAAATAAAGCAAATTTTTTGAAATAAAGCCTTCGCAGAGATGAAGAGATACGAGATAGAGAAGGAGACAATTTGAGAGATTGAGAAGGGCGGGCAAGCAAACGGCAGATGGCACCGGATTTTTCCGTAATTGTTGGTTCGAATGAATAGAATAGCACTGAGAGCACTTTGTTTACGTGATACATTAAATCCTTATAAGATTCTTCTTTGCGCGTTAGAGTGTAAATCGATTGTTTGCTCGACGGAAAAATAGTCACGAGTGAAATCCTACAAGTATTCCAAAACAAAATTGCGAGTATTTTTTGAAATTGCGAAAGGAATTTCGTGAAAATAGATACTCGATGACGAATGTGTTGTTGCAGTTGAAAATAGCTATTTAAATATAACAGAATCAAAAGTAAGTTTCTAAAATTACAACGAAAATGATGAGCACATACGAGTAAAAGGGAATACAGTTTCAGAGCTGTATAAACTTTTTACAAAATCAATAAAGAATACGAGGAAGAGACTCAACAAATGTGTTGCCTGCAAAAAATTTGAAAATCGGTAAAATGTGCAAACACCATGACACACAAATGCAGAAATAGTAAAAAACAGTAACCAAATAATAACTTACTGTATTCTATTCTTTGAAAATGAAACTCATGAATTAACTCATTAGAAATGTTTTAAAAAATTCGAACAGAACCGAAACTAGTACTAGTTTTCCAAATTGTTCAAGCGTTTATGCAAAATTTACTTGCATCACGGAAGAGATAAATAAATCAATACGATGTTTCGTGGTGGCACCTTAACGTAAAAGAAAATATGGCTAGTGCTTGAAGACAGCTGATTTTTGAATGAAAATGGGAAGGTGGACGTCTTTTTTCGGAAAGACAATCCAAAGAGACTGGGAAAAGACAATGTGTTTTTCGGCGCCTCGCGCGCGCGGTGAAAGACGGGCAAACGGAATGAAGGCGCTGATCCGATCTGCCGATTTCGGAAGATAACGTGGAATTCTCCTACGACATCGAGTTTCAGATTGCTTGTTTCTCATGCTAATGACCATGAAAACCTCACCGAAAAGATACCTAGATAGAAAAGGGCATTCGCTTACGTCCACATTCCTTTTTCGCGCCTTCAATATTATTTTCACCGAAAACTAAACGAATTTAGAAGACTTGGGTATGTCTGCGACTTTAGTGAAAACACAACAAAAGAATGCGTCAATCTGAAAGTAACCAATAAAACCGAAACGGGTTCATGGGGTTTGCTAACTGCCGTTCAGGTATCTTGTAAGGAACCTCAACGAATAAGAATATACTCCAAATATGTATGCCCAAAATAATAATACACTTCATTAGACTTTAGAAGTTCACAAGGGAAACATTCACAGAAATAAATACTCGCTCAATATGGTTCAAGAACTGAAATGATATTCTCTTATTATAAGAGACGAAAAAATGAAAACTAAAATCGTGTGAGAGGGATTTGAACTGACCCGTCGTAGCTCATTGATAAACGAAAAAGTGGGCATAAGTGAAACGGAATTATCACATTTGGAGAGTAGGAAAATGATGAGCAAAATAATAAAAATTCCGAAGAGAATAGAATGAATGAACACACCGGATATTGAAATTCACAGAGAATGAGGACACATGACCATAGAATTCGGGTAAGATGAGATGGAATTTTTAAAGTTGACAACGGTACATAGAACAAAGTAACATACAAACAAATCAATTTATTTTCTATTCTAAACGATCGTCGCTGTCTTCGGCTGTTGCGACGGATTGGAACGTGGCTGTGACTGATGTTGTTGTTGTTTGTAGTATGACAACAGTGCTTCCATTTGAGGATTAGTCGACAGTTTTCCATTTGGTGGAGCAATTCCGTTCGACTGTGGAGATTGCATTCCTAAAGGTGAAGGTGTGTACGGCGGCAGAGATCCACGTGGCAAATGTGTGACACGGGCCACAGGGGGAGGTGGTTGAAATCGTGGAAGTTCAGATGACGAGTATGGCTTTCTGTAAAATTACATTCTTTCAACATTCTGACTGGTCATATGTGTCAATGCCCTCTCTTTCTAACAGTTATCTTCAATCAAATTAACAATTCATCTTCGTCAAATCGTTTGATGAAAGGGATAAATTTTCTTTCTTCTTATCATCTTGTTTACACTTCTGATTAGAAAGATACAAACTGTATCGAAAAAATCAAAAACACTAACCCAGATAATATTACGGTAGCTGCTGGCGTAGCAACAGGGAACGTTGTGATTCGAGTGGTTACATTCTGTCGAATGATATCATCAGAGCATCCACTTGACATCCTTCCTCCGTTGGTTTTCGCATATCGACGATCCAAACTTGCCGTTGCGAATCCAGCTTGACACGAAATAGAAGAAGTCAATCGACGTACATTTACCAGATGTCCAGGGAGATCCATAGTGGGAGTTGAATCTTCTTCATCTTCATAATCGTAATCTCTGAATTTCTGGGCTGCATCGTTCAATGGAACTGAATACGTTGATGTTCTTCCGTTTGCACCATTATCTGTACTTATCGAATGAGCTGATTGAGCGCGTTTTCGTTGAGTGTGTTCATCCTGAAATAGAATTTCATTTTATTTCAATTTCAGAGGTTGGTTACTTACCTGGATCGTTGGATAATGTGCTTGCCGATAACTGCTTCGATATGAAGTGGAGCGGTATCCGACGTTTTCGTAACTGCAAAATAACACATTATTAGCTGTAACTCAAACAAAATATGTGCTACGTGGATAGGACAATAGAAACTGCTCAAAAACATACATTAGAGTGGCTAGAAATAAAAGGAATCTTCATTTTTACAAAAATTTCATGGTTGTTCAGTGAGCAATTTCTGTATACTTGTTAACTAGTTTTTGGTGATTTTCGGCTGTATTTTTTCAATAGCAGGCCATAAAGAAAATCAACAAATAATAAACACCAATCAGAATTAGTGCAGAAGCGGAGGGTGAAATAAATTTATTAGATTATTATCTAGATCTGCATGCCTAGAAACAAAGAAGTGGAATATTTTATGCAATAAGCTGACAACATTTAATGTTCAATAGTTTGTTCTGATCTTTTTCAGAACAGGATAGTATTCGGTTAAGACACGACATCCGTTATCTCTGACATGTGACAGAGTGTGCAAGGAGGTGGTTACTAACAGTGGATTTGTTGAAGGAACATCACACATCATTGGATTATCGAGCTGATCTTCGAATGGTGTTGTCTGTTGTTGTTGTGATTTCCGAGAAGTTGGGCGTGGTGGCAGTCCAAGACCCATTGAATCAGATCCAGAACTCGTTGATGAGGAAGATACTCCGGAATACCGCTGAGACAGGGAATGACGAGAAATCGCACTGGAAAAGGGAGAATATTAGATATGGGATTTCGGGATAAGAGTGAGAGAAGTAAAAAGGTTGAATTGGGAATTGAATCGAGGGTAATCACACTTCGGGACTTTTATTAAAAATTCTGAAAGCAAATCGTCCTAAACCATATCTACGAAACAGTCTTCACTGACCCAATTTATTAATGAAAAATCGTGACATACCTTGGAGCTCTCCTCGACACTCTATCTTCAACATTTTCATCAAACTCGTCTTTCTCATCGCCCATATCATTTCTCGACAAATCTGGAACAGATCCACGTGGTGTTGTCGGACAACTCTTCGTCATTGCCATTGTCAGCAGAGCTCCACTTGAATTAGAAGCTGACCATGAATCTGAAAAAATAAATGATTTAAGACTTCTACGACATTTCAACTTACTACTACTATCACTTGTGAGGCTACTGATATCCGGTTTGCTTGCTGAATGTCTCATTTGTTGGAGGCCTTGCTCGAGTCGATTTAGTCTTAATCTCGCCGCTTGTAGATCTTTTTGTCTCTTCTTTCGTACTGATTTGTTTGTATTTTTATCTGTTGCTAATCTAGATGCTGCTGCCACAATCCTTCGATGCAATTCAACGTCTGTTTCCAATTGACTCATTTTGTCCGCCTGAAATACGTGAACTTAAGAACCTCACAATGTACTAAAGCTGTACTATTTCATGAGTTCACTTCTCAAGAAGCTTTTGTATTTCGTTTTATTCGAAACTTTCCAAGAAATAATGACTTCTACAGTCAAACGTGTTGAGTAAGTATGGGAAATGAAAACGGAGATCTTCAGACCTTGTTCCAGAGAGAAAGAACAGCCCAAATCGATCGGAGCAATCATTTGGACGGAATGTGAGAAGATCATGCTTCGAGTCTTCGATACAAGACCACTTCCACCTAATTTCCCTCGGAATCTTCTCATGGAGTATGGTAGTTCCCATTTTCCTACAGTAATTATGCAATCTCAGACTCTATGTGGCTCGCACGATTCTTTTCGCCTCTTTTACGTTGGGGATTCGTGCAGGAGGCTTATCATTCCTTCACTATCCGTTCCGTGAAGTTTTCGGTCGTTTCATTGTTTTCATGTTCACTTACTTGTTTCTACCACTAGTTGGTGCTAATATTGCAGTTCTTTTCAAGAAGGAAAAACTGACAATTTATGAATATCGAGTGACAATGATTGTTTGGGCGTTCTTGTGTGGAATGTTTTCAATGATTACTAACATTCACTACTCACTTGCTGATTATGGACCGCCCAACTATTTCATGCCTGTCATTGTTGGACTAACTGCTCATGTGGGCTTAAAAAAATTATATCGAAAGTGACAAAACTTTTCAGGTCATTGGAAACAGTTTCGACGACAATAGAAAAGTTTTGGTAGGAATAAGTGTTGGAAGTGCTGCCCTCGTGTCGTTGAGTATGCTTCTGATGACTGGTTGGTTGAAGGAAACGTTACTAGAAAAAACTCAATTTTTCAGACGGAATCTCATTCGGATCATTCTTCTCATTGTTCTTGTGTAGTGTCAATGCTATTGTGGCTCTTCAATGTATGCTCTACGATCTGATCGAAGATGGACCAGGTGCCAATTCTAACTCTTCTTTTACACACGTCGTGGGAGTCATTATCATTATGCTCAACTTCCTGATCGTGGTTCGTCTTACTGGCACCTACATTGAAGACCCAAACACTAACGATGTGGCAAGAGCGAATCCACTTTACGCAGCTCTTTCAGCATGATTTTTGATAAATAAAGTACTTACCTTATCTGCTTTAATAAGCTCATCTGGAATCGAATAAGCCGTTCCGACGCGTCGTTTCAATCGAGGAAAATCGTCTCCCGGAAGAACAACGTCGTTTATTTCGACAGGCATTTCGCCTGTTATGTCTCCTTCTTCAACGCAAACAGCTTTCAGTTCCTGCATCTTCTGACGCAGCCTGGCTTCTAAATCCGCTTTTCGTGCTTTCAAAACTTCACACCTTTCCAGATCTCTTTGAAACTCTTCGACGGATTTATCTAGAAAAATATACATGAAAAATTTGAACTCAGGGGAGAGTTCTTACTATGAAGTGTCTCATTCATATCTTGAGCATCCGAGGGAACTTCAGAAGTTTGCGTTGATATTGGCTTGTTAGATGACAACACAGGTGGAAGACTTGACGTACTTCCGTCGCCAATTTTCGCCGACGGCATTGTGCCGATCGACGAGTTGGAGTGTAGGGAGCTGAAATTTTCATTAAATTAATATGTGTTGTAATTTGGATAATTCTCATTGAAAAACCTTTTCTTACGAATGTTCGGAAAAAAGAAAATCTTACCTCAATGAAGGCAAACTGGATCCTAACGAGCTGGTGCTGGTGAGTCGATTCAGCTTTTCAGTAAGCTCTTGATGATCGACGACAGCGTTCCGTGAATGATGTGTTTTCTGTAGAGAATATGCTTCAATTAGTAGTTCGAGAATACTTTGTTTAAAAGCATGAATTCGCATAGACATATTTGCTTCACTCGCTAATGACAGAAAGGTGGACGGCACGTGTTGTGGTAGGTGGTGGGCGGAGCTAAGGTGGCATTAAATACCAAAAAGCTTGAGAAAGGGTAGAGATGGGCGTGGCTTAAAGGAGAAAGGAGGGAAAGGAGGTAACTGGTAGAAAAAATAAATGACCATTGAAGAAATGTTGGCTTTTTCCATAATAATGAGTGTTGGTAAACGAAGAAGTAATAGAAATCAGTTGATGGAATAATTGGAGGCCAAAAGAATAAAAGAGAAAAAGAAGGAAAAGAGAGACACACAAAGTAAATGAATTATCATGTTTGTTTGCACTTTATACTGTTTATCGAAATGAGAAAAGTGTTCGACTGTTGACTACAACTGTACGTTCCTTCAAGTGACAGTAGTTTGAGAAACAGACTTTTCTCATTCAAATTCAGCGGCAGACACAAAGGTGGCCCTGGTACCTCCCGAAACAAAACATTCCGCCGTAGATCACAATAACATTCGTTTTCCACATAGTTCAAATATGATTTCTCTTATTTCTTCTCGTCTATTTCTTGTAATAATTTGCGATGACATCTAAAGCTGTAGAAATGATTGGAGGGGATTAACGAGATGAGCTCTAGCGTGCCGTGTCTTTTCTGTGTGTACTGTGGCGACAGGTGTGAGTGTCTCTACGAAAAGAGTGCCTATATTCAAATTATGAAAGAGCTTACGGGCAGATGAGTGCCGGGAAGAACAGGAAAAGAACTGCTGGCAGGTGGTAGCATCACAGATTTAGCGCAAGCCATGACATGGTTAATAAAATAAACAGAAGCCATAATAGTTTGTCTATGTGGGTGAGAACAAGAGGAAACGATGATGTGATAATGAACAAAAAAGAAAAATAAAACGAGAACTGATAGATTTGATTGAATTAAAAGAGGAATGACCTCCGTGATCATTTCAAAGTCATGCCTACCACACCCAAATACCTGTGGTTTTCGTTAATTGCCTCTGTCCAGAAAAACAGCTCAGTGACATGACGATTAACAGGGAAAGACAGGTCATCATGTAACAGGTGGCGCTAAGTCAACGTTTAGGTATAGTCGAGAAGAAGCTGTTCGGTGGTTCTCATGATTGAGTAGAGTTGCGTAAATTGAAGAGCGTCGAGTATCTCAGATTATTGAATCGAACGGTCAAATGAGGGCTAATAAGGGATCAGACGGTGAAGCTGTTTTCACACGCAATCACCCTATTCTCATCCTAAATACCCCCATAATTAGCATAAACAAGAATAATGAGAAAAGAATTGCGTCGACTAGTGTTCACAGATTGTGTGTCAGCCTTAGAATCTTTCGAACATGGTTTAGTAGTATGATAGCTTTTTCGGGTCGTAAACTCAAAGCGGGCGACCGTAAACCACCAAAGGCACCGGCAGTCATTTGATACTAGTCTATGCGACAGATGAACGAGGGAACGTTAGCCCGGGTGGCCATATTGCATTCCCGTGCAGCGTGACAATAAAATATGCGTTTCTCGAATGATGTAAACCCCAAGACAAAGAGATCCACTAAATTCATAGGAACATCTAATGGCGGTCAGATGTTGGAAAGAATATCGAAATATCTGGTTGACGTATCACGCATCGATATTATGTTTGAGGGAACGAGACAAAACAAGAGACATAGATAGAACACACATTTTGAATCCCATCAATGTTGTGCAGACACTGATCATTCGAAGAAAAAACGCATAAAACTCAAGAAACTCAAATTTTAGAAAATAGTAGAATATTTGTGGTTTTGCTCTAGAAGACGACGAAGAAGAAATAGAGAAACATAGAAAATTCAAGAATGAAAACAGAGGATACGATAACTGTCTGAGACTTCAGAATAGCAGTTTCAGATAATTTGAATCCTATTTGCTTGTGGTTGGGAAGTCCAGAAAGGTATATACGTAATGTTTGTTTTGAGCTCATGAACGCCTTCTTCTCTTCCTTCGGTCTCGTCTCAGAATCTCATTTCACATACCGATTCTCGACGACAAAAACGTGTTGACTACGTCCATCGTTTTGTCGTCGCTAACACTATGTTCGTACTCGTCACTTCCCATGGGAGTCACGAAACTCGCAGTGGACACTAACTGCCATGGAGCGTCCTGGCTTTTTTGGGAGAGGAAAAAGGAAGAAAAAGTAACTGCTCGCCGGAAAAAGAAACGGGTTTGAAAATGAAATGAGCGGACCAAAGATTGAGAAAGACAAGAGGAATATGAAGAAATGCATGTATAATATGACTTGAATAGAATGGAACGGAAGAGGGAAACGAGAGAGAGAGAAAAGGACGGTAGATAGCAATCTGAATGGTTTGATATGACATCTCTCGTCAAGAAAAGTCAGCTTATTGTTTTCGATTTTAGAGTACGCGAGAAATGGGATGCGCGAATGAAATGAGGGCGCTTGGCACTCTTCGGTAACTTGATATCGATGTACTTGTGACTCGATTATACACTTTGTTCCAGTCTAACGGAATAATAGAAAGATCAAGAGAATTAAAATTCATCGAAACAACGGTAAGCATTTTCAGAACCATAAATACCCTTCTTTGCTGATGTAAGATACTTATAAGTGAGAAAAAACGAACATATGCGGGCAGAAAACGCCGAGGGGGAGTGAGATTGTCAAGAGGAAAATTGAATTTCAAGAGGCGCATTTCAGAAAAGTTATGAGGAATGAGGAGCACCAACAAAAAACATATTCAGAAGATGGGAATACACATTTTCGACCGAAAAATATAGAAACAGAATTTAGGGAACGAAGAAAAAGTAATGGTTTAGTTGGGATTCCGAAGAGAGAAAAAGAAAAAAGAAGAAGAGAACAAGCCAGGGGGGTAAGAGCGTTAATGTCATTTCCGGACTGGACGGAATTCGGAAAAGAGAAAAGTGAAGAAGGACCACTAGAACCACCTACTTTTGTCCGATTATAGTACTATTCGGAGAGGAATAATAAATATTGAAATGGGTTTACTACTGCATCTTTCTCCGAAATCTTCTATGTGTTTACTTGGGTTTAGCGCAGTGTCTCACAGTGTTGTGTACCGTATTATTCAAGAAAGTCAAGAGGGGTGCAGTTGAATGATGATGGCTCACTTTCTTTCCGATCAACTAGGATATACTATAATGTACTAGATGAGAAAACAAGAAAGTGAAATGAGAGATTTAATTAATTAGAGAAAATTAGAAGAAGGAGAATTCGGAAACGACATGAGAAAGTGCGTGGATCTACCGCCGATTAGCTGATAATTTACATGTGGCCCGGTGAATCGGATCAGTGAAGGACGCTGCAATAACGAAAAACCAGATTGCAACAGTGTGAAATTCGGAAGGAAATATACAAAGAGAGATAGAGAAATTGTAGACGAAATCCTTTATGAATTGGGGTGCGAAAAGACGTCGGACGGTTGGATGAGTGATGCTTCTCGTCAAGCGTAAAACCACCAACGACAGGCTCATCAGAAATTCAAACAAAAAACACATTTCTTGTCGTTTTTCAGCCGTTTCAATATATTTGAGTTTTAGAGAGAGATGAAGGGAGAAAAGAACCAAAAAACTAATAGAATCATGACGGAAAATGAGATCAAATCAATGGTGGAATGAGGCGGACAAATGAGAGTCAGGACATGAAGAATCGAGAGAAAGGAAAAAAGAAGCACACATGTGGATGTAAAGGATGAGATGAAGAAAACACGTGAAGAACAGGAGCCATCAGAGGGAAAAGAGCAAGGTGCACAAGAAAGATAACAGCTCATTTAGAAAGAATGAGGTCATGAAAGAGATCAGTTGGTTGGAACGAAGCAGCTGATAAGTTGAGAAAAATGGCAGATTGAGCATTGGTGTATGGTTCGAATGACAACTGTTTCAATTTCTCAAATAACGAAGAACGTACCTGCAAATATCTATGCCGATAAGCGGGTTTCTGTATAGCTTGCACATCATCGTCCTGGTGCATTGAATGAATGGTAACAAAGACAACTGATGTACCGAATAATAAGCATCCACAGACGCACAGACAAAATTCTTTCTCTCACAGATTCCTTTCGAAATTCACTCCGAGTCTCGCGCACTGTGCGCTCCTCTCAATTTGTTCTGTGTTTACCGCCCTTCTTGTGCACCACCACCACCTTCAGGTAGAGTGAACAGGAAATAGCAACAAGTTGACGATTCGCAGACAATCGAGAACTCGGATACGGGCTGGACAACAAGTAGTAGTGAGGGGAGAAGAATATGATGGTCTTCGAGTTGAAATAGGAACGAATCGGAGACGCAGCAGGGGAGACAGTCGCTGATCCAAGAAAGGAAATTCGCTCGCGCGTACTTTCCGAAGAGGTTAGACGGCCTTGTCTCTTTACATCTACACACCCTTTCCATCATCCTGCAGATCTGACAGTCGTCGCCGGATATAGTCGCTTTCATAAAACACAGCAGCAGCAACACAATTCATAATTGAATCGTCGGGATGCATCGTCGCGCAAACGTTCCATCTCGCCAATTAGCCCCCGTGAGTTTTGCCGGATTCCAACTACTTTGTATTCCTTGATTGTTCCATTGTTCGCCATTTGCCGACTGCCTACCTCTATCTTTTTTAAGGTCATTTCACCCGCTGGGTGCGCCTACGATCTTTTTTTGCCAGAATCTTTTAACCGCAAACATTTCAATGTGATGGATTTATCGCATTATGAGAACCTTGACACTGGGAATTCCACTGGCTAATTCATTTTAGTGAACCAAACATTCAAAAAAGAGTTGGAGTAGACATTTTGTTAAAAATTGTATCTCTTCGTTTACCGTAATTTGTATTCCCGTAGTCTATTTGTCCGTTGGGTGGAAAATGAGACAATCCGCTTAACAACTCTTTCTCCATCCATCTTTTCCGAGAGAGATCAGGAATCGGCCCACGGATGGGTAGAGTACTACGAAAAATTGACAGAAAACAAACGACATGTTTTGATGTTGATGATGGGTCGAGTTTTGAGGTCTCGGATTGCCACCACCATCATCATCCATTTGTTGAATGTGTGTGCTTTTGCGCGATGGATGTGCTCACAACTTGAAGTGGCCAAGCGGCGACACTTTTCGAGTGATTTAAATCGGTCAGGCGCTTAGTAGGAAGGAGAAACGGCACTAGGGCATGAATAAGAAAATATAAATTATGAAGAATTCAGTGAAGTTCAATAGATTAGTCCAAGGTGCTGCAATCTAAAAACAGTAAATTTCAGAAAAAGCCTTCTTGCTGAATGTGAATTTACTGAAAATCAGTATGGTAGATAAGTCTAACAGAAATCTGTGAAATGGATATTGCATTGTCAAAAGAATTGTACAATCTCATTCATCAATCATCTTCAAAAAAAAACTTGACACAAACAGAGTAGTTGTAGATCTTTTTGGAGAAAAGTAAACTATGTCGCAAACAGACAAACTACAAGTAGCCACATGATCAGACACAGTTAGGCGGGAGCTAGATGTCTCTAGACATCTATGTAATCTTATTGCTATTTTCTCGTACAAAAAACGGAATTCGAAATTACAATGTTGGGGATTGGTTGATGACACACACATTCTCTACAATAACACAGGCGCCGACAAAAAAGGCGTCGGGGACTGACTGTTGAACAAATAGAAGCATCGGTGCGTAAAATTTCAAAAAATAGTGTTTATAAATGGGGGAAGGTGGAAGAAATTGAAGCGTCGATTCGAGAGAAATCTAGAAACGTGGCAGCTTTTCATCGTTGGTATTCATATGCAAACGAGATATCCAACAATAGAGGAGGTGGTCAACGAATCATGATGGAAGTCAGTCAAACTCAAAACAATGACTAAATGAGTGACAGATGAGGGAAACAAGAATGAGATCTAAGAGAGCGCCACCACCACCACGCAAAAAAGAGCCCGTTTCCGAGTTTGAGTGTGTAAAATGTCCAGTGACAAGTGCCCCCCGGGCTGCACGAGAGAGTGAGAAAGCACTGGGACCTTGTGGTCATATATTTTTCATCAATCGCTCTGTTCGACCAGAAGCTGTTAGTTTTGTAGTACACTTCAAAACAATGTACAAATATTCAGATGAGGAAGACAAGTGAACTGGTGAACGGACACCGGACACAAATGCAAATTTTTGTGGCCACGATCATCTGTCACAATAGAAACCGAGATAGTGTTGAAGAAGAAGAGACGCAGATGGGCGCGGCTGCTCTCACAGAAACAGTGGCAATTTTGGTGATGACTTCGAAGTATTTCGAAAAACCAAACAAAGTGCAACATGATCAACAAGGATTGGAAGTTACGGAATGAAGAAAAAGACACGAACTATGAGAGGAGAGGTGGGAGAAAAATGAAGAGTGTCTCGTTGATAAAAGCACTAGAGAGAATGTGAAATGTGACTCATCCAAACAAAGCGGAACAACAACAGGCAGACAGTGACGACTATCTACGATTATAGTGAAGACTAGGAAGACAATGAATAGGAAAAATCATTGTATATCACCAGTTCATATGATAGATAGTCACATGATTACGGTAACTTGGTAGAACTAAATTCAGAAATTTTTGATTTTATGAATCATCGAGAATCATAAAACTATTGCTGATACTTTCTGAAATCTGATGCACATTTGTATCATTCAATTGTCTACAGTATTCACACTCTCCTATTTGATGACTCAATCAATTAGATCTCTCTAAATCCGTCAACGCAACATCATCGGTCCACTTCAAACGTCGCTCAACAGTAACCGATTGAGCCGATTGCATAATGTTTTGTTGCACACTAATAAATAAAATAAAGAAGAGATTTTGCAGGAGGGGGATGAAAAACATAGAGTGCTACTGCTCACATCATCAACCTACGACGTCTCCAGGGCAACATGGTGATGGGTTCGTGAAAGCGGGATATGCGAAGAAATGAATGATGACGCGAGGTTGAAAAAGGAGAAAAAAGTAGAAGAGGAGAAGGAAGAAGGGGGGTTGCCCAGACACCAACAGACTCAATTTCCATACGTTTTTTTTTGGAATGTGGAGAGAAAAGAAATGAAAAATGGGAGATATTTGATTAGCAATCTCGTGATAATGTTTCCAGGCAACGGTGAAAAAAAAGTTAGTCGCAGTAATATATGAAGGTGGGAAAACCCAAAAATCATCGAAACTGAAAACGCACAAAACGTCTGAAAAACTGATGCCAACTGACAAGATGAAGAATTGGACGAGAAAATTCGTATCACAAGAAGTAACAACAAATCGCAAGAAAAACAAAACATAAACGAAGCTTAAGTGGAATTTGTTTGTCGTATGGATGACTCAGTTTGTAGAATAAAGAAAAGAGAAAAAGTTTGAAATTTCAAAACTTTGAATTTACATTTCAGATATCTCACTACAAACTAAAAAATAGGACAGGAAAGGTTTCTTTTTCGTATAGCTTCAAGCTACTTTAGCCTTCGAAATACCACCTAGGCTGTCTGGCCACCTTCAAAGACATCATCATCCATGGAAATTTGTCACGCTTTCTGCGCAATAAAAAGAACGAGTAAGTAGCCAGAGAAAGAATTGAGAAGAAAAACCGAAAATGAAAATCACCTTTTTCAGCTCTTTTCGTTCCAGAAAAAAACGATGTTGTGCAATAGCTGACATCCAAACTGTCCGACAAACAAGGGGAGTTGCGCATGTAAATGGAAACAGAAGTACACGTGGTTGTTGGTTATTTGAACGACGGCGACCACACGATACTCTGAAAATTATAATGAACTTATTTTTATCTGAAGTATACAATTGTCTAGAATAACTACTCAAAAATACTTTTTGGAGTTTTCAAAAATCTGAAATTCTGATTATCATAAAAGTTATAGTAATATTTTGGGGCTTTCATCAATAATATAATTTTTGTAGTCTCATATACTGATACTGTCCGATTGGTTGATCTGATCATTGCTCGTTGACAAACGGCTGCCAATTACTTTATTTGTTTTTTGTTCGAGTCTGTCACCTAGTTGAAAGTTGAAACGCTGGATAGCAGAACTCAAAAAAAAGACTTTGTATACAGAAGACAACCGAGATACTCGCTGTTTTTCAATGAGCGCCTTTCATTTCTCGTCAGAAAATGGACGTTGCGCACCAATTTGAATCGTATTTCATGTCGAAACAAGCGCCCACAAATGACCATACAAACAGTGTCTCATTAATTATTTATTCGCGCCAGTCCGCTCGTTTCCATGTATTTTCTGTCACATCTCATTTGAGCCGCTTTGATCATTTTTCGAATTGGCACACAAATGACAAACGACTCTCACTCTATTTAGGTAAACGTCTACAATTCAAAAGCGAATGCTTCGCTAGGTGACCTGTTACGAAGTTCATCAATGGACCTATTGGTTGGGTAATCAAAACAGTCTGCGTATCTATCAATAGTGCATTGTCTCGATGGAAACAGCGGTGTCTTAAAAAAGAAACTTTCCAGTTGACGCAACTTTGCACTACTGTTGCGTGTGCACAATGAGTACATAAAGGTGCAGTCATGGCGATGTTTAGACAAAACATTCAAAAAAAGAAAGGATAATGGGAAGGGACTTACTGGGTAGTCGGGTGGCTGAAGGCTTCCGACAGCTGACGGTCATTGATCAGGATCACATCATCTGCCACGTTCTCGCTACTTTCGGTCCTAAAAACAAAAAGATGAAAAGTGAGAAACCGAATGGAATAATTTGAATTTTGTCTTTCGACAATTTCAAGTTTCTAAATTTTCAAGTCAACTCACTTTTTTGGTTCTCGAATTTCTATTGAAAACTTTTTGTCTCGATAATACAAATTGTCTATGACTCTCCATGGATATGCTAGATACGGAGTAATGAGATTCTGATGACGACTTCTCCGATATATGTAGATTCCTTTGTATCCAATTGATAGAATACATTTGTCGTTGTTTTCATTCAAAGCTTCGTACATACGATAACCATACGATTCACTTTTCTCAGCGAGCTTGATGAAACTGAAAGATTCTTCATGTGAATTCGATCGGCCCGACACGGTCAGTCTGTACGTTAAGTACAAAACGTCAACTCAAGTTTTTCGAATAGTTTTTTGAATAACTGAAAAAATCCGAATTTTCAACGTTTCGATTTTTGATATAATAACTTTATTCCTATTATCAGAAATTTAAAATCTATGGAAGCACCAAAAAGATTAGTTTTAGTAATAACTGTTTTAACAGGGAAAAAGAAAAAACCGGGCCGAAATGTGAAAAGTTTGATTTCTGTACCATAATATGTAGATTTCTTACGATTTCTCTCTTTTCTTAAGAATAATCTGGATTTCATACAGAAACACATAAGACAAAACGATGCAAATCGATGATAATGTGATTTTTCTACTACAAACAAACCCATGTTTACATTGTTGGTATCCGTTACCTTCTGCCAAACCTTACCTTATCATTCCTGTTCCAACAGGTAACCGCCTGTAATATCGAAATTTTTCAAAAACTTTTTTCTCTACATCGCTTTGATCGGTTTTCAGCAGAATATAGGGCGGATGAGACAATGGCATTACTCGAGAAATTGCCTCCGATATTGTGTGTTCTCTGCAAATGACAAAAAATAGGAAGAATCAAACACGAAAAGTCGTCAAGAACAGTTGTAAATTATCAGGTGTGTGGGAGAGAAGAGTGTTAGGCGACCTTCGTGTGATCATGGGAAATGAATTCCGAAGAAACGAGAAGAGGAAATCAAAAGAAATAGAAACAAATCGGAGAAAAGTGGGGTCGAATTGACTTATAATTGGATGAAAACCACACTTTCAAGTGGATTCAGATCTTTCCTTTCTTTTAGTTATTTCTAACAGAAGACCATAGTGAAAAGACAGAAATAGACCGGATCGGTGTGGATGTAAAGGCTGAAGAAGCACTTACTGGCAATCGGGAACGAAGACGGACACCAGAATAGCAACCAGTTCAAAGTAGTCCTCGCTAGCCACAAGCAATTCGTGCTGAAACAATAAGTCAGGTTTGTAATTTGAAAAGAATACGCTTCCTTACTCTCGTCAGCTGATTATGAATGTCGAAAAAGAAAAGTTTGGCGGTTGATGCGCACTGAACCTCGTAAATCGTGTTCACAAAGAATCTGCAAGCATTCATCATTTTCCCGACTTCTTTCTTTCTTTTTACCCACCTGACATGATGCGACAAGGTCAACGTGCCCTTTGGATTTGAAGTTGACGCGACCAGGTCGTATAGAATAACCGAGCCATCAAGCCAGTGAAAGTGATTTCTGTAAATTGGTATGTTTTAATTTTGAGAATAAAACAATGAAGAGATTTCAGTACTATCCCTGGCAGTGAAAAACTCACAAATTATCCGTAAAACCTAAACAAAAATATTGCGAATCAGAAAACGAAAGCTCTAGCTTTTCAGATACCAATCTGAGCACATCTTCAACGGATAATCGAGAGTGTAAAACTATCTGAAAAATGAATAATCATTTTCTCTATCGCATACGAAAAATACTACCTCAATTTGTTGGAAATCGAGCAGTCGAACGATAGCTTTCGGTCGTCTTGAAGCCGAAACTGTCCTGTTCGGGTCTCCCATAAGTTATTTTCGTTTATCGCATTCCAAACAGTGTTTCAGCTTCTGAAAATAAGTAAACTGTAAAGCTCGATAAAATTGTCATGAAAATTCTATCGAAGAGAGCGGATAAACAAACAAAAAATAGTACTTTTTAACCAGGCAGAGCAGGCTCGACGGTTTTTTTGAAAATAACTTATTTTCTTCAAAAAAATCGTACCAGGTTGATCAATAGCTATTTTTATATTGGAATTTTTAATTGTCACCCATTAAAAATAAATATACCGAAAAAATCATGCGAGTTGCAACCGCTCTCGGCCCGGACGGGCCGAAGGCTTTATTGGCTCGTGTAATTTTTTTTGGAAAATTGATCTTATTTTTAATGGACGGAAATTCAAAATTCTTTTCTTTCGAGCTATTAATCAACCTGGAACGATTTTTTGTAAGCAATTATCCAAGAAAAACCATCAGCCTGTCAAGTAAAAATAAATAACACAATTGTGCACAATTGTGTTAAATTACGGTAGTTTCAAAGGCGCACAGACAATTTTTGTTAGTCTAGCGACGATTACGTATTACAATTTTTTTTCGTTTCGATCTGGAAGTCGGAGTCTTAGTTTCAGAGTAAATTCCTTTTTAAAAATTCGCAAAACTTTTGGAAAAAAACCCCGAGAATTTATCAAAACCCAGAAAACCATATTATAGAACAAGAAACGACATTTCAAAGTGGAAATTACGTTTTGAAACGAACGAACATATGAAGAAAAACATGTGTATTTTCAAATTTACGTATTCATAAGCGTAGAAGCAATTAAATCGGAAGAACATATGCTGTGTGGGAAAATGGAAAAATAGTAGACGTGGAGGAATGTTGAAGAAACTATTGAGCATCAGAGAGACATGAAGAAATATATCAATGACATCAGAGATAGTGATCAGAAGATGTAAGGATGGGTTAATACCAGAATGAAGAAGAGTGGAAGACACCGCCTCACTATCTGCAACATCAATCTAAACATGCAACCAAAAGAATCTATGATAGAATACTCTTTTTGACAAAGATGTTATGTCAAAGCAAGGACATCAGAAAACTGACTTCCGGACATGGAAATAATAGAAGAAAGCGTATATTCGACACGCAAATTATTCGCTGGGAAACGTGAAGTAAAAGTGGGGAATAGGTGGTTTTGGTGGATTAAAAAGAGACACAGGCGGCACATAATGACGCATCGCACTCTTCATGACGTAATTACGCGGAAGAACGAAACTTTCGAAAATACATCTGACTGTTGGAAAACGATTTGAAGATGAGAAAAAAAGATCGTACCGAGTTAGAGAAAGTGACAAGTGAGTGGAGAGGATAAGTCACTTAATCTATGACTAAACCCCCTAGAACTTAATACAGTAATCATGAGAACATCGTAGCAATTATTTGAAAAAGTTCGCAGTGTTTTAGATTTATGGTTTCGTAGGAGAGAGGAAAATTTATGAAGAGTCACGTAATATACTTTCTCGTTTAAGCAAGAAATGTCTAAAATCTGTAAATAATTGACATGGTTTGTGATCTTTCGATTCGAAACATCTGGATAGAAATAAGGGAATTTAATTATAAGATTGAGAAGTTATTGACTGTTGGTAATGACATAACATCTGATAAAAAGTGAACACTTTCTTCTAATCCAGTCTTTTCACTTTTTGCATTCATAAAAGAAAAGGGGTTATCAGAGAGAGTGATGGTGCTGTGAAATCGTCACTTTTAACACATAAATAGAATAAATCTGAATGGGACAGCTGATTGCAAATGGAGGATGTAAACTGTAAGAAAAAGAAAAAGGGCGGTCATAAAAAGGCGAGGATAAGAAGATGTATAAATTAGAAGAAGGGTTTTGGTTGAAGATGGGGAAAGGAATAAGAAGGCGTGATGTTTTGATGGTTGACGACGAATCGAATACTAATGAGATCTGAAGTAGAAGACAGTCATTGTGAATGTGTCAAGAGTAAAAAGAAATGAAGAATCAGAAAAAGAAATGGAGTCAAATAACACCTCAGAAGGCGTTGCTATGACGAGAAGAAATGAAAAAAGGAGAGGAGAACGAATTACGCGTCTTTCCTTTTTCTACATTCTTTCCTCTTTTTGGTTGTTGATTTGCTCTCCAGATGATTGGAAATTCGAGAACGGAAAATAATTGAGAAGCGGGAAGAAAGAAAGTGATAATAGAACAAAGAATTCCTGTCTAGCCATTCGAACACTGAAAAAGGTATTTCGAGGAAGGATTAGCTCAGATTTATAGGTCAACTTAGAAAAGTGAACTAGGCAAGGAATTAGATTTGGAAGTTGAAGAATCAGATTTCCATTGTTATGGCAATTCATTGAATTCTAACAAAGCATCAATTACTTTTCAGTCTCAAAAAGTTTACACTCTGTATTGCCACCTTTTCATACATAAAAACTACTCTAAAGTAATCTCTCTCCACTTATCATCTAATGAACTTTAGGCTCTCCAGCAACAGACCAACCTTTTCAAATTACTAATTCAAATCTTAGAACTTTAAGTACTTTTCTCTTTTCCTATTTTTCAAAGTTCACATGAATCTGAAAAAAGTTGTTGCGAAAGTCATAAAAACTCAGGTGAAACGTCATATCAGTCGTCAAGAATAAAAAAAATGGAAAGCAAAAATAAACATTTTGAAATCATGAAAAAAGAAGGAAATAGAAAACGAAAATTTTCCAAATCTAGAATAAACATGATGGTATAAATAAAAGAAAAAAGAAGAGGTGTGTGAAATGTGAAAAAGGAAATAAAAAGAAGACGTGGGCGGTGATTAGCATAATCACAGTGATAACAAATTCCTCATTTTTTGATGGTCAAAGCAAAAAAAGAGGGGAAATGAGAGGGAGAATTGATTGGATTGGTGAAAAGCTAGATTCAAGATTAAAAGTGGAATACGCCACGTCACGGATTTGATTAAACATCTGTTCGTGTGAAATCAGAAACAGAATTTGTGAAGCGAATGTAATTGGGTAATGTTTTAAGATGAGTATTAGAAAGTGATGGAACTTGTGATAATGAGAATGTTCAGATAATGAGTAAGACGTGAATATTATGGACAAAGTCGACAATATACATTTCTTCCAAAAAACGGAGAATCAGCTCTATGGGAATGAAGATGAAAAGAAGAGGAATATGAAGAAATCAAAAAGATATGTATATGGAATATGAATAAGAATCAGTCAATCGAATACATTGACTTGTCCTTTTCAAAACTATACAAGCCGCCAGAATGGGAATCGTTTCGCCTCAACTCACCTCGTTCTTTTTGATGTACCGTTCTTTTCTCACGCCCTTGCCTCGGGACGAAAAAAAGAAAGAGTTTCTATAGAAAAACGAAATAGAGAAATAGGGGAATCTTGTGGTTAGATGTAAAGTGCAAATTGGTGAAACATCGGATGGCTATTCGCATTGTTCAACGACAGGAAGAAGATAAACGAGTTGAAATGTCTGCGTCTCCCTGGGTGACACACTCTCAGAAAGGAGCCGTTGAAACCGGGTGAAGGACAATGCTAATTTATGATAAAGATACAGTTCAAAAGAAAAAAGCCGCCGTTGAACTCGTAAAATAAAGACCGGAATCCGTTCGGAGATGAAATAAATGAAACATTTCGTAACGGTCTGAGTCACAACGGTTATCCGGTTTTCGATGTAAATGTTTCTAATTAGAATAATTAGTTTTAATGTTGGCTACTGGAAGGGGTTAAAGTTTTCGGAGTATCTGACGATTGTGGTGATGACAAAAATTCCTAGAAAAATTGAGTATTATTCTAGAATCTGAATTAGTTTTTTTCTCAACTCAAAATTCAAGATTCCTAACGATTTAATTAGTCAAAAACCAACAACACTTATCTAGATTTATTGTATAGATAACTGAGATAAACAAAACTTTGATTGGCAAAATAAAGAAACGGTTTTTGATATGAAAGCAAGAGAGAAACGGCGCGGAAAAGGTGGTACTTGACGGGAAAAGGGATGAGATCGGGAGTGGAAAAGAATGAAAGATTTACTTAAGAAGACTCAACTGCGGCCTTCGAAATTGAATCGTGCGAACGAACCAAAAGAGGAAAAAGAATAAAAAACGGGGGATGTATTCTCGAAAACACTCATAGCTGGAGAATCATGGTAATAATAAGAAAAGTGAATGAAGAAGCAGTGGAATTTCCGCATAGGTCACTGAACAACACCTACCAATTAAAGTTGGGTAAATGTGGACATGGGAAGGGCGAAAAGAGAGGGACAATGTGTTGAGACGAGTAGTGGTGAAGGGCCTTTTGTCCGGAGGACTTGGAGAACAAGACAAGCACGCACCGGATGATGGACGATCTAGAAACAAGGTCATTTTATGACGTGGATTATTTGGATTGAATAACATGATACATTAGGTGACAAAAGGTAGATCAACTGTTGATTATTAGGAGCTTCCGAATTTCCTAGAGATGGAAGACTTTTTTGAGAAAAAAGTGTTTGGTTCCCAAGAAAAATATGTTTTCTCTTCTTGTAAAACTTTTGGGTTCTGAGAACGGAACGGGTAATAAGAGTAGAATTAGAATTTCAAAGTTTCTAGATTTTCAGAAAATTCGAGTAGGAGAAAGATTGCATTTCACGCTAGCTGAACATCAACGCCGATAAAACTTTTATGAGAACAAAAATATTAAAAAATGAACACATCAGCTGAAATACGAATGAAAAAGTTTGGAATCAAGCAGAAGAGGAGAACAAATAATTAGTGGTTAGTGTTCTAAGAGGTTGAATATATTCTGAACATTGTGGTGAGTGAGTGGCTATGCATACGGACACACACCAGTCACTTCTTAACGAGGTGAACAAATGAAGTTGACGGAAAGTGAATGAATGAATAATTCAAAGGCAGCCATGTAATGGCATAAATTGGTTTGAGGTGAAGCGATGTTCTCTCATTCTCTCTGCGTGCGGGTAATCCGATCTAAACGGAGAAAGGATGAGTAAACGGTTTGTTTCGACACGAAATCAAACAATTGTTTTGAGAAAACGGAATAAGTCATCCATCCTCATTTCGAAAAACTTTAATTGAAACTAGAGAGAAAGAAAACGGAAAATGAAATGTGGTGGAACAGAAGAAGAAGAAGAGTCGATGCAAAACAAGGACATTTGGCAGAAAGAGAGAGAGAGAGTCAAGTGGACGAAACAGACGGTTCATGTAGGTGTCGTCCCGCCAAGTCACCCACCGGTCAGCCAAGGACGACGCCTTCTCACAATTACCTGGCATCGCGCCAGGCTTCGAAGACACTTCAATTAGGTCGTCACAATATAAAAACGGCCTCGAAGTAACAGGAGCTGATTATAATATTATGAACTTGGGCAACCGGTTTTCTTTTCGAATAAGAAAAGTTAAAAGTGAGTTTTTGAATCTATAAGAAAGGGAAATCATTCAGTTTCAAAAAAAATCTAGGTCAACTAGAAAGAATAACGAGGCCACCATAAGAAACATCATGAGATAAGTGCTCAATTTCCGCGACGAATGGATTCAGAAAGACTAGAAGACACTTGTTTCTTCTGAAGCCACTAGAAGAAAATGAGAAAGAATGTCGAGCTAATTAAAAAATGCTTTCATTCGTTAAAAGATACAGATGTGATAAAAAATATAATAAGTTAACAATAATTATGTTGATTACCCCCATTTGTCTTAGATGCTTTTGTACTTTAACGACTTCTGAAAGTTTTTGTGTCCAATACATTTCTTGCACAACGGCATCAAATCCAATTCCATTACTTTGTCTCTGAAATGGCTGTGACTTCTAGATTGAAACGATTAGAATCACTCACTTATAATGAAGAATCTTATCACATCCTCTACATCTGTAACAATCTGGACAAAATGCTTTTCCGAATACATGAACCATTGCTCCTGCTACATTCTTGTCACAAATAAAGCAATGATGCCCGATTAATTCAAGGAAGTCATCCCGACAGTATGCTTTTCCATTCTTCTCGTAATGCTCGTGCCCGTTAAATGGACGGGAACACGTTGCACAACGGAAGTGCTAAAACATTGAAAATTCAGAAGTCACTTGTAGATCAAAGACTCACATGAATATGCCAATGCTTGTTCATTGTGAATAGACTTTGTTCGATTTGGGGATCGATTGCTTTCTTGCAATCAAAACACACTTCACATTGAAAATCGAAGCAACGCGGACAGAATAATTCGTCTTTTACTGTTCTCGCATCGACCTCCAATACTTTTTTACACGTGGTACATTTGAAATGATAAGCATGATATGGTTCATGTTGATACATCAGCAGATCCTCGTCTTCAACTCGTTGCTTGCCTACAAGTTCCAGCTCTTATTGAATTCAGATTTGTTAGAAACTCACACTTCGTGCAGTTGTAGATTTTCAATTTTGGCATTTTCTGATTGCAAGAAAAGCATAATATTTTTCCATGATATCGGTACGCTCCGTGAGAATTCAGTTGAGTGTCACAATCGTCGCATGTGAAACAAGCGAAATGGAATGAATAATTGGAGGAATGAACGACTTGTCCAATCACAAATTCATCTACAAAGAGAATTTTTTTTCGACGGACCAAATGAAAATTACTGACTGCATTTTGCACAAACTGGAGCATACAACGTCTTGAAATCGTGCTCACAATAGATCCGATTCTCAAATTGAAAGTAGGTAGTTGCTACGAGTGGTTCCATGCATTGAGCACATCTGAAAGGTATTTAAATGATTTGATTTCAAAGATAAAAGCTTACAGAAAACATCTCATGTGCCACGAAGCACTTCCAAGTAGGAAATACGGTTCATCCAACTCGAATTGGTCTTTACATCGTTCACAACAACGATTCCTCTTTCTGAAATCCATGATCACTTCACTGGAATAATTCAATTTATCCTTCCTACCCACTATTCCTCTGTTCTGTAATCTTAGCTGACGTCGTCATCTGAAAGGGAGAATTAGAATGAATGAATGAATGAATGAATTCCCGGAGAGAAGAATCAATACTAAAAGCGAGAAAGAGAGAGAGAGCATTCGATGACGAATCGCTTATCAAACTGTTTCTTTTCTCTGTGTGTTGTCCTCTCACCGCCCGGTCTGAAATGTATTTCTTCGAGAGTCTTGAACATACATTCATCGTTTATTATGTGGAGGAAATAGAAATTAAAGAAAGGGAAGAACGGGGAGAAGGCATAAAAAAGATGGATGGATGGTTACTGTACCTGTGGAAGTGGGGATGGTTATAGTACAACCAGCCTGGCTGCCGCGCCTTCGGCGCTTCATCCGGCTGGCCTCTTCTTATTTACGTGTTCACCCTCTCAGAAATGTTTCCGCGTGGCCGAGTGGTCCAAGGCGGCGGTCTCTGCGCAAAGAGCGCAAGTTCGATTTTGGGCCCGGCTGTCTTTCTTTCTCATTTCTCAAAATTTGCGGACATTGGGACAGATGGACAAACCCCACATGCGTTTTATATATAAGAATGATAATGATTAAGCTGAGAAATCCCATGAGAAATTACTGCGACAAAAGAGAATTACGATCTCGTCCATCTAGAGATTTGCAAGTGTAAAGAGTACTAACAAGCAGTTTATTTTGCTCTTTCTCAAGTAATTGAAAATCCCTCCTCCAGGCAGAGAAAACGTAAATCTCAGTTCTAGGATTACTGTAGCTCAAAATACCAGAACTAACTGCTATAATTATAGATTTCTCCAGATTAGTGATAACCTAAATACATAAAAGAAAGGACAGGTGCCAGTGATAATTATGATGTTTTCTGTGGAATCCTGGGGTTTTTATGCAAATAGTTTTTAATTATACAGTTCTAGTTATTTTTAGAAACGTCCTAAATGTTTGTCCCATAACCATCATCCATCTACATCTCTCAGTTCCCAACATTATCCGAAATCAAAACTTTCAAAACAAATATTTATTATGCAGGTCCTCCACCATTCATTGACATCGCCTTTTCTCTCTCCATTGTCAATGCAATCGTCCTTGTTCGAGCCATCGTTTCAGTCCTTCTCCTAACAACTTGTTGCTCCAGTTTTCTCAATTGCCTTGCTTTGAATTTCTGATGAGCTCTCATCAGAACTTCATAAATTGTATAAAGATATCCGAGACCACCAACAACTGTCATAACACATCCAATAACAAAAAGTACTGTATAAGTGGTTTTTGTGAAATCTGTATCTTCATCCACTCTGAAAATCTTGTGAAAAGATGTTTACTCCACTTAATGAATTGGAACTTACGTATTAGTTGATGTACAAATAAGAACAAGACCAATTGCCAATATAAAACTGCAAACAATCGCTTGGATATTCATCTGAAATTTAGAGATGGATAGATAGCAGAAAATTCGTAAGGAGCTGGACAAAGTATAGAGAATTATTTGAAACACCCACTAACACCTATTTTCTAAAAATTCTCCTCCATATGATCGGATATTCCAATTATCAGTCATTGAATTCGAAGAGAAACCGGTAGTGTTGAAATCGGGAGACAGTAACCTTCGACTGGTTCCCCCAAAATATTTTAGGGGAAGGTTATAAAAGAGGGCGGGGCCAAGAAGAACACATAACATAGCAGGTGGCGGAACCCGGGAGATATCGGGACACCTCATAGATGACATCCCACAATTTGTCCATCCCAATTAACTCTGGTTCCTCTGCATTTGACCGTGAAAATCTTTCGCCTTTTACTAAAGATTTCCGTGCAAAGGAGCAAACTCTGAGTATTATTTACAATTTTTGGGGTCCCCTCGAAAGAGCGGGACAGAATTAATATAAACAGAATTTGAGATTAAGTTTTGATGTGGTTAACAGCTTTCGAGTTGAATTAGGATTCTGCAAAACAGACTTTTCTTGAAATTTAAAAAAAAATCAATTTCGTCCGTTAGCTATTAAAATACCAAAATTAGTGGCACTTTTTTTAGGGGCAGTGCAGTGAAAAAGATGAAATCATTGTCATGAAGAGTGAAAAATACAATGAAATCAGGAGATGAAATATCATTATCAGTCACAGTCTGATTCCTTTTTTCACACCTCTCTGAGTGATCAAGATGTGTGACTTGACAGGTCAAATTACCGACAGAGTCGGCACCTTTTCGTTTCGAGAACAAAATACGATTACGTTTACAGAACAGAGAAAACTCGATTTATACAACGGAAGTCAAGAACCAAAACGCAGTGAAAACAAATCATTGATGCTCCAAAACTAGAGAGAAAGTTCATTATTACAAATAGTGATGTCTAATTGCGTGTTGGGCATGATGGGAGCACAATTCTGACTCGAATTTAAGTACTCATAAAAAGATTCGATTGTTTAGGTAGCGGACACATAAAAGACCTTCTGCGTGTCTTTAAGTACTGTGTTATCATTCCGGAAATATTTTGGGAATCAAGAAGAAAAAGAAGAGGAATAACTTTATTTCATTGAAAGAACTCGAATGATCTCTACCACTTTCCTTTCATGTATGTCTGGTTGTGATTCGCTTCGAAAGCTTCAGTGTAGATCTCGAAAACGAGAGTTGGTGATTTTTCCACTTGGGTATTCATAGTATCTGAAATCAAGTCAACAGTCGCATTGTAGGTCACTTCATTCCACATGTCCTGGAAATGAATTAGAAATTAGTCGACACAAAAAGTCAATCATACTTTCATAAGAACTGTTAGCATCCAGTAGACAACTGTGTATGTGAAACTGTTTGTGTAACGGCTGTCAAAGTATGCGTAGAGGTTTTTGTACTGAAATTTCAAAAATGTAGAAAAATCAGAACAAAATTGAAAAAAAACGAGTGCTTGGTTTGAGTGGAGAAGATTAAAACAACGATGGAAAACCGTTTTGTGAACGAAATCGACCTATGATCTGTGTGGAAACAAGAGTGATACATACAGTCGTTGCAGTTGCTGCATTGTAGATCTTCGTAAATCCAGGTGTCAAATCTTGAGACCACCAGTTTGCGATTGCTTGTCTCTGAAAATTATTAACATTCAATTCGAGACTTCGTGTGTTCTCTCACGTTGTTAACCAACGCAACAAGTTTCTGTCGACTGTAAGTGGAGTTATCATACAGAGAAAGAGTCTTTGGATTCGGTTTTCCGGCCTTGTTTTGCGTGAAGAATTGATTGACAAGAGTTCTCATAGCAGCGTATTTTCCAACATTTTGATTGAGTCCTTGAGCCAGCTGAAACAAGAGAATCAGAGTGTCTAAGTCAACGATCGTAACAGTACCGCAAACGCATTAGCATTTGTAGCATGTGGAATGATTCTCTGGATGGCTGCATATGAAACTGACTGAAATCTATTTTATTCATCTCCTCTCATATATATAAGTGAACTTACACCAAATGCCTGTTGAGTTCCAACAAGAGAAACAGTATTGAGAACAACGAAAAGAAGAGTAAAAAACGGAATGACTCTCATGTTCAAAACTGACTGAATGCGTGGTTTCTGGTGAGGTTGGACATTTGTCCGATGTGGCCAAATCCCGTCGGATTACCCGATTGAATTCAGATAGTCGAATAGGCGAAACCCCAATCGAAAGTTCACATACAATTCAAGATAATCGCAGGTGAAAGGAGAGAAAAATGATCAAAAACTCATGTTGCAACTCAATTTTTAATGGGGTAAGTGACGATTGTATCAGTCTGTAATCGTAGCCTGAACTTGATAAGTTTAGTAAAAGTATAAGAGTATTTTATAAACATTACTTGAAAAACTGAGAAATTCGACTTGACTACATATTCTGAGTTAGCTCCAACTGTTTGGAAATGTTACAAATGTCTTGGAACAAGTGTGATTATCCCATGAAAAAGCTTCATAAAAATACATAACTATAATTCAGAAAATGAACCACCAAATGAATACAATTACAAGTATTTGGAGCATCGTCTTGATTTTAAAAAAATACTCCGACTGAAAAGCTGATTATAAGTGAAATTTGCAGTAATTTAACATGAAAAGCTATACAATCTCAATATTTGAAAATAAATAAACACTTGCACCCGGAAATTGAATGAGTTTGTAAACGGAGAGGAACAACGGATGAAAGAGGTCCTTTGGTAATGAAATCCGAAAGACAGACGGCAAAAAAATTGAGGAAAAACAGTTTTGATCTTTGATTCACCCAGATGCAAAATTGAATGAGCTAGAAGTATAGAAGCGATAGAATTTTCGAATAACAATCTGTCCATAAATTATATGAAACACGTGGAAATGCGATTCAAGGAAAACAAACTAGGAGTAGGAAAAGAGAGAGAAACTTGCATGCAAATAAAAAGAAGAAGGAGATAAACTATTTGAAAAGTGAAAACATTTTTGCTCCCGCTCCTTCCACCATACTCGACATGTTCGAAACGGCGGCAGATGCATTACCGAGAGAAGTCGGAAATACAGATCCTTGAGCGGATCCGTTGGCGGCAGCTGAAACGAAATGATAGTGAAAATGATAGAAGAACATGATTAAGTGATGAACATAATAATTCGATAGAGATAGTCTCGTTGAATTGAAATGATGTTAGTCTCGACATAATCAATGACATGTACAAACTTGACGGAAGACACAAATTCCTTGGAACTAGTTCTACTTTCAAGATGGGTTAGATACCCTTATTTCTGTCCCGCTCTTTCGAGGGGACTCCAAAAATTGTAAATAATACTCAGAGTTTGCTCCCTTGCACGGAAATCTTTAGTAAAAGGCGAAAGATTTTCACGGTCAAATGCAGAGGAACCAGAGTTAATTGAGATGGACAAATCGTGGGATGTCATCTGTGAGATGGCCCGACATCTCCCGGGTTCCGCCATCTACTATGTTGTGTGTTCATCTTGGCTCCGCCCATTTCTCTAGGCATGGAACGGTAGAGGAAAGCACACCACTCCAAATGTTAAAAAAGAAAATAACTTCTTTTGAAGTGTGAACTCAAAAAATTAAATTCATTCCAAAATCAGAAAACACATCACAATAACAACCACTAAGGGAATCAACGAAGCCGTCGTATACCTTCTTGAATATGAGAATTAGATTCTTCAAGCTGTAGTCGACGATTAATTGATTGATAAGTTTTACTGTTGAGTCGTTCTTCATCAATCCCTTGTAAAGCGAAATCTTGATAAACCTTCTTGACAATATTCGAAAGAGAAATGTATTGAGTGGCACTGAGTGACTGTTGGAGACGTTCAGTTAACCAGTCATTGATTGCTTTCATTTGGTTGTCGTACCTAGAAAGAGCGAAAACTGAATGTAGAATTAAAGAAAAAAATCTTACCAATGTTCAAAGAGACCATTAACCCAGATTTCATCAATGATAACTTGACGAAGAAGTTCAGTGCATCCATGGAAGAATGTGACATACGAGTTTCCAATCTGTCCTGATGACTGTTGAGCAGTAAGAGGTTGTCTCTGAAATTCCTTGTTAATTTCTCAATATTTCATTCCCAATTTACCGCTGCAGCTGCTGTCTGAACTGACGTATCCCCGGCCATTGTCTTTAATTTGTTGAAAATTGAAGCTGGCTTCGGAGCAATATTCAAAATCGCCCCAATTGGATTTCCTTCGTCATAACGTGCGAGACGAGAAAGAACTGATTCAAGAACTCCAATAAGCTTCTCTTGAATACACGACTCCATTGTTTTGAGCATTGTTTCAAGAGTCTCATCGAGTTTTGATTGATATTTATATTCTCCCGAATCGACAGTCACTCGAACTGCACGACTTTTCGAACTGAACATCACATTGATTTGGACACAAACTTCAGATGGAAGCATGTAATCTGTTGATTTCTTTGCTCGTTGCATCCAACCATCAAATGCAGTGAATGTACTGAAATGGCAGGTAAATGAATGGATTTTCGATCTGAAACTCACCAATCGGAAACTTTTGAAATCATATCAGAAGTGAGACTCTTCATTTTTGTCTGTAAATACTTTCTAAAATCTTCTTCTGGCCAATTCAAATCAATGACAAATGTGTGAAGAGCGTCTAGCTTCCAATAAATATCTTCAGATGTTGCACATCCCTCTCTGAAAAAAGAAAGAGATATACAATAAATATGGGAAGATAATCTCACTTTCTGGATTCCCACTTCTCTTTAGAGAACCCTTTATCGATAGCTTGAGCAATGGAATGTTCCATTAAATCGATGTATCGTACCACCAGTGGTTGGAACTGTTGAACCAGTTTGTTATGGAAGATACCTCCTTTCAGATTTGCTGAAAATATTCTTCTTTATCAAATCCGTTGGCTGTTAGTTCTTACGTTCAGACAATAAAAAGTCATTGAGCATCTGGAAGAGAGGGAATGAATCCCAGCTATCATGTGGTTGAACTTCCAATGCAGAATCCAAATCGACTGAATAAAGAGACCAAAATATTTCCGAATGATCAGAAAGTAGATCGGAGAACCATGCGAATGCCTGAAATAAATTGAGTTTTGAAAGAACGAGTCCACCTTTTCCGAAGCCCAATGAAAAATAAAATAGGTCACGCTGATAACGGCACTGATCTAATAAAATTATGATATATATTATGAATTGAACGTATTTGATAGTTTGAAAATGAAAATATTCAAATGTTTAGCTGATTCAATTTAAACTTTAGAACTAAACCGTACAATTAGTAAACTATTGGTTTTTAATTCTTCTACTGAAAAATATCAATCTAAATTAGAATGATTCTTGATTGATTATTAACATAAATCCCAAGGAAAACTAAGAAACGGGGGGTCGAACAGACAGAACACAGCAGAAAAGGAAACACAGCTGTAAAGGGAAAAAGAAACAGAAAGCAAAAAAAAGAAGGGAAAACTGGGTAGAAACACAAAAAAGGGAAACAACCGGATAGAAGAGGTCGGAAGTCGTAGAACATACCCCTCGTAGTTGCTAAAATATTCGAATTGAAATTGAATAATTTGATACGAAAAGAAGGATAGGAAAGAGATGCGATCGTAATGAGGCATTCCATATAATTCTGAATGAATTGCTCACCTCTCCGTGATGTTCTTCATTCTCTTTCAGTAGATCAACACAGAATTCAGTGACTCGGATCATATCTTCAATCCGTTGAGCTGGAGACACGTCGATTCCCATTCTTTCTGGAACTTAAAAATATAAGTAACAACTAATTTTCTATTCGCGAAATCTTACGTTCTATTTTAGCTTCATTGCAAATTCTCGTATAATTAACAAGTGCTGCATCCTCCAAACATTTTCTGATAACTGCTCGAACTTCTTCTGGTGGAACAGGTGAAACAACATCTTTCATCAAAACTCTCTCAAGTAGACCTAGTGTTCCTTTCAATGCTCCTTCAGGTCTTCCGAATGGGAAACAATATCGGAAATTGGTAATTTGCTTCTCAAGAAGAACTCTCAATCGCTCCTTTATCTCTTGAAATTTCTCTTTTTCTTCTTGTGTTACTGTTCCAACGCCTTCAGGTCCTTGCCTATCAGGCATACATCTGTTTCCATGAACATGAGATGCACAGAATGCAAAGGAATAATGAATCAGAGCCGGATCAATCAATAATCCATCATCTGCTTTATCCAGAAGATTCGATAGAAGAGTGACGTGACGGAAGCATCCACGAACCATGTAACGAGCAGAGTATTCTTCCAGAACGAACGCTTGTCCCGGTGAAAACCAACCCTAAAATCAAAAAATTAGTTTTTGAAACTATCTAAGCAACTCAATACCAAAGAACAAATTGGTTCGTTGATTCGAAAATCCAAAGTAAGTTTTTGAATGTCCGAATAAAGATGATCATGATCGAAATTGATTGAATCTGCCTGAATCAATGCATCCATTCCGTGTTTACTTGCTTTGTCCTGGAATCCTTGTGCCTTTGGAGCAATAGTTGATTGTTTTGGTGGAACTGGTTTGTATGCTTGTCCAGTTGCACGATAAAGTGCTTGAACCCAAAGATGTCTTTCATTCTCATCATCTGTTGCAAACTTCAGTTCATCTCCTTCTTTGATTGCTGTGAAGAAGAACTTTCCACCTTGTGCTGCCAATTCTGAAATTCAAATCTTTTCTATGTATCCTGTTTCCTTTTTCAAATAAAGTACCTGGATCAGACTCCGGCATATAATCAATAGTGAACCCATCCAATTGAACGAATTCCGTTGGATCCGCTTTCTTTTGCCGAAAACTACACACAGCGAAAGCGTATTGAGATACTTGAACCAGACAGAAGAATCTCCTTTTCCACTTTTTCCAAGCATTTCTCCCCATACACCAACAATAACCACTATATTTAAGATTCGGGGGTTTCTCTATTCGGATTGCTACTCTGATTTTCATATTCTGATCTTGATTACTTTTCGGTGATGTCATTGAGTACCATTCAGGAGTTCTTGAACAACTTGGTGTTGGTTGAATCGTGATCTGAAATTCATATTTCTTATTTGTTTATAAAAACTAATGACACCCAACGCCAAACTGTATTAAAACTTTAAAAAAGTTTTTTATGGGTTGATCTAGCCTTTCGAAATGTTTGTCATGTACAATGGCTAGGAGAAATTATAAGAACAATCTTCAAAAGCAGTAATTTCGATTTTTCCGCCTGTATCGTCCAGTATTTTTTTTATTCAGTTAAAAATCAATTGATGTTTTCCACTAACCTTTCCCAACTCTTTGTCTTCGAATGACACTATGCTCTTCACTTCTGTAAATAGCTTCACTTTGACTACAGGCAATGGATTTTTTGTAGTAAAATCTCCTTGTGTATCCCATTTTGGTTTAGATGCTTCAGCATGATCTGTTTGTAGTTTATGCCCATCAACTTCCATTGTACAATATACAATCTTGCTCGGTTGAATTGACTTCAAACCTTGAACTTCCATAACTACCACCTGAAACACATTTGAATTCTCATGCATCTCTTTCAGTTGAGGTACAGTACCTCCATGGTCAACGCAAGTGACACATCTGATTTTGTTAATGTTACATCTCCGTCATCACTGTCTCCTTTGTTCAAACTTCCAGAACTTGTTCGTCGTTTTAAGCTGAAATTAACAAGCAGTTGGATACCGAAACGTGGCATTTAACCGAAAGAAACAAACACATTTTTGTATGAAAAAAGCGGGTCAGAACACATTTTTCACATTGAGGCTTAGCTCGGGAAACTGATTTAAACTTTGCTTTTTCAGGTTGCGAGCCAAGAAATTCTGATATTGAGTTTCAGAATGAAAGCTTCATGCTCATTTCAAGATTTTCAGCAGCCGTTTTCAGATGACACATCACATTTTGAGAGTATAGAGAGATATTTCGCAGCGATATTTAGAGCAGCATTCAGCGGGAAAAAAAGAAAGAAATGAGCAGAACTGTCATACACTTTCTCAAATGTATTGATTACTGTAATGCTCTCTCGTGCATGGAGAAATGGATGGTTTAGTGGCGAAAAAAGGATAGAGTTAGTGACGATTCAAGACAGGGAAAGCAGCAAAAAATAGGGAAGCAAAAAGTGAGAAAAGAATATAAAGTAATCAGAATAATAATAATAATCAGATACAAAGGGATTCAAGGGTGATTCAAGGATTGAAACAAACCTGTTGAAGAGCGACAAATCCTCAATACTGCGGGATCTAAAAAAGAGAAAATTAGATGGAGAAAGAGGGTTTAGACACGTGGCAGCATTCATACAGGTGAATTGGTGTGGATTGGTGGAATCAGTCGGACGAGACGTTCAGGACGAAGGACGAAAATGGAAATGATGGTGGTATGTGAATAGATGATAACTGAGTGAGAGAGTTATTTTCTGAACTGAATTATGTCAGAGTGACATTTGAAGTAGAAGGCAGAAGTAGAAAGCAGAAGAAAAGAAGACGTTGATGATATATAGAGGTAGAAGTGGAAGGACTAAGACATTTTGAGAAAATCATCATCTCGGAATGTTTTCTGATATATGGTTTTATAGATGTTCTTAGTGTTTTAAATATCTTCCAACAAGGCGGTTCAAAGTCCCAAATGAAAACAATCCAAGTAGAGGTCAACTCATATTCATCAACACTTCAAAATGATAATTTTCTCACATTGAACGAAAGAAAGAGTAAAGAGGAGAAGATACAGTTAGAAAGGATTATGACACATACACATAACGGTAGAAGTTAGTAGGTGCGCTCTATTGGCATGACACGTGAACGGGCTCTTTTGCTCATTTCGAGTTGAAAACCCGCTAAGTGAATGGCTTGTTTGAATCAAAAGAATCAAAAAGGAAACTTGATTCGATAATATAGACACATACCGTTTGTTCTTTGTTTGAACTCTGAAAAAGAAACGAGAGACTGAATTACAATGGACAATAAGAAATAGGGATAACCGAATCTAGTGCTGGTGGAGTGGAAGACATGGAATATCATCAGAATGATTTTACTCACCGACTCTTATCTTTTCGTTTTCCAACAGCTTGTCCACGTGTCGTCACTGGAACTGTTTCCAGATTCCCAATTAGAGTGTTAATAGACATTCGGACTTCATCCATATACAGTGTTTCCATGTCTTTCACCACAAATTTCGGTGTTAATCGTTTCATCTGTAATCAATATGTTCACAGAAACAGACGATTTAAGACGATACATACCTTGATTGGATCTTTCAAAGCCTCTTCTCTTGTTGCAAATTCTCTTCGAATTGCAGCAGCTTGTTCATCCGGATTGTCTAGTTGAAGAGCATTGAATATAATTTGATGTTCAAACTTTTTGACGCCGAGAATTTGTTGGAATACATCGTATAGTTGTTCTTTTCCTAGCACAGCATCCGCGGAAACAGTATTCTGTGGATTTCTGGGTCGGCCTCTGAAAATCACTTTCTATTTAAAGAAATTTATTTATCTTTGTGAACATACCTTGCATTCCTATTCTGATCAGTTTCGTCTCCTTTTATAATTGCATCGAATTTAGCTAGCCATGAATTGAGAACAGTATCTTTCGAAAGACCTTCAATATCCGGAAGACTTCTTATCCGTTTTTCGATATTCAATCGAAATACTTCTCGAAAATCATGCTGAGAGAATCCACCCGCATGAACTACTTTTTGTACTCTTTCAGATTTCAAAAACACTTCAGTATAACTCTGAATTGCTTTCGTGAATGCTTCATCTGCTGCAATATTAGTTTCTCCTTTCAGAAATAATTGAAATCTCTCTCGAATCCTTGCTAATTCCTGTTTGTTCACTTTCATCTGTCTTCGTGCCATATCTCCAGTCTGTTGTCCATTGAATGGATATGCTACACATCTGGCGAGAAACACGTACATCTGAAGATTTTTCTTATGTTCTTCTTCTTCCCTCTCGGCTCTGAAAAAGGAAAGATAATTGATGTTTTCTGTCTAAAAACTCACTTAATCCTCTCTTGTTCTTCTTTACTCAACGCAACTCCACTATCATCAACAGCAATTATTGTATTCGAACATTCTCCTTCTTCTTCGTCCTCACCATCAAATTCTTGAGAATTCTGCATAATTGGTCTCGATACACTTGACATTGTTCTGGCCTGAAATGAATATTTTCAGTTTGAGAACAGAATCACACATCACATTTCTGAAACTGTGACACATGCTAGAAAGTTAATGTGTTAGTAGGAGACATACATATGACTGACTTTTATAATTTACGACATAATTTCACATTTAATACATACAATCAGTTTGATTTCATTTTCAGAACAAGTGAAATTATAAATCTTTATGACGCGATGTAAAAGTGCTCAAATTATTGTGATCTGATGAATCAGTCAAGCGCAAATGCGGAACAGTGAAACATAAATAACTATGACTGATTCGAAAAACATGAACAAATTCAGACTCAACTGTTTCAAACAATGTCTGCGGACAAATCGATATATTGAATAGAACAATTGTAATCATTTTCACATATATTTTGAGTGCTCAGAAACCATTCAAAAACGTGTTAAACAGCAACTCGTGTCCCTCCTTTTCTCCTTTTGTTTCCAGTAAAAGTCGTGAATAATTCGCGAAGAAACTGCCCTCCAAAGTGTGAAAAGAGATCTCGAATTTCAGTGGAATAAGACAAAGTGAGTAGCAGCAAGCAGGTTCTGTTCGAGCAATGATAATTCGAAAAACAACTAGAAGACGGAGATAATAAGAGGGTTGCATAGAGAGAAGTTAGAATCAGGAGAAGAGGAAAAAGACAAAGAAGAAGTGGTTAGAAGTGAGAGAGAGAAAGTAGACACTCTATCCATGTACACACTGTTTTTTATCTCTACTTACCTGTGGCATCGGCGATGGAGCATTCATTCTCATTGGCTAAACTACTCAATTTTTAAGACGATCGTTTCAAATATAAAACTTTTTTATTGTTTGTGGATTCAAACTCTATTGAATGTGAAGAACGTAAGTTTGTTTTATTTGTTTCTAGGAGCTGTAATACTTCTGAGAACTGGTACGAATCAAAATGGAAAGCGAAGAGCCAGATTAAATTCTGATTTGAGAATGACCTTTTAATTCGGGAAGGTCTAGGGCAGTTCTGATTCATAAATACCAGTTCTGTCCAGGCGAAAACTAGCTGTATCCTCAACAGAACTATATTTTTTAATGTTTGTTTTTTTTTTCCTTTGTTTACTATCTATTAATTTTTTCATTCATATTCCCTTCAACATATCTCATTCAAACTAACCGATCTTGCTGGTGTCTGACTATGTACAGAATCTTTCCTTCTTCCCATATTCGAATTATTCCTTTTCAATGAATTGGTCTGTGATACGGAATCCGATGGTGCCGGTGAACTACTTCGTGGTGTCATTGCCCCGGAGAGCAGCGATCGCTTTTTCGCCTGTGCCATAGGCATCTGAAAATGAGAAAAATGGATATAAATGGATTGTTTGTTGTTTGGAAAGAGACACATTTGTTGAAGAGGAAAATCACATTCTATCTCTTTCTCTCTCTCAAAAATGGCGATGTTTGTGTTTTGGAGCTCAACGGCTTTTCCAATTTTGACTCGCTCCCGACACCGAACAAGAGTACTTATGGTCTTCAATATAACCCCTCGGTTTTACGATTTCGAAAAACCATAAAAAAGGATTGAGATTTATTAGACATAAAAGTAAAGATAAGGAGAAAATTGAGTTTTCAAATTTTGAATTTAATGACAGCTCTGATTCGGAAATTGGTTGTCAATTATGACGAATGCGAAAACGATTATGGTCGTAAGCAATTTTTAAATTTTATATACCGTAATCAGGCTTTTCAACTTCAACTCTTCTCTGCGTATCTTTTTTCATTAGTTCTTTTAGTTTATTTACGGAGGAGCACGTATAAGATACGTCAAAACACTTACTGTCGAATCGTGATCATCCTGAAAATCGTCATCTTCCTCTTCACTACTACTCGCTCCTAACATATTCCACTGATGACTGACTGCAAGAAAATGAATAAATAACTAGAAAGAAGAAGAAAGATAAAAAGGAAGATAGTGCTTGTATGCAAAGGCAAGAAGAGTCGAAAATTGAATTGAAAAAAAACGCGGACGAATGGACGAACTGAAGGCAAAGTAATGCATAATATAAACAAGGATAAAAGAAAAAAGAGAAAGAGACGAAATGAGAAAAAAGGGAACGGAAGACTGAAATGGTAATCCGGGACAGAGTCGACCAGTTGAAAAAAGAATAACAAACGAGGAGCCAAAAAAGGAAAAGGCAGAAAAAAGGAGAGAAGAAGAAGAAGAAGTCACCCGGATTATGGCAAACCGATATGTCGTGTATCTTTGGATAAGTGAGAACAGAGGAAGAAAAACCAAAATTTGATGAAAAAAGAAAGAAGAAAGAAGAAGGAAAAGATATATGTTTCATTGGAAGAAAGAGTAAATAAATCGTTCAGATGATGTCAGTTTTCATTTTCGGAAAATAGAAGCCTGTGTAGGAGGTAAATCTTTTTGAAAAAAAAACTCGTTGATCAAAAAAGTGAGTCATTTGTTCTTATCTGATAACGTATAAAATAACAAAAATTCAATTTACAAAAGTGTTTTTCGGTTAAAGTTTTCCAGACAAGAATATTCGGGTAAAAAGACTTTAGAACTGGATATTGAGCATTACAATTGATAAAAACTGATCTTCCTGCTGCAAGTACAAGGAACTATGTTTAGAAATAATTAAAGTATTTGAAACTAAAAATATCAGTGAAAAAAAAAGTATTCGAAATAAGAGAATCCTCACTACTCGCCCTTTCGAAATGTTATTTGCGGGGGTGAAACAACGGAGAAATAAACTGGAAAAGTGATCGAAAGAGACGACAAATTGCAAATATTTCTGAATGCTTTATATCATTAGAAATGCACCAAAATTGAATATTCACTCTCTCTCTTTCTCTTTTTCCATCGTTCTCTATGATTATGACTTTCTGTCCCACCCAGTCACACAACAAAATTACACATTATAAGGCTGTAATTTTCCGAAAAAAGAAAGAGTTGTTGTTTTCTAGGTCATCGTAAAAATAGAAAAAAGGAAAAAGAAGAAGAAGAAGAGAAATTGTGAAACTCCAAAAAAAGTATAAGCAAAAGAAGAGAAAGAAAAGAGCGAACGCGCGCAATTCCGGCGAAAAAAAGAATGGAAAATGGAAAAACGTCTTGGAATATAAAATATTTTGATGTGTGCGAAAAGTGACGCATTTGACAAAAAACGGAAAAGAAAAGTGCGTAGGTCGAAGGGAGAATTGACAAGTTTTAGAATGCTAATTTCAGTTGAAAAGGACATTTTGGATGATGAGGTCAGAAGAAAATGAGTAGAAGTGGAAGAAAACGACAAAAATTGTTTCATTTTCTAAAAACAATCGTCAGGGGTCATGGAGAAGCAGTGAGTCAGTGGCGCGAATTGGTTGAAGCGCGCGCGCGGGAAGAAGAAGGGACCCCACTAGAAAATACATGCATTAGAGCCCATGAGAGACGCAGAGCTCACATGGGGGCACACCAGAAGCGGTGCGAAGATCAATAGGCCGGCGACGACGACATCACGCTGAATTAGGGCACACACTACGACACGCAGACGTGGAAACGGAGAGGCGCAGGATGAATAAGAAGGAAAAAATAGGGGGAGCAGTCGACGACTCCGGGGGCTTCTCGTTCTGGAAGAGGCTAATGCTACACTGAAGAAAAGAAAGAATGAGAATTGAAAAAGAAGAAGAGAACCGGATATGCAAAGAGATGATGAGAAGATGCTTCCCGGAAACAGAAAATACATTATATTTCGGATCTGGACGAGACAAAAAAAGAAGGATTCAAAACCATCGTGGGTTCTCTCAGAATCTGAATGACTTGGTTGGTAAGGAGAGAACATGGGAGTCGAATATAATGTTACTCGACAGGTGTGAAGACTGAAAATCAATCTGAGTACAATGACAGGAGACATGAATCAGAAACTGGATGAAGAAGAGAAAAGAGCATAATCTTGGAAAATCTGAAGATGAAAGAATTTATAACTCACACTCTAATCAAAAAAAAAGCAAAAGAGATGAAAATTCAGAGTATAAGAAGATGAGCAACTCAAAATCTCGAGAACAAAGTCTCAAACCTTCCAGATATAATCAAAACGATTGATACAAATCTTGGCAATGTCTGAGTAGAACCTTGTTCTATTTCAATTTTGAAAGTCCAGAAACCTTATAAAAGTGATATCATAATTTTATGTGGAGGCGTTTAGAAATGAAATCGAATGAATATTTTCGTATTCTGTTCCTAGAAGATAATCGAATAACCATGTTATGAAATCAAGTATCTTAGATTAAAAAAAGACTGACAAGTCTGGAAAACAAGTTGAAATATACATAAGGAATATATTCTAGATTTTTTATTACTTTCGGAATATTCGAGTTAGGAAACGGAAAGAATCTTACAAGATTCGAAAATTAAAATTTTATATAAAAGCAGTTCTACTTGATCTCCTTGAATGAATGACTTCCATTCAATCGTTCTAGAAAGTCAATCAAAAGTAAATCGAAGAAAACATTTCAAAATCTCAAGTTGACATTCCACGTCAGAACAGCTCAATCTCACACGAAATCTCACGAGAAGTCTCCCAAAAAAGCCTCAGCTTTACTAATCGAAACCACTGCTTTTCAGAAAATCGGATTGGTGGTGCCGATGTACATGAATAGATTCGAAACCAACACAAACACACCGACAGCCTCACAATTATCTTTGATTTATCCTTCACGCTTTTCATGTGAAACCACTCGTTTTTTTCCGAATTCCACGATGTTGTAGGTGGTCTTCAGTCAACAAGAAAATGTGTTTTGGATTGAACCTTTAGCGGGCATTGACTTCAAAATGAAGAGTGGAAGTTGAGAGAAATAAGTGAAAAGCATCGGTATGGATACGTCTAGAAATTGACTGTTCTCTCCAAACATTATTCAGTTTTTTCCATGCTCTTTCGTGATGTTCAATTGAATGAATTTATTTATTTTGATTCGAGATGAAGGGCAAAGAGCCACTGATACAACCGAAGTGGTATTTCGGGATTTAAGTTAGAAAAAGTTTGAGAATAAGAAAATCAGAAAAAAATAACAGGTGATGCAAACTCAGATTAATTGAAAATTTGACTTTAAGTTGTATGCTGAAGAGAAAATCACCTGACATCTCTCAATGAAACGAATGAGTTACACACAAATGCAGACGATACAAGACCTGCACGGTTTTTACAGCATTGCTCCACCAAAACCTTCCCCGAAACGGTTTCTCTGTGTTCATTTCATTCACAGTTATTTAAAGTTTCGATAGAGCACAATTCTACAAACCGGACCGTGCTGGTATCTTTAATTTCTGGATATCATCGAAAATCTTTCAGAATAAAAATAACTGAGCAATGAGCAAACCAATTATCTGTCTGAAAAAAGTCAGTAACTCTCGAGAAAAAAGGAAAAATGTGTCGGGTCGTTAGATTATTTATGAGCTAAAACGGTGTGTTGCTCAAACAGCTTTTCCTTTTTTTCTTCTTTTTGAAGAGAGAGTTGCTTCTTCTTTCCGATTGTTGTACAACAATTTCGCGCACCGCTGACTTCTCATTCTAGCTGATTGCCGTAAGAGAATAAGAAGACGAAGAAGCAGTTTTTGTGCTCTTCACTTGATGATCATTTTGTTCCTTCTTCTTCCTCTTCTTCCTCTTCTTTTCTATTTTCCATCCATAAAAACGGAGACGTAATGTATCTACAGCAACAGACAGAAAGAAACAAAGAATGAGCTGTCTGCTTTCGAGCGCTTCTTCATTTGTCTTCGTCGTCCAGAATATGGGTGCGGGGCATGCTTCTTCGTCCAGTCTCCAGAGACATAAGATGTGCCAAAAATTCGAAAGTTTTATTTTTTGAGCGGTACGTTTACATTGTTCAAAAATGCACAAACCGACAGAACATCAAAAAATGGAGAAAAGAAGTTAGTAAAAAGTTGGAGAACAAAAAAGGAAATTTATGGAGTTTTCGAGTTGGAAAACTTGGAGAATGGGACAAGAAAGAAGGGGAAATGAGAACAAAGGGATCTACAAAGATAAAGGGAAGCTGAACTGCAAATGGATTGACTGGAAACAGTATCAAACTTTTGTGGGGTTTTTTGAAAAAGAATCTTCAACGCATTTATGAGCACACCATGAAACTCTGTTTACAAAATATTCTGGAACACTAGACATAAATAGATTCTGATTTGACAGAGCGCTGGATCTCGAAACATGAAAACGAAGATGTTTTTCAACAACGGGAATGAAAGGATAAGCAATGCATTATCACTTCACAAACTTCATCTCATTTTTCTAATTGAACATCATGGTTCTCAATTTCTCTGGTTCATTCATTGACGATGTCGTGTCATTGTGAAATAGCTGGTTTTTCTAGCCCCCAGTCAGAATGATATGAATTGGAAATTTCTCAATGGTCGTGACTGGAATCAGATTCTGAATTGTTCAGAAACCATGAGTTCGAGCCATGTTTTTTATATCGGTCTGGCTATTTTCATAGCAACGCACTTCACTCACTCAGCTATTCAACGGATGTTGAACTCAAGAAGAACCGAAAATAGCTCCCGATTAATTTCCAGATCCCTATGTCAAATGATCAGATTTTTCTTATAGTTCAGTTGCAAAGGTTTGTGGAAATTACAAAAAAATCTAAAGGAAGACGCAGGTGGAATGTTCGGTTCTAGAAACTTCGATTATGAAACTTCGGTAATCCAACTTTCTATTCATTTATCGACTATCGGAACATCAGATAACCGTTAAAGAAAACATGAAAACTTCGAAACTTACGGACTAAATTCTGAATATCTTTGGGAACCACGTTTCGAATTGTACCATAGTTCGAATGATTTCATGGTTTCGTAATAGAGGATAAATGGGTGGAGCTTTGAACAATTTACCCGAAAAGATAGGAAAAAAAATGAATAAAATAGAAAGAGAGACGAAAAATGGGATGTACCATTCGAACGGACATTGATGGATTTGAATCAAAACGGAATGAGAAAACTGAAAATGAATGAAAAGCAGAGGAGAGAAGCCAATATATTTACATACATAAATCAGTTGGAGGGCAACGAAATTGACATTGTATATGCAATTAGACGAAGTGGAATAGAGGGAAAAGTAAAAAGAAAAATGAAAAATGTGACACAGGAAACAAGAAGAAAAACGAATTGCAGAATTCATAGAAGCGACAGATGAAAAATGAAATGATGGTAGCTCCCCATTGGTGTTGGCCTCTCGACTGAATATGAGATTGTGAGCAAATAGAATTTGATACTTTACCAAAAGGATATTAGGAGCTTGTCAGTTTTTGAGCTTTTTACGTTTCCTGATGCTTACAGCCAAAACAGAAGAAAATATTGGAGAAAAAACTGAGAAGAAAGAGGAAATGCGCGAGAATCGCAGCTCACTTGATTCGATTAACGTCGTTCGGAGCTGATGGAAAAGTGTTGCGATTTGGGAAGAAAAGGGAAAGTGATGTCAGAGAAATGTCACTTTTATTATATGTTATGAAATAATTGAAATAAAAAAACAAAGAGTTTTCTGAATTTATGGACGAAAACGTCATTTTCAATTAGTCTTCCCGAACAAACTGATCTAACAGCCAGAATTGAAAATTATTATGACGAATTATGTCATTTTTCTTCAACGTTTTGAAATGGACACCATTGAAACTGGTTCATGAAGGTTTTGTACGGGATCGAGTTGTTCTGGATCGGATCAGCATTACCATCTTGAGACATTCGTCTGGCTTCGTCGGTCACAGTCATCATTGGCTCATTCATCTCAAAGAGAGATTCAGCTCGAAAATCTATTTTCATAAAAGATAAACTCCCTGAAAATGCTCTGTAATCCGTTTCCGTATTATTTCAATCCAGATTTGGTTTTTTATAGAAACATTCCCAAAGTGCTTCATTCAAATATTCAAGACAAAGGGCGAACTGTATTCAAAAACTTCAATTATTTCAATTTTAGATGATGCGGTCTGAATGATATGGGAACACATTTCTAACCTCAGGCTCTGCAATACTGAGAAAAACTCAGATGTGAATGATTCCAGTGGAACGATCGGCACTCGGTTCCATGAAAATCATGATAATGAGTGTTATGGTTTTTTTGATGAACGGGAAAAACGAAATTGATTAATTTTAATAAGACGTAACCAACAAAGGTGCCTTAATTACAACCTGAAAACGATCAAAACTAGAAGTTGGACGATGGTTGCCACAGTGCTAAAGATACTAATTTCATTCATTTTTCCATTCTTCTTCTTCAATCCTTGTCCAATTCTTCCCTCAACTTCGCCGCTTGTTTCCTAAATTAGAGTGAACTGCATTTAGAAGTTGCTTTGTTCATCTCTATGAATTATTGCTTACTCTGAAATTTAACACCATTTGAACTGTTGCATTGATCATTCCACGTACTTCAAAGTCCGGAAAATATATGAATGGTTTCTGGATATCTGAAAAAAAAACTATTTTTAGCCTGAAATTCGCTGGTTTGATTTGTAGAAAACCCCAAGACTTTTTATTCCGTGAATATATTTTAGAGAGTATTTTACTGCAATAAACGAGAAAATATAGGAAGTAAACGACTATAAAAACTATACGAAACCTCTTAACCTAATGATTTTCTTTTTTATTATAGCTTTGCAGAAATTGCATCTATGATTTATTGCGTTTCAGAAAGACGGGCTATTCGATTTTTGAGAGATTTCGGATCACTACTGTTCGAAGTTCCCTGAAATCCGAATTAAGTCTCCCCAGTCTCTGTAGTTCTTCTTGTTCCCTCAATTCTAAAATTTTTCTGTGGGTGGACGAGTTGTTTTTGGGAAAGGTAGATGATAACAGGAACGAAACTTCTGTTATTGAGAACCCGACTATACAGTCCCTTGGGGATGGGAAAATGATAAATAAGAATCAGTAACTGATAACAATACGGCAATTCTTGATCAGCTCTAGTGCAGATGTTCAAGCTGTTCATCGGAAAACCCAAGTTCGAAAGAAATACGAGCTCTGAATATCGACAATTAGAGTTTTCATTTGTCAAACAAATATTTATCGTGATTTTGTACTTCAATTCAACAAGAATTGGTTGAATTCGATGTATTTTTACCTTGATCGTATCGTTGGAATTAATTTCTCTACAGAAATAATAGGATCATTCAAACTTCCCATCAGAAAAATCGAGCATAATGACGTTATTGTTGATCATAGAAACCCCAAAAAAGTAATAATGGAGAAAGATCAAAAAATTTTAGTGTCAAAAAAGGATGAAACTATTGAAGATCAAGATTTTGATCTTTTGAACCTTACTCTGAAATCGACATTGCAGTTTTCATTCTTGAGTTGTCGTGTTTCCTTCCTGATTATACTTTTTAGGAGGTGAACGTCATTTGATTTACCTGTTCAGGTTTTGTAGCTGTGAGACGATTGTATGTTCATAGATTAATAAGAATCTTTTGCGAAAGTACTAAAAGTTACATTTGGGTGAGTAGTATATGTTTATGTTATTCCGACGTTGCAAAACGTTCATGAATTTTGTATTTTATATCCATCTCGACGGTTCTGACTCGTAGAAAAAATGTTTTGATTTGAGTTGGGAACAGAAAGAGAAGAAAGAAAAAGCCCAAGTGTCAACAGGATATTTTACATATATATTTATCTTCAGCGTCCCCTCCTTGATTCTTCTTTTTTCTTTTAGTTTTGCAGCATCTTTTGGGACAACAAATGATTGTGGAACAACGAATAAATCTCTGGTTTCTTCGTCTTTCTATCTCCTTTCTATTCTTCTTTTTCTCGCCCATTCTGGGCACGCAATTCGATTTGAGGCTCGGTTTTTCACTGAGTCTTTTCGATTCTTCTACTATTTTCCATGTGTTTCGATAGGACTCTAATATGACAACGGACGAAAGACACTGGAAAATGGAGAATCTTGAAAAAGTTTCACCTCAAAAAAGATTCTTTCTTCGCGCGCTTTGAAATGAGATTTTCTCTCGGGGCAAGCCTCATTTTTCGTTTTGTGCTTTGTGAGCACTGAACAGATGACGTATAGATTACGGTAGTTGAAGAACTTTGAACTGGAGAAAAATGGAAAGGATCAGACATCTCTAAGACGTTAAATATACAAGATTCGGAGGATTCTGAGTGGGCAGAGTACCACAACATGACTGTAACTGGCGACACCAGATACCTTCTTCAAATATTTTGTAACTCATATCTAGGTTAATGCTTGGGAGAACAAAACGAACGCCTTTTAGAGAAACATTTAATAATGAATCAATAGTGTATAGTTTTATTGAGGCTGAATGACGAACCATTCTGTTCGATTTAAAGCAATTGCATGTCCATAATTAGATGTTCCATAGTCATTAAACATAATTTATGATTCATCTGACCTTTAGTTTGTTTCCATTTCAATCTGATATTTTCATCAACATTTCATCCTTCGGATGACAAACGTTTTTCAATCAATCATAGTTCCAAGACTGAGGTTTTGAGGCAGAATAATGAAATTCTGCATCATGAGATTCGAGAGTGCAGTTCTCCTCCTCCTCTCAGATGATTCACCATCTGTAAATAAGATTTTGAAGGATTCGGTCTGCAAGTTTATGGATTTCAATCCTGTAAACTGAAATTTTGCCGGATGAAGAACGTATCGACATTCCCAAATTGATAACTTTTTCTAATCATCAATATACATGTTTCCTAATATATCTCAAGTTGATTCTTTCAGCCGCAGTTCATTTTTCGCTCTAAAGTATATTACAGTTGTCACATTGTTCTTTTCCACCAACCAATATCACCCTCTAATTAACTTGTCAATCAGGTGTCTGCCCCAACCGAATCCAGTAATTTTCGTAGCTCATTATTTTCATAAGGCTCAGCAGTTGCTCGCTTCTTAAAAATCAATAAATTCAACTCATTTTTCTCTTCACCTCCCAATAAAAAGTAGTAACAATTCCACTTTCAAAAATACGAAGTCATCAAAAACCATTGTCTCATCAAAATATTGTGAAAAATGGGTGAAAAATGAGAAAAATCGGGGAATGATGAGAAGAACTAAAAACGTTTTTTGAGAAAGCAGAAGAAAATGATTGATGATTCGTTTCTCCCCATTTCCACTAGATATTTTAAGATCTTTAAGTATTTGACATCATCATTTTGTGATTCTTCATTCTTTCCGCATGACCCAAAAACTCATTGTTAAAGCTTGTGGAAGAAGGGAATCCAAACAGAACGAGATCTTTCAGGAAAACAATTCTTCCCATTCGGTCTCACACATTACTTATATTTAGGACGTCTTTCTTCCAAAATTAGTACGGAAGAAACAGAAAAAGAGGAGTTCAAAAGTGAAAAATGGAGTCACTATGTCATTCATTTTATGGGTTTTCCGAGACAAGAAACATCATTTTTCGTACTTTTTGACATATGTGAAGGCTTTGTTTTCTCCTATTTTTGCAGGGAACGATTTCATTAAAACCGAAGGAAATTTATTCGATTCTTCCAACTGGAAACCAAGAATTATCTTTCTCATTCAATAGTTCTCTGATTAGGATTCTATTGAGATCTGCATACCAGGAACTAAATTTCAGTGTTTCAGACAATGATGTCTCTCAGTGTACTTTTTAAATGAAATCATATTGAGGAGAATTCTTTAATTCTTAAAAATCTAGGCACTATTTCTTTTCAAGAAACAATGTTCTGACGTCAAAAATACTTGTTTCGCTGTGCAGTTGGAGAGATCAAAAGAGTGGGAATATGAAATTTACAGCACAAGAATGAGAAAAAACATCTGAAAAAACATGAATTCTGAAAGTACAACGGAACGGAAAGAGGAATTTTTGAATCCTGAATCGTAAAAAAGGAGGCGTGGGTTAACTTTTTAAAACGAATTCATACCGAAACTCTCGGTTTTGAAACGTCGTTTATAATGTTCATGGGTGCTTTTCCTTAGTTTGAGTCCATCAGAAAATAATCATTACAAGATTCTTGATACATTTTTCTCGGCTTGTTCCGCTTCATTGACAAACATATTTTTTATGTTTCTCCACAGTTCGATATCAAACTTAGTTTCAATTTTTCCATCACAATTTCCTTCCTGCTTATCGAAATCCGTCACTTCCTCCTCCATCTCCTAAATCTACCGTATCCCATTCAATTGTCCCCCACGCGTTCTTATTTTTCTCATTCTCTTTATGAGACCCCAAGACCTGACTCCAATTTTCTCTTTCCTAACCAAACCCATCATTATCATCACCACCTCGATTCAAAGTGCCCCTGGAGCCCGTCACGTCACTCAAATGTGTATGTGTGCTCTGACTCCGCCCCTATTCTCTTTCTCTTGACTCGAGACTCCGCCCATCTCCAGCCTCACTTCTTTTTCTGGTCTCGTTTCCAGAGAAAACCCATCGTCAATTCGAGAAGATCGAATCGAAAAAATCGAAGAAATGAGCCAACTCTATGCACTTTTGCTGATCGCCTGCATTGCCAGCGTGGCAACTGCCTTCCAGGTCAGTCTTTCTCTTTTTCCTTCTTGCCTTTTTCTTCTTTTGAATGTGTTGAATCCTTTCAATAGACTAGAATTCATAGATCTGTTGGAAGAAAATATCCAAAATCCAAATTATTTTTGTCGGTTTTTTCATTCAAATTTCATGGTGCGGAATGAATGAAAGCTGTGAATTTATGAGGAAGAAAAACGGAGAAAAATAAGGAGCAGAGACGACAAAAAGTAGTGATTCAAACTGAAATGAAGCCAATTTTTGCAAACAGAAACCGACCTATAAACTTGTTTTTCGTGCCTTCGGGAAGTTTGATGGAAATTCGAGAATTTCTTGTTTTTGTTTTTCGAAAAGTGAAAAGTTGTGATAACTAGGTAAAGTTCGAATACAAAGTTAGTTGGAATTGAAGTTAGATACATCGTACTTGATTCTCTTTTCCTGTTTTTTTCCTCTCTCAAAGTGTCTTTTCTTCAGTATTTCTGCCCTGTTTAAACATCGAAACGTAATCCAGATAAAATCATGAAACTTCCTCTTTATGAACTCAAAGTTCGCCTTATTAAACGTGACTTTGGTCTCGAAGATTGAGAATTTCAAAACTATTTCCATCTTCGTTATTTCAGCAACTTCCGTTGACCTTAATCCTTTCTTCTGAAGTAGTTGAGACACTAATGAGAAGAAGGATTACATAGAGAAACGTCTTCTTTGCCACTATACTTTCCTCACTGATTTCTCTTCAACCAATGTTTTTTCCCTTCTTCTTTTCCTTTTGTGTGCTCACTCTACCGTTCAAAATTGAATTTCAGTTAGCCTTCCTTTCGTACAAAAAGTTGAGACAAGTGTTTGAGAGGCTTTCTGTGACGTCATCACAATGTTATCACGTGGATTCAATAAACAAAACCTAGACGGCACCGCCCTTCTCACTACTATTACTATTACTAAAACCGCTTCAACACACACAAAAATCTCATTAGTTTTTATGGGTGTGCAGATTTGAGACACTGATTGTCACACGTACGTGGAAATTACTTTTGATTAAACGGGCGGCCTTCTCGGATATTTATTCATTGGAACAGAAGAAATAGAGAAAGAATAGGTATACAAGTTCTACGAAAATATATTTTTAGGAGCCCGATTTGGATGCTCTTGCCGAGTTCTGCGGAAAAGAATCAAACAGGAAATATTGTGATCAAATCGCCCAATTGGCAACTCAACACGCAATGGATGTTAATCAGGTAAATATTATTTTGAGATTACTTTAAGGCGAATTTCTTGGAATTCGTCTCTCGATACTCAAGAGCAATTCAAAAAGTTTCAATTCCAGGAGCAAGTCCAAATGATGGAAAAGCGGAAGCCGTCGTTCGTCCGTTTCGGAAAACGTTCTGGATACCCGCTGATAATCGACGGAGAAGAGATGCGTATGGACAAGAGAAAGCCATCATTCGTGAGATTCGGAAGAAAGTAGACAATGTTTCCCCCTACAAATTTCATTCTTTTTCTCACACTTTTTTGATCTATTTGATTTCTCCATCTGCTGCTCACTTCCTTCTTTTTCAATCGATTTCTAGATTTCTGGCCCTCCCATTTCATCACATTACACTCATCCATTCTTTTGGTAACCTGAGAATTTGCTGAATCAAGTTTTCATGTTGATATGTGCAATAAAATGTGTTACTTGTGCGTCAATTCATGCCCTTTTCGGAAGAAGATCTTCGTAGTATTTGAATGAGATTAAATGGGAAAAGAAACAAAACATAAAGATTAAGTTGAGAGCAAAAGTCAAATGGATATTCTATGTGTGAGTAAGATAAAAGCATTTCGTGCGTCCGCCCGAATATTCAAAATGAATTATTGACAAGATGAAAATGAAACAACTTCGGAATCTTTTTCAACCTCTTTGGCGCCCGAGATTTTTTGATTTTATGCGTCTCGGGAGACATTCAAAATACTTTGAGGACACGGAAAGACGTCACTGGGAAGAGTTGAGAATTCTGCAAAAACTGTTTACGAAAATCATTTGACCCTTAACATTGAGTATTAAATCAGAAGATTAGATATCCAAGATACTGTACTTAGATATTCAAAATACTGCATCAAAATGAATACTGCTCTTCCGAAGGTTTCAATTTCTAGTCGAGGTTTCTGTATCCAAGTGTACTTTCCAGGTTTCAGGTTGAATTGTTTTCAAATTGAATCTTTTTCATGATTTCCCGTCTCACCTCATTATTCACCTATTCAGAATGCGAACATCTCGATTTCTAGACCTTTTTGAATAGCAATGTTGAATAGATTCAAATGAGTCAGTTAAAATAAAATATCAAGATTACTGAGTGAACAAAAGATGTGTTCGTCTCGAGAACTTGAATAACTGGAAATGATTAGAAATCGAGATCAATTGTGTTTTGTTTTTCAGAATGTGATTCATGATTGATACGTGTAAAATGAGATGTTTACTTGAAATAATTGGTTTATTGGAAAATGAAAAATTCATATTTTCAGCTTTTTTGTTTTGAGGAAAGACCAGACAGATAGTTTTCTTCAGTGGGGCCTACTTACAGATTCTGAATTTCAAAGATTCACATTTTCCAGTTATATATTTCAATAGGTGATCCATGTGAGATAAAACTGGATAGACAGAATTTCAAACGGATTTTCGAAATGAAATTTAGACTGAATCATTTAAAAGAAACACCCTCAACACTTGAATAATTCAGAATCCTGAGATTTCTGAAATCTTTTTTTCATTTTCTGATCATTAAGATAACATTTAAAATCATTATTCAGGTTGTTTATGATCTACTGAATGATCATTTCTTGCGTAAATCTTCCCAAAATCACAAGTTGTTGATCTACACGTTAACCGACCAAAATGTTATGTTTTCAGCTATTATAATCTTGAGAAAATGTACCGAAAAATGCTCGAGGCGAATTAAAATAACATCAAACCAACCCACTGGATTAAAAAGAAGTGACGAGTTACCAATAAATTTTTGAGGTTATGAAACAATTTGAAAATTCTGAGAAAAGTGGAAAGAAATTGAGAATTGGAATGGGTTTTCGAGAGGATTCAAAACACGAATATTCCATCATTCAGACGTCATAAATAAAGTAAAAACCTGTCATTTAGAGAAGTATTTTTCGTGATCATTTGTCAATTTTCGATTGATTATCTGACACTGAAAAAACATTTCAAATATGTATAGTTTGATGATTTCTGTTATTTTCCTCATGTCCAATTCCAACATCATCCTTCGGGGATTTATAGAGACACGGAACTGAATGAAATACTCATTGAAATTATATAATCCTAATCTGAAACTCATGATACTTTCTTCGTTTCAATTCCTTTGAAATACTTTTCTTTGATAAAAAACAATCCGGCTATTTCCAAGTTGAGAACAGAAGAAATAGTTGACCGAGAACCCCTCTTTCCCCCCGAGAATTCAGTTTTCACACTTGTTTTTTCATTTAAACGCCTCCGCCGTGTCAAGATTTATGACGTGAAATCCCAGAAGTCCTTGTCCATCTTCCGTGTCAGAATGAATTCTTTTTCGGTTGTGGGAGCTTTCAGAATCAAGAATTGAAGAAGACAAGAAAGGGAAGGAAGTCATCAGAATGTCATCTTGAAGACGTGAAGACGAAAACTGACGTACTTGGTTCTTTTTCGAGAATAAGAAGAAGTAAGGTCGTGACAGTGGAACAAGAACTTTTCGGAGAAGAAATTTACAAGATTCTTCGAAAAATTGGAAAGGGACTCGTGTTGTATTGTGAAGTTTGAAGGTATAGTCTATTCTACTGACACTTTTAAAGACAAAATCATTTTTAAGAAAGTGAAAAATGGAACAATTTATTTGAAAAGAACAAAAAACAGAGTTCGTAAATGAAAGGCACAATTTCAAAACTTTTCAGGGAGCAATCATCGGTTTTCTTTTGTTTTCATTGTCTTTGGATTCGGAGAAAAATTGAGGAAAATTTTCCAAAAATAAAAAGTAGAAGTTCTATAAGTGAAATGAATTTTATGTGTGTTTGATCGATTTGACAAATGGAGTACGTTCATCGTCAATGTATTCGTCGGATTCGATAAAATCTTGACAAATGTTTCGCATCGAAATCGTCAAGTAACTGAAGTAATTGGATTGAAACAGCTAGTAAAAGACAGAATCAAATTCTTACCTAGCAGGAATATCTCCAAGATTGAGAGCCATTTGATCCATAATGAACAGACCGTCTGGACCAAGTGCATCGAAGAATTGATCATCACTGATTGGAGATTTTATTGGAGAAGTTGCAAGATAGTTACGGATCATTTTTTGAGCCTAAGTAATGAAATTTGTAAAAATTAATCGAGAAAAAATGTGGCCCACCTTAGAAGTGTTACACAAGTAATAGACCCATCTGGCAGAGTTGATAGTGGAGACAACAGCGACGAAAGCGAGCCAGAACCAGAGGAAAATGAATAGTTTTTCATAGTAAATGTTGAGAGTCAAAACACAGAGAACTGTGTCCATCTGAAATTAGTTTAGTTATTGCTCTGAGTCATTTTTTAACACGATATTTTTTGAATGGTGTGTCTCAACTATTCCACTGTTCAGAAGTTTTTAAATTTGAAAAGACAATGAAAAATCTTTTTTTATTTTTTGTTTCCAGAGTGGATCGGTTCCGATTTGTACCGGTAATCACAGTTCTGATTCGTTCAGGTCAGTGGAATTCTTGTCTCCCGTTTCAACCCTCATTTCATCTCTCACCTGTACACTAGCAGGTCTTCTTCTATTGAAATCACAATGAACAACTCTTGGGAAGTGACCAGTCGTCTGCCAGTCATTTCCTTGAATCAAGTCCCCAAGAATCGATGGACCCCAAGCAGAATAAAGAGGTGAGTCGAGAAGTTGAGTGAGAATATAAAACTGAATCCACGCATTTATGGCTTGCCAAACTGTCGAAAGTGTATAGAAGAGAGCCATATTTCGACTTCTTTTCTTTCGAGCCAATCGAATTCCATCCCAGATATAAACAGATGGACGTCCTTCGAAGACGGCTAAACGAGACTTGAATGTGTCATCTTTGTCTCGAATTGCACTCCAGAAACGATCCACGTATCTCACGGCAGCGGCCAAATCGTAACCTGAAAAGTATCTTCAAGTATTGAAGTGGAAACGTGACTTTTTGAAACGTTCGATACTCAGTTGTTTCTAAACAAACAAGTGATATTATACGAGACTCACCGCTGTAAGCAATCAACGACTTCCATACAAATCTCGGAATGTAAAACAGAAATGCTTGAAGAGCAAAGACATACGGCACCCACTGATAATACTGGATTGTTACTTTCTTTCTGAATTCATCATTTTTTGTTTAGTCTTCCATTTCTCAATTCATTACCTTTCTCCCTCATCAAACGAGAGTTGTTCGTCGAGAGGCACGAAGTAGGTACCATGCACAAAACAATATTGATTCACAAAATCGACCCTGAAATTCAAAAATTTAGAATTAGTTCAAAAGTTATCGATACCATTGTTTTGTGAATTGAGCTGGTGTCCAACAGGTAATTGGATCTCCAATGAAGTGTGATGAGAGGAGAAGTCCAGACGAGACAGCAAGAATCACGACTGTGATTCTGGAGTTCAGACGGTCTGCCTGAAAATAAAATGTGGATGTCGGGTTATTTTTGAATCCAAAAATAATAAACGACTGTGAAGGGGCGGAGCTAACTCATTTTAAGCCGTTCTCCCTTCCTGACCTAATTATTTTGTGTTCCTTGTTCCTCTTTGTGTACCAAACCAATTTGTTCAAAGGATTACTGTAGTTAGAGACCCAGTCAAAAACAACTTACCAAATCACCCTTGGGCTGAACGAACACCCTCGAAATGAGCGCATTCACCGAGTTGATCGCTCCAACTTGCGACGCCATCGCTGGAGTTTTAACTCGATGTTTCTAGATGTGCTGAAATTGATCGAGTATCAGAAAACAGTCTCTTTTTCTCAAAATCAATAGATATTTTCAAAAAAAGAAAAGGTGAAAATTGAAACAATACAATTTGGAGTGGGGGATTCGGGCAACCATCTCTCTCTCTCTATCTTCACCACTCGGGTATTTATTTTTATGTGTACGTATGTACTTGTCTGTGTGAACAAGCTGTAGAAGAAATAAGAGAAAATGAAGAAGGACGGATGCACTGTTTGGAAAAGAAGAAAGATGCTCACACAGCAATGAACTCCCGCAGATTCTTTTCAATTGACTAGCAGGTAACCTGAGATTTTTTTCAACGAGAACTGTAGGGAGAAAGGTCAATTCGAAGCGAGGAACTGTACTTTACGGTATGGGCGGTTTGAAGAAAAGTTGAGGAATACGGAAATGAACTCGGATATTGTATTGAATTACGTTGTATGGTCACTCTACAGAAGATCAAGCATAAAGACTCTTGCCTTCCCTTCCGTTGAATTTATTTGGAACAGAGTGTCATGCAGTCGTTGTTCGTTCGGTAATCTCAACTTTTGTAGAGTGTTTACAGGAAATTCATGTTTCTAATTGACTACTTTGTTATGCAGACTCTTCTCAAACCTCCTCATCCTATCGATGGCATAAAGCTCAGAAGTCTCACTTTGGAAATATGATTCGTCAGCTTGATAGAAATCTTATAAGATGAGATGTTATGGCGGCCCATAGATTCGTTGACGATTCAAAGATATTAAATTTAAACTTCAAAAACAAAAATGAACTCTCGAGAAAAATGTCGATGCCAAAACTATAAGAGTCCGAGTTGAACAACTGAAAAAGTGTGAAGAAAATAGTAAAAAAGAGAATGAGCTCTTTTCTCTCATAAAAATAATTTGGAACTAAAAGGATTTTCGCCTTCAAATTGACTTCTTCTTCACATTCTGGGAGGTCATTTTTGATGTAATTACAGTAGGAGAAATGATGGAAAAATTCTTCTTCTTTCTTCTTCTTTTTCTTTTCTCTTCTTTTTGATGAGTATCTACATCTATGTTTGTATCGAACTTGTGTGTATTTTTTGTATTACACGGACAGATTATTGTGTTGCTCAGTCTCTCTCCTTCTTTCGATGCCACTGATGCAGTGCGCGATTGTCTTTTATTGGAAGACTTCGGAATGAGTAAATAAGGATTACAGTGGCCAACACATACATAATGGATTCTTCTTTTTGCAAGGACATGAGCACTTTTCCAAAGATCTTCAATTGGATTCTGATATAAGGTTATCGTACAAGAGGAGTGCCATATGATGACGGTATTGGAACTGAAGACGGATTTGCAGCAACATGAATAATACCTGAAAATAAAAATGTTGAGATAAATGTGAATATAAAGTTCAAGGTTACTGATACTGTTACAAGGTATTTCAATTAAAAAAATTTCGGGAAAAAACAACTCATTTTCTACGTGAACTAGAATATTAAACGTGAAACGAACTGATCTAATAAACTGGTGAACGTGTCAAAACGTGCAAATTACCGTATCTTCCCATCAAATCACTTCTGAATTCTTTAAATCGTTTATTCCCTACTCGGATACGAAATCGATCACTCCATCACTCAAGATGTCGGACACCTGTGGCGACAAATGTGAATCATTGGAATGGATCCGTGAGCGGATTCACAACAAGAAGCACTTCACCGCCCGTTTCATCGGACAGATCGTCGATGCTTCTGGAATGGAGGCGGAGCTGGTTGTCAAAGTTCTCGCTGGAGTCCTATTCGCCATTCTCGCATTCAGTGATCATGTTAGTTTTTTTTCACTTGTAGCTGCGAGTCAGAGTAATTTCAGGCCCACTTCTTCGCCAACTCACTCCTCGTCATCGTTCCAGCCCTTCTCATTTTTGTTTTCCCGGCAGAAAAACCAACAGATGATTCCCTTTTCATCTACTTTTCTCTTTTCGGAGCCCTCACCGTCTTGGATAGAAGTTTGGAGAAGATTCCATGCTACTACATTCTCAAGTTGGCTCTTTTCGTGTTGCTCTACCTTCCACCATATGTTTTGCACAAGCGAATCAGCGAACTCATTCAAGATCAACTCAAACCACAGGTGAGTTATTCAGAATCTCATGCTTCATAAGTTATGTTAAATCAACTGCCTGTTTTCAGAAAAGCAGTGAAAATGTGTCTGAAATGACTCGTAGCAACCGCACAGCTCCGAAAACGAATCAATCTACGAGGACTGCTGTTTCAGCTGCTCCACTTCCTCCACCACCAGCACAAGAACAACCAAAACCTGTTGAGCAAGCACCGGCTCCTGTTGTGGTTCCAGCTCCAGTACCGGTTCCAGTCGAGCAACCAGCACCTCCACCGCAACCAGTTGAACAACCTCCACCGCCACCACCGGTCGAACAAGCTCCTCCACCACCTCCAGCACCTGCTCCGGAACCAACTCCAGCTCCAGCTGATCCAGCACCCAAACTTCCTTCATCTAGAAGTCGTACTGATCTTGCTGGTGGCTCTCAGCGCCTGAAGAGTGGACCGAATCCAATGCAATCCAACTCATTTTACAATTTGAAATCCGAGGCAGATGGTTTCAATTCTCGCAATGGTATATTTATCATCTTAAATAATTTAGTATAATCTAATTTCAGCTATCAGTCCTGGAAGCAATTTGAACGATATGATCTTCCGACCAACTGAAAAACTTGTTTTCAATGCTCCATTCGATTACGATAACTTGACTTATCACATGAAAATCACCAATAACAGTCATCATCGTATTGCATATGCAGTCAAAGGAAATGCAGTTCCACGTGTCATGGCCAATCCAGCTTTCGGTATTTTGAATGTCGGAGAAATGAGAATTGTGGCTGTGTCTGTGCAGAAGTTTGATTGGAATGACGTTGATTACCAGAAGGATCGTATCGCCTACGACTATGTTCTCTTGCCGGATGATAACAAAGAGAAGACGTTTTCGATGGCAATGTTCCAGAACTCGGATACTAAAAGACGAAAGAACATTATGATTGAATACAATCCATAGTCAACTTTACCGTCTTCTTTGTGCTCAGTTACAAGTCGTATAAATGATTTATGTGAAAATTGTTCTGTTTTATTGACTAATGTCTCGAAAATATCTTCAAATTCATGTTCCTGGAAACGTCCATCGTTCCTTAAACTTATTCAACCACCTTCATTGCAAACAAAGTTTCTCAAAAGTTCTACCGTGTTGTGTCATCTCAACCCTATGATCAGTCGCATCTTTCGAAGAAAATGAAATCATTAAGTGGGAAGAGAGATGACGTGAAATGTAACGAGCCATGACGACCGAATTTCACTGTTCTCATTTCTAAAAATGAGGTCAAATTGAAGAGAATTCTAAACTCCTTTTTTGTAACTTCTTTTTTAGTTTTATCTTTAACGGACTCGATATTGTTTTTAGTTTTTGTTTATGAATAATTTTAATTGAATAACCGGAAACTATCCTCAGAGTTGATTTATATGGATTCTCCTTTCCTGATAATCGTTTGAAAAATAATTTCTGACTCATTCAGTTTCACTTCAATAATACCGTTTTCACCTTCTCCAAATCCTCGAATTCTTCCATCTGATCCATATCCTCCTCTCTTCAATTTCTTACTCTTTTTTCACTTTTCCTTCAACTTTTTCATCACTCCCGAACCCGTCAAATCCGATAAGCCGGTCCGATTAGTGCACCGTCCATTTCACCCCTTTCACCTCCTGTGAAATTTTCCGTCATCCGTGCACTTTTTTGTCTTTTTACTTTTCATTTCTCTGCGTCCGTCACTGTTTTCTGTCTGCTTCTTCTTCTTCTTTTCCATCGAGGTCATCGACGAGAATCACCAAAAAAGAGGGCGGAGTCTGGAGATGGGAGGGGAAGAGGAGGGATGGTTAGCCATCTCGAGGATTGTCACGGGAAGAAAGAAAAAGGGAGAAATTGGAATGGCTTTATGCTTCTTTTCACCATATTTTCACCCAATTCTTTATGGTTATCTTCTAGTTTTCACTTTTCGTTTATTTCAGATTTCTAACGCCATGAAGCGTTGGTTTCTCCTTTTTTCAACAATTTTCATACTTGGAAAGTTTGGAAACTCTCAACCACAACAACCACAGCAATTACAAGTTTGTCTTAAAGGTACGTGACGTTTTGAAATTTACAATTTCCAAATTTTATCTAATTGAAGATCCTGTATTGTGTAAAGCATAACTCTATTGAAAATCTAATCATTTTATCGATATTTTGGTAGTTGAAAGTTCCCATAAAATCCCCAAAATTTAGAATTTCCAAATATTAAAATCCTCTTAATCTTGAAGTTTAACTGTTTTCAATTGTTTCTGATACATTCTTCTCACTTTCATTTTCAGTTTTTCTAGTCACCTTTCTCAGTTTCTTATAGTAAGTCCAGTTGCGGTTTCTAACTTTCCAATAAGTTCCCCAGATCTCTGATTCTCGAAATCGGTATCTCACTCTTCGAATTCCCAAATTTCCCTCCCTGGACACGATTTTCAAATCCTTGACAACCGGTATCCATGTGTGTAAATATTGGAAGAATATCTGTGAAGTGTTTCAAACTAAATAGAAACATTTTGTGGACATGTTCAATGTCATTTGGTTGTTGTGTATAATAACAAGTACATGAAAACGAGAGGAAAAAGGAAAAGGATCGGGACGGGACGGGGGGAGATCGCTTTCCCTTTTCGCTAATTTTGTGGTTAGTTTTGACTGTTCGTTTCGGAAGTCGTCTGACTTCTCTCTCGGACGAATCGCCGCCGTTTTATTATGAACTTGATGGTTGTGGTATTCGAACCTCATTGTAGAAAGAGAGAGAGAGGAAAATCATTATATGGGTCAGATTGGCTATAAGTTTTAGAGGGAAAACTAGATAGCGTGAAGCATTAGAGAGATTTAGAGAGCTAGAACATGCTGATTTTTAATGATTCCGGTACACTTCAAAGTCTGTTTTTTGAAGTCGAGATTCCTCGAGTGCAGAGATTCTGTAAACGATTTCAAAATGCCTAGATTTTAGATGTTGGAGTCTCTTCGAACTTTTTGAAATCTGATCGCGTACGACTGAAAATGTTCATTCGGTAGCCATTCTTGAAAACTGTTCCTACAACAAAACATCCAAAACTATGCATAACAATGTCTATTTAGGACAATAAAGCATATCGAAAATACAACGATTACTATTCGAACACAGTATCAGTTCCACCTTTCTCTTTTTTAACACGTTCTTCTCCTTTTCTCTTCTTTTCACTTACTGTATAAGTAGATCGTTTTCTCATTTTCTGTCCATTCATCAATCATTCTTTCCCAAATTAGCGGCTAGTCCATCCCTGCTATTATGCATCTTTTTTGGCTAACCGTCTCCTCGAAAAAGAGAAAAAAGAAAGAGATAACAGCATAAATTATGAATCGTCCACTCATTTCTTTTCGTCAATTATGAAGATGATGCCAATGTGTCAAAAGACAGAAAAAAAAACAGGATTCACATTGACACATCGAGATCTTGCGTATGTATTGTTGCATAAATTTTCTCTGTTTTTGTTTCTGAATAAACCGGAGAAGAGAGAGAGAAAAAGAGGGGAGTTTTTGAATAGTTCCCTATAGACTTCTTCTTCCTGTTTTCACTAATCTCAGATTAGCATGCATTTTTGGAATGTGAAAAAGTGAATGAACAGAAAAGAGTCATGCTGTGAGAGAGGAGAACAGTGAAAATGGGACTGTTTTAATTGGATTTAAATAGGGAAAAAGGTGTTGAATTGGAAATGATGACAAGTCGAAAGGTCACATATTTGGGGATGTCTCACTACCAGCTACACATTTAGAAGAGGTTATAAAAATATCTGATAAAAATACGGTTTTGAAATGAAAGAGATCTAAAAAAGTTTAAAAAAAACGGTGTACCACCCGAAGTTCTCTGAAAACGAACTCCAGTTTTCAGACATAGTAGAAGATGTCTGCCGTCAACGAGAAGGATACGATCCTGAATGTGATAAAAGCTGTGTGGCATTATATCCAATGAGAATTGGAAGTGGATGTCGAAGTAGACCTGGTACAAATATTCCTTCTAAAACTAACTATATCTTATGTTTTCCAGGTCAACTCCTCTCGTTTTTCGGAATTCAGTCATTCGTTTGTACTTGTCATTTGTCTCCAATTGCTTGTGCAAATCCACAATTTGCTGTTCATCCATATCATACACTCGTTGTTCAGCAGCATTCTCATTTGACCGTCATTCCTCAGCTACCTCAAAGTTGTGATTCCCCGAAGGTAAAACCTCGAATCTGATATCAAAATTTGAAGTATTTGTTCCAGCCGCCATCATTATCTTGTCGAGATCCGTCTGTATGTAGTACGTGGCAATATTCTCGAGAATTTGAATGGTATTTCGGAAGACCAAATGGGTTGCCCCGTCCTAGTGAATCACCTGGTCAGTCTCTCAATGAGTCTCTCAATGAGTCTAATGATAGTTTAGAATGAAAAATTGATTTTCAGTTGACGAATTCGTTGCGGGAACTAGTCAGCAAGGCGCCACATGGGCGACTATTTCAACTTGCGATGGAATTTGCTCATCGAGTTCTGTTAATGTAACAGCAAGAGTCTGGAGACCTCCTACCGTTATTGCGGAGTTATGCTTCAAGTAAATTCAGATTTCAAAGTTTTGAAAATAACGAAAATTTTCAGAGAAAAGCAAACCACGATGTGTGCACCAATACAAGCAAAAGATGGTGCTCTCATCATTGAAGTGATTCCAGAAACGAATCATTTTCAGGTGATTTTTCCTGATTTCTCTGATCACTGATATCTCATAATATTTAAGGTAATGATTCGATTTTCGAATGTAACTGCTGGAGAAATGATACTTCTTGATGATCTGAATGTCTATTATCAACCATGTCAGAAGAAAGTTATGAACTTATCACAAACCATTCATTCGGTAAGTGAGAGATTAAATGATGAAAACACTATGAATATTTCCAGACGAATGTGAGCACGGTTCCTCTAAAATCAGGAGGTCTTCCAATCAGTTTGATAAATCCAAATAAAGGAGATTCACGTATGGTTCAGCATAGAATGTGTCAAGATGGTGAGTGAATCTTTTTGGTGTTTGACAAAGATCAGGAATATTTCGAAAACGAAATTTCAGTTTTTTTCTCTCATTATCTTCTAGTGAACAATTTCTTCAATTTCAGGTGAATGTGAACACAAACCCCACCATTCGACATTCCATTCATCAACTGCCAAAATGTGTGTTGGACGACCTGGATTGGCATACTGTAGACAAAAGTGTAGAGCATTGGATGCTTCTGAGTGAGATTAAACTTGTTTTCTGATTAATTACAAACCCAATAAACTTCCAGATCATCTGCCAAATGTCTCCGTCAACGTGAGAATCCACTCATCAAAAAATGTATCTGCCACGTCAGAAGGTCACCAGTGAAAAGAATTGAAGGAGGAATAGTAGATCAACCAACTACAGTATCCAGAGAAGTAGAAATGAATCGAGTGTTGGCTGATGATGTGACATCAATGGTATTGCTACATGCTTCTGTTACTCATTGAATTTTAATTTTCCAGACAAATTTCCCTCCGTCAACAACTACAGTAACCGAAATGCCTTCGACAACAACGAAATTTGTGATGATGGATATAGAAAACGAGGAGAAAACAGAAGATGAAACGGCAAAAGTGATCGTTTTGAATCGACCGAGAAATAAATTTAAATGTGAAGAAACGAATTGTAATTTCGAGAAAGATACGAAATGTGGATGGGCGGATTTGAGGATGTTGAGTCGACATTTCAATAATATAAGTGTTGCGATGAAGAGAGGAGATGGTTTGTTTTTTGATCTCAAACATTTCAAAGAATTCATCTAATTTTATAGAAAATCGTTATGGAATCTCTCGTCTCGATGCGAAATCCTATTCTGGTCTTCTTTATAAAGCTTCATTGATCGGCCCAATTCAAATGTCAATTGACGTCTACCCATCTCATGAAATTGATGTTCGAATCTGTGTCCAAAATTTGAGAAAATGTCAGACTCAAACCATCGGACCTCGTTCTTGGAACCGAATATCAGCAAGAATTAAAGTACAAAGTACCGAAAAAGTGAGTTATCTCGAGTACCTAACAATCCTCACTTACTTAATTTCAGATCTTTGTACTATTCTACAACAATGCAATGGAGACAAAATCAATTGCCATCGATAACATTTTAGTCAAAAATGGTGCTTGTATTTAGAATTCAGAATACTTACAGAAGAGGAAAAGCCTCAAAAACTAAAGAATCTCATTACGAAATGCGGGACAACTCATCTTTCAAATGAATTATTTAACAGAAACTAATAAATTTCTACTGTTTTACCTTCAAGAATACAATAAACTTGCTGGTTTTGTTTAAAATCTTATTTAAGAAACGGAAAATTATAACAAAACTTGTATAACAGATAACGAGAAACAACAAAAAGTAACAATAAAAACTTTGTAAACAAAAAGGGAATCAAGATTGCGCTTAATCTTTTTCATCGTCAGCAATCTGCAATTGTTGTTGGAATTCTTCAATTTGTGTCTTCGACTTCTTCGAGCCTTTCTTGTTTCCAGCAAACTTCTCAGCAGTTTTTTCACGAAGTTCTTCGACGGTTTCATCTTCCTTTGCCCATTCTAGAACTAAACGTCTTCCGTATAAATGAGTTGAGTGTACAAGAGCATCGAATGCACGACGAGCTTCATCAGCTGAGATGAAATCAACGAATCCAAAACCACGATGTTGTTGCTTTTGTCCGGGTTTTCGAGGAATTCTGATAGTTTTAACAGCTCCAAATGTTTCGAACAAAGTCTCAACTTCTTTGATGGAAGCTTCGAATGGGAGGTTTCGAACAAGTAGTTTCGTACATTCTCCTTGGTCTTTCTTCTGAACATCCTTTCGCTTGAGCGCTCCCTTGTCAACAACCTGGAAATTGATAATTAAAATTAGAAAATCTACGTAGTCTGATAAGTTATCAATTTAACGCATCTCCTGATAGTGAAAGATCCTACCTCTCTATGGGAAATTTTCAGTTCAAGCGAATGACCATCTAGAAGTTCTCCTTGCATTTCTTTCAGCGCTGTTTTAGCATCGAAAGCAGTGTAGAATTGCACGAATCCAAATCCCATTGACAAAGGTTTTGTTGGTTCGGCTGGATTCAGTTTTTTCGAAATTTGAGCAGATTTTAGTAAATCACCATACCGCTTTCTGAAAAAGGTCATAAGGGTATGCCGGACGAAAATAATTTTACAACTCACCTGAACAAAGTTTCCAAACCATAATCAGTTGTGTCGAAAGCAAGATTTTTGACGAAAATTGTACTTCCAGACTCAATTTCTTTCTCTGGTTGCTTTGCTTTCTTTGGTTTAGTCTCGGAAGGCTCTGGTTTCTTGTCCTCGGGCACTTCAACTTCTTCCTCATTAGACTTTTTCTCTACTTCTTCTTCTTCCTCTGTAATTCCTTGTTGTCTATTTTTTCTTTCTTTTTTCTTCTCCTCATAAGTCATTTCCCTCTTCGACTTCTTTGGTTTCGTAGAGTCATCTGTCTTCTCACTTGTCTCTGTTGATGGTACGGTAGCTCCCATGACGTCAAATGGAGCCCATTCCAGATACAGAGGTTGACTTCTGAATCGAGAATACGCTAATGCTCGGAAAGCTTTCTTCGCATCAACAGGATTTCCCATAATCACAAGTGCACTAACTCCACCTTCAGCTGGCATTAGTACTTTTTGACAATCTCCGAATTTTTCAAACATTCTTTTCAGTTCTTCTGTCTCCACACCAGACGGCAAGTTCTTAGCTATCATCACAGTGTCACTTCGTTTCTCGGCTGGCTTAGAAAACGCGTCCAACTTGACTCCATTTTCAAGGAAGAAATCACGAGTTTCGCGGACGAGACGAGTCTCGGCCAGAGCGAGGCGAACTCCGGCAGATTCACCTTGATCACTAGTCAGCAAGTCAGATTTTTTGACGTTCAAACGTTGGGCTAATGTATCAGCGATGGCATTTGCGCCCAAGAAAAGAGCATTCCAAGAGTGTGCAGTTTTTCCAGCATCTGCCCTCTTTTGATCTTGCTTCTCCTCCTTAAATGTTTTCTTCTTCTTTTCTTTCTTATCAGTAGCCTTCATCGGGTTATCTGGATCGTCTGGAACTGTCTCCGCATCTTCCTCAGTTGGTTTGTCCCTTTTTTCATCTCCAGCAATAATATGCATCATTCTTCCTTTAAAAACGTATCCATCGAGAGCTGAATATGCAGCAACCGCGGCTTCAGGGAATACAAATTCAACAATAGCAAATCCTTTACAACTTCCAGTTTTCTTATCAATAACCACTTGAACTTCAGAAACTTCTCCGTATTTTTTGAATAAAAACTGGAGATCATCTTCTTTTGTCGCATATGGTAAATTACGAAGGAATAGTCGTCCAGTCTCGAGAATTTTCTCACGAATAGATTCCTCTTCCTTTTCTCTGCTTTCAAATTCTGCACCATGTTCTTCAACTGTTTCCTTTTCTGGTTCTGGAGTTTCGATCTGTAAAATTTTAAATAAGAAGTCGGGAATCTTCAAACTACTGTTAAATCAATCTGCACTCACCTTTTCAATTCCAATCTTGAATCCACCCAAAAACTGTCCATCTTTTTGGAGTGCTCTTCTAACATCTGGAGGTCTGTTGAAAGTCACAAAAGCTGCTGCAACATCTTCGTTTCGAGCAATTTTCATTGCTTTCACACGGATTGGATTCAACCATTCTTTGATGTTTTTACCCTTAGCGGAACTAGGTAATCCAGAAAAGATTAATGAAAGCGATGTGTCTCCTGAAATAAAAAAATAAGCACAAGAAATATTGATAACAAATTTACCTTGAATTCCATCCATAAGTTCTGCCATCAGTTTTTTCGCTTCTGCCGATTTATCCTTACTCAGCTTCACTTCTTTCTCAACAGCAACTCCCTTAGCTTCAAGAAATTGATCAAGCTTTGGATCATTCTTCTGTTTTTTCGCAGATGGTTCTTCAGAATCGTCTGATCTTCCAGGCTTATCGTTTCCATCTTCTCCATGAGCACGCTTGTAGGCACTAGAATCTTTAGCATACTTACTCCAGGCCCTAGGCTTGTTTGCGTCTCCAAATGGACGACATTCTTCAACCTGAAATATTTTAAAGCGTGAGATTTAATGAAATAACTTTTTTACCGTCAATCTTTTCGAGTTGAAGAACGTTTGATTGGATTTTGCGATCGCATTGGAAGCAGATCCTTCATCTAAGAAACCAACAAATGCAAATCCACGAAATTTACCTTCTTTTGTGTATTTCAATGAAGCATCAGATATCTTGCCATATTTTTCGAAAAACTTTCGTAGCTGCTGTTCCGTGCAGGTGCTGGGCAAGTTTTTGACAATTAATCGTGTTGTCATATGTCTGGAACCAACGTTGTTTTTCATAATGTATTTTAGGAAAAATATAGAAGACAACAATAATTTTTTAAAGAGTGAAAAATAGGAAAAAAGAAAAAGAAAGAAAAATGAAGTGTAGATTTACGTTAAACAACACGGCGGTGCGTAATTTCGGAGTGTCGTTGTCAGTTGTTGCACCGAAAACTTTTAGGAATCACGATAGACATTTGTTTTATTCCAACGATAAATAAAGCTAATCACCATTAATAGTTATTAAAGTTATTACGAGCTATTTTTAAAAACAAATTACAGCAGGGTTCACCGATTTTGCAGAAACGAAACTCTGAAGCAAAATTTCGTGTGTCAGATATTCTTCCCCATATGAGTTTCTTTTTCGCAAAATCAGAGAAACATTACATAAAATACAAAATTATCCAATCATTGTAGGATTCAATCTGTTCTGCATCAATCGTTCCATAATCTTGTCTTTTCCAACAACAAACAAATTCACATTTGGCATAACATGACCGTATGCCATATGACGATCCGGAGCCCACACAGCATACTGAAAAAGAAATGAAACAGTGTTTGAGAAACAGCTGGGTTACCTTGAAAGTATAAGGAGCTCTCTCGTTTGGATCTGACAAAGTCAATGGGAATTCAAGAGCTCCGTTGACGATAAGTGCATGCTTGGTCATAATTCTTCCATTCATATCGAACAATTCATTAATTCCCGGAATAGGGAGATCCAATGATCCAGAAACTTCTCGAATCTTTGATGGATCATACTCTCCTCCAACAGTGAATGCAGAAATGAATGGTTGATACATTCCATCGTTCAAATTCAATGGAACATCAGCATAGGAATCGAAGTTTTTACGAACGTTCAAGCCGTGGTTGTTGACACCCTTTAGAAGAATACAAATAATTAAATCTATAATTATTCTGAGAAACCAACATTAACAGCCATTCCAGCTCCCCAACCATCAGACAAATCTTCAGCGTATACAGCAGAAACCATATGAGTGAAAGGGTTGAAAGCAGATCTGAAAAAAGAAAATATTGATTCTGATTTTGCTGGAATGTTTCACAGTACCTTCCAGAGAAAACAGCTGGTTGACCGGGAAGATGGACATCTGGAACAGTCTGTGGTTTCTCATTAACTTTGTTTCCTGCAATGTAAAGTCCAGGAAGGATTGGACCGGATCTTTCATCTGACATTCCAGTTGGTAGTTGAAGAAGTCCGAGACCTCTCGGACGATCTCGAAGATATGGAGCTGAAATGCTGAGATTGAAGTTTGGAAGAAGTGTTTTTTTTTCGGTTTTCTTAACATCAGCTTGAATGAAAATGAAACATTTAGGTGATTTCACAGTGGAAAGAATAATACAACACCTTTGAAACGAGATTCATTTGATGAACAAGCTCAAAAATTCAAAGCATTTTTCAAACTAAAGAGTAAAATCCGGATATTCATCTCTACAATCTGACCTACCTTTAGCCCTAACCAACGGGATAATCAGACCAAAAAGTAAAAAAACGAACGGACATAGGAGATAGGTGCGAAGCATTAGTTCTAACTGATCTGATTATCAATTAGCTGCTTTCTTTTGGTGCGAAATAAAAGATTCACTTCTTCGGTCACTTTCCTTATCAACTCACCTATATCACTTTGTCATTCCTCTTCCTCCCTCCTTCGATCCTCTCCTCGAGATTTTCCTGTTTCTCGAAGATCAGTGGGTCCAAGCAAGGTGGAAAAACGTGCTTGAACACCCCATCACTTTGTTTGTTAGTCTTCTCTTTTTTGAAAATTGCTTTTGTGGATATCGGTTACGGTAATCCATTAAGATCAATTTTCGTTTTTCTTTGTGTCCAAATTGAGAAACAAAATGAAAACGAATTAGACCGTTTTTGTTGTGTTCCTTCTTTCTTTTAAACTACACTCTCTTCTATTTCACTTTCTGATTGTGGTGTTCCACTTCTTCTTTTCTTCCTCAATACTGTTATATATTGAGAAAACGCGCACACGCATTAAAGAAAACATACAAAAAAACCTACACAGTGATACTTAATATCCCTATTTTCTCTATAAGTTCAGGTATTTGTCTTTGATTCTTGCCTTTCATTTTATCATGTTTTTTTTAATTCTTAAAATGAAGTATTAATATTTTATTGATGATTAAATAAATTATTTCAATAATAAATACATCTAAAAAGAGAAACTTGATACAGCTTAATCTCAAAATTGGCTTTAATTATCTTCGGATATTAAATCTACATTGGAAAATGTCATTTCATGTAACCTCAGATATCCTGAAGGAATTCGAGACAATACAGGGATCTAGATGTGCCAAGTTTTTCTCATAAAACTACAAAGAAAACCTTCGAGATAAGATTTTCAGACCATAACATCTCCTCTCTTGCTCATTTCTTCGCTTGCAATAGCCAAGAGAGAACGTCTCTTTCTCGAGCATCCTCCACGTGTACATCCACATGAGCATCCTCCTCCCTTCAAATTTTACTTTTGAGCTTTGAACTCAGTATATTCTTTACTTACATTAGTACAAGCGTTGGTACAAACGGGCTGACAACATTTGCAGCAAGTTGTAGTTGTGACTGGAACAAGAACAGTCTGTTGAACACATTGCATACATCCTGGAGTTCCACATGAACATGGTGGTGGGGCAGAGGGACAGCAGGTCTGGAAAGGCTTGAATATTGTTGAAATGAAGTTGACTCTCAATGTATGAAACGGTACTTTAAGATTTCAGATTCTAATATTCTTTTGGAGTAGGTAAGATAAATATGGAATATTAAAAGTTTGAATGAAAGAATCCGAATTTGTATTCAAAAGTAGTGGGATATTGAAGGTATCAATTGATGATTTTCCAATTCAAAAACACAACAAACCTGTCCACACATTCCCATGGATCCACATCCACAACCACTCATTCCTCCACAACATCCACCCATTCCACCGCATTGTCTTTTTGCTCGAATGGCTACTGCAGTTGTAGTTGTACTACTAGTAACTTCCGATGTTACATCATCAGAACTTGTGAAAATAGAAGCTGAGGCAATGTTTAAGAGAGCAAGAAGAAGAAGAGAGAAAGATTGTTTTGGATATTGCATGATGAATTGGTATTATGCTCTAATCATCACTCCACACGACTTTTATAGGTTTACCGCGCCAGGATGTTTGCATTGCGGTACGGCTCGCGGAGCAATCAAGATTTTCGCTCATTGGCAGCGGGAATTAATCGAGACAACACTCGAATGAGGCTCAATTTCCGCCTTGCTCAAAAAATCATATTACTCGACATCATTTTTGAGGGACTCTAAGTGTTTTGGTTGAGAGAAAGATCAATTGGGGACCATGTTTGGAAAGCAGCCGACAGCACATGAAGTTTCGAAGATTAAGCGAAACTGATGTTCAGATTGAACAGATTGAAACTTTCACACAATTATCTTCAACTTCTATTATTCTCGATAAAAAACAAAGTTTTAGTTTTCAGTTAGGTGGGGAACGTTTTACGTATATCAGAGAAGCACAACAATCTATATAATATCTTGTAAAGCTTTTAGAACAAACTTAAATCTTCCTGTTGAAGTAGAAAACATTTAAGTAAAGCCTAAAAAAATGAAGTCGATCGGTTTGAAAAAAACAAAAAAATTTCGACAAAGAGACCTTTCGAATATGTTTCCAGCCACGAAATAGTAGCTCTAAACTTCTCTACACAAATTAAGATCATGGCACAATCTTCGAGTATGTGACAAACTATCCAAGATCAGCGGAAAATTGGAAAACCCTTCTTTTTTTTTAGGTATAATGTTCCCTGCTTTCCTGTTTATCAGAGCTCGAAAAAATCTATAAATTCTGAAAAAATGATCGTGTTTCGTTTTTCTTGCTCTTTGAGCATTATAATTTTTCAAAAAATCTGAAAATAAGATTCGAAACTTGTTATGAAATATGAATTTCAACGAAACCCAATTTCCCCTGTTCTTATCAGAATTCCATTTCTCACTATCTTCACTTGTCACTCACCCCATTTACATTTATTCACCTCTTTTCCCGGTTTTCTTGTTTTACCAATTCCATTTCACTCTTTTTTTACATCATTCTTATTTCTGAACCCCCGCAAAATCCATTTCAAACTGTCCACTTTGTGGAAATCTGATGAAAATTCTAGAGTGACCCTGATCAGTTTTCACTGTGTTGTCAGATACTTCTGCGGGTAGTCAGAGGAAATAAAATAGAAATAAAATCTACGGTCATCGTTTTTTTCTTTCTTTTTTATACAGTTTCTCATTCAGGAAACAGAAAAAGAAGAAGACCCTAAAATAGTTTCTTTTTGAACCAAACTACTGATAAACCATTGATACCTTGAAACTTTTCTCCGTAATCAGCAAAAATATAGGAAAATGATTTCTGACACCATAATAAATAACAATGTTTGAGATGGTAGAGACGGTAAATCAATCCACGTCACAAATATAGATAAGATGAATGGTAAATAATGAGTACAGGGGTACGCATGCAATCATCATCATCAAGATTCTTACTACTAGTGTCTATTTGGAGAGTCAGGTTTCTATATTGACTACTTTTTGCATTTTTACAAACATACTGAATTTTTTATAAACAATTATACTTTTTACTCTTTTCAGAAAAAAATGAGAATTCAAAATACAAGCGCTTTTCTAATTTTTGTGAAAATTCCAATTGATAAAAGTATCAAGTTCATAGCTTCAGCTCAATACTATTATCTAGAATCAGAATTTGTCAGACCACTAAAATTACGAAGTCAATTCCCTCAATAAACTTGAATCACTCCATTAGATTCTATCAGCAAAGTGAATATTGACAATAGTATTCACGCCATAATGTCTAGTTTGTAATGTGCCACGCCACTTTTTTTTAATTTTCTCAAGTGCATGAATCCTCGTGGTGACAACCAGCTGATAACTATAACATTCCCCATAGACCACCCTCTCCATGACCTTTAATTACTGCGTCTCTTCACACTATTCAGTCACGTGGTGATTTCGAAGACGTGGAAACAGTAACCGATACACTTAACATTCAGAAGACAAGCAATACAAATTGTGTCTCTCTCTTTCCTTAAATTGGTTGTCATCCCTATCATTATATCATTTTTCACTCTGTCTTCTCTCTCTTTTCTACAGTATATTTAGGGTACTCTTTTATCATTGTTATCATCTCTCAACTCTCTCATTTCTTAATTCTATCTATTTTGTCTCTCTTCAATGCATGAATTCCAGTTGGGCGTCTAACCAAAAGGAGCGAAGATAGAGTGAAAATGGATCATTTTCTTTGATTTCTCTCACTGTCTATGCCCATATTTGTTATGTTTTCATTAGCTTTACTGCATATTTTTCTGGATAAAACATATGTAAACATCTCCTTTATATCTACAGTAACCCGTTCTCTTCCCCTGTTTTCTTATTTGTTTTTTGAAGAATCTTCAGCTCTGTTCTAGAATCGGGGGCCGGAAAAATTTAACTAAGTTTTTACACTGTATCAACTAGTTTTGAATTGTTTAAAGACGCAATCACCGATAGAGTAGCAACTTAGGAACAAAAAATGCAATTCGATGTAATTTTTGGGCACCCGATTTTTCAAGTACTCGATTTTCATGCATGGCACCCGATTCTATAACAGCATCGAATCTTTCTATTTCATCCGAACTTTTCAATACCTGAACTTCTTATTCAAGTTACCTAATTTTTCTTTTCGTATCAAATTATAGTTCCTAAATTGTTTTTGAGTAAAAACTTCATTTAGACGGTATTAAAACCTGGAAATAGTTTGACAGTTGATAAAATTTCTGATTACCAATTGACCAATATAGTGATAAATGTCAATTTAATCATTTCCGACAGTCTTTGATCAGAATATTTTTCTCCAGATTCTCATGTAACTTCAAATATTTCTCTCATTCATGCTCAATTCATTTTTCAAAAATTCATCTCTTTGTTTCTTTTCTTTAATGAGAAATACTCTCCTGTAATGAAGCTATTGATTCTCAAAAGTTAGTTTCAACTGTTTCTGTGTCAATTTCTAACTCACTTTCTCTTTTTATTGTTCAAATTTTAACTCTTGTTCGTTTATCAAAACTGAAGACTATTGGCTGTTGGTAATGTTGTTTTGTATTATTTTTCAATTCATTACATCATCAAACGAAAGATTATTTATATCGTCGAACCGATGTACACTAATTTCTGTTCACATTGAACTGTTTCCCATCTCAAAAAATCCATAATCGTCTTGCAGGCTATGATAGAATGACATCACCAATCAAAACGATTTCTCCATTCTCCACAGTGGAACATTATCAGAAGATTATTTATGAGTTGGTATGAGTTTCTCTTCTTCTTATCCTTACTAATCTTTCAAACTTTCAGCTGTTACAACTCTCAAAAGACCCACAAAATGCTGTTGAAGTGGCAAATGTTGAGAATAACATTGCGATCCTGAGGAACCACGTGGAACAGATTATGGAGAAACGACTAGAAGGTTAGAGAAAATGTTGAGTTTTGATCTAGTGGACGCATTCACCCACGTGGGTTTTGCATCCCTTCAGAAGACAAATTCCGAATAGAAGATACGAAAATGTAGGGGGAGATACGAAAATGTAGGGGGAGATAATGAAGAAAATAAAAGACAACACTGACAACGATGCGCTTTTGATTTACGATCACATCCTTCTAACACGCCAATTTGATAAAAATAAAGATTATAATTTCCCAAACTATGTATACAGATGGTCAATGAGAAAAAGGGGAAATTGAAGGATATGCAAAAAGGAAATTTAATATTTCAATTGTATTTCAGCTCTTCCAACAGCTGACATCACAGATGATGAATTCGAAGACGAATGGGTGATACTCGCATGGGGTCTATTGACTTCTCTCACTCGTCTTCCAGCTGAAATTGTGGAACAAGGCATCACTCAAAGTTTCAACCATCTTCTTGTTCGTCTTGTCAATATTGCTCGTCCAATGAGAATTCCAAAAGTTTGTGCAGAAGCAAAGCAGTGGTGGAATCAATTTCATGAGTTATACAACAGTTCTCTTCATTATTTACACGGATTATATTCTCAATTGGATAATCCAAATTGTAATATTGAAATCAAGATGAGAGCTTATTTCACTAGACAGGTATTGTGATTTCATCTATCTAGATCTTATAAACAAAATTTATGTTTCAGCTTCAACCATGTCTAGCAGCATTTCGCAGAAGTTGTGCTGAAAATACACCAGGATATCAGTCGAATCTTCGAAGAGTTCAAGTGGAAAAACTGTCAAATCAAGAGAAATTCTCAGAGAAAGAATGCTATGATATCAGAAGATATTATTCTGGATTAGCATACACTTTGGGTCTTCTAGCTGTAAGAATTCAAGGATTTCGATATGAATGTCAGACATGCTCACAAAATACATATGCAACACCAGATACGTTATGGCAGTTATTGAACGAAGTATTCCTCACTTATGAATATGTTTTGAATGATGCGTTGATGTGTAATGAGCCAAATAACTCACCAATTATGGTGACTAATAATCTGTTCACGTTCACGTGTCATACGTTGTGTAGGGTAAGATTTTGATCTACTAGGTTTTATTCATAGATATATGTATTAACTGTTTCAGACACTTGTATATCGAGCATTTGATATTCAAATAGTGAGTGAAGAGACAGCGTATTCAATTCAAGATGAAATAATTCAATGTCGAAAAGGAACAAGTACTCCAAAAGAGCCAAGAGTGTTCCCATCAGCTGCTTTAATTGCAATGAAACCAACGACTGGAGTGAAGAGGAATAATGCAACTGCGAATCAAAAAGGGACTGGTGGAAACACTGCACATAAGAAATCAGATGTGAATAGTCAAGAATACGTTACGATTCCTCCAACATTCAGTGAAAATTCCAATGCTTGGCAGACAACTTATCCACATTTATTATGTACAACAAGACAGAAAGTTCGTTTTCTTTTACTCTCTTTTCCAATTAAAATCTGAATTCAGGATGCAGTACTTCTCGATAGTAAAGCTGGAGCAACTGGAAAACGACCACTATTTTATTTCTATATTCGTGCAAAAACATGGTCTCCAACTGGTGATTACATTTATGTTCGAACACTATCACTTCCATTTACAATCAGTACGAGAAGAAATCAAGATTGTCAAGTTCAAAGAATGAATTCTTCATATACGGCAACTTGTTTCTGGATGTATGGAACATGTTCAATCAATGGATTATTGCTGAATTGGAGTGAGAAACGTAAGAATTATTTGAATAGATAAAGATGTTATAAGAAGTTTCCCGTTCCCTCCCAGCACCATTCATACCACTTCATTATCAAATTTCAGCACTAACATGGACTCAATTTAAAAATTTGACTCGACGCTATTTCATGGTAAACGGAGAAGTGAATAGAACGATGGAGGAATCAGATTATGCGCTTCTTGAAGATAAAATGCATTGTGAACAATGCGGAGATGATTCGAATGATTTCGATGGTCAACCAGGAGAAGATTGCATCAGTTTCAAGAATATTCTATGCTCTCATTTGAGATTTGATACTGATACAGTCCAGATGAGATTTAGTGTTTGGAGAGGAATTCTCGAAGTTCTCCAGATATTTCAAGATCCGAAAGCAGCTGTTAAGACTCTATGGGAGCATTATTTGATGCATGGTTTCTTGGATACACAGTCAGTTGTTAATCTTCTGATGCCACGTCATAATTGTATGGTCATTCGATTAACATATATTCTGGGTGGAAGTGTTTGTGTCAGTTATCGTAATCTTTGCGGAGAGATAATTCATTTGGAACCATTGGAGTTGAAAAAGCTACAAGCAAAAAGCATTCTGGAATATATTTCAGATATTGCAGAAACAGCAAAAGTGAGTTTCAATGAGAAGTTTCTTCAATAAAAAAGTTATTCATTTTCAGATTGACTACCTTCTCACCTATAATCTGGAATATATGCCAGTCTCAAGTGTAATTGAAAAATTTTTCCCAGTGGATGAAGTGAAAAGAGTCAGAGGAGTCGCATCGAATATAACTGATAAAGGACCATTGAATCATGTGACACATGTGAAGTTAGTTTTGAGATTTAAGAAGACTATTCGAACAAACATTACTTCTAGATTCACTCCGCTTCGAGTTGCAGTCGTCGCCTGTCGTGAACAGACACCTCGACCATCTCCACGTCCATCTGAATCTCATGACATTCCATGTTCATCTGCATCGACTTCTACCCCATCCGATTGTCTTTTCGCTGCTCCAAATTTAATAAGAAGATACGATAATCATCAGAATCAGAATCATGATCCTATTCTGTCAATGATGATGACGTCAACATCTTCATCCACGTCATCTTCAACAGAAACTACACCGACAATGATGACTCCAGGTCCGACGGATCAATCATTTGAAAATCAACTGGAAGCACTCATGAAACATTACGGGAAAACACCGCAAGAGGTATGTCTTCGTTTGTCTTTTCTATCAAAACTACTGATTTTTTCAGGTTTGTGAGATTGTTTCTTTCGCTGCGAGACCCAATCACACCCATCATCACAATCATCCCTTACTGCTACCGCCTAACACAAGTCTCCGTTCTCCATCTCTTGGTCAACATCATAATTCAAATTTTGAAGATTTGATGGACGATCTGAACAACCCGAATGGTGATTACATGTCATCTTTGGATTTCTCACATACTAATCATTTTCTACGCGTTTAGTTATTCACATAAGACGTTCACAAGTATTCACATGTAGTCTAACTGCATCTTATTCTCATTTTGCTGGCCAAAAATTGTTTTTTTCTCATACCAAATATCATCAATCATTTTTAGCGAATTATGATCTCTTATTGTTGTAAGATGTGATTGTTCTCACTTTATTGAAAAATGCTCGAAAATTTTATAAAAAGCGTGCAAAATAATTATTTCTCCATCCACAATTCAATTCGCCGGTGTATGGTTTCGTAGATTCTGGTGCGTTCCTGGAATTAGAAATGTTTAGAACTAGTTATCCAAATTTAGACGGGATACCTTTTCAGGAACTCGAGAAACCAAATCCACCGTTTCTGAATCTTCGTAATAAGCACCCGGCTGAACATCTTCCCGGAAAATAGTGTGCAGCACGAGAACAGCTGCCATTTCTGGAGTACGCATTATTTTCGGAAGTAATGTGACATTCAGATATCTGACTAAAGCATTTGCATTGTGATAGAGGTGTCCTGGAACAGTACCCGGATGTAAACTAATAGCTGTCACATGTCTGGAAAATTGAAAAACGCCGATGAGAAAATATTAATACAAATTACTTTTCTCGTGCCACCTCATTCGCATAAACTGCCAAACTTAATTTTGAAGACGCATACGCTTGATACGGTCCTGCATAAACACTCAAGAAGAGTGGATTTTCAGAGTAACATGCCATTCTAGCAGTCGCTGATGAAAGGAATACAGCTCGTTTTATTTCATTTTGCAGTAACTCGTAAAGCATTACTTGTCCGACAACATTGACAGCATTGTGAAACTCAACGCCATCTGAAGTACGGATTTCTGGAGATAACATCACTCCAGCTGCGAATATTGCAACATCGAAGTAATGCGATTTGAGTTGGTTGGCAAGAAGAAGAATCTGAAAATTTGAGAGATGTACATGGTTGGGAAAGTAGTTTTCGATACCTGTTCATGATCAGTCAAATCTAATTCATAAATCGATGTATTTTCATCATTTTTCAAAAACTGCTTCGTTGAGAATTTATGATGAACAGTCACGTGGCAATCAAAATCCGAATTCTGACGAATAATTTTGATAATCTAGAACAAAATAAACTCTAAAATGAGAAAAGAAATAAGATTAACTGAACCTGGCTTCCAATAGTCCCATCTGCTCCAATCAGAAGAATCTTTCGACGGTTTTTGCGTTTGGACGACCACATTCGAGAACTGAATAATTCAGTTTTCAAATGCTGAAAAAATTTAAAACACAACTTGAAAATCAGCAAATTACTAGAAAATTTCTTACATTTATTTTATTTCCACGATCAAACCAAGCTTCTCGTAATGCAAGCCAAGCCGCAAGAATGTAAATATGCCCAAAGACAAAAAGTTCAAGAAGAAAATCAGATGATGGAAGTAGATTGAGAAGCTGTAACTTTGTTTTTTTTTGTTTTCTGATTGGAGAGTAATTCACCTTGCACAGATTCCATGAGTTTTCTAGGACTCCCCACCGATATCTTTCAGGTTTTTCATCCATTTTTCTAATTCCTGAAACTGTACCACTTTTCCTTTTTTCTTCATTCTTTCAAATAGTTCTTTCAGTTGCTGTGACATACGTCTTAAACATGGGTTAAATGGTAACCTTGGAATGCTTTATTCACAATATTTGATGGGGTATCTTTGACATGGAGATTGGGGTGAAAAGTTTGGGAACTAATAATCAATTTCTCACTTTCCAGTAGGGAATCCGTAATTTTTAAAAGAAACGGTATACACAGTCCTTCAAAGTGATAATCCGCGGCGGAGCGCGATTGCGCCGATCGTTGGCGCGATTCTCGTTTTTAAGCTTAAAACCCAATTATTCACCGATTTCTCGAAATTTCAGCGTTTTCGCTGGTTCAAAAGTAGTAACAAATGTTCAGCGGGCAAAAATACATCGTTTGAGTGTAATCTTCTCTCATATTGTCAAAAAATAAAAAAGTTGAAAGACTTTAAAGAAAATCAACTGAAAAAACCATGTTTTGCCACTTTCAGAAGAAATACGAAAAATTGGAGCGATTTCATTTCTTCTCGTCTAGTAACATTTATGAAGATGACTGTTGCGAACATTTTAAGCGTAAATACGTGTTATAATATCCAGAACTGGAATTATTGAATCAATTTTTAAATTCAACTTTTTTCCAAAAATTTTGTTTTTTGTTAATTTTTTGGTCTAGAAGTACTTGAAAGGCTTCAAAATAGCATAACAGCAACTGGAAAGACTTAATTAGCAGGAGAAATGCACTTTTTATTGAAAATTTGAAAGTTTTTTGTTTCTTCAAAAAAAAATTAAACAGACTTTTTGGCGTTGAAAAGCTGCATATCGAGGTTTGATGGGCACATATTCACTTCTAGACCTTTCTTTTCGACGAATTCACTCGTTTTATCATAGAACTCGGTAATTTTGCTCGCAAGCTCAATTAATTGAATTTCGGGTTACGGTAGAATTTAAAGGGAGGCGACGCAAAACTTTAAAAAACGGGAAGCGCGCCAGCTATGTCTGTTGTGCGCATTATCACTTTGAAGGACTGTGGTATACAAAACAGGTCACATCTATTTAATAGAAGACAGTATGAAGGGAAAGTGAAATTACCACCTAAAGAGAAAAATTAAAATTAAAATGGAAAAAATAGTAAAGCATGACAATTGGTTGATGAAGGAATGGCTCAGGTAAATGATAGAGAAAGGCACAGTTTGATAGAATATTCATAGAGCGAGGTGATAATCAAGCCTACATAACAGGTCGTGGAGAAATGGGCGGAGTTTGTGCAGGCGTTGTGATGCGGGAAGATGATAGGCCGCTACGTGGTGGTGTGTAGTTTTTTCCTGCATGCAATGATTCACGAAGACGCCCAAGACGTTCAAGAACGGCTGCTTGACGATCTGTTGTTTTCTTCATCGACGACAACGACTGACGAGCAGGAGAATTCTGAACGAGAAAACTGAGGCTTAGTATCTCTTGAGCATTATCTTACCACACTTGCAAACTTTGTCAAATTGGCAGGCAACTCTCCAGACGGTCCGGCTAAATTCAGATGGCTTCCGCGAAGTGAAAGGTTTTGAATGGATCCACGGAGAGAAGCCAAGGACGGACTACGCGAGAGATTAGTTTCGGCAACACGTCTGATCTCCTGTGATATAAATTCATCGTCTCGGCGGATAGTTCCTTTCTGCTCGAGACGTTGCATTAAGCGAGATGCCGGACGGCATGTCGGAGAATCGTTGTCACCACCATTCAGGAAATTGCTCATTGGTGAACTCAGAGCACTGCGGGCACGGGTGGGCGTCTGGAAAGAAGGAAAAATAATTTAATAATTAATAACATGCAAAAAGTGGTTTACCTTAAATTCAAAACCTTCATGAGCTTTAACTGGAGGCGAACAAGGAGCGGGGTGAACATTTTCTGTCGAAGATGGGAGTGGAGATTCAAAATGTCTGAAAACAATAATAAAGGAATATTTTAATACTAATCTTGCTAAAACTCACTTGTGGTTCAAATCGGGAGAAATGCTACCTCCGTCTTCTCCGCTGCTGCTACTTTCTTCGAAGCTTGAAGTTCTCTCATTTTGGTGGACTTGCGTCATTCGTACGGAAGTTGGTGATGGAAGTCCAGTTTTCATTGTTCCTCGTCGGATACTACTGCGAGTTGCGATTGGACCGAAGAGTGCGGATTGCTGAAATAATGGCATCATAAAAAAGGTTTTATAAAGGTTTGAAGCTACTGAAATGAGCAAAAGTTTGAAAACACAACTGCAAAAAATGTCGTAATATAATGTGCATTTTACGTAAAGTACACTGCGTACTGTACATTGTACCGTACGACAAATTGTAAATTAGACTTCACTGATTCATCTTTGATATTTAGGTAATTGTAAATGTAAATAAGAAAAGAGAGAGAGAGAGAAGTTCTGAAGTTACGTACATCTGCCGCGCAGATGTTCGCCAATTCATGATTTTGGAGAAAATACTCGAAGAAAAGCGCGGAGGTGGCAGCTGTGGACAGCAGAGAAAGCAAAGAATCGAAAATAAAACCCACATAATATTGCTCGTAGGACTATAAAACGAAGAGTGCGGTTTCGTAAAGACGATATTCTTTATATAAATCACAAAGAAAAAGCAAGAACTGGGTCCGCGTTAAAATGGAATGAAAATATACTTGATCGAGATGTAGATTAAGTAGCAATAAGGATCTAGGACTGGTATTCATCGAAAATTATAGGCAAACATACTTTCTTTAAGCGATAGAAAAATTACTATAATGCAGAAATCATTATGTAGGTAATATATATAATGATGTAAACTACTGGTCACTCAAGTGTTTAGAGCACAACATCGTGGCCCCCCCTATCAATGTAGTATTACACATAAACAGATTGGTGTGAAGCAGAAAGAAAAAGCTGGGAGAAGGGAGGAAACATCAGCTATCTTTCTTTTTTCTGTTCTTCTCTTATTCCTCACAACACCGATGTGGCTGTTGTGTCCATCCGGATGATGGTGGACACAACACAAGAAGACACCGACACCGTTTAGCGTGCTGTCCCCTTATAATTTACGACCTAATCTCAAATCATCTTTCAGTATGCATTTTGATTATTCTGATTCCGATATTCTTATTCTTTTGATGCAAATGACGTTTGAAAGGTACTCATTAGAAAATGAAAACGGAAGAATGAAGGTGTCCTATGTATTTAGTTTTATGAAAGAAGATCAAGCATTACGTCTAAACAATAGATCTCCGACACTCTCCTAAACTAAAGTTTGATCGGGTCCAAAACACATTACATAATTAATTGAACAGAAAAAAACGGAAAGAGAATGAAAACGCGAGAAATTCGGCGCTGTCATCAATGTTGTGATAACCTCTGCAAGAGGTGTCTTGGATGGCGGTGATGATTGTAATGATAAGGTGAGAATTCCGTTTTGTTGCCGAATCATAGCTTTTTTGATTCTATTTTCGAACTGAAGGTCTTTGATATAAGAGAAGTGAAGAGCTTACAAAAGAAGGTGTGTCATCTGGTTCTTTTTTTAGTTTTTTTTCTGTCGAAACAATAGAAATGCGGAATGAAAAGTACCTAGCACCGCTCACAATCTTTCTTACAAAACATCTTTTTTTTTGAAAAGAGGAGTAGCTTCAGAATAAAATTTGAAACAAAAACGACTAAATTTTCCCAAATTCCACAATGAACAAGAAAACAATCGCATATGAAAGGTAAACATGAATCAAATGAATGAAATTTGATATGCACTAGCTTATTGGCTCCAAGCCACCGCTGCTTTCACGTGCGTTTTTTTAATGATAACATCGGAAAACTAGCTCTCCGTAGAGCCAAGAGTATAGCATGCAGATATTGTAAAAAGTGCGCTCGGGACATGTATACGACGGGGAGTTTATGGTTGATGAAAATAATATAATGAAATTGAGCAAGGCGCAGAGAGTTAAAGGACGCGTGAACGAATGTGCTGTGCACAGTAAGAAGAATTGAACCAACACCTGCCGATTCGACCTTGATTCAGTGAGTGGGGTTCATAAGACAGTTTTTGCTAGTGAAATATCAGAAGATGACAATCATAAGATGACCTAATTAGGTTCTCTGACAATAAGAGTATTAGTGAAACTTGCTCTAGGTGAATTGAAAAGACGTCAAAAATGGAAATGACGTGAAACACCTGGTGAGACCTAGTAGATCACAACAGTATTCTTTGTAGACAAACAGGGTGTGGAGATGGTGACGTCAAACAAGGTTAAGTAGAAAAATGTCAAAAATGGAAGAAGGGGGAGGAAGCTCTTATCACTAGAAAATGATTGAAACAGCGGGGTCGGTGACCATGGAATTCAGTAAAATGCTGCACAAGGCAACAATCTATGAGTTCACTGTGGGGAATGAAAACATTTGAAACTGAATCCCATATGTTGTTGAGTGAACATGAAGAGTGGCAGAAACTAACGAAATAGAGAATGAATATGATGACTCATTCTCCGTAGTTAAAGTACAAGGCAGAGGTGTCTGAAGACAAAAAACCTTTTCATCAATGACCAAGTGTTCTTTTTTCTTTTTTTCTCCACTGTCGGCTTTTCCTTCAAGCTTACGCAAACAGTCTGCAGAGAGTTGATGGACAAGTGGAGAAGGCGGAAGATTGGAAAGTTGGGAAGAAAAAACAGAGAAAATGATAGAGAAAGAGGGAGAAGTGAAGATAGGAAGGAAGGAACATCGCGTTTGATAGCGTGTTGTTCACCAGATTATTGTCTTTTTTGCTGGTTTGCACAAATATAGGTGCGACAAAAACTGTGTTTGAAACCCCCCGTTTCATATTGTTGTTTGTTTCGACATACCGTAGTCTCATTGTGTCGTCGAATACTTCCATCGAACTTGATATGGTTGTTGTGTTGGAAACCCGTAGAATGTGTTGGCTGAATATAGAAAATTGATAGTCATTAACGAGAAAAGTGGAAGATAATCTCAACACTTATTGATAACACTTCTTTATAGAATTCAAATCAAGAATCGTAATGCCTAAATTCATACCGGCGACGCATGTAGTAGTCTAAAGGTTAAATTGTCAGAACACTAATATTTTGTAACACGAAATGTCTACACTTTCAGAAAAAAAGTGACCACCCATTTGAATGAGTATTATTTTAATCTACAGTATTCCAAGAATGAAAAGATTCTCTTACTTTTTGTATCGCCCGTGATTCTTCTCTTTGAGACAATGGATCACGATTCATTGGACAATAATAACCACCCGATTTGAGCATCATCTCTGATTTTGTTGGAGTTGTAGTTGTTTTATTTCCGAGATGAACTTCTCGAGCCTGAGATGGGGCCGCGTGGCGATCGTTTTGAAGATGTTGAGCTGGTGGTTGAGTGGGCTGAGAAACCGGAGCTGCTGATGGTTGTTGAAGAGGAAGATGAGGATCGGATCTGAAATTTTGGTTTCTAGAAAAAAAACAGTTGCAACGGGAATCATAAATCAAGGAACACTAAAAAAATCTGAATGGAATTTTACAGAGCACATAAACACCGTATAGAGAGAAAGAGGTGGGTACTTGGATTATGTAAAATGAACATGTATACATGAGACTACCACTGAACACTCACAAATATGTAGATATTCATGCAAAATGAGAGCTCTCTTCTCATTAGTATTGTTATGATCTACAACAAAGAGGAAATAGAAAGGATATAGAATAGAAGACGGAGAGACGCAGACTCATTAGATTCATGTGTTCGAAAAAGGAATAGGAGAACACTGTTTTACTGAATTCATGCATTTTTGTATCAAAAGGAATTCGAAAATCAGCAATTAAATGTTCAAAGTCCGGAATCTTAAGTCCTGAACAGAAATGCAAACGAATTTCTCACACTTAGATTTAGTAGTCATAGAATAAAACCACTAAACTCCCGCCTAGTTGAGAATAAAATCATGAAGGGAAAAGAGGGAAAATGGATTAACCCAAGAATCTCGTTGAAGACTTTAATGTGATTGTGGACATCGTTCCCATCATTTTAGGAGTGGGATTAGACAAAAAGGAATAAGAGAAGAAACCGAAATTGACTAAATAGCGAGTCTTGTTGTGTTTTATGAATTTTATGGAGAAGGAACATGAAAGTGAAAACTAGAGCTTTTAGTCTGAAGTGGAAGAAAAAGAAATATAGAAGACTAGCTCAAAAAACTATAGACTTCAAATTATTGCAAAAGAAAGCACTCAACCGAGCCAAACGTTTCTATTTTTGGATCGCTGGGAATACATTTGCTATGAAGAACAACCGCAGTTCACGAATGATACTTTCTTCTTAGTGAGATGTTCTTGGCTATATGAGGTCGTGTGAAAAAGATCTCAATCCTCAAGAAAACCTCTCCTCAATTCTCCATCTACTCGTCTGCATGGGGTGCAATTTGTCACTTTAAATCTACATAAAATGCGCCATTTTTGGCATGGCGGCACGTCGGTCAGGCACTAAAATAGAGTGGGGGAGTCACCCAAAAAGGGTGGTGTGGAATACGTCTGCGTTGGCACATTTGCATACCAAATTCACTTTTTTCTGGTTCCCACGGCACATGAAAATACGTTTTCTGTAGTGGTAAATAGAGAAAAAAGGAGAAGATGAGGACGTGGTGTTTATGTATGCAAAGCAAAAGTTAATACATGTGTGTTTTCAGTCAATAGAATAACTGGAAAACGAATGGGAATGTACAGTCTATTTCTTCCGCGAGCTCTTGGGAAAGGGAAACTTTTTGAATAGATTGAGAATGTTCGAGAAAGTTTTCAGAGAATAAACTGATTTTCATGTGTGGGTGGGTGGGCAGTGTTTGCATAGAAAAAACCATAAAACGGACGTTCTACAATATTTTAGTGTCAACATTCAGTTTAAAACATTAAGGAAATATGAGAAACACGATGGCTCCAAGTTGTTTAGACTTAATAAGCAAACAAGAATACAGATCCAAAAGCTTCCTACCTGTGTGAGTTATTTGTTTCCAATTTGTTCTCAACTACAGTCCCTTGTTTTTCTCGACTTGTAGTTCGCACCGAACGACGTCCAACTGAGTTCCGAGTGAATGAATTCTCCATTTTGTTCGGTGAACTCTGAAAGGGCACACATAGAAGCTTTTACAACATCGAAAGCTATGAAAAAAAGAACTCAAAAGGACAAAAGTAAGCTTACAATCGAAGAAGATCGTCCTCGATTCGATTGGTTTCCAACGCTCATAGTTGAACTGTTGTGACTAGTTTTATCTGGTTGTGGTGCATTCTTTTTCATTTCCACTTCATCTTGTTTCTTATGCCTTTCAACTTCCGAAACTTCTTTAAGAAGACGTCTTCCTGTTTCGATATCCACACCTAGCAACTTCTGCTCGAGCTCCGAAAGTTGTTCAGTACCACCTTCTTCTTCAGCTCCAAGTAGAACATGCTTGTAAAGTTTAGCTCTTTTCAGTAGCTCTGCTTCCTTCTTCGCCTTCTCCATGGCAGCAGCGAACTGATCTGCACGGCGCTGTTCTTCCTGCATGAAGATTGAAATTTTCAAAAACAACAACATCTCAGAATACTAACCTCTATTCTCTCCTTTTCAGCTTTTCTTCTTGTTTCCTCTTCTGAGTTTCGTCGATCTTCGAGGATTCTTCGTTGTCGTTCTACTTCGAGTAGTTCCTGACGTTCACGATCCTCTTGTTCCTGTTCGAATCGGCGACGCTCAGCAATCTGATCAGCATAGTTATAGGTGATGGAACCAGTAGTACTACGACGAGTTAATGGAATCGGATCATCATCTAAAATTCAGAGATCATAATGAGTTTGAAGACGATGCACTGGTTACCAGTATAATCAGATGTCGATTGTCTTTCTTCACGACGAATCTTATCCTCTGCTTCTTCCTGATTTCTCTTCTGCTTCTTGTTTTCTTTAGCTTCTTTAACTCCACTAACTCCAGACTCGGAAGAGGAATCATTAGACGACGTGGATGTTGACATTGCATTCAGAATAGTATTATTCATAGATGACGTCATTTTTGAAGAGTCAATCATCGCACAGGTTATTTGTGGCACAAGTGGAGCAGGAATAGGTATTCCATATCGCACTGAAATTTACCATAGGGCTTTTATTCACCCGAAAATCACTTACTTCCATTTGGACCAATTGGAGGCGGCAATGTCCACATTCCCATCTGATCAACCGGGCAGATTTGAGATGGATCAATATTCTGAATTAGGTAATAATAATAAAAGAAACACTTTGATTTTACTTACAATTGTGCTAACTGGTATAGCTCCTGCTGGAATAACCTGATATTGCGGAGCAAAGTACTGTTGATGATGCTGTTCACTACTTCCATTGGCACCAGATGATGTAGATGAAGTCATTTGTTGATGGTGATAAGCAGGAGCAATAGGATATGGAAATGTATACAAAGGGTACGAATAGGGATGACTATGTGCATGGTGAGAATGATGTGAGTTAGGATGATGGGAAGGCATCGGAGGTACATGATACTGTTGGTGGTGTGGATTGGAAGGAGACGACGTAGTGTTTAACTGAAAAAAAAATTAAACTACCGTTGTTCAAAACGTTTTCGAGCTTACATCCGATTGTTTTCCATCCGGAAACGTCGTCGAGTTGACGTGATGCATGCTCGTTGAGGCGTCTTCACAGGTCTCCCTAGTTGATGATTCCTTCAAAAACTAAATTACATTTTTGTTGTTTTATAGGAAGTTTTGTTCTACGTGAAAATATAAATTTTTGTAGAGATTGCGATTGAGAATAGACACACGGGAATCCAAAAAGTAAATATTATCGTAAGTTGGCAGTTTAAAAGTGAAGAATAAAAAATTGTAGACAATGGTTGAAACACCTTTTGATACTTTTGAAAAACTTATAATTCACTAGTGATCATGCTTCTGGTGCTCATGAGAATAAATGAGAAGAATTGTGTGGTTTGCGGGAAGAAAAAACCGAGAAAAAGAGGAGAATTTCGACGAAGCGTGAAAAGAAAGGAAAGTGAGAACGAGAAGGAACTTAATCGGATTACGGTGTGACTGTCCGCCAATAGATTTTCAATGAAAAGATGCAATCGCTTACATTTTAATACTGCGGAAAAGAGGAAAAACAACATCATGTCAATGCAAAAAATCATGAAGCTGACAGTTTTTTTTTCTTATAATAGCATTTAAAGTTGTTGAATGAAAGGGACTATTCAAACTTTGAATAATTCTCTCCTCCAACCACTGAAGTTTTTCTCAATTTTTCATCTGAAAATATTTTGGTAGAAGCGATGATTCAGCCGTCTAGTCATCACCATTCCTGATGTATCAGAACAAGACAGTAGCATGTGCCAATAAATGTCGGAAGAATTTTTCGATGAGGAGGAATGCTTAGCACAATTGGTTAAATTAGCGAAGATATGAATTCTCGAATATATAAATCTGAACATCTGGTGACTGGTTCTCGCTGAGAACAGAGCTAACTAACTCGTGAGTTTCAAGAGAGGATGTAAAAAAGAGAAGAGAATCCATCTGGTTCAGCGAACCAAAAAAAGTGGCCAATAGATGGGAAGAAGAAATAAAAAGAAAGAGTATTACGAAATGTTCCGGGAGTCACACTGAGACCAGTTGATGAGCTTCAGAAATGGGAGACGTGCTCTTTTTGAAAAAGGAATAAAATTCATTGCGAAACGAAAGATTTCTAGGTTCTTGATGACAATATTTGCTAAAATTTATTGAAAAAAAACTACTTTCTAAACTCCGCTTAAATTATGATAGTGAAAAAGGAAGAACAATCAATGAGACTCGCCCAATGGGCTTTTCCTTTTTCTAATTGACATGCTCTGATCGTAAAGAAAATTGCGATAAGAATTAATTTACTTTTAATTCGAATTCCGGTTGACACCTGAGGGAGGTCATAAAATGAAATAGGAGGTAATAAACCCGAAATGGTTGTTTGCGACTTGAAAAAGAAGAAAAACGCAACATTTCGGGGCACATTTAATGTTAAATGATAAGAGTTCATATCACATGCTCTTTCACCTTTTTCTGAGATAAAAAATGATAAGCGGGGAGACGCTATGGAGAAAACATTTAGGTCAGAAGCAGCCATTTAGTGAGGTAAATTGGACGGAAACATTCTGAGAGTTTTTTTTTCATATGAAAGATGTTTCCGAATGAATCATATCGAATGGTATATTACAATAGCTGATTAATGGGATGGAAATTTGAACAGCTATAGATTTTCGAGAGAAGAATTGAGAAGAATAGAAACAACCGGACAGAAACTTACAATCGGCTCCTTTGGTACAAATTTCCGAAGTGGAGAACCTCCTCCTGGTGTCAAATTTTCCCCAAACGGAAACCATTCGGGTCGACTTTCGGATTCGGCTGTAAATAATTAATGTGTCTATAAATTAAAGAAATTGCACTGTACCTTTTTCTTTTTCCCATTGAGCTTGTTTCTGACGGAGAAAATCCGAATTGTCTCTTCGGATCATTTTTGTGTTGAACTGAAAGTGAAATTTTGGAATGAAGTGATGTGAAGTACAATATTGTTTTTGGACGAGAGCAATGCAAAACGATAAGAATAGGCGGTAGTAGAAAACATGTGACATTAAAAAATATTTTAAAGAAATGTAGATTTGCAGAAATTTAATAAAGTAATTCGAGTTTCAATTGAAACATCTCACACATGATTCTAACCTTCAAAGAAAACCATTCGATTCGAAAAGCAATAAAGATTCAGTTGAAATGTGACATGTAGGATTGGAATACATTGAAAGATGACTAAATTGGTTATGCAGAAAGTGAATTCCTAATTAGGACAGGACCAAATAAGAGTGACCCAGTTTGAAGAGTTGAAAAGAACAAGTAATATGAAATCAAAAGTTAGAAATAGGGATGTTTTGTTAAAACCATAATTTGTCGTGTCATGTTTCAGAATGAATTATTTCAGACTTGGGACAGTTTTCCAGGAAACTATAAAAGATAAAAAATCGTACAACGACCACCACGACTAATAGTAACATTTGAGGAGAAAAATAGGAAAAACGGATGAAAAAGAGATAGGTAAAAGAGGAAAAGAGAGATAGACAGTAATAAAATTATGCGCATTGTCACTGTTCTTCTTTTCCTCCTTTTCCCACCTCTCGTCGTCTTTTGGCATTGTCACTGGTAGTTTGCATAATTTGATGACCCTAGAGGCCCGAAACACTTTACACAGCTTTCGATCAAATTCTTTCTGAAATTGAGCTTCAGCGATGGCACGTAATACAAACTGTTGAAGAGATGATATATCTTGTTAGATAGAGAATGTCAACTTATGTTCGACATTGTGCAAACAAAACTTCTCAAGATGCTTCGAGATCCAAAAGAGATACAACTCTAGTGAAAGGGTCAGATAGTGTTGATTTTCGGTCGAGGATAAAAACTCACAGTAGAAAAAAGAAGAACAAGGAAAAATACAAATCTCTCAACAAAACTCAACTTATTCTTCTTTTCGAATAAGAAAATAGTGCGATCGTAAAAAAACTAAAACAAACAATACGTTGTTTCATGCGCAAGTGTCAATTTTTAATATTTTTCCGTACGGAAATGCCCGATGTATGGAAACTAGGGGGAATGTGAACAAAAAAATATCATTTGTGTGCATGCATATATTTGAAAATAAGAAGGAAGACGGTCCTAGAGGTTGCATGAAGTTGAAGATACGCAGACAGATGAAGGAAATCATAGGAATACATGCCACTGACAGGTGGTTTCTGAAAGGGAAAGGAGGGTACACACGCATGAGGATACGGGTATTGAGCACCAGATGTTGTCCGGTCACATTGGATATTCCTTGTGGCAAGTGACCCGTTTGATAATTTGTTTTATGTTACAGTGTAAGTTAGAAGTTGATAATTTGTAAAACATTTTGAAATATCTGTGTAAACTCCAGAAGCTCTCTGAATATTTCTAATTCAGAAATGAAACGACAAAAAAACTGAAGATATTTTTCTGATCGTTTCTTTTCATGGCAAAGAGCGAACTATTGTGGTAACAATTGACAGAATGCAAACAGATGAAGACGACAACGAAGTAAAAGAAAGGAAAGACATGAAGACATCTCCCGCTGGGAAAACCATCACTTTGTATTTAGCGGATAGAGAAAACGGAACGGAAAAGGAAGAAAAGAAAACGTTGAGAAAGACGATGAAAAGATATAGGGATAATATTCAGTTTGAGGGAAGGACATTAACCAGTAGTTTTTTTTTCAAAAATTGAAGCTTTTAGAATCTAAACTTTCATAACTTTAGTTCATGAACTAGTTCACCTTAAAATAAATCTTTTCTGGAATTTTGAAACGTAACCAGTTATACTTGCTCTATTTGAAGTTGGATTATAATCCGGATTAGCGTTAGTTACAAAGCCCCACAACCTTGAAGTCTCCAAATTTGTCTCTCAATCGTTATTTTGACTTCTGATTTAAAATTCATGAAGAAATGAGAAAACACTGATCAAAACGACTTTGAACACAAATGTTTTCTTTTCTCTCTCACTTTATCCTAAACTGGACGTTGACACCGATACACACTCCCAGAAAAAAGTGCATAAATCGATAAGAAACCGGGTTGCGGAAGGCGATGCGGCGGTATTAAGTTTTCTTTGAAGTCTTCCGACAAACCATGTCAATTTTTGAAAAAAAAGAAAAGAAGCAAAACGGGGAAAATTGAAAAGCCCGCGTTAATGAGTCCAAATGTTTCTTGGGGACTCCAAAGTTATCCATCACGGACTAGAAAACCACCTGCGGCGAAATCTTTTCCACTCATTTTTACGGACTTTTCGACCAACTTCCATTCAAATTGTACTGCAGTCTTCTGCACTTTCCAGGTTTATTATATTTTTTCCAACGTTTACTACTGTGAAAAAAATAAAGTTTGGCCAAGGATTTTCAAAAAAAATTTTCGCGCCCAAAACACTTTAGTGGATTTGTGAACTAAAACGTTTTGGGCGCGAAAATTTTTTTTGAAAATCCTTGGCCAAACTTTATTTTTTTCACAGTATAATCAGTAATTCTGAAAATTCCAGATGGGTGATGGACCCGACAATACCCCTCACTTTTCAATGTTCGTTGCCCAACGGGCTTTTCTAGACGCGAATTTTGAGGAAGCTCTCAAACACTTTTTCGTCTGCATAAAAATGTTACCAGTAGAACGACGAGGACTTTATGAAGAGCAGTTTGCTGCGTCGATACATGGTATGTTTTTTAATAATAAGGTTACATATTAAATTAGAAAATTTAACTCTCGGAATACCTATGAAGCTCAATTTTCAATAAATTTCAGGTTGGATAACTACAGACCATGATAACGCTGGACGAGCAGTAAGGCTGTACCCACAAATCCGCGAACTATTCCCATTGACGATTCCAACAAAACTAGCGATAATCCGCGCTGTTCAAACCACAGAGCAAGAAAAGTGGCTGTTGAATTGCCTGCCAATTTGCAAAGACGCAATGGAGTTAGCCACGAAACCGGAAGAATTGGTGGCACTTCGAATAGCACGTGTTAATTTAACAACTGTTCCATTCCCACAATGGCACATCCGTATGATCAACGATGTGGTAAGAAACAATTGGCTAGCAATGCTCTTCAATCGAAAAAATGCTTCAGGCGCGAAATGAAGCATACGCCAAAGCATTGAGTGTCAGCATCAAAAGCAGAAGCTCGGTTGTATTTGATATTGGATCTGGTACAGGATTGTTGTCAGTTATGGCTGCAAAGTGAGTTGACATTATCACAAATCAATATGAAAACATCTCAATTCAGGCAAACTAATTTGGTTATTGCTTTGGAGGAGAACATTTGTCTCGCAATGTTATCAAAAGAAGTTCTGAAACGAAATGGAGTAGAAGGTCGTGTGAGCGTTGAATGTGTAAACTCAACCCAGTTTAAAACGTGTCAGAAGGCAGATGTGATTGTTTCCGAAATCATGGACTGTTGTGTTTTCGGTGAAAGAATTATCGAAACATTCATTGACGCACATATTAGATTCGCTCATCAGAAGACTATTTTCATTCCAAATCAAGCAACAGTATACGTTCGTCTGTTCAAATGCCGTGAGATTTTCGATATTCACTGTCAAGATTATGGCGGCGTTCGGTATCGGTCAGAGTATGTCAAAATTAACGATTCCACTAATGAGCAGCCATATTGGTGTACGTCACCTTTGGATTACTCCGATTTCGAGTTCCTTTCCGATCCAGAAGAAATCCACTCGGCTGATTTTACTACACTAGTAGAGTTACAGAAATCAATCAATTGCTCGGGAAGTTTAACAGTTTTACCAATAAAGAAAGGAGTAGCTCATGGTTTCGCCATTCATTTCACGTGAGTTTCTCATCGAATATCGCTCAACTTCCTAAGTTTTAAGGTCTGATTTGACAGGAAAAGGAGATATTCTAAATTCTGCCGAAAGTCGTTCTTGGGAATTAGGAATTATTCCATTCAAAGAGCCTTGTCTTGTAGATTGTGGCCAAGAGTTGGACATCTCCTGGAAGCTTGCATACAACCGGCTCGATCTATACAATAATTTTGTGAGAACTTTTATTCACATATTCTTTATTTCAATCGTTTTTCAGTATGATGAGGGATTACAAAAGAATGAAGAAAATCTCCGTTATGAAACTGCTTCGTTGGAGCAACTTCAGAAGTTACGCGATGATAGTTATTTCAAGGCAATGATGTCTGAGATCGATGAAATTGACACAGCATATACCATAGACACATCTTCGAGTATTCCAGCACAATGCATGATTGAAACAGCTGTACCTCAGATACCACCACGCGTTCTTATCAGTAAGTTGGTTTTATTAGTTTGCACAAAAATGAAAACTGATTGCTTTATTGAAACTTTGGTTCTTTTGAAAATGAATATATATTTTTAGCAAGTCTCAACCGTTATGATGGTTCACTAGACCAGGATGCATTTTTTCAAATCGAGCGATATCTTGGATACCGTGACAATATCAAAAAGATTGTTCCAACCAGAGTTCGTATTTTTGGTCGTCTATTTTACTCTGACCGTATCAACTCTCAAGCACGCATCGATCCGACTGCACACTGTCAAGTTGATTTGGCTACGGTTCGAAGTTTCCATTTGAGAGAAATGAGAGATATCAGATTGAGTCAGCGAAAAGATATTGTTATGAATTCTGATGAATTTCTGATATTCGACTTTGATATGAATCCTGAAAGATTCAAGCAAGACGACTACACAACAATGAACCGTGAAATCGAAGTGAGTTTTGAAGGTTTTTGCAGCAGAAAAACTAGATAATCAATAACTGAAAAGAAATTATTTTCAGGTTCAACCAAAAGGGCGAATTTCTGATGGCGTTATCTACGAATTTGAAATTTTGGGAAGTCGAAACACAAAACTTCGTCCAGTTGCAGCATTTCTTTTTCCAGAAAGAGTATATACTCAGGAAGAGGTGAATTTTGAAAAATATATTGAACACCGTCAATTATATTTTCCAGATGACGATAATGGTCGATTTGCATGTTGGAGACATGCTCATATCTCTCAAGGATCTTTAATAGGAATATGTTTCTAGTTACATCTAGGATTTATGTTTTACAATTGTGAATCACTAGAAAATAGCTTTCTCAACTCCGATAATCATTATTTTATGTTCAAACTAGTCAGTATAGCATCTGCGTTGTTTTGGAACCGTTTTTTTCACCTTGTTGTACATCTCTACTGATGAGCTTCTAGTTTCAATTGAATTTTTTTTATTCATGGTTGTTAGTACATTAACCTCTCACATATCATTTATCTAGTTTTTCAATTACGTTGTTTTATATGCAATAAAATGAACATATCGTCACCGTATCTCAGAATCGAAGCTAGAAACCATATCACGAAACCGGGATAATCATTATATTATTCTAGAATCTTTTATTCATTAACGTTCTTCAATTTCTTTTTTATATTCTTCTTTTTCTTTTCTTGCTTGCTCTCTTCTCTTGTTAGCCTTTTCTTCTTTTGTGTGTTGCAGCCTCTGAAATTTCAAAATTTGAAAAGAACATAATTCATTTCTCACTTTTAGTTGCTCTTCATAACAATTTTCACCATTTATTTGACGATCCAACACAAATTTCATCCGTTCGAATGCAATTTCGATATTTTTTGGTAGAAGGCGAGATTCATGAACCTGATGAAAATTAAAGCTGATAGTGAAAAAAAATCTCAATACCTTGAGGACTGTTCCAGTTGGAAGATGCGTTAATTGAACGGCATTTTGTGCCGTATTCACTTTCTGTCCTCCTGGACCCCATCCCGAAATGTATTTCTGTGAAAATAAATGTTTCTCGCGAGTTTATTGAATACATTTATTTACCTGTTCACAATCCTCTTTTCTGACTTCCGGGAATTTATATCCTTTCAATTTTTGTTTCGGTGTCGCAAACGTTCGTCGGAGCACAGTCCACTTGAGAATCATTGCTGGAATAAGAAGCTTTTCAAACTGTGGGCGTTGCCAGTTTAAAGGCGCATTCCTTTTTTTTGTACTTCAACAAGAAAAAGGATACGGTGGGCGGTATTTTTCCATTTTCTCCATGAAATGATAGAAATCAAAAGTGATTTCGAACTTTATATGTATCATATCATTCTGAAAGATCATGAAAGAACACATGATATGAACAATGATTCGATAGAAAATAAATTATCTTTATAAATAATTAAAACTGGCGAATTAAAACTGAAAGCAAAGCTGATTGAAGAGGCAACGAACACAATGAAACTGAAAATGACAACCTAAACTTGAAAATAAATAAATTAAATAGATAGAAACCCGAAGAAAAATTAAAAATTATGCATGAGAGATAAAAAAAACAAAAAATTGACAAGAAGAAAAGTGAGAAAATGTGTACACTGTTAGAAGAAACATACAAAAATGGTATAGATAATGAATAAATATTAAAATTATGAAGATTGTTGTAACCGCAGGAAGCATTTGCGGCATACTCGAACCGGTCGAGATATATTCATTCGAGTGATATGAGACTCAAACCGGGAACATCTGAAAATATGAATATGGAAACAGATAATCACATAGTTTATACTCACGTTGAACAAAATATTTGTCCACAATTTCTACAATGATGTTTTCGATCAGCAAGTGTGAATTTGTGTTCACAATCATCACACCGTTGTCTCATAACATCTTGAACCCAATGATCGGCTCTTCCTCCTCCTTCACCCCCTTGCCAACACCAAACACGTCCAATACCATCTCCAACATACAATGATCGATGATCTCTACTCGGTGCAATTGCAGTTATCGGAGCCGGATGTACATTATCCGGTCGATTGAATGCAGTATGCATTGTAAGAGCAGTTCTCTGCACAAGAACTCGAACGAATTGGGATCCACCTTCCTCACTTTTTGTTGCTTTGGATCCAGAAGATGGGCTCGCTGGACCTGAAGATGTCACGGAAACGGATCCAGAACCAGAAACACTTGAAGACGTTGCATTAGTTGAGCTGTTCTTCAGTTTTTTCCGCTGTTTCTCTAGTCGAGCAGCTATCAGTGCGCTTCCTGTGGATCGATCCGATGTTTCCGAATTCATATTGAAAACTGGATTGGCGTTTTCCAAAGCTGGTCTTTCACTGACACTTCCATCGTTTTCGAATACAACACATGAATAAATCTTGACGATTCCATCAGAAGTTCCACACATGATTACGTTATCATTGTCCCATTCATTCATCTGAAAAGTTGAATAACAGTTAGTAAAACATTATTAATTCAATTTAAATACCGTGGAAAATGACAACGAGATAATCATCTGTTGAGGATCGATAGCTGGTGCCACGTCACAAGTATTCAAAACTGCCAATAATTCTCCATTCAGTGTCCAAACATGAAGAAGAGTTGAGCATGCAGTCGCAATATCCCCAGTTGCTTCGTTGACTGCAACTGCTAGAACAGCATGTGGATGCTTCGGTAACTGACGGATCAGGAACATTTCCGATAAGTGCCAAACGAGAACTGTCAAATCTCGAGAAGCAGATACAAGAACTGCATGAGATTGACTTGAGACCAAGCAAGTGATTGCATCAGAATGTCCATTCAGTACTGATAATTTCTTCATTGACAGTGGCTTGTTGTTCACTTTCCACACTCTGAAATCATTCAAATTCTTTGATTTTCTTGCTAACAGAGACAACTTACGTAATGCATCCCGATGTGTTTCCACAGAAGAGAGTAGTCTCATCTCCAGCTGCCGCGCATGTCATTTCATCAACCTCACACATTTCATGAACACAAACTGATTTATCAGTGTCAATCTGTCCCATGCGAACACTTCGATCCGGCAAACCCCAAGTTATGTAACGATTTGTTCCGAGGAAAACCTGAATGGGTTGTATATTGTACATATTTCCTAATTTTGGAAATCGTACCTTATTCTGCTCCAATGCGACAACTCCAATTTTATCATTTTGATGAATCGATCCAACTGCTGACCTCAATTCTTTGAATGGCGTTTGTGGAGGTGTCATATTATGAATAGCATGATAGAATAATCGAGATGTTGTGACTCCTGGGGTGTTACTGAATCCTTCCAATATATTGACCTTCTTCTGCGGATGTGGTTTCTTGAAAAGTTGAGTTGGAATTTGACCGAAATTATTTACAAATCCAATTGTGGCATTCCTTGTCAATGGATCATCAATGCGTTCGAAATCTACTGATCCTTCATAGAATAGATGATGGAACAGATTGTTATTCTGAAATTAAACATTTTAATATATGAAACAAGCAAATAATTGTTTCTTACCTTCACTGCCTCTTCTCCATTCTGTTTATATCCGAAAATCAGATCAATCCATTCATGAAGATGAGATGACACATAATCACTTTCCAGTGCCTGACGATGAAGACGTACAAATTCACGTGGATCCCCGTGACACCACGCGGGAAGAAGGACGTCATTCACAGCAATTCCATTCTGTTTCACTCCCAAATCAAAGTGATTCGTGTTGGTGAACATCTCGGGAAGAGTGAAAAACTCAGGAATCAGCTCTTTTACATCAGCCATATTGTTGCGAGATGCTGATGTCCATGCATCTCCAACACTGTAAAATTGTAAGTTTTACTTTTCTTCGAAACACCTTCCTTACCTATGAAACATCCTATCAGCCAAGTCAAAATGACCTCCTTGCAAGGAAAGAAATTGTTGAGTGAAAGGTTCCAAACGGACCAAATAGGAGACAACAATCATAGCAGATGAGTAATGAGTTCCGTACATATATGGTGGAGTTTCTCCAGATGGATCATCCCATTCTCTGAATCTTTTCAAAAATTGTTCCAACCGATCTGGCGATTGAGCTCCCATTGGTTTCGAAAAATCACGGAATGTTGAAATATTCGTGAAATCTAGTTGAGCACTTGTGTAATCTGCGAGAACCCATGGGAAGATTGGATACTGTGACAAGTCATTATAGCATCTTCCAGCTAATGTATTCAGGTGCATCAAGTATTGGAAGTTAGAGATATTTCCATTCAACCATCGTTGAGTAACAGATTGTTGACCAATCAGAGATGATAGAAGAGATGCTCCCCGTCCAGTCGTTTCGATTGCTACATTTGATTTTTGTCCTCCTAACGAGTCGGATCCACCAGAAGACAGATTGATAGCCATAGATGTCAATCTGAAAAGTGATGAGATAAAAAGAATAAGAAAATCCAACAACTCACTTATCGAAAACCCTATCCCGAATCTTCTTTGGAAATGCCAATAGATAATTTCTTCCGTCCGAACTGAATACTTCCAATGCAATTGGTTGAAGGAGATATCTTCTCTTGTGAACTTCTCGTATCATATTATAACTGAATTTGGAACAAAGTCTCGAGGACTTTGGTGGTTGAGTAGCCCCGGTTGCTGGATACGGAACTATTGGATCGTGCATTTCTTGACTCAAAAAATCTAAATCTCGAATTTCTTTCGTCTTGAGAAGTGTGAATCCATCAACAACATAAAAATGATCTCTTCCAAAAAGAAGTAATCCTTCGGCTGTTTCCAATCCTTGAATTCGTGCACATCTAAACATTGAATGAAGTTGTTCTCCTTGTTCGAGTAGTCTCAAAAGTGTTTGATTATCTGGTCCCGCCTTCTTCTCTTCTTTTCTTTCTTCTTTTTTCGCAGATGTTCCAGAACTGTTGTTATTAGATGCAGATGGGGCAGATTGACTTGTTGATTGTACTGAAACACCATTCGCTTCCGAAGGAATCTTTTCAGAAATCGATGATGTGGAGTCATCATCATCTTTTCTTTCCGATGTTTCACACTCCTCTTCATTCAATTCCAGACTTGTTCCAGATACACTTTGAGCACTTACTGTTGGAGCAGTAGTAGATAGTCTTCTGATGAGAGAGGAATTGATTTCTGTAAGAATTAGCGGGTTTTTCGAGTTCTACAAAATCAGAACTTACGTGACAAATCAGTGAATGAATAGCCCAACAAATTCGAGGAGGATCCGGAGCCATCGTCCGGGGACGTGACGGAAACAGATGATGAATCAATTATTCGAGTGTCAAGTGTACGTCTTCGATGTATCAGACATGCCTCATAATACAATTTCGAATCAAGAGAAATCGCAACTTTTGCTCTCTGAGCTTTGGCTGATGGGGCTTCCAGATGAGGACGGAATGGGTAAACATGATAGAAACTTCGATTTGGAATCAGTTTCCTTCGCATTCTAGTCGTTGGTCCTTCCGTCAGATCTAGTTTGAACTTCTCTAGTTTCGAAGCTCGTTCTGGTCCCCAAATTCCTCGTTCTCTCGTCAGTTCAGCTTCCCATTGATGCCAGTCATGGAGACACCATTTACGAACGTGTGCATGCCATTCAGTATATCTGAAAACATATTATTTTCAGTTTTTTTTTCAATTCTGTCTAAAAACAAACCTAGTACTCTGTGCTCTCACGAGTTCTTTTATCAAGCTGACATGCACTCGTAGCCACATGAAAATCACTTGTTTATCTGAAGATGTATTCTTCCAAGCAGCCACTGATCCTGGCCCAGACGATGGCAGAGCTGTAGTTGTACTCATTGATCTCTTCGCAGCAAATCGAGTTATTCCAGATGCAACCCGATTCAATTTCTGTAATTTTCCAATTGAGTCTTTTCAAAAAAGTTGGAAACATACCGAACTAATTTGTTGTTGGATTATATCTTTCGCAGTAACCGCTGAATTATGTGATGCAACTCCTCCCGTTTGAATAGATCTCAATTGGGAATCCACAAATTGTTGCCAATAAACTCCAGCTGAATGTGAGAGAAGAGCACGAGCAGCATTGATATCAGCCACTGACTGTTTCTTGAATGTCTCTTCAATCAATCCTTGCTTCGCGCAGATCACATCAGACCAGACACGGCATGCACACATTGCAACTTGAGCACTCGTACGGTCCAGGTCTGATGAATTGTCCTGAATAGATGAAAATAGAAAGATAAGTACAATACGATGACCTACTTGAAAGAGAACATCTGGTGTGACGGAAAGCATGAAGATGAGATGAGTCAATGATGCGAAGAACCATGCTTCATTGGATGCCAAGAACAGGTATCTCTTCGAGACTAATGTGCTGAGAGCATCCAAAACTGACAACTGGACAGGAACCGAATCGATTGGGCGACTCAAAATGAACAATGTCATTCTCATGATACACCCAGTTATTGGTTCTGGATTGACAGCTTTGTTCACTTTCTTGCTTGCAATCACTTGAAGATGATAGAGTGTTGAGAGCATTCGCATTGACTCATTTCCAAACACTAATCCATTCCAGAATGCATCGACAGCTCGAGAAGACATCACAGAGATATTCGATACAATTTGAACGAGATTTTGGGATTGAGTGTTAGGAGGAAGAGCGGATGAAGCAAGTAGATCTGTGCTGACTGTATGTTCCAATACAGAATGAAGAAGAGCTGTCAGACAAGCCACTTGGGTCTTTCGAGTGATTCCACTTTCAGATATATTCTGAAACATTCGAATTAACACGGCTCAATTTTTATCAAACTTACATCTAGAATCACATCAATAATCGTATCGTTTTTCGACGTGTTCACTTGCAAATTGTCACTACAAATCTTTTTCAGAAGATCCATTACAATTCGAACATTCGGCTGAGCAAGGACTAAAAAAAAGATTCAACAAAATAAGATTTTTCAGAACTCACAAGCTTGGAAATATTCTGCATCTGGTGTTCCATCTTGACTTCTTCGATTCGCAACTTCTGATTTCACTCCCATCGCATTTGTGTCTTCAATTAGAGTGGAAAACAAGGCAAGAATGAATTCATCTGTATGTGCAACATTGAAGAATGCCGGAGAATTTTGATACATGAAAGTGATCATTTGGATGACTGTCGATGGATTTGTGATAGTCCATTGCTGATGGATTGTCGATTGATTGTATATAGAACTACGGATCATTGCGAGCAATGGAATCAGAGCATCAAAACAGAAATTGGCAGAGTTAATTGCTTCAAATACGGAAGATGTTGAGCTTAGACCAAATACGTGAGTCCATACAAGTTCCATATTGAATTGATCACAGAATCTGCAACAACATTCTAATATATCCCAACATATTGAAGAAATGACTATACCTCAAAGCTGGTACAGGTTGTCCGACAAGAACCGAAAGCATGGCATAATATGGATATGGTTTATCGGCATGAGCAGCCATCAAATGTTCCAACGCAGCAAATCCTCCACAATTCGATAATTCCGGATTGATGTCGATCTTCGAACCAACAGCTCCGCCGTGAGCAGACACCGAGAATCCCAAGACAACTGCAGCTCGATTTCTGACAACTGAATCAGCTTCAGACAGCCATCCACCATTGGCAGATCCCTCTTTGAAACGAGCAAGTAGAGATGGTTGATTCAGAATGAGAAGAAGAATCCGGAGAGCCAAATAGATGGTTCCCGAGTGAACTCCGGGTGACATGAGAGCGAATAGCCAATCGAAACCAAGAGTTCGAACAAGTTGCTCACACATTTGTTGTTGAATTTGTGCATTTGAGTTCGATAGAAAATTGGCTATGATATTCAGAAGACGGTTTCTAATATAGACATGATGGAGAGCTTCCGAGCAGTTTTCTTCTGTTGACTCAAGGAACATTTTCTGAATTTCAGAGATGTGGAATGGCAGATGAGAATCTTCATAGCATTCTGCTTCACTGGTTGGAAGTGTTGCTGCAATACATTGACCAATTTTCAGAATACTTCGACTGTCACATTGTGGTTGAATGATTGCAGATATCAGATTGAAAATGATTTCATCCGTATTTCGAATCATCGAAGACTCATCATGAATCAGAAGAAGAAGACGAGAAAGGAGAGATGATCGTCGAACAACTTGAAGATTATTGAGCTGATGGCTGAAAGAAAAACTATGAACAAGATGTATTTGAAGAAAACGAACTCTGTTATAAGCTCATAGAAATGTTCCAATAACATTTTATGCAATTCACTTGGCGCTCCTTTCCATACTTTCAAATCACACAACAAATCTTCAAAGGCAGATGGATTGGAAATTGTTGGGGAATGTTCTCTTGATGTGTCAGCAGTCCCAGTGACATTGAATACCATATGCATGATATGAGAGTTCAACATATTTGCCTTGTCTTCCAGTAAAACCGCAAGAATTTGATATGCTCTGTTGTTATTCCACGTGGCAAGCAATCGAGGTTGTGATCGAATAGCAGAGACGAGAGACTTCAGAGAAGCATAGACACCTTCTGAATCGACAGCCATAGCGATGAGTCCATAAACACTTGCAAATCCTCCAATTGAATCTAGAAGTGATGGGACAGGTCGTGGAGTGAATGTTCTCATTCCCAGATATCCCACTACTACTCCACCAAATGTTCGGCCAGCTCCAGGAGCATGAGAAATTGTATTACATAGAACACGGAGAGGTGTACTGTGATCATTTGGAGAGATTCCAAGCTGAAATCATTGATTATTGGCAGTACTCAAATATAAATAAACTCACATGTTGAGATAAAATCTCTGCATCCATTTTACCGTACATTGTTCGAATCTTTGCAAGTGTTAGTTCTTGTGTTGCTGCCGCTGAGAGTGAGAACACAATCTGAAAATTGTTGAGAATAATTTCAGATTATACATTTTGAATTAAAAACCTTCTCCTCGTGAAATAGCGGTGTTCTCTCAGCACTTGCAGTTTGAAAGTTTCCAATGTAATGAGGTTGAAGTTGAACTACAGATCGTACCGTTTCAGCAGTCATGGGCTCTTCGGCTAGGAAAATTGAAGCAAGACGGAATCTAAAACTCAAAAATATATTTCTCTGTTTTTTGTTGTGTATTCTTACCGTAATCGACTAGGTCTTCTCAGTGCTGGCAATGTTCCAACAGCAGCATTCACTGAATAAGTTTGTGCGAGTTGCGTAGCTGCTGCACCAGCGTTCTGGGCAACATACATCAACTTTTGAGTTGAAATATGTCGTCCGTTGAGATATACCGATACCTGAAATAGGATAAAAAGTAATTCAGTCTCAAAGGATGCTCTACTATTATGCATTCCTTGGTTATAGGAGGAGGGATCTAGGGGTTGAATCAGAAGATTTTTAGAATGTGTGCAAGGGAAAAGTACCTAGAGAATATGCATTTTGTTACTAAAACCTACACTTCTGGGTGTATTTTCTGGCAAACTTTTGGAGGATATTGCGAAGATCTGTAGTTTTTTTTTTTTAAATCAGAAGCCACCTACTCAATTTTCAATTTCTAAATCGTTTAAATTATTTATATTACCTGTGAAGACTTGAGAACAGATCGATTGAATACAACTGCCAAATGAAACCATTCACCACATCGAACTTGATCAGCCAACGTGATTCGAATCAACTGAAATCATGTTTTTAGAATTACGAGTGAAAAGAAACGGCGTACCTTATCAGTCTGAAAGTTAGCGATCTTTTCCAAATCAGCTCCCGGCTGATCACTTTCTTCTGTGGAAATCAGTAAACTTCGATCAAAAGCTGACAGTTGACATTGGAAACACGCCAAATGAGCAGGTTGTGAAGACTTTTTAGCCGAAATGTCTGAATTGGCTGGGCCAACAGCTCTGGTTATTGTGAGAAGGCGAATCGGATGGGCGTCTGCTTTCTTATCGGAGAGAGAATCCAAGTATATCCAAGTACAAAATGAGAAACCGTTCAGTGGAGGAAATATTCGTTCTGCAAATTTCAAATCATGAGTAGACTCGCATTCTTAATTTGAGTCATACCTGTTTTAGTTGTTGAGAACATTGGAGCCAACGATGGAAGATAAAGAGCAGCAAATCCTTCAACAGACATATCAAATTCCACAAAACTTGGAGCAGTTCCAACGTATTGATCTCTCGGAGTCATCATTGAGACAAGTGCTTTCACTCTCTGAAGTGGAACAGGCCCCCCTTCGTTATTCGCCACTTCATTTCCATTTTCATCGTCGTCGTCGTCATCTAAACTTCTACAACACAACGGGCTGTCCAAACGGAGGAAACTTCTCAACTGATTTGGAGTAAGTGATTGATAACTGAGTCTCTCGAGAAGATAATAAAACGATTGGAGGAGAACATGATTCTCGGTGAGAAATAGTTTTCCAGCAATACGAAGAAGATGTTTTGGCATATCAACCTGACACATTATCTGCTGATTTCTCTCTGATTTTAAAATTGCTTTCAGAAGAAGTGACACGTAGTATTGTGCAGCAACTGTCCACTTCATTCCTCCAGATTGCGTGGATGATAATGTTGAAGAAGAAGACGAAATCGATGGGAGAAGACATAACATTGAAATAATTGCTCCTGGATGGACAAGAAGTGAAGATGTCCATGATACAATTGACTCCTCGAGTGATGCTCCGTCCTCATTCCATTTGATATCCGTCGTCATTTTCTCATAATTATCCAGTGCCATATTGAAAATTAATCGGCAGACATAACATCCAAAGTAGATATTAAATGGCATTCCCTTCGGTACATTTCCAGCTTCAATGTTGTCATCTAATCGGAATACTTCGTGACAAGCAGAGATTTCAGAAGCAATTTCTGTATGAGTCAACGCCTTCCACTCAGATTCTTCAATTGAAATAATCGTGGATTCGTTGAAAATGGAAGTCAAACGGAGAAGAGATGTAATACTGTCCCATGTGATCTGAAACATTTATAAGTTCCAAATTATTTCATATTTCTAATAACTCACCTCTGTCGCGAAATACTTGGCATTTGAAGGTTCGAATCTCATACTCAAAGTGAAAACTTTGAAAATAATGTGAACGAATTCAAGCATTTGACATTGTTCTCTTGGTATTCTCCCATCATCTGTCGGTTGAACATCAGAAAAACGTTTTTCTAGACCGAGCAAAAGAGCAGAAAGAGCTAAGAATCCACCCGATTTTCGGAATTGTATTCTAACTTTATGTGATTCTCGAACGACTCCAAGTAATGCCTATAAAACACAAAGTTATAAATAATCAAAATATTAAAAGACATACCTTGAGAAGACTGAACATAACTTCCAAGTTTTCAATTGGTATCCGATCTTGGAGAGTCTGGAAATTATTTATAAGATGTTGGTTCAAAATTAAGGCCCTCACGTTAACTAAATGTACAATGTATTGATCGGTTGGAGCCACAATCAAAAGTTGTTTGACGAGTTGAAGAAGAGAACTTCGCCAATCTTCGTTCACTTCTGAAACAATCTAATTGTATACTTTCAATTCAAATTAGGGACTCACCACAAACAATCTCTACAAGAAGTTTTGCACCAAAACATTCTGTAAACAGTTTCCCGTTCTCCGTATTGTTTTTGATGATTATCGTCAACAAATCAGTTGTTAAAAGTGACAGTTTCAATTGATCTTGAGTTCGTGAGCATGTTGACGTGGCAGTGAATGATGCAGATTGAATATTCTTCTCGTACATTTCATACATTCGTCGAATTATGTAACAGAGTGCATCAAGCAGTCCAACTTCACGGAATGCATCCTATTTTATTCGAGTTTAGATCAAGATTGGAAATGGATTCACTCACTTTTATAATGGCATCTACCGTAATCAACTTGAAACACATCTGAACAATTATCGTACACATTGCGGTTTTTCCAGCCGAGATCTCTGTTTTCAGGAGAACACAAAGACTAATTAACTCTCGGCATGGAATATGACTCAATTGGAAGACTGCGAATTCGATGAGTTCGAGTAGTTTCACTCTCACTGCATGTGGCTTTCTCTCTAGTTGATCAATGAATATCGATAGAGGATATTCTCGATCCAAAATGAAATAATTGGCTGGATCGCATGTGTATATTGAATGAAGAATGTCAATTACTGTACATGATGTTGACTCAGAAGTACTCTGAAAATTCCAAATTGTGGAAAGACTCGAGATTAGGAAAATATAATTACCTCTAGAAAAACATGATAAAGAAGTGCAAATGCGTTTAGATTCCGAACACTCAGTCCGTTTCCAGCTGGAATCGGAAGTTGAAATGAGGGAAGTTGTACGAGACCAGATGAGTACTGAAAATAAATTCATATTTTCTCAATTTGATTTCATAAAAATTTACCTGTGGAGTTATTTCAAATTTTCCACTATTCACTAATGAAATCGCCATAAGTAGAATGTTTCTAACTATTTCATTATCTGCTTCATTTCTGAAATGAATCGTTGATTAAGATTATTCTAAAATCATGTTTCTACCGTAATAGAAAATCCTTGATTACTGTATATCCATCAGCCTCATAGAACTCATCAAGCAGTTGGTCGGTCAAATAAGCAGAATTCTGAAAATGAACAATATGAATTGAGTTTCGGATTAAAAATGTCACCTTCAGAAAACACGATAAACAAATAATTGACTCTGCAGTTTTTTGAGCATCAGAATGAGAATTTGTTGGAGCTGATGACAGATTTTTCACAAATATCCGGACACATTTTTTGACGATTACATACTTGATAACTGCATTTGTGATGGACTGAAACATAAGAATTGAGTAGATACCCTCAGTCACCAATTTACCTTATCAGCTATCACTTCTAGAAGTCTTGCACAGAGTTTTCTCCAACAATTATTAGTTTCAGCTACTTGAGATGTTGTTCCAACGAATAGTAACAGTAAATCATCTTTTCGAACTAATTCTTCACTCACACATCTAAAACTTTATTACTTATTTTCAATCTGCATACCTTTCCTTTTGAAAAAAAAACCAACTTGAATCTGCATAATCCTTCCATAATTTGTGAAATCATCTCATGTAATTTTTCATTATTTCTTCTCATTTCTTCTTCTGCTTCTGAACTATTTTCAGTATTCTCTGGAGTCAAAGTAGCCGCTGCTGGAAGGTCGAAAAAAAGATATATTGTTTTGACAAGTGTTGATGGAAGTGATACTTTACATGCCGCATCAATCATTATCTCATCTTCTCTGAAATTAATTAAATTCCAATTTGAATCCAGAAAGATCACGAAACTCACGATGACAATAAGAATCGAATAGCATCTAGAATCGAGAATCCCTTCAATTCCGTTCCAGGACGAAGGAACTCTGCTATACTCTGAGCTGCTTCGATTGTTCCAGTACTTGCTGCTCTTTGTCTGACTTCTTTCACTAGGACACTGCACAAAAATGTGGCAAAATGAACGACTTCTTTGAATTCGGCAGCGAGTTGTTGAGGTGTGTACATTGACATCACCTGGAAGACTTTTTCTTTTTTTTAAATATAACTATTTGGATTTAACAATTGTTCACAGTTATGGGAAATTTTCTTTCTAATTTCGAATTATTCATCCTTCGGTAGTAATTTCAGATAAGGAAATACACAGTTTTCATATTATTTTCAACTTCACAACAGGTTGAAAAAACTATTTTCAAATTGACCAATAGTTTAAAAAAAATTAAAAATGCCTAAAAAAACAACACCTAACTAGACCTCTTTTTCCAGCGTGCTCAAACGAGTTTCATCAATTTCTGTATGGATCTAGTCCAATTTATTTCTATTTTCATAAATACTCACCTTATGAAAAAGAGGTAACAATCTAGAAGGATCATTACTCCTACTGCCAGAAACTGGAATTTTCAGATATTCGGAGAACGTCTTCCTCAAATGGAGCAGCGAAAGAGTTCGCTCATCGCGAGACTCCATTTTCTTTTTATTTCTTTCTGTTCATCCGTTGAGTATCAATTTTCTAGCTGACTTCCAGAATGTCAGCTGTGGGTTCCAATACTTGTTTCTTCTGAGTACAATTACACAATCAATACTATTTAACTAGTTTTAATCCGGGATAATCAAGAGGATTTCAGTAGAATAAGTATATTAGCAGAGTTGGGGGTCGCCAATAATATCGACTGGCCTAGAATTAGTAGAGAAAAAGGCCGCGGCCAGACTGGTATGTGCGCTCTATTGGTATGCAAAAAAGGGTTGAGAGATGGGTGAGTACGGTGTTTCAGCTTAGATTTATTACTGAAAAACGATAAATAAAGTTTCATAAATAGTTTTCGATCGAAAAGTATATTCGTTTAAAGTGAAAGTGGAACCTTACAGTTCAAGATCTGAACAAAAAAACAAAATGATGAATTCCTATGGACAGTCTCGTTAAGATTTGCTCTTTAAACTATAAGATATAATAATGAATATGAAAAGAATAGATTTCTTCTATTACTCTTTTTGTTGTTGCTCTACAGTAACCCTTCGAGTTATTTTCACAGAAAATAAGCCTAATTTCAGATATTCTGAGAATTTTCTGAGTTAGAGTGAGAGCTCAAAATAAAGAGAAAAAAGAAAAGCACGGAAAAGGAATTTGGTTTCTTCTTCTTCTCTCTTTCTATCGGAATGTCAGTGTGTCCTTTTTCTCTTTCTCTCTATTCGATGCACGCCTTCAAAACAAGAGGAAGACGAAAAAAAAAGAGGAAGAAACAGAAAAACAATTTTTGTCTGTTTTCTCAAATTCTCTCTGAAGAGCACACGCTTCTTTTTCTCTACTCAATGTCCCATTCCACTACGTCTTCTTCTTCTTAAAAAGAGAGAGAAACCCGAATTGAGGCAATTTTGAGTCAGTGTTCATTCTAAAGAGACATCAGACAGAATAGATGGATTTATTTTTTGGTTAGTTGAGAAAAACTTGAATGAGAATAAATGAATTTATGCGATCAGTTCAACTGCTGATGGGAGAACGCGAGAAACGACACGATTCGTATTGAATTATTGTTCCTGTAGACGTTGTCGGTGATGTTCATAAAATCTGAAAAAGAAAGCTCGAGTTCAGGAGACACTTAAATGTTCATTCAATAAAAGCATACAATAGAACATAACTGTCTAAAACGGGAAAAACTCAATAAAAAATAATAAGTTCCTAATTTTAAAAATCACAGATCGCAAAACATTTGGCAATAAACATTTGGAGGGTGAGTAGAAAAAGGGTAAGTAATGAAGATAAAAGTGTTAATGTTGTCCTCTTGAAATATCTGCAAGTCGATCTGTCTCTTCTGTTATCAATTGAGCATTTTCCAGACTTTCTTTTAGATAGAAAGCATGGAACGGATGTCCGGTTCCAAGATAGAATTTGGATTGGAACTCTACCCAATGAAGGCGAAGAGCATGAAGAAACGCGGAGAGACCTTCCATCATAATCAGAATCGAAAGAGATAAAATTGCGAAAATGAGGAATGACTGAAATATAAACATTTACGGTGGTAAGAACAATCAATAACTTACAATTGAAGCAACAATAGGCTGCAGATAGAATGCGACGTCTTTATTCTCAATCGTATCCATCGAATGAATTCCCTGCATAAGCACCATGTGCCACATAACTTCCGAAAGCTCTGAAAAAAACAAATTCAAACTCATTGGTAAATACGAAAAAACTAACGAGCATGAGCTAAAGAAAGTGCCCAAAGACGGAGATAAGATGCGGTGTGAGAAACACATCCAAGAACAAATTCGATCGTATGAATAGCTTGATGCACAAAAATATCAGTGAGTGAATGATGAATGTCATCCCCAATGTCAAGTTCATCAGCTAAAAGCAGTTCTGCATCCTCTTGCGTCTGAAAGTTGAAATCATACTCTAGAAAAAAAAACTATTAAAAACTATATTCAACTCACAAATCTCGGTGGGCCCGTCTCCACCACTGGACTAGTTGGGGCACTGACAGTTGTCCCATTTCTTTTGATACTCTTCAGACTCTTCGTTTCTTGAAGTTTATGCCGTTTTGATGTGACGAATCTCACCCATAATGGTTTTCCTAACAACATAATTGGTATGCATGCAACAGCAATCGAAATCAAAACTGTTTCCACTAATCTCTGAAAATACAACTGTTTCCAGTGAGCATTGTAGTTGAATCACACCTGATTTGGATACCAATAACCTAGATGGCAATTCCTGTAAACCTTTCCATCCTGATCATAATACCCTTCATTTCGTTTTTTGAACATGAACATATTGATAAGTCCAATGAGGAGGGATGGAGCACAGTGGGAGCCTTTGAAATATTATTGTAATTAGAGTTTGGAAAATGAGGTTATACCTGGATACGCGTATCCTAGAATATCACCAGCATTCACATTGAAAAAGATCCATTTGACTATAATTTGTATACAGAGATAAATGAAGATGCACGACAGGAAAATTACTTGAGGAATAAAATTAGTAATGACATCGATGTAGGATTTGAAGTGACTGAAAAAAAAAAAAATCAATTTAGATATCTGATAACAAAAAAACACTTACATATGATTCAGAACTGATAAGAATACTCCAAATGTCATTTGAGTTATTCCAATCACAACAGATGCTTTCATTTTCATCGAATTCAGAAATGATAACCTATTATCAGCAATATTCCAAATAGGATCAACTCCGAAAGGATACGTTTTCTGAATTCATTATTTTGTAGGAAGTCTAAACTCAAATTATATACCTCGTAATCAAATGACTTCTCCGGAACTAATTCCAACGCAAATTCTCGTTTCTTTCTATAAGCGCGAGCAATCCACCAATCCAACTGTGTCTCACTGTAAGTATGAAAAAAATTAGATGGTCCCAGAGTGCTGTACGAACTTGTATGAGTTAGACCATCCGCTTCCGAATACATTGAACGATTTGGCAAATGCATCATTGTACAAAAATCCGGTATAAATAGAGAAAAGGCCCATTAACATCATTATATACCGACCACCATAGAAAGTATTGAAAATCTGAAAATTCATTATTTTTAGTTTCACGAAAAGGTTTATATTTTTTACCTCATCTCTAATCTTTTTAGCTTCAATCTTTCGTTCGTTTTTGATGAAAAATAGACCAGCAAGAAGAAGAATTGCTCCATGAGCAGCATCACCAAACATAATTGCAAACAAGAAAGGAAACGTGATGATTGTGTAAGGGGCTGAAAAAATGACATGGCTATTTCAAATCAGATGGATTTGCAACAAACCAGGATTCACTTCACGATATTGACCTACTCCATAGGAGTCAACAATACTTTGGAAAACACGTGTGAATTTGTTCGTTTTGTGTAGTGTAGGGGGTGGAGCATTGGTCCAAAGTTCGTTGAGAATGGGTTCTACCTCTGTTCCACTAGCTTTCTGAATTTAAATATATCATTTCAACAGTAAAACTTCTGAAAAACTAACAAATCCATCGTGAAGTGCCTGCCTAACGTTTTCTTCTGCTGCTGCAGGAATCCAGCATTCTCCAGCCAGAAAACCATTCGTATCGACCTAAAACTTTCATTAAACCGTGACTCAAAAAAGTATCGAAAATACCGTGAACATATTCATAACGCCAAAAACTGATTTTTGAATTTGTATATTCTTCAGCCAAATTGGAAGTTCGTATGACAAATCTTTGAGAATCTGTAAGGATTTTTATAACGGGATCATATTATTCAAGTGATACCGTGTAACGATGAGTTTGGGTGGTATCAATAACTACAGTTAAATCATTCATTCTTCCTTCTGTTTCAGACATTTTCATTTTTCGGTCTTTTGAAGATTTTGGGCAAGGATATTGGGTAGCGTTGAACCTAAAAGCAACAACAGAAAAGGATGAAAATTTTAGTGATATTCTTACCCATCACACACTTTTTCTACAATCAATCGAAGAGATTCTCCTTTGAAAAATACTATAAACACACACTTTGGGAGCGGTTCCAACTGAAATTATTTAGAATAAATATCTCAAGTTTGATAGAATTCAACTCACAGTCACAGGATCATTCACTAAGAAATGTGAATCAGAAGTACGGACGAATGCAGTACGACGACAAGCACGCCAGAGAACACGTTCGAATGATTCTTTTTTATCGAGTGGCAAGACACCAGCAACAAACCTATAATGATTTATGTCCGTTTTGATTCAAAAACTTTTCCTCTGACCATGCATTGTCGTCAGCTCCTAACAATGGAGTCATTGGTAATTCATTGCTGCTAGGCAAGCCACCGAATCCAAATGACTTCGAAAACATTTCCTGTAAAATGATCATTAAAGAGGTACCCCCAGCTAGAAAAAACTAACAATATCATCAGTGGTAGCTGATCGTTCGAACCGAGCTTTCGCTTCTTCTTCTTTATGCTGAAAACAAAAACTTGTGGTAACTGAAGTATCTCTCTGATTCCATACACTCACAACTTGGAAAAATTCATCGACGAGTTTCATGACATGGAGGAATTCTCTAGAAGAGTTGAGATTCCTTCTCAAAGCGTAATCGTTGTTATTCAGATCAAGAAATTCTTTCTCCAGCTGATCTAACTTGTGTTCTAATTGAATCATCTCTGCTTGAGTTGGAGCTGATAGGTCTCCGAAATCAATGGATTTTGGATCGAGACCAGGTTTGCATGTGATGACTTGTTTCTCCAAGAACCGAAGTTTTCGTTCCATTTCTTCACAACGACGCATTTGTTTCACAAAGCTTCGTGAGTATAGTGATAACTTAGCATTCAGCTGGAAACAAACTTGTTCATTTTCTGATAGTTTGGTTCAACTCACATCGATAAATTGTACATTTCCATGCTTTCCCAATTCCGCCACACACTCGAATGCTGCTTCTTTCACAAGAATCATTTGATACAGTTTCATGGGTTCCGATCGGAACATTGAGATTTCATCTGATTTGTCTGACATTTTTTTCTGATGACTGCTGATCGGATTCTTTCCAGGCGGTGTTAGATTAATCTTCGCGGATTGATGAAGAATTGGTTCAGATATGGATGTGGTTGTAGACATATCGCGAAGATATATAACGTCTTGTGTCGATTGAGAAGAAGAATCGAGATCAAGATGATCGGATTGAAAGTGATGATGTCCTTCTAAAGATTTGTCGAAGTTAAGACTGTAAATATGTAAATTTGAATTTTTTGTATTTATTTTAAAATGTTACTTGAAAACTCCTCCCAAGATGCCGCTAGCTTCCTGAAGTTGTGTATTGTGATTTTCACCGCTGAAGATTTCTGACAAATCAATGTGCTCCCTTCGATCGTCTTGACCGTCCCGAGCTCTCTCAATGCTCAGTTCTTCTTCTTCTGCGGGAGCAGAACCGAAGTTCGCCAAGTTCTCACGGACTCTCGCTGAAAACAATAACGCTTGACAAGTTGTTAAAATGAGAAAAAAATACGAAAGAATATATATATATACCAATGAATCGTCTTGAAAAATTGGCGACTTTTGGAAGAACGTCGAAATTTAGACGATGCCAATGATGAGAGGAATGATGACGAGAGAAAGGCTCCTGGAAAATTAATATTTTTCTATTTCTAGACGAACAGAGAATAAATAAAGAACTATTCATTGCTTTCAAAACCTATCATTGTTATAAGCACGAATCAAATATTGCGTTCTATTCATGATGATGTGTGTTAAAGAGAGAAAAAGATAGAAAAAAAAACAGTGTTTGATTTTCAGAATGTAGAACTGTCAATGGTGAAGCTAGGAACTAATTTCCGAACAAACCAACAAGCTTCGAACGGATTCATTCTCAGTCTTTACAATAAAAAAGTGGCTGTTTGCCTAGAATTCGGTAAAAGGATCACATTTGATGAAAAATGAAAAATTGCATCTATTCCCATCAAATGATTTTTTCATTGTTGACGTTGATAGAAAATTAGAAATTAGCGTTTTTCTTCAATGATATGAGGGCTATCATCGACATCATCTTGAAAGAGATAGAGGAAAAGAGAAAAAAGCGGATGGATATACACAAATCAGTCATTTTGTGTAATCACTGCAACCTGCGCAGTTCTCGACGACATAGATGTCTAGAGACCGATGACACTTGAAAGACGCAGTGATTCGAACCGAGAAAACTACAGTGATTGGCATCTAATCTTTCTTTTTTTCTGTCATGTATTCACTTCTTTTCAACAACCATGGGTTTCAGGTCGTTTGTCATGGGTGGAACAGGCGGAAGAAGGAGAATCGTTTGTTTTATGATATTACCCTACTAGATATATTCTTCATGATTTATGATGGGCGGCAACTCGACAACGAAAAGACCAACTGTCGAGAATAATGGTCTTAACAATTATTGAAAAAAAAACTTCGACGTTGAGGAAAATTTTTAAGTCGTGAGCTTCCATAATCTTGTCATCGAAATCATGATTCCTAATGATACCTGGATGAATGAAAGCATATACTTTCAAGCACATATCACTATCAAAACGCAACTGAAACAACTTAAGTGTGATTTCATTTAAAACCTTTTTTCAAGAAATTTAAAAAAAAAGAATTTCCTGTCTTGTATACTTCAAAGTATACAAAAATAGATTTTTGAGAGAAGCAAAAAGTGTCTCATCTTTAGGGGTTGCCGAAAATAAATTGATACATCTATCATTTCAAATGACTGTTGGACGAAAATGCCGTCTTTATCATTTGTTATCTTTTTGATATTGAAGATCACAAGAAGCGGAAATTGCAGAAATGAAACTGTAGTTATAAAATACGAATTTCGAGAAAATATAGTCAGTGAATATTCAGATAAAACTTCGATAGTTTCAAAACAAACGTACCCTTGTGTTGAAGAACCGGTATCCTTGAGAGTTTTCACTGAAACAAAACAATCAGTTTAACGATGACCTTTATGAAGCGAATGAAACATACGTAACGTCATGGAAGTTGTCGGACATCTCTATGAACTCAGGAATCGGCTGGAATGTGGGCTCTCGTGTGAAGTATGGTAATACGCTTCAATGAAAACAATAGAACATACTCAAATTTAAAAAAGAAAAGTAGAAAAACTTACCTGTTTGTTTTCTGGAACCGACAAATCACTCGAGGAGTCGATGCCAGAAGCGGTGGGCGCATTCTCAACTTCTTTTTTGAACATCTGCAATATATGCGGTTCTACATTTGTAAAACATGAATAACGAACTCAAGATTGTTTCGATGACGAGGGGAACCATCAATGAATGAGTCTTCGGTTGAAAATGACTCGCTACTTCTTTGTCGCATTGTGACAACGTCATCCTCATCCTCTGGCGGAACAAAACCCAGATTCGAGAACGAACTCATCGAACTAAAAGTGAAGTTTTATATAGAAAAGAAGAGTTTTTGCATTTTGAAGGAAAAAAAAACTGATTGGAAGCAAAAGATGAAATTGACTTGAAAATTTTTCAGATTGTGTGCATTTTAACGTGGTGGTGGCTGCGGGAGTTACACTATAATTTACGAACTTTTGCTTGAAAGACGGTAAAAAAGTTTTGTAGTCACGAAAAAAAGGGCAACTTTTTTTCAAATACACATTTAAAGAAAATCTAGTAAATTATTTGAAAAGAATAGTTCAAAACAAGTTTTTGTTCCGGTTTATGCTTGCAACATCGTCATATTGAAGCATAGAGCTCTATAGAGTACAACATGGGTGTACTATTAAAAAATATATTTCAAAAGAATATATTTCTAGAATAGTTGTGGAAGTTAAAAAGGAAGAGAAAAAGAACATGAAAATAGGTAAAATGTTAATTCATTTTTGAATTGGTTTTAATAAAATTAATTCAAAAAACAACAAATTTCTCAACAGATGTAACGAAAAAAGAAGTCACAACATTATCAATTCGATAAGTATTAACCATCATACAGCAATCTTCCAAACAATTTAAATAAGCATTATAAAACTTAAGATTTCCATTGGAAACATGAGTTATAGGATTGTCGTGTAATGAGAAAATATCGCCACAATATTCAGACATCTGTAGGATTTCCGTGGAACTGTTGAAGTACACCTTCAGAGTTGTTGGACTGAAAATAATAATTACATGTTTTGAAGTATGTGTCTCCCAACTTATTTTGACCGTAATCCCCCATAAAATCTGAAGAAATTTTTCTCCACAGAACAATGTGAAAAAACTTGTTTCGATTCGATGAACCCTTTTTGATATCTAAAGTACAAGCTGAATCCATTGGAAGCACTTGCAATCGAAAATCGATAGCCTCCTTTCATTTTGAAAATGATAAATTTGAAGTGGCATGTTTCGAATGACTCAATTAAAAGGGTTTATGAACCAATCCTATCCAGATTTCCTCCATTTTCTCATATAAACAATAATTAATTGATTTTTCGGAAACTGGTACAACATACTGTACCGTCTTCGTAAGGAACAAGAACATTAATCATCAGAATCTCCGATGGAGGTCTACAGTGAAAAAAAAACGGTTTCGAAAATAAATCAAGAGAACTTGGTTTCGAGAAAGAAGGAAGTGAAGATGGATTTTTTCTCCAAAAATACAGAGTTCGAGAACCAGTGTAATTTTTATAGCTATTGAACACACACTTTCAAATTATGAACTATATTCGAATTCATTAATTTCCATTTCGAATTCATTAATTTCTCGATTGAAAGTTCCTTGAAACATACTTTTAATTCAAGATCAGCACCCGTTTTTCTCTCGTTTCCTAGTGTCGATTGAGAGAATGATAAATTCGAATTCAGTGGTTGAGCGAAAAAAGCAATTAATCAAAATCACGGACACGGAGCGACGCTCGATTCAATTTATGACCTCCAGATGAGAAAAAGGAGTCCTAATATACTGAGAAGGTCAGTTTATTATCTTAGTTATGTTTATGATACAATTGATCTTACTTGATAGAATTGAGAAGATTCTTGAGAAATCTTCTGGGAATGACTGCTTTATCTGCAGAACACATTTCCAGTTTCAGATTTTTTGCACGTGGTGGAAGATTAATCATTTCGTGGAGAAGTTCACAAGGTGTTGGAGATGATGAACATATTTGGCAGAGAGATGCGAGTGCTCTGAAAAAACTTACGTTTTGAAAAAAGAAGATAAGTATGATACAGTAATCTTCTGAAAAACTCGGTCACTAACCTATAACTTATTGTAATATTCTCATCGTGTATTTGAAATAAAACAACTTCTTTTGAAACTCTCTCGACATTTTCAAAGAGAGCTCGACGCAATATTCCATCTTCTGGGAAGTTTATGAAGGATACAGTAGTCCATTTCAAGTCAAACGTGGTTATCCATCTTCAAAGATTTTATTCGTTTTATCAGATTCTATGAAAGACAAACTTACTCTAAAAACGAGATAACATTAAATACAGTCATCTTCTCTCCATTCACTGTGATCTCCAAAGTATTCAAATATTGAAATTCTAACGAATCGTTGAAATGTTCTTGTATTCGAACCTGACATCCTGTTTCGATTACTTTTGTCATTATCTGAAATCGAAAACATCAATTTGTTAATTCTGTAAGAAAAACTTTACGGATAAATCCAAAACATCTGAAATTTTCATCTTTGATTTGACAGTTTCTATTAAAACTTCTGAAACTTGTCTCCATGTCTTTTGATTATTTCTTCTAATTGTCTTCTTTTTCTTAATCTTCTTCGTTTTCCTATTCTGAATTATCTTCTCAACAACCATTTTTCTGGAAAAATAAACGTTCGCAGAACAGAATATCAAGAAATCAGCTAGTGAAAGTGTCGGATTCGAATCACATTATATCAATTGTACATTTATAAAAAAAGGTACGGGCGGTCTCAATATCAAGCGATACAATCTGATTCTTCAACACCTAGAAGAAGAAAGAGAGAAAGAAAAAGAAAGATACGGTAAGAAGAAGATTCAAAAAGAGGTTTGGACACAACCTCTGTCATTGGGGAAGGTTTCTCTCGGAGAGAAAAAAGAAGAAATATTCGGAAAGAGAAGGTGTTTGGTAGAGGGGGTGGAGCCCATCAAACATCCTGGAGGACTGTTTTCCATGATATCTGCGAATAAGAGTTCTCTGAAAAAATACGAAATATCTATGAAATAGTTAATTCTGTCAATGGAGTCGACTTTTTTTTGTAACAAAAAATATTGACGTTCCTGATATGAGGTGACTTCTACTTCTTGTTCCACAAACTTTCATAATACTTCGAAACGGTTTTCATAAAACTGTTTTAATCTACAATTATTTCACGTATGAGAAAACTTTCTGTTCGTTTTTCGTCTTTCATCCTTATCGGTTTCTAGATCAATGTTTGATACGTTTTTCAATCTGAAAAAAGTTTATGAAAAATATAACAATATTATACACGAAGGGATGAGATTCGAGGATGAATGTGATAAATAGTACATATAAAACCTATAAAAGTGATGAAAATAAATGCAATAAAATAGTTTCTATATTATTCAATTCGCTGAAACTTCCATAGGCGTAGGTGTGGATGCAGTTGATGTTACAGGTTCTTTTGATGGAGCTGTATATGGTGGTGGCTGACGGAACACATGAGATTTTACAACTATTGGAATGGGAATACGGTATTGTGGGAGTGGTTCAATCACTTGTCGCAGCATTGCAAATAGCACCAAATCCACATTATAAATAGCTGAAATAGGAAATTGATTACTGATTCCAATAAAGTATTGCTTACGTAGTTTAGCTTCTGCCAGATAACTGAGGAAACGGGCATCGTTCTCGCAAGAAATTATTATATAGGGTTGTTCGCTTTCAATACATTGAGCTGAAATATTATTATCAATATAGCGATACATTAGACTATCAAGTTACCTAAATATTTGGGATCGGGCTTTTCCGAATGTACTTTTCCACCTGCCAATTCAATGAGCCGTACCAATTCTTTCTGACTCGGCTCCACGAATCGAGTCACGTGGAATTCGATATCTTCGAAAACTAATTTATTGCGAGCTCGAAGAACACTTCTCATGCAATTATACGAATAATCCTTTTCGATGTCTTTGTCTTGTAGGAAATAATCATAAGTATCAAGCCATATCTTATGCTTGAAACTATCAATAATCCATTCTGGATCCACGATATTCTTTCCTCTGATTATTGATTCTAATAGTGCCAAACTCCTTCTTCCTGACATCATTATTATATGGGTTGCTTGTTGAATCTCATCTACGGTTTTTCCTCCAAGAAATTCAACTTTTTTCTTGAGAATCCTCAACGCCTCATCATCAATTGCATCTCCAAACCAGGCAGATACACGTGGTTGCGGTTGTCGTACTTGATAGAAATCTTTATGTAATGGGGTATCTTTCATTTTTTCCATATGATCCTTATACTGTTGCTCTTGTTCCTCAATCCGCTTTTGATTCGTTTCAATTTCTTCCTCTGATGGTGCTGGTGTTTGATTTCTGTAAAAAATTATCACATATTTTTTGAAAATGGGAACCTCCGATATTACAATATTCTCCGTGGTGGGAAGAAGTATGGGTCATTTTCCAACTCTTTCCGATTCAATGTGGCCTTATCATAAGCTTGATCACCAATTATAATTGGTTGTTTCCAACAGCCTGCAACAAAAACACTTTCTAATCTGTAGAAAGAACTTGTAAACTCACAAATCATTGCAGCGAACTCGTTACTAGACATCTCAATCAGTGTTGGACTTCCATTGACTTCGTGGCACGGCTGACCTACTTGGAATCTCGGATTCTCAACATTCGGTCGTTCATGAGGTTGGGCACTTCCACAAACATAAGCTTCCGCAATCCATTGATAATTAACCACTGGAATTTTCCATTCCTGAGCTTTTGTTACTTTCTCAGAAGGACTGAAATGACATATAATTATTGGTTTTTTTAATCTGAAACATACGCCTTGGCTATCAATAAATCATTTTGCCTCGCCAAAAATGGGGTTATTTTTGCTCCCATCGCTTCTGCCATAAAAGAAATAGCACCTCGTTCTGATTCATCATATCCTGATAGAGAGAAAAGCTGGAAAACTTTAATAGATCAAAAACATTTTGAGAAACAACTATACCTTTCCTAAATACGGCCTGAAATTGTCATTGAACGGGGCAGGTAAATGTGCTAACTTCCACGGAATATCAGCTTTTTCTCTTTGAATTACATCCACAACCCATTGCATTGAAATGATACGTTTCCGATGTTCCAGGGATTGCCTGACATGTGGATTACGACAAGAATCAATAAGAACGTGAGACACTAGGTGAACATTATCCAAGAACCTCGTGTTGTCAAATTCAATTTCACCTCCATGAAACTGAAATTTTAGTTGTATTAATTGATTCATATCATGTATTTGTCTTACTCTGATCATAAACTCCAAAGTCTTCCGATCCAATCTATCTTCGAATAGTTTTTCTGAATCGAAACATTGAAAGTGGAAACCAGACAAGAAAAGTTCTGGATCGGCATTCATTTGCATTGGAAAAGCTGTTGGATCGTGATGCATTTGATTGGGTATTCCTTGACGATAAACAAATTGATTTGCTCCAGCTGATTGTGGAGGATGGGATGAAGAGGATAGAGGTTGTTGAGGTGTAACTTGTGGTTGGGATAATGGTTGGGATGGTAGAGCCACTGGACGCATTCCAAGTGGTTGCATATCATCTAAAATTTATTTTTTCAGTGGTTTTTATATGAAAGCTGGTTCAGCTCACTGTGTAAAGCTCTTGGTAGAACGGGAGTATGCGGAGTATGTTGTTGTGGTTGTTGTTGTTGCTGTTGATTAGGAGACATCAGTGATGGTGATCTGAGATCAGGTCCAACTGCACCGGGAGCTGCTGCGAAATGAGGAGATGATGTCGCCCCTGGTTGGATTTGTGGACCGAATCGATCTAAACAAAAAACGTTGATTTTGAAACAATGTGAAGGTCTTACGAGGTGTTCCAGGTGTTGGTTGTGACTGTCCAGCTTGTGGAGAAATATATTGCCTCATTCCAGGCGGTGCCTATAATCAATTATTTTCTGATTTTTGTTGGATTTTCAAGCTCTTACAGTAGGAGGGCCTTGTCGATACATCGGATGAGGTGTTGATGGGTAAGTGGGGGTTCCAGGAATTCCGGGATATCCAGGTGGTTGCCCAGTGGGTGTCATTTGTTGTGCTGGGGGATATGCAAACTGAGATGGAGGTTGTTGAGGATTTGTTCCTTGCGGATACTGTGGTCTTTGTGGTGTTCCTGGAGTCCCTGTTCCTGGTCCAGCCGATCCTGGTGTCGTTCGAGTACCTGTAGGTGTTTGTGGAGGGTAAACGGGTGTCATTGGTCCTGGTGCTCCCGGCATTCCAGCGGGATAGGCTGAAAAGTTGAATGTGTATAGCGAGAAGAGGTGCATACACTAAATGAAGTAGATGTATGAAATCAATTTCTCTAGTCCTTGCGAATAAATCTATCTGAATAATCTTCTTACCTCCTTGCGGATAAGGCACTCTCTGAGCTGCCGCTGCAGCTGCTGCTCTCTGCTGAGCTGCTACGGCTTGTGCTTGTGCTTGTCTTGCGTACATTTGTTGTTGCCATTGTGGTGGAGGATATCCAGGAGGATATTGCGCTGGGTGACCTGGATGCTGATGCATTCCCATCATTGGATGTTGTCGGAACGGCGAATCGTGCATCTGCTGAGGATTCGGTGGTCCACCGTACTGCTGTTGCTGCTGTTGTTGTTGCTGTTGAGCAGCGGCCGCTGCTGCCATTGCCTTCAGAAAAAACCTTTCATTTTTCAACTCAAGTTATGTATTATTTTATACCTGTGCATGTTGTTGTTGTTGCATTTGTGCAGCCTGATAGTCATAAGGAGCTCCTCCCGAATTCGGAGCACTTTGAGGTGTACCACAATTCGATCCAGGCGGAGGACCTGTGTTCTGTGGAGTCATTGGTGCTCCTTGAGAATGAATTGGGCTTTCTGTGAAGAAAAAACATAATGCTTTTCAAAAGTTCCACCACATACATACCTCCATGGAAAAACTGTTGTTGTGTAGACGGGCCGCTCATCTGATGATTCGGAGTTCCCGAAGAACTTCTCTGACTTCCAGGTGTTCCAGAACCTAAAGTTGGGACAGTTATGAATTTTTATCAAAAACTAAGTAAATCGCACCTTGAAAGATATTAGCTGGACTCATAGTTGGTGTTCGTTGCCAGTTTTGTTGAAGTTGCTGAAATTTGTAATTTAGACACATTTTATCTAAATACTTATGTTAGTTTTTCATCAGCAAATACTACTCTTAAATTTAAAAAAAACCAAGCATTTGTATACTTGAAAAATACCTGTCTAGGTTGTTCTGGCATCACGAATCCAGATGCATTTGGCGTTTGTTGTTGTTGCATCTGATGCATTTGTTCATTTGCTAGAGGATTCTGAATCCTTGACGGATCTAAGAGACCCAACGGTGGAGATTCCGGCCGATGTTGGATTTCCTCGTCTTTCGCCAGTGGATCCGACATGGCCTGAACAGTTTCGTTTTGAATGATGCTATCGAACGTCGTTGCAGATATATCAAAGTATTATATGCTTTTCCATCAGAAAATCAGAAGAAAACAGAAAACAAAACAATTTCATTCGGGCGAGATAAAAACAACATTTAACAAAGTAGAACCGGTAAATCTTTTTGATCGATCGAGATTTGGAACAGGCGTGAAACGAGTGGAATGTGTTTGTTTGGTATTAGAATTTTTTGTCGATTTCCGGAATCAGATCCTTCAAGTTTGCCCATTGTGCCTTGTTCAACGAGATGCCTTTGCGACTCGGCATCATTTTTCCCGAGTTCTGAAAACAATGAAAGAGCTTTAAAAACTGTTTGTGCCTGAATGCTCACTTTATCGACGTAGTACTCTCTGATATTGACGTACTCCTTTCCTTTGAAATTGCTGACTGTTGCGTATCTCAAATTTCCGAACTCGAACATCTTTAAATTTAAAATTAAATAAAATTCTTAAAAATGCAAAAAGAACCTCATTTCCGTCCGAATCTTTCATTCTGCCAGTAACTTCTTCAGCCTTCGCTTTCTTTGGCTTTTGCTCTTCAGTAGCTTCCGACTGTCTTTTCTGAAACAAAAACAAAAATTACAAATCTTACAACAAAGTAAAGCTTGCCTTAGACTTTTTCTCTTGTTTTACCTCCTGTTTGGGGAGCTCATCTTCAGAAGACGACGACGAGGAGGACATTCTGGGGAAAATATCGATTATTTGAAGGAAGCCCGCGCGAAAAGTCGATATATATTTAATTGGTCGATTTTGACGGAAGCAAGACAACATTTTTCTTTTTATAAACCTTTATAATGCGTTTTAAGCTTACATAAAACTAAAATACAATCAAAAAAGTTTTTAAAAACTGTCAGGGACTAATTCTGGGAAGCAGACGAAACTCGGTCATTGTTGAATGAAGTTCGGCCAGTAGTCAACATTTGAAGTTTTACAGTGTTCTCCCCATTTTTCCAGTTAAGAAGCAGCTATTGGCTCGTACAATATTTTGCTGTGTTGGAAAATCATATTCTTACTGTGGTTAATACATGTGTAGTCAATCTTCAGTGCACGAATCATGGTTTCTTGTCCTATCAGTTCAGAAACACCATGATAGACTAGTTTTTAACGGAAATTCATGGTAACTCGTGAAAAAATCTCGGGAAGAGAAAATTTTATATTTATCTGTAACTTTTCTTTAGGAGTTCAACATTTAGTGACGTAAATGTGTTGAACACATAATCCGGGACGGATTACTCACAAAAATGAGAAGCATGAACAATGTAAATTCCGAGGCTGTTACGACTTGTTGTGAATTTTCTTCAATAGTTTATCATATTGTGTTTTTCTGTTGAACTTTCAGTCTGTTGACAGAACATTTCCTTGATCATCTCTGATGTTCTTTGTTCCCATGTTTTTTGAAAGTCAAAAACACTTATATTGAAAACCGAATTCGATCACATTCCTGTCAAAACTCCTCAACATTCTCATCGATCGTATTCTATCTCTCTCCGAATTCGAACTTTTTTCTGCAAAACCCCGACGGCCGATCACAATGAAAGATGACCTTCATTTGGTTTTCACCCAATTTTTTTTCATAGAGTTTCACACACGTCTTCCATCTTTTCCCAATATGATACTACCGTAAGGCAACGTAAATTGAATCGAAGAACTAATGCATTTTTAGAACTTCTCAAAAACGTTTCTGTCTAATGTAACGTAATCTAGGGCAACAACTTATTTCCAGTCACAGATAGGATCATTTTTCAACATTTAAAATTTTGAATGATTAGTCCCGGAAAGTAGAGACCTTTTGAAAACTTAATGAAAATGTCTAACTCAACATGTCAAATTGAATTTAGTTGAGTGCATGTAGAATCTAATTGTCCAATTTATAGAATTCAATTCTAACCAAGAACTCTTTTCCTCTTTTTTGTCTCTCTCGTGTTGCTTCAGTGTCTCATCTCACCCTCTGACCAATGTGCTCTTTCGCAGGAGCAAAAGAAATATTAATGGCGCGACTTTCCATGAATGATAAGTCTCTGAAGGAAACGTCGTTTTTCGCTCTTTTTTTTATATATGTGAAAATATAGGTCATCTTCTGACTTGTAACTACTAGTTTTGAAAATGCAATAATGCGTTCAACATTCGCGTTTTTCATAAAATTTAAACATTAAAGTGCAATGATCCTTCCAACTAAATCCTAGCAAAAGTCAATAAAGTTTGCTTGCTTTTTTTCTTTTTCATTGTCTTTTTTCTTGTTCTCTAATTTACGAAAAACGTTCAAATCATATGTTCTCAACATCTGACACATCACCTCATTTTATGAAAGATTTCGATCTTTGTTTTCCGTAATCCTTGGAGAGAAAACTAGTTTCGAAATAGTGTCTCCATCTTGTTTTCGTTTTCTTATTTGCTCATTCTAATGACATTGTAGATTTATTCGTAATTTTAGGTATCTACATCCTCCTTGGGTCCACATCAAAATGGTGTTGCGAGAGCAGGAACATGAGCCATTCTACATCAAAATCGATGGGAAATGGTGTCAAATCGACGATGCTGTTTTGAAGGCGCATCCTGGAGGCAGTGCAATCACCACTTACAAAAATATGGATGTAAGATTAGTTGGGGTTTTCAAAATTTGTATTTTGTTCTATGTTCACAAATCGTTTAACACGATTCCCACATGTGTACGTGCCCGTGAATTTGTTTCGTGTAAGTGAAAAATGCGGAAACTTATGAGGCAAAGTACAAAGAACTCGCTTACACACATGCGATGCATGTGATTTGTTATCAAACTAGTAACACAAAAACTTAATTATAAGCAAATAGTATGAAGAGATTACTGTGTATATACTATAAATGTAATTAGTGTTTCAGGCGACTACCGTATTCCACACATTCCATACTGGATCAAAAGAAGCTTACAGATGGCTAACAGAATTGAAACAGAAATGTCCAACCCAAGAACCAGTGATTCCAGATATCAAGGTAATCAATCAACTCAAAATAGATTCAAACAAACTCTCAGTGGTTTTTCAGGAAGATCCAATCAAGGGAATCGATGATGTCAACATGGGTACATTCAACATTTCTGAAGAACGATCAGCCCAAATAAACAAAAATTTCGACAGTCTTCGAATGAAGGTCCGTGCCGAAGGACTTATGAATGGATCCCCTCTGTTTTATATCCGAAAAATTCTTGAAACCATCGTGACAATTCTTTTTGCTTTCTACCTTCAATATCACACATACTACCTTCCTTCTGCTATTCTCATGGGAGTTGCTTGGCAGCAATTGGGATGGCTCATTCACGAGTTTGCACATCATCAATTGTTCAAAAACCGATATTACAATGATTTAGCCAGTTATTTTGTCGGGAACTTTTTACAGGTTTGTGATTCCCAGAAAATGAAATTCATTCTATTGATAATTTCAGGGATTTTCATCTGGAGGTTGGAAAGAGCAGCATAACGTACATCATGCAGCAACAAATGTTGTCGGACGTGATGGAGATCTTGACTTAGTTCCATTCTACGCTACCGTTGCTGAGCATCTCAACAACTACTCACAAGACTCGTGGATCATGATTCTCTTCCGGTGGCAACATGTACATTGGGCTTTCATGCTACCATTCCTTCGTCTCTCATGGCTTCTACAATCCATCATTTTTGTTAGCCAAATGCCAAACCACTACTACGACTACTACAGAAATACTGCTCACTATGAACAGGTAAGACGAAAAAATGAAAGAATCCTGTTAAAATCCCCCTGTCGAGTGCTCAATTTCAACAGTAACTGCTCATAATTCAGATCGGACTCTCTCTTCACTGGGCTTGGTCATTGGGTCAACTTTATTTCCTTCCTGACTGGTCGACAAGGTATTTTCTACTCTCTTTTCTAATAACTCCCAACAATTTTCAGAATAATGTTCTTCTTCGTTTCTCATCTCGTTGGAGGTTTCTTGCTTGCTCATGTCGTTACTTTCAATCATTACTCCGTTGAAAAGTTTGCATGTAAGTTTACATTGTCTTTCTATAATCTCAATCAATTCACTTTTTCAGTGAGCTCAAACATCATGTCAAACTACGCTTGTCTTCAAATCATGACCACTAGAAATATGCGTCCGGGACGATTCATCGATTGGCTGTGGGGTGGACTCAACTACCAGGTAAAACAGAGATCAGGGATAGGTTAGAAAACCATAAAAGATTGGTTGATTTCCCTCTTTGTGAATTTTGTCATCAAATTTGTTCATTAGTTCAGTTCAGTATTCCACACCTTATCTTTTGCACTCTTACTTTCTGATAGTTCATTGTAGCGTTTCTACATCACAGCTAACCCCCGGCTAGAAGTTTACTAGACTTTGATTTGGAACTCATCTGCCTTTTCTGACTACTCTCGTGATGAGGAGTTCAAAACTGTCCGTTTCGTGACATTCTTCATTTCTCGATAACTGATAAAATATGGGGTGATACGTCTCTGATTTTTTTTTGATAACAGCCAACCGACTCTTTTAGAGAGCGACTGAATGATAAAGATAGATTGATGGGTTTTAGCGGGGTAACCGGAACACTCGCTTTTTCGTTTCTGCATTGGAAGACGTCAGAAGAATCAGGGGTTTTGAAAAGTTGGTGGTAATGTTGAATTGAAAAAGCATGAGATTACGGTAGCGAACTAGCACGGGATGAATATCAGAAGTGCAAACAGTATTCCAATTCTCAAAACCGTGGAAACCGTCTTTTTTCAGATTGAGCACCATTTGTTCCCAACCATGCCACGTCATAACTTGAATGCAGTAATGCCACTCGTCAAGGAATTTGCTGCTACGAACGGACTTCCATACATGGTTGACGATTACTTCACCGGCTTCTGGCTTGAAATTCAACAATTCCGAAATATTGCTGATGTGGCAGCTAAGCTGACCAAGAAGATTGCTTAATTACTTTTAACCCGGTTTCTTCATGTTCCATGTTTTAAATTTAAACTTTTCCACTGGTTGGTCAATTCATTTTTTCCTGTGTGATATTTCCTTATGTTGGTTAGTGAAAAATGAAGCTATTTTATTCTATCAAAGCATGTTGTGGTTCTGTTCTTTTTACAGGTTCCAAAAAGAAGAAAATTCCGGATAAAAACACAACACTCAAGACGTGAATACTACAACTATTTTCACGAGACTGATCATTTTTTGCTAAAATACTTTATGGAATTAAATGTGGAACTTTCACCTTTTTTCTCTTCTTCTTCATTATCTTTCATTCGTCTCTTTGGGGGCACAATGAGGAAATAGTGTTGAATATGGAGAGAGTGTTAGACAACGAGAGTGAATTGGAGAGAAAGATAGAGAGACTCTACTTCATTTTTCGGCCATTTTCACGACCGGCGCTCGCCTGAAATGGTCGTCAACAGAGATGCCTCCGGGCTTCATATGAAGGTTAGTTTATTGTTATGAGTCAGTTAAAATAGTTGATTTATTTGATTGGGGGAATCACTCTTATAGTGGAAAACTGTAAGTTGAATCTAGTCTGAAAGTAGTGCGTATCCTATTCTTGCGTTCTTTGAAAATAGAAAAAGGATACTGTAGGTTGGATCTTCCGTAAGGATATTCGAAAGTAGCTCATACTTCAAGGACTTCCAACAATCAGATTCTATGAACTTTTTCTGCGTTCTGAAAGAAAATTTAAAATTTTGAAAATACAGTAGACAACTTGTATTGAATTCATTGTGTAATCTACTAGTCTCCACCCAACATAAAACGTCATATTTCTGATTCCTTTGGTTCAAAAAAATAGGTCTTGCCCGTAAAATCGATATATTTTATGAATATTCCACCATCTGTTTTTACAAATTTGTCTAATTACCGATTCCATATATGTCATGATTCCGATTATGATTCCACATACGTCTTCCAATTAAGTACAGTAATCTGTCACGCTCTTATCAATATTCATCGAAAGTTCAAAAGAACATTTCACTTACTTTCCTTTTCTATCAAGTCTATAACTCTTGATTCTCTAATAAAACCTTTTGAAGCCTATAATCAAAGTATAAACTCTTTTTTCTCTTGTCCTTTTCTCATCTCGTTCAACTTCATATCTCATTCTTCAACCCATTTCCTTCAAAAATCACACCACTTTTTTGCAATTGTTCTCCACAACGCAGTATTTCGGCGTCTCATTGTCTCCCACACTCTCTCTAGAATTTCCTCGTTTATCGGTCATTTCTCTAATGATCTCTCAATTATCCACAATGTTTCTCAAAGAAAAAGTGTAGAGATAGGGCAAAGTGCAATTGCAAATAATAAATACTCTGATCAGATATATTTGTGGGGAAAGGGAACATCGAAAGAATTCGAGAAAGCAAGATTTTCAAAAAAAAAACGGAATTTCAGCTTGATCAACGCTGGCTCTATCTCAGCGAGGAGTTCTTGAAGAAGCATCCAGGAGGTGCAGTCATCGAACAGTACAGGTAACAGTTTTCAGCCAATTGTCAGTCTTTCTAAAATTCTTTCTGAGCTTCAGAAATGCAGACGCCACTCACATCTTTCATGCATTCCATGAAGGATCTTCCCAAGCATACAAACAGTTGGATCTTCTTAAGAAACACTCGGAAACAAATGAGGAATTGGACAAGCTGATTGAATCAAGAGTGGATAAAACGGACATCAATGTATCCACGTACGACATCTCCATCGAACAGGAGAAGAAAATGGTCGAGTCTTTCGAGAAACTCCGTCAACGTCTTCACGACGATGGATTGATGGAAGCCAATGAATCGTACTTCGTCTTCAAGTCAGTCACCACTCTCTCGATTATGTTCTTCGCCTTCTACTTACAATATCTTGGATTCTACATCACTTCTGCCTGCGTCTTGGCTCTGGCTTGGCAACAATTCGGATGGCTCACTCATGAATTCTGCCACCAACAACCAACAAAGAACCGTCCACTCAACGATACCATCTCTCTTTTCTTCGGAAACTTCCTCCAAGGATTCTCCAGAGATTGGTGGAAGGACAAAGTAAGAAAATGACTAGATTGAATATTTCAAGAGAGCAGTATATTTCAGCACAACACTCACCACGCCGCCACGAACATTATAGATCATGATGGTGATATTGATCTGGCTCCACTCTTCGCATTCATCCCATCTGATCTTTGCAAATACAAAGCCAGCGTCGAGAAAGCTATCCTCAAGGTACTTTTTCGTTTGAGTTTTACTCATTCAACAAATCAATTTTCAGATCGTCCCCTACCAACATCTCTACTTCACCGCCATGCTCCCAATGCTTCGATTCTCTTGGACATCTCAATCAGTTCAATGGGTATTCCGGGAAAATCAGATGGAGTACAAAGTATATCAACGAAATGCATTCTGGGAACAAGCCACAATTGTTGGACACTGGGCGTGGGTATTCTACCAGTTGTTCCTTCTTCCAAGTTGGCCGATTCGTGTTGCCTACTTTTTGATTTCTCAATTGGGAGGTGGTCTTCTGATTGCTCATGTTGTCACTTTCAACCATAATTCAGTCGACAAATATCCAGGTGAGAAGAATGAGGGAATTCCATTCTTACTGTCATTTCATTTCAGCGAACTCTCGTATCATGAACAACTTCGCTGCTCTCCAAATTCTTACAACTCGAAACATGACTCCATCTCCATTCATCGACTGGCTTTGGGGCGGACTCAACTACCAGGTACTTTTGAAACTATTATTGTTTCAATATACAATATTTAATTTCAGATCGAGCATCATTTGTTCCCAACGATGCCACGTTGCAATCTGAATACATGCATGAAATATGTGAAGGAATGGTGTCGAGAAAACAATCTTCCATATCTTGTTGATGACTACTTTGTTGGATATGCCATGAATCTGAAACAATTGCAGAATATGGCAGAGCATGTTCAAGCAAAAGCTGCCTAAAAGAATTCGGTTGTAGCAACTGATCTTCATTATTCACTGTCTCTTCCAATAACTGGAAATAAAACTTGACCAAATAATGATTTATTTTTTATTCAAAATACATATTTACAATCAAATGAGATCAAAGAGACAAATCCGGAATTATTATACCCTTGTTGGCATCAGCATTGATCCAGATCTGATTTCTTTCGGTTCATTCAACCGACTCAACTCATCTGGACCAACAGAAACTTCAGTTGAATGTGGGACTGCTGGTGAAGGACTTCTTGTATTGAGTCCTCTTCGATTAGCAAATCTTCTGTAGGAATTCGGACGGAGACGTGAGATCAGAGGACGGATTGATCGAGTTCTTTTAAGAAGAGACTCTCCGGATAGGAAACGAGAAACAAAGAGATTCAGGCCACTTTGAGATGCTGAAAATAGTGGAATGAGTCGTGTCTAATACCAATGAAACCATACCTTGCATTCTCTCAATTTGAGCATGAAGACTCAAAATAGATACTAAAATGATAACCAAAATTACAATTGCAACAAAGTTGAACGCGATAAAAAGCCGTGAATTTGATGAAGTTGTTAGAGTGAGAAGAAGAGGAAAAATCAAGTGACCGGAGCAATGTCCAGAGAGCAATGTGAACGTGTTGTTGGCTGAAACAGTCTCGATCAGATGACTGGTGTACAGAATGATCATTACACTTCAATGATAGACTCTGATTAATGTAAATCACCAACGCAGGGAGGAGAGGAGCCAAAAAGAATCCGAAAATGATTGATCCGACGAGTAGAAACTGTTCAGAAGCAATGCAACAACATCCGATTCCACAGCCAAACTGAAAAGTGCTTTGAATATGATAGTCTATTATCTTTTGGAACTCACAATCGAGACTCCAACCAAAAAGTATGGAGCCATATAATCTGAAAAAAGAAGAGAAGCTCCTCGACCCCACATGAAGAATATCTGAAATTTAAATGTTGAATCATAGTATTTCAGACGTCATCAGCTTACCGCAAAGAGTTGATAATAGAAAATAGAAGCAGATGGTTGAGCAAGAATCAGAAATGGGAATAATGTGTACATTATGTTGGCGATTGAAGCAACTACAGAACACAATAGAACCAATTTCAGACTGCTTACGTCACTTTGTTGTGTGATACCTGAAGAGGAAGTTGGAGGAAAAGGATAAAGTAGTTTCCAGAATACTAAGGATTCTTTCTTATTAGTTTGAGAGTCAGAATTCCAGAGATCAAACGTGGAAAGAAGGAGAAAAACTTACTTTGACAATTTTCGTGGTGATTATTATTGTTGTGTTCTATATCATCATATTCAGTTCTTCTAATTGAAATTGATGTCTTCATTGTAACATTGAACTCTGTTTTGATACATAAAATGATCAAAGGAATTTGTAGAATTGCAGTTGCATAATAGATATAATCTGGACGAAGAGATGGATTCAAATAGAACTTTTCAAGACTTGGAATATGTGGTCCTGTTGGTAAAACTGGATTTCTTTTGGAGTTACAATCATCTTGATGTTCAGAAGGAGCTGATTGATAGAACATTACAGCAACAACTGCTCCAATTGCACCAGTTAGATGGAGAAGCTGAAAGAAGGCATCGTGAGAACGTTACAATCTATCTATGACTCTCCTCAAGTTCTCATTCTCTCTCCCCATTAATTCCAACTATCTAGTTTCTTCCACCGTACCTGTACAAGTAGAAAGTTCTGTTGTTTAAATACAACTCCGAAATTCGACGTCACAGCCGACAAAGAAATTCCCAAAACGGTTCCGAAGACGATAAACACGATACAAAGGAGCAAAATAGCGTGAGCAGCATGTGTTAGAGCGGAAAAACAAGCACATATCAAGATGAGACAGGTGATGAAAACGTATTTGAGTGGAAGACGTCGAGAAAGATTTGAATGAAAAACGGCGCCAAGAAATATGGATCCGTTGAATGCGAAATGTAAATTAAATAGATGAGCCGAGGAAATCATTGAAAAACAAGCAGAATGAGAGTAACTCAATGAGATGAAAGCAATCTGAAAAATGGAAATTTCAGAAGGAAAATAAGAAAAAATGAAAATGAAGTACCGTGAATCCAACCAAAGCATAGATCCAGAGATGAATTATAAAGAGAGATGCATGCTTCGAAGCAGTCTCTTTCGCCTCAACAATTCGATCGAAAATAGGTTTCTGAAAAATTAATTTTCAGCTGAAAGTAGAAAAAAGGAAATAAAATAACTGTTCCTGGCGGATCCTCTGTATAATCCAACACTTCAATTGATATTTCTTCCATAGTTTTTGAACGAAAAATATCAGAAATTTCAGTTAAAAGAGGGCTGAACAGGTAAAATTCGAGTAGTATTTTCTCCTCCGTTTTTCACAAAATACAATAACAAATATGAAATCTCCTCCCTTCTTTCTTTTTCAGAATTGTACGTTATCCGTCTATCATTAAAATGTTCTCAAGAGAGTCACTCACCATGGCTGAAGCTATCTTCGTAAACGCCATTCACATGGAAAATTCGAATTTCAGTCTTGAAGTTCTGAAAATATTCTCTCAATATACCAAGCGTAAAGTTCATATTTTAAAGCTAATGAGGTCATAAATCGTACGAAAAAAACGAGATAAGATTAGGGGAAAAAGGAGAGAGAAAGTTGTTGACAATCATCTGGTATCCGACATTTAATGAAGCTTATTCCAAGAAAAAAGTACATGTGAGGTGTATTTTCTGCAAAAAGAAAGAAAAGAAAATCCTCTCTTTTCATAGTATGATTGGCTGAGTCACGCAATGTCAAACCCTCAATTTCTATGGGATTACGGATGAAGTGGAAGATGTTTTTGCACACCTTTTGAAGGTTTTTCTTCGTCAAACAAAAAAAAGGAAGTTTCTTTGTTTAGATCCAAAGACTTTAAGTGAATAATACTTATCAATGAGTCCTTTGTCTTTTTAGAATGAAAATAATTGGTATACAGGAAGTGTCTGGAACGGGGAGAGGGAAAATTATCTAGACCAAAAACAATATTATGAATGGCAGAGGGCATTTTAAAGTAAAGATTTCTGATAAGAAAGCAATATCAGAAGTTGTGTAGTTTTCAGTTGAAAATATACATTTTTGAGACTGTGTAGTAGATTTTGAGGAATAACTCTAAAACTCCAGTTTGTAGTGGACAACTCTTTGCTACAGACTCAAAACTAGGCAAAGTTGTAACATTTTTATTCTTTTTCTTTCTTTAACACAACCGAAAACCGCACTTTTCCCAACGAAATCCTACAAAATCGGATACCTTTTCAGCACCATTTTGAAAAGAGTAAACTCGTGAATGCACCATGCAATTATCATCTACGTTATGCTTTCCCCCACTATTATCTTGGTTATACATATGTTTTGAAGAGCTCATAAAAATCAATGAAGCTCAGCAGTCAACCCGGATACTTTTTTTAATATCAGTTTGAAAAGAATTGGAATGAAATGAGAAGATGTAATGATTTTTATAACAATTCTTGTTAAAACAAGAAAAAACTCAAAAGTGGCAGGAAAGTTTATCCCAAAGTCTTTATATGATTGAAGTTGATCAAAATGCATTTCATAGAGATCCCTCAGAGGTTCTGAAAGTTTGAAATGCTCAAAAACCAAAAGTTCATTATTTTCCGCTGATGGCTCATGAGCCACAAGTCCAGAACACTTTTAAGCTCGTCCGACAGGAAATTAAAATGAGAAATGAATTGAGTGGATAGGTGTCAGGAGGGAGAGAGAAAAGGAAATGCGCAACAAATTGAATTGGCACTGAAAAGATTACCGATGCGTAATTGTTTTCCAGTCGGTTTTCCGGTTATTTTGTGTCTACTGATGACCTACCAATCTCATAAAATTGCTCAATAATCTATGATCTTAATTTTATTTGAAGGTAGTTTTCAGTCGAATCAATGGAAGTTTTGCATTGAATTCAATTAGAATCAAAGTTGATTCGAGCAAAGAAAAAACTAAATTATGGTTGATACTGGAGAAGAATTCATGCTTCAAGTGGCTTGTTTTTGAAAAACTTTGAAAATTTAGAAGAATATTAAGTAGAGTTTCTGGTTGTACACAATTTAGAAACACGTGGAATGAAGTTCCAATTGGACGCAGATCAATCGAGATCTGTTCTACTGTGTCCTCTGGTTTTAAACTGAATAGTTTATGATTTCATTTATTTTCTAAAATATATTTTTAATACTAATACCAGTCAGACAATTTGTAATATGGGATTACTTCTCACAAGTTTTTCTAGTAACCTGAACTTCTATGAGTATTAAAATCATCCCTTCGAAATATTCTTTGGTCTCAATGTACATAGTGTTGAAACGACTCCATAAAAGCGAATTTATCTAAAACATAAAATACAAAAAGACAGAAGAAAAATAAGAGAGCAAATGTTCTCAGAATTAATTAGTTCGTCCCAAAGCCGGGATTCAGTAGAAAAAGGAAAATGAGAAGAAAACGGAAGGAGGAGAAGCCAAAAAATAACTGGACAAACAAATTGAAAAGGGGAGAGTCGTGGTGAAAGGAAGGATTAGATTAACATAAAAAGTGGGCGGAGTCTTTGGAGAAGATATATTGATAATAAGATAGATAATCCAAAAAGTGTTTGTAAAATAGGGAAAAGCAGAGAAGGATTGGTGACGTGGCAAGAAACCCGTAATCGAGAGCAAAACTACTATATTTGAGAGAGATGGAAAAGGATCAAAAGAATATAGAGGACTGGTATTCAATATATGTTGACATCTTCTCAATTTATTCTGAACGCCAGTCTCAAACTCCTGTGATCCTTCTTCGTAAATTTAAAAAAGTATGGAAAAATATTTAGCTAGAAAAAGTTCAAATTCGAAAAGAAAAATTTGAACTTAAACAAGAACTCAAGCGTTTCCCCCGTCCAAAAAATAAATGTTCGTTGTCAAAAATCAAAGTATTTTCTCTTCTCCCAATGTGTTTGGAGTGTTGTTGATGCCAGGAAGGAGGGAGAAAAGAGTCTGAAATAAATGCATTTATATATTTATTGATGTGGGTGGTGTCACCTGGAACGTCTTTTTCAGATTACTCTTTCACTTTATTTGCATGTATGAACTGCCACTTCTTCTGTACATGTTTTACATTTCACTTCACAACACCAAACGAATTTACACTCGCATTGAGTTTGACGAATCTGAAATCATTGAAATTAGGTGAGTATGGATAGGTAGAAATCCGGCCGGAAATAATATGCTTTTGTTCCTTATTCTCGAATTTCAAATGTATGTGTTTCGGAGCTAAATTACAAGAAATATGATTACAAGTTCGAAGCTGCCGTCACTAAAAGTCAAAATAGTTGCAATTGGCTGGGTGCATTAAAGAGGAATTAGTAAACTTAAAATTAGGTAACTTGAACAGGTTCTTTTTAAGATTCTAGTATTTGTTGGGATCTCTAACTTGTTACTGAAACTATATACTTTCTGGGATGGACACAGTTGCGATTCTGACTGGATCAACCTAGATTTCAATCGATCAGATAGAAAACTTACCTCCAATCTTGTATTATACCCTCTACCACAACATAACAAGTCACAACTTTCAGAACTGTACGAATTATGAATACATTCACGACCAGCTGTTCCGAGAATTCCTGTAATATTTCAGTCATCTACAGAAACTCGTTTCATTGGCTATTCTACCTGCAGTTAAATTCTTCTCACAATAAGAAGGTGAACGATGAACATATGCCATTTCGTTTCCTCTTAATGGTATCTTTCTCTCCGTTCGTTCCTTTCTTCGTAATCTTTTATTCGCTTTTCGTGTCACCTGAAATTATTTCCAAATTCATTTCAATTTTCATCTAATTTCCTATGTGTTATGCTACGAATGTCATTTTCCTAATTGATGACATTGACTACTGTATCATTACATCTTCGAGCTCGACCTGGACTGCGAAATGATCGTATCGCTTTTTGAGAAGATCTGACACTTGAGAGAACTTCTGCATTTGAAGCCAACATGTTTTGAATTCACAAGAACCAGAGACTCCATGACAGCGACATTGACGACGGATGTTTTGAGCAATTGCCTTGAAGCATTCAAAAGAAATTAAATGTATAAAATTGAAAGATGGTACCTCTCTTCCAACGAAATTATTGTGTCTTCTGACAAGATGCGCAACATTTTTTGTTTCGTCGAATTGTTGAGATTCCCATTCATCCAAAAAACGTCTTGCATACCGTATTCCATATGGAACGTTATCTGAACATCCACCCCATGAAAACTGATCTCGACTCATTGCAGAATCCTGTGAAAAACAAAAAAGAAATAATTATTTGATAAGAAAAGAAATTACAGAATCAGCTTGATATCTCTGCATTCCTGGTTTACTGTCACATCCACATTCAGTCAGATTTCCAGTATTACATCCTTTTGTGATTGAATGAACGATGCTTGCTGCCATGATAGCACTCAAGAAAGCGGCTTCTTTGTTGGCTGAAACAAGAGTTTCTACTAGGGATTCAGTTATTTCAGTTACCTGATCTCAGAGTTTTTCCGAGAATATCTTGAAACTTTCCGTGTCTCGTTTCAGTTACTTCATCTCTTGAAGAACAATTCCATCTGAAACATTTCTGAAGTTTCCTCATGACACTTTCAACTGTCACTAACCTCTCAAATTTGAATTTATTCTCACATTCTCTGATTGCTTCTCGAACTCCTCTCGCAACAAATGGAATTGAAAATGGATTTTCTGCGCACATCGCTTGTTGATTCGGATTCAATCCATCCAATCGACGACACAATTCTTTGAAATGATCTCGATCCGATGATTGATAATGGGGGCGTGGCAAATACTCATTGGAGCCAACAAAAGCCACCGTTCTGCAGGAAACAGGGAATGATAATTTCAAGAATGTTTTTTAGACTTACAACCAGTTATATGGTACTTGAGGCGATGACTGCGTTCCAGAAAGAGGAGTGTGTTGAGCATAAACAAGAAGAACAAAAAGGAAGATTTGAAATATCAAAAAGTTCATTTTCTGAAAATCAGTGATTAGGAAAACGAATTGAGATTAGATAAATGGAAAAGAATCAGAATAACTCTTCATAAGGGAAATAACAAAGTAGCTCATGTCTTAACTCTTCCCACTGTCAGCTTCAGATTAGTTTGGAAATGACACTCTATAGGAGATACTTGCTTGAAATTATACTTTCAGGTGACATTAATTGAGACCCAGCTTGAGTGAATGTATGGAAATAATCTTAGTAATCAGAATTTCGAAGTGGAAGGAAATCGAGTTGATGATCTTTTGAAACTTCATTTTCAGATCCAATCACCTAATTTACTGTTATATCATATGAAAGTTTAGCTCCGCCCACAATTTACATTTTTTGTTTAACTTATGGAAAGGAACGAACTTTGATTGTACTTTCTTTTCAGAAAATGGAAGCAACTTCGAAACCATCGTAAATAAAATTTCTGTGAATCGTAAAAAAGTTTGAATCTAAGACTGTAATTCTGAAATTCAGTTACAGTAACCCGACCGAATCAAAAAAATAGGAAAGAAAAAGGGGAAAAAGAAGAGTATTGTAAATGTGTTTGGAGAATTCGAAGGTCGAATCAATGCTACTGGATGTTGGTATCTCTTTCCTCTCTTCCCTTCAATTCATGCTTTATGGCCCGTGGATCTATTCAGAAAAGACGAAGAAGAAGATGTCTTCGGTATGCAAATAGAAAACGTCAAAATGGGAAAATGGGAGAAACGAATTGAAAATAGTCAATATGGTGAATCGAGAAAATGATCGAAGTTAAGGGAGATCTTTAAAATTATGAATCATTTTGAGAAATGAAGTAGAAAAAGAAAAGAGAAAGTTGATGTGAAGGGGGAAATGTTGGATCGAAAGACACCTATTCGACACCATTTTACGATCTTCTCACTGCCTACAACCATCTGTCTCCGAGCATTTTATTGGGGGGAATTAATCCGGATTCTTCGGAGAGTTTCTGGTGAACAACCATTTTATGATCAACACAAAGAAGAGAAAACGGAGAAAATATTACACACGATTCGTCAGAATTTCTAGTGTTTCAGATTTCGATAATTCCCATTTAACAAAAAAAAAATGCTCTGCCTCGCGGCTGAAATAAATTTGAGTGATGTGTTTCCATATCTATCTTCAAATAATACGAATAGGATTACTGTAGAAATCAGGTCAGAGTATTAAGAATTGGAATTGCCAAAAGAAAATTGGAATGTTCGATCCAACATCAGAGTCTCGGATCCTCCATCGAAATCCTTGAAAACTCGTGAATTTCCGTCCTAAATATCTTCTTGAAAGTCGAAAGGTCGAGTCGAATGTTCTAGTTCTCTTCCAATTTTCCATCTGGTATCAATTTTAAACTCTGCTCATGTTTTCCGGGTGCGTCACATTGTTAGTTAGAGTTAGTCAGCTTTGGAAAAAGAAGAAGAAACGAAAAATGTATTTTTTGTCTACTCCTTCACAATAAAACAATAAGGAAACTTTTAAAACTTCTCGACACGGGAGAGCAATTGAGCATTAAAAAAGAATATGCGAAAGTGTCCCGAAACGAAAACAAGATAAACGGGGCGGAGAAATGCGGTAAACGGATAAAGCAAGCGGTTCAAAATGTAGAAATTAGAGGAAAAGTCATGGGGAATGTTTCTCAAAACGTCACTTAAAAACATAAAAAATCAACAAAAAACAATCAATAAAAATGGAAAATTATTAAAATTCAACATCTATAAATGAAGTGATCCTAAAAAGTGCGGTCAAGATTTTCGGGTTCGGGCGATTCTTGGGAAATTTTCGGTGGAATAGGTGAAATAATCCAAGCCGGTTCGCTTCCAATTCGAGAAATAATTCGTTCGAAGAGAGCGCTTGACTGTTGGCTGTAAAAAAAAGATACTCGATAATTCGTGATTTAATAAAGAAGATACGGACGTTTCAGTTCCTTTCGAAGCCTTTGTCATATGAAGTTGTTGGCCTTCGGATGAAAGCAATGTTGTTTCAGTTCTGGAAGACGGAATTCCATTTGTGGAAGGACGACGGATATGATCAGAGTTTGCTGTCGGCACATAATCGACGATGGTTTCAATGCTTCGCTTCTTTTTGTATCTGGAGAAATATAATATACTTATCTGAACACAGAAAACTGAACCTACCGTTCCCAGTATCCCAACAAGAAGAAATCGACGAAAAAAGTCTCAAACCCGTATGAAATGAATGCATTCACACCGGCAAGAATGATGATAAAAATACGGAAATATAAATCGGGAAGTTCGACATTGCCAAGTGCTGTTTGAACAAACTCATGTGGACATAAGACGATGTAGAGACACAACTGAAAGTAAAGATGATGAAAAAACTGAATAGGATCCTGAACACTTACCAACGTGGAGATTATTGTTAATGCACACATTGGTTTATTCGACCATAAATTGCCTCGATATGGCGGTCCCTTTGAATAGACGAGAGCAAGAATGATGTATTGAAACATTGAAACACTAAAAAGTGCGGTTCCTTGCATACTTCGTTTATCTTCTTGCTCATCTCCAACTGGCGGTTGATAAGCAACAAACCATGATTGTTGTGACGTGGCGAAGAAAACAACAGACTGAACGAATCCAATAATGATGAGCTGTCCGACAACAGAAGTCATAGAAGCAATCGAAAGAAGACGAGTCGGCGGTGATGTATGAGCCAGGCGATGGAAGGCTGGAGTGTTACCGAAGAGAAGAGCGAAAATTGTGATCAGGAACATATCGATGAACATGAACTGGAATTATTTCGTTGTAACACCCCCTATTTGGTTGTTCAAACAAACCTGTCCATCAGTAAGAATATTACTAATCCAGTACAAATGCATCACAGTAACGAACTGAGTCAGCGAGTATCCTGCCATGTATTTGAAAATACCGAATGATGTGACAAGAGCGGCGCGTCCTTCACTGATTACTGTTGGCACACAACGAATATCAGGAACCCTAGAAGTGAACGGAGCAGCGATAGATGCTTCAGCGTCAGAGAGTGAAATTCCTGCATGAGCCGCTTTTAAAGCTGCACAATCATTGGCACCATCTCCGCACATTGCCACCGTATAGTCGACTTGCTGTAGTTGTTCGACAAGTAATTGTTTTTGATCGGGTGCCATTCTAGCGAATACGTCACAGACGCAACATAGTTGATCTACGAGTTCAGGATATTCATGAACAACCACTGCAAATGTTGGACCGGAAATAGCCAAGTGATAACTGCTAGCAATCAGATGACCGAGATTTTCAGATGTCACTGGATTCGGCATTTCAATTTCTGTATTTGTTGGAGAGAAACCGTCATTCTCAGATGATCCTTTCCAAGTCGAAGAGCACATTGAAACGGATACCGATTCATCGTCCTCTATTACATCGTCGGATGAGGAAACTGACTGAAAAAAATCGTTTGTATATTTATCGAGAATATAATTGATATATTTACCTGTTTAATGACAAGCTTTGTTCTTCCGTGTTCATCGAGCTCTCCAGGAACATGCTCAACCAAAAATGCACGTTTTGATGGTCTTATGATTCCACATTCACGAGCAACAGAAAGTCCAGTCAATAGATTATCTCCAGTTACCATCACAGTTCGGATATTGGCTCGATTCAGCTGATTGATCACTCCCAGTGTTACGGGTTTCACTCGATTTTCCATCACAATCAGTCCAAGCATTTCTAGATCACATTCTACTGAATCTCGTTTTACTTTCGATGCTTTATTGAAATTCATGTCCAGAGGACGACGAGCGACAGCAATCAGGCGGAAACCGTGCTGAGCGTAAGCATTCACTTGTGTCTAAAAACGGAACACGGAATAAAAAAAAGAAACAGAAAAGTTTCGAAAACGTTTAAAATGCTTTCATAAACTGATAACTTACCAAATAATCTGGTGGAACAGTCGTTGGATCACAAAGAGATAGAATCATTTCTGGACTTCCTTTTGAATAGAGCATCATATTATCAGGTCGATCTTCTCGTGGATCGAAAACAATTACAGACATTCTTTGAAGAGATGATGAGAATGTGAACTGCCTTATAACAGAATACTCGGCTGTTGTGTCGTCCGATGGTTTGATTATAGATGGTTGAACATTATCGAACCGTAGAGTTTCTTCTTCAATATCTCCTTCACCTTCTTCCATTGTCCATCCTGTTTTTTGAAACAAGATCAGGTCTAGTGGATCACCGTGAAGTACTCCGTTGATTCTGAAAAACATTCATTTGGAGATGATAACAAAAAGTGATTTTGAATAACCTTGTAAGGGAATGACAAGTAGCAATAGCTTTAACCAAATCTCCGTCGTAAGGCAGCCCTTCTCGGCTTGTGAGTTCTGTCATCTCCTCCATGAAATCAATCACATCGGGTCCAGTTGCTGTATTTTCCTCGCCTGTTGATTCTTTTGTTTTTTTAACCGGCCGAACCACATGAAAATCGAGCCCATCTTCGGTTAGTGTACCCGTTTTGTCGAAGCAAACCACATTGATTGCTCCGCAAGTGTTGATAGTGGATGGTGAAATACAGAAAATTTGTTTCTTCTTCAGGCGTAATTGAGCATTGATAATTCCGACAGACATTGCGGCTGAAAATTAATATATATATCGAATACAAATTTGACCAGATCGAGATACCTGGAAGTGCTGGAGGGACTGTGATAGTGATAATATCAAGAGACCGAACAATAATACGACGAAGTGTGTTTCCACGCATAATCATCACGACTATTGTATAGAGAAATCCGCATCCCGAAATGCATGCAAGGAATAGAATGAACTTGAACAGATCTTTGGTGAATCTGAAATCCACTGGTTTCGGATACATGATGGATCGAACCAATTGTCCTTTTAAGGTTGAGTACGCAGTTCGGAGAACAATCGCCTGAAAACTTTTTTGTGCTTTAATTTCAGTTTATATTTCAGTTTTTATTGAATTTCAGTTTATATTTCAGATTTTATTGAATTTCAGTTTATGAATTTCAGTTTTTATAGAATTTCAGTTTATATTTCAGTTTATGAATTTCAGTTTTTATTGAATTTCAGTTTGAAAGTCTGGTAGTTCTACTAAAAAATTCTTGAGATGTTTCTTCCAACTTTGTTTTTCCATTTATTCACGAAGATGCATATCAAGCTTTTCATATCATCCGGTCTATCTCCTCATTCCATTATCCTACTATCTCTGTTCCATTTAATCACCTACTTACTACTCGTTCCCGATTTTACGAGCCTGCCGCCACCTTCTTTCACTTTTTTCCCTAATTTGATTGATAAAAGGAGAAACCGGTTACAACTTGTCAGTAATCAGGTCACTAGTGTGTCCGAAAGTTAGTATAAAAAGGGAAAAGAAGGGAATGTTCTCAGAGTTAAATTTCTCCGATTCTGCAAACAATGCAATTGTCGTCAGCTACATTTGTAGCGAGTAGTCTTTCAGCTATTGCACTACTTTCATGTCTTTTCGTTTTATCCACGGTCTATCAAAATGTTCAAGACTACTGGACAGAACTAGATGAACAGATGGTTGAAGTTAGAGTAAGTTCAGTTGACCAACTTTTTCATATTTTTTCTGATTTTTGCAGAAAGACCTTGATGACATGTGGAGAGAAATAATGCATATTCAATCAAATGCTCTTGGATCTGTGTTCCATGCCAGACGACAAGCTCGTGGAGCATATGATGAGGGAGATTACAAAGAAGCTCCACCACCAGCAGCATCTTATCCCGCTCCTGGAGGATACGAAGAATCAGCTGCTCCAGCTCATGATGTCGCTCCACAAGCTCCAGCAGGCCCCGCTCCAACATCTCCTGAATCATGTCAGTGTCAAGCCGAGAACAAATGCAAAGCTGGACCACCGGGTGCTAAAGGTTTCCCGGGACTTCCAGGACCGAATGGTGTTCCTGGAGTTGATGGAAAACCAGGGCACGATTCATTAGACGTAGAACCACAGGCTCAAAATACTGGAACTTGCTTCCATTGCCCACAAGGACCACCAGGATCTCCTGGACCAATGGGCCATCCAGGAGCACGTGGTATGAAAGGCGCTGATGGACAACCAGGTCAATCCGGAAAAGACGGAGACCCAGGAAAACCTGGAGAAATTGGACCAAACGGTTTCCAGGGAAAGAAGGGACCAGACGGAATTCCAGGAGACAAAGGAGCTGATGGACGTAAACCAATCGGAAGACCAGGACCAAAAGGACAAAGAGGAGAACAAGGGCATCCAGGTCCACAAGGAACCCCAGGACACAACGGACCTACAGGACCAGCTGGAGATGCTGGACCACAAGGAGGACCAGGTCCACAAGGAGCACAGGGACAAGATGGAGGACCAGGAGAGGAAGGAAAACTTGGAAGACCAGGACCCGATGCGTAAGTGTAACTTTTCAACATACGAAGTTTTAACTCTCGATTTATAGAGAATACTGCCCATGTCCACCACGTGGCTCACACGGAGGATCCTCGGGAGGAGGTGGTGGGGGATCGACTGGCGGAGAATACAAAGCTACTGGTGGAGATTCTTATCGCAAAAAGAAATTGTAATTTCTCATTTTGTACTGACGTCTTACCTTCACTTTCTTTCCTCGATAAAAACGTGTTTGAAGAACTTGAGTTCCACAGAACAGTACATTTTTAGAGTTTTTCTCAATATTGAATATGGAATCGTGAGTTTCATCAGTAAGGGCAACCTGAAAACACAACGACAACGAATTGAACACATTCGTAAATGGTACTCACTTTGGTAATAGGAACAGACTCTCCAGTTAGCACGCTTTCGTTAACTATTACCGTGCCATTCATTAGAACTGAATCGCATTGCATCAGACATCCGTGCGGTGGAATGAGAAGAATATCTCCCGGGACCAACTAAAAAATAAGAGAAACATTTTGGTAATTCAGATGTTTGAGCAAAATTCAATGAAACTTGTCATCTTACTTGATCACTTCCTATTGTCATTTCTTTTCCATCTCGTATCACTTCAACACTTTCTGTAGAATGAACCATACTTCGAAGACTGAAACTTCATGATGAAATTGATATGTAAATCTTACTCTTACCGTATTTCTTGTGATCTAATTTGATAAACATCCATAACAATTGATGCAAGTGAAAGAACCACAATAAGCGATGCGTAATATGCATATTCGTCATTGTACCAAACAGTCACACTGGAAATATCCTACATAATTGTGATCAAACAAATATGAAACTACCTGAAAATTTGAAAAACGTAGAATGGGGTGATGACCTCCATGAAAAGCAGATACAAAATCGGACGCAGTTGAACTACGATTTCGTTTCTTCCATAGAATTCCAATCGTCTTGAGATTTCAGAAGAAGACAATCCAGAGTTACCTTCAGAAACAGATAATAGTGATCGGCAAGGAATTTGATTGGCGATATCAAAAGACGTCTTCCAACAGCAATCAGATTCATCAGCAGTCTCTTCAGAATCCGTATTATCTATCCAGATATACTCCAACTTCCGAAACACAAACCATCGTAGTTCTGCCGATTTTTGCATTTCACCATTTGCAGAAGGAATCATCTAAGAAAATCTTTTTTGAAGATTTTTTAAAAGGAACAAAAACTTACTACATTGGGTTTCCGCAGTACAGGTTGTAACTCGGTGACGTTGTGGTTATCACTTAAAATACTCAAATTGAAGGAATAAATTTCAGATATCAACTTACACAATATATATGTATTCCGCTGATTCGAAAGTACAAGGCACCATCCGCACTTTGACATCCCATTTTTGTTTCCAGTGAAGAATTAGTCGAAATATTCCAAGTGTCAGAAATGTTAGAACATAGAACAAAACCTGGAAAATCAAGGTATTCGGATTAAAATTTAAGAACGGTTTAAAAAATAATTTTCTCAATTTTCAATACTTGTGGCATACCGTTTTAAATGGTCCAGTTCTATAAGCGAAGAGCGTAAGTGTGTGATCTCCGGATTCGAGAGTCATTCGGTGGCGTCGTGCGCCACCCGCCTCCACCATGCCCAGTAGTTTTTGTAGGTCTCGCCACGAAACCACACCAAGGCGAGAAAACTGAAAAACGAATCTTGAAACTGTTTTAGACGACAGATAGAAAGAAAAAAATGAAATTGAGAAATCGAATTCCGACGAGAAGTGGAATCTAGCAAAATAGAAATTTGTTTATTTTCTATCAGCTAGCACACGATCCCATAGGAAAATCAATTTCGAAGATGAGGAAAAAGTTCACATGATTGAACCAGCGTTTATCAATTTTTGCGCGCTCTGATGCGATATTGTGGTTATCATTGAAGACGGACATAAATGAATATCTTGTTACAAAAGACATGAAGTGTGAGAATTCACAAAAAAAGAGAAGACTTTTGGAGAAGAGAGTAGAAGTGTCACTGGTTTTGATGGATCACCTACGAAACAGGAATTTTTGACGGGAAATAGATCGGTATCATTCTTCGAAACAAATACATTATTTGAACTTTTAAATTAAATTCAAATCAATGTGAGAGATTCAAAAGTTTGTAAAGTATTGAGTTTGTGAAGTATAAGTTTTCAAAACCTTTAGACTTCCGAGTTTTTATTTTGCCGAAAAAAGTTTCGATAACGATGAAGGAGAAGAAAGGGTAAATTTGAACAAAAAAAGCGACAATATAAAAATGACGCGTTGTCAGCCAGGTCTCTTGCAAATATTAAACGGCGGAAATGAAGGAGAAGCCGGCAAGAAGAAGAGAATAAGCTTAAAGAAAAGGACGCAGACATAAAGACAAAAATTCGCTAACTCTTTTTTCTGCCGCGGGATTCAAATACGAGGTTTTCGAGTTGCTCGCATTTGAAACATTTTAAGCCCCTTCGAAAGCGAGGAAAAAATAAAAACTTACTTTTTGAATTCATGAGTACTGTATATTAAAGGTGCAGATTCGTTTTTCCATCTAGAGTCTTAAAACATCTACAGTAGTATGGACGCCAGCAAGCGCGCTCCAATAACAATTCACATTTTTCGAAAAAAAGAAATGCATTTTTTTTTAGTTTTTTAAATCTTTATTTCAACAAATTAAGGTTCAATGTCTCTTTAAATGTATAATTTCCGTTCAAAAAGTTGTGAAATACACTGTGAATATAATTGTTTCTTCATAAAACCTGATAATCGGTACTACGAAGTTTAATATATCATGTTTTCAGTTAAAATGGATTTTTTCGATGAGGTAGCCGATGAGCAAAAAGTGCCGATTTCTTTAGAGGTAAATAAATTACTTTATTAAAAACTATTTGTGAAAAAACCTTTTTTAGGATGAAGAAACAGCAGAGGACCCAATGAAGAAGGTACTTTAGAAATTCCTAAACGAGTTATTGTTCTGTACTATCTTTTTTCAGCTTGAGGCGGATAAAAAACGAAAAGCACGCGAGGAAACAGAAAGTTTGTTGGCGAGAATGGCTACCGATGATGGTGGTGGAATGTTTGAGGAGACAGTAGCAAAACGTGCTCGAATCGAAGAAGAAGAAGAGAATACTGACGACAGAATGGAGAATATTGTTGTTCACACAATTCAGACGAATAACGAAAATTGCACTCATGAAGTCGCCATTCCACCCAATAGTAAATTCCGTCAGTTGGAACCGAAAAATGGTGAACCCGCCAAGTACTACCCGTTCCAGTTAGACGCCTTCCAGGTAAATAAATAGAAATCTGAGTTTTAAAAAATTGTTTGATGAATTCAGAAACAAGCTATTCTTTGCATCGACAACAACGAATCCGTTCTCGTCTCAGCTCATACTTCTGCTGGTAAAACCGTTGTTGCCACGTGAGCTGCGGAAAATATTTCAGTAATACATATTTTTTTATAGATACGCAATCGCACAATGTCTTCGCGAGAAACAACGCGTTATTTACACATCACCAATCAAAGCGCTCTCGAATCAAAAATATCGAGAACTTGAAGAAGAGTTCAAAGATGTCGGTCTAATGACTGGAGATGTTACAATCAATCCAGACGCTTCTTGTCTCGTCATGACAACTGAAATTCTCAGATCCATGCTTTACAGAGGATCTGAGATTATTAAAGAAGTCGGATGGGTTGTGTATGATGAGATTCATTATATGCGTGATAAAGGTGAGATAAAGAGCCACTGATCTTGAAAAAAACAAATATTTCAGAACGTGGAGTGGTTTGGGAGGAAACTATCATCCTAATGAGCAGCAATGTGAAACAAGCTTTCCTGTCAGCTACTATCCCGAATGCCAGAGAGTTCGCTCGTAAGTTCCAAAAAGAGCTACGACATTTTCTAAATTGAATCATGTTTTCAGAATGGGTATGCAGTATAAAACAGCAACCTGTAAACGTCGTTTATACGGATTACCGTCCAACTCCACTACAACACTTTATTTATCCAGTAGGCGGAGAAGGAATGTACGAGGTGGTGAACGTCAAGGTCTGCTTGAATATTTTCTTAGCAAATACTATGAATTGTGTTCAGGGCGAATTCCGTGAAGACAAATTCAATGATGCAATGTCTGGATTGGCGACTGCTGGAGATTCAGCTGGAAGTTTCCAAAAAAGAAGAACCAACGGTACTCAAGGAGACTCAAACGTTCTGAAAATCATTCGATCAGTCGCAACCAATGATGGACTCAACTGTATCGTTTTCTCGTTTTCACGGAAAGAATGCGAGTCATACGCTATAAGTTTAAAAGATATGGATTTCAATCAAGCGCATGAAAAGGGAATGGTTAAATCAGTTTACGAAAGTGCAATTTCTCAATTGTCACCAGAAGATCAGAACTTACCTCAAATATTGAATGTAAGTACCGCTTTGTAAGATGTTCTCATAAAACTGTTGTCAGATTCTTCCACTTCTCAAACGCGGAATCGGTGTTCATCATTCTGGACTTATGCCAATTCTCAAAGAAACTATTGAAATTTTGTTCGGAGAAGGACTTGTCAAAGTTCTTTTTGCTACTGAAACTTTTTCCATGGGATTGAACATGCCAGCAAGAACGGTCGTATTCACATCTGCAAGAAAATTCGACGGTACTGATAATCGATATATTTCCTCTGGAGAGTATATTCAAATGGCGGGAAGAGCTGGAAGAAGAGGAAAAGATGACAGAGGAACTGTTATTCTGATGGTTGATTCAGCTATGTCGTCAGATGATGCAAAGCAAATCATCAAGGTGAATCCAATAATAATCAAAGATTTAGAAATCGAAAATTAATTCAGGGTGCAACTGATCCTTTGAATTCCCAATTTCGTCTCACATACAACATGGTTCTCAATTTGATGAGAGTCGAAGGAATGGCTGTATCGTGGATCATTAATAACAGTTTCCATCAATTCCAGAGTTATTCAAAAATCCCAGAAATTGATAAAAGTAATAAAAAAAACATTAAAACTATCGAAAAAATAAATTTATTTCAGAATGTGTTCAAGCGGAAAAAAAGGTTGCCTCGTTCAAATTCAGTTGGGAAACTGATATGTGTACCTACCTTGACGTTCAGAACCAATTGGAGAAAACTCGTCAGGATATTTTAAAAATTCAACGAGAACCAAAACATCTCGTGGGATTTCTTCATTCTGGACGACTTCTAAAGGTGAAATTTATCACTAACTTTTTCGTTAGCATACTGTTTCCTTTTCAGGTGAAATCTGGGGATCGGGATTTCAAATGGGGAATTCTAAACCAATTCCGAAAAGAAATAAATCCAAACGATAAAAATGATACCATGTAAGGTTCCAGTCTCATGTTTGTTAGTAATGTTTTATTATAGCTATGTATGTGATATGATCGTTGCTGTAAAAGATGATCAGAAACTTGATCCCACAAATCCTGCCACCCTTACACCTGGTTTTGACTTGTCTAGAGTGAGTAAGTTCAAACTTTATCAAATATCCAGAAGACATTTTCAGCGTAAGTGGATCCGTGTGCCGATGTCGACCGACCGTATTACGGCTATTTCTGCAATTCGTCTTAAAATTCCGGCTCATATCGAATCTCAAGACGCACAATTCCGTCTTGATACTGTCATGACTGCTGCGATGAAGAGATTGGGTGGAGACGTACCACTTCTTGATCCCATCACGGATATGGATGTAATTTAAATTTTGTGCGTCAGTAGATTTATTCATTTATTCCTTTCAGATCAGAAACCCGGAAATCCACGTTCTTGTTGATCGTGAGAAAACTCTAAAAAGTCGTCTTGAAAATCACAGAATGAGCAACCGTGCTGACTTGGAAGATTGCAAAAAACAGTACGAAGTGAAATTGGATGCCATCAAAGAATTTGAAGCATTGAAAGCGGAACGAAAGGGACTCAAGAGTACATTGCATTTAGAAGAGTTAGATAACAGAAAACGAGTGTTACGGCGGTTGGGATATCTCAGAAATGATGATTCTCTTGAGTTGAAGGTATAATTTACAGAAAATTTCTGACTTCCTAAATCAAAATTTATTTTCAGGGCCGAGTAGCTTGCGAACTTTCCGCTTCCGACGAATTAATTCTAACTGAAATGCTTCTAAAAGGACTCTTCAACAGTCTTGATGTAGCCCAAACTGCCGCGCTCTTGTCCTGTTTTGTTTTCCAAGATAACTGTTCGGCTCCCAAATTGTCGAGTGAACTTCAAACTTGCCTCAGCGAGCTTCATGTAAATTTCTTGTATTTTTGAAGTCAAACGAATTCGTTTTACAGGAACAAGCTCGTCATGTCGCAAAAGTGTCTAATGAGTGCAAAATGGAAATTGTCGAGGATAAGTATGTCAGCAGTTTCAATCCAGGTCTCATGGACGTTGTTTCTCAATGGGTTAACGGAGCCTCGTTCAACGAAATCGTCAAAACAACAGATGTATTCGAAGGTAATATTCAATAATTTCTATGCATGCACTATTCCTATTGTGAACTCCTTATAAATTGTAATTTCCAGGATCTATCATCCGATGTCTTCGCCGTCTTGAAGAAGTATTACGTGAAATGATCAATGCCGCCAAAGCTTGTGCCAACTCGGAATTGGAGCAGAAGTTTGAAGAGGCTCGCAAAAATTTGAAGAGAGATATCGTTTTCGCCGCATCTCTCTATCTTTAATCTACTGTTATTGCCCCTTTTATTTGTTTCTTTCTTATTTCTTGATTGTTATCTTCTCTGATAGTCACTGTTTTCACAAACTTCAGAGTAACCCCCTTATTTATCATGTCATTTAACTTGGAAAACTAATTAAACTTCATTTCCGTTGTTATTCACACAAAAGTCCGCAGAAAAATGAAAGTCAAATTTTTGTACATTCCTTCTTTTTTTCAGAACTTTTTCTGGATACCAATTTCAGTATAAAGTATGACTCGAGTTTTGCGAAAGGAAATTCGAAAAGAAGAGTCCATATTGTCGCAAAAACACAGGAGACAACTACTGAGGGAATCACTTTCGTCAGATACTGAAAAATGAGATATTTAAAATGGATAAGAGAAATTAACTAACCGTATGGAATGCTCCAACAAAATGAGGTGGAGATCTTTCTAGATTAAATATTGCATTTACAATCATAATATGACAGAGATAAGCACAGAATGTGAGTTTTCCGAGAGGAGTCCAAAATGATAATGACATGAATTTGCCGATGAGACCTGATAATTTCAATGAATTCAGAGACTGAGAGAAACAAAACTAACCAGATTGACCCCGATTGATAGCAAAAATGAGCCAAGAGAGAGAAATCGACCAAGCGATTCGACTGAATCCGTAGTAGGACGCTCTCTGCATTGGTGTCCAATAGTCGCCTCGGTTATAACTGTGAATTGTGAATATTGAGCCAAGTGACAGAATGAAAGATACCAACCAACAAGCGAAGACGACACTCTGAGATTCAGATAAATTTTAAAGTTCTCCAGAAAAAAGACTTACTGTATTCATGTGAATCTTGATATCTCTTGTTTTTAACATCACATAACCCATCACAATTCCAAATATGAATGGAGGGATTCTGATGTAAGCAGCTTCATAGACAAAGTCTTGTAGTATATGGATTATTTTTTCATCACCTGTCATACTGAAAACTTCAAATTCTTCGTCTTTTTTATCAGTTCACAAGGGAATATTGGATGACTCACTATGCTTGAATCAGAGTTAATGGAAGATCGTAATGAAGGAATAACCAGTAATTGAGAAAAGTTGATAGTACAATTACAGTGATTGAAAAGAGGATTCCTGGTATTGGACCAAAAAGAAATGCAACCAAAAGTAATGGAGAAAAGAGATACATTTGAGTGTCTGAAGCCATATACCAAGATATTGAGAGGCACTGAATTAGAGTAAACGAGGAAATTGGAAGAGTTCCTGTGAGCCACTTACATTCTTCCTTGGCTCATAAATATTATTGATATACAATAGATTCTTCCATCCATACTTCTTACAATTCTCCATATCTTCTCTTCTTACTAACTCATTCGGTCCGAAATCTGTCTGACAAGAATTAATTGTGAAAAATCACGAATTGAGAATCCACTTACCAATGGTCCATACGTGGCATAGAAAATGATGAAACTGAGATAAGCTGGAGTTAATCGAAGTATTCGATGAAGATAGAAAACAGCCCAAACCATTGGATCCATTGCTTTCCTTTTACTTAGTTTAGGCAGGAATGAATAAGAGAGCATGAGTCCAGAGAGAAAGAAAAAAGTGTCAACTGAGAAGAAGGCGTTCAACCAAATCTCGTAGCTTCTCGTATTCAGAATATCAATTATTTTGAATGGATTGTCTGCGTTCATCCAGGTTCCCCAAATATGACCAGATACGACCCAAGTGAAACTGATGAATCTGCAAAAATTTAAGTCTCACAGGAATTTCAGATAGCTTCAACTACCGTATACACTCAACTCCTTTCAAATTGTTCAGATTCTTCGATATTCTCATCAGAGATCTTCCATTTGAAAGCATCGAAAATGCGAGAAAGTATTTGAAAATTCCTTCTTCAGAAACTCCTCTTTCTTTAATAGTTTTCTCTCCCAAACTCATTTCCATTTTCTCATTTTCTACTTCTTGATAGTAGTCAGCAATTGTTGCGACAACACAAATGAAAGTGATAGTTCCTAAGATTACTGTAACAATCCAGAAGAGATAATCCGGTTCGAAATTAACTGGACGACACGTGACATCACAGACAAACTTGTCATCGTCCACTGGAACAATTGAATGATTCAAATACTCTTTTGTAGTCATTGGTAGTATTCTCAAGTGATTCAGAGCAAATTTCAAATCGTGCTCCGAGCAACTACGTGGCATACAAATACTCATTTTGACATCTGTTGGTTTCCCTGCTCCACACGTTGTTGAAACTGTTTTCTGAATTAAATCTTATTAGCTTCTAAACTCAGAATATTAATTAGAATCTCACAACAGCATCTCCAGATTTCGCTAGAATCTTTCCAATTGGCAAATTCAAATGAGCCCAACAGAATTGAGTTCTAAAACTTTTTATTGGTATTTTGGAACGTCATAAGTGGAAAACTGACTGATAAGTGTTATCATTTGGATTTTCAACTTCCAAACACTCATCGTAATCACCACTCCAAACTTTATTGAAACCAAGTAAATTTGGAGGCAATTTTGCAAATGAATCCAGCTCTGGAACCACAAATGCCGTTTTTTTCTTGGTATTTTGAGTGAATCTTACGATAAAGAGAATAAATATTATCGTGGAGTGTTTGTTTCTTGAAATCTTGACAAGCTTCAAGTTTTCCACATTGCAGTAATTCAGCTGACAGCTTTCTTAGACCTGAAATTAAAATCCGTAACTACAGGGACCTGATCCTAAATCCCTTTGCATTAAAGAGAATCATTCATTCTCCTACCCCAGAAATTTTCTGATTTAAAACCAAAAAAGATTAAATTCAATTTCCAATTTCTGATGGAAACCCACTTTTCTTCCATGTATCAATATCCTTAATGCACTTCTCCGTAATCAATTTTCTCACGGAATCATCGAAATCTTGTCCATTTGTGAAATTGAAAATGAGAACAAATGAGAATAAAAAGAAGGAGTTCATTATTGTTTCAGCCAGGCAGACTGATTGAAACTGTTCGTTTTCCTTTGTTTTTAAATTTGCTCTTTCTTATCAATTCGAAGGTTGTTGTGATGTTTAAGATGATAAAAGGGTGTTGTAGTCTGCAAGGAGGAAATAATAAACAATATGGGTTACGGTAGATCCGGATGAAATGCATCTGAGTTTTCGAATAAGTCGACGCAGTTTGTTTTCATCAAACACACCATTCCTTTTTTCATTTTTCTATTTGCATTCCAATTATTTTTCCCATTATTCCAGACATTTTCCATTCATTCATAACGATGGGAATTCATAACTTCGCGCCACTTTCCAACTGATATTCTTCAATGTTCTGTGTCTGCTCTTGTACCTTCCAAGTTGGAAGTTCCAACCCAAATGTACTCATTGTTTTCAACATATTCTGACGTCACATTGAAAAAAAACAAAGGTTTCGAATATCAAAGAACATCATTTTTCTATTTCCTTCTTCGTAACAATTTGTGTTTGTGATAAGGAAGTTGGACAGATATCAAAACTTGATATGCTTTATTCTCATTCAGCAAATTCAATTCTCTAGTCAAATCAGTTTTTCGGATTTCTCAGTATTTTGAGTATATGAAAAAGAGGAATTCGTATGCGAACGTTCATTATCTATTGCAAAGGTGTCATAATGACGTTTGAATGATTAGAAAGTTGACATAAGTGATAAAGAAAAAGGAGTGGGTAAACTAAATATAACGAGACAAGCGGTCATTTCTCTTTGTCATTGTCTTTGAACTGACACGAAACTTTTCGCTTTCTGTTCTGCTTTTGGAACAAACTTTTTTATTTCTTTCGATATGAGTAATGGCTGCATTCCAATCATTTCTCTTGCCATGTTTCATTTGAAATTAATACAAAATTCTATTTCAGAGAAATGGTATAAAAAGAGTATCATATCGGAATTATATATTTTTGATCTATCTACCCACATGTTTCTTCTGCCAAACCGATCATAAAACTGTCTTTCTTCACTACAATTCTCTGCCTCTTTTCTCTTTTTTCTTTTCTTTTTACTTTCATTTCCTGGTTGTAGATATACTAATACTACTAGTTATTAGTACAATTCAACCACTTTTTCCTTGATTTTATTGCAAACTAATGACTGTTTCGAGGTTCAATTAACTTTGTGTCTAGGCGGATTTCTTGTTCGATCTGAGATTTGAAATGAAGGCAAAAACTTCGAATCTTTGATATCCCTTTTCAAAATAAAAAATACTTGAGTCTTACTGTACTTGCACTTCAAACTCAACCGACCTTTTGTAAATATTCAATTAATTAAAGTGTGAGTGCATAAGCTGAAACGTGTCTCTCATTTTATTTTTGTGGTTTTTATTTACTTCAGCTCGAAAGAGAAATTGTAATAATAAATTTTTTAAAGATTATTATGGCGACAACTGAAGCTCCAGTGGACACTTCCCTTCAAGTTATAGGATATGCGGCACTTCTCCTCTCATGTTGTGCTTTCGGTACAATGTTTGTTCCGTTAAGACGAAGAAATTGTAAAGATGGTATGCTATTCCCTCCGAAAACAAAAACATTTTTGTATTTTTTCAGGTTTTTTCGTACAATGGATCGAGTGTGGAGTCGTTTTCATCATCGGATGCATTTTCTACGCGGCTCGCGGATTTCCGAAATTCGAGCCAATCGCATGCATCGGAGGTTTTTTGTATGCTACTGGTAAGCTCTTGCAGTCTTCATAACTTTAGTCAGCATATGTTTAGGAAATGTATTCAGTGTTCCGATCGTCGAAGGAATCGGTATGGGAATTGGATTTTTGATTTGGACCAGCTTGCAGGTTGACGTCGAATTAGAACTTCAACATTTTAATAGGTCGAATTTCAGATAATTGTCGGTTGGGGAGTTGCTAGATTTGGATTATTCCAATGGATTGCTCCTCAAACTGTTAAAAACGACGTACTGAACTATATTGGAATAGCTTTGACGATCGTCAGTGGAGTCTTGTTGATATTTGTGAAGCATGTTGAGCCAGAACCAGAAAATGAGTACGATGTTACGAGTAAAGAGACGGAACATCGGGATGAAATTGAACAGACATCGAGTGAATCTGAACGATCTTCTTTTGACATGCCGGGAGTAGCGAAGAAAGTTCCGTAGGTTCCCGGGTTTTGGAAGACTTTGGTCCATTCTTTCTTTTCAGGTATATCATAATGGCAATGATTTTGGCATGTCTTCATGGTCTTATGATGTCTCCGATTGAATACTTGAAACAGAAAAATCCTCCAGCTGATAGTTTCCAAGTATTCGACTATATTTTCCCATTCTATACTTCGGTATTTCTTTTCTCTACAATTTATTTCTTCGCCTACTGCGTTATTCTTCGTCGAAGAGCATATGTTGAAAGAAATTTAGTTATTCCATCGATTGGATATGGTCTTCTTTGGACAGCAGGTAGGGAGTTTCTAGTTAATAAATAATTACGATAAGTTTAAGGAATGACACTTTGGTTCGTATCGAGTGATAAATTATCGCAAGTTGTGGCTTATCCATGTACTGCACGCCTCCCACCATTGATTAGTGGTGCCCTTGACGTATTCGTATTCAAAAGTATTCAGGTAACACCCAGTCTACTCTAACTTAGTTTCAATATATATTCTCAGGGAACTCGATCATATGCAACATTGGCCGTTTCATCAGTTATCGGTGTCATTTCTGTTATAATGATTGCTTTATCTAATCAAATATAATCAAAAAACATATCTTAACTATTGTCTATTTTGATCTCGAGAGGTAGTATTGTATTATGAATTGAAATGAAGTATTTTCTAATCTTGTTACACATTAATAATGTTTTTTTAAGTTGGCCTCTGTGGAGAACAAGAGTTTGGCCGAATTCACTTGAGTTTGATTTCGAGTGACTTCGGCGGCCGGCAAAAAAAATCCAAAAAAAGAGACTCCACCGATTCCGCGGAAGAAAAATTCAGTGGAAAAAAATTCAGTGGAAAATGGGCGGAGCCAAGCGCGCTGATTGGCTAATCAGGTGCGCAAGCTTGCTAATTAGCATTTTGCAGCTAATCAGCGCGCTTGGCTCCGCCCATTTTCCACTGAATTTTTTTCCACTGAATTTTTCTTCCGCGGAATCGGTGGAGTCTCCAAAACACGGCCCGGCGAACGCTACTTGCGGCCGAACTTTTTGAACGTTTAATACTCAGTTAAGCAGCCAATTTGGGTACGTAAAATTGCGTGGTATTGTCATTGGTGTTTGCAGAGTTGCGTACCGTAATCCGGCGAAAAATCATTTTTTATCAGCCAAATGCGATTTTCTATCAAAAGTTTCTCAAAAATACGATCCGTGGCTTTTGATTTCTTATTTCTACGTTATTGATATTGACTTGTTACATCTTCTGGTAAACGTTTAGAAAGGTAGTGTTTCACGTTTTTGAGATATATTAGAAAATGTCAATTTTTCAGCCAAATTCCTTGTTCTATCACAAATTTCTCAAAGAAACGATCGGTGGCTTTTGATTTCTTTTTTCTACAATAATGAGAATGACTTGTTTTATCTTCTGGTAAACGTTCAGAGTGATGATGTTACTTGTTGTTGAGCTACGTAAGAAAATGTCATTTTCTCAGTCAATTTGCGATTTTCTGTCAAAAGTTTCTCAAAAATACGATCGTAGGGTTTCAATTTTTTTTTTAAAAGAATGAGAATGACTTGTTTCAACATCTGTTAAACGTTCAGAAAGTTGCTAGAAGCCGTTTTCGAGATATATGAAAAAATATCAATTTCTAAGCCAACGGTGACTTATGTTCAAAAGTTTCTCAAAAATACGATCGTAGGGCTTCAATTTTTTTTTCTTAAAAGATTGAGAATTACCTGTTACAGTTTCTGTTAAACGTTCAGAAAGTTGCTAGAGATCGTTTTTGAGATAAATAAAAATTTGTCATTTTTTCACTCATTTTCAAGAAAGTTTTAGTCGTCTCTTTAAGGAGGGAAAAGAGTAAAAGGAACTTTATATTCCGGTATCACCACTATATATTCACCGATCATTCCGAAATGTTTCCGACTAACGAGATTTTCATCTGGGCTTCTACAAATCAAAATACTAGCCCACTATAGCTAATTTCCTTATGTCGATTTTGTCGGCGGTGGAATGAATTGTTTGAAGTTCTACTGCAAAAAATTCACCTAAATAAAGGTATTCTTTATTATTTACAAAAAAAAACGAAGAAATTATAGCAAAATGCCTGAAAATCGAAGATACTTATTCACGTAATGTATTAAATAATTGAAATGGCCGAGTTGGAGTTTTCTAGGCCACAGGTCTGTGCTGCCGCGCCGTGAAAAAAAAGGCCACCGAGAAAGTGCGCTCCACCGTACACTGACCAGATTCGAATAATTTTGCACGTCCAAACGGGTCAGGAATTCCCCATTATTGATCATGGCCCTTTGGCAAAGTGCAACAGACTTTTTTTCATTTCTCCATAAATCTTATCGATTGATGATTTTTGAATACAAGTATATCACTCTTAACAGTTGATTTAATTGCAGGAAATGTCACTTTTTGGGTCATCTACTCCCCAAAAACCAGCATTTACTTTCCCAACACCGAGTGCACCAGCAACATCTGCAGGATCACTATTCGGTAATACGTAAGTTGATTGAAAAGTAGGTTTATCGAGTTTATTCAAGTTCATCGTTTTAGAACCCCGGCGAAACCATTGTTCGGGTCAACAACCCAAGCTTCTTCGACGCCATCGTTATTTGGAACCACTACAACTTCAACACCTTCTGGAGGATTGTTTGGAAGTAAGTGTTTGAAACACAGATCGTGACAGATTTGTTTTAATAATCAAGAATGACTCTATAATGATAGAGGGCTGAATTTCAGAAAGCGGTACTACAACGACGACGACCTCTTCTGCAGGAACTCTGTTCGGTGCTGCACCGACAACAACTACAACTCCTAGCTTGTTTGGCTCGTCTACACCTGGTAATTAACACACTCAAAACTGTCACTGGTTCTTGTCACTTCTCCTCAGTTTTTAGACATGTCTTCAAGTGTTGTGTGGTACTGTTGAGAGAAGAAGATAATGATAGGAAGAAAATTGGGTTTAAAAACTGTCGTTTCAAAGTATTGATTTACAACAACTCTGTTCACAAGGTTCATAGTTGAGAAATTTGAATTTTTGTATTTCGACCTTGAAGAATTTTGATCTACCATTAATTCGGTTGGGTGCTTTCGCGCCACGTGTTTTTTCATTTCTTTCTTTTCTATCGCTCCGATTCTCTCGTCGGCATTGTGCTCGTTTCCTACACTTTTCTGTCGTGGTTGTGTTGGCTGTCGTGTTCTGCTTCTATTTTCGTTTTATCTACTAATTTGGGTTTGTTCGATACAACTTGTCGTCTCTATATGGAAGTTATCCAGTCATGAGTTTCACCAAACGTGGATCTGCACAAGCAATCGATTGGAGCACGGTGCCACAGGATTCTATATTAAGACAAAAGATGCTAGAAGCGCATGCACAACCTGTTCAGGAAACGGCAACATCATCAGAAGCTGCTAATAAACCGAAAACAGGTAATAGTCGAGCTTCTGAATATTAGTCTGTTCTGTTTTTCCTGGATTAGTCACTGCAGCCTTCGCAGGATCTAGTTCAGATAACAGCATGTTTTTCTTTGAAGCTTCATCATTAATGGCTACTGGATGTTGAAGTACTTCAGGGCTCTTCGGAACATCGGGAGTCAATAATGGTGGGCTTGGAGGCGGTGGCACGTCGTCTGGAGCAACGACAACGTCGAAACCATCCGTGGCCACAAAGATGGACGCTTTCAGATCAGGAAATCTTGGAAGCAAAACACTCAGCCAGACAACATCTTTTGCCTCCCCTTCTACCTCAACAACTTCTGCTCCTTCCATGTCCTTACTGACACCGAGCAGTGGAAATTTGTCTATTTCAGCATCACGGCCACCCTCCTCCAATTTTAATCCGGGAGGTTGGTTATCATCAACTTTCCTCTGAAGCTTCGTGTCAGCTTCGTTCAATTCTAGTACCTCAACTATTGAACCGTTCTTTAGAAATTTTATACAGAAATGTTGTATTTTTCTGTAAGACGCAAAGTATCATCTCGAAAAAAAATACATTACTTTTGAAACGACAGTAGTTTGGTTAAATCAGTTAAAAGCATTTTGGCTCATTTAAATTCAGTCTACATTTTTAGGTTCCACAGGATTTGGGTCCACTGGAACTACAGGAGGCTCACTGTTCGGATCCAACGCAGCTAAACCAGCTTCTACTGGGCTGTTCGGATCTAGCACAGCGAAACCAGCTCCAACCGGTTTGTTCGGATCATCTTCGTCTGGATTCGGAGGTCTTGGTACGACACAGCAACAGCAACCAGTAATCCAACAGCAACAAGTTGTTCAGGTAAAACACTTTAAAAAAGATCAGTAACCGAATTCATATGTTTCAGTCTTATCATCCATTCGTCAGAGCATGTGGAGATCCGAAGATACTTGGAAACGACAATGACGGAACAATTGCCAAGTTGAATCAAGTTTCAGCGTCACTTGGTGTTGGAAAGGCACCATACAAAGACGGTAATCAAATTCAAACATTTTCTATGGAAGGAAATTTGTTCGAAAAATTCAAGGTAATAAACCGCTTTCTTTGAGAAAATCTTTTTCGTTTTCAGGGAATCGGGTACAATAAGATTTCGGAGCGAACAGACGATGAGGGATTCGTAACATTAGTTTTGCGTCATCCTATTGAAAATTTGAATACTGAAGACCGGCGAGAGAAGATTCTAGAAGTAGTCAAAACAATTCTTGCAAGTGGACCTAATGTAGAAGTTCGTTACGCACCAGGAACTTCTTTGAGACCACTCCCAGAAGGGTTCACGGAGATCTGTATAATTGCGAAAGAAGGCGGTTTCGTGGCGAGTGCTATTAAATTGGCTCAAGCTCTTAACGATGCTCCTAAATTGGCGCAACTTGAAGCTCAATTACAAGTGGACAAAACTAGAGTTCTTCCAAAAGTTGGAATGTCGAAAGCCCAACGTGATCGTTACTTGGAGACTGTTCCAGATGGTAAGCATTTCAATAATTTAATACGTTTTGATAACCTCTCGCTTTTTAAGGTTACGATGAACAAATCTGGAAACAAGCTATTCGTGAAAACCCGGCTCCAAACAAGTATCTTCCAGTACCAGTTCGTGGATGGGAAGAGTTAAGAGATAGACAAAGAGCTCAAGTTGGGGAATCGAAACTATACAATGAAGCAATTCAATCTCTTTCTGACCGTGTAGAGTTCACTGCTGTAGGTTCTTACCGTAGGAGTATGATGCATTTATCGTTACCGTTTCAGAATGAGCACGCAAGAGCAATCGTTGCGATGGAAAACATTCGTAATCGTCACAAGACACTTTCCTATCGAATCATTCGAGTTCTTCTTGCTCAATGGATTGCAGCTCGCTTCTCCCGTCAGATCGATACTGATGAAAATATAATTGAAGGAAGATGCGATACTCTTCTGGCACAACTGAATCGTGACTATCAAATCAAGGTATGCTTGCTTATACCATTTTTCTTAATTCAGTGTTTTTTTTTCAGTTTTATGTCGACAAGTTTTACGAAGTTTTGGAGACGAAGCCTGATAAACTTCAAGAGTCGATGTGGACTACGTTTGACATGACATTGGATGATGAACATTTTGCTCGAAAAACGCTGACTAAATTCATAAACCTCAGTTGTAATCTCTACGAAATGGCTAAAGATCAAAGAGTGACCGTCGAAGCAATGAAAAATGCCCTAGAAGGATAATTCATTTGAAACCTTGAAAATATTTCTTTCTTCCCAACCGTATATCTTTCTCCTTTTCTACATTCTTTTCAATTCTCTAACTGGTCCATTGTTAATCTTCCGCCTTTCTCAGTGCGCGGCAGTAATGTTGACAGTGTTTTGGAAACCATTAATTTTTCAAAAATCACATTGCTACGTTATGAGTGTACGACGATATTTTCGGGTCTTCATATTTCGGGAGCATTTTCTCTAGTTTTATGACTGTTTAAGCTTGAAATTTCGCAAATGAGAAAATTTCAGTCATAGACTTCATATTCATGTATTCTTGCTCACCAAATTTCTAAATTTAATTGTTCAACACTGTAACATTCATCTTTTTCAACATTTTGATTTTATCACATGATCAGTTATGATTTCATATTTTTATAATAAATTCGATCTCTGTGAGAATTCTTCGTCTTATCAAGGATAACTGTTATTTTCAATTATATACTTTTCGCCAGAAAGGTCTTAGTTTATGCATTTTTCCGTTCTAGACCGGTATGATGGATGATGAAGACACCATCGAAAAACGTCGTCAGCGATCAGATGAAGCTCGCCGTGCTGCTATGAAGCTGAAAACGCAGCAAAAGAGTGAACGAGATCGTCAAATTGCAGCAGATATTGCGAATGTGGACAAAAAAGCCACGAAGCGTATTGTTTTTGAATCAGAAGACGAGGAAGAGGAGAAAACTGCTGAAAGCAAACAAAAATCAACTAAATCATCATCTTCCAGCAGCTCAAAACGTCCTAAACTTTTTGAAGATTCTGGAGACGAAGATGGACAAGAAAAGGATGATGAATTTGAAATCAAAAATCGTCATTCGGGACCAAAAGGAGAACAACTCATGAAAATGGAAGCACGATTCAATAGTGATCCCCGTTTCAAATTAGACGACAAGTTCGCAGAAAGTGATTCGGATGATGATGGGAATGAAGCTGAAAATGCAGAAAAACAAGAAATGAAGATGGAGAAAGACAAGAACCGAGAGCTTCTTTCGAAGATTCTTGGTAAAAGTGTAGAAGAGAAGAAACCGAAGACAGCGGAAACTGCAACTCTCAAAGCACGCCCATTCACTCGTTTCGATCCTGAAAATCCTGAACATGTTGCATGGATGAAAGAATTCGAGGCTTCGAAAAACCCACAGAAAGCGAAGAAAACGACCGAAACAGAAGACAAAGCCAAAGATTCTGATGACGAAGAAAAAGAGGACGAGAGTGAGAAAAATGCGGAAAAAGAAGCATTTGAAGGTGAAAATGATGTTGAAAGTGGAGACGAAGATTTTGAGAAAGCTGAAATTTTTTTCAAGATGGACGAGGGATTCACGAAAGAGGTTTGGCGATTACATATGAATCGTTTCTTATATTGTAGTTTCAGATGAAAGAACGGAAAGAAACAGGAGAATCATCCGCAGGTGGCTTCTCATTTTTGTCTATGATGGGAAGAAAGTACGAAGACGAAGTAGATGAAGAAGAAGTGGAAACTGTGATTGAAAAAAACGAGTTGGTGGAGAAAAAGAAATCAAAACCTGTAGACAAGTTGGAACACGTGGAAAAAGCGTTACTCAAAGTTAAAGTTTCCACAAAATTTTTCGTTGATCCACTTTCGGATGAGAAGATTAAGAGTTTGGCTGCGAATTTCCGACGAACACAGACAGTTGAAAAGGTTATCGATAAATGGGCGCCTCATCGAGATGCTATTTTCAAGGTAAATGTTATTAATGAAAATCTAAATTCATTCGTTCTTCTCTATAGTCCTTTCCCGGGTCCGAAAGATTTGAGATACACGTCATCATCTTGTAAGGGAACAATATTTTCTCTAACTCTCTGATCATCTCGATTCTTCCGCTCCTTCTCTTCGTTTCCCTCTTTCGTTCTTCCTTTTCTTGCGGAAAAGTGTCATTACCCATCGATTTAATATTGTGCATTCTTTACTTTGGATATCTTTTTGTACAAGTTTATTATTTTCAGTTATGGAAAAAGCAACGACGTGATGCTGTAAAGAAGCAAAAGGAATCTTTCTTCACAAATGGCAAACGGAAAAGAAAAGCGGACGATGAAAATGGAGAGGCCACTGTGAATTCCTGATGTTTATGAATTCTAGTTATGCTATTATTTGTTGATTTTTATTTTTGTTGAAGTTTATGTTATTTTCACAATAAAATACTGTTTTTGAACATACCTTTTTAAGCTTACATTGTTTTTCTGAATCATGGTTTGAAACCAACCTCTAATTGTCTGATATCTTTCCTCTTTGTTTACGAAGATTCTTAATTTGAAACTTTTGTAGATGTCATTTGCCGATATTCTAGATGCGAAACCGAAAGAGCCGAAGCTCTATCAATTGCTTGGGTGTGACGAAAAATCAACAGTAAGTGCATATTATTGTTTTGGAGAATCTGCAGTCTGACGAATCAGTGTATTAATAAGTTCAATAAATCGTTTTTCAGACGGATCAAATCATAGCAGAGTATCGAGCCCGTGTCAGAGACTTCCATCCAGACAAAGTGTCGAAGAATGAGGATTCTACTGGTTCGACAGAGAAGTTTATAGAGATCCAGGTATTTTTCAACAGTAAAAATATTCGGAAACTTTGAATTTGATGTCGGAATTTCTATCGCATCTTCAATTCTTCAGAATGCATATTCAATTTTAACAAGTGAATCCCGTCGAAAAGCTTACGATTCTTGGCTTCATTCTCCTTTTCCAGTATCTTTTGAAGAGTTTACGAAATCTCAGGATACTTATCAAATGGTAATCACATTTACATAATTTGAGTTCAACTTGGTTCTGTCCTTTGCACGTTTTAAGTTTTATTCGTTAATTCAAGTCGTGTGAGTATCACTTGAAAAACGGTGTTGAACGTTTCAGTCAACTCATTGGGCAGTTCCAAAAACTCAACCATCTATAAAATCAGTTCCTATTGAAAAAGATAATGTAAAATCGGAGAGGAATGAAAAACAGAAATCCCGTTGGTCAGAAGGTGATCGATATCAATCATCGGCTGCATCGGCTTTCCGAAATTATAAATTGTAAACGACAAAATTTATTTGGTATATGTATTAATTGAACATTCCTTTTTCCGATTCCTATGAAAATGATCTTGAAACTTGTTTATATTAAGCAACAATAAATGATTCTTAAATACAACTTTTTTGTTTTTCGTTTTTGACCGTTTTTATCGGTTGTACCCTCTACTTCACAGACTTACAGGGGTTTTGCAGGATAATTAATATCCCTTATTACAGGTCTTTTCTCACTTGTAAAGCGCTTCTGCAGTTTTGTATGAACGGTAAGTCAATATCCCTATAATTGTTTATACTAAAACAATACTTTTCAGCTTACTCGTTTGACGGTCTTGTCGTTGCTGCTCTTTTATTCATTTGCACTTGTGCATATTTGAAACGTGTTCCACGAGTTAGTAGTTGGTTGCTCTCCGAAAAGAAAGGATTCTTCGGCGTTTTTTATAAAGTGAGTACGAAATGATTAAGGAGACATTATAGCTTCGCGAGCAACTTGTTTGGCACTAAACTTATGTCCATGTCAATCAGTCGAAAGATATTTCGTGGCGAGACCCATAGCTTTTTTTTCGATGTTTGAAAATATTCATAGTCAGTTTTTACAGGCCGCTGTAATTGGTGTCCGCCTTCATTCATTCGTCGCCCTCTCGTGTCTCACCGCTGCCGTTTACGTTCTTTTCGTCCGCTAAAAACATGGTTCAAGGAAAACTGAAGCAGAAAACCACTCTCCCAAAGGGTGTCAAACAGAAGGTCAAGAAGGTTAAGAAGGAAGGACCAAAAAAGGGAAAATTCTTGCACATCGCTCCCAAAAAGGCTCATATTATTGAAGCAGTGAGTTTTGTTCCCCTGTTTCTGAAAAAAAAACAAGAGTTTTTCCAGGAAAAAGTCTCCGCCCACGTCACCAAAATCATCAACGACAAGAACGAAGAAATGGTTAAAGGACGTGCTGATACTGCCGTCGGAAAGAATAAGAAATGATAAAAAATATTTGGGTCCAATATCTAATTTGTCTGAATTTATCGTCTTTCTGCAAATAAACTTTTGTTGTGAAATACCGTCTCCGCATCTTTCCCATCTTTCTTTGAAAGTTTCCGATGTTATGATTGACACTTGAAAATAGGTTGATCTATATACCAATAAGATCGCTTTTTCAAGAAGTGCGCGCGTCCCACAAACCAATAAACCAAATATACCCTGGTTAACTGTCTTTTCTTTCAACTTTTTGTTGATTTTCCGCCCACAAAAGAGTTTTTTTCATGCTCTTTTGTTTCGCACTTTATACCCGAAAGATGACAGTTTTATCTCATTTTTTTTCTTCTTCAAAGATCATTTTTACTTTTTTGTTTTCGAGTTTATCTACAATCTTTCGTAGTTTCTAGTTGAAAAATGGCGTCAAATGGTACAGTAACCCCGAATTTCTTCGCAAAATGAAGAAATTTGCTACAAACTAGAGATTTTAACTGATAGAAATCTGAAGAAGACCCCCGTGGGGAAGATTTCAGAAGTCTAGAGAATTATCTTAAGATTTTTATGCAACTTTTATAAATCTCGAGGAGGATTTATTTTAAAATAGTTTATACTGGAAACTTTACTGGGATGTACGTTACTGTACTTTTTTGAAATCTCTGTTATAACAAAAAATCTAAAACAGGGACAAAGCCCCAGTTCACCTGAAAGTTAACATCAATTTCCCTGTTTTTTCGAAAAAATCTCTATGAAGTTTTATATGGGAAATCCCTTTTTGCGATCAGTTTTATCAAAGTTGTCCGCAGTGCAAACCATTGTTCGCACACATTGGAAACACGTTTAAACGTAGGAGGAGCGTCATTTCGAGGTCATAATCTATCTCTTTTCTTCTCGAAATCTCCAATGAAATCAGCACAAAGTTGAACACCATCAATGATAATCACATGAGAATTATTGAAAAAGGATGAGAGATAAATAAGAAGAAGTAACACGCTGTCGACACGCTTCTTGATCATTCTGTGTAGCTGATTGGAATGAAATATCTTGTGATAGATTGGAACTGATTCTATAGGGAAAGAAGAAGAAGAAGAGGATCGAAAAGAAGAGAATGACATGTGACTTGATTTCTGCAAAAACGGAGAATATCCTCTCACGGTAAAAACAAAATCAGAGAACAAGGGGAAGGGCATCGAAACATCAAGGTCCTCTTTTTAGTCAATGAGTTTCGAAGCGATTAGACGACGAGTACGGTACTTATTCCGAATTGACGACTCTCTCTACAGTCTTGTTTGTGCAATATCAGATCAAATTCTTTATTTTTCATTATTATTTTTATGGCATAACAATTTGCAGTACTGTCACCATTTCAGTGGAAACCACTCCCCTCCCGATCACATAAAGTCAGAAGGCTAAAGGAACTTCAGTAATTATTATCGATTCCTAGAACATCATTCATCTAATTTACAGTCATCCGATGATCAAAAAATTAGAACATACTGCGAAATAGTCTTAATCTCGTTGCTAATTGAAAAGGAGCACTTGTCTTTGAATCTTTCTTATTTGTCTCCGAAATGCTTCAAGCTAAATATTGTTCACAAATGTTAATGGAATTTAATGAGAATATCTTAAAGTGTTATAGTTTTCCGGTTGCACTATGAAAATGAAGATTTTGCTTTAAATAGGACGATTTCCACTGGATATTGAGAGTCGTGAATTTGCTTCACGATTTCTTCCTTTTTCTTGTGTATTCGAACTTACCGTGATGAACGGATCTTAAGTTTTTAAATTTAATTTTTGATTACTCTTCTTTTCAGTTCATGAACGAACAAAACACATCTGGACATGCTTATCGTTTCATCCCGCAACTACAGTCCACTAAAAAACAAATATCAGGTTACAAACAAACGAACTTCTGTCGTAATAGTAGGTCACAAAACAGTTCTTCGCAAAATCTGACCTCATCGGTTTTGAGAGAGAAAGAGTAAACATTGACGTAACTATTTTATTATTTGAATGAAAAGATTCCGCAAAATGAGGAAGGACATTCGGAAGAATAGAATAAAGTATACCGGAAAATGAACAGTTTATTTAAAAAAGGAACATAGAGATATTTGAGATTTATCTTCGTTTCAAAATATCAATTAGTTCATAGAATGGCCGAAGTTGAATGAGAAGAATAAGTATTCCTATACAGCTTTACTTTTCATAGGAAAACATTTATGTAAACCGGACAGGGTTCTCTGAATAATGTGCTTTGAAATAGTGCCTAGAACTTTAATGATATTTTTAGTTTACAACAGAAATACACTCCTGATTGAGTTTTTATATAGTTTTGCAGTGTCAAGAATATGAATTCCTGTAACCAAAAACTATGTAAATTTAATCTTTATTATTCTCATAGTCAGAACTCGAAAATCTTTTAAATCTACAGTACTATCTTTCCTCCATCCCGGTTTCCATTTTCCAAAAGAAGTCTTTGATCACTGAGAAAAGTTTCATTGCTCTATTTGGCTCAAACCGTTTCGTTGGTTTGTTGACTTTTCTCGTTTCTTTTTTCTTCATTTTTCCGTTCCCCGATAGATCTCATTTGAGTTCTTCTTCTCCTCTTCTTAAGTCCAAATAATATTTGTGAATGGATGAAAGATCAAAAAGAAAAAGGAAAAGGGACATTTTGAGATCAACAAAAACTGACCTTGCTCACTTTTCCATCCATTTCTCTGTTTGTAAAATCAGTTTGAGTTCATGTTGAACTATTTGAACATATGTTGCAAAACTGACCATAAGTGAGCCAATATTACTGATAGAGAGTATTTTGTAGTCTGCGATAAGAAATTGGACATTTTCGGTCAGAAATCAAAAGTTGGCATATCAGAAACTGGGTATAATATCAACGTTTGATTTCCAATCAAAAGGAATTGACAGAAAATTGTTAATTCTTTCCGTTGAGTGAGTTCAGTTAGTTTAGAAAAACATAAAGATACAAAAATCTTTTCAATGTACCTTGACAAAAAACTCTTCGCTATCAGGTGTAATCAGAACAAGACGCCCTTGTTTTGATAGATGGAATACTTTTGTTTCCGAACAGAAAATAATAAAAATAGGAAAGATTATGAAAAAAGGTAATTAAACTCATAGTTTAGAGAAGGTTGGAACAACCAAATCGTATCTGAAGAGATGGTTTTTTTCTCAATGCCAAACATCCCCTCGTCTATTCAAAACGAGAGTTACAAAATCCGAATAATCTTTTGATACTCATTCCAAATACTGTCTAGTCGATCTTTTCCAACCCGTATGTATCCTCATTCGGAAAGGACTCTTCGATCGGTTCGTAATCTACCGCAGATATCTGAAGAATCCTCTTGTTGTGAAGGCCGTATTGTATTCAAAGGAAGGAGAAGACGACAAAAACTGATTTTATCTTTAAAATTTCCACTCATTTTACACTCGCTCAGGGACGATTTCAGGTCAAAGATTAAGAAAAGTTCTTCTTTTTTTTTCGAAAGTTTCAGCATTTTTATTAAATTCTACTTTAACGTAACGGAGATCTTTTAAAATTTCTGATAGATGAATTTTTGGTTTTCTGAAAAATCAGGAGACGTTGTCAATTCAATGAGACATATCTCTACACCCAGATACATGCCATATTTCCTGTTCTCCCATCCATATTTCTGTATTTATTCACTACTGTTTTGCTCTTTTTTTGACTGAAAAAAGAGAAAATAGCCTTGTAATCTTTGCCCATTTTTCTGCTTTCTCTAATTCTCTCTCCTCTTGCACTTTCCTCTGCGTCTCTCTACTTTTCACACTCTTTTCCACATTTTGCACTTTTGTTTTCGAGTTTTTGTGCCCCCCTCACTCTGTGGGTTGAATGCCATTCCTTGACGATATTGTACTTTTGGTTGTCCCCGGAAAAGAATTGAGAAATATAATAGGAACTGGAGAGAGAAAAAGAAAAAAATAGAAGAAGAAGGCTCGAACGAAAGTACAAATTTCAGCTAAGGGAAAAAGGCAGAATGTCCCCATTTTATGTCGAGAACATTGTGCTCTGAAGACTTTCAAAAAGCACATTCCACGAAGAATTCTGTCAGTTTTGAGATGTTTTGAGAAGTGATTTATAATGAATTCTAAATGAATTCGCACTAGTAGTTTTCCTTTTTTGGTCTTCTCACCCTAATCCGGGGAAGTCTTTCCTAATATTTTTGATGCTGATGGATATTCAGAAAGGCTCATAAATCAGGTTGGACAGCTTACTCTGGAGATTCTTTCCACAGTGAAAAGCTTTTCTCGTAAGACACGAAAACTAATATATCTTGTTATGATCCGACCAAAAAGTTGTTTTCTTGTCCTTTAGGATTGAGTGTTTTTGACATTGCACCCAAAAACTCGTGCTTCATTTTTCTCTGAAATTGACTGATATTGCAAACACTCATTTCTAATATATAGAATGATAGTCAACATATTTGAATTGAGGTAATCTATTTGTCAAATAAAACAACTTTGACAGATATCGTATGCACTTGAAGAAAAGGAATTATGTTTTCTGATTTAAGGTGTGGAAAAATATAATGTAGTATACTGAAAGTGTCTAGAAGTATGACTAATATAAGAGTGGGCTTCTTCTCCAATTCTCAGAATTCTTCCCCTTTTCGTTACTCATTTCAGTCAGAACTTAATCCACTTCACCTAATCTTTCCGTCGTCATTTCTTTTTGTTATTCCCCCTCGTTTTTATGTTCAATTTCAATGTGCCATTTGAAGTTTTAATGAATAGAGTATTAGTTCAGAGACTCTCTCTCTCACTTTTCCCTTATATGCACTCTTTATCTCTGTTCTCTCTTCACTTTTTCATACTATTCTCCAATCACCTACGTTATTTTTCGTGTCTGCGTTACTTCCGTTTATATAGTATTTCCTCTAATTCCTCTTACTTTTGCTCCTCTTTTTCTCTCTCTATTTTCTCTCTTTTTTCGATGGAAACGACGTGTCAGAGAGGGAATGAGTGCTCGTATTTCACCACCTCAAACACAAGTCTCTTTTTTCCTTTTTTTGGTTTTCTATTTTATTGGTTTCTTCTTCTTTTTTGGATAAAGGTCAGAAGCTAGGGCAGATGTAGTTGTCAGAAGTCTAGCTGAAATCTGAGAATTTTCTAAAAGTTTTGGAGTATTTTAGATCATTCTTAAGATTTTCTGAGATTTCATTCACGAAATATCAGTTCAACTTCATCTAGAATCTTACCAGACAGATTTTATAGTTCTGAGTCTTTCTTTTCATCTGAATTGACTCTTTTCTACAATATTTTATAATAATTCAATGCGTCACAACATCATTCATTCGTCATTTTGTTTTTGATAATGGGGCAATAGTCAAAAGAAAGAAAAGAAGCAGACATATGTATTCCCTTTTTCATCATCATCATCATATGCACGCAAAGCTTTGTGAATAATTTCCAGAATTCTCTTTTGTGTTTTTCATTTTTTCTATTGTCAGAGAAGAGAGAGCATTCAAAATTTTTTCTCTTTTTTGCAAGTTGGAAATGGAAAAATCAATGGAAATGGTCCATTCTATTTTCAGATAAATGTCTAATTTCCATCTGTCCGAAAAAGGAAAAAAGAATAAGAAAGTAAATGAGAGCAGAGATTATTTTTTCTTGATCTAACGAAATTTCCGGTATTCTCATCAAGTCTCCTTCGTTTCGTCATCCAGTTATTATTAGCTCGTAAGAGTTTTCTCGAATATTGAAATTCTGATTCGCAACTTGAGTTTAGATTTACGTCATTTACGTTTCAGTTTCATTCAGACCTTGCAGAGAAATCTCATGACTTTTTTGTTGAGAATACTGTGTCTCGAGAATCTTCTCATATTCAGAAGTTGTACTGAATCTTCCTAGATTGTGTTAGCTTTTGAAAGTACATCTGTTTTAGCACACCACAATTCGAGTAGGCTAATCCAGAAGGACTTCTAATCTTAACGAAAATGTACTCTGATCAAATTCAATTTGATGTTTTTTCTCGAGAAAAAACAGAAAGCAACAAATATCAGCATTTCTTCTAATGAAAGGAGTTGTTCAGGAATTTATCATATAATTGAGAAACCGTTTCCATAAAGTTTAAGTCCTGAATACAGTAATCCATGAATGTTTTCACTAGATCAATCCTATCAGAAACCTGAAAACAAATCAAAATTCTGAGAACTAAAAAGAGAAAATTTCCCACATTTTAAATTGAAAACAAGTCGTTTCTAGACTTGTAAACCCCACCTTTTTCCAAAAACTGACCAAACTAAAAACTCCTCCCCCTTTTCTTTTCATTTTTCTTTTTCATTTCTGCATTTATCTGTGATACAACGTGGTCGATTGATATGAAAACAAAATCGCCTCTTCTCGAACAAAAAAGGAAAAAAGAAGATGGAGAGAATCGAGAAACAGAAGATATTCGTGTCTTTTCGATCACTGTTTTACACACAAACACGTGGTCTCTCTTCTCTTTTTTGTTTCTTTTTTGTCACCGTTTAGGTACGAATTTTATCATTTTATCAGCGTTTTCTTCATATCTTTCTCTCATTTTCCTCACATATGTTTCATTCTCAAATTCACAGTGAAACAATCATTAATTTATCTTCTAGTTTCTACTCAGATTCATCTGAATATTCGGACAGTTCTATGATTTCCGATCCCTTTACTTACAGAATTTCATCACTTAGTTTTGGCTGAAATCGTGCTGTACTCGTTGTTTTCGTGCACTTTTTGTTGTTCCATCCGCACTTTTATGTTCAAAAACTGCATTCAATCTACCGTATTCCATTCGATTTCCATTTAAGATTCTGTTGAATTCGAACTCATTTTGCTCAATCCTATTCACTGTTTTTCAATTTTTCCATGGAGAATTTCTGAATTTTGAAAATAGGATTATCGTAACCATTTCCTATTTTTGAACAATTTTTGGTGCTGATCATCAGAACAGAATTTCCAATTATATATAAAAATAGAATCTCTAAGAGAAGAGGCTCCGCCCCCTTCATTCCCATTAAGCCCAAAGAACATTGAGACTGTATGCATTTCCCGTGTCTTCAGCATGATATTTACCTTGCAAATCAAAAGAATTAGCCTATTTTTTCATGAGAAAAGGTGCGAAATGTATCTGATTCCAAATGTGGTCAAGTTAAAGATCGATTACGACACTTTTCTCGTGCTAAGATTGATATGAAATAGTATTTATTGGGTATTGATAATACAGAAACTGAAGGAAGAGGTTTGAGTCCTTATTGATGATTTATCAGAAATTTGAAATTGTTATGTTATCCGATTCTTTGAATCGGCAGAGCAGCTATTCGGAGTCTGATATGAAAACGACTTGTTTCGGTTCAGAGGCCTAGATTCCGATCCTATCCCTGAGGGATATAAATTATTCCATTTCTTGAGAGATCTGAAAAGTTTTTTTCGAAACAAATAACATTAAAATCATTGATCAAAATTACGCGCTTTGGAACTACTATGTCACGCTTCTCCTCATCAATTTATCACATTTTTCTCACTACAGTCCCTTTTATCTCTTCCCAATCAGTTCTCTTCGTCCTCTTCTTCCTTTTCTCTTCTTCACATTCATTTTATCCGTTTTGGAAAGATTTGACATGTTTGTTCAGACTTTTCACCCACTCATATCCTCCATTTTTTAAGAGAATCAAATGAGTCATGTCTCCCAATTGATTAGTAGTTTCGTTTCGTCTCACACACTGACAAAATTGAAATTACTCACAAATAACACATTTTTGTGTCTTGAGAGAGAGAGAACGAAAAGCTACGTCAATATCACCCAAATGAGCTGCCAGCCGCCCAGTTTTGTCATGGAAACGGGCGGTTTGTATGGGGAGAGACGTGAACATGAATAGCCTACAACCTACATATTGCTTTTTCTTTTTCTATACCAATTCCTTCTAATCTCTTCTTCCACTAGACTCTATCGCGTGGTTGGAGAGTCCATCAAACCAGATCAAAAAGTTATCGAAAAGTGATGATACTCTCATTAATTTCACTCCAATTATTTCTTTTTCTCATCTTCTGCTCATGACTCACTTTCTATACTTTTTGCACTTTTGATCTCTCGAAATCTTCCAACTCAACTCTCAACTTTTCAGATTAAATGAATGAACGAGGGATGCTTGTGGATCCGAGACTTGACGCATTCTTTAAAATGGAACAAGTCGACGACTACAAATATGATGGAGGTGAGTTTCCAGACATTCGGACCAACAGACACAGATTCTTTAAGGCTATTTTTCAGTTGGCACGTCACCACCCTCAACTTCAAATGGAATACAGGATACATCGAATGGAGGTCGATTGATATGTGATGTTTGTGGGGATGTGGCATTTGGAAAGCATTATGGAATAAATGCATGTAATGGGTGTAAAGGATTTTTCAGAAGAAGGTGAGCACTCGAGTTACTAGGTTCCAGTGAACAAACGGAATGAATTTCAGTGTTTGGTCTCGAAGACAATATTCATGTCGTTTTGGAGGCGACTGCCCTGTTGTGAAAGAACATCGAAATGTATGTAGATCTTGTCGATTGAAAAAATGTTTTGAAGTTGGAATGAATCCAGATTGTAAGTTTTGTATTCATACTGTCAATCTTAAAATGCACATTTGAAGCAGTTCAAAACGAAAGGGATCGAAATGCGAAGAATGGAATGGGAATGGGATCATTACAATCGCCGATCCAGAACTCTGCTTCATGTAAAGAATTGACTATTTCAAATGGACAAATTAAGAGAAAACGAATGAGACCGGAGACTATTGACAAGACGACACAGGTATGTCACAAGGAGAAGAAATGAGAGAAAACAACTATTGCAGACGGACGGAAAAATGGAGACCCAAGATGACTATGAATTCTTCGAAATCAGTCAAGAGAATCCAACACCGCCAGGATTGTTACCTGTGAAAGTGGAGAGAATATCAACTCCTCCATCTGATTTACCAGTTCCAACAGATGGGGCAATTGGCTCGGCTGTTTTGGAAATTGAGAAAGCTGTGTTTTGTAATTGTCCAGTGGCTGTTGATAACTCAATTAATGCAACTAAAACTCCAATAACTTTACCTTTTGAGGTTAGTTCTTTTTGAATTTCCGAATTTCAAGTTTGAATACAGAGTCCGTATACACTAACCTAAACATTATTTCCATATTTCAGTACGTGTTCCGTCAACCTGAACTCGTCTGTAATCGTTATCCAATGCGTTTTGCGAACACTCGAGTTCTGACTCCAGAAGATTTAATCGATGGATGGCGTCGTCATTTCACATATTACTCAGATTGGTGTCATGCAATGGAAGAGTTTCGTGCCCTGTGTGCAGAGGATCAAATCCTGTTGGCAAAGAAGAAAATTATACTTCACGGATGGCTTGTTCATGCTTATTATTCATATCGAAGTGGCTGTAATGGTATTTGTTTCGCTAATGGAGCTGCACATCTTGCTGAAGGAGGGCATCCAAGGTAACAGGAAATCAGTCTTGAAGTAACCGAAATATATCAATTCCAGCATCACTGAATTCTACAAAGAGTGTATGCCTCGATACCTGAATTACGTCATTTATCCAATGCATAATTTCCAAATGGATGATACTGAAATGGTTCTTGTCAAGTGTATAATGTTCTTTTCAAACGGTAAGTTAAGGTTTTCAATTGAAAGACGAAATAATATTGAATTAGTTTCAGAATCTGGACTGAGTCCTGCTGGCAAGTCAATTGTTTCAGCAGCTCGTGAAAAGTATTTATCTGCTTTATACAATTACGGAAGATCTTTGAAATGTACTACATCTGCTCAGGCAACTCTTCGAATTGCTAAATTTATGATTATGTTATCAGCAATTACTGTAAGTTTCTCAACTATCTTGCCTATGTATGATATAATTTCTTTCCAGAGTTTGACCCATTTGATGAACGAAGGAGTCCACGTAACTTCACTTTTCAATATTATTGAATTCGATGAATTGATCCAAGCAACTCATAAAACTACGCCTCCACAACATTCTCCTCCGCCTCCAATGTCGTAAATTACTATTGAAATATCCTTATTGCTAAAATCTACCTCAATGATCTCTATTCATATCAAAATTCGACTTTTCATTATTTCAATGAAGTTTATAGAAACAAAAATGTTTATCTTTTTGAAAATTTGGACACTGTGATAACCTGTATTTATAGTTGATGTGTATATAAACAGTTCTATATAAATTGGCTTTAATGTTGGACACAAAATCACAGATGACTTAGACAGACTTCTTGACGAATTCGACACTTTTCGATGGATCTGTTGGGAAATATTCTTGTAGCTTTGTCATCAGTCGTTTGAAAGCCTGAAAAAAACATGTGAAGGTTTTAAGAACAGGGTAGGAGTCGACTCGCTTGAATATATTTTCTCTGAGTTTCATCGTTGAGCACATGAGCAATATTACTGACGTATGACTTCGCCGAACCGGGACGTTGATGGATACCAGAACGAGTGACTCCAACTGGCCATGGTGCGTTTCCAATTGCCATTTCCATGTAGGCGTTGTTTGCTTCCAAATAATTCCTCTCGATGACTAATAATCTGAAATGTGAATTTTGTTAGTTACAACGTTACAATATAGCATCAAACTTGCCTACAAATTTTCGCCAAGTGATGTCGGATATCGTTGTTCACATTATATTTTTCCATAGATGTCATCAAACTTTTCAGATGCATCGTCGTTTGTTTGTGATGAGCAGCTTCGTGCATTCCTAAATTTTCTCAGATTAAATATTCTAGAGTGGGATTTTTTACAAACCTTGTGCAGTTTTCTTAACATCCAATGGTCTGTCGTTGAGATCTCTTGCCCATCTAGCGAGAATGTAGCGACATATTGAGAGGATTATATCACAATCTCGTTTCATCTCATCACCTAAAAAAAGTCATTCAATTTATTCACTGCATGCTCAATCAACTCACCAACACCGAGCAGCGTTGAAGCATGTTCAATGCTTTTCCAATTATCTTCTTCGTATCCTTGCGGGAGAGCTATGTCGTGTCGAGTCGCACTGTCTGCTGTACCTTCTACGACTGCCTGGAATTTTTATAATGTTTCAGTCTTCTTTTTCTTTGTAAATTTATTACCTTATCCATCTCTTTTCCGATGAATTTCATCGCCGTTTGCATTTCATTCTCCCATCCTTCATTCAGCTCTGGTTGCTCGATTTCGAGTTGATGAAGACGTTTCCGAACACTCAGTTCAGATTCTCCTATAAAAATGAACGAATTCACTTTTTTCCCTTATTATATTGAAAATATTGTTTGATTTTTATTATTTGCTCTCTGAAAACTTCATTTCTGACACAATCGTTTGAATGCCATGAAAACTGCGGTTCGATATAAGTTGAAGTAAACTTGAAAATGTTCTCTCATCACTTTTATACGTTTCTTTTTTGCGAAATCGACACTTACCAAAGAGAAGAATTGGCTGTCCTCTTTGTCTGAGACGAGCATGGATTTCCGGCATAGGTGTTTTTTCATCGAATTCGGCTTCAGGAACTTCTGGAACAACTTTTGCCCGACTAGTTGATTCTTGGAGTATTTCGTCGTCCGCTTTCTGAAAAAGAAAGAATTGTGTCTTTTTTGTGAAGAACTGTATTTGTTATAATACACACGATATCTATGATATAAAATGATTCAATTTTTTAAACTCACCCGTTTTTTGATAGCCAATTCTTCTTGCTTTGCTTCATATTCTTGAGTTCTTTTCGACTCCAAATCAGCTCCTCTCACAAACTTTGCGCCTCCTTCCTTCACTTCCAAACCAGAAACAGCTTTTCGTTTTTTAGCCATTTCGGCTAGTAGTTTTGCTTTGAAATCCATTTATCCTAAAATGTGAAAAGTTTAATGCTAATAATAAGAAGAAAAAAGAAAAAAGGGAGAAAAAGAAGAATTCGAAAACTGTTTCGAGACGGAGTCGGCGAAAGAGACGCAGACAAACGAAGGGTAAACGCGCTCTTCTGTGAGAAAAAGTTTTATTGCCCAGCTTTTCCTCCGTTTTGCTTTTTTTCTTCCAATTTACATTTGATTAATTGGTATAATACTAATTTAATTAAACACTTCGAAAATATAAATAAATTAAATTGGTTCCAGATGCTGCGTGCCGTGCAGAAGCGATGTGCCTCAACAGCTCCTCTGATCCGTCCGATCCAACGGGTTCTGGTAGCAAATCGAGGAGAAATTGCCATTCGGGTTCAAAACACAGCTCGCAAAATGGGTATCGAAACCGTGGCCGTCTTTTCAGATGCAGATCGTAATTCACTTTTCGTCAAAAAAGCCGACAAGGTGAGAAAATATTAGATTTTTCAGTAGAAAATTTCAAACTTTTTGTCAGGCTTTCCATATCGGACCACCACTTGCCGCTGAAAGTTATCTCAACATGGACAAAATAATTAACACAGCGATTCGCTCTGGAGCCCAAGCTATTCACCCGGGATACGGTTTCTTATCTGAAAACGCTGGTTTTGCTGACAAATGTGCTCAAGCCGGCCTTGTATTCATTGGACCGCCTGCTCAAGCTATCAGAGATATGGGAGCGAAAAATGTTTCAAAACAAATCATGGAAGATGCCAAAGTTCCAGTAGTTAAAGGTTTCCACGGAGAAGATCAATCTGATGCTAATCTGAAAAAGAAGTCACAAGAAATTGGTAGTTAAAAAGTCTAACATTTGAGGTTATAATGCAGAAGATTTTCAGGGTACCCAGTGATGTTGAAAGCCGTTTATGGAGGTGGTGGAAAAGGAATGAGAATCGCCTGGAATGAAGCTGAGTTCGATGAGAAACTTGCGTCAGCTCGTAATGAAGCCAAGAAATCATTTGGCAACGATGAAATGCTCGTTGAGAAGTTTGTTGAGAAACCAAGACACGTCGAAGTGCAAGTTTTCGGAGATCATCATGGAAACTATGTTCATTTGTGGGAAAGAGATTGTTCTGTCCAAAGACGTCATCAGAAAATCATTGAAGAAGCACCAGCCCCGAATATGGGTGAGTGTACCTTGTTAAACTAAGTCATTTGTAACTTCTCTTTCAGCTCATGAAACGCGTCTCAAACTTGGAGAATCTGCTGTCCGTGCAGCTGCTGCTGTTGGATATGTTGGAGCAGGAACTGTTGAGTTCATTATGGATCCACGTGGAGAGTTTTTCTTCATGGAAATGAACACTCGTCTTCAAGTAGAGCATCCAGTCAGTGAGGCCATCACAGGTAAGAATTGTTCGAGAAACACTGTTATAGTGGAAACTGATTTAGTTCATTCTATCAACTTATTTCAGGGACCGACTTGGTTGAATGGCAACTTCGTGTCGCTCAAGGAGAGAAACTTCCACTGAAACAGTCTGAAATCCCATTGAATGGACATTCTTTCGAATGTCGTGTCTATGCTGAAGATACCCGTAAAGGAGCTTTCATGCCAACCGCTGGTCGACTCAACTATGTTGATTTCCCTGAAGATGCTAGAATTGATACTGGAGTTGTTTCCGGAGACGAAGTATCTATTCATTATGACCCCATGATTGCAAAGGTAAAATTCTTTATCCGTATATTTTTGTGAGATTTGATTTATTTAATCAATTATTATGTTTCTCTATTTTTAGGTTGTCGTTTGGGGAAAGGACCGTAATGTTGCTGCTGCTAAATTGGAAAGTGCTCTTGCCCGTACACGAATTTCTGGTCTTCCAACCAACATTGATTTCGTTCGTCGTGTTCTCGCTCATCCGGAATTCGCTGCTGGAAATGTCTACACTGATTTCATTCCGGACCACCACGAGGAGCTTTTCGCTGAATCTGAAACGCCAGCCGAGATCTATGTTGAATCGGCGATTGCTCACGCATTGTCCGCTCTCAAGAAATCGGATGCAGGTGTTTTCCAAAACCTGTCCTTCTTCAGAATCAACGTAGCTCCAAAATACGTGTTCAAAATCGGTAAAATCACTTCAAATTTTCGAACGTACAGTAAATGTGTAATTTCAGATGGTAAAGATGTGACTGTTCGTTTTGATTCCGAAAACCGTCTTACCGTCTCTTACGATGGAAACAGTTATGAAACACTTCTGAATGACATTGAAGCGATTGGAGATAACGAGTTCAAGTTTACTCTAGAAGCCAATGGCAGACGGTGGAGTACAGTAGTCAAAGATCTCCCAGAAACATTAATGGTTAGTATTTCAACTGCTTATTCCGTTCAAGTAAGTTATTCTAGGTGAATGGAGTTGGTCAAAACGAGTATGCAACACCAGCAGTGTATGAAGCATTCGACTCATTGGCTGGAGGAGCCGCCAGTCATTCGGCAGTGGCTCCAATGCCAGGAATTATCGAGAAAATTCTGGTCAAACCAGGAGATCAAGTATGATTTCATAGTTTCGATTGTCGGTGACAAAATAAATTTCTAGGTTACAACTGGACAAGCACTAGTTGTTATGACAGCAATGAAAATGGAATACATCATCCGTGCTCCTGAAGATTCAACGATCGAACACATCAAGTGTCAAGCTGGAAAGAATGTTCCTAAAAATGCCGTTTTAGTGCAATTCGCCTAATTTAGATTTTCGTAGATTTTATTGTTTCTAGTTTTTTTAGAGCCTCCGGTTATTTAAGAGCTTTTACTAATGTTTCGAGTTTCTATCTGAAATTTTCAAGTGTAATTAATTTTGAGTACGGTTGTGAAGCTCTGCTTTTTATGTGCCTTTTCTAGAATAAAATTTATGTGAATATCGAAACCATCGCCTTATTCAGTCAGATTAGGCTCACTTTTTAAGAAGAGAATCGTAAAAATTCTATAAATTGAACACATGAGTGCACTCGAAGAAACAGTTACATTTTTCTTCAGTGTTCCAGAACCCTGGATCCAGTGGAAAACAAAATACAAAATAAATCTTCAAAAGAATGAGAAGTATATCCCTTGTATATACTATTTGTGTTGTACGAGAGATAGTTTTTCTTTTGGTTTTTTGTGTGTAAACAGTCTGTTTCTCTCTTTTCCTTTTTCCTCGTAGTGTCCATTCCGTTCCGTCCATTTGAGCCAGACCACCATCATCATCATATTTTTGGGCGCCGCGCCCCGCGCACTCACGATTCTTCACCATCTTTTCTCTCATTTTTTCCCTATTCTCTTTTTCTTCCCTTTTTCGGCCATTTCTTTGTTTGCATTAGGTTCGGCTATGTGTTCAGGAGGCCAGTCATCTTCTCTCCGGATTCAACGGCTCCTCCTAGTTTTCCGTTTTGCCGACCATTTTCGTCTCATTTCCCGGACAGATTTATTGTTTGTGTTGTGCCGTTTTCCACATCATGAATGGCAGGCAGCTACAGTAATCCAGAACACTTTTTTCAATTTTCGATAACATTCAGTTAGGTCTTGATCTTCAATTCTATTGATAACCATAAATGCAAATTCATTTTTCTTTATATTTCTTTCCGAGGTTTCACTCAACGTCGAGAATTATAACTTTGTGATCCGAATATTTCTGTTTTTGAAAACTTTTCTGAATTAACTTCTTTTTCTTTTGAATTCCCAGAAATGAAATTAGCTACCGTATTACTACAGCAACCCGCCCGCGAAAATGTGATCTCTGAAAATCCATACCAATTTACAGACCTAAAACATACTAAAAAGATTCGCCATAAACTCTTCCTTCAACTTTCCAAAATTTTATTCTATTTCTATGATCAATTCCACTTCGATTTTCTCTAATTCTAAATATTTGCCCTTTCACTGGTTTTTTCTCTCACTGATACATTAACAGTTCAATAGAGAAAAAATCAGAGTGTGCGCGCCAGTGAGCCGGACATTCAGTTCTTTACGCAGTGATCGCCCGTACCAGTTTACACAGTATTATTCCCAAAATGTCTGTGTCTCTAACTCTTTTATTGTATTTTTCTGTGCTTTTTGTTCATTGTTTAGCATCAAATACAACCGAATCCATTGTGTTAGTGGAAGGAGTGGAACACAAAGAATAGTATTTTCATTTTTGGAAGTAGTCATCTAGGAGGGATTACTGTATTAGAAAAAATACGTTTGAGAATTTTGGGAAATGGAAGTAATAGCGAAGTTACCGTAACCCAATTGACTGGAAAAGTTGATCGATTTGACTCTCAAATGCGACTCCAAAATGGCAATATTTTTATGATTTTCTCGCCAACAAAAGCCCAGAGTTTTGTGTCTTTCGTGTTTTTCTATCTGCCTTTTTTATATTCGATATTTTTAAATGTTCAATTGAAAAAATTAAAAATCAAACGTTTGCAGATGCTGTTGTGCACTAACTTGTGTTTCAAGAGGCTCGATCAGTTTTCAGCTGGGAAAATTGGCCACGAAATTAACAACAATGAGTGAGTATCATATCAATATCTAAAACTTATCTGACGTGGCGAATAAGCTGGCGCGCGCGAGAGTTCCATATTTGCACAATCGGACTCAGTTGTCCGTGAGCTTCATCGCCGGAAAACTGTTTTTCTTATTTGTTCACAGAGCACAGCAAAATGAGTGGACAGTTGGTAAAACGGTGGATTTGTTTTCGACAAAAGTAAGTTCGAACCTATTTTATTCAATACTTTTTATAGTTATTTTTCGTTTCATTTTAAAATTTCGTTTCCAATTTTCCCATCGTAAATTGAATTTGGACGTCCGCCAATGTGTAGTGTCTGGGTCTCCGGTCACGGCACACTCTATCATCACATTCTCTGGGGAGCGAGTTTGCACAGCCGCGTTGAGTTGGCAAACAACCGGTTTTTCAAGCGGTTTTCCGTTAAATTCAGCCGTTTTTTAGCTGAATTTTATAAAATTACAGCGAATTTGATCGAATGAGTCGATGGTCAGCCGGCTCAACACCAGGGAGGTATGAGACTTAAGAAACTGAACTAATGAAGGGTTATATTATTTTTCAGCGTCAAACCGGTTTATGGTGCTCGGTACCCACCACTACATCATGCAAGTCCCACAAAAGGAACTGATATACCAGGCAGAATGAACAAATTTCAAGATTATGAAAATAGGTCATTAAAATTATATTAAAGACAGTTATCATAGAAAGGTCTTATATGTACACTGCGCACCGGCTGGTCACGTCAGATAATTCAACAGTGTTATGATAAAATTGATGAAAATAATTTATTTCTCCAATTTTCAGTGTATCTGATGCATGGGACACACGAGTGAAGGTGGATGAATCGTTAGCATCAGCATCAGCAGCAAAAGTTCTCGCGGCTCATGCGGCTGGGAAAACGCATCGAGACGAAGAAATTATGCCGCCAGTCAGTGCGGCACCGACGAAAAACAGTCGACAACAAGCTTTGCAGAGACTTGCTATACAAAAAGGTGAGATTTTCAACATCCCAAAACCTGTGAAGTTCATAAATAAAATTATGGGTTTTGAATTGTTAATATTATGTTGGAATATCTGAACTCGTATGAGACTACGTTTGTGTTAAAAATATTCACATAGAATATCCTATTTTAGAACCACTACCTTCATCAGTATCAGCTACGCCGCAGACAGCGAATCCAATTTATCCAAAGTTACCTGAAATATCAGACCAGCCTAGGTCGGCAGCACCGATGGCCAGTGCTCCACCTCATGGTAGGAAGTTCATTCTGTCAATACCTTTATGTAATCTTGTTATTGAAGGCGGTGATAGAGATCAAACCAGGTTTGCACGCCTTCGACGTCTGTTTTCGAATGGAAAGTCATCTGGAAGAAGTTCTCCACCAGTTGACGTGGATTTAGATAAATTGAGAGAAGATTGCTGGATGGGAATTCCACATAAATTGAGACCACAAGCATGGCGACTTCTCTCTGTAAGCTTATATTTTGTTTTCCTGCTATAATTATTCTTTCAATAGGGATACCTTCCAACTAATGCAGAACGTCGTGAAGTGACACTTCAGTGTAAAAGGGATGAATATTGGCATTATGTTGAACAGTATTTCCATTCTAGATTTGATGATCAAAATGCGGACACATTTAGACAGGTAGATATAATGAATTTTCTAATGATAATATCAGTTGTTTTTAGATTAACATCGATATTCCAAGAATGTGCCCGCTGATCCCATTGTTTCAACAAAAAATGGTTCAAGAGGTTGGTACTGTAAAAAATGCTCAATTGGAAAACAATCATTTTTCAGATGTTCGAAAGAATACTTTATATTTGGGCTATCCGTCATCCAGCCAGTGGATATGTTCAAGGAATCAACGACCTTGTTACGCCGTTTTTCGTTGTTTTTCTTTCCGAATTTATTCCACAAGATGTTGAAGTTGGATCGTTTGATGTATCTCAACTACCTCTAGAACAGTGTCAACTTATAGAAGCAGACTCATTTTGGTGTGTTTCAGCTCTTTTGGATTCTATTCAGGTACGTCTTTGCATTCAAAGTTTGTAGGTAAAGTAACTATTGACTTCAGGATAACTACACTTTTGCGCAACCTGGAATTCAGCGGAAAGTTCTACAACTTCGGCATTTGATGAGCAGAGTGGACCGTTAGTTTTTTCATACTTGTCAAGGGCCGGGCCGGGCCGGGCTTTTTTCAATACTTCCGGCCCCTTAGGCCCGTCTTTTGGAGGGAATCTTTTTTTTTTATAATTAAAATTTTTTTTTTCGAATTTGAGTAAAGGTGTACTAAGTTCAACTCTGATTTTTTCATAGAATATTGTATGTGTGTCTGAGTTCATTTTCATATCGAAAAAAAATTTCAAAGAATTTTTTTCAAGTTTTATTAGCTCAGCACAGTTCTTACAACTGCGCTCCACCGAAATCCCTTTGAGAAATGTCTCTTTTTCTCTGAGTCTCTCAATTTCGCACACTATTTCCTTCGGTTTCGGTAGAGCGCGGTTGTAAGAACCGTGTCGTGCTAATATAATGTAGTTACTTTCGCCATTTTTTTATTGTTTTTTTTCCACGGCTACAGAAATGAAAAAACTGTTTCGCCGCTCGATCTCAGCGGGATTTCGACCGAATTTTTAAATTCTTTCGATATGGAAATGAACTCACGAAAACACATAGATTATTCTGGGAAAAAATCAGATTTGACCTTAGTACACCTTCAAGTTTTTGCCGAAGGCGTCTCGCTGAAAAATGCATGTCAATCTTTCGAAAAATATACTAAATCATCATGAAAAAAGTATAGAAAACGAGTAAATTGGGAAATTTTTCCCCATGAAAACTTTGAAAATTTTTCTCAAAAATCCCATATCCCTGAAAAGAGGGGCCTGAGGTGCCGGGCCCGAGCCGAAGCTTTTCAGGTCCGGCCCCTCATTTGACAAGTATGGTTTTTTTTCGCTCGTATCCTTGAAAATCATTATTTTGTAGGTCCGCTTCACAAGCATCTAGAATCAAATGGGATTGAATACCTACAATTCGCCTTCCGTTGGATGAATAACCTTCTGATGCGAGAAATCCCACTTCGAGCTACTATCCGTTTATGGGATACTTATCTGGTAGATCATAATTATTAAAATAACATAAATTTGGTTATTTCAGAGTGAGCCGGACGGATTCATGCAATTCCACAACTACGTATGTGCCGCGTTTCTACGAACGTGGTCCAAACAACTACAAGCGGAAAAGGATTTCCAGGTACTTTGAAATAGTATAAGCACTGGTTGTACTTGAACCAAACTTCCAGGGTGTGATGATTCTCCTACAAAACTTGCCAACGCAATCATGGGGTGATCGAGAGATTTGCGAGCTCACTGCAGATGCGTTCTCCCTTCAATCAGTTTTTGACGGTGCCCGACGTCATCTATCAGCGCAGGCCGCTTCCCCGTAAAACTGAAAACTTCCATTACCCTGTTTTTTCTTTTGAATCTGTGATTTTCTATTATTGAGGCTAATCGTTCTATTCAATCATTACTTCTTTGGGTTTTCCTGTGTGTTTGTCTGTACATTTTCTCTACTCGCCCTACTCCCGTTTTTCTAGATAGGTCCTACTCACTCTATTAAAAGGTGAGAGAATTGATTGAATTTCTCTCCACCGACAAGTGCCTGTCCATTTTTTCAACGCTCTTTCTGTAAAATAATAATTTCATTGCACCCGGAGGAAAACACTTGTACCGTATCACTCTATCCACTTTTTACTCCTCACATTCACCTTTGATTAAATAAATCTTTCAACTCGAAACATTTCTTTTTTTCTCCCTTTCTTTGCTTGTTTCTATTTCTCTCTTTGGAATTACCATAAATTCCTATTCAGTGAGTGCCACCAACAAGAGATGACGTTAGTTCGAGGGGGGGGGGGGGGGGGGGGGGGGGGGAGAGTAGTTTGAAGTTCCGAAATGACCTTCGTTGGTTTTCGGAGGTCTCCTCTCGACATGTTTTACCTCATACTTCCTCATGAGAAAATCAGATTATTGGTTTTATGAATTTAAAAAAAATATCCTATTGAATAGCAGCGAGTTGTTTGTTGGTTTCTTCATTTCAACTGTTTGGTTATCTTGTGCGTCCTCGTATACTCGCTAATGCATCTAATTAGAAGAATTAACTCTAGAATTGAGTTGCGTTTTTTGTTTGAAAAGTTTTATTTATAGAATTTTATGAACTACTCATGTGACGGAACATGTCTACGTATTTTGCTGTAATCCTATTCAAATTTCCAGAACAGACTATCGTTCGGACATGTTTATTCGCATGCATTCATTCCAAGTGTTGATATAATGAAACCTTCAGTTTCAAAAAAGTTTGAATTTAATTTTGCCAAAAACGCAAGAGTTCTTCCATTTATTGAATATTTGCTCTCATTCACAAACAAAAATACAATAGTGAGTATTACTTACTCATTGAGTAATATTTAACAGTCACGTTCTCTTTTTCTGTCTATGTCTCTCTTTGTTCTATTATATTTTTTTCACTTCTAACATTTTTCCAATATAGATCAACAACTCTCCCATTGTTCACGATCTGCCCTGTGCTGCCCGTGAAATTGAATGATTTCTGTTTAAACCTCTTCAACCTCAATGCTATTTCGTTTCGCGATTCCCACAATTTCCACCCCGGACAAATTCACCCCAAAAATGTGACCCAAATTCAGGTAGAAAAAACTTCGGTAGACTTATAGTAATTGCAAATAATTGAAAATTGTCGTTGTTTTCTATTTACTGTTTTTGTAATTAATCGAGACTATAGATTCCAAAAGCAGCCACCCATCTAGACAAAACACAAAAACAAGTGTTCACTTTCATTCTTCTTATCACCAATAAGAAGGAAATGACTCACTTTCCAATTACTTGCAACTTTCTATTTCACAGATGACTGAACATTTCGCCATTTCGAGAGGTTTCTGCTCAAACATCTACTATTTTTCCTAAGCCACTTTGAAGCGTTTTAGCTTCAGAATTTTTAATCTCCGTGTTTTTCCTTTATCCGTCCCACGGACCCCTTTTGTCGCCGTGGCAACCAAATCTGTGTTTTTTCAATATCTATACACAATTTTTCTTTATTTTCAGCTGCCTTTCTAATCTCACTCTCATTTTAAGAAAGGAAAGCTGCAATATCCTATTTTTCAGTACAATGACGATTTCCTACAGCGGAAACGTCGTTCGCTTGCTATTACGGTGGAAAGGATCTATTTGGAGGCTAGTTTCCGAATATTCTAGAATGTAAGCTCTGATTTTTTAGAACCGTCTGGAGAGAGCTACTTATATACCTGTTGTTCTTCTATTCTATCCGCGTATTCTACTTGAAAGGGATTGATTTGATTGATGACGACGATGATGATAGATTGAAAATTAGAAGTAAGTTCAAAACACTTCTACTTTTCATTAGATAACTTTTTTAGGAATGTTCGAAACATTCTGTCGGCAATGCGATTCATATACTCGTCTCATTCCACTGACTTTCCTTCTCGGATTCTACGTCTCAAATGTTGTCGCTCGTTGGTGGCGTCAATTCGAAACTTTGTATTGGCCTGAAGATATTCTCTCTGTTCTTTGTACTGTTCTCCATCAACATGACGATAAGAGCAGGAGAAGAAGACATACAATCGCCAGATATTTGAACCTTTCTAATGCACTCGCTTGGTAAAAAATATCATATTTACTGACCCTATAAATAATTCCTATTCAGGCGAGATATCTCTTCTAAAATTCGTCTTCGTTTCCCTTCTGTACACAGTTTGATAGAAGGTGGACTTCTTACTGAGAAAGAATACCAAATTCTTGAAGCTATGCATGTTAGTCTGAAAATAATTTATCTTTTCTTATAGCTTCTTTTTTTCAGAATGAAAACGAAGCGAGTCGTTGGATGACTCCAATTCATTGGGTTCAGCAGATCATGAGACAAGTGGAGGAAGTGAGTTGCTGATACCGTATGCCATCTGAAATTTGTTTTCCAGGAAACAAAACCAACTGCTTCTCTACTCAATCAATTTGTAGCAGAACTTCGAATTTTCCGTCAATCTCTCCGTAAATTGTACTCATACGATTGGGTGTGTGTTCCACTTGTATACACTCAAGTAGCTGCTCTTGCCACATATTCATTCTTCTTTTTCTCACTTTTTGGTCGTCAGCCACTACTTCCAGAAATTGAATCAGGAAAAGAAATTGACTTGAAAGTTCCCATTTTCACGATAGTCCAGTTTCTGTTCTTCGTCGGCTGGTTTAAGGTTAGCAATCGTTAAATCAAATTTTCATTGCAATACATATTTTCAGGTTGGCCAAGATCTGATGAGACCTTTCGGATTGGACGACGATGATATCGAGCTGAATTATATATTGGATCGCAATGTTCGCATTTCATTTGCCATTGTTAACCAGTTGCAGGAATCACCAATGCGTACGTTACAAAATTGAGAGTAGACACTCAACCAATTCCATTTTTCAGCAGACTTCGAGAACGACGACGACAAAATGTGGGAAGAAATGCACCCACCAACAAAAGACGGAGAAACTTCACCTGGTGTGAGAATGCCACAACTGCCACATTCGAAGTACTCAAGCCAATTATCTGAACATCCTCCACGTCTTCATGCCTACGTTCCTATAGACGATGATAGAAGTATCAAAGATATGGAAAGTCATCATGGATGTATTGCTCTCAAAAAAGACAAGAAACACTTGAGTTGGTAGTTGGAAACCCGATTTTACAGCTCTACAATACCTGCCGTCTTCATAATATTTTTCACTGTTATTTGCACTCTACTTACCCATTTTCAAAAATTGCCCTATTCATTGAAACGAAACGAGTTCAGTACCTCGGAAAAATCAAAACAATAATTCCAAATTGCTTTATGCCAGTATTTTTCCAATTTCATCGAAAGTACATATCTCGTCCATAATTTCATTTTATTGTTGTAAACTAATAATTTCTTAAGCTTCAGATGCTCACTCAACTTTTTTGGAATAAAGTGATTGTTTTTCCAAAAAAATCCCTTCTTTCTCTATCAACACCTTTTCATTCTTGTTCTCGATTCTGACTGCTCTCCAACATATTGTTCCGCTTAAGTATCGTATTTCAACCAACACCTAATCGTAAAAGATCCTATGTTACCCTTCAGATCCAGAAGGTATTCCGACTTTCCGAAACTTGTAAATCACACGGAGACATCGCTTCGCCAACATAAAAAGCTTCTCCGAAAGAATATTAGTTATACTGTCTTTTTCCTCGTCTTTCCCCCCTTTGCCCCCGTGCTTCTTCACTTTATGATAAATGGAAATAAGAAGGGGATGGTGTGCGTGTGTGAGCACAAAAGAAAGGAGAGAGCCAACACATGTTTTACGAGCTCTCCAAATAGTTTATGAACTTGCTGACGAAATGAAACCAACTCGCGAAAGGACAATAGTAGAATGTGACATTGAGCCTAATCTAATGGGGTTTCCCATTTTCGGAAATGGGGTTCTTTTAGGCGGTTCGTCTTTGATTTATTCTTCCGAAAGTAAAGTTGATAACGAAATAAGTTTACTTAGTAGTAGAAAAGGTTAAAATTTCATTCAATGACTTTGTACTTTTCATCAAGTTTATTGATTTAGAGCATCAGTTTGTGTGATTACTGTAAAAGTGAATTTGTTGAATATTTTTCTGAAAGAAATACTGAAAAACTGTTATGGCGTTCATATTCACATACAGACAAATTCCTAAACTACGATCAGCTTGAATCAGATAAATCATTCAAGAGTTCCAGAGTTCTACAATATTCCAAATAATGAGGGATGGTCCCTACCTCCAAATCTCCTTCAAATAAATGTATCTCCTGAAAAGGTTGTCTTAATGGATTGGAAGTTAATAGTCAATCGACCTCTCTCTCTCTCTCTCATTCACAAACCGCAACAATAATACCCCGTGTCTTTTCTCTTTTCGCAACACAACCTTATTGTTGCATCTTATTAATAATTAACCGAGTGTGAACCTAATGGATTTTGAGAAAAAGAGAACCTAAACTACCGTATTCTCATGTGAATTCATCCCCCTTTGTCTTTTGAATTCTTGATTTCAAAACCTAGAATCAATTCGAAAACTTCGAATCGACCTTCAAAATGGTAGCTCATAAAATGTCACCTTCGAGCGGGGAACGAAGAGAGAAATGTTGAATTTTACGATGATTTTGAAACCGTTTTGATGGGTTTTGGGTGTCAATGATTTCTCGAAATGATAAGATGTATAGAAAACGCTTCGAAAAAAGACAATACAATACTCTACAGTAATCCACGTTATGAAAAGAAGTGAATTCAGAAATTTCAAGTTACGGTAGAGTTACAGTAGCGAGCATAAGTGAGCACCCCTTCATACTTTTATATGTAACTCTGTTGAATCGTGTCCGTTTTGCATAAACTTTTTTTTGAAAGAAAGCCAAAGTATTCAGCAATAAGAAAATATGTTTTTTGAAAAATTTGCGTTTGCTGATTTTTTCGATAATCGATTTTTCCTGATCTTGATTTGAAAATTCGAAAAAAACTTTTTATTTTTCTCTTGGAGATATTGAGTTTTTAGTTTAAAAATGTTGGAAAACACTCGAATAAACAAAAAATTATGTTGAATCGGCTTCTCAACTCCTGAGAATCGTGCTAGAGCTCCAGAAGTCAAAAGTAGTGCCTTCGGGGAAATCATCATAACTCATCAAAAAATTTTCAAACTTTTTTGAAACATGTACCAAAATACGTGTCTTGAGTTTTTCTACAAACCAACATTAAAAAAATTACAATTTTAGAAAAAATAATTTTTCAAATTTTTTTTCACTCAAAAATAATTTTATTCTCATTTTTTCTCAATTTCCGTTATTTTCTGGCTATAAAACGTACATACGTTACAAAAACTGTATGCAAAGTGTTTTATCACAAATAACAAAACACATGTATGTATTCCTTGTTCGTGTTATAGCCAGAAAATAACGGAAATTGAGAAAAAATGAGAATAAAATAATTTTTGAGTGAAAAAAATTTGAAAAATTATTTTTTCTAAAATTGTAATTTTTTAACGTTGGTTTGTAGAAAAACTCAAGACACGTATTTTGGTACATGTTTCAAAAAATTTTGAAAATTTTTTGATGAGTTATGATGATTTCCCCGAAGGCACTACTTTTGACTTCTGGAGCTCTAGCACGATTCTCAGGAGTTGAGAAGCCGATTCAACATAATTTTTTGTTTAATCGAGTGTTTTCCAACATTTTTAAACTAAAAACTCAATATCTCCAAGAGAAAAATAAAAAGTTTTTTTTCGAATTTTCAAATCAAGATCAGGAAAAATCGATTATCGAAAAAATCAGCAAACGCAAATTTTTCAAAAAACATATTTTCTTATTGCTGAATACTTTGGCTTTCTTTCAAAAAAAAGTTTATGCAAAACGGACACGATTCAACAGAGTTACATATAAAAGTATGAAGGGGTGCTCACTTATGCTCGCTACTGTAGCTCCCCAGCCCCTGTCATCTTCAGATTTGTTCTTCTTCTTCTTCCCAGCTCCTGCTCTTTCTCTCCCGTGAATTGTCCATCAAGATATTCCGATCGACGATCCCGTGATTCATTCCGTCAGATGCTCACCAAGTGCGCAATCATCACTTCGTCTCCTGAATCTTCACACTATTTCTCCACCTATTTTCGATATATACTCGTTTTCTTTACTGCTTTGTCGGGTATCCGAAACGAACAAAAACTCCTGAACACTTTTTTGTGCTTGCTCTTTTTTCCTGTTGCTCGATGGGAATCGGGTGCGCAAGACGTCGATCAGTGTAATATAATGAGCATATGTGAACATGGAATACTGTGGAAAATTGAGAGACGCAGAGAAAAAATGATGATGGAAAGTAGAAGAGATGGAATAAAGGAATAAAGTAAAAGTGCACAAATAAACAAGAAAAAAGTCGGAATTGTCCAGAAAAAAACCAAGAGGATCACATGACACGACTGAATGACTACGAGTTGTATACTGTATCCTCGGCTTCCAGAATTCTTTTTTTCAGGTCAGCCGATCCCTTCGAAAGTTTCTCAGGTCCCAGTTCCATGTGAACCCATGTGAATCCACAAGTAAATTGATTGCTCTAAATCTTCATCTGAATCCTGAGAATAAATGTTCCTTTGTCCTTGTTGACTTCTCCCCAGGGTGCTTCTTCTCCTTCGTTTTTTTCTCCGTTCACCCATCTTATCCCATCCAAAAAAACACCTGGGGAACATGAAAATGTATGTCAAACGGCTGGGAAAGGTGTGAAATGTGCGAGTGACCTAGTAGCCAACACAAAGCTCATTTAGCATCACCCCCACGCAGAGAGTCACTCCGAACAACCGGTCTTCTTCTTGCCCTTTGTCTTTCTACTCGTTCAACGTACCGCTATGGATCCATGACAATCCATCCGGTCATATAACTGTGTTGGTGTAACCCAGTTCTCTCATTTTGACTAAAGACAAGTCATGCTTCAATGAGTTTTGTCACCCATCTACTAGCATCTCCGACAGTCAAAACAAAGGACAGGTGTTCGAAAAAGAGAGGATATGCAGCGGTGTTTCTTAAGATATCAGAAGAACGAAAAAAGTGAAAATGATTGCTTAATGAGTTGTTCATTTTGTGAAAACTGGGTCAACCAATGAGCGAGATGAGGAATTTCGAATTGTTGGCAGGTGTTCTTCTGGTGGAAAACGGAATTGTTGAAATCTGGAATGGAGCCATCGAGAAATGTTCTATACGTCCTTTGCTGGAAATTGCAGATCTTCTTAAAGTCAACTGAACATATCTAAAGTATAAACAAGGGCTTTAAAAGCATTTACAGACTCCCTGATTACATTATTGTCTATGAAATTTCAAGAAAACGAGCCGACCCCCTCTCATCTCCACCCCTCACTCTGGTGTCATACAAGTGAGAAAGTAAGCGACACCACTCCATCTCAAGGCCCCCCGGCGACCAATGACGCCAACGCAACAGGCGGCTTCTCTCTTGTGATGAACTTTTTTCATTGGTGACAGGTTATGACATAATATAGTCTCGGGTACCATAAAATACTTCATACTCTTTGAAGTGATCATGGGAGTCACTTATTAGTTGATGACTAATCTAGAAATGTCTCATAGAGAATCTTGCTTCTAGATTTTCCTTTTTCTCGTGGATATTCAGAAATCAACCGAGATTACTACTAGAAAACAATAACCGGAATCGAGTCCTTAACTAGATATAACCTATTCACCAACTGACCAGTCCATCCGATTCTTTTCTCTCGTTGGTCATCACCAATCAAACATTTTTCCTATTCATAATCGGATTCAATCGGTCTCCGGAAGCTCGTCTCGACTGTTTTATGCCTAAAAGTTTTGAAAAATCACGAGCGTGACCTACTTTGAGTCAAAGCGCGCGGAAATCCGCTCTCGATTTCGATATTTTGGAGGTGTGTGGACACGGGGCTAAATGATGAACTCCTCTGTTTGTGTGTTCCATTCTCACTTTTATTTCAAATCGGTATGGATTTTCATGTTAGCTTCAATTTGTTAATGTCCAAATTGTAGGACGACCGATCAGAGTAAGAAGTTTTGAAGCTTCTGCTTTGAGTTGTCCAGAACCTTTGGAGCTCATTTTTATGATCCCTAACAGATCGCCATTTCCTTTTTCCATCCGATTGTTGTAGAGGTCGAGAGTTTCATGAAACCCATTTCGGAAATTGATCTCAAAACGCTTGATTGACCACAACAATACAAGAATGGACCTAAAATCGTTCCATTAACCATCTCTGCAACATTTCCATCCCGACCTGAACATACCAATTAGGTGTCCGGTAGTTGGGTGACGAGAAAAGTGACCGGTACTCTCATTCTCTTCGCTTTTTACTTGTCTTCTGATGGATAGATGATGTTGGATGGTGGCGGTGTGAGAGAGGGAGAGAGAGACTTCGTAAATGCACCACCGCTCCCAATTATCGTGTTCATGTTATGTTTGTGAAGGGACTGTCCGAGAATCATCATTATCGTTGAGATGACGGTTGCAAATGTTATTGTTACCACCCCGTTTTCCTACCACCCATCTTCCATTAAGGGTTTCACGGGTTCCTAATTTCTTGGACGTCTTCAAGATTGATTCAAACCCATTTTCTATTTTTTGAGACAGATTCCGAGTCGAGATTCTCGAATGTTTTGACTTCAATAAGGGTCTGGAACCAGGGTTCTGACGATTTCCAAATCTGGAAATTCTCGAGTATTCCTCATTTTTCTATCCATTCATATGTTTTTATTTTTCTTCTGAAGCTTCTGCTCTCATTGAAATTCCAAAATCTTATCCTTCGACACTACGGTATTCCCTTCTTAATCTTTGTTTCCCCACATCCCACCGGAATGTCGACTCCGAAATCCCGAGTGATCCACCATTCATTTCTTTTCGAATAGTTACATTTCGAGAAGAGATTATACTACTGTATACCCCTCTCTACCACTTTATTTTCCGTTTTTCCGTTTCTTGCATCCGATCATAATTGTCGGTTTTCACCATTTCTCAAATACACACAAACGGAGCGTCCGAGCGATAGTAAGGGGATTGAGGACATGGGGAAATGAGAAAGAAAAAGAACAGGAAGTGGGAAGAAGAAGAAGAAGAGAAAGAAGCTTACTGGGATAGAACATTCAGAAACTGAAAGTCGAGATCAAACAGTGTTCAAGGACTGTGAATTGATATCTACATAGTTGAATTATTCGGCTGTTGAAATTGAGCTCTCAAACATCCGCTGTGTTGCTCAGCGTTTGAAGCTAGGACCTACCAAAAATTATTCGTTTTTCCAGTTCCCAACAGAGCCAATTGTATTTTGTATTTGACAAATTTTAGACTGGCTTGTTCTTCCTTATGAAAACAGGGAGGACCATTCCTATTAGCTACTATTACTGTGGGTCAACTTTTAGACAAGAACTCGTCCAAAAAATGGCACCACAAAAACAAAGATCTAGGTTTGCTATGAAAACCCTCTGAGCATTAAATAAATCAGATAGTAGGTCACTTTTTTATCCATTTTCAAATTTTCACATTATCGAAGTGGAAAAACGATAACCCATTTGGTCGGTACTCCATCAAAGTTCAATGAGAATTTACTTTTTGCACTTTTTGGTAAAGAGCAACAGTGAATTTGAAACTAGCTCATCTCAAGATTATGAAAAGTTATTTTGATCATAAACTCAGTATTCGGACAACCGAGATCTTTTGAAATTTCAATTATTTAATTGACAATTGACCGTAAGTTACGGTACCGCAACATCACTTTGTACTAAACTAGTAACTTCTTTTTCATTTGGAAATGTTATTCTTGTCGGAATGTGCAACGATCCGTTTCCTGTCCCGTTTCCTCTTTTTCTTCCTTCGAGGCTAATTACCTACATGTGCCGTCTACCGTATCAAAATACCCCCGATCTTCTTCCCGTCTCTTTTGGTGTTCTTCAAGAAAACTGACACTTTTTGAATATGTATCCGATACTGTTTGCATGTTGCAAGGTTTCTTCTTGTCCTAGAATAAAACATGGACCCCAAAACAGCTGTCTCTCGAGCGCCGGCGCCTATTTTGTGGAGCGTCTTGTTGTGGGTGCCCCCAAATGTCACCTGTTTGTACCATTCATCACTTTGACACCCACCCTCTGAATGAACAGAATACTTCTCTTGTCTCGGTGCCTACTAGTACCTACTAATTTACGACTCGATTTCGATTCGCACTCTTTGATGGTCTTGGTCACCATGTTTTTGATGATGTGACATAGAATCCAAGGTCTTCCATGTTTCCAGATTTAGCATTTCTTGTTCTTTTTAGAGTGTGAACACCTGGAATAGAACTCTCTGTACCTGTAGGTGAGATGTGTCTTTTAAATCTTACTGTATCTAAGGGATATCAAGAGCTTTACACTGTCATTCTGATACGTTTAAACACCTTCTGAATCAGCTATGTTCTTATCTCTTTTCCACCTTTTCCTTCTTTTTTTCTTCCGATTATGTCATGTTGTGATGTTCGTTTCATCTCATCATCGTCCATCATCAGCAACAGGAGCGTCGGCGTGCGCCATCCACACTCATTTTTTGCTTAGTGTGTTTGGTATTGCATCTTCTTTTTCTTTGATTCTCCAACTTCTGCTTCTTCTCTTTTCTGATTCTGCCAAGTCGTCTTCGATCATCATCGCATATCGGCATAGAGTGTCCACTCTCCTCCCACTCTCTCATTCCAAGAGGGCGCTTCTCTCTGTCCTGTTGCGCAATCGAGTCTTGCTTCTTCTTTTTTCTTTTTTATTTCTTGGTTGTTGAAGACGTCGGATCGCCTTCGTATATCCAGTTTTGTGTCAGAAATGTAAAGGGTGTCTGCGAGAAATCGGAAGAGCGAAGAGGGTGGAGAGAAATCGAATCAAAACGAATCTGAACGCGTAACTATCAGGTAGAATGGCATCTGATGGTGGTCAGGGAGACGATAAAGTCTATTAAGGAATAGTGAACAGATCTAGGGAACAGTTCAATGCCGTCCAGGATCAGCTAAGAGAAGTATTGGTTATGGAATACACCACTGAAGAGTGAAGTAAATGGTTATCTTAAATTCCAAGATTCCTGCACCAAGGAAACAGTTGAAAACTCAACTAGCCAAAGTATCTCGACCATGTTTCCCTCATCTTGGTCACCTACTTATTCCCAAAACTTTTCTTTCTCGCCACCATTTTTTCATTGATTCAATTGTCCATTTTTCCATATAAAAAGTGTCTCAATGCGTCTCGAAATGCGCATAAAAAGCTTCTCCAGGTGTGTGGTGGATCTCGTTTTTGTCAATTTTCCTACCGCTTCTTCATCCTTTTCTTCAGCTTCCTCTCGCACTTTACCATCATTGCAAAAACGAGATTCCACCTGGGTGATCTTGTCTCGGACCGAAGCTGAAGCCGATTAAATGCCCCCTATGTGTCGATCGGTACGACAACGTTGCCAAAACGAAAAAGGGCAACGTCTTCTGAAGAATCTGGCGCAACATTTACGGATGACGACGACGACAGTGAGGGATCGACGACTTTACGACACGCTTAGTTGAAGTAGAAGCTGAAGAAGAAGACTATGAAGCCGTTGACCACTACCATTCGATATTCGGGTTTTTTGGTTTGTTCGACCGATTACAACGCCATCCTCTTCTACGTTGCCGTGTGTCAGAAGCGAATTTCGAGAAGAGACGCAGAATTACAGGAAAAAGCTAAAATTGCGTAGTTGCGCAATCGTAATAACGCCGCCGTGATGGCGTCGTCGCGGATAAGAAAAAAGAAAATGAGGAGAGGAGAGGATCGGATATTGATAAGATATGAGAGAAATGAAACAGCAGAAGCATACAAAAATGGATTATGATATTTTGGAAACAATGGAATAAAGAAGAAGGAAGAAGTCATGCAGAAATTAACAACGAGGGACTGAACCTCTGTATAACATTAGTAAGGGACAGAAGGAGATTTTCAGTAGGAGTTCGATGGTCAACACTCTACGGGTGAGACCATTTTCAGCTAAGAAGAGCAAGTGCATGTCCTCTATCATAAAAACATGAACCAGTTGAACTGCCAAATCGAGACTTATGAAGCTCTCTAGTCAAGAGTGGCTATTCTCCATTTTCTGCTCTGAACCTCTAGAAACATTGAAATCTGGAGAAATGAGCAGTCCCTCATACCATCTTTCTCTCCCCTTCTTTCTTCCCAAACTTTTCCCAGAAGTCACTTCATCTGGCCCCTGCCAAACTATCTTATGTGTACACTTTCAGCATGAAAACCTGTAAACTAGTAGATATAAGCTTAGACAAACTTATGTTGTGGTCATTCTCATAATCATATAATGATCACATGGCCATCTCAACATATGCTGCCAATGATTTTCTTTATTCTGGCATATTCTTCAAGTTCTTCTCCACTTATTATGCATGCTTCTTCTTGCTTTTTTACTACAATAACAACATAAGCAGAAGATGTTCCACTCCCTCTCTTTCTACGTTCACGTCTTCTTCTTCTTCTTTCTTTTTTCTTTCTGTATACTTTTACGTTGTTTCTTGTCTGAGACGGGGCCGAACGGTACGGCAAAAAGCCGGTTTATCCCTCTTCCCATTGGCTGCCAAAAGCCGATGGTCAGTTGGAAAATTGAGGAAGAAAGAGGCGGAGTCGAGAGAAATGAGATGGCAACGAGGGAGGACGACTTCTTTTTCGTGTCGCGCCGCGCGGAAAGAAGACGCTGGAGGCACCATGGACGGCGGATCGCGTCACACCTTGTCTAGAAGCGCTGACGCAACCGGTGTGTATCTAAGGATGCGCACGCAATCCGAGAGATCGTCTTCTTGATGGCAGATATATTCAAGATACTTGAAAAAGTTTTTTTTGGAAATGCAACAGTTTTAGAGGTTTTTCACACATGAAAGTTAGTATATCAACATCTCAACTAGTAGAGCTCAAATAATGTAATGCAGCTCATCGTGATCTGAAACCGTCTCTACAGTTCTCCACTTGTTTGCGTTTTCAAATTCTTCATTTTTGCTAGTTTTTGTTGTTTCTGATCAGTTTCAAACTCTATTATAACATATTATGTTTTCTTCCAATGTATTCAAACTGACATCTTTATTTACTATTTCTCATTACCGTATACTTCAAAGTCTTGCTCAAACTCTCGTCCCATTTTCTTCCATTCCATTCCTTCCTGACCTCATCAATCGTCGCCCCCACATTGACCCATTCCCTCTCCGAACTCTGTCTCTGTCTCTTGACTCCGCCCCTTCCTGTCTCTTCTTGCTCTTTTGTCTTCTCACCTCCTCCTTCATCCTCTTCACCAATCGCCCTCCCGCCGCTCCTCTTCACCATCACCATCTCTTGGCTCCGCCCCTTTTGTACACCCTTCGCCATCACCATAAAGCTTCGATACCCGAGCGCGAGGCCGGACGTTCCGCTCTCTTGATCCTCTTTTCAATTTTCACTTTTTCTTTTAAATCCCTCCTCTTCCAACTCTTGAAACTGTACTAATCCTTTCCGATTTGACCGTTTATTTCTGGAAACATCTTCAAGACTTCATCATTCTTCTTTCTTTTTCTTGGTCTTCATGGGTCATAAAATAACGAGAGAATCGAGACAAAATCTAAAAGTGCATCACCCACGACCACCCTCATTTCAAAAAAAGATCCTTATCGATTTCTTTGTTTGCAAGAATCGGCGCGTGCCGAGACTCATCCACACCTCCTTTTCTGAGTGTCATTTTGTCCCGTCTGGGCGATCTTTTTTTTCGAAAACGAACATGATTTACCTCCCTGAAGAGAAATCTGAACGCCTCTAACTATAACTTTTCCATTCTGCCTCCACTATTTGATTTCTTTTCTCTAATCTATATTCATATTCCTATTTCTATCAATTCCAGGTACCCCAGATTCTGGAATGCAGACACAGAGTCCATTTGGTCCGCTGCTTGGTCTTCCCCCATCAATGCTACCATCACCAGTTACAGTACCAGCAACAGCCGGAGCAAATGGACATGCTCCAGTGTCTCTGGCCACGTTTCCATCAGCATTTGCTGCATTTGCTTCCCAAATAAGAAGCACTCAACTTCAATCATTGCTTCAATCACAGTTACAAGCATTGAATAGGAATATGGGATCACCAGGAAACGGTCCGGGAACTCCTCTGTCCAGAAACAACTACGGACATCATCTGCAAAATCAACAACATCCACAACACGGAGGAAAGATTCGTGGGGTAAGTGGGAAAACAGAAAAATACGATATGGCTGGGTGACATGTTTTAGATCCACAGTTTCCTAGATAGGTAGTTAGTTTATTCTTCCGGCTAAGAATACATATATTCGGATGATACGTTTATGCTGATACTCCTCATTTTCTACTTTTAAAACTGCAAGATATATGTTTCTTGATTCTCTTCACAGCAAAATGCCCCACTACTTCATCTACCTCAAACGTATTTTTCAATCAGAACATTTTCAGACGACCGAGTATCCGTTGAGAAAGAGAGTCGGCGGGTCAACAGTGAAAACTGCCAAAGTTTGGAGGTATTTCGATGAGTTACCAACGATTGAGCAAGCTGCAGAATGCCGTATTTGCCGGAAAAAGATAAAAGCCACGAACTCAAGGTAAGCATAATCTCAGTCTGCTTTTTCCCTATTGCCTTTTTGATTTTTGATGAATATATTGATAGTTTCAACCACTTTTGTAGTATTACTCTATCTTCTTCCAAATTCAGTATATTCAAGAAACCTACAGTATCTCTTCTTCAAAACAAGTTTGTTTTTGACAAGTCTTGAACACCGAAAACACTGATTTACAATTCGTTATTTCTTTCTTCGGATTTTTAGCAGACACCTTTTGAAAATCGCATTGAAAATCATTCGAGCGTCTCAACTACTCGTATCAATTCTTCTGTTTTTTCTCCGAAGCTTTTGTTTTTTTTTTGTGTTTGAGACCCGAACAGGTGTCAAAATAATGTGCGAATTTCGGAACTTCTTGGAATTCTGACTTCCTATAAGAATGGGGATTCTGTAGACACGATTGATGATGTCATTCTAGGCTAATGCAGCATTAAAATGGTGCAAAAACCTGTTACGATCTCATACCCAATTAGTTATTTTAAGCTGAAAATGTGACTTTCAGCACTACTGGAATGATTCGTCATCTGAGAAGTTGCCACGTGCAAGAGTATCAACTTGTTCAAGAAGCTCGTCAGAACAGTATGATTGTCAAAATGGGTAAGTACGGGGAAGATATTAATCAAGAGTTCAAGCTATGATCCATAATTCTTTCTTTCTCTCCCTCTGATCATCGTTCAGTGTATCTTAGATCAAAAGTGGTTGCGCAACGATTTGTATTTATGTACATATATCTGTCTGGCTAGATGCCAGTCTCTTCTCCAGAATCCCCCCACCGCGCCACGGCAGACCAAAAAAAGAGAGAAGAAACTGGTTCGTCCAGTTATTCTCATCTTAAAGGACGGTTGGTGGTCAGCGACTAAGAGGAAAGAGAAAGAGAGAAATGCATAACAACACGGTAGAAAAAGAAAAATCTCTTTTGCGCGCTATGTTTTCGAAGGAGAAGAAGCTGGTTACGCAATAGATAGCCGGAGCGCTTTGTAGACGATTGCGCGATGAGAAAAGATGAAAAGGAGACACCGATTTGAGAAATGGCACTGAAAAAACACATGTGACTGACTGACTTGGAGATGTAGGTGGGTACTAAGAGGGAGAAATATTCCAGAACTATTTAACCGGAGATAGAACAAAACAAGGGACTTCTCGAGGTTTTCCAACTGAAACTATCAGTGGTGACTCGGTTGTACTTTTTTGACTTTCATTAAAGCTATGCTTTTGAATTTTTGGTTTAAGTCCGTTAGTGACCTCTATTTCGTTATACAAAGTGCAAAGCAGTTCCCATTTCGAAAGTTCGAAAAACCTCTCTCGCCTTTGACTATTTAAAATTTACAATAAAATAAATGCAGACTTTTGAATATCATAGACTCAATTACCTGTCTGTGCATTAGCTCATAAATTTTGAAGAGGAATGTTAGAGCACTCTCTTTATGAGCATGAACATTTCATTTTAAATAGTTTTCGAATTCAAAATTCAAATGAATTAAAAAAAGACATGTTATCTCTAAAGTCTGTCCCAAAACCCAGGGGATATAGTCAGTCATTTTTTCGGGTATTTCTTTGATTTACATTGACGGACAATCCTCATTACCACTTTCGTTTTTTGCTTCCTTCTCTTTCGATGACCTTAGAAAACGGACACCGCCGTCCTCGTGGTATCATAGAATAACCATTCAAAAACAAGTTTTCCCCGAATTCAAACCAATTTGAACACATCTGGTGCCATGTTCCCTTCTCTTATCCATCAAGAGAATCTTCAAAACCTTTCTCGCTTCTTATCTGAATCTTAATTACCGATATTTAATTTCTCAAGGCTTTTCGAGGATGCGCCCAGGTGTAGAACCATCTGGAATATATCGTCTCATCATCCAAATTCAAAATTAATGATCATTGTCTATATCCTCTAGAAAACAGGCGGTGCCAACTGAGAAAGACAATTCGTAACTTTCATTATATTTCAGAAGAGAAAGCTCGCGCTAAACTTCTTCGAGAAATGAACGAGAAAGTGATTAATAATGGAATAGAGAATCATCCGATGGTTGTTGTCAAGAAGGAAACACAAACATCAGAATCTCAAAAGTCTCCATCAGCATCTTCATCAGCTTCTGATACTGCCTCATCTGCCTCATCGTCTCATTTCTCAACAAATGCTTTAATCGGAATCGCTGCTCCCGTTGCTATCAAACCTGTACCTCCCTCAACTCCCTCGTCAATTCTCAATTTGAGTCAAAGTCAGAATCAATGCCAGAATCAGAATCCACTTTTCAAGTTACAAAACATCAAAAACGAAGGAACAGAAGTGGAAGAAGAGGAAGTTGATCAGAAATGCTCTTCGGAGACATTGCATCGTCCAACTGATTTAAGTGGAAAAATGATGTTGATGTCACCGAAGTCAATGAATTTATCATCTGCTTTTTCAACTATTCCATCTTTTGAAGAGAAGAAATATGAGAAGAAAGTGGAAAATGATCATAAGATTCATATGCAGGTATGCTAGGTTCTCTCAAAGAAAGGCACGTCTCATTCTCTTCCAGATTGCTCTGATGCTTCTTCTGGATCAACAGCCATCCCATGTAATTGATCGACCTGGATTCCGTTCTCTCTTCAAATTTCTGCTTCCTGATTATCATTTGCCCAGTGGAGAGATATTTCAAGCAACCATTGTTCCTCAACTACTGGATCACATGAAACTCCAAATTGGTGCTATCTTCAATAATGTGAATTCATCTGGAAGGTACGTTTCAATTCAATTCCAGAATTCGAACATGCTCTCCTAGTCAACCCACTTTGACCTATATCTTTCTAATTTTCTCCTATAAAATTGTGATAAATGGCACAAAACTGGCACCCCGCCGAGTAGTAGGTGTCCTCTTCGTCGTGTCTCAACACAACGATTGATGGGTTTTTCTTTCGTAGATGAGGCGAGAATTTGAACAACAAGAAGACACATTTACATGCCGACGGGGAGAGACTATTTTGAAACAAAGAGAATTGGTAATGGGGGAATTTAATGGAAAGAACGGAAATTCGGTGAAAAACGAAAAACGTGAAAAATGTGGGGATAAGTGTGAATGTAATGAGTCATGTAGTGATCCATAATACGAGTGCACTCGCACTTTGACTGTTCAAGTTAGCTCAGATTATGTTAAAGTTTTTTGATTATATTGGACCACCTTATCAATCTAGATTTTTATCGATTGGAATATTTCTTGGCAATATTTATTACCCACTGGTTAAAAAACAGTGGCTGAAAGAACTTATATATCTGTATGCTCCACAAACTTCACCGCATTCCGCTAGTTTTTTTTAACTTCCAACTGAACTAAATTTTTCTCTTTCTTTCTCTCTCTCGGCGACAGTGTCGGATTAATTTGTTTCGGGTAATCTTGGCACATTGTCCGTTGTCGTTTTCTTTCTCTTCCCGGCCTTCTTCAGTTCTCCCATGAAAATTTATTGTCTTTGTTCGAATCTCAAGATCCAATTCGACCTCATGTCTTACCTCCCGGAACTCCCGCATTCAAAGTGCAAGATGATCTTTGTTTCAGTATTCCTGATCAAGTGATGACGTCATCATCTGCCACGTCTTCATATGAGGATAATTCTGTGAATGAATCACAGATAGCTGGTCCAAATATTGCAGATGAAGAAGAGGAGTTAATGCAAGAAGAGATTGAAGAAGAAGAAGAAGAGAATGTTGAGGTGATAGTTCTTCTGAAAACAAATACCAATAACCACAACGATTTTCAGATTGAAGATGACACGTCATCAGCGTCATCATCAGTGGACAACGACACGTGTGATGCGATGGCTTCGTTCATTCATTACATTGGAAATGACGCGTTTCCTCATGTAAGACTAACCCCTGAAATTATTTAACCCTTTCGATTAGTTGGTTTGAGATTAGAGGGTAGTAGTCCTAGTTGTTTCTTTTTAACAATTAGTGTTTCTGTTCTGTTTAGATGCTAAATTTTCAGAAACTTACGTTTCTAAATGATGGAGTGTGAATCTAATTTCCCGTCGTCAACAGTATCTTTATTTTCTAATCATGTCTAACCATCTGATCAGAATTTAGGTACAGTTAACCATTCAAATCCAATTTCAGGATGAATTGATTTCACTTCTATCCGTTGTCACCAATCTCTTTGCCTATTTCTCAACTCGTCAACACATCCAAACTCATCTTCAAATGACATCGTCTCAACCAACAACTCAACCATTAGTCCAACAAGTTCGATTTGTTGCATCAAATTTATCGATAATTTCTGATTATATCCGTCATACACCTGATATGCAATTACTTCCATTGGCAGTCAATCAGGAGACAATGCTAGAAAAACTTGTTGACCACATTGATCAACTCTAAAATAATACAGTTCATTTCTCTTCCTTTCAATCCGTTTTCCCCTATTTGAACCCCAGTGAAAAAAACGATCATTTTCTGTGTATTTTCCCCTTGATTTTGTCTTTTTTGTGAAGCTTTACTCTCTCCTCATCCCATCAGTCGATTTCTTCTCTCTTCACAGTTCTTTCATTCAACTTCATCCTCATTTCTAAGCCCCGCCCACTACAGTAACCCTTTCGATGACGGTCTCTTTGCTTTATTTAGATCTACCGTAATTTTAATATTTATTGATATTCGGTTAATCTTTGTAAATTATTGAATTATCTTTTCTTTCACTTTCTGTTCTGACCTCTTCATCATAAATATCAAGTAGAATCTTTCAGTTCTTGTGTCTTTTCATTGAATATTGCCATTCCAGTTCTCAAATAAAAATTAGAATTCATTATCTACAAGAGTTTTATTTACAAGTGGACACTTTTAGGTACAAAAATATTGAGAAAAATATTATGGAATTGGAAAATAGTGATAAGATTGAATTGTTGTTATTCTGAGGCCTTGACAGCAGATCCAGCAGATTTCAATGCTTCTCCAGTAGCATCTCTTCCAGAATTGAATGTGTCTGCTACGAATCCTCCGACTGCTTTTGCTCCTCCGACGACAGCTCCACCGGCAGCAGCTGCTCCGTCTACTACTGCTCCTCCAACGGCTTCTGAAAGATTACTAAATTATATTCTGTCCTAAGTAGATTGAGTACTCACTAGCTCCATCGACCACGGCTTCTCCAGCAGCAACTGTAAATTACCATTTCATTCGCAAACCCTGTCTATTTCCAACTCACCAGCTCCACCAGCAACGACTCCAGCTCCGTGGGCTACATTCTCTCCAACAAACTTGGCTCCATCAGCGATTCCGCTTCCCACGGCTTCTAAAATTCAAAATTGATTCTCTGAAAATAGAACTTGTATCCTCACTTGCTCCTCCAACAACAGCTCCTCCAGCAGCAGCGACTCCATCGACGACAGTGCTTCCAACAGATTCTGAAAGAAGATAACTAACAACTACAACTCAATATCTCAAATATTTACTGGCGCCATCAGCAACTGCTTCGGCCCCTTCTAAGGTTTTGTTTCCTACATATCTCGCTCCGTCTTCTGCAATGAATCACTCAATATTCCCGAACAAAACTTTTTATAAAATAAAACTGACTAGTTTCTTCAACTGCTGCTTTTCCGCCTTCAACTACTGTTTCTCCAGCGGATTCTTAAAAGTAACTCGTTTAAAGTTTAGTAATTATTGATGAAAAAAGTTACTTTGATCTACTTTATTCTATTTTAGTGTTCACAATCACCACGTGTATCTTTTAAATCGAATTGAGTGTTACTATTAGGTGTGTCTAACTAATTTTTAGTCTACTTTTATAGATTTCCACACCAAACACAATTATTATTCATTATGCAATCGGTTAGATTTATTCAAAATCAAAAAAAGTAATAATAATATAAAAAGAAAACAATGCATGCAAACACAATGACTAACTTGCTCCATCAGCAACAACACCAGCTCCATGGGCAACATTTTCCCCCACAAATCTCATTCCTTCTTTAGTTTTGTTTCCAGCGACGTCTGAAATATAAAACAAAAAGTGATAAACAGAAAATCTCGTTTGCTCACATGCTCCATCAACAACAGCTCCACCAGCAGCGACTGCTCCGTCGGCTACGGCTTCTCCAGCAGCTTCTGAATGTGAAAACTGAGGTGAAACATAAATAGATTTCATTCAAAACAAGTCCTCTCTAACAAGTTCTCTCTAATCAGTCTAACTTTCTTTGTAAATAAAAAGTACTCACTTGCTCCACCAACAACAACACCAGCTCCGTGAGCGACATTTTCTCCAACGAATCTCATTCCGTCTTCTGAAAAAGTAATGATTAACTGGTTTTATAAGCATAGAATGTAAACTTACTTGTTCCGTTGATAGCTTTTCCGCCGACGAATTCTGAAAATGTTTTATCTCGTTCATTAATCCATCTATTGTAATGAACTCACTAGCTCCACCATAAACAGCTCCGGCTCCATAGGCAACATTCTCTCCGACAGCGGTGGCTCCGTCAGCTGCTCCTTGACCGACAGCTTCTGAAAAACAAAATTTTATTGATAATTTAAATGTATCTATAACTCACTAGCTCCATCTACAACAGCTCCACCAGCAGCTTCTGGAAATTTTGAAAATTAAGTATCTGAAACATTTGATTCGGGTGGGCACCCACTTGATCCATCAGCTAATTTTCCAGTTCCGTGTGCAACGTTCTCACGAACAAATCTCATTCCGTTTCCGGACATTTTTAGAATAATAGAAAATTGAAAGCGAAGATTCAACTTATTTAAGTTTTCATCCTTTTTAAACTACGAGATGGTCAGATCAAAGTATTATTTCTGAATTTTCTTATCAAGTAAAAACAGGATTTACTATTGAAAAACAATGTGATTCATTGCGATGAAAGGCGGAAAAACACTTTTTCGACCCAAGAAGTTTCAGGTCAAAAGTCATTATTTCAAAATTGAAAAGTGACTCACGAGCACCATCGGCAACGGCATTTCCAGCGGATTCTGAAATATATAATAGTTAATGTCTAATTAAAACAGATCATTCGATCTAACGAACGACTGAATTCCAAACTCACTTGCTCCATCAACGACGACAGCAGCTCCATGAGAAACCTTATCTCCAACCCATCCGGCTCCATCTCTAACGGCTTCCCCGGCGGCTTCTGTAATTATTTCATTAACAACTTCCTCTTAGAACAATTGATTGAAAAGGATGGAGTGATGTGGAGAGGTGTCATGCAAACTAATATTCTCATGCACCATTCAACCTTAATTCTTTCCACAACTAACCAGCTCCTCCAACAAAAGCGTCTCCAGCTGATTTTCCAGCATCATGCATCGATTGAGCCATGTTACCTGTAAAAAGGAACCTAGAAAACTGAAAATCAACTGAATTGTCTCTCCGTACTTGCTCCTTCAGCAGCTGCATCATAGACAACTCCAGCTCCATGCTTGGTCTTTTCAACTGCGGTTTCAGCTCCTTCTTTTGTTTTTTCATAGGCGGCTTCAGCTCCTTCCTTAGTCTTTTCATATCCCTCTGCAGCTCCTTCCTTGGCCTTCTCAGCTACATGTTCGGCTCCTTCTTTAGTTTTCTCATAGGCATTTTCTAAGAAAAAAACAAAACGTTTTCTGAAGATCTCATCACTCAACTTACCGGCTCTTTCAGCTGCAGCATCAGCTGCTTGATCAGCTTTTCGTGCAGCGGCCTCTGTTAAAATATCTCTTTATTTTCAAGATCCACTGAGATATCCAACTTCAAATAAAACTTCTATTTGCTATTTCACCCTCAATTTCATTTTTATTTTAGAAAAAAGTGTTTTTCTATGTAAAAACAATAAAACAATAAACTTCATTCAGTGCATACAGAAAAATTTTGTACTAATACCTACAAAAACAGTGCCAAATAAAAGAAAAAAAGCATGCAAACTCCCTGATATTCTAAAAAAAACAAGGATAAGAATATGTGATCATGCAGGAATAGAAAACAAAAAAAACAAAAAAGGGAAAGTGGGTATAAATAGTGAGAGTTTGGGAAAGGATAATACTTCAAATCAAAGGGAAAAACGGGGATAAAATTCAATCAAAGTAACTAACTGGATCCTTCGACGGCAGCTTCTGAAACAGAAAATAGGGATTATTAAGTTGTTAAATTGAGAGAGAGAATTATTAGTGAGAAGAGATTAGCACTTACCCTCCACATCATGTCCAACTTCCTCAATCTTCTCTCTCATATCAGCAACTCCATCACGTCCATGCTCATATCCATCATGTGCAGCCTCATTAAGAGTTGATCCAGCTTCTCCTGAATTCGTTGGTTCTCCGATTATATCTGGTTTTCTAATTAAACATACTAGCTCTATCTCCAACCCAGTGCATTCCTTGTTGAGCATTTTCAGATGCCTTATTTGCCGCATTACCTACAAAACTCCGTTGGGAAATAAAATTTGAAAAAATAAAAACAAAAAGACAAAAAAACAAAAATTGAAAGACGACATGGAAAATGGACATTTTGCGAACAGAGTACAACAGAGAATATTCAAATTGAAAACGATCAACTAGCGCCTATAAATTACTCACTGAATCTCTGTTTAGCTTCTTCGAATTGCTCTTTTATTGCCGATGATACAGTTGCTTCAATTTTAATTTTCAGAGAAATCAAATTGGAGATGAAACTAAGACTAGAAAAACCGCTCTTCTAAATGCTCACACAAAATATTTTCTCATCTAAAAGGCGAAACATCGAACTTTTCTACTTCATACTTTTGGTGAAAGTTATTAGTTTCTAAGAATTTGAACACAATGAGGGAATCAACTTCTAGAAGATCAACAAAGGATAAAACGTTCTATTTGTTTTTTCCTAAAAGAGTTATGAATCTATTCTATAAAATTGGGGAGAAACTTCAAAACGAAACGAACACCAATCACACAAAAACAAGTCGATGACACTGCCACATGGCACAGATATCTCTCACCAATAACATCTCCAGCTTGCTTCTTTGTCTCATACAAATAATGATCAACTTTTCCAGCGGCGTCAACTGAAACAATATTCACTTTTCCAACACATGGATCCTCTTGTTGTGGTTGGGAATGACATGGATCTGGTCCATTTCCATGACATTCAACAGTTGGGGCACGGAATTCATTAGTTCTTGGGTATTGGGGTTGTTGGGGTTGGGGTTGTGGGGCTCTTTGACGACAACCGCCGGTTCTTTGTTGAGGATACGGTTGTTGGGGTTGGGGTGGGGGCATAGTGTTTGGTGGGTAATATGGTCCTGGAAGACATCCTCCAGTTTGACGTGGAGGTTCTGGTTGAGGTTGGTAACATGGGGGTTGAGGTTGTTGTTGGGGTTGGGGTTGGGGTTGACTGTAAGTACATCCGCCACGTTGTGGTTGAGGTTGAGGATACTGCTGCTGTTGTTGAGGTTGCTGTTGAGGTTGTGGTTGATTCTCATACCCTCTTGGAGATGGAAGACAACCTCCAGTTCTTTGCGGATATGGTTGTTGGGGTTGGGGTGGTTGGGGTCTTTGTTGGCATGGGGGTGGTTGTTGGTATTGTTGTTGACATGGGGGTGGGGGTCCTGGTGGTGGGAGACAGTTATTTCTTGGTGGTGGGGGTCCTGGAGTCGGTTGTGGTGGACGACGGTTACGACAACGTTCACGACGACGAGCGTCGGCTTCAGCACGAGCACGCTCCTCGGCGCTCTGCTGGCGCTTCAATCTATCGGTTTGAGTTTCTAGTCTAGCTGCTACTCGAAGGGTATGTTTCTCTGCTGCAAACTAACTGACTATTTAGGTAAATGAGTTATGAAGATTAGTTGAGGGAAAATGAAAACAAAACACGATTTTTGATGAGTTTTGAACTTTTGAACTTCTCTCCGTTCCACAAAACTCATCAAACTACAATAATTCATGTCCAATTCCACGTGTCAATCAATTAAAGTTCATATATGTCAACAGAAATCAACATCACCGCAAACCTAGTTGAGTCACGAATTCTCCAGTGGCCGTGTACACATACGTTTTGACAGGTTGTAGCATATGAACTGAATATTAGAAAGAGATAGGTTAGTAGAGGAAACACATTTTAGTAATTTACGAAAGTTTACTTTCATTTATGATGGGACAAGTATTTTGAGATTGAACCGGACGGAAACATAGTTTTTCGATGTAACAATGAACTGTTGAGGGTAAAAATAGCAAGCTAATGTATTGAAGAAAAAAGAAGAAAAGGAACTCACCGACTGCCTCGGCTCCAGTACTTGCTGCTTCTTCAAGATTACGTTTTGCTCGGAGGCCAGAAGCCTAGAAGAGATTGATAAAGTTTAGATGATTGGATGACAAGATAGGAATAGGAAAAACTAATTGATGAGAGAAATTGAATAGAAGTAATAGATGTAGATAATTAAGAGTCTTATAAGAATATAATAACTGAGAAGCTCTCAACGTGGTTTCTCAACTAGGATTTCAGAAATAATTGGTAAATTTACAATCGAATACTTGTTTACAGAATTATTCTTGGTAGTCTATCAAGTAGAAACTGTATAAGTTCGGCGAGTATAATCAAAGGATCAATTCAGAGAATAGGACTTACTTGTTCTGATACCGGGGCACTGAAGCAGAGTGCGGCGCACAACGAAACGAGGATAAAAAGAGTTCGCATTCTGAAAATAGAAGACGTGAAGAGATGGTTGAAGTAGGAAAAAAGAAAAAGAAGAAGCTAGAATCAAATAGAAAAATATAAGAAAAATGGATGTGGGAGATTGGACTGAGAGCTCTCAACCTCCGAATGACCAAGGAAAGTAGATGGTGGGTGCAGTATATATAGGGGTGGGGACGGATGACGTTAGAACTTTGAGATTTAAGAGTTTAGGGGAGCATGTGGAGGAAAAGTATCAAATAACGATATGATTACTAACAAAAAGAACTCTGATTGTTATTGTGTCATGCTCTGTCACAAACAACCTTTTCTCTCTCTCATCTCTTCTTTTATCAGAAGATTGGAGTAGTTTTAAAGAAGGAAAAGAAGAGGATGAAGACAACTGTTTTCTCAATTCATAGTGGTCTTTTCTTTTTGATATAACACAGATTCTCTTGTTGTCTTGATGCTCTCAAATTGCCTGACAAATGGAAGATTGATGAGAGCCGAAAAATCGTTTTGTTTTTGCTCCACTACTGTGACAATCACAGATCGTTCGAAATGTTTTTCTCATCTGAAACGATGAGCCATGTGATTCAGACAAAATGGTGGGGGAAGAAGATCTCCCTCGATATTCAGATTTTAAGATCTCGGAGATCATGAACTGCAAAGAAAAAACAAGAATCGAATTTCATAATTTGTTTTTTCAGCTTGAAAGACCAGATCAGATATGTGCGAACAACTGATATTGGGTATCCCCTGTCATAATCTTTGAGAAATGACTTTTCCATGATCATAGATTGTTTAAAAATCTGAATAGAGATAAACAAGTAAACAATGTATGTGATGATTGAAGCTTATGAAAGATGATATCTCTTTTTTCTGTATTTTCAAAAACAATTCTGATCATTATCTTTGAAATCTTATTCATAGCTTCATGGGGGAAGATTCACATTCTACCTAGATCTCTATTATTGAGAAATCTGAATTCAGGCGTCAGGATAATTATCTAAAACAAAACTTACAGTATGCCGAAATGTGAGATCCGGTGAAGCACAGGAAATTTCCAACTGATTCCTCTGAGAACTTTTTGAAAGAAAGTTGCTAAAATTAGAAAAGAGAAGAGAACTGAGGAGGAGAACCGGAAAAACGTTTAATCGAGATGTGTGGATGTGTGTAACACAAATGAGCGGTCACTCCTCTACTCCTCCTGGTACCAAATGGCTCCGTGGGAGCTGGGCCCACGGGCAGTGCCATCAGCACCACCGGATCTTCCAAGGAATGGCGCTGAGATATTGATGATCCAAATAGTTGATAAAAGTGCAAATTTTTTGACAGGAGATGAAGATAAAGAAACGGAGGATAAAGTGTGTATTACACCAGAAAAGAAATCAACGGGAATCAGTGATATTCAAAAAATTAGTGTAATTTTTTCGCGTTGATTCCAGGATTCTCTCATGAATCACTGATGACATTTGTGTTTTTGCAACATTGAAATTACACTTTTTTTTCGATTTTTTGCTAATGTCTAGCATAAATGAATTTGAAATTATTGAGAAGGGAAACGAGAAATTGAAAACCATTGGAACGGAACACGGAAATGCCAAGCCATTGAAAAACTGCCAGAATTGGATATGGATATTTAACTGAATCCGGATTGCGCGAGAAAGCGAGTGATGCCATCGAAAAAACCGACAAAATTGGTCTGTAATTGATGGGCGGATATTATGAATGAATCAATCAATTGTTTGAAAGACAGTTTTCATAGAAAAAAAAACAAAAAAAGTAGTTAAAAATCAACAAAACAAAAACAAAAACAAATACGAGGCACATAATTAGTTATTTGATGATGATTCAGTGGAAGGCTCTTCCGATTTTTCTACTGCGACACCTTCTTCCTCTTTAACTTCCTCCTCCTTTGCTTGTACATTCTTACGTTCGGGAACGATGGAAAGAAGAGCAGCCTTCCAGTCTTTGTGCACAGAGTGATGAACTAGAATCTCGTAGACTTGGTTAATAGTCAGAACCTGGAAATTAATGAATTTTTAAACTTATGACAACACAACCTTTACCCTTCTAGTTTTCATAAGTAAATGTTCGTCCAACGGTAACCTCGCATGACCAAATCCTTTCTCTCGGGCAATACGATAACACAGCCCTTTTTGAGAGTTATGATCCACAATTCCACCAATTACATACACTTTCGAGTCATCGAGTTCGCTCAAAACGTTCTCCGATTCTGAAGTCAAATATACGATTTCTTCCGGTTTGAATACGATTTCCAATTTTTCGTGATGGAGGAAAATGTCTTGATTCAGATTGTGCTCATTGCCATCGTAAATCTGAAAAAGGGCAAATAAAGAAAAACGGTATGTTTAAAGTTTTACTTTTCTTGATGGTCCATCGAATCCCACTACATGAAATTGGAATGGATTTGGACTGTGTCGGTTTGAAGTATAACACCATCCAATCTGTTGAACAGTTCGTTTTTGATCTTTTTCAATCATCAAGTCGTCGAAAGACATGTCCAAAGCGATTCTTTGCTGGAAAATGTGAGTTTAATTTGATTTCTTCACGATGTATAGTGTTTACCTTGCTATTTGATTGTGCCATTGTTCGGAAATCTTTCCTCTTCCTCAGTTTTGATAAATCTCCAGATTCCTTCAACGCAGCTCTTTTCTCCTTTTTTCGGATTCTTTCTGCTGCTCGTTTGATCAATTTCTTTTCTTCCCATTTCTGCTTGTACTTCTGGCGCCGTAATTGCTTTTTTGACATGCCATCGGGAACTGCTGAAAATGTACAAACGTTTTTTTGATAGATTTAAGAAAACTCTTACGATCTTCTTCATCCTGAGGTTGTTCCGGCTCTTCAACGTTCTCTAAAACTTTCTCGGACAATTCTTCAACTTCTGCTTGCTCAATTTCCGACGACATCCTTCCTGACTAACCGTTTTTCCGATTACAATTATTAAAAAAATCTAATAAAAAAATCGAATGCAAGTTCGCCCTGTTTGCACGTAGTAGAGAGCGGAGACAGCGAGACAAATAGGCGCATCTCTCGATACTCTGGCGCACTCAACGTGAAAACCGATTTTTAGGTTCAGAAGTCTGTTAATTATTCTATTCAACTGCAACAATGTCTGAGGATAACGTTAAAATTGAAGATCCGGATGATTTTATGGTTAGTTTTTATTCGTGTTGTCTATAGGTAACGTAAAAGTTTCAGACTATCGACCGAACCCCTGTACCACTTGCATTCTGTGCTCACCCTACACCAATCGCAACAGAAATTGTTAAAAAAGAAGCTGGAATCGCTGAGCAGTTATTTGAACTTGTTGATCCAATTATCGTTGGAAATCCGAATGAAATTCGACAAGCTCCATCAATAAAAAGTTATGGATGCGATACAGAAAGTGAATTTGAGTTCTCCGATGACGACAGTGACTTCGAGAATATAAAGGATATTCGATCTGGAGCTCTTGATTCAGACGAAGAATTCGATAAAATCGTAAAATTCTCTGCGAAGATTATCGAGAAGACACATAAATCGGAGTATCCTGAAAACGTAGAAACGAAGAAGAATCGAAAATCTAAGAATACACACAAAACAGTAAGACCAAATCATAGAAAAAGTTCTGTTTTTATTATTTTATTGCAGGCAAATGTTCGTGAATACGATGATTTACCTCCACTCGAAAATTTGAGCATCGAATGTAAAAGCAATTTGCTTGAATTTGGATTTGTGACTAAAGTTGTCGACTGTCAAGGTAATTTAATTAAGTTCAATCTCAATTAATTTTTGATATTTCTGCAGTTGTCATTGTATCCACTTGTAACGAAGTTCTAGACTTTGATTCATATCTTTTTGATCAAAAGGGAAATGCGATCGGCCAGATTTACGATATTTTTGGACAAGTCAAGACTCCACAGTATGTGATCCGGTTTAATTCTAGTGAAGAGGTATATTCAGTGATCTTGTGTGCAACCGTTACAAACATTGTTTCAGGCTTCTTTGATGCCAATTGATATGAAAGTATTTTATGCACCAGCCGAAGAACAATACTCAAAAACACCATTCAAAGGACTGAATCTTGCTGCTGCAAATCGAGAAGCAATAAAATCATTGAATCGTCGGCTTGATCAGCAAGCCGCTGTTGAAAAAGCTGTCGATCATATTCACGTCGCCGATGTTGACAGCGATGTAGAATTCAGTGATGATGAAGCAGAAAAAGAATACCGGAAGAATAAACGTAAGTTTCAGTTAAACTCCTGTTTAAGTGTATATGTGATCTATTTCAGAAACAGTTCCTATGAATCAGAGACATCAGAACGAAGCGAACAGAGGTGGGCGTAAGCGGGATCGTCGTGGAGGTCAAAAAGTTCAGTTCGCTGCTGGCAATACAGCCACGAACCCATTAGCTGCCAATACTTCTGCCCCAAAACCATATCGACGGGATCATGACGGTCCTGCTCCAGACGCTCGACCTCCACAAACAACAGATTCAAACCCTTATGCTGAATTCGGATGTCACTCTGGATTCAACGGTCGGTTCGGAATCTAATTGTACTCCTATGAGCTTGTTATTGTATTGAATATTTTGTTGAAGTTTTCTCGCTATTGTTATCAGCGCAGTTGTTAAATACCATCTGTTATTGTTGTACCCTCGTTATTCGTTTTTTCAAGTATAAATACGTAAACTTTCAAATTTCTTGTTCATCATTTCTGAATTCGTCTTTCTGAATGACAAACTACGTTTATAACGGAACCGGGCGAATCTGGCTTGTTTGCAGTTGGGAGAAGGGTCCAATATGCTACGGACTGACACTGTAAGAAAACAGATTTGAAGAAAAATGAAATTTATGTTTAAGCGACTTTTTCAGTGACATAATTGGTTCTATTGCTCTCATTTCCTTCTTCGTTCTTATGGTTGGTACTGTGTTTTTCGGATGGCTTGGAATCTTTCCAAAAGCAATTCGGGTTTGTAGTTGAGCCCCGATGATCTTTAATATTTGATTTTCAGCGCAAACTTCATGATTAAATATTCCATTTTTATTAATTGAATGAGCATTTACCTAATAATCTAAAGAAAACAGATTTCCCTATTAATTCAATAAATATTATGCGACCTTATGAAAAACATTCGGGTAAATTGAAACAAAAGGGCAGGTCAGAATTGAAAATTCGGCAGGAATAAGCTGATGGAAAATTGAATATTTTAGAAAACAAAGAAAGGAATAATTGGAAAGAAAAGAAAGCAGCGGGTGGGATTGTAAAGTGAAAAAAGGAAAGGCAGTATAGAAAAAAACAAGGATTTCAGAAACATAGAAAACAAGAAATAAAAGGAAAACAACTGAAAGAATTAAAGCTGTAAAAGAGGGCTAGAAAGAGTTGAAATGGGGAAATTAAAGAAAAGAAAAGAATAAAAACCTGGTGTTGAGTGGAGAGGGGAATGACGATGCAAAGAAAATGCAAAAACGAGAAAAACCAAACCAATAATAATTAAAATAAAAACTAGAAATTGGAGACCAGAGGAGAAGAGATTCAAAATTAGATGGTAGTCGTTGAAAAGATTTAAAAACGGAGTTTATCTTCGAAATCCGCGTCGCCAGAGAACTCATCATCATCGAGATCATCATCAATTGATCCTCCATTTTTGACATGATTCAATAATCTCGTGTTCACTTCAAAGATGAGTCCTTTGTATTGTTCAGGTGTACATTTACCACAAAAACCTCCACAGCGTCCGATTACTTTCGCATTATTCTGGAAAATATATATTTAGGGTTTCAGTCAAAAATCACTTACATAATAGCGATCAATTCGAGACGTAGTACGGTGGCCCTGATCTTCCCAATTCAAGTCATCCACTAGTTTCAAGCCAGCATTCTTCAAATCAATAGAGAATGTTCCTTGTGGACATTCTTTCATACTGTAGCAATCACCAGCAGTTCCATATGGTACATGGACTCCATATTCACGTCGGGCGAATGTGTAATCAGATACTGAAATCATACACTTTGAACAATGAATTCTAGAAAGATTAAACTCACGATGGAATTTTCGATTCAATAAATCGATGCGAACTTTGCTGAACCTCGTCAATCCAGCACTCGCATCTCCGACGTCCGAACAATGACATGAATCATTTCTTTCGCCATTAAATGGACAGGTATGAGGGTAGATCAGTCTGAAAATTGATTCATATGATCTAATTTGTAATCTTATTTTTAACGCACTTCTTTCCGTAGACTTCAGCAAAATTAGTTCTTGGATTCACATTCAAATAAGCTTTTGGAATGGTTGAATTCATTTGATGGCAATAAACTTCAATAGTAAATCCATCAAGAAGAACTGTATAATTGCCGTCTTTTGCCTTTCCACTCAAAGATTTCAGCTCTTGACATGTTGATGGAAGGCCTGAAAACATAGAAAATCTTGAAATTTCAGTTCAGAATTTTCATGAAACTTACAGTTTCTCTCGAAGCAATACTGAGTTCGGCGTGGTTTCTTGGTGGTGCACTTGACTCGTTCAACTCGACGACCATCATTGGCCACACACTTGACACGACGACGACGAATACCTTGTCCACAATTTTTGGAACATTCTCCCCACGGACCGAAACTCCATTTGAATTCAGAATCACATGGATTCAATTCACAGACTTGAGACTCATTTGGTTTTGGGAACATTTCACATTTCTCTTTCGGGACAGCTGGCTCGTCTTCAAGCATGAAAATAATCGGGATTGTGGTATTGAAATTATCCTTTCGACGACATCTGACATCTCTTGTTTGAACTCCTTCTCCACACGATTTGGAACACTGAAAATTCAAATTAATGGATTGAGAAAGGTTGCTCCATTGATAACATACCGTCTGCCAATCCCCTGGAACCCACTCATATGGACAACTCGATGTATCACACTCTCTGGATGAAGTTGGGGCCCGAGCCATATCGCACATTCTCGGAGCCGCCCGTTTGCCAGAAGTGCTTACGCAGTACACCCGACGAGTTTGCTTTTGTCCCCGAGCACACTCATCTTTGCACTGAAAATTGAAATAGGTCAGATGGGGCTCAAAGAGGAAACAATAAAGGATAGAAAGAAGAATGTGTAGATAGAATCTGGATAGATAATCTAAAGGGTCACCAACACAATAATGTGACACATGTCTTACCATATCCATTTGAAAACGAATGATGGAGCCTGAACGCGTGCATTATTTCAAGAGAAAACGAACCAGCGCCAGGAAATTCGAAGGGGGTTTTGTTGTAAAACTAACCTTGCTCCATGGAGTAATATTCCATTTATAAGCAGGACAAGCCACTGGGAAGCAATTGGCAACTGCATGTAATTTAGTTTTCGCATTACATTCAGAATCAGCAACCAATTTCTTTCTTCCACGATAGCATTGAACTTCACGTCGGCGGACTCCTCGACCGCAGGTGACAGTACACTGTAACTCAAATGACTTGTTCAAATATTCCAGATAGAATACGTACCGAACTCCACGTGGTAGCTTTCCATCTTGGACAATGTTTTGTTCGACAACGAATCTCTTCGATTGGTTTTTTGGATTGATCACATTCAGTACTGGCAATTGTGACATTCAGTGATGGATTCACACATTCCACAACTCTTCGTTTCATTCCTCGTCCACATTTTGCAGAACACTGGAAATGGTTTCGTTTTTTTCATTTCAGATGAAATAGATTTTCTTTTGGTTTGAGTCATTTTCCATCTGATAATAATCCTTCCGACCTACGCTTTACATTTCTTCTGACACAAAATTATTGTTATCCACCCAAACTAATGCTCTAAGTTTACTATCTACATTATATACTAAAATACATCTAATTATAGAGCAATCTAGAAAGAAAATGGAGTTTCAAGAATTGAACTAAATATCTAGAATGCAAAGAGAAATTCATCATGATAGTTTTAAACTCTGAGTTCAACTTCGGTGATGGTACGTTTTTCTAGAACTTTTGATCTGAAAAGTTCTAGTATGGGGCAGTTTTGGAATGCCGTAGAGCTAACTCTATCGAAACGATTTCCATAACATCAACAAGTAATTTTTCAACCGAATTTGAATTTCTCCGAGCATTCCAACGTCTAGATCAAGCCCTCACTCCATTTCAAAGACAGATCATTTGCAAGAAAATACGAAACTTTAAAATCCCATCATGCATCTAGATTTCTAGTTTCTTGAAAACTATTTCTAACCAATTCTAGACACATATAGCAACCAAATTGAAGTGAATCATTTGAAGAAAAAGAGTGAATGTGCGAAAAGCCTCACCTATATCACAGCCAATTTTGCAACTTTGGACATCACAATGAGCAACATGCAACACGTAGAGAAATGAAAGAAAAGCGACATTAAAGAGACACATTTATTTGTATTTGATTTTCAGATGCTTGTGTGGTTTGAAAGGCAAAGATCATAAGAACATAGAGAGAGAAAACAACTGAAATCTGGCATTCTTTTGAGAAAGAAAACATAGGGAAAAAGAGAGAATTGAACTGTTTTTTGACTTCTTTGAAGCAGCAGTGAAAATAGAAATTGTTGCAATTTGAAAATATAGAAACCCGTTTGAAAATGAAAAAAAAACGACATTGAAAAGCGAAGAAAACATGCAAAAAAGACATGGACATGGCACAAAACGAACGGACAACAAGGACAAAAAAAGACTTAGACCTTATTCACTTGATACGTATAATAGTTATTGCGGTAATAGGTTTTTGGCCGATTCCTCCTCGTCTTCTTACGACGACGTGGAGGTGGAGGCAAAAGCGAAGTGGAAGTAGAAGAAGAGTGAGAATAATTATGAACTCTATTGTTACGTACCGCGCTCCATGCTGACGATTGCCAGGAGACGACGGGAGGAAGGATAGGAAGCAAAGAAGCAGAAGCAGAAGACGTTGAGTTGGAAGATGACGTCATTGATGATTTGTTCATTGAATGAGATCGACATGGTGGCATTTCACAATCTCTTTGTTCACGTGGTTTCACTTCAGAACACTCTGTATCATCTTGTTTTCGACCAGAGAGCACGTCTTCACACCAGATTCTTCGACGTTGGACACCACCGCCGCATGATACGGAGCACTGGAAACTTGTGTTAGAGTGATCGAACATAGATGAATACTTACATGAGTCCATGGTGAAATCTGCCAAGAGTTATTGGTGAGTGGTGGACAGAGTTCTTCATTGCACTTATCAAACATATTTGGTTTTCTGGACTCATCGCAAGAAGCAGAAGTACAAGAGACACTTCGACGACGCCATCCGCCACCACATGATGCAGAACACTGAAATCCGGACCGATTAAAAATATATCTAGGATCATAACTTACTTTTGACCAATCTCCAATAACCCAGGATCCAATGCGTTCTTCTCCTTTCGGACAAGGTTCCAATCGGCAATTTCTGGTACTTGTTGGTCTCTTCTGTACATCACAATCAGTATCTTTTAATACAGTTCGTCCACTATCCTCTGCACTGACACATGTTACATTTCTACTCTGTTGAACATGAGTTCCACAAGTAGCCGGACATTCTTCCCATTCAGCAGTCTTCCAGTATGAACAATCACGAAGATGACAGTTTCGTGAAGAGACCTCTTTGTCCAAATGACTACAGTACTCGTCAGGAAGATCACGAACGTGATCGCGACACTTGAGAAGACGGCGTTGTGTTCCATTTCCACAAGTGGCTGAACAGGCTGTCCATGGTCCAGTTGCCCATCGAATGGGAGGAACATCTGCTTGAAGTTTCTGAAGAACTCGCGGTCCTTCACACGGATCTTTCTCACAACTCTTCTTTTCACGAGGACGGGAATTCTGGAATTAGTTATTGTCTTAAGAGATAGGAGAGCAGTAAAACTAACTCTATCACAGAAGTATTCATCGACAACATTTCCTTCGGATCCACGTGTACATGCAATACTTCTTGTCTGAATTCCAGATCCACAAGTGACGGAACAAGGCGACCAATGACTTGGTTTCCAAGTTGTACAAGGGAGGAGATGACATGCTTGACGAGTTTCGGGCATTTTTGAGTCTCCACAGAATGAAGAATCGACTGATTGATCACGATAAATGCATTCAATTGTTCGTTCACGATGACCGACACCACAAGAAACAGAGCACTGAAAATAGATAAGTGATATGGTTTCATAAAATACAAAGATAACTCACGACACTCCAGTCGCTTGATCTCCAAAATGGACAAGTACCAAGATTACATGTCTGATGAGAAGCAGGACGATCAGCAGCAAGTCCACAAAGTGACATGTCCACTTCACTTCCATTTCCAGCAACACACGAAACCCTTCTAGACGACCATCCATCTTCACATGAGACACTGCATTGAGACCATTCTCCAAGTTTATACTTCGGACATGCCTCTCTGTGACATGGCTTCGTGATAATCTTCTCCATTTTGTGACAACGATGTTCTTGGAGAACAGTTCCATGACGATCCGTACAATTGGCATCTCGATATTGTACTCCATCTCCACATTTGACTGAACACTCTGACCAAACTCCGAATTGCCACCAAGTGCATGCATGTTCATTACATGCTTCATGTGTATGTGCTGGGCCACATCTTGAAGTGTGTGTCTCTCGATCAGCTGCATCCAAACATTGAGCATGGCGCATTCTGACTCCACCATCACAACTTCTCGAGCACTCTGACCAATGACCGTAGACCCATCGTGGACATGGAATTCTGTTGCATTCTCTCTCTGTCGCTTCTTTCTGTTCTCTTCCACAAAGTGACTCCTCAACTCGACGGTTTGAACCATCAACACAATACGTCTTTCTATGCATTTTTCCATTGGAACCGCAAGTTTCCGAGCAAGAAGTCCATTCTCCATAATTCCATCTTCTTCCAGAACAGTCAACATAACAACTTGTCACTTCATTTGGCTTCGTATTCCTATCACAAAGATGCTCAGTTACTGGAGTTTGACGATCTCCTTCCATTTTCACACAAGTCACTCTTTGTCGTTTCTGTCCTGATCCACATTTGACACTACAACTGGAAATGTCTTCAGTCATCCATCTGAAAATTCATTATGACTATTAAATAAATAAATCAGAAATAGGTTACCTTGTCGAACAGTCAATATTGCACATTCTGGTTGCTTGTTTCGGTTTCACAACAGAATGACAATTTCTTTCATTACTCTGCCGATGAGTTGACATATCCAAACACATCAATTGTTGAGTCTGTTGTCCACGACAAGCTCGATCACAATCAGTCCAAGAATCAGATGGTCTCCAGAGATACAATCCACCAGAAAGAGGACGAGTGACTTCACTCGGAGTAGACGCAGTCATGTATTCGTATGAAATATCTGGTGGATGACTGCCAACAGAGAGGACATGAACGTAAATGTCACTTCGAATCGGTCCAGTTCCATTGATTCGTTCAATGATTGCATCAGATCCAGAATATTCCAAAACAGTGTCTTGGAATGCAATTTGTTGTCGAGCCAAAGAGACTTGGAAGTGTCCATTCAGAAGGAATTCACCGTTTGCAGCACGAAGAGAAAGGTAGTTATCATCTTCTTTCATGTTGTTATACCCTTTCTGTCGGATATCAATATTCGCAGAGCCGGCAGGAATCTTCATCACTTCATTGTATCCGAATGTTCCCTGCTCGTTGAATGTTCCTTTGACAACTCTACAAGATGAATCATCTCCACCACAAACTCCACATTTATCTCTACGAAGTGACGAATGAAGTTGATGATCACATCCTGGAAATATAACTGATAAGTTCCAATAAAGCTCTGTATTCTAATTTACCTGCTGGCATACATGCTCCAGCAACACAAATGTCATCTCCATTTCGATCACACGGAGTTCCATCAACTACTTTATCTTTCAGAAGATAGAATGCAGCAGATCCACTCAATCGACAATACAATTTGCATCGTTCATTCGGAGCGACGTTTGCATATTTGGGAACCCAGACGGTATTTGTTGAAGCAACTCCTTGAATTCCAATGTCTTTGTTGTTGAATTCAGCACATTGAAGTTCACGATACGGTTGAGTATCCCATGGGCATTCTTGAGTGTTACATGACCTGTATCGCTCTCGTTGACCAACACAATACTTTCCACCATTACGAGGTCTGAAAATAAAAATAGAGTTGTGAGGGGAGAGATTCTGGAAAAGCTTCGTGCCTAGTTGGCCTGAAAAGCTGGAAATGTTCAAGCTGAGTGCTATAAAAATCTATTTTTATATGAGCTATTGATTTATTGAGCATTCGGCTGAATTATCTATTATAAACGTGTCGAAGCGGCCCAAAAAGCCCAAAAAGCATGGACGGACAAACATTAAAAGTGGTTTTCAAAGCATCCCTCAAGCTCTGTTTTTACCTTCTCGGATCATTTGATTTCATAGAATCGATCTCATTATCTTCTCTGAATTTTTATAGTTTAATGACTAGACTAATTGGTAGTTTCAAAGAAATCGACAAAATGAACTTTACAACTCACTTCGGATTGTCACAATCTCTCAACGCCTTCTGAACTCCACCACCACAAGTACGACTACATTCTCCCCAAGACCTCCAATCACCCCATTGACCATCAATTTTGGTGAGAGATTCTGGTGCAAGACGAACGCAAGCTCCGTGATGACAAAACTGAAACTCGATAGAATGATGAAAAAACCTTTGATTTCGAAAAATAACTGACCATACTCCTCGATTCGTCACACGGTGTTCCGTCGGCCCATGGCATATGCTGTGTTCGACATCCCATCTGGCTTCCGTAGAATGTTGCACACCAAAGACGGCGACATGTCGGCTGAAATAAAAATTAACTAAAAATTGATCTGAAAAATGACTCTTACCATATAAGGGCACAACTCAGACGCGGGTCCGAATACAAATTTGCATTGTTGATGAGCATCGTACTTCTTTCCAGGTTCATCACGTACAAACACATCTTCATAATAGCGACGTTCGACCGGTTGATCGAATAGACATTGAGTTTGTCCTCGATTATTTCTGAAATTATTGGAAAATCAAAAATTTGGATATCTAGAAAGGAAATATTACTCGAGGAATCGTTCGAGCATTCCAGCTGAGCACGGTGACCAGCTCCATGGGTGAGTATTATACTCCAATGTTGGTGCCATTATATGGAAATTATTCTGAAAAATTTCATAAAATAGAATCTAAATATTCATTTCTAGAAGAAACCTTGTTAACCGGCATATAGCTGGAACACTTTCGTTCGTCATCATGAGGAATCGAGAACACATGACCCAGTTCGTGAGCAATTGTGAATGCAGCACTTAGTCCATTGTCTTCAATTATAGCGCAACTCTTCTGTAGATCACACATTGTTCCGAGCTCAGCAAGTCCTAATGTGTCACATTTTCCCTGTGATCTACAAATGTCTTTTCGAGTCAAAAGGATTGCCACGTCATGATGTTGAACACTCGAGTCATCTGGATCATTGTAATATTGTTGCCATCTACAGAAGTCTTGAAGTGTTTGTTGAGCATTCTGAGTGATACGTGGACCAGCATTTTCAGTTTTCAATACGATTAACTTGACGACAACGACATTGATTGAAGCACGAAGAGATTGATGACGATAAATTGAAGCAACTGTGGAGAAGAGAGTGAGAACATAATCTTCCAATGATCTTCCATGATATTCATACATTTTTGTATCAGCCACGACAAGAACTTCCACGTAATGATCCCACGAGTTTGCTGCTCTTCTAGAACGAGCTTTTCGTTCTGAAAATTTCAGATTGATTCAAAAATTTTCAGAATTATTTCATTCTCTCCACTGAAAGATGTTTTCCCGAGGTGCCGAAATTCTCAGTGATTGGTGTGCTGCGATTCGACCACACACTAACCATTATCCATTATCCTTTGCTCTTTTACTCCGTTAACTACCATTAGCTATAGGAAGGACCCGTCGAAGATCCAATAGTTTGTGCGTGTTAGGGTGTTTTAATGGCCTATTACACATCACACTTCGATGGGAGCAGGGCTAAATATTTGAGAGCTGAGAGCCCACAGATTACGGATACTTCTTTTATTGTATTTTGGAGAACAGAATCTTCCCATTTTTCAGAAATTCAAGAACTTCAGATGACTCCAGATGACACAAAAATGCATCCGCCTACTCAAAAAGTCGTTTCTGAACTGATTGTTTCGTTGTGTTTGTCTTCGTTTTTCTCCCGGACGTACGCAACACAAAACCGCTTGCGCTCTAGGGGGAGGACGTACACAAAACGTACGTTCTGTTGCTACTGCGCAATCGTTTTTTTCTCTTTTCTCTATCTCTACGTGCTTCTCCATAAATCAGTTTTCTCTCCACAAAATCATCATTCTCTTTTCTAAACTCAGTTCTTGTGTCTTCTCTGACCTTTACACGTCGACGAGAGAGCAGCTCTCGAGCAGACACTCGAGCGCCAGTTTTCAAAAAAAATGGAACGATTTAGTTTGACATGAATGGGAATGGATACACTGGAACACTGGAAACAAAAACTAACCAATAACATCTTCCCACTTGTCTTGCCACGTGGCAACCGTCGTCTCCGTCTCATTGACGCTCGTTGAATTGAGATGGTCGAATGCTTTGAAGTGCATTGGATCGAATTTTCGAACGAGATGTTGTCTGTGTCGACTTGCACCGTCATCTGAAATTAGAAATAGATGATATCTCAAATAAAAATATTTTAAAAACCTGATTCGTTTCCACTGATAATTGGCTCAACGGTGTGGATTCCACTGGGCAAAGCAAGCATTCCATACTGAAAATAAAAGAAGTTGGAAGACTTTTATTAATTTAAGATACTCACCAATCCATCATCCGAGTCACACAAATTGACGATACTGTGTTGATGAACACCTTTGACATGAGCACGGTAGATACAATCGGGTTCTGTTCGAGCCATTCCACCTCTGACTTCCTCCTTCGATTCCAGATAGAAGACCATCGGTTGATAGTTGGAGTTGGCAAAGTGAGGGATGCTTCTGAAAATCGAAAGATTATTTATAATCTGAAATAGGGTAAGATCACTTGTTATGCGAGTCTGGAATTTGATTCCATCGGTGCAAATGGACGATGTAGACGGCATCATCGGATCGTAATCGTAAGTGACAAGCGTGTCCACAGTCTCTGGCAACTCCATGAAGTCGTCGCTGTGAGTTGGACGATGTGACGTCACGTTTTCCACGTCGACCATATGAATCTCTTCGGACGATGTGATGAGTGTCGATGATGTGAACTCCGGCGTCGTGACGCCATCGAGTGTGATGCACTGGCACACCTGGAAAAGTTAAAAGATAGGATGGAGTTCGAAGGAAACCAATCATACCTGAGTACTTGGCCCTGGAGAACAGCACATCTGGTGAAGATTCTGTTGTCGTGCCACTCCCTGCTGAAAATGAAAAATTGATTAAAGTTGTAACTCTCCAGATTAAGAAACGAACATTGCAACGCATAAACGAGGCAGACGACGAGGAGTAGGAGAGCGGCGACGAAAGGCTGCAGCAGATGGAATGAGCCGCCGATGGAGCGCATACCAACAGCTCCGTGATGATGATGATTATGATGGAGGTGTGAAGGAGAGATGGAAGAAGATGGAAGAATCAGAAGCAGTCTCCGATGAAGTGCGTCTGTATCTTCTGTTTCTTCCAAACACTACCTACGTGTAGTAGATGAAGAAGGCCTTCTGATTGTGCTACTTCTGAAACTGTTGTCGCTGTTGGTTCGGTGAGTTTCCGAGATGTCGTCAAGAATTAATAGAGGAGGAGTTTGTAGAATGAGCACTTGAGATGGGGAACAGAGCATCACAGTCTGAAAAATGGTTCGTTTTGATGTTTCAGTGAGACTCAGAGTACTAGGAAAAGAGTCATTTCCTCGAGTTCCGGTCAGTGGTTGCCCTACTACATTAATATAATAAAAAGTCATTGTTCATCAACAAACCTCATAAAAATCAGCTTTGAACGGGCACAATTTATATAAACTCTGTGCTCTTTTTCTTCCTTCTTTCGTCTTCTTTTCTTATTCTTCGTCTACTTCTTCCGCCACTACTCTCCCTCTTGACGAAATCTGTAAATTGTTGTTCACCCATCATTTTTGATTTATAAGATGTGCTCTTCGTTTGGAGGAGCCATTTCTTGAGAGAAGATAACAAGCCTAATAGTTCTATAGTACTAAAGGAGGAAAAAGAAGCAAGAAGGTGTCATACACTACTGATAACAATCATTAGTTAGGAACAAAAAGAAAGAGATTTAGAGAAGAGAAAAAGCAAAAAAAGAAATAAATAAAGAGGAGGGGAGTAGCCAATGTAGGAACAGGACCCATGTTGATGCGTATCTGAAGGGATCCGTTATGTGTAGTGATTGTAGTAAACACTTGAGAAGAAGAAGGGAACTTCCACCCCCGACTGGGAGCAATTGATGATAGAAAAAAGAAAATTGGAGAGGACATCTACTAATGATCTGATTGAGATTTTCTGATAAGAGGAGTTCAAAAAAGAACATGAATATATAGAAGCTGGGAGAAATTTTAGAAAAGACATCATTGCGCTGCTGTATTCTTCAAAAAATATGAAGAAATTCCTAATAGCTACAATACTAAAAGTTCCATGAGGTTTTCGTATTTCGAAGCTCCGCCCCTTTCCACCTACTTGAATAACTATTTTGACCTCTCTCACTCTTTCCAAAACGTGCATTTGACAAGTTCAGTGAGAAGAAGGGAACGCAACAAAAAAGTAAATAAAACAAGAGAGATAGTAGTTCATCATTTCTTTTCTTTTGGAATGACACTTGTAAAAAGAGCACATGGAACTTCTGGAGACATCACAACAATACAAATGAACCCTCTCAATACACACACAAAAATCAAAAAGGACGGAAATTAGGAGCAGATGTGAAGAAGTGGAAGGGCGGTGCAAGTCAGGGAGAAGACCAACTTTTTTTTCGAGTTTTGATTTCAAAATTTTAGATTTTGGAGAGGAAACTTGAAGGGTCCGAAGGGAAAAAGATCAGATTTGCAGAGATTTCTAAACATATTTTATACGGAAATCAAGTTGAAATCATGCATTTCTGATTAATTTTTAGGAGAGTCGAATACAAAATGAATAGAGAAAAGTGTTGAATTTGTTTAGTGCCCCGCTATAGAAAAAGAGAAAACAAGATGGTCAAACAAGAGATGGTGATGTCAAAAAGTTTTGGATCCGAGCCAAAAAAGAAACAAAAACATTCATACCATGCTGGGAAACAAGAAGAACAAGTGCTCTTTCCTGGTTTTCAGTGTTTTGTTTATATTATGATTATTTATTTGGCACACAGCCAACCAGTCTCTCCGTCGGATTGACCTAGTAAAAAAGTGGGCGGAGTCGAGGAGAAAAGTAAAGACGTAGCGACGCAGACATTCGAAGTAAAAGAGGTAAAAGGAAGTGATACGAACCTAGGAAACGGAGAAAAAACGAGGATGATAAGAGATAAAAGATTCAGAGAGTGTGCTCTTCTCGGGGAGAGCATATTCTTCTTCTTCTTTGAGGGGACCCAGGGGCAACTGACGCAATTGAAACATGGTCGAGCGGTCGGCGGGGAAGACAAAAAGTGAAGAAGAAGAGGATGGGCAAGAAAAGAGCAAGAGAAATGGCACCCCGTGGAACATGATGATGATGATGATTGAGAGTGAAAAAAATGGAAAGATTTGATGACAGATCCAGAAATTACTAGAGAGACATTTCGAACTTTTTGGTTCGAAGAGAGTCAAAATTCAGTAGGTAAAGATCTAGAAATCGTACAGAACTGACCAAAAAAAAAGCTATATTCGAGGACTCGAAAATTAGAAGAATTGAAAGTATAGAATGCAGTACTGTTCTGATAATTTTACAAAAAGAGAGTTTACAGTCTCGATGGTAGTCCTTTACTACAGAAAACTGCAAAAACGAATTAATTTACAGCTGATCCTGTAACTTTTTCAAAGTTTCTAGATCCTATAACAACTACTATTTTAGAAATCCTAATAAAGAGAGTCAGAGAAAGTAAATAAATATAGAATAACATATTTGATCTCACAGTACTTGTACAGAGATCATCTGATAGCAATGGATTAACATTGTTAGTATACCTAAGTTTCTACCTAAAACTAAACAAATACTAATCTCGATTCGTTCACTTTTCCTTTTATGTCATCAACTACAGTAACCTTTCTCAATGACCCGTAACTGCCAAAGTAACTTAATGTCAACTTTTCTTTTGAATAACAACAAAAAGATTTGAAAAAAGCGGACTAATGTGAAGTATACCACATAAAATATATAGTGACATGCATGATTTATTACTTTCAGTTTCCGGTTTTCCAGGTGAAAAAACATTTTCAGAGAAGTAGTAGTTGATGAGGAAAAGGATTGATGATGATACAGTATGACTAGGTTGACTTACCTGACTAGATATTGTTGATGTAGGTGATATATTGAATTTGAGAAGTTGAATCGAGTGCTCGATGTCTGAAAATGAACGATTATGTAGAGAGAAGATCAAGCAAAAAATGAAAAGATAAATACAAGAGTTTTGAAGAGACTAGAGATTGCTTGCGGTGGCGAAACCCCACACATTTTTCGTCTATGTTATCTCTAATTTTGTCTCTCAAACCGTTCTCTATTTACTGTCCAGAAGAATGAAGAAAATGGAAAAAAAGTGCGCGGGAAAGTCTGAGAGAGTAGAAGAGACAGAGAGCTCTGGGGTTTTGCAAAACTTTTTCGGGCAATAATCCGCCGGTGAGTACTACGAGAAGCACACACGAGTAAGCAAAAAATGACTGTCGAGTTGGGGCAAAAATGGTTTCATTTTTATGGGTTTGGGGGTATTCCAGAAGGTTTTTGGTATTGGGAGGAGGCAGAGAAAGAAGAGACAAGAAGAAGAATTGGAAAGGCTGAAATCAAGGTGATCAGATGAAAATAGAGCTACAGTAACACGATGTTTCTGAAGAGGTTAGATCTAGGTATGCTTAAAATATTGAATTGAAGGAACATAATCAGAAGTTAGGACTACTGTACCAGACTACCGTACTACTCGAAGACTTTCCAAACCAAAATCCTCCAGACTCTTTTCATCGATATCTCTCTTTCTCTCCTTCGCCCACTCAATTATAAATGATGAGTTCCCGAATCTCTCATTTTAATTGTTTTTTCCTTCTCTCGTACTGTTAGTTTTATACCACTTGAACAAGGACAATAAGTACATAATAAAGCGTGTCTGATGACGAAGAAAAAAGAATAAAAATGACCTCCTTGATGGAAATGAAAAAGAGTAGATATAAAAGATGAAGAAACGAACACGAATTGGTTTTAGAAATCCACAAAAACGCCAGATTCATGGCCTCGAGAATAGCAAATTGGCGGAATTAATTATCCGTAAGAGTGTGAATTGGAGACGATTTGGAATACTGAATGAATGAAGAAAATACGTGTGAATTGGATGAAATGTGGAAAGTTTTTTTCTAGAAGAAGAAGAAGAAGAAGAATATTTCTACAAAATGCAACAAAAACGACGGAAGAAACAGGAATGATCAGAAAAGGGGACATCTTTTAGGGGAAAAATGCACTTTTTGTGCTCAAAAACGAGAGAGTACAGGTAGAAAGAGACGGAGACAAGGAACAGGAAACGGTTGGTTGCGCGGGGTGCTTGATTTCTGTGCTTTTGCATGTGTTCCGATGGAATTTTAGGAACTTTTCAAGGGGTTTCTGAGAGGGTTCGAAAGCAAAAAGATAAGATTTGGAGCTGGAGATTCCATGATCCCTATTTTTCATGTTTCAGATGGTTCAACTTTTATAGGAAGGCGGATTGGGATCTGAACTTATTGGAGAATCTGTATCAAATATGAATGGATATTGTCTTCTGATTTGAAGATCTAAAGTCTACAAATTTCATAATTTCCCTTTTTCTTTCAAAGTTCAGTTTCATTTCTCACCGAAAAACGTATTGACCACTCGTGGTAAATTTGCTCACAAATCCGCCATTGAGTCTACCGTTCTTTTCATTTGTCTTCAGTCTAAATGATGACAAAAATGACGTGAGAAGATCAAGAAAAAAGATGGAACGACAGGAAACAAAAAAGGGGAGAAACCTCTTGATTTCTGTGCTCATTCCTTGTTCGGATGAGCTCTCACACTATGCAACATTTGCGTTGGCGCTCGCCGCATTTTCTCAAGAAGAAAAAGAGAAAAGAGCAAGAGAACGTTCGGATTTTTGAAGAAAAACTAGGCAAGAGGAGGAGGAAGAAATAAACTGTGACGTATGTTAAGTGCAAAAAAATGAACATGAATACTTGAACTTCTCTCTGGAATTGTGGTAAGATCCAGAAAAGAAAGATGCAATATTTGGGCTCAATCTCAATAAGACAGTTCTAGTTATCAACTTGCTTCTCAAGGACCTAAAATATCATCAATTCAAGAACAATCGATACGAAATCAAGTCGAGTCCTTTGTGAGAGAACACTGAAAATGCACTATTCTTTCTCATAAAACCAAAAAAAAAAATCTGCTTCGGCACTCTGACCTCGGGTCATTCTTTCTCTTGTCAGCTGGTACTCTCAGATTTAGAAACGAACGGCTAAACCCATAAAGACACAATGGGCTGTAAAAGATTTAGGTCGAAGCTGTTTTATGGCACACCGCAAAAACTGATACCACAAGGAGAGGGACACCGATACGGTCAGATTTCATATGAAGAATTTTTTACGACTCAGTGAATATAAGGGAAGAGAAATGAATAGAAAACTCCCAAGACTCTTCAGAATGTATTAGGTCTGGAAGAAGTTGAACGTCGTTGATTCTCGAACCAAAAAGAGTAAAAAGAAGACATTGAGAAGATGAAAGAATTCACGAAATAGATCAAAAAACCAGACCAATTATTCATATTTTTACTATTTCACACATCTAAAAATTGGACCTAATTTGTCGTTTGACTCTGTATTCAGAGGGCAAGAATGTCGAAAGAGATCTTCAATCATTCCGACATATTTCCGAAAGGATATAAAAATGACCGCCTTCTATTTGTACTTGTTCGCGAAAAGTGAAAACGTTTGAAAAAGAGTAAAACGGGCGTTACGAATATAGGAACAGGTGAGATTCAGGTCTTTTAAGGGGTGTGTGGTGCACTTGATAGAAAAATATACGATTTCGTAGACATGACATGACACCTGTTAAAAAGAAGAACTCGAAAAACAGGTGCACGCAAATAAAGAGAGAGAGGTTGCATCTGTTTGGTCGAGGTTTGCAGAAAATGGGGTTTCGAAGTAATTTTTGGGATTCAGAGTTGGATTCCAGATTCCAATACAAACGATACGAATGATGAGATCAGCAGGTGGAACGACTGAAAACTGAATCCATCTAGTTTTAGTTATCAAATCTAGCACCACTGACCAATAGTACTAATATGCCAAAGTTTTCCGAAATTTCAAGTATCTTAGTCTCAATCTAGGTCTAGATTCTAGAGAACAGATATGTTGGACACTTCTTCTATGCTTTGAAAAACAAAGTGATCAGTCAGAAAACCTGACAAGACCAGACAAGTAAAATCGTAAAATCGTATAGATTTTCACGACGAAGGGCACCGCGGGGGCACACGGAGAAACTAGAGGGAAAGAAGAAACATCGTTTTCCAGGACCACTGGCCAGTAGTGCTCCGATCACCGTTTTGCTCCGTTTTTCTCTTGTCTTCTGATTTGTCTGCGTCTTCAAATCTCTTGAAAAACCTATCCTTCTTCTTCTTTTTCTTCTTTTTGATATACTTCGACATCAGAACAACATAGACATGTATCATCTTCTTTTTTTTCTTCTTATATCTACTCATTCATTTATCTTTCTGATCAAACTGATTCAAAGGCGCGAATCGTGGATATCACCAAGCTTAAGCTACTCTGAATTTGAACTTCAATAACTAACCTTGATTCTAATTATAACCAGTTGAATTGAGGTGGGATAGGGTACTTCAATTGACCTGAAAAATATACTTTGGATGAGAATTACATCTGGAGTTCGAAAAAAGGAAATGAAGACAAATAGAAGTTGAAAAAAGAAGCGATACTTATTTGTGTCTACCATCTGTTTTCAGTTCCATGCAGAACCATTTCTCATCAACAGACACGGCAATAAGATCATGAAAAAATGAACTAGAGCATCCAAACAAGCAGAACACAATTTATGGAAACTAGACTGATTGGTGATGATTTAATTCAGAAGGAAGATCAAGAAAAGAGATAAAAATGAAAAAAGAAAACGTGCGAAAGATACGAAATGAATGAGTCTTGTTGCACTTTTCGAGCCTCCTGTTGGTCAGTCATTTGGTCAGTTGCGAAGGAAGAAAAAGCTGTGAAAATGATACATCGAATGGCGGGCTCTCGGAGAGAAAAAGCCACATGGTGAAACGGAGATTTAGTTGTAAAGGACACAATAGACCACGTTTTTACTAGTTTTTTGGAAATTTCATTTTTTATCCGAAAGTTATCAAAATAATGGTAAATGTTGGGAGTGAGTGGGGCTTTCATGGGATTGGTTATAGCTCCAATATTTGTATCAGCAGAAAAAAATCGAGAATTTTTTCATCTTTTATCAATTTCTAGAAGAACGATGTTGCAAATCTCGCATAGTTCTTGTAGAAATCTACGAACTTCTAAACAACTCCTATCAAAATTTACAACACTTCTGCCCAATTTTTCACTTAACGAGCCTCAAATGTTTCTATTAAAATTAGTGCGCTTATTGAATCGAAGCCTATTCTCGAATAATCACCAGATAATTTGAATCTGGCACTAAAAATTATATCGAAAAGTGCAAAATGTTACAATTTGATGATGAAGATGACGATGAAAAAGTGAGAAACGGAAGCGGATATTACACCATTTTCACAACGTTCGAACATCACACTTCTCAGAAAAAAAGACGATTTATTTAACCTGATCACTACGAAGTTATTCTAAGAATTCAAGGGAAATCAGTAAGCTTTGAATAAGAAACTTCAAATTTTGACTTGATTCTGGTTGAAATTCCCTCATATTTTTCTCATTTTTCCATCAAAAAGAGGTGAAAAATGCAATAAAAAGTATGTGAATGTACATGAGAACATTACTTTTTCAAGTTGGATTTTTTTAATGTTGTAAACTGAAAAAATCAGTTTTCGCAGAGGGGATTTATCAGAAAAATTGCAGAAAGAAAGGAGTAGGAGGAGGAGGATAAAAGAAAAAAGGAAGAAGGTGATATAGAAGAATTCAGAAGCTTTTAAGATAACAACGACGACTTTCCAGAAAACACAAAAAAAAATAAAGCGGAGGCGGAGGAGGAGGAGGAGAAAACGGAAAGGATTTAGAGAAAAATAAAAGTCTGAAAGAGTCAGACATGCTCTAAGACGTTCTTGAACTTTTAAAGGTGTGAAAATCGAAAGTTTATGAGGGGAAGTGGCCATCAGAAGTACTTCTTTGGAATGACCTTATCAGTAAAGAACACGTCATTTGGAACGTTAAAATGGGTGGCACCGAAAATGAATAAGAAGTTGAAGAAACCTATGCACCGCAAAACCTGTAATAGAGGTACACGCACTTCTATTTTTCAAACACTCTCAGAGGATGTGCTTCTAATTTAGAGGTAATTCTAGCCTACCGTAATCCTGAATATTGAGACTACCTGTACGGTTCAACCCTACCTACTCTCAGCTTTTTTATGAAACACCTGAATAAAAGCGAGATCATTCAAAAAACAACCAGACTTTCGTTTTTCAAAATCAAAATCCGAACAGAGAACGGTTTTCTCAAAACCAACACAATTTCTATAGTGGTCACTTCCGATTTCTCAGCTGACTTCTCAATAGACACCTATCATTTCTCTTGTTTATTTGAACAGTCTCAATTTCTTTTTTTGTTCGTTTTTCCAGTTTAATTTTCTAGAGAAAAATCAGGAAGAACTGAAGAAAAACAGTATATCAAAATGATATAAATGGAAGAGAAAAGATAATAATGGAAAAAGAAATTGGAGGAAGAGGAGGTTATCGATGAGGAACGGAAATGTGTTATCTCTGATCGCCATCTCACTATTATTATGAGACAGAACGATGTAAGTTTTGGTATCTTTTTAGTGATAGAGAGAACAGGAATAAGGGATTTTTGTCAGTTGAAGATTTAAATAATCTCTTTTTCGAAATGAACTCTTTCTTCTACCTCCTTTTCCACTATAAAACGGTCAATCACTCGAACAAGTGTTTCTTTTTTGACATTGTACGTATTCGGAATAATGACACAGAATGAAGGAAATGATCAATGAGGGAACAGTAATGAAAAAAGAGAGAAGGAACCAATACGTGGATGACAAGAAAATTATCATAAATAAAAGGTAAACAAATAAAAACGAGAATGAATAACAATTGATAGACGAGTGTCAATGATTTCGAGAAGAACTACAAGATAACGGGAAAATGCAAATGGGTTACTGTAGAATTGATTGAGCAATTAAAGTTGAGAATATAAAGAGAGAAAGATAGAAAGTAGGCACTACGCTTATTATTGATACAGTAGCTCAAACATTTCCCCGTATATCAAAAAAGGGTATCGTGAGTCTATTTTTGAAATTTCTGAAAGAACGCATACTAGGCCGAAATGAAAATCAAGCGTTTTGATTGATAACTATTTGAGAATTCTAAAGAAGAATGATTTCAAACTTAAAAGATATTCGAGAATGAGTGAAATCTAATGAATAGAAAATGGCAAAGAACTCCTTCCTCCTTTTATTGCTCGGCGAGCTTCGAAAAAAAGGCTCTTTCTCAAAAGTACACGAGTAATGATACGTCCTTGGGACAGCTGGTCTCATCCTCTTTTCGGGTCGAGATGCGGGTGATGAGGACGATGGTTTTTGTAGAGAGAAACAGGAAATTCGGGACACCTGCTAGGGTGTCAAATCGAATTTATTTGTTCATTCTTCTAAAATTTCTATCGGATACTGCCATGATTCTAGTAATGAGTCATAATGAACTGCTGAGATGAGAGGGGTCCCTGGAATATACAGTGCATTGAACTGGTGCTAACATTTTTATTGAAATGAACTCTCTCCAAGAACATATTTTTCAATAACCTCTCAACCCGAACAGCTGTAGAATGGAACAGATTAAAAAATAAGTGAAAGTGAAACGAAAAGTGCAACATTTGAAATGGAGAAGATCATTGAAGCAGAAGTGAAAAGGGACGATTGGAAAGCATTGGCGTCCGAAACGACAGTCAGGCGCCAAGTGGAAAATTAATGAAGGTTCGGAAGGTTGAAACAACACAAAGAATTGTGAAAAATTAGATGGCGACAAGGGTAAAAAACGACTGCTACTGGTTGTTTATCTAGAGTTTTCATTGTATGTCCTGAAGAAGTTTTATCGTGAAAACTAGAGTGAACTTGGAAGGTTTACATTGGGATCACAATTCTGATGATAAATTCCTGCTCTATGTATAATTAAGACAAAACTAATTAAGACAAAAATAGAACATTTCGTAGTTTTTTCAGTCTTCTCCCCGTCTACTAACAAATCGACCAGTAGTTTTGAACAAAAAAAAACCAAGATTTCTAGATTGTTTGTTGATTGAACATTTGGAAAAATTACAGTGTAAATATTGGGTAGATATCATATCACAAGAACACATTATCAGATTTCGTTTGAATGGTTTTCAGAAATTGTATCTAGTGTTCATTTATAAATCGCTTCTCAGAAGACAGATCTATTGCGGAAACTCTCTATTTATATTTATTCCGTCTGTAAAATTTGGAATTTTCTCGCTGTTTCCTCCTTTCCTATTAAGATTTTCTCCCGAATGTCAAAAAATAACTAGTGAACTGTTTCCATACTCTGATTGACTGAAACTTGAAAAATACACCTAATTAGGTTCACACAACATTTTTCTGATGGTCATTGTCTACCATTTGTACTCATTCAGTACGTGTTTGCTTCTAAACTGACCGAGTTACAACAGCAACTCTAGTTCTGACGAGAAAATAGTGCCAAAGCATAAATTGATATAACTCGGTCAGTTTAGAAGCAAACACGTGCTGAATGAGTGCAAATGGGAGACAATGACCATAAGAAAAATGTTGTGTGAATGGATTTTTGAAATATGCTAAATGAGGTCAGATATTTCAAAATGGTTGAAAAAGCCGGGTGTTTTCAGTTGATTATTCAACAAAGGATAACTCAAAAGTTACTCAACAGAAAAACAAAAAAAATTATTGGTGGGATCATAACACCGTTTCGCACAAAACTGTATGACAGTTTTTCGAGGTTTGCCCTGGTTCTCGACCACTTTATTCCCCGCTCAAATAACCGCTTACATGTGAATTTTCAGTTATTCTCATGTTTCGTGGCATTCCACGTTTGATGACGTAATCTGCCCTTAAAATCATCCTAGGAGATAGGGCTGTTAAAACAGGCGTTTTACGGCGGCAATCGCGATTGTCGCCCACGCCGGAAATGAAACCGGCGATTGCGGCAAGTACAATTTTAAAAACCGGCGTTTAACGCCGGTTTTTATCATTTTTATTCATTTTCAGTATATTTTCTACTCAAAAAAGCGGCGTTTGACGCCGGTTTAGAAATGAAAACCGGCGTTTGACGCCGGGTTGGAAATGAAAACCGGCGATGGAAGCAAGTTTTGGAAATGAACTTGCTTTTCATGCAATTAACGTGAAAAAAGCGGCGCCGGCTTGCCGGCGATTGCCGCAAGTAACAGCCCTACTAGGAGACCGTGCCTCAAGCTTTCAAAATTTAGTTTCTAAAAAATCACTACTTCTTCTTTAATGTCCCCGGTCAGTTTCCGTTCCCCCATTCCAAACCTCGGCGAGTTGCCGATTATCTTCCTTGAAATGGTTTTGGATAGACTTGATATGATATCACAGTAAGTTCTCTCGACGTTATACGATCATGTTTTCAATTTTCAAAATGAATCTTCGAAAAGTTTCACATAATATGAGAGAACTCGTTGGAGGAAGGACTTGATATTGAATTGTGGGGTGGAAGTATCTACTTTTGTAAACCATATATCTACTAGCAATTAATAATTATGGATTGCTTACAAAGAGAATAAAATAAGTTATTGTGAAACATGAGAATTTGTTAGAACTCGGGAAACAGAACTCGGGAATAGAATAGGAGAAGGAAGTCTGAAAAGACCTTTTCTGTTATGGGAAGTTATGTTCTTTTATCATGAAGAACCAGCTCGGCACCTTCAAAACATTCTATATATAATGAGAGATAAATTTGGAAAGAATGAAAATTCTGAATAAATATCCACCTTCAAAAGCTTCCGAAAAACGACAAGGTCTAAAAATACGTTTTTTCTCTCCACGGAAGCCCAATTTCCAGAAAGTGTCACTTAAAATTGTGAGCTCTAAAACCTCATCAAACCTTCTCGACGAAAAAAAGAAAAGTGATAAAACAACATAAGTGTTGGTTTCTGTTATCATTGAATCCCTCATCACAAATCCATCACAAATCAGTGTGTGACAAAGTCTCTACCGTAATACAAAAAAGAGAGAAGAGAGAAGAGAGACGGAGAGAAAAAGATAGGAATATTCAGAAGAAACACAGGAAGTGAAAGAGAGAGAGTGAAAATGTACAATATGTGTGTATTATTATCAACCACCTTCAGCTTTTGATTAAAACTATGGAGAACGTGGAAATATAATGAAGAATTAGAAAACGCAGAGAGAGGAAAATGAGAAAATAATGAAAGTACGGAAGGTGGTGATTGTACAAAAAGACAGGTAGCAGCATCTATTGTCACACAAAAAATAATAATAGTGGTGCAATTTTGAATACTTTTTTCTCATTCATTCATTGTTTTATTTATTCATTCTGCTTCCTTCGATTTATGAAAAAAAGTTGAATTTTTGAAGCTATCGGGTAGTTCAAACGGAAAAAAAAGGAAAATTTTGATAGACAGGAGGAAGATTTATCACAGAAGCACTATCTTATCTACCTCTCTCCACAAAAAAACGTCTGATAAAAGACTGAAATTCGAAATTTGAGTTTCAGAAATTGTTGTTTTATGGAAAGGATTACGAGACAGTAGTTGTAGCATTTGTTGAAATGTTTCCACTCGACTACTGATAATTCATTGATAGTTTCCTTCTTGCCTGCTCCTTTTTCGCTGATAAATTGCTTCCATTTCGTAATTTTCATTTTCAAAATAAGAGGCGTGGTTTAGAATGTGTATACTACAGGAAAATTAATTCTAGAAAATAAAGGATTCTGAAAAATACAGTAGGCTATTCTTCGAATTCAAGATGTCATAGGATGTAATGGGAAGGCTATACTATTCAGAAAATGAAAAATCTGTGAATCCATAAGTATGGAGTTAGTTGGCCAAGAACAAAAAAAGTGTGCATTGTCCCAATTAATGAAAAGATTCAAAGAAATGTATTCAAAACATGGAAGATAGATTGAGAAAAAGCCAGAGAGAACTATTTGTTGGCCTAAAAACCATTCGAGTGGACAGCTGTCGGCGCCCTCCGAGAATTCGTGATAAACGGAGGCGCCGTCTCGCTTATCATCATGCCATTTTTCGAATTTTCAGTCAGACTCCGATAGCAGAGATAGTACAGAGAAAGTGATAGACGCAGACGAGAAGTAGAAGCGGGAAGTTTGAAAATATGAAATCAAAACAAGAGAAAAAAGTTACAGTAAACAGCAAGACAACTTTTTAAAATAGGTTCAAAAACCAATGGACAACAAAAAAAACATGAAAGGAAACTCTTATTTTTTCGTCCCATTTCCTGCTCGATTCCTACCAAATACTAATCCCAAACTGAGAAGAACCGAACATGGATTAGACTTCCGTTTCACTCTTTTTCTCCTACTTTTTCTTGTCTTCGTCAGAATAAAAGTGTGCAAAAATAGAAATGTTTCGAAATATTTTCTTGACCATTTCGTTTTGATCAATCCTTTTTTCTGAGGAGGAGGCGGGGTGAATCCATTAAGATTCCCAAGAGAAAATAAATTGAAATTAGTGAATGGTCGTTGAGTTTTTTGTGTTGAAAGCAGAGAAAAAAGAAGTTTAAATTAGGATGAAAAATAAATTCAGAGAGAAGAAAAAACTGGAAAAAAGTTTAGATGGCTGAAAACGATAAGAAGCGGAAATTAGGGTTTTATTTAGTGAGAAAAAGTTTGATAAGGTCAAGAATTGAGAACACTAGACGCGTTGAACTTTTGGATGTTTCGAATAATCAACTTGAGAAATGGTCGGTGAGGGCTTAACCTTGAAACAGTAGAGGAGGGAACGTTGGCATAAGCGGTACTGGCAGCTAATTGTAAGCTAATTTGATAATTTCGGCATATTTTTCTTCATCTAAAAATCACCCAATTCTTTTCAGTTTTTCTTAGTGATTCTAGAAAATATTCTTAACAAGTACGCCACTGATTTGGCGGTAGATATAGGGTTGGCCTTCAAAAAATTTCCTCTTTTTACATCTTTCCGAATTGATATGCCTTTACGTTCTTTATTTTTGACCAGGAAAGAATCAGTCAAAAAGCAGAATCTCTAATCCGAGAAAAGTTACCCATTCTACATCAGTAAGAAGTAGAGTTCAGTGACAGCCGTTTGCAGGAACTAAATAACCTAGATATGGCAGAAGAGTCAACAAAACAAAATCTGAAAGAGTAAGCAACTGGAAGAAATACCAAAAAACACATTAGATGCCAACTCATTGAATTGCAATGATTCCCATGAGGAAAAGCAGTAAAAGTGACCCGTATCCTCCCTTCTTACAAACACAAAAAGAGTCTCGACCCCCTCTCTTCTAACCCAAATACACAACAATATATCGTTCGTTTTCTCTTTTTATCTCTAACACTCTGCGTCTGTAATTCTATCTCAAGGTGCTCAGAGCTCCTCGGAGCAGCTTGTGCTTGCTCCTTGTACGGTACAGTGTCCCTCCTCTTTTGTGTATTTAGGTGTTGTTTGAACAAATAAGTTTTTGGGCCATTCCTCCTCCTCCTTCTCAACCTTATTTTCCTTCTGCATCCTTCTTGTGCATCTTGTTGCTTCTTGGCTCCGAGAAGAGCTCCGTGTGAGCTTGAGTCCTAGACAACTCGGCGACTTTGATTATATAAAGGAAGAAGAAGAATGAAGATTCGGATATTAAAATGATTGAACGAGATGGATACAGTACTCAAAACGATCGGATCAAAACACAACTTGACAGATGACCGTTGGGATACTGTATCAAGAAGTCGATTTTTTAGAGGAAGAAAACAGAATGAAACTAATTGTTCCATTAGAAAAAAAAACTAAACTCTAGAAGAACCGAAAATGAGAAAATCTTTCTTTTAGTGTCGAAATGCCTATCTTAATGCGATTTGCCGTGTTGAAAATGCCACCCGGAATTGAAAAAATGGTTGAAACTGTCAATTTCAACAGAAATGACCTGGCTGAAAACTGAAAAAGAAACTGAAAAACAGATCACTCTGCCAAATAAATGAAATCAAATGTAAACAAATGAATCATTTGTGTCAAAAAAAGGGGAAAAGTATCCGATTACCGCAGCAACACAAACCAGAAGGAACAGTTCAGAACAGAAAAATATACGGAAATCGTAATAAATTTAGAACAATTGCAGGGTTATGACACATCGAAGTACTTTTTTTCGAAGTGGTTCTACCAAATAAACAATTTTTTTGCAGAAAAACTCCGATTTTTTGGAAATTTGGAAATTACTTTTTGAAATTCAATTAACAAAAAAGAGCTCGTCCGATTTTCACTTTTCTTGTCCTTTCTTCAACTTTTTTCGATGCAAACTTTGGTTAAGAAGTTTCGTTTTTCGCAAATAAATAAACAATGGACATTGTGTGAAGAGAAGTTATGTTAAAAGAAACCATTGAGAGCAACAAAAACAATGAATCATTGAAAAAAATGAATAGGTTAAAGGTTGATGGAAACGAGAGAAATCAATTCGAAATGACTGGAGGGGAAAATGAAAAAGAATATGAAATGATATTGTCCCCGCCCTCTAGAAGCCCTCTAGAATTTTATGACACTAAACATGTACTCTTTCGTGAAAGTGCAACAATAAATTCTCGGTTCACATCAGATTTTACTGTTGACCTAACCCTGTTTCATATGCTCAAAAGAAAAGAAGGGCTCAGATTGAAATGACATCACTCAAATAAATGAATGAACTATCTTCATAGAATAAGAGCAGCTGGCCGTTTTTATTTATTTCGACAGCCGTGAGAAATTCTATTGGGGAAACTCAGGGAGTTCTTCAGGATGTGGAATCTGTCAGAAATGTCTTCCTTGAAATGATAAATACGGGTTTCAGAAGACACAAAAACACAGAGTATCAGAAAAAAAAAGAAATCTCCATTTTCCTGGATCTACTAGAATCGAAAGATCATACAGACTGTAGTGCCACGTCATCGAATGGTTTTTAGTAGATCAATGACCGAATATTGAGAATTTGAAATGCGATATGAGTTGGCTTTCGAATCAGATCATAGACAAAACAAGGCGTAGACTCACTTGACTCACTCCCAACCAAACCGACGATTCTTATTTGTTTTTATTCCGTACGCACAGAAACTTTTCGAAGTATTTTTGATCCGAAAGGTGGGTGGAAAAATGGAATGAGATGCTCCCGGAGATGAGGTAAATAGTATTGAATTGAGAGAGAGACGAAGATGAAAAGGAACACATTGAAAATAATGGAAATGACGTGGGAACATTGGGAACAGAAACTGGAAAAATGAAACAGTTGAATGAGGTTGGATGAGTAATGGGAAACTAGAATAATGATGAGCTCATCATGTAGATCTGAACGGAAAACATTCGGAGATGAGAATGATTTTTTTTTGAATTTTCAAATTGGAACACAATAAAGATAAATGTGAATCATGGAAAAACATAGATAAATTCAAACGGAAATCGGAAAAGAACAACGGGAAAAGGCGAGGAAGGTCGTCACTTTGACATACTGAATAGACAAAGACAATTTTAAACTTTGACATCTTCTTGAGTATTCGATCGCCTCTTTCTGAAGGTGATGATTTAGAAAATCCAGTTATAATTTGTTGTGATTATCCTGATTTCAGTTATGATGTTAGAGTCTATTTCGAAGTTTCCAAGAATATTTGTTGGCTATTTCACCTGAAAGAAGATCTCATCTCCTTAGAGATGATCCACTGTTTTTTTGTTCTTTCAGTTTTCTTAGATTATTTTCTATTCATATTTATACTTTCCTCTTGCTATCACAAGCTACCCAGAATATATCTTTTGATAATTCTTTTCCGTTTTACCAGAAAACTTTGTATCGCAGCTTCTGAACTCTGGTTTCTCTATCCTACTTCTCCGCCATCTGGAACTATCCAAATTGTAATCGACCATAAATGCAAAAGTTTCATTGGTTCATTGGTTCCAATTCTCCAAAAACTTGAAATCTTTTCTTCGTTTCTTTTCATTTAAAGAGAGATTTCTGTAACAGATACCTCGAAAGACACCTAGATTTGTCTTCGGCATTTCTCATTTTTATCTCCTATTTCATCTATCCGTCTAATTTTCTGTACATTTCTTTTCATTCTAACCCTCTCCTTTTCTTCATTGAAATCTCGATTCAATATGTTTTCTGCCACGTCATCATCATCTTCAATGCCCCCTTCTTCATATTCATCTTATGAGAAATTGCCACGTCATCACCAGTCTCATCAAAACAACAATTCTTTCTATATTCCTCTTCATACACTTAACTATTTTCAATGCGTTATTCTACTCTATTTCTTTGTTTTTACTGTGTATTACCACGATCGTTATGGAGGAAAAGTTGAAAATGTACAAGTCACGTCAGCAGTTTTTGATTCGAATTCTAAAGAACTCAATATTATTTTTCTATTCGATTCTTCCTCTAAGCCGAGAGAATTATTTTTGGGATTCGGGTCAAATGATGCAGAAACACTTAGAAATGAGACACAAATCGAATTGAAACCACCACCTGGATTCACATCGAGTTCACAGATTTTTGTAAGTTTTTTTAAAAATCTGAACTTATCCAAATTAAAGAAATATGTAGTTGATGCATCAGGATCTTATCTAGATATTCCATCTGAAATAGGGCATCACGCAGACTTCAGGTTCACAAAGATTCCGGAATTCTAAAAGTCAAAAATGTAGTCTGAAGGAATGAGATGACTTTTGAGGATATTTTCTTATTAACTTTTGGAAAGTCTTGTTTCAGAATCAGAAATCTCAACAAAAAGTTTTACATTTCGCAGGTAAATTCAAAAGTACAGTACCTCGGAAGTAGCATAGAATCGTATAACATTATTTTCAATTTGACTTGTTTTTGTTTCGAGCCCTCTGATTTCCAATCAAAACTTTCAAAATGAGGTTCTTTAATTTTTACATCAGATTCCATTGAAAACTCATTTGTTGGAAAAGATATTTGAAGATTATGATCGACTTGCAGAATGTTTCATTTCAATCATTTTCAATAGAACAATGTAAAAGTTATTTTCAGATATGGTCTTCAATCGAGCCAGAAAAACCAGAATCTCTAACTGTAAATGCTGAACATCCAAAGTCTTTACTTCTCAGAGATCACACGGGTCATCCATTTTTAGAGGTATTTCTTATCTCTCAATATCAAACATCAATTAATTTTTCTCAAAATTCCAGTTATCACTTCAAGAACCACACTCCGAGTTTCGTGATGTTGTTAGTTGTTTCAGTCCAATTTCTGGAGATTTTGAAATGGTTCTTACGTGTAAGTTGTTGAATATTTCATTGTATTCTTCATCTTATCTCTTTCAGCTCTAACTTCCTCAATTGCAATGGGTTCATTTGTCAGCATACCATACGAAGAGCTCACCGGAGAGCTCTATAAATTTTTACGAATATTTGAAAAATCAGGGAATCTCCGGCTAACTGCATCTCCATTAATACGTCATCAACCTCGTTTGGATTCAACTGAAAACTATCATCTGAAAATGCTGAAACTGAAAACAGACGTGGCGCATTTGCATTGTTGGCTTATGCATAAGAATCGAGCCAAATTTATGATATTCCAAAACTCGGCTGAAATAGTTCTTCCGATTTCTTCAACATTGGAAAATCCTGTTTATATTTCTGAATTCTCTACGATTTTTGAAACTCCACGTGTCGAAGGATACGGTATTTTGGAGTATAATGCGAGGATAACAATTGAGAAAAGATTGGGAGATTTCTCTGATTTCTCAATTAGACAAGCTATGGAATCTTCAAGAATTGAAGAATTAAATGGAAATTCAAGAGCATTAATTATGAAAATGGTTCGTTCTATTTCTTTTTCACTCTCTATTCATTCATTTTCAGCACTCTCCAAACTCTAAGAATCTCTCTCATCGCGGGAAAATGTACCCATTTTTCAAAAATTTTCCATCTCTACCACAAGTAATTCCAAAGAAAACAATGAATAAAATAGACAGGATTATTGAAATAATCGAAGAAAACGATGCATTCTGGACTCTTATAAAAGAGTGTTCGGAGAATTCAAAAGTATGGAAATGTTCATCGAAAAAGTGTGTTCGGCCTTCGATTCGACACCGATCACTTCACGGATGGTACTCTTATGATATTCATTTTTCAAAGTTTTTAAGTGTCGAAAGTTTTGATTGTGCTGACTGAAAAAATGAATTATTTCATATTTAACTGTGAGAATGCAGCAAAATGATTGGGGAGATTGGGTTTCTTTTCAGATGCAAAACAATCTCTTAAAATCAAATCAATTCCAGAGGGCACTCCATCACATAGTTACAGAAACAACTATTCTTTTAGTTACGACGGTTTCAAAAAGTCAGTCAATCTCTGTTCCACCAAATCCTCTTTAATCTCTCCCTCTCTTTTTTAATTCGACTGAACTGTCACGTTCAAATAGTTTTAATTTGAATAAAATGTTGAAAACTCCCTTTTGGTTAATTTTTATTCTTCTTAATTTATCTGATCTGACATCTGCAACAGATCAAGTTATGGTTCATACATTTGAATCAGTTCTTAGAGATTCTGGAAAGCAGTGGATTATTGAAGTGAGTTCTAGAAATAATTTTATTCATACTAAATAAGCTCATTTCAGTTAACATACAACTTCAATGAACAGGAAACTATCGAAGACGCGAGAAGAATAACATTGGATGCGATTGATAATAACTGGGTCAGTTCGTTTTCTACATACGATTTCAATTCCAATTAATTTATTTTAGAAACCCGTGACTCTTATACCATTTTGTGCTGGAGAAGGGCACAAAGAACCGGTTTTGATGAATCCGTTGTATCAAGTAAAGCAAGATGTTGAAACATTTATCAATTATAGGAGAGCTCTCAAAATATATATTGAACAACTATTGCAAGAAGCAATTCGTTCAGAAATTTTTGATTCCTCTGAATTGGAGAAGGTACGATGATGTCATGAAATCAACCGATTAAGAACGTTTTCAGATTCGAGAGTTGTTTTGGGAAGTGGAAATACGCGCACAGACTAGATTTAGTCTGGTTGAAGAAAGTTTCTTTAGCAAACTTGCCGAATTATATTCTGAAGAAATCACGAAGAAACTTCATGCGATTTCAGATGAAGTTATTGATTCTGATAGTATATTGAAGACTAATTTAAGCAACAATTGACAATAAACATATTTATAAATTATTTCACTTCAGTATTCAGCCACAAGAGTCCAGTTCAACTTTTCTGCTAAAGAGTAGTGATAATAGTAGTAATCGTCAGTCAATTTCTCAAATTTCGTGCCAAAATCTTTGTGAGTTTTTGCGAATTCTGTCATTGTTCGGTTCTTGAAAAGTGGGCGCCCTCTTGTAAAATTTGATTGTGCATCTCTGTCTGATTTCCACCAAATGTCTCGCATCTGAAAACGTTTTATATTAATTTCTAGATCTAAGTGGGAAAAAAATACTCTAATGGCCTGATCTTCAGTGAAATACTTCGTATCGATGGTACTTCTGAACATGAATCTCAAAAATTTTCTCATTGCATCACGCTGTTGCAAGAACTCCCAAGCTTGCTGTTCAGCATACGTTTGGTTCGAAAGTTTGTTGTTTTTATTCAAATATGCATCTTTCGTTTTCTGAAATATTTTAATTCTACCTACCATTTGAAGCAAAACATACCCAATACTTGGGAATCCAATCGGATACAACATTCATTGCTTGTAGTGCTGTGTCCTGGTGATTCACTTTGAAAGTCAGCTGAAAAAATATGTCTGGATTTTGAAACTTCAATCAAAACACTCCACTTACCTTCCATACTTCTGTCTGATTTGCATACAAAAATATGGATCGAAATCCCCAAGTTGCAATTCGATCCCACGCATCATGCCCAATAAAACATGTGCAAATTACCAAAAGAAAAACTATTGTTTTCGAAAAAGACATAGTTGGAAACAATGTGTTTCAGATCAGTATTTGCGTCATTTAAATAGAGAATGCAGGTGAGAATTAAACTTTGAACGAAGGCGTACGAACAGTTAAACCTATAGGTTAAAGAATTGTAAAATAGGGGCGCCATGAGTAATCAAATCTTTCGACAATGAACTCCAATCTAGGTATGTATCCAGTTAGAGAATAGTTGTATGGAATTCGATTGACATGTTCTGAAGATTAAAAGTCTAAGGATTCAGATGCAATTCCAGATGTGAGAGTAGTTTGAAACAGCTGCTAAATTAGATTATTCTGAAATGGAATCCAAAAAGAACCCACTTATATTCGATGACATTCGCAATCTAAAAAAGGTCTGCAAAATGAATGAAATAAAAAGAGCAATTCAATTATTTCAAATTATTCAAAACATCTCCTTCTAGATCGACTTCTTCCTTTGTTTCTCCGATAAGGTACCTCTTTTAAATCCAATTGACCCCCTGAATCCTGCTCTCTCATCATTTATGATCCAGCAACTCTTGTCTCAAATTCTGTTTTCAAATCGCCAATCAGTGTAAACCACGCGGTCCTCTCGATGTCAGTTGTTCTTCCCAATCTTCAAGTTTCAATTCTCTCGGAGAAAAGTTTGCAAATTTTTGTCGAAAATCAAAAAATCATATCTTCAAAAGTAAATTTCTCAAATAATCATATAAATTGTCTAATATTTCAAGGTCGCTGAAAGGATTTATGCCATTTTCGTCTCTTATCATTTGGAACATTTCAATCGTTCTTTGATTCAGAATATCTCGATTGTGAGACTTTGTGATAATTAATCGTCATTCTATTTAGAAGGAGACCGCCCGTAGAAATGATAAAGAAGTGATAGAAAAAGGGGTTTCCCAAGAAGTGTGAAATGATAAATGCAGGTGATGTGAATAGTACTGCTATTCATTTCAAAGCAACCGACAGAAATCGAGTAAATGGGAATGATATCATACGAAGAATTCTGCAAGGAAACTGGGTAATGTAGGTGAACGAATTCATCCAAAAATTTGTATTTTGAACTTCTCTTTTTGATCAAAACGGGGTTAGTGTACTTCCATTTTTAGAATATGTCATTGGAAAAGTGGAGGCAATCTGAATGTAATACCTGTTGCATCTTTGAGTGATCCTCATACCTAAATCAATACTGGACAATAGTTGTAAACTACATTGGCCGTTTTTTTACAACTGAGATCATTGCATTTGTCCACCAGAAGAGTTGCTCTCTCTCTCGAAGATGAAGAAGGAAGAAGTTGATTCACGGGGAAAAGAGAAAAGAAGAAGAACAACTGGTGTAGATACACTCACCTCTGTTGATGATATCTCTCTTCGTTTCATTCGATGCTCTTCATTTTTTTTCTGGTGAAAACTTGAAAGTGTTTCTTGATCAGAACCTTTGATTTTCTGACTGTAAATACAAATTAGTGCTTTATAGACTCGATATTTGCATTTATTCTCGAGAAATCTTTCCTTAACAAAATTCTACAGTATCTCCTAAGACTCCGCCCATTTTCTTGGGGTTTTCGTCACCAAATCAGATATATTTCAAACATCACCTAGATATCCGTTTAGTTCACTATAAAAGACTACAACGAGATCTAGAATCATCAGAGTTTGTTTCAGTTGAAATGTCTCTTCTCATCAAAAATGGAACAATTGTCAACGATGATTCCATGTTCAAATCGGATGTTTTGGTACTAGATGGAAAGATTGTGTAAGTTTCATTCCGCGGGAAATAGAGTATATTTTATTCAAATACTTCAGTGAAATCTCTCCATCAATCGAGCCACTCCCGGGACTTGAAATCGTAGATGCAACTGATCGTCTTGTGATTCCAGGAGGTATTGATCCTCATACTCATATGCAACTTCCATTTATGGGAGAGATTGCTAAAGATGATTTCCATCGAGGAACCGAGGCTGCAGTGGCTGGTGGTACTACTATGGTAAGGGTTTATACAGATGGTTGCACCTTTTTTTCGATATTCAGATTATTGACTTTGTGATTCCAACGAAAGGGGAATCTCTTCTAGTTGCTTATGATCGTTGGAGAGGATGGGCTGACCCAAAAGTAGTCTGTGATTATGGATTGTCTATGGCCATTACCAGTTGGGGACCGGAAGTTGCAAAGGAAATGGAAATGGTCACTAAGGCTGATTATGGTGAGATAAATTAATACTTTCAGAACTATTTCTAACTTTTTCAGGTATCAACTCCTTCAAATTCTTCCTCGCTTACGCTGGAGTCTTCATGGTTCGAGATGAAGAGTTCTACCAAGGAATGATCCAATGTGCTAAACTGCGTGCTCTTGCTCGTGTTCATGCTGAAAACGGAGCAGTTATTGCTGAAAGATGTGAGCATCTCTTGTCTTCTGGAATCACTGGACCAGAAGGACATACTCAATCGAGACCTGAGGAATTGGAAGCTGAGGCTACTTTCCGTGCATGCACTATGGCTTCTCAAGTATGAATCTTACGATTTAATCTTATTTCAAACTGTTTTATTCAGGCAAACTGTCCATTATATGTTGTTCATGTCATGTCAAAAGGAGCTGCCGCTGCTATTGCTCATCATCGAAAGAAGGGAGCTGTCGTGTTCGGAGAGCCAATTGCAGCTGGATTGGCAACTGATGGAAGTCATTATTATCATGAAGACTGGCTTCATGCTGCTCGATATGTCATGTCTCCACCACTTTCTCGTGATCCAACAACACCAAATGCTCTCATGAAATTGTTGGCTGCGTAAGTAGATAATCAGAAGTTCATAATTAATTTTGACTATTTTTCAGTGGAGAACTTCATTTGACAGCTACTGACAATTGTACTTTCGATTGTCATCAGAAGTCTCTTGGTAAAGATGATTTCACGAAGATTCCAAACGGAGTGAACGGAGTTGAGGATAGAATGTCAGTTGTTTGGGATAAAGGAGTACATGCTGGAATCATTGATCCAATGAAATTTGTGTCTGTTACTTCTACAATGGCAGCAAAAATCTTCAATTGTTATCCACAAAAAGGAAGAATCGCAGTTGGTTCTGATGCTGATATTGTTATTTGGAATGATAAAGCAACTCGGGTTATTTCGAAGGATACTCATCATCATGTAAGTGTTGGAGCATGATTCAAATTCAAGACTATTATGATTTTCAGGCAATTGACTTCAATATTTTCGAGGGCATGCAAGTTCATGGAGTTCCAGAGACTACAATCTGCCGAGGACGCGTCGTTTGGGTCAATGGACAATTGAGAACTGTCCAAGGAGCCGGTCGTTTTGTACCATTGGCTCCAGATTCACAAATTGTTTTCTCTGCTGTTGATAACCGCGGAAAGGCGTTGGAGCCAGTGAAAGTGGAACGAGCTCCATATGAGGCAACATCTGCCTTGGCTGCTCCTGATGCTAATGCTAACACTGTTGTGAAAACTCTAGCAAGAACTGCCATCCCTCCGGGCGGTATCAGCAGCATTCAATTCTGATTTATCTGTAAATAAAGTGGTTTCATTGAATATTAAATCTTTACAAAAAGCAGAAAGAGAAAATTCATATTAAAAAATAACAAATGAAAAAATGACAACAAAGAACAAAACAAAACGAGCAACAACATGATTCAAATTAATTCTTCTTTCCTCCGTTCTTCTTTTTCTTCTGTCCAAGCATCTGCTTCTTTCCGACTCCCTTTGCCTTCATCAATGGTTTTCCTTTCTTCACCTTTGGAACAGCCGTCTTCTTTCCGCTACCTTTTCTTACTTCGGTAATCTCGTCTTCTGGAACATCCGCATTTCCAGTTTCCGTTCTTGCGGATTCTGATGCTTCACGAGCACGTTTTTTGATCTGACTGAAAAAATATACACAAATTATATTTTCTCAATTAAAAAATTGAGTATACCTTTTCAACTTTCTAGCATTTTTCTTATCTTGTTTGAAGCTTTCCGCCAATTCTACGGCTCTCTTTTCAGCCTCTTCGTAGTCTTTTTTCGTAAGCTTCTCTTTTGGAATAGGAGCTTCAAAATGATGTGGATCTTGTCCTCGAGCACACTTTTTGAACTTCTCTACAAGGGCGTAAATTGTCTTTCTTCTTTTTGCATTCAAGTTTTCTTTCTTTCCTTCTTCGAAGAGTAGCGTTGCAATCTCGTTATAACTGAATTCGATTCCAGCCTCATCATTCTCTTCACTACTGTAAACGGCAGCCTGGACTGAATCACTTTTTTCTTGTAAAATAGCCTTGAAGATTTCATCATGAATTGACTTGAACAGATACTCGCTAATGTTCTTGTCACCGAGAAGTTCGATGTATGGTTTCAGACAAGCAGTAACCTGTTTCTTCGTTAAACTGCCAGCTTTGTCCAGCTCGTCAAGAAGAATAGAACAGAAATGAAATTTAAGCCCTTCATTGAATGATTTATCTAAAAAACGCTATTTCCGTTTTCGAAATATAGACAATATTCACCTGCAGAGATTGTGGTCTTCCGGAAGACGTTCCAATATTCATCTCGAACTTCTTTCTTCCACTTGAGGCTTGCAAGATGCGCAAAACAAGAACGAACCATGCGACGAACTGCCTAAATATTCATCGAATTAATGAACTAGACAATGATATTATAAGCGAACCATCAAGAACTTATCCATTCTCCATCGATCAATATGTGGCCACTCATTTGAGAGACTTTTCAAGAAACAAGAAACATATCGTAATTTTTCTTGTTCAGATGTGAAAATGGTGATCAGTCCTGCGATTCTATCGGCGAGTTCTTCTTGGAGAATCATCTTGTCTTGCATCCACAACACATAATGAAGTCCTTTGCATAAACGCATCAAATCAGCTTCATCGAAAGCTGAAAACATGAGTTTCCGTTTCATTTTCGTAGTTGAGTGGTTAAACTAACGTTTTCTCGCTGACTGATCGCGAATCCAATCGTGTAGGACACGAAGAGCTCGTTGACGGGTTGCTGGCTCTCCGCATGCAAGCTTTTGAGCGAAAACCACTTCGACGCTCGCCAAATCCACATCCATTGTTAGAAAGCTGAAATTTATTGATAGACCGAAGAAATTATTGAAAGAGAGAAATGATATCAAGATAACAATCAATGAGAAGTTTTTGGGTGAGGGGAGGTTTAAATTTGATTGAATGATAGGCCAATAGGTCCAGGGAGCCTGCACAGTAGTGTTATTTTAAGGTGACAGTACTAGAATTCTTGTGTGAAACAACAAGCTATTTTTAAAAATTATTTTCACAGAAAAAAACGAGTGTCCACAGGAAAAATCGAGCGATTGAGAAAATTCTATGGTTAACCACCAAAAAATGAAGACGAAACCTGTGTGTTCATTGGAGCGCAATTGCACTCTCAACAGTAAGACGCAGCAATTCATATCATATGCAAGCGTTCATCCAATTTAGAGGATAATTATTGGTCGAAATCATAACGTTTCGTACACAGGGACTAAAAATCTCAAAAAGATGCTCATCCAGCTTATATCAGTTCGTTAACTGGAGTTATCATTGACATAATTCTTGAAAACAAGATTACCAAGATACTAGAGAAAAAGCCCCAGAAAGACAAACGATCAGACGTATGTATGCATCGACAAAGTGATTTCTCTCTGAAGTCGTCTCGTTCCAGTGCAAAATAGTGATGTTGTCTTAAAATGACCATAACTCTATGGAGTGTCCGTACAAAGAAGTTGTCAACTACAAAAATGGAGCTCTACTTTTGATCTGTTCAAAATCAAGGGAGGTCTACAGTCTACAAATAACGTTAAATAACTTGGAGACTTTTCAATTGTACCTATTTCCTCATATCTGATACTCTCGATATCGAAATAGTAGTTTCAGATTTATCTTCTGTGAGTTGATAATTTTCATAATTTTCCGGGAAGTTTTGTTGTCAATTCTGGAACAATAAAATCTAACAATAACAAAACTTACAAAACTGGGGAACAAAACTTTTCCAGAATCTAAGAACGCTCTGAATTGACAGATGACCTCGGTCTGATTTGCTCTGTACAAAAGTTCATATAAAATTCATGTCCATACTTTTTTCTGTTGAAATAGAATATTCCGTGATTCTTCCCGTTGAGAATCCTTTTCTTCTCGGTCTTCTCCTTCTCTTCCCGCTTTTCAGAATCACAATGAATTGCCTCAATTGTTTTTGCATCAGAAGTAGCTGTCCTTCTCCTCCTTTTCCCTCTGTCATTCTCTTCCTTTGACGCAACAAGATCGTCTTCTATTTATGCATTTATATCACAAATGAACATGGAAGATCAAAAGAGAAATAGAGAGAAAGACAGTACCTGCTGCTTCTTCTTTAGCTTATTCCATCCGAGGAAAAAAATGGGCGGAGCTTGTTTTTTGTACAGGCAGGAAACGATAACATTGGCCTCTCTTCTCATCCCCTCACTGCCAACCACCAAATCTTATTAAAGAGTTTGTCTAGAATTGTCTAATTCTCTATTACTAGATGACAATACTATTACTTCTTATAGCTTTCATCGGGTTTATACCTATTCCTGGTAAACTGAAAATGAATTCTCAAATATGATTCACCTGTTTAATTTTAAGAAGTGGAAGCATGTATGCCTGGTTATGAAGCGGAAAGAGATCGATTACGAGAGCATTTGGGAATCGAATGGATTCAGAATGGGTTATCGAAATCAGGTTAGAATTTGGATAGAGCTTTTTGAGCTAAAAAGACTCATTTTCGACATGAAGGTTTATCATTCACAATATATTTCGTCCTCATTCCTCTTCCTTTATTGTTTACTAGAAGGCTAAACACTTGAATCAACTTTTCTTCTTCAGCTTTCACCCCTTCTATCATGTTCTTTCAAGCATTTACAGATCTCTTTATTAATATATTTGTTGTTGTTTTTGTCTTAATCTGATCATTCTTGTTAGTACTACTTCTTCTTTTTTCTCTGACTCACTCTCCGATCCTTATCTGAATCTTTTCCCCCAATTAGCTTTCTATTTTCTCTGATTTTTCACTTAGACGGATGGCGTAACATCTCTTTTCGGATGATATAACGTTGATATGGATTACGAGGGTTGGAACAAAAAAAACGTGTTTATTCAAGGATAATCATTATCACTTACGGAGAAGGACATTGTCACTACGATCATTGAGATTTTTGAAGAGGAGTCTGTCTAGAGATAAGAAAAAAGAAGATTATCAGAGGGAGAAAGTTCGCAATATGATTATACTGAGAAACTGAGAATGATAATTGTTTTGGATGAGTTCAAGTAATGGTTCGGATGAGTAACCACTAACCAAAGTTAGATTTTATAGTACTTTCATCGCTCCAAGATATTTCTATCTTTTTGTAATTCTTGTAATTTCATCTGATCTTTCTAATCCGTTTCCCCATACTCAGGTTGTGATACATATGGATTCACATCTGGCTTCAGAAAAAATCTAGAAAAGTTCTAAATTATTTTTTTTTAGTTCAGAGTCACTCATAATTTCAAACGAATTCTTCCTAGATTTCCTGGAAATCGTTTCAGTGAGAAGACTGATTATTTTCCTTCTTCTTCTTGGCAATTACTTCTAATCATTCCATCACAACTTCTTGAATCTCGAATCTCAGAAAGATTTTCGAAATCCGTAAACCACAATGATCTTGGATCCAATTAACACAAGATACCATCAAATTTCATTCGAGAGACAGATCTCATTCAATTTCCACCCAATTTGGGTCTATATGAATGTCTTCATTTCTCCCTCTTTGCCTCCTCTCGCCTACTTTTTCGCCTATTGGCAATTCTCTAAAATGAACCGAACCTGTCGCTTGAAACCAGCTTCTCTCTCTCTCTTTTTCATGACGACAATTGTATATGGTCAAGAGAAGGACATCCAGAGAGAGAGAAGAATGAAATTGACACGTCTTTTCGCTTTTTACGAGAAAAAGATGTACACAGAACATGAATCAAATTAAAAACGAGGTGTTGGGTAATAGATGAATGTGTCATTGTCGATGAAGTCATACAGGGAAAAGGTGTGAAATATACAAAATGGAGAATTGTTAGAAAGAGAACTTTCGTTTTAATACTGTGAATCAAAAGATTTCCAGGCTGGACTCCATCTAAATCAATCCGTCACTCATCCGACTTGAACTGTGACTTTTCTCATCCTGAAAAATGTCAATGGAAGAATATGGCTGATGAAAAACAGATGGATTCGAGAGTGAGTCACTCTCAACTAGTTTATTTTCCATAACTCTTATTCCAGGATTTTTATCTTTTTGAAAAGATTGATTACACCGAATTCCCAGTTCTTCGTGTAGGCCCAGGACCATCGAAGATTCAACAAGGAGATAAAATGATATTTGTTGGTGACAAGAAGAGAGAAGAACAACATGCAATCTTCTATTCATCGCCTATCAATTGTCAGAATTCGACTGGAAATTTGACATTCACGTTAGACAGATTTGAGTTTGAAATGAAAACCGACTGGTTATATTTTCAGATATTGGGTGTATAATAGTGCTCGAGTTGAAGTAATTTTATTGGAAGATGATGGACGAGGTGGCTATAAAATGATATTTGATGACCCATCTGAAGAGAAACCATACGTGGATTGTGGAACAATTCAATTGAATACTGAATGTCATGCTGAAATTCCTCCACGTGAAAAGCCATTCAGAATAGGAATCCGTGCATATGAGATTTCAAATACAGATGGATCATTTGTTATGATTGATAATATTCTTTATTCTGCCAGTCTGTGTAAAGTTGGAAGTGAGTTGTTGGCTCAATTTATTGTTTTTCAAAGTGAAATGTTCAGTTGATATCGGTGACAACTTCAAATCAAATGCATTGGAAACAGGGGCAACTGGAAAACACGTTGATACGGCTGCTGAATTAAAGTGTGATAATTTTGATTCGAAATGTCGTTGGAGATCTGGAGGAGATGCTATGGTGGTTGGTTTCAGGAATCAATGTTCTAAACCAAATTCTTTCAAAATTCTTTTCAGATGTGGCGTCGTTCCTCATCAATTCTTCCAAGTCCGCTACTTCTGAATGCAACTGGAACTACCGTAGGACCACGTGGTGGTTATGCAGTACTGTATGTTGAACAAGGAACACAAAAGAAGTCGTTGGATATTCTAAGATCTGATCCAATTACTTGTCAAAGTTTAACTGAGAATGAATTCACGTTTAGGTATTGGCATTGGGAACGATTTTCATTTGATAATTTCGAATTTTCCAGATTTTGGGAGTTTGGACAAATTGAATTGGAAGCATGTGCTGTGGATTTGATGTTGAAAGATGTTGAATGCGTACCGATTCCACGTGGAAGTTCACCTGCAAATGTGAAACTGACATTCAGAAAAGCCACGAAGAATTTTATGGTATGAAGGCGTTTGAGGGTTATACATATGAATGTTCTCTGTTTCCAGATTGTCATCCGAGTTTCTTCTTTAAATTCTGATTTTGATAACATGGTTATAGTAGATGATATATCATATCGAGCAACTCTTTGTACAGATGCACTCTCTGTATTTGATATCGGAGATTCATTTGTTTCTACACCAATGTTATCACTTCTTCTCAGTCGAAATGTTCATACAGCACAAGATCTTTCATGTGATTTCTCAAAAAGAGCATCTGCTTGTCTATGGGGAATGTTGAATCAAGATGAAGAATCATCTGATATTGCATCGAACACCTGGACTGTTGGACATGGTCCACTCAATGATGAGAAGTTGTATTCATTGACTGGAATATCTGAAATGCCAGAAGGAGAATTCGGATTAGCGAAATTCGAAACTGGTGGAAATGCTGTTTTATTGTCTGAAGTAGTCAGGTGTGCACTGGATAATGTTCATGTTCAATTCAAATTATGGACTACTGGAACTGCAAAAATTAAGGTTCGTTCTAGTTTTAATTTGTTTCCAAATCAATGAGTTATTCACAGGTTTGCCTTGTTGAAGAATCCTCACCATCTCTCCTCGATTGTCAAGATGCGAGCAGTGGAGACGTAGTCGTCGACCTTCCACGTATTCGTCGCCCATTCCGTGTTGCATTCTCAGCAGAAGCAGAGGATCAAGGAATGGTATTGATTGATGATATTGTTGTAACTGGTCAGATATGTCCACCAACTGCTGCAAAACAGTTTTCATCAAAAACTTTCCGACCAACTGCTGATATTCCTGATCCAAATGTCTGCAGATTGTTGTCTTGTGACTTCCATCTAGGTCATGCTTGTCTCTATGAAAGCTCTCAAGTCCCACATTCAGCAATGCACGGAGTGAGAATTCCAGTCATTTCCATTTTCTAAATATCTGCGTTTTCAGGTATCTCAACGAAAATTGAATGCATTTTTGACTCGTTCGAAACGTGTTTTTATTCTGGAATCCCCTCAGTTCAGATTGAATACCGTTGCTCGACTTCATTTCGATTATAAATTACAGGTGAGAATCCAGAATTTCTCTCTTTTCTGTTTTTTATCAATGAATTTCTATTTGAAGGGCGATGCGAACTTATTCATTTGTAATGATAGTGGAACGAAAGAATTAGAAAGTTGTTTCAAAGTTGAAGGAAGAGAAGGAAATGATTTTATTGAATTGCTGGCTAGTGATACAAAAGTGAGTTAAAATTAAGAAATATCTGACAGATAGTCATCTCATTATTTCAGGTTTACATCATTTCTCGACTCTCGGAATCCGGAAAATCTGGATCTCTTGAAATTTCGAAAATAGTTTTCACGGATATTAGCGATCAAGCTATTTGTTAATCTTTATCTCAATCGTTTTTCTCTTTCGAAATGCCATATTTTAGGACAATTGTGACGACTAAGTTGAGGTTCTCTATTGCTCAATGGGGAAGTACTCCGTAGTTTTGTATAAGTAGCCCTCGCTAACACTTTCTGTTAATGTGCAATTTTCAATTCGTCTTTCCTCCCAATTACCGGTTTAAACATACTCTTCCTCGATTTAATAAAACTTAAATACCACTTTACACATTTCATTGGACAATAATAATGTTTCAAACAGGGTCGTGTGAAGAAGAGATGATGAAGTACGGGGACAAAACTGTGGGATCACTAAGAAACTCACACCCAAAAATTAATACTTTAAATAAATAAGTATTCCGTTAAAGAACAGAAATTAAAGATGATAAAAAATAAATAAAACGTCCAAGCACTCGTGTTGGACAAAAGAAGCGAGAAAATTGTTACATCAAACTATTAAAGTGATGTTTAGAAAGCATATCGGATGTATGGAACTTCAACGTCCTCATCATTTGGATCCGTCATCATTGGCTCGAGGACAATTGCGCGAACTGATTCGTGGAGTGGTTTCTTGAGTAATTCCTCATAGACAGCTTTGACTCTGAAATTTCATAATTCAACAAGCTGTTCTAAACTCATGATGAAATTTACTTACTCAGTTTTGAGTCTCTCTTGTTTTTTAGCGCCATTCATGAAGAAGGAGAAAAGAAGACACGCTCCCGCAGACAACATGGACATCTCGCAACCAGTTTGCTTTTGAACCTCATCAATGAACTCTTGCAGAGTGAGAGGTCCTTGAACATCAATTCTGTCCCAGAGCGTAAACTCTTTGTCCATGTACGTCTTTTTTGGCGCAGCTATCGGCTCAGCAGACGAGAAGAATGGCATTGAAAGATTGAGGAAAGTATTCTTGAACCGTTCAATTGGTGTTTTTGGAACTCCGTTAGCATCGATTACCTAAAACAATGAAATATTTGTAACAAAACAAAAGCAGATCGTTCGATCATATAAAATAGCGTAGTTAAATAAATACCTTGTAAAGCTCAACGCAGACGAGACCCGCTACAGCGGCAGTGGTGGTAGCGATGGCAGGGATAATTTTTCCAGCGATTTGTTTGGTCTTCATTCGATCGGCTGGCAAAATATCATAGTTTTCAGCACGAAGATTCGAAGCTGCCGCGATGAATTCCATGTGGTGATTAGAGTCATCATCTTTTTCAAAATCAATGCAATTCAACTTCCTCGTAGTTCCCACATTCAACGTTGCCAGCTTCAACTTCAAAGTTTCAATAGCAGCGTCGTCGTCCGTAGCAAGACTCGAAGCACCTCGTTCGTTTTGTTCTTTTGCCTCTGCCTCAGTTACAGCAATCTTGATGCCGGAACGTGGCTCGAAAGGCTCTGGGTTGATTGACAAAGCAATGCGAATAACCTCTTCGCGATCAAGAATTGGTTGAACTCCGTACATTTCAGCCTTGAGAATAGAAGCTGCGTAGACGAAATTGAAGTGCTCTTCTTTGGATGGGTCGAAGTTTAGAACATGTGGGCATCGCTTAGCACCCGACCAGAATTTCGCTCCGGAATCAGTCAGCTGATCTGGTGGGAACGAATGAAGCATTTGTGCAATGGCATTGTGATAGAGCTCTTGGAACTGTTGACGCGCCCAGTGAATGCAATCTTCAGCTGATGATGGGCGGGCATCAATTAGTGCATCTTTGACTTTTTGAAGAATATCAATTTGTTGTCCTGAGATGAGCTTTTCAATATTTTCATTGAATGCACGCTCATCCGAAAGGTACTTGTTTGCCATCTCTCCAGGTGAAGCAAAGAAAGTTTCGAACTGTTCTCTTGCCCATTGGATTGTATGTTGAATTTCATTCGGGAAGTTCTTCAAAGTGCAAACTGGAATTTCTTTCTCTGGTGGATCAACTGATGAAGAGTAAGACTCAGTGAGATATGGGTAAACAACTTGAGTGTTTCCCTTTGTACCCATGGTTCCAGACTCAAGAAGTGGCAAGCGGTAGTATACACAGCGACGATCCATGTATCTTCTAGCATCCACATTATCAAGTGCATTGGCCACTCCATTTAGTTGTCCAAAGAACTCATCGTTGAAGATATGTTCAGTTTCAAGTCCAACGCGGTCAGCGAGAGCTTCAATACGAACATCCGAGTTGAATGCAGTAACAGCCTTAGCGGCACACTCAGATTTCTTGCCCTGAAAAGAAATAATGAAGGGAGAATTAAAGAAGGGTTAAAAACATACCCCAACATCTTTACGCCTGAAAAGAAACTGTCTGTTCAGATTTGAAATTTCGATCTGATCCATATCCGTGATTTTAATGAGACCATCTTCACCACAAGCTACTCCCATCATTGCCAAGTTCTTGAGTAATTCACATCCGATAGCTCCGGCTCCGACAACAAACCAACGCTGGCGGAACAGGCACTCTTGGAAAGGCCAACCGAATACAGCGGCTTGTCCATCGTAACGAGATTGTCTTGGTCGACAGTCCGATTCCGAAAGTTTAGAATTATCGAAAGCAGTCCAGTCTCCCGGTAAAGCCTCGACGTGGTCCAAATGCAACCATTGTTTCAAAGGCGTCATATGATGAGTGACTCCTTTCATAGCTTCCTGAGCGGCTATTCCTCCAACCACAGAGGAGACGGTCACGAGGTTTCCAGCAGCAGAAAATGAGAACATTTGAATCAACTGCTCAGGAATTTCTTCAGTTCCGGATGGGATGAAAGTTTTTAGCAATTCAACATCTTCCAATGAACGCGGAACAGGAGATCGTCCATGTTTTTCTTCAAATGCATAGAGAGCAGTCCAAAGTGCATGAAGCTGAGCTGGATACTCGAACTTTGCGTAGTCCCATATTCCAAATTCGGGTTCTTCCAGCGATTTTTCGAATGGCACGTGATTAACCGTGATGGGAACCTTTACTTGACGACATCTTCCTCCTTCTAGATAATCTGGGAATGAAGCTGCGGCATCACCAATGTTGAACTTCGATGCATTCTTGACAGTAATTTTGATTGGCTCACATCCGTTGATACCGTCAAGGCCTTTCACTTCAGAGAATGTCACATGATCTCCGTCCTCTAATCCATGGAACAAGTTCTCCAAAGTTGTGACTTCACCAGTGATTCGATCAATGTGCTCGATGAAAAACTCGCGAACTTGTTCTCCAGTGGCATCATCAATACGAAAGTTATTTCCGAAATCGTTGAAAATGTACGAGAACACACCACGAGCATCGGCAATCAAAATTCGACGATTGTGAGATCTGGTCCAGGAAGAAACCAGACGCTGTGTAGATCGGTTTGCATCAGTGAGAACGACGAGCTGGAAATAATGTAGAATAAAATACAGGAAAAACACTCGGGCGAAAATAAAAAAGTTTTTTTTAACTCACATCGAAGTTCTTTACAAATTCTTCTGTGAGATCACTGGTGGAAAGTTCAACGTTGACGCTGTCGTTGAGCTCGGCAAGCCGTTCGAAGCATGATGATGCACGGTTGTTTCCGATATCAGCCTCCCGAAGGTAATATTGAGCGGAGAGATCAGACCATTTGGCCAATTTGGTATCATGAATGGTGACATGTCGCACTCCTCCAAGAATGAGATTCTTAGCGATCTCCACACCAACAGAGCCGAGTCCAGAAATGAGCACAGATGCGGTGCGAAGATTGACCATAGCCGACTCTCCAAGAGTGTAACTGAAGAACAAAAAGTTATTGAAAAATCATTCTTATATATAAAGCGCATGGCGAGTCTGTCCATCTGTCTCAATGTCCGCAAATTTTAAGATATGAGAAAGAAGGGCGGTCGGACCCAAAACCGAACTTGCGTTCATTGTAGAGGCTGGTCCAAGGCGGCGATCGATGTTGCTGACAGGAAGGTTGTCAAATAACTTACATTTGCCGAGAATAGAGGTTTTTATCAAGAAGCTCGTCCGAGTTTCCACTGGCTCCACCTGCATTGTTGGTTGTATCCATTTTTTCACTTTCTTGTCCTCCACTTGTCGTAGAGCCCACGCTGACAGATCCCGATTTCTGGAATAAAATCAATGAGGAAATATTACGCGAGAATACGTTTGGCGCACGCTCAGTCTGCCACGGATGCCACGTATCAAAGTTAAAAATATGAGAGCAAACTAGCGGTAAGACTGAGGAAACGAACGTCGTAGAGAGCGTACTACACAAACTGACAACGTTGCGAAATAGAAACGCAAAAAACAAATGAGAAAGAGGAGAGACGCAGATACACAACGCAGATGGACAGTCTAACCGCCCGTCCCTTTTCGAATAGTGCTGACCTAACTGGGGCATTACAAGAATAAGTGTCCTTACAAAAGAATATCGATCTGTAGATTCTAGAATGTTTTCGTATAATGAACATGAAATATTATCATCCAGGTGTGAAATAAAGAGCAAACTGGAATCTAACTGATAACAGTTTTGCGATCATGAATGAATCATTGAAAATATGAATTGTTCTCTCGATTCTCCGCAAACGACAGAAATTCGTGAAAAAGTAGAATGAAAATGATGACTAATGGAGACTTAGAGAAAGAGAAAATATTGGTTCGGAAAACAAATAACCAAAGCATCTGTACAGAAGCAACACAACGGCTTCTAAATAACATAAAAGTACTAGGTTTTAAAGTATAGCTTCAAATCAAGAATTATGATAATCGTAAATTATTTGTATAATTTCTGAGATTTATTGCAAAGGTCTAGCGAACCCTCATTTTTTCTCATTTTTGTTCATTTCCTCAAACTATCTCTTCTTGATATCGTAGAAAACGGAAATTATGAACCATTTCAAACTCACTTTCATTGGCATGTGCCAACCCGAATCAAATTGTCTGATGTATTCCATATACATAACGAAAAAATAATACTAAACTAAATACCAGAGAATATGCATTTTGAGAACCGCGGTCGGTCGCTTTTACAACCACAACAATGCGTTATTATTATTCACCGTTAGTTATGAGGCTGCATATCTTTGACGGCTTTTGAGCGGTTGCCTGGGCAACTTCGCCGTAAATTTTTGAGTGTATGAAGATCAAAGAAGAGGGAGCGAGGAAATGCCGTATTTTGGGCAGTGCGAGTCGGATATTGAAGTTTTATAGACCTGATGATTGCAATAATATCATCGTCTACTGGGCCTGCTTACTAGAAAGTTAGAAAAGTTTCACAGCGTCGGAAACCGTTTCTATTTATGATCGCTTCGAGAAAAAATTTTCTCACTTACCGTTGCTCCAGACAATGTTTGTTGTTTCAGTGCCTCGGCCGACGTTCCGTTTCCGTTTTTCACAGGTTCGTCGTCGTCGCTAGCCTTGGATCGCTTAGCTGGTGGACACTCGTGCTCTCCTTGGCGTTGCTTGTTGATGATAGACTTAGGAGAAGCGTTGTTGGTCGAAGCTTGTTCAAGAATGGAAGTCATAGATGAATTGAGATTTGAACCACTGAAAAGATAAACCAAGTTAAAATTAACAGATCGTAGATAAAACAGAGGAAAAGTGTAAAAGTAAAAGATAATGATCGAGATATTTCAACATACTGACTTGAATTTATCTCAAAACTCATATTTTCTAGAAACTTCATCGCAAATTAAGAACAGTATTATTATAGATCAGTTCCTCTGAAATCTCATGATTTGCAGAATATCATGCTATAGAACAATTTTCGAATTCGTTCTTTCAGTAATCAAAAGCTATCGATAATACATTCTTTTTTTTTGAAAATATTTTCGCTCTATTGACAAACAACTATAGTTTAAACAAGAAACTGCATCCAATTAGAAAGTATTCGGAGAGCAGAAGATCTTGTTCTGAAATGAACTATTCAGTGCGCTGCAGAGGGGTGAAGTTTTCCTTTGCCATAAGAGACACAAGAAGCGAAGAGATTACGAAACAAAACGAAAATGACAGAGGATCATGAAATGAACCATGACGAAAATTCGCGCCGGGCGAAAAACTGATCACACTTTTTTGACCGGTAAAGGCTGATAATTAGAAAAGATGACGCCTAAAAAGATGGCGCTGGGCCCATCTGGGGTCCTCAAACAATTCGTTCAGCAGAGCGCCGTTGCATTATAACGTTCAATAAAGAGACCTCACTGATTCTGTGGAAGCAAAACTCGATGGAAAAAAATCAGTGGAAAATGGGCGGGTTTGAAATTGCAGTATCGCCGCATGATTCTTTAGATGTAAAAATGTGTGGATTTCTTGTAGGCAAAAGTTTGAGAATATTTTCATAGGATTCGAATTAGGTGATACTATACATTTGCGAAAAAAAAACTAGGCTGAAATTTCTCCACGAAAAAAAAAATTAAATCGCTGAAAAAGTGCGCGACGATATTGCAATTGAAACTCCGCTTATTTTCCACTGAATTTTTATTCCACGGAATTCGTGGGGAGCCTCTCAACAAAGACATTTCTGGGGTTTTCAAGCTTATTTTCATACAAAACTTTCGTTTAAATGCTTGAGAGAAACGAGCGCCGATTTCTTTAAAACTAAAGATCCGTGAAAGTTTACGCATATCAGCAAGAAATCTGTCTCTAATATTCTATTGTTGCCAATACGGACAACAAATGTGTCGACCAGTTGCTTGTGATATACGTGATTAATTGCCAAGCGGGATAAACGAAAATAAGTCTTTGAATTGGCAAAAAACCAGAATACTAAACTCAATCCTTATGAAGACGTACGAGACTTTTTTTAAAGTTAAAATTATAAACAATGGAATGAAATAAGAAAATATGCTGAAGAAATAAAAATAAGAATTTAGTTGTGAAAATCACGGGATGAAGAGTGCAATAATTTTAAAGTTTTGCCGATGCTGAGCGACCATCGACACGTCCTAGTCATCCTTGAACGAAATGCCACTTATCAACGTCTCCTGGGAGAGCAGCAGAAGCGCCATGTTCTGGAGTCGATTCGACAGCAGCAGTAACAGCTTCATCGGTAGCTTGGTGAACTGCTTCTGGGACATGAGAAATGCTGGAAATTATCTTGTTTTATAATTTACAAATTTAGGGATCCTTTACGTGTTGAGAGCCGGAGAAGCTTCCTTCATCAGTGCTTTCCAGAACTCGTTCGTCTCACCAATGACTTTATTGGCGTAATCGCGGTTTTTGTAGTCTCCATTGAAGGCGAACTCATTGGCTGGTTTTCCAGCTGGGATTTTGTAGTTGCGGAACCATTCAACAGTAGCCTGAAAATTTTGATGTTAGACAGGAACACAGATCTGTTTTTACCGTCAACAACCCAGGATAAACTTTCTCGACGTCGCTGATATCGTTGAGTTGATCAGCGTTCTCATCGTTGACGTCGATGGCTACCAGCTTCCAATCAGTTTCTCCCTCGTCAATGAGAGCAAGTGTTCCGAGTACTTTCACCTGGAGTACGGCTCCACGTCCCGCAACTTTCGATCCAATTTCGATAACATCGATAGGATCGTTGTCTCCTTTAGCTCCAGTGTCTGGGACAACATGATTGGGGTCTTCCCAGGTTTGTGGAAGAGCTCCGTAGTTCCAGATGTATCCTTTATGAGGGAAGATGTTATGAACAAAGCGAGCAACACCTTTCTTCTCGTCTTGCTTGATCGGCGAGAATGGTTCTTTGGTAGCCATTTCCATCTTAGCATTTGTCCAGCGAGGAATTTCAACAATCATATTGTAGATGGATTTATCTTTATCGGCAAACAATGGGATATCGTGCCATGGGGAAACGATTCCTTGAGGCCCCTCTGAAAATGTTGTCGTTACAAAAGAAATGGATGATGCCACTCACTTATGAACACTCTGTAATCCAAGCTGTATAGCGATCCTCGCTCAATGGCTTGGTATGCAGGGGAATCTCCGGCTCCAGTACTCATTGTTGACGTCTGAGTTTTGTGGATGACAGCCGTATCCGTCAAAGGTCTGAAAATATATAGTAGTTGTTGACGGAAAGTTGAGAATATATATGGGAATATACGTAGAATTGGATGCTATTATGATGAGACCGTAACCAAAATGAACCTAATTATAATTATAATTGCAACGAACTTATTTGGATTACGAAAGCAACGACCACAGAAGAGCCAAGAGAACATTTTTGTTATGCTAGATTTTATTTCATATGTTCTTTAAATATTCCAATCGATTGTAAACGTGGAAAACAGCTATAGGAAAGTGTAACACGCGAAATTATTGTTAACAAAATTTTAAACATGTGAGATTTCACTAAAAAGTAAACTCGATAACACAATTTAAAGTTTCACCAACACATAAATTTATAGAAAAGAGGTTGCATAATTATAGGCAACATTTCGTTTGGCATTTCGTGTCTAAGTGCACCTTATCAGCTGACACCGCCCGTGTGTCAAAAGAGGAAAATTCAAGGAATGGGCAAAGTTCATTAAATACGCCTACACTCCTATTTACTTTAGAATGTGGAAAAGACAAAATAACTAATTTTAAAAAACTTGCGAGAATGAGGAAAGATGGTTGTTTTCGAACTTTTCCAATACAAAAATTTTCTTAGAGCTATAAATATATATTCTTCCCAAATTAATAAGCTGATACTGAATAAAACGCCTCGCGGTGCTTTCATTCGAGTAACGTTATCGAAGATTATCTGACGGAATCCTCTTTTTTGGGAGGAAAACGACACAAACACATGAAACGACAACACTATCACGCAACCTTGTGTGCAAACTTCTCTCCGAGTCTGCCGACATTTTTCGTTGAGCTCCAGATGATGAAGAAGAAACAGCAGTCGTCAGACTACCACGAGGAGATGGGAATTGCACCGTTGAGCTTCCGGAATCCATCGATGAAGTATGTATCGCGGCAACCTACACAGAACCAGATAGAATCTAGAACTACACAAGGATCGAATCTTGCCTGTGTCAGATTTTTATTGATCGGTTGAGACCCTTGCGGAGCCCGAGAGATCGCCCATTTTTGTGAATTGTTGCTGGTTGACGTTGTTGTGGTGTTTGAAGATGATGACACGGTGGCGATGGAGTTCTCCTGACTTGCAGCACAGCCCATAACAAATCGAGTAACGGATAACAAAAATCCTCTCGACGCAACCACACTTCGACCGCCCAGTATCATCTAGGAAGAGATGAGGACAACTACAGACATTTGCGAGATATAGGAGGCAAACACGAGAGACGCTGTTGCGCATGCACATTTTCAGGCAGATGGTGATAGTGTGTGGATTTGTGTTTGTCGTCACGAAAAGAAGAGGATTAGTTTAATATTTAAAACATAGGAGTATCCCTCGGGTCAGAGTCATATAGAAAAACTAATAGTGTCCCATAATATTACATCAGAATAGTCCTCACCTGGACATTAGTGAATTAGTCAATTCACCAATAAAGCTTTTGAACATATCTTATTCACACAGTACGAAAAACTAGGAGTGAATTATCACTACATAGGATTTTAATATTCAATGCTCATGTGATAAGCTTTTGGTGATACTCCGCGCGTAGGGCTTCACATGATAGCGAATCTATATAGAAATTTCCGTGCTCGATAACAATTTTTAGCGAGAATATTTAGTCTAGTAAAAAACAACCGAATTTTTTTTTAATTTTTAGGCTAGTTTTAGATTGAATACCAGTCATAGCTAGCTACGTGATGATTTATAACTCAAAAAGAGAATGTTTTGAGGCATTATGAGTTTTAGAATAAATTAACAACTTATTATTGAAAGGATGCAAGTTTTTCTGACTAAAAGGAACGAAAAAACGAATCCAGGTGGACAAATTTCGCGAAAAAAGAAATGCAGCGGTGTTTACACACATCACATCAGAAACTACATGAAAATGCGTACGTCGCATCAGCAGGTATACTGTAGTTATAGAAAACTTAAAGAAAATTCATGAATACGTCCACATAGACTGGTGAAAAAGCCTACTTAGCATATGAATAAAGAACAGACGAAACATTGAATGCGACAAACCTCGTGGCAAAAAATACTATAGCAGTGAGGAGTATCACAGACATCATCGCGATCAACGGCTTGTTCCGTTTGGCTATCAACACGAGACCCATCAAAAAGCGACCATCACTGAAAGATCAATCAAAGAACACTTCTGGGAGGGAAATCTACAATTTTCAATCGCTTGGGCATGTTTTGCTCACCGAGCAGTCTCTTCTCTTATCATTTTGTCTGCGTATCTCGAGTCACTGCGATGTCTTGAAAAAGAAACAGTTAGACAGACGATGTGTCATTGTTATTCGTGAAAGTTTGATCACCGATTGATTTTTCCACGATGATGGAAAAAAACTGGTAGTGGAAACAATTGGTGTCATCACTTCGTCACACGGTTTTCTCTTCCTCGGATACAGAATCACACCTTATATTTTTGAATAACTTCTGGATTAAAGATAATTATTAGCTTCTTCAGAATAAAAATACATGAATTTAGATAAGGAAATGTTCATTTTTATTAAGGACCGGCGAAGATTTGCAATCACAGCATATTAAAACCATAAAAATTTGACTTAAGGCAACGAGACTTGCGATATGATAGCTTGAAAAGAATGTATTTATACCCAATTATGAAGATTTGTATCCACTCCAACTGTTTTGAACAAGTGGCTCATTTGAGAGTGTCGAAGCGGTGTAATCCCTGCTGAAAATTCAGTGGCAGTTTCACAAAATGAAGCATTTCTACGTGGCAAAATAGAAAGTGGAGGATCTAGTAATGATGGCGGACTGGGAGGGGTATTGAAGAGCGAAGTTATTGGAAATATATGACCCTGAAATTGTTTTTGATTGTATGACAAATAAAAAGTCTCAACGGAGTTACCTCAGTTGAAAACAGTATTCTCTCTTGTTCTTCTTTATTAATAGGGTGATCTGTGTCGAAAAGCAGATAGAGGTATTTGAGAGTTTCGGATAAGAAGAATGATTCCATACGATCTTCAAGACTTCTATCTGCTACATCATGAACAGTAGCAAAACCACACTTCACTCGCGTAATCGTCTCCAGTGACTCGAGGATTTCCAGACCAACATGCTGATAAAACGGATTTTTGGTGGCAGTATACAGAAGATACGTGGATTCAACAAATTCAGGACGAAGTGGATAGAAAGACACGTCAGGAGCTTGCAGTTGCCAGTTGAATCTTTCTGGAAGGACTCCGTACTTCTTCCATATAGCATAATAGAATGCATGGTGACATACTGCTTCATCTACTTCTCCAGCTAACACGAGAACTCCTGCGAAACTGGCCTGAAAACAAACCTCGCATTTATATTTATTAGTTTTCATGAACTTTCTCACCTGCAAAGAATCCATCCAAGTGTTCGATGTACTACCGTCTCTGGCATCAACATTCACATATATTGGAATATCTCCTTCCAGATCAGCACATACAGATCGTCCTCGGCGCATGTAGGTCACAATCCGTAGAAATGACTCATTGTACATATCCAAATCACGTTGATCTCCAAATAGTATATACGATTTTAGCATATATTCATAGAATGAGTCGATTCCAGCTCCGAGTCCAGATAAGTGACCAATCCATTCTCCAGTCTGAATATCGATGAGATTCCCTAAACAACTTATTTCAGTATTGACACTTATTGCTGTGCGAAATCAGAACTACCATGTAAGCCAGTCGCTTCATTCCTCAACGTCCATAGCTTCTCATTGACACGTCTTGCCATTCTTTCATATGAATCATCTCCAAGTAACTTTGACAAGACACCTAGAATTACTCATGCATTTCAGTAGTGAAAATGTATCTAATTACCAAATTCCAACAACAAAGATCCAGCACCAGATGTACACGTGGAGTTTGTGGTACCCGGAAGCACACCTTTTTGTAAATTGACACGCGTATAAGGAATTCCTGTGGCAGTTCCTTCAAATGCAGGAACAAGACGTCCAGCAAGATCATGCGCAAGCGTCAGTAGCTCCCCGCCGTAATCAGACATATAGAATGGACCAAAACGGTTTGTGCTGTCTGCGGCAATCATATGAGCTGCCAAAAGACCACCCATCACTCGAATTGTTGATTCGAAAACCTGGACCGTGGTATTTTTTTCAAATGAAACAGTTTTGATGACCAGATTTACGGCTCGCTTGAATTCGTCATGATCTCCTGTAATAAATGTTTTATTCTAATATTTATTTTGTAGGTGTATAGCATCCAAGAGGTCTTACCGAAAACAACAAGAGAGTCGAGTGTATCAATAAGGCCTAACGAGTAGTCTCCTAAAACATCGTTTATGTTGATATTGTCTCTGAAATTTTAGAGAAATGAGTTTTTAGTCCATCTCCGACATACGGATTCTCGTGATCATGACCACGTCCTCGACAGTGAATAGGATCTAGTTCATCTGCCGGAAACGCGTATTCCATATAATTCCTCCATCCGAATTCAAACATTTCACGGGTTTTTGAGAGACCATAGTCAATGTCATCCTACAAGAGTTTAAATATTAGCAACGAACTCATAATTCATTCATATACTTTTGAAATGGAAGAGTATTTTATTTCCTCTTCTGTCAGCAGAAATGGGTTTTTTGTCTTCCGAGGAGAGATGGATGTGAACAAAGCAACCAATATTAGCACATTTCTGTTAAATTTCTGCAAGAAATTTATTCAAACGTTTAATGGAACTTATAAAGCTTACCATACTATCACCATACTGCTTCCAATAAGATAAAATAACCTAAACTACGATTAGATTGTTTTGACTTTGCTTGTTCACTGACGAAATATTAAAAATCGATTGAAACGAATCGAAATTATCATGCGAAAAGTGCAGGGTGTAGTGACACGTCACATTGCATTCATATATAAATCTGACTTTATCGACAAAAAACAAAAGATAACAAAACATTCTGCTTTGCAGATGGGGACCGGTTGAAAACAAGAAAGAAAATTATTAACTGTCTAATCATTCTAAGAAGTAATAATAGAACAAGAACATGAGTCGCTAGCTGAGAATCTATATGAGAATTAATTGGCTGAAGAAGTGTGCAAAAACTGAAAACATGACTATATATCATCACATATGCTTGTGAATTTCTTCATAAAGTGCCATGACTAGTGCTCCTCCTGCGCTCCTGAAAGCAACAATTATCAGAATTTCTGAAGTTTTTTTTAGCTGTAAACCTAAAAATGTTGGCTAAAGCTCCTTTGTACAATCCACGGAATCCTTCCTCGTGTACGATCTTTTTTGCTGCTGCCAGAGCTTTAGATGTACTCAGCTGTCCTTTGACCATCATTCGCCGCCGTACAGTATCCCATGGATATGTCAAGTAGGATGACAACACAGTGACTCCCTGTAAAGTTCAGTTTTAAATTAAAATTTCATCGAGTCATTAAGAGATTTAGATTTTACCTGAGCAATAGCAAATGAGGCATAGAATGGAAGCTTCTTTTTATCAGTGTTAATTGTGTTCCTAATGGCGTCGTATAAACCGAAGTAAACAGATCTATAGATGAAATATGTCTGGAAAATAGTAACATTTCTAATCTGACAGAACTAGGAAAACTACCTGAAGTGAAATAGAAAATCCTCGATATAGTGCACTAAATCCTTCGTTCCGTACTGTTTTTACAGTGCAATCAACCAGACCTTTATACTCTCGATTAGTGTGATGATTGATATCGGCTGAGAGACGGGTTCTGATAAAGTCTAATGGATAAACTATACAGAGTGATGAACAACCAGCAAGACCTCCAGAAACAAGAGTTCTAACACTATAGGAGAGAACATTCTGTAAATTTAAGTTATGTTATCGAAGCTTCCTTCTATTCAACTAACGTTTTCTCGTTTGATATTTTTCAACAATATCGACTTGTATAAGTCATTGAACGCAAAATTGAAAGCTTGAGTTGGGAAATAACGGATGACATTAGTTAGATTTCCTCGCCAAAATGATAAAAATCCTTGCTCCTTTGGTACCCTGATAAATGCGTCAATAATTCCTTTATATCTTTTATCAGCAGGAATGTCTTTATGTGAATATTGTACCTGAAGTTTTCTCTTCAATTGTATTTATCTGCGATAGCAAAAACCAACCTGCAGCAAGATTTTAACTCGCTCAATCGGGGCGACGGCGGTTTTCGAAACTGTTGCTGAAACTCCACCAATCAACAAATCGATAGCAAATTTTTGAGCATCTGATCGCTTGTTGATGATGATTGGAGTGTGAGCTGTATTTGTACTCATCTATTATCCTGAAAATGATGCAATAAATACTTGCTTATTTTTTAGACAATTAATTACACTTGCCTATCGAAAGTTTTATTTTTTTTAACATTTCAGGTAAAAAAAACTTACTTTCTTTGTTGTTGTTGATATAGCTCGAAGCAGATAAATATAAAATGTAACTTTTGCGCGTCAAATCAAATGCCAAACCGTATCCAACTCTACACTCAAAACAGCACAAATTACGCGCAACTGCAGCCAATAAAAATTTCTAGGCCTGAAAAGATTCTTGCGAAACTTTGCCAAATCTCACTAATCTTCCACTTCTTTGTTTTCGTTTTCATCTTGAAAAATTCTTCTTCACGACATATATAATACTCATATTTTGTTTCAGGGTAATCGTCGAGCTTCCAACATGGTTCTTGATATTGACATGTTCCGTAAGGAGAAGGGTAATGGGCCTATTCTTGGCAAGCAAAAAACGTTTTTCGCTGCTTTTTTTTCGATTCACGGTACCAGAAAATCAGCGAAAAACTCTTAGTTTTTCGCTGATTTTTTTACCGTTCGCTTCAAGACCTGCGGTGTCGAAAAAGGCATGTGCCAGCGAAAAATAGTTTTTCGCTGCTTCTTTCCAATTCGCGAGAGAAGGAAATCAGCGAAAAACTATTTTTCGCTGGCACATGCCTTTTTCGACACCGCAGGTCCCGAAGCGAACGGTAAAAACACCAGCGAAAAACGTTTAAAAATCAGCGAAAAACTAAGAGTTTTTCGCTGATTTTCTGGTACCGTGAATCGAAAAAAAAGCAGCGAAATCGTTTTTTGCTTGCCAAGAATAGGCCCATAAGTGTCAATCACCTTTGTTTCACAGAATCCTTCAAAGAAAACGATTTACAGGTGGAAACCCTGAAGTGATCCGCAAATCGCAACGCGATCGTTACAAGGATGTTACTTTGGTTGATCAAGTCATTGAATTCGATGAGAAGTGGAGAAAGGATCGATTCATAGCCGATGAGTTGAATCGCCAAAAGAATGCCATTTCCAAGGCGATTGGAGAGAAAATGAAGGTGAGAGCTATTGTCGTGTGTATCGAAGTTTGCATTCCGTGCTAATAGTTTCACTCACCGAATTTTTTTCCAGAAGAAAGAACCGCAAGGAACTGATGATGCCGTGGCTGATGATATTGTTGCGCGACTCACTGACCTTAAGCTAGATGAGCTTTCTAAACTAACCGTTGTTCAACTAAAGAAACTTCGTGTATTGGTCGACGAGAAATCTGCTGAAACTGCTGCTGCAGTCGTCGCACACGAAACTGCTCGTCATGAGAAACTTATCCAAATCGGAAACTTGCTCCATGAATCTGTTGTCGTTTCTGACAATGAAGATAATAACAAAGTAGAACGAACATTTGGAGATTTGACAACAAGAAAGAAGTACTCGCATGTTGATTTGGTTGTGATGGTCGATGGATTCGACGGAGAACGTGGAACTGTTGTTGCTGGAGCACGTGGATACTTCTTGAAAGGTCCTCTAGTTTTCTTAGAGCAAGCAATCATTCAATTGGCTCTTCAACGATTGAATGTCAAAGGTTACACTCCACTCTACACTCCATTCTTCATGCGGAAAGAAGTGATGCAAGAAGTTGCCCAGCTCAGTCAATTTGACGACGAACTCTACAAGGTTAGCTCAAAAGGATCTGAAGTAGCTGGAGATACTTCCATTGATGAGAAATATTTGATTGCAACTTCTGAACAACCAATTGCTGCGTACCACAGAAACGAGTGGATCAAAGAGACGGAACTTCCTATTAAATACGCAGGAGTTTCTACCTGCTTCCGTCAAGAAGTTGGAAGCCATGGAAGAGATACTCGTGGAATCTTCCGTGTCCATCAATTCGAGAAGATCGAACAGTTCGTTTTGTGTAGTCCAAATGACAACGAATCTTGGAAACTTTTCGACGAAATGATTGGAAACGCCGAGAGCTACTATCAAGAACTTCAAATTCCATACCATGTCGTGAACATTGTCTCAGGAGAGCTCAACAATGCTGCTGCTAAGAAGTTCGATCTCGAAGCATGGTTCCCAGGATCAGGGGCGATGCGTGAGCTCGTTTCATGCTCGAACTGCTTGGATTATCAATCTCGTCGACTCAAGGTCCGCTACGGGCAAACGAAGAAATTGAATGGAGAGGTTAGTGCATCAAAATTAGTTGAAAACGTTTAATTACAATGTGTTTCAGGTTCCATTTGTGCACATGCTCAATGCTACTATGTGTGCTACAACTCGTGTCATCTGCGCCATTCTCGAAAATAATCAAACAGAAGAAGGAATTAATGTTCCAACTGTAAGTTTTGAAAACCTCTAAATATTTCAAATTAATTCTATAATCTGTCTATTACAGGCTATTCAACAATGGATGCCAGAAAACTACCGGACATTCATCCCATTCGTGAAGCCAGCTCCGATCGATGTGGATGCCAAAAAAGCTGCTGCTAAAAATTAAATAGTCTAATGGATACTTTCTTATTGCATTCTGATCGTTTTTCATTCTGGGGCTTTTTCTCTAGTAATTTATACTGTTTTCAAATACTTGTTATCATAATCTTGCTTTTTTTTTCTTTTATTTGTGAGTTTTAATAATGTTTGAAATGAAAGGAAGAATATCAAACAGCAGTTTCGGTCGAAAACCTCACAATCTGAGCAAATGTTTTCCGTGGAAGTTGTGGGAGAAGATGCTTCGGAACGAAGTAAAAACGGTAAACATTCTCGTGTCCAGGTACCTAAAACTGGCGTTACGAATAATTGTAAGCAGAGATATTCAAACTCACTTTTCTGATGAACTTGATTCCATCGACCATAACTCTGTTCAAATTCTTTCCGGTGTTTTCATAGAATCGTTTTCTCAAATATGTCTCATTAGTAATTTCGAATTCTAATAGTTCTGGGTTTCTCCAACGAACGACGTCTTCTTTCCCACTTTTCAGAATATCGAGAAGAAAATTTCGGCACATTTCAGCAGTTGTTGGATGAATGCACTGTTGAGAATATAGAATCAAAAGACGATCCATTCTGAAAGGAAAACTTTTTGAACAGAAATCGGAAAAGTAATTTTGAGAAAAAGAAAAGAGGCATAAGACTAGATCAGTATACAAAAAGGGTGAGAAGATTGATGAACGATGTCCTTGTATTCCTCCGAATATTAGATTATAACCGATGATAACACACGGATTACTGTGAATGTGCCTCGGAATGGTTGAATGTTATTGTTAGATCGACAACGAAGAAATGAGAAAGACTACTGTTTCAGATTTTCTTGAGTGCGGTGAGAGTAGCTGCTCGGGTACTGTAGCTGGAATCAAGTTTCAAGCCGAATGATTTATTTCTGAAAAAAGAAGATAACGATGGATAAAAAGAAATAAAAACACCTAAAAAATATCTTGATTCCGAGAATAGATAACAAACTGTTTCAAACTGACAAAATATATTCGTGAAATATTCAATAAACTGGGAAAAAATGTTTAGTCACTTGGACGGCAGTGGAGATTAAAAAAAAAAACTTACCTGATGGCCTTACCTTCATTACATGTTGTACGGTAAGAATCAGACGATATGGACGTTTTTCAGCTGGCAGCTCTCTGAAATCCTTACAAAAAGACTCAACTAGTATGTAGTTTTGAAAAATTTTGTCTTTTGTGAAAGAACTGAACTACTGGAGTTTCGATTTTGGAGGGTTTTTCCATTATTTTTGAATAATATTTGTCTTGTTTAGCATAACGTCCTTTCTTTTTCTTCCCAGGTTATTCTATCTGAATAAATATTTTTTAAACTGTAACATTATTGATGTTCTCAACGACTTAAAGTGGACTATAGGATATATCCTTTTTCTCTTCCGTTCCAAAAATATTATTTTTTTCCGAATTCGTCCATTTTTTGAGTCCAAATACTCCCCGTAAAAACATGATTATAACTTCCTGTCTCGTTTTCTTCTCGTCTCCCCCCTTGAGTTCTCATACAACAAACACGGTCAAGTAAAGAAAGATTCCAGTGGAAGGAGAAGCCTCTCTGGCCAGAGAAACGAGCGTGTTTGTCCATGCGTCCATCGTACAGTTCTGTCTTTCTTTCCATCTTAACTCTCCTAATTCAACATTCTATTTCCCCTTTTTCTACCGCATTTTCTCTCTTTCAACCGAGAGAGAAACGAACTGTTCGTTTCGGCGCGCGCCTCATCGCAACCGACCTGTATGTATCCTCTCGTTTCTCTCTAATAACCTACTTCTCTTCAGTTTCATCTACTCGGAACAAGAACAGAATGAAATGTTATTTTGAAATTATGTTGAATTCATCCGAGTCTAGAAATTTTAACGAAAGCAATGATAAATCTTCAGATTTATAAAAAGTTCGAATCCTTCTCTTCCAAATCCTCTTCAATCGAAACTCCATTCCTCTCTTCTTTTCATTTCTTTACAATTCAATCTGAACTGACTTCAAATAATTCGATTCGCACATTACAAACATTGTAAATACACAGAAACCGTATTGTGAAAAAAGTCATGTGGTTTTGGAAGTATTTAACCAATCTCTCAAATAGTAACTTTTGGAATTCTTTTCCAACATCTGACGAGTTTCACAATTTTCCTCACTTCTTTTTTCAAAACATTCCATTCTGGAATCTCACTTTACGAATACAGAAACAACTCAAACATTTCCATTTATATATTTGTAGTTGGTGATAGAATAAAGGGAAGAAAAAAGTGTCTCCGTTTATGTTTATTCTTTTCCTTTTCCTGCAAAACTTCTCCTTTTTCTTCTCCTTTCACAGATTATTTCGGACCCACGCACCGCCCATAATCATCGTATTAGGACAGTTTTCGTGTGAATTCTTTCTCAATTTCTGTTTTGGATTATGTTCCGTTTGAAATTAAAGAGAAAGGAGTAATGAATATGTAAAAACGACATAGATAATATTATTTATCAAAATAGTGATAATTGAAACTGTCTTGAAAGAGATAAATCTTTGGATGACATTCTTTTTACGAATTCAAAATTTTCCCGATCAGAGCCATTAAACAGTCAACCTTGCCGAGCGTTGTCTATCTGAATTTCCCAGATAAGAATTATCACAAAAGCAAACTGCCACGAATCCAAACCACGCGTATACCTCAACTTTTAGTTCCTAATTTCTTCTAATATTCAATAGAAGACTAATAAATATTTGCGAAATCTATTTCGAAAAATCATAACTGTAGGTTTAGAGTATTATGAGGTAGGATTCATAAACTGTTTCATTTAGGACGAATACGATTTCAAATTGTAAAGTTCAACCTTGCTTTTCCATGAGCTATTTCAGAATAGGTTTTTCATTTTCTAGATCTATAAAGTTTCAAATCTCAAAAATCACATCATTTTCTGTAGTTTTTCTCTATTTCTAACTATTTTTTCAAGTCCTCTCGTTTTTTTCAATTGTCTAGTAACCTTCGAATTCCAACGAATTTCAACTGTTAATTGAAGAAATTTCGTCCGAATTCGTTGTTTCTAATTTCTTTTTTTTTTCAATAGGAACGAACAAATCAATGTGATATTCTTCTTGTTCTTCTCTTCTTTTCTACCGTCATTCGACCGGTTTCTCTTCTATCTTTTCTTCTTTTTCTTCTATAATTAGTCCCCTTTCCGTCGTCGTATTTGACCCATTTATTCTCATCTTTTTCTTCAGAATTCTATATGGTAGAAGTGGATGCAAAACCATTGTCAGTTGAAGAAGATGAAAATGAAAATGAAGAAAAATATGAAAATGAGGAAAAAGAGAAATTGGTGAAGCAATTGAAATTTGAAAAGTCAGAAAGAAAACGAATTGAAGAAGAAATGGAAAAAGAAATCAGAGATGTCGAAGCAAAATGGATGGAAAAAGTGAGGAAAGCATCAGAAGAACGAGATGAAATTGCACGGAAAATTGATGAATTTGAAGAGAAAATTGAAAGTATGCAGATACAAGTACACAGGTTTTTGAGTTGATATTGAGGACTAAATCAAAAGAAATAATTTCAGAAGTGAAACATACAAAATGGAAATAGAAGAAGCGAATCAGAGATTGAGGTTACAATATGAAGCACTTCAGAGAGATTATGAAGAAACAATGCAGGAAAGAAGCATAGTTCTGGAGGAAAACTCGAGGCAAACCGAAGAAAGAGAACGTCTTCAAAAAGAAATTGAGAAGATGAAAGAGGTCAGTTCATGCTTAGTTTTTCTTCAACACCATTTATCTGTTTCAGGATTCCGAAGAAGTTGCAACTCTAAAAAAGAAATTGGAAAACACTCGACGTCTTCTTCAAGTAAATGTTGAAGAGACTGTTACTGCAAATGCAAGAAGAGATGCAGCTCTTGTAAGACTTACAGAAGCAGAACAAAATGGAGTTCGTCTGGCAGAAGAGAGAGATGAAGCGTTGAGAAAATGTAAGCAGACTTCAGTTGATGCTATCGTTGACATCTGGAATACTCATTCAGTTCAAGTTAACTTGGTAGGTAACCCACTCTACTCATGTTTTTATTCAATTCGAATTTTCAGCCATTCAACAAACCAAATCTAGGAATAATGCTCGGAGGAGGGCGTACTGATGATGGATCAATTGTTCACGGACCTATTTATGTTCGTCATGTTGCTCATGGCTCTCCATTTGAGAATCTTCTGAAAAAGTTGGATCATATAATGATGGTTAATGATATTTCTGTAACTGATATGGATGAAAGAAGTGTAATGGGAATGCTATCGAATTCTCATCACATTCATTTAGTTATAAGAAGAAGATCGAATTGTAACAAGATTAGTGATGTGTGTCTACCCTTGAATTATGGTCAGTTGTCATTTCCAAATCTTCTGATCACATTTTGAAAGGTTTCAGGTGTTGGACTTGAACTTGCCAACGGAGTTTTCATTAACTCATGTGAACCCAATGGAGCTGCGTCTAGAAGTGGATTAGCTCCAGGTCAACGAGTTGTTCATGTCATGCACACACCTGTTTATGATGCAAAACATGCTGAAATTCTGATTAAAAATGCTCGTGAACCACTTATAATTGGAATACTCCAATCAACAAAAAGAGGAGATCACAATGGAAAAGATAAGAATAGACCTACTATTTTCTCGAGAGTAAGCTTTCAAAAACATCAGAAAAGTCTATTAAAACTGTCATTCGATTTCAGTGGTTCAGTAGAAATGGTGGGGCAGAGAAAGAGCGTACTGTAGTTGCAAAAGCGAATATTGATCGATCGAATGATCAAGTTCTTCTTCGTCAAGGATCTCTTAGAATGCCACAAGCATCTCCTGCATCTGTAAGCCCTCTCGTCAGATATGGCTCATTACGTGCTCCAACATACTCTAATAGTGTGGCAGATCATTCGAAATTAATGCTCGATACATTGGATAAACGATTCAATGCAAAGTAAGTTGTTCCAATATGAAATTCAATAACATTTAGAACTTCCAGATCATCAGCCCATTCAGAAATTAGTTCCTCATCCACTGCAGCCCCATCGGCTCCGTGGAGTCCATCTTCAGTTAATGAAAAAGATCTCGTTTTTGCTGGAACAAATATCGAAGGAGTTCCAGTATATGTACCCAAGAATACTATATTCAGCACACCTACCTCTCCTGTCACGTAAGATTTTTCAGAACTGTTTCTGGAAATTCTATTTTCTAATTTCAGAAGATTAATCCGGCAAAATAGTGAGCAAAAACGAACAATGTCACAAATCTCATCATCTCATCGAGGTGGAAGTGGATGGGATGGAAGAAGCTTCTCATCAAATACAACAACTTCCGATGCTAGGCCGTATTCAATGCATTTCACACCAACTTCTTCAACAATAATGGAAGGGAAACCACACAGAAGATCAGCAGTTTACAGTCCAAGTCATCCCCCTGCATACCCAACAATTCGAGATGATTCCCTGTCTTCTGTCATGTCTTCCAGTAATTCGATACGTCTTCCGAGTACCAGTTTTTCCAATCAATACCCAAATAATTGTAAGTTTTCAACACTTTCACATGTTTCTCTATTTTGTTTTTTGCAGCTGCCTGTAGTCTGACCGGTGGAAATGGTGCCCCTCCACGTCACTGTATCAGTAAAGATGGAAGTGATTTCTCAATTTCAACAACTGGAAGTGCAATGCATAGTTATGCAGAAGGTGGTAGATCACACAAGAAATATCATCATCATATGCCACGTGGAAGTCATCATTCCGAATCTCTTCTAGTCAATCGATCATCTCAACCAAGATTAGTTGAAGTACCTCGGAGTGACGTGAAATTATGCGGAGGAAATGCTATTGGTAGGAGACAGATCAGAGATATAGTGAGTCAGAGTGATTTCAGGAATTCTTGCTGAGAAGTCAGTTGGATCTGAGCTTCTTGAAGGCGATCTCATTCTGTCAATTGATGGGAATTGTGTGAGGAATACAACACTGGAATGTGCAGTGAACACATTGATTGCTGATGATACCGAACTAACAAGTCTACTGGTTCAAGACGGAGGAGATCGTCTGAACCGATTGAGACTTGGAGCAGATGGTGATAGTTTCTTCCTTCGAGTCAATATAGACAGATCAATGGAAAATAAAGATGAGTTGGAGCTGAAATGTGGAGATGTTGTATTTGTTGATAAAACAATGTTAATGGGTAAAACTGGAAGATGGAGAGCATGGAAAGTTGACAAAGAAGGAAGACAGAGAGAACATGGAGCTATTCCCAGTTCTACTACTGTTTATCAAGCAATTCGTGCAAATCGATACGCGAATCCATTCCCCAAAAAAGCATATGAATGGGTAGAAAAGTTGGATACAAAAGTGAAGAGGCCGGTTCTTTTATTTGGAGCAGTTGTTGAGCCATTCCTTCAAATGTTGGTCGATGAATCCGAGAAGTTTTCTATTGTTGCGAGGGAATCACTGACTGCAAGTTTCGATGAAGTATCTGCACTGTTGAAAGACAAAGTATTGATTGATTCGAAGCAGAATGAAGATGTTTATGATTTGTATCATGTCATTTCTACAGCTCATATCATGGATATTACTGCGCAAGGGTAAGTTATTTCAGAAACTGAAAATTTTGTAAAAATAGAACAAACTTTCAGACTTCATTGTGTTCTTCAAGTGGAACAATCTGCTATTGATCGATTAAAAAGATGTCGAATGTTCCCAATTCTTGTAAAGATTCGTTTCAAGTCAGTAAAACAATTGAAAGATATAAATGAGCATATTTGTGGAGAGAAAATCAGTTCGAAGGAAGCGAAACAACTTATTGAAAAAGTAGGTACATAATAGAATATTCAGATGAAATATACAAATTTCAGGATCTGAAAATCGAAAAAGATCTCGATGGATCAGTTACATTGGTGGTACCAAGTCATAATAATGTCAGCTTCATGATGACTCATGCTGTGTTACAGGTAACAGATTTTATAGTTTATTCTCTTCAAAATCAGAAATTTTTCAGCTGAAAAAACTCATTGAAGAAGAACAAAAGAAAATAGTATGGGTTCAAAGAAAAGTCGATGAAGAATGAAAAATAATTAATATATTGAGCAGTTCTCCGGTGCATTTATTGAATTGAATATGTATCTAAAATTATGAATAAATTTGTTCATAAGTGAAAGCATGAAGTATTGAGCAGGTAGAAATGATAAAATCATCAATGGAAAAGGCAATAATTAATTAGAAAAACGAAGGGAATGGCAAGAAAAATCGATGATGACGAGCGAGCGGAGTCGATGTAGAAAACATTGAACTCTCGGAGATTTGATATATTTCTGAAATTTATAAAAGTTGATTTTCAGTTTTCAGTAGACACTACCTGTATAAATATAGCTCTGGTGGCCATGAGAGTTCAGCTGATTTCAGATCAGCATTACAGTAGGATTGATTACAAATCCATTGTTCCAGACCTGTGTATGCACGGGTATAGCCAATCTGAAAAAGAAAAAAGTATGAAATTTGAGATAGTTGGGAATAGAAACCTTGAGCGGAGTGGCACCCTCAACTGTCTGGCTATTCACACATCCTCTGAATACTTCTCCTCTTGACGTCGCACTGATAAAACAGAATTGACCAAGACACGAACTTCCAGATTTCACATATGGAAGATGTGGATTGAAGTAGTCAACGTGACATTCAGTCGTGGCTGTTGTTGTATCGAATGCCAGAGTTGTATCAAGAGACTGAAAACATTTGGAGATGAATGACTGAAATCGATGAGTAAAAGAAATACATCAGATCCATAGCAAGCATGAGTATCTGGTTGGCCTCCGTAATTCAGCCAAACACAAGTTCCTGGATAGAAGTTGAAAACAGTGAGAGTTGGGAAGAAGTCAAATTCATTCTCTTTGTTGCAATCCTTTGTTGACCAAGTATAGTTTGCATTATCTACTTCCATCAGGGTCTGAGAGAGAAAGATCATACTTCTAGAATTGAACTTATTCAGTTTACTTTGGCTGCAATGAATGTACAATAATTAGCAGCACATGGTTTCGTCCATCTTGGTTTTGGCATATTGTTCACTTTTTCTGGCTGACACGTTTGAACTGGAAGAATTGTTGAAGTGGCATCAACGATTGAAGTGAAGTTGGAGTTACAGTAATCCGCACTGAAAATTGCCAAATGGTCTTTGAATCCTCAATGTTCTAGTGTTCATAGCAATCCGTTTTTCGAGCTACACTGCACGTTAAAAAATAAATAGAAAAACGCACTCAGAGCAGAAACACATGACATTTCCATGGTGATTGACACGACATCCTTCTGGAGAGATTTCACCAATAACACATCCTTTTTGTATTGTTGGCATCATTTCATTTCCATAAAAATATTGTGCGTGATAACAGAAGTCGCCTCGACAAGTGCTTCTCGAGTAATTGCATCTGGAAGTAATGGAGCAATAATTGGTTTCCGAATGAACTCTTTTCGCATAATAGACCTAGTTTTGAGAGCAGGTTAAACGACTGCACATACCATTTTTTTTTAGAAAAAATTAATTTTCGTTCTATTTTTGCTCCAATATAAGATCAGGAGATTAGAAAAAGGGTAACTAACTCTTCAGTTCCAGATTCGCATCTTGAACAAGTAACCAAAGTTGTCACTTCACGAAAAACAGTCAATAATAGAAATAGTTGAATCAGCATGATTGTGAGTTCTGACTAACTGACTGACTTTAGTTTCCCGTCCAAAAATATATAAAAGTAGTTGTTGAATTCAATTCAATTCACACCGCCCATCATCCATATTTCGCATATTTCATGTTGTGTCCGCAAATGATACAATACTCATTTTCATAAGCTCTCAATGCTCGTCATTTCATTGCGAAATGAACAAAAAGAGATAGAAAAAAGAGATTGAGAGACAATCAAATCGAACAATTTATAGGAGTAATCATTTAAAAAAAGAGAACAATCATACAATAAGAAAACATCTGAAAACGAAATAATCCTATTCGCAAGGCAGGGGCTTGACAAGCGTGCTCTAACGATAATGTATTAATTACTAAAATGTCTTTATAATGTCATTGAGTATATGCAGAGAAAGGCGCGCAGTCGTTTTTCCTGCTCGCCTCCGTTGTCTCTTCTGTTCACACTGTGCTGTCAGCCATAGATTTGTAACTAATTGTATATGTCATTCCTCTGATTTTCTTTGTTTTTCAAGACGTTCCATTGAGTTCTCTAACTTATTTTTGACTATATCCCCAATTCGTTTGAGTGGAGATACGTTCAGAGAAACAATATTGAACCCAAAGATATTAGTTTCTGAAGTTTCAGACTTGAGAATCAATGCGAATGTCCGTGAGAAAATACCCACAAAAGGGTAAAATAAGTTTTTGTGGGAAACAGCAAATGTCATCCAGAATAGATAAAAAAATCTTTCATTGGCGTTGACTCTTTTATAAAAATAATTGTTTTTTTTGTGTTGTGAATTTAATATCCGTTTTATTGTGGTTCACTGTAATTGTATTTTCTGAGTCTCTAATTCGGGAAATATATTTTTATACATCTTTCATCAATAAGAACACATTCTCCCTTCTCTCTTTTTGAGCCGAAAAGATGCAAATCGATGACTCATAAAATTGTGAAAGTCTTTTTCGCAAATCGACGCAGCTTTCTTCTTCGTATGACCTCTTCTCAGAGCCTTGCGCAATGTCTCAGTCATCTGCAGGTGTCGTTCGACAGATGTATCAGTATGAACCCCTCCTCAATCAATAACTCTTTCTTCTTTCTTATCTGCAATCGGTTCTCCTTTTTTCTCTCTTAACTAATTGTCCTCAACTGATTGCTACGTTTAAAAAACGAGGAAGTGAAGTGATCATTTTAAAACTATTCTTCTTATTTAGGGCTGGAATTTTCGAAAATTTTTATTACCTAATCATTTTGGTAATTCCTTCGAAACTGACCGATACTCGGTTTTGTTTAAAAAAGGAAGGGTCAACTAGAGAGATGAGTCAGCAATTCATTTTCTCTTTCTTCTTTTTCCCCTCCTTTCGTCATTTTCTCTTCTTCTTCCTCTTCTCTTTTCCCTCTCTCTCTCTCTCTCTCTGTCCCTCTCTCTCTCTCTGCCTTTTTTTCACGTTTTCAACTCAGCGTTGGTTTTTTTCAGATTTCCAATCTCAACTGGTTCAAAATCCAATTTCAACTGGTTCAAAATGTTAGAAGAATCTTCATCTCTACCTGAATTTTTCGACATTCCTGAGTCGAGTTGTGAAGAACTCGAAGGAAACAGTTCAATGAGCCAAGAGTCAAGGTTTGTTCAAATATTTGAATTTAAAAATATGAAATTTCATTATTTCAGGGATGAACCAGAGTCTTCTTCGGAAGATAACTCCTCTCCAAACGGAAAAAAAGAAATTAGGCCATTTATTCCACGACACAATCACGAGTACGAGAACAGAGAATTCATTGAAATACTGGAGGGCGCAGTAAGTTTTCATTCATTTTGAAAGACTTATTCAAAAGACAAAAAATGAAGATTGCACTACTTACTGATACAATCTTACCTCATTTACGAGTTTCTAGAAAATTCCTCACTTGATGGAGAGGCTGGAATCAGAATTTGTTTAGTCCAGCCCCGCTTTGTACACAAATTGTAATCTTCCTTTCATTTTTTTTTGCTAAAGTGTCACTAGACTACGAAAACAGAAATTATTTTGATTCTAGTTATCACAAAACTTTGTATAAACGAAAAATCTGATTAATTTTTAAAGTATTGAATCGAGAAAACAAGGTGTGTAGAAAAATGGAAACATAAAATTTTCACGAAGAAACAATTCACATTAAAATCTATTTCCAGAATTCCTTTGTTTGGATTTAAAAAAATATTCGTTTTGCCCAGTTTCTTACTATTTTTCACTTTTGTCGTATCGAGAAAACTGCAAAAATTTATGTTATAAAAGAGAAAAATAAAGAAAAAACTGAAGAAACCACTGTTAAAATTTGGTTTTTATTAGAACAAAATAGAGAAACTTGCATTGAAATTATTTTTTTCTTAACTACAATACCTCAGTTATCATGAAATTTGAGGTAAAACTATTCTTTAATTTCAGGAGAAAGATGTCTTCGATGAAGCTTTGAAACTGGAATCACTCGCCCATCCGTTCTCGGAATACTATGAAAATATCAAGAGTACAGGAAATGATTATAACCTGGCAATGAATATTCGAGCACTATTCGACAACTATCCACATTACAAAGCTCTGAGGTTTATGGCCAAAAGCCATGTTTGGTTCAGGAGAGCTCCACCAACTGAAATTTTGCCTTCCATTGGTCACTCAGCAGTACATCAATTCGTGAAAATGGATGGAGATCATGCAATATACCGTGTCATTTTAGTGAAGTCAGACAAGTATATTCTGATGGCTTGTCACATGAATACTCACGCATTCCACAGAGGAGATCTTCGTTTTGTTGAAGTGAATAATCGAACGAAAACAAATGCATCTCCATATTCATGTCTTGGACATCTCGCACTTGGAGATCTTGTTGCTGTGAGCGAATTGGCAATAACGGAAGAGATGCCTACAACTCTTGGAAACATGGACGTTTATAGTGCGACTCCAGAAACTCGGTGCGTTTGGATGGTCAAGATGATGACACTTTTGAAGAGACAAACATTCGAAAATGTTCCATTTTCATTCTTGGGAAATGGATCTGTTGTTGCTCTCAAATGGGGACAAGTACTCAATGTTCAAATACCACCTATGTACGGTTACCCTCAAAATGTCATTTTTCTTGGCAATGGATTCATCCCTGAAAAAGTTCCGGAATTTGCGTCTGGATTGGATGAAGAGCAACACGATTTGCTACTCGGACTCACTCGAAACATCTCGAAATATCCATGGTCAACTGGAACTATTTTCTCTTATGAATATTCACCATATTTTACCTCGCAATTCGACTTAGGACACCGTGCTCATGCAATTCCGAACCCAGATCCTGATGGAGTTGTTGAATTGTGTGCATTGATGGGAGCAACTGCAGTCACTGCTGTGTTGGTTGGAAACTTTGATTGTCGTTCATTCAGAATGTTGGAGACGGCGAAAGTTGCTCAAAATTTGATCAGTTTCACAATTGAGAATACTGGATATCCACAGCCGTATCAACTATGGAAAGCTAATGCTCGGATAGTCATATCTAGTTCAAAAACAGATGCAGAAGCAACAATTTCAACAGTGTTTCTGGTCGGGGGCCTTCTGAAATTCACCGCAATATTATCTCCGGAGTATTACGATTTTCAATTCACGGACAAAATCCATATGGTTTCCCAAAAAGAGATGCCAGAAGGCGAAGGTCTTCGTGATGGATTTTTGGAAAAAATTCCTGATGGTTCAAATGGAAAACGAATCATTGAGGCACTCTATGGTGGGTATCCAATTGTTGATGAAACGACGGAGGATGATGATGTTACTTACTATTTTCCTGGAACGGATCGGATTGTTTTGAATGAATTCCAAAATGAGTATGTCAGTAAGCTCCTGAAAAAGACTCCGTTGACACTTGCCGACTCTCCATTCGGATCGGGAAAGTCGATGACAATTGCCACAGCCGCTTACTATGCTGCCCGAGAAAGTCGACTTTGGGGTAATTCTCAACAATTATTGGTTACTCAAAGTAACTTCGCATCTGTTAATTTGGTGGACATCACGAAACGATATACGAAGAAATGTCGTGTTGTTCGATATGTTCCATTGAATACTTGGATGGAATTGTCTGAAGGATCACGAACTGATTTGGATCTTCCTGTAATGATGCGACCACTTTTCATGGAATATGTCACTGGAAGGAAATTCCATTCGAACTCGAGATATCTGTTTGAAATGGCCAAGTATTTGAAGGAGTTCAAGTTGATTGAGGTGGAACAAATGGAAAAACGCTGTCAAACCTATTTCCGAGAGAACACATTCACATCCAAATATGATTTCGATCGATTGACAAGACTCTTCTTCACATTTTACCAACCGCAAATTGTGATAACAACTTCTGATTGTCTTCGAAATGTTCTTCCAATGCTACATGAAGTTTCTACAGTGCAATTCGATGAATCCAGTCAAATGCCAGAATCCGCCCTTATTCAAGTTCTTTCAATGTTCCCTTATGCCTGTTTCGGTCTTGTTGGAGATATTCGACAACTGCCTCCATATTGTGATTACTCGGTTGTTGGCCATTTGAAGATGTATGGAGTTGGAAACACAATGGAACGTGCCTGCAGAGGTGATCTATTCCCTCGTGTAGTCCTTCGATATGTCTATCGTTGTCATCCAGTAACCACTCAAATACTTGGAAGTGAATTCTATGGAAGAAATCTTCTTTCTGCTGTGAAGGAAGAGGATAGAAATGAATTCATGAGAAGTCGTCCCGATCTCTGGCAGAATCCGAACTTCCCGATTATGGTACTGAATAACAACACACCGGGTATCAGAGATCTCACTTCGATGCACAATCCAGTTGAAGTTACCATCGTGTCGTGTCTCATTGATGCGTTGACTTCAAGTCCATTGTACTCAATTCATCCATCAAACATTGGTGTCATTTCATTCTACAAAGCACAAAATGATCGATTGCTTCAAGTATTGGCAGACAAACCCGTGAAATGTGGAACGGTGGATTCATTCCAAGGAACGGAGAAGGAGATTATCATTGTATGCTGCACAAACGAAGTGATCAACGGGTTTATGGCTATGCCGAATCGTATCAACGTGGCAATGTCAAGAGCAAAACAAGCAACATTTATAATTGGAAATGTGAGTGGTCTTCGAATGGCAATTCACTGGTCGACGTTGGTGAATGAAGCAGAGAGATTCGGTTGTATGAGATATTAATCAAGCATTTTCTTGTCACTTTTTTCAATTTGATTTATTCAATAAATCGTTTTAGATAGAAACAATCCCGTGTTCTGTTATCAAAGTTTTAAGAAAACAATCAAAAGAGATTGAAAATAAATATTACACTTTCAGAGGAAAACTTTCTTTTCCGATATCAGTCGGCTTTTTCTTTGTAAGAAATGTTCTCTCGTGGGAACGGAATCTTCTTTTTTGCAGGATACTGTATGCATTTTCTTTTGGAATGAAAAACAACTAATTTCGATTTTCATGAGTTGGAATCATGAAAAACTTCTTCTCAGAATTTCTATGTGTTACTTCAAAATACTCACTTCAACTTCACCGAGTTTCATTCAGATTTCCGGTTCACTTTTCCACTTGAGCACCATTCTCGTCTGACCCATTTTCCCAATTTAATACAAATTGTTGCTATTAAAATGGATCCGATGGAGTTGAAACCACTGAACAGGTACGTTTTGTAAAATTTTAACTTCATAGAACTCAAGTGTTACTCTATATGTCTGTGGTTTGAAGAGGTGATAAGTCATACATTCTGAAACGCCTTAAAATTTTATGATAAAAAATAAACTCTGAAAAATTTCAAAAGCAAAAAAAAGCGGATTGTTGTCGCTTTTTGAACTGATAACACTGCAAACTTTCACACCTTTTACCCACTTCTTTTCTATTAGTTCTCAATGAAATTTCAGTTTCCGTTCTTAGAATTTTCCCTAATTACTGGAGATTCAGTCATTAGTTAAACGTTTCATGAAACGTATCTTAGTTTCTCTTTCTTTTTGAAAATAGAGACAAAGACAGACTATTTAATGAAGAAATGAGTCTCTGACCCTGTTATCATTTCTCTCGAATTTATGTACAAACCTCAATAAGTGTACTTGCCAACGACAATCGTGTAGTTTGAAGTCATTGTGTCTTTTGAATTTCAAAAATTCCATATTCTAGAATGTGACTTCATATGAAATTCCATGAGTAATAACTACCTAAAGTTCTAACTCTAACCATTTCAAAATATCACTTCTCTTCTTTTTTTTAGCTGACTCATTTCGATTCAGTGTTCACTTTCAGTTTTCCCTATTTTGTATGTAAATAAAAAGAAGATCATTTCCAATCGGATAGAAAAAGTTGAATCCGTTCAACTGTCTGTTACCTCTTCTCTATTAGTACCCATATGATGGACACAAAACAAAAGAAATCACAATTTCCTGTTCTTTTTTTATCAATTTTCTCATCTTTACACTTGTTTTATGAGGGCAATTGACCAATACAGAGAAGAAACTTTTTCTAATTTGACAAAATAATAAATACAATTTTACTTGTTTTGAATAATAAAAGTGAATAAATTCTTTAAATGATTGAAATTTTTTCAGTACAATGAACGAGGAAACATCAGAAGAATCGTCAGTTGCCCACTCAGAAAGTGGTCTAGTGACACCTCGAGATACTTGGGGAAGGAAGATAAGTGGGCCAGTTGATAGATGGTATCTAGTTTATATAATATTCACAATGCATGGAATGGGAATGCTCATGTCATGGAATATGTTCATTACAATTGCTCCACAGTACTATCATGACTACTGGTTCAACAACACTAACTATCAAGATAGTTTTATGTCAATTATTGGAGTTACTTCACAAATTCCTAATGTTGGAGTCATGATTCTAAATACAATTGTAGTTATGGTGTGAGTTGTTTTCCCGGATTTTATTATGCCAATTCTCTAAAATTTCAGAGGATTTATGATGCTCCGAGTAGTAATCCCACTGATTGTCAACTGTTTCCTCATCGCTGTAATCGTGATTCTGGCTATCTTTGTGACGCCTTCTCCAGATACTGTCACGTGGTTTTATGTTGTGACTCTTATTATAATTATGGCGATGAACTTAGCAAACGGAATATATCAGAATTCCGTGTACGGAATCGTTGCTGATTTCCCGGACAACTATATAAATTCATTGATTATTGGAAACAATTTATGCGGAGTTTTCACTTCAGTCTTGAGTATTTTAACCATTTTGAGTGAGTTTTCTTTTTGTGGAAAGTTGAGAGAAGAGAGTCTAACATAAATTCAGTTTCTCCAAACGACATCGAATTGAATGCTCTTCTTTACTTTAGTATTTCTTTGGCATTCATGATCGTTTGTCTGTTTTCACTCTACTTCTTGGTTAGATTGGTGAGTCATTACGAAAAAAAGCATTTTTGAAACTGAAACTAAGAATTTCAGCCATTCTATCAGTATCACATGGCAAAAGGAGTAGAGGCAAGAGCTGAAGAATCCGTCGATAATCCATCTTTGAAGCAGTATTGGGAATGTTTTCGAATGGTTTGTTTTCAGTTTCTCTCTTCTCATAATTCGTTTTCTATTTCAGTGTTGGGTACAACTCTTCAACAATTTCTATGTATATTTTGTATCTCTTCTCATCTTTCCGGCGATGATGACTGACAGTGTCTATTCTGATCCAACACAAGGGAAAACTTCTGTTTTTGGAGGTTTCTCTCTTCTTTTCGTTCTCCGTATAATACTTCTACTTTGATGTTTCAGATAATCTATTCTACCCAATCACTACCTTCCTGAATTTCAATCTTTTTGCATGGATTGGATCAACTCTAGCCAATTATGTCCAATTTGTAAGCTCTCGTCTCTTCCAGAATTGTCTCCATATCATCTCATTTTCAGCCATCAGCTAAATATTTATGGATTGGAGTAGTCCTGCGAACTGTCTTCATCCCATACTATCTTTTCTGCAACTACCGTCCAGAAACTCGATTATGGCCTGTTCTATTCGAGAATGAATGGTGGTTTACAATCGGATGCACGATTATGGCAATGACCTGTGGATATATGAGCAGTTTGGCTTTGATCTACACGCCAGTGTAAGATTTTTAACCTTATTCTAGACTTCTAGGATCTTCATGTTTTCAGAGAAGTGCCCGCCAGATATCAAAAATTGAGTGGAATGCTTGCATCAATTTTTCTAATGCTTGGAATTCTTGTCGGTGTTGCGAGTACTCCAATCGCTGCGTGGGCAGTTGAGAATATCGGCAGCAAGAAGAAAACATAATATGTTTGATTTTTGTATGTATATATTTTATGTTAAAAATACAATAAAAAAGTTTTAATAACTACCATTTCAAAAACCAAAGTAAATATTAGAATGGTAGGGCTGAAAGTTGACGATCGAACAGCCCTCCAGCGTGAGATTGATTCAATTGACCAAGACTGTTCACAATTTTTGAAGCTGATTCTTCGATCTTCAATTTACATTCATCTTAAATTTGTCAAATATATCAAAACTTACAGTAATCTCAGCATCTGGTCCTCCCATATCAGTGAGTACCCATCCTGGATGAATAGTCGTCACAAGAACTGGAATATTCAATGTTTTGAAATCAGCAACGAGAGATCGAGCGAAGCTGAGCATTGCCACTTTGCTCATTTTATAAGCGAGCAAAGTCTCATTACAGAATCCCGTCACATTCAATTTTTGAGACGAACAATCAGATCCAATGTTCACAATGGCGGCTCTAGAAGCAGAGAGTTCCTCTCCTTGAGTATGAGTAGCAGCTTTTTGAAGAAGTGGAAGGAAATGCTGAAAGTCTTGAACTGAAATCAATGGACTAGTACCTAAGTATACCTGAGAAATGAGTAATGAACTGACTGCATTCACATCAATACATCTCAAAACTGCTGATCTATTGGGAGTAGATGTTGTCTGATATTTTTCAATAATTCCAGCATTATTGATTAGAAGATTGATTCCTCGATCTCCGACAATTGAATCAACTTGTTTCACTGCATTTTCCAAACTTTTATCGTCAGAAACATCTATAGAAATGAGATGAAGACGTGCATCAGATTTAGAAAGGGATTGGAGTTCCTGAAAAATACACAAATATTAAAAATACTTTTGAAATCATCTATTTACCTTGGCTGCTTCCAGATTTCTAGCTCCGGCAATAATCGTCTCAATACCAGTATCTTTCAGTAGCTCACGAACAATTCCGAGTCCGATTCCTCGGTTTGCTCCAGTAATAAAAACAGTTTTGGGTGCCATTTTGAGTCTAAAACCAGATCAAAATGAACTTAGATTCGATAAAAAACGATGCTTAAAAAGAAAAAGAAAAATTGTTCATTGGTAAGAAAATGGGCGGAAAGAACAATTGTCTTATTGTCCTTTTCTCTCTATTTCTCTCAAAAATCGTTATCTTTTTTCATCTTTTCTCTCTCCAACAACCAACACCATACATCGTGTCTTATTGATCAGTCACAGAGGAAAACTTTGATTTCAAAGAGTACAAAAACAAAGGCGGAATAAATATTTATAGAGATGGAGTATAGTACTTTTTGTGGTTAATTAAAGTATAGGGAAGTAAAATGAGGGCGATCGACGCATCTCCTGGATAACATCAACCATCAGAGCTTCTGGATTCCAGAATGAAATGAGTTGACGGAGATCTCTCTCGATGTTGTCCAATTCTTCGCGAGTGTCCACACAGTCATACTGAAACAATATAGGTACTTTCAAGGTTCCAATGAAATTGTTGTCACCTTTGCGTTCTCCAATTTTGGAATCATTACACCCAAAAAATCATAGGTGAACACTCGAATAGGTTCAGTTTCAGCAGCTTCCTGCATGTTCAATGCGAAGTTAATGATCCCCTTGAAAACGTCCATCTTGTCCTGGGAAAATATAATTTGTTTTGAAGAAATCAACAACTCAAAAGTACCTGGATTTTCTCCGCATATTCTCCGCAATCGTTGTTGCTTTGTTGAATCTGAAAGAATTGAACTCAGTGCAAAAGGAAATCAAATGATTCAAGGTGATCACCTCTTTTGTCTCGCATATTTGTTTCAGAAGCTCCTCGATATCTCTTCGGGAATGGGCAAGAGTATCTGCATCCATTGCGGATAGCCGCTATCACATTTACTTTTCCTGCAAATATTTATTTTTACTGTCAAATAAGCATAAAAATTATGAATTAAAAAAGTTTACGAAATAAAAAAGAAGTGAGTCATGAATGGAAGAGTGAGTTGAGTGGACTCTTCCACGGCCGAGAAAAAAGTTTTGATTGCTAAGAATAAGAAGTTAAAAACCGGTTCTACAGAAAGATTTATGAAATAATTGATTCCAATAGAGGGTCTCAAATGTTCAGAAAGTTTCACATTACAATAGATTCTGAATATTTTTTGAAACGATTCTTGGCAATATCTGAAACAGAAGACGAATCAAATCTCTTTTTATTTGGTTTACATCGTTACCAACTTCTTCATATAAGAAAGCCAGAATTTGGAAATTTTTAATTTCGCATAACAAAATTCGGAAAACTTTAAAATTTCTGTGACTTTTCACAGGAAAATTTGCTTTTCGCAAATATTGGATTATCCCTGTGAAATTCAATATTTTTGAACAGAAAAAGTTGCAATCAGAGCAAATGATGATATTTCTTGTGGGGAATTCCAGTAAAATAACAACTATGAGTTTTTCCTGTTTCGCGTAACATAAAAGTTGTATTTTGTAAAACATAACACCATTGATAAAATAAATACGTGAACTTTATTCGAATATCAAAAGCACGGAATTGGCAGCTTTGCCAACTCTGTGAAAAACAAAGGAATTGAAGGAAAAATATAAAAAACACGTGAACTAAACAGGGAAGAAAAGGATTTCCAGAATCGGCAAAGTTGCCGATCTTGTTATTAAAAAAAGATATTCCAAAATAATTAATTACGTGAGCTTTGTGACAGTAGGAGAAGAACATCTTCGTGGTTGAAATCGCTCATCGAAAAGAAAGATGTTGATAAGAGCAGTAGAAGAAGCCGATCGATGATTTGTATTAAATTTATTCAAGTCTCGTTGTCTGAAATTACCATCAGGATTATAGAGCTCTTTGGTTTTGAATACGAACCTCTTTTAAGGTAAAATTCCAGTTGCTTCAAAATAATTTTAGTGATAAACCAACACTTATGTATGTTTTGCAGATGTATTAGAGAACAAATTGATAGGTTCGGTCCTGAAATACGAATTTTTACAATACATGCGCCTTACCTGTCCGCGAGAAGAACACTTTTCCAAAATCTTCCCAATCCGAAAATGACAAACATTGCAGAATGAGAAATGAATTTTTTTGACATTCAAATAAATATCAGCGAAGAAAGATCGTTGAAAAAATATCAACGTGCTCTAGATTTATAAAAAACATAGTTTTAGAGCAATGTTTGTCATTTTCTGACATGCGAGTGGAAAGATTTTGGAAAAGTGTTCTTCTCGCGGACAGGTAAGGCGCATGTATTGTAAAAATTCGTATTTCAGGACCGAACCTATCAATTTGTTCTCTAATACATCTGCAAAACATACATAAGTGTTGGTTTATCACTAAAATTATTTTGAAGCAACTGGAATTTTACCTTAAAAGAGGTTCGTATTCAAAACCAAAGAGCTCTATAATCCTGATGGTAATTTCAGACAACGAGACTTGAATAAATTTAATACAAATCATCGATCGGCTTCTTCTACTGCTCTTATCAACATCTTTCTTTTCGATGAGCGATTTCAACCACGAAGATGTTCTTCTCCTACTGTCACAAAGCTCACGTAATTAATTATTTTGGAATATCTTTTTTTAATAACAAGATCGGCAACTTTGCCGATTCTGGAAATCCTTTTCTTCCCTGTTTAGTTCACGTGTTTTTTATATTTTTCCTTCAATTCCTTTGTTTTTCACAGAGTTGGCAAAGCTGCCAATTCCGTGCTTTTGATATTCGAATAAAGTTCACGTATTTATTTTATCAATGGTGTTATGTTATAATGCAGTATGTTTGCTAAGGAATATGAATTGAAAGAAGCACAGAATTATTACCTTTTCGAATAAAATATGATATATCTGATCGAACCGCAAAAATCTCCCAGAATCTTTTAGGAATTCATGTTTTCTTGATTTTCGCTGGTGCCCCAAGAAATATTAGAAAACTTTGATTTTGGAGTTTCAAATTAAAAATTTCCAAATTATGGCTTTCTTATATGAGAAATAAAGGCACTGGCCATAATGAGACTATTACTAACTGAAGTGCTCTCAACAGTTCTCAATCAATGACATCTGCTAACGCACTTCTGTTATCAGTAAGGAAATGACTCACGAATTCCTCCGGAAATGGGTTATGGATTTTCCAGAAAGTTAATGACACACGAAGTTCTCATAGAAACTTGCACAGGAAACAACTTTTACAGACTATGAGTTACTGAAAATTTTATAAGAAAAACTTTCCGTCGAGGAGCTTCAAAATAGGATCAATTTACAAATATTACTCAACACCTTGGAGGAATTAAAAGTGTTTCTAAAAGTGGTAATTTTTATCATCTTCCCATGGAGAATACATTTTTGTCCATTTCAATTGTTTTTTTTTGTTTTCGATTGATTTGATGTTATGAATATTTCCATTATTCATTATATATTTTGTTCCAATATTTTCCAGCCAAACCTCCGAATCGGAACATAATAAATTGTTTCTCCAGCACACAAGTGAATCACTTCTCTTCCGATTACACAACCTCTGCCTTCTTCTTCTTCTTCTCCATCAGCAGTAATAGATTTTCCTGCCGTCGTCCGGGTTGACCAATGTGTAATGCTTCCTTTATCTTCTTTTCTTTCTCCAAGCTCTTGTTATCTGTGAGTAAAATATTTCGAAACTTGAGATTAGAAATACTAGAATCCTCTTGCAAAACAAGTCAGATGAGAGTGCAGTTCTTGTTCAACTCCTCACATCTGTTTGCAATTTCCTTCTCCTCTCTTCGCATGACTTTTCTTTTTTCCGTTCTTTTCTTTTATTTATTCATGGAAAAAAGAGACAAATCTTCATGAGATGTTGTGAGCTCAGAGAATGATATATTGGAACGTTTGGTGACGAATTGAAGTGTTTCTAGATGAGTAGCTGGAGAAGAAAAGTTTCCAAGTCGACGTTTGAATGTGTAGCTGTGATGAAAATATAGTAACTTTTGAAAATTTATATTTAGTTTCAACCGAATAAAAATGATTCTTAATAAACTGAGTGACGTTTTTGTTTTCAAGTTTTCGGGAAGCTTATTCAAATATCTATTGGTAATGTGAATGAAGGTGTTCCTCTCTCGTCAAAGTTCGAAATTGTCAAAATACAGTAGTCCCGAACTACTTTTCAGAATTAGCATTATTAGCTTCGATTTGTTATTACCAGAGATTTGGGGAGCGTGAAATGGCACTAGTCGTATGGAAATTATCAGAAATTTAATACAAAAAAGTTATCTGAAAGCAGAAGTCATGGAATGTGATACTTTAAGAATAACTCCAACTCTCAAATTCTCTTTTCATTTCTCTCCGTTTTTTTCCCATTCTAATCCACTCTTTTTTCCCGATTCCATTAGCTTGGAGAGCCGCTGAATTAGTAGTCCAATAGTCCCTTCTCATTGTTATTCTATTCCCTTTTTTCGCTCTCTTTTTATATGTTTTTTACGCTGTTTTTGTTCTATTCTTTCGATTATTTTCTCTTTTTTTGAGGTTTTCAAGTATGTCAAGAGTATTCCTTGAGGAGGCCGATCGCCCGCCTCCCGCATATTATCAAAATAATAATTCAGATGAACAGAAGCCGTTGAAGATTGTTCCTTTTCAGACGCCTGATCCAGAAAGTTAGTTTTTTTGTTGCGAAATCCTAAAAGGAAATGATGTTTTAAAAGCATGCTGACCGAAAAAAAACAATGGATCTTTTATAGAATCCAGGAAAAGTTGTATTTCTAACTACTCGCAAGTCGTTGATTCAAGTGAAAAGTTAAACACTATTTGAAAGTATTCAGACGTAAAATTCATTGTAAAATGTTTATTCCAATCGTCTGAAGATAACTAAATTTCTAATTTTCAGAATGGATAAGCGCTCCAGAATTCGTTCCGCGGTCTAAACAACTAGCCGACGCATTTGGATTCCCGACAACTGATTTTGAGAATCAGAATATTCAAGAAACTGTTCCATTTGGTATATATTTATCTAGTTTCAAAATCAAACAAAGATAATTTCAGATCCAAATTTTTACGATTACTCACTTCCATTTTCATCTCAAACAATGCCTCCTCCTGCTCCATTCAATGGAATTCCTCCAGGATATACAGCTAATATGACAACTATTAATCGTGAGTCTAGTCTTTATCCAACCATTTCTTTCTCTAGATCTACAATTTTTATTAAACAAAAAATCGTACCGCTCACCTCATTTCTCACTTGAATCGTACAGTTTCAGACGGAGAGAAAAGTTCAATTTTTAATAATACATTTATATTTTGAAAGTGTTCAATTCTTCTCATGCTTTAGATCTTTCCCTTTACACAAACCATTTTTCGTCTTTGCCACTCTCCAACAGAGTACTAAATGTTCATCTTTCTTATCCTTTCCGCCTCCGCGTCTTTTCTCTGCGTCTCTCATTCTTCCACACTCTTTTCTTCATATGTCCCTTATCACCTCTTACAATCCTTCCTCTTTTCTCTCTCATAACCTTGGTCATCTTCCTATCCATCGGGGCTCTAGACCGGGAACTGCCCAACTAAAAACTACTGTTTTTTCTCACTCTTCTTTTCCATTACAGCTGGCAACGGTCCACCGATCGCAGCTATTTTGCTCCGAAAGAAGAGAAAAAGACGCTCAAAACATTCAACAAACTCAATGGTCAACACGCATTCAGTGAGTATTCAGTTCTTTTATTCTGACTATGTCTCTTTTATCTTTCCAGACATCTCCATGTTCCTCTCATCCATCAGATCCAAATGGAGATATCTCATCTTGTGATGAGTTTCAAAAGAATTCAGATGCAGACAATTTCAGTGGATCGTGCCCAGATTTAACTGCTCAACAAATTCAAAAATGGGATGATTATCTTGTAAGTTGTGAACGGATTTAGATGCCATTTTATTGCTGAAATTATGTTGTTTTTAGTACGAAACTGCAAAAAATGTGAATGAAAATGGGATTCTTCACGAGAGTACTGGAGAAAGAACATCTGAAGACTTGAGTTCTTCTGTCTATGAGATCGCTGCACCTGGACTTCTGGAGACTGCTGCTCAGACTATTTCGGGAACTTCAAACAAAGAATTACAAAAATTGGATCAAGAAATCAACGGAAACGTGATGACGTCATCAATGGTTTTGAGAAAACTCGCGAATCACACATTCATTTCCGATGGATGCACGGAGAAGACGTTGGAACAAGAGATGAATGAATTGACATTCAGAAAACCTGTTGTGCCGGTAAGCATCTTCTGAGGATTTGGCTGAAATAAATTATTATCAGCAGAGATATGGATATCCACAAATTGAAAGTAATGTGTCTCCGTATGTTCATCTAGCAACAATGGATCCGAAAAAGAAGAAAGTTACGAATCATCTAATTGATAAGGATGCTTTGAAAGCTTATGTGAGTTTTTCTATTGAAAACATATTTTCGTTCGATGAAAAATACTTTTGCAACAACGTTGAAAAAAAACGAAATGATGCGGGAAAAAGTAGACAGAGTTTCAAGAAATTGTGCCGCACAAATGTATCACCCTTTTCACTATATAACCTCATTCCAGCTAGATGAAGAAGATGAAGAAGAGGAAGATTTTCTGGAAGGACTCAACATAACCGTCAATAATTTTGACACTTGCGAGGTGAGCTGTCACTTTCAAAATACTATTTTCACCTCGACAATTTCAGGATTTGAGTCTCTCGGATGTGGAACAACCATCAAGATTTCAACAGTTTCAAGACGCAATTCGAAAGAATACGGTAGTGATTGCAACGGATTTACAGGCACCGGATAGACAGTGTTGCACTATTATGTAGATAGCCATGTTCACTTATAATTAAACAGCTTCAATAAATTTTATTTTTTGAAAAAAAATCAAAGAGAAGAAGTGCTGCTTCCGCCTCCACAAAGAATTCGAACACTGCAAAAATAAATGGAAAATGAAATCATCTGAATCATGAGAACTCACTTCCACCAACTTGATTCTTCTTTGTGCTCTTCGAAAACATTCATATCGAAGTTGCTGAAAATTTGATTTGAGATTAAGCTACATCCAAATATTCTGCAGGTTTAACTAGGAAATAGAGTAGATTACCTTTCAGTTGCTCCTTTTTCAAATACTGGTGACATTGCCGGATTTATATCAAAACCAACAGAATCACTCGGAGATTGTGCGTCGTGATTATCACTGAAATTATATTCTTTCTAACCTCAACAGATAAAATTCTACTTACTATCCGTATGAATCTTGAAAATCAATGGGAGAAGAGGAATCACAAACACCACAATTTAATGCTAGAAATCCCAAAAAGCCAAACAAAAATACGAGATTGACTGAAAAAAACTGAATTGAAACGCAAGAAAAAAGGTGAACTCACAGTAAAAAGTGCTCAAAAACTCGAGTCCAGAGAAAACGAAACTCATTTTTCGTTGTTTATCTCTTCAAAAAGATAGAGAAGAAATGCTTCAAAGCAAGATATAAAATGAAATGAAAACTAGTTTTGAGTGTTAATTCAAAGTTTATTTTTTATGCATGACACGTGGAAATTTTAAAAAAAAACGACAATAGCAATTACGGTAATACAAAAATGACAGGAGTCACAGACGTCATTCTCATCTCCTTTTTCGAAAAACCGAATCTTTGAAGAACGTATCGACGAAGAGAATCTGAGAATATCCAGAGTAAATACGGATTTATACTTGCATACAAATCACTGAAAATAAGAAATGATAAATGAATGAAAGGTGTCATTAAACTGACCTTAATGCATTATAAACCATATAGAATTGGTCAGTTGAGAATCCCAAAATATCAGATCCTCCGAATATAAAAAGTAACAAAACTGACATTTGCACACCCACAGTAATCGTACTCATTGTGAATAGCTTAGCTTCTCTCATCTTTGCTTTTTCTTTTCTTTTCGATTGATATCTCACGGGTTGAGACTGGAAATTATCCATTATCTTTTTGTAATTCTTCTGAAATTCTCACCGGAGCATTTCTGTTTCTTTGATGTAAAACTGCAAAAAGATAACAGTAAGTTAACACCAAAAAGAGACAATTCACAGCTAAAAATGCTCCTCCGATCACAAAAAATGTGTTGGTCATTGTGATACTAAAATTATTTTCTATGAAATCTCGTTTTTACTGTTCGATATTTTACTTCAAGAACTTGGGAACAATCCCATTTTGTTCATTTCGAAAAAGTTGAGTAGGGTTGAAAAACGTGGCAATTCCAACTGATAAACCTGATAGATATTGAATAGATATTGCAATCCAGATACGGTATCCTTGCCACATCTGAAAATATTCGAGTTCAGAAAACATTTGGATTTAAAAAAAAACGAACCAAATGAAATTTAGTAGGAAAAAGCATGACAGAGAGTCGATTTGCAGCCAGAATGGATACTCCCATGGCTTGACAGATACCTGATATTAAAAGTAGACAGTTTTATATTTATACGAAAAATAACCTGTACTCCATGCAAAGTATAAATAAACATGAGCATATCCTTTTCCCAAAAACAAATACACTGGAACGAAGTAGCCCCATTTTGGAAACATTGCACCCAAATAGTTGGACAAAAGTGTCCCTGAAAGTATGAAATTATATTCTCAAGTCCCCATCTATTCAACGTCTAAAACTTACAAATATCAACTCCAGCCGTGGCTAAACATAATTTGAAAAAGGGACTCATCAATTCTTCAAATCTCCGATGATGAGCTTCAAAAAGAGCCCAAACTATTGTGAAATGAACTGTTAACGTAACACAAAATGCACAGAATTGAACATTTTCAACCGTTCGGATGAGTTTTTCATCTTCTTCAGTTCTTGTATAATTGATATCAGCCATTTGAAGGTTCCAGAATTCAGAAGGAAGAGAAGACGTCATCTGCAGGAATTCAGAAGAATAAGATATCTATCGAATGAAAAATATTCCCTGTTCTCAACATTTATGAAAGTGAAAAATAAACAAATAATGAAAGGGTTGCTTGTTCTTAAGAATCTCCCTCTGAAATCACCTGTTTCAATGGAATTTATTATGAGTGAAGTGATGAATTCATCTATAATTATATATTTACATTGATCCTGGACTATGGTATATTGAACTTTTTGAACTTTATGGATCGAGAAAAGAGGAAATCATTTTATTAAAGCAACGAGAATGTTTGTATTTATATTTTATGAGTTCATGACCAAAAAACCTTTTGAACCTCTTAATTGAATTGAATGAATTGCGGTAATCTGATAACGACCGACATCTTCCGAGTACAAATATGACTTTTTCATCTTTTTTTTCGAACTCTTTCACAATTTTTTTCATCATAAATTCTCAGATGAGAAGTCAGAAGTGAATCTCTTCACGTTTCGGATCAAAACAAATTGATTTCTATGAAACAAATTGATTTCTTCCTCTTCCTTCAATTTAAAATCCAAAAGATCACTGATCATTGATCTTTATTTCGATGATTCATGTCTTCAACACCCCCGAAAATCTCATAAAATTCAGAAAAATGCAAGTTTTTTCTGAAAATTCTCATGCAAATCGACTGTTTTATGATCGTTTTCCCCATCTTTTTCGCTCCTCCCCTTTTCGGGAGACGAAGAAAATGCCCGGTAGCTCATTCGTACTCGTGCTGCAATGCAGATACGGTGTCTTCTCCTTCTAATTCTGCTGGTTTCAGCTATTTCTTGTTCCCCGAGACGTGGAATCAGAGTGGTTGCTGTGAATAAGGATGGACTGTTCCCTGATAGAGTTCAGGTATTCCCTAATATAAGATTTGATAGAGTTGAAGATAAAAAACTAACAGAGTTCCCTGGAATCGGCTTTGAAATGGTTCGAAAATGCTGTCCTTGTACATGATTCATTTAGTGATTATGTGGTGGACTACGTCGGGAAATTTGTACCAGGATACCAGAATCCTTTTGCCGGAAGAGTAACCATTCAGGTGTAGAATCCGTCCTGAGGTGTCAATCGAACCTTCTCATTTTCAGACTCCGAACAAAGCTTTCTCCCTCGAAATCTTATCTGATGAATTCAAAACTTTCTTTGAATATTCCGACGTTGTTGTGTTCATCAGAGCAAAGCCATTTGGATGTGGCAGTCAACCACAAGCTTTCGGTGGATCAATGAGACCAAAATCACCTCGTCTCAGAGCTTCGATTCCAAAATTGGCATTTATGGAGTATTGTTACAACGAAGTGAGCGACACCTTCAGCTACTTTGACCTGTTTCGTCACGAGATATTGCATTCTCTGGGATACGGCGTATTTGAACCACACGACAGTTCAATGAGTGTGAAAGAAGAGAAGTATCAGTGGAAAAATGAAGATGGAACTGAATCAACGGCTACCAGACACTTCTTCAATACGAATCAGCCTGCTTTGGATGAAGTGAAGAAGTATTTCGGATGCGACAATGACATTCTGAAAGGGGTGGAGTCAGATGAAGGAGGAATGCATCTCAACGAATATATTTTTCAAGTAAGTTTGTAGCCACAGATATTTCGAACAAGTCATTGTTTTTAATCAAAAAAATCTTTCTTCAACTGAACGATATTATTTCAGAACGAATTGATGACCCCAACGCTCGCCGAAAAGAACTATTTCAGTTACATTTCTGCTGCGATTCTCGAGAATATATATACTGGAAATGAGTAAGGAAATCTGAATGACAGCATCACTTCAAATGCTTTATTCTAGACAGTGGTATAACGTTAACCGTACTTTCATTGGTCCGGAGGCTGATGCTTACAATTTTGGAAAAGGATTCGGATGCTCTTGGCTCTTGAACTCTTGTTACGAGTTCTTGGAGGAAAGAAAAAACGAGAAAGTTCCCCGTCCTGCACCATTCTGTTTGGAAGATTCTGTTCAGAAGTGCTTCAAAAAGTCGGAAAATGAACTGATTGCTTTCTCGTGCGAGTTGCGCGATTCAGGAGCCGCTGACAACAACATTGTATGCCTTCAATAATAGTCTGATCTAATCATATCTATAACATTTTTAGCCACGTCCTCTCAACACGAAGTACAATGTTCCATCGACTCGCTACTGTCCGATTTACCCGGTGAGTTTCAGAAGATTCTCGTAGTTTTTTGAAAGAATATATTATTTCAGAACTACTTCGAGAAGTCAAAGTACGAACTGGTCGACTGTCAACATCATAAGTAAATGACCGCTTTTGACACTTTGGAAATTTGTTCATTGAAATAAATTTATTTTATTTCGAATTCATGTTCCTATTCAATTAGAAATCTTTCCAGAAGTTTCCTATACAATATTTTCAATTTCTAAGTTTTGAAGTTGAATTTGAAGAGCTGGCTATTTAAAAATCATTTCATTGTTCAAAAACTATCTATAATCATAAAGAAATGAGTACAAACAGATAATTTCTACTTTCACAGAAACAAAGAAATATGAAAAATCACATCGAATTTCTAATAGAAAAGTGATGGGAGGAAGGAAGAAAAAGAGAAGACAGTGAAGGGATTTACGGGGAAATTCACTTGAATGCAAATATCAGAAAATGCATTTTCAAATGTTTGTGAATAACCCCTGGGAACTGAAAAGAACCCGGCGACATTTGGAATTAGAAGAAACAAAAAAGACTAGAAACGGTATAATATGAGCAGAAAATGTTGGGAAGGGGATGAAAATGCCGCGTGAAATTCGGAAAAACGGGTGAGAATGGTCATCTAGACGGCTTGAGAGGGATGGATTCAAAAAATGATTACAATAGTAAATATGAAATATTTAAGAATTATTTTGAATGAAACAAAAAAACGAGGGTTCTATTCACAGGGTGGAAATGATGAATTTCTAATTTACATGCATTGGGAGAGGAATGAAAATGAAGGAGAGATAAAGATTTTAAAGAACCGTATTGCTTCGACGCTTCCTCTCGGTCGGGTCTGACTTCAACTTGTAAAGCATCTCGCCCAACTGATCAATCTCATGAACATTCTCAGTCTGAAATTATTGAAGTTGAACTGACTGAAATGGTCGATTAAAACTTACCAGATACATGAGAGTTGTCCAGATCATATCCATCAGTTTGGAATCATCAATCTGATCGATTCGGACTGAAATTCCTTTTGGACTGAGCCGATTAAATGGAATGTTGTGTGCATGACATCTATCTTGAGCCATTTCGACAGCTGTCAGATCTTGACCTACGACTTGTTCAAGAATAAGAGTAGATAATTGCCCCATATTTCGAGCTCGTGATTTTATGCTCTTTCCACTTTTATATTTTCTTTGAGCGAGCGATGGTTCTCCAGTTCCAATCGATAGAACTCCAGCAAGATGAATTGGATTTTGATGTTTCGAGAAGCTGTCGTATTCCTGAATAATAAAAAATAGTGAGAGTTAGTTCAGTGAAACTTGTTCTACCTTGAATAAAACATTGAGTGGATAATTGGCCACAAAACTTCCATCAACCAAAACTTTGTTTCCATATTCGAATGGTTCAAAGTATGTCGGAGCAGCACTACTTGCTCTCGCTGCTTCTCGGAACAGAACATCTTGTTCTTCATTCAAAGAAACTCCGAATTGTTTGGTGAATGAATAGTTTCTGAAGACGTGAAGTCTTGCTGGAGCAGTGCTGATATCCAATGCAGGGACAGTGATACGAGTGGGACATGCTTGAAGAGTTTGAGTTGGGAAGCATTCCTCCAATACTTTGTCGATATTCTTTGTTTGGACAGACACTTGATCACTGAACAGACGTTTCATTGTACTTCCACGAAGAAATATCTGAGCTTTCATGTCCCAATATTGGAAGAAACAATCACTGATTGATTTCTTGTTGACCATCGAAAGAGCAAGCATACTTCCAGTTGATGTTCCTATGAACCAATCGAAGAGATTCGGAAGAGATTCGTCTCCAAGAAGGCGTCTAGAGGCGTAAAGTAAACAGACAACTGAAAAAATAGAAGTTAAAAATAATAGTTCAAGTACTACAACTGACCAGAAACCAATCCTCTCATGCCTCCTCCGTCTAAACACAGTGCCATAACTCCATCAACTTTCTTTGATTTATTGATTTGAATAGGAGTTCTTTCAAACATTTCCTCGAAGATTGTTCCAGAAAACTCGAGGAATTCCTTGAATTTTGTAGCACACTCTTCACAAACACTTCCGTTATCAATACGATCCGCAAGTATCTTCTCTCCAATGTTGTCCTTGAATAACGGTGCTGGATCTGCTCCCAAAGTGAGAAGAAGACGCATCTCAGTGATAGAGGACTGAGGAACAGACCAGAGTTCCAAGAGTTTTGCTGTCATCTGAAATTGGGTACATTCTTCAAACTTCCTGGAGGGAGTTCTGTTTTTCGATCATTAATTTGGATCATTGATATCTATTGAATTGTGTATTTTCACGTATCAATAACAACTGTCTTTGTGTCAGCTGTATACTATTCTCAGATCAAAGATTCTCTTTTCCATCTCTCTGAAAGTCCACACTTACAATTGCGTTTCCAGGTGCTTGTTCCTGTTGAACTGGTTTCTCTTTTTGTGCTTGAACGGCTGATTTCAGAAATGCAATCATGGTGTCGATTCTTTCATCTCTCTTCTTTGTGCTCATCAGATGAGCGCACCGGTTCGATGGCATTTTGACAGGGGAATCACCGGGAGTGCAGGGGGACCCAAGTTTCAGAAAGGAGAGAGCAAACTTCTGAAATAAACGAGAATGTAGGTCAAATAGATGGGAAGAAAGTCGGCGAAAAGTTGGGAGAAGCGGAGTGTCAACTGAGTGCGTGTGTCTGTGTGAGTTCTCCATGAAAAATAAGCCGATGGAAGTGAAATATGATAAGGAATTGATAAGGACATCTCGATGAAAGAAATTATTCATGTGAATGGCAAAGTCCAATTTTAAAGAACGTTTTCTCTTATCAATTTATTATATGCAAATATTAATGGGACATAGTTTGACAACACGTGGAAACTGATAAATATTTTGGTTCCGTGTAGACACATTTGCATCGAAAAAACATCAATGTGCACTTGAAATCATTATCAATTACTTAAAACTGAGATTACTCGTTTAAGTGGTCAGGAGTTAAGAAACGGAAATTAGGTATTTGCTCTTTATATGGGTCAAAATATTATCAGTGATTGAAGATAATCATTCACCAAACTAGAAACTAAATAGTGAAAAACACTAGTTTTCAGATAACGGGTTGCGTCTTCATAGTTTTCATTTAGTAGATCTAGATCACAAAACGATCGCTTACTCTTCCAGTGAGAATCGGATCTTCGTGAGTTCTATTTTTCCACTGGGAAGTAAGATTAATACAATATGTGTACTTACCTGCAAACCCATTTCTATTTGTGGTTTCCAAAAAACCGAATATAGAGAAGAAATTTGTTTCAACCGTCAGAATCAAGCGATTGGACAGTTTATCATCTGACAACTGCTTTATATGGCGAATGGTACCGTCTGATAACCGCAGACATTACCCAACCAATCAGAAAAAAGGACTGCCAAAAATTGTGGGAGGACTCCACGAAATTTTTAGATCATAAAGCATGAAAGAGTCTAAATTTCGATAACAATTTTGTGTCAAATTGGAAAGGAACCGGTTCGAAACTTTTCAAACAATCTCTAATTAAAACCAGATTTCTTTTAACCTTGATATTTCAAAAAGTTTATTCAAGGTGAGAGAGATGCTTAGTTTCTTCATAACAGTATCCACTTTTACTCCTTTTTCAGAACATCTTGTTCAGAATTTCTTCCCAACAATCTTTTACAAGGAAGTCATTTCTCAACGAATCCAATAAATTTCGAAAAAAGTTCCTACAAGCTGGCAAACGACGCGAAAAATGGGGTCACTGAGCCGCGGCGCTCAAAAAATGATCAAGTTGGAGCGTGTTGATTAGACGGGAAGGAAAGCTGATCAGACAGATAGAGAGTGATGAGAGATAATAGAAATTGGAGAGATGCAGACAAGGCAGACCAATTGTCGGAAAAAAAACGAGGAACCGAGGAGTGCAAAATGGACGGAAGATGCTCTCGGAAATTGAAAGAAGAAGAAGAAGAAGTCGATAGAAGAAGAAGAAAAAGAACTTGAAAAAGAACAAAAAAGAAGAGAAAACTAATGAAGAAGTTCAAAAGAGTTCCTTTCAAAAAACCAAAACTCATTTGAAAGAGACATTTAAATATACGGAAAAGTGATAAGAAAACGGAAAATTTGAAGTGCTAGACTGTAGGGAATCACTGATTTCTCGAGAGACACAGTGGAGAATTCAGAAGTCTTGGTTTTCTAGAAATCTGAAGATTTTATAGATCTTTGAACTGTAAGTATTAGATTGGAATAATTCAGAAAACAAGATTTTTAAAACCAAAAATCAAAAAAAAATGTGAACAACTTCAGTTCAGAGCTCCGATGCCAAATAGCTGAAAACATGTTTGAAGAAAGCATAGTTTCAGCTTTCTTTCGATATGTTTTGTCCAACCGGAACTACATTTCGACTTGGAATTCCTCTTTTGGGTGCAAGATTCAAGATTTCCAGTGGAACTGGTTTCGATTAGTGATTAGAATCATTTCCAACGCCAAAAAAGAATTGCATCCAAAAGTGAAACCTGTGAAATTAATTGAAAGTAAACCTATAATCAAGGTCAAGTGAAAACAGAAAAAAACTTATCTTCATTTAGAAAGTACTACTTTGAAAAGTGTGAAATGAGATGATGGAAAAGGAATCATCAATCTTATTTCTTCTCGTAACAGGTGATACAAGACGAGAGAGATCAATGACGATATATGTCACTTTTCTCTTCTTTTTCATTGTTAATTCGTGTCTGAAACTGTAAGAAATAGAGTGGAAACTAGAGAGACGCAGAGAGAAACGGAACAAAAAAGAAAAAAAGAACATGACTTTTCTCGCAGTTTTATGACAAATTTCGAAGTTGTGTCAGTTGGTTTAACGTCTCGAAATTCATGGAAGAATACTGATAAGTGATTGCAAGAAAAGGCTTCACTTACTCACTTTCAATGCAAATAGATCAGTAAAAAACGAGCGAGAAAACGGCAAATATTTGTTTGATATTTTCGTGTTTTAGGTTTTTCGGTTCGTCTCATATCATATCATTTTGTGATTTTAAATGGAATATTTTGAATAGAAAACAACTGAAAAAAGGAAGAAAAATGAAAGAGAAAGGGGTGGGAAAAGAGAAAACGAATATTGTATTCATGTAACTATAAAATATGAAATTGTGGTGGAAATCCGATTGAAAAATAGTATAAAATGAGAGGAAGAGAAAGGGAAAAAGAGAAAAATGTACTTGGATTATAGGTCAGAACTTTTTCAAATTTATTTAGATGTACAGAATGAAAATGGAGGAGGAGCGAGAACAGAAATGGATTACGGTATTAGGATAAATATAATCAGATTCTAAGAACTCTCTGAATGAAATTGAATGAAAATAATCAAACTTTTGTAAAATTTAATTACCGAAAGAAACTGACAGCTGGAAATAAAATGAACGTTCGATCTTTGAGTTTCGTTGACTGTTATCAGACAAGCTTTCTGGGAATTGAGAATGATTCTGAAAACAATAATGACTAGGTGGGAACTAGAATATCTGACTATATCTGGTTAGGGAATAATATACAGTAGGAATTTTCAGACGACACCCACGTAATGGAGAGTCTGTAATTCAGAATCTCTAGAACAATATCTTTCCAGCTATGAAACTTTTGAAGTAAAAATCCACTCAGTCGCTAGAGTTTCAGATCAAAGTCTCTGCTTGGAAAACTTTTCGAAACGTGACAGACTTTTTCAGATTTATAGAGAAATCATGAGCATTCGATTAGATATTTAAGTTGTAGGATGACACATCAGACTTTCAGATTATTATTTCAAAGATTATACATGTTTTTTTTAGAAACACACCAATTGCCTCAATTCTGAAAAGAGAAAACAACGAAAAGAGCAAGGAATGAAAGGAGTGCCAATTAGAAGTCACGGTTTTTAGAAACACAAGTCTTACGGTAGTTGAAGAGAGAGGTTCTTTCAAAAAGGTTCATGCGGAGAAAACTCTTTTCTGAAGTCTAGATGTATAGAGCGGAGATAGGAAAATTCTTTTAAGAAAAGCTAAAATTACAAGTTTTAGAAGATGTACTTCCACTGACAGGATCCTGTAATTATTTCCATTTCAACCCACGCAAAATTCAAGGAAACGTCTGGGAGGTTGTCTCTGAATGCCCTCTTGTTTCTCAAATGGAAATTCAAGATTTCATTAGACCGAATGAGTCACATTACTCATCTTCCAGACTGCCATCTCAACTTAGATCTACTTATTTCCAGACTGACCCAAAATGAGAGTTCCAGAGAGAAAGAAAGCTTCTATAGCCGAAATGAGTCACTACCAAAACTTGATTTTTAAAGATGAAGAAGTGGAAGGAGGAACAAGAAAAAAGTGCAAGCGGCTTCCATAAAAAGAGCAACGAAGAGCTGGCGGCAGCGGAAAAAAAAGAAAAGAAAAATCGATGAGAGCACAGAGTTGCTCCGCGGAGCCCCGTGTGCATGCGTGTCTGCGTGTGTCTATGAGAACCGAAAATGGAAAGAAAAATGAAAAAGAGAGAGAATGCTCACCGCTTTTTTCTGCACCAAACGCGACGACGTTGGGAGCTTTTTCATCTTTTTCAGCCAGTCATTTCGAGAAAAGAAGACGTTGAAAGGGAGAAAAAGATGAAGAGAAAAGAAATTTAATTATGTTGAATTGAGATGTGAATTGGGTTAAATGATTGAATAGATGACACATATTATATGGATGTTGTCATTTATTTCCGGATGGAAATACTTGAAAAATGTTTTATGAATGGGACTGGAAACTAGAACAGATCTTAACCTCGTCTAAATTTTTATTAATCTGGAGAACTGAAATGTCTTGTAAATCAAAGAAGTTGTCTACCAGTTTCATCTAAACTCAGGAGTCGTTTCTTGAGAAAGAGAGAAGACAAAAATAGAAAAAAGGAAGTGCGTCAGTCAACCGGAAAACGAAACAAAACTAAGGAATCACCGAAAATACAAAAAATTCAAACGATTGAAAATATAAATAAATGAAACTACACCGAAATTTCAAACTTTAAAAGATTGGTTTCCACTTCAGTAGGAACTAAACTCATTTTTCATTCAAACAGTCTAATGATATTCCAGCCACAGAAAACGTTCAAATCGACACAGGACGTCTGTTATTAAAATATAGAAAATCTAGACTAATACTCGGCTGACTTCCCTGATTTTTCTGACGTAAAATGCACGTCAATTAGCATTTTTTGAACTCGAACATCGGGGGATTCCAGTTTTCTCAGAATGCATAGTTTTAGCTTTTGATCAGAGAAGAAAGAGTTCATTCCTACTTGGAGGAATCATCTTGACGAGTACTAGTCGCTGCAGATTGAGTACACTTTTCAAACGAACCGTTTCTGAAATAGCTCTCTTGCTCAAGGTTAGACATGGGGTATGATCAAAGAGTTTTACTATCATTCTGGACTTCAAACCCTTCACTAAATCTCATATCAACTCTTTTTTCAGATTTGTGTTTACATTGAAACAAGATCAGATTCAATATTAAATTCAATTCTTGTGTATCTCTAACCCCTGATGAGTAGTACGGTATCGTATACTTTACACTTTTCTCCAGGGTTTTTTGATGGTATTGTACACGTTCTTGTACTCAAAAACAGCTAATCTTGATTATAAAATAATACATTTTATTGTAATAATAAACATGACAAAATCATTCAGATACATCTTCCCAATCCGTGTTAGATAATAATCTGTTTCATCAACAAGACGGTGTGTAATCCATCTCTAAATATCGCCTTTCCCACCAAAGAAGATGTAATCGTGTGCTCTTGAAAGTGCTCTTAGAAGGTGCACCGCCAAATAAATCCGTCATCGAACGGGCGGCACATAGGATAGAAAGGGAGAGATAGACGGGTGTGATTCACCAAATATAAAATATTTGGTATTGACATAACAAACGAGGTGAGAAATAAAATAAAGAACAGAGTGTGACTCGTGGCATTTGTGGAGATAAAAGGTTAAGTGAGACGGGCAAACTCGAACAAAAATTAGTAGAATGAGGATACAGTACAGGCTTTGGGTCAGCTGAAATGTTAAAACAAAAGATAAGATACTAGAGACCGCATATAAATGTGTGCAAGTAATTATGAAAAACAAGAATATCCAGCCAGCTGGCAGATATAAAAACAACTACAATGTCATTGTTGAGATCAGCTCAAACAACATCGAAATTCCAGATAGAGCCTAAGTAAATTAAGGATTCAAACACATTCTTGACAGGACATTTGAATTTCTTGTAAAAAACGATCATTCAGACATTTAACATCTAACATAGTACATCAAAAAAGTTGGAACTAACTCTCACAATGTCAAAAATCTCACCTGTGTCTGAATTGTTCGAATATAAATTAGTCTTCCTCAACAATGCTCCTCCTCCTTTCGAATATCTGTGTCTCTTTTATTTGTATACTATTAAAATGTCTGTCATCTAGCCTAGTCTGTCACCGATTTGACTGATTACCACCCCGTCCCGTCCTATTGAGAGCCCTCAACCCAACACACTCCGTCGTCTTCTCTTCTCATCTTCCTCCCATCCCAATAGTCACAATATTGTCATTTCATCTCCTGACACCAATACAAATCTTCTCTATTTCTTATTTCATTCTCTTTTTGAAATTTTTAATTCATCCTTCAAAAAGTCACTTACTTTGGGAACTACAGTAATGTCAATCAGCTCATCGCAACGGTTCCCTAATTTTTATCTCAATTGAAGACAATTATTTATGTCTGGAGCTGTAATATTTCCCTTTTCCTACAACTATTTTCTTCCAGTTTGGAATCCTACATTTTCTGTTTTTCAAAGATTTCAGTAGGCATTAGACGACTATTTGAAAGTATCGAATTCCAAAAGAAGAAGTGACGTATTCTTTTTCGAAAAATAAGAAAATGACCCTTACCCCCCGGTCACTTTTTCCCCTTTTCCCCACCCATTCACTTTACGATTTCTATTTTTCTAGATTTCTCTCCAGAATCTTCAAAAAGTCCCTCTTGAGTTGTTGATGACTGAACATGGAATTGTTCATTCCTCTCTCTCTCTCTGATAGAGTGATAAGACGTTTGCATGTGTGCACTCATATGCATAATCATAATCTATAGGTCAAATTTGCGCATCTTTTGTTGACTCTCGGGAGTGTTTCCCAATGAGCAAAAGAGAGAAGAAACGTTCAAGTCAATCTTTACTTTTCTTCAATTCATTTTCACAGTTTTTATCAGTTAAAATCTAGTTACGTTTCACTGAATTGTTGCAACTTTTCACACTCAAAACTGTCCTCTTTCCAATATTTTTTGAATGGGAAACCTGGTAATGAACACTTTTTATTCTCATCTAAAAATCATAGTGCACTTTCTGATTTCAATATTTTGGGTTGCCACAGTTTCAATCATTTCCCCACTTTCCCTAATTTTGACCACCGAAAAATTGAAATTTCTCAAGAATCCCAAAATCAAAGAGACTATTAGAACATCAAAAAGTTTATTTAATGTCTGATTCTTTCGTCTTTATTTCTAAAAAACGTCTGCTCGATTTCTCTCTTCGTATCATATCGAATGTATTCTTTTTTCCCTTCCGACCATCTTTATTTTTCATTAATCCAAAAGCTAACATTCCGTTCTAATTTCTTTTTCTTTTCAACCCCCGCGTATCAAATTTTTCATCTGTTTTGTTCACTGACTTTTCCTAAGACTTTTTCGTCTTCAACTGATTCCATTTCATTTTTTATTCTGATTCTTTGAGTTGTCTCTGATTCAATTCTTTTTTCTGAATCCTTTTCACGCCTTCTTATTTCTCTTTTTGTTTTCCAGAATCGCCCGACAAAATTGATCGTCTCACGAACGACGTCTTCTCTTTTCACCGATGATTCCGAGGAGAAGTAATTTTATTTTACTTCTTTTCAATTTAATACAAGTTCAATCACTATTAGATGCTTCTTGGTGGTACGTTTCTTATTTTTGTTGTTGTTAAGTTCGAGATTTTAAATCAAATTTGTATAAAAACAAATGCCTTGAAGATTCTGAACATATTCTCAAGTAATCTCAATAAATCGACTCGAAAAATTTTAGTCTGAAAATTTAAAGGCGAAAAAACATCAAATTGAAATATTGATCATTTACGGTACAGTTCAAAAACTTTGATATTTTCATTGAAACATTACGATAATTGAGAGGATGTCACCGTGACGCTGACCATGACATAGTGATACGGCTGACTGTGATAGTTAAAAACTCTATTGGGTTTGTAGATCAAACCTAGAACAATGTTTTCGTAGTTAACAACTCTTTCGTACGAGTCTTCCCTGTGGATCAGCAGAGCAATTTTCACTCGAACCGAATCGGGGGACACGGTGGCAAACTCGAAATTAATTTCTGCTGAAAACATCCCAAAGTTTCAGTGTTTTCAGTGTTTCTTTATGTGAAAATATAACTTATAAAACAACCTGATCTAGATATTTAGCAGAAATTGGACCTATTCCTAACCTCCACAATTTCAGCTTTCCAATCACAAAAATCTTTTTTTTAAATTTTTCGTTTCAGGTCAACAGTTGCACAGCTGTCGACTGCTCTAGCAGGTCATAATGTGAAACCAATCTGTGAACTGCCTGGATTATCTCCCGGTCAAGCACAAGTATGCGAACTGTTCAAAGACCATATGCCAGCTGTCAGTATTGGAGCTCAAAACGCTATACAGGTGAATATTATTTGAATTTCAGCAAATCTTATTCTATTACTTTCTCTTCAGGAATGTCAAAGACAATTCACAGGACACCGATGGAATTGTTCAACTCATTACAGTACTGGAATGCTCGGACCGATTCATAAAATGGCAACACGAGAAGCTGCTTTCACGTATGCAATTCTGTCGGCTGGAGTGACACATGAAATTGGAAGACGTTGTAAACAGGGCCTTCTGACTTCTTGTGGATGTTCTGATGAGATAAAACCAAAGAATGTTCCGAATGATTGGAGTTGGGGTGGATGTGGAGACAATGTTGAGTATGGATACAAGTTCTCGAGAGATTTCATTGATATTCGAGAGAAAGAGCATGATCCGAAAAGGAATCATGATAATGGGAGGAGTTTAATGAATAGAAGAAATAATGAGGCGGGAAGGAAGATTCTCAAACGGTCAGTTCATTTTCTATCGACTTCTGAAATTCAAGTTCAAATTTGTTCAGGCATCGTAAACCAAAATGTAAATGTCATGGAGTATCAGGCGCATGTAATATGAAAACATGTTGGATGCAATTGCCATCAATGGAACAAGTTGGAAAAATATTGAGGAATAAGTATGATAAAGCAATTAGAGTTCAGGTATCATTTTCCCCACACTTTTTGCTTCAAATTTAAGAAGAATTTTAGATAAATGACCGTGGAAACTTGCAACTTCTAGCAGATGAAACGAGTAAAGAAAGAAAGACAAGAGCACTTCCGACTGATTTAGTTTTTATGGATGACTCTCCAGATTACTGTAGATTCGATCGACACTCTGGAACATTGGGAACTGAAGGAAGAGTCTGCAAGTGAGTTTTCTTATTGATAGACAATACTTTATAAAAGCATTTCAGACGTGGTTCAAGTGGAGCTGAAGGATGCGATAGTCTTTGTTGTGGTCGTGGATACAATACATATACTCAAGAAATCAAATCAAAATGCAATTGCAAATTCGAATGGTGCTGCAAAGTAGTATGTCAAACATGCAATAATGTGACACAAGTTGATATCTGTAAATAACTTTTGCCACTTTTCTCTTTTTCTTTATTTCTCTTTTTTACCTCAGGACTTTTTTGAATTTTTCCGAAATCCCGCCAAATCTTAGCCCGTTTGCTCAATGACATCTACTTATAAAACCACATCAAAAATCACAATTTCTCTCTGAACCTATCACAACTATTTTCCATCACATTCCTTTTCCTTCCCTCCTTATTTTAATCTGAAAACTGAAAAAGAATCAGTTGAGTTTTTGAACATTAAAGAATAATGTATTTATTTCAACAAATAAAAACTTTAAATACAATCAATTTATTCAAGTAAATGACTTCTACATTCTGTAGAATGTACCCAATTTATAACGAGTTGCTTCTCCATTACTTGGTGTCATTTTCAACGGAATTAGACGACGCCAGAGGAAAAGTGTTGAGATAATTGCAACGGTGACAATACTCCAATGATATATCATTATCCATTTGTATCCACTCAGTTCAAATAGACGACTAAAAACTGTTTCAGTTTTGAAGATCTATTGTAAATCTCTTACGTTGAAAACAGTGAGACAACAAATTGCGAAAAAGCTCCAGTGAATGCGAAAAAGCCTTGAACAGTTCCCTGAAACAAAAGAATAAAATCCATTTTCCTCACAACAAATACCTGTTTTCTTGGACCAATAATTTGGCTCAGCAGTGAACTTGAAGTTGAAGAAATGAGTGGAAATCCTAATCCAATTATTGCAGAACAAATGACTAAATACAATGGAAGTGGAACTCTTGGAGTACTATCACACCAATCGAATTCACATCGTCCGACTTCAGAAATAGTTGAATTCAGAGTTCCCGGACGGTCCAATGGTCCAGGATAGAAGGGAAGTGGCATGTGGAGAATGAAGAAGATTTCAAAGAATACAAGTCCGCATAGAAGAAGAAGACGGTTGTCAATCTGGAAAGTTCTGATGAAAAATAAGAAAACATATGGAGTCACAAACCGTTTTGAGTTTAGTGGAAGCAAGACTGAAATTGACAATAAACGTGAAAACACAGGAAACAGTTTGAATGATTCCATTATAGAGCACTGCGTCTTCTCGACTCCAGTTGTACATTGCAATTGTGACTGGAGCAGCCATACTCTCGACACAAACTACACCACACATCAGCCACCACATATAGAATAGAAGAAGAACAGGAAGACGATCGAACTTCGGAAGAACAAAATACGGATCTTGATTCTTTTCTTCTTCACTTATAATTCCAACATAGTTTTCTTCCAGGAAGAAATAGGTCAAAAGAATGGAAAACACACTGACAATTGTCATGAAAAGTGCAGCTGATGTATACATATTTATGAGAAATGGACCAATGTAGAAACCATCTTTTCCGAGAGGAATGAAACAAATCTGAACCATGAGAAATGCAGAGATTCACTCTTCAATTTCTGTGTTACCTGAATAGTTGGACCCAAGAAGAAGCCAGCGGTGAATCCTGCGTTAGTAATAGAAACCGCTTTCATTCGATCTTCTTGAGTACTAGCTGTTCCAATGAAACTTCTGAGAACTCCGAGTGCTCCTGGACTGAATCCAGTTAAGATTCTCGAAAACAGCATGACCCATTTCACATATGGAGGTGCCAAATATGCAAATCCATACAGCAAATTTCCGAATCCAGCGATTCCACACGCACAGAACACTGGATTTCGTGTTGATGCTGAAACCTGATTCCAATATCCAAAAAGCGGATTCGCGAATGCTGAAGCAAGAGCTTGAAGCGCAAGAAGAACTCCGAAAAAATCAACTGTCACTGATTCATCGTTCTGAAAATAAAATGATTACAGAGGGTTCAGAAGACTAACTTCTAAAACTGACTTCTGATAGATATTGCCACGTGGAAGTGAAGTAAATACTCATCTGAAGTCCAGTCAAAAGGAGAAGAAATGATATGACGTACACGGATTTCCATGGCGTTTTCCGTTCTGCTAATTCTTTTCTGAATGATTTTAAAAACTAATGAAACTATGATTCGATTCAAAAACTTACTCCTTCACTGAAAGTTTTTTGACCGGAGCAGTCATTTTTCAGCCGACCGCCAGAATGGTTGACTTTGAACAACTGACCTCATTTTTGAATTTTTAAATTTGAAAAGTCGAACCTCCCCGATTAGGGAAATGATGGTATAGGACGAGGTTTTGCATATTTTTCATTTCAATTCAGTTGAGGACATCATGGTGATGACATTTCCCCTTTTTTTGGTATCAATTTATCAACTTCAGTGAACAGAGGCACAGGAAAAAGATTAACTTTTTGAATCTTGTAGCTATCTTTTTTCAAAGTGTTCTTATTAATTTCTAATAGTACTGTCTCTGTGTGTTAACTGAGGTAAACTCTCTGTTGAAACGACACCGGACGAAGAAAACGAAGACTGGATTTCTGATTTTGTGTCTGTACTCATTGTGAAAAGTAGAATTAAAGAAGAAAAATTGAATGAAATAAATGTTTATTTTGCACAAACGGCACGCTTCTAAATTTAGCGGCGTCGGGTTCCGTCCTCGAAGAAGACTCCTCCGTCGATGGCGCAATACTTTGGACAGATTCCCTTCTCTCCCTCGCCTCCTGGCTTTCCAGCGGTTCCTGGTCCTCCTGGATTTCCGTCGGCTCCTGGGGCTCCAGCTGGTCCTGGTGGTCCCTTTGGTCCCGCTGGTCCTGGTCCTCCAGTTCCTGGGGCTCCGTCGTTTCCTGCTGGTCCGGCTGGTCCTGGTGGTCCATCTGGTCCTGGCTCTCCTGGTCCTCCTTGCTCGGATGCTCCTGGTTCTCCTGGTCCTCCTGGGTTTCCTGGAGCTCCGTCGTTTCCGGCTGGTCCTGCTGGTCCTGGTGGTCCAGCTGGTCCTGGGGATGATGGTCCGGCTGGGGATCCTGGTGCTCCGTCCTCTCCTGGTGGTCCTGGTGGTCCGGCTGGTCCAGCTGGTCCTGGTGGTCCTCCTGGGCATGGTTGGCATGGAGGTTGAGTGACTGGCTCACATGGGGCGGATGCTCCTTTTCCTGGGTTTCCTGGAGCTCCTGGTGCTCCTGGCTTTCCTGGCTTTCCTGGCTTTCCTGGAGATCCTCCTGGTCCTGGTGGTCCTGGATTACAGCATCCATCGCAGCCTCCACCACCGCTTCCGCCTCCTCCTCCGGCTCCTCCGGTATTGTAAGCTTGACGAGCAACACGAGTGTTGTTGCTTGGAGCATCCTTAATCAGATGAACCTCACTCCAGATGTCACGAGCAGAAACCTTGCAGAAGTTAACGTCAGTGTGAATCTGTTTCTTCACATTATTGACGTAGTTGTAGACCATTGGCAACGTGATAAACACGGAGACAACAGCCACAACAGAGAATGTGACAGCCGAATAGGCGACGAATTTGTACGCTTTAATGCGAGCGTCGATGTCCATGATTGTTGGAGGAAATGAGTGATGGACTGAAGAATCTGGGAATGGACAGATGTTTTTATAGGAGGGAATGACTACTTGGAACTGGTATAATTGTTCTTGTTAAGGAGTATGAAGGAGGGAGAAGGGGAGATCTAGTTTCTATGTTATCAATGACTCCCATTGGTTTATGATACTGGTTTTTATATTGTAAAGTATCTCGGTTTCTTGGGAAAAGGAGGACATATAATTAGAAAGGAATTACTAGAAAACTATATTCAATTATAGTTAAATGAGGTCACTGGAACTGGAAATGGGGACTCAAGTGGATCATTTTGAGACCAATTTTCAAAAAGCAAATGCATATTTATTTGATTTGGATTATCTTTAAATGGGGCAAAATAAGCATACTTGTCAAGGGCCGGGCCGGGCCGGGCCGGGCCGGGCTTTTTTTTCAAAACGTCAGGCCCGGCCCGGCCCGGCCCGAAGCCCGGCCCGGCCCGGCCCGGCCCGGCCCGGCCCGTCAGGCCCGTCTTTTTGGAGGGAATTTTTTTTTCAATTTTTTTTCAATTTTTTTTTTCAAATTTGATTAAGGTGTACTGAGATGAACTCAGACTTTTCTCATAGAATAATATGAGTGTCTTTTTGTCAATTTTTCCGCAAAAAAAATTGAAAATTGGAAAAAAAATTGAAAATTTTTCTCAAAAATCCCATATTCCTGACAAGACGGGCCTGACGGGCCGGCCCGGGCCTAAGCTTTTCAGGCCCGGCCCGGCCCGGCCCGGCGGGCCGGGCCGGGCCGGGCTTTTTACGGGCCGGGCCGGGCCGGGCCGGCGGGCCGGCCCGTCATTTGACAAGTATGAAAATAAGCATGTTTTTTACAAAAAAGCCAATTAATTTCTGCATTCAAAATAAGTAAAAAGCAAAAGCGAATCAATTTAAATATATTTTCAATCATTTCAATTCGTATTAATAACAGTGTGGTTCCTCCTTATGTTTCACTCCGATTTCCATATTCGGTGTTCCCAAATCGAACCATTTTTGGACCTGAAACAGCAATTGTCCACATACTTCAAGTACTCTTCTCTCTTACCTTCACTCCCTTATTAATATAATTATCTGGGACAGTAAAAGTGATCTTTCGACGGCAAACTTTAGATGTTGTACGACAGTTGTGGTAGATTCTAAGTTGAGGATCAATAGAAGTAATGGAAATTGCAAATCCAGAAAGTTCGAATGTTCCATCCTCATTCACGTGGGTTTCAGCAATCAGATCATCTGGGTCAACTGAAAATTTTAATATTATTGGTCCCTTTCTCAAATATTCTTTTCAAGAAGTCATTTGATCTTCCAGAACATTTTTCAATTCGAAATGTTGTTTTCCATGAAAAACTTTTCAAAATATCACTTACACATATCATTATCCCACAATTTGACAGTGGCATTTCTCACCGGACGTCCTCCACACATCAATTTTCCCTTCACTCCAATTGCTTGTTTTCTTCCGATCGCACGAACTTTATCAATGAAACGAGTTGGTTTTTTGGTCCCTCCTGGTGACATAATTTCAATTTCAGAATCCGATGTTTCATTGAGTTTCGTTTGAAGAAGATCATCAGCCGAAATGAAAACGAAAAATACAGTTGGAATCAGAAAAAGAATCAGAAGATTCATGGCTGATTTCTAGAGGGAAAAATCAGAAAAATGGAAGGAAAAGTGAGAAAAGGAGTTGCTTGTCGAAGAAGTAATCCTTGAGTAATCCAGAGAAGAAAACCGAAATGATTTATTGGTGGTTTCAAGAGATTACAGTGAGTAAACAAAGAACTTTTAAGCTACTTGAGATGGGCAGAAATATTTGAAAGAAGGTAATAAATCAAGACAACCGAAGACGTGGTTCTTGAAGTATGAGCTCTGGAATGTTTCAGAATTCTCATAAACTTTAGTTTGTTTACGAAACAAAAGCCCATTTGAAGAAGTAAAGAATAAATGAAAACTCAAGAAACTTTTAGAAGACAAAATATAAGGGATGAATGGAAGTTCGAGCGGATATTTCCAATCTCCTCATAGGTAAGGTCCTGAAACAGCCCAGTTCATTAATTCCATTTTTGTTCAGTTTTAACCCACTACAGTCATATTCAGAATCCAATCCAAGCAGCGTCATTCTCTTTCTTCCATCGGTCATTTTCTTACAGAAATCCGCATCAGTTGTCAAGTTTCCATTTCGATATAATAGTATTGAATTATGTGAAATTTTGAGATTAGGAAAAGAAACTTCTTTCAGAAAATCATTTCTTCTGAACTTCATTGCGACACCCAATCCCAATGAAGCAGTTCCAATATAAACTGCTGTAATATAATAAACTACGACTCCTTATCTCTAATTTATAGAATTTCAAACCTGAAACTTGATAAATTTCTCGTAAATTTGGCATGGATATATTGGTTAAAGTGCTCCCTTCGATTACAAATGAACCGAAGATAATCTCAAATTGTTGGAATCTGAATGACAAAAGCAGTCAGAATTGGAAAACCTTCTCATAAAACTAACTTTTTAATTTCATTCTGCGGAACTTTTGTATAATTGTTGATATCTGAGTAATCCCAAATATCTGGATTCGAGTAGATAATATCTCCAATATATCGAGTACATCTTTCATTTATTGTTGATAGTTTTCCGGTACAATATGTCGATGGATTGTTAATTTCTGAAATTTTGTTTCAGTTTCAATCAATTTAAACTTCTGAAATTACTGTCTAATTCACAATATGACAAGGGTGAATATTGGTTTATATATCTGATATTGGATTGAGCTAACAGCTGAATAAACGATGGATCTATACATAATTCTTCATTAGAAGTAATACGGGCATCTGAATCTGAATTCCGACTTTTAACCGATCGAAGTCTGATCAAATCCAAACGACCGAGATATTCATTCGACTCGATTTCGATCGTATTTTGAGCTTCGACTCCTGAAAAGATAACCAACTTGAATAGATTACTCATCTCTTTCACCTGATTCTATGTCCTCCAAATTTTGTAAAAAACCCAAAGTTTCTAGATTTGTTCTCTGGATACTTATAAAACCATATAACTTTGTGACAGTTGCTAAACGATATAATACATTGTATGGGGGTGCAATCCCGTTCATTATAATATTTCCATATAAAACAATACAGTTTTCTGGGAAATTCTTGATTTTCGGCCATTGGAAATAACCAGTTATCTCACATCCACAATCGAATAGATTTCCAGTTATCGAACGACGGTTGAAATATACATCATGGATAACTGAACAACTTTTTTGTAAATTTAAAACTGGATTATTCTGAATTTCGACTTTTCCGTTTGAATATTTCAGAGATGTTAAACTGATACTGGCCAGTTTGGTATTATTGAGGATGGATATTCCTTTGTCTGAAGTAGATTTGAATTAGAAAATATATTGAATATTCTTTTTTTTAATTTCAAACCTAAAGGATCTCCTGTAATATTCTGAATATTTCTCATAAAAGTAGCAGAAGTTAACTGAGTATTCCATATTTGTAAAACTCCGCGGATTGAATGGACATTCTTGAAAAGAGCAACCAATTGATCGTTGCTTATTTCAGAATTCTCATCAATACGAAATCTTCCGATTAGTTGAGAACAATTGGTTGGAAAGGAACTGGTTTTGGTGACATAATGAACATTAAATGTACAGTTTTGAGATAAAACTGAAGGGAAAAGATATAGAAACCCAAGTAAAATAAGTGTTACTTGAGTCATGAATGAAAGAGAAATGAATTGGAAAACAAAAAAATCTTCGTATATTTTAATTATATGTTGCGAGTTGCTTGGCTACCGAGAATTGAAATATTGGTTTGAAAACTTTGAAGAATGTCAAAATGTTTCCGAAACTTTTACTTCACCATTTATCGAAAGCTCACAGAATCGTATTATAATTTTCGTTGTTACTCTCAAAAAACTGAAACATTTAGAATATTTCGAAAATTTTATTGCATTTTTCAGATGGAATGTGATATCAATTGAAATGTAGAGAAAACAAGCAAATAATTTGTTATTTACAAGTGCATAAGGATTGAAGTGAGTATACAAAGATACCAGAATAATAAATCATTTTACAAACAATTCAGAATTTAAGTTTTACGATTCTCCAAATATAATAGAATTCATTTGCTGAACTGTGACCTTTTTCTTAACAGCACTACTATCACCGTCCTGATGAATGAACACTATATCAGTCAGCTTTCCGTGTTCGATACGTTTTACGGCTCCTGCAGAAAGTCTCTTCTGTTTTCGATTCTCGGAGTCGATGATGTCTTTGATTTTGTCTGCATTTGTAGTAACCTTTTGTTGAGTGGAATGTTGAGTACTGTCAGCAAGACGAACGCGCATCAATGTGATCTTAAAAGAGCCGTATTGTACGTCAACACCTTTGCTGAAATATGTATACCTTATGAGCAATCAATTGTCTTGTTGCGTTCGCAAGGTACGGTCGTTTTGGTTCTTCTAGTGGGAACATTGTGAGAACATCAATTGAAGGAGTAAAGAGCCAATTTACTTGGTCTTTGAGCATTGTAGCTGTATAAGTCAATCCATAGTCACACATTATTGAAACAGTTTGATTGAAAGTTGAGAGCTCTCGTTGTGTGTACAATGATTCGTTCATCTGAAGAGATTCAACGAATATAAAAGTTCACAAAACAATATTACTTACTGGTTTGATAGGTGGTTGAACTATTCCAACAATAAAAGGTAGCAAGTCCAATAAAAGTTGATTTTTCGATGCTCCTCTTCCGGCTTGTCCAATCGAGCGAAGAGCACTGATCGTTTCTTCTGATTCCTTCGTTTTTAAGAACATGTTCTGCTCGAATTGTGGATATTGAATATGAACACGTGCATGAGTTGCAATATTCAAATGGAGAGAAACGAAGAAAGAGAAGGCATACTTTTGAACAGACCAGTTTTGGTGACTATGAATCTGAAATACACGGATTAGAAATAGCTGAACCCTGAACAGTGCTTACGATTTTCTGAATATCATCGTAGAATTCGAACCAAGAGGAAGCCTTCCGAATGACTCCGATCGGAAGTGAGACGAGATAATTGGAATGCAGACCTGACACAAATCGATCTTCTCCTCCGTGCTCGGCCGAAATCCGTTCGATCGCATAAACACGTTCTCTGACAGATTTGATACCTCCTTTGGCATCCGTATGTTTCGAGAGTTCAAGAATAGCAGACCAATGCTCAAAAATTGAAGCCGCACCTCCTTTTTCTTTTTCAACTACCTAAAAAAAAAGAAATTCCGTGAAGAAAAAAATCTGAAAGGTTCACAAACCTCATTAATCAACTTCATAGTGACTATCCTGTTGGCTTTTCGAGCAGTAACAGCAGCCCATTGTAAAGTGTTAATCGAATGTCTCATATCGTTTGCACATAGTTCACAAAGTTTCCTCAAAGTACTCAAGTCACATCGGAGACTTTCCACGTCGCAAATTTGTTCGAGACGTTTGGCGAGTACTTCTTGTTTGGTGGCACTCAATTGAACACACCATGCAACTCCTCTCAATTCTCGGAGAGCAGGCGTGAATCTTAAATTATTGAGTTAGAATGAACTAGCATGACCCTACAATGACCCTAGATGCTCTATTTTGATCTGATATAAATAGTATCTAAGAGAATATAACAATCAGTTTAGCGAAATCGAAACAACTCGAAAAGCAAGAACGTAACTCGTCCGGAAAACATGGGATCCGAGAAGATGATCGAAGTAAAAATCGATATGGAAGAAGGAGAACCATTAGGAGCAACTCCGAACGATAAACTGGTCATCACGAAGATTCAGAGTGGAACTATTTCCGAAGGGAAATTGAGAGTGAGTGCTTTCAGCAAGAAACCTCAATTAGAATTCTATTCAGGTCGGTGATCAAGTGAAAAAGGTTAATGACGTTGATTGCAAAGATGCCAACGACTTCTTTCGTGCCCTCCGTTATGCGGCTCCGCTTGCTCGAATTCTAGTTAACCGTGATGAGAAAAAGGCAGAAGAGCTGGAGGCTCGTGTTCATATTCCAGAAGACCGTGCCAAGATCATTCAACGCCGTGAGGGATATGTCTATGAGATGGCGACATTGGTTTGGGTGCAAAACGGACCGAAGCTCGGATTGGGAATCAAACATTTCCAGGTTGACAATCCATACCAAACAAGACAAATTTCGGTATTTTCAGAACCGAGTGCTCGTTTCGCGTGTCGATCCAGGATCGTTGGCAGAGAAATGCTTAGTGCTTGGTGACCATTTGTGTGACGTTGATGGAGTCCCGGTCACTGACAAAGACGTTGCCCGTGATTTGCTTGTCAAGAACATTCAAGAAAAAGGAAAAGTTTCTTTTGTCGTCGAGAGACCAGACTCTATCGAAGCCAAGCAATGGGCGAAGAATGCTTTGGCTGCCAATGTAGAACTTCAAGTTCAATAATCAAATAACAATGTACAATTTCAGATTCTTACACCACCATCAGTTACCATGGCCGATGACGTCCGTAGCATTGCAGCAAAATATCGTCAAGCATTGAAAGGTTTGAAGGGTCCAGAGAAGAGTGCCATGACGACTGGTGGAGGACCAGGTGGTCGAAAAGTATCTATAGTCGAGGAGACAGCCACACACGAAATTGGTCACGACCACGAAGGAAAAGCTCTTCGCAAAGTGAAATAAACCAATCACAACGACGATACCCGAAAGAAGATGAACATTTTTAAGAACAACTGATTGTTGAATAAATCAGTTTTCTATTTGTTTTTGTTATCAATGATACTGTACAATTCTACTCACAAGTTATTGCAAATACCAATAATTGGGCGTCGCACCGCTTTCTTTCCAGTTGCTTGCAAACACCGAACTAAATGTCGAATCGTGTCAATCGGAGTTCCATCAATTTCATCAAGAATTAAGCAGGCTGGTCTTTGATCAGCGTCCAGTGTTCGCGAAGTCTTTACAGCTCCTTCCAGTACTTTATTGAGATCTGCGACTGTTCGAGCGTCACTTGCGTTAACATCAATTGTTGCATATCCTGCTTGTCGGGCCACAACTCGAGCCAGAGTACTTTTTCCAAGACCTGCTGGTCCAGAAATAAGCAACATTTTCGATAAAGGTCGCCTTATCTTTCCGTTATCCATTTGAAGTACCTCTCGTTCTTTCTCACCGAGACTTGACAGGAGATCATCAACTTTTCTATGGAAAACACATTCATCCCACATTTTCAGCCATGCCAAAATATTCCGATTCACAGTCTGCAATTCTCGAATTATATTAAATTTAAAATGTTCTGACACTCACATTATCTGATAACAAATCCGAGAAGTTTTTTGCTTTGTATTTGTCAACCCACAGTGAAGATTCGACATGTGATGTTGTCATTGTTTCCAGTTCAGATGATTCTTCGAGCATTCGAGAAAATTCTAACTCTTGTTGCTTCACACAATTCTGTTCTTTCTCTTTTCTGAACAACAACACTTACTTATTTATCCTGATTCTGATCTTACCGAATATTTTCTGCTTCTTCGCAAATTGCTTGGAATGCTCGATAACCAACTCGAGAACGCGTAGCTTGTTGTGTGATAGCTTCTACCAGCGGAACAGAAGAACGATCTTCACGGAAAGTTCGAATATAAAAACGTTGGCCTCTGAGAACGTCGCTGACACCGATCCAAGGGGAGCCGTCAGTTGGAGGATTCTTCATGACTTCCTAGGTACCCGGAGATTTTATAGGTGAGTAGACATCAGAGCTTACCTTTCTCCTGTGATATCTTCTTGACATTTCTTGTTCGCATAGGGAATAAATTGTCTGTTCTCCATCAGCTCCGAAATTCTCTGGATCATTTTCTTTAATAGCTTCTGCTTCCACGATAGCTTCGTTAATTTTCTGCTCCAAACTCTCAAGAGCTCTTCGTTTTGCGGCGTTCATCTGGGACTTTTCAGCAACATCAGGTGCCACGGGCTCCATTCTCATATGCCAATCTAAATTTTAAAGAATGAATTTTGAAGCATTGTAATGTTACTGACCCATCGGATGTGTTCGTCTACCATTCTTGTCAAATACATCTTCGATGTCATTCAAACGTCGCTTACGACTTCCTGAAATAATACTTCAATTATTTTTCAATGTAATAAAGATGTATTCTACCAAAGCCGACTTCCTCAAGAGCCCCTCTGACTTCTGATAGTCTTTGATTTTCAGTGTCTCCGTTTGAAATCACTGCTAATGGCTCTCTGTCATCATCTCTGTAATAACCACAAAGTCAAAAAAGTTTTTCTAATTTTTCCTACGGATATTGAAGTTCCCCGTCGTCATCGGCGAATCCAGTAGACAGTACATTGTATTCGTCGTCCATGTTAGATCTAACCAATTCAAGTTGAAAACACCCAGTCACCACAAAAACTCAAGTACAGGTCACTGTCACTAAACAAACTGAAATGAAAACGGCAAAGCACACAAAAACATCACGATAAAAGAATACGAAAATTTTATTTTAATTCCAATGTGCCAAAAACGTGTAGGAACTTGAGCGCCAAACGGTGCACGAGTACGCTAAGGAAAGAAAGAAAATGAAAATGGGGGCTGGTAAATAAGAAATGAGGAAGGAAAGTGATAATATATTAAAACAACATTCAAATACAACTTGGATATTCGGTGGTGGGATGATGTCTGATTGCAACTTGTACTCTAAAAGAGCAAACTTAGTGGGGATCACGGTCGTCAGTCACCGAAAACCGGGGGTGGAAAGGGGCGAGGGCGGGTTGGATGGGATTTGTTGAGAGATCTACTAAAACACTACACGCCATAATATTCGGTTACCAGAATCTTCTTACTTAAATCATCATTATTAAAACGAGGGAGGAGGGAAAAAGGAATAAATAAGAAAAATGAAAGAAGGATAGGTACAGAACGGTATGGATGTAACTTTTACAGGGATGGTGAGGGAAATGAGAGAGAAGAACCATTAATGTTGTCCTCCGTTTTGGAATGCACCGCGAAGTCCCCCGCGTGGAGCACCTCCTGGACCTCCACGGCGGAAGAATTGACCACCACGTGGTTGGAAACCGCCACGACCACCTCTGAATCCTCCACCTGGTTGATCGCGTTGCTCGCTAATTTGAGCATGTCCCTCGAATCCGAAGGCGTCGAGCTTGAGTGGAAGTTTCCAAGTTCCTTGCTCATCGCGAGTGGCAGCAGCGAAAATGGCTTGAACTCCAGCCTTGTTTCTCATTGTAATGAAGGCGAACGCATGTTTCGATGTGTCGTTGGGACTGTCGAGGACTTTACGAGGCATACGAACCTCTTCAACCTCTCCGAACTCTGAAATCGTCGATAAAAATTCAGACTTTAACTGATACAAACTCACTGTAGAATACTTGCTTGATCTCGGTCTCAGCTTGAGCAGTGTTACTTGGAACGATTTCGCGAGTAATTCCACCCAAATAGATCTTGCGCTCGTTCAAACTCGCATCCGAGTTCTCTTGAGCTTGACGCAAGTCATTAGCAGGGTGTTGAGATGATTGTTGGGCATGTCTCTGCTGCTGATAAATCTGAGCCTGGGCTTGCTGCTGTTGGTGCAATGCGGCGACTTGCTGCATTTGGTGCATTTGCTGTTGGTGCGCTTCTGTAAAAGAACTAAATAAAAACTGTTAAATGTTAAATCAAATTTTCTTACGTTGTCCCTGTCCGTAGCTTTGTTGTTGTGGTGGCTGTTGTTTGGCACCACCTCCAACAAGATTGGCCCAGGTTTTTGGAGCCTTTGGTTGTTCTTGAACAGGCTCCGGAGCTGGAACTGGAGCTTGCGGTGGAGCCTGAGCTCTTGGCTGTTGTTGTTGTGGATGTTGCACAGTTTCGGGTTTTTGTGGAGTTCTGACCACCTCCTTCTCTGAAGCTTTCGGTGAATCTTGCTTCGCTGGACGAGAAGTCTCTTCAGCTTTCTTTGGTGTTTGTTGCTTCGGAGCGGCAGGTTTCGGTTGCTCCTTTGGTTGTTCTGGAGTCTTTATCGCCTTCGTTACCTTTCCATTCGAACCGTTCGAATTTCCATTCACTCCTGTTGGCGACACCGTTTTTTCCTGCTCGATATTGAAATCGAAATAACCGTCGAGGTATTGGAAAGCATCAGTTTCAACGTAATACTTCTTCTGACCTTGTTGTCCTAGCAAAAACGTTTGCATGAATGGACGAAGGTTCACGGTTCCAATAACATTGACAATCACTCCTTGCTTATGTGGACTTGGATATCCCTGAATACTACCTGTTTAAATTTTGGCAAATGAAACTGATTACCTTGATGCAATGGATCTTAAAATGGGTGCTCTCCGGCAGATGGTTGTACAAATTCGCAATCTCCTAAAGCTTTAACATTAACATTATAAATATTTTTTAGAAATACCTGCGATCCAGTAACTGTCTGATCCTCCATATAAAACTTTGATTCGTGTCCATAAAACTTGGTGATTGAAGCACGGTTCTCCGACACGGTGATGTAGAAATGATGACAGAAAGCCCCACCGACTTCTAAAATATAGTGATCAGTACAACAAATGTGAATGAAGTGGTCTCTCAGACAGAGAAGATAGCAAGTTCCAATATTCACGAATATTCTATAGGTAGAATGTTAACTTACGTTCAGCAGCATAAACTGTGAGTGGTTCAATTGGCGCAGCGGCAACAGACAAATTTCCGTTGATCGGCTCCATTTTGTTTTGAGTCAAGGTCGAGGTTATCTGCATTTAACAATTACCTGAAAAAAATACTTAAACAGAAATGAGTACGAAAAACATCTACAATGAAAGTAGGAGCAAACAGTCATAGTTACGGGTGATACTAGATCACAATCTAACTTCCTATTCCTGTTTTTAATTGAGAAAAAAAATAACTGAAAACGTGAACGCATGAAAATCCGAACGCGCGAAATTCGAAAGAGACGTTTTTGGCAACGAGCCAGTTTGATCTGCAGGTCTGTTCGTTTGAATGCGGTGGCAGGTCTCGCCACGAAATTGACTTAACGCGGCAGTTCGAATATACATTTTTCTCTGGTACCCTCCTTTTTCGCATTGTCTCTCGCATTTCTTAACTTTCCACGATTTTCCAGCTCATTTTTGCCAACTCAGCAAACCCCGTAGTCATAATAGAGTTTATTTAATCAAAATAGATCTATATCTGTGATGGAAGTTTTCAATATGAAATTTTCTCTTCTGGTTCTTGCTTGGTTTGTATCAGTTGACGCTTCTGCAGTAAGTTTTGTAATGTTTTTACTTTTACAAAATTACGGATTTACAGAGAGTTCTTATCGGGAAAAATCTGCTCAGCACATATCCCCTTGCTCATAAACAAAACGTGTTTGAATATCAAATTGTCAATATCGGAAACACTTCTGCTATCAATGTAAGATTTAGAGATGATTCAATAGAATTGCAAAAAATTGTGGATTTGTCGGAACAAGTATTAGAAAATTATTTATCCATCGGTTGGTTTCAGGTGGAACTACACGATCGCGATTCTTTCCCTACCGATCGATTCGAAATTCTGAAAGGATCGCCAAACACGAAGTTCGCTGAGATTCTTCCTCAAATGACGGTCTACCATCACGTTGTCGTTGTTCCTCGGAATGTGCAGCCTATTGAAGATAAGAACGTGACTGTTGATTACACCGACTCGGAGACGAAGCAAGTCTCTCACGTTTCAACACTGTGGTACTCCAAAGGAAGATTCAGTAAGAAGAAAGTGGGATTATCTCGAAAATTATCATATTTCAGCTCATTACCTTCACGAAGACGCGCTGAAGGATGTGATCGGAACAAGTTCAAAACCTTTCCTCGGATTTGCTGCAATTGCTCTCCCATTCACTGTTCTGTCTTCATTGTTCTATTTCCGTTCCAAATCTCGCTATTCGGTCACAAAGCAAAACTGAATTCTGATTATTGTTCAATTACTGATCTTAATTACATGGGTATTTTATGGGCCTATTCTTGGGCAGCGAAAAACGTTTTTCGCTGGTTTTTTTTCCGATTCACGGAACCAGAAAATCAGCGAAAAACTCTTCGCGCGCAGGCATTTTTTGCTGGAGTTTTCTCTTCCATATTTGGTATGTTAGGCCATTCACTTCGGGACCATTTTGTTTAAATCAGTGATCCTTTAACTTTCAGTGAAGCGTAAATCGACAATTAAAGGATCACTGATTTAAACAAAATGGTCCCGAAGTGAATGGCCTAACATACCAAATATGGAAGAGAAAACTCCAGCAAAAAATGCCTGCGCGCGAAGAGTTTTTCGCTGATTTTCTGGTTCCGTGAATCGGAAAAAAACCAGCGAAAAACGTTTTTCGCTGCCCAAGAATAGGCCCATTAAATAGGATCTCTGCTTTAAATTGTCTTTATTAGCACCCGGTTAGAGTATATAAAATGTTAGTATTTGTTCCATTCTGTGAATTTTCTCTTGTCAAGTGCGTCAGTGGAATGCAAATTTTAGACGCCACTGAAAGTTTAGCATAATCCTTCATTTTTCGTTTTGCCTGTTAGACTAAAACAGTTGACAGTCGAATTGTCGCGCCGACTTTGACGGAAGCAAGATGGGCATGAAGAAGGATCTTCTTCTCGTGCTTACCATCGAATCTGTCGTTCTCGGTGTCGTACTAGGCTTTGTTATTAGGCCTTTCAATCCGAGGTAAGGTCTTTCTATCATTCTTATATATAAAACGCGTGTGGGCTCTGTCTGTGGATTTGTCGGTGTGTTTTTCAGGATGTCCGCAAGATTTTTGAGAAATAAAGGCAGAGCGCGCCATGGGCAAAAGTCGAACCCTCGCCTTTTCAGCGACAAGCGTGAGCGTTAACCACTCGGCCACGTGAACACTTTTGTGAGAGGGTGAACAGGAAAATAAGAAGAGGCCAGCCGGATGAAGCGCCGAAGGCGCGGCAGCCAGGCTGGTCTATATATATTCTGTTTAAACATTTCAGTTGTTGTTTTTCCAAAGTAGAATGATGTGAAATTTCACCTTATTTCCAGCAATGATACCATCAGTCTCATTGGTTTTCCTGGTGAAATTTTCATGCAAATCGTTGAGATGATGATCTTGCCATTGATTATGTCATCTGTAATATCTGCTTTGGCTCAAGTTCGTGCACGCGATGCTCGTCGTATTGGTATAGTGACTATCATATATTACATGACAACTACATTCCTGTCAACTTTCGTGAGACTTTGACTATGAGAAACAGATTCGCAATGAGTCAGATTTCAGACAGGAATCATTCTTGTGTCTTCTATCCATCCTGGTGACCCTGAATTAATTCATGAACTTGGAGAAGGAACTTTAGAGAATACAGCACTTTCAACATTGGATACGTTTCTCGATCAGATAAGGTGAGAACTAAATAAGAATTATGATGTTTGAAGGGTTGATTCCAGAAATATGTTTCCTGAGAATATCATTCAAGCCACATTCCAACAAGTTCAAACGGAATATATGCCGATCAAGCCGTCACGTGTTCGTAACTCTACATCAATGAATATGACATCAGAAATATTACACAAACAGACCCTCACTTATACAAATGAAATGAATGTTTTAGGTTAGAAACCGTAGAGTGAGAAGGTTATTAAATTAAATTACAGGTTTGATTGTGTTCTGCAGTGGATTTGGAATTATCTTGAGTATTTTGGGAGATCAGGCTCGTCTCATGATCAACTTTTTCATTGTTTTGGATGCTATTATCATGAGATGGATTAGTGCTCTCATGTGGTTTGTTGGAAGTCAATTCAATGGATTACTGTAAATGCCGGTTTTCAGGTGTTATCCAATTGGAATTCTGTCTCTTGTCTGTAAAAACATTATTGATATTGACAACTTGACAGAGACTGCTCAAGCTCTTGCCATGTACGTAGTTACAGTAATCTGTGGATTGATGATTCACTCTCTTCTCACTCTACCTCTTCTCTATTTCCTTGTCACCAAAAAATCTCCATTTGCATTCATGACCGGAATGCTTCAAGCGCTTGCAACTGCTTTTGGAACAGCTTCATCTGGTGCCACGTTACCAGTCACATTCCGTGCTTTGGAAGAAAATCTGAAAATTGATCGAAGAGTGACTAGATTCGTACTTCCACTTGGAGCAACTATTACTATGGATGGAACTGCACTTTATGAAGCTGTTGCTGTCATTTTCATTGCTCAATTGCATAATATCAAACTAAGTTTAATGGATTTAGTGACTATTAGTATCACGACTACGGTAGCTTCAATTGGATCAGGATCAGTTCCAGCTGGTTTGGATACTATTGTTATCGTTTTGACAACTGTTGGATTACCTGCAAAAGATCTCAGTTTGTTGTTGACTGTTGATTGGTTACTGTAAGTTTGTCATTGCCTATCAAAACTCCTCTGAAATGGTTACAGGGACCGTATTCGTACATCTGTCAATGTTCTCGGAGACAGTTTTGGAGCTGGAATTATTCATCATCTAACCCGTTCATCCCTTCTTGAAGCTGATACTGATGACCTCATTCGCCAGATTCGTGAAGATATTGATATTCTGAACAACCCGCATCAAGATACTCTTCCGATTTCTCATCACAGTGTTCAGTCAACAATTCAAAATACTCAGAACTCAATGCAGGTAATATTATAATAATTGTTGTTGTAGCAGTATTGAAGACTGATAATTCAGGCTCCCCATATCTACTCAAAGTCCGCTCGAGCCTCTTTTGCGCCAGTTCCCAACGAAGAGGAACGAAAAGCGTTGCTGAAAGAATCGATTGCATTGAACAAATCTGAAACTCATATCGTTTAGAAAGAGCTTTTTGAAATTCTCTTTAATTCGTTTATTTTATATTTCTAACTACCGTAATCTCCTGATTAGCATGAGAGGTATATTGGATTACGGTTGTACAATTTATTTTCTGAAAATTTTGTTTACAATTTGTATAAACATTTCTGAATAATATTCGGTTTGTTTTGAAGTTCAAAGAGTTTGAAGAATTGATTTATTTGATTTGAGTATTCAGAAGAAACGAAGAGCTCTTTGTTTGTTGAGTTGCACTGCACGTTCCAGGAGACAAGATTTAATTTCATCGGAAATATCAAAGAAATTATTGGATTTCTTCAGTTCGAGAAGAGACTTAGTTGTTTTGAAGCTGTTGAGACAATGATTCTGAAAATTACTTCGTTCCAAGAAACCAAATGAATCAATACTCGCCATAAGTTCAGAAAGAGAAAACTTTTCAGCCAGCAACATCTTTTTACCGACATCCCAAACTTCAGTTGTCATCAGAAACTCTTCACAATAATCCATGATTCTATCTGCCAAGAACAAATCAGCCAACTCCATTAAATTCTCCACAAACTCCACTTCCATTTTCCTTCCAGTTGGATGAACGAAATCGAGAAAAATGACAAAATCATCGTAAGAAACTCCAGGAATTTCGACGCTTTTACTGTTCTTCTCCGTGAAATTTCCGAAGAACATATTGTAAAAGTACTTGGAATGCATTGCCAGAATCTGTTTGTTCACATGAAATTCACTTCCATCCACCACAATGATTCCGTTGGAAAATCGAGGATGTTCAATTGAATAATCAATGATTTTTCGCTTTCTGTATCCATAAATCCTCGTCAACTTTAGTTTTGCTTCAATTTCGAATTGTTTCTTCTCCAATAAACTTTCAATATCATCCACTTTCTCATTAGCCACCAAAGTCCCTTCCATACTTTTATTCTTGAAATCAAACACTTTCTTCTCTGAAATCACCTTCATCTTCTTGAAATTTCCTCTTCTTTTTCCATGCAATTTGTTCACATGAATCTCAATATCAGCTTCACAATTCCACATTGTATTCGCCGAATTCTCATTGCATGACAACTTGAAATTCAATTTTTTGTTAGTTTCAGAAACTCTCAAATTCCTGAATAGACTCATTATATTCCAGTTCATCAATGAAATAGCAAACCATGGAATACTTTGGATAGTCACTGATCCATCTGTCGATTTCTCGTTTCCTTTGAAATCGTTCGTCGTTAGTTTGATCTTTCCACAGTTGATATCATGACTAATCTCATTGTTTGAGTTCATTTTGACTAGCTCTGTAGAGTGAAACAGTTTGGATTTAGGGAGAAAGAAACTGAAACTCACTCTTATTCACGAGAAATTTTTCCGAAATAAAGATTTTTTTCCACAAGAAATCCAATGTGGGCAAAATATTTTTATTTCCACGTGTTAATTTTCAAAATTTCCAACTTTTTTCACCACGTGCCATTCCAGCAGCGAGACTGTGAAAGGGTTACTGTAGGATTACGGTACACAGAGAACCGTTAAAGTGCATGTTCACGGCCTCCTGCAGAGGCCCTCTCAAAGTACTGTGCGCAGTGCATTGAGAGGGCCTCCGCTGGAGGCCGTGCATGTTTAGAAGAGTGTTCGTAACAAATTCCAAAGTTCCAAAGATCTGAGTTTTTTTTGTTCGCTAGAAGTATCACTTTTGCTACGTCATCATTATGAACCCCCTTTCTTCTTTCCCTTTCAAATATTTACAGTTCAAACGTTCTTCGTCACACAATTCATATATTCATTCATTCCAATCTCTATCATTTTCCTTTATATTCCATTCAAATTTCCCATCCAAATGTGCTTTCATTGTCATTTTCTCTCCACATTTCGGGGGCGTCAAATGCCAATACGCATCGCAAAATATAAACATTTTTTCGCTTTTCACCCAACGGTTCAAGATTACAATTCTCAACCGCTTACTTATTTTATCGGAGTTTATTCAAAGAATTACTTTTCTCCGATCTTTGTTTCCAATTTCCATAAAGTTGCTAAATGCAAATCAAGTAGAGAAAGAAAAATAAGCGTTCGTCTGTTATTGCAATACTCGAATTTCAGTTCCTGTTAGATAGTTGCTGCAAATATTATGCGAACCTTAGGATGGGTCTCACAGCGGAAAACATGAAAATAGTAGTAAAAACATTTAAAATATGGTATTTTATCCATTCCAACTACGAGACCCATTCGAAACAACTTTTTCTCATGTTGTCCAGAACTCAAAACTTTCGATTTGGCTGGAAGTACAGTTTTCAAAAAACCGTGTCCTCCGTTGTGTTTGCTGAAGACTTGAAAAAAGCTTAACCTCGACATAAAATATTAAAACGTGAAAGATTCCACGTTTTTGCAGTTCTTTTTGTTGTTGACGACACCGTTCAGACTGTAAAATATTGTGACTTTTCTGAGTTTTTCTAATGTCGAAAAAATCCACGTGTTCATTTTGAGTCCGAAAGAGAAGTCACCACTGTATTCTGTACCGTGTTTACTTATCTTTTAGAGTTTTCTAGAACGTTCTTTCACTCTATTTTCACTGAAAACCGTCCATATGATTTCATCATTTGATATAACTTTCACCCAGTGCCCGAGACCTTTTCCATTCGTTGATCACCCCATCCATTTCTCTGAAAGTTGTTTTCAATTTGCATAATCCATCATGATGTCTCCAAAAAATCAAACAATGTCCGTGTCCGTGTCCGTATTTCACCTACAAAAAAACCAGTCAATCGCTGTATTTTTCCGGCTCTTCGTGGTCAATTTTTCAGTTCTGTCCTGCCACTTTCACACCAAAAGAGCGCATGTGTGTTTTGACTTGAATTTCGAAAACTTGATAATTTGAATTTTGATGTCTGATATTAAAAATAGAATCCACCCTCTTTTCAATTCGTTCCATGTTTGCACATATTCAGTTTCGAAGGTATTCCCCCATATACAGTTATAAAATTCAACGGTCTCGTGTATTCAGGTCACTCATCGCCTATTTGTTGACCCTTTTTTTTTTTAACTTTCCTACATTGAATTATAATTTCTAAATATTAAAATAGTTCCTTTTCAGCATAGAAAATGACAAGAACCCGCAAAGTTCAATGGGCTGATGATGACGGTGTAGAAGTTCAGAAGACGTCTACATCGAATTCTGAATGTCTCAAAATGAAATCAAACACAAATGCGAAGAAATTGGTTCAAGTTCGAAGTTATAGTGGATATGCCGAATCTCATGCAGATGGTAAGTCCTACTTCATTGAACAATTCTGAAATTACACATTCATTTTTTAATTAAAAAAATTATTTTATGAATCTATTTTCCAGAGAAAATAGTTCAAACATCTCCAACTCAACGCAAAACTCAAAAGTTCGATCGAAATTTGTCTACAGTAGACGAGGAAGAAGATGAGGATGTCAGTGAGAACAGTGAGAACGAAAACGTCTGAATTTCTTTTCTATTCATATATATTTTGTCTGAAAATATGTGTTTTCGAATGTTTTTATCCAAAATGAATTTTATCTAGTCGATAAACTGTTTTCACGAAGATAGAGTTTGATTGGAAATTGTACTCTTCAGAACTCACGGGGTAACAGCGATGAACCTCAAATTCCTCTCGTAAATCGACACCGAGAGAGATGCGTTGCGTGTGCGTCGCGGCTCCCTTCAAGTGATAAGCCGCGAAGCTCGTTTTTTCATCAAAAAAGTTTAATTTTCTTCATTTTTTCTCGTTTAAAACCGACTTTTCGTATATTTACTTTGTTATTCGTTCAAAATATTATTACAGAACCAAAAAAATCTATTTTCAGTCAACTAATGCTGCGAAAAATGGACAAAATCAGCCTACAAGTCAAGAGGAACTTTTCAGGTTATTTTTTCCACGTATTATTTCCGTTAAGACAGTTTTCCCGTAGATTTATGAATAAAACTTTCAGATTTCTTCTTCAACGTCTTGTCAGCAGCTGAAATTGTGAATCTTCGGCTCAAATTCACCTTAACAACGCTTCTTCGAAATTCAATGTAAATTTTCATTATTTCTCTAATGTTGCTTTGTTTTTATTTTACTCTTTTAATAAATTTGATAATGTTTGAAAGTTTTGTGCTGTACATGTCATTAGTTGTGAGTATTCTCATAGTTTTCCTTGTCTCAAATCTCTTTCAAATTCTTTGTCTTTTTCGCATTTTTTAGTTCCTTTATGTCCAAAATAACGGTTTATGAAAAAGGAAAACGTTATTCTAGTTGATTTTGACTTTTTCTTCGAAAAAAACGCCTTTTTATTGCGTTTTGAGTTGAGGAAAGGAGCTTTTTCATCGCGCCGAGCGCCGTCGGCCGCGTCGCGGCTTATTCCGTTCGAGGCGTCGCGGCTCTCGTGTCAACAGAGCGCGCTTTCACGAGGTTCATCGCTGTTACCCAGTGAGAACTCAGATAAAACTGTCACATGGCAAAACATAAATGGAGTTGATGTATTTGAAAACTAACGAATGAGAAAAAAAACAAGCAGAAAAAAAAGCTAGTTTATTCAGGAACATTCAAAATGGGAAAGATTAATTTCAATTGAAAAAATCAGAATCTAGTGACGGGCCTCTTTTCTAACCATTCTTTCAGCTTGTCAGTTTCCAATATTTTTCGATGAAATTCTCCCAGAGTCTTTTCATTTTTCAAGTCAAGAAATTCAGCATTTATCAATGTTGTCAGATTGTCAGCAACCACTAAATCAGCCCACGTCAACTCGTTTCCAACCAAATATCCTGATTCACTCTTTTCCAAAATCTTATTCAAATAAGTGAGATATGTTTTCACTGCCGGTTTCATCACTTCTTCGCGAATCTTTTTCTAAAAATAAACTGGATTAATGGTGTTTTGTGATCATATATTCTACCATGTTTTCCTCTGATTCTCCTGTCAAAACACCAACTACAAATGTTCGGAAACTTTCAATAAAGTCCTTGAAAGTGTCAACGATAGCGTCAGCTAACAGTTCTTCTTCTGAATTCTTCCCAGCAAAACCTAGAATAAAAATTTGTTAGAACCCAATTTAGCAGTTAACTTACCAAACTTTCTTGCTAAATATCTAGCAATTGCTGTTGATTGGGAGAATGGAACATTATCAATATATAGAATGGGGACTTGTCCAGTTGGAAGATCTGCAGAAATATGTACAAAAAGAAAAACTCAATTCAAAAATAGAAAACGTCGGAAAACTTACTTGGTTTCAACTCGGCAAACTCTTGATCTTCGATTCTATGATCTTCATATTCCACTCCCGCCAAATGAAACAATTGTCGGGAAATCTCAGCGAGGCCACGAGCATTAAAATAGACTAATTTGTAATGAACCATTCTTGTTCAGACAGAATGAGAGAGTCTCGTCTCAAAAGATGATATCGATTAAACTTTTTTGTCTGCGGAGATTTCGGAGCAACTGGTCATTGAGCACATTATCTGAAGAGTAAACAAACACATTTGTTTGTCGGAAGATTCTTTATTTCTCTTGTATTGAAAAAGAAAGCATTCGGAATTCTGTCACTTTCAACAACTTTATTCAATAGATTAAAAAGTCAAAGAGTTGAAAACTTTCTCTTCTCCAAATATTCTTTCAATTTAGGAGTTTCTAGAACTTTCTGATGAAAAGAAGCCAGCGTCGTCTCTTCTTCTGGTTTGAAGAAATCTGTATTCTTCAGTGTTGTCAAGTTTTCGGCAACTGCAATATCAGCAAAAGTCAACTTGGATCCGACAAGATATCCTGTTCCACTCTTCTCCAAATACTTCTTCAAAACAGAGAAATACACCTGAACTGCTGGCTCAACAATCTCTTTGCGTGCCCGATCCTGGAAATAAAGCATTCAATTTCCAGAATTGAATTCTGTAATTTACCAATTCGTCTTGCGATTTTCCAAAGAAAAGTCCGGCTCCATAATGTTTGAAACTAACAAGAAAATCTTTGAAATGATCAACAACTGAGTCAGCAGTTGCTTCTTCTTCTGGAGTATTTCCAGATAATCCAAACTTTCTTGCCAAGTATCTCCAGATTGCTGCAGACTGAGAAATCTCGAATCCATCGACACTGAGAATCGGTACTTGTCCAGATGGAAGAGCTGAAATTATTCTTGATTATTCTTGGTCTCTGAAAAAAAAAACAAACTTGGTTTCAGTTTTTGAAATTCTTCGACTGTTAATCGATTATCCTCGAATTCCACGTCGGCAAGAACAAATAGTTGACGAGCAGTTTCAGCCAATCCACGAGCATCGAAATAGGTCAATTTGTAATGAACCATTTTAGATTTATCAATTGAAATCAGATTGGAGAAAGTACTGAAACAGCTTGTTTTATTGATGTCCACTGAAGAAAATAGAAAGAACAAACAGAGAGAAAAAGAAAAAGACAAAAAGAATCAAACACTCTAAGTGCAAAAATGAGATCAAACTTCAAAACAATGACAAAAGTTAGGGTTTTTCGATGATATTTGATCTAGATTCTACAAGAAAAAGAGATTTCTACTTTCTTTTGTCATCATTTTCTGAAGGAAAACACCAAGAAAACAAAATGAACTTTGGTTAGAAATCAAGAGAGAAATGATGATATTGCATTGATAAGAGTAGTATAAAATATTGGTTCCCAGTGCAATTTTATATCAAAATAACCAATTTATTGTTCTGAATAATGCCAAACTACAAGCTTTCATACTTTGATGTTCGAGCTCTCGCTGAACCAGCTCGTATCATTTTTGCTCTTTTTGATGTGCCATTTGAGGATCATCGTGTTTCCGTCGAAGAGTGGAATGAGTTGAAGAAAAGTAAATTCAATTCATCGGAGACAAACAATAATTTTATATTTTCAGAAACTCCATACGGACAGCTTCCAGTTTTGGAAGTGGATGGTGTTGAAATCGGACAATCAATGTCCATCACTAGATATTTGGCTAGAAAATTCGGTAAGTACTACTCAATTGAAACTATTAATTTTTCATGAATGTACTTAGGAATTGCTGGAAAAAATGCAGAAGAGGAAGCTATTGCTGATTCAATTGTTGACCAATATAGAGATTTTATCTTCTCGTTCCGTCAATTCACTTCTTCAGTATTCTACGGAAAAGATCCAGAATATATCGTAAGTTCTCTGATGAGTATCATACATCAAATTGTTGATTTCAGAACAAAGTGAGAGTCGAAGTAGTGGATCCAGCTCGTGATCTCTTTCTAGGAATTATAAACAAGATCTTAAATAAAAGTGAATCTGGATATCTCGTTGGAAACTCATTGACATGGGCAGATATTGTCATTGCTGATAATTTGACTAGTCTCCTCAAAAATGGATTTTTGGATTTCAAGAAGGAAAAGAAATTGGAAGAATTCTATTCGAGAATTCACTCCATCCCAAAAATCAAGGAATACATTTCGAAGAGAAAGGATACAAATCTTTAGAAAATTGTTATCTGTTAATTTCTACAATAAACATTCAATAAAAAATCATGCCACAAATATTTTTGATTCTTGTCGTTTGACTTGTAACCAGTTCAAGTTTGTAGTATCTCTTACCGTAATTTACACGCCCATAAAAGTAAACACTCCGAAAAAACATTCATTCATTGTTGTTTCCAGACAAATATGATTCAATACAAACTGATTTATTTTGATGTTCGGGGACTTGGAGAAGTGTCTCGTCAGTTGTTTCATTTGACTGGAACTCCTTTCGAAGATGTCAGAATTCCAAGAAATAATGAGAAATTGTGGAAAGAATTCAAGAAATCAACCCCATTTGGTCAACTTCCACTGCTGAAAATTAAAGATTCAATCTCTGAAACCGAAATTGAAATCCCGCAATCTTCTGCAATCGGAAGGTATTTGGCGAAAAAGTTTGGTAAGTTTATATTTCTGAGTGAAATATGAAATTCAAAAGAAACATTTCAGGATATTCTGGAAAAACTCCAGAGGAAGAAGCGATGGTTGATGCTGTGATCGACCAGTTCAAAGATTTTTTGGTTTCTCAAAAACAATTAACATTGGCTTTTCGGAGTAAAAAATCAGAAGATGAGATAGTGAGTTCTAGACAGAAATCTGTTCATCTAGAGTACTTTTTTTAGAAAAGAATAATTGACGACGTTGTTAATCCGGCTAAGAAAATCTATTTCGAGGCTTTGATCAAACTTTTGGTAAAGAGTCCTTCAGGATACTTGATTGGAGATAATCTCACTTGGGCAGATCTCCAAATAGCTGATAATTTAACAACATTGAAAGGTTTTGGATTGTTTGTATCATCAGAAGAGCCCATTCTATCCGCATTCCATCAGAAAATCATGAATATTCCTGAGTTGAGAAGCTATTTCGATAGTAGACCTTTGACGATGCTATGATTTTTTTCTTCAGTTTTCCTATTTGTTTTCCGAAAATGAACATTCTTCAATACTTTAAAAAAATTGTTTCAATCTCAACTTTGAACTCAGAACATTTGTGTCAATGTGTTCAGTAGTAACTAACTACTTTGACGGTCAAAAACCACCAGAAAACAACAAAATGATGACAAATGAATGTTGCGGAGAGTGGTCAGAGAAACTAGAGAAAAAGGGAAATCGTGTTATAAACACTTCACTCGTTTCAACTATAAAAAGAGTTTCTCACTGAAGAGCATAGTTCAGTTTAGGAAATAAATTTCTTTTCTGATAATTCCATTATTTTCCCTTTACTCGATTATCAGTTCAGTGTTATTTACGTTGAATTGAAACCAGGTTTGGATTTATGTTATAAATAATATCGGCACGGCCTCCTGCAGAGGCCCTCTCAAAGTACTGCGCGCAGTGCATTGAGAGGGCCTCCGCTGGAGGCCGTGTATCGGTGATTCAGAGTGACTTCAGGATTAATGTACGCATGGATACGGTAGTTATTGCAAATATTCGTTGTGTCGATATCTTTCTGAATGAAACAAATCACCATGGTTACTAACATTTTGCATGCGATTTCTCGCGATCTTTTTCAAAATGTGACTGATTTTCCAATTTTTCTCTCCATATTATTATGAATTCATTTTTATTCATTTTTGTTTGAACACTGCCGCAAGAAATGGGCGTGGCCGCCGCGTGAGTGCGGCGCGGACTTCTCATGCACAGATAAAAATGAATTCATATTACCTGTCTCTTCCAGTTTTCGACTCCGAAAATCTTGTTATCCGTCAGAACAAATGCATTATTATTTTTAGAAATGGCACCAAAAACTATTTTCATCACCGGAGCTAACCGCGGAATCGGTCTCGGACTTGTGAGAGAACTTTTGAAAGTTCCGGGAGTCGAGACACTTGTCGCTGGAGCCAGAAATATCGACGGAGCGAAGGTGATATCAGAATAATAAACTTTTCAAAATAAAAATGTGTTTTCAGGAACTCCAATCTCTTGCCAAAGCCGATTCTCGCCTCCATTTGCTCGCAGTTGATGTGTCGAATGATGAGAGCCTCGTGAGCTCAGTGAATTCTGTTTCCGGACTGGTCGGTGAACGTGGACTGAATTTACTCATTAATAATGCTGGAGTAATTGAATCATATGGAACTTCATCAACTCCAAACCGTTCCACCGTTCTCAAATGTATCGATGTAAATGCTGTCAGTGCACTTTTGGCTTCCCAACATTTCCTACCACTTCTCCAAAAAGCTGCTTCGAAAGTGTCAGGAGACAATTTGTCGCCAGATCGTGCTGCCATTATCAATATCGGCTCTGACTGTGCATCCCAAACACTCAACTTGCGTGGATCAGGACCAGGAAATTCACTTCTCGCTTATAAAATGAGCAAAGTAGCTATGCTCAGCTTCTCTCGCTCAATGGCCGCTGACTTCAAAAATCTCAATATTCCAGTACTGATCACCAACATTCATCCAGGATGGGTTCAAACCGACATGGGAGGATCCAATGCAGAAATTTCAGTGAGATTCAATAATTTTCCTATCGTTCGAGAATATTTACTTTTTAGGTCGATGAGTCTGTCACGAAGATCGTTGCTAGTATTGGAAAGCTTGATGCAAGTCACCAAGGAGGTCTCTTCAACCGCGATCTTGAAACAATGCCGTTCTAGAATATTGCTTCCATTTTGATATAATGTATTTATTTTTAAGCATTTATTGTTCTTCGTACTTTTTATTTTTCTTAAACAACTTTTTTAAATGAATTTTAGATTGAGTTAAAGGACACCTATGCGGCTAAATAGCATTATTTATAGAATTTCATATCAAGTGAACTGTGGATTGCGAATTTCTCGCGCAGCAGGTGTTTCAAAACAATCAATAAAATAGCCCGATTCTCCTTGCAATGACATATTCAGAAGTCGTTTCTGAAGTTCTCTATGATTACTCAACATTCTATTCGTCTCATTTGCTTCCATAACAGGACCGCGTACAGCCGTATAGATACGACATGGATGATGAATTGTACTGTCGAGAGATGTTATATCGGATGTTAGTGGAATTGGTTGGGGTAGTCCCAGTAGCTCAGGCATCTCTTCTGCTACTGTCTTGAGTCCTGTCGGTCGTTGGTGACAAAAGATTGAGGATGAGAGTTTGATCATCGAAAATAATAGAACAATACAGCTAGTCGACTAAATTATCACTAACCATTTCACGCGAGTATTCTACTTTTAGGCAAAGTTGTTGATCTTCTTCATTTCGATAGCATACGAGCTCACCGCCTTCTGGAACTGGAGTACGTAGTCCTTCCTGAAAACATTTGATTTTACTAGAAACCCCTTTTTGGCACCTTAGAAGTTAAAAGACTCATTCGACGTGACGGAGGCGATGCTAGCATTATGGAGGAGAATCACGGAAGAAAGATGTCGAATTGTGTTTAGTAGAGTGAAAATGAATCCCAACTTTCACAATACATTATTGTTTCGATGGCATTAGAAAAAGACCATCCACGTTAATGAAAGTTCACGATTTGAAAAAGTGTTTATTATTAAAATAAATTAAAGTTCATTCATATGTAAGAAGATCAACAAATAAGTGAAACTAGATTCAGTAGTGTCCCGTAAATGTCATATAAATAGTTATTTTGTTCATATAAAGCCTCTATATAGTACCATAGCAATGGAATATATGAGTTTCCCAATTGGTAAAATAATGGGGACTGCTAGAGGGATGAGAACAGCAGTTCTCTGATCCATTGGGAAGTACAGCATGGCTAATAAAGAATGGTCGTTATTTGCAGAATCTGCGAGACGACGTGCTTCGAGTAGACGCTCAAAATTGAGAACTCGGCCAGGACGAACAACATCATCGAGAATCCTCACAGCACGAGTCGCCCGATCAGCCACGTCATTATTGATCGCAATGTTTGAAATCTTCTGAGCAAGTTGGTCCAAAGCTCGAATTGCACTAGCGGCGCGCATAGCGTTGTCAACAGATGCACGAAGACGAGCACGAGCTATCTCCCATTGACATACGGCTACAGGAGGGCGATGCAATCCGATAGAAAGTTCAGCATCCATTCCCATTTGGATTCTGGAAATAACTCAATTTTTTTATTGAGAACTATTAAAATCCGAAATTCAACGTTTACCTGATAGCAGCTATTGCTTTAGATTCTGTTGCTTCGTTTCTAGTGAGAACAGCTCCCCATGAAGCTACAGCGACTCCATGAATATCTTCTCCAGTTTCATCGAGTACAACGACTGGCTCTGTGGTCTCAAGTATAACGAATCGAAGAACAGTTTCCTGTTCTAAACTCGTTTGCATCTGCGAGTCTACTTTTTTAATTAGTTCTTCCATTGCTTCATGAGTTAATGTCCACCTTTCTTGCACATCTTTCGCCAAAAATTGCATTGTTGGCTCAAAATCCCAAAGATGTTCGGAGGAAACTTCAACTCGAGTAACTCCTTTCACTTTTTCTGCGAACTTTCTCAAAGCTTTGGTAGTAATCTCTTGTTTTTTCAATGATTCTTTCGAAATTTCAGTATTCTCGTGGAGATGAATCACTTGAATGTGATAACTGGTGGCTAATGGAGCTGAATCCCAAACCAATCGTTTCTGAATAAAAGAAGAAATGAAGGCTATATCCTCACACATACCTGATGGGAAAGAGGGAGAGCTGCAATTTGCCATGGTTGCATTTTTTGACGAAGATCTCTCCGGACAATTGAATTTAGATGGGGAATATCAATAAGTGTTTCTGATACTAATTCAGTGACTCTACTGGATGCCTTCTGTTTTTCTTCAGTCTTCACTGGCCATTGAATGAAATTCCATTTTCCGATTCCTAGCTGAACCCGTGTTGCTGAATAGTGTGTCCAATCCTAAACTAATGTAATATTGAAAACAAATTCTCGGAATTAATCATACCTTCTCTGGAACTAAAGCCACAAACACTTCGAAGAACTCTTTGTCTTCTTCAACATCCACAGAGTGATCTTGTTCAAGTTGTTCAAAGTTTCGAACACCTAAATACTTGGTGGTCCATTGGAATTCTAATGGGGACACGACTTCCTTTGTCGTCAAGTTTGTCTCCAATTCTTTCATCAGTTTCTCGACATCTTCGACCAATAAATCCGAAGTTATAGCAAAATTGATACGTGTTGAAACAGTTATTGATCTATTTGAGGGGAAAGTTGGAAATGGTGCCCGATACGTGGATGTTGTGAGATACCACATTGGAATTCCGATGAAGAAAACAAGAATAACGAAGAAGAAAGCTGCAGCAAGTTTGTAAGGACGTTCCGATTGAACATATTTAATGAATGATTCCTGAAAACAAAAGATCAGATTCCAAATAGTTGGCTGAAACGCCTTCTACCGTAATCTCTCCTTGTTCTTCTTCCTTTTCTGCCTGTCTTCCTAGTAAAAAGTCAATAATTTTTTGCTTCATGCTTATTGATTCTGCATCTTTTTTTACTTCTTCTTCGTTCATTCTGTTTGAAGTTTTTCGAATATAAGTTTTAACATGATCAAAAGTGATTTAATATAATAATAGATCCTGAAAAATACAGAAATTTTGAACACATATTTTGGAGTGAAAAGAGGGCATTTTATTGGAATCTCACAAGAAAAATACCAGTAGGAAAGGCGGATTCAGAAAAAAATAACAAAAATGAAGAAATTGTGACAAAACGATAAAGAGAATCGTAAGTATATTTTGCAAGGTGTTTGAAATTGTGTGACCGGTATTTTGTGGTAAGTCGATAAAAAGCTGCGAAGAAGTGAATACAATTGATGTCAAGATTTCGTTGATTGATTATTGATTAATGGGTATAATACCACTTTGCCCGTTGAGCGAGAATATCCGATTTGAGATTTTGAGCGAAACAAATGCCAAGAACCTGCAATACATAAATAAAAGATTGAACTTTTATCTGGCAGAATCACCTGTATTATAGCAATTATAACCATCGAAACAGCAACCAATAGCATGTTATTATTAAGCCAAAGTTGAAGTTTCGGTAAGCATCCTTCTGTATAAATTGATGCAGTATGTGCCATTACTCTTTGTGCCGCAAGATGTGCTGTCATATGGCTTTCAGGCTTTATTCGAACTCCATGTCCACAGAAATAGTTTTTGAATTCAAGTTTGCTGCTGTTAACACAGCATGAGAACGGAACTCCACCGGCTTCTGGAGAAGCCACTTCTCTAGCCTCAATCGAAAAATAAGTGTTACGATCCCAATCGTCAGCTCCATTGATTCCACAACACATCCACGTTTCTTGCATAGAGTCGATCAACAATTGAAGATCTGGATCATCTCGATATCCAACGACCACATCATTGAGCAAGTTTCGGATGTAGTTATCAAGTTGATCTCGGCATGCATAGGCGAAAACTCCAGCAGAAAGTTCAGCAATAAGAAGAAGACCGAGAAGCGTTGAATAGAATGTAAGAAACGAAGTGTTCTCACGAAGAGATCCTACACATCCACTGAATCCAATGATGAAGGTAAGAAATCCCACAATGAGAAGAGGCCAAGTGGGATCAAGATAGAGCTTGGATGCTTTGCTTAGCATATTCACAAATGTGTTTTTTTCGATTTGAGCCCATACTCCAAATAGAAGAAGTCCGAAGCCTGAAATAAAAGAGGAAATCAAATGTTCCCCTTGACATTTTCCAAAAGCATTCAGAAAATCTACTTATTTCTAAGACTACTATTTTTTCTGATCTTATAATAGCAAGATGAACTAACCCAGCAGGAAGAAAATAACATTGAAACTAAAAACGGAGTATTTCACACAGCAACTGATTTCTGATTCTCCTCCAGCCCCAGGAGCATATCGTATTTGCTGAAGTCGTTAATTTAAAAAATACTGTAACCTTCGTATAAACTTACTGATTGTCTGTATACCCGTTGCTGTGCTCTGTGAGGCACCGGTTGGCGTCGATTGGCCATCTGAGAGGCGAGAAGTGGCCGTTGATGTTCTGGCCGGCGAGCAATTTTGCTGAAAAAAAATATTAGAAAAAGAAATTTAAGTATTGATTAAAAAGAAATGTGAAGAATTGTTGAAATTGAAAAAGATCATTGTGACCCAGAAGCTACCGGAAGGAATGGATTAAATTGACCAGTGATTCACAAAAAATGTTAACAAAAAAGAAAAGAGTGTGCAAACACAATGTTCCAGGAAAAAAAGTTCCTCTTAGCTTCCCCTTTCTTTTTCAATAGTCTATACTGAACGATGGACTGAGAAATCTGGGAGACGAAGAGAAACGTAATACGTTATCTTGTTACTAGCAGCCTCGTCTTCGTTCTCCTCTGTGTGGTCTAGCAGGCATAAATGAATTGATTTCAAATGCTGCCGTCTAGTTGCATAACGTTAACTGCATATCTTCATTCGATACGGGAGGATAAGAATTAAGAAACAGAAATAAACTTATTTACTAGTATAAATCTGATCAATCAATATTTTAAATATTTTACTCATGGGTTACACTCGTGAACAAAGCGACAAGAGACAGCAGTATAGTAAGAGGGTAATTATATGAGGGGAAGCGAAAATGTGTCCTTGAATTGAAGAATTGTTAGAAAACGGATCGGTAATAGGATTGAAGAACTTTAGCCACGAAACTTTCAAGATTAATGCATCTACAGATTTAGAACGAAAAACTTCTGATAACTGTTGAAAACTAGAACCCAGAATGAAAAAAATTATAAAACTATCACACTTAACAGAATCTTCTCATCTCATGCACATTGCAATATTCAGAAAAAAAAACTTTTGCTAGACAACTCTAAACGAAAGAAAAAACTAGCATCTTTGTTCTCATCGTCAACCTCTTGGGAGCTCTGATGCAAATCTGATAAATGGTGGCGTACAACAGCTTGAAACATAGACCTCCTCGTTGGGAATTCAGAGAAATTCTCAATTATTCATGAATCTTTGGCATACTCAAAATAGTTTGCATTTTGAGTGATTTTTGTTTTGAAGGGAAAGTCATTTGAACAGGCAAAGATAATAGATTCTTAAAATTGTGAAGTTTCTGGCTCTGAACAAACTGAAGATGTGTCGTGTAAAATCGAACGTGGCATGCTGTGCAGCTGTCGACGGCGACAGCTGAAAGCACATATGACTAATTTTCCGACGGGCTACGATACACCGCGTCGTGTTTGCGTACAAGGCATCAAACTTGACACCAAATTGCAGACAGACACGTAGCAAAAATTTTCGTGAAGAATATAAATTTTGGAATTTGCAAATTTTATAACACGCCAAAATGAGTATTGCGCCGAAAAATAAAGGAGGTAACCTTGAACTGTTGTCATTGTGGTTCGTTATCGTTTCATTTCTTGTTCATTTCATTCTAGACAGTCGTTCCGTAATCTGCATGACTTTTTTATCGCTTCTCAACAACTACCGTTCGTTTCAAATCTATTTTATTGTGAACTCCTCTGAGTTTTCTGCATAGTCCTACTTTATATTCGTTCATATAGAATATTTCTCAACCGCTAAAAAATATATCATTTCCAGGTCAACCTTCGAGAATGAAGACCAACAAGAAAGACGAGGAAGCTAGTGGAAACGTGTATGCTCATCTTGACAAGACTTCAGTCCTACAGGAATGCCGTGCGTTCAACGAAACACCAATCAACAACAAGAAATGCACATTCATATTAACTAAACTAATCTACATCATCCAGCAAGGAGAACCAATAGGAAGAACTGAGGCTACAGAAGCCTTCTTTGGAGTAACGAAACTTTGGCAAAGCAAGGATGTGAACCTCCGTCGCATGATTTACTTGGGTGTCAAAGAAATGGCCGAAGTGTCGGATGATGTTATCATTGTGACTTCTAGTCTCACGAAGGATATGACTGGCAGAGAAGATCTTTACAGAGCCGCTGCTATACGTGCTCTCTGCAAGATTACCGACACCGGAATGTTACAAACGATTGAACGTTACATGAAGCAAGCAATTGTTGATCGCAACAGTGCTATCTCTTCATCCGCTGTCGTGTCCTCTATTCATCTGATGAGGAAATCAGCTGAAGTTGTTCGTCGATGGGCTAATGAAGTTCAAGAGGCTGTATCTTCTGATAATCACATGGTCCAGTACCACGCTCTTGCTCTTCTTTATCAAATTCGTGCCAATGATCGTCTTGCTGTTAACAAACTTGTACAGAAGTTCAGTAAGAACGCTCTCCGCAGCCCATACGCTGTTTGCTACTTGATTCGTATCGCCACCAGATGCCTTGTCGATGATGATCAGTAAGAAACATTTTCTAAAGATTTATATGATTCGTTTGACATATTCTCATCTTTCAGACCAGATTCTTCTGTATTCACCTTCATCGAATCCTGTCTCCGTCACAAAAGTGAAATGGTTGTTTATGAAGCTGCTAGAGCTATTGTATCTCTTCCACAAACTACACCGTAAGAATTTTTTGTCGTTCTATAACATTTCTGAAATTTTTCAGATCTGAAATCCAACCAGCTATCACTGCTCTCCAAATGTGTTGCACTTCACCAAAAGCTGCTGTACGATTCGCGGCTGTTCGTACACTCAACAAGGTCGCCATGGCTCATCCAAACGCCGTTATGAGCTGCAATGTCGATCTCGAGAAATTCATTACCGATCCGAACAGATCGATTGCAACTCTTGCAATCACAACATTGTTGAAGACTGGAGCAGAATCAAGCGTTGAGAGACTTATGCAACAAATTTCTGGATTTGTTAATGAAATTTCCGACGAGTTCAAGATTGTCGTTGTCGATGCTATCCGATCGCTGTGCTCTCGTTATCCTCGCAAGCACACAGTTATGATGCCTTTCCTCGCAAAAATGCTTCGTAATGATGGAAGCTACGACTATAAGAAGGCTATTGTAGAGACCATCATTGCCATAATTGAAGAGAATCCAGATGCGAAAGTTGCTGGTTTGGCTCACTTGTGTGAGTTCATCGAAGACTGTGAGCACGACAATCTTTCTACTCGTGTTCTTCACCTTCTCGGAAGAGAAGCTCCAAAAACTCCAAATCCTTCTAGTTACATCCGGTTCATTTACAACCGTGTCATTTTGGAAAGTACTAAAGTACGAGCAGCTGCCGTCACTGCTCTTGCCAAGTTCGGCGCTCAATGTGTCGACTTACGCCCATCAATTCAAGTTCTCCTGAAACGTTGTCTTCTGGATTCTGATGATGAAGTTCGTGATCGTGCTACTTTCTACCTCAAGATGCTCACTGAAGCCGCTGAGTCGCTCATACACAACTTCATTCTAGACGGTTTGCAAGTTTCACCAGCTGGTCTGGAACGTTCAATCTTGGATTATCTTCGATCGCAGTCTTACTCATCTGCATTTGATCTCCGCACCGTCCCTGTAGTACAGCAAGCTCTATCTCAACCTGAAAAACGCGTTCCACAACTCATTGAAGAAGAAGAAAAACCAAAAGCTCCGAAGGTTGAACCTTATGCTGCTCAACTCGCCGCTATTCCGCAGTTCGCTGCTCTGGGCCCTGTATTCAAATCTACAGCTCGTATCGCCCTCACTGAATCCATTGCTGAGTACACCGTTCATATGATCAAGCACACTTTTGCCAATGCAGTAGTCTTACAGGTAATCTGAGATCAAAAATTGTTAAAGCATTAAATTATTTTTTTCAGTTCGAGTGTAAGAATACAATGAACGATCAACTTCTTCTTGATGTTTCGGTTGAATTGGAGGATCCAGATGGTGAATGGGAATCAAAAGAAACTGTTCAAATCAACAAACTACCATATGGAGAAATCCATTCAGCCTATTCCCTTCTTGAGTTCCCAGATTCAGGAGCGATTTCTGGTTCTTTGGGAGCTATCCTGAAGTTCAAAGTAATGGATGTTGATCCTACTTCTGGTGAACCGGATTCTGAAGACACCTACGATCAAACCTATGTGGTAAGTCAAAAGTTTCCCTAATACTTCATGAGTCTTTAATTTTGCAGTTAGAAGAAGTGGAGGTTAATGTCTCGGATTCCGTGCAAGGGGTTGCAAAAACATCGTTTGCTTCCGCTTGGGAGGCATTAGGAGATGATGGAACAAGAGAAGAAACATTCCAATTGTCTACAGTTGAGAACATCCCGGATGCTGTCAAGAAAATAACTGAAATACTTGGTCTCGTACCGTGCGAACGATCGGACCGTGTCCCCGAAGGAAAAACACAACACACGGTTTTCCTTTCCGGTGTTTTCCGTGGAGGATATGAAGTTCTGTCGAAAGCAACGGTGGCAGTCGATCCGAGTGATAATTCGATTGCAATGAACATAATCATCAAGTGAGTTTTTAAAAAATTTGTAAATATGTGAAATGTCGACTTTCTAGATCTAACGAGCCGCTCGTGGCGGATTTGGTTATCTCCGCAGTCGTCTGAAGTATTTCTGGAACACAACTATTTTTATCGCTCGGGATTTTCAGAAATATTGCATGTGCATAGTCTAATTTAATGTTATTGGAGTCGGTTTATTGTGATGTGTGTTTTATTGATGTTTGCTTATAATTTATTGTGCGTTTTTGTGTCGACAGCTATTCTTTTGGAAGAAAATAAAAATGTCATGAAGAAACGGTTCCAGAAAGTAAGGACAATCTGTGATGACAAAGATACCACACTAGTTTTTTAGTTTCTTTTATATTCACAGATTCCAGAAGCATCTCCAGAGGGGTGAAAGTGAGTTTTTGATGCATCAAATGTATTTTTCATAACTAAAAAATATGAGGACGTCATACCACATTGAAAACGAGAGATAGGCCCATAGAGCAACTGTTCCCATTTTTTGTGATCTGATGATCGACTTTGTGTCTCTGTCATCTATTCAAACCTCGTGATCTCTTGTTTCCGATTGAAAGTTTCCCACATTTCCTCCACCAGGGCTCTAGAAAGCGCGTTTTCCGGGGCACCCTTCAGTTTTATTTGATCTTATAACCTTCTCTTTTCCTAAGTAGCGTGTTCCTGTTGACATCAGGCATTTTTGGCTCCGTTCCCATTGACAGCTGAACTGGGAAGGTGCTAAGAAATTACCATTAGGTAACCCAAGAGCAATGTAAACAATGCTCACCGTTTGTTCTTAGTCATTCTCTTCGCAATACGTCCCTCTGCGCCTTCTTTCTTTAAATCGCTCGTTTCATTGAGAGAATATACCGCCTACCTTGTCTTAAAAATCAGAGAAAATCCTCAGAAATGCGAGTTCATTTGACTTTTCTACTTTGTTGCTCATCTGCTCTTCTGTGCTCAGCTGCCAACAATTGTGCGTGGTTTGTCGGTCAACTTCAATGCTCTGACCCCTCGAAATTGGAAAATATCGTGGTAGAGATCTGGGATAGAGATCGATCTTTTGTAAGTGTTCACTCTCGTGACTTCATTGAATCTTCATTTTCAGTTCCCTCTCACACTGTTCGTTGATGATGATTTGGCGGGAAGAACAATTACATCAGCTGATGATAATGGAACTTTCAAAGTTGAAGGATGTGCTTCTGATGTTGATTTCCTTTTCTTGAAAAATGAGCCAGAATTTTATCTCAAAATTCGTCATTACTGCAAGGGAAGGTTAGTTTGTCTCTTGAAATAGGATGCATTTAATAAATTAATTTCAATTCAGAGCCGAAGTGACATATGCCCATCCGAGAGACATGAAAGTCTTCGTTCCAGAGACAAATGACTATTTCACCAGACATCCGATCAAGTTGGGATAAATTAATGTATTCTCTTTATTCTAATAAATTGCGTTTTACAAATTTTATCTTCAGTATGTTTCTGCCCTACCACTGGTTTCTTCAGTCCAAAAAATATTTGAACTAATCGAAAACACTTTAATTAGTTCAAACTTACTATACTCGCCTCCAATTAAAACGATCAATCAAAAATAGCTACGACCTTCACCAAATTCTATGACGGAATCACCAGAAACCAGTCAGTTAGATCGCTTTTCAATGACTAATTCTATATTCTTCCTCAAGGTTCTTTCAATCGATTTTCATTGACTTGGTGTCTCTTCTCATTTTCTTTTGTCGGATTATCCAGTTCTTATCGATATTTTTCTCCGAGAATAAGGAAAAAAGAACCTTCGAGGTTGATCACTGATTTCTTTTCATCAATTCTTTTCTGGACGAATTAGTTTTTGGGATATTAGATCGGTTGAACCATATAATTTCATTCAGTCCCTCAAAAACTTTATTTCAAGTTCAAATTCGTTTCATTACGACAGTACCGTTCACTTTCAATCGGTTTTAGACGAGAAACAGGTTCAAGGAATACTTACAACTTTCACCTTTTCCTACTCCTAAGACAATCCTTCTTTCTTATTTGTTTTGGCAAATCGAACTGTTTCAATTGAATTCCTTTTTCGTATTAGTTTCTCTTTTTCACATTTGAGAAAACCGTTTCTATTTGCATTCGATCGTTTTTTGAACTTTCTTTTCAAAACAATGCACATGTCAATCAGAACTCTTTTTATCAGTTGAGAATAATTGCAATATAATTATTTTCAAAGAAATCCAAGAATTTTGACTATCGGCTTGAATCGTCTGAACTTTTCAACAAGAGTGTTTTGTCGTATTGCTGACTCATATATCATAATCCCAGTGCATCACAATGTTTCATGTTTTTCATACAATGCGAAAATAACTAAGCAAATTATATTTGTCATTTTGAATAAAAAGAACACGAAATCCGTTCATAATCCGACAAATATGATGTTGAAACATCAATCTGAAAATTGATTCATTTATTGACCCAAACTTTTTCAACATTTTCCTGATTTATCTCTGAAACGACAATATACAATAGATTATTATATTCTCTATTATGCATAATTTTGTTTTCTTTATTCTTCAATTTTCTATTTTTTCTCTATAAAATTCATAGTTTTCCAGGTCTAACCAACTAACATATCATGCTGAAATCTTTTATCATACTCTGTGTCTCCGTACTTCCCATTTCTCTCGCTGGTCGGGAATGTGTCTGGGTGCTGGGAAAAGTCGAATGTCAAAGTGATCCGACCAAAAATCTCAATGTGGAGGTTAGTGTCTTATCTGCAATTTGAAACTAAAAAAAATCAGTTCATTTTGTCATGTATACACTTTCATCCAGCCTCTAATATTTTCAGATTCGTGTATGGGACAAAGACGGTCCAGGACCACTTCAAATGATTGATCCAGATGATTTGATGGGGTTAGTTTGACTTCAATGAAATATTGTGATCTCTTTGTCAATCATGATTTTTCTTTTTTTCAGTGTCACATTCTCAAATGATGACGGAAGATTTCAATTGGACGGATGTGGAGATGACTTTGACTGGATTCCAGGAGTCAAGAACGTTCCAGAACCATATATTGAGGTAAGGTTTTTTCTTTAAAGATTTACAGACACAGGTAAGTCATTTTTATGTAAAAATTATGATTGAATTTCTAGATCCGTCACTACTGTAACAGTGAAAAGGGAGACGTTTTCCAACTTCCGGAATTCAACACATTCGTTCCAAATACCTACGATATCGGAACAATCATTCTTGACAAAGAGACACGTGGAACCAAAACAACACAGAAAACTGATCCAACGCAATAATTTATTCAATATGATTTAAACCTAATCCCGATTGCCATTCACTGTTTTATCCATTCCCAAATGCATTCCAAGCTGCGAATTCTGTTTATTTTTCATCTCCATATTTAAATATTTGTACAGTTGGAATTTGAATCTTCTCAAAAATTAAACTTCCCTCTATTCTATTCTCATTGTCGATCATTCACATCAATTTTCCTCTTGCCCTCTTTTCTCTGTGATGATTTCATTTCATTCTTGCATAACATTTTCCAATTTTGTATAACTTTTTTGGTTTCAGTTTCCTATACTTATGGTACTCATCCAAAGTATTCAATATCTACTAACCACTTGACACAGTATTTGCTAAAGAAGTTTTGGTAAGAGTGTACTTTTTTGTTGGTTATTTCCAAACTAACATAATTGCCACTGTATTCAAGCTACTTAATCTAAATTATTCTATGATCAGAAAGAGATAAACTTTTTAGTAGTTTAGTAAACTAACTTTCGAATAAGAGTCAAAGAAGGAAGTGAATTCTTTATCGGATCCAAATGTGAATGTTCGACAAATTTCTGAATCCAAACACCCACGTTCGTGTCGCCCAGATCAACGACTACAGTCCAATTGATATAGAATTGCCTCAAAAAATGTAAAAAAGATCAGTGCCAAAATTAAACATTAGAGAGATGAAGAACACTTTCGAATATCCGGATTAGCCCTCCGCCAGCGTATTGTAGTCTTCTCAATCGAGAAAGAGAATACAGAGAAACACAGAAACAGTGCCAAACGGCTTTTCGATTCATTTTTTTTCAATTCTCTTCCTCTTCCCGATTCACACTGAACGGAATTCAGTTTTTGTTTGTAAAGCTGCCTTTCTTTTGTTTTTAAAAAGCGCTTATAGAATATAGAAATTGTAATCTTTCGAACAGAACGTCATACTGTTTTTTCCTTGTTTTTTCTTCGATTTAATGCATTCGAACTTATCTAAAAATGCAGATGATTCGAATCTAGATTGGCAGCGAAAAATCGAATACGACAGACAGATAAATGCATAAAAAGAATTATATGCGCTTGATCTTCCGGCCGTCTTCCTTTAAAAATGACCGAAACTAGATATGAATTCACTGAATCCTCCCGATTCGGATGATTCTGTTTCATATTTTCTCCAATTTCCAAAATAAGGATTCTGAACTCTGGAAATAATCTTCTCAATTGTTCTCAAGTTAAGATCCACACCTCTTATCATCAGACTTCAAGTCACGAGTTAAATTAACTAGTACATGTAAATATTCTCAGAAGCCCACGCATCTTGCAAGTTTCCCGTTAGTAATTAGTAGTTTTCTGTGTAATTTCTGATATTTACCACTTTGCATAATGTTCAATGATCACCTAACAACGCTTTCCGCCTACTCATATATTCTGTTAGTACCAATTAGTATAACTGCCCACGTCCTCTAAGTCCAACCTCTTCATAATTACAGACCTGAGCCAACATATATAAAAATGCTCACTCAACGGGATGAAAACAACGAGGGCGAAATCATGCCTATGCTCAAGAAACCGAGATATTCAGTAAGTTTTCATTCAATTTTTTCTGATTTTTCTAACCAATTTATATTTTTCAGAGCATCTCTGGTCACTCGACTAACATCACCTATCAAGAGCATACGATTAGTCGTGAGGAGCGAGCTGCGGCTGTAGGAAAACATGAGGGATTCCGTGGATGTACAGTCTGGTTCACTGGATTGTCTGGTGCTGGGAAAACCACGATCTCATTTGCATTGGAACGAACTCTCAACAAATTGGGAATACCATGCTACGGTCTCGACGGAGATAATATCCGTCATGGATTGTGCAAGAATCTTGGATTCAAGCCAGAAGATCGTCAGGAAAACATCCGTCGTGTCGCAGAAGTTGCTAAGCTTTTTGCCGATTCCGGGATGATTTGTCTCGCTGCATTCATTTCTCCATTCCAAGAGGATCGTCTCGATGCTCGAAAAATTCATGAAGCAGAGAATATCAAATTCATCGAGGTTCACGTCAGTACAAGTCTAGCTGTGTGCGAGGAAAGAGACCCGAAACGTTAGTTTTCCCACCAAGATATTGATTAATATCTCTTGGAAAGTTTCAGAATTATACAAAAAAGCACGAGCTGGTCAAATCCCCGGATTCACTGGAATCGACAGCGCCTACGAGGCACCAGAGAAAGCAGAAATCGTTCTGGATGCTGGAAAAGATGGAGTTGAACAGTGCGTTCAAAAAGTTCTCGATCATCTCGAATCTGTCGGATTACTCCCAGAACAGATTCCAGAAGTTCCACCAGTTCGTGAACTTTTTGTAAACGACGAGCTCAAAGCAGCTGAATTGTTGAAAGAGAGCCAGAATCTACCAAGTGTTGAACTCTCAAAAGTCGATCTTCAATGGCTTCAAGTTCTCGCAGAAGGATGGGCAACTCCATTGACTGGATTCATGCGTGAAAGACAATATCTTCAATGTATGCACTTTGGACAACTTCTCGATTTGAAACATAAAGTGGCTTTCGTTGGAGAGAAAGATAATGGAAAGGAGGATTCATGGCCACTTATGGAGGAAATCAATCAATCTATTCCTATCGTTTTACCAATCTCTGATGACGTCAAGAATAATCTCGAAGGAGTTAACAGAATTGCTCTGAAGTACAATGGACAAGTATTCGCAGTTCTTTCGGATCCGGAAATCTTTGAACATCGTAAAGAAGAACGAGTCTGCAGACAATTTGGCACAAATGATCCACGTCATCCCGCTGTCGCTCAGGTTTTGGAAGCTGGAAATTGGCTTTTGGGTGGAGACGTGGCAGTGGTTCAGAAAATTCAATTCAATGACGGACTTGATAAGTACCGTAAGACTCCAAATGAACTGCGTGCAATTTTCACTGAGAAGAAGGCTGATGCTGTATTTGCTTTCCAACTTCGTAATCCAATTCATAATGGACATGCTCTTCTCATGAGAGATACACGTGAAAAGTTGTTGGCCCAACATAAAAATCCGATTCTTCTTTTGCACCCACTGGGAGGATGGACGAAAGATGATGATGTTCCATTAGATGTTAGAATCAAACAACACGAAGCCGTCATTGCTGAAAGAGTTCTCAATCCAGAATGGACTGTTCTCTCCATTTTCCCGTCACCAATGATGTATGCTGGACCAACTGAAGTTCAATGGCATGCCAGGTATAACTATAAAACAGTAGTAACTTGAAATTTATCTTAATTTCAGATCTCGAATTGCTGCTGGAATTCAACACTACATTGTTGGCCGTGATCCTGCTGGAATTCAAAAACCTGGAAGTCCGGATGCCCTTTATGAAACATCCCATGGAGCCAAGGTGCTCTCAATGGCTCCTGGTCTTTCTTCACTTCATATTCTACCATTCCGTGTCGCTGCCTACGACAAAACTGCGAAGAAGATGTCATTTTTCGATCCATCAAGAAAAGATGATTTCGAGAATATTAGTGGAACCAAAATGCGTGGATTGGCTAGGTATAACCTATTCTGACCAACCGAAGGAAATGTTTTTTTCGTTTCAGAAATGGCGAAACGCCTCCAGAAGGCTTCATGGCTCCAACAGCATGGGAAGTTCTCGCTGGCTACTACAAATCACTCCAGAATTCCAATTAAATAGCCTAATTGTATTGGGGCTCATGGGCAATATTAACAGTACTAATTACATTTCCTGTATAATGCACTAATCTATGTCATTGTAAAATTCCAGATCGAAAAATTCCATTAAAATAAAGAATCACATATCTTTTATTTTGAGGATATCAAATAACAAGCAATAAGTAGATCACAGCCAAGAAGAATATAAATTTTCAAGAAAAGATGGCAAGGTGGAACTGAAATTGTACATATCGGTAGAAAAGAGGGAGCAACTAGAAAATATATAATACACATGTCACATATGAGTAAAACATAACAAAATAGGAAAAAACGTAGACCCTTATAAACACGCGTTTCAGTTGGCACATCGAAAACAATAAACATTATTAAACTCGCGATACTTGCTCCGACGTCAAGAATGTGGCTGAAAATAATGAAATAAACCACAGGTTTCGATTGAATTTTCTAACCTTCTTTGATAGTCCCCATTCGCGACGAGGAAGAATTATGCGATCCGGGTAAAATTGTAGGCCGGGATTTGGGAGGAAGACCTCTTGGTGATACATGATTGGGAAGGGTAGCTGATCCACTCGTTACAATTGGCATTGGACGATGTCCGATCATGTGTCCACGGACCGTCTGGTTGTGGTAAGGATTGGCGACAAAGGCCGAAGGTGCGGCTGCCATCGAGGTAGCGGCGATTGAGGCAATGGTGGAGAGGGAAGAGTTCCCAGAAGATGCCGGGGATCGCGAACGACACCGTGGGGATGTTGGAGAGTGTCTGCAACATTATATTTGTTTAATTAATGTATCTTGTAGTGAAACTAAATGTCTGAAAAACCGAAAAGGAGTGATTCCCAGTTAACATTCAACAGAAGTTTCCGACCCCAACTTACCCATGAGGATGCGTCGGAATCACCACAGACAAAGATTGTCGTGGAGAAACCGTAAGGCCTCCAGGAGTTAGATAGAAAGTTGAAGGAGGAATATTGTCGAATCGACCTTCAGATCCTGAACGTTGGCGACGCCCATTGTCTAGAAAATGAAAAAATGAGAAAGGGAAAACCTAAGTTACGTTATAATCATGCCTTCTGAAATTAGATTTCAAAATATAAAGTTCTAAACTTTCAAAATTAGTTTTAAAATGTTGAAAATCAAAACCTGATTAGAATAGAACACGACGACTTCACAATAGCCAGAGGGGAAAAGAAGAAGTGGAAACAGAAGGAAAGAAGAATAAGACGGTAGAAGTTGTTTGAATAGGGTGCTGACCGGGTGATGACGTGATGGAAGAAGTTGATGATGACGTGGCAAGAAGGAGAATATACGTGGTTTAGATGAGAACGTCTGGAAATGCACTACACTCTCTACACAACGATTGTTTTACAAAGTAAAGACAATAACGATAAACGAATACTGCTGCTGAACGATGAATTTAACTAATACCTGACTGATAATACGTCGTTACTGTAGACGTTTCTTCATTCAATTGAACTGGTCCTTGAGCGGGTGTGGTTTGTCGACCAGTTACACGTGGCATATTACGTTGAAGAGAGGATCGTGCAGATGTGGAAGGAGATGTAACAGGTGGTGGAGCACCTGAAATGGTAAATGAGACAATCACAAATAGAGGGAGAAGAAGAAGCTGACGAGACAGGAATCAGAGGAAGAGAAGCTGTCGAGCACCGTTTGAAAATAGTTTCAAAAAAAAGCAAGATGTAAAATAATCCAACGCACCTTTCACTTTTGAGTTCTGCACAAGAGCTAACATCTTTTGAACAGCTTGTGGAGATTCAACACCAAACTTGGCACCTCCACCAGCGGAAGAAATCGATCCGTTTCCATTGAATAGAAGACGATGACGAGAAGATTGATCGGCAGATCCAGCAGATTGTGATGAAAGAGATGATGGAGTAGGAGAAGGAACACGACGAATGTTAGCAGATGATGACGATGGTCCACGATGAGCAGCTGGAATCAAATTGAATTCAGAGTGAGTCGTAAAAACTAGAGGCTTTTTAAAGCAAACGCTTTCTTTTATGAATCAAATACTCACTCTGAACTTGTGGTTCAATGTCATAACTCATTGCGTCTAGTTCCATCTCATTGTCCACAACATGTAGTCCTTCTAGATATGCTTTGACTTTTCGAACCATCAACGCCTGCTCGTACACTTTCTTTCTTGGTTGATTCTGTTTCCCACCCATTCCTTTTCTCATTGTGGCAACATTCGAATTTTCGAACGAATTCATGTGAAGAAGAGCGTCGATGACAACTCCACCACTCTGCAAAATCTTACTTATTTACTGTGTAACTCCGAAAAGCAATCTTACTCTTTCGGCCATACTGGCTATTTCGTACGGTGCACTGCTCAGTTTCATCACTCCACGAATAGATTTAGCGATGAGTCGAAGCTTCTCAAAATTGACGAGCTTCTCAGAATACGTGGCATTACCATCATGAGCAAATGTGAGATCCTTCTTGATAACAGGATAAATTGGAACAACAGGAGGTTCTTGTGCAACTTCTGCAAGGTGTTGACGATACTTCGACATGTTACGAGAAGGATCCACGAGTTGGTGAATTTCTTCAAGCATACGAATATATTTGCTGTAAGAAATATAGTAAGAGAATGTTGGAAAACATAGAATTACCTCGAAACTCGTTCCCAACTTGAATGTAACCTTCTGACAGCTGGTTTATCAAGACCACTCATGATGGCAAACATTGAATTGAAATTTCGTAAATCTCGACAATATCTCGCAACCTTTATGAACTTCTTTATAAGTTTCGCTCGTTTCTGTACGTGGCGTTCCGTGCAAACTTCAGTTGCTACCCACCACATTTCACGATTGAAAAGTTGTTCAAATTCTTCTAGCTTCGGAGAACCGTACCTAAAGAAAATACGTTTTTCTAAGAACTGTTTGCATAAACATACTTGGAGTCCAATTTGAACAAGTTATCAATAAATTCGGTGGGTTCGATAGCTGAGAAAACGGAGAAATCTTGGAGAGTTAGTTGAGCAGCAATCACTTGGGCATTCAGGCTTAACAGTTGGGTCTGAGCTTCTTTTAGAAGTTCGGGTGCAAGCTCATCAGGCACAAGAGGTTCTGATCGACTATTACTTTTCAAATAATATCTGAAAAAAAAAATTTGACATTGAAATATTTTCAAAACAAACCTTGAATTCAAAGCGATTCTTTCTGCCAAGTTCTCCATTTGTGGAGGTAACCTCCTCTGTTTTATCACTCCATCCATAGTTACGGTACACTCGCACAATGACCATTCTGGACTACCTTCAGCTGTCATATTGAATTCTTGAAGTGCCAGTTGAACAACATTTTGAGCAGATGTCTCCTTGTATACAGGAAGATACTTGAATGTTTGATCGTTTCTATAGATTTTCAGAACATGTTCTGGACATTCACTCCGGACAGGACCATAGTATTGCGATATACTTGTTATATCTGGATTGGAGCGACTCGGACGAAGATCTGTTGATGATATCCGAGCTTCATCTGTGAAGTCCATTGAATCTTCTTTTGATGACTTCAGAATTGTCATAAGTTTCTCCATCATCCCCGATTTACTGCTACTCGTAGAACTTTTCTTTCCGGATATTGATGTTTTGTGTACAGGAATAACCATTGGGATTCCTGCTCCAGATCTTGCGACCCCATTCTTAGGTTTATTATGTTCAATCTTTCCAATTGTCTCTTTGTATCCAAGAACATTGTTTTTCAGCATCAATGTTAATGAAAGAGATCCTGTTAGAAGATCGTCTGCTTTTTTGGCCGACAGGTATTTCGCTGATTGTTGATTTATCTCCAGCATTTCATCCGCTCTTTTCACGCCTTCTCGAGCCGCACTCGTTTCTGGATAGACTTCAGCTACGTACACGGAATTCCCAGTTTCTTGACCTGAAATAAAAACAAAAGTTATATGAAAGAATACGATGACCGAATCGAGATTAGGATTGCCTCTTACCTCCAACTAATTTCATCATCATTCGATCATCCTTCTTTCTTGTCAATGTCACTTGTCGAGGTTTCGCTTTCACAGAACAAGCAATGTTTAACAATGATAGCTGTGAATGCATTCCATCTCTTTCTAGTGCACCTTCGAACCTTTCCAGCAAGTTCCACATCTCATCATTGTTCTCGAAATCGTTGAAATGATTATTGACCCATAAAAGAACCAAGCGAGCAACTTTGTCTCTATACACCGAATCAGCAAACCATAACATCAATTTCTCGAAAATCGTAGTTGGATCTCGAATAAAAACTCGGTATGTCAACAAGAAATCATCAACATAGTGAGGGTCAATATTATGTTCTCGATCATCCACTAAATGTTGTATCAACTTGTCCGGTTTTCCTTTGATAAGCACTTGTCCAGTTTGTGTTCCGATAACTCTTCGTTCAACTTCGGACACGACTTCTCCAGTTAATCCATCTCGATCCTTTGCAATGTGATCTCCTATTGTTGCCATTATGGAGCAAAAATCACGATGTTCAACCAATACGAATTCACAATCGTCGACCATAGTTCGCATCTCACCAACATGATATTGTATTGAGGATGTTGGTTCAGCACCGAAAGAATCTCCTAGCTTGAACTCAACACGTTCTCCAGATGGTTTCACTACTTCCACACATCCGTTTACTATCACTGACCAAGAATCTAGTTTCTCATTGTGAGCAAGAACTACTGTACCAGCATCGTTCACTACTGCAAATACCATTTTCAGGCATAACTGTCGTTTTATTGACATCGGTAAAGCTGCGAATGCTGACATGTGTTGCATGAAGTCAAGTAGTACAGCAAGATCTTCCGAATTCCTTTCCGATGGCTCTTTTTCAAGACACTCTCTCACTGAATCTCGAAGATCCATAAATCCACCACCACTAGACTCTTGTGACGGCATACTCCCCTCCTCTTCATCTGAATCCGCTCCTTCATTCGATGCTGATTCTCCTTCCGTCGTCGTCGATGACGCTGTACTTCTTCCTCGAAGCCTTCTCGCAGTTGAAATGCCGTTTTGACCTGGTCCACCGATTGAGTTACTTTTCTCTCTTCGATGTTTTACCCGAACTAACGTGTCATCATCAGCTGACAATCCATTCAAATATACATGACTCCTGTGTTGATCGTTGTAGGATGCTGTGGAGGATGTCGATGAAGTTGTTGGCACATCAACGGGGAAATCCAGCGGGTATGTACGGGGCAGTCCACGTGGCGGTAGTGGAGCAGGTCCTTTTGCGGCAGTTGGGGGAAGTCGCAGCGGACGAGGAGGGACTGGTGGTGGAGGCATCGCGATTGAGTCCAGTGACATATTTGGAGCCTGAAATTTTTGAAAATTATGATTTTGCAAAAACAAGCTATATGTAAGGAAAAACCCCAAAAGGCATTCGATGTTTGCAGAAAAAAGCAGATATCCTAATCCCTCTACATATAAATCTAATTTTGAGATCTTGTATGTTGATTTCGAATAATCCTCACCGTCAACCAACACACAAAGAAACTGAAATGAAAAAAGGAGAGAAAAAGATGAAACTGAAAATGAGTCAGAAATAGACACCAAATAGGAAGCGATGAGAAGAATTGGGAATTAGATGAAAGAGAGGAAAAGGAACGAAAAACTAATGAAACATGGCTTCTCAACACGCAATCTTCTCTAGTAGTTTTAGTGGTCTGCTCTCTAGATTACCGAAATACAACTCTTCATCGACATTAATCTTACCGATTTTCGGGGTGTTTTTTGATGAACCGGCTCTCCAGAATGCATTCCACGTGGATGTGATCGTGGAGACATCCCATTCGCTTGCGATTCCGTTGGGTAATCGATCTGTAACTTGGAATGTATTGAGAACCATCCTAAACCTCACTATGATTTATTTTTTCGGTAAGTCTCGTCACACTTGCTTATTTGGAAAGAGTTTAAATGTCCAGCAGATGTGAAAAGAGAATAAGAGGGTCAATTGAATTTGTTCGGGAGAGTGCCGCGCGCTCAACACGCGAAATGAGGATTCTTACGAAATCGAATAATCTCTTTCAATTCAAAATGCTCTTTTAACACAATTCAAGGAGTTTACATGATGGATTATTACTAATACACAGAATAAAAATTATTTTAGCTTAAGAGAAAAGTGCACTCTGCGTAAAGCTCTCAGAGTAACTTGTACTGAACAGATGGATCAAATTTTGAAGAGACATCTGTTCAGAGTTCAAATGAAGCATTTTTCGAAGGATTTTACAACATTGAAAGAAAGAAAAAAATTTCAATTTTTCAATTCAAACCCGACTTACCACAATCATTTCAGATTCTTGTAATAGCAGACAATTGTGTGTTCGGCGATGATTTTGTCCGTTTCTTTTGCCGAAGCTGCAATTCAATGTTTATTTGTAAAAGCCATTACAAAAGGGTCTTTTGTTTTTTGTTCTGTTTTCTCAGTAACGGAAATATGTAACCTGATACTATGTCCTGTATGATTGGAAGGAAAATCTCGGGTAAAAAAGTGCGAGAAGACGAAAAAACAGCATCCAGAAAAGAGCAGAAGAAAAAGGGTGTTGACCATACAAAATGGACACAACAGAGAGAAAGAGAAAAACTCCCGAGGGAAGAAAAAGAAAGAAGAACAAGAGGATTTCGAGTGCAAACAGTCTTCTATGTGCGCTTTTCTTTGCTCTTTTCTCAGTCGTTCATCATTTCTATAAAACCTCACATAATGATTGATATGCATGTCAACAGGATGAAAGAAAATTTATGAAAAAAACGAATACTTTGAAAAATACATCATTCTTAATGTATGAAACGAGCTTTAATCTTATCATAACGACATTTCTAGTTGCAAAAAAGCAAAACAAAATGCTTGAAGAAAAATGTAGGAAATTATTTTTATCCGCAATTTAAAGCTATTATCATTATTATTATTATTGAAAAAAAAACTGAAAAAATAAGATCGATCGAAAACCAGTTAAATTACTCTCTACTGGATTTTAAATAACATTATTAAGAGGCACAAATTGACGAAAAACGATACTAAAACTAGTTTTTGCTAAATTTAACGGCAATTTGAAATATATACTATGAAATATAGAAACACAGCGATATAAAAGTGTGTCAATAGTGAGAACATATAATATTATCATTAGGTGATAATGTTTCTTATCAAATTCTCAGATCTTCAGCGGCGTTTAGCTATGATTATCGGAATGAACATTTTAGTAGAAATTCAATACTAAAATATGACAGAAAAAGAATTTAGTGTTGTGTCCACTTAATAACCCATTTCCACGGAACAATTTTTACGAAATTTCATATGAAATGGGTTTATATCTAAGAGACGAATGGAAAATGAGCACGCGAGGACACCGGGTGTATTCGTGTCTGAGCATTCAGAAAACACATTTTTATGACCTAGTACGAATTTCTTTCTACGACACCTCGTCATCATTTCTATCGTGTCTTCCAAAAAAGGAAATAGAAGAATATGAGAATTAAGAGAAGGACAAGAAACTCAGAAATAATAAAGAATCGTACTGCAACGAGAACTACTAATGATGACTCATCTCGTAAATAATGGAAGTTTTTTTGTTCTAAAACAATGCTTTTCTAATTTTATTTTTGAAAGAATACAACTTACCATCCGTATGGCATATATATTTGGTTCTCTATAAACACGGATCCCGATAGTAGAATGTACCAACTTTCTGCCACATCGCCATCTCTGGAAAACAAGATTTTTGAGTATTGTTGATTTCGAAATTTTGATTGAAAATTTGAGGTCATTTAGTTTTCAAAACTCAAAAAATGTTTCTGTAGTTTCATTGAGACTTTCAAAAGTTGAACTTTTTTGAACTGTCATTTTGAATTAGATTCAATACCTCTTTTTTTCAGAGAAAAAACTCACCGAAAAAGAATATACTGTGCAGGATGTCTTTCATAACGAGCTGTTTTACAAATAGCTTTCAGAGGGCCAATAAACAGATTGCTGAATGTGTCGAGCTGTCGTAGTTGCTCGTATACATTTCGAATGTCCTATAAAAATAGAATAATTCCAGTTCAAAACGTTTATTGATTAGTGAATCGATTAGGTTAGTCGTGCGGTCTATTCAATCAGAATTTATTGCATTTATATGAAAAAAAAACTGACATCTGCTGTCCTTTTACTTGGAGGTTTGATTAAAGATTCATAGAAGCGAGCATCATTTACTGGATCCTGTCGCGGTTTCCGAGGATCCATATGTTTTTCCTGAAAATATTACAGATTAGACAATTTCACATACGATGAAAAACGAATGTTAGATGAATTTCCAAAAACTGTTAAAAGTTTCAAGGAAGCATGTTCGTAATCCGACAGACAGAAAAAGAGAAAAAAAAACTGAGAAATGTAAACTATTTCCGTGGCGACAACGCCATGTGGTCTTCTACTAAGAATAAGACAGAGTGAGAGGAGGAGGACGAACGTTCAGATAATCTCATAAATCAGCGTGAAATGGGGTGAATGAGGGAGGAGGAGCTCGCTTCTTCTTCTTCTTCTTTTGTGTTTATTTATGTGAATGAAGAAGAAGAAGGATATGTATATATTCATCCCCAAGAGATGTGCAGATTTGCAGATCTCTTTTAGATTAATGAAGATGCGCAAAATAGCCATGAAATACAACGAAGTTGTCATCTAATCAAAACTCCGAGAACCGACTGAAGTACAAGTGTATATTAGTTACTAGATTAGAATATTTTTAAAATTTCAGTATGGCTAAAATTAGAACTAAAACTATTTGGATAAATGAAGTATTCTAAGAAGCAGATGAATGAATAATGTAAGCTAACTCAGGGATTTCTCTCCTTGTCTAAAATATTTTTTCAGTCTTTTTTTTACTCTTATGAATATTTTTGTGATTAATTAACTGAACGCGTTTCAAGTCCCGGATGGCAACTGCCAATTGGATTATAGTGATAATGATGAAGTCGTATGTCGATAACAACATCTAATCTCAACACGGTGTCTCTATCACTGATAATAAACAACAGGAAGACACAGGAGAGGAAAGAAAAGGATGCAAAAGTTGTGAAGAAGGGAATCAAATGTGTGGGGGGGGGGGGGGGGGGGGGGGGCGATTAAACGGGCGGATAGTGAATGCGGTCGCCGCTCACACAGGACGGGCAATTGGAGGAATGTGACTAGGAACAACACAGAGGCGAAGAGGACAAGAAACGAATTGGACTGTCTGTTTGGAGGCAAGAAATTGGAGGAAAGGGAGAGGGACGGTGCGGAAAAGTGTCCCGAACCAATACGAATCGATCAATAATACGGAGGATTCTGCGGAGAACTGAGAGAGGAACGGGGAGCCAAGACGTAGACAGTCAGATTGAAGAGCGCACTGATTGGTGAGGTGATAGACAACTCAGAGGAGATGGCTCAAATATATTGTTTACTTTGTCGAAAAAATCTAAATTGAAAAATAACTTGGGACACTAATTGTTTTTTAGAAGCATTGTTTTTCAATATGATGTTTTGATGGGAAGAATGCTCTATGAGTGATACCGCGTTACAATTAAGAATTGAACGACATAATGCTGGAGAAGTTTTCCAGTTCAAATGGTAGCTATGACATGTTTCAACGGGAATTCTGAAAGCAATAGCAAAATTACAGAAGAGTATCGCAAAGGTTCTGAACAACTCTTTCAAAGAATTTTAACAGTGAAAAAGGGATAACACAATGTTTCTAACGAACAGAAGATCTCAACATCAATTTTCTAGCTTTCTAAGTCTAGACGGGTCAAAGAAAAAATGAAAGAATTGGGACTAGGCGAATATTTCAGATGCTTCACAATTTCTTTACGCGCAATTGCCAATCATCACAAGAAATCAAAATTTTGCCGTATCGTAAATCCAAACCCATGAAAGCATGACTAAACTAACAGGAATACCAGAAATTCTGAGAAAAACGCGAATAACTAGTCTCTCTAGTCTTTTCAAAGAATATCTGATTTCGAAAACTTATAACCACGGGGACAACAGAACGAATGTTTTTTAATGATACATGAAGTTGAGAAAGTTGTTATATGAGTTACCATAGAATTATAGAAAACATCATTTTGATACTCGAGACATCAAATTAATTTTTTTGCAAATGTTATTAGAAAGAGTTTTCTCAGACAAATTGTTTCTTTTAAGTATATTAGTGTAGAAATATTGACGATTATATTTTACAATTAAAATTTTCAGATATTAAGAAAAATTCAGGTTTAATAATAACGGGTTGAATTATTGCTATACTCCGTAAATCGTGTAGTTGGCTGAGTGCCAGTTTAAAGGCGCACGCTTTTTCGCCGTCGGGTCTCGGCACGAAAAAGACTTCAACGGCTGGCCCCGGCTGGCTAGTTTGACGCGAATTTTTAGGACAATTTTCCCTTTTTTTGAAGTTTTTCTGTTAAAGTTGCTCGGTTTTCTGTTATAATCAACTAAAAAATCAAAATTGCATTATTTTATCGAATTTATATAAAAATATCATATTTAATCGTAATGATCGTCAATGCTTTATTTTTAAATAAGTATACAAGTTTTGAACATCAACTGATTTTCAGCAGATCGAACGGGGTTACACAGATAGCAACATGGTCCAAGAGCAAATGAAGCTTACCGGAACCCTTGAGGGACACACCGGATGGGTCACCCAAATCGCCACCTATACTCGCAATGACAAGACCACCGTCCTGTCCTCTTCTCGCGGTATGCCTGATTTTTGTTGTTCTTGTGTTCAATTAAAAAAAATTTTTTTAGACAAGACTATCCTCGTTTGGGATGTCGACAGCGTTGCCCCAGTTGATGGAGGAGCTATTGGACGTCCAGTCCGCTCCCTCACCGGACACAATCACTTCGTCTCTGACGTTGTTATTTCATCTGACGGTCAATTCGCTCTCTCCGGATCCTGGGACAAGACCCTCCGCCTCTGGGACCTCAACCAGTAAGCGTTTAATTTACCAAACTGATATTTTATTGAATTTTTCTAGAGGAGTAAGCACCCGCCAATTCATTTCCCACACCAAGGACGTTCTCTCTGTCGCCTTCTCTGCTGACAACAGACAAATCGTCTCTGGATCCCGCGACAAGTCCATCAAGTTGTGGAACACTCTTGCTCAATGCAAGTACACCATTACTGTAAGATTTTAATTTCACTTCGCTTGATATAAATTTAATAATCACGTAGGATGACTGCCACACCGATTGGGTTTCCACCGTCCGTTTCTCTCCATCCAACCGCGATCCAGTGATCGTCTCCGCTGGATGGGACAAGGTCGTCAAGGTCTGGAACCTCGGAAACTGCCGCCTGAAGACCAACCACATCGGTCACACCGGATACGTCAACACCGTTACCGTCTCTCCAGACGGCTCCCTCTGTGCCTCCGGAGGAAAAGACGGACAAGCCATGCTTTGGGACCTCAACGAGGGCAAGCATTTGTACACCCTTTCTGGAAACGATGTCATCAACGCCATGTCCTTCTCACCAAACAGATACTGGCTCTGCGCCGCTGTTGGATCTTCCATCAAGATCTGGGACCTCGAGGACAAGAAGGAGATCGAAGAGCTCAAGCCAGAAATCGCCAGCTCCGGAAACGGAAGAGGATCCAGCCCACAGTGTATCTCTTTGGCCTGGTCTCAAGACGGACAAACCCTCTTCGCCGGATACACCGATAACATCATCCGAGTGTACCAGGTGTCGATCCGTGCTTCCAACTAATTTGTTACCTGTTAATTCAAAACCCTTCAATAAAATTGTTGATATAATTATGTTTCTACCATGTGAGGAATTATTCAAGTTAATGTAGTATATCTAGTAGGTGAAGTTACTGCATTAGTAGGAGTGTAGCAAGAAATACTGCAGAGATGACTGATCGAAACGAACTGATTGGTGTTGCTATTCGAGTTGTTGCAGCAGCAGCAGTCTCTTTTCTTTCGGTTAGGTATTTAGTTAAATACTTGGATCCGAACTACAGCGTGAACCAAGATTGCAAAAAGAAGGTATTACGAAACATTTTATTCATCTGGATAGATTTTATTTGAAGGTCGCAACATTGTTTCGCGAGCTTGGTATAGATCGGGAAATTGAACTTTCTGAGCACGAGGTTCGGATTGCTACACAATTTGTTGGTGGAGAAGACGTTGGAGCCGAATGGGATGAAATTGGTGAGTTATATTGAATTAAATTAGATGCAAGCATGATATTGTAGGAGGATGTGAAGAATTGGTTGCGGAGTTGAAAGATCGTATTATTCTTCCATTGAGGTTCGCTGCTCAAAGTGGAAGTCACTTGCTCTCTCCTCCACGCGGAATTCTCCTGTATGGACCTCCAGGATGTGGAAAAACTCTACTAGCAAAAGCTGTAGCAAGAGCAGCTGGATGCAGGTGAGTGAAACTGACAAAAATTGGAATATAGCTTTTAAAAGTCTTTAATTAAACATTTTGTTCAATATAGAAACATGTTTCTCTATATTAAATATTAAATTCAACGTAAATGTTTCAGATTCATCAACCTTCAAGTTTCAATCCTTACCGACAAATGGTATGGAGAATCCCAAAAACTTGCCGCTGCTGTGTTTTCAGTCGCACAGAAATTCCAACCAACGATAATTTTCATTGACGAAATTGACTCTTTTCTTCGGGACAGGCAGTCTCATGATCATGAATCAACAGCAATGATGAAAGCACAGTTTATGACATTATGGGATGGATTCGCCAGTTCTGGAGATCAAGTTATTGTAATGGGAGCTACAAACCGACCAAGGGATGTGGATGCTGCCATTCTTCGGCGAATGACTGCTCGTTTTCAAGTTCCAGTACCGAATGCTAAACAGAGAAGTCAAATCCTCAACGTAATTTTGAGAAATGAAACATTCGAAGACTCCGTCGATTTAGAAGAAATTGCCCAGAAGGCGGAAGGACTCAGTGGAAGTGATTTGAAAGAGGTAAGTATTCTGGCAGTTTTTTCAAAAAGTGTTATTCAGAAAAAATTCTCCAACATAAATTACCAGTAACATTTTCAGGTTTGCCGACTTGCCCTCCTCGCAAGAGCCAAAGCTACTGTAGCTTCTGGTGGCTCTGTTCAACGACTTCTTCCATTGGAACAAACTGATTTTGAGTCTGCCGTTCGAAAATACATGCGAGCTGCCCAGTTGCTTGTCGAAGAGACTTTAGATTAATTTTTTTTTTCTTTTTCTTGATATCCAGAATTTTTTTTCATATAGAATTAAAATTATTTTGCTTTGTATAGGTAGGGCGTTTGATTCCACATATTTCTCCTGTTATCCATGAAGAACAGCTCTTTCTCCATCCGTTCAACGGATCTTAACAATTTTTCAGTTAGAAAATGGAAAAATTGAAGCGTATGGAATCAAATCTCAGTTCATTCCCATCATTTTTTGTCCTTTGCCATTTACCTTCTCGAGTGTAATAACTGTTATTTAGATAACTGGTTAGATTGCAAGTATCTTCTTTCTGCCTTTTCTTTCTCTGTTCTCGGTATCTTTAGAATCTGAATGAACAATAAATCGATCACGTGACCCCATCTCTTCGTGTCAGTTGTCCTTCAGATTACACTCCCTTTTTCTTCTTCTTCTTCTTGCTCTACGAGCCCTTTTCTTTGCACAATGTGGAGCAAGTTTACACCATTCACAGGACCAATATAAACGTCTCCTTCCTAAATTTTTTCAGTTTACTTTCAAAAAGAATTTTTCTCAAAATGCGCCGTCTCCTCAAAAATATAAGCTCCTCCTCTTCCTTTCTCTGCGTCTCATTTGACGCCTAAAAAGAGAAAAAGGGAAATTTTATTCGGTTTTCTCTCCTGCCACTTCACATTTTACTCTTCTTTGTTTTTCTTTTTTTCATCGATTTTCCAGGAAAAAAGTTTATTTTCAGAAGGAACCATGCTTCCCAGACTGGCCAAGTCGTCCTTAATCCAACAGGGTATGTGTTGGAAATTGAATTGATTCAAATAACTTCAACTATTGAAAGATTCTATTGTATATTGTGGAATATTGTCTATGTAGGAGAGTAAATTTACACAAAAGCATTCAACATTTCTTTAGAAACACTTCGTTCCCTAGATTTCGTGATTTTTTCAATCAGTTCGACTTGTAACTTCACAAACAAAAAGAAACAAACAACACATTTTATTATCTTTTCGTTATCTTATCAGTCAAAACCAATTGATTTTTTTGTCAAATTATAGAGAAAAGATCAGAAAACTAAAGTGAAGTGTTACAACGAAAACGGAAACAATTTCAGTTCGCGGGGTATCTGCAATCGCAAATGCCGAACCATCTGGACCAAGCATTCAGACGAGTATTCCTGGACCAAGATCGAAGGAATTGAAACAGGAAATGGATAAAGTTCATGTAAGAAGATGGAATACGTCTGGAAAATATCTAGATGGCATTTATGATGCATATATACAAAATATCTGCTAGGTTACTGTAGAGTTTCCTCGACTTCCATGTAGATATCCTGAATTTAATTCCAATTTTACAACCGAAAAACTCTATTTTATACACAGAATCCATCGACGACATTTTTTAGTTTATTTCGCATTTCTTTCCGATTCGAAGCGAGTGAAACTGCCAGAAATGTTACACTTTGAATGGGTCATTTGTCACGTTCAAAACACTTTGATACTTTGATTTCGAGATTTCAAATCACTAGAAAATCAATTTTTGCAGCAAACAACTTCTGTTCGTTTCCATGTCGATTATGAGAAATCATTTGGAAATTATGTTGTCGATGCTGATGGTTAGTATACATTTAATCTGAGTAATGGACTCTCAAACCAATTATTTTCAGGAAACACTCTTCTCGACGTATACACTCAAATTTCTTCACTTCCATTGGGTTACAATCATCCAGATTTGGTGAAAGTAGCTTCTTCACCACAGCTGATTGTATGATCGAGAATGGATCTAGAAGTGAAAATTCATTTATTTTCAGACATCTCTCGTATCTCGTCCAGCTCTTGGATCCTTCCCACGTACTGATTTCGCTGATGGAATCTCTCACGCCCTGACTTCAATTGCTCCAAAAGGATTGAAGGCAGTTCAAACTATGCTCTGTGGAACATCTGCAAATGAAAATGCAATCAAAACTGCATTCATTTGGTATCAAGCTCAAAGAAGAGGAGGTCTTGGACCAGATGCTCTTCACTTGGAGAGTTGTATGACTCAGCAGAAACCAGGAACTCCAAACCTTTCAGTTATGGGATTTGAAGGAGCATTCCATGGAAGATCTCTCTGTATGCTTTCAGTTACAAGAAGTAAACCAATTCATAAGGTAATCAGAATCAATGTTTGATTTCAATCAATTATTCATTCCAGGTCGATATCCCAGCTTTTGACTGGCCAATCGCCAAATTCCCTCGTTACAAGTATCCACTTGCTCAGAATTCTGCTTATAACAAGAAGCAAGATCAAGAGTGTCTTGCTGACGTGGAAGCAAAGATTGCTGAATGGAAACGTCGTGATAATGACGTTGCTGCAATTATTGTTGAGCCAATTCAAGCCGAAGGAGGCGACCATTACGGTAGTCCAGCATTCTTCCAAGGACTTCGTGATGTTGCTGCTAAGCATGGAATCGTTTTCATCGTTGACGAAGTCCAAACTGGAGGAGGAGCTACCGGTGATGTCTGGGCTCATGACCATTGGAATCTGAGCTCTCCACCAGACATTGTCACTTTCTCGAAGAAATTGTTGACTGGAGGATACTTCTATGGAGAACATTTGAGAGTGAAGGAGGCTTACCGTATCTACAATACATGGATGGGAGATCCAACCAAGTTGTTGCTTTTGGAAAAGGCTGTTGAAGTTATCAAGAGAGATGGACTGATTGAACAAAGTAGATCAGTTGGAGCTGAATTCCAAAAGAGACTCGGAGAACTTCAAGCATCTTCCGGAGGAAAGTTGGATCAAGCAAGAGGAAGAGGAACTTTCGCAGCTGTTGACTTCCCATCTGGATCTTTGAGAGACAAATTCGTTGATTTGGTGAGTTTCTCAGTTCTAGTTGACTGTGTAATTTCCTTAAATTTCAGGCAATCAGCAACGGACTTCACTGCGGAGGATGCGGAGACAAGTCTCTTCGTTTCCGTCCATCTCTCGTCTACACCAAGAAACATTTGGATTTGACATTCGACCTTCTCGACAAGACTTTGAAACAATTGTAATCTGATTTCTGTTTTTTTATTTTTGCTTTTTCTGAACATTTAGCTTGTTATTATTTTAATTGAAACAACAAATTCAAAAATAAATTAAATATTCATTCATAATCAACACCGGACATTTTGATTGTTTTGTTATTCACGGAATTTCGCACTTTTTCAGATGAGTTTCTTCTTGAATTCTTGATTATCAGACACGTGTTCCTCCTACCAATTGAGAGATTTTCTCGTAGATTATCTCAATTTCTTGCTGAAAATAAGAGTCTCAGTGAGTTTTTAACAGTGTATTTTTAGATACCTTCGAGGAAAAAATGCCACATTGAATTTCAGTATAAGAGGAGAGAACCTGTACCACGTCAACACAACCCGTAGTTTCCAATTGACACGCTAATGTTGTTGCTGCACAAATACTGAATGCAAGTGATGTATCATCTGAAAACTTTCAGAAGAATTAACTATTTTGAGATAATTAATTAATTACCATTAAATAACATTGAGAGTGATAAAGTCGATGTACTATCAGTTGGAGAAGAAGCATTCGGAGGATATTTATGAGCTAAAATGAGCAATGGAGCCTCGTGATAAGTGATTCTTTGTTTTTGAACATTTTCTATTTCTCTCCAAAAGTCTGCATCCAAATCAGCTCTCGCAACATTTACTATCCGTACGCAGAGCTGTTGATCGTCTTTTTGAAGTAATACAAAATTGTCGCCGTGTTGGATTTGAATTGGCCCATCGAAATCACATAAATGCAGTTTTCTCCAAAATGAATCACGTTGATTCAACACAACTATTGTTTGAACTTTTCGTTTCCATATTAATCTCCAAAGTTCTTCGCATTCATGACTCCACGATCCAACCATAAATTCATCGGATCGATGATAACCGGGAAGAGTTATCACGTCAGAATCTATTTGGCAACGTGGATGATGTTTGCATTCACACACATCCTGCAAATATTGGAAATATTTTGGAATTGCAGTGGCTTTTTTAACAGTAAAAGAGGGATTAGTTTTTCTAGTTTTCAGGAAAAATGACGTCTACTATCATAGGAAATTTAGACCAAATCTTACACTTCATTTTTGAAGTGCGCATCTTTTTGTAAAAGTTTATCATGGATTACTCTCAATAGATGTAGGGAAGAATCTTAAACAAAAATGTAGATATATTTTTGTTTTCTATATTCTGCAAAAATTAATATTTTCGGCAACTTCTTGAAGAAGAGTACTGTAGATTTATAATCCAACATCCACCCGTCTCACCTCATACTGCAACTGCATTCTCGTCTTTCCATTCAAATTTTCCTCAGATAAGTAATGCAAATATCTCATGAAAAGATCTGAATGTACTCGTGTAATACCATGTCGTATCAACTGCCGAATTGCTTCGTGGCAGAATATGTATTGCTCCTGAAAACGTTGTTCAGTAATGAGTACCATTCAATGTCTATCTTACCAAAGTTTGGACTAATTTCGCCCGTTGTCTCCTCATATGTGTCAAATGTCCTTGTACATTCAATCGACGGAAACTAATCAAATGTCTCCGCATACTATCTACGAGTATGTAAGATCCTGAACGACCAACTCCAGCACTGTAAAATATCTCAACTGAAAACTTGAGTCTCTCCAAATGAAACAAACCTGCAATGCACTACCACAGGTCCAGTTGAATGAATATCCGATGCATAATGAATGAAATTCAAAAGTGGAAAAACCGAAGAAGGAACTCCGTGATCTGGCCAACCCATAAAATGTAACTGATGTATTTTTCTCTCTGCCGCTGGAACTGATTTCGCAATTTTCAGATCCAAAATGCGATGAGAGAAGTGAGAATTCGTTGATTCAGATATCAAAGTGACTTGATAGTTTCCAAAAGTCTGGGGAGAATCTTGAGTTGATGGCCAGTACTGATCACATTTTCTCTGAAAATTCAAACTTATAAAATTAAAACAGTGATTTCAAACCTTTCCATCTTCAACCATATTGGTAATGCAGACGATAACATTACTCCTTTCCTGCCAAATCATACTCCAGAAATCAGAGAATGTTGATGGTAGAGGTGCTTGTGTGGCAATGTAGGCGTTCCGTTCATTACAGGACTGAAACATTTTTGTTTGAAAATTCGAATTTTGATTTGAAAAATAACTACTCACATCAACATAATTGGCGTTGATATAATCGTTTCCAGTTGGAGAATTCAATCGAATTCTCGTTGCTTCCATTGCGCCGATGTTGTTATATCTGTTCTTTTGAGTATTCTCATCTGCAGATGACGTCGATTCTCCAGAATCCGTTGAATCAATTCCAGATGTTTGATTTTCAAGAATTTGGAATTGAGCCTTGAATTTGAATGCATCGTTTCGATTGAGATCCTCAACATATCCGTAGAAAAGTTCAACTGGAATATCTTCTTGGCCGGCAGAATCTGGAAATTGTTCCCTTCAAATCTAGATATTTGTGATTTCACGAGGCTTACCGTATACCAGTGGACTGATTTCTTCCAAATAAACACATTTCTCTTTCTTTTTTAGAAGATGTTTGAAATTCATGGATCCCCGTGCAAAGTGAACAATCACAAAACAGATGAAAGCAAAGATTATGATGGCAAAAATGACGATCAGAACAGAAATGTAACGTGGATTTGCAGCAGATGACGTCAGTTTTGCACACTTTTCACCCGGAGAGCAAAACGAACTTTGGTAAGAACATTTGTCTGAAATTAGTTCTTGAGTAAATGAAAATTCTTGAAATAGGAATACCTTTGAGTAAGAATCGATGACTATCACTGTATTTGCCAATTAGTATAGTTGAATTATCAATTGTACTTCTCTCCAGAACAATTATTCGAAGAGAGTACTCGTCATAAAGTGACAGATCTATAATATCTAGCTGAAAACAAAAAATAAGTACATGTCAGTTTCTTGTCAAACTAACACTTTGTTTTGTCGTATTAAATTGCAGAGTTGTCGTTTGATTCGTCACTTTAACAGTGAATGTTGGAGATTTCTTCGAACTGAAAGTGGGCGAAATTATCTCTAATTAGAATTCAAATATTCACTTACTTGATACTTGGTTCATAATTCCAACTCAATTTGACTCCATTTTTACAATCAAAATTTAATTCTTTGAAAGTGACAGTTCCAGGTTCCCCGACATCTGTTTGAGCAAGACTATCTGCACTTTGAGCACCTTCTCCTTTTGAAGTTGAAGCAGATACACGAATACGGTAGAGCGTATTTGGATCTGAGAAGCATAGTTAATAGTAATTGATGTTCTTTTAACTTACTGAGATCTACGAGTCGATACTTGAATAATTTCGACTTGACACCATTTGGATTCACATTTAAATGTTCAATCTTCCATTGATCTTCATTATTTGCCTTGTAATATAAATGATATTTAGTCACTTTCTCTGTTGCATTTGGTAATGGAGCTGGCCAAAGTACAGTAATCTCTGGTTTCCCGACAACTGGCAACGTAGTAATTGTACTCGGAGACCAATTTGGAACAGAATCTTCTGTATGAAAGACTAAAGTTGCTTGTGGACTTGTTCCAAATCCATTATCTGCTTCAATTGCCAACGCATATTCAGTCGATGGAATCAATGCACAAATCGTCAATGGAGTTGATGTCGGCTTATCGAAAGTCATTTTTCTTGGAATTGTTTCGTTGATTGCTTGAATTAAAACCAGATATTTATCCAGTTCTCCGTTCATTTCATCTGGTGGAGTTACAGTCACTTCAACGCATTCTGATGTTATATTTCTGATTTTTTGAATTTGTGGAGGTCGAATCGGTGGTTCTCCAAGTGTTCGAAACGTTGTTTCTGGGCCGAAATCACTTGTTCCAGCTGAATTTTCAGCACGAACTGAGAATGCATAGAGAGTATACGGAGATAGATTATCAACAATTACAGTAGTCGCATTCGATGGAGCAGCCATCACAAATCTGAAATAATATGAAAGTTAGGTGTCTTTTTTCTGTTTCTTTTTTCCGACCTCGTATTGTCTGACACAGTTCGAACTGAGACTGAAAACCGAAGAATCGGACGATGAGCTCTGGCTGCATTGTGAGTCCAAACAAGAGTAATCGAACGATTTGTGAAGGATTTGATTTCAGGAGACGATGGAGCAACTGGTCGAACTGAAAGTATATATTCAGATGCATGCATCCCTTTCAATTGATTCCTTCTATTTCATAATCTGAATTGAAATTTTAATTGAATTCTCTGATAATCTCCCACCTTCTTCTTCTTCTTCTTCTTCATCTCGCCACACCCTTTTGATTCACCTGTCCCTTTTCCATAAATCTTAAGACCACACGTACCAATTACTAATTCTCCAAGACGGCTTAGGCAAAAGGTCAAGAGCAGACACATACATCCACACCTATCATTATTATTATACATATGTGGATATGTGAGAAATGCGAAAAGATTTACGAATTTATGATTTCTTTTGGAGATTTGATTCGGTTGGTTGGGTATCAAAAATGAATAAGAATTGGAGTAGTCTGAATTGGAAAAATCTGAAGTACAGTATCCCGCCAATGAAAGATTTCAGACTTATCTGTTCTTCTACTGGAAACATAACTTCTCAATATAAACCGAGCTTCCCTCACTATAAAAAGAATTCAAATTTTGAAATCATTGTCACATTCGACAAGAACAGAAATTGATGCAATTTTCAAAACACTTGAAATTCAATTGAGGCCGCCCGTGCTTCTTCAAAATGTCATCTGCACAAAGAGTACTTTTATTGTTGAAAAGTAGGCACACGAGATTGTTGAAAAAGAGAAATTTCAATTAATAGATGACTAATTACTTCGAAATTCGAACTTCCTTCTCTCTCTCATGCTCCCTGACCGTTTCAATGTTTTCAGTTGGTCTCTTGACCACTAGTGACACATTTAAACAGCTCATTGAAAATGCGATAATTGCGTCACAAAAGAAGTGAAAAAGCAGTAATTTAGGAAAAGGATAAGTTGTGTGAGAAGGCTCTTGTTGAATATTGGATTAGGTGTGAAGAGAGAAAACGGAAAACAATTAATTGGGTCCCAACACGAAAAACTAAATTCTTGCGTGTTGTCTGACTCAATTCGGATGTCGAAAAGGACACAAAAGTACACAAAAATGCACGGAATTTCGAGACATCTGTCAGTTTGACTGAACTGAGAAAGTTTTCAGATGATACTGTAGACCTATATCTAGTTAAAATCTTCTGTTACAGTCCCTACTTCCATGAAACTCTCAGTAATTTCTCAATCGTATAATTTGTACAAACAAATAAACTCTTCAGATGTTCCCCTTTTCAATCCTTTTCACCCATTGGTTTCGTGGTGTGATTTCATAATCCCCTCATAAAATTGACGGGTGTCTCTCTCTCTCCTTTCCATCGTCCAATCCAACGCATTCAGTGAGCAAAGAAGAAGAATGTGAAGAGATACCAATCTAGACGAGTGTCTATTCTCTATTCTTTTCATGAACTATTTCATAACAAACCCAAGGGAACACCCAGAAATTCCGATGAATTATCTGATGAAAAGTGCTCTGAACTCCTCCAGGAGGTCCCCCTTCCCCCTAGAAGTTGACTCAAATCTTTTTTGAATCTTTTCGAGAGAAAGATGGTTTTCATTTGCTAAAGTGGGGTGATTTATGGGGCATGACTTGTAGAAGGACATCAAATAATCCCAGTGTTTTTTTTTGTTTCGGTGTTAAGAAAAGGGTAAAAACGAACCCATTACTGCAAGTTCTTGAGTTGCTGTGCTCTGTGGAGATGAGAATAATGGATCAGTCTCAATGCGACATCGATAAGTTCCAGAATCTTCTGGAGTTACTGGAGATACACGAAGAGTATAAAATGGGCGAATCAGTTGGTAACGTCCATCAGCTACCCACCATTGACGAGACGAATCGGCAAGTATATCCTGGAAGATTATTACAGAATTAGAGACGTTCAGTGGCTTCAAAGTTCAATCTTCTGAGAATCCCTTATTAGTTTGGCTCATGAAATGCATAATTTCTTGTCAATTCAGGTGCATTTGACGGGTCCCTTCAATATCTCTCTCTCTTTTTCCGTTCCTTTTGGTGTCAAATAACCGTCGGCCCGGAAGGTCCTTCAATGTTTGTTCAAATACCGGAATAACATCCGGAGACACCGCTCTGCCTTTCCCTATCTGACTGTCTCTCCTCTTTTTCTCTCCGTCCCTCTATCCATCACACTATTTTCAGAAGGCAGATGGTCGGTAGTTTGGTAGTTTGCACCAAATTAGTCATCCTTTGTTTGATTCTACTATGTCTATACCATGATTTTTGAATAAACATCTATATTTATGCACTGAAAAGAGTCTGAACATAAGGTGCAAATTGCCGTAGAGCGCACTTGCAGATTTCTAGTTATTGAATCTGAAAATTCAGAAGATTTTCAAGTACCACTTTCAGTTCCCAACTGTGAATTATTCATCGAAAATACCACGCACTTCTCATGCTGAGTTCCCAGATCTCTGAGTATTTCGAAAGGGATTTCCAGAAAAGATAAAGGATTGAAAATCAAATCAACCATCAAGAAGAGATTCGTTGCCATCTGATCTTTGTTGACACATCTTTATACAGTTGCACAATGCAATGTTTAATCACTGTATAACTATTACCATATGACCTCACAGAATTACCAAATATGTCAGAAAATGGATGAAGATTTCTGGTAGAGAAGGAAATGAATGTATTATATCAAGTCGGAGATTGAACCCTTTTCATTCATTTTTCTTTCCTAGAAAGATGTTCTTGACTTGGTCCGAAATGCTTCAAAACCGCATGAAAACCTGACGTTTCCGGTAAATTCTTCGTTGAGATATTATTTATTTTTGAAGGTTTTATAGTGAGACGAATCAAAATGAGATTGTTCCGGTCCCTCTTTCTCTTCTTCTTTTTCCTTTTTTCTCGTCGATTTTTGAATGGAAAATAGAATTTGGATACAAAATTGAATCTAAAAAGGAAGAGTGGGTACTTTTTCTTGGAGAATTGATACAGGAAATCTGATTGATGCCTTCTTTTTTCTTTCAATCATTCATCTTTTTCTCATTCTTTTTTCTCTACTTTACGAACATTGAATACTGGAAAGTTAGTGTTCGAAAAGAGAGTTAACGAGAGCCAATTGAGTAATGGAGGAAGACGATACCACAATGGAGTTTAGTGTTGTGTAAATACATTTCCGGTCAATTGGCCCCCCTTTAATGGACCCAAAAGTGTCAAAGTTATACTGGATTCTAAGATCTTTTAGAGGCCAAAAGAAGGGTACTTAGAAGGGGAAAAAGAAAGGAGAGACATACTTGACATAATGAATGACACACGTGGAAACCACTTCATAAGAGGTTTGAAAATTCGTAAAGAATTGTTTCAACTGACTCAACTTTTCTCGTTGAAAAAAAGCAAGAAGAAAAAGTGGTTTCCGTTGTTAAAGTGTTTTGTTTTTGACAGCAAAGAGAAATCTTGAATTAGAATATTTTTTAAAGAAATACTCTTGTTTATTTTATTGAAAAACACTTCCTGGATGCCTATTCGTGTTTTTTAATTCCTAATTTGTTCAGGGAAACCTTTCGTTTTCAAAAGAATTCGAACTAAAGTTCCAAATTTTCCGAAAATTTCAAAAGTCCATCATTGGAAATGCGTGTGGCATGTCTAATCCAATCTTCTTCAAATTCTCCTTTTTCAACACCTTTTCTATAAAATTAAGAACTCCCTGAAGACCTCCCTGATGATCCAACTAATGTACTCGGAAGAACAGAATTTGAAACTTTTCACAGAATTCAATTAGAAAAAGAAAGGACGAAGAAGAAGAACATCTCCTTCTTTTCCTTTTTCAACAGTAATTTTCTGGTCCAATTTGGCGCATTTCCCTCTTGACCATATAAGACGGTTGAAATTTCAAAAGTTCAGATAATTGAAGAAAAATTTCAAAAATTCAAGCATTTCTGGACCACTCCATTAATACTGTTTTCTTTTCTTTCCCGTGTTTACGCCGCTAGAAAACAGAATATAAAGCAGATTTATTCAAAATCCAACAACTTCCTTTTTATCTTAACAAACCACATATTTAAGTGAAAAAGATGGAGCAGATTTATTAAAATATAAAAATTGGACAGAAAACATAAATATGGACGGGGCAGATTTTCCAAGTTGAAAATTCTGGACTAATATTGAAGATCTGAAAAAAGAAAAACTTTCACGTGAAGTTTATTTTGGAGCAGATTTTTCAATTTGACAAATCTGGACAGAAAAATAAATTTTGTTATTTTTGCCGTGAGTTCCAACTCATCCGTTTTTCGTGGTTTTCGAGAAGAAATTTAAACTGGAAATTCTGGATCGGGCGGTATGTTGAGAAGGTGAGAAAATATAAACTTCTGAAATTTAAAATATCTCATTCAACCATTCAACACCTAGCTGCAAACATCATTAATTTCTCGAAAAACGAAGAAAACAAAATAAAATTCTGAATTCTAAACAAACACTTGAATCCGAATCAAAAAAACTGACTTCTTTCAAATTTGTTTCATTTGAATTTGCAGCTACTATGTGTTGAATGAGATATTTTAAATTTCAGAAGTTTATATTTTCTCACCTTCTCAACATACCGCCCGATCCAGAATTTCCAGTTTAAATTTCTTCTCGAAAACCACGAAAAACGGATGAGTTGGAACTCACGGCAAAAATAACAAAATTTAATTTTTCTGTCCAGATTTCTCAAATAGAAAAATCTGCTCCAAAATAAACTTCACGTGAAAGTTTTTCTTTTTTCAGATCTTCAATATTAGTCCAGAATTTTCAACTTGGAAAATCTGCCCCGTCTATATTTATGTTTTCTGTCCAATTTTTATATTTTAATAAATCTGCTCCATCTTTTTTTAGTCTAACTCTATTTACTATCATGATTCTTGAAAAGTTGACATAAATCTGCTCTAATTTGGAAAATGCAGCAGTAATTAATGATTTTTACGAATCAAGTAGATTTTCTGAATTTTTTAATTCCAAAACCATAATTTAAACCTATTTTGAAAATTTTAAAGTATCACTGCTTAAAAAAACAGATTTTTCTTAATTTCACACTTTCAAGTAGTAAAATCAAAACTTTTGAAATATCAAGCGTCTTATATGTTACAAATGAGATATTTCTTGGCAATTAGGTTCACAGAGATTGATGATGACAAGAGGGGAGAAACAGACGGTCTATTGTCATTTTCATGTCAAATCTGTATTAGAAAATGACACATTTTGAGTTTTGTTGAGAGAAACATAGAGAAAACGATATTCATAATCAAATTCACCTCTAATTTTCTATTTTCAGACAAGATTTTGCCCTTGGACATTCCTTGGACAATCTCAATTTCTCTTCACCTTTCTCCTTTTTATTTTCTCTCGTTCCCTTTTTCCTTCTGCAAAAGAATTCGTAGAGCCTTTCAGATTAGGACGTCCTTCTTCTTCTTTTCTCTCTTTTTCATCTTTTGTTCGAAAATATACTTGTCCGTTTTTTGTCAACGAGACGACAAAAAACGAAAGGAAGGCAGGATGAAAACGAAAGAAATCTTGTAGTGCGAATCGAATTACACAATTTTTTATTTTTTAGAGTCTTCAGATTTTATATTTTCTTGGGAACAATTTCTTGTTTTTCAATTGAAAGAAAAGTTACAGTACCTGTTGATAACTGGCAACAAGTGAGTCATCTTGAAACCAATCGAGTCTTCGAACTAGTCGAGGAGTTTCGAAATCTGGAGCCATGTGGGTTCTGAAATTTCAATGTATTGAAAAGATACTGATATACTTTTGGGAGGCTTCTTCGTATTTCAGATTCAGGTTGTGACGTTTTTTCTTGTTCAAAAGTTTTTAAAAAGTCACTGAGGACTTTGACTTCCATGTTTTAAAAACCTTTTAGAAGTCTCGAAACTCTCAGAAACTTCCTTCGAACACACCCGAATTTCCCTTCTCTTTCCGTTTTTTTCCGCTTGACAGCTCAAACTTCAGTTTGTCTGAGTCTCTTCACCTAACACACTGTTTCTATCAAAATTAAAAAGTCAGTATATACATTTAATCGTTGACACGCGAACCTAAAAGATTGCATATAAAAGTGCAAATGGCTAAGAAGTTTCGACTATCTAGAAATGCATGATAATGGATCAACTGAATACTAGGAGAGTACTACAGATGCATTTATAAATAATCGAAAAAATAGTAATACCTGATGAAGTTTTCAGCCGGCGGACATCGCAACAATGCCTCAGTCGCATTTTTCGATGTGACTGAAATCGACTGAATCGACTCGAATTTCCAGAAGAAGAAGAGTGAAAAAAGAGGGAAAAAGATGAAATGTTTCCGTGGCATTATGATGTGGAGATGTGCTTCTTGTGGATCATCTGCAAATTATTACATTTTTAAACAGACGATGATGATGCACATGACGGCGGAGCCAACGGCAGCGGAGAAGCAAAAAACGAGTGGAGGGAAAATGAATTGAGATAAAAAGAAAGAGAAAGAGGAGAATGTCTCAAGAAAAGGGTCCATATCAAGGTGTTACACAAGATGGATTGATGGTTGTGAAGATAGAAAAGAGAGCACACTTATTCATAGAATATTCTAGTAATATGTTGAGGAAACGAACGGATGCGCCTGGCGACTCTAAAAGTGAAAAACGAAGAAGATGCGCGTAACGCAGTAAATATTTTCTGCTTTTCAACTTCCAATTTATCTGGAAACTGAGTTTCTGAAAGCCGAGGGGAAAGGGAGAAGATAATGGAATTTTTGATGTAGACGAGAATTGTATATAAAAAAACGAAAAAGCAGATGAAGAAATCAGATACATAGATATTCCACTCATTTGTTTGTATTTGGTTAACGGGGGAAAAATAGAAAGAAAAGGGGAAAGGGGTGGAGTGAAGAAGAAGAAGGGACTTGTGAGAAGAAATAAGGGGGCGGGGCTTGGAGCAAAGAGAGAGGAGAAAAGAGAAGGCAAGATGGACTGAAGGGACCTTTTTTATTGAAATTCAGATTTCTTTTTTTATCAGTAAATAATTATAGGTTCAGGAAGTGTTGTTAGTTTCAAATATACACTTCAAGTATAAAATGAGTTCCATATGTATAAGTTGGAGTTTTCAGACAAAAAACACAGTTCTGAATTTGTTTTCAAACTTCTACCAAGTAACAAACTAAAGTGATCAATAAGACTTCTCAACTCTACCTTTCCGAATTTTCCTAGTCATGTAATCAAGTAACTGATGTACGTTGTCTGTCAGTTTGATTCCTGTGCGCATTTCAAAACAAAAAGCATTGTAATCCGATTTACTGTACCCTCAACCAACATTCATATTTCAGAACCTCCATCGCGTCAGCCTCTCATGGAAACATCCAACATGAGTGTAAACCAGTTCAAAGTAATCTCAAAAATCTCGAAAAAAAACTCTTTCCAGAAAAAAAGTTTGAACAGAGAACGTATGAAAGGAATGACTATCCACTCAGAGTTTATTATATTTTTGAAATTTGAATTCAAGGTGGTTTCCTTGGATGAGAAGAGGGAACAGCCGGATCTTCTGAAGTGAATGTGTGGAGACACATAAACTAATGTGCGAGGGGGGTTTATGCGTTACGCGATTACGAGAATACGACGGAGCGTAAACGAAATATTTTCGGTTGACCACTGATGACTTACTAACTATTATGCAATGTTGTTTTGGGAGGGCAATCAAAAAGAGTTCCAATTGAATGCATTGGAACTGAGAAAAGCACTTTTCGTTTGGGCGAGCATCGGATTTATTATAAGAAGGACTTAGAGCATGTTTTTACAAAGTAAATATTTTATCGAATTCGAAATAGACTTGTATCAAAAGTAATGTCAACGAGTAATGTTAGAAAAACTACAATCAGGACCTGAACTGTCTTTTGAACAACTTATTTTAAATATTTCAGGAATCATACAAGATTTGTAGATCTAGGAAAAAGTTGTCTTCTATTTTACTATATGTAGTATCCTCACAAAAGAGATCTAGCGAAGAACACTATTTCATGGAAATGCAAATTTCGTGTGAAAAATTGAAAAGACTTTGTCGTTTAGATTTCGGTGATCCATAGGCAGATGGCCGATGACAAATTGTTTGAATTCAAAGTGAAACGAGAAGAAGAGAACGATGAATTGTAATCGAAGACTGAGAAAAAAAACATCGGTGATGCATATTAGAGAAAACCAGCGAGAAATTGGGTACTACATCCGTTTCATTTCAATCGAGATTTCAAAGTTATAAAATTTATAAGAACGAAAACTGAATAACCTTTTTTAAATGTATGATATGACATTGGTGTGTCATGAATGAAATCAGGATAAGTCATTCATCTAAACCACGATTCGATCTGGAAAATCTGCGTAATGCGTCAAAACATTTGACCTAGATGTGACTTGTAGTATATCAGTATATTGGAAGGTTTATCTTTTGATTCTATAAACCGATCTTCATTTAAAAAAAACGAAACGCCGAGAAGTAGAAACATTCACACAATTTCAGGATCATATTATTTAGTTTTTATATTAGGTTTTGTTGTTCCACTATGAATATTCATGTTCCTCATTTGTAAGGTGTGGACTGGATTGTACGAAACAACGGACTGATAATTCTAGCTTGCAATGTTTGTGTTTCCACGCACACTTATATCTCCATTGTTATTGTATCACCATTTGATCTCCCACCCGTAGCCGTACTCCCGCGGGCGCCAATGACTTCTCCATCCCGCACCAGTATATGAGGCCGAGCACAAGCTCATTCGAAGCCGATCTCCGTACCCCTAACTTGTTTTCTTTTTCTCATTTAAATACTTACCCTTCGTTATTCCCATTTCCCCTGCAACACTTTATCTGTAAAGTTGAAATGACTCACAACTATTTAGCTTTGTATTACTAGTTCCGGCTAGTATTACTGTTGAAACCTGTAGACTGACAATTTTTTCGTTTGACCTACTCCTGACGATTACGGCACCAAACACGAAAACGCACGTAAACTTGCACTAAATTTCGTAAGAAATGTACTTTTTTAAAATTTGTCCAAAGTAACTTTTTCGCGGAAAATCCGCGCGGAAAAAGTGTCCAAAGTAGCCATTTCTTTTCCGCGTTTTCCTCTGCGCCTTTAAGCTAATCGCGGCGAGACCAGCGCATTTTTTAGGAGGGAAAGTTAAATTTTCGAAATTATATATTCTTTTTGAATTCCCTCCAAAAAAGTGAGCTGGTCTCACCGCGATTACCTTAAAGGCGCAGAGGAAAACGCGGAAAAGAAATGGCTACTTTGGACACTTTTTCCGCGCGGATTTTCCGCGAAAAAGTTACTTTGGACGCAGCATAATTTGTAGCTGCTATTGCAGTAAATAGATACATTTAAGTAGATATCTAAGTTTTTAACATTCCTCTGAAAAATTTCCTAATTCTTTTTGCTTAATTGATATTTTTCAAAAACCCCTCTTATTGGGTTTGGGTGCTATCAAAATTTGTACACTTAAAAAAAAAAAATTAGCGGTTTTCGTAAAGTATTTTCAATCTGTGTTATTCAAACATCTCACCGAATTTGATTTTGCAGATGATAGTGGCTCCCAAAACGCCGAAGGGATCTTGGCGCCGAAGGGATCCAGACTTACGCACCCCAAGAGTAAGTTATTAAATGTTATCAGGAATTATTTTAAATATAATTCATTTCAGATCAGAACACAAGAGGCCACAGCAATGCCAATGTCCCAATTCTCGAGGGCCAAGTCTTCACTCGAATCGCAAATCAGCATTGGAAAGCAGTTGCACCGCCATGTATCAGCGTCAGTGAGATCTCCACCTGGTTCAAAACGATTTTTCGTTCCCGAGTGCACATCAACTCCAGCACTGCCGAGATGCGTCGAAGAAGTCGAGATGAATGAAGATCCACCGATGGTTCCGATCGCAACTGAAGTTCTTTCCCATCCAGATGCTGAAGTCGAACTGAATCTAAACTCGGAGCCAATAGGACACCTGTCTCCAGAGCGTCGCCCCTCTTCAGCACCACTGAATAACCGCTCGATATCTCGTCTTCCACCTCGTCCACGTACGGCAGAACCGGTAGAACCTCAGAGGGCATGTTCTCCAACGGTACGTCCGATTTCAAAGATAGTAATTATATTTACTTTTAAATAATTTTCAGCGTAAGCGTACTGCTCGAAAATGCACGATGGCAAAGACTCCACACTGCGCCAGACCGACGATATCGTGGCGCTACAAATGTTCCAAGGAGGGAGTATTTTTGTAAATGCTTATGTTTTCTTCAATTTTTCCTGTATTATAGTTTACAAACTAACTTATTTGATATATCGCATGTGAATAAAGATGTATATTTACAATTTACAGTAGTCGTGTTGATGTTGAAATGCAAAATATGATCTTATCTGATTAAAATACTGATTCTTGTTGTCTATACTTCGGCCCAGGTTACTAAAACTTGCAAACGTTTGCAATTTATTACCCGTATGTCGAGTGCTACTTCGAAGAAGAACTGCGCGTATAAGAACTGTACCATTTAAGAACTCATTTAGCAAGGGAGCTCGTTCGCAAATTTCAAATTTCAGTTGTTTTTCGAATTCGACGTTAAAATTGGAATTTTCACGACAAATGCGCTCTATTGCGAACAGAGTTCTTAAACGGTACAGTTCTTATGCAACACAGTTCTTCTTCGCCCAGTTCTTCTGCGAAGCCAGTTCTTATTTGTGCAGTTCTTAAGCGAAGTAGCACCGTATGTCGATGCGCTCCAATGACACTTTGTAGAGATGAGAGGGGGAAAAGAATGTATATATGCGGGAAAGTATTTTTTGATTTATTGGAGAATTTGAACTAGCTCTGTAAATATATATTTTTGAAAAATTTCTCAATTATATAAATACCACAGAAATGGAGACAAATAGAAGTGCAGAATTTCCGTCATCAGACGATCAACCGTCAACGTCAACGGCGAACAATTCAAATGTTATGAAGTAAGTCGCACATTTTTATAATTTCTCTATGCACCGCGTTTCAGAGCAAATGAAGAAGAGAAAACCGATAAAGAAATGAAACAGCTGCTGGAAGCAACGAATGAAATTCTCGAGAATAAAGCAAAGTCGTGGAATTTGACATCCTTAAATGTCCGATCCATCCTACATCACCTCATCAAATATCCTTCTACAATCGACGTTCTACTGGGAATACGAGAAAATAATGACCTTCCAAGTGTTAGAAATATGCGATCAAGAAAAAAACCAGATGAAGCTGGAACATCATCTTCGAGAAACACTCCGAAAAAGGCATGTTATCGCCTGCTAACATAAGGTTCCAATTTTTTAAATGATTTTCAGTTTGCCCTTCGAATTGAAGACAAAGGTCCGAAGAACTTCTTAGACTTAGAGTATGACGAAGACGACGAATATGATGATGATTACGTAGAAGAAGGAGATAATACGCAGGTTGAAAACAAAAAGTCTCACAAGTTTAAAAGATCGTAGTTTCAGAAAAATGGGCAAGAAGCAGGCGAAAGTGAAGACGAAGACATGGATGATGAAGAAGAAGATGAGGAAGAAGAGGAAGAAGAAGATGAAGATGAAGAAGAAGACGAGGAAGAAGCAAGTGAAATCAACACTGAAAAAGGAAATATTTCGCGAGAAAAATTAACTGGCGAAGATGCATCATCTGCTGACATTATAGACGACGAGCTAAATAATCTTTTATATGAAGAAGTTATCGAAGTAGCGATACATTAAAATAAGAAACTTGACTAATCGGTTACCCAGTTTCAGGACGACGATAACTTTGCTATGAACATGACTCTCAACGACACTCGTCCAGGATCAGTGGCGATCGTTCATACTATTGATAATGTAGTAGATGATGCTGATTATCGAAATTTCGTGATGTCTATACAATGCCCACCAGAAGGTAAGTTTTCTGATTATTAACACATTTCTCACCGCGAAATTTGGTTGTTGCTTTAGACTTTGAACATCAAGCAGTTTACGACGAGGACGACGTGGAAGATGAAGATTACAATGTGATAGCGGACAACCTAAATGTGGAAGATTGGGACGAAACACGTCAAGATAGAACTACTCTGATTCCGAGGCATGAAGTGAAAGCACTGATGATGGATACTCTGTTAGCAGAGAAGGATATTCCCATTAACATGTTCCCAGAGGAAACTATTCAAGGAGAAGAAATACGGAAAAGTCAGAAAGATAAAGTAAGAATTAAACTATGTATTGATATGAGTTCGGAAAATTTTGGAATAGCTTTATACAAAACTTACGAATCAGCTATTTCAGGATGCTGAAATTTGTGAAAGGATCAATCAAGTGACGACTTCTTCGATTGAATCATGCAGTCTTCTGAAAGAAACACCAGTTGTTTTCCGAGTTCAGGAAATTGAACAACTTCAATTGCAATTGGAGCAACATGTACAGCTTCTGACTCAATTCGTTGTTACTTGCAATCATGATAATTCCCTCGGTCATGTACGAAATAAGGCCCAAATTATGATCAATGATCTTGACAACATTCGACAACGAAGCGAGTATCCGACTGTATATGAAATTTCTAATTTAAATGCAGCAATTGAATCATGTCATGATATCATGGGCTTCCCACAAGTCGACGAACACTTATTGAACTACGCTCAAAATACAGATGGTCATGGAGGAATCGCATTGAGACCCGAAGCTGCTGCTGTCCTTTCTAGAAGTGAAGCCATACGTTTTCCAGGACTGTTACCTCCATGTCAACCAATGCTAGTCGAGAAACCAATCCCTTTTCTCAACGAAGAAGATGTAATGCTAGCAATTGCACTTCTTCAGTTCGCTCATCTTCCCAGGCGAGCTGAAAAGGGAATAGTTGATAGATACACAACAATTCATCAGCACTGTCTCCCTGCAAGAGACCCATATAAAATTCGAACACATTTGAAATCAATGAGGAAGTCTAGCAAAAATCCTATACACGAAATCATTCAGGTAATGATGTTATAACTTTATATACAATTTCATTCGTTTGTTTTTTTAAGGCAGCGGAGAATGGAGTTTGCAAAATATCTGTACCCACTAAAATATGGAAAAGGACAGATTCTCCGATAAATACATGGCCAACTGTTTCTCAGCCAGGATGGTTTCGTCATTTTAGCAAGATATTCAATGTGACAGAAGATCGAAAAATACATCGGAAAGCCGAAGCAGTGTTACTTTTGACACCTTCGAAATACAGGGAAAGACCAAATCAATCACCGTCATTTGCGCTGTTCGATGGGCAAAACGGGTTTGATAGCCATCTGGCTGTGGATATAGGGACAACAAATGATGGTCGAAAAATAGTTTTAGGAAGGGAACACATCGAGGAAATCGTTAATAAACTAAAAAAAGAGAAGGTACGTGATTCAAAACTTGTAATCTGCGTATTAGTGATCATTTTCAGGGAACTCCAAAGAAGCGACGGAAAAATCCAACTCCAATGAAACTGAGTACGATGATACAACTTGAACAGACGTCAGAAACACGAAGAGAGGACAACCGTAATAAAAATAAATGTAGTGCTTCGGCTTCAGCGATAGCGAATAGACCGGCTACTGTTCCATCTAAAGCAATTCGGAGATTAGATTGTTCAAATCTCATGAAAAATTCGTGTTTAGCCTCAGTTGGACCGAGCACTTCATCTGAAAATCACGAGTCTTTTTCATATCCTGTCTGTGAGGACCTCGGTAAAGCTAGATTTTTTTGTTCATCTCAAAATCAAAGTTTACCGAAGGACTCAACCTCGCATGCATCTTCTGAAGACACAAATGACAGTCACCATCTGGTCGACGGCAACTCCAATTCTAGTTTCTCGTTTCCCATTCCACCCACTCCAGGTCGTCGATCTCCGGATGAGCATGACGACTTTTTCATGGATTTGGAAACTAATAGTTTGATGTGGACTCGACAATCTTACACCGTCACCCAAGGAAATCCTCAAACACCTCGTTGTTTTTCACTCGAACCGGATGAGGCCGATCCTGTGGATTTTTCTTGTATGAACTTTTATCAAGACACTGACTCAGACGATTTGGCTTTTCAACCTTCCACTTCATGCCAGCAACCAATGGGATGTTCATCGGAAATGGGAGATCTCTCCGATTCATCTTCATTTCCAGAAGCGCCCTCCTCATCTTGCTATGTTCATAGGGATATTTCCGAGTCAGCCACTGAAGATGATGCAGTGCCAGGACTCGATCTCGTACCTATAGATGAAGAAGTATACGATGAAGAGTATATCGCAGACTTAGAAGGAGAAGATGAAGAACCACCAGTGAAGAGAGGTCTGGTCAATTCACGACCTCCGTTGAAATTTGTAAATTTTTTTTTGTAATAACCTTTAAAAAAACGTACTGAAAATTACAGAAGAAAGCGATAGAATCAGGAACAACTGGTTTCAAGGCTTCCAGGAAACGAACTAGAATGGAGAGGGTATGTTCCGATACTATTCCATGCAAACCGCAATAAAAATGTAAACTTCAGGAATCGATGGGTTCCGTGGGGCTTGATGATGAATTATATCGAGAAAGCCAGAAAGACATAATTATGCGCAAAGTGATAGAAGACATCAGTCAGAGACTTTTCATGCATAAGGATACTTATCAACGATTCAAAAACGCAATAATAGATGAAAAACTGTCAGATGTTGAGGTAGGGAAAACAAACAAACAAATCTCAATTTGAGTTTTCCAGAAAGTTTCTCGAATCGTTTTGATTCTTGCAAATCATCCCGAATTATTGAATCTTGTTTTAATCTATGCGCCTCCAGAAGCGGTGGTGTCAGATTTCGAATTTAAAACCAATTTTCATTCTTATAAATCAGCTATCGAAATGATAATGGACATTGAGGTGAGTGTATCTTCACAATTTTCATTTCCTGAAAATGTTTTTTCAGAGATATATCACATCTGCGAAACTCAAGGAACCATCTCTTCGAAGTTTGTTCCGTTATATTCAAAGTTTCCTTGAAAACGACCCAAAAATTACTGACGAACAGGCAACGAAAAGGTTTCATCAAGTATTTGGACAAGATCGTCCATTGTGGAAAAAGTTGGAATCGAAATTCTGGTGTCTTCCATTCAAATCAAAACCACGATTGGAAAACTTCGAATACATCGATTTGACCAAAATGGATTCATTGTCAAAAAAGGAAAAACGGGATCGGGTAAAAATGTGAAAATTGTCCCTATTTATTCATTTTGGTTCTAAATGTTCAGAACAATGTTCATCCTCGCTTTGAAATAATTGATGATATTGATCAAGTAATGGGCAACACTTATCGACCTTCGAAGAATGATCCGCCGTCGAACTTGGTAGTGAAGTGTGGAGAAATGGGTATTCAAAATGATGACGACTCATTCGTTCAACTGGAAATCAATGAAAGAGTATGCATTTTGTTAACTGCTGGCGTTTAATGAAATTGTTTTTTTTTCAGACTTGGACCCGAAAAGATGACATTACTCTGTTGACTGGCTACAATGAAGCATTAAAATCCATTCCTAACTTCACAGATTCAATGATGCCGTCTTTAGTGCCAGATCTACCAATTGGAGGAAAGTCAATTATCGCTCGATTGCAGTATCTTCTGGAAGAGCTCAAAACCATTGAAGACTAACTAATGTACAATTCTTGCCATGACACTGTAATTTTAACTGAATGCTCCTACTTATCAATTAGTTAACAGGTGTCTCGTTTATTGTAATAAAATAATACATTTATGTGTAGTTCATTGGCTGAATATGAACAACCAGAGCTCCCATGCCGTAGTTCATGTTTCCATAAGTCGGAGCTGGTGCGTTTCTTGTTTGATCCTGTTCGCTTGAAGCAACATTAATCTGATTCGGAATAGGAACTGATTGCTCCATTACTACATTGTGAATTGCTGGTATAAGAGCATTAGTGGATGACGTGGATGGAGGATCAGTCACTATTTTAGTCACTTCCGCAGTTGAAGTTGTTTTTGAGAAACTCCATTTTCTAAAATCAATTATTTTCAAGTACTTTCCAATCATTCAGTTCTTACTTTAAATCTGGCAAAAGTGCAAAGAATGCGATCAAAATGAATAGAGGAGTGATCTCAAAAGCCTTGTATCGATAGGTTGTCATCACAATGTAGGCTAGAAAAACAAGAGATTTTTCTAGAAAATTAACACCTGGAATCACTTACGAATCGGGAATTGATCAGTGATGCCGACGACCATGAATAACAAATCCATGATTGTGATTACGGTATTAAAGAGAACTGGAGGAGACGCAGAGAGGACGAAGAGGAAAAGACGACAACGGGTTGCAAGCTTCTCTTGAGTGTATTTAGTACACGATGCAAGAATCTGAAACATTTTGTAAACGATTATTGCATTTATATGAGGAAATCAGTTTCTATTTCCAAAAAAGGGAGAACAACTCACTCCAATTAGAATAATGATGTTCGAAACAGCCATTCCAACATAAAAGATGACATAAATGTAGAACGGCATTGAGAGAAGAAGTTTGTTGAAATTCACATTCAAAACGGAGACAAAAAGAGAAACGGCAATTGATGGAATGTAGTAAAATCTATTAAAATACATCGATTATTCCAATGTTTATTGAATTAACTTACAGTGTCCACGAGCTTTTGATATCCTTTTCTCTCAAAAAGACATATAAAAGTACTGATGAAGTATACTGTAGGTACAGTGTGTAGTGAAATGTTGTTTCAACACTACTTGCCACAAAAAGCCTGGAAAAAAGGTGTTTTAATTAATCAAGATAGGATTGGTTGGTTACCAAGAAAACTGTGGATACTGTACCAAAATAAGTATGACAGACTTGAATGTTCTAACAAGAAGATTCACAAAAATCTGAGATACGGTAACTGTCATCAATGATTTTGTGACACTTGATTCACTTTTCAACAAGTAAATCAACCAGAAAATAGTGAGAATTGATGTGAAAAGAAGAGTTCCCAAGTCAATTCGAGTTGCTGAAATACTCCAATTTATTTTTTTTATTTTCAGAGATTAAGGTACCTCCTTCGAACATATAAATTCTGGGTTGATTTGAATAGAGGTCGGTGTATTGAGATATCGGTGTCATTTCATAGGCAACATCATTCCAATTGAATTCCTGTGACATGGCACAAATGCCACGTCACAGATTGACAAATCAGTTGAGAAAATAAAAGTTTTCTTGGAGAGCTTTCTCAAGTTGAAGGAAAAGTCTTGTGAAGTGGGTTCTCGTTACCATCTGAATTCAATTTTCAGCTGCTTTGGTGTTAATTACAAAAACGAGAAGGCAGCTGAATATTTCTTTGAGAATCACGAGAAATGGTGACCAGTCAAGAAATCGAGAAAACACATTTATTCAGAGAAAAAATTAAGTTCACTTACGATCTGCTGGGATGATTTTGAAGGCACATTACGCCACCAATCATGGAAGATCAATGAAAATGACTGGAAAATTCTCACATGATGGATATTTTGAACTGGAAATGAGGTGGTCATCCATTTTTTCGATAACCAGGGCATTAATCAAGAAACGATCTTACAAAATTGTTCAAAACTGAGTCAAGTTTTGAACAGTTTTGAACAATATCGTAAGATCGTTTCTTGATTAATGCCCTGGTTACCGAAAAAATGGATGACCACTTCATTCCCAGTTCAAAATATCCATCATGTGAGAATTTTCCAGTCATTTTCATTTTTCGCGATCTTCAATGATTGATGGCGTAATGGCACTTCGAAATCATCAAAGGAGATCGTGTTCGTTGAGTATAACATGTTCTAAGGGAAAATGTCTTCTTTTCTCCATATATAAAACTTCATACATTTTGAGGTAAATTGAATTGATGCCACTTTATCATTCTTCTTATTTTCGATAAATAATGATCCATTGAATGCGATTTGATTCGTTTGATCACTCAGATAAAAAAGATCCCTGAAAAAATTGCAAGAAGTTCTGAAAAATGTTGAGAAACTCACTCTTCATTATACGGAAAGAATTTTGGAGTTTTTGAACGGTCTTGTTTTTTAACTTGATATCTATCTAGAAGTTCTTGAAGGAAAGGTTCTCCTCGTAGAGTTTTAGTGATATGAACGAGTTTCAGATTCTCATAATAATCTCCATCTATCCACTTTTCAATGAATTCATGAACTTGAACAATAGGAACACAACCTTCAAAAACTGCATGGGTGCCTCTGAAGTACTGTAAGTAATACATAAACGATTTCTCACGAACGTAAACGCTCAAATTTCTGAGAGAGAATATACTCGAGGTGGGAGACAAGTAATACGGCATTTCTTCTCTCAAAATAAGATATTTGAGGGTAGGATGACGTTTTACAAACTTTTCCAAAGCTACCATTCTCATAGAAGATATTGAAGCACGTCCTACAGAAGAAATCCATCTATAACTTTGAATATTTTCAATAAAAACAGTAAGCTTCAGTTGTTTGGAAGCTGTTGAAAACAAATCGAAAATGTGCTGTTGTAATTCCAACGCCAAAGTTGATCCACATTTTTTACGTTTGAAATGGTAGTAAAAAACATCAGTTTCATCTTCTCTATAACACCTGAAACTAATGTTATAGTATAATCGCATTTAGTATCAAATACTTACACGAAGTTGGCATCCAACGGTATTTGAAATTTATTACGTTGCCACAATTCATTTGAGTCTTGAAAAAAAAAGTAAACTTCTTTTTTCATGAAGGAAAATAATACTCCATGAACTTCCCATTTAAATAACTTAATGAATGTTTTCACTCTTCGAGAAGTCAAAGATAAGATGAACAGTTCAAGAATACTCAGCTCTTGATAAACTCGATGTTGTACCAGCAATGGGAATTTGAGAAGATTCATATCAAAAGTTTCTGAAAACGTGATTTCAAGAGATGAGTATATATCGCTTTGATATTATCGTTTTGGGCAGGCGGTTCAAAATAAAGTTTTCACACTGAAATGTGAAACCATAATTTGTCTTCGATGGAAAAGTGAAACGAAGAAAGTTTTGTAGACGAAGTGAGTTGGATGAGAATGGAAGTTGAAAAACAATAGAAAGAATACAGTTCAATAAGATCAAGATAGAAAATAAGAGGTGTATATGTGAAGACATGTTGTACCGGAGCATCAGTTAGTATAAATAAAATATAATCTAAATTTAAAAAAGAGTATTTTTAAGCCACTATGAGTTCGAACAAAAGGAATAAACTATAATTTTTAGTGAATGTATTGTAGCAACTAAATGTGTTTGTAGAGAGGTTGTTCAATCCTTCTTACGGGTGCAACTCTATTGATTTCCTGTGACTACGTAATAACGTACTGGTCTGTCTCTTTAAATCGTTTGAGTAAATAAACTAGGATGGGGTTTTTGAACTAACACTCCAGCAGACATTTTTTAGAGCACCATAGAAAAGCAGGTGTGGTGACCAGTCAAGAATTCGAGAAAACACATTTATTCAGAGAAAACATCAAGTTCACTTTCCGAATGCTGATGCGACGAACTCGTCGAAGTTTCCAGAACGAATAGAATAAGATTGAATATAAGTACTCAATGACCGAATTATTCCAACGATCTGAATATGAATTGCAGAGAAATTTCAGAGTTTTGATAGTTACCATGTTCATTGTTTCTGCATCATCTTTCCTGAAATTCAATAAAACATTCTTGTTAGCTGATGGCATAACTGTTGCATCAGGCATCGAAAGCAGCAGCATTTTCAGTAATTTATCGGTTTCTGTCTCAGCATTCGGAACAACTTCCAAAATAGTGCATCCCATTCTAAAAGTAAAATAATAGTAACTCTTATTATGTCATTTCTGTCTCACCCAGCTTTGATTGAAGCAGATGGATGAGTGTTCATGAATTGACATTTATACACATGAGCACAACTTGTTGCAGTGTGTTCAGCAAAACTATTGTTACGAGAAGTGTAGATTATACCGACTCCATCGGCACGAAGACGTGCACAAAGAGCCCAAACAGTCATCATTTTCGGATGAGGAAGGAACATTTCGAGTTGATCAAGTATCACAATTGATGGTTTTATCACTAGTTTCGTTAGTAACATCAAAATGCGTCGATCAGAATCTCTGAAGGAATGAAGAGAGTTGGTGGTATGATATGTCTGAAACTAACGTCAACAATTTAATTGGAGTGGTAGCCAGTGATTTCATGTCGAAAGCATTCAAAAGATAGTTGATATGGTCTTCAGTTACTTCGAATCCATGACATGCTGCCACATTTTCAAGAAGTTCGAATGGAGTGTAGAGGATTGGAAGGCACTCAGTATATGGGACATAAGCTACTTGTTCCTGAAACATTGGAACGATGCAGTCCCTTCTTAAACCATACTTACTGTTGTATTCGTTTCAGCAATTGTTTTCAGCAGAGAACTCTTCAATACCGTTTGATCTCCCAACAAATAAGTGGCTGAGTTATCAACTGGAAGCTCTTGATTGTTATCCCATCTCTTCATCGACGACATTTTCTCAATCAGATGCTCTTCATAGTTCGTGATATAGCTCATATCTTCAATACTCGTTGAATTTGCTGCTAAGTTATCGGAACTTATTTTCGATTCGACTTCTTCTCCACCAGCCACGGATCGACTCGGAGTATCTCCAATCGATGGTTTCTCTCCTCCTGTTTCTCCTGTTGTTCCTCCATTTATAGTTGAGAAAACAAAACTATTCTTGATTCGAGCACCTGGCTTCAAAGTTGTTCCTCTCTCGAATACTGATTTGACTGCAGTCTAAAATTGAAATGAATGAGATATCAAACAATTAAAACATACAGAAGATGTGAACCAATGTTGTCGAATGAGAGAGAATCCAGGTTGGAAAACACAAACTGCGAAAACCATGAGGACTAAAAACTGAGCACCACAGAATAAAATGAGTGCTCTGATAGCTGAATGAGATGTACGTATGATGATATCTTCAGAGTTCAACTCACTTCCTCTATTATCTTCAAGAAACTCTCCAGCATTCAGAAAAGCAGCAAGAACTTGAAGAGAAGTTGGAGGACTTATCATACATACCCAGCTTACGAATTGGAGTAACGACTGAAAAAGAGAAAAATTCTGTTGTGACGTTAAGATGATTCGTACCTGTAACGATATTTGATTTTCGGCAGAAAACGATGAAACCATATTGGGAAGACTGACAAGAAGAGAAGATACTGCCATGACAGTAGGAATAACAGCCATCGGATTATTGACAGAAAAGACGAGAAGGTAAATTAGTGGAAGAGTGGATACATATGACATGAACCATGCTCCAAATAAACTGCTGAAAAATTATAAAGTCGAGGTATTTAATTCTAAAAAACCGTCTTACAAGAAACATGAGGCTGTGCTAGTTGAAAAGAATCCCGCGATCAAAGTTATAACGATTAGAATTATGGAAAGAACCAAGAAAACAGCGATATTCGCAGCGAAAAGAAGTCCAAAGTACAAGTAACGAGGCCATGGGAACAAGTGACTGTTCAACCTCATATTCACTGAAACTAATCGTAATGGAAGGATTGCGGAAAGAGTGTAGACGAATGTTTGGAATACTCCCAACATATAAATTAATGCATACGACTCTGATCTGAAAATATCTTGAGTTTCAGTTGGGAGCTCATCATAAAAACGAACAAAATCATAGCCGCTTGATTCTTGTTGACATCATTGAATACAGTTGAGAATCCAGATTTAGTACTACTCGCTCGAAACTTTCCGTTCTCAAGAGTTGTTTTGATTTGCGGATCTGAAGAATGGCCGGTTGAGATTCAAAAACTAATGAGACACTTTTACATTTTCCAGTTAACTTTGAAACCATTAGAGACATCACATAATTCTGTATGATCATTGTGAATGTATCATCTCCACGACTCACAGAAACTAGCTCCAAGTCAGACAATGCAGACTTCTTTTTCCAGTAGACAACTTAAAACATTCAATTCAATCTACACCTGAATATATTTTCATACCCGCTTGATTATCTGCTAACTGTTGTGATCCACTCTTTTTCACAAACGTGACTTGTTCCGATTCCTCTTTATAACAGTCATCACAATATATTGTAATTGGAAAGTCATGAGATTCGAATGATATCTCATGAGTAACTGAAACAACTATTAGTGTGAACTGTACACTTAATGAGTTAATTTACAATGTTGTTTTGTTCCATAAAAAGAGATGAGAGTCAGCAGAGCGAGAGCAAAAAAGAGAACAGAAATAGCGACTGCTTGGAACAGAAACTGTTTATCTTTCAAGATTCGGACCATATTTTTGAAAAAGTGTATAGTTCGGCTCGTTCGTTCTTCTGCAAAAAAACAAATCGAATCGAAATGATTGAAAAACTGGAAACCTACGTTTCGAATAGTACTCTTTCAGTTGCTCATAGTTTGCAAGAGGTTCATACTGACGTGGTTCATAGACTGAGCTGAAATTAAAATGTAATTAAAAAACGATAAAAAAAGCCGATGAGATACTTCGTGTAAACATCATGTATATTTGGCTTGTTTATCTCAATAAACGCAATTTGATATTGTGCAGCCACCGCTTCAAGTTCTTGAAGGATCAAACTGATGCTGAAAATAAAATAAAAGATTTCCTGTGGTTCCCAGTTAAGAATACCTTCTTCTGAAAATAACAGGCAACGTTATACGAATCTTTCCGTTGGGTGTTTCGAAGAATTTGACTTCGTTTCTCATTCTTGGATCACCCAATGTCAGTGCGTCGATCATTCCAGTAATCTGATCATCTGTGAATATATTCACTGGCCAGAGACGAATTTCGAAAACACTTTCAATTCTAGAAAGAAGATATTTGAGAGAGAGGGAATAATTGAAGACATACGATTGTTGAATTCTTTCACACGATCCATTCATAACAACAAATCCTTCACTCAACAGAACTACTTTGTCTGAAATAGTCTCTGTTTCTTCTGCATCATATGAAGAAATAATGATCGATCTGAAAAAGTAATCGTCAAAAATTCTCGTTCCTACTGTAATACCTTTTCTCTTTTCGTTTTTCAATGAATCGAAGAATCATATATTTCCAATCGGGTAATGATTCCTTTGTTGGCCAATCGATCAGAACAATGTCTGGTTCTCCAGCAAAAGCAGCTGCAATTCGAAGGCGTTCTCTCTGAGTTGTCGAGAGAAGATCTAGTGAACGGTCCTCTACTTTAACAAGATCAAGTTCTTTTAACATTTCTTTCAGAGTACCAGATTGCATTGAAACACCTCTGTAACGGTGGAATGTAATTCAATCGCATATCAAAATAACTAACCTCATTCTACTAACAAACTCAAGATACGTTTCAACAGTGAAATAATTCACAATCGGAACATCAAACGCCATCGAAATCACCAAAGGTCTCTGTGACTTTTCCATCATAACTTCTCCATATTCTGGATTCATTCGTCCACTTATTATAGATAGAATCTCTTCACTTCCACATCCATGATTTCCATAAAATGTCGTAACTTCTCCTAGTCGAATTGTCAAACTAACTTGATTCACTTTCCATTGATTATTGATTCTTTTACAAATACCATGCAGAATAACCAATGGTAGATTCGGTTTCTTTGGAGGACCTTTCACCACTGGTTCCTTTTTCACTGACGGCGCCTTATCAACCTTATCTGTAGATTTCCCGTCTTCTGGCTTCTTTTCTTTTTCTTCTGGCTTTTCCTCTCGTGGTGTAAGAATTTGTTGAATGAAGAACTGATCAACTTTCGGAGCTCTCGGAGTAGGCTTCCAGTAGGCACGTTCAATTAGAAAATAGAATTTGAGTGGTTCCTGGGTGTAAGAGAAGAAGAAAGTGTCGAGGTATATGGATAAAGCCATCATCAGAATACAGTTGACAGTCATGCATGCAAGACATATCGCATCCACTGCGAATCCATCATTCTCTATTTTTCCAAAGAATCGAACAGATAGTTGAAAGAATGTAATCCCTTGATAAACATTCCCAAATCCAAATTCTCCAGCAGCCATCAACAGTAATCCAACTGGAAAATTATTTTGAAATGTGAATATTCAAAAGCCTCTAACCGAATTTAGCAAAGAATGGCGATCCGGGGAAAAGAGTTGCAAGGAATATAGCAAAAGTAGTGATACATGCTGCGTAAGAGATAACAAATGGAACGTATGTTGGACTATAAACCATTGGCACCTGAAAATGATTCAAATACTTTCAGAAGACTGTTTGATTCTTACGATTAGCACATTTACTGCCAAGACAATACCACTGATAAGCAGTGAAATTCCGTACCAAAAAACAAATTTGGCGATGAAATACTCGAATCTGCGGGCACGAAGAAATAGAAACATTTTCTGAAAGTATTAGAGTTGAGAGGTAGAATTTGTAGATCTAATTACATAGAATCCACTTTCTCTTTCCTCATTCCACAAATCAATCAGTCGAGAGCAAATCGGAAGAAGAAGAAGCCACGTAATGAATAGATCAGTCTGGAAATGGGATCAGGCGTGTTCAAATCTCTCTGGAAATGTGTAACATACTTGTCTTTTCGAATACATGGGATCTGAATCAGTTCCTTTAATATAGATATTACTGATTTGGAAGTGAGGTCTTCGATGATTGAATCCTCTTGATCTGACAACCCAATAGAGGAAACGGTTGACAATTACTTGTGATTCAACTGCATTTCCCCATGTTTCTTTTCTCTCATTATCACAATGAATACAATAATGTCTGAAAAGAAGATTGACTGATTTCATCTTCAAAAACATTGATTATACTTATTCAAATCTCCTTTTTGACTTATAATATTGTACTCAATGTCTCTTCCAGTTTCGACCAATTTATTGAAAAGAATTAGAACTAAAAACAGTCTCTTTTCTCTATTCAATTCAACACAAAACTTACTATCAATCACTCCATCATCTAGTTTCCTTCTTGCTTTGTCAACCTCTTTCGTGAATTCTAAATCAGGAAACTCTAAATTAGTCAGACGAATCGCATCGTTCACAGAGGAAAACCGATAGTCTACGACTGTTGGAGGGATACATATCTGAATATTTCAGTTACTCTTCTCAAACATTTCCACGTCACCCCTACCATTAATCTCACAAATTTGTGTTTAGTCAACCGAAAGTTATCATAAACAATGATTTTGGACGTTTCGCTTGGAGGCTCAGATGCAACCGGCTGAAACAAAAATAGAGAAATTCCAGATTAAAAGAGATATGTACAGCATTCAGCCACCAAATATTATAAAAAACGAGGAAAATGGCGATAAAGATAAGGATGAAGAATGGATGATTCGATCGGAGATAGAATAGATCCTGAAAATATCCGGAAGTCGTTATCTAATTGAATCGAGATTACTTTTATCCAAATGCTTCGAATCGATCTTCTCGCTGAACTAACACTGCTCAGAACTGAACTCATTATTGTTCGGAAATAAATAGAAATCTGCACCGAAAAGAATGATGACGACGATTTACTTTAGACGTGGCGAATGTAGAAGAAAAACGTGATGACCACGCTCCTTTTTTTTTGAGAATTCTTTGCAATAAAATAAATACCAATAATCATCTAATTTATTGCATGCGAGAATCAATTCAATATAAAAATTGCACATAGAAATAAGAAAATCAGTTGCTCTTTTTTAGCTCTTCAACCTTCTCACGGATTCTTTCGAACTGATAAGAGAAATCAGGATACAGGAATGGTCGATGATCATTTCGATGATCATCAGGGCTATAGTTTTCAGCATGAATCGCTGGCGTCGAGACGGTTGCTTTGTGACGATTGACACGATAACGCCACCAGAACTTACGAACTTTGTCCTCGACCTGAGAATAGAACATTAATAAAGAATTAAAACTTGAAAACAGCTCACCTCTTCAACTGAATACTTGTCTCCCCAAAGTGTCAACAACTTTAAGAACATTGCGTACGGACCCATTCCCCCGGGTTTACGAAGTCTTCCGATAACCGAAAGTTCATCATAAGTCAATCCGATTTCAGCTTCATCCGTTTGTGATACTTTTCCATCAACCAATGGTCTCAACTCTGCAGTTGGAGTTGAATCAATCACACTTCGAAGAGCAGTCATTCCGTATTTTTCATATGCAATTTCCAAAAACTGCCTCAAATCTCTTTTGCTAACTGAACCAATTGGATTGATATCCGCAGATGAGCAATCATATTTCGTGAGATATCCGACGAGACTTTCATCAACATTCGCAGTACCCAATACAAGAAGCCCTCCAGGGCGTTTGTGAGATACAAGTGCGAGTTGAGCAAAAAGATAAGCAAGAACCATTCTGATACGAGCTTGAATATTTTGTAGAGCCATCGTTTCACGGTTATCGGAGCTCTGCAAACATAGTTTTTTCATAATGTGAGTGGAAATTATATTACCTGGAAAGATGGCATAAAACCATATGCTACATTGAAGACTTTAAGAATAGAGCTGACCACAGTATCTATGAAGATCCTGAAAGTTTATTTTTAGATATAACTTCTTGGCTCGATATCTCTTCGTTTAAAAAACAATTATCTACTCACCCACTATGGTTACTGTTTACGTTTTTAGCAAGTCCTTCCGCACATTTTCTCGTTTCATCAGATGAATGTTCGCTAGCCATGTAGCACGTGAATAGCACCTGCAAAAAACCACGATTCATTACTTCACAATGTCAAGTTTAATTAAAACTTCTTTCTATCTAAACTGTCCTTGCCAACCAAACCACTATCATTTCCTTTTTCCTAGGAAAAAATCATCCCATCCTTTCTCTTTCTATTACACAGTTCGCGCGTACCGTTTTTTGCAGGAAGACTGAAGAAATAGTGTACCGAAATCGTGATGATTGTGATGATGTTACCTAACCAAAAGCCAAACCGAAAAAGTAACCGAAAGTGAAAGTAGTCGTTAGGTCGTATAAAAGTGTAGTGGTGGGCATGGAACTTCACCATTCGACGGTCTTCTCTTCTCGTCATGGACATTGACTCGCGCATCAAAGCTTACCGTTTTGTCGGCTATGCTGCCTTGACTTTCTCCACCATTGCGGTGCTGTCAGGTAACAAAATATTTCATATTATATATTCAACCAAATTTTCTTTCAGTGTGCGTGACTCTTCCAATCATGTACAACTACATCCACCACACTCGCAAGGTTATGCACAACGACATTGTTGAGTGCAAATCCGAAGCTCAACGTCTCTACTCTCAAGTCAACCGTATCCCAGACCTCATGATGGCTCACAACCGTACCGCCCGTCAAGCAGGAGAAGGAAACGGGCAATGCGAGGGATGCTGTCTTCCAGGAGCTCAAGGACCACCAGGAACTCCAGGAAGAGTCGGAAGACCAGGAAAGCCAGGAGCTCCAGGGCTCAACGGAAATCCAGGAAGACCACCAAAGGAGCCATGTGAGCCAATCACTCCACCACCATGCAAGCCATGCCCAGAGGGACCACCAGGACCAGCCGGACCACCAGGACCAGATGGAAACAAGGGACCACTCGGACCACCAGGACCACCAGGACCAGAAGGACCAAATGGAGAACCAGGAAACAAGGGACCAGCCGGACCACCAGGACCAGGAGGAAAGCCAGGACCAGCTGGACCACCAGGAGAGAACGGAAGCAACGGAGAGCCACAACCAGGAGCACCAGGAGAGCCAGGACAACCAGGACAGCCAGGACCACGTGGACCAGCTGGAGAACCAGGAAAGGATGGAACTCCAGGAGGTCAAGGAGAGAAGGGAGCCAGCGGAGAGCCAGGAGCACCAGGAAGAGATGGACAACCAGGACATCCAGGACAACCAGGAAAAGATGGTCGTCAAGGAGAGAAGGGAGTCTGTCCAAAATACTGTGCTCTCGATGGAGGAGTCTTCTTCGAGGATGGACACCGCCGTTAATTTCAACGCTGATTCCGCGAGCGGATTTCTCAACTTTAGGTCATTTTGTGTGCTCAATAAATACATTTTGCGCCAACCAATTTTACCACTTTATGTTTAAGTTACCTGATTACACAGCTCGGCAGGATCTTCTACAACCTTCTTCCCACCCAAATAATAAGCCGGGTCGTCTCCACCTAAATCACAAACAGAGTTGAATGATTCAAACTGAATGAGCTTACCATCAGTTTCTCGTCTTCTTTTGACAGCCCCACATACTTTCTCGCACATCAATCGAACCATTGCTGCAACTGCAGATGAATCTTGTCCACCGGAAAGTGGAATGAAGTATCCAGCCTAAACAAACAATAATATTAGAATGGTCAACGCTATTTTGAGACTTTACCATTCCACTTCTTCTTAAATAAGTCCATAGATAGGCTGGTGGCCCATGACACAATTCAGCAATAGGTGACAGCTGGAGTTCTTCCACATCTGAAAATTCATCTCTCCAATACTTTTCGCATTATTTTCAGACATACTTGTAATTGGTTCGGTACATTTCTCATTGAACTTCACACCTCCAATCATATTTCCTTCAAATCTTATAGGAACCACGGTTATCTGATCTGATGCATTTCCTCTATTACTTGATTTCATTTGACGGAAGGTAGAGTTATCAGATAAATCTACGATGGCCGTGGTAACACACTGGAAATATATTATTTTTTGAACACATAAAATCCTGAAACTAACGGTATCTTCAATATCAAATTGATGAATTTGTGCCAACAAATCTCCGTTTTGTGCAATTGTCGACGCTCCATCGTAATAAACTCGATCTCCATCACATCCACGATGATTTGCATATAGATAAACCCCGCCAACTTTTGCAGATGACCCAAGAATGAGTTGGTTAATACGGTAATTTGACTTTCCGAGAATATGATGACTTCCTGATCCATTACACATTATATCAACGCCTTGTTCAGATAATCTGATATTTGTTGAGCGTGCTGACCACAACTCTTCGCAAATTTCGAAACCAACACGTACATTGTCAGAAGATTCGAGTATTCCGTCACCGAAAGGAACATAGCTCTTCAATAATATTTGGTTGTCCAATTACAGAATTTAACAAGTAATATCAAACCTGTTCAAAGTAAAATTCTGAGTTTAATGGCATCTGATAGTGCTTGAATGTTTCGGTCCATTTGACAAACCATCTTGATTCTCTATAAACATTATCATCTGCCAGCCCCATTTTTGCACGAATGAATAGAAGTCGCCTGCAACAATTTGTTGGAAACTATTCTTGGAAATATAATTTATTTTACCCATTCTTGAATGCGGCTGCACAGTTATATAATAGCCCACGGAATCGTGTTGGTAATCCAGTGATAACCAGCAGATTCGGCCATTCTTTGCTTTTTTCCACCAACTTGCTCAGCATTTCCCATGAATGTCTTTCAGTATCAAGTTCAAAAAAGTGATCAGCGCATCCATAACCAGGAATTTCAAGCTCAGGACCCAATCGTATACGAGCTCCAAGTTCAGATGCTTCAGAGCAAGCTATAAATAATTTTATGGGATTGGATAATGTTTTGTTGAAGCTGAATATCTTTTTACTACGATGAGTAAGTTGAATTCCTACTTTTCACGATTCTTTCATAGTTTCCTCGAAAGTCCAACGCCCAGTTGTTAACTGTACAAGTGGCCACACGACAGCGGCGGTCCCACTGATCCATTCTCTGAATTGACGTTGTTTTTTTTTAATTCGAGGAAACTACTAAATAGTTGGGTATCTGATCTGAAACATGTTTAAAGTAAATATAATGCTGTAAAAATGGCGACTTTCATTAAAACTATTCTCCGAACAGGAAACAGTGGAAGATAGTTGATAGGAAAGAAGAAAGGAAAGCGATAGACCACATGAAGAAAAGACGGGATGAGAAAATGAAAATGCAGACCGAAAATGTTAAAAAAGGAGAAGAATCACAATTAATGAGACAGTGACTAAAGTTGGGATTTGATTGACTGGAACGAACTTGTATCACTTCTTGATTCCAAACGAAAAGTTTAAATAAATACTGTTTTGGTGCTACGAACAATAAATTACATTCAGAGAAATACACAAGTTTAAAAGGTGGATAGGCGAGTGAAAAAAGAGAAGAGTGGAGAGAGGAAGGAAGTCGCCATGAGCAGTTGCTTAATTCTTTTTCTTCGAGTCGCTTTCCTGAAAATTTTAGTTATTGAGACGGAAATAACGAGGGAAGTATATTGAGACGGGGACCAACTGCACATAGCGGTGGTCTTGAATACAGTAGTCTAACTTTCTTTTCACTTACCGAGTCTTGTCGTTTTTTCTCTTTTTTGGGCTGAGAAGCTGCAACATTAGCCTTCTTTTTTTCCTTCTTTGCGGCGCTATCACGGAATCGTCCCAAATGGTAAGCGACAAACGAGTAAAGAAGATAGAGTTGGAGAAGAACGACTCCAAGAAGCATATTCAATCTCAGGACAGCTGTGTTGAAGTTTCCAGCAGAATAGTCAATGAACGGCTGTTCAGCTTGACGGAGGCCATACCAGAAAGTCATAACTGCTAGAATCACGGAACAGAATCGAGCCAAAATGAAGATAATGTTGAACGCTTGGAACGCAGGAGCCGAGAATGTTTTGCGTCCAAGGAAATGAGCAAGGCGTGCGATATGGAAAACCAACTGAGTGAAGTACTCGAGAACGATGAGTACCAATCCAACACGGGTGAAGTTCAAAAAATAGGCAGCTGAGATAAAAATAATGTGAACAAAGGCTTGCACAGTCTTCTGGCGGATTTCCTCGCGCTTCAGCTTTTGAAAGTAGAATTCTGGGAATTGATGAACCCAATATGCCAATTGCAGAAGGAAAAAGATCTTGTAAGAAGCGGTCATAACTCGATGTTCCGCTGGATATCCAAGCCAAATTCTGAAATGATTGAATGCATATTGGTTTTGAAAATTCACACTTACCTTTTGATATCAATGAAGTTTTCTAGTTGTTCAGAGATGAGGAAGAGAGCATGGCCGAGAGAATACGCGACAAAGAAAAGCTGATGGAACGACTCTCCGAACTTGAAAGTGGAAACCTTCGAAAGATGAGTCTGAAAAAAATATACTGGTAAAAAATTCTCAAACAAAAACTGCTTATAAGAAACAAAATTGTGCCCTCACCTTCTTTGTAAGTTTATCAAGACCATACTCCTGTACAACAGCATGAACAACGATCCAGCAAATCGAATAGAAAAAAACAGCTGGCAAGTCAAAAAGACCACTTAAATAACCATAAACTTCACGATCTTGGCCTCCTTCTCCAGCTGCTTCTACGACATAAGTACCGTTGTATTGAGGAGCAATGAACACCGATGAGATTGAGTTAGTAAATGGAAACATCAATCCAACGATGAATACCATAATGATACAGGACATAATATCTCCATGATTTTGAATAACGAATTCATGAGACAAAACTGGCGGCTGAGCCTTTTTCGAAGCTTTTGTCCCTCCTTGTGGCTTAACCATGGCTGAAAAACGACTATAATTATTTGTTTACTTGAACGTCGTAATGATATCGAGTTTAAAAACGCATCAGAATCTGTTCGAACGAACACATTTAGGTCAGCAATATGAAAAACTAAAAACCAAAATCAAGAAGAAAACTGATACTCCCGGAATACACATAAGTACTGTATTATGCTTTCACAGGTATTATGATCCAGCGATGTGGTATTATTCCACAAAAAATATTATTTTTTGAAAAAGGAACAAGTATATGTCCTAACCAGACAGAAAACTTCGATACTTGAATCGCGTTCAAACATTTTCGGTGAAGTTGAAACTTGAAACAGAATATACAGAAAACAAAGAGAGTGCGCGAGAGAAGATGCAGACATGCATAGAAAAGGCTTTCCTTCCAACACAACTAAATTAAGAGGCGTGGCCTTCAGAATCGATAGACGACGAGTGAGCATGAAAGCATGAGCATGAGATCCGTAGGAGGCACTACAAGTGAGCAAGAACGAGAGAAGATAGGAAACGATGGAGCTCACACATACTGGAAAACTTTTATAGAACTAAACAGTTCAAGTTTCAGAAGTAGCCCCTAACTTATACAGAAAATGGCGAAAAGATTGCATCTTTCAACGTATCACAGGAAAAAAAGAACAAGACTTAACAATCTGTATCTGATTTGAAAACGAAGATGTATCCAATCAACTGGAAGGCGAGGAGTAGTTTGAAAAAGGATAATTCCGTCTTATTTCACTATGACAATACCGAACGAGAACGAGACAAAGTGTAAAACTGTTATGATTTCCTTATCGGAACACATTCGTTTTAGGAAAAGCGATCGCCGTCACATCGCTGCCTACTTCCCAGTTTTGCAGTTTGGGTACTGTAAGTGTGGCAGGAAAAGCAGAAGAGACGCAGAACGCTCATGCATCTTTCTCGTCCAGGCAATGCGAGGAGGAGCGGTGTAACGCAGAAAGAAAAAGTGGCAATGACCTCGTTTAATTTCTGATGGATTACGCATTACACTGGTGAATGAAAGAAGAAAAAATAAAACAAAGCAATTTCAAATGAAAACTATTTCAAAGCTAGAAAAACAGAACAAACTCTTGTAGAGTGATTGACAAAATCACCATATTTGGTAGAATTTATCCAAAGTCCACGTGGAGCGTTCAGCAAACGCGCTCTCTCGCACAGCCGACAAATGCGAGTTTTATAAAAGTTGGTTTTTCATTAAATTGAATAAAAGATTCAATATTGAATGTGAATCCTCGAAAAAGATTTCATAGAATCAGGAGACAATGTGGAAAATAACTGAACATTTGTATTTGGCCCAACTTCCCATGATTATCGGCCCCACTAATAAGCAAGAATTTGTTAAAAATGAGGTAAAATCTTCAATAATCTGGGAGAAGACTTATTAGAACCAATGTTTTTCAGATCAAACGAGTACTCACTTTGGAAACTGAACCAATCCCAGAGAAAAAACATATAGAAAATGTAGATTACAAGTTTTTGTACCTCCTAGATATGCCGAATGAACCAATTCTTTCTAATGGGTTACTGGAAGAAGCTGTATCATATATCGAAGAAGGAGTAGAAAAAGGAGAAAACGTAGTAGTCCACTGGTATGAAAAACGAAACAGCAGGCTGAACTACTGATAAACATTTTCAGCATCGCTGCCGTTTCCCGGAGTGTTTCTGTTTGTGCTGCTTTTCTGATGTACAAGAATAAGTGGTCAATGGAAAAAGCTTTGAAAATGGTTGCAAGTGTAAGAAAGACTATTGGGTAACTTCAAAAAATGGCAAAAAATTAAATTAAATAAACAATTTTGAGACCGAACCCAGGATTCCTGGCACAGTTAAAAATTTGGGAACGATGCGAAATGGATTTTATTGTGGAAAAATACAAAAATCTGAGTCTTGATATCCCTGGTGTTTTGGATGCAGATTCAAAAACTCTTTGGAGACAACCCGTGATCGATGATCGGACGAAGACACGTTTCAAGTAGACCAAGTCATTTCAAACTACTTTTCATCCAACCAATTTACAGATGCCGGCAGTGCCGTAAGGTAATCTTCAACAGTGACAATTTGGTTCATCCCCAGTTGACCGAATCCTGCCAGAAGTATCTTATTGAACCAATGGAATGGCTCAATATCACCGCAAGTACCTGCTCAGCCAGCCATTCTTGTGGTGCTAAGCTCGGAAATTTCATTGCGACGGGCTCGAAGTGTGGATGCAATAAATTTGGTAGTTTTTCTTTCATCGAATTATTTTTGAAAATAGTATTTCAGTTAAACGATGGATTTTTATTGATAAATCAAAGATTGATCGAGTGGAAATCGTCAGTTAAAAGATAAAGTTCCATCCAAATAATTTGTTACATATTTTAATTTGTTTTCTTCTTTCACGTTTTCCAATTCTCACTCCCATTCCCGGTAGCTCTTACTGTTGAAAAGTTGTTACCGTTGTTGATAAAATAAATTATTCAAAAAAGAAACGAATTTGTACATATCCTTTCAGACTTTTCAATTATTCTATTTCTTGATCAAACATTCATTTTTTGTTAAACTTTCCCCGAAATCCAAAAAATGCGCCTCCAAAGTCTGAAACAATTACATCCTTTCTTCTGTTACAGAGCAAATAAAAAGAGCCACTCCCCAATATGTATGTGTGCTCAGCCGATTTCTTTTCCTATTGTCCAATGGTATAAAATCTAGAATGGCATCTTTGGAAGACTCTTTTGTTCGTCATTTCGAACAATAAATGTCCGTGTTTTTATTTTTTATAGTCATTTCATATCTGTGTGAATACTCTATTGCTGCCAAACAATCATGGGAAATTAATCAAGAACTTGTCTCAAATGAGAATAAAGAGCATACGGTATTTGGTGATATGCGTGAGTTTTGAACTCCCAATTCTGAAAACTACCGTATTCCCTCTCCGTTTTAGTCCTAACTCCTGCTCAATTGCTTCGATACGAAAACTCAAAAGATTCGGATCTAACAATTCGTGGAGTTTCAATCAAAGGAAATTCGATGAATCGATGGGAAAAGAATACAGTACCCTTTGTAATATCTCCTCAATATTCAGCTAATCAGTGAGAAATTTCAATGTTTCAAAAGTTCATTTCGAAACTTTCAGAAAGAAAATACTCATATCATCCCTCCGTTATTTTGAAAAGATGTCCTGCTTTAAATTTGTTGATCGTACAACTCAAAACGACTATCTTTTCATTGTTCCACTCGATGGATGTTATTCTTATGTTGGTAAAATTGGTGGACGACAAACACTTTCATTGGCTGCTGACTGTATTGCTGATTATATCATCTGGCACGAAATGATGCATGCAATTGGATTCGAGCATGAACATCAGAGACCTGATAGGGATTCATTCATTCGAGTGGATTACTCAAATGTTATTCCAGGACAAATGAGTAAGATTTCGATTTGGAAAGTATGGGTTTTGACCCTGACTAATTTCAGTAAACTTTGATAAACTCCAACAAAATCAAGTTGAATTCCCTGATTCGTATGATTACAAATCAATAATGCATTATGATGGATATGCATTTGGACGAGTTGATACCTCTCGCCAAGTTCGTTTAGCAACTATGATTCCACTGAAACCGGGAGTCCGATTGGAAGATAATATGAAATTCACTGCAACTGACATTGAGAAATTGAATAGATTAGGTCAATGTGGTACACGTGGAGGACAGTACAGTAACCAAGGAGTTGCTGCAACAACGTGTAAAGATGTAGCAACAGTTACTAGCTGTGAAGGAAATAGAAGAGTGAGTATGATCTCTTGAAGATTATTATAGTATTTGAATGTTTCAGCGTGGAATGTGTAAGAACCCATTTTACAAACAAATGATGATAAAATCGTGTCAGAAGACGTGCAGACTTTGTTCATACACGAGGATGATTGATGAAGACGTTAGTTGCAATTATCAGGTGTATACATTGAATAACTTAGTGAAATTCAGGATGAGCTGATCCCAAATACAACATTGAAGCCGTTAAAGTGCGAGGACAAACACCCACGTTGTGATATTTACTCTCAAAATGGTTTCTGCACTCTTCCATTTTACGACGATGTTCGATACCAATTGTGCGCCAAAACGTGTAATTTATGCTAGGAATTTCTCTAATGATCTTGAAATTAATTTATTGAATTTATGATACATTGAAAAATGAAAAATGAAAACAAAACAAAAGGAATTACAAAAATCGAGAACTGAACCAGATGCTAAGAATTGAGGAGAAGAGAACAGAATAGGAGATTCCAGAATTACAAAATTGTTTATCTTTACAAAAACACTGAGTATACTGACTTTTGACTGCAACGCCGCCTGGATTAGTAAACACGTCATAGGTTTGACACGAGTTGTCTAATCCAAGAATATTGACATTTGTGCAGGTTTTTGTCATTTGGAATCCACCGTCTAACTTGATTTGTTGTTTCATACAGTACTTCTTGGTGCATTTTGATTCGTGACAATTGTCTCCCTCAGCTGGTGTACATTCATAGCAATTGAGTGGAGTACTATTCAATACTAAAAACAAAATTAATTTGATATTTTAAGACAAAGATGAACACTCACGATTGTTATTTGTCTGATTTGCACAAGTAACTCCACTCATAAAATCGGTTTGAGTGAATTCAATGTCATTACATAACTCTTGATCTCCACACAACAAACTCATCATTCGAACATTCACAACATTTCCTCTTCTATCAGCCATTCGATACGTGTTATCCAGCTCACAAAAGTCGCCTCCATTATTGGTTATTCTGTCAGATACTGAGTTTGTGAGGGTACGATGACAACCACGGACGACATATGTTGTTGGAGTTTGAGACGCTGAAATTAGGATAGTTTTTGGTTTATAATCATTGAAAAACTAACATCCGATTTCATCTGGATTTTCGAAAACCATAGTCAGGCAAGGTCCAGAACAAGATTCTCTAGTGGATGAAGATGCTCTATTCGAACAACTTCCAGTGAAATAAGCGTCAGGAACAGGTGCCAATCCAGTCAAATACCATTTGTCTTTCAAGTCAGAACTCGCACAAGTATAACAGTTACGAGTGGTTTGAGAAGAGCAGAAAGGGATGAGAACAGTTACGAAAAGAAGAAAAAGTTGCATTTCTATTTGGGAAATGAAGTGAAGTAAGAAGAGAGATGACTATAAAAGGAGTGATGAAGTATATTTGCTTATCCGGGTGAATCATTTCACAAGACTGGCACGAATTGACCGAAAGAAAACATCGTGTCGGGCGGTACCGAGTATATTCATATATGAGTTATCATTTAGATATTCTTATTTCAAAATAGAGTTTCGGAAACACAATTTACCAGTGGGACTACAGTAACCAATTCAGGGAATTTGTTATCTTCTGTAAATCCGTGTTAGACAAACATTTTTATTTATGTCAATTAGCAAAAAATTGTTTTAAGTCACTGAAACTGAAATATTATTGTTTCAGAATAGCGAAAACAACCGGAACCTCTTATTGACATATTTTCAGAATGAATTTTTCATCAACTTTCGCTTTGTGATCCGTTTCGGTTTCTTCTAAAAGTTGCAACAAGTTTCCAGTAGTTTCTCTCAAATCAGACTTCAAATTAGCGATGGAATTGGCTGTTTCCTGATCCCAATGTTCCTTCAAAATTAAGAATTGTTGGATTATCTTTTGACTTTTTTACACTTACAGGTGTCAAATGAATAATCGATGATTGGATTTGATGAAGAATATTTCTCAGTTTCCTGACTTCATTGTCAATTTCATTCAAATTTTTAGAAGACACTGGAAAGTTTCCAGAACAAAGCTTATAATCAAGATACTCTGTGATCTTTCGTCCTTGAGTAGATGCATTTTCAGCATTCTGAATAATGAATGAGTTCAACCTCCTAAAGTGAAATGTACCTTTTCTTGAAGAATCATGGCAATTTTCAAATTCACGTCGTCTTGGGTTTTTTTCGACACTTCAACGTCTTCATGTTGTTCGAGCATAGCTCCCAAAACTGAACAAAAACTGCCACAGAGCTCAATGAGTTTCTGAAAAAGTAATTGAAATGAGTGACCAGTTTAAAACGTTTTTTCAAATCTCACTTCTGGATGTAATTCCGCAAACATCAAATGATTTGTCATCATGGAACGGATTGCATGCAATTGTGCTGAGTGTTGTTGTCTAAGTTTGATATTTTCAGCTTTTGCTGCTTCCAACTTTCTCTCAAATTCCTCTTTGACCCTTCTGCTATTTTCTTCATGTTGCTTCGCATATTGAACTGCTCTTGACATCCATTCGTTATGAATTGCATTCACTAATTCTTTGACTTGAGTCTCCGCATCTGCTCCCCTACGTATATTTTCCAGAGTTCTTTTCAACTGATCTCTTGAAAAATATTCCTTCAAAACCGAACTGGATATAGATACTTACTCAACAGCTCTGTCAATTTCAGATGGAATATTACTGAAACTCATAGTTCCTATGATAAGATAAGAGGTTCTGAAGTGATCTGTAAACTAACTCAAATAAAAATGTCTCAAAAATATTCGTTTATTGAAAGTAAATTTTAGGTGAAAAGAAGAAGAAAAATGGAGTGAAGGAGTAAGAAAAAGGGAAAAGAGAAAAGAGAAGAAGGAAGCAGGTTCTGACGGTGAAATATAAGAGTGAGCAACTTCCTCATTGTTTACAATTTCGATGACATATTCTTCTTATCAACATTTTTTAATTTGTTTGCAACCATATAAACATGATCATTAGGTTCCAATGAGTTCCAATGAATCAAAGTGTTCGCAACCTTCTCGATTCCTTCTGTTTTCCCGAATCTCATTGGACCGCCCGTGTGAATTGGCCAACCGAATCCGAGAATACTGAAAGAAAACATGAATTTGATAACAGAGAAAAATCAGAAAATGACACTTACAACATGATGTCAATCAAACTTTCATGACTGATAACTCCTTCTTCAATGCACAAAAATCCTTCATTTATAGTTGGATACAACATGAAATTGATTAGATCCTGAAATGAAAATTATGAGAAAGATGAGTTTTAGTGAAAGGGGCTTACCTGATCATTCAAGATTTGAATGTTTGGTTTTGCGTTTTGAGAGAAATGACGAATCATCTGTTCCATTTCAGAATCAACTTCTTTTCTTTGGGTTTTCTCGTCGTATTTGTAGAATCCTTTGTCTGAAATAAGAAGTTTAGATATTCTGATGACGAGGTATTAACTAACTTGTCTTTCTTCCATATCTTTTTTGTCTCCACATTTCTTTTTCAAGTTCATTTGGTTCAATTCCATTTTCCTTCTTTAATTTCTCCATCACATCGAATCCAGTCATGTCGGCTACTGTCAATGGACCCATCAGAAATCCAAAGTTAGTGATGATCTTGTCGATTTGATGTGGCAGATATCCGTATTCATACATTAGTTTCTGACTCTGATTGAAATATACATGCAATAAACGATTGAACACAAAAGATGGGCAGTTTCCAACGAGAACTGGAAGCTTTTTGATTGTTTCGCATGCTTCGAAGGCCGTTGCAATGGCAGTTGAAGATGTCTTTGATCCATAAACAACCTCAACCAATCTGATTACATTTGCTGGATTGAAGAAGTGAAGACCGACAAGTCTCGATGGATCTTTGAGAACATTTGAGATCTATAAGTTTTGAAAGTTAGAAATATAAATTAATTCAAAACTCACATCGTCTAGATTAAAACTAGATGTATTCGTTCCAAAAATACATGAAGATTTGCAGATTTTATCAAGTTTTGTGAACAATTCTTTCTTCAATTTCAAATCTTCAAAAACCGATTCAATAACCTGAAAAAGTCATATGGAAATACTGAACATCTATGTGGGCAACATACCAGATCAGCATCATTCAACTTCTCTAAATCTGTAGTGATGCGAAGTTTACTCTTTATTTTCTCGATTCTAGCATCATTCAATCTTTTGAAAGCCTTCTCCGTTGCATACATTGATTCTAATTCTTTTAGACATTTCTGAGCATAACAATATTGTGTTGAAGAAGAGACCTCTGAGCCTTACCTGTTCACTTCTAACGACAAGAAAAGTATCCAAACCAGCCAAACAGAAGCAAATAGCCATTGCTTTTCCCATTGTTCCACTTCCTATTATTGCTACGGAGTTGATTTCCGTTGCCTCAGAGTTTGTATGATCTCCTCGATTATTGGGAAGAGACCACTGAAGAATAATAGAAATATTATACCAAGAAAGAGAGTTTAAGAACTAACTTGTCCTGCCAATTGATGAGCTTCCATCAAATAGTTTCTCACTTCTTCTGGCACTTTATCCATTATCTCGATTCTAGTGTATCTGACACCTGAAAGAAATCAAGTTAACTGAAGAAATGATCCGTGAATTAAAGTGAAATGTGAGTTTATCTCGTTTCGAGTTTGCTTTTATATAAAAAGCTTTTCTGTAATATATCACGTTTTCACTGCCCATTCCGTTATTGATAACAAAGAGGATTTACTCCCGACACTGCCCGTCAAAGTTTCCGGACTCCCTCCGTGAGAAGTTCCTTTTGAAATGTTGTCATTGTCTGCTTGTTGATTCATTCTCAACTGATAACAAGAAATGAGACTTTGGTACGTTGAGTACAGTATTGTTTGATAGGAAATCATATGAATAAAACACATTTTTCTTCTCAAAGTTCAGAGATCCGTGGGATAAATAAATGTCTCTGGGGCGGCTTTTCAGTAGTTAGCATATTACTGTAGTAAAGTAAGTACAGTAGTGAATCATCTAAACAACTGTAACCAAAGTACCGAAACTATTTGAGAACAGGAACAAGTGATTAAATGTGACCTTTAAGAATGGTTCCGGTGAAGTTCAGAAATAGTTAACTTGTGATTAATACCCAACACTGATAGATTAACACATATGCAACAATAATAGTTTTTGGAAGTTTGGTTTCAGAATGTTTTTTTTTAAATTATTGTGGTGCGATTGCGGATGAAATATGTTTTGTAGATGAAAAAAAGTTTTTGGTAAGGTGAAAAAAGTTTTGGTATGCTCGTATTCCATCGTGAATTACCTGTGAAAAATCCCGGGAAACACGTCACTTTGTGTTGAAATCCTGTAAAGCTGAGATACAAATATTTTGCCGAGCCATCCATCTCTAGATCGAACGTGTACCAGAAAACTTTTTATTCGCTCGTTCTACAGTCCCCAAATAAAACCTTTAAACCATTGGAAATTCTGTGACACCGTGACACACACTTTAAGTTTTTAATATACAGTAAAAACATCTAAAACTGTTTTGACAAGTATTGTTATTTTCTGGTGCAAACGATTTCATCTCGGTTTTAGTCTTCCAGTCAGATTTTGAATCATGTGTGACCTCATGACCGCCCAGCTGAAAGTATTCGTAGACTATTATTTCATTATCTGGTTCTTTGATAGTAATTTCACTGACATCACATCATTATCTCGCTGAAAAAAAAACATAATCTACTTAATAATCCTCTTGTATGTATTGTCCGCTTACTCGTAGTTTAGAATGAAATCAATCAAACTAAAAATTCTGACTTTCTGATTTCTCCGAGCGGAGAGTCACTCCCTTCTCTGTTATCAGTTACATTATCAGAAATCTGGCAATAAATGGAAATGTGATTGATGGGAAAATGGGAGTTAAAAAGTTCAAGATACCCTTCTTAAGTTTCAAATGTCTCAATCATACTTAATTGACCTCAATGGAACAATGACGGTCAAACCAGTACTCTCCTTGATTTGATTTTGTACAAGTCAATTGGAAGTTTCTTTATTAGACTCCCCAAAAAACATTACAGCAAGTTCATAACATCTAGATTCTCATATGTCTCCATACTTCTAGTGGTCCAAATGAACATCCTCGAGATTACATTCCTCCATCCAGAACCTAGTTCACTTTTCTGAAGTATTTTCAACATTCTTTCTCTTATTTTCTCCTTCTTAAGTAGATCAAAGATTCTCATTTTCCAATCGTGGGACCGAAGGTCTTTCTATTTTTCTTATCAATCTGCTGACAAAATCAACAAAATCGCATCTTTTTTGCTTTCAAACACATGAAAACAGAAGTCACAAATAAAAAGGGCGGGGTTTAGCACAGCTAGACACTTCTTAACAATATATGATAGTGAATGTGTTTGTTTATGAGGTTATGATACAGGGCTTTTTCTTCAAATTTTTCAGAGAAAATATACAAAGACTTGGCGAAGCTGTGTTCACGGGTTCTTGGAAAATAAACTATCCGGATGCCTGTTCCGATATAGTTTTGTTCTGCATACTAGACTATCTTCTTTCTTTCTGGAAGATGATTTCAGAGCGGATTTTGAATTAAGTGCTCTGTTCCAACTGGCTGTCTCAGGACGAGTGATCCATTCGTGTCGCGGAATGATTCGAGAGAAGCATAACTTTCCTATAGGAAGATATCTATCATTCACGAAGAATTTGATCGGGGTTTCTTGTTTTTACACGGATTTATAAAAATAAGAAACCAGATGAAATATACATAGGACATCACTTTGAACTCGAAGAATTACTGCAAATCAGAGGTCATTCATCCTGACGGTATCTGATTTCCCATATATGCACAGAAAGTAGGGGAGTTCCTTATCGTAAGGTCAAACAGTCATGTTTCATGCAGTTGACTAGTGAATAATCCTGATCTGTTTGAAGCACGAAAGCCGGAATTTTCGAAACTTCTATTTCTTTGTCAACAAAACAATAGTTTTATCCTATATCACGATACGATCACAATTTATTACAATTAACAAAAATTACAATTTAGAAGACAAGTGTTTCTGATCAATTTGTCGCAGCTTCTCTGCTACTTTATAAATTCTGTTCGTTGGTTCCAATGAACTCCAGAGAATCAAAGTATTCGCAACTTTTTCGATGCCTTGTTGATGTCCGAACATCATTGGGCCACCAGTTAAAATAGGCCACCCAAATCCAAGGATGCTGCAAATTTTTATTTTTATAAGAAACTGAAGGAAGAAATAGAAACGGATGTATCTTTTCAAACGTCACTTACAACATGATATCAATCAGATTTTCATGATCAATAATTCCTTCTTCAATACACAATAGACCTTCATTGAACATCGGATACAATAGGAAATTTACGGCATCCTGAACAGAATCATCATTCAGTTATTCTATACTTTTGACTGACCTGATCATTCAAAATTTGAATATTGGGTCGTGCTTGTTTCGAGAATTTCTCAATCAGTTGTTCCATTTCCATATCAACTTCTTTTTTGTGAGTTTTTGGATCGTACTTATAATATCCCTTATCTGAAAACTCAAAGTATTTTCAAGTAATTTTCTATCTATAACTCACTTGTTTTTCTTCCGTATCGCTTTTGTCTCCACACTTCTTTCTCAAAATCACTAGCTGGCCATCCATTTTCTTTCTTCAATTTCTCCATTACGTCTAATCCATTCATATCAGCAACTGTCAATGGACCCATCAGAAATCCAAAGTTAGTGATGATCTTGTCAACTTGATGTGGCAAATATCCGTATTCATACATCAGTTTCTGACTTTGATTCAAATAAACTCCCAGAAGTCGATTGAATACAAATGCTGGACAATTCCCAACAAGAACTGGAAGCTTTTTGATAGCTCTACATGCTTCAAAGGCGGTTGCGACAGCTTCAGAGGAAGTATATGATCCATAAATAACTTCCACCATTCTGATCAGATTTGCAGGATTGAAAAAATGAATTCCAACAACTTTGGTACGATCAGAAAGGACAGAAGACATCTGGAAGATTTATTCATGTAATGGACAGACAGTGTATTACTCGGAAAGATATTTGCCTTTTTCATAGTCAGTTGTAAATGTCCAACTCTGAGAGTGTGTCATAGTAAAACAATTTTTCTCAAAAAGTAATTTTTTTAATGGAATTAACTGATTAAAAGTAGATCACAGTTTTTTTAGTCATTAACTTTTCTGTACGGAACACTTCCTACAGAGTAATAGTAATTTTATGTGGACAGCTGAAAAATCGTACTATTTTGCACTGAAATGGGCCCATTTGAGGGATAAATTACTTTGTCGAGATGTAACTTGCTAGGGAGTGTCCGTACAAAAAAGTTGCCAACTACAAAAATGAAGGTCTACTCTTGGTCTGTTCGATCCATAAAAAGTTATTTTGTGCCTATGGTACAATCTCAAAGTTGGGAATTTTCAACTGAAAAAGGCAAAATATGATATATTTTTGGCCGGAACATTACCTCATTCAAGTCTAAACTAGATGTATTCGTTCCGAAAATACAGGAAGATTTGCAGATTTTATCCAGTTTTGTGAACAGTTCCTTCTTCAACTTCATGTCTTCGAATACTGCTTCGACGATCTGAACTCTTATGTTCTTCATACTGAATTCTTCTAGATAACTCACCAAATCACAATTCTTTAATTTCTGAAAATCAGTGGTTATTTGGAGCGTATTTCTCAGTTTCTCAATTTTCGAATCATTCAATCTTTTGAAAGTTTTCTCTCGTGCATAAGTGATTTCCAACTCCTTTCTGCAGTTTTCAACAGCCTGGAATTACTGAATTTATATTTTTATACAACTGAAAATCATCATTACCTGCTGATTGAGTTCTACGAGAATAGTTTCGAAACCAGCCAGACTGAATGCCATTGCAATACCTCTTCCCATAGTTCCACCACCAATAACTGACACAGATTTCAGCGGAATCGACTTGGAATTAGTATGATTTCCACGGTTATTTGGAAGGGACCACTGAAACATAAATCTTTATTTTTCTTTTTGGAAATACTTCAACTTGATACAGGCTATTTTTTTGAACTTTATAAAATAACGAAATTTTAATTTCTTTCTGTTTATAGATAGTGTTCAACTCACTTGGCCTGCCAATTGATGAGCTTCCATCAAATAATTCCTGATATCTTCTGGCATTTTATCCATTTTCGGAACTTTTCTAAAATCTCAAAACGATGAAAAAACAAAAGAAAAAGTTGAAAGAAATCGAATTTATCTGATGTCTGTTAACGATTAATTGATAAGAAGAATAGGATACAATGTAGTCAAATAAAGGGTACAACATTAAAAAACAATTAAAAATAAACGTTTTTCCTGGGTGTAATAAAATCAGAATTTCATGAATATTGTCTGAGTTGATGCAGTTTCGAGACACGATATTTGTCATAATCATCTTGGATCGTTTTGATGATTCCCTGCAACGGGAATAAAATTACATCAGTATTATTCGTGGAAATCATTACCGGGTATAATTCAGATGCAGCATTGATTCCAAAAACAAAATCCATATGACTATAATGAGGAAGTTCAATTGATCCGGCAATTGTTTTGTTCATTTTTGAAAGAATTGAATCTCTGAAAATTCATTGAATTGAATGATTCTTAAACTGAAATCTCACCGGATATCTTGAGTATCTGCAAGAATATCATCTCCACTCCAATATAAATATGTCGGAGTATAAATCTGCGTCAAATCGTAAACTGGAGGCTCCGGCTGTCCATATTCAGCCATGTTTCCATCTTTTCCATAGTCAAACTTGGCAACTTTTTGAGATTTGACAAGTTGAATCCAATGTTGAAGATCTTTGACAGATGTAGCTGCTGGTGTGTGACATAAATAAACTCCAACTCTTGACTGATTGAATTGTTTTTCACTGCCATCAATAAATCCAATGTCCAAAGTACATATATTCTGCATCAGGAATTTACTACACATGTAACTTATCATCTTTTGAACAGTCCGTGGAATAGAAAGTGGAGAATACGGTAGTCGACCGAGGAGAATTTCAGCATAAGTGAGGAATTGTTTTCCAAATAATCCGAAGAGTCCTCCGATGTGAGAAACAGTAGCAACTGGAGCCAATGCGTGGAAATGACGAATCTGGTAAAGACATATTTATGTGGAATAATGTGAATAGATATCTTACTTGTTTTGAAAATTCTCTATCCTCAGCAAGCCTTGAAAACATAATCATTGTACCTTGAGAATGACCCAAATAATACAAAAACTCCTGTTTCGTCTCTTTCAAAACGTAGTAAACACTCGAAGTCAAATCGAATTCAGACATCTCTTGCCACGTGAAATTCCAGAATTTCTGGTTCTCCGGACCATATCCAATATGTTTTTGTGATGCTGGAGTACCTCGACTATTTGCAATCCAAACATCAAAACCTGCATCAGCAAACACAAATCCAGCAGATTGGTTCGCCAAGTTTGGAATCCATGAAAATCCGTCTGCTAGGAGACCGTGTTGCATGAACACGATGGGTCTTTTTGAGCTTGGATCACATTTTCCTGAAATCATTTGGAATTAATTGAGCAAATGCCTCAATTAAACATACCGTTCTGTTTACATGGGAATCGATGAAGTTCGAGAATATATTCATCTTTTGTTCGAACCAAATGAACTTCTGATTCGTATCCAAACCGTTTGCCAATTTCTGGCTGAAAAAAACATTGAGACAGCTTTTCTTAGTTTTATTATGATTTGAGACTTACAACAGTTAAATAACATTCCTCATCAATCGCTGTTGTTTCATTTATCAATAAAAATAACAAAATGAGAAAAATATTGATTACCATCGTCCGAATGTTGGGATAATTGAAAGAGAGGGGACATATTGCTCAGGAAAAAACGAAGGGTGTTAGGTCACATCTGTTGTAATAAATAACACGTGGATAACACACGGAAGGGTCAAATGAACGAATGAATGGAGAATTTGATGCTAGTTGATATTCGATCTTCTGGCCTCATCGACTCGAATTACCGATCCAAACTGAAGTTCTTCATGGGAAAATGATGGAAAAACAAGTGAAACATTATTTCGGAGGACTTCTGAAACATTGTTCTTTTGGACAGTTGATTAATATGGCTATTGAGTTACAGGCCATCTTCATGTCTCAAAACTATGGGACTTCGATGAAAAAGAACTTTGATCCCGTCATTATCGGTTATGTTTGTATTTTTCGCTGGTTGAATTTCGCTAGACAGGTAAAATTTCAGTCAGCCGTTTGCCATGGCTGTCATATTTAATATAATTTCTACAGTATTCTATTATTTCACGGTATTCCATATTTTTGTCAGAAGAGTGTTTTCTGCAACCAGTTATCATCAAAAACGCTATTTTACAATCAAAACTTAGGTTTTATAATGTGTTGTATTTAATGTGTTATTTCAATAATCTCCATCGTAGTTTTTATTCCATTCACATATGAGTATAAACTGCGAACTACTGTGCCACACGGTTTCGTGGCGTGACCAGATTTCAAAAACACCGATGCGCCTTTAAAACTACCAGGCCAGTATCTTATCGTTTGGCGCCACACATTTTGGGAGCGGGGACGAGAAATATTCGATGCCTTCGAAATTTTCATCATTTTTTTCGTTATTTTTCTCCAACAACCCAGGCAAATATTGCGCGAGAACTGCGAATTGTCATCGTTTCAACAAAAAGGTGACAAAGTGTTTTGTTTCACTCATCGTTTCTTCGTTTCAATCGCAAATCGCGATTGTCGGTAATCACCCCCCCCCCCCCCCCCCCCCACCCCCCCCCCCCCCACCCCCCCCCCCCCCCCCCCCCCCCCCCCCCCCCCCATATTTTCTCGGGATTTGCAGTATTTCAATCAGTCGGATATCTTCCATTTTTAAAATGTATTTTACTTTATTTTTTGAAACTCTCCTGCCGATCTCTCGTTTTTTGCAGTTTGCGTGGCCAGAGAAAAACATAAAAGAGTATACAACCAGCAGAGACCCAGATGGCAGGGAGCGGCGCTCCTCTGTTCTCTTCATTGACACGATTTTGTCAACAAAATGCAATTTTCGCCTGAATTTTTCCTTGTTTTCTCGATCGTTCTTCAGTTGAAATGGTGGTACCATTAGAGACTATCTGATAAGAAATAGGTGGTGCGTTGAGATGATAATGAAAACTATGATAGCGATCGTATGAGTGTCTCTCGCTCTCCTTCTCTCCTTCTTTGCTGCCATTTCACTATTTTCGAGAATGTTCTATGCCGTTCATATTGTCAAAACTGCCCGTTTCTCCCAAAAAAAGCTTTTTTGCAGGAGAATGACCGTCTCAGAGCAGCTTCGCCACGATTTAGAAGATGCGGCCAACCGCATGCGCATCTCGTCGATCGAGATGACATGTGCGAGCAAGAGTGGACATCCAACGTCTTCTACCTCTGCTGGTAAGGATTTTTAAGTATTAATCAGTCAGCTTGAATTGTCAACTCTAAACTTCTGTCAAATAATTCAAACATGTTCTTTCAGCCGAGATCATGTCAACCCTCTTCTTCTCGGAGATGAAGTACGATGTCGCTGAGCCAAAGTCCGCATCTGCTGATCGTTTCATTCTCTCCAAGGGACACGCTTGCCCAATCCTCTATGCTGCCTGGGAAGAGGCTGGTCTCTTGTCTCACGAGCAGGTTCTTTCCCTCCGTAAAATCGACTCTGATATCGAAGGACATCCGACTCCTCGTCTCAATTTCATCGATGTTGCCACTGGCTCGCTTGGACAGGGTCTTGGAGTCGCCACCGGAATGGCTTACGTTGGAAAGTACATCGACAAGGCCAGCTACCGTGTCTTCTGTCTTTTGGGAGACGGAGAATCTGCCGAGGGATCAGTCTGGGAAGCTGCTGCTTTTGCTTCCATCTACAAGCTTGATAATCTTGTTGCTATCGTCGATGTCAACAGATTGGGACAAAGTCAGGCTACTTCTCTCGGTCACGATGTTGAGACCTACAAGGCTAGATTCGCTGCCTTCGGATTCAATGCTATTATTGTCGATGGACACAACGTTGAGGAGCTTCTCGCCGCTTACGAGACTGCTCGTAATACTAAAGGAAAGCCAACGGCTCTTATTGCCAAGACATTGAAAGGAAAAGGAATCGAAGGAATTGAAAATGAGGACAACTGGCACGGAAAGCCAGTACCAGCCGAAACCGTACGTTTATTTCGCTGAAGTAAACCGAAATAAAGTAAAAAATTTGTTTTAGATCAATGCAATTAAAGCTCGATTCCACGGAAGTCAGAAAGGAAAGCTCGTCGCTCAAAAACCAATCAACGATGCCCCAGCAATTGATCTCCACGTTGGGTCCATTAAGATGCCAACACCAGAATACAAGAAGGGAGATAAGGTGGCAACCAGAGCTGCGTATGGAACTGCTCTCGCAAAACTTGGTGATGTGAACCCACGCGTCATTGGACTCGACGGAGACACCAAGAACTCAACATTCTCTGAGAAACTTCTCAAGAAGCACCCTGATCAGTTCATCGAATGCTTCATTGCTGAGCAAAATCTTGTCGGAGTTGCAGTCGGAGCTCAGTGCCGTGATCGTACTATCCCATTCACCAGTACCTTTGCCGCTTTCTTCACTCGTGCCACTGATCAAATTCGTATGGCAGCAGTCTCTTTCGCAAACCTTAAGTGCGTTGGTTCGCACGTCGGAGTCTCGATCGGAGAAGACGGACCAAGTCAAATGGCACTTGAGGATCTCGCTATCTTCCGTACCATTCCAGGAGCTACCGTGTTTTATCCAACTGACGCAGTATCCGCTGAAAGAGCTACCGAGTTGGCTGCCAACACGAAGGGAGTCGTTTTCATCCGTACTGGACGTCCAGCTCTCCCAGTTCTTTATGACAACGAGGAGCCATTCCATATTGGACAAGCCAAGGTTGTCAAGCAATCTGCTGAAGACAAGATTGTTCTTGTTGGATCGGGAGTCACATTGTACGAGTCATTGAAGGCTGCTGAGGAATTGGAGAAGGAAGGTTGGTAAAAATTCAAAAAAAAACTTTTCGAATTAATGTGAAACTGTATACCATTTCCAGGAATTCACGCCACTGTGATCGATCCATTCACCATCAAGCCACTCGATGGAAAGACGATTGCTGAGCATGCTCTCAGAGTTGGAGGACGTGTCGTCACCACCGAAGACCACTACGCCGCCGGAGGAATTGGAGAGGCGGTATCAGCCGCTCTTGCTGATTACCCTACCATTCGTGTTCGTTCGTTGTACGTCAAGGAGGTTCCACGTTCCGGACCACCAGATGCTCTCGTTGACTTGTACGGAATTTCGGCTCGTCATATTGTTGCCGCCGTCAAGAACTTCCATTAATGTATTTATGAATTCCTATATTAGTATTATAGTTCCCTTTTTGTTTTGAGCGGTTGTGAATTTTTATTGAAAAATAAAGTTTAATTAAAAAGAAAAGTATCCTGTGGTTTAGTTTAAGCTTCTCGCACGCGTCTAGACGACGAGAAGGCCGTTTCGCGGGCATTGGCGGATTGTTTTGCGGCTGGGCGATGACGGCGATCGAAACCTGTTCGTCACCCGAATTGATACACTTCTCATCTACATCTTGTCGTGTCTTCTGAGAATAAGCGATTCAGAAGATGAACACACACGGCTTATTCTTGGTCTTTTTCCTCTTTCCGCTCCTCACTTTTTTCGATTTTCCTTTCAATTGTTTCCCTTTTCAAGGAGATATCTAGATCTTCATTTTTAAGAGCATCAGATAACAAAAGTTCATTTTTTCTGTTTCCTTCTTTACAATTCTGAACTAACTTTCATCTGAACACCCAAAATCAAGATTCCAAATCGTAAACTTCAGGTTCAAAATTCTAAAAACTTTTAGAGAAAATGCGAGTTCTTCTGTTATTTGGATTCTGTATACCATGGATTTATGGACAAGAAATAAACCGAGATTATTCTCCACTTCTGGATGTGAGTTCTCATAAGCTGAAGAATTTCAACGAATGACTGTGACATCATTTTATTATTTTTTCAGAAGAATACATCAGCTGCCAACCCGGGTATCTATTTGAGAATCATGCCAAACGGGTTAGCTTACTTGAGAGAAGTTGGAATGAAAGTGATCAATGAGCAGATTCTTAAATTACAATTGCCTAATATAAGAGAACCGATTGAGAATGGAGAGGTTTGAGAAGAAAAGATAATCAAATAATTGATTATATCTGTTCAGGTTTCAATTTATAATCTTCTAATGAGTAAGTATTGGGCTCCACAAGAATATTCTTTGGATATGTCGGAGCCAAGTACATTTGCTTGGAGCATGAGCAAAATGCATTTGAGGTAAAGACCTGAATAGTTTTTCGGATTCACCTTCCGTCTGTTTCAGAGCAGCTGGAGACTTTCAAGCAACTCTTAACAGCCCACTTCTGTTGCCAACAGTTCCAATAACAGGACATTTTGAGGCTCTTCTAGGACATATTAGTTTGTATATTACTGTCAATATGGAGAGGTTTTTCTGAATTTTTGAGCACTGAATTCTCAAATTCATTGTTTCAGAAATGCTCATGGAGCACCTCAAGTAAGATCAACTGGATGCAGAAGTTCAATTGGGTATGTTGATTTGAATGTGAGAAACACTGGAGTTATCACTGATTTCTTTATCAATGCATTCAAAGGTATGCCACGTCATCAGTTAATTATTCTAATCTTTTCGAAAATTCAGCATTTTTAATTGGAAATTTCAAACCACAAGTCGAACAGAAAATGTGTAAAATGATTGAGTCAATAATTGATAGAGATATGAATATTCTTCTGTCGAATATGCCATTAAAAGTGAGTTTTAAATCAGGAAAATTCAATTAAATTGTTAAATTGCAGATTCGAATCAATGAAAATAATCTAGATATCATTGGAGAAACATTCGGAGTTGCTCCCAAAAAGGTGAGGTAGGTCTTATGATCTTTTCTTTTTTTTCTTGAAAAAAAGCAAGAACTCTAATGAAAAAACTACAGTAATCCAATAACATGAATGGTTTAGTTTGCTGTTTTATTTCTTAGTTTCAGTAACGTAAAAGCCATAATGACATAGTATTTCATCAGATACGAAGAAAAACGACCCACGAAACTCTATCTAACTATTTTTCGGTTTCAGCATAATCGAGCAGGGAAGTTGTCAAGTTTCAGTGCCAAGAATATCACTTTAACTCACTTTGTTCAACGACTTCGGGATAAAGAATTAGTTTTGGATTATCAAATGTTGACTGCCCCATTCGTTCAAAATGGTGCTATAAATATGCTTTCGAAAGGAGAAATTTCATTCCGAGGACACGGAGGAACACCATTCAGTCCACCAAATATCAGAATTCCTGCTCCTCATGGTTCGCTTGTTCTCATTTTTTTCAAACAAATTTAATTTATTTTCAGGTGTCCATATGATTGAATTCTATGCTAGTGACTATTTGGCCAATTCAATGCTTTATCATTCATACCGTCAAAAGTTCCTCGACGTAACAGTTGGACCTGAAAGTTCTCCACAACTTCAAGGCCTACTAGTTACAACATGTGGTCCAGCTGGATTCTGTCTCGGAGAGTTTTTGGGAACACTTGGAGAGCAATTTCCAGATAGACAAGTCGAAATTGAGTTTTTCGCAAAGAAGGTAATCTTTTGTTTGTATGAAATTATATTCACTGTGAATGTCATTTGTTCCAGGCTCCTCTAATTGTTTTCATTGATAATCGATCAAGATTTCGTCTTCACGGTGGACTCAACATGTATGTGAGACCTTCTAAACCAACACAAGTGAAACAACAGGTACATGAAATTTCGAGTATTCAGCAACAAACTTTTTTTTTGAAGATTCTAAAAGCTGACACAACTATGACAGCCAACGTGAATTTATGGATAAACGGTTCCGTAATTGTTGGAAATTCTACTATCGAGAATCTCGATTTCAAGGTGAACCGATGGTTTCTGATCAATTATCATTTCTAATTATTTTCAGCTTCTCGAAACGAAAATTAATGATGTTGACCAGGACTCATTTTCTGATTTGGGTTTATTCGGTGCAGAATTTTTGGAGAAACTTTTAACTGAAATTCTTCAAATGGGAATAGCATTACCAACAATGCAGGGAGTTATTTTGAAGAGTCCGAAGTAAGACCACTCACTAACAAAATTGAAACTTCTTTTTAAAAATTTCAGGTTAACATTCCATGATCGTTATTTGAAAGTATCAACATACTTCAAACTTGATGAAGAGTACGCTGGCAGTCTAGTTAGAGGAGCAGTCGGGAAGACACTGCGTGGACCACTTCTTTAGATTATCGAACGTTTTTGAAGTCAGAAATAATTATATTTAGTTACCGGTTATATGTACATTTGAAAAAAGATCACCAAAATAAATTTATAATAATTTTATAAGACTTTCTATCTTTCAAGCGTGAGATTTCTGATTAGATTTGAATGTTTTCCGTCTAATCAAATGCTCAACAGCTCAAATTTACAGTACTCTTCAACTCTCCTGGCGGGACCATTTTACACCAACCGTTATGGTCCTTTAATACAGTACTTGTTAAATTATAATTTTAAAAAACTATTTTCCGTTGTTTTCGTTTTTTCAAAACGATTTTCAATTGAATTGCTTTCTTTAGATTTTAGATTTTTTAATTATTAAAGTCTCCGGTTAAATTTCTGACCTGAATTGCATAAACTTCAAAAAAATTGTTTCATAAAAACAGACGCGTTCCGTTTTTCTCGTTTCTTTCAGGAGTCCGATTTACGCATTCAATTTGGGATTGCGAGGCGACGGCCAATTCGAAGAACGCTTCGGAAAAAACTCGGATTTCTGCTATTTTTCACGATGAATAAGCTTATTTTCTAGTTATCTGTTATTTCTCTAATATCTACTTCCAGATGAAGAAACTATTGCTTGAGGACTCTTTTGTTCCAAATATCCCACCCCCATCTCTCCTAAAACTCGAAAATGGACAGCTCGTGACGCCTACAGGAGTTCGATTCGACATTCCTCGTTGTGGGAGAAACATCGGGAAGATGAATATGGAGGAAAGCTGCTATAATCAGCTGGATAGGAACGGGAAGCTTACGCAATCAAACGATCATCCACGTTTGGTTCAACCCAATTCATCGTCTGATGAAGCTCCGCGAATAAATATGTGGATGTATACCCATCGACAGACTGGAATCGGACCTCGACAAGAGAAGTTCACCGAAGAGGTGGCTTTGTCAAAGAACGATGTGATGAAAATCGTTTCCACCAAAACTCAGATTGATGTAAAGCCAAAGAGTGTTAAGGATCGAAACGAGAGAAACGAGCGCGTTCGTTCTCTGAATCATCACCGATTTGTTGAATACTTAAAGCATTCGACTCACAAGAAAGTCAAGCCTCTCAAACATCCACAGGGCTGCTTATTCTGCAAAGACAAAGAACATTCTGCTCAACACTGTCATGTCTACCCTGAAGTCGATTCCCGTATCGAGTTCCTCAACAAAAATCAGCTGTGCCACCACTGTGTGTTCCCTGGACATGATGCTCAAAACTGTCCAACCTTCCACAGAAAAAGTGTTTGCCGTTATTGCAAAGGTAGACATATCTTGGCGATCTGCAAAAGTTCAACAATTCCTGCAAATACCAGCCAACATTCATCAACCGAATCTTCCTCTACTCTTCAAGATGCAACAATCAAACGCATGGATTAACAGGCTGCTCACATCCCTCAACTCCTCAGCTCATACAAAAAGGATAACCTCTAGATAACACACGTTGTCAATTTAATAAACTATCTCCTACGTCCTTTTTCAACCTCATGCCGCTCTAAAGCTGAGATGTAATCGATATTTTTGTTCGGTCAATGTGTAGAGAAGTTGCTGCACTTTCATAAACGTACCTGCTATTTATTTTTTCTTCTGTTTGTCTTTTCGGTCGATGAAATTTATTCGACGTTAGTTGAGCAATTGTAGTAACTGATGCATTTTTCTGTATTTGAAAGGACTGGCATCCCAATTTAACAACTTCTTGAAACAGGCTTGGCTGATTGAACCCTGGAAAGATTTCATAGAAAGCTGTAGCCAGCACTCCGAAAATTCTTCAGAACTATCAATATTGGATACACTACTGAAACTCTTCAAAGAAATTATTTCCATCCTCTTCTTCGACTACTTCCCCTTTTTCTGTTATTTTTGCCCCTTTAATTGGCGGTAATTGCACCTTTCGCCATCAGAGGCCCTGCAAATTCCGTGGAAGAAATTTTCCGTGGAAAAAATTTTCCGTGGAAAGTGGGCGGAGTCTGTTTCGCAACATCGCCGCGCAGTTTTTCTGAATCGTTAGCTGACTGAAACTGGCTGATTTCATGAAATGCGAATAATTTTTATAATTTTGCCGGTATCTTAGAGGGTGCGGCTATTTTTTTGTGAAAAAATTTTAGCGAAATTCCTTCACCTGAAAAAAAAATAATTCGGAAAAAAACTGCGCGGCGATGTTGCGAAACAGACTCCGCCCACTTTCCACGGAAAATTTTTTCCACGGAAAATTTCTTCCACGGAATTTGCAGGGCCTCCGCCATCACAGAGTGCAAGGCAAGCGCGCTCTGTTGACAAAAAGAGAAGCCAGTCGGGGTCAGTGACTGTCGCCGGTTTATCACGAGTTTGAAGCGAAACTTATACAGATTCGCGATTGTTTTTTCAAGCATTTCTGATAAGATAACGAGTTTCTTAAATTTTGTCGTCCCGAAGTTCTTGCTTTCGTATATGTTGTCTTATTTTGTCTTACTTCGATTTTTTCAGGCTGGAATGTCATTTGGATGGGTAACGCTTGTTGCCACTCCGAAATCCCACCCATTTGAAGAAAGGCGGATAAAAGTGAGAATATCTTTCACGCGAAAGAGGAATACAATTAATAATTTTAGGTAAACTCACCGAATGATCCTGTAAAAATAGGAAGAGCTGTTGCACGAATTCAAGCAGCGCCTGATAATGCAGTATTTGATTGCAAAGTAGGTTCAGTTTTTCTTTAACGAAAATGTTAAAAATAGTTTTTCAGGTTCTATCAAGAAATCACGCTATATTATGGTTCCGCGACGGCGAATTCTGGCTGAAAGACACAAAAAGTAGCAATGGAACGTTCGTCAACAATGAAAAACTCCAACAGATTGGTACAGGTCGGGATACTGACGTCCGCCGGGTTTTCAGCGGTGACATAATTCAACTTGGTGTTGAAATAGTTGAAAACGCCAACAAAGGTATTTTTAGTTTATATGAAACGCTCTGTGACCGTCTTTTGAAGTTTCAGTAGTGTATGGCTGCATTTATGCAGTGATTAACTGCTTTAATGCTGAAGGCAAGTTGCTCGAAAACACTGGACAATCTTGTGACGATGGAGGACAGCGAACAACAAACTCGCTAGTCAGTAACCGAAAACTTTTCCAGATGCAGCAATACGTGTCAGAAGCACAACACAGGTATTTCTATATTATACGCTCGGCAAAATATTGCGCAATTTTTTCAGAGAAAAGCAACGAGAAGATAAAATTGCCGAACTAATGAGTATCATATCCGCTAACGAGAAAGCTGCTGAGACGGCTTGGAAAGCTTTGGTCAATGAAGATCGATTATTGGCCAGGTATTTATATTATATTTTCCCAGTTGCTCCAAAAAAACAGTCTATCTAAAAAACTTTCAAAAGGAACCAAAAATATTTATCACATAGACAAATAACTTCTGCAAACATATCTTCAATTTCCAGAATCGAATCACTCGAAGCTCAACTCTCAATACTTTCCAATAACAATAACCCTGATAAACAAAAAGAAGAGCTCCTAAAAATGATCGATGAAAAAACAAAATTTGAAGCAATGACTAAAGAGATGGTACGACGGCTGATTGAGGAGAACGGCGAAACGACGTCTCGATTGAAAGATATGGAGAGATCTCTTGAGACTACTGAACAGACGTATCAACAACTTCGGTCGAGGAACGATGATTTGGAGACTGCATTATCCGAGACGACTGAGATGTATGATTCGAAAGTTTCGGATTTGGCCTTGACAACGTCAGAATTATTTGAGAAACAGAAGCAATTTTCTGCTTTGGAGGATAAACTGACCGACTTACAACAAAAGAATTTGAAATTGAGTAAAAGTTCTGGTGAGTGTTATAAACATTATAGTATTAGCAATTATTTAATCTTAGTCTATTATATTTGTTTCAGTGATTAACGAGACTGCGTCTGGTCTGTCACGTCTGCTGGCCAATGCTATCAATAGTGGAAGTTTCATCGACGCACCGGAACTACATTTACTTATTAGCACTCTGAAGTCAGCTTCGTATTTACCACCACACACTCGTGAAACTCCATCATCTCCTGACACATCGTCGGCTTCTGAATCGGATCTTCGTACTCAACTGATGAATGGCTGCGATACTTCCACTTCTGAAAAAGATCTTATCGAGGAATACGAAAAGAATAAACAGCAAGACGAAAAAATGACAATCGAAATTTGTCTGAAAACCATTCTCGAACTTCAGTCAAAGAATCGTGAACTCGAGATGACAGTAGCAACTATGATGGAAGAGAACCAGGAAAATCAAGAAAATGGAGAAAAATCAGATAGCTTTTTATCAGAAACAGACATACACAAAGAGCCGCTGGAAATTTCCCCATCTGAAAACGCATCGTTTTTCCCGGATGCTGGTAATTTCTCGGGATCTTCAACGTCTACTTCATCACAGGCACCGCTTATGCAAAAACAATCAACAGTTATCAAAAAGCCTGATGGGCTGGAGAATTTAGTGAGTGACTAATTGTTTTTCAACGTTTTTCCATAGTGGCATTATATAATATCGAAAAAATATGGTGTAAATATGAAAAGTTGAGTTCAAATGCAATTATCACGTTTTGCAGTTGCTGTTGGTGTCACTGGTCCCGCTTCTCGCTCTACTCCTCGCTGCTCTCGCTCCGATTCAGAATCGATTTTCGAGTCCGAAAGAGAAAAAGGAAGAGTGATTCAAATACGATTTTTCATTGGAAGTATCTCTCAATCGATCTCAGCTCTACTTGCCTGTTCATTCTCCCTTTCATGTTTCTAGCATTCTTAACTTATTTCATTCCTTTTTTACCCAAAAAATAACTGATTCCTTTTTTTGATCATGCGTTAGAAGCATGTATTCATTTCTCTATTATTTACCCATGCTTCCAATTATGGTTGTATTATACTATTTACCTTTTTCTTATCCATAATCTGTTTCAAACGAACCTTCGCTTACATACTGAAAAATAGGGTACAAAACTGAGTTCCCATCTCCCGCTTCTGAAACCGGCTTTGTTAATTTTTGCTTAAATAGTATTGTTCAATTCATTTTCCTTTTGTGCTTTTTTACCGCATTTGTGCATACCACCTAACTTTTTTCCTACATGTGAGCTATCTATGGATCCGTAGATTCTGATACACATGAAATATCATAAAATTTTCCTGTGTCATATTCAAATTCTCTATCATTGCACAACTTACAGTTTTAGCTGCAAGAAACTATTTTCATTGTTTTATATCTGCATGAAGGCGACACAACGCTTCTTCAGATTGACAAAACCGAGAACAAACCCGGAGAATAATCAGAGTAAGATTGATCGAAAAGCTTCAAGTAAATTCCAGACTTGTCACGGGCCGGGCCGGGCCGGGCCGGACCGGGCCGAAGTCAGGAAAAATTTTGGCCCGGCCCGGCCCGGCCCGGCCCGGCGGGCCAAACTCAGGAAAAATCTCGGCCCGGCCCGGCCAGGCTCTTTTGAAACATGTTGAGTTTTTGATTTTTTTTGGAAATTTTAGGAAAAATGTGAATATGTATGATAATTAAGGCATTTTTACTCTATTTTTTCGAAAAATTTCAAATAAAATTTGGTAAAAACGGGTTCCCATTTTTTGAAATCAGGAAAAATTTTGGCCCGGCCCGGCCCGGCCCGGCGGGCCAAACTCAAGAAAAATCTCGGCCCGGCCCGATTTTTGACAAGTCTGGTAAATTCAAATACGAAACTCTAGTTTTTGAAGATGTTCATTTAAAAAATAATTTCAAACTTGTTTAGACGTTGTTAAATTTCATTTTATCTTGGGAGGAACTTATCTCTCATACATCAATCAATCATTGTCACCGATAAATCTGATTACAAGTGAACGGTAGATATGATCTTAGCGGAAGCAGTCTTTCAATTTCTTTGAGCTGCCGACCGATAATTGGAGGTCAGAGAAGATTATCTAAGTACGCACGGTATTAACTTCAAGGACAAATCGCGTCGTTTGACTTTGCGATTACCCAACAGATTTCAGATGTCATCATCAGCTGGTGGCCCTGCTCTACTCAAAAGGCGTTCAGCCAAGCCACTCACTGGAAACCTACGACTACGGAGGCTCACAAAAGCATATCTTGAACCTCTAGATGACAACAAAGAATTATCACCAACAGTGGTTAAAATCGATCAAATATATGATTTGAGTACGTGGCAAAATCGTTAGAAATCTTCCAAGAAACCAGAATAAAATATTTCAGCGCAAGAACTGATAGTACAATGTCAGAGTGTAACAAGTGGATTATTTCCGAGATACTCAAAAGATCGAGATGTTGGCTATGTGAAAGACAGTATTTACTGTGCAATGGCTTGTTGGGCATGCTCCGTAGCATATAAGTGAGCCAAATAGTTTTTCTAATTGAATGTGAAAAACATTTTCAGAAGACTGGATGATGATCGGGGACGTCAGACAGAATTGAGGCAAACTGCAGTGAAAACTATGCGAGGAATTCTGTTTTCTTGGATGCAGCAAAGCAGCAATGTAAAAAAAAACATTCTGCCTTCTCGATTTCATTTTTTGATTACAGTTGGATTCTTTCAAATCTCAAAATTCGTCGGAGTTCGCACTCCATGCTCGATTTGATCTTTCGTCCGGAATGTGTCTCGTAACTCCCAACGATTCTCATTATGGACATCTTCAAATGGATCTTGTTGCTCTATATTTACTCACTTTGGTTCAAATGATTTCTGCTGGTGTTAAAGTAATTTACACTCATCACGAAGTTAATTTCATCCAAAATCTCGTGTTCTACATCGAACGTACCTACCGTACACCTGATTTTGGAATGTGGGAAAGAGGAACACGGTACAATAATGGAAAACCAGAATTGCATGCTAGTAGTTTAGGTATACGATAATACATTTTGTCTGAAAGGAAACTAATAATGTTCAGGTACTGTGAAAGCCGCATTGGAAGCTATAAATGGATTCAATTTGTACGGAAGTACTGGAACTTCTGCTTCAGTCATTTACGTGGATATTGATGGTCACAATCGTAATCGAACTACTTTTGAAACGATTCTTCCACGTGAAAGTAACTCTAAAAATACTGATGCTGCTTTACTCTTGACTGTTGGATGGCCTGCTTTCGCCACTCATGATGAGACACTCTTTGAAAAAACGATGAAAAAGTGTGTTAGAAGACTGGAAGGAAGATTCGGACTGCGAAGGTAACTAAGTTTAACCCTTATTTCCACATTGCGTTGAGCTAATAACTGGCTATCATCACCTCCATCATTCTCATTCCATAAAAAAACTGAAGGTTTTCAAGATGGTTATCTTTTCCCGTTAGTTATAGTGATTCTCCAGGTACTCTGCACATTTTCTCATAAATCAAATGCCCTTCCCTCCTTTTGCAATGCGATAAAATCGAACGAATACGATGATGGTGGTGACCCTCGGTACCATCTCTTCTCGTGTCGTCTCGCTCCTCTTTACTTTCCGTGCGCATTTCGCTTTTTGCTGCACAATTTGCACACTCATACACAATTCAAAGCGATTTGCATGTGAATAGAGAAAGAGACACTGTATCTATTCTTTCATTGTTATCAATCGATTGATGTGTTGGAGACAGGACACAAATTGAGATGATGATGGGAAAGTAGTGTGTACGAGAGAGATACGATAGAAAAATGACCGTTATAATGCAAATCGGGGCCGAGAATTGACGAGAGAGAACTGATAACAATCGATGTACAGTGATAGTGGAATGAGAAGAAAATTCGAAACGAAACTGATAGTGACATAGAATCCCCGAATTTTTTTTGCAGATTTCATCGAGATGGATATCGAACCGAGTTGGAAGATAACAGCAAAAGTTTCTATGATGAACACGAAACTGCTCAATTTCAAAGCGTCGAATCGCAGTTTCCAATATTTTTGGCTTGCATCTCACTAACTGGTATGAAAAATCAGAATGAAAGTTCAGAAAACGGGATACTGTAACTATTAGAAAGCAGACGTTCATTTAGACGAGTGAAGACTTTAAAACTTTTTTCAGCATACATTCGGGCAAATCAAGAGTATGGTGACATCTATTTCAAAAAACTTCAAAAGTGTCTCGTGGCTGATGACTCTGTGCCAGGCGGATACATTGTTCCTGAATGTTATTGCGTTGATGAGTTCCTGATGGACAAAGAACGATCTCAGCCAAACTCGACTGAACTCTATGCGTTAAGCCATCAAGAGTTCGGGCATCATTTGTGGAGTAATGCTATTTATATCATTCTGATGCTCAAAAGAGAAGGACTCATTCATTCTGGAGACATAGATCCAATCAATCGTCATCTTCCTGCCAGTCAACGTCCGAAGATGTTCAATCGCCACTCTGCTTTTCAGGTTTTTTCATGTTTAAGACGAATCTTCAAAAGTTATTAGTTTCAGGGAAGTATGGAAGGAGATCCGGTTGTACAGGTGGCACTCATATCGGAGTCTTCTCGTCTTCAAATGATGTTATCCACTTATGGAATCACAACACAAACACCTCACGAAGTGGAACCGGTTCAAATATGGCCAAGTTGGAGGATGGTCAAAGTAGGTTCACTTTCAGACCTGATATCCTTGTTCAGTATGAAATGATTTGTATGATTAGTGAATCTTGATGTGACTGCTGAAGAATATTTGAAGGTCATTTCAACTTCCTCCATGACGTCTCCATAAATCACCCTATATGTCTCCCTATCAAGAAACTAAATCTCTTGGTAGCTTTTGTTGGCGAATTAATTAATTCACTGATTATCCCCTCGGTCTTCAGTGTAATTGAAATTTGTGCAAATGCTCTTTCCTCGCAATCGCTTTGCAATGTGTCAGTTGTCACCTATTTCGTCTTTTGTCTCTTTCAATCGGCTACTCTCTATGCTCGTTTCTCAACCCAACAAACACAAATTTCGCTGTCTATCACCACTACTACTAACACACGGAAAGATATGATAAGGTAGACCAAGCAAGAAGACACAGAAAGAAGAGTGAAACAAGGCGCCCGATGCATAGTTTTGTACGTTTCATGTACATATTGTCTACACGACTAACCAATCGTTGACGAACCGACCGATAGATACAGATAGATAGACACACATACTGCATTGGACCCTTTTGGTTGGCTGAAGCGGCCGAGAAGGCGCGCGGTATGCGTACTTATTTGGTGACGACGGTAGTGGTGATGGTAGTAGTACGGAGCGCTCGCTCGCTCACAAATTGTAAACACATATATAGTGCGTGTGTATGTTTGAACTAGCCGGTTGAGGCGCCGACGGGACGATTCTCTACACGAAACTGTTCGAACTGAGTCATTAGTCTTTGCCAAGCCACGAATCATAATTGGAGCATTTGGGCAACAAATGGATATTCGGGTTTTCATCTAGACGCGAGTGCTTTTATGAAATCGCAGTTCGTTCAACAGTCTTCACAATCTCAAAGGAAACAACGATAACTACTGTTGGATGAGGGAAAGATATGATCTGCTTTCAGAAATGAGCTCAGTTCACCACATTTACGTACAGTTCTTACTGATTAGATTCATTTTTGGTTGCCCTCTCACCACAACTCCGGGTGTCCAATTTTAATGATAAAACATGGATTCTATAAACTTCTTTGGTTCAGAGTTATATTCTCCGTCAAGACATAGAAAAGTATGCGACCTTATTTGACTTCCTGATCAGTAACCCGGAATCTTTATCATAACTACACAACCTTTTCGGGCATGGAACCATCAGCTACACGTGGACAATCAATATCGTTGAAAAGATGGGTGGAGCCCTACAAACAAGCACCGCCTCTCGCTCTCAATCTATCGTTAGAGAGAAGAGACGATAGAGATAAAAAGAAGCGAACCGAGAGCGACCGCGATGCCGTATAAATAGGCCGGGTCAGAGAACAGTGCCCGCATTCCATCACCACTTCTCTCTCGCTCCGCTTACCTTCCTTCCCCAATCTTTCCGTCTCCCACTCGGCCGTCCAATCGCCCTCTCCTCCTCGTCCCAGCCCTTCCTTCAGTACTTCTATTCATCCGTTCTGTTGTATTCCTACCGGATACACTACTGTCCTCTGAGGCGAATGGACGACCTGGGCTGACCTACTTCACCTCAACAGCCGTCAACCTATTCAACTGTCTAGTACTCACTCAGACCTTACCCCGTTTGATGCTCGCCATATCCATTGCCCTACTATTCGCATCTCATCACTTCCTCCAGTAATATAAGGATGAGATCGTTCAGTACGGCAATGGAAAGAGCTATATAACGAATATTTGACCTGATTCAGAAGATTGGGGATTTGTTAGGCAAACTATTAGCCCATATCTTTGAGCGTTCGCCTTTTTCGCCGCTCACTCACTCTTTGCAGAACAAACACGTGTGAGCACACTACTGCACACACAGGCTTTGCAATGTGCACTAAACGATTGATGAGGAGGTCTGGGCCGCAAGAGAGGAAACGATGACGCAAACGTCGGTTCTTCGTGCCGTATATCAAACGAATAGTTGTAGTAGAGAAAAGAGAGGAAGATAAGAATCGATTGAAGGACAACTGTCTTCATCTCATCTTCTTCTTCTCATCCATCTTTTTAGTTTTCTACAAATTTTACCTCTTCTCTCTCTCACTCGGGGGGTTGATTGCTATCGTACAAAACAGTCGAGGACATCCAAGATTGATGAGAATTCAGAAGGACATTGGAATGGCAAGGACACGCAAAAAGGAATCACTGTTTCAATTAATATCATGTTATATCGATTCTGACAGATTGATTTCACTGATTTTGGATACATTATCAAACACGTTATTTTTAGAATTTGTAATTTACAGATCTAAAACACGGAACGAATGAATTTTATACTCTCTGATATGAATATATATTAGGATGGGAGCAGATAAGAACAGTTTCCGGTCAGAAATATTTTCCTTTTAGATACGGTATATTACACAGTATATAATTGACACGTTTTGAACGAGCATACGGCTTCCTCCGACACACAGTACCCTGCACAAGGAACAAGCTCGCAAAAAACGCGAAACGCGCACAGCTTTCAAAATTTCTACCTCTGTCTGCGTATCTCTCGTTCGCACACTCTCTCGCTTAGTGATTATAGAAATCAGGATAGTTTTGCGATTTTCTGACATTTTCAGCATTATTCCACATCAGAAAGTCATAAAAATCAAAAAACTGTTCCTCTTGAGAATCGGCGATTAGCAAAAATCAGATTTTTAGAATTTTCGAAAAATTAAAAAATTTGCAAAATCAGAGGATTTATACAATTTTTTCTTCATTTTATGGTTTGTTTCTGTTCAGAAACCTAGTTCCGACTTCGAAAATTGAAAATACAGCAGAAATAATACCGAAAAACTCGGTTTCTTCGGCGCCGCTGGAATTCTGATTTTCCATAAAACTGGGAATAGCACCACGAATACTCAATATTAGAGTATGAAAATTCACAAAATTATACAAAAAGTCTCCGTCTACACGAAATGGATATGCATTCTTCGAACCAATTTCGGCAAATCGAGATATTCAAGCTTTTATGTGCCCGACTCAGTAAAATTTTGCCTTTTCTGTTGAGTATTACTGTAGACAATGCAAACGTGCCCTACGGCTAATTTTCGTTTTTTTGATTGCGCGTTCCCCGTGCAGGGTGCTGTGCGACAGTGTTATTGAAACTTGCAACCTGAACCAGAATTCTCTGAAAGCATCTTCTTCCGTTGGTCAACTGGCTTCTTTTCATGGTCGTTTGAATCAAAAGTTTACGCACATCAACAATCGTTTAAAAAGAAAACGGCGGCGATTCTCGAGAGAGAAAAAGAGAATCTACCGAAGGGGAATGAAGAAAATGACCTAGTTTACCACTCTCTTTTCTTCATGTAGCCGCATGCGACGGTTCGAGACGTTTTTCGAATTGATATTGGGCCTGGGGGAAGTTGAGGATAGAAAACAATGAGATATATGAAATTCGAACCTACTAATACGGTTATATAAACAATCAGATAATGTTTCTGAACCATCCTCATAGAATGTAAAACATTGGAACAATTTTTTCAGGTGTTCGAATGTTTGGGACGAGACAAAAAGATGAATCTGTCTGGACGGCCACAACGCCCATTTGGTCCATTGAGTACTTCAAAGGTTTTTCGAGTATTCGGTGATACTGTACTTTGTTATCCTCTTCTTTTTGAAGTCAAAGATTTTTATGTCAGTTCGGATCCTGCAGTACTCATTGATGATATCAAAGTAAGTTCGTAATACCCAAATTCTGGTCATAAATAGAAAATGCATTCGAATGAGTTGAATACTGTCTCAAATACTATTCACACTACCGGTACAGTAGAATAATGGGGATTAGCCGCCTATATATCTGAAGGACGTCATGCTGACATCCTGGTACACACCTACTAGTACTTAATATGTAGTAGTACAATGGATTTATGGCACCTACACATTTAATTATGTACATATTGTGATACACACTTTGAAACTCATTATGATCTGAGAGTAAAACATATCAATTTCGTTCAGAGAGATATTGAATTCGTTGCGAGAAGATGGAAGTTGGCGGGACGACCAACAATGTGTGTTGTGTTGAGAGAAGAAAATGTAGCTGGAGAATACTTTGATCACATTTTGGACCTTCTTGTTCAGTTGAAAAACGGTCATATCAATGGAATACGTGTCAGATTGGGAAGAGTTCATGTTCGTTCTACATTTAGATTCTGATTTAAGGTTTAATTTTAATTCTAGCAACTCCTCAATTCGTGCTGTATTGAGCATATTGATTTCGCCAATTCGGATGATCTAGAATTTGATATTGACATAATGGAAGAAACTCATGACAACTCTGCAATTTTCTCCAGATTGAGCTTGAAAGAAGGTATCGACGATGAAATGACTCATGAAGTACAGTTTGTGATCGATATTAACTTGTAAATGTTTGAGTTTTTCAGAAGGATGTCACTCCGAAAACCGACCATGAGTTATATCAAATAATTGAGAAAGATGATATGGAACGTCCAAGATTATTGGCATTCGCCATCTGGATTCTGTGGTCAAGAACCCATTCCGACTTGCTGGTACACAATTGTTAGTTTTTACCTCATTTGGACTCAGGTTATCATCAAAATGTTCATATTTTCAGACACACTAAAAGAACGCCTAGAAAAAGTTTACCGTCGTTCCTGTCAACTTCGTCTCTGGTGGTTGGTTCGATACTGTGCTGGACGTCTTCATAAAGCAATGAACTCTCTTGCTCCTGCCATCACGAATATGCTTGTTCGTGGAAAACAAATTACTCTCGGAGTTCGTAATCGCCCTGGTGCTCGTGAAGAAATCATTGTTCGGCCAATTGCACCAAGTGATTTGAATCGACTACTGTTCGAGTGTTGTCCTCCTGATGAACCACAAACCGCAGTTTTTCATCAAGAATTGATTATAGCTTGCTCCGATCTGGTAAACATTTGAGAGACAAAATGCATATTTCTAAACAAAATTATTCTTACAGATGTCTCATAATCCTCAAGTCTTCGAAGGTGTTCTCACAATTCGTCTTTCTTGGCTTTCAGATGCGATCAGTATGCTTCTGAACTACGTCAGAGCAACTGGTGCGTTGAAGATCCCAGGGATAATCACAGGAACACCACCAACACCTGGTACTACTGGAATACCTACAGGTACAGAAAATTAAGTAATTGTTTCAACTGTTACTTAAACGATCAAAACCTGTGAAAATGCACGTAAATTCACTTTTTCTCTATCTTGGCCTCAGACTTCAAAACATCATTCCACATCAATATTCAAACTTTTTCCAACTGTTAGGTGCCCAATTTGTTGAACTCGAAGTTCATCAACCATCTTTTCAGTTCCCAAAGTTCATAGTACTCCTTTTTCTGAGTTTGGAATAATTAATTCTCAATGTTTCTGCATCACTCAATCTGCTCACTAAGTTCTGTTCTCTTTTTCCAGAATTGGACTTTATTCGGAAACTGATTCGTACCAAATACCGCCGCGAAAAAATCATTGAGGGTAATTGAACGTGTAGCTTTTCTGAATGAAACAAATGAACCATTAAAATGTGTGATGTGGCTTTGCCTCTAAAACTGATCATTTTTGTGTCGTTGTAAATATATGTTATCCTTTAGATAACAACCTATGTTGCATGTGTGATATCCTCCCGAAATTCTACTTTTCCAAGTTAATTTTTTCAGAATTCAAGAAGAGTTGCATCTACGATCTATCTCCAACTGTTGTGAAGGATGTAGTAACTGCTCTGATGACAAGAACTAATTGGCATTTGCTGTGAGTATTCAAATCCCTTCTGAAGTTGTTATGATACACATTACGAGAAAAAGAAAAGGAAAAACGTAGGCACAGCAATACAATTTCGGTTGGGTTCTGATTAGAAAGATGATTCATTTATGTTTTTCATTCCTTTCGTACACAAAGTGATACTGAAAAAAGTGTGTGGGCAATTGAAGAAATGTGAATCATTGTAAAGAGCTTTTGAAAGTTTGGTTACACTATCGTTTGAAAGTTCATTGTTATGATGAAGACGGATTCAAATGTCAATGATAAATTTCAGCTCTTCTCATCAAACTCGTCGTCTGAATGGAGCACTGAATCGAATGCCTGTGAACTTCTACGATCGTGTTTGGACAATTCTAGAGCGGTCAAAACATGGAATCATAATTGCCGACCAATTCCTTCCTCAACAACCGACCTTAAGCGATATGACACGATTCGAACTGACATTTTCCTATAAAATTGAGGCGATGCTTAGTAGAATCTCGCATCCAGAGTATAGACAGTTGTTAGTTGAGGTAGGATATCGTGGAATTCGTCTTTAAGAATTTCATTTTTGGTTCTATTATGTGTGCCTTGCACTGTTTGAAGACTAATACCGATCAAAGGTTGTCCGTAATCTAAGAGGATTGGCCAATTAGTCTCGTTGAGGAATGATCTCAGCTGACCCATTCCTTGTGATCTGATTCGAATTTCCTGAAGAAACAACATAATTTTTAGAAATCTTTATCTTACTTCGAATGAGTTTCGAAGTTTGATCTCATTCGTCATTGCAATTTTATTTTAGGAAATGATCTTAAAAGTATGCCCATTTTGAAACATTAGTGTCTTCAAGAAAAAATTATTTAGACTTTTTCGATTTGGCCCCGAGGAGAATGTGAGATTCCTCTCTTTTTCTCCATCCCACCACTTACTAACGATTATCTACGTAACTGAGCTCTTGATAGATCGAGAGCTCAACGGAAGGGATAATAAGCAAAAACATTCCGAAAAAACAAGTGAGAAATAGTTTCTAATCCGCTCTTCGAAGCGCTCAATCTCTCACCTGATGACTCGTCAGTGTTGGGCACTAATATGTTTATTAGGAAAAAGAGATCCCCCAGACGGGTGAAATCAGTGACGACACACGTTTTTATGATGGGATGGTGAGAATGGTTCTAGGAATTAGACGAGCTATTAGTTTGTTGTCGAAAAAATATGTAGACGTACAATAGATAGCATATTGATCATACTAGTTGAAGGTTCAAATCAATGTTAAGAAGAACTGTAACGATGATATCAAGAAATCAATATATTGATTATTATTGCAGCTTCTGTCCATAATTGCAACCATTTTGGAAAGAAATCCGGAAATCGCCTTCACTCAATCACGGATTGATTGTGATAGTGTAAGAAAGATTAACCATTTGCTTTTCAAAAATCCCCATTTTCTTGTTTAGCTGATCAAAAAAGGATTCGCAATGTTCGCAGCAGAGGAGGGCATCAAGGATCTAAACGATTTGACACCATTTTATCAGCTCGAAGGACAAGCTCTATCCACCTCCACTGCCACATTCTTGACAAAGGTAAATGTTGGTCGTCGGGATTGAAAGGACGAGGATTAGTAGAAGTTTTCTTCCTGGGATAATGATAATTAAAAATATGATGTCAGATCTTTTGATAGAGAGATTAGCAGGTGGGAGCTGATGGCGGAAGAAATTGAAAAAAGACGGGCTTCCCGAATGACAAAGAGAAAAACCAATTGAAATGTCAGATGATGATGTGTGTAGGAAAATTATTGGCAGATTAAGGATTTCGGGATACCACGAAGTGGTTGAAATGGACTTTTCGAGTAAAACGTACTTTGGAAAGAATTTTACAGTTCAACTATAATGCTCAAATTTTACAATTATAAATAAATTTTAATGAGATGACCGTATCCCATTAAGGGTTTTCTGAATTCTTAATCAAATACGATAGAACTTTCAACCGAAGTTCTCTCTTTTCGTGTTTGTATTTCTTGATCATTCAGTATTTTTTCTGGGAAAAACCCAGATTGTGTTTTCTTTCATATTTTGCTATTCAATTCTACATGCCACATGTCTCACTCATCAAATAAAAAACAACAGGAACGATCAAATCTCGTCATTTTATCTTGCTTTTTGTCTGTGAATTTCAAGATTAGGAACCACCTTAACACAATATTTATGAATTCATGTGTTTTTTTTCGAACACTTCGAACCGACATCACTCGTTTTTTTCTAATACTTCATGGAAAATGGGGATAAGACCAATGAGTCAAAAGTGTGTTGCAAACCGGCAAGTGGACTGATAGAATATGTAGAATAGCCCTCAAAAAAAGATTCCAGATTTAGATATTCTAATAAAGGGATTGATCTCATTTTCTTCTGATAAGTTCATTTTTTATTAAGAGCTCGGGACGAGCGAATCATTCGCCAATAAAATGGATTAATGGGCTCTTTGAGAATCTTCGAGAGTCTCATTTCATTGAATAAAAGTCAAAGTATAAAGGCGATGGATAACATTAAATACTGGTCGAGATTATTGCTTTCTCAACTTTTCAATTGATTTCAGGCGGTCGTGGAGTTCATTTTGGCTGGACGTCACTTCTCACAAGTCATCAACATTTTTGGCGAAGGAACTCCCGAAGACAGAACGCTGCCAAGCCAAATTCATCGTGGAAAAATGCCGAAAATTTTATACACTGGACGCGCGAGTAGTGAAAATAAGAAACGTCACATCGGAGGAAATCATCATCAACCACATTTACATCTTCCAACGCCTACAACACTCGGTCCGTCATCTGGAACAATAACTCCAGGAGCTGTCACTCCTGGACCATTAACATCCAATTCCGCTTCAGGAAACGACGAAAGTTGTCGACTTCAATAATCAAAGGTTATTTTTTGTTAAGATTTCGCTTGACTCGCCTACGACACTGCAGAACAAGTAAACGGATAATTGGGCCTTCTCGGATTATCCTGAAAAGATCAGCTTACGGATTATGACGTCCCCAAAGTCGGCACTCTGTGTCTGTTTTATGTGGCGCGTAGTCAAAAATTTCAGAAAAAGAAGTTCCAGACAAACTTTGATTGAAGCCTTTTGTTTTGAATTTCAGACATCTTCATGACACAGCGTCATCGTTCAACCATCGACTTCATCACATAATAACATGTAGAAAATATATAGCAAAGTTCAAATGAGTATATTTGCTTGCCATACCTTCTTTGTATGATTTTTTCAATGTTGCCATATTGTTTGAGAATACATTTCATTTCTTTTTATCTTCTTTTTTCATTTTCTTTATCAAATCTTCCCTGGTTTGCTAACCACAAACTGTATATCTGATTTCAAAGTATATCTATTCACAATTTATTCGAAAAAATAATGCATTACTCCAAATATATTCAAATATTGAAGGTGTCCATAATACCTGGTTACACCTTTCACAACTAGAGAAAAATACAAATAGGGATCTCATCAAAATAGATGTACAATAGACGGAGAGATAGAGTTAGTGAGACAAATAAAAGAGGTGTGAAGTTCAAGAAAAAGTCCCCATTGGGGAATACGGTGGGTTTGTCAGAGAAACGATCAACTGACAGTGAAACAAGAGCAGAAAAGCTCAAACGGAGAGAGACGGAGCAGAGATTCCGTTCAGAAAAGCGGGGAACAACATAGTTGGAGCGATTGGAACATTGATTGGGTCGAACGATTGCTGAGGTTGAAGCATGAGTGAGATGAGAGCAGGAGTGATGGCAGATGGATTTTGAAGAAGTTGGCCAATGAGACTGAGAATAGAAACAGTTAGTTGACCGTCTATTACATTCGGTAGTTGGGATACGGTAGTTTACTTACGTTGTTTTTATCAAGTTAGCCACTTGATCGATTCCGGCATTAGCCATTGTTTCGAGACCAATATCCATCTCTCCGTATGGAGACAACAATGGTGGTGATCCAGATGGAGTGCTGTTATTGGTGCTCGGTGGCGTTGAAATTACGCTGTCTCTGTCATCAGTAGTTGTTGTCATTATCGAGCTTCGACGAATCGAGGTTGTATAGGTTTGATGACCTGAAAAGAATTTGTTCAGTTAAACGAATGAGGGGATCTCGAGCTTTTACCATTTTTGTCATTCGTGTAGGTAACGAGAGTTCCATCCGACTCAACCAATTGTTCTTCATCGTTTCTGGCGACGATACGCAAGCGCATGTTTCCATTCTTTGAACGAAGAGCCTTGACCACTGCCATCGATTTGTCTGGTTGACGATGACGGAATCGACGGATCAGAGCATTAGCTCTCATGCTCATCACAGATGCGCAGGTTCCACAGGAGCAATCCTTGTATGGGCACACGCCAGCATGTCCTTTCAAGATCGCATACAATCCGTGACCTTCACACTTCCGACATGTCAGACGTTTCACTAGAAATGATGTAGGCGTTTAAAATTCCTGATGCAGGTGATAAACTTTAACTCACTGGCTTTCTTCTGAGCGGTAGTTGCAACGTCAACCAAAACGATCTCGGCGGTAGATTCGACTGGAACAATGACTTGCATCTTTAATGGGTAAAAAAGGGAGGAGGGATTTTGGAGTGAGAGAACGAGCACACGACAGATTTATGAAATGAGCTCCGAGCAGGAGTTATTCCTCTCTAAAAAGCTAAAGGGGCGGAGTCGGAGGTCTGAAAATGAGAAGGCTAGATGGGAGGAGCAAGAAGTGAAAAGAGGAGGAGAAAAATAGATTTTCGGTCATCCATATCCTCTCTCACTCTCTTCTTAGCTGAGATACATTTCAGGAGGATAACAGGATTAAATGTTAAATGATATGATGATGCGGTGGCAAATTATGGAAAAGATGGAGAAGCAAATGGTGTAGTGTAAAGGCTAATCGACTAATGAGTCAGGAAACCACAAAGGTTGGAGAATGAATTGGATTATATTAGAATGAATCTAGGAATTTAGACCAATAAAAAAGATGGAGGACTTATTAATGCCTAGATCAACAGTAAGGGCTTCCTTGGTTCAACATGTGACGTGAAAGGTTCAAGAGTTTGAGAATATTCTGAAATTATTCTGATGAATGCAGTCTAGATTTCACGTATTCCTCTCGCAACATATTTTTATGATGTATCTTCGCAAGATGTTCTGAAAGGGAAAAGTCATGTATGCTCGAGTTTTGCTCATTTGAATCGGACAATTCGTATAGTCAGATGGTATATACCTGTCTATCTCGAAACGCAGACTTCCTTGTTATTCTAATTTTCACTAATTGTTTTTACAGTAGTGAGACGTAGTAGAAAACAACGACTACCAGTTGCACATCTGGGATTATAAAAACTTCAATTGTTTTTCCCATAGCTACAAAAACTGTCTGCATTCCGAAGAGCTCGTGTCTCGATATTCTCGGTAAATAGTATGGTAATTGATAGTATTATTAGTTAGCCCACGAGTTGCTGCCCCGTGGTATCATTACGTAGAAAGAACAGAACTCAATACGAGAAGGATTCCAAGAAATACGTCGATTTCTTCCAATTCGAAGGTACCGAGATAGTAATTCAAACATCAGTTTCACCCGAAGGACCCTCTTTGTTTTCGGTAGTTACTTCCTGCTGATGTCCGTTTCGTCACGGTTAATCATGTCGTTTTTCTCAGCGATTTGACTCAAAGCTCAAGATTTTGAGTCTTATCTCCAAGCTGATCCTAACAATCCTGATCTTCCCAAAAGTTAGTTAAAATCCTATAATCGTGGTGCTGTCAAGATTCCTGGGACTGTGGTGAGCACTAAGAAGGATTAGATGGGATGTCACTGAAGTTTTTCAGGAGTCAAGAATTCAATATTCGAGTCTAATCTGTACTCGTGACAATTTCAAAAAAGAACCAAAATAGAAATGAAACCGTGTTCTACCGTATACCCCGCTCGAACAGACGACTGTGTTTCTACAGTATTCTGATTATGAAGCTCTCGAAGATTACTGTAAGAGCCGGATCTGATGTTCTGTCTCTTGGTTTCTCAGTGTTTATTCTTTAAACGAAGTTTACTTTTCTGAGTAACTTGTCATGTCTAGTTTCATCCGATTCGACGATTGTTTTATTCACCGCAGGCGACAAGACATCTACTACGAAATGAGGCCATTCGACAGTATCTTTCTTCTCTCTTTCTCCTCAAATTTCTTCGCATGTACAACATGACCACCGGGAGTATCACACTATCTCGATTCGTAGTTGTACACGTTCTCGCTCGCATTGAAATGTTGTATTCTATCGGATTCTATACACTACATATTCTACTTGGAATTTTCACATCACCATGTCACGCTGGGAGAAGAAAAAAACAAAAATCCTAGTGATACTCATCAATTCGTTTTGAAAAAGAGTGAGAATGGGGTGAATGAGTTGAAATTAGGTAGACATTCAATAGACGGAAAGTAGGCGAAACAAGAAAAGTTGAAAATGATGGAAACATTTTTAGAATGAAAACATCAAAAGTTGCTGAAACGAAAAAGCGGGGAGCCTTCGATGACTCACAATAATTTCATATGAAACGAAGAAAAAACGATCGCTTTTCTCCTTCCAGTTCACCCCCTATTTTCTCATTTTTCTATTTTTTACGGAATCATCCATTGTTCAATTGACACTCCCTCTCTGTACTGAATACATGCGTTCACGGACCTATTGATACGAAAATGTTCCACTGTTTGACCAGTTGAAACCAGAGAAAATTTGATATTGGGGGACAGTTGACTTGAAATCTTCATACAAATTACTGCGTAGTTTTCAGGCATTCTCTGTTATTTTCTCAATTGTAGGGATAATCTTGTTGCAAACGAAATCTATAAATTCGGAAAGGATCATTCGGACTTTAACCTTTCTTTTTTATCACACCATTCATAGAACAGAGTCTACTCTTTTTTGATCACACATCGATATTTTTCGCTTCATTCTTATCATCACTCATGCAAACAGTATACACATCACAAATAAAACATATAGAAACCAACTCGAAGAAAACTTTGGTCTTCTCGATTTCGATTACTTCAATTTTCTTCTTTTATTCAGTTTTCATTAATTTCAATTTACAATTAATTTCAGGGTAACCATGGTTCTGTTCTTGATCATCATAGTGATCATCATCGGCCTTCTTCTCTGGAAATGGTTGGATATTCGAAGTACTGATGAACTCACGAATATGCTGAAACAAGTTAGCAGTGGAAACGGACAACATGTGTTGTCGAATGCATTCCAGGTGCAATATGCTTTCACTTCTCTCTTTAATTTCTGACAAAACTTTCCTGAAATAAAAAACCATTTCTGGAACTGCAGCGTGAAAAACAGATTGAATGTAGGTTTTTGAGTGTATGCAACTTTTTTGAGTTTCAGTGAGGAAGTCTCGCAAATTTCGGGAAACAGGTGGAAAACTTTTGAATTTTTTAGTTCGCGTAGGATATAAAATTATGATTTCACACATTCAACATTTCAATATAAAAATCAGAAATAGAACAAACAAAAGTGTGAAAAGGTGAAATCAGATTTGTTTTAAAGGGGATTTTTTAATTGAGTCTTGTTCAGGTCGACGAGAAATCAAAGCGTCACGGAGGAGAGCTGGTTGCTTCTGTGCTCAAGGCACACGATGTTGAGGAAATTTTCGTTCTTTGTGGAGGACACATTTCCCCAATTCTCGTTGCTGCTGAGAAGCTTGGAATCAAAATTGTCGATACCAGACATGAGGTTGAACAATGAAAGGAAGAAGAGAACATTCAAAAAACGAAAATTTCAGGTGACTGCTGTCTTCGCTGCTGATGCGGTTGCTCGTCTTCGTCAATCAATTGGAGTTGCAGCCGTTACTGCTGGTCCAGGACTCACAAATACAATCACTGCTGTCAAAAATGCTCAGATGGCTGAAAGTCCATTGCTTCTTATTGGAGGAGCTGCTCCAACTTTGTTGAAAGGAAGAGGAGCACTTCAGGATATCGACCAAATGGTTCTGTTCCGTCCACTCTGTAAATACGTAGCTCGTGTTGAACGTCTCCGTGACATCGTCCCAACTGTTCGTGAGGCTATCAAAGCTGCAAAATCCGGATGTCCAGGACCAGTTTTCGTTGAATTCCCAGTTGATGTTCTTTATCCATACGAGCTCGTTGTGAAGGAGATTGGTTTCAATCCAAATGCTAAAGGATTCATTCAAAAAGCTCTCAACTTCTATCTTCGTTGCCACGTGTCTCGTCAGTTTGGTAATGCTTGGCTCCAACAAACAATTACACCACTTCCAACGAATGTCCCAATGCCAAAGAGTGAACAAATTCAAGAGATCGTTCAACTTGTTAAATCTGCCAAACGTCCAGTTCTTCTCATCGGAAGTCAGGCAACACTTCCACCAGTGAAACCATCAGATTTAGTGAAAGCAGTCGAAGCTCTTGGATGCCCTGTATTCCTCGGAGGAATGGCTCGTGGTCTTCTTGGAAAAGATCACCCGCTTCAAATGCGTCAAGTTAGAAAAGACGCTCTCAAGGATGCTGATTTGACGATTCTCGCTGGAACTGTCTGTGATTTCCGTTTGAGTTATGGAAGAACTCTCTCCAAGAAAAGCAAGATTGTCGCTTTGAACAGAAATTACAGTCAACTGACAAAGAACGAAAAAGCTTTCTGGAATTCTAATGTTTCTGTACAAGCTGATGTGGCTACTTCCCTCGTTCAAGTTGCAAATTCTCTCGGATCCAACCACAGCAAACCAACTGAATGGGTGAAAACACTCAGAGAAAAAGACGACGAGAAGGAAGCTGCAAATGCCAAGAAGATGGAACAGAAACTTTCAAATGGATTCCTTAATCCATTGAACTTTTTGAAAACATTAGATCAATCACTTCCTGATGATGCTATTCTTGTTGCTGATGGTGGCGATTTTGTTGGATCTGCAGCTTATATTGTTCGTCCACGTGGTCCACTTCAATGGCTTGATCCTGGAGCATTCGGTACCCTCGGAGTTGGTGGAGGCTTTGCTCTCGGTGCCAAAACAGTGTATCCAAAACGACCAGTTTATATCATTTGGGGTGATGGATCATGCGGATATTCACTGATGGAATATGACACATTTGCTAGACATAAGTGAGTGGAAAACAACGGGATCAAATAGTAATACATTACTTGATTTCAGACTACCTGTTATCGGAATCGTAGGAAATGATGCATGCTGGACTCAAATCGCACGAGAGCAAGTACCAATGTTCCAAAGCTCAGTCGCTGTTGATTTGGCTGTAAGTTGAACACATTCAACGATTCGAGTCGAACTTTTAATGCAACGGTATTTACAAACACGTTTTTACAGAGAACTCGTTACGATAATGTTGCCAAATCACTCGGATCATGGGGAGAAACAATTGATGAGACGAATGCTCATGATGCTCGAAAAGTTCTAGATGAAGCTCTTGCCGTGTGCCGTAGCGGAGAACAATCAGCTCTCGTCAATGTTCTCATCGGAAAAACTGATTTCAGAGAGGGATCCATCTCAGTTTAAATGTATTATTGTTATTAATGATTCTCGTATTTCCAGTCATTCCTTTTTCTATTCGTTCTTCACATATTTTTACGGTGTGCCAGATGTTTATCACATACGATTTCTAATAAATCATGCCTTTTGGATGTTCTACAGCTTTATATTGTTTATTCCTATTAGCTAGTGAATCACATGTTTTTACAGGATAATCTGTCTGGATCATTAAACGTCACAAACTACGAATAGTTGTCGTTTTGGAATTCATTTTGAGATACATTTTGTTAAAATTGAGGAATTTTTCCAGGGAGGGGAATTTAGAGAAAGAATCTTCATTAAAAAATGAAAAAAAGATGGGAACTATAGGAGTTCAGGAGCTGGAAGAACTAATTAGGCAGAAGAAAAAGGAATCCGAGAAAAAGGAATTCAAAAAATGTACATCAGAAAATACAATATTTCGGATTGTAAAAGTGTGTTCTCCAAAGAAATTGTAAGAAAAAAAGCAAAAATCCCTGGGACTTTATTTTTAAACATTCTGAGAAGAAAGATACAAATATTCTTCACGATGAGCCAGATGATATTGAATTGCAGCAACGAAATTTCGAATAACGTGGCGAGCCTGCTCATCGACTGAAAATTAAAAAGTTGAGGAGTGAAATGAAATGGAAAGATACCTCCAATTGATTTGATTGTTTCCATTGGTAATTGATTCATCAATTCCTCGTATAAATACTCCATTTGTGGAGACAAATTGGATGAATCTGTGTTCTCCACAATACTCAAAATGTGATTTTCGTATTCATCAAGAGCAGAATAAACTGGAGATTTCGTTGGCTTCGTTTTCTGTTTCGGCATTGGACAAAGTAAAAGAAGAGGGCATAACCCGGAACCTGCTTTATTTGTAAGCATGAAGATGAGCTAAAATTGTTTGAATTGGATTACTGTAGTCGTTTCAGAGTACCTCAAAAACAACAGCGCAGATGACATTCGGGAGGACTGGAATATGAATTCCTGCTCCCATTCCAAGAGAACATGCAGCAATTCCTAGTTGTTTCAGAAGACCTCCGCCAAGTGCTAATTTAAAAACTCCGCCGAGTAAAAACTGTAAAAGACTACAGACTGGACAGAGAATGTGTAATGGATTAAGATCTAGTTGCAATGGATCAACTGACAATGTTCTGTTCGATGCATCTTGATCAGATGGATTTGAATAAAGTACTTTAGATAAAACATCCGTTGGACTGGTTGCCAAGAAAAGAATAAGAACGAGTAGTGGTCGATGGTTGAGGAACATTTTGAGTTGCACCGAGGTTTTGTGGTCGGCAAATTCAATTTTTATACGGAGAAGATAAGAATGTTTTCAAGTTCAAATGTTTTTTGTTTTTCATTTTTATTATCAGTCTACAGAATAATAACTCAAAGGTTTATTACGAAGTCAATTTGATAGCAAAGTGTCAAAGATTGGAACTACAACTTCCTCAATTTTGAAGACATTACTGCGAGAGTTCAGGTACTCTCACTCGGGAAGGATATTGAGTCGATATAGGGTTACCTGTTGAGATAGAACATACAAAGACTGTTTTTCGGCTATATGACATGCTGAAGAAATGTCTATTCTTGACAAGAATGATTCTGAGGCGGGTTAGAGTCAACTTGAAATAGATATCGTGCTAATATTCAAATGAGAAATCCCGCTATCCGACTTCCACTAGCATACACATAATTACGATTGCAAACGTGAATCAGTTTTTAAAATGTGAGAATCTCATAGAAACTAAAAATTAACGTAAGCCACCCGATACCGTAATCTTTCTTTTTTCTTTTTTCGTTCCCTTCAACACGGCCTCCTGCAAAGGCCCTCTCAAAGTACTGCGCGCAGTGCATTGAGAGAGCCTCCGCTGGAGGCCGTGCTTCAGTTTTCTGAATTACATTTTCAATTAATGCACAACCATCTTCAATATCCCTTTGCTTTCTCCATAAGTCTGAGTTCCAAACTACTAGCCTAGTTAGACCAGTTTCAAAAACATAGTTTCGACGTCATTTTTGTTTACAACCTCAACATTTTTTTGAATTTTCCCATTGTTCGAAAACGGAAATAATTAGAAAAAAACGATGAAAGCTCGGTTTGAATAAACTTTTTATAACTTAAACAATTGTAAGATCACATATCAATCTCTGCGTACGACATCATGTCAATTCAATCCCTACATCAAAAAGAGATTAAGCAGTTTCTTTTTGTGTTGTGAGAGTGTAGAAGTCCAGTGGAAGTGATCACCTGCTTCCAGCCTTCCAACCTACATATTTGTTTACTTTTCCCAGTTTGAATTGATGTTTGAAAAGCGTATATTTATGGATTTTCCACTCTTTTTGAGATGTTTCATTTCAAGATTTCTATGTGATAGAGTCAATGAATATCGAATTAGACAACCAAAGAATAATTTCAAATTCATTCTCTCCGTAATCACTTGATCTCATTGAACTGAATGAGCTCCGTTTTAAGAAAAGTAAATCACATAGCGGTTCTAATCTCATCCACTTGATCAAACACACTTCAACATCAAAATTCATTTCAAAGAAATTTATTCTTTTCTTTTTTTCAGAAATATTCGAGTATGTTTTTTTCGAGTTGTAGCCTCTCTTCTGTGGGAATTTCCTTATTTTCACCTGAAAATTTCTCTAAAATTTTTATGATTTGTGTCCGAACACTGTAGGCTGTGTCGGATGAGAGGTGGAACTTTTTTGTTTTCAGGAAGTTACACCGAATTCCAAATTATGTTTTCGTCTGTTCCGATGTTCTTTTTCTAACTAATATAATATCTCTTCTTACCACTTATTTTTCTAATTTTTCTTCTGACTTTCTGTCCTGAATTACAGAATTTCTTCCTCTTCTTCTTCTGACTTCTTATCCTTCTTTCCTCGTTTCTCATCCACGTACTTCCTCATTTTTCGTGACACCTTTTCGTGACTTTCGTCAGAAAAAAAGAAAACTTGACTCATGTATTTTGAAATTATTTCAATAAATCCTTATTACATGTCTGATTTATTTCAGCTTTTTCTCTTATCTGAAAAATCGTCCGAATCAGAAAAACTCCTTTTGTTGCACCCAGATTCCTTCCAATTCGTTCGTTCTGTGTACTTGAGGATTATTCGTATGTTTCTAAATCAGGCTCCATCCTCCTCCGCCTCCGAATATAATTCCAATCAGAAATTCGTTTTGTTTGACGATTTCAGAACTCCCGAGAAGCCCTCATTCCAGTGACCTAAGTATTCATATGAATATAGCCAGACTATGCGATATTGACGTCACAAACAACCAAAAGTTGTTTTTATTCAGAGCCACAGACCATATTGTTTTTTTCGTTTAGGTCATCGTAATATTTTTATTTATTTATAAGTCGAGTACTTTCACGGATATTAAGAAAAAGTTCTAAATCAGAACAGAACTCAAAGAACAGAAAAAAGTGATCAAACCCCTGAATTAAACCACCAATTCTTGTTAGAACACCTTCTTTTTCTCCCCATCTTACTCACTCATTTCGTCTTTTTCTCTCTCCATTTTCTTCGTTTTCTTCATAAGCTTCTCAAGCAATCAGGTGGAAGCAAACCCTCAAAGAATATGCAGACGTTTTCTCCCTTTTTGCAAGCTTGTTTTCCGTTATCGACAAGAAATAAGTTCTTTGATGAAGGAAGGTCTTCAGATAGAAAATGTTCGATCTCGTAATGAGTACAAATATTAATTCTTTCAGCATTTTTTATTGGATTTTTCATGTATATAAACTAAAATGTTTGTACTCGTTTACACTTGATTTTTGACTTCTTTTCTCAGTTTATTCGCTCAAATATCAAGAAGACAAATATCTATTCGAGATAATCTTTGTGATCGGTCGTGGATTTTTATGCTTTTTGTTTGTCAATTGCTATCCAAACGATCAAAGTGGAATTCCAGAAATATGAGGTGAACAGATATGGTCTGATAACTCTAATTAACAGAATAATTTGTTCAAGAATTTCTCATTTCAGATTTTCAAAACTTAGAGAACCTTTTTCAGTACTCAAAATATTCTGGGGTGTAGAAATTTCCATTTAAGTTCACAATCCATTTCGTGTTTTGAACTTTGTAGATGTATACGCATGGGTAATATATGCTTTCTGAGTATGACACATACTCTTGTCTGATATAATCTCACATTTTGTCATAAAAAGGAAAACTGCACTTCAGGTTCACTTGTTTCGAATCCAAATATTTATTTGTTTTCAATGGATTACCTGAAATCTATTTACATCCAGTAGTTTTCCCTTTTTCCTCAAGACCTTTCGTTTTTATCCGTTGTTTTTTATTGTTGAAATTCTTCGAATATCTCCTATTTCCTTTTTCTTCTTCCTGTTAGCCAGTTATCCTCTAATCTTCTTCGTTTTTTCTCTGAATAATTGAGAGATTGGGTTGCATTGGAGACGCAGACAAGTACGAAACGCATTCTGTGCTCCTTGTTCTTCTACTCTTCTTCAACATTTCCTCTACCTGATCGTCATGATTTCTTCTATTTTTAAAACAATAATCTGAATTCATTCATTGCAAATCCAGACTTGAATTCTTGAATTCAAGAAATCAAAAAAATAAAACGAGAATAGATAGTTCTAGAACATTTATGTTCATTTTCTAAGATCTTTGTATTAAAAGAATTGAGTGTGATAACACACATTTTCTGTGTGGGAGGGAGAGTAATATGTCATCTCTAGTGTGCTCCATAATCTCTTATTTTCTCATTTCTTGCTCATCTTTCGTCTCAGAATTGAGAACGTTCCGTGTTCTTCTTCTCCCCCTAATTTATCTCTTTTTTCTCTTCGTTTCAGAGATTTTTGAGTTCTAACAGATCTCTTTTTCAGCTGCTTTCAGATTTTGGAATGCTCGAAGAGTTCATTTTTGGAATCAAAGAAGAACAAGATGTTGAGAAAAACACAGAGATTGAAAGTTTGTTTTCTTTTTCTTTTCAATTTTTCAGAGTGCTCAAAGCTATTTTCTGGTTCAATAAAAATAGAAATTCGTCGAAAAAAGGAAACTTGCTGCATATGTTTTCCATTTTAACAATAGATTGCTAAGATCAAGTTCACTACAATTTTAACCTGAAGAAAGTTCTTATTTTCAGCCAAACCAAAGGAGGTTATCGACCAGAGAATGACACTTTTTGCCAACCATTCATTCCAAGTTTCTCAAGGAAACTGCGTTCGTTTTGTAAGTTTTCTCCCCTTGTTTCAATACTAAAATTTCGAAATCTTTCAGCCATCGAATCAATTTGGATACGGTTTATCCAATTATTCTCCATATTTTCTACAAGATTTCACTCAAGTTCTTAATCGATATATGCAATTAGAAGCGTACTGTGATGCAGTTGATGACTTATCAGGTCCACTTCCAAAGTCGGGAAAAGCACCAAATGAACCAGATCTCTTTCAAGCTCTCTTCTTTCCAAAAAGTATTGCTCCGAGAACTCCAGTAATTTCAATAATTCGCCCAACAAACTCTCTAGTTTTAATTTCAGATGAAACCAGTTGCCTCAACTCAGATGACTGAACAAACCCTCTCTGCAATGTGGTTTCGTCTCGTAGCTCATTATTTCGAATGGCTCGCTGGAATCTCAGAATTACAGTATCTCAACGACCAAGACAAACTTCGTCTGGCAGTTTGTCAACTCTGTAAAGTCATTTGTTTCTCTGTCGTCTATGCAAATTATGGCTCGAAAAAAGACGGAAATCAAGATTTGTTATTCTTTGGATCAGGATTTTATTGGGATCCAGCAAGAGGAAATGACCAATTGTGAGTTTATCAAGAAAAGCATATTGCCTCTATCAATTGATATTTCTTTTCAGAATGAATGATTACTGTCAGGAGATGAAAAGAATCATCAATCAAGTGATTCGTCCAGTTGAAAAAGTTTCAATGACAAAAGAGGAATTTGTTCTGGTCAAATTGATTCTTCTCTTCGATTGCAGTATTTTTTCAGGTCCCCAACTCTAATATTTACACTTTTTTATTTTCTAGCCAATTTGATGGGAATGTCATACGAAGGTCTTGAATTCACGAGGTCAATGTGCAACAAATACAGAATGACACTGCTGAATTATGTCACTTACGGAATGGAAGAAATATCAGATTCTGAAGGATGGAGTGAAGATGAAATCAAGATTCAGACAATCGAAAGAATGAGGAATCTGTTGGATTTACCTATCGGAGTGGAGGTTGAAATTGAGATTTCTCGTTATCAGTTATTCATATGATATAACTTTCAGAAACTTGGAAAACTAGATGATGACAGTTTGGCTGAAATGGTTCAGAGCAACTACGGTGGAATGCGTGGAACTCTTCAACAACAGATTCACACTGAATCCAAGAAAATGCGAAATCATTGAAATGTTTTCTATATTTTCAACAGAAAAACTGTTTATTTGTAATGCAAATCATGCATACTTTTTGTTCATTTTTACTCCAAAATACACAAACCTTTTTTGTAAAATGAAAGTGTCTTCTTTTTCTTCTTTGTTCCCTTTTTTCTTCTTTTTACTTTCAGCCTTTCTCATATTTTCAGTCAGAAAATCACTGGTTTTTTGTTCTTCTTTTTTGCGTGTGAAGTGTGTGGGAAGTCCAAGTGTTTTAGTCCCTTTTCAATAGAAAAGTAACTAAACTCGCAACAATCCATGAGTAAGTTTTCCCCTTTTTTTACAACTTTGAGCCTCATGTGGATGCTCTTAATTGAAGGGAAAAAGAGGAAAACTTAGTAGAAAACGAAGAAGAATTTGAAGTGGAAGCCATGTGGTGCCACGTCATTTTCAAGTGTTTTATAATAAGATTTATCTCAAAAAAGTACGATTCGAAAAAGTTGAAAGTTGAAAATTCAATTACAGTACTCCAGAAAGTACTTCTCTGTCGGAAATGGAAGTATTTTTCTTGGTAAACTCAGAAAGATCTGGAATCTTTGCAAATAAAAGGATTGTTCATCATCTCTAATTCTTCCAGATGAATCAAATAACTGTGTTTTTGCATGTAATTTTTTCCAATTCTCTCTCTTTCATATTTTATTTTTTGGAAAACCTTAAAAAAAGGATACCGAAAAAAGAAAAAGGATAGTTGGTACCTTAAAACAAAACAAGTTTAACTTTGTTTTTGTTGCAAATTTGTGGGCGAAAAAAGATAGAAAAAGAGGAGAAAAGGAGTCTCATGATATCCGGTCTCATTCCAGAATATTTTGAAATGATGATGTTAACACGGTGACGTCATTCCAGAAGTTCTCTCACTTCCAGACATGACTTTACTTTTTCAGGAAACGAAATACAGAGAATAAATTAGGAAGGAATGGTACTTGGGAATTGGGGAAACATTATAAAAGTGCGGGATGAAACAAATCAGAATGTGACTGGAAATGTTTGTTTCTGCCTGATGTTTTTAATTTGAATGCCGATGAAAACAGGATTCCGTTTTTTTCTAGTTTTATCTGATAAATTCTAGATTATTCGTTCACTTTTTATCAAAATAAATACACGAATACAGTAGATTAGAATTTCTGCTCGAGATAATATCTGTAAATCTTAAATTAAGAGCGAATGAGATTGGTACTAGCTGCTGCGATTAGGGTCTGTCTGAAGACACTATTTGAGTTTTTGCACATCTTTGGAAGCTGTTCTTTACAATCGTTAAAAATCATAAACAGTTTGTTCTGCATCCAATTTAACGTGTTTCTAGAATAATGCCTATTTTGATATGATTATTCTATGTCTACCTAAACAACTGTTTGTATTTGAGATAACAGATTAGAGTAGCTCCAAACAGAAAAAACATATCGCCATTTCATCCCGGTTCAACCCTTAAATGGCTTGCCCTTTTTTGAATTTCCAGTATGAATTGCTTGAAATTGAATGTTTTTCAAGTTCAACCTTTCAGTCAACTATAAGTTTGCAGAAATCCCATTTTTCGATACAAGTTTCTGCTCTTTCGAGGATCCAATATATTCCTCTCTCAATCCCACTTCTACAATAAAACCCACGCCATTGAGCTTTAAAACTTCCAATCAGTATAGACATATACCCTTTGAACACTCCATTTCTTCATCTCTAGGTGAACATTAATTCCCTCAAAAACCTAATTTCCCTCCTCTCAAATCGACACCTTTCTGCAGCCAACGAATCGAATCAAAAACGTAATTTGTGTACATGTGTATAGAACAATCAACAGAAATGACTAAATTAGGCTGCTCGTGAAATATGATATTTCGTGGGTGGATTTCTCTGTTTATTTTGTACAATTTACTATGGATTAACACGTTTTCCTGAGGTTACAGATTCAAACATCTTCGTTTTTCTCTATTTATTACTCACTTTGGATACCGTTTTAATCATCTTAAAATCGTCATATTTTTCATTTATTTCTCAGAATTAAAACTGTTTTTCCATCAGATTTCATATTTCCTTTGCATAGTTTTAGTTATCAATGAGATGCCACGTCAAATCCTCTCTTCTCTCGCTAAACCATTTTGATCCATTGTAAGATCAGAATGTTGAATCACAAAATTGAACCAAAACCTAAATACCCTCAGACACATTTCTTTGAAAATATCAATTTTTATTAGCTTGTTATCTCGGTTCTTGAGTATCTAAACATGATTTTGAAAGTATTGAAATACGGGTCTAGACCCTCTATTTCTGGAACTTTCTCTCTATTCGTCATTCTATTAAACTTGGAAAGAAATAGAATTGAATTCCAAGGAAAAGAAGCGACGAATAGGTATAAAAGGTGTGTTTTCGGTGGAAAGTTCCAGATTCCATCCCGAAAGTTTTAATGTCTTACTGTTTCTTCTGAAGTGAAATTATAACATTATTTCAATTTAATTTTCCTCTGCTTTCAATCAATTCATCTTCTGAAATGTTTTCAACATTTTGAAACAAGGAACCAAACCCACCTCAGAAAGAAAGACACCTCAGAAAGTGTTCACATTCCCAACCCACCTAAAATTGACTTTTTTCCACAAAACGTGCTTTGAGTAGTAGCCTACGTATACCTATCATCATTATTCTCTATCGGCCAACATCAACAATCAAATCCTTATTTCCTTTCCCTTTTGTCTGCACACGATTCTCCAAACACCCACCGATTCATGACAATTAGTTTAGTTATTCATTTTGGAAACAAGTCGAGAGAGTACTTAAGTTTGAAATGATGATGACGTAGAATTGTTTAGATGACGTCGTCGTCTGTTCAGATGAGAAGATTCTCCTGAAACTTCTCCTTGTTTTTTTCTCTGTTTCTCTTCTCAATATTTACTCAATCATTAAACAAAGTTTGGATATATTCTAGCACCCCTTCGGGCTTCATTTCTTAAAACAATCTGTCTGGAATCCCTTCTTGTCTTCATTTTCTGAATCTCTTCTCCGGATTCTTGACCTACCAAAAAACGTGCGTCAATTCCATCTCCACCCCCACCCACCCCAGCACCTCATCTCTCTCCTTTTTTGAACCCCTCCTTATTTTCGTCACCCACTTCAAATTGGGTAAGACTCCGCCCACCTTTTCACGCCTTTTCCTGAATCTAAATGTACATAAAAACCATCCGAAAAAAGGGAATCTGGAGCCGATTCTCTCTGTTTTTGGATATAATTTCAGATGTTATTTCCCTGACTTTTGAAATTTAAGACTTTGATTTAGCTTTGTAATTCTAGAGGGTCTAACTGTAGTTTTAGAGATTTATTCTTCAAAAAATAACATTTTAAGAGGATTCTCAGTTCTATTACACTCCCATGATCTCATCCAAAAAGTTCATTGAACTTTTATTTTCCCAAAAAAAGGAAAAAAGTTTTCTTAAATCTGATTCAATTAGTCATTCACCTCCTTCTGGTGCCAATTCCATTTGTCATTTCTCTCCTCCCAAAATTTCGTTTTCTTCTGGTTTTGACAGGTCCTTTCTCTCTCATCTTCTTTATTTTCTTATAGCTGTGACCTACTAGTATTACGTCGTCTACGCGCATAATTTACGTATTCTGGATTTACATTTCACTGTTTTTCTATTTTTCTTTCGGTGACTTCATTTCTGATTTCTCTCTATTTACATCCACCCACCGTTCCCCATCTTCTTATTATTCTCATCTATTTTTTTCTATTTCAGGTAACCCAGTTTTAGCTGAAAATGCTGAAATCATCCTTGTTCTCACTGCTGATTTTGCTCATTCTGGCATGCTCCATCGGAAATGTCTCTTCGAATGGTAAGTTCACTTTCTAATTTTAAACTGCACATACACACAGTCCCTCGTCCCTCTGAAATGTCCCACGTCGTCTCTAACTAACTTGATTTTTTGTTGACATCTTCCGATTTCCAAAACGCACATTTATTTTTGCTTTTGGTTTTCCAGCTGTTCGACAGTATTTCCAAGTCCAACGACGTGGAGATCCTTCAGAATTTCAAACATCAGGGGATGATGATGAAGGTGCTTTTATAGAGATAGAGAGATATTAGATAATTGAAACCATTTACTGACTTCTCGACATTTCAGATTTCTTCTTGAGAAGTGCCAAATGGGTCAGCAAGATGAATCCATCTGGAGGTGCTCTCGTCAGTGGAAGAGGTGGATTTCGACCCGGTTTCGTGTCGAGAGACTGGCGGCATGCACTCGCTGAACCGAATTTCGTCAAGGTGAGAAAATTGATATTTTTGAATGAATTACAAAAAGAGTCTAGTGATTCTTAAATTCCAGAACTCAAAAGTCTATTTTCTATTTTCAGAGATCCTACAACGACTACTGACATCTTCAGCATCACGTCATCTGAAAACGGACTTCTCTTTCTCCAGATCTCTTACTTTCTCGTCTTTTTCTTATTTTTCTTCTTCTCATTTTCTGAAAATCTAACAACTCTGAATATGAAATGTTTCCGATTTCTCATTGTGTTTAATTCATCTGGCGTCCGTTTATCTCCACTCATTCTTCCAATTTTTTCACTTTTTTCTCACCAGATTTTTGGTTTTTGTGTGACAATAATATTGTCAAATCGTCAGGAAAAAATAAATTCCCATTCATGTTGCCAAATATTTTGTGTATTGTGTCTCGAATCTGTGGAGGAGGATTTTGAATTTTGCAGTACGAAAAGAGAAAATTATTGAGAAATTGATGGTTCAGATGACGTGGGAGGGGGAGGAAGTAGATCAAAAAGGAACTAGATTGAGGCACCCAATAATTTGAATCCTCATTCTGTCATGGAGAAAGAAGAAATTGATATTTTACGTCATATTTTATACATTTCGGGGAGAAACTATACAACGAAGGGGTGAGATGCTCTGTCAGGATTCAGAAGAGATCTCAACTTTTGGTTTTAGAACTGAATGTGAGTCCCTGAACGTTGAGGATAAATTACAGCATTCTTCATTACTTCTTTTCATTCCAGTAGATGGTTCAGATTTGTGAAAGTTCTGAAACAAGGCAACATCGTATAAATCAGAAAATGAAACAAGGAAGAAAGAATTGATACAGGATAGTTGAAAAAACGACGGAGACCGAGAGAAAAGAGAGAAACTTTCGTTTTCTTATCAATTTCTTCTCTCATTATTTTTCATTTTTACTCTTCTATTAAGAACAACTGAAATGTCAGTAATCCTTTCAATTTTTTGTCTCTCCTGTCGGAAACCATACGGTAATATCTTGATACTCATCGCCTGGATTCACCTAAATATTACAGATGAAGTTTCGAGAAGACCACGATTGGGTACCTGCTTTCATATTATCTGTGAGGAATGCCAAAACAAACGAAACGATGACACGTGTCAAGTTTGTGGAAAAGAAAATGCATTTGTAGGAAACATACAAAATTATGGTTTGGTAGGAATGTGGGAAGACATTGTCAAATCCATGTCAGCTGAACAATATTTTGAAAATCACGTTACGAAACCAAAGGTTAGTTACACTAAAAGTTGTTATAGTTATTTATTCGGATCTTTCAGAAAGTCACTTATGACAGATGTTCAACACAGAACTGTACAGGGGAAGTTATGCGATTCTGTGCAACATGTGCAGTGACATGCCGATTGGGGAAGAAGAATTCGAATGGATCATTTGGTTTTTTTGAAGTGACAAGAGCAATTCAAGTAATAGATAAATGTCTAACTTGTATCGATTGCATGGAACGAATACATCAAGGTCACGAATTCAAAAAACTTTCGGAAATCGGGATGATAACTGAGAAAATGGAAAAAACGAATTCCTTGATTCACGGTGTTCTTTTGGAGACTAAGCTGAACGATGAAGAAGAAAAGAAGGGAAGACGATTCGGATTGTTGACTGACCACTTGTATGTATACAAACGAAGTGCATTGAGTCATGCCTTAATTCAGCAATATGACAATATGAGAAACATTGAAAAGCAGATCATGTTGGCAAATTGTGTTGTGAATATTCATAATCCAAATCTTCCCGAAATTTCGGAAGCGAAACAGAAGGCGTTTCAATTAGCAAAAACAGTTTATGAGAAAACTCTGAAATTAAAGGAACGACGGTTGATTTTTGAAAAAGAAGAGATTGATTTATATCGGAAATTTGTTCACAATCTGTATGAAAAGTCAAATGATGACAAAGAATTGAAAGATCTCAGTGATGGATATACTTGGATAGCAAAGAAGTTTGAAGAGATCTCGATAACTCATTTGGAAGAAGAAGAAATCGAAAGAATTGATGAAGAAACTGATGAAAAAATGGCAAGGCTTGTGGCAATTTGTAGAGAAAATGAGCCAATGGATGAGGAGAATCTCGAAAAGTTTTATAAATGGAGAGCGCTCAAAAAAGAAAAGAAAGAATCGGAACAAGAGTTGGAGCTATCTCATAGAAAGCTATCAGACGAAACTCGAAAATTCCGGAATATATTTTTGGATCGATACGAAACACTTAATGAAATCGAAAAAGAATTTATATCGATTGGTTGTTCAGGAGAACTATTACCAATTGCTATGACCGAAGCTTCAAAATTATTTCTTCTCGAGATTACAGATCGAAGTTTTGTTGTTGATAAGGCTTTGATTGCATACATAGAAGGGCTGAATCGTGGTTTTCAATCAATTTTGATGTTTCGAAAACACTTTCCCCCGAGTATTCCAAGAAGTTATGAAGATGATATTTATATTCAATTGTTCGAGGTCAATGACGACACAGATTTTGTTCAAAACGTTTTTTCTCAATACGCATTCAATTGGTAATTCATATTTTGCTTATTCATTGTATTTCATTTCTATTTCTTTTCTTAAACTTTTTTTTTCTTAAACTTTTCTTTTCAATTGTTTTATCTGTCTTGTCGAAAGTTGTTTACTTCCTTTTTCTTCTCTTTTTCACACTGATAAATGAATTGATATCAATGTCTTTGTTTGTCTAAACGTTGCATTTTCATCAAATGGAACAATTTCTATTATGTTTTCAATGTGGAAAACTTTATGGTAAGTACCATTCGGACGTGTCAAATTAGAATTTTCCGAGTTGCATATTCTTCAAAATATGTATGAACTTCTCACGCATTTTTGTAAAAACCATGTTAAGATTGCATGACGAATCCAAACAATAACTTGTAAATGTTTGAAAAAATGAGGAAATGTATCGAGGTGTCATTATATTACACAGTTTTACGGTAGTTGTTGTGTTTTCACGTTTTTTCTTAAATTTATAAACCTTCAAATTTCAGACGAAGATGAAGGAAGATCTCCTGTGAAGGGAGAATGTTCTCATTCAATTTGTTTATTGTGTTATTCTATGCTGACGAGTAGTTCCGATTGTCCAGTTTGTGATGAAGAACTAACTCTAAAAGAACCAACTCTCTATGAACCAACTCTCAACAAATCGATTCTGAAAGATGCGAACTGTTTGAAACTGAAAATGGGAGAAGACAATTTCAGCAGCATTGTCGAGAACAAGCGAGAGGTAAACTAGTAATTTCACAGTTGAAATTATATTTTGATTTCAGAATCTACTGAGAAATACTTGTTCGGAATGTTCCAAAGAAAATGTAAAACTGAGAATATGTGTTGATTGCAACAAAGAATCAGGAATATTGATGAAGAAACTAGAAGATAGGGATTGGATTGTTCAGTACTTTCCTGAACACTTCACGAATATTCCATCTATTTGTTCCAATTGTGTTTTCTCAAAACACGAAGAACATAAAACTGTGAATCTCCAACAAATAGTCAATTTAAAAGAAGTTATCGCTTGTGAATGTTATCTGAAATTTTCGAGAAGAGATCATACGAGAGCTGGTTTATACGAGAGGAGACTCAGGACATATGAAACTTGGATGACTTTTTACAAGCTATTCACGACGGATGAAATTAATATATTTAAAGAATTGGAAGATATTCCAGAGGAAATGAAAGATCTTTCAAGGAAATTCAGATTGGAAATTCAGAAATTGGTAGAGGAAGTTGTAAAACAAAGAAATCGAGAACTGAAATTTTACCAAGAATCCGTAGTATCGGATATCCCAAAGTACGAAGAAATGATTGAAGAAGCAGAAAATGAGACGAGTAGAGAAGATATGAAGAATGAACTAAGTCAATTGGTGGAGATAAGGGAGAAAATTGGAATGAAGATGAATGAAATTCAGTTAGGGGAAATTGAGATCGAAGAAATGGACAAAGAAATTGTGTCGAGAATGGAACAGTTGGAAGAATCGTATAAGAAAGGAGTACTAGTATTGATAGAACAGTCAGAGGAATCCACTTTTTACAGATATCAAGCTCTTCTCGAAGAATTTCAAAAGACTGAAGAATGCATAAAATGCGAATTCGAACTAGAAGAATACAACGAAAAAAGGAAAATTATTTCGATGAAACAAGAAAAATTCAAAGAGATTCAGATGAGAATTGAAGATCTGAGAAAGCAAAAAGAACAAGTTGTAAGAGAGAACGAGGCGGAAAATCAAATATTTCAATGGAAAAAGTGTCAAGCATTTCTTCAAATGGAGTTACTTGAAGATGAATTTAAATTGAATCAATCGGAAATTAATCTACTCAAACAATATGAACGAGCGAATTATTTTGAACTTATGCGGCTGAAATTTTTTCCGTTACTACCGTTGGATGATTTGGAAAAAGCAGCTTACGATAGGTTCTTTTCCGATTTCATTTATACATTTCACTCTAAATAAATTTTGATTCTAGTTGTATTCAATAAAATGATTGTTTTGATCCATCGTTTATTTTCTGTTGATTGAATTCGTCTCGTCCACGATACTCATGATGTCTTCACCTTTAAAAAACAGTTTTCAAGTGATTTTGAAGAAGAGTTCAGGTATAAAATGAGCATGGATCGAATGCCGGCTATCATGTGTTTTCAGTGTGGAAAATTATTCGGTTCGTTAGATTCAAAGGGATTAAAGCCCTTCGGTATTGTCGCAACAAAAAATGTCGGAACTTTTTTATTTCGATAATAGAATACCGTAAAACCTGTAATAAAGGCGCACCCGCTAGCAAGAGTTTGGAGGATCCTATCTCAGATTTCTTTAAAGATTTAAAACAATTTTAACTGAAGAAATATTCTATGATTATTAAGCTGCATTTTGTCAGTTAAAAGCTTTTTGATATTTCCATTGGGAACCGAGATAAACTGCGGGGAACAGATACCGCTAGGTGCGCCTCTATTACAAGTTTAACCGTATTTTGAAAATTATCAAATTGAAATATTTCATTTTAACAATTAGGTTTTGTCATCTTTTTAATGAAATTCACTAATTTCAGAATCAATTCTCGAGTCAAAACAAGATGAATGTCGTCAGCCTTGTTTGGGATCATGCCTTCATTCAATATGTATTTTCTGTTTTACTCTTTTGGATTCTCCTGATTGTCCGATATGCGAAAAAGAAGAATCTTTTAAAGAACTGATCATTAATAACACTGCACTCGGCATTATCCAAAGTGTCAAAACAAACATTAGTATGGAAACACAAGAGAGATTCTTGAAAGAAATAATAGTTAGTGAACGCGAATATTTTATAACTTCAATCTGGAAATATATTATTCAGATGTTTGAGAAAGGATCATGCAGTAAGTGCGAGAGAGAGAATCAGAATCTTCGATTCTGTAAAGATTGTGCCAAGTCTGGATATTCAAATACATTGAAAATGGGTCCGAATGGAAAATGGATAGTTTTGCGATCGACTACTGGTATTCTCATTTCCTGTGAAGATTGCTCAGTTGCCGAATGTCAAAACCATGAATTCATTTCAATTAGAGACGTTGACAACTTGAAAGATGTCACTGAATGGACTAAAATATCAGGATACTTTCCTTCATTTAAAGATGAGTATATTATTGATTATTTCGGGAAGTCAGTCAAAGAAATGGTATCAATCGAGAATAAATGGAAAGAGTTGAAGGAGTCGAAAGGATGTGAATGTTTCAGACGTGTAATACGTCTGGAGTTGAAAGAATCTATCCTCAAATGCTTGAATCTCAAAAAGAGAGAAATGTTATTCTACAAAGATCGCCTGAATACTTTTCTGAATTTATATGAAACAAAACTAGCAGGAATCGAGGAATCAGAAGCAAAGTGTCGACTTCAGAATACCATCTACAAATTGAAAGAAATTCAGGATAAGTTGTCGGATGGAACCAAGAATTGGTTGAGTTCGGAAGAAGTCGATTTGATCGATTTGGAGATAGAAGGAAAAATGTTGAAATTGGAGAATGAGTATAGACTGAAATCGTTTATTCAAGTAGAGCAAGTGGATGGATATTTCAAATATCGTTCGTTAATTGAAGAATTGAAAGCTGCCGATGATGAACAGAAAGAGGCGAAAAAGAAATGGGAAGAGACGAGAAAAGAAGTGGAGGACTATAAAAAGGAACATCAACACAATTTTGAAGACTTGAAGAACGCAATGACCAGTTTAGAAAAACACAAATCATCGATACCAGAGAAAGAATTCGAGAATCGAATCGAGTATGTAGAACAATACCATGAAATACTTCGACAGGATCAATGGGCAGAACAGATGAAAGTTGACAAACGAGTCATTGAATGTAACAGAGCTTTTTCTCGTAAATGTTTTGCAGAATTGATGATTTTGAATTACTTTCCGATTCCTGTCGATTCTGAAATTCTGAATTACTTTGAACTCATTCGTGAATTCAAAAATGATAATAATTTGGCGCCAAATTTGGTTTGATAGTGTTTTCTCAGTTTATTTATGTTTAGTTATTAAGTATTTTCAATGATTCCAGACTTTGTACGAAGCTTTGTTGAATAAACATGTATCTAATCTTCAGAATTCGACAGGAATTCTTCAAAATTTTGATCAAAAACACTGTAGTTAGCAGTAGAGCGCACTTGCATTCCCATGCATGTCTGCACTCTCTCACACTCTCTCTCTCTCTTTCAATATTTTTTGCATTGTGTTTTATTGGATTTTCTAACCTTTCCCGTATACTGACAAGCATTTATTCATAAAAATTTCAGAATTATCCTACTTTTCATTTAACATGTATCAACAGAACGGAACAGGATTCTATGAAGATGTGAAATATGACAACGAGTATTCTTTAACTAGTGAAGAGGTAATTTTGAACTTTCGTCGTGTTCGAATATTGATTGTTTTCAATTTGAAGGATAAACCACCAAGTTTGGTGCCTCCGGAACCGATAAACCAATTTCGAAACCAATATCCTACTCTTGGAACACGATATTCGAGACCGGTTAATGGAAGAAGATTTGATCCGTATGTTAACTGAAAAGGTTATATCAATTAGTAGTAAAATTTTGAAGATATGATCGAGATATGAACTATTCGTCTGTTGAACGATATAATGAAGAAGTTTCAATACGATTTTTGTTCGGAAACGGAAGACCTCTCAGTACAATAGATGATCCACACTTCAAAAAATTCCTTCACTATCTGAATCCTACGAGAGCTGCACCAGAAGCAGGAAATATGACTACAAAGGCCATGTCACAAATTAGAGTGAGTAAATCAACGTTTTCTTGAAGATTTCTCATAAACACATTTCAGCCGGATATCAATTACCACAGACTTTGTGGACCATTGGCCGTAACAATAGAAGCAATCCGTAAAAGTGATGAGATCTATCTGACGATTTCCGCACATTGCTATACGGAATATGGTGAACGTCAAAACACAATTCACTTTGAGAAAATAATAATTGCTGAGTAAGTTACAACACTTAAACAAGTTTTGTCAATACGCTCTCAAATTTTTCAGTTACGAAGGAAAAGTGGTGGCAGATCGAATTCGTAAAGTAGTAGATGCAAGAAAGTCGATGAATTTCGGAGTTTCTTATATATTATCCCCAAATGTTCGAATGTTGGCAATGGTTGCTGCCAATATGCCTTTTAAAAATAAGTAAGTTTTTAGCATTCATTTGTTTTTTAAAATAAGAAATCCTCGCAATTCGTTCTCGAAAACTACGTATTTTCCAGATTCGTATGTTTCTTCTCCTACATAACAAATATTGCACGAGAAGTTATTGCCTTCCCTGAATTCGAGAATGGTCTGAAGCTACTACGAGAATACGTGGAAGCTCTCAACAAGCATCGTGAAGTTTTCACAAAATACAAAAAGTATGTCTTATTATATTTATTTAATTGTTTAACCGATTATTTCAGAATGCAGTTAGATTCGAATAACACAATCGATATTCCCGTAATGGATTCAGAGTCTGATTGGTTATCAACTCTTCATTTCCTTTCCATATGCAGTCAAAACCACGAATCATTCTCAAATCTTCACGAGAATTGGTGTATGCCGAAGTATTTAGACGAGAAGGAAGAAAACGCAATGTCAAATCTCTACGATTTTTTGGTAGTTCTCTGCCACATTACAACACAAATCTGCTCTGAAGACAGCTGTATTTCTCAAGTACTCTATTCGATGTCAATTATTAATAATGCAATCAAGAACTGCGGAATTCAATCAGCTCGCGTTAGAATGAGAAAAACATTTGTTAAATTTTACAACCAAATTTCGAAAGGAAAAATTGGTGATTTTTATACGATATCAACACTGTTGGATCCCCGATATGGATATTCGAGTATGATCTTCAGCGATGAGAATTGGACTGTCATTGAACAAAAATTAGTTACAACCGTCGGAGTAACACCATCCACACGTTTCGAAATTAATAAGGAACTCAAGAAATACAAAAAACTACACGAAAATCTACCCAATTTTGATGAAGTGACGACGCAGATAACGTGGTGGAATGAGAATCAAGAACAGCTTCCATTAATGTATCGACAATGGGTTGAACATTCAGCATTACCTGCTGTATCTATCGATGCAAAACAATACTTTGCAAAAGGAGGAAAACTTGCTCATTTATTTGCAGCACTCGATGAGGAAATGCATTTTAAAGCACTGCTTTTAGCACAAAGCTCACAAGACTTCATGTAATCTATATTCTATATACATCCTGTAGTAATAATATAAATTTTCAGAGGTCGAGGAAATGCTAGTCATGCGGTGTATAATAATCTCAAAGATGGAAACAAATTCAAACGTTTTGAAGACAAGAATGAGGATAATATGGAAGAATCGACAGTAGCAGAAACGGAAGTCAAGCAAGAGTAAGTCAAATAGTTTCGAAAAGCTTTATATACTCTGTGTTCCATCTAAATTATATTTATTTCAGAATCACAAATGAGTCATTCGGAATGGTAGAAACACAGAATGTAAAAGTAGAAGAACTCGAGGATACAAATCCGTGAAGTCAAATTGATTTGTTATAATTGTTGAATTTTTGTTGTCAATAAATTTGTAAATAATGTAACGTGAAGACCGTGAAAATGTCAATTAAAAAAAAATGAAAAGGAAAATGATTAGTGGAAAGTATTATTTGATTTGATTGTGCTGAAACAATACGACATCAATGTGTTCATCCGAAGAAATTTCAAAATATGCGAACAATTTGGAGAACGGAATGAATATTTATCGATCACTGAAACGACTTTTTTGTATAGAAATTCCATTCGAGCTATACAAAAATCATGGTGTGAAACACTTGGCTTTAAAATATTCAAAAGATTCTGAATATTCGGAAATTGCAATAAATCTAATAAACAAGATTCAAAAAATGGAAAACGATTCGGTAGTTTTCAGAAAACCCTACGGTAAGAGTCATATTTGGAATCTGATTTAATTTCTGAGTTTTTTCAGTAATTCCACATGCTGGATATTTGACACGAAGACGGCCAGCAGCACTGCCAAACCCGAATTCCAAACCAAAAATTCCGAAAGTTTCGTCTCTGAAGCCAGTAGAATTACCAATTGAAACTGTTATTCCTGTTAAGAAGACATCAGATTTAGTCGAAGTTTTAAGTGAGTCTTGATTCGATTCTCAAAAATATAAAAAAGTTGAATTTCAGAACTGAAAAATCTGGAGGAAAGTGATTATGATCGTGTTCGTCCAACTCTTGTAACACTTTCAGCCAAACAACTCAAATCATTTATGGATCGAAATCCTGGAATTGAAAAGATTGGCGATGGATTATTCAGAAGACATTGTCAAATCGATTGTCCCGAGAATATTCCAAAAAAGTTGTTGACAGAGACTTGGAGAACACTTCATGATGTACACATCAATTGTAATTTATATATTGAAGCGAAGAAATTAGAAGACAAATTAAGAGATGAAGACGAAAAATTCGAGAAATTCAAGAAATCTTTTTCTTGATATCCAATAAAATTTGTTTTTTTTTAATCAACACTCAACAATTGGTTTGGTTTTCTTCGCATCATTGAAATTGTCCATTCATGCAAATTTCGTCCTACAAAGTTAGTGGAACATCAGTTTGATTTAGAAGGAGTTTTGTCACGATTCAATGTTTCAAATGTGGAGATTCCTTGTTATTTTCTCAGTGTTATTAATTCTTGTCATTCTGAGTTTATGGATTGAAATCAAATCTTCTGAACTGAGAGCTCGCATCTTGGAGTTTATAAATGAAGAACCTTTTGAAAATTTGAAGTTTTTCAATGGTAATTTAATAATTTCTGATCAATTCAATTCACTCGGTTTCAGATTTGAATGAAATTGAATCTTCTTCGTGTTATCCTTTCATAATTGGTCCCAAACAATCTGATTTGTTGCATCTCATTTCCCCAATCATGTAATTTTTCTTTCTTTCCAGAATCTCCAGAATTCTTTTATTCTACAGATTTTCCTGCAACTCACCAATGAAAAACTGGGCGAACTTTACGAATGGAATATTAACAATTCATGAAAATTTGATAGAAAAACGAAGGAAAGAAAACAATCAAAACATCACGTTCGTTTATTTCAATTGAATTAATTTCCATTTTTCCGTATTTCTAGATGTGTCTATACAGAAATAATTTCTGGCGAAGAACTTTCCAACGGAACCTTTTTAGTTCAGTCATCAAAAAAAGAGGTTACTGTAGGTTCTTCCAATTATTAAACAGAGAAATTAGATGAAATATTCAGATTGAACCAGCAATTCCGACTAGAATAAATCTGGAACAGTTTGTGGTTTTCTGTCGAGATCCATCTGGATATCACTTCTATAACAAGACGTTTTTCAACTTTTTACCAAAATTAGAAAAGTTTTCAGTTAGGGAATCTGAAAGTTCGAATGGTTTAATAATTCTATCTGTATCTGGAATGTCTCATAATCAAGCCATGCGTCATTTGAAACAATCTCTGAAATTCGCCGCTGAAAATGATTTTATTTCATTTTCAATGTTCAATCAGGTAGGACCACTTCCAATCTTATAATCTAGTTTAACTTGTTTGCAGGAAACAAATAATAACTGGGGAAACTTGATGAAATCATTTGGAAATCAAGAGAAAATATGGGAATCTGTGAGGAAAATCAACGGAAGCCCAACTTTCTTGCACACAGATTCCCCGAAATTCTCAAAAATGTTTGGGAATCAGTTTGATTTTCATTCGAATCTTTATCATAATTTCAATCGACAACATTTCGGACACGTGAACAACTGTATCACTGATGGAAGTGTATGTCATTCTCTGAAATCTCATCGAAACTCTCATTCGTTTTCAGGTGACTGTTGAGGATGCTATAGATTTATGGATCAATTCCACTAGAGTTTTCAAACATTATTCTTCGTATTTCTCACTATTACATCTCACAGAAATTGCTGTTCCGGAAGATGGAAAAGTAGTGAATTTGGATGAAAAATTAAGAATTTCTCTGGAACAACTCCTGAAAGAGGGGATTCTGGACAACACAACAGTTGTGGTAATCAGTGATGGTGGATCCGGAAACAGGTGAAAATTAGTTCGTAGCATTCAATTCTATCATTTTTACAGTAGTGTTTTCGAAGCAGAAAGTGGAAAAATTGAAGAGAAATATGGATTTTTCATGATTCGATTGGCTGATAGTTTTAGAAAAAAGTTTCCACAGAATTTGGAGGTTTTGAAGAATAACGTTGACAGGTTTTTCTAAAAAATGTCTTGTTTCGTTGTCGTCATCTTAACTTTTTCAGATTGATCACAAATGCAGATGTTTATGAAACTTTTCTTGATTTGATATCAAAATGGAACGATTCAATTCCATCTTCATTTGGAAATTCTCTACTAGAGACTCAAATTTCAAGAAATAAAATTTGTACAGACTCTGAAATTTCAGATGAAAACTGTATCTGTTCTAAAGTTGTAAAACATGAAACTGTAAAACGGTTCGGGCCAAATGATTAGATTTTTAAATTCTGATATTTCCAGAGAAGAAATTCTAAAAGAGCTCCTGAATGTGGTGAAAAAAGAAGTCTCAATGCACAAATGCCTATCAAAAGTAAAAATTAATGATTACGGTTTGGATTTTAGAACATTTGGGTAATCACTTAAAAATGTCACACAGTGATTATTTCTCTTTTCAGATCTATCAATTTCTTTAAATTTGATGGTTTTTTGGTATTGGAGCAAGTGAAAATTTCTGAAGAATATGGATTTTCTGATCCCGTGAGTCTTCAATCTCTTCCTCTGACCAGATCTCTGAACGTTTCAGATTCAATTGAATTTTCATGGAAAAGCAAGATTTTCTATATCAGATGAAGTTCATTTGGAATTGAGATCACCACTTGAACTCGAAGAAATCAATCAAACTATAATTCAAAACAAGTAAATTTAATTTGTATCCACACAATTAAAGAAATATATTTTCAGAGTAACAGAAAACTGCTATCAGAATATAATCAAGGGATTCCAAAACCATTGATATCTTCTCTATTTTTTCCCTTTTTGGTACATAAATTCCCCATTCTCTTCTTCCTTTTTCTGCAAAATGTTCCAAGTATGTGTATTGTTGAGTCGAAAAGAAAACAAAGTCTTAAGTCTCTAGTGAATACAAACACTCTTTTCCCATTTTTTTTCTTTTGGGAGGTGGCGGTTTTTGAAGAACTGAAATGATGGATATGACAAACAAAACTGCATTATCGATGGTCCTATGGGACGTTTCGAGTGAGTAGAATGTGTTCGGAAGGACCAAAAAGATAAAAGGTTTTTTCATAAGTAGTTGGAGACTGTAAACATTCATATCAAATTACTTCCAACTCCGAACATCATACTGATCCCTGTCATGTAGTCGTCCAGAATCCGTCCACTCGATTTCAAAAAGAAAAACCGGATGCGGAAGACGTTTTGTTCAATCTAATTCTAGGTTATACACTTTGGTTTCCGAGAGAAATTGTGGGAAATTTGATGAATTACTAGTTTGACAGGCACCGTCGTGTTAGGTACGTTACGAAGAGAAATGAAATTGGCAGGTCTGAATTGAAATCTTGTTTATTTTCTTTCTCGCGAGATGATGAAATTCGACGTTTTTCTTTTCAAAATTGAGAAAAAGAAAAATATCCGGAATCCGGGAAGAAGTTGAGGAGAGTTCCAAGAGATTTCGGGGGAAACGATCAGGTATTTTTTAGAAAAGGAAGTTAATCATAACTCAGTTGAAGATATTAAATTGATGGAATTTTTGGAGGTGTGCAACTATGAAACTTCAAAGATCAAAATGTCTTTGGAGGCTCAGAAATTTCTGACAAAATTTGAATTTTCTCAGAATTAGGCGTTGAAATTAATCTGGAAGGAATTCTCTAAAACCTCAAGAGACTCACTTCTTGGATTATTCTCACGCATTCATAAAATCTTAATTTCAACTTTCCCCATGCGAAAACAATACGGTGAAACTGGAAATCTTTTGAAATTTCGAGAGCTCACAGTTCGATACAAACTACTTTTGTGAGCTGCATCAACCGGTATACATTTGTGACTAATTTGTGCATTATGTCTAGCTTCTGACCTATCTTTTTTCAGTCACCAAGATCGTTCGACTTCTGTAAGATTCGTTATAGTACTGTTGTTTGAATTTTCAAGTTATCTCTCTTGCAGAGAGTGTCTCTTCTTAAGTATACTATAGTACATATTGATCTCTTCTTTTCCAAATTCTTAAAGAATCACCTTAAAAACCTTAAACTCTTTGAAAATATGTACACAATATGCACCAATGACGCAGTAGAACGATACAATTTACGCAAATGATAATAAGTAATCAGATGATAACGAAGAAATGTTGCATTGTTTCGTCGAAAGGCTAGAAAGACCTACGCAAACGAGAGTTATCATCGAACTGAACACGTTGATAACGAAATTTCTATTTTTGATGAGGAGAGAAGACGAATTACTTTTCGTTTTCTTCTCACGTAAGTTGGCGGTTTCCTTCTCTCTCTCCTATCCATTTCATAGTTAGTTTTCAAGAAGTCTCCAAGCAACTAGATGTATTCTGTCCAGTCGTTGTTAGTCACTTTTTTGTTTTGTTTCATAATTATAGAGTAGGAAGCGAGGAGAAAAAAGTGTCATCGAGATTTATGTGTTTCCGGTGTCTCTGGGGTACGGTAGCTAGGGGTGACGTGGAACGAGTAGGTGGAGTTTTCAATTCGTCACGATTCACTATTTTAAGGACTCCTGAACTAGTTGATTTCACAAGTTTTTGGGTGTTATTTTTTCGAAGAAATCTTGAATTCCGGTATTTTCAGTTTTCAGTTTTACTATCTTCAAAAAACAATTCATGTTCATATTCTCCTATTAGTTATAATTGATTCTTCTCATTTCCACATGCTATATAAATATATATCTTCAATTTGAAAAAAGAATTTCTCAATTTTTTCTTCTCATTTCCCACTAATAGCCGCATCTTTTTTTCGTTTCACTCATCATCATAATCATCATCACCATCATCAATTTTCTTCTCCCATTTACTTTTTTCGAATTCATCATTTAAACGAAAAACAGTGTCTGCGTCTCTTCCTCTTCCATACTATTTCCACTCGAGGAGAGTAAGATGTGAAGGCAGAAAAAACGACGGCAAACCAAACTGCGGCTGGGCACACGAAGGCGCGACAAACTAATCAATAACAACAACAGGCATTTCTCTGTGTCTCTTTGTCTTTAATACTGTCTAATATTGGTGTCTCTATCTCTCTCACTCTTCACTACTCTCTAATGAATGAGAAAACAACAAGCAATAAGTGTCTCATACTCTCTCAAGTTGACCTTTCTCTCTCATTTCCTATTTCTCTAACTGTCCGTTCTCTGCGTCTCACTGAAAAGAGAAATGAGTGGTTGGACACACGCAACCTGATAGAAATAAAAAAAAGGAGAGAATGAGAAAGCCCAAGGCTCAAAACGTTTATACATAGTGCAAGTTTGTTTAGAATTCATCGTCTTCTATCCTCTTCTTTTCTCTTGATTCTAAAGATTTTCTCAGAATAAATTTAGAGAAACTGAATCGAGAGAGAACCCGAAAATATTATGTCAGAAGGGATTTAATCATTCCTTTCCTATATTTTTCTAATCAGTGACAGAAATGCTTTTCGTAGAAGTATTGCCTCGCAGCATACACAAAAACAAAGCTAATTTATTGTGACTAATCTCCATATTATTCATTTTCTGAGCATCTAAAAGTTATTTTTCGTAGAAGAAGTCTCAGTCTGAAACTTCCTTGTTTTACGCTATACGTTTAGAACTTCCACATTCATTCATTTCTATTCATGAATTCTGACCTGAACTATATGAAAAGATTGGCCGATCATAAAGTTCATAATAGCTTTGGGGAAGGGATTACTGTAGTTTCAAGTGATGTCATTTTAATTCAACTATTCAAACCAATTCTTGACAAAAATGTGTATCAAACGGAAACCTGATTTACAGTCGCTTGAGTCTTATTTTTATCTCAAAAAGCAATGAAGCAATCACCCTCTCCGGAAATTCAGGATAAAGAGAAAAGAGGTTTGTGACTATTTTCAGTTGTCTCTAAACGTGTATTCCAGGTGTTATAAAAGTGTAGTTTCTCCTTTCAAAGAACTCGAGACATTATTTGTCAATGTACTTGATTTTTTAGTAAACCTTCTTCTCCATCTTCTTCGTCTTTTTGTCCTCTTCAAAATGACCAAAGCATACAAACAAAATGATGCCGATCCGCTTAGAACCCATTGGTTTTGGCAAACATAGGGTCAGACTAATCGTCTCTTTTGGACACAGTCCATTTGCATCTCATTTTATTTTTCATCCCACCCTCACTCTACCCCGAAGTTGATCCGATTTGTGCGAATTTTAACACCCTCGCCGCTGAACATCGCATAATATTTTGCATATTTGGTCGGGTTTTGTGCTTTTTTTGTTGGTAAAACTATAAAAAACGTACCGTATCGAGTTGATGTCAGTTTTTGATTCAAAGTATGTTTAGATTTAGTTTATTCCAGAAAAGGAACAACGAGACAGTCTAGAAACTTTCAGTTTTGAACTGTTATGTGATCATAAAGTTTTCAGAATTCAATGACATTGAGGTACATAGAATCATGTTCTAGCCATCGTCCATAACATTGCTATTTTTTCGGAATTTCTTCGGTTCTGATTATAGAAATAACAAACCATAAATCTCATCAAAACCCACGCAATCTGTTCTCTTTTTCTTCTAAGTCTTTATCCAATTTATTCAAAATTTCTCTTCTTTTTTCCCACTGTACTTGCACAGCATTCCCCGCCTTCACAAAAACACAGAACTTTTATGACATATTCATAATCCTCTTCTTCTCTTCTTTTCCAATAACTTTTCCACCTACTTTTTCCTTCTTCATCATCATTATATTCTTCCCTTTTTCTCATTTTTTCATTCCACAAAAACTCAAACGTTTCCGTTTTTCTCCACCACACCGCCGCTGGCCAAATTTACTCGTTTCTCACTTTTTGATGCATGAAGAGAAAGGCAAAAGAGGGGTTGAGTTGGGAGACTCACTCACTGGAAGGGAAGGGAGCCACGCCCGACTTTTTCGGCTCTTTCTCTGTTTCTGGTGGCTCCGTCGGCGCCATCGCTTTTCTCGTTTTGTGGTCCTTGCCTTCCCTTTTCACTCTTCTTCTTCTTTTTCTTTTTCTCTTCTTTCAAATGCATTTTGTGGCCGTTTCTTCCTCTATGCTTCACCTCTTGCCATCCGCCATTTTACACTACTACTCAACTCGAAATGATATGAAGGTCCCTCAGCTATTTCATCTCATTCTACTTGTTTACAATTGATACTTTGATGTGTTATCTCATTACTTTTGAGATAGAGAATCAGAGAAATAGAGAACAATTATATAACTATTCGATTGATTTGAACAATTACTTATCAAACTAGATATTCTTGATTGAACCAATTAGAATTAGCTGGTTTTCCACAATTTCTGGTGATTCCACATATATTTCACAGCAGAGCTATTGAAAATATCATCTCAAAATTGAATTCTCACAACAAAAGTAAACTTTCATCTAACCGTCTTCATCTTATTTCGAAGATTCTAATCATAAATAATCCTTTCTCGATTCTTTTACAAAAGATGCAATCTCTAAAGAAATTCTGAATTTTGAGGTCATTTCATAGGTTTCAAGGTGTTACCTGTCTCTCTACCTTCCTCCTTTTTCATGATGTCATTTTCTTTTTTTTTTCTCACCACCTATATATCTGAGAACTATAATTAATTGTTTTCCTTCCATTTAGTAATACCTCTTCTCTCTTAAACCCTTCCCTTCTTCTTCTTCTTCTTCTTTTTCCTTTTCCTCTTTGGTGCACACATACAAATCTTCGAATTTAATCTACCCAAAAAAGTGGGTTAGAAAGAAGGGACTCCATCACCACGACGTCTATAAATCTTGCATCTTTGCCATTTCGAAGAGCCTTTTTCTCCCTCCTTGTCAGTAAAACCAATTACTCAAAGAGATTTTCTCTCCAAGATAACATGCTTAAAACAATTCTGAATTATTTTTCGAAATGTCAGGTGCCTTCTTTTTTTTCTTTTTGATTAATTCCTTTTGCTCTCTCTCTCGGGATACGGTACAAACCTTCTTCTTCTTTTTCTTTCTCAATCCATGTAGATCTCAACTCAATTCATTCTTCCTTTTCCACCCAACCCATCAATTTTATTGTGGCGTCGGGAGCTCCCATACATCCATTTATATTTCAATTTCGCGCAAATTTCCATCGCCGCCCACACCAACCAATAGCACCATGACAAAAACGAGTTATATATGTATGTATTTCGTTTTAGCAGCTCTACGTGGGTGACACTGACACACACCAAAATGGACGGGTGGAAGACGAAGAATGATGGATTTTCATGAGGAGATACAGTAGGATTCGCTGGAAGTGAAACCACCTTTTTTCTATGTTTGTTTCTGAGTTGGTTACTTAGGCACCTGAAACCCCAAAAGTCTTATCAACTATTCAGCAGCATATGATTTTTTGGAAAAGTTCAAAAGACTGTACGTAATTTGACTGATAAGAATAGTTACTACAAATCAATCTTAGCTTTTTTAAATCGTTATCAATGAAACTCTCTTTTTGAATATATAATATAGTTTCTTCTTAAAATAAACTCTCGTTTTGACACGATTAAAATACCATAAACCATCCCACGCATTGATTTTGCACCCACCTTTCCGTCATTTGTCTGTTCAGAGCATCATTGGAAACAAAAAATAAACTGTCAATTGAAAAAGAAAGGGAAACAAAAATGTAGTTCAAAAATATGAAAACGTCATTTTTTGAAAACAGTGGATGGATGAAAGGAGAGGTTAAAGTTCTAGATGAGACTAGGTAAATACTGTGTTTCGACACAAAAAAGAGGAGGAAATGAGGCGGGAGAAAGGCGTCATTTTTCATTTTCAACAAGGTTCACTGATCGAGTGGTTTCTTGTTTCTGTTCAGGATATATCATTTTGAAAAGTATCCGAGATATCTCGAGTGTTTTCAAGAGATTCTAGTTGAGCTGATGTTTAGAAAACTGACATGATCTCCAATCGTTCCCTAGATTTTCCATTTTGCAGTTTTATTAGTTCCAAATCTGAAAAGTGTAAAAATTAGAAATAAAAATTCATCTAGAAGATCTATCTTATAAAACATCTCTCATTCTCAGTTTTAACTCTCTTTTCCCCCGAGTTCAATCTGATTTTTATACTCTTTTTCTTCATCAGATTCTCCGATTCCTTTTTTTTTGATTGCTCATCTAGTCACCTACCATCTGGTAATGATCTTAGTCGTAAATTCGGACGGCATGTGAAACTGATCCGATCTTCTTCTTTTCTTCCCATTGTCACTGCCGTACCCATCGAATCTCCGTCTTCTTCTTCTTTTTCTTATTCTCACACAGAGAGGTCCCTCGCCTGGAAATGTGCACTTGTCGAGTAGTATCGGATGTCAGTTGTTGGCCCCTTTTTCTCTGATTGTCTGTTCTCTTTTCATTTCACATACTCTTTGCACTTTGCCCTGGCCACAGAATGAGAAGGACCTCGATGGCAGGCATCTTTCTCATAGAGAGAGAAAGACATCTCGGATGTCAATTCATTTTCAGACTTGTCTTCATTTCCGATTTTTTCAATTTTTTCCAAAATTAGTCACTTCGATTATGATTGATTCGAAAAGTTCCGAAATATGATCTTTCTAATTTCAAAATTAGTTTCTAATTGAACTTTTAACAAAACATTAAAACGTTCTCTTATCGAACTTTTGAAAAAATAAAAAGTTTTCTCAAAAGCTTCTTCATCTTCTTTTTTCCTTTTCCTTTTTCCCTAATGTTCCATTTTTACCTTCTTAAAATGCAAAGTTTGCACTGCTGTGTGGTGGCAACCTTCTCCCGCAGCAATTCGTTTTTTGAAAAAGCAAATACGACGGACAGACGAATTCGAAACTGTCAATGAAAAGTTTTTGGCGCGTTTTGGCTGCAGCACGGAGCAAACTTTCAACTTTTCGCTAACTTTTAATACAAATTTTTGCTTTAGGTTAGAGTTCAGCATTACTCGATTTTGATCAGTTTTTATTTAATTAATTTTTTTTTTGATGAATCAAAATTGATAATAATAGAATAGTTAGATGGATTGTACCTGCAGAGAATAAGAAGAAGAGAGTTCAGAAGAGGAATTTTATGAGAAGAGTTGGTTTCAGGTAGAATTAAGAATAAACAGATTCATTACTCATAATTGTCATTACTCCTCATCTTCCCTTCTTCTCCTGCTCCTCCTTTTTCTTGAAGACGTCGTTGTGCTGTCCCTCTCAAGGAAGAAGAGAAAAATGCTGTGTGCCTCTCCTTTTCTATTCTCTTTCTCAGTCTTCTTCTCTTTTCTCATACATACAATTGGACCAATTCCAAATCCCATTGAATTGTGTGTGTGCTCGCTCTTCTCGTTGTCGTCGTCAATGCAGCGGAGCCCTGTGCGGAAGAGCACAAGGAGAAGCGACGTCGTCTTTTTTGGAGCAAGGCCCCGTAAAAAGAGCGACTCTGTCTTCTCTCTCGATTCGTTCCTTTCCTTTCCTCCCACTCCTCCAGTACACACACACACATACATACACACAAATTGATTCAAGTCAGACTCGAGTTGTTGAGAAAGCTATCCCCGTCGGTTTTTTTGGAGCAAGAGATGAAGAGACGCTGACAGAACTGCGCGACTAGTCATATTTTTCCATAATCCTTCACACGTTAAAGCTGTCCCCTTCAGAGCATAAGCACATGTACACCGCATAAATATATAGATCGCTTCGTTTTCTTTTTTCCCTTCTTTATCCACGTCTTCTGGCCTAATAAGAAAAATAAAAAGAATTGAGGGAAAACAACCGGTGTTTCCCTTTCTTGTTCCGTTTTTTTCGTTGTTAAAATTTCTAGCATTCGCGTTTTCTGAATCTATTTTGCAAACCTCGTAAGATTTATTTTAGACAGCTTCAAAAATATCAGTAGTACTACTTTTAATGTTCGTAATAACCGTATTCCAACTTCTCAAATTATATAAGGAATGAAACAAATTCTTATAAAAATTGAACTGTGCAAACTTTGATCTAGTTTTTACGATCAAACAATTAAACACAGAATTGCCAATAAAATTTATTCGTGGTTCCATAAAGTTTTGATAAAGTCTAGTCGTTTTATCCTCTCGGATTCCCACATTCTCTATAGAATTTTGATGACGTTGGACTCTTCCTTATTTCTCATCCGGGGACCCGTCACTTTTTGTGTTTTTTCACACGAAGAAGACGTCGACGGCGTCTTCTTCTTCTTTTCTCGTCTTCGTCTCGTCTTCTTCATCTTTTTTTTGCCACTTGCAAACTAAACTTTTCGGGGGGCCTCTTCCTTTTGCGCCCCGAAAGCTTCTAGTCCCTGACACGATCTTTTGTCTTTTCCCCTTCTCCCGTTTTTGCCCTGTTTCTCAATTTATTTTTCAAAGCGAACGAACCGACACAAAAATTAAATATTCATTCGATTTTACGTTTTCGTTTGTTTTCAGTTGCATCAACGATTGGGCCGACAAACCTGCATACAGTAGTAGCTGGTTCAGAGAGGTAGAGCAACGAACATTCGTATGATGAACTCGTTCTGACTGCTCCGCTAAAAACAAGAAACGGACCGAGAAATCTCAGACGTATGTTTTTTCACTTTTATTTTCAGATTCGTAGGAGTTTCTTTTCTCAAGCTGATGCTGAGGAATCAGTCCATAATGGTGCGTCCAAAGTTGCTACCAAAAACAAAAACGACAAATCTACGCCGTCCAAAATTGATTTTTAGATTTGCTAATTTAAAGTATTGCTCATTCTTAATTTTGTTACTGCCAAATCTGAAAAATCAGCAAATCTACAAATCACCTTTGGACGGAGTAGATTTGTCGCTGTAGCAACTTTGAAAGCACCATAATGAAGTACGGTTTGCAAGCCGGTGTTTGCGTATTACTGCGTACAATTACGCACCGTACCCTACCAACTAATATGCAAATTTTTTAATTTATTCATATTTTTTCTCCTAATTTGAGGAAAAGCTTCGTCTTTCAGATCTGTGTGCAACTACAACTACCCGGATAAAGCTTCAACGGCTTTTTTAACTTATCAGGTAAATATTATTCAAATATTAAATCACTGCTGTATAAAACACCCCATGTTAGAAAAGATGATGTCGTCTGAGAACGCAAGACTAAGAGGCTTTTTTTCATTTTTCTCTCACTTATTTTGCTGCCTGCGTCTTTGTCTAGCCGGAAACACACAGAAAACGAGCAGAATGAAGACGGAAGAGTGAGGGGGAGACAGGGACACTGAAAAAGATGAAGGAAAATGAGGAGAAGCTCCTCAAAAACAACAGATGCCTTTCTTTTCTCCGCCACTTGCCAGGCATGAAGAGCCTTCTTTTTTTGCTCATTTTACATGTCCATCAGTTCATTTTTCCACGTGTGAATTTACACGAGGCAACAGTTTACCGTTTTTCGATTGAGATTTTTCTGATTCCGTGTGAACGGAAACGAGAGGGAAGAAGCTGTCTATTGAATATGAAATAAATTCACGGAATGGATCGTAAGCTATAAAACGAATGCATAAAGTTTGTACTTAAATATGATAAAACCAAAAATACACAAACATGATTCCACCTTTCTTTTTCTCCGCTTTCCGTGTTATCAGTGCTCTCTAGGGTCCTAACAAACCAATGTTGTTATCAAATTATCGATTGATTTTTTATATTGAAAGCATTGATGGCAGACTTGTTGTTTTTGCTACGCCGCTCTTTCTTGTTGTTTTCTGTTTTCTCTCTCGTTCTATTCTTCGCGTTTACTTGCGATCGCCTTGTAGTTTTTTTTTAGATTGACTCACTTGAAAAAACTATACCCATGATCTCCAAGAGGTTTATTTTAATGTTTTGAGACAGTGAAAGCTTGAAAATGTCTTTCTGATTGATATGTTAGTCACTTTACTATGTGAGTCATCGCATTTCCGTTCCAAAATACATCATAGCTACCCACCACAAAAACTGGGAAAAATTTCATTTATATTTGTTTGTTGTGAAATATTTGCCTTTTCTTTCTATTGAATCTAGAATCTCAATTTCAGAAAAATGCCCGAGTATGGTGCATCACTGGAGGAGCTTCGCGCCCTTATGGAGTACAGGTGAGTTATTTTTTCTGTTTGTAAAGCCATAGTCATCAAGAAAGAAGAACATAATGTTACGAGTTCACTGATAATATTCAATTTTGTTACAGGAGCGCGGAAGCCAAAGAAAAAATTGATACAGATTACGGAGGAACAGCGGGTCTGTGTGAAAAATTGAAGACCGATCCCAACAATGGACTTCCCAACAATGAAGAAGAACTTGAAAGACGGCGTAATGTATTCGGAGCAAATGAAATTCCTCCACATCCACCAAAATGCTTCTTACAATTAGTGTGGGAAGCTCTTCAGGTATGAATCTGTTCACAAATTTTAAAAAGACGTGTCTCTAAAATCACTGATTAATTATTGGGAACTAAAGAGCTAAGTTTTTCTGTAACCTATTTAATATTAGTAACTCTTCAGTTCTCATTTCTTTTCTGTTCTCCCCCATTTTCCTTTCTAGTTCCCAAGAGCTTCTTTTGAAGAATGATGCTCTCCCAAGAGGGTTTCTCTCTGCGTTTCCTTCATTCCCACACACTGAGCTCAAGTTCTTCTGGCTCCCGAAACTCCGCAACATTCTTCTATCTCATTCTTTTCCTTCTGCTTTTTATGAGCAACACAAAGCGGTGGAAAAGTAAGAAAAAAGGAAAGAAAAAAGCAAAAGAGGGGAAATTATTGAATATGCATGAGTGGGTGGGTTTGCGGTAAACTTGTGAGCGACGGAGGGACCTTGCCAGAAAGAAAATGGGAGAATTTTTGAAAGGTTTTTAGGGGGTTTGGTATAACTGTTCAAATTAAACATAATGTGTCTTTAATTAAGGGACAATTTTCAGGACGTTACTCTTGTTATTCTGTTGGTTTCTGCAATTGTATCCCTCGCCCTTTCATTCTACAGGCCGCCCGGAGAAGACACAGGTTTGCTGATAACTGTTCGTTCTTACCAATTAATTAATTGTCAGCCGGGACTGATGACAGTGAACATGATGCTGGATGGATTGAAGGAGTTGCTATTCTCATCTCTGTTATTGTTGTGGTTCTTGTTACTGCTCTCAATGATTACACCAAAGAACGCCAATTCCGTGGACTTCAAGCTAAGATTGAAACCGAGCACAGATTTTTCGTCCTTCGTGGTGGACAATCTGTTCAAGTGGTGGTTAATGAGCTCGTTGTTGGAGATATCGCACAGATTAAATACGGAGATTTGATTCCATCAGATGGAGTTCTCATTCAATCGAACGACCTGAAAATGGATGAGTCATCACTTACCGGAGAATCGGATCAAATCAGAAAAAGCCCGGATCACGATCCAATCATTTTATCTGGAACCCACGTTATGGAAGGATCTGGAAAGGTTTGTAGAATTATTTTAATTAAATATGGACGCTATCTTTTCATTAGAATACTAAATTTAATGTTTCCGAAAAAATTTCAGTGAATCTTATTCTAAAATTGACATCGCAGTTCTTTTGTCTCAACTGAAATCCAATTATTAGAAGTTAGAATTGGAAAACTTTGATGTCTCCCATTGCAGATGTTGGTGACAGCTGTCGGAGTCAACTCGCAAACTGGAATCATCATGACACTACTTGGCGCTGCCAAGACAGTGGCTGAGGAGGAACGAAAGACTGCCAAGAGAGAGGGTATGATTATGATATCAATTACAACCATTAATTTCCGTAGCTTTTCTTCGGCTGTCTGCGTCTTCGAATAACTGCTCTTCGCATTTACTCTCGCTCTCTTTCATCCACTCCTTGCCTTTCTTTTGAATCCTCCTCACCTTCCCTACTCTCTAATCAGTTTACAGAACGACGCTCTCGATCGTCGGTCAAATCTCATCATCATCATCGTGAGCATCGTGATTCACATCATCAGGCTCAAAACCAAAATGGTAGTTTCCCTCTCCTGCTACTACTACTTCTTCTTCTTCTCCTTCTCTTCTGAATCGTCGTTGTTAGGTCTTCTTCGTGTCTATTCTGAAACTCGTTCTGCTCGTCAACGTTATCTTCTTCGTTTCTGGTCTTCTATCCTATCCTTCACTTTCTTCTCTCTTCTTATTATTTTTCTTCACAAACACACCCTTTTCACACGAACACAAATGTAAACGTGGTTGGTCCCGACTGTATCGCCGTTCTCACAACTTTCACCACATATCTATCTCTCAATTTAATGCTGCTTTAGTCTCTTTTAGCTCTTCTTTTAGAGTTTTCTCTTGATTACGAATGATGGTCATTATGACGATGATGCTGGTGGTGTTTTGTGATTATACGCCTGAAATTCCGATCTTATATTCCCTGTTTTTATACCTTTCGGTGTTGTTCATCCCTATTCCCCAGAAAACAGAAATGATCAATTTTTATTGGAAACACCGCATCTCTCCTCTATTCATTGATCATTTTTACTTTTCTATCACCGAAAATTATAGTTCTTCTATTTCTCTCATAGAGGTTTGATCTTGTTTCAGGAGGCGATGGAGCATCTGGAGCTGAAGAAGGAACGGCGCAAGCGTTGCTCGGTGAGTACTGATGTCATCTTCACTTCGAAACAAAAAAAGATGGGATGCGACACAGAATGATAGTGAAAGAGCAAAGATAAATAGATATGAATTAGCAGAAAGAGAAAACGAAAAGTGTATGAACGATAAAAGGTAGATTTGTCACAGTCAGTAGATGCTGGAATGGATGTTGTGCAACGAGAGCTGAGAATTTAGTAGCTATGCATCCTAGCTCCACTGATCTTGGCAATGATATCCACCCAATTCCCGTTCCTACCATTTTCGTTGTATCTAGATCGCTATTCATATTCACTTTTCTTCGAAACTCTGTTCATCTCTTCTGTGTTGCTAACAACTTTTTGGAAAATAATTCAATTTTTCTGAGGTCTTTATTTCACGATAGATTAATCAATTTTCAGATTCTAAAGGCGAAGACGGCATGGCCAACGGAAAAGCTGTTCCTGCAGCTGAAGCTGACGGAAAGAAAGAAAGATCTGTTCTCCAAGCTAAACTCACTCGATTGGCTATTCAAATCGGATATGCCGGTAAGAATTTTTGATAATGGAGAGAAACTTGTTTTAAATTGTTGAGTCGATAATTGAAATTCAATTTTTGATTTTTCAGGATCATTCGTCGCTGGCTGCACCGTTCTCATTCTCATCATTCGTTTCTGTATTTCCCGTTATGCCATCGACGGAAAATCGTTCTCCCTTGCTGACTTCCAACATTTCATTAACTTCCTCATCATTGGAGTAACTGTTTTGGTCGTTGCTGTTCCAGAAGGACTTCCTCTTGCTGTCACTCTTTCTCTTGCTTACTCTGTCAAGAAAATGATGCTCGACAACAATTTGGTCCGTCACTTGGATGCTTGTGAAACCATGGGAAATGCTACATCAATTTGCTCTGACAAGACTGGAACACTCACCACTAACCGAATGACAGTTGTTCAGTCATATATTAATGAAGTTCATCACAAGGACACTCCAAAAATTGAATCATTGGATCAGAACACCACAAAGCTTATGATGGATTGTATTTCTATCAATTCCTCGTACTCTTCGCAGGTTATTCCACCAAAGCTTCTCGGAGAACAAGCAACTCAACTTGGAAACAAAACCGAATGTGGAATGCTCGGATTCGTTCTTGCCCTCGGAAAGTCGTATCAAGAAATTCGTGATCGTCATCCAGAAGAAACTATTCCGAAGGTCTACACTTTCAACTCAGTCAGAAAGAGCATGTCAACAGTCATCAATCTCCCGGATGGTGGATATCGTGTTTTCAGCAAAGGAGCATCCGAAATTGTTACTAAACGATGCAAATATTTCCTCGGAAAGAATGGAACTCTTACCAAATTCAGCTCTAAAGATGCTGAAAACTTGGTCCGTGACGTTATTGAACCAATGGCTTCCGATGGTCTCAGAACAATTTGTGTAGCCTATAAAGATTATGTGCCAGCCGCCAAAAAGACATCCGATAATCAAATTGCTTATTCTTCTGAACCAGATTGGGAAAATGAAGAGGCTATTGTTGGTGATATGACCGCCATCGCCATTCTCGGAATCCAAGATCCAGTTCGTCCGGAAGTTCCAGCCGCTATCACTCGTTGCCAAGAAGCTGGTATTACCGTCAGAATGGTCACAGGAGATAACATCAACACGGCTAGATCGATCGCAACTGCATGTGGAATTTTGAAACCAGGAGAAGATTTCATTGCATTGGAAGGAAAAGAGTTCAATGCCAGAATTCGTGACGAGAACGGAGAGGTTTCTCAGGAAAAACTTGACCTGATTTGGCCAAAACTTCGTGTCTTGGCTCGTGCTCAGCCATCTGATAAATACACATTGGTCAAAGGAATTATTGATTCACGTGTTACCGATTCAAGAGAAGTCGTGGCTGTAACCGGAGACGGAACTAATGATGGTCCAGCTCTTAAGAAAGCTGACGTTGGATTTGCTATGGGAATTGCTGGAACTGATGTTGCGAAGGAGGCTTCTGATATTATCCTGACTGATGATAACTTCACTTCCATCGTGAAGGCTGTAATGTGGGGACGTAACGTATATGATTCCATCGCCAAATTCTTGCAATTCCAATTGACTGTCAATGTTGTCGCTGTTGTTGTTGCATTCGTTGGAGCTTGTGCTATTCAAGACACACCACTCAAGGCAGTGCAAATGCTTTGGGTGAATCTTATCATGGACACCCTCGCCTCTTTGGCTTTGGCGACAGAGATGCCAACTGAAGAACTGCTCAAGAGAAAACCATATGGACGTACTTCTCCTCTCATCTCAAGAACGATGTGTAAGAACATCTTGGGGCATGCTGTCTATCAACTCGTTATTCTGTTCACTCTTATCTTCTACGGAGAAGTCTGCTTCAGCATTCCATCTGGAAGATGGGCTCCACTCCATTCTCCTCCATCGAAGCACTTCACAATTGTATTTAACACCTTCGTAATGATGACTCTTTTCAACGAAATCAACGCCAGAAAGATTCACGGAGAACGTAACATCTTCAAGGGACTTTTCTCGAATCCAATCTACTATATCATCTGGATCGCTACCATGATCTCGCAAGTCGTCATTGTTCAATTCGGTGGTCGCTGGTTCAGCACTTCCGCCTTGAATACTACCGAGTGGTTGTGGTGTGTGGCATTCGGAGTTGGAACTCTTCTTTGGGGACAGGTATTCCATATTTTTATATTATTACAAACCGATAATTGATTTTCCTTCCAGATTGTTACCAGCATTCCAACTGGATCTCTTCCAGCTAACATGACTATTGGGTCTGGTGAAGCTCCAACTAATGATCCATTGATGCCAGATTACGAAGATTCAGATACTCATGAGAAGAGATCAGGACAGATTCTCTGGGTCCGTGGATTGACTCGTCTCCAAACTCAGGTTAGTGTTCAATATTCAAAACTTTTCAGAATAAATTTCAGATCGGGAATTTCAGACAGAACTCAAAACAAAACACTTTTCCCTTTTCATTTCTATTCAGTTGCTTCTCTCTTCAACTCTCTCAGCTTTCAGTTCATTTAAAAACAAAAAATAGGTTACAAAGTGATAGGTAACGTGGAACTTGAAAAAATGGCAGAAAAAAAAATGAAAAGAAGAACGAGTTATTGGAATTTTTCTCCTTTTTCCACATCTTCATCATGTTTGTTAAGCGAAGTTTTTGTCAGAAAATTTTCAATCGAAATTGAGCAACACCCTCTATTAGAGCGAAACCAGCGAGAGGCGGGAGAAAGATGAAAATAGCTGAGAATTAAAAGTTCGAGAAATAAAAAGAGTGTGTTTGTGGTGTGTGGTTTTTCACACAACTGAGAAATGGCATGAAACATATAATACATTTAGACACACTAAATTGATATTATTGCCCTTATCTATAATTTGGTTTTCCCTTACGCATTCTTTCTTATTTTATTTTATAAATTCACGATATCGGATAGACCTTCACGCAGGTTTTAATCCAGAGTTCAAGCTCAAACGTCCTCTATAAACGAGTTAGAGTTGTGTTATCCACGATTAGACATTTGCAACAAAACCCTCTGTTGTGTGGTATCTTCCTTCTCCTCCTCCTCCTGATGAAAGCTATTTGAAACTCGACTGAAACTGTCAACACACTCTACCACAACTTCTACTTCCACTATTTCCAACAAAAAATCCAGCGGATTTTCTTTGTGTTGTGAAGGTAAAACTGTTTATACTCGAAAGAGCAATATACGTTTTCTCCCTATTGTTTTGTTTTTGTGTGGTTATTTTTCTCCCTCCCTGTTTATCTAAGAGGGATCTTTTTTCTTTTGCAATGATGATAGTTGTTGTCGAGCGGAAAAATCGAAACCCGGAACCAAAACGAAAAAATAAGAATTGTAAAATTCAAATTTAAGAGAATCCCGCGTGTCCCTCCTTTCCTACCTCCTCCCTCATTTTTAAACGATTTTTTGGGCAGTGAAAATGAGCAACGACAATCAATTCACCCTTTTGTTTTTTGCCCATAACCTGATGTTTACTAATTGCTAAAAGTGTGATCTGCAAAAAATTGGCCTAAATTTAGAAAAAAACTTACGGGATTTTTATTAGACTTTGCACTTTCTTTTTTTGCGAATAATTTAATTGAATTGCATTGAGCATGAATTTTTTTCAACATATGATCGAATCAACACTTCATCGGCACATGTGACTGACATCATCTGGAATCTTCAATCAAATCTTCACTTCTGATCAATTCTGGATCATCAGGCTTGAACTCACAAACTAACATCTCGGTCTATTTGTTGAATGATTTATCAAACAACGGCATATTCAAATATCATTTATCGGGTAATTTTTTTTGAACGGATTCAATTTTCAGTTGGGTGCATTTATTATGAATTCCAGTTTAATTTAAACAATGTTTAATATTTATATCTTGATAATTATGCCTTCATTCCCTTTGGCTGGCCATCAACTCCCACATACTACCAATAATAATAATACTAACACGGTTTACTCGCTGCTCGTCTCTCAGAGTGTGTTGCTCATTTTTCGCTGAAAAATTTTGGAAAAAATCATAAAATCCTCTTCGAGGTGATGTAAATGAGGAGGAGGAGGAGGTTCACCATGGTTCATTCTTCTTTTTGTTTTTTTTTGTCATTTTTCAAGTTTTTATCGTTTTATTTATTTGCAGGATATTGCAACATTTTTCAAGTGAAATTTTTCAGTTACGCGTTGTCAAAGCATTCCGATCATCGTTAGAAGAGTTTGATGAACGTCGTTCCATTGCATCAACTCATTCCGTCCAGTCGATGCGTGGTGGCTTTTGGGGAGGTGGAAGACATACAACAACGGCAGCTTCACCTGATCCAGCCGGCGCACGGAATGCAATGGCTGCGATATCACATAGACAATCTCCACAACCGTATCCATACTATCATCATCAACAACCAAGAACTCCCTCACCGCAACCACATATTGTTGTGGAAAATGGAAATACTGGTGGAAATGGATCAGCTGCACCACCAAAACCAGAAACAAACGGAAAAACTGAAAAAGTTCCGTTAGTGCAGCAATGGTCTCCTGACACAAATTCTTCGTATACCCAAACGCAACGAAGCATCAACAAGAGCATGTCTTTGGATACCCCAGTGTCTGTAGCTCACGTGTAATTTTGAATCGGTTGTTATTTACAGGAGAGATATTTCAGAAAGTTGTTGATACTCTTTTAGACTAGAAAACATTCTGATATATTCCTCCTTATATTATCATCCTCTCAAACCCAGTCTTTTCAGTTACTGTAGTGATTTTCGTGTAAACTCTCCAGCTCTTATCTCTATTTTACTATACTTAATCAATAGAACAGATGTTTTGTTTTTTCCTTTCATTCATAACTTTCGTTAAGTAATATTTTATTTTTAAAACATTTTTACTGGTAGAATCACCCCACCGCTGCAAGAAACATTGTAGTTATTCAAAAAATCAATCAACACTTTGTGCAATTTTTCATCACTTTCGGAATTGGTAGGAAAGGTTACAGTAGCCGCCGCCAGTATCGAATAGTGTCTAATTCGTTTGAAAGACACAACGTTTTATTTTCATATTTTGACATACAAACCGCTTACAACCCCCTTCTCTTTTAGACATCTTTCAAAGTTTCATGGTTTTCCCTCTTCTAATTCTGTTTCATTCGTTTTCCTCCAATTTTTTCACGCTGAATTCTTGCTCTTCCCTGTTTCTCTTGAATCCTTTTTTTTCAGTTATTAAACAACGGACTTTATAGTGTTTTTGGCTTTATTATATTTTTCAATTTTTAGACTTCTACGATTTTTATGGTTTCAAAATAAAAGGTTTCACAACTGAATAAATTGTATTATTTGTATTAAACCAAGTTCAGAAGCATGAGGAGGAGGAGCGAATACACACCACAAACCACATACATTCACAGTCTCCCTTTTTCAGTTTCCAGCATTTTTCATCTTTCCTCTACCTGCACGTCGATATTAGTGTAATAAGCCAAACTTTTAAAAAACGTTTCCGTCTGAAAATAGTTAGAAACATCTCGAGAACATCTCGTAAATTTACAGGTTATTGGCGGAGAGCGCTCGGATCATCTGATCCCGGTGCCGTTGAGCAGTGCACCGACTGATCAAGCAGTAAGAATCCCTAAATAATATCGAATAACTGTTCGATATTGTTTCCCCCGCATACTCGTACCTGTCTCCCCAACTCCTCATTAACTTTTGATTGACGAATTTTGACTGACAAATAATCAGAGAATGACTTTATCATTGAGAATTCCCGTTATCCCTCTAGATGTCGTGTTGTGACTTTTTGTAATGATCGTTCGCATTCTGTGCGTTGTTTTTATTCGTCTTTTAGTAGTCGTTGTGCAAGCTTTTGTGATGACAGAATAGTTGAATTACCGATGAATTAGGCATAGACATTTCAGAAATTTTACCTAAACTTTACTTTTTGATACATGAAAGTTCTTTAGATCTAGGTATATTAATTTATTGAAGAAGGTGGTAGTATTTATCTCTAAATGTAACATTCAGCTATAATTAGAAGGAATAAATCTAAATTATGTATAGTTTAGGAGTCTGTTGATTCTCTACAGTATTTTTTTCGTCATTTCTTTTACATTCTAACTAACAAATCACCCTTTCTACTATTTTGAATATACAGTAGCGGTCATAGGTGAGTATACCTCCATACTTTCATGTGTATCTCTGTTGAATCGTGTCCGTTTTGCATAAACTTTTTTTTTCAAAGATAGCTGAAACATTCAGCAATAAGAAAATTAGTTTTTTGAAAAAGTTAACATTTTTAATTTTATCGATAATCGATTTTTCCTGATCGTGATTTGAAAATTCGAAAAAAAACTTTTTATTTTTCTCTTGAAGTTATTGAGTTTTTGATGTCAAAGTGATGGAACATGTTCAAATAAACAAAAAATTGTGTTGAATTGTTTTCTGAAACCATAAGCATCGTGCTAGAGCTCCAGAAGTCAAAAGCGGCGCTCTCGGGAAAACCTTCATAACTCATCAAAAAATTATCCAAATTAGCCAAAACATGTACCAAAAGACGTGTTTCGAGTTCTTCTACAAACTAACATCAAAAAATCAACATTTTAGAAAAAATAATTTTTCAATTTTTTTTTCATTCAAAAAATTTTTAATTCCAATTTTTCCTAGATTTTCGATATTTTCTGGCTATTAAACGAGCAAAAAATTCAGAAATGTATTTCATTATGCTTGATAAAGCACTTCACATGCACATTTTGAAAGGTCGTTTAATAGCCAGAAAACATCGAAAATCTAGGAAAAATTGGAATGAAAAATTTTTTGAATGAAAAAAAATTGAAAAATTATTTTTTCTAAAATGTTGATTTTTTGATGTTGGTTTGTAGAAGAACTCGAAACACGTTTTTTGGTACATGTTTTGGCTAATTTGGATAATTTTTTGATGAGTTATGAAGGTTTTCCCGAGGGCGCCGCTTTTGACTTCTGGAGCTCTAGCTTATGGTTTCAGAAAACAATTCAACACAATTTTTTGTTTATTTGAACATGTTCCATCATTTTGACATCAAAAACTCAATAACTTCAAGAGAAAAATAAAAAGTTTTTTTTTCGAATTTTCAAATCACGATCAGGAAAAATCGATTATCGATAAAATTAAAAATGTTAACTTTTAAAAAAAAACTAATTTTCTTATTGCTGAATGTTTCAGCTATCTTTGAAAAAAAAGTTTATGCAAAACGGACACGATTCAACAGAGATACACATGAAAGTATGGAGGTATACTCACCTATGACCGCTACTGTAGTTTACTGATTTTGGTGTTGAAACAGGCCCATTTAGTTCACCCGTTTTAGTTGATCCACTTTTCTCTAATCACTACTTCTCATCACAATTTCTCATCTATCTGAGTTGATTGTGTGACTTTTTCTTCGAGTTTCGTGTGATTCTAACTTCTTTCATCTAAACCATTTTGAAAGAAAACTCGAATACTTTCCACTTCTACGGGATTTCCATCTATCCGTCAGAAATGGCAAATCTAATTTGAAATGGAATATGAGAAAAACTCATAATTGTGTTCCCACTTTTCTCAATAATCATCATGTCATGGAAACCAGTTTAATTACACAAACACTGAAGTTTCTTCTTGGATTTCTTACAAACTTTCGAATTAATCGGTATTTACTAGTACAGTCTTTCCACACGTATACACTTGTGTCGCTGATGATCTGCTACTCTCAGTTTTCTGTTCTAATTGGTGTTCTGCTCACTCTTTCTATCACAATTAATATGTGTAATCGTTTATTTTCTTCAATTGAATCTTCTATTTTCAGATTCGTGTCGTGAAAGCGTTCCAAGCAGGACTCGATCGTCGCGAGCCCAGTTTGACAGGACAATCGGCCGCTCGACTTCGTGAGATCAGTCGGCAGTTGAGACTCCAAGTTGATTCTGAGAATCGGGGTTAGTGAAGAATTCTTTTAGATTTATTAAGTGCGGAAATTCATTAATTTTTCATATTCTTTCAGCACGATCCACATCTCGAGGAAACATCAAAGAGACAAACAACCTCTAGATCCCTTTTAAAACCATTTTTCCAATAGTAATTCGTTTCATTTTATATCTCTAATCTCTCCTTAAAATCATTAAAAGTACTCTTCTTTTCTGAACTTTTATCATAATGTTTTATTTTTCTAATCCAAACTACGAACTATGCAATTTTGATTCTTATAGCTGTGTGCCCGTTCATATGTTCTTTTTTTAATTGTTTTCTCTTAATTCTTTACTCTTAATGTGAACTTTTTCCGGTGTAAAAAAAGCACACAACCCTTCTTCGTCTCTCATGTCTTCTTTGTTTTTCTTTTATTTCGCATAATAATCCTCCCAATCCGAATCTGAAAATAGGCATAATTTCTCATCTTCTTTCCTCCCAACTATTTCCAGTATTTTCAGCTTTCATCTCTTTATTTCTCTTCATTTTTTCAACGTCGAGTAGTGTTATTATCCGGGGTTTCCTATGGAAAATTATCCCGTTGCCTACGTTCCCTCGAACAAAATTCGGCATTTTTTCTTTGAACTTGCTCTTTCCTTTGCTAATTTTCTTCCGTTTTGTCCTCCTGTCCCTCTCAAATTCTTATCATACTGTTTTTCTTTTCTCTCAAAGTTTTACTGAGAATAAACATAAAAACATCAATCATTCCAGAAATGAACGCAACAATATTGAAATATTTTTTCCAGATGAGATTTTCAGGAAACAACAATATAAACTGAAACTATTCATTCAAAAAATCAGAATACTTTCTACAAAACAAGATTCTCATATTATCATTTTATTGACGGTTCTTCCAACCATGAGGTGGAATCGGACAAGTTTTTTTGGAAAAAACGATACAAAGAAGCGAAGAAAAACATGATCAAATCTAGAAGCAACGAAGAGAATCTGAAATTCTGAGACTGAGAAAAGTCGAAGCAAAATTAATTAGTTTCATATATTATAAAACTAAAATTTGAATCCAAGCAACAAGTGAAACCGTGTTGATCATTGCATGATTGTAATACAATAAAATTACAGTAACTTCTGAAACTCGTCAAATTAAGCATCTTGGATTCTTTTCCCTTGTTGGAACCATCTTAATCATGATTACTGTCACAATAATTCGTTCACAAACCATTCAAATGATTCCGTTATCCGAATGAACCTCTCTCTCTTTTCTCCACTTATTCTAATCTTCTTATTCTAACTCCAGAATCCATTTTCAATGAGATGCCGTCTATTTTGACAACTTGTCTGATGGTGGTCCAAACTCTCGGCGCCTCTCAGTCGGAGGGTGTCTAATGTATGTGTAATAGTGATTGATGGACCATTGATGCGGATCCGCCTCAAGAAGCAAATTGGAAGAAGAAGAAGTGCTCATTTCGACTGGTTTATGATCCAGTTTTGTTGTCAATAAAATCTTTTCTCCAGATGATTTCATTTAATTTTCCACATATTCAGAATGAAATAAAACTATATACTCTAATAAACAGGCATCCAAATGGACGCTTTGAAAAACATACCGGCACTCTCTAATTGGCCGGCAGGCGAATGAAATACATCGAAAAATACAGTATAATAATTGTGAGATGTCTTACAAAAACTTTTCTCCAAAAAACATCTCTTCATGCTCGAAATTCAGCTGAATTTTTGTAGCAATTCTTGGATTCTCGTCGAAACCATAGGTGTTATACGTCTTTCCGTCTATCCATCTACCGCTTTTCTACCGTTTTCCTTCTTCACGAGATCATATAATTCTTCTCCTCATTAGGTTGTTTTCTTGTGCATCCTAACCCTAAAATATTCTCTCTTCTAAACCTCTAATCCACTGGAAAACGGGGGTATTATCCTCTCTCTTTTTCTTCTTTAATCCGAATGCACCTTCGAATAGTACGAAGGGAAAATGGGGTTAGGAAGAGAGTTCTTTTTTGATTTCCTCTACATTTTCTCTCTTCATTTCTCACGACTTTCTCATATCTTTTCGAATTATATCAAAAAATTTACGGCTATCATAATTTCCCTTTTTCGAGATGATCGGTCGAAATGAGAAGCGTGTCGTGTCTATTATTGATAAATGATAAGTTTCTTCTCGTTTGAAAAGATAAAGAAAATGAGAAAAGAAACGAGGCGGAGGTCATGTTTAATTGGCTATTGAAACGCTTTTGATCCGCTTCTTTGATGAGGTTCATTTCGATTTTAGATGTCTATTTCGATGAGAAATTCACTCGATTCTTCTCAATCTGGATTTCTTGGATACATGTGGAACTTCTGGAATCCTTTGTTTACATCTCTTCCATCGCCACTAGAATATTCCAAAAAAAGCACTTGAATCTTCGAGTTTTCACTTTTTGTTACTTTTTCCAAACTCGATTTACACATATTTCCACACCAACAGCAAAAACCAAATCTCAGAAAAAAAACCACGAAATACTTATTCGAATTTTTGCTTCATTGACTTCAACTCAACATTTTCTCTCATTTTTTATCGGTCATCCGGTTTCTGAATGAGGAAATTTCTGAGAAAATGAAGAACTGAACTTTCAATTTTCGAGTGCTTCTGGAAGTGAAATTTTCATTAACTTTTTCTGTTCGAAGCATCAAAAAAGACTGCGTTCAGAGAGTGAGCTCGAAACCATCAATTTCCTTTTCTTCTTCCAAATTCTTTCTTTCTTTTCAAGTGCTGCCAACCGACTAGATTTCAATCTTTTGTATGTTGTTATATTCTCTGCGTCTCTTCATCTCATACACTATTTCTGGATGATGTTCAAGACGCTGAGATTGTTATCTGAAACGGTGTGTCGAGACGGATATTCTTTGAGATTGGGCGACAAGTCTCATTTGTTTTTATTTCTTTTCCCCACCTTCTTCTAAATGTTTTTGGCAGTTCTAATTTTGATAATGGACTGTTGGAAATGGGTAGTTAATGTGAACTTCGGGTTATCAGAACAGGTACCAAATGATACTGTACCAGGTTCAAAAATTTTTGAATTTTTCGCACATTGTGTTTGGAAAAGGTATCTATTATGTATCAGCATGAAACAATTTCCAGTTTTCAACACCTACCTACCGTAATCCTTTCTCCAACAGAAGAACATCCGTTCGCCTTTTTATTCCCAAAAATAAGTACACTTTCTCTTCCTTTATTTCCATCCGTCATTGGGTAAAATGGGCGTGAAAAGGGAGAAGATGGGCGGCCCCCATACGCACACATCTATATTTTGATTCAATTTATTTCGGAGCCTCCTGGCAGACGCCTTCACATAGGAAGAGAGACAACAGGCACCGCAAAACTAAGAATATGGAAGGAAAAGAAGAAACACATATTCGCCACCAATTTTCGTGTCCCTTCAACGATTTCGGGTCCGATGGGAGTACCACTTTACAACCATTTTAGGTACTTGGATAACTTTAGAAAATGATAAATTGGATATGTACGGAGGTCTCGAAAGTACTATTCTTCTCAATACCTAAGAGGATATTTTGAGAAATTGAACACATCATTCATTGGGCGAAACGAGTCTAGAATATCCTTCAGAGTTTGAATTCAAGTGCTCTTTCCTCCACTGTTTAACCTACCACACCTTCTTCTTCTTCTTCTTCGTTTTTATTCCTATTCATCTACCGCAAAACCGTTCCCACACTTTATGATCACCTCATTTTACCCTTCTCTCTATCTCTTTTTTCTCTTCTTTTTTCCTCTCATATCACACTTCGTATATCACCTGAATCTGTCGGGTAAACGTACCGACAAAAAATGATTGATTACAATAATAATCCGTTATCATACAACATTCCAATTTCCTCTCTCCCCTATCCATTTTTCTCAATGTGTTCCCTTGTTTTTTTCTAAACTTCTCTCCTTATTCTAAAATTAAGTGAGAATAAAAAGCATGTCTGAATGAGAAGAAATGCGCATAATTTATTAGATACACGACTAAAAACATACGTTCTCTTTGTATGGGCGGAGATTCAATACGAATTCATTCACAATTGTTTTTGACTCAATTCCTCTCACTCTTTCTTTTATTTTTTACGGATTTCTCTTATGAGAGGATAATCAAATAACTGTACGATTTTTTAAGTTAATCCAAGGAGAGAGAAATTTTGAAAATAACTTCAAACTTCTAGGATTTCTCAAGAACTTTTTCATTTCAGTGTTATCAATTTCCGGAAAGAACAGAGCCCGCTGCGATGGCTCCAAAATGGTCTGAAGAGTCTGGGAATCGAGAGTTCTTAATGGGATTACTGAAAACGGTTAAGGATTCCCGATACTTTTCTCGGAATCCCCAAGAGTCTCTTTCTATACCAATCACCATCCAACTGATACATTTCTAACGTAATTGTCGATTGTTTTCATAAGAGAAGTAAAGCTACTCACAGTGTTTCTGACCTACTTCCTTTTTTCATAATCCTAATATTTGCATACTACCTTTCTTCGTTTTGTCAATATTTCATTAGCTGTTTGTGTTGCCATTCACGGCCATTGCCCTCTTCTTTATTTGGATACCACACCTTACTTCGAGAGTGTATCAAATTCAGTAAATTACCTCAAAAAGGAAGATTGAGAGCTTCTAAAAGTTCATTCCACCCTCTAATCCAATATTCTTCATCTACTCTTATTAATCCAATTCATCATAATCATCCAACCCTTTCGTCCCTTCTTTAAGTTAGTTCCAAGACTTACCGCCTCTGGCAAACTTCTCATTCCTTTTCCCATTTAGAGCACAAAAACGTCCCTTTCCTATCCTCTCTTTCGTTTCTTTCTTTCAGTAATCCCTTCCCTCCGTCCCGCTAAACTTCTTCTTTGGAAAACGAGCACTCGCTGTCACATACACGCCTTCATAATCGTTTTTGATGGGTCCGATGGACTCTTTACGGACGTTTTCCCTTTTGTCTAAACGGCCTAGATTACAACTATACTCGCATTCACATTCACACCGTAATCCCTTTCTCGTGCCCAGTTTGTCAATATGATTCTAGTTGAAATCTAGTTTCTTCTCACTCAAACTGTACCATTTTCATGTTAATATGAATCATTAAATGCCCTCTGTACCTAGCACCCCCAACATTTTCCCCAATTCCTTCATCTCAACTCAACCATCTGTTGTCCTTTGGGTTCCCTTTTCTCAGCAGTTTTTCTTCTTTTCTCAACTATCGAGAACATGTGTTTTACATGTTTTATGTGCTCTGATGGCCTCCCGAATGCTCCGCAATACACACCGTTTCTTTCAGTCATTCGTATGAATTTCTGACGAAAAAGTTTGTTCTACAATTTTTTTTCTTGGAGACTCTGTATACTTATTGTAGATCGAATATATCTGACAATTTTTCTGTTCATTGTCAATTTTATGACTATTTTATAGTGACTGTATGTGTGTTCAAATGGCCTACAGTTACATTGTAAACCAATCGTAAAAATGACAAAAATCTAGACCGTTTGTTGCATTTTTCGTCTTCATTCATAGTGTAAATCTGTTTATTTTAACACTTTTTTCTGCGGGTATTGTGTCCATTATTTTCTGATAGTTAGTCATTTTTGTGTCAGCTTTGTTTCAATTTATGATTCTATATTCACAGTATCTGAAGGTTTCTGAGTTGATTTCTGATGTAGTTGTAATCCAGATACTCGAGAATTCAAGACTCTAACTTACCTCTGATAGTGAGTTTTCTGTTCCTTTCTCTTCACCATAACTCTCCTAAATCCATCACCCAAAACTCTCTTTTTTCTGCTTTCAACAATTAAAATTCTTCTTTCAAGTCACCTTTACAAATCCCGCCTACCTCTTCCTTTCTCCCCTTATTTTCTCCTTTTTCTCCTTTTTTCAAAACAATAGAAACATTTACATTTCTTTCAGAAGATGTATATCTTTGTCTCTTTTTTCTTCTTTTTCTCTTCAAGCTCTCCTTCTTAATTTTCCAGATTCTTTGTCTTTCTATTCTTCTTTTTTGTCTTCTTTTGAATGTGTATTTGGAAATTTGATACAGTGCTTTTACTGAGGATTTTCCATTGCTTTGCGGCGGATTTGTCGTTGTTTGTCGTCCTCTTTTTCTATCATTTATTTGCACTAATTGCCACTTTTCGAGGTTATTAGTGCAAAATATGATGAGTATTTTTTGATTTTTCCAATAAAATGTCAGTTATATTTTTAGAAAATGTTTCTGGTAATACATATAAAAACGTATATTTAAGTGGTTCTCGTATTCAATACAATCATACATCTGGTGGTCATTCAAATAAAATTTTTGATAGGTTTTTCGGAATTTGAGTTTGAAATTGAAACTTTTCTTATGTCGAATCCTCCTACTACGATTCCATTCATTCCTTCATTATTTGATTCGTTTTCAGAGCAAAAATAGGTTTCAAATCTTTATTCATACTGGATCCACTGCTAAAAAGCAATGATTCGTCGACTTCTTCGATGAGTGTTACATTCAAGTCGATGGTTCCGATAGAAGGAGAGCCATGCATACGAAATGGCTCAAATGGTGGAGCTACCGTTCATTTTAGACAAGGTAATTCAGGCATTAAATAGAAAATCTTTAATTCAAATGTTTCAGAATCCCGACGTCGGAAATCAGATTTCGCTCGAAAATGTATTGCAGTTATCTTACTCCATGCAATATTCCTTTTTGCAATACTAGCTGCACTAATTATTGGACATTGGATTTCAGAAGAAAATCAGAAAATTAATAATCGAACGATGGTTAGTCGTGATTATCAATTTCCATTTTCCCTCGATTGTAAATTAATCCCAATTAACAAAACGATCCTTCATTTCAATTAACTCTAACACTAACAAAATTTGGTTTCCAGTTGAATTTAACATTGGCTGAAGCATTCCTCCTCGAATCAACATTCACCACAACGACGTCAACTCCAGAATCTCAGAATTATTATAACACACACCTTCTAACAACGTCTTCTGCTTTCGGACCATTGAAGAAGAAAGCGCCTCCAAGAGTCGTCGAGAGACTAATCCCGGTGTGTACTCATAACTTTTTCCTTTCGTTTTTCTCACAAAACATTTGAAAAGAATGAGAATCCGCATGACTGGTGAAGAGAAAATGTGGTGGAAAAGAAAGAAAATGGGTTTTTGAGATTTCACTTATCTGGTTGAAACTGAATTCGAAATTCCTTGAAAACGAGAAGTATCCTTGAGACAATCCATGTCAAGTTTCCCATTTCATTTGAGAAGAAACAAAACATTAAATTGTCTTTTGACAGATTATGTTAATAGGTTTTTGTGTCATAATGACGAATTATACTGTCAATCACCACCGATTCGATTTCACTCATTTTACCCATTTCGCATGCAAATTAGTGCCGACTGTCCTGCCAGTAAACCCCCACAAAAATGGCTAACCCAAGGACGTTTCACTGTAATACGATTATGCTAATAGTTTGAGTTTTTCCCATTGACTCGACGTTTTGATGGGAAAACGAAAATAGAAAAATGAAATCTGAGAACGGGAGAGTTTACGAAAATGTTGATTTTTCAGCTGGAGAAAAAACGAAATTTCACAATATCCGATGTATTTCCACCTCCGCCAGACGGAGGATTTGGAATTGCAGAGCAACTTCACGCAGTTCGATCGAATAAAATGTCTACTGATGCATTATTAGTTCCATTGCCGTTGTACATTCTACCGTATCACTATGACCTACAGGTTAGAATTCTGATTTGGAGAATCGAAATTGAAATGATTCGTTTTCAGTTAGACTTCTCTCAATTCGATACATCACTTTTCATTCGTGCCAATATCTCGATTCATTTGGAGAGTTATGGTAACTCTACTGAAGATGAAATCCAATTTCATCTCGGACCAAACATAAAAATCGAACGAATGAGATTGAGAAAAGACGGAAAGAAGTTCTACGCGAAGACATTCAAACGAGAAGAATCGAAAAAATTGGGAAGAATTTCGTTGCGAGATCCGCTTCAAAAAGGGAAGTATATTCTGGAAATGTCATATAACATGACAATTTGTGATGAAGATATTGATGGAGTCAGGTGTTCACTTGATAATCAGAACAACTCTTCTTTGAAATCAACAAGTTTCACTACGAAATTCGAGCCGACCCTTGCCCGAGCATTTTTTCCATGTTGGGATGAACCAGGAGTCAAAGCAACATTTAATATATCTGTGAGGCATAATAAAAAGTATACCGTATTATCAAATATGCCTCCAATTGAACAACTTCATTTAATGAATTGGAATGATCAGTTTAAAACTACAGTATTCCAATCGACTCCTCCTATGTCTACATATCTTTTGGCATTTGCTATCGGTTAGTGTTTAGGTTTTCAATTAAAACAGAGGTATAATTCTGAACAATTTCAGGAGAATTCGTAAAATTAGAAACTCGAACAGAACGAGGAATACCTGTGACAGTGTGGACATATCCAGAAGATGTGATGTCAATGAAGTTCACTCTTGAATACGCTCCAGTTATATTTGATCGACTGGAAGATGCACTTGAGATTCCCTATCCACTTCCGAAAGTTGATTTGATTGCTGCAAGAAACTTTCATGTCGGAGGAATGGAAAATTGGGGTCTCATTGTCTTTGAGTTTGCTTCAATTGCATACACTCCACCGATTACTGGTAAGAACGAATCAGAACCCTAAGGATCTGAAAATTAATTTTCAGATCACGTGAATGAGACAGTTGACAGGATGTATAATGAGTTTCGAATCGGAAAACTGATTGCACATGAAGCTGCTCATCAATGGTTCGGAAATTTGGTGACCATGAGAGATTGGTCTGAACTATTCCTGAATGAGGGATTTGCCACATTTTATGTCTATGAAATGATGAGTTCGGAACGTCCAGTGACAGCTCAGTTCGAGTATTATGACAGTTTAGCAGCACTTGTTTCTGCTCAGGTATTTTTGGTTTAATGAATTTTTTCACAATGTTTTTATTTTTAGAGCGAAGAGGACCACAGACTGTCTTTAGTTCGAGAACTTGCAACTGAATCCCAAGTTGAATTGTCATTTCATCCTACAAATCTCTATACGAAAGGATGTGTTTTGATAAGAATGCTGAGAGATTTAGTCAGTGATTTCGATTTCAAAGCGGCCGTTCGAAGATATCTCCGGAAGAATGCGTATCGATCAGTATCAAGAGATGATCTCTTCGCTAGTCTGCCAGCATACGCAGACCATGGGGCAGAACAAGAAAAATTAAATTTCGTTCTGGAAGGATGGTTTGTCAATGAAGGTCTTCCGGAAGTTACTTTGATGTAAGTGATCAGTCTGAATGGAACTTAAAGCGAATAAATATTATTTTCAGAAGAAATTATGACAACGAGATGATGACAATAAGTCAGAGGAAGACGGTTCATCATGAATATCGAAGCTTCTTGAAAGATAGAAAATCGACTGCGACAGTCAGATACAGGTGAGTAGAAAACCAAAAAATTTGTGTCCTTTTCAAATGAGAAAGTTTTCAGAGCAAGCAGAAGTGCTGAAGATGGCTCCACACTGTTTGATGATACATTATTCGAGGGATATATAGAAAGAAAGAAAGATAAAAGAAGAAAACATCGACCGGCGAGGAGGAAGGTAACAACTAAAATGGTTCATGCCAGTATAAATTGAATTTTGAAACATTACAGGTCGCGAATCCGCCAGATATCAGTCCAATAAGTCGAAGAGATGAGCTGAGAAAACCACGACGAGTTGGTTCATCTCAAGACTTGTGGACGATTCCAATCACTTACATGTTTGGATCTTTGAAAACTTCTGAAGGACAAGTTATTCGAGAATTCTGGTTGAAGAACCGAACAGTTTCATTCGGAGACGCAGAGATATCACCAAATCAAGCTGTTCTTGTGAATCCAGAATGGAAATATCCGTATCGAGTGAATTATGATTTGTTGAATTGGAAGCTTCTTGCTCGAACATTACACCAGAATCATCTGGAAATCAATGATAAATCGAGAATGCAGTTGATTCTTGACGCTGAATATTTCCTGTCGAACTCAGTGAACCCCCATCTTTATTTATATCTTCTCGGATATTTGGCTCATGAGTCAAAGATGGAAGTAATGCTTTTTGGAATTGATGCAGTCTACAGATTCATTGATGTATTCAAAGCAACTCAACTCAATAAGGCGATTCTTATTTATTTTGAACCAGTCATTTCCCAAATGGATCATTTATTGAATGAGAGTCAAGTAGATGCTGAAACGGCTTCATTATGGTTGGTCAGACCGGAAAGACTCGCGAAATTATATCAAATGAGGTGTGCAGCTGGACTTCCATCGTGTAAAAACGACTATTATGTAAGTTAGAAAACTAGGAATTCGACTAAAAATGGGATACTTTCAGACTCAAAAATGGTCTCGTGCTCCAGATGAATGGACAGAAGATGTACATAAACAGGTCACTGCAGTATGTCATCAACTATTCACAAACACTCCAGATGAGGTGAAAACTATTGTAAGATTCTGAATAGTCGAAAAACGAATTGTTCGACGTTTCGATTTCAGCATGAACTTCTTGACAGTCGACTCCAATCATCTGGTGCCAAGTGGGCTTTAACGGTACAACTCGCAGCGTGTTCTCATGATCAGAAACTCTTACGAAAGACAGCTCGAGCAATTGTTAGCACAAAAAATGCAGCAGTTTATGCATCTGCACTCCAGGTATCACATATCGAGGAATCTCAAAGTAAAAGTATTTTTTGCAGTCTGATTTTTCATTGCATTACAATCCAACATTCCGGAAATACCTGTGGTCAGAGATTTCAAAAATGAGTACATTTGAGAAGACTGCACTATTTTCGACCAACTCAACGAATATTCTTCCCGCTTCCAGAATTCTTTTGCATTCAGTGAAAACGATAGATGAACTTCAACAGGTGAAGATATCCCCAATCCATTGAAGTTTTCTTATTATTTATTTTCAGATTCGTGGTTTACTCACCAATTGGGGACCACTTTTAACATTACATTTTGAGTATCTCGAAAGATATCTTCTATGGGTTTCAAGTGTGTCACAAGGCGTTCTTCATCAGTTTTTCGCAGCTGATCTCTCTAATTTTTAAACTCTTTTTTATTTCAGTTTGGCCATGTTTTCACTTTTTTGTTACGGGTTTTCAGTCGTCGGGTTCAATCACATTTCCATGTCTTTCTGAAATGAACACCTGAAAACGAACCATTCTTTGAATGTCTTCAATTTTTATCTCAGTTTTACTTATGTGCAATACATTTTCTTGTCTTAAAAAGCGTATTTCGATTTTCGTACAATAGGAAAATATTTTTAGACACATTCTTATGTTACATACAGTTGCATACTGTAGTTCTTACAGTCCAAAACTCAAAACTCAAAATTCAAAACTCGATTCTTTCCACTTCTAATTATCTAGACTACAGTCCACTCGAGACAGTTCAAAACTTAAAAATCGTCATTATCTCTTTCTGCTTGCAACGATATTTTGCCGTGTTGTATTTCTTCTATTTGCTCAACGTTTCTTGTGCCGTAAAAAGTGTCAGAAAACGAGACGGTGAGTTCTTGGACGGGGCGAGAGTGAAACATGGTGGATATCCGGCAGATCAGGCTACTCCAATCTCTCTTTTATTTGTACGCCTAAATTGACGGAATCGGAGACGAAACCTGCGAAACTGACTCTTTTTTTCAATTTCAACAACATCTCATTCCCGCCTTTTTCGGAACTTCATTTCCCTCATTTTTCGAACGAAACACTACACGAAACCCCTTTTTTCTGTCAAAACAATGGACAAAACACATAAAATTGCTGTTTTTATTTCTATGTGTGCTTTCATTTTCAGGTACGTTTGACATTCATTTTCACGGATGAAAATGTAATTTCATCGAGACATGTGGCTGTTTTATTGGTAAATTCAGTTCTACTCTGAGCACAAAATTCATCTTTTACTCTCACTGAAAATAGAACTACTGTATCTTCTCTAATGTACCGGCAACCCTTTTTTACGAGTTTGATAATGAAGGCATAACTTTTTCAAAAAGTTATGCCTTCATTATCATAGAATTCCAACTTCACAATAGCGGAGATGTCTTTAGGAACAGAATACATACAGTTCTCGAACGTTTTGGAAATTTTCGAGTAGTAGCACTACGATCTCCATTTATTTAAATAGCTAACATGAGTGGGGTGCCAATTTACTAGAAAAATACAGAAAAAATAGTTATATTTAAACAAATAGTTGTGTGACCATTTGGAAGTTTCTGATTCCTCTCAATGTTGGAATTGTTCAACTGGAAAGATAGATGCTGCGCGTTACTGTAGCTACCGTAACCTGAAGTTATGAATAACTCTTGGCTAATTAAGTTTCAGTCTTGAAAGTTCGATGGAACCTCCCGATTATTGACATGTTCTCCCACTCTGGGAAGTACATTTATGAATAATAATATTCTGAAAAACAAGTAACTATTTTCTGGAACTGAAATTAACTATTCCAAGCAATTCCTCCTATATCCGTGTTATAATTATCATTTTTCTACCAGTATATTCTTCACAATAGTCTCGGGATGTTCTGAACATTGGGCACGTGCCGAAGTGATTGATACGAGAAAATTCCGTCATGCGGGCTCCGTTCACACAGGAATTTTTGTTGGAAATCGAGAGATTGATTTCGGACAAGGAGGAGTTCACACTCGATTTAACGGTGAACATATACAATTTTGTAACAAAATAATTGTATTTTTTAGTATTCCAAGAACTCCAGGAGGGCACTTCATTCTTCTCTCGAACCGTTTGGATTTTCTTTTTGTTTTTTGAGTCAATGTCACTGATTTGGTCAATGATTGGAGTGGTTACTTGCGTCTTTTCAATGACTTCTCTGGCTATGGATATATCTGTTGCTGGTCCAAATGGAATCTATTTGTGGAGTTTGTTATCCTGTGAGTTATATCTTTTCACTTTTCCTTTGTATTTTGTTTTGATTTCAGCTGTATCACATGGAGGAGCTCTTGCTCTTTTCTATTCACAATTTCAATCAAGTTTCAAAATCTCAATGCTTCTCGAAGAACATCATGATATCGGATTCACAACATTCAATCAAGCAAGTCTTTCATATGCATTTTATATGTCTTTATGTGCACTATTTGCTCTTTATATTCCACCGTTAACATTAGTTGTTTTTACGGAAAAAATAGCGATCGGGGGTAGATCAAAGACTCCAACTAACTTCGATCCTACATTAATGTTGTATTGAATTCGTATCTTTCCTAATTTATTTTTTCTTCCAATAAAGTTTCTTCTGATCCTATTCAATCAGGGAACCAATCTATACGAATTGTGCAATTCTTTTCGACACATTCCAATCACTTGTCACATGACCCCATTTATCTTTCCTCGTTTCCACTCAAATCACTTCTTTTCTCCCACTCAAAAGCATAACGTTCTGACCTTTGACAAGCATTTGATGAAGATGAAAAACGAGATGAACTAAAGTTTGTGTTTCGAAGATGTTTGCAAAAAAGAGGGAGGAGAGAATGAGATCAAGAAGAAGAAGAAGAAGCACCTGCTGTCAAACCTCTTTTTAATCTTCTTCCAAAGCGAATCAGTTCAGTTTGAAGAAACTAAACCGAAAAATGAATCTCTGGCATCTACTTCTTCTTGTTATTTTATTCATTGGAACTGCATTCACTGCTGATTTGGTGAGTTACTATAAAGTATCCGAAAAATGATCGAATAGACTTCTTATTCGTTACCTGTAATTATCATTGAGTTCTTGACTTTCTGAATTTCAGGAAGGTTCTGGATCTGGAGATAATGTTGTCGAAGAGGGTGTCTTGAAAGCTCAAAACTTGTTGAATGCAGTCCAATCTGACGGAAGTGGCGCCGAAGTTGAAGCATCTGGAGAAGACGTCCAAACATTCTTCTTCTAATGTTTTTTTATATGTTTTCTTTATCTTTTAAACACTGCCATATTGACTCATCCGGTTCTAATTCCCAATGTTGCTTTCTCAATAAATTTGTTTTTTTGTTTCAAAATTTACTTATGATCAAATAAATGAAGTGATTCTGAAGTTTAAAAAAATATTCAGAGGGAAAAAAGACTTCAACAATGAAAGTGCGTACCTTTTGTTATTTGAACGAAAGAATAGAAACTGTCCTTCAGCACCTCATTAATTCTGATAAATTGTCTTTTTCTCTTCAAGCATCCGGTTTTTTCGCCCACTTCTCTGTACACAGTAAGTTCATATAAAAGAGGTTCGTATCCTGACAACAAATCATCATTTTTCGGAATGCACTTCTTCCCTATTTTCCTAATTCTCATCATTAGCTATGTATCGGCTATTCCTGGATCAGTGAACTATGTTGCACCCTCCAATTCGACTCGAGTTCTTCGTCAGTCGGAAAATGGAGACAATGGGAAGAACTTAGAAGATGTATTGGCTAGAAGACAAGAAGATTCAGAAGATGTTGGACCACTTGGAGAAGTTCAGTTGGATGTTGAAGAAGAAGATATTGGAGAATCATCTCAACCAAAATTGAGAGTCAGACGAGGATATAGTCAACCGAAGCCCAAGGGATACAGTCAGCCAAAGAAGCCACCAACCAAATATAGCCCACCGAGCCCACCCAAATATTATTGAAGTTTCTGATTTGTCTGAAACATGTTTTCTGAAATAAATAGTGCCTTCTCAAGGGAAAATTAAACAACTAAAAACAAATAAACAGTACACTGTCTGAATAACAGAAACAATCTGAAGATAACGGAAAACTCTTCTTCTAATCGAGAATACAAAAAGCTACACTTTGTGTCCGAAAACATAAAATTAGGTCATGAACAGAAAAAAATCAGCTCTTTTTGTGATTTTCAGCAAAATTGGCCTCATCTCATAATTCATACATGTTTTCCAGATTTCTATCAGCTTTCAACACACACAGCCTTTTTCATTTTATTCGAACGAAAATCTTCTTTGAAACGCTTTTTTTCATTTCATGAGAAGCAGCAAAAACTCCTGAAAAGTAGTAAAATGAACTGAATAAGCGCTGAGCCATAAAATATTTTTCTGGTGTTGGAGTTTTTTCGAGAAATTTTCACTTTTTGAATTTCTTGTAGTCATAAATACATGGACCGTTCGAGAAGAAATAAACAAACAAACAAAATATATAACTAGGTTTTTTTTTAACATTCAATTTCTGAATATTTTCACTCATTGTTGGAATTTCTGTGTGCTTGTTCATTGTGAATTTGTACTGCCAAAGTTTTTCTCGTAGTCATTTCAGAGCACTTTTCTCAAAACTTCCCTCTGAAAATAAATACACGGCCTCCTGCGAGTGAAAAAAGTCGGAGAAATCGCGCGTTTCTTTTCCCTCTCTCGCTGCGCACACTCTCTCGCCGCAACTACAGTAAAATGGAATGAGAGTTTTCTGAGCCCGTTTTTCTCTGTCTTTCAGAATTTTGTGGTTAAAAAAGTTGAAAAACGGTTGAAGGAAGACATTTTTAATAGTTTATCACAGATATTATCTCAAATTTTCAGACGGAAACATGCAATTTTTACGTTGATCCATTGGAGATCATTTGCGATCTATGATTCCATGAAAGTATAAATATTTTGTTCGAAACCAACGAGGGATATTAGAAAATAAGGTGGACTAGCCAATTAAACATTAAAAAATGTAACCTGTTAATCGTACAAGTACCTCAGTGAGGAGAGACTAGCGAGGTGTCGAGAGGAAGACAACAAAAAAGTTTGAAGCAATGGTACAGGCTCAGAAATTGAGCAAAAGTCTTGAAATTTTGTGTGTAAACAGGTTAATCCTAGGTCTTCAATTTTGTAGTTGGTCGTATTTTGATATGGGTCTTCCCTGCGCTGCTGTGCTAACCTGAGCATGACTGAGTCTCTATGAGCTACAGTAAGCCAGGGAGGGGTCCTAAAAAAAAGTGACCAACTAAGAAAATGATATGCTAGGTTTGAACATTTTACTCACAAAATTTCATGTTTAACGGTTCATTATTGAGCTCACGGCAAGTTGTTGAAGTGAGAAACGACTATTTCTCTGTACATTTCTGATGTCTTCGAAGCTAGATAATTTTTGGGCGCTGTCAGTTTTGGTGCTAACAAAATAATTTTTTTTGGAAAAGATCCGCAGAGACTTTCTTCACAAACCTATGGCCGCCGATTTTTGAAAATCTTTTCCTACCCGAAGATAATCCCTGAAAACCCTCAAAAGCTCCGATTTTATTGTAGGAAACTGAAAAATTTTTGGACACTCTCAGTTTTTTACTTATTTAGACGTTCTATAGCTCAAATTGATCCTTTTTGACCGGCCTACAATTCTATGGTTTCACTTTTTCTCAAAAGCTTTTCTGAAGCCAGAAACTTCTAAATATGCTCGAAAATTGAGGTGTATTGTACTCTAATCTTCTGAATATTAGCGTATTTCTCATTATTACTGGTTCTAAATGATTGGATGAAATGTAATCTGTCTCTGACTCTTTAGAACAGTAGCTTTTTCCTAGAAAAGAAACCATATCATATCGTTTTTGGCAGTTTTTCAGTGAAAATGTGATCTCCTTTCAGTTATATCGAACAAAAACTAGATTATGTTTAAAATGTTGCCAAAAATCGTATTATTCCAATTCCTTTAAAAAATTCCCAAAAATTTTGCGTTTTTCATTTCGCCGACGTCGTAAAAGCTTTCAGCAAGAATTTTTTCAGCGAATGTTGCAAGCGCGCTCGCGCGAAACCTACCGTAGTTTCGCCACAATTTTTTTACTCGCAGGAGACCGTGAAATACATTGAATGTTTATTCCATTTTGAAAACCCGCCGTCATTGGTCTCATGGCGGCGCTATTCTTTCGACACACACTAAACGAGTGTAACCGTAGTGCATACGCGCCTTTGACTTCTCTCATTTCTCTGCGTCTCTCATCGTCATCACGCGTTCGGGTTTTTCAGAATTCTATCGCAAATTCGCATTTTGTCGATTTCCGATAAAGCCAACCAGAAATCAATACTTTGAGAGTGGGCAGAACGTTTTTACAGAGCTTTTTCGTTTCCAGAAACTACGAGCTTCGAATAATTTTCAATTACTGAATTTAGAAAACTCTTTCATGGTATTTATTCGGCGAAAAATTTTCAACAAAAATATTCGAACGTATGTTCTTCATGAACATTAGCATACTCTTTCTGTTGTACGAAATCTTCTGTTCGTTTGAATTTCCTATTTTCATACTATGTGGCAAAAATGTTTGAAATTGCAGATTGGCGCCGCGTTTCAGCGAGAATCGAAACCGACGGTCAATCAAATCTCACAAATCATTTTCAAAAAACAATACTATTTGTAAATATAAAAGTCCGAGAGACAACAAACATCACAAAATAAATCAACGGGTTTTGAATTTATTCGAAAATGAGGATCGAAGAAGCTGAACCTAGTTCGAGCTCAGCCGGAGTTGACATGCCACCGGCGAGTGCTGCACTTCTTCGGAATATCGTGTCTACAAAAAATGACGAGGAGTTCATTTCGGCTATCAATAAAGGACGGGAAGTACATGCTGTGATGGGTAAAACCGAATTGTACAAATGGACGGAAGTGCTGAACAGATGTGATGAAATCCTCGAAAAAGCTGTTCAAAAGGTAGATAATAAATTTGTACATCTTTTGTGTCCTGCGAAACATGTTTCCAGGGTTCTTGGCTTCGCCAGTTTTTTGGAAAATTTTAGACTCTGTTTTTCAGAATGAACATGGAAACATGAAATGCGATTATGACACCACACTTAAAAATCATGCAGTTGCCATCGTCCGTTTCACTGTTCTACTGTTCGAATGTACTTCATCAAGACGCATATACAAAAGCGTTGACAGAATTCTATCACTCTTGGAAAGCACTGATATGGATTTGCTTGCCGAGGTGCTTCGTTTGCTCCAAGTCATGGGAAAAAGATCAAAGTTCTTGAGCACTCGAATTCCACAGAAAGAACAACATGCATTGGCATACCGACTCACCGCGATTGCTCAATGTTGGGGAGGAAAGTTAAGAACAGTGAAAATGGCGGAATGTCTGAAAAGAGATCCAAAACTTCCTCTTCTTTTCCCTTTCACTTATACAGATGCCAAACAGCGATCAATTATTGTGGAAAATCCATTGGTATGTTTTTCAAAAAATTTTGAAAAAATCTCAGCAACTTGTTGAATATGCAGAAGTTAAACTCTTTGTCAGTTTCAGAAGGACGAAAGTGTCGGTGAACTCATCAACCGTACAGTTGCACAGCTAAGTCCACCTGCGAGCACGGATTCTGTTCCAACACCTCAGTTTTCAAAAGAAGATCATTATTGCTTGCTATCGCGTGTTCGAATGCTCGTCTCATTCAACGACTGGCACCATCGTTTCAAGTGCCTGATTGTCCGCCTTCTTTCAGTCAGTACACTTGTCTACTGTCGTCTTGGAGGAACAGATGAAAGTACTGTCAGTTCACTTCTCTACAGTGGATTCATTGAGGAAATTGTGGAACTACTCAAATCAGACAGAGAAGCTGATACACAACAAGATCACAGTCTTCATGACGCTATTCAGACCGAAGCGCTCTCGACGTTATGCTCAATAGTTACCTATGAGAAGGAACCCAAGATTACACAGATTCTGGAAGCTCTGTCAGCTGCAAGTTATCACGGATTTCTATCAGTCATGACGAGGCAAATTGTCGATGAACTCAAAAGCAATAATCTCGGAAAAACAGGAAAACCATCAGTTTCACTTGCCACCGCTCTTTTCTCGTTCATTTACCATCTTGCGAGTATAGAGCCTGGAGGAGAAAACCTGGTAGGATCTGGCCTCACACAAACACTGCTCAGTGTCATCGGATTCCATGAACTGCCTATCGAGTGTATCACTTTCGGAACACGTTGCGCCCGCATCATTGATCTGTTTACTACTCTCGATGTTGCTGCTTTCAAGGCAAATAACGGAATGGAGATCTGCGTTAATAGAGTCGTCGTAAGATTATAATTTAATATTAACTTCTTAATAAAAAGCAAAAATTACAGCACGAAATTAACGAATGTCGCAAAGAACAACCGTTCATGATTGATACGTGTTACGATGTACCTTTCGAAGACGAACCAGAACCAAGAGTTGATCAAGAACCAAATGAGGGAAATGGTGAAGATGAACAACAGCAACAACAACCACCAGAAAATCAAGAAGCACAAAATCCTGAAAATGCTCCAGAAGAAGCTAGGGCTGATCCAATCGAGATTGATGAACCTCCAGCGCCAGTTTCATCGCCAGCAATGGATTCATCTTCCAACCCGACAGCTGTAACTGTGGATAGTAAGATTAAAGGAGGACCATGGGAACAGGTTCAGTTGAATGGAGCAACGTGCCACCAACAAAGAAGTGGGCTGATCAAAGGACTGCTTACATTCATCAAGCGAGCTATTGGAGATGGACAATTTCAAGATGTCATGAAACATTTGATGGAGGGAGACCTTCCCGAAGCTCTCATGCATATTCTTTCTAATGCTGAATACTATTCTCCATCTCTCTTCCATCAGTCAGCGCATTTGATCACCAACTTCGTTTACCAGTTTCCCGAAGAGCTATCCTCAATTCAGCGTCGTCACGTGCCGTACGTTATCTTCCAGAGCTTGTTGCGCAAAGAGGTTTGTTTTTTTCTCGATGTTTCATAATGAGTGATAGTAGCTTTTCACTGAGAAAAAATTTAAATTCCCAAAAATTTAGTCAAAATCTGAATCTTGATGGTTACGTAGGATCAATAGATGCACATTTTTTCCATTCTGTTGTGCAATAACCCAATTTTCTTATATCATTTTTACAGTTACCAAACAGCAAAGATGTAATTACGACTCTTGGAAATGTGTTCACTGCTATGTGTCTCAATGAGCGAGGACTCAAACAATTCAAGAGCTACGATCCTTTCGATCAAATCTTCCGCATTGTACTCAGTGTGAAATTCCTGGTGACCTTACGCAAGAAGCGATCAGCAGATGTTTTCGAGTCTGCTCAAGCTATCGGTGGAGCCCTTGACGATTTGATGCGACATTATCCGGATTTAAAGCATGACATGCTCAAGTCTATCATTATTATTCTCGATTTACTTGATGAAATTGGAAGACAGCCCCCACCAGGAGTCGAATTGGTTCCAACTCTCACTAAATCAATGGCAAGAAGTGTTGTGTTTTCACCAAACAATAGCTCCCTTCTGCCACGTGAAGCTCGTGAAGCTAGGGAAGCCCGATTGGCCAGAGAAAGGAATCAACAAAGAGACATTCCAGAACAAGCAGATGAACGTGTTGGTGGTGATGTTGAAGAAGAGCCAATGGAAGTAGAAGATGCTGAGGATTCAGATGTTGACGAAGAAGACAATGAGATGTCGATGGACGAAATGTCCGGAGAAGCTCCTGATCCACCTGCACCCAGTCCGAAGCCAACAAAGCCATTCGAATATGGAGCTGGAATGATGTGTGAAGATTCCAACGGAAAGAAGATTTTGCCCATCGGGGACTACATGATGCTCATTGCTCGTGTCGTTGAAACCATGATGACACAAAGTCCATCTCAAAAAATCACAGAAGAGTTCATCGAGGGGCGAGTTATGCAGAAAATAATGAGACTGTGTCACCTTCCATGTGTTACCACTGAAACAACACAATCTGCCTACACTAGTTCCATTGCAAACATTATCAAGCATATTGTGGTAAGTCCATTGAATAACGAAGAATTCAGAAATATTTTTCCGAACACACGAGTTTGTTATATTAAAAACGTTTTACTTTTCAGAAAGCTGGTTTCCAAAGTCAAAGAAACGGACCAGAAGCAGGACCAAAACTCATGGCAGCAATTGTTGGAGAATTCATCAAAACAATTCAACCTCTCTTCGAAGTCAACAGTGGCGACTTCTCATCTATGAAACAAAAAGACACCAAAAAAGCTACACTTTTGATGCATCTGGATGAGAAGCTGGTCGAGAAGACATTGATGGATCTGAACAGTATCATTCCTACTCTTCTCAATCTCAACAAAAGTCCACTGAGCAGTAGCTACAATGCACCAGACCACCGAAATCGACTTTTTGAAACCTGGAAGATGCCTGAAGGCATGAAGTTGTACGGAATGCTCAGAAAACTTTCGCGAATGCTGTGCTGGGAACACGAATTGGTCCAAACCCTCAAACCAACTATTCGGACTGCCGCCACTCAAACAGAGGGTGAAATGCTCAGCGAACAACCAGCTGATACTCATCTTGATGTTGAAGTCCTTCCTCCATGGGAAGAAGACGTCACCGCGGAGCAGCAGGAAAAAGAAAAAGCAAAGGATTCGAGATGGAAACAAGCTGGAGTTACGCAAGAGGAACACGATTTTTGGGCCAAGAATAAGTCACTTCAAGATGTTGTCTCGAAATCTCATCAAATGGTGAAAGAGTTGATAAACTCTATGGGAAAGCAGGCGAATGTGAACAACCCGAGACGTTTGCGTTCGAGAGAAACTCCACCTCTTCCACTTGCTGCTACACAGTGCATATCCATGATTTTCACTTCTATCTACAAAGATTTGAAATGGGAACCGTCGGGTCAGAACGCAATGAATTCTCCAATGGCTTACGGACGTTACATCGAACTGCTGACTCAATTGAACCATTCATTATTTGAGAGTGGAAGATGTGCTAATCCTGCTCTAGCTCAGAATTTCTATACCTCTGGATGTCATAAAGCATTCTTCGAACTCTTCACCGACAAGATTATTCCATTTTTGGGTGATTACATGCCAGAAGGAGTAGAGCAAACTATGGAAGAATGGTGTAGATTGGCTGGTAAGCTTACTGATCGAAACTCCATTGTCAACGTCGAAGGATTACAACGTCGAGATCGTCAATCTCAAGATTTTGATATGAACAAATACTTGAAGTTGGTTTGCCGCGATATGTTCAACGTCTACAAACAGTTTTTCGAAAAAATGGCTCAAATGCCGGATTGGGAATTGAAGTCGTTGAAAAAAGTGTGCGAAAGTGCTTTCTCCGTATTCAAAGAAGTCGCCAAAAATCTAGTGGAAGAAACCGAAACATCGACTGCTGCCGCCGCTCCCGGGAACGTTTTTGCTCCCATCGATGCTCCTCCAGAAGAATGGGCTCCGGGAATCCCTCGTCCTTTACAGGTGCCAGTAGAAGCTCAACCAGCTCCACCTCCGGTTGCCGATCCACAGGAAGATACAATTGTAATGCTGATGGATTTAGGATTCAGTCGTGATATTGTTCTTTACGCTTTGGAAAACACCAGAAATCCCGACGAAGCTGCTAACTATCTTCTGGCTCATGGAAACGACGTAAGATTAATAAAAACGTATTCTTCAAAAATCTACGATCGCTTTTCAGATACGTATCCAGGAAGTTGTCAATGCCTTCCGTGAGGACGATGTGATAGCTATCGCTCTGCGAGAAGGCGGTGGTCCAGTCGTAGCTGCCCCAGCTCCACCAAACTTCGATGATATTGAACACCAATTGCAAGTGAGATTTTCTAATCGTCAAGGATATGATCTTGTCCGCATTGCCCAACGAGTTCTTCGTGAAGTTGGTGCTGAGCAAGTCTATGAACAGATTTTGTTGTTACACCCAGACGAGACTGCCGAGATAAACGCTCAAAATCTCATCAACGAAATCATGGACAGAATTCGGAATCCTCGATCTTCATATGAGGAAAACATTGCTACCCCACTTATTCCTCCATTGAGCCAACTAAAAATCGAGCAAGATGTATCTTTGAATAGTGCTTGTAAACAGCTCTTCCCTCTGGTGAAACGTCTTCTTCTGGTTTCAAATGATTCAATTCATCCATGTGCCGAACTTATCGTCTCTATTTTCCCAGCAATGACAGAAGAATGGAGAAAAGAGCATTTAATTGCTGAAGTCTGTGGTGAAGATCTATTAACAATGGCTAAAAGTTTAGTTGATCAAGAACTCGATGAAACAGGACGTCCAAAGAAACATGATGTTGCGAGAACCATGGCAAACCGTCTTCACTTTGCTGTTCTGATTTTCGACAAAGTTTCCGAGGAGTACGTTCAATGGATCGATTCAAACGGAATGATTGAAGTAATGCTGACTGCTCTCGACTATTTAGTTCAAAAATTCAAGACTGTTGACTATTTCCAATCTTTGATTACACGTATCATCTGTTGGTATGATTTCTATGCAAAGACTCACCGTTTGATTCTTCGAAGGAAATATCTGGAATCACTCTCTTCGTCGTTGGAGTGGTCTTACCAGGCATACGAAGAAGACGCTATGAGAAGACGTGCAGAGTACACATCCGGAGAGAAAAAATGGGTTGCATTTGATGCACCTTCACAGAAAGCTTTGAATGACGCTTTCTTTGCTGGATCTCGAGGTGTCAAATGTACAGTGAAACGTGGAACGTAAGTGCATTCTTATTTATACAAAAAATTGATTTTGTTTTGAGTATCAATGTTTTGAAAAATTAAAATGTGTTCAATGTAATTATCTATCAGTGTTTTTACAGGCGGCCAAGCAAAAAGGTGGATGTTGATTTCACAACGATGAAGCAAGGAGATGGAACTACTAGAGAAAACATCAAGGCTGAACTACCATCCTCGATTGAAGTATCGATTCCGGATCTGATGGCATCCGAAGCTAAGCTGACCTGGAATGAGGCAGAAAATGATAAATTGTTGAATCTTTCAATCAAAATCATTCAAATTGGTGCCCTGGATCCGAAATGTTCACATTCAATGCTCAGCTTCATTTCACGTTTGACTAAATCTCCCAGCAATGCAGTAAAATTCATCGAGTCGGGGGGAGTAGAAGCAATCCTCCGCCTCCGTGCTCGTTGTGCTTCGACATATCCATTTTTAGTTTCGGTGATTCTCAGAAACTGTATTGATGATGACGCTCTTCTCAGTCATGTGTACGAAAAAACTATCCGTTCGTACGTTGCCATTCCAAATCACACTCCTGTTTCAATGTCGGACTACGCTGCCAGCAAGGCTAAAGATTTCTCGGATACACTCAACCTGATGGCTCCATTGTCTTCTCGAAACCCTCTAGTTTTCACAGAAGCCGTCAATAAACTTGCAAGAATGAATGGATCCGATATTGTTCCTGTGGCGAAAGAGAAGAAACCAACTGTTTCGGTGTCATCTGCTGCTGACGTATCATTCACTTCAACTGCGAGTACATCTAGTGCGATTCCACCGACAACTACATCTTCTAATTCACACGCGGCTGTCGAGAACAATTCCCGAGCTGAGAAGATTGTGAGCCTGATGATTACCGAAGTAATGAACGGAGATTTCCCAACCACTGGACAGACCCGAATGCTCTCACAAGAGAAAATTCTACAAGTTCTTGCCGAAATCATCAAATCTTATCCATCGCTGGCAATCGTTATCGCTGAAAGTCAAGCAGAAGGACAAAGTGCTCTTCATTCTCTCATCGACACCCATATCAGTGCTCCTGCGGACAAATCAGAAACGATCAACGCATTGAAAACGCTGATTGCAGTTATTTCGGCCGCGCAGAACTCAACGAAAGCCCAAGAACTGCTGGTTCTGGATGTTAAAAATGCATTGTCTGCTTACTCGGAGAAAGCGTCGGAATTGAGAATTGAGCAAGCAAATCTTCAAGCAAATAAGGAATCTGAAGAACGCGAAGAGGCTGCTGCAGCATTGAAAAAGCAAGAATCTGAGATACTTCAAAAAATAACTGAGCTATGCACCATTATTGTCATCATGTGCCAGAATTGTCCATCGCATCATCACAGCCACCACTCCGAGCGTCACCGGGAGCGACATTCACAGAATTCCATTATGAAGCTGTTCCACAAGAAAAAGATGTGTGCCGATCTTGTGAAAACTATTCATTGTCTTCAACTCTCATCCAAAGACTCATTAGATGCTGTGAATCAGATTTTGAAGACATTGGATACACTTCTTGAAGGATCCAACACGTCAGCTACATCTTCGTCCTTGAGTATTTCTGCTCCCCGATCATTGATGGAAATTATGGCTGCTGGAAGGCCTGTCGTGAGAGAAAGAAGAGAACTTGCAGGAGGTGGTGTGAATGAACGAGAACTCGATGGTCTTCTGCGTGAAGGAATAGCTTTTGACGGCGAAATGCAAAATCTTCTGAGACGTCTTCAAGGTGATCATTGGAGAGAAAATCCTAGAGCAGGGCAACCGGCTGTACAAGATGAGGAAGGTTCTGAAACGTATGAAAGAGAACGATCCGATAGCCCATCGGAAGCATCTGAACACGCAGGAGATGAAGAAGTTAGAGATGACGCAGTTGAAACCGGTGATGGAGAAGTAGAAATGGCCGATGCTCAAGAAGTTGCTGGAAATCGTCCAGAAGAAATGATCGCAGGTGATATGGAAATTCCTGATGCAGATGGTGAGGACGACGGAGAAGAGGGAGAAGAAGGAGAAGGTGACGACGATGATGACGACGACGATGAAGATGATGATGACGATAATCAGAACGCTGCAGGTGGGGAAGAGGAGGATAATGATCGTGGGGAGGAAGATGACGATGATGATGAGGATGAGGAGGATGAAGAAGAAGATGAGGCAGACGAACAGGACGACGCCATAAGAGTAGTGGAACCAAATCCAGAACCTATTGGAGTCCGTCGGATTTTTGATGAAGACGATGATGATGAAGAAGATGATGCAGATGAAGATGGTGATAGTATGGAAGATGATGTTGCACCATTGGATATGGATGATGACTATTTCGATATGGGAGGTCCATTTGAAACCCATAGAATGGAAGACATCATTTTTCCACCATCCTTCGGCCGTCCAACCGGCACTGCATTTGCGGATATGTTCAGGGACGATTTTGACTTCCTGTGAGTTTTATTAGCTTTTTTATCACTACTTGTTTCATATCGTACATATGCACAAGTCGGTATCAGTTTTAAAAACACCTTCAACCGTTTTAAAGTCGTTATAGGCCACCATATCGGACGGAAAGAAGACAATTGATTCGTGGACCTACCATGGGAGGAGTTATCAGTGAACACCCGTTGCTGACGAGACCACCAGCTGAAAATGAAGTTGTTCGTCGTTCTAACTCTTCTTATCGTGCTGAAATTCTCTCAATGCACACAAGAAGCACACTGCATCGTCAAAATGCCATACGAAGAACTGCAACGGACGGACGAGATTTTGATGCGATTTCACGAGGAATGAGAATGGGAGAGATGCAAGGTAGAATGGTTCTTCGTGGCACCACTGCTCATGGAGAAGGAGGACTGCATACTTCATTCTTCGATCACATATTCGATTTGCGGCCATCGAACGTGGCTTTCTCTAGAGGCGGAGGAGGATATCGATCATACACCACAGCGGTTAGTGAAAAACAGATAGAATTACTGTTTATAGAATCAACTGTATTCTGTTTATTTTCAGGATCGTGAAGATCGCCGTGATGTGCGTGCCAGTCAAGTTGCTACCTGCCTGGAACGTCTCGAGTCGTACACTCTTTCCATGGAACCTATTTCGATTCGATTCGTTACTGTCATTGTTAATTCACATCTTTTGTCCGTTCATTCAGCAAGAGAAGCACAGTTGAAGAAAGAAGCTGAAGCTAAAGCAAAAGCAAAGAAAGAAGCGGAGGCGGCCAAGAAGGCAGCTGAAGATAAGAAAAAACTTGCTGCTCAAGCTCAAGCTGTTCAAACAGTTCCAACATCAGCTCCAGCTCCAGCACCAGAAGAAATCGGACTAGCAACGCCTGCTGCAACAAATACAACCAATACAGTTTCCGAATCACAAGCACCGACTGCTGCACCAACGGCTGCTGCTCGAGGAGAGGAAACATCGACTACTCCAGCAGGAACACTTCCCGATGCCCAGCCGCCACAAGAAGATGTTGCAGCTATAGTTGAACCAGTTGCACGAGAAGAACCCATGGAAATGGGAGATGATGATGCAGCACAAGAAGCACTTCCACAGTCGTCGGCTGCCACAGCTGCTTCTTCGGTTGCGGGAACAGAAGAAATTGAAGAAGTCGAGCGACAAGCAGTTGAAGAGCATGTTCCTGAAATTCGAGATCATAACGATCCTCCTGCTGACGCACCACCTGCAGGAGCAGCAGTCCCAGAAGAAAATTTCATTGCCGAGGAGTTCCGTGCGATTCTCGGAGATATCGATATACCAGACGGTGTAGATCCGGCTTTCCTTGCAGCTTTGCCAGAAGACATGAGAGCAGAAGTTATTCGTGACTACCAAAGACAACAGAGAGCTGAAAGAGCTTCGCGACCAGTACCTGCAGTTCAACCTGTGCCAGTCAATCCAGTTGAACCTGCTGCCGAAGGGGCTCCTGTAGCCGCAGCAGAACAACCTGCTGCTCCAGTTGCTCTTGTGGAGCCTATTGACCCGGTATTCTTGAACGCTCTCCCACCAGAGTTGCAAGAAGAGCTTCTTGCCGAACACGAACGACGACTTCGAGAGGCCGAAGAGCAATTGAGACGGTTAAATGCTCCGCCTGCTCCCGTAGTAGAAATGGATGGAGCTGCAGTCATAGCTTCATTGCCAGCCAACGAGCGAGCACAGGTTCTAGCTGAAATGGATGACACAGAATTGGCCGGTTTGCCAGCTGATATGCAGAATGAGGCGCGGAGAGCAAGAGCACAACACGTCGAACCAAACATGCTCCGTTATCATCGCCTGTTATTCCGTGGTGGAGTTGGAGGTGGTCCAGCTCAGGTTGGAGTCACTAGAGTCAGAACAGCAGGAAGACCAGGTATATACTCGATGCGTTCGTATGTGTAAAAAATTAATTTGATTTTTCAGCTGCACATGCTGGCCCGACTATCGGACAGCAGGCCGGAAACGCTATACAAGCTCCAACTGATCATCCACATCTGCTCGACAGAGAATCCATTTTGACACTCTGTCTTCTCTACTTGGTGGACAACAACAGAGTTCCCCATACACGTCTCCAAAAAGTTCTTCGAAGTGCTTGTGTGAATCAGACAACCTGTGATTTCATTGTTTGGTGCCTGTTGGCTCTGCTGGATAAGGCAAGCGATGCAAGTTTGGATGATGAAGAGGTATGATCATCGCTATGAATTTTAAATTCAATTTAAAAAATTTCAGATCCTTTCCAATGTTCCTGCTTGGCTTGATTCAATTGCTGTTTCGGGTGTTGGTAACAATGAGAGAGCCATAAGAATATCCGAGAATGCTCAAAAAATCTCCATTCATTCAATGCTGTCTGTCCCGATGTGTAGAAACATCCTTGATCTTCTTGCAAGTATTGCTCGGGCTTTCCCCGGTAATTTTTTGCCAGCCATTCTCCGTCACGGATCTAAATCGACGGATGTTGCCAAGCAATCCCCATCCTTCCAACAGTTTTGGACTATGGTTCAAAACAACTCGAAAGTTCCAAAGAACAAGGATTGGACCGCGGCACCAGATCAACAACTTGAAGAATGCCCACTCGGACAAATGCTGAATTCTCTTCGCAAACCAACGATGGCAAAATCGCCGTTGAAAGAGAAAGTACTGAAGGTGGCAAGTCAGATCATGGTAACATTGCCAATGGATACTCTGAAACTGTTAGGAAACGATGATTCGAAGAAGCCACTTGCTGAGAAATTAGAGTTTGTGATACGAGTTATGACAACTGGGTCATGCAGTGCTGATGGACTCGCAGATGGTCTCACAATTCTTTCCGAAGCTATGAGAAGTCTATCCGATTCAACTTCGGTCGATATCTACGAACATCTTTTCACTGCTGTCACCAATCTTGGTAGTGAACTCTTACCTCAAATAGATCGTTTGATTGTTGAACTGGATGAAGCTCAAAAATCGGAAGATTCACCATCTGGATTCTCTGATCAACCATCCACTTCTTCCAAGATTGCCCAACTCGTTGTTGATACAAGTGCTGGAGGACGAACTGCTGCTGGAAGATTTGATGGAGAGCGTGTAGTTATCGATGGAGATCAAAACATGAAACTTCAAATGAGCTCATGTAAAGAACTTCAGCTCCCAGCTGTCACTGCTCTTACAGACAAGGGTGGTTCCCAATATGCTCTGCTCAGTGCTCTTCAGACTCTGGTCAAAGTTCGAACTCATATGAAAGCCATCAGAAAAGAAAAAGCAAAACGAGCAAAGGAAGCCGAGAAGAAGATGAAGGAAAAGGAAAAAGAAAAGGAGAAAGAGAAAGAGAAAGATAAGGAAACACCGACGACGAGTGCTGCTCCACCATCTGATGCTCCCAATTCGGAAAGTGCATCAACTCCAGCTTCATCTTCTGCGAATCCACCATCTTCGTCTTCTGCTAATCCAACACCTGCGCAGGAGCCTGAATCAGAAGAAGTTGCTGATGAAGAACCACGAATCTCTGAACGTCTTCATTCTCTTGAAGAACTCTGGAACTCCCTTTCAGAATGTCTTCTACGTTTGGGAAAAGCATCAGATCCTCATGCAGTGTTGGCTCTTCAACCAGCTGCCGAAGCTTTCTTCTTAGTTCATGCATCTCAACAACATAAACCGAAATCGAAAGAATCCGAAGCCAAAAGGAAAGAGAGTCAAGCTGCATCTTCATCTGCATCCGCTGCTGTTGTAGCTTCATCTGTCTCACATGATGGCCTTCGTGAAGATTTGGATCCAGACACTGCTAAGCTTATTGAATTCGCTGAGAAACATCGTCAAGTTCTCAATCAAGCTCTTCGACAGAACAACGCAGTCCTTTCCGCAGGTGGTCCGTTTGCTATCCTGACTCAATTCCCAAAACTTTTGGATTTCGATGTGAAGAGAAAATACTTCCGAAAAGAATTAACCAAGCTAGAACCATCGTAAGTCTCAATTGATAAAGTTAACCAAACGAAATCAATATTTTCAGAATGCCTCGCTATCGTCGTAACGATGTTTCCGTGCAAGTTTCTCGCAACCGTGTGTTCTCAGATTCTTTCCGGGAACTGTTCCGTTTACGCCCATCCGAATGGAAGAACCGGTTCTACATCATCTTCCAAGGCGAGGAAGGTCAAGATGCTGGAGGTCTTCTTCGAGAGTGGTTCTCAGTCATCACCAGAGAAATTTTCAATCCTAACTACGCTCTGTTCATCACGGCTCCAGGAGATATGGTCACTTACATGATCAACAAGGCGTCTTACATCAACCCCGAACATCTGGATTACTTTAAGTTCGTCGGAAGGCTTATTGCCAAATCTGTCTTCGAACACAAATATCTCGACTGCTATTTCACTCGCGCATTCTACAAGCATATTCTGAATCTTCCAGTTCGTTACCAAGATCTGGAAAGCGAAGATCCTGCTTTCTTCAAATCTCTTGACTTCTTGCTACAAAATCCTATCGATGATCTCGGTCTCGATTTGACTTTCTCAACAGAAGTCGAGGAGTTCGGAGTCCGATCTGTTCGCGATTTGAAACCGAACGGCAGAAAAATTGATGTTAACGACGCCAACAAAGATGAATATGTGAAGCTGGTGTGTCAAATGAAAATGACTGGATCGATCAGAAAACAACTTGATGCATTCCTCACCGGGTTCTACGAAATTATTCCAAAAGATCTTATTTCTATGTTCAACGAACAAGAATTGGAGCTTCTCATTTCTGGTCTTCCTACTGTTGATATCGACGACATGGCAGCTAACACAGATTACAAAGGATTCCAGAAGACATCAACTCACATTCAATGGTTCTGGAGAGCTCTTCGTTCATTTGAGAAAGAAGACAAAGCCAAGTTCCTGCAGTTTGTTACTGGTACCTCCAAGGTACAGTAGTTCTCATAACAATATTTCACCTTACGAATATATTTTCAGGTCCCTCTTCAAGGATTCGCATCACTGGAAGGAATGAATGGAGTTCAGAAGTTCAGCATCCATATGGACAGTCGTGGTGGAGATCGACTTCCCGCCGCACATACATGGTAACGTTTCCAAGTATACCGTTCTACCGTAAACAAATAAATTTTAGCTTCAATCAACTTGATCTGCCGCAATACGAGTCATACGAAAAGTTGCGTCAATCACTTCTCCTCGCCATCCGTGAATGCACTGAAGGCTTTGGATTTGCTTAAATGTATAGATTTGGGATTTTTCCCCTTTATTTTGAATGTTTCTCTTATTTCTTGATACGTGGTCCCCGTTAACCCTATGCACTTTAAAACAGACTCTTTGGTCTCCCACCCTCCCCCAATGTTTTATTCGTCCTTGTGTATACTCGAACACATCCCCAATCCCTCCTTTGCCCTGTTTTATTTCTGAGCTTTTTCCCTGTTCTACTCCTTCAATTATAGTCTCCCCTGAGCAAGTATCATTGTGCTCACTTGTCTGACCTCTACCAGATCAATTATTGTGTATTCTCCATTGTGGTTATGAAATATTGTGAGCATTTTTGATCGAGTAAGAATTTTCACAAAATAATTGAAGTTTGATTGACAAAACAACATTCCAATCGAGATCGCTTACTGCTGCTCCTCTCATAATACGTATCCTATGACCTGAAAATTTTACTGAACACATGTGATATCAAAGGGATATTGTGGAATTCGAGCAATTTATCCCTTTACCCCTCTTGCTCTCTAATATCTCTTTTTTCTTCGTGTTTTCTGTTTCATCCGAAGGAATTCCTCGCTGCGCCGGGAGTTTACAAACTTGATGACAACACAACTCTAGCAGATGGCCGGAAACATGAAAAAAATGAAACGAGAGCCCTTTCGAAATTAGAGTGTTCTTGTCGTGGAATTCGGTGACGTGGTTTGAGTAGAGAGAGAAGGAACACCGGATGTTTTAAAGTTCTACAAAGTTGTAAAATACATCGTTACTCGTCAAGAAATGAGTCACATTATTTTCAGGAAATAAATATATTAGAAGCAAAACAACTCATATTTCGAAAAAAAATGAACTGATGAAAGAACTGGGCAAAAATGAGTCATATCCATGTTATCCCCAACGGAAATAATGAAATATAACGGAATTGGCTTTGAGACCGACTGCCCGATACAGATGTTTTTAATAAAAGTTTTTAGGTTCAACGTTTCAAATCGAGAAAAATAGCAAAACAATGATGAGAAGCCTGTGATGGAACCTGTCAGAACTTCAATAAGAATCAAAGAAGGACCATTCATTCGATTCAATGGTATTCATGAGTTCTTCTTGTTCTTTCAGACATTCAGCTGAGCAGATAAAACAAAAGTTATCTAGATTTTTGCAGAGCTTTCTCTCATATCTCAATCAGATATCATCTTCGTTGAAACTTCATATTTATCAGAAGTCAGAATCTTTATTAGTTTTAAAGATGATGATCTTCTCTCTCCGGAACTCTTCTTCTTTTTTCAGAAAATTCTGCAACATGATCCTCTTATGACGTTATTGTTCTTTTCCATTCATTACTTTTTTTCCCTTCTCTCCTCACGTACTCTAATAGTATTACTCCTGACTTCTGAGTGATAACAAAAAGATAAGAGAAGAGTCATCTCTCTTCGGTGAGCTCGTCGAAAATGACAACTGCCACATTCCTGACATTCCAGCTATTTCTGGGCGGACACTGAGAGAATAGGATAGATCATTTGAAACGAATAGAGATTCGAGAAATAGACGGAATGTTGTCTGACCTCCCGTAGGTCCCCTCAGAAGGGGCATCTTTTCAAAAGACCCGCCTCTTATGATTTCATTCAAAAACAGTGGAAAGAAAGAAGAAGAAGAAGACGAGGAAGAGATCCATTCATTCTTCACTCATTCTACTTCACTACTGATTACTTTATTCTCTAGTTATCACTACAGTAACCCAAGACTGTCGCACGGCCGGCCGCGGTCCACGGCTTTTAGGGCCGCCGAGGCCGCGTATTAACCAAATGGGCTGAATTTTTGTACATCGACAAATCTTTTGGTCCTCTACAAGGCCGCCTGAAGAAGCGAAAATTTTCTATGGCTGGGAACTGAAATATAGAATCGGCCCACGGCCTTTTTGACAGCCTTGCAGTAACCCACATAGGAATCATTCTTACTACATTACTCTTCGATTGAAACTGAAACTTCCAGCTTTCAAAAACTTCAGTAACCTAGATTCCAACTAATCCGATATGCTTGGCACCTCCGAAATATCTCTAGAGACTATTTATTTTTCTGAGGTATTCTTTTCCCTTTTCGGGACAAAACTAAACACCAAAAAAAAACAAAAAATTCTTCTTTCTCCGGTTTTTCCCTTTTCTTTTCCATCTTCCTCCCTATATATAAACATTAAATCCCAACGGATTCCATGTGTCTTTTCTCTTATTTCTGTTGCGCATCTTCACAAAAAACATATACATATTCTCTCTCTTTTTCAGATGATGCTCAAACTCTTTTTAATGTTTATTTGCTGCACACAACTATGCAAATCATTCCACATTACTCCGATGAGTTACTCGGTTCTTTCCGAAAATACTGAAAGTGTTCTCGATCTTTCTGGAAGAGTTCATGAGAAAAGGTAACGAGATTACCGATTCGAAAAGATGTAATTAGCGAAATTTCAGATTTTATCTCCATATTTCAAACGACGCATCCCCATTCTTCATGTATGTGACACCATGTGGAGCTGCTGTTCACTGGCAACTTTTCTCGGTTGAGAAAGAAATGACACTGACGGAAGAATTCGGAATTGTTTCCGATATTTCGAATTCTTTGGAACAATCTGAAAACTTCCGTCTGATTGCTGGCGAAGAAGATAAGAAACGAATGACTTTCTTCGCCCATCGGCTACCAAGAAGTGAGTTTTCTTGCGAATTCTTTCACCAAACAACTACATTTCAGAAGTGATTCTGACTATTCGTACATCTTCATCATCTGCATCTGCTCGAGTCTTCTTCTCTCCATCACTCTTCCGTCTCGAAGATCAATATCCACCCCTTCCACATGATACACGTCTTGCCACGAATACACTCAACGACAATTCATATTCACGAAGAGACGAAGTTTCAACTCAAATTAATTGGAAGATTTCCCCTCAAGTGAGAAATGCTGAACCAGGACGTTACCGTATCTGCACTATCGTTTCTCGTCAAGACCCAGAATTCGCTGGAATGTGTGACCACGTGGAAGAAGGTGTGGAGACTGTGAAATGTGTTCCACAAACGAATAACTCGGTGGTTATTGGACATTTGAGAAGAGACCGAACATACTATGTGACTGTATTCGTAAGAGATCATAAGAGAGGAACATCATCTGCATATGAAGTTCAAACGATTCATATATCTCCATTAACTGAAATTGTCTCTCATCGAAAAGTCACTAGAAATGTTCCGAGAAAACAAAAGAAATCAGCTCCAAGAGTGTTAACTGATGGACAATTGGAACAAGTTGAATTGGAACCAAAGAAGGGAACTTTCGTCAATTTAAAGTTCTTTGTCAATACAATTCCAGAAGGAAATGCGACACAATCAGTGAGTTGACTCTCCACTTGCTATAGATTATATAGTTGTGTTTTGATACTTTCTGAAAGTTCAAAAGTTCTCATCAATAAGTATTACAGTAAGAAAAAGAGGGGAAATCCAGTCCATTCTGTTCTATTTTTAACCCTTTCATCGTCTTTTCTCTTCCCCAAAATAACCTATCATATGGGTTTACTACCTCTCGATTGACGTCATCACTGGGAAGCCAACTGACTTTTATTCTCACAAATCCACATTCCATTCTCTTCTTTCTTTGCAGGCAATGCTCATTGTGCACGCTTGCGATGGACTCGTACGTATCAATTTGTTTCGGAACGGAAAGATTTTGAAGAGAACTGATTCCTTCTCCGGATTCAGAAGGTACATAATTGATGGTGTTGGAAGAGAGAAACAAGAAAGAATTTCAGATTTGTTGTCACAAATATTCGAAGTGGACATCTTCGATTCCAAATTGTAAATGATGATGGGAGCTCGAAAACAATCAGAGTTTGGGCAAGCACTGACTTCGAAACGTCTCCGTATCCAAACCTTCCAGACGACACGAGGTTTGTCTAAAAGATTTAAATTTCCCAGTTATGAGTTCTTCTTTTCAGTGTGAAAATTGTTGATCGAAGTTGTTCTTCTGCTTCAATTCAATGGATTCGAGCTCACGACAGTCACGTCAAATACTGCGTTTACAAAAGAAAAGAAAACTCGAATTTCTTGGAACAACTCGTCAGTTTGGTACGGTTTTCAAGGTCATTACGTTTATTCACAGTCTCTTTTTTCAGGCTGACAATCTTTGCGAAGGGGGTCTTTCTTCTTCAACTCTCGTTGGATGCTACACTCACTCCCCAATTATAACTCATGCTGATTCTCAATCTTTGATCGAAACAACAATTGAAAATCTTCATCCAGCAAGTACTTATCGATTAGATCTTCTGGCAATCCCATTGGATAGACCCAATGCTCAAGCACTTCCATATAGAACAATTTGGGTCAGAACGAATCGATTTTGCGGAATTCACGAATAGATTATATTATTAATAATTCGATCATTTAGATACTACATGATTACGGGTTTCAATCGCTAGATTCTAGTTTTTTCCACTTTTTATTGTACATTCAATTCCCTGTGCTCTTTAATTGTACTTACGGTTGATCTTCTACATTCGGGTACGAATTCCCCTTGAATTTTCAAATCTCATCCTTTAATAAACTGAATTCTTCAATCTTTTCTCGCACAAAATTTACAGGAAAAATTTTCCGACTAGTTTAAGTTCTCCGTTTTCTCGTATTTTGCAGATGATCAAACAAAAAAATGAGGATCAAAAATCTGAGAATCTACGAACACTTCAAAAAACAATCTTTAAATGACCAGAGTTTTTCTTTTTTGCGAGAATGTTTTCCCCATTGGTGATAAAGAAGAGAAAATGAAGAAGAGGACACATAATTGAAAGACATTTGAACGACGGACGCCTCGCGGGTTCAGCCATCCACTATCTCTGAGTGAAGGGAGACTCCGCCCATCTTTTCTTCTCTAGATTCACATGAAGAAAAATGAAAAGTGAGTTTCCAGACATAAACTGATGAAACATTAAAAGTGGTTACCTTTGATGTATTTTTTTAAGGGAAATTGAAGGATAGTAAGGGATATATAATTACCGAGAGAAGTCAGTTACAGTAGGTTGCTTTTCAAATCTCGAACGATATTTTCTGCAGGGACTGTGAAAAAAACGAAAAGCATAAGAATTACTATAGCTTAGAATCGTCTTAAAAATTTATACTCAGAAGGTCTAATCTCTGCAATATTTCAACTTGAACAGTTCACAAAAAAATTATGTTTTATCAAACTCTTGAAAATGTTTTTAAATCAGAGAAAGCGGAAAGTAAAGCAGGGAAAAGAATAGAGAAACATGAATTAAAGAACGAATGACTAGAATTAGAAACTACGGATTGATAGGAGAGAAAAAGCAGGAAAACACGAAGATACATTTCAAAGTCAAAGAGAATCTAACGAAAAGATCGAAAACGAAATAAATAGTTACCGAACACCCGTCAAATACTCTTTTCTTCTTGTTTTGAGTTAATTGATTCAACCTTGGACGAAGAGTCATTCTCTCTATATCCAATTGGATTATTCATTATCTGAGAATACATTGAAAGTTGAGCCAATTGTTGGAATGCCATGTACTGCTGCATTACAGGATTCATGAAAGTTGGAATAAGTGGAGTCATCTGAATTGGTTTTTCTTCTGGAGGAGTTGGAATTTGGGGCGGAGTTGGGTTGGAAGACGTGGATGGAGATGACAGACATGCTTGAGATGATCTCATTTGATGAAGATATTCTACTGTCATCTCTAATATATCCGCCTTTTCCCATTTCGCGTGTTGAGCAGAATTCTGGAATCAATTTTTTAATTTAAAAAAAAAGTGACTCTTACTTTGTGCCCATCTTGAATCAGAATTTGTTTCAGTTGAGATAGCGACTTGTTTATTCGGGCTCGTCGTTTTTTCTCCATCAATGGTTTATTTTTCTAAAAGAAAGTATTTCAAAACTTCAACTTCATCGATTTGAATAACTCACGTTTGTCTTGAACCGAGGACCTCCTCCATCGGATTCAATTTCAGTATCCGAGTACAAGAAAGACGGCATTTCTGGAAAAATAAAAGAAATTTGGATAGAAAGTGGATAAATATGTACAGAAGAAGGAGAAGGAAACAGTGTGAAGAAGGTGTCGAACACAGTAAATACACGTGTTTCCAGTCGGCAAGAGTAAAAAGAAATGAGCAAATAAAGGGATTAATGAGTCGGTCAGAACATGTGTTCAGAAGGAATTTAAGGTGTAGAAAACCTATTATAACTGTTATCATCTTTCAAACAATATTACTTTTGTTCTGAAATTTGAAAAGTGGGCGGAGCTAAAGAAAACAACATGAAATTAAAAATAATTTTTGAATTTTGTTCCATTAATTTGATTAAGTGTCTTTTCTTTTCAAGAAATTAGTATTGTTCTTTGAACAACCTGAACCAGTGTTTTCACAATTTCTACAGTATGCTTTTTCTAACTCAGAATCTAAAAAAAGGGAGGAAAATAGTGGTCGATTGACGATTGGTGAGAAGACGTGTTTCTGAGGAATAAAGAAATTCAGAAGAAGATACAGTAACCACCTTTTTGCTTCAAGATCTTATCGTGTCTGCATTCGCAAAGTTTGAGGAGAATTTCGAAAAAAGGAATTATTTGAAAAGAAAGAAAAGTGGCAGAAGATAATTGAAACATGAGCTATTGATTATGGAATTTTTATCTTTGATTCAGAAAAACGATACATGAAAAATAAAAAATCAGAAAACTAGTTTACAATTATGAAATTTGAAGTTTCATACTCTGAGCATAGAGTTCTCTCAAATGGTTCCTACATGAAAAGAGTAAAGAGAATATTCCCAACGGAAAGATAATCAAGGAGTTTTTTGAGTTCATTGAAACCTTCTCATGATTTTGTCCTCTTCTTTGTCTGAACTTTTTTTCAGTCAACGTCTGTTGATTAGGGAGTAAATGCACATCAAATCTGAGAACCGAAATCCGGTTTGATTTGAAATTTTGAAAAGTTAAATAGTTTTGATAGATTCCAAGTCAAGCTTAGCTTCAACCTAAACCTATATCAAAAGAAAAGTGACACGCAAAATATTCTGATATTAAATCTAAGCTACCAGAAGCTTTTATATCAATGTGAATTTAACAAAAAACTTCTGAAAAAGTTGATTAAATACCTAGTACGAAACCTGAAAAAAGAATAAAAACGATGAAAGTTTATTGTGATTTGATTAAAATGCTCTCTTTTTATTGAGCTACTGCAACTGATTTATGAGACGTTTTTAGAGAACTACCAGGAAAAACTTATGAAGAGAAGACTACGGTACTTCATTTGTAAAAAAAACTGGAAAAAATCTGTTTCCTATGATAACAAAAATGAAGATTTTTATATTAGAAACACTAATTAACACTCAATCTGCAAATGAACTCATTACATCTCAAAAAATGAATACATCAACATTGAGTACATGTACATGAAATACCGTACCCATCAAGACCACCCACAAAGTCAAAAAGATGGGCGGGACACTGCGGGAGGTCTTCCTTAAAAGAGACGGGTGGCGCCAAAAGAAACGATCGATTAGTGTCATCAGTCAGCCAGAGAAAAGGGCCACCCAGATATCAAATGAGAAATAATTTGTCAAAATTTCAAGGAATGTCCCAGGATTCTTTCGGTTTTCCAAATGAACGGGGTCGCTGGGGTCCAAAATGTTGGGAGATGTCCTTTGTAGGTTGCCACCATTTTTTCCTAGAGAAATTATATGTATTCTTGGATAGAAGACGATTGAATCTGAAACATTACTTGCTAAAAATGTCCTGATAGTTGATAGTTGATGTCTTCTTCTTTTTCTTTTTTTTTCTTGTGTGCGATTTCAAACCGAATAGGTGTTTGTAATTTTGTTACAAATGGTTTATTTCAAAGGAGAACTGAAGTCATATTTTTTAATTGAGGTTACGATACTTCACACAATTCTAAGAAACTTTCATTATTGGAGCATATGCATATACTGTAATTTCGTAGATGTTGATATTAATTTACAGCTGAACAAGTATATTTTTGTTTGCTTGTAGTTGACAACTTTTCGCACGATATCTCTATACAATCAAAATAATAAAAAGGTTCTGTAGTGCGGCTGGAGGTTTAAGTTTCAGCGGAATAATTGAAAATCCTCCTAAAAATTTTCTTAAAATATGACAACAACTTTGCAAGATGAGTCGGAACTAAAATTATGTCAACTGAAACAGAATGTCTAGATTTTCTCTACATACTCTGTAAAAATCGAAGCTTTGGGATGATTTCTGGCTCCGAGACACCTTCCCATAGCGGATAATCTTTTTAACTGAACACGCCAAATTCTCTTTCGCAGTTACTTCAGGTCTTTTTAAAGTTTTCTTTTCTAAAAAACCAATCGTTCATGTTGTTTTTTCTTAGTCTTCAATGTAAAAATTCTTTATGGGAACGACAATAAATCAGGTAAACGACGATAAAATTAGACAAGAGACAATCGGAGCGGGAGCGAAACTTGTCATCTCATCTCTGAAAACAGTGTATGAGAAGAAGAGATGCAGAGAGAGTTGACACGAGTTGAGGTGAATACGTAAATCAAGATAAAAAAGAAGAAGGAAAAGAAGAGGAAAAAGAGACAAGAAGGTGTGGATGATTGCCATAAAAGGTCATACAAATTGGATACGCAAATACGCAAATCGAGAGATTGTGTTCGGTGATATATCTTGAGGAACGGAGGTGGAAAATGTCCATGGCTTCACAGGAATTGAACAAGTGACAGGGAGATTCAAACTCAAAATAACAACCATAGGTTACTGTAGCCGTTCTAGATTCATACTGATATAGACCTACAAAATCTAGTCCAGAATCAACAAGTTTAGAACTTTTATTCGAAAATGATTAGAAAAATATAATTGGATTTGTTCCAGACAACATTAGTACAAAATAAATATGTTCTATGAACCAAGAAGTTTCAGAAACCGTTCAAAAAATAAGTTATTCCAAATCATCCAAATCTCTCATATCCATTTTATTAGCTGGAGCTGATTTTCTTCTATTCGAAACAGATGCACTCTTACGAGGATCTGACATATCCGGTTGACTCAGATTTCGCTCCAAAACTGGAGTTGATGACATATGCCGATGCTTTGATGTAGATTCTCCATGTTTCTTTTGGCGCCTTCTCGAGGAAGAAGTTGATGACGGTGGTGGCATTGGTTCTTGTTTGATACGATGATTGAGTCCACATGCCAATGAAAATTTTCTTCTCTGCATCTTCTTTGCTCGCTGCTTTCGAATATATTCCTGAATCTGGAATGTCGTTTTGTGCAAGAATCTGATAAAGTTAGGTTACCTTGTATTTCACAATTGGAGACATCTTTTCAATCCACTCATTATTTCTCTCGATTTGTGCTCTCATTCGGGATTCCATCTGGAAAAGTTACGAAAGTAGTAAACATAATTTCATCATAACTAATTTACAGTAGGAACTTGAACCAAACCTACATTTTGGAAGAAAAGGTTCAAATATTCTTTTCGTTTTCAAAATAATAATAAAAAACCCCGATGAATCCTATAAGTTGAGAAAGAAAACCACAAACTCACTTCATATGGATCAAGAGAATCCGTTTCACCGTTCGCTGTATTCTGTATTTTCTCATCTGACACCATGTGTTTGTGCCTTAAATGATGCCGTTCAGACGACGTATCGTTGATCATTATGCAGAAAATGTTGGGTGCGAATACAAAAAATGCATGGTTTTTGGGACAGTTTTGATGCGAAAAACGCCTTATCAGCCTTATCAGTGACAGCCGGCTGACAGTCTGAACTCATTCTTTTTTTCTGAAGAGACGTATCAATTCGACGGAAAAAGGAATCAGGTGACAGGTGTCAAATTCCACGTCATGAATGAGTTACAAAGTTCGATATACCTTCTCCTACTGGATCTATTAAAGTGTTCCGATTGTTTCTTCAACCCATAATTGGTACTTCTCTACCATCGAAGTCCAGATCCGGATAGATCTACACCTCATCTCTACTATTTGTTGGAAATTCAATTTGCGTTTGTTTCGGAGAAAGTGATTTATTAGTTTTATGTTTTGATGTTTTATTACCAAGAAAAGGTACAAATAGTAGGGTTCGAAATGAGAAAACGTTCAAAGCATTCCTCATGATTCTTTCGATTTTCGCTCTTTTGATACTACAATTCAGTTCCACACTCGCCTGCATGGCTACTAATAACTCAGCTGGTGCAGTAAGTTTTCAATCTTACTCAATCATTATTTTTATCTTTTTCAGGCAACTTCATCATGTGCGGAACCAACACAGACTGCCACACCGGACGACGTACAACTGGTATTGGATCCCTCTGGTAGTACACTTACTGTGACTTGTACAACTCAAATAACTTCTCAAACTTCTTCTGTCATCGTAAGTTCATTATAAAGAAACAAAATTCTTTATTCATTTATAACCTTACGATTTCAGTACAACGGCGTTACAACTTCTCTGTCCTCGATAAGTATGACATGCTTGGATGGCGATTATCTGTACACTACTCCTGCTCCGACGACAACAGTGTGAGTTTCGTTTCGATGAACATAATTACAAACTCTATTTATTCAGACCTGTAACGTCTGTCGGATGTACAGCACCAACTCCATAAAAATTAAATACTTTTCAATCAATTTATTTTTTCTCATATCAAGGACAATGGAAATAATCATCAAGACAGTATAATCTCAAGTGGTCGCTTCAAGACCAGCTTGCTCGATTACTGTATTTATCGAGAAAAAACGAATATCACTGCAGAGCTTTGAAAATAAATGTTTTAAATATTTATTCGAATAAATATTTAAAATATAATTATTCTTATATTCAAAAAAATTGTAATTTATTTTTGATCTAAACATTTTTCGCCCGCGCACCCGCCAAATTAGGCTCAAATCAAAATATTGAGCGGGAGAAATGCCTATAAAAGGCCGAGTTTGTACCATTTCGTTTGCGTTCACTGTTCGCTATGCGTTTCTATTTTCTTGTCGCTACTATCTTTTCGGGGCTTCTATTCAGCCAAGCTGCCCCCGTTGATGTCGTCGATGGCAGTGGAGAAGCTCCAGACACTTTGCTGCAAAACACGGAAGAACAACCACATCAACGACGTGAGTTTACATTTTACTCTGTTTTCCCAAACAATATTTTCGTTTAAGTGAGATTCCACAATTGGGATTACAAGGATCTTGGAACAACTGCATTCGAGGACATTGCGTTCCCTGCTCGTCAACCACCAGCTGCGGTCAATCAAACGGAGCAATGTCCAGATGGATGGGTTCGTTTTGCCGACTCGTGTTACTGGATCGAGACTGAATTGCTGGGATTCGCTAAAGCTGAAAGAAAGTGTTTCGAGAAGCAGTCGACTTTGTTTGTGGCCAATTCGCTCGAAGAGTGGGATACAGTTCGTTCTCATTCCAAAGAAGCTTACTTCTCTTGGCTTGGACTCATTCGATTCACTCACTATGAAAAGACTGAGCAGTTGCCAAGATGGCAGACCGAGGGAGCTCTCAATCCAGCAAAAATGTAAGTATATATTCATGAAATCACCTCCGTTTTGTGAACATACATTTCTGAAACATTACGATATCCGATTGTTTAAAACACGTATTTGTTTCAGGAACTGGTTGATCAAACCATACAAACCACTCTCCAACGGTTGGACCCAGTTCGCCAATTGTGCCGCCAGCTACAAGTCGCCAGCCAGTTTGGAGTCTGCATCGTACACATTCTTCTATCCGTGCACCTACCTGCTCTACTCCATTTGCGAACGAAACTCTACAATCGTGAATGCGTTGCAGTGAACTCATCTGTACTTCTGACACCAATTAAATCCTGTTAATCACAAACATTTCACTAATGGTTTATCACTTTACCGGTTGACAATACTTATATTATTTACACTACCGTCTTTAACACCAGTAATTTGAACGGGTTTTGTTTATTTTAAAAATAAACTTGCAACCGATATCCTTATTTTCATATATTGATTACAAAACTTATTCGATTTAGATAGCGTTCCAAACAAAATGAGCTGATAAGCATTAAAATTCGCTCACTTTTTAAATATAAACTAGATCAAAACTTCTAAAAGTTTCAGAGAATATATAGTGAGAATATATACAACAGTTCTACTTTGTAAATGTTCTAAGAGGAAATATTCATTTTATAACCGTACGACTGTTTTCGTGGCGAAACCCGAACGAGAACGCGTCAATGTTCCTTTGAATTACTGTGACCTTTGACAGCATGGCTCCACGTTTTCTTGGTTTTGTTCGGGGTTTGCCCGCAATCCCTCTTTTTTTCATCGAACAGCTGTAATTCTAAAACATCAAATGAATTCAAGCGTAAGTTTATCGGACGTCTTAAACGGAGGTTGGACAATAAATGATGAGTAAGTAGCTTTCATTCCGCTGATTGCATTCTGTTTCTGAACTTATTCAGATCTATTGCTGTTGCTGCTGAAGAAATTCATCCAGCCGCCGATAATGACGAAGATTCCGAAATGTCAGATTTGAGCCAAAATTCAAACGTAGAAAATGATTACGACGGGAAAACAAAAGAGACTCATAGTGAAATTGATGTGGAAGCTTTGAGAAAAGTGGGGCTTGGAGAGTTTTATCCCATAAATTGTTAAAATTTTCAGACTGCAAAAGTTGACGAAAAAATTCAAGAATCAACGAATTCAACTTGTAAAGCTGCTTCGAATGATTCTAACGTGTTGATCAGCCCTCCGTACTATGATACTTCGATAAAACCAGAGGCTACTCTACAGCACGATCAATACAGCTCTGGCAAGTAATATTTCTCTGAAGTGTTCAACAGTTTCTACAAATTTTCTCTGGAGTGCTCAACGATTGTGTTTTTTTTTAATAGCGGTGTTTTTGAATTTTCATATCCGCAATAAGCGAAAATAATCAAAGAAGCATATTCACCTGAAGTTGACGCTGACTTCAATAGATTTTCTCTTTAGCTCCTCTCCCGTCTTTTTTCTTTCTCACTCTCTTATCCCTATTATTCAAAGTAACGTTTAATCAAAAAAGACGAAAAATTTTCGTGCGCGTTCAGAAGAAAAGAACTTATTATTCTCTTTTCTTCCTCCTTTTCGCAATTTTCTCTTTCACATTTTCTATCCTTTCTCACATCAGCCTTTTCCATTCTTTTCCGCTTCCTCATTTCTTCTGTTTTTAGGCTATTCTCATGGATTTTCCATATCGTCGACCTATCATCAGGTAATATTCGAAACAATTTTTATTGAAAGTGAAGTATAATTTTAACTTTTCAGCCATTTGTTTCGATGGTTCGCCAGAAAAAAACCAGTGCTATCGCCACAGCTCTCCAAAAACCAGTTTTTGTGAGTTTTATTTATCAACAATTTATTTCTCTTTCCAATTTTTTAAAATTGCAGGTACAGCCCACCACTCCAGTTCCTGTTGCATTCATTCCCGGATACTCATTCAGTTTTGGAAGCCAGTATATTCTGCCGGTGGGTACAAAATGTGTAAGCGTTTGAGTGAATAAAATGGAGATGTTCTGAATATTTTAAGACATAAGTGTTAGTTAACTTTCAGAATGAAACAGACACTGGTGCTATTCAATACAAATTCCATGAGTCCCTGTCAACGTGAGTGATATCGCAACTAGCTTTTCCATGTTTTGGTTCTTTCCAGAAAGAGCTCTGATAGCAAATCCAGTATTTCGAAGAGTGCAGAAAAACATAGTGAGTTTTTATTCAAAATGTAATTTCACAACGTTTCGGGTCGGTTTAGTTTTTATTCGAGTTTATTTCCTTTCCGGTTTTTGTGAACTGTCATTTAATTCTCCTTACTCTTCCTTTTCTGTTAAATTTTACGCCTGAAAGCGTGTAGTAGTTCCAATGAGTGTAGTGTTGTTATGGAGATCTGATGTTAGATAAATGAAAAAAGCTCATTAGAGAAATATGCATGAGTCGGTCAGAAGCAGGGCTTAGGGAAGAGATAGAAATTTGAGAAAAAAGAAAAATTGAATGAAAAATTCAGTCAGAAAAATTGTACACGAAATGTGAGCTCTTGAGTGCTCAATAAAATGAGACTTGAAGCAAACAAGCGTTTTGGCTCGCCAGTTTTGCTCATTTTTTCTTCTTTTTTTCCACTCTTTTCTTTGCTCGCCCATTCACTTTCGCGTTTTGTCTCGAACTGAAAAACCTTATCCTGCCTAGGAATTCTGTTGCTCAAATAAAATTATCAGTTTTGCAATAAAAGACGAATCAGGAAATGTAGAAATTTTTATGCGCTAGTATTATACTGCTGGAGGCCCGGAATGACATTATTTCGAATAAGTTACCCTAAAACAAGGGAGTTCTTTGTTCAGAAATTACGAAAATAATTTTCTATTCTATTGGTTTTTTCAACATCATAAGTCAAATTTGATGACTCATTCAGAATTTCGTTTGACAAAAAGAGCGCAACAAAAACAAGCACCAAAGTCAGCCATCAGTCAGTTTATGGCCGTATAAAATCCAGTTTCTTTCTCATTTTCCTTTTTCTTCTCTTTCTCGATTTCATGTCGGATTTCGATTTCTCACTCGCTCTCTCAACATGACCACAAACTTTTGGAAATGCTTCGAATAATTTCTCAAATGTCGAAAATTTTGTTTTCAAAAAAAGAAATACTAAAGCCGATTGGGAAAAGCAGAAAACTCTTTTTCGTTTTGTCTTCTCCTTCCCAAAGTTTTGTGTATTTTTCCTCCAATCAATTTGCAGCAACACCTTCGACTGCTCTTCCATCCGATGAATGTGGGGAAAGAAGTTCTTCTTATGTTCCTCAACGTTTCATTCCCTGTTTCGACCTTACCACCGACGTTCTGGGAGGAGTTGGTGATGAAAACTCATATCATTTGAGACAAAAGTTACATCAGGTAATCGTGACTTTTGATGAGCTGCAAAGTTACTAAGACCAAATGTTCAAAAAAAAATTCGATATTAATCCAACACTGCGACAAAATTTGTTTTTCTGTTACTTGATTGTGAAGCATGTTCATTCACTATTTTTTTTCAAGTTATGGTTTTCTCTTGTCCCGCGCTGACTATTTGAGCATCATCTCAAATGGCAAAATAAGTATTTACAGGATGAACGACGATTTCACGAAAACGAGACAATGTCGAACAGTGGAGACAGAGACGCAGACGTTTCGGAAGATGGTATCGGAAGACACGAGACTGAGGAGAAGCTGGCGAACAGCGGCGATACTGCTGGAGTTGAAGAGGAGGGGAAAGGGGAAGAAGAAGAAGAAATTGTCATCGCCGACGTGGTGAGAGAAAAAAAAACGTTCGCAGAAACGCAGAGAAGAAATGGAACTTTGCAGGGAGAAATCGGCGACGCTATGACGGCTGCTGTTAACGATAAAGAAGATGTTGAATCAGCGACGTCATCCAGTTGTGGAACTAAACATCAGAAAAGCCAGCTTGAGAAATTGCTCATGCAACCAGTTAAGAAGCCAGTTTATCAAGGTTAATTTGAAAAAACTCCTTCATCCCATCCAGGGTTTAAAAATTTAAATATTCTGAAATTTCAATAAGTCAAATTTAAAAAAGCCGTAGCAATGTAAACCATTTTTGATGACTTCAAAAGTTAATAAGGTGGAAAACTCATAGAAAACACCGCTAAGTATAATTTCCGAATTTCATCGCGCTAAATCCGAGAATTTACTCTCGGCGCTATTCCGAGCATCGTAAGCTGTTTGAATCTAGTAATCACCTTAACAGGGGTTCCATAGCCTTCTCCCTCACTTTTGTTTATTTACAATTGTTCCTGTCTCCCCAATATGTCGTCACATTCGACCCACTATCACAGGTGACCATACACTTCAGACCATTCAAATGGTACTTTTCGACAAAACACTTTTATTCTGGTCGCGTCCAGTACTGTTGATTTGCTCTTACTACCTGTGCCTCGTGTTCTCTTCTGTCCCATTGCGGTTACTGTGTTCGTCGCATTTAGCTCCGCCCCCCGGCTTTCGTCCCACGTATACTAAAATTCTACTTTTTCCATCTTCGTCTTCTTCAACCCTTCTCCGGTTGTATCGATTTGACCCTCGTTGGTCGTCTCTTCTCCATTCCGTTCATTGCCATCGTCGGTTGGTCGGTCTTCGTCGTCGCCACTTTCCCGTTGCCGCGCCGCCCATGACTAGTCGTCGGAGGGAAACGAGGGACTCTCTCCTTTCTCGTATGTGCCACTCGCCCGTCTATTTCGCCCCCGGAGGCCACCGCACTCGTTGTCGTCGTCGTCTTCGTTGTCGCCACCACCACTTTCCTTCCCCGTTTTCCCTCGTTTTCACTCCCATCCATTCTACTTTTTCTCTTCTTTTCCTCTCTATCTCTCTTTTCCCCTCCCACCATTCAATTCCCATTCCCTTTGCCAGTCCCGTGGTACTGCTGGTAACATGGAACTAGCAGATGAATGACGGATTCTCTTGTTCTGGCTTCAGCAAGTATTGACATCGGGAAACATTCGATGGAATCGAGAAACAGCAGGCGTTGCCACGGTATACATATATCCATTATTCGTTTCGTTTCTATTTCGATACATGCTCTCAGTTTGATTGATTGAGTGTTAGATTTAGATTTTGTCGGTCAAGGAACCATTGTTTCATGACCTACCGTATGACTTATGTTGAACTACCATTTTTGCTTTACGTTGCCCGTTCGTCATAGTGATGAAACTATAATTGTTCAGTTTCTACAAGTATACGTGGTTTCAGCTGCTTACACTTTCCGAAAAATATGATCTTCATTCAAACTTCAATAAGCTTATTCATCTCAGCGTTTTTAACTTGAACGGTAATACTTCATTCCTATCTGTATTAAATTAATTATAGCTATCGTTCTTTTCGGAGTATTTCATCAGGATTTTCTGAGGACAAAATTCTTTCAGAAAAATTTACATTTACATTACACTACTTGCCACGTAATAGAAATACTACCAACCATTACATCTAACTCTCTCCGCTTCTCTTCTCTTCCGTTCATCCAACGGTCCTGGCCCATCATTCGCTTCGTCAGTGCATGCTTCTCTTCCGTCCGACCGATTCTTTCCCAACATCATGCGTGTTGTCAAGCTCACGCCCGCCCGAGCAGCGTTTCCCGTTTCTCTGCATCTCTGCACCATTGTATTAGATCATATAGCAGTGGTGGATTTGATGTAAAGTTCCGGAGAAAAGCTGTTTTAGCCTTTCACCATAACCTGAATTAACAAAAGCTTAAATGATAACCCAATAAGCATTTTCTTTCAATCTTGAGTATACATTTTCAGCGTCACTGTATCATCTATATTTTGTCTGAACTCAAATTTTTCGGCTCGGTTACTCCACCCAATGTAGTTTTGGAATCGGTTGTTTTCTTCATAGCTTCAGTTTCGCGGTCTCTCTATCTTCATAACCATGTATGATGCCCTCCTTCCCCAAACTGTACACCGATATCTGCGCCTCTTGATTCGCTGGCGCTTCTCCTCTATGCACTTCTCCGTTTTTCCGTCGCCGATCCTACGGACAGAGAGAGATGGCGCGCTCGCTCCCCGCAGACGCCTTTCAGACCCCGGGACTCTTCCTCAAGAACACGCACACGCACACCCATCACATACACTCGTCTCGCACACACTCGTCATGTGATGAGATAGAAGCGAAGATGGCTCCCTTTCTCCTAGTACATTCCTTCTATCGTTTAAGATTCTCATCTAAACATCGTTTTCTTGAATAATCACGCATGTTTTTTTTTCAGAGTTTCAACAACCATTCATCGTGACTTTCAGTGCTATCGGGAATCAACCACAGCCGTCCAGCCAAAATTCACAATTACCCAAAACGATGCAGTTCTATCAACCTCCTGCACAACAGCATCTAGCTAGGAGTACCCCTCCTCCAGGATTCGTTCCGGTAGTTTCCATTATCAAAAATTTTTAAATGAAAATTGAAACTTCAGCCTTACGGAATGGGAATGCGCCCACACGAAGAAGAAACTAGGCAGATAATGAATTTGGATAGTCAACAGACTCACAATTCATCTCCCAGCTCTTCATGGTAAGTCAGTTTTGATTTGTAACTAGAACGATTCTGCTACTACCCATAGTGATCCATGCAAATAAATTATCTGCTCTTTCCGCGGTTAGGGGTGTACATGAGAATAAAATGAATGGGAAGTAGTTATGAACCCCTCCCCAGAAAGAAGCAAATCATTATTATGGCATCTGGTTGAGCGGACAGAGAAGGCTGATCCCCATCGTTTCTGTTGTCGGAACCAACCGATTATTGGATCCCGCGCACCCACCACACGCAGTCACAAACTTGTTTCGGGTTTCAATCGACTGTGGGCTGGCCTGCTTGTCAACTGCGTAGTATGATACCGAAACAATTCGATAGGAAATGATTGAAGGGGTCGTCGTGTTTCCGATGAAATGATATCGAGTTGTTGCTGTGATGTGTGGACAATTAGAATGTAGTCTTTGCTCAACTGTTGATGTTGTCTGTTAGAATTACCGAATAAGAATGAGGATTCGGATTGACTGTAATTGAAAGTTACTCGATTTGAGATAGAAAACTGCTTGACTCGTTTTTTGATTGAGTGTATTCAAGGTGTACATGTGTATTAGTATCTTAGCTATTCGTGAACCTCCCATCGTTTTCTCAATACCATGTAGGAAACACGGGAAACGGCCGTCGTCGCCGCCGCCGTCGCGCGTTGACTAAGAGATTCCCACTAGATGGTAGACGCAGAGCGAGGCGTATCCGGAAATAGTGTGGAGGCGCAGGCAATGGATGACTGAATGGGTGGCTGAAGCAAATGCGGTTGTCGAGGCGGACGGACGGACGGACGATGAGAGAAGTATCTGGCGTGCCATATAATATGGAATAGCTAGAGAAAAAGAGAAACGAATGAAGCCTCTCTTTCGTCTCTTCGTTCCCTCTTCTTATTCGTTTGTTTCGATAGGGACTCTATGCTATGCGTCTGAAGTGTCCGCGGGGTCCTGACAAGTAGAGGGGTTTGCAGTATTCTTGCCCAATAGAGGATTAATACAGAAAAAGTTTTAAGAGAAACAAAAAAATAAATTTCACTACAAGTAAGAAACTATTGAAAATATGCCTGAACAGTTGTTTTCCGCACAGACTGCATTCTACTAACAAGAAAAAGTCACATATTATGAATAATGAGTATGTATATATCAGACACCTATTTCAGGAATCAACCCTATGGGCAAATGACAAACTTGAATGCCTATCAACGAGGCCCCAATATCTACGCGGCTCCCGTTCCTCCATCAATGGTTCATCAAAACGGACCACCCGGTGTTGTTCCTACTTCGAATCCTTATTATCCAACTCCTGGTCCTCCACCACCACATCATCACATCCAACCTCAAGCACCGATGATGCCACCTGGAATGCATGGACAACAACAACAACAACAACAACAACCATATTACAATACACAATCCCCATTGACTGGTAAATATTCATTGTATTCTAATTAGATTCCTATTTCAATCGTTTTAGGAAGTTCTCCTTCAATGAACTACGGAACTAACCAAATTCCTGCACCCCCACCCACCAGTAATGGGAGTGCTCCAATTTTCAACTTTTCAAAACCGAGAAACTCTAACGAAGGATCCTCGGTGAACGGCGGAGGTCATCGGAGAAAAAAGCATAATGACTTAGTAAGTTTTTTATTCTTAAAAGATTCTATCAATTCTTGAAATAGCTTTTTCAGAGTTCGCCTCGTTACAACAACAACAGTAATGAAGATGTTGATGGTTCCATTTTTCCTGACATGGCAGATTTCCCACTTCTAGATGTTGTTCAGTCAAAAGCCAAGAAGGATGCTGGCCGAAAACCGTGCCGTCCTCATTTGTGTGAACAGTCCAGAATGTTGATTTCGCGAGTGTGTCACTTCCACAGAGAGTTTGTTAAAAGGTAAGATAATGGATGTTGCTTGACCTCCTCACTTTGAAGGGATATATACTTATGTAGTCTTCCGAGCAGTCTTGTCTTGTGACGAGCCGTTGGCATTCCATTCGCGCTTGAGCGCAGCTTGTCGAGCTCTGGTCTGTATGTATGCGAGGAGCACGAGTGAGTATGTATGTGCCCCGTGAGCAGCACAAACGAGCAGCATTTGTCGTTGGTTGGTTGGCCTTCGTCGTCTTGGCGTGTCCGTCAAAGCCTTGACGATTCTTGCGCACCCTCCTTAGTCGATGCGTTCTCTTGCTATGGCGCCTCTCGTGTGACCCGATTGGTTTCAGGGCCTTACATCTAACTGAGTCTCTACTAAGAAGGTACTCTCTCAGCCTTTCTCCCCAATGGCTCATCATCATCATCAGACGTCTTCAGCATCTTCAGCTGTCAATTCTGAGAGCTTTTCAACACGGGGTTACGCCTTGTTGCTAAAACCATCCCTATGAGTGATGTGTGTCGCTAACGAAAAAGAAATGATGCTTTCCTTTGGAAGATTAGTAGAAAAAAGTAGAGTGTTTCTGGCTACAAACTTTAATGAATCATAACACTTTAACAATCTAAATTATTATAGATTGCCTTCACGACACCCACTAGCCAATTCTCCTTTCTCGAAGCCTGATCAATGGACATCTCAAATTATGGGGATATCGTTGGCCACCGTTCGGAAATGCATCGACATGGCAGTGGATGAAGAAGTCTTCACAAGGTGCACAGATAAGAACTTAGTGAATCTAACGGTTTGTACTAGTTGTAAAATGTTTTCGGTCATACTAATTGTTTTCAGCCGTCGGAACGAGCCGAACGCGAAGAACTTCTTTCAAAACTGTCAACAGTTTTTGAAGATGAGAAAACATTGGGTGCAGGAACTGCTGGAATGACTATTGCTGAATATTCTCCACGTCGTTCGTATTCCAACACTCTGATTCGTCAGTCAACTGATGATAAATCATCAAATTCTTCTTTCGCAAATGGAGCTGACTACGGTAGTAGTGAAACGACATTGTTGAATCTCGATGATCATTCAAACCAATCGAAAGATTTCGGCGCAACTCCAACACCTACGACCGAATTGAGCAACGGTGGTCATATGTTCGAAGACCTCCGACCAATTGGCGGAGGGAACGTTGAAACCGAGGAAAAGTCAACTCCAATCATGGACACGCCAAAGAGAGGAAGACCACGTAAGGCACCGGGAACAGTCTCAACGAAGTCGACTAAACGAAAGGAGTCTGTAGAAGACAGTGAAATGTCTGAAGATGTTAGTTCCTATCTAAAAAGTTTCTGATCGAAATCTGATTTGTTTCAGAGAGATGAACACGAGAAAAAGACCGAAGATGAAGATGAAACGAACGAGGAGACTGAGAAGAAATCCGATGAACTTGAACAAGTTGTTTTGGCAGCTGAACGGGAAGATGATGCGGCTTCCAGTGAGGTACAATTTGATCTTCAATCTATCAAAATAATTTTTTTTCAAATTAAGGGTACAAATCGAAGTGAAACTGCTACTCCAGAACCAACCGATACATCGGTTGCCAAAAAGACTCGTGCAGCTGCTAGACGCAAGAACACGAGAACGGTCGATGAAGAGCTCCAAGCTTCTACGAAAAGAAAGAGAGGATCCGTTACATCTGCAACAGCTGGAGTAACGCAATTCGACGACGAAAACGCTGACCACAAAATGGTGACAAGGTAGATTAATATAGTCGCAATTATCTAAGTTTAGTTTTGGAATGTTTAATTTTTAGAGCTAGAAGCCGTCAACCGTGATTTTGTGAAGTGTAGACGTCCCATTCTTCTTCTTCAATTGCCTTTCTTCCCAAAGTATCCGTTTTCGTGCCATTGGTGCCTCGATTGTTTTTGCTTTTTCTTGATTTTTTCGTCACATTCCTGTTAGCAACAGCCCAGTCAATACCTTCACTTTTCCCTTTTCATTCCTTCCATCCCGCCTAAATTCTTACTCTCCAAACTCGTTTATCTGTACATTATTGATATGGTCCTCTTCATTTTCCTTTTTTCCATGACTCCTATTTCCCAATTCAGTATAATTCTTGGCTCCTAATTTCTTACTTGATTTTCCCCGGATTATTTGTTGTTTTATAATGGAGATTTCGCCTTTATCCCTTCTAAGTACTAACAGTTCTGATCCGCGGGTTTTACAGCTTTATTGTCCCCCCATTCCCCTTTTCCATTCTCGTTTAGTTTCTAGAGCCCTTTTTGGTTCATAAAGCATGCTGTAATACAGTATTGTTTACAGTACTCGTAATATGTTTACCTCTGTTTTCCATTCCGAGATAACAAATGGTTTGAATGAAATTTATTAATTTATTAACCAACTATTTTTTTCTCTCAAAGTCTCGTAAAATTTCTTCTGTTTGAAACTTCTGGCGTTGTTTCTACAAAAATAAAATGTTTCAACAATTGGAATTGAAAATTGACAGTGATCTAGAGATTTTTTAAATATATTGTCGAAATAAACTTTCTTTACATAGTGTTCACAGGCTGAAGTTAAAGCTCTCAAATATAGCCAAGCTCTTTTTCAGTTGTCTTGTCAACGATCCTGGACGAATTCCCAGCGCTTTTCTAAATACATCAGCTGAAAGAGGGCGTGGCTTATTTCAAGAACGGGAACACCAGTCGGCAAACAACAAATGTCAAGAAAATTAATTTATTTAGACAATATGTGGGGCGAAGGAAACAACGATCCGTGGTGTTTTAGTTGCAGAATTACAGAGTCAGAAGTCGAAGCGATTTCTCTTCGAAAGTAATCGATTATCAACGAATTGGAACTTAAATTTAAACACACAAAAACGAGAGAAAACGTAAAAATGAAATTTGATTCTTTACATAAGAGATAGAAACATATGTTTCAACTGATAACCACATGAATGTTGTTCCGTGGAAACTTTACACCTTTTCATCCGAAAGAAAAAGAGAAAAATGTTTTTTTGGTGGCCAACTGGACCCTCTCGTGGATGTTATTTGAACGTTACGAAGTGATATATGAGGTGGATAAATGTTTCCATCACCTCTTTCTTCACTTCTTTTTTTCCAGAATTCTTTCTAATTTTCTTTTCATATTTAACGAAAAACAAAACATAACGATCAAGTTAAAACATGTTTGAGCAAGAATATGAAAAAGAGCGGCAAATGATGTTCTCACTTCAAATTTTATGAGAGCTCGAAAGAGGTGAGACTACTCATTTCACTTGTTCCGTTTGGTTTCAATCGTATCTTTTCTTGTTTTCTCTTGTTTTCAGTTTTTATTTTAATCACTTCTCGTTTGATTCAGAATATTTATATTAGAAAGACGAGAACAATCGAAAATTAGATTATCCCGAGCTTTCAAAATATAGTTTTACGTCAGAAAACCGATAGGTACGGCCAATATTCTTTCAGGAAAGGTACACAAGCAATTATTCCACTTCTCCAACATTTCAGATGTCAAATTTTTGTTTCCGGTTTTCAGCAATATTCCATATAGTTCAGTTTTATTTTCCAGCTACCAGAATCAGACTAGATCTCAATCGATTTCTGAAATCATGAAACATATTCTGTGTCTTAAATGATTATGAAATATATAAATTTCAGTTCATCTGATGATTTGTTTCCATTCAAAACTCCAGAATCTTCAACTCAATTCCAAACTTATTCCGAATATACTAGTGGCGGCTCTTTTACTCATTCTCATCTTCTACTTTTCTTCTTCTTTTCCTGCGAAATTTGTCGCCGTCGGCGCATCTTTTCGCAAGTAAAATTGCAAAAAGGTTTTAGTTTGAAACGCTTTGATTGCATTTTTATTTTCTTTTTTCCCTCTTCGTCAAGATCTTTTTATTTCAAAAGAAAAAGGTCAGAAAGTGTGTCCAGATGTTACTAATTTCAAGTTCTTTCCAAAACATGAAGATATAATCTATGAGCATGAATCAGATGAATTGAGAAATAATTCTCTCAGTGTCTGAACACATTTTCAAATGGTTTCAAGGACTCCCTTGCGAGTTCTTTCGGCCAGAAAATAATAGAACTTTGATAGAACTCTCTTGTACATTTTCCTTATTCGATCCGTTTTTTTTAAATTGATTTACTTCATCCAACAGGTGTGTCTTCTCAAATCTACAGTACTACTTTTCCCTATTTCATAACATGTGAATCATCTGAAACTCTTTTCCAGAAGGTGTTAACTTAATCTATTTTCTTCTTCTTCTTTCCAACATGTCCATCTGTTGTTATGAGTGCAAAATAGTGAGTTGAGAGAGTTGGTTAATCGAATCGAAGGGTCCCTTTGGAATGCTTTCCACGTCTTTCTACCGCCCTGGTGGTCTCTAACTCAATTGCCAAGACATCGCACGCGTCCATTTTGCGTGGAATTATCAATGTGTTGTCCCACCAGTTCCATCATTACAGAAACGAGCCGCCCATGTTTCTCGGTTGCGTAAAACGCATTTTTGATGTGACAAGGGAGACTATTTTTCTTCTTGAAGCTTCAGCTTTTCTGAAACAGAATCTTCTCAAAAGAATATCCCCAATTACTCCTAGATACCTCTTTCCTTTCTCCAAGTACCAACCGGTTGCTCCCAATGTTTTCCCGCACTCTCTCTCTCTCTTTGATTTTACGATTCATTTCTTTTCCTGACCTAATCCCGAGTCTCTTTCATTTTCCTAATTGCTCTGTCTGATTTTTACCGCCTTTTCCCGTCCATTTCCCACTGTCCTTTTTTACTTAAACCGGTTTTATGTTCTTCCTAGTCGGCTCTCTCTTTTTCCGAATCGGCTCATCCCCCTTGTTTCCCACATTCTTTTTTCATTCATCGGAAACAAGTAATTACTCTTTTTTCTCCTTTCACCCGTTTAGTAGGTGGTCTTCAAAAAGGAGAGAATAATTGTGTCGGCGAGATACTTTTTATGAGTTGAGAGGGTACAAAACATTGGTCCCTTCTAACACTTTTGGGCTTAAAAATTAGTTGAAAAAGAAGAGAAAAAGAGAAAGAGAAGATGGAGAGGAAGTTAAAATGGACCCGCAAACAGTGAATTGTACTTCCGATTGATGGCGAGTCTCCGAGAATTTTGAAGAAGAAGAATTCATTGTTGATGACGTTTCGGCAGAAGATAAAACTGAAAGATTCTTGCAACAATTCTGATTTCCTTCCTTCTTTTGAAGACTCTTTGAATCCGAACATGAATGATGTTGCGACGGTTATTGGGCAGGTGAACCCCGAACCGACCGCAATGAGTGAGAGAGTGTGAACTTAGAAAGTTAACCAACACAGAATTATACAAACGGTTTATTAGAGCAATCTCAATAGGAGAAACACCATCGTAGGAGGAATCTCTTCAAGCATTGTCGACGATGTTGTATCCTTGGCGTTGCTGATAGCATATGACTTGTCGATGTGAGCAGTTGAGAAGAGATCCAGCAGCCGGTGTGAAGACGATTGACTTCCGATACTGATTGGTAGCGATTCGATAGCTTATATTGACATTGAAACGTGGCAAATGTCATCATGATAAGAGTATTGAGTGCGTTTCACGTTGTTGGTAGGCTAAGTAATCCTCCTTTGAGAGTAACAATAAGTTCACCGTTGTATATTTTATAAATTACGTGGAAATAATCTACGAGTTAGATTGTACCAGTTGTGACAATATAGCTGGGGCTATTATTGTCACGACACTGGGGGGCTGGGAAAGAACTTCCGTAGTGGTAACGTAACGGAAGTTCGTTGCAGAACACCTCTGACTAATCAGAGGAAGAATTGCTGTCACTCGACGAAACGAGTGCTGTATTATGACCGACTGTCATTTTGGCATTATCCGATCTGTCATCATACACTTCATTGGTTACAATCCTGCCTTTCTTTATCTTTAGTGCTTGATCCAGAGCTCGTTTTTCAGAAATGGTTCTGTAGGCGATTCCTACAAGTTCTTGGAATGTTCGGTCTTTTTGGTGATGCTTCATGAAGACGGTTCCCATGATTTGTTGTGGTAGCTTGCCAATGAAGGAATTGATGAAGATGGAGTCATCCAATGTGCATCCCTTACTTCTAAGCGAGTATGCTATGATGCTATATTTGTTTAGGTCCTTCTCCATATCCTCGAAACTGTCTTCGGAAAAAGTGAACTTGTTGAGCTGGTGGATGAGGTGTTGCTTAGTGTCCTTCTCTCTGTTGTATTGTCTTTCCAAGCTATCTCTCAACGCATGGTAGTCTTCTTCTGACAGACTCACCGATCTTAACATCGACTTCACTTTCCCACTCAGGAGTTTCATGAGTAAGGCATGTTTAAGCGTCACCGGGATGTCATCGTTGTCATGAACCATAGAATTAAACAGCTGCATAAACATACTATAGTCAGCTGGTTCTCCGTCGAAAACTGGAACTGTGTTCATGACTGTGTAGACCGTGCTGTTAGTGATTTGAGGATTCGAGCTGTCCTGGGAACCCGGATGGTTCTGGCGACGGATTGGAGATTCCACCGTATCGTTCTTTGGCGTCGATGCAGGTGGAAGTGGAGACGAGTTCTCCAGTGGTATTGGGGAGCTTTGACCAATGTCGGAAGCGTCCGGTTGACCGCTCGATGGCTTCGTGGCCTCACTCATAGTTGCCGACTCTGTTTCTTCTTGTTTCATCTCAGGCTTGTTCTGCCACGATGACTGCCGACTGAAGACCTCATACATCATATCTTGCAATTTCTGCATGTTTTCCTGCAGATTTTTGATAGCACGATCTGTCGTGGCAGATGATGTTTGCATATGGTCTTGCAAATTTTTGATGGCACGATTTGCCGTGGCAGATGAATCCAAAAGCAATGTCTGAGTATGTTCGATTGCTCCGATACGTACAGCCAAATCATCCGCAAACTCGGCAATGTCCTGGGAGGCTTCTGATGATCCACGGTTGAGTATGTTGGACGGCGGGTGAACCGAGACATCCGAACTATGGTTGCTCTCGCAAGGCTTTGTTGAGTTCGGTGGGTGTCGACCTGTATTCGACTCGGATCCTTGATGCAATTGATCCGATTGATCGATTGCCGTCTGAACCGATTGTTCAGGGTTACGCCGTTCGGGGTGTTCCTGATTCGGAGCGATTCCATCGGTTGTCTGCGCACTTCCTGGAGCCAGTCCATTGGATGGTGGTGGTGTTGGTGTTCCTGGGGTCGCCGAAACGCGTCCAGATCGGAAGTTGTTCACCGTCGTTGTCACGTCTCCGATGAGCGCTATTAGCTGATTGACTAGGCCGTCATGTCCCCGAGCTGCCAGATGGTTCGATATTTCAGCCCGATTGGCTTCAAACACATTCTTCGCACAAAGATTTTTGTTGCTCTTGAGCAGATCGATCGCATTTTCCGGGAGACCCTCGATTAGGGCCAGTTGATTTAGCAGTTGAGCCAGATACCCGTCGAGTACGGTGATGTTTTGGGTGTTTCTCTCAAGTGCCAGAGCACGATCAGCAAGAGAGACGAGCGTTCTGGTTCGAGTTAACTCACGGGTGGTACTCCACTTAATTGTTTTCATGGTCACCGGATTCCGTTTCTCGCTCTTCTTCTTGTTCTTGTTAGCCATGGTTGGTTGGTAGGTTGGGTGCTTTTGATGTGGTTGCCGAGTCGATGAAGACTGATATTGTTATGTCGAATCTTCATCCTTATATACCCAATATCCATGCCCTCCTTTTTCTTGACCTTGCTCTGGTTTGCTAACCTTGATAAAATAGAGAGATAAGACTTGCGTGCTCTCTTTGTGACGTGGTTCCGTGAAATTATTGATTTCACGAGATTTTATCTTTCATTTTTAATACATCCTAATGATTCGACGTGTCACTGTTATCGGTCATCACATTAGGATTCTGTATGAATCATTGACGTTTCATAGCCATCGAAAACGTAACTGAGATTCCTATTACTGTGTTGCTTCACATCGTTGGTTTCCGTGACGTTTCACGGGTTGTTATGCTTTGAGGTCCTCGTTGGAGAACAGTTGCGGAAGGTGTACAGTCGGCTTCCTGTCAGTTGCAAAGTTCCTGATCTGTCACTTCGTCTTCTCGCTGATCCAGCTACTTTGGGCCCTTTCACGGAATCAACGATACGACGGGAGATAGACCATCCTCAAGATGTGGTATGTCGGTGGTGGTGATTCTGTGGCTATCGATGTGAGATTTCCTGTGAATCTCCAGAATCTGAATCTAGACCACGCTATTTGTTTCCGATCTGACATTTTCATCACCACATCTTTTCTCTAATTTGTCACAAAAGGACTCTCTGAGCACCATTGTGCTTTCTTGACTTTACGTTAGACACCGATTGTGCGCTTAGCACCGATTGTGCTTTTATCAAAATAAACCTCCGTTGAATTCAATTCTGATGTATCTACGGATAAGCAGAGAACCTCCACGATAAGATTCAATGCAATCATTGATTGGATGAATACGATAATTCATAGTTGGTAGGAACGAGACTGTGCTTTGAGAGAATGACCAATAGATTTTAGTGGTGGTTCATGAATAAGGTCTGTTTCACGATTGAGAAACTTCTCTAGTCTCGCTGGGAATGACGTCAACGATATGGCGTCCTACCAGTGAACTGTATGTTGCCACTCGTTCGGATCCCACCCGAACCCATACAGACACTTGGTGAACAACGACTTTGCTCACGATGATGCACTCTTTGAATAAGAGTTTGGAAACTCTACGATAGAGTTTAGATTCCCTACGATAAGAGAAAGTTTTCCTTCGAGTAAGGAGATCAGAAGTCATCCGCTGGATCTACTCTGCCGGTTTTACGTTCGATTAACGAAATCCTAGTTGAATAACTCGAGCTCTGCATTCTCTCACCCCACCAAAGTTCGAGTAACTCCGGTCGATGCACCATGTTGCGACGGTTATTGGGCAGGTGAACCCCGAACCGACCGCAATGAGTGAGAGAGTGTGAACTTAGAAAGTTAACCAACACAGAATTATACAAACGGTTTATTAGAGCAATCTCAATAGGAGAAACACCATCGTAGGAGGAATCTCTTCAAGCATTGTCGACGATGTTGTATCCTTGGCGTTGCTGATAGCATATGACTTGTCGATGTGAGCAGTTGAGAAGAGATCCAGCAGCCGGTGTGAAGACGATTGACTTCCGATACTGATTGGTAGCGATTCGATAGCTTATATTGACATTGAAACGTGGCAAATGTCATCATGATAAGAGTATTGAGTGCGTTTCACGTTGTTGGTAGGCTAAGTAATCCTCCTTTGAGAGTAACAATAAGTTCACCGTTGTATATTTTATAAATTACGTGGAAATAATCTACGAGTTAGATTGTACCAGTTGTGACAATATAGCTGGGGCTATTATTGTCACGACAAATGATTTCATTCCGAACGAATTGACGTTGACGGAATCTGTGAACAATTCATCGAATAGATCATCTGTCATCCGAGTATGAAAATCATGTTTGGGATTCTCATTTCTGATCGAGCAGTTTACTTTTTTTCACAAATGAGTCTTCTTGGAAAAAAAACTTTTTTCAGTTTAGAAAAGGTTTTATTATGATGATTTTCAAAAAGAATGACTCAGATACCGTAAAAACTCTTTTTGAGGTGCCCCTCTATTTGAAGTGCCCCTCTAATAGTGGTGCCCCCCGACAGACTTTTTGAACAATAGAGGTGCACCCTCTAATTGAGGTGCCCCTCTAATACAGTTGCCCTCCAGTGATTTCCACTTTTCTCTAATATCATCATTAACTGACTCCTGACTGTTCTTTCACATCACTAGTTCGGCATTTTTGCTGTTAAAAACGTAGTTTGCTATGAAAATTCAGGATTTTTTTCCGTTTTTACGTAAAAGTTCGAAAAATTCGGCATAAAAACTAATGAAATCAAACAAATTCAAGAGATAGTTGGGTATCGAGGACGGGCGAATTCGTCGACGAAAAATAGAAGTGCACCCTCTATTTGAATTGCCCCTCTAATAGAGTTGCACTCCGACGGGCCCGTTGAACAATAGAGTTGCATGCACCTCAAATACAGTTTTTACGGTATTTCTTATCTTAATTCAAGAAGAGTTCATCTGAATTCTGAAACAGTTTCAGTCAATCATCACTCTTTCCAGTCGGTTCTCCAACCAAATCGTTTCTTTTCAATTTTGAAATCCACTCAAAATAGTTTCATCGTCCAGCAGCATCATCCATCCTTCAGAAACTAGAATAGCAGATGATAGTGTCTCTTCTTTTTCATCTTCCCTTCATCTCCTCTGCCATCTTCAGTCATCGTCTTCCTGTAGCCGTTGTCTGCGTATCTTCGTCTCCCACACTCTCTCACTTCCTGATTGGCTCGATTGTCCGCTTCGGAGGGCGAACAAGAAAAATTTTCGTGCAGTTTCTGACTGCTTATTTAGACTTTTTGGACCAAAAAATGAATTTGATGCAGACGATGTTTTTCTCTCTGTTTACTATGTACTTCTTGTTTTTATTTCGGAAAACGAGAGACTCTTGCAGAAAATATTTGTATAGATATGATTACTTTCATAACTTCCAAATCTCGTTTTTATGATTTCTATCCTGTATATTTATTTTTCATTTCAATTAATGCATCATTCTCCTCCTCTTCCCCCCTTTTCTACAGAACATACGGACTCCAATTTCTGTGAATGATTTGCATCTCATTGACATTCTTCTCTGTTTGCACACTCCATAATCATTGTTGCTTGACTCCGCCCCAACCTCCTCATTATTCTATTATTTTTTGTTTAGATCCCCTCCGTGTCTTCTAGAATGAATTACATCCCGGGACGTCTTTCAGTCGATTAGTTACTTGCTAAAATGCGTTTAGTGACTGTTCTTTCTCTACTTATCACTCAGATTCTAGCAGCTCAGAAAAGTAGTATTGGTGAGTTGGAATGGATTGGAATAGTTGGAAATCGAATTGTTTCAGGTCCTCCGAAACTTCTAGAGCAATCGGAAGAAGAAGTATGGTATCATTTAGATGACGATGACATCAAAAATAGGTTGACACTTCGGTGCGAAGCAGATGAGAATACTGACAGGTGGGTGGAAATAAACGAAAGATGTGATTGATTCTTGACTTTCAGATACTATTGGCTGAAAAACGGAGAGCCGTTTGAAATTGATTCAGATGATGTTTTATGGGAGAAAGAAGGCCAATCGGGGTCAATTGTGTTCGTCAAACCACATATTAGTCATCAAGGGTTTGTGATAATCTCGATGATTCAGAGAATAAATAAATCATATTTTCAGATACTATCAGTGCTTCGCATCGAACATTTTTGGAACTGCTCTCTCGAATAAAATGAATTTGAGACTTGGATGTAAGTGGGAAATCATTGGGAAGAGATACTGTGAATATAGAATAATGTGGTTGTTTGGAATGGTTCAATGAACATCTGAGTGGTCCTTCTTCGCTTTTTCTGCCATTTTGTAGGTGCTAATTAGTGGTAAACGAGCATGGATTTAATAAATCTAAAGAGAGTAGAAATGCACCACATGCTGATGATGAGAGAGACAATCTAATTATAGGGTTTAGTTAAAATAATATTATTTTTCAGCACTCGAACATTTTCCGAAACGAGATATTCAAGTATTGAGAGTGAAAGAGGGAGAATCATTGACGTTGAACTGTACACCTCCACGGGGAACACCTTCTCCGAAAATTATTTGGCTTTATAGGTATGATAGTCACTCGGCCGTTTTCATTTAAACTTTCAGATCTCTTGATGATTCATCTGTTATCGAAACCATCAGAAGTCGTCATATAACAGTGGATACAGACGGACGTCTTCATTTTTCATCAGTTGAATTATCTGATGGGAAAGCAACTTTAGTGTATGAATGTGCAGCAACTTCGCCAGTTCTCAGAGGAGAATATAGGTCAGGAGATAGAATTCAATTGGATATTGAACCGACTCAAGGCGAGTTTCATTTACTTTTCATTCACGAAAACTTTCATTTTCAGAAAAATCTCATCCGGTCAGAAAGTTGTCAGTTAGTCCAAGTGAAGTGACGATTCGAGCCGGAGGACAACTGAAACTACAATGTATTTTCGGTGGGAGACCTCTTCCAACAATCTTCTGGTCGAAAGTTGATGGGGAGCTTCCAAAATCAAGACTAAAAGATTTGACATCTCATGAAAGTGATTTCGGACGGTCTCTGATTGTTGAGAATGTTCATCCGGATGATGCAGGAGTATATGAATGTAGAGGAAGACATTTAGTTCATACAGTTAATGTTCGAGTTATGGGTTTGTTTAAAAGAAATGGGGATAATTTGTAGTTTGAAAGTTTTTCAGCTGCTCCATTCTGGGAATTCGATCCTCCACATGATATTTCTCTACCTGAAGAGAGTACAGGAGAGTTGGAATGCCTTGCTGGAGGTCAACCAACTCCAATTATCACGTGGAGTATGAACGGAAAATTTCTACATGAATTGGCCGAAGATTCACGAAGAGTTCTGCTCGATCATGGAAGAATTTTGAGAGTTCGAAGTTTGAATCATGATCTGGATACTGGTGTTTATCAGTGTAATGCGAGTAACCCATTGGGATATGTCTTTGCAAATGCATTTGTTCATGTTAGAGGTTTGTTTGGCTCCATCTGTTTTACCACACATCTATTTCTGAACTCCAGCACACGCTCCATTCTTCCGAATGCCAGCTGCTCGCCACTGGAAAGTTGTTCTTCACTCTACAGTAATCCTCGATTGTGACGTGGATGCTGCACCAGAAGCAGTCGTTAGATGGGTTGATGCAGATGATAGGCCTCTTCAAGTGGTCGAAGGAAAGAATAAAGTGAGCAAAGAAATAAAGTGGGAAATATTTATTTGTTTATGAAAAATTACTGAAAACCGGAAATTTAGAAGATGTACCGGAGGAAAACCATTGACAACACTGAGTAGGGCAGTAGGCTTGAAGCGATTTCTATAAAAACAAAGTTACATAAATACTTGTGTTAGTTGTTATAATTTAGTAAACTCACGAGAACATTCAACTCTAACAAGAACTCCTCTTGTTGTATCACTTTCTGCTCTTTTATATTCAACTGTTAATGATTGAGCCTTCAATGATTTACTCAATCTCTTTAGATGTTTCTTTTGAAAACTTTCACTTCCAGCTCCCTCAATTCCATTATAAGAAATAGTCAGAGAACTGTCTGCTGAAATTTCTCCAAACATCTGAAACCGTCTTTCAAGTCAGAGATGTTTAATGTCAATTTCTGTACCTGAACATCAAATTGAGAATCTTCAATAGATGAATTGAACACATATTTGAATGAGTTTGATTCATTTCGGAGCATATAATTCGGTGACATTCCTAATGACCAATCAGACCATTTCATTGGAATCACTACCTGGTTTTGGACTGAAAACACTCTTTAATACATGCGATTCCTTCTACTCCCTCACTTTCAACTCCTTTCGCTGTAATTTCAAACGACGAAGGGAAAAGTGATAGTTGTTTACGAAATGTGAGCACTGGCTCAACAAAAAACAATGGAGCGACAGTTTGAGATGCATCTTTTCTGTAATTGTGATATTTAATAATATTGTGTCTGATGAATTACCCGATATCATGAATTGTAAAATTGGAGCTTTTTGTCTCTTCAAGTCCTCCAGCAGACACAGTTAGAGCAGTTAACTGAAAAATAGAATGGAACATTGAAAATGAGCTCGTTGTCTGTTTACTCCATCAATATTATGAATATTGGTGATTCTGACAGCTCCAGATGGATTCAGAAGAGTTACATAATGGTTTTCAATGTTATTCGATTGAATGAAAATGGTCCGTTTCTCTTGACGAGTAGATTCAAAGACATAAGAAACTGAAAAATTAAGTTTGATTTCAATCAGAAAACAGTAAACTAACCGTGTTCATCATCAGGTGCCAATAAGAAATAAATTATTCCTGGATTCTTGGTTTTTGACTTTTCATCATTATTGTTTCGAATTGAAATACTATACCGTAAATCTTCAAAAACTGGCTGCTTCTCCCCAGTCTCACTATCCACTTTCCTTCCAACTTCACTCATTTTTTTGGATTCTCCGTCCAGATTTGGGGCAAAAATATGAATGTTTTCCTCATAAGAATCTGCTTCTATATCTCTTGAAGAAGCAACATAGACCTAAAAAAGAGACACCGACATTTTTGAGAATCTTAATATAATTACCCGTGCTCCACGAGCGAATTCAAATTGAAGAGTTTCTTCTGGTGGTAGATCATTCACAAAAACTATTTTACTGAGTGGCTCAGGTGGAAGAATAACTGGTTCTTCAGTTGTAGGCTCAGGATTATCAACAGGAATTGAGAATACTTGAGATACAAGAACCAAAATCGCAAGCAATACAAGAAGAGGCTCTGAAAGTCATATTTAAAACTAAATTTCTTCTGAAAAATAACATAAAAACTCACCAGTCTTGCTCATTCTGTAACAAACGTTCATGACTGTTGTAGTTATCATCAAACAACTTTCTTTTTTAACCACAATAATAATAATAATGTTTTTTGTTTTGATAAGATGATAAGCAGTGAACACTCATCTAATCAAATATTTGAAACTTTTTTCTCTTTTCCTCCGATTATGTACTTATTTTTTGAAAAACAACATTTATTTTCAGCTCTTCCCAAATCATACATTCATGATCTATGATGTAAACAGTGCAGATGAAGGATTGTATTACTGTAATGTCAGTAATAAATATGGAATCAACAGAGCAACGAACCGTCTTCAAGTTTTCAGTGAGTCGAGAACTTTTTGGATTTTATGATCAAATCAAAAATGATCTATCAAGTATCAAGTTCCCTCTCTATTTTTAAACAAGAATGTTTTGATGATTCATTCAAATTCCATTCTTCTCACTTTGTATTTTGTACTCATTTCAGAGCCAACATACTTCGTTCGAATTCCAACTCCGAAACGATTGATTTTGGAAGCTGGGGAAACAGCAGAAGTGTTCTGTGAAGCCGTTGCAGATTCACGACTTCCGATTAAATATCAATGGACAATTAATGGAAAAGTGTTGACTGAATCACAGTATTACGAGTGAGAAAAATACTGTTTCGAGTCACTTTTTAAAATTATGAAATACTTCAGAATTCTCCCTGATCGTCTTCGCTTCCGTTCAGTCAGAGGTCGTCATTCGGGAATAATTGATTGTGCTGCTATCACAGATGTAGATGTAAAATTGGCATCAATGCAGTTGATTGTGAAAGATGTTCCCGCTCATCCAGTTGTTGAAACTGCTCATTGTTCTGAGAGAAAGGCAACAATCAAATGGGTTGCAGCATCAGATCATGGAGATTCTATCAAGAAGTATATTGTGGAAATGTTCACAGATTTCAAAAAGGTATTTCGCTTTGCTTCTTTGATCAAAGATATCTAGGATCAAGGATGAAGGATTAATGATTCAAGAGTATTATTTTTGCAGAATGAATGGGAAACAATAAATGAGGAAGTGAATGTAAACAAGGAAAATTTCGAAGTTGATATCACCTTAACTCCATGGGTCAACTATACATTCCGTGTAGTTGCAGTCAATTCGCATGGTAGATCAGATATGAAAATAGATGGACAACCGAAAGAAGATTGGCTAACTTGTCAAACACGTCCATCATTCCCATACACAAATCCAACAGGAGTGAAAGGAGAAGGAACAGAACCGGATAATCTTGTTATTTCATGGAAACCATTGGATAGATATTACTGGAATGCACCGAATATGCAATATTTAGTTAGATATAAACTAGATGAACCGATTCACGGATGGACTGAATTCTTGGTTGAAGACTCTTTAGCGGTGAGATATTTCAGAGAAAATGAGAATTCAGTATGAAAGAATTTCAGAACTTTACTATCATCAGAGATCAACCAACTTTCCGGAAGTATCTGATCCAAGTTCAATCTGTGAATTCAGTTGGTCCGAGTATAGTAGAACCAGAGATTCATTATGGATGGTCCGGAGAAGATGGTTGGTTTGCTTCAAATACTACTACGATATTCAAAATTGCTGAGTTTCAGTACCTGATGAAGCTCCACACGACTTTCGAATTGATACTCAAATCAACTTCACAACCATCAATTTCACATGGAACCCAGTTCATGAGAATACAGTGAACGGTCATTTTGTTGGATATGAGATTGAATACTGGAAAGCGGAAAATACAATCAGAAAATATTCAATCAAAATTCCAGCTAACTCGACATACAAGGTAACAGAATTACCAAATTGTTGATCTGATTCTAGTTTATTTCAGATAATAAACTCCTTCCACGCAGTTACAAACTACAGTGCTCACATTCGAACCCGGAACAAAAGACTTCGAAGTGCTCCAAGCCATCCAGTTTCATTCGCAATGCCTGAAGGACGTTAGTTTCGGATTTTATTGTTTTAATCTCTTAATAATTGCTTTTCAGCACCTGGAAAAGTGCATAATCTTCGTGTGTATTCTGTCGGATCGACTGCAATTCTCCTTCAATGGGATGCTCCCTTACAACCAAATGGAAGAATTCGAGGATATTTCATTTCTTTCCAGAATGATAAGAGTGAGTTTGGAGGCTTCCATGCTTTATGATTAATTTTTTTTTCGTAAGATCATCCTGTAAATTTAGAAAAAAGGAGTGAATAATACTTTTGCTTCTTCAACTTCCGCTTTTTCTAATTGTCTTCCAACCGAATGATTTTCAGATGAAACCGAGGAAACATACGTCATTCATCGACAAAAATACTACCTGCATGAGAAAAGTGAACCAGATACTGGATATAAAGTATCTGTATGGGCAGAGACAAGAGCTGGAGAAGGTCCGACGACGTTGAGACCAGTGAGAACGTGGCCAGCGAGAAGTGAGTCATGATGACTTAATTTCAGCTCGAAAACTTCTATTTTCCAGTTCCGGATGCTCCAATTTTCCGAGTCAAAAACATTTCATTAGACTCATTTGTCGTCGAATGGCTTCCAAATAATCACAGTGTCTGGAAAATGCCGGGAGCTGCATTCTTTGTTAATTACACTGCTGAAAGTTCGAATACGTGGCATCAAACTGAAATTATCTATCTTCCAAACACTGAAATTCTCCTCAGAAGTCAGTTTTCTTCTTTTCTTGTTTTCTAATTTTGTTCTTCAGATTTGAAAGAAGACCAAAAGTATTTCATCCAAGGAATTGCAAAAGACGGTCCCCGTCAAAGTGAATCCGTATTCCTTCCCATAAAAACTTTGAATCGAGATTATGCAAATCGTTTAAAAGAAGATTCCCTTCGAAGTGCCGCTTGGTTTATTGCAGTTTTGGGAGTTCTTGGAATTGGTTTATTCACAATTTGTCTCACTTTTTGCTGTGGAAATAAGAATCGACAAGAGAAATTTGCAGTTCGGAGAAAGGTTTGAGATCTTTGTTCAATTGCACTTTCATGCTTCGATAGTTACACTTTCAATGACAGTTTTCCGGACCGTAACGACTATTTTTGCACTTGAATTGAATATTTCTCAAAGTGCAAACTCGTTATTTTTGCAGGAAATCGAAATTGGACATCAACAAGATAATGAAGAAGAAAAGCAGTTTCTCGAGTATCAGTACGGGTTTAAAAATTAATTGATTCCATCTGAAAATTGGAAGAAAAATCAAGATTTACATCTTTTGAATTGTTCGTATTATTTATTATTATTCTTTTTCAAATAAAAAAAACTTTTGAGATTTGAAAGAACTATGAAACTCGTTGAAATAACCCGAGTCGCAAGTTAATATTTTGGCATATTCAGGGGAAAACAAGATCAGAATAAAAACTGATATGAATGAATGGTAGTGAATGAAAACAAGTATATAAATACAAGAAAAGGGAAAACAATTAAAATTTCGGTTTTTGAAAGAATAATCTCTTCAGAGCAATTCTGAAATCACGAGAGAATGCAGCATATAGAATTGGATTGACTGCAGAATTTGAGTATCCTAACCAGAAAGCAGTTGTGAAAAGAGAAGTTGGAATACATCCAGCAGCCACTGTACATATGGAATACGCTTGAAGAACATATATTGTTGTGAATGGAATCCAACAGACAATGAATGCTGCAACCACGATTCCAGTCGTTCGAGCCACTCTCATTTCGGTTCGAAGTGATCTTCGCATACATTTCTTTCTGAAAAAATAAATAGATTAGAAACGAGAAGAGGGGGAGTAGTTATATGAAAGGTTCACACGTTTCAAGCAGTGATTGGGCAGTTTCAGTGAGATAGATTTACTTGTATTTCATTCTTTCAAAACTGACATTTATATGAAAACTTTTTCAGGTGGAAATTTGTGAAAAATTTCCCTTTCTTGGAAATTGTGTTATGTCTGATGTTAAGTCTGAATCTTATACATGGAATTCCGGATGAAAATTCATGGCGTTGTAATTTTTCACACGCTACAATACTACCGTACCCTTTTTTCCAGAGCTGCAGATATTCTACGGTTAAAAGGGTGAAAGCGGGTTTGACCTACAAGCGAGAAAAGGTTTTACTTCATTATTTAAGAAACAGAAACAGATTTTCTTTGTAGGAAATTGGTCAGCAGCAAAATAGTTTTTTCTGTTTTTAAATTTTCGAAATAAATTTACATGGTGAACAGAAGAAATGACAACAAGATTACACCGTATGCAAATAAAAAACACTGTTTTTCTTTTCAAACGAAAGCTCAGATTTACAGAATGCCACTCTCTTTTTCTCTCACTTTTCTCTCAACTTACCTTGAGTTTCGGTTCGGTGAGCGAACCGTACTTCTTCTCCACCATCTGTATTCATTTCCTTGTTTTTAATTACTTTTTCTTTTCTCAGTTCAGAAATTCAATGTTATTTTTCAATTTCGTTAAGCTAATGAAGAAAGAAAAACTAACTGTGTAATGTGATTGATGATATTCGTCTTTTTGGCTTCCAAAACTCCAAAAACCACAGTGTGCGTGAGAAATGAGCGTATTGCGGGTGTATCCACTGAATTCTTATGCTTTTCAACGACTGCAGCAATCACGGGAACTGGGTCAATGACTTCTTTTGATGGAGATCCCACGCCTTCATCCTCTTGACTTAGACGAGTTTCATATCTCTCGAGTTTCTGAAATATCACGTGTGTCTTCTATATTAGTCATAGAAACTCTTACCTTCACTGGGACAATTGGTTCTTTCCTTCTGTGAACTCTCAATGATCCATTCTTCGATTTGACAGTCATTGTCCTCGAAGTGTGAAGAACTGTTTGAAATATTCTAACGTTGAGAATAACCATCACAAATGCAGGAACAATGAATGAAGCCATTGCAGAGAATATAATATACATTGACGGAAGAGTTGTTGGTTGACATTCTTTTGATGGTGTCGCGTCATGAGCAATTAATGTTTCAAGTAAGAAAAGTATTGCAGCGAGCAGTAGAGAACAGAACCAAACTAGAAATGTCATCAGACGAACTACTCTGAAATACAGAAGACTGGGATTAGACGAAGAGAAAAATGATAGAAATTACTTTGTGGATGAAATGATAGGATATTTGATTGGTTGTCGGACAGCCATATATCTGTCGAATGAAATTGCAAGTAGGTTGTAAATTGAAGCAGTTGAAAGGAATACGTCGACAGATAACCAGAGACGGCATCCCAAATGTCCAAATATCCATTCGTGAGAGTGCTCCTGGAAAAACATGATTGTTAGATCTGGGTACATTTTAATTCTGAATTCAGATTCAACACATGAGTGTGGACATCCTTTCAACCTTGTTTTCCCATCCAAACATGTTTTTAATATGGGATTCCCCTCAGAACCCATATCATAACATTTTCTGACTCCCTCCTTTTTCTCGGGCCACTAACCTGAATAATAGCGAATGGAAGAATTAGAATTCCGAGAAGTAAATCACTGATTGTGAGTGATAAAACCAAATGATTCGTCGATGTTTGAAGTGATTTCTTCGTCAAAATTACATAAAAAACCAGCAAATTACCAATGACAACGAAACAATTTACGACGCTTAGCGTCATTGAAAGCAGTATCATTTTGATGTGAAGGAGCCAATTTCTGGAAATTTTATAGTTTCAGAAATTGAATGAAAGTGCAAAAGCAAAGCATTTCCAGAAGAATTTGATATAAAAAATCATAAGAAAACGAAGGAAAAGGGGCGGAGAAAGGGGCTCATTCCACAGTCAACATTAAAGTATGCATGGGCGGAGGAAAAAAATGAAGATGAGAAAAAAGGAGAAGAAAAAGGACTTTTGGTCTTGTGTCAGAGCATTTGTGAGGGAGTGATTGAATTGTTTTACAAAGTGTTTTTTGCAGAAAAAAACGAAATTATTTGGGTGAAAGTTCAAATGAAAAATGGGAAGTCTTCGAATTCTAAGTCAAAATATTCTGATTTTCGAGTAAGGAAAAGTTCTGGTGACACCTCAAGTATAACTAACTTACGTCTTCTCAATCCAATAGTTACTCATTCTTTTTTATTTCCAAATTGCACCATTGTCCAGGTGAATTTGGACAGAAAAAGTACGATTCTATGATGAAAAATAGTCAGTGACATAGATTTTGTCTCTGATTCAAATAGGGTTTCTATTATGTGAAAACTGAAAGAAAAGAGTAAATACTCACAGAATTTGCTGAACAAAACGTTCTGAAATTACACTAATGCTTATCAGCCATTCGAATATTTTGGTCTTTTTCTTCAATATTGAATTATATTTACAGCTGACCTCTGTTTTCAGACGCATTCCGAGAAAGGCTATTTTCGACTATTTTCCAGTTGAAACCCCTCTAACCGAAAGAATTCAGTGTACCACAAAAAAAGAGAAGTGATCAGTCTCGACCGGAACGAATGGAATAAAGAAGCCGTTTAATACGTCAAATTGACAACATAAACACTTTGTTTTTTATACAATCACTCAATTTAGAGACATGAAATAATAGAAAATGGAACACCGAAGTGAAGAAAAATAGAAGAATCGAAAAAAGATAGTGTAGTATTAAATCACCGATCGAATAGTAGATTGTCAACAAAAAACAGACAAAAATGATAGAGTCAAGGAATTTTTAGAAATTAAAAAAAATCTGAACGAGAAAGAACCTGAAAGAAAAAATCCTGAAACTGAAAAAGATAGAAGTCCACCTATATTCGAATCGTTTTATTTTTTCAGACACCAACTTTTCCATATTTTATTTGTAGCTGTTTCGCTGATCCAGCTGGGAAAGTCGAGAAAAAGTTCTCAAGGCCTGGAGACATGCAAAAGAAAAGAGAGTGTCCGAAATAAAACAAAATTACGTTTTTTCGAGAAAAGGTCCCTCGGACCACCTAAAGAAATAGTGCAAAGGAGAAAAAGAACTCGAGACAGGAAGAGACAATTTGAATCGTATTCACACCTATTCGGGAAGAGAAAGAAGAAGTCACGTCTTCTGGGAACAAGAAGAAGAATACGTCGATTCATCGTCAGAGAAAAAAGAAGACGTTGATGCAAAGAGCGTGAGAATCAGGAAGTTTATTTTCGGGTTTACAAATGAAAAAAGAGTGAAAATCAAAGAAAATAAACAAGAATATGGAAATAATGTTGTTTTCTTTTCTAATTTTAGATTCTCGAGCTTTTTTTTAGATCAGAAATTATAAAATGAGTATCACCTGCTGACTTCTTGTTTTCCCAGACTTCTGAAATTCTCAGTCTACACTGATACTTTACTAGTTTGGTGTAATTCAAAAAGTGTTGGAAACAAAGAACCATTCTTTTGGAGTGTCTCAATCTACAGTACGAAAACTCAAAACTACGAAAAATTTGGAGCGTCGGAATGAACTAAACTTTCCAAAGCAAGTGAAAACACGTTCGTATTCTGAGGAGCTCTATTTTCAAAAAAATAAAATTTCCAGAGAAACCATAAAAAAGAAGAGTTCAAGATTCAAATGATGATTGTACTAATGAGTAATCTGTAGAAATTATTTTGAAACAATGGCCCAAAAAAGATCTCAGAGTTCTAAAGCTTATTCTGATATGCTACTCATCTCTATTTTTCAAACGTCTTTGTGTAATCATAATCGGCTAGAAAACGAGTGAAATCGGCACAATCTCATGATAAAAACCTTCGCAATAGCTAGACAGGAACTTAAATAAAATGAGGAACAACAAAATTGACATAAATGTTTCCGTTCGGAAAAAAGGAGAATACATTGAAATTTGATATGACACACAGACACCCAAAAATATTAAAAACACTTTTATTTTCTCTTGTTCGGACAATGAACTTGATTTATCCGTGTCTCTAAACAAGGAAAAAGCATGGGAATGGGCGGAGATTGGTTGGATGGATGTGTGTGCAAATTGCGCCAATTACGTGTAAATTACGGATAAAGAAGAAAAAAGATGGAGAAGAGGGAGAAGAAAGAGACACGAAGAAGTAGAAGAAGAAGGGCTAAGGACTTGAAATGGAACGTGACGTGGCAAAAGTAGCCAAATTCAAAAGGACAATAAGTAACCAGAAATCAGAAAATCTACTTTTTATAGGTTCATTAAACTAAATGTTTTGCATTGATCACTATTTTACTGGAAGATTTGGAATTTTTTTTTCTTAAAACTTTATTCTGTGACACTACATTCCAACAGTAAAAAAGATAATCAATGTGTGTTAGGCTAGAAGCTTCAAAGCTTACGCTATCAGACATTCGATTCCACCCTCAATAATATCTTCTAAGCACTTCATCCTGACTTATGCTACTAAGCAGATTGCACTCAACATTCCCATTTTCCCTGTCTTCAAAAATAATATTTCGTTGAAGAAATAATTACAAAACGTTGGAGGTAGGAGGCTTAGAAATCAAGAACCACACTCCAGCTGTGTTCTCTAATATTCATTGTTCGATTCATGAGCAAGAAACGATTTTCAGAGCAGACAAAGGACACACTTTGGAACAATTGAAACAAGCTTCATAGAACCAGAGGAAACATTTCAGAAGATGAATGCTGAATATTCTTCGTGGGTAAGAAACCGGTTCAATCAACACGAAATTAGTAACTTCTGAATAAACAATTTGAAATTGAAACTACAAATTGGAAATAGAAATTGATCAAATCTCTGAACTTCAACCTCCTCCTCTTTTCTCTGATTATCGTCATTATGATCCCTAAAGGGGTAAGTGAAAAGAAGAAGGAGGTGGAAAACAAAGTTTATACTCGGAATAAAAAGTGTAGACATATGAGGCCAATAAAAAAAAGAGAGAGGTCAAAGAGTGGAAGCTGTCAATTAACGAAGCTAAATGCATAATGGATAGAGGAAATGAAAAATTGGAGAAAAAAGTCCAGAAGACATTAGTCTGGGAGGGATAATAAATAGTTAAGGAGTTGGGATATTTTCAACTTTGAAAGGTTACGCCAGTTAATGAATTTGAAGTTTAGAGATCAATGGAAGAGGGATGATATCATTGAATTCGGATGAATGAAACTGGGGATTCACTGGGTGGGCAAGAATCGGAACTTGTAAAAAACGTCAGAGAGAACTTTGGCACGATGGACGGCTCGAGTTCGAAACGTAATCATATTTTCAGTCACATTTTGAAAACGGTATTTTATAATTGTTTGAAAAACTATAAAAATTGAAAATTTTGTTTTATTGAGATAACGATAAATTTAAGAAATCGCACAGAAAATTCGGAGTAAAAAACTTTTCTGAATGTCTTATTTCACTTAAAAAATATCAAAAACAGGTTTCCGCGGTTCTCATTGGATTTCTTTCCGTTTTTAACGGATTCAAAAATCACAAAATCAGGGAAACCCGGAAGCTCAAAAGTCATCTACATTTATTTCAGAAGACAATGATATAGTTCAACTCGAATCAGAAAGTGATCTAATCCAAATTTCCAAAAAACATTCAAATATTGAACCAGGAACCAAATCGTGATCATCTTTCGGAAACTATGATGTTTTTTTCTCTAGAATAAGAGAAGAAACCCAAGAAAATCCAAGTCAATTCAGGCATAAATGTGGGTAAAATAAACGAAAAAAGAAGAGAAAATTCTGAAGGAAAAAGAGGACGACGATCAAGAAGGCGTGAACAATTGACAAAAACCAATATTATTATTTTGAAGGAAAAAAAAAAGAGAGACAAATGAAAAAAAGAGTGGAAGACCTTTTTGAGTTCCAAGTTTCCTTAGTTTTGAAAACGAGAAAAACGGAACATTGCATGTCATTCTGATGAACTATTCAGTGTTTTTTCTTTTGGATGTTTGATCTATTTTCAGTCAGACACCGTGTTCATCAGTACTTTTTCTCATACTTGTCAAATGACGGGCCGGCCCGTCTCGTCAGGGATATGGGATTTTTGAGAAAAATTTTCAATTTTTGTTCAATTTTCAATTTTTCATGCGGAAAAATTGACAAAAAGACACTCATATTATTCTATGAGAAAAGTCTGAGTTCATCTTAGTACACCTTTAATCAAATTTGAAAAAAAATTTGAAAAAAAAATTCCCTCCAAAAAGACGGGCCTGACGGGCCGGGCCGGGCCTGACGTTTTGAAAAAAAAGCCCGGCCCGGCCCGGCCCGGCCCGGCCCTTGACAAGTATGTTTTTTCTCCAATTATTTGTATTCTCAGAATAAAAAAAACGGACAAAATGAGCAAATGGTAAGAAAACGGGAGAATGACTCGAAGAAAGTGAGATGTACCTTGAGGATAGAGAGAGATAGTGACGCAGCTAATAAAGGATGAACTGCAAGAAAATTATAATGGGTCATCTAGTGACGAGACATCAGAAAAAGACCTTAATACAATAAGAAGATCTGATTTCAGATGAGTCGTTTCAGCACAATGATGATCTAGAACGATCTGTAGATCAGATTAATTCAATGAATAATTCTCGACAAATTAACTCCGTTTTTGTTTTGAATAAAGTATGAGGTCCGATGAACCGATCAAATGAAAATAACATTAACTACAGGGAATAAAAACAGAAAAACAACTTGATCGGTCCTTGAAATTACCCCAAAACACAAATTGAAACAAGAAAAATTTAATAAATCTGAGCACCCTCCCAGCACTCGTGAGGGTGTCAAAAGTGTAGTCATTTTTGACAAGTCTCTGGAAGAATGTGACAAGGATCAAAACGTTTCGCAAAACGCCGACTTTACACAATTGTTGTCAGAAAGAACGTTGCAAGAAATGAAGTGATTTAGAAAGAATTCCATGAGTGACATTATGATTGAGATGATTGAAAAGTGAAAGAAAAGTGGAAGAGTAAAGGTGGAAGGTTAGACTATTTGATATGTTCCAAACATTTGACACTTTTGAACTCATGATCTTCTTCTTTTTCTTCTTTTTCTTCTTTGAGATTCGATTGAAATGGACTGAGTAACTAGAACTACGAGGTAGATACAAGTCATTTACAGACAACTGATGCACTGTCCTGGTTCTTGTACTTCAGTCAGAACCGCCCTCTTCCAAAATTCACAGAAATCTGTCTCATTTTCTTATCAGGTTAACCGAAAGAGTTCATATATTTTCAGGTGATTCTATTTGTCAGTCAAATTTTCAAAAAGATCAGATAAAAGCGTAACAACCTATAAACAAAGTCGTTTGCTGATCAAAATATTCTGAACTTGGATTCCAAACTTTCATAAAGTTCTAGACGTCAAAAGTGAAGGATCAATTGGAATAATCAGCAAAAAAGAAGGCGACAAACAAAGTGAAATGTTTACAAAATCAAAAGTGAACTACAAAGAAAAAAGAGTTAAGTGAGCACAAAATATGCAAAGTGAGCAGCAGTCGAAGCAATTTGTAGGGGAGAAAAATAGAGAAAGTCTGTCCGAAAATTTACATGGACATTCATGGAAATTGGGGTGGAAATTAATTTTGTGTTCCCGTCGTCCCATCTTCTTCCAGACATTCTTTTTTGACTTTATTTCAGCATTCTTCTAACAATAAACAATTGGAAAAGACTCTTGGGAGAAACGAAGAAGATGAAGATGAAGGAGGTTGTTGTCAACGAAGAAGAAGAAGATTATATTTGGGAAGCGAGGGTGGAGAACAAATAAGAATTACTGTGCAGAAGAATATAATATTTCAGAATTCGATTTCAGTGAGCTTTTTCTTACGAATTCAAATGATTTCTCTCTTAAAAAAGGTGTCATGCATATACGCTCAAGTTACCAATGAAAACGGATGTCGGTGTAGTTGAATCTTATTTCTGGGGACCAGACTTTCCGGTCATTTGGATATATGAAGTAGGTGAGCAAGCATGTGGTTTCTACCTCCTTTTTATTCAGAATACAAGTGTTTTTCTCTGAGAAAAAGAGGGAATCGAAGTTTGTGAACCATGGTAAATTTGGTAAATTTAGAAGATGAATAAGTGGGGGAAAAAGAAACAAATACCATTGAGATTTACCGTTCCTGGTACGGAAAAGAAGCTCTTCAATCCGTGAGGATTCTTCGATCATATGAGAGAAATTGTTTCAATAAAATAGAAATCCAATAGAAAATCCATGAATCATTGTTTTTTATTGAAACTTTTTCAATGTATTCAACATAAAATGTAGTTTGTTCTCCACCTGAAAAAAACAAAAAAGGGATGAAATACCGATGGATAACGTAGTGTTGTAGTAGTGAGTCAGATGAAAGGAATATTGAAAAATACTACAATATACAAACTAGCCGATCACAAAACAGGAAAGTTCCGACGGCAGAGCCCATCAATTCTCAGAATAAACCACCTGTTAAAAACTTGAAAAATAACTGAATTGTCGTCTTAAAATTGTTTATCTTTTTACCATCATGACGCGTTCTCTGTCACATCAATCAAAGCCAAAAAAGAAGCTTATGAGAAGAGAATTCCTTTTTTCCAACCAAAGCACCTCCTCTTTCTGAAACGTCTAGGTTTGTGTGCCCGGCGGCAATGAAAACACGAGCAAGAAGTGTTCATATTCGATTTTGGATTAGATTCTCTCTCATGCAATCTTCTTAAAAAAAAGACGACTGCCTTCTTCTTTTTCTTTAATTTCTTTGGTAGTTTTGTGACGTGGCAAAGGGAAAAAAGAGTACCGAAGGGGAGAAAAAGTTAAAGAAAAACATGAAATTCCTGAGGGATTATGATGAAAAATGTTGAAAAAATATTTACAGAAAAGCTGGAAAAAAGTTCTCATTTCTCTTGTATTTTCGTAACGAAAATCTTGTTATCGCCACTTTAACGCATCCTTTTCATCTGCCGAAAAACTGGAAAAAATGGAAAAACTGAGTCAGATTTTGGGAAAGTGAAGATCTCTGAATGCTTGAGTAAAGTAGACAATTTGATCAGAAAGTGGGTCATTCAGACGAGAAGAAAAATTTGGGATTTCATTGGATATTCTACCGAAAAATAAGTGTGAGATTTCTAGGTCTAATGTTTGCATGAATGCTCTCTTCTCCTCTTTTTATTTATCTGAGGTCCGAAGGGTTTTTGCAAAAAAGGAAACAAAACACCATCCGGTGTGGGCGGGGGAATGGAATTGAACTTGAGTCGCACAATATGTATAAATAACAGTGAATTCCAGATGATGATGTAGTTTGGTTCGGAAGGAGTTCATTGAGACACGAAAGCACAAAGACTGCTTGAGTAAGAAAGGAATCTGAGACAGTGGTTTGATGTTACTTGATTCAGAGAATAGGTCAGTCCAGATGAACGAAATGTTTGGAGGATGAATTATGATATTTTCCAAGTTAATTTCTGAAATTATTATTATTAATATTGAAGTTTTTAAGGTAATCTCCCAGTTTTTGAGTTGGTTAAAAGCTGTGCACTATAGTTTCATTCAAATAGTTGAAGACAGATATTCATAGTTTCTGTGACGAATGCAGACTGTTGCAAAATGAGTCTGCAACTTTGTAGATCCAGAACGTCCGAAGTTTAAAAAGTTGAGTGCAATTTTTTTTGTTGATTAAAATTGACGAAAATAGTTAAGCGAATCTTTTGAAAGTGCTTACAGTCTACCTAAACCGTAGATTTTTGATTGATATAAACCCAATCACTCGGTTCCGAACATTCTTCAAAAAAATAAAGCCATCATGAGATGGCACCATCAGACGATCGAGTAAAATGAGGAAACTTTGAAATGAGGTGATTTCTCGTGGAACTGAGACATTATAAGAGAGATCGGAGCAGTTGATTGACACAATTGAGAGATAATGAAACAAATAAAACAATTACGTCAAGAGTTAATGGGAAAATAGTAAAACTAATTGGTGTTACGTGCCATTAAAACAAACATTTTAATGATATCAGTGTAAAGAGTTTGTCACTTTTTCCAAATTGCAGAGACTGAAGGTTCAATTGTTCATCAAATTGGATGTGCCCTGAAGATGAGATTTAAGAAGAAAAGGGGAGGAATGTTGGAGCAAGGAAAGGAGAAAACCAGAAGAAGAATTGAATTGGATAAAGATAAAGAGAAAAGGAAAAGTGTTGAAAGAGAAAATGTTTCAGAAATTAAATTGTCGTCCTTGTGCTTGGCAATTGAAATAAAAAAGAAACGATAAAAAACGGGGGAAATAGAGGAAGTCTCGATTGTCTCTTTTGTGTTTTTTCTTGTCCCGGAAGTCATCCAGAAACTGTGTTTTCCGTTTTTCAGCTCTCTTTTCAGCTCTAACTTGGGTCAACAAAAGATACACGAATGAAGACGACGACGCATGTGATTTTCGCTGCTTCAGGGCGTATTTTGAACGGGAGATTTCGATTGGAAGGAGGGATGGACCCGGTTGGGAAAAGAAACGAATCAACAAGTTGTCTCGGAAAGAAAGGAATTCTGTAATTGCAGATGTTCGACTCTTGAAAAAGGAGGAAGAGGAAGAAAAAGAGAAGAAGAATTAAAACAACTGCATCAAGAAATTAGGGATTCTGACGATACAAAAGAAGGATTTGCTAGCTGAAATTCTGGGAAATACCGAATAATTCTCTAAAAAATTAGTTCATTAGGAATTTAGAATATAGGACTTTTTTGAGAATTTAAACAAATTTCATGATTAAATCAACTGTATGAACTACCAGAAATTCTGGGGGCTCTCAATAAAATTACGTGTATGTTTTTTCTTTTCAAATTATTTATTTTGATACTTGTTAAACAGAAACAAAAAATATTTTCATAAAAGTGCACAGTACTTCAATATCTTTTTTTTCAGTCTGCTGCTCATCTAAATATTATTTTTATTCAGGTGTTCGATTTCAATTTATTTCTCCATAATGAGACTTTTTCAACACTCTTTTAGCCCTCTTTGTTCTATTTTAAACTTGATCCGTTCTTTTGGCGAATAAATGTGTGTTGAGCTACTAAAAATACCGTTGCCGTGACTCCTCCGTTGCAAAAATGATCTGCATTCCGAATAAAGATCGTGGTTTTTCTTTTTCTTTGAAAGTCCGTTATTTTTTTCTATTTCCGACATGATGTCTAAGTGTGTTTATGGCTTTTTCGCTCTGGTTTTTATAGAAGTGAGTTGTTTCAAAATTGGTTGAATTTCAAACTATGAATTCAGATTATTCAATGTGATCTGCTAGTTTTTTGGGGATATCCAACTGTCGAAACAACTTTTTGTGTCAATATTACTGTAGTTTCATTTGACAACTGCAAGGTAACATGCCAAAAGTCTTTGAGTTGTATGGTAAGTTCTCCCCGAGATATAATCGAAACTCAGTTGAATTTTATTCCAGTTAGCATCAGGAAGTGGGAATAATTGTATGTTATGTGACATCTATACAGTCAGTTCAATTGCAAAATCAACCAAAGAAATCGGAATAAAAACTGCAGTTAAAGTGAATCCGATTGACGGAGATAAATGTACTTCCGATACCGATGGAACTGTTTTCAGCGGACAAGTTAGTTGACAAAAAAACTTGGTTTGTAAGATTTCTTGAATTTTCAGCATAGTGAAAATAACACGTATACTGTGACATCAACAGGCCAAACCTGGACAATATCACACGGAAAGTGGTTGCAGTTTTATACATTACACATAAGATTTCAGCGAAGAAATGCAAGGAATCAAGTTGGAGGATATTCCCAAGACCATTTGGACCTTTCTGTATTGGGGTACGTTCTCGGAATCACGTTAGATTCCTCTTCAGTATCCATGTTCAGGTGACTAACAACACAACTCCACTGTCGAGAAATTCAGCAGCAAGTGCTTGTAAATCGAAATGGAACATTGGATTAACAGCGTTGAACTCAATTGCTGAAAGAAATTATGTTCTCGGTATCGTAACACTAACTGATTTCAAAACAATGTGATGTATTTTAGAGTCTGCTAGGGAAATAGTTGGAAAGCACCCTGCCTATAAATATACATCAATATGGTTGAACGGAGCTTTGAGAGCTGATTGTGACTTTGTTGGATCTCAAAATACAGCAGAATGTTCTGGAATGAAAGTGAGGACTTTTCACTGAGCCTTTTCGTATTCTACTGAGAATTTAGGCCTACGAGTATATTGGAGATCTGATAACCTCTTTGGAAGCGTATAAGTTTGCTCCGGGAACACCTAATTACACAAAAATAGAGGGGTCTTCTCAATCTTGCCTTCAATTAATGTCGTCTCAATCAGAAACAAAAGACAATGGACTCGTCAAAAATTCCGTGTACGTGTTTATAATAGAGTGTAGTTTCGGAGAAAAAAGAGAAATCTATTTCAGATGCGGAACAAATTGCAATGAAGATAATTCCATTTGTGCATTAACTTTCGTATGTGGGCATTAACAGGGATTCAATGAGTTTACTCTAGGATTATGGAAATTTAAAATATCAATAAGATTCGGGTGTTGATTCAGAATTCATGCTGAATTGGTCAGAAAATTTCATTTTTATTTTCGAGAATTTATTGTGACGTTTGATTTAACTAACGATTTAAGTTAAATAACTCGAATAAATATTTTACCAGAATCTTCTAACTCGCCACCCTAGAAAATATTATCAAATGGGAATTTGGGAAGTTTGTTGACTTTTATCAGGCAATCGACACTTTGTGAAACATCCTGAAAAGAAAATAAATTGTCACATTGAGTACAATAACCAATGAATCTTACCAAGGACAGCCACTCGGTATGCTCGAATCACAAAAATAGTTGGAAGTGGATCGAAAACTGGAAACAAGGAAATACTAAATGTATCGATTCCTCCCAGTTGACCCAAATGAATATCCAAAACTCCACAAATGAATAGAATAGTTAACGGAAGTTGAAGAAACAGAAATGGAATCGATGATTGAATAACAAGAGCATAAAACAGTTGCTTCTGAATCATCTTCGATCGATCCGAAAATTTTTGAATCGTTGAAAAATGTTTGATACATTTGTATGTTTTTAATCCATAGCGAATTATGAAGAAACATGTGACACCCTGAAATCAGAAAATAGAAAGGTCGGTTCATCTGAAAATATTAACAAACCACAATAAGACTGACTCCATTCATCCCAGCAATAGACTTCCAATTCAACATTTTCTCTCCATTTTTATCTTTCAAGTAGAAGTGAGGCGCAAGATATGTAATGTCTTCTGGAAATAAATTCAGCTCCGTGTACAAATCTTGTCTGGAAATCAAAAGAAATTAACTAATTCATCTGGTGAATTTTCAAAAAACAAACCGAATGAATTCATCGATTTCTGAATTCTGACTAAACGTGAAAAACCCAATTGCACCCCAAATACTGCCACAGAGTAGTGTGATAATAATCCAGAATATCATATTCCAAGAGTCGAAATACTTTATATTCGGATTCCTGAAGGAATTGCTTAATAAATGACTCACTAGCGTAATCCTTATGACTAACCCACTAATCACATAGTATCTATAAATGAAAAGTATTCCGAAAAATGCCAAAAAACATCCAAAACTTCCGCAATATGTAGCTGAAAACATGAATATTCATCTCAGCTCAATAATACTTCAACCCACCTGTAAGTATCAACATAACACTTTTGGGAATCCACGTGTCCTTGACAATTGTCATGACAACAACTACAGTATGAAATGAATGAACAATCGGAGAGACAATGATTTCAATGGATGAATAAAATATTTCGAAAACTGAGACTCCGATTAAAAGATATTTATATGTACCCATTGTTCTCGGAGATCTTGATTTGACAAGGCAGATGAGTAAAAGATTTAAAAATATTGATAGAGAAGATGAAACGAAATGAAAATAATGTTGAGAAGTTCTCCACTTCCATCCGTCCATTTTATGGTGGAATAATAACAAAGAATGAGTGAAAAAAGAAAAATGAAAAAGAAGTAGCTCGCAATCATATTCAAAAACATGTAATTAAGGGAATCTCCCGAGAGATTTCGGTGACGAGAGCCGACAAGATTCGTGTAATCAACATATTCTAGCCCCCTCAATCTCCAAAGTGAATGTTTTTGCTTTTCCGTTTTTATAGGTTGATTTCCGAGCATAACTCGTTTAAAACTAAATCTAGTTTCTAGAAAATTATGTGAAGATCGGAATGAGAAAATATGGATTCTGCCTTAAAGAAACAAAAAAATTCCGAAGAAAACTATCCGAATGAGAGCGGTCTGTGTTTCGGGAAATTTAATGTTTTAACAGGGGTTGTAACATTGAAGCAACCGTTTGGAAAAACAGTGGAAAGCGAAAAGAATTGTTCAATATTCTCATTTTCATTCGCGACTTCCATGGCAGAATATTGAAAATTCTATGTTTAAAAATAAGAATTATTAATCAAATTTTATTGAGGAAACGAAGCACGAGCAGTTTTTTCATTCAGCTGATTCGAAAATGTGTTCAGACTTTGACAAATGGTTTAATGAACTCTTTGTCAGCCTTCGCATTCTCAACATTCGTATCATTGGCAATGGAAGGAGCGGCCTTCGCCTTAGCAGTTGGTGGAAGTGGAGGAGGCAACATTTGTTGGAATGAAATCTCCAAATTCGCGTTGAGACAAACGACAGCAGCTGCATTTGTGAATTGAGAACAGTAGTTGGGAACAGAGAATACAGTAATCAAACGACGTCCAGTCATCATTTCATATCCATCTTGAACGACTTGATGGGCACGAATAATGAGATCAATGTCAAGAGTTTTGCACGCTTGTTCGACTACTGCCTTTCCAAACATGTAACTGATTCCTGAAATAAAAAGTTAATAACTTTAGATTGAGAGAGTTGAAACCTCTGATAGAATGGAACCATCCTTCTCCCTTATTTGTCGGATCAGACCACAACAAATCGATAAGTAATCCACGATCAAGTGGTTCACATGGACGTGGAATATTCCTGATTGTATCAAGAGAGACGAGTTCAGGAGACAATCCTCCATGCATACACAACACTTTTTTCGAGATCAAACCAGCCATTGGAATACGATTGAAGCAGGATTGGAAGTCCCACCAGATTCCGACACCGTATTTCATCTGACATTCCACGTAGAATCCATAAATCTTATTGACTGAAGCTGTTTCATGGTTTCCACGAAGTATGAAAATACGATCACGATAACGGATTTTCAGGCAGAAGAGGAGCATGAGAACTTCGATTCCTTGTGGTCCACGATCCACGTAATCCCCCAAAAACATCATTTTCTCCTCTGGAACTCTTCCAATCAAATCGAACAGACGATTGAGATCTTGGAATTGTGCATGAATATCTCCGACGACTTTGATCGGTGCTTCAGCTTCACAAAGATTACTTTCATCCATAAAGATATTCTCAACGAGACGAATGATTGCAATGATTTCAAATCCAGACATGATATTACAGATGTCAGTTCCTGTATTATTATACAATGAATTGAGTCTTTTGATACAATCATCCATCCATTCAGCACATTTCGGATCTACTTTTGCCAAATCCAATCTCTTTGTCTCTTGTTTTGGAAGCTCTGAATTGAATTTTGATTCTCAACTCTGTTTGAATTATCAGATACCTTTCGATCCTGATTTGTTGTTATTCCCGTCCGCACTCATCTCGAAAGTGTTGTTTTATTGACAACGCTCAGGTTCCTTACTTCAAACCTTTTTGAGAACTGAATTTCTCATTTTTGGTGGGATTGAGGGGGAATATGAAAAGGTCAGATGAGTTCATCACGTTGTGTTCCAATTTTTAAATCATCGGAGATTGCTTTTTTGGGAAAACTTTGAGAGCCCCAAAAGTTCACGTGAGAGTGTAAAGTAATGAAATAAATTTTAAATTTCGATGGCACAACCTAGTTCCGATGGATCACCAACGAAGTTGTGATTCGCCCCTCTTGTGGCAGATACAAAGTTTTAAAATAGTCAAAAGATTTTGAAACAGTTTTATAAAAAAGGCTCAAAATTAATAAGTTGTATGAAGTGTTCCATGCCTTGATACTTCTTTCGGAATAACTTTTTTCTTCTTGAATGTCGGATGAGTCAAATAAAAAACCCATGGAACGAAAACAATCTCACAATCATTCCCAAACGGACGAAGTGCGATAAAATAGACTGTTAAGGATGGAAAAATGAGAAATATCATCTGAAAAAATGAGGAATTGCATGTTTCTCAAGATCGTAACTTACAGCACATGTCAGATTGGTAATAAACGATAATAACATAGAGAATGTTGTCAAAGTGAGAGATAATTCCGCTCTTTGTAATATCACACTCTTCCTGTTATTCTTCAATTTTTTAAGTTTCAAATACAATAATAAATTAGAAATTGAACACAAAATGAGCCATAACATCAAGTTCAAAACAAGCCCATTTATTAGTTTTGTCTGAAAGAAACTGATATTTTCTGTCATATTTTAGAAGTTCTCACATCAAACCAGTTACCACTGAACCATATATAAATTGCTCCGAACTGATAAGGTCCGAGCAATTGTCGACAGAATCCAACTGCAGGAATAAGAGTGAAAGTGAATAGAAATGGATAGACGAATATCAACGGAATTGAGAATTTGACGATTCGGGAACAAAACTGAAAATCGTTTAGATGTTGACTTCAATTGAATCATTCGAACCTGATTATGTTTACGTGGATAATAGACAGGAATAAGTCGGAGAGTTGATAAAAGAAATGGAAATAACCATGATGTGTAAGAGAAATAGATTGAGAAAAAGAACAAAACTTTCAGAAAATGATTGGGTTCCTGTGATGCACACCAAGATGTCAGTATTCCAGTGAAGGGAAGACGAATTGTTATATAATCAGATATTATGTAGCATATACTCTGAAACAAATTAAAAGTGAGATCTCTCCCATTTCCAACAAGAAATGTTACCGTGAGTTGTGAAGTGACAATAACTAAAAACACGTATGGATTCATTGTTTCTTCTCTTTTTCCAGCTAACTGCCTACAGTAAACTTTGAAAATTTTTAAGATAATGAATACAGTTGGCACTAGATAAGCCATTGGAAGACATGCAACTAAAACAGGAAATGTGAAAAAATCGAATTCATAATTGATATATAATGGATTTCCTTGTATCGAGACATTGTTCATGTCCATATATTGGATTCTGAAATTTTGAAAAATATACGAAATTTTTATTGAAAACATTTTGAAAAAAGAAAATAACAACGGAATATCTATCAAAATGAAGTGCTTTCAAGAGGAAAATATACTAATTGATAGTCGGAGAAATGTGAAGATAATTATGACAACGTGATTGTTATTGACGAAGAAAAATGCACGTTGTCAGACACGTTGACACCCACTTCCGAATTGAATTTATTTGATTTATGAGGAAAAAGAAAAGGTTGAAGACTAAAAAGATTCATTCACTTTGAGTAGTATTCCACTCTGATTGAGTTATTTATACTTCCCTTTCCTCATTTCTCTACTTGTCTGAAATTACTTTTCTAACTATTTTAAGTTATTTTCATACTTAGAAATAACAAATTTCAGCAGGACTCAGAACGAATTACTTCGTATAATTGGCGACTGAAACCAAAACTTTGGGTTTTGAACAGTGAAAATAAGAGTATTTATGAGTTCCAAAGCGAGACACAAAGCATAGTAAACTAATGGAGTTTTGCTATGGGAATGCTTTTTGGAGGCGCATCGCATCATCGGTTCATTTCAAAAAACTTGTCGAGCGAAGCTGGTATGCGATAGACATGACGTTGAAAATTTGGAGCAAAAATATATAATTATGGGCAATTTTACGGTTGCGCGTGATTCATATGACATAATTTATATCTTCAAATCGTAAAATGTACTTCTTGGTATAGCAAAGAACCCTTCTGATATGCTTTTATGCTCATTGAGACAACTGAATGTTTTACAAAAGGCAGGATATGTTTATTCCAAATTCTTCTACTTATCACATTGAATTCAATTGAAACAAGTCATTTATCACAGTAGATGAGGTGTGCTGTGATTATTTCTTAGTTTCTTTTTCTCGTGAAATGCTGGATGAGTTAAATAGAACACCCATGTCACAACACAGATCTCCAGATCATTTCCATACGGACGAAAGACTGCAAAGTATGTTCCAAGTCTTATGTCTATTATGAAGTTCCCCTGAAAAGAATCCTCTAGTTTCCGTTGAAGCATTCATAATTTTCTTCTGGAAACTCACCAGAAAAACAAGATTCGTAATGTATGCAAGTACCATTGAAGTAGCTGTGAGTGTCAATGAGACTTCGGCTGTTTGGTATTTGACGCTCCTGTTTAACTGACTGGAAACAGAAAATAAAAACATGTTGACGTAAAATGAGGTATCTTTTTCTCACTCTCACCATCGAGCTACTTTCAAGTTTCGAAGTTTCCGATAGAGTAAAAAGCTGCTTAGAAGGCAAATGATGAACCAGATGAATGAATTCAAAAGTTGGAATGGAGCATTTCTCAACTGAAACTGAAAAGTTTTGGGAAAAAGAAGACAGAAAAATGAACAAACATCATTCCATGAACCGAAAAAGTGGACATAAATAGATCCGAAATCATACGGATCTTTGAGTTGTCGACATACTCCAACCGCCGGAAACATGAAAAAAGTGAAGAAAAATGGATAGAGATGGATGAATGGAATACTGTAACGCAGTATTTTTGAGTTGATCTGGAATAAACGTGTGAAGAACTGAGGATATTACTGAAAGAATACTCACTTTTCTATGATTGAGCGGCCAATGAATCGGAACGAATCGAACGATATTCAGCAGTACCGGGTAGATCATAACAGGATAACTGGAGTATATTTGAAACGTGAAAAGAAGAGTCAAAAGACGATTCGGGGTCTGTTTGTAACACCATGACGTCATAATTCCAGTGGAAGGAAGTCGGATTGTCAGCAAGTCTCCGAGGAAAAAGCTTAGACACTGAAATAGAAAAAAAGAATTTCAGAGAAAAGAAGTGAAACTTACTGATAACTGACACAGAATGATAACAAGGAACACACTTTTATTGACTACTTCCTCATTTTTCTTTATTCCCTTCTCGATATAGACTTGGATAATTCGAAGTATAATAAAACAAGTAGGAATAATGTATAGAAACGGAATAAAAGCCACGAATACAGGAAGAGTAAATGGGTCGAATCGGAAATCAGAATAGTTCGAATTGAGATTAATGATAATACCGGGATTAAATTCATCCATTCCCATAAGAAGGATATTAGAAATTATGATTTGAATCTCGTCAACACCTTGGGAGTCTATTCAAAAAAGAAGAGAAAAAACAGCTGGTGGTGTAATGAAAAACAGAGATGAAAAAAGGAAAAGAAGAGTATCAGAAGATGAAACGGAAACGAAATGAACACTCATTCCAACCCCTCTCATTTGAAAAAAAAAAGTTATTTTTCATATGAGATTTTTGATTTTTTCGTTGTTGAATTATTCATTAGACAAGTTTATAAATCTCTGAAGTAAGAAAAAAAATACAGAAAAAATTGTATGGAGGAAGAGGAATATATACAATGGAATACACCAATTAAAAAAGGGATTTGTGATTGTTTTTCAGTGAAAAAAAGGAGAAAATTGGTCCCGTATTTTTCTGAAGCGTTGCTGTTTTTTTTTTGTTTTTCAATGCCGAATTTTGGAAATCTTTTTTATTTTTTGTCAAAACATAAAGCCGCAGAGGATCCAAAACTTGACGTCAATCTTATTTTATGTGATAGTTGTTCTCTGTTGTCCACTCGAAGATGTAATTGATCCTTGTTTCGATCGAAATGCTGGATGAGTGAGATAAAATATCCAAGGAAGAACACAAGTTTCCAAATCATTTCCATAAGGACGGAGTAATGAAAAATAGGTTCCGAGACGATAATCGACCAGAAATGTTACCTGAACATATATTTAATTGAAAATAAAATTAGTTTCGATTACTCACTTGAAAAACAATATTTACGACATATGCAAGAATCATCGACACAGTTGTGACAGTCAGAGAGAACTCGGCTCTTCGATATTTTGCACTTTGATTGGCATGAAGATGACTGAAATTTGATGTGTTTTTTGCAAAATCTGAGATCAAAATTACCACTGAGAAGTCAATTTCAAATTTCGCAACTCTCGATGGAGACAAAAGTTACTGCCCAGATAGAGAACCAACCAGAAACAAGTGTTGAGAATTTGGAATGGCATGTTCATTATCTGGAAAAATGAATTTGAAAAGAGAAATAATTTCAATGGAAACTCACTCCATGCCACGACCCATAGAAATGAATAAATGCCGATCCGAATGGATATGGTTTCATAAATTGTCGACAGACTCCGAGAGCCGGAAACATAAAGAAAATGAACGGAAATGAGTAGAGATGGATGATTGGGATACTGTAGCACAAGATTTTTGTATTGAGCTGAAAATTAAAGAATTCAGTTTAGGAATAGACTACACTGTTGAAAAATCTTACTTCTCGATGTTTATGTGGATAATGAATTGGCATGAACCGAACGACAGTCAACAAAATGGGATATATCATGAGTGGATAACTGAAATAGATATGAGAAGTGAATATCAACGACAGAAATCGATTTGGGGACTGTTGATAACACCATTTAGTCATGATTCCTGTCGATGGCAGTCGAATAATTATGTAATCGGAAAGGAAAAAACTGAGACACTGAAATTGGAAGAGGATGAATTTAGAAGAAAATGAAAGGAAAACTCACTGTTACTTGTGATAGAATAATGACCAAAAACACACTTTTATTGACTGTTTCATCGTTTTTTCTGATTCCTTTTTCAATGTAAACGTGGATGATTCGGAATATGACACAGCAGGTTGGAATGATATAAATGAATGGAAAAACAGATAAAAATACAGGAACAGTAAGTAAATTGAAGTGAAAGTTTGAATAGTTTGCATTGAGATTTATGATAACGCCAAGATCATCATTTTCCATCGACATTTTCTTTGTGATGAGAGAAATGAAGGGAACTCAGAGGTCTATATATCTTATGGAATCCAATAAATTTGATTCGTTCTTCTCTAAATTTGATTTGTTTTCAGTGAACACTTGCTCTCAGAAAAACAAAAAAATAGTGGAAGGTCCGCTGGAAAACACACTTGAAAAGGCTGGCCAGTGTGTGAAGAGCAATACGAAAAGTCATTCATTTTGTTGTTGTTTGTCTCTTTTCTTTCATAAAAGAAGAGCCATTTTTCTGGTAGACTCCCAGCTTCCAAATTGAATATTTTAGTTGTATTATTTTCAATTTCATGCGGTTAAAAGCTATAAAATAAGTGGTATTTTGCATTATGACTGGAAGTAAATTGAATTGAAAATGAACGTGGGTGGTTTAAATTTATTAGGTCTCTAATTGTTTATCAAGGGAGTATTCATCCGATTTGAAGCCCAAAGAACGTTGAATTTCAGATGGATAAAGGCGGTTTTCTATTCGAATTCACCACTATTCGGCTATCTGATTTCTTTCGAAATGCAGGATGTGTCAGATAGAATACCCATGGAACTACGCATAGTTCGAGATCATATCCAAATGGACGGAATACAACGAGATACGTGGCGATGTCATAATCTATCATGAATGATCCCTGAATATTGGTTAGTTTTTAAATTCTCTAATTATTTCGATTAGTCTTATTTTATGGATAGATCTTACCAGAAAAACAAGATTAGTTGCATATGCGAAGAGCATCGCAAGCGTAGTAAGAGATAAAGAAACTTCAATTATTCGATTTCTTATATTTTGGTGAGTTTGAGTCTGACTGAAATACAATCAGTTTGATATTTTGTGAATTTTTCTAATAGACAAAAACCTTAATGACACTGTCTTCAATTTTCTCAATTTTCTATAAAGAATAAAATTAAGAATCAAGCAAGTTGTGAGCCAAACTGCAGAATTAATAACTGTGATTGGAGCATTCATAATCTGAAAAATGAATATCAGAAGTCTAAATCAAGCAGCGAGAATATACTCACACCTCTCCAAGAATTGATGAAATGAACGTAGACTGCTCCGAAGCTATACGGAGATGAATGTTGTCGACACACTCCGAGAGCTGGAATCATATGAAGAAGGAGCAAAATTGGGTATATTTGAATTGCTGGTATAGCAAATTTCAGTATTTTTGCATTGACCTAAATCTGGTAAATGGGACTTGAATAATCAGCCTAACTTACTTCATCATGTCTATTTGGAACATAGGTTATGACAAGTCGAACAACAGAAAACAAAACTGGATAAAACATTGTACAGTAATTGAAATAAGCTTGAGCTTGGAATACAATATTCAGAAAACGATTTGGCTCTTGACGGTAACACCATGAAGTCATTATTCCAGTGGAAGGTGCACGAATCACAATTAGATCGGAGAAGAAGAAGCCAAGACTCTGTATGTATCTCTATGTATTCGACTGGAGAAAAAGTTGAAACTCACTGAAAAATTTGAAAGTACTAGAACCGTGAATACATTTCGATTAACATTTTTATCCTTTTTTCCAATTATATTTCGATAAAATGTTCGAATTACTCGAATTATGACAACAAATGTTGGAATAATATAGATAAGTGGACCAAATGATAAAAGACAAGAAAATGTAAGTGGGTCAAATGTGTAGTTTGAGTAATTCGAATTTCCATTAATAACGAGTCCAAGTTCTCGATTGACCATTTTATGAAGCAATGAATAAAAGAAGTAATAGAACAGAAATCAATGGAAATTCACCAGGAAACTTATTTGAACTGCCGAAACCCAAACGTTTATTAAATTTTATTCTCTCTGTCGGCACACTCGAAAGCAATGATTTTTCAGATGGAAATGATTTCAGTGCTTCACAAAAGGTAGGAAAGACGTGTTTACATTCGGAAGTTTCCGCAGAAAAGCGTATGAGTGCTTGCGAAATTGAGGGGGAGACTCGATAATTGATATGTTTGATATCTTCTGATTCAAGGAATTGTATAATTATGACTGCTTATGAACTCTGATTGATATTGAGTACGATGTACTATCGGCGTGTGATTTTCCAAAACTCAACGGAGTGACTGAATGAAAAAACTCATCATGTTGAGAACATTCTAGGTGCAACAAATTTCAGAGGAGGGAGAGAAATCAAATAATTTCTCTTATTGGCTTTTTTGTTCTGTCTTACTGATTGAAGCATACGGGAAGTCATAAATCACGAGTTGACGTTGAGAAACGAGTTTTATTGAGTTAGTGAAAGAGTTCCTAGACAGTTGTATGTAGAGTTTTGACTCTCGATACATCTTTTGATAATAATTTTCTTTTGAATGCTGGATGTGTTAAATAAAATATCCAAGGAACAAGAACAATATCACAATCATTTCCAAATGGACGGAGTGCGACGAAATATGTTGAAAGTGGAGGATAAATTATGAATATTATCTGGAATGAAACGACATTGAAGCATCATTAAAGATCATCATGATTACCACAAAAACTAAATTTGTAACATAGGAAGAAAGCATTGAAATTGTAGTGACAGTAAGTGAGAACTCAGCTCTTTGAAGTGTCACACTTTTTCTTTTGTTTCTGATTAATTTCAGCTTTTTATACAATAAAATATTTGTAATCAAACATAAAATCAACCAGAAGACAACATTCAAGACAAGAAGATTTGCCAGTTTCAACTGAAATCAATGAAATTTTATTGACTATTTTTCTGATAATAAACTTACATTGAACCAACTGAAGTTTCCACTGAAAAAAATGTAGATAGCTCCGAATTGATAAGGGCCAAGAAGCTGTCGACAGAATCCAAGAGCAGGAATGAGAGTGAATGTGAATAGGAATGGATAGACGAAGATTATCGGGGTTGAATATTTTACTATTTTAGCGCATAACTGAAACTTATATATTGATAATATAAGGGAGAATGTGGTTTGAAGCAAAGCTCATCATCACTTCACTAGGGAAGGCCTCGGGGTGACCGTGGAGTTATGGAACGTGACATATATCATTGGAAAGCTGAGAGAACGCTGATTCCAAATATATACTTAGTTTTTGCCCTCGAGGCCTGGTATTTGAGAAACACAAGGTCAAAGTTCAGAAAAATGACAAATTATTGCCTTTTTAACACGCGAAAATTGCAAAAAATTGCAAAAATTTTTTCGCGTGTTAGAAAGGCAATAATTAGTCATTTTTCTGAACTTTGACCCTGTTTTTCTCGAATACCAGGCCTCGAGGGCAAAAACTGAATATTTATTTGGAATCAGCGTTTTCCCAGCTTTCCAACGATATAGCTCACGTCCCATAACTCCACGGTCACCCCGAGGCCTTCCCTAGTCAGCACAAATTTCTTGAAATTTACGTTCTTCTTCTTCAAAAAACTTTGCAAATTCTAAGAAAACGGAAACTTGCAAACTTTGTTTTTAATTCATTTTGTTTGCATTCTCCTCATACCTCATTATGTTTATTTGGATAATATATTGGAATAAGTCTTAAAGTTGACAACAGAAACGGAAACAGCATGGACGTGTAATTGAAATAAATTGAGAAAAAGAAGATAATTTTCAGAAAATGATTGGGTTCCTGTGATGCACACCAAGATGTCAATAGGCCTGTAGAAGGAAGTCTAATAGTGAAATAATCAGATATCATATAACAAAAACCCTGAATTTAACTCATTTCTCATGAACTGTTTCATCTGAAAATGTTACCATAAATTGAGAAAGAACAATAATGAAAAAGACGTCTGGATTCATTAGATCATCTCTTTTTGTAATCAATTGTCTAGCATAAACTCTTAAAATTTGCAGCATCACAAAGACAGTTGGAATGAGATAAAGGAATGGAATAGATGCGAATAAAACGGGAAAAGTGAAGAAATCGAATTGATAATTGATATAAAGTGGATTGCCTTGAATTGACACATTATTCATTTCATTCAGTTTGTTCTCTGATTCTGAAATTTCAAATAACTGGAATGCAATAAGAAAACCGAATATTAAGAAAGCAAATGATTATTTCTTTGTTTTGTGTATCTGAATGAGGTAACAGGTGAGAAAAATATGAAAACAAAAAGAGGGAAAACAAGAAGAAACTGAAACTTCTAATTTCTATGCTCTCTGGACCACATTTTGTCAGAAATTTGAGAAATTTGAAAGTTTATTACAGCCCTCCGTCTGATACGTGTCTATGACGTAATCCTCTTTTTTATTCTGAAATAAACGTTTTGATTCAGTTTTTGACCTTTTTTCAGTTTGTTATTCACAATTGATTTACCGTTTATAGCGTTAACTTAGTCTCCGTATAATTATTTTTTGCTTGCAATTTGGTCTGAAGTTTTTGTTTTTTATGAAATCTTTCAATAAATCATCAACTGAAACCGATTTATTATATCATGAAAGTGTACCCTTTTTAATCAAGTTTGAGGTCTAAAAATGAGTATTTTGCTAACAATTTGCTTCCTGAAGGTCGGATGAGTGAGATAAAAGAGCCAAGGAACAACACATGTATACAAATCATTCCCTAACGGACGAAGCATTATTGCATAGAATTTGAAGTTGGGATGGAATAAACTGGCGAACTGAAATATGAATATGAGAATACTTGAAGATTATTTAAATGAAACAAACCACGGCCATTCCATTCGAAAGAAATGAGAGAATCATTGAAACAGAAGTGAGTGTAAGTGACTTTTCTATTCTATATGAGTATTGAGATCTGGCTTGAATACTTATTGAACATCTCAATTTCCACAATTGAACTAAGAGAATTGAATTATTGATTAAACATATTGACATCCAGAATAATGTATTGAAAATCAACGGAAAATTGTTCTGAAATGAAACGATATGAGAAGAAAACAGACATACATCCTTCTCACTCCGAACAGTATTCGTTCGATTCTCAGTATAACTGCTCCAAACTGAAATGGATATTTGGCAGAACTACAGTAACCCAGTGCAGGAAACATGAATACTGTGAAAATAAAGGGATAGAAGAATATTAGAGGCAAGAATAAACGAAGAAGTTTCCCATTGAACTGTAAGAATTAATATTATTTTACAGTTTGTTAAAATTTCACAAACTCTTTTGTGATTTTGTGGATAAAAAATGAGAATAAGTCTCATTGAAGATAATAAAAATGGGAAAATCATTGTAGATAAATTAATATGAAAAGAAAGAATGTAGATGAAAGTTAGGAACATATTTGGGTCGACACTTGCACACCATCTCGTAAATATTCCAGTTGATGGGAGACGAGTGTTGAAAAAGTCAACGATGAAGAAAAGAAGACACTGGAAATTTATTACAATTATTTCTAATCTTCCAATTTCTTCGAATTGGAAAAGTTCTTACCATGAATTGTGACATTAAAATAACACTAAATATTTGAACATTTCCCATTCTATCTTTTATTAAACGATACAATTTAACCAAAATTCTCAGAATGATAATTAAAGTGATCGGAATATAGAAAATTGGAAGGAAGATAAGAGTCATTGGAAGAGTAAAAAATGAGAATTCGAAGTTGATAAACGTTGAATTTCCATGAATTCCAATAGGAGCCAGAATTGGAGCAATTGTTGACAAGGAAGACATTTAAAATGGAGAAGAAGTTAGTCATCGGATGAAGTCTGAAGTCTATTTTCCTTGATGATTATAGCTTGAAACGAATCAATTCGTTCGTCTGAAGTAAGAGATAATCTATCACAAATCACGAGATAAGAACTAAGTTTTATTTCAGATGCATTGAAAATGTCGAAGTCGTTGAAAACGTATAATTTCAAGAAGTAGAATTGAAAATAAGAGCAAATGCCACGGATGGAAAACGAGTACTTTTTTCATAAATTCAGCTAAAAGACAAACGAATTCGTCTAGTAGTAACCAATCAATTGAAAGTTTGATGATTCATATAGGAAATTTTATTTCAGAACTGAACGATTGTTTAACAATTGATAGTTCATTTTTATATCGAATCATCTTCTCTGAAGAAAACAATTAATAAAAAGTTTGGAGCAATTGGATACAATGTTATGAATAATCGGGAGTCAATACAAAAATCTTATTATTAGATTGTTTCTTCTTGAAGATTGGATGAGTCAGATAGAATACCCATGGAACAAGACACGTGTCCAAATCATTCATAACTGGTCGGAGAGCTATGAAGTAGAATGTCAAATTTGGGAGAATAAAATTACCGAGCTGAAAATAATTATTTAAGATTCTTCTATTTTATTCATTCTCACCGCAATCATTCCGTTTGTTACATACGAAAATGTCATTGAGAGACTCGTAACAGTCAGCGAAATCTCAGCTTTATGAGATGCCTGAGATTTCGAGTGTTGACTTAGTGTGAATTTTAATTTGATCAGTTTCACAACTATAACAGAATTGATAATTAAACAGACAAATAACCAGAAAAATGTGTTGAAAATCAGCCCAATTGCGTTTCTTATCTGAAACAAAAATTGAGTATCTCGTGATGTATTTCGTAGTGTCTCACGCCAAATGAAGTGTATTCAACTCTGAAAATAATGGCACCAAATGACAGTGGATAACCAGCAGGTTGACAGTAACCAACTGCTGGAATCATTCCAAAGGTGAAGATGAATGGGTAAATAAAGATAATAGGAATGGCCCATTTCAACAATGTTTTATTTATCTGAAATCATGGGAGTAAGCTTTTTGATGTTATTGATTGAAACAACACCTTTTGATGCTTCTGAGGCATCAAAATCAAATTAATTCGAATAAGTGCAACTAGAAACGGAAGTAATATGACAACATAGTTGATATGATAAGTAATTAAAAGTAATATAACAAGATAGCCACTAGGTTCTATACTTGCACACCAACTGGTCAGTACTCCAGTAAGTGGAAGGCGAATGTAGAAAAAATCAGATACAAAAAAGAGAAGACACTGAAATAGACTTGAATTGATGGGTACATTTAAGCATGGGTCGTTCCCCACTTCCGACCGACAAACTTCTTTATGACTCAGCTCAGAATTTTAATAGTCTAAGACACAGAACTCAACCCGAGATACTTTAAGAATCCCAGGTTTTCTTCCAGGATTTTCTCGAATTCCTTTTCGTCTTTCAAGATGATTTAGAACTTACCATGAAATGAGTTAAAGTTATCGCTCTAAACAACTGATCATTCACATTTTTCTGTCGAAATGCACTCATTGACTGAGCGAAAATACGTAAAATGACGACAGAAGTGATAGGAATATATAGAATTGGAAGGAATAAAAGAAGCATTGGAACGGTTAGAAATGAAAACTCAAAATTGATGAAAGCGGGATTTCCATGAATACCTAGAGAGGTTACTGTAGATGGGACAGAAGTGGAATTCGACATCACTTCCAAAATGAGTTTGGAAGTTTGGAGAAGGGAAAAATGAGATTCTTGGTGCTCAAAAATGAAATTACAGGGCTCTCGAGATTTTCTTTATAACCAAAAGATCAAAATTACACGTTTCGAAGAAGAAAAAGGTAATTTGACTACAAAAACATTTGCACCTAGATCGAAGAAAAGTTATTTATATGAATAGTTTCAACTATGCAAAACTTGGACGTGGATTTTTGATTTCTTTCTGAAGACTGGGTGTGTGAGATAAAAGACCCATGGAACAACACAACTCTCCAAATCATTTCCATATGGGCGGAGCATTATTGCATGATATGTATAGGCTGGAAACAATTGAAAACATATCTGAAATATGCCATTGAATCGAAGCTAATTGATTGGTTAATTACCACAACCATTCCTGTAGAAAGATATGAGAGAATCATTGAAAGTGTTGTCAAAGTGAGAGACAGCTCGATTTTATAGGAGTGATTAGACCTCGAGTGACGAGCCAATGAGATTTTAAGAATTACTAATTTTACGAGAAGAACTGTGTTGATAGAAATACAAATGGTCATCCAAAACAAGTCATTTCCAAGTAAAAAATAATTGTTTTTCAACTGAAAACTCAGATCTGAATCATATGTTTTATTTGAAAACTGTGACAGACCCCAAACCAAGTTCCGTCGAAATGGAAAGTAATTGCACCGAAAGTGAATGGATACAGTGGTTGAGTACAGTATCCAACTGCTGGAAACATGAAAAATGTGAAGAATAATGGATATATTGAGATAATTGGGATAGCCGCTTTCATTAGTTTTCCATTTATCTGAAATTCTGAAACTTATATCCAGAATCTAGTTCAACTCTCACTTTTTCATGATTTCGAGGAGACAAAATGAGGATAAGTCTCATTAAAGAAATGAGAATTGGGAACAACATTGTCGCATAATTAATATAAAAAGTTAGAATGTACAAGCTCATTATGAAATGATTTGGCTCCACGCTCGCACACCATCTCGTAAATATTCCAGTTGTTGGTAGACGGAGATGAAATAAATCAGCAATGAAAAAGAGGAAAGACTGCAATGTTTTAGATTCCATTTTATTATTTCTTCACTTCTTACCATAAACTGAAACATACAAATCGATTTGAATAAGTGAACATTTATATGTTTTTCCAATTTTGCATTCATTAATTTCGCGAAAATTCTCAAATCAATGAGCAGAGTTATCGGGACATAAATGAGTGGGGTGAACAATAAATACATTGGAAGAGTGAAAAAAGAGAATTCGAATTCCATATAAGAAGAGTTTCCATGAATTCCCAGTACTTTTTTCGTTGGGTCCGTCATTGGTCTTTGTCTGGAAAAGACAAAAATAAACTTTGAAAAGGAAAGAGAAAATTTGTTATCCGAAGTAATGACTAGGTTCAAATTTTGAAAACTGAGTACAGCTTTCTACACGTTTTCTTCGATCTTTCACTTTCGAGTGAAATTATCCAACAGACACGGAAATGCTATCGGGAGGTGTCATTATAAAAGAAGTTATTTGAGTCATTGTCTGGACTTAAGGGTGACGAGTAGATCAAAAAGCGGAGGAAAGCATAATGTTGACAATAAAAACTTATTACAAGGGAAGTTCATGACGAGACAAGTTAAACTTTTTCTATAAATTGGACCTCAGATACTTTCGACCCGGCTGATTCCTAAACAGCAAGAAAAATCAGTCAAATGTTCTCGTGGACCGAGTTATGAGCCGCCAACTATTGAAAAGGTATTTACGCGTGTACCGAAAAGCGTACCTCCTCGGAGGATTTTCTTGTTAGAAACTTTCCGGTTCCGGATCTGCTGCGAGGAGTATTTTGTTTTTGAAAGCAGAATAAAACACATAGCTTCCAACTAGATTTTGGCAGTCTCTGGATGCGATGGCAGCGTTTTACTTTTATGCTAAATCATTTCAAATCAAATAACACATTGAAACATGATCAAGAGTTTATTTGTATCTTAAGGAAAAACTCGAAGAGTATTTGTTTTCCTTCGGAAGATCGGATGAGTGAGATAGAATACCCATGGAACAACACAAGTCTCCAAATCATTTCCAAACGGACGAAGCATTATTGCATAGTATGACAATTCACCACCTAGCTGTGCAGCTATCTGAAAGAATTCATTTCGGTTATATTGGTTTCTTTCTTTTCTTCTACCACAATCATTGAATTCGATAGATACGAGAATATCATGGAGAATGTTGTGAAAGTAAGAGACACTTCCGCTTTGTATGATTTCTGAGACCTCGCTTGGAAACTCAAAGACATTTTTAATTGAACTAATTTGACCAAAAGAATCGAATTGTTGATCAGACAAGAAGACATCCAGAAAAGGTTATTAAACAGGAGAAAATAGTTGTTGCGTAGCTAAAATTTATAGTTTTCAGAAATGAAATTCACATGCGAAAGGATATCTCACCTGAAACAAAGATCCTTGAAATGCGATTACAACTGATCCGAATGGGAATGGACTCCTCGCTTGGACACAGAAACCTTCAGCTGTGAACATGAAAAATATACTGAAAAATGGATAAATAAAAATGATTGGAAGGGCGGTACGAAGGATGGTTCGATTGATCTGAAAGGTAGATAAAATGGCTAGACAAACGGAGCAAAACGGAGATCGTCCCATGTCAGTACCTTTGCTTGATTCTGGGGATAAGCGAATAGTATTAATCTCATTGTGGAAACTAAAAATGGAAATAGCATATTCGCGTAATTGAAATAAAATGTTGTCGCATAGAGTATGATTAAATAGCGATTCGGAAGAACACTTGCACACCAACTAGTGAATACTCCACTTGTCATCAGACGTACATAAAAGAAGTCGCAAATGAAAAATAGAAGACACTGAAAGTTAATCTGATGGATGACTTCTCTTGAATCACAACTCACCATGATATGAGAAATACATATTGCACTGAACAAAGGAACATTCACATTTTTATCCTTGATTGCGTATAATAACTTAACGAAAATTCGTAGAATAATGATAATTGTAACGGGCATATAGAAGATGGGAAGAACAAGAAGAAGCATTGGAAAAGTGAAAAAAGTGACTTCAAAGTTGATATAAGATTCATTTCTATGAATACCCGGAAGCGGAGCTGGAGACGGTAAAGGAACTGACATTTCCGTTTGAAATGAAATGAGTCAAGTGGAAGGTATAGACGAAGGAATCGAGTCGCGACGAAATTATAATTTGTATGTTTATTCGAATATTCAAATTATAGCTTCCTGAATCAGAGTGTCAGAACTTCGCGTTGGAAAAATCTTGACAATATCTAACTAAGTTTGTAACTGATAATTGATCCTTTCTCTTCCTTCAATAAGAATGCCTCGAGCTCAAAAAGTTTTTGAGTTTTGTTTTCAACATGACGGAATTTGTGATTAGAAACACAGGTTTGAGTTCAATGACAAAGAGAGGAAGTATTTGAAAAAGAAAATTGAGGAGTTTAATATTTCCAAACATCTCGAAATCACCATTTTAAGTGCCCGTCTTCTACAGAATTTTATTTGCTTCCTGATATTGATCAATTCCAAAAAATAAAGTTCAGTCTACAAACTTTTTCTTCATCAATTAGTTGGTTTTGAATTCTAAGTATAGTGCAATTGTAAATCCAACAAGGGAAGTACTCGAAGTGTCCTCTCTCAAACGACTCAAGAATTTGGCCCCTGACACTTTCGAGTCCGTAGATTCCGAATCTGGAATAAAATTCTGCTAAATCCTTCTGTGAACCGAGTTATGAGCCGTCAAACTTTTCCTATGGTTAAGCTTTTTCGCGTGACACGCGACCTGCCGGAATCTCTACCGAAACATATCCTACAGTTTTCCAACCGTGGGTGGTGTAGGGGTTCACAGGTAAACCGCTAAGTCCCAAAAGCGTGTTGTTGGCGGCTGAAAAAGCGCTAGCGGCTTAATAACGGCCCAATAACCGGTGAGCGACCGCCAAAGTCCCAATGGCGGCTTAATAACCGATGAGTGACAATGTTGCGGAACATTACAGAAGTTGTGTTAGAGATGGAATTTTGAGAAAATATTTTAGGAGGTGGGTCCTATTAGATAGATGATTCATTCTTTATTTCGTTTTTTTCATAAAAATGGATTTTATTTCTGGTGGCTTAAAAACGGCTTAATGGCGGCTGAACAGCCGCTGGCGGCTAAATCACTGGCCAGGAACGGGCTAATAACCGGTGAGTGAACCGCTGACGGCTAAACGGCGGCTTAATAACCGGTGAACGACACTGTTCCAAGAAAGAGTTGAGTTGGAATTTCAAGAAACTATCACACTGATGGATAAATTTTGAATCTAATTTCTTTACTTTTTTCTTCCTAGATTGTTCCCCAGTGACCAATTCATCATACAAATAAAGAACTATAACCGTGAAACCTGTAATACAGGAGCACCTATGAAACCCGTAATACAGGAGCACCTATAGATTTTGAAGCAAGATACATATCTCGAATGGCATCTCAGTTACGAACTTTTTTTCAACCGATGAAATATTTCATTTGTATCAAACTATATTTTGTCAGTTGGGAACTTTATAGTATCTCTTCTTAGAACCAAGTTATGCTACGTTGAACTTGTACATCTGGATGCGTCTCTATCACAGAGTATACGGTAGTTCAAATTCATGTTCAAAGTTATTGAAATATGTTTCTTTTGCAACTATCGGTTTTAGTCTATTTAAAACTTTTTGGCGTTCACTACTTTTCCTCTGCTCTTTTCCGACACTTCTTCAACATTCAAGTTTCAATCCAAGCCGCCGCTTGCAGCGAGAAGTCGCAACGATACTCCGCTATTCCGGTGTTCCCAGTAAATCTTCACCGGCGCCGCTCGAATTATTTTTCAGTAAAAACTTTCATTTTTCTTCGATTTTCATGTATTTCTTGATAATTTATTAGTTTTTTACATTTCGTTTAGGTAATTGATCAATCTTAATTACTATCCGCTTACTACCCGTTGAATAATTACTCCATTATTCGTTTCTAGGCTAATCGAGACAACTTGTGATGGCGTCGGGCGTCTCAACGCAATATGGAGGATGTTTCTGCTGTCGGAAGACAGAAAAGGTTTGTTATCGCATGAATCTGATTATAATTCTATGTAGTTTAACTATTCTTTTACAGAATCTGACGTCTTAGCGAAAGCAGCAGACGCCAGTCATGACTACCAAAACGTTCTCGATGGGAAATTCAGAGACAACGACGACGTTTTTTCACATAAAATAAAGGTATTTTTGATTCTCTATAAAAGAAAATAAGCGTAGTTATTTAGGAAAAAACATCGTCAAAAGCATCATTAAAGCGAGCTCAAAATCGGGATCGAACGTCTGTCTCAAAGGATTTGTTACACTACTCAACGAAATTCAACAAGCTAAAGAAGAAATCTATGTGCGTAACTATCGGCCTTCGAGCAAATTTTACCTATTTTATTTCAGATTTGATGAACAATCTTCACCAAAAAAGGACTCATTCGAACGAAATCAAAACACCGATTACACAATTTTACACTTGGATCGAAGCAATAAGAAGCGAAAGGAAACAAGTCAAATGGAGTCAAAAGCCAAGAATATTTTAATTTCTATTTTTCTTCTTTCTTCCTTTTTAATTGTATTTTTGTTTTTTCTTATAATAAACAATAATTATTCAACCATGTGTTCCGAAATTACCGGGGAAAGGGGTCTATTGGGAAAGTGCGCCGGGTGAAAGTTGGCCCGGTGGCAGCTAAACGTTGGTCCGTCGGCTGCTAAACGTTGGTCCGTCGGCGGCTCGCACCTTCAACCACCGTATGTTCGCCGTTGGGCAACTTGCGCGCCGCCGCCGGCCCGTTTTTGGGACTTAGCGGTTTACCTGTGTTGTGGGCGCGTCTAGTAGTCGAAAGGCTGTGGGTTCGTTACCCTTGCTACGCAAAATTTTTTTTCAATTTTTTTTTCAATTTTTTGTGGCTCCATATCTGGCTCCCAGATGGTTTTTCAGTATTTTTTTAATGGTCACGGTAAAGATATGATCAAAATGAAGCGGTTATGCGAATAAAAACAACAACTTTTTTTTGAGTCCCAACTCCACTTTTCTCCACCTAGAGTGTGGAAAATTTTTCGAAAATTTTTTTGATTTTTTTAAATTGAATAACTTGGAGGACATTTATTAATACTCAATGGAGAACACAGCGATGACAATCCACAATAAATTCCTTGAAACATATATTTTTGAGCAGTAGACGCAATGAATCATCGAAAGATTGTTGCATCCAGCCATTTGGCATTTTCCGTGAACATGAGTATTGAAACATAAGTCAACAGGTTTGTCACAGCGTGGAGGAGGGGTGTCCAGGTATCCACCGGCAAACCATGCATACAGTCTCCATTCTTGGAATACAGGGCAGCACAACAACCAATACACTTGACTCAACATCTGTAAATTGGAAAAATTACAAATTAGCGGATAAAAAACTATACTTTTATTATGCTGTCACGCTGGTGTGGCTTGAACTCCGGGTGCATGCGTTGAGCGTACTCTGTTATGTTCTTCATGAACTTTTTGAAGGTCCGGAAAATTCCAATGTCCAGCGGTTGAATTTGCCCCCTGGCTCCAGGTGGAATAATGATTGTTTCCAGGTTTTTGTGAGCAGGACGTACGGAATCGATGACAGCTACATTTCTCCAGCATCCCCAGGAATCCACCATGAAGAGTATGTCATCCTCTACTTCGTCCGTGAAAGCGACTGACTTGAAAAAATCTGCCATCAGATCCTTCCCCATGATGTGTCCTTTGGCAGGTCGAAGAACTAGATTGGTAGGATTGTACGGTGGGGGATTTGTTGGGAAGGCTCCAGAGGGTTCGGAGAAAACAACATAAAGCTTCGGATGAAGTGTACCGTCCAAACGTAACATTGGAAGTACGGTGTAGCTATGTGTCACACCGGTAGCCGACCCAGTAATTATCTCCACAGTTGTCACGCCTGGAAACTGACTATTGGTTTGACTTTTTAGAAACTAGTTTCACCTGTATTCGTTAGTGTCCTCTTGGTGTACAACTCCTTTTGAAATCCGGATTGATCAAGATTATACACACGAAGTGGATCATATTCTTCAAATTTTTTCCGAGCATCTTTCACGAAATTTTCCATTTTTTCAGTGAGGAGGTGTTTCTCGGAGAATCGTTTTCGAGAAACAAAAGTGGTAATAGATCTGGAAGAGATTCGATGTGCACGTTTCCATCCATTCAGCCAGTTGTGAGAACCGTAGAAAGATGATTCAATTTTGAATTCATCCATAATCTCGGAAATCATTGCCCGGAGAGTTGTATCATGGAGGACATGGCCAGAATTGATTGATTCGATGGTCCGTTCATATAATTGTGAAGAAATAAAGGCGATGACAGCTCGATGGTCCGGTTTTACTTCACCTGAAGTTGTGGATTAATATTATAGTCGTAACTTTGATAATTAACGTACCTGCGCTTTCATATTCCGCAAGTCTTTTCAAGTCTCGATCTGTCTTCAAAAACCGGAAACGATTGAACATGGCGGCTGAAGATCTTCTTTTTGGTTGACCATTGCGAGTAGTGGTTTGAAGACGGTACCATTTTATCGCTTCCCATACCTTCTCGATAGCTACAAGGATTTTACCGAAAAGTACCATGTGAGGGGATCCGATTCCTTTGAAGTCGTGTTCATCTGTTTCGAGATTGAGTTCGACATCATATTCTGGATCGAGATCTTCATCGGCATCGGTGGTCAATGACGTTTCTTCAACAATATCCAGTTCACCTTCCTCATGTTGTCGAAGCAGTCCAATAATCCTATCAGCGAGTTTTTGGTCTCTTCTCTCCAGCTTCGGTTTCTTCTGCACTTCTCCTTTGATAACAGCAGTTGCGTAGGCAAGAATCAAAAGTAAAGTAGTCATTGGAGCTTATTGAACTCTGGTTTTTCCTCCCTTTTATAGGGTCCATTCAGTGGTTCCAACTCATCGGTTCCAAATCATCAGTTCCAACTCATCGAAATTTGATTTTTTTTTTCCAAAAACAAACAGATCAAAAAACGGATCAAAAAAATAAATAAATTCAATTTAAAAAAATTTTCGAAAAATTTTCCACACTCTAGGCACAGGGTCAAATTTTGTCCATATGAATTCAAATTATTTTCGCGCGAAACCGGAAGCTCAGTGAAGCGCGTTTGCACACAACTTGCACGTTGCCAATTGAGTCGCCGATCAGCATAATGCGGCCTTTGTATAACGTGGGTACAGTAAGACGAACGATAGGGAGTCAAATTTTTCGAATGAAGCTAGCTTTTCTTCCATTTTTCTCGCTATTTTCGAGAAAACTTTGCACAAAAAAATATCGAATTCATTAAAAAGGAGAAAAATACAAATTTTTAATACACAAAAAAAAATTTTTGGATGAAATTTTTGAATTTCGCGCTAATTTAACGCTAATTTTTTTTGGAGCGCAGTTGCTTCATATGGGCATTCTATGACCCTGTGTCTAGGTGGAGAAAAGTGGAGTTGGGACTCAAAAAAAAGTTGTTGTTTTTATTCGCATAACCGCTTCATTTTGATCATATCTTTACCGTGACCATTAAAAAAATACTGAAAAACCATCTGGGAGCCAGATATGGAGCCACAAAAAATTGAAAAAAAAATTGAAAAAAAATTTTGCGTAGCAAGGGTAACGAACCCACAGCCTTTCGACTACTAGACGCGCCCACAACCCCTACACCACCCACGGTTGGAAAACTGTAGGATATGTTTCGGTAGACATTCCGGCAGGTCGCGTGTCACGCGAAAAAGCTTAACCATAGGAAAAGTTTGACGGCTCATAACTCGGTTCACAGAAGGATTTAGCAGAATTTTATTCCAGATTCGGAATCTACGGACTCGAAAGTGTCAGGGGCCAAATTCTTGAGTCGTTTGAGAGAGGACACTTCGAGTACTTCCCTTGCAAGATTGAGTGATGTCAAGTTTTTAGAGTTTTGAAGACCAACAACTCAATTTGGGAATTTGCAGACAAAAAGTGATGTGATCAAATGCACTGAGACACAAATCTATTTTGAAAATGATACGAAGGGGGAGAGGTATTTAGATGTTTTCAGGTGTGTATTACTATTTTGATGATGGGTAGAGGGAAGACAACAATAGCATATTCTTCAAGGTAAACATGACGGATAAATGGAAATGTGTGAAATGTGGTAAAGAAGCGCTATGAAGCTCTGGAAGGAGTTGACGCTTATTTCAGAAGCAGATGGTTAAACTCTTAAATTTGACAACCCGCTGGCAATAAATGTAACTGAAATACATAGCTTTACATAGAAATCTGTAATTTTCATTCCTATATTATTTCCTTCGCAACTGTCATTTGCTGCTATTCAAACAGTATCAAGAGACAGAAAAACACCAGCACAACGTCTCCAATAAAACCAATAAACCTTGTCAAATGTAAATTTCTGTATTTCAGGTATGTTTCGCATCACTTCTCGTTTTTCAATTTCTCACAGTTTCACTTTATCGTTTGTAATTTCATTGTGTTTATATCTCCGAATGAAAATATTTTTGATGAAGAAGAAGAAGAAAAGAGATAGATCAACAATAAATAGTCATCTTCTTTCCCTTTTTCTTCTTCTTGATTACTTCTTTTTTCGGTACAACAATTCGAAAAATGATACAACAATTGTCCCTCGTGTCATTCAATCTTATTTTTGTTTTTCTCCCTCACTTGATTCAATTTTTGATGCCCTCCTCTCACTAGGGAATGTTGTGAGTGGGGTATGGAGTTATGGCACGTGACCTATATCATTGGAAAGCTGAGAACACGTCATTTATTTATCTGTTTTTCGTTTTTGCTGAGGACCCTCACAGTTCGAGAAATTTAGGTCTGAAAATGTAAGGATATTTTCCCCGTGAACTCGCGGTCACAGTTGATTTTTGGAGATTTTCGGCAGATTCAGTTCACGTGAAGTTTCAAAATATAATAAAAGTGAAAACCTTAAAAAATCAGCGGTCGAATGGTTCAGTGGTAGAGTTCGGGAATAGTAATCAGAGGGTCTGGGGCTCGATATGCTCTACTCGAATTATTTTTTTATTTTTTGTAAAGCTCATAACTGGCTCCCAGAGCAATCTTGGTCACTTTTCCTTGTTTTCGGGGTTCTCTGATCTTTAGAGCATCTCGTTCAGGCCTTTTTCAAAAAATTTTTTTTTGAATTTTTCAAGACTTTATATGATGCAAAAATTTTTAGAATTTTTTTCTGGTCAAAATGTGAAAGTTGCCTATGTGAGGCTGTTGCTGTGTGTGAAAAAGTGACCAAGATTGCTCTGGGAGCCAGTTATGAGCTTTACAAAAAATAAAAAAATAATTCGAGTAGAGAATATCGAGCCCCAGACCCTCTGATTACTATTCCCGAACTCTACCACTGAACCATTCGACCGCTGATTTTTTAAGGTTTTCACTTTTATTATATTTTGAAACTTCACGTGAACTGAATCTGCCGAAAATCTCCAAAAATCAACTGTGACCGCGAGTTCACGGGGAAAATATCCTTACATTTTCAGACCTAAATTTCTCGAACTGTGAGGGTCCTCAGCAAAAACGAAAAACAGATAAATAAATGACGTGTTCTCAGCTTTCCAATGATATAGGTCACGTGCCATAACTCCATACCCCACTCACAACATTCCCTAGTCAGTACTTGTCCACTTCATGTCTTGTTTTTATACTCATTCAATAAAAAATAATAGTTCATAAATTGTTCTAAAGATGGCCAAAAACTACCCTTCGTTCATTGTGGATGCTTTTACAACTCAGAGTTTTGCTGGAAATCCGGCAGCCGTGTGCTTAATTCCACAGGTAATTTCTATACGTTTTGAAATAAACGGTCGAAAAAAGAATTTCAGAAACTGAAAGATGAAGAATATCTGAAGATTTCATCTGAATTCAATTTGTCTGAAACTGCGTTTCCCGTACCAATCGGTCCATTAGATTTCAAGCAGTGTTCTCAATTCTCCCTTCGTTGGTTCACTCCAAAAACAGAAGTTCCTTTGTGTGGACATGCAACACTTGCCACGTCACATGTTCTTTTCAATGAAGTTGGAAACGTGAATGAGGAAATTAAATTTGATACTCAATCGGGAGTTCTGATCGTGAAAAGAGGCGATTCGGGTAATGTAGAAATGGACTTTCCTGAGTATGACTTGACCTCAATGAAGTTCAATGACACTCCAAATCCACTTCATGGAATTTTATCAGAAGTTAGTTCTCGTCCAAAATCTCTTTCAAACTTTATAGTTATTTCAGTTCGAAGCTCCATCCTTCTTACTCAATGTCATCAAATGCGCTGTTCCAGCTGAAGTTTATCCAACTTTCCACTTTTTCATCAAATTTTTTCCTATTGCAGATGTCCATTGAATCCGTTGTCTATTCATCAAAATCCAAAAAACTCATCATTGTCGTTGATCCTGAAACCACGAAATTTGAACTGGAATCTGTGAAAATCGACAGTTCAAAAATGCTGGAACTTCACGACGGAAGCTTTGTTCGTGGATTGGCTATCACTTTCAGTCCCTCGAATCCATCGTCTCAAGGTTTCAAAGACCCATCAAATGAACCATATGATTATGTCTGTCGTTATTTTGCCCCGTGGGTTGGAATAGATGAGGATCCAGCGACGGGTTCTGCACAATGTGTAATGGGTCCTTTCTGGTCTATAATGTTAGGAAAACACGAATTATATGCTTTGCAGGTGACGTTCTCATTAAACAAAATCCACATATTTCATTTGTCTTTTTCAGGCATTTCCAGGTCGTGGAGCTCAGTTCCGTATTCGACTCCGAGATGATCGTGTAGTTTTGAATGGACCTTCTGTGACTATTCTTCGGGGAGAAATCGCTCTCAAACATTCTTAAATTTTATCAATAATTAATAAATTAGTTTATCTTGAAGTTTCTCTGATTTTTGATTCCTTCCATATACTTCTCTTCTTCTTTTCTCTTGTTTTTATCATTAATTTCATTAAAATCAACTACAGAATCCTCTAAACACAACAACTACAATGTCTCCCTTTCACATATTTTCTTTTTCTTCTTCTTCTTCTTCTTGAGACCAACTATTGACCCCAACATGTCCTTCATCTTTTCCCCTTTTCCCTTTTCTCGAAACCTTCAAAACTGACAGAACCACAGTTGTCACAGATGACTGAACACTATCCATCTTATATTGTTGATGCTTTTGCAAAAAAACGTTTTTCTGGAAATCCAGCTGCAGTTTGTTTGATTCCACAGGTATCATTCCTTCTTTTTTCCATTCGTTTCAAGTTATTTTCAGAATAAAAAAGATGAAGAGTACTTGAAAATAGCATCAGAATTGAATGTCTCCGAGACTGCATTCCCTGTTCCAATCGGCAATTCTGACTATAAAACGTGTTCTCAATTCTACCTTCGTTGGTTCACTCCAACTTCAGAAGTACCTTTGTGTGGACATGCAACACTTGCCACGTCACATGTTCTATTCAATGAAATTGGAAATTTGAATAAAGAACTGAAGTTTGAAACCCAGACTGGAATACTAGCTGTTAGAAGGGATGAGTCTGGAAATGTCGAATTAAATCTGCCAGAATACGATTTGACTTCTATCAAATTTCATCACACGACCAATCCATTACATGGAATTTTCTCTGAATTCAAAGCTCCTCATTTTCTTTTCGATATCGTCAAGTGCATCGTGCCAACTGAGGTTTGTTCTTTACATTATTCCAGAAAATATATTAATTCGAAATTAAGTTTCCAACGAAGTAAATTTCATTTCAGATGGCAATTGAAGCATGTGTATACGCTGCCAAACCTCGTGTATTGGTGGTTGTCGTTGACCCATTAACAACTAAATTCGAATTAGAAGCAGTTAAAATCGACGTGGCGAAGATTCTTCAAATTCAAAACAACGGTTTTCTTCAAGGAATCGCGTTGACTCTTCGGCCAAAAAACGCATTGATTCAAGGGTTTACTGATTCTTCTGATGAACCATTCGACTATGCGTGCCGTTATTTTGCTCCGTGGGTTGGAATTAATGAAGATCCAGCAACTGGACATGCTCAATGTGCAATGGGTCCTTTCTGGTCAAAAATAACTGGAAAGAGAGAATTATATGCATTACAAGTATGTTTGTTTCAGTTCTCTTTGTTTTGTATTTTTATTGTTTTCAGGCATTTCCAACTCGAGGAGGATTGTTTCGCTTGAAATTTCAAGATGGTCGAGTCATTCTCAATGGACCTTCAGTCACTGTTCTTCGAGGAGAAATCACACTAGATGAGCCAACATTTTACTGATTCACTGCTCTTTGTTGTTAAATAAATACAATTTTATGTCGGTCAATATAAAAAGTTCAGACAAAATACAGAAGATGGGTTTTCAGAAAACTGTAAAAAGGGTAAGAGGGAGAGAAAAGAAACCCGCAACTAGTCATAACTCGCAGAAATGAATCACAAATACACAACGGAAATGATGGGTGGTGACTACGAAAAAGAAAATTGAAACTGGGAATTACAGATATCTCATGGACACAGAAAGTTATATATTATGTGACAAAAAACAGAAATAGGTTAGGAAATAAGTTAAGTTTCGAGTTTAGCATATCGCATGCCGTTTCGGTATTCATGACTGTTATCGGTTGTATTGTTGGCTTCGAGATTCGCACTTTGCCATTCAGATTGAGTTGCAGCAGCTCCCGTGTTTCCTGATGATCCACCAAGACCACGAATCTCGACTTCAGCTCCTGTAACAACGACAATTATTGTATCTTTAAAAATTACTATTTTATATTCAAACATTATTATTTCATCAACATAAGCAATGACTTACCACTCCATGGTTCTCCATATGCAGGATTTTCGAACGCTACGGTAGGTTGATTTGGGTCATTCCTTCTGCCAATGAACTTTCCGAACGGATACGGCAACTCGCGTCGTTTACCGAGAACAGCCAATCCAGCAATACAGACACCGAAAACGATGAGAATGACAATAATCCAGAAAGCAGAGGAAGATCCTTGTTTTGATGAAGCCGAATGTGCTTCCATATCTTTAGGGACTGCTGCATAAACAAGACGACTGTGGCCAAGAGCATTAGCGGCAAGAATTCCAACTTCATAGTCTTCAGAAGGATCTAAATCAATTTCGATCTGAAATAAACAATGAAAATTATAGTGAAATCACAAGGTTACTTCAATTTGAACTTACATTCTGCTGAATTGTCTTCAGTTTGTGCCAATCGTCATCACTATCGTGAATCTTATGATAGTAGACAGCAAAGTATTTGTAATCTTTTGTGAGTGGATAATCCCATTCAACCATTGTTTTACCTTCTGATGACTTGACCCTCACATTCGTTACTTCGGTTGGAGCGTGTTCATGACTTTTCACGAAGCATGACATAATTGAAACTGCATGTTCGGAGCAATCGACATCTGGTGAGAAGCTGTCACCAGAACATAATGGAAGACATTTTGAAGTGACTCCACTTGCCACGCAGCAATCCGAATGATCACGAATATCCTCGGCGCATTTCAAGAGTGATGTTGCGAATCTTGTACAGTTTTGGTTTTTGGCGGAAAGGGCAGCACGACCGATATTACAGGCTTGGAGACAATCACCGGTAATTCCTTCGTCTTCACAACATTGAAGAATCAATTTCGGGTTGACAGGAATAGTTTCTGTGGCAAAAATGACTTCAGAAGTTGCTTCTACAGGATCCGAATCTCCAGAACTGACAATGCACTTATAAATACCAGCATCGTTTTCTTTGATTTTGCGAATCTATAAAAATATTATTTACATTTACATAACCCGTGACTGAAAATATCTTACCTGCCATTTTGCTACATATCCTGCTTCGGTCTTCTTGACATTCAAGAATCCACGTGTAACCTTCTTTCCGTCTTTTTCAAATGATATTTTTGGATCACGTCCTCCACCACGATATATACATTCGATTTCAACCGATTGATCATCCAGAACTCTGATCTTGTCCTTTTTCATTGTGACTGAAGCCTTTCTCTCGAGAACAAGATGTTTCATAGCTACATGCTGTCTTCCATCTGTATCCGAAACTGCACACGTGGCTGTATCCATTGTTTCGTCAGCTTCGGTCTCCAAGATGACCCACATAGCTCCGTGATCATTTTGAATAACATGGGGACCAACAGTGAGATCAATATTCAAATGCTTTTTGACATTCGAAAGTGAACAATTTATAGAAATCTTTTCTCCTGGCAAAAACACTCCGTCTTTATGATCTGGTTCGATGGAAATAACTGGTTCAGGTAGTCCAAGTGAATCTTTCTGTGCTAGGATTGTGATTATTGAAGAGCTGCGACTGTTCTTGTCATCTTCTCTAGCAGTTACATACACATAAAAGAGTGCATCTTTTCTCAAATCTCTTATGACAACCCACGTATTGTTAGTTTTCAACGTAGTCCAAGTTGAACTATGCTCAGTTTCCAAATAATACAAAGTATATTCAATTGGATGCGACACTGGATCGTCGTTTCGGCGAACGGTGACACGATTCCATGTGACGTTGACTCGTGGGCCAGAATTCCAAGCGACACGCAGACCTTCAGGAGCGAGTGGACGATCGCCTTCATACAACTGAGCTGGTTTAGTGATGAAGCTGACATTCCAAGATGGCGGGCCTTCTCCTTGAGGATTAATAGCAGTGACACGAACGGAGTAGTTTTTATTAGCTTCTAAGTTCGAGAATCGGTAGATATCAGCAGAACTATTCACAGTTTTCAGAAGAGAACCGCCATTTTCGAAAAGCTGAACTCTATATGCAATGATGTTTGCTTCAATATCCTCCCATGTGATTGTTGCAGATTCTTTGGTGATCGAAGTGACTTCCAAATTCCTTACAACAGCAGGAAGAGCAAGGTGAGCTCCATTAAAGCAAGTACGATATTTAGGCACTTCGTTGAAGCACTGTTCGGCGTCCACTGTGAATGGATGCATGCATGCTACTTGACAAGATTTCGATACTTCTTCTCGCATACAGCACCTCAAATGATCGTGTCCTTCAGATGCACACTGAATCCACGTATTCAAATGTTCTTTGCAGTCGTCTCCCAGTGTTGAATTGTATTGGCAACTGCCCATACACTGTTCGGGCATTTTCTGTTCTTTGCAACACGAAGTGAATTCTTCGGAAGAATGGGTACCATCATGAGGGCAGCAATAGGAGAGATCAGAACCTGCCCCAGTACATCGGAATCCGTTAGGACAAGGGTTTACATTGTCACATATCATAACACGTCCATCGTTCATATAAATTGGCTCACCAATTGTACAAAGTGGTGGGCGAGTCGTTGGAAGAGTTGAAAACAGTTTTGCAGTTGAAGGTAGGGATGTTCCGTTAGCAGAGTGAGATTGGAGAGTAAGAACATACTCAGAATCAGGGTCCAGTCCGAGCTCGGTGTGAGGCGACTTAACATTGTGAACAGTGCGAACTGACTGTCCGTGTTCATTTTTCCTAATGAACAGTGTATAGTTCTCGACGAGATGTGCGTTTGAATCCGGTTCCGTCCATTGTACACTGACACTGTGTGCCGTCAGTTCGGAGATAGTCACATTTCCAGGAGCAGATGGATGGGTCTCATATCCTTGTCGAATGCATTGATAGACTGCTTGCAAGTCAAGATTAAGACATAAAACTGAATGAACACCGAGTTCTTTTGTGCTTCCGGCACAAATTTGGAGGCAATCATCCCGAACACCTTTCCTTGCACAGCAGTCTGTGTGATTTCTTCCATCAGCAATACATGGAGACACTTTTGGCCACTCAGCACGACATGTCGTTGCAATTGTAATAGTTGAGAAAGATGATGGATCTTCTGCCACGGAGCACATTTTGGAGGAGCAGAATGAAGACACATTAGCAGCAGTGCAACACTCTGAAAACAAGAAAATATATGTTTTATTACTAAAAAGAAACTGACTCATTGCATCAGGCAAGCTTGCGTTGTTTTTGACCATATGAACATTTGTAGAAGCAATGTTCCGAACAGATGGAACACTTGTACCGTACTCATTTCTCGCTGTTACATATACTATATATCTGGTTGCTGATCGAAGGTCCGATAGAGTCACGCATTTTTCCGTTGTATTCACATTTTGAAAAGCAAACTCTCGAATAGTTGTTGAATTGGTCACATCATCTCTGGTTACAATAACCATTGTTGATCTCTTCTCACGGACTTGAACTTCTACGTTCTCTAATTTGAAATCAGCATTCCTTTTTCCTCTCGGAGCAATTGTTGAATCTTTTATGACTTCATCCGCCTCATCTTCTTCTTGTTGATACTCGTCCTCTTGAATATCTCCAATATCCGAATAATCTCCGGTAAGTAGTGGGAGACCCCTGAAAATTGAGTCTTTGAATAATTCGCTGTGATTACAATGAACTTACATATCTCCGCCAAGTAGAGGGAAATTAGGAATTTCCTTGAAGTAAACAGCATAATCGAGGATTGGGAACATCTTATTCGATTCATGCTTTGCTGGTTCTTGCCAACATACGGATAACTTGTCGTGATCCACTGGATTAACTTCTATCGCGGTTGGAGGATCAGGGTAGGGAACTGAAATTAAAACATAACCTCTTCGTTTAACTGATATTAATTTTTTAAATTTTAATGGGGAATGTTTCTAATTGTTCCAGCCAATCATTCTAAAACGTATTGTTCAACCGTATTTTCGACATACTCTGAAAACCTATGGATAGCATGCAGGGACTTTTATTCTCTTGGATACTGAACACATAACAAAAAAGGACCAGAACAGATAGAATGTACAACAACATGATAGCAAAAGGGGATCTATCCACGGACTGGTTTGTCGATCATAAAAGCAGACAGATGGGCGGCTCCACCTCCGCCGCGAGCCGAGGACAAACCCCCTTTCTCGTTCGATAACATACGGTATGCACGATCCAGACAGGAGAAAATCTCTGGAAGATAGTAGAGACAGAGACGATGCGAACGACGAAGCATCTGGAAGTCTCCTGAGCAGAAGTCATAACAGAAACTTGGAACAAGTTGCGTCTTGCAGCAGTGTACATGTGAACGAGTTCCTCCTTCCGTAGCACACGACAAAAAGTGTTTATAGTCATCAGTCTTGCAGCTGGTTGGGTCGAAGTGATGTTGATCCATTTCAGATGGTTTGCACATTCCTCGACAGAGGGGAGAAATTCCTTTCTCTTGGCAACATTCAGAATGATCATACGAAATGTTTTCATGAAATCCTCCCTTGAGTCCGGACTCTGAAAATACAATCATGTTTCCATTCAAAATCGAATGCTTTTATAATGTTAATAATGCTAGAGAGCTTGTAACTAACCAAGAACTTCCACTTGGAACTCGAGCAATTCAGATTTGTTTCCCAATTGACAGCGATATCTACCAGATTCATCAAAAGTCAAATTTCGAAGAACCAAAGTGAACTCTTCTCTTCTGCAGGAACAACATTGGTTGTCGACACAAGCGAATCCATCACCACATGGCTTTGAATCATCGCATTCTCCCGAACATCCCTTTTCGTAATCTACTTCGATTGAATGTTGGAATTTATAAGCCTTCTCTGAAGTAGTGTTAAGAAAATCAGATCCTTTGGATATTTGAGAACCATCCTTGTACCAAACAACTTCGCTGGAGCAAGTGTTCAAAACACATTGCAATTGTGTGGCAAATCCTTGAATAACAGTCAAAAATCCTTCATCATCGGTTGTCAAATGTGGGCCTTCTGAACCTTTTTTCGCCGCCACTGAAGTTGTGTTCGTTGTATCGACTCCGGCGGATGACGCCAGAAGCGCAAGGAAGAGGACAGCCAGACGCCACCTCGGCATGGCCACACTGTCAACTGAAAAAAATGAACAATTAGAAGACGTGATGTATCATTTTTGTTACTGTAAAGTGGTGAAGGAAACAAGAGAGTGAATAAAAAATGAAGAGACTTGGGAGAGAACATCTACAATTCGAATTGAAAGGCAAAGGTTAATGCGAAAGAGAACTGCTGAAGTTGCTTCCAAAGTTCTCAAAAAAGTTTTTAAGTTTTATAATAATCCGTCATTTCAGAATATCGAGTTTTGGAAATGTGCTTCGTCTATTTTTCTATGTAAGACATTAGGCTTTCTCATACGACAGGTGGAATGGAAGTGTTGACAAACGAAAATTGACGACTTTTCAATAAATAATTAATACGGGATATTGTGTATCCAGTTCGAGCATAGAAGAGTGGATATTTCTTGAAATTTGTTTGGTTCAAGATAGCCAGGAAACAGGCATCTTGTTGAAGGAAGAAAATGTGGAAATCGAAAACACTTTCACAAAATACCAAGATGGGCGATGCGAATCGGGTCGATACAGGTACAGAAGAGAAGTGAAAGGTCGAAATGAGAGACACAGAGATGATGAAGGTCCACTTTGAAAGGGATCGTTCGACCTTGGAATTAGGGAAGAACACGGATAACTAATCAACGAAGAAGTGAATTAAACACAAACATTCGATTGACGAAAGTTCGATGAAAGGGTAATGATTGATGCGAATTCATGAAAAATTACGAGATTGAACTAAAGTTTTCAATCGGAATGGATCAATTCTGGTTTCTGGCCAAACTCTAGTCAGCCTGTTTCACTTGAAATACACTATACAACGAGATAGACGAAAAAACCTCATTGGAAATTTTCGACCTCTCTCAGAAAACACCTCAAACTGAAAACATTGCGATGGTGGTCTGATAACACCTGCTGCACTTTATTGTAGGAATGAGGGGCTTCCCTTGCTTGGAATTAAGAGCTTAACTTGTAACTACAGCGATCAAAGAAAAGATTGAAAGATAACATAGATGGTAATTAAGGAAAGGTGAGCATATAGCTATATAGGCCTTCAGCTGCTTTTGCTATATTTGCTGTGGAATATCAGCTGATCGATGGATGACGATAACGCGTTAGGTGATTACAAGTAGACGGCCATATCACAGAGAGTTTGACAAATCACCTTGAGAAAGTAAGGGACAACGGTGTCTTGTGAATGTTTGGACAAGAAGACGGCGACAAAAAGTGACATACTTTTTGAAACGGGTAGTGGAAATGAGAGGAAGATTAGAAGGAAAAGAGAAACGAACAGAAGGGAATGAATTAATGAACAGAATAAAAACAGAGAATAGGCAACATATAACGCTTCTTTTTTTTGACCCATCAATCGTTTAAGAAAAATGAGAATTCTGAAAAGACACAAGAAAGTAGAAATCGGTATTCGGATAAATAAATAAAATTTCAGAACTGATAAATATTCTTTGTAAAACAAAAAGTTATTTCTGACACTTGATACCTTGATTTTGCTCACAAAAACAAAGAAGAAGGAAAAAGTCAGGAATTTCGAAAAACCGATGATAACTCCTAGATTCACGAGAAATAAATATTGCACAGAAAAATGTTTCTTCAAGGGCCGAAAAAGATCTAGCCAGACAAAAAGTGAATGATATATTTTTGATGAATTCAAAACTTATCGTCTGAAGAATGTAAAAAGGCTTGCTCTTTCTCGCGTCGCGGCGGCTGCTGCTCCGCGCAGCATTCGGCTTATTTGTTGTTTTGGGTGGCGGTGACGAAAAACTTGAGAGTAGCACACGAGTGTCCGTCTGTTCTGGGGGCCGAGCAGACACGCAGACAACGTTCTCTCTTCCTGTGTCTTTTCTTCAATATCTATGCATGTTCCTCAGAATTTTTGTTGAAAAAGATAGAAAGGATTAAATCTGAACAAGTAGTCACAGGATAATAATACGTTCGGTTTCCATAACAACGAAATCCGTTCGAGACCCAAAGCTACCGTATAAAATGTATTTTTCAGTGTCAAAACATGAGAAAAACTTCTTATTTCGTTTTTTCGAAATCGGATTATGGGACTTTTGGAAACTGGGCCATCAATTTCCTAATTGCGGATCACAAGTTAATTAACTACGGGCATTGCTTTCTCCCGTGCTCTTCACAGAAGTATTTCGATGTATTTCCGTAAAACAGTCGTTTACTAAAAATAATTGTTACAAACTAAATAAAGTGTAAACGAGTAAGCTTTTTTGATATGAGGAATAGTTTATTCCTCTTTTTAAGGTCTACGTCTTCATTTTATTTGAGCCCTGAATTTCTCGATTTTGTACCCCCGCCATTTGAGTAGCGAGAGAGTGAGAGAGCGCAAACATCAAAATAACGCAAACGACATTCCGTGATGCCGAGTGTGCTGAATTTAGCAGACGCGGGTTTTTGAAAAGTAATTCCTTATGGCATGTCGATTTTTCTTTCGGAGCAACTACTTACTCAGACGTAGGAAGTTGGCAGAATTCTAAACTTATTTACGATTATTTGTAGACCAATCCTAACACGAATTTACTTTGTTGTGAATTTTACTAAATATATGATTTTGCTAGATAGTTTCTCAGGCAATCCGATATCAATCTAATCGCTTTTAGTTTAGCGGCAATGGTCGTATAATGATGAAAATTCTTACTAGATCCCAGATCAATACAACAATTTCACATCACTCTGAAGAAAGGGAAATATTTTAATCTACTGGGAAAATGTGAACAAGTTTATTTTTACGAAGCATACATCATTTTCGTTAATGCTGATATCCGTATGCCAGTTTCTCAATTTTCGTTTCGTTAAAATCTTTATTGTTTTAAATTTCAGGCGTAATGGACATTCCGTCGTCAAGCAATGTAACAGGCCGTCGTAAAGTATGTTTCTTTTTTTCATAACCACGAATAATTTAAAATTTCCTTAAAGAGAATCAAAAGCCCTGGACTAGAAGATGACGATGATGAACATCCTTTGATGAGATCCACGCCAGCCAGAAGTGTTCGGGGAATTAAGAAAGTCAATCCACACGATGCTGATCCAGGTTCAATCATGTCCGTCATTAACAATCAAGTCGATGAAATCATTAACAAGAAAAAAGTGGGATCGCTGAACTGTTTTGAATTCAAGTCACCTCTTGAGTTGTTCGGAATCGAACAGATGATGGCCGCAAATGCATCGATCCAAGAAATGGCGGTTGTACTAGATGGTGCACAACAAGTTATCGGATATCGTGTCGATCGTCTGCACCATGATATAAGGCTATTAGATGCTGCCTTGTCCAGCGGTATATTTTTATACTCACCAAATTTATAATGTCGGCTTAATTACAGGCGATGTTAATCGTGGAACAAATCCGGCAAAGGAGGAAGTTCACTTGAATGTTGAGAGCAGAAGAGCGAAAAAGAAAATGGCCGTTGCTGATGGTGTGAGCAGAATCTCAGATTTCTTGAATCAGATAGCAGATAAGGACGCTATGCACGAAGATGAAATGGACAGCAGTATTATTATCAACCGAAAGGCACCTCAGCAAGAAGAAGAAGAAATTGCCGGCGAAAAAAGGATCGATCCTACGGCCAATTCTCGAGACGTCGATCTTTTTTTGGAAACAAATATGGTTATCGAAGATGTCATCAAAAATTTAGTCATCACTCGTGCGAACAATTTGCGAATGAAGTTAAACACTGACATGGCTTCTTCTGTCAGTGGAGACGATATTGCTCATGACATAAAAGACTCAAGTATTGATTGGCTAAGATCGAATCCAAATTTCCAAAAAGCGACGAAAGGATCGTTGGACAACTCGTCTAACTCGTTCCATTCTCTTAACTTCTATGGATTGCATTCTCCGAGTGGACGAGCTCTTAACTTGCATCCTCGAATTGTTGACCGAAACGCTGATGATCGTTTTTACACTTCAGATGTGACACTTTCATTGGCCAAAAATACTCATTCTCTACTTGAAAATGCTATGGCGAAGAAGCCTCACGTTCTTGATAATTACTTGATGCTTGAAGTCAAGGACCGTCCCGTTATTGGAAGATACAAAATCATGGCGAAAGAAGCGAAGAAGCAAATTTTACCCCTTGCCGAGGCTTCTCGCGAGAAAGATCTTGCTAATTTAACTTTCGCCGAAGTAAACCAGCGCAATGAAAATCCGGACACAACTATGGCCGGATCGTCGGATATTTCTATGCTCCCAGTAAATCAGGGACTACCACTCGCGCTCGGAGAAAATGATCAAACAATTAATAGTAGAATGACACCAAGTCTAAATCAGACTATTTCTACTGTCAATCAAAAGCCGGTTAACGATGAATATGTTCCGCAGTCATATAGTCAGGTAAGCTACAATTCTCAGTATCTAGCATTTCAATGCATTATCTATTTCAGTTGGAAATGGACGAGTCCTTAGTTGGTAAACTTCCATACTGTTCTTTGGATACGACAAAGTTGACTAAAATTTTCGATGAGAAATTCGAATCATCAAAGTCATCTGATATGATAGAATCGAAAATCTGGAGAAATGGTATGCGTGCTGAAGAGTGGGGAGACGACGATGAGACAGCGATGAGAAATGATACTCGTTTTGTAATTTCATCTGGAATCGACGGGTGGATCAAGGCCACTGATTCTTGGGCAAACAGCGATGCAGTCAAGATGATTGTCAATCGCGATGCTCGGAATAATCTTGAGGATACCCAAATGGAGGATGTAGATGCAGGGAGAACTTGGCTTCCTGATATTGGAAAAAATGTGTTTTTGGTGAAGTCAGATGAGTATATGAACACATATCCACCAGACCGGGCTCAGGACATGCAAATAGTGGGAGAAGAATTGGATGTTATGAAGCTGATGGCAACAGAAGGAGAAGAGGAAGAAGACCAACGTAATGCTTCATTAGATGAAATCAGAACTCAATTGAAAGAACAACAATATCGGAGAGAAAATGATATGGACGTGGCCGAAGATGTGTATGATCAAGTTGGAGGTGGTTTCGATGTAGATTTCGATGACAACCTTGCTGCTCCTGTTGAGATCGATGACATGGCGACGGCTAATAATAGAGTGGAAGCTGACGAAATTGCTGATATACTTTTCGATGACCAAATGGATGAGTGAGTTTCAAAGATATTGTATTGCGATTATCTTCATTGTTATTTTTAGAACTGAGGAAAAAATAAGAGATGAACGTGTTATACAACGTGAAATTGAAAACATCGCACTCGGTTCTGATGAAGTAGCGGAATTGATGACTGCAGTACCGCCAGTTCAACTCGTTGGTCCCTCTGCTGAAATGCGTGAAGAAATCAGAAACGTCGGACGAATTGACAATGCTCATTGGGTTCCACCCGAGATTGCAGACCAAGAAAAGCAGGCAGCTGCACCCCGCAAACGTCGTGAGAAGAAAGGAAAAGGTCGAAAAGTCACTGTTGATGATTTTCTTCATTACTTCGGTGATGTGGCGGAAGATGAAATGGAAAGAGGCACTGGCGAATCAAAATGCAAAAAAATTTCTAACGAGAAAGGTTGTTTCCTGACGGAGCAGAGCCTATATCTATCATCACTTGGTATTGAGGCTAAGCCTCATGTTGCATTTGAAATGGGTATTATCAGCAACAGTGGTATTTTTTACAAGGTTTGTAATACAATTGAACTCTTTCAGTACATTTTTCCTCCAGAAACCCTACGGAAAAATAAAACTGGAACGAATCAAGCAACAAAAGACTGAACGAGAAGTTTTCGTTGATGAAGTAAAAGGAAATAAAGAACCCGATTGTCTCAATTGGCTCTCGACATTCAGTGGATTCAGATGCATGGAGTGAGATAATTGAACGTGTAGTTAAAAATCTATGTATTATATTTCAGCAACCCCGTCGCAGTTGATGATATCAGTGAAGACGATGATCATGTGGCACATGTTGAACCTGCCGATGACTATTGTCAAGGCTTCTTGGTAATTTTCTTTTTTTAATTTCATATGCTCATTCAATAATTTCAGGACCATGAACATTTTGATCCACAGTTTGCTCAAGAAAAGGCAGCAGCTCAAATGGGTCCAGAAATGCTGGTAAAACGTAACTATCAGAAATAAAGCACCGCGGTTTTTTTTTCAGAAAAAATTCGATTTGGCACGACAGCAAATCAGACAGTTATTGCCTGACCCGACGGTGAAACAGAGAAGAATAGAGTATGAGGATTCCGACGATGAGTTTGATGATGTGAGATACTATAATTTAAAACTATGGATAAAATCATAATTTTCAGTCATTCGATCGTCAGGCGATTCAGGCCAAGAACCTAGATGCGGCAAAACACAAAAAATGTTTAGCAGAAATTTTGAAAAGTGACACTCTCTCGATGCCATCAATTCAATATGCTCTAGAACAATTAACTCTCAATCAAACGCTTCATCAAAGTAACGCTTCTATCAGAGGTCGCAGCGCCAGTCGGAATGAATCATCTGCTTCGCCAACAGCGTCATTCGAAGCAGACAAAACTCTTACTTCTGTTTTCGAATATCATGCACCGAATATGACTTCTCATAATGTTACTGAAATTATGAAGGCACTGACTGAAGTTCCTGACTATCAAGAAGAAGATGAAGAAAGAGAAGAGGATAATCAAGGAGATGAAGAAGAAGGTTCCAGCAGCAACACAGAACCTACCTCATCAAAATATGGCACAGCAAATACAGAGAACAGAAAAGTTCAAATTAGAGGTTGCCATACTCTCCTATCCTTGGCACTGTCCATGCCATCTAAAATGGGAGAGAATGTACGACCATCTTCCATCGTTTCCTTCTTGCTTCATATTGCGAATGAAAATGTGAGTTATTAGCTGGAGCATATCAACCGATGTATACATGATGTGCATCTACCAGAATACGTTTTTTCTTCATTTTTCAGGGATTGCAAATAGTTCAAGATCGCTCAAAACGTTCATGGATGTCAGATTTCATAGTTCTCAACCAAAGTGAAGCACTTCCACGCGGTCTCAAGATGGGAAAAATAGAGGATCAAGATGATTTCTGGAAAAGAACTCAAGATCCAGATGCGATTGAGGGAGGCGAGACTGATCAAAATTCTGTGTTTGGCAACATAAAGACGCGCAGACCAAAAGCAGTTCCATCAAGAAAAGGAGTGCGAGGAGCCACTCCACAAGGAAAGTCTCCAGAACTCGGAGCAATCGCCGAAGAAGACGAGATGGATTTATAATTGCCCCTTTACTGTGAATACTACAAATTTCTATTCTTCCCTGTTTCATGCCGATCCGTAAAACGAATCTCAATATTTTCCCTATGTTCACCTTCCCTTATCTGCTTTATTTTTTGTTTCGTACATACTGTCAGTTACTCCCCAACATACTCTCTTAAAAACTGAAGTAATGTTTCGAATATTCACTTCTGAAAATCTTTTGTCTTTAAAGACATCTCTACCCTTCCAAATCTCACAAAATTTCTTGACAAGAGAATACTTCGAAAAAATAAATTTTAATGTTCATGAAACTTAATTGATGACGACAGTAGTAACAGAAGGAAAGAACACCTTGAGTATGTTTCCAAAACAAATCAAAAGTTGAAACTGAAAATTGAAATTTCAGAATGTTGAGAAATGGAATTCGATACATATCCAGCAGTATCGTATCACTGAAAGGATCACGAAGCTATGTCAATCGAAAAACAGGACGTGGATGTGGTAATTCCGTTCTTCCTAGGTTTGAGTGGAGATATGATAAGGTTCAGTAACAAAGAATGTTATGATCGATATGAATTTTTGTATTCAGGCAATCGGAAAGAGTTTCCAAAAGTCAATGGGAACTCGTTATGGAATAGATATGGGTCTAGAAGATCGTCTACTACTTGTATCACTCGGAACGAAGCAGAGACGTCTTGATGAAAAAAAAGTTATCCAATTGAGTCGCATTTTGGAAGAACGAGTTGGAGAAGTTATTGCAACAGATGAAACACTCGGTCAGCTTCAATTACAAATAACTCGAGTTCGAGTTGATCGAGGTTTCACTCAAGTTTCGGTTTATTGGATGTGTCGAGGGGAAGGAGATCTCGAAGTAATCGATATATTGGACAAAACTAAAAATCAAATTAAACGACGAATCAGTGAATCAATCGGAATAACATGCCCTGAAATGAAGTTTATTGGAGATAAGAGTTTGTTAATGGAACAAGAAATGGACAAATTATTCCGAGAAGCTGATTATGGAATTGACTATCGATCATTGAGCAGAAGTGCGAGTGTTTTGGGAAATGTGAAATCCGAAGATGAACAAGTTGGGAGAAAAAGAAATGTGCCGAAGTGGTTGACAGACATTAGGGAGAAGAAATAAATCACAGTAACCTCGCTCTTTTTGTTTTCGTTGTTCAGTTTGTTTTTGTTTTTTATAGATTCATTGGAATTTACTAGTTCGATATTTGTACAGTACGAATAAAAATATTTTTGAAAATGCTGGCTTCTTTGAATTTCTCTTCTTTCATTGGAAAAGTCCATATGATATGTCTCCTTTTTTAAAAATGTTCCACATTCTCAATTAAATATTCAGGATGTCAACTCAACCAAAACTACGTGTTCTCTGTCTTCATGGATACAGACAGTGTGATCAATCATTCCGGCAGAAAACCGGATCCACGCGGAAGCTTGTGAAATCATTAGCTGACTTTGAATTTGTAAACGGGCCACATTCGGTAGCGGTTGACGAACGTTAGTCTTGAACTTTCTAAAATCTCAAAAGTAACTGCTTTATAGATTTGCCTACTAGCCGTGCGTGGTGGTTTTCGAACGCCGGAGCGATGAGTTTCTCATCGAGAGAACAAACCTATGTAGTCGTTGGATTCGATGAATCGGTGGAAGCTGTTGTCAAATTCATTGAAGAGAACGGACCATTTGATGGGTTGCTGGGTTTCAGTCAAGGAGCATCTATGGTTCATTTACTTATTGCAAAGGTATAGTTGCTTATTTTGATTAACGTATTATATTTGTTTGCAGGCGCAACTTGGTGAAATCAAACTTCCTGGAATTCGATTTGCAATCTTCTTCTCTGGATTTTTAAGCCTTTCCAGTACTCATGACTATTTGACATCATTACGGATCAAAGACTTCCCATCTCTACATGTTTTCGGTGACGCTGATGAAATCGTTGCAAGACCAAAAAGCGAAAAACTAGCCGATCAGTTCGAAGTGCCGCCACTCCGTATTGCTCACGATGGAGGTCACCTCGTACCGGCAATGTCGAAACATAAAGAAAAGATTGCTGGTTTCATGAAAGAACAACTTGATAATATAATTACTGCTTGAACATAAGGATGAATTAGGGATTTTGAATTTTGTGGCGATGCGAATTTCATTCCTGTTAAATAATTTTACAAGTAAAAGTTTCATATTTAGAACAAAAAAGCAAGAGATCAGATTACAAAAAGCTATATTGACCGAGTTTTATTCGATTGATTTCCGTTTTGAGTATGCAGCGAAGCAGCTGAAATAATTCCAGCTTTTGTTGTCTTTGTTGTAGTTGGAACTGGCGTAGTGGCATTAGACACCGGTATCACAGGTACTTGATTCGCAGCTAAACCAGATGAACATCCAGAAACCAACTCCGGTTGATTACTTCTCGGATGAGCTTTTTCAATTCTAGCAGCAGGAGTTCTTACTGTAGTTGTAGTTATAATTGTTGGAACAACTGGAACTGGACAATACTTGCACAATGATTTCCGATAATGATAGCAGAATGTCGGTTGAGTTTTTCCAGTATTTTGAAACAGTTCCACCAGCCAATTGTCTACGATTTCCACGCAACTTGTGTGGTTATTAGGGAAAATGTAGGGAGTCATAAATGAAGACCATGGTTTGGAACCATCAGTGAACGTCCAGTTGTTCGCATTTTGCTGAAAATCTTGGAAATAATTTTGAAGTTTTGATATCCACTTACAGTTTGAGAAAGACCTGTCCATGCGTGAATTCCATCGAGTCCATTTCTATGTGTTTTTGCAACGAATTTAGATTCATCTTCATTTCGGAGTGATGCTAAATGAGCTCCAACATGCATCTTTGCACAAATTGCTGATCCATCAAACCACGTTCCCAAGTCAGTAGAAGTCTATAAAATTAGAGAATAGATCTTCGGAATTCTATTTTTTTTGTTTTGAATCACCTTATAACAGCATCCAGTCTTATTGTAATAATGCCACGTGGAATCACATGGATTCACTTCAACGGATGAACATAAGTTGGCAAAGACCAACAATAAAATCGAAGTTAGGAACAACATGTTTTGGAATATTGTTGGTAGCGAATGAGCCGCAACTGACACAATTTGCACCACGCTCTCTTTTTTATATTGAAGTTGAACACTGTCTATTATGTAAATCAGTGGTTGGGGCTGGAAAAATAATCCAGGCGAGAAGGGAAATAGGTGACGAATAATTATGACACTGATGGACTCTGAACGATCGGGAGAATTATTTGAACTTGAATTGGACGGTGCAAAGGAATCGAATTGGAAGGAAAAGCACAGAAGAGACAAAAATAATTCCCAGATTATTCCAAATGATGACTTCGTCGAAGGCAACCGTTTCAAATAGAAGATTATCGAAATATTCAATTTCTTGTCTTTAAGAAATTCTGAAAATCTAACATGATCACTATTTTTCTTTTTCACTTTCCAGCAATTGTTTCGAAGCCTTTCTGAATTTAAAATAAACCAGAAGATCTCTACCGTGTAATAAAATTTCGTAAGATTTAATCACCGTAATTTTGTTCTGATTCTCTCTGTTTCCTTTGGTCGTTGATTCATCGTTTTTAATCTTTTCAATATTCAAAACTTCATGCAAATTCTGCTGACGCCTCCTGACCAGTTGAAGTCAATATGTTCATCGAAACTTTCAGCATACCATATTCACGTGTTCCATCATCATTTGAGTACACTGACAAAAACTGGAAATGGAATAGATCTAGTCAATTTCATACAGGAAAGTGTTCCTCGACGATGCACCGGGTGCATGATTTGAATAAAATCAAAAATTATTATAACTTGAAAATCGTGTTGATCGACTCTTGTTGACAAGGAAGCTACTTGTTCTCTGATTTATTTTTGAACTGAATTCTCAAGGGTTCATTGAAGTAATCGAGCTAACAACAGTGCTCTCACAGGGTAAATATTTATATTTTCCTCTCCAAGGACCAGCTGTCAAATCCATAGAAATACAGTAATCCAACGCGCTATTCGGTTTTGATGGTTGTCCATATTCCCAATCCAAGTATCCATTTGATTCTGTATTTCCTATCCAAATTTGAGATACTGTTCCATCATTTTCTCCAAATACCCCTGAAAACCAATTAAAGTTCTTGAACAATTGCATCGCAACTCACTCGATATGAAATCATTCTCTTCCTTATTAGATATCGTAACCATAGTTCCACCACACCAGTCTGAACTCTCATCAAATTTAACAGAACCACGACATTTCTGAAAATTCGTCATTATAGTTATAGCACTGTAGACTTTACCTTATAACATTTGCCTTTGAATTCAATTGATGGAGGAGGACAGATCGAAGTACACGTTGTTGGTTTCAAAGAAGTTGTAAGAGCTGTAATTGTAGTTGGAGATGTAGGTGAAGTAATTGTTGTTGTAGGAGTTGTAGTCGTTGTTGTTGTAGTTGGAGTCGTTGGAGTTGGTCTAGTTTCGGTAGTAGTTGTTGTTGGAGTTGTAGTTGTTGGAGTTGTCGGAGTTGTAGTTGTTGGAGTTGTCGGAGTTGTAGTTGTTTGGGTTGTCGTAGTTTCTGTAGTAGTTGCCGTTTCAGTGGTAGTTGTCGGTGTTGTAGTTGTGACAGTCGTTGTAGTTTCGGTGGTAGTTGTTGGAGTAGTTGTCGACGTAGTTGTTGGCGTTGTTGTCGTTTCGGTCGTAGTTGTAGGTGTAGTTGTCTCCGTGGTAGTTGTTGTTGTTGGTGTAGTTGTTTCAGTAGTTGTCGTAGGCTCGGTTGTAACTTCAGTTGTAGTGGTTGGAGTTGTTGTGGCAGTTGTTGTAGTTATTGTTGTTTCAGTCGTCGTAGTGGTTGGAGTTGTCGTTTCAGTTGTAGTTTCTGTTGTAGTGGTGGGAGTTGTTGTGGTAGTTGAAGTTGTCGTTGTTGTAGTTGTAGTTGTACTCGTTGAAGTTGTTTCTTTCGGGCAATACTTGCAAATACTTGCAATTTCTTCTGTACACGAATACGGTTGTGTTTGACCCTTCTTGGCAGACCAAGAGAATAAGTAAACAAGAACTCCATCCAGCATTTCGACACAACTTGATTCTGGTTTCATTGAACTTGACTGGGCGAAAAACCAATGCCAATCAGGAGTTCCATCAGTGTATGTCCAGACTCCAGGAGTTCCCTGAAAAGAACAGTAATTCCCGAATAAAATGTTCGACCTACAGTTTGTGATAATCCTGTCCAAGCGTGAATCGAACTGTATTTTTTACAAACAAACTCAGATTCTCCTTGACTATGAAATGAAGCCATTTGAGCTTCCGGATGAAGTGCTTTGCATAAATCAGTTCCACCGTACCACGCACTGATTGCGTCCGTTTTCTGTAAAATACACATATAAGTCATAAAATGAAATTCAACTCACTTTATAGCAACATCCTGTTCCAGAGTATTGATGCCAACCAGCTTCACAAGGAAGAACTGCTCCTTCAGCTGCCAAAACAAGATCTGGTTGTGATGCATCAGATAATTGCTGCTGAGTTTCCAGATACCTTGCTCTTTGAAATTTTTGACTCACTGAAAATGGAAAGATTTGGAGAACAGTCCGGATGAAAATAGAAACTTACTCTCAAGTATATCATTGAATGTTTTGTTTTGCAGAAATTCGTCGACATGATCAACTGAAAATGTTTATTTCATATTAAAAGCTCTGGGGACTGAAACATACCTTTTTCAATTCTAGGTTTGCAGTGAACATTAGCAAAAAAGGCGATGAGAACAATTGGAAATAACATTAATGTGCACATGTATCCGTATCTGATTGAACTATTCACACGATTCGTTTGTTCACAAGTCCACCCACTAATCTTTTGGTTTCAAGGGACTAGACGCAAAGTTGAATACGATTTATGGGGAATCTATGACACTATTACATCATGTACAAAGGTCACACTCTTTTTCAAATATAAATTATATGTCACAAACTTGCACGAATCTGAAATTGTAATGAAAATTGGAAGACGTTTTCCTGATTTTCTTTTTCTGAGTAGAAGAGATATAGAATCGATGAGTGACTCTATTGCATTTTGTTCTACTTATTATGTCCGTTAATTTTTTTTTCAGAAAGTAACACATATTTTTACAATTTTGCATCAATAATTTTCACATTGCATACAACTTTGTAGGGTTTGTAGATCAGATCCAGAGCTTTATTTTCGTAGCTGACAACTTATTTTCAATATGGAAAATCATTCATAAAAATAATTAAAAACCGATTGATTCTTTTCATTGTCAACCATACTTTGAACACAAAATACAATTCATTTTACGCTGAATAATATTTCAAGAATTCATTAAACAAATTGAGCTGGCAACTGTACTCTCACAGGGTAAATATTTATATTTTCCTCTCCAAGGACCGGCTGTCAAATCCATAGAAATACAGTAATCCAACGCGTTATTCGGTTTCGATGGTTGTCCATATTCCCAATCCAAGTATCCATTTAATTCTGTATTTCCTATCCAAATCTGAGATACTGTTCCATCATTTTCACCAAATACTCCTGAAAACACAATTTGAATATATATGAAGGACGCCGATTGAACTAACTGGAAACAAAGTCTTTTTCTGCTTTATTCGAAATCGTGATCATTGTTCCACCACACTCGTTACAACTATTTTCGAACTTGACCGATCCCCGACATTTCTGAAATTTTGTTTAGAATTTCAAACTCAAGTTTTTATAGAATACCTTATAGCATTTCCCATTGAAATTCACAGATTGAGCAGGACAATTCGAAGTACACGTCACTGAAGCGGATGGTAATGTTGTTGTTTTCTTAGTTGTTCCTTTGGTTGTTGTCGTTAGAGTTGTAGTTTTGGTTGTCGTTTTCGTGGTAGTAGTTGCAGTTGTCGTCGTTGTAGTTGTAGTTGTACTTGATGTTGTTTCTTTCGGACAATATTTACAAATAATTTGATTCACTTCAGTACAACTGTAAGGATTAGTTTGCCCTTTTTGAAGGGAAAGTGCAAATAAAAGTCCCAAAAGACCATCCATCATTTCAACACAACTCGAATCAGCCGCAGATGGAGCACTTGTGAGAGCTGGAAACCAATGCCAATCAGGAGTTCCATCTGTATATGTCCAAGTATTCGGAACTTCCTGAAAAAATGAAAAAGTTCAAAGAATACTGTTGAGTGTCTACAGTTTGAGATAGTCCAGTCCATGCATGAATCGAAGAGTATTTATTGGCGAAGAATAATGATTCCGCCTGACTGTGAAATGAAGCCATTTGTGCATCGGAATTCAGTGCTTTACAGATATTCGTTCCACCATACCAGTCACTTTTCTCATCTGATATCTGTAATTTTAACAAAAAATGATGATTGAATTACCAATTACTTTTCAATAAATACCTTGAACAAGAATAACTTACTCTATAGCAACATCCCGTATCTGGATACTGATGCCAATTAGCATCACAAGGAAGAATAGCTCCATCAGCCGCCAAAACTAAACTGGGTTGTGACGCATCAGATAGTTTCTGCTGAGTTTCCAGATACTTTGCTCTGTGGTATTTCTTACTCACTGCAAAAAATTTACGATTTTTTTCAAATCTTCAAAAATATGGAAGCTCACATCCGATGACATCTTCAAACGTTTTGTTTTGAAGAAATTGATCGACGTGGTCATCTGAACTTTTAATCAAAATACTTATTTAAACAATCTTGTCTTACCAGTACTGCAGAAAACTTGTGAAAAACAAAAAATAAAAACGAACGAAGAGAACATTAAATGTTTCCGAATGTGGTGAATTTGGACTTGTTAGTTTTCACACTTTCCACCCCCTAATCCATGATCGTTGGTGGTTGAACTTGGGAAATTGTAAGAGATTAATGGAGACGTCAGATAGCAGAAAGAATACTGTATTTATGCTTTATAAACTATAAAGAAAACAACAAATATAACAAAAATAATATCAATATTGAGATACTGTAAGTGAGTCATCGAGATGGATCTTCGTTTGAAACGAATAAATTGAGATTCCGGACGACGAAGTACACGGGAAATATGGAATGCTCCAAGGTCGAGAGAGCTCATCGGTGAGTCCAAATAGTAGGATCGAGTCTGAAAACAATAAACGAACTTTATCCCATTTAAGTTTAAATTATGAAAATAAAGTTGGAACACTTCAAAATTTTAAAAAAAAAAGTAAGTGAATACTGACATGAAGTTCACAATTTCTGTAATATTATCATTAAATTATTTCAATAATATAATCTTTTGGAAAGTGATTCATCCCTACCGATCTTCGAACAAAACGGTCTGCCAATTATATTCAAAGACTGGTTTTTTTTTCAAAAATCAGTCTTAATCTGGGGTTATCCTCAACGCTCTCACACTAGAAATTCTACACATCTGCAGTAATCTAGATTCGAAGAGAGAATTACTTTTTAATAGACTCTAGTCATTTTGGAAAATTACCTTCACAACATTCTCTTTATAACTTGGATCTTCGAGAAGTTTCTCCAATTTTTGTTTAATATCAACTGCCGTAATTGACTTCTTGTAAAGTGCTTCCGCAATCCCATTCGTCACAAATCGGTGTGCATTTCTAGGTTGATCACCATAAAATGGAAGGAAAAGCATCGGAACTCCAGAACAAACACCTTCTTTTGCACTTTTCAATCCACCATGAGTTATGAAAGCAACCGTATTCTCGTGAGCAAGAAGCTCTTTTTGTGGTGCCCAATTTACAAATTTAACGTGGCATTTGGCACCTGTCACCTGGAAAGAAAACGAATGATATTTTTGAATTTTGAACTGACTAACATTTCCTTTATGACTCCAAATAACTCGATAATCTTCAAAATAGTTCAATGCTTCAACGAATGATTCAACAGTTCCCTCTGGCCCGTCTTCTAAATTCAAATATGATCCAAACGCCACGTAGATTGTTCCTTTAGAAATCGGATCTTCTACAAAATTTCTAAAATCCGATGGCAGATTTTCACTAGATGCACAGTGCTCTCCAACAGGAATCAAATCATTTCCACGAGACTGGATAAAACTAAAAGTATCCGGAAAATCATTGACAGTGAGGAGAGAATTCTCGAAAATTCTGCTTTTTGTGGCACTTTCTAATCCCAAAAGTTTTCCAGATGCTTCACTATTAATACTCGCAATAGGGCCACTGTAGATCTGAAATAAACAAATTTCAGTTGAAGATGTCTTTTTTCTCGGCTTACTTGATCTATAAGGTATTCATATATCCTTCTTGTTCTCGAAAAGAATCCATTTCGATTATTTTCATAGACTTCTGAAGATAGGAGGAAAGTGCTGCAAGTTCTCAGATTTCTTTCATTTTCTCTCCTTGTTTCGTCGTTTCTTACTTTGGAACGTTAACCGGATTCCTTGCATATCCCCTCATGTTTGCTGCGACCGGCATCAATTCTGAAAAACAATTCATTATTCCTTCCGTTTTGCATACTTCCGTCCAACGCCTTCGCCCCGGGTGATGTGTGACAGCCAAATAACAGCCAATTTGACCTTGTCACATAGACAATGAAGTAGGTCTTCACAAATGCGTGTACTACTACTATTCCGTTTTCAATGGGAAAATAACGAGAAGTGTAAAGCCAAAAAGAATCCGACTGGGTTACAATGTTTTACAAGGTCGCGGGTCGGTTTACCTATTCGAAATCGCTTCTTTTTGCTATAAGAATAGATCAGGGACGATGATAAGTGAAAGGGAAATAAAAGAAAGCTAGAAAAGAGAAGAAGATGATGAGTAAGTGGAATGAAACGGTGATTAGAAAGTATGTTTCTAAATGATTAGGATTGCAGTGTGGCATGAAGATGAATCTGTGGAAAGAACTATTGAGCACGAACGGGGAAATGTCAGATTATCAGCTTCCAAACAAGTTATGTAATACCAGAAACTATTTATTTTTATAGTTTGTGATGATTGGATGTGACTTCTGGAATATATCTGTTGCCGATTATGAGAGTCGCAAACTGTTGTCTTGTGTTTCAAAAATCGAATCACTGCAAAATCAGAACTGCTTGATATCTTGTGAATCTGTTTGATGTTCGTTTTGGTATCTCAGCGAAGTAATTATACAATTCCTGGGATACCCAATAATCAGATGACTATGAGATGTAAACTGATTCTGACTAGTTCGGAAAGTTTTTTTGAAAGTTGCTGATATGAGAGAGGATTACCAACAAGCTTTAGGTACACAATTTTGTTTGAAATTTGATTTTCATCAAAAAACGCACAGAAGTCGGTGAGTGAAAAAGAAAACTGAAATATGGGACTTGTTATTTTCAGCCAAAGCAAGAATGGTAGGTTATGTTTGTTTCCACAAAACAATATTCTGAATAACTTTTCTTCAAAATATTCATATCTTTCTGTTTAATCTCTATTTCCACGCCTTTTTCATAATTCCTCCTCAAATCTCCAGTCGCATTTCTGATCCACTAATCTTTATCCACGAATCCAAATCACCCTGTTTCTCTATTTCTCCCTTATTACACAATTCAATTCATCGAATCTTCCAGTATTTTTCTGTCTTCATCTCCTCCCCAAGCTGATATCAATCGCTACCACTTTTTTCGACCTCTTCTCCGTCATCTTCTCCCTTAAATTACGCAACAGAACTTGCTAACCTGCGACGGAATGGGCGGCGCTTATTTCATTTGGCAAAAGGCCAAACAAAGCGAATATCTGAGTATAAAAGGAAAGGTTAGACACTTTTCGAAATCAGTCATCTCATCTTGTCTGACATAATGAGTGCCAAATACGTTGTTACCATTGCTTCTTGCTTCTCCGGACTTGCAATCGTTGCTTGTCTTTTCACCGTTGGAGCTATTTTCAAGGATATCAATGATTTGTATGACAATGTTATGGATGATATGGATGAGTTCAAGGTTTGTTATTTATGAAATGAAATGAAACTATCGAGTAACTAATTACAGATGTTCGCCAACAACGCCTGGAAGGACATGATCCCAGTTACCCGCCCATCTCTTGATAACCAAAGCAACCTCCGTGCTCTCTTCGGACGTGAAAAGCGTCAAGCTGGACAATGCAACTGTGGAGCTCAACCAAACAACTGCCCAGCTGGACCACCAGGACCACCAGGAGCCCCAGGAGCTCCAGGAGAGGACGGACATGCTGGAGAGGCTGGAAAGGCCGGAGTCAATGGAATTTCTCTCATCTCCCATGAAGGAGAGACCGGATGTATCAAGTGCCCAGCAGGAGAACCAGGACCAGCTGGACCAGATGGAGCTCCAGGAGCACCAGGACCAGACGGACAACCAGGACAAGACGGATCAGCTGGACAACCAGGAGCCCCAGGACCAGCTGGACCAGCTGGAGATGCCGGTGCACCAGGACAAGATGGAGCACCAGGAGCCCCAGGAGCCCCAGGAAAAGATGGGCAACGCGGACAAGGACTCCCAGGAGCTCCAGGAGCTCCAGGACCACAAGGACCAGCTGGAAACCCAGGACAAGACGGAGCCGCTGGAGCACCAGGACAACAAGGACCAGCCGGACCAGCTGGACCAGACGGACAACCAGGACAAGCTGGACAAGACGGAGAGGCTGGACCAGAAGGAAACGCCGGACAGCCAGGAGCTGATGCTGCTTATTGTCCATGCCCAGCTAGAACTGGAGCTGTTGAGAACAAGTCAGAGACCAGTGGATACAGAAGAAGAGTTTCCAAGGTTGTCTAAGTATTCGAATACAAATAAACTCATTCATCATACCTGTTGTTGCGAATGCAATTATCTTAGTTCCGTGATTCTCTTTCAGTTTTAATGCAATTGCTCCTTGAAGGGATGTATATGTTTCATCAACAATCGCCAAGTCATAAGGAGTTGATAACACTTGATTTAATTGATCTAAAAAACACATTATGACAAAAACGTTTAGTTTCTCTCCTCACCGTCTCGTCCTTCCTCCAAATAGTGTAATCCAATTTCATAACACCATGCTCCATAATACGGTGTCATTTCATAATTCCAAAATATTCTGCTCACTCCACTTGTGTCCGGTGCAGAATCATCTGTACTTCCTGCCATTTTCACAAGAGATTCCAAAATTTTCACTTTTTTCGAGGGGACTTTCAACCGGTTTGCACTGATTGTATACATTGAAACGTCATGGCCATCATCCGCCAATCTGAAAGAAAGAACATTGAAGTTTTCACAAATTTCATCAACTTTTTTAAGGACAGAGAGATATCAAAATCTTCATTTTTAATGGTCTGGTCACATGTGTTCCATGACATTCTCTCTCTATCTCTGTTCATTTTTTGCATTCGTAAACAAAGTGTCAAAAAGTTTGGGAGAGGATTCAGTCGGAAGACAAACTCTCATTCTTTCCCAGGGGAACGTCGCGATTCTGAAGATTTTTGACGTCAGTCACGGAGCCACCGCCGCCGAGTGAGCACACGAGAACCACCAACCAATCAAACTTTTTATAAGCCTGCTCTCCTCTTCTTCAAGTCTTTCAAACTATGACTGCAATGCAAACGCATCACTTGCTTTCAACCGATTTCGACCCGTTTTATGAGTCGTTTACTGCTCTGATGGGAGGCCTCAGTTTTTCACCCAAAAAAATAGACATTTCGGGAGGATGTCACAGTTTCAGAGATTTTCGATTATTTAATTTCTCTTTTTTTTTGAACGAGAGAGAGCTGATCAAAGTTTGAATTTGTTTCAAACTTGTTGCGTTTTCCTTTCATTTCATTAGAGAGAATTACTCACAGAAATCGCAGTTTTCAGAACAAACTGACATAGTTCGAAAGCTGATGATGTCGAGATTCAAACTATGGTTTTAAATTTTCAGTAACGATTAAATGAATCAAGTTACATGATTCCTCAAAAATAGATAGAACAATTGGCTTTGACGTGAACACTGCGAAATAATCAAGTTTGAAGTCTAAACAAATCTATCAGAATTCCAGCCATATTCGTCTGAAAAATCTATTTCCCACGTTGTCGATTACCTAGTTAGATCAGTTACAGTTCAAAATTTTTTATGGTTTGTATCTTTCTTGTTTACGAGTGAACTCTGCATTGTTTAATTTGATAATGAAAGTGATAACGAAAAGTACAAGATTCAAAGAACATACATGCTGGACTCAACAAGTTCTAAAAAGATTCTCAGATTTTCGAACTATTCAGAAAACGGCATTCAGAAGGAAGATATTACTTATCAAAGTTGATCGCAACAGACCTCTTCTCTCCATAAATCTAGTTCCGGAAGTTCTTTGTTTCCAGTCTGAACTCATCACTTTTTTCCTTTCCTCATCCCAAAAATCCCATGACTGAACTGGTGAAACACGTGACACTTTCCCCGTCAAACCCCGCCCCTTAGCTTCAAAACATTGCCATTCGCGGAGCCAATTGATTGTGATTGGTCCCAATGCACATCACTCATTCTCTTTCTTTTTTCTGCTTTTTCTCAGACTATATCTCTTGAGAAATGACCTCAAGAATCTCATCCATTTCAAATGTCGTCTGAGGTGCATCCATTCTTTTTCCTTCTTCCATCCAGTCATCCTTTTCTTCTTTTTCTATTTTTTCTTCTTTCCGGAGAAAAAAGAAGAGCTTCACTTCAAATTTGTCGCCTTTTCCTTTTTCTTCTTCACCTACTTTTGTGGGGTCCGATCGTATTTCACGGCTGAGTGCGTGAAGCGGAAACGAATTTCGACGCCATTTCTTTCCCCTTATTCCCGGTTGAGTCTTGACACCTTTTCTATCGTTTTTTCAAATTCACTCTTCATATTGCAACGTCATCACCCACATTCGTGACACTTACCTTTCTGCAAGTGGCATCATTGTAAGTGCATGGCTCTTTGAGTTGAACATATTCAAAAATATTATTGTGGAGCAGTTTGAAGTAGTTAGAAGATGAAAAAATAAGAAGATGAGCAGTGGAAATGGCATTTTGTTGTGTTTCTGAAAATGGAAAGTTGATTATGATTCGTTATAAAAAGAGTAAAATTCATGTTTTTATGAATTTTGGGAACTAGTTAATCAGAAATTTCGAAAAAAATCTAAATTTTTTTCTTGAAATTGAATTATTAAAAGAGGTAGCTTTTAGGAGATCTTCAAACCCGATGGTATGTAAATCCGACTACGTCAATTCATTTTCTGAAACATAAATTTTACGCCTTAAGAGAAGCAAAACTTTTAGTAAAAATTTGTTATCTTGCTGTTCACGTGAAACGTTAGTGCTTTTCAGTCACCTCGAAACCACTGTGAGGTCAAGACTTGGTTCACAAGAACTTACGAATTCAGAAATTAAATCTACTCACTAAAAACGATATCTTATCAGATTTTTGAATTTCTGAAAGCCTATTTCTCAATATGTTACGATTTATCATCAATCTTGAAATATTAGTTACATTCGTTAAAAGAAGTCAGAATATCATCCTACAGTACTCACACTTTACCTACATATTCCCTTTCCAAATACACTCTCACTTTCTTCTATTTTTATTCTATTCCTTCTATTCCAGCACTAATTTTCCTTTTCCCCTTCATATATCCGTATCTATTTTGACTGGAAACAACCGGATGTGCTCCACATAAATCCACTCTTCTTCTATTTCTTCCTCTCCTTTCCCATCTTTTTTCTTCTCTCTCAATTCCTTTTATCCTCCCCTTTTTCTTCTTTTTTCGCCCTACGAACCCATTATCTGACGGCGAGAAAAGGAAGATTAAAGCAGATGGGATGAGTGTTCGAAAAGAGAAAAGAAGACAAGTGGATTAACCCAGTGAGAGTCGTTTGAAAAATCTAGAAGAGTGAAGTTTTATGGGTGTAGATCGGATTGAATTCGAGTCGGTTCACTATGTTGCAATTGCAGACGAAAAGAAAACATTTCTAGTTGAAAGGGGTTCTAGTGAGAAACAACTATCATTTCTTATTCTCAAGTAACCAGAATCTCTTTGAGTCTGAGAGTTTTTGAACTAAAATGAACTTGTTTGCAGTGCAGTTACCTAAACTTCTAGAAAGAACATTACTTTTTGTATTATGCAATAAAACTAGTGGAATTGATCATTCGGATCACAGATAACAGAACTTTCATGGACTAGAAACTTTTGAAACTACAAGAAAAGAAATGTTCTGCAATAACTGTTTTTATAGCAGTCGAAAGTTTCAAAAAGTAGGCGAATCGAATCGAAATGCTTCCTCGGAAGTTATGGTTGCCCCATCTCTCCGATCAAACTTCGAAAAGTATAATCATCTTTCTTATCTCGAAATTTGAAAATGTTGCAAATTGTTTGTTTGCATCAATGTACTTTATCTGAACTTTCGAATCACTTTCTCGATTCAATCTAAAATCATCAAAAATCTCGGAAAGCGTGTTTCTGGAGTTGAGCAGTCGAAAAAGGAGCAGAGAACAATAAATGCCGGTAAAATCGTGTTCTAGAATCAAAGAAACACAACTTCTACATGGGCTCTCATGATCTGTCCATTTCTCAGACCATAGTTCCGAATGTGTTCTAATTGAAAACTTACAGTAATCCAGAAAACGAGCAAAGTTTAGCACTGAAAAGCTTCCAAAAATTCAAAACAAGAAGATAAAAATATAAGAAACAGCACTGAAACACACACGAAAGAACCAACAAACATAAACAGATGCACTGATAAATGTACTGATAGCTTATCAATTATTCTTACATTTCTGCGTTTCTTATCCCCAAATTATCTCTATTTGCTCTCATTGATAATCATGGCAATGCAGTGAAAATAGATTGGATTACGGTCATTCTGAGTGCAAGTCTTCTGAAAGAATTCTGAATTCAGAAGAAGTAAAATAGGAACTTTTTGGGAGGAATGGGAGAAGTAGAAGAAGAGAAAATAAAATAGTTGGGTCGGAAAAATGGAATAGAAATTGAATTTGTAGCTGATCACCGACGTCCCACCGAGGTTGTTTTTTCCTCTTTTTGTTTCTTTTTTCAAATATTCTTCAACTTTTTTCAACATTTTTATTTAAAACCGTTCACAATACTGCTAGAATGTTCATTCAGAATAGGTGATCACTAGTCCGATGAATGTAGTTTGTAGACTGTTAACCTGATTGATAAGATAGTTTTTATGAATGGATTTGAATGTTTGACACGTTTTTTTATTTTCCAACTCAAAAAAGAACGAGTGTTCAAAGTCTCCTTTCCCTTATTTCATTTCGTCCCTATTGAAAATTTATAGAAGACACACAAAAAAGGGAGAAGAGAAAGGAAGAAGAAAAAAGAACTGCTTCTGCTGCAAAATGTTTCTTTCATTAGTATGAAAAAGAATAATTGAATTTAGTATGATTCAATTGACATTCTATGAATAGAGATGAACCATTTCAATAATGACGAAATCCCCCTCTTTCTCTCTTCTTCTTTCTTCCTTTCAAAGTACTTTTGTTCCGTTTTTTGAGTCATTCCCTCGTTTTTCAGGCTGGAATTTGTTATCTTTCTGGACAATCTAAATATATTTTATTTTTAGCAATTCGTTATTTTCTTTTGAAAACTTATCTGTCTTCTTCTTCGGTTTTTCTAACTCATTCTGGTGCCCGGAAGGCAAATATTTTTGATAGATTTTCCCATGTGCCCTCTCTTCTCCTGCCCCGTTTTTCACCAACTTTGACAAATCTCTATCTTTTTTCGGTGCCGCATGACGGGCGGCGCGGAAATTTGATTTTTGAATTTCCGAAATCCTTTTTTTTCTCTTTGTCGCCAAATTCCTACTCATTCCTTGTTTTTGTCTGCCACCCGATACGGCACGTTTATAACTTTACTTGGATTCTTTTGGACACTTCAGATGAATTCAAAGATTCCTCTGGGACTGTAAAGCGACCAAATATTTCAACCTTAAACTCATGAGCACTTAGATGAGGATTTCTAATTAGTTATATTATTTCAGAGTTTCATTTGGAAGTGACACTTTTTTTTAAGTTACGAGGGATTGTCCGATGATTCGTTCCATTTTCGGTTGAATTTTCTTTTATTGTATTAGTTACTAAAGATTCTTAACTAGACAAAATCAAACATGTTTTGTGAAAAGCTGTGTGAACTGTAAGCTTCGATTGAATGAAACTGTAAAGTTATCAACCGAGAAATTGAAGATCTAGGTTTGTCCTATAAATCCGCAAAAGTTAACATCGTCGGAAATATAAAAAAAGCTCCTTTTGTAATTGTCTGAAATTTCGGAAATCATTTCCGTTTTGTTACAGTCACTGTGTATTGACAAGTGAATCTACATAAAAACTTGTAAAAGAATGAAACTATTATTTTAAGTGTCTCACTGTGAAATCTGGAACCGCATTTCAGTCTAATGAATCAAGGAAAGTCCTCATTCGTTTCGAGAACTCGAACTACCGTAACCTAAAGTAATTGGCTTCACACCTTCTTTCAATTCCCTGTTTCCTTTTCTTTCTATTCTAGCTCTTTTTTGATGTAAGCGCCGGAAGAGAGCGATGTAGATGACATGACATGAAATTCGATGCGATGGTGAATTTTCTCGCATGCATCTACATCTATACACACCTTCCCTTTTTTTAGTCGGTCCAATTTATTTGTCTTCCGTTTCTTTCCACGTTGCCATGTCATTTGGTCTTCTTTCTTTTTCTGAAGCTCATCTTCTTTTTCTTTTTTCTTCCATTTTTATTCTTTCTCCTCTTCTTTTTTGTTTTATTTGTTTACACCGGATTACACTTTCGAATAGTGAAGATGAAATTTCACGTTTCAAATTTACAAGAAAAGAAGAATAGTGTAATCTTAAACGTACGCCAAGGTTTTGTCCAGATGTTTTACCCACAAATCTCAAATTCTTCGTTTATTTCCCGCGAGCAAATTAGTAGTCCCTTCTGCTGCTCTTTAGTACTCTCAGAGCTGCAAGATTCTCCCACTCTAATGACTCTTGAGCTTCCGAAATTAGATAATCTCTTCTTTCGAATCCTTCTAAATTTGGAGATTCTCCTCACTTCTTCTCTCTTTCTACTTTTGTTCTTTTCTCTGGTGTAGGTACAAAAATGTGGCCGCGTGGCGCAATGGATAACGCGTCTGCCTACGGAGCAGAAGATTGTAGGTTCGAATCCTGCCGTGGTCGAAAGGTTTTGCCACTATTCATTCATCATTAGTAGCTTCCGGTAGCATCTCTTCCTGTTCTTCGATCGTAAGGACATTTACCCTTGGACCATAAACAATGATGACGAAGAGTGTCATAATTTTTCTTTTTAGCTCAAGCTTTCTCTCATGTTTCCCCTTCGAATTGAGACGAACAGCTGACGATGATTGTTGACTAATCTCTCTTTTTCTCTCCTATTGTCACGTATCGTCTGTGAAAGACCCCCAAAATTTTAACGGTGATCCGACGAAGCGGCTGGCTTTTTGCAAACAAAGACCTTTCACTGTTTTTCTATTCTCAAACATTCTCTTCTCCTAATATTTTCAATTTTCTAATATTTAGTAAATTTCAGGATTCATCATCTGATGAGACGATTTCTCTGCTGACAACTTCTGAGCAAATATCGAAAAGTGAAAAGAAGTAACTTCAAAATGCCAGAGGTAAGTCATTTCCCTTTTTAGAGTCGAAAATATGCCAACCCAAATCAAAGAACTCACTTATCAATCATTCCTGCAAGACTCAAAAGATGTACGCGCGCTCTCTGTTCTTCTCTAATGTTTGTTTGACCAGTCTATGCAACATCGGCGTCTGTAATCTATACGAACCTGTGAACTGCTGCGCCCGTCGGTTCCATGGTGTAGCGGTTAGCACTCAGGACTTTGAATCCTGCGACCCGAGTTCAAATCTCGGTGGAACCTATCGTTTTTTCTTCTTGTTCTCTAGAAGCTAGATCGGATTCAAAGTATAAACGAAAGAATGTGAAGTATTTTTCTTGTAGCTCGCAATTCGGGTTTTTTTTCAATAAACTAACAGAATTTTATAAACAATGAAATTGTTTAGACTGAAAACACTCTTAGTTGTCTAAGGTTTGGAGAAGACACTTTCATAACTGACGTTCCTCTCTTTATTCTTTGATCGCGATCATAAAGTTCTATTGCTTTATCTTCGTAAATTCTGAAAAAAAAAGTATACAATATTTCGGATTCCAAATTTTCCCTTCTTCACTCTCAAATCCATATCTTGATTCAGAACGCTTGTTTTTTCTTGTTTTTCCCGTTTTAATGAAATCGGATACCGTAGAAAACACCACTTCAGCCGTCTTTTTAGAACGAATAAGAAGAACTAGTCTACCAAAGAAAACATTCTCACAGTCCGTGTCGTTGTTATGTTTTGTTTCTCCACAGCTTCTGAAGCCATCCTTTTTTGGTTGACACTTTTTTGAGAGAAAAAAATGGTGGAGAATGAGGAATGGAACCCTTGGGATTGGAATCTGACACACTGTTCAAGAAGAAAAGAAAGCATTCCACCACGCGTATGCTAATCACACATCGACAGCGGATGTGCTCGTTGAGCAAACGACGTCGTGTCAGTCTCAATGAGATTTCTTACGCCAGCGTTTTTTTGTTTACTTTTCAGCAGAGGTAGGCGTGTCATCTTGAAATGCTACAATTGTGATACTCTACCGTATATTTCGCTTTGGGATTTGAGCAGATTCCCATTTACATTTCAATAGTGGTCTGCCGCATGAGAATTCTTCTGATTGTAAACTCAGTTTAACCATAGGCTGTCCAAATCTCATGATCCATTCAACTCTCAGTTCAGTTACTTTCATATCCCAAAAGTTTCAAGAGTCTTAAATCAAAAAGGCATGTCAAAAATGAACTGGTACGCAAGATGACAGCCGATTCTGGTTCAGGACAATTCTGAATTGAGAAAGTTCTTGGAAAAGAGGAAAAAGGTTCAAAGTACAGTACTCGCGTGATCTTTGTTTCGAGACTTGTTCACTTCCGAAGAGTCTTTCGAGTACAATCCAATTCATCACGCATTTTAAATCCTATACTCACTCGTTACCACCCACTTCCACATCACCATTCATTTTTGATCCTTTCGTTTTCAGAGAAAGAAAAACAATTTTTCTGAAAAGTTTACATTACATTCACACGAAACGCGTTAATCCTTTCGAACACAGATTCTGACACTGTTTTTTTTCTGAAATTGTCTTGAGAATCAGTTCCATTTCGTTTCTGTGTTTTCTTCTTCCTTCTTCCAAAATTGTTTCCTGTGTTTCTTCTGATTCCAAAAAGGAGAAAAAGAGCATTCGAGAAAGCGAGAGAATGCAAAAACATGATACATCAAAACATGGCGACGAAGAAAAAAATAAGGAGAAAAGAACTTGAAAAGAAACAAATTGGCACCCCATTCTCATCCTCGAAACTCTATTTTTGTCTGCTCTTTGCCTTCTTATTCTTCTTCTTTTTCGTCATTTTGCATAAATCAGTTTGACTGACTTTTCAATGGTTTTTCAACTTTCACATATGGAAGTTTTTCATAGCTTTCTATTATTGAAACTGTTAGTGAAATCTCACTATGGAAAGAACTGTGGAATAGACCCTTTTTTCTGTATAACCCTTTTCATTTGGAAGTCTGATGTCGTGAACAACTTACACTTGTTTCTGTATTAGTATCATGATGGAGTGTTCAGTGAGATATTTACTTTGCCAGAATGAAGCTCTCTCTCTCAAAACTCAGATAATATTATCTAATTTTGGAAACTTATTTAGAAACCCTTTGGCATCAACTTTCCAGAAAACTGAGTTTATTCGAAAATCGCCTAGAAAAAGGAGTCTGAAATAAGAAACTAGATTAAATATTCCTTATTTCGAATAATATACATACAGCATTCACAATCCATAGAATGCCCAAATATTCTCTGTTCGACACTGAAACCATCAGACCACAAACTCGATTCAGGAAACACGTGAGCCCTCGAAAAATTGCAAGAGAGCCGAATACGGAAGTTTCTTTCCTGAACCTTTGATACCTTTACGCCTACATTCTTCTTCTTTTTTTCACAATTGAATGAGAAGAACATCATGTTCGTTACTTGTTGATTCAATTGATTCTTCTCTTCTTTTCTTTTGTTTCTTCACTTCATTTCTATTTGAGTATGTCGTATCAACACGAAGTCGTTCAATACGCACCTACTGAAGACAATGAAATTCATGCGTTAATACGTGGAAAACCGTCATTTTGCAAAGCTAATATTCGTGTCAGTACTCAACAGGTAATTCTTATATTTGAGAAGTTTTGTTGAAACAGAGTTCTTTGATAGTGCTGGCATATATAGTCCGTCTGTTTTTTGAACTAAAATAAGTAATTTATAACTATTGCAGTTCCAAGACCGACTTTCCTACCTCGATAAACGGTACGATCATTTGAGGAAAATGACGCATTCATTGAGGAAAAAGGTCAACGAATTGGAGGTAAGGCTTAGTTTTGTTGTTAAATTGAAACACTCCAAGTGGATTTCAGGACATAATGCGGCAGGATAATGACGAGGAAAACATGGAAACAATCAAAAAACTATTGGATGAAATTAAAAGAGAAAAGCAATTGATGCGTGATGAAGCACATATAATCAAAGGAGAACTATCAAAAACAATGTATAATGAAGATTTGAGGTAAGCTTCTTTTCATTTATTTTCTGATTCATTTACAGTGCTAACCGGGTTTATCTCTAACAGATCGAAAATTCTAAACTTTATCGATCAGTTCGAATGTTTCTGGTACGATGACAATGAGTAGGTTTTCTATTTCTTCAATGTATTCGTTTGCTTCTCTTCTCCGTGACGTGGCACTCGCAATCCCTCAGTTATTATTAGAGTGCACTTGAATAATGCTGATTACAAATGCACGATCAGTTCTTGCTGCAGCTTCTTCTTCTTCTTCTCATGCATGCTTTCTTCCATATTTTGAGTTATCTCAGCCTAAATGTAAAACTCTTGCAGACGTCGATTGGCTGGTGAGTGGAAAAAGATTGAGGCAGATAGAAAAAGTTCAGCAGCAGAATCAGAAGCATCATCATCAATGATTGGAGACGATGATACTCCATCCACATCTTCTGATGGACACAAACCGTATCGAGAGACGAGCATGTAATCAAGATGTAATCAAGATGTATTCTAATTGTAAATTCCCAATGAAAAAAAGAAAGAAATCGTTCTTATTCTCCAAAATCTCTCTATTACATCGATCTTTTTGTAGCTTGTTCGTTCAAGGGTAATCCGTTCAATTGCAATAAAGATTAGTTCAGAACTTTCAATTCTATTCGGATTCATTTCATAATTCTGTTTTAATTCAATTCAAATTAGAAGATGCTAGAGTACAAAAATTTGGTGATAATTGCAAAAAGAGCAATTTGAAGAAGTTGGAAACCGATGATGATGACGTCAGATGGGAGGGGCGCTTCTTTTGAATCTGATGAAAAACTTCCAGTTTTGTAGTATGAATCCAATAGTTTATCCTGGAAATAGAACGTTCACCTTTCGCGAAACTATTCTGAATACTCACTTTCTGCTGGTAACGATCAAAAAGAAACTTTCTAAGTTCCTCTTCATCACTCCATTTAGGATCCATATCGAATATCTCATAGTGAATTGCATACGGCTTTCCACCTCCATTCAACAATGCAGACATGAAAATATCTTTGAATGGAAGAATTTTCCCATCTGGATATCCGAGTGTCACATCAACTAAATATTTCAATGGAGGTCCTCTTCCATTGTTTGCTTTCGAAGGATCTTTCGGGTCTGGTCCAAGAACTTTGATTGCACTCAAAGCAGCTCCAAGACGTGGGTATGCGCAATGGGTGAGTTGTGGAAGTCCTTTCTTTTTCTCATATTCGGAATTTCTTTTTTGGATTAGAAAGAGACGAGATCCTTCTGGGTAAAGACACACCCAACGGAGGTCAACATCATGATAGATACGATCGAAATGTCTTCTGAAATTCGTTTTTTGAACTCAAAAAGCAGATATTGTGAATATTCATCAGGGAGAATCATCTCCTACTGAACAACTCTCGAAAACAAATATTTTCTTAAAAAACAGGGGAATAGTTCTGAACTAAAAGTGCAACTGACTGCACCACACACAAAATTGCCTGTCGGAGGAGAAACTGATAACCTTGTGGTGTTTTGGTTATTTTTAAAGTTTTCCATCACATAAGATGCTCCTATTCCCCATAAAACAAAGGGTAAACATAAATGTGAAAACTCATGAAATTCACCTCAAATGGCTCAATGTTTCTTCTCTTTTATGAATAGGTACAGAATCGATGAAATAATTTCCATAGCTACTCCAGAGCCATCCAAGTGGAGTATATATCCACATGTTGTAAATCACAAATATCCATCTTCCAACTGCATTAATTCCGAATGAATCAGCAGCAGTCATGAAAATGAAATGATCAAAGAGACTCAAATGGTTTGGAAGCAACAGAGCACGACAGTCGGAAAGACGATCCAAATTCTCACCGGACATCATTACTGGAAAGAGAAAAAGATTTCTAAAACCGAATTCCATTCGATTACCTTTAATTCCAGCAATTCTAACACAAGTTATGAATTGCAGATTTGAAGCACGAGCAAGAATTCGCATGACAATTTTCCGACATTCCGTGCTGATAAGCATAAGAGGAGATGCGGAATAAAAAAGAACAATGAGAACGATTGGAGAGATGAATGAAGTGACAATACCAGCATAGAGCAATACTAGAATTCCGAGAAGTTCCCAATAGAAATCGCTTTTCAAAAAGAAAAAACTTACGAATCCATGAGATAACATGATCGATTGAATTCGATTCTTCTCTTTTCTTTTCTTCACTCTCGATTTCCATTTTTCGAAATGATAAAAAAAGACTGATAACATGTACGCTTCATCTGTTTATTTTTCCTCGATAATTTTTTGTTTCCACGTCATTCAGAACCTTGAGAGAGAACAGGGAATAACGTGGACTATAAAATTTTCGAATTTATTCGAACTAGAAGAGTGACAAAACAAAGTATGTTTATTAGGGTGCTAATAGAACAATAATTACTAAATATATCTGCAGAAAAATGCTACACGAAATCTATAAAACATGATATTTAAAATAACTGAAAATTTAGTGAAAGACGTCGTATTCCAAATCAGATGTTTGATTGGTGACAGCAGGTTGGTGTTGATTAGATGATGAACCTCTATACCCAACTGGACGTGTACTCTGAAACAGAAAAATCACTGAACTCTCATCCAACTGCTTCCTTACATTGTGAAAGTTTTCTAATGTTTCGATCGGCATTTTACGAATCTGAGCTCTCATCGCTCGAACCAAATCTCTGATTCTAGCATTTTTTATCATTCTTTCCAAAAATCTGCTCATGAATATGGGATCCTCGATCATATTATCGATCGTGTTTTCATCAGTTTGAATACATTTATTAGCGGTTCGAGCTGGAGGAGACAGTTGAGTAAATGGATCAGATGATTGTTGAGAGAAACTCAGAGGAGCATTTGTGATTAAATTTGAACATGCTGGCCTAGTCTGATCCGAGCTTTGAGAACCATGGAATGGAGAGCGTAGGTTATCTGACAGAGGTGAATTCTTGTAGGAAGAAGAACTGGAACTCTGAAAATAGGGTATTAGGAATTGAAGGAAAAATATAAACACCTGCGAGAAGTTATAATACGGACCATCATCATTTAAGGAGCTCAATACCGAGCTTATTGAGGAGCTTATAGAGCTGGCACTCGATATAGGTCTTGAGTATGGATTGTGAACTGGCTGAGAGAAGAAAGACATGGGAGAAATCGCTGGAGACGACAGTTGAGAGCCCTCATACAGTTCCGGTATGAAATTTTGCGCCAAGTTTCTTGCTGCTGTTTTCATTGAATGAAACCCTGTTCTCGGATCACGGCGTTCGGAAGGAGTAATTGGTTGAGATGAGGAAATGGTAGTATTGTTATCTGCACTTCTGCCCCATCTGTCTACAATATAAAGAATGCATTATAATTGGGAATGAACACACTACCTGTCCTTGTAAACGTTCTATTCATATGATTCTTCTCGGGAGTCTCGGAAATGTAAGCCACTCTTCGAATAATAGACATGAACTGAGCTTTTTGTTCTGCACTGAAAGTCACCCGAAATCCTTGAGATTCCCGATTAACCAGGGCATACAAATGTGTACTCTTCATTCTAAATGACAGGAATATTGGAGTTTTTCAAACAAAACAAATTACTCACTTCAAGCATGGATACTTCGCAACTTCCATATTACAGTAAATATGCTCGATTTCTACATTTCCGATATAAACAGAGATGAGCCTTTTTGAGGCATCGAGCACTAATCGTACATTGTTGTACTGGAATTATTAATTTAATTGATTCGCACTTTTAACAAACCTCTTCCCGTCCAGATCGTTTTATTTCTTTGTACTTGAGTATTGGCCATTGGTGACACGAATTGTGATGTTGCATACTGAAAACAGCGAATATATTGATGCGCAGATTCTAGAAACTAGTTTAAACATTTTGAACGTCGACAAAATTTTGAATAAAGCTGCTGAAAAACGATACACGTCCATGAAAATTTTGAGTAAAATATCGTAAAAGACTGACCAAAAAATAAAGTTTGTCGCGATGAGACCCGTGCGCAATTGCACATGCGCCTTTGAACAAAAACAGTAAGCCTTGTGCAACATTCTTTTAAATATAAATTTTTTAGATCAAAAAGTTGATAAAATATTTATTATGAGAGCAGAATGTAATAAATTAAAGCATATGAGAAGCCGAATGAGCCGTTAGAAAGAAGCATTTACACGAATACGCAATAAAAGACGGTTATTGGGAGTGTACCCGTCGGGAAGCATTGTAAAGGGAAGGAAACATAAATATTTTGGCACAGGAAGTACATGGAGATACTGTATAGAAAGAGATTTTATTGGGCATCAGCTTCGTAGCATTGTTGATATGCAGTACGAACAAGGTTGTAGGGGAAACATGTTTCGAGAACATTCATGGAAATCCATTCGTTTTTACGGACCATCTGTTCGAGAATTATGTATAAAGTAGTATGAGAGCGAAGAACGTCATCGGGAACTACACGATTACTGTCTCGCTCGTGAATAGTTCGGAGGATACCAGAGGATGCAAGCTGAAATGAGAATAATTCATTCATTTTTGGAATGATGGTGGTTTTCATAAAGTCTCAGAAGAGAAACTCAGTGAGGTAACTTACCGCCAAAAACTCTTTCATTCTCATCGAAATATCATTTTGTTCGTGCAAATGGAACAATGCAGATCCTATTGTGTTGATAGCTGTCGGGACGCAATGACTGTTGTTTAAACTAGCTGAAATTGCGAATTGATTATTAGTTGCACCTTATTGCAAAAAGCGTACCTTGAATGCTTGGTTTGTAGGAAGATAGATCAGACATACCGATCCGAGGAATACAAACCGCTACTGCTACCATCAACAGACAACTGTTAACATAATGTTCTTGCGGATGAATATTCTGATTTTGGGCTCGAATAGCATTTACTAGGGACATGTCCACCGGACCTTTGACTCCCATTGCTGCTGACATTTCTCCAATTTTGACTTTGGCCACGTAGTCCAAATTGTTGTAAAGCATATCGAAGGAAGATTGTAAAAATGGCAATTTGGAGTCTACAACATCTCGGAGAGCGTCATGAAGCGCGTCACGGAAGGCACAGATTTGTCCGATAATTATGGTTCTTTGAAGTATGGCATCAGCAGCACACGTAGCATTCGTAACCTTCTTATCTTTTGGTTCGGCACTTAGCAAATTTAAAACTTCTTTCATCTTCTCAGCATTGTCAAAATTAGATCTTGCTACTTGAAGAGCATCTTTGTAACTTCCAACAATTTTACTCATCTCGTTTATCTGACTAGCCACGTGCCAGATAAGCCGTTCTGTCATGAACTTTATACCATACGGACCGATTATTTGAACAAGAGCTCTCAGTTCTTGTGGATCAGAATAATGATCAGGCATAAATGAAAGTTGATCTTGGCCAGCAGCTAGCATGGTTCGCAGATGTTCACTCCAAACCATATGACCAGAAGAAGCGCGACGAAGAAGAACTTCCAAATACCATTTTGTATAAAGAGCTGTTATTGTGTCCTTATTTTTAGCATCAACTGATTGAGTCTGCTGCAATAGAATCGTCTGCATCGTGTTGCTGATATCAACAGAAACTGAAAAATTAACTTTTGAAAGTGCGAAGACAAAAAATATTACTAGCAGTGTCCAAGTTTTGTAAAACGGTCATATATGCTTGAAGAGCGAGCAGCATTTCACTGGGTCTTCTAGGATTACTCGCATGAGCTTGACCTTCCCACATCATCGTGTGCAACAGATCGACGAACTTCGACTCGAGACTCTGTGAAAGATAAGTTCGGGGAGCAAATGTATGATCTGCTACATGAATCTGACGATGAACTCCAAGTGCAGAGCACAGTTCTACTGAAATGTTTTCAATTTATTGACTGATCATTATCAATTTCAAAACATACAGAGTGTTGTTTGTAATTTGTCAGGCATTGTGAGAGCTTGTCGATCGACCCGATAACTTTCTTCTCCAGCAATGAAATAATCTTTGGCAGCAGCAGCGGCTGCGGCCGCAGCTTTTCCTGATCCTTTTTGTTGCACAACTTGGGCTACAACCCTGACAGCCACAGCGCTCGGTGTCATCTGATAAGCCAATCCGAATTCATGCTCCGCCACTTTGTCTAGTACAAATGAAACTTGTCTGCAAGTTTCTTCAATCACCGAATTACATTGAGCTAGTGCTTTTTCGGTAATGAATGTCTTTTCCTCAGGACACATATCATGAAGAGCACTGGTGAAATGGCCAGCTAGACGGGCAAAGCTGAGAACGTAACGAGCTTGAGCAGGTAGTTGAAGGCAGTTGGACCAATGTCGTTCTGCTAGTTTAGGATAGAAACAATAGATTGAAAGATCACTGGTCTCGCGAAGCATTTCATCTTGAAGATCGATCATTTTCAAGTGAAATACTGACGTATTCATGAAAGTAGCAAGCTTTTTATGTTTTGCAAGCTGGAAATTGCTCCGAGCCACCGAAACCCATGCTTGAAATCTAAACCAATCTAAACGGAGTGATCGAAAATCGGAATCTGAGTTGATGTTTCCAATTGAGTTGGCGAATTCGGTGAGAAGCATAGCTTCGTCATTGGAGAGTCCCATTGCATGGTTAATTTCTTCACTAACGACGATTGAGTCGTAACTCGAGACATACTGGAAAAATTTGATTATTTCGCTGTAAGGTAGGAATATAAGTATACAACTTACTTGTAAATAATATCGTTGGATGACTCCCGTATATTTCACAACAAGATCTCTGAGTTCCAGCATATAAAATAACAGTTCTGGGAGCTGTCGATCCACGAGTTCATCAGCAATTTTGTTCCCTTTTTTCACAATGGATGGCATTTCGACTTGATGTCTCAGCAGCCAAATGACTTCATCTCTTCCTGCAGTGAGTGCCATCCATACATACAGAATTTTCGGGCCAAGCAATCCAGGTTGATCACGTAAAAGTAAAGAAAGTTCTCGGAGTGAACTTCTCAGAAAGCGACGACGATCTGCATGCACAGCTACTCTGAAATAAAAATTATTTTATAAAAGTGTTAATCATCTAATATTAACTGACGCAGAAACAGAAGCTAGATGAAAAGCTTCTTTGAGATCTTGTAATCGTTTACTTTTTTCTTTTGACGATTCTAAGAATGTCTGTATTTCTTGATGAGCAATAAATGTTTCGTCACGGAAAAGTCGAATGCAGAAGTTCATCTGAAGAGCTAATTTCCACATTTGAAAGATATGAGCATCGTTGAGAAGTGTTGAGTGGCACACTGTCGCACAAACTTAAAAATAGGCATGTTATTACTCTGAAGAAGGAGAAACTCCACTTACATATAACCCATCGATCAATGACATCAAGAGAAAGGTATTCACACGCGATCTGAAATTGATTTATCTTTTTTTTTCACCATCAATCGTTTTTTTATAAAGTTAACTATGGTGAAGATTCGTTCAACTCAGACATTACTTGAAAATCTTACCGTTTCTGTTTGAGCTGCATAAAGAATTTGTCCGGGTGCTGCAGTTAACGAGAAAACATTTGACGTTCTCCAAAATTCCGCTGTTTTGTTTCGGCGCTGATAAGTGAGATTTACAGAAGAGAGTGCGGAGAAAATTAATCGGTTCAGTGGTCCGAGATCTTCGTTCAGTTTTTTCAATGGGTTTTCGTAATCCAAAATCATTTGTCCTAATCTTGGAAATGATGCTTCACTTTGTCCGTGCTGAAGATCATAAGCTGCGTTAAAAAGGCCGAGAACAGCCTTCCTATCCTCTATTCTTGATAAAAGAATCATCATTGTGATCAGATTGACGACGAGATTGAGGTAACCCGTGGTCAGATCGTAGTTCAGAGTCTGAAACAAAGTTAAAATTAACCATTCAACTGAATTTATCAAGAACAGGATGAGTCACTCACAATGTCTAATTGGCACTGACAAGATTCCATCGTTGTTAAAACTTGCATAATATGATCTTTCAAATCGAGAAGATCCGCAAATGTGTAATAATAAAGCGATAAAGATTTCGTAATCTCGCCGGACATATTTTGTACATGCTCAAACGTCGACTGTAATATGAGACTTGCTTTAAAATGATATTATAACAACTCACTGTATTGGATCTGCAATCAACAACAGGAAACTTCCTGACAATATGCTTGATAGCTCCTTCCATCTTTTTATCATTCAAGAAATATGGCTTCACTTTCGAATCTAAAAATAAAAATTCACTGAATGTATTATTTTCTAACTCACCACCACTAGATTTTTTTATATTATAGATTCGTGTCATCATTCCAGTGGCTCTATTATTTAGAATCACAAGTTTTTCAGCTATTTTCAGCTGACTGGCTTCGATTTTGTAAGCCATTTTTGGAAAACTGTGAAATCTGACAAAAATGAGTCAGAAATTGTATTAAAACTCAAAGGCGCATGCAGTTACTGCGGCAGATGGTCTCACAGTGACAGGCCAAGTGCGCCCTATCGCCACTAAATTTTGGCGGTGTTTTGAAGCGGAAAGGTTTTGTGATATTTAAGCTTAAATTTAAGTTGTTGAAAACAGAGTTAGTCTAGAGTTCATGTTTATTCGAAAAAAGAAAGGAAAACAAAGTGATGAATAATAATAATAATACATGTAATCAAGCTATATAATATTTATTGCACAATTATTTTGACAAAATGATTAGTCATAGTTAGTAATCATTTTTCAGATGGTGATCCACACGAAATTTCAAAGCACACTCAAGTCGAAACTGCCAGCTTCCGATCCTAGGTGCTCTCTCCATTGCGAATCTTCGAAAACACTCGAGATGTTTTGTTGACTTTTGTGATCTTCAATATGGTCCAAAATTTCAGGAAGTTTGCTGCACATGTCATTAATAGCTTCATTCATTTGTCCAAAGCGTTCCTGAAGATTTCGAGCCTGAAGCAGAGCCCCTTTCGCTCTTTCCATATCTTTTTCGCGTGCAAATCTATGTGCCGCAGCAATTTCATCATCGAGCCGCTGAATGTAGTTGTCAATGCAATCTAGATTGAGAATGATGCTTGAATCAGTGGATGTATCCATCGTGTCGAAACTTTGATCTCTAGTACCAACAGTCTTGTTGCTCGGTTCAGAATCTTCCTTCTCCACAACAAAAGTTACACGAGGAGATGTCGGTGCTTCTTCTCCTTCTTTGCATTCTTCCACTTCCTCCTCATCTGTGTCGTCGTAGCAGATTTTGTAGGAATTCTTGTCAAATGCACGGCAAAGAGCGTCCATTGTTTCCTGACGACACTAAAAACAATTGTATGAATACATCGGTTTCAAAATGCTTACCTTGTTCAGGCTCATCATAACTGAAGTGTTCGCAAGTAGGATTGACGATGTGTTATTGAGAACAGAGGTTGGCGGAAGAACCGTGTTGGAGTCGCATTCTCTCAATGGCCTCAGTTCATCTTCACTATCACTTCCAATGTCAGGATGCTTTGGTGTGCTTGTGAATAGAGGAGTGAATGGCTGAGATTTTCATATTATTTGAAAACCATTGTATTCCTGAACTTACTCGATTTTCTCGATCTTCCGGAGTATTTTCGACATCGAAACGAACAGCTTTCAGAACTCGAGGAGGCAACTTTGAAACGCCCTTCTTGGGGTGTGGAGTATTTTTACAAAATGGAACTTCTCTCAATTCAGATTTTCGAGGAAAAACCCCTTCATCATCCCACCACATTGATGATTCATCACTCGTCTTCAGTGCTTCAGAATTGCTCTCAAAGTTCTTGGTTTCATTTTGAATGAATTTCTCCATGCCAACAACATCGTTATTCCGGAAGCACTTCATAATTTCATTTACAGTGTCCGTATCTCGCTTTTTCTTCAATTCCTCAGCAGTTCCACCAAATCCAAACCAACTTCGACGGCGGAAAAAGTTGAGAATGCCTGTTTCTTGTTGATTTCCAGATGTTGATGAATGCGATATAGAAGTAGAGGGAGAACTCGATGATATTGTGAGAGGAGAAGTTGCATATGATGAATCAGTGGATAAAACGTCCTCTCCAATCATCACGCCACTGCTATCAGCGAGCATCGCGGCTCGATTCCTGCAAATTTCAAAATATAATCGAAAAATATCAATTGCTGAGAAAATAAGCTCAAAACATAGAACTAAAATATACTCAGTTTGAAAGTATGCTGCTTTCTGGACAAAATAAGTGAGTATCATTAATGAGCTAACTAGTTAGAAGCAAAAGTATGTAGAAAAGGAGAAAAAACCGATTTCAGTTGAGAATTCAATCAGCTGATTGAAGCCGTTGAGGTTGGTCCGGCAGAACAAGAGTTGGCGCCGGCGCCCGCATGAGTAGAACAAAACAAGATGAACGTTAGGGAAACAGGAGAATGAGAGACGCAGACACCAAGCTCTGAAATAGTTCTCTACAGTACCACCATGTTGTTTCAGTTAAATATAACTAACTGAAGTTATCCTAAACGTAATCTAAACTCATAAATGGTAACTGCACAGTTCAATCTACAAAAAAAATTTCATTTTTACTTGAAATCACAATAAAGTTGGAATAACAATGTATTTAAAAAAAAGCTACGAATTCAGATCCGATCTCCCGGGGAGCCTCGAAAGTGGTCAACAATCTGAAAAGAGTTTTGAATATACTGGACACCAGACTTGCAACGGACCGGGCCGGGCCGGTCGGCCCGGAAGTTCAGTACTGAAAAAAATTCAAAAATTCCCGATTTTTTTGAAAAATATTTCTTAAGAACAATTTTTTGTATGTTTCGAAGGTTGTTGAAAAATATACTTGAGGAAAAATATGAAACATTTTTCAGAAAAAAAATTTTTGGACAAAAAATTGTAGTGAAAAAAGTTCAAACATTCAAATCCGGCCCGACCGGCCCGAATTTTGCAAGTCTGCTGGACACAGTCTCTTATTCTTTGATCCGCGTCTATTGTCAGATGTAAGCTCACTTGAACAGAAACGCCTCTCATGATTGACTTCAGGTTATTAACAACATCAAGACGCTTTTCGAGTGGTTACAAAATCTGGATAGCACAAAACGATCCTATATCACGTATAATCAATTTTTCTGAAAATTCACCTCTGCCCTTTTGTTTCCTTGTTCCCCCTTGATGTTTGGCAGAATTAGTTCATCAAAACTTCATAGCGTCGGATCGGCTTTCTTATCAGGTCAAATGCTATAGATAGCAGGCTAGCTGTTTCCGAAGTGAAAGCAGTCTCTCTCTTTCTTTTTCTCTTTTCCGTAGAAATTCTCACATCGTTTACAATAGCGAACAACTTCGAAATGTCTTCATTCTGATGCTGAAGACGAAGCTGAAGAAGAAGAAGCAGGCGGCCACCGACTAGAATCGGGAAACGATGGAGAGAAGACAAAACGGGTTTAGCGTAAGGCCGGACGATGCTGGTTAGCCTCTCTCTCGGCCTCCCTTTCATTCAAATGTTTCCATCGCTTTTCGTGAATACTTCCCTCCACCCACTTTTGTTACTTCTACAGATTTCTTCATTTATGTACATTCCAAATATTTCAAATTCCTATATTTCATCGGATCATTTTCAACCCCAGAATTCTCAATTTGTGAATAGAAAATAGCAATATAAGATCTTACAAGAAAAAGGTGTGAATCTTTCTAGCCTTCATTCTATTTACTTCAGCTCTCATTCGATGGAAATCTCCTTTCGTTCCAAACGTGTTTCATAGTGTTCCATGTCTACAACTTTAATCGTCCTTCATCCCCCTGTAATCGAATTCTTTGATCCTCTCATAGGATTGAGTCATTTCTAAATGCCAACGAAGATCTCTGCTTTTATTGAATTGCACTTTCAGAAATTACGATATTATTCTATTTTTAGAAGAGAAAAAAGCATTTCAAAACATATGTTGAATCTGTATTCTCTATTCGCAACTACAGTAATTTTCAATCTTCGTTAGTAACTGTAACAATAAAAACGGAAACTAAAACGTTTCCGTTGGGTCTACAAATTCTCCTAATCTTATTTCTTTTTGAGAAATTTATATTTTTCCAACCATATCGACAATAGGAAGATGAAAACTATTTTATAAAGGTTAGCTTGAGATTATTCTTATTGACTCTCACTTTCCAGATTCAGAGCGCATATTCTCTTCTGAAGTTGTAGTTTGAAATCATGTACTCACTTCTGATACAAAAATACACCTTTGAAAACGCTGAAACCCACTTTATCACTACAAACATTTTGCAGGACCCGGAAAGGGAAATCAGTTCAGTTCCCACCTGGAACAGGTCTTTCTGTATAAGAAGACCTGAACATGTTTTCGAAATAAACAATATGATTAGGTGATAAAGTGAAAAAGAGAGAAAGAACAAGGAAGAATTGAAAGAAAACTGAAAAAGGAAATGAGATAATGAACAGTTTCAGTTGCATATAATATGTCTGTTTCTTTGATTTTTAATCATTTCTCATTTATTTTCGTTGTCTTCTTGCAGCTTCTCCTCCTTTCACTTTATCATTTTTGAACCTGTTTTTACCTTCTCTTCTCATCTTTTTCTGTTCCATTGTAACCTTTTCTGTCTACTATGTTTATACTCCCTACGTTTCCTCGTCTCAACTTCATCTAATCCAGTTTTTTGTTTCATCTCCAATCATATCTGTTCAAAAAGAGTGTCAGTTCAAAACGATCTAATCGTTTTTTCTCAACTTCTTTTTCTTTTTTTCTACTGAAAGAGACGTAGATATGCTTTTCCCCATTGACCTATTAATTGTCTAAAATCTCTCAAAATCAAGTACTATTTCTCTTTTAGAAACGGCGGAACGGTCGTTTCGACAAATCAAAAGTTATGAGAGGTTTCATCCGCCTCATTTCATCGTTTTGTACTTTCTCTTACCGGTTTTTTCCTTTTTCGAAAACTGAGATTTGAAATGACCTGGAATGGAATGAGGTCGTTTTTGACACCTCATCATACATCTGGAATGATCCCAAGACGATCGAAAAGAAGAAGAAGAAGAAGTTTAGATGGATTTTCCGAATCGGAAATGTTTATCGTATATTCCAAAAAACTAAAAAACATGTCGTTCTTTAACAGTGCTAATCCGAATATTTTCTTTTCGAGCTCAAAAGTTGAAATAGATGCACTCTAAAACTGTAACTTAGTGTCCTGATTAGTACGCTAGTTCCAGTATCTTATAAGAATGAAGAAAAACGAATACATCATCATTTTTGCTTGTAAAAAATTATACAGAAAGCTCAAACTAGTCTATTTCGACAAAAAAGATAATTGGTAGGAGTTGTGATTAACATGATGTTCATAATCTCTTATCAAGCGATGGAAGTTTAAATTTTTTTATGATATTGTATAATCATGAATACGGTCAAAAAATACATGATGGCCATCACTGGTCACGGCGCCTCTAAATATGAGTCGACGTCAGAAGCAATCCAAAAAAACGACCCAACATTTTTTCAGTAGGTCATTTGTTGCCACACCGACGTTTCTTCTCAGTGATGAAACAACCACTTTATCATTTGATGCCTTTCCCATCACTAATCAATCTCTTGGGTCGGTAGTTCTTTTTTCATTTGGATCTATGAAGTTCTAGAACAGCTTACATAATGAGTCATTGTTGAGAACATTCGATTTTTGCGTATTTCGAAACATCTCGATCACCGGCGTCTTCTTCTGTTCATCTCTTTATACTTCTTATTCTTCTTACTCATTGTATTCTAAGTCTCTTCTTCTTTTCTTCTTTTCCTCATTCTCATCGTTCTGCTCCCAATCCGCTACCATCGGACGTTTTCTCAATTCCTTTCTCTTTTATTTTTCTTTTATTTCTCATTCTTTGAGTCCCGAATCAAAAAGTGAAAAAGGGGTGATGAGATTTGCATGATCGTTTTCATGCTGTCACCTTCTTGTCACTTTCCTTATTTCTAATTCACCTACTGCCCTCATATGCAAATTCATCTCTCTTTCTTCTTTCTTTTTTTTCTATTTGAAACTTTGTTACTGTCAATCCAAAAACCACCCCATTCTCTTTTCCTTTCCCTTTCCTTTTTTCAATTTCTAATCTTTTTCCAATGGCAAATTAATCAATTGAGAACACTTTAATCAGGTTTATATCACCAAATGAACTTTTCGATAACCTTACTGATCATCTAACAGAGCCTGTTTCTTATGTAAGTCTCCTCAATATTGTATACATTTCCGATATGTTTTTCTACACTCTTTTATCTTTCATTTTCACCCCAAGCGAATCGAGTGTAAAAAAGATTGCGCATGGCAGACCGAAGGTGTAAACTCCACACAAAACAAGATAAATTTCATATAAAAACTTTAAGCATTTGACTTTTTGATCCAGAATGTATTAAGGATGATTAAATTGTTTTCCAGATGACGTAGGTAAAGCAGGTTTACGATTTGGCTACAGTAATCCAAACTAGAGGTTTTTTTCAAAAAGCTCTATGAAAACAGCGACTTGACAGTCCCATGCCCTTGAATTATTCCAGAATCAGAAATTTTCCCTTTTCGCACCTTTTGCGTCTCCTGATTTCATGATAAAACTATGATCTTTGCCGGATTCCTCCGTGATATTCTGATTCTATTCTCTTTTCATGATTACAGTCTCCCTCCCCTTTTTTTCTTTATTCATCCTTTCTCATCAGTCATCACCATCGTCCTTCTTCTTCTTCTTTTCTTCTGCTTCTTCGTTTTCTTTTCCATCAGCTAGCAGAAGAAGCGGCAGGCTAACATCGTCTGCCCCCTAGATACCGGTCCATCATCTTCATGAATGCCGCCTTTTTCTGTTTTTGTTTCTTTCGTCTCTTCTTACCGTCATCTCTTTTCTCTTAAACGTACCAATTCACTTAAATCACTCTTTTCTAATTCTTTGTTTTGATGATCCAAAACTTTTCGTTTTCAGTAATTTCTCATTTCTCACAACAATAACCAAATTCCATTTATCGGCGGGTCATGACGGATCGAGCGAATTGCTCAACTTCAACGACGAACTGGCGTCAACCAAAACCTCTTGCCACAGATGTTCTTGAAAAACCAGCTAGGTAAGATATCTGAATAATACACACTACAAAGCATCTCAATTGACAATTTCAATCCCATTTCGTACTTTGACCATAAGAGATAAAGGATCAAACAACAGAATAATGCCATCTAGAGAATGAAGTGGTTTTTCGGAAAGAATCAAAGGAAAACATCACAAAATTGAGGATTCTAGGCTACAATGATTCAGATGAGAATCAGTTCGAATCCTTGTGAAATCGGATTCAAGAAATAATATTTTCTAATAGTTCAACTATGAGTTACTCTATATTTTATAGTTAAACAAAACTTCCATACCATAAAAATGCTGGCCTAAACTTTATAAACTCTCCAAAATTCGAAGAAAGATGTTCGAAAAAGCATCTCAAATAGGTGTTTGTAATGAAAAACAAGAGATGAATCTTGTTTGGTATGATTGAAATCGCATACCGAACAAAAGTGTCACAAATTGATCTATGCTTGCAGAAACCTGAAACCATGACTTGTGGTCTTATCGGGCTTTCATAATGAGGATAGAAACAAAAATTTCATAAAGAATGGTGTCATTGTTTGAATTCAAACTGTTCCGATTCACCAAATCCCATAAATACCTAAGATTTGTGCCATTCCAATTCGTCCTTCGTCTGCAACTTTCTCCGATTCCAAAGCCCTTCGTTTTACCGTAAATGACACCTTTATTCCGTAGAAACTTGTCCCTCTTTTTCTCTCTGCGTCTCTGTATGGACCTGTTTCCGTCGTCGTCGTCCGATGACCATCCGAATGGATTTGGCATAAGGCGAATCATAACGTGACGTCGATGTATTACGCATTCTAGAACTGTTTGGCTTTCGAATTGAGAAAAAAGCTGAGTTAGAGAACAACTATCGATTGAAAAATGACGGGTAATTATATACAAAAAAGAAGGAAATACCATCTGTAATTCAACCAAGTAGATTGAGTATTGCAGGTTGCTTCCCAAAATGAAACTAGAAGAACTAGTGACAGTAATGCTATTAACAGTTGCTGCAATTGATCAATATCTTCCAATTGGTTTGGTTCTTGCTGGAGTCCTTCTTGTATATATTACGGTTGTTCATGGAGATTTTATTTATAGAAGTTATCTGACACTTAATAGAGATTTGACGTAAGTGGAATCAATTGAATGTTTGGAACTGAATTTATTATTGTTTTCAGAGGATTGGCATTGATTATTGATGTGAAAATCGACCTGTGGCTGAGGTTGCACAAAAATAAAGGAATTCATGAGTTATTTTTGGATATTGTTAGAAAGTAGGCAATGACCTACAAAGCTTGATAGATGAATAAAAACACAATTTCAGGTATCCAAACAAACCAGCAATGATTGACATTGAGAAAGAAACAACTGAAACTTTTGAGGAGTTCAATGCTCATTGTAACAGATATGCTAACTATTTCCAGGTAGATTTCGGGATTCAATTCATGTTTCATATGTGAAATTCAAACTACTCTCTTTCAGGGACTCGGTTACCGATCCGGAGATGTCGTCGCTCTTTACATGGAGAATTCAGTAGAATTCGTTGCTGCCTGGATGGGTCTTGCAAAGATCGGAGTAGTTACTGCATGGATCAATTCGAATTTGAAAAGAGAACAACTTGTTCATTGTATAACTGCCAGTAAAACGAAAGCTATTATTACAAGTGTCACACTGCAGAACAGTGAGTTTCACACTTTTCATTTTGAGAACTGAAATACATTTTCAGTGTTAATTGATGCCATCGATCAGAAGTTATTCAAAGTAGATGGTATTGATGTTTATTCAGTTGGAGAACCAAAGAAGAATTCTGGTTTCAAGAATCTTCAGAAAAAGCTGGATGCTCAAGCGATATCCGAACCAAAGACATTAGATACAGTTGACTTCAAAAGTATTATTTTTTATTTGAAATACCAAATCTAAAATCTTGATTTTTCAGGTGTTCTTTGTTTTATCTATACAAGTGGAACAACGGGAATGCCAAAGGCTGCCGTAATGAAGCACTTCAGATACTACTCGATTGCTGTCGGAGCAGCCAAGTCATTCGGAATTCGGTCATCTGATCGAATGTATGTTTCCATGCCTATCTATCATACAGCTGCTGGAATCCTCGGAGTTGGACAAGCTCTTTTAGGAGGATCATCTTGTGTCATCAGAAAGAAGTTCTCAGCCAGCAACTTTTGGAGAGACTGTGTCAAATACGACTGTACTGTTTCGCAATACATCGGAGAGATTTGTCGGTATCTTCTCGCTCAACCTGTTGTTAAAGAGGAATCCGTTCATAGTGAGTGCTATCGCAACAATAATTATTTTGAAAATGTTTGATTTTTTCAGGAATGCGACTTTTGGTTGGAAATGGTCTTCGTGCTGAAATCTGGCAACCATTTGTCGATCGTTTCCGCGTTCGAATCGGAGAATTATATGGATCTACAGAAGGAACATCTTCTCTTGGTAACCTAGAATTTTAGTCTGAAAATCTAGTTTTTTGGGTTTTCAGTTAACATTGATGGTCACGTAGGGGCTTGTGGATTCTTGCCGATTTCTCCATTGACAAAGAAAATGCATCCGGTTAGATTGATTAAAGTTGACGATGTAACCGGAGAAGCTATCCGAACTGCAGATGGATTGTGTATTGCATGTAATCCTGGAGAATCTGGTGCAATGGTTTCTACTATCAGAAAGAATAACCCACTGCTTCAGTTTGAGGGATATTTGAATAAGAAAGAGACAAATAAGAAGATTATTCGAGATGTTTTTGCTAAAGGAGATAGTTGTTTCCTCACTGGAGATCTTCTCCATTGGGATCGATTGGGATATGTTTACTTCAAAGATCGTACTGGTGATACTTTCCGTTGGAAGGGAGAGAACGTATCGACTACGGAAGTTGAGGCCATTCTTCATCCAATCACTGGATTGTCAGATGCAACAGTTTATGGAGTTGAAGTGCCGAAACGCGAAGGAAGAGTTGGAATGGCTTCAGTGGTACGAGCAGTTTCGAAAGAAGAAAATGAGAGTGAATTCGTTCAAAGAGTAGGCGCAAGACTTTCATCATCTCTTACGAGTTACGCGATTCCACAATTCATTCGAATTTGTCAAGATGTTGAAAAAACAGGTGAGATATTAGTGGCTACTTCAGTGATGATTACTCAGTTGTATTTTTTCAGGAACATTCAAACTGGTCAAAACAAATCTGCAGCGTATTGGAATCACGGATATTCCATCTGATTCCATCTACATCTTCAACTCTGAAAACCGTATATTCGTACCGTTCGACAACGACTTGAGGTGTAAAGTGTCGCTAGGCAGTTATCCATTTTAATTTATAAAGTCACTATTCATTTTGCCCCGTTTCACTGTGTAATTTCCGCCATTTCTTACCGGTTCCTTTCCCATTACTTTCTTTTTCTCTCTCCGTCTTTCTAACACTCTCAGTATTTAGAACCTTGTCAGCTCATTCCTCTTGAAAAACGGGGTATCAAAACCCTGAAAGCAGTGCTTTATCAATTTCCTGTTGTTTTCTTTATTTTATGCTAACAACTTCCCGTAACTTATTAATTTTATCATATGAACTATTGCTTGTTTCAAATTTTCTTCGCTAGTCTTTCGTGCATTCTCATAAAGCTCACTGTTGTCTTTCCTTTGTGATTTTTCAGAACAAAACATGTCTTATTATATATTAAACCACAATTCTACATAAAGCAAGTATCACAAGAAACCCATAAACAATGTAATATTACTCCGAGCTCATTCAATTATTCTTTTTCTTTTCAGCTCTTCTCTCGCTTCCTTAATTTCACTTAACAGCTCTGATTTGGCTTCAGCGCAATCGTTGAATGTGGCAACTCCGTAGATGACGTTGAACGCGGCATAAATCTAAAAAGCCAACTTTTTTTTTTTCATTCATATCCCATAATGTGCGGAAAGAAAAAAAGAGCATTAGCTTGAAATGCCATCTTAGATTTAAGAAGAGGGACCGAAAAATTGAAAAACTTACTGCTAGGAAGAATACTGCAAGTAAGGGCGCCTGAAATTCAAACTTTGTTTTTTAAAATGTTGAGTAACCCGACTTACGTAGTAAACCAAATTATGTGCACATTCAGGAAGATATGACAATATGGGAACAACCTCCGTGTATGCGAGAAGCCACACTAAAACAAGAAGAATAACATGCGCTGAGTAGATTACCAATTGAGATGCCATTCTGAAACGACTGATTTCTTTCTGATAGTTTACTATTTATCGATTACATACATAAGATTTATCAACCTATTTCAAAAGTTTTATCAAAAATTGAAATTTTCACTTCTTTGACGTCGATTACACAGAAAATTTCCACATAACTAGAGTTTTCTCGTCCGCGGCCACCAGGGCCTTGAGTTAGATGTGCAGGTGATACGGTGGCACTTGTTTCGGCTGTGTCCGTCTCTGCAGAAAATATTCTCATTTTTGCTTGAATCCTAAAAACTTTCTTTGACTTTTTTCAACTAAATTCAAGCTTTTTTGATATTTTTAGCGTTTGCAGGCTGTAAATGAATAATTCCGTCGTTATTTGATCTATTCCGTCATTATTTGATCTATTTCACTACTCTTAATCTGTGAATTTTGAATTTTTGATTGTCGTTGATTTTTTGTCCGTTTTAATTATTTTATATCAAGATTTCTGATTTTCAGGTAATATGGGAAAGCCGAAGGGACTCTGCACGGCTCGCAAGCTCAAGACCCATCGTCAAGAGCAACGATGGAACGATAAGAGATACAAGAAGGCTCACATCGGAACTCGCTGGAAGTCTAACCCATTCGGAGGAGCCTCCCACGCTAAGGGAATCGTTCTCGAGAAGATGTGAGTGTTGATTTCAATTTAAATATTACTAGAACGTTTGATTTAGATAAAATATTTAAAATTTTCAGCGGTGTTGAAGCTAAGCAGCCGAACTCTGCTATTCGCAAGTGCGTTCGTGTCCAGCTCATCAAGAACGGAAAGAAGATCACCGCTTTCGTCCCAAATGACGGTTGCTTGAACTTTGTTGAAGTAAGTCTGAATTAATTTTGTAAACATACATAAAACGAGGTCCAGAGTCACCTTTGAGAATAAGTATCTTTTTGGTGCTAGGATAACTCGAAAATAAAATAGGGACTTTATGCAAACAGTTCTTGCGTTTGGCTCATCTGTTTCACCTCCGTTTCTGACAATTTTCACAATATTAATTAATTAGAAAAAATACTCTAATTTATTATTTTAGGAAAACGACGAGGTCCTCGTATCTGGTTTCGGACGATCCGGTCACGCCGTCGGAGATATTCCCGGAGTTCGTTTCAAGATCGTGAAGGTTGCCAACACCTCCCTCATCGCCCTGTTCAAGGGAAAGAAGGAGAGACCACGTTCGTAAATGTTTGTTGTTCTTGTTTTTCGACATAAAGTTGTTGGGGTTAACCCAAATGATTTATTCTCATCACATCATATGAAATTACATTACATCTAATACATCGGCGACACGAGATTTTAATTGAACTATCAACGTGGAGTTTGAGCGTGTAGATGGAAACGTTCCGTCTAGCTTCAAAACAAACATTCGTAGTTTTACTTACGAAGATGTGGTCATTATTCTTTCTTGCTTATTGTTTCATTGCTGTTCATGGAAGAAAATTTGTTCTGCTTGACCCTGATGATCCTGAACTCGAGAAAAGTGCTTCTAATATTACGGTACGCATGGGTATTGCCATGATGATTTTTTTTGGTACCAATTATTTTCATTAAAACACGTTATAGCCGAAAATTAGGAAGAATTTTCAAAAAAAAGTTAGACAACTGGAGAAACACGAATATCTAGTTTTTGAGTATAATATGTTTGAATGAAATCAGGAACAGAAATAATCGCTGGTTCTGAAGAAGCGATGGTGTTCGTTAATATCGAGTGCCAGTTTATGTTGCACAGAATCTAGAAAAACCAAAAGATAACCAAAGTTTCTACACAGGACCTGGAAATACGAAGCAGATCTATTAAAATGGCAAAGTTCCGAAAGTGGTTGAAATATGACGTTGACTGTGAATTCATATCCAGAGCAGATCTAGAAGTAAAAATATCTCAGGGGAGATGCCCATTTGAGCCTAAAATTGAAAAAACGTGAGTGAAATTGGCTGAATAAATAGGATCATCAATACTTCAGAACGACTACTACGAAGGAACCGAAAAGTTTATTTTTCAAACGAAAAAGGAAACCTATTATAAAAGAAGATAAAAGTATATTTTCCCATAATAATAAAGAGACGGTTGTTCGAGCAATTGTTGGTGAGCAGTTTCCCTGAGGAATAATTGTGAAAATAGTATTTCAAGGGAATAACAAGATGCAAGATATTGATTGGACTCCGACAAGCTTCCCAGATTTAGATTTGATCGATGGTTCTATGGTTACATTCAAATGTGATGAAGAGAACCGAAAAAGGAATAGAAAAAAGAATGAAGAAGTTTCCGTTTAACCTATTATATTTTTGATATTGAAACGTTCAGATTGAGTTCATTGAGTGGTTTGTTAACGGGAAAAGAATACAACCCAGCTGGTTCGATTGGAGAGTTTCTGTTTCGACGGATGGAAAACTGGGTCAGATACATATACATTTTAGTTTTGGAATACATCTTATTTGTAGGCATTTGGCCGATTGGAGTAGGTGACAGTGGACATTTCGAATGTTTGTCTAATGGACAGCTCAGAGCGTCTGTAACTGTGAACGTTGTTTCAGTTTCAGTAAGTGTATCATTATAGTTTTCATTTAAGCCGAGCTTCCAGAATGTTCTTATCAAAGGGCTCATGAATTATTTGTTCGTTTGTGCAGTCTTTTCAATTGTTACCATTTCGTTGGGATGTCTTCTTGGAAATCGTAATCAGGAGATAAAAGATGTAGAAGTCGATCGAATGGAGGAGTTTCTCTCTGAAAATGTTTTCAAAACCGATCAGATGGCAAAAGTTTCTGACCTAAATATTCTTGGAAACAAAATGAGTTTTTTAGGAAAAAGTTGCTAAAATAATAGAGCAACAAAACGTCGTCGATGAGAGACAACTTCTTGAAAACAAGGCGAAAAGTAATCGGTCGGCCATCATGATATTGCTCCAAAACCCAAAGAGAGAGAATCTGAAAAAGAAAAAAACGGAAGCGGACTCAACCAAGTAATTTTTATCTTATTTATACATTCTTCTCATATTTCTGTAAAGCCGGACTATTTCAGTCCTACCGCATCTACCGGTACGATAACAGAAGGAGTTGTTACGACTGAAGAAGGGACAGCAACGAAAGGATCTTCTGATACGAATGTAATAACTACGAATACAACAGCCACAACAACAAATAAAACGAATGACACTGATGTTGGAACTACAGTTACAAAAACTGTAGAAGAAGAAGATGTTAAGGATGGAAAAGAAGAGCAAGGAGGCGATTCTGATGAAGATGACGATGACGTGGAAACGGATACAACTTCAAAAGGCTCAACAGCAACAGGCAAAGCTTCGAAAGGAAAAGGGAAGAAGAAAAAAGCAACGAAAGGAAACAAAAATACAAAAAAGAATAAGAAGAAGAATACCGGAAAAGGGAAGAAAAATAGGAAGGGATCGAAAGGTTCGAACACGAAAGGAACTGGAAAAGGACCCAATAAAAATACAAAAAATAAGGCGGTTGCGAAACCAGCGAAAAAGAAAAAGTGATTACTGTATTCGAATAAAATCTTATTCTTCCATCAATTTTTTGCCGTTGTTCTGATATCTGGAACCATTGAAACATCCCTTCCGGTGTCTTCTTATTCCCCCTGCCCGCTATTTATCCAAGTATAAATCTGAAAATCCAGGAAAAATTAATACAATTTTTTCCGAATTAAATTCCCACCAATGGGAATGTTCATGATGAAATGAAAGGTTGCTCTGACAACGCCAAGAATTTAGACTTTTCGCACCAAAGAGCAGATATCGTGTGATCGAAGAGGAAGAGAGTCTAGAAAATGTGTGGGAATCATATGAAGAGCTTACTTGAACTTTTGGTAAAATTATTTTCAGTTTTTCCCATTTTCAGTTTCGAGATATCTTCTCAAATTGAGTTCCTCTTGTTTGTCATAAAGTTATATTAAGAATTATTCATGTCTCTCTCCTTGGTTTTGTTTACGACGCACAAATCTGATTTTTTTTCTCTTCTCCCAACAATTTAGTAACCAATTGATTCATGATGGTTGACTTTGAGGATTTCACGGCTATCGTAATCATTCTGACTTGGAAGTTTCACTAGTTTCATCTTTTGTGCTTTGTGTGTCTCTTATCCATCGGAAATCCATGAAAATTGATCTCTACAAACCTGACCAAATAATTTTTGTTTCGCTCCGCCCAATATTTTAGCTTCGGCTCCATGGCTACCGAGGGAAATTGCTGTGTTTCCGGCTTCTGACACTGATGTTTGCCGCTCCTTTCGTATTTTTATTCGGCTCTTTTTTGTCAATAAAATGCATTTTCTTTTTATTATAGAAACTCGTCTTCATATTGTTTATTTACAGATGAGATCGAAACTTGCGCTCATTTTGATCTTTCTATCACTTGTTATGTTATCATTGGCTGACCACAGCTCGGAATCATCTGACGACGATCATTCAAGCAAAGAAGATCACTCGGGAGACGATCCAGAAGATGGGAAGACTGAAGAGGATTCTGGAAAAAATAAAGAGAAGGAAAAGAATAAGAAAGAAGATAAGAATAAGGACAAGCACGAAGAGGCTAACTATGACGATGATGAAGACTCAAAACTGAATACGTGGGACATTGATGCGGCTTTTGTTGGAACTGAACCAACGAAGAAACCAGGAGAAGTCGATAATTCCGAGAAGACAACTGTCGAACCACTGGGTGGATTATTCACTCCTGGGCCATCCAGCTTTTGGAATGAAGTATTTGGAAATGGCGGATCCGGAGGAAAATCCGATAGCTCTGCAACTAGTGCGCCTGCCGAGACCACTGAAACTCCAGAAGAGGATTCTGAGAATGATAACGGAGGATCACCGCAAGGACATGAGGGATCTCATGGTACGGTCAGTGGAAATCCATTCTATCCATATCCTCGTCCAGTTGATGTCTGGGATCGTCTCATCGTTCTCGCTGCTTTTCCAATTTGTTTCTTCGCTCTCATGCTCAAAGCAGAAATGTTTCGTTGAGTTTTGAACTTTTCTAATCAAAATTTCTTTTTCTTTTGATTGATAATGAAAACTGAAATAAACTGTGTTGATAAGTGAACTTGAGCCTTGTTTATAATGAAGTACTGTATTTGTTTCAAAATTTCAGATTATGATGAAAAGAGAAATCGAAAGTTATATCACGAGATGACCGGAAATGAAACAAAAAGAGTCTTGATGAGTTTCATCATGTGTTTCGGGCAAACACTTCAAGTTATGAAACTTTTCGAAGAAATCAATTTTAGAAGAGAAACAAACGAATTTATAGCGAAACAGAAAGGGTCGGTACTGTGTTTTCGTGCCGAGGGTGTGGAAAATGATCGAATTCTCGAGGTGTTTACGATACTCGAATACTTCCGATGATAGGCTTTCAACTGTTAAATAAAACCCTTCCGCCGACCTTCACACTTTGATAAAATCACATAAACACTGTATTAAAGAATCAATACATTTATACAAACTCAATTATTATTACACAATGGACATACATTCTTAGTTTAACAGAACTGAACAACGTAGGTGGCGGTTGCTTGGCATGTGAAAGTGGAAGATCCATCATCATAAGCATAGGAATAAGCAGTTGGACAAGCATCTTTGAACATCTGTGCAGTGGCCGAACGATGACATTTGTCTGGAGTTCCGTAGGCTCCGCGGCAACATTCTTGGTCGGTGTTGTATCCAAGACATCCAGATTTACAGGCGACAGTATTTCCATTGTGTCCTTTGACGGCAAGAGCAGCTGGACATTCAGCATTAATATCCTTCACACATCCTCCAGCACGCTTGCAGCCAGATCCACCATATGGGTCAATCAGAACTGGGAGATTGTATCCATCGACCAAAGAGACATCATAGAAATCTTGTCCTCCCCAGGCTTTTAGTGTGAATTCAGCAAGAGATGCTGGTGGAACTCCTCCGGCTCCGTTGCATTGTTCAGAGTTCTGAAAATCAAAATAGTAATTTCCATTTTTACATTTTCATTCTATTCTTACTCTGCAGAATCCAGTCTCGCAGTTGAAGTTTCCATCACATCCAGTTCGGGCCCAAACACGTCCAGCAGTCCATGCATCGTCTACTTGAATATCTCGGGATTGACCTGCATCCAGTCTAAAACCTCCTCCAGCTGGATTTCCGGGTCCGAGAATTCCTGGCCAAATGGTGAATGGGCACTTATTGTAGATGGTTATTTTGCGAGATTCCGCAGCAATTGTCAGAATAAGGAGGGCAACTGAGAGCTTGACGAGGGCCATTACTGGAATAAAATGAAATCAGAGATCATGAAAAAGAGAAAAGTGGTGAGCGGAAGAAACTAAACTGATACCATTTCCGTCGAACTGTCGCACTTTTATACTATTCGGAACGACTTAACTTGCACAATATACCCTATTCTTATCAGTTTTGAATTGACGTTTTTTGGTTTCATTCCTCCCAAACACGTTTATTGTCGGTCACCTTCTTGTTAACAGATCTCTTTGTTTCAAATACTATTTCATAAGTGTTTTATGTACCGTGATTCTCCGGAATTCGCGAGAATTATTAATCGAACGGCGGGTGCTTTAGGCGATTGATCAATGTATAAAAGGCGGGGTTATGGTAAGAGAGAAGAAGAATTCACGAACTCATAAGAGGTCGAATAGAACTTTCCGGGAAAGATCATGAACAAGATCATTTGAGTAATGTCCGAAGAACATCGCATAATCATCTGAAAGAATTATGATGTTCTCATGACTGATGGTCTACACGTGCAGAACCATATTCGACGTGTCAATATTTGATTGGTTGCTACTCGAATGAACATAATTCAAGATACCTTCTGACAAAAACAAAACTAATAATATACCTGTTCGAGCTTTGAAAAAACCTCAGAGAATATCCCAACCAATAGTTCCGTATCTTGAAACTTGTAGAAATCGTTTTGTGAAATTAAAGACAGTTAACCAATGCTTAGGCTATAACTGAATTAAGTTTTAGTTTAAATGAAAATCATGAACAATATTTGTGACTTTAAACAATCTGTATTGAAATCAAGCCAAAGATACTAATACAACTTTCGTGTATCAAGACTTTGTTATATCCGGTTTTTACTCCAAAATTGAAAAGTTGGTGATCACTTATCTTATAATCCGAAACTCAAAACCTCATTATTTCCAACACTTCAGAAATTTCGGCAGTGAAAGTTTGAAACTTCCACTGTTTTCAATTTTACTGATATATCAATAAATACTAGATGCATTTATACATATTTATTCATTTAAAGCCAAAATCATGAATGTTTAACAGAATTGAACAGTGTAAGAGGCGGTTGCTTGGCATGTGAAAGTGGAAGATCCATCATCATAAGCATAGGAATATGCAGTTGGACAAGCATCTTTGAACATCTGAGCAGTGGCCGAACGATGACATTTGTCTGGAGTTCCGTAGGCTCCGCGGCAGCATTCTTGGTCGGTGTTGTATCCAAGACATCCAGATTTACAGGCGACAGTATTTCCATTGTGTCCTTTGACGGCAAGAGCAGCTGGACATTCAGCATTTATATCCTTCACACATCCTCCAGCACGCTTGCAACCAGATCCACCATGTGGGTCGATCAGAACTGGAAGATTGTATCCGTCAACCAATGAGACATCATAGAAATCTTGTCCTCCCCAGGCTTTTAGTGTGAATTCAGCAAGAGATGCTGGTGGAACTCCTCCCGCTCCGTTGCATTGTTCAGAGTTCTGAAAATCAAAATAGTAATTTCCATTTTTACATTTTCATTTGATTCTTACTCTGCAGAATCCAGTCTCGCAGTTGAAGTTTCCATCACATCCAGTTCTGGCCCAAACACGTCCGGCAGTCCATGCATCGTCTACTTCGATGTTTCTCGATTGACCTCCATCAAGTTTGAAACCTCCTCCAGCTGGATTTCCGGGTCCGAGAATTCCTGGCCAAATGGTGAATGGGCATTTGTTGTAGATGGTAATGGTACGAGATTCAACGGCGACTGCCAAAAGAAGGACAGCGATGATGAGCTTGGTGAAGGCCATCACTGAAACAACGATTTATTGAAAAAGAACTTAAAAGGGTAAATGTGTCAACTGTTAATGTTGAACTGACAATTTGTGATTTGTTGGGAGCTGTTTATATAGTAAGGGGACTCCGCCCACTTGAAGGTAATATTTTCTAATTCTTAAAACTTCTGTTTCTTGAGTTAACGTAGGAGGGGCGGGAGTTATGATCATTGAAAGTAAGAAAAGAGGAAGAGATGACTCATTCGAAACAAAAAGAGATGAGGAATATATCGAGATGATTTCATTCAACAAACATGCTGATCGCAATGATTAGCAATGTACACACTGTTTAAATGTTCCTCAGTTTCTGTTTTTAAATTGTATTGTATTGAGAGATATTAAGAATATAGATTCGTTTGATCTTTTCCGTTTCAGAGCTACCAGAAAGTGCGGACACATCCGAAGCAGTTTTCTATCAACCAATCAAACTTTTTTTCCATTTGTTTTATTTGTCTCTATTAATCACTACCGTTGTTGTTTTTCGACATTTCAATTGACATTCAAAACTATTAATTGTAAATATGTCCATAACAGTCACTCTATCTTGTTTCGTTCCCGTTAGTCCTCTGATTTTATGCTTCTTAGTATTGACTTCCAGAATCATTTTGTTTTGAATAACTACTTTGTCAATAGGATCTTTTAGATCTCATATCAATCATATACCGTAAACTTTCTAATACAGCACCCTCTACCCGGTTTTACAGTCCTCATTTCGCTCCGAGTTGTTTTGATTCTTTAAAAAAAGTTAAAACATGTGTAAATGTGTATAAAATTGAAGATAATAATATTCAGACGGATGTAATCTTGTTTTGAATACCTTCTCTATCAACAGGATCTTTTAGATCTCATTTCAATCATCCAAAATTGTTTTCTCTGAAAATCTTAAAAGTTTTCTTTCATGGAATTGTCACATTTTGAACAACCGTTATCATTTTTCATTTCAGTCTGATTTGTGGTTTCAATACTGTTTCTCGTGATAGATAAGAGAGAAGTGGAAATTTGTTCAAAATGAAAATAATAATTTGGGAATTTTGAAAATTTCTCATTGGACAAAAATATAAAGATCAAGAGATTTAACACAACTAGAGCTTATTTCGTGGATTGGAAAAGTAATCATGCAGGATTAGAAAACGGAAATTGAAAACTGGAAAAATGATTTCGAGGAATAAATTGTGATTTCTAATGGAACACAAACTCTGAACAAAAATCAAAAACTTAAAAACAAAACTGAAAATAATTAAAGGGAATCAATACATTTAATAGCAATATCACGGTATCGTATTCCTGATCAATGTTGTCAACCAAACATGAAATCAATCCTTAAACTATTTAATACAACGATCTCTACCCGATTTTACAGGCCTCATCAGTCCCGAGTTTTAAAATTGTTTTTAGTTAAAACATGTGTAAATATGTATGTAGAAGTAAAAAATATTCAGACGGACGTAACGAACGTGATTGAATCAGTTTCCAACAATACTGCGGACTTAACTGGATCGTCCTTTCTGAAACTTCTTAAACGGATAACCTCCGAGTTTGCAGCAAACATCCAAAGAATTCGAATCAGAACTTCCCTCGACTTCGGTTGAGACCGCAAATCCAACTTGAGTTAACAAGTGTTTGTTAGTAATTCTACATAAATGTTTACAATCTCTAACAACCGTACCATTCAGGCCTCCATTCATCCGCATTCTGATATTACAAAGTTTATCTTTTCACACTAACATTATTTCACATTTTCAGAATAATTGTTTTCTCTGTAATGTTTCAGGAATCCACAGTACACTTTAGCCTTGTTAATTTGTACTCAATTGTTGAAAATGACTATGTTTTCTGATTACCAGCAGTGATGTATAAAATAGACCAGCCTCTTTATCAGTTCTTAAACTATTCGAATTCTCATTATTCTCTTTTCCACTTTCTACTTCTTCAATTCAATTTCCGGTGTATTCTTTGTTTTATTAAAACTTCTAAATCTTCATTAATCTTCGTTTTCTTCGTATTCTCTCATTTTGAACTGTTCACTGATAACAAATAGAATGCCTCTCTCTCTCTCCCTCTATCTGAATTTAGTTATCAAATTTCAGTCGAAAACGGAATTCCTTGAAATAAAATAATGATGGGTACACAAAACAGTGGAGTTTATGCAGAAAGGAATCACAAAATACTGCTGAAAATTAGCGGTCGAGATGAACTTGATTGATTCGGTGGAGTGAGAAAGATCACAAAGGAACGAAATTTTGATAAGAAGCTCATAAAGGAAAAATTTGATCCCGATGGAAAAAGGAAACTGAGAGAAACTTGTGGGTTGCATTTGTTATTAAATGGAACTAGAAGAAATTCTTTTGGTTTTCAAATGTGCTGACTCATTATTGTTTAGAACAATTGATCGAGCAATTACCTATTTCCAATTAGATCAGGAGTATTCGAAACAGAAAAACAAGGATTTTGATTAGGTGGACGGCTAAAAATCCGAGTTCAGATGACAAAGTATGGGAAAATGTTGGATGTGATGCGATATAAACTTCAAGTGGTATTCTTAGAATGCGGAGAAATGTAACGAATGTAGAGGAATTCCACACACATCAGTTGCTGAAATCAACTAGAAGTCATATTCTATGAGGGATTATTATGCTGTGTCACTAATTGATGGATATAATCTTCCGATGCTAATTGATGGTATTAAGTCAAAGAGCAGGTGTATGAACTATGTATGATGTTAATGCTCTCGGTCCATATGTTCTTTCTATCAATAATGGAAATACAGTTAGATGTTGAAAATGTCTTGGATATAAAAGAGATATAGAAGGTTGTCGTGCAGTTAACGTGAACTGATAGTGAGATACAGTTCCGGCCAAAAATCTATCATATTTTGCATTTTTCAGATGAAATGTCCAACTTTGAGAGTGTGTCATGGTAAAACTAACTATCCCACAAAATAACTTTTTATGAGATCGAACAGACCTTCATTTTTGTAGTTGACATCTTTTTTGAACGGTCACTCCCTAGCAAGTTACATCTCGACATAGAAATTTCTCTCTCAAACCGCTCATTTCAGTGCAAAATAGTGCGATTTTTGAGCTGTTGCCTTAAAACGATCATAACTCTCTAGGGAGTGTCCGTACAAAAAAAGTTGTCAACTACAAAAATGAAGGTCTACTCTTGGTCTGTTCGATCCCATTAACAATTATTTTGTGGAACAGTTAGTTTTACTATGACAGACTCTCAAAGTTGGACATTTTCAACTGAAAAAAGAAAAATATGATAGAGTTTCGAACGGTACTGTATATGTGAAACTAGTGCCACTATTCAAGTAATTCGAAGTGCATGTCACTTCTCCACTTGACAAAACAAACTTGTTCATTTGTTACGACTCTTCTTTTCATACTGTTCAAATTTGATAATTTCCTCTTTTGGAATACTTGAATGATATCAAGTGCATTTTTGTCACAGTACTGTGCAGACAGATACGATCCATTTTTTTTCGAAAGTTGGAATCGCTAACTGAAAGTAAGAAGTCCTCGAAAACTCGAAGTTTTGCTACTTGAACTAGAAAAGGTCTTATTTCAAAATCAGATTATTTCATTTCTTCCGAGGACGGTCTTCTGAGAGCAACTTTTAAAACTATCTTTCTCTTGCCCGGAGTTCATTCTCCTCTCTTCAATTAAGAAGCTTTCAATATAGTACGTACCAATAAATGTTTCTTCTTTTCCATTTTCCCATCAAGAAATGTCACCTAGAGCTAACACTCAATCAATAGGGATGTTCTCTCACGTATTAGCACTGTCTGCCGTTCTATTGGACCTTTTATTTCTTCTTGAGAACATCGATTACTGTAGAGAGAGAGAGAGTAAATAGAAGAGAGCTGATGACGTAGCTCATATGAGATGAAGGTCACGGAGATACCATCTAACGAGAACGTTGCTCTCTTCTACCTTACGTCATTCATTCGTTTAGTGTTCTCGGGAACAGTCCCCCCTCCTTTTTCTCTTCTTTTTGCCCTCTTCGTTATACTATTGATTGGATTTTCAGGTACTCCAAAGCATGACTGCTTCATCGGCTTCATCTGATTTTCTTGCTCTTCAAGAGCAATTGAAAGTCAGAAATGAACAATTCAAAGTTCTCCAGGAGAAGTTTCTGGAGCAACGAAAAGAGTTGTTCGAAGCGAAGAACGGTGATTCCAACAATGATTTTATGAACACTTTGAGAGAGAAATTGGAAAATGCATTGGAGAAAAATGCTCAAATCGAGAAGGCTTTTGCAGAATATCAGAAGAAAAAAGAGTCTGAAGTGAATGAGATTTCAATCAAATTGAAAGATTCTCAAGATGAAAAGAGCCAGAAGAAGGAAGAGTAAGGAGTAATGAGTAATGTTGATCCTATAGAATATGTTTCTGTTTTCAGTTCTTATTGGAATCTTGTTCAAATCGAAAATCTCTTGGACATCATGACGGGAATCGATAGAACGGATATTTGTGAAATGTCTAAGGAGAAGATTGATATGAGGTAACTAAATAATGAAATAAAAATCAATAGTTTGATATTCAATTTTCAGAATCCAACAAACAAAGGAATCCGTGGAAGAATGCCGTCTCAAAGATCTGATGACTGGATACTTCACTGAAGTGAAACTCATCGAAAAAATGAGGAATCAGGAAGTCGAAGAACTTACGAAGAAGCTCGAAAGCAGCCAGAAACTTGTCGAAGAATATAAGAAAAAAGCGGAAGAATCAGTGGAATCGCTAAGATTCGAGTCTCTGATGACCAGCAAAATTCAAGAAAAAATCAACAACATCACAGAATCATTGGAGTATCACAAGAACTTGGTCACCGAATTGAATGCTGAAAAAGAGAAAGGAAAGAAGATTGAGGAAGGATTGGAGGATGATGAAGATGACTTCGACGACGAGGAGGAAGATTTCGACGATGAGGAAGACATTGATCATGAGGAGGAAGATGATCAAGAAGACAGCAGTGATGACGAGGAGGAGATCAGTGATGAAGAAGAAAGTGATTACGAAGAGAATGAAGAAGATAATGATAACTGAATACTGAAATGGCATAACCTTATATTTTATTGAAATACCTGAATTTTGTTTTTCTTTGTTATTACTGTATGAAAATTTCTGAAAATAAATAATAAAGACTCACAACAAAATTTTATTAACTTAAAAAAGAAACAAAACGAGAAATCCAACAATTCAAAATCAACAAGAAAAGATCGTATTAGTTTTCTACTTGAGCCTGTCGAGAATATGTTTCTTCTTTGGCTCTTGCACTTCGTTTCCCCCGAAAACTTCTTTCTCCACGGCACCTTTTTCCATATTTCTTTCCAATCGAATTTGATTTTTGACAGTATTTTTACGGGCTTCCATCTTCCAACCACTTTTCTTGCTTCGCATCTTATGACGTGGTGTGTACTGAACGGACATTGGACGAATGTAAAGAATTTTCTTGCGCTCTTCTTCTTCAAGCTCGAGAAGGCCTTCATTAACTTTGTTAATGTCATCTGGATCAAGACTGATAAGGTCTGGTTGAATCTGAAATATAAGTACTTATAATATTGCACCAGTAAAGAAATTACCTTGTCGAGTAATTGTTTGATTTCTCGTTCCTTTCTCTGCGATTTCGTCTCATAAGGATTTGATCGGAACGTATCAACATTTGGATCTCCGGCTCCTGGAACCAGCATACTCGTGAATCCATGAGCATGGCCTATTCCAAGCACATCTTCCCATGGAACGAACTTCAAATCAGTGACAACGCCTCCACAATTATGTACCAGGTACGGTTCTTTACAAGTTCCGTTATGCATTCCTCTGAATACTTGTACATGGTTTCCAACTGCGCAGGCCACATCCAACTTCTGCGAGATCGCAACATTAGCAGCACCAAATGGAAGCGAATATGCATGGAGTTGGCGGAACATTCGTACATCCCAAATACGGCATTTCCTATCGAGACCTGTGGTTGCCATATAGTTTCCTTGATCATCAACAGCAACTCCTTGCACTGCACTTAAGTGAGTCAACACTTTCACGAGTGGCTCCTTCGAATTTGGGGACCACAATGATACGGTTCCGTTAGTATGCCCGGTGTGAATGATAGCATTTGCAGGATTTTGACACATGACATCGAGGGTTCCAGATTTGGTGGCAAACGAAGCAATTTGTTTACCAACGGAAACGTCAACGTAGTTCAAGAACGAGTTACGAGATGCTCCAACGAGCAAAAAGTGACGAGGAAGAAACTCAAGACGAGCAGTATCATACATTGTTTTCAAACAATGAAGTTCTGTTCCAATATTGTCATACACGTAAGTGTAGTTTTTCTGAGCGACAGCGATGAAGTTTTCCGTGTGCAAAAATCTAAAATACAGAATACATCGATTATTTGAAACAAAATAAGTACACATACTTCACATCTGAAACTTTTTCCATCACATTTTGTTCGAAATGAAGACGTTTTGTCTGCCAATCAATAGCCGCCAAGTGTCCTTTTCTTCCGCCAATAACTAAATGTCTTCCATTGTCTGTATAGTCAATATGATAGGGACCAAAACGAGGTAATTTCAGCTCAAAATGCTTCGTAGCAGCAGCTAAATCAACAGCTTTAACGATGTCCTTCTGCCGAATGCTGTATGTCAATGAGTTGTCATCTTCATCATCCGGAGCTACGAATCCAACCTAAAACTTAAGTTTCATTGTCAATATTGTGTATCAAACTCTACATTTTCCACACGATATTTCTCCGCTTTCGCGGTTGCCTCGATTCTTTTTTCAAACTTCTCCTTCGTCATTTTCATTTTCTCCTGTTGAAGTTTAGATCGCATTGCAGATGGATCAATGACGTCGGCACCTATTTCAAATTTAAAGTTTTGGTTATTTATTCATTCAAAGCTAACCTGTATCGTGTCTTTCCTTTTGCTTTTTTGTTAACTTCACAGGCTTTTTCTTTCCTGATTCTTCATCTTCTTTTGGTGTTGGCCTCTTTAGCTTTTTCGATTTACTCGTCATCCCATTGCCGATTTGCTTTTTCATTTTCTTGTATTCCTTCCAGGTCATTTTTTCTTCTACGCCTCGGGCCGGGGTAACATCGGTGGCTGCTAAAGAAATCTTCTTGACACCGTCATTCGGTCTTGTTTTTTTTATCGGTGCCATCCCTGTAAAGCAAATTAATTGAATTTCAATGAATCTTTCGGATAAAAAGAAAGTTATCACATTTTATAAAAAGTATGCATGAAAAACTGGAGGAGATATATGTCGTCAACTTAAATGCCTGGTCTGCAATAGGAAGCACGCGTGTTTGCACACATATGTCCACCGTAATCTACAGAAAATAGCGGCTGTTTGAATATAATTTTCGCCACATGTAGAAAATGTATTTATTAATAAATGTGATCAATTTATATAAATATTTATGATTAATTTGCTTCGAATTTCAAAAAATAATCGGATGAAACAAATTTCATTCATCTAACTTTAGCCTTCTTCCTTCTTTTACACACGCGTTGGTTAGCTCATTTTTAGAAAATGTCTTGCTCTATCCATTCTTTCAGTAAAATCTTTGGCTTGATATCCACATCGCATTTTTTCTGCAGTGAGAACAAAATCAAAAAAATTTTATTCGACTGGAAGACTTTTTAAAATTTGAAAGAATACTTATATTTATAGTAGAAACTACGGAGAAAGAAGGAAAAGGTTAAATCCGAGACCGATAACAAAGAATTCAAAGCAGGAACACGCAACTTGGACGAGAGTGTGGGAAACAGTGTTAGGAGCAGAGTCATAATACCGAGAGTGATAAAAGTGCTCAAAAAACTATACATGAAACCAGAAAGAAATTACTGTATTAAGATAATGGCAATGACGGTGAAATAGCACACAACGAGAGTAGAGGTCAGGCTGAGATACTCGACCAGCGAGCATTATGCGCTCCGTCAACTATACTTTTCGATGATTTTTTCAGTCTAAAAGCGCTTTAGAATCTCACACTTTCTTTCTCATCTCTCACTGCACACCGACACCGAAACCGTTCGCCGCGAGACCATTTCGCCGTGAATCCCTCAGAATATGAGTCACGAAAGTAAAGGGATGTACTAAAAGAGAATCGAGAAAGAAGAAAGGAAAAAACAACTCATTACAATTCTTCTTATGGAAATATGGAAAAGGAAGCGTATTATAAGAATTAAAGTGGAATAAAATAAGACGAACACCCCATGGGCTACCAAAATATACGCAATAAAACTGATCGGAAAAGCTTATGAAATAAGAAAATAAGATGAGAACTACAAGTAAAAGAGAATAGAGAGTCGGGTCGAAAAAAAGAGGGAGAGAACTCGTAAAGAACAGAAACAGATGAAAATGCGTATTTAAACATAATTCAAAAATATCACAATTCAAACGAGTTATCAATCGTAACAACACGACGACTATACGTAAGTTTTCATATTTTGAGAAGGAAAGAGGTGTTGAACAGTACAAGAGAAATTGGGAGGAGTGTGTATTGATAAACGAATGAGGTATGCGACAGAATGGTGAGAAAAGGGGAGAGCCAGTTGTACACGAATTGAATCACTGATGCTACAGTTATCATCTGAGGAACGAGTGTTGAGGAGGTGCTGGATAACCACCACCAATGACACCGACTGGAGGTGGATGACCCGTTTGTTGAGGTGGAGGTGGTTGCCTCTGATGTGTTGTTGGTATGATTGCATACTGCGCCATAATTGGAATGTGATCAGATGCAACATGAGGATGTGGGAAACCTGGACAAGAAATAAAAAATAAGTAACTCGAGAAAGCACATTACCGAGAATTTTATTCGATTGAACCCATTGTGGATCAAATGGACCGAGTATTCCTAATCTGGCCAATGACTGTGGTGTTGCGAAGATGTAATCGATCATTCCTTTGAAATCCAACGTGTAGTTGGTGAATGGAATAGACGTGATGTCACAGGCCGAATCGAGACGAAGAGGATGACTTATCACGTTCTTGTCTGTTGAGTTACTGAACATCTCTAGACAGGTATCGTCACGGAAACTTTTAAAATCTGCATGCGACCTCGAAATTTGTCCTTTAGAAAGATATTCGAAAACTCCAGATTCGGGTAGAGAGTTCAAGTCTCCACATATAAGAACTGGAACTTGTTGTTGTGTGATCTTATAGCTCTTAGAGACTTCATCAAGTAATCGAGACACTTCATTGGCAAGCAACATCGTTTGCACTAATTTGACATCACAGAATTCAGGATCCCAGTGAACGTGAGCAGTGCAGACAACAAGAGGATTACCAACAACATTATCGTTGGCTGGTATCGTCATGCGACCTATAAATGGATCTGGACTTCATTAAAACATCTTAATTCATACATTAAACTTACGATTTGCATACACGGCATCTTTGATCTTTAATACAGCACAAAGTGCAATATTATCCCGTGGCATTACTCGATTAAGTATGTTGCCACTGCTTGATGCTTTCTTCATAGCAACGGCAGAGAATTCGAACACTTGTTGTTTGTCCATATCAAACTTATCCACCTTCCAGAAAATCGCACATCCATCGACATACTTTTTTTCCTCTTCACTCATTGTTTTAGCACGAGTCTTGGCGGCGAAAATTCCTGTATATCCGAGTGCCTTCAGTTCTGGTAGGAAAAGTGTCCGAAATTGCTCAGTTTCGACTTCTTGCAAAGTGATTACATCAGCTTCATATGTTCTTATCTCTTTGATAATCAGCGTCTTTCGGTACTCCCAATTGAGAGCCCACGAAGGACAATACGAATATTGGTTGACAGTCGCGTACTTATCACAGAGAACGTTGTAGCAAAGAACAGTGAATGTAGCTGAAAAACGACAATTTATAGATTTGAAAATATCATGAATTCAAGACACTTACCAATTGGACGCTCAGGATCGGCATGTCGGATCATTACCCAGTTTCTTTCAGGTGGCGGATGCGTGTTTACTGAAAAAATAAGTTATTCTTTCACATTAAATCCAATTTCAGCTCCCTTCTCTATTTTCTTTTTTAAAAAGACCGACCAGTTATCCGAATTATTCATGGAAATAATGAAAGTGAAAGCTAACACTCTTATTAAACTAATGTTTACAAATATTAGCTGTTCCCATATAAGCCTCTCAATGTGAGGTTCGTGACAAAGAATATTAACATATTAAAAAACTGAACTGAACTAGCAGTTATACATAACATAACAGTTTGATCCTGGCTGCAATATATTCTAATTATTTTTCGACGGATATAATTTTTCGCATGTTTTCTTTAAATGTTACACTGGTAACACTGGAGGCAAATATCTCTAAATTCTTTTTTATATTCCATTTTGAATCCGAGTTTCCCAGACAAGCGCCATGTTCAAACGGTCAATTTGCTTTCCGCCGCCACCAGTGGCCGCATCCATTTATCGCCCGGACGGCTCGAAACCGTGTGCAAACATATCGTGCCTCATAGGGCAACCCAAAACACTCTTCTCACAGTCGTCAAAACACGGTTTGTTCGTGGTTGGCTGATGGTGCTGATGATCCGTAGGAGAACACACTCCAAGAGGATCATTTGTAAATAACACGTTTTTGCATTGTTTCGATGCTTCGAACACAGAAAACTCTGTTCTTAGAAGGTCAATGGAAAAGCTCTATTAATATTTATTGCACGCATATAGCCAATCAAAAGAAAGTAGTATTATTTGTTGACTAAAATTCCATTGCTCAAGACAGAAAATTATTTTTCGAGTCTCAACGACCACCAGAGAGATACCTCTTCCCAAATTATTACCTTTCCTTCTTTCCAAGAAGAAAGCTTCCAAAACAATCAGAACCCCACCTTCTGCATGCTATTTAAATATCTCTAAACTGCCAACGAACCACCCATAGATCGACATTGAAGATAAGGAAAGATGTGACACCGTCCGAAAGTGGCGACAAAAACTTGTTAACGCGCACACACCGTCATCGTTGTCCACACTCATACCGTTGGCATTGCCGCCATCCGTCTCTCTCCTGTCATTATGCTACAAACGTGTACACGTTCGCCGTGTATCGTTCTCTTTGCCGCTTCTCAGTCTTACGTCAAAATATGGCGTAATCGCCATCAACCGATCGTACTTTTCAATGTTGAAGATGCGCAGAGATTATCTATAAAATTCGCACAAGAAACTAAACATCAGTGGGAGAGAAGAGGAAATTTTAAGTAGAATTTTTTTTTGAGAAATTTTTTTTGAAGCATTTCAGTTCTGATTCTGCTTCTTCTAGATCAGACTATTAATTTTGGTATTGTCTAACATTGCTTCAGAACGCATAATTTAAAAATCAACGAAAGGAGTGTCGAAATTTCGATTTTCAATTTCAGTTATTATATCGCTTTTCCCAAAAAACCGCCATACAGAATGAAACGTTCAGATAAGTGAAAACAAAACATGTTTACGATAGAGATCGCTCAAAACTGTATGCCTAAGAAAGAAACGTAGAAGAAGAGGAAAAAGAGGGAAATTGTGGGAACAAGTATATAGACCGTTTCAAACTGTCAGATTTGCGTTTTAGTTGAAGAAACTCACCGAAAAAATTATGAGGAATCGTGACAGGAATAGTGAAATTCGATGACTTTGGTAATGAAGAAGCAAACTTGTAAGCACTTGAAAAAATGTCTTCCTCTGAGTTGTTTGAGATCGAACTAGGCGATGTATTGGATGCATCGGATATACTTATAGTAGAGAGATCATTGGTAATCAGTGTCAGAGCACTATCTACAGACTTCATCATCGATATCGGACGTACTTGACGTTGTTCAAATGAAGAAAGAGATGATTGGTAGTGAGGACAACTGCTTTCAAGATAGCTTGGATAGAAATATGCATTCGATGTTGCTCGTTGGCAAGGTCTATGATCAGTGTAACCGTATGACACAGGAAACCCAGTTGGCATTTGAATTTCATGCGTTCTTGGTTGAAGAATAGTGATTGGAAAACTGCGAGTATGGCCTAAGTTTTGCTTGAGTTGATTTTCTTCGTGAGCCACAATATCATAATTGAGTTCGTCATCAACTACCATCTCTCCACTTCCAAAGGCTGCCATCTCCACATAATCATAGACGTGTGGTGGTTCTGGTGGTCGATATTTTTGATCTTTTGAATGTTGACTATTCAAGAAAGCAAGACTCGGATGATGCATATGGAATTTCGTCTCATTCTGACCGACCGGAACATCAGGATCTTCGCAGTTCCGCCGTCCCTGCCTCTTCTGCTGTAGTTCGGCCCATCTTCTAGCTCTTCTTACGAATCGTTTTCCACTAGAGTTTCTTCTTGATGGCGACTCGCCTTCTCCGCTGTCGGCCATTTTCGAATATTCACTTCAAAGCATTTTCGGGAGGTAGACGATTGAGGTTCAAGTTCCAAAATGGAGTAGAGTAAGTAAAGGTAAAAAAGGATGTGAGCGAAAGTATTAGGAATCAGAAGGAAATGGAATAAGTGATGGAGAGAAGCAAAAAGAAGACTACTCTCAGAATGGGCAGCTAGTTGGGGCGGAGCTTCGTTCCCGTTTTAAACTCATGCAATGTGCTGCCGGCGGTTGCTGCAGACAGACACACAAACACACGAAGGAGGGCGTACACAAATCGAAGGAAGACACTTTTCCGAAAGAGGCGGAGCTTTCTCAATCCTCCCATTGACGAACGGCAAAGAAACACGTAAAAGAAGAAACTGTAAAAGAATACAAGGGGAATATGAAGACTCGGAAGAAGAACAGATGATCATAAGCGACGGCGAGAAATTGCGTTTGTAAAATGAAACGCAGACGATAAGATATAAAAAACTGTGTATTCTTGGAGGTGGTGGTCACTGCGCCCTTGTATCTGCGTCTCCTCCGTCAGTCTCTCACTCTCGCGCACCGCTTCTAATATTTTTTCTCAGAACATCGTCCATCGTGGACTGAATGAATACTAGCACAATACGTATGAGAATAATCAACAACAATTTATTTCTTTAAGAAGCTCTAGGGAAAATTATTGACATTAAAACCTCATACTTGAACAGTATACTGTTTTAAAGTCCTATTCTATCAAAATATTCGAGACTAGAGATGCGACAATGTATGAAAACCATACTTGTCACGGGCCGGGCCGGGCCGGTTTCCAAAATTGCACCAGCCCGGTCCGGCCCGGATTAAGTGACTTTTTCTCGAAAAAAAGTTTTTTTTAAACAGTAATTGTTGAAAAAAGAGTCTTTTGGCCATTTTGAGCTATACCTCGAGAAAAATGTTCACCTTGGCCCTCAAATGGAAAGTATGATGAAAACTGTATACCAGCCAACTCATCAGTGAAAGTGGTGCAATTCAATATTCCAAGTTGTTCCCAGATTTGACTATAAATTGAAAACTATGTTCCTTCATTTCAGTTTTAAAATTTCACATCAGTATCTGGTTCGTATGTTGATTTATTTTAAGAACATTGAAAATATACACAACAAGTCAAAAGCTTGTTTCAAACTGTTTTTCAGTATCCAATATTAGGTGAAGAAACATCTATTACTCGGTTTACACTCATTTCTTCACTGATTCGATTACGATTATGAACACCCTCAAGTATTGCTTTGATGATGTTTTTTCACGTTCACTCTCAAACTTGAAAAGTGAAGAAGCAGAAGAGGAAACATCAGAAAGAGAAAGTGACGTTATGGGAAAGAAAAAAACGCCAACGGATGATAGTGATAACAAACGATGGCTAATGAAGTGAGGAAGTGGTGTATACAAGGAATGAAAAACGGAATGTCATTTAAGGTATTGCAGCTATTACGTCATTCTGTAGGGATAAAATAAAACTACTTGATCAGTCATTAGAACAAGATTGAAGTATCTCGAAGTTTGATCGGTCTTTCGATAAGATTCGAGAGGAGAGCCAATTGAATATTTCAAAGCACCGTTTAAAAACGAAAACTTACTTGTCAGATGATCCAACAGGAACTGCAAAATTTTCTGAGCCCCATTAGTCTCATGATAGATTTTGCTGATCTCGGGAGATAATGGATTTCCATTCAGGCCAAGTGTCTGAATTCGAAACAGCTTTCCAAGTTCATACGGTAGAACACGCAGCTGATTGTTATTCAAGTACAGGTGGCACAGAGTGATCATATCTCCCAGTTCTGTTGGTAATGATCGGAGCTTGTTGTTCGAAATATCAAGCATCGTCAAATTTGACAGCTGAAAAAGTTTGATGTTGAATGAATCCATAATTTCCGAGATGCGGAAATGAAACCGAATTTTGAAAACAACAACAGCTAAGGTTCTTCGTTGATGATTTGAATATTTACCTGTGAGATCTCTGGCGGCAGTCGTTGCAATTGATTGTTGTTCAAAAATAGAGCTGACAAATGCGTCAATTGCCACAACGACGGAGACAAATTTTTCACTTTGCCTGGAAAATCTCCTTTATAAGAATATCAAAACGACCGTTTTTTTAACAATATTTTTTATAAATTCAGTACCGTGGATTTCGAGTTCGGTCCACCGCGTTGACATTCCTTTTGCCAGCTCCTCGTCGGTCAGCACTTTATGGACGCGGTTCATTCCGTTTGGAAGCATCTTCCTTCCATCAGGATTTTCAGCTTTTGTTAGAGGTTGACCAGCTCCTCCGCATTGCTTGTCTTTGTACTCCGATGACATTTCACCAGTTGACATCACATCACTGAAAATATATTTATTGTAGCTGTGAATTCTAATTGCAGATCGGTCACAGAACATCTTACATTGACATTTATTAGTTGAAAGTTTGAAATCGATAAGCGCAACGTGAATAGCGTGTTTTTTTAGAACCAAACTTACACCGCTCAACAATTTCAGTCGAAGTTAAATCTCAAAGAGAGTAGAAGGGTATGAAATATTGCTCTGTGTCTATTGTCGGCAATATATACGCCAGATGGCGGACTAGTCGAGAGAAAATCGATAGGCAACCGACCGATGATGATTTCATCAGAGACACACGTCGATCACTAGCAACTCTTTGTGTATGAAAAAACTTCTCAATTTTCAGTTAAAGCTTTTTTTGTTAAAATATTAAACTTCATTTTAAAAATCGATTTTTTTTTCAAAATGTGAAAATTTTTATTGCTTAAATAATCAGAACACATGAAGATTTTTGATTAGAATACACACTGTGGAATTTCTGTCAAATAGTTCCTCAATCCACAATTTTTGATAACTATCTTTTGGTCAATGTTAAAAGAATTAACAGCTTTTTGAATAAAAATTCTATGAAAAAAAGTACCTTTTCAAGACTTTGACCAAAAAATTAAAGGTTCATCCGCCAAACTTGTTCCAATGGCTGAAATCTTATCAATTTTTCTTTAGATATCACGGAAAAAACAGTGTTGAGAACGGTGTCCGCCTCACTGTGTGAGGTCGCCCTGACGCCTGACCGGGCGAACGCGCCGCTGCCTGCGAATCTAACTACGGTATGCATTCGACTATGTATGCCAACCGCACTTACACGGAATCCAGAACCGTATCTCTGGAAAACTTTCTAATTAGAAAGTTTTATGAAAACTTGCTATTAAAAAAATACTACACTAAAAGTTCTGCTGCTATTTTTCGATTATCGATTTTAGCCAGTTGGCGGTATGCCGAGTTGGCACTTTCTTACTCACTGAAGAAACCTCTGTTGGATGGCATAATTGTTCATCATCTACTTTTTCTTTTTCTTGTGTTCATACGAGATTCTCTTTCTGGGTGGTGACCGTCTCTTCTATTTTTGTACAGTAGTTTCCTTTTTTGTCGTTCCACTGAAAATTTTAACCATTTGAAAGTGGATAATATGACAAATAAAACATATATACAATTTAAGAATGAAATAACTGATGAAAGTAGTGGAATCCGTGATTTCGGAGAAGTAAAATCGAGGCCGTTGCATATAAGAAAATTAGACAGAATGAAAAAGAATTTCAGCGAGGCGACGAGGAGGAGCGTGAGCCGAAGTCGCGTGTGTATGCGTGCTGTGCCGCGACTCTATTCTATACCCAGATTCTCAGAGAAAAACCGCATATTTATCAATAAAATTGGCTGAGGTCTACTTTTGAAAACAGATTGACAGCATTTATTAAAACTAGGGACTGATTGAATGCTCTCAATGAAAAGAGCAAGCTTGCAAAAAAAAATCATATTTGCGCAGCATACAACTATTTAGTTCTGTTTTCGCGGGAATAGTTAAAAATCAGATCGAAAATTTTGAGGCTGTGTATTTTATCGCCAGAGTGTTTGCACCATTCAGAAACTACCGTACCTTTCTAATTTTTTCGTCATTTCCGTTAACCAATTCCACGTAATTTTGTGGACGTAATCGTGGCATATTGTTTTAATATTTTCCGAGAATTCTAAATATTTAGTCACAAATAAATCTTTTCTTTTTTACAGCGGGTTTCAACAATTATCGACGGATGTCGAGCATACCGACAGCGCCCGGAAATGTTGGATTTCCGCAGGCGTACGGTCAAAATCAGCAATACCAACACGTCCAACAATTCAATCAGTTTGCACAACCACCCGCAGCTGCTCCATATAATGCGTTCGTTGTTTTCCTGACAGTATTCATCGAAATCAATCACTTGTTTCAGAGGTCCGAACTATCCTGCCAACTCCTTCCCTTTTCCGTCAGCGACGACTTCTCATGAACCGGTATGTTTTTCACTTTTTAGTATTAATCAGAAAATTCGTGTTATCAGGTGAAACCTTCTGTGCCATCTCAAATTCCCAACGGTGCAAGCAAGTATCCAGTTAATCAGGTCCCTAACTACGCAGCAGCTCCCCCAGCTTTTCCTGCTGCTCCAACAGGGTTTCCTCAGCAACAACCAGTATTCTCACCCGCTACTCATCTTGGTTTGAATGGACATTCAGCGCCGACTCCTCCAATCCCTCCTCCTGTTCTGGTAAATAATTTTTCATCCCAATTTCTCTTGAAAATTATGTTTCAGCCACCTTCAAATCCAGTTAATTCTCCTGCAGCAAGCTCTCAACCACCTATTCCTTCTGCGTTTGCGTCTGCTCGTCCTGCTCCATTTCCTGCTGCCCGCGCCTCCCCGGCGCCAGCTACAGCTTCTTATCAACAACAAATGGCACCTCGACCTAACGCGCCAAGTGGTTACCAACCACCTCAACAACCCGGATATCCTCCAGCCCCACAGCAGCCGGGATATACACCTCAACCACAATCATCAGGGTATCCTCAACAACATCAACAGCAATATGGTCAGTCTCAGGTTCCACAACCACAAATGCAAAACTTGAATCAACAGTTTGATCAAATGGTACGAGTTCTATATGTTATACAATTTCTTAATTATGTTATTTAAGAAGTTGGGTGGTGCGATAGGTCCACAGACTCAAATGAGTGGTTACCGCAATGATATAATTGACCTGATAGCTGAAAGAAACATTCAACAAATGGGATTTGAAGACATCGTAGTGCAGATTCCACAGTCAGTAGCGGAGCCCAATGCCCATGTCGATCCAAAGTAAGTTTCTTGATTGTGAATCACTAACTTTAGCATCTTCTTCCAGCATTTTCCGTTCAACTCTCGTTCAAGTCCCTCAAACTGAAGAGTTACTCAAAAAAAGTCGCCTTCCTTTTGCAATAACCCTTCATCCGTTCCGCGACGTCAAAAATCTCAATATAATACAATGCGCAAATATTGTTCGTTGCCGATATTGTCGTACTTACATCAATCCGTATGTCTACTTACCTGATCATCGGCATTGGAAGTGCAATCTCTGCAACAGGAACAATGATCGTATGTTCATGAATGTTTTTAAAAATAGAATTAACACAATCAGTTTCCAGTTCCTGACGATTTCTGCTGGGATCCAACGACGAAAGCTTTTGGCGACCCACGAAACAGACCTGAGATTCAAAATGCCACCGTCGAGTTTATTGCACCATCTGAATACATGGTAAATTTCAAAAGAGTTCATTGAACCGACCGCGAAATCTATCAAGCCGATTTATGTTAGTTCATCGAAATTTGAAAAAAAAATTCTGCGAATTTAGTTTTGTTTTTAGTCACAAATCTAACCCTTTTGAAATTGAATTAAAAGAGATTTCAGCTCCGTCCACCCCAACCTGCCGTTTATGTGTTTGTTATTGATATCAGTGCTGCAGCTATCCAATCTGGTTATTTGCATACACTTTCTGAGCAGCTCTTAATCAATTTGGATCAAATGCCAGGAGACGAACGTGCTCAAATTTGCTTCATTGCTGTGGACCAGTGTTTGCACTTCTTCTCTTTCTCAAGCAATAAAAGGTATCCTAACGAAATGATTGTGGACGATATTGATGATGCCTTTGTCCCATCGGTTACTTCATTATTAGTACCAATGAAGAAATACAAGGATACTATCCGATCATTCATAAAGCAACTTCCCGAATTTTACTCACAAGTATCACCAACATCGAATGGGAACTGTCTCGGATCGGCATTGAAACTCGCTCAAACAATGATTCAAGAGATCGGAGGAAGAATATCAATTTTCCAAGTCAGCTTACCTAACTTGGGATTAGGAGCATTGAAAAGTAGAGAGGAATCAACAGAAGGCGGACAAAATTTGGGACCAGCAACTGATTTCTACAAAGCACTATCGCTAGAATGTACTAGTTTCCAGATATGTCTGGATTTATTCATGTTCAACACGCAGTATGCTGATTTAGCGACACTTTGTAAGTTTTCCAAAGTCGAAGGTTATTTTTAAAACAATATTTCTAGCCGAGGTCGCGAAGTTCTCTACCGGATGCGTTTACCATTTCCCTAACTATAGTTATCGAAACGATATTCATCAAGTCAAACGATTCGAAAGGACACTCACAAGATATTTGACAAGAAAACTGGGATTCGAAGCTGTTCTCCGTATCCGTACATCTCGTGGTCTTGCTCTTACTGGATTCTATGGAAACTTCTTCGTTCGCTCTCCGGATCTTTTAGCTTTAGCCAACGTGAATCCTGATTCTGCTCTTGCTGCTCAAGTTACTATCGAAGAAAAACTGGCACAATACGTGTGCTTCCAGTCAGCTCTTCTTTACACATCGAGTAAAGGCGATCGTCGTATTAGAGTTCATACAATGTGCTTGCCTACAACTGGTGACTTGCTTCAACTTTATAACAACTTCGATCTGAAAGCCACTGTATCGTATTTGGCTAAAATTGGAGTGGAGCGATCAATGACTGGAAGTGCTCTTGCTGACTCTAGAGAAGCACTTGTAAATGCAGTTGTTGACAGTATTGGTGCATACCAAAAAGCTGTATCTCGTGGGAGCGGAATGCTGGTTCCACGTTGTGGACATCTTCGGCTCTTCCCAAGTTATGTGCTCGCTATGCTCAAACATGTAAGTTTGATATTTACCATTAGTTTTGGTATCGAGATTTTAAAAACTAAAGCCTATTTTAGCCCGCGTTTTCTTCTGTGCGAGGTATCCGTCTCGACGAACGTGCTGGCGCGATGTTGATGATGCGGTCAAGTCCATTGGAGCAAATTCTCTCTGATATTTATCCACGTTTGTATCGCCTCAATGAGCTCGCAACAATGCCAGAAGATCAGTTACCTTCTCCGTTGCCTCTTTCATTCGAACATATCAGTCGAGGCGGCGTGTATCTGATGATTACGGGAACGATCGCGTTTGTATATGTAGCAGCATCAGCAGATCCTGGATTCTTGGTGAATGTGTTTGGAACATCAATATATAATGATATTGATGAAGTGAGTGGATTCATAAAATGCAAACATGACATTTCTTTTTTTTCAGTACTCGCTATTAGAAAGAGACAACGACTTATCAAGAAGAGTACATTCTTTCTTCAAACAAGTCACACAGTTCAGGTTCTATCTCGGCCCCATGATAACCATAAAGTAAGTCTTTAAAGTGATATTTCAGAAATATACATTTCTCTAAAAAAAATAGATACTAAAAGAATGCATGTTCAGAGAGCACTCTCCTCTTCGAGACGTTTTTGTTCGGAGACTCGTCGACGATCGGTCAGAATCAACACATTCCTATGTAGAATTCCTGCAACATCTGAAACGAGAGATCAGTGGTAACTAGTCATGTTGTTTTATATGCCGTATCGAACAGTCAGTTTTTCCGTGTGACATATCCATTCCTTTTTTCCCATTTCCTACAAAGTCGCCCATGTCTTTGCTCTTAATTTTGGTTTTCCCGTATTCTTGTTGTTTTTTGTATTAATTCTCCTTTTTTGCTCGAATCAGTCGAATATGGGTTTATCATCAATAATTAATTTGTTTCTTGTCTTCCTAGTACCGTTGTGATTATTACTCTTTCATCCCTTCAAAATCTTGGGTCCTGCCTCATATTTTCTTTCAAGTCTAATTTAAGAGAATCCCCTTTTTAAAAACTTTCTATCCCCGATCGATAAAGTGATAAATACCAAAGCGTCATTTTATTGTCACCCTTCCTGTTCCATTTCTCATTTTCATTTAGGATTTTAAATGTTATTATTGGTTTTTAAAAATAGCAATATTTATCATGATTTTTTGTTTTTCACTGCTGAAGCAGCCACTCCCTGACACATCTTAACGGTATTTTTTCGTGATGATAGAAAAAAGGTGAATGCGACAGTTTTATTATTATTAAATACAGAAGCTTTTGTTTTATTTATATTATTGATTGAACTATGCACAAAATACTCGTTCTGATTTTCCGGTTTAGTGGAAAAAGACATGAATAACCGGAGCAAAGAAACAGTTATCACAGAATCAGCGGAATTAGAAGGAGATCTCAATGGATGATTGATCCAATGAGAAAGATTCGAAGCATTTTACAGGGGTTGGAATAATTTCAATGTCTGGATGTCGTTTGTTGTTCATCTGGCGGGAAAACTGCAATAGAGTGAGGATGAACTTGATTTGGATTCGATGCGGCAACATTCATTTCGATATCACCTGAAAATGAATGGTGGAAAGACTGAAAACAATGGAGAAGGACTTCACTCTTTTCATGCTTTTAGGTTTGAAAACACTTGGGGAAAATGAAAGGATTAGGAAAGAGAGGGACTGATACTGTAGAAGCCACGAGGATGCAATCGAATGAACTATAGAATACAGCCAAGGTAGAGAAGAAATCACACTGATAGAAGGAGAAGAGAGAAAGAGAGAAACACTACTCACCAAAAAATATCAAGAATTAGAAATAAGAGAGAAGAGAATTCAGATAATGGAACCTGAATGAGAGCACGAATCGTGTGAAGAATCATCAGGAGAATCTGGATTTGTATTGCAAAGAAGTGGGTAGATACTGGGATATATTCAGATGGGATGAGATGACGTGGCAAATATACAGAAATCAGATGGAGGCATGCAAATCATGATGAAATGTTATTTTGATTTCTTTACAATCTAAAAACAGTCCGATGATTACATTTGCCCCGTCATCCACTTTTTTAAATTATAACTTCCCCCTATTCGTTTTTTGTTGAAATTTCAGTTTTTTTTATAAATGAATATGGAGAAAATGAGTAATTGCATGAACAACCCTTATTTGAAACTAGTTCACTGACCTGCTCTTGTCCATAAATCAACTCCATTTTGTGATCCGTTGGCTGATGTTCTGAACTTGCCACTGAAAAGAATGCATTTGATTTTCAAATAACTACGATACTAAAAAACCGAATTCTAAATTTTCCAACTCCATTTTCAATACTCTTAAGAACAAAACTGGTATGCAACTGAATTTCATTCCTGGAAAATATGTATCATAACTTCAGTTACACCTCAGTTTTGATTCAGAAGAAAATCGGAAGGAAATCAGAAAAATAGTAATCAGTTAACTGTAAACAATCGTGATACTTCACTAATTACTGTGAGATAGAGAACTCTATTAGATAAATACAAAATCACAAAACTTGAATATTTCTAGAGCAAATCGAATCAAAAAACGAACGACAATCATGCGATCACTTACTTTTCATAGAATTGAATATATTGCAATTCGGATCTAAATCGGTCGATTTTGTTAGATATTTTTCGACTTTCTAATAGTTAGATTGTGTTTGAAACTGTTCTGAATACTTTCGCAAAGCTTATAACTCACTTTGATCTTGACCTCATTTTGCTCAGACATTTATCCGGAGAATTCGCTCTCTCCAATCCACGTTGCTTCGCGTGTTTTGCATTATGATCAGATACATTCACACGGCGGAGATACGTTTTCTAGAATTAAGAAATTTCCAAGTATTTTGAAGGGATTGAAAGAAAATACCTGTTCAGATGGATCCAGTTCACTGAGTTTGTTCTTGTGTGGAGTCATCACAATTTCTTTTTTGTTTTTCACCAGACTGGAAATAGTTCTAAATTAAAAGAGAAAAAATCGAATTCTCTGGAACTTACTTAATTTTACTGGCACTTCCAACCAATGGATGCACAGACCGTTCAGCCGATTCCATTGAATACAACGGAGCAATTTTATCGATTCCCCAGAATTCATCTTTCTTCTGTGATGGAGTCTTTGCCATGTGTTCTTCAACCATCGAATAACCCGTCTGCAATCATTTTTCAGATACAAATAACCTGTTGAAACAAGCGAAACAACTAATCATGCACTGCCACAAAACTCACATCATCGTGCTTCCACATGGTGTCCACAATCGACAAACCGGTCTAAAACAAAGGAAAAAAGGAAACAAAAATACGATAAAGTTACAAAATAAAAAGATGAAAAATGCTGGTTTATAGTCAAATCGGTGTTGGACAACTACGATAAAAACAGTGAACTTCTCATTCGAATTCTTCAATTTCTTCAGGTAACAAAGAACATTTACCCATCACAAAACCGTGTACGTCCATATCTAAATCTATCGAATTCACTAATATTATATATCCATTCTACTAAGCTTTCTCATGCAAAACCCGAACTGAATATCACTAATATTTTCTGAATTCTTCTGGAACAACTCACTATAAGATTCTTGTCGATAATGTAGTTACATTCCAAATCATCGTCATCCTCTCCTAATGGATTGAGAAGTGCTTCAGCTACTTTCATCCATCCCATATAAACAAGAAATTGAACCATTGTTGTGATAGGAAGCCAGAGATCAATCTGAAAATAAAAGATCATTGTTTGAGTTGAGAAGACGTTGGATACTCACTCCTGATGGATTAGAGCCAGTTACAATGAACTGTCTTCCAATTAGACAAATCATGAAATATATTCTCACAGCGAGGAAAATTACCTGAAAAATCATTACTGGAACTGTATAAAGTGAGAGGTCAAACCTGTGGATAAACCAAGGGAACAGGAACCCAATCATACTTCAGAAGTGAAGCAAGACCATGTCGAAACTTTCCGATTTCATCGACAATCTTGTTCATCAAATAATAACTTTCAACTTTTCCCTTCTTCTGACATTCATAAACTAAATTTAAACTCCATTGAATAGATGTCCAATATCTGCTATAAGGATCTTTGATATGATCAAGAATATCCATTTCCTCGTGAGTCATCAATCCAGATGCTGCCAGGGTGTCCATTGTTGGAAATCGTTTCCGAACTTGCATTGAGATATCACGAAGAACCAAAGCTTGTGAGAGAACCAGATAACGAACAAGATTCCGACGGATGACACGTGTCTCTTCATCTGCTCCACGAATATATGTGGCAAAGAGGAGAGATGCACTGAAAAAATACACGATGAACTGGATATCAACAGACGTTGAACTCACTCATCAATCCATCCGATTCCATTCAAAATCGATCCCCATCTGGCAACAACAAAAGAAACGAAAAATCCAAGAAGGAAAGTCAATGGAATATTTGCATCTAACTTGTTGTCGAAATACCGTACCAATTGCTCAAATACACTGAAATATTTATTTCAATTTATGCCTGATTTTTTAGTTTTTTACTCTTGTTGTGATGGCGATAACATATACCGGTAGATGCAACTTATCATAAGAAAAACAGCAGTCCATACAGCTAACTGACCGAAAACTGCCTGAAATGAGAGAAGGTTTTACTTCTTTTCAACAAATATTCTCTATGTTACTCTCTGAACTTTCCAAATCTAGACTCGGGAAGTTTATTTCCCTTATTTTATGCGAGACTCTTTCTTTTCTGACGTATCAATTTATTGCCCTCTTAAAATAAAAAGGTAGAAAAAGTGAGTGGGTGTGTTTTGGTCCCATAGAAGAAGCACAGAGAATAATTGGATTCATATAACTACAACTTGTTGAAGGGATACGAAAAAATATATGCAAAAGAGGATTGTAGGAAAAGATATGAAGAAGAAGGAGAAAAAAGGAAAAGGCCAAGGACCGGACAGGATGAATTCTGACATGAAACGGAACAAGTCTATTCAATGATATAGGTTCACTTGGATCATTTTAAGGAGTTTTATTTTCCCCCACTCCACAAATCTCAAACGCACTAATTCCTTTCTTATAAAAGTAGAACTGACCTTCCAAACACTTCCTCTCCATCGTAAAAGTAAACTGAAAAAGCTTTGCAAATTCGTCTGGGAGACGTCCAATGTATATGAAATGGTCATCGTTCTTCAATACTTGCTAGAGCATTTTCGTGAGTCCGGGATCTTTTTCCTCTGAAAATGCAACAGTTTGGGAGATGGTCTAAGTTTCGAAAAGTTCAAAAATTTAACAAAAGTATTTAGGTGAAAAGAGGAAATTGGAAGAAGAGGTTGAGAGGGAGAACCGGTTCTTTGAAAAACCAATCGGAGAAATTTAAAAGCGATAAAAAAACGTCTTAAGAATTCAGACAAAGTGATTCTCTTTTCTTCGCTTGGTTTCTCATTGCACTCTGTTGATTTTAAATTCATGAAAAGTGTAGGATTTGAACTCGAATTGACATGATTGATGGAAGGATTTCAGAAGACTATAATTTCGAATAGAAACGGAGATTCTATTCTTGTTCTTCCTTTTCCAGTGTTTTCCATATTATCATGGAGGGAAGAAAAAGAAAAGAAAAGCTGAAAAAAGTTGTTCATAATTTATCAGATGTCTGACGATGAGTAAAAAAATAAAGAAGAAAAAGAGAATGCGGTCCTTTTTCAGTAGACAGACAGTGTCGTTTTTCAGATGCAAAATTGAAAAAGGGAAGTTTAAAAGAACAAAAAATGGGAAAGATGGAAAAAAAAAACTCTTACGAATCTAATAAGGATTTGAAATTATTATTTTAGGGGTTTGTTTTCAATAACTCCAAAAAAAGAGAAAACAATGAAGTCTCAGTTTGAAAGAAAGCAGAAAAATACTGAACCGACTCAGATTTGTGGCGTAGGGAACTGAAGTTTTTCTACTGTGTTATGGAAAATATTCTGAGTTTTTCAAGAAGATATGGGTAAGAGGACCAGAAAATGAGAAAATGGTTGGAAAAAAGATAACTAAATCTTAAAAGTTACAGGGGGTCTCAATATTTTATTCTCAATAAGTACAGTTGGACGGAAAATAAACTGAAAACAAACGAATTGACTTAAGACTGTTTCAAATGTTCAAAATATCAATATTAGCTGCGATTATCAAATATTTTAAAGTCAAGGATGATGAATTCTTGTTCGTTTTTTTACTTCTGCTTCAACAAGTGTTTGTCATGTTGCCGGTTGACTGATGACAAAAAAGGCAGAAAAAGAAAAACGGATCGGTTTCGGAAGGACTCGCAGAGCCTTGTTTTGGTTGCACTGCATCATTCAACCGAACACAAAAAATATTTTAAGAAGAAGAATAAAACAGAAAATCAAAGAAAAAAGGATAAAGACACATCCAAAAACTTTGAAAAATTGCAATCCACAGACGTCGTCATCTCTTCTTTTCTGGATTCTCAGATCGAAATTCTAAAGTTAAAGAGGGAGAGAAAGAGGGATGAATGATGCATGATCCGACTGGAAAAAGAAGAAAAAGAGGTTTCTTCCTCTTCCGTCTTTTTGCATGTCATCATCATCATCCTCATCTTTTTTGAATAATTCGGTTAGAAAAAAGGTGACAGACTCGTTGATGTAGGCGAGAAACTTTATTGAGAAGGGGGGATGTGCGGATCTTTGAACGTACTGGGGTGGCGAGGTGATCATGGAATAGATCAAAATACAGAGAGAAGTATTCGTAAAGAGAGTCAATGTTGCAAGAATCTTCAGAACAAACATTTCGAAGTATCACTTTTTGCTTAATAAAGTGATCAGGGATTTTGGTCTTCGAGTTTAATGTGTACTGTAAAGATCCTGAGAACCCTTTTCCTATTCTCTTTCTGTTATCGTTTGAGTTGAGGGAAGCTAATAAAAAATATGGGAAACCAATGGAACGACTGAACGAGTGAGAGAACTTTGATAGACAAAAAAGAGGCCAGTCAACGACGAAAAAAAAATAAAGAAGCCGTATGGGTAGTGGGGGGGCATCACACAAAAAAGCCCTTCGGGGCAATTTCTGACTTCTTCTTACTCTTTTCTCTCGATTCTTTTCCCGCGTTTTATCCGATTTGTGACGACGACGTGGAGCCTGTCGCGCGTTCGATCAAAAGAAGAACTCGATGAAAAGAAAAAAGAAAACGAAATCAGTTGAAGAAGAGCAGAAAATATACACAACAAAGATGACATAAAGGGAGAAAAAAGGGCTCTGACCACAAGTACATATCAGAGATGAAAGCAAAAAAAAGAAAGAAAACAGAAGAAAAATGGGATAGGAAGGAGTGGGTGACACGATGGACAAATTGGGTGATTCGAAACGGACCGGATACTGAAAAGGACGACGAATTTTCAATGGATTCTGTTGATATTAGTTTGTGGGCGGAGCTCCAGATGAGATGGGTGGTCCAATGAAATGACAAATTTCGGTTTATTGGAACAAAGAAACGGATAAATGATTGTATACATCGAGAGGATGGATGGATAAGTGTGCCCGTTAAAAATGCATTGAAAATTAATATGCCACGTCACGCTGACAAGAAACAAACAAAAAGTACGATTACAGATACAGTTGGAATACGTGCAGATTCTGAAGGAAAAAACTGGATTTCTGAATTTTCTGACAGAAAACGAAAAGTTGGATGGGATTGGAAAATATAAAAGATTCATAGGCTGCGAATACACTTTTTATAGTTTTAACCTACGATGGAACGGTGTACAATTCTGAGAGAAATCAGAAATTTTCTGTTTTGAAGGCATGTTAATTTTTATAGGAAAACTACAATTACAACATTATTTGTAGTTTTGGAGGGAAAGAGAATGTAGGGAGACTGTAGGAACTATAAGTTGGAAAAGAATAGAGGAGTTTTCAAAACTGTAGCAAATTTCAAACCAGACTTTGTATGTTTACTACAGTTCATATTTAGACTTTTTCCGTGAAAGAATCCACAATCTGCAACTTGAATCAAAAGAACCAAACTTTGCAAAGTAAGAAAAAGTAATCACAGTACACATTTCAAATGGAAAACTTGAAAGCTGTTAGCTGTGCATTTTCAACTTTTTGTTTGTAATCTGATCCAACTTCTCATCTTTTGTCTGTGCGAAAAATAACGAAAGTAACAATCTTTGTCTCCTTCAAAACTTGTCAAAACAAAACTTCCAGAGACTTAATTCTGGAGTTAAAAATATTGACTTGTTGTACTTTAAGATGATGATGATGAGGAAATATCGCGTGTTTAGGATCTTTTTAGAGAAGAAAATGATGTAGATCAAGTGTAGGAGACGAAGGAAGGGAACTAGGGGCAAGAAAATGAATAAATTACCTGAATGAAACGCGAAAAATTGAAAGAAAAAATGAAAGTGAGGAGAGGTATGATAGGGAAAGAATTGAAAGAGAAAGAGGGAGAGTCTCTAAAGTATTTGAGACTCCCAAAAAGGTAAACGATGTTGAAGAACAAAAGGCAATTATGGAAAAGGAGCAGGAGCATGGAAAAGATTAGACGATGGAGGCGGAGAAGGTGGAGTAGTCACTCAATGCCAATAACAACAATGGACAAAAAGATGAAGAATAAGAAGAAGAAGGTTCGATAGAGTAGAACAGAGACTTTGCGATATATGAACTTATTCGAGGATTGACAGGTTTGAATTCTAGTACTATTGAGATCGAAAGAAACGAAACATGACACGTCTGATGTTGAAATCTCAACCCTGTGGTAGTGTTATAAATCACCGAAACATTTAATTCCACTAGCATGTCATGTCTATCTTTTTTCCAGTGAGTACTACTAAATCATTTTGACCAACTGTCCATATCTTGAACTCAGTTTGTTGTCAGTTGAAATCAATTCATAAGAAGAAAGATGAGGTCTGACTGGGAGTCTTGCCGTTCTCACCCCTCTTCAGTGTAATTTTTTAAGATCAATAAACGGATCCGATCGAAAATCGGAGTCATTTGTCTTGAGAGTTGAAGATCAGAGATCTTTTTGTATTCTTTATAGATTAGACCTCTAGAGAATTTTAGTTTCGAAAAAGACAATCTGAACTCTTCTTAAAAAAATATGTATAGGAAAACTTAATGGGCCTAGTTTGAATTTTAAAATTAATGTATAACTCCCGCGGTCTAAGAAGTAGGAATGGGAAAATTTTAAGTTTGGGATCATTTAAAAGCCAGACAAAGTCAGAATGAAATTCTTAACCCGAAACTACGAAGTGCTTGAAGCAGACAGAAATCGTATATAAATATGTCTACTCTTGGTTTTGCAACCAGAATAATCTGCCTGCTGGCTCATTTTTTTTTCGAAAAATAAGATCTGGAACGGAAGACAATTTGTCACGAAAAACAACAAAGAAAATCTACGTGTGATTTGAGAAGAAGCACCTCGTTAAAATAATTAGTGGCGAGAAAAATAAGAGGGAGTGAGAGGATAAAATGGACGAAGAAAATGAAGAAGAAGCCACTGAAATCTATCAGTTCCTGTTTGGATTCGATGACGATGGAGTGATTGCAAATTGAGGGAGATCTAGAATTGGAGGTATTGCTTGTATCGGTTTGCAGAGTCAGACAACTGGAAGGAGCTAAGTTGAATTCCGGGAAAAGGAGATTCTAAACTTCAGAAGTCACAGTCAGGTACTCCATCATAAAGTTCACAATGTCCAAGTTTCAATTTTTTCTCAGAATACTTTCTGTAGAAAAAAGAAGAGGAAATGAGTCATGAGAGTGGAATGAGAACTCTGTGGGAAGAAGCGACAAGTTGAGTGAAGTAAGGTGTCATCTTTTTCGACATATGACCTCTTTTTAGCCACAGAACAACTCTCGATTCGCCCACAGAATATGGTGAGGACAAACAAATTGTTTATTGAAAATTCATGTCTTCTTCTTCTTTCTCTTTTTTCTTTATTCTTCTTCTTCCGTTTCTTCGACTCTTTTCCAGAAAACGCCATACATGCCTGAGAGTTTATGGTGTTGGGTGCTTCATAGAGTGAGGAAGCATTTGGAAACAAGCCAAGGGAAAGATAAAAATAAGATGGTGACAGTGAAGAAAAGAGGAAAAAAGAAGAGAAAGAATTGATAAAAAATGCTGGGAACAACTGTGCTTGGGATAAGGAAAAAGAAGTGAAAGAAGACCTGGGCGATGATATTTTCACACAGTGGAGTTGGATGGATTTGTGGGTGAGATGGGGTGGAGAAGAAGAAGAAAAAAGAGATATAAGACACTTTGTTTTGAAATTTGTCATTTGTGTTGAGAGGAAGATGAAATGAGAGGGAAGAAAGCAACAATTTTAGATTTATTGAGGTGTGTGGACAGGGATATTCACAAAGAAATCTGAGAAATTTGAACATACCGTTAGAAATAGAAACACGAGAAAATCCATCTTAAGTTTATACGAAGGTATAAGTTCAGTATCAAAAAAAGAACCAAGTTTGATATGGTTTTGTGATCAGAACAAAACTTTTCCCTCATAAAATGTTCCCTTTCTTCTGACATAGTCAGTTTCTAAAGGTTTTGTTCCATAAAATTTTGGAAAATAATTTTAGTTTTTGACTCCACAAGAACGATATTCTTTGAAGAAGCGTATTGTATATATTTCAAAAAATGGTACAGTAATCCAGGTTACTGTACTTCATGACCACTTCATCAACAATGCACTCATATTTCTTTGTTGTGAGATATAAATATCAAACACATACATAAACGAAATTATAGAATTCGCGACATTTTCAGTCATAAAATATTCTTCTGTGGATGCAACAATGTGTATTTTTGATTGATTAATGTCATGTTTGTCTTTTCGAAAACCACACGAAAAATGACCATCGAGATCAAATTTTAAGTCAAAGTGTTTTAAAATACATAAAATTTTATGTAGAGTTCGTCTGGTAACAGAATAGTATATTACGTATTTGGAACCCATATGGATAAACTGAAAAACAGAATAAAACCTGGTTTCATCTGCTATCTAGCAGAAATACCGTGAAGAAATCATTCAAATATTTTTTCTGTATTCCCCGCTTTCCGAAATGTTTCATAAGTTGAGAAAAGGTTTAGAAGGGAGATTTAAAAAGATGATACTATGATCCAAATAGACAAAACCCTTCTCAGTTTTTGGAATCTTTAACTAGTTATGTTACTTTTCAACTCTAGTAATTAAAACTTCTACTCTCTCACGAAATGAAACGAAATGAAACAAGTAGCATAAAATCTCAATTCTAATCACATCAAGACCATTAGGCATCAGTTAGAATTCAAAAAAGCCAACATTATTCCTGAAATAAACGGAAAGCAAGAACAATGATTCCAAGATCTTCAAGTCAAAGTTCATTTTGGTCCAGCAACGTGACTAACAGATGGTAATGAGATTTCATCGTCCTGCAAAAATGTTTATTTCTGAAATTTTGTGTTCTGTTCCCTTTCTTTTCGATTTGAGATCAAACTCTCAGTGCAAAATGAGTATATCTCCATCCCCCACATAGGTACTCCTCGAGTATTTGTGGAATGTCTGGTGTTGACGTGATGTCTGTTAAGCTTTGAAAATTGAACAACGGACAAAAAGTTGTTGACAAAGATTGTTTGTGTTTATCAGCTGATTTTCAGGTGGCCACTGAGTTTCATAACATCAGCAGTTCTTATTTCTCTATAGACCTGATAAAGAAATTAGGAAATGTATATATTGAGTATTTTGTCAATTTAAAAACTTTTAATTCAAACTAAACTGGAAAATACCCATAAACTGGTTTTGAAATCAGACAGTTCGTCGAAGGTATTCCCTGAATGTTGTTTTTTCTCAGTCAAATGAATCAATTTCTAAGAGTAGACACCCGATTCAACTGTTTGTTCCTTTTCTATAATCACTGACTTCCCTTTCTCTCACCTTTTGTTCCGTTTTTCCTCTCATCCAAACATCTCTTTTTGCAATGATGAGAACTTTTTCATTTTCGGCACACATCACATTTATTTTCGGATAGTGCACGTTGCGATTTATTTAGGTGCAGGACTGCTGTTACTTTTTATCTAGTTTTTGCATCATTCTATTTGAATGGTATATTATTTTTCTTATAAATTAACTTCTTTTTAGGGCTCAAAATTACAGAAAATATGGAAATTTAAATTTCAGATTCGTAACCAAAATTAACGAAGAAGCATGTCAAAACGTCGCAGTCGGGTCCCGCAACGAAACAGGTACGGTACAACTTTAAAAAATTTTTAAATACTTTCCTGTTCTAAAACATGTTCTGGAACTTGAATATCTGTTTTTCTTGTTCAGAACTCCTTTTTTATAACTATTCCTTTTTCTTATTTCAACCAATCGTTATTTCACCTCCTTGAAATGCCCTGAAACTCTCCGAACAATCGATATTTCAAGTTAAGACTGAAAAAGTGCTTCAAAGAATACTTTTAATATAGTTCATACAACAGCCCGTCTATCGGTCACTCGATAGATCAACTGATCGGAAGCGACGCAGACATCCGTGCCATGGTTCCATCCGTCTCAGTTGCTCTTTCATTGAGGACCCGCCGCGTAGTTTTCGTGCACTTTCTATTTTTTGATCGGCCAGCTATCGTGTCTGCGTCTCTTCGGCTTCTTTTTTTCAATGTCTCAGTCAGCTTCACCCCGTTTTTCTTTGTCGGTCCGTCGTCTCTTGTCCTCGTCCCTTCTCGTGTCGTGTGCCCCCACCAAACGATTTTTTTTTCTTCAAAGACCATCAGATCTATCTAAATACTCGTTGGTCGGCACGACAGGCAAGGCCGAATTTGACCGATCTTCGCGCATTTTTCATTTTTCTCGCCTCTTATTTGATAAGTTGGCTGTCTTCAATCCTGTTCTTTTTTCGAAATTTAAAATTTTGGGCCCAAAATAATTTTCTCATTCTTTACAAAAACTCCTATTTTTCATTACGTGATATACAGGTATTAGAGCAGGAGTTATCAAATAATTCTAGAACCAAAATAATGAAAGAGTACATGCTATCATTTACAACTGTCGCGCGCAAAGTTTCAAATCGGAGTCCGCAAACACAGGCTGCAGAATGCACATTGGCTCCACCAGTTTTTCCTAAAATCTATTACCTGTACTTTAATTTAAGTTCCATTGTTTTCATTCCATCACTATGAAGCAAACATTTATATAATAATCTTCAGCAGATCACAAAATCGGTTCGATCTCATTCCAAACGGGTCACATTCTTGGCCTAAATTTCTTGTCAGTAATCATCATCGTCACTTACCTCTACCCGGAACCTTACATAAACAATAACCTGCCCTCGTAATAACTGTCCACTTTATTATTTACTTTGCAATTCTTGAAATTTTTGACTGTTTCGTTTTACAGAATGGTCGCAGAGAAGAAAGATGCTGTGACTGCTTCAAAAGGGGATTCTAACCGGAAAAGCGTGAAGATTGAAGAATGCCCTACATATAGCCATTCATCAGGTGAGTGAGATAAATGAACGAATTTATCCTGCTGCATGTGCAACATTTGTTCAAATATTGTGTGTCAGCCGGTGGAGTTACTTTCCTAAAAACACGTTGGCTTCATTTCACTCAACATAATCCTAGTTCTTTGCTATTTTTCATACATTAGAGACATACACTTCGCTATCAACTGATAGTGCAATAGTTAAGTGACATCAATCAACCATTATTCATTTTTTCGAAAGGAAACGTAAATGAACAGAAATTTGAAAGTTAATGCAAGATCATTCGTATTCAATTAAAAGTGTCTAACGTCGTTGTATTGAAAAAAGGCTCTCGCTACAGAGATTGATGGATGACTGTTATTTCTAGATCCTTATCTTGCAAAACTATCGAGACTGAATCGGAGAGAAGTTGAGAGAAAAAAGGCGCAACAAGATATCGACTGTCTAGTTCTAGTCGAGAATCGTCTACCGTTCTAAATAGTCTCATTACACAGGATCGTCTGTCAACGAAATGGTTAACCAAAACGGCGGTGACTCAGAAGACTCTGTTTCACCAAGAGCTGCAGGATGTCGCACGAGAAGAAGAACAATGAGTGGAGGAAGAGCCGAACATCATCTTCTTACCACGAAAACTGGAAAGGTAAATTAAGCATTGAGAACTTCATTTATATTCTTTATTGTAGAAAATATATACTAAAGGACGCCCTCCATGGTATGACAAAAAAGGAAAGTCTCTAAAACATCCTTTCGTTATTGGAGTTTGTGGTGGTTCAGCCAGTGGGAAAACTACTGTAGCCGAGAAAATTGTTGAACGTCTAGGAATACCATGGGTTACAATTCTGTCGATGGATAGTTTCTACAAAGTTCTTACACCTGAGGAAATTAAAGAGGCTCATGAATCAAAATACAACTTCGATGAACCGAAAGCTTTCGACTTCGATTTGCTCTACGAAATCCTGAAAAGGCTCCGTGAGGGCAAGAGCGTCGATGTTCCAGTATACGACTTCAACACTCATTCCAGAGATCCGAATTCGAAGGTTCGTGAATCTCGCTCTATTTCAACTGAAAAACAAAACTTTACTTTTTCAAGGCAATCTATGTGAAATATAATTTTCAGATGATGTACGGGGCAGATGTTTTGATCTTCGAAGGGATTTTGGCGTTCCATGATGAACGTATCAAAAATTTGATGGACATGAAAGTTTTTGTCGACACCGATGGAGATCTTCGTCTTGCTCGTCGTATCGTACGCGACGTCACAGATCGTGGACGTGACATTGATGGTATCATGGAGCAATACTTTACATTTGTGAAAGTAAGGAATTTGTTGTAGCGTCAGTTAGTAGCTTTCGAGTTGCAGCCGGCGTTTGACAAGTACATTGCTCCATGCATGGATTACGCGGATCTCATAGTACCACGTGGTGGTGAGAATGACGTTGCGATCGATATGATTGTTCAAAACGTGATGGCACAACTTGTGGAGCGTGGTTATGATAGAAACCAAAACAATCGTGATCGTCATGACCTTGTTCGGGATGACTTGCCTGATTGTTTACCAGAGAATTTGTTTATTTTGAAGGAGACTCCACAAGTGAAAGGTCTTGTCACATTTGTTCGTGACAAAGATACAAGCAGAGACAATCATATCTTTTATTCTGATAGATTGATGCGAATTCTCATCGAAGAATGTATGAACCATATGCCATACAAAGACGTTGAGATTGAAATGGCTGGAGGGAGAAAGTGAGTTGATCAGAATAAAAGTTTCATTCTCAGAATGCAGTATTTAACAAAGATTCAGGACTCTCGGAAAACGAAAAGATGCAATGATATGCGGATTGCCAATCATGCGTGCTGGTGAATGTATGGAAACTGCACTACGTTCAATCGTCAAGGACTGTGTCATCGGAAAGATTCTGATTCAGACAAACGAAACTACTTTCGATCCAGAGCTTCATTACATTCGTTTACCACCACACATCACTCGGTATAAAGTTATCATCATGGATGCCACAGTGACTACCGGAAGTGCTGCAATGATGGCCATCCGAGTTCTTCTTGACCATGATGTTAAGGAAGAAGACATATTTGTTGCGTCTCTTCTCATGGGGCAACAAGGTGCTCACGCTCTTGCTTATGCCTTCCCGAAGGTTTGTTGGTAATACAAATGCAAGTGATCAAGTTATTTGATTTAGGTCAAATTGATTACCACAGCAATGGATCATCAAATGACTGAAAACTGTTATTTGATTCCCGGGATGGGTAATTTCGGTGATCGCTATTATGGTACCGGAATCGACCAAGATCTGGACGAACCTTTCGATGTTTGACGATTAATCAATTTTCGCTTTTTAATTTATCAAAGTTTTTGTTTTTGTCTCTATTTCATCTGATGAAATCTTCTTTTCCTTTTCTTGTTTCTTTCCACTAACTAAATTGTTTCAAATCTTTCCTTTTTTGCTATTGTTTTCATTGTTGTTAAGGATTATACAATCTATTTCGTGTTCTTTTCTTCTTTACTGTCTCTCTTGCATTTCGCTCGATAATTGTTCTATGCCCTGTTCTTTCTAGTTTTTAGCGTTTGTGACGGTTACCTTTTCCCATCTCCCAATTTTGTCTGTGTCTCTTGGAAAACCGCAGTGTCAGCAGCGTCTACGTTTTCTGTGGGGCGCATTTGTCACTGCAACATCCTTTTTAATATCATCATCCATCCACACATTTTCTTATGTTGTTCAACGTGTTCCTCTTTAATTTCTGTTCTCCTTTGCATTCTCAATCAATAATTATAATTTTTCCTAATAAATTTTTCTCATGTTATATCATCTCACCACAATTATCTTGGTTAATTATCCGTCCATATTACTCTCAGAATAGAACATCTCTCGAATCCATGCATTAAAAAATCTGAATCGACAAAAGTTATCATGTTACAGACAAGAAAATACGAACAAAAAATGCAAGCGTGGCTTCAAGGGCTAAATATGGGCGGAGGCCATATGCGTGGGAATTACGATCAAACTTTTGTGGTAAGTCTGTTATTTCTTCAAAATGTTTGAACATTTTTTCGGCATCAGACGTCCTAGAGCTTCTCACCACTTTGATTTTATCGTGCAGTCATGTTGCCCAAAAGCTAGTTCTAAATATGCATTTTCAGGTCTATGGAGCAGTATTTCTTCCGAATGCCACACAGACAAAAATCACAGAAATTAACTACGGTGGAAAAATTCTTCTGCCAACTTCTGCACTCGATTTATTGCTTCGTTTGAATATTGAATATCCTATGCTATTCAAGGTAAGATTTTGGACGTTGATAGCTTCCTAAACTTCTCATAATTTCAGCTCACCAACATGCCTGCTCAGCGTGTTACTCACTGTGGAGTTCTAGAGTTTTCAGCTCCCGAGGGACAAGCTATTCTTCCACAATGGATGATGCAACAGTTAGGTCTTACTGATGGAGATACTGTTCGTGTCGAATCTGCTACTGTTCCAAAAGCAACGTTTGCAAAGCTGAAGCCAATGTCTCTGGAGTTCTTGAATATTACCAATCCGAGGTAAGTTCCGAGAATCTTCTCAGTTGGAAAAAAAATCAATCATGTTTCATTTCAGAGCTTTTCTTGAAGTAGAGCTGCGAAAGTATGCATGTCTGACTAAGAATGACCTCATTCCGACATCGTATGCTGGACAAACATTAGAATTTCTTGTAGTCGATGTTAAACCTGCCAATTCTGTGTGCATCATCGAATGCGATGTGAATCTCGATTTCGATGCTCCAGAAGGATACGTAGAACAGCCGAGATCAGTTGCTCCTTCAGTCAATGTCAAACCGCCTGCACCACCTGCATCAGCGTTCCTTGGAGCAGGGCAAGCTACTGCCGGCACTGGTTCAACAGCAACGACAACTTCAGTTTTTGGAGGAGCTGGTCGTCGTCTTGATGGAAAGAAGAAACCAACTTCATCGGTTTCGTTGTGTTCAGAAGGTACAACCGGAGCAAGTACAAGTGATGCTGCGGCTGTAGCCAATGATTTGCCAGCCATTCCACCTGTCGTTGTTAACGAGGATTATAAAGCAGGTAGTGCTCTGATGAAGTCAGCTTCACACAATTTATTTCAAAATTTTACATCCACTATAAAATGGTTGTTTTTCAGGTCGTGTTTCATTCATTCGTTATGATTACAAACGTGTCGACGTACTCGAAAAGGAGCTCCGAGAACGAGAGGCGAATCAAAAGTCGCAACCGTCGAAGTTGTTCCAAGGAAGCAACCGTACACTCCGAGGAGCTCGTTAAACTCATGAAACTGGTCAATTGTGCTATAAATAATGCTTTCCACTTCAAAATACCTTGTATAAGCTTTTTTCCTGACTTATGTACGTGATAAATATATTGCTACGATTACTATTATTATTATTATTATTTATTTACGCATGCTCGATACGTGAAAGTTAATCAATTAAAAATAGAGTACAATAAATAAATACAATAAAAAGAGAAAGGGAGGTCGAGTTAAGAAATGTCAGAATCAGTGTTCTTTCTAGAGCTTTGGTTTACTACTTTATTCAGCACTCTGTTTGTAAAAAATAGTCTGCTTATTTTAGTTTTTGATTTTTTCCATCGGTAGGAGTGGCCACGCCGGGTTTTCGTGGGAGAGTAGCTAAAGTAATTGTTGTGGTCGATTGCAATTTTACCTGCAATTTTACCATTTTATCAATTTAGAGGTCTTAGTTCTAGGAAAACATGAATCATTCTGGATTGGTCCAGATGAACACGAAGAACTCCTATTTCCCGGCTAGACTGGTACTGGTGAGATTCAATAAACCTCCGAAGTGCCACTAATGAAGTATTCAGACCATACTCATCTAGCCCGTGGTCATCTAAAAAACGTGTATCATACGCAAAAGGATTCAAATGTTTTGAAGATATTCAGTTCAAATACCGTAACATATGTATTAGAAGTGACCCTTTATGAGAAGATCTCATCTAATTCTTCATCATCTTCTGTGCACGATACTAAGAATGTCCATGAATTTTCAGTCGATTTTTTTCCTTTTTCTTCTAAATCCACCCTCATCACAAAAAAAAATTTCCTGATTTCTTTTAATTGAAGGGTCCCTGTAATAGAAGGGCTGCAGAAATCAACCACTCATTTTTGTAGTCTCAGAGTTAGTTTCCGCATTTTTCTGACTAAAACGTCAGATTTTGGGTTACATTCTCCAGATATGATAGATTCGTTAAAAAAATGCGGATTGAAACGTAGGGATCTGTTGTTTTTTTCACACTAATTTCCACCATCACCAATACATGGAGCCACATTCATCAAAAGAAAACATAGGATATTTTGTCAGCTGTCGGATACACTCTCTCTCTCTCTTCCCCTCCAGAAACATGAAGGGTCAGAAGGGATTCTGTAGGTGAACTCCAATGTCCAACAGAAACAATCAACTTCAATTACTTTCGCTGAAGATGTCGGCAGTTGCACTCCATTGGGAACATCGATCAGATGTGCGAGTCAAGTTCTCGACATGGAAACAATCATTAAAAGGAGTCCCATCAATTCAACTCATGGTTCGGAAGGAATAATACATCTGAGATATGTAGATCAGAGGATACAATCATCTGGACTACTTTCTGTTCAGTTAGATCTTCGAAATCACTCAGTTTCCAGATTCACTAAAGAAGATGAATGCACAATTGACCGAGTCTCTATCAACGGATGTTATTCATGTACACAGGAGGACGACTTTTTGTCAATTGCAAGTCGTCTAACTTTGAGACAATTGTAGTCATGATTGAGTGTCCTACCATTTTGGCTTTCGTCAACTATTCAACGTCGGAACAAAGGAATGAATTTCACTTATTCGTCAATCATCAGAAGTTTGTGGAAAACTGCAATGTGAAATGCGGACAAGACGTACAACACTTAGTCGTGAATGGAACAATTGGCAACATTCAGTACACTGGACAACAAATTCGTCAGCTTCCAGGAACTAATATCTTCTGAAACGGTATGGGACGATGGCCAAAAGGAGAATCTTTACTCCTATGACACGTATGCTTTAATATTGCTGTTATATTTATATTTATATTTGTCATGTACGAATGTTTAGATTAAAAATTATTTATATATGTTTCTTTGAGCAGTATAACAGGGATACGCTTTTTCTTTTATTTCTGATACCTTCTGGACAATAAATGATTCCGGATAAATGATTTAAATCTACATATTCTTCGGTATTTCAACACATTTCTGTAATTTCAGAGTAGAGCAAACGAACTTCCTCCCGTTATTTCTATTTTTATTACAAGGTGTGTCCAGATGTTTGCTCGACTTATTTGATAATGTCAATTGCAGTTTAGATAACACTGTCTCTTCGATCTCAATTTTTTATAAAGGATTAATTTTTGGAAAAAATTGGGTAGAAACTAGAAATATATCTGGTTTTTTGTTTATCCGTCGTTGGTCGAAAGTTCAAAAAATGTTAATCTAGCAGAGAAACTGACAGTCCAAAAATTGAATAACAATAGAATACCATATCTTTTTTGTGAATTTTGATTAGCAACAATAAAAAAGAAGAGGAATTGCATTGTGGCACATCAAAAGTGTCACTATATTTTTTTAGTTTTTAAAAAAATATTCCGTTTCTCCTCTTTTCTCTTCTCAAATCCTTATAATCTATTTGTCGTTTTCATGAACATTTGTAGTTGTATTTCACTGATTTCTTTTCTCTTTTCTGATGGTGAGTTCGAGAATACATGTTTATTCATCCCACCAAACAACCATATTTCATATTGTCAGTTGTGAACCATCATTCAATAGTTGAGACTTTGTTATTTTCGTTTTGAAAATAATTTATGACTTTGATAAGAGTGAAGAAGATTGGGGAAAATATGAAATGAACTGTTTACATGTATTTTTGAATACAATATTTGAATTCTTTTTGATAAACATAAGTTGTCGAGAATATACAAAGATTCCCCTTTCTTGATCATCTCAGCTCCTGTTTGAAATTTAGGAATCAAAACAAAATGTTCTTTGGATGATTGCCGTTTCCTGCGTGACAACTACAGCGTGGCAACGTTTTTTCCGTGGCTTTTATGCTTCGAACCATAAAAAATATGTTTTTTTTTTCAGTCTTTGTCGGTTCGAAACTATGATTCAACCGACACCCCCTCCTTCTAAAAGGCAAGATCTTCAAGGTATTCGAGGATTGGCAATTCTTTCTGTACTTGGATTTCATTTTTATCCATTTTATTTCCCAAATGGTTATCTTGGAGTTGATCAGTAAGTTCGAGAAAATATGAACCGCATTGGATCGAGTATTCAGATTCTTCGTTCTTTCCGGTTTTCTAATGTGCATGTTACTCACAAAAACTGAGAAAATGCCAGTCTTCTCTGGATTTATTCATTTTTATTCTCGACGTTTCAAACGGATTCTTCCTCTATATCTTTTATTTATTCTTCTCACTGTTATCTCATTATATACCGTATTCCCTGATGCTTCTCTTCTTCAAAATCAATCTTCTGCCACGAAAGCATTACTTTTTGTCTCGAATCGACCACATACTGGAGAAGAAGATTATTTCGAAAAGCTTCTGATAGGAATTGATTTGTTCACTCATACATGGTCACTATCTGTTGAAATTCAATTTTATTTCATTGTTCCTGCAATATTTTTTATTGGAAACAAGTGCAATGGCTATTTCAAATACGGTTATTACTCCATCATAGGTTTTATTCGATTTGTTTTTCTATACATTTGAATTCATTTCTCTTTTTTCAGGGTTAATCTCATTTCTGTTCTATTCAATTATTCCTTCACAAGTTGCATTTAACAGTTTATTCGCAAGAATATGGCAATTCATGATTGGAATGATGATTTATTTGCATTCAATAAAACCAGCTGACACCAAAGACTCCTCAGTCTCGTATAGACTTTTGAATTCTGCTGAAAATGGAGAAAATGAAAAAGTGATACTCGTGGATGATTTCTCTGATGAAGAAGGAGAAGAAGATGTTGAATTAGTGTCTGTTCCTCCCAAACCATCGACTTATATTGGTCCATTCTCCAAGTATTGTTTCTTGATTCCAATGGCTTTCGTAGTTACATATCCTATTGAAATGTTTCCATTCCTTGTCAGGTAACTTTTAACTTGACAACTCACTAAAATTATATGCTCTTTTCAGACCAGTTTTCACTTGTTTCACTGGTTTGTTGATGCTTGTTTCTGTAGATGACGACTTCTTGAGCAACAGAGTTCTGACTTATATTGGTGATATTTCATATTCCCTTTATCTGATTCATTGGCCTATTTATGCGTATACGAAACTAACTTTTGAAAATAATCCATACGGTAGGAAAGACCTGGAAAATGAATTTCAAATTGAAGACTTTCAGCTCTCGGTGGAGGCCTTTTGATCTCAATGATTCTAGCAGTTATCGTCTATGAAACTTATGAAAAGTCAGTTTTTTTCTGTTGTTGAGTCCTTTTTACTTTTGATTGAAACACAATTCTTTTTTCAGATGGTATCTTAAACTGTCGAACACAACATGTGCACTTTTGATCGTCTTTCTATTCCTTATCAATGTCGTTCTTATCAATAAAGACGCAATTCAAGATATGAATTTTATGAATGAAATGGGAGGAAACTCCCTGAATTCCACCAAGGAAACATTTCCACGACTCGATGGCGTCACTCAGAATATGACTTTCGGTTTGTTCCATTTATTCGAAGCGAACTTCCACGATATGCTTCAGATGATGCTACTCGTCTGAATAAAATGTGGAATAAATTCGATATAGAGATGATGATTGAACCAGGATGTATTCAGAGAACACCACAACATAGTAGATGGTGTGATTATGAAGTTAGTGAGAAAAGAAAAGAAAACAAATACTGAGTTGAAATTTATTTTTCAGTTGAAAGGAGACGAGTACAAAATTGCAATTTTTGGAAATAGCTACACAAAGAATCATCACAAAATGTTTGTTCAAGAATGTAAAAATCGGGCATACAATATCACAATGGACTCAGAAAGAGGTAATATCAAGGATTATGAACTATTGTGAACCCTTTTATAGAATAGCTTTTTCAGTTTAGTTATGTCTGGCACATAATCCAAGGCTGTCAAAAAGGCCGTGGGGCGATTTTATATCTCAGTTCCCAGCCATGGAAAATTTTCGCTTCTTCAGGCGGCCTTGTAGAGGACCAAAAGATTAGTCGATATGCAAAAATTCAGCCCATTTGGTTAATCCGCGGCCGCGACGGCCCTGAAAGCCGAGGGCCGCGGCCGGCCGCGGCCGGCCGTGCGACAGCCTTGACATAATCACACTTTTATCGGAATGAACTTGTATTTTTTCAGGTTGTGAACCCCTAGCAGCTTCTCCAAATGATCATAGTTGTGTGAAGAAGTTGAGTGAATTCGTGGAATTTATGGATAATGCTAAACCAGATTACGCATTCATTTTCACCAGGTAACTATATTGTTCTATTCCTCTGAAACATACTTTCCAATTTCAGATTCTTCGCTGTCGGTGACCCATTCAAAGATAACAATAGCTCAGATCTAGAACATGATAGAACATTCAACGAAATGAAGAGTCAATTGAATAAATTTCTGCCAAATATCAAAAAGAAATTATATATTCTTGACTCGTTTCCACGTGCAAATGCTGGATATATCTCGAGAGTGGCTGCAGATCTGAAAAATGGAAAGAAAATTGAAGATATTAGTGTGAGTTTTCAAACATTCCGGATGGAGGGACTTCGAAAGATTTCAGAAAACACTGCTGAGACCGGATGGATATGAAAGAGGAAGAATAAGGCATGCAGCACTAGTGAAGGAATGTGGAGACAAGTGTGAACTGATTGATTATCTTCCATTATTCTGGAAGAACTCAACCAACATGTATCAGTATTTTGATGAACGTGGATTCTCGTATTTCACATCTCCCAATCATTTATCTGCTCATGGAATCGAATTGGTTCGACCTATTTATAACAAGATATGTGCCAGTTTATAGAAATTCGTTTAGTACTAATTATTATTGTTATTTGATAATACCGGTGGAACTGAACGCGGGAATTTTATAGGAGAGATAAATCTTTTATTTTTTATTCAAAACGAATATCGTGTTTCTTATTCAAGCCGTCTCAACGTCTTGCTTCAATTGTCCATTTTTTGTTTTCAATCGTTTTTTCTCTAGCGGATCACAAGATTATATCGTCTGACTGTGTGCTATAGAAATCTCCGAAAAGGATTTACAAAAACAAATATATCGGGAAGGATTCAGAAAATCAGAACTTAAAAATTTTGTAGTTTCTTTCAGTCATGAAATTCGAGAGCTGACAAAAACAAGTTATAGAGACAATCTTACTATTAGACTAAAGTTCGTATATATGTATTCACTTCGAAATGAATTACTTGGAAAATAATAGAATTTTTTCATTCCATCGACACTAAACTTATGTTCGGAGGGCTCCACCTAAAAAGGTGTCAACTGGAAAAATGATGTTATATAACTGAACAGCAATCTGCAAACTTATTGAAGATTTCTGATTATCTATCATAGGTTTCGGTTTTAAATAAGTTGATCAATTTCTACTGAAAAGAAGGGAATACTGTACTTACTTACTGTACCACACTGTACTTGTTCCTTACCAGCTATTCTCGACACCCGTTGTTAACTTTCTCATTTTATTTCCAGTTGTTCAAAATGTCTTCATTTTGTGATGTTTCCATGAACAAATCAGATTAGAATTCTCAACCGTCCTTTCGATTTGATCTTTCATTCACATGAAAATTCTTGTTTTTCAGAAAACATTTGTTATTTGAATTAAGAATTTTAAATCAAGGAACGCCCACCGAACAGGAAAATGAGATGATTGAAGATAAAACTGGACAAGGACTCTTTTGTCTCAACTCGAGAAATTATGTGGGCCTTTTTAGGAAACAGAAAAAAGAAGAACATGAATTGGAAATGGCTATAAATGGATGGATATTTCGACGGAATCTGTGATGATAATTCTAGATCTACTCACCTTATTCAATTTTCTTGAATTACAACTTCAAAAGGAAGACTCTGCTAAAAATGTCATCTTCAAAAAAACGACTAGATCTTCAAGGAATTCGTGGGTTCGCAATCATCTCCGTTCTTTTATTTCACTTCTTTCCAAATCAGTTTCCAAATGGATATTTAGGAGTTGATCAGTGAGTTATAATTCATAAAAAGAGGGCGATTACAGGTTTTCGATTTCAGATTCTTCGTTCTCTCCGGTTTTTTGATGTGTATGCTACTCACAAAAACTGAAAACTTGTCAATATTTTCTATTCTTACAATATTTTATTCTCGTCGATTCAAACGGATTCTCCCTTTGTATCTATTGATTATTTTCATAACTGTGATTGCTCTATACTCTATTTATCCGAGCACTTCAATTATTCTAAATCAATCATCTGCCAACAAAGCATTATTATTTCTTTCGAATCGAGCACAAACTGGAGATGAAGATTATTATAAAAAGGTTGATAACTTTTTTTTTTGAAATTATTCAAATACAATTCAAAGAAGATTTCAGCTATCAGTTGCTATGGATTTGTTCACACACACATGGTCACTATCAGTGGAAATTCAATTTTATTTCATTGTTCCATTCATTTTTCTGATTGGAAACTCTCTGGATACTTCTACAAAAAGCGTCTACTACATTCTATTAGGTAATTAGATTAATTGGAGAATATGAATCGTCAGACGAATAACTTCAGGTATTATTTCATTCTCATACTCAACCATTTCATCTCAACACGTCGCTTTCAACAGTGTTTTTGCAAGAATTTGGCAGTTTCTGATAGGAATGATTGCATTTATGATTTCAACTCCATTCGGTTATAGCTCTGAACTTATGAACTCGAAAGAGGATGGAGAAGATGAGAGTGATAATATGAATGGGCCGGACACATTATCCAAATTCTTACTTATGATTTCAATGCTGATAATTCTTGTATATCCGAATGTCCTCCCTTCGAGTATTACACGGTGTGTTCACATTAAATTAAATTGTGTTTATCAGATACTTTCAGCCCCCTTTTCACACTTTTCACCGGTATTCTCATGCTTTTTTCCATTGACGATCTCTTCTTATGCAACAGGTTTTTGACCTATTTCGGAGATATCTCATACTCACTTTATCTCATTCATTGGCCAGTTTACGCGTTTGTGAAACTCAATTATGGAGAGGAATACTACGGTTGGAGCTTCAATTTCTTACTTTTTTCAAACTAAATCCAGAAAAATTTCAGCTCTATCAACTGGTCTTCTTCTCTCGATTCTTCTTGCTATTCTCTTTTTTGAAACATATGAAAAGTTAGGAACAGTTTCCTTCGTTGCAAACTTTTGTTATTTTCAGATGGTATCTTTCAATTTCAAGCATCAATGTGTCAGCTCTCATTATAGTTTTGTTCATTCTAAATGTGGCACTTGTCAATAAGGATGCAGCTCAAGATCAGTTTTTCATGAGACAAATCTCATCGAATTCTACATTTAAAATGGATGGAGTTTATGAAAATATGACAATTGGTAGATTTTAATTAGAGCGTAGGATTATTAATGATTTCGAAGATTCAGAAGATGCCGAAAGAATGAATAACATTTGGAATAAGTATGATCTTTTGATGATGATTGAACCAGGATGCATCAAGAGAACTCCGAATCATAACAGATGGTGTGACTTCAGAGTGAGTGACAGAGCCATGTGAATGACATAAAACAAGTAGTTGAGGGAGAAAACGGAGAGTTCAAGATAGCTTTATTTGGAAATAGTTACACGATGAATCATCACAAAATGGTTATTCAAGAGTGTAGAAAACAAGCATTCAACATCTCAATGTATTCTGAAAAAGGTTAGTCTATCGGAAATAAATCGGAAGATTATGAAATTATCTTAGGATGCGAGCCGCTGGCAGCTGATCCAGAAGATCCCAACTGTGTGGAGAAACTGAATGAATTCGTTGAATATATCAAGGATTCAAATCCCGATTATGCTTTTATGTTCACACGGTTACTTTTGCTTTTTTTCTAGACAACTTCTCTAGTTTAAATTTCAGATTTTTCATTATCAACGAGCCATTTTCAAATAACAACACAGACCTTGAAAAAGATAGAACTTATCTGGAAATGAGGAAACAATTGAAACAATTTCTCCCGTTTATTAAGAAGAAATTGTATATTCTTGACTCAATTCCACGTGTTATTGCTGATAATGTTGATACGATTGTGAAGAATTTGAAAAGTGGAAAGACGATTGAAGAGATTAGTGTAAGATTTCAGCCTTCAGAAGTCTTACAAACGTTACATTTTCAGAAAACATTAATAGAATCAGATGGATATGAAAGAGGAAGAATAAGGCATTCAGCACTTGTGAAAGAATGTGGAAACAAGTGTGAACTAATAGACTATCTTCCATTATTTTGGAATAAGACAATCAATATGGTACAATATTTTGATGAACGTGGATTCTCATACTTCAATTCACTTTATCATTTGTCACCTCACGGAATTGAACATGTTCGACCGATTTATAATAAGATTTGTTCTAGTTTAGAATAAAAACTTCTGAAATGACAGATTTCGTTTGTGATCTCGGCGTTTAAAACAAGTAACTTAAACTTTTAGAGGTTTAAAGATGAATATACCAGAATTTCGAATTGGATGCTACTTGATTCTTCCGTGTCTCCAACATTATTCTCTCAGTTGTTCTTTCTGTTTTCAACCTCTTTTACGAGTATTTGTTTCGTTTTGATCAACGTTTTCACAGCGGATTTGATGATCTCACTTGGTTATTGAAACACTCAACAAGTGAGCGATTAATCTCAATGCTACTCTCTGAATCAAAAAGTTTCCGTTGGTTTTTTAAACTTTTGAATATCTCAATCACAATTCTGGTCATCACTTTATTTTCAATTAACTTTATTTTAACTCGTGGAGATGTAACTCAAGAAACGGTTTACACATCAAATACTCCGAATCTAACCAGGTTGGATGGAGTTTTACCGAACATGACATACGGTAGTTTCATAATTTCTTTTTATTTTGAGAGTTAGTATTTGCTTGATTTCAGATGATGCTGATCGTTTGAATGCTTATTGGACACAAACAGATTTGAATGGATTGATAGAACCCGGATGTATCAATAGAACGAACGGGAAAGTTTGGTGTGATTTTGAAGTAAAACCCCTAAAATAATATAACTTTCCGATATTTGTTCAGTTTCAGGAAAAAGGAAAAGATTTCAAAATAGCAATATTCGGGAACAGTTTGTGGACAAGTGGGTCTAGCGGGCGTCGGCGGGCCCACCCATGTCCGGGGAGTTAAGTGTAATGTCTGTTTGGTGAGGGTAGCGGTGTGATAAGCTATGCAAGCAGATAACAGTACACGGTTTGAACGAATCCCAATTTATTGAAAGGAATATAAAGGAACAATTATTATACGAAAGGGCGGTCCGATGGAGCGGCCGAAGTGATGTTCCGGGATTGATTGAATTTTAGGGAGAAAAACATACGAAAACCCTTATGAGGGGAAGACGTTTTTGGAAGCAAATATACACACTTTTACACTCAGTCTTACCTTTCTGTCCGTGTTATACGGATTGAAGAGCGTCAGTGAATAGCGGGCACTGGACGGAATTTACACCGTCACGGGACACCGCGAAAAGTAGTGAATAATTATATAATTACCAAGTGGTATTGGAAAACTCGAGTGAGGGCGCGCGGTCGCCTTATATAGTCGACTGCGTGGGTGCCCCTCACTGCGTGGGTGCCCGCACAAAAGCGCGGGCATTCAAATATAATTATTGTGAGTGTGGTTTGCTTTATGAGCAGTTTTAACGTAATTTAACACGGTAAAATGGGAAATATAGTAAACCGGAAATAATAAAAGCATTTAATGACTCTAGTTTTGTGGGCAAAACCTTAGGGAGTCATTAAAGTGCTTTCAAGTTGTCAAATGAATGCAAAGCATGGTACAGTTGACAACACTCCGGGGGGGAGGGGCGCGACAGGATTTTAATGTCGGCTGTATGAACATAGTTGATGTGAGTTGCTTTGGCTCGTCTAGGATGATAATCCCTGGAGCGGCCTTCCGGCAAATTCTCAGCACCGTAATCTCTGGCTATGTCAGGCAGAGTGTTCTGTGGGTCTTGGTAGACTCCATCCTCCGGACTATATGTATCCTCCAGAATGAGATTTTCTGGATTGGTGGATGTTCCAAGTTGTGTTTTATTACTCTGCTTGTGATCTTCCGGCTCATCTGCAGCAGTTCCTTTCTCTGCTGGATGATGTGCTGATTTTTCAGCTATGTTCGGAAAGACATTTGCAGGAAATAGCTCTGGAGCGTATTTGTTGTCAAGTGATTCGAGGGTAGCCGGTGTGGGTAGAGCGGTCTTTGAGTTCGTATTCTCTATATGACCAGTTACTTCTCCATCGTTATTACCGGTATCGTTAGACTCGATGTCTTCGCTCATATCCTTATGACATTGGTGGTTCAAAGATGTTAGTTCGAGCGGAATGAGCTGACATACAGGTCTTTCGAAGAATGTGCCTCTGCACTTGACAACAGCGGATCGGATTTCTCCGTCTCTTGTTGATTTATTCACCTTAGTGATAACTCCTAGCGGCCATTTATGTCTTTTCAGTAAGTTGACTGAAATAATGACTAGCTGTCCGACTTCCGGTGCCAGTGTAGAACATCTTCGGTTCTGATGCATGGCTTCTCGTAGAAATGTGAGATAGCCGATGGACCATAACTTCCATAGCCTTTCCAAAGTTTCCTCCAGGTTGTTTAGATGAGCTCTGACAGAGGCTTCGGTGACACCTGTGGGGTTTGGAGGTTCGTCATAATCTGATGGAATTTCAGTCATGACGCCTGGGTTGAAAAAGTCGAATGGTCTCAGAGCGATCAGATCTCCTGGACTACGGGCGTGAGGGATCAGCGGTCTATTATTAATCATTCCTTGAGCTCCCGAGATTACATAACTCAAATCGTGGTATTCGTATACACGCGATCCGCATTCTTTTAGCACTTGTCTTTTGACAAGTTGGACTATTCGTTCATAGATACCTCCTTGCCAAGGGGCTAAAGGAGTGATGTATCTACACGTGATAGATGTTGTCGCTAAGAATTGCGTTAGTGTATTAATGTACACGAAGTGGTCAATATCCTTGTTCATTATAGCAGCGCCCAGCTTGAATGTACCTGCATTGTCCGAGTAGATTTCTGTCGGTACTCCGACTTCTTTGAAGATCATTCTCAGAGTTTTGACATATGTCTCGGACTTTGCATTTGGTACAAGCCTTAGAAGCGCTCCACGCGTAGCTAGACAAGTATAAATCAGTACATAGGCTTTTCCGTAGCTTTTTCCGTCGTCTCGGTGATACACAATATTTCCATAGTAGTCGAGTCTGACCTTGGAAAACGGTTTTGATGGTGTTGTTCTGCAGCTAGGCAGAGTAGCGGTAAAGGGGTAAGCGAATGGATAGCCATTTGTAATTTTACAGGCTACACACTTTCCGATTACTTTTTTCGCCAACATTCCATCTTGAGCGGTCCAATATTTGGTTCGCAACACTGCTCTGGTATAGTTTCCAGGCAGGTGACCGTTGATTTCACGTGTTTCGAGAACGAGCATTTTAGCTAATTGGTGGTCGTGGTGGATCAGGATTGGCCGATGTGCTTCCTGTGGAAGAACCGGGCTGTCAATCTGTCTCTGTACACGATACAGACCATCGGAGTCCATGTAGGGGCTCAAAGAGGATGGGAATTTCAGGCCGAGATGTTCTGCGTCCTTGTAGTGCTCCTTGCTGATGAGGTATCTTGCGACTTTTGCCTGATGTACAGGATCTTCAGAAGCGGTGAACTCTTTCATCAGGGGAGTTTCCCATTGTTTTTTCTTCAACGTTTTACTGACTTTAAGCTTAATAGCAAAGATATGTGAGTCGTTGGTGGTTCGAGAATCGAAGCCTTGAATTGACAATCGTGTCTCTTTTAGTACTGCCAACCTCAGTTGTTTTGCTTTTAATTCGAGAATTAGTGATAATGAGGCTCCAGAATCAACCAATGCGAGTATGTGCTGGTTGTCTGGTGTCTCAAGACACATGAATGTTAAGCGGTTATTGATATCTGCAGCGTTAGCTGTTGTAATATGGTGAGGTGGGCTCGTACGAGATACGAATTGTACAAAGCGGTCGATATCGTATTCTTCGATAACCGATGTAACGACTGTTTGTTTGAGAGAGGTGTGGTCAACCACTGTAGCGGGTACAAGCGTACTATGAGCGGCTTCAGGTGAAGTTTGAGCGGTAAGAGCGGTTTCAAGCGGAATAGGAGCGGATGAAAGAGAGTATTTATTAGAGATGGCTGTTGGCAAGTCAGCAGTTGGCACGGAGTTCGGTACTTTTGACCCCGTGCCTGCCGTAATGCCATTATTGAGAGTCAGAGGCTCCGGGGGCACGAAAAAATTTGACGATTGGCCGGGCTTCTTTTGGGTAATTTTTTAGATCTCTATAATATTCTTTCTTTGGACATCCTCCCATGTGATGCATGCCACTGCAGTATCCGCATCGGTAATGGGATTTGCATTTGGTGATGTCATGCTTGAAGTTGCAGATTGGGCACAGCCCACGCTCTTTCGCTGCTTGTCTGAATGCCGAACTTGACAGTGGGCACCTGATCGGGTTATGAAGGCCGTCACAGGCTCCGCATCGATTATCTTCCTCATTTTCGAATGGGAAGGAGTGGGATAGTAGTGTCAAGTTTACCCCTTTTTCCCCTGGGGCAAAGATGCCGTCCAGTTTCACCTTTGTGGCAGTATCATAGAATTGATTGCCGTAGGCGGTGGGATTGTATGCCAGTTGTGGCGAGGGTTTGGGCTTGTTCGCATTTGGCAGCGGTTGGCCATTTGAGTTTTGAGTGGTGGCTGGGGAAGCCTTTGTGTAGTTGATGGCTACATAATTGGTAGGTACTTCGTTAGCAGCTACAGGAGTGGTCTGACTGATAATGGTATTTTCCATTTCAATGTAGTCGATACACTGCCTGATGCGTTGCAGTACTTGATTTTGGGTGACTTTATTGCCCATCTTGGTCAAGTAACTTGCGATCTTTGCACGCATTGCTGGTGGAAGTTTTCCTACGATGATGTGAATAGTGGGCTCATCATTTTCTGGCAGGTCCTTTTCTCTGAGCAGTCCGAGTATCACCGTATGGGAAGCAATGTCTAATCTCATCTGTTTTGTACTGGACTGATGGAATGGCAACTTTTTGAGCCTGTCCAGGAGATTGTATTTGTCATTGCATTTCCCGTAAACGTTTCTGAGGTTGCTCAGAGTGGTCTCGATAGCTAGCTTGGAGTCAGTGGACTGATCGATGCATGGAGCGGCCTCCCCTTTCACCAATGTGGTGAGAATGGAATATCTCATGTCGTCATTCAACTTTGGATGTTTCATGACTGAATTGGCAAATGTTTTCTCGAAAATGTCGAGTTTGCCAGTGCCGTCAAAGGCTTTGATGTGTTTTACTAGAGTATCAAGACTGATGTCTGTAAGGAGACTGGAGTGACTTCTATGACGAGAGTGAGAACGAGATGAGGAGCGGGATCTGGAGCGATTGCGGTGTCTGTTGTCCGATTTGGACTTTGACTTGCCGCTTGGCTCATCTGCCGTATTTCCTTGATTCTCGTATTCTCTTATGAGTTCTTCAGTTTCTCCAGAGTGACTAACTGAGTCCTCTTCATCCTTAATCAGCTCTTGTAATCTTTGCTCTAGCTTTTTGTCAACCAGGGTTTCAATCTTAGCATGACTCTTTGCCAGTTCTGCAAAAATAGCATTGTTGGTCTTATTTTGAGTGCTTTCGATGCTGCTGAGTTTGTTCATGACATTCATGAGCAGCATCTCCTGGCTAGACGGATTTGCCTGGGTGATTGTATTACCCTTAATGGATTGGTTTGGTTGGCTCGTTGGAGTTGGTGCTATTGGTGCCGTAGCAGACTGAACACTCGCATTTTTTGCGATATTTTGGTTCGACTGTGTTGGGACCGATTTAGCAGTCGGGTCACTGTGCCTGGCGGTATGCTCGTTGTTTGCCAGTATTTCACTGGATCTTTTAGAGCGGGCTTCGGCGAGATCCATTTGGGTCTCCTGACGGAGAAGTCTTTCTTTTTCCAACTCCAACCGTTGTCTCTCCGTAGCCATTTGGGCTAGGAGTTTCTCTTCGTTGTTGAGTTTCAATCGTTGGACTTCCTCCTGAAGTCGACGGTTTCCAGTTTCCGCCTGCTTGAGCATCGACTCGTTATTGCTCGAGATGGGCTCTGGCAGTTGGTTTGGAAGGTCAGATGACGTTTCGTGATAAGTCGAGCTCTGAGAAGAGTTGCTATCCCGATGATCAGTCGGTACAGCGTCTTCGCTGAGAGCTGAGTTCTCATCTGGAGACTGATGTTCTTCTCCGTGGTCACGGTCATCCGACAGTGTCGAATTTTCAGGATTCGGTGAGAGGTTTTCGATTGATGGATTGCTGGTTGTCAAGATAATTTCCAACTTGTCGGCGTTGTGGTTAATCAACATAATAATGTCGTCCACATGTACCTGAGCAAGATGGTTCTTGACGTCCGACATGTATTTCTCTTTCTCCGGGGATGCTTGCATCTCCGGATCCGAGAATTTGGTCTTGATGTATTCACCCAAGTTCTGGAGAGCAGCTGATGTTTTATGAAGATCTTCTAGGATCTCCTCTGCGTCAACCAGTTCTTGTTGGTGAGTGGTGATATGTTCCGCATGCGGATCTTCGAAGAGTGCAATCGCATGATCTGAACTTTCAATAAGTTCGCCAGCGGTCTTGCATTTTTTCGTGATCGAGGTCTTGAGCGGACCCACGATTCTCTGAAGCAACGAGGTTGCTTGGAGAGGTGGAGAGACGTGTCTCATGCGAGTCGAGGAGTTCCCACGAGAGGACTTTCTCGGCGTATGGTCTTCTGGAGACGTAGAACGAGAGCGATTTTGCTGGTTAGGCAACATACTTTGGCGTTATGAACGACTGGAACAACAGGTACCTGCTGAAAATTGACTTTGTTATCTTTGAAGGGGCTAGCATTCCTTCGCAGAACGTCGTCGTTTGGTGGCGAGTATGTTGAGCCGCTCAGCAAATCACTTAACGGCTTCGTAAGGCCGGCAGTACTTATGCTTAGTGAACTATGAGCTCGCGAAACTCGTAGTTTGGTTTGTTCGTAATTGGGGGGTTGTAGTGCAACTAGAATGAAGTTGTAGAGGCAACCATATAGGGGGGGTTGTAGTGCAACTAGAATGAAGTTGTAGAGGCAACCATATAGGGGGGTTGTATTGCAACTTGTGTTAAGTTGTAGAGGCAACCATAATGAGACAATGTATGCCTGATGTTGTTAGGCTATGTGACTTCGAGCGTTAGAGCTCGTGTATCTACATTATTAGTCGTATTTCGACGTGAATTAGTAGCTTTATTGCCTTTTGTGGTTCGTTCTCTGATGCGAGAGCGTTTATGTGGGACTTTTATAGTCGGTGACCATGAAGGTGGTGAAACCATGTTCTTCCGCCTTTTGTAGGTATTCTCCGGGAGGGACTTTGTCTGTCGTAGCTGGGCTATCGAACAGCTCGTGAGCGGTCGGCGAAAAGTTTTCGAATCGTATCTTTTCGCCTCGGGCTCCTCCGGTTATCATGTGTTCATCCATGATGTTGCGGATGGCTGGATTGTCGATATACCCCGTAGCTGATAGTATGACAAAGATGTCTCCTCTTCCTGCGACTTTCCCAATGACCGCATCTGCTTTCAGCAACTCCAAACGGACTAGTAGATTGGGTTCTAGTCGTGTAGCGGCCCCTGCTAGAACAAGTACGTCCAGATATTCTCGAAGTAAATTGATCGAGTGTCTGTCGTGGGTCTTGTAGCGGTAGTTCTCCGATCCTGTCAGGATGTCCTGCATGGTTTGGATGCGGAGTACCATAGCTTGGTGGCTGATTGGAGTGGTCTGATTCACCAAATAGTCGGATGCACGGAGTTGTGCATGTTGCCGGACCACCTGTTGACCGATCATTATGGGTTAACCACAAATTGAGCGGACTCTCTGGCTTATAGCTGCCTCTTAATTGTACTCGAATTGCTCTGCACTTGTGAGAGCTGTGTTGCGAGTGTTGAGAGGAGCGGTCGGGTCTTGCCGACTTGCTGGTGGAGCAGTAGTGGTGGTGACAGTTTGGTGGTGGACACGTACTGGAGTGGTTTTAGCTGACTTGCGGTGATCAGGTGCAATATGTTTTGCATTAACTGATTTGTGCGACTATTTGGCAGCTTATATAACCTTGTGTGCGTGTCACCGTGTTACTGTATATACGTGTTATGTTTTCACGTTTATTTGTTTTTGGCAATAAAGTTTTCCACGTAACGAAATATTTCTAAGGAATATTATGCGTTTCGAGTGGAGAGAACTTTTGGTACACCGTGGATCGTTATGTCTTATATGATTGTCTCAATGCACAGATCGATGTCCTTTTAAGATGTATTGTCTTGTCTTTCAGCAGCCTACTGAAAGTGAAGACGTTGAAGTATCGATACCGACTTCCGACTGCTGAGGGTCCGCTATGTACCAGATGGCCGTCCGGCACGAGCTAACTTTCAGCGGGCTGTTTCTCTAGCTGCCACTTTAGAGCCTTATTCTTTTAGCTTCATAAACTCGTGGTATAGGGAATGAGCAGTCGTTAGTTCGGGTCTTGTGAGGGGCAAACTCATTTGAGCCTGACATTGTCCTCAACAGATATATCGACCACGATACGTGATGTCTCTCGGTTCTTCCGTACGTAACGGGGTATAAGATTCCGATTCTAGATGAATCTAGGAACAAATGTAGGTATACGGGCACTTAGCCGCGAAGTTTTTTGCTTAGTGGCCAGACTTTGACCAGGGCTTATCTGATCAAGCTGGCTCAACCTCGCAATTATGCGACGTGTCACCTGTGTGATGCTAGGTTGGGAGCTTTGTCTGGAATTCTCCTGGACAAGCTTCCTGGCTTTCGCATGTGATCTTGTGGTGACTTTACGTCTTATGAGTGTCATTAAGTGAGCGGACTTTGGCTTAAAAATGAGCTTTGGTCATCTGACTGCACTTTGACTATTATTTTTGTTGTTTTGGAGCAGAGAGGATTTTAGAATAATCGATATCTCTGTTTTCGAGTGTGCGCAACGAGGATATTCTCCTTAGTTTGAAGCGTCTTTTGTATACTGGAATCTTTTGTGGAGGTATCTCTGACGTACTTTGCTTGTATTTAGCGGACGTGTCTGGATTCTTGCCCATCAGAAGTTCAGTGATGTATTCATCTACAGTTTATAGTGTGCACTTTGTGTCTTTTTAACGGGGTTATGGCTCATTTGAGCTCCCTGTGAGTTTAGATGGGCTTGCTGCCGTAGCGGTCTTATGCTGAGCGCATCATCTGATGTATCTTTTTTGAGCGGCCTCATTGAGGTATTCACGCTATCTTTTGGAATTGCAGGGACCTTAACCGGTTTGCTGTATTATTTTTTTGGGCTACCTCGATGAGGTGTTTTAGCCATCTTTTAGAATTGCAGGGACCTTAATCGGTTTGCTTTGTGTGGGCGACCTCAAATGAGGTATTCAAGCCTTCTTTTATTATGGCAGGGACCTCAATGAGGTTTGCTTCTTTTCGCGTTTTTTTTTTTTTTTTTTTCATAAGTTAGCTGGCGGTGTCGATAAGTGTGTTGTGAGCGGCTCTCAGTACATGTCACCCAAACTGCGATGTTCCACAAAGAGAATCTGTAACATAGGTATAGCATAGAGTATAAACTCTGCATTATGTAAAGATATCAACAGGGTTATTGATGTTAGAGTGAACATGTGTACGGAGCGAGGGGTGAGACATGTCATAAATTACGCCTTCAGGCACATGTGTGGTTATACAGAGGAGTTATTTAATGGATGGATGTGAAGACCGTCGGGAGAGTGAGCCGTGTAGCGGACGAATCTCTGGCCAACAATAGGGTTGCTTCTCTCCTCTGATTCCATTGGTTATGAAGGTGGCTCGATTGGCGAGCGGACCTCATCTCTGTAAGAATGCGTTGTTAATATCCGAAATCAGCTCAGTACAGTACCTTTGAGTGTCTCAATATCAATGATGAGTGACTTTAGGAGGTTCTTGATCTCCTTGAGATCTGCTGAGGTCGAGCTGTCAGCTGTCGAGTGGTCGTCGAGCTGGGGAGTCCCCATGATAGCACGAGTGAACGCTAAAACGACTTTGGTTTATTTCGGATATTTATTGATTTCCTCTACTTACGTTCACAACGGTCTCGGATCTGTTCGAGAAAAGATAGCGGCCCACGTGTTGACGACGATGATGTCGATGTGGTTGACATGGCTTCTTTTTGTCGAGCACTTGATATGAATTCGCGTGGTGTCGTATTGACACGGAGCGGTCGAGACGTGAACTGAAAAAATTAACTGTATAATTGATTTTCAGTAGAGTTGAAAGAGAAACTTGAAATTTTTCGAGAAATTTATGGATTTTTCAGCGAAAAGTGTAGAATTCTGACTGATTTCGACTTAATTTTCATTGAAATGTAATGAATTGTTGCGAAATTTGGCTAAAATTAGCATCTTTTTGAGCTATGATACTCTGTGTCGCTATATTTTCGAAATGTTTCGAAAATTTTCGAAAATATTCCTATTTTTACGGAATTTCGTGCGAAAATCGATAAAAACTATCCAATTTGGACTGGAATTATGCCAGAACTTTGTGATAGTGCCACATTTGGCTTCCGATTGAAGGAATATAGCGGACTGAACGAGTATTGCTCATTTTTCAGAATTTTCAGAGGTTTTTCTTTCGAAATCACGCATTTTTCCACTATTTCGTCGATTTTTGACGGATTTGTAGCGGACATGGCGTTGAATCTTGTTAATATTCACATATCGGCACTATTATTAGTCTTGGTGACTGAAATGTCACACTTACGACTGATTTCGCCAGTTTTTTGGCTTAAAAATCAATTTTTTGGCCAATTTATGCGGTTTTTTCGTCAAAACACGGAGGATTTCTCGAGAATTTTTATATTTTTCAAGGAAATAATGGACTTACACTCGTTGACTCCTCGTAGGACGGAGGAGCGGACGCTGGTTGGCTCATGGTTGACGATGTCGTCTGACGTGGAGCGTTTCGCGTATGTGGAGTGGTCGTTTGTGCCATTTCCGAGTTTTGACTCATCTGAAATTGACGATTAATTATTCTACGTGGGAATAAATAATGTTTTTCAGGGAATTTATGCGAAAAGAGGTAAAATTTTGGTGTGGGAAGGGTGAAAATGCGAGAAAATTTTTTAGGCCCGACGCAAATTGCGTCATTGCCGCCAAATGTGTGCATTACACCTCAGTCCGCGAACACCGCGCCTGCATTCGTCTACCGTAATCCGCGGGAATTTGAAACTTATTGCTCAGCCTTAAATCGACGAATATGGATTTTTTAGACAATATTGAGCGGAATTCGCACGGAACGGAGAGAAATTGGCGATTTTTCGCTAGAATGAGCGGAAATTATTTCCGATAATAAGCATTGACCGATAAAAGGGTTTACTTTATGATTTGGGGAGCATTGACTGAAACAGTTTACTCGACTTTTGTGAACAGGGACCATCGGAGGTGTGATCGAATATGTTTGGGCGACTCTCGTGGAGTATTCTAGCCTCTTTTATATATTGGGCAACTCTTTCAGAGCGATTAAGCCATCTTTTACTTGTGGGCGACTCACTTTAGAGCACTTTGCCATCTTTTGAGTATTGGGCTACTCTTTTTAGAGTAATTTGCCATCTTTTAAGTGTTGGGCGACTCGTTTCAGAGTACTTTGCCATCTTTTCAGTATTGGGCGACTCGTTTTGGAGTATTTCGCCATCTTTTTCTGGTGGGCGACTCTTTTAGAGTATTTCGCCATCTTTTCAGCGAAGGTTCCTGTGGATTCAACTTCGAATATGTGCCTTTCGGCGAAGAATGCACGTCGCCCGATGCCAGCGCCGATGGACAACGCCGACTTCGGGTTTCATGTATAGAAAATTCCATCGAAATTTGAAAATTAGGGGGTTCAGTGACCGAAATAGTGTTTCTGAATGCCAGAAAATCACAAAACTACTCGCCTACAGACACTAAACTACCGACAGGGTTCTGGTTTCATTTTATCCGCGAAAATCGATAATTTCGGGATAATCCACCTAACATTCACCTTTTTAGGGGTAAATGAACCGGTTCTATGCACCATGTGGACAAGTGGGTCTAGCGGGCGTCGGCGGGCCCACCCATGTCCGGGGAGTTAAGTGTAATGTCTGTTTGGTGAGGGTAGCGGTGTGATAAGCTATGCAAGCAGATAACAGTACACGGTTTGAACGAATCCCAATTTATTGAAAGGAATATAAAGGAACAATTATTATACGAAAGGGCGGTCCGATGGAGCGGCCGAAGTGATGTTCCGGGATTGATTGAATTTTAGGGAGAAAAACATACGAAAACCCTTATGAGGGGAAGACGTTTTTGGAAGCAAATATACACACTTTTACACTCAGTCTTACCTTTCTGTCCGTGTTATACGGATTGAAGAGCGTCAGTGAATAGCGGGCACTGGACGGAATTTACACCGTCACGGGACACCGCGAAAAGTAGTGAATAATTATATAATTACCAAGTGGTATTGGAAAACTCGAGTGAGGGCGCGCGGTCGCCTTATATAGTCGACTGCGTGGGTGCCCCTCACTGCGTGGGTGCCCGCACAAAAGCGCGGGCATTCAAATATAATTATTGTGAGTGTGGTTTGCTTTATGAGCAGTTTTAACGTAATTTAACACGGTAAAATGGGAAATATAGTAAACCGGAAATAATAAAAGCATTTAATGACTCTAGTTTTGTGGGCAAAACCTTAGGGAGTCATTAAAGTGCTTTCAAGTTGTCAAATGAATGCAAAGCATGGTACAGTTGACAACACAGTTTGACATTCAATCATCATAAAATGTTTCTTCAAGAATGCAGACATCGGGCTTATAATGTGACAATGTATTCGGAATGTGGTACGACTTGTTATTCTGGAATTAGAAATGGATTTTGGAAGAGGGGATTTGGAAGAATTGAGAAATCACATATCTTCTCTTCAGATATAATAGTTGAAAAGTGTTTTCAGGATGTGAACCACTCGCTGCTCTTCCGGATGAAGATCATTGTAAACGACATCTGCTGGACTTTGTTGATTTTCTGGAAAGTGCCAAACCGGATTATGCATTTATATTCACAAGGTTCTCCTAAGATCCAAAAATTATTGGAAAAAAATTATTATATTAGATTCTTCGCAACTGGATCTCCATTTGAAAACAACGACACAGACCTGGAAACTGATTCAACCTATAAGGAAATGATAACTCAAATAGACCAATTCACTCCACACATCAAAAAAAGTTGTATATTCTTGATGCCTTTCCAAGAACAAACAGTCAATATACGCTTGAAGTGGCAAAAGATTTGAAAAATGGAAGGAAGTTGGAAGAGATTTACGTGAGTTTCTGAAGTCATCCACTGATTCTCGTGTTCTATTCAGAGAGAAATCGTGCAAGTTGATACATATAAATTGGCTCGCTTCCGAACTGAGTCCATGGTGAAGAAGTGTGGATCCAAATGTGAATTGATTGATTACGAACCACTCCTATTCAATCAAACAGCAAACCGATTCGAGTTTTTCGATAGCAAAGGTTTTCTCTATTTCACTGGAGCCAATCATTTGTCAGCACATGGGATGGAGCTGGTGAGACCAATTTTCAGCGAACTGTGTAATAAATTGTCCTGACTCTTCTTTTAATCAGTACAATCAGTCTGTTTATGATGTATTGTATAACCAAACTCTTCATGCAAAACAACATAAAACAAACAACAATATTATTTAGTGGTTGGCTTGATTGTCGATCGGGGGAAAGCATTTTCTTTCGAATTCGATTGATTGAGAAGCAAGATATGTTTGTTTCTTTTCTGAATCCGATCGTTTATATTCGGGGCGAAGGAATACAACCAAAACAGCGAACATAGACGCGACACATGAGATGATCTGAAAAATGTTCCCAGATTCAGCTTGAAATTCAGAAGCAAGAAAGTCACTCACAATGAATGCAACAGTGTAGTCTTTTGGATAGTTTTTATTATCTTCCGAAGTAGCCCGGCATACTTCAATTGTGAGTCGATAGTCGTTTTCATCAATTTTGTAGGAATAAAGTTTCAAAATGGTAATGAAAAATAAGCTGAATACTTGTCCGAAGAGCACGATGAGTCCAGATGACACTTCCGGTGACGCTGGATACGTACATTCCAATGCCAACTCGAGTCCTACAGGATACGTGGCAAGACCACAAAAACCAAGAATGAATGCAAACATGAGCAGTCCAATGGTTCCCTCTACTCCTTGTAGTTTCGTAGTCCAAATGAAAACAGTTCCAGCGGTGACAGCGACGATCATCAACAACATCATGGCTTCTTTGTAGCATTTTTTCTTGTCAACAACAACGCCAGCAACAAAAGAACCAACGATTCCACTGGTGATCATGATAACCGCACACCATCCTGCCATTTGGTTACTGTAACCAGATGGACACATCATTTCGAACATCATTGTGTAGAGACTATTGAACATTCCGATTCCTCCACCAAGGATTACGAACAGAATTATATAGTTTATATTGGTGAAACAGGTCTTGAAGCTGATCAGGTACTGTTTTTCTTTCGATTCGCTCTTGTTCTCGTTAGATAGTCCCCTGCAGGAGAAAAACTGAAAAATAAATGTATTACAAAAAATCGACCATTGAAAGTTAGAACTTACAAATACAAGAGCAAGAACTCCGACGCAGAGAACGCAAAGCGAATTGTTCAGAACTGCAATGTCTTGTGATGATTGGACCAGCAGCGGGGCAAAGAAATTGGCAGTAAGAATTCCAAACGGATTCGACATAATTCCGATTGTGGTAGCGAGAGTCCTTTCGGAAGGTGGAAAATACGAATCAGACACTTTTGATGGAAGAAACATGATGAAGGGATAGGAGAATGCAGCTAATGTTTGACCGCAAATGACTAAATAATAACGGTATTCATCATGAGACATATGTGAGTATGCTCGAATCATGGCACCGAATGCGTTTGGAAGAGCAGCCATAACGAGAGAACGTTTCACTCCAGAAACACTTCCGAGCCAGATACCGCATAGACCAAATGGAACAGACACGAGTAGGTACACGGCTGAGAGTCTGAAAACTTTTAATGATAATTGAAATAAAATAGTGTTAGCATTGACCTTGTAGCTGTTTCTGGACCGTAGAATGAATTGACATAGTTTCCGACAGGCGCATAAGAAATCCAGGAAATAGTATTCGAGAAGTTGAGGGAAGCAACGAGAAGCAAAAGAATCCAACGTTCCCAGTTCCTGTTGTTTCTGTTCGGTTGGTCGCTGTCTAATTCGGCTACCTCGGATTTATTAACATCACCAATTAGAGATAACCGAGCTTCTTTATGTGCAAACATTATTGAATCATTTCGACCTGGTTCCTCTTCTCGTTTCAAATGGACCATCTTTTGACGGTCGTCGTCCACTCCTGCGAAAAAAGATACATTTTGATAAATACATTTACAAATAATTCATCATAAAAGTGGGGAGAAAAGATTAATTTGAGTTCAAGTTCATGAAACGGGCAGTTGGCATTTTTGTATTATCAGCGATAAACGGATGGTTGATAATGTATTGAACAGATTCGCTGAATTTGCGGGCCATCATTTTTTGGGCAAGTATGATTCCTTCATTGGAAATCGTAAACGGTGTGTTTAATGGGTTGATAGAACCGAACTCGTGTCCAGTCAAACATCGAAAAAGAACATTCCCAAGGAGTGAAATATCTTCAGCGCGAGATTCCATCCTGAAAAACAAAAAAAATAAAAATTTTGAGACTCCGCAGAACCGCTCTAACGAGAATTGAATTTAAATTTTTTTCCCGATTTTGGCAGGTCTAATACCCGAGCTCGAGATGAAATTTTTATTTACATTTGAAACTTACAACTTGTGAGAATTAATTTTTCGAGCGTGTGCTCTACTTGTCAAAAGACAAAATGATGGTTCATTCTTCATCAAAAATATTTTATCAATCGAAACAACTCTGTGAATGACTTGATTACTGTGAAGTTGAATCAAAGCATTTGAAACATCTAGAAATAAAACAAGTTATTTTAACTAAACAGTTTTAAAAGAAACCACGAATAATTGCAGCAGTCATCCAATCAGGAAGTGGGAAGTTACCGTACTCTTCCAAGTATCTGGAAAGTGATTTTTCAGTATTTTGGGTGGAGGTGATAACATAAGAAGTGCTCTGTAATAAATCAAAAATTAAAAGTTTATTCCTAATCGAACGATACCAAGTTACTATTTTTCGAAGATCTTTTCTGACTCGACAGAGCATTTGTCACGAAATCGTAGTCTTCGGAGGCTTGGCTTAAAATGAATTATTTATTTAGAAGAAGTGAATTTCTTACTCATGATCCATTATAAGGCTTTCATTGAGACTCTCTCTTTTGTTCATGACACTAGTCAGAATGTGTTGCTTTCCAGGTGTTGAAACCTCTTCAACTGAACACTTTGAAGATTTATGGACCATTTAAACCTACCACAGCAATCACTTATTCTCTTCATCGCTATTGAATAAATTGAGTGGAACTTCTACGAGTTCAGAGTAAAAGAAATAGAAAATATTCAGTTTGAATTTCGGAATGACAAAAGAAAAGGTCAGAGAAAGTTCAATAATTTATCATTTGCGTTGTTCGGAAAATATACAAAAACATTCAAAAGTGGGAACGACATTAGGGCAATTGCAATTGGTATTGTGACAAGGTTATTGGCACCCGAGTATAATAATGAACTTTGAGATACATGAAAGTAAAGAGTTAGTCGCTTGCTGGGGAGCTTCCCAAAACGAACGCTTGAGGGATACTGTCTCCGTAGAAGATCTTGTTGTTGGCCGCAATAGCTTGAATCTTTTGCAACTCTAGGTATTCTCTGAAGAATATAGATTTATTTAAAAATATAAGTAATTGCAACAAACTTTGTGAGAAGTAGTTTATTCGAAGCAGCTTGCTTCTCAGCTTTGTAGAATTCGGCATTGGCTCTTGATTTTTCGGTGGCTGTAAATTTAGACTCGATTTTTGTTATTTCCAGCTTATCATACCTAAATTGCTCTCCGCTTCCAATTGATTCAACAACTTTTGGGTTTCTTTTTCAGTGATCAATTGTTTCTGATGGATCAAAGCAACTTGAGCCAGTTTTTCAGCTTCAATGACAGCCTTCTTTCTTTCAGTTTCAGCGAGTTTCTCAACAACTTTTTGAGTTTGATGCGCTACAAGCAGCTTAGTTTTCTCTGCCTCCATCATTTCATAATTATAGCGAATAGCTTCAGGAATCTTAGGTTTTGTGACTCGAACTGCCTGAACAAATAGACCTGGAGCCATTTTCACGAGATCATCTTGGAGTGCGTGTTTAATTTCTTCGTCGATTTTGTCTGAAAATATCAAATAACTGAATGAATGAGTTCTCAAAAACTAACCGAAAAGATCGATATAAACTTCCTGAAGAGTGTGACTACTGCAGAATTGATTGACTTCGTGGTGGACTTTGTTGAAAATTAGTGGCCTATCGTAGTCGACAGTATAGTTTTTCACAATCGCATACACTGTAAATATAATTTTTGTAATTAGATCAGCCTTTAAACCATTCAGATTCACTTGTGAGAAAACTTACCGCTATCTTGTGATAGGATATTCACAACTTCAATCCGATCAAAGTAAATCATAACTCCTCCAGATGTTCCGCAAGGGACGTTTGTAGCTTCATCGGTATGAAGGGTCACTTGAACTGATTTCACGGTAGTGAGCAATGGAACATGAAAATGATAACCAGGTCCAGCGACGGATTTCAGAAGAGCACCTCCCTGAATGTGTTTACAGTAAGAAATGAAAAATTCGAGTGTTTTCATACATCTACTAACTAATTAGTCTGATTTTGAGGCCTCACCAGATATCACAAAATAATTCAGGAATTGTGATTCAGTTTGCGGAATTAATTTTTGTAGTTTTATTTCACTTACTCTATAGTAAACTCCAACATGCCCTTCTTCAATTTTGTGAAGTGCCTGACTGAGTATGATTATCCACGCCGCGAGAAGACCGAACCCAAGTTCAGTTAACATATCTGAATAAAAAAACGTATACGAAGGTTACTACAGTGCGGACCGTAGGCCCATGAGACGTGTTTGGTAGAGTGGCATCCAATAAGAGAGACGCGCTGCGGTTCTGACGCAGACGCAGTCTTACTGAGCGACTAGCCGCATTCATTAATCGATACGCAAATGAGCAGCTGCTGGTGGAATATCATTGGTGCAGGGCGGTTGGTGCAACCTAGTTCAAATGCAAGGGGGGTAATGTAGGGCGTTACCCTACGTCTACGCTTTTGAGACTAGGCTACCCGTTTAATGAGAGAATAGCGAGCAAGTGGACGCGGCTCTCATAAAAAATCCTAATTAGATTGAGGGGTACTGTACGCTAGAAAATAAGAACACCACAACATCAAAAAGTATGAAAAAGAGTATTTTAACTAAATAGGAAAGTTAGTACAACAATATAAGTTTAACATTTATGGCAAGGTTTCGAAAAATTTGAGCAAAAATTGGAAATAATATAAATTAATCTGATTTTTTTTCGATGGAAGTGGGTTCCATTCTAAGAGGGATTCGCAGACTAGATATAGAGAGGACCAGAATGATTTGAGTGGCGAAAAGAACTCCAAACATATTGAATGAGAAGATGTCAATAAGATGAGCCAGCGGTGATCCAGCGAAAATTGAGCCAACTGAAAATAAATATGGTCTAGAACCGAGGGATGGTGTAACCTACTTGAAGCGATGAAACTAATGAATGCAGAAACAGTTCCTGCGACACTCTTCGTTCCCGCTTGCGATCCGATTAGACACCATACATTGAATGATCCGTTGACGAAGAACCCGATGAAAAAACCAAGAATTGATGTGTAGTCTTCACATTTGAAAACTCCCACTGCAACTATCATCATAGCTGTAGTGAATAGTACTCCAAGAAGTCTTCTCGATTGATCTATTCCTATCTTTGATCCCAATCGGTCCAGAATGAATCCACTCATGAGTATTCCAGTTAGACCACCCAGTTCATAGAGAAATTGGAATCCGTCCGGGGAATAGTTCTTCTCTTGCAGATACAGTGGCACCCATGTTTCACATATAGTTCTTAACTCCATGGAGAAGAAGTAGATGCTCGCAATATGCCACATAACCGTACTTTTCACAATTGTTTTGATTCCAATTAACTTTTCTGCTTCCAATTCACTTTTCTTGACTGGTTTCACTTCCTTTCGTATAGCATCTTCCGTTATTATCCACCTTTTACAGATAAAAGAGAAAATGAGAACAAGGAATCCAGTGTTAAATTCGATGGTTCGCCAGTAAAAGTTTTTGAAAAACGGTAAGATCAGTCCAGCTAATGTGCTTCCACATCCAAGAAGTGAAAACATTGTTGCATAGGAGGAGTCATCAAACCACTGGAAATAAATCAGAACAATCAAAACATTCTATGATTCAATAGGCAGAACTCACCGTTGCTATCAGTTTCGTAGCTGGTACCCATCCTGCTCCTTGGACAGAACCTATCATTGCCATTACTAGTTCTATTTGCCATACAGCATTTGCAAAAGCTGAAACCAATTAGTATTTTTAAATTATTTCCAAAGGATCAAATCACCTAGACATATTGAAGATGTACAACATAAGAGAACACCTCCAATTAACAATCGAGAGTTTGATGTTCTATCAGCTGCTGACCCAAAAATCAATTTACTGACAGTACAAGCAGCAGCATGAATTGAAACTATTCTACCTGAATTCGATTTTGTGTATTTCTGGTTCAGTGAGATGTCAACATGCGTATCTAGAAAGGCCCAAGGAAAGGAAGAAGCGGGATTTTATTACAATTAAAACAAAAATGATATTGATAAGACACAGAAACTAATTTCAGCGAGAAATCCAATGCAATACCGTAAAAACATTCATAAATACAACCTGTAACTTGATGTCAAATGAAAAGGCACGAACATTGACAAGATAAACGAGAAACAATGAAAATAAATGACGAAAACATGTTATTTGTCCTAATCTAATTAACCTACTGGGAAATATTTCTCCCGGATGCAATCACTGGATCTCCTGTTGAAGAATAACTACCGATGATATGGTAGTTATTCTAATCGTCGGTGTTTTTGTTCTTTCTAATGAGATCACAAAACATTTCATAAAAAAGGAAGGCACATCCTGAGTTCGCGGCGGCTTTTATTTGACTAGGCCATAATCCTTTGAATAATCCATACCAACTTTCGTTTCGTACTACCATCATTATCGTTTTGAAAAGTCCTTGACTATAGTTACTAGTTTTTCCAAAACCCGCCCGGTCGAATCCGTTCATTTGTAAGCGATGGCGGACCATATCAAGAGGATAGAGTACCTGAAAACATTATTTCGAAAACGTAAAACTGTAAAACGTTTTTTTATCTTTCGTTGAAATTTGTACTAAAGATGTTTTTCACTACTCTTACAGTTTGCTTACAGTTTTAGCCACTGTCCCAGCCATCGCTCCACTGAATAACGCGCCTGTTGACTCATATCCTGTGAATGGCCATAGATCCATAAAACAGTTATAGAGAGCGAATTGCATTCCAGTAAATGGAGCAATCTGGACAACACTCGGGACCCAGCCACGAAAGTATCCAGCAATTCCTTCCTTTTCCCAAATATGTCTAACTGCATGCATAGTTCCAGTGTATACAGCATGTCCAGATTTTTGAGCCACTAGTCTGGTTCGAATAACGTCTAATGGCATCGCCTGGAAATATTATATCGGTAAAAGTGTGATAAAAAAAGGAGAATTGTACCGCTGTCATTGCTAGACACCCACTGAGTGCCCCACACATGAAGTCCGAAGTCGATCTAACACTTTGATCATCTGAAGGAATGAAACGTGCTGCATGTCGGGAGAGCCATTCGAATGAGGAGAACTGAACGAGTCCGTATGTTGCCGACAGTCCTTGTGCTGGAATATGCCCTTTCCAAAAAGCTTGAGCGCCTTCCTCTCGAGTGATCAGAAATACTGATTGCATTACACCCTGAAAAGATAGAAAAGGGACTATATTTTCGGGAAACAGACTAATACCTTATACTTTCCGGACTTTCTGCCACGGATAGGCTCTTCCTGTAGTTGAAATCGGATTTTAAGAACATCGAGAGGCTGGATTATCATTCGAGTCACGATTCCACTAGCTAGTCCTGCTTCGCTGTACTCCGCGGACGTGAGCGGCTCATTTATGGCCTCTGGATGATATCCGACCATAGTTGAGTTCGCATTCGTAGCAGACCAAAAAATATGAAACTGCTTGACCAAAAAACAATCACATAGAGTGAAACGGTAAAAAGTACGGAAGAGAACAGTTTGAACAAGATGAAAACGCAGAGAACGACCACATAAAATTAATAGTAAACAATCAAAAAAAATCCCCGGGGCCTTTCAGTTTTGCATGCGCTTATTTAATTGTGAAACCAACCTATATCATCATTTGATATCGAAATTTCCGTGTGAATTTGTGATAGGAAGACGATCGGCAGTCGTCTGAAGAGCACATATGCCACGTAGATGCAGAAGACTGCGGTGAATTTGACATAATTCGTAGATGCCAACATCAACGCAGTGCCTAGGGGAGTTGTTTTCGTGTTATTCGAATCGCGAAATCAGAAATTTTTGTAGGGAGACGAATGAAGAAACATAAGGGTAACATAAAATGATTCACGAATGCCTATAGAAAAAAGAATTGTAATCAACGATCGAGAAACAATAAGCACATAAAAAGTATAATAAAACCAGAGATTTGCCCGAAAAAATTAGTGCAGGCTCTGCATTGCGTCGTCAAATGTGATGCTTGCGGACCATCTTAAAAATTTTTTTTATTTTCAGAAAAAAAGTTTTCGATCACAGAATTCTCTTAACTTCTTTGGATCTAAAGAGATTAGCACTGGTCAAATTTTAATAAACAAATTGTTCGTCTCAGAAAATGAGCACTACAATCGAAGACGATGAAAACCCCCCACTTCAAAACTCAAGGTTATTTGGCCTGTTCAAAGTATAGTTTATTGCTTTCGGGCGAATTTACATTTGATTTTTCAGAATCCTGATCCTGGTTTCACTCAAACGGGAATTTCTATGTTCACAAACTTCATTCTTACCAACATGTTCGTATATGGAGTAACAGGACGTGCGAAGCTAGCTTATGTACTCAGTATGATATCCATCCCTTGTTCTGTTGTTTTAAGTGTTCGGTGAGTCTTAAAAAAATACTTTGAATGAATAATGCTATTTCAGAGATTCGCAAAAAGATTACGAAAAATGGAAAGAAATGCGGCTACTGAGACTGAAAGGCGTTCCAGAACGATTCATGCCGTACAAATGCAAATATGACTGGTCGGACTATGATCTTCGAAAAATTCGGGAGGATAAGTAATGCAATAGATATTTTTGAATTTTTATTTAGATAGAAAATCATTCTTGAATAAATCTTAAGATGAATGTTGACATTGCACCTAGATAACCATTATAATTTACAGCAATCACTTGCGGAGACTTTGGATGACTTTCACTGTTATTGGGAGTATATTTGGGATGTTCGTCTTGAGTAGGTAAACGGCTCGTTCGCTAGTGGCGCTTCATCCGAACATTCTTCCTAGATACGTACTTCACTGTCAGTACAGGTTTATCGCCGGCTCTCAATACAGCGGTAGGCACAATCAGCTTTTGGCCCAAAGCACCGTTATCTTTTAAAACGTATATGCTCGGGGTCCCCGTTGGAAGAGCACGACACGGATCGAATTTTTGATTCTCGAGTGTTTAATTTAATCTCTGACCTTGCTTAACATCTAAAACTAGCTGAACACACCCAGCGGTACATTTCCTATCGTATTTTTTTCATAATTAGACGATGTTGATGGATCTCTTGGATGAAGAGAAGCCAAACCTGAAAGGAATGATGAAGGCCGAGAATCGAGGATATGCGCAGCTACTGTTTCTATAGAATTAAAAATATAAATTCAAAAATTTATGAATGAAGAAACAAATTAAATGCACATTTGAAGGACTAGGGTTTTTTAATCAGTCTTCCTATAATTATGTCTTCAGCACAATAATCTGGGTCTAAATATTCATGAGAAATTGGGGTAAGTTCAAAGAATTCGTTGATATTTTTGAAAAATGTTTTTTGTGCGACGGAAGCTTCTCCAATATCCCGTTCTTCGCTAACGATGATTGTCTCTTTCGCATCACAAGTCTTCAAGAGGTTTATCAGTGGAGTAATAGTACTGTTGTAGTAAACACAATCAACGGCAAGAACTAAATCGAGACCGTCAGGGATTTTATCTTTTGTCCAATCTAATACTTGCACTTGAATTCGATTTGATGTTAAACGAGAATTCGCAGCTACATTTTTTTGGATTAGTGGAATTCGTTCTGGAAGGTCAGTGATAATTACTTCAGCTCCAAGAGCAGCAAGTGCAATGCCACAGACTCCTGTTCCACTTCCTAGCTCCAGAATCTGAATAATAGAAATAAATATTTACAAAAATTGGTTTCTCACTTTCTTTCCATGAAATTGTTCTGGATTTTTGAAGAAATAGTGTATCGTCATCAATGCACTATCCCAAATTACTCCACCGACGTCGGTTATAGTTTCCTGGGAATATTTTACTGATTTCAATGTTTTTTGATTAATTTACCTGATATATGGTCAATTCTGTTTTTTCCTTCCCATTGTTGAATGGAATAACGCGAGAGTATTCTTCATTTTCAAACATGTCATGCGACTGACAAGTTTTATAAGGAAAAATAGTTTTTTTTAAAAATAAAAGTGTTATGCGCATTTGTCCGAGAGGAGTACACGGCCGAGGATTTCCTTTGTGCCAACATTTTGTTGTTATTTTTATGCATGTGCCTTTAACAATGATTAACTGTAATTGTCTGATTTTTTCACGTTTTTCATATTCCTGAAAGAATAATAACCAACTATGAATTTTTTTAAATGCTTTATTCTGATTTTGCTTGCTTAAACGCGCTCTATTGGTGCAGTAACATTGATGAGCTGTGCAACGTGGAATAGTAATGCATGTAGTTCACCGGCCAAATACCCTTTTCTTGATGTTGTCTGCTTCACTTACTACTTTATTTTGCCATGACCAAAAGATTAAAGAATAAAGAAAGTACCTTAATTCCTAATAAAATAATTGCTGACCGTCTTCTAACGTCTTCCGTGAAAAACCTTCCGTGCGGGATTGACCTATATCATTCTAATATCATGCGACCTTCGTACAATCGTCATTAAATTTAGTCAAGTGTTAGTTCTCATGAAGAACAGCTTATATATACAAAGCAACAAAGGCAACCAATACAAAAAGCGCCACGTCAGACCCCTCCTCTCCCCCTCTCTCCATTTGAATACATACTATCAGTTACACTCTCATGTTTCATCTGCTCACTCTTTTCATATTTTCTCTCTAAAACTTTCCGTTTTGATTATGAAACAACGTAATTACAGGTTGTACATCCGCTTCCAGCAATGAAAGCGCTCATTCTAGTCGGAGGATATGGTACCCGTCTCCGGCCGCTTACACTGACACAACCCAAACCACTCGTTGAATTTGCCAACAAGCCCATGATGCTACATCAGATGGAAGCTCTTGCTGCTGTTGGAGTAGACACGGTTGTTCTCGCAGTGAGCTATAGGGCAGAACAATTGGAACAGGAAATGACTGTACACGCAGATCGACTTGGAGTTAAACTCATCTTTTCGCTTGAAGAAGAACCTCTTGGAACCGCTGGGCCGTTGGCGCTTGCTCGGAAACATTTGGAAGGGGATGATCCGTTCTTTGTTCTGAACAGTGATGTGATTTGCGATTTTCCATTCAAACAAATGGTTGAATTTCACAAGAAACACGGGAAAGAAGGAACAATCGCTGTCACGAAAGTTGAAGAACCATCCAAATATGGTGTAGTAGTGTTTGATGAAGTTCATGGAAAGATCGATGATTTTGTTGAGAAACCACAAGAATATGTTGGGAACAAGATTAACGCCGGTCTTTACATTTTCAGTTCAGCAATTCTTGATCGTATACCATTGAAGCCAACCAGTATTGAGAAAGAAATTTTCCCAGAAATGGCGACCTCTGGCAATCTATACGCATTCGTACTCCCCGGATTTTGGATGGACGTTGGTCAACCGAGAGATTTTCTTAAAGGAATGTCTTTATTTTTGAATCATGTTTCTACGACGAATCCAGAAAAGCTAGCAACAAGGTCGAATCTTCACGAAACGGCAACAATTCGAGGGAGTGTACTTGGTATGTAATAGAAACGTAGTTGTCCATTTTAAAAGTTTCGAAATTTCAGTTGACCCTTCTGCATCTGTCGGAGAGAATTGTGTGATTGGCCCAGATGTTGTCATTGGTCCACGAGTTAAAATCGAGAGAGGTGTTCGCATCCAACACTCAACGATTCTTTCTGATTCAGTAAGTAGGGATTTGGTTTTTTACCAGCACTGGTGAACTTTCAGACTGTTGGAAACTATTCTTGGGTTTCTGGAAGTATTGTCGGACGGGAGTGTCATATTGGAAGTTGGGTTCGTATGGAGAACATCTGTGTACTAGGAGACGATGTGGTAAGATCATGTTCTTGAATCAATTCTACAATTCTATGACTTTTCAGGTTGTGAAAGACGAAGTTTACTTGAACGAGGCCAGTGTTTTGCCACATAAAGTGATAGCTGTGAATGTGCCTTCAAAAGATATTATTATGTGATTTTTTTCTATTTTATTCAATAGCACTCTTTAACATCCAGTTTTACCAAAGTGCCAACTTACAAACTTGTGATATTTTATGGTTTTTAAAAAATGTAATAACTCAGTTTTTGAATCGGTTTTTATCAGTTTATTATTCTCACATGTCATCGGCGGGCTAAATGTTTTGAACATCTTTCACAACTCGGAATTATTCTTTAACAACTGGGTGTTTTCACTGTGTTTTCAGGAAATATATTTATAATGACGCTTCAGTTATGGTTTTTTTCTTGTTGAATAAATTATTGTGGCTTAGAAAATATTCAAATCTCATTGGCTTTCTTCCATATGACAATTATATTGGCTTTTGAATTTTCCTACAGACATCGAGATATTTCAGCCGGGTTGATGAGCACTTCTGGGTCATTAGAAAAAGAAGACTGGCTTGATTTAGGGGACCTCAACAACGCTGCTAATTTTACTTTAGATGATGCACTGAATGATGTAATTCGATTTATTAAATAAGTTGGAGGAAATGTTTTTTTTTCAGACAGAAAGTCTAAACGATCCATTATTAGATGAACAATTTTTATTTGACGGAGATTTTGGGTCTGTATCTAATTTGGAAGATTCCGCACCCACTTCTGATAATCAGCCGCTAGTCTATAAGCTTGATGCATCCTTTGTTATACAACCACATCGTGAGTTAGCTTTGAATTTTGAATATAATCATTAATTTCCAGAATTAATCTCTAATCAAATTCTTAAAAATGAGAAGAAATCAGGACGAGTGATAGCTGTGGCTGAAAGAAACGGATGGATTGCAGTTGTTACTAGCAAAGGACAACTACATTTATTCGATTTGAACGGGAATCTCAACCAATTTCATCGAGGCGATGAGACAATGGGCGGAGCTAGTTGTGTCACGTTTTCATTAGATGGAAAGTATCTTGCGATTGGACTGCAAAAAGGAGCTATCAAGGTAAGTAAAAACTGGAAAGAAGTAAAATTGTTTTTGAAAATTAATTAGGACTTGAATGAATTTTCAGATTATGACAATTGATAACAAACTCTACCATATTATCAATGAAGGCGGTCAACCAGGCCAAGGAATTGTTCAAGTTCTCTATACAAAAGACAATCATACTGTGCTCACTATCGACAATGGAGGAAGTTTTTATGAATGCAAAATAAACAGACAGTGGCTCCAGAAAAGAAAGGATAGTTTGAGATGCCATGTATCCGGATGCAATGGAGAAATCGTAGCAATGAAATTACTACCAGGAGATGTGATTGCTCTTCTGTCCGTCCACAAGCTCATTTTTTATGTTATAAAGCCTCGAGGAGGACAAATTCTCGGTGTTTTCCCCACGAAGTATGAATTTCAATTCCCTCCAGCTTGTTCTTACTGGTTAGGATGTCCGAAATCCGATAATAATAATTCAAGTTCACCTCTGAATTCACTCTATACATCAGAACTGAGAGACTTCAGAATTTGCATCAGTAGAGGGCACAAGATTTCAGTTCTCAGATTACATGCTAATAATTTCTTCTCAAAAAAGGTACTTAAAATTGAACTGAAACTGAGGAAACAATTGTTTTCAGAGACGAGCTACAGTAATCAACCAATTTGATGTGCCTTCCCCACTAGTGAACCTTCACTGGATGAGTACTCATGTTGTTGCCGGTATTGATGCAATGGGAGCTGTTTGGCTAATCGATCCAGAGAAGAAAACTGCAAAGAAACAGGAGTTGGAAGATCTTCAACTCATATTTTCTACACCGATTCTTAAAGGATCTGCAACAGGAGGAAAAGTCAGTGAAGCAGTGAAAGCTGTTGCAGAATACGCATGTTATCAGTCGGTTACTTCGGCTACTTCAACTTCAGAACGATTTATCGTGTTGGCGCATGATGGATTGAAGTACCTTGAAAAAGTTCACGAATGGCAACAACTAGAGAGCTATAAAGAACGTAATGACGACATTTCTGCTGCGCTCTATCTTCTAGACGTATGTAGAGATAAAGTGAGAGCAAGTGAAGAATTCAAAAGAGAATCACGTAATCTACTAGCCGAAAAAACATCTAAACTACTTACTGAAACCGTTTCTGGAATCGTTGGAGGACCCTTGTCAGACCTACAATCTCATTACCGAAAATATATTCGGGTAATTTTGAAAGTTTGTGTAACTGGTGGACTTCTCGAGTTTTTGTATACTACGTGCTGGGATCGATTGAGTATGGACTCTATTTCTAAGACGGTTTTCCTCGAACATTTAGATGAATACGTACTGGATGGTGCTCTAATTGATCCACCAACTCCACTCGTCAACGAATATCTACAACATTTAGCATCCGAAGGGCACTTTTCGCAATTTCAGTCAGCAGTTGTCCGTTTTCCAATTCATACTCTTGATCTTCACACTGTCATGTCTATTTGTAAGCAAAATTCCATATACGACGGAATAATATATGTAAATAACAAAGCTCTCAATGACTATATAACGCCTCTCGAGGTTCGTAATTAATTTTTCTGAAATAACGAAATACTTCGTTTATTTTCAGGACATGCTAGCTGAAATGTCGGAATTCGCTCACAGAGGAGTGTTTTCGGACAGTGAGCAGATCCTCGGTAACAAAGTTCTTGTCTATTTGAATTGTTGTCTAGCTGGAATGGCCTACCCATTTGGTCAACTTGATGGCGATAATCAGAAAAGGGTTCCATTAGAAACATTTCGTTGCTTAAGTTCAATAAGAGGGAAAGAAGAGAAAGAATCAGAAGAACAGTACCCATATTTGAAGTTGCTACTGCAGTTTGATCCACAACAATTTTTGAATGTCGTTAGTACCTGTGCAGATGTAGAACTCTTCCAATTGGACAACAGGCTGCAACGTTTTGTGGATACAGTAAGATTACCGTCTCTAATAGTATGCTCAATGAAAAATTCTTCAGATTGGGCAAGTTTGTGTAAACATGAAATGCGAACTTTCACTTATTCATTACCTTGCTCTTTTGGTGCAACTCTCTGAACGAGCGTTGATAGCTTTACCCTCTGAGCCTATACAGGATGCAGTGATCACACTACTCAAAATGTCTCCATGGGATCAGATTGGCACGGAAGATGCCATTTTGGGTGGCTTGTATCACGCAACACCCGACGATAAAAGAAGAATTATCCGGGCTGCTCAGAATCCAATGCGTCCAGTCATTCTGAGTTTTCTTTATTTGTCGGATCGAAAGTTTGAAGAGTTGATCAAATGTTATTTGGATTCAGAGAACAAAGAAGTTTATTCTGTAATCGGTGGAATTTTGAAAGGTGGTGAACTGACTGTCCAGGAATCTGCGGAACTCAGAAGTTATATTATGAGTATTATGGAGGTGAGACTAGAACGTTTATATTAATCTTTCAAGCGAAGATTCGAACAAAAACTGGTAAAGTTCATTCAGGTGGGCTGTATCAAATTTCTGAATGTCAGTCGAAGGAAAACTGTATTCATAAGGGTCCCCTCTATAATTAATTTCCGGCAATCGGTCGAATTTGGGGGCTCTACCAGTTATTCTTTTTTAGAGCACTGGTATTCCCATTCCTTACGTTTCTATTTTCAGACCTTGTATCGAATCGATGGATGGTTATGTGCTAATCTGATAAATGATCACTTCAGAGAAGTAATTGTTACAATGGCTGAGAATGAAGAGGAAAAAAGGAAACAAGTATTTCCTGTACTGGCTGGAATTGCACAACTTAGAAAGTATGCAAACCAACCATCGTTTTGCAATGACAATGAGCTGGATGAGAAGCTTTTCGGGATTGTTTTTGAAGGAATCTGCAAAAGGTGGCCTAGTTGGATGCCAACTTCAGAAAATCCAGAATCTGTTGACCATCAGCTCATTTCGATGTTCCCATTTTGGCTTCCACTTGCTGCAAATACAGATTCTTGTTTGAATATAGCTGTTGGGAATGAATATTGCGTCCGTACAGTTGTCAGACTTCTTGAAGCAAGACACCATTTGGAAAGAGCCTTCGATCTCCTTTTCGAGCAACTTGAAAAAAACAAGGAAAATGATGAAAGAATGGGTGAGCTCAATTTTATATCATCTAAAGTTAAATCATATCCATCTACAGCAGAATGGCTTGACGAAACCATGAAATTTTGCTCTCGACAGTCAACAAAAGATGACAACAGTGATCGCATGATGCGAGTTTTCCAGTTCATTTCGAAACGAGCTGCACAAGTTGGAGAGGATTCTGAAAAACAAGCAAAAATTGACGAAAGCTTGCGAGTAATGTGTAGACAAATTCTTGCTACCGGTACCAGATACGCGAAGCAACTCGTCGATCAATTATTGGATAGTCCTTCGTTTTCTGGGTCTAGTTTCATGTAGGTTTCCATGTCATCAGCATCCTCATAACATAATACTTTCAGAGATAATGGTGGCCTGATAATGGATATACTATCTTCGTGTGACTATGAAGCTGAAATATATCAAGAAATGATATACTTGATTGTAGGTTGAGTCTTCATCGTCCGGGCTTTAATATTTATTTTCAGAGAGAAGAAAACCTTACGTTCGCTCAGAAACTCGAGCTAGAAGTGAGCAGAAGAGCCCCTTTGATGTACAACTCCCAGTGTATCACATGTGAACAGCCTATGAACAAAAGTGGATATGTTTTCCGGTTAGTTTCTTGTCGTATTCTATAGGGTGCCCCGTTTTTCATTGTAGGTGCGGTCACTTCCAGCATATCGAATGTTCCACCAGTATAGAAAGAATATGTACCTGTGATGGAATAGCCGATCGGCTAGTTGTTCCTCGAGAGAAGCCTGACAAGCCGAACAAGCGAGACATTTTCAAAAACTGGGAATCAAAACTGAACTGCCGTGTCTTACCCAAATAAGAACATTCTCTGCCTTCCAAAAGATTACCCATGCTTCTAGTCTGATAACCTCCTGTGTCATGTATTTATTAAAGTATCAAACATTGCCTTATATTCTACTTTTCCCCATTCACATACATATACGGTGCTTTTGGTCGTGATTGGTGCTGGCTCACTTTAAATTCTCTTTCATTAAAAAATCGATTTTCTGTTGTGAATAGAAATACTATTTATTGAAATTTTGCAATAAAAACTTAATTAACCGTTTTCAACGTGATCTGTGTGCGTCACAAGTTAAAACTGGGATCGGCAAAAAATATCCGACTCAAATGTTAAATAATTCACTCCTGAAATGCAACGAATCTTCTTCGATGACCAACACAGGATGTCAAGCGGAACCATAATGTTCGTGTCTTCATAGAAAATTGCTAATTTTTATTATCCGACTTTTATATATCTGGAACTAGTTCAATTAATTTTGAGCTTTCCAGGTACGAAGACTACCCGAATGTTGCACCATTTCTAGCTGTGGAAAACTTTGTATCTTTTCCGGTTTATTCACCTACATTTTGTTTTTCTACATCTGCGATTGATAATATTATGTTCATGCAGAAGATCAAGACAATACTGGCTCGTCTGGATGATCTGATTTCGTTAGTTGGTTGAAAATGTTAGGCTAACTGAGTAATTCTCAATCGCCTAGGCGGAACAAACTGCATGAACATCCTTGTCTGATTTCTCAAGCAGGTGCACAGGCCACAATGCGTCTTGCATCAAAATTCAAACTTCGTAGTGATTGGGGTGCAGCTGTCGAAATGCCTTTTTGCTTACATGTCACGGAGGTTTTTAGTAAGTCTAATTGACGTATTTAAAGAATTTGTTCAGAATGGATCATGTCCTCGAACGTATGATTATGATGACTTGTATCAACAGGTTCAATGGCTGATGATTCTCGAAGAAGTCATCTTACCACTAGATAACATGGAAGATAATGAACTTTCTACGATTGCTCCTCATCAACACAGTACAATTGTTAAAAACGCGATTATGGTTTGAACTGTTCTGCGATAATTCTAATAACTTCTTTGCAGAAATCGAAAAGAGAACAAAGAACTAAACAATACTCAAAATCTATCTCGGCAACGACTTCTTCAAGTAGCCGTGATGGCTCTTTGTAATATATGATACTTCTATATTTTTCCTACTAACAGTTTTTGTGTTATATATTCCTGCTTCAACAAAGACTTGTTTTCTTATAACAATTTATTGGAAACAACAAACGAGCTTAGTCCTTCTGGTGCTTGATGACCTTGTTGACGATTTTCTGCTCCTCGACGAGGAAGGCACGGGTGATGCGCTCCTTAACGGCGTTTGGTGAGAGGCATCCTCCGTAGGCTCTGGTAACAGTGCGCTCGTTTTTCTTGAGGAGACGGAGACCGATTGGGCGAGCTGGAGTGATCTAAAACAAATTTTTGTAATGATACATTTTTTCTATAAATTGAATTAGCTTTGTACTTACTCCGTGAAGCTTAACTCCGGTGTCTCTGCACTTTGGGATCTGTCCTCTCTTCTTGATGTATTGGACAACAAGACGTCCTCCTGGGGTCTTGACAAGACGCTTCTTGTTGGAGGTGGTGTTGTATGACAAACGGCGTCTGTAGGTAACGCGGAGAGACATGTTTTACCTGGAAAATTTATATATCAAGAATGAATACAAAGGATAATGAAGGAGTATGAAGAAGCTTTAACACGAATAAAAATACATATTTTCCGAGTATTCAAATATGAAGAATGCAAAAGACATAAAATTGGAATAAAAATTCCATCTTGAAAACAACTGAAAAAGTACACAATAGAAAATCACTTTCGATCAAAAATTATGTTTTCCGGGCCAAAATTTAAAAAATCTGTGACGGTTTCGATATTTACTGATAAGCTATGTTGGTTTCTAATTTTTTATCAAGTTTAAACAGTGAAATTCGCCCAAAAACCCGAAAAAATCTTCAAAAAAGAGTAGGAATAAGAATAAAAATTTTATTTCAGTTAGTCGCGGGTCTCAGCACGCGCATGACTACGGTCACACTCGTCTTGCCTGTGTCTCTCCGCGTAAATCGACAATGAGGCAACTCTGGTCGCAGTTGAGGAAGGGAAAATAACGGAGAATCAATAAGAGCTAACGACGGAAAGAGTCTTAAAACAGAACATCCTTCTACAAGGGAGCTTCTCATTTAAATGATTGCAATATATTCCACTCTGCTATAAATTGTCTGACTAACTCTAAATTATTTGAATGAATTGAAATGGATATTGCTGCTAGAGTTATGTCAGTTGTTAGCCGAACTTCTACCTCTGAGCCTACAACATCTAACACCCCTAATTCTCAGAAAATAGGGAAAGTTATGGATGTAAGCGATGGAGTTTTTATTGGAGGCTTCATTCCGTGTAAGATAAGATAAACAGATAAAAAAGCAAAAGAAAGACAATTACAGCATTAATCGAAAAACAACGATATCCATACAGTCGTCCAGAGTTTTTATATTTTTCCGAAGAAGAAATCATTCTTTCTTCTGATCATTCGATACGACCTGTTCTTTGTCCTCGCTTGCCGCATCGAATGCCACTTTATGCGGGTTATGCTGAAGTAATCAACGCCGGTACGGAATCCAAAAAATCAAGGAATTCGAGAATCATCATCAATATTTAGGAAAAACAATCCAGAATGAAGATCAATCATCTGCGAAAATGCTGGTTCTTTCACAACATCAAGGAACTGAAATGAATGGTTTATCTGATGAAAAGAAGGTCGAATCCAGAAATGGCAGTGTCGGCGAAATAGATGATGATCAAATGTTAACACCGGGAGGTGACGAAAGTGTGAGACATCTGTATGTTGTGAATTGTAAATCAGTCAGTATTGTCATAATCAAGAAACGTTCACTTCGAAAATATTGTAGCTCTTGTAATTCTTTGCTTTCCGATATATATAAAGGTTTCATTGTCAGCAATATGAACATCCATTTCATTTGAACTAACGACATTTTTCCAGGAAAAATCAAATATATTTGCTCCGCGAGCCGATGCTGCATTATTTAGTTTATTTGATGGTCATGCTGGTTCAGCTGTTGCCGTTGTGGCCAGTAAATGCCTTCATGAGCACGTGAAATCTCGTTTATGTGAAGTTCTTGACACGCTTCTTCATATGGATCGATATGAGAATTTAAACTTTGGAAAACGTAGATCAGAATCTTCTTACAGTATGAGCAAGGTTTCAGTTCCAGATTCAATTTCAAATTAGCTGAAATTAATAATTTTCAGATGAATGAAGAAGATGAGTGTCGAATTCATAGTGAACATTTAGTGAAAGGAGCTCTAGAGACTTCATTTCTGGATATGGATGAACAGATTTCACAAGATAAACAAGTATGGAGACTTCCTGGTGGATGCGCAGTCATATCAGTTCTAGTTTTTCTGGGAAAACTTTATGTTGGTATGGAATTATCTGGGATGTGTGAACATGGCTCTAGCATTTCAGCGAATGCAGGTGATTGTCGAGCTATTCTTGTAACATCAGATGGAACGAAAGCTCTTTCTCGAGATTTAACACCAGCTTCTGAACGGAAAAGACTTCAGGAATTGGCATACCGTAATCCAGAATTAATTGGAAATTCGTTTTCGAGACTCGAATACTCAAAGAAACTGACAAGATCAGATTTGAAATCGCGAGTACTTTACAGGTATTTCAGTCGTTGAAATCAATCGGATATTTTGAATGACACTTCTTGATTTCAGGGATTGGTTTATGGATGGATGGGCAGTGAAAACAGTGAAAGAATCCGATCTCCGACCACCGTTGATAAGTGAATCTTCTCGGAAAAAACGTCTTTTGAATACAATTGGAGTGTCACGTGGATTTGGAGATCATCATTTGTTGACTGTCGATGAGAGACTGAACATCAAACCATTTCTTTCTGCAGTTCCAGAAATTACAGTAACCAATCTGAGAGATATGAATACTTTGACTGATAAAGATGTTGTTATTGTGGCATCTGATGGTTTATGGGATGTTCTCAGTAATGAAGATGCTGGATTGATTGTCAGAAGTACACTTGGATCAACGGATTCTGCTGATTCTTCCAGATATACACAAGCTGCTCAAGACTTGGTGGCAGCTGCGAGAGGGCAACAAGCATCTGGAAATTTGAAGAGATGGATTATGAATAGTGGTGGACATGCTAGTTATGATGATATTACTGTAGGTTTTAATTAAAATGAATGATCAATTGACCTCTTTTCATTTATGAATTGTTTCCAGGTCTTCGTGATTCCATTGAAATATTGTGCAGCCCCACCGACTAATTTTGAAGAAGAAGAAGACGATGAAATGCTGAGTCTAGAATGATTTAAGAGCTCTTTGCATTTATTTATATTTCTTCATTGAATTTCTTCAGTAATACTTATTTTCCTGAATCTGACACATTTCCTTTTTCTTTTTTCTTTTTCTTGCCTCTTCATTCCACGTCATTCACTTATTAAATCCGGAGTTTTCTTTGAAATATTCCTTCGAATTATTCTATTTTTCACTTTGTTCCTTCTTCTATTCATTAGAAATACTCAATTTTTGTGCTTAATTATAGTCTTCTTTTAGATCAGAGCAAGAATTTTTGAAGCGGAAAGGGGCGAGACCAAATTAAAATGTCTTCTCGGATCAACATTTGGAACAAACTACATTTGAACTTTTCTTTCATTTTCTCCTTTTTGAAATAAAGATACTCAATTTGAAAACTTTATTGTGAAGTTAAAATTTATCAGAATCATTCAGGCAAACAACTAGCGCTGAATTTAGAGGAATTCAAATAGAATCCTATCAACCAGCGACTTTGAAGCGCATTCAGTCCGAATCATTTTAGAAGTTTTGTAACTATCGTGTTCCAACAATGATCTGCCTGACTCACGATATCCAGATTCACTTTTCTTACGGGGAACATCATCTACAGTAATCCCATAATTTAATTTCAAACTTTCAAAAACATCTCTGTTCTACAAATAACTTTTTGAATGTTCATTTCCAAAATTATTATTTCAATGATTGAAAACGCTCAAAAGAATCAAAAGAACAAACTTTTATATATCCGAATAATTTGTGAATTCCTCTTCTTTAATACGTCATTTACTCTTCTCTTTTCTTCTCTTGCTTGATCTTTCCGCATGTCTAAACAAACCCAAAAATCCTCAGTTTTTTCTAATTTTCCGCATCAATAACCCACGAGACTAACTCAACTTATTCTGTCTGTCTATACCAATAATTCTTCCGGTTTTCTGTGATGATCTGACGAATAGATTCTGATTTACAAGGAAATTGGGAAACAGAAGCACGAGAAGTGTTCTTCCCCATTCAAGTTTTGACTAAACATCTTTCTTTACGTAATAACTATCAATTCAGTTCTATGTTTTGATATCTCTTCTCCTTAGAGAATTGCATTTTATTCAATAAAACAGAAAGAGAAACGATCAGAAGTTTTGAAGTTCTGAGTCTATAATTATTGTTCGACTCAAAACAAGTTTGTCTCGAAAGCCTCGAAATTTCCTTCAAGTTAATCAAGCCTTTTTATTTTCGGAATAATAATATTATGACTTCAGCAAAAAATACTTTTACTTTTATATATCTATACTATTTTTTAGAATTGTCATTGATAGTTTCATATCAAATTATTTTGAATCCAACTGATAAATTCTACATCAGATACAATTTCCCATTAACTTTCTGTATAAAGCATACTTGTCAAGGGCCGGGCCGAAAATTTTTCAAAGAATTTTTTTCAAGTTTTATAACATAATTACTTTCGCCATTTTTTTATTGTTTTCTTCCACGGCTACAGAAATGCCCAAACTGTTTCGCCGCTTGATCTCTGCGGGGTTTCGACCGAATTTTTATATTCTTTCGATATGGAAATGAACTCACGAAAACACATAGATTATTCTGGGAAAAAATCAGATTTGACCTTAGAGATTTTTATTGCCGGAGGCGTTTCGCTGAAAAATTCAGTTAATCTTTCGAAAAATATACTAAATCATCGTGAAAAAAGTATAAAAAACGAGTAAATTGGGAAATTTTTCCTCATGAAAAATTGAATTTTTGGGAAAAATTTGAAAAATTTTCTCAAAAATCCCATATCCCTGAAAAGAGGGGCCTGAGGGGCCTGAGGGCCCGGGGGCCGGCCCCTCATTTGAGAAGTATGGTGTAAAGAAGATGAGTAATCATGTCTGCTGGATGACAATTTCAGTAGACTGCCGTGTAGACGTCAGATATTTTACTCAATAAAATTGAACTTCACTTTGGGACACGGAAGTTAGAATTCAATCTCGTGAGAAAACTCACAACTTGAATCAAGTCTTTTGGTCTAACTGATATTTCACAGTAATCCAAACTAAAAAAAATGAACTTTGAGATCAAATCGTATTAAATCTTTTTGATTTATTCAAAGTTCCAAAGAACTTTTTATATTGAGATATTTCTGAAGAAATACGGATTTCCGGAAGTCAGTAATATTCCATTAACAATGACGTGATCTTCTCTTAAATCTACTTTTTTCATGAGACTACTTGAGCTAATCTTCGAATTCGTCACCTTCTTCTCATTTATCGTGCGTAAAAACTAAAATATGAAACAATACGGAGAGAAATTATAGTGAATCTACTCATTTTCCGATATTCAAAACTCGAATTGATATAAAATAGAAAAGTCAACCTGAACTCATAATTTCAAGCTTCACTTGATCTCTGGAGCCGAACAAAAAAAACCAGAAAGAAATCTGAACTTTTCCATCAAACAAAGAACGAAAAATTCCAGGTGTGAACTTCTGTTTGGTGCTTACACTTTATCTGAAAAATGACTCAACTTATCATCACTAAGTTTTCTTTTCCGAGCATGTTCTTGTGGTAAATTTAAGTTTCAAAAACAAACGAGTCTACTCGAATTTAGGTCAACTTTCTATGAAAAGTTTGTGACCGAAAAAGCCTTTTCACTTGTTTTTGTCTTCTTCTAACCACCCCCGGACGTTCTTTTTTCAATTCATCCACTTTTATTTTTATCTTTTTCTCCCATTCTTACCCTTTTTCTTTCTAAAAATGAAGAGCCTCTACTAGTTTCCTTATTCAATCTGAGATCAAAAGTATCCATATGATGGATTATTGTTTCAATCAGGAAAGGGTAAATCTTATTAAACTAATAAAACTTTCATTTTCGTACCTCCAATTATTTTTTGCGTTCTAATTTGTAGCCGGAAGCTTTTCGATATCTCTGTTAGCACAAGAATTTCTCTTTTTTTCTGTTTTTCTGTTCCTCAAATTAGTTTTATTGTCGGGATCATGTCATTTCTGAATCTATTTGCTCCTTCTTTTTTCTTTTTTTCTTGACATAAAATGTCTCATTTGAGTTCTGAATTGTATCATCCGCCTCCTAAAAAGTTGGAAATGCTCGTTTCATCAATCAACTCTTTTTTCCAAAATGAGAGTCTTTTTCTTTTTTCGAATTGAAATATTTCAGAGATGATACTCTCTTTCAACTACACGGCAGCACAACAAGACAGCACTCTTCAATATTTTAATCTTGGTTTCGTCGTCGTTATTTTTGTGAATATTCTCTCGTGAGTTTCAATAACATTAATTTATTTTTAGTTTATTTTTGTTATGAAGACTGTAGCCAATGTCTGGTGAGAGATATGCAAAGTGATTTCTGAATCAAACTATTTTGTGAGATGTTTCACAAATTTTAGTTGAAAAATGAAGCTTAAAGAACTTGAATCAATGTTTTTCAATGAAATAACTCAACATTTTGCATGAAAATAGAAGAAAATTGTATCATGAAATCAAAACAACTACTTTCAGAGTTCTCTACTATATTCTGAATGTTTGGATTGATATCCGGATTGGAAAATTCGACACAAATGTTATCAAAATTCATCAATTCATTTATATAACGTGCCCTATCGGATCAATTGTTCTCATCGCTCAAAAAATAATGATAATCTTAGGACTGCCATATGGATACGATTATGATGATAGAACATTTCAATTCCTTCATCATTTGAGAACTTCTACTGTTTTTCCAGGTAGAATAATTACAATAAAAAGAAGAAGAAAGAACGTCTAGAGTTTCAGGATTGATATGTTTGACTGCATTCGTAATCGAAAGATTCTGTGCCACAGTTTATCTGAAGGATTATGAAAAAAGAAATAGGTGGTGGATTGGAATTATAATTGGAATTGGATTGTATACTGTAGGAGGATTACTCGCTTATTCTCTTGCTTTGTGTGAGTTTATTCAATTGTTTCAGACTTGTTAATTTTTAAGTTTTAGTTGCAACAAGTTTGTATCATACCATTTTTCTGCTTGCATTGAGTATAACCAGTTGTATGGTAGGTCTTGAGTTGGAACTTTTGAGATTGGTGAGATTGGAAAATTGCAGGGAAATGTGTTGAACTATAAAATAAACAGAAGATATTATAACGCATGTCAACGGAGTTTTGACGGGAAGTATTCGTTGGCTGAAAGATATCAAATATCTGATAATATTCACTTCTCATTTGTAAGTTTGTCTTCGTCTTCTGAGATTCTTCTGAGATTTCATTTTCAGTTTTTCAATCGCTTCGCATCAAGTATTTTCTTCTTCACAATACTATGTCCTCTCCTAATGTTAGCTGCAAGTTTTGATATTCAATGGTTCTACCGTAATATCTTTATCTCATTGTTCGAATTGAGTTACAGTGTGTAAGTATTCTGAATTTTGCAGAGTCATAGAATTCACTTTTATTTTCAGTTACACGATATTAACTCCATACATCATCTACAAATTCAATATTCGTTGGCATCAGGAATTCAAAAAAGTAGTAGCCACAGTACGAATTCTCCAGAATCCACTAGATTCTTCTAACTCATATTCATTTGCAGTACACGTCACGTTTTCGGACAAAACGAATAGATGTGACAGAGGCATGTGCTGACTCGAATAACGTCAATCTGAGAAATACATTTGGAATCGAGATGAACATTGATATCAAACGACAATCGGATACGTATTTCGAGCAACTGAACACATCGTGGAATATTCAAAAATGTTAGATAATAAATCGGTTTTTCTGTTTTAACGGGTTTCATAAATGATTCTGATTAAATGTTTTGTTCACAGTGATAAGAAATAAATCAGGTATTATTCTTTTAGTTTTCCATTTTCTCCGGATTGTTCATACTGAATGTGGAAAAAAATTTTCTTCGCAAAAAAATTTTTGGTACATAAGATTTCCAGTACAACATATGATTCTGAAAACTTCAGATTACGATCAGATCACCAAAACTACAGCAAACATCTTCTTTCGGTTCAATGAACAGGAAACCGTGAGAATTGATAGGCCAACTCGATCGTATGCATCAGAAATTTGGACCTCTTCTGATTTTTTTACGAATCGTTCGTTGAAACTAGGCATTGAATCCTGCTAACAAGTCCACTATTTTCCATTTTTCTCTCTTCAAATGGATCTTTTCGATACAATTGGAATCAGAATCCGTTACGTCATCACATTTGAATCAGAAGTAGACGGGAAGACCCAACCTCCTCTCACTTTTTTCCTTTTCTTTTTTTCATTATTCTACCTTTTTTCTTCTTTTTCTCCTTCTGGTCTCAGTGCTCAATTTCCTTTCCTTTAATTCAACTAATCTCTTCTTCTTCTTGCTCATTTCATTCATATTATATCAATCTAGTTTATCTCCTCTCATTTTCAGATTCAATAGTACATCAAGTACTATAGAATATTCTGAAATGTTGGACGTTCTTCGTTTCGATCGCCAATCAGCTGTGGAGAATGGATCCATGGAATTATATTCTTTAGTTTTTAAGTTAGAAATCACTGTAAATTTTATTGGGTAAGTCGGAAAACTTGGAAGTCAATAGATGATCTCTTACAACTTTGAAATCTTATGGGGTTATTCACCTCCGGAAAAAACGTTTTTTCCCTCGATTCATTTGCCGGAAAAAACGGCGAAAAACGGAAAAACGGGTTTTTTCCGGTAAATGAATCGAGGGAAAAAAAACGTTTTTTCCAGAGGTGAATAACCCCATTATTTTCTGAAAAAAAGAAGACTATGAGACATAATTAATGATGAATTGTGTTTTCATCACTTCTTTTCGTTTTCGTTAGCTCGAAATGAGATGATAAAATATGTGTCATATCTGAACCTGTCTGAAATCTTGAAGTCAAAATGATTTTTTAAATAACAAGTCAACCAGGAACCGAGTGAAAACTTTTTCCAGAATTCTATATTATCTGATGAATGTGAGTATTGATTACCGTACAAGAAGCTCAATGAATAATATCCGGCGAATTCATCAGTTTGTGTATTTCACGTGTCCATTCAATCATATCGCTTTCATTGTTGAGAAGATAATGATAATCTGGGATTTCGACGGAGGTTTGTATTGGAGAAAAGATTAAACATGAGATTAAGTTTGAGTAAATGACGAAGTTTAATGTGATTGTGGGATATTGAAATAGGAAACCATTTAAAGATTGATTGGAACTTTTTCGGATTAGGGTCAGAAGGAGAACTTTTTGAAAACTATCAACTTGATGTAACTAATATAGTTTCTGATGATTCACACAAATAAATTCCAGGTTTCAATGCAAAGACGACAACATTCCAGGTGATTCAATTCATCAGACTTGTCACAACTTTTATCGGTAATTTTAACTTACCAACTGAACATAAACACTAATAATATTTTAGGATTCATGTGTCTGCCAGCATACGCAATCGAACGATCATTTGCAACATATTTTCATCATGATTATGAAAAAGAGAATCGTTCTTACATTGGATATACAATGAGTTTTCTCATATATCTAACTTCTTTAATTTTCGTTCTCATCTGTATTCATTGTGAGTTTTCTCACCACTTTTTATTCTCAATGCTTTCTTAATTTATTTCAGTCTCGGCTACTTTCTATCCATTTCTCGGCTTATTTTTGAGTAATATCATCAGTTATATTGTAAGTGAACTCATCAAATTATGAAAAAAGAAAGAATTTACAGGTGAATATAATCAACTACAAATTAAATCGTTACTACTACAATTGCTCATTGAGGAAAATCTACACATATTCATTGACGGAAAGATATCAAATTTCAGAGAACATTCAGTTTGCAAAAGTGAGTAATCGAAAGAAAATAAGTATTCAAAACGAGAAAATACGACATTCAGTTCTTCCATATATTTGCTCTGACAGTAGCCCTTTTTGCAACATTTTGCTCATTTCTACTCCTCATGGCAAGTCTTCCATTCAGTTCTACTGAGAAGAACATTTTCATCGTTTCTTTTGACCTACTGTATACTATTTTTATTCTTTACTGCCCTTATATTCACTACAAATACAACGCCACGTGGCAACATGAATTCAAGAAATGCGTGAAATTGGTAGGATCTGGAACATATGGTTTGAATGATTAAGTATTTATTTTCAGTACAATTCGGAAGTGAAATGCTCAAGCATAACCATCGGAAAACCGAGTTTACAACTAAAAACAACGTTCGGAGAGAGGATGAATTTGGGAAAAAATGTACAAATGGATATATATTTCAGTCAATTGACCAATTCATGGAATACAATGCGACCTAATGAACCATGACTTTTTCTGTTCATTCAATGATACTGTCTTCTTCATGTTAATAATATATTTCTTAAAATTCTATAAAGACTTCAGTTTATCTGGAACAATAAACAGTAAGGGGAAGAATGGAGAAGAACGGTCACCAATAAGCATGCATTATTCTTCAGAAAAAAGAGCCAAAAAGAACTTCAATAACTTCAAGAAAAGTGACATGGGAGCCTTACGATAAGAATCTTTCCTACTTTCTGAGCATAATAGGAATAGAAAAAAGTAAAAATTTATCGGCTCTCGATCACTCTTCTCCCTGTTTCCTACTGTGTACCGATACGTCTCTTTGGCATTGTGATTCAGCTAATTTTTATGACTGCTTGCGGAAAGAACAATCCAAATTTCAGAAAAATTGTGATAGCAGTTTGAAATTCAAATTGAAAGACTGTCTGAGACACAATAAAAATTCAATCTGACTAGCATACTAGCTCTCAGAACACTATACACACTACTCTTCTCATCTGACAATTCAAGTTTCAGGAAAAGCTCGGGCTAAAATTAGAAGATTCAAATCGAAAGAGAGTCTGAGACACAAAAGGCATTCCTTCTGGATAGATTCCTGGAATTTCAGTTTACTTGTCCTCCGTTGTTTATTTTTTTCTCATTTGTATTCATCTTCATAAATTCTATGAAAATAAAATACAGCAGACTGAATAACATTCAAAATTTCATACGGGATGAGAGTATAATCTGTTCTTTGTCGTCACCTCTCTTCGAATCAAAACAGTGATTTCAGACTATAAATGGTTGATTCTATGCCATTTCTTCCCAAAAAAAGACCTTAACTGCGTCATTTTCCGTTGCATTTTCTCAACAATTTCAATGAAAACTAGAGAAAAGAAGAGCTCTTTTGAGGAGAAAAACCAGCCGGAAATTCATATTTCCTATCTTCAATTGGTCTGACTAACTGCACGTAGCATCCACAATTTGTTGTTTCTTCATTAAATTCAAAATGTTATAAAAATAGACTAGAAATTCCTGACATGTTGGTTTTTCCAGCGTCTCTCGATTTTCCTATTTTCTGAATAAAATGATAAACACCGACAGACGTTTTGTGTTAACTCTCCAATCGAACATCACTTTTCTCTTCTTTGTTTTAATTGTTTTTGTCAGAACTGTCTTCGAGTAAATGCCGTGTTTTCCCATATCAACAGAGCTTCAGATTCTAATTCATTCTTGTTTCAGGAAATAACAAAACACGTATATTCGTATAGTTGTGCTTCTCCTTCAACTCTTGTCTCCATTTATCAATGCTTTCAATCGAACAATTCAACGAACGGGCATTCAGAAATAATGAATTCTACATTTACTTCCTTGCTTTTTTCCTCATTATTATCGTTTTGAACTGTGCTTCGTAAGTTTTCAAGTTGCAATCTTTCATTTTTTTTGAATTCATTTACAGAATGCTGTACTACTTTTTCAATCTTTTCATCACTTTCCGTGTCAAATACTACAAAACAAATCTTCAAATCCTTCACCAAGCAATATATTCTACGTGTCCATTCAGTTCAATTATATTGATCACAGAGAAGACTTTTGATATTTTAGGAAAAAATCAGAGTGAGTCTTCGAGCACTATAGTAGACCAATATGAAAAATAATTCTAGATTTCCTATCAGACAGTTCATTTTTCATGTACAAACAGTACATCCGAACTGCAATCATGTGTCCTCGTGAGTCATAAAATCCTTCAATCATTCACAACAATATGTTATTTAGCTTTGTTCGCTCTAACTGCTATCATGCTCGAACGAGTATTTGCAACGTGTTTTATAAAAGACTACGAAAAGAAAAGAAGGCATTATGTAGCATTTATAATTATTCTACTAATGATTTTTATCTCTATGCTCACTGCTTTTATTTTCAATTCAAGTGAGTCTCACTCATTTAATCCATTCAAAAACAACCATAATTTCAGCAAATCTCATTTTTGTCTACGTCGCTACTCATCTGTTGCTCAACATAATCTGTTATATTATTTCGATTGTCACTTATAGAATAAATCGGAAATATTATCACAACAATAAACAAGATTATTCACTGGGTACTCGATTCCAAATTGCTGAAAACATCAAAGTATACAAAGTGAGTATGACTGTGCTTCCTCTCAAAATCATTTCCAAATTTTCAGTTTTTCTCTCATTATTTGTTTGTCCTCGCTTTTTTCCCTATTACATGCACTATTTGTGCACTCATTATTCACTATGATTCATCTCCACTTCACCGAGAAATTCTGTTCGTCGTCTTTGATTTGAGTTTCACTTTGTGAGTTTTCATGAGATCTTTGATTCCTAAAATCAGTAGAACCATACTTTCAGACTTTGTATTCTGGCGCCTTATCTCATTCTAAAAACAAGTGAACCATGGCAAAATGATCTGAATCAAATCTTTGTGAAAGTAAAATAATGAACCACTGAGATTATTGAAATCATAGTTTATTTTCAGGTTGGAATCAGAAAATCATCGAAAATTCAGATAGTTCACGAGAGATCGAAAACATTGAAAAATACATTTGGAGAGCAAATGGAATTCGAAACAAGTCAACACAGTGACATGTATTTCAATCAACTTCAGAAGTCATGGAATCATGAATTAACTAAAGTTGTTCGGGTTTAAATTTTCTTGTTTCTCATAATAATTTAAAAAGAATAAATCATTGATCAATATTACTGTCCGATGAAGAATTTACAGAACTTTGAAAGACAATATGAACCATTTCTAACCGACAAAGTGTCCTTTTTATAAAATACAGCGTTTGTGCCTTTTCAGACTTATTGTGATATTATACTTTATCTCATTTCCAGTTATCAGAGAAGATATTTGGAAAGAATCTACAAGAACAAGTAGGCGTTGCTTGTGATGTAGCCACCTTTTAGAAAATAGACGCATTTACGACCCGTCTCCACAATAATTTATATTCTTTTTTTCTGATTTCTGTTTTGACAAATGATCATGAATGAATACCCAGAACAATATATGTGCTCTCAGAGCTGTCTACATCTTTTTTTATATCATCTGTTTATGTTTTAACCGGAATGAATGAGAATGACCGAATGCATCAAATAACTTATATCTTCTGAAAATATTCGCTATATTTCTGTGGTTTAAAGGAATCTACTCTAATTTTCCCATAATGCTATCAATTTCTCAGTTTGCAGAACGGTCTTTTGAAAGAGAGCATCATAATATTTATTTCCTTTTTTCATTTTTGCTCATCATTGCTCTCAATATTGTTTCGTAAGTTTCTTCATGAGAAAACCTAAAAATTTCCTCATGAAAAATTCCAGAATTGGGTATTATTCATTCAATCTATTCCTCACTTTTCGTGTCAAACATTACAAAACAAATCTTCAAAAAATCCATCAAGCGATTTATGCAACTTGTCCGATTAGTTCAACCATTTTCATTTGTGAAAATCTATTAGATTTATTTGGAAAAAGAAGAGGTTTGCTTCATTTTTTCATAAAAAAATACAGTCACGACTTTCAAACTTTCAGAATTTGAAGAAGTGGCCACATTTTTCATCTTCAATCCATTTTTCCGAACTGCAATCATGTGTCCTCGTATGATTTTTTCTGATAATTCAAATCTTTTTTCTCTATTTTCAGCATTATTCTCCATGACTACCATTATGCTGGAACGGGTTTTTGCCACGTATTTTATCAAAGATTATGAGAGAAAAAGAAGGTCAATTATCGGGTTCAGTATCATTATAATTATGTATTGCACATCATTTTTGGCTTCATACATTCTGAATTACAGTAAGACAATATACAATTCTAGGAAATAACTACAAGATTTCAGCTGATTTCATTTATATTTTTGTGGGTTTTCATCTTTTTCTCAACGTTTTTGGTTACATAATCTCATTGGTCACATATCGAATCAATCGAAATTATTACAACAAAAACAGAGTGACAAAAAGTGATTATTCGTTGGCTGAACAGTATCAAATTGCGGAAAATATCAGAATGCATCAATTCTTTACTCAGTTTTTAATGGTTCTTGCAATATTTCCAATCACTTGTGTCACCTGTGTGCTCATTACTCACTATGACTCGAGACCTCTTCATCGAGAAATTCTTTGTGTTGTTTTCGATTTGAGTTTCACTTTGTAAGTCAATTCTGGAGTATTCAATGATTTTATTTCTGTTCAGATTGTGCATTCTTGCTCCTTATTTTATACTCAAAATGAGTGAATCGTGGCAAAATGAGTTGGATGCCATTCTGATTAAAGCAAGTTATTATGTTATTAGTGATACATACTTAAGAATGTTATTTTCAGATCAGATTGAGAAAACCGTCAAAAGTTGTAAATTTTGATAACCAAGGGAAAATATTGAAGAATACGTTTGGAGAACAAATGGAATTTGACGCGAGCCAGCACAGTATGATGTATTTTCAACAGCTTCACAACTCATGGAACTGAATTACTTTGAGAAGTTTTATTCAGATTTTTCAATTGCTAATGTCCTTTAAAATTTTTTTATATTTCAAATAGATTCCAAATTTCTTTGGAATCCGTTCACTCCTACTCACGTCACCTTCATATTCTCATTGTTCCTCCTCCTCCGTCACATGTTTCCTTTCTAAATTTGAACCTTAACAAGAATTCTTCGAAGCATGAAATAAAGTAATACTTTTCGAAAAAACTAACCTCATTATTTTCTATATACGCTATGGAAATTACTATCTACAGTTCTTATCCAAAAGAAGAACGTTTGTATTTTATTGTTTCTCATTCCCTAATTGTGTCTCTAAATGTTTTTTCGTAAGTTTCTATTTCTCCCAACTTGATTTCAATAACTGCTTCTTTGTAGAATTCTCTACTACATTTTTAATACATTCTTGTGTATTAAAGTTGGAGATTTCAAAAGAAATATTCATAGAATAAACCAAGCAATTTATGTGACTTGTCCAATCAGTTCACTGTTTATAATTTCTGAAAAAATACTCGATTTGATTGGAATCAAAGAAGGTGACCCACACAAATCGAAACTCTCAGCCACTTCAATGTATTTCAGATTTAGAGAAGAATAATCGTTTATACATCAACTTACAATACATTCGAATAGCTTTTCTCGCTCCATGTTAGTTTTGAACTCATTGAACCATCTGGATCAACTTCTTCATTTCAGCATTTTTCTCACTTATAACGACTATGTTGGAACGATTGTGTGCAACACATTACATAAAAGATTATGAGAAAAAACAGAGGCCTTTTATCGGATATTTCTTGATTGGGTTACTGTATTTATCCTCTGTTTTTACATCGTACATTGTCAATTTCAGTAGGTTTTTTTCTTATTAATCAGCTTTTCAACATGTTTTTCCAATTAAAATCTCCGTGAGGGGGTTCATTTTTGTGAATTCTTCTTATCGTGTAGGTGTAAAATGACCTGAAAACACGCCATAATGATCAACAAAATTTTGATTTTCAGCAGATCAATTATTCACTTTTTCGGCCGTTCACCTCATTATAAATATTATTTCATATGTTGTTCTTTTATGGGTGTATCGTTTGAATCGAAGTTATTATTTTCAAAATCGAGTGATCAAGCACACATATTCACTTGGTGAAAGATACCAAATATCAGAAAACATCCGAATTCATAAAGTGAGTTTCCGACTCTTTTCATTTGATAACTGATAAAGTCAATCCAGTATTTCTCCCGCTATATGTTTGTTATGGCATTTTTCATCAGTTCCTGTGGGATTACTACTCTTCTTCAATATTATTCGCCTCCTGGCATCAAAAGAATTCTCGGAACACTCTTCGAATTGAGTTACATACTGTGAGTTACTCTTTCAAGATGACTCCTAAATTCGAGTTTTTGAATTTCAGATTAACAATATTCGCTCCATATTTTTCTCTCCAGATGAGTGAACGCTGGCAGAACGAATTCGATTTGATTATGGTGAAAGTATGGGTACTTTCTCGTTCTGACTTATGATACTTTGAGTTCAGATCGGAATCAGACGACCGGCAAAAGTGAATGACGTCACGGAGAGATCAAAAAGACTGAAAAATACATTTGGAGATCAAATGGATTTTGAAAGAAACAAACATAGTGATGTGTATTTTGAACAGTTGAAGAAGACTTGGAGTTTCAAAAAATTGAAAAACTGAATAAATAAAGTAGTTCACTCTTATTTTTGAATTCTACAGATTAAGTTTTCTGAGGAAGCGCAGAATGTTGGTGTTGATTGAAATGCATGACTCAAAGCTAGAGTTTCGGTAGACTCTTCTCACGGTGAGAACATAAAAGTTAACTTCCAGAGAGACAGGAAAATTTCAGACTTTTTATTCAATGTTCTGATGCTTTTCGAATTGATGAATAGATCTAGGTGCTTATGAACTTGATTTCGCTTCGGAATGTCATTAATAGTCTGAAAGTTAGAATCAATGCATTTCAAACCAAACGATATACATCAAAACAGACATCACGACTAGAAGAACTCGTTAACTTTCTTGAAATCTGGTCTAGAAGTTTGCTCTCCACACGTTTTGTCAGTGTTTATTCTAATAACAATTGGATATATTATTTCTGCGTAACCGGTATAATTTCGGTAAAACCGGTCATTGAAAAAGGACGAGAGTTATAAAAATTGTTTTCCTATTGCTCACAAAATCATACTTTTTTGAGCATACTTTGTTTAAACATTATATCATATCTTCTGTTACGTGCTTTCTTTCTCCTCTTCTTTCTTATTTTGTTTCCGGTTCAGACGACTCCAAGTCTTATTTCTTATAACATAACGAACTATTTCTTTCTGATCTTCGTTCTTCCGTTTCCTTTCTTTTCATTTTTTTTGAAATGAGACTTGATGACACCACATTGTATAAAAATGGTTTATATCCCTATTTTGCCGTTGTCTTCTCCATTATCACAATTCTGAATATTCTCTCGTAAGTTTCAAATTCAAAATATGAATTCAATGAGATTCAATTTTCAGAATTCTTTATTATTTCTTCAATTTGTATGTGACTTTTCGAGTGAAACATTTCAAAACCAACATCCAAATTCTTCATCAAGCCATCTATGCCACGTGTCCATTCACTTCAATATTCATCATAATAGATGGAGTCGCTAACATTCTAGGAAAACGAGATTTCAATCTTCCATTTGCTCTCAATTTCTTTCGAACTGTGATGAGCTGTCCTCGTGAGTTCAATTGTTCCTCCGGATTTTCATATCTTCCTTTTCAGCACTATTCGCCTTGGTTGCTATCATGCTGGAACGTATTTTTGCCACGTATTACATCAAAGATTATGAGAGAGAAAGGAGACCAATTATTGGATATTCCATTATCCTTCTTCTCATTGTCATGTCTATCGGCACAGCTTTCATTTTCAGTTATCGTTCGTTTTATCTCAATCAGTTCTCTACAAATATTATGAATAATTTCAGCAGAATTGGTAATTGTTTTTGTGGTGTGTCATCTATCACTCAATGTTATCTGCTACGTGGTTTCTCTAATTACTTATAGAATTAATCGGAAGTATTACTATAATAATCGAGAACGCAAACACTCTTATTCATTGGGTGAAAGATATCAAATATCAGAAAATATCAGATTATACAAGGTTGAAATTGTTCTGAAACAGTCTTAATAATTTTCTCATTTTCAGTTTTTCTCTCATTATCTATTCGTCTTGGCTGTCTTTCCGATCTCGTGTACTATATTTGCCCTGATCGATCACATTGACTCGAATCCAATCCATAGAGAAATACTTGCGATCCTCTTCGATTTGAGTTACACATTGTGAGATTCTTAATCTTTCGTCTTTTTTCTTCGAATTATTTTCTCAGTTCTTTTCTTTTTCTTCTTCAGATTATGCTTCCTTGCCCCCTTTCTGACGAACAAAATGAGTGAGCCATGGCAAACGGAACTAGATATTATATACATGAAAGTGAGTTGAGGTGTCTAGTCTTCATTTCTCACTAATGAAATAATCAGCTTCGAATCAAAAAACCAAACAAGATTCATACCATTCGAGACAGTTCAAAAATATTGAGAGGAACGTTCGGAGAGGAAATAAATGTGGAAACGAGTAAACACACTGACGTGTATTTTAATCAATTGAAAAGTTCATGGAATCAGAATAATGGACTTGCAACTTGAATCTCTGCGAATGTTAGATCCGGGAAGATTCTTCGCAAGAAGTTTTCGAGAGTGGTTCAAACGTGTGACACATCGGACATCCGTTTTGTAACCTTGATTGTGTCAATAACCATCAATTATCATGTCAATAATACTATATCTTTCTTCTTTTTATATCATTATGTCTTAGTCATCAACTGGTTTTTCCTTCCATATCACCTTCTTCTTTATCTCTCTTTCTTTCCTTCTCTCTTCCCTTTCTTTTCTATTTTTTCATCAATTCATTCTACTTCCCATCACCATGTCAGTTCGTGTCCGTTTTCAAGAGCGCCCAGGAATCACATATGTTCCATCCAGTAGATCTGGAAATGCTCCTCTTCTTGCTGATATTATTTACAAACCAATGCCTCAACTCTATCCCGAAAATAAATATGATATGGATGCCTGTACTGCTGCAAGTATTGGAGATCTAGAGGTTCTTAAGAAGCTTTTGAGAATCAATCCAAACACGATGGTTTCGAAAAATCAGACCGGTTGGACACCTCTTTTGTATGCTGCTTATTTGGGTCATAACAGTGTTGCAGCTTTCTTGTTGGATAATGGAGCACAGGTTAGTGAGAATGTTTGTTAGCGGAGGACTAGATTTCTTCAGCCGTCCTCTTTTATCGGTCCGCTTAACTTTTTCATTTGATTCGCCAACATAAATGGTAGAAAATGTTTGGAAAATGAGTAATTTCAGGTAGATGATTCAACAAATGGCAGATGGCAAACCCCTTTGATGATGGCTTCTGCATGCGGAAATCTAAACGTAAGAGATCAGAAAATGCTCGGAAACTGTTGATTTATGAACATTTGAAATGTTGCGAAGTCCAAGGAATCAAAGAGAAAATCCATTTGAAAAAGGATTCCGTGTACATAAAAATACGATCATCAGATGAGATAATGAATAAAAGATTTGGAAGACTAGAAACGAGATGTAACAGCTACGAATAATCAGATAAACCCATTCACGAGTAGTAATGAACTTCCTTTGAAGTATTTTATTCTTCAAAAGAGTTGTTAAAACAGATAATAAACAAATGAACTGTTGAGTCGAACATTGCAAAAGCAAAACAAAAATGAGCAGTTTATTTCAGGTTGTCCGTCTTTTGTTGGAGAGAGGAGCCAATCCTAAAATGTGTGATAAAGAAAAGAGACAGGCGATTCATTATGCAGCTAGTTGTTGTCAGAATGTGGTATGAAACAGCTCTTTTCAAGTTCTTTCATTCTCAAATTCTCAGGTAGTTGATACTCTGTTGGCTGCTGGATGTGATCCGAATGCAGCTGATTCTCATGGAACAACTCCAGTTCACGAAGCAGCGATAGCTGGACATGAAGTCACATTTTTATCACTTCTCGAGAAAGGAGGAAACGTTGAACAAAAGAATTCAAAAGGAGAAAATGCTGCCGTGTTGGGGTGTGAACATAACAGAATATTGCAAATAATCAGTGATCATCAAGCAGAAACAGCTAAACAAGCACCTCAAGCTATATCTGGAAATCGTGGGCCACGTTCGTTATCCGAGTTATTGGAGGAGATGGAATTAGGAAAGTATTCAGAGCCATTCAAGAACGAAAATGTCGATTTGGAAGTATTTTTTGAATTGAAAGAACAGGACTTCAAGGATATGAATATACCTTACGGACCGAAGAAAAGAATGTTGGATGTGATTAAAAGATATAAAACAACTGGAGTCATTCGTTCGGATACATTCGATTCTAATCAGTCATCCTCAACTTCTCCACGTGGATACTCAAGTCATGTGAGTTTTCTATTGAAAGAGATTAAGTGATTTTTAAAGTTTTCAGCCAGAAGATGATAATGGAAAAATGACAGACACTCTGCGATCAATCAGAGATTTGAATCAAGAAACGAAGACATTTGTGATGAATGCTTTGGAAAATTTGGGATCTGGAGATATTAACAAGTTTGTGGTAATTACTTATACAAAATAATTTTTATTTGTTTTTCAGAGTTCGTGGGCAACTCATCAACATCATGAACAATGTAGAAACAATCAGTTTGAAAGTTTCATCACATGTCTGAAAAATTCGTTTATTTCCTTTTTTAGACATTCATTTTTATTATTACAATCAATGAAAGTTTATGGAAAATAAAGAGTTACTGTACAAATTTGAATTGATGGACTCGGTTTTGTAATCTTTCGATTTCTGGATCAAATGCTTCGAATTTCGGATTTCTTCTCTGACTCATTTCAGCTGCTTCGTCTACGCGAAGTGGTGATTCAACTTCTGAAAGTGTTTTTCGGGGATTTTGTTTCGTCTCGATCCACGACTGAACTGCTTCTGATTTTCCAATTATATCATCTGATGATATTGTTTCATTTTTTGCAATAGTCGCTGGAATTTCTTTCTCACTTGTTCCAATTTCTTCTTGCTCTGTAAACAAAAACTTTAGTTAGTTAAAAATTGGACAGAAGACTTTTGAAGAACCGAGACTTTGTTTTTTTCTATTCGTTTCCAATTATAAAAAAACCTACCAAATGAGTAAATAGAGAATAGAACTTTAAGAGTTACCAGTAATGAAGCAACTATAATGAAGTATAGCGTAGATCTCAATAAGAAACTTGGATTCATTATAAAAATGAAGTTTAATTGAACGAAATGAACGTCACCGACGCCTTCAGTTTCATTTGAGAATTAATGAAAAGTGAGATTCCAACCGAAGAGATTTCAATTTTTTGTGGAATAAAGTGGAGCGTCTAGGCGGTCGGAATAAATCTGATACTGAAAAAAGAGAGACGAAAGATGAGAGGAAAGATACTGAATGTTCTGCAAATGGAACGTTTCTCCGATGTTTTAAGGGAAAAAAGTTGAAGCTACAGATCGTTATGTTTCTCATGGCTATTCTATTTTTGCCTACTTTTTGATCAAAATTTGAACTAGGAGTGAAAGAAACTGGATAAATTTAAGTATTTAACAAAAGGTTTGTTAGATTTTGAATGAAAATGCTTTGCTTAGTGAGGAGAATTCTGATAACTCATTCAACAAGAAACTAAAACCAAGCTTTTTAACTCTTCTTTTTGATTGAAAAAGATTCCCAAAACTGGAAAAAATGTTGTGTTCTGTTCCACACAGATAAAGGACGGAAAGGGAGAATAGAGAAGATACCATAAACAGTTTTAACCGTTATTCTCTTAAATTTTGTTCCGATGGTTTTGAGGATAACGTTATTGGGAGAAACCGATACTCTCAGGGCTTTCCATGAAACATTGACGGGTTTAATCGGTTTTCAATTTTTGCATTCAAAGTTAGTGAAATATGTGAACCGATTACTCACTGTTATTCTCAACTGGACCAGTCTCTGGTTTTTGTTCTGATTGCTGATTGTTTGTAGACACTAAATCCACGTTTTGTGAAATCTTTTGGTTTGCTGGGTCTGAAAATGGAAAACATATATGGGTAATTTGTTATTTCAATCATGGCGTATTCATTTCACTTTAAAAACTTCAAGCTCTCATAAAAACTTCCAAAAAAATAGCCCGATGAAGTCAACTCACTGTGATCACCGACTCCATCTTCCTCTTGTTTTTGTTTCAGTTTCTCATCATAAAATGAATCTGCAGTCATCTTTTCTCCATGTTCATTCACAGGACCTTAACTTTCATTTATTGATATCAACTCAATGAATTCCTTTCTCACTCTCTTGTACAATCGAGGAATTCAGCTTCTGGAAAAGAGCCACCGCGTTCTCGAACCCTGAGTTGTCTACATCTCCTGGTACCACATTTTTCGATTGATCGTCGTAGAATGTCTCCGATGCAACATTTGCGAATCCTGAAATTATTTTCCGATCGAATTTGATTTTAGACGGAACATTGATACCATTTTGCTGCAGTTGTCTGACTTTTTCCAATGCAATTTCTCTTTCAGTTTTGTGACTTTGTTTCACTTCTGCTGAAAAGACTAGAGGTGTACCAAATCAGCAAAAAAAGAATATGCATTTCAAAACTTACGTGGAAAATAATCAGGAACTTCATCTTCTGGATTGCTGTAAAATTCAGAGATGAAACATAGGAAAAAGAAAAAAACCAAACCTGTAGAAATAGAAGAAAGCTCCGGAACAAATGAGAAAAGTGATAAGAAGTAAAAATATCTGAAGACTTCTTTTGTTTCTTCGATCGATCATCATTTTTGAAGCGTGGAAAATAGGAATAACGGGGGATGAAAAAGAAAAGAAAGCGGTGTGAATTGGTGGAGTAAGAAACAAGAAAACGGAGATGGTTATCCGTTTTTCGAACTGGGACGAAGAAACAACGTGGATCATCATTTTATGATAGAAGCTCCAACCGAACTAGAAAACATATGATGTCTGGAGGAAATAGAACATTTCAGAATTTGAAATTGGAAATATTGCTCATTACAGAGTTTTCCCAATGGTTTTTTTAAAGCAACTGATTCTACAGCGGATAAAATATAATGGGTCTATTCAAGAACCAGCGAGACGATAGCAGTGAACCGCACGCTCGTGAGAAGTCAAATATGGAGTGAGTTCTTATTTTCAGCATTTCTTAATTTGTCAGTTCTCATTTTTAGTACAAACTAAACAAATTAACATTTTCTGGAATTTATTTTTAATGAAGTAATGGTAGCTACTACTTTTCCTCTCTCTTTTCGTAACTGCAGTTCTTCCAGGTTTATATTCCCAAAATTTATTTTTACTTGAGTTACGCCGTATGAAAAAGTTCTCTTGACAGTCATTGTTCTGAAACGAGATATTTTCAGCAGTACCTATAAAAACAAAACAACAAACTCTGAAAAAAGCTATTCTATTTTTTCCATTTTCCTCTGGAAAAACCAATCATAAAGACGTATACTACACATAAATCTGAATGTGACTACTTTTTTCTGCGTAACTATGGTGATTTCTGTTTTTTGTTTTTTTTTGTTTTCCAAAACTAAAAATTCTCGATTAGTTGAAAAGAATTGTTCATTTCGAACCTTCTTTGACATTTCATCATGTAATTTAATTTCCAACTAAGGTTCTATACTTCCTCATCAAAACTTCTCGATTCTCTTCCCTTTCGAAATTCCATTTCTTCGTTGTTTCACTTCAAAGAATAAAACATTTTCTTTACGATCATTTCTATGTTTTCCGCGTCGGGAGGCAGAAAAAGAACCGGTTTGAATGACCAGTTCCGTTTTTTGCCAATCTGAGTATCAATATGCAGAAAGAAAAATGATGAAATGAATGAAGAAAAGATAATAGAAATCACTGATGAAGTTGATTAAAGAATGCATTCATTTTAGATAACTAGGGGTTTCTACTCCTAAATTTAACATCAGAACGATTTGTTTGGATATGGGTGATATAAGTTCTGAAAACTCCAAAATTTCATATCTGAAAGATATTGCTTATCATTGAGTAAGTTTCCGAAAGTTGTTCGTCTCATTCACAGAATTATACAGTACCGTGCAATAAGATATACAATTTTGTCGATTTCAGTGGAAAATGCCCAACTTTGAAAAGGTGTTACGGTATCACTGATTGTCCCACCAAGAAAGATTTTTGATGGATCATACATTTTAGTGCAAAATAGTGCGATTCTCGAGCTGCCGTTTTAAAATGACTGAAAAAACCAAAATGTTATATCTTATTGCACGGTACTGTATATCCAAAACCTCCGTAATTCTCAACCGAAAGCGCCACTTTTCCAGTTCAGTACCAGTCCTAATCCATTCAATCATTCTCAGAAAGTTTCTCCGCTTCTTCTTCTTCTTGTTCCCGCCCGATCCACCATCTGGCACCCGCTGATCGAGTGGTGTCTTTACAAACATTACTACCGAATCGGACCGGTGCAGTCACGTAGACATCGGAATACGCACGTCGACTGCGCATCTGACACGTAGAGAAGGAAGGGTGTAAACCGTCACCGTATAGCTTATTCCTACTTCTTCTTCTTTTTCTCTCACCACCTCCCCTATATATATAAATCAACAAATTCCAATTGCTTCGCACCTTTTTCCTCATTCTTCCCTCATTTTCTCGTCATTCCTTCTATTCTTTTCCACGTCATCATAAATCTTGCGCGATTCAACCTAGTTATTGGTATTGTTAATGGAGGTCAGATTTCTCTGTCTGTCTCTTTCTCGAACTGGATCAAGACAGGACGTTCCTACGTGCGAAATTAAAAGAGAGACACAGACAATATAGGAAGTTTTCTTCGAGAATCGCCTCCTCGACCGACGGAAAGAAACCTCCACATCATCCATAAGACACAAGAAAAAAGAAGGCGTCGATCCGAGTGGATCACCATTTCTTTTTCTTGAAAATTGTTGAACTTGACACAAATTTGTTCGATTGTTTGTATTAATTCCCTCGAAACTCATGTGACATGATGTTCAAATGTTCGAAACATTGGAATTACTCCTATTTCTGGAGAAGAACTGCAAATTAATGACGACTTGATATCAACAATCTCTTCAATACCTCGTTACTTTGATGTTACTATTTTATAAGACCATATCCACTCAGATATCAATCCAGATTGTGATCTGATTTGACCTCTTCAACAAAAACAAACCTATTGTGTTCAGTTGATGCACTAGATTCTGCATAGATTGGATGCATCATACTCTTTGAGTTGACTATTCAATCGAAATGAGTTTCAATTCAAAAGTTCAAAAACGTATAGGTTATTGTGTCTATTCACCCACACATACTCATATTCTGTATTGCTTTCAATGCTCTTTTGTTTGTAAACTTTTACATCATCGTTCCGTTTCTCTTCGTACCACACACCTCTTCCTCTCTTTTCTCCTCGTTTTTCTCCTCCCATCGAATTGTAAAATATACAAAAAGTTCTGCAGACGGCTGCTCTTTTCTTCTTCTTCATAGTCTCCTCAATCTCTTCTTTTTTTCTCTTTTCCTCCTACTCTCTTCAACCGATTTTGACCTCGAACGTGTCAGTTGTGCACTGATTTCGACCCCATTTCTCAAATTCTATCCAATCTTTTCTTTTCCTTTTTCAATTCTCCGTCAATTCATCATTATTTCAGAATGAGAGCAGTTGTGCTTGTCTGCCTTTTGGCAGGACTTGCTCATGCAGATCTTTTCACTGCAATTGCCGATTTACAGGTATGCAAATCTTCAAAGAGAAGCAAGGTGATGGTAACTTTTCTATTTTCAGCACATGTTAGGAGCTGAGAAAGATGTGACATCAGTAATCGATCAATATATTGCAGCTGAAAGAGATAGATTAGATGATTTGAGAAGGTTAGTGACCTGAAAAAACGGGTGAATCAAACCAAAAAACTGTATTTCATACATAATTACCAGTGTCGAAAACTACAATTTTCTAATTATTTACGGTTTCACATCCTTCAGGTACGCGCATGAATACGTTCACCGTAACGCTCACGCAGAAGCCGTTGGTCCAGAATTCGTAACGAATCCAATCAACGCATACCTACTTATCAAAAGACTAACAAGCGAATGGAAGAAAGTAGAGAATATCATGTTGAACAATAAAGCAACAACATTCCTGAAGAATATTACTGACAACCGGGTGAAAAGTGAAGTGAAATTCCCGGGAGAAGAAGATTTAAGTGGTGCAGCAATTGCTCTTCTGAGACTTCAAGACACCTATAAACTCGATACTCTTGACCTGTCAAATGGAATTATTGGAGGAGAAAAAGTGTCGAATAAACTATCCGGACATGATACATTTGAAGTTGGAAGAGCTGCTTACAATCAGAAAGATTACTACCACTGTTTGATGTGGATGCAGGTCGCTTTGAACAAGGTTTATTATTCCTTTTCGCTTTGGATACTCATTCTATAACTTTTAGATCGAAAACGAAAGTCCAGCAACTGTTGAAGAGTCTGAGATTCTTGAATATCTTGCCTATTCTCTGTATCAACAAGGAAATGTTCGTCGTGCTCTTTCTCTTACCAAACGTCTCGCAAAGATTGCTCCAAATCATCCAAGAGCAAAGGGAAATGTCAAATGGTATGAGGATATGCTTCAAGGAAAGGATATGGTTGGAGACTTGCCACCAATTGTTAACAAGGTATTTTATATTCTTATTCTGTGTCTTTTCAGTTTTTCCTCTTTTCCAGAGAGTTGAGTTCGACGGAATCGTTGAAAGAGATGCATATGAAGCACTTTGCCGTGGAGAGATTCCACCAGTTGAAAAGAAATGGAAGAACAAATTGAGATGTTACTTGAAGAGAGACAAACCATTCCTAAAGATTGCACCAATCAAGGTCGAAATTCTTCGTTTCGATCCATTGGCTGTTCTTTTCAAAAATGTGATTTCTGATTCGGAGATCAAAGTTATCAAGGAATTGGCTTCTCCAAAGGTGCGTTATTTTGAAATTAGTAGAAGTTATAATAAGTGAAACTTTAAATACTGAATACTAGAATCTCATGAATTTAGCTAGAACGTGCTACAGTTAAAGCTCCAGATGGCACACTGGTTACTGTAGATTATCGAATTGCCAAGAGGTGAACTATCGGAGTGAAATCTAAATTCAAAGTGTGAATTTCTGTTTTTACATAGATCTAGATTCTTCTTTTTTCTTCTATTTTTCTTCTCCTTTGTTGTCTGATGTGTGTTGTTTTAGCTGAAGAGAGCGACTGTCCAAAATTCGAAAACTGGTGAATTGGAACATGCCACGTATCGTATCTCCAAAAGGTTTGCATTTTTCTTTTCATTTTTCCCCTTGTGAATTGGTTGTGTTGGTTTCTATAGTTAGTTGCACCCGAATTAATCATAGAATTGTAAATAACAGTTCAAATAAGGAGATTGTTTCAGTGCATGGTTGAAGGGAGATTTACATCCGGTTATTGAGCGAGTGAATAGAAGAATCGAAGATTTTACTGGTTTGTATCAAGGAACTTCTGAGGAACTTCAGGTATTTCTAATTAGGATTCAATTCTAAAAATCATAATTTTTCATCTTCAGGTAGCCAACTACGGTCTCGGAGGTCACTACGACCCACATTTTGATTTCGCAAGGGTAATTTTCATTCTCATACTTTTTTTCTAATTTCAGATTGCTAATTACGGTCTCGGTGGTCATTATGAACCTCATTATGATATGTCACTGGTTGGTTATCATCCCATTCAGTTGACAGTATCTCTCGAATATTTTCAGAGAGGTGTCCCCGAACCGTACGGAAAAAATGGGAACCGAATAGCCACTGTGCTATTTTATGTAAGTTTTCGGGCAGATCTAATTGTTTTTAATTTATAGAAAGAAGAGAAGAATGCATTCAAGACACTCAATACTGGAAACCGAATCGCGACTGTTTTATTCTATGTGAGATTTTCTTTTTTGGTATCACAGATTTCTAGATTCCATCACGCATTCTCGAGAAACTTCGCATGAAAATTCCTTTGTTTTTGGTTAATAATTGCATGTTGTAATGGTGTGTTCATCCGAGAATACGTAATGGAATCTTTTGTGTTCACTTTCAAAATTGATGATTCTTGGCGCGTGGATTTGACTGACTGATTTGCACATAGTTCTGGAAATAAATAGGAGAACGAGTGAGAACGAAATCCTTTGATAATAATTCTTAAAACTTTACAAAAAAGACCAGAAGTACATCAATTTCTGTTAATTTTGTTGAAAATAAGAACTTTGGTGGTCAAAGACTCATTCCACATTCTCAAAGTTAACTATTTTTACTGAAAATTAGAAAAACGAATGTTATTTTGGACTTTACAAACTCTATACCATCTTTCTTATTGTCTTTTTGCACACCACATTCCACTTATTCACTCATCAATTCATTCTAAATAATTTCAGATGTCTCAACCAGAACGTGGAGGAGCTACCGTATTTAATCATCTTGGAACTGCCGTTTTCCCATCTAAAAATGATGCTCTCTTCTGGTATAACTTGAGAGTATGTTTCTCTTCTTATTCTATTTTCTATTCCTCTTCTTGTGATTTTAGAGAGACGGAGAAGGTGATCTTCGTACTCGTCATGCTGCTTGTCCAGTTCTTCTTGGTGTCAAATGGGTTTCAAACAAATGGATTCACGAAAGAGGACAAGAATTCACGAGACCATGTGGATTAGAAGAAGGTGTTCAAGAGAACTTCATTGGAGACTTGTCACCATATGCCAACGATCCATAGATTGTTTCTTTTTCATAATTGTTTTCTGTTATATACTGGTGTTTCACGGTTCCATTTTATTTAATCGCCAAAAAATGAAGGTGTTATTGATTTTTTACGTAGAGAGAACACACTGAAATGCACTCAAACAACTTGCTCCATCAATTAATTTATTGAGAAAAGAACAGCAGAATATTAAAGAAATTTTAGGAACAATCACAGATTTGGTTTTTTCAAAACATTCAGAGAATTGGTGGACAGATCACAGGTAAAAAAGGAGGAAGGTAAAAAATTATATATCGAAAAGGGGCTGATTTGAGAATAGGATGATTATAATATGATTATATGATATTAGATTCAGTTAATTTTAGTAGAGGATGTTGCTACTCTTGTTTTCTTGTAGAGTATTGTTCTTGAACTGAACGGTTTCATCTTTCTTCAATTGGGTCGCATTCAATTGGTTTCTGAGTGATTCTATGAGTTCATCTCTCTGAAATATCATAATTTCTATAAGGAATAATTTAAAATTACCTTACCATTCGTATCTGTTCTCTTGCTTTAACCAGCTCCTCTACCAACTCATTCGCATCTTCTTCCGCCCATTCCAACGCTGTCAATTTCGAATTTAAAGCCTTCATTGCTTCAGATTTTTCTTTCAATTTTCTCTGAAGACTTCCCACTTTCGAGTTATAATCTCTTTGCTGCATTCTCATTTTGATACAATGAACACTTGCAATATTCCTTTCAAAATTCAATTCTTCATCATGATCTTGAACTAAATCGTCCATTGCTTCAGACATTACTTGTTCTCGTAAGAGAGACTTAAAAAACAATAAAAATCAATATTAATCTTGAATAATTAGGTGTTTACCTCTGTTTTAATCTCTCCAATTCGTTTGAAGAATACGAATAATAAAACCAAAAAAGCTCCGATCATAAACATTATTTCTTTTTCAATTGCAACTGTACCAAATAGAGCCGAAACGTGAATAAAAGATGCGTTGAATGTTATGAGTCTATACTAAAGGGGTGTGAACAGAGAGATCGTTCCAATAGTGTGCATCGATCAATATACAGTAATCTCTTAATTGTGCATCTGCACTGTAGTCACCTTGTCGTACCGTTTCACCTGCATCCGTGTTCGTATGTTAACAGTGTAATCAGAGAGATAGGTTCAATGTTGTCATAAAGATATAAATAAAGACATCTAATGTATTATCAAAATAAAAAAGTTCCGACATTTTTTCTTACGACAAAATGCAGACTCAGTACAAAATTACTACTGTGTCTGCATTCTGACGTGAAAAAAAATGTCGGAACTTTTTTATTTCGACAATAATGATACAATAAAAAGAATCTGAATTTGTAGAATCTGAATTTGTCTCATAATTAAATTTGAAAACCCGCCAACAATGAATCACAACGATGATCCGAAATTACAAGCCGCGCCCTGTTTACCGTAAATACACACCGCTTTAACACATTTTTCATAAAGTTTTTATCAATTCACGTGATTCCAATTTCTCCAACGCTCGATATTTCAGTAAAACCTATCGATTCGATATTGAGATTCTTAGTTTTATTAAACAAAACTTTTATGCTTCTATCGTTCACTGTGATTTTTGATATTTCTCTATTGATTTTATAAAATATATTTTTATTTCAGAAATGGCGGCACGTAAACTGATTGCTCGTATCAACCCATCGAACAGTGCTCTTTTCGTCTGTGATCTACAAGAAAAGTTTGCGTATGTTTTTTTGCAATGTTTAATTTTTCCACTATGAGAGAACTTCAAAGTCTATCTCAAGATTTCAGATCAAACATCAAATACTTCCCGGAGATTATTACAACTTCAAGACGTTTGATTGATGCTGCACGGATTCTGAGTATTCCAACTGTTGTCACTGAACAATATCCAAAAGGACTCGGTCATACTGTTCCACTTCTCAAAGAAGGTCTGGCTGAAAATACTCAAATTTTCGATAAAACCAAGGTGATTAAAATCTAATTTTTCAACATTTAGATAATCATATTCCAGTTCTCGATGTGCATTCCGCCAACTGAAGATACCTTGAAAAATATTCAAAACGTGATTTTGATTGGAATTGAAGCTCACGTTTGTGTACTTCAAACTACATACGATCTTCTGGAACGCGGTCACAATGTTCACGTTGTCGTAGATGCTGTTAGCAGCCGCAGCCATACCGATCGTCATTTCGCTTTCAAGCAAATGGAGCAAGCTGGAGCTATCCTAACAACTTCTGAAGCAACTATTCTCGGACTAGTTGGCGGATCGGATCACCCCAAGTTCAAGGAAGTTCAGAAGTTGATCATGACTTCAGCCCCTGACACTGGTCTTGTTCCTTTGTCGAAGCTCTAAATTGTTTCCGTTTAGGGCTTTCCCCTTTTGTCGTGTAGAATTGTGTTTAGTACCTCACTGTGTAATTACATTATTTAACCGGTTTTCCCCCCATAAATTATGGTGGTAATTTGACTCTTTTTGCGAAGCGGTTTTTTTCTCGTTTTTTACTGCCACCGTCTGACCACCACATCATGTTTCAAAAGTGTGGGTAAACATTCGGAAATTCGCGGAAACGAAATGCGCTTTGAAATTTCAAGTGGCTCACAGATAGAGCTTGCAAGTCCAGTGACCTCCAATGTTTGTAGTTTGCGAAAATGATGTTGATGCAAAGAAACTTTCAGTTTTTTTTTTCAAACAAGTCAGGTTTGTACAACACACATGCCACCACGTGGCAAAAAGGGCAGGGCAACAAAATAATTGGAAGGAGACAAAAAGAGGGTGATCTGATCTGTTGTGACAAACAAATTGATGATAGTATTCGAGTGAAGTGGATGATGAACTATGCAAAAAGGAATCGAGACGAGAAAAGTACCCAAATATTCAAACAGACAGACAATTGTTTCCTGATTCGAGGAACGTGTTTTCTAAGTGGAACGACGGCAAAATATAGGTTGGTCAAAACGAGAGAGTGAAGAGCACAAAGTGAATATAGTGTGGGCTTATGTTTTGGGAGACAGAAAAATGGGAGAAAAAAGAGTGGGAACCCGCATCAATGTAATACAAATTGTGTGTGTGGTCAGGAATCATGGAGGGAATCTAGTGAAAATTCAAGAATTAAAAGGGAATTATCTAATCGATCGAATTTTGGAAAAGAAAAACAACTGATCGTGTTAGGCGAGTGATGGTTCGAATGATAGGAACATCAGTGGAAAGCAAAGTAGTCGAGGTAAAAGTGATCGTTTTGCAAAGAAAAACGAGCTATGATTGTGGGGTTTCTAGATGAAATTGAACTTATAAATACGAAGAAGATTATTTACATCATTTTCAGTCTTGCAGACTTTTCAAAATATTTCGTTCAGAGGGCGAGACGTTGATCTGCCAATCGGTTGTGTGGTTTGATGCTTCCGTAGTAGCGAAGAAGGAAGTTTCTGATCTGAAAAATACAAAAATGCGAGGTGGAAGTGGGTAGAGACTAGTAGTTTCAGATGCTTGATATAAGTTAAAAAGCTCACCTGCCGTCTCGAAAACTGTCCTCCAGAATGGCATGTTGGACACAAGAACGGCGCCGGAAACTGCATTTTAGTGAATTGTGGATCTTCCGTTGTATCCCCATGAAGTCGATTGTTGACAATATTGTGAGCTCTCCATAAGTATGTCATCATATCGTGTGGATGACGTACTCGTCTTTCATTCAATGGGAATAGTGTCGTTGTCATATGCATGAAATGATTACGACAGTGTTCACATCCAAAGAAGCTCTTCACCCATCCTTGTATTGTGCTCAATGGTTTCATTGGATTCACAAAGTCATCCTTAATTGTGTCAATATAAGTATGAACAGTTAGAGCATGGAATGTTGTCCAGAGTCCGCACGTGTATCCACGATATTGTGGTGATGACCCCTTGCAGTGTTGCCATGTGGAATTCACAGGGAATGGGCTGGCATAGACGCGTTCAACACTTTCGAACTGACGACGATACTCATCGGCAGATACTGATCCGACTGCTTTTCGGCCTTCAAGGAACTCACGCATGTGGGTGAACACAAGACGAGCACGTTCAGAATTACGAAGAATCTGAAATTGAACAATAATTATTTATTTATTTAAATCAGAAAAACTCACCACAGAAGTTGTTCTTTTCGCGCGCATTCTTCTGATGTCATTTTGGAAAGATAGAACTGGGAAGTGCTAAAATGTTCAAACTAGTTAAAATCTATTTTTCCAAAAGAAAAACTCACGTTTGATAAAAGAGTCATGAATTCGTGCAAATTGGTGAAGTTATCACCTCGAATAGATCCTGGAACACGGGTTACTTCATCAAGAAGAGCCATTCGCATTGCTTTAAGCATGTCGGTTTCAGAAACATAATACATATCACGACAACGGTCTGGGTATGAGTGACAGTCGATGAGTGGTGTTTGGGTGGTTGTAGTTGTTGGAGCATATGTAGTTGTTAAAATTGGTGCTTGTCTTCCACCTTGTTTCATATCACCAGTGATGGCATCATCAATTTCTTTCACTGTTTGATTGGTATATCTTTGCATGTATAGAGCTTGTTGGTGATCTCTTCTGAAGAGTGCCACTGTTGGGAAGTTTCGAATATTTAACATTTGAACGAGTGGTGAGTTGGAAAGAGCACGGCGGGCTCCGAGAATATGATTCCGAGAAATGAGATCCATAACGAATTGAGCACCAACCCCATCATATTCTTCGAATAGAATTGCCATATAGTTAGCTTTCGGGGGCACTCCATCCCAAAGTTGCCCATAGGTAGTACGGCTGTCGACGGCTATGTGTCCCAGATTAGGCCAGTCGGGATATCTGGAACTGGATAACTTGTTAGTGTGATTCATAGTTTTTTTCTTTTTCGAGCTCTTTTCATCTGATGAAAAATGACCCTATCAAGAAGTAAAACCCGTACCTGTTGAACATATACTCGTTGCTAACTGTGCGTAGCAAAGTGTCTCGTATCTGTTCAGCAGAATGTGGCGTCTCAAACAGTTTTCCTTGAGTCGCTGTTGTTGCTGTTCTTGGGAAGTACTGAAAAAAACGCTATGTTTATGAGTTTACCTTTTCTTGAAATTTTTTTTGAAATTTTTCGTTTCTTTATTTGTTTTAAAGTGCGAACAACCTCCTCTCCATTCACATACAAAAAAAGAGAACAAGCGCGGAGCACAATTGCGATGCCTCTCAGATTTCATTAAAAACGTCTTTTGGTCTTCTTCGAGAGGGCGATTCACGTCAATCCGGTGGTGAGAAAACAAATAATCGATTGCGGGTCAACATTGAAATGAACAGCGCTTCCTATTCTTTGGTCGAAAAGCCATCCGGCGCTTTTTTGAAGGCTCTCTGCTGATTTGAAGCAGGTGAGAAGAGATACAGGTTGTAAGAGAGAGTGAAACAATATGTGTTCGAAACCGTGACAACTCAAAGAGATCTTTGTCGAAATGATAAGATACGAAGACTAGAAAATATCATTGCAATTAAACTTCAAGCTATTCTAACCCCTTGACTCTAACTAGTATCGAACATAATACTCAAGTATCTAGATGTTTCACTAGAAAAATGACTCATAAAGCCACTTATCGTTTCCAGGAAATACCTCCCCTTCTCTTATCAATTGACCTTCTCTACGTCTCTCAAATCTCTCTTCTCTTCAATTTATCCGTTCCCCACAGAAATCAAAAATCTGAGCACACACACATGAAATCGCTGTGATACTGTGCATAGAGCCGATGGTGCGAGTCATCATTATTTCCGAGAACTTCTCGTTTGTCCGGCTGTGCTTCAATTATTATTTATTTACCCAAAAACCAAAACCAAATGCTATCACCACCTTTTTTTTTTCGAATCGCACACACAAAATGAGAGCACCTCGATTTCTAACCGTTTGTGTATATGTGTCGGCCAGTGTAAATATGAACCCAAAAAATGACATAACAACCCTCTATGTTCAGTCTCTAATCAACAGAAAAAGCTACCGATGACGAACAATTTTCGTTCTCTTACCTTCATCATGGGGAAATAAGTGACACCGTTTTCCCGGCATGCCGCTTGATTGAAAGAATCAGCGCAGTTGATGACAGCTACCGTCACGACTGGATACCAATCACGGACCATATTAGCGAACTGGCGGAAATATGGAGCGAAAGCACGGCAATGTCCACACCTGTAATGCGATTTCTTGTAACAGAATTCTTGGGGAGTTTTGAATACCAGTCAGCATAGAATTCCACGAGAAAGGCGCGGTCTGAGAAAACTGTATCGTTGAATGTCATCTGAAATTCAACACAGGAATTAGACGAGATAATTCGAGTCGAAATAAAACCTGGTCGAGATGCATTATGGGTTCAAAACCAGGAGTGTAGAGTGTGGGATTTTGTCCGATTGGGACGTAGTTGAATGTCGACTGAACTGCTTCTACAGTAGCTGGAAGAACTGTAACAAGCAGTAAACAGCTGATGGTAGTGATGGACATCGTCCCTTGCGGACTCCGCATTCTGAAAAAACGAATAGTTATTTAACTAGGTTGCAACCGTGTACAACATAAAGAAAAATTTAGCAATACGGGTGTGGTCGGAACAGAAGAAAGGGGTGAAAAGAGGAGAGAATGGGTAGGTTGAAAAAGAGGGACACCGATCAAGAGTACGTCGAAAAGAAAGACTGAGCACCATTAGCAGGCAGTCAGTAGCGGAGTGAGTACTTGAGAAAATAGACCGACATGTCTACAAATAACTTCTCAAAGCGGGTTATCAGCCTATCAGTAGCGAGTAACTAGTTTCATGACACTAATTTTAGAGTTTAGTTATTATTTGTCTACTTTTTCGAATGTCTACAACTTTTCCAGTCTGAAAATGTTGGGATTTTTAAGAAGAAACAAAAACCTCAGTGATTGTTGCTGGTGAGTGGGGATAATAAAAACAAAGAGATCTAGAGATTCAAAAAACAGGAAAGAGAAAAACTTCCGGGGACCCTCTCCGCCAGCTGATAAACACAATCATTATGAGAGGGGGCTGAAAAAAATGTCTGAGAGAATGAGGAAGATAAAAAATATAGAGACGAAGAGAAGCGAACACAGAATGATCAGGATGAGAAAAAGGAAAGATAGATGAAGAGATTGAGCCATCAAGATTTCATGTGACCAATTTTTATGACCTGCCACATCTGGAACCGGCTAAAAGCTTTATAGGTGTATTTTTTATCCATCATCTTACGCCCCCAAATTCTTCATTCTTTCTAGTAGGATTTGAGAGAAAAAAGAGAAGCCAAACAATAAAATAGAGTTCAAAGGTTTTTCAAGCTCCAGAAAGCTGTCTTTTGTTGCTTTTCACGCAAAAGAAGAGTGGTGGAAAGTATTCGATTTCAGCCACCTCTGCTCCCGAGAACCCCAAAATCGAACTGTGTGGGGTGGAATCCTCGCAGCTTCCCCTAATTAGTGTGAAGAACAAAAAGGAACGAGACGCAGATGAGCTTACATGGCGCCACTCCGGTACCCGGTCCGCCCAATTCTAATGTTGATTATTTCGGAGAAACAAGGAGAAACAGAGAGGGTGATAGAGGTGCAAAGTGAGAGCACAGTGGAGGATCAACTGTGGACTGTGTGTATGTTGTCTGCGATTTGGCGCCACCTCACAGACAGTAGCTGCTCCTAAGGTCTACCGACCATCTGAGCTCCGGGTTTCTCTCTCTTTCTCTCTCATTATGGAAAAACAGGCGCCGAATTGGTCGACTCTTCGCAAGATTTCTCATTATACACAGCCAAACAAACTGCTCATTTCCTTTCACACGTTTTTTGAATGTAGATGTTATTAAACTGAACTCAAGGTTAATTTGCTCTCTGATTCACAATTCTTTCCCACGGAAACGTCATCAGAAGAGTTTTTGATTGTTAACCAAGATTTCTCTGTGGACTCGGCCCTATGAGCTTGAAAATGGGTTTTTGAAACTCCTTCAATTCTTAAGTGTCTCAGAAAAACTTTTTAAAAGTGAGTAATGGAAAACCTATCATGCACATGTTTAGTTTACAATCTTTCCAAAACCACTCTCCACAGTATTTGCATTACAAAAGTCAGTTAGTTTACTCCTGCATTTCAAGTGAAATCGAATTGTTTCGTTTATCTTCAGAACGGTCAATACTATTTCAGCGTGGAAACTGAGTATAACCAAAGTATGGTTGTTCCCTTTTTTGAAACTGGTAGAACTAGAGGCAAGTTGAGACAAACCGACAAGAAAGGAAGTGACATCCGTGGTATCAAAATTCAAGAAAAAGAACAGGAAATGACGCAGAGATTAGTTCAAACCATTAGAATCCATGAGCCTATGTTGCTCAGGAATGTTGCTCGGGAAAAGCATCCGGAGAACAAATCACTCGGATCACATGATATATCTACATGCAGTGTTAAACATTCAGAGACCAGTCTGTGTGAATGAGCCGGGGAACTCCATTACCACAGAGAGTTTTCGGTGCTCTCCCACCAACTGGTAGGTGCTTAATCTTATCGCCGTCGAAGTTATTAGGGAGGCGCCACCGGGCCGCGCCAAATATTTGCGTCTCGTGGAGGTAAGAGAGAAAGGACCTCTGGTGGCAAGAGCACACGTTTTGTGAGCATTAAAATAGAAATAAATACACAAGTTTATCTTATTGGTAGAGTGGGAGAAGTAGTACACAAAAAGGCAAGGAGAAACAATTTAACAGAGAAGCGAGCAGCTGATGATCTTGATAGTGGCGGTTTTTTGAAGAGCCTGAACACACAGTTCAGCTGATAACACATCACTGTGCTGTTCGACGAATTGCTGATGATCAGAGATTGGGATAGATAGTCTAAAGGAGAAGCTCACAGTTCACGTTTTTTGGTGCACTTTGTAGTTTGCCGAGGATATCAAACACTTTCCAAGAGATGGAAGTATAATAGGAGATCAGATCTTCGGCTCGTGATAAGATTTATGGGCAACAGAACTCGGAGAAAACAATGAATGTTGAGATTTAGATGAGTCCGGATTTTGAAATTTTGTAATTCACATACTACACAGCTTCACAAGATGAAGTCAGGCAAATTTTACTATAACAATAAGAATAAAACCAGGAAATGGACCATGCTTGTCAACAAGTCAAGATAATGATATTCTCTAGGATCAAGTTTAGCCAACATCAAACATCTTCACGTGGTACTCCTGATTGTGTTCTGCTCAGTGAACAATGTGTACTCATTGCTAACCTCGGAGCAAGAAAAAACTTACAAAACAAGACAAAACATGCGTTCAGATGCAGACGATGCAGAAATAAAGAGAAGTGCGCGAAACAGAAAGCAGACAGAGAACAAAAAAAGATTGTCACTCTCCTTCGGTAGATGTGTGTAGAGTTTGCAAAAGGTGGTTGTGTGTGTTTGTCCGAAAGAAACATGAAAAATCAGGGAAAAGGGCGGCTTTGTGTACTGACTCCGCCCATATTCTTTTTTCTCGTCAGTTGTAAGGGTCATTTGCCCGTTGTGGGTCATGGAATTTCGAATTGAGAAATGGGCGTGGGCGCCTGCTGTCTGAAGAAAGAATGAAGATGACTAATCAAGAATGAAACACCGAAATCATGAAGGAAGGACGTGTGGCATTCCAGGAAATGATAATAATTCTTTTGCCACCATGTGATATTTCTTCTATCAATCTTTGTGCATTCCCAGATTTTTTTCGGGCGGTATTACGTGCTCACTTGATTCAATGAATCTTATCAAAGTGCACTTTTCGGTCGATCTCTTAAGAAAGAAACGAATCACTTGGCAGCTCTCCAGCTGTTTTCTTGGAAGACAAACAATGGCGTGAAAAAGTGACGATAATGATGAGCAGATGAGGGAAAGTGAGATACCGTTGTTTTACTCAACAACCACTTGAGACAATGCTCTTGTGCGGGACGGAATGGAGACATGGTTCGGAGAGAGAAAGGTAAAAAGACTATGGTCTAAGGATCAGAGGTTCAAGTTGAAAAAACGTGATTTCAGAGAAAATAAATCTTTCATTCATGAAGCTCAATGGAATGAAAAAGCGAGCAAGTAGATGGAAGAACGAGAGAAGCTGGATGAGATTGATGTTCAAAGAAGTACTTATGAGAAAGAACAACCGGCTACGAAACATGATCCAAATCAACCTAGATACTAAATGGCACTACCAATTGCCTCGATGTGGTTGTATTAAAACCTTCCACACACCTAAGCTCCGCCCATTTTGTTTAGTTTTCACAGGGGTGGGGAATATTTGTCAAACTGTTTGATCAGTGTTCCGTGAACCTTCTGGAGACAAACACAACTAAAAAAGATGATTCGAAGCGCAAGATTGAAAAATGAAATGAAAGTGGACAGTGTCAAGAAATCGAGATGGGAATACGTGTCGCTTCCGTGGTAAAGGGGACAAAAAATGGAAGAGAAGAAAAGGGGAGGTTTGATCAAATTTACCAAACTACTCAAGACATACAGAACTGAGAGAAAGGAGAACTATGAGAACCAGTGCGTGTGAGTGAGAGGTCGCCTCACAGTTTGTCAACACAATACACATACAACCTTTTTTCCCTCCTCCCGAAGAATAATACAAAAATTGTGTCTATTCTTTTTTTTTCGGAAAATGAGAATAAGAAACAGTTGTTGACGAGGAGACGGTTTGACTCGGTTTGACTGACTGAAAAGTCGAAAATGAGTGTGAAACGAAAGAAAGAGGGGAGTAAACGCAGAGAAGCGGTCATTAGACCAGTTTCAAAGGATTTCACCCTCCCCAATTGCTTCTTCTCAAGAAGAACCAAACGAACGACGCCTTGAAACAATGGAATGTTTTGAAACACTTCTGGAATGAGAAGACATGAGGTGTGGAACCGAACTGAATTGGCACGTAGTTGATGTCCAATTGGTCAGTGATGACGAGAGTTTTCAAAGCTATTATCAGTTAGACACAGTCACATGCGGTGTTTTTATTTCAATTTAATGAGCGAGAAAACTGCCACGTTAGAGAATGTGAAAAATCAGCAAGTTCTGTGATGAGCACATTTCAGGTGAGATAGCGTTAGACATAGAATGTTAAAGAAGATTCGAAAACGTTAGAGAAGGGTTAAAATTGGAGTTTCGTGGCCTGTTCTGATGATCAAATGCACCAACAGAAATACTTGAAATTCCTACTAATCGGATTATGGTTGTTATTCCGATACTAGCGGAACTGCATTCGTATAAAAATTAAGTTACATTTGTACAGTAAGCCTACTGTCTGAAAATGAAAGAGTTCCAAGTAGTCCAGCAGGAACTTCCTGATTCCGTAAATTATCTGTTAAAAGTTCATAGAAAAAACCTATAGGCATATTTTTGTGCATTCCAAACATTGTCAAACCATATGATATGACGTGGTTTCTTCTCGGCGCAACCCTAATTAGATAGCTCTTATCACTCTTCCTCACCGTGTCTTCATACCGGGAAAGCCGCCAAGTGGCTGTGAAATGTCAACAATTTCACCCTCTTTTTTTCTTCTTGTCATTATCCCAGACTCGCATCATTCACAGTAGCACACCCCATTTTGCGAACGAACAAGCAGCAATTCACAAGACAAATACAAACTAAAAAATTGGGGGAAAGACGCCTACGCCTTGTTTGACTTATTGATAACACTAAGAGATTACGAACGTTTCGGAGACGAAAAACATTTTGTTTGGGAGTTAGGTCGTAAGAAAAAAGCAACACGACAGGCTAGATTTTCGAAATTTTTGAAAGATTAGTTCTAAAATCAGTGAGGTCACTCTGAATGAAAATATAGAATTTGGGTTTCATAGGGGCGAGCTGTGACAATGAAAGTTGAGGAAGTGTTAAAGTATGCTACATACGTCAAAGTTGAATTTAAGTGTAATGGGCTTCGAACATGCATCTAATATATGAAAGTTTGCAAGTTATCTATAGTACACACAGTATAAATCTTAGACGAAATACGCTACAAAGTAACAACTTGATTCTAACCGACAAATGTATTATCCTTAAACTGTCTTATAAGAAATTCGGACAGCTACCCGAGCGAAGTTTTGATTAAATTATGAATGAAGAACGCTATCAGCAAAGAAAATCAGTCATAGAAACAGACAATCAAGCTAATCTGGTTAAGAACCAGTAGATTAATGATTGAGGCGGTTCTCTGTTTTCACTTCCTTCTCAATAAGATCCATGTGTCGAATATATGAAGCTTCTAGATGAAAACAAGAAAGGAAGAGAATAAGAAGCTACATAAAATTTTTTTCAATACAAAACAGAAGTACAAGTATGGTTGAGATGACGTCAACGAGTTATGTGAACCTGACAAATAAAACATTTTTCATTACTCCCATTTTGTTCTTAAACAAGTGCTACTAGACATTTTAGATCATTAAAGCGAAGAAAGTGGAAGAAGAGGTTGTGCACTTATCAAGACAAAGATTTCTTATCAGAAAAAAGAATTAAAAGGCCAGTAAACAAATCGACACAACCGTGAAAAGAAATACACTTTTATAGGCTTCGGTTTTGATCGAGGAAGCATAACATGGGGCTGCGAATCGTCAAATTCTTCGGCAGTGAGCAATCATTTCTAAACATTCACTGAAAAGATGGTATCTGACCATCAAACGTCATTCTGTAGATGTTGTGTTTAGATGCGTGGGTGTTCTCGAACGACCAAAAATGTTTTTTTGAGTTCCAACAGAACTGCAAAAAACAGATCATGATGAAGGAAGTAGATTGCAGTTAAAACTCAAAATAACTATTATTCTAGACAATCTGATTAAATATGGAAAAGAATCAAGACGGCAACAATATGCAGTCAATGAAGAATGAAGTGGAGGACGTAATGAATCTTCGTCTCTTCCAGGGAGAAGATGGAGTAAATAACTAAATAATGATGAAGATGAAGATAGCGTCACTGATATTTTTGTTTTGACAGCTGGCTGAGAAAGTAAAATTATTGGGGAAAAATGTTAATTTGTCTTTCGCCCCAAAGGTGTCTGGCAGCGGGAGAAAATGAAAAATAAAAGGAGAAAGGCTATTTACAAGTCGAACAAAGACAAAATGGGCGAGGAGCGTCGACTTTGATTCTACCGAAGTGCACTTCGCTTCGTCTTTCGCGGATTACACAAAAACTGGAAGAAGAAGTTCGGAAGAGATTTGATGACGATAGAAGATGCCATCGAATTCATCCCGATCGAAACTGACGCGCATTTTAGGAAAAACTCATCTTCTTTTCGATTCTTCCAACACATCGTTCCTTTTGTTTTGTTGTTTATTTTATTTCAGCAGCCTTTTTGACGATTTCCATAACAAACCAACGAGTAGACATTATAAATCGGCGATGGAACAGAGAAAAGAACAGGTTCCGCAAAAGACAAGAAGTTATCAAGTGTTCCTTTGGAATACGACGGACAGGCACTGAAGAATGGTCGCTGACGATTGTCTCGTCAATATTTTTTCAACTTTTCGATTTAATTCTCTTCAGAAGACGGAAAACTTATTGTGACGGAAGAGGTCAAATGCCAAAAGTTGAACAAAAATGAGAAAAAGTGACGCCGGCTACAGCAAAATTAGAATTAACAGGTCAATATAATATGTTGTCTTATCAAAACTAGTTCGAACATCTGATTAACGACACCCCTCGTGTTAAAATTGATGAACCTATTGGCGAAAAATTTGAAACCGGTTTGAAAGTGTGAAACCGAAATAGAAATTATATCATAAACACCGGAAAAAAAGAAAAATCATAGAGAAAAACGAAAACAACTCCTTGGAAAAGAATCGTGGTGAGACTCGACGAAACCGTTACTTATGCGCCTTTAAAAACTAATACTACTGTAGCATAAAAGAAACTGTTCCATTCAAAGACTACAATCACATCAATGAGACTATTGAAATATGGAATATTTATCTAAAAATTGTAAAGATCAAAATTTGAACAAATTGAAACTAAAAATTGTAAACATTATGAGGATTCCCATCATTCAAAAATACCGGTTGATTGATGTCGAAATTCGAAACGAGTGTTTCTTTTTCCTATGACTTTTTCGCGACACCCTGTTTGAAATTACTTGAATTGAATACTTTTTAAAAAATTTTCAAAATGTGAATCGAATATATAATTCAAATTGTTGTCTGTAAAAGTTATGACCTCGAGAAGGTGATTTCCAGAGTAATGATGTGGATTTTTGAAATGTTTTTTTTTAAATAGACGTCCAAGACTGAGTTTCACATTTTCCCTTTTCACCATTATCCGATTGACATTGAGACTTTGCTTCGAAATGACACAATTAAATAATGGTGGATCGACTTGTTATAACAATAGTTATTATAACATTTGTGTTCATTGTGGTGTTCATTTCATTGTTATATGATTTTAATATTTGTATTTCCGTTCCAATCTTTCGTCATAGATTTACATGCATATTCAAATAAATATATTACCTTTTTCTTCTTAAACACTTTGGAGCTCTCAGAATAAATGGAGCAAACGAGAAACAACAACGTGAAAACGTTTTTTACTGAAAGACAATAGAAATCGTTTCTCTTTTTTTTTTTGCATTTCTGCCTCTTTTTCTTCCTATTCTTCCCTTATTTCGCCGCTTTTCTCCTTTTTTATCGAACTTTGTTTTCTCTTTGCATTTTTTCTATCCTTCTCTGAACATAACATTTATTTGATGTCTTATCCCTAAAGATGTCAATGATTAAGTAACATGTTCTCCTAGGTTTGAATAGGTTTTGTTGCCCTTATGAAACCAGGTCACGTCATCGAGAGGGTTATTATAAGATGTTATTATTAATCTTTTGTTTCATGAAGAGCAGAAGGAACATCTAATCGAAAAGCACAATATGTCTTTGAAAGATCATAATTGTGGGAACTTCTCGTTGATCGTGTTGAAACAACAGTTCTCGAGAACTGTATTGAATCCTTCAAGTAGTTTGGTTTACAGTGGTTTTCTCGTTTTTCTCACCCAAATTGTGCTGCTTTAATTGATCCTCCCTGCTCAATTGGCCTGACATCTCGTTTATTTAAATTCCAAGTTTCCTAATTAGTGACTACTTGACAACATCCGAACGTTTCCTCCCAATTAATTCCGCTTCCGGACCACCGAAAACACCATCCGTTCCATTTTTTCGTAGTGAAGTGTCAAGTGCGTAATGAGACTAATCATCTGTTCTCTTCGACTGCTTCTGTCATTTTTCTCTTTTCTAATTATTCGACATCTTCTCGCCCACTTTTCCATATGTGTCTGGATGAGCACTTTGCTTGCACAACCTCAGAAACAAGTCTCTCTTCTTTAATAATTCATCCTGGTCTCACCGTTTATGATTGACACCAAACAGCTGCACTTGCTTTTCCTTTTCTTCTGCGCACATCTCCCATGGGTACTTCATTCTGGATGCTCAACGCTTTTTGACGTACACAAAAAACAGCCATCAGATTGATTTTATGGTGGAATGCTTTTAGGAAAACATCTAATGCTCCAACTGGCTTCTGAGATTTACTTTTCGAGCTGTATTACTAATAATACATATCAAACAAATTTCTAGAAAGTTTTTTTGAACTCAAGATTTAGGATTACCTGGAGAAAGAAACGTTTTATTCCGAAAATTTTATAGTTCCTGTGTCTTCGAAACAACAGCTGACCATTTTATGATATCTTCCGTACGCAATGGAACTCAGATAAATGAAGAACCACTGACGGGTTTATGATTCTGAATAGATATGTTATAGCTGTAATAGGTTGACGTTTAAAGTTTCACTCGGATGGATTGAAGTTTCTGTCAAAAACTCAAATTCAACTTCAGTTCAGATCTTGACTTCTGAAGAATCTTCCAGAGCAATTCAGTTACAAAACTGTTTATATAATCCGTTCCAACTGAAGCCACATTTGTTGTTTTCGATGGCTCCTAACATATCATTACTCAAACCTCACAACACCATAATTATTATTTTTCCTCCTCGTTCTCGACTGTTACACCTAATGAATTCTCATTTTGAGATGAAGCGTTGTCTACAATTAAATATTCAATATCCTCACATTTCCCGGATACATTTCATTTCATGTCCAATTGCTCATTACTCATTTTTTGTCCAATTTTTCTTCTTCTTCTTTTTCTTTCTGCGTTTCCCTTTATCCCGTTTACACTCGACTCTTTCTTCAATCTCTCCCTTTTTTCATCTTGTCCATTCTCTTGTTCAATCTTTTTTTTCCTTCTTCTATCATTTTTCTAGGTCATTTCCACGTCTTCCGAGTATAATGAAATTCAGTTTCTGTTTTCCTTTTTGAGGACGTAACAAAGTGGCCGAAATTTAATAATTTCACTTTCAAAACGAGAAAAAGAGAGCTCTTTTTCTATTTTCATCTTCGAAAAGTTCCTCTAACTTTTCTTTTTCGTACACATAACTCCTTTTTTTCCCTTTTCCGTTCACTTCAACTACGGCGTTAAACTCTCATAAATATTTCACACTTGAGACTAATTAGTTTGACCCGACAGCCACTGGAGACTCAAAACAAATGTTCTCCCGAACGAGCCCTCATCAAAACATTTATTAGTTTTCTGATATCTAGAATACTTGGAAGCGATCTAGTTTTCCAATTTAAATTTGATGATTTCAGAATAAAAATACATTTCTTTCTTCCGAATCCACCCCAATAAAAGCAAGAAAGTGTCAGATTTCATTAGAATCGGAAGAAAAAAGAAACCAAAAAATGCATTTTTGATTGCTTTATTGTATATTTGTTTTATTTTCTCTTCAAAATTCTATTGTATCCCCAAAAAAACGAACAGATTCTCTCTAATTTTCTTCCAATTCCCAAAGAGAGATTCGTTTCCGCTTCACTCATTTTCATTCTATTCCTTTTTTGGGAAGAAGACCGAAAAACTTTGGGATTCACTCGGATGGGAAACAGATATGGCATTTTATGGAGCGATTGAAGTGAAATCTTGTAAGGAACTGAAAATAGAAGAATGTCATGTAACCATTTGAACGCAGAAGTTCGGATTCGGAAGTTTGAAAAATCAAACGAGGTGTTTTTGAAGAAGGAAGACCAAAAACTACAAGGGCTCTTTTCCATTTTCGAAATACTTGATCCATATCAGACTTCTGCCCGGATATTCCTGTTTTTTTGGAAAGTTACAAGCTTGTAGATTCATTGTATACTACATTTTTGGCAGAGTCTGCTCTCCTACTTCCTGAGATGTTCATCCCTTTTTGCATCTTTCAAAAGTAAAGAAACTCTTTCTTTCTCCTCCGCAAAACTTCTTCTTCTTCTTGTTGCATTAGCATCCTTCTATCTTCTTCTTCTTTCTCTCACATGTATTCTCACACCATTAGCATACATGCCCTTTATGTTCTTCTTCACCTCCTTCAATGCTCAATTCCATGCCGACAGTACTTGACATAATCCGCGTGGGCAAAAGCCAACCGAAGGCTCATTGTTCTACTACAATAACAACACAGAAGCTTTTTGCAATCTATACACACACACAGAGAACCCGCGCGGGTAGAGAGAATGGAAAATAGTGTACCAGATGCACAAAACAGACGGGAGAAGGCGGTCAGGAGACGGGAGGAAGTGGGTGTGTTCTACGCCAAGAGTGACCTCTTTTACCACGAGAAAAAGAAGAAAAAGAAGAAGACACACCCGTATGCACCAAGAAGAAGAAGAAGAGGACAGGAGAACAATTTGTAACTTCTGTTCTTCTATCTCTTCTCTATCACTTTGCTCTTTGCGCACTTCTTGCAGTTGAAGTGTTTTTTTCTAGCTCTCGCTTTTTGAAATTTTGGGAAACTTTGGGGTTGGATACAGTTTACCTTTTCCTTTTACTCTCTCCAACCTTAATTTAGGGATCTTGGTTCTTGAATATAGTTTCTGGAAGTCATTCACTGGGACAGCCTTATCTAATTGAATTTTTGAAGTTTAGGCAGACTCCTCATCAAATCGAGTTCTAAAAAGTTCAAAAGCTTTCAAACCTTTTGTTTCAGAGCTCTGTTTGAATTTAGAACTCTTCTTCTTCCTTGAGAATCCCTTTTGCTTTTGTGACCGTATCTCAGATTCCAAATGATCTACAATTATCTCACTTTCTAACAATTCTTTATTCATTTTCTCATTCCCAATGAGCTTTTCCGTTTTGGGAAAGGCTCAACCCCCAAAAGCATGCACCGCCCGTAATTGCATCCAATTGTTATTGTTTTGCCGCTATTGAGACGTTCAAATGATGAATTACGAATTGGTTGCTTTTCCTTATGGATTCCGCCTTCTTCTTCCCTCATTTTGATATCTAAATAGTTTCCTCTTATTATTTACTCAACTGTTTCGTTTCGATCTTTTCCTCATTTTTTTTCTTTTTTCTAATAATGAGCAAACTAATATTTGCTCTATTTTTCACTGCCCATCAAACTTTTTCTCACTTTTTTTCAGACCTACAATTGACACATATGCTATCTGGATTCGAATGAGACGACGTGGCCTTTGCCTTCTATTTCTCATATTCACCAACTATGCAGTATCCCAAAGTGAGTTCTAACGAGAGAGAAGAAGCGTTTAATTTCATTTCCATCAAGAACGGGACACCAATTTCTATCTATTTCTTGTGACTTTTGACACCAATTTCCCTCTTAATAGACGACGAGGGATTAGTTTGAAAACCCCCTTGCTTTTCCTTTTCTCATTCAAAACGTTTCCGATCTTTATTTTGGATAAGATGAACCAAGAAAAGCCATAATTCAAACAATGTGAGCACAAGATATAGATAAAAAACGAATGGACGGCAGGTGTCATTGGACACTAAATCGTCAGAAAACAAGAGAGATGTCTATGAATAATGAATGAAAACAGAAAACCATCTGTCAGTTCGAATGTGTTCATCCTAAACGTTTTTATGTATACACACTTCTCTCTTGATGTTAGAGGATTCTGGAGGACCACCGGAAATTCGTCGAATTCAAGTGGCTACTCATTTGAGCGCGAACGAACACGGAAAACTACAATTTGGACACGCTTTCGATCTCTCCAAGTGGCACAAATTCTTTTAGGTTCAAAAGTTTTAGGAAGAGCTGGAAAAGTGGATAACGGGGGGGGGGCTCTTGTTATTAGATTTTTGTCATGCGAGTAGGGGAGAACTTGAGAAATTTTACTGAAACAAAATTAAAACATTGGTGGAGAACCATAGAGATTTCTGAAAAGGGATTTGGCACGCTTCAAAGTTTAATATCTTGTTTTGTCGGGATTTCTGAATTTTCATTTCAATAAAATATTTAAAAAAGAAATAGTTTGGAAACCATGACGGCATGTTATTTTTGTCAAATAACGATAATTTGAATACTTGTGAAAGTAACAGAAACATTCTTCGATTTCGGAACTCCATGAGAACAATTTATGGAAACAAATTACTGTACTCATGTTGATGCTTCTGACCAGTCAGATCCCTAAAACGGTATCATCCTTTGATCTTTTTCCATATGACTTGTGTCATTACGTTCACTCTCTTTTTGGTATCCTCCTCCATCTCTTCCACTACAAACCATAATTTGATTATGCAATGTCGCTTTTCTTTTCCCCAAAATATAACCGGGTCCACTCTCGTAAATAACCTTCTCGTACCCTGGATTAGCACTGCAAGTCATCAGGAATCCCTCTCTTCTTATGCAGATGGCTCAACTCGTCACACCCCAAAAATAATCCCGTTTAGTGTAGACCTCCCATTTTACACATGTCTCGAGAAAACCGAAAAAAGATCAAAGGAATAATTTTGCAGGCTCGGCTGAATGCAGTGATGTATCCTTCTCGTCAGTGGCTTCAAAATTAGACGGTTTAAAAAGAGTGACACGTCTGTCGGTTAGCGGACATATTTCGGCATACCACGTCAAGGTGTCCATCTCAGATGACGATTTTCAATTGGTTCGTGTCTCGAACGGAAATCCACTGGTAAGAAAAAGAACAAAGGAATCTGTCTCGTGGGAATTATCTCTTATCTAACTGACCGACTAAAAAGGAAACCGACATATTGTCGCCCGAAACAAAACGTGTCCCATTTGAGAAAAAGAAGAAGATAAATGTGTGAAGAAAAACCATGTTGTTGCAGGTCCTCTATTCCACTTTATCGAACACGCCATCGTGGACACATGTCGACTTTTTAGCTTCTGAAGTCAAAATATTGCCGGCTTTTGAGCAAGCAACGGAAGATGTTCGGGGACCATTGTTGATTCTGACTGTGTGTGATTATGGTATGTAACAGAGTTTTTAGTTTGGACCTGTTGCATATGAAGAGTATTTTCAGACACTCCAATAACTGCATTTGATGATTCATCATACACTGTAGAAGCTCATCATGCTGGTCTTGTATCTATGTATGAGAATGATCTTTGTGTTGTTTTCCGTACATATCGATCAGGAGTGTTCTTCTTTTCAATGGCAGACCAAGGAGATGTTCTAATTGCTCAAATCGTTCATGGAACTATTCATGTAATTTTTGATTTCGGATCTCTGACTCCTTCCAGAATAAGTGCAGGAAAGGCTTTAGACGATGGTAGATGGCATGAGGTAATAAACATTCAACTTTTTGGAATTGAATCATTTCAATATTTCAGATGAGATGGCTACATCAATTTGATTCAGTGCAACTATCGATAGACGGTGTACTTTTGAATCAGACAGCTCCGACTGGACTCTATCGAAAATTGGACTTACATAGTGTGGTAAGTGCGCTACCTTCTCTCAAGTGTAATTGTTTGAATGAAATCTGAGAAGCATTCCGGTATAATTACCTTTTTATATGGGAGAGAGAGACCACCCGTTGTTTTGACTTATTTGCGGATTAACGACTTGTAGGTACACATTGGAGGAAGGCCAGCTGATGACTTCTCGCAGGGGATCGAAACAACTTTTACTGGTGAGTATGGCGGGAAAAACTTGGTTGTTTAACTGGGTGCTGTCACGTATTTATCTGAAATTGTTTATGGCTATAACTATTTACTTATAACAGTTAGAAGTTCTTTTAAGTAGACTTTTCAGTAAATCTTCCCGTAGCAAAAGCATTGATTCAGATGTTAGATATTCTGAAATAAATTGTATCATGAAAGTTTCAAAACTCAATTAATTTGCCAATCGCAGGTTGCATCGCCCGTCTCCAACTGAATAATGCTGATCTTCTTCAACTATCTCCAAGTGAAGTTCACAGTCAATGTCAAATGCCAAAGCCTCCATCATTCACTCTACATAACTCTTCTCAAGCTGTTCTTCCATTCACGTTTCTCCCATTCTCATTCGAGTTTCGAATTGTTCCAGTCAATGGACCACTAGTCACTTTATTGGATGCTGAAAACGGAACACTTGTGGATGTTGTAGTAGACGATGAACGGAAATTGCACCTTGTCAGTAACATCACCAAATTCAAACAAGCTGCGAACCCCGGTAAGAAAACAACAAGAAATCCCATTCATTTGGACTAAGTTGAGTTTCAGCAATCGACGTGGCAAATGGAGGTTGGCATAGTTTTTCCTTGCGGATTCGCGGAGTTCGAATGGAAATTGATATTGATGGATACACTGTTTTATGGTTGGAAGGTCACGAAGTTCGGAGGATATCTCAAAGACTTTCCAATTTCATTTTATCTGCTAGTGGATGTTATAGAAGTGCAACAATTGATTTAACAGGTGTGAGGGTTGATGGAAATGTGACAAGAGGAGAGTGCTCATTTCAAGAGAAATGCCTTCCAAACCCATGTGAAAACGGAGGAGAATGTGTACAATCTGCACTGGATGACTATGTTTGTAACTGTAAAGATGGATATAAAGGAAAGAATTGTCATACGAGTGAGTTGATATATGATTTGTTTCTTATCTTAATTTCATTATTTTCAGCGGATCTTCCACATTCTTGCGAAGAATGGGTGTTCACAAAAGGTAACAAACAGAAGGCAGTTCAAGGAAGAAAAGTTTTGATTGATGTGGATGGAGGTGGAGAAATGCAGCCAATTAATGTCACGTGTAAGACTGAAAGAGATGAATTGGGTATAGATGGAGTCAGCACAATTCTGGAACATGATCTTGTTCGACCAATGATTGTAACTGGAGACAATAAACCAGGGGCTGTCAGATACTCGCTCACCTACGGAATCAGTACAGAACAAATGGATCGTTTGGTTGAAGGATTTGAGGCATGTAGCCAGTTTATGAGATATACATGTCGTGGAGGTGTCAGACTGATGACTCAAGGAGATGAGAGGAGTCCATCGTCATGGTACTCAACAAGAAGTGACAAACATGGATTGCAATGGGGTGAAGCTCCGCCGTACTCAAGAATGTGCTCATGTGCAATCAATGGAAGTTGTCTACATAACCGAATGTGTAACTGCGATAGTGGAGAAGATGCAACTGATGAAGGTGTCAACCCGTATTCCCAATTGCTTCCAGTCACTGGACTATTTCTTGGTGGAACAACAAAATCTTCATCGATTGAAGTGGAAATTGGACCATTGAAATGCAGAAACCGAGCAACTTTCGATCCAGTAACTTTCTCTGATAGAAATGCGAAGTTGAGTGGAACACAGACATTCAATCAGAGAACATTTGATGTATCACTTCATGTCAAGTTCTCTCATTCTCAAATGTCAATTCTTTCATGGCATTCAACTGATGATTTACATTGGTTTCATCTATATGTGAATGATGGAAAAATAGTTGGAGAGGTTGTAAATGGAGGAGAAAGTCAACAAATTGTGTCAGAACATCGATATGATGATGGAAAGTGAGTTATAAAGAAAATCACTGAAAATTAGATTAAATATTTCAACTTTCAGATTCCATGCAATCTACTGGGAAGCCGATTCAACTGGAATGTTCTTAAAAGTTGATGGTCAACGGAAATCACTGAAAACTTCATTTGTTCTTCCTACAGTTTACACGTGGATTGTTGGATCACGAACTGAAAAAGGATCAACTGGATTCGCTGGAGTCATTCGGAATGTGTACTTGTGTGGTGTTGAATTAGCACTTGGACAATATGCCAGAAAAGAAACAGAACGAGGAATTGCGGTTGGAGATGATGGGTATTGTAGGCCTGATTTATGTCAGAATGGAGGACAATGTATTGATAAATACGATGGATATGTATGTGATTGTAGTATGACTCCATTTGGAGGAAGTGATTGTACGAAAGAATATGGAATGATGGTTCCTTCTGGATCATCAATTCAAATTCCATGGCAAAATCCAGCTCATCAATCCATGTGTCATCGAATTGCAATACAAACTACTTCGAAAAACACAACAATTCTGAGATCAAAAGCCCTTTTTGCTGATTCGACATTCAATATGACTGTGGATGATAATGGTGTGTCATTGACAGGATAAATCATTTCCTAATCTGAATGTTTTTCAGGAAATCTTCAAATGAACGCATACGACGGATTCTTTTTCCATTTTAAACGGCACTCGAAACATCATAATTTGAGTGACGACGTGATGCATGATATCTCATTTTGTGCTTCAAAACATCATTTCAATGTGTCAGTCGATGGAATGGAAGTGATCACAATTGAAGGCAATTGGACGTTTTTCGAAAGTTTCAATGTTTGGCATTTCCTCGATGAAAGTATGTTGCAGTGTCTATTCTCAGGTCTTCAATCGTTATTTCAGATTTCGAAGGATGTGTTTCTCGAATTCAAACTGGATCAGCATTTCCACTGAAAAGTCCGAAGACAGCAAGATTGAACTATTCCGGCAAGATTCGTTTTGGAACGTGTCCTATCGAAGCAGTGTAAGTACATTTAACACGAAGGCAATCGTGGTTTTCATCAATTTTAAATTTCCAGATCTCGACATCAGATGTATGATTTCAATCCACAACCTGAAGCTGCTTCGTCCACAGTAGCAACTTCTACAGAAGATATCAAAATATTTTCTGTTTCACAAAGTAAGCAGGATCTGATGTCGAAAGCAAGTATGGGTGAACACAAAATGCGATTGTACCTTAAAATAAATAATTAATTTTCAGTAGTATTTGGTGGTATATTTGCAATCTTCATGTGCATTGTGTGTATGAGTTCATTGATTTGTTACATGAGATCTCGACCAGAAGGAGTTTATAAAACCAATGAGACAGGTGAGTACAAAACGACTTGAAAAAACTTAAGAATAATTCAAATTTCCAGGTGAAAACTGTTCTCCAAGTCGAAGTGAAGAACCTCTGGTACACAATGTGAACAATAATACTCCAATGTATGCATCAAACAAAGAATATTTTTGTTGATGACACCTTCAATACTTGTCTTTTTGTTTTCATACGGGTTCACATTTTTCACTTTTCTCTTATTTTCTCTTTAAATTTCATTGTCTTTCATTGATGGTTTTGATGCGGGTTATTGTTGAAATATGAATTGAAATGAATTATTTTATTTTAAAAATCTCATAAATAAGAAAACAAAAATGAGATAAGGGGAAAGATGAGGGTTCAATAATTACAAACAATTGTGTCATGGCTGACAGTTGGAGCAAAAAGAAGAAAACAAATGAACGAAAACAAGAGTTACTTTCCAGAGTTGAACACTGGGTTTCCATCTTGATAACTGCTTGGAACTCGGATTGGAGCACGAATTGCCTGTCCATTTCTGTAGATTGTATCTGGGATTGCAACGTTTCCTCCAGCATTGAATGAGTTTCCATTGTTTCTGTTTCCAATAATGATTGGTCGTTGTCCGAAGAAGTGATGACGACGGCGTGGGAACATGAATCTTGGCCCACACGAGTTTCCGAAGCATGGTGGTTGAGCGAAGACGAATCTTGGAGCTCCGCATGGTGGAGAGAAGCATCCAGATGAATAAGAGTTCGAGTAGGATGGGATACGGATTACTTTAACTGGAGCAGTGTTAGAAGTTACGATTGGGACAGTACGAATTGGCACTGGCATTGGGGTCGTGGTCTTAAATATTGAATTTGAGAAATGAAAAGAAAAGAGATCGTACCGTGTAGGTCGAGGCATCATAAGCTGGCACAATGTTGGCAGATCCTGCAACAGGTCCATTGCAATTTCCAGTAGAGCATGGAGATGCTTGAACTGGTTGAATAGAACCACAGTTTCCAGTGGAGCACGGGCTCAAAGTGGGCGTGGCTTGACAGTTACCAGTAGAGCATGGGGAAGCTTGAACTGGTTGAACGGATCCACAGTTACCCGTGGAACATGGAGATTGTTGAGCCTTGAGAAAGAGGAATGATTAGAAACGAAAAAGAAAAGACTGAGAATTATACCTGTTGTTGTTGATCTGATTGGAATACAATGCGAAGTTTGAGTGGACCTGCATTAGGATCCAAACTGATTTGCTGTGATTGCTGAGTTGTTGACTGAGCATAAGTGACTGAGAACAGCAAAGCAATAAGTGCAAAACGGCGGGACATGATTCTAAAAATTTAAAGTATAGGAAAGTGTGAAAATGAATTGAAATATACAGTCGAAGGAATGGGAAAAGTTGAAAAATTGGTAGATAAAAGTGAAGAAGTGTACCTGTCATTTCGGTCGAAGCCACTTTTATAGTCGGACACAAGATGATGCCACGTCGAGTAAAACGTACGTGCCCGCCCTTCTCATTCCTTGTTTGTTTCCTCTTTCCGTGCTCCTCCTCCAAGGATTTCCGCGCGTTGTGCCGCGCGTACAGACACAGAAAAAATGAAATGACAATGACAAAAAGATGAGACTACAAAGTACGAGGAGAGCAGTTTCGAATGACATTTGAACTTTCGACTTTTTGAGTCATCAGTTGAGAATTGTATTCTAATTAACTGCAACATAGGAACCTCGATTAGTTAAGCTGAATAAGGAGTTTCTCGGTTCACACGAAGTTTTTTTCTAAATTTTCGAGTTTCCAAGTAAAAGAAACTAATCTTCTCAGAATTTATCTAGACCATTGGAGAATTGAAGTATTTAAAAACTAGTTATTCAAGTTTATGTACAGAAGTTTACCTTGAAAAATTCGAGCTCTTTTAAAAGAGAATAATCTGAATTCCTTGGAGCTTGTCCAGAAAGAATAAGAAGATAAATTCAATTTAAGAAAACAATAGTTTTGAAACTTCAGAAAACGACTGAAAACCTAAGCAGATTGAAAAAGAAATCGAGAAATGTATAGAAAATCGGAGAAGAATTCTGAAAAAACCGTAAGGGAATTCAAAGAGAACTTTAACAAAGTTCAAAAAAAAATCCGGTGAGAATCCGAAGGGAATCAGATGGGAACATGAAGGAAATCTGGAGAGAATCTGAGAAGAATCTGTAGAAGGCTTTCGGCGAATTTTTAGATTCTTCGGAGGAAATCTGGAAGTAACTCCATTGGATATCAAAGCAAGCAAATGCAAATTTGGAGCAAATCAAGTAAAACTTCGAGTTCTTGTGTCTGGAAAGAATTAACAACGCTTAGTTACCTCCATCATTGAACTGATCTTGTTTCTTTGATGTACAGTAACCCAATATTGTTTTTCTTCTTCTTTTTGTTCTTTTGCTCTCAATTTTTCCTTTCATTTCCAGTTTGATGGTCATGTTCCCACCTTGACTACACTAATTGTTCCAATAAATTCAATGAGGGCACAAGTTGACTTTTGGTCTGAAAGTAAACATAGCCGACCGTCGTCTCTCTGATTTGAGGATGAGCTCACACACGTAGTACTCCGGCTCGTCAAAAAAGTGTGTCTGCAATGTTAGAGACATAGCACACTCATTTGCAAACATGCACACACACGCACACAAAACAGGACAGGTCAGTTTGGCGTGGGAGCAGAAGGACGGCATTAGACGGGCGGCGCGGAAACAAGACAGACGCGCCAGTATTTTGAAGTGATTTTACGTTGAAATCCAATGTTAAAGTTGAGATTGATGTGTCATCAATGAAATTATGAATGAGAATGACATCAGCGACAAATAGTTAACTGGTTTTATGAGGAACTGAGAATTTCTATTCAACAAGGTTGACTCATTTCAAAAACCCCTGCGTGCGTTAAAATTAGAATGTAGTTGATTCTTTTCTATTTAAAAGTAATTAGGTTACTTTGTGGATTTCTACTATAATCAAACAATTTATGAAATCTTTTTCTTTTGGTAGATCATCATATGGCAATATTTCAGCTTCAAAAAAATCAAGAAACATCATATTTCATGATGCTTGAATTCTCTCTTGCAAGTTACGTATCGACGAAGTAATTTTTCTCAAATGGAGATTTCAGTGTGAAATTGTGCAATTTTAGAGCTGACGTCCTAAAATGACCATAACTCTCTAGGGAGTGCTCGTACAAAAAAGTTGTCAACTACAAAAAGGATGTTCTATTTTTTATCTGTATAGTTCATTAAAAATCTACTTGACGAGACAATCAGCTATATCATGACACACACTCAAAGTTGGACGATTTCCACTGAAAACGGTCAAAGTTTACAACTTTTTGACCGGTACTGTATATACTTTTTCGCATGTTTCTTGTTACTCGATGCACTGTGTTTTAATTTAAGATTCGCTTTCCGTGTACTTTCCACCAGTTTTTAATTCATTGATACGACTCGTTCTCAAATCGTTCGATCACGTTCTTAAATCAGTACGTCATTTTTTCCGATCGCTTGTTGTTTCTCAAGTACCATTAAAAAAGAGCGTGGGTGAATTCAATCATGATCGGAATCCAAGCGTTCTTCGGAAAGTGACCGAAACACGTTCTCAATCATTTTCTTATCACAACATTTCATCTCCCCCGCTGTCTACCATCATTCAGACAAACATCAATGCTCATTGAGCCTTGAGTGTGTTTTGATCAACAATGAAAACAATAAAAATGAAAGAAGTTTATTCAACGAATTTGGAATTCGGAAGTAGAGACATTTTGCACCTGAGAGCAAAGAACGAATGTGATAAGACCGGAAAGACAGCTTTCGAAGAAGGGGATTCACACCAATTGTTGCGATGGAAAAAAGAGAAAAAGAGAGAAAAAGAGTGTAAATATTGGAACAGATTGGCAAAGCATGACACACTTTTCAAAGATTTTTTGTTCTAATCACTTGAAATGACAAATGTTCAAAACTCTCTGAATTACAACGGTTTCATGATAAGATGATTTGGATTATATTTTTTTTAACGCGACATGGAACATTTCAAGATCGAAAGTAAACTTCAAAACGAATGGAATAATAAGGTGATCTTGCCATGATGATTTAATTTTTCAGAACTCAATGAAAGATAGTATCCGTAGAAGGAAATTTCATTGAATTGGCTAATATTGGCTCAATAAAGTTGTATTCTCAACATTCTTATACATTGGAGCATAATATATATTCACCGGACGAATCCGACAACTTTATTGAGATATTAGCCAATTCAATGAAATTTCCTTCTACGGATACTATCTTTCATTGAGTTCTGAAAAATTAAATCATCATGGCAAGATCACCTTATTATTCCATTCGTTTTGAAGTTTACTTTCGATCTTGAAATGTTCCACGTCGCGTTAATTCGAATTTGAGCGAAGAGCTGAAGAAATATTTGGAACTTTTTCAGTTTCCACAAAGGTACTTTCTGCTGTATTTTCAGATCTCTCAATAAAAATAAGAAAAATTGTCGAACTGTGAATCATTTATTATTCTGTAATTTTTCAACTCGAAATCCGCAAATTTCAATCAAATATTTCAAACATTCAAAAACAATAGTTTGCAATCTCACTTGAAGATTGTAAAAGGAAACCACACACAAAAAAGCTTTTCAAAAACGTTTTAGCTCACAAATTAGACATCAAACGCACTAATTGCTCATGGAAGTTGGGAAATTTTCGATTGATGACATCATTGAAGTAGGGATTGCGCATTTCGTTCTCAAGAAGAGAGACAATCTGAAAATTGAATAATGATGCGACTCGATAAAGTGCATTGGAAACTCACTGCTTCATTTTTATTGGAACGATCGAGGACGTCTCTGAAAAGCCGATGTTCCATGTCCTGTAAATTCGAATATTCTGCCAATGCAGCAGCATTTGACCGATTCGAATTTCTTGAACTGGCAGAATGACGTGAATCGTTCGGAAAGGGAGCCATTGGAGGACTGAAAATGATTTATATAATTTATGCTTTAATTAAGAGAATTTTTACTTGAAATGTGAGTTGCTAGCTCTGCTTTCCGTAACTCGTGGAGGGTTGCATGGTCTCGGCTCATTTCGTGGAGAACTGTCACGTGGAGTCAAATCAAAATGCTCTCTGTCTGGATACGCTTCTGGACTGAAAATTATTACTTTTTAAATGAAAATTCAGGTAATGATCTTACGCATTTGGATCATCATATTCCTCCTGATATTTTCTCGGGACAGGAGCATCGTTCGGACGTCCTGAAGTCGGAGCCTTCTTCTTGCTTCGTTTTGATTTATCATCAGGTCTATTGTTACGGAAACGATTTGATGGCACTTCGGGTCTAGGTGGTGGTGGGTGGTTGTAAGAAGAATAGGATTCGGTAGGGTTGACAGGCTGAAAGTGAGGCTGAGTAGTCACAACTTGAGCTGGAGAAGGTCTCATAAGAGGTCTTTGGACATTGAGAGGTTGAGTATTCTGGCGGAATTCTCCTTGAACTGGTAGTCTTGTTTCCATGATTGATTTATTTTCGAATTGTTCTTTGGAAACAGAGAATATTGGTTTGTTCGAAGAAGAATCAAGAATGCGAACCCATATTTCCTTCTTCTCAAAGTCTCCTTGGAATCCAAATCTATCTAAAAAATAAAACAATTGCATCTTTTTCTTTACAGTAGACAACTCACCAAGTACGTTATCCGCATCCAAAACGGTTTCACCCAATTCGGTTGTAATTTCCTTATTCTTCCGTTTCAGTTGAAGTTTCAACTGTAAAGATTTTTATTGAATATTTCTCAAAAAGTATAATTTTCTTACGAATCCTCCAATTCTTGTTTCATAAATGTCTTTGTGACTTTCAATCAGTTTTGTGTCGTCCACCTTTGCGGTTTTCGTGAATATGTCAAATTTGATCCATGTGTCCAGAAAAATGTTTCTGAAATTCATGAATATGTGTTGCTGATAGCTCGATCGTGAAGCGACTTACGAAGATTTTGGGAGGAGAAAGTCCTCCGGATATCCTGGAACGTAGACTCGAACTTTTCCAACTCGGATTTTGTCAAAGTATGGCAATCCGACGAGTGATTTTGTTTCATTATTCTGAAAAAGAGAAACTTTAAAAACTATTTACTTGTATTTTAATAACTCACATCATCCACCATTTCAATGATTTCCCAGAAAGGGGCTTTAGTTGGATGAATGTTGCACTTGATGTATACACTCTTATTAATGAATGCATTTGTATCCAAATTGTTCCATTTCGGAATTTCTCGTACTTTCTGAAACAATTGAATTAGAAATGAAGACAGGAAATAACTTACATCAACAAAATCAGATCGAAAAACTCTCTGATTCATCACAGTTCCACTGTAGGCTTCAACCAGTTTGCATTCAACAAGTAGAGAATCTTGATGCTGTTTCGAGTTTCTGATTGGGGAAATAACCTGTGGATCATTTGCGCACATATCATCGCCCATCAGCCTGAAGTCACTTATTCGAAATAGCTCGAAGTATTTATTTAGACTTACGTTGGTGTGAATGATATAGAATCCCCTATTTTGATAGGGTCGCCCTCTCTGGCATTGAAGATCTGAAAAGACGAAATGTTATTAAAAAATGCTCAATCAAAACATACTTGTTTGCCAGTTGCCACGTAGTATTTCCAATCTATTTTCTCCACAACGATACCTTCCTGACGCCGAGGCATCTCCATTTGGTTCTGGAATAAAACAGATTCAATATGAATGAAATGAGTCATTTTGGAGGAAAGTTTGTTAGGAGCTTCAAAAAAGAAAAAGAGTTTCTAAAGAAAGGAAAAGAAACGAGCTGTCCATCGGAGCAAAAAAACGAAAAGAAATAAGAGAAACGGGGGGAACATTTGCCATTCAAAAAAAAAGAAGGGAAATGCTTTTCTCTCCTACTGAAAAATTGAAACGAAGTGCAAGATGGAGGGCGAGTGAACCGATGTTAAACAAAAAGAAAGGATGCAAATCTAACAATAAAAAAACAAAAAAAGTGTTTTATGATTCGTTCCATTGCGACGATTCACTGCGATTTCTGGAACATAAAATCTACAAAAAAAGAGAGAAAAAGGAAATCGATGTGTCTTTTGTTTTGAATATCAGAGAAAATAGAACGGGGTGAGAACAACATAAAACTGAGTTTTGAAAAGGGAAAGAGGAACATAAGAAGGATGTATAACAGAAGATTGTATAACATACATGGATTTATTATCTAGGTCATTTATAGGTCAATAGGTCATTTTGTGTTACTGTTGAGCAGAAGAGAGTATGCAATGTAAACAAACAATCAGAGTTTCGAGGGAAATAAGATTAATGATCTTTCATTGTTTTTCAAAACTCAACTACACTCTCATAGATTCCACATTTTCATATCAAATAACTTGATAATAAATGTATTAGGAAAAATGACATTTTGAAATTAGAAAGAAATGATGGACAGCGGCTTGACCTGTTTCTTATCGTAGCTAAAGAACACCGACTGGAAGAAAAAACCGATAAGAACTGATTAAAATAATCGTATTCCTGTTCAATTTTTCCAAAGAACGTCATTTCTAAACGAGAAAATCGAGAATATTTCGTATAGAGAAACTGGGAAAAAGGTTCGCGTTCCCCTATTGTTCAGTAGAAATAAGGACAGGTGGCAACCCAATTTATGACCAACAAATGATACATTTCTTTACCAAAGTGCACTCTCGAATGAAGAAAGAGTGCGCTAGGTTGACTGAATAGGGCCCGAAAGTGTAATGATACTTTGTGTAATATTGTACCGGACAGTACCCGGTCGAAGGTTCTCTAGACTACTCTGTGCGAGAAAAAACGTTGTACAAAGACGAAGTATCTGATTAATATTTGCAAAACAAAATTACGATACGAGAAATTGTGATTGACTTTTGAGTAAGGATCGTAATGGTTCTATGAAAAGCATTTCAGTGTGCGAATGCCAGAGAGTGTAGGTAAAATGAAAACAGAACTAGTAGTTTCGTTTTATTGTATTACGAAAAAAAGGAAAAAGAAGAAGAAAAAGAAGAAAAATGAGCAGTTTAGTTTAGTTGACTTTTAACTTGATCAAAATCTTAATGAATTCAAAAAAGATTAAAATGTAAATACAGTACTCTTAGACTAACAAATAAGAAGAACTAAATATATCGTTTCATCTCAAAACAATTTAGACAATGTCCTTTTTTCACTAATCTCGAGTCCCATTGTCCTAGTCGAAAGTGTAAAAACTTGTGTTTGAAAAATGTATATTAATTGCAAAAGTATCAAGCACTTTATTGAGAAGCAAGAATAAAAGAAGACAAATTGTGAGAAAATAGAAGTGAAAATCGATAAGGAGGCAATATTGGTGACAGCTGCCAACGATATTTATGCGTTGGCACAGTGTGAGGAAGGACACATCTTTTCGAATTTGAACCACAAAACATGCAACGTATCTCGAAAACTCAAAAAATGAGCTTATAGTCTCAAAAAAAGAGAGCGACGCGGCAGAAACAGGTGGCTGCCAATGGCTACCGCGAGGAACCAACGAATAAACGTCTTCAGTGAAATGTGGGTCACGCGGTCTCGTGAAAAAAAGGGAAAAAGAGAACAGAAACTGATGGAGACGGAGAGAAGAGTATGGAAACATAACCAATTCAAGTGTGCTGTTGTTTTTCCTGCAAAAAATTGAACTCAAACTTCTGTTCCTTCCAATTCCTTCTTTTTCATTGTAATATAGGTGTGAATCAAGGGCAGATGGCAACATGAGTCAACACGTGTGTCTCGCGAGTAAAGAGAGAGAGAGTATCCAACAGAGCGAACTTGCTTTCATTTCTTTAGGCGAACCGAGAGGCAACACGAAAATTACAAAGACTGTATTCCTTAGACTTTGAACGGTTCGAATTCCATAAAACGTATTTTAAAATATCTTTTTATTTAGGTACAACTCGAATAGTGACTTCGCAATGCTTTCAACAAAGAATGAGTGTGTTTTATTTTTTCATATAAATTCATAAATACCTTCGTCCACCTACAAAAAATATTCTCTTTTTTTCATTCATTTCGCTGACTAGATACGATGTTGTTGCTCAGCTCGTTTAGAATTTGCGGGTGGACGGGTCGTTGAAATAAAGGTTTCGATAACTGATAATATATTTTGAAAATTGAAAATTTTGATATATTGGATATGAAGAAGGCATACATGATTAACCATCTTGACTCTCAATTTTCAATCACAGTGTATTCTTAATTAGATAAAATAATTTTTTGGACAAAAACAATATTTTGTGTCAGGTTACTTTGTTCGTTTCAAAATCTTATTTTAAATTTAATCCATCTTTATGAAATATTCGCAATAAATTCAGAGCGGAGTACAGTATGCCAGTGTCATTAATAAAGTTGAATTATGAGACCGTACAAATCGGGAAGAAACGAAATCGGGAAGAAACGAAAGCGGAAGAAACGAAACGGGAAGAAACGAATCGGGAAGAAACGAATCGGGAAGAAGCGAAACGGGAAGAACAGTTTTTCGCAAGTTTTCCTGACTTTAGCTATAGTAATGGCTGCGCACAATACTCTAAATCGCTTTTTTAGTTCCGTAGCTTTATTTTCGAGGTAAACGTAAATATCAGACACTAACTGGGGGTAATGCAAACGCGCCCGGTTGCACCACCCGCGCGCCCACACCACACATATAGGGACCTGCCGCACCATCCTCCTTCAGTGCCTCGGTGGCTCAGTAGGGTGACGACGCTGCCGGTAGTCAGTAGGTGTTGAGTTCGAACCCATGCTGGCGAAATTATTTTGTCGATATTTATTAAACATTAATTCTCAATTTTTCAATAAGTTAAGAAGTTTTTTCTGCTTTTTAGGCCTTAGGACAGATTTTAGCACACATTTTTACTATTTTAGGACAGATTTCTACTTTGTGTCTTTATTCGAGTTTCTACTAAACGTTTTGGTAATTTCTAGGTGTGTTATTCTGAAAATTCAGAAATTCTGACCCAGTATCAACTGGTTACAAAACTTGGGGGACTTTAGCTTTATATTTCTATAATTATAGTCAAAAAATTCAAATCTGGTGCCTATTTTTAGAGTTCAATAGAGCGCATTTGCATTACCCCCAGTTAGTGTCTGATATTTACGTTTGAGTTTATTTTCGACACAAATTTTAGCGCATAAGCCAGAAAAATCTTTTCTCAATTTTGGATTACGGTCAACTCCGCAATTTGACGTGAAGGTGTTCACAGAAATTTAGCTTGTTCTTCCCGATTCGTTTCTTCCCGTTTCGTTTCTTCCGCTTTCGTTTCTTCCCGATTTCGTTTCTTCCCGATTTGTACGGTCTCTGAATTATTTTTAATCATGTTTACTGTATTAAAGGCACATTAACTAAATGTTTATACCGTACCACACTTTCGAAGGCGCGCTCACCAAAACTGTAAGCTACAGTAATTTTCGTTGTGAGATATTCGAGCACAAAATTATTGCTCACTTTTATCAACTTTCATCGATTTCTACATTTGCCTTCTTGCTCGCGACGGCAAAAATAGAATTAAATTCAAAATATATATTTTTTTAAACGAGTTCATTCCGTTAATTCAGCAAACTTAATAATTTTGTACAGGTTGTGCTTTCCTCCTGTCACATTTTGCTTTTTTCCAGGTAATGTCGGAAGAAACGTGCCCGTCAGTCCCGACGGGCCCTTCGAAACCTACTATTATTAAGTTTAACACCCAAAACGATCGAATGAACGAACCACCGCCCCAACCGAGGGTTCGGAAGGTGACGACAATCATCAATACACTTGGAGTTATCGTAAAGGATAGTGCTACCGACTTCATTGTGTGGGTTTTCACTGCCTGTGAGGAGAAATGCTTTCCAAAAACCAACAAACACATGTTTATGGTGAGACATTGATTTTGTAGAATAATTCCTCAAGTATTTTCTATTTTTACAGAGTTTTCAAGTTGGAACCTGGATTATCGTCGGCATTTATCCAGACGGAACAGTAGCTTCTTTTTCTCCGTGGTCTTTACTTCTGAATGCTTATGAGACGAGAGTTTATCAGGGTCAACTACAGATGAAACGATTGGTTTCCGAGCTTCATCACGAAAAGGTTTGAGCAGAAATCAATGGTTGTCTTATAAACCTCGAAATTTTCTAGACCGTTAGTTACAACGAAGTCGTAGAGCCAAGCCCTATGTTGCTTGAGGTTTGTTACATCATTATTCATCTCAAAGTAATACATTTTTAAAGAGTGAATCTCAACTCACAGCGGAATTCTACTACATTTCTGGATTTGGACGTGTCTTGGTAGCGAGTACTTACAGACAACAACTTGAAGAACTCAATGATAATTTGTCTATTTGGGTTCAATATTGCGGTGGAGTGGTCAAAGACTGCTGTTGGATAATGTACTGTTTCGATGGTAAAAATCGAGCAAATAGCGGATTTACTGATAAAGAGCTTCGAGATATAGCGGAATTCATTCAGGATCGGCGATTGAACGTAAGTGTCATCAACTCATACTTATATAAAAGCCTGTGAATAGGTTTTATGTAAATCTTGTGAAATCAAATTGGCATCTTCGTTGTTCAAAACAGTCGTTAGTTCCTCTGGTAAATCGTTTCCGCCGGTTTAGCAATCTAACTAGAACAGAGCCCATATTACAGTCTAATAATGAAATTTATCAATGTAGTATAATTACATTGTTTTCATCCGATAAATCACTGTTTTCCAGTCTAACTATAAGTTTTTAATCTAGTTTTAGAAACACATTCCAATTTGATGAGTTTGTAGTATAACTAATAGAAATATCAATCTTATTGTGGCCGATTATTGTACACGATTCACCAAAGTCGATCACAAACGTTCTACAAATGAAACGTGCTTGGGAAATTTGAAGATGCCTAAAAAAATTTTTTTTTTCCAGACCGACGCCATGACTTGCACAAACAAATTCGTTGCTCGAAACATGGGTCTGCTTACGGAGATTAATAGTAACAAAAACATTATGCATTGCTGGTCGCCACACGTAAGCATGGAAGCAGATCACTGTGTGAAAATTCCTCAACCACCGAGAAATAGAGAGATTGATAGTCCTTTGCTCCAACCGGTTATTGGTCAATGGATTCAGTTTGATGTTCAATCAAAAGACATAGATGAATACATTGAGATGAGACCGGGATTCCGGCTAAACATTTCAGAGTATCTTCCGATTAACAGTCCATGTGGTATCGGCGTTGCTCATGTAAATCGAATTGTTCGAGTAAGTACTCAACTACTGACAGATTGATCCGTAATAATATTTTTTCCTCAGGTTGCCATATCATGTATCCTTGTGAAAGGTACAGATCATCCGAAGCTTTACCACTTACCTTTGTTTGGAATTGTAATCGATCAAAGAATGGCGCTAGTATCAGGAACTCATATGCAGTTGATCATTGAGAAAACAACACCAAAGATTCGAAAATCGAGTGGAATTTGCTGGAAAGTTATTGATTCGGTTATTGTGAATGTCGCCGATGCGACAGTGGAGAAGATCAAGGATATGCTCATCGAAATTATACCAATCAGAGATTCTATGGAATCTTGCCATTTAGTTCCAATAGAGAAGTGTGAGTGATGGATTATTCTTCCGTGAATCCGTTTTATCTTCAGCGCATTCTTCGATGCAGTCGAAACCTTTCCTGGTTCAACAGGTTATACCAGTTGGCACAAGTTCAGTTAATTCAGGAATTACAAGTTTGAAATATCAACAACCACAGCAGCATATTCCATATCATGACTCCAGACGTGATTATTATATTGGAAATAGTATTCAGTTGCCCTCGAATTATAATCCTTCTCGTAACGGTCGCTATTCGACGAAGGCAAGACAATGGTCATCAATGTCTTATACTGGAGAAACAATGGTAAGTCTTATTCGTTTTCAGGACTAATATATCGCCTCATAACTTTATATGAAAACAGGATTAGTGTCCGACCAGTAATAAAAGTCCAGGAAGAAGATCTGAACATAATTTCACTTTTTTTAAGGAAGGAAACGCCCTCGTTGAAAAAGTAAATCAAGGCTTAAAATCGGGAATATTGTGGTTCTTCGATCATAGTATGAGTGGTAATAATTCCGTTATAAGAAGAAGATAGTAATGCTCATATTTCAGTCCACTTTCTCTATGACGATTTCAAATTACATGTTGGTGATTATGCACACGTGAAAGTGGAACAGATCGCTGATCCATTGTCAGCCATGGGATTCAGGTGGAAATGGAAATCAGGCTCAAGAAAGACACCACCATTTGCGTGTTTTGTCGATAAAAATCAAATATATGTATGATCGTTTTCTCTCTATTCAAAATGTGTTTCATTTTTCAGGTGGAGGATCAGTTGGTTTATTGCGGATTGAACCGCCAGAACTGGCCTATGTACAAGTCATCGAACTTCCCTTGTATATTGGACGTCGACGGCTTTATTGTTAATCCAACGGTTACAATTATCGCCATTTTATACAATTTATATTTTGATATTTAAGATAGGAACTCAATATTCTGCAACAATATTCCGCAGGAGGATTCAACCCGCGAACCTTGAAACATCTCCGGTAAGAAAACTAAATTCATGAGCGTGTTGAAGTAGAAACACTTTCAGAGATATCATTGGACTATTTTCTCTCTTCGAAACACACATCAGTTGTCAACTGATCTTTTCATCCCGCAATCCAATTATCAACGAAGTTTTGGGTCCAGGCAAGCAAAAAATTTGCCGGTGACAGGTGAATACTCGTTTCTTACAATCAGTTCGTAATCTAACATTCACTTTCCTAGAATTTGTAAAATCATCAACGTCTTCTGATCATTCGACATCTCCGCCTCTGAAAAGTCCATCGCTCGCTTCTGACGAATAATATACTTATCTATTTGTTCTTCTCATGTTTTTAATGACTGTCCAAGGCACATTTTAATTGTTCTTTCCTGGTGCCATATTGAGCTTCCGAAACGTGTTTATCAATTTACCGGTCTCTGTTCCTTACGGTTATTGTCTTTGTTCATTTAAAATGTACTTAGTTTTTCATTAATTTAATAGAATTTTTCTCATAATTCCATCTCATAATTTTACTTCATGCGTGGTAGAAACCGAGTTTCAATACTGTTACATTTTAGCTTTCGCCTTTTTTACACAGAAGTGAAAAAAAGAGGCAAAAGAACAACATTTTTCCATTTATCAAATGTTTTTTTCTTTACCACAGGCTGCAAGCACTGCAGATGTGACACATCTTTCGAATTGATTCTGTCAATTTTTAACATCGCTTTCTTACTTCAAGTTTACCATTTTCAGCTGGGTCCGGCCAACATCTAAATACGAGCATAATATAATCCTGATAGGGAAAGGGGGACAAAAATGATTGGGCTTGCTGCTGAAAGGAAATCAGATGGAAATCTAATCGTTGTTTCGTGAGTTCGTAACCGATTTTCAATATCGTTTTATGGAAATTACAGACCAACCGACGGGTTTGAATTCTCGATCAACGAAGATATTCTTAATATTAATATGATTGAAATCGGTAGATTTTGTCGATTGGACGTTGAAAACAATGTGCCAACTGCTTTCACTGTTTTGGAAAATAACGAAATCGGAGACTTGAAAGTGAACGTGGAGAAAGACAGTGTTGAGGTGAACTTTAAATGAGTTCACTAACAAAGAATCCTTTTTCAGGTATCCGGTATTACGGGTGTTCTAACCAGTAAACTTGCACTTTTCTATAAAACGACCGAATTCGGAGACATTGCATGTAAAGATGTGACTGCGGGAAATGTAGGAGCAACATACAAACTCATCATTTCGAGGTGACTTCAGAAAATATTCTAGTAATAAAGGATTGTTTCCAGACTACCAGAAGATCAACGTACGGGTATGTACTCGAAGTTTGTCTGGCAAGGCATATCAGATGGAATGTTAGAAGGCTCGAAAGAACAAAAAAGAAAATCACAAACAAAGAATCCGAGTCTCAAAAAAGGAGATACTAACAAAAAAGAGAAGGAAATTAATATCGAGAATGGAACCAAAAAAACGTCTCAGGAAAAACTTCCAAAGTATATCACTGGACTGGTCACTGGAAAACATCCAACTAGTAATTCGTGTTATGTTTCCTGTAGTCTCTCGTGGCCTGGTGTCGACGGTACCGCGTGGTATTCCAAGCGCGATCAACTAAAAATCGGTGACTGGGTCGAGATAAGATACTCAGAAGCTGACTTTAATGAGTATTTCCCACCAACGCCGACCGCAGAAACACCGAAATTTATAATATCAAATTACAAAAAGATCCCGAAACCTGCGAACTACTCAATTGTTGCTACTAACAGTGGAACGGAAGTGAGAATCAAGAAATTTCAAGTGATTAACGATCACGAAAAAGGAAATGATATCGAGGATAGATTCTTGGGTACGATTTCAGATGGCAAGAAGCTTGTTCCCGATGGACCATGTGCCGTAGATGTTGTAATCAAACGTCGCAAAATTTTCAAAACGGCGAGTGAAAACTTTACTACCTGGTTCGTAAAAGAGTGCAAAAAGTGTGTGGTGGGATCTGAGAAAACGGATAACGAGAGAAGTCCGTCTACGGTTCGTTTTTCGCTCACAAATTGTACTTTAAATCCTATTTCGATTTCAGGAAAGCCGTCAGTCTCGAAAGAAAACATCAGAAAAGATGAAGAAAGGGAAAGATGAGAAGAATGATTCTAAAACATCCGATGGCAAAGGTTCAGTCCAATCCATAAGTACCCCACAATGCGCCTATCCTCCCGGAATGCCTTTCGGAGTACCAATGAACTGGCCAGTTGGCCATCCAGGACTCGTTGGTTTTGTAGGGGCCACTGGATCAGGTTTGCCATTGGGACAAGTTTCACCACCTGGATATCCAAATTATCTCTTTCCAACGCCACTCATGCAACCGATGAATGGAATACCTTTGCCTGTCTTTCCCGTTAATCCTGGTTTCTCAATGAAAAATCCGAGTACAGGAATCGATTCAAAAACGAAACGATCAGGAAACGTGTCGCAGATGAAAGAAGAAGAAGAAGAAGAAGAGAAAGTAAGATATCTTATGGTTTGCTGAGGAAAATTCACTTTTTAGGTAATAAAAAGAGCTGTCGTTACATCTTTGATTCCGAATAAAAAAAATAAGTACGTGAGTGTGGCATACTTGTGGCTGCTGGATGATCATGAGTAAGTTCATCTTATCATTGAAGTGTATCATAGGTTATTTCAGACAGTCCATTTTCTACACTCCAGTCGAAATAAAATACGATACCAACAAAGAAAGAGCCAAGATATATCCTGGATTTTTCTTTGAAGGATACTTCGAACAATCCGAAGGAAAATGGCAATGCAAAAAGTTCAAAAAACCTCTTGGAAAACTTTTGAGTGGAATCGTAAACGATAAGTCAATTGAGTTCCAGATGACAGTTCATCAGTATTACCCACAATCGCAAGACCGTCTGAATCCAGAGACACACCATGTTCTTATTGGAAAAATTGTGAGTGACTTGACGAATTGCGTGTTTCGTAACAAATATATTCTAGATCGACAAATTGAATATATTGCCAACTGACTGCTCATCTGGTGTGAAAATTTGTATCAAAATGTGGAATCTCAAAGAAAGAAATTCTTGGTGCTGGGTTGTCTCCAAGGTTTACCAATCTGTAAGATTATAAAGTATTGCTACAAACAAAGTCAACGCTATTTGCAGAAACACATCCAACTTTTGACAGAATTCCATGAAGCATGGCATAAGCCTGGGGTACGAGACATGATCGGTACAAGATGTTCACGTGCTTTTCAATCTATTCGAAACCTTATGGATACTTTATCAGAGGGAAAAATCAGTTATGCGGAAAATCAATGGAAGCTCGATTCAATGAAAACCAATGTTGAAACGAAATTCGCTTGGGTTACTGTACATGATTCTGACTTTGTTCGGATGATTGTGTTCCCAAGATCTGAAGGCCAAGGAGTAAACAAGATGAAACAGAATGTAACCGATAAAACCATTTATGAGTAAGAATTCACTTATTGTTCTTTTTAATATTCTTTATTTCAGGAAAGTGGCAAGAATGAGAGTCAACAGACTTTACCGAGTTCTTCTAGATGATAAAGGCGAAGTCACTCAAATGCTGGATTGCCCTCAGTATTTCTATGCTGATAAGGCTGGAGAAATCGAATTCAAATTCATTTCCTCTGATCAAACTCTTCTCACAAATAATGTCGCTTTGGTTGACCCGATAGGAATGCCGAAATGGTTAGGAAAACTCATGTTTTGCAATCCAGAAATCCCAATCACAAAAAGGAAAGTAATCATGAAAGGCATGTTCAGACTTCTTGATGATAAAGATATTTTTGTGAATGACGAGATCGTCAGTGATAAAGGAGTATGTTTTGTAAATACTGGATCAGTAGAAAAGTGTGAGTTTATAAGTTTTTGAAAAAAAAAAGTAGAAGCTTTCAGTGCCAAATCAAAATCTTGACGAAGTTTCGCATGATGAGGATCGTGTGTTCGATCGAAAGATTGTGAAGCACGAACAGAATGTGTTCAGAACAAGACTTAGCCACCTGTCGAATGAAGTCGTTTTTGACCAGTTCAAGCAAGTGTGCAGCATTTTGAGAAATAAAGAAGTTATCACGGAGATGAAGAAGCAAAATATCGATACCGACAGTTTGGTTAAGCTTCAATCTACGGCACATACCTAAAATTTCACATTTCCCATATTCTAAAATTGGCAATTTTTCGATCTTCAATTTTCATGACCAAAAACGTTTATCTGCTTTAATGAATATTAATTTCAAAACGTTTTCCTTCTAGTTATTGTAAATGTTATTTCGCATTGTTCCGATACCTCTAACTTTCATTCCAATGAGACGCAATATGTCTGCGTATCTTCTAACTGCGCATCCCTCGCTACGTCTGCATACACGAAGATTGACGCGCGTTTGCAGATGTTAAAAGTTTGGTAATTGTTCATTTTAATTTTACTTATCAGTTTTAATTGGTATTCTAATTTTCATCTTCCTTTTAGGGGACAAGTTCCCGTCACTCGCCGGTACGAAATGGGAAGTGAGGTTTGAAGTTGAGTATGAAACAACGATATATTCAGATTTCAGAATGGCAGCTGGCAGCCTGCTTTTGTTATGTCATTCGTGCCCCCAGATAAATATTTTTTTGTTATTATCAATAAAGGAATATCTGCTATACTCAAAGGTGACCACAAGGTTCAGCTAGGCGAATTTTACGATGTGCAATATGCGTAAGTTATCTCTATAATTGTCGTTAATATAGCAACTTATTACAGGTTCAACAGTCAAGCAAAGGAAGGGAACAGAGCAAAACATCTTATCTACGGGTTAAGACCGATCAACCCGCTTGCTCAAGTCAGAACAGATATTGATGACCTTGGTCGTACACATGTCCATGTAAGTCCAATGCTCTGGATAACATTCCATTTTCAATTCAAAGTTTTCAGTTAACCACAACAGCAAAATTTGAAGGCTTGGTTGAATCGAAAAATAAACGAGTAGTAGCGAAACTCTTCAACGACACTTTTGGGCACTTCATCGATTTAGGAAATATGGTTCAACAACGAGATAAACTAGTTGAATTTGAATTCAAAGTTGGTCAAAATTCTATAAATATAATATAAATAACTCTTCGTATTTCAGTGCAAAGCATCAGAAAGAGACGAATCACTCTCAATCTTTGTACCGACTAGAATCCTAGGCTATTACGATTTACCAATTGAAGAAGAACCGCGTCCCTCGAGAGCCAATGAGAGTGAACGGGAGTCTTTTAATCGAAATGTTGTTGGTTTTGTCTGTTCCAAAACTCAGAAAGATGGCTCCCGATATGTTTGGTCTAAAGATCTTGATTTTGACGTTCGTTTGGATTGGACAGTATGGTGAGACTACACCAAAAAAATACATCTAAAAATAGTTTTGGTTCAGTCCGGATGAAGACGTCACTGGGAAATGGGTGAAGGTTTTGGTTGATTTTGTGAAAAGAAAAGTTGTAAACGATGTACGCGTTGTGAGCGATTTGTTCGAATCTCGGTTGTACTGCGGGGTACCAGAGGTTAGTTTTCACTTCTTTTTTCTGTAAGTAATTATCAAGTAAACAGGTTCGCACTGAATTCCACTTTTTCGAGTTCGATAGAGATGAACAAATCGATGTATACATGAGTTCATACTTTGGTCGAATTCGTGATCCCCACCGTATGATTCAATATAACGAAGGTTATGGATCTTACTTTGGATATATCGTACGTCACAAAACTGAACATTCACGCATTGGTTGGATAGTTTCAATGAAGCAGAATATTTTATCACCGGTAAATATTGAGATATTCTTTAAATCAAATATATTTTCAGAGATTTGAAAGAGCGCCATCGCGTGAATCCCTTAACTATAAAGATCGTCCAGATTCGAGACAGTCGTATCATTCATTTGTTCCATCTGAGCATCCTCCGACTGACAATAGAGCGTTCTACAACGATTCTGATCACTCAAGAAGCCAGAGTTTTCAGAGACAGAATTCTTACTCCGATAATGAACAAAATGCTGCCCAAGAAGAACCTTCTCGCGCATCTTCCAGAGGTCAGACAACATCGGAGGAAGATAGTGGCGATGAATTAAAGAATTTCTCTAACGAAAATCCAAGAAATGGAGTCACATCGGACGATGTCGTGCCGGGTAGTAGAAGACAAATCAATAATGAAAGCAATATTAATGGTGTGGAGGATTCTGAGGATGACGAAGAAGATTATCAAAGTCAACGATCTCGAAATGATAAAACCGTACGTTTTGCCAAAATTTTCGAATTTTAAAAGAATTTTGAAATCTTTACTCGAAAAAGTAAAATCTTCGACTATAATCCAAAATTAGAAAAAAATCTGAAAAGTCATCAAAAATTTTCTTAATTTTAATGAAAAATTTAAGAAACATATATCAGAAGCATTTATGAAAAAAAGTTCTTTTTTTTTGAAGTCGGGTCGGGCTTCCAGCAGAGGTGGGCGGCGATTGAAATTAGTGACGCCGCGCTCTGCTGGACAACGAGTCGGCCGGGTGCTACTTCGTTTAAGAACTATACGAATAAGAACTGTGTTGTTTAAGAACTGGGTTCGCAGAAGAACTGCGCGAAGAAGAACTGTTTTGCATAAGAACTGTTTCGTTTAAGAACTCTGTTCGCATTGGAGCGTGTTTGCATCAGCCACATTTTTTTTTCATTATTTCGATGGTTTTTTATCTGTGTTTTCGATTCTTTTTGATTAAAAATAATTTTTCAAAAATTAAATTGTAGTTGAAAAATTATTTTTAATCAAAAAAGAATCGAAAATACAGATAAAAAACCATCGAAATAATGAAAAAAATGTGACTGATGCAAACGCGCTCCAATGCGAACAGAGTTCTTAAACGAAACAGTTCTTATACGCGCAGTTCCTCAACGCTACAGTTCTTCTTCGCGCAGTTCTTCTGCGAACCCAGTTCTTAAACAACACAGTTCTTATTCGTGCAGTTCTTAAGCGAAGTAGCACCGTCGGCCGACGTGAAAGCGAGAAAAACGCACTCCTCGTTTCACGCACTCTCTCGCCGCGCGGCGGAAGCGTGGTGCGGAAACGGCTAATTTCGCTCGTTCTGAATAAAAATTCGATCTGAAAAGTGATAAAACTATTAGAAGAGAACATTGTCTTTCGATTTATATAAAATTTATAACTATTTTAATGAGAAAAATTATCAAAAAAGACGAGAAATGAAAAATGTTGGAAAAATTGGAGAAAATTCCCGATTTTGAAAAAAATTTTCACTAAAAAGTTTTTGGTTTTTTGATATGTTATTAGTTTTAGTTGTGTCTAATGGAATACCAATCCCTGGCTAATTCCGTTCGATGGGGGTCATTCTGTGGAGAAAACCCGAATTTGAGCTGATTTTATGGGAGGAGTCATTAGGACGGTTTGATTTCGGAGGTGTTCCACTAAAAGTTTTATTTATTCTTGATATACTATTGCCAGAGACATTATCTAAGGAGAGAAAAAAGAATTTTCAAAAAATATTAGGTATGGGCCGTTTTATGGTATACCGAAGTCACCTCACCTTGAGGGTTGACTCATCGTCTAATCTATTCTTTTGGGGTCTTTTCTTTCGAAAGATACGATCAAAATCTTTTAAAAATGAATCGGCAGTCCTATTTTGTACATTTTCTCAGTTGAGAACTTATTTCTAGCTTTCCTGCATCATATAGAAAACATCACTTTTTTGGAAATTTTTGTTTTGTTTTTTAATTCCGAAAACCTATCGAAGTTTAGAACGCTTCTGTACAAAATTCGGAATTCTAAATTCCACATCCCAATTGGTTCTTTTTCAAATTAAAAACTCTAAGAATTGTTTAACTTTTTAACGCAAAAGGAATGTGAATCAGGAGAGTGTTCTTCCGTTACCATGGCTCATCATTCAGAAGACAGTATTCAGTAAACACAAATACATTGATGAAAATTAGTTCTAAACTTTTAGCTATTTCCTTGTGTTTTTGCATAGTTGTCAAGGCCCGGGCCGGGCCGGGCCGGTAGAAAATTTTCAAGGCCCGGCTTCAAAAAATGACCCTTTTTTTCCAATTTTTTTCAATTTTTCATCGACAATGTGACCATTTTTGACAACATTTCAGAATTTTTTCTATTGCTGAATGATAGTCGAAAATTTGACATTTTCGCGAAAAATTCAAAAAATTTGAAAAAATTTGAAAATTTGACTTTTGCGCCAATTCGGAGGTGTCTGTAGCTGAAACATGGCCAGAATTGTTTGCAAAGTTGCGTGAGAACTGCTCTAACAATGCATCAAATTTCTTCACATTATTGATCATAACCTAGACACTAAAGTAAAAAAAATCCCAAAGATGAAAAAATAGAAAAAAAAAGTTCCAAAAAAGTGATGTTTTCTATATGATGCGGGAAAGCTAGAAATAAGTTCTAAACTAATGAAATGGACGAAATAAGACTGGTAATTCATTTTCGAAAAGATTTCGATTCTATTTTCCGAAAGAAAAATTTTCCATTTTTGTGACTTCGGTATACCATAAAACGGCCCATACCTAATATTTTTTGAAAATTCTTTTTTCTCTCCTTAGATAATGTCTCTGACAATAGTATATCAAGAATAAATAAAACTTTTAGTGGAACACCTCCGAAATCAAACCGTCCTAATGACTCCTCCCATAAAATCAGCTCAAATTCGGGTTTTCTCCACAGAATGACCCCCATCGAACGGAATTAGCCAGGGATTGGTATTCCATTAGACACAACTAAAACTAATAACATATCAAAAAACCAAAAACTTTTTAGTGAAAATTTTTTTCAAAATCGGGAATTTTCTCCAATTTTTCCAACATTTTTCATTTCTCGTCTTTTTTGATAATTTTTCTCATTAAAATAGTTATAAATTTTATATAAATCGAAATACAATGTTCTCTTCTAATAGTTTTATCACTTTTCAGATCGAATTTTTATTCAGAACGAGCGAAATTAGCATTTTCCGCGCCCTCCTCTTTCAAAATATTGAGTGAGGGAGGCGAGGGGGCGAGAGAGTGCGCCGACCGCGAGACGCAGAAAATAAGTCGGTGGGGACGAAATAAGTCGGCGCCGCCGACTTTTCATTGACGCCCGCCGTCAATGAAGCCCACCACTGGCTTCCAGGCTGGGCCGAATTTCGACAACTATGGACATTCAGAATACAAACTAAAATTCTATTATCTTTAGAACCAGAGATTATCAAGACCACCGATAACAGAAGCTTGTACTCCTCCCCGTCGCGACTGTGCTTCAGAAAGCAGTTTTTACGCCACTCCTAGTGGATATATCAATTCAACTTCTCAAAAGTCTTCACATGCAAATACTGAGCAACAAGAAACTAGACGTCTAAAATTGGTACCTATCGTGGATTATGTAGAAAACTCAACAAATATAATTTCTAGGCATCAGACAAATACATTGCCACACTCAAATACTTGACAAATCATGAATCAGTGACGACTGCTATGAAAATGTATGATCTACAACAATACGAAGAGCTGAAGAAGTTTGAAAACGCACAAAAGTCTTCTGGCGGATTGTTGTCTTTGCAGCAGCACTCAGAGACTGAAACATCAGTTGAGGTTCTAGCACAGGTTAGATATTCACTTTTTTTAAATACTGTAGCCATCCAAACTTTTCAGAAACAAAAAAATTTATATGACACGCTTGTTTTATTCATTTCTTCATCAGAAGTGTCTATTGTCATGAAAAACTACGACGCAGTGGAATATGAAGAACTTCTGAAAACTGTGAATTCGGTGCCATATGAGTCTTCAACATATTCGTCTGAAGAACAAGAGGAAAAGATATTGAAATTGGTATTTGTATATCCCAGTTTAAATGGATGTTTAATTTTATTTTCAGAAATGCGAGATATTAATTCTCCAAACGCAATATTTCGCCGAGGACCCACAAGTTTTTGAAGCATGGGAATCGACCGATTCTACCAAGTGTCAATTTATCTTGAATGAATTACGGCAATAGAAACAGGGGTGTCGAAACTAGTCATGAAATTTATTGCATTTAACGTACTAATTACATTTTCTTTTAAAAAATCGTATTAAATTGTTAGATAGTTCAGTTTGGACATGTTATACTTATGTTGTATTCATCTATTCAAAATAATTCAGCTTTTGAGGAATTTCAGTCTTGCCAAATGTTACATTGATCTAAGATTATGAAAATTACTTTATTTCAAATTCTACATCGTCTTTACGATCGAAGTATTTCGCTTTGTGTAGATTGATTCTTTTTTCTCAGTGAAGTAAAACTATTTTACAGTTTTAATGAACATCTGCCGTTGTTCATGACAGACATGAATGGTTTGCGTTATATAGAAGTTCTAGTTGTTCAATATTCGGAACGCACCGAAGCACTATATGCCTACTCGAATTTATTTCGGGAGGATATCATCATTGACAAGTGCTATGGGTAAGAATGAAAAGATAAAAATGAGAAGTTGAAATACTTTTTCAGATCAGAGGATCTAGTTGGAAAATGGATTGTGGTAGGAATCAATGAGAGAAATCGTGCTCGCGAAGCAGTAAAAATTATTGATGATAAGTTCCTGACTAGAACCCATAACGGACAAGTTGAGGTAAGTGCACTCTTCGAATTACCGAATGACTTGCTTTATCCAGGTGAAAGTGGAAATCCAGCATGATCACCGTGTTGACAACAATATGGAAATATTCCAAAACTACTTTTTTGGGAATGTTTGTGATCCAAACAAGTTATTGTATGATGTTAGAGATGGGGCAAGTTATTATGTTTGGATTGTGCGGTTTAAAGCTGACCGATTGAACAGTCGATGGAGAGTGTCTACAGAACAAGATAATATTGAACCATTCTTCCCAGAAAACCCGGTAATGTTCATCAACATTAAAACTAACTCGAAATTGTATTTTATTACAGAATAGTCAAGATCAGCTCACAAAAATCATCGGAGTAATAACTGGAACATCCAAGTTGGAGAGGAACGCTTATCTCGTTTGGTCTGTTTCAAGACCACGAAGTACAATAGTGTTGGATTACACCTTCTGGTAATATCTGTTTTAAAGTGAATGTTAGAAATTTTCAAATACTTGCCTCTAATTGATCCAGTTTTCTAGTCCTGCAATGTTCGTTCTCGGTGCGTGGGCGGAAATGGAAGTCGACGAAAAACATCGGGTTCAGAAACCGATTAATATTATCAAGGAAGTTCATGAGACTCGAGTCATAGCAAGACTTGCAGAGGTGTTATTTAAAGTTTATATCAATTTATCTCACTGCCTTTGTTTAGTTTCGTGTTGACTTTCAACATACGAATCGATTCAAGCAAGAATTCGAAATGTTTCACCACGATTATTTCGGGGCAATTAGCGATTCGTATCATATAATGGATTTGAATAATTTCGAAAAGGGAGCTTGGTATACTGGATGGATCGTGTATTGTCAAAACTACGAAGCGAATTCTTGTTGGAGACTTGCTGGAAGACAAAAAATAGAGGGCCCCTTTGTGAGACCTAGCGTAGAGAAATGATGTAATTTGTTAAATTTTCCAGAGATATCGTCCTGATCATGGAGACAAAGGCACTTATTCAGAAAACTTTAACGAGCTTGGTCGAGAAAGCCGATCAACGGAAAGGTGGAACGGCTGGGAGCGAACAGCGAGTCAGAGTAACATCCAACACTCTGATCCAATCATAATTAACGAATATGATGATGAGCCATCAATGAATAGACATGACCGATTTTTCAACGACCAAGAAGCAAATTATATCCCAAGAAGTAATCGCGGTTTTGAAAGCCACGATTCAAACTATCCGTCGTCTACGAATAACCATGGAAGACGTTATTCTTCAACTGATAGATATGATATATCGTTTGCCCGCCGAGCTGATGACAGAATGAACCATGAAGAATTTCCCGATCGATTTCAAGAAACTGGCTTCTCTAACAACACCAGGCATAATTCTTTCGAGTCAAAAGCCCGTGATAACACAAATAGGCGCTCTTCTATTCTGAAACCAGACACTACGGGTTTCGATAGTGTGGTTAACTCGGAGAGGGGATCTAGACCTACTGTGAAAAATGAGTATAAGAAAAGTTCGGATGTGGCATCTTCTAATCCGAAAGCACAAAAGTTCGGTGAGATAAGATCAAACGACTTTCCTGGAAAATTCGACGAGGGCAATTCTCGAATTGTAAGTAAAAGTTAATCAAAGTATTTTGTCAACCAACTTCATTTTTCAGGCATCAGATTACTGCATTGCTTCTTCGACAATATCTAGTGAAAGAAACAACATTCCTGGTAGTTCGCAGGCGCTTATTCAAAAAGAAATACGTACACTATCAAGGGTAACTAATTTTGGGGCTGAGTCTTAGACATTTGCTGTCTTCAGAAACTGTCGAGAATCTGCGAATTGGTGAAATCGTTCACCATGAATGAATCTATTTCAATTGCAATGAAACTTTGGTCTATTGACGAATACGAGGAGCTCATGAGCTTGGTAGAAGGGAATTCGAACACAGCGACTTAATTGTAACTGTTTTATCCTGGATTCACTCCCTTGTAATTTTTTATACCAGAAATTATTCATGCATCAACTCCTTTTAATACCTCAGAATACTAATAAAAACTTTTCACTGAACGCTTCCGAAACTTTTTCATTTTTTTCACTCGTAACACCACAACGATTTGAATATTTTCCCTTCACAACATTTATTCATATTTTTTTCAGATTGTATTTACAGATTAAAGCTGATGGGAAGAAACCAATTCTTCGTTGGGTTTGTAATTCACAGCGGCGGAAACGGAGCGTTTTATGCGTGGTGCAAAAAGTTAAAAGATGATATTGTCATTGATCATAGATTCTGGTAAGACAAAAGTTGGTAATTTGAAACCTGATTTTTTCTTTTCAGCCCTCCGAACACAAATATACTTTCTAGATGGGTGGAAATTGAGCTAGACGATCGTTTTCGTGTATGCGGTCCAGTGAGAATAATCAACGACTTATTCGAAAGTATACACGACGGAAAATTCGCGGAGGTTTTTAGATAAACAATATTATTAATATTTCTAAATTGTGACTTTCCAGGTGAAAGTTCAGATCAAACCTGAATATTGCTATCATGGCATTGAAATGTTCACTAATGACGAAATGGGATTGATCGGTGATCCGAGACATGTTATTGGAAGAGTAGAAATAGACGGAGTTTATGATGTTTGGATTAGGAGTAGTGAAAAAACCAAAATGTATCATGAAACTGGAGCGAGATGGGTGGTGTCAACGAGGAATATGAATGTGGCACCGGTTTGTGACTTGTTTTTTTCTTCTTCATTAGTTTGATTATTCAGATGAATCGCCGAAATGAATTGCCGTCTTCGAGTTATAATATTGACTCTCAAGCAGATAGAAGTCATTATTCGCGTCGTCGTTCTCCAGAAAATTATGGTTATAATCGTCCACCATCTCGTTCTCCACAAAGAGCACCACAACGATTCGATAACGGTTATGGCAACGATAATTATCGCCGACGTGACGACTGGAATCGGAATTTTTACGATTACCAATCAGCTTCGAATTCAGTTCATGGATCAGACGGGCGACGTTCGCCGGGACCCAGAAATTACTACCAAAACGATAACAATTTCCCCAGAAACCATCCACCGGACAATGAGATCAATAGACCTTATAGAGCTTCCCCATCAGTTCGAAATGAACCAGCATTTGATCGTAACCCTCCGTCGAACAACAGTTATCCATCAAATGAACGTCGCACAAGAACACCTGAGCGGAACATTCAGAGTCAAAGCAGTTATCGTCATTCTCCTGCTCCGCCTCCAGTTAATCATTTGACCTCAAATGCCCCTCAAGAATCAGCTCAACTCTATAAACCAAGAGGTTCTTCGATGTCGTCATCTCAATATAATCGACCAAGAACCCGATGTGATTCTTCACGCTCCAGAGGTGAAACCACTTCTGACTCAGATGATGATGAACCACCTAAAATTACGGGACCCATTCAAAGCGCTAGAGAGCGAGGAGAAAATATAAGAAGAGAATCAGATGGTGTCCCTTCAAAATCTCCAATTCAAAATAATGAGCCAACATCTAAACATGTCTCTGGAAACCAAGCAGTAGTTGAAACACGCCAGGTAGTAATGTGGAAGCAACTACTTTTTATATCATAATATTTCAGGGACAACGTTCTTCCGATGTATCAGTTTTGAATAGTCAGGCTACTCTGGACAAATCCCGCGATCAAGTCAAACAACCAGTATACAAAGTGCAGAAAACAGCGGAAGAGAAGGAAATGACAAAACTTAAAACGGTAATCAAAGCTTGCTTTCTCAGTCAGACAACTGGAATCTAAAATTAAGTGAGATTCCTGTAACAGTAAATGCCTTGAATAGTTTTGTTTTCTAATATTTCATGTATCACAATTTCAGGGCCCATAATCCAAGGGTACATCGAAAAAGGGTACATCTATGAAAAATTTGATCATAGGGTACATTAAATCGAAGGGTACAGTGAATCTTAGGGTACATCGAGGAGCTATGATCACGGGGTACATCTATAGGGTTATCGTAGGGTACATCGAGTCAGAATTTTCATAAAATTTCAGAAGACTCAAAGTTTTCACCAATTTTTGGGAAAAGCTTAACAGATGGAGTTCGGAAACATGTTGATTGCTTTTTTCAGAGGGATGACTTAAAAAGATTTAGCATTAAAAAAGATGCTTCAATCAATTATAGAAACTCCAATATGATCATCTCTCAAATGGTTGTTGGAGTAATTTATATGTATATCATACCTCTGAAAAAAGCAATCAACATGTTTCCGAACTCCATCTGTTAAGCTTTTCCCAAAAATTGGTGAAAACTTTGAGTCTTCTGAAATTTTATGAAAATTCTGACTCGATGTACCCTATGATAACCCTATAGATGTACCCCATGATCATAGCTCCTCGATGTACCCTAAGATTCAATGTACCCTTCGATTCAATGTACCCTTTTTCGATGTACCCTTGGATTATGGGCCCAATTTCAGAAAGTGACCCTCATGAAGAACCTTATCCGTTCTCTAACATCAAGTAAAGAAGTTCGTGATAAAATGATGTTGGCAAGTTTGGAAGAATACGAAGAGCTGATGAGTATTGTCAAACAGTAACTGCAAATAACCGATCTCTATTGTTATTCTAATTCAACTATTTTCTCTAGCCAACTCGTGTACTTGTTTTCTCTTCATATTTTCAGAACCAAATTCTTGTCTCAATAAACAACGCGGGGAAAATTTGAGCTTTCAATGCTTGTGATTGTTTATAAATTGAGGTTATCTCTAATAAAAATAGGAGATTTGTTTGTTCCTATATTCAGATTAATTATATGGTTGTAATCCATCGTTATATCACATCTTCACGGGACTAGATTTAAATTGGACATTTGTACGCTTTATAGTAAAACGAATCTTATCGGAGCATGATGATTGGACAGCAGACGGTGAATGCGTTTGTTGTGAGCAGAGATGATTCAACAGAAACTTTTTACGCATATTGCAATTCAATTGGTCGAGATCTCATTATCGACAAAAATTTCGTGTTCGTTCAATGATTCTTTAAGTACAATACAATTGCGTTAATTTTCAGACCGCCAGACGTTGACATTTTAGGAAAATGGATAAAGGTTCTCGTTTGCCACGAAAATAAAGTATGCCAAAATGTTTTAGTTATCGACGATCTTTATGAATGCAGAGTCATGCAGGGATTACCCGAGGTTTGAATATTTGTTCTCCTTTTCTTTCTCAATTCTTTTTTTCAGATAAAAGTTGATATCGAGCACGTTAGTCGCTTTGAAGACAAGTTCGAAATGTTTCATCACAATTTTTTTGGATTCATTTGTGATGTCAGAAACGTGATCAAAGTTGTTGAACATGCTGTTTCATATAATGTCTGGATTGTGCGCCATAGGGAACCAGGAACCAATTCCCGTTGGAGAGTTTCAGTCAAACAAGATAATGTTGTATCGATAAACTTTCATGTGAGTTTATCAGCCATGAATTTCAATTTTTCACAGTTAAAATGAGTTTTCTTCAGAACCATCAACCTGATCTCAGAGTGGTTGAAGGAGTTATTCACAGCCACAACGCAGAAGGTGTTGGATATACAGCATGGTCGAAATCAGAGCCCACACATCGAATTTTCATAAACTATTCCTTATGGTGAGGTTGGTTCGAATGAAATCTTCAAAAAAATAATAAAAATTTCAGCCCATCAGAAGAAGACTTGCTCGGATTATGGTTCAAAATTCAACTTGATGATAAAAGTGATGCTCAAAGTCTGGTCTCACGTATCGACAGTCCGTTTCCAACTCGTGTGAAATCTAATGTCGTTGAGGTAGTTCCAACTTTGTTTCGTCATTTACCAATTTTTCCCTCTTCAGATTCTAGTTCAATTCGAGTGTGTCCCGAATGCTTCTGATCGAGCAGAAGCGTTACATCATTCGTATTTCGGTTATATCTGTGACCCAAAAAATGTTTTACCGGGTCCAGAAACTGGCGAGACTTATAGTGGATGGATTGCATATCATCATAAAGCTGACACAAGCTCTCGCTGGCGACTGGCAACACAGCAAACTATAAACGGGCCATTGGTAAATTCAATTTACAATCTCAAGAGCAAGTTTATAATGTTTTAGTTTCGGGATCAACGACCAGAAGTCAGAAGTTCTAACAACGAAAACTTTCAATACCGAAGTCGGTCCTCTTTGAGTCATCGTCGCTCTCCCTCACCAACAATCATAAATGAATATGATGAAACTGACGATACTGTAAATGGGCAATTGATGTCTTCCCCGTACACAAACGCGAAAGAACACAAAAGTCCAATCAATAGTACCAAAGGATATGAGCGTCACATTCCCAAATCTCATCATTCGTCTCATTCACCCTCCACTGCACCTAACATTAATAACAGTCGTCAGATCAATAACCACTTCCCAAGAGATTCCTCTCCACAACTCAATATTTCAGTCAGTCGTCCTATAGAATATTCGCAGAGAAACCAAACGATGAATCATCGGTCTCCGAGTAATCAATCATTTAGAGGTGAAACTACAGACGACTCTGAATATTATGAAGATTCTGATGAAGAATTCAAAGATTTGGCTCCTTATGGAAGATTCGAGGGTCTCGAGAATACCATGACAGAAGAAGATAGATGCTCTCCATTGCCTCAAAAATCTCGAGAAATTAGTACTACAAAAAATCAGAAATACGGATATAATGATGATCATCAGGTAATTTATTTTCAATACATTTAATTCAGACCTTGTTTTTTTCAGTCAACTTCCACTTACATGGCAGTCAACCAATATGGAGACTCCAATCATATTCCTGATCAAAATGCGCATCAGACCGAGACAAAAAATCAGAAAACGTCAGAGAAGCGAGAGATCCTTCGTCTTAAACTGGTAATATACTTTTTCAAAAGTTTATATGAGTTAGTTCGTTCCTGGGTCTTACTCAACGGATATTATTCTAAGACTCCCGAAAGTTATATTTTTCTCAACTGAATATTTCAGGAAAAACGCGAGATGGAGGCCTATTTCTCAACACTCGTCGCGGATGCAGAAGTTTTGGAGGAATTGCGATTCGCAGACATCGAGAAATTCGAGGAACTTATGAGAATTATCGAAGAAGATCAAATCAAAAATTAACTATCTCTGTTCAGCACGTCATATTCAATATGCAATATAATTTATAGAAAATCACTTTCAACATTTCGATTGCCTTTCACCTTGTTCCATGTCTTTTACAAAGCTTTAAGCGAAATTCATGTTCTTATGTTTTTCATTGGGTTTTTCATCTATGTAATAATTTACAGCATCTTCTTGTTAACATAATACACTGATCTCATTTTTACTTGTTCGGTCTACTGTAATATTTCGTTGCTACGCGATTCTATAATCTCTGAACCCTGAAACAATTGTTCTGGTGCATTACAGTTAATTTTCAGCTCGAAAAAATACAAGAAGTTGCATGTCGTAGTTATGAATACGACAACTGTTGAGGCGTTCGTTCTCAGCAATTCGAGACAATGTGATGCATACTTTGCGTTTTCAAAAGAAGTATCTCGTGACCTGATCATCAATTATTGCTACGTGTTCGTTTCCTAGTTTTGATTTGTTCATTGCTTGAATGTATCATCTTCAGGCCACCGGGAGTAAACCTTTTAGGAAAATGGCTCAGAGTTTTGATACGTGACAACTCGGCCGTTCAAAAGGTTGTCATTATAAATGACATATTCGAGAGTCGGGTTATGGATGGAATTCCAGAGGTTAGTTGATACAAAAGTATGTAAAATGCGAATAAAAAGTTCAGATCAAAGTCCAAGCCGAGTACGACGGAAGGTTTGAAGATAGACTTGAAGTATTTAAGCATGATTACTTCGGATTCATCTTCGATAAGTCGTGTTTAATCTCAAACGTTGGAAGAGACGCAATGTATAGTTTTTGGATCACACGATACCATGAGCGGGGATACAGCTTTCGCTGGCGAATTTCTCACAGTGATGTAAGCATAATTCAGAATAATACATAACGTTTTTTGAATTTTGCAGAATAACTTCGTGAGAACTGATGAAGCAATTGTTCACAGTTATTCTCTTTATGATAATGGATATATTGCATGGGCCAAGTCAGAACCAAGGACGAAAATTTTCGTTGACAACACTGTCTGGTAAATAGTTTTTTTTTTCAATCTCGTAATAAACACTTTTCCTTCAGTCCACCAGATCAAAACATGATTGGAAGATGGATTACTGCCTCTATCGACCGTAATAATAGAATAATAAATTCAGTTACTGTGATTGATGATGTGTATGAAACTCGCATGAAATATGGTTCCACAGAGGTTTTCAGAAATTAATTTTAAAATTAAAAAAATAACGTTTATTCTAGATTTTAATCGAGTTCGAGATGGGTACTGAACCGGGAATGTTCTTCAATCACTATTTCGGTAACATTTCTGATCCAAGAAATATGGTTACTCGAGTTGAAAGGGGTGCATGGTATAGAGGATGGATTATTTTTTACATTGAAAAAGGAGTGGATACGAGATGGCGTCTATCAAAATATCAATCTATCGAAGGACCATTCGTAAGTGTTCTCAGATATGGAAATAGAAACATAATTTGATGAATTTAGTTCAATAAATTGGTGAGCAATCAACGCCGAAATTCCTATGGCGATTATGAGCAGAATAACACCAGAAATCATCGGAGCTTCTCACCAGATGTATTAAATCATTATAACAATGATTATAACGATAGGAATCCAACTCATTCGACATCTGATTCAAATACCAAACGTGGTCAACTGTGGGATATGCCTCCAGGTAGAAACCTCTTCGATGATGGAGCCCTCTCGCGATTTACTTCAAACGAGAATCCGATTCCATCTGATGGCAATAATTTCCATGAGAGCAATCCTTTGTCTGGACGTTTACCGAACTTCGAAAAAGAAAATAGTGAAGACTATCCGCATACTCATTTTGAAAACCGGACGCCACATCTGGATGAGCGTAGAAATAGAAATAATCTGGAACGCCATAAAAATGAAGATTCGAAGCTAGATTCGTTCAAACATGAATCTAAATTTGTTCGTTCCGATCGTATAAAGATTTCTGAGAAAAGAATCAGTCCTGAATCAGAAATCACTGAGTCTCGTTTGAATGATACTGTTGTTTCAGATTTAGAGTACTACACGTGCTCAGATGAAGAAACCAAGGAAGATAATAGACATAACCAGAAGTCTAATTGTAGAGTTTCTCATCATAATGACTCTGAATCTTCCTCTATACATCGGCGATTGAACGAGAACCAAGATGCTTTGAATGTCGAAACGGTAAACTATAAATAGTATATTAGAATTTTCCAGAGACGTTTATTTACAGAAAATCGTTGTCAAAAAACCTTCGAATTCTTTCCACTCAAATGAGTCCAAACCAGTAGCCAACCATACGAAATCAGAAAATGAGAAAGAAGTCAGAAGACTAAAACTTGTGAGTTCTTTTCCATTTCGTTGTGTTCCTGCTTTTGAAGAACTATATTCTTGTATGCCATATGTTTTCTGTTGCGTAACATCAATAAAAGAGCTTTATTTCAAAAGTTATTGATGTTCGTTTCCTTCTCTCACACTCTGCTCCTCCATTTGCCGTTTCTTCTCACTCATTTCGCATCATTGTGAAGAGAAAAGATGAGTTTTTTCCTAGTTCTGTTTCATCGAATTTCTTCTTTTCACCTTGTTTTGTTTCTCAGCTGCTGAGAGTAAAGGCGTTTGAAATATTTGCTTTCCTCTTTTTACAGCGTTCGTTTTAATTTCTATTTTTTCAGGAAATCTTGCGAATGAGTCAATTGGTGAAATCTTTAACAATGGAAAGTTTCGTTTCTAGACAGATGAGACTTTCCAATCCCGAAGATTACGAAGAATTGATGGAATTAATTGAAACTTGAATCTCCTAATCATTATGTTTTGTTCATATTTTAGACTTCTTTGTTCATATGCATTTTCTTGCTCAAATAATTAGTTCAAAATAACTCAATTCTGTTTTATTCCCAAATTCCCTCCCCTACCCTATCCGTGTTCCACTCCGTTTTTTTTCGGTTATCAAACTCTTCTTGTCACACTTGTTCAATTCTTATAATGCATAATAATACTGGTTATGTTTTACTCATCTTGTACGAGTTCGTTTCATCGAACACATATTTTGAATTGAAGGGAAGGGCCAATTTATCATTCATTAACCATCAAGCCATCAATTTCAGATGAAACATACCTTGAAATTACCTCTTCTCATCGGAGTCGCTGGTGGAACCTCCTGTGGAAAGGTAGTTTTTTGAACAACATGATGTTCAATTACGTATTTCATATTTCAGTCTACAATTGTCGAAAGAATCATTGAGAACCTAGATGAAAATGCAAAGCAGAGCGGAAGAGTGAGCTCTTAATTTAAAAGATTATCATCAATAAATTCGTAATTTTTCAGCAAATCGAAATCGTTCATCTATCTCTTCACTCCTTCTATAGAGAGTTGTCAACCGAGGAGAAAACGCTTGCCAGAGAAGGAAAGTTCAATTTCGATCATCCGGATCAGATCAATTTCGAACTTCTCGCAGAAACTCTTCAGAAGATGATCGATGGACAAACTGTAGAAATACCGAAATACGACATGATCACCAGTTCAATGTGAGCAACTTTAATCAAAAGTGATATTCAAAAATTGAAAATTTCAGGGTTGGAAAAGATGTGGTCGAACCTGCAAAAGTGATCATCATCGAAGGAATACTTCTTCTCTACGACGAGCGTGTTCGCAAGCTTCTCTCCACTAAACTCTTCGTCGAGAAAAATGCGGAAAGCCGTCTCAGAAACCGAATCGACACATACATGCGTGATTATCACCGTACCCCACTCTCCATCATCAGACAATACACTGAGTTCGTTAAACCTGCATTCGAAGAGTTTTGTCGACCAACGAAGAAATATGCCGACGTTATTATTCCACGTGGAGCCGACAATCATGTGGCTACCGATCTCATCGCGAAGAATCTGCAGGTAGGAATATGATGCAGACACAATTCTGAAATCGAGTTGTAGCAAAAAATGATAATTTTCAACTGATGAAGCACGCTTAATGCATTCACTTTGCTGTGTGGAAAATAACAACAGTAAGATTCTTTATGTTAATTGTATAGAAAATGTATCGCATGGCTCTCAGCGAATACTATAGTATATGTACTAAAGAGTTTCCATATAAATCTAAGTTTTCCAGGAGACATTCCGCAAGATTGTAGTCGATGGTGACGCCGAGGAGGAAAAAGAAAACGATTTTGTCACACAAGGAAGCATCCGCCGTCCATATTCTCGTCCACATTAAACGTTCTCCTCGTTGATTTTTCCCATGTTAAATTACTCTGTCATCATTCGTTTTCACTTCGAACTTCTAGATATTCTACATCCGATTCAGCAGTATTTCTTCATCCCGTTAGTTTTCAATGTTTCCCGTGTTTAGAGCTATTTCTATAAGTTCACTTTCGTTTTGCTAACTGTTGTTCTCATTTATTTGTTGTTTCCTACAATTTTTAAGTTACTCCCATGACTCTATCGCTTTATCGGTTTCCTCCAGAATAGACATAATAAAAGAGCGAGAGTTTTTATTGAATGATGAAGGAAAACATGCAGAAGAACAGTGCATAAATATTAAAATGTGAGAAGATTCTTGTGGATAACTCGTGCAAATAATTGGTGTTGGAAAGTGGGAAGAAGAGATCTAAAGAAATGTCGTGGTTTAATCGATCATGATTTCGTCGCTGGCTCGCATTGGTTGTTCTTTCAGATCGATTCTCTGCTTCATTGCGAACTGGAATTGGCATGATCCTTTGCTGACAAGACGGACGACACGATTATGATCAATGCTGACCACTTGTTTGACCTGAAAATAGAGAATTGAATATTTGATACTTGTAAACGATATTCAGCTCCTGATTTTTTTTTATATAATCACCTCTTTCTTGCAATGTGGACTATCCAGTTGAGCACGGAAGACTTCAGCAATGGCAACACGAATTGGCATTATGAGAGCATTGTCACGACGTCTGGAAATAGTTCATCATACCCAAATTAACATTTCCTTTTTTCCCCTTTGATTTGTTTCGGAACAAAACAAAATGCCCTTTACATTTCTCAAATTGACATTTATTATACTTTTACCAGTCAATCGGGTAAGTTGGTGCGACCAATGCGCAATGAGGTACAATGCGACCCTATTATTATTATTATTATTACAATTGTATTGAGTAAGTGGGAGTGAGTGAATTGTGGCCACCGCCACTGTGAAATGACCGGATTATGCGCCCTCCCAGGAATAGAAGGTACTGTATTTAGAATGTTTGTTGATCTAATGTTATAAAAGAAATACATCTAGAGAATTTCTGAATCTATCCCGGTTGAATTCTCGAATTAGAAGAAGACGACGAACCTTCTGATGGAAACGACAACAGTTCCAGAAAGTCTCGAAACGACTGAATACGTTCCTCTGTAGTTCATTTCCTCAATGATGATCGATGCTTCAGTCATATAGTGGGGTGGAACAGACACATTACTGTCAACTCCCCATGATAGAATCTCTGTTTGACAGTTCTCATTGAGATTGTTGAAATGCATCTCATGTTTAAAACCGGCTTTGAGCTCAGCGATTTCACCTGAAAACAAAGTAATTTTTGAATGGAATGGACTGTCGTCTAGGCGCCAAACATTTGTTTTGTCTACCTATTTGGCATCGTTTCAAGGTTGTTCTTTCTCGTTTTGTACTGTGAGACAAAGAAAAAAAAAGGAACTTACATGGCGTTTTGAGTGTCAACTCTGCTTCCGTTCCGATCATATATCCTTGTTCGCGTGCCACTGAACATAGTGATTCAGTAGTTCGTTCAGTTTTGAATGAATATTCTTGTGGTCTGAAAATTATATTATTCAACATTGGGGTATTCCACTCGAGGCAGAAATATATCCTCTTCAGAAACAAGAGATCAATATCCAGACTATCCTCGTTTTAGGGAACATACCGGTTAGTGCTGTTGGTGTAGATCGATTTGAACAGAGTGTACGGTTTCGATCCAGCTGGTTGGAAGTGAGAGTAATCTGGATCCTCTGATACGACGATGAGATGCTTTCGATTCTGAAAATAATTCAACTTCCATATGTTTTCCCCTCGTCCATTTGTGCTAATCGAGTTCTCACTAACGCACGCAGGGAAGCTTCTAAAGACAACGCAAGTCGGAAATTCCCACGAGAGCTTCTTTTCCTTCTTCTTCTTCTTTTCTGTCCCGTTTCGAGAGAATGTGCTCATCATCAATAAACGAGCGACACATTGGGAAAAAGAGAGCTCATTTTGTAAATGGGGCGGAAGGGAAAAAGAAGATAATCTGACGATGTTTCAATGAGCAGAGGGAAATTATCAAGTGACACGTGAATATATCAGGCCACATGTCAACTGCGAAATATCAAATATTTTGAAACTTTATTCAGATCCTTCAAATAATTCTCTTTCTCATATTTCAGTATTTCTCTCTTCATTTCAGGACCTTCTTCTCTAATCCCACTTTTAATTTCGCTCTTCTTCTTCTTCTTCTTCTAATCGCCTCTAGGCCTGTCTTTTTTCTTCTTTTTCTTTCCCGTAATACCTTCTAAAATGTATGTAAATATGCCGTCCTTCTCTTTTCTTTTTTTCCTCTATATTCCCATTTTCAATCCTCTCTCATATCAATCAACAGACACCACGACACCGGTATAAGAGGTCATTCTCTTTAATTAGAGGGTTTCATTCCGATAGTTACAATGGATTGTAAAAATGTGGATGGATAGAGAGGAGAGGGATAGATGACTGGCTCATTAGAGCGTTTCAAAATCACCCAAAACTGGGAAAAGAGAAACTCGTTTTCTTTTGAATTTTGAAAATGAAAGAGAGTGGGGAACCAAAAGAATTCGAAAAGAGAAGACGTGAGAAGAAGAAAAAGAAGATGGAAGTAGAGAAGATCGAGTTACCGGATCTATAATATTCTCCGTCTTTCTTCCATTTTCTTGACCCCATTTATTTCGAAATTGAGGGGTGACTAAGTGAGTGGATAGAGGTGGGAGCACGAAACGGTGCTCATTGGCACTTGATGTCAAATCAGCTCGCAAATAGGTCTATGTCTCTTCGAACATCCATTCTATCACCTCGATCCTTTCACACAAGACAACAAACAACCGGTGGTTTTGCGCGCACTTTTCAATTGAATCCGAAGGCGACACGCGTCATATCATATTGAGAAATCGGAAGACGGTTGAGAATGAAAAGAAGATGTGACACCGAAGGGTCAGATGCCATGAAATGATAGGCGTGAACGAAATTCAGAAGAAGTAAGAGATGGGAATAGTTTACAAGAATGGTTTGCTTGCTTACTAGTGGAGTTTGTACATTCAGAATCCATCAAATAAAACTGGGCTGCAGTGGAAGCTCATTTTAATCCACTCTGACATAAAATTGCATGCAACCAGCTGGTTTTAATCTAGTGGTCTTTCCTTACTTCCCTCTTTATTCTCTGATTTACCTCAACTATTCAAATCTCTATTACCTCTTTTGGGTTAAACGGTTTCTATTATTTTCTCATCGGCACGCGCCTTCTTCTACAGTAATAAATTGGTATGCGGAGAGGCGGTTGAAAACAAAAGAAGAGACATTTCTCGGAGATGAAGAACTATTCTAGGTCCCCTCTTCGGTGCTAAGACGATTTGTGAAAGAAAGAAAGAAGAAGAAGAAGATGGCCTTCGGATTCACTAAGGTTGATCTTCTCAAGTGGTGTTGGCCCAGTGGTGACTTACGATTACAAACTCGCAGTCATCCCGATCGATTCCACGAAAATCATCGATTCGAGTCTTACGGAGTGATTGAACGTCTTGAAACTGATGCCATGCGTAATCTTCGAGAATTTGATCAACGTCGACGTGGTTCATTTTCTGAAAAGAGATAATTAGAATATAAGAGGACGCAGAAAACTAGTACGAGTCAGTCAAAAGTGAAAAACATTGAGAATAAAAGTAAAATGAAGCCAATCAGTGGCAGCGAGCGAAGAGAAGAGAATCCCAGGAGAAACTCTTCTCATCGATAAATGAGTCAATGAGTAGAGTATGAGAGACTCATAGATAACAACAAAGTAGAGAAAAGAAGAGAATGAAACTCGAAAATTACACAGATTATCATGTTAGTAGTATCAAAATGATAACATTACGGTTGAGAGAACACAAACTCGAATGAAAAAGAGTTGTCTGTTGCTCGCCTACAAACAAGAAAGTGACGGGCACAGAGTTTTGAAAAGGAAACCGACACAATGGAAGCGGTTGAAAAGAACCAAAAACGGACCGAAGAAGAAAGAAGAATAGAGACCGGTTGAATATTGCATTTTAGATTGGATAAAGTTGCTCTTTCCCACATTTTACTATGGAAATTTTTGAAATTTGGTTTTACAGTATACTGCCACAAAAACAAAAATAGAAGGGGAGAAATCTGAGAACTAGAAAATTCTAACGAATGAACAAGTTGTTTTCAGTCGTTAACTTTTATACTCGTTGGTTTTCCCACGACATTCTGTTGTGGAATCTTCAATTTCCTTCAGTTTATCACCAGATTATAGGATGCGTGGGAATCTATATAGAAGGTGAATCAAGTGATATTTCAAAATGAAGAGTTGGTTATAAGGGAGTTATAAAGGTCGACATCTCTGACGTCATAGCCATGAGCCATATGACAAGAAGATTTCGAAATGTTGAAAGAATCAAAGAAGGGGGTACAGTAACTTCAAGAAGAAAGCCGTAACGAATCAATAAACACAAAAAGAAAAAAATGAGTCACAACGAAGACTCAACGGAGTCAAAGCGCCTTTCCCGCAAAAGTGGGCGGCGTCTGTTTAGGAATGGAATGGGCGGAGGGATGTTTGTGAGAGTGAGGGACGACGGCATACACTGCGGGAGATTTCGAGTCGATAACGGAAGAAATAGTTGGCGAGTAGGAGAGAATCAGATCAATTCACTAACCACTTTTTCCATTCATTTTTTCTTATAGGTGGCACTGTAAGGAAATTTCGGACTGTTTGTGAGTCATCAATGATGTTTCTGTTCTGGTTATTGTTTTGCTCATTGACGTCAACTACTATTCTTTATGGAGATGGAATCGAAATCGTGATTCAGATTTAAAAATGTATTTCAAGATAGTAGAGCAGACATGGAGTTTATCTAGAGAGGACTTTCTCACTTTCTTGACTTCGTGTTATTTGGGAGACAATTCAGAATATATAAAACGATAAAGTCGGGAAACTCTTGTTATTTTCCATTTGTTTTCTCAAAAACTTCAGGAACGAAATAAAAACGTTTAATGCACATGTTCATCAATATGGCTGAAGTTTCTAGATAGCTTGTGTGTAATTCAGTAACGGGAATTTCAATTAAACGGAATAATTCCTTAAATAGCTCATGAAAAACAGCGAAAAAGTTACTAGGATTTAAAACCCAGTCATTCTCATCCACTACACCTATTCAAGCATATCTCGTGTCAATAATTCACTTTTACGTCGCCGATTCCAAGATCATTAGGCTGTGAGCATATCGAGAGAGCAATCTAGATGCGGAGACTTCTCTCCGTTTCTATTTCTCCCGTGCTCACTCACAACAAATTATAACGGAAAACGGAAGAAAGCGATTCAGAGAGACATGCAAGAGGGGTATAGATCGACTTGGACGGAAGAGGTTCCCGACTAAATCCTATTACCTGTTGAGATTTTTAAAAGAAATCAATGATTGGAGAAATTGATTAAATAGTTTATTGTCTGATGAAATCAGATCCCTGAATACCGGAATGACTGTATTATTCTCATTTAAAAAGAAGAAAAAGAAAGACTATTAACAAGAATATCACAAACAGTATGGAGAACAAGTACATGAAAACAAATAGATTGTGTCTACAAATAAATTTCAAAAAACACTAAATTATTGATCTTTCTTTTCTTCTGAAGATACAGTATCATCTGTTTTATCTTCTTCACTACTCGCTGATTCTTCTGTCTTAGGATCGCCGTTTCGTTTCAAGTTTGTAATTGCAATAGGGAACCATCCTTTGTTTCGGGATTCTGATTCGCGGAAACCGTACACCCATCCAGAAACTCCACGAGTTGCAACAATTGTCTCACCAGCTGACACCTTCAAGCACTTTCCATCTATGATAGGTTGTTTGGCCCAAATTTTCCATCCGAATCTACGAGAACCGCAACAAGTTCCATCAAAGTCTTCTCCTATAGTGATAATGCGGGCACGCCCTCGTTTCGATTGTTTTTGAAGAAGCTGATCAATCTAAAAGCCGTTTAAAGGTGGAATAAAAGAAGGCTGTGAAAGATAGTGAAACGTACAGTAAAAGTAAACTGGGTACATCCTTCAACTACAGGCCACCAAGTACCGTTTCCTTTCGTTCTACCATCAAATAATCCAATGAATACTTCTCTGCAATTTCTCTTCCAGCCGAGATCATATGGATATGTCCACTCCCCCAAACTTTTGATCCATTCAATTTCTTCCTCGTCGTCGTTTTCATGAACTTTCCTCATATTAAGTGATTTTCCATCTGCAAGGTATCAGCATAACAATATACTTTTGAACTTTTTTCTCACGAATATAATCTTCAATTCCATTCCTATTACGAACGACATAACGTAATTGGGTGACGAACAGGAAAGTGAGTGCGAGAGCAACTGCTGTAGCCATGGCAATAGCGAAAATCAGAGCAATGAAAGAGTACATTGTCAAAAGGATGATTGGTTCTGTGCCATCGCCATATCTTTGATACCAACCGGCAAAGAAGGCATGATAGAGTGCGAAACCGTCAATGATAGTAGCATGAATACATCCGACAACGGAGAAAAACAAAAACCGGAGGAAGTATTGATGATTACGGTGACCGACGCAGTTGTTGATCCATGCTGCAAACGAAACGATGTTGTTCTTGAGTTTGATTCGTTTTATAGATGTGGTAGAACATTTTTTAAACACTAGAATAATTATAGAATGCTGATAATTCAATGTGCTCAAAGAAAACTCACGACAATGATGGTCCATTTTCATACAACATCGATTGCATTTCGAGCAATGATGCGATCTGGGTACTTTGAATCCGTCACATGGTACACAGAACTGCAATTTTTTCTCATGTTCTTTGTTTGCCGGTTTCCAACCACGAGGAACATATCCAGGACCGAAGAAGGAAGCATTGAATAAGTTCCCAATCGTCAGATAATTCCAGAGAAGAAATGTAAGTGTGTTGAAAAGCCCCATGTATGAGGTTACTGGCATCCACTGAAGTGCAAAGAAAGTTGTAACTGCGCCAATCTGAAAACGAGATTGACTTGTATGTCTGTATAGCTATCGATGGTACCATTGTAATAGTGGAGAAAGCAAATATTGTTCCAAAATAAAACATTCTTCTGAATACAGTCTTTTCTCCTACTTCGGCTTCCGGGGCTGGCCAGTCTGGAGCTTCCACAACATCACAGCTCATGCTGACTTGAAAATACGCTTTAATAAGACCAACTATTTCTTTTGCCTGATTGATATTCTTTCATCGACAATCGATTTCCTTCTTCTCAAAATTCGAAAAGTATGCCCCATGTATTTATTTTTTACCGATTCGACAAGAAGAAAAAATAACAAAAAGATCATTATAGACTCGGAGAGAGAGAGGTGTAGTGAAACACAATTGGAAAGGGAATTTCTTGTAATAACTTATTGGATTATTAATAAATGTATCTGATGGGGGGGAAAATGGGATGTACAGAGTGTCAAGAATGGTTGAGGGCTTAACAAATATCAAGAATGTTTAAAAAGTGATTCATGAATCGTGATTAAAATATCAAATGGTTCAAGCGTTGCGCTTTGCCATATAGGCCTCGAGCTCGGCGTCGAGTTCAGCTTCTGTTTTCTTTGGTTTCGAGTCACGATCTCCTCCTCGTCCTCCCTTGCGGAATCCTCCACGAGAAGATCCTCCTCTCTTCGTGTCTCCCTCGTGAACTCCGTCACGGAGAAAATCTTCTGGCTCTGAAAATGTGGACTTAAAGAGAAAAAGCGCTTTGAATCTCACTTCTGTTGAATCTGCGTGGACCGGACTGGAAACCGCGGCCTGAGCTTGCTGGAGCGCTGCGAGATTTGTTTCCAAAGTCGACTCTTCCGGCGATGTTACTTGAATCGATAACAGCGAACTTCATCATCTGAAAAATATTCGTATAGAAAACGTCATCATAGCAAAAAAAATGAAGCTTCGAAAAACCAAGTCTCGAACCAATCAATTAATTCGTGGCATCAGCAACGGATTTCCAGAAACATATTCATCACAATCCATCTCACGACCCGGGTCAACACTAAATTGGAAGTACTTGATCGGATGAACGGCGACGCTCAACAAAAACCTCAACAACATGTTTAATCATTCTCTTTGAAAGGAGTCAGTAAGCTTGTCTGGATGAATTGACGCGTGCTGTGATGAGTGTGGTCAGGACGTAGAACGCGATCAGGAGCGTCCGTTGGAGCACACACTCTCCAAAGGGGATACACAATCTCACATTGATTGTATTCAAAGAATTTCTTATCGGTTTGAAGAATTGTCTACCTTTCCGTCGAGAGCGACTCCACTGAACTTTTGAACAAGTCTGTCAGCATCACGTTTTGTGAGCGAGATATCACCGGTTCCGAGAGATTCGCCTAAAATAAACTTTATAGAAACATTCAAAACGTTATTTGCTTACCATGTTCGTTGAAGTTAACTGAAACCGAGTGGAGCTTGTAGTCTCCGAAGAGCTCTTCCAAATCGCTCGAGATAACGGTTGGTGCAAGATTTGAGATATTGACGCGGATAACCTTGCTGTCTAAAAACATTAAAATGTGGAATAGAATCAATTACTATGGTCACAAACCGCTTCCTCTGCTGGTAATTCCATGGTTGCTGACGGCATCAAGGTCTCTCCATCCCCCGCTGCTTCCTCCAGAGCGACGTGGAAGCCCGGTAGGTCTTCCAGTACCGCGTCTGGCTCCTCCGAGTGGTTTTTTGTGAATACTATTATTGGTTTTTCTGGTCTTTGAGATGATGTCATCAAGAGACATATCGACGTTGTTAGCCTTTACCATTTTTATACTTAGAGTTAGAGTCGAATCTGAAAAATTATAAATAAGAAAAAACAAACAGCGCACAAGACAATTTGACAAAAGAAAAAGGATAAAACGAATAACAAAACCACTGCTGAGAAAAAGAATGAAAAAATGGAGAGGCATAGACGCGGACCGCGTTCAAATACGAACCGTGACGCGCACGCAACGCATCGGTCGACATGAAAACCTGCGTTTCTCACTTACACTGAACAGGCAGTTAGGGATATGTATAACTCTGCAATAACATGCAATTTTGAAGACGATTGATTGTAATTACACAAGACTAATGCTTGATTTTACATATTAAGAAAAAAACGCGCAAAGCCATTTATTGAGACGCTGACAACGCTTGACAGTAAAACAACAAAAGCGAAGGTAATTAAATTGAATTTATTCCAGATTGTTGTCGGAAAATCCACATTTTTCCGAGGTTCAGCATCCGATTATTATTTCGATTAGTCGTCCAAACTTTGAGCTGAATCACTGTCTACGTTTTCTTCTTCATCCACATGATCATCTGATTCTTCAATCTGTTCCTGGTTGTTTCGATGGTCTTCTTCATCAATCTCTTCTTCGTCTTCTTCATCGTTTTGAAATCGAATTCCTTCGCGTTGAATTCCGTAGAAGCGATGTGGTGCACGAGTCATACTGATATATTCCCAACCTATATGTTGGTGACAACGAATACATTGAATAATCATCCACGCGTAACTGAAAATCCAGAGGTCGAATAACGTATATTCGAATAATAGTAAACTCACTCAGGAAACCATGTGTACTCGTATGATGGAAGACTAGCCCGTCCGTAGTTTTTTATTTCCGACAGTAGGGTGATTCTGTGAACGAAGCCGTGAGCATTTACATGTGTCATTGTCTGTTCTGAGAGCCGCATAATATGTTGATTTCGGAAAATACGAGTGTTGCATCTGGCACACTTTCCAATTGAAATTTTACAATATTTGAGAGCTGCGGCGATCCGTGTGTTTGCAGAATCTTCTTTTAGGAGACTGTATTCAGTTTTTCGATTGGAGAAAATTTTCTGCGAAACATAATAGCTGAAAGAGGCGAGTCCTTTTGCTTTAGCTTGATTTACAGCGCTTTCTCCGACCATTTCTCGCAATTCGTAACAACATTGTTCGATAAGGTTGTTGGTGACATCTCGAATAGAATCAAATGGATATCCTGTTAAACGAGAGGCCAAAGAGCGTTGTTCTGTGATTGGATAATTCTTCGCGTATCTTGGAACATGATTAGAGAGCAGCGATGGAATTTCTACTTCTGGTAGCAGTTGGACAAGTGCCTCTCCATTTTGTCTGATAAAAAATATAGTTTACATTGATTTATACTAATGAGACATACAAATTGTGTTCAAGAACTTTACATCGATGAACTCCCATGAGCTCCATGCTTAAAATCTGCGAATTGGCTTGAACCACTTTTGATAATGTTGCCACGTAAGGAAGACTACGACACTCTCTGATATCAGAAGGGAACAAAACAACGAAGCCATTTGCTCGAGCACTCTCAATTATTCTGTCATAAACTTCTCGCTCATCTTCATTAAATTTCATGGGAACTTGTTGTTCTGAAATAATTGTTCGTAATAAATCTTGATATTAATTTCCTACCAGGAAAACAAACAGCGCTGACTCCACAAATTGGAAACCAATTAGTTCCATATTCAGTAAGTTTAGCAACGTTTTCATAGTTTTCTCGGTTTTCATTCTCCTGAAGAGCATAATCGAATCTGCGATTGATGCCTTGACTCATTTCTAAAATAAACAGGTATTTTTGTGTGAAATGATTATTTATGTAAATGATGCAGCTTTCGTTCAATCAGTTTTAAAATAAATAAAAACAATTTAAAATTTTAAAATTTTAAAATATACTCTGGTGGCCGAAGTTTCGCTCATTACAAAACCGCTCCATGGGCACGTGCTAGAGATTGGAGAACCGAGGATTTTTGTTTTTGTGTCCAAGCGCGAAACTCGTGAAGCATTTTCTACAAAATTTTTCTTCAGAATTCCAGGTAACTAAATCTCCCGTTATCTGCATCTAGGAAGACGGATACATGCCGATCAGCTACTGTGTTTCGTCTAAGAAGGCGTCTGTCGTTTCCGAATCAGTTGTTGGAAACTTTACAGGTATTTATTTATGAATAATGTTCTGTCTACTGTTTTTTGAAGTCATATCATTTAGGACACGAACATGTAAACTTGATCGTTGCTCGTGGAAATCGAATTGACGTGCAGCTCGTCTCTCCTGAAGGCCTCAAGAATGTTTGCGAGATTCCTATTTACGGTCAAGTGCTTACCATGGCCCTAGTGAGATGCAAACGAGAGGTGAGGGTTGCTACAGAAGCTTTGAAAAAACATTTGTTTACAATCCGAATCAGAGGATTCGGAAATTTTAGAGAGAATTACTGGAAATTATGAAATCTTGAGTTTTGGTATTTGCAGAAGCGACAGTCATTGGTAGTCGTCACCGAAAAATGGCAAATGGCAGTATTAACTTACCGAGATGGTAAAGTGATTACTCGTACCGCCGGAGCTCTTGCAGATCAAAGTGGCCGCGCTTCGGACAACTTATTCAGTCTTACTATCCATCGTAGTGGGCTTGTAGCAATCCGAGCATATGAAGGAAGTGTGAAGATGATCCAATGGGAGCCCGGAACTGATGTTCGCAGCTTTAATGTACGCTTTGACTATCCGAATGTGTCTGATTTCAAATTTATTGATACTGGAGTTGGTGAGTGGAAATGGTGGAAGTTAGATAATAAACCATACATTTAGATGATACATATCGAATTGCGTTCATCTACGACGACGATCATGGTAAACATCTGCAGTTCTCCGATCTCAACATGCATGACAAAGAACTTCATACTTTTTCAAGACAAGCCAGCATTGCAGCTGATGCTTCGGTGTTGATTCCTGTCCCCGCGCCAATAAGTGGAGTCCTCGTGTTGGCAGCAAACTCAATTCTTTACAAATCGTAAGAGAATTGAATTCACCTGTTTAGAACCTGTATTTATTCCTTCCAGAAGTGACGTTAATGGTGATGTTGTTCCTTACGCCAGTCCTCTTCTCGATAACACTGTATTCACTTGCCATGGACTGGTTGATCCATCTGGAGAAAGATTTATACTTTCTGACACAGAGGGTCGACTTTTGATGCTAATTCTGAATATTGGAGAAGGACGTTCTGGTATAACTGTCAAAGATATGCGCATCGAATATTTGGGAGAAACCTCTATTGCTGATTCGATCAACTACATAGACGCTGGTGTCGTATTCGTGGGATCGAGACTTGGTGATTCGCAACTAATTCGATTAATGCCAACTCCAAGTGGCGGAAGTTATTCAGTGGTTAGCATTTGAATTTTATAAAAGATTCACTAAACTCTTTGGTTTCAGGTTTTAGAAACATACAGCAACATAGGACCCATTCGTGATATGATTATGGTAGAGTCTGATGGTCAAGCACAACTTGTTACATGCTCAGGAGCTGAAAAAGACGGATCTCTTCGTGTGATTAGAAATGGAATTGGAATCGAAGAATTGGCGAGTGTCGAGCTTGCCGGAGTAATTGGAATTTTTCCGATACGTCTCAATTCTACTACCGACAATTATGTTATTGTATCTCTAGCGGAAGAAACACATGTTCTTCAAATAAACGGCGAAGAGCTTGAGGACGTACAACTTCTTCAAATCTGTACTGAAATGCCCACTATATTCGCGTCAACTATCTTCGGACCCGACAACTCTGAAGTACTTCTCCAAGTAACAGAGAAACATGTTCGTTTCATGGCATTCTCTGGGCTTTCCAAAATCTGGGAACCACCAAATGGCGAGTTAATTTCTAAAGTGTCTGTCAACGCTATTCATGGACAAATTGTTGTTGCCGCTAGAGACACTGTCTACTTTCTTTTATGCGTCATTGAGGAAATGGGTGGTCTCGATATAAATTTGGTCGCGGAAAGAAAGTTCGAGGATGAAATTGCTTGTCTAGATATTTCAAATGAAGGAGACGATCACACAAAACCAGGAACTTTCATGGTTCTCGCTTTGTGGAGTACTTTCTGCATGGAAGTCGTCCAACTCCCAGATTTGAAGACGGTAAGTTGTGAGCGTCGATCGTTGTTAGAAACAGTTTTAAGTTACTTATCACAGGTTTGTCAAACGAATCTTCCATCAAAAATTGTACCTCGGTCGATTGTGGCAACATGCATTGAAGAAGTTCACTATCTTCTTATTGCTTTCGGAGACGGTGCACTTGTCTACTACGTTTTTGATATTAAAACTGGTACACATGGAGAAGCGAAAAAGTCCAGTGTGGGGACTCGTCCACCTACGCTCTATCGAGTTCGTAACAAAAATCGTCAACATTTGTTCGTGTGCTCCGATCGCCCTGTCATTATTTTTTCATCCAGCAAGAAGTTGGTGTTCTCGAATGTTAATGTCAAGGTGGTTAATACAGTCTGCTCGTTGAGTTCAAGTTCATATTGGTAATAGTTTGCAAAAAGACTTTGTCATCTTTTCAAAATTTTAGTGACTGTCTTGTCATCTCAGACGGAATCTCCATGGTTTTTGGCACAGTAGACGACATTCAAAAAATTCATGTCCGCTCAATTCCTATGGGAGAATCAGTGCTTAGAATTGCTTATCAAAGAAGCAGTGGAACATACGGAGTTTGCTCTTCAAGAACTGAATCAAAGAGAGAACGAATTTATGCTTCAAAGAATGCTATTTATACATCAAACAGTAGACCAAAAAGTAGGTTATCTTCTTTGAATTGTTTTTTCAATTGAAAAAAGTTCAAGTTACTTCTACTCGCAATGAGGCAAACGATAATCCACCAAAGTCAACAAGCAGCTTCATGGTTCTCGATCAAAACACTTTTCAAGTTCTTCACTCGCACGAGTTCGGTCCGTTCGAAACAGCGCTCAGGTAGTTTCTCTAACAATATTCGTAAAACATATATGATTTTTAGTTGCATCTCGGGACAATTCACAAATGATTCGAAGGTCTATTACATTGTTGGAACCGGTTTGATCTATCCAGAGGAGACGGACACAAAGTTCGGTAGAATTGTTGTATTCGAAGTTGACGAAGTTGAGAGATCGAAACTGAGGCGTGTTCATGATTTGGTGTGCCGCGGAAGTCCACTCGCTCTTCGTATTCTCAATGGAAAACTTGTTGCTGCTATCAATAGCTCTGTTAGATTGTTTGAATGGACTATGGATAAAGAACTTCGCCTGGAATGTAGTAACTTCAATCATATTATGGCACTCGATCTGAAAGTAATGAACGAAGAAGTAGCAGTTGCTGATGTTATGAGATCAGTGTCTCTACTTTCATATAGAATGCTAGAAGGAAACTTCGAGGAGGTTGCAAAAGATTGGAATAGTGAATGGATGGTGACATGCGAATTCATTACTGCTGAACAAATCCTCGGAGGAGAAGCACATTTGAACCTTTTTACTGTCGAAGTTGATAAAAGTCGTCCAATTACTGACGATGGCCGTTATGTTCTTGAACCAACAGGATATTATTATCTTGGAGAACTTCCAAGAGTGATGGTCAGATCGTCTCTGGTAGCACAACCGGATGATTGTAGTATTCAGTACAGTCAGCCGATCATGTTCGGAACAAATCAGGGATCTATAGGAATGGTGGTTCAAATCGATGATAAATGGAAGAAGTTTTTGATTGCTGTCGAGAAAGCGATTGCCGATTCAGTGAAAAACTGTATGCACATCGAACATACCACATACAGATCATTCATTTTCCAAAAAAGACTTGAATCGGTAAGAAAACATTTGTTGTGAATTCTGCTACTAACAAAACAATTTCAGCCTACCGGGTTTATTGACGGTGATCTCGTTGAATCGATTCTAGATATGGACAGATCTGCTGCTATCGCCATTTTGTACAAAGTTTCCGATAAAGGATGGGATGCAAGTAAGTTTTTTCTTGAGTGTTCCGTTTAAGAGAACACTAAACATTTTTAACATTCAGGTCTTCCGAGAGATCCAATCGAAATCCTGAAAGTCATCGAAGATTTGGCTAGAATGCACTAATCTTCTTGATAACTGCCCTGCGAAAAAATCATTCCCATATCTGTACTATGATTCTCTCAAATGAGTTCTACTCAATTGTTGCTGCTACTCTATTTGTCCAAATTCATTTGGTTTTACGGAGTGTTTTATTTGTTACTAGTTGATAGCCTAGTTCGGCACTTTCAATCTCGAATTAGTTTTATTGTTGTTTTTTTTTTCAACTTTACCTCAAGCTGCCTCCTTCTTTTCTCCTACTCCTTTTCCCGTTTCTTCCTATCTCGTTGTGTCTGTCTATCGAAATAAAACCTAATTTGTGATTCAAATGTTCAATTTGTCTTGCCACTATCTGCTCCTTTCATCCTTTTCCATTCCCTAATATCTTTTCACTGCACCTCCCCGTCTTCCATGCTCTGCCGTTTCAAGATTGGCGAAAAAAACAAAGCACGTGTCGTCACATTTCATCCAATTTCTTCTTGTGTGCTTTCCAGGATAGCATCGTTTGGTTTTTTCCGAGTTCCATTCGGGAACAAGGCTTCTTCAGATAAATCGAAAGATAAAATTCGTTTACCAATTGAGGACAAATCGAAGAAAACTCAATTCTAGTTTGTCTGCCTGAATGCACAGATTGTATACATCCTTCAAAACTTCAAGCATTCCAATTTCATTCATTTTTATCGTTTTCCATGAATTTCGAAGGAACGTATTCGCCAATAAATCATCCAACCTCAAAAATATTCCCATCTATCAAAAATGGGCTCACGCTTCATGAAAATATGAAAAATTATGTTTTCCATCGGAAGATTTATTAGATTAGAAGAGGATTCCGCTTCATTCAGATGAAGTCGTTTTAGGAAAATCATCACAATTTTCAGCCGACGTTATAGGTTTAAACTCGAGACGAACGCTGATAACTTCTCTGGAATTGGAAATCAAATATCCAGAATGTTCTATCAATTCTCAATGTATTCTGGACTCTTCACATAAAGCCATGCTTCTATTCTCGTTTGTTTTATCTTTCTTTTTTCTCATTTTACACTGTTTTTGTTATTCTTCCCGATTCTTTGTTCGTTCTTTTTGTAGTACATTCTCCTGATGATTTTCTTCGAAATGTGTGACTTTCGGCGCCAAGAATGTTCACACTCATCCATCAAATACATGTCTTTTCTATGTCTCTTGAGCTCTCGATAGCTTGAGCCACAAAGTGAAAAAAGAACATTTGATGAGGTCATGAGAAACAGAATGGCCGTAGGCTCACATAGAATAAGAGGGGTTGTTTCCTCATCATCTTCTTCTTCTTCTCCTTCAAAAAATGGAGTCTTCTCATTTCATTTTCTCATCATTTTCTCGTTTTTCTTCTGTGTTTCTTCTCCTTTTTCTTACTCTGATTGCGACAAATTGACAGCTGTTGTTGCCAAACGGGCACGGGCGCCACACAGAATTTCAGGAAAGAAGAGTCCTCTTCAAGAGTTTTTTCTGTTATTCGTTTCTTTTCTTCTTTTTTTCAGACGTTGGTATAGTCGGCTACTCCTGTTTCAGTTGCACTTTTTATAATGGTCTTGTTTTTTGTTTTCAATAGAAAACCCATCGAATTGAATCCTCTTTGTCCGGGCTCCGTGCCCTCATATTTTTTGAAAACTTTTGAGAGAAAGAGATATTGGAATGTGACAAACTGATCTCTTTTTCTTCTGTGGTTTGATCTAAACTATTTCTTATTCTCAGTTTCTTTTCTCCGTCATATCATACAAACCAACTTTTAAAAAGGTCAGAATGATATTTTTATAAACACTATGATTGAGAAAATCTACAGTAATCTTCAGAGATACTGTACAAAACAGAAGAACAATTCACTATAATTTCTTATCATGAACATCTCAATCTCAATTTCTAGAATATCTAGGAACTGAAATCTAATAAAAAACTCTGTAAAATTAGAATTTCCCTGATTCTAAATCTTGTTTGTGGTGGCGACTCAAAAATTAAGAACAGAGCATAGTTCTTGTTCATACGAGTTTCCACTTTGAGTGTCCAGAGTGTCCGAAAACCCTGTGGTTATCTGAAATACTTCATGTTCGTAAAACTAATTCGAGTTATTTCAGTTTCAATTATTCCTTGATACTTATTATCCGAAACATACAAATTCGGGGTTTTCATTGATTTTCCAGATAATCGTTGCTCAATTCGTCGTTGTTAAACCTTCCAGCTCTTACTTTCCAGTTCCCCATTAAATATATCCTCTAACTCTAAATGTCTCTCAATAATCCAAGTATGAAACAGTGATGTTTGTTCTGAACTTTTCTCTTCTTTTGAGTGATTAGTTTATCAACTCAAGGATCATTTTACATTTATTTTTCTGTTCTTTTTCTCTTCAATCTTTTCTGCACTTTGAATTCTTAACTTTCAGACTTCCTCCGATCTCTATCCATTTCTTTTCTTTCATTTGAACACATTCCGATTAGAATTCTAAAATAATGTCGGAAGAGAAAATAGAAGTGAAAGAGACGGATATGGAGGATTCTCAACGAGATATGGTAATTTCTGTTGTTCGAGAGGCTCAACGTCTCTATAATATCGATAAAGATGTGGCTGCATTCGTGAAAGAAGAGCTCGATAAGAAGTTTGGAGCCACGTGGCATGTCATCTGTGGAAAGTGTTTCGGAAGTCGTGTCAGTTATGAAATGGGACATTTTATACTTCTAAAGTGCAATAAGGTATTCATTGAGATTTATCGGAAAGAAAAAATGAAATTTCAGGTGAATGTGATGATCTACAAGTGCGGATACTAATTGGTCTTCTCTTCAATTGTAAATATTCAATTGAACTTTCTTTTTCGAATTGTATGCTTTTGAATTTGATTTCCACTAATTATATTGAATACTCATGATAAACATTAATAGTTTTTTTCTAAAGGAGATCAGAAATCTTAACAAAATGGACCGTTATAACCGTCAAGTTGTGGAGCAATACATGCCCAAAAACTAGAATTCGAATGATAATTTGATTCCATTTTTGGAGTTGGAGAAAAACTTAAAAATCGATTTGACCTGTTCATTGGAAGCCATCGGAATGGAAGGGAACTTCCAGAAGGTGTCGGATTTCTGGAATATTCAAAATATTTAAAGTAGAGAAAGAATACAAATTAACTGACCCGAGTTTGATGAAATTAACCCATGTAGTAGAGATATATTGTCGAAGGAGGTTATCTCCGGAAGTACAATTATAGAACTGACAAGAAGTTTCAAAGAGATAAGAGAGCTCAGTTCCATGTGATACTCCACGAAGTCTTCTCTCGGTTACATCTAATAAAGCATTTGAACTCAACCAGTCTAAAGAATATAAATAAACTGTATTTCCAGTTGTTCGATAGAATGAAGCATCACGAAGAACTGGTCCAATGAATACCATTTCACTCCATAACTGAGAAAGTATACATAATTTTTAGAATTAATATAAAATCAAACCTGAAGTCTTTTCGCTTCCCAGCCAACATGATCATTTTCAGATATTCCATTTCTGTTAATTAACGCATTTTCAGCCGCAGATAAAACTTGTTTCGGATTACTGTAGTAGCTTATTTCGTAGCTTGCAGCCAAATCTTTCTCAATTCTCGATGCAGTATTTCTTGAATTATTCACATTTGTTGTCATATAACTACGATCTGAAATTATATCAATAGTTGAAGTGCACTCTCAGATCATTCAACCTTCAAAAAATATCCACTCCGAATTTACATTTCCAATCAATACTTTTATCGATTTGTCCCTTTTCATTGCTAGGGATTCTAATGATTCTCGGAAATATTTATCATCTTCAACCAGTGACCATTTCGAACGATGATCGGGAAGACTGTCATCAGCTGTCATTATTTCAGAAGATGTCCTATTTCGGAGGCATGCAAGAATTGTCTGAAATTGAATTTTTATTCAGAGTCAGAGTTATTTCGAAGTTAAATTAAAATAGCTTTTACTGATTGCCCTAAGCTCATTCTCTGAATTCTAATTCCATTGTCGGTTTTTTTTCAACTGAAATTTCTAAGTTTCAGTTCGGATAAAATCCCTGTCTTACCGTGAACATATTCCTATCTTCCCATTGTTTTTTACTGGAACAATTCAATGCGATTGTCAAATATTCACTTGAATTTCTCGTTTTCTCCGAGTATGACATAATTGTTGCATCAAATACACTTCCAGATTCCTGTATCACTTGATTGTACAATACTGTAAACAGTTATCTTTTCTCTTTTCACTCTTTGATCTACAAACATTTCGAAAGCGGAGTCATTGTGATTGCAGACACTGACTCGGCACCCGCACTCTGACCTCCAATTGTGATTCTTTTCGGGTCTCCACCAAAAAATGAAATGTATCTATTGACCCAATTAAGTGATTCAATCCAATCAGATGTTGCCCAATTTCCAGAAGCCGTAGAATCTCGTGTTGTGAAAAAGCCGAATGGACCAACCCGATAATTCATTGAAACCATTATAATTGGGCCTCGATTCACTAAATTTGGGAATATTCCTTCATCCAAATTCCCATTTCCTCCGACATGTCCTCCGTAATGATAAAACATGTAAACTGGAAGTTGCGAATCTTTTGTTACATTCTGAAAATATGATTTCTTGTTTAATCTTAATTATTGAAAACCGAACCAATGGAGTGAATACATTAATAAAAAGACAATCTTCAGATGATTTTTTTCCTTCAAAATCCATTTTCATTGGTTTCTGACTACAGGCTGCACCGTATTCCAATGCTTTCACAATTCCAGATGGATCTTTTCTTTGAGCATAATCGAATCTCAATCTCCCAATCGGAGGCTGTGCGTATGGGATTCCTCGATATGATTTACCATAAGAAAATTGAAGTCCTAAATGAAAAAAATATAGAAAAGAGCGAGAAACAAATCAGACACCTCGAACTGTTGCAGTCACGTTTCCAGTATTAATTTGAACATCTACAGTAGTATTCGACGTTTCAGCGGGAGGTTTCGGAGGGAGACCACTATTTCCAGATATCGGAACACCATTGAATTGACATGAAACCAAGTGAAAAAGTATCAGAAAAACAGTAAAAATCCAGGTAGAGTCTGCCATCGAGTGAAGAATGAGACAAAGTGAAATAATTTGACCCCCGAGAGTGCAAACAGTAGCAGTAATCCATCGAACTATTTCATTTTATTTCTAGTTTGCAGTCTAGTGACACGGATCTATGAGTAAACGAAACAGTTTGTTTGACACACAAAAAGATCAACGTCTTTCAGAATTTGTGGAAGTTTAACCAGATGACCAGCCGCGATATGTGTTTTCATAGGAGAAATCTTTTAAAGATCTATTTGATAAAATACAGGTCATCTTAAAATTGCGGATAAAGACTTTGTGCATAAATATACATGAATTAGAGTTCATGCACACCTACAGTACCCCTACAGTAACCTAGCTCCCGTATTTTCTACTCAACCAATCATTTATTCACGAAACGCATTTTAAAATTCTTTTTTTTTTGTAATAATTTTATTGTTAAAGTCTGAATATGTATTCTTTTTTAGTTTAGTTCCTTCGATTTTCACATTATCTCCTGTGACCGTTTTAATCAATTTTCTGTCTTCTTTCTTTCGAAAATTCTCAATTTGTGATGATAATAAAAGTGAAAGTCAACAACTTCCACAAACTATTTTTTCTCCCAAAAGGTTACACTTCTTTCCCGTATCAAGAGATACCGTTTTTGTTTCCTCGCAACTTCTTACACTGCAAACCTCTTCGTCTCTTCAAATGTCCTAACTATTTCCTTATTACACAAAAAAACACAATACTCTCAAAAATCCAAGCAAAAAAAAACTGAAAGAAATCGACTGTAACAGTAAGACAGAATTCGTATAAAAGGGAATCGAAGAGATGGGGAAAAGACAAGACAGCAATGTCGACGGCTCGTTATCTCGTTTCCATCGCGGCAGCTGCCTCTACTTTGGCAGTTTTTGCTTCAATTGTTTCTTTGGTTTACCTCGTCAATGATGTCAACAACTACTATGATGACGTGACAAGAAACATTGAAAACTTCAAGGTACAGTAGTCCTTCTGAATCCGACCAACTGATAAATTTTACAGGACGATGCTAACACCGTTTGGCATCAAATGATGGCTGTTGCACCACAAGGAGACAAGCAGCGTCAAGTCTATGAATCTCTTTTCGGCCGTACCAAACGTCAAGCTGCACAATGTAACTGTGGTGCCAACTCTGCTGCCAACAATTGTCCACCTGGACCACCAGGACCACCAGGAACTCCTGGAGAGGACGGAGATCACGGATTGGTTGGAGAGGATGGAACTCCAGGAAACGATGGGAATCTTGGAGTTCCATTGTCTGCTAATGGTTGTATTGTGTGCCCAGCTGGACCACCAGGACCACCAGGACAGCCAGGAAACAACGGACAACGTGGAAGTGATGGACAACCAGGACAAGACGCTGTTGGAGGAGGACAAGGTGCTCCAGGACCACAAGGACCAGCTGGTGACAATGGACAACCAGGAAGACCAGGAAATGATGGAAGACCAGGAGCTCCAGGAGCACCAGGAACTCGATCTGTTGGACGTCCAGGTGCTCCAGGAGGACCAGGACCACAAGGACCACCAGGATCAAATGGAAATGATGGACAACCAGGTAACGATGGAGCTCCAGGACAACCAGGACAACCAGGACCAGACGGACATCCAGGACAACCAGGAAATGCCGGACCTCCAGGAACTCCAGGAGCACCAGGACAACCAGGAGGAGATGCTGCTTATTGTCCATGTCCAGCTCGTTCATCCGTTGTTCGTGCTCAAGCTGCTGTTGCTCGCAACCGTGTTGCTGCCAAGCATCGTTCGGTTTCCCGCAGAAAGGCTGTAGCTGCCAGAAGATCAAAGGCTCGTCGTGTTGTTGCTGCCAAGCACCGCGCTGTTGCCAAGAGACATCGTGCTGTCCAAAAGGCTTAGAATTGATATTCTTCAAAGATTCGTCAATAAAAATAGATTGCATTCCATTTCATTTATTCAACTTTCATCAAATCACAGACATATCAATCAATCAACAGTTTTAAACAAATAAGGTGATTTATCACTTCCCTTGATAGAATTATTCCCGGCATTACTCATTTTTGCCATTCTGGAACCAAACTGCATTGCCTGTTTTGGTGCGTCATACGGAGATCCAAGCATCTTCACAGTTTCTCTGAGTAACTGCTTCTCTCCGACGCCACGTGGCAACGAGAGATCCCATTTCGAATCAACTGGAAGAGAATTCAGCCAGCTAACTACAGTATCTTCCAGCAGCGGCGACCTATGAAATGAAATATTTATTCCCGAACTTCCACTGTTTTAAATTACAAAATAGTTTTTCCAAGTTGAGCAGCCACTCTTGCATCACGTCCTCCATTCCTCGTGCCCAATCTTCTCAATTCATTCTCACACTCCTCTGCAATATTCTCGGCGATTCCTTCTTTTTCAAATCTTGTTCGATGTCTTGCATATCCAGCCAGTAGCTCATCGGCTCCTGACCCAAGTAGACATGTTGTGGCTGGAGATCTCACTTGATTCATGTTTTCACTATCGAAACCTTCAGCCCGAACTGCATACCAAAGAACACAAGACAGTGAATCATCGAGTACGGAACTTGCTGGTTTAGCAGCAGAAGCCACTGATTCTATTCTATCTTGTTCCAGTTGTTGGTTATCCACATTGACTAGAATCAAACGAAACTGACGTTCCGGATAAGCGACACGGAAGGATTCCAGAGCTTTTCTAGCTCGATTACGATCCGGTGCTTGTTCACATTCCTGAAAAAATATGCATTCAGAATAACCAACAAATAAATGAGTTCTCACCTTTTCACTATTTCCAAAAGCTACGTTCACAAGGTCGATGCATATCTCTGAAGCAACGCTAGCGTGTACTACATGAGTAATGAATGTTGAATCAACTCCTCCCGACAGACAAACTGCCACGTGGCTTCTGGTATCTGAAAAAAATTCAATGAAGGTTCAATTACTGTAATTGGTTCTCACAGTTTCTCAACAAAACTTTGGTAGCTTCTGTCACTTTCTCCAAAAGCATTTTAGAATTGGAAGTATTTATTTCTCCTCCTGTTTCTCTGCTCACATTTAGAAGACTATCTTTCTTGTGAACAATAATTCGTGTCGGGAGAAAGTTCGAGAAATATTGGTCGATAATATCCTGAAAGAAGAATTCGATGACTTATCCCAAACCCTTGCGATGAATACCTCTGGATAACATTCCATATAGGAAAAAATGATAGGATGATTGTTTTCGTTCATGTTCGCATCTAGAACAGTTACTTGTCCGAAGGGAATTTCAATCCAATTTCCTGGTGTGCCTGGTTTCGTCCGAGATCCAAACATCATCAATTCGAAATTGAATACAAGAGATTGTCGTCCGAATACATCTCTACCAATGAAAACTTTTCCGAGCTTATGGTTGTAATATACGATGCTCCATGACCCTTGTTGAGCCAAAATCTCATCCGCAATTTTTTCAACCGAAAGATTTTGAAGACTTCTGATATCCAGTTCCGTGGTTGTCCCAGGATAAATTAGGTAATCTTCAGTAATTGATTTCGATTCTTCATTATTTTCTTCGTGGAATTCTCCATTTTTCAGAGTCCACCATCTATTGTAATCAATGCTCATTCCTTGAAATCACAGCTAGTTTCGGCCAGAATCGAATAAAAACAATAAGATTTTTTAGAATTTATACTCATTGGTACATAAAAATATTCTTTACTAGAGGTTGATAGATTTATTACAAGCGGAGAGGATACTATCTCACAACATTTTTTTAACACTCCGGGATATCGATGGGAACAAATCATCAAAAAGAGAAGCGGGGAAGTTGGATCACAGACAAATAGAAAACTCGTTATTTCTGAAGGTACGAGCACACGAAACTATACAAGAACTGGTTTGAAAAAATAAAAAGAGAAATGAGGACAAAAATGTAAAAGGCAACTGTGTGATCTATATTCGATTTAATAACCCATATGCTATATGAAAAAGAGTGATAAAAACAGATAAATAAATAAATAAATATGGCTATTTGGAGAATTGGTATTACACGGTGGATTGTGGGATATTCTGAAGAAGGAAAAGTGTTTGGTAGGATTTTATCGTTTTTATGAGCTGCTGTTCAAGTTGAGCATCAGCGTGACAGCAAGGCATAACATCTACAACTGATGGAAACAGAGAAACAAGTTGCGAGTATAGTTCCGTCATTCGGGGGTCTCTTGCTAGTCGAGCAATTAGAGAATCTATGGCTTGAAGAGCAGAAATAATTTCCAGAATTCTAGATCTTGGTAGGCGGAGGTCTCCAGCAGCTGACCAATCTTTACAGAAGTCAGACATCACCTGAAACAAATTCATGATTTTTATTGATGCACGGTCTCCCATTCTCCGAAAAAGAACTGACCGTGTGATGGGTAAACGAATACTTACCTGCGTGCATCTTTGAAGAAGACTCGTTACTGCGACGTTCCCGAGAATTCCTCTGGTGTCTTCTTCTTCCGTATCAGCTTGAGCACCATCAGTCGACATCAGAAGAGCATCAAAACAAGCTTTGGCCAGCTCATTGCGTTGAGTATGGGAGTCTGAAGCTGAACTCGAGGGTTGTTAATGAGTACACCGAAAACATGCGATCAATTAGGTGAACTAGTTAAGAGACACCAACACCAAATTATGAGTGGGAGAGAGTCAGGAGAGTTCCAAACAAAAATATACTTACCAAGAACATCTGTGGAGTCAATTTGTGAAATGGAACCGCGATGGAGAAGAGAAATGAGACGTTGAACATCTTCTTGAGGTAAACGAGAAGCGTAGGCAAGCATCTCACTTCTGATGATTTCAATTGCCTGGCATTCCATTAATTCGTCTCGTTTTCTTTCATCGGCAGCTAATCTATTTGATTTACTGGAACCGCAGCGAAAATAAAATAGATTAAATACAATGTGAAAATCTGATAACTTACTTTGGAGTGAACAGCCATCGTTCCATTGTGTCACAGATAGTTGACCATAAGCCACGAAAAACTTCAGGGTTCTGACGAGCATATGGAATGGATGTTCTCAAAACGGACATCAAAGAACTGGCAGCAAGTTTCCAAGTACTCGGAGATATGCAGGTGTACTTCATGTACAGTGGTTCACCAAGAAACTTTATAATGTCGATAGCTATTAACGAATTCGCAACGTCAGGATACTGAGAAGTCGATGTGAAGAATTCAATGGCAATTCGAAGAGAGTATTCAGAAAAAGGAACGATGGTAGTAAGCGCGTACTCTCTCTGAAATAAGTTGATAAGTTTCCCTTTCTATCAAAAAGATTGAAACTCACATAGCTTTTCTGTCCACCAGGTGCCACTTTATTAGGGGAAATTCTTTGTGTTGCCATACTTGCAAACTTGAGCAACAGTCTAATTTGGTCAGGAATGGCAGCTCGTAGAATTGTTCCAGAGATAGTACATTCCACGAATACAATTTTAACAGCTTCCAACAGAGCTTCTTGTGTAGGTGTCAAATGAGTAGAGGACGATGGGAGCACAAATGGAGCTTGCTCGGATGGGATCGGAACATTCATCATACTTTCTAATACTGCAGGAAGACTTTCGTATTTCAAGTCATCAATGGTGATACTTTTGGCCACTTTGTCGAACAATGGTGGAAAGATGTGAAGAATAGCGGTTAGATGAGAAGGACCAGGAACATAAACACCTGGGGCAAGTGACGTTAAAGAAGATGTAGAAGAATTCATTCGAGGCGTTGAAGAAGTGGATTTGGTTTCCGCATTTACAGAATTCGCCACTGCAGCACATCCTTGTCTGGCCAATCCTCTAGAAATTCTAAGCCATACTTTCCATGATTCCACCCATTGTGGTTGTGGTAGTTCGGGAGTGACGGCATCTATTGTCGATTCTGAACCGTTGCTTTTTTCGTGACTATTCACATTCAATGTTTGAGAAGAGATTTTTCCCAGCAAAACTTCTTGGTAACTTCTTATAGCTGACAATGATAATTCGGCATTTTCATAGCAGGCTGCCCAGTCGAGATATCCAAGAAAAGCTTCCCAAACCGCACCGAAGTCATTAAGTGCTAGAAGTGACTTCCGTTGTGAGTTGAAGATTTTTGAAATAGCAGAAAGAGTATGAATGCACGTCTCAGTCCATTGTTTTTGTTCAGTATCTCTTGAATGATGCATAATGAGTTCTCCGTTTGATTTTTCTGTCGATGCACATCTCGTTTGTGATCTAACTTTGTCGAGAAGAGGTATCATAATTTGCCAAATTACGTTATGCCAAGCTGGAGCCCGAAGAGCATGTCCGTGAGCAGTAACTGTTTGAAGAAGAGTTTGACAAGCAGATTTACGGACGGCGAATCGAGAATCGACGCAGGATTCAGAAAGACAAGTGTATAGAACCATCCAAACAACTTCCGAAGCGTCACTACCAACAGCTTCCATTTTACGGTAGACGAAGTCAGATATCGTCCACTGAATAAGAACTTTTTTTCAAAATTGAATTATTGACTCACCAATAATGTCAATGCGGATAGTGATATGTTCTGATCTGTGTTTTGCTTAGAATATCTGGAGATTGCTTCAACTAGTCCAGAAATACAATCGAATGGAATTGATTGTAAGAAGTCAGACGACACGAGACGAAGCCCAAGATAACCTTGTCGAACGAGTGACAATTCACACCTGTAAGTTGAATTCTGAATTCAAAACACCTAATAATTTATAAAAACTCACCCTGTATCGTTATCAATTATAGCCGAAATAATTTGTATCACATTTGGCCAAGACGTTGAGAGCAAAAATGATCCATCAGTTTGCATAAGTGACATGACACAATCCAACTGTCTTCGTCGAACTTGGATGTGTGGAATTGAGCAGAGGGCTAACAAGGAAGCAATTACCATCTCTTGTTGACTTTTAGGGTCCATCGAAGTTTTTGATTTTACTGCATGTTTCGCCAATGATGTCAGTGCAACTGCTGCCCAGTCACGCATAGAAACTGACGTATGGTTGCAAACCTAGAAAAAATTTAAAACAGATCCGCACAATGGAAGTCTATTGTAATACCTTGATAAAATGATTTGAAACTTTTCCCCAAAACACATTGATTCTAGACAGAGAAAGCGAGCAAACTCTGTAAAGAACCGCGAGTGGGAACAGCGAACTTTCCCTTCCAGTAGCAGCCACAGCTAAACTTTCATCAGAGAGACGAATCAGAGCATCTACAACCAAAAGGAACTGATCATTGGGAAGTGCTGCGATTGCAGGAGCTACTTTGTCCATCAAAGAAGATAGCATTCCAATATCTCCTAATGCTGCATTTGTGACAACTGTCGGTCCATTAGAATGATCGTCTCTCGTTTCTCTTTCAAACTGCCCTACTTGAGTTGGTCGCATGGCAAGAAGCCAGGAAAGATGCTCACAAGTTGCCATACATAAGTACCATAAATCATTCAACTCTTTGATATGTGTTGTGATTGAAGCAATGAATGTACGAGCAGCTTGCAAATTTTTTGAGGTGAGCAGCACTTGTTTATTCCATAAGTCAGTTGACACAACAGGGCAAGGACATGGTGGTCCGGAGGCAGTCACTTGGGCAGTAGAAGGCCATGATTCCAAATCAAAAACTTGCTCAGAAATAGGAACTTCTCGTTTGCTGACAGGACTTGGTGGAGGAATTCCAGCAAATTGATTCAAATAGGACGGTGAAGGGAGACTCATGATGGCCAGAACATAGACGCTTCGGTGAAGATCGGCATCTGCTTCAACGCGACATCCAGCAGAAATTAGAGTGGAAAGACAGCAAAGAAGTTGATCACTAACAATTTCATCAGTACTTGTTGCGAGAAGACTTCCAATAGCAGCAAGGATACTTGGTTGTGTATTAGCATAAGCCACTTTAGCAATTTCTAAGTTGGCTTCTGAGCTTCCAGATTCGCTGTTTTCATCAGGAATACATAGTTTATCAATAGCAGCATACACAGCTTGTGTCATATCACAAAGAGCTACACAGCAGCGGGAAAGCACATATCCTTCTGGAATTGCAACTGCATCCATCCGATCAAGGGAATCTAACCTGCAGGAAAGCAGCGAATGAGTACAACAAAAATCAGTCTCACTTACAGTATAGTCTTTTTGGAGGTAAGATGCTCGACATACGGTACCCACAACCCTTTCGTGAGAAATCCAGGACCTCCGTCTTCTTGACTTCGTTCTAGTTCATTTTCTTGATCTGAAAATTAATAAATGTATGATTGTATATTATTAAATGAGGCACACCACTTGAAAACGTTGTACAGACGAGTGACTGTTGTACAACAGTGGACAATCCGATAGCAACTTGCTCCAGTACATGCGTTGAATTAGGTCTACAATCGAAGGATTCAGTCATCCATTTTACAAGGTCAGTGCTGGACACAATTCGATGTAATGATTCTAACGCTAGAGGGCGCTGCCATCCTTTCCTGTCCCCATCCACGAATTTCAGCAAAGTCGATATGAAAATTTCGCATTCTGTGTGCTGCAATCAACAAACAACTTCTTTTTGTTATTCTCCTACTATTTTATCATTTTTACCAGAATGTTTTGATAGAACTGGACGATGAGAGTAACGATTCGAACAAGGCGCATTGAAATCGGAAAAGACTGCCTTTCGTGAGAAACCGTTGGAGGATAACTGCTGATAGATGAATTGCTCATTCGGGATGATGGATGTTGAGAGGAAATGTGCATTGCCTTAACGTTTGGAGAGAACAACCGAATAATCAACGGGCAAACGTCATCTTTCAATAAATCACCGAATTCAGTGTGCTGAAAATAGATTTTATGGTTCAATTGTTCCTAAAAATAAATGTTTACCCTGATAAAAACAGATGGATATCCTTTTAAAAGGGATTCGAGAAGTTCAAGACCGAGTGTTCTCGTCATCTCTTGGATTCCAACTAGCCAGATTGGAGCTTCTCCATTTATTAGAAGACACAGGTCTTTGAAAAGCATGTAAGCATCTGCTGCACAAGGCCGCAATGTTGGAGGTGCAGCTCTTGGACTGGGACGGCCACCTGATGGATTAACGACAGTGAGCTCCGAGGAGAATATGCCGTCTTCTTGAATCACCCGTTCGAAAACTGTAGAGACTAATTGTCGGACGGCCGCGGAAGCAGCATTTATTACTATGGGATCTTTAGCGAAGTGGAGACGGAAGCACATGACAATACACTGGAATATTTAAGTTTTTATACTACTTTTGATATTAACTAACTTTTGCTAAAGTATTTCCGGTAACCACCAATTCTGAGGATACCAGTGGTGGTACAGTTTGCAAAACTCGTAGTTCCTCACATTCTGCTTCAACTAATGCCCATAATTCATTTGTGACGTTTGTCGCTCCATTCTGTAGAATTGACTGATGAGTTGGTCGGAAAATTTAAAGCATTTACCCCACTAAGAATTCTGTGTTGCACAAGCCTCTGAATTCCTTGTAACGCGATTTGAACTAATCTGGTATGCCGTGTTTCACATGCAAGAACTAATGGATGTAACAATTCTGTACATGCTGCCCGGAGATTTGTTATAAGAACTGTATCTCCAACTGATGCTGTGCTAATATTTCGGATTCTAACAACTCCTGTTTCCGCCGCTTCTTTCACATGATTCTGTTTCTTCTTCGCTTCTTGGGACAGAAGACGAAGATCACCAAGAAGCGCTTCAACCAGTTTCTTTGAATCTACTGCATTTATTGACATATCTAAAAAGTTACGTTCAGATCGGATGACCTATGTTCATAGAAATATATTTAATAGTAATTAACTATTAGTTTCAAAGAACTTTTTAAAACCACAACTTGTGAACATTTATTAACGGTTTTAAGATGAGAGAGAAAGCAGCAATACGGTGAGATCATTTAAAAAGGAGAAAGCCACCAGAAGTAGAAACACTAGAGATGACATGGAATTATTAAATCATGAAATATGGCAAGTTGGATAGATTGGTTAATTATGATTGGGATGCTGATTAAAATGTCGATATGAAACAGGAATTTCAGAAGGAAGGGTACAGACGGAATGTGAGGGGAAAATTACAATTAAACATGTCAATAATTAAATTTAAAGGTCCGGTACTGGAACCTGCTTTGAAGCCAGATAAGGGATGATATTACCAGGAGCCCATTGAGAAAAAGTATGCATCGAACTTTCGTATACTTGCATTCCGATAGTAGAAATAGTGCGGACATAATCATTTGAAGACGCAGAGAGTTGATGATTGAAGACAAAGAAGAGACATGTAGCAAGGCACATGAATGTTTGTACAAGCATCAACACGGTCCCTTCCGATTTCGGAAAAACAGATTGTTCATGCCAAGCTGGGAGTAATTCTCTGTCGGCAGATTCCAATTGAGAAGAAAACGTAACCTTATCTTTGCAGACTTTAGGGGTGAAATCCTTCCATACAATAGCAAGCAGTTGCAGAGCTCCATCAATTCGTTTCCAGTGCTGTATATGGAAAAATGCGTAGGCGAGGGCTTCAGAGTCGCCACGTTTTAGAAAATGCTCGGGTGGCAAAATCATTGAACGAATTTCGAGAAGGTATGGAGGTACGTGTGGGTTGAATTCCATAGCTCGGGTCAAAGCTTCAATGGCTGTTTGTTCTGCAGATGAGAGACCACGACGTACACCAGGGTCGGTGGCACAACGAAAACTGGAAATAAATTGCTTCAGATTATGAAAATGCCCTTTTCAGATACTTTTCAGCAACTGCTCGAACTTTGAGTAAAGCAGAGGTGTAGCTCATTGCTGCTGATCTAGGCTCGCGGAGTTCGTAGGAACAAGGAGCACCATAACCATCATATCTCACAAGCAGATTTTGAACATCCGCATACGCCTGCACTTCCAAACAAGCCTCTATCAAATTGTCTTGAACTGATAACAACGTGGAGAGAGATTGATCCCGTGACAGCTGAAAACTGATAATTGGTGTCAATGGAAAGAATGAAATGTATATTACATCTCGAAATCCTTTGATTGCTTCTCGAAGTCTACCTTGCTTTCTTGCACACATTGCCAGTCGCCTTTTAATATATGTTTGGATTGTCAGGTCACGTTCTGTCATTTGTTTTTAAATTATTTAAAATATTTCTCGATGGTCAACTCACTTCTAACAGCATCACCATTTTGACCATAGCTGGCGATTTGATTATTTGAATAAGAACTCAAGGTAGTTTCAATTGCACGGAGAGCACGACGCAGAACATTTTCAGCTTGTGCTACTGTTTCAGTGTCTTCTTCTGCTAAGAGAACCAAAGCCGATGCACATTCTGAATTAATTCCAAGAGCTGCTCGTGCTGTTTGAATTCTTTCTTCACTTTCTCTTTCTCTCCAGGCCACTTGCATGACTGAAAACAATGAATTTCATTATTTAGAAATTAAATCTATTGATTTAGAAACGAAATCTCTTTAGTACATACTTTCATATTCAGCTCTTCCTTGATCTTCATCACACATGAACAATGATTGATGATCTTGTGCTGATAGATTCATATCGTAATAGGTCAGCGGCTCGGATTTTGTTTCTTTTCGAAATCGATTATACTCGGCCGCTCGAAATAACGCCATCGGGTTTCGCCACACTTTGCATTCTGTAATTCCCAATTGTTTTTGGTCAAAAAGGTTTAGCCACACTTAAAATACTTTATTATAAATCTTTTTTTGGCTTAAGCTTAGGGAAAAGTTGTTCGAAAAAAGGGCATTGTTAGTTGTATTCGACGATTTGAGACAAACCTGGGACAGTCTTTGTGTTTTCAAGGCTCTCTTCGTTGTCAGAGCCCTCTTCCTCTCCGGGTTCGACACCAGCATTGCTGGAAACCGAAACTATATTTCAAGTCATTGAAAAAACTGGCTCACTTCTTAAAATACCACCATTCAAAAATCAGGATGATTCCCGAAACGAGGCTCGAAGTTCCAGTGAGTGCAACGTAGAACTTCGGAGTTAGATTATTAAAGTACGATGTTGCTGAAACTACACTGAGAGTAGAAATCTCTTTTAATATATAGTTAGTACCACTTTCCAACGACTCAGTAATTTTGAGTGGACCTCGAAGGGCGAAGAGGAGTACAGCAACTAGTCCAATCCACAGGAGCCATAGGAATGTCCATGAACAGGCCATGACCCTGTAATTATTCTTTATATAAAGATCCACTTCATTTTTTAAATCAGATAAAGAAAAATGAAAATCAATAAAACGGAGTAAGAAAACTTTATGAGAGTTAAGGCTAGCCACGTTGGAACTTATCATTATATTTTATGCAGTTCTTCTAAATATGCGATAATTTTCTCACACTTTAAAGAGAGTTTTAGTTTCCCAGAGAACATAATGCAAGGTGGATATCTGACAGCCGGTTGGAGGCTAGAGGTGACGTGCCAAGACAGCGAGAGAACGCTAGAGACGACGCACGCGTTCGACGAGATGTGAAAATGGACGAGAAATCGATTCATATTGGACAGCTCGGCCGCGGCCTCTATTGCAAACCTTCAAATATCAGAAAGGCCTTTTTCAGATTTGTCAGAAATCGGGCGTGGCCGGGCCGAGCTGAACTTTTATTTATTATTTTTTGAAAATGCATATTAGTAAAAGTGTTTAAATTATCATAATTACTCACATTTTGATCTAATTTCAAATTTTTAGACGAAAACTAGACTTTTTTTCAAAAATTTCAAATTTTGGTTCAAAACGGGCCGAACCGGCGCGGCCCATGACTAGTCTGGTTTAAAAAAATTCAAAAAAAATCGTATTATTATTATTATTTACATTGTATCTCGTTCACCCCACATTTTCCAAGTAAACATATCTTTTTTCTGACCTATTGCCAGTTTTAACAGATTTAGAACAGAAATGCATTAATTAAAATTATTCGTTATCTCCTTATTAATGTTATTTGAGGTTCCCGATAATAGAATATTTCGGGAAAAGAATGAGATTCGGTTCCTATTTCATCTTTCGGTATTGAGGGAAAAAAACAATTCGAATTAATTTTTCCAGATGATTGTGGTAGCTCAACATTTACACGACATTCAGCTAAATGCGATGCAAAAGGCATTCGCTCCGCAAACGATGACGGATTTGATATCAAATATAACTGCCCCCATGACGGATGTTGAAGAAGCATTATTTAATCAACGAGGAATGAAGGAGGTACGGTTTAGATGTCTTATTCTTCAATTATAACTATGTTCCAGGCCCCATTCCGGGATCTTGATAGAAGTGGTCGAGCGGTATGCAGAAAGAATAAACTAGGAATTTGCCCTTTTGGACCAACTTGCCCTCTTCGCCATATCGATGGGGAGAAAGCTGTCGTTTGTAAGCATTGGCTTCGTGGTCTCTGTAAAAAGGGTGATCAATGCGAGTTTCTACACGAGTATGATCTCACAAAAATGCCCGAATGCTTCTTCTTCTCAAAATACAGTGCGTGCAGTAATCGAGAATGTCCTTTCCGCCATATTGATCCAGAGACAAAAATGAAAGATTGTCCGTGGTACGATCGTGGATTTTGTCGACATGGTCCTTACTGTAAACATCGTCACCGTCGTCGTGCTGTTTGCCCGAATTATCTAGCAGGTTTCTGCCCCCAAGGACCTGATTGTCAGTATGCACATCCGTCATTCGGACTTCCTTCATTTGAAAATATCACTGTCAGTCATGCAAAACCAACCTATAGTCAAGCTATCACCTGTCACAATTGTCACGAACGAGGCCACAAAGCTACTACTTGTCCACATCTACCAGGCCAAAACAGGCAATCACAGGATCATCATCATCGAGTGGATCTCTCTCTTATTCCAGATAAGAAAAATCTTTCTGATGTAACTTGTTATAAGGTCAGTCTCATCTAATAGTTTTCAATTAACAACGGGATTATTTTCAGTGCGGAGAAAAAGGTCACTATGCGAATAGATGTCACAAAGGTGCTCTCGCTTTCTTATCAAATACTGCTCATTTGGCTCATGAACAGAGAGAAAAAGACGAAAAAGAACAAGGAAGGATAAATAACATGTTGCGACCATGATTAAGCTATGAGTGAAGTAAGAAGAACGGGTGGAATTGATTGTTTCTGTTATCGGTGACCACCTTGTGAATGTTTAAATAAAAATGTTTAACTCGATGTTATATTCTTTCACAGGTTTTTTATTTTCTATCAGTTTGAAACTTAATACTATATTTATATCAAAGTTTTTAAATTTAAAGTTTTAACTTCATTTTTTCCATTATATTCCTCAGATGCCTCGTAAAAGACCTGCTCCTCCCGAATCAGCCAACACATCACGCTCTCGGGTAACTAGGAGGTCTACAACAACAAATGCACCGCCGGTTAAAAGAAAACCAACACCAGAACCAGAATCTGACCCCGACTCGGATGAAGATTACGAAGCATCTACATCTCAAGCGAAAAAGGGAAAACGTGGAGCAACAACATTAAATCGTGGTAAAAGTAAAACGAAAAGAGCTTCCCTTCAAGCGAAAAAGGAAGTGGTGGAAGAAGAAATAGAAGACGAAGAAGCTGCTGAAGAGAATCCAGTTAGCTCCAGAGAACCCACACCTGAACCCCCAGTATCATCGAAAAAACAACAAAAACCGTCTACCAAGAAGAGAAAGAAGAAAGAAACACCACCAGACACGCCACCATCCTCTCCTAGTCCTTCACCATCTCGTTCTCCGTCGCCTGCTTCAGTTGTTGTAAAATCAGAACCTGCCCCAAAAAAAGGCCGTAAGCCCGGCGCAGGTAAAGTTAAAAAAGGAGCGACAGATTCGCCGGCAACAAAAAATGTTCCACCAAGAAGAAAAAAACAAGTTGTCGAGGAAGAAGAAGAAAGTCCAGAAGAGAAAAAATTTCGAGAACGTGCAGAAAGAAGAGCCAGAAGAATTGAAGAAGCAAAAAGTCGACCAAAATTAACTAATGAAGAAAAATTGGCAAAAATTGCAAAGAAAAAAGAAAGAAAAGAACGAAGAAGAGTACGAGAAAAGGAAGAATCAATGAGATTAAAATACGGTCAAAGAAAGATTAAAGCTGAAGCAAGTAAATGGAATTTCGGGCCAATATCTTCGATTAATCAACGGAGAAGAGAAGAAATGATGGCATATTTCCCCAAAGCAAACTTTTCTTCTGATAATGGAGTGCCAAAAGTGACGAACAACTTTCGTAGAGCCACTGTGAAATATGAAATGGAGGTTCTGAATCCGTTTATCACTTGTTCGATTTGTGATGTAGGTTTTTTAAACATCCTTGAGTTTATTTTAATTGCGGTAAATTTAAACTTTTTTATTTCCAGGGTTACATCGTAGATGCAACAACAATTATCGACTGCATGCACACTTTCTGCAAAAGTTGCCTTCTGAAATATTTCGACGCTGATAACAAAACATGTCCAACATGCGGAACATTCATTCATGGATCTCATCCAACTCACTACGTCACGTATGACAGAGCATTTAATGATCTCGTTAATCAATTCGTGCCAAAATTAGAAGACAAAGAATTAGAAGCAAGAAAGAAATTTCTAAGAGATTGTCGGGAAGCTATTGGAATAGACACTGCCGCAGAAGATCGAGAAAGAGCTGAGAGATTGGAAAAAGAACGAGTAACTGGAACAAATAGATGTTACCCATTAGAAAGGCCTCGATTTTCACATCATCGTGATGATTGCCAAGTGACTGTAAATCTTCTCCCCGGAACCCCAAATTTACCGCTTATTACTCGTCCTTTTATTCGATGTAGTGAAATGACCACTATGAATACATTGAAGAAGTAAGTTGAATAAGATTAACATCCTTCTTAGAAAACACCGTTTTTTTACAGATACATCTCTCTGCAAATATGGGATGACCAAAGTAGGTATGGAGATTTGGACATTTTCTGTGATGGTCAGCTCATGGGTAAAGACTTCTCAATTCGTTTCGTCTGGATGATGAAACGTCGCGGGCAGCCCAAATCAGAACCACTAATAGTTCGATATCACATGACCAGAACTTGAATCTCTTCGTTAATTTATAAATTTCACCCTATTCCCGTTTGAGCCTTTCAGAACCTGTTTCAAGTAATCCCATTTTAGTGCTGTGCCATACATCTCTCAATTTCCATCTGTCATATTTTCCTTTTTCATTAATAAAAATAAATCTGTAGTTAAAAATTCTCAATTAAAGATCTCTAAATCGAACGTGAACCTCGCTAATTCTCTTGGAGATGTTATCGTCCAGATATCCACGTATTTTGCGTTTCAATCGCTGTCTTTTCATCTTTTTTTCGATAACAGAAAGTGTGTGAGTGAACGAGAAAAGTGTTGTTCGCAACAGAGCGCGCTTACCAAATCCAGCTCATAGACACTTTTTCGTCTAACGTCTCTACAGTTCAGGATAATACCATCAAGTGAATTCAAAGTGGATTTTCAGACAAGATGGGTGTGAAGTCAGTTCTTGGCGACCTGCAAATCGTCGTCGAACGCCATTCAGATGTGCTTCGGAATAACGCGCTTCCATTCCGATTTCTCGTAGTTCTTCGAATAATTGGTATGTTTTTTTTAAACTTCTTACAATAAAAAGCCGTGAAAAGATGGAGAAGAATGTATATATTGAATTTGATCAAAATGATTTTCAAATCTCTGAAGATACAGAAGAATCCCTTGAGTGATAATACTCAGAGACAGTACAGTAGTAAAAAATATATTCTCAGATCCAGGAATTCTACATAAGTAATTTTATTTATTTTCAGTTTTTTATAAAGCTTGAAAATCCGTTGCATTTTCGAAGCAATCAAATTCAAACTTTCGAAATTTCTATAATATAAAATTTCTTCTAGGATTCATCATCTCATATCTTCACTTTGCTCGACTACTCTTATGGCTTCATCCGTACCAATTGGCTTCAATTGAGGTGAGAAATATAGAAATTTCCACTAACCTAACAGAGTCTACTTTCAGCTGTGGCGCATCGCTACCAGTGCGTTCTGTGGTCATAATCTAATTGATGTTCTTTGGACTGTTTGGTGTCTCCATTTTGGCACGAACCTTGTTCGTCTCAATAATACGAATGAGTCTCTTTTAAAACTTTATGCAATAACTCAAGGAATCACCACTCTTGCTATTGTGGTTTTCGCATATCTCACCTACATCTTCTTCGATTCAATTAAGTTTTTCTATATTGAGCCACTCGTCGGTATGACTCCAGTCTGTAGCGCAGTTATGGTTCTCATGAAACAGGTGAGTATTCATATTCATTCAAAAATTCATAAAATTATGTTATTTTACAGTTTTTGCCTGACACCATCGTACTAGCCACCCCCTTCGGGCGTATCAAATATGCCCATCTCCCATTCTTCTCAGTCTGCGTTTCATTCATTTTGGCTCTCACCAAGTTTATTTATTTCGTGAGTTTTTCTAACATGACAACCTGATACTCTGATGATTTAATTTCAATGGGAGTTGGTTAAGAAGTATTAAAAGAGTTTCTCTTGAATTTCAGGTTTCTTTCCTTCAAATTGCCATTGGAGTTCAAGTTGCTTGGACCTATCTACGTTTCTATAAATCTCATGAAACCGATGAAATCTATGGAGATGGCAGCGAACATTTCACATGGGCCAGTCTTTTCCCGTCTCGAACTCAATTATTCTTCACACTCATTGGAAAAGTTTGTTTCCGCACACTTGCCAGAATGGGCGTGTGCAAACGGCAAGTTCGTCATGTGGATTTAAATTCCTTGCAATCGGTGGCTGTAGGAATCAATTTGCCGGCATTGGAAAATTCGGCAAAGGATTCAGAGAGAAGAAGGTTGGTTCAAAATGATAAAATGAATCTCATAAAGTACAACTTCAGGCAAAAAGCTTTGAAAGAACTCAATGAACGATTGAACAAAACTCGAACCGCTGAAGTTGCAAATTATGGAAACTGGGACGAAGATGAGAACGACGAACCAAGTTCAGTTACTGTAGTTTCTCCCCAATCTTCAAATGTACATTCTTCTCGAGTCGCCACTGAACCTGAAAAAGAGTCAATGGCGTAATGTATATCTAATGTTTTCTCTTTTTTGCAATAATCTTCTAGTATGTTTTTTGGATCTCTAGTTTCGACTACCCTTTTTCGTTGTTTCTTTCGTTTTCTATTTTCTTCCTTCCTCGTTTTACTGGGTGTTTTAGTTGTATTGCCTTCTCATTCTCTGTGAATCTATTTGCATTTATTGTATCTACCTGTGATAATATTTCGTAAGATAAAGAATTTATTGATTGAACAACAACTATTTTAATTTTAATTTAGAAAATAACAAAACAATGATCAACAGGTAAACAAAAAAAAACAATAAGAGTGTATGCATACTCTAGGCCATAAGTCGTCCTTGTTTGGATGCCTTCTTCTTCTTGATAGCTTTCTTCGCTGACTTTTTCAGAGCACGACGATCATTTTGCTCAGTTGTTCTGAAAAAAATAAAATTATTCGGTGACCAACGGAGTGCTAGTTCAATTAAGTTATACACGCACACGGAGGGCCCACGTTCATTTAGCACTACAAGTACCGCAGACGGTAATATTCCGAAAGCAGGTTGCAGTCGTGCGAACAGCGGGAGGGGATGAACCACAGACCCTGCGTCTGGTGAACAAACGCACACCCAGCTGCGCTACAAATGTCACTTAATGGAGGAGACCCTGCGGGTAGTTATTGCAAGCGCAAACGTTAGACAAAGGTGGCGGGTGGAGAGTGAGAGTAAAGGGAAAGAAGAGTGAGCGGAGTAGTTTATTTTCGTTTTGACATGAGATTTTTACAGAATATTTGGAAACTAACCTTTCTTTCTTGGTCGAAAATTTGAACTTGTGCATTTTTCCGGAGATTTCGTTTTGTTTTCTCTTGGCAATTGGTGCTCTTTTCTTTGCCGTTTGGATTTTCTGAATTATTTTTTCATTAAAATAAGTTAGTGAAATAAAAATACCGTCAAGTGCCCTTTCTTCATAACTTTAGTTATGCGAAGGTCTCGTTTCTCCATTTTGATCGTCTCCATACTCAATGCCAAACTGACAGATGAGTCTTGTTTGAAATTGACGAAAGCGAATCCTTTTCCTACTCCAGTGGCTTTATCTCTAACAATTCGAACAGCTTCAACTTGTCCAATTTGTTCAGTGAAGAAAGTGATCAAAGCATCCTCTGTGATATCAAAAGGCAGATTTCCGACGAAAATAGCCAAATCTTTTCCGAATTCTTTCTTCTTACTTCCGACTTTGTCAACGCGAACGATATGATCTTCCAGTTTGGTTCCGTTATATTTCAGAGCTTTCTCTACTGATTCTTCGTCATTATACTTGACATAAAAAATGAGAGAGTTCTGTTTATCGTTGAGCTTTCCAGAGAGATGAGTGACGCGTTTCGTGAGTTTTTCATTGACTGGAATCAGGTTTCTCATTCGAACTGAAGAAATTGCTCCAAAATCGGAAAAGATTTTACGAACAGATTTCTCGTTCATAGTCAGTGGCATATTTCCAATGAAAACAGTCTTCGCGCTATCAGCAGCAGAAGAACGAGCGTTCGCTTTCGAAAGAACTCTATTGTTTCTTTGCTTTGTTCTGTCTCTTTTCTCTTTCTTCTCTCCATTTTCTTCTCCACCATCTTCCACAATCTCAGGAGCAGCTTCAGCTGAATCACTATTTTCCTCCTTTGCTTTTTGTTTCGGATCGTACTTTCTGCGTTTTGGTTTTTCGATTACAGTGTCTCCTTTAACAACATCTTCAACAACAGTTCCTCCATCACTCGATTTTCCGAAAAGACTCGATAATCCTCCAGCTTGATATGTTTCAAGTTTTGCAGGCGCGGTTTCCTTCTTCTGTTTTTTAATTTTTTGAGGAGCATCCTCATTCTTCTGACTGGCTTCACTGTCGGTAGGCGGAGCCTCGGCTTTTCTTTTGACTAATTTCTTTGCCATCTGAACAGAAGTTTTGTATTAAAATAGAAAGAATAAAACGCTGAAGATAATCTGGAAGTTGATTTAAATCTAACAACGATAGGAATACCAACAAGACTAAATGTTATGAGTAATAATTTATTTTACCAAATCTTCAAGGAGAGAGAGAGAGAGAGATAGAGAGAAAAAGAATATTGAATTTAAAGAACTTGGAATTTTTAGAACAAGAGATAAAATACTGAGTATCAATCAATAGTATGGTTGTTCGTCAAGTCGCTCCATTTTGAATGCAACTTGCAAAAAGAATTGCTTGGTGTCTTTATTCCACATCGTCCAGAACTTTTCGGACTTGTCCACCTCTCTGGAAAACAATAATTTGAAACTTGCTATGAAGAAAAAGAAGAATGAGATATGGGCTATTTCTTTTGCTTCTTTCTTTTTGAATGTTCTTCAATCTGTAATGCTCACCTGGATGGAATCTTGAATCCGATTGTTTCATAAGGTTCAGCGGCAAACAACAGATATTGCCATCTCTTGTCTGGTGGTTGAATCTTCTGTTCGTAAGCTGACATGAAACGATGGCGTGGAGCGATTCCATCCGTGATTTCTGGATAGTCGATTTGAAAAAGCAGTGCTTGCTGACCAGACCCTGGATCTCGCTCTCGTGTCACCTTGTAACCAGGCCGTCCAATCTTTACGAATTTTTTCGTTTCGACAGCAGCTTTCTGTGGTGCCGGAAGGAATGGCTGCTCCGATTGTTCTTTAGCAGCACGTCGTGCTAGATTAGCTTGATGCTTTTTTCCTTGTGTATGCGCCAGATACGATCCTTCATTGTTGTGGAGTGTGAGACACAATTTGCATTCGTATGTTCCAATGTGATTACGCATAAAGTAAGGGTCCTTTTGTAAATCAATCGTCTCAAGAGCCAATTGACGAAGCCGTTCTCGACGATCGACACCGGCATCCGCAGCCGAAGCTACTCCTCCACTTCCCGTTTTACCTCCAGCTCTGTTCTGGAAGTCCATCTGAAAACAAAAGTAGTAATTATAGATCAATTGAATGAAATAGATAAATATATATCGGCGAGATCGAACGATTGATCAAAAGAACATTACAGAAAAATATAACCAGTTTCGAATGCTTTATGTATAAGTTTTTCAGAAAGACGAAAAGAACTGTAATGTGAAAGATCAATAAGATAATGAGGGCACATGCCTCGAGTTAACGTTTTTTTAAAGTATTTCAATGGAAAAAACGTAAAAAAAGAATTTTGAAAAAAAAAAGAATATGAGTGAGTATCACGTTAGCCGTTTTTACTTTTGAAAGATTTCACACGGAGATTTGGTGGAGACGAACTCGGGTAATTAATAAGGTACAAGTGATTCAATATTCAGAAAAATATATATAAAAAATTAAAACGTAAACTTTCAGTCACAAGAACCTGGACTCAACATCCATTTAGGAGACGACCATTTAATTTTGAACCTGTTCCATTGCTTATCGTTTCATTTGTTACGTCGACCGCTTGCCAGTCACGAACAATATGAGTTAGCTGCTCTGGAAGGCAATCTCGGTTCCATTCGTCACTGGAATTATTATATTAGTTCATTCTTCGATATCTGATAACTGGTCAGAAATATAAACTCTGCGTAAATCAACTCACCGGAATCTTTCAATTGTGTGTGACAGCACTGAAGAAAGACGTTCCAATTCGCTCACAGACCATCCTTCGGATTTTTCCAAACACAACTGAATCAGATTCGAAATTGCTTCTTTGGAAATGATCAACTCTTTGTCTGGTGAAGAAATTTTTTGGGAAGTCGGTACGGGATCTTCATTCACTTCTTTCATATCAACTTCGACATTTCCGGTACGTTGATTTGCACTATTCGCGATGTCTTCGATAGCAGTCTCCTCTCCAGTGTCTTCTCCTGCACTTTCTTCTTCTGGATCTTGAGATTCATCGTTCTTGCTTTTTCTTTGATTCTTCTTTTTCTTCATCAATTTCTTCTTACTATTGAAACCAGAGGTACCGCCTTCTGTTGAAGTGCTCGTACCTTCTTCGCTTTTGTTGTCTTCAATAACTGTTTGTGCGCAATCCGGAAGGGCAGTTAAGCCTAGTTTCTCTTTGATTTTCTGATTTTCTGCTTCTCGTTCTTCTTTCCAACTTTCGATTTCTTTGGCGAGGGTATTCGACATCGTCCATGGCTTTCTCCGAACAAAACCTTTTGGAATTTCTGTGAGAAGTTGATCAGATGTTGGGGTCACACCCGCATCTTGTAGCATTCGTGAAACAGTTTCAATCCGCTCAACAAACGATTCGTCGAGTTCACAATCAATTACATCATCAATCGCATCTCGTAAAGTGTTGGCCATCTGACGAATCAATTTCCCGTCTTTCGTATTTGACGGATTGTACTCAAGAGCGTTAGATTGAATCAAAATCAAATCAGAAATGAATTTGTCCGCGTGATTGTATTCGCATTTGTTCAGCTTCTCCATGATGTCCTGCATACAAATTGGTTGCTCAATAATCTCATAGTAGTCTTCTGCCTCTTCGGCATCGACAGGTTCTACGAACTCGACGAAACGTCGATCCCTCATCAAACGAGCTGGAAAAAATGGTGAAATTCGTGAAAATAATTAAAAATACTCACAAAGTCGTTCTTTGAAAAACATTCGCATTTGTCTTTGTAGAGCTGTGTACATTTTCAGAAGTTCTCTGGTTTCCTCATCATTGAGGTTACGAGAAGGTTTTGCTTCTGGAGAGTCATCGTCCGGCTGAGGCATTACATAGATTGTAGCTGAAAATAAAACGATTTTTCAGATCGACATTACGGCAGAACTTACGGTCAAAAACCTTCGGTTTTGTATAAACAGAGTTGATAACATGTTCAAAGTATTTTTTCCGTACTGATCGACGTGACGGGTTCAAGCTGAAAAAAACCATAACTTTCAAAATAATTTTAGCCGTCGAAAAACGTACGTGATACAATTCGCATGTCGAAAAACATCGGTGACGTATTCGGGTGCAACCTCGAAAGAGGAATCAAGTGTGGAGAGAAATAGGATAGGAGTGAACCCTGTCATCGACTCCAAGCAAGTAATGAGCATGTGTTGAACTGATACAGGAATAACTTTAATCCATTCGTCGATCGATGGTAGCAACATAATACAGGGACCTGTCGCAGATGCTCGCATTGCCGATTGAACAACATGTGAAAAAGCTTCTTCTGGTCGTCCATCTGTCAGAAGACTAGAGACAGACAGAGAAAATACTGGAAGATGATCAAGTTTTGCGAGAATGGCTGGAAGTACGTATGACGTCTGGCCCCCATCCGAAAGAGAAGGTGATCCACATAACAGAAGACGAATAGCTGGAACTGTCAAGTTCGGCTCCAATGCTCGTACCACTTGCTCCAATTCACATTTGGCCGTAGCCATTGCATTTTCAACACATTGATAACCCTGTGGAATTCGAAGAGCAATAAGGTTTTTTACAGTATCACCTAGAAGAATTGAAGTTCTTTCATCTAATGGTCTTGATGGAATTGTGAGATCACGTCGAGAAGCTGGTGTAATGCGTCGCATCGCATGCCCAAAATATTCTTGGGTAATTTTGATAGTAGCAATATCAAGTTTCAGACGTTCCGAACACATATAAATATGTGGGTATCTTGAACGTAGTCCAATGAGAACTGATTCCGTACAGAGGAACTTGAGATCCGCTCCACAGTAACCACTCGTTTTTTCAGCTATCGAGTCGAGAGTTTCTGGTGTGGGTTTATTCTCTTCCCATTTCGAAGTGTGAATTTCCAAAATTTGTCGTCGAGCATTCAAGTCCGGCAACGAGAATCGAAGTTCTCTGTCGAAACGTCCAGGTCTTCTCAAAGCGGGATCCAAAGAATCCAAACGATTGGTAGCTCCGATAACAACTACTTCTCCTCGGCCATCCAATCCATCCATGAGGGCAAGAAGGGTGCTGACTATACTGGCATGAATTTGATCTTGCTTTGAAGAACGAACAGGTGCCAAACCATCAATTTCATCAAAAAATATAATCGACGGTCGCATAGCATAGGCTTGATCAAATAGTAAACGAAGTTGTCTTTCAGATTCTCCGACCCACTTGCTCAAACAGTCTGCTCCTTTTCTCATGAAAAACGCAACTTTGTTGGCTCCTCGACGACATTCGTTGGCGAGAGCACGTGCCACTAGGGTCTTTCCCGTTCCAGGTGGTCCGTAAAATACTACTCCTTTTGGTGGATTTATATTGAATTTAGCGAAAACTTCAGGGTACAGCATTGGAAAAAGCACAACTTCTTTCAGGGATTGGATATGATGTCCAAGCCCACCAACTTGATCGAACCCAACAGAGGAATCTACACTCATTGGGTCAATGTCACTCGCTCCTTGACCAGCATCAGTTTTTCTCATTCTGTCCATCAGAATGTGTTGTGCTGACTGTAATTCTTTTTCGGTCATGTTAATTGGCATAAATCGACCACGTTCTCGTTCTCCCCGGTTGTGCATATGTGGCCGAGATTGACGTTTGTCAGGGCGCGGAAGAACCATGTCGTCGCTATCGGAATCCGAATCGCTACGTCTCCGACGAGACGCGTTTCGATTTCTACGATGCCTATTTGCATTAGCAGTCCGATGATGTTCGATGCGAGCACGTCTGTTCTCACGAGCTTCTGATTGATTAAACTGAACAACAGGTTGACGACGACGCAGACTATATTGACGCGGAGCTGTTGTATCTTCGGAACTTTCTTCACTACTTTCTTCTTCCTTAAAATAAAAATAAAATTTAAGTATTTCAATATTTTTTGTCTTACCTGTTCCTTCTCCACGCTTCCGTCTTCATCTTCTCCGCCATCTTCCTCCTCTTCTTCTTCCTCTCGACCAATTTTTTCAATAACGTCTTCTTCATCTCCATTCTCATTATCCATTTCTACATCGGCCACAGGGCCTTCATTTGAAGCATTTTCTCCTGTTTGCGGAATATCGTCTAAACCCAAATTTTCTTCTGGTTGTTCACTTCCGAATCCTCTTGTTGCTCGCCGAGTTCTGCGTACTGGCGAACCTTCTGGTTCTGAAACTTTAATAAACTAAATTGATAACATCAACTATAAAAAATTCAAATACCTTCTGCCTCTTCATGTGTTGAGGATCTTCTTCTCGTACTGCGACGGATAGGACGTTCCGGGGCAGTGTTCTCAACTTGTCGGGTCTCCACATACTGCTCGTCATCGTCCTCAGACATGTATATTCGTTTTCGTTTGGCAGGTGGCACCTTTTGAGATCTTTTAGATTCGTCAATGGCTTGCTTGTATTGTTGGCGGTATGTAAGAGAATTCGATGTTCTGAAGTTTAAATGTTTCCTTTTTAGTATGAATAGGCGACAAACCTGCGAGGCCTGTAAATTCTCTCATCTTCACTGCTATCAGGTTCCTGATAGTCATCTTCGTAATAATGTGAGTGATTGATTTTCCGTCCTGAGCGTGTGTACCCGTTACCATCTCCACCTCCACTTCCTCTCTGAAAATTAGAGAAATTTAAGTAATTTAAAAAAAAATGAAAATTGAAGGATTTCTAACAACTTTTCATGAATATTATCACTCACCCTCCTGCTCGGTGGTGCATAAATATCGTCGAAATCATCATTGCCCAATTGTTGAACATACGATCGTGAGTGTTCTCGAGCAGATCTTCTCAAACTTTTGCGCGGAGAGAAACCGTCTGAACGAGCCATCACTGAAAAAGCAGAAAATCAAGTCATATGGAAATTACCTTCAAAAATCGATAACAAAAGTAAAACTTAATGTACGAGACAGTATTTTTTCCATATTACTACAACAAAAAAAGCTGAGAACATATTGAAAATAACTTTAAAAAATGACCATATCATGGTAGTATCCGTCACAAGATTCAAAATTCAGCGAAGAAAGAACAAAAAAGAGAAAGAAATAATTATTGATTTATATTTTGGCATTGGGATCTAGGCGAGAAAACAATAGTAAGGTTCCAATCGATTTAATAATAAGTAAAATGATTCGAAAATGAACAGATGAAGTGAGTAACGATGAGAGCGAACAAGCGGCGCCGAGAGTAATAGCAGACAGGCACGAGGAGGAAAAGTGTGGACGGGTGCTGGCAAATACGCTCTATCGAGGAATACTGGGAATTCAAATTCTGATTTTTGTCGTTATTTGAAAGGATTGTTTAGAAAATGCAGCGTTATAAAAATGCCGGCACGAAGTACACACCTCCGTAAAAATTCAACGAATTATGAAGGAGTCGTTTTAAATAAACCGATTTAGCTATTAAAAATAACATTAATTAGTCAGAAAACAATATAACTTATCAAATCTGAATAAACCTTGATTGGCGTTGCTTTTGAATAGATATCATGAGCTCAATTACACTCACGAGCACGCAACACGGTGATTTTTTCCCTACATTAAATTTGGGTTTTTCTTCCATATTTTTGCTTCTCGCTAGGCCACGACCCCGTGCGGTGAATGCGCTCCGCTGGACAACGCAGTGTAATTTTCTCTGCCATAATCTTTTATCAGCTATATAAAAAATTAAAGTCAAAATTTTCAAAAAACCCTTCCATAGGAAATTTTTATTTAGGTCTAGTTTTTGTAGAAAAAAATTCTAGTCATTTTGATAACTCCTTCATATAGAAAACGAGATTCTTCTGAAGTCACAATCGCCAGTGTTAATTTCTCTTCCACAAACTTTGAAGAGGTATTAAAAAAAACTGAATTCATAAATTAAAAAAACGCTTCCATAGGAAATTTTTATTGAGATCTAGTTTTTGTAGAAAAAAATTCTAGTCGTTTTGATAACTCCTTCATATAGAAAACGAGATTATGCTGAAATTAAAACCCGATGGCCTAGTTTTTGAAATGGCCTAGATTTGAGGCAGCGCACGAAGAAGCTCAGCTTTTACGTGTAATTTAACTAGGGAAAGAAATGGAGTTATGGGTCGAGACATATATCACTAGAACGAAAATTTTCCACTGATTTGAAATCTGTTTTCCTTTTTTTTTTTGAACGATTCTGTGAAAAAAGTTATTCAGGTTTTCGTGAGATCTCAGTAATAAAAATGGAAAATTCACGAAAATCGTCCAAAAATCTAATCCAGTGCACGGTGTTCCAAACAGCGAATCCAGTTCAGCCTATCGGGTTCTGACGCGTTTTACGTGCAGCCCGCGAAGCTTCCCGCGTGAATAATTATTGTGATCTCTAAAAATTTTTTGATCTAAAGTTCACGTGGGAACGTTTTTTTGGCACATGAAGCACGTTTTGAGCTTTTTTGGCTTAAAAAAAGCTTTTAACGAAAATCCAAAACGACCATCTGATAGGAAATGTTGTTTGCTTCATTTTAAGCTATCATTTGTTAATTTTAGTTGTATGGAAATGCCGCTACGGCTCAGAATGTAGTTTTCAGGAAAAACGGTGTTTTCGGAGCAAAAGTATAACAATTCCTGGCTTTTCTGTGCTGAGCAATCAAATATCATCAAGTTGCACAATAAAAAACAGGTCTCGGTCCGCAGATTCGCTATTTTTATATGAAAACACCGATTTTTGTTCAAACCATAAAAAGAGCCGCATAAAATCATTGGGACGACAGAAATTTTTCAAATTGTGCTCAAATGATAGGTATTGAGCCAATCTATCAGACTGTCGTTGCAGAAATTGAGAAAAATTCGAAACAAAAGCACAAGAGCCGAAAAACAGCATTTTCAGTGCAAAAAAATAATTTTCCATTTTTGTAATTTGCAAATGCGCTCTAATGAGAAAAATCGTGAAAAATTCCATTTCGCTGTTTGGAATACCGTGCAGTGGGATTGAAATGAACCATAGTATGTTTCAAATGACTGGGAGCATTTTCAGCCGTTTTATGAAGAATTATGGAGATTTTTAATGTTGTTTTCTCAAAAATTGTTCTTGGGTGAGACCTTACAAATCGGGAAGAACGATCAATCGACAAGAAACGGATCTGGAAGAAAGTGACGAATCGAGAAAAACGCTTTTTTGCAAATTTTCAGTGTCGGAAATGAAAAAAAAAACTGTCATTTGAAAGTGTATTGTGTAATTATTGTCACTTTTAATGATGGTTTTACTTTTCTTTGATGGCAACTTTGAACTTCACTCGATATACCGACGTCTCGAAGCGAATTTTCATAAAATCAGCTCAATAACATGAAAACACACCATTTGTAAGCTCAATAACTGAACTAAACAGAATTTTTTTAACTTTTCGTTCCTTTCAAACACTGGAATTTGCAAAAAAGCGTTCTTCGCAATTCGTCACTTCTCCCAATTTGCTTATTCCCGATCCATTTCTTCCCGATTTGTAGGTCTCTCTTGTGTGATTATAAATGTGTCAAATAGGTGTTTACAAATTTCATTTATCAGATTATCTCCCTCCTAGATGTCTTGAAAACGTTAGAAACGAGGTGAATTGATCACAGGATTGCACTTTTTACGCTTCTCTTCGCCGAATAACGGATGTATACAGTTGAAATGTCAAATTTTAGATGTTTTTTACTTGAAACTTTCTGGTTTGATAACATAAATTCGTTTTTCGAACGATTTTCGACTTATCTACCTTTTTTTGTTTCCAAACGAACACTTTTCATAATACTTCCTCTGCACTTCCACTGCAATTATTTCAAACTCATTTTCTGTGCCGCGGGGTTGCATCCTTAGCCCCGCCCATTTTTCTGTGCACCATGGGCCGAATATTTGTCAACGGGAAATGTAGGGAAAAAATCACCGTGCGCAAATTATAATTCGAAAAACGTTAAAATGAGATTTAGCAAGTGCGCTCCACGGGACAGATGAGTGGTCAGCGCTCAGGATTTACACGTAAACTTGGTGAAATCTGCAGTTTTCACAAGTTTTCAAGTCTGAACTTTGTTTTTTGCTTAATACAATAAATTTATGACAAAATGAGCTCTTTATCTCAGAACTTTAGAGATTAAAAAAAGCTAACACTCGTTTTTTTTCCTCCAGAATCCTTTATTCTCTCACTTTCAAATCTTTTCCACCAGCTGCTTGAACTTCAATGAAATACTTCCAGACATGGGTCGATTAACCGCATTGATATCTTCACTTCTTCTTGTAGTTCCATTGGTTTTGGGTGGAGAGTACGACTTTACCGTAGAAGTCCCTGCTGGAAAATTTCAGTGCTTCTTCCAACCCGTAGATCTCACCAAGCACAAGACACTGGAAGTTGATTATCAGGTAATTTTTAAAATCAAAAACCATATCTCACGTCGATTCTTAGGTTATTGATGGCGGAGATCTGAATATCAACTTCATGATTCTTCATGGTGCTAACATACTGAAACAAGATCAATTGAAAGTCGATGGATCTCATAGAATAGAACTGAATCAACCAGGAGACTATCAAGTATGCTTCGACAACTCATTCAGTTATCAATCAAGAAAAGTGGTTTTCTTTGAAATTTTCTTGTTTGATGCCCACGGAAACTTAGACGAAGCGGATCTGTCGGCTATGGCTAGAACGGATGCTGATCTTTCTTCAAAAATGAATGAACTTGGCGTAACAATCGATGAATTTCATGTAAGCTTAATTTTTTAAACTTCGCCATAACTGAGATGCTTTTAGCGTCGAGCCAACGGAATCAAGAACAATCTGAATAAAGTTGAATATCATCAAGCTCTTCTTCGAGCACATGAAGCTCGTGATCGTGCTGTGATGAGTGCTAACTTCGATCGAGTGACATTCTGGAGTGTGGTTCACACTCTTGTCATGGTTGGTGTTGCTGGTGTTCAAGTATTCATGATTCGTTCACTCTTCGAAGAAAATTCCAAGATTGGAAAAGTTCTGCGTAAAGGAAAGTTTGATTAGGCGATCATTTCTGTCAATGCTCTCGAAATCTCCATTATTTTGTTTCCGTTGTTTTAGTTCTCTCCAAAGTTTCATTCTAAGTCATTTTAGTTACTCATCTATTAATATTGCATAATTTATCAAGTTATGGGTTTGTTTATCGATATTATTTTTTTGTTGGGTGCTTTATATCATTTCCAATTCTCATTCATGTTTAGTAATTTATGAATGTGCTTTTTCAATGTTTTCACATATACCAACGTTTGAAAACAGTCTTGAATAAATCTTCTTCGAATATGATAATAAAAGAAGAGTTACTGTATTAGTCCCAGCTGCTTTCTTTTCAAATTCATACAGTTCACGAAATTCCCCTGTCTATGGAGTATTAAATTTCATAAATAGCAGATATTAACTTTATTGAATCATACATCATACATCACAGGTATTTTGTGAACTTAATGGCAAGTGGTAACTATGATTATATCCACAATCTTCTAAAGCTGAAGTCGAATGAGGTACAACAAGACGAACATGACGAGACGAGTTTCTGCTCTGACAAGATTCTGGACTTTCATTCTGGCTCTGAAATTCAGAAATTGAAAAACAGTGGAAAAATTCCGAAAAACCTCGTATAATGACCATAATGTACTCATATCAGATGCTGGATACCACGTAAGCGAAGAAGAAATGTATGGTAAAAGACAAAGAATATCTCGATAATCCATTGGAGATGGTAGAAAATCAAAAATCCATCGTTTTGTTTCCACAGAGAAATAGTACCAGACACTTGTAGAGAAATGAATCACTGATATCCACAGCTGAAAGTTTTAAGTTTTGAAAAAAAACAGGGAAACGAACTAACCAAATAATAGTTCACAGAGTCAATTGACATCATCGATGTCATTTCTTTTGTTGTCATTTTCAGTCGAACTGCACAAATTGTACATAGAATCAATGGAACAATAACTTCCACAAAAAGAGCCACTCCATCTGTATACACTTCTTCCGAGAATGGAATGACACAGAAAAATGATTCGAACATAACACTATACAGTTCTCCTGGTAAATGATTTCCGTGAATCTGGGGTATTAGCTGAAATTATTTAGGTTTTATACTCAAAATAAGCGAATTACAGTATACCGTAGAACTTCCGATAACCGGAATGATTATGAAAAGAACGAGAAGTGCAAATATGATGACAAACATCATCGAAGTAAAAGATTGTCGAATACGGCATTTCCTTGAAGGACTGATTGACATACTCTGAAAAGATAAACCAAATTGCATTTCATTACAGTAATATACTTACCGTAACCACATAAAGAGCAACAATAATATATGGTAAAATAGTTCTTCCAACTTGAGCAGTTGCTTGATATGCTCTACAAGCACTTGGACCAAATGTCCAATGACGTACTAAAGTTTCAACAATCATCCATGGAGTTCCAAGTGAAACAAATGCATTGATAACGAAAAAGAATGCAAGAAATTGTTGAACATGAGTAACATCACGAAGTCTTCTTGTGTATAATTGAAGAACAAGTTGAGAAACATTCCCGCAGAGAATTGATGTAAGGCATACGAGATGGAGAAGTGATAGAAATAGTTCCATGTCTGAAAGTAATGTATCTCAAACTAGCGTCTTCACCAATTCTTTTCTTCTGTGACGTTCTTGAATAATCTTGTTTCATCCATCTTATCTCCATTCAAATCTTATTTTCAGATATCAGTGCGTCTTCAGATTTCAGATACTCTTGAACTCGGTACGTATGAAAATCGGAGTTAAACCTTACATGCCCTTAAGATATCTAACAGGAATTATTCTACCCCTCCTAAAATTCAAAATCTGTTTTCAGAAATGACTTCATATAACTCTTCTGATTTACATAATGTATATGGCTGCATCAGATCGAAATGTATTCAGATTAGCTCAAACTGAAGTCGACGTCAGACCTATACAAATTTCCAAAATCCAGAAATCTCAATGTGACGACATGTTTTTAAAAACACGTGGTGGAAGTATACTATAGATGATTTCGAATTTCCGACGTTTCACGGGAAGCTTATGTTTCGACTCAAAATGGAAAAAAGGCATATTTGAGTCAATGAATCAAGAAAGGAGTCAAGTCAGAATTAAGTCTCTCAGAATTCTTTAAACCATTTATCCGGATGTTTGATGACCTTCATCTTGTTCCCATCCCTCTTTCTATCTTCCCATCTGACGTCTGCTCTTAAATTTCTTAATGCATACAATTACGTGGCTTTATTATTCGAATCTTACTTCCTTTGGTGACTTCCTTTTTCATTATTCTAACTTGCACACCATCTGGTTGACTCAAAAAAGATGACAAAAATGTCCTCCAACCCTACGAAAAAAAGCATAATGCCCTGCTGATTAGATATCGAATTGAAAGGGAAACACGCATTTGAATTCTCAGATATTTGGACGATGGACACAAAAAGGTGTGTGGGATACTTTGCACCACAAATAATAGGATCAGAAGAATTGTGTTTGTAATAAAACTCAATTCAGGGGAAATTGAAAGATGACTAGACTTTGACCTAGTCACGTCTTCCTTGCTTCCCTTTTCAGAATAATTTAGAGTGTCTAGAGAGGAATTTCAAAATAATAGAACACAATAAGAGTGCGAAATAAGGTGAGCTCACGAGAAATATGTAATTTAGGAACAGTAGACAATGAGAATTATCAAGGGAGCCGTGGAGATAAATATTGAGAATTTCTGAGAAGATTCGAGATCCACTAGTTTCATAATTAATTATTCAGATACATGAAGATATCCCTTTTTCATGCGTTTCCCAGTTTTTTCTGGAGCAAAACACATTAAGCTATGTGAATGAACTTGAAAACAATAAACACAATTTGTTTTTGAAAGGTCTAATTTCTACGTAATTGAATTCACTTTAAATATACTTTTTTGCTAATTCTTGCAAAGAGAAAACTGACTTGTAGGTTGTTGTGTAGGTGGAGGAATCGCAATATACGGATATGGAATAAGTGTAGAATTCAAGTCATCGTCTTCTTCGTAGGTCATTCTGACGACTGAAAATTAAGATGACATGAACGGAAATGAATGAAAAAGGGGGAAATGAAGTCAGAAAAGGGAGGGGGAGGAGGGAGGAATAAATAGAAACATGTGTAGATTGAGCTGTTTATTGAAGAAGAAAAAGAAAGGGAACGATTATGGCAGAGTGTCTACGTAGAATAAGAATAAATATGGGAAAGCCGATTGGTTTTCAGAGAAATAAAAAACAACAAAAAGTTAATCAAATCTGTCGATCACAAGAGAGAAATTGGGTACAGATTATTGAGTCAGAGAACTCAAAAGTCGTTCGGTAGGAAGGGGCGGAGCTTGTGTGAATAGGTTTTCGCTGGAAGAAAAACATCATGAATGATAGATAGACACAGGAAAACGCGCACATGTTCCGAGGGTTTTTTGAATATGATTCCGAAATCTCTAGACATATTAACAATAATTTGATTGATTTTGGAATAACCCGGAAGGATCCAAAACTGATTCGATTGCATGCAAATTTAATTTTAAGTCAGAGTTATTTTTTTCGATTTTCAGAGAATAAGCTTCAAACGATGAAAACTTGGTACTTCTGTCAAACCAAAACTTAGAAAAATGAGAATCCCATTATATACTTTTTATTTGACTAATAAGAATTCTCCAATTGAAAAATGTTTTTAGATCCGAAAAGCTGGAATACGCTGTCAACATTGATATTCAGTTGTCTAAAAGATCGCACAAAACATTCGAAAGATTGCAAAAAACTTTTTTTTTCAAATCGCAGATCAAGAGTCAATTTCCGGATGAATACGTGCAAGAATACGAGTAGTCCGATCAAAAAATACGGAGATTATGTATGGGAGAGGATGCAAATGATTTGGACGGATGGGCGGCTCAAAGAGGAAAAAGAAGTGGCGACGACGATGAATTTAGGTTTTAAAAATAGAAAATAGGGCTTTTGGTCTTAAATCGAGACAACACGATTGGTTGAAAAACGAACAAATGGGTTGTGAATGAGTGATGGAAAAATGGAGCAAAAGTCAAGTGAACTGGACGAAATTTAGGTTTGGAATGCTCGAAAAAAGTAATAATTCTCCTATTTGAACCAAAGTTTGTCCTTGATGTTTTTGAATTTATGGATGAGAATATGAAGAAGAAAAAAGAAAAGTAGAAGACGTAAAAAATATATGAAGTTCATTTTCTCTCTCTCGTTCTTTTTCTCAATTTCATTCCTACCCATCGCCCACTCAATTCAACACAAAATAAGTAAAAATGAAACAAGAAATATGGGAACCAAGTGGAAGAAAAGGAGGAAGACTTTGTTAAAGTAATGAGTGATAATCCATCCTTCCGAATGAAAAAACGAATGTTTGGAAGAGAAAAATGTATTTATTTGCATTTCCGAGTTGGGAATACTAATTTTTCGAAGAAGAGGGAGGAACCAATGTATTGCACGCATTCTCAATGAATTGGCATTCATCATCCAATACTTGAATTCTAGTTTCAAAGAAGAGCATCTTGCCTGATCTATGAAAAGAGAAGATCATTAGACGTCTGAAACTCATGAATTTTTCAGACCAAAACTTTTCGGAACTAGAAATTCAGATTTGAATGAAACCTAAAGCAATTTTTCCATGTATTGAAAGCGATCACATTGAACCAAGTTCACGAATGAAAACTTTCCAACTAAAGCTATTATATTACTGGGAAATAAGATAGATATTTGAAACTAGGTAAACAGAAGTCTAGATTATTTTCAGGTAACTCTACGAATCTCTCATCTAAATCTGTAATATTTTATGAATGACCTCAATCTTTAGCTTCTTTATCCTTTGTTTATGGATCACACTCGAATCGCGGTCATCAGGAAACTAACAATAGTCGAGTCTAGCAGACATTCAATAGTTTTCCGAAATCAAAAATTGCAGTTAATCCTTTAGAAATGAGAAGATTTATGTTGACTTCTTTCCAAACTAAACTCAATTTTTCTTTGATGATGAAATGATATTCTTGTATCAAATTCATTTTGGATCATCTAATCCCTTCAAGCGTTTTTTTCCATCCGTCCTCTCCTTTGATGAACTTTTATGATAGATCATATTAGTACATCTAAGATTAATGGGGTCTTGTTGCCTAAAAACTTGAGCGGAAGGAGAAAAGAAGATACGAGAACATTTAATATAAGAGAGAAGATTTATAGGTTAAGTAATATATGAACGGGGAATAGAGAGTATTCCATGTGAGTTCAGACTCTTTGAGAAAATAGGTTGGTAGCTTACCACAAATACTGGTACTATTGTTCAGGTTTGCTCGGAGTTGGTCAATTGCTCAAGATCTACCAGACAGATAAATTGATTTCGACGTACCGTGTGACAACTTTGGTGCGGTTGTAAAGAGTGTTTTTACACGGTCAAATAAACTCATGTGATCCGTCTGAGAAGGTATATTTTAGGAATGAAGAATGGAATACTGAGATGAAGAGGTTTAGAATATCTTATTGTAGCGGGAAGAGCATTTAAACTTCAATTAGTCCCTTAGAATCCAATTACCGTTCTAAACTATCACTTCATTTCAGCAGCGAACAGGGTTAAAGGTTCCATCCTCATATTCTTGTAAATTTACAGACAGAATTCATGTCTTTATAATTTCTATTTATATTCGAAACAGACAGGTCAGACACCTCGAAATGACGCGAGAAAAAAGAAGGAGCAACGAGGCATGCGACGAAGAAAAAGGAGAAGAAGAGGACGGAAGAATCGGCTCTAGGAGTAAAAACGGAAAGATGAATGAATGAATGTTGTGGTGTGAACCATTGAAATTTGCCGACGCATACAACTAATTGGCTTGGAAGCGACTAATGAACAACCGTTTTTCTGTATTTATTTCGGATTTATTTTCTTTTTTTTTTGCAGAAAATATTGAGATCAGGAAAACAAAGATAGATTGAAGAATGAATCACAGTTCATGAGATAATGAGTATTTTGAATTTTATTAAAGGAATGAATGAAAGTTGAGCTCAAATGAACTGACAATAAACTATGAGCCGTTGCAATTTTCAGCAAAAAGTTCAAGAATTCAGACAGGGGGAATTTTCTGACTCGGCTGAATGACTATATCAGTAAAACTATGAAGACTTGACTTCCGAATACTGAAAGTTGTTGTACCAATGAATCTTCGATCATGAGATTTTCTTCAATTCGCAATAAGGAACCATTAGCGAATTCAGCATGAGCCTACGGCATTTGAGGTCACGACCCCGTCATTTGTTTCCAAATGGAGAATAAAAAGACAGGAAAGAAAAAGAAATAGAACAAGATGAGCATGTTTTTAGTGCGTTTCGTTCTTCTTTTTCTTTCATTTTTTGCGTTGGTGAGGAGGGGAAATGAAGAAGAAGAAAATGCAAATTGAGAGGATCCAAGAATAAAGATAACAAGTTGTAATAAGGAGAAAAACATACATATCAACGGTTGAACCCTCTGAGATTTTATCAACTCCTTCGCTTGTTTTTGACTGTCTAGAGGCAAGAAGTAAATCAATTTTCAGTCGACACACGACCCCTTTGTATAGCTATGTTTTTACCAATCCATCAAGCTTCAAGAGGGAAATTTCGCTTCTATTTTGGTTTTGTCTCTTCTGTGTGTCAAACAAATTTTCGAAATTGTTCTACTGGAAACAAAGTGAATTTCAGTCGGGTTTTTGGAGAGGAAGCAATTTAGAAATAGGCTGAGAAACGGAAGAAGAAAAATAGAAACAACGTGTGGGAATTTCAAGAAAACATCATTTTTGAGTTGAACTTTCATAGATTCTGATCGAATCAAGCGGAAATGAATTAAATTTTTTTTCAACTTCAGATTTTACGGAATTGGAAAGTAGAAATTGGCACCTGCATTCGAAATTTTGATTAGAAGAATAAACTATATAGAGACACGAAATAAAGTTTAAAATTCTTTCAGATTTCAAAAATAGAGTTCAATAATTCAAATGAAATGAATCAGCTGACGAGACGAAAGGAATTTTTTGTTGAAAAATATGCTAATTAATTTGTTCGAAAAGAAATATTATGTGCATTCAAATGGAAACTTTTGTCTTTTATTTTTGTGAGACTTGTCAGATATTAGAGATCAGAAATTGGGACTGAGAAAAAAGAAGAGACAACTGACAATTTCAGAAATGCTCCATATAGGAATCTCAATTGAGACCCACTTCGACCGCTTGGTTACAGTAACCGGTAGAACCGAAAATCCGGGAAATGTATTCAGAATAAGAATAATTTTTGTACCAACTGACATGAATAATTGTTTATTCAAAAGAGCTGTAAATTGAGACTAAAGGAGTCTTGATTTTTGAGAATGATCATTATCGTATTAAAAAGATTAAACATGGATCACTGCTATTTTGATTTCAACTCACTTGAAATACTAGAATGTCTGAAAACCCACATTTTATTTTTTCTTGTTTTCTCGTCGCGTTTTTCAGCATCAAACATCGACTGTTAGCTATAACACAATCATGTTCAATCGGTTTGAAAGCCAAAGAGTCGAGTCATAAAGTCAAAAATAAAATGTGGAAAAAAGAGGGAATTTGTATTTGAATTCATGTCATTCGGTCATTGTAAATAACTAATACAAGCGGTCAGAGAGCACATTTTTACAGATGAAAACTGAATACTCATGAGACGAAAAAGTGTAAAAATGAGGAGAAGATTAGAAGAATTACCTAGAATCAGCAATAATAGAAACCAATGAGCAGAGTAGGCGAGAATTGAAGATGGCTATGTATAAATTAGATTAAAGGCAGGTGGATTTACATTTGAAAACATGGAGGGAAACAGGTGGAATGGCATCTACGATCCTCTTTTTGTCACGAGACAACGTGTGAATTTCGTGAATAATCTGTGAGAAAATTGAGGGGAAATTCGGAATATATCCATTTTCGGATCAGTTTATTCAGAGCAGAGATTTATTGAAAATGGATGCTCCGTTTGTTCACGGTGGGACTTTTTGAGAAGAAAAGAAAATAAATTTTAAACACGGAAGCATAGTGTTCAAAAACCAAACGGACAACTACCGTAATCTCTCGTTGACTTTTGAAGAAAACATCAAAATTCACAGAATCAAAGTTTTTTTTGCTAAAAGAAGATCACGTACGCATAGTACTCACGAATTTATGAATAATTCTGCCAATACGAGACAGATTAATAATTGAAAAGAGTCCCCAAAAAGAAGGTAAATCTCCTTTTCTGCTAGATCTCCGCCCAGTTGGCCCAATTATTTCTGGGAAAAGCCGAATTGTCCAAATCAAATTTTAAAGAATGACTGACGAATTGATCTAATTTTTCCCAATTTTCAATCAAGTTCTATTCCATTTGAAAGCACTTTAACCAACAACATTTATTCTGGAAAAGCAATAAAATATATATTCATTCAACAATTTAGTGTAAACCCGTAATTGTGCAAAAGTTAAATCTACAGTTATATAGTATGAAAATGGCAAGCGATTTTGAGATGTGAGATAATTGAAATTGATCCGGCGAGTTTTGAGTTCTTCTACCGCCTGCAAAAAGGATGACAAGATAAAAAGGACATAACAGAGATCGAGAGAAACATAGAAACATGAGTGAATAATAACAGAAATTATCATTATTATTGTTTAGAAGTGGAGAAGAGCCAACTGGTTTACCTAGTCTTGTACCATGAGTTGACAATATGTCCTTCCTCATTAAACCATGCAATATAACCACATGTCGCTTTTCCACGTAGTCCAAAAAGTTCGAGACGATCGCACCGATCACCAGTGATTTCCGACGAATTTTGTGCCTGGAATCGGGAAATTTGAAACTTTCAAAGAATTTTATACACCTGAAAACTTACTTTTAATGTGAAATGGTTAATAGAACAGTCAATGGTTCCACACTTTCCAACGTTATCATATCTACAGTAAATATTGTGAGCTGTATTAGCCCCCATCCATCTTCCAGACCATGTACATTCCATTGGATCAGATTTACAACAGAATCGTTTACTGAAGTAATCTCCAAGAATAGTGGAACATGGTTTTCCGAAACTGGGATCTGGGGAGCAGAAGCCTGAAAGCCACCAGGATGAGCATCTTCCGTTGTTAGCGCGAATGTAATCATAATCTGATGGGCATGGGAAATTGCAGAGTGGAGCTGTTCCGAACCATTCACATCCCCCTTCTGACAGCCTTGGGTTAAAACTTGTCAATTCAGCCACTGTTTTTGCTGTCATTCCTGAAAAATTGCATTTTTGATGACTCATAAAATGCGAACAAATGTTTGAAGAAATGAGGACGTCGGCTCTCTCAATTGAATGCCGACATGAGACCTTGAGAGAAAGAGCAGACTATAGAGAGAGCATGACTCAGAATTTTTGAAGAAAGAAAATATTTAGAGAAACAAACTGACAAATATCTACTTACCGATCATTCCAGTAACTAAAGCCGTGGCGACAGGTCCTGACACAATTCCTCCGTCTCTCTTCCTACGCGTTTTCTCAACAGCTGACCTGATAACTGATCTGCTTTTTGTCGCTGTCGTCACATTTTGATTTTCGACCTGCTTCAAATGATAATGTTTCAGTTTAATTTTTGAATGAATTCTGGTTGGATGACCAACTTCAATTTTCAAATGATCAAGACGGTGAATCGGAATTAATTGGTATGTTACATTGTACTATAGGTCTAACTTCACAACGTCACACTCACTCCTTTTTGTACTGTCATAGAAAGTGTAAGACATTGTTTCTTTTTTATGACTTAATACGGCATACCTGGTGTTCATGATAGTGGTGTGAGAATTTTTCGGCGGCAATCGCAGACAGACGCTCGCGAATTTCTTTCTCATCGACCCAATTCGATTCTTCTATTGACGATTCTGGTGATTTGCCACCTGAATTCGCAAAATTTGGTTATCATTCTAATTTTCAAGAATCTAAATAAATAAGTTCAAATTGACATACCGTAATCCGAAGGTAGATATGAATGCACGACTCCAATAAAACATAGTGCTGCTAGAATCCGAAGTATACTGTACATGGCTGAAAAGGTGACAAGTGATGATGAATTGTGAGAACTGACGATGAAATGAACAAATGTGAGAGAAGACTGAGAGACGTAGATACTTGACAACGGACTGATCGTCCGACACAAAACGAAGAGGCGGAGGAAAGGGAGACAGCTGCGATCGGGAAGGTGATGAGTCATTGTTTGAAAGAGGAGCGGACGGGTTCATGGCACCGGTTTTTTGAAAATTCTAGAGTTATGCATATGAGGTATTATATTATGTTGAAACCGGAGATTCTGACAAAAGGGAAAATTATCATATTTTCTGTAACAGAAAATACATTTTCGAATTAGTTTGTTATTCATTTATAGGTTTGTTCCTTTCCAGAATACCCTCCTCCGAATGTTTTTTGGTTCAACAAACTGAGTTGACACTTATAGCATAGTTCCAGTATCAAAACAATAAAAACGGCGGGAAACTGTCTTCTGAAATTCGAAAAATGTGATCTGCTGAACTCCAGCGAAACAAAAATAAATGGAACGAATCTGTGGCAAAACACGAAAACAATGAGGTGTCAAACATTTATTTGTTCTCCGTTTTTTCCCTTTCTCGGCTTCAAAAGTGCAAAGTTCTTGTCTGTGTTTTTGTCTCTGTGCTCTCTTCTCTATCTTCCTATCATTCATACAATTTTGTATTTTTTCAGTGAACAATGTCACAATCTGAAGATGTCGAACCAGAGACTTATCAAATAATGAGAACTATCGAAAATTCTCTCATCGATAGTGACAATGTTGACCTGGAACAGTATTTGCTTTTCTGGGAACACGTTTGCAAGTAAGTCCATCGTTTTGAATTGAAAATTGAAAAATCTTACAGAGTCATGGGGTCATGGGGCACGATTTTCAGTTTCGTTGTGAAGGATGTTTCAAACAAATTAGAGAAACTCGCTCAGATGAGAAATACTGATCCGGAATCATACAAGTAAGAAAGTCAATTTCAATCTCGATGTTGATTTGAATTTTCAGAAGTATCTTAACCATGGCAACTAGAGAATCGGAGAACGGGTCAATTCGAAATCTCAAGCCAAATAGAAGTGGTACCGGTCATTTGATGGTCCTGAACAGGTAATAATATCGAAATGAAATCTTTTTCAAAATCTATCTACATTCAGAGCTCTTGAATTCGTGATTGATTTATTGGATGGTGTTTTCACAGCAGAAGATGAGGATTCGAAAGTTTCTACAATCGCCCGTTCGTCATATGACAAACATCTTTCACAATTTCACTCATGGCCGGTCAAAACTGCAGTGTCCGCCGCTCTTTTCACATTACCTCGAAAAACTGAATTTTTGATTCGATTACGTGGAAAAATGCCAGAATCGGACGACGAGCAGTTTCACTATGTCTTCAATAGAGACGGACGGGACATTGTACGACGAGTGAATCAACTGGTTGAGAGTTTCGAACTCACCGATCACAACCCCTCCGCATGAAACATAAAATATTTTACGAGTTTTATTATTGACCTCCTTGACTAATACGAGTTTCATCAATAAAGTATAAATATCATTTGAATCAAAACGTTGCAGACTTCTGATTAATTAAACGAATAAAAAGAAATATATTGATGTTCGACTTTTGAAAAATGGAAAGACAAAGAAGTCGAAAATAAAACAGATGAACAGAAAAAGCGAATTCCAATGAGAGAACAGTTGTTGAATAACGAATGATAAATAGTTACTTTGGAATCAGTTCAGACTCCACCATGCATCTTGCAGCACAGTCCAATGTTGCAGCTTCGCATGTCGGAGATATCGGACTGTGACCGAATGAGTGCATCAACTCCATCCATTGACACAACCTGTCCACTGTGTCCACCATCGTGTCCGAAGATAACACGAGCCTACAATATTAATTGATTTAGATCTGATATGTTTTGACGTTGAGACTTACGAAATCTCCCGGCTGAGGTCTGGTGGGAGAGAGCTGATCGAAGTCTACTTCCAGATTACATTTGAGGTCCGGAATGTAAATATCCACTTTTCCATCATTGACATTTTGAACGATGGCCTCACGGTCATTATACCGGGGGTCATGTTCCTTGATGACAACGTAAAGATTCGACATAATCCAATGTCCTTGAACCAAAAAGTGTTCAGCTGAAATAGAATTATTCGATGATTATTACGTTACACAACAACTTACGAATGGACTCAATCGCGCCTCCCGCATTATTGAAGTTGTTCGCTTCAAAACCTCCCCCCATATATGGCGATGGAGCCACGTACTGATCGTAAGCTCCTCCACTTCCAGGAGTCATTGGAGCAACAAATGGCCCCGGAGTATCAACGTGATAAGCCCCTGGCGTTGCTGGGTTTATCATAGCACCTGGAGTTGGAACAGAATACGAGTGGGGAGGAGAATCGTAGGTCGGTGATGATGTATCCCCAATATCTTCAGTTTCGCCGGTAGGTTCTGGATCATAAGTAGGGCTGCCACTGTCATACGTTTCATAACCTGGAGTACGACCAGAATCAAACGCTGGTGTTCTTGCTGGTGCATTATTGTAAGGTTCATTTGGCTCAGGATCATATGTTGGACTCGTTGCTGTAAATTAATAGAATTGCGGAAGTTGAAGAAAGAATAAAAACTTACGGGTATCAAAATCATTAGTGTATGATGGTGTTTTGCTCGAGTCATAATTTGGTGTTCTTGACGGGAGACTTTCATATCCAGGTGTCCTTCCAGAGTCGTGATCGTATGCAGGAGTTCTTCCACTATCAGTAGAGCCGCCGTATGCAGGAGTGCGACCGTTTTCACTGTTTCCATAAGCTGGAGTTCTTCCACTATCATGCCCATAGGCTGGAGTTCTTCCATTGTCATTTCCATATGCAGGAGTTCGAGCCGAAGAATGCTCGTCAAGATCTCCATAAGCAGGTGTCTTGCTTCCGTATGCGGGAGTACGACTTCCATCTCCATATGCTGGAGTTCTTCCTCCATAAGCTGGAGTCATTGCGCCGTAATGTGGAGTTCTGTCTCCAGCATGTGGAGTCATTGCACCGTACATTGGAGTTTGAGCTCCGTACATTGGAGTCTTTGAACCGTACATCGGAGTTTTACTTGAATCACGCATTGGAGTCTTAGCGGTATTGTAGAACGAGGTGCCACTTCCTGAACTTGTAATTCCGGTATCTCCGACCACCATCATACGTGCTCGGTCTACTGAAACTGTTCTGCATTGAGCATGCAGTTCAACTCGAACTGTATCTTCGGTAGCATCACGAACGATTCCGAAATGTCCTTTCATAGGGCCTTTTGTGATGCGAACATTTTTACCAATAATGGTCAAATCCCGACGAACTTTTTGTTGATTAGCAGTTCCAAAGTGTCGAGGCTGATTCTGTCTTGGTGTCTGACCGCCAGTACTTCCTCGACTCGACATACCGTCGTGGCTGCTGGACGTCATTCCAGAGGAACTATGTCGTGGAGATGCCATCGGATTAGGAGAGGCCATTCGAGATATCATTGGAGCATTGTTAGCCTTTTTAGCTCCTTGGAGAAGCAATTGTTTCGGTCTACAGACCATAACTCCTCCGTTCTTAGCAATTTTACGGGCGTAAATGAACACGGTTCCTCTGAATGCATAAAGTACTTCTCCTACCGGATCCTCATCAGATTCTCTTTCTTTGATGTTCAAACCACTGATTACTTTCACAAGATCTTTAGCTTCAATTGAGTTGTTCTGACTGTCGAGGACCTTTGCAAATCTCACATCTTTTTTCGCGATGATTGCTTGCGGTTTTATTCGGCTCACTACTCCATGCATATTAAGAACTTCAAGATTCTCCTTCTTCAAACGAATGATAACTCCGACATTTCCAGTATGATCGAGTTGTACGAGATCGTGGAATTGGAATTGCCCGAGAGAATCCACTCCAGTTGTCACATCAGCACAAAGTTGTAGATCTCGGACGCGTACTTGGAGTTCTTCCATTCCGAGATCGGCCAAATGGTAAAATAACTGACTGTTGACTGATAAGGGTTTTCACTCTTTATAGTAACTAAAGTAGCGTAGTGTAAGACAACATATCCAATTTTAAGTAAGAAGTGTCCACACATCTGTGAAACATAAAAACTACGGGAGAGGGAACGTTACAATAACGAGGCAATTCACGAAAATAAATTATAATAAAAAATACCAAAAATCCTATTCAGAAATAAGGAAATCGAAATTTACTACATTAACCCGCGCCACGTTTTGGACAAAAATGGTACTTTTTCAGAAAACGTGGCAGAAAATGTACTGGAGGGATCCACGTTTTTAAAGAGAAGCCTGAATTTCTCTAATTTTTCCCTCAAATCCTGTCGAAAATTCCCTCTGTGGGTTACTGTAATAAATTTTGTGTTTTAATATTTGTGAATAGGATTTTTTGGTTTGGCGTTATATTTGACCGACGACAGCTTGATTGTGCAGATGAATACACGGCATTTGACACTCATGAGTGGCGTCCTGATTGAACAATCGTTCTGAGGTTCGATCATTGATATCCATATGAAAAAATGGGGAAATGTTGGAAGCATGACCTCCGATAATATGGTCAGTGAAAAGGCGTTCTCGTGAATATGCAACCCTTGTCCGGCAGTGTTGTTGGTTACGAAATAAGTGTTGCCCGTCTCCAATTTTTGACAAATTCCGTCCGTCCATCCGTCACTTGTTTCTCGATAGTTAGCTATTTCAATTGATAATGTCGTTTGGTTGGTGACAGCTATCCTCTCAGTCTCAAGAATGGCAAATTTTTTGTCCTATGGTTCATCTGTAGATGAATGTTGGAGAGACGGTGTTTTTTGCCGAGATTTTGAGCCGGTATTAGCATTTAATTGTTCCGTGATCCAATATTTGCAGATCCGTTGGAGAAAACCACGACGGTTGGGGAGAGTCGAAGTCGAAGGCAAATAAGAGAGAAGAAGAATTAGATTTAAAAAATGAATCAAAGAGAGAGAGAGAGAAATAGAGGTGATGAGACAATTAATTAACATGGGAATGACCCAAGGCTGGATTTCTTAGATGTTTTGGAAAATGGTAGACCCTACCCCAACTAGAACAAAACAAAAATATTACGTACCCCTTCCGAGATCCCAGTGATTGGCAGACAGAATTCAATTTTTCAGTTGATCCACTTCGAGATATCATAACTCGGTTAGTTGGAGAGTAATCTTCCCAAACTAAAATGTAATCGCGAGATATAGACACATGCAAAATATAAATTAACTGACTCATGTTTCCAGCTGTGACTCCGAGTTACTATAAAACAAAATGTGAAAGTTTGCACTTCTCATGAAATTAGAAAGTGGTCATTTTTGAAAAAAGGTCATTGGGAGTTGTGAAGGGGGACCCTACAATGACCGTTCAGTTAGCTCAACCGTTATCCGATTCCTTAGACTCGGGGTTACGGTAGGATAAGACTAAAGAAAGGAGGGCGCCGTCCCTGCTCCGTGGAGGAGGGGCGGAGCTTGTCTCCTCCGTCTCTCCTCTTGGTGGTGGGCCGCTAAGAGGAGAGGAATGGGAAAGAGAGGAAGCCAGACTAGAGTCTGGTTTTCCCCGATGTTTAAGTTCAACTTCATGCATAAGTGAGATTTTTCCACTGAAGAGTTGATCGTTTGTTTCCAGCAAATGGTATACTGCTATTTTAGCGTAGCATAGTTTTCGAAACACTGTGTTTGCCGTCTTACACAAACAAGATAGAATTCAATGAAAAGCTCTGAATTTATTTTTAAGGAATTGGCGTATACATGAAGTTGAACGTAAAAGTTGAAAAAATGAAAATAAGTCTCTGGAATGAAAGGTGAGCCATATATTTGAATACGTATATACACCTTATTTGTCACTGGCAATCAAATAGACATGGTCTCTCAATGACCTTTTTTCGAAAATGACCACTTTCTAATTTCATGAGAAGTGCAAACTTTCACATTTTGTTTTATAGTAACTCGGAGTCACAGCTGGAAACATGAGTCAGTTAATTTATATTTTGCATGTGTCTATATCTCGCGATTACATTTTAGTTTGGAAAGATTACTCTCCAACTAACCGAGTTATGATATCTCGAAGTGGATCAACTGAAAAATTGAATTCTGTCTGCCAATCACTGGGATCTCGAAAGGGGAACGTAATATTTTTGTTTTGTTCTAGTTGGGGTAAGGTCTACCTTTTTCCAAAATATCTAAGAAATCTCAGCGTTTCACCTTGGGTCATTCTCATGTGAGATATCAACCATGTGAAAGGGCACCCCTCAGACATTATTTCATAAATGAAACATTCATCAAAAGTTTTTTGACCACACACCCATTCGGAAAGGAAACAACACTCGTGGTACCTCAAATAGACCCATTTGCTGTATTGTTGCAACGGTTCCATCTTGTCTCCGAATATCGAATCCTCCAAAGAACGTGTATTCGATTTGTTTCGTCAAAAATGGACTACAAAAAGAGATGATCAAAGTTCACGATCATACGAACTTACATTTTGAGACGACGTATCAGTGTCAGGTCTCTTTTCTCGAATTCAATTCCATCCAATACTAATTCAAAATCCAATGGATACACAACTGCATGGAAAAATTCCATTCTGGGATTATTTCCACTTATCCAACTTTTTATGATTCGGTTCAAATCTCTTTCGCCGAATGTGCAAGCTCCGATCATCATTGTGATACAGTTGGATGTCAATACTTGGTCTACAGTAAACCAACTGCATGGAGTTTTTGTAGTTATAGTGCTAACAACTACTTGATCGATATTCAATACGCCACAGTGAATTGGACTAATCTCATATTCTTGCCTTAGTTCAAACACCAAAACATTGATGGAAAAAGTGGCTTTCTCAAAAAATCGTGTGACACTATCACTGTTGACGTCATCTCCAGAAATATCGCATAAACAAACATTAGAACAAATAGAGTTCATCCATTCCGCCACAGAAGACATGTGTTCGATCGATGCACTTGAATTCAATAAAAGAAAGTTAAGTCCAATTCGGAAAAGATCACAAACATATTCTACCCAAACTTTCGCGAATTTGAGAGATATCTCTTTCCTATCATCTAAGTACGGTTTCACTTCAGCATTTATGTACTTGTTCCTCTTTCTCAAAGAACTAATAGAGAATTCAAAGAATACAATTCTTTTCCGATGAAACCTTATAAGGTATTGATCGGGTCGAAAGCTCATCCCAATATCGTAATTCCCGAGATTTGTCGACTTGACAATGAGCCGACATCTTTTTGAAATGAACGAAAAATCAAGTCTGAAGAATAATTATTTTCATAAACGATTGATGTTCAGAAAACCTACACTGTTAAGTGGTCAAAATTTAAAATAATGTTATTCAATGGGATATAAGGTAGCTTCAAAATAGGGAAGGGTGGGGGGCCTGGTGCAACATTCATAGTTTAAATGATAACTACTGAGTGGAGACGAGTTGACATCCAATACTCGATATTAAACTGCATTGCGTAAGCGTGTGCGTCGCGGCATTTCAGTGGGAAATGTAGGGCGTGGGAAATGTAGACATGTCATTATTGATCTTTGGGTATCAATGATCATTGGGTACCGATTTGAGATAATTATTCTTTGGGTACCAAAGGATGTTTATGTACCGCTGATCTCTGGGTACCTACTCTCTTGGGTGCTCGTTTATATTGCTTATTGATTTTTTTTTTTCATTTTGAAAATAATCTTCAACTACAAAAATGAAGGACTACCTTTGTTCTGTATGGTTTATACATAATTTGCTCTATGGGTCAATCAATGATACCGTAACACCCTCTCAAAGTTGGACAACTACAACTGAAAGCGGCCAAGTTCGTATCTTTTTGCACGGTACTGTAACTCGCGTTGGTATGACGCTACGGGGGGAACGTTTACGTTACTTGATATACGGAAGGGGTACGAGAATTCCGATGAGACTCGGAGGAATTGGTGGGACGATATCAAGTTGATACCGACGAGAACTAGTCACTTTTACAGTATATTCAAATGGTTGAATAAATATCAATATTATTTCAGACATGCGGAGCAGATGAACATTGCTTGGGAAGAGACGAGAACATACATAAAGAGGGAATAGGAGAACACTAACGATGTTTTGATGAGAAGCACGGAGTGCGCTAAATAAAATATCTAGTAATTTGTGACAAGGTACTCAAAAAGCCCATCCGAAAAGATAGGAGCAAAGAACCCAAAGTTGAGAAATGAGTGACAAGGAATTATAGTTGCACCGATTGAGATTTTTCGATTTCCGGAATCCGGAACCGGAAGGAAAACACGGGCTGCCGGACAACTTTGCCAGGAACATATCGGGTGTGGACAACTTTACTTACTAGGGAAGGATCCAGAGTCGAGATGGAGTTAAAGGTTGAGACCTATATCACCAAAACGGAAATTTAGCAGAATTTTAGCTGAGATCTTAGCAATTTTTGGAGGGAAGGAAAGGATCTGGGAGCCATGGAGCATGTCAGGGAGGTATCAAGTGAGGTGCGGGAAATGGACATGAAAGCTAAAACAAGAAGAAAAAAAAACGAGGTGTTCGGGAGAGTAGGGAGTGTTCATGAAATAAGAAACATAGAAATCAGTGTAGAAAACATGAACTCTTTCTGAGACATCTTCAAGGATGAATGCAAGTGCAAGTTTGGGTCATGGCAAGGGGAGGTGGATGATTAGAGCTGCCGTACGGGGGAGGAAGCGGCGGACTTGTTATTAGGACGGCACGCTTCTTATACCTGCGCTCTACCGAAACCAAAAAAAATTGTGTGCGAATTTGAAAGAATCAGAGAAAACAGAGACATTTTTCAAGGACATTTCGGTGGAGCGCAGTTGTAAGAACTCTGTCGGGCTAATAGTCGCTCCAATCAAGCAGATTTCACCTGATGATGTATTCAAGAATGGTGCGAAACAAAGTAGGAGAAAATTATTGAACTTGTTCACCAATGAATGTCCGATGATTGCTGATTGCAGAGACTCGACAAAGTTAGCCAGGATAGCTCGTTTAGGATTCAATATAACTGAATTTTGCTACATTTTACTTCAGAAACCTCGGTCCTTGTCGGCATTTGATTTTGAGGGTAAAACAATTCTAGGGTACAACAAGGTACAACATTTTTAGGGTACAACTTTTTCAATTCTAGGGTACAACAATTCGAGGGTACAATAATTCTAGGGCGCAACTTTTCTAGGGTACAACTTCTCTATAATTCTAAGGTACAACTCGAATTAATTTGAGGGTACAACAAATATAATTCGAGGGTACAACTTTTCCTTCTAGTAATTTAACAGTTCGCAACTAAAAATCTGATAAAACGCATTGTATAAGTGAGCGAGAGAAATGCGGATATGAATGTAAACTGAACAGAAAGGTTTTGACAAATGAAAAACGCCAAACCTCACTAAAATGGCAGTAAATTGCGGATCTACTAAATTCAAAAAACCCAAGTTGTTTGAGATATTGGGAAAAAAAATGTAGAATCTTCAATTTTCTAATTAGAACACTTTTCGACTAGATCTAGACCAGAGCTGCATGGAAATGAACTAACGAACTTTCAGAGGCTTAGTATTGAAATAGTACAGTATTGAATGTTCAGAGATCCTCCAACTGTCAAGTAGAAAGTATGTATTCAAATGGATATTATTGGGAAAGTGAAGTCGAGGAGAGTTAGTCGTCAAAGAGCATTTTGAAGTCTTAGAGAGAACTGTAGTCAAAGACACTTTAGAGTCAGAGAGACGAAGACAAAGTTGAGAAAATTGGAGTCAAAGAGACATAGGAGACAATGAGACAGTGAAGTCAAGGCGAACACTCTTTGACTACACTTGCTCTATGACTCCACATTCTCTTTGACTCCTATGTCTCTTTGGCTTCACTTTTCTCTTTGACTACATTTCTCTCTTTGACTCTAAAGTATCTTTGACTACAGTTTCTCTATGACTCCAAAATGCTCTTTGACTACTAACTTTCTTTGACTTCACTTTCCCAACAATGCCCATTTGAATGGATAATCTTCTAGATAGTTTGAGAAGCTCTAAGTATTCATGACTTTAATAATCACAGAATAGTGTTTGTCGAGTTCCAGAACCATTCGGAATCGTTAACTGAATATCTTGAGCGGCAGCTACTACATTAATTTCTATTAAATTACAGTATTAAGCTTCCATCGGGATTCTCCCTGTTTTAAGAATACTCGTGTGAGTAACCTATACTCTGATTCATAGTTAAGATTAAAGAGATGCGAAAGCCGAGAAGTTTGGCTTTGGCTATTCTAAAGTTGTGTTTATCAGCCCATGGCAATCTACTAAATTAAAGAAATCTGATTTGTTTGAGATATTGGAAAATACGAGATTCTAACAATATTTGAAGTGTAGAATCTTCTATTTTCTAATTGGAACACTTTTCAACTAGATCTACAGTACCGCTCAAAAGTGTAATAAGTTTTGCCTTTTTCAGCTGAAAATGCCCGACTTCGAAAGTATCTCATAGTAAAACTAACTGTTCCACAAAATAACTTTTTATGGGATCAAACATACCAAGAGTAGAACTCTATTTTTGTGGTGGACACCTTTTTTACGAACATTCTCTAGAAAGTATGGTAATTTTAAGACAACAGCTCAAAATCGTACTATTTTATACCGAAATTTGACGAATTGAGGTAGAATTTATTTTGACGAGATGTAACTCTAGGGATTGTAAGTACAAAGAAGTTGTCAACTACAAAAATTAGTCTCTACTCTTGTTCTGTTTGATCCCATAAAAAGTTATTCGGTGGGACAGTTAGTATTACCATGACACACTCTCAAAGGTGGTCATTTTCAACTGAAAAATGAAAACTTAAAGGAGAAATAATTTTAAAAAAATCAAAACAAATTCTACCTCAATTCGTCAAATTTCGGTACAAAATAGTACGATTTTGAGCTGTCGTCTTAAAATTACCATACTTTCTAGAGAATGTTCGTAAAAAAGGTGTCAACCACAAAAATAGAGTTCTACTCTTGGTATGTTTGATCCCATAAAAAGTTATTTTGTGGAACAGTTAGTTTTACTATGAGATACTTTCGAAGTCGGGCATTTTCAGCTGAAAAAGGCAAAACTTATTACACTTTTGAGCGGTACTGTAGATCTAGTTGAAAAGTGTTCCAATTAGAAAATAGAAGATTCTACACTTCAAATATTGTTAGAATCTCGTATTTTCCAATATCTCAAACAAATCAGATTTCTTTAATTTAGTGGATTGCCATGGGCTGATAAACACAACTTTAGAATAGCCAAAGCCAAACTTCTCGGTTTTCGCATCTCTTTAATCTTAACTATGAATCAGAGTATAGGTTACTCACACGAGTATTCTTAACATAGTTTTTAAAACACTGTAATAGTCGTCTTACATAAAAAAGGAGAATTCACCAAAAAACGCTGAACTTATTTTTAAGGAATTAACGAAGTTGAACTTAAAAATTGAAAAAATGAAAATAAGTCTCTGGAATGAAAGGCGAGCCATATATTTGAGTACGTATATACACCTTATTTGTCACTGGCAATCGGATAGACATGGTCTCCCATGGAATGTAATCATAATTTGTACAGATAAATTGTGTATAACAATGACGATTCAAAAATACGATTTTACTGAAAACTGAGAATAGACGTGGAACTAAGGAAATCAATACAAATGAAAATTTAGAAAATCTTCAGATTGTCTGAAAAGTAGAGGAGGACTATATTTATCCATAGATGACATACTGGTTCTTTACCCAAGACTAGAATACAATCTCTCAGAAACTTCCATCAAGATTCATTTCTCTTTTTCTCATAAGCGTTCGGAAGAAAAGTGTTCAAAATTGCGGTGATCATTCATCTACAGTACCGCTCAATAGGATATGAAGTTTTGGTTTTTCGCCCATAACTTTCTTCTAATTGATCGGATTGACCTGAAACTTTGGGAAAACATTTATTGCAGAGTTCTCATTATATTTAATCAACATTTTTAGTGAAAAATCATGTTTTACAAGTTTTTTGTAAAATTTTCGAAAATCACAAAAATTCGAAAAATCGCATATTTTTATTTCCATGGCCGGTGTATCAAAAATAGAGTGTGTTATTAGTGTTTATGATTAATTTTTAAAAGAAAAGGTCTTGATTCTCATTTTTGACCACTGGACCCCTACTCTTGACTTGTTACCCATGTCTCCCGGGCTGTCAAAGTTTGGTAGTACTAATATATGGAGTTTTGAACTTCAAACACCTGTAAAACTTGTGTTTTCTGTAGAAAACAATATCGAAGTTTGCAAAGCTATAGAGTGAAATGTGGGAAACATGAATTTAACATTTTTATCTCGATGGAAGCCCATATATAATTTTTGGAGACCTCCGATTGTCAAATACTGCATATCTGGTATCGATGTCGGACCCATTCCGGAGCGAAATTATACATTTATCCGGTACTTTCAGTTTTGCAACTTATGGAATTTGTTACTTGAACCATTGCCAATATAATGAGTCAAGTTTCGATAAATAATTGATTTTTAAAGTACTGTTCCTTTGAAAAGGAACTTCATCGTGATCATGTTCTGACAGCATTTTTTGGTCGTCTTATGAATACATGAGAAAATGTGAGAGGGGACATTTGTACTATTTTTTAGCCTATTTGGGTTTTTTTCTAACGCGAATGATTAAAAACATCATCAATGCAATATGATTTTTGAGGAAAAACAAACATGTAAATTTCGACATTTTCGAACAGGTGAGAGTAAGACTGCAGGGAGTTATCAATCTTTTTAATACAAACAGGTGTATTGAAACTCGGCTCAAAATATTGGTAATTGTTCAAATAACAAGTTCCATAAATTGTAAAACTGAAACTACCGAATAAATGTATAATTTCCGTCCGGAAAGAGTCCGACATCGATACCAGATATGCAGTATTTGACAATCGGAGGTCTCCAAAAATTATATATGGGCTTCCATCGAGATAAAAATGTTAAATTCATGTTTCCCACATTTCACTCTATAGCTTTGCAAACTTCGATATTGTTTTCTACAGAAAACACAAGTTTTACAGGTGTTTGAAGTTCAAAACTCCATATATTAGTACTACCAAACTTTGACAGCCCGGGAGACATGGGTAACAAGTCAAGAGTAGGGGTCCAGTGGTCAAAAATGAGAATCAAGACCTTTTCTTTTAAAAATTAATCATAAACACTAATAACACACTCTATTTTTGATACACCGGCCATGGAAATAAAAATATGCGATTTTTCGAATTTTTGTGATTTTCGAAAATTTTACAAAAAACTTGTAAAACATGATTTTTCACTAAAAATGTTGATTAAATATAATGAGAACTCTGCAATAAATGTTTTCCCAAAGTTTCAGGTCAATCCGATCAATTAGAAGAAAGTTATGGGCGAAAAACCAAAACTTCATATCCTATTGAGCGGTACTGTAGATGACGAATCTTATTAGTTCTGGATAACCGGAATAAAAAATATTTTGTTCAAAACAAAATTCTTCATGAGGACAGAACCCTAGAAATTAACAATATTTGGTTTAGATAACACATGAAAACCATATGAATTTTCCATAAATGCTGAGTTCTGTTAGAATCAATCTGAAGCAACAAAAAATTGGCATTTAAAAAAAGTCTTGAACTGAGTAGGAAAACTTGTGTTCCAATTTTGATTTGCCAAGTAACTCAATTTGAAACAGACTTCCACTCTAAATTTACCATTTGAAAGGGAAATGTTCATCTCTTTGAAATGATTTGGAGCACACTCGAAAGAGAACAAAACATGAAACACAGAAAGTTACAATTTCACCTACTACTCACAAAAAACTGTGTTAGGCTATAAATTATCCGTTTTTCTCTTTTTGAATGATTTGTATTACTACGTTTTTTGATCCAATTTTCTGTCGAATGAAACGACTAACATAATTGGAAAATATCATGAAAGAAAACGGAACGAATGAGTTATGTGACGGAGTAAAGAATATGGAATACATGGTGTCACTCATGAGTTCTCACGAATCGAAACGCAGAAAAAACACAAACGAAAAAAGAAGGAAAAAAAGAGAAAAGAATGAATGGAAAGAAGCAAAAATAGGAAGTGGAAGCGAGAAGGAAGACGAAAGAAGACGTGGGAGCAGCAGCAATTTGGCATGACGACCTTTTATTATTATGGAAAACGAATCGCAGAAAAGAGAGTGGGAAAACGGAAAACTGGGACCAAAACAAGGCCCAACATATCTGGGTTTTCTGTGTCTAGACATGTGTCACGGATGAAATGCAAATGATACTAGAGCATTTTGGTGAGGTTAGGAGTATACGTATTGGCTCCCCAAGCCTTTGGTTCAGCAGAGATGGGAATCTAATTTAGTCGCGAAATTCAGGGGATTTTCGCACTCTCAGCAAAACGGGATTGAATGAAATATTGAATGGTTTTGCTTTATTTCGTTCTTTCCTTACTTTTCGAGTGGGAATATACAGCTGGAAATGTCAGAGAGCACGCAAATTCAGTGCTTTGAGAACGTTTTCAGAAATTCTAATTTAAAAAGGAGAATGGATATGAAGTTTTCAGCTTTTATAAGCTTATTATCTCTACAAAATTTCAGTCTTAACTCAAATGATCCAGTGCCGATACTCGAAGATAAACCCCTCAATGAAGTTCTGGAGAGAGTTTCATTGAAAGGATTGAAGAGAATAAACGTGAGAAAACGCTGCACTCGTTTTTTCAATAAGATCGATGTGTACTTAAGAGCACTGCTGTCAAAAATCGGGTGAATCGCTTTTATCTAACATGGGAATGACCCAGGGTGTAACGCTGGGATTTCTTAGATATTTTGGGAAATGATAGCCCTTACGCTAACTAGAACAAAACAAAAATATTACGTGCCCCTTTTCAGTTCCCAGAGAATGGCAGACATAATTCCGTTTTTTCGACTTTTTTGAATTGAACCACTTCGAGACATCATAACTTAGTCCATTCAAAAGCAATCTTCCCAAACTAAAGTGTAATCGCAAGATATGGACTAAGGCTACATAAAAGTCAACTGACTCATGTTTCCAGCTATGACTCCCGGGTTACTATAAATCAAAATGTGAAATTTTGCTCTTCTCATAAAATCAGAAAGTGGCCATTTTCGAAAAAACGTATTTGGGAGACCATGTCTATCCGATTGCTAGTGACAAATAAGGTGTATATACGTATTCAAATATATGGCTCACCTTTCATTCCAGAGACTTATTTTCATTTTTTTCATTTTTAAGTCCAGCTTCCCACAATTGCTCCCTTTGAAGCCGAATAAGCTGACTAGAAAATTACTCTTACTTAGCATCGATTACTTAAGAAAATGCGGATACCTGTCCGGTCTGTCCATCAAATGCAGCAACAGAGGCAGTATTGATAACAACTCCTCGTTGTCCATTTGCATCTTTTTCGTGTTCGCCCATCAGAGCAACTCCGTGACGAATGACATTGAAAGTTCCCAACACGTTAACCTGGGAACAGTTGTTTTATTAACAATCTTTCCGATAACAAGCCTACATCCATAGTCTGACGAATTTTCTCAAAATCAACATGCTTCTTCTTCTGAACGGAGTAGAGCTTGAAAGCGTAGGCGATTCCTGCACAATTGACGAGAGCATCGAGGCGTCCATATTCCGATTGTACTTTTGCGAAAGCTGCCTTAATTTCGTCTTCGTTGGTGACCTAAAATTGTAAGTTGCGAAGGTATTTGGATCGCCACTATTCAACTAACTGAAGCTGGAGTAAAGATGGCTCCTATTTCTTTGGCAACTTCAGCTCCTTTTGATTGAGGAAGATCGAGAATAGCAACTCTGGCTCCTGCTTTAGCCAAAACTTCGGCAGTTCCCTTACCAAGACCAGAGGCACCTCCAGTGACTAGAGCAACGAGTCCCTGAAATACATGAATTAGCAACTCCTGACGAATTCACCCGAACGAAATGGTTATTATCGTGATGGTCAGATCATGAAACGTACCTTTGTACTTCTGAGAGCAGCCATTTTCCGAGTTTTCTGTAATAAAATCAGTAAACTCGAGGAACTAAGAGTTTCGAAAGTACGATGCGGCGAAACACAACACATGAAATGAAAGAATGATTGCTGATAGAAATGCGATGTGAAATTTTTATTCTGATTCAGATAAATGAAACTAATTGACAACACTCATTCGGGTTGAATAAATAAAAATCAAACTAGAACGAATATTTTTTGAATGGAGATTCTTCACACGAAAGAGGAAGGCTAGCGACTGTGTAAAAACGTCTGCGAGGAAGAGACGCAGATATATAAGCGAAGAAAGGGCGATGAGAGAGAGTGGCGACTAGAGGCTGATAAGAAAAAAGGACAGGAAGAGGAGCGGGCGTTTTTATAGTGACAGCTCAAAAGATTAGACATCATAGAACAGGAGGAGATACAAGTACTGCATGGAACTTATTAATAGTTAAATGAATCAAGATATTGGAATAACTGTATTTCAATCACTCGTAGTCATAATCACCGCGTTCATCCGGATTTCGATTAGCTGCACGGTACTCCGACGTTGAAGGCTGGAATGAGGTAATTATAAAAGAATGGTACACTAGTTGAGCAAATTCTGGAATGAATGATATCACCTGTTCTTCGTCCATGAACTCATCATGTACTTCCCGCTTGATTCTTTTAAGTGGTGGAGCTTCACTGGGAGATCCTAAATTAGTTTTTTGCGAAGGAACAGTGTGCGAACTTTGCGGTTCTTGTTTGATAACCACTGCCGGCTTCGATGCACTTTTGACCTGAAAGAAACAATAATATGTACTCTCTGAAAATAAACGACCCACTTTATCATACTGTTCCTTCCACATCCTTGCTATAATTTTGGAGTTATCATAAATTTCACTGTCCTCTTCATTGAACGTTTGTGCATTGTTAACTAGCAACATCATATCGTCATTTACTTCGTCTATTGTTGCGTATCGTCCAGTTTGAAGTTTTCTATTGATGCGATCAAAATCCATTGGCTGTGAAATTTCCTTATAGTACTCAGGAAGCTCCCTTTTAGTTGGGAGAGTTTGGAAAGGTTCCGCGATAACTTCCCCGTCCTCATCGGTGTATTCCAAAATAACTGCCAACATTTGGTTGACTTTGCTTTGCAACTCAATATCTGGTTTTATCCTTCTCTGCTGCATGGCAATGTCGTCCATTGAGTCGTCGTTTTCACCGAGTCCGGCCAGTTTTCTCTTCCGTTGTTTTTTAATTGCTGCAATCTGAAACAAACAATAATGTGTATTCTCACGTATGTACTCGATTTTCACCTTCAATTCCATTTCCTTCAATAGATTTTTTTGTCGATTCTCTTGAAGCACGAAACTACAGTTAGAACGGGACGGGCCGGGCGGCATTCCTGGAATCTTGCGAGTTTGTTCAAAGCCACATATTGTTTTTTTCGTGAACAGACACGAACGAGAGATTCCAAACCGTAATCTGTAAGAAACAATTACATTTTCAAAACAGAAAAAAAACTGTTAAACTCACGAGTCCATCCATGACAACCGATTGAGCGCTTGTAGATTTGTGTACATTTTTGTTATAAAATAGTGGGTCCTGAATTCTCTGTCTGTATATATCAATTATAGCTTCATGTTGGAGTTTTCTTTCGACATTTGGATCATTCATCACAATTTGGGCCCACACTTCTACAAGACGTTCAATTTCATTGCCAACCGTTTCGATGCTTTCTGATGTGCTTCCGCCATTTTTCCTGAAATACGGAATAGAATCTCTAAAAAAATACAAAAGTTGTATACAGCTTTCTTTCCTCTTCCAAAATATTCGTCATTTCCTCAAACACTGTGTTGTACGGTGGTTCAAACATATCAGGCATTTCCTTTTGGTAAGACGATTCTTTTTCGCAACTTAGTTGATCAACTCCTTTCGCCGAAACTTGTCTGTACAGCTCATCGTTATAATTTGAACTTTCATTCAAAAATTCAGAGTCGCGATGAGAATCAAATTCCTTTCGAATCACGTTTGCCTCACGATACCTGGAATTGGATTCTCGCTCATGTTCTGAAGCATTTTCGGTTGGGTTTTTGGAGGACATTCCTGCAAGATAAATAAATTATAGGAAGTTAAAAGGAAGTTTGATGCTTTAACAGTTTCTGATGACATATTCTATTAGATTTTGTGTGCAACCACGTGGGAAACAAGGAAAAATTAAAACAAAAAAAAACGAAGCAGTGATATTTGAAGGAAAACTGCACTAGGACCAAAAAAGAAAAGGATTTTGTAGGAGACTAATCAAATCATTTGGATTTTTCAAAAAATCGCGAAAAATAGACTAAAAATCATGAATTTTGGCGAGAGGTAGAAAAAAACCTCAAGAAACCCTATGCAGAAATTCTCCAAAAACTCAACAAACTATCGTAGTAAAATTATCCGCCGCGGCGAGACTAGTGTCTCAAACATTTGAAATTCCTCGAAATGTGGGTCTTAAACGGGTCCAGGGACCCCAGCCGCCAGAGATCAAATTTGAGCCTGATTAGACCTACATTTCAAGTAACTTTTATTGTTTGAAACACTGGTCTCGCCGCGAAGGACATTTTTTTACCATTCAATTTTCAATATAGTTCTTTTATTCATGGATCGTTTTCTGTTTTCACCTGGAAAAAAGTCAAATTCTTCATTTTGACGCTTTTCCACATAGTCCAAAAAGTTCGAGACGATCACACCGATCACCAGTGATTTCCGACGAATTTTGTGCCTGGAATCAGGAAATTGGAAAGTTTCAAAGAATTTCATCTGATACTCACTTTTAATGTGAAATGGTTAATAGAACAGTCAATGGTTCCACACTTTCCAACGTTATCATATCTACAGTAAATATTGTGAGCTGTATTAGCTCCCATCCATCTTCCAGACCATGTACATTCCATTGGATCAGATTTACAACAGAAGCGTTTACTGAAGTAATCTCCAAGAAGAGTGGAACATGGTTTTCCGAAACTGGGATCTGGGGAGCAGAAGCCCGAAAGCCACCAGGATGAGAATCTTCCGTTGTTTGCGCGAATGTAATCATAATCAGATGGACATGGGAAATTGCAGAGTGGAGCTGTTCCGAACCATTCACATCCACCTTCTGACAGACGTGGGTTAAAACTTGTCAATTCAGCCACTGTTTTTGCTGTCATTCCTGAAAAATTGCATTTTTGATGACTCATAAAATGCGAACAAATGTTTGAAGAAATGAGGACGTCGGCTCTCTCAATTGAGCCGACGTGAGAACTTGAGAGAAAGAGCAGACTCTAGAGAGAGAGCATGACTCAGAACTTTTGAAGAAAGAAAATATGAAGAAAAGTAAACTGACAAAGATCTACTTACCGATCATTCCAGTAACTAAAGCCGTGGCGACAGGTCCTGACACAATTCCTCCGTCTCTCTTCCTACGCGTTTTCTCAACAGCTGACCTGATAACTGATCTGCTTTTTGTCGCTGTCGTCAAATTTTGATTTTCGACCTGCTTCAAATGATAATGTTTCAGTTTAATTTTTGAATGAATTCTGGTTGGATGACCAATTTCAATTTTCAAATGATCAAGACGGTGAATCGGAATTAATTGGTAAGTTGCATTGTACTAAAGGTCACTTCACAACGTCACACTCACTCCTTTTTTGTACTGTCATAGAAAGTGTAAAACATTGTTTCCATTTTATGACTGAATACGGCGTACCTGGTGTTCACGATAGTGGTGTGAGAATTTTTCGGCGGCAATCGCAGACAGACGCTCGCGAATTTCTTTCTCGTCGACCCAATTCGATTCTTCTATTGACGATTCTGGTGATTTGCCACCTGAATTCGAAAAATTTGATTTTCATTTTACTTTTCAAAAATCTAAACAAATTAGTTCAAATTGACATACGGTATTCTGAAGGTAGATATGAATCCACGACGCCAATAAAACATAGTGCTGCTAGAATCCGAAGTATACTGTACATGGCTGAAAAGGTGACAAGTGATGATGAATTGTGAGAATTGACGATGAAATGAACAAATGTGAGAGAAGACTGAGAGACGTAGGTACTTGACAACGGACTGATCGTCCGACAAAAACGAAGAGGCGGAGGAAAGGGAGACAGCTGCGATCGGGAAGGTGATGAGTCATTGTTTGAAAGAGGAGGGTTCATGGCACCGGTTTTGAAAATTCTAGAGTTATGCATATGAGGTATTATATTATGTTGAAACCGGAGATTATGACAATAGGGAAAATTCTCCCATTTTCTGAAACAGAAAAGACATTCTCGAACTAGTTTTTTTTATTTGTTCACATGTTTTTTTGTTTTTCCAGAAAACCCTCCTTCGAACTTATTTTGGTTCAACGAATTGAGTTGAAACTTATAGCATAGTTCCAGTATCAAAACAATAAAAACGGCGGGAAACTGTCTTCTGAAATTCGAAAAATGTGATCTGCTGAACTCCAGCGAAACAAAAATAAATGGAACGAATCTGTGGCAAAACACGAAAACAATGAGGTGTCAAACATTTATTTGTTCTCCGTTTTTTCCCTTTCTCGGCTTCAAAAGTGCAAAGTTCTTGTCTGTGTTTTTGTCTCTGTGCTCTCTTCTCTATCTTCCTATCATTCATACAATTTTGTATTTTTTCAGTGAACAATGTCACAATCTGAAGATGTCGAACCAGAGACTTATCAAATAATGAGAACTATCGAAAACTCTCTCGTGGATAGTGACAATGTTGACCTGGAACAGTATTTGCTTTTCTGGGAACACGTTTGCAAGTAAGTCCATCGTTTTGAATTGAAAATTGAAAAATCTTACAGAGTCATGGGGTCATGGGGCACGATTTTCAGTTTCGTTGTGAAGGATGTTTCAAACAAATTAGAGAAACTCGCTCAGATGAGAAATACTGATCCGGAGTCATACAAGTAAGAAAGTCCATTTCAATCTCGATGTTGATTTTAATTTTCAGAAGTATCTTAACTATGGCAACTAGAGAATCGGAGAACGGGTCCATTCGAAATCTCAAGCCAAATAGGAGTGGTACCGGTCATTTGATGGTCCTGAACAGGTAATAATCTCGAAATTCTATATTTTTCAAAATCAATCTACATTCAGAGCTCTTGAATTCGTGATTGATTTATTGGATGGTGTTTTCACAGCAGAAGATGATGAGGCGAAAGTTTCTATAATCGCCCGTTCGTCATATGACAAACATCTTTCTCAATTTCACTCATGGCCGGTCAAAACTGCAGTGTCCGCCGCTCTCTTTACATTGCCTCGAAAAACTGAATTTTTGATTCGATTACGTGGGAAAATGCCAGAATCGGACGACGAGCAGTTTCACGAGGTCTTCAATAGAGACGGACGGGACATTGTGCGACGAGTGAATCAACTGGTCGAGAATTTCGAACTCACCGATCACAACCCCTCCGCTTGAAACATAAAATATTTTACGAGTTTTATTATTGACCTCCTTGACAAATACGAGTTTCACCAATAAAGTAGAAATATCATTTGAATTAAAACGTTGCAGACTTCTGATTAATTGAACAAATGAAAAGAAATAGATTAATGATCGACTTTTGAAAAATGAAAAGACAAAGAAGTCGAATATAAAACAGATGAACAGAAAAAGCGAATTCCAATGAGAGAACAGTTGTTGAATAACGAATGATAAATAGTTACTTTGGAATCAGTTCAGGCTCCACCGTGCATCTTGCAGCACAGTCCAATGTTGCAGCTTCGCATGTCGGAGATATCTGACTGTGACCGAATGAGGGCATCAACTCCATCCATTGACACAACCTGTCCACTGTGTCCACCATCGTGTCCGAAGATAACACGAGCCTACAATATTAATTGATTTAGATCTGATATGTTTTGACGTTGAGACTTACGAAATCTCCCGGCTGAGGTCTGGTGGGAGAGAGCTGATCGAAGTCTACTTCCAGATTACATTTAAGGTCCGGAATGTAAATATCAACTTTTCCATCATTGGCATTTTGAACGATGGCCTCACGATCATTATACCGGGGGTCATGTTCCTTGATGACAACGTAAAGATTTGACATAATCCAATGTCCTTGTACCAAAAAGTGTTCAGCTGAAATAGGATTATTCGATGATTATTACGTTACACAACAACTTACGAATGGACTCAATCGCGCCTCCCGCATTATTGAAGTTGTTCGCTTCAAAACCTCCCCCCATATATGGCGATGGAGCCACGTACTGATCGTAAGCTCCTCCAGTTCCAGGAGTCATTGGAGCAACAAATGGCCCCGGAGTATCAACGTGATAAGCCCCTGGTGTCGCTGGGTTTATCATAGCACCTGGAGTTGGAACAGAATACGAGTGGGGAGGAGAATCGTAGGTCGGTGATGATGTGTCTCCAATGTCTTCAGTTTCGCCGGTAGGTTCTGGATCATAAGTAGGGCTGCCACTGTCATACGTTTCATAACCTGGAGTACGTCCAGAATCAAACGCTGGTGTTCTTGCTGGTGCATTATTGTAAGGTTCATGTGGCTCAGGGTCATATGTTGGACTCGTTGCTGTAAATTAATAGAATTGCGGTAGTTGTAGAAAGAATAATAACTTACGGGTATCAAAATCATTAGTGTATGATGGTGTTTTGCCCGAGTCATAATTTGGTGTTCTAGACGGGAGACTTTCATATCCAGGTGTTCTTCCGGAGTCGTGATCATATGCAGGAGTTCTTCCACTATCAGTAGAGGCGCCATATGCAGGAGTGCGTCCGTTTTCACTGTTTCCATAAGCTGGAGTTCTTCCACTATCATGTCCATAGGCCGGGGTTCTTCCATTATCATTTCCATACGCGGGAGTTCGAGCTGAAGAATGCTCGTCAAGATCTCCATAAGCAGGTGTCTTGCTTCCGTAAGCGGGAGTACGACTTCCATCTCCATATGCTGGAGTTCTTCCTCCGCCATAAGCGGGAGTCATTGCGCCGTAATGTGGAGTTCTGTCTCCAGCATGTGGAGTCATTGCACCGTACATTGGAGTTTGAGCTCCGTACATTGGAGTCTTTGAACCGTACATCGGAGTTTTACTTGAATCACGCATTGGAGTCTTAGCGGTATTGTAGAACGAGGTGCCACTTCCTGAACTTGTAATTCCGGTATCTCCGACCACCATCATACGTGCTCGGTCTACTGAAACTGTTCTGCATTGAGCATGCAGTTCAACTCGAACTGTATCTTCGGTAGCATCACGAACGATTCCGAAATAGCCTTTCATAGGACCTTTTGTGATACGCACATTTTTGCCAATAATGGTCAAATCTCGGCGAACTTTTTGTTGATTAGCGGTTCCAAAGTGTCGAGGCTGATTCTGTCTTGGTGTCTGACCACCAGTACTTCCACGACTGGACATACCATCGTGGCTGCTGGGCGTCATTCCACCGGAACTATGTCGTGGGGAAGCCATCGGATTAGGAGAGGCCATTCGAGATACCATTGGAGTATTGTTAGTCTTTTTAGCTCCTTGGAGAAGCAATTGTTTCGGTCTACAGACCATAACTCCTCCGTTCTTAGCAATTTTACGGGCATAAATGAACACGGTTCCTCTGAATGCATAAAGTACTTCTCCTACCGGATCCTCATCAGATTCTCTTTCTTTGATGTTCAAACCACTGATTACTTTCACAAGATCTTTAGCTTCAATAGAGTTGTTCTGGCTGTCGAGGACCTTTGCAAATCTCACATCTTTTTTCGCGATGATTGCTTGCGGTTTTATTCGGTTCACTATTCCATGCATATTAAGGACTTCAAGATTCTCCTTCTCCAAACGAATGATAACTCCGACGTTTCCAGTATGATCGAGTTGTACGAGATCGTGGAATTGGAATTGCCCGAGAGAATCCACTCCAGTTGTCACATCAGCACAAAGTTGTAGATCTCGGACGCGTACTTGGAGTTCTTCCATTCCGAGATCGGCCAAAACAATTGCTGTACTATCTTTGACACGAACAATCAGTCCTGTTTGACCTTCGTATCGTCCGCTGATTACTTTTGCGTGATCTCCTTCTTTGAAATATTTTCTCAGCTCCGATGCATTCAATGTTATAGCTTCCTTCAAATCTTCTTGATCCGGCATCATTACAACTTTTGTTCCGTCAATGGCCATGACTTTTCCACGTAAATTAACCAACTCTCCAGCTTTTACTTCGACGATGTCGCCCGGCACAAACGGATTTTCAGTGTCTTTCATAGAAGTAGTTTCCACTGAAAAAGTACAATTAAGAGCAAAAATTAATAAAAACGAGCAAAATTAATAAAAACTAACATTCTCTTTTCAGATCATCACTTGATTCTTGGAACTTTTCAAGCTCCCCAAGAGTTGCCTTAACTCCATCAGCTTGTACGGCATTTATGGGGAAATATTTGTAGAGGAAACCACGACGATAGTGATTTCCTTCGAACATAATGAAATCTCCATCAGTTACAATTTCTCCACCGACTTCTTTGATGGCGTCTTGATCGAACAGCTTTGGCATCGGACGTCTTTTCAGTTTGTAGGTTTTGTCTGCATCGGTTCGCATAGCTCCTCGACGTCTTTGATAATCAACCCGAGGAATCAACTTTAAGTTGACACGATTCTGTGCAATATCCACAAGATCGACGACAGCAAGGTCATCTTTGTACATTGTTCTCTTCAGGCGAACATATGAACCAAGTTTCAGTTGTGGAATGTCTTTCACAACTCTCAAAACGTCAACCATATCTTTGATTGGAACCATCGTAATTTGGAATTGGTTGAGAGCCGAAAATCCATCGATGGCGGACATGACGTGAGATTGTTTGAAAGCTTCAATGTAAATCATTCCTTTGAGTCCTTCTTTGACAACAACTGATTTGATTTGGAATGGCTGGAAGTTTGTATATATTGAACCTTTCATACTAATTTTGTTCTAATACCTCGTTAGTGTGCTCAACAGCAAGACACTTTCGCATCAAATGCATTGCAACAAGTTTCTCTTCTCCCATACGACACCTCACAATCCACAAATTTGGATCTTTTGTCGATGGAAGATGCGAGTTTTTTGAGATATCGTCCATCGCAGAATCCTCATCATCGTAATCTCCATCGTTTTTGTCAGCTTTGTATTTGTTCTCAAAGTATTTCTGAACTTCATCTTCTGACATATTCTGAAACTTGTAACGATCGCGATTTCTCTGGCTCATTTCCATCTCTTTCATGGCTCGTTCTGCTTCTTCTCGCTCATTCATAGCATTCATACGTGGATCGTCCTCGTCATCGTAGTCGTTATCATCATCTTCGTCTTCATCATCCACTTCAACATCCCACGCAAGGAAATCTCTTCCAGAAGGAGCCTTCTTCTTTCGTTTCTTATTTTTTGACTTCTTGTTGGTCATGTTCTCATCCTCATCTTCATCGTCTTCATCATCGTCGTCGTCATTTTCAGAGTCGCTTTTCTATAAACAGTAAAAAGCAATTTGGAGCCCATTTTCGATTATTTTTTACCTCGCTGTCAGATGCTATCTTTCTCTTTCGATCTTTTTTAGAGCTTCTGATTTCTACGTCTGAGCCATCATCATCGCTCAAAGTCTACAAAAAATGTTTCAGGAGTTTGGAATCATAAATAAACTAACCGTATCTTCTTCCTTGTTTGAGGCTACATCACTTTCGTCAGAGGACATTGCGCTGCGTACTGCAAAAATCAATACACTAAGACATGGATTGCATGAAGGAAAAACTAAAGAATGGCGTGAAAGGAAAGATTCTTGGTTGGGCGGAGTGAAGCTATACGAAAATTTTCGAAACATGAGGAGACATGAGAGAGTATAGCATGTGACATAGAAAACGAAAAAATAAATCGATGAAACGGTAAAGAAAGTTGTTAGTAAGTTGTGTTTGGATACCTTCTCGATGATACCGATTCAGAGCTATCATAAACGAGTTTGTACGAATTGAAATTAATTATTTAAACATCATTGATAATCATAGAAATATCAATACTAACAATTAAATAAATTTAAAAAAGAAAATTGAAAAGTGTAGAGAAGTCCATGGACTAGTCCAAGGAAAAGTGTCGCTCTGAGTTGTCGTCAATTCAAATGCTTAGTCCGCAAGGTTCAAACGAGGTGTTCGCGACCCGGACCCGCAATCTTACGCGCAAATAATAGGAGTGGGTTTTCATTCCCATTTTCAGCTTGGAAGCCACATGGTGCTATGCGTGAGAAAAATAAGAAGGTTGATGAAACTATAAATATTTCTTAACAACAGTTCGAAATTTTCAGATTTTACCAAGATCTTACAACATCAAAAAAACTATCGCTCCTAGGACTTACTGTAATTCTCTGCTGGACTCTGGGAGTTTTGGATAAAGCAAGAGAGGTTTACTGAAAACTTGTCTTTTCTTGCACTGAAAGTTGACATTTTAGACGGATTTCAATGAATTCGAATGGCCCCAATCAGAAAATCTAGAACTGCTCAGAAATAAGTTTACAGAATTTCCAAAATGCAGGATAGGCATCAGCGAGCAGAAACTAATGATTATTATAAAATCAAGTGCAAAGAACCAAGAGGTTGGTATAAAATCACATAAAGTTATAAGAGAATGATTTAGATGCGCGAATCGGTGAGAAGAACGTGGGGAAAGTATCGAAAAGAAAACGGCGTTGAAGTGATGCCTGTATTCGTCATTGGCCGTGTAGAAAACTTAGAAGTTATGAGAAAAATCGACAAAGAAATAGAAAAGAACAAAGATATTTTAGCGATCTCAGCCATTGATTCTTATAGAAACAACACTTACAAGGTTTGAAACGCAAAAGTAATACGAAATTGAAACGTTTTCCAGCTCTTTGCTGCCATTGACTACGCTGCGAAACCGAACGAATGCCTTTCTCCGGACTATACATTTCTGGTGGATGATGACTATATGGTTCATATTCCCAATCTTGTAAAATTTTTACAAACGAAAAAGAATAGAGACTTGGTCTATGAAGGATTCGTGTTCGACACTTTACCGTTCCGAATGAAAATTCATAAACACAGTGTAAGTTTAAATTTGTTCGGATCATATTTCGAATTAATAATTTCAGATATCGCTAGAAGAATACCCGTATTCGAGATACCCCCCTTACGTGTCTGCTGGTGCTGTCTTCTTGACATCAGAAACTATTGAACGGTTTCAAAATAGGATGCATCACCTAAAGATGTTTCCATTCGATGACGTTTTCACTGGAATTCTAGCAAAAACTGTCGGAGTGCCCACCACTCATAATGAAAACTTCATATTTTGGAACCGTCGAGTTACTCAAGACGAATGGGATCAAGGCGTTATTGCGGTTCATGGATATGCAGGAAAGGATCTAGAATACGAGTACAGTAAATTATTCCGGTGAAAAGAATTACAAGTTGTTTATCAAAGTATCATATCATTCATAACAAGTTCTGTCAACATAAAAATAAAGAGAGATCTTATATTTATAAAGTTATCGTACGATAAATTAGAGCTTTGCCCGTGCAATATAATAATTGACGTCACTTCCTAGCAACATCCGTCCTTGTCCATCGTCGATCGCAATAGAAATCGCCTCCACTTTTCCAGTTTGATCATGGTATGATTCGATGATTTGTCCTGTTTCTGTGTTCACTTTCAGCACAAGTCCTTCTGCATCGGCAAAATAGTTGGCCACCAAAGCAAGAGCTTTGTTGCTCAATATTTTCGTTAAGAACTCGCGAACTCTAGGTTGTTGTTCGAGGAGTCTATCATTTTCGGAACGATGTGTCGCGATTGGAACAAGAAGATGTCCTGTTTTTGTGAGTCGAATATTGTCTGGGTATCCGGGAAGATTCTCGATGAGTAAAGCTGTTTTGACTGAAGCAGTTGAATAATGATCCTGAGGAACCCAGATTTGCATGACTCGAGCCATTCCCATTTCACTATAGAATACTCTCCATGGAGCAGTTTTGGAAACTCCTTTCTCGATACTCAGTTGAACTCCATTCGGAAAATATAGTCCATCTTTGAGCACTCTCAAATTCTTCTTTCTTGGATCATAAATCAGAAGACGTCCATTCGGTCGATGCTCGAAAAGATCCAAAATGAAATCACGGTCATCGAACTTAGTAGATGACTCAGAGAAAATTATACGGCCGTCTGGGAGGATGTCCAAATCATTCAGATATTTGATTGGAGCCCCATTCTCGTCGTTCGTTGGTAATTCTCCAGCACCAAGGATTTTGACAACTTTCTCTTCTTGCCAATTGATTGCAAACAATCCCAAATATGCATCAGCAATGATCAATTCATTTGCATCGCTTAGTCTGAAAATTGAAAATTTGAAAATACCAATTCATTCAAGAGATATATAATTCCCTTTCAAAAAAGTCCCTCGTATAGGTTTATTGGTTTATTGGTCTAATGACGTATCTAATTTACATATATTATCTTATCAATACGGCAAACAAAAGAAAGACACCCAATCTATCTAACCTCAATCCAAGTGGTCGTCCACACAAATTCATTGTTTTGTATGAACCATCACAGTCATGATTTCCTTGTGCCAGCTGAACAGCATGCAAAATCTTTTCTTTTCCTTCAGTCATACTTATTTCAGCGATAATTCCCGTCTTGAATCCAGCATAAAGTTTTTTGTTTTTCTCATCAAGAACGAGAGATTCTGGTCCATAAACTTGATCTTCGAGAAGAAGTTCTGCATCAGTTAATCGACTATTTACTGCAAGTACTCCTTTCAAAGGAAGACTTTCTCCAAGACTGAAATAAATTGAACTTCAAAAGCACTCTTTTTATTAACCACTTACTCGAATTCAACTGCTCTGATTGGTGAGTTGACGATTCGGTTAGTGAGAAGAGCGGAGACGATTATAGAAACAACCAAAACGAGAGTTATTTGGAATATGTTCCAGAGATAAGAAAGTATCGAACTAGTTATCGAACTAGTTTGGTGTTTTTGCTCCTGAAATAACTTGAGTGAATTTGAAAACGAAAGAGGGCTTATACTTTTTTCTGTTTTGCAATCTTAGCTGGCAACGGAACAGCACGCCCTCCATCATCACTTCCCCGACGTCTTCTGGTACTTCCACTGGAGTTTGCCATTTGAGCGACGAGCTAAAAATATCGAATTAGTTTAGTGAGAAATCTAGCAAAAAGAACGAGTAGAAGCAAGTGATGGGAACAGGAAAGGAGAAAAGAGAGACAGTGTGTTTACATATTTTAGACGCAGGTATTGTAGTGGAGGTCACCATTGAAGCAAACAAATAACTAGAGCAAGCCAAAGATGGTAACGAAGGTGAAGCAGCAAGAAAGGCAAAAATGGGAACGAGAGAAAACCACAAAATCTGCCAAGTTCTTTAGGGAATTAGATATATTTGCTCAAAATTGTTATTTGACTCGAAGGCGATAGAGCGTACATGCATTTCTACAGTAATCCTGGAAAAAGAAGAGAAGGAAAACGGTCAGCTAGCTGGAGATAATTGATATTATATCTCTATGTGAAAGCAGTGAGCCTTTTCAGATGTCAGAAACGAAATAGATTGCTGAAAAAAGTATGACTCAATATGTCGTTTTCAAACAGCAGAATGCATTACTCTTTACTTTATGAGTCATGTTGTTTTGATAAACCTGCAGGCATAGACAAAAAGGAAAACCCTAATATGAAAGATAAGTGTTCTCGTTTTGTATAAAAATTGCTTACTGTTCTCAAATAACTCATCATTCGATGTTCAAACATTTCGTCAAAAAGCTGTAATCTGACAGAAGAACATGATACTTTCAATACACATGACTAATACAATTTGCATATTTTCGAGTCCCTCTTACTGTTTGATTCATGCTAATTTACTACGATTGGCCATAGTTTCGTATGATTGCCCCCCTCTCTTGTTCTTCTCCTCACGCTCTTCGCTCTATTATTATCATGCCAATTTTTTGTGTCAAACACGCAAAACCGGCCAGAAGCGAGACGGGTCACTGATAGAGGCCGTTTTGGAAAGGTGTAGAAATAGTGTTGAATTAGAAGAAATTCAGACAGAATGGATGGCAACTTGTACGCAGGAAATGGAGAGAGAGAGAAAGAGAGACAGAAGAGGACGGTGTCTCGGTTGAACCGTAATCAGCACACATTGTCTTTTACATACATTCCATCTGAAGTAACATAAACATATTATTGTGTTGATGATTGCTCCTAAACACATCGAAAGGATACGGTATGAATTTCAGGAGAACGGCTCTGTAAACTCTTAGATATTGAACAGCATGCTGATCCGATTCCGAAGAATTCGTGACTTGACTTTCAAAAGGATTGATAAAAGATATCATGTGATAGAAACACGAGGGAGATAATGAAACAATCATGGCGACACTTTTTGCTTTTTTGAACTACATTTTCGAATTCATTGATGATTCTAATTTCGGAAATTGAATAGATGTTTCGCGCTTGTCTAATGCCTAACATTTGCAGCGTTTTCTACTCTAATTTTACTGACAAAAATAAGATGGTCACCGTTTTCTGAAATCTTCTGCAACTGTCTCTCAATATTCCTGAATCCGAGTTTCGGTCCAGCAAATAATTACTTAGAGATCAAAGAATTCACAAATCGATGAAGTGATGATGAATAATTGGTTTCAACAAGTTAGATCACTATCTCTTTAAAACTTTAAGGGGATCCACATAGTCAAAAGTATCTTTGACCAATGTCATGTATTGTTGAAAAGATGGAATCACAAAAATCAGGTCTTGACAATCAGCTCTTTCTCCTCTATATAGCAGTTCCCAGTTGACGGAAACAAGGAAATATTCAGAATTCAATTTTCTCTAGCTTACCTGGAATTATACAGGTTAATTATTTTTCAATTTCAAAACTTGATATTTGATTTTCAGATCAATAATTTGATTGCAAACAAACTAGAGTGACATGTTTTGTTTTACAATTCAGTTCCACGTGATACAATATTCTCAACATCTAGTATCCAATAGCCGGTATCTCTCGAAAGCTCGATTCCTCTTTCTCTTCTTTTAATCTACTTCCCCTTATATAACTTCTCAAGAAACACAATGATCAAGTAACCTGAATTCATCGTCATCTTTCTTTCACCCATTTTCTCCATCCGTCCACTCTCTGATGACATAGTGCATACATATACAAAATGTTGCCATCTCCTGCGAAATTTCGCACACTAACTGATAAGAATTGATCAAAACCCAAATAATTATTGGTGCTAAACGGTATGTGTGCTGACCGGGGGGACTGCTGCAATCACTTCTTGAATCTAGTACACTTGCCCTTCATCATCTCATTATTATCGTCATCATTATATCTTTTATATCTGTGGTCTTCCTTCTCAAATACCCTTTTCTATGTTTTCAATCTCTTATTCTTCTCTTTCTCTCTCTCTTTTCTCTCCATTTTCTGCTTATCTTGTTTCCATTCAAACATGTGTATTGTCTTCATCATCATCGATTGGAAATACTTGGCAATGTGCCAAAATCTTCCATTTCCCAGATCGAGATAAACCCCTATTTTCTCTTTTGTTGTCTCTGTGTGTGTGTGTCAATCCATCTTCCACCCTCATATTACAGTCTCTTTTTCCTGTCACGTTATTCTCTTCTCTCTCATCCGAAGGTCCGTTCGTTGACCTTCTCGCGCAACGTCTTCTGCTCTCCATCACCCAATTCCTCCTGTTGTCTTTTTCTCACTCTCTCCAATATTTTCTCTCTATTCAAAAATTCTTTTTTTTGTGTTTTGATTTTGGGACAAAAGACCATAATAGACTGTAGGTTTGTTCAGTTCAAAGTACATGGATCATTTGAAATCCTTTTGTAGCCAATCAATATCATTAAAATTTATGAGCAGTTTTTCGAAAATTTATTATAGATTTGCGAACTTTCTTATCAGAACTTTCGGTGCGGACATTGACATTTTCCAGTTTATTGCCTGTCAGAGATTCACTAACGGAAGCATTTTTGAGAAACCCTGAATTTGATGACTATTGTAAATACTTCATTCCACTTTACAATCAAATGGGAACCTTCCTAAAACTCATATATCTAGATTGTAAATCGCTTGTATGTAGTCTGGACCCACAGTATTCAAATGACCTCTCTGGTTGGACTCTTCAACTCTCTTCGTTATCTTATATTCTACAATTTTCTTACTGAATTGATCTTTCCCGTATTCCTAATTTTCACGAAGAAATCTGCCTAGTTTTAACATTTGAATTGGCATTCAAGTTTCCTAGAAGTTATACATTTTAATGTTCTCATCTTAACCCATTATTTAAAATTGCTCCATAAGATCCATTTCTTTAAGTTTCTCTATTTGCAGGTAGTTACTCGAATTGCGCGAAGTCCGAATCGTCTCCGATCGCATTTGAGTTTTTGCCGGACGGCCCCCGTCACAAACGGGCGTCAGCCTAACTCCCGTTGCAAAGCTAAAAAGGTTCATTTTCTTGGCATGGAACTCATTCTCTAGTACACATTTGTAATCCATCTTGGATTCCTGTTTCATCAGTCTTTTGTAGACAACCAAAGAAGGATCCACACGATCTATCTTCTACTTCTTCTTCAAAGCAACTCAATCAATCATCATGGTCCCAAACGAGGTTTTCCAAAAGTTGCTCTATGATCTGTTTTGTATGTGGCACGGTGTACAACGACATTACGATCCTCCAATACCTGATAGTGAAGAGCAGCGAATGCAAAAGGTTTGTGTATGTGTGCATTTTTGCGTCATTTCTAGTGTATGTTGATGACGTCGGGTGTCTGGAGACTGTATACGGTGAAGATGAAAAGAGCAGAGAGCGCACATCTGTGTAGGTTTGTACTGTTGGAGAGTGTTTGAGACGAAGAGACGCAGACATGTTGGTCATGAGTTGGTAGACAGAATCGTAGTATGTAGACTAGCTTACAGAAGTAATATAAAAGACAAGCTCAAAATAGTTTTATTGAGACCTTATAAATTGTCGCCTGCCAGTTCAATCTGAAAAAGAATGTGATTGAGAATTAAAATATGAATTTTCAGGTGAAAAACTTGATCTGTAAACTTCTCACTGAGATTGATGGACGTGTCAACCGAATCAAGCAGAACAACAGTCATCAACGTGGACAAGATTTTTATGAAGAATGGACGATGCTGACGTGGAATGTCTTGTGCATTACGAACCGTCTTCAGAATAGTCTCTCTCAAGTTGTGGTTTCAAACGAGGATAAGATGATCTACTCTCGTTTGAATCAAGCTCTTGTTGAGTTGGTTAACTATTCAAGAGACTTTCTTCCATTCCCTTCAAGTAATGAAATGGATCCAGAATATGTTATGCTGAGAGACAAAATGAATCTGACAATGATGAGTCTTCACGGTTTATACCGTCAGATGAACTCAGCAATGTATCAGACTCCAGATGACGTGGAGAACTTCAGAATCCATCTTCAAACATTTGGAGATGATATTCTGGTTCCTTGCCTAGAACAATACAAGACCTTCTGCAATAAGAATTGTATGACTCTCTGGTCAACAGTTCGATCTGTTCAAGTGGAGAGAATGAGAGATCAAGTCAAAGATCATGATTCTTCAATTGAAAATCTTGTTTCTTTCTACTCAAATATGACATATGTGCTGGCTGTTCTTGGTGCTCGTCTTCAAGGATTCAGATACGATTTGACTGTGAATAAGAAGTTTTTCAATTTCGATCCAGTCGCTCACATGTCTGAAGCTGTTTTCGCTGCTCTCGAACTTCTGATGTCAAATTGTGTCTTGGCCACAGAGCCATCAACTAGTGCTATTTTGGTGACCAACAATTTATTTGCGTAAGTATTATCGAAAGTCGTTAAACTAAACTCTAAATTTTTATATGTATTTCAGAATGAATTGTGGAGCATTGGCACGAGGAGTTGTGTTCAAAGACTTTGAGATTCAAGTAGTTTCAGAGGAAACAGCCGAACACATTCAATCAGAAATGTCTCGTCAACGTCTTCTACAACATCCTGCTCCAATAGGAAGCGTTCCATCTGCAGCTCTACTTGCAATGAAACCAACAACTGGAACGAAAAGAAGTAATGCAGCGAGTAATGCTGATTCAGCTAACAACACAGCTCACAAGAAAAGTGATGTAAACAGCAAAGAAAGTGTCATCATATACCCAGTCTATAACAGTAAGAACAGATATTGGGCAGCTACTTATCCTCATCTTTTGTGTACTACGAGACAAAAAGGACGTCAATCAGTTCACAATTCGTATCAAGATTTATCTCCATCTGGAACAAATACATCATCTTCGAACAATGACAAACAAGGAAGTGGAAAACGTCCGATATTCTATTTCCATATAAAAGCAACTATGTTTTCTCCGTCTGGAAGATTCGCCACTGCTCATACACTATCACTTCCATTCACAATCGCAACAAGAAGAAATCAAGATTGTCAAGTACAGAGAATGATGTCATCCTACACTGCAACAATATTTTGGTTATACGGATGTAACAGTCAGGATGGTCTTCTTTTGCAATGGATTGATGGTGGAATGCATTGGGATCATTTCAAACATTTGTTCAAACAACACTTTAAAGTGAATGCGGACGTGCAGAGGGGTCTTATTGACAATGATTTTGAACTTTTGAAGTATAAACTACAGTGTCCCGACTGTTGTTCAGGCCAAGATGGAGCAAGAATCAATGGAGTTCAACGTGAGTTTTACGGAAATACGGTATCCTCACACCGTTCAAAATCTTTATGAATTTTATGATTTTTAAAGTTTACTTTTACAGAAATCGTCACATTCAAGAATGTACTGTGTCCACACCTCCGTTATGAATGTAACAGTACAAATGTTCGTTTCTCAGTTTGGCGTGGAATGCTGGAGCTTCTTCAAATTTTCCATGACACCAGAAACAACGTCCGCAAACTTTGGGAAATGGGAATTCTGATGGGATTCTTGGAATTCGAAGAAGTTGACAGTCTACTGGAGAAGCACAAATCGGCGCTTATCATGCGTCTTTCATTCGTCACTGGAGGTATGTAAAAAGGGAAAGTGTCTCGGACATCTTTGTCTTTTCGGGGAGAGATTGGTTGACAAAATTGAAAAGAAAATAGAGAAAAGTTTACTGAGAGATGATTTTTGAACTATTCAGGAACCATCTGCTTCACTGTCAAATCTCTTGCTCACACTCTGGATGCCCGAGCCACTCGTCCAATTCATTTGGAGCCTCTTGATCTGAAAAGGCTTCAACAGAAATGTCTTCGAGACTATCTTCGAGATATTGCGGATGCTGAAAAAGTCAAATATCTTGTGACTGCAGATCACGAAGTTATGAGGATTGATGATATGCTCGAGGAGTTGAAAGATCTCGGAGGAAAACCAGATAGTCCATCAGAAAGTCGAGAAATTTCCAGTAATATTACTCATATGGGTGATATCGACACAATGCAACATATCAAATTCACTGCGATGAGAATTGCAGTTGTCACTTGTAAAGTGAAACCACCATCTGCCGATCAAGAAGAAAATGATGCGTTGTGAGTAATAATTCCAAGGATTTCCTAGAATATAATAATGAGTTTCAGACGAAATCGCTTATCAGCAACCTTCGGAACACGAGATGACGAATTTCTCCGTGAATTCGTTACACTTTCCAATCTATATGGAAAAAGCAAACAAGATTTGATTGATGCTCTTGATTCAATCCATGACAAGTTCCAACCAGGACCAGTTCGAAAAACCTCTTCTGTGTATGACGCAACTCGGCAGATTCCACTCGTCCCTGCTCCGATATCTCACAATATGGGGCCACCTATGATCTCTCCACCTCCTGCTAAGGTCCGCCCGCTCTCCGATTCTAATAAATCCTTACAATTCCCATTGCAGTTGGTTCGAGCTGAGCTTCCGCAGCCGTCCGGTGCAATGATGCGAGTGAGCTGCTCGCCCCCGAAGGTACTTTCCTTGTCTTCTGGCAAAATTAAAATAAATAATTTGCAGCCGTCGTCCCAGTTACCATCACCGCCACTTCCCCAGACGGTACTTCCACATATGTTCAACAATGGAGTGTCAATGATCTACGATCATCATCAACCACATTTCCAATATTAATGTTGGATTCCAACGACTAGTTATTCCTTGTTTTCTGTGCGGGTTTCATCTTTAAATTGTAATTCCAACTATTCCTTCTCATTCACCTACTCATTTACTTATTCCCATCTTACTTATAACGTGTATATATTGATGTTTAATCAATCAGCGAATACTTCTAAAGCACCTGAACTTTTGCTCAACTCTGGAAAGATAAAGATTCGATTCAACTTATTGTTTTTTGTTGCCTCAACTTTATTATCAGTTTTATTAATACAGAAATCAGGAAATGAATTGAAATGAGAGAATGGATATAAATAGAAATTCCGAATGGAATGATTGACGAAAAACAGACTAATAACTAGGACAGATTGGGTGATTTAGTTGGGCGATTTAATTACAGTATGTTCATTTCTTTGTTCATTGGAGAAGGTCGATAAGACATTTCTGAAGGTCCGATCCATTTGTTTTGACGGCGTTGACAACTACATTGTAGTCAAATCCCATTTCGAGGAGACGGTCGAATGTCTGTAAATAAAATGGTTGGGAATCCAGTCATTAACTACATTGAAATACCTTTTCAGTTTCCGAATCGTACACTGAAACAGACGATGGCTGTGATGGCTCTGGGATATTTTCTTCTGGAGTCTCAACAACATCGGAGAACTCGAGAAGGTCGTCTTCTACATTTTCCTGATGCTGTGGAAGTTCCATCTCTTGATATTGCCAAGATGGGCTGAGGCTTTCGAAATCAGAAGAAATGTTCTCAAATGACGAATGAATTGAGATTGGAGAAGTTGGTTGATGAACAGCTTCTCCTGGCATTGGAACTGCAGTTGGAAGTGGTGGAACGATGAGAGTCTCAACAATTGGAGCAGTTGGAACGACTGGTTCGATGACAATTGGAGCAGGGACAACTGGAGTAAAAGAGATTGGAGCCGGTGCAGATGGTATGGGCTGATTTGGAGCAGTTGGCGTAACAACAGGTTCAGCAACACGGGTTTGTGAGGTGCTGAGAATGGCTCTCATGAGTGCTTCAAGAGAGTTGCTGGTTGCTGGACTGGGTGGGAAAGGGATAGGTGTAGTCACCAGATCGTCTTTTGGAATCGGCTTCAAGTTGAGTTCGGCAAGTTTTCTTTGCAATTCAGCAGTGCTTGCTTCAGCTCTTTTCTTGGCCTCTTCTCTTGATTTCAATTGTTCTTCAGCTGCGGCAGCAAGAGTACTTGCAACAAGTTTCTCAGATGTTCTCTTGTAAACCGTCTTCTTCTTAGCCTTCTTGATTTTTGGTCCGGACGAAGATTCAGAAGATTTCTTGGAAGAATCCTCACTCTTCTCGGCATCTTGAGAATTCGATCCAAAGCATTTCTCCTCACAATGCCTCTTCAAGTTATCCACTTTCTCCTCAACCTTCTTTACTCCAGCCTCCATAGTAGATCTCTCAATGATTTTCTTCTCCATATTAGCCTGTGCTCCATCAGCCAAATCCATGAAACTTTTGCTCAAAGTGCTGAAGGTGTCCTTGAGAATAGAAGCACTATTGATCAATGCAGCACATGTTTCATCATTGAAGAACCCTGAAAAACATAAGCATTACAAAAATATCTCAAAATGTAAAAAGTTAAAACTCACTAGCTTCTGGACCAGTTACTGGAGCAGCCGCTGGAGTGAAAGTTGGTGCTTGGACTGGAGTAGGAACGACAGGTGGAGAGACTGAAGTTTCAGTAGAACGAGTAGTTCTTGATGCTCCCTTCCAGACATTTGAATCAACAGCTCTCAGTTCTGCTCCCGAGAGGAACGGAAGACAAGGTCTTTGCATGTAACTTGGGAATACATTGTTTGGAGAGTTATTGGTGACATATGCTGGGATTTTAGTCTTATTTGGATGGACGATACGGACCATTGCGTGCTCAAAGTGAACCGAGTTCTTCTCACATTTCTCACACAAGTCATAATCGGCACACTCGAGACATTTGTAACGATGTCCCACAATATCTCCGAGACAAGCATCGCATGATGCGGAGTGCTTGACTGGTGGGAATGGTCTGTTCACTTTCTCAGCAGCAACTGGAGCCCTCTTTGGTTCCATTGAATTGAGATCTGCAAGTGTTTGCAAGACACTGACACGTTCAATCTCATTCTGAAGCTTCTCAATATTCTTCAAAGTGAGCTCTTGGTTCTGCTCAATACGCTTGAGAGCAGCGCTGCTCTTTGATTCACGATCTCCTTTGGAAGATTTCTTGTTCGAAGAAGAGCAAGTAGATCCAGATTCAAGACGAACGAAGAGTTGAGGAGTACGGGAGAACGTGGTGATTCGAATCTTAGACATCACCTGCTCAGAGTCAGTGAATTCGTAGATTGGGCCATTGACGTCACCTGAATTCCAATAATAGTAATGATCAGAGATCTATTTTTACTTACCGTAGAAAAGGCGATAATCGGCAGAATTGAAGAGTTCTCTCGCCTTCTCTGTTATCTGTTCAAGGGCCTGATCGTTTTTAAGAATCATCAAAACAGATTGAGGATTATGGCTCGTGTAAAAAGTAACACGAACTTGCATTTGATGAGGAGCAGATGATGTAGCAGCCATCTAGAAAACGAAGAATTAGAAAATGAAAGAGAAAAGATGTGAAAAGAGATGAATGAGGATCAGGATAATAATTTCAAAAGTTTCGTAGTTGGAAAACGATTACTGTAACAACTGCAAATTCTACAAAAGATACAAGTAACTGTAGACGTGTGTGTTCAAAAGAGTGAATCTATTGACACTCTGAGTGTATTGAGCATTGCGAAATCCAATAGTTTCGTAATAATATAGGTCATCGTCATCACTAAATTATTGTGTTATATTTCAACGTTATCTAGAATAGTCATGAAAGACGAAATGATCCCAGTGTGGGTGGATTATGAGAATTACAAAATGGACAAAAGTTAGAAAAAGCTATTTTTGGAGAAAATGAAGATGTTTACGAGAATAATGGAACATTGATGTAACAACGAAAACACCCCAAACTTCAAAGTTCAAGGTGGTAACTGAACTTCTTCTTCTTCTTCTTATAGATCACTTTTTTGAATTGATTTCATCTTGATCATCTAAAATGTGGAGATATTCTAGAACGTTCTGTTGGCTGTTGAGCTATGTGTGCCTTCTGGTGTTGCTATGGAAAGAGAAATGAGGACGAGAGCGGCATCCATCTCTCCCTTTCTCGATTCTCTTGTTCTTTCCCTCTATTTCTCAGTATAACACATGACCGAGCGCCTCAAAGTGTATTGATTGTCCCCCAACATAGGGAGAGATAGAGACGCAGACTTTAGTCAATTTCAGAAATAGTATAGAATACAGAGAGATGAATGCAAATGACGAGATACTACGCACAGCTGAGTGAGCGAACGAAAATGGATTTTGTTGTTATTTTTCTTAAAAGCGCGGACGAAGAAGGAAGAGGGAGAAGTGGAAGAAGAAGAACAATTTCATTTAAAATTTAAAATGAAGAACATGTGGTACTGCAATCTATTGATAACGTATTAAAATCCTGTGTCAACAGAATCTGACTGTACAGCGGATGGTGGTATTTATTATGGAGAAAGAAACGGAATGAGAGAGAAAGAGAACGCGTGATGTCATGAATTTCGAAAGATAGGAATAATATTATGATAGAAACAAGCCAATGGGAAACTGAATCATTCTAGGATTCTTCCAAACACTTCCCAGAAGCTTGAAAAAAGAAGAGTACGGTAGCTATGTTTGAGAATCTACGAGTTGTGAGACCTGAGTTTTCGAAGTTATATTCTCTTGTTGAGCTATTCACGACATTCAAAAGTTGTTGTCCTGGAAATCATATTCTCTGGAAAAACTTTTTTGTTCACCGCCACTGAAATCGAGCAAGAAACGTGTTCATTAAAACATGGAAATTCGAGAATTAATTGGCTTCGGACCTGAATAAATTCTTTCCAACTGCAGTTGCTTCGGCATTTATCCGTTCCGGGTGAATCCCGCTAATCTATCTGAATGTTAAAAACTTTATAATTTCTTTGTTCCGATTTCTGTTCTAAATTCCGAGTTCCTGAACGGCAAAAATCAGGAGCAACGTATACATTAAAACACGTTTAATCGGAGGTTAATGTAAAAAAACGAACAACAACAAGAAATAGCTCTAAAATGCCTACAAAATTAGAAACAGATTTAATGAATTTCGTCTCTGAATGATCGTCGTGACTTGTCTTTGTACGTATAGTCTGGTTCTTCTTCCCACAATCCCAAATTGCGTTCTCGACCGATCTCGTCCTAAATGAAAAAAAATAGTTTTGAAAGTAATGCAGTGATACCAACCTGCTTGTTATAGTTATGTTGCATCATCAAATATTTTATTCTCTTTCTCAATTCGTGCCATCTTTTCGGCGAATTCTGCTTTAATTTCGAGTCATACAGATTACGATAATGAATTAATTTGATGAGCTCATTCGCTTTGTGCTGTCCTGGGAATCCACGTAGCCATGTCGGTGTGTGATACTGGAGTTGCGCTGGATGAACAGATCCGTCACCCAGAAGATCAATGTAGTCATTTTGACCGAATCGAGCGGCTTCATCACTCCATTGATCGCGCACTTTATAGTTTGGCCGAGCTACTGGCACTTTACAATCAGGAATACGGGGAAGAGGATCTACACCTTGTTGGTGATAGCGGAAAGTATAACCTGAAAAAGATGGAATTGTTACAAAACAAAAGGATAGACTTATCGGCAAAGTTTCATGATTTTCATATTTTTTCGTACAAGTTAAAATGTGTTCTTACCAGCGTCAGTATACTTGGCTGTTGATTTTTCACGATCGTCTACAACTCGTGGTACAGAACTGCGATCGTGAAATCCGCGGACCGACGTCGTCCGAATGACGGATGTTAATCGAGAAGCACAGGCAGAGGCCATCACCTGAAAATTAAAGAATACAAAAACTCTTACGCTAATCCAATTATCAGAAAGCAAAGAATATGGAAGGATTAAAATAAATCAAGAGAATGAATTTACGATCTGTATTTTTTTGATCTATTTCTCTCATCTGTATTCAAATTGGCGCGAATATTTGTTTTTGTTTGATTTGGGTTCGTATGAAAAACTTTTTTCATTCAATCATTCTCACTTTTTAGTTTTAGCTCTGGTTTTCCAAATTACGATTGTCTTACCAAAATTGTTTCAGTTCGCTCATCATAATGGATTCTGCATCTGTTTCTTCAAAAGAAAACGACAAAAGTGTCCCCAACTCAATGGTTCTCGAAGTAAGGACGAAAGACAGGCAGATGACCGAAGACGAACTTATGCATTTTATTCAAATCTCCGAACCGAGCAACAAAAAACAAAAACGTGGTACACTGACGGCCGAGGAAGAGTTTGACCAATGGATTGAAGATAACAAAGACCGATTCAGACATAATTCCTCAACACGAAATGAATGGAAAAATTGCATCTTTGTGAGTTTTCAATCATTGATGTAATCCACCAGAATTTAATCTAATGCTTACAGATGTACAACTTCTTTCGAAGACGAGGAAGTCAAAACAGAGCCAGCAGTTATCTTCAGAAAATTGAAAACGCAAAAACCGAGAAAATAAGAGCTCGAGTTTCGAAGGTATTATACTTCAACAACTTAAAACTTGAATCGTTTATTTTTCTAGATTCGAAAACTCGATTTGGAATATGTATCGCTCCCTGTCGAGAGAGTCAATCCGGAAGATGCCAAGCGACGAAAGAACCTAGAAAGCAAAGCGAAGGCAGAATCGGCAGCCGACAAAATGAACGCTCAAAGAATTTTGAGAAGCATTCTTTTCAATGGACAATACTGATTATCACCTAACACTAAAGTATGCCGCTGGAAACTAATAATTGAAAATAATAACTCCAAGTTTTATTGTAAACCACCTAAATTTCACTTTTCCATTGTGTTGATTATTGGATGATTTCGTACTTTATTATTGCTTTAAAAGTATACTAATTGAGGTGAAGTTTTTGAAATTAATAAACTTGAATGCGATTCAGACGAAGCTTTAAATAAAAGAAATAGAAAAAAAAGTTGTGAAAATTGTCCACGAGGAGTACACGAAGAGAAAAATCGCACCGCAGACACTTGATTTGACGCCACATCTCACAGTTATTTTCAGAAAAAAAGTTGATCACTCTTTTCTAATCACTACTTTTGAAAATTTGAAATACTTATCGAAATTTTAGGTTAGGTAGTTTTATTTCCGAGTTAGAGTTTTTCGTGCTTTTGAAGTTTTAACTTTGGAAACATGCTAACTATTAGAAAGTACTACGTTCTATTAACTTCATTCATTCAAATCAACGAAAATTATGTCATATACAAAACAGTAATTTCACAATACATATCTTATGCCATAAGTCTCGAATAAGTTAATCATTATTCTTGCATATAATTTTGGACGTTCATCGGACACTGAAAGATCCGAAACAAAACCTTCATACAAATTGCGACAAATCAAAAAGTTTTCAGAGATTAACCGTTTCCCCCTCTCTAACGGATTAGTTCAGCCTGTTCATCGATTTTTGTGCGGAAACATACTTTTCTTTCCTGTGTGCCACGTCAGGCCAATGTAAACAAATTTGACACACATGGCGTCAAGACCTACTCATGTCGTGGCTCTATTCTCCAACGACTTCACATCTTCTTAGATGCTGATTTTTTGTTTTCCGTTTGTCTTCCTGTCCGTTATAGTGTTTTCTCATTCATATAGTAACTGACCTCATTTGGTCACTTCTTCATGACATTTCTTTCCTTCTCTTTTACGCACCTAATTGCTGCTATTTTCGTTTCGAGGTATTGAATTCTTTGGCATTCTTTCTCGAACAATTCCCATAAAATTTGTCTTGTTTTCTCATAATCAATTTTGTCATTATTTTCAGCTCTCTTCTGATGAAACTACGACTTTTTGTCGTTTTACTAGTCTTCTCAGCAACTTCGTTTGCCGATAACAAACAAGCAGTAGAAGTAAATCCAGAAGACGTTGACGACGTGAAACCACCAATTGAGGAAGATGAAGAACGAAAAGATGAATCATTAGAAAAAGTCACCACTCCTCCAACCTTGACTTTTCTGAGCTCGACTGCCAACGTCACTGCTCCAGCTGAAGTTGTTGCGATTCCAGCGGCAACCAATGCTACAAACGTAGTAAGTGTGATGTTTTTTTTTGACAATACGAAGAATGCAATTTTCAGGAAGTAAAATCTGATCACGATAAAAAAGAAGAACTACTAACTGGAAAAGACGAAACACCACTGGCAAAAACAGAAGCTATTCCAGAAGCAACAACTATCGCAGTAGAAACTTTAGCACCAATTGTTCCGAAAGATCCAGAAGAGGCAGATGATGTGAAAGAGGAAGAAAAGGAGAACGCAGCACCTGAATTCGAAGCAAAACAAGAAGTTGAAGGAGGAAAGGGAGAAGAGGACCCGGATGCAAATGTTGATAAGCCAGCAGCCGTCGATCCTCCAAAGGATGAAGCTGATGGAGCTGCAAAAGAAGATCGTGAAACCCCTGCAGTCGGAGCAGAGGGATTGCATGAAGCTGTTGAAGAAGCGCGTGGAAATCCAGCTCCAGGGGCTGCAGTAGCTGACAAAAAGAAAGATTCGGCCGATGAAGAGCAAACTTTGGAAGCTGGTCCAGTAATACGGCCAAATAGATTGGATTCTTCTGTAAGTTTTCAGAATACATGAATAAACAATACGATTTTATGATATCGAAATACAGCTTGTGAATACATTTCTTCCAAATCCCACCAACACCGAAATATGTTTTATGTAACTTATTTTTCCAGAGTGAATATCAGTCAAGTTTCCAACGTATTCGTGGCTCGGAAGAGGAAGGAACTGGATTTATGTCATTCTTCTTCATCGCCTCGTTCCTCATCATAGCTATCTACTTGCTTCAGCACAATAAGAAAAAGCTTCTTGGTTCGTTTTCCGAAGAATATACAACTTTTTCCAATAAGTTACTCGCTTATAACAAAAAATATTTGTAGGTCTCATGTTTGAAGGCCGATCTGGAAGAGGATCACGCTCGAGAGCCGGAAATGTCCGTTATCGTCGATTGAGCCAAAATGAGTCTGGCAACTGAATATTCCATCGTTTATATATGTTTCCCCGTTTTAAATCATATTCTTGTTGAATTCTTCACTGGTACATAGCCTCCTACCTTCTTTGTGCATTTTAAACATTTTCATCATCTTCAAATAGCTTTATATATCTGTTTCCTCCCGTTCCCTTTCCGCCTTCCCTGCTTTTGCCTTGTCCGTTCACTTTTTTATGATATCCAGTACGGTTCGTCATTCTTTTTGTGCCTTTTCCTTCATGTTCATAATAGAAATATCCTTATTAAGACCAGTGTTGTCGATATTGAGTAATGCGTATATATATGATGAGTTCATCATTCTCCAGCGCTTTTCCAAGATTACGTGTAGCTTGATGCCGCGCAATCAAAGAAAAAAGCCGTGACTTGGCCTATGCCGATAAGACCAACAGGGTCTATTCAGGTTTCATCTTCAAATTTCCATAAACGCTTCGTTTTCTTCTTGAGGCGAGGGGCAGATGTTGTCGGAATGCAGACCTCTTATCAATGACTTTTTGAACTTGAAGAGTAGACTAGAAACGCGGAAGACGGCTTCATATTGCAACGATTAGCCGTTTCGCGGCCGCCCAGAAGACAAAGAAAAAACGTGCTAATAATTAGAAAAGGCGTCGAAATGTATCTAACTGATATGGATAGTTCGGTGGTTCAAGACACATTTTCCCATTTTTAGACGATATTGCCTTGGTTGAAAAATACTGGAAGTGAGAGAAAAAAAAAACTTGGACGAATTGAAAAATATTCACACGATGATAGTGAGTCCAAAAGATATAAATTTAAGAAATTTCATTACCGAATAAAGTCATTATAAATAGACAGTGTTCTATCGAAGAATAGAAAAAAAAACAGCAAATTTCCTATAATTATAAATTCTATAATTTTCTATAAATTCAAAGAATCCCTACTTCGTTGATGATCCTCGAGGATATAACTTATCCTGTCAGAACTAGCAAAATGTTGACAGGGATAGTGTTGAAGTAAGCTGTTTTCAAGACATTCATCACACGAGTGAAGATCAAAAGAGGGCAATTCTCGTTATTGTTCGAATGTATCCAAAAGATCAAAGGGTATCTCGTTTGAACTTCCATGGAGGCGGAGTTTATATTCTCGAGAAAACAATGATTCTCTCGCAGTCATCCTTCATTAGAATAGCTGTTCTGAAGCTCGTGCAAATGAGATTTTCTGATATCGTCCGTAAGTTTTGAAACTTTTAAACACTTTGGAAACACTTTTCCCATTCTCGGATCTTTTAGAACCTAAAAGTTTATCAGTTTTGATTCTTTACATAAGAAATATAGCTGCAGTATTTTTGATAATATTCCATGACACCGACTGAGATGAGGAACTTTCAAAACGTTGACCTTCTCGTATATCTTTACAGCGGAAGGTCTATAAGAGACTAGATCGAATACAACTTTCACCGTAACAACATTCTATCTCCGCCTAGACAGTTTTTATGAACAAGTCTCATCACAGAAACATTCTTCCCTTGTTTTATGTTCTCTGTGTTGTACGTTCCAATCTTCCAAAATGATCTATTCCTTCTTGTATATAATTCGTCTTCGTCTCCAATCAAAACACACCTTCACTCGTTTCTGTAGACACTGATCTTGCCACCGTCGCGCGTAGTTTTATCTCTTCTAATTCATTGTCCTTTTCACGAAAAGACACGGTATGGCAGACGGGTTTAAGTTGCGACAAAAAGACAAGAAGCCAGGGCAAAGATCAGAGAAATATAATTTGTACTTGAGAACAATTCCAGAAAGTGAGGTCAAGTTCAAGTTGAAATGTTTCGTGAGTTGAACAATATTGAACAGCGAAATCTATAAGTTTTCAGATGATCCGTTCCAGGAATTTCCAAGGAAAGATGTCACAATTTTCAGGAATGTCCCAGATAAATACGAGAGAGGCGATTCTTGAGTTCATGTTGGAAGTTTGAGCAAGCGGACGAACTATTTGAATACCGTTACTGAAGAAGTCGTTCAAAGTTGCTCATCATTTAATACGACCATAACTTGATACACAACCTCGTCCTATCCGTTACCGTAATCCCATTTTCACTCTTTCATTAGCTCTTTGATTGCCATCTAAACTTTTTCTGAAATCTTTTTTCACCCCATTTAACTTCCGAAACCTCATTCTCAAATCACCTTTCTTTTCTCAATACGTGAGAATTCGAATCTGCCCTTTTCTATCAAACCCAGACAATATATCGGCGGCAAATTCGAAGCTTTGGAGCGAATCTTACGCAATACTCGTTTTTTTATTCAATTGTTAGACTAGACTAAAAAAGAAAAAGAAAGAGAAAAGAATAGAAATTGGATTCGCAACTAGAGTACATTGGTTCTTTTAACAAGAGAGATTATGAAATGTCGAAACGAGATGAGATTTCTGAATTCGTATAAAAGTCTTACGCTAGATTTATTACCGTTTACGATGTGGGAAGATTCTGAATTCATGGATGGGTATTCGTATAGTCTTTCTTTTCATGACTACCTTCTCGTTTTTCTGTTTTTCTGTTTTCTTCTTCTCGTCTACTCTTTAATTTTGATTTCGGTGAGTTCTTAGGGAATGGCGAAAGTTTGAAATGGAAAAAAAGACAATTTTCAAAAAAAGGGTTGAAAACTGGAAAAGTCACTCACAAGATTTTGCAGTGGTGGCTCTTGAAGGATAGAGTGCCATGAAAATCACTTCTGCGCTCACTGTTCAAAAAGGGCACAAGTGGGAATTTGAAGACAAAAACGTGTCTACAGACAGTTGAGTTTTAGGATTCAAGATAGGCTGAAACAGAATTCAGAAAGTTTGAGATTGTAACTTTCTGAAAGTACGATAACTGAAATGTGTATCAAACCATATAAGATTGTATTATGAGTTTTAGATGCATTTAGTTGTTAGATTGATCCCGCTCAATCAGAATCTGAAACTAAAAAACATAGAATCAGAAAATATTGCTAGTCAAACCACTATACTATCATACGTACCTTGTTTTCTTCTAGTACAGACTCACCTGTTTCCATAAAAAGCATGAAATATATACAAGAATGGATTCAATCTGAATAAATCCTTCTTCATCTTCTTCTTCTTGTCTTACCGTATCAGTGCTTCTCTGATTGGTTGGATGTTGGGAATTGGCGATGATATAAGCCTGATTATCACTCCCAAACCGTTTTCATATCTTAGATCAACCTCTATCCGAATTCTTCATTTCATCTATCATACCGTATCTACGTGATATTTCTTTCAAGCATCCAGTTCAAGAGACCAACCCAAATCCAAGTGATCAACGTAAATATAAAAATAAAAGAAGTGTCAGGTGGATGTATATACCATGGACAACGAGACATGATATCATTTTAGCAATAAACTTCCTAAAGTCGAAAAGGGGATTTGCTTCGGCTTCTTTGATATGAAATACCGTTCATATACGAACTTGAAAACAATGGAAAATGGATTCTCGGAGATCTTTGAAAACTATTTTTTTGCTTTTTTTCTACCTACAGAATAGGTTCATAGTTCTTATTGATCATCCAAACAGTTAGATCAGAAGTTTCGAAGTGTCCTTGATACTTTGTTTCTAAAGAATAGGATTAAAATGGATTTCAAAGAATACAGACACATTTTAAAAGTCATCTAACTGCATGCTTTGGAAATCTTTTTTATTGTCAATAAACGGAAAAGAGGAAGGCTAAAAGGAAGGATAACATAATATATGAAACAACTCCGATCTAAACAGCAGACAAATGAAAAATATATGATTTCATGAACTCTGTTTCATTGGAAAACGGTACATCGGAACTGTCATTCAGACGGTTCAATTATATTGGCGAGACAGAATCTTTTTGATTTTTAACACGACCAATGAGGCTTCAGATCAAATTTTTTTCAATGTATTGTCAATTAGAAAGATAATAAGCTATAAGAAAGCTGGGACATTATCAAAACAACAACTCTTCATGATTCCAATATTTCTTTCCCACAATGAGTAGGAACTGTTGACTTCTTATAGAACGTGTTGATTTCTGTTTTCTCATTTCAGATTCGAGAATTTGAACATTCTTAAAACAATGTGACTGTCACGCAAAGTTAGTTCCAGAAATAAAGATATAAGACGGTCGAAATTTCAAAATTTCTTGCTCACGAACTTATTTTCTTAAAAATTGAGAAATTTTGTACTAGTACATATTTATTTTTTAGTTTTAGACTTCGTTCAAAAATGTGTGAAAAATCATGATGTAGAACAAATTTGCTTCACTTCGATCTGTTCACGTCATTTTCTGTTCTTTTTTCAAAGTTTGTTCAAAAGTACAAGTACAGAATCGGTATCAATACCGATTCTGTGAAATTCCTCCAGATTCGGTATGCATACCGATTCTGTACTCTGCATAAAAGGTCACGTGAAAAAAAGGATTTATCCAAGTTTATTCAAAAGTACAGAATCGGTATCGATACCGATTCTGTACTTCTGTACCAAACAACAATTCTGTATAAAAGGTCACGTGAAATATTGAAAATCCACGGTTTCGTATTGTCAAATTTTATTTATGATATTTTCGTTTACGTGGATTCAAATCTGATGTTCATCGAGTGGATAAACTGACAAAAATGACAATTTTCGATGGATAATCACCTAGATTTTGTTATTCGATTTTGAACAACTTCACATTTTCTTATTCAACAACACAAAAAAGTTTGTGTTAATGAACATTGCAAAAAAGGTTTTAAAGTGTTTCCTTTTATAGTAAGAAAATGTGAAGTTGTTCAAAATCGAATAACAAAATCTAGGTGATTATCCATCGAAAATTGTCATTTTTGTCAGTTTATCCACTCGATGAACATCAGATTTGAATCCACGTAAACGAAAATATCATAAATAAAATTTGACAATACGAAACCGTGGATTTTCAATATTTCACGTGACCTTTTATACAGAATTGTTGTTTGGTACAGAAGTACAGAATCGGTATCGATACCGATTCTGTACTTTTGAATAAACTTGGATAAATCCTTTTTTTCACGTGACCTTTTATGCAGAGTACAGAATCGGTATGCATACCGAATCTGGAGGAATTTCACAGAATCGGTATTGATACCGATTCTGTACTTGTACTTTTGAACAAACTTTGAAAAAAGAACAGAAAATGACGTGAACAGATCAAAGTTGGAAAACTCTGTGCTTCACGTGCAACTTTTTCTAGCAATTGCCAGTTTATTGCATAATTGTTCAAATTCACGGAAATATTGTACTTTCAGTACAGATTATTTATAGAAATCTATTTTTTTAATTCGCTAGCAAAAAATTTTGAAATTTCAACCGTCTTATATAACCAATATGAATAAGGAGTCTATTGACGACTAAGGATACATCAGAAACGTTATTCCAATTTCATCCGGAATAGTCGATTACTTTTTCTTTCCAAACCATAAGTTTCGTCATTTCTCCTGATTGCATTGTCCATCTGCCATTCTTCTTCTTTCCGCGCAGACAACGTTCTGTTCCTGTCTTCTACCGTTTCCCCCTCTCTTCCATTTTCTTTTCCTCCTCTTTCATCTCATTTCTTGCTTCTGCCAATCTGTCATTGATAAGCCCGGCTTTTACCTTTCGAAGGTCAGTAGAAAAATTCTAGCCGGTTAATATCCGCACCGCCCATTAATTTTGTACATCCTCTTTTTGATATGGCGTAAGAAGTTTCCCTCAAACCAAAATCTGGAAATATTTTCTGACTCCGCCCCTTTGAGTATGGAGGACAAGATGTGAGGGAGATAATATAAAAGAATTCAAGAAAAAACGACAAAATCATTCACTCAAATGTTTCTTTTATAAGCAATTATAATAATAAACTAAACATTTCAGGGTCTAGACCGAAGCAATCATCAAGATGAATTGGATTACTGTAGCTTTGGCACTTGCTGTTGTAGATTTATCATTCTGTGGAAATAACATTCATCCACATTTCATGGCTTGGATGAAACAAAATTATAAACCAGAAGAAGTTGCAGCATTTGTTAGAGATGAGCTGACAACTGGAAGTTTTGGAGGAGGAGTTCTTACACAAGAGACAACGTAAGTCGTTGCAAGGAAAACTTTTAAAGTATTTTTTTTCAGTGATAGACCTGTCATTCTTGTTCATGGATTGAATAATGAAGCCGGTAGCTTCTGGAAAATCGCTCGTGATTTCGCTGCTGCTGGACATCCCACTCAATACCTATTTGCTACAACTTGGGGAAGAGGAGTTGAGCAAACAAATCTGAATGTAGCAATGTCTTGTGGACATGTCAGACATGTATGTTCAATTGAACATCTTAAAATGGCTAAAAATGAGTTCGTTCCTTTAGATTCGTCGTTTCATCGAAGCTGTTCTCAAGTACACCGGAGCACCACAAGTAGACATTATCGGATATTCAATGGGTTCTCCAATTGCCAGAAAAGCCATCATGGGAGGAAAATGTGTTGATGAAAATGTTGAATTGGGACAATCTATCCAATCGAGAGTTCACACGTACATTTCTGTAGCTGGAGCCAATCAGGGATCTCAACTTTGCATGTTCCCGTTCTTGGAGATTTGTAATATGAACACTGGATTGGCATGCAATTCGAAGTTCTTGAATGATATCAACTGGTTCAAAAACTACGAGTCAACATACAAGAGCTTCAATCTTGCTTCAACAGGAGACTTCGTCGTCGGATACATGGCTTGCGGAAAGAAAGCATCTGAATTCGCAGGTGGACATGAATACAAAGTTGAAGGAATGAACCATGAACAGACTGAATTCGATACTGCTGCAATTCAATTGAAAATGTTGAGAGAATCAACTTCTGGACAGTCGAAGAGGTTTGTTTTGAAATGACACACATTTGTGTTAATGAGATATAAGTACTTTCAGTCGGCCAAGTGTGAAAGAAGATAAGAAAAAGAACGCATTTGCTGATGTGAAGAAATACTTGAACTCGAAAAGAAGAGATGTTAGACACACTGAACCAAAGAAACCTAAATCTCCAAAACGATCTCCACAAAAGAAGTCTGCACCAAAGAAGGTAATCCAAAAGAGAGCACCAGCCAAGAAGGCTTCACCACCAAAACGTGCTGCTCCATCGAAGAAAAATCAGCAGAGAGACACCAAGAAGGATCAAAAGAAGCCAGCTAAACACTGAAAAGTTTAAATTGGAAATTTTAAAAAGCTTTAATTTAATTTGCTCAAGATGTATGTAGATAGTTACCATGTTGTCTTTTATTTTGTTTCTAATTTATTGTGTATTTCAAATGTACAAAATGAACTCCTTTACGCATATTCTCCTGTATATGTGTTGTGTCACTTGGAATTGTTTTAAACCGTTAGAGCTTCTACCTTTAGTCGTTCATCCTCTTCGCCGTCTACAGTACTATCTCCAATACTAGTTCAACTTGACGGTTTCAAGCGGAACTGATACACTTCGAGAAATCCTGCTCCATATCTCAGATAGCTCAAAAACTGCATAGCTTATTGTTGAGAAGTTATAATCTCATCAATCTGAAATAGTGGCAAAAGAAAAAACTGCTCAAATCGAGCACAATGATTGTATTGATAGTCATCCAAGTCAGAAATGAACGTTGAAATCCTAAGAGACTGAAGCAAAACTATGTCTCAATTTCAATCCACGAAATTTCTGATTCTGCTTCCTAGAGCGCCGTCATGGCGAGAATTCATTCCGAAACAATGGCAAACTTCAAAAATAATTCTCGTACCTCCTTATAGACTAATTCACAAACCTGTCACCTGACATTACTACATGAACTCTTGCTGAGTTTTTTTTGAACTTGGTATATAGGTTACATATCTCACCTATTTAAAAAATTTGAAGTCATGATTTTTCGTTGAAATTTTCACCTAGAACTGTTTTATGTTTTCAAACAGCATTAATATATTTGTTCCATTGACAAATTATTTCTAATCTCGTAGTTTTTCTGATGTCTATTGTTGGTTTTTTTCATTAAAATCGAAAGTTCAATTGGAAATCAAACCCAGTAAAACAAAACATATAAGTGAGGTTTATCAGAATTATCATCTACTGCCGCTTACTCTTCAATCTTCGACCGTTCCGTTCGGATTCGGACAAGATCCTTGTGGCCAGCCCGTTTTCTTCGAATTTCAATGTATTGAAAACGCTTGTTTCAATAATTCAAAATACTAACTACACAGGTTCCTGGTTTCTATAACTAGCTTGTTTGAATACCTAGTTAAGTTATACTAAAATTGACAATATATTCTAATACTTAGAAGTTCCTAAACACTTTTTCAATCCAGACTAACTTTTTGCAATCACGATCAATCAATCAAATATTCAAAAACTTGGAATAATCGCACTTCGAATAAATCACACTCCCTCGTTAGTTAATCTGATACTTTTCTGATCTTTGCGCTTATTTCCTCTCCATTTCTGCGCAACCTAAACCCGTCTGCCGTCCAATATCTATTAATGAAAAGGACAATGAATTAGAAGAGATAAGACTACAAGCGACGACATCAATATGATTCAAAGAGTGAAAAGTTGTGTTTTGATGCAAAAAAAGGAGAAATGCGTGCGTAGAGAACACAGATAATATATCATTGCAGATGTATCAGAACGGAGAGAAAACGATAATGAGAAAATTGTGTTCCGATGATTGAACAGACTATACAGACGCTGTCCCAATGGAGAAAACCAGTGAAATCAAAACTATCAAAGACATCTGGGTTCGGAGTTAATATATTTGATTGACTTTGCGTTAATGTAGAATAAAATTCAGAATTTCTAATTGTTCAATTCTCAGACATTTTTTTTGCAAATTTTTCTAAAAATGATCTCGAGTACGGTAGCTTACTTTATGAGATTGTTATGAAAAAAAAAACAATAAACTGAACTCACTTTTCTTTCTTCCTTTGATTGCATTCTGATTGTCCCTAACACTCAAAATGAGTTCACACTATTCTGATTCGAAAGTGACATCAATACGCAACGAAGTTCATTTAAATCGTATCATCTTATTCTCGAGAATCATTGAAAATCGAGACTCCGCCTTTTGACGTTGTTGGATGAATTCGAAATTTTGGCATCTGGTTTATTTTCCTATAGGTTGAGTGTTAGAAAACTGAACAGATTGTTATGTATCTTTAGACTTTAACTTACATGTCCTACCGTAATCGATTTGATGAAGATACAATGGATGATGTTTCGGGTGTCTGAAAATTGGCTCTACTTTTAAATTATCGTAAATTCGCTAACTTTTAGGATCCTTTGTAAATACTTTTCAAGAATTCCGCAGTCTCGAGCAACATGCTCCCTTATCGATCAAGTCATGGGCCGTTTCGTGTTCGGTCAGAACGGAATGTCATCAGAGTAAACTAGGTTTCAAAATGGGTATCATTTTATTACCATTTGTGTTTTTCCCGCTGCTGCTTCAGAATACTTTTACGAAAACAACTGATGTGAGAAAGAGCAGAAAGATTATGGTTGATCAAGATAAACTTTAATCGGTAACAAAACGAAAGAAATATGGGTTTCTGTTGAAACACGTCAAATGTCTCACCGTATTGGTGCTTCTGTATCTGGTTGGAAGTTTAGAATCTTCTGCGTCAGCTTTCACTTCTAAAATGTATATTTCTCTCATATCAACCTCGATTCAAATTCTTTTCTCCGTCATGGATACTGTGTCTACGTGGGATATTAGTCCGATATCCAGTTCAAGAGATCACTTCCACAATACGAAAGACCGACAAAAAATATCGAAAAGATACGGTATCAATAGTGATGCGTATAGACTATGGACGGGTGAAAATACTCGATTTTTTCATCACGCTTCTAGACGAATCTAATTCTTCCCTCGCATTGTGAATACACAATTTGGTGTGGTTTGATTGATATGAAACACAGGATAATCTGGCTGGAACTACTCGCGGAGATGATTTGTCCAGACTAGAGAATTAAGATCTCTAGGAAAACAGAATCCCTGGAAATGTTTGGTTCGATTTCCTTCTTCAAAGTTTTCGAGATGATCAGCAGAAAGCAAAAAAGATCTTTATGAAATGTCCTTGATTTTTTGGTATTCAATCGGATTATATTCGAATTTGAACAAATGCAAATACCGAAAAGTCAGGACAATTTATTCTTTGTGAATCGTTTTCATCGGATCCAAGTCAGATTAATTGTAAGAATGAGGAAGTGAACAAACAATCGGAAAGATTTGAAGACGAAGTCAAAAATATCGGAGTTGGTCAAAAATAATTTGAATCGATTTGAAATTGCTCTGAAACTGTATGAAAAGTTAACGGACATTTAATTGTAAAGTTCAATGAATAAAAGAGATTTGTAAAAATTGGGGCAAGCCTTGATTGTTTTATACTGAGCCAGTATAACGATTATTACATGCGATTCTTTGAAGAGTCTGAAACCCGAAAAGACTGGCTTTTTCGTTAAATACAATTGTCGTTTGTCGAAACATCTCCATGAGTTTCGATTACATTCTGTATTACACTTGTTTCAACAATAATCTACGTCCACTTCAACTTAAATTTCCATATGTTTATATTTCAAAAAGTGTAGTTTGTTCATGATGGCGATGTACAAAATTGAAATTCCAATTTCATCCGGAATGCCAATAGTCGATTACTTTTTCTTTCCAAACCATAAGTTTCGTCATTTCTCCTGATTGCATTGTCCATCTGCCATTCTTCTTCTTTCCGCGCAGACAACATTCTGTTCCTGTCTTCTACCGTTTCCCCCTCTCCTCCATTTTCTTTTCCTCCTCTTTCATCTCATTTCTTGCTTCTGCCAATCTGTCATTGATAAGCCCGGCTTTTACCTTTCGAAGGTCAGTACGAGGCTATCCGGTTGCCATCCTCACCAGCCATTAATTTTCTCACTCCTTTTTGATATGCCGTGTCCCTCCGAATCTGGAAATAAGGTTTTTTCGGCCACGCCCCCCAATGAGTACGGAGGACATGCTTGGAAGGAAGATTATATAAAAGAATTGGAAGAAAAAACGATGGCACCATTCAAAATCCTTTCAAAGGTTTCTTTTTTGACGGTTGCAATCAAAACTGATCTTCATATTTTTCAGGAATTGAACTGAAAATGAATTGGATTACTGTAGTTGTTGCACTTGGTGTCGTGGACTTAGCAGCTTGTGGAAATGCCCTTAGTCCACATTTCCTGGCTTGGATGAAAGAAAATTATAAGCCAGAAGAAGTTGCAGCATTTGTTAGAGATGATTTAATCACTGGAAGTTTTGGAGGAGGAGTTCTTACACAAGAACCAAAGTAAGTGAAAGGAGCCTGAGTAAAGAAATGCAAAATGAGCTTGTTTTCAAGTTTCGTGTTCATAGTCTTTTTCCAGAGATCGCCCAACCATTTTGGTTCACGGGTTGAACAATGAAGCCGGTAGTTTGTGGAAAATTGTCCGGGATTTCGGTACGCTTGGGTTCACACGTACATACCTATTTGCTACAACTTGGGGGAGAGGTGTGGAAAAAATGAATTTGAATGTTGCCATGAGTTGTGGACATGTCAGACATGTATGTTTTAACAGCGAATTCAATGAGATTGAAACAGTTTTTTTTAGATTCGTCGTTTCATCGAAGCTGTTCTCAAGTACACTGGAGCTCCACAAGTAAACATTATCGGATATTCAATGGGTTCTCCAATAGCCAGAAAAGCGATTCTCGGAGGAAAATGTGTTGATGATCCGAATGTTGAATTAGGACCATCTATTCAATCGAAAGTTCACACGTACATTTCTGTAGCTGGAGCCAATCAGGGATCTCATCTCTGTATGCTTCCATTCTTCGATATTTGCAACATGAACACTGGATTAATGTGTGGTTCTAAATTTTTGAATGATATCAACTGGTTCAAGAACTACGAGTCAACATATAAGAGTTTCAATATTGCTTCAACTGCAGACTTTGTTGTTGGATATTTGGCGTGTGGAAAGAAAGCATCTGAATTCGCAGGTGCACATGAATACAAAGTTGATGGAATGAATCACGAACAAACTGAATTCGACACTGCTGCAATTCAATTTAATATGTTGAGAGAATCCACTGCTGGACAATCGAAGAGGTTTGTTTTCAGTGGGAAATATTTTGAGAGTTAAATTATATTTTCAGTCGTCCAATAGCGAAGACAGCACAAGAGAAGACTAAGAAAGGAGAAGTTTCTGATTCAAAGAAAAGAGATCTTAGACACAGTCCACCAAAGAAACCAATTGCTCCAAAACAATCTCCACAAAAGAAGTCTGCACCAAAGAAGTCATTCCAAAAGAGAGCACTAGCCAAGAAAGCTTCACCACCAAAGAAGGCATCTCCGGTAAAAAAAATGGTTCCAGCTAAAAAAGATTCGGCGAAACGAGAGGCGCTGAAAAAGAAAAATCAAAAGAAAAACGCCAAAAAGGATAAGAAGAAGCCGGCTAGAAGTTGATTAATTGAATTCAAAAATAGTTAAATAGCTTTAATTTTATTTGTTCAAATTGTAGACAGCCAAACTGTTTTCATTTCGTTTTACTCATTTTTGTTTCTAATTTATTGTTTTTCGTTTCAAATGTACAAAATAAATTATTTTCAAATCCAATTGGATGCTAATCGGTCAATCAGAAACATACTATTAAACACACATTTATTTCAAATAGTTTGAAAGATCATTTCTTCTCTTCAATACTCATGTCAGCAATATTTGCTAGTTGTTCTTCTTTCATATCCTGGCGACCGTTGTACTGAAAGAAATAAAACAAATGAGCAGGATATATCCTATAAAACTGACCAATCTACGAAGAAAACTCCACGAAACACTTCTTTTCGGATGCCAAGTTCTCAATTTCCGAGCAACATGAAATCCCTTTTGTTCTTTGAATGGCTTCTCAGATGCAGTGTACTCGTGAGCCAACTTGAGCCAATTCGCTTCTTCTGGAGACAGATAAGTTCCCATCGCATCGTCACTACAATCACTTTTAAGTGAAGCAACTCCATAATTTGTATCTGAAGATTTGATTGAACTGACAGAAGTTCCAGAACTTTCTGTTGTTCCGCTCGTCGTTGAACTGGTCAGAAAATCAGAACCAGAGGAGGAGCATGAGCTCAGTGGAGCCAATGGAGGTTGTTCTTTCTGAATGAAATATAGAGAATTTGATAGTTAGAAATGGTGAATATTACCAGAGTAGGAGATCGCATTTGTTCAAGAAATAGATTCTCTGGCTTTTAAATCGTTCAGAAATATTTCAGTTCGATAAGAATTCCATCCGATGAAATGCCACGTGTTGATTCCGTTGACCCGTGGAAGCACGTTATTAATATTAAGAATTTTCTTTTCAGAAAACCCATGTGCTCTGGTTTTATGAATATAAATGTGATCAGCAGTAAATGAAAGAATTGAACTGTCCAAAGTAGTGACTCACTGTAAAAGACATTGAACTAATTCCAATTCATTTGTTATTCATTCAATCGGATCAATATCTCAAAAAAGAGCTCCTCCCCATTGCCACCTGTCACGTTTGCACCTATGACCCATCTCTCAGTTTCGCGCAATCAATCTCATTCTCATCACCTTTCCGTTCTCTTTCTCTCAAAGTCCATTGTCAATGGCATCAACTTCTCTCTGTGTGTGCCAAGGGACCATCTCATTATTTTTTCCCGTTGGATCGCCGCTTATCTCCGTCTCTTCTTCTCACCCACTCTATTCTTTGATGCCGTTCGTCGGGCGCCGCCCCCTCGACTCATCTGCGTCTCTTCCTCTTACCGTACTATTTCTGCAGAGTGGTGTGGGCTCCCGCGAGCTGCTGATGCTCCCCGCGCCGTCGCCTCCTCTTTCATGTGTGCCTTTATCCACATCTCTCTCCCTCCGATGCCCTCGAGCGTCTTTGTTTGTGGCATTTCGATCATACTATTGCTTTCACATATTTACTATAATATTTTTACCGAATGTTTCAGAACCATTCGTTGCTCCTTACTTTCGATGTACCACTCCAACCATGATTCCAAGAAAACAACCAGAAATCCTAAAATGTTCTCAGAATTTACAATTTACGACCTTTCCGACTTTAAACGTTTCTATTTTATCTGCCAGATGTTTCTAGGTCCGTTGTCCTCTTCGTAGTAACTTTTTTAAATGACGTGGCACTAAAAAAGTTTACGTTCTCAGAAGAATCTTCGGTATGTGTGTTACTGACTTCTTCAGACAATCAAGATAGGTTCTTCTGCAATTAGTCACTTTTTTCTGTTTTCCTACCTTGTTTCCGGAGACAATCTCATCATTTTTCCCCGTTTCACTGCTCAAATTTCATGCATCTTCAACTTTGAAATAGCAGGGACCTGCGGGCGCCTTCTCCCACTTCTCATCCTCCACTTACATCGTTATGATTTTTTTTCAACAGACACACACAAAATCGGGGCGTCGCTATTTGCACGCACCCACCTTATTACAAGAAACCACTGATCCACTTTCGAACACTTGTTTCATATTTCTATTTTAGTTTGGAATGAGTTACAGTATGACTCAACGTTTCTTATCTTTCTTTAAGTCTCCTCATTCTGTTTACTCTCTAACTTCCTTCTGATTGTCATGTGAGAATGGATTAGGTTACTGTTTTTTACTTCGTTCTGAGGATGAGTGTTCTCAAAATATCTTTTACTTTCCGTTCAGTGATGACGCTATTCATCATGAATTAGAATGTTTCATTTCCCTGTGCATCTTCACTTTTGTGGGATTCAAACCATATTAATAAACATGATATCGTTCATGAGATCTGAACTTTTGAGTTTTTTTTCCATAAAATCTTCTTGTAATCTTCTCGTATAACTTCTTGTAAAAAATGAAACTTTCTTTATTCCTTTTCTAACAACTGTTTTGAAAAGTTCACTGATTGTTGACATTTAGCTACTTCTCTGTTTTCAATTCTCAACAAGAAAGTCCTTCCAAACTTAAGTTAACAAATCGACAATATGTTCCCTCTAGACAAATGACATCCTTGTTTTTAATTCTTCCAGTCTATCGAATTTCACGTTTTCTGGGTTCTTTCTGATATTGAACCTTTCTGATACAAAGTACAGTATCCGAGTTTGTGGAATGTCTCGATGGTTTCGGCTGTTTGGTGCATTTCCACACTTTCAGAATTGAATTTTCGTCCCCCAGTTCATGATTTTTTTCCAGTTTTATCACATCATTTTCTCATGAGACATATGAAAATGTCTAAATTCCGTTACATTCATAAACATTCCTTATATACATATATTTGTAAAGAGGAGCAGTTCTTTTGGAAATTCGAAAAAGCCATTTTTCTGCAATTCCAACAGAGAAGTGACCTACTTTTTTCTATGTACCGTTCAATAGAAATATATCGTTCCTAGCACAACCAGATTCTTAATTCTCCGCTCAATCATCCAATCCACTTTCAACGTTTTGACCTCGTCATTCCCTTTTTTAAAGTTTTTTCAACCTGCCCTATTCCCTGAACTTCAGAAACGAGCCATCTAGAATCACCCGCAGAATAATCGATCTGTGGAGTGAATGTGCATGTGCGAACGTTGCCATTAGAAGAGAGAACTGATCGAATTTGAAGACGTGCGCCGACCCACCCCATTGCGACCATGGTTGGCGCACCGCGCTTTACTCAAAAACCATCGATTCAACAGACACCGACTGTAAGTTCTTTTTTCCCAAAAATTTTACATTTTTTGACACGTACTATTGTATACATATCACCTATGTTCCGGCTCTTTCTCTATATCTCTCTTTTTTCTTGTGGCCATGCCCTGCAGAGCCACATGGCTCATGGCAAATGATGGCAGGATCCCGTATCGTCTGTGTCTCTTTCTACTGATCATCGCAAGTCCTAGTGTATTGTGGGGGCGATGCCCGAAAGCCAACTGGCCGACGGGCTCCACGAGTTCCCGCGCTATTTCTCGCCTAGCATCTCTCTTGATGCTCGGTTTGCCGTGTGCTTCTCGTCGCTTTACGGCTTTCACGGGCTCAAAGACAGCAATGCCGAGAGGAGCAATGCAGTGAGCCCCCAGGAATCCGTAGATGAAAAAAGACTACCGGAGAAAAAAAGAAGAAGAAGAGAAAGAGTAGAAGCTTGAACCTGACCGCAAAACACTTAGAAAATGACTGAACGCAAGAAATAAATTGGAAGGGATTTGTAACAAGATAACGAGCTGAGAGCAAACGAACAATAAAGAAAGAGAGAGAGAAAGTGTAAATATTGACCGTTCGTAGTTTTTCGAATAGTTTTTTCAAGTTGGAACACTTTTGAAACTAGGTACTTGTAATTACTGAAGCAAACTAAACTTTTAAAACTTTTGAAATAATGAATAATCTGGTTGAACATTTTGAAAAGAGGACAAGTTATTCCCATGATTTTTAGGTACTCTTGCAAAATGATTCACTGTTTTGCCTGTTTTTTTCCAACTTTTAACTGCTGAAGGAAACATGACTGCAACATTACTCCCATTTTTTTACATGCGCATTTCCCTTATATCAGTTAAAACGATCGTTTCATAACAACCCCTCAAACACGAACATGTTGGTACAATTACTTGAGACCACGTGCTCTTTTTTCTTGAGAAAAATATATGAAATTTGATCCATTGAAGTACACAAACACCCTCTTGAAGTCGGTGAAAAAGATGATACCCTGGAACAAAAAACGGTGGAAAGTAACAAAAAAGACTCTTAAAAAACTACTAAGAACTTTTTTTTACAACCGAAAGATACCTCTCTGATAACATTGTTAAATCCTTCCAATCAGTGTCAACAAATTGCGGGGGATCATCTTGTTTTGATGTTTTGGTGTGACGTCAAGTCTCGTTAGGATACCTGAGATATCGAGTGTAAACAAGAGAAACATTGAACTCATCAATTGAAATTGCAAAAAATGATGATTTGCAGGGTGATCTGTTGATGGAATGTCATCTCGAGGCGGATCCACAACCAACAATCGCCTGGCAACATTCTGGAAATCTTCTAGAACCTTCTGGAAGAGTTGTACAGACATTGACACCATTAGGAGGAAGTCTGTACAAAGCGACATTAGTTATCAAGGTGAGAGAAATGAAGTTTTTGAAAGTATCAAATGTCGAAGCAGTTGCATGAAAGAAGAAGAATAAGAAGATAAGGATATGTTGCGAAATTGGAAAAGAAGGGAAAAGTTTGGGGAAACAAAACACAATAAAATAGAACATTGTAGCTAGGGATTTGGATCAAATCAGTGTGAATTCAGAATTCTAATTATTTCTGGAGAAACTGAGCAGTTTGAATAAGCATTCTGTGATTTCAGGAACCAAACGCAGGCGATGGAGGTGCCTACAAATGCACAGCAAAGAATCAATTGGGTGAATCGAACGCCAATATAAATCTGAATTTCGCTGGCGCTGGAGGAGATGAAGCCAAGTCCCGTGGCCCATCTTTTGTCGGAAAACCACGAATTATTCCAAAAGACGGTGGAGCTTTAATTGTAATGGAATGTAAAGTGAAAAGTGCATCAACTCCAGTCGCAAAATGGATGAAAGATGGAGTTCCATTGAGTATGGGTGGTCTGTATCATGCCATTTTCAGTGATCTCGGTGATCAAACATTTTTGTGTCAATTGGAGATTAGAGTGAGTCATTATTCATTTTCAATTATCTACTAATCATTTCTTTATATTCAGGGTCCATCATCCTCTGACGCAGGACAGTATCGATGTAACATAAGGAACGATCAAGGAGAAACAAATGCCAACTTGGCATTGAACTTTGAAGAACCAGATCCAGCTGAAAGACAAGAAAGAAAACGATCAACTGCTTCACCAAGACCATCGTCCCGTGGTCCAGGAAGTCGTCCTTCTTCCCCCAAAAAATCAATGAAATCCAGGGAAGGAACTCCAAAAAGAACATTGAAACCGAGAGAAGGATCTCCATCAAAGAAGTTACGGTGAGCTTTTTTTCAATTATTCAAACCACATAAGAGTCTTTTATTATCTGAAAAATAGTATTTGAAAATCTGACTGCATTTATCGTTTGTTGCATATTTTCAGTTGTGATTTCTAATCCAAAATCTCGATATTTCAGATCCCGAACATCAACCCCAGTGAACGACGAAGTGTCACAATCGGAGTCCCGCCGATCGAGTAGAACAGAAAAGATGGAAGTAGATCAAGTATCAGGAGCATCGAAACGAAAACCTGATGGATTACCGCCTCCAGGAGGTGATGAAAAGAAACTTCGAGCGGGAAGTCCATCCGCAAGAAAGTCACCATCAAGAAAGAGTCCATCACCAACACCTTCTAGAAAAACCAGTAAGACAGGTGGTGCTGCTGGAACTGCAGCTGCCGCTGGAACCGGTGGAGCGGCAAGTGCTTCCGGATCAGCAACAAGTACGACTACGACAACAAACACAGCTACATCTGGAGGATCTGCATCATCTCAACAGGTTCACGATACCTCGCGTGAAAAATACACGAGGCCACCAATCGTTCTTGAAGCCAGTAGGTCCCAGGTGAGAACTCTTTCTTTTTCTTTTTCTTCCCACGAAACTCTTGATCTTCGATTCACTCGTTTGCCTACGTTTTTGATTTGAAAAAGAGTTCTCCGAAAATCTCAATTGGCAGCCCATTCATACCAGATGTGAACGAAGGGAAAAAAAATTGAAATAGAGCAAAAGTTTCGAAATTTTTCGGGATTCTAGTACAATTTAAACTAATTATACAAAAGAGAAGACAGAGAAATGAGAACTTGAATTCATTTATAGACTGGCCGAGTTGGTGGATCTGTTGTTTTGGAAGTCCAATGGCAATGCCATTCATCCACTATCATCGAGTGGTACAGGTACGCTATTACCCTATCAACAAATGGCCAAAATACAAGTTTCAGAGATGGAACATTGGTCAGAAATTCTTCCGAGTATTCCCAGTCGTTCAACGGTTCGATAGCAAAACTTCAAGTGAACAACTTGACCGAAGAGAAGTCAGGTCTCTATAAATGTCATGCAAAATGTGATTATGGAGATGGTCAAAGTAGTGCAATGGTGAAAGTTGAACAGTCTGGTATGTCATTTTTTCTTATTTTCATGCTGTCTCTATTTTTTAAGACGTGGAAGAAGAACTAATGAAACATAGAAAAGATCTGGAAGATGAATATCAAAAAGAAGAAGAAGACAGGCGAGTATCGCAGACTCTTCAAGCTGAGACAAAGAAGCGAGTTGCCAGAAGAAGCAAGTCGAAGAGCAAGAGTCCAGTGAGTATTTTAAATAAATAAAGTATTCGTAATTTTAAATTTTCAGGCACCACAAGCAAAAAAGAGTGCACTTTCTGAGAGCGTACGTTCCGATGCTTCTGAAGTTGAGACGAAGAGAAGTTCGAGTGTTCGACCGGATCCAGATGAGGTAAGTTACTGAAAAATGAACAAAAACCATAGGGAGATACTTGACGAAAAGTATTGTTTGGATATGGATAAACAAGTATTTGTGTGTAGTTCGGAAACGGAGAAACAACTTTGTGACGTGGTATTTGGGGAGATCGAAAACCAAAAAATGTTTAGAAGTAAGGGAGAAGGAGTGGTTTGAATGATTGAGAATGGTTTGAATTGAATGGAAACTAACAAATAGTGGGTTGCTCAGATTGTATTTGTAACAATACTCTTGCAATGCGATCTCTAGACTCTTACGAGATTGGATGAATTCTTTGATCTCACTAGATGATTTATAGATACTGTTGATTGATACTAAAAGGACCAATAGTAATTTTAAAATGCACTTTGACTCGAAAAACTAGAATCATCTGTTCTTGGAAGAACTCTATGATTCTTGATCAGTTTGGCCTACTTACTGTACACTTTCTTCACTCAAATAATTTGGTTAAAAGAGAGAAAAGTGACTTTGCTCTTGCCAGTACAAATGCAGAAAAACGTGTAGAATGTCGGATGTCTCTACAAGTCGGCTTACTATTCCCTCCGACAAAAGTGACAAACGGTACTCGAAAAAGACACAAGTACCTATGAAGCTGCCGAGTTTCCTTTTTTCTCCTCCTACATCATTTCGAAATGAAGAATGTCTGCGTCTCTTCGTCTCTTACACTATTTCTCTCTATTCTATGGTATTCGACCTGAGAAAAAAGACATGGTTAGGACCTCCCGACTACCACTTTTTGGTGACTAGACGACTGTTGCGCAGACATTTTTTTTACTTTTTTCTCTGATATTTTTCTTTAAAATTGAAATTTGAATACATCATACTCCGTGTTCAAAGATTGAAAAGCCGTCGAAAAGTGTAGGAGTGCAAAGATTGACATTAGTCTAGTAGCTGGTAACATCTTGAGCATTTTTGAGATGCACTCAAACAATAGTTCACACATGATGTTATCTCATTGTAGAAAAAAAACGTTTTCATTTTTATTTTTCTCAATTAATCTGATTAATAGGATAGTGTTTTGGATATATATTTTCATACAGAACTTTCAAGTTTCCGACAATTCATTCAGTTGATTTTTTATTATTTTGATTCTGGCTACTTCAAATTGAAATTTTTAATTGAAACATTCACTTTTAATTTCAATGAATAAACTTATCTTTCTGAGAAAGTTATAAAACAACTAATTTTCTGAAAAAGGTTCTCAGAAAGTGTTTTCAATAAAAAAATTTTTAAATGAAGTTTTTCATTCGAATTTTTGTTAAAGCTACAATTTTCATTGAAAATAAAACAACAGTTTTCTATTCTCTTCCCCTACATTCATTCCAAAAACCATTTCGAATTACTAAAAACAAATAAACATCTTTTTAGATTTCTGACAATCGAAATTTTTGATATCTAGCATCTCTTTGATTACTTTTTCAATAATAGAGTAGAACATTGTTCTGAGAATTTTTTAAAATTCTGAAGTCTATGACTTCTTCTCTTGATCATCAATAAGAAAAAGTTTATGAATGTATACTCTCTTATATCCTTCCTCTTCCAATTTATTTTCTTATTGAGATCTTCAGAGAAATAAATTCTTCTGGCCTGCTCGCCGAAAAGCTCATCTTCAGAACTGGATTTTCAACATTTCTTGTTTAAAATATTCCATTCCCAAATCCCCATTTTCACTGTCCCTATCGATAAAAAGGGACAGAATCTGGTGTAAATATTGGCGTGACTAACGAATAGTTCTGTCAAGATGAACTACACGCCTGGATCGTATCTCCAGAATCTTCTGAAGAGATCGGCGAGCAACGATGGCTCTGATCATACAAACGGCGCATCTTCTTCTTCGTTTTCACGTCGTCTGCCACCTCGTCCACCATTTGAATCATCTCATTCAACTGCTTCTTCTCCTTCCTCATCTAATGCTCCACGTCGAATGATTAACCTTCGTTCGGTTTCTGACCGACAAGGTGCTGCCCGTTCATCAGGAGATCAGTCTCCGAATCCGTTGAATATGCGAAGTGCAAATTCATCGGGGCCTGATCTTCATAAAATATCACAAATTCATGCATTTATTCTATCGAAAATGCCTGAAGGAGAAGCAAAAGAACGGTTTTTGAGGAGCATTCTAGATTTGGAAGGTCCAGATTCAAGAAGAGGAAGTAGAGATGATGTTGGCAGTCCGAAATTGAAGAAAACGAATTCCAAATCGTCAGTCAATTCCAGCAGTAATGTTAGTTTTATCTTAAAATAAACTTGCATCTCACATATTTTCAGTATCCGAACACACAAGTTTCCTTCCGATATCCGCAATCACTCCCTTGTTTGAAATTCAAAAATTCTTATTGACATTTCGCAAATCTAACAAAAACTGTTGTTATAAACTTGTAAATTTCCAAGAACACTATTCGAATACTTGCATTTTTGCACGTTCTAAACTCACAACTTATCCTTCAAATCCATTGAAAGATCAAAGATCTGTTTGCTTTTTGAAACATCATAATTGACCGTTCTCTGACTGTTAGAGATGTGTTTTGATCTACATCTTTATTTAAACTAATATCCTTAGAATTAGGTTATTGATAATGTAGGAAACTAATTGAACAATCGTAGTTACTGTTAATTTCAGAAAATAAGAAAACAGTCAAAAGTACAAATTACCAACTCTCGATGCATAAGTTGCGAGAAAAAGTTCTCATATAATTATAAAAATTTTCAAATGCTTCTGAAACTTCATAGTTTTCTTATAATTTAGAATGAGAATTATTCCAGATTTCACTATTTATAATCTTTTAACCGTGTCTATCTATTTGTTTGTGTGTTCTTGTTCTTGTTCTAACATGATTTTTTCCGAAATGCACGTATAACTTAATATGTCGATCTCTCCAAAATGCCACGTATTTTTCCTCCCTGAATCTCTAAACCGTGTGCAAATGCGCTGAGCACTCCAAACCAACTCAAATCTTCCACCGCCTGCGCAAAAAAATCCGTTTCTTTTTCTTACTTTTCTTCAGTCTTTTCCCTATCCACTTTGGAACGCCGCGTAGTGCAAGAGCAGCAAAAAAGTTGCGAAATAGCGTTTTTGCGCCAGAGGTGCTCGTACTAATAGGAAACTAGAGATTCATGAAATCAATGAAATTGAATAAGAGAGTGTAAGAGAAGTAGAAATACCACGGGGTGTCGTTTTTTGGATATCCAATGAGAAAAGAGAAAAGAGTTAGCTCCCGTGAGGGAGGAGGCTCAAGAATACAACAAACATGGGAACGCGTACTCGCACTATCTGACTTCACTGCCATCACATTTTTAGCCTCACACATTATTTCTTCCTTCCACTTTTGAATACATTTTCACAATTTCTAAAAATGTTTATTTTATTTTTTGAAAGGATTTCCAAAATCTTACAATTCTTGATACTACACCAATTGCTATTCATCCACGTCATCATCTAATAATTGTCATCTCATAATTTCTTCCTACCTTTCTAATTTCAAGTTAATTTCAAGTTTCCTAGCTCTCTTTTTATTAAACTTGTCAGAAATGTGTCAAGTTGATGAGAGATTAGGAAGAGCGTTTGTGTGTTTTAGTGTGATATCCGAGAAGAAACAAAAAGAAAAAGCAGAAACTATTTGAGGAGTGAGTCAATTGGATAACCAATACACCCACTTACGGGAACACGTTCCAGGAATTTACAGAAGAACAGGAATGAGTCTGTGGTCATGATACTGATTTGAGTGTGAGTGTAGGTCTGAAAACTTCAAACTTGTTTTCAGAAATCTTTAGAGATTGAATTAAAGTTTGAATAGAAGATAGAGATTCTTTAAAACCAACCATTGTTCTTGAACGTGTCCTTCAGATTTTGAACCTTGAAAAGGGACGAGAATAACTCTTTTTATTCGAACTGATTTTAAATTGTTTATTCAATAAATTCATTTTACCGAATTCATAATGTGCTTTCAAAGTATTCCTTGAAGTTTGATACCCCCGTTGCTTCTAATTTCAGTTAATTTCTATAAATCTGATAGTAGATAATCAAATCGATTGAAAATCTTAATCAAAGATTCTCCCTCTTCCTCAAAAAATCTCCAATCTCTTTTTTTCTAAACTCATTTTCTCCATAGTCTTCTCAATCTCTTATCACCACCAAACACATCCTTCTTCTCTTTTCTTCTGCTTCCATTTCATCTCATCTCGACCCGACTCGTGCCCACTGCTTCGTCTGACTGCCTCTGTGTTTCGTGGGGTGTTTGTATCAATTTCCTGGTATCACGAAACCCAAAACATTCTGTTTGTTTGTTTACTGTCATCTGAATACAGTAATACTCAAACACCCGTGCACAGTGTCGGTTATGGACGAAGGCAGTTGCATTTTCTCTGAACTATAGAGCTAGAATTATTTTGTTTATTTATTCGAAAACTATTCATTTTTTGATCTGAAATCATGGATCAAGATTCTGATTCGGTGAGCATTTTCAATTATTATCCTGATGACGTGGCAATTGGTATAGTCTCTAAAACTGAGAAATCTTATGATTAGAGCATTTGAAATCAAATCTTCATGCTCCATCATCATCCTCAACTTGTTGTTTTTTGTATCTCTCCCCCCATCCTTCCAAGCTGCCGTTTGCCATTGGGCCATCGACAGTGGACCTGGGCAAAAGTGTAAAAATGTTATCATTATCCCTCGTTTCTTCTCTCATTTTGCCCCGTTTCTTTCTTTTCCGCCCCGCGTAAAAATTTCTGATGGCAGAGAGGAAGAGAGGGTCTCTTCAAGATTTCTATAGATCTTTGAGGGATTTTCAAGACGAAAAAAGAGAACGAGAAGGTCAAAACAAAGAGCAAAACACACGAAACAATAAGTTGAGCATGGGGTTCAATGAGACCTAAATAGTATTGATTGATAATTTGATTGCTAGTAAAGTGATTATGAGTTAGATTGAAAAAGCGTGGGCGTTTTGTGGGAAAGAATGAAACAGCTGCTAGGAAGAAATAAACTATTCGAATTATATAATCACAACATTAGCCTAGTATCAATCTGGAAGCAAGATAAGTTGAATCAGGATAAAAACAAGAGTATTCTTAAAATCGTAGATGTTTTTTTAAAGACTAAATATAAATATTTCCACCAGTGCAATCGTGCGAGTTGGAAATGAGCTTGTTTTTTTGGTACGAATAGAAAATCATACATTTTGACAAAGAAATAGTCAGAATTTTAGATACAGTTTTCAAAATTTTGAGAAGAGTAAATCATTTTCCAAACGTAGTATCAGCACATCCAGAAACAGTTATATATGAAGCTGTATTTATGTAGTTCAATACTGTTTTAAACGATCCCTCGATCTAATTTTTGACCCTATCCCCATCCAGGTTTTTATCCCTCTACAAAAAACTTTAAGCTTCTTTTTCCTCCTTTTTTCCATTCACTGATAAACATTGATAACCAGAAAGTACGTGATAAATAACCTAGTGCGCGAGAGAGAAAAAGAGAGAGAAAGAGGTTTCTTGTGCGGGTACTTGAGAGCTAAAATAGTTGAAAGAAAGAAGAAAAGCTCGAGTGATAATGAGACAAAAAACTACGGGAAAGCGAAGAGAAAGTGTGTATTTGAAGAGATATTCATCCACCCTCATCACCAAAATGTCTTAACTCTTGCACAACCAATGCACAAATATCACATGAACACATAATAAAAAAGAGTTCTAAAATATCTCTCATCGAACGGTTTTTTTCGCTTTGTTGCAATAGAAAAAAGAAACGAAACACGTGCTAAAACTACTTGTCAGAGAGAAATGACCGCACCCACACAGAACCATATGATTGCTTTTTTCAGGAATCTCAGTTGGACGAGATCCCAAGTTCGGGTCTGACGATCCCAGAGGAGCGCCGTCGAGAATTATTGGGTCAGGTCGGAGAAAGTGACGACGAGGTTTGTTTTGAGTAGTGAATTTGGAAGTGACAGGCAAAAAGATAAGGTTTAGAGGAGGTTGTACATCAGCATTGAATGTATTTTTATCCAGTGAGAGGTCATTGGATTTCAAAGTAAACTTTCGATGGTAGTGATTATAAAACATCTTTTTTTGTTTACTTTTCTGCAAAGGCACTTCCGAAAAAAAAGAAAACAGAAGCCACGCCCATTGACAAAAAATCTTGGCGTTCATTTTTGTTGAAAAGGTTTTTTATCAACGTTTGTTGGTTTCTTTTTTTGCAAATTACCAGTTTATTATCAGTTCAGGCTGGTTTGTAGAAGTATCTTTTGTATGGGTTGGCATCACACAGTAATGCTCAAATCAGAACGTTCTCCTAGTCGAAGATTTTTTGTTTACCAATCCGTTTCGATAGTTGTTATATTGTTGTGACTTGTGATAATTCATTATTTGAATTTGTACCAGTTGAAATTTTCTAGAAATGTATAAGTACACTGTTTTATGTTTTATGAGTTACGTGCAATTTATTATGCCCAGAAGAATGAGCTCATAATTTCAAAAATAGAACTCTGTTATTCCTGAAGAGAACAGTCATCAATATGTGAAATTGTCGTTCAAGTTTTACACTCAAAACACTCAAAACCAGTTAGATTTGAAGTACTCAATTACTGGAACAAGTTCTGATTACAGGTATCCGAGTCGATATCCGAACTTCCATCATTCGCCGGAGGAAAGCCTCGCCGCAAGACTGATGTATGTTTCTTTTTCTTCTCTTCTCTCTTCTTTTTTCTTCTTTTGGCTCCTGCCACCTACTCATTATTTCATATCTCTTCTCTCCGTATCTCTTTCTCTTTTCTTCAAATTTCTGTATCCTTCTCTCTATCTCTTTGTCCACCGTTTTTGTACTTGTCTGGTTAGAAACAAAAACGACTGAAGTACTGTTTTGACAAGATGATGGCTCACTTCCTTCTATAACAGACATATAGATTTTTCATCTTTTGGAAACACAGTTTGCCCCCGCAAAATGATTGGAAAGTGACCCAGAATGAGAGCACTTGTAGTTGGGAGGAAAGCGGGGCAAACAGATAGTGAGCCATCATGTGTCAACTACTTCTGATCATCCAATTGATCATTTGCCAGACTTGTCTTGTCCTTTTCTTCTGTCCTTTGTCCATATTTTCAGTCCTTTTTCAGTTTTGTTATGTGTGTTTCAGAGTCCTCCAAAGCAGGACGAGATGTTCTCTCGCGACACGATTCTTCGTAAAACCACTACATCAACACGAAATGAATCGAATACTGTAGAGGTGTGAAATCTGTCTCTCTTTTTCTTTTTCTATGTCCTTTTGTCCCATTTCAGGAGAAGACAAAACTTCGCAAAACTGTCAAAAAGGCCGATGGCGAACTCGATTTCAAAGCCATGGTCAAATTGAAAAAAGTGAAAAAAGAGGAGGGCGGAGCTACCGAAAAGCCAGGATTCCCACTTGATCATGCTGATTCCACATCATCTGTTTTGTCCCAAGAATCAAGATCAAGACGTGGATCGACTGCTCTTTTTTCAAAAGATAACCTTCCGGAACAACCAGCAAACCCGTTTGCTCAACTCAAAAAAGTGAAATCTGGTGCAGGTGGACTAGAGAAATCTGATTCAATGGCCAGTTTGAAAAAACTTGAGTTGAAAAAAGGGAAGGTTGAAGAGAGTTCGGACGGTGCATTCAAAGTACAACTGAAGAAAGTTGTGAAGAAAGAAGTGAAAGAATCAACAGTTAGTGTAAAAGAGAAGAATGGCACCGAGGCAGGAATCAAATCCGAGTTTAAATTGGAGAAACGAGAACGGACCACTTTGCAAAAATACGAGAAAACGGATAGCAATGGGTCCAAAAAGGAGGTACTTTCATGTCATGTGTGTTACCCAAAAGAATGATTTTCTGGAAACAGATTCATGAAAATCATTCTTCTTCTTCTTTATACAAGTTTTATTCAAAAAAGAAACTTTTTGCAATTCGAGAACTTTCTTTTTTTGCATAAAGACTGTATATCTGTGTGTTTAGTGTCACTCTTCCATCGCTTCCTTCTCTATTTATCTCTCTCTATGTTTTTCGATTATTTTCCTCTCTCCCTCTATCCAATTTCCACCCCAAATTCCTTCTTCTTTTAATTAACATTTCCATTCCCAAATCTAACATTTCTTCTAGGAAAAACCGAAAAAAGTCAGTATTGTTCCCGTGCCGACGAGTACTTCAAATGACGAGCCAACGACTCCACGTGTAAGATAACAATAAGAAAGAATGCATGGTTTGAGGTGATTTCTTGTAATATTTTCCAATTTCTGCTAACTTTCCGTCCAATATCGTCTATTTTTTCTATTCATTTTCTAACTTTTTGTCTCTAACAATTTGTTTCAGCACCACGAAAAAGTCGAAGAGAAGTCAACAAAATCAGAAGAGCTTAAGACAAAAGTTGGCGGTCGTCAAGTAGGGCAAAAGCGAAATGGAGCCCCGAAACCAGAAGAGCCGAAGAATCTTTTGTCACAGATTCAGTTGAAGAAAGTGACAAAGAAAGCTCAAGAAGAGACCAACGAACTGGAAGGAATTAAATTGAAAAAAGTGACGACCGTACCAAAACACGTGGCAGATGATGACAGTCAATCAGAATCCGAGTCACGACGTGGATCTGTGTTTGGAGAATTCCGACGTGGATCACGAGCTCCGAGAGACTCCGCGGACAATTCTCGCAGAGACTCCATTGTGAATATTTTTGAGATTTTATTCGAATTTTTGCGTGATTTATACAATATTGACATTGTATATATTCAATGTTGCATGAATTCAAAGACACGTGGAAAGCATTAAGTTTTAGATTTTGAAGTATTCAAAACATTGTCTCGTAGATTTAAAAAAAATTTGATGTTAACTATTCTATGCAAAAGCTAGTTGTGATTGTACATGTGTCTCCAAAGTAAATTAAGATTTCTAAGATTTAGATGAGCTTTCCTCGTGTCTTCTCTAATTAGGAGGATCTGATCTTAATCTTTTCATTTTCAGAGACGCTCTAGTATCGACATGAGACGTGAATCTGTTCAAGAAATTCTTGAAAAGGTCAGAAATAATCTTAACATTCTTTAAATTTATTTCTGAACTTTCAGACGTCGACACCGCTCGTCCCAAGCGGTGCATCAGGCAGTGCTCCCAAAATCGTCGAAGTCCCAGAAAACGTCACAGTCGTGGAAAGTGAGTGTCATTTCCAATTGGATTCATTTCCAAATTCGATCGAGTTTCAGATGAAACCGCAATCCTTACATGCAAAGTGTCGGGTAGTCCCGCCCCCACTTTCAAATGGTTTAAAGGAAGTCGTGAAGTTATCAGTGGAGGAAGATTCAAACATATCACTGATGGAAAAGAACACACTGTGGCGTTGGCCTTGCTCAAATGCAGATCTCAGGTAATAAATTGATTCTGTTACTGTTCTTGATTCCGTTCATTTATATCTTTCAGGATGAAGGTCCCTACACCCTGACAATCGAAAATGCGCATGGAACCGATTCTGCTGATGTCAAGTTATTGGTCACTTCGGATAATGGTCTCGATTTCCGAGCCATGCTCAAACACAGGTAACATTCTATTCATTCATTCGTTCTGTTTATCAATCCCTTTCCCACTTCTTTCCTCTTTTTTTCTATTCTTATTTCTTCCGTTTAGCGGTCAACAACGAGCAAACTCCAAAAGGTTACATATATTCTGTTCATATTTTGTTATTATTTCAAAACATTTTTCAAAGCTTCACTAACTTGCACTACAGTAATCCCAGCATGTTTCAATAGATTCATTAATTCCATATTCACATGTCAAATCGCAAAACACAACGGATTCCAACGCTTTTTCCTTTTTAGATCTTTAATAAAACACCAACAATTTTCAGTTCATTTCAGCTTTTTTGTTTTGAATTTTTAAGTTTCATTCATGTTTACTAACTCTGAATATTCTTCAGAGAATCACAAGTCGGCTTCCAAAAAGATGGAGAAGGAGGAGCCGGCGGTGGCGGAGAAAAGAAACCAATGACTGAAGCTGAGAGAAGACAGTCCCTCTTCCCTGGTAAAAGAGTTGAGAAATGGGATGAACCACTTCCCGAAAAAACTGTTCAGCAGCAGGTATGTATTACCTCTTTCTGAATATCAAGAACTTAAGTAATTTTTGTATTTCAGGTTGACAAAATCTGCGAGTGGAAGTGTACCTACTCGCGTCCAAATGCCAAGATTCGTTGGTATAAGGACAGAAAAGAGATCTTCTCAGGAGGTCTCAAATACAAGATTGTCATCGAAAAGAACGTATGCACTCTGATTATTAACAATCCAGAAGTCGATGACACCGGAAAATACACTTGTGAAGCCAACGGAGTTCCAACTCATGCTCAGCTTACTGTACTTGGTAAGTAATAACATTGATATCAAACCATTTGAATATTCCTATTTCCAGAACCACCAATGAAGTATAGTTTCCTGAATCCGTTGCCGAATACACAAGAAATCTACCGTACCAAGCAGGCAGTGCTCACTTGCAAAGTGAATACTCCAAGAGCACCAGTGGTATGGTACAGAGGAAGTAAAGCGATTCAAGAAGGAGATCCACGATTCATCATTGAAAAAGACGCTGTCGGTCGTTGTACTCTTACCATCAAAGAAGTCGAAGAAGACGACCAAGCTGAGTGGACAGCAAGAATCACTCAAGATGTCTTCTCAAAGGTTCAAGTGTACGTCGAGGAGCCACGTCACACATTCGTTGTTCCAATGAAATCTCAAAAAGTCAATGAAAGTGAATTGGCGACATTGGAGACTGATGTGAACGATAAAGATGCTGAAGTTGTTTGGTGGCACGATGGAAAGAGAATCGATATTGATGGAGTGAAGTTCAAGGTTGAGTCTAACAACAGAAAGAGAAGACTTATCATCAATGGAGCCAGAATTGAAGATCACGGAGAGTATAAATGTACAACTAAGGACGATAGAACTATGGCTCAACTTATTGTTGATGCTAAGAACAAGTTCATTGTTGCTCTGAAAGATACTGAAGTAATTGAAAAGGATGATGTCACTCTCATGTGTCAAACTAAAGATACAAAGACACCCGGAATCTGGTTCCGTAATGGAAAACAGATTTCAAGTATGCCAGGAGGAAAGTTTGAAACACAATCCAGAAACGGTACTCACACTCTCAAAATTGGAAAAATCGAGATGAACGAAGCCGATATCTACGAAATCGATCAAGCTGGACTTCGTGGATCTTGTAATGTTACCGTTTTGGAAGCTGAGAAGAGGCCAATCATCAACTGGAAACCGAAGAAAATTGAAGCGAAGGCTGGAGAACCATGCGTTGTGAAAGTTCCATTCCAAATCAAGGGAACACGACGTGGAGATCCAAAAGCACAAATCTTGAAGGATGGAAAACCAATCGACGAAGCAATGCGAAAATTGGTTGAAGTTGTAATCAAAGATGATGTTGCTGAGATTGTTTTCAAGAATCCACAACTGGCTGACACTGGAAAATGGGCCCTTGAGCTCGGAAACTCTGCTGGAACAGCTCTTGCACCATTCGAGTTGTTCGTCAAGGACAAGCCAAAACCACCAAAAGGACCATTGGAGACAAAGAATGTGACTGCTGAAGGTCTTGATCTTGTCTGGGGAACACCTGAACCAAGCGAGGGAGCTCCAGTCAAAGCATACATTATTGAAATGCAAGAAGGAAGAAGTGGAAACTGGGTCAAGGTTGGTGAGACTAAAGGAACTGATTTCAAGGTGAAGGATCTCAAGGAACACGGAGAATACAAGTTCAGAGTCAAGGCTTTGAATGAATGTGGTCTCTCAGATCCACTCACTGGAGAATCTGTTCTTGCCAAAAACCCGTACGGTACTCCTGGAAAACCAAAGAACATGGATGCCATCGATGTTGACAAGGATCATGTCACTCTCGCCTGGGAACCACCAGAGGAAGATGGGGGTGCTCCAATCACTGGATACATCGTTGAAAGAAGAGAGAAATCTGAGAAGGACTGGCATCAAGTCGGTCAGACAAAACCAGATTGCTGCGAACTGACTGATAAGAAGGTCGTTGAAGACAAGGAATACTTGTACCGAGTGAAAGCTGTCAACAAAGCCGGACCTGGAGATCCGTGTGATCATGGAAAACCAATCAAGGTAAAGGCGAAGAAGGCAGCTCCAGAATTTACTGGTGGAGGCATCAAAGATCTTCGTCTCAAAGTTGGAGAAACCATCAAGTATGAAGTTCCAATCTCAGGAGAGCCACTTCCAGACTGTACTTGGATTGTAAATGGAAAACCATTGAAAGCAATGGGAAGAGTCAAGATGGCATCTGAAAGAGGAAAGCACGTTATGAAGATTGAGAATGCCGTTCGTGGAGATTCTGGAAAGTACACCATCACTTTGAAGAACTCTTCTGGAACCTGTGATTCCACCGCCAATGTCACTGTGGTTGGAAGACCAACTCCACCGAAAGGACCACTTGATATCACTGATGTCTGTGCTGATGGAGCATCACTCTCATGGAATCCACCAGAGGACGATGGAGGTGATCCACTCACTGGATACATTGTTGAAGCACAAGATATGGATAACAAAGGAAAGTATATTGAAGTGGGAAGAGTTGATCCAAATACAACAAATCTCAAAGTTGCTGGACTTCGTAACAAAGGAAACTACAAATTCCGTGTTAAAGCAGTCAACAATGAAGGAGAATCGGAGCCACTCTCTGCTGATCAATACACTTTGATCAAGGATCCATGGGATGAACCAGGAAAGCCAGGAAGACCAGAAATCACTGATTTTGATGCGGACAGAATCGATATTGCTTGGGAGCCACCACACAAAGACGGAGGTGCTCCAATCGAAGAGTACATTGTTGAAGTCCGTGATCCAGACACCAAGGAATGGAAGGAAGTGAAACGTGTTCCGGATACAAATGCATCGATTTCTGGATTGAAGGAAGGAAAGGAATACCAGTTCAGAGTGAAGGCAGTCAACAAGGCTGGACCTGGACAACCATCCGATCCATCCGAGAAACAACTTGCCAAGCCGAAATTTAGTAAGTTGAGATTATTTTCACTTGTATTCGATATATTATTTTTTTCAGTTCCTGCCTGGTTGAAACACGACAACTTGAAGTCGATCACCGTGAAAGCCGGAGCCACTGTCAGATGGGAAGTCAAGATTGGTGGAGAACCAATTCCAGAAGTCAAATGGTTCAAGGGTAGTCAACAACTCGAGAATGGAATTCAACTCACAATTGATACTCGCAAGAATGAACATACCATTCTCTGTATTCCATCCGCAATGCGTTCCGATGTTGGAGAGTATCGTTTGACTGTCAAGAACTCTCACGGAGCAGATGAAGAGAAGGCCAATTTGACTGTTTTGGATAAACCAAGCAAGCCAAATGGACCACTCGAGGTATCCGATGTCTTTGAAGATAATCTCAATCTGTCATGGAAGCCGCCAGATGATGATGGAGGTGAACCAATCGAATACTATGAAGTTGAGAAGCTCGACACTTCTACTGGACGATGGGTTCCATGCGCCAAGGTCAAGGACACTAAAGCTCACATTGATGGACTCAAGAAGGGACAAATGTACCAGTTCCGTGTGAAGGCTGTGAACAAAGAAGGAGCTTCAGATGCTTTGTCAACTGAAAAGGATATCAAGGCAAAGAATCCATACGATGAACCAGGAAAGACCGGAACTCCAGATGTCGTTGACTGGGATGCTGACCGTGTTTCTCTCGAATGGGAACCACCAAAGACCGACGGAGGTGCTCCAATCACTCAATACATCATTGAGAAGAAGGGAAAGCACGGAAGAGATTGGCAAGAGTGTGGAAAAGTGTCTGGAGATCAGACAAATGCTGAGATTCTTGGTCTCAAGGAAGGAGAAGAATACCAATTCCGCGTGAAGGCTGTGAACAAAGCTGGTCCAGGAGAGCCATCTGATCCAAGCAGAAAGGTGGTCGCCAAGCCAAGAAACTTGAAGCCATGGATTGATCGTGAGGCCATGAAGACAATCACAATCAAGGTTGGAAACGATGTGGAATTCGATGTTCCAGTTCGTGGAGAACCACCACCGAAGAAGGAATGGCTCTTCTTGGAGAAGCCAATTGATGATCAGAAGATCAGAGTGAGTACTTTTATCAGTTCATTTTTCAGAGATTTGAATTCAAAAGCCACAGACTTCAGAATAACTTTTTGGTTTTCAGATTGAGAACGAAGACTACAAGACTCGTTTCTTACTCCGTGGAGCTACACGCAAACATGCTGGTCTGTATACACTTACAGCCACAAATCCGTCTGGATCTGACAAACATTCAGTTGAAGTTATTGTTCTCGGAAAACCATCGACTCCATTGGGTCCATTGGATGTTACCAATGTCTATGAAGATCGCTGCGATTTGGAATGGAAAGTTCCAGAAGACGATGGAGGTGCCCCAATTGATCATTATGAAATTGAGAAGATGGATATGGCAACTGGAAGATGGGTTCCATGTGGAAGAAGTGAAACAACCAAGACAACTGTTCCAAATCTTCAACCAGGACATGAGTATAAATTCCGTGTTCGTGCCGTTAACAAGGAAGGAGAATCTGATCCATTGACCACTAACACAGCAATTCTGGCCAAGAATCCATACGAAGTGCCAGGAAAAGTTGACAAGCCAGAACTCGTCGATTGGGATAAGGATCATGTTGACTTGGCTTGGAACAAGCCAGATGATGGGGGTGCTCCAATTGAAGCATACGTCATTGAGAAGAAGGATAAGAATGGAAGATGGGAGGAAGCACTTGTTGTGCCCGGAGATCAGAACACAGCAACTGTACCAAACCTAAAAGAAGGAGAAGAATATCAATTCAGAATTTCTGCTCGTAACAAGGCAGGAACTGGAGATCCATCTGATCCATCTGATCGTGTTATTGCCAAGCCACGTAATCTGGCTCCACGAATTCATCGTGAAGATCTATCCGACACAACTGTCAAGGTTGGAGCATGTCTCAAGTTTATTGTTCACATTGATGGAGAGCCAGCACCAGATGTTACATGGTCATTCAATGGGAAGGGAATTGGAGAGAGCAAGGCTCAAATCGAAAACGAGCCATACATTTCAAGATTTACCCTTCCAAAGGCCGTCCGTAAACAAAGTGGAAAATACACCATCACTGCTACTAATGTCAACGGAACTGACAGTGTTACAATTGATATCAAGGTCAAGAGTAAACCAACTAAACCGAAGGGACCAATTGAAGTGACTGATGTATTCGAAGATCGTGCAACCCTTGATTGGAAACCACCAGAGGATGATGGAGGAGAGCCGATTGAGTTCTATGAAATCGAGAAGATGAACACGAAAGACGGAATCTGGGTTCCATGTGGACGAAGTGGAGATACTCACTTCACAGTTGATTCTCTCAATAAGGGAGATCACTACAAGTTCCGTGTGAAGGCAGTTAACAGTGAAGGAGCATCTGATCCTTTGGAGACTGACACTGACATTTTGGCCAAGAATCCATTCGATCGTCCAGACAAACCTGGACGTCCAGAACCAACTGATTGGGATTCAGATCATGTTGATCTCAAATGGGATCCACCACTTTCTGATGGAGGTGCTCCAATTGAGGAGTACCAAATCGAGAAGAGAACTAAATACGGAAGGTTTGTTATATCTTTCACAGTCGTCTTCCAATTATATGTATTTTTGCAGATGGGAGCCAGCAATCAGTGTTCCAGGAGGTCAAACCAAAGCAACTGTTCCAGACTTGACACCAAACGAAGAGTATGAATTCCGAGTTATTGCTGTCAATAAGGGAGGTCCATCTGATCCATCTGATGCCAGTAAGGCAGTCATTGCCAAACCAAGAAACTGTGAGTTTTTATTTTCAATTAATAGTCATATTTCTGATTTTACAGTGAAGCCACACATCGACCGTGATGCTCTCAAGAACTTGACCATCAAGGCTGGACAATCGATTTCATTTGATGTTCCTGTCTCTGGAGAACCAGCTCCAACTGTCACGTGGCACTGGCCAGATAACCGTGAAATCAGAAACGGAGGACGTGTCAAGCTCGACAATCCAGAGTACCAATCCAAGTTGGTTGTTAGACAAATGGAACGTGGAGACAGTGGTACATTCACCATCAAAGCAGTCAATGTGAACGGAGAAGATGAGGCTACTGTCAAGATTAACGTCATTGGTATGATACGACTATCATCTTACCTTTAACATTACCTTCTTTTTTCAGACAAGCCAACTCCTCCAAATGGTCCATTGGATGTTCTTGATGTTCATGGAGATCATTGTACTTTGGACTGGCGTGCACCAGATGATGACGGAGGAATTCCAATTGAGAACTACGTCATTGAGAAGTACGATACTGCCACTGGAAGATGGGTTCCTGCTGCCAAGGTTGCTGGAGATCAGACTACTGCCGTTGTTGATGGACTTATTCCAGGACACGAATACAAAGTGAGTTAATTTATCTCATCAGGCCCCAAGAAAATTGTTTTCTTATTTCAGTTCCGTGTCGCCGCTGTCAACGCCGAAGGAGAGTCCGAACCATTGGAAACCTTCGGAACCACTCTTGCAAAGGATCCATTCGACAAACCAGGAAAGACGAGTGCTCCAGATGTCACCGATTGGGATAAGGATCATGTTGATCTTGAATGGAAACCACCTGTAAACGATGGTGGAGCTCCGATTGAAGAATACGTTGTTGAGATGAAGGATGAGTTCTCTCCATTCTGGAATGAGGTTGCTCACGTTCCTGCGTCACAAACAAATGCAACTGTTGGAAACTTGAAGGAGGGATCCAAGTATGAATTCAGAATCCGTGCTAAGAATAAGGCTGGATTGGGAGATCCATCTGATTCTGCCTCAGCTGTCGCAAAGGCTAGAAACGGTAAGCAAGTTAATTTTCCTTTAAATCTATAATTAATTTTTTTCAGTTCCGCCAGTCATCGATCGTAACTCCATCCAAGAAATCAAGGTGAAGGCAGGTCAAGACTTTTCATTGAACATTCCAGTCAGTGGAGAACCAACTCCAACAATCACATGGACCTTCGAAGGAACGCCAGTTGAATCTGATGATCGCATGAAGTTGGCGAATGAAGATGGAAGAACCAAGTTCCATGTGAAGAGAGCTCTTCGTTCAGACACTGGAACTTACATCATCAAGGCTGAAAATGAGAATGGAACTGATACTGCCGAAGTGAAGGTTACTGTTCTTGATCATCCATCTAGCCCACGTGGACCACTTGATATCACTAACATTGTCAAGGATGGTTGTGATCTTGCATGGAAAGAACCAGAAGATGATGGAGGAGCAGAGATCAGTCACTACGTCATTGAGAAGCAAGACGCTGCTACAGGCAGATGGACTGCTTGTGGTGAAAGCAAGGATACCAACTTCCACGTTGATGATCTCGTTCAAGGACATGAATACAAATTCCGTGTGAAAGCCGTCAATCGTCACGGAGATTCTGATCCATTGGAGGCTCGTGAAGCTATCATTGCCAAGGATCCATTCGATCGTGCTGACAAACCAGGAACTCCAGAAATTGTCGACTGGGATAAGGACCACGCAGATCTCAAGTGGACTCCACCAGCTGATGATGGAGGTGCTCCAATCGAAGGATATCTTGTTGAGATGAGAACTCCATCTGGTGATTGGGTTCCAGCTGTCAAGGTTGGAGCCGGAGAGCTCACTGCTACGGTTGATGGATTGAAACCAGGACAAACCTACCAATTCCGTGTGAAGGCATTGAACAAGGCTGGAGAATCAACACCATCTGATCCAAGTAGAACAATGATTGCTAAGCCACGTCATCTTGCTCCAAAGATCAACAGAGATATGTTTATTGCTCAAAGAATCAAGGCTGGTCAAACTCTGAACTTCGATGTGAATGTTGAAGGAGAACCTGCTCCAAAGATCGAATGGTTCTTGAATGGATCTCCATTACCATCTGGAGGAAAAACCCATATCGACAACAACACTGACAACAACACCAAGTTGACAACCAAGGGAACCGCTCGTGCTGACAGTGGAAAGTACAAGATCGTGGCCACCAACGAGAGTGGAAAGGATGAACATGAAGTAGATGTCAACATTCTTGATATTCCTGGTGCACCAGAAGGACCACTTCGTCACAAGGATATCACCAAAGAGAGTGTCGTACTCAAATGGGATGAGCCATTGGATGATGGAGGATCTCCAATCACTAACTATCTCGTTGAAAAACAAGAAGACGGAGGACGATGGGTTCCATGTGGAGAGACTTCTGATACTTCTCTTAAAGTTAACAAATTATCAGAAGGACACGAATACAAATTCCGTGTCAAGGCAGTGAATCGTCAAGGAACATCTGCTCCACTTACTTCTGATCATGCTATTGTTGCAAAGAATCCATTCGATGAACCAGATGCACCAACAGATGTTACTCCAGTTGATTGGGATAAGGATCATGTTGATCTCGAATGGAAACCACCAGCAAACGATGGAGGTGCTCCTATCGACGCCTACATTGTTGAGAAGAAGGACAAATTTGGAGACTGGGTCGAGTGTGCTCGTGTTGATGGAAAAACAACGAAGGCTACTGCTGACAACTTGACGCCGGGAGAGACATATCAATTCCGTGTGAAAGCTGTCAACAAGGCTGGACCAGGAAAACCATCTGATCCAACAGGAAACGTTGTTGCCAAACCAAGAAGAATGGCACCTAAACTCAACCTTGCTGGTCTTTTGGATCTCCGTATCAAGGCTGGAACACCCATCAAACTTGATATTACATTCGAAGGAGAACCAGCTCCAGTTGCCACATGGAAGGCCAATGACAAAACAGTTGAAGCTGGAGCACGTGCTGATGTCACGAATACTCCAACATCTTCTGCTATTCACGTCTTCTCCGCTGTTCGTGGGGATACTGGAGTCTACAAGATCATTGTTGAGAACGAACATGGAAAAGATACTGCTCAATGCAATGTCACAGTTCTCGATGTGCCAGGAACACCAGAAGGACCACTCAAGATTGATGAAATCCATAAGGAGGGATGTACATTGAACTGGAAACCACCAACTGATAACGGAGGAACTGATATTCTTCATTACGTTGTTGAGAAGATGGATACATCTCGAGGAACATGGCAAGAAGTTGGAACATTCCCAGACTGCACTGCAAAGGTTAACAAGTTGACTCCCGGAAAGGAATATGCTTTCCGTGTGAAGGCAGTCAATCTTCAAGGAGAATCAAAGCCATTGGAAGCTGAGGAGCCAATCATTGCAAAGAATCAATTCGATGTACCTGCTCCAGTCGACAAACCAGAAGTCACTGATTGGGATAAAGATAGAATTGATATTAAGTGGAACCCAACATCCAATAATGGAGGAGCTCCAGTCACTGGATACATTGTTGAGAAGAAGGAGAAGGGAAGTGCTCTCTGGACTGAAGCTGGAAAGACTGCTGGAACAACATTCAGCGCAGACAATCTCAAGCCAGGAGTTGAATACGAGTTCCGCGTAATTGCTGTGAACGCCGCAGGACCATCAGATCCATCAGAACCAACTGATCCACAGATCACCAAGGCTCGTTACTTGAAACCAAAGATCTTGACTGCCATCAGAAAGATCAAGATCAAGGCTGGATTCACTCACAACTTGGAAGTTGATTTCGTCGGTGCCCCAGATCCAACTGCCACCTGGACTGTCGGAGATTCTGGAGCAGCACTTGCACCAGAACTCATAGTTGATGCCAAGACTAACGTCACTTCCATCTTCTTCCCATCTGCTAAGAGATCTGACAGTGGAAACTACAAACTGAAAGTGAAGAACGAATTGGGAGAAGACGAAGGAATCTTCGAAGTTATTGTTCAAGATAAACCATCTCCACCAACTGGACCACTTGAAGTATCCGATGTTACCAAAGACAGTTGTGTTCTCAATTGGAAACCACCAAAGGACGATGGAGGTGCTGAAATCAGCAATTATGTTGTTGAAAAGAGAGATACCCGCACCAACACCTGGGTTCCAGTTTCCGCTTTCGTCACTGGAACGTCCATCACAGTTCCAAAACTCACCGAGGGACATGAATACGAATTCCGTGTTATGGCTGAGAATGCATTTGGACGATCTGATTCTCTGAATACCGATGAGCCAGTTCTTGCCAAGGATCCATTCGGAACACCAGGAAAACCAGGAAGACCAGACATCGTTGACACTGATAATGATCACATTGACATCAAATGGGATCCACCAAGAGACAACGGAGGATCTCCAATCGATCATTATGATGTTGAGAGAAAGGATACAAAGACTGGAAGATGGATTAAGGTCAATACTTCTCCAGTTCAAGGAAATGCCTTCTCGGATACTCGTGTTCAAAAGGGTCACACCTACGAATACCGAGTTGTCGCTGTCAACAAGGCTGGTCCAGGTCAACCATCTGATCCATCTGCTGCTGCAACTGCTAAACCAATGCACGAGGCACCAAAGTTCGATTTGGATTTGGACGGAAAGGAATTCCGAGTGAAAGCAGGAGAACCATTGGTCATAACAATTCCATACACTGCATCTCCACAACCAGATATCTCATGGACAAAGGACGGAAAACCATTGGCTGGAGTCGAAACAACTGATTCTCAAACCAAATTGGTCATTCCAGCGACAAGAAAATCTGATTCCGGACCAGTTAAGATTAAGGCTGTGAATCCATATGGAGAGGCTGAAGCTAACATTAAAATTACTGTCATTGGCAAGCCAGGACCACCAGAGAACATCACTTATCCGGCTATCAGCAGACACACTTGCACTCTCAATTGGGATGCTCCGAAAGATGACGGAGGTTCTGAAATCGCTGGATACAAGATTGAGTACCAAGAAGTCGGATCTCAAATTTGGGATAAGGTTCCAGGACTCATTTCGGGAACTTCTTACACTGTTCGTGGACTTGAGCATGGTCAACAATACCGATTCAGAATCCGTGCTGAGAACGCTGTCGGTCTTTCTGACTATTGCCAAGGAGTACCAGTTGTCATCAAGGATCCATTCGATCCACCAGGTGCTCCAAGCACTCCAGATATCACTGGATACGACACAAATCAAGTTTCATTGGCATGGAATCCACCAAGAGACGACGGAGGCTCTCCAATCATTGGATATGTTGTTGAACGATTCGAAAAGAGAGGAGGAGGTGATTGGGCTCCAGTCAAGATGCCAATGGTCAAGGGAACTGAATGTATTGTACCAGGACTTCATGAAAATGAGACATATCAATTCCGTGTTCGTGCCGTGAATGCTGCTGGACAAGGAGAACCAAGTAACGGATCAGAACCAGTTACCTGCCGCCCATACGTCGAGAAACCAGGTCCACCAGATGCTCCAAGAGTTGGAAAGATCACAAAGAACTCAGCCGAACTCACGTGGAACAGACCATTGAGAGATGGAGGTGCTCCAATTGATGGATATATCATTGAGAAGAAGAAGTTGGGAGACAACGACTGGACAAGATGTAACGACAAACCAGTTCGTGAAACTGCATTTGAAGTCAAGAATCTCGGAGAGAAAGAAGAATACGAATTCCGTGTTATTGCTGTCAATAGTGCGGGAGAAGGAGAGCCATCAAAGCCTTCTGATTTGGTACTTATTGAAGAACAACCAGGTCGTCCAATCTTTGATATCACAAATCTCAAGGATATTACTGTTCGTGCCGGAGAGACAATCCAAATCCGTATTCCATACGCTGGAGGAAATCCAAAACCAATTATTGATTTGTTTAATGGAAACTCTCCAATCTTTGAGAACGAGAGAACTGTTGTTGATGTCAATCCTGGAGAAATCGTCATTACAACAACTGGATCAAAGAGATCTGATGCTGGTCCATACAAGATTTCAGCCACTAACAAATATGGAAAAGACACTTGCAAACTCAATGTATTCGTTCTTGATGCTCCAGGCAAACCAACTGGACCAATCCGTGCAACTGACATTCAATCTGATGCAATGACTCTTTCATGGAGACCACCAAAGGATAATGGAGGAGATGAAATCACTAACTACGTCGTTGAGAAGAGAACTCCAGGAGGTGATTGGGTTACAGTTGGACATCCAGTTGGAACCACTCTTCGTGTTCGAAATCTTGATGCAAACACTCCATATGAATTCCGTGTTCGCGCTGAGAATCAATATGGAGTTGGAGAACCATTGGAGACTGATGATGCTATTGTTGCTAAGAATCCATTCGATACTCCAGGTGCACCAGGACAACCAGAAGCAGTTGAAACTTCGGAAGAAGCAATTACTCTTCAATGGACTAGACCCACTTCTGATGGAGGAGCTCCAATTCAAGGATACGTCATCGAGAAGAGAGAAGCTGGAACCACTGAATGGACGAAGGCTGCATTCGGAAACATCCTTGACACAAAACATCGTGTCACTGGGCTTACTCCAAAGAAGACTTACGAGTTCAGAGTTGCTGCTTACAATGCTGCTGGACAAGGAGAATACAGTGCTAACTCAGTTCCTATCACTGCCGATAGTGCCCCAACAAGACCGAAGATCAACATGGGAATGCTCACCAGAGATGTGTTGGCTTATGCTGGAGACCGTGCAAAGATTCTCGTTCCATTCGCTGCTTCACCTGCTCCAAAGGTGACTTTCTCGAAGGGAGAGAACAAGATCAGTCCAACTGATCCAAGAATCAAGGTTGAATACAGTGACTTCTTGGCTACGTTGACCATCGAAAAGTCAGAATTAACTGATGGAGGACTCTACTTTGTTGAACTTGAGAATAGTCAAGGAAGTGATTCTGCTAGCATTCGTCTTAAGGTTGTTGATAAACCAGCACCACCACAACACATCAGAGTGGAAGACATCGCACCGGATTGCTGTACTCTCTATTGGATGCCACCTTCTTCCGACGGAGGATCTCCAATCACCAACTACATTGTTGAGAAGCTTGATCTTCGCCATTCCGATGGAAAATGGGAGAAAGTTTCTTCATTTGTTCGTAATTTGAATTACACTGTTGGAGGACTCCTTAAGGACAACAGATACCGTTTCCGTGTTCGTGCTGAGACCCAATACGGAGTTTCAGAACCATGTGAACTTTCTGAAGTTGTTGTCGCCAAGTATCAATTCGATGTGCCAAATCAACCAGAGGCTCCAACTGTTCGTGACAAGGACTCAACTTGGGCAGAACTTGAATGGGATCCACCAAGAGACGGAGGATCGAAGATTATTGGATATCAAGTTCAATACAGAGATACATCTTCTGGAAGATGGATCAATGCCAAGATGGATCTTGCTGAGCATTGTCACGCTCGTGTCACTGGACTTCGTCAAAATGGAGAATTCGAATTCAGAATCATTGCAAAGAATGCTGCTGGCTTCTCGAAACCATCACCACCATCAGAGAGATGTCAACTCAAATCGAGATACGGACCACCAGGACCACCAATTCAAGTCGGAGCCAAGTCGATTGGACGCAACCATTGTACTATCACCTGGATGCCACCACTTGAAGACGGAGGATCGAAAATCACTGGATACAATGTTGAGATGCGTGAATATGGAAGCACTCTGTGGGCTGTTGTCAGTGATTACAACGTGAGAGAACCAGAATTCACTGTTGACAAACTCAAGGAGTTCAATGATTACGAATTCCGTGTCGTTGCCATTAATGCAGCCGGAAAAGGAATTCCATCTCTTCCATCCGGACCAATTAAGATCCAAGAATCCGGAGGATCTCGTCCACAAATTGTTGTCAAACCAGAAGACACTGCTCAACCATACAACAGAAGAGCTGTGTTCGTTTGTGAAGCTGTCGGAAGACCAGAGCCAACAGCAAGATGGCTCAGAAATGGAAGAGAACTTCCAGAGAGCAGCAGATACAGATTCGAAGCGAGTGATGGAGTCTACAAGTTCACCATCAAAGAAGTTTGGGATATTGATGCAGGAGAATACACAGTTGAAGTGTTCAATTCATATGGAAGTGACACTGCAACTGCTAAACTCACTGTTCAAGCTCCGCCAGTCATCGAGAAGGACGTTCCAAACACAATTCTTCCAAACGGAGATCTTGTTCGTCTCAAGATTTATTTCTCTGGAACTGCACCATTCCGTCACAGTTTGGTGTTGAACAAAGAAGAGATTGACATGGATCATCCGACAATCAGAACTGTTGAATTCGACGATCATATCCTGATTACCATCCCAGCACTGTCTGTTAGAGAAGCCGGACGTTACGAGTACACCGTATCCAATGATTCCGGAGAAGCCACAACTGGATTCTGGCTCAATGTCACTGGATTACCAGAAGCACCACAAGGTCCACTTCACATCAGCAATGTCGGACCAAGTACTGCCACTCTTTCGTGGAGACCACCAGTCACCGATGGAGGATCGAAGATCACCAGTTATGTCATTGAGAAGAGAGATTTGTCAAAGGATGAATGGGTTACTGTATCATCAAACGTCAAGGATATGAACTACATTGTTACCGGATTGTTCGAAAATCACGAGTACGAATTCAGAGTTTCTGCTCAGAATGAGAACGGAATTGGTGCTCCACTTGTCAGTGAACACCCAATTGTTGCTCGTCTTCCATTCGATCCACCAACTTCTCCACTCAATTTGGAAATTATTCAAGTCGGAGGAGACTATGTCACACTTTCATGGCAACGACCATCATCCGATGGAGGCGGTCGTCTTCGTGGATACATTATTGAGAAACAAGAAGAAGGACACGATGAATGGTTCAGATGCAATCAGAATCCATCTCCACAAAACACCTACAATGTTCCAAATCTCATCGACGGAAGAAAATACAGATACCGAGTATTTGCTGCCAATGACGCCGGTCTTTCCGATCCAACAGAACTTGATCAGACACTGTTCAAGGCTTCTGGAGCAGGAGAAGGACCGAAGATTGTCAGTCCATTGAGTGATTTGAATGAGGAAGTCGGAAGATGTGTCACATTCGAATGCACCATCAGTGGATCTCCAAGACCAGAATACAGATGGTTCAAGGGATGTAAGGAACTTGTGGATACCAGCAAGTACACTCTTATTAATAAGGGAGACAAACAAGTTCTTATCATCAATGATTTGACTTCTGATGATGCCGATGAATACACTTGCCGTGCTACCAACTCATCAGGAACTCGCAGTACCAGAGCCAATTTGCGTATCAAGACGAAGCCACGTGTCTTCATTCCACCAAAATATCATGGAGGGTATGAGGCTCAGAAGGGAGAAACAATCGAATTGAAGATCCCATACAAGGCCTATCCACAAGGAGAAGCAAAATGGTCAAAGGACGGTGAGAAGATTGAGAATAACAGCAAGTACAGTATCACCACTGACGACAAGTTTGCCACGTTGAGAATCTCGAATGCCAGTCGTGAAGACTATGGAGAGTATCGTGTTGTTGTTGAGAATTCCGTTGGATCTGATTCTGGAATTGTAAATGTCACTGTTGCTGATGTTCCAGAACCACCAAGATTCCCAATAATTGAGAATATCCTTGATGAAGCTGTCATTCTTTCATGGAAACCACCAGCACTAGATGGAGGATCACTAGTTACCAACTACACAATTGAGAAGAGAGAAGTCATGGGAGGATCATGGGCTCCGTGCGCCAAGAGTCGATACACCTACACGACTGTTGAAGGACTTCGTGGTGGAAAACAATACGAATTCAGAATAACCGCTGAGAACAAGCATGGAGCATCCAAACCATGTGAGCCAACTGCTCCAGTTACCATCCCAGGAGACGAAAGAAAGAGAAGACGTGCTTACGATGTTGATGAACAAGGAAAGATTGTACGAGGAAAGGGAGCTGTCTCTTCCAATTACGATAACTATGTGTTCGATATCTGGAAGCAATATTATCCACAACCAGTTGAAATCAAGCACGATCATGTCCTCGATCACTACGACATTCACGAAGAACTTGGAACCGGAGCGTTTGGTGTCGTTCACAGAGTCACTGAAAGAGCAACAGGCAACAACTTTGCTGCGAAATTCGTGATGACTCCACATGAAGCCGATAAAGAAACAGTCAGAAAGGAAATTCAAACCATGTCAGTTTTGAGACATCCAAAACTTGTGAACCTTCATGATGCATTCGAAGATGATAACGAAATGGTTATGATCTATGAATTCATGAGTGGAGGAGAGCTCTTTGAGAAGGTTGCTGATGAACATAACAAGATGAGTGAAGATGAAGCTGTTGAATATATGAGACAAGTATGCAAAGCACTCTGTCATATGCATGAAAACAACTATGTTCACTTGGATTTGAAACCAGAAAACATTATGTTCACAACGAAGAGAAGCAACGAGTTGAAACTGATCGACTTCGGATTAACCGCCCATCTCGATCCAAAACAATCAGTGAAAGTCACCACAGGAACTGCTGAATTCGCTGCTCCAGAAGTTGCCGAGGGCAAGCCAGTCGGTTATTATACCGATATGTGGAGTGTTGGAGTTCTTTCTTATATTCTTCTTTCCGGTCTCTCGCCATTCGGAGGAGAGAACGATGATGATACATTGAGGAATGTTAAGGTGAGCTATTTTCTTTCTTCTTTTTGCACATTCCCAAAAATTTCGAAAAATTTTCAGAGCTGTGACTGGAATATGGATGATTCTGCCTTCTCAAACATCTCGGACGATGGAAAAGATTTCATTCGAAAGCTTCTTCTCGCTGATCCAAACACCAGAATGACAATTCATCAAGCATTGGAGCATCCATGGCTCTCACCAGGAAATGTTCCAGGACGTGATTCTCAAATTCCAAGTAGCAGATACACGAAAATTCGTGATTCAATCAAATCGAAATACGACGCTTGGCCAGAACCACTTCCACCACTCGGAAGAATTTCAAACTATTCTTCGCTGAGAAAGCACAGACCTCAGGAATACTCGATTCGTGACGCCTTCTGGGATCGATCTGAAGCCCAACCAAGATTCATTGTGAAACCATACGGAACTGAAGTTGCTGAAGGACAATCTGCCAACTTCTATTGCAGAGTGATTGCTTCATCTCCTCCAGTTGTCACTTGGCACAAGGATGATAGAGAATTGAAACAAAGTGTGAAATACATGAAGAGATATAATGGAAACGATTATGGATTGACAATCAACAGAGTGAAAGGAGATGATAAGGGAGAATACACTGTCAGAGCAAAGAATTCGTACGGAACAAAGGAAGAAATCGTATTTTTGAATGTGACTCGACACTCTGAACCACTCAAATTCGAACCATTGGAACCAATGAAGAGAGCCCCAACACCACCAAAGGTTGAAGAATTCAAGGAGAGAAGATCCGCTCCGAAGTTCACTTTCCACCTGAGAAACCGTTTGATCCAGAAGAATCATCAATGCAAACTGACATGTTCTCTACAAGGAAACCCAAATCCAACTGTTGAATGGATGAAAGATGGACATCCAGTTGATGAAGACCGAGTACAAGTATCCTTCAGAAGTGGAGTCTGCTCTCTGGAAATCTTCAATGCACGTGTTGATGACGCTGGAACATACACAGTGACAGCCACAAATGATCTTGGAATGGATGTTACTGAATGTGTATTGACAGTTCAAACAAAGGGAGGAGAACCAATTCCACGTGTTTCTTCATTCAGACCGAGAAGAGCTTACGATACGTTGTCAGCTGGAACTGATGTAGAAAGATCACATTCGTATGCTGATATGAGAAGACGATCACTGATTCGTGACGTCTCACCAGATGTCAGATCAGCTGCTGATGACCTCAAAACAAAGATCACAAATGAGATTCCATCGTTTACTCTTCAACTCTCTGATGCTGAAACTGAAGTCGGAGGATCCGCAGAATTCACATCTGAAGTGACCGGACAACCAGAACCACTCGTTGAATGGCTTCATAATGGAGAAAGAATTTCGGATTCTGATTCTCGTTATCGTTCATCGTTTGTTGGTGGAAAAGTCACATTAAGAATCAGTGACGTCAAGAAGTCAGACGAAGGACAATATCTATGCCGTGCCTCGAATTCAGCTGGACAAGAACAAACGAGAGCAACATTGAATGTGAAAGGAGATCAACCACTTGTGAATGGTCATGTAGAAAAGGCTGAAAGTCATCTTCGTGTTTTGAAACATTTGGGAGGAGAAATCGTTCCAACTGGAGGATCAGTGACATTCGAAGCTAGAGTTGAAGGATCACCTGAAGAAGTTTTATGGATGAGAAATGGACAAGAGGTATGTTATTTCAATACTTGATTCAATTAAACTAGTTTTTCTTTCAGCTGACTGATGGAGATAACACCAGTATCAGTCAAAACGGAGACACACTTTCCCTGACTGTAAACTCAGCTGAAGCATCTGATGCCGGACATTATCAACTCGAAGTTCGATCGAAAGGAACTAACTTGGTTTCTGTTGCTTCTTTGGTTGTTGTTGGAGAAAAAGCAGATCCACCAGTCACCAGACTACCATCATCTGTTTCTGCTCCTCTCGGTGGTTCCACTGCTTTCTCAATTGAATTTGAAAACGTCGAAGGTACGATTTGAGACATTTGAATAGTGCACAAGTGATATTTCTTTCAGGTCTAACAGTACAGTGGTTCCGTGGATCGGAAAAGATTGAAAAGAACGAACGGGTAAAATCTGTCAAATCCGGAAACACCTTCAAACTAGACATTAAGGTATGAGTAACATGTTATCATTCCATTTCTCATCATTTTCATTTTCCAGGAAGTTGAACAGGACGACGATGGCATTTATGTAGCCAAAGTGGTAAAAGAGAAGAAAGCAATTGCTAAATATGCGGCCGCTCTTCTCTTGATTTAAATCTTTTTTCCTGTTTTTCTTTTCCATTCAATCCATATTTGTATCTATTTTCTGTAGTCGTGACATCTAGCCGCCTATACTGATTCTTCCTTTAAACTTAATTCATCTCCTTCCTTTTCTCTACTTTTCTCTCGTTTCGCCAAACTTCTTTCGCCATCTGATATTCGTGTTTTTTGTCTTCTTCATCCCGCTGTTTTATCAAGTAAAAATCCCGGCTTTCCTATCAGAACAATGCTTTCTTTCTTTTCTTTTAATTGTAATCAATTTTCTTGAAGATTTTGATGATATTTTCTAATTCAAAACTGCTTTCATTGTAATTTTTTGAAAAACTTCAATAATTTCCCATATCTTCTTCCAAAATATCCAATTATTCCAGTCAAAATTCGAAACTTTCCTATTTTCTTCCATGATTTTTCCTATGTTTCCACTCAAGATTCAAGAAATGGGACGCTTGTTTCTGAAAGTGGATCTCATTTTTATTTTCTCATTCATCCATGATTTCTCTTTTTTTATTCGATTGCTTTCAGTTTTTCAGTAGGGACCCTGATTTTCTGATTGTATCTTTCCTTTTTCTCTCTCTCTTTAGGTATCAATTTTTCCTTTCTCGCAGTAGATGACTTTTGAATTCGGGACAAATTCATTTGATTCTACCAATTTCTATATTTTAATAAGTATTTTATTTGATAGTTTAGTTCGGTAGTCTTCACATATCCTCATGTATGTTTTAAATTCTTTCCATTGTAACTGTTTCGAATAATGACTGGAGTTCTTGGATCTTCTAGAAAATCGAAGAATGCGAAGCTTATTGAAATTATTCGTCTTCTCTAAAAATGTAAATCTTCTTTAGTCAGTCAAAGGTGTTTCTTTTTAAATTGCTCTATTTTCTCTGAAATTGAAGTGTTGTTTCAACTAATAAATATAAAAGAATAAAATCCTGTATTAAAGCAATCTGTGAGAGTATGAATACATAAAATAGTTGTCTGAGAAGTGATACCAGCAAATGTGACTGTGAATTTGAAAGACATGCTGTGGGACATAGTATATGAACGTCTGTTGGACAGAGGAGACAGGGATATTTGAAGGTAAACAAAATACATCAAAAAATACATGAAGAAAAAAAACATGGTCTACCCCGCGACCGTTCTCAAGTGCTCAAGGATGAATATCAATGGGAATGAAAAAGTTAGGCAATCGAAGAAATAATATTAGCTTTTGGCTCCTTATTTTCTACAAATCCTTTCAGTTCGTTGATGATTACGTGGATCTCACGTCCACTTGTCTCTGGAAGGCAAATCAGCAAGTAGACCAACGCAAGTGCCGATGGAATGGCGAAAAGAACCACGAACGAAAATGCGCCGATGCTCATGAACAATGGGATTGTCGAGAAGTTTGTGACAACGACGAGACAGCTGTGAATTGAGTAAACAAAACAGAACATCATGGATCTATCGGCTAGTGGTGACAGCTCCGGTGGAATGGACCAGATTACAGGACCAACTCCAACTCTGAAAAAAATATACTAAAAACACTTTTTGATATCCTTATAGCTCACCCATAGGCCATAACAAATCCAAAACATGCTCCCATTGCCATTGACTGCTGATGCATTTGCTCTGCCACAGCAAAGATCGTCAAAAAGATGACTGTGCAGGAGCCGCAGGACAGAAGAAGAACTCTCCGTGGAACTTTGTCGATGATCATAGTTGAACAAATTGACGAGACAGTTAGAACAACCATCATCAAACTAGAAGCCATCTGGGAAGTTTTCCTGAAAGAGTATTTTTAAATACCAACTTCAATTATGCTCTCTTACGTGTCGACACCCATATCAGTGAAGAAGAAAGTGCTGTTCTGAAGAATAGGATAGAATGGAAGCGTGAGAATTGCAGCAGCCACAGACAACATCATTGCTTTACGAAGGTGAGATGTTCTGAGAATATGCATCACCGATGTTGAAGATTCCTCTTTTTTCTCGTTATTGTTTCCAGCTGATTCTTCTTTTTGATGTTGCTCCATCGAATCGATAAGAAGCGTTTGATCAGGAAGATATCCTTGGAAGAATCGAAGCGATTTCAATGCAGCAACTTTGTCCTTCTTAACAAGCATTAGGAACTTTGGTGTATCAGGCATCCAAAGAATAAAGGCAGTTGACAAGATTCCAGGAATAACCGGCACAAACAAAAGCACGGAGAGCGAATGTCCCAAAAGTCCCTCATGACCAAGCAACATGCCAAGTAAGCACATCGTTGCATAGCCAGTTGAATACAACGATGACATCGTTCCACGAAGAGATGCTGGTGAAATTTCCTGAAAAAAAAGATTTTCAGAAGAAATGAGAGGTTATATAAACCTGGAGATAGAGAATCAAAGCTGCATCACTCAGTGGAGAGAAAACAGCAGCAATCAGTCGACCAGCAATCAAAACTTCGGAGTACGGTGTGAAGCTAGCGAGCATCTGCATAGCTCCGGCGAAGGTCATGAAAGCGATCGAAATAGCGAATGCTACTTTTCGGCCATAGTTATCACAAAGGAATGGACTGCACATAGCACCAATGACTTGGAAGAGATACCAAGCCGAGTTGATTCCAGACTTGAGGAGTGACACTTCTTCATGATCGAGTGGTCGATATCTCTCGGTGAATGAGTTATTCAGATATTCGTTGAGTTTGTGGACAGCAGTGTTGACAGATGTATGAGAAAATCCTGAAAGAAATATGTACGAGATTCTCGGGAAACGTTAAACACACCTGATGGGAAGTTAGTCATGGCAGTAAGAAGTGAGCAAATGAGAAACAGGCGGACGCCATTCCATGAGAGGAGAGATGGATCGGAAGTCATTCCGAAAGCACTGAGAGAATAGAGAAAGGTCGCGGGGTAGTTAATCTATGAAATTGTGGCTCCAGTGAGTTTAGATGGGTCTTCGGCAGATTTTTGTTTGGGCCACGCCACAAACACTGCCTCTAACGTGGACTTTTCTTCTGCCGTGTACTTTCGGTTTGTTCCGTTTGAGAGTCGAGCGACCGTGTGGGAAGAAGGGGCTCTGAAAAAGTACTATTTCTAATTTACAAGAGTAACAGTTTAGATGATTCATAAAAGAACTGAGACAGTCTAGACTGATAAAATAAATATAAAACGAGGAATAGGTGTTCGTAATAGAATGCGCACTGAATGTGATGGTCCGATGACAATGGGCAGGCGGGTGACCCGCCTACCCACGAGGTGTCTACAACGCGCGGACAAACGAAGACAAGACAAGGAAAAGATGATTACGATGATGTCGGCGAATATTTGCATATTGTCTTGTAATATACACGTAGGGACAAACGCACTCAGATTGTACGGAGTGGATGTGGTTGGTTCGGGAACTATCCCGAATAATGAAACGATTGACACAGATTGGGCAGAGAAATATTGACTTTCAATTGCAATCATAATAATTCAAAACCCAGATATGGTGTCAGTGTTTGACGACGAATGAGATCGGTTATACACCAAATCTGATGCAATATTAGTAGTTTCAAAGAAAACAGTCGAGTTTTAATCCCAAAAAGAATGTGTACTAAAAATATAGAATGACCCATAGTCACTCGATAATCTTAGAAAATCACTGCTCAAACAAATTGAAAGAGGTAGACGGTAGACAATATTTGTTTTTCGGTTAGCTGAACCGTCTCGCAAATTCTAAAGTGTCTTAAAAGAACAGTGTGATAAACGGGGGAATACCTCTCTTTATAAGCGCTTGCGGTATCATGAGGAGACGATGGGCTGATTGTGTAGTGCGACTACGCAAAGCGGGAGACTGACAGTGAGGAATTTAGAAAATGAGAGAATTTGCATATTTGATCTCGATGGAATTCTCAGCGTTGTATCACTATGTAGATACAGTTAGAGCCTAGGTGCCAAGGTTTATAGTCAAAATTCGTGTAAGGCTCTGTGAAGGAGGCTACTCACTGGTAATGCCGCTCAGCTTTGTACTGACGTGAACTAACTTATTCAACCTTTTTTTTCAAAATCAACATTACGCATTTGGGGAAACCCCCTCGTGTTGTAATTTCATGCAAATAACCTGATTTCATGATGCGGAATTATGATCGGAAGGATATGTGAACAATTGAATCTCTGATTAGCAACAAATCGGCGAAGAATATGATAAAATTGAAAAAAAGAGTGAAAAATCACGAGTTGTGAGTCGAAATGGACGAAAAATTATTACGAGGAAATCGTTTTCGCTATTTTTTACCGCGAAATTAACAATCGCTGTAAGACCGCATAGTATTAATGAATGCGCCTTTGAACCGACCGTAATCAATAAATAAAATAATCTGCCGTTGGGAAAACAGAAGGAAGAGCTTCGAAGAGGAAACGAGCAATTGTTTTTGCTAGCAAATATATAAATATAGATTCTGAAAACATTGTATGAATACCTAAAAATTGAAAGATATCTTTTCTCACATCTCGATATTGAAAAATGTATCATCCGATTAAATGAATTCTTGAATCGCGTCTCATTAGAATTTTACGGACCATCCTCGTTTGTCAAATTTCTTTTGAAACCGAAAATCTGAGAAACAATTTTTAAATATTTAAGTGTGGCCCTTGCGTATGGAATCCCAGTTGATGTCTGCATTAAAAATACAGTAAGCCAAGAAATTTTGAACATTACTGTAAAAATAGAGAATTTATTTCTAGACGTGTTCATCCAGAGTAAACCAAGTATTCCACAAACAGAACGACTTTTCATCTGTTTTTTGTTGTATTTTTTCTGCTGGTACATTTTTTAGTTAACCATCTAGGCACGGCCTCTAGCGGAGGTCCTCTCAATGCACTGCGCACAGTACTTTGAGAGGGCCTCTGCAGGAGGCCGTGTCTAGGTCGACTCAGTTAAGAGTTCTGGAAAATTTTCTGTATTTTGGAGTGAATTGCGTTCGCACAAGGAAGAAACTATGTCGCACGAAACACATGAAACTTAACATGAATATGCAGTCTAACATACTCTGAGATCATTGTTCTCCTTCAATCCAGTCACATTTATCTCAGATCTCAGATAAATGAGACTAACTGAAAGACCGTACGTTCGTGAGGCACAGTTTCTAGAGGAGTCCTTTGATGTCCAATGGCTCTCAAAACCTTGTCTGTATTATTTATAGCGGATATCTTGGAAAAAAACTCTGCGATTTTCTTTTCAGTGTCTTTGTATGTTGTGAAATGAACAAAAGTGACAGATTATTGTATATTATCCAACATCTCCTCTTACTCGAATCACTCAAATTAAAGTTACCAAAGACCTCTCTCATATCTGAGATCCCATGTGTGGATCCTGCCTCGAGATCCCACTGTTTTATTAGTAACATTCTCAATAGTTATTATCTCATACTTTTCTCTCCGGAAGCCATGATGAAATCCGTTTTCATGCACGTGAAAATCACATGAAGAACGATTATGAAGCATCTTCTTTTCATCTGGAGCTCTCTGCGTCTCCTACGTCTCTCCCTCGGCATCCTTACTTTCTATTTTCATTTTTCTAAACTTCGTACTTGGTGGCAGGCTTGTTTCTTTAAGTGAAGAAGTTGCATAATTTCCTTTGTGAAAGTTTTGATAATTTATGAAAGTTTTAGCAATTTCCTTCGAATCTTATTGTCCCTGAAAAAATAAATTTTAAACTACCGCCAATTTTTTATTCGGAGTGCGCCAGCCGGACAACTGACCTGACTTTCGTGAGTTAGCGCACTTTTCGTTTTTTTTTCAATCGAAGTTTGTTTTCGGCACGTTTTATTTTTGAAACCAGAGAGACATCACAAATAAATGAAACATCCACTATCAAACAAACTGAAAACACTATATTTTTCGTTTCGCATGTTTACACTATTGATTATATTGATTCCTTCCATTATAACCGTCTCTTTGAAACAAACACGTGATCTGTTCTCCTCTATTGATATGCTTTTTCTTCGAAAATATAATCATCTCCTTTGACTCCTTTGTATCCGTTGAACATTATTCATTTTTAATACGTTCCCCCATTGATGGGCTAGTTTCAGAGAATGCCCGCAACTAACCGAAGAATTTCGTTGGGATCGCCAAAAGATCTCAGAGAAGTGAAGTTTTTTGACGAGGAGCCTATTCCGGACGTTCCACCGAAGGGTGCACGTGTCAAAGTTTGCTATGCTGGAGTATGTCTTACTGACCGGGAAGTGTCCAACACAAAGCAGGCGAGAATTACAAACGGAATCAAGGACACTAGCTTGTTTCCAGGTTTTTAAATTTTAAATTGTTTTTTTCACATTCAAATAACTTTCAGGATACGAAGTTTCTGGTATCGTCGAATCTTTCGGCTCAGAATGTACTCCACGGGATTACGACTTGAATATTGGAGACAAGGTTATTGTTTGGCCAACTGATGAAATGTGCAGTCATGGATATGCTGACTACGTTGCTGTTCCAACTCTCCATTTTCTTGTGAAAATTCCGGAAACTCTTTCAATGCACGTGGCCTCAATTCTCCCAGCCGGTGCTACGTGGGCACTGTCTGCTGTTCTCCAGGTATGTATATATCTCGTTTAAAGTTTTATTTTATTTTTAATTCAGGCTAGACCGATTGTTGAAGCATTTTCGCAATCAAAAGGCTTCTGCAACATTCTGATCGTCGGTGCTGGAGGACTTGGTCTTTGGCTTCTCAAGCTCGCTAAACATTTCCTTGCCATCAACAATGATAAGAAGATTCGCCTTATGGTTGCAGACGCGAAAGAAGAACGTCTATCTCTTGCTGAAAGAAATGGAGCAGACTTTGTTGTCCATTGGGATGATTCGGAGTTTGAGGAGTATCTTATCATGAGAACAAAGGATGTTGCTCGCACAGGTGTCAATGTTGTCTTCGACTTTGTGACTTCTCCTAGAACTGTTACTCGTTCATTGAAATGTCTCGCCGAAGGAGGTGTTTTGTTCGTCGGAGGTCTATCAGGGCTCGATGTTCAACTTCCAATAAAACATGTTGCCAAAAACAGACTTGCAATTATGGGTGTCACTAGGTTAGAATAGATGGCAAACCTTGAGATGTTCCTTTTATTGTTTACAGAGGAAGCATTGAACAACTCAAAAATCTTGTCAACTTGATTGCTGGAGGACAAATCGATGCACCAGATTACAGAGTTTATCCAGTCGATCAGGCATCGGCTGTTTTGAAGCAATTGTCGATGTCTGAAGTGGAAGGTCGGGCTATCCTCGAAGTTTGCGACCCAATATCAGCTCTGAATATCGATGAAACCGGCGGTGTTCCAATTCCAGCTGCCACCTCCGAATAAATTCTTAATCTCTTGCCTGTAGAGGTCTAATAATTGTATTGCTACTTTGCCATTTCAGACATTGACCCGTCACTCTTCACTCATAATGAAATAGTCAGAGAAATTAAACTTTCCCCGTGCATTTACTCTTTTCCCCCAGTCAGAGTTTGTTGCCATCTGCTTTTGAAAATTCCCTGTAACATAAAAACCAATGTTCCCATTTTCTTGCTCGAATGACAGCAGTAACCGATCCACCCATTATTAAACTGTTTTTGCTTATAGTTAGGTACTTCTAGACTGTAAAAATAATGTAAACAAACGAATTTAATGAATGTTATTATAGAACATAAATTTTCCAACCCCAAAATGGAGGTATTTGATTCCTACCAAAAAGTATTTGATCAATCACCGCCTATTGATGAGACATAATTCAAGGCAGCACCTATGACACCGGAACCGCTTCCGACGTGCCAGGCGGATATGAAATATGACATCCTCGCAAGAGCTGGGTTCGCTCGACGTGGAAATCTTCATCTGCCACATTCTATCGTCGAAACTCCAGTTTTCATGCCTGTTGGAACTCAAGGAACAATGAAGGTAAAGTCATTATAAAAATGTAATTATAAGATCATAGATAAAAGTCATAAATACAGTATCATATATATATATATATATATATATAACTCATCCGTAATTTCTTGCAGGGAGTTGTTCCGGAACAACTAGTAGCTATGGACTGCAGAATTCTACTTTGCAACACGTATCATCTCGGTCATCGCCCAGGTCATGAGCGAGTCAAAGCTGCGGGAGGACTTCATAAAATGATGAATTGGGACAGATCGATTCTCACTGATTCTGGAGGTTTTCAAATGGTCTCACTAAGCAAATTGATGACTGTTGACGAAAATGGAGTAAACTTTGAAAGTCCTCACACCGGAGAAATGATGGCTTTACCTCCTGAGAAATCTATTGAAATTCAACAAGCACTTGGAGCAGATATTATGATGCAGTTAGATCACGTTATCCATGTTTTAACAACCGGTGACATCGTCAAAGAAGCTATGCATAGAAGTATTCGATGGCTCGACAGATGTAAAGTGGCACACACAAGAGATGATCAAGCAATGTTTCCTATTCTACAAGGAGGTCTTAATCTCGAATTACGGAAAGAGTGTGCTGAAGAAATGGCAAAACGCGCTAAAGTTGGAATTGCTATTGGAGGTCTCTCTGGAGGAGAAGAGAAAGATCATTTCTGGAGAGTCGTTGCTGCTTGTTGTGCTGCTTTACCACCTCATCTACCTCGATATGTTATGGGTGTAGGATTTCCAGTAGACCTAGTAATTTGTTCTCTACTTGGAGCTGACATGTTCGATTGTGTCTATCCGACGAGAACTGCTAGATTCGGAACTGCAATGGTTCGAAGAGGAGGATTAATGCAATTGAATCAGAAAAGATATAAAGAAGATTTCCTGCCGATTGATGACAAATGTGAATGTAGTACATGTAAAAACTACAGTCGAGCGTATCTTCATTCTATTGTTGGAAAGGTGAGTTCACAAAAGTAATAAAGAACTCTAACAAGATATTTTCCATACGTTTCGATATCACTGCCATGAAGTTAACGATAAGATGAGTTTGTTTCAGGAGACAGTAGGATGCCATCTAGTATCTGTTCACAATATTAAGCATCAATTGGATTTGATGCGGGACGTCCGTCAAGCAATTCAATCGAACTCGGTAGAGCTGTTTCTGAAACAGTTTATTCATGACTATTACGGACCGATTCAATCAGAAGAGCCATCCAAACAAGATTCTCTGAAGATCCGAGAAGTTCCACAATGGGTTCGAGATGCTGTTAATCATATGGGCTACAAACTTGATTTTTGATTTTTTGATTCTGTTGTTATTCATATTTTCGTATACATTGTTGTGTTTCCCTATTGTTGTTGAATAATATTTTATTGTCTCTTCTCCTATTCCGGAACAATGTTTCCTGGAAAATAATGATTTATTTCAAACACCTTATACAAGTGCCTTCTCCATTATCGCTAGACGCTCGCGCGATTTTTTGTACAGATCGAAAGTACGAACTCAATACGCTCCCCAGTCTTTTCTACTCTCCTACAGAAAATTTCGTGCTGTTTCGTCAATGCTCGATTCGAGTTTGTGTAAACCTATTGGGCACCTAGAGGCTCTCTCCTGAGCACATCCGCTCATCTCTCCTCTTACTTTGATTGTTTGAACTCTTTTCACTTCTCTCTCCATTATCGCCACGTGTTTGTTTCACTGGAGATTCGTATGTGGGAGCAGAGAGAAAGGAAGTGGATGCTTCTGTGCAACAGTACGAAAAGAAAGGGGCAAATAGTATACAGAAACGAAACTATTTGTAGTCAGAGACATAAATAAGACAAGGTTGTCCTCCACATATTTCTGAATTTCGTTGAAACACTTACGATAGCGTCGCTATTGTTTCTGACAAGGAGATGTATTAACTGGCTATTTTAGGTATACTTGAATAGGAAGGACAGAAAACCGGATCCTTTTCATGTTTACTAGAATGAAGATGTTTGGTATAGGTTCAGAAAGATCCGAATTTGATTTTAATCCATGTTTGAGAGTGCTTAAATTATGGAGTAAACTCAAATATATGGTTCTGGGGGGATGCGGTTTTTATAAGTTTCTCGGAAAGCAAACACTTGCTTGAAAGTTTTTGAGATAGCCTTTTTTCCAATTGCGAAGACTTCTTGTTATTTTTTTCAATTGACAACTTCCGCTTATCTAGAGTTCTGGAGCCACGTGCCTTATGACCTCAACTAAAATCTAGACATTAAAGCAACATCTCATGATTCAAAACGGGGGAATCCCCCCCATTTCTGTCATCATCTGACTTGTGAAGTCACCCCACCCTATACACATTTTCTTTGTCCTCTACGTGTTGGTACGTGCAAAAGCGAGAAACGATGAGAGTTTTCTTTTCGTCGCGCCATGACATCGTTTTCCGCAAAATTGTCTGCGACTCTCACCCACGTGGTTCTCTAACGAGTGAGACAGTGAGATGAAAAAAAGAAAAAAAGAAGATCAGACCATCAACCAACGCTTTTTTGCTTGCGGTGCAGTGTCGTTGAAATGAGAGAAAAAGGAACGAAGCATTTTGGAGATGATGGAAAAAGTGACGAAGTCTCGTCAGATGATGACGACCTTCTCGAAAAGTTGTAGATGTATTCAATATGATGCAAGTTAACGTTTGAAAGCATACCTGTTATGCAGGCTAAGTTTCGAACACTTTGCCAACTAAAAGGAAGAAAAGGTTCGGAACCCTTAGTGTCCGGGCTTTAAACTTATTCTTTATCAAAATTAACATCTGAACTTCGTAGGGTTCATAGATCCAGAATTCGTTTTCTTCATAGATCCAGAAGCATGGAAACAGCCCTTGAATCGAATGAGTCTTCTCAGTTCTATCAACCCGGTGCAAATTTTAAAATGTTTCTTTTCCCGAGTTATTTCGCTGCAGTTTGTACCGAAATGGGGGAATCCCTCTTCTATCATCTTTTATCAATTCTTTTTTTTTGATCCGATTAATTATGTTCAAACGATCATTACAAACAATCTTCTTCTCTTCTCTCCGTTTCGATGCCTCCAAGAATTACATCAGTCTAACGATTCCGCTGGTTAAGATCAAATGATAAGAGAATGGTCAAGCATCAAATTCGTTCAGTGAAAATGTTGCATTTTCCGATCGAGTCGGATGATAAAAACACCCGACTTCGATAACTAGGAAAGGAAAAACGATGCACTTGAAACTCACAATCAATTGTTGGAGTGATATTCTAGGTTTCGAAAACATTTCAGAGTCTTATTCGGTATTTATGAAGAACGTAAACACTCTATAAACTTGTTTTTATTATTTTTTGAATTTTTTTTAATGAATGGTCTCCGTCTCGAAACCGTCCCGAACCAACAAACAACTGTGAAAAAATTATGATTGTGGATGCAAAAAGGGTGGGGAACTAATAAAATATTAAAACAAAACTAAAGTGAGAACGAACCAGGAAAAGAAGATTAGAGCTCGACTCTAGTGAATCTAGCTAGTTTCGGATAAAAAACTATTGAGAAGGCACTAAAGGGGTAACACCAAACTACTAGAACCTGGCTTGGAGCCATTTGATGTCAGAAAAGAGAATACAAGAGCCATGAGATGAGTGGGGAGAAAATAATTATGTGAAGGTGAATCCAGCGGTTCTGTAGGTGTTGTAGACCTTCTCGATGGAGTTGGCGTAAGCCGCGGTACGGATATCAAGTCCAAGGTTGTATTTGTGGGCAGTGCGGATAATGGCTTCTCCGGAACGTTGCATGGTGTATTCAAGTCCAGAGTGTACGATGTCCTTCTCTGAAGCTCCGGCAATCTTGGCGGCGAAAGCAGCGTTTGGCTCAACTGGAGCTTCCTTTCCGATAGCCTTGGAGAGGGATTCTTGGACCGAAGCTGAAATACAAGCATTTAGTTTTCCCGTTTAGTTTTGTGCCTGATAATTAGGACAAAATCTCATCAAGATCTTCGCTCTCGTAAAATTGAAGATATGTTTTCCATTCACTCACTCTCACATTGTAAGAACGCGCTCAAACTTTTAGCGGGACTCCCACTCCTTGCAAGCTGCGTAAAGTGTTGCGAAAAAAGTATAAAAACTGACCCAAAAGCATCTTGTTGGCCTCCTCATCGTACTTGAAGGTGAGACGTCCGTAAGAGACATGGTTAAGGTTCTTCAACCACTCGAAGTATGAAACAGTGACTCCACCAGAGTTGACGTACATGTCTGGAATGATAAGGCAGTCTCCACGAGCAAGAAGAATCTTGTCGGCAGCTGGAGTTGTTGGTCCGTTGGCAGCCTCAGCAATGATCTTGGCTTGAATACGATGAGCATTCTCCTTGTGGATAGACTTCTCGCAAGCAGCTGGAACGAAGATATCGCACTTCTCGTACATGAGATCAGTGAATGGATCGAAGTTCTTGGCTCCTGGGAAATTTTTGATAGTTCCATTGGCGTCTCTCCAGTCTTCAAGTTCTTTCGGGTGGATACCATCTGGGTTGTAGACAGCGCAGTCGTACTCTTGAATTCCAATAACCTTGGATCCAGCGCGGTGAAGGTATCTGTGAGTGTGGAGTCCGACGTTTCCGAATCCTTGGATAATAGCGGTCTTTCCAGCGAGTCCGGTGTTAAGTCCGACCATCTTCATGTAATCTGCATCGTTGGTGAAGACTTCGAGTCCCTTCCAGACTCCACGTCCGGTAGCAGAGACACGTCCGTGAATTCCACCACTCACAATTGGCTTTCCGGTGATGCATGCGGAGGCATCCTGATAAAGAAAATTATTAATTTTATTTCAATGTTATGGCACTAACTCTATCCAAATGTCCGATGGTCTGAGCGTATGTATCGGCGATCCATCCCATCTCACGTTCTCCGGTTCCCATATCTGGTGCTGGCACATCAACTCCGGGGCCGAGGAATCCCTTCTTAGCGAATTCGATAGCGATACGACGAGTGATCTTTTCGATCTCGTAGTCGGTGTATTGTTTAGGATCAATCTTGACTCCTCCCTTGGCTCCTCCGAATGGAACGTCAACAACAGCGCACTTGTATGTCATGAGAGCAGACAGAGCCTTCACTTCATCTTCGCACACGTCAAGGGAATAACGGATTCCTCCCTTGGTTGGTGTTCTGTGCTCAGAATGCTGAGAACGCCAGGCCTCGACAACCTCGAACTCTCCGTTATCACGACGGATTGGGAAAGTGATGTAAAGGACCTGAAGAAATTAAACTACTTTTGAACAAATTGTTTAGAATAAGTACCTTGTTGACTGGCTTGATTGCTCCGAGGATTCCAGTGACGAGGTTCTTCTTATCCTTCTGGCTCAAAGAGTTGGACTTGAGCTCTTCAACAAGTTTTGGGGCGATGACCTCTGCTCCCTTGTCGAAGTAGAAGTCAACCATCTTGTAGAAAGATGGGTTGACTTGCTCCTCCATCGGCTTCTGATCGTCGAGTACTTGGGAGTGAGCATCGAGAGTAGCGGCCGAATAGTTTCGGACAGCGACCGAACGGGCGCCTCTGGCGAGCGTGCTCAACATTACCTGAAATTTTATGAAAATTATATTTTGAAGAAAATCACGTAATGTTATGAAAAGAATAGAGCGGAATTCGGTTTCAGAAAATGGAATCAAGACTTGCATAAACTAATAAATATTTACTTCAAACAACAGGAAAAGCTACTCGGAATTTTTTCTAGTTTAATAAAACTTGAAGTTGAATTTCCAAAAATTTGTTGAGCATCAAAACAGGAAAAAACCCCAAGCTGAGTCTCCTAAAATTTACGTGTCGCCCGCGTTTATGCAAAAAGTTTCTAGGCCACGAGAAGCTAGGCCCGGGGACGCGGGCGCAGCATTGCAAACCGAGGGAGCCAACACAATACTGTTTACAGAACTACGCGCAACCATCAGCAAAGGGCGAGACTGACGAAACTGCAAGAAAAGATAACATTTCAGGGAGTGGGTGAGTGGCAAATAGAAATAGAGAAGAAGAGACAACCGGGGCGGCGAGAAAAAAAATAAAAAGAAGCTCCGCCCATTGAAGACGAAAAGAAGAGGGCGACGAGTGTGTCATTGATCTTCGCCCGTGTCGAAGAAAGTGTGCTGTTGAAGTGAGAGATTTTGACAATCTGCATAGCAACGAAACAAAAGAAAAAGGTCGGACGACGACATCTGAGAAAAACACAAGTGCGCTTCGTTTCGTTTTTTTCACATCAAAAATCTCATTCAACGAATACATTCACGCAAGGTGCCTAAATTCATATTATGGATCTCCAATGTTTTCTTATTTCCACCGTTATTAAAACTGATTTATTTGATCATTTTTAATCTCGTTTCCAAAGTTTCAGTTTACACTTTCATTCAACTCACAAGGGAAGTCTTTGGAGACGCCACTTTCAAACGACCTATAAATTTGGACATAGGTACATTCGACTACGCATATTCCATTTCTGCAGTCAAAATCTGCTAAATGTGTCTGTGAGCCGAGTTATGAGCTCTCAAACTTTTCATATGGTTAAGGTTTTTCACACGAAACTCCAAATCGGCGAATAGTGAACGCCAACGTGTTCACCTGTTTTCAACGTACGAGTGGTTCAGTGGTAGTGTTCGGTGTAGGGGGAAGTAAGGCCATGGTTCGGCGCTGACCTTCCTTTTCTTCTTTTTTGCTTTTTTATTTTATCGTTCTCTCACTTCATAAGTAACTGCAGTGAACTTTGTGAGGATTTTAAAAATAATATGGAAACTATCTTTGTGAATTTATATAATATTCGTCATGCCTGGAAAAAACATTAAACTGGCATCTTTGCTACTGATAATGTGTTTTCTATACTTTGAAAATGATGTAATCACTCTCGCAGTAAAACTCTTATACAAATAGAAAAAAGCGATAAAATAAAGAAGCAAAAAAAGAAAAAAGAGTGTCGGGGCCGAACCATGGCCTTACTTCCCCCTACACCGACCCATGACTACCACTGAACCAGTCGTACGTTGAAAAAGATGAACACTTTTGCGTTCACTATTTGCCGATTTGAAGTTCCGTGTGAAAAACCTTAACCATATGAAAAGTTTGAGAGCTCATAACTCGGCTCACAGACACATTTAGCAGATTTTGACTGCAGAAATGGAATATGCGTAGTCGAATGTACCTATGTCCAAATTTATAGGTCGTTTGAAAGTGGCGTCTCCAAAGACTTCCCTTGTCAGGTGAAATTCAACACTCTGATTGAAAGATGATAACCTCTGATGTGAAAACAATAAACGATTGATTCGATATAAATAATCTATATAACAAGGAATAGGAATAGAGAGAAATAACCGTTGTAAATGGAAGAAGATGACAGCTCCAGAATCCAAAACTAATAAACATTCTAAAAGTGTTTTCTTTTTAAAAATCGTTTTTATTTTCAATACAATCATTAGTCTCATGATTTATGGGCTTGGGTTCAATACTGTGGATACAGTACACGTCAACATAGAAATGAAACTGAATACCAGGTGTTCTAGTGTTACAGAGAATGGGTTGTATGAGAATTCATGGGTGTTGGTGTCACGAATTCCCTGAATAAAAGTGAACGATGGAAAGAATGAATTGATTGAAAAGAGAACACAACTTCCGGTGTCCATAACAGAAAGGAATGTAGTTTCCGGGTTCATAGAGACTGAGATTCTGAATAGAAAAGGGTACTTATTAAAACTATATTTCGAGATTATTGTTTGAGCTTCCCGAGATCCAACAAATTGATTCAATTAAATAAAAGTTGGAAATATGAGATTTTTTTAATATTCATTACTGAATCCAGATATTGGTCTAACTAACACATTCTAACTTACTTGGTGAACATAAAAAATTCCAAAAACGTTTATTTCAAATCGCGTGATCTGCTACCATAAGAAAAACACGTGATGCACATAAAAAGTTCAACGTCACCAGCACATCCTTCACAGATTTTCAGAATCATTGCTTTTAAAAGTTCTTCGAAACATCTTTTTTCAAATCAAAAACTATCAAGCATGTCAGAAGGAGGAGGTACTGAAGTATCGACTGTAATGCGGGATACTATCACTGAAATCGATCAGGTAAAACCATGAATTAAAAAATATGAAATTCAAAGAAGGATTCGATTTTCAGACTTTGATAGATACCGGCCGTCAGTGGGGTCGTTTGAGAAACGCAGCTGCGTTTTCATTGTTTCGTGATTTGCATATAAACGAGTCAATGCACCGAAAACATGCAAGAAGTGATTATAAAGTTTATGATTTAAATAACAGAGTGGTACAATTGGAAAGATTTTTTAAAAATGAATTGCTGATTGACATTGTTTAGATATTCTATGTGGTGAACACAACGGCAATGCCAATTACAAAAGATGGTCCATTTTGTTTGAAAGTGATGAATAAGGATAAAAAGGTATAGAGTGGAGAGACTGGATACGTCTATGAGTTTCAGCTTTTCAGGCGGTCGCTAAATTCCTCCGAAATGAACCGAAACGATCGTACAAACAGACAGGACTAGCCTCTCTCTTTGGGTGCTGCTCTGATATTGAAGATAAAATGGAAGTACTCGATGATAACGGAAAAGTCATAGCCACCTCATTTCTTCATCATGATCAATTTCGAGGGATAGAGATTGCAATGAAAGACCCAACAGGTCAAGTAGTTATAAAAATCCGTGGGTCTCGAGAACAAAAAGACGCATTTTCTGTTATTTCACCGGAAAATCGTTTTCTTGGAGAGATTCGACAAAAGATAATTTCTTCTGGAAATTCAACTGATAACTATAAGGGTGTTGCTTGTTGGTGTATGTTATTATTCGAGAGTTTAATCATCCCAAAATTTGAATTTTCAGTTTCTCCAGATGTTTCGTTGGATGTCAAAGTACTCTTTATGAGTGCAGCGTTTCTGATAGTTTGTTTACAAAAAATAATAATCGAGTTCAGACTCTTGGAACTTACAGGAAGTAGACTACTTCTCCGAATCCAAAAATCGTCAGGCTCCATTCCGTACTCCTGAAGCAGATTGTAAAATCAAATTATTCAAAAATCAAAGTACTTATTGTTTCAGACCTCAATCCAATTATAAAAACTCCGCCGTACAATGATAGAGTTCCAAAATTGAGAAAAGTTACAGTGAAACCGGTTAGTATGCTCAGTCACATTCAACGTAACTACAATTATTTAGAAGAAAAAGAAGGGTCCATCTTCAAAATCATCGAAAGAATCAAGTCGTCAATCTGAAACCAAAAAAGAACCTCGTATGTATTTTGGAAAATGATAATTATCCCCCAGAAACGAAAATGCTATTTTTTCAGTGATGATGCCTGAAATTCATCACACAAAACACTTTGATCCAATTGGTGGAGAAGATCCAACATTTGCAAAAAAAGATAAAGTTGAGGAATATAAGCAAACGGAGACAGTGAAAGAAGAGATTGAAATGAAAGGAATGACAAGAGAACAATTCAAAAAAGCAGCAGTGAAAGTGGTTGAATATCTCATGAAACAGGATGAGAATATTCGTACCGCCCGTTGTTCGCCAGCCCTCAAACCAGGTTATTTGAAAGCATTACTGCCGACGAAAGCTCCAACAAAAGCAGAAGATATCGATGATATTCTAGAAGATTACCACAAATTGATTGTTCCGGGTCTTTCTCATTCCAGTCATCCAAATTTTCAGTCATTTTATCCTGCCGGAAATGCATTTCATTGTCTTCTTGCTGATTTACTCGGTGGGCACATTGGAGATGCCGGTTTCTATTGGACATCGAATCCAGCTCTCACTGAATTAGAAGTTATTATGATGGATTGGTTGGGAGAAATGATGGCTCTTCCGAAAGAATTTCTTCTGTTTCCTGAAGGAAGTCGTGGTGGAGGATGCATGCAGGTTGATAGAAAACGAAATATTGCCAGCTTATCATTTATTTTCAGAGATCTGATACAGAATCCAACTTTTTGGTTTTGATTGCGGCTAGAACTGATATGATTCAAAAAATGAAACAAAGAGATAGACGTTTACGATCCTCTGATATACTGGCCCGCCTTGTCGCGTACACATCCTCCGACGTTTGTCCATTTTCTACATAACACTCGATATTCTTTCTAATTTCAGGCTCGTCGTTCAATCAAGAAAGCTGCCGAAGTGGCAATGGTTAAAATGAGAGTTTTGCCGACAGATGAGAATTTTGTTCTTCGAGGAGACACGCTTCATGCAGCAATGACTGCCGATATCGAAAGAGGATTGATTCCATTCTTCGTCGGAGCAAACTTTGGAACATCCGGTCCATGCTCATTCGATCATCTACATGAATTGGGTCCAGTGTGTAGAGATCATGGAACATGGCTTCATGTTGATGCAGCATATGCTGGAACTGCTTTGATTTGTCCAGAGACACGTGGATTGATGAGGGGAATCGACTGGGCTGATTCATTTTGTACCACTCCGAGTAAACTGATTCTTGCAGTTTGTGATGTCTGTTGTCTTTGGTAAGATCACACAAAGATTGCACAACTGACTTTAAAGATTTTATTTCAGGGTCAGAGATCGCCATAAATTGCAACTTGCTTCACTCGAGAATCATCCGGATCTTCCATTCAAAGGTCTTCCAACGAGTCAAAGAGTAGGAGCCCTTAAAATTTGGTTCATGATTCGATCGTTTGGTGTCGAAAATCTACAAAATCAGATCAGAGAGCATATAAAACTAGGACAAGCAATGGCAAAAATACTTCAGAGAGACTCGAAATTCGAAGTGTGTAACAAGGTTTTGATGGGATTGATTTGCTTCAGAGCCAAGGCGAATGACATGTTTAATAAGGCACTTTTGTATAGATGCAATGAAACTGGGAAGATCAGTCTGGTGAGGAATACTGGATTTGTTTTGAATCAATATGTTTTCATGCAGGCGTCGTGCATTTTGCAAAACAAATTTGTGATCAGAATGTGCATTAATTCTCCAAAATGTTCTGAAGAAGATTTGGAAGCGATATACAAATTGATTTGCCACGAACATGACATTTTACACCGTAAATTCATCTGAGACGGTTTGATCGTAATGCCATTTTTCGATTTTCAGCGTTCCAAAGTCGCATCGAAGTTATGAATCAGGAAGAGCTTGAACAATTCATTCGGGCTCCAGCAAAAGTCCATTCATCTGCAGAAGTTTCTCGTCGTTTTCCAGTTATCAATCCATTGGAATCGAGCAGAAGTTTTGCACAAATAACATCTAGAGTTCAAAGTTTGGAATGTTTAGGTTGATTTCTTTATTGTTAACATTTGATTCTATCATTTCTGTCTTCAGATCCACCTCAGAAAAGTTCAAAATCTCCACAGCCAACAACGGATCAGCCGCCTTCTTCTTCTTCAAATGTTCCTCCAATTCGTACTCCCGCTTTGGAAAATTCTGAAAAATCAGATCAATAGGACGAATTTTTTCCGTAAAATGAATTTTCACAATAAGTCTTCTGAACTACAGTATTCTCAGAAACACTCGAGAAATCTTAAATCAGGATTCGAATTCCGTCTTTGTAACCTTTTCGACTGTCTTTCCACTTCTCTCTGCATTTCGGATTGAAAAAAAGAAAGCTACCAACCTGTCTGCCATGCGCCTTCCGAACCGTCTTCACCCCCTATTCTTAGATTTTATCGGTCCGCGCGTCACTGCGAGAAGCTTCTTCTCCTTCTCCAGAATCGATTTGTGTTTTCTTTTTAGCCTGCTAACATGCCAAGACCAAGTCGAACACGAAATCGTTTCATAATTGCATTTATCATTATGATGTGCCTTGCTTCTCTTTATATTTTACTTTTGAAAATTCGAAAGATGAACCATTTATCCGAATTGGAAGAAAATTCTAGACACTTTGCTATAATAAACGATATTGTCTACTATAATTCAACATATTCTGCATCTGCGAAACCTACTTTCATGTTTTTAATAACAAGTCAAATTGCTAATTTCTATCTGCCAATGACCTGTAGCTCAATTGATGGATACACTGAAACAACTTCTCAGATTGCGTGAGTTTCACTCTTACTTTCTCAACCGAACACTCGATTTCAGAATTCAACAAGTCGGAGAATCTTTATTAGTCGGAACATGTACTGTAGTAGAAGACCCACTTTATGTCACTTTGAAACTGGATGATTTTAGCATGCAGGTATCTCACAGAGTCTGAACTTAGTTGATTTCATTTCCTCCATTTACAGATAGACGCCCCAATCCCTCTAGAACCACTGTCGATCAGAAAGTCTATTGTGAAAGAAGATCATGTAATATGTATGTCTCATTTAGTTCTTTACGAAGATGGCACTACAATACTTTCTCTTCTGAAACACTTCAAAAATTCAGCCGCCAAGATAATGATATATGCTGCAAGTGTCAGGTAAGTCTTTTCCCTTTTTTTCTTCTGCTACTATATTCTTTCAGCGACAGTCTTTATAAAGCTCTCGAAGAGTACGCCGATAACGTGGAAGTTGTTCCCTGGATGCTTCCGGAGGCGAAGAAACGAGGAGATTTCGATAAATTAAAACTGGATCCAAATTATTCAAAAGCTGGAACAGAAGGAAGTTTGACTCATTGTTTCTTGAGATATGCACCAGTTGTTCGAAAAGTTACATTGATTGATCTAGCCACATTGAAATTCAATTCAATCCCATTTAATCCTGATTACACCCTCAGGTACAATACTCTGAATTTATTTCTATATCAAATTTTGAACTTTTTAGCAAAGAAGTCACAAGTATGGTAACAGAAGGATGGAGGCTGAAGAAGTTGACCAATTATCGTGTCACAATGAATTCCCGTAAGATGTTCAAAAACGTTCATGGCAATAAAAAAAAGCTTGCAGAGAATGATGTCGTATTGAATGAGAAATGTTTCGTTCGACAGGATGCGCAAGATTTGGATAAAGAATGCGGAGATTTGCAGAGTCCCGAAATGGAGACCACCGTTAGTTTTATTCAAAAAGTTTTCAAAGATGAAAGGGAAGCTGTACTTTTTAAAATGTCTTCTGTTTTACTATCTTTTGATGTACTTTTCTAAAAACTAAAAACAAATTTTTAGCCGTCCCGCTCGATTTACATTCCAAAAGTGGTTCAATTTGACAATTTGAGTATTTACGAAGATGCACTCGGACGGTAATTAATTCCAGTCTAATAAATTTGAAATTTGTTTTTTTTCAAGATGCACCTCCTACAAATCAACAATCGAAGATAGACAGAAACTAATGAAATTCGAATTCGAATTGGAGAACCGCGTGTCTTCGGAAGTATGTGAAATTGAATTAATGCGTGACGATTTCAAATGTCGAGTGGCAATGGATTACAGCAAGAAAATGTTCAGACGAAGGACACGTCTTCTGATTACTCACAAAAGGGCATTTTTACGGTTTTGGGATGGTTGTCACTTATAGAAATAGACGAAGAAATTTGTGGTTTTTAGTCATTGATGTAGAACAGTAACACGATTATCTAGACTATTTTTTGTCTGTCTGTTCCGTCGGATTAGGTTTTTTTGTTTTAATTGAATAAACACCTGAAAACTGGAACTAAAGGCAACACAAAAATTTCATAATCCTAATTTGTTTGTCACAATCAAATTGGTTACAAACGTACTCAGTCTCTCAAAATATAGTGCGGCCTGTTGCCTCGAATTGCTTTCATTTTCTTCATTTTTCCGTTATGTCTGGTCAACGTTTCGCTGGAAAAGTTGTACTTATTACTGGATCTTCTAGTGGAATCGGACAAGCTGCTGCTGTTTTATTCGCTGGAGAAGGGGCAAAAGTTGTAATAACCGGAAGATGTGCTGAAAATGTAGAGAAAACTAGAAAAATGTGTATGGCTGTTGGAGCAAAGTCATCGGATCTTCATCCAACTGTTGGAGACGTAATGGACGATGGATTTTTGAGTATTCTAGTGGAAACTGTAATTGATACTTTTGGAAAATTGGATATTCTGGTGAGTTTTTTATTTCTTTGTTTGCATACTTATTTTTATACTTTCCAATTTCAGATTAACAATGCTGGCTCCTTAGAAGTGGATATGAGTGGAAAAGAAGGATGGGAAATGGGTTATGATGTTATGCAGAGATCATGGGATTCCAATTTCAAACAGTTTGTGTTTTTCCCTTTTAAAATTGTTTTTTTGTGTTTCAGAGTAATGATCTTGACACAAAAAGCTATTCCACATCTAGTCAAAACCAAAGGAGACATTGTGAATGTTTCAACTTTCTTATCATCTGGACCACTCGGAGTCATGTCAATGCCTTATTATGCTGTTCCCAAAGCAGCTTTAGATCAAATGAGCCGATCGATGGCTCATGAATTTATACTGAAAGGAGTTCGTTTGAATACGGTCAAGTGAGTTGGAATTGGGTTCAATTAATTTAAACGATATATTTTTTCAGCCCGGGTCTCGTTAGAACCTCATTCTTTTCGAGACTTGTAGGCGAAGATAACGCTAGAAAAATGGAGAATTATGTGCAAAGTAAACCAGAATATATTCCATTAGGAAGAGCTGCAACCGCTGATGACGTCGCTCATGCCATCATTTTCCTTGCGGACAGGTGAATTTTAAGAAAATAAATGTTTTTCAAAATTGTTGTTTTCAGAAAAGTTTCCGAATGTATTGTTGGACAAAGTATAATTATTGATGGTGGTTCTCGTCTCTGTTGCAATATCGACATGTCAGATTTCAAGGAAAAAATGGCAGAGGCTTGAGTGGAATCATTTTATTGACAGCTTTTGGACAAGAATTTCACCCGCTTTTTATGAAAACACATTTTGTTTTTATATCTCTAGCTTCTTTGAACTATCTTGAATTTAATGAAGTTTCTATTTGATTTCTTTCAAGAAATGATCGAATTCGTGATGAGTATCTGGCCACGGCTCACTGAAAAATAAGAAATTGGAAATGAACAACGGAAAAACGAAACTTACTTTCTACCAGCAAATGTAAGATGCCTGATTTTCTCTTCTTTATGGTCAGATTTCTCGAAAAGAGAAGTGATATACCCAATGACCATCATTAGAACAAATCCAACTCCTGCATAAGAATACGTGGATATTCGGGATATGAACAAAGTATCAGGATTTCCATAATGAGCATCATAAGTAGGCATCATTCGAATAGTGAAATTTGAGTTCTGATTACAACCTTCCATAGTTGTATTTGTTGGCAAGAAAAGGTCTTGATAGGGATCTTGAATATAGTTGGCAATGCATATGATTAGGCAGAACAGATTCGATAAGAAGAATGAGATGAGACATGATTTGGATCCGCTCTTTGGGAAGAACAGAGCCAATACAAAGATTGCAACCATCGGACCAGACATCGCACCCATTACAGATATACAAATACGAAGACTTCCACCAAGAACTTCAGCAAGGAATGCAAGTCCAGTTGAAGTTAATCCACATATGAGCACTATAAGCTGAAAGTAAAATTGATATTAGTTAATATTCTCAAGACTGATGATTCACCTTATTGAGTCGCGTGGCTCCAGTATCAGTTATCTTTCCATCCAGTTTATTCTTCAAGAAATCTTCATAAATAGCTGCTGCCATACTGTTCATTCCACTTGAAAGTGTTGAAAGCGTAGCTGACATAATGCAAGAGACATATAGTCCGAAAAGGCCAGGAGTTGGTTCTAAAAAAACTATACAATTTTCTGAAATTTGATTTTTTTAACTCACGGAGAATGTCTCTTGCGAAGATGATTGTAATGTGATCACTTTGTTTGATTTCTCCAGTTTCCAGTGGATTACAATTGTAGAAGTAAGCAAGAGCAATGAATCCAACAAAAGCAACAATTGAACAGAGAACTGTGAAAGGAGCGAGAGTGTAAATGATGATACTCTGAGCAACTTTAAGGTTTGGAAGACTTGCATATCTTTGAATAGCCAATTGATTCACTCCGAAAGAAGCCAACCATACGATTGTTCCAGAGAAAAGATTGATCCAAAGACTGTTATATTGGTCAATTCTCCAATCCATTCTTCCTAATTCACTTATTCTTCCACTATCCCATGCAATACTCATAACTCGTTCCAATCCTCCAACTCTTGGATGAGAGAGTCCTTTATAAATAAGAGTGAATACACCAGTATACATTATTACTGCCTGCAATGAATCAGTCCAAACAACAGCTTTCAATCCTCCAAGGCATGTGTACAATGTGGTAGTGCATCCAAAGATCTGAAATTGAAAAGTGATATTTGATGTTTGAGAACAGCAAAGAAAATACCAGAACAAGATACCATTTGTTAATTTGAAGAACTGGAGATAGAGCAACTGATGGAGCATAAAGAACGACTGACATGTAGACGATAGTGAATAGAAGGAAGAGGAGAGAGAAGAGACGACGGATGAGAATTGAATTATATCTGAAATCATCAGTTTAGAAGATAAATCAAATGATCAAATGACCAACCGATGAATGAAATACTCATGAAGACATGTGCTCTTCATTTTGTGAAATACTGGCAAAAAGACGAAACATGTGACAATCGATGAGGCCACTCCAATCACGAAATTCAACCAGATTTGAGCACCTCTTTGGAACATTTCAGCCGGAACTCCAAGCATCAAAATTCCAGAGAGAAAAGTTGTTAGAAGAGATAGAGCAACAGGAAGTGGAGGAAGTTGCCGACCACCCATTAGATATTCTTCTTTTGCTGTTCGGTCACCTCTTCGAAGAATTATACGACTTCTGGAATGAGATTTCGCCATTTTAAGATGAATTATCTTATTTGAAATACTCACTTAATTGCATGATAAACACCCGTACTCAATGATAATCCAATACTTAATCCAAAAATTGCATAATCTAACCAATGAAGAGATACGTCTCGAGACATTCTGCAATGAATACAATGAAGTGATGACAAAAAAAAATGAATCGGTTGAGAGGAGGTGATTAATGATTGAATGATAACTTATTACGTGATTGATTCGCGGTCAAAGACGAGAAATTCGAGAAAGTCTACCAGACGCCAACTGATTGAAAAAGGAAGGTTTGGTCTTGGGCAAGAAATGAATTGATGTTTGTTCCAAGAATGGCGAAGAAAAGAGTAGAAAGGGAATCTATTTTGAAGTAAAAACAGTCGTAAATTTACCCATAAAAAGAGAAAATGAAATAGGTTTTAACATTTTTAGGTTAGAAGGGAACATTTTCAACTGACTTGAGAAAAAGAAATTGAAAAAAGATAAGTGAACTTTGTACCACATGTTGACGCTCCGAAGCTCCGCCCCTTTTTCTCATATCTTTTCGAATCATTCTTTAAAGATCAGAAGAGCAGAAAACTTTTTCAGGAACTCTTGCAAAAATGATTGAAAATTCTTGCAAATGGGTATTGGAAAATGGAAGTTCAAAAAAGGCGTTCAAGTCTTTTTCGGAGATACATCTTCTCGAAAAACAAGTCAAAACTCAAGTCAAAACGTATTATCCAAACCTCCATGGGAATATTTTTTAGATGAAAAAAGAATTGGAGAAGAAACCATGATTAATAAAAGAGAGAAGATATCTGTGTCGGTATATCGGTACAATTTCTCTTCCTCTTTCTCTCCATATATCTTGTGCTCTCTCACTGAGAGCATACCTTTCGTCCAGTGTAACAGGCTAGTCACCAGTGTGAAGTGGAAATGACGGAAACAAAAAATAGAGAGAGAAAAAAGAGAGAAAACGAGAATGTTTTTTGAAAGTGTGTCTAATTCTCTTTCTGTGCCATAAATCTCTATGAGTCGTATCATTAATACCACTGTAATTTGTCAAATAAAGATTCAATCTAATTAACAAAAAGAAGAAAAAATTATTCAAGACAATTCATTGTAAAATAATTTATTCTTTTTGAAAGTATAAAATTCAAAAAATATTTCGTACTGTTTGTTTTTCAATGTTAAACATTGAAATCGGCTCTTTTCGTTGCATTTAAATCTCCAGTTGATTGTCTTCTTCCCCGATGGAATGCTTCTTCTGATGGCAGTTGTTCAGCACTTCGGAACATTGCTGATAGGTTTGATCGTGATCCCTTCAAGAAAAAAAGAATGATGATAGTGTCAGAACTCATTTCATCAGTTTGATGGTAATGGGGTTGAGAATAAAATGAACGGAAATCAGGTGGCATGGGAGGAAACTTGTGACGTGAGAAGGTCAAATGAACAGAATTCATTTTAAATAATTGAGAAATTGCACTTTTCAAGAGTAGAAAAGTGCTTCTTCGCAGGTGAATAAACTAATAGTTTTCAAAGAAAAGTCAATAAAACTCACCACTTCGGCCATATAATCGTCTTGAATATCATCCGAACCTTCCGTTTCTTTTTTCTGAATTGGAGATGTATTCATTTCATGTAACTTTCTATCCAATAAATCACTGAACAGCATGTACAATGAATCGATATTCTCTCCAGATTCCATAAACTGAAATTTCAATTTTATTTATTTTTTTATCGAATATTGAAACCAACCTTCTTTAATTGCAAATCTCTCGGTGTCACCGTCTTCTGGTTGGACGAAATCTTGTCAGGAAGAGATTGTGCTACCTTATTTTCACTCTTGATTCTCTCCAATCTCTTGTTTTGAATCGTGTTTTTGACTTTCGCTAATTTAATTGCATCTTCTAATGTTATTTTTTCGTAAGCACGAACAATTGAAGAAGCATCAAAACTCTCTCTTTTCTGATGTCTCATTAATACTGGCTTGATTACTTTTGCATTGAATCTTTCGAAACTGAAATAGATTGGTACTGTAAGAAACGTTCAATATGTACTCACTTTTCGATAAAAGTGTAATGTCCCTTCTGCCCAGCAATATCTTCAACTCCTGACATCATATAATCCAAGTATTTATTGTAAACACTCTCCACCATTGTGCGGTCTCTTTCCTCTTTCCTTTTCACTTTCAGACAATTTACTAATGGTCGTATAGTGATTCCTTGAAGGAATACTGTGAAGTAAATCACTGCAATTGTAGCTGTGATAAACATTGGTTTTGCTGTTATCGAGGCTGGAATTGAGACCACGAGACCGTATGCAATGGCACCACGAAGTCCTCCATATGACATAATAAATTGATCGACAACTTCAAACTTTTTGTTTCGGAATCTATTCAAAATGTAGCATTGAACAACGATTCCGATGGCTCTGTAGATGAGACAAAAGAAGAGAGTTGCGCAGATAAAAATCAGATCGAAATGATGTTGAGAAGAGATTGTTGAGAGACCGAGAAACATGAAAATGACTGTTTCTGATGACTGAGCGAGCATTTTTGTGAAATATTTCACAGAGTTTGCAGCTGCTTGCGTTATATTTCCTTTAATGTACTGTTTCATCAACATTCCACAAATTGCAATTCTGAAAGATTACGTTTTCGAACTTTCTCCATTTTGAAAACGACTCACGCAATAATGGAAGAAAGTGATACCATTTCAGCAGTAAGATATGCCATGTAAGGAAGCACAAAAATGAAAACTGGGGCTAGAATTCTGACATCGTATGTGTACTTTGTAGTCAAACTAGCTGCAATTGCGAAGATAACTCCAATTGCAGCTCCTCCAAGAGCGACAACAAAGAATGATAATCCGCCTGTTGCATAATCCAAAACTGATAAATTATCTGATCCAATTAACGCAAAACTTTTGAACATTTGATACAAAACCTGAAACAAGTAAGATGTTTTTAGAATAATCTCTGCTTTAACTGTGAATCTTACCACAGTAACACCATCATTGAAAAGTGCTTCTCCGAAAACATTGATAAAAAGAAATTCGTTGACGTGAATTTCCTCAAAAACAGCAATAACTGCAACTGGATCAACTGCCGAAATGAGTGCAGAGAAAACAAGAATCTCGAAAGTTGAGAAAGACATTGTGAAGAGATCATATTGAGCCATGAGAAGAAGTGAGCCTCCGATGGCGAATGTATTCCAAATTGTACCAAAAACTGAGAAGACAAGGACTGAGTCGAAGTTTTCGAATAAAGCTCTATTAGGCATGAAGTAACCTGAGAATTTCAATGTTTTATCTGAAACTCAAGTTGATTCAAAAGTACCCGCGTCAAAAATGATAGGTGGAAGTAAGTAAAGAAAGAAAGTATGAGAGTCTAAAGTAGCTCCACTCAATGTTGTCTGATGGAGAACCCATCCAAGTCCCAGTCCAACAATAATAAGAAGTGAGGAATCTGGTAGCCATTTTGATATTGGTTTCATTAAATTGAATACTGAAAGCAGCCATTTTAAATACAGTTGAGGAAAAGAAGAACTTACAGATTTTAGCTAGCGAGGCGATGAGAAGCCATACTGTAATAACATAGACGTGGTGAACATCGTCCCATTTCCATGTGAATAACTGAAAAAAAAAGAAATTTGAAGAAAAAGAAACAACTCAGACCTCTTCTATATCGTACTCATGACCCATTTGAGGGATAAAACCTATGACCAGTTCGTTTCTAAAAGCAGCTTTATACAGATGGACCTTTTTGGTCTTTGGTTTTGGTGCGCGGTGTACGAAAAAAGAGAAAAAGGGGTAGAATAATGATAAATGTAGATGATTGGTTGGATGAAAGAGATGAAGCCGCAACAAGATAATGACGCGAAATATCTCTAGAAAAGGGGGAGATAGATGATGAAGAAAGAATAGAAAGAGAGAATTGAAATCAGTGGAGATTTTAAACGAACCGGTGGAAATGAAATCATATCTCGTTTCATTGCATTTTTAGAATGGGAGGTCGTGTCCTATTTTGAATATTTTAATGGGGAAATTTAGTAGTTTGAACTTGAACAATTAAAAAGAACAAGCAGATGGCGTCATTCTTCGAAAACGATGAATAGACAGATCACACTTGTTTTGTGATTTATCAATCAAAAGGAAAGCGAAAAAATCGGAGGAAATGGAGAAGCGGCTAACGGAAAAAGGCGTTCTGATAAAGATAACGAAAAGCAAAGCAATCAATGTGAATTCACGCGCTTGTGAAGCAGCTAGCAACATTGTAAAAAGCAGATTTCATTTATAAGAAAAACTATAGTCTATTGTTGGAAAAATAACATTTGAAGGGACATCTAATGCCATCTCCAGCCTTTTAGCTTAAGTTCATCTGATCTCACCTGATATCCACCAGAATTTGATTCCTCGATTTTGTCGGCTGTCGCATAGCAAATGAGAAAAAAGACAAAAAGACGGGAAGACATAATCTGAAAAAGAATTAAAACGTATTCCGATCAATTACTTCGGAACGGTAAATGGAGAAGATGAAACTGTTTTTATTTGAAATAAACAGGAAATGAGTCATCAACCAGCTTCAGAATAAAATATTGGAAAGGTGATGTCAATTTGAAAAAGAAAAGGACTTGTATCCCCGGATTGATCAAGTCATTCTGAAAAGAGGCTGGAGACCGGTTAAACTAATTTCATAACCTACTCATCATTAATTATTCTATAGGAACGAATTTCAGAGATTCCGAATTCTTAATTTCTGACAGCAAGAAACTCAATAGTTGTTCAGAGTTAGAACAAGGAACATTTTCAAAAGTTGTAGTATCAACAATGTATAATTGTTTATTTGAAAAGACCTCAAGCAGAAAATAAAAGTAACGTCCTTTATAGACGACTAAAAGTCATGACTAAAATAAATTTTCCGGTTTGTGGTAGTCTCGATCATTGATATGCCTGAAAAAGTAGAAAAATCGAGTAGATCGAAATTGTATTGTCACAAGGAAAAGATCGCGGATTATTGTTATGTTCGGAAAAGAGTTTTATGCTAATGTGCGAAACGTTTTTTCCCAAAAAATTTTTTAGGATGGTGAGGCAAACAAGATAGGAGGAACAACGAGAACCGATTGTGGGTGGGTTCGAAGAGATAGTAGAAAACGAGACGGCATCAGTGACACGTTCATTTTCATGGTTGAAAGTTCATCGCTTCTAAATTAAAGTTGAAGAAGAAGAAGAAGAAAATGAGATGTCAAGAACAAAATAGATCAGTCAGTGGAACGAGGTCATGCACGGATGGCCGAGTGGTCTAAGGCGCCAGACTCAAGCGAAATGCTTCTCTCGAGTTCGAGATCTTCTGGGTGTTCTGGTACTCGTATGGGTGCGTGGGTTCGAATCCCACTTCGTGCAAACACTTTTATACTTTTCAAGTCAAAAAGAGGAACGATTATTAAAGTTAAAAGAGAACGCGGTGACCATTCGTCACTGTCTGCAATTGTTATTCATAAAGAAGGAGACTGTTATTATATAACTTATTCTGAATGTATTTATTCATTCAAAACTGATTTCTAAAGGACTTGGGCATGTACTTCCAAAGCGACGTTGGCATCGGCGGCGAGTGGAGCGACCGTCGTTGTCTTCTTCTTGTTCTTGTTTGCCTGTTGTTGTTGTTTCTTGTTCTTTTTCGTGGTGTGGGTCTCATCAATCACAGCCAAACCGATTTGAGCATCACTGGCAAGGGAAGCACCACCAACATTCAATTCGACGGCTGGAAGAATTTGAATTGAAGCGAATCCGCCGTCATGTTGAGCTCCACTCATAACGGCACTAGCTTCTGATTCACTGATATTGTTCTTCTGAAAATTGAACTTATTTTAAAAGTTTAGAGAGAAAATGTGACCTACATTCATAAAGTTACTGAGGACTCCAATCATTGGATGTGGTTTTCCGTTTCCAGATCCATTATTTCCATTTCCATTTCCATTGAAAGATGAGAAGAATTGTCCTATGTTTCCGAACATCCCTCCTCCTCCTCCGACCTTTCCACTTCCAGATCCAGATCCAGATCCCATTCCCAAAGAACTTCCGTTTCCTGAGAAGAATTCCAACGCCTGTTGGTAGATTTCCCCGAAGCCACCACCACTACCAATACACTGCAATAAGAGAACGTTTTGAAGTTAGAATAAATCATCTATAATACTTTTGGCTTTGTGAATTGTGGAGGAAGGAAAGATTTGAACAAGACGAAGACAATCTGAAAAGAAAAGGAATATCACTGGTTAATTCGCCTGGGAATGATACATCTTTTGTATCTTCATCCAATGAATTCACATAATTCATCAATCTAGTGTGCTTCTCAATGAGTGTTTGGTTCTTATCATCGTTGATTGCCTTCAAATTATTCACAACATTTGGAAGGTTCATGATGAGGGAGTTAGCATGCTCTTCAGCAACTGCCGTCGCGTTTTCGGATCTTCGGTTGAATGCTTGAACTTCTTCCGTCAATCCATACTTTGCTGCCCATGCATCTATAGCAGTTTCCATCTCAGCAATAGTCATATTTCCGATATTCGGAAGAAGTGCATAGAATTCTGTTTTGGCTTCAGTTGAGGCGTTAGCAAGGAATGGAACGAAGTTTCCGATAATAGAAGAGGCATCTCCAGCGAATGGAGAGTTCCCATTCTTCAAATTATTACTGAAATGACACAGCTGAATGTATTAGAAGTGAGGGAAGAACATACTAGAATTCAATTCCAGACTGAACAACTTCTCCGAATGAAGAGTTTCCAAAAGTTCTGAAATTGAAAATGTTTGATATAAAATGATACGTATGACATACTGTTGAATAACTGCGGCATCAATGAAACTTCCATTTCCATTTCCACCTTGTGAGCTGAAACTATCTCAGTAAAAGCTTGATCTAGAAAAGTGTAACTTACAAGAAATCAACTCCTTGTTGGTAGAAATTTCCGAAAGATGAGTTACCAAGAGCACTGAAAAATAACGATAATGAGCGAAAGTGATTGAAATAGAAACTCACGTTTGCCATGAGTTCGATCCACTTCCATTTTTAGCTTGATTACTGAAACGTCATTTTATAGTCTGAAACAACAAGTGGTCACTCACTACATATCAATTCCTCCCATAACTGCTTGTCCGAATGAAGAATTCTGGAGTCCTGAAAGAAAGTTTGAACCGGATACAGATCCAGATCCACCGACATTGGCTGAAGCATTTGCTGATGCGCCTCCACTGAAACATAAATTTATTTCAGAAAAGAAATGGAATTTCCGACTAACGAGATATATCCTTGTGCCTTCTCCCAGAAACTCAAAGAAGAGACAGTAGTTGACAAGACAGCAACAAATATCAGATTCCTCATGGTTGAATCCAACTCGATGAAGTACAAAACCACAATGAATGAACGAAAAATGAGTAAAATGTGAAAAACGAAATGGGAGAGAGAAGAGGGATCAACTCAAAAATCCGATTGTTGGGGGCGTTAATCCAGATGAAAATGAAAAGATTTGAGTCGATATTTCGATGGAAATTCTGTGATTTTCAATTGGTCGTCGTGTGATTTGGTCAACGAGATGAGTGCAAACTGGAAACAGATACGAATGGAATAGAGAGTTCAACTCTAATTGGTCTACGATTTAGATCACAAAAAATAAAATACGAAATCACTGTTCACACATAAAGATCACTGAAAAAATCCAGCTCTATAGGACTTTATTCTTTCAGTCATTTCTTTGTCAGTAGACTAAAATACAGTTTTTTGGAAATTTTTCTAATACCCGGATCGAGTACCGCCAGTTATTTCAGTAAAAAAGCCTAAAACCAATGAAAAATTCTCCATTTGAATACACCATTAGAACTTCAATAATATTTGAAAAGCGCTTCAATACATAAAAATATAGTAGCACTCTCAACCTTTCAAATTTAAGACTTCAATACATCACAGTTGATATTATTGTCTTCTTGTTCTGAAAATGTTTAAATGGAAAAAGTCCGAAGTTTCAAATTACTGTTCGTTCAATGCTTCACTATACTGATTTTTCGCAAACCTACTCCGTGACTTCAAACTTCAGATATCAGCTCCAAGTTTTCAGCTAAATGTCAGTTATCTGATATTTGCTTATTCACCATGACAACCGTCAAAAACTTCTTAGAAAATATTCATTTCTCATTTAATTATCACCTGCTAAATAAATTTTCTCATTCATTCTCAACTCAAGAATTCGAATTCAATTCTTTGCTTTTGACATGAATCACCTATATCTTGTCCTTATTCTTCCGGCTGTTTTAGCCGTGCAACTTCACAATCATGTCGGATTCATCCGTTTCACTCAACCAGTGCCTGATTTTCTTTCGACTCTGTCACTCAAGGCACAGTATGACTATAAAGTCATTCTGGAGAACGAAACGATTCCATTGAATACAAAAAGTGCAGATTTCAAGAAATGGGCGAACACTTACAATGTCATGGTTAGTTTCAACATGAATTGAACTATCTCTCCCACTTCAATATTTAATTTTCAGACTCAATACACTCAATACGAAATTCAACAGAACTCAACCAAAGTTCAAATGGAGAAGAACGTCACTCAATTGATATCTCAGCTATCTCTCGTTAACTCTCAAATTTCGAAGATACTTGAAAACGGCTCATTGAGTATCAGAGAACAACGAGAGGCTGTGAACGAGCTCGCGGAGCAACAATATCCAAAAGTGATTGATTTATCATAGCTCTGTTTCAAACATGTTTCTTTTCAGGAAATCTCAACTCTTCTTTTTATTCGACTTCTCTTCAACCCTCAAGATGAAATCTCAAACAAAAAATCCATTGTCTAAATGACTTTTTCTCTGTGATTCTCTTCCTCCTGTTGCTTTTCCCAAATAAAAACGACTCTCTGTGGTTTTATGTCTTCAAAAAATAATTTAATTCCGTATTTTAAGAGAGTCAGTCAATCATAATGTTATTGTGAAAAAAGTTGTTTTTATCCGCTCCCAACCCAAGTTAAGCGAAACGAGTTAGCAGACAGTAATCCCTGTGCAAACAGAAAAAAGCAGGATATTTGTTTTCAAATCTCCGTTTCAAAAAACATAAAACCCTCCTCTTATTTCCTCGTTTCGCTCATCAAAACACGACAGTCGGATAGTATCGATGACGAGCTGAATGGATTGAGGAGGAGAAGGTCACTCAGTAATTACCTGTAAACAGAGAGAAAGAAGAGAGTGAGGACACTCTGTCTTCTTCGTCGAACCAACCAGTCATTACTGTCATCTGGCAGGTTGGCCTGTTCTATTCAAATATTCTATTGATTTTTTCAATGGTTATTTTTTGTTTTGTAAATAATATGTCGTTATGAATTTATTTTTATTTTTATGTATCACGTCTTCCTACATTCCGAACCATTCCATCTATCCGTTGAATATCAGAAATATTCAAGAACAATTCATTTTTCATTTCGTAATCCATTGTTATTTTGTACTCAGTGGTCTTTAGACCAGAGGATGAAATGTAATCTGAATCCAACCGGAAGTCTCTCTTCTTTTTTCCAAATTCCTATCTGTTTTCATCTCGAAACAAGACGAACTCAAAACTTCAAAAACCGAACTTTTTCTCAAATGTGTAATTTTGTTTTCTTCTCTCGCTCAGCTCCCTCAACTCTTCATTTTTCATCTTCTTTTCAAAAGAAGAAACTCATAAAAAGAGCCGTTTCTTTTTTCCATTCATATCCTTTCCTTCTTTTTTGGTACCATTTTTCCAACTTCAAACTTGTTATTTTTCTAAACACTTTTTTCAGAAGAATGTATATTCGTCTTTCAATTTTTGTTGTACTTCTACTCGCATTGGGAACTGTCGACTCGAAACACAAGCACAAAAAAGAAAATGAACCAGAGTTCATCAAGAATTTGACAAACAATCAACGCAGTTCATTCTTCGCAATCTCCAAGAATCCTGGATTTTCATTCCAGCAAAAGGACGATAAACTTGAGAAATGGGCAGAGGACAACAAGTTGTCGGTGAGTTTTCATGAGTTTTTTATTAAGCTTCAACTGTTTTATTTCAGGAACCATATGCCGAGTTCCGCAGAAACCTGGCCACTCACAAAGAGCAAGTCTCCAAGAACGTCTCTGCCGCAATCGATCGTCTTGCCGAAGCCAAAGCTGAAGTCGACAAAGTCGATGCTGATTTCAGTTTGACAAAGATTCAAAGAGACGATAAAATCGAAGAGCTGAAGCAAAAATATCCACAGGAAATCCCAACACTTTTCTATATGAGATCCCTCTTCGAACATCCAAAAAAGAATGAAACCAGAGATGGACCATCTGAAGGAAGAGGAGGAAAGAGAAAGCGTCAATAACTTATTTTCAATATTCCTCACGAACCACTTCTGTAAATTCTTTGAATGACCAATAAACTTTTGTTTAATTTAGCTTTTTGATTCTTTAATATTTTGAGAAAATCAAAAGACTCCAATAACCTCGATATGAAACAGTCGAGTAATCCGATCCCCGTTCTCTTTCACATTCATTCAAATTGTTACAAAGTGCGCGTGTTTTGACGGTGTGCCCAATATCAACCAACTGCTCAATTACACCTCACGAATCTTAGACTCCCTCATCTGAATAACTAGTTGCATTTCATCATTCGATCTTTGCGGCTACGAACTGAATAATGTCAAATCAACACCCAAATGGTTATTCTGTCCGAGATATTATACTCAGGTTTGGTTTTTTCGAGATGACTTGAAATTTCAAACAATTTTCTCAGCTCGTTTATAATTTGATATGGGTCAAAGTCTTTTTTGCAATTGTTGCAGGATAAAAATGGAAACTTTTCCTATTTTTTACTTAAAAATCACATTTTTGAATGCTCAAGCAGTTGAAAAACCAAGAAGTGTCAATGTGATTTTTTTTCAAAATGTTGTTTCCAGATATGAGTCGGAAGAAGAAGAATTTGTCCGAGAACTTGAACAAATGATGGAACAAACTCTTGAAAATGAGAATGAAATAGTCCAAGATACAGATGAAGGACCTCCGATTCTTTGTCAGTTTTTTATATTGTTTGTATACCTCAAAACTCAAAACTTTTCAGCTGTTCTCTGCTCGTTGGTAGATGAAATTGGTTCACTTCGAACTGAGAATCGTAGATTGAAAACTCGTTTAGTACCAGCTCCTCGGAATTCGAAAAATGTAGTTCAGCGAATGTCTGCTATGTTCGAACAACGTGGATCTTCAATTTTTCCCAAATTACGAAGATCCAATCGGTCGTCTGAATCAATGGAAATACGGAATGGAGCGAGAGAAAGATTGTCAACTCCACCTAGAAAGGAGAACAATTCAATGACAACATCTACAGATGTATCTTACGGGAGGAACGGAGCCCCTCCGATCGTTCGACCTGAATTGAGTGACAGTGAAATCGATGAACAAATATTTGATGAAGATGATCATAGGAGCAGGGATACAACAAGAAGATGTGATTCAATCAATGTTCCACGTCATCAGAATGATCATTCAACTTCTGCGTGTACTTCTCCATCATCTGCATCTTCTTCTAGAGATCCATCTGAAACAATGAGTGAGTTTTCTTCTTAATGCAGACCAAAATAATGCATTTTTCAGCTACAAGTCGTTCCTCCTTCCTCGATCTACTCGGACTTCGTCGACGCTCCACTCATATTCCTCAACCAACATCTTATTCAAAGACAACTTCCACGAAACAAGTTGTCAAGAAACGTCGAAGAAAAATATCAGGAAACGGGAATGATTCTGAATCTTCAGGAATGTATGCAAATTTGGAGGATCACTGCTCTCGAGTTCCCAATAAACCACCTCGTCCAGCGAGTTATTATCGGAGAGATGATAGCGAAGACTCCGATTGTTTGAGACAAATTAGACAACGGAAGACGGCTTCATCTTTAAATGTGAACAACTATAGACATGGTGAGTGTTGATAAATGAAAGTATTCAAATAAAAAAATATTCATACTCAGAAGATATGTATCGAGTGAGTAAGGAAACTCATTGGCAACATGAAAAAGATAATTTGATGGCTGAAATTGAAGAAATGAAAATGAGGAATCTTCGTCTTGTGGAGCAACTTAGAGAAAAGAGTCAACAGCAGAGTAAACTGCAATGTCAGCTTCATAAAGTAGAGATGCAAGTAAATACTTTGAGTAGAAGATGTGCACTTTCTGAAGCATTGGATAGGCTTACTCTTGACGAGAGAATGGAGAAAAGCGCAACAGTTTGGATAAAGAAAATTGAGGAGAGGCTACGAATCTTTGAAAATCAAATGCAAAATGCAAAACTGGAAGCTGCAACGGCTCATCAAATGGCATTGAATTCAAGTTGTCACGAGAAGGAAGCTCATCAAAATTGTCTTGAAAAGCTAGAAAATCTTCAAAGAGAACACATGAGAGTAATTCATTCAAGTCTCATGGAAATCGGCATTGACGAGATGAATATGAAGAGACGATTGGAGAATCTTCCGACTTATGAAGCGTTGTATGCATTCACTCATTCAGTTGTTCGAAGATTGAATGAAGCGAGATGGGCGATGATTGAAAAAGCTAATGAAGCTAGTAGAGCACAAGTGAGTCTTGCCAATCTCGACTGTATTTTATAATCCATTTTTCAGATTGACCTTATCGTATCTCAATCTTCACATCTCGTGAGTCTTGCTCAGCTGGAGAGGCTCAAAATAATGCAGACATTGCGAGGAAAACGACAGAAGAGGCCTTCTTCATTCCACGGACACAGTGTTTCAGATCGAAATGTAAGCTTAAATAATGGACATAAATTTTATTTTGTTTAAATCATTAGGTTCGACAAGATCTAAACTTCTACTTGCCACTGAAACTTCATGGATCAAGAGTTGAAAACTCGAGACGTACTATCAAAAAGAATGCAATCGTTGCAAGTGAACGAAACATTGAAGAAGAGTTTTTGAAACTTTTCTCTTATTCAAAAGGTACAATTGCAGTTTGTAGTATTTGTTTCAAACAAATTATTTCCAGATTTTTCGATGGAGTTGGCAGCAAACTCGGTTGTTCCAGAGCGACGAGCAACTAATCGTATTGAGACAATGATAAGAGAAATGAATGGAAGACCAACTGTTAGAAGAGGTCCTTCTGGTATATCAAGTTCAAATTTAATGAGAGATAGAGTTACAAGAGAAGTTCCAAGTAATAGAAGACCGATTAGTTTAGTTGAAACTGAAGAGAGAAGAATTCGGAGAAATGAGGAAACGAGAAGAAGTATCAAGTTTATAAAAACTAATAGTATTGATCATGGATACAATGCATACGAACCGCCGGCTCCTTCTTCTAGAATGAATACGACAACTGTGACGTCATCAGATTTCTCGAATAATGCTCATCATAGTCCTCTCAATACACCAGTTTTCACTAGAAGGATAATAGTACCAGTCAAAGGAAATGCATATGATATTGTACCTGAGGGAACAACTGCCAACATAACTCCAGCTAATATTCCACAAATGGGAAGAGTCCGAAAATTGGAGAGAGCGTTTTCGGCTGAAAGTAGGAACACTGTAGATTCTCTTCATGAAAGAGAAGAACAAAGAGAGCGGAGAGATCATGCCGAAGCGAATGAACGGAGACAAAGTAAAATTCAAAGATCTCAGCCTGTGAGCAGGTTGAAGCAACCATCGGCACAGTTGTCAAGATTTGTAAGTTATTGGAAACAACTGGAAATCATAAAAAGTTTTGAAAATTTCAGAGAACAATCGGAGAAAGTGTGATAGCAAACCGTGAGCCGCCTATCTCTTCTAATCTTCGTCCTCGTACTCTCGATCCATCGACATCAATACCTCGAATGACTACTTCTCCAACAGATTCCAGAATTCCGACACCCTCAAGTCGTCACGTAGGAGAGAAACGTGGATGGTTGGAACGACTAAAAGGAATCGGAAAATTGTAGTCATGTTTGATTTCTCTCGTTTCGGTTATCACTGTCGTCAGTCTTTATCAAATAAATCATCAGAATTCGGACAAAGTTCTTCTTTTTCTCTTATCATTTCCTTTTTTGACTTTCTCCCTTTATGCAGTATCGGGTATCGGACAAAACTGAGTATTTCTGACAACGTAAAAGAAAGTTTGCATTGAACTTTGATATCTCAGATAGATAGAGAATTGTGAAAGTTTCACAAGTTTTAGGTTTACACGACTACGATAGTAGACATGAAATGAGTTCATCACAACATCTTTTCAGATTATTCTTTTGCAACTGTAACTTTTCAAACACGCATTTCTTTAACAGTTATCCTTTTTGAGAAATTGTTTTACACGGGACGCGGGACAGAGGCATCCTAAAAATTGATTAACCACAAAACAAATACGATTATTGAAAACATGCTCAAAAGTATTCACATACACTATTTTTGGTTCCCGCACTCACTTGACTTCAGAAATGGTTGAAGTTATTCCTATGCAACAACTGCTCTTAAAATAAATAATCCATTTGGTCAACCAATTGCAAAAACATGCGGATGCTATAAGTTGTAGAAAGAAAAAGTAGTGTAGTGGAGCAAACAATCTAGAAGAAAAATGATCAGCTGATAATGACAAACATCAAAGAAATGGTCAGTTATCTTGAAGAAGAACTCAACGGGCGATAGGTTTCTCGAAAGAAAGAGATGCCTCAAGAGAGAATACAAGTAAAGAATGAAGAATGAATTTAGATTCATTGGTTTTCGATGAGTGAAGTGAACTGAAGGAGGACAAAGTATTCAATAAGAACAGATATGAATCAGGGGTTCAAAAGTGATAGTAATGGGAAGACGGAACAACTGAATTGCTGACTCAGAAAAGTATGAGAAATCGAATCGTTGTTCTAGAAAACAGGTACGAACGACGAAACAGGCCTAGAGAGTTCCCATTTTCCGACTCCCCAATGATATATCAGAAGTAATTCAAATCAGTCAAGTTACTATATCAAAACCAGCCGATTCCTTATAATTGAAGTCATTATGTTTCCAGAAACTTTCCACTTTCTAAAGTACACATTTCGAAACAATGTGACCCACTTGAGAGCATGCAGACCTCCTGACATGAAAAAACAAAAACGTGATTCGTAAGTGTTTTGATATGAAGACCAAATAAAATGAGAATAGTCCTCAACTGCGTTTCCAATGAACAGTCAGATTCTGTGTACCTCCTCCTTAATTTCCATTTTCCTCTTTTCTGTGATCCTTTCAGTTCCTCACGCAACAATTTTGCAACACAATTATCATGCGTCTCGTATTCCTGCACACTCTTTTACTCATTCATTTCGCTCAGAAAACAACCAACCCACCTTTTTCTTCAGTATCAGAAATGGTGTGATATGAGACGACGGGACAGGGCAAAGGGTTGCGTAGTGTAGCAGGGCATGGAGCTCCGCCCATTTCAACTACGCAGATGCCTAGATCTATGCTCGAATATAAAAGGAGAGAATCAAGAAGAAGACGTACTTCAATAACTCCTCCAAAACTTTTATTCCTTCTTTTTTCCTTTCGGCTTTTCATCTTCAGCTTTTCATTGGGTCATTCACTTCTAACTCTTAATTTTTCAGAAAACATACAGAAAAATGACCGTCAAAACTCGTTCAAGCATCGCCAAAAAGATCGAAAAAGATGCTCCAGAAGCTCAATATCTTGCCGTGAATCCAGATGAGATAACTAAACTTCAAGAGGAAAGCAAGAAGGTGAGATATTCATCTATTTTGAAAGTTTGAAGTGTGATCTGAAAAAAGATTTTATTCATTTATTTTTTCATCGTTCTTAATCTCGAAGTAAATGATAACCTAAACAACAATTGGAGAATATCATTCAACCTTCATCGTCTTTTTTTTTTCAGATTCCATACAAGCGAGAGATCGTCTGGCGTAACGTCGCTCTCTTCGTTGCTCTCCATTTCGGAGCCGCCATCGGACTCTATCAACTTATCTTCGAAGCAAAATGGCAAACCGTCATCTTCAGTATGTCTTGTTTCATTCCAATAGTTTGTTATCAGTTTGATCAGCGAGAAAGAGTAGTTGAACTTCTCATGTCGCCGAAAAATTTATGGCGTGATTCAAAAGAAAGATGACCACAAATTGTGGGAATGAGGAAATCGGAAGAGAAATAGAGAGTTAGAGAGGAGAAACGGGATGTAGTTCTCGATCATTCCGGGGGTTTTCGTTTTTATCAACACGAGACGATTGAGGGAAAATAGGAGAAAAGAAGAACGAAGTAAAAATAAATGAATTATATTCAGCATTCCTTCTGTATGTATTCGGAGGATTCGGAATCACTGCTGGAGCTCATCGTCTCTGGTCTCACAAATCATACAAAGCCACAACTCCAATGAGGATTTTCTTGATGCTTCTGAATAACATTGCTCTCCAAAATGACGTCATCGAGTGGGCTCGTGATCATCGTTGTCATCACAAATGGACTGATACTGATGCTGATCCACATAACACTACACGTGGATTCTTCTTCGCTCACATGGGATGGCTTCTCGTCCGTAAACATCCACAAGTGAAAGAACAAGGAGCTAAACTTGACATGTCTGATCTTTTGAGTGATCCAGTTCTCGTTTTCCAGAGAAAGTGAGTAGATTGCATTGAAGAGTCGAGTTCTAACTATTCAATTTTCAGACATTACTTCCCACTTGTCATCCTCTCTTGCTTCGTTCTCCCAACCATTATTCCAGTCTACTTCTGGGGAGAAACTGCCTTCATCGCCTTCTACACTGCTGCCACTTTCCGTTACTGCTTCACTCTTCATGCCACATGGTGCATCAACAGTGCTGCCCATTAGTGAGTTTTGACTTTCATTACTAGAATACATCTTGGAGATAAATCCAGGGAGAAACCACCAAAGAAAAAATACAAAATCAAATCCTCCTTTTTTCAGTTTCGGATACAAGCCATACGATCACTCAGTATCTCCAGTTGAGAACGTCTTCACAACCATCGCAGCCGTTGGAGAAGGAGGTCACAACTTCCATCATACATTCCCACAAGACTATCGCACTTCTGAATATTCCTTGAAATACAATTGGACGAGAGTTCTTATTGATGTTGCTGCCACTCTTGGACTTGTCTATGATCGAAAAACTGTTGCTGATGAAATCATTGACCGACAAGTTAACAATCATGGATGTGAAATTCAACGAGGAAAGTCAATGATGTAACTTGGCGGTTTTCATCTTTTTGTTTTATTCTGTACTGTTTTCAAACATTCGGGTTCGCTTTTATTGTTCCGTATTTAATTCAATCAATGAAGAGTTTTAATTTGCCTTTTCATTTGGAAAGTCTGGATATCAAATCGAACATTATATGGGCCCTCATCATGACAGATCAGCAAAATACACTCATCGTCTCCGATACTGCTCACTTGGAAACGCTACACAAAGGAAGCAGAAAATGTCAGCCGGCTGGGAACATAATAACCTCTTCCTGTTTCTCATCTACGGAACCATTACATTGAAAAATAAGAGAATCAATGTGGAGATACTCTAACGGCATCCTGACTTGAAAGGAGAATATGAATAGCGAAAGACAGTGGTGCCGGTTGGAAGATTATGATGGATTGAACTGAGAAGAGCTTCAATAGTGACTTCAACTGTTGGTTTCATTTATACCTGAGAATTTCTTGACTTTTTCTTTATTTGAACTGTTGCATCTTGAACTTTTGAACTCCTAATGAGATCTTTCAAGATCCGAATTCAAGATTGTCTTCTTCCAAAGTTTTCCGTAGAAGAGAAGTATCTTCAAAGATTCCTGGAGATGGTATCATACGCCCGTTTCGGGATTTTCCGAAAACTACGAAGGAGGATCAACAACTGAACTTCGATACATAATCTGATGATCCTTACGTTAGTGGAGATTTCAACAATGAATCAAGTAACTGAAGTTTCAGAGTTGTCTCGTTCTAATTGGAAAAAGCTGAAATTCGATCTAGAATCTAAAATAGAGTATCCGATCAATAATGGAAAGCTGACAAGATAGAAGATTTGGTATTCTGAATAGCCAATCTGTGAAATAGTCAGTTTCTGACTTGGAAAATATTAAATGAGCAACACTTGACTTTTCGAAGTATTTTGAATATCGACACTCAAACGGCATCTTGACATGAAAGGGGAATATGAATGGAGAAGGACAGTAGAGCCGGTTGAAAGATTGCGATTGATTGAGCTGAGAAGAGCTTCAAGAGGGACTTCAACTGTTGGTTACTCTTATACCTAATTTTCTCCGTATTGATTTCATAGTCAGATGATCACTGTTACTTCTCATTACCAATTTGAAACTTTTAAAATTCATTACCAATTTGGTCAATCTGTGAATATAATAGAAGTCGCATGGTGAGTGGGCTTCTTATTCAAGAACGCTAGTTAATAGTTACTAAAGCCAGTATTTTAACGACACCTGTAATAGAATTTATCAGACTTGTCAAAAACAGGCCCGGATTTAAAAATGGGTACACATTTTTAACAAAATTTTCTGAACATTTTCAAAAATTTAAAGCAGACTTGTCAAAAATCGGGCCGGCCCGGGCCGGGCCGGGCCGGGCCGAGATTTTTCTTGAGTTTGGCCCGCCGGGCCGGGCCAAAATTTTTCCTGATTTCAAAAAATGGGAACCCGTTTTTACCAAATTTTATTTGAAATTTTTCGAAAAAATAGAGTAAAAATGCCTTAATTATCATACATATTCACATTTTTCCTAAAATTTCCAAAAAAAAATCAAAAACTCAACATGTTTCAAAAGAGCCTGGCCGGGCCGGGCCGGGCCGGGCCGGGCCGGGCCGAGATTTTTCCTGAGTTTGGCCCGCCGGGCCGGGCCGGGCCGGGCCGGGCCAAAATTTTTCCTGACTTCGGCCCGGCCCGGCCCGGCCCGGCCCGGCCCGGCCCGTGACAAGTCTGATTTAAAGTGAAAGTGCTTAAATTATCATACATATTCACCTTTTGATTGAATTTTGAATTTTTAGTGAAAAACTATGCTTTTTCGAAAAAAATAAAAAATAAAAAATTAATGTTCGGAAACATGCCGTGGGCCCGATCCGTGAAAAGTCTGGAGTTTATAACATAACGCCCAGACGTCCTCACATAAAGTTGAAGCGAATATCATGGGAAAACCGCTTGAAACAATTTTCAGGTCTTCCTCCTCATTAATTTTCTTACCAGAAATCATAGTATCTATTTTTTCCACCTTTCAGAAGATTAGTTCCAATACAGTAACTGGATTCATCTTTTCAGAAGCTCGCTGTGCAACGATTTTTATTATTCCTTTTGTACATTTTTCTGTAAATTTCAGTCACAATTCAATAATTATTTTTTTTATAAAAATGATCAATATTACACGTCATAAACAGGGAAAGCAGTCTTATGCCATGAGTCAGTTTCAATATTTTGACTCTCCAATCGAACATATCGAAACGAATTATGAGGATGAACTTGTGGAAGACCAATTATCAGTGTTCCTGAAAATATAAATGTAAACATTAGCTGTTTTCTATAATTTCACTTTTATTAAATATCATCATCCAAATCGTATTAACTGAATTCAAAATTATTTATTATAAAGTTCGTTTCGACAGTTATACTGCGAGGCATACATATTTTTCCTAATTTTGGGTAAGTATTTTTATTTTCAACATCAATTTTCGCTGCTGATCTTATTAAAATTATCAAAATTTTCGATAGTTTGATTGATAACTGTTTTTATCACCATATGGCATCACTTGATGATACCCAATTGAACCACAAAAAAGCTCACCTGAAGAGTTATTACAGCACTTTGGAGGTCGAATTGTTGATTGAATAATATGAATTACTATGCATACGATCGACATTCCCTGAATTTAATCTTCCAGATGAACGCTCATTTAAAAGAACTTACACCAACAAGAAGTACAACATTTGGTGCCCATTCTACGAACACTTCCATCGCTATTCGCCCGAATTCCAACAGTTCCAGATCAATTTTTGCTTGATTTTTCAGCTGCAAATCAATATGAATTGAAGAGTGAACAGTGGGAAAGTGAGTGAAAGAGATAGAGGGAGAGTGGACAGTGGTTCGCTTATGTAAACGAAAATGAAAATGTATTTGTTTGTGATGGACAAACAACAATTTGAAAAAAAAATAAGAGAAAAGAAGGGTACGGACTGGTGGAGACACTCGTATGGGTTGGTCAAGGAAATAAGGTATTTGACCTCACAGACTCTTCTAACCACAGTTCTCTGACCTCTTTTACCTATAATAAAAGTGAATGAGGTAAAAGAGAAACTGATAACTGTGGGAGGGTTTGGCAGTGTATACTGATAGGAATCCAACTACGAGAACACAAATTAACTACAGATTTTGAGTTTTCATCTCAAAAATAACTGCAAAAAATAGAGAGCACGGAGAGTAAACATTATTATTATTTCATGGTGTTTTCAAAAATAGAGCCGATGAAAACACTCAACGAGAAAAAATATACCCGTCAAAGTGAGGACCCTTTACTGTTGAATCTAGCTAAAAGTGATTTCAGAGAACTTCAAATTATCAATTTGAAATGCATTTAGACATAAATTAAGGGAATTAAAAATAATTTAATATTAGATTGGAACAATATTTTCAATTTTTAATAAAGAAGATTTAATATTTTCTTCAAAGAGTTCAAAAGTCTAACAAAAAAAAGAATCAAAAAGATTATCAAAATGTTTCCAATCGAACTTAGAAGTAAATTTCCGATTATTTCTTGATATAAATCCAAATCTCGGTTAAGTTTCGAATAGTTTTCTCTGACAATGAATCCAGTTATCGATTTCAGAAAACTTGACTCTTGAATGAAATTCTTGAAATTATTCGAAGATTTTCAATAATCCATGAACCAAAGTAAGGATTAAACTAAAAACTTTAAATATATCAAAAATAGAATCTTAATGTGTTAATACCTTGGCAGGCATTTCATGCAGAATAATAATTGAACTAGAACTGAAAAAAGAGAAGCCAGAATTGCGGACATTCTCGTGATTTTTCGCATACATGTTATTTTTGAAATAACTCGAAAATGAGTCAGAATAAAAACAACGTCGTGCACCTGCTATGTTTTCTCACCAGTTCATTCGAATGGAAAAGTCATGTAGACAGAGATAATGAATGTGATTATAGAAAGGTATGAATTTCAGATAACAACAGTTATTTCACTTTAATATTCTTTCCTGAAACAGTGCTATTTGTAAACAATTAGTCACCGGTGAATCTTGAAATTTTCAAAGAATGAATAATCAGGAATCAGAAATTGTAATAAAATGACGTTTTGATTCAAGAAAATATCAGTTTCTAAAGAGATTGGGTCTTATCAGAAACTCATGTTTCCTGGTTTTTTGGTTCCCGTTTCCTAGTTGCAAAGACAACTTTTAAATTATTCATTTCCAATTTTTTTATCATGTTTTGAAAAGTAAATAACAAATCCATGAATAATATTTTGTGTTCTTTTCAAATGAAAGGTACGAGCACATTTTTCTGAAGTTCTGAAATCGACGATATTAGAAATTGTTTAAATTGCTCCAGATTTGATTTTCAAGAGGCACCTTTCAAATAAAATAAAAAACCAAAAAATTAAAAAGTTCAAAAGCACAATAAATGCACCACAAAATACAATTCTCTACATTGATAACAATGTTTGTACGGATTGATTTTTTTTCGCTTTCCCTCCCGTTCTTTTATCTGAAAAATGTAGAGTGATGTGATTGAATGAAAAGTTGGGATTTTTTGTTTAAAATTGTGACTTTGTACCTGATAAAACCAAATGATAATGGAGATTTATGGGCAGAATTTTAATTTGGCAACAATCAAAAGGTTCTTTTGATAATCTCTTGATCTTTTCTCTCATTAAATCTAAAAAACCACTTGAGAAACCGTTTGAAACTACGCAACAAAAATCAGAATGATAATGAAAATTTCCTTCCTGTGTGGGTTTAAGAATTGAGAAACTTGATAAGAAAACCAAAAGTTGAAACAATTTGTTTAGTTTGCATCGAGAATTGTCTTCCTTTCAGTCATTCAAATGAAAATTTAAGGAATAATCCTAAATCCCTCTCTCGAAAATACAGAAAGACAATAAATTGTGTTACTTCTGTCACTTTTTCTTTATTTGAAATGTTGCATCTTGAACTTTTGAACTCCTAATGAGATCTTTCAAGATCCGAATTCAAGATTGTCTTCTTCCAAAGTTTTCCGTAGAAGAGAAGTATCTTCAAAGATTCCTGGAGATGGTATCATCCGCCCGTTTCGGGAATTTCCGAAAACTACGAAGGAGGATCAACAATTGAACTTCGATACATAACCTAATGATCCATACGTTAGTGAAGATTTCAACAATGAACCAAGTAACTGAAGTTTCAGAGTTGTCCATGGCTTATTCTAATTGGAAAACACTGAAATTCGATCGAGAATCTAACATAGAGTATTCGATTAGTAATGGAGAGGGGACAACAGTAGAAGGTTCGGTGTTCTGAATAAACAAATCTGTGAAATAGGTCGTTTTTGTTGGAAAATGTTGGATGAGCAATCGTTGACTTCTGGAAGTATTTTGAATATCGACAATATCGTCTCCCTTAGTCTACTTCTAGTGGCAAATTCTAAACATTTTACCCAATTTGTATAAAATATCTTTTCCTCTCCGTTGTCGATTCAATATTATGCTTTAATTTTTTATTTAATTTTTTATTTTTCAGCAACTAATTGTTTGGTTTCTCCCGGATACACATGTTTCACATTTTGCCGAATTTCACGCAAACGAAACGATCATTTGAGATAGAAGATTAGATAGCTCTTTGAAGAAAATAAGACGCTTTGAGAAGATAACTATCTCTGGCCGAAACGAAATGTTCCCAAACAACGACTACATATTCCGATCCGGAACAAGAATTACAAAAACAGGATTATGAGTTCTTTTGTTGGACATGAAGTCAATATATTATCTGAAATTTTTGAGAGAATCCTGTTCTTGATTTTTCGGATTCGGGAAACTTTTTGTTCAGAAGATGTATTTCCTAACTTTCAGCTATTGTGAGCACCCAGTTCAAGTACGTCAAATCGATATCATTCATCGATCCGAGATTCGTAAAACCTCGCTTTTCAGTTTGGAAGCCTGTGCTGCAATCGGGGAGTCCCAGTTCTCTAAAACTTTCAAATCTGGTTAAATTAAAACTTTGAAAATTGAATATTATAGGTCAGATATTCATTGCCCACTGAACCTGAGAAGATTGTGAACAATTAACTGTTAATCCTGATTACTGTGGGAATGCCACTTCATCTTAACTTGGTAAATACACGGTGTGAATACATGCATCTCTTAATTTCCATTGCCTTTAACTCCCCAACATGAAGCTTTAGAAAAGAGAAACATCAGCTGCAAAAATTGTTCCACAGGATAGATAAAAATCTTCAGAACGAAAAATTGCCTATTCGGAACTACATGTTACGATCCACGACATTCCTCCGTCGAAAGATCCGAAAAGAAGATTTCGGGGAGGCAAAAAAGTCCGAGCGAATCATTTTCGGAAATAATTTTGTATTTTGAGTAAACTGAAAACGGTGAATTTTGAGAAAAAACTGAAAACTGAAAATACAAGCTAGTAAATTCTTGTTTCTTGCTTCTTTTAAAGCAAGAAACAAGAAAAGAAAATACAGTAAATGAAGGAAGTTCACGTTTTTAAGGATAACGGACACGGACATATTGAACTCTCAACTCTTAATTTTCACGTACCTTGCGTGCGTATTCAAAATAAATAAATAAATAAATAAATCAAAATGGTTGAGACTGGTAGAAAACGTGGAAAAATGTATTTGTAATCTTCAGAAATCCATCCTTGGTATAATTATTATTGTTTGACTTGTTTCTAAAAGAGAGTTCTAGAACTTGTTTCCAAACTATTTCTTACGCTTCTAAAACTATTCTTTCTGAAATATAAAGGAGTATAGTTGGAATATACAAACATTACATTTTCAGGGTAGGGCACTTTCTATTCAGATCAGATAAAAGTATCCAGGACACGCAAACAAAGTGTACATGTTGATCCGGGAACTGGAGTTTGTGACACTCATAAGCCACAACTAATTGGAACGGTAATAGGGATATCAATTTAATTTCGAGAACTCGAAAAAAACACTTCAATCTTTTTCTGAATTTTCCAAAACGTTATATCATTTGCAACTCTCTAACTGTTCAATTGAAGTCTTCTTTGAAGTGAGATAATCATTTTAATTTATCTGAGAATTGAGAAAACATGGACAGTTGACTTCTCACAGAACAAGAACCTCACTTGTTCTAACCGTGAATATTCTCAATTTGATATAATATCTAATCAGTTTAACTGTTTTTTGTTCTACATTTATTTCAGTTCCTTCACTCAAAATGAACTGACTAAATCGATGATCGCTATTCTCCCGTACAATTATTCCTTGTTTTGCTGAAAATGGCTAGTGATGCAAAATGTTCCTGATCGAAAGACGTCATATATCAACTTGTATTACATTAAAGACCATCATGATCAACGAGGTCTGTTGTAGACATCAATTTCAACCGAATTGTTTATTATGAGGTACGAAAAGAATACAAAGATAAAGAAGAACGAAGAAGAAAGATCCGTTATAATTGGCATGGATCTATTGATTTGATGCGAAGAAATCACAGAAAAATATCTAGTTTTTGTAGATCAATTATGGCAACTTATTGATTGAGAAAGTCAATTTAGGCAGATAAAAACATGAGATGGGAGCATTTTGGAAAGAATTTCTGAAAAATAGAAATGAAAGCGAGAAAGAGATTTCAAGTAATGATCATTTGAGAGTATACAAGAAAAAGCGGCAAAAAATGAGGATTTGGAGAGAGAAAACCATAGAAAATTAATTATTTCGAGTAGATGTACTCGGTGAGATCAGCAAAGAAGATGTTCTTAATAGTAGACGACAAATCGGCATTCTGAAAGTTGAATTAAAGTTTTTGAACTCAATTTTCAATTATTACCTGGACGTCTGTGTATAAGCACATAACCTCTCCAATTCTGCCAGCATAATTGTCAATTTTCAATCCATCATGATACAAATAATGAAGATCATTGAAGAGAGAAGTACGAACTTGTTCAGCACAATCTTTCGATTCACTCGAACTGTGATTACGTGGAGCCCAAATATTGAGAGCCAAAAGAGTGATGACCTCGAATTCTTTTATTATAATTTTATGCATTCTCTCGAGAATTGAAGTTCTTGCTGTTTGAAGAAGGTGTTTCAGACGCCTAAAAATGAATAAATATGAGAATAAATTCCTGGTTTTTTTGAGTTAATTTACATTTTAATAGTCTCGAATTCTTCTTTGTTCTGTCCTTCAACATTTCCCAACCAATATTCAACATCTCTAACATCAATATAAGTTGTCTGAGTGCACATCAGTAAATGTTCACAGTCTGCGTTGACTGGCATGTTTCGATATGTCCAATAGCACGACTCAATTTCCCAGAGAACCGGGTAGAATAGAGCACAAATTCTTTTCTGTTCTTGTTCATCACACAATGCATATTCATCAAATGTGTTTTTCAAAAATATATGAAGAAGTTCGACTTGTTTTTGATAAATTTCAAAAACTGTTTCTCGTGACGCTTTCACAATTGGAATTCCAGTGGGGCCGAAGATTTTTGAATCTTGTTGAACGTGAGGAAGAGAAAGTTCCACTTCCAGACGATTCTTTGTAAATTCACTGAAAATTAGAATTGTAAATAATTTATGTTTCGTTTTTTCAATGTCTCACTTGTAATTGATTAGTACTTTATTGATAAGAGTAGCTCTTGTTGTCACGAGGTTCGGATTTCCGATTGTTGGAATTGGACGAACCACATGAATTGATGGATTGATAGTAAGATTTTCAACAAGTGGAGGAGTATGCACTGGTTGAGGTGACTTCCCTTCTGATCCAGTATCTGATTCTTCTCCTTCTCTTTTAATTGAATCCATCAATGCAATATTCTTCAAATCTTCCTCATCTCTTGATTGTGGCTTCACATGGTCAGGTGATCGATGGCCAGCAACGACTGAAATCTGTTTCAATGAATTATTTCACATGCTATTCTCATGACCTCCATTCTATTACTATTTCCCTAAACAGTGGCATAAACTGTGACCAAAAATCAAATTTGTCTGCCTCTGTTTCACTGATGCCACCATGAACATATTCGTTCAACACGACGCGCGTTTGTTCTTCGGAAAGACCAGAATGATATTGCTGCACCATACATCCCCCCTTTCTCTAAGTGATACGACTGTCTCCTAGTCAGGTCAGATATTCAGTTGTTTTAATGAACTCATTCCGTGCTGGATTGTTTCTAGTGCGCCGCCGCGCATTAATGAATCGTTAATGTTAACAGACCGATGACAAACTTCCAGTTTACGAATGAATTTAGATCAAATAGAAAGAAAGAGAAGGGGTCGTAGAATCAGTGATGTTAGATGCCATATTTAAACAATGAATATTCAAAATAAAATGAAGAAGAGGAAGAAGGAAAAGGTAGAATATAAAACTCACGATCAACTTGAAGACCAACTTGAAGACATCTCATCCATCTGCATTTTTGACATGTCGTTTTTCGGGAAACTGCTAAAAATTTATGATTTGTAACTGATCTATGTCACAATATTACTGTAGATACTCACTGTTTAATGCGCAAGTGTTGTATCCTCTTCTACAAACAAACGTCTTTTTGACTGCAACACTTCGTCGGAAGAATGCAGCGCATGCTCGACAGATCTGAAATTATTGTTTTGTTTACTTGTTATCAGATGAACAAAAAGTGAACGAGAATCTATCGGCTACAGAATTCACTTTTGCAAAACTAGAAACCGGTTCCAGGTAGATCTCGATACGGCTCAAAGTCTCTAGCGGAACAAATGAATACATTTTTTTTAGAAAATATATGAAATCTAGTTTCAACTTTTGTCTCGTGAGTTGTGATGTGTGATAACTAAATAAAGGAAAGTGAAGGGATACTGTAGTAATCAAGATTCCAAATAATGTAACAGGTGCTTCATATCACAATTATAGTTTCCCTTCAACTTCTCAGCTTAATATCAAATTACTTCCAATATCTTTTGAATTCCCTTGTTTTGTTGTGAAACTTTGTTTCTTTGTGTGCTAATCAATCTGGACGAGATTCAGAAACGAAAAGTTTCTATCTAAGAGAAACGGCGTCTTCTTAGATGGATATCTATACATCAACACCACTTTTCTGGTGTCTAGATCGTTTTGTCCTCTTCTTGTTTTCCTCATCATTCTCCCTCCGAAAACTCACATCTATTCCGAAATGCTGGGATCCATCGTACCGTCTATCGCAAACTCGGCAACGAATATCCGAAGCGGAGAGAACATTTGGACTCGTCGATGTACACGGAATAGACAATGGAGAATTCGGGTGTCCCCTGGAAAGATTTTAGAGATTTTAATTGCGACAATCGAGACTTCCGAAAACGGTCTTGATCTTTCGTTAGGAAAATTTTTGTTCCAGATTTAAAAGCTACTCGTTTCAATGATTGCTAAGATAAACATTTCGGTGAAAAGTTATTTGCACGATAGTCGTGCTCATGAATCACAAAAATATTTCTTTGAAAAGTTGTGCAAGTTTTTTGCAGAACTGATAATGATTTTTTTTTAAATTAAATGTATTTCAGTTGTTGGTAAACAATCACAAAACAATGATCAAGAAGCAATATATGAAATATCAATTGCTCTAATTGGATAACTCACATCATGACGGTCTGGAGCGTAACAGTCGGATCAAAGTGAAGAAACGGGCCGCTGATCATTACACACAAGACGGGCGGTGCACCAATTCAGATATCAACGGGATACAAGAGTACTGTAATCTTTGGCTTGTAAGGAACAATGACGTCATCAGAAGGTTTCGAGAACGCCGATCTCTGAATGATTCGGCGAGGAAGAGAAGAGAAAATGAGGAGAAAAGTGAGAGATGATAGAGTTGAAATCAGCACTTATCACCACAACTTGTGTGGTTTCGATGGTCGAGAATGGATGAAGAAAAAAGAGAAAATTGAGTATTATTATGCAAGTTTGTACACGTTGTTGCCATTTGAACAATGCTGCGGGTGGGAATAGACAGGGACCGAAGGGGCGGGGCTGATGAGATGGGTGGGCGGGATTATTAAGAGAAAATGAGCGGAGACGTCACAAGCATGGGAACCAAATATTTGGGAGAGAAATATGACAATTTGAGATATCAGTCTGCGGATCAACAGTACTACGAGGCCCATTGAACAGTTGATTGCAGAAAAGAGAACGAAGTCTCTGATCTTGCCACGTCATCTAATTACGAAACTACACACAATCAGTGAAGAAAGCGGAAAAGGAGGCTAGAATCATTTTTGATCAATCAAGGATATTGAGAAACAATGCGGAATGGGGATAAGATAATCATAGAGCATATGGGGTCAACTGAATGGTTATTCACTTTGCCGAATTCTTCATGACGGTTATTAGAAATGAAAGCGTAATTTTTCGAAATTATTCTGAAATTATTATCTCTGAATCACACTAACCAATACGATTGGAATGTAACAATTTGAACCTGTATGTGTACTTTGGTACCCTCCCCGATATCATTTTCTCGACCTGTTATATCAAATCGTCTGTCACAAATCAGAACAATTGACGATGAATGAGAGAGTATGCATCATTTAGTGACTGATTCGTACATAGAACATGTTCCTGTTTTCACTCCTGATTCATTATCTTATCATGTGTTTGTCCCGTGTGTTGGGAGGTTAACATTTTCAATGCAGGAGGGTGAGATTTGAAATGAGAAATGAGAATTGTTTCCAGATTACAGTAGTAGACAGTTGACGTCATTGAGAATGCATTGATAAACAAACTATCCTACTGTAGTCTCGTATCATTCATTAAATTTATAATAGCGGGCGGAGAGAAAGGAGGAGACGGCTTCTTGCAGAATAAGTTTTCTCTTCTAAAAAACAAAAAGCTGATAGGAGGGATTACGGTAGTTTTAATGAGATGACTGTGATTTATCAATTGTCTGATTCATAAACGAATTCAGAAGTTGTTTCGGTGAACAACGATAAAGGAAAGAGAAAAAGAGGAAGAGGCAACACAGAAACTTCTATTATAAAGACTGTTTGACTGTGCACATGAAAACAAACTAGACACCAATGACATACAAAGTTGATGTACTCTACAATGATATCAGATCACACAAAAAATCATCAGATTTCAGATATTTACTCTAAAAGGAACTGTGAACTAACTTTCTCGACTGGGAAGTTTTAGAATGAGTTCGATTGAAAAGAGACTGGAAATCTCGAAGTTCAGGTAACTTTCAAATGGTCAGAACAGATTGTGTCGGGGAAACTAGAAAAACTCCTCATTTCACAAACTCCGAAGTGTCCTGATATGAGTAATGAAAAAAACTTTGAACCTATTGGATTATAAGCTTTTCATTTATTTATTTTCGTAATCCCAGATTATGATAGAAGCATTTTATCAAGTAGACATTTGAACAGATTATGCACAACCCCTACTATCTCTCCGTGGAGGACAGAATCACAAGAAAATGAAAATCTCAAGGATTTTGAGCTTTTATAAGAAGACTGATTTGTGTGCAAACTTATACTTTTAAAGGTCGTATGACGAGAGAAAAAAGAAAACTAAATCCGAAAAAGAGGCCTTAATAAAAGATAGGACACCGTATAAATACATGACTGAATTAACTTTTTGCGCTTTGTTCCCGTCAACAAGAAAATGCTCCGACGGTCATTCACATGACGCGTAAAAATACTGTTCCGGAAAACAAAAGTTTGGAAAAGGACAGTCTGGTGCCCTCATTGGCAAACAGGTTATCAAAACACACCTGTTAACAAGAATAATACACTTTTCGAACATTGTTATTTGTGTTGGAAATCGAAAAGAGGAAGGAAAAGAGTACGAAAAAGAATACAAAAAATAAACTGAGACGAATGAGAACAACCAAATGAACTTGGAGAAAGGGAACAAATAGAAATGAAGCTTTTTGTTCGGGTTCGAAATGTTTTCTGGATTATGGTAGAGAAGAAGGCGGAGATAGATTTCGGAAAGATTTGGATGTTTGATAGGATCTAGAGAAATGAAGAAGGACAAGAATTCTCTATTCGGAAAAGAGAGGGACGCCTTCTGTTTTGTGAAGAGGAGGAGAGGTGATCAAGAACATTTTAGTGTTGGGGAATAAGCTCGACACATCACAAAAATATGTTGTTATTTGGTTGAGTGAGCACTCCGTACACTTGAATCAAATCGAGATTAAAAACCACAATTTTTTGAATGTTGCTTCTCAAAATGACCAATAGAATGAAACTACTGCAACGGCTGAGAGATTTGATAAACTTATTTCGAAATTTAACAGTGACAGATCAGAAATTCTTGATTACGGTAGATTCAGAAAACAGAAACTGAGACAAGATAGAGATAGAGTTCCAGAAATAAATTCAAAGTACATTATATCACAAAACAAAACTTGAGACAGACTAGTTTCCCAGAATATTTCGAATGCAAAAAATAAACTCCCAGCTGTTTTCAATTTTAATTTTTTTTTCTTCAAAGAACCGAGAACTTCGAAAAATATTTTCGGCTTTGAACTCTCTTCTCAGACCAAAAGTATTTCATTTTCTGGAAATTCAAACGAATTTTCTGAAATTAAAACGACAAACTTCTAAATAAAGACTTTTTGTTCTATGTTGAGTCATAAATTCAGCAAACCCATTTTTGTTTTTGCACCTTTTTTTAAATTGCAGAATTTGTCTGAAAATATGTTTTTTGATTAAATGAAGATTAAACAAGCCGTTTTTCCGAGAATGATATCAAAACATTGGATAAATTAGAAGTACATCTGATTATAACCACCAACGCATTAGTAGAAGACTTACACTTTTTGAAAGCTAAAAATGTGCTTGATCGAAGCAATACAACATCATCGTAACTAGACACTATTAACAGATTAGAAGGTACCAGATGACACTTATCCGTTCTTTTGAAGACCAATAATCCAACACATCCGTGGATGATCTCAAATGAATCCCTCCGTTCATCCAGATGATGTTATTCACGCGACAGATCAGTTGGTTTGAGTTGATTTTCGTGATAGAGATAAACTCAAAAAAAGAAAGAAAGAGTCTAAAAGTCCAGCCTTGAGATTTATAAAGATGAGGAGGGTTTCTCCGAGCAAAAATTTTATGTGAGTGAAAAAACTGACTCCAATCAAAGAAACTACCTACTATCTGACTGTTCAATGTCAAAACAGTGAGGTTCTATCTAAAATAAATGGAATATGGGAAACATTAAAAATAAGAAATTCGCGAAAAACATTGAGAAGGAATATCTTTTTATTTTTTACAGATTGTCCTCAGTAATTCAATGAGTGGCCAAACAGTCTTGTACTAATTTACAGCAACGTTTGATCTTCAATATTCCATTCAAATGAGACGGTAAGTGAGTCGATTGCGAGAAAGATTGTACCCGATAGATATCCGAAAGGGATGGAAACACATTTGAAGAATACTGTAGTTTCTTCATTCCTTCCTAGACAAATCTTTATTCATGTTCAAACAAGCAGAAAACAAGATACATTATGTATTACTTACTGATATGAAATCATATGTTCAAACTATATATACTACTACTTCCAAATCAGGAAATTTATTTGAAAACTGATTAATACAACACAGGTTTGGGAAAAGAGGAGACTCCTTCAAAAGTCTGCAAAAAATTAAATTCCTAGTATTGGAGAGCGATAAATCAGCATAAGTACACCTAATGTGCTCTGAGTTCATTTCTCTTTTTTCTCTGCAAAATAGACGACTAGACTCTGTGTTCGATCACATTCATTTCTCCAAAATCGCTTACTAATCATATGAGTTGCAAAGCCATGCATGATTATCACTTTTTGGAATTAAGAAATCAGAATGAACCACCTGTTTATGCTTCATTTCACTGAGTGATCCGTCTGATTAGATGATCGAAGTGAATAGGTTGACATATACAAACTACACAGTTACTCAGGTTTCTTGAGGTAGAATTAGAACGAAGATCCACATTATCTCCAGTCATCACACCTAGTTACCAGTCTTATCGAAGTCTCAAATCTCCACGGAATACTGTGAAACAAGAGAGAAATTGGTGTGGATCTATGAATGTAGAGATGAATTCGTGCCGGTTCAAGATAAAAAACATTTGAAAATGGATAAAAGTTCAAACAATGATGAAGAGAGTATTTCTGAACAGTAGGGAGTGTTGGAAACATAAACGAGAGGTGGGTTTCAGCTGAAAAAATGGGCGATGTTTTTCAATTCATCGTTTTTTTAATTTGAAAATTTCAAAGCCAATGAGGCTATTATCAATGTTTCTTCGTCAGCCAATTGTTCAGCTTCAGTAAATCAAGATTTATTGAAACGATTCGATTTTCAGAAACACAGAGAGTACGGCAACACCATAATTTAGAAATCGTGTCTTGCTCAAAACTATAATCGAGAGAAAATAGATTCTTGGAATGTTTAGACAATTCATTATTTACAAATACATAGACACGTTTTATGAGAAGACAAATGGTTTCCAGATTATAGAAAACCTAATAATACGTCTGGTGAGAACAAGGCTATCACAAAGGTCGTGTGCCAATTTTATATTGGAGTTCCCAGCCATGGAACATTTTGGTTTTTTCAGGCGGAGGACCCGAAGATTAGTCGAAGTTCAAAAATTCAGCTCATTTGGTTAATCCCTGACCGTACGACAACCTTGGGTGAGACTACTTCTCAAAAAAAGAATGAAATAAACACTGAAAAAATCGAAAGTCTATAAATTATTTAGTAATTCGATTTATCTGAATCAAATTTAGTTTTCTGACTTTTGAACATTTCTATTTTCCTGCAACAGGGTGGTTGCTCTTTGCTCAGTTCGGTTAATTCTGCTAATGCAGAGAAATCTTGTTATTTTTTTCATCAGAATTCAAGAAATAAACAAATATAATTCTTGGTTTTGAGACGAAGAGAACCACGTCAAATTCTGTGAACCTTGCTGACGCAATTGCTGTATTATTATTTAGGTTATTATATTTTTAGCCTTACATGAATGGTAAAAGACGTCTAGTAATACTAGTAGCAGTACGAAAAATAGAAAAATAGACAACAACAAGTCGTTTGATTCTACAGTAAGATAGCTGCGAGATGTGCGGAACGAACGAAAATGAATAAGAATAAAACAGATCGGCCTAATTCATTCCGATAGATTGCATGGTTTTTTACAAACAAAAAGCTCTATCCGGATTGTGTGTATTGTGAAAATTCCTATTTCATGTTCACTTTTTCTTAAAGAAAAAAATTAACAGAGATTCATAACAAAAGATAGGTTTGCGAAGACAACAGAAATCGATCTCAGAATCTGAGATTCTCAGAATCTGGGAACTCAGATTCAAATCTAATTTTTTAGCGTACGTTGTTGTATTTCTGTCGTTGTCATATTATTTCAGGTTCAGGTTATCGAGACGTTTTTCTTATTCTTAAAATATATGTGGGGCTCATGTAGAACTTTCAAACCAAGTATTTATATTTTAACCACCTTGAGTTAGAAAAAATATTCTACAAATGTTTGTAATATTTATTAGAAAATGTTTTTTTAATAAAATTTTACAGCTTTCATCGTTTTTAGTTCCGAAAAAGAAGGTTGCGTACTGTGAGAGAGACGCATAGCATTTTTTTTCTAACTGGTCTCCACACGATTACAGTAGTTCGCGTGCAGACACTTTTAATGGAAACCGTTTTAAAAACGCGTTTTCTCTTATCACGGTGATTTTTTCGGAACCACCTCCTTTCATTCTAACGAATTTTTCTCGAAATAGAATTAAAATTTTCGGAAAAGTAATTGTAGTTATCCGAGATAACTGGAGGATCCATGGCAGTTAAAAAGAATTTTCGAAAAATTTTTAGTCATTTTCGAGAAAAACTCGTTAGAATGAAAGGAGGTGGTTCCGAAAAAATCACCATGTCTATGGACCTTTTCATGAGTTGTGCGATTTAAATTCGTGAAAAGGTTCAATACCAATGTAGACTATTTTTGTTTTCTAACTTTTGTTTGGTTATGTTTTTCTTCACATTTTTCAAATTGAATCAAAATATCGACTCTTTCGTGTTGTTCTCAACGCAGACGTTTTTATTTTATAAATTTTATAAAAAAATTAAGTTCTAGACAAATATTGCAAATTTCCAGAAAAAATGAGATCGGAGGGGTACTTATTTCCACCACCGAAGAAGCTAAAAGAAGAAGACGAGTTTCTTGCATTAGTAGTTGAAAAAACAGGCGACGAAACCAGAACATCAATGAGGCAAAGTGAGATTTACGCTTACAGCCAGCACATCAGAATCAGAGGTAAATATCCAAGCTGTAGTTTGATTAATTGATACATTTATTTAAGATGGTTACATGGTTATGCCGAAGTATCATTGGAATGGTTTCTCTCCAGGCGAATGGTTTTTTGCTAAGGTGGTTTATGCAAAGAGTCGTGATGAAAAATCGTCCTATGAACGAGAACTGAGAGATATTCGCAAAATTAAACCAACGGAATATGTGAAATACAGAATTCCTAAAACCACATTTGAACATGGATACGTTCGGGTCGAGTGCTTATTTATACTTTGCCCAGATTTCATTCGTTACAGACATACGAATAATTCTTATGGATCTTATAAAAAACTGATTTTGATGGATATGGGGCAAGGTTTCGTAAGTTTTCAGCCCTCTATTTTGTTGCTGAGTATAGCTTATTTCAGGTCTACAATCACAGTAGGGATACGAAATTGTTTACTAGTGTCCATCCGGAAAGAAAATATTGGGGAGTTTTCGAGTTTTGCGCAAAGGAAAATGGGGCGTGCAATTTCGGACATCGATCCGAGTTGCGCGATCAAACTAATCACGTATTAGAGCGGGATTCGATGTGGCAACTCGATCATATCAGCAGAACTCCAACAAAAGAAGAATCTGTGATGATGGATAATTGGGTTTAGCCGGTTGCTTTTTATTTAAAAATGTTTTCTTTACAGCTAAAAAAACTACGAAAAGATGCCGAAGATTTTGACAAAAAGCTTGAACAAGAAGGAGCTTACTCTCAACATGATGGACGACATCATTCAACATCAGAAAAAATTTCTCAAAATGACCACGATGTTACTCTGACGCAATCAACACTCTCAATTACGGATCAGATCGAAACACTGAGCATTTCTGGACGGCACACAACACATCAGATGCCTTCATCGTCCGAAGTTTCTATCGAAGACTCTTACAGCCAGCATACCCTTACTTCTCAATCAGATATAAGTTATAATCCTCACGAATTCTCCAGTTTCCGTGAGATGGAAGAGCATCGTTCACGAGTTATCATAGAAAAAGACGTGGAGGATCAAAATGGAAAACTTGTACGAAAATGGTTTGATAAAGAAACTCATGAGTCATCTCCCGATCCTGATATTTTGGTATGTTTTAATTTACTTTCAATTTCATTCATGAACGCAGCAATATTACAGCATTTCAAATTCGATTCTCGCTATAAAGTCGTCGAACCTCCTCAACAGCCACCAGTCGTGCTTCCTCTGACTAATCGCGATCGCACACTATCAGAAAGCTCAGTTCGCAGAAGTTCTTTGGGACACCCTCTTGCTTCTTCAACTCCTCGCCCAAGCCCGGAAACAACACGTCGAAGTTTTAATTCAGTTGAATTCATCAGATCAGAAGAATCCGAAGATGAACATGAGCTGGACGAAGATGAAACAAATAACCTGGAAAGCAATCAAAATTTCATGAATCAGACTTCGGATACAACTATGATGTGCAGAGATGTGAGTTTTATTGATTTTCCATTCACTTTTTTATTTGAAATTTCACAGAACAATGCAAATCCCTTCCGCCCTGGACATCCTTAATTACTCGGTCGACATTCATTCTTCAAATCAAAGAAATTTGCCAATATTCGGTCCTAAATCTCGATCAACTTTTCATAATTATTGCAACTTTTTTCTACTGTATTAAATATAACACATTTCTTTACGAACTTCTTTATTAAGCGATTCTTTTATAAATAAGTTTTGGACTAGAACGTTATTCGAAGAAAAATAATTGTTGAAATCATTCGAATGCTTTAGAAATAGAAAACTTTCTGTTAAACTGCAAGATTGCCATTACTTCATTCGACATGAAATGTTTGGAAGTAATACAATAATCATTGAGAAAAGGAAAAATTGTAGTTTCGGAATGAGCAATATGATTAACTATCTCTGTAGGTATTCTTCATTGAAACATATTATTCGCATGCTTCTCCTGAAAATCTTTCTCGTTCATATTCCAGGCTGTGAAAAACATTGAATTCGATTGAACTTTGAACGAAGCCACGTATCCATCTGATTCCCTCACTATATAGTATTGACTGGAGAATTTAAAAGAACGGAACATGATGGGGTGAATCTCGTATCTGAAGGATATATTTTAAATTTACAGATGGTGTGAAAAGTGATAGCTAACCTTTCTAGGTAATGATAAACTGGAAACTTTTTCATTGAATCGAAAGTTTTGAAACTGCATTGACTCATGATTACATCAGGATGTAATTCGAATGATTCATCAACAAACATATAGACAAACTTCAAATTTCGATATCCATTACTCGATTTCCAGTCATTCAAAAACTTAATTACTGCAGAATCGCTTAGTTCTCCGTAGTATACGTATAACTCTCTTCCTTTGAAATTAGCCAGAAGAATGTCTGCCTTGTCACCAGCCCAATAATACAAAACTTTCGTCTCTGCAAGTCCTGGAACTTCTTCAGTCTTCGAGTCTTTCGGTACAATTAAAATAAGGAATTCTAGAACTGGAGAGTAACTTAAAAACGATGCCAACTGTGATGCCGCTGTCCGATTGTCCATAAGAAAAATCTGACTGCTTGTTATGCTTGTCACTCTTGGTATATAGTAACCGCCTTTCAATTCGTATTTGATATTCGTTCCGATCCAACTGAGGAAAAAGTTGTGAATTGCTAGTAAAATGGTTTCTATTTCTCCTTCGTCGCAACAAATAAGAAACTCTTCGCTCTCCGTTGGCATACTGAAATTGTTGATATTTATTTTCAAGTGGATACGGTATAACTCACCAACACTGCAAACTCATTCCCATAAAGTTCATTTTAATTGGAATTCGATCCCCTATTTCCGGCTTCGATCTTATTCTCAGAAAAATAAACTCTTCTCCATTGTACGTAGATGCAATTCTAGTATCTTCCGTTGAAAACCAATGATAAAAAATTGTTTCGAGTTCACTTGATTTCAATTTCAAAATTCTTCCCACAAACTCTTGTAGTTTTCTCGAACAGAAGGACATTAAAATCAGTTCAATCAGCTGCATTCTTTTCAAAATTTCCTTTTGAACAACCCAAGGAAATTTTGAAATTTTCATCCTGAAAAACAAAAAAAAAGGTTGTGAAAAAAGTGATGCGGCAGTGATGTGAGTACAAAAGAGAAAAAAAAGTGGAAGAGATGAAGAGCATCTGCTTGGTTTTGTATTCAGATGATGTGGATCGAATGGCAGAAGGAGACAAGTGTCAGCTGTCGGGCAATCTGAGAAACAGTTGCGGTGAGTTGACCCGGAGGGCAGCGACGTAAGTGTAATGTTGGTCAGATCGCGGTGTCCTTCTTTCTAGAGGACAAGAGCGTTTTTTCATCGCAGTTTTATCACAATAAACATAAATTACAAACGTCTTTATTGAAAAAAATATTTCTAGAAATAAATGAGAATCTCTATGAAATTCCGAGATGAGACCCGCTCGTTTGGCGTTTGGATGGTTGAAAATAGAAACTTAAAAATAGAAAAAAAACATAAAGCTGACAAAAAGACACTTGAAGTCCTTCTCTTAGATATTTCCAGTTCTCACATAATATCTCAATTGATCTTCTGAATTGACAACAATCAGACGACGTCGTACAACGTGATCTCCTCCAAGAGCAATTCTTTGTTGTTCTTCTGAAGCTTCAGAAATTTAGATTAGAAAGAAAATAAAAAAGTTGAACATACCGACAACACTCGTGAAGTTTTTAGTTTTCGAAGGATTTCTCGCAAATGCAGATGGAGAAATTCCGAATTGAGAAGCTAGTTCTGGATTGGCTTCTAACGCTTTTCGTATGTCTTCAAGTGATAATTCTCTTCTGTATCTATGCATATAGCTGCTGTCACACCCTTCAACGTCATCACAGTTGCTCTGAAATTGTTTCTATTTTTTGAATTATAAAAATGTTAACTTACCTTCGGACATGGGGCGAACGGACAAATTCTGACTAGACATGAGTATTGTACTAGTCCAGTTGTTTGATATCTGAATGCTTCAACAGAAACTTTTGCTCCAAACTCTGAGTGTGTTGGTGGGCAGACCAAACCAACTCCATCTGCTGGACATCCATCTCGGATAATGAATAATGGTTCATGTTCCCATTCGTATTTTGGATCAATTGGCTCTACTTGACATCCACGAACTGACACATATTCTGGAGGAATTGGATAGTGTGGACGGAATGAAAGTGTGATTTTTGTGCCCACAACAACTGCTTCAACTGCTTGTCCATTATGGAAAATGTCAAAAATCACTGGAACTTTTGGTTTTCCGGCGATTGTAGATCTGAAATTATAAATTTATTAAAGAAAAACAAACCAATTGTTTACCCATCACTGACTACTGAAGAAGACGTCGAAGATGAAGATGCTGGTGGACCAACAGAAGTTGTTGTTTGTCTAGAAGTTGCTGCAGTTATAGTTGTTGTAACTGGTGGAACAGGTGTGGTTGTTGTTGTAATTTTTGTAGTTGTTGCTGGTGTAGTTACGGTAGTTGTGGGTGTTTGAGTTGTTGTTGTGGTTGTTGTGGATGAAGTTGTAGTCGGTTTGGGAGTAGTTGTAGTTGTAGTAGTAGTAGTTGTTGTTGTTGTTGTGCTGGCAGTTGATGAAACTTCTGTCGTAGATGGAACATCACTGAAAACTGAACGTTAGTCACAAAATTTCTTAACTTTGATGTGAAACATTAGAAGAAATTTTAGGGAATTTATTAAATAAAAAATTTCAAGATACTAGGTTTTGGATATTTTTTAAATTCTACTACATCTGAACTTCTTTTAATTATTTTGAATAGTGTTTTAGTATACTTTTTCATTTTTTCTCATCAATTTCCCATCGAAAAAGTAAAGAAGACAAAGGGAAAACCAAAAAACTTATTTGGAAATGAGGAAATGTTAGAAGAAACGAAACAAATAAAAAGAAAACTTGCATTTTGAGTGTACTTGGATGTTTTGTAGTGAACAATCGGGCTCTTGCAAAACTTGAATCTTTCGCCACAATGATAGCAACTTTCGGAGTTGCTGACATTATTGTGGAACGACGTGTGCTTTTAGTTGTAGTTCGAGTTGGTGGAATTGTGATAGTAGTAACAGTTGTAGTAGTAGAAGGAGGGGGAGTTGTGGTAGTAGTTTTGAGAGAAGTTTTGGGAGAAGTTGTGACAACAGGGGTTGAGGGTTTTTTGGTTGTTGTTATTGTAGATGGTTTACTACTTGTTGTTGGTTTTTGAGTTGTAGTTGCAGTGGTTGTAGTCGTCAATTTAGTAGTTGTTGGGATCTTCTTTGTTGTTGTTACTTGCCTTGAAACTTGTGTTGTCGTCAGTGGAAGTGGGAATGTATTCTGAAGAGATGCTCCGTCGTCATCTCCAGTTTTGGATAATAACTCAAACAACGCATGCGCTGATGCCTCCATTGCTTTGTTTCTAAACACAACAAACAAATGAATCAATCGGAAACTCAGTTCGAATTAAAATAAAATACAACTGAATAATAGAAGAATGAACAAACCTATTATCCAAATGAGTTGATGATTTTGTATTTGAAGAATCTTTCGCTTTGACTCCATTGATTGGACATTTTGCTTGATAAGTCAAATCCTCCGGGGTAATGAAATATAACGGTTCGATTCCATCTGTCGATAAAACTACTTCTAGAACCATTTCGTTTCCCTGAAGATTTCATTGTTCTCTTTCAGTTCAAAAATTCAAAAAACTCACCTTGTATTTGATAGAATCTGAACAGTTTTTACTGACAGTTTGATAAGGGAAAAAGTGATCAAACTCCGTAGATTCTTTTGGTTCAATTCTGCAAGTGAAGAAGTCATAGAGTCCATAGAGGGCTCCAGTATACGGAAGACGTGATTTGACACTAACAGAGATTCCATTCTCACGACATTCATGTTTGAAAGTGAAAGACTCGGATACTGCAAAATAGTTTCTTTTTTTGTTTTCTTTTTCTCAAAAACTCACGATTATAGCAGTTATTCTCGTAATAGTCAATCCGATAGTTGGGGTTATTGTTCAATCGAATTGCTTCCGGTCGTGAGATTTGTGAATCCTTAGACATATGACATCCTCCGTCAGTTCTATTGAATGAAATGGATCGACATTCAAAAGATATTTCATCTAAACAATCGGAAAGACAATCTTCTAGATTTGCTTTTACTGTCGTTTTAACCACTGACTTCTGATCCATATAACGGTCGGAAAGATATGTGAATGCATAGTCTCCAGTGCATTTTCGAGTGGCTGAAAATATCAATTTTCAAAAAATTGTCTGTAATCGAATTGTTCCTAGTTTTTAAAAAGACATTTTCAATTTTCAAAAACCAATTTGAGAAGCTCTACGGAAAAAGAACAAACAGTTCTGAAACTCACAAGAAAGACAATATTTCCAATAGAAAGTGAATCGATCATCAGCCTCAACATATCCATCAACATTCTGCAGTTGATGTGGTTGGAAGACGTCGCAATGATGAGAGAATCCATCTGGAGATGCTTGGTGATTCACTGCTGCACATTCCAATTGTTTTCCAGGTGACACTGGATCTTCTCCGAGGGAACATGCTGATTGACATCCTTTTAATGATAATCTCGCTTCAGCAACTGCTTTGAAATTGAGACGAACTCGAGGCCACCGAACGTAGAATGAGTTACATTTTGGGACAAAAGCTAAAATGATCAATTATTAATTTATTGGAATCGGGAAATGCCTCACCTTGTGATAATACTGTAATGAATGCTATTAGCAATAAGAGCGGAACCAGGGGATGTCGCATTTACTGGAAGACAGAAAGTTTTGGAAACGAACAAATTCGGGAAAGGATACGGAACAAAATGAGGGAGATTATGGAAATGGACAAGACTGTTTTCGGGTCATTTGAAGCGAAAACGGAGGAATAAGCGGAAGAGAGAAAACTCTCTTCGCAGCACGAATAAATGGTTACTTAGATAAACAAGTTGGAGTAAAGACCGAGTCTTTTCGAAATGAAAACTTCTTTTACTGTATCGGATTTTGAAAAGTAAGTGGAGGGGACGAAGTGAAATGAATTCAAACAGAAATTGAAGAGGAGTTTCCGTTTGGATAAACAGTTTAGATACTCTTTAATTTACAAGAAAAATCTTGTATTGCTGGAAATCTATGAACGTGAAATTTCTGGAAACAATTCCTAGTTTTTAGAACATGAATGCACATTATTGTTAAGTTTCCAATCATTGATTTATCACTAAAAACTTCAATTTACAGTCAGTCATTTCATTTTCATTTTTCAGGTTAATCGTTATTTGTCTTTTTTTTATTTAATGGATACGCTACTGATAAATATAAAGAAAACATTCATTAAACACATGAATCACTGATCCATTTTAATTTCCCTTTTTATGTTTTTTCTCGAGACTCCCTCTGATCATAAATCATGTATCCCGTCTGCACTTTCGTAATGATTCGTGGATAACCCTCTCTCCATTCCGATGACCGTTCTATGGCATCTAGTTACTCCTCAACCAAATGATGTCTATTTAGCCAAAAACGGAAAACCGGTGCGCGTCGACCTCATTGCTTTTCACTTTTTGCAAACAAGCCATCCACGTAAAATGACTAGGAATTCACCACATGGATACATGAATGGAATAGATTTCAGAAAAGAGTAAGAAGTGACAAAAAAAGATGAAAAATGACCTTCTGAATTGTTTGTAAATGGAAGGATTTGAATCGGAAGGATTCTGAGGAGAAGATTATGTCACAAAACAGGGAATGAAACGATAGAAAATGACCAAAAACGATTGGTTTCCTTCTTTTCATGTCGTCTGTCCCGGGAGGTCAGACATAGATTCAAAAGGCTAAACTGTGGAAAGAAGAAGGACGATGAATTGAAGAAAAATGAAACGTCATGTGGAATAGAAGGTGAGAAATGAGTTTTTGGGTTTGCTTTTACGACAAAAGTGCCGTGGTAATTAAAAGAGAAACACAGGAAAGTTTGGAATTTAAATCGAAATTGGTGATACTATATTTCTGAAAAAAACTAGGGACAGTTGCATTCGATGGGAAACTTAACTTTGAATTCTCAGTTATTCGAAAAAGAGTCGAGCCAAACCGGAACCTAATCATATATCATGGATCACTAGGAATAAACATCTATAAATGGAATACAAGATTTCTTGGGATTCTACAAGTCGTTTCCCAACAAATAAAATCGAAATATTAAATAAAATATCAAATTCAATCCAAATGTGACTTGTCAGATTGTTAGCTCATGATAGTTCAGGTTTTAATTTGGCGAACGAATGTTCCTTTACTCTAGAACCAAAGAAGTTAGATTTATAAACATTTAGAATTAGTTCGTTCAAATCTACTACAATTGTGTTTCTCAGATTATTAGCTTATTACAGTACCTTACTTCAGGATCTCTCGTCATCTGAAGCCTTTGGTCGTCTATATATCAAAAATAGAAACAAACATCTAAGGAATGTGTAGAAACATCAATGAAATCAAAGATAACTGGATCAGTAGTCCCGAAGCAGCTTGAAGGTAAAGAGGAAAAGTTGATGAAAGAGAAAACCGTGGTTATCCTTTTGTGGCTATTTGGAAGCGTCCCTTCTACCGGACAATGATACACTCGGACATGGAAATAGAGGTAATTGGTTCAGTGTGCTAGGAGGTGAAAAGAGAGAAAAAGAGACAGCGAGAAGATAGAACACACGGATAAGGAGATGGGGGTCGGGACAGTCCAGTACGCACGCAATCGGGGCGGCCTTGACACGCAACAAAAACTTCTTTTCGGGATGATGCCGTACAAGGAGGAGATGAAGAAAAGACGGGTTGAAAAAGAAGGATTTGTGATGATGAGGATGGTGGTAGTGGTGACACAAAAATGACTGTTCACTTTTTATTTTTATAGAAATCTACATATACATAAAGATGTCTCTTTTATTCCATTCTTTGGAATCCTTTGCATATGATATTCGGATCATTGACTGATTCACATTGACATCGTTTTGATATACTTTGGTCCAATGTCTTGGGGGATTGGAGTACTTCTGAAATGTTTAGAGTTGATTGTGATAAGATTTTAGACAAAAATTGAAAGAGTTTTATGCTTTCAAAGGTAATATATGTTGAGTTTAAACGTACAGAAGCTCTTCGACTTGAGCATCTCTCAATCGTCTTTTTCTGAAAGCCAAAAAAATTGAAACGAGAATCGAAGCAAGACTACAAAGAAACACAATGACTGCAGGAAGATAGAATGATGATTCGATGCAAATCGCTGAAAAAAGTGAAAGAATTAAAATCAAGATGACCTCTTTAAGACTCACGTGCAAAGAATTTTTGAGATCCCGCATAGTTTTTATCTCCTTTAACAAGCAGCCGACGATCCACTCTTATTGAGTTTTCCTCGGAAGTTGAACGAATTTCTCGCTCTTTCGGAGAAGTACATGCCATCTGAGGCATAGATTAGAGATGTTATTTAACCTCAATTCATCGAGAATTGACTCACCGGTGGACACTTTTTTTCTTCTTCGCAAATTGAAATAATACAAACGACGTCGATTTGTTCGGATCCATCGATTCGAAAAGCTGAAAGTGACGACTGCCAACCAGATGATGTCAATCTCATTGGTGACATAATTGCTGGTAAAAGAGCACATCCATCAGCAACCAAGTTAACAGATGCAGGTGGTCCATTTCCCCCAACACGATGAGCGGTGCAATCAACGATTCGAAGTAAATCAGCTGATACATTCGATTTCACAGTGGCTACTAATGATTCTCCGACAAAAACACTTTCTACCAAATGACCGTCTTTCGTTATCTCAAGTGAAATCTTTTCATGGATTTGACTTTTCTTTGTTATCAAAACAGGAGATGGACCTCTGAAAACAAATGCATTTCTTGATTCATCGATTGTACAGCGTACCCAACAACGATTCCCTTGCTCACTCTTGCATCGTCATTCGGATTGTACTGACAAGAAACTTGATAGAACAAATCATCTTTTGTCGTCACGTCATGCGGTAGAATACGGTCGTTCGACATGATTATTATTGTAGACATTTCATTGTTCTGGAACAGAGTTAGTCAATATTATTTTGATCGATGTGAGTTACCAATTCAACTGCATTACACCACGAATTATGTTTCGGCCGTGGAATGAAGATAGAGAATGCTGAGGAGTTCTTGACGAACACGCGACATTGATCGAAACGTTCCGATGCATAAACAACTCCTGTGTACTTCTGAAAATAGAGAAATTTTAACTTTTGATGTTTTATTTGATACTTACAGTTTTTTCGGATAAATCAAAAGTAATATTAATTCCTTGTGGAAGACAATTAGCTGCAACTGACAATCGAGTCAAATCAACATGTGCGATTCCAGAAGACAGTGGGAGTTGGATTGGCGTTGAATCTTCTAGGCCAACAAGTTCTGGATCAATTGGAAGAAGCGATGTACTTTCGGAACTTTTGTTTTTCGATTTCGTTTCAGCATTTGGAAGAGCATGGGCTCGAGATCCTGTAGGATGATTGAAGTTTATCAGATAAGACACACAGTTTTAGAACTTACTTGTCGGACTATTGGCAGTTGTTGTATCCATAAAGTTCTCGTTGATATCAAATATATTATTCAAATCTTCAAGTGATTCCGTACTTTTGAATGATTTAGTAGTCGTCATAGACATTGATTTCGTAGTTATTCTTGTTGTCGTAGGAACGGTAGAAGTCACTGGACGAGTGGAGGAAGTGGATTTCATGGTAGACGGAAATGGTGTAGTTGGTTTAGATGCACTTGTAGCATATGTGTCAAAAGATTCTGATGGTTTCGTGAATTTTCGTGTATCACTCAAAATTTCAGTTGAGTTCAAAGTTGAGAGAAGACACTGATTGGAGAATGAAGAGAAGGATATCAATTTGCAGGGAACTTCTGATTTCACACAGATTGACCTGAAATATTTCTAATAGATTTAACGAGGAAAGGGCATCCTACCAGCAATCTTGAACATTTTCCACTCCAGTTCTGTTCTCAAACTTATCAGATAACTGTCTTCCTCGTTCAACCATTTTGTATCCTGTGGCAACTTCTGGATAAAGTGTCGGAGGATGTGGAATGAATGAAGATGCTGATGACGTGGCAGATTGTGCAACGTGAAGACATGACCTATCATAGTAATCAAAATTCTCATCACTGACAGTTGAACTATCTGATTTGGATGTTGACAAGAGGAGGCAAGATCTTGTGAGAACATTGTAATTCACGGATTTACAATTCTCCAGATTTATACATTTTTGAAGACATTTTTCAGTTGATTGATCTGAAATTTAATAGTAAAAACTATTATTTTAATCATATCTCACTCTGAATTTCCTTTATAATACTGGAATTCATCAGCTTCGTCGTGATCATTTTCTCAAATGAATATGGCCGATTACAAGTGTTTTCATCTTTTCGAGGAACACAAAATGGTTCGAAAATGTCAAGTGTCGTTGACGGAACTGCCACATCGGAAGTCTCATCGGAAACAAAGCATTCGTTTGATGTGGAATCAAACTGAAAACAATCAACAAATAGTTCAAACGACTCTGCAATTATTCTCATACCTGAACACTTCTACAGTAGAATTGACCTGCATTTACACATGCTTGCATACAACTTCGAATACTTTTGACTCCCAATGAGATTCCGAATGAAGGAACATCTGCTTTTCGGGTCACGAAGAACTCGATTCTCCCGTTTGGACAACGAGCAGTGGCTGAAAATTGTAAATTTATTGAGATGTGAATCAGAAATGAGTTTTCAGAAAAATACGGTGCACGCAGTTGTTCTCATAGTAATCCATTTTGACATCTTTGATGATAACTGCATCTCTTCGTGTCGAGTTGTAAAATGAGCATCGTCTGAAAAAGACAAAAATTGAACGCCATTCAAACAACAAAAACTGACTTTGCATCGTGATGAAATCCGAAAGACATGCATTGAATCTTCACACATTCTTCCATACACTGTCCTTCAGCTGAAGCATTTATTATGCGAATCGGTGTTTCATCTATTCTATATCCATTTTTAACATCAAACATATACGCAGATTCTTCACATCTTTTTGCTATTTGGAGACACACTTTTTCGTAATAAAATGTTGGAACCTCTTCGATTTTCAAAGATTTAGTGTGGTTTTCCTGAATGAATAAATGTTTTGAGCTAACAAATAAGTGTGATTACATTGGTTCCTGTAGCTGGAAAGAATTCACAGACTGGATTTCGTCCAGCACGGAAGTTGAATCCTTCGCATGGAAACGATTCTTCAGATGATGGATCAAAGTTTGCACGGCAGTGAGCAGAACAAGTGACCATGTCAATCTGAAATTCAGATGAAGTAAAGAAGAAAAAATGAAATAAATCGAACCTTGGCAACGAAAGCTGGACCATCAATATGTCTCGTTCCAATATGTCGGATAAAAGTGGGCATGAATCCCTCAAAACATTCGCCATATGGTGAGAGATCTCCAACATTTCCTGATGGTAAGTTCTCTTCTGAAATGTTGCTTTTTTACACAACCAAACTAGTAATACCCTCTAATAGAAAAACATTTTCTGATAGTATATCGATACGAAAGTAGTATCTAGTTCGAAACGGCTTATTCTGAGAGTGGTCAATAAATGATATGGGGTTCAAAAATGCTCAGAAATGCTCTAAAATTTAAATCTTACTTGCAAAAACAGAGAATAATAAAACAGAGAATATTAGAAATATTTGGAAAACTTTCATTCGACACACTTTCATCGTCACTGATGATTGATATTGTGTGCTTCTTCTTCTTCGTTTCCTCCCCCCGTCAAGACCACTTTGACTGACTGTACTTGAAGAAGACTGAATGACTTTCCAAATAGATACAGTCACTCTCTTATTCCTCCTCTATGGATTCATTTTGTTTTCTTCTCTCCTCCTTTTTTGCAACATCCCGAAACCGATTCAAGACCGTTTACGAGGAAGACGCTTCAATTGCAGTTAACGGCTATTACGGATGAATGACAGAAATGACGCATTGTACGTTCTTCGAATAGTATATGAAACTTGATGATTTGGAACTTTAGAAATTGAGGAAGAAGAAGAAGCAATGTATTGAATCATCTTTTACGTAATACACATTGAACCGATCAGAAAAAAGAATTTATATTACGCGGGAGTGAAGAAACAATAAGAAAACAAGTTATCACAATTGAAAACCAGAGAGAAAAATAACAAAATTAAACAAAAAAGGAGCGATCAATTTGATCGATTTCAATGATCCACGTCTTCAACATTAATATTTTTAATTTTCAATTCTTTTGCAAGATTTAGAATTAAAGCTTCAAGACGAATTTGTTTTTCATACATTACATCAATATTCTGTTGTAGATTTTCCAGTTGGTTGAACTGCATTTTCAGAGTTGATCTTAGTTCTGTTGTGATTTCCTGAAATTTTGGTTGGGAAGTTGCAGAAAAAGTAAAAAGGTCACAACTCACATTTTCATATTCAATCTGCATATCCATATCAGAATCACTGCTTGCATTCAACCCGAACCTTTTTCTGAAATTCGTCCACCACGCAGCCAATCCACTCTTATGTAATTTTCCAGCAGGGAATGTTGCATATCGATTAGTTGGATACTTCTTCATTCGAGTTATAAATATATGAATAGACGCTTCAATCTGCAAAACGAGATCCACTTGCATTGCTAATCGCTTCAATTCAGCCTTCTCTTGGACTCCTTTGATATCATCGACTGCCAAACCAACGAGGAGATTCATCAAAAGAATTGTCATGATTATACAGAAAAAGAAGAATAATGCACAAGCAACTGCATTATGAGCTGGTCCGAACATTTTCTCGGAATGTAATGTTTCATCTCCATGAAATACTCCAGTGAATTCAAATTCTCCAATCATCATCACAGTTGTTTTGAGAGGTGAAAGGAATATCGTTGAGAATTCTGGCTGGAAGGTAAGAGAGAATCAGACGATAACCCTTTAGTTGACAACTCACTCGATTCTGAAGGATGACATAGAAAGACGAGGAGAATGCAATGATGAAAAGGACAAAAACTGGGAAGAATCGGAAGAATGTTTTGACAATATCCACGAACATTACCACGAATATTCCGAATCTTGGCATTTTTCTTACCATGAATAATAAATTAATCCATCCGAAGAAGATACAAAGAGCAGCTAGAAGCCATTGCCAATTTAATCGAACTCCAGATGTTGATGAACATTCAGTGAAATCATAAACCGTAAGAAGAGCAGTTGAATAGATAAAACAATCAATCCAGTTCTCCCAATTGGTCAAATATGCAAACTTCCGTTGGTAAAGTTGAAAAACCTCAATTCCGATTTGACAAATTGCAAGTATTTGAATTATTCTTTTCCAGATGAAAGCAGGTTTCACAATTTGCTGAAAGATTTTAAAATTAGAGTGTCACTTTCATGAAAGCTTACAATCTGTGGACATGTCTCGTTCTCCTCAAAAAATGAGCTATCGTAATACGTCTCTCCATTTGCCACGTTGTATGGAGCTTTCGTATGACGGACGAATTCAGTGAGACTAATAACGAAAATCAGATAAATAGTCAGAGCAGAATAATACATGACTCTTCCCAATCGATTCCATTTATATTTCAAAAGAGCCATTGATAATGGATGAGATAGAAGTGAGAGTTTCTCTGCGTTTGCCATCAATTTCAATGGATGATTCTTGTAAATTCTGTCATAATTTGATGAATATGCTTGAGCATCTTTGATAAGTTTAAAATTATCTTCATCATACGGACACTTGTATCCAATCAATTGTTCTCCTTCTCCGTCTTCATTCGCAACTCTTGACATGTAAGTATCATCAATGTAAGAGAAATCATATGCAATGCAGAGAGTCAAATCATCATCTTCTTTACTTCTTCTGAAATTGACGATGATTGAATGCTTTTTGTTGACATTATAATGTTTTGGTCTAACTAGAAAACCGTGTACACGTAAGATAAAGTATTCAAAAAACGATATCTCTATACATTTTCAGCCAGAAGCTTTAGAGCCGATTCAATTTCATAAATTTTGCTGTTATCCTGGTTTTGAAGTTTGGAGGTTCACAATGCCGGTTCTCAAGCTAGATATCGTTCTTCACATTTCTTTTTCTCTCTCTCTTCTGTTTAACTCACTCAACACACTTATCCATAACCAATGATGCCAAATCAGGAAACTTTTTCAAGAGAGTCCGGAACGGAGTAGTTCTCTCCATCATAACTGGTTCTCTATGCTTATCCAGTGGTATCACATCATGTGGAATCATCAAATTCCTCCATTCATAAGTGTCTAAAAGTACTCGAGCAACTTCTTTCTTCCCATTATCACATGCCAAATCAAGTGCAGTTCTTCCCTTTTCATCTCTTCTATCGACAGTTGCTCCTTGTTGTATCAAATATCTGGCAATTGTATCATGTCCATAGATGGCAGCTAAATGAAGAACAGTTCTGAAAAAATCTGAAAGTGTTTTGTCTGTCGTGTTCTCTAATTTAAGTACTTTGTATCACTAGGATTCTCGATTTGTGCTCCTTTTCCTACTAAAGTTTGACAAGTTCCCAATTGTCCACTCTCAACAGCCACTTGTAATGGAGTCTGTTGGTATGAATTCTTCGCTTCCTTGTCAGCTCCAGATATCAATAACAACGACGTTGTCGCATCGTGTCCTGAATTTAAAGAAGATATAAATAGATAGAACATTATTTCATTCTGACAAATATATATTCAAAATTTTTTCGTTTGTGATAAGAGACTATTTTAATATTTGAAATCTTGTTTTTCAATTCATTTAAATTCCATATTTAATCCTTAGAACTAAATCGCTTGATTACAAAAATCAGTTCATACTTTTTCTAACTTCTCAAAAATCTTTCAAACTTCAAAATCGTCTAAATCTCATTCAGAATTCTAGTTATTCATTAAATTTCAAAGCTTCACGTTTCTCAACACAAAATAAATTTTCATCATCTTTTTTTCCTTTTCATTATGGGGATTTCGAGCACTAAATTCTGCCAATATTGCATGATTAATCGAAAGATTGTTGTTTGCTCAAACACACATTCATCTTTTCTTCTTCTTCATTTCATCTTCATTTCATCCGCCTTCTCATATATGTATATTTTTGCCATCGGTCAGAATACTCCTCATGCTGCCAATTTAATTGGATGCTGCAACACGGAGCCGTGACCGAAGAGGGGGGTCACCAAGCCCCTTTTTCTTTCTCTCTCAACTGTCCAGTTTCTCATTATCTCCGGATTTACGACAGAGAAAACGGAAAAATTGAAGGAAAAGAGAGGCGGAAAGAGACAGCTTTCATCCTAATGAATAGACGCAAAATGGACGAAAGAAGAGCATGAATAAGTCAACTGTTTCGTTTGAGTGATGACACGTTCAACGGATATGATACGAATAACGAAATGAATGTAACCAACCTTTGAGAAGTCTCCAGAATTGCCACGTGGCATTCACCGCGTGCCTTAGTTGGAAACTTGAGATGTCCACTAAAGTCACTCAGGTGTATGCCAAGTGACATCTGGATCAGTGATATAAGAATAGAAAAGAGCACTTGAGTAGGTCAAGAAATAAAATACTAAGGAGTACGAGAAGAAAACAGTCCTTCAGATCAAGCAGCCACTCCGAAAATTGAATGTGTTCAGTGATTCGATGGGAGTGTAGAGAGAGAGAGAGAGGGAGAAGGCGGAGTCATTCCCTTATGGGCAGGTGGTAAAAAGGAGGTCTCTCTCCATGGATTAGACGGTCATAGCCTCTGGCTTCGTGGGCAGGTGGTTTATTGGACGAGGGATTACACGCCTCCTGTGTGCTCGAAAAGCATAGAATACTAGTTGTGTTGGTAGATGCGGGTTACTAGTCAAGAGCCGCGGCGACGTCGGCGACGGACTGCGAATGAGAAGAAAGGGACGAAAAGGGGAAAAAGAAGAAGGCGAAGGAGGAGGAGACGCGTCGACGGCTTCTCTCTCCAGACGACGTGAGCCGTTGATGAGATAGTACTGAATCCAAAGAGACTTCATGTCGAGAATTGCGCGGATAGACTGGGGGCCAGTCCGTCGAAAATCGATAGACGAATGGCGCCAAGTTCTTTTGTAGATGCTCAGAGAGCATAAAAGCAAAGAGAATTGAAACATGAAAGATAGAAAAAAGAGAATGAGAAAGCATTTATCAAGAGCTAGCTGGTTGCCAGGAAACGAGTAATTCGATTCGTGTTTTGGATTGAGAAATGAAGGTTTTCCAAAAGTAAAAAGGTTTATGAATAGAGTGATCAGATGTTGATTGTGTAAATAAGAGTCCGTATGTTTCAAGAAACACTGACGCACCAACTCCAATTTAAGAGACAATGTATTTCTCGAACTGCTCATAGAACACATCGGCCAAACGCTATTAGCCCATTCGGTGTTTTTATATTATGGTTTTGATATTATGGATCTTATGAAAAAACCATACAGCTTGACATATAGAAAAAATCGGGGGAGTGAAAAAAAAAATTGTTTCTATATGTCAAAGCGGGCGGAACCTAAAAAGCTGTACGGTTTTTTCATAAGATCATCATATGGACCCATAATATCAAAAAACCAAATGGGCTAATAGCGTTTGTCCGATGTGTTCTATGGGCAGTTGGCCTAAGGTTCATCACTAGAGACAGTGTCTATTAATCAGACCTACAGTAATCCCTATTCTATTTTTGTTGTTGAAAACAATCATATTTTTCTCATAAGTTGGATTCCCTTTTCATTTCCGGTCACACTGTAAACAATTAGGTACCCCAAAAAACAGCCGGCACTATTTTATATATTGAATCAAAATAGCAATTATCCATGCACATCGGGGGATCTCTTTTGAGCTAGAACCCACGATTTCGTCTTTTCATCTTTGTCCGATCGAAATCCTTTAATTACATACTTATTAGAGAAGCTCGGTTTCGTAAGAAAAAGAGCAGGTGTGATTTGGAAAAAGATACAGATGACCAGAAGAAGATTTTGAAATGAAAGGAACGGCTAATTGAGGGTGGGCATCTAAGAAGAAAAGAGAGAAATGGAGCCGCTTGATCCGAAAATTGGCAGACAGAAGGTCTGGGAATGCATCCCATGGGATTTCAAAAAAGGGGGTTCCATGTACTGGATACCTGTTCGAAATAAGGGAAGCCAATGAAATGAATGGCAGATTCAAAGGATCCGAGAGGAGAATTCTCTAAACAATGAAATATTATCCAGTGCAGTTCTTCAGTTAACCATGACTTCTGTCAACCATCTGTCACGATTCCCTTCATTTCCTCTCATCTGTTTTCTTTCATTTCCGTCCGACATACGGTCACGCTTCATCATAATAAAACCCCATATCACATTCAACAGATGATTCAAAGTAAAGAGAAGAATATAAGCTTTTCATCAGAATTCCTCTTGAATAGAAATCTCAAACACCACCTCGTTAAAAAGTGAGCTCCATGTCATCTTTTCGTCTCCCCAATTAGTAGAATGTCTCATCGTATGTGAGCATAATCACACGGTGCTCATTAATTTTTCAGCTGCGCGCTCTCTATCTTTTCATCTCTTCACACTTTCTTTTTTTCACGAAAGTATGGTTCGTAAAGGAAAGAGAACATTGAAAAGAAGAAGAACAGTCTACAGAAGGACTGAAGAAGAAGAAGAAGAAGAAGTGGCATCTGTCGTGTCACTGCCATTCCCATCTGCTCTACCCATCGAAATGATCTGCGTCTCTTTGATTTAGTGAACTTCTCAACACATGCAAATGTCCTTTTTCTTCGAAACGCCATTGGACTGATCCAATTGGAGAAGAAGAAAAACTGTGGAAGAAGAAAGAAAAAAGAAAGTGTTGAGAGGAAGGGAAACTGATTGAAATGTTGAAGAAATCATCCGAGGAGTAGTCATTTGAAAATAGAATGTGTGAATTTGAACATAGTTTAACCGTTTGATAGCAGATTTTTTCAAAATTTCAAAATTAAAAATTTGGTAGAAAGACTCACCTTGCTTAGCTGCCAAATGCAATGCACTGTTACCCATTTCATCTTTCATCAACAGTAATCTCTTGTCCCATTCAATCAATTTCTTCACTGTAACATCTCCAGTTAGAACACAATTTCTAAAACTCTAGAACTTGAACTCTACCTGCAATCGTTTGTCCAGAATGGGCTGCTCGATGTAATGGAGTCTCTTCATCTTCATTCACCTGAATCATTGTTGCTCCATGTTTCTCGAGTAGCTGAAAATATATTTTATTTCATATAGTCAGAGCTGACATTATTGAAATATTACCTCCATCATTTCCAGGTATCCATTCGAAGCAACAATGTGCATTGGACTATTTTGATCCCTATCAGTCATATTCACCATTGTTCTTTTCTCATTTTCATTAATATTTCGAAGAGATTTTCTCGAAGCTATCGACATTTGGAGACAGTCCGTTTCAGACATATCAGATTTCGAAGACTTAGGTGGGTTCAAATATTTTAAAATATATTCAACAGAAGCGAGAGCATTATACTTTGCTCCAATATAAACGCAAGTTCGTTCATCTTTATCAACTACCGTAAGGTCTGCTCCTTTCTCAATCAAGTACTCGACACAGTCCAAACTATCATGTGATACAGCTAACATCAATGGAGTCATTCCGTAATCGTCTGTCGCTTCTCGACTATTGTCATCCATTAAATATTTCACAACTTCCAATTGGTTTGTTTTTGCTGCCACGTGGAGTGGAAGTGTCTTCTCCGAATTCTGTTCATTCTTGTTCCCTCCAGCTTCAACGAGAGCTTCAATGATCTCCAGATATCCCTTTTCCGCAGCAAAATGAATCAAATCTTTCTCTCTTATCATCCATTTCTGTTTATTCTTTTTTTCCAATTCCAAAATCTTCTTCAATGTTTGTGGATGGTTTCCTTCGACGGCCATTCTCAAAGGTGTTTTCCCTTCGTTATTCTCTTTATTCAATGCAAGTATTGCAGCAGATGGATCATGATCCATCATCATTTTCAGATACTCGGGTTCTCCTCGAAGTGCCACAATATGAAATACTGTATTCAATCGAAGATCTCTCTTTGTCACGTCACTATTTGCATTTATCAATTCTCGAATCACTTCTTGACTTCCATGAACACATCCCAATAGTAGAGGTGTCATTGCATTTACATCTTCTGCTGCTACATTTGCTTTCAATTGAATCAATTTCTTCACTGCGGCAATGTTTGATTTCATTGCTGCATAATGAAGTGGAGTCAGTCCGTATGCATTCGGAGAATCGATTTCTCTGAAAATCAATTTCGATTTAAAGAAACTAAGTCTAGAATTGAACTCACGCGTTTGCGTTGACCAACGCAGCGATTATTTTCTCAGTCGACGTGTTGTGTATCCTCTCTGAATCCACTTGATCCATCACAACTTCACCTTTTTCATTTGTTATCTGGCAGATATCCGTGAATCCATGACTATATTTAGATGCAATATGCAACGGAGTGTCTCCATCCAGGTTTTTTGTTGTGGGAATTGCTTTCCGTCTGAGTAATTCCTCCACTACTTCATAATTTCCGTATCTTGTTCCATAATGAAGTGCAGTCATATCGTCTTTATCTGGTGAGTTCACGTAATCCGGATACTTATTCAAGTATGATCGAAGTAATGAAACGTCTCCATCACGACAACACTGATGAATCAATGAACGAATACTGTCAAATCCAAACATTGAATCCGATTCTTGCAGACGGAAAACTGACGGACGACGTGACCCATCTTCTGTAAATTTCCAAAACTCTATGACCCTATCACACCTTTTTCGAATTATAACAGCTGATAATGAACTGGTTATCAGTATTTTCTTTCACACAAAAAACTATACTATTTTGATCTGACAAATTTAAGTGTAGTCCGGAAGATTTAGTGAAATCAGCGTCTTTAATTCCAGATTCACCCCTTTTCCATTATTTCACCTTCTTCCAGATCAAAATACTTACTCTTCGTGATGGTGTCATCGTTTTTCGGTAATAAGTTTTCCAATTCGAGTCGAAACTCATTTGCAACATGTCGACTCATGCTGTTTGCATTAGATCTACCTAGATCTATCTCTCAAAATCTCTGAAATTGAAAGAATAAAATGCATAACATTCGAGAAAAGCTAAAGCAAGACGGCTCAATATGCTTATGGATATCTAAAAAGCAGGAGAGAAACGAGGTTGTTGTTGTCCGATGTTGGTGGTTTCCGTAGTGACCAAAATGAGAAAAAAGAAGAAGAGGGAGTGGTTCGCAGGGAAAGAAAAGGGGTTTTACAATTAGAAATTCAGAGGAATGAATCTGAAAACAATTGAATGAATAGTGTTTCCAATGGAACTCAATAATAAAACTGTTAGAAATCAGTTGATTTCTTTATTCCAAAAAGTCAGAAAGCAACGAAAACTAATATTAAATCCATATAATTCAGTTTGAAGGCCTTGTTATTTTGGTTTCATAATGTAGTAGTCTTATGAAATATGAGACAAGTATAGATCTCATTCTCTACTTCAATTGTAAAATGTATGCATTCATGCTCTAATAGGAACATGAAAGTATCGTACTAATGTCGGAAAAAATTCAATGATATAACGAGAAATCAATCCGAACAGCACAATAAAATGGTGAAAAGTATGCAAATATTCACATCCAAAACAGTCAAAGTGACTCACTATTCCACCTTTTGAGTGAAAAGATCAAGAAACAGTGTGTATTGAGAAGGAGACTCAGATGAAAAAGGAAAGTATATATGTGTGAGTGACCTCACAACGACAGGTAAACGAAAAAGTATGTAAGTTCAAAAGTGGAATTGAGGTTGAGTAAAAACGTATTAAAAAGGAGGCGAAATAGGAGAGTAAACACGGAAAGCAGAGAGCAAACAGTCACAGTGGCACACACCTGTGATGATTTCTGTGGGAATAGATCTCGATTGAAATGAACACTTTAGATTTGGTTTGAAAATAATCTTTATTTCGATTTGATCAAAAGAGAACGAGTAAATAAATACATTTTGAAAGCGGTTTATGAAATTTTGTGCACGAGAGTTTTAATGGAAGAAGTGCGTAAAATTAAGTACTAAAAACTAGAGTCTTTTTAAGTAGAAACTTCAAAACTCTTTGTTTCAACTCTACATGTTTACAAAACTTCACATTCTTTGATTAGAAAAAGTATCACAGCTTTTAGAACAATGGTTACATGGGGGAATTTAACTGAATGAAACAAGATTCTCGATGATTTCTCGAAGTGGCTCCGTTTCCATCTTGTTCAGAAGATGAAATTGATTGGCGAAAAGCACGAATTGTTTGAATGAGGTGTTGAGATGTGGCAGAGCTTTTATTTCTTTGAAATGGCTGACATGGGCAAAGTATACATGAGCGTATATTCGGAATAGTCTTCTCATGATTGTCTGACATCGTTCTTCGAAATTCGCAGGAAATTGTTTCCCAATTTCGGATGGGAATACGGTTTCATCGTCAATGTTGAGTTGGCAAGAAGTAAGGGATAGATCGATGTATTGAGGAGCACTTGTGTTCAGACTGAAATGTTGATTTTTAGGATAATTGACTGAAACGTATCCCAAATTATTTTCTAGAACAATTTCTACCGTATTCAATTTCAGAAAACATACACAGTCTCATCACTCGTCCAAGTGTATTGTCTTCCGTGAGCTGTCATCGACGGACATTTCGAATCAGTACATTCAGATTCGCAGAGCACTCCAAAAACCATTCGAACTTGATTCACCAGATCGATAACTGTAATGGAAAAGCTTGGTTCCATTAGTACCATACTTGCAAAATATCGGCCCGGAGTCAAAAAATGAGCACAATTTTTTCACAAAATTTTTCGAAATTTTTTAAAATTTTCATCAAAAATAGTCAAAAATCCTATGTACACTTGAATTTTATCGATATGTGTAAAAACATAGTCGAAAATTCGACTTTTTTGCGAAAAAATCAAAAAAATTCAAATTTTCAAATTTTTGTACTGTGACCCGGGCCGGGCCCGGCCCGTTGCAAGTATGATTAGTACGATAAAAATAAAAATGCTTGTAATTTGTCTTTCTCGTGAATAGGTTTATGGAACCAAAATAAATCTATATTTCTAGTAACTTGTGGACGCTTGAAAAGATCAGGAGCAGAGCTGTGCGGAAGTAAAATTTTCAAAAAAGGAAGAAGGAAGAAGGAAGAAGGAATAACATTTTCAAAAGGGAAGAAGGAAGAAGGAAGAAGGAAGTGAAAAAAGCCCGGAAGAAGGAAGAAGGAAGGAAGAAGGAAGGAAGAAGGAAGTTGGGTTCCAAACCGGGAAATCGGAAGTTAATTTTGAAAATGACAAATTTGAGGAAACTTTTTTCTAGTCATCTCTGAAAACGAATTTTGGCGTTGTTTTGCATACAAAATTCCATTAAAAATCACCAAAACTCCGCTGATATTCAGTCGAAAATTACAAAATTTTTGTGAACTTTTAACACGGAAGTCGAACAATTTCAACGGAAGAAGGAAGAAGGAAGAAGGAATAAAATTTCAAAAAAGGAAGAAGGAAGAAGGAAGAAGGAAGAAGGAAGTGAAAAAATGCCCGGAAGAAGGAAGAAGGAAGAAGGAAGAAGGAATTCCGCACAGCTCTGATCAGGAGCTTTTCTTTCAAGATTTATAGGAGTCAGAAATTCTCCACATTTGTTTTTTTTAAATAACTAACTATTCACTGCAAGCCACTCGTTTTTATCTTCCCCGGGAGGCAACTTGAGTGCTTCACGAAGATTTCCACTTCCAAGTGTAGACACTGCCATCGAGTTGTACCAAGAAGAACTCGGCTCACCCATCTGTGTTTTACAAGTTGTTCAGCGTAGGATGTGAAAAATATATATGTTCGTAAATAATGACTGAATGCGATTACATTTATGTGCTTCTACAGATTTCAGTTAGTTTTGGACAGTTTATCGATCATTGATAATGAACAAAAAAGTGATGGGGCAAAAATAATATTATAATTGAACAAAACGAGGGAATAGAAAAAGTTTGGAGATGTTGTCCAATCGAATTTTGATGGTAATTATAAGAGACAGAGAAGACAGGAAAGAGAAAAGAAGGGAATAGTGTAAGAATACGGATGGGAAAAGAACGAGATAAAGAAAGGGAGCGAACGCTTGGCAGCGTAAATAGAGAAGATCGCAACTTCTCTCACACGGGGATGACTGAAAATTATTTATTGTTTGATGGATGGGGCAGAACCGAGTGCTAGAAATGGAGAGTCAGAGATATTATTCGAGTGGCTACTGTTCCCACTGAACTCTTCCCACCATACTAATTTACATGAACAAAGAAAAATTCATCCGTACTACCATATCATTCTGAGAAAAGAAGCACGGTTTGATCGCCTAAATTGAGTAGAGAAGGGGAAGTTGAACAAAAAAGGAAATGGAACACAACAATCATATCGAGCAAGTTCAGAAGAGATGAAAATGTCAGATAGAAGGATGAGAATGGGTCAGGATTCAAGAAAAAAAACAATGATATTCTATATAATGACTGAAAAGGAGAGGATGGAAGGAAGTGAGGAAAGTATTGAATTAATTGTGTAAGGAAAATAATGCGAAAAAGGAAAGTGGAAATGGACGGAGCTTTGTATCTACAAAAAGTAGTCAGGCGTTCTGCGTGTAACATGTGGTTCGCCTCTCCGTGGAGCTGGGTCGAATTGGAGGAACGAATACTTCAGATCATCATCCAATTCAACCATTGCGGCCTGGTTACCACAACGGTAGCAATAGTTTGGAGCAGAGAAAACGGTTACGACATTACGGTCGTGACTCCAGTTGTATCCCTGCAAACAAAAAAGAAAATTCAGCAGTTTGTGAGACTATTGTTACCCTCCATGACAAGTTGATGAGCTCGAGAGATCAGCGTTAGTCCGTTTGAATGATTAAATGTCTCCGAAATGTCTTGCCCAAATGTATATCCAGCACCACGTGGAGAAATTCCCCAACCTCCTCGGTCATCAGGATCTGACCAAAGAAGGTCGCACATGGGTCCTTCGTGTGGAACCTGGAAGTAAATAATGTTTTACGGGAATCGAAGAGAAAACAGCCAATAATAGCTCCATTGTATCTGACCACTAAGACTCGTCTTGCAAGGAAGAACCTTTATTTTCAAGCAGTTATGAATCTATCAAGAGTTCGTTCATGACTGTCGGAGAGCGAGTCTAGCGTGGGCAGCCAATTAACATAAAAACACATTATGTGCAAAGTCTTACCTCCTGGATGCGGTCCAAAGCTCTGATATGATCGAGAGTGTCGATAGATGGAGAAAGTCCTCCGTGGAGACAGAAAATTTGTCCGTCGACAAGAGCCGTAAGTGGGAAACAATCGAAAAGATCTGTGAAATACTTCCACACGTTCGAGTTTCCGTATTTTCTCAAACACTCGTCGTAGAACCCGTAGACCTGAACAGTACATGCATAATTTTATTTTCACTAATATTTAACTTACCTGAGTGATTTGTCGAGACTCGTGATTTCCTCGGAGAAGAGTGACACGGTCCTTATAACGGATCTGAAAAATTGCACTATTCAAGTGAATGTAAGGAAAAAAAATTACCTTCAAGCAGACCAGGAGACTGACGGTCTCTACGGAATAGTAACCTCTGTCTACGTAATCTCCCATGAACAGATAATTCGTATCAGGACTCTTTCCACCCATTTTAAACAGTTCCATCAAATCGTGGAACTGCCCATGCACATCTCCGCATACTGTCACAGGACACCGGACTTCTTGCACATTTGGTTCCTTCTCCAGGATTTCTTTTGCCTATAAAAAATTTACATCACAAGTTATGAAAACAATTAAATCGATACCTTTTCGCATAATGTTTTGACTTGATTTTCCGAGAGGGGTTTACATTCATAAAGCTGCTCGATCCATTGGTCCACATCAACAATCAATGCTTTATCAAGGGGATCAGCGGATGGTGGAGCTGCAGCCATACTACTGGAAAAATATTTAGTTTTTAAAATGATAGGGTAAGTTTGAATGATATCAATGCGAGGAGAGACGAGGAGCAAGTCAAAGTGGGCGGCTCATAGCAACGGGCATGAGTCGTCGAAGGGGTGAGAAGAAAAGCACGCCGTCGTATCATAATCAATACTTTCCAGCGGATTCTTCCTTCTCTATTATATGAGATGGCGAGAGGAAAGAGATTAACAGCTTGCTCGCCTAAAAACGTATCACACCAAAAAAAGATCAAATTGAAACAAATAAACAGAATGACATAAACCAAGAGTGATGCGATTCATATGAGAAACATGTGAAAACCAATTTCGGAGATGAAAGTGATGGTTCTTCCAAAAACTCCAAATGGAAGAAAAACGTTATTATCGATGTGACATGATGCGAGACAAGATTAATCCTTTTTGTTGAAATTCTTTTCTTCTCTTTCTCTATTTCAGCCCGACAAAAAGAGGAAAACCACGCGCTGAAATTTTCGCCAAAAAAGAAATCAATAAGTTGCTGTTTGCGTTTCGAATCGCGAGTGCAACGCAAATTTCATACTGTTCCGATAAGGCAAAGAATGAATTCCAAAGTGGTTTCCCAACAACACTCTGACGTTGTTATTTAGTGTCCAATGCGAAGTGAATATCAGTCGATTCAGAGAAAAGGAACTAGTTACTGCATTTTTAGAATTAGAGGTCACATGTTGTGAAACAGTAATGGTGTGTACTTTTTGTACATAAGTTTTTCTTTTCATATTCAGCCGGGCTTGTGTCGAATTGATTGATATCAAATAAATGAAGCTACGATCCGAAGACATCAAAATGTTAGAGAACGCGAGATGATCGAATGCGACGAAATTGTTGTTTTGTGAGGAGAGTGAGGCGGAGAAAGCAGGACTGAAGTGAGATGCGGGGCCTGCCAATTGGCCAGTGACGGAGGATCAGACGACAGATAGAGATGGAGCAGCACTCCTGTCCTGCTATAACCGGCCAAGGAACCAATTGCGATGCGAAACTAACGGAGATGAAAAAGAAAAGATATAGGACAGAGAAAAGAGCGACCGCAGCGCAGAGGCTCGCGTCGCGGTTCACTGCGCTCTACTGAACACTCTTGTTGCCTACGCCAGCAAGACGTAGAGAAGTGAAGAAGTCCTCTCACTGGACCGAGCGATGTTTTCGTTCATTGGCGTTATCGTTGAAGGCGACAACGGAGACAGCAAGACGGCACGAGCAACAAGAAGGTGTGAAGAAGCGGGGATTTCGTGTAGCGATGAAGTGCTTGGGGGTCAGCAGATTTATTGATAAAGACTGAAAAGCGTCTCCTGGTGGGCTTCTTATATAGAAAGAAATTTCATAACAAAAATGGGCCGGATGACTCAACACCGGACGGAGATTGAAGAAAAAACCAAACTTATAGAAAAGACAACTAATAAATGGGTAAAGAGGGTAAGAAACAAAAAAATTGGAGAAGAAACTCAAGAATGATTAAAATTTCAATATTTGTTGCCTCAGGATAAATTAGTGACTGAATAAAAGTGATTCTGGAGAACCTTCAGATGACGCCTTTGGAAAATATACATATACTTCCGCAATATGGAAAGCTGGAAATCAAAGAAATGGAATAAGAAAACGACCCAGTAAATGTTTAAAAAAATGAAAAGCAGCAACAAAAACTTCGTCGAAAGATGAGAAATAACTTACACCATTACGAAACACTTTCTACTTTCTTGAGTTATTAATCGATTTTTCGATAGCGCCTTTTTCAAAGCTTTCATTATTGTGAAAAATAAATTTTTCTTAAAATTAATGATACAAAGAAAGGCGTGAAATTTGAAAAGCGGTAAAAAACCGCGAAAAATGGTACCACGGTGCTGCCGCATGCCTCTTCCCACGGAAGTGTGCGCGCTTTGCGTTTGAAACCCCGCCCCTCGTTTTTAGAAGAGTGACCGTACTTTGAGATTTTTCGGGGTAGAATTTTAAAATTAACTGAACATATTTTTTGCAAAAATAATAATGTAGTAGAAGCACAGTTTTAACTTTCAGGTAAAAATGTTCAAGATAATGTACCGAACCTTTTCCACAACAAGATCAGCGAAAACTCTTTTGGAAAGGGAACTTTACCAAGTGAGTAAATATATTTCTGCGATTAAATTAATGAACACAACACACAGTTTTAAGGGAAACTCCGTAGTACGTTTCGTTTTGAATGACAAGAAAGTGAACACCCTCTCACTGGCAATGATAAATGAGCTGTTCGCTGAATTGAAAGCTATCGACAAAATTGAGAAGGTCGGATAAGAAAGTCCATTAAATTAATTTACTTTTTCAGTTATAGGTACGATCGGTCGTTATCGCACACAACGGAAAATCATTCTCTGCTGGACACGAGCTGAAAGAACTCGTATGATGCCCAAAAAGGCGCATTTTCTGAACAATCTTCCATTTCAGACTACAGAGAGCGGGTCAGAAAAGCACAACGAAATCTTCAATACATGTGGAGATATGATGAACTTTATTCGAAACATGAAAGTACCTGTAATCGCAGAAGTTAATGGTACCGCCGCTGCAGCTGGTCTCCAACTTGTTGCTTCCTGTGATATTGTCGTAGCCGGAAAGTCTTCCAAATTTTTGGTCCCCGGGTTTGTGACAATCAGTTCTGTTTGTTGAAGTTGAATGTTAATTTTCAGTCAGAAACTCGGATTGTTCTGCTCAACTCCAGGTATTGCTCTGGTACGGGCTGTTCCTAGAAAAGTTGCAATGGATATGCTCCTCACCGCTCAACCAATTGATTCTGAGGCAGCTTTGCGAGCTGGGCTAGTTTCTAGAGTAGTGGAAGATTCAGAAGTCAAATTCGAAGCGTTGAAAGTAGCGGAACAAATAGGACATTTCAGTCGCTCAGTTACTGCACTAGGAAAGGCTTTCTTCTATACTCAAGCTGAATTGAGTACTGTTGATGCATACAGGTGAACGCATTCAAACATAATCGCATTTGAACTGCTTTTTAGATATGGATCTCGAGTGATGGTTGGAAATTTGAAACTTAAGGACTGTCAAGAAGGGATTTCAGCATTCATCGGAAAGCGTGAGCCGGAGTTTGAGCATTCAAATGATCTTATTGAAGACGCCAAAAAGAACTAGACTGTTAGCCCTGCCTACAATGTCAAAGTTATGGATACCTTACCTAATTAATTTAGATTCTGTTTAGGTTTAAAAAACGTTAGTAATTACTTTTCTTGTTATATTTTTGTGCCTTTTCATTAATTACGAGTTTAGCTGGTTGCTCTACACTCCTCAATAAACAATTTAGCTTCATTTGATTGTACTGGCAACTGCGCCCTATCGCACTTTTTCCTCAAGTCGACGAGTTTTAGCATCTAGCTTCCCGATCAAGTGACACTGGATAACGCCAGTTCAAGTTCACGAGAATAGTATCGATAATCCATAATAAAATGAGTTCCGAAAACGTGGTAGAGGTAAGTCTTGCAATTTGGCGTTTTCTATACCAATCGATTTCTTTTCCAGGTGGTGGACAGCCAAGAAGAAGTTCCGTGTAACATGTATTTAATATTTAACGGATAGTATATAAGAAATTTATATTTCAGAAGAGGTTCACGTAGTTCTTGCGAAGCTAGCAATTCGGACAGCATATTTCAAGGGTAAGATTACGACAACGATGTATTTACCAATCGATTTTGGTCACAAGACACTTACGATTTTGTTTAGTGTTAATGGTTTCATAATGTAAACCCAAACAGTAGTCATACTCAACTTTCTGGAAAAAGCATGGAGGACTACACGTGTACTAGAATTTCAGAGAAAATCAGTTGTATCCATCCCGTCGTACAGCAGCAAACCATGAGCATCAGAACCAAAATCAAAAATCGAACTCAACTCTGGATCTTCCGGCTAATGTTCTCCAGGAATATGCTTCATCGAGTTCTCCGCAAAGTTCATCTCGACATTTGCATTCTTCTTCAACGTCTTCACTCGGAGAAGTTGCAGGTGATTAATTTCAAAAACAGAAATGAACCTTACAAGGGAAGTGTGTAGGGTTTCTAAAAATTGTTGTAGGAGCTTTTCGGGCTATTGTAAAGGCTCTGTCAAGTTTTTGAGAGATTCCAAATTATTGACTCTACACACTTCCCTTATTAGAACAAACAAAAATAAGCAAATTAATTAAAAGCCGATATTTATTTTTTCAGCTCTTTTCGGAACACGACTACCACGTAATGACACAAAAAATTCAACCAATAACGAGAAAGCAGTTACCATTTTACCCGTTAGCAGAAATTTGGCAGAACATGTCTCAAATTTGATTGCTATAGGACGAAAACCAGTCACCGTAGTACAAAAGAAAAGTGAGTGAAATATTTAAAATCAATTTTACTAACATTTCAAAAAGATATTCAGAACCAACAAATCTACCCGAAGAAAATCAAGGAACCCGGAAAGTACTTGGATGGCAAGCTGATAAGAAGACATTACGAGAGAGAATTAATCATATGTATTGCAATGAAACATTGGCTGATGTCTTCTTCGTGGTTGGATCAGATGAATCTAGACAACGAATTCCAGCTCATAAATTCGTTCTCTCGATAGGTAGCGTAGTTTTTGATGCTATGTTCAACGGTGGTCTTACACCGAACAATCCAGGTAAATCATTCAGAAATTTTTCAAATTTAACTATCACTTTCCAGGAGAAGCTCTGGAAATTGAGTTGCCTGACGTTGAACCCTTCGCATTTCTGGCCCTTCTCAAATTCTTATATTCAGATGAGGTAAAAATAGAAGCAGAATCAGTTATGACCACCCTTTATACAGGTAACAGAAGTAGATGTTGCCTGCAAAAATAATTAAAATTTTAGCGAAGAAATATGCGGTGCCAGCAATGGAAAAAGAATGTGTTCGATTCCTCAAACAATGTCTCGTCCCAGATAATGCTTTCATGATGCTTTCGCAAGCAAAACTGTTTGATGAACCTGAATTGGTCCAAAAATGTCATGAGGTCATTGACAAAAATACATTAGAAGCACTGAACGGAGAAGGATTCACCGATATTGATCTGGATACTCTCTGTGAAATTTTGACCAGGGATGGATTACGTATTCGTGAGATTTTCTTGTTTCAAGTGAGTATTTTGTGCTTATCTTTTTTTCACACGTCTTACGAAATCGCAAAATCTTTATTCTAATCTCAAAGTGCAACACTTCGCCGATCCTCCAGCTTTCATGAACTCGCTCATATCAATAGGATGAATTTGGTATCCGTGTTTCTCAAGCAATTTGAATGTTGTATCAGATCCATGATGAACGATCACGTTCTTTCCAATTACAACAGAATTGCAAACGAATCGACGGGCGTCTTTTTCAGGGACCTGAAATTCAACAGTAATCTTCGTTTGTCAGATTTCAGGGTGAAATAAGATTACCGACAATAGTTCCGTGTAGTTTCTGATATTGTTCTGTGAAACACTATCGAATGCTGGCATGTAGGCCATTGCTAGATTCTCATCTAGTGGACAAAAACACGTGTCAACATGATAAAAACGTGGATCTACAAGACGAGCGGCAACAACGTAGAACTGATCTTTCTCATTCAATTTCATCTTCAGTTGAATATCTTCACATGCTTGAACATCAGATCTTGGACCAACTCCACTCACTAAAATATTCATTCCTTCCCCACACCATAATGCATCTCCGGCTCCTTCGTGTATTATTTTATGATTGAAGGACGTCTCATAACCTAATTTATCAAAGAATCGTTTGTAGAAGACGTGCTCTCCATATCTTTCTGGAAATGCGAAATGAGACAAATATATCTTCTTTCCACGAAGAATTCCTGCATTTGCACAAAAAACTATATCCGGATAATCTCGAGCATCTTCTGATTCCATCACAACTACTTCAGCTCCACATTTTTCAATCGTCTCTTTCAGCGTGTTCCATTGTTTCGTTGCTTTTTCGAAGTCTGCTTGAACTTTTTCATCCATCCATGGATTTATTGAATAATCCACCTAAAAACTATTTAGAGGCGTAGTCGGGGCTGATAATATACCTTGAAATGTGTAGGTCTGCACATCATGATGCGCTTAGCCACGCCCATCATCGAACTGTTGACGATTTTGTTCATTTTTGAAAAAGAAGATAGAAATGATTTCACTTTTGCCGAATGCATTTCGTTTTCACTTTTTTTTAGGAAATGAAAGAAAAATAATTGCAGGCTGTACTTCAATGGTCCGAATTTGAAACAAAGAGACGTGGATTGCCTGCAAACGTGGATAGTCGAAGAAACGTTCTTTCACGAGCCATCAGCCTTATTCGGTTCCCTCTTATGAAAATCGAAGAATTTGCTCTACATGTCGGCAAGTTCATATTTATGTCTTAGTAACCTAATTCCTAGTTTCCAGATCCACAACTTCTTTCGGAGCAGGAAATGAACAAAATCTATAAGTATCTTGCTGTGTCACCACAAGATCGTCCAGTTCTAATCTATTCGGATCGGCCACGATGCCAGATATCCAGCACAGAATATGTTGTTTCGAGATTCCAAAGAATCGAGAATCGATGGGGATTCTGTGGAACTTCCGACCGTATCAAGTTCACGGTAGATCGCAGAATCTTTGTCGTTGGATTCGGTTTGTATGGTGCTATATCGGGACCTCACGAGTACAAGACTCAAATCAAAATCATTCATTGTGGAACTAACAAAACTTTGGCTGAGCACGACACCAGCTTTGTATGCGATGGAAACTCGAGACCTTGTCGTGTTTGTTTTAAAGATCCAGTTGAAATTCTTCCTGGAATTACCTATATTGCTGCAGCTTTGATTAGAGTGAGTTTCATTCAATAGAACTATGATAGAAAATATAATGATTATGTTTCAGGGACCTGATTCCTATTATGGCACCAAAGGACTTCGACGTGTCAACACCAACGACAGTGATGTGACATTCCAGTTCACATATGCTGCTATGAACAACAACGGAACAAGCGTTGAAGATGGACAGATACCCGAGATTATCTATTATACAGCCGCCGAGTGATTATTGTAAATATTGTAACAAAACTTTGTAAATCTGAGTGACTCACTACTTTTCCTGTACTCTAGTCTCTGTAAAATGGTGTTTGTATAATAAACAGAACATTGATACAAGTTGATCAAACATCACAAATGGGCTCATTTCATTTTGAAACAGAAGGGGAAATAGAAACATCCGAAACTATGGAAACACTACGAACAAATACTTTGGTCATCAATAGGAATTTCAATTTTTTTATTTTTTCAAATGAGTTTCTCCGAGAAATCGTCGTCCGTGACCTCGTTTCGATCTGTATCCAACGTAACACGAACTGGGCTCTTCGGGGAATGAATCTGAAATGAAAAACAATGGGAAATAATGAGAAGACGTCACAGAGAGTGTTTACCTCAGCACGCCCATCGCTCTTGACGGAAATACGTGTAACTCCGATTGCATTATCATCTTCATTCTCTTTTTCAGATAAATCAGAAGCTGTTGAAAGCGAGGAATCAGAAGAAATCGATTGAATATCTTCTTCTTTATGCGGAGCGAAATTAACAGGATGCATACGAACCAATCCATTTGATGCAATTGGATGAGCATCTTCACTTTCTTCGTCATCTGAATCCGAATCATCTGCATGTGCATACATTATAGATCTGTGAGGGGAACGTGGAGGTGGAATCGGAGATCCTTCGAGTTGTCCGAAATGATTTGGAGGTGGAGAGAGTGGGAGTGGAGGAGGAACATCTTCTTCATCGTTCTCTTCTTCTAATTCTTCATGTCTAATTATTACTTCTTCATCTTCATCTTCAGTCGATCCTTTCAAACTTTCATCCGAACTCAACTCCTTGAATTCTACGATTCTTCTGTCATCAGTATCTGAATTCTTTTCAGCACGAGCAGTTGTTTTTGATGACATTCCTACAATATTGATTTGTTTTCCAACATCAGAATCTTCTTCGTCTGAAACTTAAAATGTTAATATTTTTAGGAATGCTTAGTGATTTAACAAACTTTCAGAATCAGACATTTCCGATTGCGTGGCTTCTGACATCTTCTCATTCTTATAAACTAGCTCAATGTCATCAGTTGGTCTCTCTTGTGGAACTGTTGCAGATAGTACGGTAGCAGAAGTTTCAGCTTGAGCCTCACTCCGAATGAATTCAATAACTGACATTTTCCTGTTATCTCCTTCTTCCCCACCCTCATCCTCTGATCCAGAAGGCATCTCTTTCGATATTCCAGATCTTCCTTTGAGTGGTTGCGATGCTTCGTTTGTATCATTTCCAGCCTTTTTCAATGCCTTTCTCAACTCATTCTCATCAATTTCCTGAACAACATTTGTTGAAATCGAAACAATATCTTCTTCAACTGCTTCCGTTCGATCTTCTTCTGTGGTTCTGAGAACATTCTCCATCAAAATATCATTCATATTTATACTTTCAGCATCTAGTTCTTTCGGTCGTTGAGCTGGTTTTTGAGATGTTTGAGGCCTCTCAACGTCATCATCGACAGATCGTTTTGCTGCCGAGATGACATTGTTAGCTGGAGGTGAAGTGGAGGATTCTGGAGCAGAAGTGACTGCTGCACCTTGTTGATATGTTAGTGAACCACCTGAAAAAACCTCGTATTGAAAAATGCACTTAACCTTTTTGAAAAAGCCTAGAGAACCTTTTCTTTTCCGGAAACTTGAAATTAACATTCAGTTTAAACTTTAGTATAGAAATGCTAACTGAACTCACTTCTGATTAATTGAACCGGTGGCTCTTTGAGATCTGAATTACAGCAACAACATATTCTCTGGAATAACGAAGGTGATGATGTGGCTGGTGGAGCTGTTGAATCAGCCACCCGACTCGTTGACTCGTCCGTGATTGTCATGGATTCTGAAAGCGTTAGAATAGTTCAACTTCAATGACAAAGAAAGCAACCGCGCAACTCTAAATCGGATTAGCTGACAAGTTGGCAAATGAAAGTGACAAAGTCAAGTGGCGGAAATGACTCATTTTGTTCATATTTACAGTTTGTTAATGGGTCAACAAGAAAAGTGAAACGATATATGTTTCTTTCGGTTTATGACGTGAAGGAACTAATGAAGGCATTAGAGGAAAAAAAATGGTCCTGAGCGGGAAACGAGAGACGGGAAATATCTCCCACTTCAAAATTAGCAACAATTTATTTTGCTCCAGCCGTACTCATGGGCTCATGTAAATACACTCGGCGCCTCGTAAATAATGGAAAGCAAATAAAGAAAATTGGAAGAAATGCGGATGAGGAAGGAATGGAATTGGAAGGAAAAAGAGAATCGGACGTTTAGCAGAACAGAGAGAGAGAACGAAATTTTGAATGGACACTTTTTGAACTTGAGAGGAATGAACGGTCAAAGATTAGTGAGTGAATCTTAGGATGAGAGAAATAGGATTGAATGGGAGATGTCAAGATGTGTTACTGTAGAGTATGAAGTAACTAAATTCATGCAATTCAAGGCGTGTAGTCCTAGAGGTTACTGTATTTCGAAGTCACTTCTAGCTTGTTTGCGTTCCGAGTATTGAACAAAGCTTGCAAACTCAGTTATTCATCAGTTTTTTTTTCAGTCGACTATGAACATTTGATAATTATTATTATAAAATGAATCATACGACCAGATACCGTGAATCGCTATACCTAAAACTCCACATGACTTTCAGAGCTTCAATAAGAGAATAGAAATACCAGAACCAGTGAATAAGTAATGCTTGTACATTGAAAACAACAAAGATCTCCGAAAACTTTCAATTTGAAAAACTAATTTCCGTTTGAGATTTAGTTTCTCACCTGCCTAGAATAGAGCAAGTTTCGCAGAGTGTTTTAGAGAGAAGTTTCCCAGAGCAATATCAGTTTTTTTCACTTTTAGTGAGTGAACTAACTGATTTCAGTTTTCAGAATAAGACAAACAAAACTAAAATGAACAACTTTGAATAGAAAATTCTCTCAACCTAACGAAACCTGAGAATAAGTATTCTTAAAAACCAAACCGTTCAATTCTCAAGAATTCAATCTGAATCGAATCTTTCTCTTATTCTGAATGTAGGTCAACAAGCGCACGAGGACACAAAAATATGTTCTCCGTTACTTTTTTAAGAGACATTTGAACTTACTGCTTCTCATTTTTTGTTGGAAAACAATATTTTTGAAGTAGAATTATACGAAGGAAGAGAGTAATGGAGTAGTTGAATAAATGAGAGAAAACTAAAAAGAAGATGGAAGGAGGAGGAACAACATGAAACTTGAGAACACGGAATTACATATTTGGAAGAAGAAGAAGAAGAAGCCAAGGGGTAAACTGAAAAAAGGAAGAGATGAAAAAGAAATGAAACCGACAGTGCTCAATGGGAAGGGGAGCCACTCAAACACTCGTTCGAATTAAGATTGTCTCCTTCGGCTTTTCCTTCTGTTTCTATGTGTGTGTGATAGAGAAAAAGACTGCAAACAGACACTCGAAGAAGGCGGGTGCCATGCCAACTGGTAGGAGCACGCGCTCCTCAACCCGTCGAAGAAACAATAATGAGAGAGAAAGAAAGAGAAGGAAAGAAATAATATTTACTGTTGAGATTTTCGTAAGGAGGGACCGAAATATTCAACAGAAATTGAAATTTGAGGGAGAAATAGAAGACGAAGGAAAAAGAGAAAAGTTGATCATTGTTTGGCCGAAAAAAGAAGGAAATCAGAGGACACAATGGGTGTGATTAGAGGGTGTGCAACAAGAAATAGGAAGGAAATCCAGAGGAAAAAGGAGAAGAAAGAAAGGGAAGGTGGTCTCTTTTTAGATCCAGATGATGTCATGGAAACCACAAGAAACACATTTTTTGTTTGTATTCGAAGAGGAAGGGGGTTCGATTTGATTCTGATATGAACTCAAACTGATGTCGATAATATTTGGAAACATAGAACATGTATCAGGAATGCGAATTCGATATAAAGCATATACTATCATTACGAATATAGAATAATGCGAGATTAGGTTCGGATACTCATTGCTTTAAACTGTGACTCACATAGTGTGATTCTGAATCGAAGTGTAATATTTACCTGTCTAGAGCTCTGATTTCAGATGAAAGACTATCAAATTTGAAAAATGAAAACTTTCATGTTCCAGTTTGGTATTGTCAGAGAAGAGATGATTGATGTTTGTCTACTTATCAAAGTTTTTTGTGAAATGCGGTAAACGAATTCAGTTAGTTTCAATAACCCTGTTCCTGTTTGCCTTTTGTTAATATTCGAAACACTTTGCTCGCTCAATAATCCGTTATTCAAATGTTGGAAATAATCTGTGAAACAATAGTCGAATTCAAAAAGGAAAACACGAAGTATCTAGTTTGAGATGTTTTGAACTTTCCCATCGTTCGGAACTGATTAATCTGACACGTTTTGCAAAAATTTAGTATAAGGTCTAGTTTTATGCTAATAAGAACATCAATCATTGTTCCAGAAGAACGAGTTTTCGTCTTACGAATATCCATTTGAAAGGTGGCTCATACATCCAAAGATACCCTACAATTACTAGGGTTTCCTTACACTTCATCGAACTCTTCCCTTCCGTTGCCTCATTCTTTCTACTTTACTTCTTTTCATTTCTTTGATATTTATCATTTTAAAATATAATCGAATCACATCATAGTCAGTAAGCTCATGACAATACACCAGACATATATTATACTCTTCTGAAAACTCATGATATCATCTGCCCTTCTCGTCCTCCCCCTCATTCTTTACTTGTTTTTCAGCCATTCTAAATTCTCTTCTTCATATCAATTTCCTTTTCTATAATTATTAGAAATAAAGCATCGGATAACGAGAAACAACTATACGAAAACAATGTAAAGCGTCTACGAAAATATTTCATCAAAACATTTTCCTAAAAAATAAAATAAGTTACTATGACTACGAACAAGGAAACGAGAGCGGGTGATAATACAATGAAAGAGATTGATTATATAGCATGAAAAAACAGAAAACATTTATAAGATGACGACAATGTATAGGAAATGATATTTGAAGATTATGGAATAAGGGAAGAAAACCATATTTCATTGGTCATCTAGAATAATAGGAACCCGTAGAGTCATGACACATCTCGTTTTCAGAAAGACAATAGAGATCTTTTCCAGTGCTCGTAAATTGAAAAGTTTCATTAAAAATTCAATTTCCAACTAGGAGTTTTCTAACTAGAAATGACAAAAAACTGAGCTACCCACCCATAAAATATCTCTTTTTCTCTCTTTTTTCTCTTCTTCCCTTTCGCTTGTATCTCTTTTTATACAACAAAACAGACGCACCAAAACTTGAATATTGTGTCCAATATCATGTTTTTCACATCTACAGAATGGATATATACAGTTGCTCTCTCGCCTGTATATTGTATGTTAGAATACAGTTATGCAAACAATATTTGTATTTTTTCTTCTTTTTCTCGAAAATTCGAATTCATTTAGAATACTCTTGTTCTTCTTCTTCTGTTATCTCGCTATTTCTCTTTCTGTTTTTTTGTGACTTCCTCGCTTCCCGTAGTTTTTCATTCTCATGCAGTCTTCATTCAGTACCAAATTTCCATTCTGTGGCATATTTTCATTAAACAGGTTTTGTTCATCAATGTGGATGCTATGATTTCTGATTACTGTAGCTGAATCACAATTTCTCAATTTCCGATTGACTATTCTGTGACAGCAATTAAGTTTATTTTCATCCCATCTAGTTATCTTTTTCCCAAAATGAGTCAATTTTTACCTGCATTTTTGTTCTTGGAGCCAGTCCTACGCAAAAGCACATCATGAGTCATGACGTCAAAAAATAATCAGAGACGGCTCTGACGCGAATACGTTTGTGAATAACTGAGACATTGGGACGACTACAAGTATATACATTATATAATCATTCTTTCTACAACCCCTACACTTCTTTGGATTTTCTGCTTCACAGCTTCCATTTTAGTTTAAATTTATTTGTTCGAACCAAGTGAAATCGAAAAATCCTCCCAGACTTATTTTTCACATTTGTTTTCTTACCATTTTTGTTTTCGCCGACGTTGTTTTTCGAGTTTTTGGGCGTTTTCTCGAAAAGAAGATATTTCTCATTCGCTTTTTCCATTTCTCCCCAGTCCAACTTGTCATTTTGCATTAAAATCACTGATACACTGATAATACTTTGAGCGCTCTCGGCACGCACTGATAAACCCACCGATTAGTGTTCTTCACTTTCAAATTCTACTTCACCTGAATGCCAGTGCGGCATTTCTTTTTCAAAAGGCCGCCGTCGGAGGTTAAAGGCGCATGGTGTTTTCGAATCGAAATATCACGCAACGAACAGCGCTACCCCGCGAAATAACACATTCGAATTGGCGCGATTTTCACAGAAAGTTTCCAGAATTTCAACTGTTTTTTGCCTATTTCATCTGTCGCTTTCTGTTCTGACTCATGTTTTTTGATTTTCATGATATTTTTCGACCTGAAAATCCACGAAAACATGATTTCAAAACAAAAAAATTCGTTATTTTCGTCTGAAGATAGGCCCAGAGTGTGATTTTTTATGTCAAAATATTCGTCAACCTTCTATAAATGTGATTTTTGAACTTTTTAATTGTTTGAGCGGTTCCGCCGAGGTATTCACGAAATCTCAGCCGAGTTTAGTGTAAAGTCCCCTGAGGATTAGTGTACGGCCGTTGTCCCTTGTGTCGACGCCCGTGTTTTCTTATCAACGTGCCCCAAAAATCTGAAATTTTTTATAGACAATGCCTCCTATAAGCGTCGCGCATGTGTATGTGAAAGAGACAGCCAGACAAATTGAGTGAGTGTGCGATGCCCACTTTAGTTGTTGTCATGCGACGGCCGCGGCACGCGCTCACTCATTGGCCAGGCACTGCTGCCCATCGATTTTTCTTCACACTTTCAAACGTCGGGTCGTTTCGAATGTTCTAGGGCACCACGCTTTACGAATTACTTGCATTTTGTGGCTCCTTTCTCTTCGTTCAAACGTTTATTTGCTATTTCTCTATTAATTTACGTAAGATTTTCAGAAGACTTGCTCATAAAAAATGTCCGAGACCGTGGAAGAGTTGGTTCAACGCGCCAAGCTCGCCGAGCAAGCTGAGAGATACGACGACATGGCCGCTGCCATGAAGAAGGTATTCCCGATTACGATTAAGAATTGTCTAAACAGTTTGTATTTTACAGGTCACCGAACAAGGCCAAGAGCTCTCCAACGAAGAGCGTAATTTGCTCTCCGTCGCATACAAGAACGTCGTTGGAGCTCGTCGTTCGTCATGGAGAGTCATCTCCTCAATCGAGCAAAAGACTGAGGGATCCGAGAAGAAACAACAGCTCGCCAAGGAGTACCGCCTCAAGGTATTATCTGTTTTTGTTTTTCATGCCGCTTGCGCGAGTCGTCAAGGCGACAAACGGCGGAGGAAAGTAAAAATATAATATTTTCGTGTGATTGTCGGACGAATCTCATCATTAGCTGCTGGCGATAATAGGAATTCACTTTAAAACCAACATTTCAGGTCGAGCAAGAGCTCAATGACATCTGCCAGGATGTTCTCAAGCTCCTCGATGATTTCCTCATAGTCAAGGCCGGAGCTGCCGAGTCCAAGGTCTTCTATCTCAAGATGAAGGGAGATTACTACAGATACCTCGCTGAGGTTGCTTCTGACGAGCGTGGAGCCGTAGTCGAGAAATCCCAGAAGGCTTACCAGGTAAAAAAAGTTTTGTAGATCTTTCAAAACATTTTTCTCTATAGGAGGCCCTCGATATCGCCAAGGAAAAGATGCAGCCAACACATCCAATCCGTCTCGGACTTGCTCTCAACTTCTCTGTCTTCTACTACGAGATTTTGAACACTCCGGAACACGCTTGTCAACTCGCCAAACAAGCTTTTGATGATGCTATTGCTGAGCTCGACACTCTGAACGAGGACTCGTACAAGGACTCTACCTTGATCATGCAACTTCTACGTGACAATCTCACTCTCTGGACATCGGACGTTGGAGGCGACGACCAAGAACAAGAGGGAAACCAGGAGTCTGGAAACTAAGTACGATTTCATATTGATTTATTGCCATTCTATAAAGCTGACCTTTTTCTTTTTTTCATTTTACCCTATCACAACAACAACATAAGTGTCAGTTTTCAGAGTTCCGAAAGTGTGCTCTGAATTCTGTCTTCGAATCTCCTTCAATTTTCAGTTATCCTCCAACATTTCCGGTACGTTCGATAACTACTAGCTCCGTTTTATTGTGTTTTTTAGACTTATCATATTCACCAGTACTCCATTCAACATTGTGTAATGTCAACAGGAAGAAGTAGCGGCCTTCGTACTCATCAGATTACCCAAGATCTCTATCATCATTCTGTTCTCGTTGTATCATGTTGATAAATCAATGCTCACTACGCCCGAAGTGTCATTCAAAAATGGCGTACTGTTCAATGATGGCTGTACTGTAAACCTTTTAATGTATCCTTTCTTTCCCGTTCTCTTGAAAACTACGATCTAAATTGTAGCGCATCCCTTGTTTGATCATAAAGTTTGGTGAATTTTCGAGTATTCGTGGGGAAACGAACAAAATGTATACTGTTTGAAAGTATTTATTGAACAGAGAATTATGTAATGTCATGAACTTCTAAGTTGACGTTCCGAAATGTGTTCCTTCCTCGGATTTCTCTGACGTTCAGTTGTTTCGGGAAATGCTGACACCATCTTACTGCAACACTATTCTGAATTCGTGAGGTATTCCAGTTAGTCTGATTGCATAATCGTAACTTCGTATGACGAACAGTGGTTCGGTTTTGTCAAATTATTGCGGACATTTCAATGATAAACATTATCGAAAATTAGCTGATACAAGTATTGTTTCGAATGATTTATTAGCGATGGCAATGTCAAGTCATTTTTCACCCAAAATGAATTTTTTTCAAAAATTTTGTTTGAGATCTAATAAGTGGCTATTCCCGATTATGAAGATAACATTTCCATTTCGTGGACATTGATATGAATAATTTATTAAATAATTAATTGATCGAGGTTTCGCAGGGAAGCTGGGGCTTGCTGAGTTCTAAATCGGCATTCGACACAAAATCGGCAGGTTCTGATCGAGCAAAAATGACGTATACCGTGTTAGCAACAGTCAATGTGAGTGCGTGGATCAGGAAATAACTGGTCCATGAAAGTTCAGCTGAAATTGATCGTATTGTTCACGAGCTCTTTCATTTCTGAAAACTTACAATCCTCGCTTCCCGGAAGAACAAGAAGAGAAAACAGAACGGGTTCAAGGAGAGTTGCCAACGATTTGAATAACTGAATATACCCGATGACAAAGTATGAGAATTGTCTGAAAAATAGTTGTTGTATTATAGAAATCATTCTGAAAATCACCTTGATATCAAAGCGGCGCCTTTGTAGAATCCTCCACAATTGAACCCGAACGATGCCTGATAGAATGTTATGCAAATGACATGTAGATATGGATGTTCACGGGGCATTAAAACAACGAGAATAAGAAAAAAGGCGGGTACTTGCAATGAGATCGTGTTGAATAACCGCAATTTTGATTTCTCCGGTAGAAATTGAATACGATCGGAGGCGATACCAGCAATGACACGAACACCGATAAATAGATAACCTTTCATTGAATTTAGCCATGCGTTAGCCTGAAAAATGGTTGATGGAATTCCTATATTTTCAGAAATCCTGGATACCTGAATATCCATTCCAAGGTATTGATAGTACTGTGCACCATATACAAGAAATACAAAACTGGCAAAGATATCGGCGAATCCAGCGAACCAAACAGCCCAAACAGACTTTTCAGTGAGAACTTCTCGATATGGAGTCTTTTTATCCTTCTTATCTTTCACTTTTCCAGTGTTTATATGAGTAAGTTCTGACTGTGTCATCATACAATGTTCGTCTGGTTCGTCACGATAAAAGCAAAACCAAATTACAGAAGAAATGAGGAGAATAACTGAGAGTAAGTAGTAGATTGGTCTCCATCCAATATTTGAAGTCGTCTGAAAAAGAAACATCCAGATATCTGAATATTGTCAGGATCTCTTACCCATCCAGCCAAAGGGAGTTGAATAACAGCTCTAGCGGCTGTAAATCCGCTCAAAGCTGCCAAAGACATTCCAACTTCTTTAATCGGAGACCATTTTGCAACCACGTATCCGACGACGCCAAAATCGGCAGAATACAAAATTCCCTGAAGTATCCGGAATACAAGTGCCACGTGGTAATTCGTGTCAAGTGCCCATGGCATGAAGGCAGTGACGATAGCACAGAGAAAACTGGCTACAGTGAGTACAATACGTGGTCCGTATTTCTGCATCAGAGAATTCTGCGGATACATTCCAATAAGAGAACCGATTGCCATTGCTGAGATCAGACTTGATTTCTCTTCTAATGTGTAGATGTAGATCTGAAAATATTTATTTCGAGTTCTGAATTTCTGATCAAAAGACTACTGAACATTGGTCAGATTTGACCCGTAACTGAAATAGAACTTGATCTAGCATGACCTCTTTCCCTTTATCTTCTTGCAAACTTTCTAAAAGCAGCTGTCTTTTTCTACCAAAAGACACGTCCCGATTTCAATTCATCATCTCTTTTTTTGTGGTCCCGTTTGTTTCTTCTTCTTCTTTTTCCCGAGATATCTCTATTCTGTTGGTCTTGTGACGACAAGACGGGGGCGGTCGTCGCCTTGAAAGCAAAAAAGAATTGAAACTCACATCATCACGACCTGCTTCTGCAGCAATTGTCGAATTCTTCTCCATGTAAACCATCGAGAATGAGAAGACGTCGACACAGTTCATGACGCTACCCAATTGCAGCCACGTCAGCACGAATATCACCCATCGGATGCGATGTTTCATTGAAATATTCAAACGAAATCTGAAACAGTACGAATTCAGATTCAGGCGAAGACCTAGTAATAGTACTCACCTTTTACACCTCATCTCAAGGTTTCCGAGTAGAATCGTTGATGTGTTCGGTGCCGAACTGTTCTGTAAAAGGTCGAAAGTTGATGGTATTCTGAATAAATTTTCGGGAGCATGACATATCATTTTAAGTCGACTTAGCACTACCAGAATGATGTAGGAAAGGAGACTGAAAGAGAGAGAATCATTGTTTCATTTCCAGCAAAACACCTTTTTGTTTTTACTGTTGGCTTTTGATTTCTCTTTGAGGATTGCTTATTGAACTGAGAATAGAACATCAAAAAGACCGCAGATTGAAATGAATGTTCTTTGATTTCATGAATCAATTACTCAAGGTGTTTCAGTGGAAAATAGAAATGGGATAAGCTCCAACATCAGTCAGAAATCTATTTTTCAGAGTTGCGGACTTGAAAAACTAGATTGGATCAGAATTGTAAATCTAGTTATTCTTCTTTTATCCGAAAACTTTCACATTATTTTGGTCTATGTTCCCGAGAGCAGGTGGAAATGAAAACGAGATGTAGATAACAATTAACCATTCTAATATCATTCAACCTTTCCTTCTCCGGCCAGACATTACAAAAGGTTTCGGAAATCAGTGGAGCACAACAGAAGTACTAATTAGGAGAGATATATGAGAAGGTTGGTTGAAATGTCGAGAAGACTTCATGCTAGCCATTTTCCTTTCTTTCGTTCTATATGTTTACATGATATCACCTATTTTGGAACTGAAACAAATAATGATATTCGAAAAGGGGAAAGGATAAAATAAATGAAAGAGAAAGTTCAAAAGAAGGATAAGAAATGAAGCTTTCTTCCACTTCGTTGCCCTTTTTCTTCTACATTTTCTCATTGACCAATTATCAACTCTAAGTCTTTTTGTTCGCGGAAAAAATTGAATGCATTCATGACGGAGCACAAGAGTCGTTGAGGAGCCACCCGACTGCTCCTTCGTTTTTTCACTCCAGAGATTGTGTAAAGTGCGCTCTATAGAAAAGTGAATAAGATTTTATTACTTGCCATTTTTCATATGAAACTGGCAGGTGGAAAGATTCAATGGATTCTCAATGTGTCTGTCTTCTTTTTTTGTTAACTCGTGTTCAGGGTTACTGTAACTGAGCCCTTTTTCCCTCATCTCCTTCTAATTCTCTTCCTTTTTTCTTACTTGGAATTCAGTGATTTCAAAAAGAAGAACCGTTCGGAAAAGAAGGAAGAGAGAAAGAAAGAGTGGCATTGAAAAAATAGTAGCCGAAAACCAATATCATAAATTTTAACGAGTTGCCTGAAGTATTCACTTTTCACAAAAAACGCTTCCGCTTCGAAATTTAGGACCAATAAATAGTTCGAAAAATGAGAAAAAAAGAAGAAGAAAGGTACATTTTGAATTAAACGTAGAGAAAAATGGAAGACTTTGGGACCTTGATTATGAGTAAATTTTAAAAATGTTCTAATGATATTGGAATTCTGGATTACGTCAGAATCTTCTGGAATGGGAACAGCATAAATTGTTCTGAAGGTTTTAGCAGCAACTTAACTAGAAAATTCTGTAAAATCGAAGATGGAATTGCTGGTGATTTAGAAACAAATGTTTCTGGAAAATTCCAGGAAAATGAACGGTGGCGATAAGGAAAACAGATAGATATCAATAATAAGATGATTCAGAATCCATTCATGTTTCAATCGAAAACAACTTTCCCATAAAAACAAAGCAATTTCTCTGAAAAAAGAAGAGAAACTTCTCACCTGACTATCGGCATAAAGTGCATCGAACTCATTGGGATTGTCCTTATCATCACTGGATCCTCCACCGGCCGCGTCTCGTACGCCGACGACGACGCTTCGATTGCTGATGCGGCCGCTCATTGTGGCGCCATTTCACATGTTACGAACGTCTTCTTCTTCTTTTTTATTGTCTTCTTTCGAGAATTGAAAACGATAAACTGAAATTAGTTGGTAGAAGTTTCAATTAAAAAACTATTTCTTTGGAATGGAAAGTGTGAAAGAGAGAATGAAGAGAGAAAGAGGATTTCGAGTATGAAGGATTTGAAGAAGAGATGAATGAAATGAATGAGACGCAGGATGAATGAGAAACAAGTGTCCTATTGTCAGAAGGGCGTGGTCGGGTTCGCAGCTTCTTCTTCTTTTCCTCACACACTTTTCCCGTATTTTCCCGAAGTTTTGTTGGATGTTTCGGAGGCGATTGTGTCCTTTTTCACATTCCAGAACACCTTCTCCAGATACATTTTTTCTTAATAATAAGTGACCGAAAATGAAGACGAATGAGCTTTTTCGTTCGGGGAGAGAAGAAAAAAGAGCATTCATTTGCTCATTCATTCATCCAATTTGTCACGTATACACACATTAGTATGAATGACGATGCGAATAGAGAGGAAGAGTTTTTTTCGCGCGCGCGATCGAGCGAGCCGACACGAAGAGCTGGGAGTGAGAGCTGCTGGAAATGGAGAAAAAACGAGGAGGGAGAGAGGAATAAAACGAGTTGCAAACGAGATCCAAAAGCCTGAACCAGAGGAGAGAAGAGATATTGAGAATATTTGGAGTTTGAAAAAACGAAGAAGAAACTGGAAGAGAAGGTGGAACAATGGAAAAATGGATTTAGACAAAAGAAAAAAGAATTGATTGTTGGCACAAATCACAAAGTGGACCACGTTTCACGTGACCCAGAAAAGATAGATAAATCATGATTTTAGAAGGATATCACTACAGTGATGGGGAGTTGAGAAAATGATGTTTCAGAGATGAAACATTCTAAGTTCTCCTATTTTTCGAAGAACAAGGTACATAGTGCATTCTCTTTCACACACACACACAAAACACACGTTGCTCGTCAGAAGAATATGTAATGACCTACAAAGGGATTCGACTAGGCACGCCTTCAAAAGAATATAAAGTTCAAATGGAATGAAATCTCATTGTGATTTGAATTATAAGAGATTAGAAGAGAAAAGATCAAGCTACGTTGAAGCCTCAGAATAAGCATAATCTCAAGAGAAAAGAGCTTTAGTTTTGAATCTTAAAGCTGGTTCAAATGAGTCAACAAATTTCAAGTTAGGACAATTTTCAGATTTGGGAAATGGAAGAAGAAAAAGAAGAAGAATGAGTTTTCATCGGATAATTTGGTGTAGATTCATAGATTTGAGAGCCAATATACACAAGATGAAAACACAAATCAAAATAATGAAGTTTCTGTTTAGAACTTCTAGGAAACATAGAGAATTTGTTCCTTGTCTGGTTTAATAAAACAATATATATTTCTTTCCGTTATCACAACTTGTTTTGCCAGACAGCTTCTCCTCCGCATTTACTGTCTAGCCAAACCGACAATTTCTGTTTTCAGATGGTTTGTTGTCTAAGATCTCACAACTGGGTGGAGCAGAAGAGGAGGGAAACTAGAAATTTTGAGGGGATTTGGAATCAGATGAGTATGGTCATACGGAAATGAAAATGCACTTTTTTGTTAATCCGGAGAATAAGAAGAAAGTAGATTAAATTGACATCGAGTGGGCGCCGGTTTGACGCAATAAGAAGATGCTGTTCTGCAAAAACAGGTGACTAGGAGAAGGATAAGGAACGTATATAAATGACAACGAAAATGGCTTCTTCGTTTTCTCGAAGAAGATTAAATCGTCCGAAATTGCAGCTAACACACAGAAACACAAACTACGTCGGGTCCGTATGTGCACATACCAAAAGGGAGGAGGACCCCCTTGAAGATCAGCGCGAGCACCATCACAAATGCGGTTTGTATTTGTTTTAAAAGCAAGAGTCGGCAAGGCCACACACATACATACACACTCTCTCTGGTTGATCACTAACAATTCGAAATGTGTTCTGTTCGAAACGTGTGTTCTGACCTTCCTGCAGACTTCCGCAAGTATTCTCAGCGAGAGCTCAGGTTTCAATTTCTCTTTTTATTTCAGACTTTTAATGCATATTATGACGGAATTTTGTCTGTTTCTTTTCCAATTATTTTTTATAGGAAATTGATATTCTCAAATGTGCGAGACCAGGAAGTAGTTTTTCTTCCAAATCATAGATTCACATGACGATGTCTGAATTACGACATCTTCGATGACTTAGGTGTCATTTTATGAATTGAAAAAAAGGGAAAAATAGTTATGTTTTTACACCTGCGAGACTGGGGCACCTGTGGCGCATGATCAAAAACGAGGCAGTCGCTTGTATATTTACTTCATGTCCACAACTTTTCCATTTTCCTGCTCCAAAAAGTTTCCTCGAACCAGATAAACAACTCGCAGAGTTTGTAAATTCAGTTTCGAGATAAACAGGAAGTCTGAGAGCAAAAATTATTTCAGTAGGGTTGCTAGATTTTGTGAAAAATAGAGATGAGTGTGCCCTTCCGTGCTCCATCTAATGACATCTTTTTCTAAATATAACTGACTCGATTCTGGAAAAAAATAATTGATGAATTGAATTTATTTATTTTGATTCGTGATGAAGGGCAAGGAGCCACTGATACAACCGAAGTGAATTACAAAAAGATATAGAACAAATCCGCATCTCTAACATTTAGAGTTGAATTTAGATTCCAATAGAGTTATAAGTACGTTGTCAACGCTAGCATGAGATGAAGGCGGTTCCGATTTGGGAAACGTTTGACTTCTAGAAAATATAACTCTTGAAAAAACCATATTATAATTACTCTTTTGATTCTCATGAACTTTATGAAATTCCATGAGAATGACGTTTTTCAATCATTTTCGTGACATTTAATCAAAAGTTTTGAGTCAATATATCATGATTAAAAGTAGATGAAATGAAGTGGAAGAAGAGATTTGCAGAGTTCTAATCACTGCAAAGTTATCCACGGATGAGCTCTTTTTATATCAAAAAAAATCAACTTGGCTGGTTATAATCTTGACGTATTACTTCCGATTAAACCAAAATATTCTTGGAATTATTTGGGAACTTCTGTATTCCGATTGAGTGGTCTGCCGTATACTCTATCAACTGCATCAATCTTCTTTTTTGGGATAAACATGTCAGAATCATCCTCGAATATGAATAAATCTATTGAATAGTACGTTTTTATAAAAACACATTTCGATGTTTGATTGATACTATAGTGTGGTCTATTCACTTCTCATAACAATAGTTTTCTCACATCTAGACATGTATTCATAAAACTTTTATAACCTTAGAATAACTATTTTTATGAAAAGTTTCTCATGCAGAGACCATTAGAAAAGTCCAGTAAAAACATTTTGGAGGAAGAAAAAATGAAGAAAAACCAATAAAAACAGAAGAGAAGCCTCCAAAAAGAACAAGGAAGCGATTGCAGAAACAGAAAAAAAGAAGGGGCAAAGGCAGTGTAAAATAGAGCAAAGAATAAAGAGAGGGCTCACTCTGAGAGCCTCATCAAAAGTTATCTTTTGTTTTCAGTTCTATCTTGATTTGATTTGAAGATAGCAACTATTTGGAGACTCGAGTAGAAAAAAAACTATGATGAAGATGGAAAAAAGATGAAGAAGGAGAAAAATGAATAGAGAGAAGAAGGAAATAATCGGGAGCAGAAGAAGCAGAAGAAGACGAAAACGGAATGGATTGGAATGGAGAGAGAAAGAGTTGACGAGGAGTGAGCGACACAAAAAAGAAGAAGGGTTATGGGCCAGACGGGGGCGCCGAATGAGGCGCAGACGTGGAGACGAAGAGGCTCGACTCGACTATAACATGTCGTTTTTTCCCTTCTTCTTCTTCATTTTCTTCGTCTTCTTTTCTTCTTCTTCTTCTACTCGTTTCTTTCTTCTTTTCCATACCTCACTCCTCTTCCATTGCTGCTGTTTTTTTGGTTTTCTCTTCTCTTTTCTCGACACGGCAGACTATGGAAGTGCGCAGAAGATAGTATTAGTTGATGGAGAAACGCAGATTAGAAAGGTATTGGAGAATTGAGAAGAACGGAAAAAGAGCAATGAGAGAAGAAGGAGAAATGAATAAATGTTTAGATTTCAATACATGGATTAGGAGAAAGGAATCGGCAGACTAGTTTAGAGGAAGAAGGGATAAGTGTTGATAACCTCATGGATTGATTGATCGATGTTTTGATGGGAGGTCAAAGAATGGTCACTTTGATAAGAAGGAAATGAAATGAAAAATTGTTCAGATTGTAGGTCATCAAAGCAGTAAAAAACATAGTTTAGTTTGTGAATATCATCGCACTTTTTATGAGTTAACAATTATTTTTGTGCTCAAACATTTCAGAACCCAGAAATTGGACGTTTGTTGGCAGTGAAGTATACTTTTCTTGATTCTCCGAGACTTTGAGGATTTCAAAAAGAGCTTTTATAGAAAATAATGTAGTTGATCACATGATTAAATCTGATCACACGATCCGAAACATTCCATCCTAAAAATTTCAAAATAGGCAGTTTGAACTCGAATGAGTTTGGTTTAGTCATAGGTCAAAGTGTAATTGAATTCAAATAAACATTTGGGTGTCTTCCTTAGTCACATGGTTCCATCAATTTATCAGTCTTTGATAAACAGGAACCAACACAATTGAACAGCTGTTTACGATCCTGAACGAAACATTTCACATCTTAAAATATTTTTTTGGAGAAGAAGAAAGGTGTTCTGAGAATTGAAAACACCGGAAACAAGATGATGATAAACCGGTTTGCAGAAAAAGGAGAGCGAGAGAGATTAGTTAGAAATCAGGTGGAAATTCTGTTGAAAAATAGAAATTATCTTTAGTCAAGCAGATGAATCAACCGCAAACAAAACTAGAGACATTATGAGAAAGTGCAAAAGTCGTTTTGCATGTTTTTTCAGAAGATAGAGTGTAGTTGGGAAGACGAATGGATTGGGATTTAGATATGGATACATCTGAAAATTGAGAATAATGTACTTTTTATGATTTATATGTAGGCATGAATAGGCTGCAAAGAATCGAGAGGAATTATTCTCTCTCTGACTACTTATGGCTCGTTGTGTAACCTCATCGAACGAAAAGATAATCCACGCCTCCTCATGACGACCTGGTTTTTATTTGAAGAGAAGAGGTTGTTCCAAGGACAAATCAACATGAAAATAGGAACAAGTGGATCATCATCTTTTGATATCTCACCACCTCTTCCTCTTCTTTCAATTAGTTTACTGTATCAAAGAACATGAAGAAAATGAAAAGAATTGGAGTAAAACTAAATCCTTTTCCATTTATTTTTTCTGCAAAAAACCAATCTCGCGTTCAAATTCCTCCATTTTTTTTCTATTTCCCCATTTCCAGAACCAATTAGGAACGTCACTTTCGTCCTTTTCAAATTAAAAGTTTATGAGAAAAATGGAAAATTGATATAATTTTGAGAATCTAATAACCTTCAATTACCCATTTTCATTTCTTTCTTATCGAGCAGATCAAGAGTACAATAAGAGAAAAGAACAAGAGATCCGACCAAGTCAAACAGCTGAACACGGGAGAATGGAATGATGAAAATAAACAGAAAAAGTTCAGAGAAGAATCAAAAAATGTTAAATGAGTAGTAGTAGTAGAAGTCACATGATTTTTCTATCTTATATGTGTAACATTCGTGTTTTATATTTGAATTCGGAGAGCACGGCGACTGTATTATCCAAATGAAAAACATGTGAAATTGATCATTCAGAATGGTTTCCGGATATTGAAAGTCAGAATAAAAATTTCGAGAAATTCTTTTCAGTGTTGCCAACTACAATTGCTTGGAAGTAAAAACAATCACATTTGAAGATATTTTTCACCATTTTTCGGACGGATTCCCACTTCCGTCTGAGTTGGAGAAAGTTCTGACCACGTCATCGTCGATATACTTGATCAAGTGTTACTTTGCACTCAAATTGAAGTACACTTTCTCATAAATTGCCCTTGATTTTGTTCCGAAAAGGCACAAGAATCTTGATTTGGGTCAGGATACAAACCTCAATCGTAGCCTCTAGACCAATAAAATATAAAGGTCGATTACACTGCAAAAAACAACAAATCCAAAACAGAAAGATGAAAAAAGGGAGATAATTGAGGTCACGGTTAAAAAATACTGGACAAAGCCAGAGTGAAATTTCAGTCAGTTTTCATATGGAAAAACTAAAAATCAAGATGCGATTCTGTTAGTTTATGCTTTAAATTTTCTCACTTCCGGTCCTCCCACATTCAAATTTTCGTTCCAGACAATATAATCCATGAGATTAGTAACAATCCGCCATATTTCTAGCTAATTTAGATAAAAACTTACGTCAAAGAATTACGGTCTATTATATTTTGAGAGAAGATAGGGAATTTGAAAAACAATGAATTCAAAGTACTTATTATTGTTGGATGAAAAATTCATGTAATCAAAAGTCATGCTTTTCTGGTAATCTTGGATCCGAAGCAAATTTGACCAAAGTTTCGTTAAATCTCAATGTTTTTCAAATTTAGGATCAAAATGTTTTCCCAGTTTTTAATGCCAATAAATTTGCTTCGGATGTTATCAAATCTCCATATTTTAACATGATATTCAAAGATCTTCTGAGCCAAATCATTCGGAGAATCTGAAAATCTATTTGAAGTTTCAAAAGATCAGAAATCTGGAACAATCAAAAACAAACACTTGACTCGTTACCTTTAACTTCCCATTTTTCAGCTTGAATCTATTTACAAACTCACGTCATTTCGAATTCTGTAATGCACCCAATTCAAATGATTTTATGATCCAACGTGTGTCAGCAGACAGGCGTCTCCAAAACGAACATGAACATTCTGTTTAAACAGCCCCTTTCTTGTTGTGAACAATGGAATTGTTGGTTACTGTACTTGCTTGTTTGTTACATTTCCTTTCAAATGGTACACTATAAAAGTATTGCTCGTTTGCTCACGAATTATGTCATTTCATTTCGTTTCGATTTCTCACTTTTCCGTGTTTGTTATTTGTGTGTTTCCGGTTTGTGCTTATGCATTTTCAGGTCAACTTAGGATTTCAGATTTGCATATTCCAGTTTTTTAATGAAATTCTACTCAAACCGAAGAGATTCAGATAGTGAAACTGTTGAAAATTCAAATAGAAAATCAAAAAACCCAACTCTCGATTTCGGTGGCGTATGAACCGGATTACGTGCCGTGTCAAATATAAACCGTTGCGAGAGAGAAAGAACATCAACCACTCGTCACTCTTTTTTGCTGTAATTCTATTTATTATTGAGTGAGTCATTCGGTGTACTTTCTTTTCCTTTTTAGGAGCAGGTTTGAGCACAGAAAGATATTTATTAGGTGACTGCACAGTCTGATGTTTCAAACAGGAAGAGCTACGATAGAACGGAAAGTAACCACTTTTGGGAGTTGAAAACTGTTGCTTGTTGAATCTCGGGCTATGAAAAGAATAGTTAACCGAAGTTGTTCAAGGTTCTGTTTTTTTTCAGAATCTTCTAATCAAATGGTTCTGGTAATAAATTCTGACATCATGCCATTCTTTGTCAAAATCCGAGTTTTGAAACTCCAGAAACCCAGATCTTTCCAGTTTCGTCTTGCCCTTCGACATCACCTCTTCATGCTTAAACCAGTGCTCTTCTGCCAACCACTTCACCCCCATTCTCCCCTATTCTTGTCTATTTTTCCTTATTGACATTTCAATATTTTGTCGGTTCTATTCATCTCATTTCCGTCTCCTGTATTTGATTCTTTCTTCTCAAACAAACATTGAATTCAGAGTCAGCTCATTCTCCATAACAGTCTCCATTCGTCATGCCATCAACAACTTCAGCTCTTCTCCTTTTCAGCCTTCTTTTCCTTGATTTGGCCGGTGCGTGTCATAGTTGTAAGTTCACAAATTGCCACCCGAATGTGTTCCGATTCATTTCACATTTTTATAGTTATTTTTGTCGCACAACACAGAAACAGTCATCCACTTCCATCTATTCGGTTCCTTGGCATTTGTGAACTTTTGTTGGTTATTTTGATCCAACTACTAACATCAATCAACTGAGATCTTGAATATAATAAACAGTTTCAGTTCTTCCACATGCTCAATATGTCGGAGCTCGAGCCTATTTATTGCAACAAAAAATGGAATGCAAAGGAGGAAAAGTATACGATATCGACAATGTACAAGTGAGTTCGATCTGAAAAATTGTGTCCAAATTCATTTAAAAAAATGAAATTGCAGGACATTGAACAATGCAAAGAAGCGTGTCGTCAGTTTGATTGTGACGGTGTGAACCTCTTCCAAGTCGGCGAATTTGCCTTCAAATGTGAGATTCTGAGCTATGTAACAAACTTGCAACCCGCAAGCGGAGCTGCCTGTTATTACGCTCAAGATGCTCTCAATGGAGGATTTAACGGAGGATTCAACGGAGGATTCGGATATCCAGGATTCGGAAAGAAAAGAAAGTAAACGATGCAGAGAAACAAACTCGATTGTACAATTTCATGTCAAAATAATGTATACATTCCGCAAAATAAATTAATAATCTTTACTTATTTCATATTTTTTCTCAAACAAAACTCTTTCAAAATCTTCAAAACCAAGCCAGAAACTTGATTTGTTTCATCCCTTCAGAAAGTCGTCTATTCATGAAAAACTCATAAAAGGTCTCTCCGTCTGTTTGAATACTTGTCGGTTGTCTCCATGACAACTACATCCGTCTGCCTCCGTCTATTTTCTTTTTCCAAATATTTATCGAGTGCCTTCTATTTCTTTTTCTGCCTCAAAATGTTCTTCATCGCCTTCCCGTTTACACTTTAATGCTATCTTCTTCTTCATTTTCATACTTATATGACACTCTCATATAATCGATATGAAACTATTCAAGTAGCCGGTCGAGGGGCTTTTGGAATCGTTGTTGTTGCGAGGGATAATGTTGTGAGTTTTCGATTCTGAATTGGTTTTCAAATAACTTTCGTTTTTAGAGTAAAAAACGAGTTGCCATAAAGCGAATTCTCGTTCCGAACGTATCAAAACTTCAATTAGTTCGTGAAATCAGTTCTCTTCGATGTCTTCATCATCGGAACGTGAGTGAAGACTGGAAAACAAAACTATATAATCTCAAATGGGAATATTTACAGATTCTCAAATATTTGGATTGTTTTGGGACTGCCGATATGATATCAATTGTAACTGAAGAAGTTCCCTATACGTTTGGAGACGTGATCAAAGATAAATCTCGTCCGAAAACTGAGGAATTGAATAGGTGGGATTCTGATAGAAATGAGAGAGATGAATTTGATGAATCTGGCCACAAAGGAAAAGGAATATATTTTATCAAAGATTAATAGAACTGAATTTTCCAAAGTTTGAATTTCAGATGGTATTACTCACAAATCCTTTCCGGAATCGCCTACATCCACTCGAAAGATATAATGCATAGAGATATAAAACCTGAAAATATTCTTGTCACATTGCGAAATATCATCAAGATAGCTGATTTCGGACAAGCTTGTTTCTACATGAAAGACCATCCAGATGAGGAATACGATGAGAATGTAAGTTCTTCAAACTTCCCAAAACATCAGAAATCCCTCTTCTTTTCTTTTTTAAAAATTAGTTTCCCATGATGATTCTCCGGAAGATGCACCTGTTTCCCAATCTTCATGTTATCTTCTATTATTTTTTCCTTCCACATCTGCCTTCTCTTTTTTCTTGCAATGAAATCAGTTTGAACAAGATTGATGGATGTGATTTAGAAGAGAAAGAGGGCACTCGGAGCACTGAGAATCTCTTGTTCTCCAGATTTATGGAGTCCCGTTGAAAAATCAAATGAAATGGAAAGAAGATTTCAGGTGGCAACCCGATGGTATCGTGCTCCGGAGTTACTTTTTGGATCAAGAAAATATGGACCGTCTGTTGATATATGGGCAATTGGATGCATATTAGCCGAATTAATCAGAGGAAAACCTATTTTTCCGGTAATAAACTAGCAGGAGGTATTCAAGAAATAAATCATTTTCAGGGAAGAAGTGAACTGGAACAAATCTCAGTGATATTCGGTGTTCTAGGCACTCCAAATGAAACAAATTGGCCAAAATGGAGAACTATGCCAGATGCAAATAAGTTACTTTTTGAACCGAAAGAACCGAGAAATAATTGGTCTGAAATCCGTAAGTTTTCATCTCAATTTTAATTAAAAACCATCCAGACAACTCAAATTTTCAGTCCGAAGCAAGGAAGTGTCACAGGAATTCGATAATTTTCTTCGTCTCCATCTTCAATTATGCTGTGATTTTCGTCCGGCTGCCAGTGTACTTTTGATGCATTCATGGGTCAAAAAAGGGGATTCTTTGGCTGAACCAGTTTATAGAATATCGAAAAGAAATGCAGAAAAGAATAGACGAGATGCGTTGCCTCCATTACATGTATTTTTATGAACGGGATCTTATAGTTTGATCATTTTATAGGTCTTTGAATAAAATATTTACTCTTAAAATGGAACAAACGTTATTATTTCGTAGATTTGCTCCGAAGTTACTGGAACACAATGCCAGAAATTCACAGAAATGATAAACCATGCATTTTTCAAAAAAGTAATTTAAATTTCTACGAAGCCGATTCCATTTCATATTTTTTAAATATCTAATTGTGACTCTCAAATAATCCAGTTTTTGAAGACAAAAAGCTCAAAAAAATGAAATATAGGAAATTCGTTTCGAATTCTTTTGCAGTCATTATAATAAATCTTGTTTGAAGAAGAATCCTTTCGAAATCCCGTTTTACTCATAATGCATGTTTTTTCGGCTCTTTTCACCGAAAAAGAGATCCTTTCGTTGCCACATATTTCATTTTTTTCGGTCGGGAAGGCCTTCTTCTTCTTCCTTTTCGTTTCGTTTCGTTTTGATTAATCATCGAATCTTTCATCTTCCATTTTCCCTTTTTTAGTTGTTTCGTTTTAAAAAGTATCCATTTTCTCTTGTTTTCTTGGTTTTTTCTTCAAAAATAAGAAAAGTTGGAGCTGATTTGTAGTTAAAAGATGAAAGAGAATAAAACGACATTTAGAATTAGTCATTTGGAAAATAACACAATATTTGAAAAGAAAAGATGATGATTACTCATAATTTCTGATCTCTTGTTAACGGGTACAAATCCACTTTTTCTCTTTTGTTTTGATATTTCAAAAAGTGGAAATAACTAGGTTCAAATCTCAAAACCAACATTTTCCCTAAATTTCAATCGTTTTTCTTTTTATTATTTTCTTTGTTTCTATCCTCTGATTCCTTCTCCTAACTCTTCTTTCTATATGCTAGTGTGGCGACTTTGAAAAAATTCTAAATTCGGTTACGTAGTACTAGTTGAGCAAAAAAGTAAAAAGAGTCAGAAAGCGAAAAACACTTGAGACATGTTTTACTTGATACGGAAACTTGAAATTTCCATCCGACTAGTTGACGGGGAAAAAGTAAAAAAGAAGGATTTGAGAGAGAAGAAGAAGAAGAGAGAGACAATTTCAGAAGTCAATTGAGTAGTTGGATGAGGAAGGGAGTCAACACAATAATATTACTGTATCGTTGGACTGATCAGGAAGAGTTTCAGTCTTTCTTTCGATACATCCAAATCGTGTTTTATAATATTCACCTCATTTTTCACCAGCAGAAATTGACGTCTTCAGAAATTACTGCTATTTTTTCATTTCAATCGGTATCCCTGTTCTGAAATTCATTTGGGTTGACTGTAGCTTCTCACAAAAGTTTTGTGATCTTCAGTCACCTCAACTTGTTTTTCATATTCCTCTTTCACTTCATAAATACTTGTTCATCATCATCTTGGCATTTTCTAATTGCCTTCGTCAACTCAACTTCTCTTTTCCTTCCGTAAGTTGTTTCGCTTCCGTTGCTCTCCTTTTTTGCTTCCCCGCCTCACTTACTTTCCTTTTTTGACGACAACGAAAAGACTCTCTTTTTTCAATTTCTCGCCCTCCTATTATAGATCTCAGTAAGGAAAAAGAAGAAGAAAAGAAGAAGAAACTTTTAAGGAAAAGAAAGAAAAACTAATTATAGAGTAGTCTTCGCCAAATAATTTATTGTTGTTGTTTTTAGCATATTGTTTATCGTACCACTGAGCCTCCTTTCTCTTGCTGAGAATGCTCTCTCGAGGTCTTCATTTCTGAAAAAAGGAAGGAGAAGACTCGTTTTTCAAAATACTGATGAGCTTTCGTTCCAAATATATTTTGTCTTTTGACCCACATTATTTTCTGAAAAACTACATTTATACACATAGGTTTGACCATCTCCTATCATGTTACAATGTCAGATTTCTCAAAATCTACGGATATCTTACGCAGTCATTCCTTTTTCAAATCCTAGTAGTAGAATAAATGCGGAAGTCTCAAATTATACAGACAAGATTTACAAAATACCATGTATAGGTTTTCAGGATTTAAATGACGGTATCAGCATCACTCGAATTCTATTCTTATTCTCAAAGAAAATCCGACACGAGATAGTCAATAGCGGAGATGATATTCAGAATCTCTAGAAGTGCTCCGCATGATCCGATTCCTGGTTTTTTACTCTTCTGATTTCAATCGAGTCATCCCGAACCTTGATTTATTCATCCTTCTCTCTTCCCTTTTCCCATTTCCCTTCCGAATTGTTTCCAATTGTTTCAAAATACTAAATCAAATGAATCCCTTCTCACAAATGGATTACTGTACTTCCTTCTCTTGTTTTCTTGTTGTTGTTGACTAGTTTTTCTCTTCCTGAAAACATGAATAAGTATCGCTTTTTCTTTTTTGAGTATCTACTTTTCTTCCCAAACTTTTTTATTTTTTCCTTCTCAAAATCTATACGAAACTACTAATTGAAAAATAGGAACGACGTGTGAGAAATTCTGAAATATTCCGAAATTCAGAAAAAAGAGTATGGGTTTTTGCAAAACATAACGATCATAACGACTACATACCTCAATTTTCACGGTTCAGGTATGGCAGTGGGTTTTTGGCGTTGTTGAAAAAATGTAGTTTTTTGTTTATAATTTTGAAAATGAAATTGAGATCAGGGTTCTGTATCAAAAGAAAAAGATCTTTTGATGTTCTTGAAGTTCACTTTTCGTTTTGTCGCAAGAAAAAAACAATTTCAATCGTACTTTCAAATAACTAAGATTTCATTTTGAAAATAATGGAAAATATATATAAAGGGTACCCAGAAAAGAGTAGAAGAAAAGTACTGATGATAGATGGATGTGGCCAGGGAAAGGGTTATTTTTCTTATTTACTCTTTTTAGCGATTGTAGGTTATTTTCTGATATAATCTCTGAGAATTAAATGAAAACGCATAGGAATTCAAGTAAAAATATTCAGAGATCGAATTAGAACTTTGCGAAGGTCTCGAAACTCAGACCATCATATCAGAAAAAATCTAATTATTCGAATCATAAAAACAATTGAAAACTTCTTTCCGGTCAGAATTAAAATTAAAATTTTAGAGAAATCATGTTTGTAAAAACATATCGGTGATACCACTTTTTAGATTTTAATAGAACACTTTCTGAATCCTATCTAAAGGTTTATAGCTGTTTGACGTGATGAAAAAATCTTGAAACTGCACTGATCCAACAATTTCTTCCGAGAGTTCAGAAAATTATTTGGAGAGAAGACAGAAAAGGGCTTATATGGGAAAGATGTTCCAAACATTCCGAAAGTGGAAATTGAATAGATTTATATATACATGCACTCTATTCTCTTCACTTCCTGCCGTTGGCAACACAGAGCAAATAGAAAAGAAAAATGGAAATGGCGACAAAATGAGAAGAAGAAGAGAATTGAATCGACGTGTCTGTTTCTCTTCTGATGATGATGATGTAGTCAATCTATCTTATTATGTCTGTCACACTCTTTTTCATTTTGTTCTGGTAGGAAATCCCAGGATTCTCGAGTTTCTCAATATTCGATTCTCAATCTTTATTCTTAAACAGAAACACCTAAAACTTATGAAAAATGACATCACTGTGGGCCCTTGAAAAAAGAGAAAAATGGGCGTGTCTTACGGTGTGGCTCCCGGGAGAAAAGGGCGGGGCTTAGGCCCTTCCGACTTTGTCCGTCAGAATCGATGAGTGAGTCTTTCGGACGAGGGGACCCGCCGCCTCAGATAGATCTAGAGATTCAGAAACGCAGAGTGACAGACGAAAACCCCACCCACCGAGTTTTTTCGCCCCGTTTTTTTCTTTTTTCTCGCCTTTGTTTTGTCTTTAGCATCTCTATTGTTATGTTTTATTCAGTGTTCATTCACCTTTTCCCTCTTTTCGTTTTATTCCTGTTCCAAAATGTTAAGAACCAACTGTTCTGAGCCATTCGTTTTATTTCGAAGACTGTTTTCTGGAATAACGTTTCTCGATTTCTCAAGATGTAGTCTGTCTACACAGATACATCAAAGACGTTGTTTATGAAGTACTTCATTTTTTCAATTCAGCTCTTCTAGACGTTCATAAAATGTTATGGACATGTGATTCTGACTCATAATATTCTCATTCTCTTTTTTGAATTGAAAAATTTCATTTTTCCGAGCATGAGAAATGTAGAAAAGGCTCTTGAGATTTTCAGAAACCTTTGATTTAGTTTTTCCATTTTTTTAGCGAAAGACTGTACTTTTTTTCCGGTTTTAGACCAGTTGTTTCAAAAAATTTTTTTTCTATTATCGTGGACATTTTTTTCTACAGTAACCTTCAACTTTTTCTTCTAGATCTATAAATGTTTAATTTCAGATCACGTCCCGCCCGTTTCTCACCTAGTTTGTCATGTCATAGAATGAGGCCTGGACGACAACGATGGCGGTATCAAATCCAGTTTCTTCTTCTAATTTTCTTTCTTCCGGATGCGGTGAATTCTGTAAAGTGTTACTGTACTGATGATCACTGTGTACCGTATGGATCATGTGATGGAACAGTTTGTCTGGTTGGAATACTCAGAGACAGTAATCAAGTGATACGAACATGTGGAACCAACACTTTGGGATGTCATAAGTGAGTTTTCATTCTTGATTTAAGAAAAAAAGTTTCACTTTCTGATCTACTTGTGATTGAAGCGGTTAAACTGAGCACACGACAATTAATTCAGTTTTTCCCACTCTCCGTCTGACTTTTTTGTTTAAAAATCAATGATACGTCTCCCTTTTTTCCAAAAATAATCCAAATAAATGAAGAGAGAAAAGAAAATATTAATTATTCAGAATCTTTCCTATTTTCTCAATAGAGAACCTTCTTGACTTTTTTTCTTTTTGGGTAAATGGGTCATGCGTTGGAAAAATAAATATGGGAATTGGGTGAATTTAATCAAAAATTGCCATAAAAGGTGATTAAAGGTGTTGACGGGATAACAAGCTTTAACCTACTAGAAACCAGCTCATTCCACATCTAATTCCCATTTGTTCGTAATGACGAATTCGCGGTCGTTAGCTCTTTCTCTCTCTCCCGACAACCGAAACGAACGACACCCCTGACGGTGATTGCATTATTTTGTGTGTGTGTGGACGGGGAACAAGAGAGTCTAAATGTGTTTGGCTATTATCTGGGTCGTGATTCCCACGAATACTAGGTGGAGACACCTGAGAAGAAGAAGAAGCAATGAAGCATTCGATTACCACCCAAACTGCTCTAAACTGCTCCCCCAGAAGCTGTGAGCCCATAACATTTTACGACGCATTTCGGAGGGCATGCATATCAGATTTGTGCTTTCCAATATTTTGTACTCTCTCTTTTCTAAACTTTTTTTGTAAACAGGGGGGTAAAAAGTGAACCTATTTTTTTGTTTCTCCGATAGATCTGGTGGCAAAAACGGAGAAAAAGTAGAAGGCCTTCTGCCGCCTCTTCTTATTCTTCTTCTTCTGCTCCTTTGCGTCGTCTCATATTACCCGAAACTCAACGTGATGCTCTTTGAGTCCCACACGCACATACACACAGAAGACGGGAAGAAGATGACTTGGAGCACACTGAGCCTAATGCATTTAGTATGCGATTCAGGAGGAAAGAAAGTAAGAAAGTCCGAGAGAAGTACTCGAAAAAACGGGAGAAAACTTGTGAATTTTTGATCAACAGTTGCCCAGATTGTGCTTGTGGCAACGTAGGGAATGACGCACGATTTTCGGAAAAAATCAGAATAAAACTAGTCGGAAACGTTGACGAGAATGGTGAAGATCTATACTCCGGGATGTGTAATGGGACATCTGAATGTATGAATCCGTTTGAATTTATAAGATTGATATCAAGACAATATCCATCACTCCATTGAAGGAGACTCTGGTCGTCTGACCGAAATCATTTCACATCGAAACTACCTAAATCCTAAATTTCCATGATCTGAAATATATTCAGTAGACCATAAAGATGTGATTTAGTGGTGTATTCAAGTGACTGGTTCCCCTCGACATATCCAAACAAATTCATCCATCACAAATGACAAATCCAGGCGCAATGATGTCCGTCGTGTCTTGTTCATCTGTCAGAAGGAATGAAGAGAGAACCCAAAAAAGAACACTGAGAAAAGAGTTTCTCTTTTTCCTTTCTTCTTCTCATATACCAACATGTATCATTTCACGCATCATTTGTCAGAGCCTACCACCACGTCGACAAGAATTGACTGACGGAGAGAAGGGACACTTCATCGAAAAGCATACAAGTTTTTGACTTGAGGGCTCTTCTCACACAAATATCTATATAGTGAGAGTATATGCACATATCCCATGTATATATTGAGAAGAAGCAGGAAAAATGGAACGACGGAGCACAGAGAGAGAGAGAGGACCTCTGCTTTGTTTTTGATGGTGCTATCCACAAAAAGAGAATGTATAAAATTTGAGAAAAATAACGAGTGGTTTCGTTCTTTTGTCTGAATAATAGGGATCATCATATACAATTTCAAATATTCATTTATTCAAAAAAGGGGTACTGTAGTTGTCAGTGACCTGTTTCTGGGGTTTGAAGTTTTCATAGGATAAGAAACAGAACTGTGAGTTATCAGTACAGAAACACGAAAAATCTAAAAAGCTAACTTTTGGAGCTAACAAATAAGTAACTCTAAAGGAAAAATAGGTTGAAAACTGGAAGCCGCACTGGTGAACATTTGAGAAAACGTAACCCAAATTCATACCTGAATGTTTATAAATATCATCACTGAAAGCTTCAAAAATTTCGAGTGAACTGTTCGATTTTGCAGGAACGAAGATGATAAATGGACGGATTTGTGTGCATGTGATCAACCGTTCTGCAACACATTCGCCTTTTTAAGAACTCATACAAGGTTGGTTTTTATTTTGAGATAAGGAATGACGTGGCATGCCTCTAACACATACTCACAGAGAGCACTAGCACTTGTTTCTGCACTGAGAATTGGATTATCACATCTTCTTCTTCTTTCTTTCTTTTTTCCTTCTTTTGATTCAATGTTGCCAAGAAGGAGGCTCGTTAGAAAACCGAGTCTTCTTTCAAAAGTGGCTGTCTCCTCCTCCTTCTTCTTCTTCTTACAAATTGAATGTAGAAGATGGAATAAGAAAAAAGAAGAAAGAAGAAGAAGATATTTCTGCTATGAAACATCAAAAAGGAGGATACTTTGACGAAGCCGCCCCGAGACGTGATGACGAGCAATTGTATTCTGGGAATAGTGCATAAAATGAGGATAGAATAGGAAACCAGGAAATTCGGAATACGGAGAAAAAGTTGCATTCAAAAGTGTACTTTTAGAGTTCTGATGGCCAACAAAGCAAGACAAATATAGATAGAAATAAGAGGAAAATGACTCAGCCGACAGTTTCAGCCTATACTGTACGCGGTCTCAATGCTCAAAACCTTGATACCCGATACGTACCAGTTTTAGATTAAAATTTAGAAAAAATCGGTATTCCCGGAATCAGAGATTGAAAATAGGTGAATGATAATACCTACGACTGTATTCCTTGCAGTCAAAAATAAGGTTTACGTACTTTTTATTTTTACAACATAGGATTGTTATTCTGGCACCTGCTTTCTAGAATTTTCTTTCTAGAATTTCCACGCTTCACACCCTGATTCGATTTGACACAAACTTAACTAGTCACTTTTTGCTATAATAGCATGACAATTAGGTCGCTTTCTCTCACAAATCTTCTTCAAATTCTAAATTACACCATCATTTTCTTGTCACTCCCGATTTCCGTTCCTTTTTCCGATTCTATTCGTTTAGAATAACATACCGATTTGTCCTTCACAAACACCATTAATTGCACGAATGAATTATTTTTGGATTGGCTCACATTTGCCTGATTTCAAAGCTTCTCAATAAACCACTTCTCTCAATTGAAAATACGAATCCCGGGTGTGTGAGGCGGCCGCGAATATTTTGATAATCCGCATGCATCTGGTTTGTGTGTCTTCAGAAGAACGTCTTCCGCTTCATCATCTTCTTCGTCTTCTTCTTCTTCTTCTTCTTCTTCTTCTTCTTCTTCTTCTTCTTCTGGTTATGCTCCGTCTTCTTCCTCATCTCATTTCGATTCCAGTCGTCAAGAGGATTCAATGTCACCTGCTGAGCCACCTGGACACCACGATGCTCCGTTGGTTTTTCATCGAATGGATCGACCCGACGATGGAATTCCACCGCCTCCACCTGGTTTAATGGAACGAGAAGGAACGACAAAGACATCATTACTCACTGTACTTTTGGTTCTTGTTCCTCTTACAGTCGGAGCAGCTACTGTTATGGTAAGTGTGAAAATTCAAAAGAAAACCATAGCTTTATTCCGATATATATAATTTCAGGTCGTTGCATTCAACTACTACTGTCATCTATGTTAACACAACATTGCAGTATGTCTGATTTGCGATTCAATTGGCCAAACACAAAATGATTCGGCGTCTTGTTTCACTTTTTCTGTCATTCCACCCTCAGTTTTTCTCAACCACAACGAGTACGCTCTTCCAACGAGATGATCTTCTTTAAGCAATATTAAACGTTCATCGGTCACTGATATCCTTCCAGATGTGAAGATTTCTGCTTCTGGAGTTCGAATTGGAGCCTCTTCTTCGTCAAAAACGGTGTAGAATGTTGAATTGGATGCATTGATGTGAAGTGTTCCACGTGTCGGACGCTCACATTCTCCAACCCAAGACTCGGAGAAACATTCAAATGAATGAGTGTAATCATCATCTCCGTCTTTGAATGTACATCTCCAGTTCAACACAAACATTGGATCAGAAGAAAATAGGAACCAATCTCCGTTCATCTGAAATTTCAATCTGTTGCTTCAACTTCTCACCCCATCTACCGTACCTGCTCGGTATCTGTCAATGCCTCATTCGGATATTTACATACTGGAGCAACTAATTGAGTACAATTTTGATTTTCTGGAATTGGAGTCGGAGCCAAACACGGAAGAACACCCGACATTTGAGCTTCTCGAAGAAGAAGATCGGATCGTACACCAGCTGGATGAATAACAGCAATAAGGCCATCATCAGAAGGAAGATATATCAGATTCCGGTTACGTTGAGAGAATCGAATTTGAGCAATTGGAGAAGAAAGGCATCCGGATGGTCTGAAGATGAAACTAGTTTTTATTTTGGTTTGTTTTTTTTTCTTTTCAGTTTACAAAAATGTTTATGTGCCTTCTCTCTTAATTTAAGTCTTAATGTTTCTCCTTGAGTAGAGAAGAAGGATACCACTTTTCTTGAACAACTAAATTTCAAAATAGTTTTTCTGAGAGTCCATCAAAAACGTCAAAAAGAAAATCGCATGTTGAGCCGCCACTTTTCACATTTTCCGATTCTCTCTCAATGTTTTTTTGCCATCTGCAACTAGAGGATGACGATTAAAAAATCATGGAGTTTCTCTTTAGTATTGCCCTGTCTCACTCTCTTCCAATGTGTCAGATCTGTTTCGAATTTCATAGAATTCATTTCTCGTTTTCTCTTATCTCTCCTCATTTTCCGTGTGCTCAGCGGTGCGCGTCCTCTATTCACTGACTTGTGAATAAATTTGCAGTTTTTGTGTGAGCTCTTTCCAAGTGCTCCGATGAGATGGGAGCAGTTGAAGGAGAAGAAACTTTTTGTGCTTCTCCGAACACACACAAAAAACTGAGAGTCTCCACGAAGAAAAGTAAAAAAAGGGGAGAAAAAGGGGAAGAGAGGGACCAAAAGAAGAACCTAATTTGCTCTTCAAAAAGGGCTCTCGAAAAATGAATTATGTGAAGGCAGAAGCAGATAGAGAAGGGCTTGCGTGCCTAAGAATCGCGTGTGGTCACAATGAAAAGAATGAAAAATGAGAGGGATTTAACACGTACTGCTCGGTGATTTTTTGGAAGTGTTGTCCATCGAATCGGAGGGCAAATGTAGGTGCACGACTGTTTGAACTTGCAACAACTTGGTAGAGAAGACGACCGTAGGATGCCTGAAAATGAGTTGAATTGAACGGAATAAGGAATTCGAACACGTAAGATCATATGGTTACTGTATTTTCTACTTCTAGGGTTAACTTGATTTCTAACTTCTATAGTCATTCGAAGAACCTGAAGTCTTCCTCCAGACGTTCGCGATTTGCATAAATGTTCAGAAAAGGTGCTCCTTTATATTTATATGCAAATTTCCGATCACAAAAAGTACACATTTCCTATTTTCATCTCCTTTTCTCTCTTCTCTTTTTCTCTTTTAAAGACAACTCCGTACTCAAGAGACTCGTCCCAAAATCGCAAACGGAACTCATATGTCAAAGTGAAGTTGACAACTAAATTATTTTTTGCGGTCTCCTCTCTTCTTCTCTTTTTTTCAGTTTTTTGGGGGGACCGGGACTTGCAGAACTTAAAGAGAGAAATACACTAACTAACCTCAATTTGTTGCAGATTCATTTCAATCCATTCTGCATTACTCGATACAATATCGATGGAACTACATGCGGGAGGTTTAAGACGACTGTGTTCAAAGATGCATTCGTCTGAAAAAGAAATCGGGTAATAGGATCTAAAATAGTTTAGAATTTATGTAAAAGTGCCTTCAAAATTGTGATATTCTTCTTTTGTTTCTTTCCCAATTCTTTCTTTTTCTCACTTTCATTCTTTCTTTTTGTTCAAGCCTATTTCTTCAATCGGTGCCTTTTCATGATATCATTTTTTCTTCTTTACAATGAATGATTTTTCTAAAAACTTACCATGAGCAGCAACATGATACAAAAGAAGTGGTTCCACGCATACAGACTTTGCAACTTTCTCGATTACAGTCAGCTCAGCGTGATCAATAGACTCGTGGCGGGAGATGACATAGATTGCTTTTTCATCACATCTGGAAAAACGGTTTACATCGAAAACTATTTGGGATACAGCAACTGCCAAAAGCTACTGGTTTTTGCAATCTTATCGAAGAAAACTGGTATTGAAAGGGTGTCGCAAGACTATGAATTACCAGAAAATCTCAATTTTTGTAGAAATTCTAGAATACCCCTGGAGTTTAATTCTGTGATTGATAATTTAAGCCCAAAATAGAACTATAACCCCAAAATCCCATTTTTCATTTCGACAAAGAATTTTGTTCAAGTGAAAGTCAATAAAATAAGTTGTGCTTTCCAATTTTAGCAAAGTTTTAGACAATTTGGTTACTGATCACACACTCTCAACCTTCTAACGTTGATATTTCTCTACTGAAAATTGCTGAAACGAATACTATTTTGGAAAAACTGCATGCCCATTTCAGCAAAAGTTTCAAATTGAATGGAATCATTTCTTGTGTCATTATCATAACAATTATGTCTCTTAAACCAACTCTCTGTAAGTTCCTCAACCATCTGGTTCGTCACCATTTAACTCAAGTGGCTGCTTGCACTTTGCTCATAAGTATAGCAATGAGCTCTATTTCTCTTTCGTCTTGCCATTTCTTCACACTTTCTTCCATTCTCTCACTTTCATTTCCCACCAACCACATTTCCGCCACACCGCCACTTCATATTATCCTAATTAGTATAATTAGTTTTGTTGTGCGCTCACTCGTGAGCTTTTTCTTCTTTTTAAAACTTTGTTTCTCGGGAAAGAGAGGGATCTTGATATACCTTCCATCGGCTTTGTTTCTCAAACATGAATAAATGACTCCAACATGTCGATTGTAGAATAAGAAACGAAATATCACTGAAACATGTTGTTTGAATCAAACGAACTGTCAATCAAAAGTGACACTCACTGAATGTTGAGTTCTTTGTTGTCGATTCGAAATGCAACTCGTACCAATAATCCAACTTTTCCTTATTTTCTCGCTCTCGAATTGTGAAAACTCGAGTGAAACATTCACGTGGCTCTCCTGGTAATGCACTAAACTTACACTTTGGATCTTTGGAAATTCAAATGAGAAATGCTTACGCTGATTGGAAAAGACGAAGTACTGCAGTTGAGTTGGTTACTGCAAATATTCTTCCGACCATTGCATACGTGTCCATACTCATTTCATCCATTCGAGACATTAAAAACCATGTTCCAGCACGTTCCAACTGAAGAACTTTAAGATGAAAAGTCTATTGAAAGTATAGTTTACCGAGTAAAAATCCGCCTTGACACCCCGAATCTCATTGTACAAACACTTTGGTTCCTGAACATTCGTCAAAATATCCAAGACGTGGTAATGAGTTAATGTGATCAGATCTCTGCGGAGAATCGTCGATGATGAGATTTCAGTTCCACATTGCGCTGAATCATTTTTATGTCACAATTCATAAATCACAAATCTAAAAATAACTCACAATGCAAATCAAACCATCTCAAATCTTTGCGATCAATACACACTTTGTCCAAATACGGAAGAATCATTGAAAGATCATTATGCGAGAAATGTCGAGAACGAATCATAAAAGTGACGTCATGTTGAGTACAAGTTCCATTCTCTGCACGACGGAAACACCAATAGAGAACTGCTCTCTGGTTATCCAGATATAGAATTTGAAATTTGACTGAAACAATTACTATCAGATAATATAGAGAGAGATGACATACATTTGATTGAACTTTTGTATCCAGGAACAAATGAATATGAATACTCAATGTGAACATGAAGTTCCCCGTTATCTGTCAATCGAACTGTTCCGTTTCCTGGTCCAATACATCGTCCATCACTTTCTTTTTGAGCATAATAAATCAATTCCAGATCAGAACTATTCTGTATTCTCTTCATATTTATAACTGTTGATTGTAGAAACATTTTAGGATCAGCATTCAAGTCAGCAGCAATATACCAGACACCTTGAAGCATTGACAAAGTAATTGGACTCCATCCATTTGGAGATTGACAGTGAAGAAGACTTGGTGTTGGCGACGGAATTATACATTCATCTGGAAATATTAATTGAGTTGAGAAAAAGGAAGATGCAGCATACGAAAAGTGTTGAGAAAGATCAAATCAGTTGGATCAATACAAACTTTCTGAAGTTCTCGATAAATCTCATTTATAGTCGGTTGATCCATATGATCTTCATCTGACCAAACATAAACTCTCACTGAATCACATGCTCCATCATCATCAACAAGTCCACAATGCATCGAAATATATTCGTCGCCATTTTCCCACAGAACGAATCCTGACCCTGAGAAAAATGTGTTTTTGGAATATTAACATCAGAAAACAAAACATACAATCAATTGGAACAGTGCTCCCATTAATTTTTAAAATTGAAGAGGAGATTTGAATTTGATTTGTGCTCAATGTTTGAGTCAAGTTTGTTTTGAAGCAAGTGTCTTGTCTGAAAATTAAATCTACAGTAATCCTAAAGAACTTTGGAAAAGCTGACCGAATCCATTCACATTCTGCAGTGGTTTCCGAGTTGTATCGACAACTGATATGAGCGATTTGTTCTCCTGATAAACTTGCGTCAATGTAGGCAACTACTGTAAGAACACGTGGTTCCTTCTGAAAAGGAATATGTTGAAGGACATGGAAACTGAGTATAAACATACGAAGAAAATGGAGATGTTATTGTTAGCAGGTCGAATATTTTCAACTCGGCACTCGACATCAACGAATTCATTGTCTTCATCTATTTTGGCATGTCTCAACTTCTGATCTTCATCTACCATTTCGTCTCCACACTCGGCTTAAATTCATTTCTTTATAAAGATAACTCAGATATCCTATTACTATAAGTGTCCAATGCTGTGAAATGTAGAATATCAATACATGCTTCATCTTCGATTACTTGAGCAGATTTATAGAGTTGCAGAGTCTGCGGATGACGGGAGTTACTCATAATCAATACGAGTTCGTCGCCAATTTTGCAGCCGCCTGAAACGGGGAGAATTGAATGTTTACATTCTTTGTTTTCAACAGTAACCATTATCATTTCCATCGAGGCATCCGTACAAAACCATATTCATTTCTTCATTTTGTTCTCCAGAATATCCGTGATAAATCGGGCGAAAAAAAACTAGAATTTTCGAGATATTGGAATCGAGCAAAGTCCATATTCTGTAAATATAAATAACTCACTCTTTTCAACATAATTAGTGCCAGCTTCTTGTTTCACTTCCAGCATATATCCTCCCTTATGTTTTGTCATATTTCCTGTTAACGATTTACATTTTTGCTCTCTAAAAATTGGAATTCGTCATTTTGAAATTGATCAAGAAAAGAAACACTTACACAGTATGATATTCAGAGAATGATAATGAAGTATTATCAGAATTTAATATCAAACTGATCATACTAGAATTGATATTCTTTGGAAGGAAATATCGAGAATTTGATGGTTTTCGAGCAATGACAAACCACGATCCATTATACTGAAATCAAGAGAGATTTCATATTTAAATGATTGTTTCAGACCTGTGCAGGTTGCAAATCCAACAATGGAATTTTCGGGTAACAGAAAGAGAAAACGACTTCGGGAGTGATCAGAATAAGAAGAAATAATGAGAGAATGTGGGAGAAAGATATCATTTTTGTGGGAACCAGAGCAGAGGGAAAATAAGTTTATTGATAGTGAATCGATCGACAGCTGACCGGTGACAAAAAGATGAATGGATCTGGAGGAGCACGTGAGAAGAAGATATCAATAGGTTAGACGGCGGAAAAAGTTAGAGATTTTTTGGATGATCAGGAAGCGGATTGAAATCTTGAACTCGGTTCAGTGAGCAGCTGTTCTCAAATTATTGAATTGTTATTTTCAGGTTGGAAAACTTATTATCGTTGACTGTGAAGTCTTAAAAAATAAAATATTAACAAGTGAAACATTATCTTTATACTCATGGGCTCGTCGTTGACAAGATTGATCAAAATGAGTCTCCAAACACTGAAGTTATTCCCAAGTTTTAAAGTCGGCGTTTTCTGGTTTTTGTATGAAGATATGTGGTGGAACATGAAGTTCCTAGCGATGAACACTTGGTGTTTTGTAATCAAAAACTCTCTGAAATTTGTGAGGATCGCGCCTCCACCTGAAGGAATTTGCAAGCATTTGCATTCTGGATATGTTGAAGTTCAGAATGATGAATTCTGAAAAGTATGATGTGATATCCAATGTGGTCCTAACGAATTCTTGTAAAGTTCAACTCTTGTCCAAACAAAATGAAATATTTGTCATTGCATAGATCATCACCAAAGAAGAAAAAAAAGAGTGACGAAACAGTTGGAAAAAAGGAATTATCTCACTACAACCACCCACATGAAAACTTATGAACAGTTTTAAATATAAATATGAATGAGTTAGTTTTTTGATAGTTCAACAATTGAAACACACTCGAACACATTTAGTGTACTACTGATCATCCTACAGAATATACTATATTTCGATCGGGGAACTATTCAGTTATTCTTTCCGATTTCTTATTATCTTCATGTAGCATTATTTGATCTTTTGGTGGAAGATATTCTGGTATTCTAGGTTGGGATGATATCTGTACTGCGGTTAAAAAGTTTATATAAATTATTCTCATCTGAGAAACGACTGAACTGTTCAAATCAGATCATCACTAAAATGTTCCTTCCAGGAAGTATCAAAATGATGAGAATTCACTTTTGGTCAAGGTTACTTTCTTCCTTTCTCATCGGTCTGCAAGTTTTCAAAAACCTTTTTTTTACATTTTGAATTGATCTTCCAAACTGTCTGTCTATTGTGATTGACAACAAAAGAGAAATAATTTCTTGAACTTTGAATCGTGTTGCTTTTCTTCTAGTTCCCCATCTCATCTCTTCTTTTAAATTCTTGCTCAACCGTAGTTTCAACTGACAGGAAACGTGTTGGAGGTCTAACAAAACACAAATATAAATAGAATATTCTCAGACAAAAGTCCAAAAGAGTCCCGTTTTTTCATTACTTTATCTTCTTGAATTTCTGCTCAAGACACCATCAAACTCTACGATTCCCCGTTTCCTTCTCTTTCCCTATTTTTGTGTGTTTTGGTGTGTGTGCAATTTATTTATAAATCAAGCACATATTTCTTCTTATGTTTCAGACTACTCTCTTTTTCTTCATTATCTTCTTGTTTACGCATACTTTTCATCCGGCATTGACAGCTTCTTCTGGAAAAAAAGGACGAATTTCCGGTCGATGATCAGATTCTGGATTTAGAAAATTGGAAAAAATGATCAAGAGTTTTGAGAAAAAACTATGATGATGATATGATATGATTCGGATTTTTTTAAAGCAAAAGAAAAAAGTATAATTGGAGGGAAAAGGGGCGGAGCCAGATGATGTGAGAAAAACTTTTGAAACGACCAGAATGATGTGGCAATTTGAGAAAACAGAAACGAAATAACTACTAATTATTTGCAAGTTTGACACTATAAAACATCAGAAAAAAGTGAAGACAAGGAAGCAGGTTCTCTGCATTTTTTGTTTTTTCAACGATTTTTGTGGATTTTTATCTTTGAAAAATCTGAGATGAACAACATCTGAAACGCTGAAGCGAAACTTCAATGCCTCAGAATCTCTGTTCATTTTCTGGATCTGAGAGTATCTTTCGACTGTTGAGACTTTCTTAGGATCCATCAAAGATACTGTAACTTTAACATCTCAAATAGGGAATTGATTTTTGGTTTCTGGAGCGAAGAAATATTCATGAATTCGTTTAAACGATTTTTTGTTCGAAAACAAACAAGAATTATCGCAATATTCGATTCGATCTCCTTCCTTCTTCCTGATGGAAACTGATCAGTTTCTCGAATTTCCATGAATTTTCTAATGTTTTCTCAATCTTTAGGAACGATCTCACATCTTTTGGCGCAATCTACATTCACTTAGTTTCACTATTCCGTTTCAATATTAGTGGGTTTTTTGATCTCCAAAATATGTTGGAAACTCCGTAATCTCGAAGAATGAAACAACGAGTATTCTAGAATCATACTCCACCTATGCGGCAGATCTTACGGAATCGAAATGCGAAATGTCGTAGTTTTGATCGAAATCTTCTATACAAATCGGCGTCGGGATTCGTTCATTTTTAGTTCTAAAGAACTCATTATTCCATGGATTCGATGTTTTCTCGCTCTGAACCTCGTGAACTCCATAAATGTCCAATTATTTCAATTCTAACAAAACTTTTTTGCATCAAATTCACCTGCAATCACTTTGATTTTTTTGACAATCTTTGAAAGAAGGTTGCTGCAAACATGACAGGAGTTTCTTCTTTTGAAAGTGTATCAGTTGAATTCATCATGAGAGAGTTGAGTCAGGGGGAAAAGTGAATGTGACTACCGTAATCCTCAATCTTCTTCTTCTCCAGACTTCAAGTAATTATGAATTTATTTATATCTTTCTAGAGAAAAATTTCAAAATTCAAACTCTCAATTATCGAATGGATACTGTCATTTTCTATTTTGACATTCAACATTTTAATTTTCAAAGATTCGGAAAATTTCAAAAAGATTATCGGAATCAAACTCTAATGTTGAGAATAATATAGAAACAACAATTTATTTATCTAAACTGATCAAACTTCGGGTGCATCCCACGCACAATTTTGTCAATATGATCTCGATGAAACGTCTTTTTTCACGGAAGGAACTAAAGGAATTAGTACTTTTCTTCCAAAAAAAGCATTGAAAATGAGTGCATCCGAATGAAATCGAAACCAAACTTCCGGCAGGTGCTCTGTCTCCAGACCCCCACAAAAAATGTCGACGTCATTTTCAGAAAAATGAAAAAAGAGATAAGAGAAATGGGGTGGAGGAGGTTCTAATTCAAGGTGAAAACTCCTTCAAACTCATTTTCTTCACTGTTTGCTCCTTTGTCCTCTCATCATCATCATCACTTTTCGCGGTTTCAACTCCTTCGTATTTGTTTGTCTTTTCTTCTTTCTTACCAATGATTTTTTGTCTCGAAACTGGGTGCTACTGATAACATCATTAGATACCACCAGTTCATCAAAATAGACAAAAAAGAGATTTCATATGTTCCTCTTCCATCAATGATCTAAATTTTTTGTTATTTGGACTCGAATATCTGAAAATGTCACCTAGTCTATGTCATCTGAAGACCACCACGAAGACGGCACGTCGTCAGTGGGAAAAAGGAAGTTTGACGTCAGCTATTCTACTTTTTTAGCTTCTCCCTTTTCCTTTTGTTGCTCTCTCACTCTCCTTAAAAAGAGGGCGGAGCCTATCCTACGGTACTTACTTCTAAAACTACTATTACTTTGGAAGACTATAAAAAGGTTGAAAAGAGAATGTAACACGACACTTTGTTTCAGAGATGCTCTTCTCTTCGTCGATATTACTGTTGATATCGACAGTTCTCTGTCAAGATATTCCACAATACGGGCCAATTAGTGCTAATTTTGACTCATGGCTTGATAGGAATGGATACGGAAAGTACGATTTCTCGAGATTGGATCTAGGAGCTGCTGGAAGTTTTGGAGGAATGTCAAGTGAGATGCAATACGTAAGTTACTTTTCAAAATGACTGTACAGAGTGGGGTTTCTTTTCTCAAATAGTGAAAGCTCTTTAGGTAAAATTCCACTAAGTGTGTAGTCTTCAAGTTCGGGTTCGTGAGCCTGATAAGAACACATTTTTTGTAGTGTAGGCTCCAAGAAACACAAAAGAAAACTCAACATAAAGTTAAGAAATTCTGAAATCTCATGTTCTTGTCAATTCCTAAATTTCGATGGCTGTGGAAGACATGTCTGTTAGATTCCGTTCAAAAACGAGCGATATGATTCACGATTTGCATAAGGAACAATTTTGAAAATATAACTTTGAGTCACATTTCGAAAATTACAAGTTCCAAACGATTCCCATTTCGAAACATTTGAACTTTCTTCTTGATGTTTCATGATTATAAGTTCCTGTTCCGAGAGTACTGTACTCTTTACATAATCTTAATGCAAAAATTGATGTCTGAAACAGTTTTTGTTTCAGTCTAACAGTTCTTTGTAGTTATTTCTGAAACTAAATTCTACGTTCGTTATCATTTCGAGCAATGAGTGTTGCTTCTTAAAACTTCCAAGAGAGTTTAGACATTTTAAGTATTCTGTATTCTGTATTCTGTTTACTCATATGATTTATAGTTTGACACTTCAAAAGACCCGGTAATCTTCTTCCATGGAAATTCGGACGCCGCCCTCACTGCGAACAACTTTTCGACCGGATGGACTACGACTGTTCAGGTACATTTACGCAAAATTTGATGAGTTCAGCAAACGGAAGAGAATTTGTTGTGTTCTGCATAGAGAAACTTAGATACTACGGTAATGATCAGAGTTCTGAGCAAGAGAATGTTTCTTTATGTGCTCGTAAACATGTTCAAAAAATCAAATCAAAGAATCAACGAGAAAAAAAGTTTAATTTGAAACCTGATAAGGGTTTTCTGATTTTTATCATTAAGACTAATTTTTATCAGATAAAAAGTTGAACACTAGAAGGATAGAATATAACTTTTAATTCGAGAAACATGATTCTAAAGTTCACATATTAATTTGTGTACTGCAAATGCAACATCAATCTTATTTTCAGTATTTCCTGAATCAAGGATACACTCTCGGTCATCTCTACGGAACATCCTGGGGAGATACCAACACAACTGCAGCTGTCGAACGGTTCGTTTCTCCACTTCCTTATTTCTTTGGACCGCAACATGTTTGATTTTCCAACTGATGTTGATATTTATTATCAGTTCTTTTACATGTTTCTAGTACTGATAACACCACTGTATACGTAACTAAAGTGTCAAAAGTCGTGGCTAGAAGATGCCTGGAATTCTAGGAATTCCATCTGGAACTTTTCTGGAATTGATTGATATTGATAGTAGGAAGGAACTCTTTTCAGGGACCACGACTGTGTGACTGTGTTTAGATTGAGAAAGTTCGTCGAGGCAGTCATGGACTACACTGGAGCCAAGCAAATTAATATTATCTCGCATTCAATGGGAGTTACTCTCGCAAGAAAAGTGATTCTCGGAGGATACATTAATGCTGATGACGGTAAGGGAAAGACATCAGAATATGACATTTAAATGAATTGATTTCAGGATCATGCAACATCGGAAAACCATTGGGAACGAAAGTCCGTGCTATTTTGGGAATTGCTGGTGCCAACTTCGGATTGTGTGCATGTGTTGGACACTGGCTTGGAGTCACTTGGCCAACTTGCAATGATGATGTAAGAGAAGAATTCGACATGATTGAATCTATCATTTGATCATTTTCAGAATGGATTGTGGCCAGGAGAGACATGTTATCCAAATCGAATGGACGGTATGTGTGCTCAGTCTCCACTTCCATCCCCATGCAATGGATTGACATATTCCAAGTTCCTGATGGATATCAACAACTCTCGATTCAAACCAGCTCAGCACATTTTCAGCATGTGGAGTATGGGTGAGTATCATCATATCATTACATTTTATTACTTTGTGACTGAATTGAAAAAGTCATTAAAAGGGTCAAAGATGGGAGCAATCAGTTTGATTGAAATTAGGGAAAAAAATGGAATTTAAAACGAGCACGCAATTAATTTTTAGAAGACGAACTGATTGATCTGCGAAGAATGACACGTAAGTTTGGTATGTATATTGTGGTTTCACATGGTGTTTGACACTTGCACGAATACGTTTTTATGGGAAAACGGAAGTTGGAGAAGGGAAAATAATCACACGTTTTTTTGTCTTTTTGTTCTTTTTTGTTCCACTAGCACGACTGACATTTGATCTATTTTGAGACGAGGATTACGGTAGTTTTCTATTTTGCAGGCGACGATTTGCTTGGTGATGGAAATATGGTGTGGGGACGTCCAACAAGTGAGATTCCATTGTCAGATGGAAACAAAGTAAGTCTGATGGAATTGATGAAATGAATCAGATGAGAAGAGCAACAGATATTGCTCACGGAATGGAATAGTTTGATTAGTGGTTAACGTAAAAAGCAATTCATAGAATACTCCTATCTTTTCTTCTGAAACAATATTTCTGACAGCGGTATCCAAAGTATAACTACAGTGATCCGACATTCATGTAAAAAAAATTTAGAGATGTGCAAATTGATGTAATATCTCACCGATCAAATTGTTCGTATCTGTAATTTCTTAATCCTCATAATAATACATAACGGATCAGATTAGATTAATCTCTACATCGCGCACTTAAAATCATCTAACAGAATAAAAATTAGACCAGATCAACCGAAGCCATTCAATCTTGATCAAAAACCTCCGTAATTATTTTCAGATCTACAAGAACTACACTCACATGGAGACCAAATTGAACACGGCTGCCGATCAATTCCACATCATCACTCAATTGAGTATCCCTTGATAACTCCCTTCAAATCTATTCACCTATTTATTTTGTTTCTTCTTGTCTTTTTTCATCCAAAAACTATTTGAATGCTCTCTCTTTCTCCTCCCCAGTCTCTCGATCCCCGTAGATTTCCTTTCTGTTTTACCGGAAAACTGTGATGCAATAATGATCTCGAACTATTTGAAAATGTAAAATATACATGAATGTTGATAAAGTTTGCAATTATTTTTAAACCATTTGTTTTATTTTGTAAGTAATTTGGCCATGGAGCTGTCAGAACTAAAAGTAGAATTATGAAAGGAGACTGGAATTATTTGAAAGTACTGAATACAACAATGACCGAAAATAACTTGAGACTAGCTGGAAATCATATTCCAGTTACTGTAAAAGTTTATACTGTCTAGCTTCGATCCGCATCAAACTTTATTCTCCACAAAGAAAAAAGTGAATATTTATAAATTCATGTTTTCGAACACAATTTACTTTTATCTGGGTCAATTTTCTCGTGGGAAGAAGAAAAAGATTTCAGCCAGTAAATTCATCAAACGGTATTTTACGTCTGTCAATTTTCATCAAGTCTCTTCAATCTTTTTCATTTATTTTTCCACTTTTCAACATTAAAAAGAGAAGAAAGAACAGTCTGATTCGATTCAGCAGATAGTTTTCTTGTAATTTGATAAGTCGTGAAACGGAAGAAATAGTTCTTCCTTTTTCCGACTTCCCTCCAGTCTTCCTTCTCAAAAAAAAAATTAAATTGAACATGTTTTTTCTCATTAGTCTGTCCTTGATCCGAAGGATTCCCTTGACATTTTACGTAATTTCTAGTGTCCTCTGTGTTTTGCTCTTTTTCTTTCTTCCGTTCGTTTTTCTCCTTCTAATGATGTGCCACTCTTCTCATCAAAGATTTTGATCTCAAGGACGTCATACTCTTTTTCGTTTTTTTCCGTCATGTAGTGCGAAGGATAAACACAAAGGTTGAGACGGAAAAATAAATGTGCTCTTCTTTTCTCCGGCGGCAAAAACAAGCATCATTTTGTTGAGAGGGAGGAGATATCAAAAAAAGAATCTCTCTGGCCGAATGCTTTTTATTTTACGATACGGAACATTGAAGTGTTCAAACGAAAGGATTACGAGTTTATTGTCTGATTACTTTTATCGGATTTCTCTTTTTCATTGATCCAAAGCTCGGAAATCAGTGGATATATTTGTTCACTTTTGTTAACTGCTATTTTTGTCCTATTTTCTAACAAACTCTATGATTCTATGAAAAATGGTACTCCGAAAGCAGAGTTTTGAAAACTGAAACCAATCCTAATTATTATTATTCACATCGAGCTGATAATTGAGTCATTTATTGGTGTTCGCCGACTTTTGGAAGTTTTAGTTACTCAACTACGAATTGTTTTCATTTCTTATAATAAGGTTCATCTCTGTTACGGTGGAGAAATCAGCTAATTTAACTTTTACTGTTTTCCCTTTTCATTCATCCCACGTTATTTGAGATTATCGAATTTATACTACATCTGATCCCAAGTATAAATAGAACATATTTATTGGAATATTCCAATTTCCGATGTCATCAGAATCTCTTCTAGACACCCACAACTTCCTTCTCAAAGTGTCAAGTTTCAATTCTAACCCGTCAAAAGAACGGAGGCTTGAGATTTCTATTTTCTCGTTCGATTTCTCTTATTTTCCTAGACAAGAACTCATTAAAGATGTATCAGATGTGCCAGGTACTTCTCAAATTTGCAAAAACCATTTCTCTTCTATTCTTGAATAAAAAACAACATTCTTCTCATCTTTACATATTTTGAAGTGTCCATTTGGTCAACACGTTTACGGCTTCAAACGAAAATATTGTGGTGGATTGACACTTTACGAGAAAACGTGTTCATTGTTTATGCGGATCCTTGAGCCAAAATAAATGTGTTCGTTATGAGTTCTCGAGTAGATGAGAGGACATCCGGCATCATTTAATTAAGAAAATAGAAAGGATTTTATTGGAATTCATTCCTCTTTTCCAAGAAATGGGTTATTCAGAATCGTTTTCTGAAGAATCCATTCATTTTGTTTATGACGAATTCTTGTTCTTTCTTCTTTTTTGAAATGTTTCGCATAAACATTCAAAGAAAATTCCCTTCTGCAAAAACTTATTGAAATTCGAAATCGCTTATTTTTTCGTCGAACAACTCATTCTTTGTTCTTTTTTTGGCGGCTTACTCACGGACTTCCATCAATTATTTATTCCTTTTTGATCGCTGTTCCACTTTTATAAACCAGTGCAACATGAATTCGAGTGAGTTCATGAACTGGGATAAGCCAATTTCCTCCTCTTTTCATTGAGCCTTTTTCAAGCTTACAGCATATGCGAGTGTCTTCTTTTCTCTTCATTTTCTCAACATGTCTGCGTTTCTAAACATCAACTTACCCGCATCATTGAATTCAGCTTCTTCTTTTTTCTCTTCTTCAGCTCATTATCGATTTTATTTTGTGTGAGTGTGTGCGTCGAGAAGAAGCTCACCGCTTCTCTTTTTTGCTCGTCGTCGATCTCGCTTCCTCATTTTTGTTTTTGCCAAACACCTCATCTCCATTTTCTGTTTGAGCTCTTCGTCTTTTTGTTTTCAAATAAAAACCTCGTTTTCCTTTTTCTGAGTTATCGTTTTCTTTGGATTCGTCTGAAAGAGGATCCGTCTAGATGCAATAGTCGAAAGTAGTGGCCCACCTAGAAATTAAATGATGTCATTTACTATAAATGACGCCACAAAACCACAATTAATCTTTGTACCTTTGGATCCATTCGAAAGAAATTAGTTCCGGGTTTTCAGATTTTGCAGAATCATAACAATGAGTTTGAACTCAAAACACAATGTGAAATGGATTAGGCTCTGGAAAAGAATTGTCACATTTTCCGACCGCGATTAGTCGGAAGAATAAAAACACGGATACAATTTAGAACCTTATTTAGATATCAGCTTAATGTAATGTACATTTTGTTGCATTTCAAGTTATAAACAATTAATTGGTGTGATATGGGTTAATAATAACAACAACTGTTGTCTACATTTAAGTTGGGAGTTTCAATTAAAAAGTTTATGATTGAAAATTGGGGTCTTCATGCTTTTCTTTTTTACTGTAACAAAGATATAATTTTCAGACTTGAAACTTCTTTTTGTATTATCTAAATCATAATTTTCCGTCTACTCCACTTTCATTCACTACCTCTGGCGAGTTTACGACTTTTCGACTTTTGTAAACTACAGGATCTCTAATTTATGATAATAAAATATCACAAATTTTGGGAGACTCAATTCAGAAATATCATAATTTTAATTGAAACTATACTTTGCTTATGTTATTTTGATTCCGTGCCATATATTCTACGAAGTGATACATTTTCTAGTTCTTCACAACAATTGAAAGATAGTTGGATGTTCAGACCAAACAGCAGATTGTTAAAAATTATTCTGTCCAAATAGTCCAAAGGAAGCCTAATTCCTTCTTCTCTTTTTCTTCGTTTCTTCTCCAACATATCCCTATTTTCCAATTCAATTTGGAACCCATCTTCGAACCGAAACCAACTCCAAAAGGCTTTTTTCTCTTTTCTCTTATTGTTTCTTTTCTCAAATTCTGTTCTTTTTTCTTCGTCCGTCATCTGTTCAACCTTCTCTAAAAACACGTCATAATATAGTTCCGCGACTGAAAAACCTGTCGAAATGGGGCTGTCCGTTATCAATAATTGAACACCCGACACTTTGATATTTTTTTCTGTTTTCCCCCAATTTTGAAAATCTTTTCCACTTTTTTTGAAGATACCAACATCGAATGATTCGTTTATTTCAATTTTTGATACAGAAAAAGATGGAGAAGGTGGCTTTTGTTTCATTTTGAAGGAGTTAAACAGTAAGTGACCTTTACCTTCATCAAATAGAAAAAGAGGAAAAAACCACGTTTCCATTACTTCTTACTGTGACTTTTCTCTCTCTGATGTTTGCTCTTTTTCTCTTTTTTCGTTCTCTCTTTTTCTCGAAATCTCTCTTGCTCCCTTAATCTCTACATCAGCTCATTTTTCTTCGCCTTTCCCGTTGTTCTTCTTCTTCTACTTCTTTTTACTTCTCTTCTTCTTCTTCTTTTTCCTCCGTTTCCTCTCGGGCACCCCAACTCCGGCCTCCTCCGTCACTAAACCGCTTTTCACCACCACCAAACTTTTCTTCGAATCGTGTTTTTTTCAGAGTTTTCCCAAACTCTCATCCGAAAACATCATCATAACCACATTTTTCCTTTCGCTCGACGCGCGGCGACGTAACCCGAGGTGAGATTTCATGACAATTATCTGAAAAAGACGAAGAAGAAGAAGAGAGGAAGAGACTGAGAGAAACACATGATATGATAAGATGGAGCAAATGATAAGAATCTTTTATTGGTTTTTCAAAATTGTGTCAAAAGTCGAATGTCTCAAATTCTTTTTCGGGTGGCAGTTTTTTCTCCCTCTCCATTAAAAAATTCTTTCTCAATTTAAAAAAAAGTCAAAATAAAAGGTTAAGCACTCATTTTCTTTTTCAAAAGCTCTCAAACTATCAAGTTATCTTTTGACACGTATCCTTCAAAACCACGAGTTTCCATGTGGCAGCAGGTTCTTCTGTTCGTTTGAAAATCATTTTCGAATGGGAATCATTAACCGGAGAACCATTGACTTTTCTTATCACTTGATAAGAATTATCGAGGTTTATTTTAATTTTAATAACCATTTCTATTACAATGTCGATAATTCCGTGATCTGTGTTCATTTTTCTGAAAAACGAACCGGACGTTGGTTACGTTTGCCCCTGATGTTAAATTTTCCGTTTATGGAGAAAAATTCTCTATTTCGATTTCAAGAATTGACCTTAATTCTTTAATAATAGAAATCTTTCAAGAGTTTCCTGAATCTGTCTAATTTCGAATTCTCGGGAGAGCCCTTTTCTTGTTGGAAAAGGAAAGGCGGGATGAGAAAAAGAAGGAGGAAAACACAAACCACCCCGACAGTTGAATAATTCACATCCATTTCTTCTTCTTCTTCAAAAGTTCCTCTCTTCTTCTTTTGACATCATCACTTCCAAATAAGTGTTCCAGATTCCCGCACTCGACATACATAATGAGATCAAATTCGTCGTCGCGTCTCTGGGTTGGTCCCTTGATGCTTGTCATCATTATTGCTCTTATCTATCTTCTTTCATTAATGCCAACAACGCCTCCTCATTTGGTAAGAAAAATAAGGGAGAGGAGAGAATAAAGATGTTTTTAAGACGAACAATGGAATGATTGTGAATGATGCACACACAGAGTATGCAATGAAAGGACAAGCACAAGTGGATTGGCAGGAAATATACAAGAACCATCCATCCAGTGGTAAGAGGCTTCTTCTCCTCTAAAAAACATTGAATTGAACCAATCGAATCTATACCAATAACACATTTCCAGAAGAAAATCTCGGATTCGATCCGTGTCGACATGGTGGAATAACGAATGAAACAGATGGATCTTGTGTTTGCACTCGATGGTATTCAGGTGATAAATGTGAGACTCCAGTCTGTATGAACGATGGATATTTCAATCACACTTTGGGACGATGTGTGTGTACTTCGAATTGGGTTGGAGAACATTGTATATTCAGATGTAACTCGGGAGTTGTCAACAAGACTTCAGGTACGTCTTTTGACCTATAAAAGTGTTTTTTCATCATGAGTCAGTCAACTATTGTGACGCTCCATTGAACATTTTCGTTTTCAATGTATCCCTTTTCTAGAACACTCTTCACATAAAAAAACTGAATTTCCGAATGACAGAAAAGATGGAAAATAAGAGAGTTTCCCATTTATTGCTCCTCACTTTTCTTCTACTAATCTGAGCTCATTTTCTGAGGAAGTCATAAATCTTAATGTCATGCACTCACTGATTTACGTACCCTCCAACGAATTATTATATTTTCCGATAATTTAGTCGTCAGCACACTGAAGTTTTTATGTGACATATTAGGAGCACTTCAGGGAAAATAAATCAAAGTTTTCTTTTCGGAAAAGGCACGTCTTTTCTCATTTTATGTCTCGTAGACAGGAACTTAGGAATCAAAATATGGAAGAGGAAGGAAGAAGGGATCAGAGAAAACCAAATTTTCTTTTTTAAACTACATGAACATTAGAATGAACCATTTCAGGACTATGCGAATGTCTTTTCGGACGTCCATGCACAATTCAAAAATGTATAAATGGACATTTCTTCGATGGAAAATGTGTGTGTTATGATGGATTCACTGGACCTGCTTGTACAATTTGCGATGGCTCTGTTCCGAGTATTCAGTGCGATGAAGTTATCCGAAAACGTGGATCTGTTAACTCTCGACTGACACTTTCTGGTCTCTCATTTTGTATAATCACCATCGGACTACTGTGTGTTGGAGCTCATCGTAGAAGATCTGCAATGAATCCAATGGCTGAAGAAACTTGGTACAGAGTATTCCATCCAAATAATAATAGACCATTCAGGTGAGGCCTTTATATTATATAAATTGAAATTCTACAACTAATTTCAGATGCAGACATGATTATATGTGTGGAGGATCATGGGTTCCAAGAGATCGAGCTCTAATTGTTGCTCCTGGAAGAGTTTCCATGTCAAGTACTACGCCGTAAGCTATTTTTTTGTTTTAAGATCTGTTCAAAAAGTTCTTGAATTTCAGAAGAGTACATCGTCTGGCAACTCCTCCTCCAAGTTATACATCAGTTGATGATCTCAATACAACAGAATCTCAAAATCCCCCAACTTACGAAGAAGCGACTAGAATTGAAATTGAGAATGTAGTTGCAGAAGAAATGGAATCAGAAGAAGCAAAAGATGAAGTCGTACGTGAAGTGACGATAGAGATTCCAACGTCTTCAGAAACTGTCCCATTGGATTCAATTGAAGAAGAAACAACAGAAGTAACAGTTGATTGATTCGAATAGCTTCCCTTTTTTCTCTCTTATTTTTTGATTCTCTTTATCATTTTTGTTGTGCAAATAGTGACACGAATCTCGGGTATTTCACCTTTGTTTCAAGTGTATCTCTTATTCTGAAAATCAAAAACAGACCAAAATTATTTTGTATTTTCCCCCGTTTTCCCTGTTTCTACATCCCATACGAATGCGTTTTTCGAGTAGCATTTAGCCATATTTCTTCCCGATTTTGTCGAATTTATAACGGGTAATTGTATAGTGTGTTGGTGAATCACATGACACGAAAACGAATTTGAACTAATGAAGATTTTCATTTCAAATTCCTTTTTTTGTGTTTTGCAGAGCAAGGAAAAGAGAAAAACATTGACGATTCGTCATGTTTTAATTTGCAGAAAACTCAGAAGAAAATTGAAAGTTTTTGGAAAAAGGTCAAAGAGAATACTTTAGACAGGGTTGTCTTTAATTGACAATTTTGACTTCGGGATGTTTGACTGCAGAAAAAACATAGTCATTAGAGCAATGAGTAGGAAATCATGATTTCCAATGTATGCCTCAAAATCGTATTTCTCTTCGAAAACTGTAAATCTATTTGGCCGATACTGTGGTAGATTAACCAAATTTTCACTATCCCAAGCAGCAATTATATTCTTCATTTTCCCATTCCCGAGTACTCATCATTAAATTTGAAAACATCACAATCCTTCTTCTCTTTCTCGATACACGCACACAAAAACCATTAGTTTTACGGTTCAGTCAAAAAGAGCCATTTAGAAATTGAAATGCGTCCTCCGCACATATAAAAGGTACGGTTGACTCAGATTTTATTATTCTCAGATGCATTGCATCAAACTTTATTCCTCGCTTATCACGAGGAGATTCTTCTTTTTATTCATTTATACTCTACAATTTATTCCTGGAACTGATTCCAGTTTCAATCAAAAAGGAAGGCAAGATGTCACCGATCATCATAATAAAATCAGGTTCGATTTCTCAATAAACACTTTTTGAAAATTTTATTTATTCTTGTCTAAGGAAGATTCTCCTATGAAATAATTATATTCAGATCTCAGTTGGCTCTCGGGAACTTTGTAACCAAACGACATACGAAAAGAGCTTCCGGTTCAAACATTCGAAGGTTTTTATGGAATAGTACACTCGAGAAGTCAGCTGATTCATTCGCCCAAACAAACCCATCAAAACATTCGAATATCAATGACATTGGAGAGAACTTGTTCTGGCATTGGTCAACGAAACCAGGAGATTTCAATAAATATGGACCAATGGCTGCTAGATCTTGGATTCAGGAGTTTCAAGATAAGTATTGGGACTCAAATATTCTAACAACTGCTCTATTCGGAAGTGGTGTTGGTCATGCAACTCAGGTATTCTGTCAACTTATTTCCAATGTATTTTCATTGATTTTTTGAGATAGATGGTTTGGGCGGACACTTATCAAATAGGATGTTCAGTTGCTAATTTCAAAGAGATTCACAAGAAGACAGGAAGACCAATCACCAAGATTTGTGTTGTCTGCCATTACTGGCCAAAGTGAGTTGATTACCCTTTGTTGTAATGAAGTCAACTTTTTCTCTTACAGAGGAAATTACCTCAACGAGCCGATATATCTGGAAGGTCAGCCATGTTCGAAATGTGAAAGCAAGAAATGTGATAAAAAGACAGGATTATGCATTTAAATTAATGATTGTTTTATTTGTGAATCGGAAAGTTTCAGTTTGAAAAATCAATTTTCTGAATGACTGTTGACTCTCTCCGTTGACCGAATGTAGGAGTTTTGGGTTTGGATTTGAAACATTGGCAACAGAAAACTGAAAATCAAATGGTCATTATTCTCCAAGTCTTCAAGTCCTTACCAGTTTTTAAATGGGTTGCAGTTGTTAATCGGAATGGTTTATTTGCCAGAATTAATGCAAGAGTGCATGCAGCACCATGCAATGCCCAAATGAGTAATCCAACTGATAGGAGTGCAATGTTTTTTGTCCGGAAAATAGCGGACCACGTGAAGCAAACTAATGGAAGTAAATGAAATATGCAGTGGATTGCCAACTGGAAATTAAATTTTTTATAAAGATAAAGATAAAACAATCACCTGGAAGACCAGAACCTGAAGGGTTTGCTTGTGAGCTTGTGCCAGTTTCTCTGACTTTTCAGTTCTGTTTTTAGAGAGAAAATGAAATGAAACAGTTGGAACAACGATTATGTTGATAATCAGAATCATGATTTCTGCAACTGTGATATAAACATAATACTTGAAGTTAGGGTTTTCTCTATCAGTTGTTACGTAGTTATCTTCCCAAAGATTTGGAGGAGGGACAAGATACTTCTGGAAGTTCTGAATGATAGACTTGTCTCTTCAAATGAAAAATTACGTGGATTATCCGACTCTTTGCAACTTTTTGATCTTCATCCATGAATCCAATCGCGCAAGTACAGAATATGGCAGTGAAATAATAGAAACCGTTTGTAAGATCAGCGCCAATTTTAATAGCTCTCGAAGCATCGGGAGGAACGGCGAATTTCAATCGATAAATCAAAAGATGAATCATTGTTGCAGTACTTATTTGAAGTATTCCACACATTATAAATATTTGCCAACTGGAGGATATTCTCAGTACACTCAAAAATCCTTCAGTTGAAATTCCAATACTTGGCAGAACAATTACAGGAAGAAGGAGTACTGTCCAGTAAATTTCACCAAAGAAATGTCTGAAAAGTTTTTCTAAAGATGGAAAACTGGAAGTTTTAATTACTTACAAAAACATATGAATCTGCAAAATAGTCACATATTTTGGACTGAATTGTTTACATTTATAGAGAATACAATAACATGCTTCAGCATAAATCGGAAGAGTGATAAATGGGATAAAATGACACGAATACTTATAATAACCATTTAGCTCAGCCTGTTCTTTATAAAACTGATAATAACTTTCGTTATCCGGTAGAAAATCGGAAGTCATTGAGTAGGTTAATCGAGGTGAAATAAAAGAGAGAACAATTCTGAAATAAAAGAATCTGGACTTGATCCATATGTGAGTGGGAGATGATTAAGTTAAGTTTGTAGAAGGCAATCTGGCAGCAGGTGACAGATTAGGAAGAGAAATAACCAATAGTTACAGACCAAAAAACGGAAAGATTTCCAAGTTTATTCTGATCGTTTTCGTTAGTTCAACACTTTGGTGTAGTTCGAATGTGTCACACTTTTTCTGATTGAGTTTTGGTTTGGAACTCTGTTATTAACTACTAGTGCAAATTCTAAACAGCAAAATGGTGGTATAGAGTTATATATGGTTTCTTCTACACTTTTTGTTAATTTCATTGTTTCCAAACACACGGTTGTGGTAGTAACACTGAGCCACTAAAAGTTTAGAGAATGTGCTCAGAATTCTAATTGTTAGAACATAGACTGAATCAGAGTTGAAACTAAAAAGTAATGGAATTTTTCTGCAATCAAAAAACTAGACTAAAAGGTCAGTTAATCAAATTTGGTCGCAGAAAAATGAACTATATTTAACAACAAGAAAACGAACTTGATTAAAAATACTTCATTTTTTGTACACTACACTCTTTTCAAGTGTTTTTATTCTACCCATCAAACACACACAGTAAAAACTGAAATTATCACATGAAAAAATAATTATTGAACAGTTTGTTGTCTTCTGATGAGAGTTCTTCGGAGACGATCCCCAGTTCTTGTTTTATTTCGATCGAAGATTCGATCAATATATTCACGAGCTGATGCAATATCTTCTGAACTCATATTCTCTAGAAGAAGAGAGAATATCTCTTGTTCATTGTATCGGAATGCGTCACAGATCAATCTGAATATTTCATTTTCCATTATTCTGATGTTTCTCAAAATTAATAAGTAGTTGAAGAGCCATTTGTGGCATCGATGTTCGAGGAGCTGGGCAAATTATTTGAATTCTTGTTTTTAATGTTTGATATCATTGGTGAAAGTTGACCAATGTATTCAAAACTTTCTCGGCTTTTTTTAATTACCAATTCTTACATTGGGTGACGAAATTCAAGTAACAAGGTTGTGCGGAACAGAAAAAGTGGTCAAATAATTTGCCCAGCCCTGCATCGAACCATGTTTTTCTAGTTAAATAATTCAATTCCATTGAACACAAAGTACGACTTGGCTATATTTTTTTCAAACACTCACCTGAAATGTGAATGCTTAACCAGTCGAGTTCGAAGTGTCTGGCAGCAATGTTTGAGTAGAAAAATGAACTTTCTTCGGTACTGATTTCTCTCCAGATGATCACTCTTCTCATCCTGAAATCTGAGTTTATCCAACAACTTTCCAACCATCAACTCACATGAATCAAATGTTGGAATGAGTCGAAAAATGGTTGCCACGCATTGAGACAAGTTCCAACTGGATTCAGTTCACACAGATGCTTGCATAAGAAACTGATTGCTTGTCCGTCTCTTGCTCTATAACACATATTCCTCCATTCAATCATTCCGAGGAATTCTCGATGTTCATCTGTTAATTGATTCCAAATATACTCAACCAGTTGATAATATCCATTTTTAATTGCAAATAAGAAGCATTGAGCAACTTTTTGATTTGGAAAACGTCGAGTTGCTCCAAAAAATAATCGATCTTTGTTGATGGTCGCCATCATTGTTAACCAGAAATCATAAACTGGATGGTCACCAACTTGTTTTCTGAAGAACAATTATTGTGATTTTCTAGATGCTATTTGATGCTCAATTTGTCTTCGAAGAGATATAAAGAACGTACCTGAAACAAGACAGTCTATAGTTATCAAACTTCCAATCGTCATAAATTAATTCAGTTTTTGCATAGAGACAAGCAAATTGAAATTGCATTAATGGCCAGTTCTTACATTCAGTTTTGATGAGATGAGAGCATGTGGCCACATCGTCGATTTCACAACTAAAAGATCAAGTAACAGCTGATAAGTTCAAGTGTCAAACCTATCACGTTTCCAAATGAGTTCAGAGTAGAAAGTACGGAGAAGTTCACTTTTTGGAAGTGCACGGCGTCGACTTTTTGATGGTTCAACGAACATCTCCAAATGTTTTGCATCTGAAAACTATGTATTTCATCTAATTGAATTAATAGAATCTTACCCCATCTTTTAGCCTCAGCAAGTACGTTTTCCATTGATTCCAGAAGAATCTTTTGAATCGGTTTCGGAAGTTTTAATTCATCGGAGAAGTAGCGAAGTTCAAATGCCAAGTCCGTTAGTTTTCTCCAGCGAATTTTGTTCTGTAAACCTCGTAGATTTGTTTTGGAATGAGCACAGGCATTCGGGAGAATATTGTTAGGAAAATATGCATTTTGCCGTAGTTAAGAAAAACCATCTAGGTAATTTTTAATGAGTTACAGATGAGTCAATAGGTATATAGACTGTAAAAACCGACTCTGGCAGAAATTTGACATAAATCATTTTTCCCGTTTCTAGATTCTCCATATAGTGTAAAATTCCAGTCTTACCCGAAAAAGAGTTGTCGCGAAAGAGCTCGAACACATCTCAGCCAAAGTTGGAATTCGATTCTCATATTCTTCTTCTTTTTTCTCTTTTTCCTTTTTCATTTCCATTAATCTTCTCATTGATTGAGCATTCGAACGACGAGGAACGGCCATTTCACAAGGCCCGAATGGACAAGAGAATGAAGTAATGTGTACGTGAAACTGACAAAAAAACAATGAAGATTGACGAGAAAAATGGCTCAAGGAAAGCGGAGAGAGATGTAATAATTCGTATAAAAATCGTTTGGAGGGCACAGAGAAATCAAGGAAGAACATACGGGAAAGATAGAGAAAAAAAAGAAATATCCCGGCTGTTTGCTCTTGAGAAATGCCGCAATCAGTCATGTGCTCTCTCTCGGACACACTTTGCAAGGTGACGTGTGATCCAACTCTGGTTTCTCTCGAGATGTTCTTTTAAGTGGATTGAAACAAAATGAACTGGAAACGAACAGATTTTCAAAAAGGACAAGAACAATCAGCGATTCGCTTTCAGTGTAATTTTATTTGCGTCACTAAGTAAGTTAGGAAACAGAAAGTCTCAAAAAAACGTGACTAATAATCTATTTATTATTATTTCATTTGAGGAGATCAAACAACGTTCAAGTATCTCAGAATGACTAGAGTAGAAAATTGAGAAATCGCCATCAACCCAAAAATCATTCATTCCCAGAAAAATTGGCTCATTCCTAGTTTGGAAGACCTAAAGAGAGAACTTAGAGGACCAAGGGGAATTTGAATAATTTGTATAGAACTTAGAGGACCAATAACCTTATTCGGGTCTTCTGAGTTCCATTTGGTCCTCTAAGTTATATTTAGGTTCTCTAAACTAAGAGAAACCCAAAAAATGAGATAATATTAAAATGTCCATGCAGGACACGAACAGAAAATTAATTTTGGGGGAAATGGAGAACCAGTGGAGAAGCAACTGAAATTATTTTAGTGTACAGAGAATAACTCTCAGTGTCTACCTTCGAACGTCCATTTTGAGAGGGTTCGAACCATTTACAACCATAACAATGCAGTTGTCATCCAGTGTTTCTTGAGCGGAAGAATCAGTGACCCAGTCGTAATAATCGAAATTCTCAACTGGAGGACCGGTAAAATTAAATCCCTAAATGTTAATTTTTCTTGTAGAGTTTAAACACATTTATTAATTCACCTTGACAGACATACATTCTGCAGTGGAAGGAGTTGATTGGCATGCAGTTGTTCGAATTCCATCTATTCGAATGTACGTGTTATTAAAAGCCAAATACGACAGCATCATCTGTGCTAACTCTGAAATAGTCCAAACTTCTATCACTAACCATTTCTGAAAATCACTTGGAAAATAAGCTGCATCTTCTGGATACCAAACACCAGTTGGACGAGTCGACAAATCATTACAGTACTCTACTGAATTGTCATAACTATAGCCTCCCGAAGTGTTCTTATCATCGTAATATCCCTGAAGAAATCAATTAATTTTTAGAATAAACTTTGCCCTCACAGTAACACAAATTGAGCTTCCATCCGATCGTTCCACAATTTCTATAAAATTATCAGATGGCGTGCAGCTATTGTTTTCTGGAAATAAAGTTTGAGTAAAACTTAAAACAGCAATTTCGAGCCTGTGTAGAAGGTTTTCCATGTGTTTCCACTGAGATAGATGGTATAATAGACCCACTTCGGGAAGAAATTAGCATCGTAGTCAATATAAAGTGACCCCTGAAACCAAACTTCAAATCTTTGAACTACAAAAAATATACCGTTGCATTTTGATTGTTGAACGTCGGTGGATTGCTTCCGATTGGGCATTCGCCATCTGTTGTTTCAACTTTAAATGCAACTATCGATCCATTTGATGAATCAGTTTTTGTAACTGAACCCATAACACTATATTCATAAGTGGCACACGATCCAGATACTTGCCATGCTATCTGGAACTGAGAAAATGAATCGAAACCTATTTTATTTCAACGTACAACACAAGGCTGGGAATTGTAGCATGATTGGATACACTCGGTCCAATTAAGACTTGAATCCAAATCTGCATTTTTCAGAGAACTCGGAACGCCATAAACTAACATCATGGTGAGCTCACTTGTCTGGAAATAGCTTATCGGTATTATTTAAAAAAAAAAGAGTATTTACCACAAAACTATACATCAGAAAGAGTATAAATTTGATCAGAATCATCCTTTTCTTTCCGTAAAAAAGTACTCTGAATCTAAATAAAAAAAACGAAGAAAACGCACGAGTGAACACGTCAAGAAATCTGATGGAAGTTTGGAGGAGTTTCGAATAAACATCAAGTCCAGATTTCGTTCAATTATGCAAAATACTGGTGAAAAGTCGGCCGCTGTTACGATATTTTTTTCTAATAATGTTCCAACGTTATGAGATAATTTAAAACATATAATTTATCAGCAAGGTAATAAAACTGAGTGTTTTAAATCACAAGAATCTTCAAAAAAAAATGAAAAGGTGATTTCCTTCAGTTATGGAAGGAATGCATCTCTGACACACAACATCCCAAGTGCTTGTCTTGCTCCTGATGTAGTACAACTGAAATATAATATTGACTTCAAAATCAGTCAAAGTATATCAATGCCTTTTGACGTCTGCCTTCATATACGTAGTTGTATTTGGGTAAACTAGAACCAGACAATTGTCATCATCTGCAACTTTTGCACCGGCATTTGTTGTCCAATTGTAATTATCAAAATTTCCATCAAAATGAGGATCAGTGAAAGTGAATCCCTGAAGTTGTTCAAACATTAACGAGTCTATAATGAATATTTACAGCTGGAGTCATACAAGTTGGAGTTGTTGGATTAGATTGACACGCTGGTTTCCTTACTCCATCAATTCTAACAAAGAATTGAGATGATTTGAAATACCCTTTCTGCAGTTCTGTTATCCCTGAAGAATCATGCAGTCTTTCTTAAAAGTAAAGAATGGTTTCTCACATGTAAAGGCACCTATATCCGTTGGATCGTTCAGAGTCGGAAGAGTGCCACCAAATGATTTACACGTGGAAGAACTCTTATTTTGGAATCCACCAGTTGTCGTATTCGTCCAGAGTAACTATAAGAAAACTAAGTGAAAGAAAAGTGAAATAAAGGTAGACATACAGCAACACAAGATTGTCTTCCATCACGATAGTTCATATAAAAACTGAAATCCAGACTACAGAGAGGAAGAACTGCAAATTATATCATTTAACTTTTTTTTTCAGAATATCAAACTCGCTGGAATAAGATAGCCTCCAACTAGAACCAGATAAACTGATATTGTAAAACACTTTTGTCGGAAAATAAACGCTGGAATCAGCTACATATAAATATCCCTGGAAATTGTTTTCATTTCAATCAGCTGAGCCAGAAAAGTTTACCGAAGCGTTTTTGTTATTGAAAGTAGGTGCATTCGTTCCAACTGGACACTCGTCATTAGAGTTTTGAATTTTGAACGCAACCTGAAGTCCTTGTGAAGAATTCAATTTTTGTATTGCTGGTAATGCATTATATACGTATAAATTACATCCACTTGAATTTTGAAATGACAACTGGAAAGATTTGCAGTAGACATTGTAAATACAGACAGAAAACTAACAACGCATCTTTCAAAGTTATAGCATTCTCGTATACACTGCTGCCAGTTCAAAGTTGAATTCAGGTAAGGAGTTGGGTTGAAAAATTTGGTTGGTTTACCCCAAACAACGATCATTGAATTGTTTGAAGTCTGGAAATAATTCAATGCGGAATGATGAAACTGATTAATTTCTCTTACCACGGATGTGACAAAGTATAGAACGAGTACCGGAATGAGTGACATTCTGAATAAAAAGACTCAAAAGAAAAGAAAAAGATTGAATGATTCAAAAGAGCATTTTTGCAATTGAACGCATCATTAATAACATCAAATTGTTTCATACTGACGTGCATCTTGCAAATAAATATTGAAGAATAAATATTCTGACTCTTTGTTAAAGGGATTTATTTTGTCTACTCAGGTAGACAAAATTGAAAAAAAAATTTGGATTCGAGAGGGAAATGTGTAAACGTTTTGTCTTCAGAAAGAATAATCTGATACATTTTATTTATATACAATGAATCTAATTTGTTCCTGCAATCAGTCATAATCCACGGCGTCTAACGTCCATGCAACATTTGAACAGAAGACTAACCGGGACTTCAATGGAGTTGTAGTATCGGAACATCTGAAAATCCAACTCTTCCAGAGTGGCTCGCTTCAAGAAAGAGTTGCAACAAACCCTCTGACATCAACTTTTGGTGGCTCATCCTCTTCAAAAACGACCACAAGACAATTATCATCTGGAGTATGTTGAGCTGAAGAGTTGGTGACCCAGTTGTAATGTTCGAATGTAGGAACTGGAGTATTGATGAAATCAAATCCCTAAACATTTCCACAATTGACGAAGCGAGGCAATTTCTCTGGAATACCTCTACACCAATGCATTCTGGTGCACTTGGTGTGGCTTGGCAGCTAACTTTCCTTTTTCCATCAAATCTTGCATAACTATCCGGTTCAAAAAGTTTTGATCTCAAATTTGTTAGCACATCATCTGCAGAATGATCAGTTTTACACTGTTTCAAAACTCGAAACTCACTTTGAAACCATGCAAAATCTTCTGGATAGATAAGAGTGGCGAGCATTGCTGTATTCTCTCGACACAGTTCAATGCCTCTATCGAAACTGAAGTCACCATCATCTGAGGAGTACCAATTCTGGATAAATAGTATTTTTATAGGAAAATCAATTTGTTTTACTAACAGTGACACACATTGCCGAGCCGTCTTGATGGGTAATTATGTCTTGGAATTCACCGCTACAACTGCGATTCACTGAAAGAAAAACTCCAAAGGGGTTATAAAATAAAACCATTATCACAAACCACTATAAGACATTTTCCATTTATTTCCATCGAGATAAATGTTATAGTCAATGTACATTGGCCAATCACTTGGATCATAATCCACGAATATTGATCCCTAAAATTTTTGATTTGGTTTTTCCCTAAAACTAGCATACTGTTGCATTCTGATTGTCAAATGTCGGAGGATTCATTCCAACTGGGCATTGATGATCTGGAGAATTCACTTTCCATGCAACAACTGATCCATATTCTGAAGTTGTTTGAGAGACTGAAGTAATTGCATAATAATTATAGATATAACATGTTCCAGTGGACTGCCATGCCATCTGGAAAAAAATAAACTGATTTAAAATTTCACTTCGTAAGAAACTAACAATACACTCTTGTGATAATAGACAAAGTTCAATGCATGAATCCCAAGAAATACTCGAATTCTTTATAGTAGATTCCACAGAATCTGGTTCACCCCAGACCACCATCATCTTTGTTTCACTACTCTGAAAAATCGCTTTAAATTTTTCTGTTATCAGTAGCTGATATTCTCTAATAACTTTAAAACTGACCACATAACTGAGCACGGAAACCGAGAGAAATAGTAATATATTCATTGTCATCTCATTCATTTTGGAGAATGATCCGAAGAAAAAAAGAAACAATTTCCGATGTGAGAACAAGAATGACGACTAAAATAAGCGTGCAACAATTGGTGTTCCGCGAGCACGTAGTTTGCAAGTATTCCGAAAAAAGACACGGAGTAGAACATTTTGATGACGATGCTCTTTTGCACTGGGAATCATATGTTGAGGACACGCGCGGTGCAAACGATTCGGAACATTGAACAATTGGAAATGAAAATTTTTAGGACTCAGAAATGAGAAACTGTTCGGAAAGACATGAATAAGATTCTTGAAGCAGATTAATCCTCCTGTGATAAATAACATTCCAATTACTCATCTCCATCTTCAAAAATGGAAACCAAGTGAACAGATATGCGTATTCCGAACGAATCTCTGATGTTTTCTTGATAAAGTTCTCCAATAGAACTTGAATAAAAAGTAATCCCTCTACATCGAAAATCGGAAAGAAAATATCCTTTTCACCGGACGGAAAACCTTGTGATGAGCTGAAAAAGAGGATTAGCAGGTGAGTGTTTGGGCAGGAAAAGGGATCAGAAATATTTTCATTTTATTTATAATTTTATTCACATCACAAATCTTTTCTGTCGCTATATCATTGACATGCTTCATTTCAGTCGTATGTTTCTATTCATTTCAAATTCTCATTTCAGTTTCAATTCAACATCAAATGCTCAACTTTGGAGTGATTATGGAGAAGAAAAAGACGAAACATGAATCAAAAAAGTAGGTTTTATGTATCCAACTTATCGTCGTAAAACTAGATTCAAACACTCTATCTCACTGCGAAAAAACCCAAAAATCTTTTTTTTTCTCCATATGTTTCCGCTGTCTTGTTTTATGTTTTGCGTGCATTGAATTGACGATTGCTGGTTGACTTTCGATGTGAACGGAAATAATAGAGAATACTTTCTTCCATCTTTTTTCTCTTTTTTCCAGCTCTATTTCTTCTTTTTTTTGAGATCAGAATCTCAGAAAAAAGTTGCAATTTATTGTTTAATTGCTCGAAATTTATATGAAATGCACATCCAGCATCTGGATTTTTAAGCTCAAGCTGCTTTTTTGATATCCATTAAACTCAATAAGATAAAGAAATTAAAATGTTTATTATGAGGTACATGACAGACTCCACATTCAAAATAAAAAATTTCGGTAGTTTACGAGATAACAAACTTCGGTTGCATAGTAACAAGATCTTCTACGTCAATCCTCAAAAGTCATAGAGCATGTCGAAGTTAGAGAGAAAAAGAAAAAAAATATACTGAACAGTTAATCCTCGGCGATGAATCCGTTGACGGATGCCATCTAATCCCGCAGTTTATCCATGCAGATGTGCTCATTCCCTTCCAGTCACTTTCAGTTATCGTTCACTTTCAGCATCGATCGGTCGGTTGGGCTTTTTATCTCTTCGAATGGCTTTTTCAGTTTCTTAAACTTTTGAAAAAGGTTCCTCATTCATTAAATCCTTGAACAAAATTTGTTGATCACTTTTGTTATTTATTTTTTCTCCGAACAAATGTCAGATTTCTACTTCAAAATGACAAGTAAATTGCTACTTCGAAATGGGAAATTTTGGACAGATGAAAATGTTTTTTATTCCATAAAAGTTCTTTCAACTCGAGACCTTTTCTCTAATCATATTGTCCTCTTCCAACATTTGAAAAGAAAGAAAACGAGATAATCTGTTGCACTTGATTCACGTCATAAAGCTGATTTCTCTATGATATTCATGGCTTCATAGATCTCAAAAAGTCATCTGTGATTCATCTTTTCTGGAAAAGATAACACTTTTAGAAGATTAGATTTCAGCGAGAAAGTAATTTTGAAATCGTTTATTGGTGAGACATCGAACGACCGTCTATAAGATGTTTTTCTCTGAAACGAATCTTCTACGTAGATATTTTTCGGTTGAACCCCTGAACTCCTCGAGACATCTTATTCATCTTTTGCATTTTTCCAATTGAAAACGACACTAAAAATAGCTGTAAAATTGTTTGAAAGTATGGAATCATCTCATTTCCGATTCATATTCGTTTTCCAATATCAGAAAATTAATAAGTTTTGAACTCATAGATGAACGAGTTTTCCGCTCAAATAATTTTCTGCTCATATCATTTTTCCCCATTTTGACAGGTGCTTTTCTTCTTTTTAATCAAAAAAGCTTCCCACTTATCTGCTCGTTTTTCTGCTCATTCCATCTGAATTCTCAAGTTATTTTCTTACATTTACTGACCCTTTCCTATCGAAAAGAAAAGATCAAAAGTATTTTGTGATGACGTTTCCATACTTCACTCCGTATTAGTCTCTGCCATATCAAATTGAAGAAAAGAAAGAGAAAATAAGAGAACGAGAAGAGGAACACCCAGTAGAATAGATAGGTCAACATTCAATCAAATACGGTGTTGCAATCTAGAACCGAAATGAAGTCATAGAGATTCTGAATCCAATAGAAGAAGTAGAAGCGATGACTAGACTTTCTCGTATTCGATTGAAATGTTTTTCTCGTATAAAAATGAAAACATTGAACAAGAAAAGCAGGAAATTGAGTTTCGATTTGACGAAAAAAAAGGGCTGAGGTCGATTCGAAATGGAAATATGTTGTAGATGGATGCAAGAGAAAGGGGACACATGTGAGCTCAAAAAAAGCAATAAAGCCTTGTGCTCTTTCTCTCTCAAAGACTCGACTCAGGGCTCATTTCAAGCGTAAGGCCAACATAGTAAGAGCTCAGAGTCTAGGAATCTTAACGTTTTAGAGCTTCTTTATTGCATTTTTCTATCGTGGAGGTTCATTGGTTGCTGGTGAATCCGTCATCATCAGAACACTTTCATATTTTTAGTTTTTTCGTACACTGAAGGGAAGAGTCTCCATTTGACATTACATTTCTTAAGCATACTTTATCTCCGAAATTTAGATTTAGATTACCGTATCCTAGATTCATATAGAAATACTAAACCATCAAATCTTTCATTTAAAAACCTATTTCTTTCATTCCCATCTGTCTTTCAACTCAACACTCTAACCACCTATATCATTTTCAGACAGAAATCAACTCTACACCCACATCGTCGTTTCAGTATGCAACCGACATCTTCATATACTTATCGTACTTCATTATCACCTCAAAGATCGCCTCGACTCAAAAGATTATCAGAGCAACTATCACATATCAGAATATCTCTCGATCCACCAAGTCCTCCATTCCTTTCTCCAAGTCCATTGGGTGATATCCGTGAATATGGGGAGCCACGAATGCATTATCTTCAAGTACCCGGTGGTCAAAGTGATGAAAACTCTCCTGAATTTCGAGGAGGTGGAGCATTTCTTTTCGGAAATTCGTTTGCTTCTCGATTCCTCACGTCTCCTCCTCCTGACCGAAGAACAAGTTTTGCATCAACAATGTCAGATACGAATAGTTCAATAACTATTCCAATGTCTTCAAGTTATCAGAATTTGTTGTCTCCAATGTGGAGTACTATGAAATATTCAAGTGATGATAATGAGACACCGCCGAATGAACCAAGTCCAAGAAGGTCAAAAAGTGCATTGGTGAGTGGTTTTTCATGTTTTAGTATGAGTGTTCATCCGGAAATGTGAAAGAAATTCAAATAATTTGGAACAATTTGAAGAATACGACATGCTAGGTTCTTACTTCTATTCTTCTTTTTGTACTTAAAAAAGTGAAACTGAAAAAAAGTTTCCGAAACGATGACACATATTCCATTTGATATTCAATGAACGTATTCGATAAATGCAATTACTCTAATTCAATTGCATCAAAGTCTGTAACACACCTTATTGCTGTAACACACCTTATTCTGTAACACACCTTATTGCTGTAACACACCTTATTGCTGTAACACACCTTATTGCTGTAACACACCTTATTGCTGTAACACACCTTATTGCTGTAACACACCTTATTGCTGTAACACACCTTATTGCTGTAACACACCTTATTGCTGTAACACACCTTATTGCTGTAACACACCTTATTGCTGTAACACACCTTATTGCTGTAACACACCTTATTGCTGTAACACACCTTATTGCTGTAACACACCTTATTGCTGTAACACACCTTATTGTTCCTACTCGGATCGCCTCTCCCAACTTGACCTCTTTTCTATGCGCCACCGTAGGCTCAAAGCGCAACTACTTCTCTTATACAATCTTATAATCGGCGCCTCATATTTTCCTAGTCTTGAGACCCATGTCAGGTTAAGTTCCTCCTCCCGTCGCCCAATGTCTCTTATCTGTATAAATCCTAATTGCTCTAATTTTTTCTCAACTGTAATACCTATTTGGAATGCCTTAACTATTAATGTTCCCCATTTCCTTTGCCCATCGGAATTCAACTCTCTTCTTGTAAATAATATTGCACGATTCTGATTTTTTTTTTCTTTCTTTATTCTCCCTCCCCCTTGCCCAACACCTATTTTATAATTCCTTATTCCCGGTTTCCTTTCTCAGGTTTAGTCTCGTGAGGGACTGTACCTGACCTCCAGTGACATTTTCTGTATATTTAAATAGTTAAAATAAAATATCAAATATCAAGTCTAGACTTGAAACCTTTCTTCTCTTTCTACCGTAACCTACGAAAGACTTCAATTGTTTTTAAAAACTAAAATTAAAACGGAAACATTTTAATTTTGTTCACCTCCCATATCAGACGCGTATTAGTGTCAAATTAAGTTAATTAGTAGTGAATAAAAGAGAAAGATATCTCTTTGTAAGGAGGAAAAAGGAGGAATACTAAAAAGGGGAAGAGTGTAATATATTAGGGGAAAAAGAAAAACTACCGCCCGTATCTTCTTTTCGTTCTTTCTTTTCTTGTGTCCCGAAAAAGAAGGAATCAGTTGTACAGTTCTTTCTTTTAATGTACGCAGGGCCGTCGGCCCGTAGTACACTTTTTGAAATTACTCGATCCGGAGACTGAAGAAATTTTTGAAAAATAATCAGAAAGAACAATGCAGTTATTCAAACCTAGAAGAGTAAGTGTATTGAAAAATCAAGATCTAGAATACTTTGAGTTCAAGTGAGGAGTTGCGAACAAACTGCCAAAATAGAAATAAATGTTCACGAAAAGTTTGTTTTTGTTCAGTTTTTTGAAGTAAACGGAAAAACTAATTAGTCGTTAGGCAGACACCTGCTCCCCTATTCTCTCTATTTCTCACTTTTCGCTGGAAAATTCTGAAAATATTTTGAAATCCTTGTCTATCATCGACATGAAAAAGCGGTTTTCAAGGAATGTGAGTACTGTTTTTTACGAGTTCAAACTGAAAAAAAAAACTAATTTTCCAATATGATACCGTATCTCTCCGGCCTAGGGGTTTATGTATCATAAAATTGAAATATATTTTAACTTTACATCAAAAATTCATTTTTCATTTTCAGAGTAACCGTTCATCTTCCGACTGTATCAATGTACCACCAATTGTCTTCTCACCAGTTCTCTCTCGTCCAATTCGTTCGATTTCTCCAACTATGTCTATGTCACCGACATTCCGCACTCACCATGTAAGTTTTCTCTTCATTTCTTCCTGTGATTTTTTCTTGTGACTCATTTGATTGCTCAATCAAAAAATACTGTTTGACACTGACTCATTACCACTTTAGAAATGTATTAATCAAAGAAAAATAGGGCGTGGATATGAAACGATGGATAAATAATTAGCTCTCGTTCGCTAGGAATGTTTTCTTTTCTCAGTCTTCCATTAGTTGTAAGAGGAACAGTAGACACACTTTTGATATGATTTTGTAGTAGCACTTCGTCTAAATTTATTGTAAGTTTTCAATCAATTTCGATTCAATTTTTCTTTTTAGCAGTTGGCATTGAGGAACAGGATACGGTAACTGATATGAGTGTAAACACCTTTCGAATATTCCCCGCATACAGTATCCTGAAAACTTTTCTTTTCAAAGAAAATTCCTCTTTTTTTCTCATTTTTGCTCTTAAACTTGCAAGCTTGCACGAGTAAATGACTATCGTAAAAAGACCAACTTTTGACCAATTCTTCTCGATTTCAAGTATCGCAAAAAGAGTGGTTAGCCTCTTTTCTTGTGTTTAGAGTTGTCAAAAATCGATAATACACACTTTTGAGGATTTGCACACACATTGAGAAAAAGAATGATGATATTTTGGGAGAAAAAAAGAGGCGAGAAAGAGTTCTCTCAAGTGTCCAGGCGATGGAAAATAGAAAAAACGCACGAAGAGTACGCCAACCGTCCGGCTGGCGTCATTTACGTTTGTTTTCTCTCATTTTCCCGCAGTGAACAGTCTTTCAAGCTCCTGGAGCATTAATACCAAACTAGCTTTTAGAATTAATTAAATTTCATTGTTTTCAAACTACTTCCCTTTATCAGTTATGTTCTAATCATATTGTTATTTTTTTGACTTTAGACTATTTTTAATATTCAATCAAATAACAGGAGTGAATGTATGAAAGCTTCTTATCAGAACCTCATTGATTTAGTTTTTATAAAAGCTTTTCGAACGAAATGCAAAAATCAATGACAATTGAAAGTTTCCGTTGTGAACTGAAGCAGAAAATTCGAAAAATCATCGCAGTCTGAACGGCGAAATTTCACATTCAATTATTGGTTCACTTTTCTAAAATATTTACATTGATTTTCTTCACAATTCCCATATTTTCATTCTAACTTCTCCAATCTTTTTAAGTGTGAAATCTTGAAGAATTCTAATTCACACTCGAATATTTCTACAAAAATGTGAACGACGGATCAAAAACATCTTGGTCAATTTGTTATTTTTATTAAATCAACGAATTCAATCATTTTAGTGGTGAAAAAAAATGTAGATTCTGTGGGGGAAAAAGAAATTCGATATTTTTGCTGCCTGGCCCCACAACACAACGAATTTGTCATTCAAATGTCGATTATCTCCCGTCTCTTTCTTTTGTCAATTTTATTTCTTTTGGACCCCAAAACGCGCGGCTCATAGTCAGTTTTCCAGAAATTTTTGATGTATTTCGTTGAAGCGATACGATTGCACTCTTTTTCGACGCCATTCATAGTTGATTAACTTCTTTGGTTGACTCAGTTCTCCTCTCTTTCACCCACTTTCTTATCTGTCCCCCTCACTGACATTTTATGACCCGGAACGCATCGCCAGACATTTTTTCGGGTTTTCGTTCTCTTGACGTTTTAGTGTATTTCAATATATTTTTTGGTGATTTATTATTTTACACTTAACTTTTCGGACCGACAAGTATAATTCTAACTGTCGTCAACTCGGCTTTAGGATTTTTTACCTCGAAAAAGTTACAACCTTAAATTTTACAAAGCTGTCACTCGGTGTCACTTTCAAACTTGAGTACCGAGGTACATTTCACACTTTTCTGAAAGCCCTGCGGCAAGTGTTTGATTCATTCAGAGATATTTTTCTTCATCTCATTTCCCTTTACGCATTTTCAGTGCATTAACTTGTGGTACAATTTCCCAAGAGTACTTCCGTATTTCTTTCCGGTATGAGAAGCTCTCTTTTTCTTTTTGAGCGTTTTTCCTGCTATTTTGACGATTCGTTTTCCTACCGGAAACGAATTAATTTGATCTTTGAGTCATTCTCGTTCTGAAGTTTTGCATCGAATTTAAAAGTAATCTCATTTTGATGAAGTTTCTCGTACATTAAACGTTATCAATCAGAAAAAATAAATTGTCCGCTCCGAATTATCATTGCAGCTAAATAGAGTACTTGACATGTTATTACTGCGTGTGTTTTCTTTTCTTTTCTCTAAGCTATCACTTTATTCATGTCGTGAAAAAGCTTCCAAACCGGAAAACATTTGTCACTCCCTTCTTTCCATGCACACAAACTGATTGGTCCCCCAAGGAAATGTCTTCGTCGTTGTCGCCGTTGTCCTAATTAAAAATGCGTAGACACCCTCATCGCATTTGTGTGTGCTCCGGGAGCTCCCCTTTTTTTCTCCTCACATTATTTCATTATCGATCTCAAAAATTGGAAAATAATGATGGTGATGGTGTGGTCCAAAAGGAACAAGAGTTAATCCAATACTCATACTCGCTCTCTCTCACTCACATTTCATGAGGGAATCTTTTTGTCTCTTTTGAATGTGAAAATCATATGAGTTCTATGGATTATAAAATTCTCAATTGAATAAGATTATCTGATAGGAAAAATAGTACGTCAAACAATAATTAGATTACAACTCCTTCCTTTCAATTTTACTTTTCTTGATTCTTCAATTTTTTTCCAGCTATTTTTAAACTCTTCCCAGCTTACTCAAATGAGCATGTCATGACAAAAAATAGAGCAAAAATGGCGAAGAAGGCGAAAAAGAAATGTCAGTTGCATTAGGAGAACTTTGGCCTGTTAGTAAGAAAGAGATAGATGCAAATCTCGACTTTTTCCCCAACGTTTTTTCTTGACTCTGAAATGTTTGGGAAGAGTCATTTGAAACTTGTCGGTCAGTTTCGCCCCATGAGCAAAAAAGGATCGAAAACAAGTCTTCTTATTTTCTTAAAAGCCAAACATCCGTTGAAAACCTTGTTCCTCGTTGACGTGTTGAGTCCTCTCCTTGGCTCGTTTTTAATTTATTTCCTGTTATTTCCGTCGTTCCGTTCTTTCAACGACGACTGAAAAATTTGCCTTTTTGAATAATAGATCCCTTTTTCTTTTTTCTTTCACTCAAAAAAAAAGAAAAAACCTTCCAAACATATTCTTTCTTTCAGAATTCTGACTCCGAAAGCGACACTGGTGCATCAGTAGCAGGAGCCGCACTATTTGCCTCCTCTTCTTCAGCATCAGGACTCGTTTGGAAAGGAAGTGGTAGTCTGATGATACCTCCTAGAAGATCATTTCATCGGCCACAGGGAGGAGGTGGAGGAAATGATTCATCAGACAGTAACAGTGTCACAAATGTTGAGAGGCTTCTGAAACGGAATCGAAGGAGGACCATGGCAATTCACGGTGAGATTTTAAGATTCATTATTACAAAAATACCCAAAAAAAGGTTATAATGACGATACAACTCGTGTCCAAACAGTTGGATATGAATCATCAATTAAAAATCAAGAAACACGTGTTTAGCCAATTATTCAAACTTCTATTGTTCTAAAAATTTGAAGCAAAAATGCAGTGAAAACTATGAATTTTTTATAATCACGGGAACATGCCTCAAAAAACATGAAAAATTGAGAATTGTTGAGTATTATTCTGCTTTGCTTGTTCATTTTTAATGTTTTTTTTCTAGCGATTCTTTGTATTTTATACAATACCATGTTCCCCAACAGTTATACTTTTGTTTTCAGGTGAATCAGAAACGAACCAGACAGCAGCTTCGACTGGATGGTCAAGTGCCTCAATGACAAATTTATGCCGCATCCGTTCTTCTCTCGGACATTCTGATCCACAGCTTTCCAGTAGTTCTACAAATAGCTTTAACACGTCTACATCTTCATTGCATCCCGCTACAAAATCATCAACTACTGCACTTTCTTCATTTTCCACATCTTCTGCCAATCGTTCACCCGCGAATCGTCCGTCTTTGCATTCATCTACATCACCAGTCACTATGCAGCGATGTCGATCGCCGATGCGTGTGCCGCAAAGATCCACTTCATCTTCTCATAACTTTGGCGCTGCAGGCGGTGCTGCACCCAGTAGTTCTGGAAGTTCAGTACATAGTGGAGCAATTACATTAAGGTAAACTCTTTGAAGACCTAATATTCATCAGGGACCGTAAAAAATGATATAGATTAGAACTAACTCTTAAATCACTTCTTATTAGTTTATTTGAATGAAAACAAGCACCTTCTATTACTAAGAATCAACGCATTGACAGCGTATGTTCAAAAATAAGTCGCCCTCTCCCCCTTTCACACGAAGTTAACTGACTTGATGTCAACAAACTTCGATATCGACAAACAGGCTGCCGCCCTGCTGAAGAGTGCGAATGTTCGAAAACTTGTGATTTTTGTTGTTTTTTTATTGTTCCTCCTCTTCTAATCTTCGCTAGTTGTTTGGTCCAATGTTCAAAGTTTTCACGGTTTTCTTTCGATTGAAAGTCTAAAAATGTTAACTCTTTTCAACTTCTACGTGCTTTGGCCAGTGGAGGGTTCATTGTTATTCACTTCATTCTTAGTTTTGTTATCGTTACCCATATGATATTCATCACGGGACACGCCTAATTTCTGTTTTTTCACAGAACTTCAAAAATTTCGTTGTTCGACCAATACGTATCAGTTTTTCAGAAAACTATTAACTGAAAAGAGAAATTATTAATTGAAATCGAGTATTCAATAGAAACACTCAACACAATTTCAATAGTGCTTGCAGAACCTATTCGGCGCGTAATGGCAGCTCCTTGATGGCTCCTGTACAGGATACACGCCGCTGGTCACTCGCTTCTCTTCCATCAACAAGTGGTTACGGTACACCTGGCACTGGGAGCAATTCGGGCGTTTCGGTGAGTTTTGTTTTTATTTTCCGTAGAAACTACAAAACTGAATCAGAAGATGCTACATTTTTTCGTTCTAACCGAAAATCGGTCAGAAAGCTCTTTTTTATTTTTCACATTCTTGCCGGTTATATATTCCGGTTCTAGAAATGAGCAGAAATTTATTCCAAAGACCTCTTCTTGTCAAATTTCGTTATCGATCACTACAGAGTCAATATTCGTCATCGGAACAAATCGGTGAAATGCTCGAACAGACAAGAGTATCGGGACCGACTCGACAAAATTCATCACGGTTTGATAGCAATGAATCATATGACGATATGGCCTCACAACAGCAGGTAGCAGCTCAAAATGCGTTTTTGAACCGTCCGAGGAGTCGTAGTTTAACGTATGTTCGCTGAAAACTTATTCTGAATTTAACTAGTTCATTTCCAGAAGTCCCATGAAGTTCCTGAACGAATACAATCTCGAAATGGTGAATCGAACGAGTGTATATAAAGAACGATTTCCACGTGCTAAACTGCAAATGGAAGAACGTTTGAATGCTTTTGTTGCTGAGAATGGACCACTCAGTGGTGGTATTTCACAGCAATCTGCCCGAGATAATACAGATGAAACTGAGGATATCCTCTCAAAACAATCTGGAAGTAGTGGTGGATTGAAAGCCAAAGATAGTGTTGAAGAAGGAGTTATGAGAAGCAGACGATCAACTGTAAGTTGTTTCAGAAACTAGAAAAGACACAAATACCACTGAATTTCTGTCTTTCTTTGTTTATTAGTTTGTTGTTGACACAGTGAAAATATATAACTCAATTTTTGAGAAGCAACGCTTTTCTAATTGAATTTGGTTCGTCTTCGCTTTGGTTGGATTTTTGTTCCACTTCCAAAACGACATTCAACTGAGCCTAAATTTCCTGTTTCTCTCTTTTTCTGATGCATTTATCACCCTGTTTCACTTTCGAACGACGCAAGCCGTTTCTTCGTTTCCGCCTCCTACCAAAAAAGTATATTTTTCCTATATACTTCCAATGAAAAATGACCTCTTCTCTCTATCCGAAGAAGAAAACGCAAGTGATTGATTAGCTTTTGAGGTATTGACGACTGCTTTTTTGCCGCAAAAAGTAGGAAGCACTTCTTTAGATCGCAACGAGTCAATTTTGAATAAGATCCCATTTTCGCATCTTTGGTTTTTGATTCGCCTTGATGTCAAGAAAAGAGACAGGTGCTGAAGCACAACACACGGCTACCATCTGTTTGCTTTGTTCATTTTTCAAAAATTTTCCAAGGAAGTTATTGTTACTTTTGTGTGTCAACAGGTGGAACACTTCTAGGATTTCTTTTTCTTCTCTGATCTCCGTCTTGTGACTCTTTTGTTTGAAATTCTGGAAAAAAACCCGTCACCAGAAAAAAGGAATAAGAAGATAATGCGTTTGCAAAATTTATTTTCTTCTGCTTGACTTTCTCAATGAACACATGTTTTGCAGGTTCTCGAAGCAGAATCTTATGCAGATCGAAGCTTACTTCGACTGATCGGAGACGGTGCAACAAGATTCCTTCATCATCAAATTGTGGAGATTGCATTGGACTGCCTTGGGAAATCTAAAGACGATCTGATCACTTGTTCATATTTTTGTGAGATGAGTCAGCGACTAGAGGAGACTTTGAACGAAGTAAGTAAATTTTTGTGTTTCATTTTTAAATTCTCCTTTTTTAGGCTCAAATGAAGACGTCACCTGAGTCATTGGAATATTTATCGAAATTAGTGAAGAAGCTTCTTATGATAGTTTCCCGACCTGCACGCCTTCTGGAATGTCTTGAATTCGATCCGGATGAGTTTTATCATTTACTGGAAGAAGCAGAAGGTGTAGTTCGTGAACAACTAGGAAGTGGAACAGCAAGAGTTCCAGATTTACCCCAGTATATTATTGGTAAGTAGAACTTACTTTACTGATTATCCGAGTTTGTTAATTTTTAAAGTTTAATCTTTTCAGGAAAACTCGGACTCGACCGTGATCCTCTTCTTGATTCAACAGAACATGTAGATACTTCTGAAGACGCACCAGCGGCTTCAAGTTCTGTTGCGTCGATATCGAAAGGGCCAGGAGGAACGTGGCAAGAAACGAATCGTGCTCCATGCGAAGACGATTTTGATACTATTCGGGTAATTTTTGCCTTAGTGACTGCGTTAACTAGTATGTTTCTGTTCAGCTTGTTTCTAACGGAGCCTATGGAGCTGTTTATTTGGTTCGTCACCGAGAAACTCGTCAGCGTTTTGCTCTAAAGAAGATGAACAAGCAGACATTAATGCTCAGAAATCAAGTTGATCAAGTTTTCGCGGAAAGAGACATTCTCACAATGGCAGACAATCCATTTGTAGTGTCATTTTATGGATCTTTCGAGACTCGACAATATTTGTGCATGTTAATGGAATATGTAGAAGGAGGAGATTGTGCAGCACTTCTGAAGTCGGCTGGAACACTTCCAGTGGAATTGGTCAGATTATATGTAGCAGAGACTATTCTTGCAATTGAGTATTTACATTCGTATGGTATTGTTCATCGAGATTTGAAACCTGATAAGTATGTTTTTGTAATGTTTTATCTTTCAAAACTGATTATTTTCAGTCTTCTGATTACTGCTATGGGACACATCAAGTTGACCGATTTCGGACTATCGAAGATTGGATTGATGAATCGAACAACTCTCGTTGCTGAAGGTTATGATGCAGTTGCAGAAACCCAACAATTCCAAGACAAGCAATTGTGTGGAACTCCAGAGTTAGTAATTTTTCAGATTCCAGAGTTCAAGTATTGTATTGTCAACTTATACGTTAATTTTTCAGATATATTGCTCCGGAAGTAATTCTTCGTCGTGGGTATGGAAAACCAGTAGATTGGTGGGCACTTGGTATCATTCTTTATGAATTCCTTGTTGGAATCGTCCCGTTCTTTGGTGAAACTCCAGAAGCATTGTTCTCAAAAGTGATAAGTGAAGATGTTGAATATCCAGAGGAAGAAGAAGCACTCCCGCCTGAAGCTGAAGATCTATGTCGGCGACTTCTTGAAAAGAATCCAGCAGAAAGGCTTGGAACAGTGAATGGAGCAGCCCAGCTGATGGCTCATGCATTTTTCATTCTTCTTGATTTCACTTCACTTTTAAGACAAAAAGCTGAATTTGTACCTCAGTTGGACAACGAAGAAGATACCAGTTATTTCGATAGTGGGAATTTCCATTGACAAACAATTTCAAGTCGAACTTTTTCAGCTAGAACAGATCGATACAATCACGAAGCCGAAAGTTGTGGAGAAGAAGAGATGGGTGGCCCATCTCCAGCTTCCTCAATGATGTTTCATTCATTTTCTACAGCCAGTCCACGTCATTCAATTGTTTCCATTGATCCGGCACATTTACCTCACGTAAAATCACTCTTAACTAAACGAGTGCAATCAATAGCGAATATTTTTCAGCTGCTCTCAACTGCCAATGCTGCTGCCAAGGAAATCGAGCGTTCTCATTCAGTCTCAGTGTCGTCTAGAAGTGAAGTTCGGCCTGAGCGATCATATTCTACCGGACAAGCTCCACCAGACTTATTCAACATTGTTGATGATAACACCAGCACAGTAAGTCACATAAATTCCAGCCAAGATATTAATAATGTTTCTAACAGGCTGTAAATCTCCGAAGACGGTTCTCAGCTCAACGTCACAACGTCTCCACAACTTCATCGTCTGGTACTGGTTCTGGTACATGTTTTGCTACTGCTGCATCTTCCACCGACTCTTCAATCGATGCATCTACTCTTCCAATCTTCCAACCTCCATCCCGTGCTTCGATTGCTGAACGTGGATCTCGTTCTCCATTACCAAAGTTCTCTATCTCTTGCGAAGGCGAAGCTGGATCCTCAGCAACAAATGAAGACAATAGAGACGATGAAGATTCAAGGAATTCTACGATTGTATCCAATGCATCGTCTGACGGTGGAGCTGATGAAACAGTTCGTTTCCGTCGACAAAGTTCAGGAAGAGCACCAGCTGCACAGCTCCAACTTGTGATTCCATCGATTTCCTCTTCACAGGCACAACAGGCCGCAGAGCCAGCAAGAGAAACTTGCTATGTGGTGCGTTTTATAAACCATTATTCCTTCTCATTCTCATTTATCATTGCAGATGTACCCATCAGGACCACCAACTTCTGTCGGCTCACAACTGTCACCAGGAGGAGCATCGGTCTCGTCAGCTTCCTCGTCAAACGATGTTGGCTCACCGCATCCTATTCTGCCCTCTCAACATGAACATTCTTTGACATCTCAAGACGGTGCAATCACTTCCGCATCAACACCATCCAAAACAATCACAATTCGAAAAGGACCTTTTGGTTTCGGATTTACACTGAAATCAGTTCGAGTCTATCTCGGAGAACACTCAGAATACTACACTATTGAGCATATTGTGACAGCTGTTGTTGAAGGAAGTCCGGCATTTGAAGCTAGTCTGCAAGCAGAAGATATGATAACTCATGTAAATGGACATCCTGTCCATAACCTAACACATCCTCAATTGATGCATCGTCTTCTCTCCAATGGAAACGAATTAATTCTCCGTCTCGTTCCACTTGCCTCTACCAGTATTAGAGAAGGAGCTGCACGTCGGACTATTGGAAAAATGGCACGAAAGAAGCCAAAGAGACCACAACGACGTGTTGTTCCTCTTGAGAAGAAAGCTCGAAAGCCTTCAGCACTTTTGAGACGTCTATCTGGAAAACGAGCCACTAACGATATTGTACCTGGAAGTTCAAGCCAGAAACAGGCGTTTATGCCAAGAAGTGCTTCAAGTCAAGACGGTTCAATTCTCACCCATCTCCCGGGAACTGCCAAATCTGATAGTCAAGGATCCCAAGAGCCATCAACGTCGTCCCAAGGAATAGTTAGAAGAAGTGTAAATGAGATAGAGGTATATTATTCAAAGTTTCTCGAGTTATCAGCTTTATCCCTGTGTTCCTTTTATGTTCCATCTCCCATTGTGCTTGTTTTTTAGGCAAACCGCCCATCTTCCCTTCGTTCCACGTCCACTTCCCACCATCATCATCATCATCCCTCTTCCTCATCCTCCGTCGCTTCTGCTCCAGCTGCGATCCCATCGAGTTCTACATCCACGACTCCTCGAATGAATGCATCATCTCCATCATCTTCCGCATCGAACTCAGGAACTTCTTCTCCAGCTGCAACATCTTCGGCTACAGTACCTGGGATTTCCGTTGTTAAACAGAAATCTCAGTCGATTGCTGTTAGTCCGTTAGCAAGAGATACTCGTATGAGGTTGGTTTTGTGCTTTCTCACAAGCTTCCATCACACTCATTACAACTTGTTGTACTAATTTCTCATGTTTACAATTGTTCTCAAAGAATATATGATATTCCCCAATCAAACCATTGTTTTTTTTTCAGAAGTCCATCGCCATCTCATCTCCATCACCAGCGTCCATCATCAAGCTCATACACAACGCGACCAGACGGCGGCGCAATTCCAACAGCTTCAGCGTCTCAAAGCAACAGCGGCTTCGGCCAAGATCCGACTTCTTCTAGAAACTCACCGAATCTTAGTGCTCGTCGTCGATCATATCAGCCAACTACTACTACATCAATGATAGTTCCACCGACAACCCATCACTCACGTGGTTTCTCTGCAGCTGCTCAATCGGCTCAAAACTTACTGAATCGGTTATTGCCTCGACAAGATAACAATGACCGGGGAGGAACAGGATCGTAAACAATTAAATAATTTTATAATGTTCTTTTTCTCATCCTAAATCATGTTTGTAAATAATCACTTCCGTTTTTATAATTTCATACCTTTTTCTTTCTTTCCGAGAACCTAGTCATTTGACAAAACAACATGGTGCCTTTCTTCATAGTTTTGTATCCTATATGTAAAACCTTAATTCTCCCGTTTATAATTCAAAACCTGTTTCTACTACATCTAACCACTTTTCTCTTCCCTTTAATTCTGTTGTATCTGATTCCCCTCCCAATGATAATCGTCAGGCTCAATCTCCTTTTACAAAGGATGATCGAGAGCTTCTAAGCGTGTATTTTTCGTAATTAAGACTGCTCCACGTTCTATAAGGAATGAAAACGTTGAGATAATCATTCTTCCAATGCTTAATAATCTTTTTAAATTTTTCAGATTAATTCTGAGGCCTTCTATATCGAATAAGAACCTATCAAAAAAGATGAAAACCAAGGCTGGCTCTTCTTGTACCCGAATCAATCACACATCTCACTTTTTCAAATATAGGAAGTTTTATTAATTTGATCGAATGGATTCTTCTAATGCAATTCGGAAATTCGAGTGTGTTTCCGTTAATATATCAAATATTCCATTAGACATGTCACATTATTGGAATATTTCTTATGTAAACGAACACGAATCTTCTGAAAGAGATTTCAGAAAAGCTTCTTCTTCTTTGCTTTTCTTAGAATTCATTTTAATTCTTTTTGAACAAAACAAACCAATCAAAAGTTCACAGACTCTCTTCCATTTGTTTTTCCCCTTTTTTCCAGAAAAAAGAAACTTAAGAAAAAGAAAAGAAGTAGTGAAACTAGATCTTCTGCATCAATGATTTTCAACGTTTCGGACACCATTAAAATTGAGTTTCCACTTTTTCTGGACTCTTTTCCAATATACAACACAGTCTGAAATCTATATCTCCCACGCAGACAACTGAAAGAAAATTCAATTTTTAAAAATAAGTTTTTGTTTGTCTTTTTGTTGGTCATTGAGCTGATTCGTCCAATCGAATTGGAAAATCGAGTACCCTGTAGAAATAATTTCAGAGAGAGGATTCTCCCAAAATCTTCAATCGGACAATCAGTTTTCCTTCTTTCATTTAGTAGTCTACACCAGAAATCCCCGCTTTGGTTCACTTTTCCTATTCCAGATTTTGAATTGACGTGATTTTTCGATGGAAAAAACTGGAAAAGGTTTAGGAAATGATGGATGAATTTTTAAGATTTGATACGAGAACATATAAAATTTTCATGAGAACGAGATGTTCAATGAATCAAAGAAACTGGTTTTATGGGATAGAAGTGATAATTATATCTCGAAAAACAATAGTTTGACGAACCAAATTTTAATTAAAAAATACCGTTCCTTATCAATTGAAACCCCGTTTTGAAGGACACGATAATTTTTACTTTGAAATGAAACGGAATCATTATTGAACTATTCGAAATATCCGTTGTTTCTTGATATTCCCAGTCACCGTTTTTTCGAGTAAACGAGTCTATTTTCGTGTTTTTTGTTGCATATGACATATATTTGTAACCAAAGACGATAGATTAGAGGTTTAGTTTGTCCCCCCTTGAGAATAAAAATATTTGACAAAACTAGGAATTTGAGACACTCTTCACAAAAGTTCACATGTTTTTTTCTTTCTTTTTGCTCCCTTTTCCCTCAATTTGCTCTTCTTTCTTCTTCTTTTTCAAGACTTTTCTCCTCGTTAATTATTCTGTTTTAGTAAAGAAAAAAGATAAAAAGAACATGTCACATAGCCTTAAAGTTGCTTCTTTTCTTCGTTCTAATCTATTAATTATTCATTTTAGTACTCGAGAAAAAACGTTTTTTCAAACAAGAGTCATCTCAGTTTAGATATGATAACAGTACATAAAGAATGTCCCATTGTTCTCTTCTCCCTCGTTCATTCATGTTTTTGTGACCTTTTCTCTGTGCACGATTTGAATTTCAAGTGAATTCAAATGGGAGTAATCAACTTGAGCGAAGACACTATTCACAATAAGAATACCAATGAAACCGTCAATTTTCTCAGTCGATCACTTTTAAAAATTAAAAAGAAGTCACCTCGAAAACTTCATTTTCAGAAAATATATGCAATAACGGATGGGAAAAAATTAGAAACATCTAGAAAAATAGAACCACTTCCGTTTTGTGCACTCACTTCCGGAGCACGCTTCATCTTTTTTCTTAGGTGCTCGGGAGTTAATGAAAATGGAAAAAAAAGAAACTTGTGTAGTTCTTTCGATCTTCAGATGAATGTAGTTTAGGCTCAAAGAGTTCAAATAATTATTATGCAGAAGTGGAATGGATTTTTGAGCAATCATTTTATAAGATCTAGGTGAAAAGCATAACTTTCAGAGAAAACACACCAGAACCTTGATAACACCTTTTTGCACTTTTCCCCCAATATTTTTAGAATGACACTGAAAGGTTTCCATTGAGATTAAGTTTTTGCTCTTTCTGAAATACTCTATAATCATTTCTTCCAAAACTTTCAATGTCAATCAACTACTCTATATTTACTGTAATTTTCACTTTCTGAAAAGAGTGCGTTGACTGACTTCCGAATGAAATCTCAAAATGAAAAGTAACAATTTGAAAGTCAAAGAAGGGATGTGTACGTAAGGATTCTGTTTTTTGATGTCTTCTTATCCTTCGTTCATTCACATTGATTCCCTCAAATATCTTCTCTTTTCTTCGCCTACTTTCTCTTTAATTATTCATTAAGCTCACTTTTCGAGACCCAACGTATGTGTTTGTATCTCTGTTTTTTTTTTCGAGTTTTTGAGTATTTCAGATGAAAATATTCAAAATGATGAAATTGTTTTTTCATCGTGTTTTGTTGAATAAAATGGAACGATGAAAGGATTACTGTAGTTCACTAACATTCAATTAGTCATCAGTAATCATCACAAGTTCTCGCCAATGACGGTCTTCAGATTGATGATTTTTCTGTTTTTGATCACATTTTCGTCATATGAGTTCTATTTTTTCTCGATCTATCAAATATTTTAAAAACAATCCATTAAAATTCTTTGAAAATACCGTATACTTCAAAGATTCATTAGTATTTCAGATGATTCTCAATCAATTTTTCTGAGTCCACAGCAACAAATTGTATGAATTTAACTCACCACTGATCTCAGGTTTTCAACAAACTTTGACCTTCTTTTTCTCAATTTTTAACTCATTCTTTCTCGTCATTTTTCTTTATTTTTCCTTTCGGTTCACTTATTTTTCCATTGTTTTCACTTATTATTCTTCCCTTTTTCTTCTTTCTCCACACATTTTCTTCTGAATTTTAAGCTCCCATTTCTTATAAAAACACAATTGACAGCTGAAAAAACTTTCGAATCTACACATTTCTTTAATTATTAATATTGAAAAATCAGGAAGAAGAGGGAAACTTTTCCATACACTTTTCACCTGTTTTCTAGAAAAGTTTGAAAAAGAAAAGGGAAGAAAATGAAGAAAAATGCACGTGCTCCGAGTTGCTGATTTTTCTGAAAATGATTTTAAGCAGAGACTACACAAACGGAGAGTTAGGGCATAATTCTGGAAAATATTCAGGTAAATATTCAGGAGTTTTTGGAATTGGGTGTATCTTGTCGAGTACTGAAACCAGAGACGTTGATATGTAATAGAAATATTGTATTCTTTCACAATTTTTGTGCAGAATTTTGTAGGATCGTAGGCTCTTAATTTGGGAAAATCATCTATCTTCCAATTTATAATATGCATCTCATTTCCATTTCAACATATTTATTTTTCCCAAATAACTTCCATTTTTAATAATGACAACTCATTTTTCACCCAGATTTAATCCTTTTCATTTCTCTCTGTGTAAAAAAGAAAAGTAAACAAAGTATTTTTGCGTTCGTTTCGATGAAATATGGACACCCATTTGTTTAGTTTTTAATCGTTCCTTCTGACTAATTGCTTCTTTTTTCTTCTTTTTTTCCGGAAAGGAAGTTTTCATTTTTTGAGGAATAACATGAGAAATGATGATAGTTTTTGACTGAAAATAGTTTTCTTCTGGAACGGAAAAAATAGATAAAGTCGATGAGAGTAGAGAGGAACGGGTCTGGAAAGAAGATTTTGGGAGTAGAATGAAAAATATCTTTGCACATGAATATTCAGCTTTTTCTTGGAAGATGAAATTCCCAAAAAAACTCATTTTGGTGAAAATGTGTCCCCTTTTCATAAAGTTCATATGAAATCACATCATCTTTTTTTTTCTTTTTTCAGAACGTTCCCCTCACTTTTTGACAGATTTTGAGAAAACTCTCTTTTTGGGAACGAAAAGAATAAAAAGTGTCGTTGACTCAAGAAGTCACAAAAAATTGAATTTCCGTTCTGATTTTTGAAATCTAAACGAACTTTTCCAAGTTCCTACTCAGTCGTTTTTCCCTCAGAAGATTCTTAGAATACACGGAATTTCTTCAGATGATATCATAATTTTCCAAAATTTCAGCCCAAAATTACAGGTTTCATTCTTTATTTTCTTCCACTTGATTTCATATATTTCATGATGAGAGTTCTGACATCCGCTCTCTTTTTGCTCCCGTCATTTAATTGGTATGTATGTCATGAATTCTCAAGCTCCGCCCACTTCTTCCTTCGTGCTTCTTCTTCTTTTGCCCACTTCTTCTCATACATTTCTTTCGATTCTTATGTTCTCTCTTCCCGATAATTCGGCTAGTTTCTTCCAAAAGTTTCAATTGTCTTCTGGTGGAAAAACTGTTGTTTCGTGCCCTTTCTAAAACGACGAAATTCGAAAAAAGAAGTTCGAATTCTCTTAAAAAACCATCTGACAAAAGATGTTCTTCGTTTCCTTCCTCGTGTTCAAGAGCGCTCTAATTACAGAGTCTAGGAAATCTAATCACCGAAAAAAGAAGAAGTTCCTTGTAAATAACCGATCAAAATAACAGAATCTAGACTGATAAATTGAGAACATTTCCGGTGTAATATCGTATCTGATGTCGTGTTTTGTCTAGAAGAAACCTTTTTTTATACGTTCTCAATGATTAACTACAGTAATTCTCAAGTAGAATTCATTCATTTCGAACCCGACACTTCCAGAAAAAAGTTCTCTCAATCATATGTCTTTTTAAAGTGTCATTTTCAAGAAATAACAAGAAATGAACTATAATCAATTGACTATAATCAAGTGAGTGCACTTTATAATTTTCTCGTTTTTTCGTTTAACACATATGCTCTCACAAGACTTATTTTTGTAGTTGCGACGTATTAAAACTATAATAATATATCTAGAATACTATTTTCGACTCACGGGATTTATTAGAAGAAATATCATTCGGATTCAGAACGAAAATACAAATATTCTTCTTTTTCCTCGTGATTTTCAGCAAAGAATACTTCCGGTTTTGTATTGGGGCAGATTGATGGATTCAACAGAAAGTATATGTGTTCTCCACAGATTTGGATAGTCATTTTTGAAACGAGCCGAATAAAATAATGTCTAGTTTACTTTACTGCATAAAAGTTTAAAACTTTGAGGTGCGATTCTAAGCGGTAATTAAGCACTGTATTGTGTCAACGGTAGCATTATCATGAAGTGAAAACTGGCTTGCAATAATTGGGATTCTGATATACCTACTTTTAGTCGCCGTCGTGAAAAACGACGCTCAGTCCTCACGAAACAGTTCTACCTCACGATATCCGCATTGGAGTGAAGCCACATCTGACACCGACTCTGTCCCGCTTTTTGACCTGGAATCTGTTCAGATCTCATCTGATATTTTTGTCCCAAATGACCTCCTTTTCTCTTTTTTTAAACCAACAATATCTGTCATCCTTGTCCCGTCTTCTGTCTGTGTATTCATCCGTCTCTTTTCCTGTTGAAAAGAGAAAAATGAGCTCATCATCTGACTTTGCTCCGCCATGTCCGGATAGATGAGGGATGAGCAGAAATGGGGTCCTCGCCTTCTTCTTTTCTCACCCCGAAAAGCCATCCTTCGAATACAAAAACATCTGCACAGCCTGAACACAGAAGCGAATAAGTGAGAGAAGAAGAAGAAGAAGCAGAATGTTCCAAAAAAGGAAAGCAACGTCTTCTTATTTTCTTGTCGTGGCCCACGACGACGTCTTCTGAATCTCAGTGTCTGAAAATGAATGAAAACAAGAATATATACACGTGGAAAGTCTTGTCTTCTTCCATTCGAGAGGGCACAGATGCGTCGTCGAGAAGAAGAGTGTAGACCGCCTATTTTGGACATGACGTGCCGGTGAAAAGTGTCTCTTTTGGAATGAGTATGTGTGTATCTGGACACCAACTCCAATACTTCTTTCTCTCATTCTCTCACTCACTTCCAAAGTCAGTTTTTGTTGCCAAATCCACCCCCTTCTCCTTCACTAATTCCCCTCTTTTTACTCTAGCTCTCCTGATTGGTTTCTGAGCCTTAGCTTCTTAAAAACTTCTTAAAAACTTTGTCTTTTCCTGCTTTCCCACTAAATCTCTAAACACATCCTCCATCCATCCAAGTCTAGTCAACTTTTCATTTCTCATATTCTGAGATCTCTGAGATGGCAACCGTAACCTTAATGTCAACCAGCTACTTCAGGAAATTGTCTTTTTAAACACTTTAATTTTTGAAAATTTTGAAAATTTCTCCTTGATTCTCTTCTCTCATAACTGCCTAAAAATCTATTTCCATTCCCAATTCTGGAGTCATAAAACAAGATAATTGTTCTCTCTCTCTCTAGAGACTTGCTCTGTTCTTTAAAAATAATTTGTCTTTTCGTTATTTCTGATCAAAAGTTAAAGGGGAAGAAAAAAGAGAAAATACGCTCAAATCTCTCTCGAAACACGTGATTTAAATTCCACAGTCGGGTTTGAACTATCAGATTACCATGACGTGGAAGTTGAGAAAATGTGTTGGGATTCTTGAGAAAATTGTTGATTTTTCCGAGTCAAATCTGGGTTTCTTGTTTATCTCAAAATGAATAAAAGAAAAAGAATAATAGAGAGTTACAGGATTGCATATTTTTAGTATTGAGAGTCAGTTTTACTTGGAGTTTGATGTTGGACACGTTGTTAGGGCATTCAAACTTCCTATTGTTTTCCATTTTACAATTTATGTAGAGAACTTTGTTTTTATCAAAGCTCTTCTTGAAATAGGATTGCTTGATTTGTATGTATCAGTGTTTTTATATTAGCTATCCACGGGAAATCCTTCTGAATATTTCTCATTCTTGAAGGCGGTGCTGCTTTCCCTTCAAACAGAATTGTTTCATTCTTCAATTTCTCTTTCAGAAACTATATAATATTTTCAATTGAATACTGTCATATAGCTCTGATGATAGCTCCATCATCCTATTTTACAATTCCCCCTTTATTCGTGTCAAAAATGAAGCGAAGAAGAAGAAAAAGAGAGAAGAGGTCATGTTGTAATTGAAACAACCTTCTTTTTTCTTCTCTTCATCTCATATGTTATTCACATACTTGTCTTTGCTCACTGTTGTCTTTCAGTTATTAGTAAAGACACAAGGAGTAAGTCGGTCGGAAAAATGGAAATTAGTTTGCACCCTTCTTCTTTTTTTCCCGTTTTTCCACAACTCCCCCACAATATTCTTCCGTTTTTCCAGTAATAACTGTGTCAGAAGAAGAAAGAAGTAGTAGAATAAGAAGAAGAACGACAAAGTGAAACACACATTTTTAAGAAAAGCTAAAGCCATAAGCTCCGCCCACTTCTTCCTTAGAATGGAGAGAGAAAAAGGGGCAGGAAGGAGTCTTATGCATCAGGCTTGATCTTGTTCGCCCAAGTTTTTTGTATGTTCTGACTCACTTTTTTGGAGAGACATTGATTATACGTGGCAGGTTCTTTTGTAACGGCTAGACAGAGAAAATAAGCACGTGAGGGTGAGAGAGATTCTCTAATTTATAGGTTTATGCTTTTGTTTTCATACTCAGAAAACTGATTACGCCAATTCCTTTTTTGAAGATCACTCTAGCCATTTCTGTCAATTTTTTAGCATTCTCCCGTTTTGTTAATGTCTTGTAGTTCTGAACTCAATTTTTATAATGTACTATCTTTATAATATTGACCTCTAACTTATCTTCTGAAGTTCAATTTTCCAAATAGTTTTTTTTTTCAGAAATCAATTATGGAGGATCGAAACAACTGTGTGACAGTACAACAATGGCAGCCGGAATACAATGATTTGAATCAGATTCGAGCAATTTTCTCCCTATTGTATCTTCTTATTTGGGTCGCTGCCATCGTCGGAAACACACTTGTTCTCTATGTACTCACATTCAATCAGGTAATGAATTGATTGGAACAATGCAATCTTTATTCCAAATAGATTACCTTTGTTTGGGTGAATTTCCAAAGAAAACTCGTTATGAGGTCATAAGGATTTCCAGAATTGGCATTATTCATCATCACTAGAACCTTTTTCGGCGGGTCACCTCATCTCATCCCCAGAACTCCCAAACGGTTTTTTTTCTTATTCTTATTATTTCTTTCTGAATCAGAAAAGAGGGGTTACTCATTTAATTTGTGGCGTCCGTCCCTTCATCCAGCTCAAAAGCTTGTTTTTGGATTTCTTTTACTCAAATTTCCGGTTTTCTCTCTTCCCACCCATTCACCCGGTTTCCTCTGATGAATCAAACATCTTTTGAATTCATTAATTGGGAGTACAATCAATTATCTCTTCCCATACGTCATCTGAAAGATCTCTCCTCATAAAGTACTTTCAGGTATCACTATCAGTCAGAACTGTTTTCGTTGGATGTCTTGCTGGATCCGATCTCCTAATGTGTCTCTTCTCTCTTCCGATCACCGCGATTTCGATATTCTCCAGAGTTTGGGTGTTTCCAGCCATATTTTGTAAATTGATTGGAGTATTCCAGGTGAGATTTTAATGAATTTTCAGTGTCTAGACATAGAGTATTTAGTAGTTTGATTCTGAAAACCCAAAGTTATGACGATTCATTCCTGATTTCAGGGAGGAACCATCTTTGTGTCATCATTCACTCTCACAGTCATTGCATTGGATAGATGTGTTCTGATACTTCGGCCGAATGAAGAGGTAAAATTATCGAAAAGAAAAACGAAAAGACCATCTGAAAGTAACTTACTTTTACTTTTTCTTCGTTTTTGTCTGACAAAATTTGATGAGCTTTGGAAACTCGGTTCGCATGTTTTCCCCTTTTTCTGTTCTTTCTGTTTACCATGTTTTCATAATATATTCCAAGTATGACCCCTTCTCTGAAAATTGATTTGAGCAAAATCTTTCTTCTAACAAGGAAAAAAGTTTTTTTCTAACTAATAAATATTTATAGGAAAATAATTAATTTTCCGAAATTCAATAACGTTTTGCAGATAGTAAACTTCCCTCGTGCCGTATTCATTGTCTTCTGTATTTGGCTTCTCGGTTACTCATTGGCTCTTCCAGTTGGAATCTACAGCGATATTGCAGTCTACGACGGCATTTGTGGCACATTCTGCGAAGAAAATTGGTGCGTCACTTCATTGATTTGACCAATTATCTTGCTTTCTCTCTCCCACATAATTACCCCAATTATTCGCTTTTCTTTCAGGCCTGACTTCAATCCAGACACTGGACGATCTGGAATTCGGAGGGCTTATGGCCTATCGGTATTGGTACTTCAATTCGGAATTCCAGCATTAATAAGTTCAATTTGTTATTGGATGATCAGTCAAGTGATGTCAGATCAATTAGAGAGAAGAAGAGGACACAATATTCGACCAGAATCTGAAGAAAAACTTGTCAATCGAAAGACTCGAGCGAATCGGTTCGTTTTTTCCACTTTTATTCTGAAAATCACAACAGCGGACAACTTAAAACCGTAAATCAGAATTATTATTTGCTTCTTGATTACCATAATTTTAAATCCTGTGTTCAATGTTTTCCACTTTTGAATACCAACTTCTGAAAAGTCAGACTCTAACCAGGAACTCCCAATAGGAAAAACACCATGGGAGAAGAAAAAACAACAAAAGAGTCCTTCTTTGATAGTCACTTTGGTATGCATGACTGATGATGACACAGATGAAAATATGATCGTCGCCCAAACGAAAATATATGAATCTCTTGATAAAACGCCTGGAAATGCTTCGAACAGAAATGAGATAGATTATAGCAGAGTTAACTTTCAGAATGATGATTGTGATGGTCGTCGGATTCGTTCTAGCTTGGATGCCATTCAATGCTGTTAACCTATATCGTGATCTTTTCGGAATTTCTACCACTAAATGGTATTCGAGTGTTTTTGCCCTCTGTCACGTGTGTGCAATGTGTTCTGCCGTACTCAATCCAATCATTTATTCATGGTTCAATCCACAATTCCGTACAAGTATTACTACACTTTTCAAAGGAAACAACGAATCGAGACTGATCAAAAAGAAGCCACAAGAGAAATCATCGAGTAAAATGGTTGCGTATCCAACTAACTTTTCAGAGGTCTGTCTGACTTTTTTATGTTCAGAATTATAATTTTTAATGGTTTCAGGCGAGAAGGGACACGGAGATTCAATCAAATAAAACTAAAATCACACTTGCTGAAAATGAATATCGAGATGGCGACCAACTTTTGTAATTATTTTATTTTGATTTACACATTATCTGTGATATTTTTCGGGTTATTAGACGATAAATTATTTTGATTTTGAATATTTATTCACAAGAAAAGATCATCATTAATTGATCTCTCAGATGGCTGTGGTCCATCTAAACCTCTTCCACTATCACCTCGGATTACTGTAATACATTTGACAACCATATACATGTTATAAATGAAAAACATGAGAAGACCAGCATAAACTAAAATTGGAATAACGATGAGAACAATTGGAGAGGTTGTTGGAAGTGGAGCTGACGATGAGCACTTTGAGACCATTTGGATATAAGTGTGGAGATCTGCATAGCTTCCAAGGGATACCTGAAATAATTGAAACTGTCTAAATGTCATAGAGAGAAACCATTCAGACCTGTGATAACATAAATGGGACAATGAATGCTGGATTGTTGTTCCTGATCCCAAAGAGAGCAATTAGACAAGAGGGATACTGTAGAAGACGACATGTCAGAATAACGAGCCATTGAGCACTGTGATACCAACTCTCTTTCTCTCCGTAATCACTTGCGAACACCAGAATTGTCCCTGCAAAAACTGAAGTTGATTTGAGAGAACCAACAGTTTTTTATTTCTATATCATAGAGAAAGTGACCAGTATTTTCTTTTTGTAAACTGTTTTGTAATCTGGGTTTTCCTTCGGATGATCTGATGTTGTTTTTAATAATAAAAACTGACTGAGTGACCACAAATGAGACTGAAGGTTCAATACATGAATTTTCAGTGAACCAAGATGGTACTTTGATGGCGTCATATAACGAAGACTCTTCCATTTATAAATGATTTTGAACTTAGAAAACTGAGATTACACTTTGAAATATTAAAACTTTAGTAGATCATAGATGATGAGAATTGGTATAAAATATCATGTGAATTGTTGGTTTCCAAAATGAAAACTCATTTGAAATGTAGCATGTCTTTAGACTCAAAATATATCACGTCTTCTTACGTTGTGAAGAATTTCAAATTGAGGAGTGTGATAAAACAAATGATCTCATTTCACTATGTGAGGTATAAGTAACGAAGTTGCGGAATTTTTGCTCACATTTTAAGAACACTGAATATTCTCAGAGTGGTATTAACTGTTTGTTTTGTAAAGAATGAAAAAAAACTTACAAAGTCTTTCTATATTTTAAATGGGTATAGTAGAGGGCAGAGACACTAACAACAATAGTTGTCAAATTCTCCCATTTGAAAATATCTGTTATCTAACCCTTTCTTAAACTAATTGGAAAGAAACTGACCAAATGTGATTTCATGAAGTGCTGCAATACAAATCAAATACGCAGCAGTCTGTGGTTTCATTGTACCAAAACAAAGTCTCTCGGGTGCCAACCTTGCTCGAAGATTCCGAAGATGATGGTGATGTCTCGAATCTTTACGTGGCAAATGGATATCAATCGGACCAAACATCTGAGAACTAGATGGTTTCAACATGTTTGATGCGTCGAAATCAGTTGAGAACGACGACGACATGTATTCTGAATACGATGAAGACGTGGATAAATGAGAAGGCGTCGTCGTCGTGATGAGTATAGAAATACGTGGAAATGGAAAAGATCTATGAAGACGTAAAGAAGTTTCTGGAGAAAAGGGGCGGAGAGAAAACGGGAAAAATACTTCAATTTTAGAAGGAAAATCCCCTCGGGCAGGAACGAGAAGATGAAGCAATTCTATATTTTAATCCTGAACTGATGCGAGTGCTTGAGCAAACAATTTCATAAGATGATGATGATGTTTTCATCAAGAAATAGAAGACCACAATAAATGAAACTTCTAATGCGGAAGCCTGGAAACAATGAAGTAGATTCTACCAATTTACGAAAACTGTTGAATGTTGAGTACAGTATCTCCAAGAAGCTTACATACCTATAAGCAATAATGAAATCTTTTTCATACCAAGATTCAAGATTTCCCTGAAACCACATGCTCAATTTCTCCAAACTTGTTATAGAGAACCAAAAAATAAATAGAAAAAGAATGAGCGGAAATCAATTAGAACATTGCCTTTTTGACGCCCTATGCATCTCCTTCTTGCTTCTTCCACTCGACGAGAAGGCGCATGTGTGACGCATGTATCAAATTTCAGCCAACCAGAAAGGGTATTCTGAAATTCGTTGTGTAAAGAGAGAAAGTGCTTTTTTGGTTTTTCGAAAAACAACTGAATGAATTGAAACAGGAAGGCGGTGACAACGACATCAAATATCAATCGGTTCAAATAATTTGCAGAATTCTGACTTCTTTGTCTCATAGTATTTCAGATGCAGTTTCAGCTTCCAGATCAATAACATAGATCATGAAAGAGTAGGGTCAAAAAGAAGGTCATGCAGATAACTATCTTATCACCTACTACGTGCACGCTGTTGTGTGCTCATCTATAATTGTCTGCCTCTACTCTTATCGTTGTTAACAACTAATATTTCGTTTTCCCATCAGACCCAAATATTATTGCGTTCAAATCAACCACTGTTTACTTGATAAATATTGATTTTTGTCAGGTTTTACATAATTTTTATTTTCTGTCAATATCTAAAAAGTTTTGTCTACGGTACTCCGCTTGAGACCTGGTCGAGATATTGTTCGATGCGCCTTTAAAACAGCTACTGATTGTTTTGCGCAATTTTGTTTACCAAATCTTTTTCAGAAAATGTTTGAATAGTTCCATTCATATTAAATTTCAGATATTAATGACGACAGAGACATGCAGTCTCCTGTCCGTCGGACAATCCGAATATGGAGCAGCACCATCGATGATTTCAGCTCTGGAAGCTGTTGATCCAGTGACTCTGACATGGCATAATATCTCGTGAGTTGTACACATAATCACGAAGTTCATATCATTTTGTACAGAATTCAAGCTCAAAAATCTGGAAAACAAATTCTGGAGAATGTTTCAGGAATCGCCAAACCGGGACAGTTGCTTGCGTTAATGGGAGCGAGGTTCAATCACCTAACGAGTTCTTGAAATAATTTTCTGTTTTCAGTGGTGCTGGAAAAACAACATTGCTCAATATGCTTCTTTCTCGTAATCTGAAGGGTCTTAGCACAAGCGGAAGCGTAAAAGTGAACGGTCACGAGGTAACTTTCTGAGAACTTAATGTGTCCACGCCTGCAAAGAACTTACAGCTGGGACGAGGAATCACTGCCATATCGGGATATGCTCAACAGGACGAACTTTTTGTTGGAACGCTCACTGTCAAAGAGTATTTGAATATACAGGTGAGCTAGATATTCAGATGAATGATTATAAAAGTAAAAACCTACCAGGCCAAACTTCGTGTCAATGGAGACGCCGATAAAAGGAGACGTCGCGTTGGAAACGTGATGGCTCAACTGGGACTTTATAAATGTCAAAACACAAGAATCGGAGCAATTGGAGGACAAAAAGGAATTTCTGGTTCGAAATGAATATTTGAATTATATCTTCAGTTGTTTTTTTAGGTGGTGAAATGCGTCGTTTGACCTTTGCTTGCGAGCTTCTTTCAAATCCTTCAGTTCTTTTCTGCGATGAGCCGACAACTGGACTTGATTCGTTTATGGCTGAAAGTGTTGTTCAAGTCCTTTCTAATCTGGCGAAATCGGGGAGAACTGTCATTTGCACAATTCATCAGCCGTCATCTCAACTTTACTTGATGTTCGATAGAGTCATGTTTATGGCTGGAGGAAAAACTGCTTTCTTGGGATCACCCAGAGATGCTATCCAGGTTTCCGGTCAAATGACGAAACTGTAATTATTTTCTATTTTCAGTTCTTCGAAGACGCTGGTTTCGCGTGCCCACGAAATTTCAATCCAGCTGATTTGATCATTCACACTCTTGCAGTTATGCCGAATGAAGAAGATAAATGTCGACAGAGAATCGAAGTGATTTGTACAAAATTCCAAAATAGGTCAGTATTCTGAAAATACATTTTCCAACTCTAACATAATCAAACAATTTTAGTTCATACGGTCGCACATTGAAAATTGGAGTTGAGAAAACCGAAGAAGGACAAAGACCATCGGAACGTAAGAAGACTGGAATAGCGACACAGATCGGAGCACTTCTTGAAAGATCAGCAATTGACACGTGGAGGAATCCATCATTAACAAGAGCAAAAGTGATTCAAAAAAGTATTATGGGATTATTTATTGGATTGCTGTATCTTCAAGTGAGTCTTTAATAGATAGTTTACTAAGAAATAACAATTTTTTCAAAACTTCAGAGTCCACTGACATCAATTGGAATCTCAAATCTAAATGGAGCGTTGTTCTATCTGGTTTGTGAACTGACCTACTCAACTATCTTCGGAATTCTGAACTTCCTTCCAACTGATTTTCCACTCGTTTCCCGTGAATATCACGATGGCCTTTATTCAGTTTTCTCGTATTATGTGGCTCGTTGTCTCTCATATCTTCCTCTTTTCACTGCTGATGGACTCATCATGCTTCTCGTTTCGTATTGGCTCGTTGGTTTCTCAAACTCACTTACGCAGGTAACTGAAAACAGTAGAGTGAAGTGAAATTCAATATATATTGAGGTCCTCTTCGCATGCCTTATTGCATTCCTCATTGAGCAATCTTCATCAGCATGTGGAATAATGTTGTCATGCATTTCACCATCTCTTCCGGTACCAACCAACATTTTTACTCAATCTTAAATAACATATTTTTGTAGATTGCAATGTCTACTGCCGGTCCAATGCTAACTCTTCTCTCATTAACTGGTGGTCTCTACGCCAATGTCGGTGCACTGCCTTCGTATATCTCATGGATTCAATATCTGTCATGGTTCAGGTATTCAGTTTATCGTGTTATTACAGAACTCTCCAAATCTAGCTGATTAATTTTCAGATATGGATTCGAGGCTTTCGCAATCAACCAATGGAGTAGTGTCAATGAACCAAATACGACTATTTGGACAGATGCGGTATGTCACCCATTTTCAAGAACGCCGCTTTCTAAAATGTAAAATTTACAGAAACGAGATTCGGTGTTGTCACAGCTATCATTCCGAGCGGAAATGTTTTATCCCGATCTAGTAATTATGTCTGCCTTCATAATTGTTTTCTACACAATTGGATATGCTGGATTGGCTTATCGGGTCAGCAAAGCACGTTAAGCTTCGTTATAATTTTATTGTTCGTTGAAAAATTGTTAAATGTTCGTGAATTATAAACTCAATAAATCTACCTACCTTGAAAAAGTGCAATAAAGATATCACATTTTTCCCGATTAGCTCTGCTTTTGCTGTATCAATAGAACAGGGAGAACATTAAAGAAAAACGAGTTTATCTAAGCAAACGATATATCACAGAAAAATTATGCTCTGAAATAGAAAATTGACTAAATTTCATTGTCGACAGCTTTGGTGAAATGGTATAGAAGAGAGCTCCAAAAACAAGAAAGCGAAGATACAACCAAAAAAGACCATGATTCAATAAATTAAAAAGAAAACGATGATGGCAAAAATATGTATTTTCGAAAGAAGGGGAATGTCGAGGCGGAAGTGATAAATAATGAATTGTTTAAAACATATCTCCGAGGAAGAAGTTGAGTCCACGATCAATAATGTAACATAGGACAAGATCTGCCGAGACGCACATCAGAAGAGCGTTACGGAGCTGTAAAAAGTAATTTTAATGAACAATTTCTTCATTAATTATATTGAAACTTGCGAATCGGAGAGCGGAATTCAAAGGATAATCCTGATTTTTTAAACTCACAGTTTCGGGAAGCGTGACAAGTTCGAATTGATTCATAAGATCTGTGGCTTGACCGCTTGCAAGTGTAAAAACAGCTCCACCAGAGAACATGATACTGTACAGCATAGCCTTGTTCTCGAAAAGGGACTCCATGAATGGTCTTCCTCGATAATTGACAGCAAACGTGCAAACTTGGAGAGCCATCGAAATGATGTATACAGTTGTGTTCAAAATGTTCGGTGTAAACTTCGCTTCAAGATCTGTTGGACCATCCCTGAAAAAAACAAAACTGTACATGAAGAAGGTGTGCACCCGGTGGCAAATCCATCCAGAAGCGACCTTAGTTCTTCACGAATTGCTTTCGGCGGGGATGTCGGCCCAAATCACATACAAACATGACCTGGTTCCTATCCGCCATTCTAAATCAACTACGCGGGGACGAACTAGCGAGAGATAGCTGGCAGTCGAGTGCGCTAACCACTCGACCACAGTGCAATGTCGGCGGGAGACGGAGAGTGTGTTTTATATTAGTCTGGCGAGCGGGCCGGCAGGCAAGCGAGTAGGAATTCAGTAAGAGACTTGTATGAATAGACTTGTACGCATAATAGCTTGGCACAGTTCTTACAACTGCGCTCCACTGAAATTCCATTGAAAAATATCTCTTTTTCTCTCAGTCTCTCAATATGACGCGCTATTTCCTTCGATTTCGGTAGAGCGCGGTTGTAAGAAGCGTATAGTGCTAATAGAACTGAAAATTTTAACTCACTTTGGATCCGCTTCATGTGCCAGCCCAACAATGTAAAGGAGACAGGAGAAGTGAACAACAAATTGAAGTGTTACAGTCAGGAGAGTATACGCGTTGAAGATGTTAGCCATAGGTCGTTGGCGAGACAGAGTTTTCAGTGGCTAAATAAAGTTTGTTCAACTGATTAGTTTTCTCTTTTGTTTTTTTTATTACCTTAGACTTTGAAATGAAGAGGAAACAAGCAGCCAGTAAGAGGCCTTGAACAGTAGCTTGAGTATCGCTGAATTTGACACCGTCCAGATAAAGAGCAGAGAGGGAGTAGGCAGAGACAAGAGCATTGAGTGCTAAGATTTTGAACATTTGAAGAGTGGTGACGAGAGTACAACGACCTTGTTTGATGACGTGACAGACTGAAACATGAAAATTCAATTGAAGACCTGTTTAAAGACAAAATATATTAAAATATTCTCACTTGAAGCGATAGACGTGTATTTGCTAGTGAATGGTGCTGCGATAGAAGCATCTCCCAATTTTATCACTAGAGCTTTTTCTTCATCTTCTAATTCTTTCATAAGACTTTCCAGGCGAGCTTGAGCTGGGTTGTTGGCCATCGGCGACGGAGCTGTCCGCGCGCGAGCACCAGGAGGAGCATCACGACGAGATGTGTTGGGAACAGCAGGTGCACCAGGAGCATTTGGACGAGGAGGAATCGTAGCTCCTCCACGAACCAATGATTTAGCTTCTTCAATCTTTGCCTTTCTTTCCTTTTCTTTTTCCGCAGCTTTTTCGGCGTCATAGGGATTGGTAAGCAGTGCGACACCAACATTTGAATGTTTCAACGCGCCAACGTCGTTGGTGCCGTCGCCACACATCAGAGTAACTTTCCCCAAAGATTTCAATTCATTGATAACTCTTTCCTTTTGCTTCGGAGCCATTCGGGCAAAAACTTTGACATGTAGAACTAATTCTCTGAGGAAAGTGTGTTCATTGTGTACCAAATGGTGGAATGCAGATCCAGTAAGACAAAACTCGTGTGATTTGAAAAATGCTATTCTTTCCATTTTGTTGATAGTTTTAGGCTTCAAGGGTAGCTCAATAAGACCATCGACCGATTTCCAGACCCAATTCACGCCATCCTCCGGTTCATCAAGGACCAGGGTTGGCAACGACTTTTTAGTGAATTTGAGTACATTTGCAACATGACAGGCTGTCAATGGATTGTCTCCGGTAATCATAACAACAGCATGGGAACTATCTATGATTTCTCGGATCATGGATTTGGTATCACTTTTCAGAGGACATGAAATCACTACGAAACCGGCAAAGACAAGATCATTCTCGAAGCTCTCTCGTTTTTTATCACGTAGTTCACCAACTCGAGTTTCACCGAGTTTCCGAATTCCCATAGCGAGAACACGTGCTCCTTGTCTGGTGAGACGAGTGTAAGCTGCATCATAATCATCAGGAAGATTCGTATACTGGAAGTGTGTGGTTATTTTTTCTATAAAGATGATTCTAAAAAATTACTCACCATATTTCTAAGCACTTCGGGGGCGCCTTTTACAGCTGCGATGAATACGGTATCAGAAGAGCCTGATGCTTGGTATCCAGCAACGACGGTCATTCGCTTCAAAGCCGATGAAAAATGGTATCGGTGGAAGATTTTTATTCCAGTGATTCCTTTTGAAGTCTTCGGTGGCATAACAGCATCTCCTTTTGTCAGACTCCAATCACACCAAGAAAGACAAGCTTTCTCAAGTGGATCACCGACAAGATCATCATCAAATCGAACGAGACTATGACACGATGCAAGAACTTGAAGACTTTCGAGGGGGAGATCTTCAACTTTTCGAATCATTCCTTCTTTCTCATTATTCAGAGCAACTCCTTCAACGACTAAATTGTCAGTTGTTAAAGTTCCAGTCTTATCGAAACAACAAATATCAACTTTTCCGGCAAATGGAATTCTGAATGGCTCTGTACAGAAAATTCCAAGCTTTTGAAGAGCCATCAGTGATGAATTGACGGCTAGAGATAATTCAATAGGAAGCTCGGGCGGAATGACAGAAGTCAAGATGAGAGTACACTCAAGGAATAACTTGTATTTACTTCTAGTTTCATCAATTGATCCTTTAATCCAAAGATATGCAGCAGCTGCAATTGCGAAGATAAGAAGGAAGAGGATGAAGCAAAATGTTTCCAAATTGTTAGCAGTTGCTTTCTTAACGCCGAACATGATTGTACGGAGAAGTTTTCCTTGCGATGTGTTGAAACCGGTACGGATGACGTAACATATACAGTTCCCATCAGGAGATTTCACCTTAAACATTTACAATCATTATTTTAAAAATTAGGCATTTTGAAAGTTTTGAAAATCAAAACTTACCATTCCATCAGCAGCTTTTCCAGGAGCTGTATGCTGTACAACTTTGGTTCCTCCGAAAATAACGTGAAGTCTACTATCCGTATCAATATCGAACATTTTACATTTCTCAACATCTTCAATCGGCTCTTTCATTTGTGGTACACTTTCTCCGGTCAGCATCGATTCATCAACAATACAAGGTCCTCGTAAAAGCAATAGATCACATGGAACGCATTCATCTTCACCACCTCTTCCAATAGAAACAATGTCTCCAGCTACGAGCTCTTCGGTTTTGATTTTTTGCCATTTTTTACCGCGCAGAACATTGATCATATACGTTTTATTTCCCATATTACGTATTTCGGCCATATTCTTCATTTGCTGCTTGACAAGAGTTGCTTCGAAAGTCATCAACATGAAAAGGGTGAAAAGTGAATAATACCACATATCTTCGAGGCACCATAATCCAACGCAGAAAACTTGGAAGACGAAAAATGGTGCAGTAGCTCTTTCGATGAACATCTCCAAGAATTGAGGAACAACCATTTCCGTTTTGTTATCTCCCAATAGATATTTTGCTTCTTTAACTTGATCTTCAGTATCAAATCCATGAGATTTTTGGAAAAACTCCATAGATTTAGAGGTATCCAATACTTTAGTTTGGAAACTCTGACTCTCATCTTCCCATGTATAATGAACTCGTTGAAACTCGAACCACAGTTTTGTCTGCTGATCGCGCTGAAAAAATTCAGTTCATGCGGCTACAATAAGTTGAAGTAACTTGATTTAAAAAATATTCAAGATCAGTTGCTGCTATCGATCGAGTTTCTTACTTTTGTTCTCATCAGTGGAACTAGTTCTGGCCATCCATTATTTTGTGTAGGCTCCACACAGACGTGTGATGATTTCTGAACGTCTTTTTGCTTGGAGCACATGAAGAAGCATCGAACAGGCATCAACCAGTGACAGAAAAGTAAAACGAGACATAGTAGCACAAAAATGACGGCATAACCGAGCATTCCAAGTTCATAATACTCGTCATATCCAAAGTTGTTGAACCAGACATACGTCCAGATAGCAGTGACAACTGAAAAAGTCGCAGAATAATTGATTCAATTAATTAAACTCAAAAATTACCGGCGAATGGAGGCACATAAAGATGACTTGCTATAGGCCTTATGTTATACGGCGTTATGGAATCTACTAACTGGTCGAGACCCATAGTTTCCGGGTCGGCGGAACCCTGAAAACCAATATTGAAATCGTGAGAACAGCGTGTTTGTAAGTATAATAAAAAACGATTTAGAAACGTTAGTAAACTATTTGAACCACATGAAACCGTTCGAGAATATAGCATTTTTGGCCCCTAAAAAGTATAATTTATTTCAGATTCTCCTGTGCCATGTACAATAAAAGGTTTCACTTAATAAATACAAAAATTAACAACAAGTCAAAAACTCTAACAAAACCAAGACGGGCATGGGTAAGAGAGGCGAGAGAAGACGAGATACCCAATGAAACAGGAGACGCGGAGGTCGGAAAGGGAATTTTTGGGTCTGATGAGAGAAATAGACAGGATAAGGGAACACCAGGAGTTGTGATAGTTAAACGGAAACATCAACGATTCACTTCTTAGCAGCGGCTGCTGGTTTTGTTGTGAACGGCTTTCCGATGTCCTTTCCTCGTAGTTTGACCCCAAGAGCACGTTCCATCTTGGCGAGAATCTGCTGATTTGGGACCGCTTTACCGCTTTCGTATTCTCCGACTACTTGTGGCTTCTCATTGATTTGCTGAAATAAGACAAGTACTTTTTAATTCAAAAATTGTATATACCGTCGAGAGGTCCTTTTGCGTCCATCCTTTGGTAGCTCGAGCTTGTTGCATTACTTTTCCGAGTGACAAGGTGACTTTCTCATGGTGAAGCTCTTCAGTTTCCTCGTCAAGTCGGAGGGTGTTTTTGTTAGCGGAATGTTGGCGATTTCCACCTGACATAGTCTTCTTCTCCGTTGAGATTTCAACTCCTGCACGCTGGGCAGCATTCAGTTGTGAAGCGGACTTCAACGTTTTGTTAACAGGCCCACGCTTTGTGATCATGGTGACAGTGTTTGGGTCGGTGTCGGAAGCTGGGCAGCCGTACTTGGACATTTTGAAGTTGGAGTGGAGAGAAGGAAGTGTGAGAGTTCTGAAAACAAACAGAATTAAGTTACGTTTATATAAGATCACAAAAAATGAGAAATATTGCACAATCTGATTGGTTAAAGTGCTTAACGAGGAAAACTATCGCGAATAGATCATTACATTCTGTTTTCTTTTAATTATTCGTATTTGTAAAACTTTAATATGATTTTTAGAAGATAAAACTGCGCATTCATGAATACTTCTTAAAATTACTGATAAGAAAAGCAGCAAAGCTTGTGTTCCTTTTTCGAGAAAATTCCACGGAGGTTTTGTTGGAATTCGCCACGGTCCGCAAACACCAAAACGTAAAGTTGCAGAGTGTTTCAAAAATTGTTTTTTTTTTCGAATAAAAATAGCAATTTCTCTCACAATACCTCATTTTTTGCTTACTCAAGTAATTACTCTCATTTTTAATTTTTTTTAAATTGAACCCGCTTAGGAAACAAAGCTTTTGAAAATCTTTTAATCTGAAAGACACTATCAAGCAGACCTGAAAAAGCATTTTCTTGCTAGCTTTATTTTCTCTCCTTTTTTGACTACGATCCTAAATCTGAGAAGTTCCTTTCAGAAAATGTCAAACTCTGAAGATCGCCGCAAAAGTTCGAAGAAGTTGATTAACGAAGTCCTACGACAGGTGGTGAGTTTGAAACTGCCTCGGGTTACTGTAGAAGTCTCAGCTCTATTCTAAATGTATGTTCCAGGTTTCCAATGAGAAAATAGAGCAAATTAGAAATCGACCACAAAAGAATGCTACCGAAAAATTCAAGGAAAATCATGCAGTTGCCGAAGAACTTAAAAAGCAAATTGCCGAACTATCTCATATTCGAAAAACCGAAACTGTTGCAACAAGAATTCAGAAAATCGATTTAGCTGTTGCAACATTGCAAGAACAATCGAAACCTTTGAGAGTAAGATGCAAATATTGAACCTGAAATGTCAAACAGTAATTTCAGAAAGCTTTGAACTCGGGATTATACTCAACAGATACTGAACTTATGGAACTCGTTGCTCAAACGACCCGTGAAACTCTGCTTGAAATCGGATCAAGTGCCGCTATTGATCCAGTTGAAGTTGGAATGAAGATTTCTGTTGCACTGAAACAAGTCTCTGCTGCTGCCAAACATTACGTGCCAGATAAAACTGAATGGTGTGACGAGTGGATCGTTGATGAAGATATGGAACAAGTGGATGAGCTGTACAACGACATGTATAGAGATACTAATATTTGTTAGTTACATGCAAATTTGTAATTTAAAACAATATTTACAGCTGAATCTCATCGTTTTGCTGCACCACTCGGGTATTTCCATCGATATGGCCGTGAACTACATTTGTTCAGTAAGAGTGTTCTACCAGATTCCAAACAACACAGGGAAGCTATTATCAGACCTGCAGTTTATCCATTCAACGTTGATGTTGATTTCATGTGAGTATTCATGACTCGTATTAGCGCTTAATGTTCATAAAAAATCTTTTTAGTCTGCAACTTGTCGATGTGGATCGCGCTGAAAAGCAGAAAAAGGTTCGCGAAAAGGCTGAGAAGGGATCCAGAAAGAAAGAGAAAGCGGAACTGGTCAAAGTGAACGATAAAGTAAACCAAGCTGATAATGTACAGAGCGAAGAAGTATCTATTTCGAGAGAACTCAAGCATGTACTGAGTGTATTCAAGAAAGAGCTCAAAAAAAGACAGACAGACAAACTGTCATACTACGAATTCGTCACAAATCCCAAAAGTTTTTCACGGACGGTTCGTTTCTTGCTGGTATTTTTTCAAACAAAAATAATTCCAGGTCGAAAATATGTTTTATGTATCCTATCAAATGCGTGATCGCGAAATGTTTCTTGTTGAAGAAGATGGTGTTCCAATTCTCAGTATGTTTTGTGTTTTTCAATTCGTCGAAATCTAATAATGAGATTTTAACCCACGAATTATTAAATCCAATGTTTTCCTTTTCAGAGAGACCTGGACCATGGGCAAACGATCAAGAAAGAAAGCAGGCTGAAAAGGAAAATTCAACCCATGGTGTGATGTCACTTAGCTATGAAGAATGGAAGCTTCTTTCTCGAGGATTCAAGTCATCTATTATTGAACCGTTAGATTAGGTTACATTTATAGTTTTATCGAAATTCTGAACTTTTGTCATTACATTTCCTGACCTCTGTGAATTTTTTTTCTGAACCGGTCAATGAAATATTATTGTTTTATTTTGGGTTTTTAATTAAAAGAAACAGTGTATTTTTCAAAAAGCGAGAAGAATGAGGTGTCTGACAAGAGAAAAACGCTACGTAAGACAAAAATACTAGAAAGAGGACAAAGAATGAGTGAGAAAATCACCCGTATTTTCAATACAACGAAATCGATTTGGGTCTGCGGTGGGATTGGGAAAAGGGGAAACTTCAAAATTTGGAAGTAAAATGATAATGAAGAAAACGCAAAGGAACGAAGCCGTTTAAAAGGCAAGAAATTTCGTATTAAACCCATAAAAAAGGCGGCGGAGCAGTTGTAATGTCAATAATATTGAGGCGCTGACGGGCGTTTTTTGGCAAAGACATGGTACATTTGGAGTGATTTTGTGGTAAAACATGGAAGAACAGCACCCGGAACATCATCGGGGTGGAAGGAGAAAAACCAAGGGAATTTGAAAAAGTCTACTGGCAGCAGGGAAAACTAGCTTCACAGAAAAATGAGAAGGGAATTGGAAAATGTACAAACATAATGAGAGTAGTAATCATTCGAATGCGGGTCTGGCACTTCCAGTTCGGCTTCCACGCGGTCGTACTCGCCGAAAGGCACTACAGACTTGTGAATATGAAATGGGACAGTCGAATCTTCGTGGTACCGGACGTCGGATGTCTCCTTCGAACCACCGAAGCATTGGAAACCAAAACTCTTTTGCTTGATGGTTTTGTACGGATAGCTGGAAGAAAATAACTTTCTTGATAATCAACAATTTCGCTTTAATGTATGATACTTACCCTTATTGAAGGATGGGCGGCTTGTGTATGATACGCCCAGAACACTCGTGTACATGCGAAATACGATAGAATCACATCAATTGTGTAATGTCCATGAGAAAGAACTAGAAAGACCACACCAACAGCACAGACGAGCCACGAAAGCCAATGAAGAATGTAGAATCGTCGTGGGGAATCTAAAGATTTTTGAGAATGTTACACATTTCTGAAAGTAAAACTTACATTCTCCGATGAAAAGTGCTGACACCACAAGAACAAGAGTATGTCCACTGTAGATGTAGTCACCACAAAGAGTCACTTTTTGATCATCGAACAAATTGAGTCCGAGTCCAAACATACTCCAGATTCCACGCATCACAATTAATGAGAATGTTGCATTTTCACCAAGACGTGGTGAGCATTGGAAATCTTCATCGGCTTTCGGCACTGGTGTCACCATCATTGTGATACATCTCATACCATAAAGAATTGACCCGATAAAACAGAGCCGCCGGAGAACGATCCATCGATGCCTGAATTTTTTAATACGAAAAGTTCGGGGAAGAAATGAGAAAAAAACACACCTATGGAATAGAATGAGAATAAGAAGAGATACAAACGATCCTATCATTAGATTCTCACATAACCTGAGTCCCCATGGAATTTTCGTCGTCAGTTCGAATACGATATCCGGGAGAGGAGGAGTCAGTGGATATCGTTCATGAATCCATGATAGTGTAATTGTATTTCCAGCAGCGGCGACCACTAGCATGAGAAATGCCACTAACGTTTTTAAGGGTGTTTTAGGGAATCGATCATGTGGACTCGCGGGTTTATCACCGGGCATATCCAACCGTACAGCATGTGATGGTCCTTCTTCTGGTAACAACGGAGCGTCGTCAGCCGTTTCAGAATCAGAACTGGAGGCGGCTGATCCACAGATTCGTCTTGATGATCGGGCTGAAAAGTAATCGAAATTTAAGAAGTGATTTGAATGAAGTGTCGTCTAATTTTAAGAGTAAACATTCTAAAAATTTTCGAAAACAGAAAGGTCGTTGTCTAATTTATTAGGTGAGGCAAAGGAGAGTACTGTATTCTATGGTAAATACATGAATGATTGAAAACGAACCACTGGTAATAATATCTTCATCGTCCATTTTTTCTCCAGTTTTCTTCTTTTCGTTCTGATGACTGTTTCGGCTGCTCGCCACTCCGTCCGTTTCTTCTTCTTCGTCTTGAACACCGTCGTGCTGCTTGTCTACGTTCTCAGCAGCACTTTCCGAACCTTGCTCCTTCTCCTGTTCACCGTTTTCGTCTGGAAAAAGAAAAAAATAGGATGGCAAGTATGAAAAATGAATGATTTAAAGTGAGAAAGTTTTGAAATATTTTGATATTTCAAAAGAAATCAACTAAAAAATATTTGTTGCCAGTATGAGGAAAGATGCCAATGCTCGCGTCTTTGTTTTTATTCTTCCCCACTATTCCAATTATTCCCCAGGGTCTCATAGGCGCCAAGTTAAGAAGCGGAAGAGAGAAAACGAAAATAGAGATAGGAGGAGCGACTTATGTAAATGGAAAGAAAAAAATGAGGAAGAGTTCTGCCAGGCACGAGGACCGATTTTACCAAAGGTGGTGACGGAATCAGTGACAAATGACAAATATAGGTTAGATATGTCATAGGAAGAGAGTAAGAGCTTATGCGTGTGCCTATGTGTGTACAAATGAAAAAGGAAACGATGTCTCGACGAGAAAAGAAGAGAGATGTTGTTTTTGAGCCTTTTTTGATACAAATAATGTATTCCAGACAGAGAGATAGATGTACAGAATGTACGGATCTTGAAAGATTTTCAACGACAAAAAGTGTATGTAGAATTTAAGAAAACATGCATATCGTCAAGGTAAAAATCAAATGATGTTAAAAAAAATAGAGTATAAGAGATCATTTTAGAGACGGTAGTTTCTTCTTTTGATAAGAGAGAAAATTTTGCTGTACACTTGCACACAAAACCATGATTTAGTCGATGGTTTCCCATTTTATTAGGAGGAGTAATTGTTTAAAAAGGTTACAGAGAATACGATAAATAATTCAATAGCAAAGAAATATGAAAGGAAGTTGCGTTCTTTGTGGAAACAACAGTTTACTGAAAAGTTGACAAAAAACCAAAAATAAGAGACGTAGACCGAAATGAAACGAAAGAACATGATGTGTATTGTTCGTCTTCGGTTATTGACTTACTATAATAATAATAATAATAATTTTTGCTCAGAAAAGGATACTACTTACCATCATTGATCGATCCATAATTCGTATAATGGTAGTTCCTGATCATTTTATTTTGTTCAAAAACAGGTGTTTCTATCGATTTCAATTTTCATACAAGGTTTTGAATATAATAGTCTCTAATATACAGACATGTCACATGAAACAACGTTCGATGATTATGATGATGGGCAGGTGATCTTATCGCAAATGATACCAAACTGATTGTTCTATTCCCAGCAGTATTAGTTTACAAACTAGTTTTTTTTGTTGATTTCACAGGTAAACAAAATGGTATGCACAAAGAGTCTCGCGTCTGATGGGGGAGGGAACGAAAGGTGTGATAACTTGATAACCAAATATCTCAGGGAGACAGAAATTGAACTTTGCCGAGGTGGATAGAAAAAAACTAGTGTGTCGAGTCGATCAAGTTTTTTGGTTGCTTGGGAGAGAAGAAGAAGGGGAAGAAGCTTGGAAAGGGAAGAGAATAGTACATAGATCAATGAATCAATCGTCGATCGGTTGGTGGATGTATTTTTTCTTATCAGTTTTCACTTTATACGGTGATCTGATCAATTGGATAATGAAATGAACAGTCCTTTGTTTCCAAAGTGAATCTTATCACATTTTATCATTCCTTTGATGCCGAGATCGGCGGTGGCTTATTGAGCAAATAAATGGACAAACATGGAGGAAGGAATGAGTAGTGTCCGAAAATGATACTGAGTGGGTGGAAATGTTTCCTTTTTTTTTTAGAAAGAAAAAACAACAATGAAGATTTGAGTTATGCTTTCTAGAACCGTAGTGTCAAACTATAGTTTGTATCCGTAATTGAAAACTGATAACAAATTGTAAAACTTCAACAGAAAACTGATAAATGTTGCGACTCGGAACTCGAGGCATTTGAAAGACCAATTATGGTAGGAATGAGGTAAAATGCGATAAATCGAAAGAGAGAAAGAGAGTACGGACTGTCTTTTTGTTCTTATCAAACGGTAATATGCATCGAGAGAAAAGGAAAGGCGACAGATTATCTATACATACAACTACAATCGGAACTGAACAAAAAAAATTAGGAATGAGGGTGGAAAAATTGGGAGGTGAAAGAAGAAAAACCGTTTTTGAATGTTGGAGATAACAAGTAACATGATGATAAATTTCTTGCAAGAGGGGAAGGTTTTATTGTCAGGCGACTGAAATGACAACTGAAATTGAAGAAGAAGAAAAGATGGAGCAGACATTGTTACAGTATTCGTGATTGTTAGAAAGAAGAACAGATTGAAAGGAGAAAAAGCAACAACAAAAAAAGGATGAAAAACCATCTGAAGACTGAAGAACAGAGAGAAGAATGACGAAGGAATGTTGAAAAGGGCTTGAATCATAACAAAAAGACGCAACAATTTCTCATGATAAATTGAAAAGGAAATGATGAAAAGAAGTGGGTGGAGGAAAGGACAAAAACAGTTTCAGGACGGTTTTAAGTTTTTTTTTCGATTGAAGCAAAAATGCTTTAAATTAAGAATGGCCTGATAAAACACTAAAAGACTATACTATAGACGTAGAACAAAAAATTAATGAGAAGAAGAGCGAATGATAAGATTGAAATCGGAAGAGAGTTGTTGAATCAAGTCATTTGGGTTCCAGAGAACTCAAATTTGGAAAAGAGCAAAAGGTTCGAGAATGTATAAAACGTAATGTGAACGATCTCCCGATTCGAAAAAATAATTAGCAAAATCATGTGATGACCCTTTTACCTAATAAAAATTGAAACAAAAAGACAAAAGAAGGAGTTTAAAACAGCCTTGAAGAGACAAGGTTCTGATGAAATGACAAGAAACGGCGGACAGGAGTCAATGTCACATTTTCTCATCTTCTTCTCTCTGATCACCTATCTCTCTTCGAGAAGAGAGAAAAAGAATCAGATAGAATTAGAAGTAAAGAGACATAACGAAACCCGAATGAGACAGTATACTCATTAGGAAATTATATTCCGGAGATAGAAATGACCAGATGAAGAAAGAGAAAGAAGAAGGGGGTTGATGCTTGGTTTTCTTCCTCCGATTTGACCAGTAGCAGCTGTATATATCTGTCGACATGTCTGTGTCTGTGATTCCATCACTCTCTAATCCACTTTTTTCTCCAGGGGGCATCTCCGGTTGTAAACTATACACTACCTCACTATCTCACAACGGCACTCAACAGTCAGGAAGTAAATGAGGAGAAAATGAGAGAAAAAACATCAGGATGGTGAATAAAAGAAATCGAGTGCGAACGATGAAAACTAAGAATTTCGATTGAGAATCCGCAGGTATGTGGAATGAAAGTTAATAAATTGGAACGCTCATTTCTAGAGTCTCTCACTGATAAGAAACAGAAAATTTTGAAATATTTTGAGAATCTTGTCTCGAATTTCGGGTCAGTTCCTTTTCACTATCTAGATCAGCTGATCATGAAGCAAGAAGTTATTTTCTTTCGGCAATCAACAAATTTCTTCCGCAATACACACTTTCAGCCTATCAACGCCCTAAACAAACTTGGATGATAAAACTGTGAAGTCAAAGAAGCAAACTTTTGGTCATAGTGCCTGGAACATTTTGTAACAGTCTACGCCTAGGAAACAATACGATGAGTCATGCAAAAACAACGTCAACTGTTGGAGTTTCGAAATAGAATGATTGGAAGGTTCAGGAAAAATCGACACATATTTTCAATTCAATAGAAATATCATCAACAAATACTGAACAGAACGAGCGTAAATGAGTAGGCAGAGTAGTCGTAAGAGGAGAAGTTTTATGTTTATAAAAAGCGGATGACCTTCGGACACCCAAAAAGTTCACATGACATGGTGAATGGAATTGCTTTTTGAACACTAGGTGGGATTCATGAAAATTAGTTAGCTACTATCAAAACATACAGACACGGGGGAAATTGTCAACACACAAATATATGAAAATGCATATTTTGTGGCTCGGCACAGTAATAATTACTTACTTAAAATAGGATACAACAAATAGATTCAGAAAGTGTATAACTTATCTGAAAAAAAAACGACAATGGGTGATCAAGTACCCAACACGTGCCACACGAAAAGAATTCCTTCGTCTAACTAAATCTCTCGAATCCTAAACTTCGCTCTCTTGCTGTTCAGAGAGAGCTCATCTATCTATTATAACTGAGAGAGGGAGAAAAAAGGTTACTCGCATCTGCTTTATGAGATCGAACCGCCTAACATTGATCTTCTTGATCAATATTAATTCATTGAGGGAAGAAAAGAAAGAAGAGAGTGAGATCAAAAGGAAGTAACTATATTCATCATCAAGATAAGGAGGGAAAACAAAAAAGACTGCCGTCGGTGGTGTTAGAAGAAGAAGAAGCACAAAGAAGATTCAGATGAAATCGAGAATGAAACAAACATCGACAATCGAAAAAGAGAAAGAAAATCTGTTTTCTCTCTCTCTCTCTCTCTCTCTTTCAGAAAGAGAAAATATATTATAAATGACGAAGAAGAGACTTCGTTTTTTTTTCACTCGGCGCTGGCGCCGCTGTCTCTCTGTCAACGACTACAGTCAGCCAAATAGTCAAAGGAGGAGAAGAAATAGACATAGAGAATATTATGACGAGAGGGGCAGATACAGAAGGCACATTCGAATATGACGATGATGGGAGAGAAGAAAAAGGAGAAGTGAACGTAGAAGAACCAGTTCCCGACATCATTTTTCTCTGCTTCGGGACTTTTTTTCTCGTCAGATTAAACACTCTTCCACACATATTGTTGTTTTCAACTGTTACGGTGTTTGACTGAAACGGTGCCACTACATGGCTCAGGCGAAGAAAATAAGACGATTTATTCTCAGAGCTGATCAATTGACGTCATAACCATAGTCGTCGACAATGCATAAATAGATAGGCTAGTGTTTACCAAGAAGCTGAATAAGCAGAATAACTATCAAATATTGTATTAGTTTCATTATTACTAAGAAAGGTTATAATAGAGAATATGGAATTCTGAAAAATGTAAGAATCTCATTTTGAAATAAATCAACAGAAATGAAGGCACAAGTCATATCCAATCGGTGTTTTTTGATGAACTTTTTTTCAGAATAACACTCCTTACTCGTCCAATGGAGTATGTTTTTGAAAGAACCGGTAATTTTTCATTAGATGAATTTACCTGTTCGAAGACGTGCAGTATGAGAGAAGAGAGACTGAGAACAACAAACAACGTAAAATAATTGAAACTGGAGAGTAGGTGTGGTCGTAGTGATAAAAAAAGGTGACTGAAGAGTAGTCTAATCTGATGGACTAATGGAATAAAAGAAGAGGTGAAAGAGATTAGTTGAGTTTATGCAAAGTCGTGAATAGTAGATTTTTTCAAGTATAGATAAGTTTTGAGTACAATTCGATTGGTTTTTGTACTACTGATTAACATACAGAACTCTGTGGAATTACAAAAAATAGATGCCAATTCCCTTGTACAAATCTGTGCCTAAAATTGCACATGTTACAAATTTGACAAATGTTCCCGTGTGTCTTTTAAAAATTTGTTATTAATTTCAAATTGTAGTGGTCGAGATTCGGGCACATAGACCCTATGAAGCTTCCGAAGGCGACAAAAAACAGAAAAAGAGGGGAGAATCGGTTGAATGTCTCTATGTGTGTTTCGTCCCCCCACATACACAAATGTGTAATTTGTTGGCCATTTTCGACACGACGTCTTCAGGCCAGAAGCCATTGAGGAAAAGCATTATGGTCGAAATAATGGGCGGAGGTAGTTTTGTATGTGTGTGGGGCTATTCAGTCAAGAAGAGACAAAAAATAATGAAAGGGAATAGAATCAAAAACCGAATGTTTGACAGTAACCGTTGAAGGGGCGGCACAACATCTACATAATCCTCTTTTCTGAAATGATGCCGTAGAGGGAATAGGTAATCTGTATATGGTTTTTGCTGACATTTTTTATCTGAACAAGAGAGTTTGCAAAAAATAAACACGTCAAAAAACAGTTACAGTTCTCTCATCTGTTTCAATTCTTCCTCAGGTCACACCGTATGAATGTTTAGAAGACATCACACGGGTCGTCAGAGAAGATCGAAAAGAAATAAAGAAGACCGCACTAGAGTTTTAGAGACACTGACACCGATGAAACGATTGCATTTAACAAAAAAAGCAACTAAATGCGACATGGATGTACTAGTTCACCTACATATCTTCTCTTTAGTTAGAAACCAAAAAATAACTGAAATCAATAAAAAATGCAGAACGAAACATTTAATCAATACAAAAAAACAGTGCGAATACTGGTTTTCGACAAACATTAGGAGACAATCTCATGCCGAGTGACCTATTCTTTACGTAAAGAGGATTATGTCCAGGTGGGATGGCTAATCAAAAAACAACCGTTCTGGGAAAACAAGAGAGGATGGAATGTATGGTAATACTGTTGGTAAAGATGAATTAGACCTCGGATAGTTATTCAGATCGAAAAAAAAAGTGACATTAGACATTGAAAAATATAAGTATGGTCTTAATCGGATGGTTGCGTTTTCTGGGTTAGACAAACAAAAAACACTTGGATCCTATAAAGAGATGGAAGGTGAAAAACTAGAATAGAAAACTTTTTCTCGTGATTTCTATTTCTTTTTTGAATTTCGATTCCAAAAAATATAACTTTTCAACGAATAGAAATGAGGAAGCTGTGATGGTTTCCGTTCGTTTCACCTGCCCTAGGATTGGAAAAAGAAGAGAGATGCAAAAAAAAGAATGCGGCTTCGGCCGAAACAACAAAATAGGTAAACGATATGCGGGTGGTGATGGCCGATTCGTTCAATAGTAAAAAGAAAAGGAGAATTAGAGAACGAAGAAGATGAAGAAAACGAACAAATCGAACAAATCGAGGGGATATAGATGTACAGATCGAAGATGGAAAACGACGTGTTGTACGTGAGTGTTGTACAGATAATTTGACGCCGTCGATGGTGACAATTGCGGTTTTGCCCTTCGCCTTCTTCTTCTCCGCAACCAACATCTTCATATCATTTTATTGTCACACTATTTCAGGGAAGAATTGACGTTTCAGTAGATTAATCTTTTTTTGAAACTAACGGAGGGGCAAAACGACAGGAATTACTCAGGATATTGCAACTTCCGTATATACTTTGAAACATGAAACGAATGAAGAATGACGAATTTTCTAGTTTTTTTTTCGTCTCGAAAGCTAACGTTCAAGTGGTTCACTGTCAATTAGAAGTCCTAACGAGTAGGAAAGTCGAGATTCAGAAAAAAGTGACGAAGGTGTGAAAAGTGCAAAGTGGATCTCGAATGGTTTCCGATTCGCATCAATTAGAAGAGACAGCGTGTCGTATTTTATTTCATAAAATAGAGAAAACGAATGGGAAGAACTAAATTTCAGGCAATTTAGAACAGTAAGTGTCTGAATGCATGCAGATAGAACACGGAACAAAATGGATACTTTTGCTAGTAAAGAGGGGGACCTCTTGACTTTTTCGCAAATTTTTTCTTTCAAAAGTTGAATATAGAGATTTCAAACTGAAAATTTTCGCTTTAATTTTTGAAAGTCATTGGGATACTTGAATGGAAAAAACCATGCAGAGTTAAGAAAACAATTTAATGGTTTTCACTGTAAAAACCGTAACCATGAAATAAAAGGCTGAAACTTTTTGAAAGTTATGACTAAGCAAGTTGTGTAAAGAAAACCTAAAAAGAAGTGAGATTCTAGTGAACAAGAACAAAAAAGGGAGCACCCGTACCTCTTCCAACCACTTTACTATTCCCGAATACGAGTACTGGGCGGAAACGAGAAGAAGGGGGAACTCATTCGACCGAAAAAAAGAGAAAATACATGTGTATATTCAGGATGATGGTCATGTCATGGATGGCAAAAAAAGGGGGTTCAAACGTTTGAATTCGCATTGTGCCCTCCTCTTCCTCCCATTTTTACATAAGAGATAGGATCCGATGAGAGACGCCGACAAATGATTCAGGTTAGAGGAATAAATGAAATAGAAGAAGAAGGAGTGGAGACCCAGAAACACGGACCATGGAATCGATGCGAGGGAGCCGTCTGAAGAAGGAGCTCTCCCTTCTAGAAGGGTCCCAGCTTCTCTGTTTCTCTTAGTTTTTCTTCTTTTTTCACGAGTTGAGGACGCTTCGCTCCTTTTTTGGAGCACTGCAAAACGACGATGACGAAGAACGACGAACAAGATGGAGAGGGAGAGGTATAAGTTGATTAGATTCGCTACTGGAAGAAAACGAAGAAAGATGGAGAAAAGAAGTTTACGAAAAAGAAGATTTCCGAAGTAATCTCGATAATGCTCTTACAAGGGTATTCTGACGTAAGAGCTGAAAAACTAATTTATCCACAGTAAAGTTTTTCTGTGTAAAAATATACATTATCCTTCTGAGGGATTGAGAGATTCCTCTGAATATATTATGTATAACTGTGAAATTGATATGAGCATGACACGAGTGAATTTTATTCGTGAGTTTGGAATTTCAGAATACTAATATTTTTCAATATATACAATCCTATTCCGATTTCTATGGATCTCAAATGGTCAGTGAATATTGACACAGTTGGTAACTGACGGCATGCTGAGAGAGAACATCGATTAGAGAACAAGACGGATTTCTATTTACCCTCCAAAAACTACAAAACACTGTACTCACTATAAGTTTCAACAGAGTAAATGCGTACCTTTCTCCTCTGATGGAGTTGTTTTGATTTGTTTTCCGATCTTCGTCGTGTCCTCTATATTTTCTTGAACTTTGACAGCATCCACTAGAAATGAGATCTTTTCAAAAACAATCCAATTAAAATTAGAACTTAGACATGCAAAATTTAAGCGTGACACGCATAGCGCTCAGCAATTTTTATCAGTACGACGATCAACATTTTTTTTCGAGTACTCACCGATGGAGTCTGGAGCTTCGACATCTTTGTCGGTGGCTGGAATCACCCGAGATTCTTCGTCGACAATCTCCACCGTCACCGACATCCTGAAATGAGCCAATTAAAGCAGAAAAATGGCTATAGAGTAAAAAAAAGAATGTCAATGAAACGTGACTGATATGAAGTAATATGCTTGAATTATTATTTTTAAAAAGATTGGGGAAGAGAATTTCGAAAAAAGAAAAATAAACAATTACCATTATCCTTGAGAAGTGTCCGAAACAATATATAAATTGAGAGTGATAAATTTTAATGCAATTTGTAATTCGCGGCCCAGCGTTCCGCGAACACCATAACGGTAACATGCAGACATTGTATCAAAAAACGACTACTGTAGAACTAACAAATATCTTTCGATGATTATCGGTTGAAACTATCTGTAGTTTAGGCTGGGATAGAGATGTATAACACGAGATTGTAAAATAAAGAAACCCATTCGTTTTTACAAACAGAAAACGAGGAAGCAGGTGCACTCTGGTGGCAATAGTCGAAAAGAAACAGAAAGCCACTGCTTGAGAGGAATGTTTGAGGACATTGTTCCATACATTTTTCGTGGTTGAAAATGCAAAAATTGGCGATGTGGCGAGCTGCTAGACTCGAATGGGGAATAGGCAAAACGATATGATATGGAAAGCAAGAGGGGAAAGAAGAGGAAAAGAGAATGTGAATATAAACAATAGACGAGATCATATGAGGGTATACACCCCCTTCTTCATCGTTTTTGTTTATCAGTTTTGTCGTAGAAATAAACGCTGGAAGAGCCAGAAGATATCAGTTTTCAAAACAATAAACTATCAATTGCCTTAGCAATGAAAAACGGGAGAAGCAAGCAAAAAACTGGAGAATGAGCGCTTGTATTGATACGAGGGAAAGAGAAAAGACGAGGGCAGACGTTCTGTTTTCGAGACAAATCAATGTTTGATCAGCTGGAGGATCAACACAAAAAATGAAAGGAGGAACAACAAAACAATACAATTCCTTATTGGCATGAGAGAAATTTCAGAGAGTTGTCTTCAGAAACTTCTGACTTTTGACGGTGATACTTCATCCTTCCAGTTAAGAAGGGGAAGCAGAAAAGGAAGGTGGAATATAGAAATCGGATTCAATTGCTCATGAAAAAAAAGTAAAAATACTTGTGAAATACTTTAAAACAATACTTCTCACATTATTTTCATACTTCTTCTTTTTTTGTTTTGAGTCATTTTGCACTGGCCAACCCGGCTGATTACTGATAAAGTTGACTTGTTTACTATGGAAGCATGAGAAAATTTAAGGAGCAAAAGTAGGTTATGAGGGGAGATAAGTGTAGAAATATGTTGAACTTTGTCACATTTGAAATTGTGAGTGGTAGATTATCGAGTCGATCGATTTGGATCAAATACAAAAGGTGGTTATATATTTGTGAAAACATGAAATTGGGTTTCGCTTTTTATTGAATAAGATCATCGAAAATAAGGCAAGAATTTAGAAAATTTGCATTTACTTGTTTGAAGACGTAGTTCGAGTTGTTGAGAACTAAATCTATTTCTATAAATCTGAACTTAAATACAAATTCATAACCTATAATTTTTTAAACCTTTACAATTTGTCACAGATGATTCTCTAAAGAGAAAGAAGAAAAAACTGAACACATTTCTCTATAATCTCTTTATAAATACCGCTCCCAATCACCTTATTCCTTTCTAATTATGAAATCCATGGCCTTATTTTCTACGTTCTCTTCCTGTGACTCATCAAATTAACCTTGACAATTGCTCACTGGATCTTGTTGTTTTTATTCTCGGTGCAATGATCGAAGACAAATTGAAAGATGTTTTGAAATTTATATTTTAGAAAAGAAGAGGAAAAGCGTCGAGGTGAGAAGAAAACAATGAATCGAAACGCAAAAAATGAAATTCTCAAAAAAGTTTTTTTATTGGCGAATGAACGATGACCGAGAGAAAGAGATGGGAAAAGTTTATCGCGCCTTGGTTTTTGCTTACCAATATGTATCATCAATTTTGAACTTTGAAAATCATTCGAAATTCTATCTAATTCTTTAATTTTCAGATCTTCTGCTCTATAACAAAAAAGGTATTTTATGATAGTTCAACTACGTCTCTTCTTCAACCATCTCTTTTTTCATTTGATAACTTCTTCTTTTTCTCAGTGTAATAAATAAAATCTGTCAACGTTTGTCCACCAATCACGATTTAAAGGGACAAAACTGTTCTAATTCTTTTCTCTTTTTCGTTGTCGTCGACGTTTTTCCTCCGATTTGTCTTCTCAGTATCATCGAATCAAACCAAGTTAAGTCGCCGGTGCAGATGTTCTTTTTTCAAAAAGGGCATTTCTTTTTCTTAGTTTTTTCTTCTTTTTGGAACAATAAAATTTTGAAATTTGCTGTTTATTTGAAGTTATTTAACAATGCCTTATCAAAACAACCTTAATAAGACTGATTTTGTTTCCCCCATTTAGAATTATAATTTTTTATTCTATTAAGTTTATGAGAATTACTGTGTTTTTCTGACAAGGAAGTAAAATTCTTTTGAACTTCTCCAAAAAAGATTCATTGTCTGATAGAATGAGAAAAATAACTGATTAGAAGACAAAGTCATCGAAGTGAATACTTCCATTTTTCATTTTTCCAGGAAATGAAATACTGAAAATATTAAATGAATACAGTAGTGAGGTGTTATCATCTGGAACCACGAGAATTAAATCTTCTTTTTTGTTTCATTGAACCATTATCATTAGATAAGAAAAAAGAAATCAATACACTCATCTTGACATCTGTGTTCTTCTGAATTATGATTTCTGAATCTTCCAATGCAAAAACCTTGTATTCTGTCAATTGAACATTCGGAGTTGAAATACGTTACAGTCCCGTTCAACTTCCATTCCAATACATGCCTTCACAAAAAACTGCTGAATATCACCTAGTCATTTGGTGTTTGTTTCCCTGTCCCGGATTATCTGATGTCATAAAAGTGATGTTATGTTTCCCGATTAGCCTCATAAAGTTTTCAAATATTTTATTCGACTTCATACCGTATGTACTCAGACCGACATCTGTCTCTAATCTCATTTTCTCTCGTTCCGATTAATTTTTGTACTCAATCTCTGGGTGCAATCACTTCTCATGTCTATATTTTTGCAAAGTCTCTCTCTTCTCATCAACCACTTTACCCTAATTCGTTTCTCTCTTTACCGCTTTTCCCTTCAATGATATCATCGTCATCATGATAGATCTACCCTATCCAACAACCTGTCAATTTATGATTTTTGCTCTCATCGCGTAGAAAAAAGAGAGGTGGACGGTCCGATGTCCTCCAATCAAATAGTTATCGAATCTCTTCGCACTGATAAATGAATCCTTTTCTCATCTTCGATTCTTCGAATGTTTGGTTTTTCCGTCTACGGTCCAAAAAGCCCTTGTTTAGGAGAAGAGAAAGAGGAAATATGGTGAAGGTAGATTATCAGAAATACATATTTAGACAGGATACAATCGGATGATGGTTCTCTTTTTTGATCCATTTTTTGCAGATGTTTCGCATGGACAAACACTTTATTCAAAGGGTATAAATGTACAAAAAAGAATGTTCAAACGAACGACAATGCTTCTTTTCTTCTCCTCTGACACAATGAACTCCTAAAGCGGTTTCTTTTCAGGATTGAATTTTGAGGAATTTTCGAAAAGAAACCATTCAAACTGTTGTCATTTCAATTCCGAATTCCTCTCACTCTTTTAATTTCTCGCCTGAAATTCCGTTGACTGTAATTCTACTATTTTTTGCAAATTCTTTTAAATTGTGGGCGTTCCCATCATCAGTCGATGTTTGTATTTTTCTATATTTTTCCTTTTCATCACTGAAAAAGGAACGTGTTTCTTCGACGACAAGTCAATCATTCCGAAAGCTTCTTCTTTCGTTTTCTTCTTCTTTTTTTCATATTCTCCTCCTCTAATTCTCTCATTTATCCCTCAGTAAATGACTATTTTTGTAGATTTCCGGGATCAGCAGATGCCTGTAGTGGAGTTATGTCCTTCTCAATTTGAACGAGTAAGTTTTTTATCTGAAAAATCTAAAAATATTTACTGTTTATATTCAAAAGTTTATCTATTCTCTCAGGATAATGCTCACATGTACTCCGAACCATCAATTTCTATGCACAATGGATCAATTCAGATGCCACGTTCTCCCACTCAACCACTCAGATCGGCTAGTGCATTCTCCAAAGAAATTCAAAGATTGAAAATGCAAACAGAAGGTTTCAGTTTCAGGCTGAAAACCAGAATTTTCTGACAGTTTGATTCAGATATCAACGAGGAAGCTGAGAGTTGTTCATCCACGTCATCAAAAAGTTCGGTAGCAGAAAACTGCGTTTCATCTGATGAAACCCCGGTTGGATCTGATCGAGAAAAAGAGAATGTTCCTGAGAATATAGTGGTGAATATTTATGACTTTGTATTTGTTTAGAAAGTAAATTATCTTGAGATATCATAACAGTTCAATAATCCTTCAACAGTATTCAGGTCACTAGACTTCAACGAAAATCCGCAGAAGCAGAAGATGCTGTGAGTGGGAAAAGTTCCCCGAAATCACAGAAAAGGTATGATTCATCAATGAGATAGAGAGTACAAAGTGTTCGTAATGCTCATTTATCAGTTACTGTTATCTAATCTCTATTCGATTGGGGGGTCATTTGGGTGCATTCATTCTTTTGATTATGTTAAAAGTACCGAATTATCAGAATTTATGAGATCATTTCTATTTGAAAATGCCGTTTATTATAACACGGTAAGTAATTCAAAAGTTGTTGAAAGTAAGTCTAGACTCCCGAATTGTCAATTTAGATATGTTTTCTATCAATCTAATTGAGGAAAGCCATAAAACACGGCTACAAAATATGAACCTGGGCATGACGTTTCTTGAAAATAATGACAAAACTTTTGTATATTTTACAGATAAACTGTTATTTTGGTCAAGGTCTTCTAGTAGTATTCGACTATTTTAGATATAAATGAATCTTCTGAAGATTCACAGAAATAGAAAAACTGAAATCAGATTTAACAATATTTATCTTTTTCCAGTTGCCGTATAAGAACTGGAAGTATGTCAGAAGACTCGAAGAAACAGATAAAAAGTATCCTTCGACAATCCCCATTTATCTCAAAAGAAGACGTTTCACAATCAAATGAAGTGAGATTTCCTCTTCATTCCACCTTCAATTGTATTTCTTTTTCAGAGCACAATTCACCGCCAATTTCGAAAAAGTCGAGTAAGAAATTGTTCATCAAACTTCTTCATATAATATTTCTCTTTAGGCGTCGTCTCTGACCAAAAGAGATAGTATTAAAAATGACCGCACCGAACCAGGCAATCACGATGCAATTGATAACTACTATGCGAAAAACTACTACACTGTAACAGGTCAGTCACTCTCTGCTACTTGTTTTCTGTCTGTGTAAGAAATCAGAAATGTCACAAAAAGAGAGAGAGAAACGATAGATGGACTATACTACATTAGAAGAATAATTGTCAAATACTATTCAGGAATCTACCAAAAGAACACAAACTTCCCCAGATATTATGTGAATGGATACGCCGAAGGAGATGACAATGAAGAAGACGATGAAGCAGTCAGGAGAAATTATGAAAAACATCAGAAGAGGACGTTATCGATGGCTCAGAGTACTCGGAGTATGCCAATTGTCCCAGTGAACAATAGTAAGACTACTGAGCTCTGAATTCTCGATCACAATCAGTAACGTTTCCAGGATTTCACAAATCCTTCTACTGGTTTGCTCATCATCATAAAAAGATTGGTTTCCGTCACGTCTGTATGCTTCTTCTCGTTCTTTCTTATACTTTATTGGGTGCTGCCCTCTTCTTTTCTATTGAATCACGCCATGAACACGAGGTAAATCTTTTTTAATCTATCTGAACAGTTGTATCTCTTTTATTAAATTTTAATTGTCTTTGACTAACATTTCTGATTTGGAGGCATATCTTTTGAAATTTAGTTTGATCGAACTCTCAAAGAAATCACATGTATTCGATGTATGAACTAGTTTAGCCTATAAAATTTTGCAAAATTCAGATTAAACATTTACGTTTTCATCATCTTTCACCCAATTTCCCTTCTAAATTTATCCCAGTCTCCTCATATTTTCAGACGATGCAACTTCACAAACGAAAACTGGAACGAGTAATCTACGAGATCGCCCAAACCCTTGAACTTGAAATATTGGATCCAATGAAACTAACGAATATCACTCAAATGGAATACTTTATCACGGTAAACAAGCCACTTCCTTCCATTCAATCTCGTGATTTATTCTCTCCCGTTTCCCCTTTTCCCGTCCATTTTTTCCTTTTGATTGATTGAATATCTTGTAGCGCGCTTACGTCAAACTGCTGAATGCAGAAGATTTGTACTCTGGAAGTACTTTTTATAAACATGAAGATCCGAAGAATTTGAAATGGACATATGGATCTGCGTTCTTTTTCTCTATGAATGTGTACACTACTACTGGATACGGTAGGTGTCAATTCTCACGGAAAGAAGAAAACTTTAGAGTAATTCAGGGTCGATTGCTCCAGCATCATCATTGGGAAAAGCTCTTGTTATCCTCTATGGACTCATTTTTGTTCCACTGACAGCAGTTGTAATTCGAGATCTCGGTCAATGGGCACTTCTTTATCTCACTAAAATGTACACAATTCTCATTGATAATTTCCGTCGAGTACGCGGATTCGTTGATAAACTTGATGAGGATGAAATCATTTCTCTTCCAATCAAATTCAGTGTTTCTGTGATGATACGTAAGATATCACATATATGTTATCAGAATGATCATCTCATTACAGTATACCTTCTGTCTGCAACTATGTTTATTTACGAATACGATGAGTTATCGGGACCGCCTGATTCTGGAATCTCATTTTTCCACGCTTTCTACTTCTCATTCATCTCAATGTCAACTATTGGTTTAGGAGATATCATGCCGAATAATGTGACATTTTCTCCATTAATCACTATTATGTTTTTCTTCGGAATGCCAATTCTCAAAGTCGTCAATAGAGTTACATATATTTGTTTGGAGAATGGAGTTTTCGGTGAGATCAAAAGTTAAGAAAAATTAATAATAGACAAAAATATTTACAGGAACAATGACAGTTCTTGAGAATCGACTGGACACGATTTGGAGTAGAGCTACAGTAATACCAACTGGTCAACACACTCCAGAACAACAATCACCACCGCAACCTGCAGATGTTGTGAGTAGGAAAACGAGTATGTTGAGTGAGGGAATGATTCCTGATGAGGTTTGTTTTTGGAAAACAAATTGAAATAGCCTGGAGTTTTGATATTTTTCAGAACGATGGATCGGTTCCAAACGAATATTTGAACAACTTCACAATTCGATCAATCGCTACATTTATGAAAGCGAACGGAGATGTTTACGGAGGAGCATTCGGTCGAGTGAACATTCGACGGGGCGATCTTCGAAACGTTCCTGATAATCAGGCAACAGTGAGATCAACACGAGAAAACAATGTATGACACATATCGCTTATTTTAGTTTTAACCTAGAAAGTACAAATCATTAATTTATTCAATTCTTTCATTGTCCTCCAATCTACCTCTTCTTCATTTTTTAAAGTTTTCAACTCGCTTTTGTGTACAATTTACATATCACTCAACTCATCCCAGTCATGTATTTCCGTCTTTGATTGCTCAATATAAAAATGAATCTTCTCGAAGTTCGAATGAAGCAAAAAACACATTGATTAACACAGTTAACGGTTTATTAGGTTTTGTTGGATGGAGATCTTATTTCGAACAAACAAACATGACATTTTGATGGAAATGATGAAAATGTATTCAATAAATGAAATCAAAGTAATAAATTCTTTCGTCGTTTTCTAACATTGGAGAGAAGAAGATGGGGGGAGAGATCATGTCAATTCGAAGTTACTTTTGATTACGAAAATCGGCGAACAGAGGATCGAATCGTTTGGATGCTTTGCGAGTTACAACGAGTGGAAGACGTGATTCGTCGTTGTATGAAAGCATGCATTGGACTGGGGAGAAGAAACAGTTACGATCGTATCTCTTCTGCTCAACGATGACAGCATCTTGAGATGATGGAGCGTCGTAGCTGCTGAAATATGAAGTATTCAGAAAAAAAACATAGAAGAATCAGAAGCCCAAATGACTGAAACAAGGTAACTCACGCGATGAGTCCGTATCGGTTGCTACGTGGCAATTGAACGAGTGCCGTCGAAGCGACAACGCAAAGCAAGAGAGTCAACGGGATTGACATGATTGTGTGTTACCTGGAAAACGAGAAAGGAATGAATGAAATGTCAAACGAATAGATATGACAAATTGAGTTTGGATCAAGCAGAATGAGCTCAGAGTGGAGCACCGGAGCCTAAAAAGGGGCGGAGCAAAAGCAGTTCTGCGACTGGAGAGAGAAGGAGTTATAAATCAATCAAAATTGGGTGAAAAAATAAAAGGAAAAGGGGAATTTGTCTTTGGTAAAACCGACCAATAAATTAAAGAAAAAAGTAAGAGAAAGATGTGACTCATGACGTGGAAAAGTATATCTTGCTGGAAAAATGAGTGAAGGGATCCATCCTTTTCAGAAAAAAACTATCCAACAAAGGATTGAATCAAGCCATGTTTATGTTATCCATTTGGTTGTTTTAGGAACTTGCTGTTATTTTGAAAAACAGAAAATGTATCTCAATACAAATAGGTCGTCATCGACTCATCTGTTTGATTCTGATCCAGGCGGAAGTGGGTTTCCGAATAGTCAGAAACACCAAATCGACCTGATCTCGATGCACCTGTGAGATTTCCTGACTTCCAGTTTCTCACGTTTTGAATAATAAGTAGGCCTATCTATTGAAATTTCCAACCAACAATGAACAATTTCAATGAAATCTGTGGAAAATTGGTACATGGAACAACAAATTCTTAAAACACTAGAAGAATTGGAATTGGGATGTAAACAATAGTTTGGAATGTCTGATGAATTGTTGTGCTTTAAGAAAAGTCTTTTCATTCATACATCGAACGAGATGCATGATTTTCTTGGAATAGTACTAAATACGGTGGAATGATTTACGACCGACTACAGCGATAAAAAAAACAAATTAGTAGAAAGTGCATGACTCTGGGACATACCAAAAGAATGATTTATGTGTTCAGGTACTGCTGACAGAGAGTTTTGAAGCTAAAAATAGTAGGAAAGAAGGGAGAAACTGATATGAGTTTCAGAGAGGTCTAGTTGTAATCTGACTAAAATTAAGGTGGATGGTATGCAATTTGTACGATAGAAAAATATCAGAACTAGTAACATCCGAACGTAAAACTTCTCGAATCATTCATGAAAACGTGAAGACCAAATACACTCATTCTGATCACTCGTATCTACTTTCTAAATTTGAATACGCTTAAACTTCCTGAAAATCCTCAAAAATCCTCAATGGACATGAGCAACGAGATTAAAGTTTGTAGGGGCGGCATCTAAAAAAGTACATTTTTAAATCCTAGACTAAACAAAAATGACGTCTTTTTTGCTGTGTCGCGAATACACAAAATAGTTTTTCTGTCAATTTTCATGCATGATTTTTCTTCCGTCTTCTTCATGAATTCAGAATCAGAGTTGGTGTTTCTAGTTGTGCTTTATGTTAACTATTAGAACAAAAAAGGAAAAGAAAACGATCAGAATGAAGAACAGAAAGAACGAGATTCGTAAAATTTAAGTGGGGAGAAGAAGAAGAAAAAAGGAATAAATGACGTTGAGATGGACAAAAAAGTAATTGTTGGAACCACTCACTCTACGAATGTTTTCGACTAATATCCATCAAAAAGAGCAAAAGTGAACTGCAGAGAGTGTTTGGAAAATAATAACAAGGGACTAAATTGTGCATAAGAAATGAAGAGAACAGAAAGATTTCAACAAGTAAAAATAATATTTAAAAAGAGGCGGATCTTCTTATAATGTTCCTTTACTTGATCACATTTTTTGTTGTTTCGACGTCAACGGATTAGTGATTTCAGTCTAAAAATGTAGAGTTCATGGAGCTTATGATCCAGATGCAACCCACGGATTTCCACAATTTGGTTCAGAATAATCTTTGAGTTGTATCTGGATTTGTATTCAGCCTATTGTTAGAGTTATCTTATAGAAGGTCTGAAATGAATCAACAACTCATCTTGAAGGTCACTTCAAAGATCTAATCCATAGACGGGTATGATTGAAAAGAAAAGAAAATGATCAAACATGAAGAGTATTAACCGAGTTTCAGTTTTTACCAGTCCGGTTGCTGATCATTGAGAAATAAGAAAGTTTTTAAATATTAGTCTGATTGAATATTTGTCTTTTCTAGAATAATGAATCGTCATTTGCAAAAATAAAAGGTTACGTCTACGTCCTCTAGATACCACTCATTTTCTGACATCTGATATTTCTCGTGCTTCTCGTTTTCAATCAACCGTCGCCTAGGGACGAAATACACTTATCGATAATTCGATTTCTGGGCGAATTTATTACGTTTGATTTATACGCGGAACACGAATTCCTTGTTTTGTGATCGACATGAGTTGTCGAATTGGAAGAAGAAGGTATGGTTTTTTATGATGCAATAGGGGCTTAGTATACTTTCAGAAAATGAAAGACTTTAGTACAAGACATACTTTTCAAGTGATTCGGCTTGATTCAAATAGATTAGATAAGGAAAAAAAACAGTTCCTACTTTGAGATTAGGGATTCTGTGTATCATATTGTTCAAAAACTGAAGTCATGACTGCTTTGAAGACGCACATCAAGATTCAAAATTCGAAGATCTCATCAGAAACTTGAAGTAAACGGGAGTAGATTCTAAAGAATCATTGATACTCAGTTAAACTAAAATTGCGCTCTTTTCTCCTAGAAAATCAGTAAACTGAGTCTTATCCAAAGTATTTTTCTGCAAAATATCTTACAAAAAACAATAAAGAAGAGAAGAATGAACTATTCCTCGTCATTCGCATTTAATGAATTGCGAGTTCATGTGACCTCGTTTCCTCGTAAACATCGAGTAAGGAACCTCATAAAACTCAGCTCAGTTCATTCTCCATAAAATTCTTGTTCCAGCCGTTTTCCTTCCACGTCACGAAAAAATGAAATCAGTTAATGAAAAAAAGAAGGATACTTACTAATAATTGAGACAAGAACCAAAAATAAAAATACTTGAAAACATCGGAATTCGTAAATGTCTTTGCCTTCTTATATAGTCAAACATCTGGTTAAATTGGGTGATTTCTTCCCGGTATTCTCAATGTCCATGTAAATTAAATCAGTTGAGACACACGTCAGATTGAAGTATTTCTCGTAAATCAATCAACAGCTCAGCTTACGAAATCCGTTGAGTTAAATGAACGAAATTGAGAAAATGTAAGTCTGGGAGTTTGAAAACTTTTTGGATCTTAAGAAACAGAAACCTTTCGCTGTTCTCTGAGGAACTTACAACTTTCAAGTCAGTGATTCTGGAATCAATGGTTTTCGAATCTAGATACTTCATTCTGACTGCTCTATAATGATTTCATGATTGTATTGTCGAAATAAAAAAAGTGATACCCGGTGTTTGCGGACTTAGTGGAAAAATTATTAAAATTAGCACTAAGTCCGCAAACACCGGGTATCACTTTTTTTTATTTTGACAATAAGAAATGAACGATTTTTTAAACTTTTATTTTTAAACTTCAACAAATCAAACAACAAAGAGGGGTCTAACCTACATACTCTAGATTTAAAACAAAAATGAAAAACGACTTCTAGAAACCCGTTGAACAAAACAAACTAAAATGAATAATCGATGAGAAACTACAGTATCTAAAGCTTGCATGGCTCTGTAATCGGGTCCATTTTTACGATTCGTCGCATATCGAACTTTCGAAGATTCACATTTATATAGGCACCATCGAAGATTCGTTCAGCATAGGCACGTGCTGCGGCCATTGAGTGCATCACTCCTCTGAAAAAAAATGAATTGAAGACACCAAATTTTCAAAATGGTTTTGAAATCCGACTATAATCTTCAGACTCTGGTCAAATTCCTAATATGTATATAAAATTGAAAGATCTTTCGACTAGGTCACACAAATTGATCTAGATCTGATTCAATTCTAAAGAAATTAGGTATCCCAAACTTTGTGAGAATTGAATAATTCTTAGTAATTGAACTTCAATCTCGTCATTTTCCACCTTCAACGCAACAAACGAAATTTAATTAGCTCTCTGTTCAGCTCGTACCTTTCTCCAAATCCACACATCATATGTAAATTCGTATAGAGTGGATGTTCACCGATAACTGGGGCATCATCAAAAGTGTTGATATCTTGATAGCCACTCCATGCACTTTTTACCTGCAATAAATGACAATATATCAGAATTACTAACAAAGAAATACTTTTGCTGTCTGAAATCCAGGTACACGATCCACGAGAACTGGCCATATCTTTTGATAGAAATCATCGTAATCCACTTCCAAATTATCATGATTACGTTTAGAATCTTCTTCTTTTGACGGCGTTCTTCCCACTAAAAATGTTTGTCCGGAATCAGATTGTCGACAGAAAACTCCGGTTGAAGGATCAACAATGAATGGCAGATCAGCTGGAACGTCCGGAGCAAATACAACAAAAACGTCTCGTTTCCGGGGTTGAATAGGAACAGGAACTGCCAGCAGACCAGTTCCTTTGCCTAGAATCAATTTTTGTAATACGTGAATGATGTATTAATACATACCGATTCCGGCTAATTTCGCCACTTGTCCAGCCCATGGTCCGGCGGCATTCACAATCAAATGAGCGCGAATCGGTCGAGCAGATGCATCGTTCATTTGTGGACGGACCAAAACTCCTGAAATGCGTTGAGCTCTCAACTTGTTCTCATCTGCAGTGGCATCATCTCCAAAAGCATGAACTTCAGAACTTGCACGATTACGTTCAAACTGGAATCCTTCTACTTCTCCTTTTACATACTGAAAGCACATATATTTTCAAATATCGAAATTCCTATAAATGGATGTACCTGTACTCCCAAGGTGATATTTTTCTCTCGAATAGCCGACAGAAGTTGCCACGTGTCAATAGTTCCTTCATTCTCCACACCTTGAAATTATGAACTGTTGGGTGCACAACAAAAACAAAAGCTACCTAAACTTGCTAATAGTATGTCATCTACATTCATGTATGGATATCTCTCTGATAACTCGTCTCTCGATAAGAGTTGTACTTTAGCTCCACGCTCGCTGAAACAAATGAAATATTTTAAATTTAGCTTTGATTTATTGCTTACATCTGGGTTTTCCACGCAGCTCGCATTGTCTCTACTTCTTCTTCTGCTTTGGCAAAACGCAAATATCCAGTTGGAAAGAAATTAATGTCTGGCTGTTCTGAATCTGAAATAACTACGATTCTCAAAACAATCATAACCCTATTTTTACCAAGAATTCTCAAATGCTCTCCAGCATGTCTCAAAAACTCGGTTGTGAACAGACTCATATCGACAAACTCCGGAATGGAAAACTGTTGAGTAATTCCACCCGTGGAGAGCATTGTGCTGCTTTTGGTGAAGACGTCATTGTTCTCAACAACAACTACCTGGAATATTGAGCTTTGTTATATTTTGATTCTAAAAATGAATACTACCTTAAAATCTTCATCTCGAAATCTCTCTTTCAGCCAAAACGCTGTAGAAGATCCTGTAAGACCACCACCGATGATGATAATTTCCGCTCGATATGGGAAAACTTCATTATCAAGAGTTCCATGTTTCATATGAGCGATAGGATGTCTACGTTTGAATGCATCTTTCCTCGCCTGAAAGTGGAGAAAGCTATAAAAATGTTCGATTATTGAAATCAATACATTTTTTATTATTATTCGTGACTCAGAATACCTCTTGAAATCTTCTCTTCCACCTTCGAAAGTCATATGTCAGTCCATGCCAAACTCTCTTCATCACGTCTTCTCCCGGCTCGAAATGCCTTTCATTTTCAAAACGTTGCCAACTCACTGGAGCAGTTGTGTGTATCAGACGACAGGAGCTTAGAACAGGGCGTATACTTTGAGAAAGTAGAACTATACTTCTCATACTGATTTTTCTACTTTCTACAGTTTGAGTGAGCCCTGCAACTTTTAGAATTACAAGAAACTCCTAATGCCACAACGACACTCCGAAATTTCTCCCGCGCGTTGTTTATCGTAAATCTACACTCAGTTTTTTCAAATCATAATTTTTTCCACTTGCTTTTTTCGTCGGATTAGTTTGATATTTTCCTCACAGGTTTTTTCTATTTTAACAATTTTCAGCCAATCATGAGTGAAATTGTCGAGCGTATGAAAAAGAAGAGTGTGGTTAAACCTATCGTATATGGAAATACAGCTGTTCCACTAGTTCATAAACGTGAAAATGATCAGCATACTCATCAATGGACCGTGTTCCTCAAGTAAGCATATTTTTCAATCGAAATTTGTCCAGTTGAACTGTCTTTTTTCAGGCCCTATTTGGCAGAAGACCCAACGAAATGGATCCGAAAAGTGCAGTTCAGACTGCACGAAAGTTACGCTAACCAAACAAGAAGTTTGTTGACCAGATCATGATTTTTGTTTTATTTATGTTTTATTTCAGTTATTGAAACCCCGCCATACGAAGTGACAGAAACCGGGTGGGGAGAGTTCGAAATTCAGATTCGCATATATTTTGTCGACAACAACGAGAAACCAATTTCAACTTTCCACTATCTTCGACTTTTTCAACCAACGATTGAACTTCCATCAGGAAATCAGATCGTTTGTACGGAGTTTTACGATGAAATTGTAAGGGACTAGATATGTACCTGAATTTCATTTACGCGCTTTAGATCTTCCAAGAGCCAACAGTTCCCATGTACAAAGCCCTGCAAGCAGGCGAAGGAAAACGACCAGACAAGCAAGCTTTTTTCAATGACAGTAAGTTTTTAACACTTGTACAAAGTATAAATTTTACTATTTCACATAATTCGGTGTCTTGTCTACATTTCTCATCGTGCTCATTATTGTAATTACGACTGAATTTTTCAAAACATAAAACCTTTCAGTTGAACAAATCAAAAATCGTACTCGCGAACTTGGTGAAGTAGCTCAAAAGGAAATTGCTGCTGAAATAGAAGACCTCCGCGAATCACTGAAAGATGCTCACAAATTAATTCTCAAATACAACGCAGAAGTCAACGGGGAGCAAGATTAATCACTGGATCTCATGTTTTACTTTCGATACTACACAATTTCACATATTGGATAACCATGAAAATATCGCTATAAATTTGAATTTTATCATGCATTCATTAATTCAAGCTCATAAATAAACACCAAACACGTTCTTATCTTGTATTAAACTGTGTTTTTTATTTTTCCTTGTTTTATTAGAATCTCGAAAAGAATAAGTTTGATGCTGGCGTATATCTGACTTTTTAGTTCTATTATAACGTGGTTGGTTCCCCTATTATGTATCACTCTGTTTTCAATTGCTGTGACGAAATGCAATGTTCAGGTGTTCCTGTTTGTTATGATAATAAGTCTTAGGTTCTAGTCCACTGTAACAGAATGCGTTCATTAGTTATCCCTTTTTTCAATTTTTGAAGATTATGGGCCTATTCTTGGCAAGCAAAAAAGGTTTTTCGCTGCTTTTTTTTCGATTCACGGAACCAGAAAATCAGCGAAAAACTCTTGGTTTTTCGCTGATTTTTAAACGTTTTTCGCTGGTGTTTTTACCGTTCGCTTCGAGACCTGCGGTGTCGAAAAAGGCATGTGCCAGCGAAAAATAGTTTTTCGCTGATTTCCTTTTCTCGTGAATTGGAAAGAAGCAGCGAAAAACTATTTTTCGCTGGCACATGCCTTTTTCGACACCGCAGGTCTCGAAGCGAACGGTAAAAACACCAGCCAAAAACTAAGAGTTTTTCGCTGATTTTCTGGTTCCGTGAATCGAAAAAAAAGCAGCGAAAAACGTTTTTTGCTTGCCAAGAATAGGCCCATTAGGGTTTGGCATACTTGCCATTTGACGGGCCGGCCCGGGCCGATGAAAAGTTTTGCCGGCTCGGCCCGGGTGGAAAATTTTTGCCAAAAAATAATTTTCAAGTGCTTTTTTATCACTAAATTTACTGTAGAACTAATAAAAATCATCAATTCAGTCGAATTTTTGCAGAAAATGCCCCAAAAACCACTTTTTCAAAAATTACTGCTGAAAAAAAACATGTTTTTCAAAAAAAGTCGCTTCACCCGGCCCGACCGGGTTGACCTGGCCGGGCCGGTGAAATGAGGTGAAAAAAGGCCCGTGACAAGTATGGGGTTTGGGTTTCTATACGCATTAGAAAAAAGAGAACTCAAATCTTGAGGTTATTTGTGTACACAACGTCTTTTTTGTTCTCACTAAGTTGACCTAATAATCATCGAAAGATTCGAATGATTTGCAATCAGTTCTTTTGGTTGGTTTTCCTTCTTTATTAATAGTTACCATTTACATGTACTACCGTAATCCTTCTGACGCGGAATACTGAAATTCTCGAAATTTCAAGAAATTTCAAAGTTATCAATCGGTTCCCCGTATTCTTCTAGTTCCTCTTTTCTCTCCTTCTTCCGTATTTTCATTTATTGATCGACGTGTCAGTGTGACGTCATAGAGTGTTCCTATTTTGTAGAGACGCAGATATTCTCTGCACAAATTTTCGCCCAAAACAGCATAGAAGTTGAAGAGACTTAGTAATTTTAGATTCTTTGCACGACGAGAAGGAGAGAGACATAGAGTGCGCGACTTGTGCCCGTGGGTAAAGAAATGGATAAACAGTATATGAAATGAAGAGAGTTCAGGCGATAGAGCATTGCGATTCGAGAGATGCAGACAAAACGCGCGAGTTTTTGTCGCAGCGACGAGTCGCGACTTTTCCCAATTTGAAAATTTCCAGGTTTTCTTTAATCTCCTTATCTGCACTATACCCATCATACTCTCATAGCTCCATTGCTTTACTTTCGTTTTCATTTCCATCTACCGTAATACTTTCGAACATTTGAGAAGTTCCACTTCTGTTCTAATGGTTAAGCTTATCCGACCGTGGAAATGGATGCACTGGTTTCGACACAATGACTTTTTTAAAGAGTGGCCCCAAAATATTGCATGTAAGGTCTCGTCACGAAGTCAATATAGCAGATATGTAGTTTGAAGGTTCAAATAGGTTTTCCGGTTTTTCTCAATTTGATAATCCGAGTACATTGTTATTTTCTTCTTCTTGATATTGCTTTCCTTTTTTTGATATACTGAAATAAGAACTGACCTATACGTATTACTGTACTGAATTTATGCATTCAGAAATCATAGTTTCAGAACAATAACCAATTCTATCCAACTTCATGTCTCATTTGAAACATGTGAAATATTGTTCACACATGATATCTTTCTTTTTAATCTAACCGAAGATATGATCCGCATCAGTTGTCTTTACACTCGTATTCTCTACTCTTATTGAATATGCTTCTAATCGAGAATCTCAATTGATCAGAAAACACTGTATGAAGATTAGGATTTACAAAGTTCAAATGTTTGGTTGTTAGATAAAATTATAAATAAGTCAAAAGAACAAATAAAATTGTATATTTAAATATGAGAATCCTGGTAAACAGTTACTCATCGGGTCCTCCACATTCCTCCCTTTTCTCCTACGTAGAAAACTTGAGAAACTGGTGATATTTAGATTTTGAAGCCCATTCGTCTCAATGTTGTGTGAAGAACTGTAGAGAATTCCGAGCTTCTCTCGGAATGTTATTATGTTCATAGGAACTTTATAAACCAATCAGCCATCTCCGTACTCGGTAGTAGTTCTGGCTAATCTGAACTGATCGTTTAGTATCTCGACCATAGCTGGAATTCTGACTGAGCAGCAGACATATCAAAGATACCTATGCACTAAATCATCATCATTAGTTCGACTGAGTGATTTCGTTTCATTATTCATGTTGAGAATATCTTCAAATTATCAGTTCCAGATACTTCTGTGATTCTATGTCACGTATCACTTATGTTTCAAATGCTCTCATTTGGATTCTCTAGAGCAGTGATGTTCAGTTTTCTCGTTTTTAGGTGGTATTCGCTTTTGGAACTCGGGGAAATAGAACTGTTACAAAATAGAACTGTGAGAAAATGGAACTGTCTAATATAGAACTGCTACAATTTGGAACTGGGTAAAATGGAACTCATTAAAATGGAACTGCTACAAAATGGAACTGAACAAAATGGAACTGCTACAAAATGGAACTGCTACAAAATGGAACTCTACCACTGGTTTTGAAAATGCTTATTGGGCTTATCAAATATAATTTTAATCAGTTTTTTGTTGATTATTAAATAGACAAAGACAATCTCTTCATGATGTAAGTGTTTTTAAACCTTAAAAGTCGACTTTTCCCCACAAAAATTGGTTCTAATTCTTCTAAAAAGACATGAATGCAAACGCGCTCTATTCGAACAAGAGTTCCATTTTGTAGCAGTTCCATTTTACCCAGTTCCATTTCATCGAGTTCCATTTTGCCGAGTTCCAAATTGTAGCAGTTCTATATTAGACAGTTCCATTTTCTCACAGTTCTATTTTGTAACAGTTCTATTTCCCCGAGTTCCAAAAGCGAGTACCACCCGTTTGTATGGCCGAGGTTACTGTAGCATTGATCACAGTCCGGTTAGAGTTCTGAGCTCTCGCAGAGCTGACATAGCTACTTTGAGGCGCTGATCACGATTCCTCAGGTCTCCTGGTAGGAGAATTCAAGGTGATGAAGATGATGATGACAAAGCCACCCGTCGCCACGCACGCCACGCTCACAAAACACTCAATCATGCGCTCACGGAACGCTCACACGCTCACGACATACACACATTATTTTGCCTCACACACCGCGCCGCCGCCATCCGCACCGCCCGGGTGGGCCATGTTCAGACTCTTCGGTTGTAGGTTTTCGAGTTTCTGCTTAGCTCCGCCCACTTTCCACTTCCGACTTTTCTGTATATTAGTGGTAATCGGAGACACGATTTCAGATACTTGTGATTTGAGATGCCTCGACTTAGTTGAAGTTTCCAAATTAAGAATCCAGGTTTCGCAGTTCTTCTACTGATACAGTTCTTATACATAATACTCTATCGAATAATATCATATCTGAATGCGTTATTGACTGTCCTTAAATTTTCGGAAATTTTCAAATTGGACGTGGCACCCATTTTTCGGCGACTGAAGCATGCCTCTGACGACGCTCCCGACGCGGAATACCAGGACGGACTGGTTAGAGAGTACTGCCTATGAAGAGAGTCAGACAATCAAGACGAGTGCTCACCCTTCTCCTCAGCGTCGGCGGCGGCGACCAGCGGCCGAGGAAGGGGAGGAGAGAGGACGGCCGATTTGGCTGCGTACCACGTTTGATACTCAGTCACCCCTTCCACAGCTGGTTGTCTCGCGCGTTCAAATCTGGCTTGCCGCGCGCGCTTTTTCATAGACCTGTTTTCTGTAATCTCCCGCATTGCCTATAACCTCCCTGAATCTTTGGTTACGTGATCTCTAATTCAAGCTCTTTTGATTTTCAAATTCTGTGCTTTCAGGATGGTTAACGCGGACGAGACTGTTCTCGCCACGGCCACCAATACGACGTCGATTTCGTCAGAACCCATGGAGCCGAAGAGTAGTGACGAGTCTACAGATTCCGAAGCTGACAAGATTGAGGTGAAATTCCGAAATACACAGTGTTCTTCAAAAATATCCATTTATAGATTATGAAAGCAGGGCAGCGCGACGTTTTTGCTGAATCAACCATCAGTTCTGAGGTCAACGGGAACGAAGAGAACGGTCATTCCGAGACTGCTGTCGAAACTGCTGTCGAGAGTTCTGAGAGTAGTGTCACAGAGATTACTACTGTAGAAACCACTACTGCAGAGACTACAACATTAGAAACTACAACCGTGACGGAGGAAGCTCAAATTGGGGAAAATGGAAATTCAGCAACCACGTCAGAGCCTTTAGTAGAAAAAGAAACGACAGAAGAAGAAATTCAAGATGTGGTCATGGAAACAGCTGCGAATGAAGAGAATGGAACGGAGTTAGTGGAAGTCACTGAAAGCACCAAGATTGCTGAAAACGGTACAAAACCCGAAGAAAATCAGGAAACTGGTTAGTGGAATTGATTTCAAATATTACTTTTTTGTTTCTTCACTGTGAATATAAATATAGTTTTTTGCAGATGTTGTAGTGGTGTTAGATGACGATGAACCCGTTCCGGAACTCATCAGTGCTGATCCCGAGACAGCTACTACAAATGGAGTGGAAGCTTCAAAAGAAGAAAAAGAACAGCCTGGAAAAGGAGTGAAACGACCCGTGGAATTGATTCAGCTTGATGATGACGATGACGACGTTCAAGAAGTTGCTGCACCTGCTCCTGCAAAGAAACCAAAAGTCGAAGAAGATCAAAAAGAAGTAAAACCCGATTTAAAAGTCGCGGATGACAACGAGAAAGCACAGATGCGGTTGTTGGACAAATTGCAAGAATACGTGAAAGAGCAGAAAGATCAAACTTCTAGCAAGGGTAGAAAAGTTCTTGACACGTTACTTGGAGCTATCAATGCTCAAGTACAAAAGGAACCCCTCTCAGTAAGAAAGCTGATTCTCGACAAAGTTCTTGTCCTTCCGAACACTATATCATTCCCACCAAGTCAAGTATGTGATCTTCTTATTGAACACGATCCCGAGATGCCAATCGCGAAAGTAATCAATCGTATGTTCGGAGATGAAAAACCAAAACTTAGTGACTCGGAAAAGCGAGAGCGTGCATTATTGAAACAACACAATCCTGTGCCAAACATGACAAAGTTGCTGGTTGACATTGGCCAAGATCTCGTGCAAGAAGCCACCTATTGTGACATCGTTCATGCGAAGAATTTACCAGAGACACCAAAGAATCTCGAGACATACAAACAAGTTGCTGCTCAATTGAAACCAGTATGGGAGACTTTAAAAAGAAAGAACGAACCGTACAAGTTGAAAATGTCCCGATGTGGAATTTGTGGATTCCAAACCGAGTCGAAGCTTGTCATGGCAACTCACAAGCAAACATTACATTACAATGGATCGAAGTTTCAGTGTACTCATTGCAAGGAGACAGATACTAATGAGCAAAGAATGAAAGAACATTACTTGTAAGTTTCAATCTATTCTGGTTTGGAAACGTTTTGAACCAAGTCATAATTCTTCAACCAAAACGCTTCTTATATTTATCTTTTCTTTGTTGAAACTGATTTTATTCCATTTCAGCGAAGCTCATCTTATTATTGCCAAATCAGAAGAAAAAGAATCAAAGTATCCATGTGCAATCTGTGAAGAGGACTTCAACTTCAAGGGAGTGCGTGAACAACATTATAAGCAATGCAAGAAAGATTACATTCGAATTCGTAATATAATGATGCCAAAACAAGAAGATCATCTTTATCTCAACCGATGGCTCTGGGAGAGACCCCAAATGGATCCTACTATTTTGCATCAGCAGCAACAGGCTGCTCTTCAACAAGCCCAGCAGAAGAAGCACCAGCAACAACTTCTTAGCCAGCAACAGGCAGCTCAAGCAGCCGCAGCTCAACTTTTACGGAAGCAACAGCTGCAACAACAACAACAGCAACAACAAGCAAGACTTCGCGAGCAACAACAACAGGCCCAACTACGGCAAATGGCTCAGTTACTGCAGTCACAGGTTGCTGCACAACAGCAACAGCAAAATCGTGGTGCAGCAAATTTGAACATGAACATGAACCAAAATCTCATTCAAGGTAAACAATTAATTTTTAATTTGATGTTCAATTATTTCTTATTCCAGCGATGCAAGCACATATGCGTCGGAGTGGGCAGCCTAGCACACAAGCTATGAGTCAAATGCTCTCAAAACAAATGGCTGCTCTCAAGAATCAGCAAGGTGCTGCCCAATTACAAGCCATGTTAGCTGCTAACCTCAAGAGTCAGGCTCAAAAAACGCCGACAGCTCCAAAAGTTCCAAAAGCTTTACCAACCGTACCAACACTCCCTGCTAGCTTGTCACTAGCTGGATCATCTTCAGGAGCCACTTTTGTTTGTGAGATTTGCGACACCACGGTGCAAGAGAAGGAAAAATATTTGAACCATCTTCAGGTAATATATTTCAAGTTAATCATTATTTTTGGATAGAAGTTATGTTTTTTTTCGCTATCAGTTATATATCCTAGACAATTACCGTCAAGAGAGTTTAAAAAATTTTTACAGAGCCTTCATAAACAAATGGTTGGGAAGACGCTACAAGACATGTCACAAGGTGCTCCACTCGCATGTTCTCGGTGTCGTGATCGTTTCTGGACTTATGAAGGTCTTGAAAGACATCTTGTTATGTCTCATGGACTTGTTACCGCTGATCTACTTCATAAAGCTCAAAAGAAGGAAGATGGAGGACGGTGTAAGACTTGTGGAAAGCAATACGCATTCAATATGCTTCAACATCTCGTTGCCGATCATCAAGTCAAGCTCTGTTCTGCTGAAATTATGTATTCATGTGATGTGTGCGCTTTCAAGTGCTCCAGTTATCAAACACTTGAATCTCACCTCACAGCTACTCATCCGAAAGGAGAAAAGAAGACGACACCAACGAAGAAAGAAGAGTGTATCACGTTGGATGATTAGGAAAAAAATGTGTTAATTTATTCACAATAGAGTATATTGGAAATGTATATCCCGTCGATCTCCATTATTTTTTAAGTCGAAACATAACTTTTATGCCTCCTTTTTTTATTCACATCTCTAAGCGGGTCCTAAACCGAAATCAATCAGTACTTCACCCCTTCATACCGTTTTCGTACTTTATCTGGTTACTTCTCCCTTTCTCTCTCTCTTCCTACCATTGCTAATAACTTCTTCTCATTTGTTTTTTTTTGAGTTCTAACACTTTCAATCAATTTTGTAATGTAAAATTGAAACCTAATGGGAATCTATTTTAAACCTCCTGCTCGCTATCAGCATATTTGCTACCCGTCTTTTCCGAATTGTGTTCTTCTTTCCTCTCATACATTCGTTGATCATGGTTCCTTACAATTGTGGTGTGTAGAAATACAATTTTGATGAACAATTACATTGTGATTTTAACAGTTAAAATGAAACGATTTCATTTGAATGGTGTAAAAGTATTTTCCTAAAAACGAAAAATGATGACGATACTTAAAAATGGAACTTGTACAATAACGGCACATCTATCGGCCTTACAGTCAAAAGTTGTCTAACATTTTATCTGAACTGCGCGAATGTACACTTCCATTGAAAGATTTTATTTCAGAAAGGAATGTCTGTAACTGTCGAATTGTGTGCTGCTGTTGTTACGGGTTTCGAAAAGGTTGCTGCCAAAGAGGTGAGATTAGATTATGAGTCTCAAAATTTCTGGAAGTTTTTAGATAACAGAAAAGCTTCCGGTTATTAGTTGTGAATGGAACCGTGGAAACGCAAGGTTTTCTCTTGACCTGAAAAAAGTTCCCGATACATTAAAACTTCGATCTGTCGATAATCTCTATGTGGTTTTTTATGAGAATTCGATTGAAGGATTGACGACGATGAACAGAGAAGAAGCATTGAAAACTATTCAAAAACAAATTTCGTTTTGTAACTGGAAATTGGCGATCGATGCATATCAATTGGCACGTGACAAAGAAATTAATGGAGGGAGTGAACGAATTGTAGAGCAAATGAGACAGTTCATGGAACAAAAAGTGAATTGTCAAGTGACTGAACAGTCACCGAAATTTAGGTGAAAGCCCACAACTCAGGAATAGATTTAATAATCGTCTTACTTGTAGAGTGACTTGCAGAAGATGCGGTGAAAAAGAGATTCATAAATTCAGTTCGATGGATGCTGCATCCAAATTCGGGGCTGAAATAAATAATGCTTTCGGATGGAAATGCAGTGTCAAACAATTTGATATTGAAGTTGTTCTGAGAATCGAAAAAGATAATGTTTGTGATAATGTGCTAACCAGGAGGATCATATCCTTTATTTCCAGATCACAGTTATGATGGCTTTGAATGAGGAATCACTTTTCAAGCGCAATATCTGTTCATATGGACCGACTACAATGCGATCCACTATCTGCTTCTGTATGCTCCATTTAGCTGATATCAAACCAGGAGATATCGTCATCGATTCAATGTGTGGTGGGGGATCCATCCCAATTGAAGGGGCTAATGCATGGAAACATGCTCACTTTTTGGGAGGAGATAATCATGAAATGGCTATGGAAAGATGCAAACAGAATTGGGTTCTCTTATATAAGTGGATTTTTGGATCAATTTTATATTTCAGTCTGCCAACTCTTGTTCCGCTCGTTCAAACTGTGACTTCTTCACTTGGGATGCCACGAAACTTCCACTTCGTGACAATTCAGTTGACGCTTTAGTCACTGATCTACCGTAATATCCAACTATTACTATGGGAATTTCTTTTTTATTCTTCAGGTTCGGAAAGAAGATTGGTTCGAGAATGGACAATCGATTACTGTATCCAATGCTTCTTGAAGAGTGGAAAAGAGTGATTCGAAAAGGTGGACGATTGGTTGTGATGAGTCATGATAAGAGGAGTTTGGGTACGGTAGAATATACTCAGTGGATTGCAAATAATTTTTGTTGTTTTCAGAGAATTCACTTCTAAAAGATCGTTCTTCTTGGCACATCAAAGCATCTCATACAGTTAATATGGGTGGATTGTTGTGTCTCTGTCTCTGTCTGATCAATACGAAAAGTATCTGATTTTTTTTGTTGATGTATCACTCTTTTTGTTATTTCAGGAGTACATTTTGTCTTTTTCTGAAAATATTATTGTTTTTGAAGTTCTCAATTTTTGAAGACAGTAAATCATTTATTTCATTGGCTTTTTGACAGAAAAGGCACACAATTACAAATTGAACATGATTTTTGAAATTAGGTACCGGTTGAAATGGTGAAATCGACAAGAAATTGCTCAAAAAGAGCTCTTTTGATTGAAAATGGCTATACTCGATGGATGAAATGCAATGACTTTTTGTGATTGTTATTTGCTTTTTCAATCGTTGGCAATTGAGCGAAATGGAATATTACCTGGAAGTTTTCAGTTTTGAATATCAGAATTACTGTATAAAATATCTCACTTCACTAGCATTAACTGCCTTCAACACGTCACTGTTGCAACGAACAGATTTCGCTTTCGGAGGAATTGGTTGAAAGAAAATAGAACTTTGAGTTGGCACGCATACGGCACGAGTTATTCGATCACATTCTGATTTCTGAAAATAGGAAAATAAGAAAAATTATTTGTTTTCTCCTGTTTGATAACCTCAATATCAGAACAATGTTGAATGAGATAAGACTTTCCAGAGGCTAAACAAGGAGATGACTCCACTATTTCATAGAATGCATTCAATTCTGCTAACTGAAAAATATAATTTCTTTATGGGCTATTGTTTGAATTTAACAGACCTGTTTCTTATTATGTTTCCATCTTCGAAATCTATAGACACAGAATATTGTAGTTATTAATATTCCAACTAGAATTACTGGAAGTAGGGCAATAAGAGAATAATCTGAAAGTATTCAATTAGTTTAAAGTATTCAAATAATCATTAAAATAAAATTTTCTCTGCGTTTCTCTCTCTTTCAGATATACCTGAAACCACATGAAGCCGCCCATCGTTGACAACGAAATCGCGATGCGATGTTTGAAATTTTCGAACGTCGAAGAAATCCATGAGAGTTAAACGACGACTTGTCGAATTTGAAGAAGGTGAAAAGGGAGATGATAGGATGGAAAGCGATGAAACTGTGGGCTCATCGCCTTCTTCCTGTTGGCCACCGACTTTCTAGAGAAATAAAAAATGATGAGAAACGAATGGAAAGTTGGGGAAGACAAGGGGGTTAAATACTGTAGGTGGGGAAGTGAAATACGTTTACTGTTATGTGAAAAAGTGTGAAGTACGATTAGTCCTGCAGTATTCCATGTACTGTATATAATCTAATAAAGTTTTGAATTTTAGCTTCTATGAATTGGTACTTTCTTATGTTCTTGGATTCTCTGATACTTCTATTCTGAATACAAGTTGCAGATTCTTATCCGAGATTAGTCGGATTGATTCACTCAAATAATAATTTATCTTCACGAGTCCCGCTTTTCAGTTATTCGTTATTATTCATCATGATCGATTGCCTATTCACAATTGATTCCTGTATATTTTTCTATTTCAGAATTACAAACCTCCTTCTTCAATTTTCTAACGAAATTTCTAATCATATTCAGAAAATGTAGAATCGAATAAAATAGGAAAACGGGGAATGAGTTCCCCGAATTGGAATGTGTCAATTGCCTTTTTTTAGTTTCTATGAAGAAAAAGAAAAGAACCTAGAGACACAAGATATTATATTTCTAACCAAATAGACAAAGACTGACAGACAATTTTTGGAATATTCATGAAGTGAGAAAATAAATTTGCTCTGTTGAGATGGATCTTGTTAGGTTAGGAACAGAAATGTGTTAAAATTTTCGATCAGTCTCGATCGAGTTTCAAAATTAATAGTACAATTGATCTGGAAAGATTCATTGGTCAAAATTCAGATGTCTTCCATTCTGGATTAGAAGACCATTTTGAACAGTTAATTCAAATGAAAATCACTCACTTCATCAAGAAAATTGTCAATTGGATATGGTTGATAAATAGTAAATATATTGGGAAGTGTGTTCATTATAATAACTTTTCTCACACATTGTTTTGCCCATCGGCAACTTATTATTCAGAGAGATGAACTTATTGAAGAAACGCAGACAAATGGAATGGAAAGTCCCTTTGGGTAATTATTCTTGGAAGATGAGAAACAGAAAAAGAAATGAAAGAGAAAAGAAGAGAAACAATGATAATGGAGTCCAGCAGGACACCCAAAATCAAAGTAGGCGAAGAAGTTTGACGTCAGGCACCTTTTTCTTTCCGTGAGGAGTAATAATAGAATATGGGAAAAGAGAAAAGAAAATAGTTGATATCAAAAATAGAAGTGAGAAGTCGTTTTGGTTTCTTCACATACAAATACACAAGAATTCGGACGTTTTTCGGCTCTTTTAGAAGCCGGAAAACCAGAAAGACGGACGATGGAACACGACGATTTATGGGTGGTTTTGAATGGGATGGAAAGAAGGAAATGAGGAGAAGAGGGTGGATTTAGAAGAAGAAAAAGAAAGGAAATCGACTGGAAATTTATGGACAATCTTAGTATCTTGCAGCACAGAAGACGATGAAGAATTCAGAGAATAAGTGATTTTGGAGGATTTAGAATAACGGAGAGGAGCGAGAAATCAACTGAAATTTGAAAACCCGCACAGAAATGTCCCGGAGACGAAAGTTCATAATATATGAAATTCAAAACTAATGAGGCAGGAATCTAACATGAATGCGGTTCTAACTGTTAGTCTTTAAAAACTTCTATCTAATTTAGTGAACTGATAAAACTGTTCCTCGCAGTTCGAAAGGATGTTCTTTATCTATGATTACTGCACACCAGAACTTTCACTAAATACCAATGAAATCTAAAGACTTTCTACAAGAAAGTTATATTTGTCGAAAGGAGACTGAATACTTGACTATCAATCATAACAACAGGAACTGACGCCTATTCATATTAATTCTTTCGGTTTGTGAAGATATCTCGTGATCTATACGGACAAGATAAGAACGGAAAACAGTTCGTCATTGTGTTTCGATTTCTTCTTTGAAAGTTCATTCCAAACTCAAAGAACACTTTCAATTTTAATTATGATGAGGTGACAATTATGAGTTAAAAGAGGAATTATGTCACTTTTCGAGAGAGAACTTCAGAAGGAGAAGGGGACGACCAACTGACAGTACCCCGAAACCCAAAAAACTCTTACCATGAAACATTTCCAACAAGATTCGAAAACAGCACCTCCCAGAACCATTTTCTTCGTTTTCTTGTTTTTCTTTTAGTGTAAAAAATGGAGTTACGGCGAAAAATAGGAGTATTTTGTAAAGAAAGCGTCTATTGAAATGGGAAACAAAAGCCTCCGAATGTCCTCTTTACACACAGAGTTGTTTCCCTTTTTTGACTCTGTCCGTCCGTCGACCCATGACCCAAAGAAGAAGAAAGGAATGCAATTTAGCAATTACTCTTTTTTTTTGATTTGATGGAAAAGGTTCCAAGAAGATTGACGCTTCTTTTGGAAACGAAGAATTGAAATTTCAATTTCAATGATGGAATCAAAAAACCGTTCAAACACTCTGAGAGTAATTGAGTTTCAGTCAATTCAAATAATTGGTATCTGATGAAATTTAGATGGAAATGGGGACTGGAATGATCTGATTTTACTGTGCAGCTTGAAAATAATTTCAGATGACTCAGAGGTCAGGAAATCAGATTTCTTCAAGTGACATGGTCGAATTTTAAGTTTCAACTCCCTATCTCTGTTCTATCATAATTTATAAAAAAGAAGATATGAGCGAAAATAGAAAGTATAAAAAGGAAAAGAACCTCTATATTCTATATTTTATTCAACTTTTCTCTTCTGTTTGTCCGTAAAGTTCGTCGCTGGCAACAAAAAATAATGAAAAAAGAAAATAAAAAGAGAAGAGATGAATTAATTTTGTGCATTCATTTGTGTGTGTGCATCTGCTCCTGGCGTCCAGAAACGGAGAAAAAAATAGGAGTTTGATTGAAAAAAACACCTAAAGAAGGAAAGAAAAAGAAGGAAACTTAAGGAAAAAAGAGAGATAGACATCGAAAAACGAACGGATACAAAAACGAAATGGAACGGATTTTTTAGAGGAACGAAAAATAGAAATCCACGGTTCTTTGAGTTTTTTAGAAGCAATTGGGAGGAAAATAGTTGTTTTCAAAAGTTCTAAAAAAAGATATATTACGTTATATGATAAATACCTTGTACATTTCAGCAGAGCATGCGGAAAGTGCCGATACAACATAGGAAGCCAAGTTAATTGCTCTTGGAAAAAGTTACTTTTGAAAATGGTTAGATCAATGACACTCAAAAGGAGAATCGACTGGGGAGTATTCCCAGACCCTCTTTCATTTTTAGTTCTTCCAGATTTTTTACTCAAGTGTTTTATTTTTGAACTGGAATAACTATTTCTCTATAAAAAAAGACTGCAAAATAAGTATTTGGGACAGAACTGAAATCGTTCGTCCAGGAAGACGATAAAAAGAAAATATGATCTATATCCAAAATTCAAGATCTACAGGATTAAACAAGATAAAATTCACGGAACATTCAATATTGACTCAAAACTTACAACAATCTTGCTGATGACCATTTTTGTTAATCAGACTCTTCCAGACTTCCAGAAAAATAAATGTTTTTGCAGTGACCACTCAAAATAAAAAAGTGGTCCAAAACTGAGAGTTTTGAGTATTTGAAAAGAAGAAAAGACATGGAGAGCGACAACTTTAACAAGTGTTTTTCCCCTTTTTCGGGGGCTCTCGCTTCATTAGTTTAGAGTCTTTCCACCGAGCTTTTTCCGTGAAAAAGAACGAATTGGTTTACCGAAAAAAGAAAGAATTTGGAGAAGAAATCGTCATGACATTTCCATTCGGGTGGTTGTAGTCATTTAAGTCCGTTTTGAAGGAAATTGTGGATTCAGAAAAAGAAGAAAAAGGAGAAAGTGAGTTTGATGAATGAGAAAGATTTTTGAAAAGCCAAAAAACTCATTTTAAGCTTAAAAGGGTGAGAAATGTGAATGATGAGAATTAAAAAACCCCGTTCTGAGAAGAGATAAATATATCAAAGAAAAAAAATAATTAAAGACATTTCTTTCTCTCAAAAAAACAAATATAACATGTTTATTGTTAATCTAATAGTAACAAAAATGAAATACACGTGGTTCTCACGAACTTTCGTTTCAGAAAATATCGGGAATCAGTTAATTATTTTCTCTAACTACACAGCTCGGACTGAAAATATTTAGAAAACATTTCGATTGAAGAACTGGAACATATGAAAAATTTGCTGAAAATCAAAAGTGATGTTGACAAAAAAGCCGAACGATCATCTCATTCAATTGGGGTTGCACAATTGAATAAAAATACTCTTTGAGCCACCAACAGATTCTGAATTTCCTCTCCTTTTTCTCTCTTTATTTCCATGTAAACTATTCCAACAAATTGAGCTGAAAGTTGAATTTTCGGATGACGACTAATTAGGAATTTCCTTTTTTCTCTTTTTCCTTTTCTCATTTCTTTTTTAAAAACTGCTGAAGCGAAGAACGGAATAACAAATCGACCTCCCTTCTTTTCGTTTTTTTTCTTTTTCTTTTTGATTGTTGTTCATTTGTTTTTCTTACTTAAATGAACAATCTTTTTCGTTTTCTCGGAAACAAAAAGAACGGAATTGGAGTAAAAAGAAGAAAAATGAAGGAACTGAAATAACGAATTGTCTCAAGAAGACTTTCGATATTTCATGAGAAAAGTGGGAATAGTCAAGATAATTTTCAAGACTCAACTGAGTTTCTAGGCCAGTTTTGGCTTGTGAATCAATCGTTATTACAATCGAAACGGGAAAAAGTTTGTATCGAAATGACTGTTTGATACATTTTTCTCAACAACTTCAAATTCATTTGCAAATAGGAATCCCTAAAATATATATGCAAATTGTGAAATTTTAAGGTTTTACTTGAATGATTTTCACTAACTGCAGGACTAACTGCAGGAAGAAATTATGAGTTAAGCCCAATTTTTTCTCATAAATGATATCATGAATCCTCTAAAAAAGCTGAGAAATCAAAATACGTGAATTTCGGCAAAACGCCACTAAATTCTATTTTTGAAAACACAACACATTGAGACGCTCTGAAAGGACATAATTACATAGTCATCATGTAAAAAGAGGTCGGTCTAGAATCTCTTGATTACCAATTCAGATGGCGGAAAGATGATGGAAAAACAAACAAAATGAATTGAAAAAAAACTGGGAAAATGAACCGGGGACATTTTCAGATGGGAGGTTTCAAGGGGAGAAACTGAAATTTTGGAATTGAAATTGATTGAAACACTGAGAAAGAAATATTCAAAAAAGGAGATGACGTGTTTCGAGAGATTCAGAATCTAATAAAAAATGTATGTGACAATGGAAAACACCTTCTACTACTTTGTCTTCTTCAACTATACATACTATTCGACCCAACTTTTTCTCAATTATTTTGATCGCCGGAAACGAGAAGAAAACCTTTAGGAAATCATAACGAAGTGTTTCTTTTTTCTTGAATACATGCCCACGCAGACTTGAACTTTTTCTACGTTTCCTTCTCGCTTTTTACCTTGATTGAAAGCAAAAAATGATGTTATGAATGATTCTTTTTTCAGAAGATGACTGGTTTAAAAAAAGAAGGAAATAGATTCTGAATGCATTTGCATCTGAATTTTCAGTCGTTCCGTTCCCACGTGTTGGATGATATTGTTCATTGGGAAACAATCAAAAAACGAAGTGATATGAGTCATCAACTAGGAAATTATTGGAACATCCGGAATACTTGAAAAATGGATAAAGTTTTCATATGGAGATTCAGATTTCATTTGTTAAATGATTCATCTCCGAATGAAATGTTCCGTTTTGGAATTAATTTATTACTGTGGAATAGAAAACTCAAAAATTAAATAAATTGCTTCCTATTGAATTTAGAACATTTTTGTCAGGAAAACAGTGTTGATTATTTTAATAAAACTCATGAAAGTGATGTCTTCTTAATAAATTCAAGAAACATATGCAGCGGATATCTAGAATAAATTACTTCACACGACGTAAAACAAGTGAATTTGTCACGTTTTGTCATCTCGTTAAAAATAAAAATGACAGAGACAGACACTCATTATATCTGTTTTTATCGTCTATATTATGAGCTATATGTCTCAAATAATTACCCAAATTTTCATGTTTACCTTTTCATAATGATTTCGTCGATGAGCTGTCCAGATTTTAAGAATATCTAGTTCATACATCAGATGGAATGAACCAAGAAAAATCAAACATTTGAGTTTTGGATTCTCTTTTTTTACCGGCACCGGACGGAACATCATTTTCAGAATATTCAGAGATGGACACGCAACATGATGAATTCAAAATTAACGCGGGAAAATGAAGAGATTTTTAAAATTGAAAGATGAAAAAAAGAAGAAAAAAAGAGGAAAAGTGTCTGAATAAATGGGTCACCAATGGACACCTGAAGAGTTGGAAACGCAGAGAAAACTCTATAGAAACGTAAGAAAAGAAGAAAAACTTGCCATAAATATGTGTGGAGAATTGATGGTCCGTATTGAATGAAGACTCTCGAAATGTTGTTGATGCATGACGAATTGGTAACTGGGAGATTAACGAATTTTGATAGGTGAACGCCATCCATATCTGGAATTAAAATAAAAAATTCAGGGAGAAGAAACAGGGATTCAGTACAGAATATTCAGAATACAGAAACATTTATATTCACAATTAGAACTACGGGAATTTCGATATGGGTAAACTTGTAAATGTGCTCCATTCCTTTTGGATAAAAATGTTAAAAATTGAGACATGTGAACTTGGAATTCTAGCAGTGTTTAATGAAACATTTTCCAAGTTAAACAAGTTGGTTTCACTTCAAAAATGATCGGAGAGGTTCATCAGATTGAAGCAATACCATTAAACATTACAGTCTTGTTGTCCTAAACTCTTTCAATTTTTCTACTTACAACACTTTTTGAATTTGAACGCATGATTCTCATCAGTATATAGAATATGCAAAGAATCAGTTTTCTCCAAAAAAGAATTGATATTTTTCTTTTTTTCGAAGCAGGGATCAGGATCAGTGCCGGATTTTGCGAAAAAACAGAAATCAAAGGGCACGAAATATGAGTTTTGGAAAGAGTGACAGGACCATAAACAAGAATATAATCAAGATATTTTTGAGAACGTTTTGGATGTTTCATAGAAAATGGAATGGTGATACTCCACGTCTATTTCGAAGAAGTCATCTCATCTTGAAAAGAGAGAAACATCAAAATAATCTAGATGAAATTCTGGAGAAAGAGTCATTGAAAAACAACCGAAATTCCCTTTTTTCAGATGATGAAAACTTCCTTGTTTATAAAAAAAGAGCGTTCACCTCTTTTCTCGAATGCCTTTTTTATTGCATAATCCGATGCAAAGAGTGAAGATTTGGTACGAAGAGAAAAACAACAAAAATAGGAAAAGTTGGAGAAGAAAAAGAGAAAGAAATCAACGACATCTGGTGGTTATGGGAAAATAAAAGAAGAAAAATGAAGAATTATTAGATGGAAAAAAGAGAAGAAAGAGAGAGTGACACATGTATTTTATTGTTTCTTTTGACAAGAACCAATCGGTCATTACTCAAATTTATGATTCTTCCGATTGAATTATTTCAATTTTTCCTTTTTTCTCTCTTTTTAGTAGCTGAGGAAATCTTTTGACACTATCAAAATTATTGTATTCATGGTGAAAACACGTATTTTCAATTTTATTGTTAAATAAAAAAATAGAAATAAGTTTATCATTCAGAAGTTTTTCAGTCGGCACCGTTCTCTATGAAAATTTACAGGGAATGTGCGTTTTCAAGTATAAAAATAAAATGAGACTCTTCGAAAACGAAATTGAGAAAACTTTGTGGAAGCTTTTGAACAATGAGCTGAAGAAAAGAAGGTAAAGTGAAAAGTAATTAGTTTTTGTTAGCTGGTTATGGACATTTAACTTTGAAACGAAACTTTTGTTTTTCTTTATTTTCTGGAAAATATCTCTTCTGTATAAAAATCTATAGATCTGTCTTCTATTATTAACTTCTAAAAAATCAGATTTAAGACAGAAAACATGAGCGTGCCATTTTATATTTGTGGCTCGCCACCGTGATCTATGAAAGATTTTAAAGGAATTACTGGGGGAGCAACCCGATAATAACTCTAATTGCTATTTTTGTAATCTCTATTTATATCCCACCCACTATCAGAACTTCTTGTTTCCAGCTCTCAATGAATACCTTTTTTTTTTAAAGAAGAATCCCAGAATCGAAAAAACAGAAAAAAGTAAAGATAGTGCTAAGAACTCAATCGAAAGAAATAAGAGAAAAGACAAGTGAATGGCATCGAATTGAGGACAACGATGGAAGAGAAAAAGATGGAAAAAAGAGGAATAAGAATGACAAAAAATATAAAAATATTCGGGTGGAAAGATGGGACGAGTCAATCCTCTTGGGGAAGGGACACCCTTCCGGAAGGCTCGCACACCGGTTGAAGAAGAAGAAAAAACGAAAAGAAGACGATCGAATTAGGAAAAGACTCTTCTTCGTCTTCAGTTTGTTTTTCCGTATTCGCTCCATTTTTCTCTATCTTGACATCATCATTGACGTCTTCTTCATTACTCAAAATCTACCAGTTTCTCTATTTTGAAAATTTTCGAATTTGTTACTTTCCAAAACAAAAGAGAGATTCTGTAAAAATGATCAATACAACTATGAATCTCATTTGCATTAATCCCAGAAGTTTTCACTCGACACGTATGATCATTGAGAAGAATTTTAAAATTTCAAATCTGAACTCTGAAATCTCATCAAAAAAATCATAAAATTAGCTGGAAGAAGGATGAAAAAGACTTCTGAAAAAGGAAAAGAATCTATTCATTCAACAAATTGGTACATGTCTTTTTCCCTTTTTTCCATTTGTTGAAGAAAAGAATTGGATGAGAAAATAAGATTGAGACGAGAAAAAAAAGGAAGAAATGGAAGAAAAAATATTTGAAAATAGGAAAGGACAATCCGGTTCTGACAGAATGTTTCTATTCTGAAAATAAATGGAAAATTAGGATATTTTTGAATATTCAGATTCTTTAGGAGCCATTTTTTAGGAATTGTAATAGTTTTGTCTGCTATGATTCCACCTAGAATCGCAGAGAATTAATCAATAATTATACTTAAAGGAGGACTGAAGTCATATTTTTTTATTTCAGATTATGATACTTCAGAAAATTCTGAGCAACTTTCATCATTAGAGCATATGCTAAAAATTGCTCCAAACGCCCTAAATTCACGTTTTCCCGGCTGAAATTGAGCTTTCGTGGAAGAGTTTTCCGACGCGAGTTTCTTCGTCCGTGTAGTCTTCTCGGACAAGTTTTCTCTCTCAATTACTCGTTTTTTTGCTTTTTCAAAGGGGTTTCGTTGTTTTTTCTCAAATTTCTTCGTTTTTTTCAACAAAATATCACTTAAAAATGCATTATTGACAATATAATGCAACAAAAGAAAAAAACAAACAAACAATAGGAAAAATACGGAGTAAATTAGACGATTTCTGTAAGAAAAGTTAAATAATCGTGTAAAATACGTATAAGTATTGTCAATAATGCATTTTTAAGTGATATTTTGTTGAAAAAACGAAGAAATTTGAGAAAAAACAACGAAACCCCTTTGAAAAAGCAAAAAAACGAGTAATTGAGAAAGAAAACTTGTCCGAGAGGACTACACGGACGAAGAAACTCGCGTCGGAAAACTCTTCCACGAAAGCTCAATTTCAGCCGGGAAAACGTGAATTTAGGGCGTTTAGAGCAATTTTTAGCATATGCTCCAATGATGAAAGTTGCTCAGAATTTTTTGAAGTATCATAATCTGAAATAAAAAAATATGACTTCAGTCCTCCTTTAATTAAGTGTGAACATTCTTCTAAAAATAAATTAAAAGGAAATTAAAAGTTGACTTTTCTGACTATTTTTAGGAAAAAGATTTTGTCAATGAAGTCGTAAAGTTTTCTAAAAGAAGAAAGCTTTCAGAAATTACAAGTCCAGTTTCAACTTCAGATGTTTCTCAGTCTTATCATCCAACATCAAGAGAAAAATAACATTTTCACAGCAAGTACATTAACTAATAAATTCCAGACTCTTGTTCAATAGACTTGAGTTTTCTTTGCAAATTGACCTCAAGGCAATTCATAATGGAATAACTCGAATTGTTATCAAAATATCTGAATTCAATGAACACTTTGGATGCTCATTTTTCAAAGAAAATGGAACTTTTAATTCTTTGAAAACGGGGAAATTTTGAATGGAATGAGAGTAATAGTTAGATTCATAATTGCATGAATGAGTAGGTCTAGACAAAAGAATTTTCATTTTTTCCAAGAAAACGGATATTCTCAGAAACATTATATCTTCTCAACAATTATTAGTTGAAACATTCTTCAATTGTTTCCATTCTTCTTCAGAATATTCATGAATAAAACCCATGATTAAAGAAGAAAAGAAGACAATCTATGGACTCCCAATCATCTTTTCTAAAAGAAAAAAAGCGAATGTCTACGAAAAAAGAGCAATCAAAAATTCAGAAGGACGGAAGAAGAAAAAACACAATTTGTCTGCTGAACTTTTGCCGAAAAAACGAGTTTACCGATAAATTCTTCGTTTTTCTTCATTTTTAATAAAATAGAAAGGATTTTCAGTCATTTATCTGATTTTTAAGGGTTCAACAAAATAGGAAAAGTGGACATTCTAGAAAACGCTTTCTGAATTTTTCTGTCGTTTTTCTCAGTTTTTCTTGAATTGAAATCTCTTGAATGGACGCAATTTGAACGGCTTTTAGGGTGTTTGATGGAATGCACGAAGAAGAAAAAACGAAGAAGAAGAAGAAAAAAGAAGAATGTCAATGTGTCAATCAAAAGAAAAAGAACATGAAAACTTTGTAGTATGGACTACTTTTGAGTATTAGTCCAAAAGAGTTTCAGAACTTTTCAAATCTCGTTTTGGTAGAGAAAAGGCGAAGGGTACGTGACGAGACTGATTGATCTTTCAAACCGACTTTTGCAAAAAGTAGGTGGAATTAGGTTAAATTAATATGCACGTGGACTAAGTTATGCAGCCACAAGATTTAAATTCCCAACAGATTTAAGTTTTAGTTTTATCATACTTGTCAGTTGACGGGACGGCCCTGGTGGATTTTTTTTTGAATTTTAACACCCCAAAAATTATTTTCAAGTACTTTTTATCACTATATTTACTGTAGATCTACTTAAATTCGTCAATTTACTCGAGTTAGAGCTCAAAATGCCACAAAAACTCTTTTTTCAAAAATTAGTGTTGAAAAAATGTTTGGAAAACGGTCGGTCTGTGACAAGTATGAATTTTACAAGGGCATAGGGGAAAATCTATAGTCGATTGTGGTCATATATTCCAACGGATTGAATTCAAACATTTAAAATTTGAAGATACTCGTCATGTGTCCCCATTCAAAGCCGCTCTAATAATTTTTTTAATTCAGAAATTGTATTGTTTGTTCCTTAACTACTTACTCTAATGAAGTAGGCTACTGTATTCTTTGATTCATGATCTACATGAAAACATCTGTGATTTTTTGTTCAAAATAAAAACAGGTGAAACACAAAATGTGAATTACGTAATTGTTGAGATGTGGGCTCACATTGTTTCGACGTGTTGCTTCGATTTTAATGAAGTTAGTGTTGTGATAAATATGAAACATAGGCAAAAAGTAATCTTATCATGATTCAATTCTTGTTTTGAATTGTGATTCTAATGGTATTCCGATGGATTTAAAGAAAAATATTATTTTATAATTTGAAAAAATGACTCTTTCACTTACTCTTTCATTGAACTCTTTTTTCATCAGTCGATCCACAGCAATATGAGTGAATAGTACAATATTATCAGGTCTTGATGCCATAATCAAATATTTTGGAGAGACCAACGCACCTGCGAGCATTTGTGCATTTAGAAATAACTTGGATCTGGTCTCTTTTTCTTGAGAAGAAAGAGAAAGAGGGGGAGGGTTGAGTTCTCTCGTTTACTGATTTATGGGCAAGTTGTTGGAAATTGGTTTTCCTTTTTTCCTTTTTCTTCTTTCTTCTCACGACCTGTTTGTCGTCTTTGATAATTATACATATTCCAGATGTATTTATTCTTTTAGGATTCGAATGAAGATGTTGCGAGAGTACTGAGTAAATGGAGAAGTGACGAAGAAATAAAAGAAGAGGAAGGCGAAGACGTGCCGTGCGGTGTAAAAATGAATGAGAAGAAAGACGAAAAAGTGAGCCCGACAAACATGTATGATGACGATGACGGGTACCCCTTAATAGGGCTATCAAGTAAGACCGAGCCGAAGAGCAAAAAGTTATTTATGAAGGTCCTTGGAAAATATGAGAAGCAAAAAGCGGTCAGTACTTCTTAGAGGTTTCGACACAACATCACTACCGGTCAGTGTCGTTGATTTTATCTTCAGCCCGCCGTGGGATGCGAACCCTGGACATGTAAACGAGAGACGAGAGCGTTAACCACTCTGCCAAACACTCAACAGCCAATTCGTCCTAAACTAAACATTATCTCGCTGACGGAGAAGAGAGGCAGAGAAATGAATGATTGCAAAGGTACACGGAAAAGAAGAAAGAGGGTATAGAAAGAAACACTTTATTGGACGGCTTTTATGAAATTTTTGAATTATTCAAATCGAATTGGTCGCTTTGTGACGTAACGGAATCGACGCCTGAAATTAGGGAAATAATTGGAATGGAAAGTAAGAACAAACGAACGTAGTTGTAGTATCTTCTGGATAATCATCTTCTTCTACAGTAATGATTGGTCCACGTGGTTGTTCACCGTTTTCATAGTCTTTTGGCAATTCCACCTGAACAATTTATATTTTACAAAAATGATTTTGTTATGAATTAATTACCGTTTGCATTTCTCCATCATCAAAATTCAGTGTTTCTGCTTGAATAATTCCTTCATTTCCAGGTGCACTTCCGAATACATTTTCTGAATTTCGACTATTTTTTGATTCACTTGATTCGTCATCTTGAGATGAAAAAGTTATTGTTTCAATTGTAGTCGTGGCAGTGATATCTTCTGGAGTCGTTTCTTCTTCTCCGATTATTTCCAAAGTTGTGGTGTCATCTGAATTCTTTTCTGTATTTGGAAAAACTGTAGTCGTTGTTTCTGAAGTTGAAGTTGTTGGCGGTGTTGTTGAAGTCGAAGAGGATGGTGGTGATGGACGATTTGCCTTGGAATGTTTTACTTTCAATAATTCTAATTCCAATGGACACGGACAGAATTTAATATCAGCTCCGCGGTCTCCTGGCGGTCCTTTTGGTCCTCTATCACCTGGATTTCCAGATACTCCATCCAATCCAGATGGTCCTGGTTGTCCCATTGGACCAGGTGGACCATAAATATAATTACGCTGAAAAGATTGACATGTGAGAATCCAGAAAATACTACTTTCAAATTCCTCACCTTTCCTCTTGGTCCCTGTAATCCCGGACCACCCTTTGCTCCTGGAACTCCTTTTGGTCCGGGTTCTCCAATTCCTCCCATTGCAGACTTTCCATCAGCTCCTTTTCTTCCTCTTCTCCCCGGTGGTCCTGGTGGTCCAACAGGTCCTTCTTCTCCTTGTTCACCATCTAATCCATCTTGACCTGGAATTCCAGCAACTCCTTTATCTCCCTTATCTCCAGTTTCTCCTCGATCTCCTGGTGCTCCAGTTGGTCCACGTTCTCCTTGTGGACAAGTAATACATTCTTGATTCGCTTGAATTTCTTCCATTATATCACGTGCATCCAATCCACGTATTCCATTTGGACCGTCTGTTCCCGGTTGTCCATCTCGCCCATTTGCACCCGGAAGACCAGGGTATCCGGGTTCGCATGAAATGACTTCGCGTTTTCTGGTAATGTGTAAAAAGGCGTAATCTGATAATTCACGAGTGATATCTGATTCTAAACTCTAAAATAAAAGCTTTATAGTTGAATAAATAATGTAATCTCGAGCGAACCTTAAATGAGTCTATTTTGCTCTTGACTAGTTCATGAGCTGATTCAGCCTGTGATATCAGATAGGGAAAATAGAGAATTTGAAGAATTATTAGAAGACATGAGAATGAAATCGAAAGAACAGCAATACTATGCAGCCACATAATAAGAAATGTTTGTGATACGAATGATTGCGAGAAATCGAAAACCAAGAATGACCCAGTTTTTTGAGAGAAAGTTGAATAGGGCGGATGAAAACGGAAAACGAATGATTAAGATGGAAAGATTCATGTGTGAACGAGGTGAGAACACAGTCAGTCTCAATCAAAATTTATTGGAGGCACAATACACAGTATAATGAGAAAAAAAAACATAAGACAAGCTTAACTTGAACGAAATATTTAGTATTGATGATCAAAGTTCTGCCATTTCATCGAGAGATCCTTCAAGTTTAAGAAGCATGCAACACGGGTTTTTGAGAATTTCGGCAGGCAAACAACAAGACACGTAGAGTCAGATCCATCGATTGGAACACGTCGGAACTCGGCTTGTGGCTGATTACCGCAGACCATAATGTGTGGGGTGGTTTCCATAACGAGTGGATCTCTGGAAATTTAAACAATTTTGAAAAATAACTTTTTGATGATAAATCCATTATTATAACATTATATGTTTCCTTACCTTTCAGCCATAGGAAACGCATCTAGAGTATCTGGGCAATTAGGCGCGACGTGTTGCCATTTGACAAGGTTAGCGAGAACATCAGCACCGGTCCATTTTTGAGAAGTACGCAAAAGCTCCGTGACGTTTTCGCCAGACATAGTCATCACTCGAAGACCATTCACCTCGAACTCATACGGATTTGTCACAAGATTCACTTTCTTCTGGCTCATAGCACAACGCTGCAGACAAACTCTGTGAATTGGTGGAAGCGGCCACATCGATGAGCATGGATCGCCAACACCAGGTGTCACATCAACAGTGTTCACCAACGGTTTTTCAGCAATCGAACTGATCAATTTATCAACGGTTATCAGTGCTTTCGCAGATGATTGTTTCTCAGTTCGCGATAAAGTAAGTGTTCTTACAACTTTTTGAATATTCAGATTCTTTAGGAGTTATTTTTAGGAGTTGGAATCGTTTTGTCTTCTATGATTCCACCTAGAATTGCAGAGAATTAATCAATAATTATCCTTATTCAAGTGTGAACATTCTTCTAAAAATAAATGGAAAGGAAATTAAAAGTTGACTTTTCAAACTAGTTTTAGGGAAGATTTGGTCAATTGAGTTGTAAAGTTTTCTAAAAGAAAAAACTTTTAGAAATTACAAGTCCAGTTTCAACTTCAGATGTTTCTCACTCAGTCTCAGTCAGACTTATCACCCAACATCAAGAACATTTTCACAAGCAGCAAGTACATGAATTGATAAATTCCAGACTCTTGTTCAATAGACTCGAATTTTATTTAAAAATTGATCTCAATGCAATTCATAAACGAATAACTCGAATTGTTATTATCAAAATATCTGAATTTAATGAACACTTTGGATAAACTCAATAAATTCAGAACTTGTAGAAAATTATATCGTTCTATGATTTTGTAAAACAGAAGAGGTGTAGTGGATAGGAAACTTTCACTCGAGAATCGATAGAGTCAATGGTCTCACAACGATCTCTTTCATTCTTCTCTAACAATGAGATTGATTTTACACAGAATCGTTGTGAGACCATTGACTCTATCGATTCTCGAGTGGGAATTTCCTATCCACTACACCTCTTCTGTTTTACAAAATCATAGAACGATATAATTTTCTACAAGTTCTGAATTTGTTGAGTTTGAACTTTAAAATCCCAATCTCTTTTGAACTCTTTTTTATTTCCTCTTCCATGATGTCATGATTGTTTCAGAATGTCCATCAAAATACTTCAATTGCCGTACTTGGCACAAAAAGAGATAATAAAAGGAATGGATTACACATCGATATTTCTATTATCAAATTGCTCATTGAAAATGGAAAAGGTTGTATTTAGTTTACGATTTAATTTTGTCAAATTAAGATGCGCTGTGCATAAACCAAGATTTGCTGTTCGCGTGAGTGAGGACGACGATAGGTACATTCACGTTGTTACGATAGAGTTTGTGGAAAAGTTTTCGGAAAACGAAGAAAACTTATTTCGATTCAGAATAGGTGACAGCAATTTTAAGCTAAAGTGAGTTGCTAATTTTTGAAAATGAACTTGCATGTTTTCTGTGTAATGTAGCTCTGGCTCCTCGGAAGAGCCTCCTCTTGAAATCAAAAATCAACTAATTTTCAATGTGATGTCTAGTGCAATTTTTAGATATTCCCGCGACCATGAAGGAAAGTGTGTACTATATGGTTGTAGACAATTGCGGAGAGAAATACAATGGGTACTTCATAAGGAATTTCAAAGATTATTCCCACGTTCGTCAGAGTTTCTAATTGATACAACTACTCATCAAACTTTGGCTTCAAGTATGTCCAAATGTGAAGACGTCCGATTGGATGGTGAAGTAGACAAGGCAGAGGTTATTGAAGGAATTTTATCAAAGTTTATGGGCGTGAAAAATATATGTTTATGCTCTACGGTTTCTGATCCATTCACGAGTAACTCAACAATCTTCAATGTTGAAACTCTGAGTATTGAGAAGTGTGAGCCAGCACTAATGAGATCCCTTCTCCATGAGTTTACAGGGTGTCATTTTGTTTCATTGAAATCATATTTTGATCTAACTGAGATTGAGAGTTTTTTGACACGCTGGATGTCAAATGAAGCTTTTCATAATTTGGAGACAATTGAGATCTATGCGAGGATTGGGTTCTTCGGCTTCGAAAAAATTCTTGACAATATTCGTACGCAGCCATTCAATCCTTCTAGAAGACCAGCAGTGTACAGTAACAGTTCTCGAAAGTGAGTTTTTTTCTTACAGTTGTTTCCCATATAAATGTGTTATTGTAAGTCTACTCCTTTTTTTGTAGCTTTTTGGTTGAAAACATATTTCTTTCAGGTTGATGTATATTGACAACAAAGATCTCGATTGTTCGGAGTGGGTTGACATAGAACGGCAGTTAGACAAAAAAGTTGCTTCTATTCAAATATCTTTTGAAGTAATTCGTTTTGTTGTATGGAATTAAATAACCCACATACAGATGTTTTTAAACAGGAATCACATCTAAGAATTCCCCTTCAAATATTTAATTTTATTTTTAATTTTATTTTATTGAATGCTCTAAGAGTGGCCTATATTTTTTAAATTCATTTTCTTGATTCTATCTTGATTTGAAATAATAAAGTTTTCAATAAGTTTATACACAAAAAAGTTTGAAAAAAAAAAGAAAAAAAATTAATTTTGTGAGTATTGAAAATGCTAATTTTTGCACTGGGAAGCTAGAAAAACACCTATAACTTTTTTCACGAGATAGTTTAGCAAAAACAAAATACAGATTTGAAATCAGCGCCAAATTTCTGTGGCAGTGATTTATATCTCTACCCGTAACTCCGTCTTTACTCGGGATCCTTCCCTAGTTAGAAGTTAATCCACAAATTAGCTTGGTTATTGCTCTCATGGAATTTTGAAATAGAAGGTTTATGGCGGAAAGCAGATCAGCCGAAATCGCATCATATCACCTGGATTGTGATCATAGGAGATCTGATTATTTTCTTTTTGAATATGTCTGAATTGTAATAGTTTTGTCTGTTATGATTCCACCTAGAATTGCAGAGAATTAATCAATAATTATACTTAATTAAGTGTGAACATTCTTCTAAAAATAAATTAAAAGGAAATTAAAAGTTGACTTTTCAGACTATTTTTAGGAGAAAGATTTTGTCAATGGAGTCGTAAAGTTTTCTAAAAGAAGAAAGCTTTCAGAAATTACAAGTCCAGTTTCAACTTCAGATGTTTTTTCAGTCTTATCATCCAACATCAAGAACATTTTCACAAGCAGCAAGTACATGAATTGATAAATTCCAGACTCTTGTTCAATAGACTTGAGTTTTCTTTGAAAATTGATCTCAATGCAATTCATAAAGGAATAACTCGAATTGTTATCAAAATATCTGAATTCAATGAACACTTTGGATGCTCATTTTTCAAAGAAAATGGAACTTTTAATTCTTTGAAAGCGGTGAAATTTTGAATGGAATGAGAGTAATAGTTAGATTCATAATTGCATGAATGAGTAGGTCTAGACAAAAGAATTTTCATTTTTTCCAAGAAAACGGATATTCTCAGAAGCATTATATCTTCTCAACAATTGTTAGCTAAAACATTCTTCAATTGTTTCCATTCTTCTTCTTCAGAATATTCATGAATAAAACCCATGATTAAAGAAGAAAAGAAGACAATGTGACACCCAATCATCTTTTCTAAAAGAAAAAAAGCGAATGTCTACTGAAAAAAGAGCAATCAAAAATTCAGAAGGACGGAAGAAGAAAAAACACAATTTGTCTGATGAACTTTTGCCGAAAAAACGAGTTTACCTATAAATTCTTCGTTTTTCTTCATTTTTAATAAAATAGAAAGGATTTTCAGTCATTTATCTGATTTTTAAGGGTTCAACAAAATAGGAAAAGTGGACATTCTAGAAAACGTTTTCTGCATTTTTTCTGTCGTTTTTCTCAGTTTTTGAATTGAAATCTCTTGAATGGACGCAATTTGAACGGCTTTTAGGGTGTTTGATGGAATGCACGAAGAAGAAAAAACGAAGAAGAAGAAGAAGAAGAAAAAAGAAGAATGTCAATGTGTCAATCAAAAGAAAAAGAACATGAAAACTTTGTAGTATGGACTACTTTTGAGTATTAGTCCAAATGAGTTTCAGAACTTTCAAATCTCGTTTTGCTAGAGAAAAGGCGAAGAGAACGTGACGAGACTGATTGATCTTTCAAACCGACTTTTGCAAAAAGTAGGTGGAATTAAGTTAAATTAATATGCACGTGGACTAGGTTATGCAACCAGCAGATTTCAATTCCCAACGGATTTAAGTTTTAGTTTTATCATACTTGTCATATATATTTATGGGTTGGCTCTGGTATAATTTTTTAAAAATTTTAACATCCCAAAAAGAATTTTCAAGTATTTTTTATCACTATATTCACTTTAGAACTACTTAAATTCGTCAATTTACTCGAGTTATAGCTCAAAATGCCGCAAAAACTCTTTTTTCAAAAATTAGTGTTGAAAAAATTTTTGAAAACGGTCGGCTTGTGACAAGTATGAATTTTACAAGGGCATAGCGGAAAATCTATAGTCGATTGTGGTCATATATTCCAACGGATTGAATTCAAACATATAAAATTTGAAGATACTCGTGATGTGTCCCCATTCAAATCCGATCTAATAATTTTTAAAATTCAGAAATTGTATTGTTTGTTCCTTAACTACTTACTCTAATGACGTAGGTTACTGTATTCTTTAATACATGATCTACATGAAAACATCTGTGATTTTTTGTTCAAAACAAAAACAGGTGAAACACAAAATGTGAATTACGTAATTGTTGAGATGTGGGCTCACATTGTTTCGACGTGTTGCTTCGATTTTAATGAAGTTAGTGTTGTGATAAATATGAAACATAGGCAAAAAGTAATCTTATCATGATTCAATTCTTGTTTTGAATTGTGATTCTAATAGTATTCCGATAGATTTAAAAAAAAGATTATTTTATAATTTGAAAAAATGACTATTTCACTTACTCTTTCATTGAACTCTTTTTTCATCAGTCGATCCACAGCAATATGAGTGAATAGTACAATATTATCAGGTCTTGATGCCATAATCAAATATTTTGGAGAGACCAACGCACCTGCGAGCATTTGTGCATTTAGAAATAACTTGGATCTGGTCTCTTTTTCTTGAGAAGAAAGAGAAAGAGGGGGAGGGTTGAGTTCTCTCGTTTACTGATTTATGGGCAAGTTGTTGGAAATTGGTTTTCCTTTTTTCCTTTTTCTTCTTTCTTCTCACGACCGGTTTGTCGTCTTTGATAATTATACATATTCCAGATGTATTTATTCTTTGACAGATTCGAATGAAGATGTTGGGAGAGTACTGAGTAAATGGAGAAGTGACGAAGAAATAAAAGAAGAGGAAGGCGAAGACGTGCCGTGCGGTGTAAAAATGAATGAGAAGAAAGACGAAAAAGTGAGCACGACAAACATGTATGATGACGATGACGGGTACCCCTTAATAGGGCTATCACGTAAGACCGAGCCGAAGAGCAAAAAGTTATTTATGAAGGTCCTTGGAAAAATATGAGAAGCAAAAAGCGGTCAGTACTTCTTAGAGGTTTCGACACAACATCACTACCGGTCAGTGTCGTTGATTTTATCTTCAGCCCGCCGTGGGATGCGAACCCTGGACATGTAAACGAGAGACGAGAGCGTTAACCACTCTGCCAAACACTCAACAGCCAATTCGTCCTAAACTAAACATTATGTCGCTGACGGAGAAGAGAGGCAGAGAAATGAATGATTGCAAAGGTACACGGAAAAGAAGAAAGAGGGTATAGGAAGAAACACTTTATTGGACGGTTTTTATGAAATTTTTGAATTATTCAAACCGAATTGGTCGCTTTGTGACGTAACGGAATCGACGCCTGAAATTAGGGAAATAATTGGAATGAAAAGTAAGAACAAACGAACGTAGTTGTAGTATCTTCTGGATAATCATCATCTTCTACAGTTATGATTGGTCCACGTGGTTGTTCATCGTTTTCATACTCTTTTGGCAATTCCACCTGAACAATTTAAGTTTTAAATGCTTTTAGAATGAATTATTTACCGTTTGCATTTCTCCATCATCAAAATTCAATGTTTCTGCTTGAATAATTCCTTCATTTCCAGGTGCACTTCCGAATACATTTTCTGAATTTCGACTATTTTTTGATTCACTTGATTCGTCATCTTGAGATGAAAAAGTGATTGTTTCAATTGTAGTCGTGGCAGTGATATCTTCTGGAGTCGTTTCTTCTTCTCCGATTATTTCCAAAGTTGTGGTGTCATCTGAATTCTTTTCTGTATTTGGAAAAACTGTAGTCGTTGTTTCTGAAGTTGAAGTTGTTGGCGGTGTTGTTGAAGTCGAAGAGGATGGTGGTGATGGACGATTTGCCTTGGAATGTTTTACTTTCAATAATTCTAATTCCAATGGACACGGACAGAATTTAATATCAGCTCCGCGGTCTCCTGGCGGTCCTTTTGGTCCTCTATCACCTGGATTTCCAGATACTCCATCCAATCCAGATGGTCCTGGTTGTCCCATTGGACCAGGTGGACCATAAATATAATTACGCTGAAAAGATTGACATGTGAGAATCCAGAAAATACTACTTTCAAATTCCTCACCTTTCCTCTTGGTCCCTGTAATCCCGGACCACCCTTTGCTCCTGGAACTCCTTTTGGTCCGGGTTCTCCAATTCCTCCCATTGCAGACTTTCCATCAGCTCCTTTTCTTCCCCTTCTCCCCGGTGGCCCTGGTGGTCCAACAGGTCCTTCTTCTCCTTGTTCACCATCTAATCCATCTTGACCTGGAATTCCAGCAACTCCTTTATCTCCCTTATCTCCAGTTTCTCCTCGATCCCCTGGTGCTCCAGTTGGTCCACGTTCTCCTTGTGGACAAGTAATACATTCTTGATTCGCTTGAATTTCTTCCATTATATCACGTGCATCCAATCCACGTATTCCGTTTGGACCGTCTATTCCTGGTTGTCCATCTCTCCCATTTGCACCAGGAAGACCGGGGTATCCGGGTTCGCATGAAATGACTTCTCGTTTTCTGGTAATATGTAAGAAGGCGTAATCTGATAATTCACGAGTGATATCTGATTCTAAACTCTAAAATAAAAGCTTTATAGTTGAATAAATAATGTAATCTCGAGCGAACCTTAAATGAGTCTATTTTGCTCTTGACTAGTTCATGAGCTGATTCAGCCTGTGATATCAGATAGGGAAAATAGAGAATTTGAAGAATTATTAGAAGACATGAGAATGAAATCGAAAGAACAGCAATATTATGCAGCCACATAATAAGAAATGTTTCTGATACGAATGATTGCGAGAAATCGAAAACCAAGAATGACCCAGTTTTTTGAGAGAAAGTTGAATAGGGCGGATGAAAACGGAAAACGAATGATTAAGATGGAAAGATTCATGTGTGAACGAGGTGAGAACACAGTCAGTCTCAATCAAAATTTATTGGAGGCACAATACACAGTATAATGAGAAAAAAAAACATAAGACAAGCTTAACTTGAACGAAATATTTAGTATTGATGATCAAAGTTCTGCCATTTCATCGAGAGATCCTTCAAGTTTAAGAAGCATGCAACACGGGTTTTTGAGAATTTCGGCAGACAAACAACAAGACACGTAGAGTCAGATCCGTCGATTGGAACACGTCGGAACTCGGCTTGTGGCTGATTACCGCAGACAATAATGTGTGGGGTGGTTTCCATAACGAGTGGATCTCTGGAAATTTAAATTATTTTGAAAAATAACTTTTTGATGATAAATCCATTACAATAACATTATATGTTTCCTTACCTTTCAGCCATAGGAAACGCATCTAGCGTATCTGGACAATTAGGTGCGACGTGTTGCCATTTGACAAGGTTAGCGAGAACATCAGCACCGGTCCATTTGTGAGAAGTACGCAAAAGCTCCGTGACATTTTCGCCAGACATAGTCATCACTCGTAGACCATTCACTTCGAACTCATACGGATTTGTCACAAGATTCACTTTCTTCTGGCTCATAGCACAACGCTGCAGACAAACTCTGTGAATTGGTGGAAGCGGCCACATCGATGAGCATGGATCGCCAACACCAGGTGTCACATCAACAGTGTTCACCAACGGTTTTTCAGCAATCGAACTGATCAATTTATCAACGGTTATCAGTGCTTTCGCAGATGATTGTTTCTCAGTTCGCGATAAAGTAAGTGTTCTTACAACTGACTGAACATCACATCCGTTCGATTTCGTCTCAACAATCGGGCCAATTACAACAACACGATCAATGGGAGGACACTGATTTTCTCCGAGAGCTTCGCTGTTCATCCATTCCGACATAAATTCAAGTCCCGAGATTGTGAGTTGCTATAAGTATTAGAGAAATATTGAAAAATGCCGGGGATTATCTAATAAATGATGATACTTACATCGTCTTCCATATCTCCAGTTAACTCAAGTCCACTAACGAAAACAATTGTTCCCTCAGCAGCTGACTTCTTGGAAATTTTTGAAGATGGCCAAATAAGTCGATTCACATGAAAGACGCCTTCTTTGCCTAACTTTCCCAGAACTCCGACACAGCATCCAGTGGCACATTCATCCATTGAAATAGCTCCATCGAGGCGAACTGTCTGCTTTTCAGACTCTAGTTCAATACGATCTTCACTACTTCCAGCATATCTCTTCACATCATCTTCTTCGTCTCCTTCATAATCATCGTACGCAACTTTGTCTTCATTCAACAGAGATTTTAGAATTGAAGGCCTCGCTGCTATTCTTTTCACAATTACTCCAATGACAAAAATTTCTTCGTCTTGTTTTGCATCGCTCAATGATATGTGCTTGAATTTTCCTTTACCTTGAAATAATCTGATAAGCTCGACAAATTAATTTAAGCAAACCAATATCTCTTTCAGCGATCTCGATAATTCTTGGTTTCAGTGCATTCACTCGAGCTTCGTAGACTTCAAAGTATTGTCTTGCGAAAGCACCTGAAAGAATCAATGTTTCAAAACATTAGAGAAACATGTTTACCTTTCTTGTCTTCTTCAGTTAACACATAACGATCCGAAACGTTTTTGTAGTCTAAAATATTGCTCCACGCTGTCTCCATTTCTGAAACTCTGCTTGCGTTGTGAAAAATCGTACAAGATGCAAGACTATTTACTTTTAGAATTTATTTGAGGAAAAAAAGAACTGAACTTGGCGCGTGTATAGTGGGGCGCGATGGCATTGGGTGTTGGCGGACATTCAAATCACAGATTTTTCAAGTACGCCTATTTACTAAATAGTACGGCACCGAATATTAATATTATATTATGTTACATATTATATATTTCTATCTTGTTCAATTAGCAGTGATTCGCGTGAAATCTTTTTGCTGAAAAAATATTTTTTAATTTCTGAAAATTTTATTTTTGTAAGACACCATAGAATTACACACATTCAGTCCCAGTTTGAATCACAATGAATAAGTTATACGGATCAAGCCTCACTTTAATCTGAGGGAAAATTTCGCAAAACAATAAATCTGTTTTCCTGCAACATTATAAGCAGAAGCTAAAAAGAATAAATTAAACTAGAAAAGGAAGAATGGGTAAAACAAAGTCTAATTAGCACCAATGAGGTGTAAGAAAAATATTAACAATGGGATTACATTAAAAACTTTTTAGTAACTTTTTACAATACGTAATCCCGGTTCGAAAAAAACGATAATGACATAGGAAAGAAGCGCATAAAATGAATGTGTACAAAACAACCGGTACGAATAGTATTATTCCACATTGAATTGCAGAATCAAACCAATATTACCCAAGGAGCTGGTGGAAACCGACATAATAGCAGGAAGCAAACATTCTCTCACATATGACTTGAATTAGGAAATGAGATCACGGATCTTGCGATGAATATCCACAAGATAGTCCACGTATGACATATTTGCGGCTCCAGATTTGTCTTCTACCAAGTATTTCTTCATCCACGGTTCTAAACCGCTTTTTTCAACAACAACATATGTTTTTCTGTGACGAATTCCGCGAGGTAGAAGTTGAATAGTTCTCCGAAGAGCACGTGAGTGGCTATTGTCCTTCTCTGGTATTGTTCCCTAAATTTACTTTTAATCCTCAGCTTTCTATCATTTCTCAACTTACAGTTTCTGTGTCAATCTGGTTTGCAGCACCGACGCCGAACACGTCTTGAATCCATTGTTGAGAACAGGCAGATCCGACCCAAACGAACAAAATAACTCCATTGTCGATGATGTATGCTTTAGAATTATCAAGGAAATCGGAACCAGCTCTAACGGGTTTTGGAAGCTCTTTCATTTCTTCGTTATCGTTGATTTGAAGGTCCGAAACTGGCATGACTCTTGGATATATTAGAGGCATTACATCCTCGGTTCTCATTCCACGAATCAGCTCCATTTGCCATACTTTATCGTCCACAGTCATCTCACTTCCTCCGCTTATTGCGTCATTTTTCAAAATTGAGTTAACGTAGAGCGGCATCAATTTCAATGATTCTGGAAGAATGAGTTGACCGAGAGGAGCTCCCTCGCTGCATTTTTCTCTGTATGTTGCCAAAAACTGTGCACATCTGGATGAAAGTGATTCTTTCATTTCCGAACTTCCTTTGTCACGGTTTAATTGAACAGCCTGTTTCAACATGAAAGTCGTCAATGCTTCTGGATCAGCAAGCCGATATACTTGATTGTAATCAGCCGTAACTGGAAGACACATGTTCAAAATTCGAAGACGTCTTTGTCCAGTCATTGACGTGTACAACACAGCAGTTTGAATAAGTGAAGCTGGATCTTTCAAACTGTCGTCGTGTTTGATTTCGGTTATGAATGCTTTGCTCTCGTCTATAGTAGCCAGTTCCAAATCTGTCGAGTTTTCCATGTAAAAAGAGCCCGAGAAGGTTATTGGACGAATTCCAGTTGAGGTTCTAACTCTTGCCATGCAATCGAAAGCTATCTTCTTGGACACGTGCCGTTCTAATTCATTTAACATCCGGACGCCATCCTTGTCAGCCTGAAAATGCATTTTATGTTTTTTGAAAACGAAAAATAAATAACTACCGAGAAGTATTGGAATTTGTAAATCGATCCCCCAGTGACTGCAGAAAGTTGTCCAATAGTAGCAACATCGATGAAAGCGTTTGGGAAAATGAATAGATCAACAGTTACTCCAGATTTTACACATTGCTCTCCTAGTTTTGTGTACGACTCCTCTTGTGGAACAAGTGCACCTTTTTCCTTGTCGGTTCCGAGAAGTGATCGGTCATTTTTGGTTTTCAACTTTCCAGGGGCGTCGAATGTGGGGAGAACAGTTGAGAAAATTATCAATTTACCAGCACGATCAGCACATTTCAAAGCATCAAGACCAGCTTGGACTACTGGTTGAAGAATCGTCTCAGTTGTTTTCGACTGAGCGAAAATCTTTGGAATCTCAGCAAGAGCAGCACGAAGTCCAGGTAGCGCTTCGTTATATGGGAGAAGGAGTCCATCAACCATGGGCACAAATGGCTCTTGAACGTCAGCTGAAGAAAAAAGGAACTCATTTTAAACAAGTTTGCGACATTGTTACTTACACATCACAAGCATTTTCGGAGCTGCTGAAGAAATATCGAAGAAATGAACGGCTTGATCGAAAGTTGCTAGTCCAACACGGATCGACGATTCCAATTGTCCAGTTTCTCTTGGAAGATTTCTAAGAACTTTTTCTAGATTTTGACATAGAATAGGCAACATTCCATTTGAGAGAGCATTGTAGGAAACATCGATCATGAAAATGAATGCTGGCTCCTTTGGTGCTATTCCATTCTGCAAAAAACCACGAATTTCATCGCGCAACTATATGTCTTACCTTGCAATATTGCTTTGTTGCCACAAGATCGTAAGCTCCCAGGCATAATTCAGGTCTCATTTCGATATCTGTCCGTCTTCCAGTATGATCAAGATGTGCAAAATAGGCATCTTCTACAGGAGTTCGAGCATGACAGAATGGACATCGGAAGGAACGACCACCATCTTGGAATTCCATAAAAGGACAGATATAGGCCTTGCAACGTTGACAACGTACTGGCCCTTGAGGTCCCAAATCAACAACAGGTGGTTCATTCTAAAAACTTTCAACATCTTATGTGACCGACAAAAAGCTTACTTCATATTCGTTCAATGGCGCAAACGGTGAGATGACCACAGCGAGAGGAATCTGTGATGCTTTCAGAATATCGTTGGTTTGTGGAGCTGTATACAATGTTGATCTCATGTACTTTGGATTACAATTTCCTTGATCTTGGGCGAAAGAAAATGTGGAAACAAGGGGTGGGAGTTCAGCATGAGGATATCCAGTAGGGAAAATTCCAGTACGTGTCGAATCATCATCGATAACTTGTACAGCACTCGGCATCATGTTAGGATCAAGACGCTGTTGACGCTGCTGAGGCGGACCTCCCGGATAGCCTCCCGGCATTCCGGGCATTGCTGGCACTCCAGGTCCTTGTGGATATGCTCCAGGTCCTCCAGGTCCTTGCGGATATGCTCCAGGTCCTCCAGGTCCTTGCGGATATGCTCCAGGTCCTCCCGGTCCTTGTGGATATGCTCCAGGTGCTCCTGGTCCTTGCGGAAATGCTCCGGGTGCGCCAGGTCCTTGCGGAAATGCTCCGGGTGCGCCAGGTGCTTGTGGATACTGCCCTTGAGAACCAGGAACTTGTGGGTAAGGTCCTGGACCTTGTGAAAAAGCTCCTGGTGCTCCAGGTGGAAAACCTGTTGGGGCTTGTGGGGCTGGAGGGAAGGCGGCTCCAGGCATTGGACCGTTTGTTTGAAAATTTCCTGGAGCTCCTGCAGATGGAGCTGCAGCTCCTGGCGCTGGAGGAAAAGTTCCCTGCGCAGTTGGCAATGATCCCGGTGCTGGTGGAAAAGCTCCTGGTGGATTTGGACCAGGGGCGAAGTTTCTGGGGGCATTCGCTTGTTGTTGCCCAGTGGGTGCTCCTTGGAAATTTCCTGAATTGACTAGAGGTGGACCTGCGGTTTGTTGGAAGTTAGAAGTTCCAGGTATAGGAGGGAACCCGGCAGCTTGATGCCGTAAAGGAGTAGGCTGTTGGATCTGATGTTGAGCTTGTGGTTGTGGAGTTCCAGGGTGCCCCATCTGTGGTGCTCCACCAGGTAACCCAATGAATGGTGGATTAGCCGATGGTACTCCTGTGGTAGGAGCTGCTTGTTGACCTGGCGCGCCAGATGATGCTAAATTTGAAAAATCTTGACTTGTAAGAAACGAACAGTACCTTGTGGGGATTGTGCGACGTTCTGTGATAAACCACTGAACTGAGGTTCCTGTGGAGTTTGCTGTTTTGGTAATGGAGGCTGTGGAGGAGCAGTCAAAGGACCTCCATGATAACCTGGACCCGGATGCCCTGCTTGATCTTTAAATGAAATTGATATCAAACCAACTTGAGATTAAACGACTCACTGAATTGTTGCGTGGGTGTTGCTCTTGAACCTAACGATATGTTATTGACAGACTGTGCAAGTTGTGGCACAATTCCTGGTGGTTGCGAATAAGGATGAGCCCCATTGGTAGCTCCATTCTGATAAACACCTCCGTTCGGTTGTTGTGGGACTGAAGGTTGTGGGGGCGCGAATTCTCCCAGAGCTTGTGCAGGTTTTTGCATACCTAAACATATGTTTCAAAAAAGAATTTCGCCCATAGGAATTTTATTGCTTACCCGGCTGTTGAAATCCATTGTGCTGGAACTGTTGATTTTGGTAAAATTGCTGTTGAGGATTATTAGGTGTTTGGTTGAATTGTGGCGGTTGATACGCCATCCTGAAACAATGTTAGTTGAGAACGTTAACGATTTTATAAAACAAAAAAGAACATTTGCTTCGGAAACCAATTAAATCCTGAAGAGAACGCTGATTTTGCTGTAAAGTTCCATGTCATAGCACGTTTTACCGTCATTAGCGACACACACATAGGCAAATCGTTGTGAGACCCATTGCTCTGCGTCTCTCATTGACTGCAGCACTCTATCGTCTTTTCGGCAATATTTAAATTTTATTGTTTCACTTTATTAATTTTCTGGCTTCTCTGTTATTTTATTTATATCCTAATTCAAAGAATAATACATCAATTGCCATATTCTAAATTTTAATCATTATATTCGCTGTTTGACCTGTAATTTTATCAAGTATAACAAGCGAATTTCGAATTCAATCTTTTCGGTTGATAATCTCTGAAACGTCCGCGTTGGTATGTATTTGAATATTCTATTCTTCAACCGATTGAGTTTTCAACCATTCAAAAATAATACTGCTCAGTCTCTGTTCTTTGCGAAATTCCCTTTTAATGAGGTCCGTATTATGCTAATTGCGGTCCAGCCCACCAGCTGTTTCTTTGTTTTCTACCTGATTTATTCTTCTCAAAACACCACTTCCTTCTTTCTAGATGTCTTTCACGAAAGGTCTTTTCATTACCGGCAAAAAACCGCTTATTTTACCAACTTCTTTCTTCCGTATTCTGCTGTTTGTACAGTTTCGGTTTACATGACTCACTCGTTCGCGTTAAAGTTTTTTCCATCTTTTCGGCCCACTCAAAATCACAAAAGAAGATATGCCGGTTTCAGTAGTTATTCTAAAAAGCTGAGAAGGGGTCCACATTTTCTTTTTTCCAGAACATTACCGACATAAATGACCCGGTTCCGATGGCAATTAGGCTTTGAATCTTCATCTCTTGCCACTTACGGTCTCAAGGTTAAGTTATTGTATTACCTTCCGACAGCACTCTTCTCGGATGAGAACCCAAATATAGGACGACATTCATAATCGTTTTATACCAATGTAAGATCTGAACACAAGGAACTGCGAATCCTATTCTACGGACAATTTTTGTTCAAACAAAGTATTGATTTCTGACAAATGGAGCTATTCACTCCCGAAAAAGTTTCATTTCCGGACATGAGTATTTAGCCCCATAAGAATTGATCCTTAAAGCTAATATTTAACTCAGTATTTTGCTATTTCGTTGTCTTTAATGAACATCAATTAGTGCAAAATAACCGATTAGATGTCAGCTTGAGTTTTACAATTCCCCAATGACCTTAGCTGCTAATCAAGCAATCAAAATAGAGAGCACTGGCATTTCACTTTGAAGTTTATAAGTTTAAATCCATTGTTGTTTAGAGCTAAGTTTTATTTATATTTTTCGAAGACTATGTCATACAGCTGATTTCAATTACGTAACTCTGAGTTGAAAGCCTAATTTTTGTACACCTTCATCAGGTATTCATTGCTTTACGTTGTATGACGAATGGATAAACAACCTTTACATCGTCCAAACGTGCCGCCTATGTCCCACTAAATCCGTTCTATTGGGATGCTAGTAAGTTTTATCCTCTTTGTCGTCTATTGATCATAATTCTTTGCATATTTGGTATTATCTGCTCTTCACCTGCTATCGTTCGGTACTATTAGTTCCGGCAAAATTCATGTTAGCTAGAGAATCCCAATTTTTCTCGAAGAGAAATGAGAACAAGAAGGAAGATCGGATGATCATAAAATTAATTAAATTCAGAACATTTCTTCAGTCAGAAATGAAAACTAATTCAGATATGACCTGATTCGAATTAATTTCGCTATTTCAGTAGCATCGCATCGTTTTTAGATCCTTTTCACAATTCATATCTTTTCTGTCAATATTTTCGCTTTTTCGTATTGCCATGATGTGCATATGTTTTGAAAGATTGCCACGTCATCTCTTCTTTCTTGTCTCCCTCTACGTCTCCCCTACTTGACCTGATCCTTTTATTATCGCTTACAATCTCAAATTTCACGATGTCTCCTCTCTAACGCTCTCCAGATGGGACTATTCGATAGGCCCGGATCTTCGTGTCGTTTTCCCGATCACGCATGACTTCTCATCCCATCACTATGTTCATGTATTCAGTGATGAGAATAGGAATTGCTTCATAGATTCCCTTCCTTTCCGGACCGGTCTTTTTGGTTTTCCTTCGGGATGAACATGTCTCTAACCACATATGTCTCACTGGTCTTGACCACTCTCTCGTCACTTCTCCAATCCGTGTTTACAGACCTTGGAAAGGCTCGGCGGAGCGCGCACGCATCTCTAGTCGTCGAATGCGCCTGTTAATTACGGCAAACATACGTTTCACACTTTATTTTCTTTCTTCTTCTCGTTTTCCATTTGAAATTTCGCTGTAGTATTGCAATATGCAAATACATAAACTGTACTCTCTTCGTTCTCACAACCTGTTCTTTCTCCAGGAAATTATATTGGCAAATATATCAGTGTTGCCATATGATGACCCCCAAAAAGGCCAGGTGCTAATTGGGACCACTCTACCCACAAGTGGTCAAGGCGATGAGACATGAAGATGTCATCATTATTACACAAGGTTGTTCCTTCTTTTTGCGAAAATTCTACTTGTTCATAGTTTATTTTTCACTAAAAAACATTTATGAGCTAGCAATAGGAAAATAAGATGGTTCATTATTATTCTAACTTTGCAAAGTTATATTCTCTTATAATTCCTGGCAGTGTCCTTTCAAGTCCTTGTTTGTCGAAATTGAAAAAAACCGAAATGAAGTTGTTTCTCAGCCAAGAAAAATATTGTTTTTTTTTCCATTGTGACGTCTTCTTCTTCTTCCTAGTAATCGTAAAAGTGTTCATTTTGCTAAGACTGGGACTGAGAAGCCAAGATTGAGGATATCCGTTTCATAGATTTCCTATTCTTGCTCTGAATCAATTTTCTATCTTTCCTGGATGTTTTTTTCTCTATATGAATATGATAGATGTTAAAGATAGATAAAAAGGGTATTCGTGCAAAGTGTGAGAATAGAGATGACGACGATGTACAATAAAGATAACATTGTATTGGTCTCCCTTCGTCTCTTGTTTCTATTGCATCTCAGTAATACTTTTACATAGTCTCGGATAAATAAACATTTTGCCGTTCCAGTTATGACCTTTTTCCGAATATCATATTCCGTTCCTATTGGCAGGGGTAGTAATCCTCTTCTAATCTCGCTGTGAAGAAATATGATTCTCCTTCTCTGAGGAACATTAATGCCGCGTCCAAAGTAAATTTTTCGTGCTGAATTTGTGTCGGTGAGGTGACAAAATTTACTTATTTGTTTTATGTAATCGCATATGAGAAGCTTTGTTAGACCGAGAGATGTTTACTTCTAAATGAAAATTATATATTTAAGAAAACTTGATTCTAAAAATCAGTAACAGATGCTTAATTTCGTCCATCTGTTTCTTATTCGCCAAGAGGATCATTATTTGCATTTTTCCCTTGACGAAGTTTAGATTTCTTCAAGTAAATGAAAATTCTTTTTAATATTATTTCGCTCCATTCAACGTAATCATGTATATAAAACTCTTGTTTTCAGTTCCCATCACGTTCACTTTCTTCTTTTTGTTACTGCGTCCTACACTTTGATTAATGTGAAGTAGCAGGGCAAAAGCGGACTTTACCATCTGCCAAGCTGGTTACTTTTTCCGTTTCGCTCCTTGCGCTTTTTGCTTGCCCACCTCCTTCGGTTTTTTGCTTTCTCAAACTAACTCTAGCCACTCAACTCTTATAAATCAATCAAACAATTCTATAAATTGTTCTCTTTTTCTCCCCCTCCACACTCCTCCGTCTCTTTTTTATAAAATTTTCCTCTTCAATCCAATCAATCTCCAATCCAACCACATTTTTTTCCAGAATTTCACCCAAACCGCTCGCTTCTTCTGTTCCAGCTTCTACCTCAAACATGACGACATCATCGTCAGAAGGTAGTGCTGGTGGTGTTCATGAAGAAACTTCGATGACATTGACCTCATCATCAACAGCAGACAGAAGATGCTCTCAAGATGTTAGAAAACATTCACAACATAAACAAGAAAAAGCAATCGTACATGATTTGGAGTGCGCCGCCAAAGGTGAGACTTTAGAAATTTCTATTTCAAAACTCTCTGTTTTCAACTATTCGCAGTATCTTTGATAGGATACTGTTTTGTCTTTTAGTTCCAGAATCAATATAGAGTTGTTTACTTTCACGAATTTCGTTCTTTTCGTTTTTTCCTTTCGCTCTGACACCCTTTCCGACTAGTTTATGTTGATCCCATCCCAAATTAAGAGTAAGTAGGGATGTAAGTAGGATATAAACATTACATCTCTCTTTTTTACCTTGTTCTAATTTTACTGAGGGTTTTTTTTTCAATCGAAACATAAACTGAAGCTATAACACTTTTGATTCCTCCCTATTTTTTCTCGTTCCTTGCTATTGTCTAAACATTTTATGTTGGTAGTGTCACGCTTAGATTCGGAAAGAACACACGGTTGGCGCGAAAAAAGAAGAAACATTTCCATTTTTCGCACCCCATCGCCGGCAACAGCAACACATTGACAATTTATTGCGATTGTGTTGGGGTCTGCGGGAAGTCACTTGTCACTAAAACTAAAGTAATGAATAGTAATATCTAGTGGCCAGCGGGTGAATAGAAATGTGATAGGGCAACAGGGGAAATAATTCGAAGCCACTGCCGCCAAGTTCTATGTCCCTTATACCTGTGTCGTAAGTGTGTAAAGTTGTTTTGGAATCATTCTTCTCTATAGAACTTAGATGAGAGACAAAGACGCAGAGGAGGAAAGGGCATGCGATAGAAACGGATCATCATCGCCCCACCCAGGAGCCATGAGAAGGCAGTTGTCTCTCACTATTATTGAGATTCTTAGAGAACGAAAGTCATTCAGTCTGCTGTGTCATTCTGTATTTTTTCAACTTTTATGAGACGTTCGTTTTGAGTCCTACGTTGTGCGAATATGAGTATTCGTCTGCCATTATGCGCATCGATTGGAGTAGATGATCAGTATGATTTTCAAGGTAAGTAATTCAAAATTTGGATCTAATAAACTTTAAAAACCGAAACGAAAGAGAGAAAGTATAAATGTATAATCTCCCGTTGAAAATTATAATATTGCAAACGTAGATCATATACAAGATCAGAAACGTGCAATAAATATAATGTTTTGATAGTCAGTCCTTCTCACTAACCAGCCCTCTATTTTGATTTCGTCTTTTATGCAAATAAGTTTTAGAAAATGAGACATCATATGACGTGGCAGTATCGACTGTCCAATAAATCATCGGTTGTCCTGTCGTGTTTTGTCGGTCAATACAAATCTTATCTCGTTCTAAAACGAATGATGATTTGATTCGCTTTCATTTTTTGATGATTCACTTGTCGTAGTTTCTGGACTGACTAAATTTTGTCAACATCCTTCATACTACTCTTAATTTCGCCCGATCCTATTTCACGATTTCTTTTTCTCCCTTTTCCGCACCTTGACTTCCGTCCTCCACGTTTAATTGTTTCTTCTAACAACAAGAATGCTATCGACATTGTCCTCTTCTCCAGATTTTGTTTTCGTATCGTATCATTCCGAAGTGACCTGCATCATCAGACAATAGTAGTCTCTTCTCCAATGCTCTTACTGCAGCACCGACCTCCCATTTCATAAATCATCCTCAAATTGATCCGTCAATTTCGTAGTCTCTCCGTCCCGTCCACTCCGTCTTTGCTCATGGACTTTTGTTCAGAGCTTCTCCCCATCTATCTATCGGTCCCTTTTCTCTCGTTTTGTTCTCAGAGTGAGTATATGTCACACCTGCAATTCGTATTCCATGTGTTTGACACCACATGTTGCTTCTTTATATCCCATTTCTCGAGTTTTTTCTCCCAACCCTCATCAATATTATTTTGTTCTGGGTCAAACCGAAGTTGAAACTTTCGCACTCATGTTTACAGAAAGCTTGTTGTGAAACTCTCTGGAACAATTTTCATCTAAATTTAGTTTTTACCCTTCGTTTCGCTTAATGCTTGAAAGAAGTTTCACTTGATCGCGGATTACTTGTCTCACGATCACGTTATTTTCTCATGAGTTGGGCATATTCAGTTCTGTCAAAATCTGTAGGCACCGAAACTTGCTGACAGCATAGAAAGTACCATCTGCGCAGAACTCCCACGTTGAATATTTGATTTACTTTGCTCCTTCAATACTTCGAGAATGTAATTCAATTCGATGACTATGACTACATAATTAGTTAGGTAGTATCCAGCTTCGTTAGAAAATTCTCACGACTACTGTCGTCGGCCGAGAAGAATAAGATGGGAATATGATATTGAATTGCTCTCATCTCGATTTGGCGTTGCTTCACACACATACACGCACTGGTTGTGTCATTTAGGCCGACGAGTAGAATGGTGGCAACACCACTCCACACAGAAAACCGCCAAATGTGTCCGTATGTCTCCAAAGCGATTCCATTATTCAACGATGCGTTGAAAAGAAAGCGATGAGAAAGAGAGCGCATCCATTTTTCTCTTGTTATGCTCCTGGGTTCCAATGACCACTCGAATTTCATGCAAAAAGCATATACTCCAATGTTTCATCTTCATTTGAATTCTCGTTTCGTTTCGTTTTCATCATTTCCATAAAAAAATGAAAGCGGATAACGGAAGAATGCGAAAGAAGAACGTTAGTGAAGAAAAGCATTGAGCATGTGCGTGTCCTTCTCGCTTTTGCCTCAGTCGCCATTTTACAAGCCTCCTTCCGTGTTTTTTGGCCGAGAAACACTGCAAAATGTTATGCGTGAGCGTATGTGTGGGAAGAGTATGGAAAAGCATGGCGCGAGAAATTTCATTTCGGTTTTTATCCTACCGCCATCGGTTACTTTTGTTCTTCCAGTTCTCATTACGTAGCAGATTTTGTAAGAAATCTCCTATCACAAAAATGGAAAAATGTAAACAAACGTGAACTGAATGGTGCAATGTCACCATCAAGCAGTTGCGCCATCTAAAGATTTATGGCTGTGAGAAGAGGGCTATCTGACACGTGTATTTTCGTGTTAGTTTTCGGTTTATTTGTACACATGTTGCAATGTATTCTCTTCCATTTTCGACATTAGAACCAAAAACTTATTTCAACTTGAAAGTACTTGTGAATTATTTTAACTTAAATTGCAGTTTGTGTTAGAGTTTCCAGAGATCTCAGTTTTTTCTAAAATTCAGTAATTTGCTTTTCTTTTACCTCCACCTCTCACAAAAAATCATTTTACCACTTTTTTTTTGTATGTCTCCTGGCGTTTCCTCATCCGATGTCTAACAGGGTTCCTTTGTCTTCTTTTAATACTATAAGTGACTTTCGGAGAGAAGGAGAAACGGAAGTATTATTGTTGGAGAAAGAGACACCACCAGAGAAGGCTCTCTGCCAATATTGCGACACATAAAAAGGGTCTTTTTGTTTTTGAATTCCCACTTTTACTCAAGAGACGTAGAAAAATGAATGTGTATTTCTATTCCTAACTCTTTCCTGTTCATGGCGGCTCTTTTTTTTACGTATTTAATTATTTCAGAATTCCGCGGCAAAATGAGTGATCAATTGAAATGTCTCGGCGATCGCACGGATGTTCAAATGAGCAGCCTCTCCGAACTACAGGACTACTTTCGAAAACGAGGAGAAATCGAAACTGAATATGCTTGTAAACTGGAAAAGCTGTCAAAAAGTATAGCACAGAAGCACAAATCAGAAAGAAGTCGAAGAGAAGGTTGGCCTCAGCACACATCAAGTACAGTATGGCACACGCTTGTTGAGCAGACAAAAGAAGAATACAAGAAACGACAGTCTCTAGGAGAGCTGTACGGAAAACAGATGACAGCTAGCATAGAGACAAGATGTGAAGATCTGGCGAAAATCTCGAAGAGGTGTAGAGAAATCGGATCATACTCCCACAATGAATTGAATCGAGTTCTGACAGAGCTTCAAACAGCAATGAAAACCTATCAACTGTGTTATGCAGAGATGTGTGGAATAGAGAGAAAAAAGAGATCAGCAGAAGAAGACGTCAAAAGATACGAAGACTCAAACCCTGGAAAGTATGAAGGATCCAGAAGGCATCGATCACTCGTGAAGTATTTTAGAAGAAGAGAAGAAAAGTATGAGGTTGTTCGATTGAAATGTACTAAGGCCAGAAACGAGTATCTTCTGTGTGTCAAAGCAGCCAATGCAGCGCTGCACAGATTTTTTGCTCAAGATTTGTCATATCTTATCGACTGTATGGATTTGGGTATGGACTTTTGGCTTCGTGCTCTTCTTGAAAAAGTTATCGATGAACGAAAAAAGATCACCCAACACGAAATGGATTCTCTGGCGAGCCTGAGCACTCTCCGATCTTCGGTAGACGTGAAAGCTGATAAGCAAAAGTTTTTCGAAGCTAATCATCAGCTATTCATGCTTCCGAAACAGTTTGAATTCCGTCCTCAACTTGGCGATGATGTGATGGAAGTTTCTGCTGAACAAAGTCTTTCAGCTGATTTACTTCAACGACAACTTCAAATAGAGAAAAGATTAGAAGGGTTGCAGTTTGAAGTTGATGAAGTTTGGAAGTCATTAGAAGCTTCAGAGAAACAACTGCTCCAGTTGTATAACAGTCAGTTTGAAGGTGACGCTGGAAAATGGAGAAACGATTTGCACGTTACTTATCAATATTATTTGAAGGTGAGCAGAGGTTTTATTTTTATAGTTATTTTCTTTGCATCAGAAAACTTTCAAATTAGTTCTCCAACTTCCAGAAATTCGAGCATTTTCTACTCAATGGAAACCTCATGGAACGTTTGGAAGCAAGAAGTTCTTCAATTGGTGAAGCTCTTGGTAAACATGGAATCTCACTAAAATCAGCATCTGTCGGCTCAGCCAGCGAAAAGAATGGATCATTTTCAACTGATAACGGAATGAATCAAAACCATTATTTATTAGAGGAGAGGAGATCAAAAGCTAAACGAATTGGTGGTATTGTTGTTAAATCTCCTGATGACAGACCTCGCCCGAAACTGTTTGGTGGAAGTCTAGACGAATATGTGGAAATGACTGGGGAGGAGATTCCACTTCTCGTTCAGTCTGCTATTGCGTACCTCTCTCGTTACTCTTTACGAAATCAAGGACTTTTCCGTGTGTCTGGATCACAATCAGAAATTAATAGATTCCGAGAAGCATATGAACGAGGAGAGGATCTGTTTCAGTACCTGGATGATGGAAGTGATGCTAATTCAGCGGCTGGAGTGCTGAAACTGTATTTCCGAGAACTTCGTGAGCCAATATTCCCGATATTCATGTTTGAACAGTTTTGCGACTGTGCAAAAGCCGAATCATCGACCGAATTTGTCAAGAGAGCTCGTGAACTTATCTCAAAACTTCCTCTATCACATGTTCTACTTCTTCGTTTCCTGTTCGCTTTCCTCAGTCATCTTTGCGAATTCGCTGATGAAAATATGATGGAGCCGCATAATTTGGCAATTTGTTTCGGACCTACACTGTTACCGATTCCAGAAGGAAAAGATCAAGTATTTTATCACAATTATGTCAATGAGCTAGTTCGGAATTTGATAGTTCATGCTGATGATGTTTTCCCAAGAGATCTTGCTGGTCCCGTTTACGACAAATATGCAATGCAGAGGTATACGGACGGAAACTTTATTGAGGAAAAGTGCGTTTTCAAAACTTTGGTTTTACATATCAACATAAATTATTTTCAGCGATCTGGTTTCTGAAGACGACGATGCTCATGACAAGCTCTCACTTCCACATGGCAGGCATATGATAGACTCGACATACGAATCAGCCGACCGTATTCTTTTCTCTTCTCCAATCTTGTCGCATGCGAACACAGCTACACCAAATGGAATTTCACCTGCCAATGGAGCTGGATCATCAACTCATAACGAAATTGATTACGCTCCGATCCCTTCAAGTCGTTCGTCTAACCGATCAAAAGCTGATTCTGTTGATATGGCAATTCGTAGTGAAATGCCTCATCGAATCGCCAATGAGCTCAATAACATTTTCAAAAATAGCTCATTGTCTTCTGATGGTTCGAAAGGCATTTCGGTTTTAAGACATTCGCATATTGAACCTAGCGGGAATGAACACCGAGAACACCATAACTTGAGATCCATGAGCACTGATCCAGATGATGAGCGAGAATATGTTTCTCCTCCACCACCACTAACATCTACTCAATATATGTCTGCTGCTTCTTGCTCAATTAGTCCGGCAATCAGAAACACCGAGATTACTGAACGACGAGACTCTCGAGAAGCAATGTATGCCCCAATGGTAAAGCAACGAGCAGCTACTATCCCGGCGAATAACGGAAGTACAACGGAAATTAATGCGACTGGAGTACGCCCAGTCGGGAAATCTTCGCTGAGAGATCAGCTTCAGTTGATAAGAAAAGAGAATAGCATTGATATAAAGCCATCCACGTGAGTTATTTTATAACGGGTTGATTTTATTTTACGCAAAATATGACGTGAAATATCAAAGTAATTGTTGTTTTTTAGATCTCTTAACGGCTCTATCAAGAAAGCAGACACTGATACAACAATACTCGACGCTAGGAGTACAGACAAAAGCACCGAGTCATCCAGAAGAACAAGTCTAGAAGATGACCGAAGGTAGATTTGTAGTACGCATTCTGAAAAGCAAACTTATTTTTTCAGTCCTGAACCATTTGCTCAACCTGATATCATCAACTCGGCTAGACCACGAGGAAAGTCACCAACCCTAGATGACATCCTGAATTCGTTGAAAGTGGCGACAAGTCTGAGTCCTTGATCGACTGTTGTATTTTTTTTTCAAATGCCTCCCAATTATTTTTCCATCCCAAATCGTGTGCTTTAATACATTTACTGTTTCCTCTCATCAAATGCTAATCATAATAATCACTAATCTTCTACAAAAGCACGGGTGCCTTCACTGTTCTAAGTACATTGTAAAATCAACTCTCACCATTGTGTACATTTATTTGACCCCTTCTTCACATACATGTCATAAAAAATGGAAAATATCTTTTTAAAAACTGCCAAAAATGTATCTATAACTACCGCTAATAAAATCATTTCACTATGAGGGACTGAATCAAACAAAGTTTGAAACTGTTTAAACCGGGCCAGTGTATTTTCAGCATTAAACAGAATCTCATCAGAAGAATTGAGTTTCAGAAAAATTATGCAAAATGTAACAACAGGCATATTACTTGGTTTGTTGTTTCTGAATGAGATACGATCTCAGATTAAGAATTCTGAACGGTGAGAGCTTGACTTCAAAAATCAGTCTACGCAATTCTGGTGACTTCATAGTTTTTATAGGAAACCATGCCGAATGTCAGAATGTTTCGATTTTACTCGTTGTTCAAATTCGAGAAAAGTTTACATTCATCCTATGGAAAAGCGATTTGAAGAATCGCCTCAGTCAGTAATTTACTCGAAAATTTTGAAGCACTTCCAAGAAAGTGAACATTATACAAATGATCCGAATGAAGCATGTTTGTTTCTTCTGGGAATTGACACTACTGATCGAGATGTTCGAAGGTTGAGTCAACACGGCTGAGCAAAACATATAGATTAATTTGAAATTTCAGTCTGAACTATGTGAAAAATGTAAATGAATACATTGAATCTCTCGACCAAGCAGTGTGGAATAATGGACGAAATCATTTGATTTATAACTTCTATCATGGAACTTTTCCCGATTATGACGATCATAATCTCAATTTCAATACGGGAGAAGCAATTATTGCAAGAGCTTCGTCAAGTGAAAATGTAATAAAATAGGATTTTGTGAATTGTTTTAATTTGATGCTTTCAGAATTTCTTCAAGGATTTTGACATTTCGCTACCGTTATTCCACGAGAATCATCCATATCAAATTGAGTCTCAGGGAGTGAGTTTAATTGCTGAATACATACAAAAGAGCGTATTTTAAGGAAGATAAATGTCTCAAAATTTTATGGAAAATTATTATAATCCTAATGATCAAACATAACAAATCTGATCTTAAAGCTGATTTGGCTGATTCGAGAATGCTCATAACCCATTTAGAATTAATTTGGTTGTCAACATCTTCGTTTTCTTCATTTTCTTTGAGATACATGCAAGTACTTATTGTCGACTCATCCCTCCTGACGATGTATAGGGTCGTTGTTCTCTCTTCCCTTGGCTCTCCTCTACCGCTTCTTCTACTTCTTCATCTTCTTCTTCTTTTTCTTGCTTCGATGGCGCCTGCCGCCTCGCACATAGAAATTCGAGCTTTTTTGTGTGTTGCTGCCTCCGCGGCGACAGCTTCCTGGCGGCTGAAGATGTCGACACTCTGATGCTCTTTGTGCATGCCAGAGCAGTCATAGAATGGGAAGAAGGGGTGAAGAAGCAGAAGAAGCAGAAGCAGAATGTGAAGAAGACGAAGTGAAGTGGGCTAATTCGGAATAGAGAAATGGGAAAAAATGATGTAAAAGTGAGTTCATTGCAGCTTCATAATGAACCTAAAGAAGAAAAACGGAGGTATCTTGCGAGTTTCAAAGGGAAGCGATATGTGTATGGAATCGGGTCTGGAACCAGAAATTTGGTCCATCATCTTCATAATGGAGATGACATTGTAATGGTCACTACGTGTAAACACAATAATGACTGGCAGGTGAGTTATACATATTAGGGTAACAAGGAAACGAGTTGGGAACATTTAGATGTTCGCTCCAAAATTATTCTAGATGATTCGAAAGGTTCAATTAACAGTGAAGCCTATTGTATGAAGCTTCAAGAAGAAATATACGCAATTTCTTGGAAAATCTCACCTACATGATCAAAAAAAAAATTTATTTCTTATAACCTTTAGTGCGAAACATCTTCTTTATGGCCAACCCAAGGAGTAGTACTACAATTTCAAAACCACATAGACAAAACATAACAATTGTTTCAGGTTTACCAAGATGATCGGTGTCAACGAGATAACGAAGAGTATGATCGATGGGAATACGATGATCTGCTCTCTAACTCAACATTCTGTCTAGTTCCACGAGGCAGACGGCTGGGATCTTTCAGGTAATCCTCATTTCCTTCACTTTGTCTGAATAGAACAACTGCACTTTCCTACTGTAAAGTCGGATCCTTTAGTTAAAAGAAAACATGTTTCAATAAACTATCACAGCTGCAGCTGTTTTGCTCACGCTCTTTCCGGTAGGATGCGTTCAGTGGGAGAAGACGTAGTGACCACTGCGGACACCTTCTGTGGGTCTCCTTAGCAACGGAGACTTCATTAGGAAAATAGACGTTGAAGACGACGGAACGAGCCAACATGATATATGTTCTTAGTGGTCAAGTGTCGCGATAGGTTGCTTGTATAGCTGAAGTTGACTTTGAGAATTCACAATTCATAAAATTTGGTTTCCTTTCCCAAAATATTGTGAAAAAAGATGGGTTGCCAATTCTCATATTCGCCCTTTCACTCTCTTTTCTTCGACAAGAACATCAAATCATTTAATTTTTGATAATAGTAAAAAAGAAAGTGTTATCACCTTCATAGTCCTACAGTACTCTTTGGCTATTAGAGCAATTATTGGAGCAATTTCAGATTTAAAGAAAAAAGATTTTCAGATTCCTCGAGACACTTCGTTCTGGATGTATTCCCGTGGTAATCTCCGACTCGTGGATTCTTCCATTCTCGGAAACGATCGATTGGCATTCGGCAGCCATAGTTGTTGCTGAGCGTGACGCGCTCTCGGTGAGTCTCTACTATGGTGGCGACCACGGGGGCCTCTTCTCTTTTCCTTCGTTCGTTTCTCTCCGGCGCCTCCATCGGCAGTAGCAGCAGCAACGGCGGCGGCCCCGGGCTACGTTTATCTTCTGCCTTCTCTCGTCGTCATCTTGGTGGTACAAAGAGAAGAGACACCCTTTCGCATGCTCTCACCCACATTCTTCTTCTTCGTTTCAGATTCCAGAATTGCTGATGTCGACGAGCCGACGTAGAGTGAAGGAACTACGCGACTCGGCTCGAGACGTTTACGATGGACACTTAAGGTCGATTCAAGTGATTAGTGATCATGTTTTGCAGGTTCGTTTGGATGAACTTGCATGGAATGGAATAGGAAGTTCTAGAAGACCAATATAGTCTTCTTGAAACAGCATTATGTGTCCAACATTGACATTCTTAAGTAAACATCAGCATTACTGCTATTGCCAAATGTTTAATCATGATCTATGCAATGAAATGAGTAATCACTGACGACCGCAGAATTTGAACGTCATTGGTATTCTCTAAGAATCATCAGGCGATCTATGGGGAATAGGGCGAGATTACTGTAGTCTATTCAGTTCCAGGACAACAGTTGATCAGGAGATGTTTTTTTTTTTTAATCTGCTTTGTTTTCAGATACTATACAAAAGAATCGACAATCACTTCATCAACATTCAATAATTATATGAACTCATTAATAAACTATCTCTACCTATATAATTGTTTATCTTGTACATTATTCCCAGTGGTTCCCCTCTTCACATCAACAACATTCTTATCCATACCGCATTAGTAGGACCCGAATAGGAAAGGGCGGAGTCGTTGTCGTCGAGAGCGTCGGAGGAAGAACATACACACATCCATCGTCGTCTTCTTCTACATCCTCTTCCACTTGCGATCGATGCAGGAGACGGAGAAGAAGAAGAGGGTGTCTCTCACTCGGTCGCCCTCATCACATCTGCTGTTGTGGCTTGCGATGGCTGACTGCCTCTTCTTGGTCACCCGCTACCCACATCCATAGCTTGTGCTTTTTTAATTCGAGTTTCCCACCTTGGACCGTTTAGGATAGTCTCAAATTTTGATCTACCTGACCGATCATAATTGATGAAGTTTCCGTAAAAAACATGCGAACCATTGTTTCTAATGAAGATCAATTTCAATTATTCTTTCGATGGGCTCCTTTGATAATTTCTCAGTGAAGATATTATTGTTTTCGTTCATCTTCACTGTTTTCACAGTTTCCTAACATCTGCTTTCTTTCTTTCCTGACACCTAACTTCGTCGCATGTGACTCAGCATTGATCGGAGCAACAAGCACCAACAGCATTCGTCGGAGGCAACAAACCGACAGCAGCAGCAGGTCGGTCGGTGTGAGTGTTGTGTGCCTCCTCGAAGGACTCGCTCTCGACGCTCACACAACTCGCCTCTTCGCCCCACCAGCTAGGCAAGGAGAGGAGCGCGCGGCCAGCCATTCCCCCGACCGACCCGCCACCAACCACTCTCTTCTCATCCTTGCTTCTACTACTGATGGCTGCGCACATTCGTTGCGCATGCATCGAAGACGTCGTCGTCATCTTCCTAGCAAGGGCAGCATCGACGCCAGTGACGACTTCTGCCTCTGCCCACATGGCTGGTCATGCTGAATTGAGATGCAACTCGCGCGCGCTCTACTGAACTTCTTTCCGATAGAATTGCTCTGAAATGAATACTTCTTAAAAGAGATCTGAAGATTCTACTATTATAAAAAATTGTTCAAACGACGAAAGGATTAACAGTTTTTGAATAAAAAAAATCAGACATGTTGATTGTCGTCATGACATCGGAAAGTAATGAGGAATACGCTCACAAGCTTAATCGGCTATTGATTTTCCTTTCCGAACCGTGACCCGTGGCAATCAACAATCCACATCGTAAACACACACTGATGAATAATCTTATCTAGTTCTACCAGTCTCGTTTTTCAGATAGTTGTTTCACGTTTTCGTTTTCAAAGAACAAACTACTTTTTTTACAAAAGTCCACTTTAATTCACCAGTTTCTCGGTTACAATATTTTATTTGTATCATTTGAACTTTATTCCAGCGCGCTCCTGACTGTCCTTTCTTTTTTCTCGACCTTCCACTCTCCTCCTTGTCGTGTTTATATCCCTCTTTCCGATCCGCTATCTCGGATGATGCCGATTCGATTGGATCTTCTTCTCATATATTCTACTACTACCAACCATCCGTCTTTTAGAGGATACCAATTATTCCCCTTACGGATGAGAGAAAGAGAGATGTGATGGTCGCGTTGAAAGTGAACAGCATCATCATTCGATCTTCTGTTGCACACAATGATTTCTCTGCGTCTCACTCTTAGTTTCCAGTGCCAGCGTCCGCATTCAATAGCCTTCTTCCTCGCCAACCCCTTTTCTACCAATCTGTTCGTTACTTCCCTCTCTTACCAATCTCATGACCGTGTCCTGCCAATCTACTGATTATTTCAAATTGATTATTTACGTATCTTTAACATTCTCACTTTCAATCCTATGCCTGCTATTTTCTTCTGACGCACCTTTCCTTTTCTCATTATATCGAATTGCTCAACCAATCACAAACTTTTAGTTTTATTTTAGAATGACCACTACAACAGAACCTAGCCAGCCCCTCCAGCCAATCAACAAGACGGAAGGAGCCGAGTCTCCGGACTCTGTAACTGCTCCGAAAGCTGCTGTTGGATTCGATACAACTGACCAAAAACTGCGAGTCATCACAGCTGAAGATGTCATAGAAAATAAGGAAAAAGGAGATTCTGTCGACGTGGATGGACGTATGCTGACTATTCTCGAGTTTTGCGATTCAGTTGAGTCAGCTCGTGCTTCATGTGAGAATCATGTCAATGGGGTAAGTGAAAAACATGGCAAAAAAGAAGGAAACAAAAGAGAAAGAGAGAAAAGATTGACATGCTACTGCTTTGTAGATGAACGGAATGGGTCTCTCGTCTATTAAGTACGAGCATGAGGATGACAACGATACAGCGCAGGAGACGTCGACATCCGGAATGGGGGAAAAGGACGGTGACATGGATATGGGAGAGTTGGATGAAGATGTGATGGATGATGAAGTCAATGGAATCGATGGGCTCGATGGAACTGGATTCGGTGGTGTTGCTGCACTTGGATTCGTGGCTGATTTACGTGAGTCACTGGCAACACGTAAACAAAGCTAAACAAACAAAATTTTGCAGAACAACAAATTGACGAATTGAAAAGTACAGTGAGAGATGCAGTCGCTCTAACGATGAATGACCTTCAACATGATATGGATCGGATTCAAATGAAGCAGGAAGCACTTGTCAAGTTTTATCAGAAGTTTGTTGGCACTGGACGAGATGGACGTCTCATGGAACCATTCAGTGGTTTGTTAACCTTCAATCAAATTCTAGAAGTAATAATTTGGTTTTCAGAAAAGTTTCCATCAAGACCGTTCGATGGACCACATGTTACTTCTCAACAAACAGGAAAAAGTGCAACAGAAACAGTAAATTCACATTTCGGAGAGCTCGAGAAATTGTGGGGAAATAGACAAGTTGAAACTGAAAAATTCGTTCGGAACGAAATTCTGAGTAATCCATTGCTCATGGGGATGAAAGCAAAGTCAAAACCAAGTATTTCCACTCCTACTGTCAACTCTGCTAAACGTCCAACTGAAGCATCAGACAACGGCGAATTAGAATATACTTTTGGAACGAATGGAACACAGGGAAAACGAATTGTAAACGGAATTGTGAAAGCTGTTGATAAGCTCTACTATCCATTTATCACACGTGAAGAAGAGGAAGAATGTTTGGAAGCCGCTAATGGACAAGCTCCGATTTATGCTCAACTTCTCGCAAAGAATCTCTTCGCAGATACTATTATGATGTACTTCAAAGATCAAGATACCGCAAAAAGAAACTGGCTTCATGATGCTGTTGACTATCGTTTCCCAACATTGGATAAACCAACTCATGTTTCCAAATGGAAGAACTGTTCATTCTTCATCAACAAAAACATGAGAGAAGCAGTTATTGCAAGTGGTAATCCAATGCCAAGAGCTCCATGTGGTCCACGTGGACCAATCGGACCAAAAGATAAATTCAAAAATGATTCCAAAGGAAGTGATGATACATCATTGCAAGGTGATGAGGAGGAAGATGAAGTTGTTGCTGTTCGTACTCCAAAGCCAAGGTCCATGGCACGTGTTAATCGAGAATCATCTTTGGAAGGAATCGATTGGGATTATTTGGATTCTTCCTATGAGAAAGAATGCTATGAAGAATGCCGTGGTGATCAATACAAATATGCCGAATTGATGGCTCTTCGTCTTTTCAGTACGAGTCTCGCTATTAAATTCAAAGAACAAGATCAAGTCAGAAAGGAATGGCTCCGAACTTGTGTTGAAACAAGATTCCCGATCGATGATCGTGAGCGCAATGATCAAAGATGGAAAATCTGCGGTCAGACTTGCAATCGCAATCGAACCAAAATTGTTGGTGCTGATGGTCGTGAAGAAAGATATCCGTACTTTGATCAATCAGTTGAAGAAGAATGTTTCCGCCAATGTGATGGACAAGTATCTGTATACGCTGAACTGATGAATGCTAAACTATTCCCAAATTCACAACATATGTTCTTCAAGGACCAAGATCTCGGAAAAAGGAATTGGCTTCATACCATCCTTGACAAAAGATTCCCATCGACTGATAAAGTTACACAAACTTCGAAATGGAAGGCCTGTACAAATGCAATCAATAAGAAACTATTCGATGGAACAGTCACTCCAATCACTAAAGAAGCGCTCATGAGCAGTACAGAGCTCGATAACTCAAAAATTTCAATCCAAGAAGAAGAGACGCCAAGATCATCTGTAGCTCGATTTGAAAGACGTCCACAATCCGAAGTGTCAACAGTTGCTGGAAGTTTGAAGCGAAAAGCTGATGATAATGATACTCCAATTGTTCCTGCAGCAAAAAGAGAAAGTATTCGAAACAAGCAGAAGAAGGAAAAGGAACTATATTCAGCATATCCATATGTGTCGGAAGAAGAAGAGGTTTCAATCTTCGAAGCGTGTAACGGAAATCCACAAGTATACGGAAGAGAATTGGGAAGAATATTGTTTTCGGACACAATCAAGAATTATTTCAAGGTATTAGCGGGCAACTTTTAAATACTTTGAACTGAGTTTCTGAAATATATTTTTCCAGGATCAAGATGCCGACAAACGACAATGGATTCACGAAATACTTGACTTCCGTTTCCCTTCAAAAAATCAACTGGAGAGCAAACAGAAATGGAAAAATGTGACTGCTGCCATCAATAGAAACATGACTACTGCGGTTGTTTCTCGTCGTTCTCTTCCCCGTTAATCTATTGTTTTATTCGCCCTGTTTTTCTCGTATTGAAACGGTTTCTTGTTTCCTGCGCTTTCCATCTTCTCTGTGTTTTGGTATACTGTAGGTCTCACATCTTCTAACGCTTTAAATTATGTGTTTTGTCGATTTCCTCTACATATTTTTAGATTTATTTGTACTACGTCTAACAACGTCTTCAAACCGATCTCTGTTAAATATTTTATCACTTTAAATATATGGAACCACAAGTTGAAGTAATAGAAATTCATAATTCTTCCATGCTTTCCGAAAATGAAAATCCATGATAAGCTGACGCTGAAAGTTTCAGATGAGCACACGAATTCGATCCATTTCGAAAGAAGCCGAGTTGACAAACACATTTGTAACCAGTTGCAGTATTCAGACATTCTTGACCGTATTCTCGACAAAGAGATTGCTTTGTACATGGGTTATGATGAACACATTTGCCAATGTCAGGACGATAAATGGTTCCCGGTTTCTGAAAGAAATCGAACATTCATTACTACAATGTTTTTTAGTTGAGTTTATGTTTGCACAAACCTTTACCTGGGAAATTAGAAAAAATAATAACAGAGAAAATTCTAGACCCCTTTTCTTCAAACAACTATTATTTTCTTATATTGTGTTTTCACTTTGGCTCATTTTTTGGAATTCTCAGAATTTATAGACCTGTCACAAACTAATTTCAGTCAAGAGTAGCTGCATTTTTTGCTGAAAACTCGAGTATTTTTGAGTTCACACAAGAATGAACATGTGATCACAATGTTATCAAATTCATACTCCAACTATTTTTTCTTTTTTCTGATAATTAAATTTCGCAACATTCATTGCAAAAATGGCATTTTCTTTCTCTTCTTTTCCCATCTTTTTCGAGACTTTTCGCTTCTATCAGCTCACTCTAATCCTGCCACTTTATGAATATATTCAGAAACAGAAGAGCTGAGTCTTCTCTTTCTTTCTCTCCGCTTCCTTTTAAAAAGGAACAAAAACCTTACGTCACATCCGCAGTTTATGTTGAATCGATTCAGACGAAGCTTCGACAGATCATCGTTTTCAAAATGCTGAAAAAAGAAAACGAATTGTGGGTAAGTTCAGACTAGACACTACCTTGAGGAGGCAAGATGATTTCTTTTGGCAAGTATTCATTTTACAGAGTGGAGCATATTTTGGGGATGATCGAACAACTGATGGGACACGAGAGCAACATGGATCCGGACAGAAACTTAACATTTATTTGTATAATAACCACGAATTTGAGAAGATTGGTGAGTTGAGTCGATTGGAAATAAGGTTCCGGAGTATATGTGTACGGAATGACATTTTTCGATTTCCGGAATCCGGAATCCGGAACCGGAATGAAAAAAAAACCCCGGAATTCCGGAATTTTGGAATCCGGATTCCGGACAACTGTGTTCGGAGTCTCTTTTCGAGATTCATTCACCTACAGTAACCCTCAGTATAAGCAAATACATGTTTGTTCTCTCGTAAATAGTTAAACAAATCTTCAGAACAAATCTCATAAATTTTCAGGAGTTAAAAATGTAATTGCTTTTGTTTTTATAGAAACAATAATTCTAACAATCTCACCTTTCTGTGGCACATTCAAACGGTTTTCCAACGAATTCATCAATTATTTTGTCAAAACTGAATGTTTTTCCGGTCCAAACCTGAATTGATTGAGTTTTTAACAGATTTCTTTCATTGTATTCATTAAAAACAAACCATAGTTCTCGATCCAGGAGGTTGAATTCGATATGCACAATACGGTATGTGTTCGAATGCTTTGATACGGGAATTCGTCAAGTAACACAGAATCTGAAAGATGTGAGTATTCAATTGAACTCTCAATGCTCATTTCTGTTTCTAATTTGTGATATTTACAGTTCCCATTAGTAAGAGAGAATGAATCACAAAGCATGCGCTTCAGAATAAGAAAAATAGAAAAACTACTGTAAGACTCCGACAGTAAACTTTGAAATATCTTTGAAAATAACACCTCCTTCTCATAGTTCAGTTACTTTTCTCTTTTCTTTCGCCGATAAAAATATGTGTTATTCGCCTTTCTCATAAATGTATATGAGACATGACCATCAAAGTAATGACAATATTGTCAAGGCTTCTTTATGATGAAGAAGATCAGAGACCACCAATGTGAGGAGAGTAGTCGAAAATCGAGTCTAATCTCTTTTCAGTGTTTGTTTTCTGCAGATTCTTGTAGCAAAGAGTAAAAAAGGGCATACGAAGGCCCTCTTACATTTCTGATTATGGGGATCACAGCTAGTTAAAGTGTGAAATGTTGTCCTCAATTATGTTATCACCGTCGTTTTGCGTGTCTCTCTCTTTACAAGACAAATCGGATCTTTTTGACATTTCATCGTTTCTTTTCATTAATCAAATCCCGCTTCTTCTTCTCCTCTCCTTTTTCTTCTCCCCTTCTTCTCCTTATTCGTCTTCTTTATTGTCTTCTTCATCCTTTTCCATGTCAATCCGAATACCTCGTACCTATTTCTCCCACTCTCTCTATCTTCCTTTTTCAATATATCTCACGGCTTTTAACAGTTTCCTCTATCCTTCACTTCTTACTTTTAATATGGTTTCCTTATTGTTAGCCTTTTCATTTATTTTCCTTTTTGTTCCTTCTACTTGCCGCGTGCCACCTTCAGTTGTGGATGGTTCCGAATGCCTCTGAACTCTCCATTTTCTCTATACTCTCTACACGTTCTCTACCCTCTCAATTCTATTGGAAACAGGCAAAACGAGACGAAGAAGAGAAGGAGGCGGCCTTGTTTTTTTAGCCCGCCGAGTCTCCGGGAATGTTGTTTTGTAAATAAAAAATAATTTTTGAATAGGTTTTTTTTTTTCAACTAAACAGTTGGTACCGGTTTACTCCTTTTTTCAAATTCATCCATTTCGTTTTTCTTTATATTCTTCAGAAAATCAACTTGAACTTATAAAACAACTTAATTTTCTGAAATTCAGTATAATTCGGTTAATTTATTTACTACAAGTTAATTCTAAAAATAGCCTAATTTTTCGATTGAAACGTTTATTTTTCACTGAAAAAATCGACGAGAGATGACACTTTCCACGAAATCATGCGGCTGGAAAGATCTTATCATAAATTTTCAAGTTAGATTTCTAACGACAATTCACATAATTTTTCGCGTTCAGTTTTCTATATAAACCAATTTTCAGTCATTCAACCCATCGAATGTATAGTCAGAACAATTCTATTCTTCCAAGATTTTGTATTTTTATGCGAGGAAAGAGTACATTTCTCTTCTTCGTTTTCCCTCTCACGAGATCTCATAAGATTTCAAAGATTTACGGAACTCTCTTTTGATTTTCACTCCTATCATACGAACATATCTCGAATGTGTTGCATCTCACCTGTGAAGCAGAAATTTCCATTCCGAGACGTTGATTGTCAATAATTTTCGTGAGAGCTAATTCGCTGAATTTCTCATTTTGGAACATTTCAATTTAAAAAATTCACTTACTCTAACTCTATATTATCTTGTAAAATCCATGGCTGAATCTCGCTGATATTACTTATTATCGTGTCTAAACATATTTCGAGACCTTTTTTGCATTCCGTTCCTATATTCAAGTCGAAATCATATTCTGGAGTTGGATATTGATGTTCAAATCCGTTTTCTTCCATTCCCCACGCAACTAATTTCTTTAGTACTCGAAAATAGGTTGCAAGTATTCCTAATTGGACTGAAACCTCGTCTGTTCTGTCTTCCACAATTATTCGAGAATACTCACTGAACTGATTTCATTTTGAAGAACCTGTTCTAAATTCAACTCACTCTTTTACTGCACTGTTATAATCGATGTTATAAGACCCCAACAGTTTGAGAGACGCTTCTTCATCGTCTTCAATAGATGAGACTAAAGCAACAAGCAAGATGAAGATAAATAATTTAGAATTCATTCAACGAATAGGTACAGTAGCTTTTGGTGGAAGTGAATTTTGAACAGATAAAATGAGAATTTAATGGGAATAGACACGTAGACACCCTCAATTAGCGTGAACATCTCTTCGCTATCGTTATACCATATCTTCCAATTGTTTAGTTACCTGTAAGATAATTTAATAACATCTGGATCAACGACAACAACGGCACTTACTTTTTGTTCAATTTCTTCTCGTAGTTTATCTCGAACGGAAGGCTTATTCAGTTCGTCGCGGGTCTGTCGATTAATGTCATTACGCATTCTGAAATAATTCTCTATAGATTTTGAATTAAAAATGTAATATCTAAAAATAAACTCACTTGTGATGGCTGTCGATATAACCACGGATTTTTCTTTGTATTTCTTCTCTTGTTAAATTAGAGGTGTTCACAATTTCATCGACATTATCCAGAGCTTCTTTCTGAAAATATACAACTATCTTCAATTTTAATTACTCTTGGTTTTTCTTTATCGGTAAGAATGTAGCTTTGATTAAAATTATTATTTTGACTCGAAACACAGTTCAGGCCCAGAACACATAAATTTTTCTAACCTCTATTCTTTGAAGCATTTCTGAATTTTTTAGTTGTTCCGTCACTTGTTTCCGTAGTTTGTCGAACGTTCCACCTTTTTTTAACTCCATATCAACTTTCGCTACTATGCTCTTTTTGTCGATATCCGTTCCAGACATTTTGACGTCTCTGGAAACTAAAACTTTTTGTCGAAATTTCAAAACAGATTAAATTTTCATATTAACAAGGATTCATGATATTTATATAATTTCTTCAAAAAATATTCTCCGTAAATCGACACAGCCGAAAATTGCAGTGGATTACTAGTCCGCGGCCACAGTATTAGAAATTCGAATTTATTAAATAATAAAAATATATTTGTTCAATTAATATTTTTAATATCAAAAAGTGTTTCATTTTTATTCTCTCAAATTCCAAATAGCTTAAAAAATATCTGTATCGTTCTTTAACAATTTTCAATGTACCCTTTATGTGTTCGTCTACTGCCAGCTTGGTGGCAGGTATAGAAGAAGCTAAGACAATGAGAGAAAAACAAGCAGCCACAGCTGGTATCAGCAGAGGTTGCAGAGAAACGATACACTCATTTGTTCTTCCTTTTTTCTCCCAGCATCATTTGGATGGCGGTTGGTATATGTATGTATGCGTCTCTTCTCGTGAGCGTCTAGGAGAAGGGCTAGTATGTGAGTGAAAAGACAGAGGCGCACACGAACAGCAGTTAGACAGTGTAGCAGACAACGAGAGTCGTGAGAAGGGATTGTTGTGAAAGTGGAGGTTGATGGTCATGTCTCCTGAGTGTGTGCAATGTCTCGTCGCGTATACACACTTGCTTTAAAATCAATTTGCGTCTTCGCTATTGCAATACAAAATGGTGTGTGCCTGTGTGTCGCTGCGTGAATGTATTTCTCTCTGACGCCATCACACCATAGAAGCTTTCATGCTTCTGCAACGATGACGCCGCTCATGATGATGATAACACCTCTAGGGAGCGCCGAGCTTTTTCCCAGCGCGCGAGCCATATAAGAGTGACCATTCGATTCGACAATTGGCGTAGTGGGGAGCATTGAAGAAAGAGCGGAAGATGCATTATAAGTGTAGGAGTAGTATTGAGACCCCCCACAACTACCCGTCATGTTGCAGTCTGTCAAAGCATATGACCTTGTGGCATCCATTCACTGCGTCTCTCGATCAATACTCTGCCTGTGTCTGTGTGTGTCTGTTTCGCGGCCGGCGTCGCCTTTTATTCACCCCTCTTACTAACTTGCGTCCTGTCTTCCCGTTTTGTGTAGTGCATCTCTCCTTTCAATGAGATATTGCAATTTTCCTCAAAATATAATAAATTAATAATTCAAAAATAATTACATATGTTTTCAGCAACAATTATCGCAATCGCCTGCACGTGCTGCGACTGAAGGGCGACCGAAGAAAATAAGATAATGATTCGACAACAATAATGAATTTGTGAGTATAAACTTTTATATGGGATCGGTTTTAGAAGTGGTCTGCATCCAGCAGCGCCCACCCTGTCCATCCACACCGCTCCGTGTGTCTCTTTTATATGCACGTTCGTTTGGCCACGCCCTCTGGTATGAACTTGTGGACGCTCCGCCCACAGTCTCCCTCCCCGCGTCCCTTGTCTCGCCGCCTCTCTTAGCGGGGACAGGAGGAGCGAGGAGGAGATGCAGACTGAAAAACGTTTTTGACACTGCCCACGATGATGGGGGCGGAGTTTATGTAGTCTCCGTTTCATTTGTTCATAGTCGGAAAGCTTTTGACTTAAAGTTCTTCGGATTTGCAGCGAGGAGGATGACTGGTTCAATTATAATGATGCCAACCGACCAGATGCCAGCCCCGGTGCTGGAAATTTCTACGAACCAGATAACATCGCCGTAAGTTACAGTTTACTGCCATAGTGTTAAATTTCCGATGAAGGTATAAATATTATCAATTTTAGAACATCCCACTCAATGATGACCCACTCAACGATGATCCAGGCCAGGAACTCGAGTTCAATATCGCAGGTGGCAGTATTGAAGATTACCCCTACGACATACGGGAATCACCGGGCGGTTTAAATGGTCATCATCATCCAGGAACGAGTGGGAGCAACGATGTTGGGGGGCAGTTTCAGAATATGCATATCATGCAGAATACTGATGCATTCGATCCACATATGCAACAGTCGGGTAGCGTGGTGAGTTTTTTGATTCTCTTTGATTAAAATATAAAACATAACAATCTCTCAGCCGTACAATTCTTTCGAAATGCCCACAGTCATTAGTGGAAATCCAGAGGGACAATATCAAGACTTTGGAATTGATGATCCACAATCGTATTATGCTGTGAGTTTTTTTTCTAACGAGAAAAAATTATAATAAGAATGGAGAGATATTAGCTGGTGAGATACAAACAATATATAGAAAAAAAAACAGAGAAATCGAGAAAATCGTGGCATTACATAAATGAATCAATTATGCTAATTTCAGAGTCAACAACCATCAACATCACAAGGTAATGATATAATAATAAACGATAGTTATGAGATGATGGGATCGTCAACATCGTATATGCCGCAAATGGATCATATGAATCCTTCATCTGCTGGAAATCCGCCATCATATTCTGGAATGAGCCAACAACAAGACATGAGTAGTAGTTCACAAGTGCAGCAACAGCCTCCGAAGCCAAAACCAAAGAAGAAAGCTCCGAGTAAAAAGAAACCAACGCCAGGTGAGTTTTCTGAAAAAAGAAGAAGGAATTACCAAATGTTTAATTACAGCTCCCGCTTCGGATACTGTTGGCAGCATTCTGACGAAGGCGAACAAAATGACACAGCAACAAAACAATGAGAACAGCAACAACGAGACGACAAAAGTGGAAACAAGGATGTCAAATGAAGATAATATGGTGGTAAGTCATTTTCAAACAAAACTGTTAACTGTCGCGCCTCCAGCGCAGTTCTCCCGGGAGCATCTATCCGCGAGCGGGTAATTTAAAAATCTAATTTTTCAAATGGTTTCGTAGTTTAATTACGGGTTTTCACTTTTTTCAACTACTAAACTATTTTGAAAAATGAGATGTTTCTTTAATTTACCCGACGCGTTGTCATGAACCGATGATATAAAAGAATAATTATATGTTTTAAAAGTGGAATTCCTAAATTTTTTCAGCTCACACAATTGATGATGGAACTGAGTCGTTTAAGAGAAGAAGAAGCGAAGGGGCACGATCGGCAAAGTGAGATCGCGGATGTTGCAGGCAAAGTTGCTCTCATTTTCTCGAAGAGTATACAGTCCAATGATACGAGTCAATCGGGCAATAAAAGTATTATTCTCAATGAGATTAATAGTATGACATGTAGCAATGGACCATCTACGTCTACACAACAGCCGCAACAGCAACTGCCTCCACCACCAAGAAGAGCTCCGCCAAAGAAAAAAACCAACAATCAGAACTCTAGAAACTCTCAACAACAGCAGCAACAACAACCAATGTCACATTCAGAAGTTCAAATGACACCTGCGAAGGTTATCATGGATCCGCCAACAGCAACGATGGTACCTAGTAACAGCCAGATGACGAACGTATATAATGATAATGGGCCTGAAAATTATGTGTATCAGACAATGGATGAACCAGGAACGAGCCAACAACAGTACAGTGATTACCATCAGCCAGAATCAAATGATTCGATGCAACCACAACATCAAATGCAAGGTCATCAGCAAGTCATTCAGACAAAATTAGTTCCAACGATAAGTCAGAGAGCGTCCAGCAGTTATCAACAGCCTATTGCAAATCCACTCAATTCTAATGGACCAGGACCTTCGCCTCTCCTACACCAGCCACAATCCCATGAAAGTCTTCATGAACAAATGCAAGACCAACAGTATCACGCCCAGGATCATCAAAGACCTCAATCTCAGCAAATGTACGTACCAGCTCATCATCAATCTGATGGGCAGATCTATCAACAGCAAGATATCGAACCAACATTGGGAGAGGTTCTCCGACAGACTCATGGACGATATCAAGGACCGCAGGATGCTCCACATCTTCGACAACAATTGATCAGTAATGTGAATGCAACTACGAGCAACAAAATGGTTCAAATAAGTCAAGAGCCGAATCCGTCACCCGGTAATTATCAGAATAATAACATTCAACATCAACAGTATGGGGAACCTTTTCAACATCATGGAAGTTATTCGGACAGTCAAGATATGCAGCCACATTCACATTCTCAACAGGGATATGAAAATCAGTACGAAACAACGGATGAATACTATAAAGGCCCGATTCCGGATCAAGATCCACAAATGATTCAATCTCATTCTGGTCTTCAACCTCAGAATTATGTACCAGAAGAAGTTTACGTGCCAGTGGAGAGCCAAGAAGCAATCATGGAACCGGAAATTGAATATCCTCAAGTTCCAGTGTGTCCGATTCCTCAATCGAAAGAAGTACTAGAAGAAAAGTTGGAAGAAGCTCGAGTGATTCGAGAGGAACGAGTTAACAATTTTATGATGGAACAACTAGATCGATTGAATGCTCCTCTCGATTTGACACCTTTCAAAGGAAAAATGGATATTTTGGAACGACTGCTTCCATATCATCATTTTTCAACTAGTGAAGAACCTGTGTCCAACTGTAAGTTCGCTTTATCCGTTGAATCCCGCAGGAAGTATTTTTGAACTTTATGAATATCAATCTGAAACGAGTTATGAGACCACAAAGTGTCGAAAATCTATTTCATATTTCAATGAATATATTTTTCACGGGTAGAGCGATTTTCGACACTTTGAGAGGTATCACAGCACGATTCAGATTGATTTTCGGACCCTACTACAAGAAGGAAATACATTTTCTCTGGGATTCTGCGTCGATCCATGTGAAAATATCAAAAAATCAGAAACAATAACTGCCCCCTTTAATGTCACAAATTGGTATTAAAAAAACGAATAATCTTTAAAATTAAACAGATTTGCAGTTCCTTTTTTCAGTTGAATCTACTTTCCAAAGAGCAATGATGAACGCGATTTCCCATGCAGATCTTCTTGGTAATCGAGTTCGGAATATTGTTCTTCGTGATACTATGCGAACATCGACAGAATGGGAAGAAAACATGATTTTATTTCTTGAAACGGAATCGGAACGTCGAAAACTCGAGGAAGATAGGAAGCTGGCAGAGCAAGACCCCCACACATTTCTGGAAAATAGCGACATTATTAAAAATGTGCAAAATAACCGGTTGAATTTGGAGTGGTCGAAACAAGCAGCACCTTCTATTCCGTCTCATTTGAAAGGTATCATAAATCCAACTTATATTCGGTGTTACCAGTATGATATTTCCAGATCTCAATCTTCGCGGTGACGAACTCACAGCTCACTATAAGGAATACGAATTCGACTCATATGATGAGAACCGGCCTCGCGGATCTCCACTGCCTTTTGTTTACGAAGAGCCAGAGTCCGAGTCCGAGCCTGAACCAGAACCTGAGCCAGAGAAAGAACAACACCACGATTTTCGAAGTGATCTTTCACCTATCGTGGGATTCCCTCAAGTGTCTCCAGTTCCATCACCAACACGATATCGGAATGAAAGTGAAAGTACATTTGATTGGAAAGATGAAGACGAGTCACCTTTGATGTCACCAGAAACAGTTAAAATCAACAAAGCGAATGAGCAAATTGCCAACGAACTGTTTGGAACACAGGAAGAACTCGATAAACCAGTGATGTTTCCATTTGAACAGATCTCTCAGGCAGCGCGTAAACATCAGCAGGAATTGCTCCAACAGCCACATGTGTCTGTATCGAGTGATTCCAGCTCCAGTTCAAGTTCAACTGGAAACTCTCCTCAACGAACTCAGCTTCATCCACGAATCACTTCTCCTGAGTCGCTGGCAAGTTCTGCACCGAGGGATGTGTTTTCAAGAGGTATTCTCAATCACAGTTATGATTCGGCATCAGGTCATGGTTCTATTCGAAATCATAATATTGATCAAGATCGTGATGAAGGATCGCCTGAAATCGATGATGATTATTCTATGTCACCACCAGAAAGTCCCGTATCCACAGCTGAAGTTCCGCAAATATCCCTGCCGCATCCTGTTCATATGATAAAGAAAGAGATAGACGATCATATTTCTAAACTGAAGTTACGGGTACCTGCAGCTACTATCGAAAAAGGAAAGAAACCGGCTACAAGTGATGACGAGGATGAAGTTCAAGAAGTTTTGCCACAGACGAGGAAGCCATTGAGATTGAAATTGAACCTGAAGGATGTGAAACGGGAGGAGCCATCACCAGATCACGATACATCCAAAAAATCTTTGATGTCCAGAATTGCAACTCCTGCTGCAATGCTTTCTAGAGCTGAAACGAGTGTAATGTCCACATCGAATGCTAAATCACTTGAGAAAACTTCACTGAAGATCCAGTCGACACCATCAACATCCATGAAGAATGTATCAGAGACAACACCAGTGTTTAAGACGCCACTTCATGCTCCTATCAAAACGACACCAGCTGATTCAAGAAAACGGAGAAGCGAGAAAATTGATGACACTCCACATGAGAAGAGAAAATTGGAGGTTCCAACTTCGAGCAGTTTTGTTACTCCGAAGAATAGCATAACTCGGGAAGAAGAAGGAGCTGAGATTGGAAGGTTTTTGAGAACAATGACTGATGGTCGAAAGATTGTGATGAAAATCGGCAAGATTCCCAGAAATATCAATCATTTCGTTACACCGAGGAGAGATTCAAAAGGAAATATTCATAAGAATTTGACTGCTACAGAAGATACACGATTGAAAATGAAATTTTTCAAAAGAAATGGTGAGCTCGCCGTAGAAGTTACGGAACGAGTTCCGGATGATATCGATAGCGAAGCAATCAAGGTTTCTTCAACTTCAAACGGACCAAGCTCCAGCAATTCAATTGCTCATTCCGTGAAGGGGAGACCCGCTCCAGCTTCCAGAAAACCGTCAATTGACCTTGCTGGAAAGGATAAGAAGCCTAACTCGAACAGGAGCAAAATGGCATTCTCAAATCGATTCAACATATTTGCCACTGCTCCCTCTTCGAAACCATCAACTTCTTCTCTAGCTCCACCCTCAGCTCCTGCCCCAGCTGCGGTGCGTACCACAGTGCCAACTAATGGACGGATACCAACTACGTCAACACGAGCACCATCGTTACCTGTCCATATGTCCGCGCCAGTTGGAATTCAGAACAGAGTTCCTAAAACAATAGCAACTGCTTCGATGAATCTGATAAAAACTACCCCGATTGTTCCAAAAATCACTGTGACAAGTGTCGCTGTTGCTGCAGGAAACTTGGTGAAACCCGAACAACCTGTTGAAGTTAATAGCAAGACCTCGTCTATGCTTCCGTGGATGTTTGACAAAGCTGAAAGCTCTGAACAGACACCTAAAACTACCAAAATTCAACCGGTTTCTGCCTTTGTGTCGTCAGCCTATCCATCAACAAGTCGAGATCTTCTACAGGTGAAAACAGAGCCTTCGGAAGCTGTAATGGTGCCATCTCAGGTAATAGTATCTGTTTGATTACATAATTCTCAATTCTCTTGTTTTCAGCAAGAGTCTCCCCGTGCCTCTTCATCTCTGTCAATGTCATTCTTCGAAGATGACAGAGGATTCTCGTTTTTGCGTTCTCCAAACCGTACAAACGAGCCGTTACCCGTTGTTGAGTTTTCCGGTAAGTGAGAGAAGTTCAAGATCTTCTATAATCTATACACAATTGCATAGATGCAAAAATATTAATAAAATAATTTTTCAGACGACGAAGAAGATGAACAAGTTCACAAAACGTTCAGCCACGCAACCGATCATCTGTTAGGAACTAGCAATATGAATAATGTCAACGGAGCTGCCCCAATACTTCCTTGGACAACCGATCCCTGAACCTAAAGTGCCATTATTGTTTGAATGGCTGGTCCATCAAAAAACCTCTATTTAGTCTGTGATACTTTTCTAACTTGTTTCCCTGTCTTTGAGCCCCGTTGTCTTTTAGGATATTTATGTACTTACTTTTTATTCTTTTTTATCCTGTTATGGTCCTCATTCCCCCACATGGTGCTCTTTTATTTTTAAATCCTCCTCTCAAACACATCCAGCTCTTGATTTCACTGAAGAATCGGTCTCGACACGTACACCGCGCCTTTTGATATACACACACTTTTTGATTGTTCTCTCCAGTAGCAAATTCACTTACTCAGATTCTCCATATGAACTCACACCACTTAGTGAACTTATCCCTTTCATTCCATGCTCAATACTCTACTTCTCTATTCTGATTGTTAAACATGTGAGTTCTAATTGATAATTGTGATTTTCGCGGGTATGAGATCTGTTTGTCAATTGTTATCTTCTTTTTTTTTCTTTTTTTCCTATGAATTTCCAAATTTTAGTTATAGTTTATCGTTTTATTAAAGAGTTAATACTTATAATTCTCGCAAACTGGTGATACAAATTAACTTATAGCATCCATTTTATCAATTCTCACGAAACCACTCATCTTTCATTCATCTCCTATGATTCCAAAGTCAAATAAAACGTTATTTTTTTATCATAAATGTGACAAATTTCCTGCATAACGGGCTGATTTAACTGTTCCGAAGAGAACTGATGATGATAGATTTAATTGAACTACAGCACAGTTATATCATTCAGATACAGCGAAACTTATTTTATAAATCCTTTTTTGCAAGATTGTCTTTCAATTCAACTTTCATGAGATTTAGAGCATTTAATTAGCCGTAAGAAAAAGCATTTTCAGAAAATTTGACTAAAGAGATAATGTCACTTCAGAATATGTTCGATTTATAAATCCATAAAACATTTTCTTTGTTTCTGAGATGAATAACGAAACAGTTTTTTATTCGTTTAGCTCCTCGATAGCACAGTTCCTCGGCGCTACAGTTCTTCTTCGTGCAGTTCTTCTGCGAAGTAAATAGCACAAAAAAGAAATCATGCAATTCATTTGTGGCAACAACGTGTTGTAAGAATCCAGTTGAGAGACGCAGAGTAAAAGTTAAAGGCGCATCGAGTTTTACGACCGGCGGGTCTCGCAACGCGCTCCTCACCGTAGCTGCCTCATTGACAGAAACTGAATTTTCTTTTTTCCTTCTTTTCCTAAAAGATTTTCAACGATTTCGACTGTAAAAGTAGTTTTTTCGATCATAATAATGTTTAAAAAAATTAAAAACCTTCGTTAAGATTCATCATGCTGACAAATTGATGATAAAAATTGAATTCTGACAAAATTATATACATTTTTTGTAATTTGTGAACTGATAATTTTTTAATCTATTCAACCGCTTGCTTAGTTTTTTATGTTGCGTTCTTCTGTAATGATTTAACTATATTTTCAGAACCTGGGAAAATGTCTGAACAGACAGAGAGGGCCTTTCTGAAGCAGCCAACGGTCAACCTTAACAACAAGGCCCGTATTCTCTCCGGATCAAAGAAGACTCCACGTTACATTCGTGAGGTCGGACTTGGATTCAAGGCTCCACGTGAGGTATGTTTTCTTTTCTATACTATAACACAATCTTTCAAATCATCGAATTTGTATTTTAGGCCGTCGAGGGAACTTACATCGACAAGAAATGCCCATGGGCCGGAAATGTTCCAATCCGTGGAATGATCCTCACCGGAGTTGTGCTCAAGAACAAGATGACCAGAACCATTGTTGTTCGTCGTGACTACCTTCACTACATCAAGAAGTACCGTCGTTACGAGAAGAGACATAAGAACGTGCCAGCTCATTGCTCCCCAGCCTTCAGGTAGCGTCCAGTGGAAACATTTTCACTTATTTTGATTTATAACTGAATTATTTTCAGAGATATCCACCCAGGAGATCTTGTAACCATCGGAGAGTGCCGTCCACTTTCGAAGACCGTCAGATTCAACGTATTGAAGGTCAACAAGTCCGGAACCTCCAAGAAGGGCTTCAGCAAATTCTGATTGGTTAATATTGTTGTATTTCCACTGTTATTTGTTAGCATTGGAAATAAAATGGTTATTAAATACAGTTTTAAATGCATTATTAAAATTCTGATGAATCAAGAAATTGTAGCGGAGCTTGCTTGTCTGTCTGGTTGATACTAATTTTAAGACGAATCTTTTGGAGATGCGATCTTTATTAGCGGTATAGTTTTAGCGTTCCTGTTTTTGAAGGTTATCAATGAAAGACAACCGATTCCGTTATAAGTGGAAAACTGGTATGAACAGCTTTCGGCTGTATATGGAAATGGGTGTCTTCTAAATAGAACACAACACCTGAAAAAGGTTGTAGCGAATATCTTGAAAAAATTCTGGTGAACGATGTTTCTGAAAATTAATTTCCTTCATCCTATTGCATCGCAAAATCTACAAACTTTTTAATCCACAGGAAAAATATGTTGTCGGATGAAAACTTTAAATGCAAAAGTGGCGAAATAAAATAGTTTACTCAATGTCAGTTAAAATACAATAGAAAGTGAGAAAATTAGAAATTGACGCCTCTGTTCTTGACTTTGAACACTTGCTCGATGCCTGCTTTGAAAACACCAAAGTTGTGGTCGATGAAACCAGCCTTCTCGTTCCCGTCTTCCTTCATGATAAAAACTAAAGCCAAGTGCTTATTTACTTGACGCAGAAACATGACTTGTTCTGATTTTAGACGGATGACAGACGACGACCGCTCATCGTAGTTCGAGCCGTTTTCCGCGACACTGAAAAGAATTTTGTTAAATCATGGCAAATTTCTATAAAAAAAATCACCCATATATTGAAGACAAATCCAACGTTACATCAATCATATCACAACACAGTTCATAAATGCTCATCTCAACTGGCTCCGAATCGGTGGCAATATAGATCTTGGAGAGGATGTCGAACAAAAATGATTTTGTTACTTTCGAACTCTGAAATGAAAGTATTTCAAGTTTAGAATTTAAAAAAAATCACAAACATTGTTGAAAACATCGAGAAGTCGCTCAAGAGTTGGCAGTTGTTTAACGAGATTTTGAACGACTTTCGAGAACGCCTCGAAAATGGAATGATCATAAATGGAGGTCAAGTGATAAGTAACTTGTAGGTCGACATCGATTTGATCCTTGATAGTTTCTTTGACTTGATGATAAATATTGAATTTGGTCTCGACACGAGCCTCCTCAGTTAACCCGTCGGCCTTATGCACAAAAACTTCGAACTTGATATTTTGATTGATCTTGTAAGCACGGCAGAAATACTCGACAAGTGTGGCAATCGGTTCTTGAAGCTCAGCTTGAGCATCTATGATGAAGAGAAGAGCTTCACATTTCTGGAACACTCCTACGGGATCCAATGAATCATCAAATGGGCACATTTGACCAGGGAACTCGATTGTCTCGAAATTGATAAACGATGAGCAGATGGCTGAAAAATACATGTTATTGGAGCAACAGTACTGCTATAATTCTGGAGACTATTTGATTCACCACTCACTATCTCTTGTAATTCTGGCAGTGCTTTCCACAAACATTGTCTCATTTGGCGACATTTTTTGGAAAACAACTTTCCGGATGGACGTTTTTCCACTTCTGAATTAAAAAAAATCTAAATATTTCCCTTCGTAAAACGAAAAAACCTTTTGTGCCCCATGAGGATTACTGTGGGACGAGAATCAGGATAATCGTCTTCTTCGTCGATTCCATAGCGGTAATCATCGAAGTCGTCGTCCAAATCCGATTCCATTCTGAAAATTAAATATAAGAACTATTTTTCACTGATATATATATGACAATGGAAACGGAAAAAATCGATAAAAGCGAGAAGAAAAAGTGGTGGTTAGTTTGTTTCAGAGAAACAGCAACAAAACGGCACATGGTTCAGGAGGGCGGAGTCGTTTCCTCCCCTTTTGCAAGTTGCCGCACGCGTTTTCGGTCTCCGTTTTTCTGCTTTTTTAACGGCATATTCAATCAAAGAAATATCACCAATAGCTTATTCATTTTTTTTTGTATATATGTTAACATTCGTTCGCTCAGCACTTCTATCTTAAAATACTCCGTTTTGTATAGATTTTTTGTTTTTCCTCAAATAATTAATTTTAAAAGAAAACTATTTATTTTTCAAAAAATTTCAGAGCGATGAGCTCTCAAAGAAGCTTTCAAGAGATGTATCAACCTCCCGCTAGGCGAAGTGGAGGTGGAAGCTCAAATGGAGAGTGAGTATTTGGCATACTGGTGAACCGGACCGAGGCGGTTCGACGGTTTTTCTTAAATAACTTTTTCGAAAAAAAACCGTACCAGGTTGATTAATTGCTCAAGAGATGTGTATTTTTAATTGTCATCCATTAATCATAAAATCGATTTCCCAAAAAAATCATGCGAGCTACTTACAATCGCTCTCGGTCCGAAAAAAGTTGTTCAAACCGTCGGGCCGACTCGATCGACAAGTATGGGATTTGGAGTTTATAATCGGAAATAATAGTGGTTAAATGACTTCAGGACGCCTCCTAGAAACAATCGGCCGCCACCATTTGAGCCAATAAACTGCTGCGGAGAGAGTGAAGACTCGTTCGTAGATTCTCCCGCAAAGAGTACAACAAACTCACTAAGGTCTTCCAATTCCAATTCTTCGAATTGGAGAGAACGTCCCCAATTAGATGTAAAACGAACTTCTCTAGATCTCTCAATTACGGTCAGTTCTTTGATATTAAATTACAGACTTGCAACGGGCCGGGCCAAACAAAACATTCTCCCGGCCCTGAACGTTCAGTACTGATAAAATTCAAAGTTTTTAATGAAAAAAAAACTGCTTAAGACTACTTTTTTGTAAGTTGCAAAAGTTTTTTAGGAAAATACTTGAGAAGAAATTAGGAAAATTTTCAGAACAAATTGTAGTGAAACAAGTTTAAAAATTGAAATCCGGGCCGACCCGGATCTTCGCAAGTCTGTTATATTAATGTTTCAATATCGTTGCAGGACAAGTGTAACATAGGAAGACAAAAACATAATTCGAGTCGGAGAATACCAGTAGTCACCCGAACTGCTGGTCAATCAAGGAGTAACAGTAGTTTAGAACAAGAAAGAAACGAGAGTTATGTGAAAGAAGAAAACTTCAACGTGCAATATGAAATGACTCTGAGGAAGGTAATAGTAACTCACATTTCACTAGTTAACAATAAGCAGAAGTATTCGATCTGTAGAGTAACTTGCATGCTCAAAAATGAAGGTTTTAAATTCGTTATTTCAGTATCACAGCACAGACGTTCCCTACATCGATTCGCACTGTCATACAGACTTCATCTTCAATATGTTACATCGAAAGTATCCAGAAAACCACGTAGGAATTACTGATTGGGTTGATAAATATCCCGCGGCTTTCCCGAAATCTTTTGCTGGATTCATTGCTAACTTCATCAAACCTGGCTTGTTCGTTAATGACACTGAATCATCGGAGTACGATATGGAGTGGATTTTGAGAGAACTTGAGGAGTCGGGTTTATATATAGGAACTACGTGGGGATGTCATCCACATCAAGCGGAAACGTACGTTTTGCTAGTCTAAAACATTCTTTAAGTTGAATTAGTTTTCAAAGAGAGTTGATTGTGTCGTTTGCTTGGTCTTTAATATCGCTACTGATAACAGGCAGGTTAATTCCCGATTTTGATTAGAAAAGAGAGATTGCAGCAAACTTTAAGAAAACATTATCATGTAACCATTTTCTTCTTGCAGGTGGTGGAAGAAAGGTACATTCTGGACGACTTTGGATCACATCTTATCAAATGTATCTAAATACAAAGTTTTGGCAGTTGGAGAATGTGGAATAGATTTGCACCGCTGTGAATCAAGTCTGGAATCTCAAAAAGTTGTTTTTGATAAGCACGTAGCGTTGGCTTACAAACACAAGCTCCCACTTGTTGTTCATTGTCGAAATGGAAAACAAGGAAACTCCGAAGACGAATGTCTAAAAATTTTGAAAGAGGTGAGATACAAGATCAGAATGATTCAAATATCAGATCTTTAATCGGAAATATAGTTCAATAAAAAACTGCCATTCTGATTTTTTCAGCAAATGGAGAAAAATCATCCTTTCCTGAAAATACATCGCCACTGTTATACAGAAAACTGGTCAACAGCTCAACGCTGGCTGAAACAATGTCCGGATGTTCATTTCGGTAAAATACGCAAGTGAAAAAGTTTCACAAATTTAAAAATTTAGGATTTACGGGTGCTGTTCTCTCATTTAACGAAGGCCAAATCGAAGCTATTCGACGTATTCCACTCGATCGGATACTTTTAGAAACGGATGGACCATATTTCAAACCAAAATGTTTTGAGGGGATTGCCCCGTCAAAAGTATGCCTGCCAGGTATGGCAATAGCTACTGCTGAAAGATTAGCCGAGATTAAAAATGTTCCCCTGGAAGAAATGCTCCGAGCGACCTACAATAACGCTAGACGAGTATACCAAGTCCCTGTTTTTTGAATAATTTCCGTCATTTTCCAAATCATGTGCAATTGTTATGTTAATTTGTTTCTGATTGCTTTCTGCTCACAAGTATCTCTGTTAAATTCTGATCTTTCGCGTATTCTGTACTTGAAACTTACTCTGGTCCTGCATTCCTTGTTATGAATTATCAACTCGAGTATATATATATATTTATTTATTTATCTATTTATTCGATATTTGTTGCATCTAGATCAACAGATCCAGTAAATGGAAACGCTGCTGTATCACTGGGACGATTTGCGAATGGAGTTTCTGAACTGTTCCCCAGAATCTTGTTAATTGTCTCCCAAGCTTCAGATTCTTTCACTTCAGCCAGTTGATTTTCAACTAAATTCGAGAAAATCAGTTGCCAGAATGTCATTCGAAAGTTCCAGAAATCTCCTTTATAGTGAGAAGAAAGTGAAGCAGATAGATGTTTCTTCTCGCATTTGTCACCACGAAAAGCCCTCGAGCATTCACAAACTGGCTTCGGAGACGAGTCAATACATTTTCCGTTGTTTTCACATTTGCATGTTTTCGAATCAATTTCTGAAAGAAAAGTCGAGGTGAATATATCGAGGAATATGACTCACTTCTGTCGCATTTAGGTCCCGTGAACTCATTCGAACAACTCGATATCCCATGGAAATTGCAAGATTTTCCAGACTTTTTTGTTTTCTTTACATCACAAAAAATGTCACATTTCGTACCAAACCAATTCCTGAGAAAGGTTTTCAATTAACAAGAGATGATCAATCACCCACTCATCACATCCAATGATTACTCTGATTCCATTCAAAGGTCTTGCTACAGCAGCAGGTGACAGTAATCCCAGATTTGGAATCACAGATAATACGATTGTTGTTTCTGTTAAACCTGTTGAAAAACTGAAATTAGAGATTCTATCACATTTAATGTCACCTTCTTCTTTAGATTCTCCACATTTAATGGTAATATTGTAAATTCTATCGAAATTTATGGGAATACGAGTGACATTGAATCGTTTCTTTGGGCTTAATTCTACTTGTATTATTCTAGATTTTTCATTTTTAGAGGATGACGAAATATTGACATTAGCAGATTGCTTATATGAACTTTGAAGATGTAATTCCAGATATCCAGAGCCCGAAATCTGGAAAAAAGGAAATGAAAAGAAGTTTATTGTTTGTGACATACCAATCCGAATAGACAGATGAATACGATCAACTTTAGTTTCATTTCTGTGGAATGTTTGGATTCGGAGTTTGACAAAACAAAACGACAAGTATTTGTACTCGTTCATTTAATTCAATTGAGGTCACTTGTTTAATTCAAGGTTATCAATATACGACGTCATCGAATCGTTTTGTTCATGTTTCCCACGTTTTGATTGGTCGATGATTCTGTTCAATCGAATTGAGGAAGAGGATAGACAGTTTGATTCAAAATTATTGGAATCAAATTGGAAAAGTATTAAGTATTCATGAAAATGTTGAATTTGAAACATGGAAATGGTGACCTATAAGGTTTCATTCTGCTATTTATCAGAGGAATCTTTCTATATTGTTTTTAATGCTATGTACGGTATTACTGTGTATTCTTCGATTGGGAAGTTTACATTTGAAATTTCATCTGACAATCCCTCAAGATATTTGTTTTTTGCCGGACTCAATCTCCTTTTCGAACTATTTCATTCTCTTTTGACTTCGATGTTCCAAGTGAAATTCGATGTTGACAAACAATTCAGAGCAGCCGATACCTACTAGATGAAACATTGGTTGTTTGTGGAATCAGTTGGTAGAAGATGTTATGTTGATCCTAATAGATTCAAAAGCTAATTACACAACATTTTATTAAATTATTTACATGAAACAGAACATATTTATGGAACATAATTCATATCAACACTGACTCCACATGGTCCAGTTTCAGTTCCATGCCACTGATGAATAGTTGGACGAGTCCATCCACCGAATGCTCTGAACTTTCCAAAGTCCTTCTCTCCATCGTATTCAGCCCACCAAAGCATTAAATGAGATAATCCATGGTAATCCAATCCAACGATATCTTGCCAGTTATAATAGTTACTATAGATTCCAACTTGCTGTTTCAATGCTTCAGCTTCTTTGACCATTGCTTCGATAAATGCACGGTTACTGGCATGATTGGCTGGCCATGCGAGACGTTCGATGTCAAGCCAAAGAGTTGAAACATGAGTTCCAGCACTCTTGAGAGCATCCAGAGTCTCTTTGACTTGATTGGCTGCAGATGGGCAATGAGTGGCCAAACATGGGAAAATATATCCATCAGCATCAGTGATTCCAGCTGAAAAGGATAGAGATGAATGAGTTCACATGTTTGCTTACTTACCAGCTCTCGCGTTCTTCACATTGTTGATTCCAGTATGATCTAATGTTCCAACGGAAGTGAAAACTCTTGGGATCACAAATGAGTATCCTGCCTTCTTAATACATTGGAAAGTGGCAACTGAGACGGGTTGAATGAAGTCAATTCCATTTCTAGCAGCACTGACTGAAGCAGTCAAAAGAATGAGAGAAACAAGTAGTTTCATGATTCCCAAGCTCTCATTTTTACAACATTTCATTCATTATTTATACCATTTCGTTACCGGAGATTCTCTCTTTATTTCTCTGACGTAAGCGAAGGAAAGCATGCCAAAAACTTCAAATACTCTTATCTTTCGAATGTTTGATGGCTGATGTAAAAATGAAAGAGAAGGACTAGAGTCTTCTCTTTTTTCAATATTTCGTTTATCAATCTCTTATCACTTCTGTTTCGCAACTATTCAGATCAAAAGAACTCATTCAACGCCTCGACTTCGACCTTTCTCAGCTACATTTCAGAGATTTCAGAGATTTGAGAAAACTGAAGAATGAAAATCAGTTTATTGTTCTATTTACATGAACACAATCTAGACTTTATGGAACATAATTCATATCGACACTGACTCCGCATGGACCAGCAGTAGTTCCTTCCCATTGATGGATTGTTGGACGAGTCCATCCTCCGAATGCAGCGAACTTCGAGAAGTCTTTCACTCCGTCATATGCTGCCCACCAGAGCATCAAATTCGATTGTCCGTGGTAATCCAATCCAACAATATCTTGCCAGTTGTAATAGTTACTGTAGATTCCAACTTGTTGTCCATAAGCTTGTGCTTCTTTGACCATTGCTTCGATGAATGCACGGTTACTGGCATGATTGGCTGGCCACGCGAGACGTTCGATGTCAAGCCAGAGGGTAGATACTTTAGTTCCAGCATTCTTGAGAGCATCCAATGCAGCCTTTACTTGGTTTGCAGCAGATGGACAACTGGTTGAAAGACATGGGAACACGTATCCATCGACATCAGTCAAACCGGCTGAAAATAAGAATTTTGATCTGTGTTGAATCCAGAACTTAATTGAACTGCTAAAATCGTTTCGAAATACGATTTTCAAGAAATATTTTAATTGGAACTAGAAAATATATTGATGAAAACCAACCAGCTCTGGCATTCTTCACATTATTGACTCCAGTAGTGTCAACTTTTCCAAGGGAAGTGAAAACACGTGGAATAACGAACGAATAGCCGGCATTCTTAATACATTGGAACGTGGCTACAGTAACCGGTTGAATGAAATCAATTCCGTTTCTAGCAGAACTGACGAAACCAGCCAAAACAAGAAGTGAGACAATGAGCTTCATTTTGCTGAAATCTGAATCATTTCCATTTTATTCTGTTGATTTTATATGATTCCAAACCCGGAGTCTCTACTTTTTTATGAGTTTGACGTAATGCGACAAGCAACATCAAGATTGTTTTCTCGAGTCTTCGAGTGCATTTTTTATTGCTGATGTAAAAATGGAAAAAGGAAATAAAATTGGTTAAAGAATAGATGTTTCATCTCATTCTCTGAATTCCATATTCCTTATCAAAAGGAATGAAATTATTTCAGAATTCAACAAGTTCAAACTGTTAAAAACTTATCTCCTTTTTCTGATTTTATTTGTTTCTTCTGATTTCCTGTACAGTATACCAATTTCAATTCTGAAAAGTTTTGAAGAATTCTGAAAAAACCTGAGAATCATTTTAAAAATTTCGTGTTCATTTTCTGAATCCTGTACATCCATTCAAATAATTTCTTGCATTGTTTTCCGCCGATCTTTTCATCTCTCTTCTACCATGAAACTGATCCGTGAGTTTGCAAATCGGAAACGCTTATCAGATTATAGAGAACTAATTTCTTATCATACTTATTATGATGAAATGATCGATGATCCCAGATTATTTGCAGCATTCACAAGAAGGAGAAAAAGCTGAAAGTGGACCCAATTGAACTTTAAAAGTACTTATTTTTAAATTTATGAATAAAAACGTAACATAACAATAAAAACAACACAACAACTTAAAATCAATCAATAGATCAATTTTTCGCAGACTTCTTCTTATTCCATTTATCTGCTTGCTTCTTCAACTTCTGGACGAGGTCTTCCGGCTTTGACGAAGGTTTTTGCTCACTCGAAGCCAGAGATCCTTTCAACTTCTGCTCAGCCTGTTTTGAAACAAGAAGTGATCCTTTGAATTTTTTCGAACTTGGCTCAATGGCAAATGCAGAATCAGTGAACAACGCCGAAAATCTGTCATCATTAGCAATCGTTTCCGCAGCAGCAACGGTTTTGATATTGGCTTCTGCACCGCCTGACGTTCCTTTTCTTTTCAGTTTATTCTCAATTAACTTGGCTTTCTGTTTCTTTTTGTACGCTTTGTAACCAGTTAGTTTTTCTTCTTCATTTTTCGCATCCTCTTCTTCGTCGTCTGAGTTCTTTTTCTTGTTTTTGACGCCAATCTCTTCATCATCATCATCCACTTTCACATACTCGCCATCAGAAGAATCACTTTCATCGTCATGTTTTTCTTCTCCTTCCCAGTCAATATCCAATTTTGACTTCTGCTCGTCAGTATTTAAAAGAGCCATCAGCGTGTTTCTATTCGTCTCGTCGTCATCTGAATCATCAGAATCAACAATCAGATCTTTACCAGCCTCTTCGTCTCCATTGAATGCTTCGAGGAACTTCTTCTTTCTCATTGGATCGTCTTCGTCCCAAGTAATCTTGGCTCCAGTGGAGATTATTGCACTTTTTGACTTCTTCGTCACCTTGTACTTCGCCATATTGACGTCTTCAGCATTCAGGAACTCTTTCACACGATCTTCCTGAATTAATAAAACAATTGGATTGTTCATTGGTACAGATTCCAACCTCAAAATCCATTTCATCTGGAATAAACCGCATGTCCATTTTTAGCCCAGTCTCTTCAAATTGAAATCCGTCACATTCTTCATACACGGCAACTGCGGATGGAATTGAATCAAACGTGATAACAGCATAATAGTGCTTGAGTCTGTTGACGAGATATTCACGAACGGCAGTTCGAGTTTCACTGAAATAAAAATACCAGTTTTAAGAACTTTTGATAGAATAGAACTTACTCATCCATTTCATCTTCTTTGTATTCATCCACAGGTTTCGACAATTTGAGCAGTGGACCTGTCTTTTCCTCTTTGTCTAATTGTTCTTTTCCGAAATCTGAGAGATAAATACCAACAGAAACCACAGCTCCGTCTTGAGGGCTGGAATAAATCAGAAAATGGATTACAACATAGTGATTACGTGACATACGTGAAAGATTTGACAAGCATGAGAATGTCTTCACAGCTCATGTTGTCCCATTCAAGATTACATACTGCCAACCGACGAGAAGTCCACTCGACCTGATCAACATCTCTGAAAAAGAAAAATAATATCAGAAAACTGATTTAGAACATCTCAGTCCTGGAATATGTCTTACTTGTCTAAATTAGCTAGATCCAATTCGATACCATCAGTTTTGTCGTCATCGTCTGCTTCTTCCTCGTCACTCGAGTCATCATCCGACGAAGAATCAACGTTTCCCTCACCACGAGCCAGATCAAGTTTTTTGAATCCATTCAAACCAGTTTTTTCTGCTTCAACTTCTTCATCACTTTCTTCTTCATCATCAGCTTCTTCAACATCTTCGGCAACCTCGTCATCGCCTTCGTCAAAAAACTCATCAAGCTCGCTATCCACATCGTCTTCTACCTTTTTACTTTTTGATAGCTTCTTTTCAGTTTTTCCCGGTTTTTGGTGATTCACATCTTCTTCTTCTTCTAATTCATACAAATCTAGCATATTATTTCCGATAACTTTCTTTTGTTTTCTTCCTCTCATATCGACTTTTGCTCGTGTTGAAAAACGTTCATCGGTCAAAGCGGCCGCGAATCGTTTGTCAATGACAACCTCAATTAATTTAAGTATTTTTCAGACATCCATTGAATTATACCTTCTTTTCGGAACTTTTGAGTCCCGAGAACATAGGATCCGATTTGATGCGAGAAAACCTTTCATCGTTGAGTCCGCTGGCTACTTTTCCAGACTTTTTCTTTCCCATTTTCTGTAAGAAATGAAAACGATGGTGTCTGAGTTTCAGACAATTAGAAGTATTGATTCTCGATTAAAAGGACGAATGTTCTCTACAGATGTATATTTTCAAAGAAGTGTTTTATTTTTAGATAGATATTCATGTTTGAAAGAAACAAAACAATACGAGTCCGAATTGATAGAAAGATGTCAAACCGGAGGGTACATTAAAGAATTATATAAAGATAAACGTGTGATGTAACAAAGAAAGGAAAACAACTTGTAATGAGAAACCGAAACAAAACTTAAATGCCAGAAAAATTTATTTGACATGAACTCCACGAAGAGTTGGAGCTGTCATTTTAGTTGCGTTTCCAACAAGAAGTGGTTGTCCTTTCCACTCGGCAAAACCGTCTGCAGAAACCTTCAAGTCCTCAGCGACTGTTTCCCAGATCTGTAACATAACTACTTTGTACTTCTATTTTTGAAAAAGAAACTATTAAAATACTTTATTTTAATTCAACCCACCTTCTTTTTGGGGTTCAGCTGCTCATCAGGTCTGTGAGTATATGGCGGACAGACAACCGGAGTTCCTGGGACACTGTCTGGTGAAACTTCCATAATTTCCACTTTTTCCGGAGATGAGGCGCACATAACCATCGCTCGTGACTCAACACCACGCATTTTAGCTGGTTTCAGATTGCATAAAACGACCACAAGACGATTCTGCATTTGATCTAGAGGAACATGACGAACGAGTCCTGATACAACAGTTCTTGGAGAAGCTTCTCCGACATCGATTTGTTCCACGTAGAGAGCATCAGCATCTGGATGTTTTTCACATTTGATGATTCGACCAACGCGCATGTCTAATCGTCCCACATCGATAGAATCGTCCACTGGAGCTGCAGCAGCTCCTCCTCCTTTTCCCTTCTTCTGTTCTTTTGCTTTCTTTGGTTCAGCAGCTGGCGCTGGAGCTGGTTCGGCGCTTTTTGGAGTTTCAGCGATGATTCCGGAAGCGGGAGTAGAAGTTGGTGTTGGAGTGCATGAAACGACGGGTTTAGGGATCTGCTTAATGCCTGCAGCTGTTTCTAACTCAATCAAATGATGTTGAAGAGATTTGGCGTCCAGAATGAGTTGTTTGTTTTCCTCTTCCAGTTTTTGTAACTGATTGCGTGCGAAAAGAGCTTCTGAAACAGATTCGGTATGTTTTAGTATTTTAGAAGTAGTACCATACTGGCTTGCTCGAATTTCTTCATGTTTTGGGCGAGTAGTTGAGAAATCATTTTCGCTCCCTGTTCAAGTTCGACGAAAGCAGCAGTGGAGGCCATCTTCTTCTTGTCTCCGCCTGAAATGATATTCAATTGAAACGTGTGAGGTGCCAAGAAAATAAAGAGAAAATGGACGGAGAAGGAAAGAATAAAAAAGGGAATAATCAGCATGCAATCGACGTCTTCTTAAGCAATTGGAGTAAATGAGTTTGTTGCTTGCGATGTTTTGCTCAGCTCGCCTGGTCCGCCAACCTTCACCTAAAAAACGAAAAATGACCCAAGCTAAACTGAAATTGACAAGCTTGCAGAGAAGACACCGATTTGCATGAAACCACTATATCAAAATACAGTAGAAGAAAAATGTGAAGTGTGTAAATCTTGATATGTCATTTACCTTTTTTGTCTTTGGTGGGAGCTTGCTTCTTCTGTTGTTTTGGTTTCTCGGCGGCTGGAGAAGCGTTTTGGGCGTCTTGTGATCCTCCGAACTTTGCTTTAAATTCCGCGATTTGAACTGGATCAAGCTTTTGGAAAAGAGGAGATGGTTTTCCGATTTTGTGTCCCGATTTCAGATAATTAATAGGGAACGGAGAGAAGATTGGAAGTTTTGGCAAACCACATTGCTCGCGGATCGTAGCTGAAATCGAAGGCATGACAGGGTACAGAATGACAGCTAGATGATAAGCAATATTGGCAGCTACTCCGATAATTGTTCCGGCTCGTTTCTTTTCTTCATCACTTCCTTTCATGAGTACCCACGGAGTTTGAGCTTGCATATACTGATTTCCTAAGCGTGAAACATTCAGAATACTTTTCACAGCGTCTTTGAGATGCACTCGATCGAATTGTTTGTCCCATTGTTCACATTCTTTATTGACTTCTTCAAGGAATTCGGCGTCTGCATCAGTTAACTGAATCTCAGGAATCACACCACTGAAGAAATTGCTGACGAATGAAAGCGCACGATTGATGAAATTTCCGAGATTGTTCAGCAGCTCGCTGTTCACTTTCAGCACGAAATCATCCCAACTGAATGCAGTGTCCTGGCTTTCAGGTCTCATGTACAATAAATAGAATCTCCAAATATCTGCAGGGATTCCAGTTCCTTGAGCAGCATCTCCAAAGATTCCAGTTCCACGCGATTTACTGAACTTGGTATCCTCATAGTTCAAATATTCGGTAGCACACAAGTGATTAACAACAGTGTAATTATCATTGGCTCCTAGTTGAGAGCATGGGAACATAACAGCATGGAAAGCAACGTTATCTTTTCCAACGAAATTATACAGCTCGACATTTTTCGGATTTTTCCACCATTTTGTCCAATCATCTCCGAGAACGCACTTCGTAATCGAAAGGTAACCGATCGGCGCATCGAACCATACATAGAAAACTTTTTTTTCAAATCCCTCTAGTGGTACTGGTGTTCCCCATTTCAGGTCTCGAGTGATACAACGTGGTTCCAATCCAAGTTTCGTCCAGGAATTTGTGATTCCCACTGCATTTGCTGACCATCGAGAGTCCGGATTATCATTCATCACTACATCCAAGTACTTTGCGGTTTTTTCTTGAAGCTTATCCAAAGAAAGAAAGATGTGAGTTGATTGTTTCACCTCTGGAGCACTTTTACACATATGACACTTCGCGTTCTTCAATTCCACAGCATTGATCAGCTTCCCACATCCGTCGCATTGATCCCCTCGAGCATCATCATATGCACAATACGGACATGTTCCAGTGACAAAACGGTCAGCGAGAAACTTATCGCAGTTGTTGCAAAATAATTGATCAACGGACTGTGTTGAAGTGTAGCCGTTTTGGTGAAGTTTCATAAACATGTCTTGGCAGATCCTAAATTTCGATTTTTATTGTAAATCTATACAGCAGAACCTCACTCTGTTTGATGATCAGTGGTAGTTCTTCCGAAATGGGTGAAGTCAATGCCAAACCATTCATAAATACCTTTATGAATGGTATGATACTTATCACAAAGCTCTCGTGGTGTACATTTTTCTTGGAGAGCCTTGGTTTCGGTAGCAGTTCCATATTCATCAGTTCCTCCGACATAGAAAGTTTGATGGCCTCGGAGATTGCAGTACCTAGCAAAAACATCGGCGCTGAGCACACACCCAATGATGTTTCCAAGATGAGGAACATTATTAACATATGGCAGGGCAGCAGTAATCAGAATATTTCGTTTTCCTGCTTGTGGTAGGATACTGGAAAATAAAAATAAGTTGTTTTGTTTATGTGATTTTGCAAACCTTTTCGGATCCTTCTTTTCTACGTAGTTAACCGTTTTCGCAGCAAACTTTTTCTTTACCTCAGCTAAATCGTAACCCATTGTGACTGGAAGTCACTGAAAAATGCCAAAATCATAGTAATACATAAAAAATAAATACATGCTGCAAAATAAAACAGTCAGGAAGCACAGGGCCTAAAACTAACAGAAACCAACGGCTTTGTATCTAACATAAAAGAAAGTTTATCAAATTTCGATGAATATTCGAACAAGGTTGTTTTGAAAATGTTGAAAAAAATGTTCTGAAAATTTCGTAAGAAGCAGCAGAACTTGACAAAATTTTTTTCATTGAAATTCAGTGCAAACTTCAACGATTCTCAACGGAGCGCACTCTCCAACTCCGCAAAAATAAGCGACCGTGAACTTTAGACGCTGCGTCTACGCGCAATGCTGCAACAGATGTCTTCAGAAACGTTTCTCGCACACAGAAAGACAGGTTGACAGTGCAAATTCCTCTTTTGGCTCATATGTTTTGTTCTTAGTTTCGTGTATTTGTTCGATTTTCTGCATTCTAATTTAAATCGATAAAATATATTATTTTCATCCTCTTTCTATGCTCGTTGAGTTGTTCTCTTTATGACATCACTAGTTGTTGTTTATTTCGTAACGAAAATAGAGGCATGCCTCCTGCGTCTAGTAGAAAACAACCCGTTTAGTTTTGTGAACCGTTGCCCGTCATTTCCAATCGCCAATTTCACAATGTTTGCTATTAAGTTTTTAACTGGAGAGTTCTGGAATTATTAGCCATTCTCCTTAAATGCAACCAAAATTCTGGTTTTAATGTTTTAAAATTATATACTTGCATTTCTTTCTATTAAATCAATTCCATTTCGAATGTTTTCATGCTATTTATTTCTGATGATTGTTATCTAGCACAAAGAACTGATCACGCGCTTTGTTAACAGTTCTTTGCACGTGAATGAGTGACAGGCCTGTTGCTTGCCTATATTCTACTGTACTTTTCTGTCTTTAATTCTACGTGGTTTATGATATTTCTTCCTTTTTTATGCTTAGAATGTTGACATAGCTTAAATGTTTTTATTTCAGAAAATCCAGAAAATGGGAAAATCTAATAGAAACAAAAACAAAGACAAGGATCCGTACGTTGGACCTGCGAAGTCCGGCCGAGAAGATTCAGATTCAGACGATAGCGAATCGTCGGCATTCACTTATAATGAAGATATGCAATCGATAATGGGAGATGTGGAAGACATGAATGATATTTACGATCAACTCGTTGACAACATGGAAAGAGCTCAAGATAAAAAGTATAATATCTATTTAAATGCTTTCGGTTAAAAATTCATACATTTTCAGCTTAACGATCAGACATGACGGACTTCATCGTGTAAATCTTGCATTGAGAGCGAAAGCCGTTCCTGAATTCATCAACAAGTACAAGGAAACATTGATGACAATGGTATCGAAAATGGGAAACAAGCAAGACACCGAAGCCCAGCTGCTAGCTACTCTAGTGGGTCTTGTTGCCGTTCAGACTGGTGAAGAAATTTCCGATCTAATTGATGAGCCAATGGCTCATATGCGAACGATTCTGATGGATTCATCGAGATGTGTCTTCCTCCGGACGGTTTGTGCAAATTCCTTGGCTATAGTCAATCGAATCTGCTGTAGCGAAGATGATGATGTGTCTGCAAATGCGAAAGCATGCAGGTTCGCCTGGTCCAATACAAAAGTTTCTGGATCTTCCAATGATGTCGGACATGCGAAACTCGTCGCGACATCATTAGCTGCTTGGTGTATCATTACACTCGACGCAGATTTGAACACAATCAACGAAGCTGTTGCCGACCAGCCAAAAATCGTGACGTTATTAGCTTCCAGTCAGCTTGAAGTGCGATTAGCGGCCGCTGAAACTTTGGCATTTCTACATGAATTTATGCAAGACGCTCGTCCAGGATATCGCTTCCCAAACAAAGAGCACGTTCTGGAACTCCTTCGAAAAATGATGAACGACAGCTCCAAGAAAAAAACTAAGAAAGATAAAAGAGCTCAGAGATATGCAGTGAGAGATATTATTTCGTTTATTGCCGACGAGGACGACGCTCCTGTTGTATGCGTGAAAATCGGGCAACAGACGTTGTCATTGGATTCGTGTGGTATAAAGATATTCTACGACATGACTTGCGACCTGCTCCATGGAGGGCTTGCACTGCAGTTGATGCATAATGAAGTATTGCGTGATGTGTTTGATTTGGGCGCTGTTCCGTTGGCGCCAGAGAGTTCAGTAAACAAACAGATGAGAGTAAGTTGTTATTTTTTCTTTCCCAGATTAAGATATATTTCTTAATTTTTACAGCTTGCTGTTCACGATGCCGCTGACAAGCATAGAAACCAGGTTCGTGGAAAGCAACGCGACAAACGCTCTGCTCAATATTAATATCATTGTTGTACTTTCACATTGCATTGTACCTGATATCTCGTTGTTCCATGTTTTCGTTCTAACCTCCTTGGCATTTGTATTTTTCCCAGTTAGTCATATTCGCTAGAAATCTGTTTTTTGTCACTGTCCCGCCTCGATCCTTCTTTCAAAAATTCTTTCAAATATGAATTTCATGCACCTTCAATAAATTTTTTAAATTCAATGTTATTCGGAATTTTATGAAACTGTGTGAGCAGTAGGGAATCTGAATAACGTACCTTCTAGATCGACAAACAGAAACAAAAACTAAATTTGAAGTAACAGACGATGTACAACGATGACGAAGATGACGTTCCGATGGGACCACCTGCAGCTAAACAAGGTGAAATACCATTTTTCGGTTTTTTAGTAAATTGAATATTTCAGCTAAACCGATGCTCAACACTCAAATGGCTTTTTTGCAATCGCAACTGGCCCAGAAGAAAGCTGCATTACAACAAAAAGCTGTCAGTGTTAATAAAATCTCAACCCAATATAGAAATACCTAAAACAAATTTTACAGAGACAAACAGTTAAATCATCAGCACCTCCTCCCCCAGTAATTGATCTCTCCGCCCGAAATCGTCCGCTTTCTTCTGCCGTCACTCCAAAACCTTTTCAACCTATTCGTGCGAATCCAGTTACTGAAAATATAAGTTTCCTTCCTAAGGCAGCAACTGACGAAAGTGTGATGATATTCGGAGAAGAACATATTAAATGTGAGTATTATCCGATGGTTCCCAATAATTTCGAAGTACTCGCGAAAGAGATAAATGATCGCAAACAAAGAGAAAAAACAGCAAGAGAAGTAGCTAAACGATTACAAAGAGAGCACGAAGAAGAGGATAAAAAACGGTCAAAAGGAGCAGCTATTGCGCCTCCAACAATGCTCATTGAACCAGAACCAGAAGTTATTAAAATCAATGATGAAGTACAAGAAGACAAACCACAACCTTCATTCAAGCCACCATCATTCCTTCCTGCATTTGGAAAAGCTACGAGTAGAGGCCTTGGAATCGCAGCGAATATTATGAAAAAGCATGGATACCGGGAAGGACAAGGACTTGGAAAATCCGAACAAGGAATGAGTACAGCTCTGCAGGTAGAGAAAGTTGGAGTTCGTGCTGGAAACATTGTTGGTGAAACTCCAAAAGCACCCACTTTTGCTACAAATTCGATGGAAGCTGTTCAAAATGCTACGAAAGTTCTTCAACTATGGAATTTGACGGAAGTGTCAGAAGTTTCCAACGAAGACGGAAAGAAAGAGTTTGCAGATGAAATCAAAGAAGAAATGGAAAAGTGTGGACAAGTAGTGAATGTCATTGTTCATATAGTGAGTTAATTGTTATTTTTAGTGAATTAGTATAGTTGTTAAAATCATTCTAACCTCCATTATCAAAATGTTCCTTTTTAGAATGGATCTGAAGAAGAAGAAGGTCGACGGGTTCGTGTGTTTGTTGAATTTACGAACAGTGCTCAAGCGATAAAAGCATTTGTCATGATGAACGGAAGGTTCTTTGGAGGAAGATCTGTGACAGCTGGATTCCAAGCTCTCGATGGATACAATAATATGACATTTTGATCTCTTCCATCTGTATTGATATGAATGTGTTATGTTTAATTTATGAATTCAAACAAAAAAAATACTTTGAATGTTTATTACTCGCTTTGAGTTTTGAGATACATATTGAGAAGTATAGCAGAAAAAATCATAGTTATTAAACAGTGATGGAAGATTCTCCGAAGTCGGTACGCCCTCCATGAGCGTAAATTTCTCTATTTCCTCCGAATTGCCCTCTGTTTCCTTCTTGGAAAGCACCTCCAATTGGACGTCCACCGAGTCCTCCACCTTGGATTTCCAACTCTTCTCCAGCAAAAGAAGTCTCCAGATTCCATGTTCCAACATCGAATGACTTCAGAACCAAAGATCCTTGATTCGTGTATTGAGGTGGCAGTTGAACTGTCATTTTACGAAGTCCTGGAGTCGCCGCATCATCGCAATCATGATAAATCGTGAGGAATGGCTGAATCAAATTTCCATCAAATCCATTACGAGTGGCACGAAGACGGAAGTTTCCAACGACATCAGTGTATGTTTCATCGTAAACAATGTTCTCTCTTCCACGGAAACGATCCCAGAGAACAACACGAACCTGAAAAGGCTAAAATTAGAAAAAGAAAGAAATGAAAAGAGAAAGAAGTGAAACAAACCTTATCGACTCCTGTCAATCCACAAATCAATCTTCCTTTTGCTTCATACGTCAACTCGTTTCCTTGAGTGTTTCCTTCAAATCCGCCTGGTCCTCTTTCGAATCCTCCTGGACCTCCTTGACCACCCGGACCTCCACGACCACGTCCATATCCTCCGAATTGAGCAGCAGCCAGCGAGAAAAGAGCAAAGAAGACAATCAATTTCATTTTGTATCGAATAGGTGAACTAGTCGTACAAGAATGAATGACTATCGTTGATCAGAACTCCTTTTATACTATTCTTTGTGGACCTTCAGACTCCGCCCAATTTGGGAAGATAAGATAAGAATGGAGTCAGATGGAGTCTCAGTGAACACTATTGATCCCAAATTGTGCACTCATAGATGACCAAAGGACAAGGTTATCTGGTAATCTTGAATGATTTTATGGTCATTGTATTTACATTATTAAGTTGTCAATTTGCACAAGATAGGACCTTTATTAGGGTCATGAGAACATAGAATACAATGTCCATTAACACAATATGTCAACGAAAGAATAAGAACAATAATGATGTGTTGATCTAAATTGAAGAGTGACGTTTCTGATATTTCATGGGGTGAAGAAAGAACTGAGGAAAAATACAGCCGAGAAGTTTCAAGATAGGATCAGACGAGTGCATGATGAAAAAATATAACTTTAGAAGCATGTCGGAACAACGATCATCTATTCGGAAGTCAACTGAAATAAGAACTTTTGATGTTTCATCTCTTTAAAGGGGGACTGAAGTATTCCAAAAATCGAGATTTTTTATATGGATCGACTCACTATCAGAATTTTATAGAAAAGAGAAAAGTCTCTTGGAGCCAGGTCCGAAAATCAGTCGGGGTCTCTCGCATGGAATTTTTTCATTATATTTCAACGTAAAATTTTCTCGCCGTGTAGAGGAAAAATGTGAAAATTGAGAGAATAATTTGAAAAACCAAATAAATATCTATTCAGCAGATCCGTTTGACTTTTCTCTTTTCTATAAAATTCTGAGTCGATCCATATTAAAAAATCTCGATTTTTGGAATACTTCAGTCCCCCTTTAATTATGATGATGATTTCAGTCAACAGATCATAAAACAACAACAACAACTTGATGAATTCGTTGAAACGTGTCCAAAACAGTTTCAGAGAAATAATCCGGTAATATGTTTTAATGGAACTATTCACGGAGAATAAAATATAATACAAAATATCAAAAAATCCGGTAGTACTACAAATGAGAACTGTCAAAGGAAGAACTGCTACAGATTTGAACTCAGATATGAACTTTGAACTTGGAACGGGGTCTTTTGTGAGCGAACAACAACAAAAAAGACGGTTCTGATCAGTTGTTCTCGATAGTAAAAAATCATGTTTGAATTTTTTATACCTTATTTTCTCTCAAATCCTGTAGAAAATTCTCGGCGTAGGTTACTGTAATAAATTTCAATTTATGTTATTTCTGAATGGGACTTTTTGATATTTTTAATCATATTTTGTTCCAAGTGAGTATCCCCATGACAAACATTCGAAAGGTACAGTGATGTTACATGATTAAATACAATTATCTCTTTATTTTTAAACGTATTCGAGTAGCTCAATTCGAGTTTATTCTCCTTCAGTAGATTCAGACAACTTATCAGATTCAGAATCCGAGAATCTCTCAACTTTCTTCTCTTTCTTTAAATCCTTCTCTTTCAAATGTCCAACCCATCCTCCAACATTATTCAATTCTTTCAAGGTGACACCTTCATCACTTGCAGTACTTTTAAGAGAGTTCACAATGAAGTCATAACGAGGAGTTGATTGGAACTTCAAGTCATCAATATATGCTGATATGGCACTCAATGATTCTGGAGCTTCTGATTTATTCTTTTTCACTGTAAATTCATTTAGAAATTTGAACTCATCAGAGGGAACAAAAACTCACAGGCCAATACTGAATGGGTACCGATATTTTTGGGTACCTACTCTTTGGGTACCAGGTGATCTTTGGGTTCCAGTGATCTTTGGGTACCGATTTGAGATAACTATTCTTTGGGTACCAAATGATCATTGGGTACCGGTGTTCTTTGGGTACCAAGTGATCTTTGGGTGCCGCTGATCTTTGGGTACCAACTGATCTTTGGGTACCTGTTTCATCTTTTTATCACTCAAATTTTCGAATTTTTTGACAATTTTTTGGCTGAAGGTGTGGGGCTGAATGTGTGTGAGAGGCACTTTTTTGTTATCTCAGCTTTCTCTAAGGCTTAGGTTTCTTAGAAATTCGGAAAAAAATTGACAAAAACTATTAATAACCAATTTTGTCAATTTTTTCCGAACTTCTAAGAAACCTAAGCCTAAGAGAATGGTGGAAAATGATCCCGCATAAGAATCACACAGATTGTGTAAACTTTCTTCTTTTTCCAGGACACTGTTTCGGAATTCTCAAAAAAACGTTTTGAGTGCCACGGGTACCCAAAGATCAGTTGGTACCCAAAGATCAGTTGGTACCCAAAGATCAGCGGCACCCAAAGATCACTTGGTGCCCAAAGAGTTGGTGCCTCAATTCGATACCCAAAGAACACCGGTACCCAATGATCATTTGGTACCCAAAGAATAGTTATCTCAAATCGGTACCCAAAGATCACTGGAACCCAAAGATCACCTGGTACCCAAAGAGTAGGTACCCAAAAATATCGGTACCCATTCAGTATTGGCCAAACTCACAAGTTCCACTAAAGAATCCAGTTTTTGCAGCAGCAATTTCATCACGTTTTCTGACATTTTTCCACGGAAGACCATTAACTGGATCAAAGATATCATGAACCATATACAACCAACACTCAAGATCATCTTTCCGTCCCTGATCCAGTCCTTTCATACAAGCTCTTGATGCATAACGAAGTGTTCCGAGAAATTTGACAGATTTACGAGGAGCCTGAAAGCAAACTGTGCTTACAATATTGAATAAGTCAGGAATATCTTACCCTGTGTTGTTTTGTAGTTGGATCCAAATAACTTCTTCCAATTCCAAAATCTAGCATGAAAATTGTTGGTTCAGCTGGTCCAAATCCAACAGCAAAATTAGCTGGTTTGATATCACGATGAAGATATCCGAGGTTATGAAGATCTTGGACAGCCTGTAAAAAGGAATTAAGTAATCAAGTCTTGAATTTCAGAGAACTGACATATAAACTCTGAACTGAAATGACATATGGATTGTGTTTCTCGTGAAGTTTGACTGTATATTTCTTCCGAATATCATCCAATGAGGGACCAACAAGACTCATCACAATGAATTTACATTTCAAATCTTCACTTTTTCCACGGTCCACAAACTCAACAAAGTGACTATTCACATCATTTCTTCCCGGAATCACTGGCTTTTCACCAGATTTGCGTGCTTCTGCGATAGCCATCATCACTTGCATTTCCACTTTCAGACGGAGCATCACTTTTTTTCCTTCTTCACTTTCAGTTTTCAGTGCATAATGTTTCTTTTTATCCTTTATATCATGCACTTTATAGACATCTCCGAATCCTCCACTTCCCAAAAGATTGACAACTTTCCAAGTGAATTGGCCGTTCTTGATGATATCATCTGGATTCATTATCTTTCGAACTGGTTTCTGTTTGAATCTAAAAAAGGAATTGAACTATGTCGGCTTTTGACTCAACCCCACTCAAAATCGTCATTTCCAGAACATCGATTTCCCGTAGATTTGTCATTAGCTTGTTTGATTGCAGTCTTGAACATATCTGACTTCAACTTATCAGCCCAATCACAAGTCGCCAAATCGAGATTTTTCGACTTTCCAACACTTTCAACAATATCTTTGAATGCTCTGAAAATAATGGAAGGAAAATGATTCAACTTGTCTTTGAATATTTTACGCGTAGTCCGGAGTGCTATCATATTTCATCGCATGAACCATATCAACGAGTTTCTTGAACTCAACTGGAACTTTTTGATAAGTATTCGCTGAAATCAAAATGGAGATTTCAATATGGATGTAGAGAAATTTTCAAATAAACTAACGCAAAAGATGAGCTTTAAAGTTTTCCTTCTCCTTAATCAACATATTGCATCTCGGAATACGTCTCCAACTCATCCCTTGTTCTGGATCCAAAAGTTCATAGAACATATAAATCCAAGATTCCAAGTCATCTTTTCTTCCTTGATCTTGTTCTTTGAGTGCAGCAATACTCGCGTATCTTGCAGTTCCTCCATACTTGACACGAGGACGAGCTGCTCGAACTTTTTTATGGCTATCGAAGTGAGCTCGAGCTAAACGGAAATCAGTGAGCATGACTTTAGTCTCTTGATCATCATATCCAATGCTGAACGTCGCTGGTTTGATGTTTCGATGAATAAAACCCGCTTGATGAATGTATTGAATCGCCTCAAGACATTGTAAGCTGACATTAAAAGCACATCCTGGAGTGAATACTGTCATCACTTTCAGAATTTCATAGAGTTGGAAAGAGTACGGAGACAACACAATGTACTGAAAAGGCAACATCTTCTCTACAATTATTCCGAAAATGTCTCACATTGGCTCCCAATTTCTCATTATTAGCAAATTCAACACATCGAATGACTGGAATTTTGTCGCTTCCTGTGAATAATTTAGCCATTTCAGTGATGATTTCATGAGTGAATTGGAGCTTTCCACGTTTTGCAGGTTCCAGGCGGAGAATGTATTTCTGGAATGAATCAAATAAAAATTGAGAACTCCCCCTCTAAATCTTACCTTATCCTGTTCATCAGCAATATAAAACTCTCCATAATTCACTGGATTTCTCAGATGTTCGATCATTCGATAACTCTTTCCATCTTTTGTCTGAAATGTGTTCTTCGGTCCTTCTTTCTTCACTTTCTTCTTCACTTCATCGTCTTCTTCTTCATTTGTTTCCATTTTCGATTCCATTTTCGAAGCAGCAGAGGAAACTGCTGATGGCTTTCCTTTTGACTGTTTTTTCTTTCCCTCTTTCGATCGATTCGATTTATTCAAACCAGATGAACCACTCAACTGAAACAGTGTGTAAATCTAACTTGAAATAGTTTCCACAAAAAGCGATTCGATATTTCAAATAGTTAAAACTTACTCCAGAAATCTGAGAGACTCCGGTCATTTTCGATGCTCCTTCTTTGGTACCTCCCGGTCTCTTTTTTCCATTTTTTGGACCCTTTTTACAACCTGATCCTAAATACCAAAAGCATCGTGAACACATTTTTCAATAAATTCTAGTTTTCTTACGTTTGTTTCCAGGAGTACTCATTATGTGTCGTAACTTAAATTGATGAAGTCAGCCAATTGAATGTTGGTTTTTGTTAACTCTGCACCAATGGAAATAGAAATAAATCAGAACTCTGCTCGTGGTTTGTTTTTTAAATCTGAATAAGTATGACGGACGCAAAAAGGGTTATAGGATCAGGATGGGACAACAATGCCACCACGTTTTGCATTTGTTTTCAGAAAATAATGTAAAATATCACGTGGTTACTGTAAAAAAGATTTCTGGTTCTTTTGTACTACTCAAAATTATCTGGAAACAGAATGAACATTTTCCGATTCTAGCGAATTCTATGAGAATCAGGAAATCTCATTTATCCGTTTATTTCCTCTGCCCCTCACTCCATTTTTGTCTTTTCCTCAAATTTTAAAGTGTAACACTCGCCTAGTCCTTTCTAGAAGTTGTTTCAATTTCATAAATTGTTTCAGTATCCATTCATTTCTAATCAAATCCTACCGTACTGTCTTGCGTCTTTGTTGTCTTTCGACTACATCGTACTCTCTCTCTTTTTCTCTTTCTGTCTCTTATCATCTATTCCTTTTTCTGTATTGTCTCTCTTCTTCTTCTTTTTCAATAGTATCCAAGTGCTTTACATCTCCAGATTGCACTAAAAATGGCTTGTCGATGTCTTCGAGTTGATCAATTGGATTCTCATGTTCTCGATTCTGAAATTCGTTCAATTGCTCAGGATTCTGTGGATGACGTTGTTAATCAGATGCCAGTTTGGGTTTCAAGAATATTTGAAAAGTTACGACCAGAATTGAAAATTACTTTAGAAGCTGTTTTATGGACTCATCGATTTTCGAGAGGTTATAAAATGAAGAAAGTTTCTATAAATTTAATGATAATTCAGGTGTTTCCCCAGGACAAGAACAAATGGATATTTCTTATTCCGGATATACTCCAAAAGTGATAACTGGACATTTCCTTGTTGAAGTATTCATTCCATATTTCTCTAGAAGAGTTACTGAACTAAGTGGACGGCTCGAAATAATGAGAATGTATGCAAAGGTTGAAGCCATATTTGAGGTGAGTTCAGTTGAAAACGTTCTTATGAAATTTTTAAATAAAAGTCAATTTTCAGCTCGGAAGTCTTCTTCATTTCCTCTATTTTCTCCGTTCCGGTGGCCACTCAACTCTAACTGAAAGTATACTTTCTCTTCGGAACTGGAATAACAATCAACCGACGATTTGTAAGTAAGAAAAAAAAAGAATCTTCTTTCTTTTTTTCTTATTTTCGATTGAATCTTCAGGAGGAAAGAAGTGTAATAGAGAGATAACTTGTGTTCATCTTATCACTGAAAGAAAGAGAAGAAAAACGATTTACTAGGAAAAGAAAAGAAGAAAACGAATTGATTGAAAAAGAATGAAGATTAGAAAATCTGAGAAAAAAGGTTAAAAGTCAAATGAGAAGTTAAATGAATAGAAATCGGGAATCTTGACCCAAGTTACTGTATCAAAAATGACTTTGAAATGTCGGATTCATCTGGAAATTCAGAATAAAACCTCTCATTTCCATTCACTTTTGATAGCAATATCATAAGGATCAATGAATTCAATAGAATAAAATGAATAGAGACACAAATTATAAAATTACAGCATCAATCAACTATGATACTCAAAATCGAGAATTAATGTGGCACGCATTCCGTGACGTCATACTTCTTACATATCCATTCATCGAGAAAATTCGTCAAAGAGTTGTCAAAAAACAGAAATTGAATCGAAAGTTCAGATCAACGATGGAAGGATTTGATATCGAATGTATCGTTTGTGACAAGCCATCAGTTATTCCGATGATTGGACAGAAGTGTGGACACGTGGCATGTTATACGTGTATTGCCACGTCACGGAAGATGATTTGTCCATTGTGTTCAGAAGAGAAAAAAGAGCAACAAATGGAGTTTTTGGCGAAGAAATTGAAAGAATCATCATCGATTTTGATTGATCAATAGGTGCTTTTGAGTTGATAAAGATTTGGAGAAGACGGGTTGAATGAAGGTTTTCGTTGAAGTACCTGAAAGAATTCATCTTGTTTTTTTGTTGTTCTCTGTGTGTTTTTTCAATTTTCTCATTTTTGAAATGTGCCATTTTATGAGTTTGGTAGAGAAAAGTGGGGAAGAAGCAGTTGTTGTGTGGACATTGAAGAAAAAGAAAATGGGAGATTGCACTTGCGAATCGTCACGTTTTATGAAGAGACAAACAACGAGAGAATTTTTGAAAAAGAGGAGAAAGAATGCGGTCGTTTAGTGCAGACTGTGGAATTTAGGTCAAAGTTTAAAGACAGGACTCTCAGATCATTTTGTTTCTGGGATCAGAGAAATGAATTGTTTTTATTGTATTGGATTGAACTGATTAATCTCAGGGGTACTGTAGGTTTTGCAAAAAGAAAGTTTGAAATACAGTACGTTTTGAAAGAAACATGGAGAATTCTTTGAAAATGGCTGAACTCAAGAATTAATTCTGATTTAGGAAAAACACATCTTTTTTTTTTTTCAAAAATACCAAAATATCAAAATGATTAATGCTGTTTCAGCTTCCCTCTGTCTCACACAAAACTGTAATCTTGTCTGAAAACCTAGCTCTATTCGTTCGTTCTCAATTTAATGCTTTCTATTCAATCTCATTTTTTAACTTACCGGTTACAAAAAAATAAACTATAAGACGTTGATCTGGAAGAGAGAAGATGAAGAATAATGAATGGATTTAATTCTCGTTGTGTGGTCCGCCGCTGGCAGCCATTGCTGACGTGGCAACCATGTAGAGAAGAGAGATAAGAACAGTGAGAATGACGACGTTGACGATCAGAATCAACGTGTTCTTGTCGAAATGAGCCTCGGCAGCTTCGACGATTGATTGCTTACGGGAGTTCACCATCTTTCGCTGTTGATCCTGAGTAGTGGAAAAATTTAAGTTCAGTATGAGTGTCTGATAAATAAGACAAATTGGAAGAAATGTCGAGGTGAAGGTAATGTTTGAAGGAATTAGCAAACATTTATTTTTTGCTAATTTTTCCTAATTTCCGATGATTGCCTTAACTAATCTTCTGGAAACCCTTTCGCCAAAGAGTAATTTAATTTAAGCCTCATTTTAAATCACTATAGAAAAAAATAATCATAAAACTCTTACATAAGATGATTTCATTATAGTTTCAGACCGAATATATGTAATATAATAATAAATAGTTCCTGAATCAAAAACCAGTAATATTACTTTGTGAACTAAGAGTTTAGAAATCTAAATTTGAGGAGGCGGTCTAGCGAATCGAAGGTACTTGATATTTGAAAAGGAAAAATGTTTATATTGATACGTACGGATCAGATAGATATAATCAGATAGATATAGATATAAGGTAAATAGAAAAGAAGTATGAAGGTATATTTCAGAGGAAAAATGAGTCAAGAAACTGAAGAAAAAGATATTGGGGAAGGAAGAAAATACTGAAGGAAAGATGACTCCGCCTAGTCTATTGACGCCTGTTTTCTCTCTCCTGAAGGCTCGTGATCTCTATTAGAAAAGGGACCATCAACTCGCTTCTCTTTTCACAATCTTTGTGTTTTCTTTCATCTTTTTCTTCGTCAGATATCAGTGATAAACGAGAAACATAGGTCACTTTTGCTCTTGTATCAATCGTTGGATTCAATCGAGAAAGAGGGAAATGAACAAACAAAATGGTGTTATCAGAGACGGATATCATTTTGTGTGTGGTTTTTGATTGGATTTTATCATCTCTCTTCTTCGTTTTGCCATTGGATCCCAGAGAGAAAAGTAAGCGCTTACCGCGAAAAACGTCAAAGTGTGCAGGAGAATTGTGCGAGCACACGTTCAAGTCATATGGCTCGTTTTCATCAGAGAAGGAAGATATCTCTTGACACCGGATAGCTTTTCCCTCGTACATGTACACAGTGTCAACTGGAAAAGTGTATCAATGATAAGTGATGGGGGGAATGTTACGAACATGAACGTCATCCCTCAATAATCTTTGAGCTTTTTGAAAGATCAATCGACAATTTATCCCAATTGAACGATATGGAATTTAAATGTTTCCCTTTGAAATTTTATTTCAAGTTCAAAACAAAACCTCGAATCCGTGTTTTCTTGTAGCAGTTGTTGTCAATATGTTGACTTGAAACTAATCATCTTATTATCTCATGACTGATCTGAACTCAACAATGTTCGAGATCATCGAGCTTTGGTGCATTTTTCAAGAATGTTTAGAAGTTCTGTCATGAATATTTTTCCAAGATTCTCTTTCCAAGTTCAGGAATCAACCCTCACACAGCATTCTGTAAAGATCAACTATGTGCATCTGCTTCCCCCGCCATCTGAATGTAAAGTTGTTAACCCCATATGTTATTAGATTCCATGCGAAATGACATTTCTGTTTTCCATGGATCCAAGAGAATCTGGCATCTTCATCATTTCTCTCGGCCGTTTGACATGCCGTCATCTGCCGTGCTCTGCCGTTTGGCACACCATTAAACCAACGACTCAAATCCGCCGTTCTGAAAAAGAGAGATGAAAAAGAATAGATGATCTCGAGATAAGATTTGAGCAAAAATTCATCGGGGACAATCGGAAAATAACATGAAAGAAGGCAAGTAATATCACATAAATATCTAGAAATTGCAATAGAAAACGAGACATCAACAAATACCTAAAAGATCTATGAAATACTATTAAAATTTGAAAACACATAATTATCAATATTCGACTGGACGGTTCTTTCTCAGAACTTCTAAAGCAGATCCTTTCGGAAGATCTCCAATCTTTTCGCCGAGTTGATACATACGAGTCTGTACTTCGTCAGTAATAATCTTCCGCATTTCTTCGGTTGTCAGTGATTTAGATGAGATAGTCTTTTTGAGTTCAGACAACGAGAATGGCTCTCCAATGTATACCTCGACAGACTGAAATGAAATTAGTGGGAGAATAAACAATTTTTCAGTCCTAGACAATAAAACCCACATTTCCGAACTTTGGATAATAAGGTGGATGAATCGGCCATACTTTCTCCATGTCTTTGCACCAAATCGGGAGAATCAACGGATCCGTTGTCGAATCCATAATGAGTCTCCCAACTCCCCATTTGAATCGCAATGGTTCATTAGCTGCGACACATACTTTTCCTTCCGGAAATATATGAACCCATTTATTATCGTTCAGCATTTCCACACAGTAATCCATTCCTTTCTGGTAGACTCCTTCACCACGGACACATGGAACGCACCGTCCTAATGAGAACATTCTGTAATTTAGAGTTGATAAATTGAAAAATCGAAAATTTCCAGATATAACATACGTGGTGTGAAATTGCTTAGTGAAACAGATATTATGAGCAGCCAGAGTGTACCGATGACGATCCTTGTAACGCCAAAATTCACGAAACTTCAGAATACCTTAACCAGAAAAATTGATAAAGCTTAATGATGAACTATAAAGAAACTTACACCACATCAAGGGATCGTCAATATTTGAACGATGATTTGAAACGGTGATGAGTGGTTGCTTCTCGTTTTGTAAAAGTTTGACAAATATATCCTTATTGTGGCATATGAGCTTGTTAGAACCTGAACAAAGTTTTTGGAAATTCAATAAAGGAAAGAAAACAATTTCAAAATAAACATACCTCCCAAGAACATCATTTTAGAGCATGCAGTAACTAGACTCATCGTCATGTACGATTTTATCCGATACAGAAACGACGGTTTCTTTGGAAATGGCCACGCAAATCGGAAGCCTTGCTTGTCGTTCGTTTTGTCCCGCATTGTACCCGACATTTTGCTGGAAATTTGAACAGTTTTGCTGAAATTATTCAAAACAAACGTGGAAACAATCATATTATTGTCACTTCTTTGCAAGAGCCAAAAAAATCGGAGAAAAAGCGCGCCGCAACCTTGCATCCCTAAACCCCGCCTCCTTCCGCAAGCCGCAACGGACTTTTTACTCCATGGCAACCTTTACTCAAGAAATTATACAGTTCTTTAAGATTTTTTTAAAATATATTCATTTTATTTTGATAACAAGTATTTTTATTATTCTATTGGTTTTTAAGAGATTTTTAAAACCTTTATCTTTTAACCCGCATCGATTTTTGAATTAATTTTCTTTTTATTCTTTCCATACTATTTAAGCAAATATTTTTTCAGGTTCAAATGGGTAACCAGTATGTAAAACCACAACGCACGGGCAATTCGCCGTACACCCGGTCCGGAGTTCCACCACCGGCACTTGTCAAGACTGGTGACAAGCCACTCCACAGGTATATTGCTCAAAGTTTGACTTCTAGGAGTTGAGTTATGGTATTCAACTTTTTCAGAGTCAATGATCGCATGTCTCTTGAACTGCACATGGCGGATGAGCGTGTTCGTGCATCTGGTTTGAGTCCAGCTGAACGAGAATGGAGAAAGAAATGGGTTCATGTAAGTAATAGAAACTTTCAAAATTCTTCATCAATTTGATGTTTAGGATCAACATCTTCATGCTGATGAGCCAGTCGTTGTTGATGCTGTTCATCGTCAATTAAACCCAATTAGAACTGCTTACAGACTGCCATGGGACAAGTTCTATCTTCATTACCTCAAGGTTTGTGTTTATACATTGAGTATATAAAATATGTTATTCTTCATTTTTACTATATCTCGAAGAATGTGATACACTAAAAAAATACTAATACCTATTTTCAGCCAACTCTCGGAGTTTACTACGGAACTGCTGTCAGAGTTACCGTTCCAAAATTGCTCATGGCGTTCGTCGTTGTCCAGACCGCCTATTATTACTGGAAATATGAAGTCAAGGTATTTATTTCGCATCCAATAGTTTTCACTTTCTTTTATTCTTTTCAGGATTGGACACACTTGAGAGGCCTCGAATCGATGCCACAAAAAGAGGTTATCGTGAATGCTCAAACTATTGAAGAGAAATTCCCAGGACTTTTGGATAAAGGACTCGCCAATCCATCCAAAGACGACTATTACACGTATGTTATTTTTACTCATACAATTCAATCTTCTATTTGAATATGTTGTATTTTAGACCAACATTCAACAAGCGTACTGCTTATCTCGATGTTGGAGAGACAAAACGACCGTGGTAATCGAGAAAGAAGAAGAATTTCAAAAATGTACTATTAGGGTGTTGTAGACGATGTTTTTTTACAGTTTTCTTTTTGTTTTCGGACCCCTACCGTAAAATAAAATTTTTTTTAACAATTGTAGCTTGTTATCATTTTTATGGCGTTATTTTCCGCATTTGATACTTGAAAACTTGAAAAAATACTGAAAAATTCACTTTACGAACCAGCTTTTGTTCAGATATATGTACATATTGTTGTAATGCAATTTAAAAATGGGAAGCAAACATCAAATTGGAATTCTCAAACGAGACGGGCTTGGAAAACAACGTTTTGACATGGAGAATATTTTGACCAGATCCCTGTATAGAGTTTTGAATAGCACGGTAAGCATAAAGTATTTTTTTTATTAAATACTCTGAGTTTTGTAAATCTCAGACCCAAGTACCAACTCATGTTGCATCCAAAAATCAAAATGTCGATAAGATGAACTTCTCAAGTAGACCTCAGGTAAGAAACATAATTGATTAGGGGCACACAAAGTGAAATTTCTAGCCGATTGCCGTGGCTCGTCCAAATAATCATCAGATCGGGAATTCGAGCTCTGTCGATATTGATATGCAAATGAAACTTCTTGCTCAAGAAATTTGTGGACGAGTCGAGCGAAAATATGAAAGAAAGCTGGATGAAGTCAGAGAAAGAGATAGAAAAGATACCGAGCGGAGATTAGCATCAATACGATCAGAATTCGAAGCTAAATATCAACTTCAGTTAGGAAAACTAGAAAAAGAGAAAAATCGACTGCTAGATCAGATTTCTGAGAGAGAAAGAACTCTAGAACATCGCATGGAAATGAGATCTGCTGAACGAGAACATGACCTGGCTGCCAAACAAAGAACTGTTGAGAATAGGGCGATTGAACTGACTCTGAACAAGGAAAACTTTGAGAAAACCAAAGAGGAATGGCAAAAAAGAATGGAAGAAGACTTAGAAGAAATGAGGCTAGAAAGAGAACGAATTGAAGTAGCTGCATCGAAAACCACTGATAGAAGAAGATCAGAAATGGCCGTTGAAGCTGAAGTTAGCATGTGGAAGAAGAGAACTGCCGAACTAGAGCACGATGCCAATGAAACGAGAAAACGGTTAGGAGACTTGATGGAAGATAACTTTCGTTTGAAAGATCAAACTGGTGCCATTAGCCAAGTAAAAAGAGAGTTAGATGTAACCATGACCGCATTAAACGAATCGAGAGAAGAACTGGCAGCAAGTAAAGTGGAAATCAGAAGAACTGGCGACTACGATCAAATGAAAGAAGAGAACGATCAGCTAAAGATTGAAGTGAGTTTTATCCAAATTATTGAAACTGTTAGAAAACTGAATTTGCAAAACATCAAACAATTATTTTTATTCTTTCAGATTGAACGAATTCGGCTAAAAACCACTCAACGTGTTCAGTCTGCCGTCGAAGAAACCATCGCTGAATATTCTGCGAAAGAAGCAAAATGGAAGCGAATCGCTGGATTGAGTCAACAACGAATAGCAGTTCTGACAGAAAAGTTGAAAGATTTGGAAATTGAACGAGATGTTCTTCGTCAAGAGATAAAAACAATGCAAAAAATGGTTGGAAGAGGATCTTCTCAGAAACTGCAAGTTCAAAATCTGACTAAACATCAATCAAAAATCATGTTTCGATCGGTTTCGCCTTCAGAATCAACATCTTCACTTTCTGATGGAGAGTTGGAGATTTTGAACATTCGACAGAGAATTCAAAATCTGGATGATATTGCCAAAGAACTTGATGCATCTGTTGAACACTTCTCAACGTCTGGAATTTCTCAAAAAGTTTTTGATAAGAATGAATCCAATGTCGAGCTTTACGATGATTTTTGCCGAGCACTTCATAGATCAGTTATTGACGATGAAGGTTCTCCTATCAATATGACGTCATCCCCACAGAAACCTGTCAAAAAATCTCAGAAAATTATAGAAAGTCCAGTTCCTTCAGAACATGATTCCGAAGAAAAAGTAAAGAAGCCAGAGAGTGATTCTTGGTTGAAGAGAGGAATGCGAGTAGTATCTCCCCCGGCGAGAAAGAAGTCTTTCGAAGAAGTCAGAACAACTGAGGTTGTTTCAGAGAAAAATTCTGAACAAGTTCGTAACAGAATAGAGCCTGTAAAACCAGTTGAACCGGAGCTGTCAGAATTCGAAAAACGGTTACAAGCTCGTGGTGCTGCTAAAGATCAGACAGACAGAAGAAATCGGATTCTCGAGGTTGGTAAATCTGACACCCATTGTATAATACATCTTATTCATTTTGTGTTTTCAGCTTGCAACTACGCCGGAACCCGAACCTATACAAACAATTGTTCAGCAACAAGCTCAAGAATCTGAAAAACCTACATCCGCCGATAACCCTATGTTTGCTGGAGTTGATCCAGTTATGGCTGAATATATGAAGAAAGTTCTTGCTGCCAGAAATCAGAACCCGACGACGAGCAATGTAAAACTTTTTCAAAACATTAATACATTTAATTTCAATTGTTTCAGCCTGTTCAACCCATTGAATCGATCAATCAAACACCTCAACTGACCACAGAACCACCGAGAGTACGAGAAGTTGAAGTAACTCTAGCTGACGAATTGGATCTTGAACTGGATCAGCCGAGAGCAAACGCTGATGATGATTGGTGGTGAACGGTTCACTCTTTGTATATTTTTGAATTTCCGTAATTTATTAAACTATTTATATTAGCATATTACACACATTCTAGTCCTTGTTTTCCCATCCGATCTACATACCCTGTCATTTAGATGCCAATCGATCTCGTCAATATCATGATCTTAATAATGTTTTATAATGAAATCGCATGTCAATAAATAATTGTCAAATCTGGTACTTCTGAATGTTTAATCAAAAAAGTACTGAGCTTCTGGTTATCTAGTACACAGGAAAACAGAAATGGATACGCATCAATTAAAAACATACTTCCTTAATAAATACTTCCTCAAGGAAATGACGAGATTAATAAAGCGATGTCCTCGTATAAAAGTGAAATCTTGAAGACATCTTAACGTTTCCTTCTTCTTCTTGAATACTCTCAACGTCTCCGTCTCTATTAGCATAACCTATTTCCTTTTTGCTTGTTTGTTCTGTACCTTCTTTATGTTTTATCGATGCTCAGTTATTGTAAATTCTTCTGTTTTTTGAATGAAAAATGTATTATACCAAACTCTTCTTTCTTTCCAATAATTCTAGTTGAAGCTGTAACCGAGCAGTAACATCATTTCTCATCCCGAAAAAGAAACAAAAAATCTTCAATTTTTATTCAGATGTACTTCATTTAACCGTCGTATAAATTATTACATTTCGATCGACAATATAGCATTTATTCATGCTCAATCCAGTAAGTAATTAATTTTTACATCAGAAATAATATTTCGATTCCCTTCGTTTCTTCTGAATTTCATTCAAACACCTTGATGTTTCAGCATATCCACGGAATGCCTCGTCGAATCCGTTTAGTTGTAAGTTTGAGAAGATTTGTAAAAAAAAACCGAATTAAAAAATAAATTTAGGACTGGGTTCTTCTAGTAGTAATTATAATCGCGGTCTACACGATTTTGAAGTATGACAGTACGTTTTGGAGAGAATTTGACACTTATTCAGATTGTATTATTTTCAGGTGATTTCGATAGTGAGAAAACAGAACTACAATCAGAGAAACCGACATGGAATAAAGAAGATATAAGAGAAATGTGTCAATTCTTAGAACATGAAGTTACTGGAGAAGAAGGAGATCAATGGGTAAAGGTATGTTTTGAAAAAGTGAAGGATGGAAAAAAGGGGAGAGAATCAATAATTGGACACTGCTGACCTAGAGAAATGACTGTAACTTTTGTTTGTTTTTATTTGAAGAGAACTTTGATTTCTTTGAGACGGTCAATCAGGTTTTTCACTGATAAAAACTGAAAAATGCGCAATAGAAAACTCAACTAAATCGAAAATTTTCTCATCGAATATTAGTTTCAAAAACTTTATTACAGGGAAACGAATACGAAAAAAGTCTTCGTCTTCGAGGAATTACAATAGTCTTCAGGCATGGAGAAAGGTTGGAAATACTTTTTGAAAAGCTATTATTAAAACAAGTAAATTTAGATCTCCAGTTTCAAAAGTGGATGATGATATTGGATGTCTTCCATATAGAGATTTTGACCGAAAAGCATTTGCAGCATACAAAGAATTGGCTGAAAGTGATGAACTTCAAGCATTTTTAAAGTTGGATCCGCAATTGAAACAGTTCCCAAGAGTTCCACTGGAGTGAGTTTTCCAATTATTCGATTCTCAGTTATTTAAAAAAAAGTTGTCATTAAACGCCCAATCTGAACACATCAAACTTTTAGTGCCAAATGTGTCAGTGGAATGTTGACGGCTGAAGGATCTCTTCAGCATTTGAAACTGGGAAAGTACTTAAGACATCGATACGAAAAAACGAAACTTTTCGCAGAAGGTAATTCTTGAATCAACTTCTTCTTTGTACATATTTTTTCAGAAAATCAAAGAATTGTAACCGACGTCGTGAGTAGTAAATATAATCGAACAGTTCAATCTGCTCTTGCATTCTGCACTGAATTCCTCTACAGACAACGTGGATTCGTGGCTCCAACCCAGATAAAAGCGTCAAATTTCTCATATCATTGCGTAGATTCATTTTGTGCTTGTCCAATTCACAAGTCAATTCGGAAAATTTATGAAGAAGAACACTTGAATCAATTCAACGAAATGAAATCAGATGACGTTGCAGAAGAAGAAAAGAAACTTCATTCATTTAACCAATTCTCTCTTTCTTTTGATCCATTTCAAATGATTGACGTCGGTCTTGGAAGATACATTTGTCGTCGAAAAGCACTACCATGTCATTCTGAAGAATGCATTACTCTCGACTCATTCAACAAAATGATTAATTTAACAACAATACGTGGCAGTCGAATGTTTGATGATAAAATTGGAGTTTCCAGAAGACTACAATCAATGGAAGCTTATCCAATTATCACTTATTTGAAAGATTCAGTTTCGAAAATTCGCAAGTTTCCTCATTCTAACTATATCCAGGTAAGCACTCAATCGAATATTAGTATTCTACTGAAAATCTACAGATTTTCTCCGGTCACGACGTCACAGTTGGCCCGATCCTACGTGTTCTTGGAATTCCATTTGTGGATCCACCTCATTATACATCTAGAATAGTTTTTGAAATCTATGAACACATTCACGAGGGATTGTATATTCGAGTACTTTATAACGGAAGAAATCGTACTTTTGATGTCAGATTTTGCCAAGTAAGTTCTTGATTTTCCATTGTATTTATTTTCTTTCATTAGGGTGATGACTTGAAATATGGAATGTGTCGAGCATCTGCATTCGAGAAGTTTGCAAAAGAAGGACTATTCGAATTGGCTGGAGTTTCAGAATTCAAAGAAATGTGTTATATTTAACACTTGGGTGTTTATAGTTTTTAATATCAAAACTTCTGTGTAATATAAAAATTAATACGAGTTGAAAAAGCATTTAAAATGAAAGTGTGAATCTCTATTCCTTCTTTTTATTATTTTTTCGTGTGGCTTTTGCCCGAAAATAATGGATAATCGATAGCGAAACAAAACGGAGGAAGCGACTGGAAAACGGAATGGTTAGTTGGGGATGCAGGGAGAGAAAAGGGAATGCATACTTTTATGTGTCTCTTTTTATGCATGCATTATTTATTAATCGATTACGTTACAGGTGCTTCTCCGATTGTCTCTTCTGAGATGAGTTGGGCTGTAAAAGCTCGGAGTGCTTTGACTCCAAATATATGGTTTACGAAGAAGAGTGGAGCTGAAGATGGAGTGAAACAAGAGCAACACGTGTAAGTGGACTTTGATTCGTTCGGATTTGGATGATGAACAACTTTAAATGTTTAAGAATTGTTCGTTCGATGGATTCAGATGTGAAACCAGAAGAAGGGTGTTGGCCAGAACTGAAAGAATTCTGTAGAGCTCACGTTATTGAGGTGAGTTAAAGAAACGTTTCATAGTCAATCATCATGTCGATGTTCAGTGTTCTGCTTTCGGCTTGTTTCTTCTTTTCGGATTCTTCTGTATCTTCAACGCTTTTGGTGAGTCCATTCCCCTCTCCTTTTCCTGAAATAATATTCAAATTATTCACATTTTTCTCAGTTTTAGGATTCCTTGGAACTAATGAGTTGAAACTTCGTTATGCTCATTACGAGGAGTTGGTCAATGAGCATTGTCAATTCGTTGAGAATCGAAATTTGCATGGATCAGAGGGAAAGACGAATCATCCGAATGCCACGTTGGCCTCCATATTGGCAGTTGTTAGACATGGAGATAGATATGGATTGGTAGGAAATGAGAAAGATTGTCAAGTTCTCACAGAAGAAGAAAACCAAGAATTTGATGAATATCTAGCTACAATCGAGAAACAGAATTTGAAAAGTGTTCTTAAAATTCCTGAGAATATGGAAAATAAGATATTGACCCCGAAAAAAGACAAATGTGATTCATCCACGTTGTCCCCTCGAGGAGCAATTCAGGAGTTCTCAATGGGCAGATTTTTGTCCAACCAGTACAGGGATACTAGTCTTTTCAGTAAGAATTGAAATTTCCGTTTCCAGATGAAACTCTTATAAGTTTATAGGTACATCGGAAACTTATCTCAATGTAACACTGACATTTTCTCGGCTACAAAGAACTTTCGCTTCTGGAGTTGCTCTTATCAGTGGGTTCATCGAACGGAATCAAACAGAATTCGAGCTCCCAATTGAATTCAAAGAAGGTTCAGTTTACTACGGATGCACTGATTCAGGATGTAACTGCGATGAAACTATTGAAATTTTACAACAAATGACGAGAACTGAAAGGAAAAGTTTATTCCGATTGGAAGTCGATGAACATACTCAACACGTTGCGCAGAAGCTGTTGGCTGAAGTGAATTATACCCAACTGAATATGGATCCCACTGACATCATTGATAATCTTGTTGCAAGATATGTGTGCCAACGAAAGCCACTGCCTTGTAATGATGAATTCTGTGCATCTTATCTGTTTTTCGGAGATGTGAGTACATTTCAACAGGATATGATTACCTACATTTAAAGTGAATGCTTTCAGATTTTCGAATATTTCTCAAAACAAAGTGAAAAATTGTTTGATTTGAATATGGGAGCAGAGAGGCAATATCGTGTATTGAACTCATTTCCAATACTTCGATATGTTCGATTGATGACTGAAAGCAATGGAAAACAGATCCAATTCTTCGCTTCTCATGACACAATTATTGGATCAATTCTTCGTGTTCTTACTGATTCTGGAAAGTACATCGATTGGCAAGTCTTTGCAGCTCGTCTCATTTTTGAAGTGAGTTTTTCAATCTACCGTCTTTAATTGATTAGATATTTTCAGATCTATGAAACGACAGAAAATACAAAGTTCCTTCGTGTTGTATACGACGGTGAAGATATCACGACTTCTGTGAAATTCTGCAAGAATCTTGAATATGGATTGTGTCCAGTTTCCGATCTAAAACTCTTCATGGAGAAAGGAATTTTCGAAATGGCTGGATTTGAGACATTCGAGCAAATCTGCACAGATCACCGGAAAGAATTCAATTTTGTCTGATTAATAAAAGCTTTTCTCTTGTTTTTATTTGATTTTTCGCAAGTTCAACTGTCCATTCCAGTATCATATTTTCTTCTTTTCACCCAAGTGAATCTTCAATTATAGAAGGATTACAGAAGACGAATGAATTAGTAAAATGTCAAATCCATCTGAAGAAGATTTTGAAAAAGTTCCGAGTACAAGTCAACCTAATCCGAAGTACTGTAGCTCTGAATCGTCGTTATCAGATGATGAAAGAGAACAAATTGAACATGTACTCAAACATGGAGCACCATCAGAAGCATTGACTCCAGATTCAGAGAGAATGGTTGTTTTAGGAGAAGATATGGTCCATTCAGCACCCGGAAGTCTTGTTCCAACTGGAAATTCTTCGTGGATCAATCGGATTAAAACGTAAATTGATTCGAGGAATCATTGAGCACCAATCTGTTATTTTCAGAGCGGGAGCCTCAATGATGGGCAGTATACGTCCTTCAAGTTCAAGTCAAGAAGCAATTGGAGAAACAGAAAGACATCCGAAGAAAAAATGGAAGGCGAGACTATGGTCAACATGGAATAATATCAAGTATTCGAGTGAGTTCAATCATTCTCTAATCCCTTCAAATCTTCATTTTCAGGTACATGGATGTCCGATAGAACGGATGAATACGGTGGAGAAGATGACGTCGTTTTTCTGGGAAGAAGATATTCAACTAATAAAGATGGTGAGTCCCTCTGAGAAGTTGTTCTCTCCTGTTCCCTTTTCTTTCCATTGACCCTTCTTTGTTTGTTCTCTTCATTTTGGAATTATTTCGTCAACATTCTCATTTCACCACTTGGTGTCATGTACACATTGAAAGTGAAAATAACCAAAGTTTTTGCAGCAAATGGTGTGAGCAGTGGATTCGAAGACTTCTGTTCCGATTATTATTCGAGGCTTTGGATCACTTATAGGACTGATTTCGCACCACTTCTGAATACAGATGTAATAGAATCTTTCGCTTGAAATGACCTATTTTGAATTCAATTTCAGACGACGACAGATTGTGGATGGGGATGTATGATTAGAACGACTCAAATGATGGTTGCACAGGCTATAATGTTGAATAGATTCGGAAGAGAATGGAGATTTGTTCGAAGAAAAATGTCTTATGTGACAATCAACGGAGAGGAAACTGACTTCGATCGAGAGAAAATAAAAGAATGGATGATTTTGAAATTATTTGAAGATAAGCCGTCAGCACCTTTAGGAATTCATCGAATGGTAGAAATATCTGCGAAAGAAAAGGGAAAGAAAGCAGTTGGAAGTTGGTACAGTCCTTCTGAAGCTGTTTTTATTATGAAGTTAGTTCTTCCAGAATCTCAGACCCTAAGATTAAATATTCCAGAAAAGCACTGACGGAGTCGATATCTCCACTGACTGGAGACACTGCAATGTATCTTTCAATTGACGGAAGAGTTCATATTCGAGATATTGAAGTGGAAACAAAGAATTGGATGAAGACGTTGATACTTGTGATTGTAGTTAGATTAGGAGCAGCTGAACTCAATCCGGTTAGCATTTTCACACACGAATAATCTCTTCAACTCTTCTTGTTTTATTAAGATCTATGTCCCTCATCTCATGCGTCTTTTCTCAATGGAATCATGTCTCGGAGTCACTGGAGGACGACCAGATCATTCATGTTGGTTCGTCGGATTCTATGGAGATGTAAGGAATAGTTCGAAGTGTAACACTCCTTATCTTTTTATTTCAGCAAATTATATATCTGGATCCACACGTGGCACATGAATACATTCCCATCGACATGAACTTCAATGTCAATATGACAGATAACAAAGTGAGCCAAATGTAAAGAACAGTTCGGTTGTGTGTATTACACTTTCGTAGGGAATCGTGTCCTTTCAATAAGAAACATTACAATCCATTACGTTTTCTCAATTTCCTCTCCCAAAACTTTTGATAAAATTGTAATGGAGTTTGTTGACTCTTGCAAAAAATACAAAATCTCAACTTTTATCATCGAAATTTGATGTTTCAGAAGTCGAAAAAGTGTCCAGAACGGAGTTATCACTGCCGTCTTCTGTCAAAAATGCACTTCCTAGATATCGATCCATCTTGTGCATTATGCTTCCGATTTGAGTCGCGGGAGCAATTTGATCATGATATGAGACAATTGAACTTGGTAAGTCGTCAGTTTAATCAAGAAAAAGGACGGTCCGGGATAACCGGGTTACGGTAGTCACTGACTTTTTCTACTATAAAGACTTGAGATTACTTATATTTTTCCGTTTTCAGTCGCAATTTATCGATATTGATCAAGGAGAAGAACACGGAATGAAACGAGTTCGTGATCCATTATTCAGTGTAGTCTACGGAGAGAGAAGAAGAATTCCAAGTTACGAACGAGAAGTTTCAGAATCAGATCAACAACAGGCTGATAAACACGGTTTTGAAATGTTGTGATTAATTATGTTTTTTTTGTAAATAGCTCTGAATTTTTACTGTAATTTTACATTTTTTTGCTGTATATTTTGGAATTTATTGGTGCTTGATATGAATTGATGATGAAATAATATGAAATAAAATTCAACTGCTTGGTGGGGAAAAGAATCCAAAGAACGAGAAAGAAGAGAGCAAGAGCACTTTTGGAATTTAATTTTCAATGAAAATTTTTCTTGTTTTTCAAGATTGAAAACTGAGGAAAATCACATGATCATGACAAGGAAATTGAAACGATTTGCAGATATGTGCTCGGATTTTATGAATTGAAAAATTTCGATTCATTTGAAATTCAAAAGATTCCGAGATGTCTGAGAATCTAAATGATCTTCTGGAAACCGAAATGACAGAAAGTTGGTGACTGAAAATGGAAACCACTTGAAACAAAAGACGAATTGGAAGACACTAGAACCATGAAGTTACCATATTCATCTAGAGACATCTACTGCTCTTTCTTAGCTACAGTTCTGAAACGGGCAGTTCTGAGATGGGATCGCTTAGGGAAGACTCTCCAACAAGGACGTCCCTCTCCATACAAAACTCTCAACTGTTCTCTTTCATTTTTCTGTTTTCTGTTGTTCCTTTTCAAAATTTTGGTGACCTAACGACCTTCTTTCTATTTACTTTTCTCTTCTTTTTTGAGTTTCCCATGATTGGTGAAAGTAATTCTTCTTCTTTTACTTGTAACCATTCTTGCACTATTCTCAAAAAGTAATTCAAAATAAAAAGAATGAGAAAAAGAGGGAAGAGAAGCAATTCGATTGCGTGCACCGTTTCTTTTGAAGTCTACCGACGGGTGTCCTTTCTCGTTTTGAAAACCATACTTTGAGCAACATGTTCTTTCCAAATTCAAGTTGAGTTATGACTCATACTTGATCGAGTCACGAACCATTACCATAACCCGAGAGGGGAGGGAGGACTAACCTTATGATAAACACAACAAGAAGGGACGAACGGTTTCTGATCATTTACACATTTCAGGGGGATTGATGACGTGGCAGGAGGAAGATGAAGTGATGGTTGAGAGCTGATTTGAATAGAAGAATTCATATTTTAGAGAAAGAGAGGTCAAAGATAGATAACATCTTTTGCCGAGCTCAAATGAATTAAATCGATGAAATCAGAAGATGAATAAGAAAGAGAAGAATCCGCCAAGAGCCGACGGACTGTTTTTATTGTTTCTTCTAAATTACCGCCAGACATTTCAACTTGTCTAGACAACCTCCCCTCCCCCCCTCGAACATGTATTCAGATACTTTGTCTCCTTCTCTCTCCATCTCTTTTTCTATTTCTCTTCTTCGCTACTCGGACCTTTTTCTCATACTTTTCCCTTGATAGATTGACTAATTTTCTGTTTTTCTTTTTTTTTTTTAATTCTTTTTCATATAAATATATACTTCTTGGAAAAAGACGACATCTGGGGGAAGTTACACAGAAAAAGAAGAAGATTTCAACTTGCAACTTTCTGTCGAGATTGTTTTCTCAGTTGTTCTCATAAAAAGTTTCAACAGCTTATTGCCGTACCACGTAGTGATTGAAGCGTTATGTTTCTGTTTGAGAAACGATTGAAGGCTGGTTACCATTCGAGTTCATTTTGTGTCTACATCTAGTTAGATCCAGTACGAACGTCTCTGATCTGAACGACCCAGATCCAAACTGTTATGAATAAAAACGAACTGAAAGATGACAAACCGTTGTATCACATGATTCTTCTTGATCAGTTTCAATTCCAACTGTTCGGAATCTGCTTTTTTTCATATTTGAAATTCTGTTTCTGACGGTTCTGCTTCGAATGAAACCACTCAGAGAAACCGTGTTGTGGATTCTCTTGAAGTCTTGTGTTCTGAATGAGACATTGAGTTTCTATAAGTTTCATTAATTCAGTTTGGTTTTATTGTTTGTTTCCAGTTCTGATGAAGACAGTTCTGTTTCGAAGAAACATCGTTTACTTTCAAAGATAGTGGCTAGTAAACTCCCTCAAAACTCCATGTTCTGATCTTTTGCAAACTTTATGAGGCTACACTTCCGGAAAACTGTTTTTTTCCCGTTAGAATATCAGCTCTCTTTGTTATTATTTTTGTGTTAACTAGCCTTTTCCTTGCTATGTAAAATCCAACTCATCCGATCCAAGGTTTCTTCTCCTTCCTTTTGAATCCACTCCAACTTCAACTTCTTCTTTGAATCTTTCTGCTTCTTCTTCCCCAGAAAATTTATTCCTTTCTCTCATGTACCATTCCCATTCCTTTTCCCATCTCTCCCCATGTTGATGATTCAGAGAAAAGACGAATGGTCGACCAGTGTCTTCTTCCTCCAGACTCCGCCCACCACCAATTCACCTCCCGGACCGATGTTAATGTCTCTGCTCCCTCCCCGTTAGCTCCGCCTATTTTATTTTCCAGATCCTTCCGTTTGACAGAATCAATCATTTTCAATTTCATTCGTTTCACTGAAAACCGTCTTCCCCCTTTCTCTCCTTTTCATTTTTCAATCATCATTTCTCTTTATTTTTTTCAGAATTTTCCCTCAAACGCTTGGTGTAGAACAGCAAAGAATATTCTGAAAAGAGCTACGAATGTTCTCTGTTCCGTTTCTCACCTCACTTACCAATCATCTGGGAACCACTGCAATCGATGATGCAAGTGACAGTCTCTCGTGTCTCATCAGTGCTTTTCTCTTCATCATCGCCTCCATTCTGACTTCTGCGAAGACGTAAGTTGTCTTCTGAATCCATGGATTCTTCACTCTGATGACTAGTTATAGTTCTACCTCTAACTTTTTCTCTTTCTCAGGTATGTCGGATCCGCAATGGAGTGTTGGGTTCCCCAAACCTACTCCGGTGAATGGGGAGAATTCGCCGAGAACTACTGCTTCTTGAAAGACACTTACTGGTATCCGGTCAAAGAAGAGATGATTGAGATTCCCGATTACCACAAGGAACGTCATCGTCTCTCCTACTATCAATGGTCGAGTATGTACATGGCAATGGCTGGAATCGCCTTCATGATCCCCAAATTTCTCTGGAAGATGGCTCAATCCTACACCGATATGTCATTGATCTATTTCTGTGATACTGCCAATACAATCCGTACTGAAACTGCTGAGAAGAGACGAGAGAAAGTGAAAGAGATGGCCACATTCATGCATGCCAAGCTCACTTCCGTCCATGCTCCATCCTGTTTCACCACTATTCCAATGTACATTGTCTACGGAATCATCAAAGTTCTCTACCTTGTCATTGCGTGTGTTCAATTCTGTGCCCTCGGATACTTTCTTGGACAAAAGAAAGATTTATTCTGGGGATGGACTCTTTTCTGGAATCTGATGAATGGTGTCACCTGGGAGACCACTGGATTGTTTCCTCGTCTCACTTTTTGTGACTTCACAGTTCGTGAAATGGCTGGAAACAATCGTGAAGAGACCATTCAATGTGTCATCGGAATCAACGAGTTCAACGAGAAAATCTTCCTTTTCCTTTGGTTAGTTACAAATGAAATCTTCCCAAACAACATGAATACCCTCTCTATTTTTCAGGTTCTGGCTCGTTTTCCTGCTTTTCTCCACCCTCGTCGCTCACATCTTCAACGCCGTTCAATTCTCCAAATCCTACTTTATCAACAGCCTTCTTCATTCCACTCGTAAAAACGATAAGAGCATTACCAAGGCGTTGTTCCAACAGTTCGAAAGGGAGTACCTCACCAAAGACGGAAAACTCATTTTGAGCTTTGTGAAGTCGCAGAGTGACCTGGTTGCGCAGGAAGTTGCTGTCGAGATGTTCCAAGACTTTTTAGTTAGTTTTGAATCCTCTCATCAATCAAACATCTTATGCAGGATTTTTAATTCTGGCCTATCCTGCGCCTAACATAGACTACATATATCAATACAATTGAAAGTTTCAATATTTCAGAAGACCAAGCCGTCTCGTCTCCGTATCCACGACGTCACCAAGAAAGATCTTGAGAATGGAGTCGACAACTTGAAGGACACCGTCGCAGTCAGCGTCTAAATCTTCTTCTTTTTCTGGTCATATTCATTATAATCATTCATAAGAATCCAACCCCGTTTCCCTCAATTCTTCTCATTTTTATCCGTTTTCGTCTCCCATTTACCCGCCATTTGGTGCCTTGACTCGGGTTAAATACTACCTTCGAGTAGTAGTTTCAACCCGTGACACTGTGATTTTGAGATTCTTATTTAAAGTAATAAACAGAAATGCAAGAGAATGTCATTTATTCAAAATATACAAAATTGAGATCAGAAGAAGTTTTTAAGTATGTTTGAATTCAGATATAAACAGTTAATTATTGAGAAAAAAGATTGGAGAAAGAGCTTGAGGGCATTTAGAATTTGAAAAATAAAACTGAAAACAATATGAGAAGTTGAAAAGAGAGAAAGGGAAAGAATATAATTGATCTATTCTTGGAATTCAAGTTCATCAAGAACTCGATCAATATGTTCAACTGCTGAGAGACCAAGACCTGCCCATGTCTTATCATCAAGTACTTTCACATGAGTTTGAAGAAGATCCATATCTGTTTGAGCCCCAGTATCACGAAGAGAATCCACGTCATCCTCAATGAATCTGAGTCGGTGACGAACGATTTCAGCCTCGCTTTTTCTAAAAATAAACAGTTGTTTAGTCTCTTTTAATTCGGAATAAAACAAACATAGACTCAGCGACATCTCCATTACTCGAGTATCCAGAACTGAGCTCTCTGGGCGAGAATGCTCTTCTTTCGGTTGTCTCGAATCCATTCGTGTTACTTGAATAACTCGTAACACCTCCTGGACTCAATGGACCACTTTGGAGAGAAGTGAATTGAGAGAGATCATGCATCGATTGCGACTTCTTCTTTGATTTACTCTTTCTCTTCTTTCCTTGATATGCTGCAACAAGTCTCTCCATTTCTCTGTGATGACGGAGGGCAGCAATTGATTGAGGTGAATGTCCATTTGAATTGATTAGAGCTGGATCAGCTCCGTTTTCAAGCTGGAATCATAAATTGTAAACTCTGATTGTCTTGAGGAAACAAACCATATAGAGTGCAGCATCCAAATGATTATTCATTGAAGCCAGATGAAGAGGAGTGTTTCCACGTGTATCTCTCAATGTCATCACATAATGTCTCTTCTTTTTACTGAATGCACTCAGAAGTTGAGAAAGAACTGGAACACTTCCAGCATCTGAAATTGAGTGAAACGAAAATAGAGTATTGTTTGAGGATTCAACTTACAAGCAGCACAATGAATAGCATTTGCTCGATCATTTGTTGTCCACAGAATGGAATCAGAACCCGATCGATTGAGAATCCATCGAACAATATGCTCATGTCCACATAAACAAGCGATATGAAGAAGTGACTGTCCTCTATTACTAACTGATCCCATTTCACTTCTTGCCTTTTCGACTAGAAATCGAACAGTTCCCAGACATCCTCCTTGTACTGCATATACACATGGAGTACATCCAAATTCATCTCTTGCATTCACCATTTGGTTGTCAAACTTGATTGCAGCACGAAGGAATTCGATATTTCCTTGTGCAGCTGCCACATGGACTGGCAACATTTTGCAGTTGTTATCGAGAAGTGCAAGACCTTTTCCGAATTTCCGAAGTAACCAGATGGCCATTTCAGTGTCTCCACGAGCAACAGATGCCATTAGGATAGAAGTTCCATTGATATCGCGTGTCATTGCACAATTCATTGTGGTTTTTAATGGTCCTCCGAGCAACATTTCAAGAGCACGCATGTCTGAAGACGATTCGTTTGAATTCGTTTTTTCCATAAATCGCATGCGTTTCTTTTTTTCAAACAGTCTTTGGATACTATCGAAATGCTTAAACTTCATATACACAGTCTTCCACAAAATGTTTCAAAAAGTATCAATTAATCATCGAGCATAACTTTATCTCTATCAAGAACTATGGTCAGACGGTTGGAAATTTTACTGGAAAAACTATTTGCTATGACTTAGTAACAAATTATCTTCTAGTGTCAGGTTTTCTAATTTTTTACGATGAAAAAGAAGCAAACGCTTCCCACCGTCCTGTACCCATCTGTTCTCAATTTCATTTTCTCATACCTCCATGAGCTGCAGATATATGAGCAGCAGTCTCTCCATTCGCTGACTGGATGTCCCTCAGCTCGGGAAGTCTGTCCAGTAAGTACCTGCAATCTAGTCAATGACCTGATTTTCTCCAGTCTGTTTGCTCTTCATTCTCTCAGTTTCCGTATCAATTACGAGATGAGAGCAACTGAGAAAAAGGGAGAAAGAAAGCACTTGATTGCCTTCTCCTGTTCTTTTTTTCTTCTTTCACACTCACTTCAAAATATTCAAATCTCCAACACGAGCAGCCATGTGAAGAGCATTTTGACCGATTGTGTCCTTGGCAAGGAGCTCGTTATTCGAAAATCTGGAAAGTGGAAAAGTGAAATGAAAATACAGTCTTGTCGCATGATACAAAGTAATTATAGACTGCTATTTTTCAGAAGGAGTTCACAGTTCACTGTTACCTTACTTGTTCAGCTCACTCACCTTGCTAAACATTGAACATGTTTGTTCGTAATTGACATAATAACATCTTCGCATACATGATTCTCATCCAATGAACTCTCATCACCAATTACTTCTAATGGAAGATAGTCACCGTTACTGTAAACGACAAAAAGTTTGTATTTTAAAAGCTAATACTCACTCTTCAAGAGATCCGTTCGGACCACTTCGTTCCGATGACATTGATCTTCAATTGATTGTATTAAAACGTTTTTTGAAATCTGTAAGAGTTTCTGATAATTGATCAGCGAAATGTGTCAAATCGGAGATGAAAAACGGAACGAAGTTCGGAGATTGTTTGATCTTTTGTACTCGGAGGGGTTACGGTAGAAATCAAAGATGCTTCCGAATTGTTAGAAGAGTTTCAAACACATCTGAATCCGAATACGATCAGAACACAGAACTGCAATCACGAATCGTTATGAAAAAATATACAATAAATACTCTTCTCCAAAAAAAGAACTACTTGTACTGAATTGAATGAATTCGAATCGAAGACTCACTTGAATGAGCAAACGAACACTAAAAATGAATGGAAGGGAACGAAAAAAAAGTAAAAAGGGGGAGAGAGAGAGAGAAGTAAACCAGTGAATAACGTTTGTGTCTATTGACAAAGTGAAAGAAGTAAACGGTACATTCCAAATATTTCAAATAAACACAGAAAATGAGCACAAATCAGAGAGAGAGAGAGAAAGAGTTATTTGGAGCAGCTGGATTTTGGATTTTAGGTGGAAAGTAAAAAAAAACGGAAAAAATAAGGTCTGGACTGTAACAAACAGAAACATTATCCAACAAATGATTTGTGAGTGACAAATCAGATATTCAACTTCGGGAATGTTTCAGAATAATTTATTTACAATTGAAGGCTTTATAGAAGGGCTTCATAGGAGAGAAGAATTTTTGTATCTCGTCTAGAATATCTGAGATTCATCTGGAAATTCATCAGAAATAAGTCTTATAAAATCCTACAACATAGAAGAAAAGAAGGATAATTAAACATCAAGACAACTCCTAGACGACTTCAGCACATTTTTCATAATTTTTTAAATATTCTGATACATTTTTCGGGTTGAAAACTGTAAGTAATCAAGTAGAAGAATCCGAGGTAAGAGTGCGGCAAAAGTCAAAGTTAAGAGGGTGGATGTGTGCCTTTCTCTCTCTTTTTTTCTTCCTCTTCCCGTGATCCGACCGGTCTTTTCCCGTTCTTCGCACCGTTGACAAATATTACTTTCCGTACAAATATCACATTGAAAAAAGAGAGAAATGGGAATGAGATGAAGCATTGCGCAACACCTTTCCAGATCATCGCATAATCATTTATCAAAATTTAAATGTTCCAAATCTGAAACTCATTTAAGAAATCAAAGTTGAATTCTAAAGTTGTTACTAGCAGTTTTCGAAGTTAGAATACCCATTGATGACAGATTGATCACTGGAACACTGCACCCTGATCCGATTGATGTTCAACAATTACCAGTTTTCATCGGAAGTTCGTGCTCTTACACGTTTCTTCCTGAATCGAAATCATCTTTTTGTTTGCCCGATTATCCACGAAGCAAACAACAACAACAGACGGTTGCCTGGGTCACATGGTACAAAACTTCAAACGTTTTATTAGGTTCTCAACGAAAAAAAAACGAAAAAATGAACAAGAGCAACAATTAAAATAATAACAGAAAACAACAACAATAGATAGACTCATAAAATCAATCCTTTGCTTTTTTCATCTTCTCGATCCAGTCTTTCCTACTCTTTCGGAACATGTAGAGATCGCATCGGAGCATGGCGAATTTCCAGAATTTGGATGTGTTCTGAAACTTGGAAAGTATATCTCTAGTTGATGTCTGATATTCTCCTACATGAATTCCAACAAGAACTTTCATGATTTCTTGCTTTCGTTTCACATCGACAAAATCCCAAATTTTCTCAAAGACTCTACTTCCATAGGTGTCAGTGATAAGTGTCTCCCAAATATCTTTCTGAAAAGATTATAGTTTTATTGTGTAAGTTCTAGACATAAACCTACATCAAATGCACCGATAATCTTTTCTTTGACTTCTTCTGACATTGTCTTACTGCCCAAAACAGATTGAATCAAACGCGAAGTGTACTTATTACACGACATTTCCTGAATTTGTTGTTCAGTGAGCTGTTCGAAACCAGCAGAAAGAGTTTTGGTTTTCGAGAAATTGACGAGTTCCGACACGAGCATTGTACCCTGAAACATATGATTGATATCGGGTTAATTGAAAGAGGAGAAATTCAAACCTTCTGTGTGAATTTCTGAGAATCAAAATTAGATCCATCATATCCATTGAGAGTGAGAACATTCAACAAAAAGTGACCTTTTTTCGCTTCAGAAGCTGACCGGAAGTATTTTCTCAATTGTTGAAGCATCGTCTTTTCAGAAGACGGATATCTGGCAGCACATCGGATAACAGCATAAAAAACTCCTGAGTTTTGATGTTCAATTAAATATGAACATTTTGGAGACATTGCTTCAATGATTTCCGTGACCATTTCCAGTGAAGTTGAACTGTTAATCATTTTTTGAAGTGGGAAGTTTGAGAATTTGTTGTCAGTTAATTCAGCAACATTCTTACTGCAAAAGTCGATCCACAACAGACTTCTTGCATCTTCTGAACACGTCTCCATCAATTTCTCCCAAACTCGGGATCCATTTTGCGAGTACCATGCTTTTGATATTCCGTCATAATCTTCTTTTTCCAATTTCTTCTTCACGTACTCATCTCCTCGTTTGTCTCCCCACAAACCATCGGCTTCAATAAAATCTTGGAACAATGTCACGAAGCTTTGCGAATTCATTGCATTTTGATTGAGATTCTCGTCAAATGCCAACAGAGCAAACTTCTCATAGACTCTCTTCAAACTTGATTTCATATCTTGTCCTTTATAAATACGTTTTTTCTCTTCTCCAACTTTTGGCTTGGCCGATAGTCCACAACAAACCCAAACGATCGCTCGAATCAGAAAACTTGATGGTTGAACAGTGACAGCATCGGCCCAGTTATCCAAAAGGATCCCAGAAAGTTTTTGAAGTAAATCGACGTGTTCGGGGTCGGAAATGGGACAAAGAGAATAAATGAGATTCTCAATTGTTCTTGCACTCGCTCCACCGAACATCAAATCAGCTAATGTTTTATGTTTGAGACGAGAAATCGATGAAAGAAAGAGAGCGGCCCCTTGAGGGCAACTTCCGAAAACCGATTCAACGACCACAGCAGCTTCAGTCCATTCAAGAAGAACTTTCTCCTGTCCGGCAACTTCTTCAGCGCATTTTTCCAGAATGAAATCTTCAATTTTCCCTTCTTTTTTCTTAATTTGCTCAATACTTCTCAGGTATCCAACAATTTCTTTCGGGAATTCTCGACCGTCTCCATCTGGGCGTGAATCATTGAACTGGTTTGTGTTATTGTTTGTGGAGTAGTCATTCTGACTACTCGACTCATCATTTCCACCAACTCGGCCGTATTGCTGTAAATCATACTTAAGAAGAAAACATTTTCAGTGTAAAACCAACTTTTTCGAAGTCACTTGCTCTAAACTCTCTATTTCCACCTCTGTCATTTCTATCATTTCTTCTGAATCTTCCATCGCCTCTGCCACGTCCACCACCGCGATTCCCTCCGCCACCTCCATTTCCAACTCCAAATCCTTCACTTTTAACTGGAAATGTTTTGAATTCCTTCTTTTCGACTGGTTCCTGTTCCGTATATCCATATCCTTCGAATGCATTTTTCGCTGGCGGTTTTTCTTCTGATTCCACGTTCTTTCTTTTTCGTGTCATTCTATTAATTCAAGTTCTGATTGTCCGAAGTTTGCGGTCGTTTCAAATAAGAAGAAAACGGGATAACAACGTTTTTTTTAGCAATCATTTGCAGAATATTCCTTGTTTTTCAATTTTAAAGTTTCATATAATTGTAACTTTCCTTACAAAATAGTACAAAAGATGCTGGAGAAATTAAAAATAATATATTGGGATACGACTATAAAATAAGAAAAGAATGCAATATGCTAGACAAAAGAAGTTATCAGATATTCAGAAAAGTGTATAAAGGCTTTCTAAGTGATTCTAAAATAAAGTAAATATAATGTACTCAAAAACATTGGTAATGGGAAAAAGTTGAACGACCGGCAGATGCAAAAGATTTTGGTTTCCAGAGAACTTCTGAATATAAGCGTAGCCAAAAACTGTGGGTGGGGGAGGAATAAAGCATCAGGGAAGCAATACAAACACTCTTGGAAAAAATATGCAGAGAAAGTGAAAAATGGTGCGATTTTTGGTAGAATTGGCCAATTTTGGAACGAAAGGTTTCAGATGTATTTTCAGATATGAATCACACTACTGCTATTTTGACACCTATGAATGAATGAAGTTGGGCTAAGCGAAAAGAGAAAGGAATTAACGTGAAGACAAATTAGAAAAAAAGCAGGATACAGTTGGTTGAATAACGGCAGACGAAAGAACGAATTCAATCGATGCATAGGGAAGAAACAGACGCAGGGTGGGAAAAGTGGGTGTATAAAGGTGCGGGGAACGATGGATCACAAACTTCAGATAAAACAAAATAGATGAATTGAAATGTACCGAAGTACGAGAGAAAGGGTAGCTGGGTGGGTTGACACGACCGATATAGGGTTGGCGAAGTGGGATGGGGAAATCACATAATTTGGCACTTCTTCTTCTTTTGGGGCTTGTTGTTGTCGTGACGCTCACGATGCTGAAAATAATAGTTAATGTATTGATAATGATCTATTTACTAATTTTCACAATTATAGGTAAATAGTTATATTACCTTGCGAATTTCTCGAACAAGTGTGTAGAAGGCCTCATCGACACCCATACGTGTCTTGGCCGATGTGTCTACATTTGGCATTCCGTATCCTTTGGCTGTCTCGCTGACAGTTCGGAAGTCCACTGATCTGGATGCCAAGTCGCATTTGTTTCCAACCAGCACCATTGGAACCTTAATTTAATGTTTTAGTAAAATATTCTCCGGATCTTCCTCAACAAATCGAGAAATTGTAGAATGAACTCACATCATCTGAATCTTTCACCCTCCTAATCTGCTCTCTGTAGTTGGCGACGTTTTCGAACGACTTGGTTTCGTTGACGGCGAACACCAAAAGAAATCCTTCTCCAGTTCGCATGTACTGATCGCGCATCGCCGAGTATTCTTCTTGACCGGCAGTGTCCAATATGTCGAGAAGACAAGTCTCGCCGTCTATCACGACCTGGAAAACAGCATTCAAATAGATCAGTAAAGCAAAAATTGCGCAATTTTCGTTATTTTACATGTTAAGTCATTTCAAAAAAAGTGCAAATAACGTGAACATACTTTTTTCTTAACATAGTTGTTTTTTTTTCTGAATGATATCGTGGTTTACAAATGCAATGTTGAACTATTAGTCTTCTGTGGTATTACGAAATGTGTGAGTTTTAATTAACGTCAAAGTAAAAAATAACCCTTTGTATGCGCAAAACCAATCATATTAAAATTCATAGTCGGCTCGAGTCATAGAATAATTCAAAGAAGTTCGAAAAATTCCTTCTGACTCATCGTTTCTGCATTTCAAATGCCATCGCTTCCGTCTAATTTGCTGTTGGCAGATGTGTGAAACGGAAATGTGCTCTCATAATTCAATTTTCCATTGAGCAGTTACCTGCTTTCTGTAGCTGTCCTCTATGGTCGGGTCGTATTCTTCAACGAAGTGGTTTTGAATGAGTTGAATAGTGAGGGCGGATTTCCCGACACCTCCATCTCCAACCACCACAAGCTTGTACTCCGTCATTACCCTTTTCTGTAAAGAAAATATAGTAAAATATGAAAAGATCGAGAAAAGAAGCGAAAAACCAAAAAAATGAGGAAACGAGGAAAGAAAGAAATGAAGAAGAGTTTCTGGGGGCAGTGGCAGAGAGCAGCTCCGCCCTTCAGCATACTCGGCATTCCGTTTCTTTTTCTTCATCTTTTTTTGATTATTGTTTCAATAGAAAAAATGACTATTGAATTTTTGAAGAATGGAAGAAACATGTTGAGAATAATTGAGAACACGATTGGAAGATATGGTGTACGGAAAATATTTGACTTAAAAACTAGGGAATGAGTTGGCAGAAATAGAAGAAACAGGGAAAATGACTCATTTTTATTTTTTTTTGGGTGGTCGAGTAAAAGCATTGATCGAAATTCAAACATATTGAAAATTTGAATAACAGAAAGTGACTCATTGAGGGCTACATTTTCATTAAAACAAAGTTATTAACTAGTGGGACCAGAGAAGCTTTCAGTCAACACGCTCAGGAATTTCGCAAGTGTAGAATTCGCACGAAGTGCAGAGTGATATCATTTGTAAATTAGAAATTATCAAATTTATAGAAATGGAAGTTTAATTTCTTTGGTGAAAACACTAGTGAACATCTAAGTTCAAAAAATCAAGAAAATACCTTTTTTCTGTCTTCGCCACAAATTGATTGGAAAGCGAGAAAAGCAAGACAATATAATGTGAAAATCAAGAGACGACGGACGGTGGTGCGACCGACCACTTATTGTCGCAGACAAATGGCTCGAACTGTCTTTTTTCGTCGGTCTTCTTTTCGGCCGCCCCAGTGTCGAGTGCGTCTCTTTCGTTTTCTTTTTCACATTTGCAATCTCTCGTCAAGAGACTGAGAAGACACAGACAATGAAGAAAAATGTCTTCATGGTGAGAACGATTACTGTTACCTATGATATCTCTTTTCTTCTTTCTCTCTTTTCTTTTCTAAAAGATTCAAAGATTTTCACGAACTTTTGGAGACGACAAAATTGGAAGAGAACATTACTGATAAGAGAAAAGACGCGACCGACGGTATTTCGAAACTGAAAAGAAAACAGCCGCTGGGAATCAAAACATAAAACAACGATCGAGAAAATAACCGATCATTGAAAGTAACTTGCGAAATCGCTTTTCAACTCTGTTTTTTCAGAAGTTGAGAAAAAAGAGAAAACAGAAATGGAAGACGTTAGGATTAGTGAGACCGGAAAGAAGAAGAAGAAGGAGAAAAAGAAGGCTGCTCCTTCCTTCATCCTTTTTTCTTCTTCCACACTACTTTAATCCTATCACACAATTTGAGATGGGGTACTCCATCTTCTCCATCTTCTCAGTTGGTTCGGTTCAAATAGCGGACGCTTGCTTAATAAAAATTATTCAGCTGAAGTAATCCGAGTGAAAACTCGAAAAAAAGAAAAAGGAAGAAAAAGTATCTAAGTGCAAAAAAGCTAAAGAATTCCTTTTGATGATGAAGAAGAGAAATGAAGTTCATAGAAAAAGAAATCCGAAGCTCTGGAGTGCAGCAGCACAGAGACCACACTCTTTCTTTCTTTTAATCTCCTTCTCTCTCACACATACACACAAAGTAAGAGTAAAAGATAAAGGAGTGCGGACCCCGCCGTGCCGCTGCTACTGCAGCTACTGCTACGGCGGGACGATGAGAGAGAACATCGGCCGCGGAGGAAAAGACAGTGACGACCGCGACGCGACAGCCGCTACGCTTTTGACGGTTTTGCGACGACTGTGAGAGACGGGACGAGTGAGCGTGTGAGAAGGCACTAGTGATCTGCAGTGAGAAGAGAAGAGAAGAAAGAGAAAGGAACTGTTCATGATTCTCTTTTTGTACCAACCCATCCCTATCTGCTTCCGATGATAACGACGTTGTATAGTTGTAACGGTTTTCAATTGAATTATTTCATGCTTTGAATGTATCGGCGTTCAGATCAAAGCGGTGGTCGTTCTCAAAAAACTATCCGTTGACGTTAAGTGTTTGAGATTCTTGATTTTTTATTGGAATCTTCCTTAAAGGGCTTAGGAATTCCTAGAATGCGTCTTATGACGTGAGAATGTCTTTGAAATTCCGATTTGAGAATCGAGTGACATATCTAAGTTTCCCAATCTTCTATAAATCATTGACTTCTAGGGATCGGAATACATAGGAACAACGCTAATTCAATCCGAATTGATGTGTTCTGATTTGATTCAACTAGACTTTCAAATAGAATGAGATGGCTAAGAAATTAAGAATGTTTTCGGAATGTTGGATCGACTGAAAATTGTTTTAAAACTTCATAATGACCTTCGATAGAGATATGACGAAACTTAGTTTTGGTATGTATATAAAATTAGAAACTAAAAAAGCGCCTGCTGCGTCTCAAGCGTCTACTTTGAGTGGACGGAGCACAGTGAGTCTAAAGAAAGACACTCCCGGAGACAAACTCTTTTCAATTTCGTTTCATTCGGCCCGTCTTCTTCGTTGTAGTCGGAGGCCGTATGCACTTGACAACTCGGCTCTTTTTGTGCCGACGAGCATTAGTACACGTTCTTTTGCGGTGAATGATGGAGAGCCTGACTAGGACAATAAATTAACTGGAAACAAAGTGGAAGTGAAAAAGAACTCAGAAATTGAGAATTTTAAGTTTTTTATTGCTCACTGATTGAGAATACATGGAAATAAATTACTTCTATCTGAAACAGATGTATGAAAACCTCGGTGATATGTAAATATGGGTAGGGTAACTAAGGCACACATGTCTGCGTATTGCATTCCTCTTCCTCTTCTATTGATTATTCTCTACGTTCTGCCAAGCTCGCATGACAACAACTGAAATTATTCCAGATGAGATTTAATACCATAGTGGACATATGAAAAAAACTTTTACAATTGCTACTATCATATAAACATCATAATGAGAACATCTGCTAACCGAAGAGCTTATATTTACGGGCTTCCAGGTGAACTACTTCTAAAATTTTAAAGGGTTCAAAGTTAATTTCAGCATTGCTTCTGGCATTTGTTGTATTGTGGAATGAGAGTTGGTCTTACTGGTGGCTATCAACACAGTGGCCAGAACATGAAGAAAATGGGCGATGTGATCGCATTATCATTGTTGCTGATCCTCAGTTGATAGGTTATCGGAATGAGAAATACGGAGCGATCGCTAGATGGGACAGTGATAGGTGAATTGACGACGTCGTTCCGGTGAAAATTTGCTTGAACGAAAACTATTTCAGATATCTTTCAACTGGGTACGGTTATGCAAAATGGAGATTCAGGCCTAACGCTGTCATTTTTCTTGGTGACTTATTTGATGAAGGGCTAGAGTCAAATGACGACGAGTGGCATGAAACCTATGAACGCTTCGTCGGAATCTATACTATCGATGCAGGCGATGTACGTGATCAGATCTCTCGGAATTAGACACTCACTATTGTTTTCCAGAACTCAATTTATATTGCTGGGGACAATGACATCGGCGGTGAATCAGAGATAATTTCGGAGTCACGGAGGAATCAGTTCAATAACTATTTTCGAAACAATGTTACTGACTTGAAAAATCGATACTCCTTCAGCGAAACTTATCTTTTTGAAAACCAGAATTTGAAACATTTAACAAAAGCGCAAGTTTCAATTGCTAAGATTATGCTGACACACGTTCCTTATCTTGTTGAAGGATACAAGCATACTGATGTGGTGAGAGAAGACATTATTTTAAAATTATTTTGGAAAAATTAAGGGATTGAATATGGACTTAATACTGTCGGCTCACGATCATACGACGGGAATCTATGAATATCAAAGATCAGCACCTCGGGCGGTCCTTTTTACCAGAGTTTCTGATGCGTCCCCTACGTATATTAAAACAATTGGACCAAGTGAGCCTCTGATAGAACTGCAAACGCCTACATGCTCATATCGGTGAGTTCTGACAAAGGATAACAAAAAAAAGAAAAGTAAATGAAAAGAGCTCTTTAAAGAGCAAATTGTTTTACAAAAAAAAATATAGAAACATTCGAAGCGAGAAAAAAGTTAGTGTACGGTAAAAGTTTAAAGGCGCAACGACCGCAACAGCTGAAATATCTGAACGCGAAAAAGTTTTTACTGTAGTTAAAATAAAGACGAAGAGAAACAAGCTTTGTTAACAAGGGGGTACTCGATTTTAGAACTCGGAAGGATAGAACTGCTAAAAAGTGGAACTGAACACAATGGAACTGTTATGGACCTACCCATGAAGAAAACTTGTACCATTTAATGGAGTTTAATTCTATTCACGAATGCAATTTAATGCACTTTTGTGCCAAAAAATGCATTATTTTGCGTTCTCGAATTGGCAGATTTTCTTCGTGGGCCCATTACAAAATAGAACTTTTTGCAAAAGGAATATATAAGCACTTATCTGAAAATGTGTTGAATATTCAGAAAATTCATATGAAAATGGAGGATTTTGTAGCAAAACACTAACCAAAATTGTGTGCTTCAGAATGGGAGTGTATTCAATGGGATATGGAGCACTTTCAATATGTCGACTGAACGACGGTTATCGAAGTACTCAAGTACAGTACTCTGTTATGTGGCTACCGTCTCGATTCGCTCAACTTTTCCTTTATCTTTTCACAGTAATTTCCTGCGCATCGTGGATAATATTTCAAACAAAATGCCGTTCTCGAAGATATTCATGGCTGATGTGATACTTGATTTGTGATTTTTGTGTGACCTCATTGATCTCTCACTTGATTACGAGTTTTCGTTTCTTATTTATATTCATGTAAAAAGTCATATTAACCCGATAAATAATCTTCAAATCAATGAATAACACTGGAAAGAGTCTTCGTGATGAGACCCGTTAGTTAACGAATAATGCTAGATTAGTAATTAAAAAAAGGGAGAATTATGTCACAGAGAAAATCTGTTCCTGTCTCGGAGCATCGTTATTTGGAAATGAAAGTGGAGGAGGAACTGATGTACAATGAACTCCTGGATGAGTTACATTCCGTTTTTCAATCCATTTCAGATAAACATCATTGTATTCTGTTGAGTGATGACGCATCAAATGGCGCATGAAGTTCGATGAACACGGAGATTTTACTGGAATATTCGAATAGTTTTTGAAGAATTCCGTCATTTCAGACACTCACCAACTCCTTGGCAAATGATACATTCAGCATTTCCATCTCCAGTCCTTTTGAAAAATGCCCATACTGGATGTTCTGTTTTTCTGAAAAAAAAGAGTTAGTAATAGTAGTGATTGTAATATGTTTGATTCACTTTTTCAGTAAAGGACACCAGTATTCTCACCTATTTCTTTTCTGATACGGTTTCGTAGTTTGCCTGATGATTCTTCCCTTCTCCTCTGCTTTCTGAGCAATTATTAAGTTTCTCTGCTGCTCTAATTCCAATTGCATATTCTTCTGTTCTGGATTAATACTAAATTTATGAATCTCTTGAATGACTGATGCTCCAATTGAAGATGTCGAGGGTTCACCCAGATGACCCATCATATTCGTTTGTGTTGTTGTTGCTCCATTCTGCCAGAAATGAGTTAATGGCCAAGTTTGGAGATCAGATGACGTTTGAGGTTGTTCGAATTGTACAAATTGTTGTGGATTTATTGAAGAGTCTTGCTGTGGTTGTTGCTGTTGTTGTTGCTGTATTGGATAATATTGAGATGCATCAAAAGTTTCCATTGAATCCATTTTCGGAAGAATATATGAAGTAGCGAGAACGGGAATATTGGTCAGCGGGTTTTCTGATATTTCATAGTGCATTTTACTCCTAATCCTGGAAAACAAATAAAGTCTTTTTGTCTATTTTTATCTAACTTACCCTGCATCATTCATTCGAAATAGCTTCAACTGTCCAGTCACTTTCTGATAATCATCAGTATGGTGTCTCTCCAAATGTTTCGTCATATTCGTAGCACATGCTGATCGAACAACCTGCAAGATCTGAAAATTATAGAAATATCAAATCGGGACTGACTGACCTTTGTACAAAGTCTACACTTTACAAGTTGATCGTCAATTCTGTGAAAGTATGCCCAACAAGGATTTTCAGTTGGTCGTCCTCTTTTCACAGAAGGCATTAGAATTGGTTCAGGGGAAATCTGAAGGAAATGATGACTATGACTACTGTAGATTTGAATGGAACAAATACACAAAATGTTGTGGGAATGACCCAACAATAAACTGTTAATTATTCGAAAACGTCTACTTCTAGTCACCTATTTGAAAAGACAAGAAGAATGTCACCTAGACAGATTGATCAAGTTGCTACAGTACACCCCTTGAAGACTTACACTGCAGTCAATAGATGATCCGACATCAGAAGTCGAACTGGAACTGTTTGATCCATGAAGTGATGGATCTGATAGTGTTCCAGTTGTTGATTCTTTTGAAAAATCATCATAAACGGTCGGGTAATTCAAAACGGAAACCTGAAACAGGAACTACAATTGGATAGTATAGATAGAATGAGACGTACCTCATTAGTGAATTGATTATCTTGATAGTTTTGAAAGTTTGTACTACTCCAGGGATTTGTATTAATGAAATTATTATTTGCAGAGAAATCGGCTTGAGAAATCGTAGTAGGAATACCGTAACCATCAGGAAGACTTTGAGGAATAATTGAAGGAATAAGTTGAGTTTGTTGTTGTTGATAAGTGTGCAGTATAACCGAAGTGTTACTGTGTCCTTCCATTTCAGAGAAAACGAAAAAAGTTTTGTGAAAAGAGATAGAGAGAAAGGGGATTGAGTAGCCAGGAAAAATGAAAAGACGAAAGCAGGACGAATCGGGTGCCGCGAGACCGGCGACACGCCCACTTCAGTTGAGATGGGATTGGGTGAAAAGTACCTTTTTGGAAGAAGAAGATGGAGATGAAGCTATCGATCGGGATCAGGCTTCTTGATTGCAACAAGGAACCTTTTTTCTGTTTGTCTGATTTTTCGAAGAAGTCAACGAACAATTTATCAAATAATTGCAGGTATTCAAAAACAATAAAAGAAGAAAACGTCAAGCTTAGTTTACAAAAGGGAAGAAGAATTCCACCGTAACCAATCATTGATGTTCAAAGTTCCATTTGTGACGTCAAACACGTGAAAAATGGAGAGTCCACGTCACAAGTTGACCTGCTATAGGTCTACATCATCATCCTTTCACTTACTTTTCCTCCGTACTCTTGATTTGATAATCACGGCTGGTCAGTGGGAGTGATAAAAAGATAAAAAGAGAAAATGAAACGTTTGTAGGTCAACTAAATAGTGGAAACATCCTTTCTTCTCTTTCTCTTTTTTGTTTGGGATGTGCCTGCTGTTGATGGTGTTGCTGCTGCTGCTGAATAGTGTGTCAATCGGGAAAGTACCAGTGAACGAAAAAGATAAGAATCAGCAAAAAAGAGTGTGTGAGAAGGTTAATGGATGCGTAGTTTTGGAATTGAAATGGAAAAGAATTGGGAAATGAGGAAGTTTCAGAAAGTGGAAGGGTTTGGAGAAAGAATAATCGAATAGGTTATGGGGGTTGACTTGAGTATTGTAACCTAGTGTACGAAACCTACTTGAAAACAAAATATTAACTTTTCAACTGATGCATAGTTGATTCACTACGCAATCATACTGTATCCGAAGTGCTCTGTTAGTAGTTTTCAGTTGAGAAACAGTAAAAAAGCACAGTATTAGTGGTTTTCACTGTTAATTCAAAAGAAATACAGTATAATTTCGGTAAACGACATTAAGTTTTCAACTGAATATACTTGAACAAGTTAAAACCGGGCAAAGTTTTTAGAAGAAAACAAAACATGATTACAAGGTATCTTGCAGAAACCAAAAAGTCCGAACAAAATACATTGAAATGTACTCCAGAAAAATCCAGTGAAAACCATCCAAAACAGAGAATTGTGACAAGAAAAGAAGCTGAAGAAATATGGAATAGTGAGGGATAAAATGAAAAGAACTGGACGAAAACTGGCGAATGAAGACTGTCGGATAAGCCCGTAAAAGAGTTCAGTTTCAGTGTTCACACGACGAAAACTCTTTAGCGGGAGAGGGAGGGACTGAAGAAAATGAGAAGAAGAAGATGAACAAAAAAGGGGAAAGAACGAATAGACGATACACTTGTGTGTGTACTTTTTAAGGACAAAAACGGATAGTGAAATGGAGAAAGAAATAAGAAATTGAGGAGAGTTACTATGAAATCACAGGTGAGAGACACGTCATCTGGATTAAATGAAGTCGTTAGGATTTGTTGCTATTTTTTAAACGTATTGTAAGATGTTTCCAACTTACTGTAGTATCTTATTGAACGTTCAAACTACATAGAACTTTAGAGTAGTTTAACTCGTTTCAATTTTCTGTATCTGAAATTGGAAGGCGGGGGTTATCCAGGAATTAATACAATTTCTAAATGATTTATCATCTCCTATAATTTCTGTTTTAATTTCCCATTTTCAGTTTTCTTTTCTGTTACTTCCGTCCTATCATTTTATCTCATTATTCTGATTTATTCCACATTTTTCTCTTCTCCATCTTCATTATCTTACAAATCACATGCCGTTGCCCGTCATCTACTCATCATCATCATCGTTCTTTCAAATGATGACGTTCCCCCTTTTTTGCCTTCATCAACATCTTCTTTAGCTTATTCTCCTTCATTTTTGTCAAATGAAATGAAGATAACGGAGTGCCAACTACCTGTTCTTGCGAATGCGAATGTATATCTTGTTGTCTTCCTCTTTTTTCTCTTTTTTAGAAAACAAATCTCTGTGGCCATTCCACACCCTCGCTTCTTCGGAACTTTTTTCAGATGAGTTACTGTGGCAGACCACACATGTTCATGTCGAATTAAACTGTCGATGACAGCGAATGGACTTGTAATTCTTGAAACAAGATACTGTAACAAAGTCAGACTCTTCTAGAAGTTGATGTTAATGTGACAGTAATCACTGTGTATTTTCATTGTTTTGAAACAAATACTCAAGAAAAATGCAACATTATCTACTCTCATGACGTACGTAAAGATCAATTTGGGTCAGTTAGAAGTGAATGTCCTTCTCTATCTGGCGCCAGTTGCGCCTTCCACAAGTTCTCCGATCCTTTTGCTGAGATCTTGATATGTGCCCCGCCGCAAAAACCGAGAAAAGAAATAAAAGAGATAAAGAAGAAAAAGTGAAAAAGCGAAGAAATAAGGGAAAAACAGATGGGCACACACGGGTTAGAAGAAGAATCACGCATGGTTTAGAGACGGAACAAACAGGAGACAGAAGCCGCAACGTGGGAGGTAAAATTGGGAAGATAAGATGGTTTGGAGATTCGGAAGGGATTGGTGACAGATGTTGCAAAAGAATAACTGGGAGAATGAAGTTGATGGTCAGGAGGAGGATTCCAGCTCTTGTTTTGAAGTTGTATTGCTACGAAATTAAGTATGTTTCCAAATACTTGAGGTTTCGCGGGTGAATGAGAGTCTTGAAATTTCATTCGGTGATTTTTATCTTTAATCAACCTTCTTTCATGGAAGTCAGTGATCTTACGCTTTCAGTTCTCATGAAATTGACCAAGATAACTTTTGTATCTAGACTATGAGATGAAGATAGATCTATATTATCTCTAGTGATTTTTTTGGGAAATCGTTTTAATTTTCATGGCTGACAATTCAAAATACCTTTATTTTGAGCAATTAGCCAACCTGGTATGATATTTTGAAAGATGGTATTCAAAAAAAACAGGGCTCCGCCCTGTTGACAACTATAAATCAAAGGATTAGACACATGTTTCAGATGAACAAGCAGTTTTAATTTTGCACAGAAATGCTCATTCGAGAATGGCAGGCAACTGGAAATTAGTTTCCATTTGATTGCTGTATACCGCCTTTTTCTTGGTGTTCTGTTTCCGGATTTTAACAATTTGGAGCAGATCCTCAAATCAATACAGTAATCGGTTTGCAGCTAAATTTAAATTTGATAGAACTCAATTTCCTGGAATTATGTATAAGAAAACTTTTAATATTAACAGTACGTATGGTGCCGATGTACATGTTCTCTCGAAACTTCAAAATAAAAGTTCTAGCAGAAAAAAAACTCTACTGGAACGAATTCACATCATGAAAAACTTCACTTCTTGTCAAACCGTCATCAGCTCTAATAAAAATAAATAATAAATAAAGTTTGGTGAGTTTTTTATTTATGACCTCAGAATCACTACAAAATTTTTAAAAAAGCTCAATTGTTCAGTATTGAAGCAATACCAATTCGTACTTTAGTTTTCTTTAATTACTCATCTTCAACTACTGGATCCGTTAAATTTCTTTTCCAAATCCCCTGATTATCCGTTATTCTCTTTTCCTCTCTTTCTATATCATTATTGTCATTCCGTTATATCGTTTTCCCCTATTATCCTCACACATTATCCGTGTACTGTTTCTATTTCTTCTTCTTCTTTGAACTATACAAATGTATACTTTCTTCTTCATATTTTATCTTGTTTATCTCTTTTCTCTCGTTTGCTTCCTCTTCTTCTACATATGGTTCCCGCTTTTGGGCTTCCGGTAGAAAGTGAGTGTGCTTCTTGCTCTCCGCTCAATGCTTCTTTTCGTATTGTTTGCGGATAATTAAGAGAGAAAGTTAGAGATTGAAAAAAGAAATGGAGGAATAGAGAAATAAAGAGCAGAGTAGTCAAATCAAATCAGATTGCAAATAAGTCATTTCCATTCTTTACTAAACTAAAGCTATTATTACTATAATGGGAAGTGTCAAATTTCATGGATTCCACTGGATTATGGATATTTGATCTCTTCTTTTTTTGTGTCTTCTGGTCATTTAGATGTACTATCGTACCAAGAGAGCCAACAAGGTTGTGATGTGTTAGATATACAATTTCTGAAGCAAGGATAGTCTTTGATTCCTGCCAGTCTGCTGTCATGAAATGATCTTAGTTTATCGTATTGACTATAACAAACCATCATTTCCCATTCGTTATTATGTCTTGTGAAGTGGAAAAATAGTTGGTCAGCTATGAGAGTGAATACAGTAACTCATTTCAAATGGCACCTTGGTGTCTTTACTTTGATCAGGCGGTAGGGTTTTCCTATGTCTGAAATCTACTCTGATAGAATATTTCAAATGATTCGTGACACGAGTTCAAACGATTGAGTATATGAAACTGGAATTCTGTAAAAAAAATGAAACCAAATGTTGTGTTCTCGGCGTCGTTAACTTTCTCATCCAGTGAGATTATTTTCATTACAAATGAAACTACAATTGAAATATGATCCAAAACACGTTGTGATCTTGTCCACTCATTTTGATTGGTTCTTCTCTATCTGACCCAATCATCAATTCATTTTTATTTTCTTCCTCTTCCATCTTTCCATCACTTTTCTTTTTCCGTAGCTCCATGAGTGCTCCACTCCTCCCCCTCTTCTTTTCTTTTCCTCTTCACACAATTCGTGAAGAACGGACAGATGATGGCACCCCATTCGCTTGCGACAAAAGATAAATGGACTTTGTGTTTCTGTCTGATTTCTCTCTTTTTCTTATTCTCTTTTCATTTTATCATCTCTGATTTCGAACAAAACTTGGATCAAGATAAAGATTGAAAGAAAGAGATAGACACATTAGATGGGTGCTCTTCTTCACCCAATAAATATAAGTATAAATGGATTGTTTTTTCAAAATTCTAGCTAATCCAATTGATTTCATTTCAAAATTTCTGGAGACTTTCAGGTGTCAACGTTCAGGAAATTTTTCCAAACTCACCTTTCTTGAAAAATGGGACATCTAAAGTAGTTCAATTGTCAAGTAATTCCGAATCCTGCCTAATTTTAGATGACTCTCATGAAATTAATACATATCTCTTGATTCCCAAGAGCAGTGTTTCAACATTGCTACCGTATTCTTGATGAGTCAGGTCACTTTTTTCTATCCCATGAAATTCCCCTTGAACTGTATATTCTGTGAAAAGTGTCCAATCGACAGTTTCAATATGAAGAAAACCAGTCATTTTAATTCAGAAAAACATACCTATATTCTTCAATGAGGCGTACTCTTTTTCTTTTTTTTTCTTTTCCCGAATAATCATGAAAACACATTTAACTTTTTCTTCGTTTTATTCTTCTTTTTACACATTCTTCCCATCTTTTTTATTCCTTTTCCCCCCACTTCTTTTTGAATAAAACCTGTCTCAAATGCAAATTTGATGTTCATTTCGGGTAAACGACCGTTCCTTTTTTATGCGAATTCTCTTCACATTTCAATCTCAATTATCCCTTTTTCGCAACTTTTTTCCTACGGAGAAGAGGAATGAAAACGAATAAATTCATTATTTTTTTGGAACAGGAACTCCAGATGACGAGACCCATCCAATCAATTATCCCCAATTTCCTCTGACAGCTCAAACTTATTTTTTTCTTTTTTCCTTAAATGCTCTTCGTGTTTTGCTTCGGAATAATATTTTACTATAATATTCCGATAATTCTTTTCGAGTGATTTGGTTATAATTATAACAAAACACAAATCGAAAACTATCTGGAAGTCTCAATATCAGTCGTGCCAAAACACGACTTTTCGTAGTTTTCTGTTGTAGATTACGGTAGCAAAAGATATTTCTGATTCATGATTGAGTTAAATCTTCTTAGACGATACACATTTTCCAATTAGAAAAACACCTTATGCTCAAAACTTACTTTGTTCATCATTACGTAAAACTTTCAATCATCAATCTAAAAAATGCAAACTAATCAATCCGTTTTCCTAAATCTCTCATTCACTCTATCTTATTCCTAGACACAATACGAGAATGCATAGCTAATTTGACATTACTTCAGGGTCAATCCTTTTTCATTTCAGAAATTGGCCCCAATCTGTTCTTCTTCTTCTTCTTCTTCGTATTCTTTCCTTCATTCTTCACCGTTTTCTTGAATGTAAAAGTGTTTTGTGTGTTGGCGATTGGAAATACAAATGTGGAGAGACTGAGAAAACGAACGACACTAAGAAAATGTTCATTTCTCACCCAAAAGCGCCGAAAAAAACGATTGTCACCGCCCCTCCGTCTCTGCGATTTATCCATTCTCTCGCTCATTTCGTGGACGTCTGTTGACCAACAAATCCGGTCGATCACTCTTTTTTTGACCACTTTTTGCCGCGCGACACACTCTTATCACACCCTCAGTAGTTTTTGTCAAAAGAAGATGTCTACGAGACGTTCCGTGTTAATGAATCAGAGTTGAACATAATATAAGTCTGATTGGAACTATTAGGCTGAGTCATAAGTTTCTTTCTTTTTTGAGATGATTTTTGACACGCGATTTCTCGAAAGCTAATAACTCACATAATGAGAAATATAATTGGTCAGTACTTATAACTCATTGTGATTCTATCTGTGACTTGACGTCCGCCATCTGCTTAATCTCAGCCGTAGACAAGTCAAAACACTTGAGGAACCCTTTTTTGGTACAATTTTTCGAATTAATTTTTTTCCTATAAAATTTTGGCGAGAATGTGTGAGTCATTCGGAATTAAAACAAGCAAGAACAATTATGTATAAAAAACTAATAAAGATATTTGAACTAAACAACGATGGTTTAATGCGGGTCTTTAAAGAAAGGTGACCATAAGCAATTTAGAGAGGTGCGAGTATTTTCGATTTTTCTTTAACGCTAGATAAAATATCAGTGGAAATGTTTATTATTGAATAGAGTAGACATTGATGTTTTTAAATTTACTTTGTTTCGGATATTCACACCATTTGTCTTTTTTCGCAAGAAGCCCGAAGTCAACATCATCAAATTCACGTGATTTTTGAGTTTGATGAAGCCTTCTGCTCGTACTTTTGAATCAATCCACTAGATCTTTTGCACAATTTTAGAGTAATGTATCTACTGTTGATTACTTGTAACAGAATATTTCAGACTTGTTCGTGATCGTTGAAAAGAGACCCAGACTTCACTCAGGTCTACTTCACTAATATTCTCAAAAATGTGAAAATCTTAACAATCACATCAACCAAGTTTTATCACTTATTCGAATGACTTTGTTATACAGTTTTTTGTTGCATAACTTGCTTATGTTACTGTCTAACTTTCACAAATAGTTTGGTATAAATGCTCTCTCCAATATTTTAGTAATCGACTTAAACCCAGGAGAACATTGTTTTCTCATACCTGTCAGTCGTCTGATCATAAATTCTTTATCTTGGAGAGTTTTATCCGAAACTAAATTGTTTTAACAAGACAAAGTCATTCTTTATAAATACCACTCGTTTCCTTATGAAAATTTCAGAATTTTGATATAAATCCGACTAGAATCAAAAATCTTTTCAAAATAGGAATTTGATTAGAGACAGAAAAAAACTGTCGTTTTCACGAGTGGACAGTCTGTGCACTAACTTGAAACATTTTTTGTTAGCCACTGAAAAGGTCATTATAATGCAAAAAAGTTTGGGTCGATAAACAATCATAGTACTTAGAAACTGGAAGTCAAAGTTCAACCCCAAAAAAAGAAAGAAACTTATGACTCAACCTAATATATCTGAAATACGAATGGATTTTTTAGTTCTGTTAGAAAATCTCAAACGTTTTGATAGAATACAGGTTAAGAATGTTCCACATTGTTCATGTTATTCCCTTTTCCCCATTCTCAACATCAATCAAATTTTTGCATTTCTCAGGATTAATGTGTCTTTTTCTTCTTGACTACAAGGAAGAATCCAGCTGATTCCCTCGAGTACAAATTGCAAACAGCCGTCCCCTCCTCGTATTTTCTCCAATTTTTGTTTCCAAAGTCGCTGTCATCACTGTGATTCTCTTTGCCTGCCAGATGCGTGGCAGATGTTGAAAACTTGAAGAAGTTCGCTAAGAAAACGGAGAACTTGACGAATTATATGAGCCTTCGTCTCGCAGCCTTTACCATTCGTTTTGTTACAAAATTGACCTAAGCGTGTCTGACGGGCAGGCGGATTTAACGCTATATGAGAAAACCGTTCACCATATGATTGGTCTTGAGAGAAAGAGTGCGCCTTCTTTGCTTCTTCGGTTAAGTCGTATTTGTTCCCCAAATATTGCGTCCACTTTTTCTCCAACTTTTTGCACCTTTCAAGAAAATGTGTCAAGAAAAGGTTTGCCGTTTGTCGTCGTTTTGAACTTTTTGCACTTTTTCTCTCATAAATTTCCAGAAAATTCATATAATTTTTTACCGTCGTTTTGGACTTCTTGTTCACAAGAGAATGTCGTAATTTTTGTTCCCAGGTGTAGTGACTCATCGCAGGTGGGAATACAAACATAATTTTTCACAAACATCTCACAAGTGTTCCCTTTTTTTTTGCAATTTTTTTCAAAAACCTTTTTAGCTGAATTTCTGAAATGTCTAAGAACTTGAATATAAAAACTTTATGTTTTAAGGTTGAGTTACACAAAGAGTTTTTGGGTACTACTTATTTTCATTTAAAAAACTTATTCTCGGGAATTCTTCCTAATTTTCTGAAAAGTTTTGTGAAATCTTTTGTGAAAAACCTGTGAAATCTCATCTTACGCGAGACCGTACAAATCGGGAAGAATGCGCGATCGGGAAGAAACGAATCGGGAAGAAACGGATCGGGAAGAACCAAATCGGGAAGAAACGAATCGGGAAGAACGAAAACCGTGCGGCAAAGTTGCGAAAACCGCGCGCGCAGGTTGCAAATACTGTATTTTCAGGCTAAAAGGAATAGCAACGCCACTAAAAGCCTCTGAAAATACAGTATTTGCAACCTGCGCGCGCGGTTTTCGCAACTTTGCCGCACGGTTTTCGTTCTTCCCGATTCGTTTCTTCCCGATTTGGTTCTTCCCGATCCGTTTCTTCCCGATTCGTTTCTTCCCGATCGCGCATTCTTCCCGATTTGTACGGTCTCTCTTACGCGGAAAAGTTTTCCGAAAATTCTCAAAAAAAAATCACATTGGGTTACTGTAGTTCGGTGCAAACACTGCCACGTCAGATTGCACATTTTTGAAAACAAAAATTATTTTTTCGCCATTTTTAAAAGTAAATCACCATCTAAAATTTCATGTTGGTCTCGTCAAACTAGTCACAACATTGTGCATAACTTTGCCCAATTCGTTGCTCTCTGTTCATCTTCAATCTCTGACTCATCATTCATCTGTCATCTTGACGGCGCCCGCTTCTATTCATATTCACGCGGCAGTTTCTCATCTTTTGTGCTCCCGCTCTACTCATAAATTTGTCGAACATTTGTTCTGCTCCCGGGTGGGCTCTCGCTCTTTCTCATTTTCTCTTGAGGTCGCCGCCAATCTGTTTCGTTGTAAATATTTATTTGTTTTCGTAAAAATTTATGTAGACTAAATACTTCTCATGAACTCGTCAAAATTTTAGGAATAACTATCATTCTTTTCTTTTCAGAGAAGCCAGTACAACTTCATATTCTCTGAATGAATACTCGAAAAACTATTTGAAAAGAACATGGTTGACCAAACTGCAGGTGAGGTCACATAAAAAGTTATAAACGCTTTATTATAAACTTCAGAGCTTCACCTAAAAATAGGCGGCACAGAAGGATGCGAAGAAGAAAAGGATGATTTTACATTAGAAATTGAGAAGCTTCAGGTTGGTCCACATTTGTTTTTTTTTCTTCACATAAGAAATAAAACTCATTTCAAACCTTACGAACCACTTCTTCAATTCCTTTCTTCCTTTTGTTTATTCGGGAGAAAAAGGGATTAGTGAAGTAGTGGAAGGCTCTTCTCAACCACTTATTCGTCTCTTTCTGAATTCACTATCCCAAAGTTTTCAGGCCACTCTTCAAGAAATGCTCGATTGCACGAGCAGCCCGAGCACCTCTCTCGATTCTACTGATAAATGTAAGTTTTTATATATGAAAGACTATTTTCGCTCTTAATCATTAAACATATTTGTTCCTATTTTTGAATAAAAAAATACTTCCGACAAAATCTATAATTTACAGCGCCAGCTGGCCTTTCCGCCCGTCGTCTCATTCGGATTGCCAGTGAACATCATCATATATCAACCACTTCTTCATGTCATTCGGATTCTGGAAACTCTTCTTCTCGCGATTTTGTGACTCCTTTTACAGTTCATGGTGGTGCTTCAATCGGAAGATTAATTTTAATAGATATTGTACGTCGAGACGATTTGATAGGAATTGTCAGTCCGAATGATATACTTTTGACTATAGAAAATATGTGAGTTCAATTTATTTGCAACAAGAAACTCAAGAATAGAATTTTTAGAAAAGTGTCTGGAATGGTCAGATCAGAAGTAAATAGGATATTGGAAGATATGATGAGAGAACATGATCAAATTGCAATAGAGATTCTACCAGCTGGATCAATTAGTGATGACATATGCGAACTTCTTGCTGACCGAAAGTCTTCCGGAGAACTTCAGACAATAATTCGAGAAAATCTGTATCAGAAAACAGTGCCTTGTGAGTTTTTCTTTGATTGAGTTTAGATAGTTTTTAAAAGTTCGGAGCTGTTAAAAACGAAAATTCGGAATCGCATTATTTTTTCCTCGATAAACTATTCAAAACTTTTGAAGTAAGAAGCCATATTTAAAAGTAACTTCTCCTCAACATCTCATTGTTTTCAATGACTCTGGCAGCTGCCCACAGAGAGATTCTTTCAATGTTAGAAAGTGTGAGATCGAGAGAGGTTTAGACATCCGCTCCATTGAATTAGGTGATTTAGGATCTAGGCATCACGAGGTGGGAGGGTCCGAAGCTAGTTATAAGTGTTAAAATGTTCGGTTCACCTCTACCAAAACATTCTCTGAAACCTGCATTTCTTTCTAAACGTACTTCCCTTCCTGTTATTGATCTCAAAGATTTTTATGGAGTTAAAAGTACATCATTACTGTTATTTTAGAGTTTCAAATAATTCTGATTTTTCAGATACGACTCGCCCTCCACGAGAAGGAGAAATTGATGGAGAACACTATCGGTTTGTGTCTGTCGACGATTTCAATAAATTACTTGATAACGGAGATCTACTCGAGAATGGAACATATCAGGGTGAGCAATTTGAACCATGGTCACATTTCTATCGTGCTCATAATTGAAACGTGCACAATGGAATGACTGTCATGCTCCTGTAAATCATAGCTTCTTTCCATAAATTCCCGCAAATCTGACCACCTGGTGTCCTTTCGGCACCTGTATTCTTTTGAGATTTTCGCATTTCCACCGCTTGAGTAGCTCCATCTGTATGCTTGATTGTTGTACTCTCCCTCCTTTTTCTACCCTCTCATCCTCCTCTTCTACCTGTTTTTCTACCTCAGTCCTCCTCCCCCTTGCGCAATCTTAGTATGTCCTCAAATGGAAGACTATTTTCTCTATGTTTCTCATTTAACCGTGCTCTTTCTCCAACTAACACATACCATCCGCTCATTTTGCCTCTTCCTTTCCGCTCTCACCTGACACAATGGTTCATTCCTCTCACCAAAATTGGGGGTAGATTACATTCTTTCCAAGTGGCAAAGCACCGCCAAATTTCAAATTCGTTTCCTTTTCCTTCGACTTCCCAGATCATTTTTCATCCATATGTCCGATACTGCCAGCTTGAGAAAACGCATATATCATGCTCACTTGTCATCGGAGCCAATGGTGTGTCTTTCTAACAAGTAAAACTTGTCCATTGTTTTTAGGCTCTTCTCTTCATTTCGCATTTCGGAAAAGACACTATGATGCCCAGATTCGATTCAATTTCGTTAATTCAATCTTTTCTATCCTCAAAGCTTCTTCCATTCTTTTCTTCGTTCTATTCTTACTTTTGCGCCTTCTTTTCACTCTACACTTTCTCGCTTTAATCCCTACTTGAACTCGATTCTCGACAACACAACTAGCACGCTCGAATTTCACGAATCTTGTCTTTTTTTCACTTTTTTCGTTTGGTGTCCTTGGCAAAACAATGTCATTTTTCGGTCAAGTGCCCTGAACCTGTACTAGTTTTGACATTATGTTCGGAAATGGAGAAGTAGAAAAAGTAATGGTTATTTCACAAAACGATAGTTTTGGTAATAGTTCATTTTTTTCTGATGATGCTTTTTCCATTTCTATTGAAATAAATCCGATAGTTTTTCATTTTTGAAAAGCAATCATGATTTGTCAGTACCCTTGTGAATTCACTTTTCACTACTCTTATTTTGAATGACTTTGAACATTTTTATCACTAACTGACCATTTCTATGACCTCTATTCAGTTTTCAATTTTCATCAATTTCAACTTTCTCTCAAAACAGTTGCAACCGAAAAATACTGTTGCGATGGCGTCCCGCAATCAAAATTTTTGATGATTTCTTACATCTCGGCGTCTCTTCGTCTTCACTTATCTTTTGTCTTTCTCACTGACCAACTTTTACTTTTTGGGAGAAAACACCAAAAAAGAAAGAGGTGCGAGCTAGTCATTTGACAAAAAGTGAAAGGAGAAAAGAGGAGGAGGAGACTTCTCATTTTTGACCGCAAGGTTCGTGGTTTTTTTCTGTTTAAAATGAAGTTATGGGAAGAGTGTTGCCTGCGTCTCTAGGATAATAATGTATTTTTGAAAAAAGAGAAGAGAACCGCCTTTTTGGTGACTTTTTCCGGAATGAGAAAGAAAAAAAAGATAAATTAGTTTCGAACTAAAAGTTCTCCGTTTTCCCTTCCACCCACTCAATTCCGAGTTCTCATAATATTTGGATTATGATGTCGTTCCATAAAGTGTAATCGTGGAACAAAGAACAACAAATCGGCTAGTATTCAAAAGAACTGTAATTATTATTGCTATTCAATTGGATTATTTCCGAAAAAGATTATTGTAAACGAAGAGATTTCGAAAATGCAGCGTGTTCGTCGCTTATTGTTAGCCGCCAAATTGCGACGAACGAAATCCGAGGACGTTCCCTCGCTGACATCAATGAAAAAAGAGAAAACCATGATGAAAGGTAACCGTTAATTGAGGGAGGAAGTGAACAAAATGCCATATCCGATTTGTCAGATCTCAAAAGGACAGAATACGGTATGCAAATTAGGTTGATGTCATTTAGATATGTTTATTCATTTGCCACATTCGACATTTCGGAGTAAATGAGATTTCAGATTTATCATTCTTATATATAAAAGACAATTGGGCGTTGTCTGTCTGTCTGAGGCGCTGTCCGCAACGGTTTTGGAAAGAGAAGAGAAACTGAGCCAGTGGGCAAAACCGAACTAGCGTGCTTTGGACACGACCGCCGCTTCAAACCACTCGGCCATGCGGGCACGTTTGAGAGAAGGTGGCCACGTGAATGAAGAGAGACCAGCCGACTGAATCGCCGAAGGCGAGGCAGATAGGCTGGTTTTTAATATTCGTTCACCCCTGATCTCGTATAATGACATTTCTATACTCTCTTTATAATTTAATAGCTCAAGAAACATAGTTTATTCTTCCAACACCCATCCTCTATGCTTTGTTTATTCTTCATCTCCGTCTTGATTATTCCCTTTTTTCGTTTTGCACTTTTCTTTAATGATTCTGTTTAGTTCATAACACAAATTCTTCTCAATTCCGAGAACTCTGTGTAGTTTTGCAAGATAAAAGACCACAGCGAACATCGGACGCTAACGAAATTGTGCCAGGACATCCAACTGTTCGTTTCTCAATTTGTTTTCTAGTTTCTCTCCTTTTTTCCACCGGCCCAATCGCTTTTCTCATGACGATATACAAATTACTACTCTATCCAAATGAAACATTCACGGAGAAGTCCTTCTGTTTCTCACTCTCTAAATCGCTTCCGGAACACGATTGAACGTATACACAGAAATACAGCAAATGAGTGTGTCGGACAGTCGATCCGACATTCTCTCCTCTCTCTTTTTTCTATTTCTACTACCTCTTCTTCGTCATCTTCTACATCCTCCGTTCATGTATCCGCCGTTCAGTCGAGCGTGTTGTTGTGTTTGTTCACCCTGACACTGCGTAGAAAACTTTGGCCCGTATGTGGACGGTGGCGTCTTTGCCATGCTGATTGTTATCTCATAGTTTCCCTCCCGACAATGAACAAATCGCCATCTGTTACGCCGAAAGGATTTGCAACCTATTCCTGACTTTCATTGAAATACATGTTGAAATTCATTCACAATAAATCAGAATCTTTCTAGAGTTAGAAGTCGAAATAATCTCTTGGGTCCACCGCAGAAGCCGAATTCGTGTTACTTTGCCTCATCTTTTATGAAACTTCCACTCCATCATCTAATAAAATATCCAATTCTCGCTCGTTTTCTTCACCTTCTCATCACCAAGAAAGAGCAAACAAGACCGATTTCCCATCACCAATGGCACATGTCGGAGTGCAAATTGGTGTAATCTATATGCGCGTGAGGCATCTGGATGCTTGTTGCGACCTTTCTTCACTTCTTCTTTTTCATTCGTTTTCCGCGCTCTGTACCTCTTATATCATACATGTATTGTTCACACCTTCGCCTCTTTTCTCTCTTTCTGATGAATTGTTTGCTTTGTCCGACCTCTCTCTTCCGATTGTAGTCCATGCTTTTTCGCATATTGATACCTTCTTTGATGGCTCTCTCGCTCTTCTTTTCTTGGCCACCCGCACTTTTTCATTGTTTCATAGCATGATTTATACTGTAGTTCTCTTCTCGATGTGCCAGCTCTCGCTCAGTAGTCTGAAGCTCGAGAGCACGTCTTGTCGAATTTGGATCTGAAGTTATGAATCGTACAAAAATTGTTTAGGCTGCATTTTTCTGATAAATCAATTTTTAGTTTATCTTGATTACTGACACAGTGAAAAGTATTGTTCTGGAGGAATTGAATCGAGAAATCAGGGAAATTTCCATAGAGAAATTCATAGGTACAGTACCACACCCTAACCGCCGGTTACTGTAACTATGATTTTCGAAATCATCAAATCTCGTTATTTTTCCGTTTGTCATATAGGTAATACCGATTCTCAAGTCCTAATTATGATAATAATTGAGAAGCAGTAGACCACACATCTAACAGTCCATTATCAGTATTTGTCCCTCATATGAATTCCTTTCCTTCTCTCTCCTACTCTCTTCCTTTCTTTTCTTTTATTGATATTCAAATGTCAGTGTGCTGAAAGAGAGGAAAAGAAATATAGAGAGGGGAAGTGATAGGCACAAAAGATAGTTTCCCGTGGGAACTTTCGTCGGTCCGCTCTTTTTGCCGTGCACTTTGCCTTTTTCGAACCGTCCCTTTACTTTTGTGTGTCATACGGGCGGCATGACCATCTCTCTTATTTTATTGTTTTTGAGTCACACTCTTCTCATAAGTGCCACGTCTCTCCTTTGCATCTCTAACATCAGACGATTCTTTATTCAAACTAGAGGTTTTTAAAACAAAATGACGCTAGAAAATAGATATTTCTACCGACACCATTTTTTTTAAAATATCTCATCCTCTGAATTTCAGGTCATTTGTACGGAACACCACGTCCAGTCGAGTGTTATGCTGACGACGATATGATGTTGATGGGATCAGAAGGATTGTTGCCACCTAATTGGGAAACAGCTTACACTGAAAATGGAGACAAGTATTTCATTGAGTAAGTCACATGAATTCTGGTTTTAAAAATCTAAAGCAATAATGGTTTCAGTCACAACACTGGAACAACAACATGGGATGATCCAAGAGAATTACCACCTGGATGGGAGCAAGTTGATGATCAGAATTATGGAACATTCTATGTCGAGTGAGTATTTTTTATCTATTAAAAATGAATATAGAGTCAAAATTATATAATGTTGCTCCGAAGGTGTTCGTGTTCTTTTACGAGAAAGTTCATTCGGATATGTTTCGTTTTAAGTTCTGATAGTTTTAACCCCTTTTGTTATGCTATTTCTCTTCATTCCACCACTCTTGCTACTGGATCTTTTATATATCGCCTACTTCTTTCTTGAATTTGACACCCGTATCATAGTTCTCTTCTCTTCTTTTTTTCCAAATCTCAGAATCGAATCTGCAACTGCTACCCATTTTCTTTTCACACAACAACTCTGGGGTCAGATTTCTGAAGAAGTCTTCCCGAAGTCTTCTTCTACTGCTGCTGCTGTTTCTTCTTCTCATTCTTGCCGTCGTTGTGAAATCTCGTCTTCGACGTCTTCTCTTCTTCGTCTTCTTGTTGCCACCCACAATTGGGTTATCTTCTAACATCGTCTTCTCTGCTCCGCCCTGCTCCGTCTTCAGAAAATGAAAATCTCTTGCTCTCTAACACTGCGTCGTTGTTCTTCAGAAGTGTCATCTCTTCTTGTGTTACTTATCTGATTCGTGAACACTTTTCTTTTCTATTCTTCATCTCTGTCATAACTTCGATCCTAGTTTTGAGATAAATTTTAATATCCACTCTTAATATTTATAAATTAACATATGGTATCAATTTAAAGTGATCCCTCAGCTTAGCAAGACTTTGTGGAAATATATTTTCCAAGTAGAAATTACTTTTTAAAAAGTCAGTTTCCAGTTGCAATTTAATAAAAACATTCATTGTTCGTAGTAATAAGTGCAATAGTCTGTACAAGTCCTCTCCATTTTTCTCCAATGCTATTCTTGTCAAATACACCTTCTGTCTGGTGTACATATGTATCCGATACATATCCATTCCTATGTCCACTCGTTTTCTCCTTTTCCTCTCTCCATTTTGTCATCATCATCATCCAAAGCATACAAATTTGGAAGAAAGAGAGCTCCACCCACACCGCTTTTTTCACAACTCTCGTTTCTGCGTCTCCATAAAAGTCAATTCTTTCTTCCTTTTCCGCGCATGTGGGACTTTCCTACGAACATTTTTGCTCTTTCTTTCTTCACTCCTTTCATATTTTCTTCTACATATCATTTATTAGACTCATTGGTTTCAGTCATCATCCCGTCCCAGGATGATGTCCTCATCCTATCCGACGGGATCAGATCTCATCTCGTCGGTAATATATTTCGCTCCGTCAACTAGTTCGAGTACGGTGTTCAACACACCTGCTTCTCGTTATTCGACTGCAACACAAACCACATTTGGTGGTGGAAGCAATCGACATAAAGGATTTGTTTCATTTCGATCACAAGATGAAGATCAACAACCAGATGATGATTGTGAAGAAGGAGCTCCATTGTTGAAAGCAGTGCAGCATACTTCCTCCGCTAGAAAGTAGGAATTTCTGGAAAAACGTTATAATAGAGTTAGAAGTGCCGCTATCAAAAAGATTAAAACATAAATATGTATTTTAAAAAAACTCATAAAAATATAATTTTTGTGTTTTCAGTCACATCAATAGAAAAACTCAATATGAACGACCGTATGGTTTCGGAGGATCAACAGCAACAATAGACCAGCCAATCAAATATGGAACTCTTCCTTCGTCTGCAAATCATAATAATATGTATTCACATTATAATGTAAGTTGTCTTGTGATAATTCGGAACCATATGACATAATTTCAGAGTGGAACGCTAAAATCATCATCCTCTCCTAGAGATTCTGGATTCGATAGTTCACCTACAAGATATAGGAAATTTGGAGATCCACCAGAAACTGCAGCCTCATCAGCAGATTATGATCATCATTCGAAAATGTTCAGCAGATCTTCGAATCCCCTATTCACAACCGATCCTTCACGGTTAGGCGGCGAATTAATATCAACGAAAATCGTGAAAGGAGCAAAAGGACTCGGATTCACTTTGATTGGAAACGATGCTTCTAGCAGAGGAGACGAATTCATTCAGGTATTTTTTGCATTCTTTTATAACTCGCTAATACTTCTAAGTGTTGTTCATACATAATTCTAAAAATTTGTTGAACTGCCTAAAAGTTGACCAAATTCATGGTGCTCGAAGAATTTACGCATCTCGAAACGAACGAGTCCCTGAGGAATGCATTTTCCTTCATCTGTTCCTCTTTGTTCTCTCCCTTTTTCAAATCGTTCGTTTTTAGTATTCTTGTGTTTTCACGACGAGTCGCCTCTCGTTTTCTGCTGCACATGCAGAATTTCAATTTCTCGACCTCTATCCGTTTTTTTTTTCCATTTTCACTAATGACGAATTTGGTGCTGAAAAACATTTGGTATGAGAATGGAATGAAAATGTGTTTTCTCTGCTAGAGCTGATAGAACCATTGGTCCATTTCATTGACTCATTCTCATTCCATACGACAAAAAAGAGGAGAAAAAGGGAGAATGGAATGGACAGGATATGCGGGTGAATGAGTTTGAGCACCCGGATTTGGTTGAGAAAGGGAAATTGGGTTGAGAAAAATTGGTGGAGGAAATATAAGATGGGGTGCGAAAATCATCATAAGCATTATTTTTCATGAAGCAAAGAAAGAAAAATAGAAATTGAGATGTTTTTAAGGTAAAATCAGTGCTAACTGGTGGTCCCGCAGCTGCGAATGGAGTTCTCCGATCTGGTGATATTCTTGTTCGAGTCAATGGACGTCTTCTATTAGGTGCAACACAAAAAGAAGCATGTGATGTGTTTGTTGCGATTCCGATCGGTGAAGCAGTTGATATTCAAGTATGTCGAGGATACGAACTATTCATTGACCCTACGAATCGAATCATCACTGAAAATGTGTATGCTGCTGCCAAGAATCGTGATCTTCATGAAATTGATATTTATAAAGGCCCTGAAGGATTTGGATTCACGATCGCGGACAATTTGAATGGCCAGAGAATCAAGAAAATTCTTTTTCCGTCACAATGTCCTAATCTGATGGAAGGAGATACAATAGTTGAGCTAGATGGAAGAAACGTTCGACCGATTCCTCATACTCAACTCGTTGATATGCTGCGGGAACGACCTATTGGATATCGTGGAAAACTAGTTGTTCGAAGAGGATCACCGAAAACGAGATCACGAACGCCATCTGCCGCATTCCGATATGGCGAGCCACCATCAAATATGCCGGATTCCGCTGCACCTGTTCCTGGAAGATCCAAAACTCCAGCTGGACGTCAATCATCAAGAGCTGAAGAAGAGCAAACGTTTAGGAATACGCTGCAAAGAGTAAGTGCCTTAAACTAGAATTTTTGAAGAAAAAAAAAACGAATTGTTAAAATTTGTTACATAAAAGTTTGATTTTTCAGCAACCTGCCGTTACATCAGAATGGGATGGAATGAATGGTTCTGCGCCAGCAAGTCGAATGAGACCATCATCAACAACTCTTGGATTCGCCACTCCGAACTACATTCCATTGAGCCAGTATAATCAAAAACCATCTGATTTGATTACTGTATCGCTGATTCGAAAACCTGTCGGTTTTGGATTCCGACTTCTAGGAGGTGTTGAGTCTAAAACTCCACTTTCGGTTGGTCAAATTGTGATTGGAGGAGCTGCAGAAGAAGACGGTCGATTGAATGAAGGAGATGAGATTGTTGAAATCGACGGACACAATGTTGAAGGTGCTTCTCATTCAGAAGCTGTTGTACTTCTTGAAGCGGCAGCTCAAAATAAACATGTGAAGCTAGTTGTGAGAAGATCAACGAGGATAGACGCAGCGCGACGTGGATCATTGAATTCAGCAGGACCTTCTGGATCGTATGACGTTCTTCTCCATCGAAATGATAACGATGGTTTTGGATTCGTCTTGATGTCTTCTCATCATAAAAATGGATCAACAATCGGACAAATTCAACCAGGAAGCCCCGCTTCTCGATGTGGAAGACTATCTGTTGGAGATCGAGTGATAGCTGTCAATGGAATCGATATTTTGAATCTAGCCCATCCGGATATCATAGCTCTAATTAAAGATTCTGGATTGTCTGTTCGACTTACGATAGCTCCACCAGACACTGCTGGACCAGTTCTTCCAGTTGTATCTGCAACTCTAGGTCGTAACTTCACAATGAATGGACACTACGAATCAAATAACTACGGTCTTCCACCACCGCCACCATCAATCTATGAAAAACATCCGCCACCGACATATCTTCCATTCGAAGGACTTTCCATTAACGACAGAATGCCAATGGTGAGTGGTCTTATTCTTTTTCTCCACAATTATTTCACGAGTAAGCACTTAGTATATGTCAAGTAGATGTGTTTTTTCGCACAAATAATTATTCTCATCTCCCTTTTTGTCCCTCGTCTCATACATTTCCTGAGTTTTCCGTGTTTTGTGTCGTCAGATAAATGGTGGTACGAGTCAAGAATCGCTTGTCGCTCATCTTCGTAGCTTATCAGTCATTGACACCTACTCTGAAGAAATGGAATTTATTGAAATGGAAAGGAATCTGCGGTTCGTTTTGTCATGTATTGTCTAACTTTTTGCATGCTTTCTGCACTCGGTCTTGGCGTCCTTTCTCCCGGAATTTCAGCAAATGAACTTATTTTTTCAGGACGGAAATCTAATCGATGTATCTCTTGAACGTGGCACCAAAGGTTTCGGATTCTCAATTCGTGGAGGGCAAGAGTTTGGATCAATGCCACTGTTTGTTCTACGAATTGCAGATGACGGACCTGCCAAAGCTGATGGAAGATTACAGGTATGATAATGTTTAATTTCTAGAAAGATGATTGTCTTACTAGACAAAAAATTAGTTTTCGCAAATATTTCTTTTACAGGTTGGAGATCAATTAACCACAATCAACGGCCAATCAACCAAAGGCATGAGCCATGACGACGCGATTCGAATAATTAAACAACATGCTATAGTTAATTTGACAGTTTTACGCAACAGATTGCCATAGGCTTAATATCTCTTTTTCTTTATTTGATATCCTCTCATTGTTTCCCAGAAACTTTAATTAGTTGTGCTCATAATAATTCTTTAATTAACTAATATCTACTTACAAAACAAATCAATGATGGGTCTCAAAATGTCTTATTCATTTTTATTTTCTTTCCATTTATGATGAACTTCTAGCTTTTGCCACCAGTGATCCGAGTACCATGTTCCCCATTTCTTCATGTCCATTTTTCTTTCATGTTCCATCGTGAAAATCAGTTTGCGAAAATATAAAGAATTGCTCTTTGAACTTCGACATACATTCTTCACATCCACACAAAAAGTACAGAAAAATGCTGGCGATTTTCTGTCAGTTGACATCTCAATTAGGGGATCCCAGTTGGACAGAAGTCTGGATATCTTCTGAATAGGGGCCTAAATGATGTCGGATTCTGAAGTGAGTCGAGCAATTTTCGGACGGAGTCAAAGCAGAAGAAGACGAAGAAAATGATAGTTTTTAGTGACAAACTTCTTCTTTTCTTCATTTTTCTTTTATACTTTTTCGAATGGTCAAATAAATCTATACTCTTGTTGACTCTTTTTCTGGAAATTGTTACAAGAATTTTAATTTTAAGTTCAAATCTGTGAGATAAAAATGAGACGAATCTTCACTATTTTCAATGAAAATCATCCAATTTTGAGTAGATACGACTCAATAAAAATGGTGAAATTAATGGGCATTACAACATTTTTCATTAAAACATGAGAAGGCACTATTTTTAAAACTTTTGAACCTAGAAAAACTATTTGCCTGTCAAGTACCAAACCTGAAATAGTAATGGTTACACTTCGAATTGTTTTTCAGAGAGTTTCAAATACCGTAAAACCTGTAATAGAGACGCACCTAGAAGTGCCTGTTCGCAGCGGTTTATCTCGATTCCCAAAGGAAATATCAAAAAGGTGTCAACTGACAAAATATAGCCTAATATTCATAGAATATTTCTTCAGTTGCAAACATATTCATATCTTTAAAGACAGCCGAGATAGGATTCTCCAAACTCTTGCTAGCGGGTGCGCTTTTTTACAGGTTTTAAGGTAGCTCGTACAAATGAATTTTCAATTGAAAAACAGTTGCCTATTTTAGATAAAATAGGAATCCCAAGCTCCGTGGCTTTCTAGACAACCGTGTAAAATGTACTCATGATGGGACCCCTGAGACTAGGAAATTGTTTAGTATTTATTTCTGATAAACTGATTCGCTTTTCCAGGAGAACCTATAGAAAATTCATCGGAACTTTTCTGTTGAGAGGTCCTCTTCCCAATCTATTCTTACTTTTCAAGTACAAGTTTTGATTCAATTTCAAAAATTCGTCTATTCTGAAGAGTTTTCCACTTTCCGGTCTATCACGTACCTTCCTTTTTCAGTTTTTTGCACTCAAAAGGGTGATAATCCATTGGATTATCAATTGTTTTATCTATGATGTTATCCATCCATTCTCGAGTTTCCTATTTCTTTTCCGTCAGAAAATGGGTCAGAAAATGAACTGAATTTCAGAAAAATATGGTAATTCGGGATTCATAGGAAAGTAAAATCTATAATTTCATTCAGTCCATATAGTAAACGAAAACGACGAAATTGAGACAAGAAGTGTCATATTCATTGAGAAGAGACGACCTACACCTCTTATTTTTATAATATTTTCCGCCTATTTTCTCTCCATTTTTCTCTCTTTTTTTTCTTATTATAACCTCTATGATTTCTATCTTTTTTCTATAATTATATCTGGAATTCCCCTATTTCATTGTATAAAAATCTTTGAAGACAATTCATTTTTCGGAAGTGAAATGTGTCTTGAATCGGGAATTTTCTTCCTTCTCTGAACATTTTTTGTTGAGAAATTCATCCAAATATCAGTGACGTTTTCTCTTCAAAAATTCACGAATTCTAGAAGAAAAACTGAAAGCGTAGACCTGAAAAGTTGATGGAATATTTGAGATTTCGTTCATTTATTTAGTTACAAAACTCGTTCAAAAAATGATTTGTCGAAGAGAAGAAATTCAAAAATCATCGTCGTTTTCTTCTTGTTTCTTTGTCAATTAAGCATCCACGTCTTCTCGATAATCTTCCATTGAAATCAGTCGTTTTCTTGCTTCATTCACTCGTTTATTTCATGCAATTTGCACGTTTTTTCTCCTGTCGAGACGACAAGTTTCCATTTGTTTTATGCTAATTTTCTAGTTAGGTCAGTCACTGAATTCAAGAATAATTTTCAGTTTGTGAAGAGGAAAATGATAGATTTCAGGTATCATTTTCTTATCTTGTTTTTCATGAATTTCAGAAAAGATATTTAGAAAAACATCTAAAAAAAAGAGAAGAAAACTAGATGAAACTTGTTCTAGCTTTCTTTTTCTCAATTTTAATGAGATTTTTAGAACATTTTTCTAACTTTTGATCCAAAAATCCGGAGAATAAATATTTTTCCGACTGAAATTCAATTTTCTCAATATGAAATAAAATATAAAGAGTCTGTGTTCAGTTGAAGGTTTTCTTTCCTTTTTCTGAATGTTCATAAAGCAAAAAAGTTTTGATCTAGTGACTTATTGAGATAATCCGAGGATTCAATGAAGCACGTACACCTAAAAAGGATCGCATTTCTGAATAAATTAGATCATCTTTTTCTCTGCAAGAAAATAAATAAATGAGGAGATAATGTATTCGTGGAATTATTAAAAATAACTTCACGGGCGGTGGCGATCTGTAACTTTTGAACGTCTCTGAACATTTTCTAGTTTAATTTCAAAATCTCAATCAGAAAATTTATAGAAATGCGAACAGTTAGAATGAGTCAAATGCCTATGTTCCTCTAAATCCGATAAGAAGATTTTAGTAAACCGATATGATTTATGAAGATTAAATTTATCTTTTTCAAAATGACTCATTTTGACAGTTTGATCACTTCAATTTGACCACCAGACACTGATGAAACCTTCCAAATATCCATCACATTTCTCGTTTTGATCATTAATTTTTGTATTTCAAAAAAGGTTTCGAAGAGCTCAAAAAAACAGAAAAAGAGGAAGAGAAAGTGAGACTAATTGTGTTGTTTCACCATCATCATGAATCTTTAATTAAAACAAAAAAGTGAGAAAAAAAGAAGGCGTTTCTCTTTTTGTTTGACACCTTGGAGATGCTAATGGTTTTTCGAAAATATTTCTGATTTTGAGAAAAGAGAAAAAACATTTTTCTGATGTTTTGCTACTATACAACTTTCCGTTTTACTATGTCTCGTTGTGAGTTATGTAACAGTTTTCAGAACTTGTTATCCTACGAAAATAACAAAATTTTAATATTATGAGTACTTGAAAACCCAAGAATAGAATGATGGTTTAGCCAGTCTGCTTTAAGTTTTACGATATAAGTGCAATAGAAATCTGAATTAGAGTTATTTTCGCGAGAATACGACCTAATACTCGCGAAGAAAAAAGATTCAAAAGCAATATATTTTTAATGAAAATTAAACAAAAACGTGATGAGCAACAACCAGATTTTGAAAAAAGAGAGATGGATCAAAGTAGGTCAAATATCCATTTTGTCCACCCTCTTCCTCCTCATTTCCTGCTTATCTTTCACAATTCATCCACTCATTTCCTTTTTTCTTCTTTTTCTACTAAAATAAAAAGAAAAAGTGAAGAAGAAGACGATGAAGAAGGACTCAGATGATGAATTCGAGTGTTGGAGTGCATCTCAACTAATACGCAAACTTTCAATGTATGCATTCATAAATACAAATCCATCATTATGCCTTCGTTTTTTTTAGTTTTCAGAGTCGTGAATGCTTAAATTCGGGAGGGAGTTTGAAACGGACATAACCTCATTTAGCGGAACGATGTGACGTTGAAACACTTGGTGAAAAAGGCGGCCGATCCGTTATAAATCCTCCGAAACTAATCCGGTTTTCCAGTAGAAGCCACCACCAGAGAAGAGCTAGTCTCTCACTCTTTTTCACTTTCTAGAACAAAACGAGACTCTTTTTGGATTAGATTCTCTATATCTTTGATTCTCTATTTCTCTTTTCTCTCTTATCATTTTCTGTTTCAAATTATATTATCTTAAACTGTCTACTTCTGGAAATACCCTATTTCCTCATTCGAATGTTCTCATTTTCACCTGTTTGAATGACAATATGAGAACGTCTGAAATGAGAATAAAAATAGAATTCGAACTGAGAATCTAATCTGATTTCAGAGAACTATATAGTTCTACAATTCGATTCTTTTCTTTTTTGTTTTTAACTGAAATTCTGAAACCTTGAAAATCAGAACCAAAAACAATATTTAATGAGTTTCTTGTTTTTTTTTTGAAAAAAACTGACATGGCTGATCTTAATGAGTAATTGAGTAAATAAGAGTACTGTAATGAAGTTGAGAAACCTTTTCAAGTAAATTTCTTTGATATTCTCATTCACTCTCATTCAAAAGATATCTTCTTTTTCATCCCTACAAAGTTTGTGTTATGATCTTTATTTCTCAATTTCAAGTGCATTTTTTCTCACTTTTTCCCCAGATTCAAGTTTATCAGATTACATTTCAACACGATACCTCAACCACCTGCAAATAAATTTTCTTGTTTTTTCTCCCCAATTTATTCGTCATCATCTGGATGTAGTTATAGGTGTGACACACACAGTTGGAGGGTTTGCACCTCATCTGCTCGATGCTCAATTATGCATCTGACGACAATCGATGGCGACGAAGATCTTCGCATTCACAATATATCAATTCTTCCGTCCGATCAGTGTGCAACAGAGGATCAGAGAGTTCGTTTTCTTCTATATTTTGATTCAACCTTTTCGATTTCAGGCAGCAAAATGTTGTTGTGGAGACGGGTTCTTTTTCGATTTTCCGAGGAAAAAGTGTGAGGTGAGGAGATAATTAAAAAGAAGAAAACCAACAATCAAATAATAGCTAATAGACAAAAATAAGAGTTGAAACATCTGAAGAACAGGTGAAAATATTTGCTCAAATGAGAACAGAACGTGTTCACGTTGACAACTAATTAGTCGAATTTCAGGTATCAGCAAACGTTGGTTTCATGTTTGGTCGTTTAAACAATGGTTGGTCTCACATGGCTGTATATGGATTCGCATATCCAATGATTCTTCTGATGCTTGTCGCTCCGTTATGTGCTGTTATGCTGGGAATGGGAAAAAGAGAGAAACGAGAAGGGGATCGGCGATTTGTGAGTGATTTTCAATGGAATTTCTTATTCGAAATCATGCAATTTTCAGCCAAACCCATTGTATCAAATGATCTGGCTGCTGACATTCTGTGGTTGGCTCAGTGTTCTCTCCCCTCTTCCGTTTACTGTTTGGTACTATTTTGTAGGTGAAGGTACAAGGTAAGTTCCATATTTTCGAGACTCTAACAACTTGATTCCCATTATTTTAGATCATTAAATCAATCATTAGCAATGTGTCATTTATTTCGAACATCAATGGAAACAATTCCCCATATGACAGACACAATGATGACTCTTTTCTCTGTTCTTCTTGCGGCTGCTAGGTAAGAAAAAGAGAGATTCAGATGAATGAATACATCAAAACATTTTGAAGATTTCTCACTCAATACCATCGGAACACTCTGAAACTGAGAACGGTGGAAAGGTTTTCTCGTGCCATTTGGGTCATTATATTCGTTTGTGTCACTCTCGCAATACTTCGATTCTTTGAACATGACACGAAAGTTTATCAGTTTTGTATGGGTAAGTTATTCATTTTATACTTTTCATAAACATGTCTAACTGTTTGATTTCAGACACTGAACCAACTCCACAATGGGCTGGCCGATGTATGGTTCGAGATGGAGCACTGATTAACATTGTGAACAGATCTTTCTGGAAGGTGAGTATTTCTTTTGTCGGAAATATCAGAAAGCCTTATCCAGGAGGTAAAACAAGGCGTTCACAGATGATAATGATGAATTTATTCAAGAGAAAGATTTAAGTATTTATATCAACTCAAAACCAATTCAATTATTTTGTGGTTGTCCACCGAAACCTCCCTGACCTCCTTGTCCTCCCTGTTGACCTCCTTGTTGTCCTCCGAAACTCGATTCATTATTTCCTCCGAAACCTCCTTGTCCACCTTGTTGTCCTTGTTGTCCTCCGAATCCTCCGATTCCTCCAGAAGGCGTTGATCCTCCACGACCACCCTGTCCTCCTTGTCCACCTTCTTGTCTCTCTTGTTGACCTCCTTGTGGAGCTGACATTACGAGTCCAATGATGACGAGAAGTACAGTCAATTTAGTAGGGAACATGTTGAGAAATATATGAAATTGATAGAAAAGTATGTCTATTTGGAGACTGCTCAGTCATTTTATACCAATGTTTTTGATGGTGAACTTATGCAAATCCTTCATTTATTACAATTCCACGTCATCCAAATGAAAATGTTCTCGAACTCTGTGGGAGACAAAAAAAGAAGAATATGGGATTTGGTGGTTCGATGATGACAGTGACACACTTTTTAATCGCGAAAATATCCAAAATGAATTGTAAAAATGATCGCGATCTGATTGACATCTCATTGGAAATTGACAACATAGTAGTATCGTATTAGTGTTAGAATCAGTTTCTGTATGAAACACCCAGTCATAGATGCTATTCCCCAGAAGGTTCATAAAAACAGAAATAATTTGTAAAACTTGAACCGCCATCAATCTAAAATAGATTGTAGAGCTGAAATTTACGAGAAATCCATTAGTTTTTACTGACTGAATCTCAACATTGCTCACTATCCTTCTTCTCTCTTTTTTAAATTTTTAATAAGAATATCGAGGTCGGGTTAAAAATTCTTCAGACTTCGCTCTCTTTTCTGAAGTTACTTTCAACTCTGACGATGACCAATTTATTTTACAATGCACCACAGTCCATAGTTATTGAGAAGTACTCTGTTTGAATTTTTTCCCCATATTTGCTAGACAACTTTTTCAATTAGAGGTGTTACGGTAGCTTTTCACGAACTCCGTCCGTTCATTTTCACTCCCAATCAGCAAATAATTTTATCGGGGTTATGGTTTATTCACAGAATAGTTGCAATGTTATCAATACATGAGTAGTAATAAATAAATTTCATTTGAAACAAAAAATACATTTAAATTCCTGGTTGTTGCACATTGTTTCCGATTCCGCTACCTGGTTGTCCAATCTGTTCTGGTTGTCCTGGCTGTCCTGGTTGTCCTCCTGCCATTCCTTGTCCATTTTCTCCGAATCCAGACAGTTGTCCTGCTTCATTTGGCTGTCCTTCGAATCCACCAACTCCTGGTTGAACTCCTCCAGTCTGTCCTCCTAGTCCAAATTGACCTCCATTTTCTCCTCCTTGTTGTCCCATTTGTCCTTCCATTCCACCAATTTGACCTACTTGATCCTCAGCTCCAGCCAATACGATGCTCACGAGAAGAGCCAAAACAACTGTAGAGTATGACATGATTTTTCTGAAAATTGAGAAAATTTTAAAAGGTAACAGAAAACTGAGAATGTGATAGTTTCGGAGGGAATCAGAATCTCTTTTATACTATTCAAATGTAACCGATCAAGTCTGTCAACGATGTCTGCTACTGTTATTTCCCAAAACAACTCCAATAGATTTTTGACGTTTCGAGTGATCGTTTACTGATCTTTTTTACTCCAAATAACATCATTATTCCACTCGGATATCCTCTCTATAACATATAGTATTTTCCTTTTGTTCACTGAGGATAATGACGTTTTGAATGCATCAAACCGAGACGGTGATTTTTGAAAGTTACTGAAAAGAACATTCTCTTTTGTTCATGTTGTTCAGCGATCAATCGGTCTATAATCGAGGAAATGAACTTTGAAAAAGGATAAAATATGACATAAATTTGGGAAGAATTACTTTTGTTTGATCAAAGAAGATACTCAATGGATTAGAGGAGAAAAGATCTTTGTCTAGAACACTTGGTTTCTTTCTGATTTTTCTTTTCAAACATCAGTGATAAATTAGATTTAGTCGACGTTTTGAATAGGTTTAGCCTAGTTTTACAAACATTTCAAATAAACTTGATTGATAAACTATTCATTGAGACATTAAGGTTCTCAATCTTTTTCGAAAAGAAGATTCCGGACTAAACTACATACCATTTTGAATTATCAAAGCTCGAATCATTATTTATTGGTTATTATGAACAGAGTAAAAACAATAAAAGCAGTTAGAATTATAAATTTTGCATACAATTAAAAGAAGTTTGATTAGAATCCTTGGTTATTCCCGTTGAATCCTCCTTGAGAGCCTCCACTGAATCCGTTCTGTTGGCTCTCGAAACCGGATGACTGTCCACTTAATCTATCTTGTTGTGAGTTCCCACCGAATCCTTGTTGACCACTGAATTCTCCTTGCTGACTATTTCCTCCAAATCCCTGTTGCTGTCCGCTGAATCCTCCCTGCAAGTTCCCTCCAAATCCAGATTGTTGTCCTCCGAACTCATTCTGTTGTGCTGGACGTTGAGATGGGAATTGTCCACCGAATCCTGATTGTTGCCCTCCGAAACCACCTACAAATCCAGACTGTCCACCAAAACCTCCTCCGAAGCCAGACTGAGTTCCCTGTCCTCCGAATCCTCCTTGATTCCCTCCCTGACTACCGAATCCTCCGAATCCACCTTGCTGAGAGTTTCCACTAAATCCTTGCTGTCCTCCGAAACCTCCCTGAAAAAATGCATTTATATTATGAGTTTTTCGGCTGATGTTTACCTGTGACCCTCCGCCGAATCCTCCCTGATTTCCCCCTTGTCCACCGAATCCCCCGAATCCTCCCTGTGAATTTTCTCCTCCGAATCCTCCTTGCATTCCTCCGAAACCTGCTTGTGAGCTTCCACCAAATCCAGATTGGCCGTTGGAACCACGTTGGTTGCCTCCTTGTTGATTACCTCCCTGCTGATTTCCTGATTGTTGACCTTGCTGATTTTGTCCCTGAGAATTTCCGTTTCGACCTTGTTTCGTGGTCAAATTTTGTGGAGCAGCAAGTGCTGAGCAGACCAAGAGTGTTACCAAAATGAGTTTTGAGCAAGTCATTGTCACCTGAAATTTAGATCTCAATCTGAAAATGTTTTCAAAAAGGAAATAAAAAAGTAAAAACCGAACGAGAAAGTGATACTGTTACTCATTCAAACAATCTCTGTTTTATATGATTTTGATGATGTCGATCATGAAATAGTGGGTGGTTTTATGCTAAAATGATTGAGTCAGTGTTTGATGTTGTACTCTGAACGTACCGGATCAGTATCTTCTTTTTTCTCTCTTTCAGGTGTTCCTTCCGTTGGCTGATTTCGCAGTTCAATTTGTGATTCCTGGAGTTCTTCTGGCACTTCTTCATGTCGGTTTTATCAGAGAACCAGAGATTGATATGGGAGATTTGACTAAACAGTGAGCATTTTATTCTTGTTTAATTCTAAATAAAATTCAGTTTTCCTTCCATATTATCTCCTAATCATCACTTCCTTTCAGTAATCGTTTCGGAAGAACTCCTCGAGATCAAACACGTATTCTAATAACTACAGTAACCATCAGTTTTCTCGTAGTACAAGTTCCAACTGCATTCATCACAACTCTGTCGCTAACAATCAATCATTTTCAGAATAATAATGCACGTGAGTCATTTTTTTATTATTATGCAAATTAGAATATGGAAATTGAAGTTCATTCAGTAGTATAATTATTTTTTCGGAAGTTGAGTCTATAACCTGACACATTAATATTTACAGTAATGGTGTTAGCATTGGTGACTGGACATCTCCAACCACTTCTCTCAATTACAACCATGGCTGCGAACACAGCAGCACTTCTAACTGCTTATTATGTCATTGTCAAAGTGAGCTGTCCGCTTTTTCTTCTTTTCTCAATCTATATTTATATTCAGGATGATGACGAAGATGTTGGCGATAGTCGTACATCAATAAGTGACAATGAATGTCAAAATGAACTATTACTCCGAGCACAACAATCCACGTCACGGCGTGGTACTAGGCAAGTGTGGAACAGTATTCGAAGGTACTCCGCCACTCTTCAAATCATTTCACACTTCAAACTTTTCTTCTTCTTTTCGTTTGTTTTGTGTGATACAGTTTCTCTACTTTTTTCCAGTGTGGTTGATCTTGTTTTGGAGTGTTTTTGCGGTGAACCTTCGTTTTTTGAATCTTCTTTCAGAAATCAATCAGAGCATTATTTGTTTTTTTTTCAGAATTTCTCGTACGTATCTCAGTGTAAGCCACTCATTTGACACTGGATCTCTCCGTTCATTTTCTCGTAAAGGATCTGCAATTGGAGATGATATTCTGTGATTTCGACGGTTCTTCGGCCAAATTTTGTTTCGCGTTTTATTACTTTTTTTTTCATTTTTAGACTCGCTATTTTGTCATGATGTATTAAACAATGCCTTTTGTCTTTCATATTTCAATTGGAATGAAATGAATTTTTGCTCAAAACAAGAAAGTTTCTGCAATTTTGATTGAAGCTACTGTCTTATCATGAAATTAGATCTATGAGGTGAAATACTTGGTAAGAGAGGATAACTAAACTCAAATTTTTAAAAAATCAGGAAAATGAGTTCTTGTAGGCGTAGCAGCTGAGCAAAATCTTATGTTTCGACACGATAACCGCTTCAAATAGGCTTTCAACGTTCACGAGGTTTTATTCATAACTGCTTCAAAAAATGTACATTTTCACCAAAGATATGATTTGTTTACCCCAAGAAAGCGGCTTGATAAAACGCGAAGTTCGATTCCAATGATCCTATTCGAAGTTTTGTGTGGATTTCTAATGCTAGCAATTAATGCTGGCATTTTCTTGGCACAACAGAATGACACGGTTTAGTGCTGCAAGTACTGTAACCATGTCATTCAAGAAAAATAAATGGTTTATTAATCATGGAATAATGGTGAAAAGGTACAAATGAATAGTTCAATAGTTGATGGTCACTTCATGGATTACCTTGTTTCTATTGGGAGAAACGAGAAAATTTACAGAATTAATTAACAGTTCATGCTACTTGAAAAACTAGTTTAAAAACTCTTTGTCAGATGATTGAAATGATCCCGAAATCAGAAGGAATATTTTCTTCGAAAATATGCGTGGAGCGTTGAAAAAGACAAGCCATGGACTGACCTAATTGACAATATCCAGCTATTTTTGAAATTTAAAATATTTGGTTTCGGATGAGGCCCCGGATGAGGATAGTTCAAAATTCAGTTTCATGGAAATTCCAGCTATGAGCTAGTCGAGAATGAGAGGAAGTTTCATAGAAATCTAGACTATTGTAGATCTGAGAAACAGAATAGAGGTGCGACATATCATAGGCATGACCTGGTTGGGCTGATTACTACCTCATCCACATAGTTTGAATTCAGTTTCATAAGGAGGCAGATATTAGGAAGAGACTAAAACAATGGTGCTGTCGGTCTTCTCGAACTAGGTTCTAGAAGAAACACCTACTTGGAACTAATCTGGATGGACAAGGGAAGAGGGTATACGAACAGAGAACGGATGAGGATGTCACGTGAGAAACTTGCTAATTTTCCAGTGTTTTAGTCTTCATTAATTGCCAGTGCTTCATCGAAATGCAGGTAGCCTGAAATGAATACAAAGTTCGGATCATTTGATTTGGTAAATAATTACCTTGGTCAAGGCACTTGTTTCCTCCAACTGAATAAAGTAGTCGATTTCCAAAGCTGATTCAAGTGAGAACTAATTCTTATCGTCGGTGGTATACTGTCCAGCTCTTATCTCTTCTGATCATTGTTCTGGTTTAGTTTCTAAAAGGAACATGTCACGTTCGTGTCACGTTATTACAACAAAGTAATTTTAAGGCAGGTGACGTGGAATGTTACCAAAATAGAAATGGGTATTTCGAACGAGAAATTGAGTCGTCCTTCATTTTGCTGTTAGTCAAGAAGCTTATCATTTATCTGTTTCAGCATTACACAGTGTCTGTCAGGTAGAAGAAAGAAACTGTTTTCTTTTTCACGAAAACACACTATTTCTCTCGACGAACTAATTAACTTGAGTTCTTTTGGAAGCCAGAAAAACGTTGACAACCTTCTTTCAATTTTCTCGAACTTCTTCTCTCATTCGCTTACTCGGGGGAGTTTGAGACCAGAACAGGGGTTAACTCTTTCTCTGAATTTGCGTAGACTCGTGTTTTACCGAATATCATCTGAAATGGATTATATCTGTTTCTATACTAAAATTGGTTTATTTGTAAGAGAGTTCACTCGGAATTGACTTGTTTTATATTTCCGGATTAAAAAAGTTTGTGTTTTGGTATTCTCTCCGAGAACTGAAACATTCTCAATCCAAAACGTTTGAACCCAAAAACCAGATGGAGATGATGATGATGGATAACATCTGCCCCTTTTATCTCATATGATATTCAGTATGTTCACATCTTCTTTCTTCTTCTTTGGCCACTTGAATACTCTAAAACATCCATAAAATGCATTTCTCCTGCTCTCTCACAGACTCTCTACGTCATAACATCTTTTGTTGTTCTCTGTCTCTTCAAGATGCTATTTTTAACACACAAGATTCTATTTTCTGCTTCTGCAGCTACAACTGCTCTGTATCAAATTGACCCAGTGGTCCAGGAGTGTGCTATGACGTAGGCAAGAAGTAGCCATGACGTAGATATGTCCAGGGAGGTCCCAAAAGAAGAAAAATGAGAGAAAGAGGCGCAGAGAGAGTAGAGAGAGCAGATGATTCTTATCTGATTCTCTTCGTCTCTCTCTGCTGACCTCTCACTACCGTTCTATTTGTTCCTTTGTTGTATTCTCTGCGTAAATTCTTCTATTTTCTCATTTCCTCTCATCCACAAGCATAAACAAAACACGCTTGATTCTTGCTCAATTTCGAAAGAGAGGCGGAGTCAGATATATGTCGTCAGTGTGCTTCTGGAGACTGAATCGTCATCAAACTCCATCAAGAATCTCAGATATAAAAGAAACAAAAAAAGTAAACTTTTGAAAATGAGAAGCATGAGATGCTTAAAGTTTTGGGTCTTTCTGAAATTGAAATTTTAAAGTTGTGTACTTTTTTCGAAGGATATCCAGAATGAATCCTGGGAACAAGAACATTTTGTCAACAAAAGGCCCCACGGACTAAACAAATAAATATCTTCTTCTTTTCCTTTTCCTATCAAATCGATCACACCTTCCCTTCTATATCTTTCACTATAACTACATATTTATTTAAAAATCTGCTTCCGCTGACCCATAATTATCTAAAAATTGTCATTTCACATTTGCCATTGTACATGTTTCAATCGAACAACAGGTTTCTCTCTTGATTCATTTCCGATGATTCACCCCCTATTTATTCCGATATGATTTCATTCGTTATCACTTTTCTTTTCCTTTTCCATGCCTGTTTTTATTTGATTTTACTTTCTCACTTTTCATTCAAAACTTTTTTTCTTCCGTTGCTAATGTTAACTTCGTCACTTTTTCGATCAAACTCTATTTTCAGAAACAACAAAAAATGAATCAGCCATCGGCTCTCGGACTAAATGAATCTCGTCCGAAAACAAATGTTCGCCTTACCATTTCTGCAAAGTTTGTTTATTTTTCTCATTTCAAATTTCTAGATTTTTATATTTACAGCAATTTGATGGACCTTGATGTGTTCTCAGTAAGTGATCCAATCTGCATAATTTATGAGAAAACAAGTGGAAGAAAATCAACGACAACAGATCCGATAACTCTTCCAACATGGCGAGATCGTCAATGGACTGAAAGAGGAAGAACTGAAATTGTATGGAATAATCTGAATCCACAATTCAAAACTACTTTTCTCTTACCCTATTTCTTCGAAGAAACTCAATTGCTTCGTTTCGAATTGTGAGTTGAAATTGTAGTTTTGAATTCGAAAACTTGATTTTTCAGATATGATGTTGACAGTAAAGTCGTTGGAACTGACCTAACAGCTCATGATTTTTTGGGTCGATTTGAATGTGTTCTTGCCCAAATCGTCAGTTATTCAACATTCAGAGCTCATCTCGGAGATAAAGAACAAATTGGATCTCAAGTAAAACCAAAGTCAGTTTTAGATTTTGTGAATTCTTTCAAATTTATTTCGACTTTTAGAGACAAAAACTCAAAAAATGGAACAATTACAATCCGTGCCGAAGAAGATGAGAAGAACGAAAAGATCCAATTTGATGTTTGTGGAGAAGGATTAGATCGGAAAGATTTCTTTGGGAAATCGGATCCATATCTCAATTTCAAAAGAAGATTCGATGATGGAAGTTCTCATTTAATCCATCAAACTGAAGTGAAACCGAGGAATTTAAATCCAAGATGGGCAACCGTTCAAATAAATACACAGGCTTTATGTGGAAAGAATCTCGATCGACCAATTTTAATAGAATGTTTCGATCATGAGAAATTCAAAAAACAGTGAGTTTTCATTTTAAATTTTAATTCGAGCTTGTATACTCATTTTTCAATTTCAGAGATGATATAATCGGAACTTCTCAAACTACATTAAACGAATTGTTGACAGAAGCTGGAAAAACTGGATCAACCCTTCAAATTCCGGTACGAAAACAATAACTTTCAACCATTCACGAAGCTTTTCGAAACCTCTCACTATAATATATAGTCTGCTTGCGGCCGACACTTCCCGGGTTCCGCCGGCCACTATGTTTCACACGTTAGAAGTCTCCGCCCACTTTCCCCTCACTAGACTTCTCCAAAGGCGAAATAGAAAATGAGTTTCTGGTGTGAAGGACGTTTTTCGAGATTTGATTATTTTTCGAAATTTTTTTTGATGGAAATGGATAAAATGGGGAAAATGATTCGCTTTGACACTAGCCTCACCGAAAATAATTGAATATTCACTGAGTTATAAGATGTGCTAAAAATTGACTAGAAACCACTGAAAACGTCAACTGAAAAGATTTTTCTCAAAGTAGTTATGGTCAATATTACTTTAAAACTCATTTTCATGTTTTAAATATCAAATCGATCAGTTTTGAGAGAGGAAAAGAAAAGAGAATTACAGTATTCCGCATGCTTCTCTGTATCTTAAATATTAATCTCTCAGGGAATTGAGTAATTTCCTTTATGATCTCATCCTTTTTCAACTTTTTTTTGTTTCCAGCTGATCAATGAAAAGAAGAAAACGAAGAAAAGCAAGTACAGAAACTCTGGAACTCTGAAAATATGGAATGCAAAAATCATAATTGAACCAACATTTCTTGATTTTATCTCCGGTGGAACTCAATTGGATTTCTCAGTTGCTGTTGACTTCACTGCTTCAAATGGTAATCCATCAACTCCTTCATCTCTTCACTATATGGCATCTGGAGTTCCAAATCAATATGAAATTGCATTGAGAGCTGTTTTGAGTATTTGTCAACACTATAACTCGTCGAAAACCTTCGAAGCGTACGGTTTCGGAGCCAAACTACCTGGTCATCACTTAGTTTCTGCAGTATTTCCATTGGATCTTCAAAGTAAAAATGCATCAGTTGTTGGAATAAATGGAGTGATGCATGCTTATCGACATGCTCTTCAAAATGTTACACTCTACGGACCAACGAATTTTTCTCCGATTATTGAACAAGTTGCAAAAAAAGCACAGAAAATGATTAATAGTACTGCGAGATATCAGGTAATAAACATCAAAAGTAGTTTAAATAGATTTTCAAATTCTAATCTTCAGATTCTTCTCATCATAACTGATGGTATTATTTCGGACATGTATGCAACAATCAACACTGTTATTAGTGTAAGTTCTGAAAACCAATAAGAGATAGTTCTTCAAGTTTTCATTGTTCAGGCCTCAGGTCTTCCTCTTTCCATAATTATAATCGGAGTTGGAAATGAAGATTTCGAAAGAATGCACGAATTGGATAGCGACGATGCATTGCTTCAACAAGATTCAAGAATTGCCCAGAGAGATATTGTTCAATTCGTTACAATGCGCGATTTCTTGAATCGAACAAACGGCGGATACCTGGATGCGGACACTGTAATGGAGAATCTGGCACGAGAAGTTCTTTATGAAGTACCAGCTCAATTGACTGGATATATGAAACAGAGAGGATTCACACCGAGAACTTCTGATGATCCATGGCAAAGAGATTCTCCGCCAGATGAATATGATCCGAGAATGGACAATATTCACAATATTCGTGCATCTGCTCCTCCGTTATATCCACAAGTTTAATTCGCTGTCTTTCCCTTTTTCATATCGTTCAGATACCTCATTCTTTTTTGATTTCTCATGTTTCAAACCTACAATCGTTCAGTTTTCCAGATGCCAAAGTTAAGATTTGCCTATCATTTTGCTCACAACTTTTTATAAATTGAATATATAAATTTCCAAATCTAAACATTTATTTTAACATATTTAAATTCTAGTTCCAAAAAAATGTTATACAAACTTCAGAGTAGTAGAAAAATGTTTGTTTTGGAGTTTTGGCATTCTGTTGAGTAGAAGTGAGAACATTTATTAACAATTTGTATGAAACAGGATCAAATTAAAGGAAGACTGAAGTCATATTTTCTTATTGCAGATTCCAATACTTCAGAAAACTTTGTTAAAAGCTGCTCTCTGGCGTTTAGAGCAATGTTCAGCATATCCGTCAATATTAAAATATTCTTAGAATCCTCTGAAGTAACGGAATCTGCAGTAAAAATAGAACTTCAGTCCTCCTTTAAATGAAATTTTTGCCCGACTAGAGATCATCACATAGTACACAGTATCGTTTCAAAATTACAGAAATATAGAGGTTCTATTCAAAGAATTATTAAATTGCAGTTGGCTCAATTGCAGACGTATGCACTTGACTTGTCATAAAATAACTTTTTGCATCGTTCGGTCGTCGACGAACTTTATTGAGAAAACGATCGACGGAAGACCGAATTGCTTTGATTCGGAGAGTATAGATGAATGGATTTGATGCGAGTTTTACCATTACCTGGAAAAATAAAAATAAATAGAAAATGAAGGAGGTGATCCGAAACTAACCAAAAGGTTGACAGTAGAGCTGAGGAAAAGACTCATATACAGTCCGATATTCTGTCGATAAATGATAATGCATCCATCCGCACAAACCATGACGAAATATAAAACACAAAGTCCCCATGATAAGGAGAATGTGGATACGATAAGAAGAGTTGTCCACACTAATTTCAGTTTTGAGTATACATTTGTGGATCGAGTACTGTAACTTCTTGTTGCTCTAAAAAATGGAAATTTTAGTTGATAGTTTCATGAAAACATTGAATAAACTTACGGTGTTTTGTTATTTTTATTGTAGTTGTTATTCTGACTTATTTCTATTTGCTGATCGTTACAATACGTTTCGAATTCCACTTTCGCTTTGAGAAGTTTGACAAGAATGCATCCATAAATAATGAGAGTTGAGATCAGTGGGAGCATGAAGATCAAGAAAATTGTGATTCGGAAAGGAAACCGATTGTAGAATGTGAAACTGCATGTCGGATGTCTCAATCCATCGTCTGGTTGAGCAATGAACCATCCGAAAACAAACATTAATGGAATCGTCCAGAGACAGAAAATGATGAAACGAGTTCGACGAGTTGTTATCATTATCTGAAAATATTTAGAAATGTATTCAATGTTCTCATGAGATCTCAACAAACCTTATACTTCAATGGATACATTGTTCCAAAGAATTGATTAATTGCTAATGCGAATAAGTGCATATCCGAAGTCAGCATTCCCGATATACGAAACATTTCCAAAAGTGCTTCAAAACACATCGAGTTCTTCTGATAACCCCATATCACGGGTAGATACGAATTGACTATCAATCCTGAAAATAATTCAAATGAAAATTCATAAAATTCAAGACAAAACTCACCAAGAATCAACAAAAAAGCTGCCCAAGTATCAGCTGCTGCGAGTGAAATACACAGTTTCAAGTATGGAGACACAGGGGATGACAACCATTTAGCAGAGATGACTATCAATCCATTTCCAATTATTGCTATCTGAAATTTACTACATTAAAGTACTTTATGCCGCGTGAAACTAGGTTTAGTTATTAATTATTTGAGTGCGTCATTTGACTTTCAGATTAGTTTTCAAGCTTGTTTTTCTCTGTAAATATAATATTCTTCATGCCATTTTATATTCCGAAAACACAAAAAAACATACATGAATCAGAGTTTTAAACAGAGAACTTCTGTGTTTTGACACTGCGAACCCCCGTGAAAATATGATTAAAATCAGTAGATAACCCCGATGATCCTCCACCCCCTTTGATTGAGAATTCGGGTATTTGAAGCCATCAAAAAGAGGATTTTCTATCCTCGGAGGAAGTGAAAAATTAGAAGAATCCTAGCAGATAAACCGAAGATTTGTCGGATTGGTTTCAGACAAAAAACATGCAGAATCACTCACCAGAAGAATAATAATCATCATTGGAATGAGCCAGTGATAGATACTTTTTACTCGTTTTACATAGTCCAACACTTCGATGCTGATAGGAGACTGTGTTGTTGAAAGAGTTGAAGTGGAGTTATCAAGAAGAGCGTCCAGTATCAAAGGTATCATTGTGGATGTGAGCATGGCGTCTTCTGGAAATAAAAGCAGTTTTCAAAAATGAACTTTTTAAAAGTATTGTTTTGTAAGAAAAGGTAGCTGAAAAGGAAGAAATCGAGAGGAAGAAAAAGAAAGCAGTTCGCATAATTAGTTGTTTTTGAAAATTCTGCCGCCGGAGGAGAAGAAGGATTCGAAATGGGGATTCAATTCTCATCTGGAAATTGAAATTCAACGGAAAAGATGGTGACGTGGCAAAGATGGAGTGGACAGGAAGTTTATTATGAACAAGAGACGTTTGCAAAATGAAGTTTAGAGTAGAAATGAGTCAGAGAAATAGTGGGAGAAATGATCTGCAAAACAGCCAGTCGCAAGAGTTGATTGTCTGATGTTCTTCCGAGAACAGACAGACAGAATAGGAGTTTATACGAGGAACCTGTATATCGAGAAGTTATGAACATGTTCGTGTTAAATTCATGAAAAAGGGATGATGGGTGTCCGAGAATTCATAAATGATGATAGATAAAAAATGATATTAGCCAGCAAAACGAAGAAAAACATCCAGTCTCCGCCCACTTCTTCATCACCATGCTCATATTAGAAGACGTCAAAAAAGTGCGAGGGAAGATGAAACAAATACAAAAAAAGAGAGTATATCTGGTGCCACTTCATTTTGTGGTGAGAACTCCTTTAATCGTCATCCCACACTTTGGAGTACAATAACCACGCAAACACACAAAAAACAATATTTTCAGACGAGTGGATTTTAGAGAAACTCATAAGAAAATAGAATAGAAATAGAAGAGCAAAACACAGGAATAGGTAGTTCCGGAGAAGAAAAAATTGTTATCTTTTTGGAAAAAGAACACCGGAATAGAAAAAGAAATGAGGCCTCGGGGCGAAGAAGTGCAGAATTTTAAATAGAGAAAAAGAACATTACTGGAACAAACTCCAAATTTAATGCATAGAAATTGAAAGAAGAAAGAAAACGGATGATATCAAATGTTCGAAATTTTCGGAAAAGAGAAGACGAGCGATCTAATAATAAAACATTCTTGTTGGTAAACTGTTTTTCACTTTTCAATGGACTCGTGAGGGGGCAAATGCGAACCTAAACACAACTAATCAGGGTGCAGAATCTAACTGTTTCTTGGTGTTTCGGAATATTTTCAGTACGAATTTTTGCTTCCCTGAATCTTCGTTTGTGGAGATTAAGATGCAAAAAAGTGTTTGATCAAAATTGTTTTTCAAAACTTGTAGACGCCATCGAATGGTATATTGAACTGATTCTTCAGAGAATTGACAAGATGGCTCATATAACTTTTACAGCTATGGATCAGAGTGGACGATATATCATTTTTGCTCTACAAAAATTCAGATTCCCATTCGAATTGATACCAAAGAAAAACACAAAAACTGCAAGACGCAAAGTTTAAAGAGTATGAAAAAAGAAGGAAAAAAGAAGTTGAGATAGGTTCAAGTGGAGCTAATTTGAGACAATTTTACCTTCTCTCAACGAGTATCCGTGACGTGATTTATCTGTCTGCGTCTCTACTCTCTCGGAAACCCGATACGTTTTTCAAAAGTTGTAAGCCGAGAAACATCACATGGCATTCGAGATGAAAACTCAAAAGGGGAAAGGCCGAATCATTTTTCGATTGGCGTTCTTTTATAGGAAGAATTGAAGGAAATGATATCTTCTGGGCTGAGATAAATCCTCTTTTTAAAAATATGTGTGTATCAGAAAATGGAGGCGTGTAGCATATCTTAAAGTAGCTTCCTTTTGCTTATAATAATCGCTTATGGATAAGAAAATTCATCTCGGATTCAAATTGAAATTGAGCAAGAAAAAGAGGAAAATAAGAATCGTGAGAAGGGATGAAACTATGTGTCACATTGGGGTTGATTCTGGTTTCAATTTCAATTTTATAGTAGTGATTGGAACGGAAATTAAAAAGGAAGAAGACAGATTATTGTGTCATTCGAATAACTTTTAAAAACTATTCACGCTCAAAAGTTATGGCAAACATCAGAATTTCACTTAGATAAAGAGCAGAAGGATCAAGGATTGAGGTAATGAATCTGAAAGTCTTGATTTGGGATAAGTTGTAGAAAGTAAATCTGGATTCTATGAAACTCTCATTTTCAAAATGAATTCAAATGATTCAATTCTTCGAGAATCCTTATTCAAAGTCAAACACAAACACAAAATTTTAACTTCATTTCTCAAAAGTTTGTAGCCTTTGCAAATCTTTTTAAACCAATTGAAATTCATTTTTCAAACGAACAAATCTTCAAAAAAGAGGATAAGTTCCACTTTCTTTAGGTTCTTATTCACTTTTGATAGAACATCTAGAATATTTTCAGAAAAAAAAGAAGAATAATAATTCTAGTAAGTGTCAGACTACGCCTTCTTCTTTTTTTTTCTTTTTCCTTCAGATGACCATCTGCATTTTCAGAAGTCTTCACTTCTCGAATTCGATCCAGAACCTCTTCTTACGTATCACAAAAACAAGAACTCTTTTTTTTTCGAAAAAAAGAACCCGCATGTCATCGTGTTTTGTAGTCATTACAAGGATTTAGGATCTTCTCTGTTTCTTTGTATTTTTTTATATTTTTCCCGGTGGAGGGTTTTTTGGAAGAAGAAAAGAAAAGGGGAAGATGAATAGCTGGTAATGACAAGAAAACGAGAGATCCCTAAGGGCAAATAACTGAAATGGGTAAGAGAGGCGAATAAATGAGTCAAATGCATCATAAAAATGTAAATTTTCGAAAGGAGAAGAGGTAGATCTATACATTTCACAGAAAACATCAATGCTCAAGCAAATAGTGAAAGAATTCATTTAAAAAAGAAAATGAATAATTAGATGATCTTCAAGAGACCACACTTTTAGACGATGATCCGATAACGAACAACATTAGACTAGAGAAATATAAAGAATTTTGAATTAATTATCTAAGAATTCGATTAGAAATCAGTACAAAACGATTATTCATTAGGAAAGTACAAATTAAGATGACTGATGTCACATTATGATATTCAGTTGTTTATGTCTGCAAATAATTTATTTAAGAGATGAGACATCGAAACTGACAGAAAGACTTCTGTATCGGAATCTAGGAAAAAATTCTGGATCTTTAAGTTTCGTAGTCTGGAAGAAATGAGTTATAATCAGATTTCCAATTGAATGATACAATTAATTTTTGATCTCAACCCCTATATCAATCGGAAGGAGCTGGAAGTTGTCTTTTTCAGACACATCGATACGTGAGGCATATGAAAACAACTTATTAGAAGTCAATTGACAAAAAGAAAACGATGATCTTTACATGGAATTCGTGACAATCAGAAGTTGTTCAAAAAGAAGAGAAAAGGAAGGAAATGATTCAATCGTCATTCGGTTTTCAATTCGATTAGAAAAGTCAACGGAAGTCGTGCACATGATTGAAAATAACAGAATTATACCTCACGGACCAGTTTTATTTTTTTCAGCGTAGGAGTCGTTGAGTTGAGAGAATTCAATGAGCACAGTGCTTGTAAATGACACATTTGGATAGGATAAAGGTCTTTAACTTTAGTTAAGAAAACAAAGATTAGATTAAGAAAAAGTAGGAAAAAAGAATGATCAAAATGATATTTGAGATTACGGAACTAAATGAAAAGAACTAGAGAATTCTATTGTTTCCTACAAAGGTTTAGTCATTGATGGGCTCGCGTCACAGCAGAAATCAAAAGAAAACTTTGACGCGTGGTTCAGAGTGTTTGACAGATTTTGACGTGGCAGATAGAGGGAAAAAAGAAGAAAAAAGAAGAGAGAATGAAATGTTTCAGAAAAAACGTTCTCATGTGATGTCCAGTTGAACTAATAATAATGAGAGAAGAGGTTGTTCTTGAAAAGTTTATTTGTAAAATAAAAGTATTTACACACACTTAGAAAAAGAGAAAACGTAAGCAAGTTGGAAAGAGTCACTCGAAAGATAGAAATCAAGGTATAAAGATTATTTATCTTTGAGATATTCTGAATTATTCAGATGCCCGAAGACTGATTCTTTTTGAATGTGAAACATGTGATTCCCTTTTTAGAACTAAAAACAACATTTTCATATTAAAAACACATATTTAACAATGTTTTGTTGTGTTTTTTCAATGAATTATTACTGAAAAAGTGCATTCGGAGGGCGATATGAGCTTATACTTAATAGTTTTCCTATCCAGGCGAGCAGCTCACAGCCTGCTGTGTCGACTGACTATTTGCGTGGGGATAAATATCTGACAATACATATTTGGATAAATGCTTCAAAGTAATACAGAAAATGGGAAGAATAACGTCCGAAATAATACCTTTTGACAACTCCGGAAAGTCGTTAGGAGCAGCAATTTGTCTGCGTCGCCGAGAAATTACAGGATATGATATAATTCCGAAAGATAATGATGACAGTGTTTTTGGGCATTCTAGAATCATCTTTTATCGAGTAAAACGACTATGTTTTCTTGTCATTCGAATGTTCCATGCAATCAAGTATTCAAAAAAAAAAGTTCGAAAACAAAACGATAAAATGGTACATTTTAGAAACACCAATCATAATGATTGGCCTCAAGAGTCGAGAAATATAAAGTACCAGAAAAAGAAATAGATATGAAAAAAAAGGCAACATGTATATTTTCTCTCTTCAGAGGGATGTGACAATTTGTTTGAACTTGGCATCTCTCTTCTATCTCTTTCTAAACTTTTCATTTGAAATGCTCCCCCTTTTTTTGCAAAGATTTGCATTGAAAAAACAAGATGAATGAATGGAAAAACAAGAAACTATCGTCATTTGTATCTTATTGCTGGAACGAGTTCAGAGGTTTCAAGTTGTTTGAAAGTGATAAAAAGAAGAAGAACAGTTGTCTTTTATGAGGTACTTTGATGATTGAAAACTGATTGTGACGAAGGAAAAGAGGTGATTTGAAATGTAAAAAAGAATCGGATGAGAGGGTAATCTTTTACGATTAGTGGTTGCAAAATTTGAGGGAGAGACAGATAAAAATAGCCAATATTTTGAATTTCAAATGAATTCTGAATTCTTTTTAATGAAATTAGTTTGTATTCTTTCAGAAATCGTTAAAATTTCTTTACGAGACACTTCGAACTCATTTGTAGTCAAGAATAATGTGTGCCCATTGTCTTTTTTTTCTAGAAAAAACGAAATAGTTTCACAGGGAAAGCTCAAAACATGTTTATGGAGAAGGAAGTAACTGCTTAATAGTTGGGAAAAAACAAGATAATGTCATCTTCCGTTCTCAATATTTTGTAAGATGAGCAATCTGTTCACGCATTTCTAGATTTTTGATCGTGTTCGACAATCTGGAGTAGAAAGTAGGATGCAAAGATGTTACGGGAGGGATTCTGGAAACACTTCCACGCAACAATTTACGTCAGCATTCACTAATTTATATTATATTAATTAGTAGCTGGCCAATGCAAAAAAAAGAAAAAGACAGCAATGCAAATAAATGAATTCTCGAGTATTCTCTCATCCAGAACGAATCAAAAATATTCATATTCATCTCATTTAAAACGTTGAGCCGCTTGGCCAGAGAACCAGACATATTCGAATAGAGAAGAGTCTGAAGAGTTCAATTTCAGATGTTTTTCTACTTCTAGAAAAGTCAGAATGTCAATCAAACTAACGGTTGGTTAGAAAGAGGATGTGCTCAGAGAAGTCTCATTTTTAGATGAACAGGATTTTCGAATTTCCAGTTAACCTGGAACGCAGTGGAAATCTCTTCAGAAGATTTTCATGCGAAGTTGGTAAAAGCTGGATGAAATTAGAAATAATCAGAAATTTGTATCCGAAGACGTCCAGAATTCGAATAGGAAAAATGTGAAATGCCTTAACTCGTGAGCACACGGAGTACAACTCTACCAATCACCTAAATCAATCTTTTCCCTTCAACTCAATCTCCAAGAATCCTATAAACATGTCAATTCTCGTTTCTATTCACCATTCTGTCATATAAAGGAGAATAAGAGAAAAAGAAGAAGGTAATCATGTCAGGACATAAGGAAAAGAGCTCACTTGCGTCAATGAAATCAATTGACTTTCTGAGTCACAAGGAAATTTAAAAAATGGTAATGGAAGAAGTAGAGAAAGAAAAAGAAGATGCAATTGACAGAAGAATCTGAAAATGACAGAGTACATCGAGTTTGTAGAAACAAGTCGCATGTCATTATATGCAGGGATTTCAAAGATTTACGAGACATTTACTCACTGGATCAGGAAGAGTACACGATTGGGTTACCATGAATTCATCACGTGTTTTAATAGTTTACGTGAATAATTTAAAAGCAGTTCTATATTTTTATATTTACCAGTCGGTTAACGCAGCCTAACGGCTGCTCAACCTCTTTTTCTACACCACCCGTGTTGAAAATTTGAAGAAATGAATTCATATGAAGAATGAAAAAGTTCTATACTTATTTCCCCCGTGAACTCCTATTTCTCTATTTCGGAAACGAAAACCACTGAATGGCTTGAAAACCGTGCTTTTCACCTAGTGACCTAGTTGAGACCTATTCTAACTAAAAAAATAGACGGGCATTGCGAGGGGAAAATTTCTGATCTTTTGGTCCAAGTTCGAAGAAAATCGGTTCAGTAGGGTTGGCGGTAGGATCGGCGACATACACACATACACACAGAATTTGGTGTTTGTTAATAGTAAAGATTTTGTACTCATCTGATAGACGACACACTGATTTTACTTATTTTAAAGTTCGGAACTTTCAGTCATCGATGTTCTCACAGAAGAGAAAAGAACGTTGTTCAGAAGCTCCGCCCTAAGAATTCAATTTCATTTTTAAATTATAGTATGAGAGTAACACGCTTTTCTCTTCTATTTTCAAGTTTTGTTTTAATGAAAGAATGACAGAAAATGGGAAGAGAATAACAAAAGAAGTGAGCAGAAATAGAAAAAAGTGAATATCTGGATGATCATGAGAAAGAAAGAATTGAGTTCTGACTGCAACATGATCGACTTTTTCCTGTCTTTTTGTCATTGTCAACCCAATTTTTGACGGGTGAATTGTATTTCTCTCTCCCCATTCGGGTCGAGAGAATTAGTTTTCTTTGGTCCTAGGCTAAAAATAGGAAAATTGATTATTAACAATATTCGATATTACAGACTTTATTGGTTTTGTGTTTCGGAAATTGGTAGAACGCCAACTTCTCTCCCTCTGCAAAAACTTATTATTCCTTTTAGCCTTCTTGAGCTGTCCTGCCCCTTTTTTCTCTCTCTCTCTCTTGTTCGTGTTCGTTGGGTCCGGGTGGGAGGGACGTTAACGAACACGTAGAATGAGGAAAAGATGACCTGCTCGCGCATAGCGTGGGCGGCTGTCGCGACGGGACCTTTTTCGCGTAAAAGTCTATGCGCCTTTAAACCGTTCACCGTCTACTTGTACTATAGTACTAGACTACCCTTCCCAAGAAAACAAATAATTCTCTTCTTTCCACTAAATATATTCTGGATCCTTTGATCCCATTACGACAACAAAAACTGGGAGGTCATCTCGTATTTTATTAAAGAAATAATCAATCAAGAGTTCGAAATATTTCAACAATTTTTCATGAAATATTCATAATGTTTACTAGAAAAAAAGAAGAAAAGGAATACATCAGAATAAAAGAATGCTGCAAAAATGAAATTGTTTCGATAAGTATGAGCACCACTTGGAAAAGAAGACGTCATAACTGATGGGGACTCAAAAAAAGAGAAAGAAGAGGGCGTTGAATATGATTAAAACAAGAAATATACATGAGTTAACTGATTTAAGAAGTTGAAAGAAAAAGGGCTTATCCAATTTTCTATATAGGGAGAGTAGTAATATCTCTGACTAGTGAGAAAATAAGGAATTGGTGTACTCGAGAGAAGTATAAAAGTAAGAAAGAAGTATAAGTCGTTAAGATTCTGGATTGGTTTTATTTCTTTACTTGAATCATGTTAGAGATACTTAATGCAAATGCATGAGCACCCCTTTTCCGTGAAATATCAAATTAAATCAAAATTTTTTTAAATGTTGAATTCATGGACTTGAATACAACTTTCCAATCCTCTTTGTTAAGATCAAAAGAGCGAATGATTCGGAAGGAAAACATCAGAAAAACCATCATTATCCAAATAATGACGCGACCGGATTCACAACGTTAGCGGACCCCCGAAAAAGTTATTGCATTCTGGAGGGATTTCCTTCTTCTATTCATGTTGTGTTCCCTTTCTTTGAAGCTTCAGGAATATCTCAAATTGTCTATTTATGACTCATAAAATAATGAGAATCGGAAGTTTTCTAGTCAAGAAAAACGATTTCTCTCTTTGCAACTCTTGAAAACGAATCAACTAAAAACGGGACCAGAATGATGACATCGTCCTTTTCAGTAGTCCGTTTCTTCTAATTTCTGCTCAAATATTGTCAAATGCACGTCCGCCTCTCCTTTTCACATTTTTCCTGTTTACGATAGGAAACTGAAAAGGACTGAAAAGAACTACAAAGTGGTTAGAAGAGAAAGAGAAATCTCTAACCGCTTCCAGAATCTGACCACCTGCGGCCAAAACAAGAAGAAGAAAAGGAAACTAATTTGATAAAATATCTTTTTTGGTTTCCTTTTTTAGTCACAATAAATTAAATTAAATAGACGACTCCTTTTGTACTTTTTTTTTTTTTTTGAATGAGTGGTTGTACACCGAAAAGAGAACTAAATACTGAATCATTCATGGACGATTTGAAAGGTCTTTTTTTAGGTGAATGAGTCACATATTTTAAGAATGAAGTTCAAATATCTGATATTTGTAAAATAATACACTTTATATTGACCGTTCAAAATTGCATCTAAAAGTTAAATCCAACCAAGAAATATTATTAAAGTTTGCAAGATGAAACTCCACAAAATCAATCAAAGTTTGTATGATTCGTAAAGATATATTACTAGCGTCACTATCGGAAATTCAACATTTCCGGATAATTGACACTATTTTAGAACTAAATTACGGAAGTGGAATGTTAGTTCATCACATCTTATATTCTTGACTTATCATTGGGATCAGTATTGTAGAGAAAAGAATATGTCAACTGGAATTCTCAATTTCCATATATTCGTTTATTGAATGTTGCACTATCACAATTCAAAAAAAAGAGATGTGTATACGAGAGTTTTTTTGTGAAAATCTATAATTGACTCGCATAACAATACTATGTTTTCGATGGGCCATAAAAACAATGTTGATTCTCGACCTCTTGTTGAATTTGAAAACAAGATAAACACACAGAAAATATATTTTACAAACAATCAAGAGAATCGACCTGAAATGTTTTGAAACCTACGTAATTCCAGAAACAGCTGAAGATATGAAATCTTTTCACTGAAGATTTTTCATAAGATCACTCATTTAAACTTCGGTCTTTTCTAAATTTGGAAATCATTTCTGCTTTTGATCAGTCAACTTTCGTCTTAAATCAGAGAATGCCTATGAATAATTCATGAAATTATTAACAAAAAAATGCAATTTTTCGAGAAACTTTTTTTTTTTAATTTCTTTATTTCATCGAAGGGCGGAAACCACTAACACGAGAAAATGGAATGGTTTTTGAATTTACATGTGAGAGATGGTTAATAAAAAGAGAAAGAATACATACATAATGATAATGGGCCTATTCTAGCGGTAGCAAAAAAAAGCAAAAAACTACTTTTTAATAAAGAGAAAAATAGTTTTCTGCACTTTCTGCTACCTCGAGACTAGCTCCACTATCCATAGGAGGTAAAGTAAAATTAATAATTTGTTGGGTTTAATGACAGGAAATGTTTGAGATCATATTTACATATTCTGCTCTTAAAGACAGCTGTGCTCGGTTTAACCGGAAACACCAATTCTGATAAAGAATTCCAACAACGGAGAACTCTATTAGAGAGTATTTGAGAAGATAATTTATTCGAGTTCGTAGTTAGGGATTTGAGATAATATCTATGCCGCCTTAGCCTTGAATGCTCCAAAAATTCGAATATAGGATCATCAATAATAATTTCCTTGGTAACCATCAGTTTATAGGTGAAGATTAAATCAATACATAGTCTTCGATGTTCCAGTGATTTTAGATCACATTCTTCAAGAGCCTCGAAATACGATGAATACGACATTTTGAATTTCTTATAAACTCTGAATATAAAAGATTTCTGGACTGATTCCAGCATTATAACATTCTCCTTCTGAATAGGTGATGTGACCACAGTGCCATATTCCAGTAGAGGACGAATGTAAACCACGTAACATTTGATGAATACTTTCCACGACGCATATTTAAGGACCGAAAAAAAAATATTAATCCTTTGATGAGCTTTCCGAATAATCAGAGCGTGATGATGAGTAAAGCTAAGTTGACTGGAGAAATAGATTCCGAGATCGCGGACTGTGGTCACAGCTGGAATCGACATATCATTCAATTTTAGATTCAGATCACTATCAATAGCTGGTTTGTTTTTGTGCGAGAATATAATATGTTCACACTTTTTAGGAGCTACTTTCATCTTCCACTTATCACACCACTTTTCCAACGTTCTTAAATCAGTGTCGATCGACTTGTTACATGGCGAATATATTTTTAAATCGTCAGCAAACAGCAAGTGGTTGCTTATGAGTTCGGTTCCAATGCAGTTAATATATAGGAGAAACAGAGTTGGTCCAAGAACTGAGCCTTGCGGGACTCCTGATAACACTGGTCTTTCGGTTGATAGAGTTCCGTTCACCATAACTTGGAACCTTCTTTCAGAGATAAATGATCCAATCCACTTCCTCAACTTGTTTGATATTCCAAAAAATTGTAATTTGTGAAACTTGACATTAAAACGAAACATTCCAAGTTTTGCTCAATTTCTAAAAACAGCTTGGAACTAGAACTTTGTCAAAACTTCAAAAGATGTTTATTTCTTCTGGAACAAAATCTCAAAGATTCGAAATTACCCGCTGGGAACGACAAAAACCGGAAACAATTTTGGAAAAAAGTTCGAAAGAGTCAAAGGATTTTATGTCAGTCAAACAAGGCCCCATGGGTACAAAAAATGTCAAAATAAAAAGAGAAGAAGATGGAATACATGATCGAATAATTGATATAGTCTAGGAGAGTTCCATGGGGGAAATCAGAAAGATGGTGACTGTGAACTATGGAAGTTGAACTGATAGACTCGCTGTTCCGATCGACGCTGCTTTATTTCTTTTTGATTATCTGAAAAAAACAGCGTAATGATCTCTGAGAGATACCATTTGAAACTCGAGAAATCTTTGACCCAATACAGCTTCTTCCTAAGACCTTCACGGCTTACTGTATACATTTCGATTTATATCTTTGTGCATATGATTTTTCTCAATATTTTCTTTCTCGCAAATAAGCTTAATAGTAAATTTCTTTTCGGGAAAATAAATGTAAAAAGCGGACACTTTTGTTAACACTCTAGAATTCTCTTATTTAAGATTTTAACATTCCTCTTATCATTCAAAAAGTGGCGTTCCCTCCAATTTCGCAACAGTCCATTAGCGCGCAATTACACACTCCCCGTCTGGCTCATCCACGTCAACTCGAAAGGTTTACAACTTCTGCACTGGAGCCCATTTACCCAATCATAATCGATGAGCTCGAAGCTCTATTCACGTTCCGGCGTTTTTGCCTGGAGTCCACGTGGCATTCAAACTAAGGTAACGTTGGTTATTACATCAGTTATTGGTGATTAAAGTGAAACTTCTCCAGGGCTTAATCGTAGCGGATTTTGCACAGTTTTTCGATCCCAATGCGACATCAATTGAACAGAAAATAGACTTCCTCTCTACGAAAGATGTTTATGAAAAGGGAAATTTGACGCCAACTGTTTCATTTCCTACTAATTATCGGTGAGAAAAGTATAAATTTGCTACAAAATCTAAGCAAAATATAGATTTAATGAATTGGCATGGACGTCGATGTGCTCTGATGCTCATCCAAACGGAATCGTTGCTGGTGGAACGGAAGATGGAACGGTAGTATTCTTTGATGCCGAAAAATTTTTGAGTGGAAACGCTCTTGAAGTATTGTCGGCGAGAAAGGATCATCACGGACACGTGTTAACAATTGATGTTTCCCGAGATGGACGGTAAGTTTTATCCAGTTTCTGATCTCAATCAATGTTTCATTTTTCAGATGGATGGCTTCTGGAGGAGGTTCTGGTCAAATACTACTTTGGGATTGCGCAAATCTGAAGACGCCATTCTCACCTGGATCACCCAATTTTCCTGATCAAGTCAAACTACTGCGATGGAATCTCAAAAATGAATCTGTTTTCGCATCAATCTCGTCAAGAAGAGTCAGTTTCTGGGATTTGCGTAGAAATGGATCACCAGTTTTAGAGTTTGCAGAGGTGAGTTAAAATCTCGTTTCGTTTATTATCACAAGAGTTTGTTTTTAATTGCAGATTCCTGGATGCGATTGGTCTTCTTTGTCTTGGAATCCTTCCGATGCATCGCAATTAATAATAGCCAGCCAATCTCAACATGCCTCAGTCATACAAAAATGGGATTCTAGGTTCACTTCTACACCCGTCAAAGAATATAGGCATCATAATATGGGAATCACCAGTGTAGACTGGTAAATTATATTTCTTGTACAATTTTTCAACATTTTTTACAGGAATAAAGCAGACGATCGTCTCCTCATTTCTTCTGGATGTGATGGACAGGTAATTATCTGGAATCACGAAACTTCTGAAGTTCTCGGAGGTGTCGGAAGTCTACAAGGCGATTGGATCAGAAACGTTAAATGGAATGAAGAAGAGCCGGCTCAATTTGCTATTCAATATTTTCAACATCCAGTTCAAATATCTTCATTAACAAGTCTAGGAACAACGCAACCAGGTGCCGAAGTTCTTGCTGCTCGCGTTTCCGATCAATTTGTACCAGCATGGCATCGTGCTCCACTCATTGGGGCATCAATTTCTCTCGGTGGCCGACTAGCCACTTTCTGGAAATCATTTGATGTGATGTCTCAACAAGTTCATCATAATGTTGAGGTAGAAACGGTACGAATGTCCACTAAATAGGAGCATATGATGTAACCTTTTTCAGATTAATATTGGAGAGGATATTGGGGCGGAAGACATCGCTCAATACTTGCATATAAAAGATGATAAACGAAACTTGGGATGGTACTTGCATGAGCGGTATGAGCAGTTCATGTTTTTGTGAACATACAGTAATTTCAGAGCATATTCCCATTCAACGGACACCACGGAGGATGCAAAACTGCAGAAAGAAGTCTGGTTAATTCTTCTTGCTCTTCAAGAAGGAGCTGGTCGGACTAAAATGCTTCATTACCTAGGTCTTGTCGAATCACAGGACGATGAAGTTTTTTCTGATCAGAATCAGACAACAATCACAAACTCGCTTTCAAACACACATCCTACTTCAACAACTGATCGATCTGCCCGTAGCACATCTATTGTTTCTGCAGCAGAAACAGATATTGATGTACCTGAAATATCTTTCATTGAAAAATGTGCGGAAGTCAATTGGAGTTCGCTCGATACTTCGGGATGGGAACTTCTTGTTAACACAATGCGTCAAGACCATCTCGCAGTAATTCGTGTGTTGATGTCAAACAATCAGCATGTCGCAGCAATGATGTATTCTGCACAACACGACACTGAACATTTGACAATGATTCTTGAAGATTATAACAGAAGTAAGTTTCCCTCAATATTAAAAACAGAATTATCAGCTTCAGGAAAGTAATATTTCAGAAACCAATAACACAAATACACTTTCATCATTAATCATGGCACTCTCGAGTTCTTCATCGGCCCATAGAGCAGAAACATTCGAAAAGGAACAAGTGGAAAATAATGCAAAAATTCAGAGAATAAATGCAATTTCTCAATCATTTCCTGATGTAAAATGGAGAGAGATGCTAGGGTTAATCATCGCACACGAAACAAGTGCGGAAGACATCCGGCTTGCTGCTAACATAATCGGTACAAAATGGTTGAACGAAGGAAGTGAGTGGTGTTTTCACACTGTCGGGTCATTTATATTTCATTCAGAATCCACACGTGCCTGCATAGCTTTTCTCCTGGGTGGTGACATTGATCAATTTTTGATTGCTAACGTTTCTTTCTCACAAGTTGATCGCTTGAAACAGGCGTTGATTCTTCATCAAATCTCAAAGGCGACAAATTATTCAGACGGGTTAGAAAAGGTGAATATAATTATATCTAATTCACATTTACGATATACATAACTTTTCCAGCTCATAATCGCTTTCGCACATCGTCTTCTACTCCAGGGAGCTGGCGCAACTGCTTGGAATCTTGTGAAATGGTCTCAGAATGGATCCGCTGAAATGCAAGAGCTCCAATGGACGTGCTATAACGTTGCTGGTGGACGAGATTGTACTGGAGATCAGCCACCTTTCAATCCTTACACTGTTAGTCTACCGGGAACTCAACAACATATGACAACCCAACCAGTGCATCACTTCCCATCACAGCTCCCTAATGTCGCGGCACCTCCGGTAATTTTGTGCTTCTCATAGCAGAGAAAAACAACTTTAATTAAATTTCTAACAATTGAATTTTCAGAATCTTCCGAATGGATACAATAGTTATCATCCGTCTCGTTCTCAACCTATCCCTCCACCTAATGATTATTCGGACAATCGTAGAAACTCCAACATAGCACCAATGCCGCCCTCATCAACTTTCTATCAAACTCCATCATGGGATCATAAGCCAGTACATACAAAAAATCCCTGACCCACTAACTCCCTTTGGTAGTTTCAGCCTCCACCCATGCCTCCAAATATGCCTCCACCAAAGCCAGCTGCTCCAGTTACACCGGGATGGAATGATCCTCCACCTATGGCGTTGAAGCCACTCGAAAACTCGAAGCCGAAGAAGAATGTAATGGAAATTAATTGGAAACCTGTTGAAACTGCTCCAGCTCCTGGTGGAATGATGATGGGACAACAAAATGGATTCGCTGGAGGAATGAACTATCAAAATGGAATTTCTCATGCCATGCAAGGTGACTTAACTGCACAGTGGCTATTTTACCAACAAAAAAATAATACCACAAAACGAAGAACTTTCAGGAATGGCTATTCAAAATCCTCAATCGTCTGCTCCATCGTCATCATTCCCATCTCCTACAGCTTATCAACAACGTCCGCCTTCTGTTGCATCCGTTGTTGCTGCTCCACCACCAATCCAACTGTCTCCAGAAGACGAGAAACTCGTAGAACCAATAAATGCACTGGCTCAATTTATTGTGGAAAACTCGATAACACAAGCTAAAACCGAAAAAGCAAACGATTTGAGATCTCGTATTCAGACAGAGCTCTCGCCAAGGCTATCTGCTAATCGGGTTTGTGAACTAACTTCAGCAGGAATGCATTTTTACAAACTTATTATTTTCCAGCTTTCCGCAGAAACAAAACAACATTTGTCTCATTTGGCCTATTTCCTCTCTATGCGGCAGATTCGGGAAGCTCAAGCAGTCGTAGCTCAGATGGCTCGGAATTCCAGTGATTTCACGGAGGTGTGTTAATATAGAGGCCAAACTTTTATTGAGTTAGATAGTCTTTATGGAACTTTTTCCGGAGGTGTTTTTCTTCTCAAAATAACAAACAACCGTGTTATAATTCTATTTACCCATCGGTTTTTTGCAGATTTCATCGTTCCTACCAGCTCTGAAGTCGCTTCTCTCTCTGGCTCTTCATTAATCCTTCTCCGCCAATAACCATCGCGAGACGCCATTTCCGATTGGAATGTTCTTAATCAATATGTGATTTCTGTTCGGCAATACTACTTTAAACTGTATTGTTCTCTTTCGTGTGTAAATTCGTGTTAAGCGTTTATTGCCTTCTCAAAACTACTATAGCGTGTACTAAAATCCATAAATCCCGATATCCTGCCCCATGTTTTGATAATGCTTTATAGTCAGATAGTCCTGTTTTTTTTTCGTTATAAATAGAGCCATAATATATTTATTCATTCCAAACAAAAAATAAATGCGTCTTTCATACATTGTTTACTTATTTATTGCTTATTATGGCTAAAATCCTTCTGAAATATCTTTCGTGTCATTAGAATTTGAGAAAATTCTTTGGTACGGAAAGTATCAAAAGATTTAAAGTGAATTTTGGTCTTCGCATAGTTTTACGAATGGTCGGAGAATGAGTCAATTTTATAGCTGAAAATACTTTTATGTAGATGAAGTTTGCAGCGTTTACTATGTTTACCGAATCGTTTCTAGGTCTAACAGAAAGAACCATAGAGCGAAGCATTTTTACAAAGTAAATACATGGGAGAATTGAAAGCTATCGTTAAATGTCCAGATTGCAAATCTCAACTTTCTCCTCATCTTTAGCATACACGCCCTTGTCACCCATTCCCCACCCAATCCAGTCATCCATCCATCCGTTTATTCTCATAGCTTTTTTTCTCCTGAATGTTTCGTATCATAGAGGTGTGGTGGTCATTTGATGATGCATCTATTCATCGTTGCTGCTACGATTTTCTGGTTTTGTAGGTAGAGAATGTGCGGATATCTGCTATAGTTTATATAGGAGATTTCAAATGTGGATACTTTTTCAATTTATGCTTGAATCTATGCTAAAGAATTCCGAATTTTCTGAAAAATTTCGAATAAACTCTGGAACTATTTAGATCTGATTTCCACTATCTAACCTCTGAATGTGTTCACCTTTCTTAAAAGTCCCTCCTACCAATGTCTGAATGTTTCGCTCATCATTGTTGTTGTTGTCGAAAAATTGCTTTCTTGCGTATTCAATTGACACACGCCGGAGCTTTTTCTCTTCTTCTACTCAATCATAAAATGAACCAAAGTCGGTCCGCTTACTCGGTCATCCATCTGTCCGTTCTCCCTGTTTCCACTCCCATATGTGCAAAGAGAGACTAGACAGCATTAACTTCAAAAGAGACGCAGGGTGCCAAACATACACGGTCTTTGCTTCTTTTGTATCGATGTTTCATTTTTCTTTTTTAATACAGGTGGTGTTGAAGCTTTTTTTGAGTATCCTTCTTTTCTGGAATATTTCGCAATCATTTCTCTTGTTTCCACATCTGCGTCTTTTTTTTTCTCTGGAAAGCCTTGATGCTCTCCTGATGATTTATTTGTGGGAGGGCAACGAGATTACTTGGAAAAATGAGAATAGCGAGTTTTTTCTCTTTTTCGGTAGTACCTGACATACATGTCCTTGACCACAATTTCAAAGAAAAAGAAGAAGATTGAGAAGGCGGAATTGGTCTTGTTAATGAAGTCTTCTATTGGGATGTCACTCTGGCCAAGATCTTTCTTTCTGGAAGTTTATTTTTGATATTCCTTCTACTTAATCTTTTCATTGTTAAACATCTCCCGAAACAATGGAACCTGACAGGTTTTAGGTATCACCCATTTTCCATACACGTTCATAAATATTCATGAGATGCGACCTCGAAAGGGGTTCGCACTTCAGTAGGACATTACAATCTCAAATTCTGTGTTTCGTTTGTTTTGTGTGATTGAAACTAGTTTTTGTGTTCTTTTTTGTAAGGTAGAAAGTATACAAATCTGGATTAATTTTTCATATATTTATAACAGCCATTTTGAATTCCTTTGGTTCCTCTACCGTTTCCCATTCATCGTTTTCTCCACTCTTCAAGCTCCTATAAATCTTTCTATCGCCTTCATCTCCTCTTATTGCATCTGTCAGCAGTACAGATGTAGTGAAGAACCTGACATTTTCAAATTCATCCTCTGTTGACACAAGAATCTTTTTGAAAATCGCCTTCCCTCATTCTGCATTACCATGTTGCAGCTGTTATCATAGGAAATGGCGACGAACTTGACAGCCGACGAGGAGGCCGGCTGGTTTGTAGCTCAACAAGAGCAACCGTGGTGGCAATGGTTGTTACGACGATTCATTGCATCTGGGCCGATTCCTCGACACGTGGCATTTGTAATGGACGGGAATAGACGATTCGCGAAATCAAAGCATCTGGGAAATGTTATAAAAGGACATGAGAAGGTGAGTTTTGTTTTGTTATTGAAAACATATGTCTATTTTTTAGGTCAAAATTATTTTTCAATAAAATAAAAACTTTCAGGGATTTGTGCAGCTGGCTAAAATTCTCGATTGGTGTAACCGATTCGGTATTCGTGAGATTACAGTATATGCATTCAGTATTGAAAACTTCAAACGAAGTGAAGATGAGGTCAATATTTTGAATTTCAAGTCATTTTTTATATACTGTGTCTTTTCAGGTTAGTGGACTCATGCGTCTGGCAGAAGAAAAATTCCAAAAGTTATTAAATGATTCCGAGAAACTGGATGAAAAACGGATTTGTTTCCGTTTCTACGGTAACCGATCGCTACTTTCCTCTCGACTTCAGAAGTTGATGAGTGATATCGAAAAAAGAACGGAGAAGTTTGATGGAGGAAGACTGAATGTGTGTATGCCATACACATCACGGGATGAAATAACAAGAAGTTTTGAAACTATTCGGAATCATGTGAAAGAGGGAAAAGTTGATGTGGATGATGTGAGTGAATATTTTTTTAAATATTCTGAAAAAATGCGGAAAATTTCAGATAAATGAATCAATGATTGATGCATGTTTGGATAGCGGATGTGGTGGAACTGTTCCAGATTTGTTCATTCGAACTTCTGGTGAACACAGATTATCTGATTTCTTAATGTGGCAAGCAGCAGACACTCATGTCTATTTTGACGATGTGCTTTGGCCAGAGTTTGGATATTACAACTTGTGTAAAGCAATACTCAATTATCAATACTACCGAACTACTGTCGCAAAGGTAACTATTCCGTTCAATTTTTTGCTTTTCATGAACATGTTTTCAGATTTCTTCTCTGAATGTATCTGAATATGACGCCCCTTCCACCACGTGGAAGATGAAATTTAGTGGAGATGATCGAGATTTGATAGCTATCAAAGCCTAGTTCTTTTGTCACGCCTTTTTTTCGGATTTTTTTTTTCAATCGTCTTTATTTCTCTCTAGTCTCTTGTTCGATACTTTCTTGATTTTTTGTTTCGTCTCGTGTTCCGTTTATTTTCCCTTTTTCTCTTGCAAGTGCAATATTCGTGACAATAAACTGGGAAATTTTCAGAAAACGATCAATTGGATGGAATAGAAAATCGTTGAAACCGTCCGAAACAATAGGTGAAAATGGCGGACACATGTGTGCAGGTCGCATTACGGTAATACCTGAAATCTATCGAATTTTCTTTGAAACTTTATTTTTAAGTATCCGTCCGCAAGGAAATCGAGAGAAACTTGAAGGCAGCCGAGTATGTACATCAGTACTTCCAAATGACCCACAAGTTACAATCGGTGGAGATCGATCATTCACTTATGATCATGTATTTGATATGCAAACAGAACAACACGTTGTATACGAATCATGTGTCGAAAAGCTAGTCGATGGTCTTTTTGAGGGCTTCAATGCCACAGTACTGGCATATGGACAGGTATCTAACTGACTCTCTTTTCATCAAAAAAGGTTAATGTATTTTTCAGACTGGTTCCGGAAAAACACACACAATGGGAACTGCTTTTGATGCTGCAGTGACTCAAAAAGAACAAGACTTAGGTGTTATTCCAAGAGCAATCCAACACACTTTCCGAAAAATTACGGAATGCAAGACACAAGCAATTGAACAGGGACTTCTGGAACCAGCATTCGAAGTTTCAGTTCAATTTGTAGAACTTTACAATGATGACGTCTTGGACTTACTCTCTGATGATAGAAGTATGTCATCAAGTATCCGAATTCATGAAGATTCGCGTGGAGAGATCGTTCTTCACGGAGTTGAACAAAGATCTGTTTTTGATATGCATGGAGTGAGTTTTACCGTAATCGAATCAATTCTCAACCGTATTTTTACAGACTATGGACATTCTGAAAAATGGAGCACTCAATAGAACAGTCGCATCAACAAATATGAATGAACAATCATCTCGTTCACATGCAATTTTTACTCTCCATTTGAGACAACAGCGTGTCGCTGTGAATCCATTGGATGAGTCCGGAGAACAAAAAGCTGGAGAACTTGAAATGGAAATGCTTTGTGCGAAATTCCATTTCGTCGATTTGGCTGGTTCAGAGAGAATGAAACGAACTGGTGCAACTGGAGATCGGGCGAAAGAAGGAATCAGCATCAATGTTGGATTGGTAAGTATGCTTCGACTGGTGAAACACTAACCTGTGAAAATGTGTTTCATATTATCACACAACTATATTTCAGCTCGCCCTTGGAAATGTAATCGCTGCACTGGGAGGAGCTAATGGTAAAGTGAGTCACGTACCGTATCGTGACTCCAAACTCACTCGTCTTCTGCAAGACTCATTGGGAGGAAACAGGTGATACTTCTAACTTATTAATATACTTATATATCATACTTCCAGCCGTACATTAATGATTGCTTGCTGTTCTCCATCTGACAGTGACTTTGTCGAGACTCTCAACACAATGAAGTATGCTAATCGCGCTAAAGAAATTAAGAACAAAGTTGTGGCAAATCAAGACAAATCATCAAAAATGATTGGTGAACTTCGTAGTAGAATTGCATCTTTAGAGGGAGAACTTCTTGAATTCAAACAAGGAAGAAGAACTGTTGATGTTGATGGACACGAAGTTGTTAATGATCAATACCATGAGAATGTGTACCTAACGGTAAGTGAATACCTTTATGTGAAAATTATTTGAGTAAATCTTTACAGGGCGAAGTAAACCACCTCAAATTCAAAGTGAAAGCTCTTAACGAGACACTTGATATTCTTCGTACCGAGAATATTGACTTGAAAGCTAAACAAGAATTGAGTGCGATTTCAGCCATCTCATCGTCTGGAGCTGTAGGAGAAATAGATGCAGTTCAATCAACATTCCGAAAATATTTAGAAGAGTTGGAGCGAACGAAATCGCTTCTGTATGAGTCACAATCTACTTGTGACCAACTGAGAAAAGATAATGCCAGGTGGAAAGCTCTCGGAGCTTCCCGAGGAGCTGGTGGTGCATCTGAATTCAATAGTCAGAAACTCATTGAAATGGCTAAACAAGAAGTTGAAAAGCAGAGAAAAATGATGGAATCCGTGAATATTGGAGGGGAGAATGGTAAGACAATTTTTATGAGAAAAGAGCAGAGAGGTTCATCTTAGCCATAATGTATAAGCTATTCATAGCTTTTCATACATTTTAGAAAAGTATCTTTGTGTTTGCATAAGCTTTGTAAAAATGATCGCGTTATTTCTCATTTATTCGGAGTCTAAATTTTATACTTCTTAGTTTCGTCTGAATACTCATCGATGGCCCAAGACGATGATGGCACAAGTAATGAAGCTGAAGAAATTCTTGATGAAGAAGATTTGGATGAAGATGAAGAAGAGACTGCAGCCGAAAAAGAGCAACAAGCTGAAACGGAAGCACTCCAAATTGATTTGAATGAAGTGATGATTGAATTGGATATAAAGGAAAAGCTCATTGATCAATTGGAAAGAGCTGAAAGACAAAATCAGCAAATTAGAGAAACCTATGAGAATAAGTTGAGAGAGTTGATGGCAAGAATCAAGGGTGAGTTGAACCTTTAAACAGATTGGTTTAAGTTCGCATCTTCCAGATACTGAAACTGAAAGAGATCGTGTTTTGAATGAAGGAGGTAAACGAGGTGGCAACAATGAGCAGATGAAAGCTATCAAGCAGGAATACGAACTGAAAATCAGTGATTTGCGGAAGGAATTGAAGAAAATCGAAGCTCTGGATAAAGAACATTTGAAAGTAATAGCAAAATCACAACGAGAACTTCAAGAAAAAACTAGATTGAAAAGTGAAGTTGTAGACTTGAAGAAGGCAAAAGTAGAGTTGATTAAAAAAATGAACGAGGATAAGAAGAAACAAAAAGCTCAGCAACTAGCAAATGCACGTGCAATCGCGACGAAAGAGAAACAAACTCGACTTCAAGCCAATAAAATCCGTACGCTGGAGATGAAGGATAAGCAGAGAGAACAGTTCCTCAAGAAGACAACACAAGAAGTGAATGCTCTTCGTAAGGAAAAAGCAGTAGCAGCGGCTGTAGCACGTCAAGCGAATCGAGGAGGACCAGCTCGAGGAGGTGCTGCTCAGACAAGTTCACCTGCACGTAGAGTTCGAGGAGTTGTTGGCGGAGTACAAGCAATCAAAGAACTCGCATTCTCCGCTAAAGCAAGTAAAGTTAAATGGGATGTGATTGTCAGAAAAATCGAAGAAAGCACTAGAAGACGGCAAATTGTACAAAAGATGGAGGCGGAGCTGGAAAGATACCTGAATGAACGACATGCGGTTATGGTAGAAATCGTGGAAAACGTCAGTTCTTGTTTTTATAGAGCGAGCAGTCTTAATACATAATGATTCCAGGAAAAGCAATTCACTCAATCTCAAGATGTTATCTATCGTGATGGTCTCCTAGAAGCAATTGATAGTGCCAAAGAAAAACTGCAATATGTTCAAGATCAGATCACGTATCAGCAAAAACTTATTTGTGATGTTGATGAGGTAGGTGGATTGATTTTTCATAGAAGTTAGAAGCATATTTTATTTCCAAAGTCAAAAAGAATTTCAAAGGTTAAGCGGTAGTTTTGAGGGAATTCGGATATGAGCCGAAAAAAAAACGAGTTATACAAATAGACGAGAACTGGGTAGTTCGAAGGGAAATAGGAGAAAAAAAGGAAAATGAAGTGAATGTTTTCAAAAAGAAAAGTTCAGGAGTTAATCAGTTTTGAGAATTTTGTGGGTTGGGAAGGAACGAGAAGGATTGTAGAGTTGTTTTTTTGATGATCGCTACCCGATATGGACAAAAATTATATAGTGAAGAGGGAAGAGAGACAATTGAAGAGAAGATTAAGATGGAATTGAACCACGTGTTCCGGTGACTAGAACCTGAAAAATAAAACAATTAAAGACCTTTTTATAGCCAAAAGTTGTTGTTTCCCATCCTAGGAATAACTATTTCTAACCGGAAGAAGCGTTTCCGAATTCGTGAGCTTTAATTTCCGTGATACTTTACGAGACACTTCCGGTTTCTTACTTTACACTAATTGTTATCTCACCTGAGTCGGACAGTCGTCTGCGCTCATTCCAGCCGCAATTGATCGCTTACTGACTCGAGCTCCGATTGTCGATCGACGTTGGGAAAGATCTGGGAGCGGTTCTGGCTCTGGTGGGCTGAATATTCTTATGTTGGTGGAATAGTTCTATCGAAATGTCGACTCACTTCTTTGCTCTTCTGTAGGTCATTATAGTGAGCAAAACGAAGAGTATGGCACAGACTGCTGCTGCTGATGAAAAAACTGCCCGACGCCATCCACTTTCACGGCTGAAGGCAGCAAGCCAGATGCTGATAGCTACACTTATCAGAAGTCCCATCACACAAAGAAATAGCTGAAAATTAGGAGAAATTCATTTTCATGGAAGAAGATTATATTTTTCTATTGAAAGAACCATCGAAACACTTGATAGTACCGTATGACATTATGATCAGTTGATTTCCTGAACATTGAACGAAACATGTTTATTAACTAACCTGTCCACCGGGTGTGATCCGTGAGTGAGATTGAGAAGGAGCAGTGAGAATCTGTTTAATCGGAGTCTTGTAGACTTCTTGTGAGAAACTTGTCTTCATTTGAACACTTGTACGCTTTTCATTCAACTTGTTGGATCGACTTTCGTTGTTTGAAGTCATGTTGACAACACTTTTACGTAAAAAGTTGTGCTGAAAATTGAGAAGTTTCGTAGATGAAAGGTCGAAAGAGATAAAGAAAGATGAAGAAAGATGTGAAACAAGATTACTAATGAGCGAGCAATCGAATACTTGAATAGAAACGGAGAATACGTTCGCCTTCCTGGAGTCTTGAAGACCTTAAATTTTCAAAATTCAAAAAAGACCAGTATAAAGTCAAAAAGAAACCGAAAAGAAAACGAGTGGTGGAGGCGGAGCTAATGTGGCCATCATCATCATCATCACACGACGATGCTCTTCTCCACTCTCTTGCTCTCACCATTCACTCTATCAGTCTCTTCAGTCTCGGACTCATCTCAACGAAGACATGATGATGTGTGCTCACTCCTCGTGTATGCTCTTTATCTTTATTTGAGGCGCAGAGAGCCTAAAGAAAAAAGATAACGAGTCTGAAGGGTCTCTGGATATCTGTTGATGAAAATAATTGAGAAAAATAGGAGAGAAAGAAGATAATGACATGTTTGAAAAATTGGAACGGATTCAGTTTTGTTCCGATTCCGGAATGTATCGAGCAAAAACAAATCACATAGTTTCGATTGTGTGAAAATTATTCAATTAATGAGATCCAGAACTCACTAACAAATTGCCAATTATCTGCTGTCATAACCGCCACAGTAATCTTGAATAGAGATGTTCGGTTCCGATTGAGATAGTCTAGACTAGATTAGTTCATTTTTCTTCATTCTGGCTCTCATCTTCTTCATAAACATGTTGTTTTCGGTATTTCTTGGAGTGGGTTAGACTGACGTACTCGTTTTCTTTTTTGGGTTTCTTTGAATCTCTTCAAATGAGGTAATGATAGAAAAAACGAAAAAGAAAACACTTTGAAAACTGTTTTCTATTTTAATGAGTTGCTATTTGACTATCTTAGATCAAGAAAGTAAGAATGAACGAATTCATTCGAATTCCGAAAATCGCACTATTAGCACGCGATATCTGGAAAACAAACTTGCTGTCTGGAAAGTCAACTAACAGAATCTATAAACAGAATAGAAGCGTATTTTTGAACATATTCCGTTTTCTGCAAAACCAAGAGTACTCAATTTTTCTTTTCGAGAAGATGTAAGTTCAAATTTTGCAAATAAAAATATAGATCACCTACATTAGATATGTCAAATGCAGTGAGAGAAGAGATTGTTTATATGAAAATGACAGTTTGAAAGAGTTTCCATTCAAGGAATTGAGAAGAAAGTTGAATGGAGAAGGAAGAAAGAAGTGTGCTATAGGGGTTCTTCAATTCGGACATACAAACACTCAGTCGAAATAGAAAGAGAAGGAGGAGTTGCGAATTGAAATTAGGCATCGGTTGAGTGAGCACGCAAAGAAATTGAGGAGGGGCTCAGAAAATAGAGATAGATGGACTCATTTTTTGAGCACATTCAAAGAAGTTGCCCTACTTCTAAAACACTTCTCAACTACAGTAAGGAATAGAATGATTTTAAGAAGTTATAGTATCAGGTACTAATCTCATTTGGAAGAGCAATGCGATTATATTCCTGAGCTTCTTGGTAGAATCACTCTAGATCTCTGCTGCCTTTGAGCTGATGTCTTTTCGGATGATGGCTGTTCAGCTCGGCAGCTCAGAATAGATATGTGTTTCATTTCTTTTCTGTGGTCTTCCTCCCAAAACACATTGATTCTCATTCTTTTCACTCACACACAATGATAGGTGATATCACTGAAGAGAGTGTTAAAAAATAGAGAAACGACATGAGAAGAAAATGAGCTGTGAAGAAAGAATCAGCTCAATGTCACTCATTTCAGAAAACGAGGAGGGAAGAGGGACACATTCACACACCCAGAAAAACAAGACATTGTTTTCTTATTTTGGTGATGAGGGGGTCTGAGTGCCAGATGGGGAGAGCGGACGGCTTCTCCCAATTTCTTTGTTCTACATTCATTTTCTGTACAGAATCAACAAAAAAAAGAAAAGAAAAGAAAATGGCGATGATTATGTGAGGGTGGTTATTTTCGTTGTGTACAGAATGAATAGAATGGGAAAAATAGAGAAAATATGAGTCGTTCGTTTTTGAATTCTACGGGAAAAGTGGCTTCGAATGGAAAATCAGCTGGCCCAACTATATAATCCTGCGGATTTTTGATCGTTTTCAATTTGAATTCTACCGTATTATCCATTTGAGGAAATCTAGACAGGACAAATCTGTTCTCAGAATATAATATATTTTTCTGTCTCGTATTTGTATTTTTCGTATCTGAAAAACTACAAAAATAGATGTTTTCACCTATAGGAAAACTAATAGTCAGAATAGGGGGCCTCATTAGCTGTAAAAGAAGAGCACACATGTTTACTCTTTCTGAAAAAAGTGAAGCACTCATTAACTACACGGCCTTAACCTCTTCGAGAAGAGAAGATTCATTGGAATTGAGCAAAAAAGAAATAGCAGAAGAAGGAGAAGATTCATCGAGAATTTATGAGAGATCTGGGAGCACAAGATGCAAAAATGAAAAAGAGATAAAATGAGGAAGGGTTCTACGGAACAACATGAGATGGGGTTGAATTGAAGAGTAGGTTCCAGAGAGTATACTGGTTTTTGACCGACATCTAGGAGCATGATAATTGAACACGAGGGTTTGAAAATGGAAAAAGAAAAGAAGATGAATTAGAGAGTAAATTTAGAGAATTCAATATAGATCCACAACTAGATTCCAATGGGGTTTAATTTAAGTTCAGGAAGAATAAACTAAACTCCAAATGTCATAATGGAAGAATACAAGGAAGTTCAATCAAAATTCTCTTAAATTTCAGGATATCACCTCTTCAAACGCGGAGAACGAGCCGATTGTCGACACTGGACTGAAAAAACAGACAATCAAGCAGCTATTCGATGGATGTGACACGCTGAGTGAGGCAAGGTACGAAAAACGAAAAATAAACAGTTGTCTCTTATTGGACCTAACAAAAGAGAAACGGGTGAATTCATCATTCTATCTTTCCTGGGTGCCACCCCCACTTTCCTCATTTCGCTCTCTCTCTCTTTTTTTCGATCATTGTCACGTATCTGATTGCAGATATCTTCTTCAACACCTGTTCGATCTGTGCATTGATAAAGCAGCAATGGCGGCAAAAGTGGAAGCTGAGTTTAAGGTACGTGAGGTCGCAGGAAGTGAATTTCCTTTTCATGAGAAATGAAGAAGGAAGAACGAAGAAGAAGGAAAACAAGGGAATGGGATAAAACCGAGTACATTGAGAAATGAAAGACTTAATCATAACTGATTCTCTACGAGTTTCTCGATGTAAATCTTTAATTAGGTAGAAAAACATAAACGGATGTAAAGGTACAAGGGAAATGGAGGGAAACGTTTCTCACGAAAAACATCAAGATTCAACTTAATCTCACCGTTAGCAAAACAGAAATCGTTTGAATGGCACAGTTCAGTCTCTTATAGACGTCCGAGAGTTCTTTCAGTCACGTGTCTTTTTCTCCCTCTCATCCATTTTCGTCTATGTTTTCTCTGACTCCGCCTCCCCTTCTTCGTGCTTGCCTAGAACCTTCTAGCCGAAATTGGGGGCAGCACAAAATTGGTCTTTTTGAAAGAAGAGACAAGAGGGTGGAAGGAAATGTTATAATTTATTTATTTTTCTTGCTGAAATTGCATTTCTGCAATTAAAACAAAATGAATAGAAAATTAAATTGGTCCGTGTTTTGTGCAACGTTTTGGAAACAAAAAATCCGGTCTACAAACTAAGCCCTATTCTAATTTAAACGTTCAAGAGAAACGCAGCATATTATATAGAAAAGTTATTGAACTAGAAACTCCTATGTTTTGAACAAGATCTACTTCTAGGTTGTTCACTAACTCTCCAAATGGCTCAAAGAGCATCTAAGTGGACTCTAAGTGCCATAGCGGAAGTTTGGAAAAATGCGTTATCTGCAAAAGAAGGAGAAGTCAAGAAGTAGTTGAGATCATGATATCTAAAAATCAAAACACAGAAAATAATTGATCAAAAAGAGAGACAAATGACAATTGGATATGTAGATCTGTCAATGTCATTATTTGTACATTCTAAATGTCATTCCCATTTTATGACAGAAAAGTATAATAAATGTAGCTTATTTTCAAAGCAGATAGCTTGTGAAAAATTTTAAGTTCCAGAAATGACATGAACGGGGGAAATCTACAATAGGATCTATAGATGATTAGAACTGAGTTTAGACTTGAGAACTCGAGTTCTTACCAGATCAAATATTTTCTAGGAAAGAGTCTCAGTTTTGAAGAAAAAGAAAGTGTCTAGGCACATCCAAAAATAGCATTTTTTCCTGTTTTTACCTGCGAATAGACATAAATCAACCAACAAGAATAGGAGAAAGTGGACACCGAAAGATAATACGTGTCGGATTGAAAACGTTAGCTCACGGAGCAATTCGTGTTTTCTCCTAGAACAAGATGCTCAATGTTCTTGCTCCATTTCTTTTTCTCTCAAAAAAGAGACTAGACATAAGAGACAAATTGAGCTGATTGTGTCCGGAAGACAAGAGAGAGGAGAGAAGATGGATGATGAGCACAAACAACTTCTTCTTAAAAAAGGATTGTTGTTGTTGTTGTTCTGGATTCACTGGACATCAGTCGCCACTATCGAAAAAATGACACATATTTTCCGAAAAAGTGACTCGGAAAACTTTAAAGAAAGTGAAAGTCATGTCGTTGTGAATATTTCCAGAATACCATTTAAGTTTTGGCTATATTTAGAATTGATATATTCTGGTACATTCTTTGTATAAGATATATTCAATCTGCCAGGATAAAGATAATGTCCTGGAAGGATTGAGAGAAAAGAATGTTAGTTTGGAGGCTTCACTCGCAGCAAAAAATGGAAAAATATTCAATTTGTCAGGTATCTCTTCTCACAATTCTTCTCATGCCGAGCCAAAATGAAGGGCTCAATGAGCACTTTTCAAATTGAATGAGTTACTTTTATAGTCTGCGTCTGACCTGCTTGAGTTGCCTAGAAAAATGAAGATAGCCATTCATAAACTTCTTGAGTTATTTCTGGAAAGAAAACTTACACATAAAACCGAAAAAATGAAAAAGATCCGGAATTGAGAAGAATGGAAAAAATATGTATAGAGAATTTCAAGTGGAGAGAAATGGTGTGAACGACTCCATTAAAGCGTTCTTTTTTGCTTCCGAAAAATGCGTAGGTTGGGAGAGAGCTCGGAGACTCAACGATCCGCAAGCACATTATGCATTTCTAAATATGGACCTCTGTTTGTGGTTTACGAAATTTTGAAAATTTGAGCGAAAATTTCGAGCCGAGAGCGAAATGAAGAATTTGTCACCGCAAAAGCACGCGGTTAAAAACGGCGAGAATTGATGTGCCAGGGCTTAGATATTCCAAAGAAAAAAATGGTCGTTTTTCAAAATAGAGCATCAAAAAGCATAAAAAGAAAGGATACTACGTGAAAAATAAAGTAAAAATATGAAAACTATATAGTTTTTCTTCTATTCTTTCACGTCCACTGTTCGTGAAGATATAAAGAGAAGACGTTTCGGAAATGGAAAATTAGAGTGACAGGCGGAATACTATGGTTATGAAACTGAAAATGAACAAACCTTGACCTTTTTCGCCAGTTCAGAGGTCTTGTAAGCATTTTTTGAAAACGGATTTCTAGGTTTACAAGGATGCTATTTCGATCTCCATGATTAGTTTTTCATGGTATTATTTCCGACTTGAAAAGTTCCATTGTAAGAACACCAAAAAATAATTTTTGATGTTGGAATAATCGTTGAAGAAAACAAGGTGTTTGGCCTCTGATTTACTTTATTGAGAGAGAACGAAGACTGCTCTGCGCGAAATTTCATTACGAATGTTATTCTTCAGTAGGGTACTAAAAGCATCAACAATGATAATTGAATGTTTCAGGGCTTTGAACGAGTAGACATATTTTCAAAGCATTAGCACAATAATATTTTTATACTTTGTTGTTTTTAGTTCATAAATAAGAACTCTATCCTGGATAGACTGAGGTGTTTTTCATATTCGAAATGGCTCTCTTTTTTCAGCAGATGTGACAAACATTGCGTGATTTCCTAGTTGAAAGGAACAAAAATATTCGGTGGATTTCAGCGTTGTACTCAAATATTTGTATTCTGTGATTGGAACATAACTCCGGATTTTAAAATAAGTGTAGAGACCAAGTTGGCAAAACGTTTAAACAAAAAATGAATGTTTCCTATTTGGTCATGGGGGTTCTGCGAGCTCAGCACTATCTTCTTTAGGCAATCTTTTTTCTCCAGAACTAAGTCTCTCTGTTTTCCACTTTCTGTATGTATGAACGGCGTCTTCGAGTCCGCAATTTCTTGTTTTTCGGCAGTCTTTACTTTCCCATGGGAGATTTCCGGAAGACGTCTGAGTAAGAGAAATAGGGGACACCTTCTGTATTCGAAATGAAGAAGACGTATAGGAATAGTTTTTGATTCTATCAAGAAACAGAAAGTGATAGAGGTTGATAGAACAGAACCTCGTGGAAGGTTCGTAACGTAATTCTCTCTCGTAATGTGGTAAAAGTCTTATAGTTATTGAAGTGGCTGATGATCACATTTTCATATTTCAAGAAATACAAGATCAACATTCTTTATAACAGTGAACCAAACAGAAATTTGTATGTGAATCATCGAATTCCCTATTAATCCATTTTCGCAAAAATAAATATTCTTTCCTAAATGCTCTCAGATTACCCTCATTTGTGTGCTCGGTTTTCATTGGGAATTCTCCGAACGACTTCCCACGCACGATTGTGAAAAGCATGTATTTACAATCTATTGACAAAAAGATAGATGGGGAACATGAAAACAACAAGGTGTTGAATCCTATAAAACCAAATGAAAAATGTTTTCAAAATATCAAAAGTTGTATGATGAAAGGGAGAAGATTTGAATTTTTATCCTAGTTCTTTTTTCAGGAATGTACTGCCAGAATCGAGCAACTCGAGCAACAATCGTCGCTGAAAGAACAACTGCTCACTTCGATGATGGAGGACAAGAATTTGGGTTAGAACAAGAGAAAAACCATTATTTAAAGAAGGCTTTAATTTTTTTTTCCAGTTGATGAAATCGAAGGACTCGTGCCAACCGATCTTCGTAAAAGTAGAACATCATCACAAAGTTCTCTATTGAGAAGTGTTTCGCCATCCGTTGTTGGTAAGATCACTAAAAATAATAATTTCAAACAATTCATTAATGTTTCAGAAGATTCACATACTCTTCAAAACTACAAAGTCCGGAGACATACTGCCACCCAAGAAGAACTTTTGTTCGCAGGTTCAGATATGAATTCTTCCGATGGAAATGCCAATCCGATTGTTGATACAACGGCCGGTGATGTTGGAGGCGATTCAGAAGAAAAGAAAGATAAGAAAAAAAGAATGTTAGTTGGGCTTGACACCGGGGGACCACTCATTTCCAGCACTGATCTTTATTCCGAGGTGTTAGGATTACTGTAGTCTCAGCATTTCTAATTTATTGAAAGCTATACACGCAGTTCATAATAGGAACAAAAATATCACGATGCACGAAACTTTCCCCTTTTGTAATTTACAACACTTCCGTCTGCCCACAAATTCCCTTGTAATTTCAATACGCAATCACGCACATACACACAAAACTAATCAACAAGATCTATTCATTTTCCTGCAAGTTGATTTTTATTGAATTGTCAGATATTCAGATTATTTTTATTCATTTCGATATTCTGTGTCGTGGTCCGATCCTTATATGTAGTCGTATTAAATGTTGTTTGTGTTTTTGTGACGTCAGAAGTTATTCTCCATGGTATTCGCTTGCTATCCGCCTGCTATCATTCACTATCTGCTAGTTATCGTTTTGATATTCTGTGCCGATTCAGCGCCTTCGTTTCTACATCGCCAGCATCAACCTCATTCTCCGCTACTCCAACAACTACTTCTTCTCCATTCTCCCGTAATACGCGTCTACGGAGTACTGTAGGAGGAGGAGTTCCCAACAATAACAATATTCGAAAAAGTGTGCAGCCACCAACAGCTGTAAATGGAAATGGGAAAGGATTGCCAGTGCGAAAAGGGTAAGTTTTATTACATACTGAAAGACGAGAAGCGCTGCGATAGGAAATTTATATAGTGATGTTAGAGTCTTCGTTCAATTTATCTATGTATTAACTATGTAATTGTTTCGTGGTGATTATCAAATGTATCAGTGCAAGCTAAAGCGAATTTTCACTTTTTTCATTAGTTAATCAATTCGCTATATTTTGAAAACTTGATAAAAAGTTGTCTAAAGTTTCAGTTTATACATATTTGCGTAACCTAGATGTATTATGTTTTCATGTATTTGATGCCGCTATTGTCGCTTACTTGATGTTTATGTTGTTGTGTTAACAGTCGTCTTATTTTAGGATTTTCCGTCTTCCTTCAGTAACTGAAGATCCTGAACATGGTGTGTTTGCAAAATCATTTCCCGGACGGTCTCGTTCAAACTTAACATCATCCTCCTCAACGTCAATACTCATGAATGCACGTGGTTCAACATCTACTTCGTCCAAGTCGGTTTTTGCGCGAATATCGCCGTCATGGCTCAGCGATACGTGCGCCGAACTCATTATGCGTAACAATAATCGGTTTGCCCTCTCCGCCTCCTAATTTTTCACTCATTTTCTTCACTTCTAATGCACGTTTTTTTTTTGCAAAATATCACAAAGAGCATTGTATCACGGACGCATGTGATAAATTGGAGAATTAGGAAAAGTTTTCGATTTACTTCTTCTTCTTCCACACCAACTATTTTCCACAACTGCAATTCCGCATCACAATTTCTGTATCAAATAATTTATTTCCATATTGTTTCAGAAAGCAGAGCAGAATCTTGCCGCTAAAAGATGGAAGACGTGGCAATATTATCACAAGAACCCACACTTTGGAAGGACATGCCAGAGGAGTACTGTCAGTTGATGTCTCAGAAAATCTTATGGTTACTGGATCGAAAGGTATCCATCTAATGTCTATCTAATTTCCATCTGTGTTTACAGATCGAACTGCCAAATTATGGGATATAGAAGCTTGCCGCGAAATTCGAGCTCTCGGTGTGCATCCGAATAATGTTCACCTGGTCAAATTTGTGCCGTTTTCGAACTATGTGTTCACTTTCTCAATGTACGAAGCACGTGCTTGGGATTACCGCTCTCCCGAATGTATTTGTGTTAAAGTGCTGAATTCGTCTGGACAGGTTAATGATGGTGGGTATAATCTGACCAACCTCACACCTTCACACATTTTATTCCAGGTGATTCAATCAATGCATCACAAGTTATGCCACGACAGAATACCATCCCATTCCTTGAAACTGTAATCACTGCTGCTGATGTTGATCCTACCGGACGTCATCTATTCACATCATTTGCTGCCTATGTTCGAGTATGGAACCTTAGTGAATGGAAGCCTTTGGGTCGGCTGAATGCAGCTTCCCATTCTCCGAAATCTGAAGTTTCATGTCTTAAAACAACATTATCATCAGAGGGAAGTATTTTGGCATACACTGGTTCACGTGACCATTATGTCAAAGAGTATGATGTCGGCTTTGGAACAGGAGTCATCGAATCGAAATGCGAGTTTGCTCCACCTCATTATGACAATGTTACCGCTGTTCTCCCTTTGAATGGTCATTTGTTCACTGCTTCTAAAGATTTGGTGAGAGAAATGCCAAAACCCGATCAAATTAATTTTATATTTTCAGAACATAATGAAGTTTTCATTGAAGAACGGAAAACGTGAACACTTCGAAACGCGTGCTCATCAACAGTACATTCAATCACTCACAGGCTTCGGACCAAAAGGAAAGGAGCTTCTCGTGTCAGCATGTAAAGATGGAACCCTTCGTTTCTGGGATGTTGCTTCTTATAGTGGAATGAAACTCGTAGAAGAGGTTTGCACTATCATGTTATGATTCTCTTACAGTATCCCATTTCAGTACTCAAAAGCGCACGAAGAAGGTATCAGCGGCATGTGTACCTCCAAATCAATGCTTTTCACAGCTTCTGGAGATGCTACTGTTGGTTTCTGGAAGTCAAATATTGTCGAACAGTTTTAGTCTGTTTTAACACTTTCTTGTACTTGTACTATTTTCACTTTTATTTTTATTTATTGCTACCGAAATCTCTCATATTATTGTGATGAAATAAAGAGCTTCGTTTTACTGTCCGTCCTGTTTTGCTGGAACGTTGATGTTTGCCTCACTGTATGTCGCTTCACTTTCAAAACTTCTTTTTAAGAATAACGTGACTGTCAAAGGAAACCTCTTGCGAGAGCTCTCGCATTTTGTAGATTAAATCTCAAAGATTGAATATGCTGTCCACTTCAAACGTTGAGTTATTTAGGGTCTTCATGTGATAATTGATCTTATTCGGACTCCTTTATGCTTATCTTCTTCCCAATCGAAATCCTAATAATCTTTTAAACGGAATATCAATGCTCAGAAACTTCATTCTTACAATTTGTTCTTTGTTAGTTCGTCCAGTATTTTTTGAATAACTTTTATTATTATACTTGCCATTTCAACGACAAGAATGACTGGTCAGACTGCGATCTTCTGAAAATGCGGAAGGTAAAAAACTTATAAGACTTTTATTTATGTAGAAACCGATGATAATTTTTATAGAATAAATATCAAAAAGAAAGCTGACGAATTATGCATTGTAAGGTGATAACAACCGTGCATTATATTTACAGAAATCACTTGAGGAGACTTTGAATGGCTTTTACCGTGATTGGGTGCATATTCGGGATGTTCGCTTTGAATTGGGAAACGGCGCGTTCGCGAGTGGCGCTCCATCCGAACAATGATCTGAATTGACACTTTAGAGAAAATAAAAAGCATAGATTTCTTACTTATAGATTGGTTTACAATACTTCATTCTGCCAACAGCCAGAGCAAACGCTAAGCTGGCATCAATGATCGGTGTCCATTTGGTTTCGAGTCCCAGCATAAGCCACGAGAATTTGAGCTCAGCATTCTTGGCTTGGTCCAACTTGTAGGTAGCGGTCAAAGATGGCATACGATCTCCAAATATGCCTTTGTTTACACGGATTGCATCAATCACAGCCAACTTCTGAGAGTTCGACATTTTCTCGAATACTTCTCCATCTGTCGGCGCTTCCGAACCTTCGGCAGTCCATTTGTTAGCAAGATCTTTGCATGCACGCATCAGGGTCGAATCGTATTCTGGTTTTGGGGGTAGTCCAGCTTTGTGAAGCCACAAGTCCCAATTGATATTGTCAAGAATTACTTTTTTGTCAGAAAACGTGTCATACAGGTATTCTTTCCATTCTTCTGTAGAAACTGTTTTGTAAGCATATTTCTGAATGTAGTTCTTCAGAAATTGTTCGAATCGAGCATTGTCCCCGATTGTCTGTTCAACCGTGAACAAGAGAGCGGAGCCTTTTTCATATGGAATCGAGGAAAAAGCTTCATCTGGATCAGCACTGCCCAAGTCTTGAACAAGCTTAGTGTACTCGTGATCAGGTCCGAAGACATCATTGACAGTTCGCACAAGACTCTCATCGTATCCACTTTCGCTTTCAAACTGTCTTTCCAGTTCACCGTACATTCTTCCGTGAATTTTCCTTTCAATGAAGACTGTGAATCCCTCATTCAGCCAGAAGTGTTCCCAAGAGAAGTTGGTTACGAGGTTTCCAGTCCAACTATGCGTAATTTCATGAGCAATCACGTTGACCAGACTACGATCTCCAGCGAGAAGAGTTGGAGTGATGAATGTGAGGCAAGGATTCTCCATACCACCGAAGGGGAATGTTGCTGGTAGTACGACTAAATCATATCTACCCCAAACATAAGGACCAACAAGATCTTCGGCAACTTTCAAAATCTTCTCGGTTTCTCCAAACTCATAAAGAGCCGCCTCCGCTTGAGATGGTTCGGACCAAACTGCACATCTATCGCTGATTTCTTTGCGTTCTAAATGTCCAACAACTATAGCAAGAAGATATGATGGAATCGAAACAGGCTGCTTGAATGAGAAAATAGTATGTTTCCCGCATTCTGACGATTTTGATCCTTGTCCAATCGCCGACATTAAGCAAGTCAGCCCGACTGGAACGCACACTTCTGCTTCATATGTGCTTTTTACTGATGGAGTATCCATACATGGAACAATAGAGCGGGCATTGATTGCCTGACATTGGGAGAAGAGATATGGGGCCTGAAAATAATTTGTTTCGTTCAATTAACCTTTCCCCATCAGACGAGACTCACGACTTTATCAGTAGTTTGTTCAGCCGTTAGAAATTGAAGAGCAGCTGCATTATTGCTGGATTCGTACTTCACTGTCAGTACAGGTTTATCGCCGGCTTTCAATAGAGTGGTAGACACAATCAGCTTTTGGCCCAAAGCGCCGTTATCTTTCATTGCGTATTCAACTTCCTTGGTCTCTCCGTTGGAAGCGCACGACACGGATCGAATTGTTAATTCTCGAGTGTCTAATATGACCTCTGACGTTTCTTGCTTAACATCTAATACCAACTTAACATCTCCAGCGATGCACTTTTTATCAAAATCGACATTCCATTTCACGACGTAGTGAGAAACGGAGACCTGGAAAGTTGAAACTTGATTTCAATCTTAAGAAGAAATCTTACTTGTTCATAATTAGACGCCGTTGATGGATCTCTTGGATGGGGAGGGGCCATATCTGGAATGACTGACAAAGGTAGATAATATTTTTAGACATGAAACACGGGAAGTGAGCGAAGAGGAACAGAGTGATATAAATAGTTATTTAGTTTATTAATGGTGTTTTTTTCAGACTTGTCAAAAATCGGGCCGAGATTTTTCTTGACCGGACCGGGCCGAAATTTCTCTTGTTTTCTCCCGACCCGGATTCAAAAATGGGTTCCCATTTTTACCAATTTTTTTTTGTAAAAAAGAGTGAAAAAGCTTAAATTATCATACATATTCACATTTTGATTCAATTTTAAATGTTCATTCGAAAACTATACTTTTTTCAAAAAAGTTCAAAAAATTTCCAAAAAAATGTTTTGAAAAAATGTTTCAAAACGGGAAGAGATTTTTCCTGATTTTGGCCCGGCCCGTGACAAATCTGGTTTTTTTCATGTTTTTGAGCAGATTTTACAAAAATTTGTTATGCGAAAAATTTCGAGAACTACGGTATATTTCGAGTGAAATTCAAAGTTGTAATCAAAAACATGTGAAGACGCTGTTAAAAAAGACAACCATTGCACAATAGAAAAAGTGTTCTTCTCGATTTGTACGGTGTCGCGCCCGCTCGGGGAAAAAAGCAAAAAAAAATAATGATAAAAAACTACTATGTCCGTCAAATGTTATACATTCGTCGCAAACACCACCACGTAAATTTACGCTCCCAACAAATTTGAATTTTGATTCCTCGAAAAAAAAAATTCCTTATTATATTTTTCAATCTATCCGATCTCTCGAGTTTCTCATGTGCATGTATCACTCCCGTTTGTTTTCTTTCAAACTACAGATATATCTAATTTTGCATCTAGCGTACTGAAATTACACTTTTTCGGATAATTTTTTAATTAAAAACTATTGAATAGCTTGTGAAATATAGTTGTTCTTCTAAAAATATTTTAGATTAAAATTTACATTGCGATTGTCTGGGTTATAGGATATTCATTAATTTTTAGAAGAAAAACTAATGTTTACTTTAATTTAATATTTTAAAATTAAAGTCCCATTTAATTCGAAATTGATCTGGAGCTACATTTTAACGGATTACTGCTTTGAATCACAAGTTTTTACATTGAAAAGATGTAAAGTAAACGCGCTCAATTGCACCTTTCGATTCGAAAGCATTTTCCCTTTATTTTCGTTTCGAATCTTAAATATTACTACTTGAATTTTTCCAGAATATATTTTCTATAAACTTGCTCGGTAAAATGTCTGATGTAGATATGGAATCTGGTTCTGATGGCTCTGATATGGAGGATCTTGATGAATTAATCGAGAAAACTAAAAAGGAGGTTTGTTAACATTACTTTTTCGAATGATGTCGCTAATTTCTAATTGTAATAATTTTAGTTGTTAGAAAACGATCGTGATATTTGTTGCGCTAATCGATTGTTAACATTGTTGAGCAAAAATGGTGATTTCGAAGAACTCGCCGAAAAACGGAAGGAGTTTGTTAAGTGGGCACCCCTGACCCCATTGAATTGGATCAACTGGATCAAGTAAGAGCATTTTTATATAATTTTATTCATGTAATTCATATCATTTACAGAGATTTCCAGAACCAACAACCGGAGCCAAGTGTAGAGGACGTGGAAAAAATGTTCGAGGAAGCTATCTCTGATGAAAACTTCGTAGAGATTTGGGCCGAACGAGTGATGTACGCAAAAAAGTGTGCAGATGACGAAACCAAATCAGAAGACTACGCATTCTGTCGACAGGTTTGGAAACCTTTTACTTAAAATCCGTTACTTTATCAATTTCTTAAGGTCTGCGAAAAAGCTCTCACCGCAATTGGAAGTCGTTATGATTCAGGCGGCCACATCTGGCTGTTGTTCTTAAATTATGAAACGAATCATCTTGAAGGTATCGTTTTTATTTTTTTTATTTTTAAGTTTAGATTATACCTAAACCCTCATTCAATAAGAAAACTTTCTTCAGATTTCCTGGAATCACCCGACTTTCAAAGATTCGCCGATCAAGTAACCAATCTATTCCAACGTGCTCTGCGTTGTCCTACAGATCAATTGGAAGAAGTATTTTCTTTGGCTGAACAGTTCTGTTCTGAATTCAATCAAGGAGATCAACTTCCTGCGCTGAAAAAACAGTACGACGCGACAATGCGACAGAAAGAGCAATTGGCCAAGTTTCAGGAAATGATCGACAAAAAAGAGACTAAAAGACAAGGATTGAAACTTTTTTTTGAATTTGAGAAAAAGAGTGGAATGCCTACGAGAATACAGATGGCTCACGAAAGACTTGTTTCTGAGTTTTCCGACGATGAAGATGCATGGTGTGCCTATGGTGCATGGACTGAAAGCTTTCTTAAGTTGCCACAAGTATGTTATTCATAAAGTTTGAAGTTTTCAACACGAATTGAATGTTTCAGGTTTCCGTAGATGTATACAAACGTGCTCTTCGTCACTGTCCGTACAGTTATGTTCTTCATCAACAAGCTCTACTTGCTCTCGAACGAGCTCGTAAACCACATCAAGAAATCGATGAATTATGGGAACGGACGAAAAACACCGTGATAAAGTGAGTTATAGGAGCTGTTAGTGAGTTGACTTGTTCGTCCATAGTTCATATTTAAGCGCTGCTGAAGATGGTCGTGGTCTTTATCGAACGTATGCATTTCTTCTTCGCCGAAGAATTGCTCTGTCTGGTTCTTCTGATTACTCTCCAATGGCCGAAGTGTTTGATGAAGGAGCAGCAATTCTCAAGGAATGGTTTTCAATGGCTTGGGATCCAACTGGTGAATATCGTCAAATGCAGGCATATTTCTATGCTTCACTGATGAAAGATATGGAAAAGTGTCGCAAAATTTGGAATGACATTCTCGCGTCTGGATTCGGAAGATTTGCTGGGAAATGGTTGGAAGCTGTGCGCATCGAACGACAGTTTGGAGATAACGAGAACGCCAGAAAGTTCCTCAACAAAGCTCTGAACTCTGTATCAGATAACATCAATGAAATTTATTTGTATTACGTACAGTTTGAGAGAGAAGAAGGAACACTGGCTGAATTGGATACAGTTCTCGAAAAGGTGAATACTCAAGCGGCACATCGAGCCAGTCGACCTCAAAAGAAGTTACCTGAAAAGGCTGCAGCGCCTCAAAAAGATCATAAAGAAGCAGTTCAAAAAAGAAGTGCTGGAGGTGAACCTATTGTGAAGAAAGTTAAATCAGCAGATGGAGGTGAGTGGATGGAGATAATTGGTATTACCGTAAACTTTTTTTTAGGTTTCAAAGCACCTCATCCTCCGTCTATGGCCAAAAAACTACCCTCTCCATCGGGATCTACAACTGCCACGGCTCCATCAGGTTCTTTCTCGACTCCAAAAGCTGAACCTGGAACCGAAGATGCTCGAACTATTTTTGTGTCTAATCTTGATTTCACCACCACAGAAGATGATATTCGACAAGCTATTGAGGGTGTCTCTTCGATTCGTTTTGCTCGGAAAGCTCATACAGAGGAAACTCATCGTGGATTTGCTTACGTCGTCATGGAGAATGATGAGAAAGCGAAGAATGCGTTGCAGAAAGATAGAGTACCAGTGAAAGGTCGACCAATGTTTGTAAGTTATAGTGTTTAAAGAACAAATAAGTGACCGAAAAAATTTCAGATCTCAGCAAATGATCCTGAAAAGAGAGTTGGATTCAAATTTTCTACTGGTCTTGAAAAGTCAAAACTTTTCGTGCGCAATGTACATTTCCAAGCAACAGATGATGAAATTCTTGTGAGTTGACTGGCATACTTTCTCTATGAATTCATGTTTTCAGGCCTTGTTTTCAAAGTTCGGAACCGTTACAAGTGTCCGCCGGGTCACCCATCGTGACGGTAAACCAAAAGGTGTTGCATTTGTCGATTTCGAGTCTGAATCGAGTGCTCAAAAATGTGTCGCATCTGGTGACAAGTTGATCCTCCGTGAAAGAGAAATTGAAGTCGCTATATCAAATCCACCAAGCAAAAAGGAGAAACACGGAAAAGGAGGTTTCCCTAGCAAAAGAGAAGAGGCAAGAGAGGAGGATGGAGGACCACGTAAAGGACATGCAGCGAAACTTCAATTAGTTCCGAGAGCTCTTTGTGAGTTGAATAACATGTTCCGAAAATTTGACAAGTTTTTTCAGCCACCAAAACTCCTCAAATCACCGCTCGTCTTGATGCTATGGATGTTTCGGAAACTCCAGCTTCATCTTCATCTGGCACATCTTCCTCCTCTTCCACCCCATTGTCCAACGATCAGTTCCGTAAATTGTTTATGAGAAATTAGTGTCATATTCTTTTCTACATTATATCCTGGTTATCATCCTTACCCCATGGCTCTTTTCATGTATTGATTCCGGTTGTTTTCTAACTTTCCATCAATTGTGAGTTTGATCTGTTTTTTTATGACTTCTTTTGATAATTTGTTTCTTGTTTATCAAGACGTGTTTTAATAACTTAATGCTTCGGAATCTTTATTTTATAAAGCTTGGACAGTGATTGATTTTGTTTACTTTTGCATAAGAGACGGTTTTGCCCGTTTTCATATTTAAGAATATATATTTTGTTATCTTTTCCCCTCAATACCTAATTTTTAACTCAGATGTCTTCTTCTGATGAAAACTCGGATGCTTCAGCTCCAGGTACTCCAGTAAAGTCGTAAGTTATAGTGCTGCTTGAAAAAAAACCGAAATGTTTTTCTTTAGTGAAACACCATCGTCTCGTGGATCTTCTCCAGCTTCACCGCAGCAACAAGAAGTAACAAAGAGAAAGGCTATTCTCTCAGATTCTGATGATGATTCCGACACGCGGCCCGCACCACGGCAGTTATCAGATTCCTCGGATGACGATATGGTTCCACGAGATGGAGGAAAATCTGCAACAAGCGGTGGTGGAAATTTGTTCGGTGATGTATCGGGTTCATCAGATGACGATTCGGAAGGTGAAAACAAGCAGAAAAAGATCGAAACAAGAGCGATGCTCTCGGACTCTGATGCGGAGAGCCGTGGAAGCATGAACGATTTACAGGGAATCGTGATGGCAAATCCAGAAGAAATAGAGGACAAAGAAAAAGAACAGGTCCATGATACAGAGGTACGTTGGTTCTTGCAGAATTTATTATCCAGATTATCAAACTAAAATTTCAATAAACTTTTAGATGATCTCGGGTCGAATTTCGCTGGAATATGCCGAGGACCCACCGTTTTACGTTCGAATGCCAAACTTCTTATCGGTTGCCACTCACCCATTCGATCCACAACACTACGAAGAAGATGAAGATGATGATCAAGCAAAATTGGATGATGAAGGACGTACTCGGCTCAAACTGAGAGTAAGATTAGTCAACACTCTCAATGCTTTCAAATTCATCTTTTCAGGTCGAAAACACTTTAAGATGGAGAATCCGTAAAGATGCGGAAGGAAGAGATATCAGAGAAAGCAATGCAAAAATTGTCAAATGGGAGGATGGAACGTAAGCTATTCGGGAGATGGCACATCCTACCCGAATATCTGAACTATTTTCAGATCGTCACTGTATCTCGGAACTGAAATCTTCGACGTTACGTTGATGCCATTAAACGCGAACAATTTGCCACATCTTTACGTAACTCAACCCAATCTTATGGTATTTTAGTTATTTTCCTGTTCCAACGTTATAAAATGTCGATCTTTCAGTCAGCACAGTCAGTTCTCACTCATCGTATGAACTTCCGTCCACATTCAACTGATTCTCAAACACATAGAAAGGTGACACTCAATATGGCAGATCGCAGCAGAAAGAATGCACAAGTGAAAGTCATGGACGCTGTCGGACAAAATCCAGAAATCACAAGGAGAGAAAATGCTCGCAAAGAGGAGGAATCGCTTCGTGCTCACATTCGACGCACTCAAATGGTTAGAAACAATTTCAAAGTACGTCGACCAGTTTATGGAGGACAATATTCTGATGACGAGGATATGCCGACGTCGTCGAGAAAAGGAAAGAAGAAGGAGGCGCCAATTATAGGTAACTCAATTTTTCATTTATCTATCAAAGTTCTTTCATTTATTTATTAAATTTTCAGGTGCAAGCTCGGAGAGTGAAGATGAAGGAGATCATGTGAAGAAAAGCTCCGACAGTGATTCAGATGAAGAGTACCGCAAGCGTAAGCAACAACAAAAGAAACAAATTATCTCCAGTGACGAGGAATCAGATTAAATTATTCCAGTTCATGTTTTTGATCTTTGACTTTCAAAAAACTCATCTCAAATTTGTCTATCCTATTTATTTTCTTCAATTTCAAAAACTCGTTCATTTTCTGTTTCAATAAAGTCTTCTAATTTTCTGTTCTAACAGTATGTTTGGAAGGCTTCTGCAAGAAATAAGACGACATTTTTGAACATTTTATTTTTAGTTACAATGGGTTAACAGGAAGTTTAACAATAAACTATTGTTTCACTTCTTTCCAGAATTGGCTCCAGCTCTTGCCAAAGAATGAGCTTGGGAATTTCCTTGATGTCCCGAATGTCCTTTGACATGGTGAGCACTCACGGAGACATTCGACTTCATTGAATTGATCGATTGCATCAAGTCACGATTGGCAGCTGGAGCTCTGAATAATCAAATGATTAGTTATTACAGAATGATTCGAATTGTACCTCTGGAACTGAGCAGAGTTGTTGATCGCATCTCGGACGTAGTGAGAATCCGAGTGAATGTTCACTCCAGAATATCCTTGACTTGAAGCCTGAAATTTAAAAAATGATGTTGCTCAATTGATGCAGATGGTCTCTTTCTACCGTTTTGATGGCCTGTTGAGCAGCACGAAGCTCGGCACGATTGCTGTCTTGATGTCCGGATACGGTGCCACTGCGGTTGTTGGCATGGCCTGAAATGTTTTCGTTTCTCAATATCTTTCTGTAATCAAAAAAACAAACCTTGTCCCCAGTAGACTCCATAACCGGCTTGAGCATTGGCAGTTCCTTGGTTTCTGCACGAGCCATCAGTGTAGACATTCGGATTTGGAGTTTGTCCAGATATTGAAGATAATTCAGATGAGAAAAATCGGCTGAATGTGAAGAAATGAAGCGAAAAAAGGCCTTATATAGATGGTTAGATACGCAGGGTCTATAATCTGAGCAATGTCATACTGTAGACTGAGCAATGTCTTACTGTAATCTGAGCAATCCTTTCATGTGTTGTTCTGTTTGTTACACGTCGTCCAATCGGCTTAAAAGAGGCGGGAGGAATACAGAATTTTCCAAAAACAATTGCTCACTTTAAAATGTTCTTTCTCAAATCTGAATATTTTTGCACTTTCATTGGTCTTTTGGGGAAAATTTTGTGTATCAGTCTGTTTGAAGTTTGGTGTAAAAATATTGCATTCATTCAATAAATCATTAATAAGTATAGAGGAGGTAATAAAAAGGAAAACATGAATTGGTATTTCGGAAAAAGGGATAAACTAGAAGCTGTTGAAGGTTTACAATACTTGTTCACTACACACAACAATAGAGAGGAAGACGGAAAATTAAGGAGATTCAGAAGACATTCTTCAAAGCTTTGGAGCAACCCATTTGTAGGTTCCAGTGAAGAGGAAACCGTATTTCTGCATCAAATCGTCACCTTCTGTTGGGCCACGACTGAAAACAAGATGAATACATTGATTAGAACTGAATAACTAGTAACTTACCTTCCAAACTTGTACTGAACAGGTTGAATCTTCTTCTTCTCAAGTTCTTCAAGAACTGGAGTGAGGATACGCCACGCGTACTCCAACTCATCAGTTCGTACGAAATTGATCTGAGATCCCATGAAAACTTCGAGGAAGAGACGCTCATACGCATCCGGAAGGCGAACTTCCTTGTATCTGAACATTGATAGTATAGAGACTTTAGAATCTACTGAAAGCGAACCTGTTGTGATAAGTCAAATCGAGTTCAGTCTCCTCAACTCCGAAGCCCATTCCAGGTTTTTTGGTCATCAGTTTCATGTAAACTGCCTCATTTGGTTGCACTCTCATTACCAATTCAGATCTTTTTAGTTCTCCAGATGGATAAATATCTCCACTGACTTCCTTAAATTGTATACGAACTTCAGCTTTCTTTTCGTTGAGTGCTGAAAAAGGAAAATTCGTTGAAAAATTCGTGTAGTCTTTTTCACCTTTTCCGCATCTTAAAAAGAATGGAACTCCTTCCCATCGTTCGTTGTTAATGTGAACAACAGCGAGAGCATATGTTGGAGTAGTTGAATCAGCTGGAACTGATTTGTCATCTTTATATCCTTGGGATGCTTCTGGATCTGAAACATTTGACATTACAGATTGAATAAATTTAAATGGTTTCCAAACGCACGATCAAATTCTGGATTGGCAACGTATTGACCAACAACTATATCCTTCAATTCAACAACTTTCGCTGCTTTCAATACTTTGACCTTCTCATCACGAATGTCTTCAGCATTCAAACTGGCTGGTTTCTCCATTGCCACAAGAGTTAAAATCTGCATTAAATGGTTTTGCATTACATCACGAATAATTCCAGCCGTATCGAAATATCCAGCACGACCACCTGTTCCAAAGTCTTCTTTAAATGAGATCATGACAGAGGCGATATGATCACGGTTCCACGAAGGAGCAAGAATACGATTTCCGAATCTGAAGACTTGTTTGAATGACTATCGAAAAGTGAGAAACGAACCTCATAACCATCAAATTCTGAACCATTTCCTTTCCAAGATAATGATCAATACGATAAATTTGATCTTCCTTGAACAAATTTGCGAGATGAGTAGACAGCTCACACGAGGATTTCAAATCATGTCCAAATGGTTTCTCGATAATAACACGTGTCCAGGAATCACCGTTATCCATACAATTTTTCTTCAATTCAGTAGAGACAACATTGAAAACCGATGGTGGGAGAGCGAGATAGTAGAGACGATTGACAGCTTCTGAAAATCGGAAAACTTTGTGATAATAATTTTCTGAAAACTCACGATCATGGCTCTCTTTCTGGAAATCGGCAATTGAAGATTGAAGCTTTTGGAAACCGTCCGATGTGTCGTATTGCCCCTGAAAACCGAATGTTTTTAAAATAGAAGAAATCAATATAGTTAATTTACCTGAACATAGGAACATTTCTTGATGAAATCATCAAATGCACACCTCTCCGATTCACGAACTTTACAGAACTTTTCGAAAGATTCACGAAGACGGCATACTATCAAATCTGAGCGTGCATATCCAACGAACTTAATGTTGACTGGAAGCAGATTATCACGGAACAGCCACCAAAGTGTTGGGTATATCTTCTTTTTGGCAAGATCTCCCTATAAAGCAAGGATAAATAAGATATAATGCATAATAGAAACCTTACAGAAGCTCCGAATACAACAAAAACGTATGGTGTTTCAAACTTGAGTTCCCGTTGCATCGACTCTCGAAGACACTCAACGAGATCCTTGGAGAGTGGATCCGACACAGAATGACGTTTGCATTTGTCAGCCATTTCTGAAAATTGATGTTTAGATTTTCGAAAAACAGGTTGTTGAAAAATAACATTGCATGTACCGGAGAGCAATATTCAAATCTTAGTGGAGGCGAGCTGGTATAACTCGAAAAGTTGGAGAGAAATGGGATGAACAATCTCGCGAGAATGATGTTTTATTCACAGAAAACCCATAAGTCAAAAAAACTCTGAATTGATAATGTAACTGTTGATTACCCAACCACATTCAAACAAACAAATTACTCAATGAACATTCAAAAAGAAAACATTTGCAAACTAGTTGGTTTAGTTGATTCGCCACACAAAAACTGATAATTGAGTTAGAAAAAACTGGCAGTAGATTCCACTTTTCCTCCTCTCCTGAGGTTGTAGTCTACAAAAAAAGTAACGTAGGAGGCGACCCTATAAATCGGTCAATTTTTTCACTAGTATTTGGAGGTTGAGAGAAACAAACGAACGAGAGAGGCGAGGGGGTCTTGACAAACATGAAAATATTTACTGAAATCTTTTCTGGTCGCAGGAAAAATGATGACTGAAAAGAGATGTGTATAGAGTGTAACCATGACAAATAGTGTTCTCTGACTTGAAAATTAAATAGGAAAAAACTTTTTTGAGAACAAAAGGTGCTGGTTGAGTAACATGATTCTGGAGAAAACTTTGTAACTCTATATTTAATCTACGATCTTTGCTCTCTAAGCGACCAACAAGCGGGATGGAAGTATTCGAAAAACATTATCAACAAATCAAGCGAAGGATGTTCTTTAGAAAACAAAATAGGCATCTCAAAATAGGAAGGAGTATCTAAATGAAGCAGATTCATTGATCATTCAACCGAAGAGGCTTATCAGTTTACTCGGAAAACGTGTCTACAATTACACTATAAACTGAGAAGCAAAGAACAATTTATCTTCGTTGCACCACAATAACAGCCGATAATTTCTAGAAAACTTATTATATGCTCCATATAAGTTTCATCAGACAGAGCACACGAATGGCCACATTTATTTGTGTCCTCTCAGAATTTTTTGTAGGTGGAAAGTGCAAACAAAAAAGATGAAAGAAAGAGAAAATGATGACAAATTGACGGAGAATCTCGAGAAAAAAAATAGGAAAAGGTGAGAAATGAAAGGACAGATAAATTTAACTGACAGAAGGGCAGTCGGAGAAAAAGAAGACGGGACGGAAAAATTGCCAATTTGAGAAACGACAGTATGTTAGTGGTCTACATGTTTCAACAAGGATTAAATAACTAGTCAACGATCGAGAATAGCAGAATTTTAGGCATTTGCGTTGATAGATTCTCAGGCCAAGCGATAAGAAAAAAACTACAGCATATTTAGTCCGTAGATAAGATTGTCTGGATGAAAAACAATATGAAATCAGTTGCTGAGGCGGTTCTTTCTCAAATAGAAATCAAGCTAGAAAGGTGAAAAACTGACCGAACACTCAATATTTCTTATTTCCAAAATGATTTTCTTTCTCCCGTTTTTATTTGTGATTGGGATCTGGGGTGACACATTAGCGGGTGGTGCCATTCGTGATAAGGAAAAGCAAAAGAAAAATGTCATCAGCAAAATATGAAAAGAAGTGAACAGTGAACACATTTCACAACTTGAAAAATAAACTTTATATGATTGGTTTTTATAGGCAAAAGCTTTCAAATTTCAGAATCAGGAAAAATTCAAACAAAATACAAAGCATTGATATATCTCATTCATCGGCATCGAGGTTGATTTGGTCGCCGAATTTTCCATACAAAACTTTTTTGATTCGCTCCATTTCGGCGGTGATTGTGTTCAACTCGGTCGTTTTTTGAGCCAAAACTTTCTCAGCGGTGGCCTTCTTTCCTTCCAAATGTTCGTTCAAACTGTCCTGAAAACATAACTTTGAAAATTCATCAGACAGAAATCTATAGACTTATGAATGCTATAAGTAGATATCATTATCTTTTTATTTTTCATAGAACGCAGTAGTTTTATTATTAATAATAATATTATTTAAACAGTTTTAGATTTTTATTTTGGAAACCTGGAATTTCTTTCCGAATTATAGACCAATTTTGGCAATTTAAAAACGAACATAGGGAAGGAAATTGTGTGGCTTCATGTTAGCATATAATCTAGTTTCGTTCTTTTTTTTTAGTGTTGTTTTAATTTCAATCTTACCCCATTAAAGTGAACAAAACAGCTTCCAATACGGCAAGGAATCGATGCTGAGTCTTCATCGTCGAGCAACAAAATTTCGTCACTGGCCTCATTGATGTTTTCCACTAATGTTTTTGCTTCTTTCAATTCAGCCTGTAATCAATTATGAAAATAATACTGAATGAAAATAAGATCTTACTTTCAATTGATTTTGCTGCTGGTAGGAGCGAGCGAACTTATTGAGGAGAGCTTGATCTTCAGCAGAAACCTTGGTGTGCTCCGACATTCTGAGAAAAATAGAAATTATATACTGATTTAAAAAAAAAAACACCCGAAGCAAAAAAGGAAAATCTGTGTGAAGCATGAAGATTCTCGAAAAATATTTTTTGAAACAAAAAAGTTAGGTCAGCGTCTGCGGAAACTAGTCCCTCGCTCGTGTTGTCTTCGCGAACAACTCCCTCCACGCGTTGTCTTTCCTTTTTCGCAATAGTTCTGATAATCCGTTGGCTCATTTCTTTATTGTTTTCAGCCGAAATCACTATGACAACTGCTACTCTTACAGAGCTCCCAACTCTTTTTCAAAAATGTAAGTACATTTGAGTTATTTAAAAAGTAGGACAACGCATATAAATACTTTTTTCTAGTCCAGGTCGCGAAGAACGTGTTGGATCGCATAAGTATCTGGAATGGCGATATCACCAAGCTTGCTGTTGATGCAATTGTCAATGCTGCGAATGGTCGATTGGCCGGAGGTTAACGTGAAAACTAGTCAAAGTAGAACGGATCTATTTGCAGGTGGTGGAGTTGATGGAGCAATCCATGCTGCTGCAGGAAGAAGCGAGTTGCAAGCCGAGTGTCGCCAATACAATGGTTGTGCTGTTGGAGATGCTGTGATCACTTCAGGTTGCAAGATCAAGCACATCAAAAGTATACATCTCACTTTATATGTTTTTATTTTCGAACTTTCAGAAATCATACACACCGTCGGTCCACAGGTTTACGGAAGTGTAACAGATGAAAAACGCGACAACCTCATCGCTTGTTACAGAACATCACTGGATATCGCGATTGAAAATGGAATGAAAAGTGTGGTCGGTGCCATTTCAGAGAAACAATTATTAAATAGTTTGATTTCTCAGGCGTTCTGTTGTATCTCGACAGGAGTCTACGGGTATCCAAATGAAGATGCTGCTAAAACAGTCACCCAGTTCTTGACTGAATTTCTCGAGAAGGACGACAAGTTGGAGCGTATCGTGTTGGTCACTTTCCTTGACATCGACAATCAATATTACAATAATTATTTCTCCAAATACGCAGCCTCGAAGACTGATTAAACTTTTCGAGAGCAGTTGATTGTGATTTAAATCCGTTCTTTAAAATTGCACATATGACACCGATGATCTTTTTCAATCTTTTATATTTACATTATTTCCGGTTCAAATTTGTTCATAAACATGTCAAATATCGCTCCGTATCGCTCGTTTTTGATTCCATTCGCTCTTTCCGATTTCGGTTTAGAAATATCTTTTGGTTTATTTTATTTCAATAACAGAATATCTGATTGATTTCAGGTCTCATGCGGTCAGCGATCGGTGTGCCGATTATTGTGGCTTTCCTGTTTTTTGTGCAAGGATGCGAATCAGTTGGCTTCGCTCCTGAGTTGTACTGTGGATTGGAGAACTGTTATGATGGTAATTTAGTTTTAAATTAAAAAGCTGTATCTGCAATCGTCTTGCAGTTCTTCAAATCCAAAGGGAAGAATTTGACAAACAGAAACTAGCAAAGGCTTATCGAGCACTCGCAAGACAATACCATCCGGATAGAGTTAAGAATAAGGTATTTACGGTGAAATAAAAATAGTGCACTCAGATGGAAATTACTTTAGGAGGAAAAAATTCTCGCTGAAGAACGTTTTCGCGTTATTGCAACTGCATACGAAACATTAAAGGATGAAGAAGCAAAAACTACTTATGACTATTATCTTGATCATCCCGACCAACGGTAGGAATAGTACGGTAGTTCAATTTAAAGTTAATTTCTAGATTCTATAACTACTACCAGTACTACCGTCTCCGAGTTGCACCCAAAGTAGACGTCCGGATTGTTATTGTTGGAACGATTCTCGTCATTTCACTTTTCCAATTTCTTTCTGCGAAACACAAATTCTCAGAAGCCATTGAATATGCTACGGGTGTTGGAAAATTCCGTAACATGGCAATCAAAGACGGAATCGACAGAGGAGTAAGAGTTTTATATCCTCTTTCTTATGATTATTTATATTTCTAGCTTCTCGAAATGGATAAAAACGGAAAGCTAAAGAAGATCAAAGGAGTGGACAATGATTCCGTTATCAAACAAATCATAATTGAAAATCTTGATGTGACGTAGGTTTCTTTTGTTTTACCGTTGTTCACTTTCGTAGTTACAGGGGCGGGTATAAGAAGGAATCAGTCTACGATACTCTTGCATGGCACACCATCATTTTTCCACTCACTATCTTCCGCTATTTGAAATGGACGGCTCAGTGGTACTGGAGATTTTCTGTAAAGAAAGAAGAATTAGACGAAGAAGCAAAATTTTATCTCATCCGAAAATATCTTGGAGTATCGCAACTAGAATTTGATCAGGTTGGAAAGATTCATGAGATGAATGTTGTTAGTTTTAAATTTTATATTTCAGCGTTTCACTGACGTCAATATTGACGATCTATTCGAAAAAGAATGCTGGATCAAAGCTAACTGTGAGAAATGGAAAGCTGAAAAGGAAGCCGCGGAACAAGAAAAAATGGCTCAATCAGGTCGGTACAAGAGATACAAAAGATATATGAAGAATGCTGGAACTATTTCGTTCGTCGACGAAGAGTGAATAGTTGTTTTCCCCTGAATTACTTATTGCACCCATACTCGTACAAGTATATTTATTTTCATCAATTAATCATTTATGAGCATTTTTACCAAATTTCACAACATTTCATATTTATTTTCTGTTCTCAACTATCCGGGTTATCGAGCATAATCTTCTTTTTAGTTGTTTGTTCCCAATTTTGATGGTGGGTTATAATTTATTTATTTGATAAAATCATAGTTGTTGTAAAGTTTTGAGACAGGACAAACCCGGCGCAAAAATCCAAATACAAATAATTCAGCTGTTCAATAATTTAAGATTGAAAGGAAACGGGAATTTTTAGATTAAACACAGAGCAGGAAGTTAAAAAGAGACATGAAAGAAGATCGAGATTCAAAAAGAGTTTAATGATAGGCGTTGGCGCGTTTTTCAAATATCATTTTGACACGACGTTCCTCTAGTGACAGGGAATGATCATCAGGATGAACAATTCGAGTTCGTGACCCTAGTTTTGATGCAACTGCCGCAGCGGCAGCAACTGATGCTGATGGTGGGCCAGAGCCGGTAGAGTTTGACTGAAATATTGAATGTATAAAACTTGAATTTCAATTTTATTCGTTCGCCCATTAGGTTTCCATACAGCTATTATATCTTCCTCACCTCTGGTTCTGTTTTGACAGGATCGAACCGGCTTCCCCCCGATGGTCCACTCCGATCTCCTTCTCTGAAACTGTCTTCGTATCCCCCTTGATGATACTCATCTGTTCCTCGGTAGTCTTGTGTTTCTGAACAGTTCATAACTAACGCATGAAACGATATAAACGAAACAACATACCCCGTTCATCTTCATACGGAGGAGTTTTTGGAACTCCTCGTCCGGGAGCTGCCCATCTATCTCCATCTGGTTGATCGAATCGACTTCTTTGTTGAGGTCCTCCTGGCATCGCTGGTCCACCTGGATGTCCACCCATAGACATTCGTGGTGGAGGATATGCTCCAGGCATTCCAGGAGGAGGCATGTATACTCCTGGCGCAGGAGCTTGGTGATAACCACGTGGTGGTGGGTATGCTCCAGGCATTCCTGGTGGCGGCGGCATCATCCCAGGTGGCATTGGAGGCATTCCATAACCCATTTGCGGTGGTGGCGGTCCTGAAAATTATAATGTTGAAAAATTTAGAATTGTTTTTGAAAAGTAAACTATACCAGAAGGCATTGGAGGCATTCCTGGAAACGGAAAATGTTGCGGAAAAGGCATCGGAGCTGGCATTGGCGCTGGTCCTGAATCCATTCTCGACCGTTTCTCGTCTGGCTCTTCATCTGCAGCTCCCCGATATGCACCTGCCGGTATTCCTTGCATTCCATAAATCTCTACATGAATATTGTCTCGACCATGAACCGCCGCAGGAATTTTGTCTATCGTTTCCTTGTGAACCTGAGATGATTTTTTCAAAATTAAAACTCCGAATAACTACTTCACTTACTTGCATACAGTGTATAGATAAACCAGGTCCGCTGAATAATTTTTTATGACAAATGTGGCATTTGAAGTGCTTTGCTTTTTGGTGTTGAATAAGAATTTTTTCATCGTCAAACTCTCGGTTGCAATACCTGGAAAATATATGATTTTTTTAAAGAAGCATTCTAAATAACAGCTTACCAACACCACGGTTTGTCGACCTTCTTCTTCTTTCTGCCCATTTTCTGATATGTTCGATATTTGTTAGCTGAAACTATACATACAAAATGTAATCAATAATGTGAATATGAAAACTGATTCTGATACTAGTATTCAATTTTCATGAACGTCAATTAAACGACGTTCATGAATCTCTGAATTGTGCAACACGAAAACGAACGTCAACGGAGAAAAATTCAATTTTTCAAGGCCGCATAGAAAACTGGGCGGGGCATCCACGCAAGACCGCCGCGCAGTTTTCTACAACCTTTCTCTGCTGTTAACTAAGCTCTAAATAAAGACAATTATCGAATTATAATGACAATTATCTTTTGTGATAATATAAATCAGTTCTCATTGAAACGTATTCTTCATCATGAACTCGTTAATTTTGTAACCAATTATAAGACAACTGCGAAAATCAATTTATTATATTCATATCTCAATGTGTAAACTTATCCAAGCTACGAAAATGTATGATACAAGAACGATAGTAATTGCAAAAAACATGTAAATGAACCTATGTAGCTACGAATATCTTTTAAATGCAATAGAACCTTTAGGGTGGAATAATTGAAGGGGGACAATATGTGAAAAATTGGGATATTTTCGGGCAAAAAATCTTGGTTAGTTCCGTTATTAGGGAAAATTTCAGACTCTCACGTCATACTTTTTGATAATTAGGAGAAATCTTAATTATTCTTCGTCTTCTCGTCGGCCATGCTTTCATCGAGTGCTTTTTGGATATTCTTGAAAGCATCTTTTCCCAAATAATCTGGATGTCCAGCTTCCCACGCGACACGTTGCATCTCGGAATCGTCGCTTGGTTTCGGTGGAGAAACCGAACCAGATTTTTGCTCCTTTTTCGAGGAAGAAAACTGCTGCTGACTGAACTTATGCCACTGATGGTAGTGATCGCTCTTATGGATTCCAATGTCGCTTGTGTTCAAGCTCCATGGTTTTTGAGCTCCGATGAAATGCACGATTTTCGTTTCACCTCCGTATTTTCGATAAGCAGCCGCATACGAGTAGAATTCGCCACCGGTCATGTTGTAAATAAATGGCAATCGATGAGGAGAGGGAAGATCTCGCCAGTTAGAGAAGAATTCATTCAGAAGTCCCTGGTCTCCACCATCGAATGAACCACTAGATGTGGCAAGAGCGATAAGTGCGCCTGAAAAATAAAAGAAAGATCATTCAGACAATATCTTCGTGTATTACTTACGGTAGATAACCAGCGACGGCGAGAAGACGAAAACTCCAGAGTTAAACATGTCCGGCCATCCAATATCTGCAGCTGCCGAAAAATCGGGGCGTTCGAAAAGCTCATCGGCATTTCGGATGACCATTGTATCAGCATCTAAAAAGACAGCTTTTGAATACTGAGTGAGACGCCAACAGTGGAGCTTCGTGAAGGTGACTCCGAGATCTGGACGACCGATCAGTGCGAGATTTTCCTAAATAATGAACTTTTATTTTGAAACATCAATAAATTTACCGAGTCATTGCTGTTGAAAATGTCAACGACCGTCACTTCATCGAATTTTTCTTCAAGCTCCCGACGAACACCGGATGAAACCTGAATTGAATATTTAGTGAACCTTCTTAAATGTGAAAATATAACATACCTCGTTAGTGATCAGACAATGAATTCGACGGTTCGTTCCCGATGAGTGAAGCGAGTTGAGGAGAGTGATTGCACCCTGAGCATACCGGTCGTTGGTTGCCAGTGTGATCCATGCTTCGGTCATCTTGCCTGTAGACGAGAAAAATCGGTCTAAAGAGTTACCGCGTTGTGAAAAACAAAAGCAATGATAAATAAGAGAAAATGAGTATCGGACCATGATAAAGTCAGAAAAATACAGAAAATCGAACAAAAAGTGAACGAGCAAGACACAAGAACAAACAGAAAAGAAAGAGAAAACGCAAACATTCCCGCCTGCGCCAAATTTCAAAATATAAATTGAACCATCAGAAAAGACGCGTACATGCAGATTTCAACATCTACAGTAGCCATTACTGTAAATACTCTGGAAGTTCTGAATAGAAAACCTCTGAATAAATTAATAGATATTGATATTCCTTATATTCCACAATGTCGCTTTGGAAAAAATTAACAATGTGAACTTGTGAAATGATGAAATTCTTCGATGTTCTTTTTAAAGTTTCTGAAAATGCAACTCTGTATATTCTAAATTCTCTTCTCCGTGTCCGTTTCCTTTGTATTGTGATGTTACCGTAAACCGTAGAACTAAATCTCAGCATCCATTTTCCACACACTCGAATGTTTTTTTCCCAGCAGTCACTTCGCTTCTCCTTCTTTCTTTTTCTTTTTTTGTTCTCATCGTACCCTTCAATTTTGCTGCCACCTCGCATATAAATCTGTCCTTTTTGTCCGAAACGCCCATCATCATCGTTCATCTGGCCCCTTCTTCTTCCGTCCTTTCGTTCACCCGTTCACGAGCACATTATCCTTCCGAATAGTGGGCGGAGTCAGTCGATTCGGCGCCCTTCTCTCATCCACCTGTTTCTCTGCGTCTCCTGCTTATTACAATCTCTAACTGGCGCCAATAAAAGGGACCGAACGTTGAGGATGGGCCGTTCAGTTGTAGGTTCCGTTCCCCTTTACTGCTTCAATGATTACGTCTGTTATTCTATTCCCTTGATTCATAGATGACATCGTCCTGAAAACGAAGCGAAACTAACACCAGAAGATAAGATTTCGAATCGTTTATCAGGATGATGTCATTATTGAAACATTTCTTTTTGGTAAGGTTTTTCATACTGGATCAGAGAATAAATATTGGAGTGTGAATGAGCAACGTGTCAATCTAGTTGGCTTCAGTTCCCAAACGTTTCACATATGTTGATTGAGTCTTGAGGCTGGAATTACTCTAGAGAAAAAAAAACATTGAGATTGAATACCCAAGCGGCAATTTCTGGCTATACAAATTACAAACAGCATGCGATTCGTAGTTAGTATACATACGAAATACATTATCTCGGGTTTCTGACTCTAAAATGGATATTAGTTTTCCAAGAAATTGGAAAGTTTTTTTCAGATAAAAGGGAGATGTATGTGCTCAATTGAAATATTCAGAGAACTCGGGGATCTTGATTATTTAAATGACTTAAAATAAAAGGACTTAAAACGTCTTCTGACCTTCATTCTAACCTGGTAACTGAATGATTCCAAGCACTCATTATCTTTTCAAATTCTTACAGAAAGTTAAAGTAAAAACAAGAAAAACTACAAGACCACTGACCACTTTCCCAGGTCATTTGGAAACCATTAAATGAAATTTCTTCCACTTTTTCTGTGTCACCAAGAATTTGTGTGACTGCGGAACATGTGGAATCTATTATCTCATTCAAATTCACAAAATACATTCCTTTTGATTCTCATTCACCCAATACAACCTGGTTTGTCGTATAGTATTCTTCAATATCACAGGTTTAGAATGACGTGGCACCGGACGACGAACATAAATGAGATTATGAGTCAGAATAGAAGAAAATGGCACACAGATTGTATTGAATAGAAGGAAATGTTTATATTCGTAAAGTATTGAGTTGGGCTCATGATGACGTGGCACACAACTACAGTACTCCCGGGTGGTTTGGTTTGAAACCATTGTGGGGAAAGAGAAGTTGTCCTCACAAGTTTCAGATGATCGACATTTCATAATCATTTGGTTAGAATCATGTTTGATTTTTCGAAAAAGTGATATTTTCTTTCCAGAGTTCTACAGTAATCCTCTCCCAGCTACCAATTATGGAATCCCCTATCGAGCTAAAAACCGATTCAAATGGAAAATGAAAAGATGGGTGAAATGTGAATCAATTCTCTCTTTTTCTTTCACAAAATGTCCTCTATTCTTCCTTTTTTTCTCATAAATCACACCCTTCAAATGGTCACCTTGGCGCCTCCGTTCCGTAAAATAAAAAACATCTGTCCTCTTTTTTGGTCAGTTCGTCCTTCATTTCGATTCCAACTGAATAATAATTGAAGGGTAAAGCTGAGAGAATCGGAGTCGACCTTGAGTGAATTGTTGAAAATGTACTCGGAAAAACAATAAAATTACCAATTATTTCCTACATTTTCCGTACGAACAGTTCTGTATTAACTCGTTTTAGTTCGAACTTCGGCTTACGGTAGCTACCGTAGTTATGAACATACGCGATTTTATGCAACAAAATTGAATAATACTATTCAGTTACAGGTTAAATCTGTTTGTCTGTTCTTGGTTACTGTAGTTACAGTATGCTCGGAGATCAAGAGAAAATGATTCATTTTCTTCCCTGAAAACACAAAATGTTTCTACGATTTCTCTCCATTTTGTGCTCAATTTCAGTTCCGTATTCTTCAATAAAACTGTCATAAATGGCTTTTCCGTTATCACCTCGTGCCGACAAATGCATAAAAACTCATCTGAATTTTAATTTTGTGTCACAAACCAAGAATGCGGTCATTCACATTGCTTTTGGTCTTTTTGACTTATTCTCAAGCACGTGTCATTTTGGATCCAATCTGTGAGTTTGGGGGTTTTGCTTTGAGGTTAAAGAACTCTCAGATTGACACTAGTTCTCGTTTTAGCCTTTAAAACTCTTTGAATCCTTGAATTTAAAGCATTTGCGACCTACGATGACGGTGTTGCTCGTAACACTTTCTTCCCGTTGGCAGCCGCCGCTTACTCATCGAATCCACAGACTTGTCTCTCTGCGAAATTCACCAATTCTCAGGTAAGAAGGTGCAAAAACTGTTTTTGAGTGGAAGACTTATGGTATGTGTACGAGTTCGAGTTAATATATAAAGTATAGTTATTCGGTTCGATGACTTCCACTTTCGGTATCTAGTTTCTCCACCGTATTCTGACTTGAAAAGGTCCAAGAACAGGAAATAAGATTGTATAAAAACTTCAATTCGAAAACTACAGTGCGCGTCATAAATATGTGCCACCCCCCAAAAATGGGTGGTCCGTGGAAACGAACAATTTTTGGAAAAAATAGTTGTTATGATCAAATTCAGCGTGCAAAAAAACCTATACTCAGAAGTTTTTACGAAAATCGGCCGAAAAATAAGGCCAAGCCACAAAAGAATCGAAAAAACGACCGCGTCATAAATATGTGCCACCTCCCAAAAATTGAAAATTTTTTCAACTTTTTGGATTTTTTTCGAAGTTTTCTAAACTTTTTTGTTATTAAATTGGTTGTTTACTTCAAATCAATTAACATTACAACGTTTTTCATTTGAAATTCATTTATTCACAAAAAATTTTTATGCGATAATTGCCAAATTTTCGTATTTTTAGGGTTATTGAGATAAGAAAGTGCAAAATCTCAAAATATTGAATTTATCAGTGTCTGAAAATATTGCTATAGAATGTTTCTAACTCTAGGACAAAAAAATTCTAGATTACAGACTCCTAACCCGTTCGTTCAGGCATGTTGAATCTCTCATGAGATACCTTCTACATGCCCAAATGAGATTGGGCAGTCAAATTGTCGTCCTGGATGATCTAGTACCAGATTTTTTGAAGTGTTCACACTCTTGCATGTAATTTCTAGATATTTTACAGTCATCTGAATGACATTCGACTAATTCCTGGCTCTGTCGAGAATCCTGAGTAGCTCCTGTATCCCAGGAACTGTGAGAAACCAAGTATTGTGACATCTGTCGTCGGCAGGACTTTATTTTGTACATATTTGTTGACGAAAATATATATTTGGCAACTTTTAGATAATACTTCTACGCTCGATTGCTAGAATACTGAGCCGAAAGTCTTTCGTGTCCTAAACGTCAAAATCTCAATGCCTCTAACCTTGTACACTGCTTTCTGAAACTCAGGAGCTCCTCAGGATTCTCGACAGAGCCAGGAATTAGTCGAATGTCATTCAGATGACTGTAAAATATCTAGAAATTACATGTAAGAGTGTGAACACTTCAAAAAATCTGGTACTAGATCATCCAGGACGACAGTTTGACAATTCTATCACATTTGGGCATGTAGAAGGTATCTCATACGAGATTCAACATGCCTGAACGAACGGGTTCGGTGTCTGTAATCTAGAATTTTTTTGTCCTAGAGTTAGAAACATTCTATATCAATATTTTCAGACACTGATAAGTTCAATATTTTGAGATTTTGCACTTTCTTATCTCAATAACCCTAAAAATACGAAAATTTGGCAATTATCGCATAAAAATTTTTTGTGAATAAATGAATTTCAAATGAAAAACGTTGTAATGTTAATTGATTTGAAGTAAACAACCAATTTAATAACAAAAAAGTTTAGAAAACTTCGAAAAAAATCCAAAAAGTTGAAAAAATTTTCAATTTTTGGGAGGTGGCACATATTTATGACGCGGTCGTTTTTTCGATTCTTTTGTGGCTTGGCCTTATTTTTCGGCCGATTTTCGTAAAAACTTCTGAGTATAGGTTTTTTTGCACGCTGAATTTGATCATAACAACTATTTTTTCCAAAAATTCTTCGTTTCCACGGAACACCCATTTTTGGGGGGTGGCACATATTTATGACGCGCACTGTATTCACAGATGGGAGAAGTTGGTTTTCAAACTTAACTTCGTAAATACCTTTCTTTCTCAGATTTCTATAATCCTTGAATATTATACCATGTACGACTCAAAACTTAAGAAATCTTTCAAAACTCTACCATATGCGAGCATCTTTGATCTTTCCAGCTTCGCCGTCAATTGAATGTGCAATGTGACGCTGGTGGTAAAAACGATATTTGCTCTGCTTACACTGCACTTCTTCCTGATAATAAAGCCATTGTTATCAGTTTCAGGTAACTCGTTTAAACATCTGAAACTATCTGAAAACTGTATTTCAGGGGAACTCAAGGTTTCCTTCAATTGCTTGAGGAAGCTGACAAATCAGTCTTCCAATCGCAATCTCAATGGATTGCCGGTGGAAAAGTATCCAAATATTTCGGTGATGCATTCAATACCCTCTGGAATGCTGGAATGAAGGATGATGTGAATAATCTCATTCACAAATATCCAACTTTTGAAGTATGGGTAACTGGACATTCATTGGGTGGATCAATGGCTTCTCTAGCTGCTTCTTATATTGTTGCAAACAAAATTATAACTGGAGACAAAGTGAAACTGATCACTTATGGACAACCAAGAACTGGAACAACTCCATTTGCAGTGGCTCATGATGCTCAAATGGCTTATTCGTACAGAGTTACTCACAATAGAGATATTGTTCCACATATTCCAAATGAAGGAATGGAAGATTATAAGCATCACAAAGCTGAGGTATGTCTAGAATGGACAACTGGTTCTCAAAATAAAATTAGATGTACACTTGAAAGCAGGATTGGTAAATTCCGAGCCAGCCCGGACCAGATTTTAAAAAAGTGCACAATTTTTCTAAATTTTTTTTTTGAAATTTTCATTGAAAAGTGGTCAAAATTCTCGCGTTCTTCAGTTTTTATCTTATCGATGTTCCATAACATAGTCCGAAATTCGACTTTTTTTGCAAAAATTCAAAATGTTTCGCAAAATTTCAAATTTCTACAGGAGCCGGGTCGAGGAAAATTTTTCAGATTTTTTCCAACCCTGAAATTTTCAGGTTTTCTACAAAGAGTCAATGAAAGCTGGAGCAACATTCAAAGTATGCTCATCAGCTGATGAAAGCAATGATTGTTCGAATGGATTATTGATAACTGCATCTGTGTCTGACCATCTCACTTACTTCACTAAAGATGTTTCTCAATGGGGAGAAGCTGGATGTAACTGAATGCGATTTTTTGAATAAACTATTTGTATCTTCTAAATTGAAAAATAGGGTTTTTTCGCCAAGGCACTGAAAAATGTTTGGCAAATTCATTATTTAAAAAATCACTAATAATGGCTTTACGACAAGAAGAAACGAATTAAATTAAATAGAAATCAGGGAGCAATAGAATACATATTTCTTACCAAGAAAAATAAGGAATCTTCTGACTGGAGCACAAAAATCACAGAATTCTTCAGGTGAGCCTTTTCAGAGGAAATATTAGAAAGAAGACAGGAAAAGAAGAATTTTTAAAAGAAAAGGCGCGAACAAAAGTAAAAAATAATGTCCCGTATACGAGTGTTGTGAAGGAAATCAACAACTGATTCCAAGCTAAAACAAGGATGAGAGGCCTAATATATTGAACAAAACAGAAGGAAGTAGAAGGAAGTGATTCACCGGCATTTCCATACAATTTTCAGAATTTTAGGGAAAACAAGAATAAACAATTAGTGAGAATAAATCTCATTCAGTCTAACGCAGCTAGGAAGAGGTGTTCGTTCAGCATCCCGCATCATTGCTTCATCTCTCATCCAACGAGCTCGGTACAGCTTTGTTTCTTCTGAAATAATATCTGTTAATTTTCAGTTTCGTGAGAAACAATCTGGCATTCTGTGGGAATTTTTCAGGAGAATGAAAAATAACGCAACAATCACCATTCGGGAAAGAAAGGAAAAAACTCACTAAGATTTTGTTCCTTATAACAATTCATCCTTAAATTTTGAATATAATCATCTTCGACCTGCTGTTCTACTTGTCGGATCCGTCCTCGATACGAAGATTCGAAGTCAGTTCGTACAAAATACGGTACTCGTAATTCGGCAGTCATACGTTTTATAGAGTATTTTCTGAAAAAATGTATATATTCCGGGGTTTTTAAAACATGAGAAATTGGGATTTTCAATATCTTATTCTCGTGCCTTCCTAGCAATTCAGCTGCACCTGATTATCAATACTTCCAGATGACAGCATGACGACAGGTGTTTTTTATTCTCACAGAATTGAAAAACTTACGAAGTTTGATGAAGTGAGTAAGCTGGTTCTCCAACCATCAACTGAGCTAATAATCCGATCACCATGATCGCAATAAGCGGCAGCAACTGAAGGAGTGGACCATATGGACTTTGTTGTTGTTCATAATGATGAAAATGTTGTTGTTGAGCATAACGTGCACGTCGACGAACTTGTTCAGATGGGAAACCACCTCCGAAGAACATATTGAAGATCTCTTCAGGTGTGAAGTCAGCTGGAACCATAATTGTTTTTGATAGCCAAAATACTAAGTTTTAAAAGTACTGATTCTTACTCATTGTTGTCTACATAATTATGTGGTAAATGAAATATCTACAAACCTTCAAAACCATGAGCATAATCATGTTCGAAGAATGCACCACCGCCATGTCTTCTTGTAGTCGGAGTATGCCCATTAGTAGCTTCAGCTCCAAACTGATCATACTGTCGACGTTTATCAGTATCCGAAAGAACCGCATATGCATTACCCAGAGCTGAAACATAAGATTCTAAATATACTAGAGACTGAATTGAATTCTTACCCTTGAATGCTTCTGTAGCATGAGGAGCTCTACATTTATCTGGATGCAATTTCAATGCCATTTTTCTATATTCTTTCCGAATATCATCGTCGCTCGCCTTCTTATCGACTTTCAAAATTTCGTAGTAATCTTTGCAATGACGAATTCTTTCCACCAATTCTTTCTGCTCACTTGTATAATCCACGCCAAGTTTTGGTGTTCTTGACGCAGAACGTGGTTTCGGCTCGGGCTCTGTTTTCCCGTTCTTTTTCACAGGACTTCTTGCTTTTCGATTCCTTAAATTTGGCTCATCATAATGATCGTCGTGAGCATAACTCCGTTCTTCGGAAGCTCGAGAAGAAGAAGATTGTGATGAGGAAGAATTGTTCGTCATTTCATCAATCTTTTTCGTCAAAACTGGAAGATAATAATATTTTAAAACAAAACAAAGACTATTTTAGATTTCTAACTTATTTTTCTTAATTTAACTCTCGGACACTGCTGACTGCAAGAAAAGCTCGGATTACGTGTCGCCACGCAACGTTTCAGACTCTCAAGTTCCTGCTTTTTCTCGTTTTATAGCGACAGAGATGAAAACAAAGCAAGAAACTGAGTGAGAAAAAGAAAGAAATCTCAATGGTTTCTCTCACAAAGTGGTTGTAATAAACGACTCCTTCACTGATGTATCTTGTATCTCTTTGCAATGGTCATTTCGATTTCACTTCTTTTTTCTAAGAAGATAAAAGAAGTGAATATTAGAAAACGAACGAAAAAAATACTGAACCAGTATTTTTCTTAAGTAGCAAGGATACATTTATCGTGCTCTCAGAGACTTTTGGTATGAAGCTCGGGAAGAATTAATTCACTAAATCTTTGTCGGAAAAATTAAATTGAACGCCTGCAGCGCCTAGTGATGAGGTTGCCAAAAGAGTCATACACTATAACAGAGCAAAAAAGTGGGACTTGACAATTTGAAAAAAAACTTACATTCTATATTTTGACCAGGATCCAACTTTTTTGCTTTTAATAGCATTCGACGAGCCTTTTCCGTATCGCCAGACTGGAATATTTGTGTTTGTAATTGGAATCACTTTTTCAAAGATTAAAAATTTAATAAAAAATAACTTACTTTAATAGCCTCTCGAGCTTTATCCATACATAACATAGACTCACTTCGATTGGCGTCTGCTGTCATTTTGGCCTGAAATCGTATGAAATATATTATCGATTCAGGCAATCATTCACGTGAAGTATCAGGCGAAGGGAGATCGAACGAGAGAAAGGGAAACATATCACAGAAATTTCAGTACTCGAGAATAATTAAAACATTATGATTGGGTTCGAAAAGGTGAAAAATACCATGAAAAACTCAAAAGAGTTTAGTATGGATTTGGAATCTTTGGAAGCGATAATGAGTCCTCAAAATGTCTGTTCGCAGTCTTGCATGGAGAGATATTTGTCCGAGAGTTGAGAGAGTACAAAAAGTGGAGCGACGCAGAGAAACGAGCCGTCGAGTAGCCGACGTAGCCCAAGAAGCAGCGAGTGACTAACTTTCAATTATTGATCGACATCAGTCGGTACGTTAGAGCGCTTTTGCAGGTTTCAGTGAAAATTGAATTATTCTGAATTCAGTTTTAGACAGTGGTGACTGAAATGAAGAAAATATGATTGTTCTGTTGCATCGGAATGTTACAAAAGTTTGTGCAAATATTTAGAATATATCTTAATTTTTGAAAATGACGAAAGTTTTTACGTCATGATAGTTCGTCATGTTAGTTCTCGAATCACACGACAGTAGGAAAATTCTTGAAATAAGAACTACATGAGATATGCTAGAAAAGCCTCCTATCAACGTGTGAAAAAAACTCGTTGCGAAACCCATAGACATATTTCATACAATGATCCTTTAAACTACCGTAACCCTCGAAACTGTAGTCCCTCCGCAGAATAACCAGTTTCAGATGAAAAGACTCTGGAAGAAGGTCGGTTCGGGTGTAAAAAATGCCAATTACCTCAAAAAGTCGGTCGAAGAAGTGGCGAAAATTGAAAAAGGAGAAACAAAGGTAACTTATATTCAGCTTACCACACAAATCTTCAATTCACAGGTAGTCCCTCCAAAGTATCCAACTGAAAAAATTCGGGAAGTGAGTGAAGAAGTCAAGAAAGAATTAGCTACGAAGAATGAGCACTTAGTTGAAAATATGAATAAAATGAGCATCACCTCGACTGATCCAGTAGAAAGATGGACATCCACAAAGTGAGTTTTGAGGTTTAAAAGTTCAAAAAAGTTCCCACTGATTTTTTTTTATTAATTCAAAATTTGCGAATGATTTCGTTCAGAGATCTTCCTACTCGTGAATCTGAATTTCTTCATCGAAACGATCCGATGTGGGAATACGGATTCTATGAACCGGCAGTAGAAAGGATTCCAAAAGACAAACTAATGTTCAGAGAAGCTCTGGAATATCTTCGTTGCAGACAGGAACTACTTTCAGATACTAGTTCAGAACCTCAAAAGTATATTTACCGCCCTTTTCACATAAATTATGCAATTTTCTAGAAAACAAGCAGCTCAACTGATGTCGGATCATATCGTTACTACACGAGTGAACGCCGAAAAGTTGGATGATATCTATGAGTATTTCAGACCGTTCGAAAGGAAAGATAAACAAAAGGTGACAGTAGAGTTGGGATGGACTATGCAATTATATTCCCAATTCCAGGTTGTCAACCGTCATGCTCTCGCAGAGCTTCAAGATCATTTGCAAGGTCATTCTGATGAAAGGAAAATTCTGGATGAGGCACAGGTAAACATACTGTTTTTTATGCTCTGAAATAACAATTTTTCAATTTCCATTTTCAGGACGTCGGCAAAAGAATCCGTCAAATCAGTGATAATGCCAAGTTCCTTGACGAATATCAAAGAGCGAGTTTTTCATCCTGAACACTGAGAGGTTTTAATTTTACATTTTTCAGCTCGAAGAAGAAGAGAAAGTAAAAGTACGAGATGCTATTGCACAACTTCGACAAGAAGAGTATGACCGACTGAACAAGAGACTCGGGCAAATCGGAGAAATGGAAAAATCAGCAAACGAAGCGATGAAGAAAGCTGTAGAAGAGAAGGCGCCAAAGTAGATTCTTTCGTTTTGTATTTACATCAGTTATTCAATTTAGGTAGATTTCGTTTTTAATTTGTTTCTAAATATGTTTTTCGGGTAGATTGTTGTTTTGTTTCGATCAGTAAATTGTTTGAAAGTTATAACTGTGTGGTTTAACTATGCAGTTGAACTAGTTGAACTAGTTGAACTATGCAGAATGATGGATCGGTCCTAGTTATACGTACTTTTCAATTTCCTTGACAACTCAAGAAAATTCGCATTTAGATGAAAATTCCCCGTGTTGTGATCGGAATGTCAGGAGGAGTTGATAGTGCAGTCTCAGCATTTTTACTGAAAAAAAGGGGATTTGATGTGATTGGTGTGCATATGGTAATAACCGATGATACAGCCTCATATTGGTTTCAATCTCCTATTTTCAGGTAAATTGGGATTCTCAAGAAGAAGGAACATCTAATTGTCCTCGATCAAAAGATGAATCAGATGCTAGAAATGTCTGTGATAAATTGAATATCCCATTCCATACGGTCAATTTCGTCAAAGAATATTGGAATGACGTTTTCCTGTAAATAGACTAACAGAATACCTGTTTTGTAATCATAACTTTCCAGACGGTTCCTCGAAAATTACAAAATGGGGAGAACGGTTGTTCCAGATATTGATTGCAACCATTCTATAAAATTTCGCGCTTTTCATAAAGTTGCTCAAGAAAGATTTGATGCCGATTTTATAGCAACTGGACATTATGCGACTACAAGTTTCGGGGATTTTCAGCAAAGCAGAAATGCTTCAGAAGGTTTTAATGCATCAAATCAATCAGTTCAACTTTATAAATACTTGAACATTTTCAGAAATTCGATTGTTTTCTGGTCGAGATCCATTGAAAGATCAGACATTCTTTTTGTGTACAGTTACTCAAGAACAACTGAAAAGAGCAATGTTTCCGTTGGGTTCTCTTCAGAAAACAGAAGTAAAACGAATTGCTGAACAGGAAGGATTTCACGAAGTTGCCAAGAAACCAGAAGTAGTTATTTTCATTTTCTAGCATCCATTTTACATTTTTAGAGCATGGGGATCTGTTTCGTTGGTAAGAAAAAACGGTTTTCTGAGTTTCTCGACGAATATATTGAACCAAAATCCGGAAAAATCGTTCTCAAAAACGGAAAGAAAATAGGAAATCATCACGGAATTCATCAATTTACAATCGGAAAACGAATAAATGGAACATATTTGGAAGAAAGGAGTCATTTCGGATTTTTCGTTTCTGAAATTAATTCAGAAACAGGAGACATTGTAGCTGTAAGTGAGAAAGAGAATGTCTGTGTCATGAAGATTAAACGGATTTCAGTGTGAAGGATCACATCATCCGAATCTGTACGCAACCCGGTTTCTCATCAATCGACCTAGTTGGATTTCCAATTCAGATGACCCTTTAAAATCTCATCCTCCGTCTGAAATCTTGTGTCGAATACAGAGAACTCACCCTCCAGTGTCATGTCTTGTTGAATATTCCGATGAAAATTTATCAGTAATTCCGAGAATTCCCCTTAGAGCCACAGCTCCAGGACAGGTTCAGTTTCAGTACTTCCCGACATTTAAAATCATCGAATTTTCAGATGTGTGTCTTCTACACAACTAAAAACGAGTGTCTCGGTGGTGGAGAAATTTTGAGAATTCTGGATACTTTATAGAATTAATTTCCTATTATTTGTTTTTCTTGTTGTTTTGTTTTGTTTTAAAATAAAAATTACAACTTTTATTTAAACTTTCCGGAATCATAATAACCTAAAATCAAAGAAAAACCAGGAAAAGTCGATCATCAGTCATGGGATATATTCACAAATAAAAACAATAAATATTAAAAATAGAGGCACTTTCCAGGCGACACATCACAGAACAATTGCAAGTTTTCGATGCGAAAATTGGCAGAATTTTTTGAAGAATTTGAAAAGAATGAGAATTGAGACCATTTTGATGAATATTTTGAGAGGGAGGAAGAGGGAATTTGAAAGAAAAATTAGAAATCGAAGATTAGTAATCAAAAGATAAGAATTATACAGATGTCTTCAATCCGTGTAAATCATCTGCTCGAGCGTATTGTCCTTCTCTGAAAATTTCAAATTACATTAAAAGAAAGTGTTTCTGGGTTTGGGAAGGTTGATGTTTGAAAAAGTTTATTTAGAATGAGGACATTTTGAGTAGGTAGTTTTCAGGATATTTCGATTAAACATTCCAAAACAATTATGGAAATTTTCATACTCTGTTAGGGTGATTCAGCAATAACTAATAACTATTCAGGACTATTCATACAATTACAACATTCTCACTTACATCAATCAATTTTTGTAGATCCAGATCTGTAACTGTGATTTCAGAAACATAAACTACGTCTCTGATCTTTCTATACTATAACCTAGAAACGAACGAACCTTGCTGGTGGATAGAAGTCATCATCTCTGAATGTATCCGCATCGAATCGTTTTTCATTGAGTGGTTCTGATTCGTTAATCGGATATTTCTTTCCTCCTCTACTTCCAGTCATTGAACTTCTGCTTGCCATATCAAATCCATTTTGCCTTCTTGTCTCACTTGCTTCATTCAATTTCTTCTGTTTCACAATCCAGCAACACAAGAAAATGAGGATAACGAAGACGATGACTCCAAGAATTCCGGCGATAATCGAGAGCCAAATCAGGAAATTCTCTTTTTCTCTTGATCTACACCATGGTTGTTCTCCTTTATTCCACTCGAATCGATATTCATTCATGTTGACTCGGTTTCTATCCACAACAATTCCACATTTGTATTCATGAACTCCCTTGATCCAATGAGATTGGAAACATTCAAAACGTGCAACATCTCCTTGCATATATGCAGATGTCATCGATGATGTTTTCATCAAATATTCTGGATATTCGATATTGATTACTCCGCAACTGTTGTCTGAAAAATGGTTCTGTCTTTTTTTTTCTCCATTTAACACTTACATTGTCTGGAAGCATCGAATCGATCAGAAGTGAACGTATTCCACTCATTTTTCACATTTATTCCGAGAAGTTTCGAATTGAGAAGGGAATAATCATAGAGACAAGACACGGAATCTCCACAATCTTGGATGACAGCAGCTGGATTATCTGGACATTGAGTTTGTCCGTAATCAGCAGTTAATTGAGATTGAAGAGGCTGGAGATTGACTGAAAAGTAAAGATTAGTAGCCGAAACACATAAATTTCAGTCTCACTTGTATTGGACTGTTGCATATCTCTGCATGTCTGAAGTCGTTGATTCATAACTTGTCCAGTGATTGGATAGAACCGATAAACTCCACTGAAATTCAAGTTTATTATCTCTAGAACATTTAAAAGTTTTCCTTACGTTTCATATTTAGGTGCAGTCTTGAAAATAGGTTCACTTCTCATATGAGCTTCTGGGAAAACTTCGAATTTCTTGTCCTCATCTCTTGAAGTTGTAAACATATTCTCAGTTGGCATTCCATAATTATTTCCTTGGTTATTGATGTTTTGATCAGATCCTGGTTCTCCGGAGCCTTGAACTCTGTCTGAAATTACAGAAAATGACGATGAGATCAGTGATCCTTTTAACTTACACATCTGAATGATCTGTTGTCTATAAGTTTCCGAATTGACGTCATTCAATGTCAACGTATTCAAATAACTTCCAGATGATTGATCAGGGAATGGACGGAATACTCCACTGACACGTGGCAAGTTGTATCTCTGTCTAAGTTCTTGTTCTCTCGTTTTGTCTCCATCTGGACGAACTCCGTATTGAGGAGGTACCGAAATGGCAACATTGAGAATTCCCATGGATTCTTGGTATTCAGAAAGACGATCGATATCGAGAGCATATGATTCACGGACACGAACTCCAATTTGAGCTTCTTCAAGGACGACATAGATTTCTGGTTGTCCACGTTCCACATTATTCACATAAACCATGACTCCTGAAATAGAAAACAAATGAGGATTTCATTCGAACTAATCTATATTCCTACCCTTGAACCGTTGAATTCTCATTGTATCGAAATATCTGAGGATGTTTCCAACAATAATCGATGTTCTATATCTGAATCTTCTTGTATCTTTTCTCGCAAGAACATGAACTCGATCTGTTCCAGATGCTTCCAATACAACTCCAGTTACAACTGTGATATTCGTTGGTTGAACAAGATCTTGTTGAGCCATATAACGACCGAGAAGACCTGAAAATACCATCACTTTTATGTCTAATTATTCAGTTCAAACTCACTGAAATCAACTCTTCTGTTCGGATATCTCTCCATTCGAATCTGTACTTTAACTTCTGGCGTCGAAAGAGTCTTCGGAATGTAAATACCATTGTAGACTCCAGGTTCATTAAAAACGAACTTGTCATTATCGATTGTATTGAATGTTCCACCACCCATCACTTCACCATAAGCAGGTGGTTGATACTCTTGACATCCAGAAGACGGACGTCTCCAATAGAACATTTGACATCGGAAGTCGGCGAATTTACAACAAAGAAAATAGGGCATGTAGTCGTTGTGGAATGCAGATAGACCGGGCACTTGATATTGACCCATATATGGCGCTGTTCCAAATTCATAAGCTCTCAGAGGGAAACCAGGATTATAGGGAACATCAGGTGTCACTTTAATGACAGGTTGATAGGATGTTTGCATCAAATGTCCTTGATCGTCATAGCAGCAGACTTGTCCGTAGTGAGTTGAGAAACGACTGAAAGTTTAGACACTTTGAATTGGAAAAAAAAAGTGAAAACAGGATCAACGTACGCTGTGTTCTCAGAGTTATAAGTTCTTCCATCTCCAGCATAAGTCGTCATCACATTTTGAGAACTCATGTAACAATTTCTGGATCCAATCGAAGTAGTACAAGTGATATCTCGGAATGCTTGAGAACATCTTGGATGAGGCATAAATCTTCCGATATCTGCAATCGCTTGTTTCTCAATACATGGACACGATGAGTTGGTCTCGGTGTCTCGGATGAAATTCCATTGTGCTCCGTCTTCATCGTACCAGTCATGGCACATTTCAAGGGCCTTCTTCTTGATATATTCTGTACGAGAAGCCTCGTCGTTCACAGAATATGTGGTTGTGGCAAATTTAGGATTATTTGAAGTCCAGAGGAAATGGAGAGAGATCGGAGACGATACAAGTCTGAAAATTTATGGATTTGTGAGGTTAAGAAAGGAAATAAAAACTAACCCAGATAGCAAAAGTTGTGGATTTTGTTCTTGATTCGTTCTCAATGGAGACAGTTTCAAGTATCCGAATCGATATTGATATAGTTCATTTTGTCGTTCCCAATCGTTCATGTACCATTGTTCAACTTGATATAAATTAATTCTTTCTTCCTGTGGCTTCCAACGATATTCATAAGTATTACGGTTGGAGTAAGTAGCCAATCGACAGATAACACGATGCTCAGGATTGAATTTTTTCATCTGAAATGATTGATTGAATGACGTTTTTCATGGATTCCACTCACTTTATCGTCTTTTCGTTCTCTGTATGCAATGACATACAATCCAAGTTGAACACTGTATAACGAGTCATCGTTCATTCTGATTTGATCCATGTGGGTACTCATTTCTGGATTTGTGAAATTTCTCGGGTACCAGACCAACGGCATCGTCGTGAATGGAAGAGGATTCTTGAACCAATCGTATACATTTCCAATATCCAATCTCATCGGATCAAGTGTCGGCGGAACGAAATAAATGTATCCAACGAAAGCTTTTTCATCGTTTGCACCTCCAGATTGTGGTTGGAAATAGACAGTTTTAGTTCCCCAATCGTTGATTGTCGGTAGACTGCATCGAGCAATTGCAGAAGTCAAGACAGTACACGTGGCAGTTGCACGTTGTTCAATCATAAGAATATAGGTTTGAGCTTTGTCAAGGCAGATTGCATTCACGTCAACTGTCATTTCTCCAAGCATATTCACAATGTTTGGGTAGATCAACATTGGGTCTGAAATATGATGGAATTAGGTCAATTCTCAATTGGAATGGAAAGAGAACTAACAAGTTCCTCCAGTTTTGTTACTGCATCCAGCTGGTCTCACTACATCATCCACTCTGAACATATATCTTCCTCGAACCATTTGTGGAACTCCAGATCTTTGAGCAAGAACTTTTGGAGTGTTTTTGAAATCTTGAGTTGGGTCAACTGGGACGAGACCTGTGTGGTTTCCACCATTGAATAGAGCCTGAAAATCGAATTGTATTCAGCTATTTTTTATTTGAATCGATGAGAAATCAGTCTATTTCTTCGAGATCTCAAAGACCTTTTCCTCACGAAAAGCTTCATCTTTCAGACACAAGAACACAGGAATTTCTCAATATTTGCATAGGGCTATGAGTCATTGAAAAATAAACAATGCCAATCGGAAACAAAAGTACAAATGGCTCACCTGACATCTTCCCGAACGCGAGTTTTGACGGAAATCGGCGGCGTCGAATCCAAGACGATCGTAGTTTAGAATAACATATGAGAGACGGGCGGTCTGGAAAATCGATTTGAGTTCTAGAAGTTTCAGAATTGATCAAATGTCTTGAATTTTTCAAAATGTTAATATTTTCTAATCCGATCCTGTTGACCTTGATCATAATCCTTTTGGCCTACTTGTTTCCGTCCAATCGACCCCTGTTTTCTTTTTATTTTTCCCCTTTTACTCTCTTTTAAATGTGTGTTAATATGACCGTTAAGCGTCATGAGACGTGTGTATTTATGAGAGATAATGTTGAATTGATAACATTTTGATGGGTGGAAATGAGGAGAAAGGAGCAATATATTGAATGCAGAAGTTGGAAAACGAGAAGGAATTCTCTGATAACAAAAGACCAGTCAACACAACAAAAGTTGAGAAATTTTCAGATTTTCAGTAGATGAAATCGGAAGAATCACAATTTCGAAACTTGTTTTCAAGAGCTGAGATTTTAGACAAAGAATCTTTTCGAGGAATCTTTTCAAGCAAAGTTGATGTTATTTGCAACAAAAAAACTCACTCTATCGGTCAACCAGATTACTTGATAAGTGGCCAACTGTCCAGAATCAATGTCAGATCTTCCAGAAATAGCTGATGCGGTGTTATACCAGGTAACAACTAATGCAGCATCAGCACGGAATGCAGCTGCTCCAGCAACTCCTTCAATCAACCATCTTTGCATTTCTTCGAGGAAATAATCAGCTTGAGTATCACATCGAACATAAGAATCGGGTGTTCCTGGACAAGCTTGCGAGGCGGATTGTCCGAAGAATGATGACTGATACGAGGATTGACCCATATTTGTGTTACTTCCAGATTGTCTTCCGAAGAGAGATTGACGCATCATCAAACGATAGAATACTCCGGAACGCATTCCTGGATTCAGACTTTGTGGAATCTGAAACAATTGAATAGGTTGAAACGGAAGAGTTTGAAATACCTGTTGTTTACATAGATATGGAGCAATCATTGCTGGATCTTCGTGTCTCGGCCAATCAGTCATATCTGGACCAACGTTGAGAGTCGGTCCTTGATCAAGAACTGTTGCAAATCCGATGTATCCGTTTACAGAGAGCTGCAATTAATAATTATTTAAATTTAACTGTCCAATGAATCAGTCTTCTTACTGTAGAATAATTGTACAACCCTCCGTAAAATGGGAAATACATATGAAGATCGATTGTCTGTCCAGCTGTCAGTAATCCTGGATTCACTTCTTGATCTCCAGCATCCGGTCCGAATGGAACGAGATTCACTCCATAATAAAGATTATTTCCTGTTCCAGTAAAAAGAGTTCCAGCTTCTTGCTGTCCAATATTTTGATTAATATTTGCAGAGTTGGCCTGTTGGATTTGAGCTTCCAACGGTAGCAGAAGCAACAGCGTCGCCAGAAAGGCGAGCCGAATAGACGAGGTCATAAGGACCTGAAATGGAAAATTTAGGATGATTAGAATAGAAAAATGAGGAAAGTAAATTTCAAAAAGAAATGAAATAAACATTATCATAAATTTTAAACTTTCAGTGAATCATCGGAAACTGGAATGAATTGATCAGAATCAGAAAAGAGTCGAAGAAAAAAGGAGAGGGGGAAACGTCGTAAAACTCAAAAAACTGATGATACAAGAAAGAGAAAACGAGAAACAAAGGTAAATATTAGTATATTTTTGACGGCACGGAAAAGAAGAAAACCGACGAAATGGTCAATGAAACAAGAGTTCGGAGAGAGGGGTTATGGCAGGTACAGCTTTCAGATACTTCTCAAAAACTGTTCTCATTTTGAGAAATTATTATGACTTAAATTACAAAAGTAAGAAAGGAGTAGCACCAGAAGCCGAAGTAACAGATCTAGTGAGTAAAAATGGCTATGCCTCTTTGGTAATAATTGATCACAGTTTTCTAAAATCCAATAGTTTCTAAAAGGAAAGACCTAGAGAGATGTGTGAACCCGTTAAGAAACAGTTTTCACCATTGTTGACAAACTAATAAATGTCTCTTTCTCTCTCCTGACATCAAAAATTCGCTCAGTTGCCTTGAGCCAAGGTGACCTCTTCCACAAAGAGTAAATATTGGAAAGGAGGCGGATACGGAAGAGAAAAATAGAAAGAAAACAAAGAGGATGATGGAGAAAAAGTTGGATGAAATTGAATCCTTTTCTTGGGAAAATATCATCGATTTCTGTGGATTTATTCATTTATTCCAGGTGAGTGATTTATTTTTGTACAAATGAGAAATAGAAGAGTTGAAGATAATTGAGAAATTACAAAATGAAAGAAGCAGAAATTATCTGAACGGCTTTCCGAAGTGAGAACTTTTAAGGTTTTGAGCTGAAACTCGGTTTGATAAATCCTTCCTTGATGAAAGCCTCACAAGTTTTCTTGATAGGGTCTTCGTTTTTTCCGATTCAAAGTGTAATAGGAATTTCTCAAATCTCGAACAATTCTGGTGAAATTCTAAAAATCTTGGACTTGAAATCTTAGAAGTTTAGTTTTTAATCAGAGTGAACAATCCCCCATAAGCTGCATTCGTTTGATCAGATCTACAAGTTCATATTCAACAATTGAATTAATTTTCTAATTAGGAAGACTGTTGAAAATAACCTAAAACAGTTTAGAAATAAGCTTCAAACACTAAGAAAAGAAGTGAAAAAGAGGAGAAAAGTATGATAAGAAATATGCATAGACGCATATATTTACCTACAACCTCCTCCTATTTTCTCTCTTTTCGCTTGTATACACATGAAGAAATAGGGGAAAAACGACAGTCGGAATGAAAAAATTGAGTCATCGAAGAGGAAATGAGTCATCAAAACAGAACTAAAAAAGACGCCTACGGAGCAATAACATTCAGTTGGAGGTCTGATGAAAAAGTATTACTTCATAAGCTTCGACTTTTTAAAGATACAGTAATCCTCTTAATGCATCGAGTCATTTCCGTGGATCGAAATATCAATTTTGAGTGTAGGAAATTACGATTTCTTATTTGAACTGATTGGTTTTAGATTTTTATGTATACCCATAGTTTCAGAAAAGGAAAAATTTACTGTTATGTTACTTCCAAAAACTCAAAAAGATTCAAGCTGCTATTAAGATTATTTCGAGAAGAATCGGTTGAAAACCAATAATAAAAATATAAATTCATTCGTTTTCGGAAGAACGGTAAACTGGAGCATTACTAAAAGATGTACAAAAAAGAGTGTAGAAGAAGAAGAAAGATGAGTCACGAACGGAACGGAGAAGAAAAAAGGAAGATGAAAAGAGAGAGAAAAAGCTTTTTATGGATGGTTGTGCACGGAACGAAGATGGAAATGTGTGAAGAGAAGGGACTGTATTCCCTTTTTGTGATATGGAAATGCATGTGAAAGTAATGGAAAAAAGAGATGTAGCAGTTGGATACAGTATTCCGGTAAAGGATGTGCCATGAAATACGTGGAAGCTTATAAAAATTACTATGCATCTGAAGTAAAATTGCAAAATCAGAGAATCTAAAAGACAAAAATGACTTCAAAAACAGCGTACTAATCTGATTCTCAGGAAATTCACCAATAAATGAAACAAAACCACTCCTCAGAGTTTCAGTTTATCAAAAACAATTTTCAAAAATGACGGGACATGCAAAAAAGTTGAGAAACAACTATTTGTATACTGACTCAAAATGGAACACATTCAGCGTGTGAAAAATAGTTTCAATCCTAGTTTGAGTCACTATCCATATATAGTTTCCTCTCTCTAAAAATAATTATATTCACGCATGATTTCAGATCAAATAGTTTCCCTTATGATGACCGCTACTGTATCAGAAATCGTCTATAAATAGTTTGGTAGTTTCCATTTATTGCTCTCCAGAAAAAGAGGTTTATCAGTAAAATCAATGTTTCAGGCGGTCTAAAGAAAGAAGAAAAACTAAAAATAGATGAGAAAATAGGCCGTAATCGGAGAAGTGTGATGGGTGAAATGGAAGAAAGAGAAAAGTTTCTAGAAGTAAATAAATGAAATTGAACAAAATTGAAAGAGTTAATGAAGGCTGAGAGTTATGAAGATGTGTCTGAAAAATTATTACTGTAGCTACAGTAATCTAGGTCAATGGGAATTAGTGTAAGAAAAAAAGAAACTTCGTTTCCAGATGGTTTGAAAAACTCTTCAGTTCTCCTAATTTCTGACATATAATGTGCAGTCCGTACAAAAATAATGAGAAGAGGAGAGAGAGGAGTACACTCTCCGTACCTGTCACCTCTGTATCTAATATCAAAAAACATGGAACACCGTCCAATACAAAAATGGATGAGTCAGGAAGAGAGAGAGAAAGCTTTTGAGTGTTGAATAGACACGAGTGTCTGACACATTGATACTCTTTTTCTCTCTGATAACAAAATTCTTTTTCTTAAATTCTCTCCTAGTCTCTCTACCTCACTTGTTCCATTATCAGTACGCACCTCCCCGGACAGCGAGGAGCAAATAACCCATCCATCCTGTATACAGTTTTTCGTATGTTTCTATAGAATCCTCCATATATCTGCACACTATCTCATTTCCTTTCTTTCACACCGCCCTGGAGGGGAGAGATGGCTGGCAACAATCATCAATAAGCAAATAGAAAAAGGAAATATTGAATAGAATTGAGAGGAAAAAAGAAAGACATCAGAGGGATCTGGTTGAGTTGACACGTGGAAAAGATCAGGTATTGTAGGAGAAATGTTATTTGATAGACTTCATGGTACACATGTATTCGACTGAAACTGAAAAGCAAAACATGAGAATGTGAAGTTGTCGGTTTCTAGGGGAAACTGTAATGGAGAGATGACAACCAAAGCGTTTTTACCTTCTAGAGTTCCCTTCATACCAACTTTAGAGTCATATGAGAATTGTTCAATAGATTTCTACAGTAACCGCTTTAGAATATTTTTGATGATGGTCAGTTTTTTAAGAACTTTATTTTAAAGTAAGACCAGCACTGAATCTCAGATAAAAACAGCTGCAATTATGGTTTCCTGTGGTTCCCTATGAGCAATACAAATAGAAATTTCAAAAAAGTTTTTTTCCGTTTGACTTTAATGAGTTTCTGAAACCACACATTTTTCTGAGAGGCGGTTGAAAAATAGAGCGACATGTCGCTCTAATACAGTTTTTACGGTATGTTGAAGAACTCACTACTGGAAATTCGAGGTCTTCCAGATATTGTAATGTTTTATCAGAACTTCACTGTTTGGAGCAGAACTCTGATGACAATCAATTCATTTATCATCTGTTCTGTCTTCTCACTTTCTTACAATCTCTTTCATTTCGTTGACTTGTTATTGTGCTTAGCACCTTCTTAACACCTCTCCGATGTCCTTTTCCCCTCTTCTCCAATCATAAAATTGTTGTTTGACGATCGCATTTGCATGAATAAAGGACACCACGTTTTGTGTATGTATTTGTGTGTGTGTGCAGGCAGAGAAAACCGCCAAAAGGTATCAGAAAAGAGACGAAACAGGAGAGAATTGTTTGTTTTCACACTCATTTGAATATATATCGAATTTTAGGGGAACGGAATAATTAGGACATATTTCAAGTATTGTATCATTAGAGATTTCGAAAGAATACAGAATTCAACTTTTTTATTCGAAGCAATAGTTTTTGCAAACCAAACTATTACCAAAAAAGCAGTACCTAAGCGTTTTGAGAAGTTTGAATATTGATATGTACATGAAGACAGTGAAAAGAGAAACCTGTGAGGAATCAGTCCGGGGCAGAAACATCTGAATCATATCCGCCATGAGAAGAAGGCGTCAGTTCTCCAGAATCCTGACGTTTCAAATTTCTTGCACTTGCACTTCTGAAATGAGAGTTTTCAAAAAACTTATTTTAGATATAGAAATAAACTCACGTTCTCATCTCTTTCATATCCTGAGAAATAGAGCAAGAACTGGAATGAAGACGTGTTCTACGTTGAAGATTTCCAGCTTGAAAGTTTGCCTGAATAAGGATTTGTTTGTATTATTATAGTCAGGTAAAAGCTACATCATCATATTTTCGAAGTGTATGATCACGATGAAGATTTGCAAGAAGTGGGGATCGAGTCGCGAGACGCTCTTCTATTACAACAGGAGACAAATGGTAATCAATTATTGGTTTTCTGAAAAATGTTTGGATGTGAAAAACATCTTTTTCTCAACTTACGTCAGTTTCGGAACTTCTATCGAGGTTTCAGGTAACGATAAACATGATGCTGCGAAATTTTGAGACAACTTCTGAAATTATCAGTTGGATTTTTTTGTAGAGTGAAATCAATTGTACCTTATTTTTGAGAATCTGGACAACTTCGTCACTTGAATTCGAAATGTGATCAATTTTGGTTTCAATATCATATACACGACTCTAAAATTGGAATATTTACACAAATAGTTCAAATTCCCGAATACTACCTTGAGAAGAAAGTTCTCTTGCATCAGATCATGTACCCGCTGACATGTCAATTCAGTTCTGTAATGAGAAAAGACTCAATAATTTTCTGCAAAGTCATGCAACTCACAAGTCGGTCATATTCAAAGGTTCTTTCGTGTCTAATTTCAATCGTCTTGTCCTCGTGAGTGTATCGATACAATCTTCTTCAAAGTCTTGCATTCGTTTCATTTCATCTTCATTCACACTCAATTCTATAAGAAAAATAAGATGAGCGAATAAGAAAACAGGACAGGGTCTCACTTATTGAATGCTCGGACCGAAAACGATTTGAATCGGGTCGTTTGCTTCGGAGCTGGAAATTCAAAACAGCTGTCATCTTGTTACCTTTCAACTAGAACTTACATTGCAGAGATAATCTATGAAATGATAAACATGAGCGAAAATACTAAATGGAGGTGGAAGGAATGGACTGTCGTGATACCTAGAAATAAGAAGATATGTAGTTCGATGGATTACCAAAAACTCACTCCATTAGTTGTTGATACCTCTGGAACAACCAAATTTCTTTCGATTTCTCAATTGAATCATTGTAGATATTACTGAAAAAAGGAACTATGTAAATTTTAATTGATTTAGTTTCAATTTACTTGAAAATCGCAATAAGTAGATTGAGAAGAAGAATATTAGCAACTAGAAGGAATACAACCATCAGAAGAGGTGGAATGAAATATCCAGGGTAACAAAATATGCCCTCATCTCCACATGGATCGATTTCTCCTGCATAAACTTCTCCGTACAACATGAAATATGGTTTGTAGAAGATGTTTCTGACCAGTAACCAACTCCATTCTTTTTTATCTGGTTGGGTAAGAGCTTGTCGATTTACGCCGAAAGCAATGAGTGGAACAAGAAGAAGTACGACAATATAACACATCGACCACACCATTTTAGCCGCCATTTGGATGTAAGGACCAAGTAATGGATGAACAGAAAGATATTCAAAAGTCTGAAACTTGTTGTTTTGTTCACTCTGAAATCCCACTTGACTTACTTTCATGCAGAAAAGAACATTACTGCAACTGAGAAGAACTCTTCCCCAAGAATGTCGAAACATTGGGACCAAACGAAATCCGAATCCAACAAAGAAGAATATAAGTGCAGCTGATGTCCAAATATTGTACCATTTCGAATAAAACACTTTGATCTTTTCATATATTCGAGATCCTTCTGATGTCAGTAGCTGAAAGTAATTGTTGAAAATATTTTAATTCAGAAATCATACCTTTCTCAAGTGTTCAACAGAAAGGGTGACTGTATAAATGAGTGTAAGCCATTCATATTTCGATGGCTTCAAAGGAGTTTCCAGAAGAAGAATACACGTTTGAGTAAGTAAAAATATCAGAAAAGCGATGCACCACGACCAGAATTTCGTGATTGGAGCGGAGTAGAATGCTCGGAATCTTTCGAATTTATTCAGTTGAGGTTCTCGTTTGAACATCATCGAAGACGCTGATCCATAAACACTGGCCACTCCAGAGTTCTTTCGAGATGATATAATTGTCACTTTTTTCGCATAATTTCCTTTTTCCAGCAACGTTTCTTTCTGTTCTTCACCTCCTCCTTTCGGATATCGATATCTATTTGATGTTGTACTTGTTATACTTTCTCTTGGATATGGATCTCTTGGATATGGTATATCTTCTTGTGTTTCTTCTGATAAAAGACGGGCGGTCTTCGAGTGTTTTGGTTTGTAAGCCATAAAAAGGATAGCTGGAGGACAGATCAGAGCACTCAGAACCCGTACATTTGATCCTGAACGCACTTTTAGAGAACCATGCCAAAGTTCAGCAAGAAGGATTTGGCAACTGAAAATCAAACTTTTCAGAAGTAAATTTTTTTCAAAAACTGACCAAGGGTGAGCCAAAAATGTCTTTGTGTTAGCCAAAACTGCCAACGACAAACAATTGTTATTGCCCCAATGAGGTAGTTCCATTCGAAGAAGTCTCAGTGTTCGATCATGGTCAGCACGATAACATTGATCTACCAATTCAATTGCATCTTCTCGACATTTCCTAAGATTATCATATAAAGTGACAAAAAAGCTTTCAGGCTAAACTCACACTGCATTATCAAAAAGTCTCTTGGCTTCTTCTACATCCAAATACTCATCTTCAGCTATCTTTGCTGTAGCTTTGTACAACCTGAAGTAGAATATATGTGCTCATCCCATAGGAAGTACTCTAACCTGATAGCAACTAAACACTTTGCCATTGCATCTTCTCCATGAATCCACATACACTTCGCCATTTCATGTCTACTTGTTAGCACCGCCCAAATCAAAAGATCATTAAATGGATACGCAAAACCGAATTCTTCTTCTTGAGTCTCATCTATCTGATCATCTGATTTCTTCTTGAACAACTCCTTTTGCACGATTTTTCGTTTTCGATAGAAGTAACTGCTCTGAAATGAACATGAAACATTTCGCTGACTCAAATTCAAAAATCCAAAAACTAACCTGATTCAATCGTTTGTACCTATCATACTTAGCTTTGAAGTTTCTCGAAGTGTAATACAATTGAAATGCATTTCCCATCAATTTCTCCACAACTTGTCCAATCATCGGAATTGTTAAGTACGTATGAGGATCCATCGAATCAAAGTTTTCCATCCAGTTTCTAACCGAATGAGCACTATTTACATCGTCCTGAAAAAGGATCCACTGCTCTGTTATTCTAGAAATTCGCTTACCATATTGTACAAGTTTTCCAAACGATTTATTGACAGAAAATTTTTCATTGAAACTCCATTTTCTAGTAAACACTCCACGAAATCGACCTGGAAAAGAAACCGATTAATTGAAGATGAAAGATAGAGAGACAACTGACTCTATCCCAGTAGAGAGCATCATTCATTGCCTTTTCCAACACATCACTCGGCCATTTTCTTCCATTCGAAAACAGGCAACTCTTCGCCAAATCAACTCGATTCCATGATAATGTCAATGCTAACTATGAAAAACGGTGTGTTTCAGCATCTCAATAGATTTAAAATTCAATTACCTGCTCGTCGGGAGGCAGATTTTGTTTCTGAAGTACAGTGCTCAGAATAACAAAATCAACGTCTTCTTCCTCTTCTTCTCCATATCTGAATATCCTTAAAAGGTCGTCATGAAGTACACATTCAGTGATTTTGCTTAAAATTCCATCTTGATCTGATTCAGGAAACACCATTTTGATCAAATTTTGTAGTTTTTCGCCAACTTCCGCAGCAAAAGTACTGAAAAAAGATAATTTTGAGGGCTGAGAGACATAGAATATACCCGTCTGGGTTGATATATCTGGCAGCGAATGAAATTAGATCAGCAGCTCTGCCACTTCCATCACAAATAATTGCTGGAATATCTGGTTTCCTAGAATTAGAATATTTTCAGACTCCAACGAGAAGTTGAACTCACATGGTAACATAGTCATGAATTGCATTAATTGAACTAATTCCACCTTCTAATAATGTACAAACAACTGGTACTTTCCTTCCATTACATCCATATGTTGCTATATGGTTTTCAAGATTTTGGCGAAGATGGAGATCTGCTCCAAATCTGAAAAAAACTTGGTTTTCGAATCTGAAGTATATCGCTTTTTCTATTTTCCAACCTTCCAACAGTTCCATTATCAGCTAACAAAAAGTAAGAGTGCCGATCGTTCAAAATTCCGACATTCGCATTCACAGACAACGAATGTACATCATAATAGACATGTTCATTCTTTCGAATCAATCTCTCCTTTCTTTTTATAACTCCCCATGGAGCAATACCAATTGTAACAATTTGTGATCTCATTCTTGCTGAAATTCCAGCTTCATCCAGTGCCTTTGCCACGTGTCGAACCACTCCACTATCCAATCCACTTGTTATTATCCATGCACCAGTCGTTTGAGCAGCTTTCAACATTCCTTTTCGAAAAAGACGTCCAAGACGTTCTTGAAGTCTGAAAATACATTGAACTCAGACTTTCTCAATAATTAATTTAACTGACTCAAAATTGCTCATTCCTCCATGTACAGTAATAACGAGTCTCGGCGCTTCCAGTCCCCATACTTTTTCCATTAAATACATTACATCCAATGGCTCAGAATCATATGATAATCTGACGTATTGAGCTTTATGAGCATGTGCTCCACCTTGAAATACGATTGTTCCAAAAGCGTCAGTCGTGGATGTTTGAGTATTGTTTGCAATTGTCCAAACTTCTTGTTCTTTCTCTAACAAATGATATGGAAGAGTATAAAATAGACGAGAAGCAGATGAATGAGCTGAAAGAGACCGTCCACAGCCACATCTTTCAGCATCTTTTGATTGAGCTGTGAATCGGACGCATTCTCTTTTTTCAAATGTATTTTCAATCCACGGAGGAGATAGTTTTTCTGTTAATTCAATGGCAAACTGGTTCGGATTATCGAAAAGTTTATGAGTCGATTTACGGGAGAGGTGATCAGATCTGAAATTAATTTACTTAAACTAAAAAAATTATCGGATAAACAATTAGGATATCAGAACACTCACCTGAATGAAGAAATACTGTGGATTGTGTTTGCATTGCATACGGAATTTCTGGGAGCATTTAACAATCGGAGAAATGATGAAGAATGCTGTCTGAAAAATACTTTTCAAGATACGATCTTTCCACGAACATTACAATGAAAATTAATGAATTCTCATACTGTGAATACTTAAAATTTCACCATTAAGGGGTTTCTAGTGGGAAAACATAAAGCGAAGAGACGTTCGCAAAGTAACGGGTGTCAAATCTCGAATTTTCGGTATTTATCATTTAAAAACTAGACACACTTGACCGGTCGAAACTTTGAAACTTCCACGGGCCAGTGGGATCAATCATACGAAAGGATTTCTTTTCTAGAATTCTTCAGGTAGATCTTTGTGTTTTTGTCCCGAATTCCCCATACATACCTATCATCATTTCCTTCTTTTTCATCTTCTTCTTCTTCTTCTTCATTTTCACTAATTGTTTCGCCATTGATTCCGTTCGTTTTTGATGTTTCGTTCATCATTTCATTCATGTATTTCTTCTAATTCTCACCTTCTCACTCGCTTTGTTCGATCTGAAATAGAAGAATCGATAGAAACTTCAAAGAATACTTGTAGTTTGAAATTGGAACCAAAAAGAGAAAAATTGACTTTACTTTTAGGGAAAAATGGAATCATAGAGACCAAACAGAGGTTAATCTATAATAAAACAGAATGAAACTGTAGAAGAAGAAGAAGAGTTTCTGTATGCAAATTTGAATTCGGGCGGAATGAAAATGACGGATTATCGAGTTACAAGTTTAAAATATTCTGACCTGAAGTTGATTCTTTCTCCAGTGACGTCATCAGGTCTCCTTCCAAAAAAGTAAGAACAATATCAAATTATCATTGATAAAAACAAAAGAAAGATAGGAAAAGAGAGACGAAAGCAGGGAAAGAAATAGAAGAAAAAGTTGTAGACTGTTGTTGGAATAAATCAAAATACATATCGAATGTTACATAGTCAACGGGAGGATTAAATCAATCATAAAATGAACACGAAGAACGTTGATATGGGATGGATAACAGACTGGTTTAAAATGACCAAAGAATGAAAAAGAAAACGTTTTTTGAATTACAGAAGAGAAAATAAATGGGGATGGGTTTTAATGGAGTCAGCAGTTACAAATACGGTAGTGTTCTTTGATTGAAAAATAAAGAATTTTGACGTCATTTCAGTTCTTCTTTTGAAATGAAAAAATAAAAAAGTGTTCATCATATTTTCAACCAAAAATATACGTTCAAATAGAATGTACCGCAGCTATATTTATCTGAAAACAACACAAAACTGACTGAACGTAATCCATCTCGCTCGAAAATTGATACATTTGTTCTGTTCTAACTTTCGAGATCGGGTTCAAAATATGACTAGTGGCCAGTTTTCAGAAAATATTTAATTTCATTCAAAATGAGAAATATGTTTCCCACTGCTGAGATGGAAGGAAACTGGAAGATCCTACATAAATTAAATTAGTTCGAAGCAGACGAAATAAATGAAGAAAACAACAAAAAACGAGTGAGTAAAATGTGTTTTGGAACAAAACGATGAGCTGAGTTGATTGTTTTTTGTGTTTGTTTGTTCATTACTTACGAACGTTCGATCACTGTTTTTGAAAGAACAACATGGAAAGAAAATTGAGAAATCGGAATATTCCAAAAAAAGTGAAAAAAGTTCAAAGCGATGCAAGAAAACAGAATACAGAGATTTCAGTCAACTGTCAATATCAAAGTGTCCTGTATCACCAAAATAATACAATACAAAAAATGAATTTTCAATTGAATCATCCTTTTGGTATACTTACCCAGAGATTGGGGTTTGTTAACGTTCCAGACGGCTCAGGTTTTTGATCCACTTGTTAGTTCAATAAAAATTGCTTATAAGATTCTCCCCACTGTGTATCACAGACTGGAGAATTGACCAGTAACCAATATTATAAGTGTATTGTCATTCAGCTATGAAATCGCATTACCCTGATATTTTGAAACTTTGATTTTGCAATTATCATGATTGGTAAATTTGCAATTGTCTTCATGTTTTACTTTTCTATCACACAACAGCTCAATTTGTTATATTTTTCTATAGATGTAGGCTCAACGACAAAGGGTTGAGGATAAGGAAACACTTGAAATAGTTTGTTAGGTATTACCAGCTCTTCATGAATGGATTTTCGAAACTCATCAATTCGTCGGTTCTCTTATTTCTAAACTTAAACTTCTCAGTTCAGAATCAATAGATTGACCTACAAAAACAAATATAATTGCTATCCAACAAGGGAAAACCAAACAAGTTTACTTTTAAAAACTTCGATTCGTGAATTGAACTGCTATTTTCATCCATTTATATCTGATACACAACAACGGTGGACGGATCCAGAAGAAACGTTTTCGGATGGATGAATAGAATAATTCTTTCATCTAAGTTTAGAACCAAGCTGATACACAAATTATGATTGTGACGGACTTTGCAAGAGATTCTGAATTCATCGATCTCTCTTTCCTATCTGAAATAGATTTAAATTCGGTCACCTCATCATAACTTCATTGTGTTGTTGTGTATTGTTCTGATGACTCATTTATTTATTTCTGCAGTTTTCATAAAACCAGTTAGTTGTATTCATTCCAGACACTATCTGTACACTTCAATTCAGCGCCTTCAATTTTCTTTCAGAAAATCTTCAAAATTTATTCCAGATTTTCGATTTTTAGATGCACAAACTACGATAATCCAGAGAAAAACGGGATGGCGTCATTTGGTGAAAAAGGGGAATTTCTCTCTTCTCCGATATACTCTCCTCTCTATTATTCCAACTCAAACACAAACTTTTTGAAACGAAAGCAGTGTGTAACTCAGGGAGACGCAGCAGAAACAGTAACCGACCAGTATCTGCGTCTCGAAATCTCTGACTCAACTCGTGTTTGTGGCACAGACTCACTCTAAATACCATTCACAATAATCTCTTGACTTTTTCACAATTGTTTTCCAGAATTTTTAATCGTTTGGGTTACTGACTTCTGAGTGAAAAATATGGAAACCCATGGAGGTTCCTTCTATTCTTTAGATCGTCTACATATCTATTCTCGAATTATCTTAATCTAGTGAATTTCCCTTTCCTTTTTGAATCGGTTTCATGTGTTAATTTCACTATCTCAAATGAAACTCCTGAAATTGTAGGAATACCGTAAATTCACTGTAGGTTTCTAAGATTTCTATGAGACACTTGGGTTACTAAACCTTTTTCATATTGCTCTTTTTGTGTGTTGTGATACTGAAAGAAAGCTGAACGAAATCAAAATGGAATTGTTCTTGAGACAACAGAATACCATCAGTTATTGTCTTCGAAAATTCGTTGGTAGACTCAATCTCTCTCCACACATTCCTCACATATCAATTGCAGTGAAATCCCCTATCAACTCTCTAAGAAAAACTAGTTGAGTGCCAACTTGTTAAATATATTTACACGGTTTGTCTAGTGTTCTCCGGTGTGTGAAATGCTCTCCGATTGTCTTTTTCTGAGTAGGTGTACCGTCATTTGTACTATTGAACTTCACGTGTCTAACAATTTCCTTTGTTTCATTATTTTGACAGAAGGTCTACTGGACAGTTTTGTAACTTCAAAATACTGAAATTCAGTGTCAGTGAAGTCCTTTCACAATAACCTTTCTTCAAAGATTTGCTATTACGATGGGATTTTCCTATGGAGCAACCAGACGTTTCACGCAGAAACCGAAAAGGTGCTCTTTCAGAATCAAAGAACACAAACTACACTGTTCCTGTGTGCAAATCAAAAAATCGTCTCTAAGTTTTCGTGATATCTTTCCCGCAAACATTTGTTTCGTCTTTCCCAATTTATTAACTCTTTTACATCAATTTCTCTTATTCTCTTCTTCTTTCTCTTTTCATAAATTCTCTCAATCTCTTAGATTTTTGTATCAAAAAATGAGTTTCTTCCGTTTGCACCGTCTTCTTTTTTCTCTTCTCAAAAAGACTTTTTGATTGCTCAAAAGTTCACACAAAGACCATAACATTCTTCTCTTTTTCTCTTCTTTTCTCTTCCCTCAAAAGTATCTTTTTGGCGGAGCAAAGAGCCAGGAGCTCTCTCTCTTTTTGCTCATTGGCTCCGTTCCGATGATTCATTTCCATTTTTCACATTCATTCGCTAAGGATACTGTAGTATTTCATTAAAGGTATGCATTGTTCAGCAAATTTATACTGAGGGTTCCACAGAACAAGTGTTTCATCTCAATAACTCATGAGGCTATTTTCCCTTCTTTTCTTCAATGACTTCTATTACTCTTTCTACTCTAAAAGATGTAATTTCTAACGATTGTTCAGTGGTGATAATAAGTATTCATAAACCAAAAAACCACAATTTTTTCAAACAACTATCGTGCTTACCCCCTAAACCATTTTCATATTCCAAATCGTTTGTCTCATGTAACAAATTGCGTCAAATTCGATCATTTTGTCCTTTTTCTCTGCCCATGTCATCATTTTGCCAGTTTTTCGATTTCTCATTTTTCAGGTCAGTAACCGATTGGAGTGTGTGTTTTATGACGTAAATTGATAGTTTATTCACACTTTTTCTGAAAAATGCAATCTTACACTAATCGAGTATGTGCAGTTTGTGGAGATACTCCAGCTAAGGTAATTTCTTAATTACGGTTTGATTGAGAGAGGAAACATTTTCAGATTCACTACGGAGTTCTCGCCTGTTTTGGTTGTAAAGGATTCTTTAGAAGGGCTGTGAAAGACGGAAGGAACAAATATGTTTGCCGATTTGAAAGATGTTGTGAAGTCACTAAATGTTCGTTTTCTTCAAATCAAAACATTTGAAATAATAATACTTGTTTTCAGTTGAAAGGAATGCTTGTCGATACTGTAGATTTAGAAAATGTCTTTTTGTTGGAATGAATCCAGATTGTAAGTTCGAAATCAGTCCTCTTTACCTCACTCGTGGCGTTATTCAGATGTTCGACCGGATAGAGAAAAAGGGAAAAAAGGAAAAGCATTGCTTTCGAAAAAGAAAAGTCTCTCAAGAAGTATGTCGAATCGATTGGCGGATCCAGCTGATTGGACATCTCTTTTATCTCCATTGTCTCGAAAGCAATTGACTGAAATCGGAAAACTCGCTGAGACTTGTTCAACTTCCACAAATTTCGATGGTATTGCGAACTTCTCGTTGAAAAGTTTGATAGCAGACAGGTCTCTTGCAAGGAAAACAGGGGATTTAGAAGCAATGGATTGCTCTGATTCACCACGACAAAGTAGTGAACAGTTCCTTTCGATTGAACGAATTGTTCAAAGTGTCGATTATATTGATCGATTTTTGAACATGTTAGAAGAGGAACACTGCCGAAAATTCAGTGTTGAAGATAAAGTAAATGAAGATCAGATAACAGAAGGGCCATTCATTTGAAACGTTTAGAGTGCTTTGATCAGTGATACAATCATTCATCTACTTCTATTTGAGTCAACTTCAAGATTCGTTGTGAAGGGTCCTTCGGGTGTTGAAGATCTAAAACAGTCTATGCTTCAATTGCCTGTGTAAGTTCAATAATTGTTGTTTTTCTACATTGATTTATTCAGATGCACAACTCATCTGACTCAAAAAGTAGCCGATGTCTTCGAGATTTATTTGGGGAAACCACCGTCAATTATTGAGTATTCAGTTCTGAAAGCATACATTGTCACAACTGCAGGTCAGATTTTTCATTGAGTTCTATTTTTCCAAGCGGCAGTTTTTTTGATTTCAGAAAGTACAGTACTCTCGAATTCATTGAATGAAAGTTTATCGTTGGCACGTGAGAATTTATCAGAATTGTTATTTAAAGTGATCAAACACAGCAGAAACAAAACTTCTGTCTCGTCTGCAAGCAGTTTATCAGCAATTCTTCATTTTATATTTGAGTCGAAAGTGGGTTTTTAGAGCAAGTAATAATAGTTTATTCTGTTTTTGTCTTCAGAATCTTGCAACAAGTATTCGCAAATCTCAACAACCATTCTACGTTCGAGATTCTGATCCGAAGATTCCGTTTCATAAGATTCTAACAGATATCATCAATCCAGAAGTGTCTGATTTACTTCTCACGACAGCATCGTGTCGAAAACAATCAAATCAAACAATGGGACCACCACTATCAGCTGTTCCACCTGTTCAACAAGAAACTGTTCCATTATTTCATTTCTCTCCTCCATCATTATCTCCTCATCAACCTCCTCAACAACCACAATATACTGATTATTCAATGCCTTCTACCTCTTCTTATCCAACTTCTTCTAGTCCATTTCAGTCTCCATATCGTCCGAATTCACTTTCATCATTTCCGAAACTACCTCTACAAATGACAAAATCAATTGAAGAATTCTTGAGACCATCTGGAATGACAGCTGATGAAATGAACAAACCATTGGAAAAGAATTGGGCAGATGGATTCAGATTGACTCCCGTCTTCAATAAAGACATTGTTTCACAATTTTTCCCCGAATTATCTAACACAAATCATCATCATCCATTTTAAAGTTTTAACTATTTCAAATGAAGATTTTCCTAATTTACTATTTTGTCTCTCAATTTAGTCATTTTAACTTCCATTTTGTCATCTTTCAGTACCAAAAGTTCAGAATAAATTCAAGTTTTTACCTCGCGGAAAGGAAAAAGCATTGTCCTCGACCACTTCCTTTATCTAAGTTTTCCGCATTAAACGACCACTGTCCTCGTCTTTCTCCTAATTGTGGCTTCTTCTTCTTGTTGTATTTCTTAATGAGGAAGTCATAGTGAATATTGCTTTACACTTCTTTCCCTTCGCAAAAAGTGTAGGAGTAACACATTGATAAATGGGGAAAAAAGGTATAAAAGGACAGTCGGAAGAAGAGAAAAAGTACGATTCAGTCATGGAAAAGATTCTTGTAACCATCTCCACTGGAGCTGCTTCAATTGCTGTTTTGGCAGTTCTCTTCACTGTTCCATCCCTCTATAATACTATCAATGAGGTTCACTATCAGGTAAGTGAATCGATTCGAAGGATTAGGAGAATATAAAAAGTAATTACAGGTTCTCGATGGAGTCTCCGTTTTCCGTGTTGAGACGGATTCTGCATGGACTGAAATGATGGATATCCAGGTTACTGTCACTCCACCAACCAAGCCACGTGTCAATCCATTCAACTCTGTTTTCCGTCAAAAGCGTCAAACTTTCTCCGGACTTCCAGCTTGGTGCCAATGCGAACCAACTAAGCCAACTTGCCCACCAGGACCACCAGGACCACCAGGACAGCCAGGAGCTCCAGGAGCACCAGGAGCCCCAGGACCAAAGGGAGAAGACAGCACTGTCACTTATGCTCCAATCCACTGCCCACCAGTTGCTTTCGACTGCATCGCGTGTCCAGCTGGACCAGCCGGACCAGCCGGACCATCAGGACCAGCCGGACCAGCAGGTCCATCTGGACAACCAGGAACTCCAGGACAACGTGGAAACGATGGATTCCCAGGAGCTCCAGGAGCACCAGGAGACAACGGACAACCAGGATTCCCAGGACAAGATGGAGCTCCAGGACAGCCAGGAGCCGATGGACAACGTGGAGCTGGAACTCCAGGAGCCCCAGGAGCTCCAGGAAATGCTGGACCAGCTGGACCATCTGGACAAGATGGATTCCCAGGACAAGACGGAGCACCAGGACCAGCTGGACCAGCCGGTCAAGATGGATTCCCAGGAAACAATGGATCAGATGGACAACCAGGAACATCAGGAGGACCAGGACTTCCAGGAAACGATGCTGCTTATTGTGCCTGTCCACCAAGATCTGCCGTCTTCCTTTCCCGTCATTAAATATCTCATTTTTTGTACATCTTTTTCATTTAATCCAAATAAAACTTTGTATTTCAAACCAATATTTTCCATCAGAGAGTTTCGATGCAATCAGTTTTCCGGTCGGATAAATTCTGAACTTCAAACATGAAAGCAATTAAGGTGATATCAAGTCAATATTTGGATTGTCTTGTTGTAAGCCTGCCGGGGTTTTCCTGTCGATTGCTCTCGCCTTACTACATTATCGCTCAAAGTAGCATAAAAGTTTTAATTTTGAAAAACAAAAAATCGTTTTGACAATGTTTTCATGAAACTTGGGTGAAAAATCATGTTTCACAAGGTTTTTGGCACCATTTTTGAAAAGAAAAAATTCGAGAAATTGCAACTTTTCATTCCTAGTACTAATGAATCGAAAATGAGAGGTACAAACTCTTTATCCCTTTCGTGTTTGAATTTCATAATTTATTCGTTTGGAAAACACACTCAAAATTAAAACTTGTATACTTTTGAGCGATAATGTAGTAAGGCGAGAGCAGTCGACAGGCTTACAACAAGACAATCCAAATATTGACTTGATATCACCTTAATTGCTTTCATGTTTGAAGTTCAGAATTTATCCGACCGGAAAACTGATTGCATCGAAACTCTCTGATGGAAAATATTGGTTTGAAATACAAAGTTTTATTTGGATTAAATGAAAAAGATGTACAAAAAATGAGATATTTAATGACGGGAAAGGAAGACGGCAGATCTTGGTGGACAGGCACAATAAGCAGCATCGTTTCCTGGAAGTCCTGGTCCTCCTGATGTTCCTGGTTGTCCATCTGATCCATTGTTTCCTGGGAATCCATCTTGTCCGGCTGGTCCAGCTGGTCCTGGTGCTCCGTCTTGTCCTGGGAATCCATCTTGTCCAGATGGTCCAGCTGGTCCAGCATTTCCTGGAGCTCCTGGGGCTCCTGGAGTTCCAGCTCCACGTTGTCCATCGGCTCCTGGCTGTCCTGGAGCTCCATCTTGTCCTGGGAATCCTGGTTGTCCGTTGTCTCCTGGTGCTCCTGGAGCTCCTGGGAATCCATCGTTTCCACGTTGTCCTGGAGTTCCTGGTTGTCCAGATGGACCTGCTGGTCCGGCTGGTCCTGATGGTCCGGCTGGTCCGGCTGGTCCAGCTGGACACGCGATGCAGTCGAAAGCAACTGGTGGGCAGTGGATTGGAGCATAAGTGACAGTGCTGTCTTCTCCCTTTGGTCCTGGGGCTCCTGGTGCTCCTGGAGCTCCTGGCTGTCCTGGTGGTCCTGGTGGTCCTGGTGGGCAAGTTGGCTTAGTTGGTTCGCATTGGCACCAAGCTGGAAGTCCGGAGAAAGTTTGACGCTTTTGACGGAAAACTGAGTTGAATGGATTGACACGTGGCTTGGTTGGTGGAGTGACAGTAACCTGGATATCCATCATTTCAGTCCATGCAGAATCCGTCTCAACACGGAAAACGGAGACTCCATCGAGAACCTGTAATTACTTTTTATATTCTCCTAATCCTTCGAATCGATTCACTTACCTGATCGTGAACCTCATTGATAGTATTATAGAGGGATGGAACAGTGAAGAGAACTGCCAAAACAGCAATTGAAGCAGCTCCAGTGGAGATGGTTACAAGAATCTTTTCCATGACTGAATCGTACTTTTTCTCTTCTTCCGACTGTCCTTTTATACCTTTTTTCCCCGTTTATCAATGTGTTACTCCTACACTTTTTGCGAAGGGAAAGAAGTGTAAAGCAATATTCACTATGACTTCCTCATTAAGAAATACAACAAGAAGAAGAAGCCACAATTAGGAGAAAGACGGTCGTTGAGGAAGTTTCTTTTTCAGGAAGTCATGGTTTCTTTTGCGATGGACACTCGAATACCCAAGCTAAATGAAAAGAAAAGTCACAGTGAATACAAATATTTTATCTGCAGATTCAAATAAAGCGTTTTCCATTGTCTGCTCATTTTCTTTCATTCCGGAGTCTCCTGAGTTTTAATTGAACTTTTTCGATCCCCATAATACTTTTTTCCAGTTCTTGGCTCATAACTTCCAGTCATGATCGCATGACGAACTAGTTGTTCTTTTTTCAAATCGTCATGAACTGGAACCAAAAGACTTTCAATCTTCTCTGCTGCTTTATCAAGAATTTCTTCGCATCTGAAATTAAAAATTCTTTATTTTCCCATCTTATTACATCACTCACTTCTGTTTATTATTATGTCTTGCGATTAGAAGAACATGAAGTGGCTCATTCAAGTGTGGTTCTTTTTTCTTTCTTTTCTTTTCTTCTTCCTCAGATTTCAATCCTCTAACAGATCCAGCTCCACGAATCAAAAGTGTCACATTAAATTGATTTTCAATCATTTGAGCTGTAGATCCAGATGGTCCAAGAATACGTCCAATATAATTATATTTTCTGAAATATCTCGAGAAATTGAGAGTTTTCATAGCAAGACCACCAACTCTTTCTCTCCAAATCCCTTTTTCGGTGGCTCTGGAATATAGATTTTCGTCTGAAGAACGTATGGAGACTGATCGATTGAACTGTTTCCATTGGTCCAATCACCAAGATTTTGTTGAGAAGTTCTCGATTTTAAATGTTTAATTGGAGTCTCGAATGGATTCGATTTGGAGAAAGAAGAAGAGTATGGAGTTGAGAATTGAGGGAACGTCGGAAGAGAATATGTTGGAGTAAATGGAGATGGACTAGCAGCAAGTTGTGGCTGAAATTGTTCTCTATTTGTTGGAATAGATAAAGAAAGAGTCAGTCGAACCGAATAGAATAAATTCTTGTGATCTTCTGATCCGTATCGATTCATTGGTCTTGTTGGTTCGTTCAGATTCATTTCATCAAAAACTTTCGAAATCTCTTTTGACAAAAGAATTCTGGTATTTCTGAAGTCAATTGGACTTATCGAAAGTTGACTCATCTCATTGAGTAGTTCATCCAAGTAACTTAAATTAATTTTCTTTCAAGTTTCTCATTTGAATCACTTACAGGCTCGTTCTATTCGAGTGCATATTACTGAAGAGTTTTCTTCACAGAGAGAAATCAGGCAATGAAAAAAAACAAGAATCTTAGGCTGGAGAAAATGGAGAAATGAGACAATTTTGGAAGAAAGGAGAACACGTAATCCCAAGAAGTGATGCATAATTTTGAAATTTTCGTTTTCTATCACACATTCACGAATCATCCAAAGAACGGTTTCTGTAATCGACTAGAAAGCGTCGATGTCCGCCCACTACTCGGTGGTTAATGACGAATTCACGGTTATTGAATTAGCCCTTTTTTATTAAAAACGAAACCTGACATAAAGTAAAGGCACTCTTAAAAAAATAACAAAGAAAAATCAGACCACCAAAAGAAAGAATGCAAGAAAATAGGAGCTTTAAGGGGAAGACAGGAATGGAGAAGTAAAACGAGTAACAATCTGAAAAACTAAGCGATATCAAGTCAAATTTTGAAAGCAGAAATATAGTTATCACAGATTCAGAATATCACCTAATGATATTTGCATACAGATGGCACGGTGCATCCGTGTTTCTTGATGATTTCTTGGGCAGCATATGATCCGCAGGTGACTGAAGCCTCGATTCCCTTTCCTTGAATGAATTGTGAAAGGAATCCTCCGACGAAAGCATCTCCGGCTCCGTTGGTATCAACGATCTCTTCCTTTTCCAGGCGAGTAACTGGGAATTCCGTCACCTGAAATAAATTCAATTATTACTACCGTTGGCCTGAGAAATCAAACTGCAATATAAATAAATTACAAACCTTATCTCCCTCGACAACAATAACTGGCTCTGGTCCTTGAGTGAAAACAACCAATCTTGGCTTAGAGGATTTCTTTGGAAGAGCAGCAGCTTTCAGAGCAACTTCCTTGACACAGGTAGTTTCCCATCCGTTAGCTTTCGCAAAGGCAGCAGCTTCGTCTTCATTTCCGAAGAGCACGTCCACCAGTGGGATGATTTCGGAAAGCTTGTCGAAGAAGAACTGGGAAATGAATGGAGCAGAGAGATTGAGCGTGAATGTCTTGTTGAACTCAGCAGAGTGGCTGGCTAGTTGAAGAATAGCTGGTGGACAAACGGTGATGAAGAAACCCTGAAATGCAATGTTTTGTTTTATTACTGCTGAAAGCTTTTCTTTGATAGATAAATATATTTTGTTCAAATATGCTAAATCTTACAGTGACGTAAAAATACTTGGCTTGTTCAATGATCTTTTGGTTTTCTTCCTTTTGCAAATGGTCTTGTGTGAAGGTGTTCGCGGCGGCCAAATGAGCACAGAGTGATCTGAAATCATTTCAACACGACAGCGATGATATGAAAGTCCAAGCTATTTCTGGTTTCTTACCTATGAGTTCCGTTAATAAGAGCGGCACAAGTTCCGGTTTTCACAGTCTCATTGACCTGATATTGAACATTTACTCCGGCTTCTTTAGCTTTAGAGGCCAAAAGCTCTCCATATTGATCTTTGCCAACGGCTCCAAAGAAAACAGTGCGATTTGGATTGTTCAGAATCCATTGAGCAACGCGAAGGGAGTTTTGAGCAGCTCCTCCTGGAATGTATTCGACAGAGAAGTCTCTGGTGAGCTCGGTGAACATGTCATTGTGCTTGTCGTCACAGAGAATAGCGTCATTCTCCTTGAGTCCCCATTTGTCGAGGAATGACTGAAATTTCTTTTACTGAACGAAATTCAGATTTTTTCGGTTTTGAACTGTAACAGATATAGTAAAAACAATTTTAACTGTACCTTCTCCACGGTGGTTTGGATGTCCAACAATGGATTGCACATTCCGATGAGGGTATTTTCTGGCAGTGGAGACATTTCTGCGACGTGAGGGGATGGGATTACCTGTAAAGAAGTCAATTAGAATGTGGAAAGTGAGAAAAATGAAAGTTTCGGACGAGTAAATAGACAAAGATGAAAACAAATAAAAGAGTTGGCGGAAGAAGAGTGCGAAAAAACCATTTTCGTGCCATTTGAAACAAGTGTTTAGAGGACGAGTTGTTCATTTTGGATTTGTGACTGATAAATATTGCCACGTTCCGCCACGTTAAATTTTGAATTCCGGCCAATTGCGTTAAACAACACGCGCGCGGGATAGCGGAGTGTCGTTGTCCACCCAAAAATAATTCTTTGAATTCAACTGATCACATTTTCTTCAATTCAGATTCAGGACAGGCTTTCATCATAAAGATTCGACAATAATTCAAAATAATACAACTATTTTTTATAATAAAATTCAGAAATAATTTTTAGAATGGGCACCAAGTAAGCTGTGAGAATAGGACTAGTTTAAAAACTAAAACGTTAATAAACACGGAAACACATCGAATTAAATAAACAATATTTGTTCTAGCAGAACCTAATTTACTTGATTCAATTTGTGAGAAGAAAACTGAAAACCATTGAGACAGAGTCGCTCACAAAGTACACGATTCTGATGAGAAATGCGCCTGCCAACTGGTCTATCTTCTATTTTATCGTCCACTACTCCAAACTCGACTCTGCTGTTTCTCAAAGAACTCCGCTATTTCGTTATCGTAGTTCTGACCGACAAATGGTGAAACTGATAATAATCTGCGTACCGATACGCCATCTAGCCTCGAAAAGAAGAAAAAGACGGTTAGTCGCTTTAGAGAGGACAACCAAAGACATGATTTTGGTTTTAACTACTGTTCAACTTCATTCGATTAGAAGTCTGCATCAAAAAATCAATTGCAAATACATTTGATTTCTGTATTGAAACTAAGTCTGAACAAATACTGCGCACATTGAACTATTGCAGTTTAGATGTGAAATTTTGCAAAAAAAAAAAAGAAGAGAAACAAGAGAAGGAGACTACGACAGCAACTGTTGTTACAAAGAGATTCATAGTGTTCTATGAACAGAAGTTTTCTCCTGCACTATCTTTCAATAGGTAGAAATTTAGGAAAATGGCCTGATTCGATATTGATAACTGACCAGAAAATGATCTCAATACGTCGTAAAATAGAAGAAAGTTGAGTTCACCCACGTGCAAAGTTACAGTTAGGATTCTTCTAACTAATGAAACCATGTTAGAACTTGCGAATGTTGCTATTTACTCTGTGAACAGTGTCTACTTCCGCACGGAAGCCATTCTGACTCTTTTCATTTTTAGACCGTGTAGGCTTATTTTTATAGGAAAAATGAGTATTGAGTAAATGTTTATCTTTTTTCCTTAATTCCTCGAAACTGTGTTTCCGAAATGTCACTCTTCTTATTGATGAAAATCTGTTTATCGGAAATAGGAAGTAGGTATACTCATGTCAAAACTGAAGTGAAAGTTAAAAATACAAGTAATCAAAGGGGAGTGACGATAAGAAAGGCGGCAATTTTATATGTCTAAAGAGAATCTTTGGAATTTATGAAGGGATGACGAGGTATGAACAGGGGGAAGTAGGATGTAGTTGGAAAATAAAATGACTGGGATTCAGTTAAAAATTTATGCGAAGTTGAGCATTTCGGTGAGCGACGGGAAGATATCAGAAGAAATTCGAAATGGATGATTGTGGCTGAAATACTACATTGATCTCAATATTTGGTTCTTAAAACTCACAACTCGCGCTTAAAATTTTGAATCAAATTGATAGCCGCTGTAGCTTTGCACATTTTCTTCTCCATTTCTTCATTTTTCTTTTTCATAAGTTGATATTCCTTTTTCAATTCCTCAAACTTTTTCTTCTCCTCCTCTTGTTGCTTCTTTGCTTTCTGACGAGTCTTTCTCACTGCAGCATTGTTTCTATCACGAGCGTCACGATAGATTGGATCATTCTGTAATCATTCTCAGTTTTTTCTTTTCATTTTTTTTTATCAGTTACCCTTTCTTTTTCAGACTTTTTCATGTACTTCCTCGCTGGTTTTAGAGCACTCTTTCCTCTTCCAATTACCGGAAGTGTTTCATCTTCTTCTTCATCTTCTCGGTCTTCTTCTCTTTTGATCCAATCATTTCCCATATCATCCGTAGGAGTTGGATACATTTGGAGTGAAGTGTTTGGTTCTTGATGAAATGGAGAAGTATGATTCTCGTATCCAAAGAATGATTCTGGCAAATATTCCGATGGATGGTTACTTGGTTGACCATGAGTTGAAAATGGATTGTGTTGAGTCATCGTTCTGTATTTCTCATCCATTTTCGAATTTTCGAAATACATGTTCTCGTTCTGGAAACATTCTGATTGTTGAACAGTAAAAGAAAGAAAAAAACAAGAGAGACTTATTTCGTGATGAAATACCAGGAAAAAACCCATGAGTTCAATTTTTTCATAGGTAAAGGAGGGAGAAACCAAGGTTACGAAATCCAGAGACGAGGTGTCTGGCACGTAACTGCAAACAAAACGTTTTGAGTAATAGGTGACTGGAATGCAGATATCAACACAGTCTTTAACGGTTAGACAATAAAAAAGAAAAGCAAGATTGATAACTGTATCATCAGAATGTTCTGTTAAACAGGATCCTGATAACAAAGATGAAATTAGGAAACTGTGGCCAAGTTGGAATTGAAAAGTGAATGAACACATGTGTTTCTGCAGAAAATATCAGCATTACTCACCAATGGCCTGTCGAACAGACTTCTAGATGCTCTCTCAATATCATGTACTATCTCAATTATCTGCCTGTGCATTGAAACGCCCCCCGCCCCCCAAATCATGAGAGCAGATGACAAACAACATTAAAAGTTGTCGATTTAGTAGGAACAGAAAGTAGAATTTATGAAATGAATGCTAAGTTTAATTGAAGTTTGAAAAAAGTATGATATTGTTTAATCAATCCTATCCTATCGTACCTTATACGGGAAATGACGAAGACGATTGACGGGTTGAGTCGGGGTGTTGCTTCTCATTTGGCAATCTGAAAAAGTGGAAAAATAGTAATAAGTTTATGGACTGGAAGACAGTTTATATTAGGAACGGACGAGTGTCTAGACGGTTTAATGCTCTTCCCCATATTATTATTATTTATTATCAGTTTTGGCAACTTTCAGAAATGCAACAGCTGAGATGACGAAACGAAACAGAAAACGTCTTAGTTCGATTGTTTGTTTTAGGAACTCAGAACATCCTTGTTTCTCGAAATACGATCATTATTCATTGGAACATGAGTAGAAACTGTGAATATCAGAAATATAAGGCTAATTGTCAATTCTTAATCTCAGGTATTTTTTCGCACTTTGCCCATGAAATGGGCAGCATGGCGCAGAGAAAAGGGCCGCGGGGCCTGCCCTACGCCGGCACTAGTGCCGATTTTGAGGGCCACATGGCCCATTTCGTGGGCAAAGTGCCGAGATTTGGTACAACGAGCGGCATTTCTCTCCTTTCGCACTAGCACTATAATTAACCAGATTACACATTTTTGTACTTTTCTACTATTTATTCATCAAAATTAAACAAAAAATAATCATTTCAGTAATAATGGGGAACTAGAATGAACTAAAATAAACTAGAATTTGTTAAACTTTAAAATGGGGAATAGGAATACAGGAAAAGAATATGATTTTTAGTAAAAGTTACAAATAAATAAATAAAAACGAAAAATCTAAAGTAAATGCGAAAATTAACAGAGACGAGCAGTGGAGTAGCCGGAGCGCGTAGTTGATGAAGATGCTCGTATTGCTGAATTTATTTCTTGTTCCGCTGAAATTTGTCAAAAATGGAAAGATAAAAAAAGAAAAATTTAGCGTCTTACCTGTTTTATCGGCGGATCTGTGTAGATTGTCTCATCTTCTAATTGAAAAAAGTAGCATAAAATAGAAGGACGAAAGAATTGAAAAAGAAACGGAATAAATTAGAAAAATCGTGGTGAAAAATCAGCGTGTGCTGTAGAGCGCGATTTCTCAACTTGTGCCCACTTCGGGCCAATGTGGTGCCCAACCGGGGCCAAACAGGTGCCCAACTCGTGCCCACATCCGACCAGCCTCTCCTTTCGGCAACCAACTCTCCAGCTTGTGCCCAACCCGCGCCAAACTAGTGCCCACTGGGCCATGTGGCCCTTTTTGTGGGCAACTTGCCCCATTCAATGGCCACATGGCCCTTTTAACATTTTCACTGCCCAACCCTCGCCAAAAAATACCTGAGTATAGATGTAACCATTTTACTACATCATCTTAAAGTTACTGAAATAGTTCAGTGAATTCAGTGAAATTCTTCTAAACTCGACATTTAAAAAAACTTGAAAACAGCAACACTAAAAATAACTTTTGTAATCATGAAGTAAAACCAAATTTTGCATTTTCTTCTGATATCAAACCACCTGTTTTCGAATTAAAATGATGCTAAATGTGCGAACCAAATGTTTTGTTTCCACCCTTTTTCTTATCGAAAGCTGAGCAAACCCTCTGAACGAAAAAAAGACACTTTCGAAACATTTCGAAAACCATGACAAAATGACTCATGATTCTGGGAGAATGTGGAAGGAGATAACAATCTAAAGCTTCGAAAAAGAGGTGTACTCGAAAACAAAAAGAGAAACTGTGGTTTTGAGTGAATTGTTTGTGGCGAATGGTTGCAACGAAAATTTGTTTTTGAATGACATTCGGCATATCAAACCAGAAAAATAAGATAAAACGGAACTGAAGAATAATGTTTACTCTATGAATGCATTATGATGATAGGGGAAAAAGAGAAAAGCTCTGAAAGAGTGGACTAAAAGTCAATGACGTTTCTACTGTACCCATCTCGTCATGAGTTTTTCCCTCCTGCATTCCAAAAAATAATGTTTAGAGACACGAGATTCAATCGTTGTTTTTAATAGTTCTCAAAACGAATTTTTCAAGTGGTTGATTAACAAGTTTATTTCATCCAAACACATTTCATTTCAATATTTTTTCTGAGGAGGAGCCACAAATATTCGAATTTGACCAGTCGGCTGAGCCACAATGGGAGGAATAACTGGAACTCGAATACGTGGAATTGCCACGTGTCGGAAATGGGGAATTGAAATATTTTGATGAGGAGAAGGATGAATTTGCTGATGATTTGCAAGTGCTTCCGCTTCCTTTTCAAGTTCTTTTTTCGATCGTTTCTCTGGTGTATCTGTATTTTCTTTCTCTATTTTGATTTCTTCAACTTTAATTATTCGATTGTAATTGATACAACAGCTGAATATGACCGATCTGAAATTTCAATTAAATTTTGTCATTCTGTTGAATGAAAAAAACGAACCGATAAGTTGGGAGAATCAGAAAGATAGTGAAAGAAAGAAGAAGAGCATTCAATTGAACCAATGATTGAACCATAAAGTGATAAGGTATCCATGAAGTTGTTAGTGGAACATAGTAGTCAACTGAAGAAAACAATTCCATCTCTTATCTTTTCCCCCTAGTTTTGAAATCTCACTTATTTGTGGAATGGCTAGAATCACAATGATTAATGAGAACCAACTGGCCCATACAAGTCTTCCATTTGCATTTCGAATGACGTCATTTGCTGCTGTGACGTCATCATTCGAGTTAACTTCTTTTGTCTCTCGTCCGGTATCAACCTTCCTGCATACAAAAGTATACATATTCCAGGAGATTTGAGCAATAAGAAAAAGAGTTCCAAAGAGTTGAGTGGTGAATTGGAAACAATTGTCAATGTATCTATCCATCACCTGAAACTACAGAATTGTGGAATCAGAGTGGAAATAGTGAGTCACCAATTTGGGGGCAATGACCAGAAAAGAGCAGAAAAGAAGGATTGGAGCAAAGACGGTTCGACAGACTGGCAATGGAATATTCTTACGGTATTGGGCAACAAAAAGACACATGAAATTGTATGCAATACATGATAAAATGATAGTCATGTTGAAGATTTGATTCAGAATTTCATTGACTTCCAGAATCCTGAAATATTCGGAGAATATTCCGGCTGAATTTGACATTTGAAACAAACCATTCAGCAGATGCTATGCAGTCGATGATGTAGACAATTTTGAGAAAAGTAGTCGGAAAGTAGACAGTTCCCAAGAAAGTCGTCGTGAAATCATCAAGAATATAACTGGAGACAACGAAATGAACTACAGTGAGGAAGCAATCAAAAGCAAATACGCAGGCGGATGGAAGAGATCCTTAAAGAAAGACAAGATAGATTATGAGGTCTTCTTCACAATACAAATGAGCAGAATACCTGGACTCAATGCAATATAAAGTGCTTCAACCAGTGTCTGACGTGCCTCTGTTATCGTTTCCTCAGAAAACCATATCTTCTCCCAATCGAATGTTGACATTTCTGTCGTTGTTGTCAGTTTATTTTTTACCATTTTATTTGAGATTTCAGGGTTTTCTCATTTTATAAAATAGTTGAAAATCTGGAAAAAGAATGGTATTACTTAACGAAGATTGCTAAGAGAAGAAGTTGAAGAAAATCACGAACTAAATGGAAATCGAATGAAGAATGAAGTTCGACATCGTTGTCAGGACATCTGAAAATGAGAATTTCACCTGGTCCCTAAAGTTTTTCGTTGCTATCAACAAAATGAGAAAAAAATACTTTGAGTGGTTGAGAAACACAAAGAAATCAGAGAGAATGGTAGTTTGAAATTTGATGTTGAATCTTGAAAAGTATCTGAAAATTCTTGATTACTCCTGTTCATTTAGAGATGAAGTCACTTTATTCAATGAAAGAACACTTGTTTTCTCCGAGATTTTCGTATTTTTACCGGTTTTATTTTAGGACAATTCCCATACTATTCTGAAAGATTTTCATTCCAAATATATATTTTAAAGAAAATCTCTGAGTGGATCACCTGAATCAAATCTTTTTCCAATTTCGTTCAGTACAGAATTTATTCGTCAAACAGGTGACGATGCGTGATAATTTCTTTCTGATGACGTATTACCTACACCTCATTTGACCGTCAGAATTCTCTTTTGTTTTCTTTTTCTTCTTTCTTTTACTCGTTAAATCAATTATATTTTTCTTGTTTTTGAAACTCTGGAAAGTCAATACGCTGAACAGATCAATTCATTTTTCATTTGAAAATTCTCTTTGAATCTCAAAAATTGGATCAAAAAGGCTGTATTCCAAAGCGACGTCGTTTTCAAAAAGTATACATACATAGTTCCTCCGTCTCATCTCTTTTCCATCAATTATTTGAATCTAATTCGATGCAATATTTTTGCGATTAAGGTGTTCTTCATCACCCGATTAGATCACTTGGCATATGTTGTGTAACACCCGAAAGTTGTCAAAAGCTTCTTTTTTGTTTCAAATAGATACCAGCCTTTGATTCGTTTTCCTCGTTCATTACAACGTATAGACAAAAGAAAAAAAGACGGTGAAAAGAGAAGATGCATACGCTTACCCGATCAAGTTTTTTCTTCTTTTTTGTTGCCAAGGCTAGGTATCATTGTGGGCGGAGTCTGAATATGAAACAAGTATAAAAGAACCTTGAAATGAAAGAAATATTCAGTTTCCAAAATGGATCTCGAACAAAGAATTAAAGCTTACCGCTTCGTCGCCTACTCGGCCGTCGCTTTCTCCGTCGTTGCCGTTATTTCGGTTAGTTTTCAGTCGAATTTCAGACATTTGTAAAAAGATAATAATTCCTATTCCTCTTTCATTTATTTTTCTGTTTCCAGGTATGCGTCACCCTTCCAATGGTGTACAACTATGTCCACCATGTGAAGAGAACCATGCACTCCGAGATCAACTTCTGCAAGGGATCCGCCAAGGATATCTGGTCTGAGGTCAACCAACTCAAGTCTATTCCATCTGGAAACCGTACCGCCCGTCAAGCTGGATATGATGCTGGAGTCACCGGAGGAGCTGCCTCTGCCGGAGGATGTGATGCTTGCTGCCTTCCAGGAGCCGCTGGACCAGCTGGAACCCCAGGAAAGCCAGGACGCCCAGGAAAGCCAGGAGCACCAGGACTTCCAGGAAACCCAGGACGCCCACCACAGCAACCATGTGAGCCAATCACTCCACCACCATGCAAGCCATGCCCAGCTGGACCAGCTGGACCACCAGGACCACCAGGACCAGCCGGAGATGCTGGATCCAACGGAAACCCAGGAGCCCCAGGACAAGACGGACAACCAGGAGCCCCAGGAAACAAGGGACCATCTGGACCAAACGGAAACCCAGGAGCCCCAGGAGCCCCAGGACAACCAGGACAAGACGCTCCATCTGAGCCAATCACCCCAGGAGCACCAGGACCAGCTGGACCAGCCGGACCACAAGGACCACCAGGAGCCCCAGGACAACCAGGACACGATGGACAACCAGGAGCCCCAGGACCAAAGGGACCAAATGGAAACCCAGGAGCCCCAGGAGCCGACGGAAACCCAGGAGCCCCAGGACAAGCTGGAACTCCAGGAGGTGCCGGAGAGAAGGGAATCTGTCCAAAGTACTGCGCCATCGATGGAGGAGTCTTCTTCGAGGACGGAACTCGTCGTTAAGCTTTTTATTTCAAATAAACTATTCATCATTCAACATTTCGTTTTTGTTTTCATATGATATTGAACCAATAGAGCATCCGCTTCAGAACAGACGTGATACAAAAATAATCCAATTTGAGTTGATTTTGTACTCATTTATAGACATTATATTTACAACGAAAAATTCAAAATTATAACTAGAAAATAGCAATATTCGTTTTGTTAAAGAAATTCACAGTTTCCCGGTTATTCCTTATCGAAATCGTAGTAATCATGATAATCTACATGTTCCCCAAAGTGATTGAATGATCTGGATCTTCCCATTGATATCACACTTTCTGAGAGAAAAATTATACGTGTTTTTATGAAGTTTCTGAATAGAAATACCTCTTTTATTGGAAATATTCACTCTCTTCCTCGGCGGTTCTTGTTTTGTTTCTTCCGATGTCTTCGGTTGTTCTTCTTCGTCTGAATACGTAGAAATTAGAAAGAAAAAGCAATTGTTTAAAGTGACTTACCAACTTCCACAATACAGTCAGGGTTACTGTAACATGGTTTTTGATTCGTCATGAATGTTGGAAGTTTCTCAATATCCGTTGAAGCTCGCGCTTTCGTGTTGAAACCTTCGGGAGAAAATGTTAATGATCTGAAATCGAAGATGAATTTCTTGATCTTCTCTGTTCAACCCACTTAGAGTGTCTCTTCTGGAACATTGCTCCAATTTTATTCGAGATTCTTCCTTCCACAGTCTGTTTTCTGTTGTTTCCACTCGAAAATCTTTGATCTCTTTTCAATTCAACAACACTTTCAACAGGTGGTCGATTCGTCCTCTTTCCATACATTTGATCGAGTTTTTCATTGAATGGATGAGGAACCATCGTGATTTGACGAACGTCATCTGGGATTCTGAAAAGATTGGAAATAAGATTTGGAGAAAGTCTTTTAGTCGTACTGTGAGTCTGCATTAGTAGCACTTCCAAAGTAGAAATTGACATTTCTTTGTGCTGCCGCTTTCGAATATAATGGAGAAACAGTGTCATTCCAGAACATATCTTTCTCCAAAAGTGGTCCATCATCATGAGTGTCATCTACTATTCCCATTGCAACTGTCAAATTTCTATCAATCAAAAAGTTGCAGTCAAAATCATCTTCGTCCTCTCCAAAAGGATTCAACAGATCCATTGCAACCTGAATAACACGAATCAGTTCATTTCCTCATTCGCTCATTTCGACATACTTTCAACCACCCCATGTAGAATATAAACTCAATAATTGTCATAAAAGGAACTCCCAAATCAATTTCCGTTGTCATTTTAGCATCTGAGTTTATCACGAACTGTCTGGAAACCAAGCAAACGAGATAGTAACAATGAACAGCCAAGAATACAAGTTGTGGGTACATAAGTGGAAGTGGCACCCAATCATACGTCCAAATCAGTGATAAGCCACTTCGGAACGTTCGAATCTCCTGAAAACTTGAAGGAAAAATGAGATACTTTTGATACTAATCCCCAGTAGAAAGTATCTCTTACCTCAGCAATAGCATTCTGTGTATATGCACTTTCAATCCGTCCTTCTCTTCTCGCCTCGTTCAATAAATTGAATGACCAATTGAATCCCAGCCAATATTTTGCATATCTAATCATTTTTAATATTTCATTGCCGGTTCTCCGCAACACATACCTGCTCTCCACTTCATTGTACTTTTTTAAATCAGCAGAAGTCATTATTCCAGCTGCAACCATCGTTTCCAAGGTAGGAAAACGTTTACGAACACCAATATGAATATCACGAAATACCATAGTTTGAGACATTACGCAGAATCTAAATTCGAAAAAAAAGTTTCAGAAAAAAGGAGAGAAATCCTAACCTAACAATACTTCTTCTTAATATTCTTCCTCTCTCGTCATTTCCATTCAGATACATTGAAGTGAATAAAGCAATACTGAATTTTTAATTTTTAAATTTTTTAAGGAATGTTTCAAATTTACTTGTCAATCATGCCTAAATTCGCAAATTGTGTCATCCATCTGTTTATGACCGTTGTAACGAAAAATCCAAGCATGAAGTTGATGGGAATGTAGTCCAATCGTCGATTACAAAACTGCATGAATCTTTCGAATGTACTGTAAAAGTGTCTTCTTCTATCTCAATTATTCATTGCATTCCGAATAACTCACTCTTGTTGACTTCTGTCAAGTGCATATCGATATATGACAGAAATGATGCCATAACAGAAACACCAAATGAGCAAATCTCTGCAAAAACCATTAAAATGAAATGAAATGTGATAGTAGATGACGAAAATAGAACAGAAATAAAATTAGTGGTCGTTAAATCGACAGATAAAGTGATGACTTACTGATAAATTGCTTTCCAGATAGACCCTTTCCACTTGAAAATCAACTTGAGAATAACCTAAAAATAGAGAATGAATTGAAAAAATGTATTTTTAGATCAGAAATTGAGTATAAATAGGGGAAAAGCGGAACTGATAATGCACAAATCTTCAGGAGAACTTGGAGATAGACACTGTATTTTGATTATATTCGGCAATTAAAGAATTCAAAAATCTTGAAAAACTCGGGAAACATGTTTCCCAGACCGACACCTAGATTTCTATTCATCCCGATTCTAGTTCTTTTTAATATTTTTCGCTGAACATTAGATTCTGGCCAACATTTTACTGATTGGGAGATCCGTATTCTGTTCGAAAAAAACGAAACAGTTTCAGAAAGATGTTGACCAGGAAGAACAACTATATTTTTTGTGGTTTTTTAGTGTCACAATTGAAACGAAAATGATACAGTTTGCACTCATTGAGACCGGAACTCTTAATTTAAAAAAAAAAACTTACTTTTCTCTGTGAAGTTGCCAAATCGTAATGATAATTATAAGGCATCTCTCCAGTTCATGAAACATATACAAAATGTTCCTAAAATAGAAGTTAAACTTATCTAAAACAGAAGTCGCAAATTCATAAAACGAGTCGAGTAATGGTCATTAAAATTCATGCTCCGTCGTCGAGAAATTTGATAATTTTTACGATCCATTTATTTCCTTTTCGTCTCACCCCTTTTCTTTGACCAACTTTCTCAAGAAACGCACCTGACTTTTCATTTTTGTAGCACAAAAATGGGAAATCAGGAGAGAGAGAAGTCGAAAGATAATATGTTCTTTGTAACTATATGAGTAGCCGTAGACAGTTATAGTTAGTTGATTTCAGACAAGATTATCATTAGTGGAGGGCGTGAAAGGAAGAGTAGGAAACTAAGAGTAATAGTCATGACCTGAAAAGTTATATAAGAGTTTTTAAAACAACAATTCCATCAAATGTATGAAAACCTTCACAGTTTTTTGAATCGGTGAAATCTTTCTTGAAACATGAAATTCCTGAAGCCAACTGTGGGCAATTGTGAGGCAGAGTCAGGAATGATTTGTCTCGTCATCAAATCCCTTCTTCTGTCGCTCAATAATATAATCGAAGTTCTGATTCCGAAAATCTAAACTCAACACAAGGTTGCTCTTCGCCCAATCGTATGATCAGGCAAACTCTGTCTGAAAGTCTTGACACAGTAAAACCAAAGTCCATTTACCTCAATTAGCCATAAACTATAAACAAAAATTTTCTATTTTTACTCTTCATTTCATTTCGTAATTCATTGAAAAACGTCCGCTTCCTGCCGGAAAATCATGCAAATTTACGACCTCCATGCATCATTCTCGCCTATCTTTAAAGGAATGTTGATTTGTGTGTTTCTTATCGAAAGAAAGAAAGAAAAAGAGTTACGAAGTTGATGAGGGAATCCGGGTTCGATAGATTGAACAAATAATTGAAACATTTTCAGATGGAATATCAGAGATCGTAAAAAGTGTTTTGAATTGATTATGTGGTTTTTGACAGTAAAATGTTTATAACATGTTTGACCAAAAAGGAGTAACCCGAGGTTGAAAAAATATTAAAACAATACCAAATGGTGACAGAAAACACTGAAAAGTGATTGAAAGAATGCGATGATTGCAGAAAAAAACATAAGTATTTTACACATATTTTGGATTGAGGTATCATTTAAACAAGAGGAAATCTTGGTTCTCTCTGTTGATAAGGTGGATCTGGAGTGCATCTGCTCCTGCTATCATCATAATCAGTTGCATCTAACCGAGATGTTTCGACACAGTAACCTTCTTCTAGCTTCCGATATTCATCTTCGTAATATTCGAGACATCTGAAAGTGAAAATGTTGGTTTATTAGTTTGAAACTATTTATGAACATAGTTCATTTGGTGGCGGAGTAAAGTTTCCGAATACAAGATCGAGAAAAAAACTTACGTATAGATTATAATTGCTTGCCAAACATGTATAAATGAGAGTAGAATACAAGCAGAAACCGTTCCGCAGACAACAAAAAGAGCAAGAGTTTTGGATGGCGGCTCGGCCATATCCAGTGTGTGACCTGAATAAAGATATATGGTTTTAGTCTGTTACATATCAGAACACTCACCAATAATCTGTCTCATCGTATCGAAGCTGCACAGTGAAAATATAGTAATAATAGTAGCCATAAGCATACAAACCAGCTGTTGAACGACAGTAATAATGAGAAATGGATACAGGAATTTATGTCTTTTCGAATAAAATGCGTACATTCCCAATCCAACAACACAAATTGGAACGACCAGCCATGTACACGTGGATCTCATTCCGAATAAAAGTGATAATCCGGATGTGAGAATATACCAAATCAGACATAATTGGGTTCCGGTCTGAAAAATTGTTTATAGACTTTTCAAATTAAAATTTTGCTGATTCAAAAGCTTGATACTCACCACAACGTGGCAGATTCCACAGAAGCATCGAAATCGTTTTTCAGTCAATTCGTTTCCGTCGGGCATCTGCAAAAGAAAAAAGAATAAACAAGAGAAAAAATGAAATTGAAAATTGAAGAGAAACAATGAAAATTTCGAGAATTGTGTCTTCTGTCAGTCGGATACAATGAATTTGTAAACCGGAAAATTTGAATCCGGAAGTGTTTTTCATTTTCTTTTGTGACTAACTAATCACTATAATTCAGCGTGGGAAGTTTCCCTTTTTCCATTTATTTTGGCTCAAACAATGTCTCTTGAGTCGTCTCAAAATGGCCCTGAGGCAACAAGATTTATTCATTTCTAGAATTTCGTTGTTCCAAATAATATTTTTAGGTCAGAGTCCGTTCATCAGGAGGTCCCGGGGTCTTTTTTAGAAAGAGAACGAATAAAAAATTGATGAAAAGATGAACAATTGGAAGAAAACCCCTAAATAAAAAGAAATTGGTTATCCAATTAGATGACAAAATGAAAAGGGAAAAAAAGAAAATATATTGGAAGTGACTGAAAGATATCTTGTGCCTGGAAGAAAGAAAGATTTTGCAGGTAGATGCACAACCTGGAATCCTCAAAGCATTCTAGAAGACATTTTCGAGAAAACTAAAAAACTAAAAACAACTTTTGAACTTTTGTCTCCAAAAAACTAAACTTAAAGTCAAGAAAGAGACACAAAAATGCATGTCATCCTCGTTTTTTCCAACATTTTTTATGAGAGTGCCTATAAAAACAAAGAAAAATGTATATACTTTAGCAATAGAAATGCATAAAGAATTTCAGGAAACCATGACGATGACGTCTCCAAATTTTGTGGAAACTTTGAGAATGCACTGAATAATCTGGATGACAGGTAAGTGGGAAAGGAAATGAAAAAGGAAATGGGAATAGGGATGAAATGGAAAAATGATGTTGAGTGGGTGGACGGATGGAAGATATTGAGGTGATATTATGTGGATATGTAATTTGTTTTGGAAGTGAATTTGATAAATTACAGGGTTTGGAAAAGGGAGATGAAGGATACACAAAACGTCTCCAAACTGCATAATATTTCATTTTTCCCCAGACTTGCAAGATTCCGGGCCGGCCCGCCGGCCCGGATTTGAATTTTTGAACTTTTTCCACTACAATTTTTTGTTGAAAAATTTATTTTCTGAAATTTTTTCATATTTTTCCTCAAGTATATTTTTCACCAACCTTCGAAACCTACAAAAAGTTGTTCTTAAGAAATAATTCAATCTTCAAGTTCACAATGTTTTTTTATTTGAATTAAATATGAGGTTATGCAAACGGATGAACTGAGTATCCGAGACGGCAGTGAGGTATCATATTTCATTTGAAATAACCCCCAAAAATACCTGACAATACTTCAAAAATCAGATTCTCTGGAATTCCAAAAACCATTCAGAATCTTAGAATCTACCAACAAAAAGCTAATGATTTCCGTTTCTTTCTGAAAATGAAAGAGGCAGAAAAACATGAATAAAGAATAGAAGAACGGCTTCTAGTAGTCTCCGGGTGATAAATGAGAAAGAAGAAAACCACTAAATTTGTTTTTTCCCTGTTTCGCTTTTGTTTGAATTGAAGAAAAAGTAATAATGGGTGACTGGAAGAAGTGACGAGACGTGCGAACACTCGGAAAAAAAAATACAAGTTGTTCCGGAAGTTTTTGATTTTTGAACAGAAGAAAAACAGAGAAAAAAGAGTAATCTGGTGAAGTTTGATTTTTAGAGAATAGCGGAATAATCACATCGGATTCTTTCTCTTTTTTTGGATGACCATTGTACCGTATCGTTTGAAAATAAATTGTCTAGATATTTTCAGAAACTAATGTTTTCTAAAATCAAATAAGAGAAAGTACAAATTGTTCTCTTTCCAGAAACATTGAAACATTCGGATTTCGAAATGTAAAAGGACTCAGTTTAAGCACTCTTCAGTTTGGAAAAGTACAATTGGGATACGATTTTTTGGAAGAGTGAGCCCCCCTGAAAAGTTTTTGAAAAGCGGAAATTGGATTATTCAATCAGTTGCTTCTCGAGACCAAATTAACAAGAAACAGAGAAAGAAATGGAACTTTTCTTCCAAAAAAACGGAAATTGGATTTGTTTCTCTTTTTTGTCTTTTTGTAAGGGTTTAGAGAACTACATTTTCGGTGGAAATAAGTTTAGAATAAGAAAAATGAAGAGTTCTCGAGGGATTTGTGAGGTCACTGAATACATTTTAGTAGAAGAAACGATGGATTTTGGTTTCGAGAAAACACGAAAAAGTTGAAGAAAAGGGGAAGAAAAAAGGGGAAAAGGAGGAAGAAAATGTAAAAATAGAGGGAAAATTGAATCGAAAAGTTGCGTTCTTTAGGGGGAAAAGGGTTTGGATAAAAGATGATAGAATGTCTAGAGGAAATGTTAAAGAGGATTCTTTTTGAGGAATGGAAAATTTAAGAACATCACTGTTGGATGGAACTTTTAGAAACAGCTTACTGTAGAAATGTATTATTTTGTGCTTTCATATCAATTTAAGAACTCGTTGTGTCCATTATTTAAACTGTAAACATGAAATCGTGGCCATTTATCAGTTATCCTACTCACAGTTAGATTATATTTTTGGGGAGCTTAAAACGTTGATACGGAACAATTGATAAACAGAAGAACATACACTGTGATTCACCACCAGAAAATTCTAGAGAGAACTCGAATTCTTACGAAATAAATTGGGAAAAACAATGGAAGAATAGTTGATTGTATAAAAAGAGAGAAAAGTTTCAATGAGTCTCAACTATTCCATCAATCTGTCAAAAAACAAGACCTTCGTCTTCTTTCTTCTTCTTATGATTCTCGTGCTCCTCCTCTTTTCCTTACCAAAAATAACTCTCGTAGACATCAAACAAGAAAATCATTTTTAACCGACCAAAAACGAAAACGAATTCTCCGGAAATTCGACACCCGAATCTCGATTTCTACCGAATGTTCTGTAGTTTCAAGCGGTCCGTCGAGTCGACAGAATAATCCTTGTGATGAATGATTTGATCAGAAATCGAAGAGGATTCAGAAGACGTCGAGAAGAAGGAGAGTGACCACTCAAAACAAGAAAAGGGGAGATTCGATTAGATTTCAATTTGAAGTGATGAGAGCACAAGGCACTTCAAATTCAGCGATCAAATTGAGAAACTTGTTAGATTGACTAGAAGAGCCACGAGTGGAATGTTGTTGTTGATGTCTGATTTTGACTAAAAAGAGTTAATGAAAAAGAATCCGTATGAAGAGTAATTACAGATTTTTTTAATTCATAGTACAAACATCATCGATATTCTTTTCAAGACGAATATTCCAGATGCTGAAGTTCTGACCGACATTTTCCATATTAAAGTTTTGCGAAAAAAAAAACAATAACTGAGAAACCAAACTCGAACTTATGTCACTACTCGTTCTTGAAGTAGAATAGTTACTGACAATGGATCCATCTAATATAAACTAAAAGAACGTTCCGGAATAGTGCTGATCGATTGTTAAAAAATGACAGTTGACAGCTTTTAATCCTTTCTCTGCTCAAACTTTTATATCGAAGCCGACGAAAATATGTCACAAAAAAAAGTGATTTTGGTGCTCACTGCGACAAAACACGTTTTGATTGTCCTCTTTTAAAACATATTTAGATGACATCATGTACAATGTGAGTTCTGTATCCAAAATTCTTTCAATGACTCAGATGAATATTTCAAAAGTATACTCTTCCATGTAATAATTTGAATGAAAGTTGGAACGGGAAGTAGAATGATAAATCAACGTATGACATGATGGGGGAGGTGGATGATCTTAGGCAAAAACTCATTGACTACACCTCTCAATGACTACATTGTCTCATTGACTCCACATTCTCAATGACTACAAAGTCTCATTGACTTCATTTTTCTCAATGACTACACTTCTCTCATTGACTACACCACTCATTGACTACAAAATTCGAGGGATTCTCTCATTGACTACATCTACAGTACTCGGTAAAGAGAACGCAGTACTCGCAGTTTTTAAGTTAAGATTGGTCAGCTTTGAGCATGTGCCACAACCTCACCTACTGTCTCACATTATTTTTCGCCAGTACAATATCCAAAACTAGAAAAAAAATTCGGGGATTCCAAATCAGTTTGCTGAAAGAGGAACAAAGTTTATCCAATCTGTGTGATTCTTAAGGGGGACCAGTTTTCACCATTCTCTTAGGCTTAGGTTTCTTAGAATTTCGGAAACAAACTTGACAAAAACGGTTATTATCGGTTTTCGTTTTTGTAAATTCTTTTCCGAATTTTAAGAAACCTAAGCCTAAGAGAATGGTGAAAACTCGTTTCTAATTTGGTCAGTCCGCTACTTTTTCCGGTCCTGTTTGGAAGATAAAGCTTCTGAGATATGTTATGAATTCAGATGGTCTAGTAGACTGTATTTCAGAGAGATGTAGTCAATGAGAGAATCCCTCAAATTTTGTAGTCAATGAGTGGTGTAGTCGATGAGAAAAGTGTAGTCATTGAGAAAAATGAAGTCAATGAGACTTTGTAGTCATTGAGAATCTGTAGTCAATGAGACAATGTAGTCATTGAGAGGTGTAGTCAATGAGTTTTTGCCATGATCTTACGGATTAAATACAGATAACTTCCCTCTCAACATTCAAAATAGATGAAGGAAGTTGTTTCCTGATTGACCTGTGCTGTTTTCTCAGAAAACATATTTATTTCCAGATGGACACATCTCTATTACGTAAACTGTCAGGAGATAATCTGAGTTTACTGAAAACTAACAAGGATTTTGAATTTAAGAAGAAGATATGATCGAACACATCAAATCCAAGAAATAAATGTACCCAATTTTTAGATGAAAAGGGAATGTTTGACTTAGATGGAACATTTATCCAGACTCACTTGTCACTTGTTGACTTTTGTACATTCTTTGCAAGAAATTTGAGTGCAAAGTGTTCTTCTCAGTTGGAAAAATGTTGTTTAAAACAGTCTGCGTTTAGAAAAAACTTCTCTAATGAAGAGAAATAAAAACAATAAATTCGGCTCTCGTTTTCAGAGTGTATCTCAAAATATCTGTCAGCCAAAACCCTAGGAAAACTAAAAATTGGTTCCTGAACCTCCATTTTTCTCAATTTATAAAGTCGACCTCGGGAATACATTTGAAACTTAGTTCATTTGAACTTCTAGTTCTGAAATATCTCGTCATTTATGTTTTGAAAACAAGTTGAAGAATTAAATATTGTTTTCCTTATCCGGAATTATATAAACTCAAAACAATTTCATAAAAACAAGTGCACTAGTTAGTAAAAAAAAATGCACTTCCGCAATTGTTTTTTTGTGAAACTCAAAATAAAACTTTTAGAAAAACTTACGACGACAACGAGTTGTATGCCTGTTGGAGTTGGTTGTGCATATGTTCGAAGTGGCATCTTTATCTGGAATAAAAAAAAGATAACGAGAGAAATCAAAAAAAGAGAGTGACTCAGAAAAGAAATACGTATTTTTCGAACCTGAACTGAGTTCGAGATTGAAAAAAAGAAGTAACTTAAAAACAATTTATTTCAGAAAAAGAGAAGACTGTTGTCAACTATTTCCCCGAAGGCAAATCCGTCGACAACTTAAAGGCTGGATGATGGCCCTCATGTGGTTTTCCCCGCAAAACTAGGACCATCATCGCCTTAATAATCTCTTATTCCAATCTGTTTATTCACCTTATTATTTATCTCTTTAAATCTCCTTTTATCCGGAATATTCAATTAATTATAATTTGAATTACCGCCCTAAAACCCATTGTGTCAGTAAACGCGCTCCACTCAGCCGCGAGCGGTCGCGTAGCGGCCGCCGCGCGTCCTCATTGCTCAGTCCAACACGACGAGTAGTTGTTGCCTCCTCCGGTCGTCCGGTAGCGTGACGAGTGTGAAAGTCTTGGCAAAATAGATCCTATCATTTTTCCGGACTATTTTAGCCTATTTTAAGCGCTACTGACGCATTGGGAGAGTAAATAACCGCCCTTTTTAGGCCCTTTAGGCCAGTTTCTCTATCCGCTGTTTGAGTGCGCCCAACCGTCCAACTTCCGTGCCGCCGCTCCTTCAGTTGGACTTATATAAATTATACTAACTAAATCTTTCGTAAATAAATGGGTCTTGTCTTTAAACTGTGTTCTGTTCGTTACATCGCTTATCTCACACTTTAGCCGTCATTTATACACTTTGATTGGGAAGACTTTTCCGGAGCGGGGCTGTCTCCGACCGCATTAAAGCCCCGCCTCCACATGGTGCATAACGACCGTTCATTCTTGTAATGATTGGCCAGTGACCCGTCCTCCGATTTATCGATTTGTCCGTAGAACTTCTCAGAAGTAAGCCGGAAATCGCTCAAACTAGACTATTTTACGTCTATGAGCAATAATCGAAACGAGAGCGGCGCTAACTGTAAAAAGAACCGAGTCGGCTTCCCATTCAACAATTTAAGGCTTGTGAGGAACGATAGTGACGTCAGAATACTCTGATCCATCCAAAACCAATAAAAAATTCAAAAAATTTCGAAAATTCTCGTCAATTTCTCTTATACTCGCTATATTCTCTGTCTCTGCTTCCGAACGTTTGGATCCGCGGCTGAAATCTTCAAACTCGACTACAACATTGTCAAAAGAAGAAGAATTCATCGTCAAGGAGCTGAAAACATGGATGCCAGAAGTCACGAAGGATATCTACAATTCAAATTAGCCGTCGCAGTCTCACTCTCGTAATTAACCCCGTTTAATTCGTGTTTTCCCCATGGAAATACACGAGAACGGTTGAGAAAAAGAGCTGAAAATGCGATAAATAGATCGGATGGCCTCCGTGACAAACATAAAATTAGCCGTCGCAGTCTCAAACTCGTAATATAATCCGTATAAATCGTGTTTTCCCCATGGAAAACCACGAGAACGGTGGAGTAAAAGAGCTGATAAAACGATAAATCGATCGGTTGGCGGCCGTGACAAAATCCCATCGGGTACCCAAAAAACATCTAAAAAACCTATAAAATTGTCTCAATAAGTCACATTTTTTGTGCGAAGAGCGATTTTTCAAACCAAATTTTCATAAAAAGAGCAAATTCCATCATCGGAATGCTCAAAATCACTCATTCTTGAGTCTCCGTAAATCGACACCGAATTATTGGTTCAAACGGACTACGGTACGCAGTGCGCGTGTCATTGTACGCAATGCGCGTGTCACTGCGGACCATGATACACATGAGCTTACGCGCAACCGAAATTAAGTAATTTCGCGCTCGGCCTAAAATCTTTTTCGTGTATTTCCGTCATGTCGTTAACTTTTCGTGAGATTTCTTGAAAAATATCAATATAAAATTAATTCTGAATGTAATTTCAGTGAAAAACAATGAATTCGTCCGACGAAAAACCTCAAATGTAAGACCCGCGGCCACGATCGGAACTAATGTCTTCAGACAACTACGAAGTGCCACAAATCGTCAAGCCAGCAGTCGCTGTGAGCCCTGTGAGTACTTATTCATAAAAATATCAAAAATCATATAAAAAATCCGAGAAATTTCGAGAAATTCGACAAAAAATTGCCAAAAATCGATATTTTCCACTGAAAATATTCTGATTCACGGCTAAAAATTGCATCAGAATGCACTAATTCTGTATCACTCCTACTTTCTGTAGGTTAAAAACGTCAAATATGAGCTTTTGGCTAAAAAACCAGCAACGTTTTGACGAAAAACAACGAATTTCCGCTGAAAATATCTCAAAAATCAGTAATTCGAGCCAAAAATCGATAAATTTCGTCGATTCCTAATGAAATCCAAAAGAAATAACGAGATTCGGGCAAATACTTCACAGTATTAGCCAATATATCTCACTTTCTAGCGGAAATGTCAGAATTTTTGACAAATCAATACAGTTTGAGCCGAAATATACTGAAAAATAGATAAATCTGCTAAATATACCAGAAAGGGATAAAATTCTCTATAAAAAGTGTATACTATTACTATAAAAGGCTATTTACAGCTTCGCGACCCACTGGTGAAGCAACGAGATGCTACACGATTCTCCATCGAATCGTCACAAGCCGCGGATCGAAATTTAATCGATTCCGCCTCCATCATCACCACAGATGGATTCATCAGTGCGAACCGCGGAAACCTCATTATCTCAAAGATTTTGAAGGTCGATCCAGGTAGTAAAACACAAAGAGAATATCACATCCTCAAATCAATACCTTTCCAGCAGTGGTCAACGCGCAGCAAAAGGCACTACTTCTGAAACAGAAGACGCCAGACGGAATTCGATCGATTCGAAAGGCTTTGATGCCACAGTAGATCGACCCGCGGTTGCCTCAACTCTCCACCTACTGCCTAATCAGCCCACAGCTGGCACAAGGTAAAATATTAGCAGAGAACCAGACAAAGGAAACGAAAATTTGTTTTTCCAGAAACGAGCCAATGCTCTACGATCAGTCAACAACCGGACATCGTGAACTTATGGACAAACTGAAGGCTCCAGAAGCCAATATCAGCCTAGTCCCAACACCAGTCACTCACGATCCGCGGTTGCACTGTAGCTTCCAGTCAAATGAGTCAAGGTATATAATATCTAACAAATCAGATGACAATTATTGATTTTTAGCCGCATCCAACACCCGGTACAGCTCCGCCACTACGTCGAGCACACTTCACACGAAGTAACACCAATCCGCGGTTGAATAGATGCCCACGCTCTACCAATGGCTAATCAATGAAAAATTGTTTATCTTTTTCTGTTTTACCTTGTTATCTCCTTTGTGAGACTGTTAACTCTGTACCCGAAAGGGAATCAATACCTTTGTTAAGCAAAGGGCAAGTCCCTTCTAATAAAGCAATCGTTGTCATACATACTCCCATATCCGCCTAATACACTACACTCCGCATATCTGCTAGTAGATACGCCTCACGGAAAACGGGATTAATGAGACATCTTGAAAGAAACAACAGAGCCAGCAGCAATCACACTACAACTTGAGAAGTCTATGAGCTCTCAGAGAGAAATGGGGATGATACACCCACACTAACTTTCCAATAAGCCGCAGATTTGCGCAAATACAAATTACAACTTTGAGATTCACACGAGAGGAGCGAAACATCTGAACCTCCAGAATCTCCACAGATCCACGCTCCAAAGCAGAAAAGTCATTTCCTTTAATGTTCGAGAGCAAAACGAGACGTCGCTCATACGAAAAATCGATAATGTCGAAGACATCGACAGATTCAGAGCTGACGTCAGAGACAAACTTATGTAAATAACAACATCTTTTACATAAAAAACAACAAAATCAAACAGAAACCACAGTTTCTGAAAGACTTCAAGACAACGAGATCCGCGGAAACCACTGTTTCTGAAGGATCATAAGACCAAAAGTCGAGAAGCTTAAATAATGGCCTAAAGACAACGTCGCAAATTCTTTGGAAGGAGCGATAATTGCCAAAAGCTTCGAGACACAAGACCTTGTTGATTTACATGATACATGGATTCTTTGAACTATGGCACTGTCGGCAGACGAAGCCGCGGAATATTCAGGACACTATAGTATCCTAGAGAGCCGTCAACTCCCAAAAGACCCAACCAATTGCTTTACCAGTCTATGCACATGACTTTGATGAAAGACAGAATGTCTGCAAGTGGCAGTTACAGACTGTGGAAGAAGAAGGTTGTCTGTATCAGAAGTAATTAATCTGATACGCGTAGACATGGTAAAAGCAGGAAGTTGGTAGCGATAATTTGCAAAATCAAATCGGCGGTTGACACCCGCGGGTCTGAAAACGAAGATCAACAAATTTCGCACTATAGAGAGATATAACACGGTCAAAACAGCCGACAGGTTGGCGTTTTCATAGCTTTCCGGTGTCAAATCAACACAAAACCCTCTGAACCCGATTTAATAAGTAGCGGATCTGAAACTCCAGATCTAAGCGCCGACGGGTGAAGAACCCCTCTGAACCCGATTTAATAAGTAGCGGATCTGAAACTCCAGATCTAAGCGCCGACGGGTGAAGAACCCCTCTGAACCCGATTTAATAAGTAGCGGATCTGAAACTCCAGATCTAAGCGCCGACGGGTGAAGAACCACTCTGAGCCTGATTTAATAAGTAGCGGGTCTGGGATACCAGACCTAAGCGCCGACAGGTGAAGAAAAACATTTTTACAACAACACTGATCTGTTCAGTTTGAGTTACATTCCTCGCGGACAATACTCGGAATCGTGGAAACACGATTAGATGTAATTCAGAAAGATAACACACTTTCTTTTCCCACACTTGGGCACTGTTCAGTATGATTACAAACTAAAAACAACATCGCATAAAAGTCCTCAGGCTCAATCTCTTCCAACGGAATGAGAAGAACCTCGTTTGCGAATCAAAACTCATTCGACATAACAATCGAATTCTATAACAACTACGATTGTCGATCCAAACAAATCGGTGATCTCAAAGTCACTTGGAAACGCCAAAAGTGCACAATACTGATGCCGCGGCTATCCTGATGCTCTGAGAAGATCCCACAAAATTATACACATGATATTGAGCAAGAGACTCCACGAAATGCCACATCACATCTTCCAATTGAAGGTAGTGGACAATAAGATCGAGGTCTTCGACTCATATCTCTAAAAGACCAAAAACCTACTTGAAACGAAGTAACTTGAGAAGACTTGCTCATAAAGACAAGGACGCTCCATACAGAGAGTCACTTCTAAACGAAAGTGCTTATGATCGATCCGCGGTTGCGGACATTATCAAGTCAACTCTCCCTACGAGTGTACGATCCGCGGAGAGAGGAAATTACTGTCACAACAGTAAAAACTCCCCAACGCTCAGCAGTCATTATCAGTTACCCAAGTATTAAATAAAATTCCACCGAAACACCTAACGCTCTCCATACTCTTGATTTGAAAGAGATAAAGAATGCTACCTCAAATATTGAGCTACACATTCTTCAATATACGACCCAAATGGGCCAAGACATGGAACAGCACCTAGGTGCAGTTCGAACCGCCAGATCTGTAGAACACTGTTCACGATCCGCGGTTGTATCTGCTACAAATCCTAAAAATAACTCATAATATGAAAATCTCTTTTAAAACTAACTAAACCGAAGACGGCGATAAAGAAGAATTGGATATGCAGCAGTTCACTGAATTTCGAAACAGATCAAACCATTATGTTTATGCGACATTAGTTCCGAATGACACATAACGCCTCATATTCCCTTATCTGGAAACAACAGAAGGCTAACCACTTCTTGGTCTTATTGACTCAGGAGCGTCTCTGTCTCTCATTCTGGAATCATTCGCAAATGGTTATTCACATCCGATCTTGAAACGAACGTGACTGTCAGTCCAAGGATTCAGATTCGCCACATTCGAAAAACAAATATTCATGCCTTACAAAGTCATCTTCAAGATACCAAAAATCCACAATCCATAGTGATTGTAGGATCACCAGCTCTAATGGACCCAAAAATCCAAGCAGAGGTAATCTTATCCGAAAACTCGCTACTACGGTGCCAAAGCCAGCCCAAGGGCAGAAAGTTATCGATCCGCGGTTGTCAGATAAATATCGAACTGCAATTGAACAGTAGTGATCCGGAAGATACCCTGACATAACTGACTTACAAAATTGCCAATTAAAAAATTAAAAAACCTGAGTTCTAAAGTTCCCTGTACATCTGATGACAGTTGCAAAAAATCCACACTGGATTTCATACATAAGTTCATCGCAATTGTCAAATACAAGAACAAAAGAACAAAAAGTTTTCTTACATATAACGGCAACAAGTCACGTCCAGCAGCAGTGCTGCAAGAGATCGGTCAATATGGTAATCACACTGAAGAAAGGCACAAAACTTGTTAATAAAATTTACTAAAATTATTTTCAATAAAGAAAAAGACACCCATCCCAAAGAGATGTTGCGATCCGCCCGTCAAAAGATGACACCTGGACAATTTCCAAACTCGGTATTCGTTCAATGCAATTGGCATGTGATCTTGTCCATACTATCCCGACAGATCCTCCGCATGACCATACACGATTGCAAGAGAAGTCCAATTGAGTCAGATATTTGGTTCACTCTGAGATCATCGATCCAGACACCAAAACGATTGTGACTATACTCGCCGAGAAACCCATTGTCCCTCGATCTGCAGTTCCACCACAAAACGACAAAACTGTCATGGTTCTGAACGCTACTAATACGAGGAAAGGATCAGTTCTGTCATATTCAGCAACAAATTCTCTAAAAAACTCACCAAAATTATTACAAAAACTCTGAACACATTCAGCAAAGTAGAAAATTAGTCTCGGGAAAGCCAAGTGATGAAACAGTTCCAAAATCTCGACTAGCTTCACCTAGCAAAGATAGCGAGATTGCTCATTATCACCGAGCACTGCAAAGACTGACTGTATATTATCACGGCTACTCCTTCCCTACTGTCTTCGAGCACAACACTGGTGCAGATGGAATACACCGTGTTACACAGAAGGATTGAATCCTCAGCGCTTCCACACGAAGCCAGTGAGACAATTCTCAGACACCCGCGGTTTCCACTTGCAAAAAACTATCGCTCACAAAACATATGACATTAATGGTCAAATGCCATGAGACTAGACAACGTCTAAAAAGTCACAAATAGTCATCGGGAATAATCACTCATGTTGAAAAATCAAAACGCGACGAACAAATTCGATCCGCGATTGTAAAGTGCAGAGACAAAATATACTCTCGTGCAGTCTCTCAGTTTATTCCTCTTGAATTAAATCCACTGAACCGCCTTGATATCGCGACAGAGGAAGAGATAGAGGATGCACAGGACTCCAGTCCAAGAGAGCTACCAGCACCCGCGGTTCTGTTCAATCTAGACATGAAATACGCCCCAGAGCTATTCTTACCAAAAGACTTGACATTGCTGAATGTGAAAATTATTCAAATCCAAATTTTAATGTAAATAAATCAAATAATACCACTGAACCAAAAATTCCGATCATACAGAGATTAATATAATATTTGGTGACACAGATGATTTTAACATCTTGGAAAAGAGATTAACAAACGGGAATACCCTACAAGACCATCAAGGTCGTTCCGGCCGAGGCCACGGATGAAGATATTTCGGAGTTACCAACGGGCTGAGTTAGAACATTTCTATCTCGAAAATTTAAAGAGCTGCCCATTTGACTACGACCATCTCACTAATATCCTTGCGCCCGCTGGCACCCTCCCCCGGGAGTGTTGTCAACTATTTCCCCGAAGGCAAATCCGTCGACAACTTAAAGGCTGGATGATGGCCCTCATGTGGTTTTCCCCGCAAAACTAGGACCATCATCGCCTTAATAATCTCTTATTCCAATCTGTTTATTCACCTTATTATTTATCTCTTTAAATCTCCTTTTATCCGGAATATTCAATTAATTATAATTTGAATTACCGCCCTAAAACCCATTGTGTCAGTAAACGCGCTCCACTCAGCCGCGAGCGGTCGCGTAGCGGCCGCCGCGCGTCCTCATTGCTCAGTCCAACACGACGAGTAGTTGTTGCCTCCTCCGGTCGTCCGGTAGCGTGACGAGTGTGAAAGTCTTGGCAAAATAGATCCTATCATTTTTCCGGACTATTTTAGCCTATTTTAAGCGCTACTGACGCATTGGGAGAGTAAATAACCGCCCTTTTTAGGCCCTTTAGGCCAGTTTCTCTATCCGCTGTTTGAGTGCGCCCAACCGTCCAACTTCCGTGCCGCCGCTCCTTCAGTTGGACTTATATAAATTATACTAACTAAATCTTTCGTAAATAAATGGGTCTTGTCTTTAAACTGTGTTCTGTTCGTTACATCGCTTATCTCACACTTTAGCCGTCATTTATACACTTTGATTGGGAAGACTTTTCCGGAGCGGGGCTGTCTCCGACCGCATTAAAGCCCCGCCTCCACAAAGACAATCTCCAAGATCTACTTCTAGACAATTCCAATTTTATTGAAAACAAATGAAAAAACACGTGGAAATTCCATGGAAATGGAAAATCCGTCGTTTAGCTTTTTCTCCTAAATTGAACTTTTTTCTTCCAATTCCCATTATTTTTTGTCTCTTCTTTCTTTTTCTGTTCTTTTTTTCCGAATGTTTAAATGAAAAAGGCAAAAAAATGAGTTGAAATGAGAATCGTCATGGTTTCAGAATATTGGGGAATCGGAGATCTTTCAAAATGAGAACTTGCATCAAAAGAAAATAAAAAGAGAATTTCAGATCAGATGAAATCCAGAACAAACAAATGAACTGAAAAAAGAAGGGATCTACATGAAAATGTGAACAGAGACATTGCTCGATCAATTATTTATTCGGTTCCTTCCCTCCGGCTATTATTCATTTTTCATTGCGGTTCTATTTTTCGTTATGATTGCTTATTGGTTGTTGAAGTGAAAATACGTCACCAACTGATTTTTAGATGAGGTTCAAAGAAAAACTCCGTAAACGAGTTTTGAATAAGATTAACTATATTTTATCTCTCGGTTGTACAGGTTTTCAGGTTTTCAAAAAGACTTTTTAAACTGGCAGTATTGAGTTAAAACTGAGCAAAACATACTATCATATCTTATGCAATACTTGTATACTCAGGCACTTAAGAATCAAGTAATCAACGGAAAAAGATTCTTGAACTTTTGTACTTAAAATGGGAATGTGTTTGACTAAAACTAGGTTCGTAAAGCAGAAAACAAAAAGTTCCTCGAACGAAATTTTTCCGAAGAAGTCAATGACGAATGAAATAAAAAACTGGAAATCTTCTTTCCTTTTCAAGAAATTCATGATCTTCAACCTCCCCTGGGGCATCAGTTTTTGAAATTTCTAAACCTCCAACTCAAACTTTTATTAGAGTTTTATTTATATTTATTTATTTTAGATTAAGGATCAGAATGATATTCGGTAAGTGCACGGAATGAGGATTCGAATTCTCTTTAATTTCAAAATGAAAAGTAAAACTTTCGATGAGATTACTGTAGTCGCGTGGTCGTTATTCCAGACAGAAAAACAGATGAGTATCCAATAACTGAAACACCAAAAATAAGAGAACAGAGTGAAGTAAACATGTCGGAAAGAGTAATTTAGTTTCAGTAGAAATTTAGTATCTTCTGCCTTTTTCTTGTTCAGTTTCTTAGAAAAAACACGAGTTTAAGTTGAAGACGGGCGGTCGAGTCGACTCAAATTTTATTGGGCATGTCAAATGACGACGTACATTTCGAAAAAGATGGGAGATATTCTAATTTTAGAGGTTCATTTTGAGAATTACTTGAGACGAATTTGCAGATAAAAAATATAGATGCCGATGAACATATTTGTTTAACTTGAGATGTTTCGTTTGATAGAAAAGTGCACCGTTCTCATAATTTGACTGATCTGGGACTTTACAAATGTTATCGAAAGCATTTTTACAGTTTCGGTGCATTCTGCGCATCTTTTACAAAAATTGAATTTTGTTGGAAGCTGAAAATGAAATAAAACGAAACATATTATTGCAGTAAAAAGAGAGTAATTGAATGACTTCATTTAAAGATTAAAACAAGAGAAGAATTAAGGTTCAAAAACAGAAAAAGAGAAAAAACTGAGAGACGTAAAAGTGCAAGATTCAGTGATGACTAAGAACACAGTATGATATTTCTAGAATTTTTTCCTGAAAACCTTAAAGGTTTTTCGAAATAAACGGTTCAAAAGTGTACAAGAACTGGTCAAAACACTTTGAAAAAGTAAAGGAAATATTCTCAGAAAAAGTTGTTAGTCGCCAGGAAAAATAAATCATAACCTTGGAAAGTTCTCAAGGGAATCGGTAAGGCTGCAAAAAATATATCTCACTTTTTTTTCTTTTTCTTTCGTTTTTCAAATGGATTACAACAAATTCATCATGTCTAAAGAAGACGGGAATGGAAGAAAAAGAGAACGAAGGAAAAAACAAGGAAAAGTTATGGGATAAAGAGAAAAAAGAAGAGAAGAAAAGAGTTGAGAGTTGAGGAGAAACTGTGAAGTTGTAAAAGAATCTGTGGAAGAATTTGAACGATGAATGCTCAGAGATTGAGTGGTCTCGAAAAGTACAAAATCGGTAGACGAATTTTTGAAGATGTTCGAGGAAATCAGGAGATAGTTTATTTTGCATGAAAATAGTAATTAGATACCACGACTCATCAATTATTCTTATCTTCAGATAGCTTATAACAAGATAGGTTAGGTGAGAAAATGATACTGTCAAGGAACTGTCTGACACAATGAGCTATGTCTTAGTTCTCGCCGAGATCATTCCAGCCCGACCACGTGGCGGAGAAATATCAAAGACTAATTTCAGACCAGTAATACCGAGACTTTTTTGAAGTAATTTATTAAAAGTAAGAGAAAAAACAATTATTTGTGAGACTGATACAATGGTATTCGATAATTCTGTTCGTTGGAAACAGGGCGACTGGAGCAAACGAATTGAAAAAAAGTATTTGTTACCGTTCTCCATATTAAAACTCGTAAACTCGCTCGAACAGAATGTCTAGAATCCTCGAGAATCCTCATATCTGAGTCTTTGTTTCTCTTCTTTGTTCTCCTCTTCCAACTTCCTTTTTCATATTTTTGCTTTTTGAAATTTCTGTGTAAAGTCGCGAGAGTTAGTGACATAAAAATGCCCCTTGAGTATAGTTGACGTGTTCTGTTTTAACCCAAAATACTTGGACTTTTCCATATTCTCAACTTTTCTTTCTTCGAATATGAAGACTTCAAAAATCGTGCTCTTTTTGCTCCACAGATCAAAAATCTCACTTTTTGAGTTGAAATTTGTTTGGGTGCAGTTGTAAAGTGAATAAAATAAATAGTTGGAGAAAAATTATGAAGAGGAAAGTAGTTCCGTTTGTCATTTTGTGGGGTTTCAAATAGTATTTTGACGTATAATTCTGATCTGTTTTCTATTAAATAAGGCATTTTCTTTTGCAGAGAACACCTCTCAATGAATACATTGAAATGGTTTCTTTTATTTGCGTGGGATTTCAGAGATTGATAGTTTTTTTTAAGAAGTGTTAAATCATATCGGTTCAAGTCATGCCCCATAATTCATTTGAACTTCAGACGTTCATATAACAGGACATTATTTATTTTCCAGGAACAGTCAGAGTTTCCGCTCTGGAGAGATTCAAATAATTCCATCACAAGTGAGCTGTTTGTAAGTGCCATTTTGAAAACTAAAAGACCTAACAATTTATGCAAAACAGAAAGAACAATTTAACTTGAATATATAAAAAATTTCAGGTTACACAGACCAACGTTTCTCTTTTTTATATTCAGTATAATTTTAAATGTGAAGATGCGGTCTGTAAACTTTCGGTGTGTTTTCTTCTACCACAACATCTTCGGAAATCTCCGAAATTTCAGAGAATTGAGAGATTGAATCCATTTCAATCGTCTTTTTGACAGGTAATTCGTCTGCTTCTTCCTAAAAGAAAACAATAATTCGGATGAAAAAGGATAAGTAATATTACCAGACTTCTTGGGTGAATATTCAATGGAAAATAAGTAATTCTGTTTTTGAAATTATCCAAATGAACTTTCTTATTTTTCTCTGCTAATTGACAATCCAATTCCAGTTGCTCTTTTTGTTCTTCTTGTCTCTTCGTGTACCTCCATGCAACTTCCAAAATCAAAACAAATATCACGAACATTATCAGTCGACGGTACTCAATGATCTGAAATTTCTTTATTTTCGTTGACATTTCTTTCTTATTTCACAATTCGTTTCTGTTCTGAAATAAATGTTACAACTGATGTGTCCTACATCATTTGACAACTATATTGATAAGAAAAACGAAAGTATTCGATACTCCACGACATCAAAAAACTTACAGTTTGGCCCACTTTTGATCCAGTTATTTTCAGAAAAGAGTCTGATTTATTGTAAATGACTTCGAAGTATCTTTGGGATTGACTGACTGTCTTCCAGTATGTAGACAATGTGTTTTCCATTATATATTCACAAGTTTCTCCTCTGAATCCATCTGGACAAGTACAAATCTCAAAGAACATTTTACAGTTTTTTGAATGAAATGACTCCTACTAACCTTCACAATATCCACATTCGAAGCAGCACATCTCCATTGAAGATCGTAATCATTTTGAATTTCTCTCGTACAACTGAGAAAATGAAACTGAAGAAGGGAAACCCAGGAGATAACCTACTTTTCAATTCTTAATTCTCCAAGAACACAATCGAAAATATCGAAACATTCTGGTCCAAAATATCCATATTTACATGGGCAAAATCCCAAATTTTTCTCATTTTCTTCGAATATTGTTCCTGGTTCATAACAGTCATTTGGATCTGAAACTCTCTTCAATTATTATGAACACTCTACATTACGAACCAAATTTCTTCTTTTCTGTTCCTGAAACACTGATTCTTTCAGCTGCTAAGCTACAGAAAAGAAGAGAAAAAGCTAACTTCGAGACCATTTTTTTTTTTGCTTTTTTCAATTATTTATATGGAGAAAATCTCCAAGTCCGTAGGCTGTGTTCTGTAACATATTTGATGAGATGAAATGATTCTAAGAAAAAATAAATAAATATATGAGAATTGTGATCAGTTCCACTACCAATGGTTCTCTGTTGATCTTTTGATGACTCATTTGATTTCTCAAGTTTCGTTTTTTAGCTTCAGCAAATAAACCATTGTTAGAGAAAAGTTATCGAAGGGAAATACAGGTGAGCAAAAAAAATTGAATGACTGAAATTCATTTTGCTTATTCTTATCATTTGAATATTTTTTATCAGTGTGCATTTAACTCTCACAAATAAGGAATACAAAATTGACATCACAACATTTAGATTTTGGAAGTTTTTGATTTCGATAAGTCATTTTTATTTCTAGTTTAGAAAACAATATTATCTCTGAAAATAGTTTTTCTTAATTTCAATGTTTCTCCAAAAATCCAAGTTCATAGTGTCTTCAATTATGGTTTTCTTTTATTTTCTTTATCATCTGAGGGTTGATCACCCCGTTCACTTAAAATTCATCCGAGTTCCAAGCTACACGGCTGTTAGCTTCATTTTCAAGTGTCGACCTGCATATTTGTTCTGCACACTCATTCACTCTAAAAAATATTGACAAGGTATTGAAGAATAATATGTTTTCAGTTTATAGTGATAACACTTTTTATGAGGAAGAAGTAGTACACAACGGAACATGCAGGTTATAGTTTTTCTCATGACGACGGAGTGACCAATCCCCTGTTTGATTCAATTGATGAAACTGTCAAATGTTTCTGTCATCAGTTTCTTCTATACATTTGAAACAATTCTTTGTTTCTTATCAGCATATAATGTTGATGAAATTTTCGAAAATTTTCCGCTTTATTTCATAAAAAAGAAAGATAGGGAACTTGCAGTTATGTACAAAGACAATTGAAACTTTGAAAATTGGCAAATGAAAAAACAGAGCTCTCAAATACTAGAAATAGTTACAAAACAATAAATAAAATGAGAAATAATAAATTTGATCTACTACTCGAAATCACTTTCATCTCTCGGGTATCTCGAATCCTGAAAATCAATATTAACACTTTTCGAATAAAAGAAATTCACCGTCTCTCCGAAATATGAGCCATCGTCTGGTTGAATTGGAGTCATAGGCATAGGAACTGGGCTGTCCTGAAAATATTTGGTTTTTAGTCGAGAGTGGGGCAAGAGTGGGACATACAGCATAGTAATCATCTTCCGTTTCAATTGCATCTGCAATTGTGGAGTAGAGAGCATGACGACGTGGTCCACGAGGCAAACTGAAATGGGAAAACTCATTTGATCAGTATTCTTTCATTTCTCACAAGAACTTACTTCATGCTAGTGGGTGGTTCAACTTCTCTCGTCAACAAATCATCTTCTGAAAGATCTGATTTATCACTATCCGTGACATGACGAACTCTCATTTGAGGTACTGGAATACTGTATTCCACGTATTCAACCGCAGATTCGTTATCGTCGTCTTCATGTTCTGTGACTGAAAAAAAAGTTTATTTGGAAGTATTTTCAAACAACACACCGTCGGAAACTTCTAACTGAATCGAGGGGATCTTTGATTGTTCCATTGATTTTTTCTTCATCTGAAGTGAATCTCTTTTCAAATATTGACCTGATGATCTTCTTGAATTGATCGGAGTTGGACCGTCGATTGTTATCTAAAAGAGAAATGTATTGCTCATTTTTCTATTCTGAGTGTTATCTGCTATAAGGAAAAGAAGAAGATAGGTGTCTTACCATTGGCAAACGGTTCTTTTTTTCAATCGGGGAGTGATCTGATGATACATTTCCACCTCCTCCATCACTTCCACTTCCTCCAAATGATCCACGTTTATATTTTCCACTTACAAACTTGTTCAATTTCTTGCTCATGTCTAACATTATGTTCATTTGATCTTTCTGAAATTTTGAAAAATATATTTCTAGTTCATGTGAACTAACATGTCTTGTATCCATCGTCTTCATTTTGTGTTCCAACTCTCTGATCTCTTCTTTCAACGAGAATTCCATTTGTGTCAAATGAGCAACTCTATGTAAAATGACGTCAGTTCTCTCTGCAGTTCGATGAATTCTCTCGTCATTCGAACTCAGATTCTTCTTTTCTGTTTCTCGTTTCATATCCTCCACACTTTCTTCCTCGAATGTATGTACTTTTTCCATTTCATCCGGTGAGAGGAATAGTTCTGAAATATTCACTTTCTCTTCCATTCATCCACTTTCTAAACTTACTCAAACTCTGATCGAATAGATTCTTTCTTTCAAACATTCTACTACTGTATCTTATAAGTTTAATGACCCAAATGATGTGATAAATTATTGTAAACGGAGGAGGAAGCCACGGAGTTGATTCATATTCCATTACTTGTCCGTATCTTTCGAATAGGAAAATTTCACGAGTCGATTCAATGTGCTTTTCGAAAATATAAGTGCATCCGGCAACCATTACATTCATTAGAAGAACATTAGTAGCCAACATGAACACAGTGAGACCGACTGGAGCAATCCAATATCCAGGAACACATGTCTCGTCTGAAAATGGAATAATTCAATCAAATATCTCTGAGAATCAACAACTTACGAGTTACATTCAACATGCTAATCGGAATATTTTCATCCTCGTGAGTATGCCAGATCTCATCTCCACAAGTGTCGATTTCAGCTGCATAAACTTCTCCGTAAAGCATGAAATATGGTTGCAAGAAGATGTTTCGGACAAGAATCCAGTGCCAATCCTCGTACGGATATGTTATACTTTGACGGAGTAAACCGAATGAATATAGAGTGATAAACACAAGAACACATAGAGGAATCATTGATGGAATCTGGAAAATATTGCATTTTGGAGAAATGGAAGCAGGGAAAATTACCATTTCTGCAACAATATTGATGTAGGGTCCGAGGCCTTGTAGAACTGATAAATAATCAACTAATTTGAGAGACCAAATAACAGAATTACAGATTATTAGAATTCTTCCAAGTGTTCTGAAATATTAAAATATTAATATCTATCTGAAACTATTGTATCTTTTACTTTGTAGTGGGACTCAATCGAATAAAATATGCAATCAAATAAGTCAATAATCCGAATGCCAACAGTCCATTTCGATATTGAAAAAAGAAAACTCGTAGTTGTTTTAGAACTGGTTTAGATGTATCCATCATTATAGTTGACACTACTTTCCGACCCATTTCCAGTGTCCAGACGAAGATATAAGCAAATACATACCACTCCGACCAACTTGCAACTCTGAAAATTCAAATTATTATCATTTTGTTTCGAGATCAAATCGAACTACCTTTGAGTTTTTACCAGTAAATTATAAGTTAGTAAAATTAAAAATAGAACGAAAGCGAAGAACCATAACCAATAAGTTGTGATTGGAGCTTTGTAAAACTCCATTATTTTCTTTTTCCATGACAACGGACGTTGCTGAAAATATAGACGATGTGATTCTAGTGAGAAAAGAACACGAACCGTATAGACATGGACTGTTTCATTTCGAGAAGTAGAGTATTCTCTCGATGATTTCAATCGAGCTTCTGTTTCCATGTCCTCACTTGGATCCATATACATATCATCATGATTCAAAGCAATAGCTACGGATCCACGTTTTGCTGTTCTGTTGATATCTGAAGTGTTCTACTTCAATCAATCTGCTAAGTTGAACTGGACTTACACATTTCCGTAGCTTTTTTCTGTTCATGTTCATCGTCATCTGATGTTTCAATCTTCAAACACGCCGGCGGTTTAATCACATTCTTCTTCGATTTCTTTATCGACATGGTTCTGGAACGATTTCTTCCGGTGACAATAGGAGGAGCCACTACGATTCGACTGATTCCCATTTCGTTTTTCTTTTTTTCAGAGAAGTTCAATTTATCACGGACAAGCTGAAATTTCAATTAATCCCCTTCTGATTCTATTTCTAAACGAACTCTTTGAATACTCAATGGCTGATCTGCTCCGAGACTCTGAGCTCTTCCTTTATCTCCTTCATTATCAGAATCATCCGAATCTGATGAAGTATCAGTTGAAGACTCTGTTTCTTCAGCACTCATTTCAGAATCTGACATTTCTTCGTCATGTTCTGCTGCAGTTTTTGGTTGAAGCATCAACTGTTCTTTCGTTTTGAATCCCAGCAGAAATATGAGTGGAGGGACTGTCAAACAGGCCAATACTTTCGAATTCTGATTATTTTTCATGAGAAGACCACCTTGCCAAAGATCAGAAAGAAGCATTTGACAACTGAAACTGGAGAAAGTCTTTCGAATATTCTAGACAGAAAACTTACCATGGATGGGCTAAAAACTTCCTGTGTCCATTATTTGCAGCCAGCGAGAGACATGTTTCATCTCCCCAATTTGTCAATTCGCATGTCAGTAAACGAAGAGTTTGATCTCGTCCGTGTTTAGTGCAGTATTCCAAAACTTCTACGGCTAACTCAGAGAATTGTCTGCATGTTTTCAAAAGTTGAATATACCAATTTAATGACTGAAACTCACTCGCTAAACTCTGTGAAATCTTGACTCAATCCAATTTCTCCAGTCGCCAACGAAGCTGTTTTTGCTAATGACATGTACAAACGGCTAGCAACTAATGCCTGAAAACCCTTTTTTTGAAAAATTGACCAATTTTTGAGCCTACTTTCGCCATTCCCTCCTCTCCATGAGTCCACATCAATTTTGCCATTTTTTGTCTTTTTGTCAACACCGCCCAAATCATTAAATCACTGTACGGATAACGGAATGTGAAGTCCATATTCGCCTCTTCTTCCAGATTCGAAAACTCATCTTCTGAAATAAAACAATTGTGTTTCAATTTCATCTAAACCCCACCATCATCTGAATCCTTCTTTCTTCCAGCTCCTCCAAAAAGAGAGATAATAGAGTTTCTTGCATTATTAATCAAGCTGATTTGCATTGATGACATTCGTTCTCTTCCAGCATCTCCAGATGGTCCGACGACGTCGTTTCGACCTCCATTACCGTTAGCAACGCGTTTTCCGAACTAAAATATAAAAAGAGGTCAGCTCAGTTCCAAACCTAAAACCGACCTGTTTCCGATTGTTGAATAAAAAGTATTGATTCTTGAATTCTTCTTTTGTATAGTTTGATTTGTACAGATTTCCCATCAAATCCTCCACCAATCTTCCAATTTCAACCAGCTTGATATGATGTTTCGAATCAACTAAAAGGTTTGTTCTCAACGTGTTCTGTGGTCCTTTCTCTGTATTGTAAAGATGCTCCAACCGTCCGTACGTCAAGAATTTCTGCATTGAAACTCCGTTTTCGAGAAGTAAATGAACGAAGTCGATACGATCATTTGAAAGTGCTTCAATCATTGCGTTATGCAAATCTTGCGTTGTCCATTCTGTTCCATTTGCGAATATTTCAGTTCTTGCGATATCAGCTCTATTCCATGCGAGAGCCAATTGAAGTTGTTCTGGTGGAGAGAGATTTTGACCTTTCAGAAGACATGACATGATTGCATGATCCAAATCTTCTCGAGATGATTCACCGAAACGGAATACTGTCATCTAGAACATTCACTTCCGATATCAGATTAAATTCTCAGAAATCTTACCAAAGTCTTGTTTGTTGTACATTCCACAATCTGTTTTATCAATTTTTGAGCAGTTTTCGGATCGTATCCAAAGATTCGTCGAACAATATTCACCAATTGGTTTCTGATATTATCGGACAAAAATCTGAAATAAAACGTGCTGAAATCATTAAAGTTATAACAAAAATACCCATTCTGAGAAACAGTTTGATGTGCGAAAGCAAGAATATCGGAAGCTCTTCCACTGCCATCACAAATTATTACAGGAATACGTGGAACACTGGAAACTTGAAATGAACAATGTCAGTTATGAATACTTACGTCATGACATAATCATGAACCATTTTAATCGTGAATGCTCCTCCTTCCAACACGACACAAATCAATGGAATTGCACTTCTTTTCTTGTCTCCCTGAGCCAGATATGCTTCTAATCGTTTACGGAGAATGATTTCAGCACCATATCTGAAATTCCTTGTTGTAATATTTATTTCTGAAACTCCTGCAATACCGATTAACAGTTCCATTGTCCGAAAACAAGAAGTACGAATGATTATCATTGAGTTCTTTCAGTCTTGTATTATTGAATACATTCGTCGCATAAGTCACTGTTGAATCCTTTCCAACGAAACGATTTCTCTGCTTCAACATTCCCCACGAAGCGATTCCAATTGCCACGTGTTTCTTCGCTGCGTGATGTGTTCCTTGATCTGAAATTTCATTTCTGAATATATTTCCTTTTCTCCGAATATTCTAACCATGCAACGCAGAATCCAAATGCCTCACGACGCCTTCATCCAACCCAGAAGTGATGATCCATGCATCTGTGGACTTTGCTATTTTCATGATTCCTTTTCGGAACGTTCTTGCCAATTTCGGTTGCAGACTGCAAATTCTCTTATCATCCTCACCCAATTTTTGTCATTATGCTTCCATTTCTTCTGATATCACTACACGGTCAAATTTTATCATCGAAAAACCAACCACCTCGGAGAGAATTGTGGCATTTTTGGTGACGTCAAAAAGGTTAACTTATCAGTTTGAAGTATCAAAAAGAAATTTCTGGAAGGGAGAAAGTACTGAAAACGGAAAAGCTTATAGTCTTATATCGTGTTCAGTAGGTGTTTAAGCAAGATTAAATCAGAACGAAAGATCATTTCCAATTATTATTTCGGGAACTTTTCCATCTTTTTCTTTCTATTTCTGTCAGAAACTAACTCGAACTTAGTCAGTCCTCCATTGATTGTTATGATCAACTTCGGTGGTTTCAATTTCCAAACTTTCATCATTAAATGGACAATATCTCTAGGATCAGAGTCAAAACTGACACGAGCATATTGAGCATGATGGGCGGTTCCTGAAACGAATATGTTTTATTCTCTTTTCGAATTCATTTGTTTACCTTCAAAGACAATATTTCCATAAGAATCAGTTGGAATAACTTCTGTATGAGATTGAATAGACCACCGACCGGGAGAAAGATTCACCTGAAAATGTTTTCTCTTTATTTTCTATTTACAACTTTCTTATCAAGGATTCACATAAGTGTATTTTTTTCAAAAGATAACTCACTTCATTTTCATCTCCATCAACATCAGTTGTATCAACTTCTTGGATTCCAGGCAGTGTCAAATGGTTAACCGGATGACCTTTTCCTTGACTTCTCTCAATTACTGCTTCTGGATGTTTCGATTTTTCTTTTCCACATCCACATCGTTCCGAAAAGCGTTGAGAAGGGACGAAATATGAACATTGTCTCATTTTTAAACGACATTCTATCCAGTTTTTTCCTTTCTGAAAATGAAAAACATTGAAACTGAAAATTCAAAGAACTCACCAAAGATCCAGCTCTCGTTGCATGTCCGGAATGACTCGCAGTAGAATTTCCTCTCTAAAAACTTGACATATTGTATAGTTTTCTCAACTTTTCTAGTAACCTTTCTCCCAGAAATATCTGCCAAATGGAGCATATCCTTCCAATCAAATTTCTGAACATGTCGAGGAGCTGAGTTCAACGGAGCGGCTCCATCAGCTGAAATAAAACATTTAAGATTTTGAGTTATCCAAATTGTGAATGAGAACTCACAACTAGTACTTCTTTGCTTCTTTCTTCTTTTCTTTCTCTGCGTCTCTCTTTCTGTTTCATTCTCTTCTACAGTAACACTGTTGGCACGAAGACTGTCCTCAACTGCTTTCTGAAAATCATAAAGTCCTTAAATTAAGATGTTCAAATTTCTCCAAAAGACTCACATGGACTGCAGGAACTAAACTTCCACGTTTTCTGTCCATTCAATTCAATTTTAGTTGGTAACTCTCTGAATTGTAGACCACTCTTATCTATTTTCTGTTGGTGTTTCCCTGAAACAGTGAACACATTCTACGAATTACGTCCATAAATTCTCAAAACCAGTAACCCGGAGAATGCGAAAAAAGTAAATTTGTGATGCTATAAAAGTCAAAAAGTAAAAAGACATCGATGACAGTTAAAATATGAAAAAGAGAGAATTTGATAAGAGAGAAAATGAAAAAGAGAGAGAGTGCACACGTAGCTGGAAATATTTAATCAGAAGACGACTAAACACATTTTTGTCGATGATCATTATTGATAATGAGTCGGGGGAAAAAGAAAGAATAATCGAGTGGAATGAGACCAAATTGAAAAAGAAAGACGAAAAAAGAAACAGAGTACACACTTTTTGGTTTTTGATGATAAAATTTTGTACTTTGCAGACGAAAATGGACCACAATGGAACGGAGACTGGTAGAATGGTGAACTCCCTGTTTAACCTTTTTGGGCACATTAAAAACAAATTTATTCGGTTGTAAAAGAAAATCTCTGCAGACTTAAACATCCAGGACGGTTTTCACCCACTAATAAAAACAACTTCTCACATTCAATCGTAATTTATGGAAAGTCCTGAACGACTAATTTATTTTATTCAGTGAATCTGGAATTCATATTTCAGTGTACTTGAAGAGGTTGAAGATGCAGAAAGACAGACTTTCAAACAATGTACAATCGAGAAAATCAACTTTGATTATTCTCTAATTTCAGTCCTTTTTTCAGAGAATAATGACAACCAGAAGTTGAACTGTTTCTCTATTTAGAAGCTACAGTAGCTTCTTGTTTTGTCCTGGATACTATTGAAATTAATTTCGAACAATGCAAGTAGAAATAGATATTTGTTGACCTAGTGGTTGGTGCAATTATAGTTAAAATCAATTCGGTTACTGTATCAGCGTAGTCGCGTTTCTGGTGTATCCCGCTATTATTCCAAAGAAGTATTCCATAACAGTGTAGGTGAAGAAATTCACGAGGATAGGAGTTAGAAGTACGTTTTTCGAATGCATCCTGTTATCAGGTCATACTTTGTTATGATATGTGTTGATTGCTATGGCGCCCACCACACATGTGTCGTGGAATAATACTCCATCATTATTTAAACAAATTGTATCGTCCAACTCGTAGACTTTCTTATTGAAATATACAACGGTGAACTTACCCTCTAACCAAGGTGGTCGACCTTTGCGAGTACAGTAATAAACCGTTTGTGTTACATGTTGTCTTGTTTCCTAAGTAACTAGTTAGTTACGTAACTGTATATCTCACTCATTGAAGTGGTATTGGTTCACCAATCCTATAAACCTCCTCAACAACATGAAACATTTAATCAAAGAGAACTGAGAATGTTACTGACGAACAGATTTTGAAAAATTTATGTTAATGAAAACACGGATTTAATAGAGGCTATAAATTATGACAGATCCGATAAAAATACAAATGAAGAGTGAATAATATAAAGAAAAATGGAAAACAGTTGAAAGTATGAAGCATGAAAAGTACAGCACAGACAAAGTTTTTATACAATGACATTCCAAATGCAAGAGTTTAAACGCTCTATGATATAAATTATTAAGATTGAATTCAATTTTTCAAAATCAGAAAATGAAGCTGTTCATAAGTCGCCCTAACCAATAAGCCATCGCTTTGTCTTCTGAGAATCCCGTTTCTCGGAATTCACTCATTGATGTCATGCATAAAAGGTACTTCTGTATGGGACAAACTTCCCCCCCCGTAAGCGTTTTAGAATTCCGTTGTAATCTGGAGATGTGGAAATCTGTTTTGGAAAACGATCTTTCCAAACACAGAAATGAAATTGATCTCTTTCCAGAACAATTGTAGCCAACGTGGAGTCTTTTTCTCTTTCGATATCAAATCCCTTTGACCAGTCTGGCTGCTTACAATTAGCAGGAATGAAGTCGATCATTCTGAAATAGCGGAAAATTCGAATCAGTCAGTGAGACTAGAAACATACGCTGATTTATTTATGAACATCGCTGATCTCCTTGATTCGTCGAATGGCATTGTATTGAATTTCTCCAAAATATATTCTGGATTGAGTGGAGTGTAAAGAGTTGTGATAAGAAGATATTCGAGTCTCCGAAAACGGCCAGTCATCCATAAATTCAAAAACTTAATAATAACGTTGTTTTTGAAAAATGATTCCAAGAAAACGGCATGGCTTCCGCGAAAACTTAGTAGATTATTTATAACTAAAAATTTTGACTTGTACACCAGCAAATGTTTAATTTTCAGTAAACTGGATTTTCTTTTAATTGATCCGATAGAATATAGATTATCAGTTGTAATATATGGGAGGATCACGGCACAATTCGTAATATCATGAGTTTCAACAAATGCATCCAATTTTGAGCCAGCTAACAGGTATCCTTCGTGATAGAAATTCTTGAAAACTTTGATGTTTGGCAAATCTTCGAAACTTCGCGTATTCGTAAGGAACTGAATATCAGCAGATGTGTGGAACAGGTCAGAAATGTAGTTGTACATCAAAATGGGTGCAGATTTCCAATTATCTTCATCAAAGTCGAAAGTTGGATGACCTGTGTCCGTATCGAAACTCAACCTGGAAAGTAACGTATGGAATTGGCTTGGAAGATAGATTAGGTTACCAACTCACCCACAAGAAACCATATCGGTATCCATCTTCAAAAAAAGAACACTCGATTCCCGTGGAGTTGTTTCAGGATTCTCAACGACCCAAGTGATTACTTTAAAATGTTCGAACAATCCTTCGAAATAAATAGTTCCTTCTTCTCTCAATGAATCTAACGTCATACTCAATCCCGTCGACTTTGCCCAAAATGTCGATTTAATCTGCTTTCTCATTTTTTGAGAACAAAGTGAAAGCATGAAAAGACCACCCAGTCCTAAATGTTGGAAAACAAAAACTTGAACAAGTAGTGGTAACCGAAGCAACTTCATTGTTTCTGCATCAGCAATTGAGAAACGCAGTCTGGAAAGATTTAAGGTTTTATAACATTGTAATTCAAAACAACTGGCACGAAAATGTTCAAAACTAATATTCCTATTTGAAAAAGAATAAGAATCTTCTTACTAGATTGTTCTAATCAATTAAATTTTCCACCGTCCTTATTCCGAAAAAGTTAAAAACTATTAATCTAATCAAACTACTATTCCTTTTCTCATGGCCCTGACCACGTGGAGAACAATCAATAAGACCACACGATGAGGTGGCGGACGACGACATACTGTATGTATGTCCAAGAAGACTTTAGGAGACCGTGTAGTGTCAAGTGCTCATAGAGGGGTGGGCAGACGCAATGTGACGTCGTTGTGTTCGTTCTGATTCAATCGTGCAGTTTTAGAATATCTAGAGTAGTTGATTCTACCCTGAAACAGTTAAATTCAATTTCAAGAACAGTTTTCTTTTAATGTATTTCTCGTGTCTTTTCCTTTTTCAGTCTCGCATGACCATAGCGGTAAGAATCACCATTAAATAATCAGAAAGTAAACAATGTATGCCCGACTGATAAAAATGTATCACATAAATTAACATTACAATGTAAAAACCTTTTTTTGGAAAAATGTACGTACTCGTTTGATTTAGAAAAAAAAAACTGGCAATCAGCAAAAACTGTTACCTTATCGTTAAAAATTGGCATAAATAAGTAGTTTACAGTCTAATTACATGTAAGAAGTATAACGATGTTTTTATTTACTTCGACTCGAGAAGATGTCCACGAAGAATATCCAAGGTCTTGTAAAGAGCGTTTGAGAAAGCAGCTGCATCTCGTTTTGACTGAAAATTGGATAATCGATAAGATAACTGATGTTGTTATTTTGATAAGATATGGCTGTTCTCCTACATAAGACAATAGATTTTCTTTACTTCTGAATTGCGAAAACATAAACTCAAAAATCACCTTATTGCTGGAAATGACAGCTCCCAACTTGCTTGCAACTACATTATACCCAATACCAAATCCATCTGGAACAACGGGTCCAAAGCCTCCGAATACAATTGTTTCAGTAGACAATGTACTTGTAGACAAAACGAAATGTCCCATTCTGGCGTATCCTGGATCTTGGAAGAAGTCAGGAATTGGCTGACTTAAACGTTGTGCAGTGATTTTGAGACCGAGCAAATGACGATCGTAGCCTTGTCCCATTGAAGCTTCTTTGACAAGTTGGAAGTGTTGACTGGAACAGTCGGACAAAAGTTGTCGAACATCTTTGCGATTCTCTTCAAGAATAGCAAGTGTAGCAGTTCGAGTTGCAGCGGTCGCAGATCTATAATATAACTCAGTTAAGAAATAATGAAAAAACAATGAAAAATCCAACCTCATGCACTCCGTTCTTCCCTTCAGGAACGCAGCAGTTGAACAAGATTCATAAGTTGGTACGAACTCCTTGTAGAGAGAGTAGAATGCCATTTGAATAGCCAATTGCATTACAGAGTCCGGTGACAGCTCCAAACCAAGAGAGACTTGGTGGAAGAGTTCTGAATTTCAGTCTTATAGCATATGAAGCATTTTAATAGACTTACTTGCAAACGGTTCTGAACAATTTCGTGTCACTCTTCTTTGGATTCATATGGAAAACCTCTGGTCCCAAAAGGTTTTCATCGAGTGATCGCTTGATTCTTGCATAGGAAATGGCTAGAGTTGTGGCACGTGTGAGCTGAAATAAAAAAGCTGATAAAGTATTTTCATTGATATAAAAAAATTTTCCGAATGAATCACTTGATTTGCAATTGTAGAGATTCGGTCCATAACTACACACGGTTTGGGTATATAGTAGAATCCATTCAAGGCTACAGTGTACCCCCACTTTGCGATACACTACAATCTCTGCAGTAGTGTACTTTTGTCGAAAGGTGGACTACGTTTAGGGTATGAAAAGGAAAATATCTCTGTTTTGAAAAAAAATAGTCTTGTCCAGATGAATCTTGGCTTGTTGTTGAAGTTGCTCCCGTTGCTGGGGCCTGTGAAAGATCTGAAGCAAGGATTCGTCCACATTCTATCCAGATTTTTCCTTTCTGAAAATGAAAAACATTGAAACTGAAAATTCAAAGAACTCACCAAAGATCCAGCTCTCGTTGCATGTCCGGAATGACTCGCAGTAGAATTTCCTCTCTAAAAACTTGACATATTGTATAGTTTTCTCAACTTTTCTAGTAACCTTTCTCCCAGAAATATCTGCCAAATGGAGCATATCCTTCCAATCAAATTTCTGAACATGTCGTGGAGCTGAGTTCAACGGAGCGGCTCCATCAGCTGAAATAAAACATTTAAGATTTTGAGTTATCCAAATTGTGAATGAGAACTCACAACTAGTACTTCTTTGCTTCTTCCTTCTTTTCTTTCTCTGCGTCTCTCTTTCTGTTTCATTCTCTTCTACAGTAACACTGTTGGCACGAAGACTGTCCTCAACTGCTTTCTGAAAATCATAAAGTCCTTAAATCAAGATGATCAAATTTCTCCAAAAGACTCACATGGATTGCAGGAACTAAACTTCCACGTTTTCTGTCCATTCAATTCAATTTTAGTTGGTAACTCTCTGAATTGTAGACCACTCTTATCTATTTTCTGTTGGTGTTTCCCTGAAACAGTGAACACATTCTACGAATTACGTCCATAAATTCTCAAAACCAGTAACCCGGAGAATACGAAAAAAGTAAATTTAGTAAATTTGTGATGCTATAAAAGTCAAAAAGTAAAAAGACATCGATGACAGTTAAAATATGAAAAAGAGAGAATTTGATAAGAGAGAAAATGAAAAAGAGAGAGAGTGCACACGTAGCTGGAAATATTTAATCAGAAGACGACTAAACACATTTTTGTCGATGATCATTATTGATAATGAGTCGGGGGAAAAAGAAAGAATAATCGAGTGGAATGAGACCAAATTGAAAAAGAAAGACGAAAAAAGAAATAGCAGAGTACACACTTTTTGGTTTTTGATGATAAAATGTTGTACTTTGCAGACGAAAATGGACCACAATGGAACGGAGACTGGTAGAATGGTGAACTCCCTGTTTAACCTTTTTGGGCACTGGTTTGAAACAATGATGATTTTAAAACACGTGATGGTGTCATCTGAAAAGATAGACTCGATGAGAAAGATTTCATGGTTTTGCATTCTGAAAACCTAGAACGACCAAGTTTTGCTAGAATTATGGTCATTACTGTAATTAAGCCATAACTCGAAGAGCATGTTTGTGTGGGAAAAACAAAAAAAAGTTTTCAGGAAAACTTAGTTTTATTGAAAAGATCAATTTGTAGAACAAAACGCCTAGATGAAAAATTATTCGGAAGTCTAGATCTATGAAATCAGAAGAAAACAATATATCCAGGAAAGTAAATCATATTTAATTGAACTAAAAAATAAATGACAAAGCAAAGAAGATAGCATGTTTATTCAATTCGTTTCTTCTCCTTTCCTTCAACTTCCAATTGCATTCGTTCTTCTCGTTGAGATGGTGACTCGAGAACCTTTTGTCTTGCTGATTGCCAACTCTTCTCATCTCCACTCCACAATCGTTTAACAAGATCTTCAGCTTGATTAATTGTATCGCTGAGTCCTGTGAGTAGCGGATTCTCTTCAACCTAAAAATTGAATATAGTCAGTAATCGGTAGTCTCCGTCTTCTAAAACGCACCGTATCCCAACCCTTGAGAAGCGCCAAAGCTCTACCGTATTCTTTGTCTGTAACGACCATATCATCTGGAGGATAAAGAGCAGCTCCCACGTATCGTCCTTCAGCATTCAGAAAGTTGAATGTGGCAATGGCGTCTTCCTGAAATTTGAAACATAAACTTCGGCGTTTATATTGTTATGTACTGTATCCATTATCTCCAATCCTATTTGATGCTCTCGTAGAAACGGTGCCACTGCAGCACGAACTCTGAAAAAGGATTTTTCGAGAACTTCTCTTCCAAGTTCTTTTGATACCTATCAATATTCTTTTTATCGCCAACACCTAAAACCAGAATATCAATTTTTGGTTCAAGAGCAGCAAAAAGTGATAATGATCGTGGAGTGATATCATCTGGTGTAGCAACACGCCATGAGAGAGCCGTTTTTGGGAACAAGGCAATTGGTCCGTATCTGAATAATACGGTAGTTCGAATCAACTCTCGCTTTTGTTTCAAACTTACAGAAATGACCCATCTAACAGTCTGAAACCGTAACACGACAGTCCTCGTACTCCAATTTGTTTCGCTTCCAGCATTTCAGTTGAGAGCATTGAAATTCTACTACGATCTGTCATATCAGATTCTCCCAACGGATTTATGTGATACCCATCGAGAACTCCTGAAAACGAGTAATTGATCTCTTTTACAAATTCTTTCGAAGTAGATCTCTTTATTAAATTACGGTGCTCATCCGTGCATTGTTTATTTATCACAAATAATGATATTGATAAAGAACCTACTTCCTCTATTCAGGTAGTGCAAGCGCGCTCTATCGACATACTAGGCGCGACTATATTTTAATCTATATTTTCTCTTTTCTTTTTTGTTTTCCTCATTTATTCAGTTCCATTTATTTACTTTCTGTACATTCAGATTCGAAAATGTCGAACGTTCCGTGGTTTCCGGCAGAAATTCATGAAACAAATGAGAGGAAGCAGTCTATCGATTCAATGAGACAAGAATCAGGATTGGAAGCTACTGTGAAGGAAGAGGAAACGAGTAAACAGAAAATTGAAGGAATAGACATGAACACATTTATGGTATATCATTTGTCTTTAAACTAATATTCATAATCCAAAGAAATTCAGAATATTCCAATAAGTCTAGAAATGCTGCAGCATAGCATGGGAGTTGCATCTACATCTGAAGAAATCGATGTCGCGGCAGAGATTAAGCAATCGTTTGATGCTGTAAACCAGAGGAAAATGCGGACAAGAAAAGTGAGTTTTCGGTTATTTCCGAAAAGTTGAAAATTTTAAGTTACAGTACCAACAACATACCATTCCGAAACTTTCGAGACCGTTAACTGTTCAATTCACAAAGGAAGAATTAGCAGCAAAACGTCAGGCAGCAATTGAAGAAGAAGCATTGAAAAAAGTGTTGAGAGATGAAATTGCACGGAAAAAAGTATGTATAATCACTAAATGTGTGCAAAACCAAGAATCAGTTCGTTTTAGGAAGAAGAGAAATGGATTGAAGTTGGACGAGCAATTTGTTCCCTGTCACCTGAAGAGTTTGGACTTCCAAACTTTCAAACCGATCGAATTTCGAATGAAGTTACTGGCGATGAAATTGTTCTGAATGTTGCAAACTTCGTGAACAATTTAAAACAGCTGGTTGGAAATCAAACGAAAGGAACAGTTCTTGCTAACACAAATTCATTTACTGGAGCATTGTGTGGTGTCAACCAAAAATCTGTCCTCCATGTTGATCAGAGAGTTGAACGAACGAAAAGAACAAAGGAAGAATTAATTTTGAGAGAAAAAGAACAGAAAGATCGAGTAAGTTATAATTGGTCGACTGCTAATAGTTGTATGTTTAGTTGACCGAAAGATGGGTAGAAATCGGTAAAGCGATTTGCGCATTCACACTTGAAGATTTCGGAATATCAGTGGCAGATCATCCAAAAGCTTCTTCAGTGAAACCAGTTCAAGATTTGACTCCAACTGTCGTAGATAATAACGCTTCAAATTCCAAAACTTCTGCAAGAAATAGTCGTGGAAATTCCGAAGAATCAGAATATGGTGACAATCAAGAGGAAGGAGATGAGGAAGAAGAGGAAGAGGACGATGACGATGAAGATTTTGCTCCATCTTTTAGAAAGAGGAAGAGAAAATCTAAGAAAACAATAGCCTGGCGTGGAGAAGACGTCGTCGCGAACGTTTTCAGTTTTTCCACGGCAATTCGAGAGTTGATGGGACTTCACTCAAAGCATACCGTTATAAAAAGTGCATATGAATTCACCTCTGTTTTTTGTAATGTTGCCGAAAAGTCTGTTCGAGATAGGCATTCTATTAAAAAGCCTAGAAAATAAATAGGCGCATCTTTGTTTCGTTGTTTATGTTTATCGAAATCTTTTTAAATAAAAATTTGATGAAAAACTATCATATTTTAAATGAGAAATGGAAAAAAAATCTATATCGAACGTTCTTTAAATGTTATTAACACCAAAATAAAGTGATCCATCTTTTTTTCCTGATTAAAATTGTTTTTTAAACCTCACCAGTGTCTGCTCGATTCGAGTCTCCGCCACCGGCTGACTTTTTGGACGAACTGCTCAAAAATCTCCGAGCTGAACTGGCTCCAAAACAAAGTAGTTTTCTATTCATGTTGCAGTGAATTCTGAAAAAAAATCATCGTTCTCCTGATCAGTTTTCACGACAGAATCGCCAGGAATAGTTTTACACCGTTTCTGCTCATAATAGTTTCTGGTCCAGGCAACCATTTAACAACAAAATTATATATTCTTGGAACTCACAACTTTTTATTGATCACAGAAAGAATGAGTACAGGCTTTGGAACGTTGAAAAAGGCACATGGAATGATCACAAAAACGGAAAGGTTGTAAATGGAATGCAATAAATCTTTAATAATTAGTAACACAATGTTATATTATATACATTTGTGACTGAAAAATATCTATTCAATGCTCTCGATATCTGCTAATTCATCAGCCAATGATGCTTCTTTAAAATTAGCAGGAGGAGTAGCGTATCCAGAAGCAGCTTCTGAAGTTGTTGTAGTGGTCATCGAGGTAGAAGAAGTGGGAATTGCACTCTGGAAATGAACAAATTAACCATCTTAGCTTCAAGAAAACATACTTGTTGCCATGACGGAATCGAAGAAGTAACACTAGGTGCCACAATAGGAGCAAAATTATGTTGACTAAGCAGTAAACTTTTGATTGTTGAGATTCCACTCTGAAATAAAAAACAACTTAAATATATTGGTAAAAATCTAGAAACACCAACCTCAACTCTACTCAAATCCGCATCTCGATTAGCCACTGAATACAATGCTCTAGATATTTCAGCTTGTTGAGTTGCCAATTGTTGTGTTGTTTGAGAGACAGAATCCATTATGAACTTTATTGAATTTTGAAGGTCATTCACTTGAGCTTGAAGCTGTCGAGTTTCTTCTGTGGCTGGATCAGGAATATCAAAGAACCGAGGAAGAATATATGATCGAATGAATCGATATCCAGCATAGGATATTGCCCCCAAAACAACTGCTGATTGTGCCACGGCGAGAACTCTAAAAGAAACGAAATGTATCTTCTAACTTTGCAATTCTCACCGATTCTGTTGTGGTGCCATCATAACTTGGTTGCTTCCATTTCCTACTACTCCATGTTCTGCTCCGATTAGACTTCTCAACTGTTCCGGTGGAATTGATGACCTTGCCTCCAGAATTTCGGATTCAGTAAGTCCTTTTCCCAGTAAAAAGTTTCGTTGTTCTTCAAATGATGACTCCCTTACTTTCGGAGTTAACATAAACTTCCGTGCCGCTTCAACCATATCCGGCCGAGTAGATGTACCCGTCGGATCTGACATTTTAAAGTCTGGAAGAAGAAACAATTGAAATCGATTGAAGTAGTGCTCACTGAGAACGAATTAAAACATATTTGAGGAAATGAAACCGGTAAGAATCACCATTCAACAATCAGAAAGTAAACAATGGATGCCCGACTGATAAAAATTTATCACATAAATTAACATTACAATGTAAAAACCTTTTTTGAAAAATGTACGTACTCGTTTGATTTAGAAAAAAACTGGCAGAATCAGCAAAAACTGTTACCCTATCGTTAAAAATTGGCATAAATAAGTAGTTTACAGTCTAATTACATATAAGAAGTAAAACGATGTTTTTATTTACTTCGACTCGAGAAGATGTCCACGAAGAATATCCAAACTCTTGTAAAGAGCGTTTGAGAAAGCAGCTGCATCTCGTTTTGACTGAAAATTGGATAATTGATAAGATAACTGATGTTGTTATTTTGATAAGATATGGCTGTTCTCCTACAGAAGACAATAGATTTTCTTTACTTCTGAATTGCATTGAAATCATAAACTCAAAAATCACCTTATTGCTGGAAATGACAGCTCCCAACTTGCTTGCAACTACATTATACCCAATACCAAATCCATCTGGAACAACGGGTCCAAAGCCTCCGAATACAATTGTTTCAGTAGACAATGTACTTGTAGACAAAACGAAATGTCCCATTCTGGCGTATCCTGGATCTTGGAAGAAGTCAGGAATTGGCTGACTTAAACGTTGTGCAGTGATTTTGAGACCGAGCAAATGACGATCGTAGCCTTGACCCATTGAAGCTTCTTTGACGAGTTGGAAGTGCTGACTGGAACAGTCGGACAAAAGTTGTCGAACATCTTTGCGATTCTCTTCAAGAATAGCAAGTGTAGCAGTTCGAGTTGCAGCGGTCGCAGATCTATAATATAACTCAGTTAAGAAATAATGAAAAAACAATGAAAAATCCAACCTCATACACTCCGTTCTTCCCTTCAGGAACGCAGCGGTTGAACAAGATTCATAAGTTGGTACGAACTCCTTGTAGAGGGAGTAGAATGCCATTTGAATAGCCAATTGCATTACAGAGTCCGGTGAGAGTTTGGTTTTTTTGATAAGATCTCTATTAAGTCCTTCAAACTCCATAGTTGCAAAATCAAGATCTGAATTAGCCGAAACGTGAGTCTTTTGAGCCTCTTGAATTCTTGCTTTAAGGGAATCAGTTAGTTTAAAGTTCAAAGCTTCCACGTGAGCAGGATTATGTGACTTTGGTTTGTCATCTGGAGAAACAAAGTGATTCTTGTTGGTGTCTTTGAAAGACTCCTCCATCAAACGGAGAACAGCTACTCCATCTCCCCAAGAGTGCTCAAAGTTGATTGTGGCTTGACCATTGGCTGAAAATAAATATATATATAAACATCCTCCACACTAACAACAGTACCATCAATGATAGTTTGAAAGCACTTATCGAACCAACGATTACGAGCATCGTCACCAATTAGAAGAGATTGAACAAGTCGTTTGTGTTCCTCCGTTTTCAAATCATCGAGGCAAATAGCGAATAGACCACCGTCGATTTTCTTGAGATGTTCACCGTTTCCTGCATTTTCAAGCTCAATACGAGCTTCAGCCCACGAATCACGGTCAAGGGAAGTTAACGAACCTAAAAATTAATCAGTCAAAAATGATGAATAACGAAAAGTGGTATCAAATATTTTTTCTAAAGGTAAAAAACCTCATATAAAGCACTAACCAACACTCTCTTCCGGTTTGGCTTCCTTTCCGTTTTGAAGAATCCAAGCGAGAGAGGCATGAATGTCTTCTGGTTCCAAGAGACTTCCAGAATCGTCGAAGATACGAACAGAATAAGGTACACCTTTGTAGAAAGCAACAAAGTGCTTTTGGGTAGAATCCTGAAGATTATTTTTTGGTTTTCAAATATTTTTGATCGATGAACATCTCTTTAAAGAAAACATATTTGACATACCAGGTAAAGAACATCTTTCTCTTTTTTCGGAATTCTGGATCCACAGAATAAAGACTTGTATTGGGACATATCCAATGGAAAGGCCTTGAAAGCAACAGCTCCAAACCAAGAGAGGCTTGGTGGAAGAGTTCTGAATTTCAGTCTTTTAGAATATGAAGCATTTTAATAGACTCACTTGCAAACAGTTCTGAACAATTTCGTGTCACTCTTCTTTGGATTCATATGGAAAACCTCTGGTCCCAAAAGGTTTTCATCGAGTGATCGCTTGATTCTTGCATAGGAAATAGCTAGATTTGTGGCACGTGTGAGCTGAAATAAAAAAGCCGATAAAGTATTTTCATTGATATAAAAATTTTTGCAGAATGAATCATTTGATTTTGAATTGCAAAGAGTCGGCCAATAGCTACACACGGTTTGGGTATATAGTAGAATCCATTCAAGGCTACAGTGTACCCCCACTTTGCGATACACTACAATCTCTGCAGTAGTGTACTTTTGTCGAAAGGTGGACTACGTTTAGGGTATGAAAAGGAAAATATCTCTGTTTTGAAAAAACGGGGAAAACTGACGACAATAATTTTTTGGCACGCTGCATTTGGTGTCTGAAAGTTACCTGGTCGTTGAATTTCGGATCTGGATCCGGAGCGTACATCATGAATGGATTGTAGTTAACAGCCACCGGAACCCTAGCTCTCAAATACATATCAAACCAAGGCTCAGAAATATAACTGGTGTCACGATGAGCTTTGTCATACTCAAGGAGTGATTCTTGCAGTTTTGGACCTTCATTTGTTTCGAATGATCTGATTGCAGCTTCAGTTTTTGCGAAAGCGTCTGGTGAAAGAACAGCTTTCGAGGAGGCGAGATATCTGGAAACACGGTGTTCCAAACAGCGAATCCAGTTCAGCCTATCTGTTACTGACGCGTTTTACGTGCAGCCCGCGAAGCTTCCCGCGTGAATAATTATTGTGATCTCTAAAAATTTTTTGATCTAAAACTCACGTGGGAATGCTTTTTTGACACATGAAGCACGTTTTGGGCTTTTTTGGCTAAAAAAAGCTTTTAACGAAAATCCAAAACGACCATCTGATAGGAAATGTTGCTTGCTTCATTTTAAGCTATCATTTGTTAATTTTGGTTGTCTGGAAATGCCGCTACGGCTCAGCATGTAGTTTTCAGGAAAAACGGTGTTTTCGGAGCAAAAGTATAACAATTCCTGGCTTTTCTGTGCTGAGCAATCAAATATCATCAAGTTGCACAATAAAAAACAGGTCTCGGTCCGCAGATTCGCTATTTTTTATATGAAAACACCGATTTTTGTTCAAACCATAAAAAGAGCCGCATAAAATCATTGGGACGACAGAAATTTTTCAAATTGTGCTCAAATGATAGGTATTGAGCCAATCTATCAGACTGTCGTTGCAGAAATTGAGAAAAATTCGAAACAAAAGCACAAGAGCCGAAAAACAGCATTTTCAGTGTAAAAAAATAATTTTCCATTTTTGTAATTTGCAAATGCGCTCTAATGAGAAAAATCGTGAAAAATTCCATTTCGCTGTTTGGAATACCGTGGGAAAAGAATACCAGGTTTAGTCATTGAAAATTTGAAAGATGAATATTTGAAAGACTAACCTGTTGACGGTATCTGGAAGTTTTGGGATTGGTAGACGTCTCAGCGACTTTTGGAAGTGATACGATGGAATTTCCGACTTTTCCAGATACTGATAGTCGTCTCCACTCAGAGCATGTTTACCACGCGTTGCCGCTATCGATCGGCACAAGTTTGATGAACGGAGCATCTGGAAATATCCATCAGTTAAATTTTGGAAAACATTTTTTAACTGAAGACAGTAAAAACGAACAGATATGAACGATGTTCTTAAAAAATGCGAATGTATTTGGGGTCAAAAGATGTAGAAGAAAGCGCTCCGTTCATTGAAACGACACAAATGATGCGAAGAAAAATGATAACGGGCCACACCGGGCCGAAAGTTGGACTGGACCGGCACGAGAAATACGCAAACTCGACACGAAGAGTACGCAAACGGCAACAAATGCGCAAGATAGATTTTTCAATAAATTTTTTCATCATCTTGGAAATCTTTATACAATCATCTTTTGTGTTTCGTTGTTAATGAGGTAGTTTTGTTAATTACATTCTCATATCGAACAACTAATATGCGACTTTAACATTCGCCAATGATCAACAATTCTAGGAATAAATCCTTTATTTTGATAAAATCTCTGATTTTCACTTTACGACTCAAATCCGCCTTTATTTTTGAAAGTTATCGAACAAGCTGGTATGCTTAATCAACGTATTTATTCTTAGTCAGAATGTTTCGTATGCAAGGAGCCCCACCAGCACCGCCACCACTGAAGACTCGATTCGAAATCGTCAACACAGTCTACAATGATCCGTTCTTCTGGTGCGTTTATCAAAATTAATAATTCTTATTATTTATTCTGGTCGTTTTTCAGGAGCGTCTTCAAAGGAGTAATTGGCTTTGGAGTGGGTGTCGTCGTTGCCAGATCAGTCAGCGAAGAGTGGGCAACAGTTGTTTAATTGTCAGAATCTCAAATAGCATTTTCTTTTGTTTTTTTTTGTTGATTTTCCATGAAAATAATAGAAAATAGATCTAATCGGTTGGACAACAAGGAATTAGACAACAACAGCAAGATTTAAACCAATTTTTACATTTTTTATCTCTGATTTCGGATTCAGACGACCATCGACGGCGCTCCACATGATTTTTCGCACTTTTTTGAATCAACACTGCACATTCTTCGAACACCTGAACAAAAAATTTATTTATTGGATTTTATTTATTTATTGGGCTCTCAAACCTCGGAAACGTTCTGGTTCAATCGAGCACTTGTTTCAATATACGGGATTCTCAACTTTCGAGCGAAGTTTTGTGCATCTGACTCTTCGACTTGCCTCGTTTCCGCTAGATCAGATTTGTTTCCCACAAGAACCATCGGAACCTTTGAAAAGAGACACCATATAGTTAGAGCTTTCTATTTTGTTCTCACCTCTTCTCCGCGAATAGCCATTATTTCTAAAATCGTCTGCTTCAAGTTCTCAAATGTCGAAGTTTCTGCAAGTGAGAAGACAAGAACAAAACCTTGTGCAGTTCGATAATAAGTTTCTCGCATTCCCGTGAATTGTTCCTGAAATTAAAAGTTGCATTGTGTATATGAATAAGAAGGTGTGTAAATAATACCGTTCCGGCCGTATCCAGAATTTCAAGTCTCGCATTTTCAGCATCTACTTTTGAGAGTTTTCTATAGGAGTCTTCAATAGTGGCGTCATAATTATGCACGAAGATTCCTTGGACGTATTGAAGAGTCTTGAAATTATAATTTTTTTGAAAGATCAAGATTTTCAATAACCTACCAATGCGCTTTTACCAACTCCTCCGTTTCCCAAAACGACGATTTTGAATTCTTTCATTTTCGATTGTTTTAAACCTGAAATTAGAAAAAAATTGAACAGAACTTCTAAGAAACGGACGTTGGATGTTAAATGACTGATCGAAAAACGAAAACTAGAAAGAAAATGTGGAACTTTTGAGTTTTGATAACAAAAGAATTGAGGAAGTGTCATGAGTATCATCTGATTCTTTCAGAAGAATTGAATAAGAGTGAACAAGAAAGAAACAAAAAATAAATGTAATTACACATACAGAAGAAAATGAGGAAACTGAGGAGGAAAAAGAAGAAAAAGAGACAGGCTTTGTGATTCGGTTTCCCTCCTTTTTCTTCTTTTTCTTCTTCTCTTTTTTGTTAATTATCTGCGAAACGAATAGTCAACGGTGATAGTTTCATTTATGGTTTCGGTTTCTCTTTTTTATTTAAAATGGTCATTCACTTCCTTCTTCTTCCGATTGATTCCAATTCAGGGAAAAGAGGAAAATAGAATTTGAAATCATATTGAGTCCGAAGAAGAATTATATTCAGATTTAAAACAGAAAAGTAGAGTTAATCAGCAAGTTCAAGCACATAAAAAATTTTTTTTTTCAAGTTCTCTAGTTAGTCAAGAAACTTTCGAAACCCCCAGCTTGTTTCTAGATTTACGGATGCTTGGAAAATTGAAAATGTTCCATTTGCATTCATTTTTTCTAATAGATCACTCGAAAATTACAGTAAAAATCAAACAGACAAAATACCAAAATTATACAGAATTCAGATCTCGCTTTGTGTCAGTGAATGCCCCATCTGTAAACTTCTATGTAGTGTAAACCCGAATGTAAAACAAAATATAGCATTAAAAAAGGGAATATCATCAACTAGATTCGGTCATTAATAGGGAATCATGATGACATGGATATGATAAGAAACGAGGCCATTAACAGAAGAAACGATGATGACACAATATGACATTCGGCCGTTCCAATGGATACAAATATCTCTTCGTTCATTGATTTTTATGTCGAATCATCATATGTTTTCTGTCAGTTTCAGCGACTATGAATCATTGATGTTTATGAAACCATCGAGAGCAGATTATTCCTTTTCCTACGGAAATAAAATTATTTTTGTTTAATAGAATATGGGACAGGAAGGAAAAGCCGTCTTTGTTTTTGTGATATCTCTGAAAAAGAAGATCGTACTTCTGTTTCGAAATTCACAGAAGATTATGCGACAGTTCAAAATTGAATTCAACTTCCAAGCGACATTTAAAGAGGTGTAATTGGGTTTTCTTGATCGTGCAGTTAACTTTTATTTTTCAAATCAATAAATTAAATTCAAAAAGTAATAATTTCCACATTTAAAGCTCAAAAGTTAAAAAAAAGAAAAATGAAATCGAATCCGGGATAGGCAAGAGGAGGAAAGAAAAGAAAGAAATCGAAGATACTGTAGATTACTGTAGATTTAAAATAACTCATTACACACTTTCAATCACTTCAGTCTTCACACTATCTTCCTCTTTGATTGCTAATAATTCAGTAATCGATCGAATTGAATGACGTGGCTTCGTGGCAGTAGGTGAAGATGATGAAGAGGATTGAGAAAGAACATTCAATTTGATGAGAAGCTGGAGAGGATCCAATTCATTGATTGGTCTGAAAATAGTACTCAATTTTACCGATTTACTTCAAATAAATCATATACTAACCTATCTTCAGCTGATGAATCATCATCAAACTGATTACTACTTCTCGCGTCATCATCTTCATCTTCGTCTCCTTCTACATCATCTTCTTCTTCTTCAATTTCTGTTTTTTCTTGTTTCCTAAGCAGGTTCAAATTAAAGTTCGCCATTGGGAATAGGGAAACTGGAGGTTTCGGAGGTTTGAACATATCCTCAATCAGTCTACTCATTGAAGCAGTTCCAATCGATGGGCGGAACAGAACATCTATAATTGCAGATGTTGGAGTTGTCGTGGTAACAGTGTAGCATCTAAAAGTGAGAAAACTGTTTCAAAATTATCTTTTTTTGAACTCACTTCCAAAATCTTAGTTGATCAGTTCGATGCGTCATTGCCTGCATTGACATTAATTGATAAGCAATTTGTTGACCATTCGATGTTTCCTTCATCAACACCATCATTTTCAGCAGAGCATACTCCCGATTATCCAATCGTAATCCCTCCATCACTTCGAATGCAGCGGCGACCTGCAAAACGTTGAAATAAATTCATTCTTTTTTAAATTCATTTGGAAAATAAGTCTGAATTTTTTTTAAATACCTCATTTCTCTGTTTTGAAGATCCCGAATTCGTTTCATTTCTGATTTGTCTTGAAGTAATCGCTCTCGATTCTGTGGCATGAAGTAACAAAAGTGTTGCCCAATTTTGTTGGAAAATCGCCAATTGTTGTTCTCTAGGAAGTCCACTCAACGTGTTTTGACAGTATCCAACAAGGGCAAAGAAGATTCGAGCAGCTGTTCCGGTCACTGAATCTCGGTCAAGTGATGTTGGAGGTATTATGAGAGCATCACTTTCAGATCCCATTTCTGGCTGAAAACATTGATTGAAGACTTCTAATTTGAACGAGAGTTCCCATTCCCTGATTGTGTTGAGCTTACACTCTGTTTACATATCTAAATACATCAGCTGTCCCTATTAGGTACTTATGCAACATAATCATTTGACACTGTTCCTTCTTCCACTTAAAGAGGGGAAGAGGTACAATATTGTTGAGTAATTTGTAACCGAATACAAACAGAAATAGGAAAACATCTGCCTCTAACCGAGAGGTTTCTTCCTTTTGTATGATATGAAGAGATTCCAGAGTTTATGAGCAAACCAGCAGAAATACTAACTTTAGGATCTATTTCAGAATTTCAGCCTCATAATACTTGAGAGTTTACTCTATCCTAGTTATACAAGAAAACCAACAATCCCTGCATGTGTCTCCTCAACTTTGCCTGGTTTTCGTTCGTTTCTAAATGACAAATCGCTTCTCGGGATTACGGTGGATTGGTACAACAGTTGACAACTTTTCACCTTTTTACTTTTCGCCGCCGCCGTTGTCGGTGTCAAATCGAACAGAATACGTTCTTAACGGATTACTGTACTAATCCCCCTACTCCCATAGATATTTTTACAGTTCATTTTTGACACTGATTTTTGGATTATGAGTTAATTTCGACAGGACAACGATTAAGAGCCTAATGAAGAACAAATTGTCATGTTTTTGTGCAAGTTACAGATGCCTCAAGAACGAAGTTTGAAGTTTGAAAGCTAGTACTTCACACCTTCCACTCGTCGTATGAATCCTCTGTCACCTAATACTTTCTCATGGGAACTTCTAAGAATCACTTACCGAATTAGGAGATGATCCATGTTCGAACATCATCTGTTGCCTTCTCAAACTTGAGTTACGAGGGCCTCTCTCATGTTGAACAGCGTCTTTGTTCATACCGATTTCTAGACACTTTCGGAGTCGGCATGCTCTGTAAAAAGGGGTCATCAATCAGTTTACTATTCTAATCCACAACAACTCCTCCTTCTTTATCTCAGACAAGTATGAACTAATCCATGACCGTTGAGGACTCACCTGCACTGGTTGCGGTGTGTTTTGTCGACAATACACCGGCCTTCATCGAAATTTCCTTTGTTTTTGCACACATATTGACGGTGACGACGGATGGAACGCTGAAAAATTTCTCAAATATGATTTCTTCTAAACGATTTTTTTGTAATCTAGTGCTCCTGAAATGAGTTTACCTTAAAAAATCCAGCACATCCATCACAAGAGAAGATTCCATAATGTTTCCCAGATGAGTGATCTTGACAGACTCTACACGGAACATCAAGAAGGATTCGACCTGAAAAAAAGAGAAAAAGAAGTAACCAGAATGAGGTGACGATTGCGGAAATCAAAATCAAGAAAGCAAAGAGATTCCAATTATTTCGGACTTCCTGTGTCTCCTGCTCAGGCTAATTAACTGAAATGAATGAGAGACAAGACAGAGAAAGGAAACGGCTCAGAAGAGGCAAGAAGTGAACGAAATATATATTCTAGACTGAAGTATCTATATGGGAATACATGTCTACGTTATGAGTATGGTAGAAAAGAAGGTTTAAGAAATGTTAAAAGTGTATCATGCTTTCAGCTCGTTACTCAAAATCTATAAAGGCATTTCCTTCAAAAAACCCTTTCAAAAAACCTATGTATTTTCAATGGATAAACTGAAACAACTCCTATATTTTGTAAACAGTGTTAATCCGCAGGTGACACGTGTCAACATCTAATTGACCCCCAACAAACTGCAGCTGGATGTTCCCAGAAACTTGATTGCATTATTCATTAATTCTCACACCTTCCTTACAATTCACACCTAATCATTTGTTACAGAAGGCATAATATTGAGTGAACATTGTTATAATGACTTCCTTTACTAATTGACAGAGTTCCCACAGGTCGTCGAGTTCAGAGTCAACCTATTCGACTAGGATTACGGTAGGTTCAGAATAAGATCGTATGACGGCAGTATTACTCACTTCATCGTGTTTTTTTGTGGTGAACTATTAAAATTTCTCAACGTCCCATACTCATATCACAACTGAATTTAGATTTCCAATCCGATATTCTTCAATCTTTCTCTGATATCTAATCTAAAAATTCTTCTTGAAGATCCTATTTTCATTTAGTTTCCGTTGAGTGGAAGACTTATTGAAATTAAAATTTTAAAATTGAAATCGCAATAAGAAAATATATGAAAGAGTTATTTGTAGAAATTTGAAGTATGCCTGCAGGGCAATATATCCTCCGCTTATTAATTGCTCAAGAGCTTCAATGAGATTCTTCTCCGGAGTTTTGAAACTTAAAACGGAAATTTCTGGAATATTTAAGGATATTCAAGCAAAGGAGGTCTAGAAATACTAGTTTCAGGTACCTTGACACTGAAGGAATTCCATGAAAACCTCTATCTTCGAATTCCCAAAAAACGAAACAAGTTGACTTACTGCTCGGAGCTGTCATCTGAGAAACCGCTGTCATCATCATTGGTGTCGCTGGATCACTTCGTCAAGAAGGTGATCAGTTGAAGCTTCCAGAATATTGAGCAGATTCCCAAAAAGGCTTATTTTTCTTCTTAAGGCGAGAGTGAGAGGCAGTCGGAAAGGCGATGGAGAGTCACGTCAACGGAGGCGGAGCTTGCGACCACCACTGACAGCCGACGGGCGGTGAAGCGAATAGATTACTGTAGCCGAATGTGAATGTCAAGAAGCCACGCCCACATTGATTTTGAGGTTTTTTGCAATACTGTTTTATAAATATTCAATAGGTTATTTTTTTAATTGTAGAGATACTAATTCTCGTTTCAAGAAGAGGAAGTTCCCCAGTTCTCAATTCGCCTTTTTAAGATCTTCTTTTGTTTCAGTATCTAGCAAACTTCAAGTAATTCGATATTAGGATCTGTTTATATTAAAGAGTCAATAAGGTGATAATACTTGTATCAGGAATCATGAAATTTTTACTTTGAATAAGCTTCATACGGTTTTGATAATAAACAGTACAATAGAGAATTTCTTCGTTTTAGGACGTTTTCTTAAAGTTCTTGTTTTAAGATTTTTCAATAATCTTTAAGTTGTTAGCAGCTTTATTGATATCATATTATAACTTTTTTCAGTTATTTGGTTCCATTCAATTTGAAACTCGTAACAAGCTCACAACAGAAACATATTCTAGAAGTTTTTGGTTTTGTTTCTCTAAATGAATCAACTGTTGTGTTCTTCCTGTGTATCATGTACTCCACTTCCTTCTTCATTCTCCTGATCCTCAATAACTTCCGGTCGGTTCTTTGGATGTAACTGTTCAGTGCTCGCGGAGCACCTCTTCTTCTCTCCAAAACTTTGTCTTCTCCTTCATTTTTCCACAATCACCACTTCTTGCCGTTGTCGCTTTTATTCCATCTTTTTGGAGGCACAAGTTGAAGAGGGCTCAAAAGGACTCAAAAGATGCGCACCGCCAGTTGCACACATACTTGACCATTGTCATCAGAAGACAAGACTTCTGATGAAAAGAAAACTTTTAAGAAGAGGACCAAAATGGTAGTTTTGCCGCAACAAGTTTTTGGAGCCTTAGGAGTTCCGAGATTCTGAGTCAGGGATGATTCGGGTACAACACTTATTTTCTTTAAGCAATAAAAATCTAGGTTTATCTTCAGAGACAGTAATAAAATGCTCAAAGAGCATCATTCCGTTTCGATACCGTTCAGTGCCTGGTACTTACAAGCTTGAACCCATATAATTCTTCCATTTTCATTTTATGATCCATTTCAGTTTTAGTGAAGAATTTCCTTATCGTCGATATAAATTGAACTATGGGATGTGTCGTACCATGCAATTCGTCCTCCATCTGAACACCTGCATTTCGTTTTTCAAGCTTGCGCAATCAAAATTTCATTTTTTCTCGATTCCATACGAAAATAAAACAATGTGTTCGAACCGACGCAATATCGAGAAAAAAGCGAAAGAAAGGTCATTGGGGAAAAGGGAAATTGTACAGGTGCAACTTTCAAAAACATCAGCAAATCCAAGGGTGGATATGTGGGAAGATAGACAATATGTCATCTTCAAATACAATTTTTCTTGTAAATGTGAAAAGTGCTAGTGAATTTCGACTGAAAATCAAAAAGTCATTCTCAGCTGTCAAATCTTAGCTTCCTTTACATTCTTCCCATATCCTTCTTCTCCTCTGACTAAATACGAACACCCAAGTTTTCTCGATTTCCCACACACCATATGTCGTTGTTTATAGGTGAATGGTGTCATGACACCACTATCGAAAGGCATTGAATATGAAGGAGATAATAAGCGGAAGCTATTCTCCTCTTTCATTCTAAGCGCCGGTGTGAGATTTCGCGCATGCACCGCCCGTGTCGCCAGATAATTGTCGATTTGAATACGCATCGTTGAGTTGGCAAAGAGCCGTTTACCGTTTACCGTAGTCAAAAATCGGACAATTTGTTCCGAAACTTTTTGTTTTGGAATCGAGAAAAAGGTTTGATGTTGAACGAAAGGGGTGAAGATCGTCGCACGTTCAGGAGACTTGAGCTACAATAGATGTCTGAAATGTCTGGATTGCTTCCATGAATTTCAGTGGTTGATTACGAAAAAACGAGAGATATCTCGAAAACATAAATGCTTCTTTGTTAATATGAGTCATCTACCGTAATCTCACGAGATGTCGGATTCCGGATTCAGACTTGTGAATTCTCGATTCGAATTCACAAGCCAGATCTTCATTCCGAAAAATCTCCGAGAGATCTTCATTTTCCCGCATTCTTTTACTCTTTATTTACTCATAATCTATATTTATGTACATCTTTTTCATTTGTATCCATATCCGAATCCTTGTTTGCCCACACATCTCTCATAACTACAGTAATCTGGTGTCGTCGTCGTGTCTTCTCAAAAAGAAGAAGTGGATATTTATTGAATGATGGCGTAACCTCTCGCTTTCTTTCACATGTTCTCCGATACTTTGAACAAGGATTAGGATTTAGAAAAAGATGAGTTACTTGTCTCAAAATGATTGAAAACACTTGTAAGACATGCCGACAAAAGATCGGTGACGTGGGGATTGTTGTAGGTCAGACAGTTACAAAGTGGCTCAAGAGGCTTAGTGTTAAAAGTAACACGAAAATGTGGAATCTCACTTTGATATTTCAGATATCGAGACTGAATAGAAAATAAAATAGATTGGAATTTCAATCAGTTTCACATCTCATTTCAGGATCTCAAAATGTTTCCGGTACTGGAAAACTTAACAATATGAGCTGACGTTCGCAAACATATTTCCAAAAAAGTGTTTTTCTTGCTTAAAAGATTTTAACTTCAATGTCCTGATTTTTTTCAAAAGTGTTTAGACGTGCCAGGTACCCACTTGAGTTAGTGACACCCGATTGGAAAATACTGTATTTGCGTGGATGACCTTTTATGGGAAGGATGAGTACTCGATTTGTTAGTGGGAGAGAAAAAGTTGAAAAGTTTGCAGAATGCTACAGTAGTCCGGAGGTCATCGGAAATCTTGTTTTCTTATTGGAATGTGCAGGAATTGTTTCAAAAAATAATTAGATGTTTACTCCTAAAGTATTATTGTTCTTTTAAGACAATCAACAAAAGCACTAGATGAATTTCGACCTTGAGAAACTGATTCATCCGGGGAGGGGTTCTATCGGATATGAGCACTCAATACTGTATTGGAGCGAGTATTCAAGAGCAATCCTCTTTGTTTTAATACATATCTACAAGTGTAAATTTGAAGGATAAGTATCAATTCAATCAATAGACGACTTCCGAGATCTAGGAGAGAAGTCTGGCTAGATGATTTTTTGCGGGAGAACATCCTATTCCACAGAGCACCGAACTCAAGAGATGAGATGAATATGCAGCTGCTCAATAAGGGTCATGTCGGTTAGGTATAAGAGAAGAGATCAGGAACTAATTAAAGAGTAGATGAATTATTGTGTAACACGTGTTCATGCTTATTTGAATATTCTGCAGATGAACCTTATCTTGATGTTCGAATATATTGCGTTTCAATGTTTTGTGTGTAATTTTTTAGCGATCATCTGGATTTATCGATGAGTTCAGAAAGAGTAAGAATGTTGGAGTCTATTTATATTGGAGAAGTTTTGAAGAATACAAAAGAAACGGTGCTCGAATTGCCATAGAGTGTTACTACTTTCCTGCTCTATACCGCGAAGATACATAATTCACACAATGGCGTAAATTACTCTGTTGCGAGTAACTAAAAAACTGGGGTATTTGAAAACTGTTGAAAACTAGCACCTGGAAAATAATAATGACTCAAACTCAAAGAGTTGTTACAGAATATTTTCAGATGAATTCTATCTGTTGCTCTCTTCCCCATATCACTGTTACGATTCCTAATCCGAACCATCTTATTTTAATAAAAGGAGACCGCTCATATGCTGTAATAGGATTAATCTAAAGAAGAACAATTTGTACAAGTACAAACACAAACACCCATTTTATTGGGTTGCGTAGAAAATATCTATACAACAGAGCCGGAAAGACATCACAAACAGGTGTGGTCGGACTCTTTGTGACGGAATACGAAAGCTGCAATTTGTGAGGCGGTGTGTGTGTAGATGCACTGCTAGATGAGGTTGCACTGCCAGATGAGGTATTGGAACGAACGGGGTCAATAGAAGAAACCTGCCATTCTATTGTTTTTGTGAGTCCCAAAAATTAGAATAAAACGCATTTTGAAAGAATCGACTAAAGAATGTTCATCAAGGAAACAAAACAGAAAATTAACAACAAAATCTTTATTTCTAAAGAAAACATAAGAACAACAAAATGAATAAATGTAATCCTAAATAATATGTTTTAAAAACGTAACAAGATGTTTCAACTGAAAAGTTGTGCAGTCAGAAACCTAAAATATGAACTTCTAAACCCGGAAATTAGCGAAAAAACCTAAAATAATCTTCTAGTCACTTCTTCTTTTTATTCAATTCTTCTCTGAGCTGTTCCAAATCTTCTTCACTTATATCTGCTCTCTTCAACAATGCCTCCAGAATTGAGGATTTCTTAGCTGGCGTTTCTGATTTTTCAGATGATTTGATTAACTTTTCCTCAAGCGATTTTGTAGTCTTTCTAATTTTTGGATCAGAACTTTCAGAGCTTCCGATGGCAAGAAGACTCATGAATCCTTCAACTCCTTCCTGAAAAACATCTATGTGGAAAAGTTATATTTGAGTACTGTACCTGGATCATCGTGTCCAAAATTTTAGAAGCTTCGCGAACGCGGGGTTCATCAGGAAGCATGTCAGGGAAACGCATGGACAACCACATATATTGATCGAGAATTTCATAGTTCTGAAACGTAGGGAGCTGTATAACTTGAATTTAGAAAAAATGATTGACCTGTTCTAATAGTGATAGCTCACTGAGAGTTGATGCTGGTTTTGGTGGCCATTCCAGCATGTCCATAAGCCATTCGTAAGTGAGAGCTTGACCGGTGGCAAATCTTAATTCATTAAATAAGAAACACTGTTTTGTAACAAAGCTCACCTTCTAGCCATTTTCACAAAAACTGCTGCTGTCCTTTTATCATCGGTGTTCAGTGGAGATGTACAAAATGTGTATCGAACTTTTAATGGCAAAGGAACTTGGTCAATGAGGACAGCCAATTCTCGCATATCGTAGACAGTACAGATAAAGAAGTGATCAGATACTGAACAGACAGACACAAACAGATCCAATAAACGAACGAACGAAGCTTGAGGCAAGTGGAATGAAAATGTCTCGATTTGATCATATGTTGGAGCAATACCAACGTTTGCAATCGGTTCGACCTATAAAACGTGAATTTGGAAAAACTACGGATTTCACTTACTTTTTCGGCAAGAATTGTTTTCAGAGTTCCGAGATCTTCTTTTCTCATTGTAGTTGCAACTCCATTCGCGTAGGCGGTTCCAAATCTATACAAGAAAATAGTAGTTTTTGAAGTAAATCAGCATAATGACTGCATTTACCTTCCAGCTCTTCCAGCAATTTGTAATGCTGCATAAGTAGGAAGCAATTCTGTCTGACGTGTACAAGAATTGAAAATGACTCGTCGGATATTTAAATTCAGACCCATTCCAATAGCATCTGTGGCAACGAGAACATTACACTCGTCATCGGGATCATTGAATTTAGCAGCTTGTGCAAGTTTAGTTCCAGGTGGTAGATCTCCATAGATGACAGCTGGTTTGATTCCATTTTCTTCGAGTTTTTTGGAGTTGAAGAAGACAGCTTTCTTTGAAAAGCAGACAATACAATCACCAGGCTCAATGTTCGAATAAGATTCAATAGCCTTATCAGCAATAGTAAGAGGCGATTTTCGATCATAATAACGAATTTCCACAGTTTCTCCAATCGGTTCTAATAACTTCTTGACAATGTCAATGGCAGCTGGTTCCCCACACAAGTGGATCTGAAACGCATTTTTGCTGAATACTAAATTTGTTCAAACTTGAATACCTCGTCAGCAGCAGCTCCGAGAAGAGCTCGAGTCCAAGCCCATCCACGTTGCTCGTCGCGCAACATTTGAATTTCATCAATTACTACCACCTGAAAGTATAAAACTGTTTGAAAAAATGTTTTCTAAACCTGTAACTCGGTTAGAGTACGATACCTCGACCCTCATTTGAGTAGAAAGCATTTCGACAGTTGAAGAGAGATGTTGACTTGGATGGTGATTGTCTTTCGCGAATCTTCAAGACAATTATAAAAATCTTCTGACGTTTTTGAATTCAAACCTTCTTTCTTCTCCCGTAACCAAATCGCATGGTATTCCGAGTGCGTTGGTTCGAGTGAAGACTTCAGATGCCAACAATTTTAGTGGTCCACAGAACACTGCACTTTTTGCTTCGCCAAATCTAGAAAAATAAAGAACTCTAAAAAAATTAGTTTTCTTCTGAACCTTTTCAATGCATGATAAGTTTTTCCACTGTTAGTTGGACCTGCATGGAAAAATATTTTTCTTGTGATGCTTCTGGCTTCCGGATACCAGTTATGTGGGCGGGTAAGGTCAGAAATGATTCTGAGATCATCCATAGCTTCGAGATGTGGAAATACCTCAAATTGTATACTAACTTTTTGATACCGCTTCCTTGTGTTATACCTGTTTTGAATGATCCAAAAAGAAGGGGTAAAGCATTTCACAATCTTTGACTCCTTTTGTAATATCACTTAAAAGAATAAGTAATGCTGGATCAACAGAACTTAAATCATCTGGTGTGCAATATTCTCTGAACGACTTGAACGATCGCATGAACAGTTTGTCGTTAATTCCGTTTTCTTTTGCCAGTTGACGAACCATCGGCCTTCGCATGAATTCGTCCAATGACATGTGAATATTCGTCTGAAAGTTTTAAAATTTTTGACTACATAATATTATTACAAAATTCTGATTGGCGTTTCTATATATTTACAAAACTATGTATACGACAGTAAGATATAACTTTCTATGGCAAGTAAGATTACTCAGAAAATCTGTGTTTCTCACATTATTCAGGGCTCCAATCCATTCTTCCATACCAGCAGCTGCTTGTGTAACATGTTTCACTTTTCTCGGCTCTACTAAATCTTCAATTGTCGCAGCTTTTCGAACTGAGTTTCTCTTCCTTCTCGAATTCATGGTCTGAAATCTGGAAGGTGTAGAAGTTGAGCTGGCAGTGCATCTCTGTGTGAAGATACCAAGAATCCGTAAAACTCCCGGCACTCTTTGCATCTGTAATCGTAGGTACAGACTGCGTCACTACTTGCAGCAAATGAGGTAAAAGTGACGGAATTTCACGAATATTTTTCAGCTCATCTGAACAGATCTGTGAACATATTTTGAACGAGATTCATTGAAGGAAAATGATGCGAAAATGAAAAATAAAGCAATTTACACAGAAATATATTCGTAACTAAATGGAATCAACGTCTACTCTGAATCAGTTCACGAAGATTCGACTCTGCCTCGACCAGTCCCTTCTCCAAGTATTCCTTCTGTTTTTCAATTGCTTCAATTTTGTCCCTGTAATTAAGAGCTTTTGAAACCACGACTAATAGTCAAAAAACATACTTAGATTGTTTAGCCTCCGTTTCATGTCGAGAAATTTCGGCAGTTTTGTCAGTCAGAAGAAACATACGACCAACAGATCGATAGTACTTGAGATTCTCGTCCAAACCAATGAGATTTTTTTTCGTGCTTTCGGAAATTCGCATTTTCTGAAAATAACCATATTAATTCGAATAAAATTGAACTTCGGTTCTGGAAACAAACAATTTTATATATGATTTTTCAGAAACAACTTGAACGGTGTATTTTTTGTTAAAACCAGTTGTGTTTAGGGAAAAATGAAAACAAAATTAAATAGCAAAAGATCGATCGATTTTGCGGAGAAAACTTTTGACATTCAACCAAATAGAATGAACATTTGCCCTTTCTTTTTCAAGCTGTATTCCCATTTGTTTCATTCACTCTGTTTCAACAGCAACTTTTGAAAAAAAAAACTTGCCTGATAATTAATTTTTTTGTTTTGCTCTCCTTGCACTATCCGCATTCTCGTCTCATTCGTTTTGAACTGCAGATCGCGAAATGCCTTGGAAATTTCCTCATCAGCCATTTTCTGTAAATGAAAAAACATTCTCGGGACAATTATTAAATCTATCTACAAAAACTGTATACACAGCATAATTTTCAGAACGATGACAAAATTGAGGAAAAGTTTGATTATAAACCGATAGCAAATGTTTAAAACTGTTTTGTGAATGCTCCATTATAATCTTTAACTGCTGCGAAGACCGAAAAGTCGAGAGAAAAATATGCTGGCGCAATGCCAGAAGAGAGTAAGATGTGCAGGACATATAGCAAACACTCTAGGACTGGCTACGGTAGGGGCCGACCATGGCTCAGAGAACGTCCAAGTTATCCATCGAGGCGGTCTGAAAGTCTCGCCAGTGATAAATTATCAGTTCTCGAATATTTTTCCTTATTGTTTCAGTTTTTCAAATTTTCTCCTAGCTTTATTCGAGTTTGTTTCATCTTCAGAAACGTGTTATCGTTTCACTTCTTAGCTATTTCGCATACATTTAACTTTTTTTAATGCTTTACTTTCAGGTAACCACCATGAGCGTGTTCAGTCAGCTTTCCGAATCGGCCAAGCAGAATCCATTCAGTCTGCCATTCAGAACTGCAAACTGTGCTAGCGCAGTTTCAGCCCGTAAGTTCATTTTTTCTATTAGAATCGGAAAAAAATCATTGACAATCTGATTGCAACCCGTTCTCGCTACCACTTGCTCTAACTTTCGGATTAAAATCAGATACTTGACGTGAAGGCTTTTTCATATATATAGACCGCCCGACATTTTAGTTTTCTCACCAGTGTCCTATGTCCTATATTCTACCCGTGCAGCACATGTGCACGGTTAAACCAATGAGAGTGCTGAGAAACATTAGATAGCATCTATCGGCAAGAGACATCAGACACGTTGTTCCCTTTTTCTGCAAAACGTGGCAACCGTGTTGGAAAGAGGGGGAACGAAGAATACGATACTGTCTGCCCTTGACGTCATTTTTCACGCTGCTTTCACGTGAGAGCTGACCTTTTGCCACGTTATTCATATGTTAGCTAATGCCTAGTCGGGATTATAAGCACTGCTACAACCGTTTATCGATGACGTCTGAAACCGAGGAAAAAGCACTGCCTTTCATAGCCCGCGCAAAATCTCCACATTTTCAAAATGGACGAATGGGAGTTGTAGTGATATTATGCATGTGGATTATTATTTACTTCTGGGGTGTTACTCAGCTCGTGGACGGGTTAATGGACTGGTTGGCATACGGTTCTACGCAGTATGTAGCAAGGGTTGCAATTGGAGCTGCTACGACTGTAGCGTCCGCTTACGAAGGTCAATTTTACTTTGAATCAGAAGATTTATCATTGATTACAGCTGGACAAGTCGAGTTCGGAACTGGCAAATACTACGCCTACTGTGCTTTCGGAGGAGTTCTTTCCTGCGGAATCACTCACACTGCTATCGTTCCACTTGATCTCGTCAAGTGCAGAATTCAGGTATAATATCATATTATCAGTTCAATCATATGTATTTTTAATTTTAGGTCAACCCAGAAAAGTACACCGGTATCGCCTCAGGATTCCGCACCACTGTTGCTGAGGAGGGAGCTCGTGCTCTCGTGAAAGGATGGGCGCCAACTCTTATCGGATATTCAGCTCAAGGACTCGGAAAGTTCGGATTCTATGAGGTCTTCAAGAACGTTTACGCCGACATGCTCGGAGAGGAGAACGCCTACCTCTACAGAACGTCTCTTTACTTGGCTGCTTCAGCTTCAGCTGAGTTCTTTGCTGATATTCTCCTTGCTCCAATGGAGGCTACTAAAGTCCGTATCCAGACTGCTCCAGGAGCACCACCAACTCTCCGCGGATGCGCCCCATTAATCTATAGAACTGAGGGTCTTACTGGATTCTACAAGGGACTCCCACCACTCTGGATGAGACAGATCCCATACACAATGATGAAGTTCGCTTGCTTCGAAAAGACCGTTGAGGCTCTTTATCAATACGTTGTTCCAAAACCAAGAGCCGAGTGTTCAAAGGGTGAGCAACTCATCGTTACTTTCGTCGCCGGATACATCGCAGGAGTTTTCTGTGCCATCGTCTCACATCCAGCTGACACTGTTGTTTCCAAGCTCAACCAAGATTCTCAAGCTACCGCCGGAGGAATTCTCAAGAAACTCGGATTTGCCGGAGTTTGGAAGGGACTCGTACCACGTATTATCATGATCGGAACTCTCACTGCCCTCCAATGGTTCATCTATGATTCCGTTAAAGTAAGCCCACCTTCCGTGTCACTATCAATATTATATTAAATTATTCAGGTCGCCCTCAATCTTCCACGTCCACCACCACCAGAGATGCCAGCTTCCCTCAAGGCCAAGCTTGCCGTCCAACAGTAAATGCGCAGACTAGAAATCGATTTTATTCTTAATTTCCATCTGATAGTCTAGCTCTCGTATTTTTGAAATCCACCTAATTCTGTCCCCTCTTCTCTCGGTTTCACTCCACTCTTCAATTTACAACTAATTAGTGCACCACTCTCGGTTTTAGTGTGATTTTCCCCTTTCATTGTTTCAAGTTGTCCTTCAATTCCTTTTAAAATTCTTCATCTTTTAATGATGATTTTATAAATTCCTCCGAATTCAACCGATCGAAGTTTTTTATATGTTGTTGTTTTTTTTGCGTGTGTGTGTTCACTCGAGAAGAGACATCTCAATTGGGTAGTTCAGTCGATTACCGTCCACCCGTGCTCGTTTTACCGTTGAATTCAAATAAAACCGATAAAAACATGAAATTGCGAAATGCGTGTATCAGCAAAAAACAGTCTAAATATTTACAGAGCTATGGAAAAAATCACGAAAAATTCAGTCCTGATTCGAACGACTGAAGCAAAAAAGCAGATGATTAGGTACGAACAATGAACCAAGACTACCTCAATAGTTGAATATAACTATTTTCAACTTCAAATCTAACTTTATTTAGATCTTTCCCATTTATTCGTCTGTTGGTCCTTGATTTCGCGCTTTCCATTTATCTATGGTACAAATGGAAACCCGATTGGGATTATACAGTTGATACATTTTGGAAACAAACCGGACACGTGGCTGATAATTTGAACGGGGTACTGTTTTTTTTAAGTCTGAACCATTTCGTGTAAAGTGACTGCCAGACAAGACGAAACTACATTTTCAGACTATAACTTGGCTACGAAGTAATCCTGCCGGTCTGAAATTGAACACTCCAGTGAATGACACACTTGCTTGGTTCTTCACTTATCATATTTATCTGTGGACTAGTAAGTTCGATATCACGTAATTGTCTCTCTTGTATCCAAAGTTATTACTCCAGCATTCATTGGATTCCTACGTTCGGATGCATTCTTCCGTTTCATCACATACTCGCTGATTGGCGGAGTTTCCACGTTCTCTTCGATAGTCTACGATTTCTCCCAGATATTCTTCCTTCATTTCAATTGTTTCGATGCATATGCAACAAAGTTAGTTCTGGTCTCAATCTAGTTCAAGATGTTTTTTTATTGTTCGATTACTTTAGGTTGTGTTACCTTTGCTATTACACTTTGACAGTTCTTTGGAGTCTGGTGAGAGGGAAGAAATGGAACCCGTTGCGTGAGAGAATGGATACGGTAAAAAAGTTAAAATATATTCTCTTGTAATCTTTAAAAGTTTCAGGTTATCTTGGACACTAGACAACAGTTTCTCGCGACATCTCTCTTTGTTATTCTTCTTTTCATTCTACCAACAATCTTCGTTTATTTCGTTGTTTTCCGGAGCCTGCGTCTTGCTGTCTCAGCTCTACAGACTGTGATCTACTTTTTTGCGACGTGGCCTTTTCAGCTATTTGCACTTGAAAAGTATTTTAAACAAAAGTATGGAAAGCAAAAGACGTCAGAAGGAAACGATGCAGCTAGCACAGAATAAGTCATCGACGTTGAGCATGACATTATTTTTAATACATCACTTTGATTGTTGATTATCGCTTTTATTTTAGTTGCCGGGTCCTTGAAAAGCTTTCATTTTTTTTGTAGATTTTTTTGTGAGATACCTGTATAAAATGAGTAATAACTGTGAAAAGTAGGTACTGGTGTTTGATAAAGTTTAACCACTTCTTTTCTATTCTTTCTGTAATTGCTAAAAAATTTTCCTTGCGAAAGAAAGGTGCACTAACGCTTTGGAACTGTTGCGTTTTGGAACTGCTACGCTTTGGAACTGCTGCGCTTTGGAACTGCTACGCTTTGGAACTGTAACGTTTTGGAACTCCTTTAGCCTTAGAGCGCGCTTGCATTTTCCACTCAAATAGGAGATTTTAAGCCATATTTTCAATATTTTTTTCTCAATTTCTATCACAAAAAGTAAAAATACCAACTCTTTTGATAGAAAATGAGAAAAAAATATTTAAGATTTGGCTTAAAATCTGAAATTGAATGGAACAATGCAAGCGCGCTCTAAGGCTAAAGGAGTTCCAAAACGTTACAGTTCCAAAGCGTAGCAGTTCCAAAGCGCAGCAGTTCCAAAGCGTAGCAGTTCCAAAACGCAACAGTTCCAAACCGTTAGTGCACCGAAAGAAAACTTTGGGGGAAAGTTTAAAATTTTCAAAATTTGTGCAATCACGTCGATACGCAAGCACCTTATTCGACGAGAAATAAAACAGTCTCTTTTTTTTCATAGATTTTTCAAGCCTAAGTTTTAAAGTGTTGTTTTGTATTTAAAGATGGTTTATTTCAAATCATTATGTTTTAAATATGTAGATTCATATTTTTAAACACACAATTAGCCCAAAAAGTACTTCACTTTTTAGCAATTTGAAAGATTTTCTCATAAACACTCTGTTTACCGTAATCCTTAGACTCCCTAAAATTATTGTTGATCTTAATTCTTTGATAAAGGGAGATTTAAGAGCTTAAACGTTGACCTTTTTCTAAAACAATACACTTTATCTTAAATTATCTAAGAAGCATGGCACATGTCGCATTTCATTCTTCCATATATCAGCCTGTTTTTTTTTATTGTATCGAATATTCCGCAGATTTTACTGGTTCTCAAATCCTCTTTTTCTTTACGTTATAAACAGTTTTTAGAGTAATTCAGTTATGCTTGAGGACGAAGCGGAACGTTTGTTCCGTTTAGAATGTCTAGAAACTCTCAATTGGCCGCCATGTGCAGCAATACCAGCACACATTACCAAGTAAGAATCGGTACATTCGTTTTCTAGTTTTTTGTTGCAGACAAGATCCTAAGCTGGAGTTCCATAATGTCGCTGACAATTTGGATTATTTGCTGCAACCAATTGATGCGCCCGCGAAAATCGTAGCCAACGTAGACTCAAACGGAAAAATCATAGGGTTTATAGAACATGAACGGACTGTTGTCGGAGCTTCGAACACTTCTATGTCGATTAACAGGTGAATTATCATTTTGCTCGATGATATGTTTTCTTGTACATTTCTCAGATTACCATTCAAGCCGAACAGTATACAGAATTCAGCTGGAAACACTATCAGAGGATCACCAGGAAACGTTCCGTTTTTGCCTGGATTTTTGGAAGAGTTGGATGAAATGATTGACGGCAACAAGAAAAATGCAGTGGGAGAAGAACAGAAATATCTCGATTTCGAGAATGAAGGTAAGTCACTGTCAAGAACAAGAGAAAATGAAAATATGCAGTTTTCCATACTTGTCAAGGACCGGGCCGGCCCAGGCTGGCCCGAAGGCCCGGTTAATTGGCGCAAAACTTCTATTTTCACATTTTTTGAAAATTTTTGAATTTTTTCGCGAAAAAGTAGAATTTTCGACTATCATTCAGAATTAGAAGAAATTCTGAAAAATATTCAAAAATGGTCATATTTTTTATTGATTGAAAAAATTGGAAAGAAGGTCATTTTTTGAAGCCGGGCCTTCGGGCCGGCCCGGGCCTTGACAAGTATGCAGTTTTCTAACTAATTATCGGCATATGTTTGTTTCGAACACCAGTGTATGATCTTATTATGAGCACATTCCAAAATTCTTATGAACTTTTGTTTTGCAGAAACATTGATTTCATCGGTACCTACGATCGGTCAAATCAAACTACCGGATTATGCTCCCGTAAAAAAACAAGTTGCAACTGCTCCAGAACTGATTAACCTTGATGATCTGGATGTCTTCGATTTACTTGATATGGTCAATACAGACATCCCTATTGTTCACACACGGTCTGAAAATAGCCCGATTCTCATTAAAAGATCTAAGAAAAAAATAGCGCCGACAGAAAATAAACCGGAGGAAATCAAAGAAAACGAAGAAATAGACGATAAGGATGATTTAGAGATCCCAAACTTTCCGAAAATCGAAGAAAAACCGTACATCTTCGGGGAGGTTATCGAAAAAACTCAAGAAAAATTTGAATACGCAATAAGAGTTGCTTTAAGTGTTGAAGAAGAACAGGAATACAAACGACTTCTCCCCACAATGGCTAGAAAAGTAGTTTGCTTTTAGACAAATTTTTCATTTTGTTTCTAAATTGCAGTACCCGTTCTCTCTGGATCCGTTCCAACAGTCGTCGGTTTTGTGCATGGAAAGAGGAGAATCATTATTCGTGGCTGCCCATACTTCTGCTGGAAAAACAGTTGTAGCAGAATACGCTATTGCTCTATGTCAGGCACATAAGACAAGGTAGAGATGGTTTGTTTTGGAAGATTAATCTCTCATTCATTTGTTTTCAGAGCAGTGTACACTTCTCCAATCAAAGCCCTTTCGAATCAAAAATTCCGTGATTTTAAGCAAATATTCGGAGATGTTGGATTGGTGACCGGAGATATTCAATTGCATCCAGAAGCTGCGTGTCTCATTATGACAACTGAAATTTTGAGATCAATGTTATATAATGGTTCTGATGTTATTCGAGATCTTGAATGGGTCGTCTTCGATGAAGTTCATTACATTAACAATGAGGAACGAGGTCATGTGTGGGAAGAGGTGAGTCTCAAATACTCATTTTCGAATTTATAATATAAATTTCAGGTTCTTATCATGCTTCCAGCTCATGTCAAGATTGTGATGTTATCTGCTACAGTACCCAATTGTGTTGAGTTTGCTGACTGGGTTGGTAGGATTAAAAACAGAAGAATTAATGTAATTTCAACTGAACGACGACCCGTTCCATTGGAACATTTTCTTTACACTGGTCAAGATGGAAAAACTCAAAAAGATTTGTTCAAGATTATTGATCGCAACGGGCAATTCCTTCTGAAAGGATACAATGATTCCAAAGATTCAAAGGCAAAAATTTATGAGAAAGATAAAGTTGTTGGACCGGGAGGAGCGGCTGGAAGAGGTTTTTGGTCAAATTATTGAAATAGTAATTTTTAGAAATAGTTTTAGGAAATCAACGAGGAGGTGCGCGTGGTGGCGGTGCTAGTTCAAGAAGCAATCAAGGTGGAAATAGTGGTGGAGGAAAGAATTGGCCGGGAAAAAACGATAAGAATATCTATTTGAATCTTATTAATTTCATGAGATGCTCGGATCAATTACCTATGGTTGTTTTCGTTTTCTCCCGGAAAAGATGCGACGAAAATGCTCAAATGTTGGCTTCAATGAATTTAACAACGGAAGTAGAGAAACAACATGTTAGAACATTCTTCTCTCAATGCATTCAGAGATTGAAAGGTTCTGATAAAGAGCTTCCGCAAGTTCTCACTATGAGAGAGCTTTGTTTGAGAGGATTCGCTGTTCATCATTCCGGAATTTTGCCAATTTTGAAAGAAGTCGTCGAGCTGCTCTTTCAGAAAGGATATGTGAAGGTTCGATATTTTTTTTTCTAATTATGCAAACAATTCCATTCAGATCCTTTTCGCAACTGAGACGTTCGCTATGGGTGTAAATATGCCAGCAAGATGTGTTGTTTTTGATAGTGTTACCAAACATGATGGATCAGAAAGAAGACTGCTCAATCCTGGAGAATATACACAGGTTTGTTGGTTCCTCTGTTCACAAAAGCTATATTTATCTTTTCAGATGGCTGGTCGAGCAGGAAGACGTGGCCTAGATTCAACGGGAACAGTTGTCATCATCTGCAAAGATCAAACTATTCCTCTACCAGATGTTCTCAAAAATTTGATTAGTGGTCAAGCCCTTCGTTTGGAAAGCAAATTCCGTGTTACCTATTCTATGATTCTCAATCTGCTTCGTGTTGAGCAATTGAAAATTGAAGACATGCTTCAAAGAAGTTACGTGGAAAGTGATTCGTTGAGAGAGTCCAAGGATAAACAGAAAATGTTGAAAGAATTGAAGAAGAGCCTAGAAGAAATGAAACTTGTTGAATGTGAAACATGTACACCAAATTCTCAACTTCGAGATTATCACGACGCGTTAGCAAATTACGTTCTGAAGCGAGAATCTATTTGGCCGAAGTTGAATGATGAAAACGTTATCAACAAGTTCTTATGCTCTGGACGTTTCGTGATTGTGAGCAATGCCCAGTTCCAACTTCACAATGAATGTGTTTTGATTATTAAAGAATTAAATAACAAGTCATTGCAGGTGACTAATTTTCATTTGACTTCATACAACCGTATTTACAGGTACTTGTTGTTTCAAAAGATGCTAATGAGACGACACAGAAAATTATGGACGCAGCGAACTTCATAAAACAACCGAAAACCGTGAGTATCTTCCATTCGATGTATTGTCATGAACACTTGTTTCAGGATATCAATTGGCTTTCTGAACAAAATTCAATTCTGTGTACAACTAAATTCGGAACTCGGGGTGCTGCTTTTTGTCCGACAAATGTGCGTAGTTTCAGACTGTGCGATGTTCCTTTGTCAAATATTGTTGCGATAACCAAAAAGGTTATTAAAAACATTCAATCTGTAGAAGTATTGCAAGAATTCAGTATGCTACAAATTCCAAGATTCCGGTGAGATTTTACGAAAATAGTAATTCTAACGTCTAATGTTCATCCAGAGATCGTGAAGTGTCCGACAATGTGAAGAAGCTGCTCCAACAAGTTATCACTACTGCAGCAGGAGTGGCATCTAAAGAGGTTGAGACATACACGTGGAAAGAACTCAGAGGATACTGTCAAAATCTTGATCTTTCTTTTGATGCCGACTGGATGGAGTCTGTGGAATCTGAACTGAATGCTCCAAGAGCGTTCCCAGCGCGTCATTGTACACGTTTTGAAGATCATGTGAGTTATACTAGTGGGATAGCATTTTTAGAACTAACTTCAAATTCCAATTTCAGTTTGCCATAATACGCGAACGTATTCGAATTGAAAGAAAAATCAAAACTCTCGAATACGATCTCTCCAGTGATGCTCTACGGCTCAGTGAAGAATACCAAAATCGTCTGAAAGTTCTCGAATCACTTAACTTTGTGGAGAAGAAAATGGTCAGCTTGAAAGGAAGAATTGGTTGTGAAATTCATCATCAAGAACTTCTGATCACAGAGCTCATTCTCGATTATAAATTCCATAAAAGATCTCCACCAGAGTTAGCAGCTTTGCTATCAACATTGACATGTCAATACAATTCTGGAAGAGAATTACAGTTTGCACCTGACAGTGTTTTCGGAGAAGTACGATTCTGAAATTTTATTCAGAAAATGAAAATAATTAAATACTTTTTCAGATCAGAGAAAGTGTAAATTCAGTGCTGAGTCGACTGGAAGCAGTTGCTTCCAAACACAAGTCACATATTTCGGATTTAGGAAGTGAAATACGATTCGATCTCATGGAAGTTGTCTATGAATGGGCTAAAGGAACGGTGAGTAAGACAAATTATTTATTGTTCTTTGCATTATCATTTTTCAGCCGTTCTATCGAATTATGGAAATGACGGATTGCCAGGAGGGTCTTATCGTCAAATGTATTCAGAGACTTGATGAAGTTTGCAAGGATGTCAGGTATAGGATTCAAAATAGCTGAATTTCGCTACATTTTTTCTACAGAAATGCCGGCCGAATCGTCGGAGATCCAGCTCTCGTGGAAAAAATGGAAGAAGTCAGTGCTTCAATCCGAAGAGATATTGTATTTGCTGCATCCCTGTATACTACGGTCTAATTACCTGTGATTATTGTTGAAAACCGGGTTTTTAATTTTTTCGAATGTTTAAGAAATTGCAATAAATAAACATTGTAGTAAATCGATTTTCTCATTCTATAGAGGTCTTTCCCCCTATTCGCCCAATTTTGAGATGAAAGAGAATGTAGTTCTCAAAATTTACTTGAGATGCGACTGTTGAGGTTAGCATCTTCATGATATGAAAATAATACATACATGATTGCAAAAATGAAACAAATTTATCTAATCACTGAACACAAAAAAAACCGTAAAAAACTGAAAGTGCTTATGCTGGCATACGAAGTGCACCGTCGAATCGGATTGTCTCTCCGTTCAAATACTGGTTTTCAATAATATGTTGGACCAGAGCTCCGTACTCGTGTGGATGTCCGAGACGGGATGGATTTGGAATGAGTTGAGCTAGGAATGTCTTCACCTAAATAGATTTTAATAAATATATTTTCGTATGGATTATAACAGACCTTTTCGGGAAGCGAGGAAAGAAGTGGAGTGTCCATGAGTCCTGGAGCAATCGTGTTGAATCTGATACCGTCTCCGGCAAAGTCACGAGCCAATGGAAGCGTCATTCCCACAATAGCTCCTTTTGAAGCCGAATAAGCTGACTAGAAATTTACTCATAGCATCGATTACTTAAGAAAATGCGGATACCTGACCGGTCTGTCCATCAAATGCTGCAACAGAGGCCGTATTGATAACAACTCCTCGTTGTCCATTTGCATCTTTTTCGTGTTCACCCATCAGAGCAACTCCGTGACGAATGACATTGAAAGTTCCCAACACGTTAACCTGGGAACAGTTGTTTTATTGAAAACCTTTCCGATAGCAAGCCTACATCCATAGTCTGACGAATTTTCTCGAAATCAACATGCTTCTTCTTCTGAACGGAGTAGAGCTTGAAAGCGTAGGCGATTCCTGCACAATTGACGAGAGCATCGAGGCGTCCATATTCCGATTGCACTTTTGCGAAAGCTGCCTTAATTTCGTCTTCGTTGGTGACCTAAAATTGTAAGTTGCGAAGGTATTTGGATCGCCACTATTCAACTAACTGAAGCTGGAGTAAAGATGGCTCCTATTTCTTTGGCAACTTCAGCTCCTTTTGATTGAGGAAGATCGAGAATAGCAACTCTAGCTCCTGCTTTAGCCAAAACTTCGGCAGTTCCCTTACCAAGACCAGAGGCACCTCCAGTGACTAGAGCAACGAGTCCCTGAAATACATGAATTAGCAGCTCCTGACGAATTCACCCGAACGAAATGGTTATTATCGTGATGGTCAGATCATGAAACGTACCTTTGTACTTCTGAGAGCAGCCATTTTCCGAGTTTTCTGTAATAAAATCAGTAAACTCGAGGAACTAAGAGTTTCGAAAGTACGATGCGGCTAAACACAACACATGAAATGAAAGAATGATTGCTGATAGAATTGCGATGTGAAATTTTTATTCTGATTCAGATAAATGAAACTAATTGACAACACTCATTCGGGTTGAATAAATAAAAATCAAACTAGAACGAATCTTTTTTGAATGGAGATTCTTCACACGAAAGAGGAAGGCTAGCGACTGTGTAAAAACGTCTGCGAGGAAGAGACGCAGATATATAAGCGAAGAAAGGGCGATGAGAGAGAGTGGCGACTAGAGGCTGATAAGAAAAAAGGACAGGAAGAGAAGCGGGCGTTTTTATAGTGACAGCTCAAAAGATTAGACATCATAGAACAGGAGGAGATACAAGTACTGTATGGAACTTATTAATAGTCAAATGAATCAAGATATTGGAATAACTGTATTTCAATCACTCGTAGTCATAATCACCGCGTTCATCCGGATTTCGATTAGCTGCACGGTACTCCGACGTTGAAGGCTGGAATGAGATAATTATTATAAGGATGGTACACTAGTTGAGCAAATTCTGGAATGAATGATATCACCTGTTCTTCGTCCATGAACTCATCATGTACTTCCCGCTTGATTCTTTTAAGTGGGGGAGCTTCACTGGGAGATCCTAAATTAGTTTTTTGCGAAGGGACAGTGTGCGAACTTTGTGGTTCTTGTTTGATAACCACTGCTGGCTTCGATGCACTTTTGACCTGAAAGAAACAATAATATGTGCTCTCTGAAAATAAACGACCCACTTTATCATACTGTTCCTTCCACATCCTTGCTATAATTTTGGAGTTATCATAAATTTCACTGTCCTCTTCATTGAACGTTTGCGCATTGTTAACTAGCAATATCATATCATCATTTACTTCGTCTATTGTTGCGTATCGTCCAGTTTGAAGTTTTCTGTTGATGCGATCAAAATCCATTGGCTGTGAAATTTCCTTATAGTACTCAGGAAGCTCTCTTTTAGTTGGGAGAGTTTGGAAAGGTTCCGCGATAACTTCCCCGTCCTCATCGGTGTATTCCAAAATAACTGCCAACATTTGGTTGACTTTGCTTTGCAACTCAATATCTGGTTTTATCCTTTTCTGCTGCATGACAATGTCGTCCATTGAGTCGTCGTTTTCACCGAGTCCGGCCATTTTTCTCTTCCGTTGTTTTTTTCTTTCGGCGATAGTCCGCTCATTCTCATCTTCAATCTCTTCAACACGTTGCATAAACTGCTCTTCAGTCATCAGATCGGTAGCGTAGTCAATCTGAAATTGAAAACAAGTTGATTCTAATTTTTCGAATAGACATATGATTCAATAAAAATTTTCCGTTAAAAACAATATTCACCTCTTTGCGTCGTCTTCTCTGATTTGGAGTTTCTTCGACAATCTCTCGACCTTCTTCCCTAGCTTTTTCCATTTCTTCATAATCGCATGTCAGTTTCACTAGGTTCTCAGGAATTTCTTCTTCTTCTAGGAGACGTGGCTTCCTGTTTTTTTGATGAGCTTCTTCACGTCGACGAGCGATATCCATATCTTGAAAAATGTTGAATTCGTCTTCAGAACGTGCGACCATCTGATTTACAGACTCATCGTCTGGAAGTTCCTCATCTTCTTCCTCCTCGCCGTCTGCCCGAATGATATCTTCAAGCATTTGCTTCCTTTCAGCTCCAGTCGAACGTTGATCGAACTTTCCTGCTTGAATGACTTTCTCATCGACGTTCAACTTATATCGAGCTGCGGCAAGAATCTTTTCTTCGACAGAGTTGGCTGTGATTAGACGAAGTACTCGAACTTCCTTCTTCTGACCAATACGATGAGCTCGATCCTGCGCCTGCATATCCTGATGAGGATTCCAATCCGAATCGAAAATAATGACAGTATCAGCGGTCTGCAAGTTGAGACCAAGACCTCCGGCTCTGGTTGAAAGCATGAAAAGAAAGTATTTGCTATCTGGTGCGTTGTACAGAGTCAGTAGGTCTCCACGTTCATCGGGTTTCGTTGAACCATCTAGACGGAGATATGTATGATTTCTGAAGTTTAAGTAGTCCTCGAAAATTGTCATCATAGATGTCATTTGGAAAAACATAAGCACACGGTGACCGGTTGCTTTGAGTTTTGGAAGAATACGATCGAGAAGTTCTAATTTTCCAGCCACTCGCATCAAATCAAGTCCACCAACATGATTGACTTTCCAGGATGTTCGACATGATTCCTCAATGGTTGGAAAGAGGAACGGATGATTGCAAAGTTTGCGAAGTTGAACAATGGTGTTCATCAAAGAACGAGCTCCAGATGAAGTTTTACCATCTAGGAGTACTCCATTTTTCATAGATCGATACATAATCTTTTGAAGAGCTGACATATCACATTTGATAACATATTCAGTTTTGTCAGGTAGCTGCGACTCCACTTCTTTTTTGAGACGTCTCAGCAAAAATGGGCGCAATACTTTGTGCAACCTTCTGATAATCAGCATAGTCTCTTCTTGATTCAATTCCACTTTCTCACCAGTCGTTGCGAAAGGAGCATTAAACCATTGTTCGAAAGTTCCACAAGATGAAAAAATCTTTGGAAGCAAGAAGTTGAGAAGTGCCCACAGTTCAGGAAGTTTGTTTTGAAGAGGTGTTCCAGTGAGCAAAATGCGATGTTGAGCATGGAAATGTGCATTTAACATGACGGTAAGTTTGCAATTGTGATTTTTCAGACGATGACCTTCATCGATGATCATATATTTCCAGCGAATTTTTCCAAGTAATGCTTTTTCTCTGATGACGTATTCGTAGGTAGTCATCAACACGTTGAAAGCACCCTTTCTGATCTGGGCTTCAACTCGACGACGAGCATCTTTTGTACCTTTGTAGATGACCGCGGTCACAGATGGTGCCCATTTGGCAAATTCGGACTGCCAATTGGAAAGAGTAGACAACGGCACAATTACGAGGTATGGACCATTGTTTTGCTTCACTTCCATCAAGTAAGTAATAAGGGAGATGGTCTGAAAATGTTTTAGTATTATGTTTTGCTTATTTTGTTAAGAAACACACGGATTGGAGGGACGAGAGTTTTTAATTTTCGAAACTACATTTAATTTAAACTCACTTGAATTGTTTTTCCTAAACCCATTTCGTCGGCAAGAATTCCATTCAAATTATTGTTATGTAGCGAAATCATCCATTCCAAACCCTTCAGTTGATACGGTTTCAGTTGAAGATTAGGATTACCACCACCCATTGTAGCGTGTTGTTTAACAATCTTTTCTTTGATTCTGTGAGCTGTTGCATAATAGTCGGCCATTTGCTTTTTCGTTCTTTGATCATATTCGTCTTCTTCATTTCTTGCTTTCTCAATTATCATCTTCGCCTTTGTTTCGTCGTCCATTCCAGCATACTGATCGTCTTTTTCTTCTACTCGTTCTTCAACGACATGTGTCTCATTATCATCTTCGTCGTCATCACTGAGCTGATCACGTGGGATCAACTCGTACCCCGGATGAGTTTCCAGCCAGAATTCAACTTCTTCAGGTTTCGGAGCATGATCACCTGTAATAATTTTTCCAGTGCTGATCTCCCTCACATGAACTCTTGCTTCGTCGTCCATTTGGCTTCTTTCAAACTTTTTGTCATCCTTCTTTTTCTTTTTCTCTGTTGTTTGATGTTGACGGACCAGTGAACAAAGAGAATCAACATATTCATCGGTTTGTTGAAGAAGGTACACAAGGCGCTGATCTTTTTTCTCATCCAGAAGCGCACGATATCCTTCTTCATCTTCTTGCATAAGCTTTTGCATACGAAGCTTCTCATTACGAGCTTCATCTTTCTTGCGTTCCGCCTCGTATTTCTGATGATGAAGCTTGATAGCCTTCTGCGTTTTAGAGATTTTAGCTGCATTGTTTCTGGAAAAATGTAATTCGAAGTTTTTGGAGAATGACTAGCGATAAGAACTGGATGTTTTGAATGAAAAATATCTACATCGTTTCAATTATAAGATTTTTTGAATAACTCCACTGAGTGTTTCAGATCGAACGCTTGAAAAAAGCACGTGAACTTCTAAATCTCACCTGTGGTACTCCTTAAAGTCCCTGAAATGTTGTACAATAGAGTGCATCAAGTTGGAATGTTTCTCTCTTCTCCTCTTCTCTTGATCCATTTTCAGCTGTTTTTCCAATGTTTCAGTTAGACGAGCTTCGCGAAGAGTCTGGCGTTTTGTGCGACGATAAATAGCAGGATCGAGAGCTGTGCGTAGCGTAGTATCTCGAATCATGAAAGAAGTCACTTCGTTCCTAACCTGAAACTTGAAATACGTTTGATTCGAAATCCACTCTTACATGAATTTGTAAGTTAGTCAATCGTAGTGCACGTAATTCGATTTCCGCCTTCAATCGTATATGCTCTGGAATATCAGCGGGAAGATTACTGAGTGATTTCATACGAAGCCCAATTCTGTTCTGAATCATGTTTTCACGTTGAGTTAACATTTTGAAAGGATCGACTCCAGGAGGGACTTGAAGTTCCGTTTGGCGATTGAAACGAGATTGATGAATTGATAGAACCTGAAATACTGAAGTGGCGTGAATTGAACGACACATGCGTAGACATAAAATAAGATGACTTGCTAAAACTTTTTCTCACCTTCATCAAATCATACGGTAGCTTCTCTCCATTTTCAGCTTCTCCGGGATACTTGTATGGCTCTGGTAGTAACGTGGTTTGTTTCGGTGGGAGTTTAACAGCACTGGAAATTAAATAATCTGGGACGTTTTCATTTCGAGCCAAATGACGGTATGCTGCGACTTGAGCTCTTAGCTGCTTTAATTGAAGAGGTGTTAGTTCGGTGATTCCTATGGAACTGTTTGAACTCATACTGCCAGAACATGATGGAGGTGGTCCTGCTTGAAGTATCTGCTTCAAACTTCGTGCTTTCGCGTGTCGGGGGTCATTCTGTAGGCCTCGCACTTCCATTGTACTGATGACGCTCTCCAATTTTGATAGTGTCGCTAGAAGATTACTGCTCACTGTATAATCTGTCACTTCCCCAATTTGCTCGGGTAGAGCAGTTGATTGCTCGAACCCCCGGCCACTCATATCCTGTTTTTGAATTCAGTTCTGAAACAATTAACGTTTTTTTGGTCACGAAACAAAAACCGAACAAAAAACGTGATAAGCATTGTCAAAAATAGAGAAAATCAGACAGTTACTGCTGAAGAATTAGTCAGACCAAGTGAGAGTTTCTTGGTATAAATAACGTTTCAAGAAAAATCTTGACTTCCTTTCTAATTGCAATAAATATCTGGTTTACACCAAAACTAATTTTATTCTACTATTATTCTAATAATTGTAATCACATTAATTTCCTGTCGGAAAGATAGAACAAGGTTGATGACGACGTAAATTTACTATTAGACGGGAATTTTTCTCGTGTGATATTGAAAAAAAACCGCCGTTACAGTAGTTATTGCCTTCGTGGCGAGACCAATGTGAAACATTATATTATCTGCGTCTTTCAAAACTGTATTTTTGTAATCATATTTCTCACCAATAATTGATTTTCTCTGGTCATTAAAATAGATTTCACAAATTATTCTGCATTTTACGAATATGAACGAAAATGTTCTTGTTTATGATGAGTCGAGCATAAATGAATCGGTAGGACCAAAGAAAAATCAGTTCGATATTATTGATATTCAGATTGAATCCCAACAATCGGCAAACTTCACCGACTCTGAGGACTCCGATGACAGTTTTATTAATGAAGAAACTCTTCCACAAAAAGAGCAAGCGATTAGAAAAATAGAATTCGCTCTGGCCGATATAAACGATCAGATCGAACGAAACGAAAAAACTCTGATATTAAGAACGTAAGCTGAACTTCTAAGTATTTTGATAAAAATCTTTACAATTTTTCAGTTCTTATGAAAAGTCGCATTTTTCCATCCGTTATTCGTCACACAGAAAAAAGAAATTGGATCGAGATCTGCATTGCCTTCACCAAGTGTATGACTTACTGGAAAATGACAAGAAATCAACAAAACGGGAACTGTTTTACGAACATAAAGCAATTTATGAAGCACAAAGAAACCTTGACAGCTCGATTCGATCGATTTGTGAACTATTGAATGAAAGTCGAGCTAATTTGAACGTGGTGAGTTTCAATATTGTTCTTTTTCTCTATTTACCTCGTTTAAGCTAGCATGTGGCCGTGGAATTCTTCGGGGCGCGATTACATTTCTAGTTGAGGATGTGGGAGTGATTGATGGTAGAATTCAAGATGTTTTAATAACAGGTAAAATAAATGCAAATAATGCAAAAGTCTTATTCTTCATAAAAGATGTTTCCAGACTCTCTTCTATTCTCGGATCAAGTATCAGAGGCAGAATTCGTTCTTGTTGTTGAAAAAGATACAACATTTCAAAAGCTGATTGATGAAAAATTTCAAATAATGTTTCCTCGAGGAATTCTTGTAACATCGAAAGGATATCCGGACATATCTACTCGAAATGTTCTGAAAATGCTTGGTGAAAAACGGAAATTGCCAATATACGGATTGTTTGATGCAGACCCGCATGGTAATATTTCAACACAGGTATTTTTCTGAAAACGTGAATCTGTAGATTGTGAAAAAAGGCCTGAAAATTTCAGGGTGAAATATATGTATTGCCATAGAAAAAAGCAAAATAGATACTTCTGAATTTCAGGGATAGAAATCTACTTGACGTACAAATATGGAGCTGCGAAGGAAACGGCTGAGGGACGCGGAGCTTTTGTTTCGTCAATTCAATGGATAGGGTGAGCGATGAAACTGAGCAATATCTGATGAATTCATAATTTCCTTCTCCAGATTGTTTCCAACCGATTTCAAACGGTTCTTTATTGATCCATCCCAATGTCTTCCACTTCTTCGTTCAGATTTCGTCAAAATTGAAAACATGATTCCACGTTCGATTCAACTCGGTGAATGTTTAGTCACTCGCGAACTCGATTGGATGATTCAAAATGCTTTCAAACTTGAGCTCGAATCTATCAACATGTGTGGCCCAGAGTATATGGGAAAGTATTTGATTGCTCCTAGAGTCCGGTCTTGGAAAGAACCAATGTTTGAACAGAAACCCTACGAACAAATGATGGAACAAAGTTTGAATACAATCTCGCCTGATTCGCAGAATTTGGAGTTTTCGATACGCAGAGATGAAGCTGCAGAAATTTTTAAAGACTGCTACATCGATTCGGACACTGAAAGATTGATAGACGACGTCATAGATAATGACAGCGATTGACTAGACTTTAATAAATTTCTTGATTTTATTTCAAATGCAACATTGCAATTACAACCACAAATAGGGGAAAGAACCGTAAAATGTTCGAGAAGTACTGAGACTGAGAAATGGGGAGGGGATCAAAAATAAAATAAATTATTTAAAAAACACAAGTTATCTTATCTTATCACATTATCATCGAGAGCATAAAGCTGGGGTTCTGGAAAAAAATGAAAAATTTTTAGAGCTCTGAGTGTTCCTCCTCAATTGTTGTTTCTTCGGAGGCTTCTGCTTCTGGCTCAGCTTCTTCGATGTGTTGTTCGGTCTCTACTTGAGCATCTTGAGATACGTCAAGCGATTGACGCAAAACAGCTTCAATTCTGTCGGCGAATCCAACTTGATCTTGGAGGGAGAATCCGGAGCGAAGAGTGGCGGTCTCGAAAAGCAACTTGGCAGTCGAAGAAGCAATAACGTCGTCTTCGGAAACTGTTACTCTCTTGAGAAGCTCCTTGATTACTGGATGGCGTGGGTTAATTTCGAAAGTTTTCTTTTGGGTGGCATAGAAGTCTTGAGTTGGATCCTTAGCCTTGGCGTAAGCTTGAGATTTCATGATACGCTCCATGTTTCCAGACCATCCATAAGAAGAAGCAACGAGGGCAGATGGAGACTTGACGAGACGTTGAGACACAACTGCTTTTTCGATAAGATCCTTGAGAGCAGTCTCCTTGAGCCAGTCAGTGAGAGGTTTGTACTCGTCCTCGAGAACCTTGTGAGCTTCCTTAGCCTTCTCTCCATCATCAATGTTAACTCCTTCCTGAAAAAAAAAGATAGAATCGAGAGTAATAGAAATTCGATGAGACCATGAACTCCAGATTATATTAGTTACATATAATCTGTTTTCAGACTTACCTTGGCAACGTTTTGGAATTTCTTCGATTCGTATTCTGGCATAGCTTGAATGCAATATTCATCGACGGCTTCAGTGAGGTACAAAACTTCGAAACCCTTGGCGATGAGTCTCTCAACAAATGGAGATGTCTCAACCTCCTTTCTGGAAGTTCCAGCCATGTAGTAGATTGCATCTTGCTTCTCCTTCATTCTTTCAACGTAAGCGGCAAGTGTGGTAGTCTTCTCATCGTCGTTGGATGATTGGAATCGAAGAAGCTTGGCAAGGCGCATGCGATTGGATGGATCCTCCATAACTCCTAACTTGATGTTGGTGGAGAACTCTTTCCAGAAATCATCGAATTGGGCTCCATCAAGTTTCTTAAGCATGTCGAGAACCTTGCGTACAAGTTTCTTCTTGATAACCTTGAGAAGTTTGTGTTGTTGTAGATTTTCACGAGAGACATTAAGTGGAAGATCATCAGAATCAACGATTCCGCGAATGAAGGAAAGGTACTTAGGGAGCATATCAGCGAAGTCATCTGTGATGAAAACTCGACGAACATAGAGCTTGATGTTTTCGACGATCTTTCCGTAGTTCTGAAATCATAAATGATACTACTAATACTATGATCCACTGCGAGAATGAATAATTGCTTTTGAAGTTTTGAACGAACCTGGAACATATCATTTGGCGATTTCTTAGGGACATAAAGAATCGATCTGAAAGAGACTTCTCCTTCAGCACTGAAGTGAACATGGCTGAGGGGTTCTTCAGTATCCTTGGTGATACTCTTGTAGAACTGTTTGTACTCGTCCTCTTCAACTTGATTTGGTTTGCGCATCCAGATTGGCTTGACGTTGTTAACCTTCTCCCAATCCCATGTAGTCTTCTCAACCTTCTTTGTCTTCTTTTCCTCTTTCTCCTCTTCAACGGCTCCATCTTCGGTGGTGGCTGGCTCTTCCTCGACTGGCTCCTCAACCATTTCAGTCTTTGATTGCCAAAGGAAAATGTCGAAGTTGATGAATTGGGAGTACTTGTGGACCAAATTTTTCAGGGTGTCTGGCTCCAAGAAATCGGCGGCCTCCTCCTTGAGGTAGAGAGTAATTTGAGTTCCGCGCTTCAATGTGTTTCCACGTGGATCTTTAGTAATTGTGAAGCTAGATGAATCAGATTCCCAGATGTATTGCTCATCATCGTTGTTCTTGGTGGTAACAACAACTCTATCAGCGACGAGGAAAGCAGCGTAGAATCCTACTCCGAATTGTCCGATGAGATCTTGTTGCTGGTCAGATGAGGTAGCAGTGTCCATAAGTTTGGATAAAAACTCAGAAGTTCCGGAGCGAGCGATAGTTCCCAAGTTGTTGATGAGGTCTTGACGAGTCATTCCAAGTCCAGTATCAGTGATGTGGAGAAGACGGTTCTCACGATCTGCCTTAATTTTGACAGTCATTTCTTCAGTTTCTCTGAGTTGTTCGGGGTCGGTCAAAGAAAGTAGACGAATCTTATCCAAAGCGTCAGAAGCATTGGAAATCAATTCACGAAGGAAAATCTCCTTGTTTCTGTAGAGAGAGTTGATAATGAGTTTCATCATTCTGTTCACTTCAGCTTGGAATTCGTGTTTTTCAGCCTTTGATCGGAGCTCTTTAATTTGGGATACAGAGAGTCCATCGAGTTTTATTGTGTCCTCCTCTCTGAAAATTGAAGTAAGTTGAAGGAAAGAAGATATTCGTTTTTGTTCTGGCTGTTTTGGTTTGGTTAGAAGCCTCCTCTCTCATGTGTTTACTAAATACAAATCTTCTCTAAGAAGCCCCTGTGTTTCACACAAATCCCATACAAAAATATTTCCCGAATACACTTTTCATTAGAGAAAGATTAAATCTCGTGATTCCTATCTCCGTCCTTGACCAGCTATTACGTCAATCTCGGAAAGCCTTTTTAGTAATGTAGGTCGGAGATAATTCTTATAGGCCTGCCGGTGACCCACCCATCGTCAACTTTTTTACCTTTTCAGTAAGGAAATACAAACAAGATAAGATAAACCTATAGTCCATCGTCATTATTTGCATTCCGACAAAGGGCAATACTCAGTCAAACAGTCTGTATGCTCCACCCGAGTACAAAATAGTGTGCAAAACGGATGAGAGTAGGACAAGTGGACTGTCGCGACCTGGTACCGTTCGAAACTTGCGGCGGAAGAGATATATAGACAAATATTGATTTACTTCGAAGTAGCCAGGTTAAGGAACGGACAGGCGGTGACAGGTCTGGGGTCAATTATTTTAATTAACTAAATTAGAATTCGGTCGAACGCATTCCGATTTGTTCTTTGGATCTGTTCACAGAAAAGTTTTAAACAATTATAAGAAATCCTGTTACTTCGGGAAAATTACTGAACTGATATGCGGAGTCGAATGATGAATATTATATTTGGTAATGATTACATTGGGTAATGGTGGAAACAACAATTGGTTAAACTATTCTTTCAGGATCTTATGGATTCCTAATCCAACTCCGTATTTTGCGTTTTAGGATTTTTCCTTCGCTTCTTTAGTATACAAAAAAATTGTCTAATTACCTGATCTCTTCCTTGCTCTCCTTGGTCGGCACATCTTCAATTTCGTCTTCGGCGTAAGCATGGGGGATGAAGGCTGAAAATAATAGAATCTGCACTATTCATAATCATACAGTATCATAAAGTGTCAGATTTAGGTTTAGGTGTTTTATTTTCAGTAAAGCAGATTTATAGACACTCCAAGTAAGTCAGCAGTTGATCTACTTCAAGTCTTACCGGATACAGCCAGAAGGGCGACACAGCCCACAAAAAGGAATCTCATTGCCGACTCTTCCTAACGACGGAGAATAAATGGAATGAGGTGTCTTTCCGACGGTCAATTACTCCCCTCTTCTCTCCGTTTATTTGCTTTCCTTCACTGTGCTCAACTCTCTTCGACGTGTCCTAATGGACTCCGCCCAAGTTTGCAAATGCGGCGTGTCATCTGTGTCTCCTGCATTTCCCTGGTCTCTAATCGAAAACTGCAAACTGCGGCGCGTTACTAGTTGCAAAAAGAGGCGGTGTCCGCCAATCGGCGGTAGCTACGACAGCTCTGAACACGTGGAGAGGAAGTCCTGAAACACTGTTTTGCTTTCTGGAAATTTTTGTTGTCTTATTGTCTTAAAATCTGAAATATGAAGAGAGATTGGTATGATGGGAACGTGATGTATTCGTATTAAAATATGAGTTAACTTTATATTTTAAAAAATAACATACATCTCGAATCGTATTGTCAGTTGATTTGAAACCGATTCTTCTTCACTTCGTGATTCTTTATTTCAATTCCTTTTATAACCTTTTTTCAGTTGGGTATCAAACCTCGAGCGAAATGGCGGAAGCTACTACCAATGCTCCACCGACGGCTACTAATGCCACTACTTTCACATTCGAAGAGCAGGTTAGTTAGAAACTCCACTTTTGAAGTGTAAAAACAGGTCATATTAACAAGGGGAACAATATAATAAATAGTATACACAGTTCCTACAATAAACTATTATAGTTTTTAACTTTTCAGGCTACGAGTTCCTTGGCGCTTTACGGGATGTCGATTTTCTGCATAATAATTGGATCCATTCATTCGGCCAAGTACATTAGAAAGCAAATCGATAAGAAACGTCTTATTGAAGGATCTATCACCATGAGAGAAGCGAGAAAATTTCCACTTTCCGCATCGATCGTTCTTTTTGGATTATATCTTTTCTTCAAGCCTGCCAATGAGAGATTCACATGGATTGCGGGAGTCGCTCAAACGTTGAGAGTCCCTGATGAATATGTTCAAAAGATTAACAGCACCATTATCAGTTATACCGCCAATACAACTGCTTCTAATGAACCCGCCGAACCACTATTAGTTCGTTTGTCAGCAAAGCTGCCATTGGAAAGGATTCCAGAAGCTGTCCAGGAAATCGCTCTTTGGGTCTATGGAGAATTACCAACTGTTGGCAAGACTGAGTGCATGGTATTTTTGACTTTCCTCATCTGCTTCGAAGGAGTCAACGCCTTCGCTTCTCTTATCAAACCGCTTATCACGGGCCTCTTCAAAAAGTTGCCATTGGTTCCATCCTGCCTCAGATTCAATCCTCCTTACTTGTTTTCTCTCAAAAAGGGCAAAAAGGAGATGGAGGAAGGAGATATTGAAGAAGCAAAAAATAAGGATACCGAATACTTGTTCAAGATTGACTTTGATCGTCATGATATTATTGCATTTTTGATTTGCTCACCGATTTTGATTTCGCACTTGTACAAAAGACATTGGATCAGCAACAACATTATCGGCGTCAGCTTCTCCATTTTGGGTATCGAACGTCTCCACTTAGCCAGTTTCAAGGTTAGAATTCTTGCGGAACAACATTTACTATTTCTTATTTTCAGGCTGGTGCTCTCCTTCTCTGTGGTCTCTTCCTCTACGACATTTTCTGGGTCTTCGGAACGGATGTGATGACCTCGGTAGCAAAAGGAATTGACGCTCCGATTCTTTTGCAATTCCCTCAAGATATTTATCGTAATGGAATTATTGAAGCTAGTAAGCACAGCATGCTTGGACTCGGAGACATCGTTATTCCTGGGATTTTCATTGCTCTTCTCCGACGGTTCGATCTTCGTGTTGTTCAAAGCACTGCTGAATCTAAAGCTCCCCCAGCTTCTCAGAAAGGACGCTATTATTTCTTGGTGACAGTGATCGCTTATATGGCTGGACTTTTCATCACAATGGCGGTTATGCATCACTTCAAAGCTGCTCAACCAGCTCTGTTATACCTAGTACCTTGCTGCCTGATCGTACCTCTTCTACTGGCCGCTATTCGTGGGGAAGTTTCGGCTCTTTGGAACTACGATGAGGGAAAACATGTCGATAACGAAGAGAATAGGAAACGAGTTGACTCGGGAAAGAAAAATAACTAAATGAGTTGAAATGTGCTCAATCAGATTATTGTTTTCTATCACTTCTAGTCATTTACGTATCCTGTTTCCATGTCTTGTCTTACAACATAGCATAATCATACTTTTTCCTACCCTTTCCGTTTCTGTCCTTTTCTCTCCGGGTTTGTTTAGCTTTTCCCTTTATTATTTCTCTTTTTTTGAACCAAAAAAGTATTGACTCCTTCTTATTTATTTGTATTTATTTATTTATTTCTTCCATAAATCCCTTCAGCACATTTTATTGAAACTAACTTAAAATTATGAAAACAACATATATCGGGACAATTCTGATACTTATATATACAATTTTTAATTTGGGCGAAAGAGTTTTGGGAATGACACCCGCACGAAAGCAAAATTGCAAAAAGTGAAGAAGACAGTAATCATTTAGAGAGACGTGCTGGTCACTTTTGACTGTCGTTTCTTGTTTTTATGGACCAATACAAATGCCGATCCAAACAAACTGCAAACGAATGAAACCCACTGGAGGAGAGAAGAGAAACCGAAGAGATAATATGCCCATCCGTAATGAATCTGAAATAAATAACTAAGTTCTCATCAAATTTTAATTTTTCAAGCATACCTGATACTGATAGCCAGACACTAATTCGTATTGGTTATCTTTTAATTCATAGAAGTAAGTGTAGACCAAGAATCCAGACAGAGAACATATAGCTGAAAAATTGAAATATACAATTTTAGAATTTCAAGTAAAGAATGATGATATTCGCTGTATCTCGAAAGTAACCTGCTGCAACGAGAACAACACTTTGAGCCAGTGCTCCGAAAGAAGTGAAAATTGTGCAAACTGAGAAGCAAATAGAAAGAATACAGCACCCCATTGAAGCTGATATAAGAATTATAGTGGCAAGATCAAAATCTGAAAAAAACAATCTATAGAATGTAAAACAGTAAGAATGCCAACCTCCAAAACAGTTTCTCGTTGATTTTTCATGGTTTGAATTCGTCCGATCTTGACAGTAAGCAGAATTTATATAATTCCGAAGATGACATATTTTGGAATTACTGTCATCTGAAAACAAAACTCAATTACTTTAACTTTTTTGTTGATATTCTCACCATCTCGAGTTAGTGATTGTGACTCTGGAGTATAGCAAAATCTGAACAATCCATAGTTCTTCAATCCACCCAAAGCGTCAGAGTTGTAACGGAATGATGCCGAAAACAAGCATACTGTCAGTATGATTATTGAGATTATAGCAAGGGTTGTTGAGAGACCAATGCAACAAACTCTGCCCCGTGATGCCATCTAAAATATAGAAAAATCAGGGGAAGAAACTATAGTGCGGGAGAGAGTACAGTAGGTGCAAACGATGGGAATAATAAGGTTTTCGGTTAAGAATTTGGAATAACGTTGACCGATACAAATAGAATTCTTTTATTTCTCAACTGTTTTCTTCTTCTTTTCCTTTCCTGGATTATTCGACAAAAAACGGAATCGTGAGCATACATCAATTTTTGAGCTCTGAATCATCGAATGGGGAGTTCCTCAAGGAATAATCTTCTCAGAATTTGGTCAAAAATATTCGATGTTCATTCAAATTTAGTCTGCTTCATTCAAGTTGAATTTCAAAGTCAATATTATAATTTAGCTCTGATTAACTATCATGACAATACACATGCTGGTACAGATTGTTTAATTCGATTATGGATTTGGACGATTACATTGAATTTCACTTGAAGAGAGGGGCCGAAATGCATTCCGCCCGCTTGGAAGGATTCCGCTACCGAAGCTACAGTAATCATTGAAACATTTTCTCATGACAGCTAATAAAGTAAAAAGAACTCAACAAAAAGGGAATCTTGTTCATAATATGAATTTTTGAAAAGCAGACAACTTTGATTATTTCTTTCCAATTTATAACCCGGAATGAAGTTTTCCGGTAAAATATTTTTGAATAATGGAATCATCCAAACATTCAAATGTTCAAACGTATGACAAGAATACACAGAAAAAGCTATTATAATGAACCAAACAGCAGTTTTTCAATGCTGAAAATGTTTATATTTTTCGAGTAATCCATTACTTTCGGGAAGTCACATTTCACAGAAGAACATAACTCTCCTTCATGGTTCAGTCTATTTCTCAACTATTCATGTCTCTTAATCAGAAGCTAGCTACAAGTCCGAGGATTCGGATGAATGTTCAATAAATCTTTTAAAATGAACCTAACCGTATTGAAAAAGAAAAGTTTTCGATGTGCAAGAGACTATATTCTTCTGGATGTTGCCTATTGACAATGCTCGTTTCACTTGATGATTCACATATTTTTGTTTTGGATTTATATATTCACACTTTCTTTTAGAAGAAGAAGAAGACATATTGTACAACGACCGACTGTTTTTGTTTGCCATTGGGGAGGAAATTGGAAATGATCATCTGTTTGTTTCGATACTGAATCATCTCCATGATATCAACCAAATCATGAATAATCACGAAACTATTGGAAGTCTTCATCGATTTCTGTTCGTTCCTCTTAAAATGAAAATTATCTAAAATAACTGTGATCTACAACAATTTCCAATAATTACTGAAAATAGAATGAGGAAGAAATACAGTAATTCGATACAGTAGTGGTGTTTCAAAAATAAAAATAAAATATTTAGGTTTTCTCAAAGAAGTATTTCCATGTTTAACTTATAAAGAAAAAGAGATTTGTAAGTTCAAAAAAATTCTAGGTTACTTCTTTCAGCACAGAATAAGAATATGAATATACCCAAATAAGTCCATTGCATGGGCTAATTTTTTAACTTAAAAATTTATTGGAAATGTGAGTTATTTTAAAGTTTTCTAATTTAGATGCCTGCCCAGGTAAAGTTTTCTGGTATCTTGAAATTCATCTTACCCTTATTTTTCGAGAATATCTTCGTTTTCTTTTATCTCCAGATTGCTGGTGAGCTACGATCACACGAGAAACGGAAGCATTTCCACGTGGTTCTCTTGGTCCAATTGAATCTAATTCAATTGATTCGGAAGAATAAGAAATTGTAGAAACAGGCATCGATAGGAAACGGAAGAATATGAAGAAATGGAAAGAGTGGCTCGAAGTTGATGATCCCAGAATGGAAAAGACAAAAAAGAGAAATTTTCATTCTGGGAAACAGTGGGCGCACCCGTTTTATTGCTTGGGAACGAAGAGAAATCGACCGTAAATTTCAGTTTTCCCTTGGGGTTACGGTAGATCTCAAAAATCAGGAAACAAGAAGTTTCAAAACGAAAGTTATGAGATATAACTGCAACAAAGTATACATTTTGTTTTCTAAGATTAATATTCATAGTTCACAGAAAAAAAGACAAACATAAGTTAACAAATTATGTGAATTTGAAATTGAAAACTAAACATTTTTGGTCCGTCTCTCAGTCTGTGTATTTAAGTGTCACGGGCCTGGGATCAATTGTACTGCTCTTCGGAGCACAAGTGTGACGAGCACACGCACGACAACTGACGTGGCAAATGGATGAAAACGCGGCAAAGAAATTAGAAAAGCCACACGAACCATGACAGAGAAGTGAGACGAAAACGACAAAATATTGTGATTTATTGTCTTCGTGAATGAGAACCTCTTAACAGAAGGTAGAGATGAAGAACCCAATTCGAAGCATCTTAAAATCATATCCTGTAAGGGAAATATAATTTTAGTCGCGAAATACGAAGAAACACAAGCAAAATCCTAAGTAAAACGTGTTGGAACTCGGCACTGCCAATAATCATTGTTTCTGAAACTCCTGCATCAATGGAAAAACGGCAAACCGTCTATCGAAAGCGAAGTTCCATAATTTGTTGTCTGAATTATAGTCACCAGTTTATTTTGAAGTTTCAATGTTTTTTTTTCAGAACTCGGTAACAGTAAAACTTTTTCAAAGGTGGAGCAGATTTGAACCACCCAATTTTTGAGGAAGGGTTGAGAACTTGGGGACAACTTCAATTACGGGTTAGAGATAATCAAGTTTTATAAAGAGAGTAATAATTCTAATTTTTTTGTTTCTTCTTTTTTTAAGAGCATCATCTAACTTTTCTTTCCAAATCTTTCTTTTTCTTTGGCTCAGGATTCTTCAGGAATACAGGGCCAAAAACTGGGCTAAATTTTTCACAGCCAAAAATTGGGTGGCCGTCCTCAGTCCACATAGCGTCTTGTTCTGTTTCCGACCTTTAACTCACTTCAACTTTTTTATTTCACCAGAAAACAGAAACCAGGATTCCAAACTGAAAAATCGGGGATTATTTTATTTTCAAATTTGAACTGCTAAACTTATTCAACTTGAAAACGAATTTCAGTTAAACTTCCGTATGTTTTTATTGTTTTTTATACATTTCAGTTGTTTTTTTTCAACAAAAATCATTATTGTAAACTGTTTTCAAGTCCAAAACCACCCTGTATAAATTAAAAATTCTCGCCCAGAACACTTGTGGGAGAGACGCAGACGACACATGTTCAAGGCGCATCGAGTTTTGCCGGCCGTGATATCTCGCAGCGAAAGTTACCAGGACATAGAAAACCGAGGCCCAATTTCCACTTTCTTTTTGTAAAATCAATTTTTTAATGCTTTTTTCACGATTTTGGCCTAAAATTTGTACATTTACGAGAACAAAAATTTTATTTTAAATGTATTGAATCGATATTTTGACCCAAAAGTCGTGAAAACATCATAGAAATCGCTAACAATTTTAGGACGACTTTTAATAAACTAAATAATTTTTTGCTGATGTGGTGTATCTTTATTGTTTTCTTTTTCTCCCTTTCCATGTTAACAAACCGTAAATCGTGAACATTCAATTTTTCCAGCATGGCTGACAACTGGGGTACAGAAAACGTCGTCATCGACGCCGCTCCGGCTACCGAAGCTCCAGAGGTAAGAATGAACATTCAAATAACACTAAAAATTAAAAAATTTACAATTCTATTCGAACTCGGAACTTTTTTTCAAATAAAAACATGTTTGTTACAAATTTCTATCCATATTTTTACAGGTTGCTCTCTTCGGAAAGTGGTCCCTCCAAAGCGTGAATGTCTCCGACATCTCTCTCGTCGACTACATTCCAGTCAAGGAAAAGTCTGCCAAGTACCTTCCTCACTCCGCTGGACGTTTCCAAGTCCGCCGTTTCCGTAAGGCTGCTTGCCCAATCGTTGAGCGTCTTGCCAGCTCCTTGATGATGCACGGACGCAACAACGGAAAGAAGCTCATGACTGTCAGAATCGTGAAGCACGCTTTCGAGATCATCTACTTGCTCACCGGAGAGGTATTTATTTTGACATGAAATACATCTAAAAATTAATTTATAGAATCCAGTCCAAGTTTTGGTCAACGCCGTCATCAACTCGGGACCACGTGAAGACTCGACCCGTATCGGTCGTGCCGGAACTGTCCGCAGACAAGCTGTTGACGTTGCTCCACTCAGAAGAGTCAACCAGGTGAGATTTGTAATTTCGTAAATTAAATTTATCTTATGAGTTCAGGCTATCTGGCTTCTTTGCACCGGAGCTCGTGAGGCTGCATTCAGAAACGTCAAGACCATTGCTGAGTGCTTGGCTGACGAGCTTATCAATGCAGCCAAGGGATCCTCCAACAGCTACGCCATCAAGAAGAAGGACGAGCTCGAGCGTGTCGCCAAGTCCAACCGATAAACAATTCATTGTTTTCCTTTATCCCGTTGTTCGACAACTGATAAAGTGTTATTTGTTCATAACTTCTGTATCATAAGCATTTCATCCACATAATACTGTCCAAACCAGGTGTTAATTACGATTACTTTACACACATCTCGGTAGGGCAGTTGCGCTCTACTGCTCGTAATATGAACAAGCCAAACGCTCTTCTTCATTCAGAAAAAAAAAATGCGTCATGTACTATTGATTTTTTGTTTAATAATTGGAGCACAAGCTGTTCTGAACACAGGTCTACAACTCAAAATTGATGAGCTTTTTGATACTCCAGGTACCGTGATGTCAAGTTTCAATAAAAAATTCATAGCTTAAGGTCACACAAATAACTGGGCAGTTCTCGTGTGCACTTCAAAATTCTGGTTCAATTATCGGCATGTTTCGAATGTGTTAGCCCTTTACCATTCGATTAAAAGATTAGGAGTACCCGATAGGTGCGTAAATTCATTTAAAAAAATTATTACTATTTTCATAATTCAGTAACATTATAATGATGCTTGCTGAAGATGTTCCGTGTAACTCAAGAAATCCACGTCCAGGAACAGTTTACGCGGCAAGAGCAGGAGCAAACTTATACGGGAGTGATGTAGAAGTGGATTATAGAGGAGAAGAAGTTACTGTAAGTACTTGCATAAAATTCCAGAAATTACATAAATGTCTGCTTTTCAGGTAGAAAACTTTATCAGAATTTTAACAGGCCGTCACCACCCAGCAACACCACGTTCTAAACGATTGCTTACTGATCATCAGAGCAACGTTTTAATTTATTTGACGGGACATGGTGGTGACAGTTTTATGAAGTTTCAAGATTCAGAAGAATTAACAAACGTCGATTTAGCATATGCTATCCAAACGATGTTCGAGGATAATCGGTGAGGAGTAAAAAACAGAAAAACGAACTGAATCAGCTTGATTGTGGATAAATCCGAAAATAAATTTTAAAATTTCAGCTACCACGAAATGTTAGTTATCGCTGATAGTTGTCGAAGTGCTTCTATGTATGAATGGATCGATTCGCCGAACGTTCTCAGCCTTTCAAGCAGTTTAACACACGAAGAAAGCTACTCATATGATGTAGATACGGATATTGGTGTTTACGTCATTGATCGGTCAGTTACGGAAGATAATTTCTCAAACTAATCTCGTGTATTTTTCAGTTACACTCATTACACTGTAAATTTCTTGTCAAAAGAAGTGAAAGCATTAAATTCATCAGCCAACATGCAAGATTATATTGATTCGTGTCCGGCTAGGAAGTGTCTATCAAATACAGGTGAACTATTCAATGTTCTATTCTGAGAATTTTTAAGCTGTATTGTGAAGTTAAATTACCGTAAAAACTATAATAGAAGTATCCCTGAAATTGAAGCACTTCTCTAATGGAGTTGTAGGGTGCAAAAAAGGATATCCTAAAATAAATAGAACAAATGAAAATATAAAGATATCAAAACGACAGTTTTTGGTGAACACTGTTGGTTTGTTTTTTTTATTTGAGATGAAGGATCAAAAGCCACTAACACAATCACAATAGAGAAAAAAAGAAAACGATTAGGAGCTTAGATTAGTAGTAGTTTAAGAATATGTCTTTCTATCACAGATTTTGCGGTATCAAAACGAAAAAGAAATTGTTATCTTGTTTGCAGGAGTCAGAAAAGATCATTATCCGAAAGATGTGAAACGAGTTCGAGTGACAGATTTCTTCGGGTCTTCTCGCATTTTCCAACATCTGAGCGAAGAAATAGTTCTCGACGATGAATTCTGGGCCTAACCAAATTGTGATGTTTCTTCATTGTTTTCCTTACTTAAATTAAGAGGCACTATCTGTAAGAGTGAGAATGTTTGTGTTGGGCCTTGGCACAGTTGCAAAAAGTTGTTTCAATCCGAACTCTTTTTGCAGCATATGTACCCCTATGGTAGCGATTTACAAACAATATGTCACCAGTCCTCTATGACGTCATCATAGGAAAATATGACCAATAATTGACTTTTCACCCAAAAATTCATAAAAATTTCAAATTTCTAAATACCGCTGGGAAACTTTTGCAACATGTTGGGAGTGTTTTTTACTACCCCTACACAAATTTTCAGCCCTCCAGACACCCCAGAAACCGTTCAAGTGAATTTCACTTTCATGTTTTTCCAACTTTTCTCGAAAAATCCCTCTAGAAGTACTCAAATTTCAAATTGTATTCGTATTTTCCGCAAAAAGTTCTATTAGGTCCAATTGAAATCATCAAAAAACCATTGCACCATTTTGAGATATTTTGATTTTTTCAAAAATCACATAAGGGTCCCCCCTTATGAAAAAAAAAATTTCATGAAAAATTCCAAGAAAAAATTTGTTCCGAAAATATTCAGAATATTGATAAAAGACTTAGAATGAACCAATATCGAGATTATACACCTCAGAATGTGGTTTGAGCCGATTTCGTTTTTTTCTTCATCGAAATTTTTTCCCATTTTTTGACGTTTTCATCAATATTTTGTACTGAAGTACACAAATTTCAAGTAATGTACTTATTGCTCGCTAAATTTAACAAATAATCAAAATAAGACAAATGAAAAACCATTGGACCATTTTGAGATATTTTCATTTATTTCGAAAATGACATAAGGGTCCCCCCCATGGAACAAAATTTTTATCGAAAAAATATTTCAACATTATTTTGATTCAAAAACGTTCAAAACTCTTTTACAAAACATTTTGTAATATTGCATCAATGTTCTGAACGTTTTTGAATCAAAATAATGTTGAAATATTTTTTCGATAAAAATTTTGTTCCATGGGGGGGACCCTTATGTCATTTTCGAAATAAATGAAAATATCTCAAAATGGTCCAATGGTTTTTCATTTGTCTTATTTTGATTATTTGTTAAATTTAGCGAGCAATAAGTACATTACTTGAAATTTGTGTACTTCAGTACAAAATATTGATGAAAACGTCAAAAAATGGGAAAAAATTTCGATGAAGAAAAAAACGAAATCGGCTCAAACCACATTCTGAGGTGTATAATCTCGATATTGGTTCATTCTAAGTCTTTTATCAATATTCTGAATATTTTCGGAACAAATTTTTTCTTGGAATTTTTCATGAAATTTTTTTTTTCATAAGGGGGGACCCTTATGTGATTTTTGAAAAAATCAAAATATCTCAAAATGGTGCAATGGTTTTTTGATGATTTCAATTGGACCTAATAGAACTTTTTGCGGAAAATACGAATACAATTTGAAATTTGAGTACTTCTAGAGGGATTTTTCGAGAAAAGTTGGAAAAACATGAAAGTGAAATTCACTTGAACGGTTTCTGGGGTGTCTGAGGGGCTGAAAATTTGTGTAGGGGTAGTAAAAAACACTCCTAACATGTTGCAAAAGTTTCCCAGCGTTATTTAGAAATTTGAAATTTTTATGAATTTTTGGGTGAAAAGTCAATTATTGGTCATATTTTCCTATGATGACGTCATAGAGGACTGGTGACATATTGTTTGTAAATCGCTACCATAGGGGTACATATGCTGCAAAAAGAGTTCGGATTGAAACAACTTTTTGCAACTGTGCCAAGAGGAATCCTCATGTTACAGACAACGCCTCTTAATACTGGTACCGTTTTATATGATTGCAATCTCTCTGTATCCAATACCATTTCTGTAAATGTTTAGTGAATAAAGCTTTATTGCATGTCTCTAAAGTGTACAGTTTGATCTCGTCTTACACTTCTTTATAGAACAGAACTTTGACAGTATGTAATCCAAATGGGATTTCCGCAGGCTTATCCGTAAAGAAGACCAAACTAGAATTTCTCACAGGTAGAATATTATAAAATTGAATACTCTGGTTCACTACGCTATCGGTTTCAACTGTAACAGAGGTGAGTTTTGGTAAATTTTGAAATTCAGATGTCAGCATTATTCATTTACCAGTCGGTTTACGTCGCCTAACGGCGACTAAACCTCCTTCCCTACACCACCCTTCTCAGTTTTACAGCGCCTGCGGCGCTTCTTAGCCGAGCAGTTCGTTCCGATAAAGCACATTTGTAAAATCTCTCCTTTCCAGACTCAAGTTCCACAAAGTTTCTCAATGACTTTTTCTATCCTGATAGAGTATGGAATTCAGAATGAGCAGTTTTTGAATTTACCGATTTGAACTTTCTTCCTATGTTTTCCTCATTTCAAAACAATCTCACAGAAGAACTTGAACTTGATAACTTTTCTTTCTTCCCTTCCCAAAAGGCGAGTGATCGTGCCGATATACTTTTTATTTTTGACTGATCGGCGGCAACGCCGCCTTTCTTCTCGGAATATGGCAGACTAAGACGGTGTTTTAACAAATTCTCATCCAAGAATTCATAATTTTTTTGTAAGCAACCGAGCTACAACGGGTCCTTATTCACATATCAGCTTCTTGAGTAGTGGTCTTCCATTTATTTTAGGCTTCGCTATCAGAAAACATGCTCTCCCGGTTCTTTTAATTCCCATTATGTATGTGTGCGGCAGAGCTGTGCGGAATTCCTTCCTCCGACTACCTTCTTTCTTCTTCCGAGCTTTTTTCACTTCCTTCTTCTCTCTTCCGACTTCCCATTTAGAAAATTTACTTCCGACTTTCCGCTTCAGTTTTCCGTTGAAACTTTTTTGCCACTTCCGACTTTCAAAAAAGTTTGGCTCAATAGGCAAAGAATGGTCCCAACCGCAAAGAACGGTCCCAAAATTTTGGGTGACACAACTTTCAGAATTTAATGGTCCCAACCGCAAAGAATGGTCCCAACTCAAAATTGTAAAAATTTTTAGCAAAACTAATTTTCACGTCCTTTTTTATCTAGGCTTATGAAGGGCCCGTGGCCACCTGACACAAAAAATTTTTTGGGGAATTCCGAATCAGTGTGCTGAAAGAGGGACAAAGCTTACACAATGAGTGTGATTCTTGTGAGAGACCACTTTTCACTATTCTCTTAGGCTTAGGTTTCTTGGAAATTCGAAAAAAATTGACAGATTAATAGTTTTTGTCAATTTTTTTCCCCAAATTTCTAAGAAACCTAAGCCTAAGAAAAAGGTTAAGTAACAAAAAAGTTCTCTCCCACGTCTTCAGCCTCACACCTTCATCCAAAAATCAGCCAAAAAATTTGAATATTTGAGTCAATTTTGAGGGACCATTCTTTGCGGTTGGGACCGTTCTTTGCGATTGGGACCATTCTTTGCCTATTGAGCCAAAAGTTTACAAACATTTTGGAATTTTCGAATGACTTCCTTCTTCCGTCTTCCTTTTTCAAAAATTTACTTCCCTCTTTCTTCTTCCGGCTCCCCTTTTGAAATTTTTAACTCCTTCTTCTTTCTTTCGACTTCCTTTTTCGAAAATTTTACAGCTCTGATGAGCGGTATTAAAATCTCAAATCGAACTTTCGAATTCGAAAGTACCGAATGCTATCGGTCTGGCGCGTTCATGATGAAATATGAATTTTGAGATTACGGTAATCTTTTGACTCGTAGCCAACGGGAGTTTTCGGGCTCTTGACCAAAATTTCATTCAATTTTCTCTCACAAGGGAACCCCAAGCACTTGTAAATTTGGAATTTGATGAAACTTTGGCAGGAGGTCAAGGACCCCTCCAATAGAGCTCCCACAAAATATTGGAACACGCTCGACACTCTGCTCTGAGTTATGGGCTCTCAAAGTTTGGCTCAGATTTAACACAGTAAACCTCATTTCCTCACTTCTCAACAGTTCCCAGAATGTCACTTCCCTTCTTTGCCACGTTTGCGGCTGGCCGAGTGGCCGAGGGGATGTGCGTTGAGTTGGTGATCTGAAGGGGAAGGGATCGACCCCATGCAAGGCATCTTGTTTTTTTAATTTTTTGGTTTTCCTGGGTGGACAGTTTCATAATTATTTGAACGCTCTTTGGTGATTTTTTATATTGTACTGTACTTATTTTACCATGAAATTTCATTATTTGAAGTTTTGGAAAAATAATTTTTTTGACCGAAATTTTCAAAATTCCTTGGTACCACTTGGGTGCCAATTTTATGCAAAAAAATTTTCATCGAAATAACACTTGGGAATTGTCTAGGACAGTACAAATGAACACATAATCTATTAGAGGCATGAAATATCCTGCCCTGAAGCTGATTTGTGGTGATTTTTCTCGATCCAAGTTTGCAAGTTTATGCAGAACTCTTGCGGAAGACTGATTAAAAATGCACTTCTCATGCCTCTAATAGATTATGTGTTCATTTGTACTGTCCTAGACAATTCCCAAGTGTTATTTCGATGAAAATTTTTTTGCATAAAATTGGCACCCAAGTGGTACCAAGGAATTTTGAAAATTTCGGTCAAAAAAATTATTTTTCCAAAACTTCAAATAATGAAATTTCATGGTAAAATAAGTACAGTACAATATAAAAAATCACCAAAGAGCGTTCAAATAATTATGAAACTGTCCACCCAGGAAAACCAAAAAATTAAAAAAACAAGATGCCTTGCATGGGGTCGATCCCTTCCCCTTCAGATCACCAACTCAACGCACATCCCCTCGGCCACTCGGCCAGCCGCAAACGTGGCAAAGAAGGGAAGTGACATTCTGGGAACTGTTGAGAAGTGAGGAAATGAGGTTTACTGTGTTAAATCTGAGCCAAACTTTGAGAGCCCATAACTCAGAGCAGAGTGTCGAGCGTGTTCCAATATTTTGTGGGAGCTCTATTGGAGGGGTCCTTGACCTCCTGCCAAAGTTTCATCAAATTCCAAATTTACAAGTGCTTGGGGTTCCCTTGTCAAATGCAAGATGCGGAGCAGACTTATTGACAAATTTTTTAACATAGTCACTGTTTTTCCCTTCATTTAAATCCAAAAGCTCCTCAATAAATTACTTTCCCATAACGAAAAAGCAACAAAAAAGTATTTCCAATTTGATGGGAACGAACTCGCCACCCCATGCGTAAGAGTCATCTGTGTAGACCACTACACCACACGCGCGCGGGCGGCGCCTGGCGAGAGTGCAGTCAAGAAACATCGAGTCAGTAGTGTTAGGTTGATACTTTGAGCTTTCTACCACCCTGTCGGGACACACCCTCATCAACGAATTTTAGCACTAAAAACCTCATCGTCTCCAGAAGACGTCAATTTTGATATTTTTGAAAAAAGAAAAGTTCGGGCATCATCTAAGTCAAATTTCCAATCCATCTATCTAGGTTTCATAGAAATCGGCCCACTACGAAGGGAGTTATGGCGTGCAACAAATAAACGGACAAACGGAATCTGTTGAATATTATTAGTAAAGATCGCAGAATAAAACAAGTGTGTTTCTAGTAGAATTTCGACACACTTAAAAAAAAATAATTGAGCTTCCCCAAATAGAACACCTTAAAATAATCCAACTTTTTATTTTTCAATGTGAAAATTAAAGTTGATCTATATATTATAAATGAGTTCTTTCTTGTATCATTTGATGTTTGAAGCCATACCCAGTTTTCATTCGACCCGAAACTAGTAAAAGTTTAAAAAATGATCGCGAAATTTTCGGGTGCAGAGGATAATATAAAGATCAGTATCAATACGTTTACGCATATCGAAACTATATACAAACCCTCTCCGATTCGTATTATATTTCAATGAATCAGGAAGTGAGCAACTGGTATAAAAGTAACAGAGAAACTCTTTGAAGATCATCAGTTCTTATCATTTCTATTTCTTCTTTCTCGTTTCTTTACTTTTGAAATATTCAGAATAATTTCAGATGGCTCGTAACTTGATCTTCATAACTATTGCCTTGATTGCTGTCGTTGTTGCTGGTCCAGGAGAACGCGGACAGAAAGGACCAGGAGGAGATCATAAGAGAGGAGGTCCAGGAGGACATCACTTCCTTCTACCATTCTTTGGAAATGTCTCGGACGAAGGAAAGAAGGAAATCGGGGCTGTTTTCAAGAATGAGGCTTTGACTTTGGCTCAAGTTGACACTCAAATTGCTGCTCTTGCTGAGAAATATGGAGTTGCTGTGAGTTGTTCAGAAGGGTTTTCCAGAAAGATAAAGTTAAATCTCAGGCTGCATACAAGGATCACAAGGAGAAGGAAGCTGCCAGACATGCTGAAATCAAGAAGAACACAACTGCAGTGATCAGCAGCCTGTCTTCAGTTGCTTCCAAACTTTCTGCTATTTTTGAGAATAAGGATCAGACCCGCAAGGCTCATCACGAGGCAATTGAAGCCCTTCGTAAAGAGAATCGAGTTGCAGTTGATACTGTTGAGTTCATTGGAAAGAGACTAGGAGGATTCGGAGGAGGACGTCACGGAGGACATGGAGGACGTAGAGGAGGACATGATGGAGGAAACAAGAAAGACTTTGGAGGAAAGCATGGAGATAAGAAGGGACCACATGGAGGAGATGAGAAGAAGAAGACGAAAGAAGCTGTTGCTGCTCCAGCTGCTGCACACTAATTTATATTGAGTATTTGATCAGTCCTTTGAATAAATATTTTATATTTTATTAAAATGTTAATTTGTACTTCACAGCTTTTAAGCAATCAGAACTTGAAAAGATGATGAAATTATATTTCAACCCATGCACATCGCTGGAAACATATTTTCCTTCAGTATAAATTTCAGCCGTCCTAATTATTGCGGATCAGATTTCTGCTTGAAATATAAAAATTTATTTCGAATTGGAACAATAATCTGATAGAGTTTATAATAAAAATAGAAAATCCTCCCAAAACTTTGGGGATGTCTATAAGAAGATAACTCCAGAAACTTCTGGATTCAACGAGTGGAATGTATCTGACTATTAAAGAGAATTCAATGAAATCGAACTAAAATTAAATTTTTCGGGAAAAAAGACATAATCCGTAAAATAGAATATGAATAATTAGTCGAACATACAATATAGAAATTCATTTATTCTATAATAGGTCCGACAGAGAAATGTTGGTATCAATTCTGCAAAAAGTGTTACAAATCCTTTCACAGGTTAGATATTTGAGAAATTTCCCTTTTTCTCGAGATCATTAAAATTTTCTTCAAAAATCTCTTTGATTATTCATTCGGTTACTTTTTGGAACTGAAGTTTGCCGAAACAATAAACAATGAGAATGAAAAATGGTTCCATGATCAAAAAAGTATTATTTTTCACAAGTCATAACAATAAATTTTCCGAAATGCTTGAAAGAAAATGGTTTTCCTTGAAAGATCAACATCAATATCCTCCGTTTCTCTTCTTTTTGAACTCTCTCTTCTGATCAGCATCAGAAGAAAAGTTAGTATATAACTGGAAGAGATGCTCAACAGAAACATCATCTTCTCATCTACTTTAAATTTTTCTTAATTTCAGATGTCCACAAAACTCATTTTCTCAGTTCTTCTTCTCTCTGTTATGGTTCTGGCTCGTCCAGATGGACCAAAGGAACATGGAAAACCAGAAGGACACAAAGGACCAAAAGGACCAGGAGGACCAAAGGGACCACATGGACATGGAGGACCAGGACTCCCACCATTCCTTGCTAATGTCAGTGCTGAAGGAAAAAAGGAATTCGAGAAGATTTTCAAGAATGACTCCTTAAAAATCTCGGAAGTTGACACTCAACTTGCTGCCCTCGCTGAGAAATATGGAGTTGCTGTTAGTTGATTCTACCTAATCATCTTATTGTCACTGTTTTTCAGGCAATCTTCAAACAATTCCAAGCCAATATAACCGCTCATCTCGCCGAGATTAAGAAGAATCAAACAACAGTAATCAGCAACTTGTCATCTGTTTCCGACAAACTTCAAGCCATTTTCTCGAATAAGGATCAAACAAGAGTACAACAAAGAGAAGCGGTTGAAGCTGTTCGCAAGGAGCATCCAGTTGAAGTAGATGCTCTTCGATTCATTCGTTCGAAACTTGAGGGACCAAAAGGAAGACATGGAGGACCCCACGGAGGACCAAAAGGAGGACCAAGAAAGGAAGAAAAAGAAGAAGCAGCTTCTGGAAGTGATGAAGATTCTGCTGAAGCTTAAGAATAATTCACTGATAATTTCGCCATAAATCAATTGTTTCTGGGAGTATCTAAATTTAAAATTGAATGAAACGGTTTCACTTCAAATAATTTATTATTTTTATTTGAACTTGGAACGGCTGGGAAGAAAGTTCTGCTTGTAAATCCAATTTAAGACAGTTAAGTTCTTGAGATACTGATAAGGTATTTCAAAGTACCTGGAATAGTCTAAAAATCTGTGAAACTCAACCAAATCAAATCGGCTCATATTTCTCACGATAGGTAATACTGATTTGCATACTTGCAAATTTACGGCGCGGCCCGACAAGGTCCGAAGTCCTGACCCGCCCTGGCTTCAAAAAAGGTACCTATTTTTGACCGATTTTTTTGAATTTTTTTGAAATTTCACATTAAAAATTTCAATTTTTATGGCATAACTAACTTTTGATTGAATTCTGAAGTATAGTCAAAAATTCGACATTTTTGAAAAAAAATTTTAAAAAATTTCAGTTAAAATTTTTCAGCCGGGTTTTCGGGCTCCTGGAGGCTATAAATTAAAAATCTAAATGATGTTTTTCAAGTTGTGAGCATGATGAAAATTGTGCTGATTAGGAAAGTTTAAAAATGAAGAATAAATACAGCAAATTTTGTCCAAAACGCCAACTTTCGATTGTTTTCACACATCATTTCAACTAGGAAATATACTGTTTAAAGCTGATTATATGAGGCATAAATAGCTAGTTCAGATCATCAGATTCAGCCAAGAGTTCCGTTTTACTAGAGCTGTTCAACATGTTTGAATACTGTAGTTTTTCAAAACTTTTTTTTTGGACACAAATCCCATCGACCGAAAGCGATGAAAGATCTTTGAGCGCGTCCCCGTAATAAAATGGGGGTGAAAGAGATGTACCATATGCCGCACAGTTCAATAAATGTTTCTTGCAAACATTGAAAACGGGGGCCTAATAAAATGTTTTCTATCGTTTTCATATAAAAGAAACCATGCGAAACAATATGAATTGTTTTGTAGCCATGTCATTCAACACGTCTCTTTTCATTCTCATCGTTGCTTTTTCTTCGTTGGCTCTGTGCCAAAAAGATGAAAAGAAAAGTGGTCCACCAGGGCACTTCCTTTTCGGACCATCTTATTTGGCTAATTTGACGAAAGAGGAGAAGCAAGAGTACTACGGAATCTTTCAAAATCAGAAGTTGACCATTAAACAACAGGAAGAACAGAGACTTGCCTTCGCAAAGAAACATGGATTTGAGGTGAGTTTCTTCCCCTTTAATTTTCAGAATATTGAGCCAAAAGAGTTTTGAGAATAAAGTGCATATTTCCAGCAAGCCATCAAAGACGACATCAAATTGAAAGAAGAAAATCACGAAGTGGTGAGAAAGGAGAGACCAGAACTCATCAAGAACCTTTTGACTGTTCACAATGAACTCATGAAGATTTTTGACAACAAGGATCAGACTTTGACTCAACAAGAAGCTGCTGTATCTGCGTTGAGAGAGAAATATCCAAATGTAAGTTCAATTCAGAAGTGCTTTCGGAACATGTTGATATCTTTTAGGCTCCTGCAACTCTCTACTACATTTCTCGCTTGATCACTGGACAAGATAGACGTGCAAAGCCACATCACAAGCATCATTAAATCATTTGAAAATGGGAATTGTTCTTGATTTTATAGTAATAAATTGGTGAATGCATGCAGTGTTCTTGCAATTTTGAGTCAGAACGAGAGTGATGAGTTGAGGAATATGTAGAGTCTGAAATATCGAATGATGATCAAATAGCAGTCAATCAGTTGGAAGAAGACTCAAGACGTTGTAGAATCCTCTGATTGTCTGGCCGAATAACTCTGACTACATACAACCTCTTCCCCCAACTTATTTATCCTCTAATTTTTCCTGTTTTTACTTTTTCCCTCGTTTAATTAAATTATAATATCAAATTACGTAAGCAAGCACATATCTCGTGCTTATCACCATGTTTATCATCAGTCTAACTACTTCTTTTTCTCCAGGGAATATTCTCTTCTCGATTTTATTTCAAGTTATAGCTAAATCTCTTATTATCTGACTATTATTTGTCTGAGAAGTGCCGATGAATTCCACTTATACTCAACAGTGGAAATCGATACAAAACGGATTGCAACATGTTTCTGAAACAGTCTCACTTGTTATAAATTCCCTTTTGATATGCCTCATCATTTTCAAATCTCCGAGCAAGTTGGGACCTTATAAATATTTGATGATTTATATTTCAGTCTTTGAAATCCTTTATTCTATTGTCGACTTCCTCGTGACACCGGTAAATTACACAAACATTCTTTTCCGTTCATTTCAGACAGTTTCCAGATTTTCTATTCCTTCGGACCTGCATTGATCGTCATTGTTAACTTGAAAGAATCACTATTCAACAGATTCTTTTCCTATGTTTTTCTCTGTGAGTTAGCAACAATTTCTTAACTGATGAAGTGTCTAAACAGGTGCCTACAGCGGTTTTTTTGGTACATCAATGGCGATTTTTGGGATTCATTTCATCTACAGATATTTAGTAGCCAGCGGGTCAGTATACATAACAATAAAACAACTTTCATTTTATTTCAGTCATCAATTGCTGGCCACTTTTTCCACATGGAAAATCACACTGTGGCTGTCACTTCCAGTGTTACTATATGGAGTCATTTGGGGACTTGGAAGTTATTATGCATGCGGTCCAACTGATTATACAATCGGATTTGTTAAAATGGATGTGCTTGCAAATTATGGTCTTCAAATGGAAGAGATTGCTTATTTCGGATTACATTTCTACAGAAAAAATGAAAAAGGAGAGACATTTATTGTTTATGAACAAGTTTTTGGAATTATTATCAACATTTTTCTAATTGTGAATTACATTTATATTCAGTTCACTCAACTTTTCTGTATTTCAGGGTTCCTCGTTGTTTAGTGCAATATATTTCGGAGTGAAATGTTATCACAAAATCAACGATTTGGCATCTCAAATATCAACAAGAAACAAGTCCCTTCAATCTCAATTATTCTATGCTTTAGTCATTCAGACTTTGATTCCAATTGTTTTGATGCATATTCCTGTCACAATTATCTATTCTTTCGCTTTTATGGGTTATGGAATGGGAATCATTTGTGGAATTGCATCAATTACAATCAGCATGTATCCGGCATTCGACCCTCTTCCAACTATTTTTATTATCAAGAACTATCGAGAGGCTGTTTTAAGTAAATTAATGGGTTTTCATGAGATATTGACTGAAATTAATTTCAGATTTCATTCCGTTCTGTACCAAATGGAATACTCAACCAACGGTTACTACTTCCGTAGAAATGGAAAACCAGAATCAAAGTGCTCTGAGTGTATAAAAAGTCATCTGGATGTCAATTACTTGAATGATATTTCCTTTTCACTCCACTTCTTTCTTTTCTTTTTCTCTTATCTTCTTGCTCTCGCCTCTCCAATTTTCTCGTTTTCCTGATTGATTGTTTGAACTTTTTGTACTTTACATCTAGAAGTGCTTTCTCTATTTCTCTGTGCCTCTTCATCTAGTTTCGCTTACTCAAAAAAGAAACATCCACCTCGTCTACTTTTATTCTTTTTACACCTTCAATCATGAATATTTCACGGCTCTTTTTCACATTCAGTAGAAGGTATCTTTCGAAGATTTATCTGAAATCAATTGATATAATTTTTCAGATTGAGTACTGTATTACCACAAGCAACTGAAAAGTATTATTTTGAAACAGTGAAAAATTCGAATCGAAATGAGATTTTTGAGTTTCTCAATAAGAATTTCAGAGTTGATGAGTCATTGAGCAGGGTATTTAAGACATCTCAAATCAAATTGAACTCTCGAGTTTTAGGCTGCTGGAATGACAGAATCAGATATTCAAATTTGTTTTGAAGGAGTGTTGGATCGAGTTTTGAGAAATGAAGTTTCGATTTTAGCAAGAGAAAAAAGAAATGATGAAGTTGTTGGATGCATGTTGAATTCAGTTTGGAAAAGAGGTGATGCAAAGAAAAATGAAAATTCGGAAGAAGAGGTGAGCATATTTGAGAGGATCAAACATGAATTTCTTCTTGTTTTCTTGGAATTTCAATTCGGAGGAGATAGAAAAGGAGTCGTCACCATCGGAGAAATATTGAATGAACTTCATGAATCATTCTGGAAATTACGATCAAATCATCATACTGTTTTACATTTTGAAATCTCTTCTGTAAATAGAAATCATCAGAGACAAGGATTGGCTTCGAAATTTATGAATTGGACAGAGAATCAAGAGTTATTAAAAGTAATTTGAGTTCTGGGTGCTTTCTGAAACTGAAATATTCATTTTCAGTCAGTTGAAGCGAGTGGAATTGTCGCTGAAGCTTCATCTCTTGCCAATCAAATCCTATTGGATAAAAGAGGATATGAGACAGTTGCTGCTACTTTATTAAACTCTCGAATCGATTCAAATGGAAATCAAATTCTCGTTTGTGACGACGGAACTGATCGAGTTAATCTAGTTTTCAAAGAATTTCAATAGGTTTTTCTTAATATATTTTGATGGAAATCAGGCAATAAACTATTTTTAATCTAAAAAATGACTTCGAAACTATTTTTTCTAGGTGTTTGATAAGATAAATTAGTCTGATTCGATGAATTCGTTCCATTGTGAAAACTATAAATACACTACGAATTCATTCTTTTTTGTGTTCCATCTCATGACAGTTCGTCACCTTCTCCGTCCATTTTGACTCACTTTTGCATTTCATTTCATCTTCTTTTGTTTGTTTTTTTTCCAGAAAACCAATAAAACAAGGAAAAGAAGAGAGAAGGAGGAGCAGATGGTTAGAAAACGAATGAAATTGTATCAGGAAATATGGCATGACATGTCAGGTTGGAAGAATTCAATCGGTTCACTCTTTTGAATCTCTTTGGGTTAGAATTTTCCGGAGTCTCTGAACTTTTAACTTGGATGCATTTCTAGCTATCATCATGTCTGATTACAGATTCTCGAACCTCTAAAACACCGGAAATCTCATAGTTTTTGGTTCTTTTATTCAGTTCCCTGCAATTGTCAACTCCTTCATCTTTTTTCTCTTTCTCTTCTTCCATTTCCTTTTACCAATTCCTTCTTTAATCCACCCTCACATCCTGTCATTATAATGATTAGAAACGGAAATGCATTTATTGTTGAGAGACGCAGACATGAGACTGGAACTGACAGATTGATCGAGATCAAAACAGAAGAAAAAGAGCTTTTTCAAAAAAAAGATTTCTCATTTATATTCTTCTTTTTTCTTCCTCTTTTTCACTCCTTTGAATTGTTTAAGTATTCAGAAAAAACAAGATTAGGAGCAGTCTCCTCTCGTCTTTCTCTATTCTTCCAACTCACTTTTCTCTTCTTTTTCACATTCAACAACACAAAACGATGTCACACAAACTGCCATCTTCCACTGACAAATACTACTTTGAAGTGCTTCAAAATGAGCAGAAATCGGAGATGCTCAAGTTTTTATTCGAGAGTTTTCGAGTTGATGAACCTCTGAATCGCGTAAGTACATTATTTTATGAGTTTTTATTGATAGAAATGTTCTGAACCGAATGTAAAACTCGTTTTCAGGCATCCAAAATTTCTCGAGAAGAAATTGAAAAATGTTTGAATGGAGCACTCGATAGAGCACTCAAAACAGAATCTTCGATACTTGCAAAAACGAAAGGTAAGAGAAAAAAGTCTTCCTTTCCTTGAACACTTCTATGTCAGACACTCATGAAATTGTCGGATGTATGTTGAATTCCGTTTGGAGACGTGATGAATCGACGAGTACTCCAGAAGAAGGAGAGGATAAAGATTTTGAATTTCATACAATCCGAAAAGAAGTTGCAATTGTTGGAGAGATTCTGAATGAGTTACACGAGAGTTTTTGGAGTTTGAGACCTGATCAGGATGTTGTTTTGCATTTGTGAGTTTTAAATTTTCGATCCGACATTTATTTGTGAGAGTATTAAGAAAGACATTTACTTTTGATATATGTATTTAGTTAAACAAGAAGACGTTGCAGTACTTCACAGATTACCAGTTTCCTCTTACTGAAAACATAATTTTTCATGAATATATCACATTTCCAGTGAAATCTCATCAGTAAGTGTCAATCACAGAAGGCAAGGATTGGCATCGAAATTCATGAATTGGTCTGAAAATGAAGAGTTTCTGAAATCACTTGGAGCAACTGGAATTGCAACTGAAGCTTCATCTCTTGCCAATCAGCTACTCCTTACCAAAAGAGGATATCAAGTTGGCTCTGTTTTCTGTAGTAACTCTAATAGAGATCATTATTTTTAGACTCTTACAACAACACTTCTGGAAACTAAAGTGGATTCAGAAACAGGGAAACCCGTTTTGGTTTGTGATGATGGAACGGATCGAGTCAATTTGATGTTCAAAGAAATTTGAAAAATATATCTATCAAACAACTAAGATCCGGTTGTGGAAAGTTCACTCTTTCTCTTTTCTTCCATTTTTCTGTAAATCTGAAATGAATTCTTTCTTAATAATAACTTGTTTTAACTATGTCAAAACATAAAGATCCCATCAAACCTGTTGATGAAAACTCTGAATGATTTTCAAAGGAAAACACCCAAAACCGTTAAACATTCTGATTTATGACACTTTTAAAGAAAATAGACAGAAGAGGTCATAAACGGTCTCTCAATCTCTTCTTATCTTTTTATCACTTTTCTCTCGATCTCTTGATGACACGGAACTGCAAAAAAAAAGAGAAAAAGAAGACGATTGTTTTTGCTGAAGAAGTCAAAAGAAGATACCTAGAAGACAGTGTCGATGAATCAGTTCTTTTTGTATGTGACACACTCAACTAACGACAACTAACGACCACCCCCATCGGTCATCATCTTTCTTCATGATTATCAACATCATCATCAAATATTGATCGAGTTTTCATTTATTACACACTTTTTACCCGCCGGAAAATTGTTTTCTGGTTTCTCTAATCTTCGAAAATCACCTATTCTTTGGTTTTTAACGGTTCTCTTCCCAAGAAAACATACGATTTTCTAGAATTATGCTACGCGAAGATACAGTAACCCAGTTATCCGATGGGAGATTCGAACAGAAAATTCAAGTCGATCGACGTAAATTGGAGTCAATGATAACAGGTATATGAGTATTCACTGAATATGAAACTGAAAATGATTCTGATTACAGGTCGAGTCGACAATACAACTCATCAACTTCCCACAGCCGAATCATTCTTTGCCAATGTTATGGCTTATTCGAACTCTGAAGTTATTTGGCCGTCACAACTCAAAATCGGAGCTAAAACGAAGAAGGATCCATATGTGAAAGTGATTGGAACCATTGAGCAGATAGAGTCAGCTAGAACACTTATTTTGAATAGTTTGCAGATAAAAGTGAGTAAATTTCTCCAAAAATATTAGAGAATTTTTTACTTTGAAAATCAGTAAAAGCACACAGATCTTTCGTATTCTCTTTCCATTCTATCCACTTTTTTCTGAATTTTCTGAGGCGTCATCATGCGATTTTGATTTGAATAAGGGCTCAAGTGATATTGAGATGTTGGGGCATACTGTACAGTCATCCAATCGAGACGAACGGATGATAGTGAGTAACCACGAAGACGAAGATCAGTATCCTAGAAACAAAGAATTAAAACAGTTACTTAATTGCTCAATAGCTCACAATTTCCCGACGCATCAAATCATAAGGTGGTGACTCGTAAAAATAGGATGGATTGATCTGAGAGACATTCAGATAATCTTCGATTACTCTCATACAATTTGGTCTTGCTGATTCAGATCCATATTTGAGACGAGATAGATCAGATATAACCTGAAACTATTTGTTTGAATGTTATTAGTAAAGATTTCCTTCTGTCAACCTTTGTATCCTCCACTTTTTTCGTATCTCCCATTCGACGCCACGGCAAATAACCAACCATGTTCTCAGTGGCAATGTAGAAAGCACTCCAAATGTCATCCCATCGACTGGCATCTTGTCTACGATGAATATTAACTGAGACGTATCGTAGAGTTCCCCGGAAAGGAGCAGTCACTCGTCTTGGTTTGATAGTCCCGTCCTTCTCCACATAAATTCGACTCATCCCGAAATCCAACAAGTATAAATGACGTGGCGAGTGAAGTCCAATGCAAACATTTGCTGGTTTCACGTCACGATGAAGCCATCCAATTGTATGCATCATTTGAAGAGCTTCAATAAATTTCGAGAGAATGAACAATGATGTTGGAATACTGAAATAAGTGATTTGACTCTGTTATCCACGTCATCAGATACCTGAATCGATTCAATGGTGTCGCTTTTCTCAAATCACTCAAATTAGAACCACACTTCTCCATAGCCAACCAACGATATCCATCGATAGTACCGTATCCATGAAAACGAAGAAATGGTGTTGCTTCGAGTAAGCCATTTGGATTGTATGCAGAATTCAGACTCTTGATACATCCGCATTCATTGTATAAAAGTTGGAACTGAAAATCAAAAAAAATTGTTTGAATTCCCGAGTAACACTGCACCATCGCCGTCTTGGCTTCTACTTTCACAACACTTTTTTCTCTTGAATTTCCAATAGTTCCTGCTTCAAAAATCTGTCCGAATCCACCGACACTCAACATCTTTTGAAGAATGAACTGATCGCATCTGGTTCCAGGTGGAAGCATTGCTTGAGCACCTGCTTGATGCTCCATGTATAGACGGTCCGTCTGGAAAATTGATGAGGATAGGAGAGAGAGAGATTTTCTAAGTAAACTGACCATTTAAAGTTCTGATGACGATTTGAAAAAGACCGAGAAAACTATCTACAAGTAATGAATAGACCGTCTTGAGAGTTTCGGTAGATTCGAAAGTTCCTGTGACAATTTTAGAAACTGGAACTGGTGGACTTAAAAGGTCACGCAATTCTTGAAATTTCTATGAACTTTTTCTTTCAGAAGGAGAGAATATCTCTGAAAATGGAACTCCATCACACACTTCATTCGCATATCATTGGAAAAGGTGGAAGGGGAATTCAGAAAGTAATGAAGATGACTTCATGTCATATTCATTTTCCGGATTCAAACAAATATTCGTGAGTTTTTCGAATTTTAACTCTTTTCCTGACCCCTTGTATTCAGAGAATCCAATAAAAGTGATCAAGTTTCGATATCTGGAACTCCAATGAACGTTTATGAAGCTTTGAAACATTTGAGGGTTCGATATAAATTTACAGTAATGACATCTCAAAATGTGAAATTTCAGACAATGTGTCCTCTGACAGTTTATATGAAACTTCCATGGTACAATCCGGGATCTCCTGACCTTCGACCGCTTATGTCCCAGATGGATTTAGAATTTTCAGTAGAACAAAACATTTATACTTTAGCTATAAAAATGACTGGAAGTCAAGATGCTAGTGTTCTTTTTGCAATTCGTTTAGTTCTACATCACTTTCTTTTGGTAGGTTTAACTATGAAATTTAATATTATTACGATTATTTTCAGACAGAAGAGTATTTGAATATTTCTACAACAGTATTGGCGAGAGAGGAGCTCAATTATCAATTGGAAAATATAGAAGAACACAGAGAAAGGTTAGAGGTTTCTGTAACTATTCTGAGAATGTATTGATTTCAGACTTCGGGAAGTTTGTAACAAAAACAATGTAACAATCCAAACATTCCCGGAAACACAGTCAATTTCAGTTGTTGGACCACCGGCTGGAGTTCTCAATGTTCGGAAAATGTTGATTGTAGGTCAATTCATCAATACTGATTTAAAAAAATCATTTTTTAGGGTTTTGCCAATGTAACCGTCCAGTTTGATTGTAATGTGATGGATATTCATTATCCCGTTCAACAGCTAGAGCAAGAAAGAGGACTTCAAATTGGATGTAAAAGAAAAAATGGAGATGTTATGGTTAGTTGTAGACATAGTTGTCAAGGCCCGGTCGAGCTTCAAAAAAAGTCCCTTTTTTTCCAAATTTTTTTTGAAAATGTTGAAATTTTTCATCGAAAATTTGACTTTTTCGCGAAAATACTCAACAATTATTTAAAAAATTGAAATTTTGACTTTCCCGCCAATTTGCCCGGGCCGGTCCTTGACAACTGTGGCTGTAGAGGATTCTCACGTAGAACACAAATACATTTTCAGACAATAACCATGAAATCGACGGAATCAAAGCTAGCAGAAGTACTTCAATCTCGGGAATTACTCCTCGCTCTTCCGCCAACAACATATTCTTGTACAGATGATTATGATCCAAATCCTGTTATGAATAGTTAGTTTTTTGGTGATCATTTTTCGGCAAAACTATAATACTTTATTCAGTATCTGGTCCATCATTGACACCACTTCAAACTGAAATGGCTTCGGGTGTACGTGTCTTTTTAACTCCTCCGATTGAATCACCTAGATCACCAGATCCAGAAGATTCTCCATTGGCTGCGTCTATTCTAAAAGGAGCCAAAGATATCAGCAAAAATAGGTGAATAAATAAATATAATCAGTTAAAAACCGTTCATTTTGATTCAGTGATATCTGGAAAAAGAAGCCGAAAGCTGATAGAGGAGAGATGCTAATGAAAGCAACACAGGCGATATTCGATGACACCGTACTCTCCAGTCCAAGATATCCGACTGATTTATGGTCTGGATATGGTTTCAGTTCTTCTCTTCCAGCTGATTTACTTAAAGGAATGTTGGATTTATCGACAAACGAGCAGGCTAGTACTCAATCTATTTCAATATACTCTTCTTATTATTCATATTTTTAGACAGCAGCCAGTTCATCTCTTCCCATGAATCATTCTCAACGCGGATTATGCAGTGTACGAGAAGAGGATGAAGAGCTTTCAGATTTCTCCGCTTCATCAACGAATTATGGAATGTCGAGAGTATTTGAACAACCATCCAGAAATGGTACTTATCTAGGTTACTACTTTTCAACCAATGTTCATATATTCAGTATTCTCCGCATCAACTTCCGTTTTTGATTCCAATTCTCTTCCTTATGATCTACAATGGGATATCAACTATTTCACGGATCCTTCAATGGTACTTGCTCAACTTGGCTGTAGTGAGTATATGATCCAGTTGCGGGACCAGGAAGTATGTTGTATCTTCTATTATGACATATTCAAAATGAGTTTTCCAGATCGATATGCATGCATTCTTGTTGCTTGACGAACAAAACTTGAAGGACATTGGAGTGTCTACTATTGGTGCTCGCAAAAAGATCCATCACGCAATTCTAAGTGGGTTTCTCTTCTGTCTTGTTCTCGCGGCTAGAGAACATAATCCGCATTTCCATATCACCATGACAACATTTACAGAGCTCCGCGACTCGGCACGCCTCAACGGATACGCTGTCTAATATTGATATTTTACGTTTTCACTTTTCTCTTCTGGGTGATTTCTCACCGGTTTTTTCCACCAAATCCATGATTTGTTCCTTGCTAATATAACTCTAAAATTAATAAACCCGTGACTCATCTTTTTATATATCTTTAGCCATATCGGCATTTTAATTCATTTTCTTGGTTCTCGCGGCGAAATTTGACCGTAGTCACCCCGCGAATTTAAACGCAGCAAAAATGCTTTCCACGTTTTTTTCTCAAAACCACGGGCGACCCTTTGTTTTCTTCTGTTTCTTCCTCTACAGCTACGTGCTACTGATTCCCAAAGTTTCGTCCCTTTTCATCGCGTACTAAAATTCGATTGATGCTGTCATAACATGACAGCGGTGGTCTTAGCAAGTTTTAAACGTTTTTTTTGTTTTTTTTGTGATGACTAACGTATAGTTGTTCCTTAGTACAAGAAACTATTCTTATTAGTTCTTGAACCTCCTCCGGTTTGTAATATTATATTTTCTCTCTGACTAATTTTTGATTCTATTAAACCGATATCGGCCGATGTCATTTCGTTCCACTACGTCTTCTATATTTTCAGACTAGAATTCAAATCGAAACAGAAGTTCTTATGTCCTCTCAGTCATCGCTTCCTAGTTCAAATTTCAGACCGACCGTCGGGGTCATACTAAGAGTGCATGTCCACGCGTACACTCAATTGAATCACTAGTATCACATGAGCATCTGCGTCTCTAGCTCCCTAAAGAGTCATTACATATCTCTACTTCTCTGCGGTTCCAAAGTCATACTCTTATCGTTTCAGTTCTCTTCGCTCCCTTCCTCAATACGAAGAGACTGCGGCAGTTCAGCGAGTGTAGCTGTCGTCTCAAGACCCACAGCGCTGTGTATCGATCGTTGTCTGGCGCCCTCTTCTTCAATATGATGCTTTTCATTCTGGCGTCTCTCCGCCTAGCCGCTAGTCTGAATCGCTCATTTTCACTCACAGACAGCACACACCCGCACCGCGGCCTGTGGCCATTCCTTGCTTCCTCACCATCTCGTGAGGCGACAAGTCGCGTGTCTTTAGTCGATTTCAGAGTGATTATCTGAAAATCTTCGAGTTCCCGCCATTCAGGAAGGTCATACGGTATTTTCATAATATTTCGTATGTGAAATATTTTCGGAAAAAACCAGTTTAGTTCATTAAATTCTGTATGAAGGGGAAAGAGTTGTTGAGAAATGTTCGATCCATCAAACGGAAAGAACAAATTGCAATAATTTTCTGGAACTTTTCAAACTCTGGAAAAAATCGATAAACCCTTAATTCTAGAACGTTCCATCGATTTCGAAATGTTTTCTTTTTGTCCATCTTTTTCGGTTCCGCCACCCACTAAATTCATTCCTTCAGAACTTATCAAAACTGATAGTATCAGTCTCATATACGCTAAGAATATATTCATCATAGTGCAAATTGGGTGCGCTGTCCTTCCAACATCGATTTTTCGCCGCGCCCGGTCCCCCACAAGCAGATGCGCTGGTTTCTTTCGTATTTCTAAATACTTCTCACCCTCGGATTGTATTGTTTTTTCTCTCAATTCCTCCGCTATAGAAATTTTGCTCAGTTCAGTATATAAACTATTAAATTTGAATTTCAGTGTACTCCGGGTGTAGCCGGGTCAATCAACAAATCAGCACACCGACATGGCTCTCAAAAGAATCCAGAAGGTTTGTAGTAAATTAGTTCCATTGGATAAGCATCTGTTTTAGGAACTCCAAGATCTGGGCCGTGATCCACCCGCACAATGCTCCGCAGGGCCCGTCGGTGACGATTTGTTCCATTGGCAAGCTACAATCATGGGACCACCAGAGTCTCCATATCAGGGAGGTGTCTTCTTCCTCACCATCCATTTCCCAACAGATTATCCATTCAAACCACCAAAGGTAAGACTTCAGAAGTTTAAAATACGTTTTTAAAATGTCTTTTTTCTTGCAGGTCGCTTTCACAACTCGCATCTATCATCCGAATATTAACTCAAACGGAAGCATTTGTCTCGACATTCTCCGTTCTCAGTGGTCGCCAGCTTTGACTATCTCGAAAGGTTAGTTAATCAAACACATTTGGCTGACCATTCGATAAAATGACAACTTTTAGTTCTTCTTTCGATCTGCTCTCTGCTCTGTGACCCTAATCCGGATGATCCGCTTGTGCCAGAGATTGCTCGCATCTACAAGACAGATCGTGAAAGGTAAAAAATAATTTTTGTGTCTGAACTCATTCTATGAATTTACAGGTACAACCAGTTGGCCAGAGAGTGGACACAGAAGTACGCCATGTGAGAAGGCTGCTGTCATCCAGACAAGAAGAACGCAACCAATCAATACGATATGTTTTCTTTTTCCTCTCTCACTCTCTCCGTCTCATCTCCATCCCGTCCCATTTTCTTATTCAATCCACCTAAACCCGGCGATTGCTCTTTTGTACTATAAATTGTGTTTTTATCGATTGTGTCCATCTCCACACGCTACTCTCATTCAACAATACCCACTTTCATATTATTTTCTGTCGTCGCTTTAACGATGATATTAAATATATATGTTCGTCTTTATTTCCCTCCTTATAATTCAAAAGTAAATCGAACGGTGTAGATTGATCCCCTCCATTTTCTCTCTTATCCCCTTTAAACTATTTCTCTCCAATTGGTTCTCCTTTTATCTCTTCCTCTGATTATTTTTGAGCAATTGAAAAAAGTTCTGTTTTATAATCCACCATATACACACGTTTTTCGTTTCTTTCCCATCTGGTGGTTTGTGAATCCTGAATAAATTACTGAAGAGACTTGATTATTTCAGAATCATTATTCTTTGCAGAGTCGAGCAGAATGGCAACATTTGTTCCGTTCAAGACATTTCTTGATACCGCGTTCTGGAGGGAAGTAAATAAGAAAAAACTTCATGATTGGAAGCTAGACGAGTCACCAAAAGAGATTTACAGTCAATTATCCCTCTGTAAGGATAATCTAGATGCGTAATGTTTAGAATCTTGAAAGTTTCAGATGACACGAAAGGGTCGGAGTGCGCGCTTTCTTTAAGTCATGATAGCTTCACGTCATCATTAGAAGCCTCTAACGGTTTATCAATTTCTGGAAGTCTCATTTTATACAATACTCGAGAAAGTTTCAAAGCTGCAGCTACCACGAACAGTAGAGAAGAGCTAATGGAATTGAAAACAACTAAAGTAAGATTGATTACGTGATTGTGTTCTGGAGATATAGGCTGATCCAAGGAAATCAACTGATTTTCTAATCATATCCGAATTTTAAGTCTCATTTCTGTTCTGGAGGAACGATTATCATCTTTTTTTACAGATTTGGGATGCTGTTCAATCTCGATCATGGCTGCAAAACCCTCAACTCCTAAACACCTTTTTCATCATTGCCTTCGCCGATCTGAAAAAATTCCATTACATCTATAAAACTTGTGTGCCAGCTCTAATCTTCCCTAAAGAAATTCAGCAAGAGGTAAATTCATGATTAATAAAAAATAATAACAATTGTTATTTCAGATTGTTCCGTTGACTGCCTACAATGCCAACGAATCTAATTTGTTCACTCATCATGAGAAGACATCTTCTCCAGTATTTCTGCTCTCAAATGTCTCGAATGAGATTCTAGACCTCCCACAACTGGAAAATAATAATAATCCAGACGAGATCATTATTGTAATAGCAGATCCATGCCCTGTTTCTTCATCAGCCGGATGGTTAGTCCGTAATGTTCTCGCTGCGGTAGCTCAGCTTCACCCTTCTTGGACATATTGCAACATTATTAGTCTTCGATCAGCTGGCAGCGTTGGTTTCAAGTTCTCATGGGTGTCATCCGAAGGTCTTCAAAGCGGAGTTCCACGATCTTCTGGATGGGAAATGCATTATTCGGCTGATTTGAAGAAATATTTTGATCCAAAAATCATGATGGAAGAATCAGTAGATTTGAATTTGAAGTTGATCAAATGGAGGTTGAATCCGGATCTCGAATTGGAACGGTACTCAAACTTGAAGGTGAGTGAAAAGTCGATTAGACGTATAAATATTTTCTTCGTTTCCAGGTTCTTATTCTCGGTGCCGGTACTATAGGTTGCAACCTTGCTCGTGGTATCGTTCCATGGGGAGTTCGCCATATTTCGTTTGTGGACAACTCTACTGTCAGCTACAGTAATCCAGTACGACAGAGTTTGTCGGAGTTCGAAGATGCTCGATTGGGACGTGGAAAAGCTGAAACTGCTGTGGCCGCTCTTCAAAGAATATTTCCGTCGGTTCAGGCAACTGCTCATCGACTTACTGTCCCGATGCCTGGACATACGATTGACGAAAAGGAGGAAGAGCAATTACAGAAAGATATCGAGAAACTTGAGCAATTAGTAAAAGATCACGATGTGGTTTTCCTCGCTCTGGATTCGAGAGAAGCTCGATGGCTTCCAACAGTTCTCGCATGCAAACACAGAAAAATGGCTATCAGCGTTGCTATTGGATTCGATACTTACGTTATTATTAGGCATGGAATCGGATCGAGAAAGGATAGTGTATCTGACGATTCGAATTCGGAAGCAGTCCCTTACTCTCAACTCTCGTGTTATTTCTGCAGTGATGTCACTGCCCCTGGCAACTCGACATCTGATAGAACTCTGGACCAACAGTGCACTGTACGTTTAAAACGAAATTCATATGTATTTGATTCGTTTTTAGGTTTCTCGTCCTGGAACATCAATGATCGTGTCTGGATTGGCTGTAGAGCTTCTTGCTTCGGTTCTACAGTACCCGAATCCTCTTGAAACACCAGCCAGTCTTGATGACAACACTACACTTCTTGGCGCAGCTCCCCACCAAATCCGTGGTTTTCTCAATAGATTCCAACAAGTAATATCATTGTTCAAAATATATTTTCTAACAATTCATTTTACAGATTCATCCTATCGTCAAACGATTCGAGCGATGCGTTGCATGCGGTGACTCGATCGCTGACCAGTATCAGCAGAACGGTTGGAAGTTCGTACGTGACGTCATGAACTCTCCAAAACGGCTCGAAGAAGTAACCGGACTCGATGAGCTTCAAGATTCTGTCGACGCCATCGACATCGATTTTGATGATGACGAATCCGTTGTCTCAAACTGAAGATGAAACCCTTTTCTGTATAAATGTTTGTATGTTTTCATTTTTATATGCATCAAGTACTCATTCACTACCATCTTTTTCTTCTGGTTCTAATTGTAATATTGTGAAATAAACAATAATTTGGGTTCCACGCTCTATTCTCTTGTTGAAAAAAGTTAGAATATAATCACTGGTAAACACTTTCCTGTTTTTAGAAGCTGTGTTCAAAAAATCTTGTTAAGTTTCTTAATTCAAGTTCAGAAACCAAGAATGGTACGCTATAAATGCAACGAATGCTTGAAAACATTTGATCTGAAACGGTGAGATCTTAAATGATTAATTTCAAAGATCTGGAATTAAAAAGTAGTTCAGGTATCTGACGAAACATGAATTACGGATGCATACAAATAAATCAAGATCAGAAGAATCGAAAAGATCAGTGGAACCATTGAAATGTAGCATGTGTGATAAGGTTGTTTGAGTCCATTTGTACCTGTCTTGAATCTTCGAATCTACAGGTATTTCCACGTCTTTCTCATCTACAACGTCATCAAATGACTCATCTAAATGTTCGAGATTATTCTTGTGATTACTGTGATGAGAAGTTTGTTCAAAAAGCACATTTGACCCGACATCTCTCCAGAAAACATTCCAATGAATCTGGAGTTGAAGTGAATTGGATAGCATGTGATAAATGTGGAAATTTATTCAAAACCACATATGAAATGAAAATTCATCGACGGGTGAGCAAGCTTCGAATCTTGGAATCGTTTGAATGATTTATTTGGCAGACAGTACATGAACTTCATCGATGCAAAAGATGTAGAGAAATCATAGAATCGGGAAATGATGGTCTACGACAACACTACATCAGATGTAGAGATAGAGAAAAGGTTTCAGATAATATCTTTAGAGTTCTTTCAAAGAGTATTTCAATGTTTCCAGATGTGTGAACATTGCGGAGCTTCATTTTCTCGTAAAGCAGATCTGACAGCTCATCAAACATCTTGCCTGAAAAAGGTTGCATTCGTTTGTATTCCTTGTGAATCATTTTTCAAGCAGCGAGTAGAGGTAGAGTCCTCATCTGTAAACTCCGTTTCAACTTTATTTCAGCTAGATCGTCATATTAAAAAACTGCATTTTCGTTCTGTTAAATGTGAAAAATGCGAACATATTAGTGAATCTCCTGTGCAACATTCGAGGCATTCGTTGGAATGTCTTAAAATAAATATGTAAGTTCACATTCAAATTAAACACGTTAAAAACTGAATCCAGATGCGGCTACTGTAACGTAGAGAATCCAGATAAAGATCACGTTGCGGAGTTTCATTGGAAACGGCTGAAACGAGCAGTTTCCAGAAGAGTGGCTGAAAAAATGATGAAGAAGAAAGAGATGGTTCCGAGTACTTCAGATTGTATTGTGAAGACTGAAGAAGATTCAGAAGAAGTTGAGGAAGATTTTGAAGAAAGCACGAGTGGACAGATGGAAACAGAAGTGGAGCCAGATGGCAATCAAGAAATGAAGAAGAGAGATAGTAAAGAATTTGACGATCCTTTATTCAATTTCTCTGGTGAGTTTCTGCAAATTATGCTGTCAGCAACATTAAATCTCAATGCTGTACAGGACATAAGAAATAACAGATTTTCTAGTTTGGTTGTGTTCTGATTCCCCATTATGGCTAAAGATTCCAGATTTACTATTTTGAATATTTTCAGAAGCTTCTACGTCTCAATTAGACTTTTGTTCAACTGCATTCACAGAAGAAGATGATTCACCTGAAGAATATCTGACATTTTCAATATGTCCGAACGACACAGATCTATCATTCCATTTGCGTGGACGACTACCTGAGCAACTTGTTTCATTATTTCCCGAACTGGAGAATACCTGTAAGTTTGATAAGATTTTTTTTAATTAAAAAAATTTATTTGCAGCTATAATCCTACTAAACTCGGTTGCTTTACCACGGTGCCGAATGACAGTCCGAGTACCAGTAACCATTCCGAAATCATGTGATAATGAAATGGAAATGAGAAAATGGTTGGGGAAATCTATTAATTTACAAGAAGATTGATATATTGCCTACAATAAAGCCATATTTTTAAATCTCTTTTTTTGATTCTGTGAATGCTTTCTGAAGTCAAGTTTCGAATTCCCTCTATTTCATTGGATCAAAATGTATCCGAGTTCAATCGAATCGTCTTGTCACTCCGATGGTTGTCAATCACGTGGATCCCTTTTCCATGTGATTTCTTTTCTCTTCCAATGTTTATAAACACATCGAATACATTCGAGTCAGTTGTCACTTTCTTCCATCTTTAAAGTGTCATTACACTTATCAGAGATAATTCAGATTGAAGATACACAGAGAGATACCACGCAATCGACGAAGCTCACTCGAAAAATAATTAGTGGAAGAAAGAGAGAAAGAACAAAAGCTATGAAATGATCAAAGTGCATTCGAATCCAACGAGCAGATCAGTTACTGTAGAATCTATGTGATATTCAAGAGAAAAGAATGAGCATTTCTGGTTTGGGGAGAGTTGTCTCATTATCACATTTCTATATCTTCTAAAAAGATAATATGTTTTCCACTTAAGAAGTCAATCAGAAATTGAAACGAAATTAGATTGATGAATTCTCTGAACAATGTTCGTTTTGGAGGATAAATCAGACAGAAATTATATAAACTGGGAACGACTTCTGAAAAATTATCTCAAAAATTTTTCACTTCAAAAGATTTGGATAAGAAGTATACCGTAAAGTTTCTAATAAAGATGCCCCCAGTAGCAAGAGTTTGGAGCACAATATCTCAACTGCTTTGACTATCAAATTGACTATAAAAACATCTTATTAACAGTTTTTACTGTTAGAGGTTTTACGGTATGTTATCCGTGATTATCCAGTTTCATATAGGTCTTACTGTTACTCTAAGAATTAAATATCAAAATTAGTAATTTCCAAAATTTTTGGAGCTTATAGAATTAAATGTATTTGAAAATGATATCTCGTAGCTAATCATTGCAAGAGTTTTCAAAGTACGGAATTCCTATGCCTCAACGAATTAATCACCTCCATGCTCCCAACCAACGAAACGTGCATTCCAAAACGTTGAACAAATCTATTTTTATCATTTCGTATCTTCATTCGAAAGAAGTTCACAAATCTAATAGTATCCCTCCATCAAATGAGTCATTTGGTCGCTGATATCTATTTCTATATTTACGTTTTTCCAGTGGTCCCTCCACATGAAAACTTTTGTTCTTCGATTCCTACGATTCCTCCCCCGTTTTCATTCTGTCACCTGTTTGAAATGGATGGATGCATTGCGAATATTTATAAAAACGAAACGATCACATGCTTTCCGGTTTAAGACACGCCCATCGCTTATATAAGTGCACTGGTTACAATGGAAACTTCCAACATTTTTTCCTTCTTGCAAACTTAAAAAACCTCTTTTCTCTTCTATAATCACTTCCAAATTTCAGACATGTCTCGTCTTGCAATCATTCTTCTTTTGTCTCTAGCAGTCTTTGAGATTTCTGCAAAGCTTCAAAATGTGACCGTCAAGGGAATCGCCGTTTGTAATAAGAGAAGAGTTGCAAATGCTCATATTGTTCTCATTGATAAGGATACTTGTAAGTTGACATTCTAAGAATTACATTAAGATTAAAAAATGAAATTTCAGTGGACCCAAATGACGAATTGGCTCAAATCCATACCAACAAGGAAGGAGAATTCGAGTTGTTCGGAGAGGAAGACGAGATTGGAAAAATCGAACCATACATCCGTATTCATCATAATTGCAATACTCAACCAGTGAGTTTCGAGATACAATTCAGATCTTTTAGTTGGAATTTTGATGGAATTTAACTCTAGTTTCTATTCTATTGTCCGAACTTCGTTAACTTTTCTGAAAACAGAATTAGGTCAGGATTAGATTTTAGAATACTTTTAAAGTGATAATAATCAATTTCTTTTCTCCAGGGATGTGAACGTGTTTCCGAATATCAAATTCCACAAGAAAAGATCGGAGAAGTGTACGATATGACCTATGTGACTCTCGATATTATTGTCCACGGCGAGAAGACGAAGTGCAATTAAATCTGACTTTTTTCAATAATTTTTTTCTGTATATACATAAACCCGTATGAATCAATTATCCCTCTAAAAATGAATATGATTTCTGGTTTCTCTTTTTAATTGTTTCGATTGCCAACTGTTCGATTGGAAAAGAGAAACTTTGGAATGTTCTCGAGAGATGAAACGAGTCAAAATGATTTGACATTTGGTGACACTGACGGGAATTCGAAAAAGTTCAGGAATCAAGGAAACTCTGAGAGATAGAAAAAGATACGTGACAAGCAGAAACCATGAGGAAGAAGAGATGAGAGCAGGCGGAAAATGCTTCCTCTTTCAGAAGAACAAGTTTTTGGATTCTATTTGGAGTTTTATAGCCACAAGCACTGTAGTTTCTGATGTAGAATGATACATGTTTGGGTGCAAATCTCCTCTTTCACTACTGAGTAATTTAGTTTCAAGCTTTGTTTGAAAAAAGAGTCTACAAAGAGCCAACCAAAAACTAGCGGAATTCGAGCAAAGAACTCTGGAATGAGTTGGAATTTGGGAAGTTTGGCCTTCAAATTATAAAGTACTTGTTCTTCGTAAAAAATGAATACGGAGACGATTGCTTTCAGCGATGGAAACTTGTGTTGACCACTTCACTGATCAGCTAGAAAAACCAAAAATCAATTTTTGAGATTGTGGAAATCTGAGTGTTGAGTTGAATGCACGTTGTTTGATTTTTCAATTGATAAATCTCAATGAGCAGTTTAATAAAAAAGAAAGTGAATCCCAATGGTTTTGTTTTTGAATCTGTTCTCTTCGGTAAGACATAAACAATTCAATAAACAAACGGCGATGATCATGATCATCGGAGGATCCATGAAAAAGAAAAGATTGAATCGGATGAGGTGGATCAGAGATGAGGATATTTCTGAAATTAATTGATGGAATAGTCATGAAGAAACAAGTTGTGAATGCGTGAATACGCAGACGTTTTAATTTTCCTACAGTAAGAAATAGCCAGAAATGAGCAGCTATCAAAAATAGAGGCCGACAAAGAAATTCCAATGTTGGATTCAACTTCGGATCTGCCTGATATTAGATTATTTGTAGAATTCAACTTGACGATTGTACGCATTCAGAATATGTTCCTGTCTGAATCTCCCAGCCTGATCAATCATCAATACATCTACAGGAAACAACACTAGATTCACTTCGATACAACTGCCCTTCTCAAAAAAATCCAGAATATGTTATTGAACTTTGAATGACTCATTCTCCTATTTTCTCTATTGTGATGTCAAGTTGTTTTCAATCGAGTCCAACCTAATCCTCTATCATCACCTACATTCTTTCTTCATTCAAAACATCTTGTTGTTGTGATGGCTCTCTCACTCTTCGGCTCAATGAGCTCTAAATGCCAATTGGCTCGTTTCTTTGATTCTTTTGAGAAAGAGTCGAAACAACTGTTGTTAATCCCAGAATCTCAATATAAATAGAGCCCTCTGCCAGTCCATTTCCCCAACTTCATCGTTCAAAATGCGCTCGCTCGTCGTGTGTCTTTTGCTTTCTGCTTGTGTTCTCGAATGCACCGCCCGTCTTCAGAATATTACTGTTAATGGAGTTGCCGTTTGCAACAAAAAACGTTTGGCTAACGTTCAAATCCAACTCTACGAGAAGGACACCCGTAAGTTAAAGACTTATTCAATAAAATTTTAAATCAAATCTTGTTTTCAGTTGACCCAGATGATCTTTTGGCTACCAAGAACACTGATGCTGAGGGAGAATTCTCAGTTTACGGAGAGGAAGATGAGACCCACACCATTGTTCCATACCTTTTGATCACCCATAACTGCAACCCATCCAAGCCAGTAAGTCATCATCTGATATCCCCCAATAATTCACAGTTCTTACTCTTACATCTGTCATCAAATTCCTTATTTTCAGAACTGTGTCCGCGTCGGAAAGTACTTGATCCCAGAAGACAAGATCGGAGGAACCTACGATATGACCTACGTCACTCTTGACATCAAGGTTCACGGAGAGAAGGAACAGTGCAAGTAAATATGCTGCCCGCCTGGATACTATTGAATTTATATATTTTGAATTTTCTATGCTTTTCTGATTCAATTCAATAAACAATGCGCAATTTAAACTGTTTAGTTTTTTCAACGAAGACAAACCTGAGCAGAAAACGACTAGTAGTATACATAGGGATCGATGGGCAGAAAGCAACGAATTTTGTGTGCAGTATAAAACAAATGATTGAGGAAACCCGTGGAAAAGAAGGGTCTAACTGGCAAAATTATACACATTGTCACAGGAAATGAGCAGGAGGGAACAATATAGGATTAGAGAGATGGGTGCAATAAAAAACAATCTATAAAACATAATATGTCAAGAACGATATGGAAACGGAGAAAGCGAAACATGTAGAGACCAGAGAATGGATAGATCACAATTATAGCACAAAGAAGAAGATAAGACGAGGTTTCAATGGGGAAAAAAGGAAAACATTATAGATGCATATGAGGGATCATCGGTTCGCAAGTTGCGGGAGATCCTGGTTCTCCCGAACTTCGGGATGGTGATCGGAAATTCTGAAAGTTAAGATGTTGTTATATCAAAATGATCCTGCAATGATACACATACCATTTCCACGGATTCTTGTTCAATATTAATCACACAGTGTGTAGGCGGTGGGCACGTTTTAGATGCTTTTGAAACTTCTGAATCTGTCTGAAAAGTTGAAATTGAGACAAATCAGAACAATCAAGAAGGGGGTTCTTACCGATTGAAAAGATATGGTGGAAAAGTCAATATGCCCGGAATAATTGATTGCTGAAACTTCGACACGCGGCACTGACTTATAGTGCTTCGGCGTATCGTCGTCATTTATGCTCCTAAAAACATTCACGTACTTCGTACTTCTTGTTAATTTGATACCTGGACGGAATAGTACCCTGACTTCGAAGAATACTGAAAAAGTTGTTTCTGGCTTGATCGACATTCCGCACCGCTTGTTGTCTCATTGGTACTCTTGATCCAGGAGCTGACGATGGATGTGGAGTTGAAGGGATTACTGTAGATTGTCCGGCAGAATGAGGGCAAGATGTCATTTGGTGCACAGGAATATGCTGCCCATTTGGAGTTTTCAAGACATTGAAAGCGTCAGGTGGACACATATGACTCATTGTATACGTCATATCATCTGTACGCTTTGACATTCTGTAAATACATATATTGAACGGTGAAACCATCGATAATAAGATCAAAATACCTTCTGTAAGCGTAGATAACAATTGCGATGAACATAATGAGCATGACGATAAGAAATGCGAATGCAGGAATAGCTGATGTTGAAGACTGCTGGAAAGTGGGTCAGCGAACGTTTGTGATATCTATCAGTAACTCGAATTTCAAGTTATCTACTAGATCATAAAGATCTACTCATTTTTTATAGACACTATCTTCTGCTTCTTACCAGAATTCTATCATAAAGCCCACTGAAAACAGACGAAATGTCAGAATCATCCCTGGAAGGCGTGGAAGTAACAGTGTGATTGGAAGGATGAACAATGAAAACTTTTGGTTTTTTCACTGGTCCCTAGAAAAATTTCACAAAAATTGTATGATTCCGATTAAAGCACCAACACCGCAAACAAACCGAAAAAAACAAAATGAAACATGCGTTTAATAGGGAACGGATTAGTTAGAATTTACTGGGGAGTGTCATGCTAGTTTGATTATTTGATATTTGAAGATTAGAGAGTGTAATTACTTGAACGAAGAGTTGCGCCGTGCTGCTCATCGTGCTCAAACGTACATTATATCTGCCGTTGATCGGGGCGTAAAACGCCTGTACGTAGTGACGATCACAGCGAGTACCTTCCCAACCGTGTGGACAACTGAAATTGTAACATAGCAGTTTTATAAAGAGTGACTCTCTTACTGGCAAGAAGGAACCACTGCTGAAATTCGATCATCACGGAATATCACTTCCACGTGGCACGTCGCGTTGTGATGACAGTAATCTTTGCATTTTGCTTCTTTCAACTTTTCAATCTCTTTTCGAACTGATGGTTTGAGTGTTGATGTGGCATCTCGAGTAGCGTCTTCGTTGTATTTTAATGCTTCTTCTGCGTCTTCTTCCTCTTGTTCTTCTTCATATTCATCCTCATACTCTGCTTCTTTATCCGCTGTAATCATTTGAAGTTATAAAGGAGTTCAAACAGTCGAAACTAACTCAATTCTTTGACAACTTCTTGTAATTTCTTTTCTTCTTCTAATTCTTTCTGATTGGATGTCACAGAAGTTACTTCAGTGGTTGTTTCAACGTCAGAAGTAGTTGATGGAGCATCTCCTATTTCATTCGTTTCTAAATCATTCCGTGAGCTGTCAGTTGGAGGAGAGCCGCTTGTTTCAGCATTTTCCGAGGACTGAAACTTTTCGGGAGCACTACGTTCTTGTCGAAACCACGAAGGGAGGCATGATTCTGAAACTTTTTTAGAGTGATGAAAAGCTATACAGTTAGATTATCTAAATTTTCAACCAGCAGTCATATTAATCAAACGAACCGAATGCAATGAGGAGCCTTTCTGGGATAGAGTGAATACTCATAATTTCAATATTTGTAGAATGAATAATTCGAATCTTACGAAAAGCTTCGAAAAGTTTTTTGGTACTTTCTTGCGGGAGAAAAGTGTAGAACACCTGTACGAACAGTGGTCAGGGTCAGAAAAAAGAATAAAAACATTGAATGCAGGTGTTTCGGGTAGGACGAGATAACTAGGGTTAAAAGTACAACTAGAGTTATAGAATTGAAATTTTCGATATTTCGAAGTGTTCTACGTTATAGGTGAAATAAATTTAGATCTATTTGTCAACTACCTTGAACCCAAATCGTGCCGACTGGTTGTCTGTAAGTAAAAATTTCTAATTTTTGCTAATGTTGGTATCTGTATTTTCCAGTCACTGTTTATCACAAACCCTGTATCGAATCTTTTGAAGTTAAATAAGATATAACCGGTATATACATAGTCGAATATCGGTTGTAAAATTGTAGTAGAAGGGTTCAAAGTGAAAGTAATACCGATATATGTGGTGTGAAGAAGAGGGTGTTTATGAGTGGTGCATGTATTTTGGCGATATTCGGGTACTTGAATATTTACGACCACCTACTGTGTAGGGTCACTTTTAACAATTCGACAATTTCCGATCGGGAACTAATAAGTTATAGTGAGAAATTTAGAATGTGGATTCTGGCTGAGACATTCAATCCCTCGCTTTTCTCAGAGTCGTTTGAGGAGAAGTTAGTGGTGGCAAGAATGTTTTTTGTTCCATATGACAGTGGTTAACACAAAAAAGAAATGTAGAAAACACATGTGGTCATCGTGTAAAATATCGTTATTCGACCCATTCGATATGTTTGAGAAGGTGTTCGAAATGATGTATCTGGATTAGTTTTTAGTGACTCTGAAGTCGTTTTAAACGTATCTTTAAAAAAATTACCTGTGAAATGAGGCATGAACAGGAGTAGAATGCAAAAGAGTAGAAGATTTCTCATTTTGATAAGTTGTAAGCGGTGATATCTGAAAAATTTTTAAAATTTTTAAAAAAGTATTCGATACGAATGTTACCTCATGAAACAGGAAAAATTGATGCATAAGGTGTGGGAAGAATACCGAAGTGAAGACGATCCGTTATTCTGAAAGAATGATTTTATGGGATGAAATTAGGTAGCTGGAAGAAAGAGACAGGTTTAGAAAATTTGAGGCACAATTATGTCTTCTAGATCAGTATAGAAGAGTGACACCTCCTCGTATATGATGATTCATATAAACTTTCTAGTTACCGCACTTCTTTTTTTTTGTTATTAATATCACTAAGATTAGACGGAGAGAGCACTCCAGACCAGTGAGCAAAAGGCAATAAAACGGAGGTAAGAGTGATGGTGAAAATCGTACAGTCTAGCTTACTGTTAGAGAAAGAAATGAGAGGCGAGGATAGCTAATAGTTGATCGGAAGAGTAATTATTGCGAAACCAAACAGTTAATAAAAAAAAGAAAAGCTGCGCTTTGACCCTGGGAAAATCAGTGGCTTCTCCTGTTTCCACTTTTCGGAAGTTTTCAGTGGCATGAGTCAACCAGAGATGGGCGGTTCGAGAAGAGCAAATAAAGAGAAAAAAGAGGATGCGCAGTGATCTTTTTTTCGAGAAACAACAAACTTGATAACTCAGGAATATTTTAAGACTGTTTAAAATTAAAATGATGCTCTGGCATTTTTCGAAATCTAGCTACAGTAGTCCAATATGTACAAATTTGCTTTGGATTTTTGTTGTTTCTCGACGAAGATGTCGATAACTTCAGATGAGAATATCGTCACGGGTGACTACATACAAGTTACGGAATCTATATGCAAATGAGGGTCCTATAATACCTTTGTGCAAACAAGCTTGTCATCAAACTTTTGTGGATGAAACTATTATATAATATTTTCTGAAAAAGGATTTGAAGTTTCAATAAAAACAACTCGTATGAGTAATCACTGTTTACTCTTTGACTGTCAGACATGAAAACGACACATTTGTATATGGGAGACTGAAAATGAAGAATCTATGAAATTGAATCCTATAAACTTTGACACTTCAAGGTTCTTGTTCCAGTTTTCCGATACGATATTTCCATGAATCAGAATGAAGAGCTTCAGTGAAAGAAAGTGGAAACAAACAGACACAGTAAGAACAAGCTAGAGCTCACGCTAGAAGTTGGAAACAATAGAAACAGGGAAGATGGTAGCGGAAAAAAGAAGCGCGCAATTGAGAAGGTCGGAAAAGTGGAAGAAAAGAACAAATAATAGTTGGGAGGAAGTGATCGACCTTCGTGAAATACGTGGGAAAGTCAAAAGTTTCATCTGTAACTCTGGATATTTAAATGTTTTTGATTTGTTAAAAATAACAGTCGACCAGTAAAGTTATGTTCCAATTATGTGAAACTGATTTTATTAGTCGAGTTGAATGATGTAAAAGCCTCAGGAATTCATTTTAGAAGATTTTAGAATGTTTTTTGGAATAAAACTCCAGTTTGAAAGACGCATAACAATGATATAAAAGTGTATCAACATGCGTAGACCCGAAGACGAAAACGGACAAAATGCGAGAAAGTTTTACGATCCACGAAAACAGAAATGGTCAGTTGGACGGTCAAGAGCCACATATAACATTCATTTCAAAATAATCTAATAGAAACGAAGAGCGTAGAGGCTTGGAATGCTGGACTGCCTGCTCTGACACTTTAAAAACAACTCATTGTAGTTGAAGCGGTTTGATTTATGAGGAACAATTTGAAATGCCGCCAAGAGATTTGAAGCTCACCGCATCGGTGTGATTTTTTATGATAAGAAATTCATTTGGATTCCCAGAGTTTTTAGAGCTAAATGAGGAAGTTGGGTTCAAAAAATTGGGAACATCTACTGTATTTTCGAAGAACTACTGAACTCACTGGGAATTTATTAACCTGATGTTTTAGTTTTTATGGAAGATTTGACCAGGAAATATAATACTTCAGATGCGCAGTTCCGTATGGATTTGAAGGAATGAAATGACCGAACGGAAGAAAGAAAAAGGCTGGTGGTGTGAAGAGCTCGTTTGACTGGGAGAGGTGGCAATAAATAAGCAAATGTGCAGAAGCAGGTGCGCTCTTAAGTTTTGCGATGATGATGGGAGCAAATTGGACGACGATGGAATTGGGTTTTCTCACTTTTTTACGGCAAATCAGTCGATTTTGATGTGATATCTTTATAGCCTTTATCACTTCAGTAACGGGAAAGCATGAGTTTAATGGCTCCAACGAAACTCGCGTCAAAAACGAAAAATCTTTTGATTTCGAAAAATACTAGGAGATTTTCACACAAAAACGATGAAAATACTGACGATCCGTCCAATCACATTTCCGATGAAGACCCTAAAATGACAATAGCGATGAAGACGTTTCGGACCATTGCCGATTCGTTCATTTACCTACATTTTGTGATGTCCCTCTGTTTTGGAGGATTTTTGAAAACTGGAGAATTTTATGGTTTCGGGATAAAATTTATCAAAAACTTACATTTTTTCAGCATTGAAATACCCGTTGAGCGGCGAAACGACGCCGATAATTATGTACAATCTGTAAGCGAAATATAAGAATTAATAGTTAATCGAATTTACAATCGAAAAGCTTGAAAACGAGAAATTTACCAAAAAATGCTGAAAGTTTGAAGCTCGCGGTGGTCATTTGACGAGAGACTGTACAAGGTATTGAGACGCAGACAGTGTAGTAGGGCGCAGTTCATTTCCTGTAATTTTTTCAAGTGTGACCAAAAATCGCCATCATAAAAGGACAAAAAAGAAAAAAAACAAGGCAAAAAGGAACAAAATCATAAAGAAGTTTGAAAATTAGACAATAGAAAACTAGTTTCCTGTTTCGAGTGGCCAGAAATTATTATAAAAGAGTCAGGTAAGGCACTTGACTTCGGTCAGTTGTCAGGTGAACACCATGTCTCTGAAGTTGAAATTATTTCTGATTTTTCTGAATATTTCTTTATTTTCTTGTGCTTCGAATGCAGTCGAACGATATACAAAGAAATTCAATCCGAAAGTATTGAAAGAAGGCGATCATATGTGAGTTTCTAGGTACATCAGGTTACTGTAGATGTGATAATCGTTTCATTTTCAGCAGTCGTAAATATCCGAAACACTTGATGGAAGTAACGATGAGTTTTGGCATGACGGAAGAAAAAATATTATTTATTGAAGCAGTTATCGAAGACAATTTTACAGATCGTTTCGATACGGACTCTCTGAACAAAATACAAGAGGTAACTAAAGAATTTATTTCAATTATATTCTACATCCACTTTCAGACAGTTCAAAAGTACCTTGGCGGCTATTGGAGTATTCAGTTCTACGATGATCCCTACATGTTCTTTTCAACTTCTTTCAAAAGAAGTCCTAGCTTTATTGTTCTGGATGTTAATGGAAAAGGGGTTGCCGTTGTGAAAGATCGCTGATTTGTACTGAATTCAAATCTAATTAATTGAGATCTTTAATCTTTTTTTGTTGTTGATATTAACCCTTTCTTGAAAAAAGTTTTATTGAAAAGAATTGGTGGAAAGGCATTTGAGAATTAACTAACTAAAATGAAAACAAATAAAGTTAAACTCCAAATTGTTGTTCTCTTTGTGCTCGTTCCTTTGCATATTGTCTATCCAAATAAGCTCTTGCGATCTTCATTCCTTCCAGTTGAAAGAATGGATCTGAAATAATTGAATTGATTTGAATAACTTCTTGGATATGATGCTCACGCTCTTGTTCGATTCCTGCACTTTTTGGAATCTCTTCGCCTTCTCCGGCAATTCGAAACGATCCACTTATATGAACATTCTCAGATGATTCTTCACAGAACACTGATAAAACTGAAGAAAAATACATTTTTCAGTTAAAAATTGCTTAACTCAATACTTACCAAAAATCGTGAAAATCAAGAGAATTGTTGGTGTTTTCATAGTGAATCCAAATCTAGAATGTAAATGGGAATTGGTGCAAATTGAATGAAAGGGAAGGATTGAACAGATGGCCGTCGATAAATTAATGAAGAGTTGAATAGAAGATGAAGAAGAGCACTTAGTATTAGATGGAACATTTGACAGATTACGGTAGCAAGATGAATCAAAGTATTATTTGAGAAAATGGAATTTCAGAAATGATTTAACATCGGAAATATTGATTCAGAAAAATCTGAAAACACATAGAAAACCAGATAATGATATCCTGTAAAACAAGAATTCTAGTAAACCATCACGAATTTTGAATTAATTTCGAAAAATAGAGTTTTCTTATTTGAAATATTTCCGAGGCTCCTTAAAATCCCGTTTTATGGAAATGATACCAATATTCAACTCGTTTATATTCCCAAAAACCCAAAAGACGTGGTCTTTTGGAGTGAAGTAAAGCATCAGAATGAATCGGCCGATAGATTTGAATTTGCATAACAACACCATAAGCTCCGCCCACTTCAGAATCTAGTTTCCACGCGGAAAAGTTGCAAAGTTTCGACAGAAAAATAAACGAAAAAGTGAAAGCTGACAGAAGTTTTTGGATTATTTTTCATCGAATCGTAAAAATAATTTGAATTTTCGCATTTTTCCAGTGGTTCGAATCAGAATGGAAACCTGAAAAAGAAGTAAAATGAATCCTGAGAAGCTACTGAAAACGAAATGCGTTCATTTCTCTTTTATCCAAAACTTTCTCTCTCAGTTGACATCATAATGAGGGTGTCCTCAGACCGGATTTCATATGATTTCACCGAGTACGTATTGCATAATTTACCCTCATTTTATCTACTATTACGAGACTTTTTAAGGCTATACACTTTTATTGCTTGAAAATGAAACCGGAAAATCCTATTAGCAGGGTCATGTTTTTCTATTTTGTTTTGTTGACTTAGAAGTGAATTAGGAATACAAGGCACGGATAGAGTCAAAGGGAAATATCCAAAAAAGTTAACAGAAAATGATAAAGCTGAAAAAAACAACTGAAAAGGGGAATGAAAACTCGTTGGGAAACTGGGGAAAGTGAAACGGTTTGGAGGTGAGAGGGAAAAATAAAACAATAAACATTTTTGTAAAACCCTTAATATAGGGTTTGATTATCACAGAAATCAGAATGATAGAAAGAAAATGTGTTGATAAGTTATTACTATAAAACATTTAGGCATCAGATTGTCGATTGAACAGTTGCTCTAATTGAATACGCTCAAAATCATCGCCACCACGTCTTTGTACAGTTTGTTGGTTCTGTAAATTGAATATGAACCTCTTGGAATGTAGGAAATTCAAATTACCAAATCTTCATCTGATGCCATCAAACTGGAGGAACTCGGTGCCGCTCCAGTACCTTGATCCAAACTGCTACGAATCGTATCGTTTTGATGCATTCCACGCATTAAGTCACCTCTGAAACGTAATTTCTGATTAGAAATACATGCGAATCGTTGCATGAAAAGGCAGAGAAACACACTTCACAGCAAAACTTTAAAAATATAATTTTCTGCAATTTTTGTATTGCAATTAACCAAAGTGCATAAAAACCACACAAGTCTCTGTGATGTTAAAATTTGAAACAATTGCTCAAGAAAAGCATGAAATTACCGGCTCATTCTACGATATTTCGATGAAGTACGGTAACTTGACCGTACGAAATCGCTGCTGAAAAGATTATTTGAGATTATTTCTTGAACTAAAATCAAACTAAAAGAGGGAATACATTTATAAAATAAGCCATTCGTTATTTGAGCAAACTTTGATTTTGAATTGTGTGATTACCTGGTATTTCCACTATCAAATCGCATCAAATCTACATGAGCAGGCGGAGAATGGCTTCGTTCTTCCTCCAGAAGATTCTCCTTGGAGTCATAACGGGACTGAGTACTATCAGCATCAGATGCTTCTCGTTCCAAATCATTTATATTGTCATCGAATCTGAAATTGAAACCATGCGATTATTATTGATTAGAGTACGATTGAATATTAATTTTTGGATATTCTAGTCCCTTGCTTTTAGGTAGTTCTACCTTTGTGTCTGTGTTGCATACATAGATCATATGATGTGCTGACGTGGCAATGAATTACTGTGTTACGAGATCAAACCATGCGGAGAGAATGTGCAAGAAAAAACTACACGAACTGCCACGTCACTCAACTATAAACTAAGGAAGAGTCAACTAAAATACTAACCAAATATGTGAAGTACTAACAAATAAGGGGCCTAGTAGAACCAAGGAGATCTGCAATTTGTAAACTGTCTGACTTCATAACTGCATTTTGTCGATTTGGTCAATTCTATCCAATGACAAACATTTTCCCAGAAAGTATCTCACCAACCTGACAGAAGGAGCGGCTGAAACAGATGCAGGAAGAAATCCATCAGCCATAGGAGATGGACCATCAGTGGAAGAAGAGAAGTGAGAGAAGTGCATTTCATTGACGTCGCCTTCAGTTTCAGCTAGAAAAAGCCTAATGAAATCTTCTTCGAATGTTCAAAACTTACTCAAATCCATTCCTGACAACTTCTCCATCAAACATTTATGATCAATGCTTAGTTCTGTTGCATTTTGTACAATTGTTGATCTTCTTCTCTGCTCTGCTCTCACTGATCCTAGCAATGGAGCTCGTTCTCTTTCAGAATTTAATGCAGCTTCGGCAGCTTCTTCAATTTCTTCCTCCTCATCTTCTTCTCTGAGAGTCAGTGCTTTCCGCTTGTCTACTCGCAAACCGGGCGGAGAAGATCCAAAAACTTTGAGAGTTTCAATCAATAAACGAACCAAAGTCCAATCTCCAAGAGGCAGAGTCATACTTTCCTTAAGCTCTGGAAGTGGACAAGTGGCAAGAACAAGACCACACAGATTCAATTTATAGAATCTCTCGAGAATGGTATCCAATCGATTTGATGGAACATCCAATTTCCGTACGAGATTTGCAATAGCATCCAGTTTCATTTCGACGAGTGGTGTTTCGATGGACATCCATGTCAATTCGTCCTGTAAAATTAAAAATTATAGAATCCAAAAATTCATTCTCTACTTACGCTGAACAGAAGCCGTGCATTTGGTGGGATAGCCATTCCAGCGCTTCCAACTTGTGCCTCAATATCCACCAATCCTTTACTCCTCTCTCTGATCAACTTCCGCAAATAAGGATCCAAACTGCTCGTACATGGAACAAATTTCTTAACATGTCCAACCGTCAATCTCTCTGCTAGTGGAATTCCCTTTGAATCTAAAAATCCTTCGAAGTTTTCGAGATTTCTGTCCAACTGCATCAAGTCATCCTGAGCGGGAATGTGATCTTTGAGTTGATGGTATACTTCGGATAGGAGGAGCTGGTTGTTGTGCACTTCAAGAGCTCTGTCAATCAACCAACACATTCTAGATGGCCATTGCTCAAGGAGTGAAACCCAGTGACCTAGGGACATCCATGAGAAATCTATTTCGAATGCTCTCATAAGACGACCAGTAAGTGTCAATGCGTTGACGATTCTCCTCATTGCACGTGGATTCATATTTGAAAAGTAATCTTCGCCGAGAATTCCATCGTTCAAGTTTCGTCCAACGGCACTAGTTGAATTCATATTCGGAACTGTTGACTTCTGAAAACAAGTTGTTTGCTAGTGAACGAATCGCCGAAAAAAGAAACCTTTCTACTCGTCCGTCCATCAGCTTCTCTCAAAGAAAGATGTGATCCATAGAACGTATCTTGCCGCTTGAATCGTTCTTTCCATTCTGCCATTGATTCTCTCTTTTCACGGAGCTTTGATTGCAGCTGTCGAAGAGCTGAATTGTGCAGATAGAATGGCATACTGATGATATTCTTTAAGTAATCATGTCCAGTAAGTTCAGTTCCAGATAGTGCCGAATGCATATTATGGTTGATTGCAGAGACAATAACATGTGGATCAACAGCAATGATTGTGATGAATGGACGGTGCTTACGAGCAGAGAAGAGAAGTTCCAGTGCATCTAGTGTTTGAACCATTCGTTCCTGTTCACAATTATCCAATCCATCAACAACTACAACAAGACGAGTGTGACTTCGAGTGAAAGCATCAAGGGAACGAATCATATCAGCAAGGAGATCCACCTAAAATTCAGAAAATGTAAAATAAAACAAGACTATTTCAAACCTCTGTTTGTAGCTTCTGCATTAATCCTTCGAATCTCAATTTGTGAGCATTACGAGCTGCCGCATTTACTCTCCGTCTAGGCACATTTGTCCATGAATACCTAGGAACAGTTTCAATCAAAAAATCGTTCAAAAACATCACAGCTTACATGATAATAAGTCCGATTGGGTAGACTGCAATCATAACAAATCCACAGAAGAAAGCGATAGCTATGAAGAGATTGAAACTGTTCGGGTCGCGATCAGAAAGTAACCAAATTGTTCCAAAGATTTGTGCCATAGTTAGTAGAAAAATGGCAACAATCAACAGGATGACGTGAGGAACACCACAGTGACGACGTAGAGATCCATGAATCCCAGCTGAAATTAATAACTTGTATTGGAGGGAAAAGACATCAGAAGTGTTGCCACATAATAACTTCAAGATATACATCTTCGAATTGCAAGAATCAAACATTTAACTGAGATATCAATTGTCCACAAACACTCATGCAGATTCATGTTTTTTGTATTTAATCTGAACTTCATACTCACGTAATTTTTGGCGCGTGGGTGGCACCTATCTGGGAGTTAGCCACGAGTTTCGGGAGTTAGCCGCTGGAAACGGCAGTTAGCCGTGAAAAATGGCAGTTAGCCGAGGTAAATGGCAGTTAGCCGGTGTGGCACCGAAATGGGATCGAAACGGCAAATAAGGTCCAGTCGGGGAGTATCCGGCATCTAAGTGGCGTTTGGCAACTAAACGGCGCCCTTATGGCGGCTTGGTGGGCATCGAAGTGACACCACGTTAAACATAGTGGCGCGCGGAAGTCGTGAGATGTCGGCTGCTGCTTTTTGATATTATTTTGATATTATATCCAAGACACGAACTTGAAATACTACTAATCTGATCTAAATTTTGCCAGAGTCATCTAAGGTGGCTTGCTCTCACGGCACGATCAGATACATGACCTGAGGACAAGCCAAGAGTCGAAGTTCTCGGAAAAGGGTCACTTTTGTTCTTTCATGGATATATATCATACAGACACATATCAGTATTTCAAATTTAGCGCACATGAAATCAATTCCATTTAGTTAAGAGATTGGATAAAAAAGTGAAAAGTAGCCAACGAATGTTTGAACTCAGGCCACACAAATTGTCACAAAATGCCGTCTTCCACTTTTAAATCGCTTAAATAAATTACCGACTTTCAAAATATTAGAAATATTTGGCACCTAAGCAGCGTGGTATCGGCGTGCAAACGGCATGTAAACGGCACTTACATGGCGAATTCCTCCCAGGATAGGAAACTACCGAAACGGCAGTTAGCCGACGAAAACGGCAGTTAGCCGACGGAAACGGCAGTTAGCCGAAATCGACGGCTAATAGCCGTTTTCGTCGGCTAACTGCCTGGAAATTACGTGAGTACTTATGTCGATTGTGAACCGAGTTGCAAACTGTGGCATCACATGCTTAAAACCCCCGAAACAACACGAAACATTCTGACGAACAATTTCACACAAAACTGAATTTGATCAAGGCAACAATGAGCATACAACATTTATTAAAAACCTTGTTGTTGCGCGTTTTGCTGCTGTAAACTACGGTAAGTTGTACGTGAGAATGGTGAAGAGTATCCGAATCCAGTGTCTATATAATCTGAATTTCTAGAGTTACAGATCTAGATATTGAACAATTTTCTGGAATTGCGGGAAGAAATTATCGTGGAACAGTATCAAAGTTCTTCCAGGATGAGTAACAAAACTTACGATATGGTGGCTTCATTGAGCAGAATAATCGAACTGGGAGCACTCCGAAATGAGTTTCAGCTGCTTCGAAAAGAGTAGCGACAATCTTTGCAAGAGCTTGTTCACCTCCAATCGATGATAAACGATGATAATCCGCAAAAAGAAAACTGTAAACAGATATTTTAGAAAGTTTTGCGAGCATTTAAATTACCTAACAGGCATACTTGCACTGTCCTCACTGTTCATCGGCGCGTGCAGTGTCAAGATATTGTAAACCAATCGGACCCGACTGAACACTCGGGCGAAGAAGTTGGCTATCTGAAACGGCGTTTACTATTCGTAAATAACTTTAAGTTGAAAACTTACATCCATGGACGTATACCAGTTCTTTCGATCTCCATAATAAACCACAATTATCAGAGAGCATAAAACGATGAAAATGAAGAGAAAAATAGACCATGAAATGAGATATGCAGTGATTGAATTGGAAATTGCTATAATTGTTGTAAATGTCAGAGAGAACAATCCAGTAAAAGTGAATATAGCGAAGAAAAGAGCAAACGAGAGACTGAAAAAAAAATAGTTTTACTGTAAGAGATGAATGAAACTCACGAGAGTGATACTCCATCAAGCCAATCTCGGGAAAAACTATGCATTGCTTCCTTGAGTTTTGCTAATAAAGCTGACTTTCCTGAACCCCATTTTGCATAAAGTCCAATGGTTAGAGGAAGAGATAGTGATGGTTCACAAACTGTAAATGATGGATTTAATTGACCAAGAACAGGGAAAAAACTAACCAATATCAGCTAAAACATTCGAATAAACATCATATCCCATCGCCGTGTCCATTTTATCTTCTGCATCAATTGGTCCGAAAATAAGAGGAAGAATTGGTTGCGGGTTCGATAAGTCGATGGAATACGGTGTCTGACCAAGCTTATTAGGGCGGTATAACAGACGGGAGTCCGATGGATTTGCTGAAGGAAAAAAATATGAAAAAGGAGAAACAAAGGAAAACTTACATAAAAGAGCTTGTGTCAATCTTCGACTTCGTGCACGAAGAGCCAAATGAAGAGCATTGTCACCACAGTTATCTACAGCAGCTAGTTTTGCTCCAAAACTCATAAGGTAAGTACACAAGTGTACATGTCGACATTTGGCAGCTCGAAGAAGTGGTGTTTCACCGTCCTAAACAAAAAAGTTGTTTAACTTTGTTTTTCTATATCGAACTTTTTACCTTATTTTTCAGCTCTAGATTTGGCTTTTTCTCCAGCAGAATGTAAGCAATATCATTGAATGATTTATCGATAGCCAAGTGAAGTGGAGTTCTTTTTTCCTGAATGAAAATATATTAGCTTTTGAATAAAATTGAAAATTACCGAATCTTGGCAATTTATATCTGCAAATTTATCAAGAACCATACGAACGATTGCAGCATTTCCACTTCTAACTGCAGATGTCAGAATCCAATTCCCAAATCTTAAAATTAAAATTAACACATACGGTGATGATTAGAAAACGACTACCTATCACATTGATTCACGAATGCTCCAGAATTGATAAGAGATTCGCAAATATCTGCGTATCCATCTCGAGCAGCCATTCCCAATGCTGTTAAACCGTTTTGATCGGCAACATTCACATTTGGTTCACGTGTTAAAAGTAGGTCAACTACTTGGATGAAGTTTCCACGAGTTGCTAACATCAGGGCTGTTGATGAATACATTCCAACAGCATCAACTTCTGCTCCAGAATTTAAAAGAAGTTGTACAACTGGCAGATGTCCTTTTCGAGCAGCCCATATTAATGCAGTACTTCCAAACTTATCACATGCATTGACCTGAAAACTTGAGCACGATTAGTTTAATTAGACTAATTCTTATTTTTGCTTCATAATGAAGGTCATTATGAGAGTCATTATTTTTTCTGCTATTCAATGTAAAAATAAACAATTTCTCAAACGAGGAAAAGATCTACCTGACAGTCGGATTCAATTAATCGCTCAACAATTTGAGAGAATCCACGACCGGAGGCTACTATCAATGGAGTCAGACCATCTTCTTCGTCAATTAAATTTACATGGGCCTGAAAGAAATTGTTTTGAAAATATATAGTCTAATATAAAAAATTTACTCTTGAATTCAGAAGTAAATCAACAACATCCAAATGATTTTTGTATACTGCCCACATCAACGGGCTCCAGCCCATCAAATCAGGTTGATCGACAGCCGCTCCAGTTTCCAATAATAATCGTACAATATCCACATAACCGCCATGAGCCGCATTCAGAAGAGCACTCCATCCTTCCTATAATTTCTAATTTTAATGTTTATTCTTCTTTTCGGTATGGGCATCAGTAATATTCTGTTTTTTTGGTGAATTTAATTCTTGATAATTGATTGAAAATCTTACATTGTCAGTTTCATCAATGGATTCTGGATCTAACTGAGCCAATTGTTTTGCAACAAGTGTATTTCCAACTCGAACCGCAACAATGAGAAGAGATTCGCCGTTCTGAAAGTCGATAGGAATGTCACGTGGCTTGTTTCTGCAGTTAATTATAGAAAACTCACTGCGTTCCTGAGAGTAGATACTTCTGCCGTTAATGCACATCTGAGTTCGGATTCGCCGTGCTCAACCTGAAAAAAACAGTTCTAATTTTTCCTTTCATTCAATATAATAAATAGTTGGAGTTTTTAATCGGATAATTGTTTTTGATACTTTGAACTTTCCTTGAATAATATCATATCGTTTGACATTGTTTTCCGAATTGCAATTCGAATTGGAAACGGAGCTTACCTGTTCGAAGAGCTCAGCAATCTGTGTACTATTCATAGTCACCGGAAGAGCACTGGCAACGGCAAAAGCACTGCTTGCCGCTTCTTGCCACGGTCTTCGCAGTGTTTGAACCATGGCTCACCCCCTGCTTCTTCTCGTCTTCTTTCCTCTCTCCTCCTGATCCTCTTCAACGAGTTTCACTATTTCTTCCCTTTCTCTTCTTCCTCTGGCTTTTGTGTAGGTTCTCACTTTCTTCAAACTTTTGTCAAATCCTATAAATATTCTTACTTGACTCCGCGGCTTTTCTTCGGGAATTATTGAAGAATTTCGATATTCCAATTTTGTTGTGTTTGTTAATTTTCTGAAAAAAATTGCTAGAAGGCGTTATATTTATTCATGGATTAGAAGCAAAACAAGGTAGAAGAAGATTTTACTTTTGAATCTTTTGAGACTAAAATCATCAATGTTTCAGAAAAAAACAATATTCTAGGTTACAGTTTTCAGTGATATACTTTCACGAGTTACTGTACATTTAAAGGCGCACGCACGAAATCTGATATTGGTCTTGAAATGATTGAAGCATTTACGGTATTCTAAATCTTCCCAGTAATAAAAAAACTAGCAATTTTTCGCCTTGTGAAACCTCAATCTCGTTTTTGTGAATCGTAAATAATCGTAGTAGTCACGCTTGTGAGCCATATAAACTTTAAAGCCAAGTTTGCTCAAAGATGTAATTTTTAAATAATGAAATTCACAGAAATCAATATTGGAACGCAAAACTTGCCAAGGAAAATGTTTAAAAAAGAAATGACACATCTGTCATTGGCCGCTGCAGTAGCAGTAGCAGACACCGAAAAATGATGGGATGGGAGCCTGTCAATAGAAACACAAAAAATGAAAAGCATTGGCAAATAGAAATACATTTCGATCACTTAATAGCAATGAGCCTAGTCTTCAAAATCCTAAATTTCAACGAAAAAAAGAGTGACAACCTATCGAATTTCCATCACGCTCCGTTTATTCCAAGGGGTGAATTATGCAAATTCTTTGCCGAAACCTCGTTTAAAATTTCAGTGCGAAATGTCAGTTCAACCAAATTCTATCATTTTTATACATGGTCATGAAAACAGAAAAGAGAAGAGGAGTGAAAGATGAGGCTCACAAATACTCTCACAGGAGACTCTTGAAAGAAGGAATACTCAATTTACTCTTGTGTTGTGAGCAAGACAACGAGAAGCAAGCTTCGACCTCAATTTATATCTATTGTTAGGCTGGAGCAAGAGAAAAAGGAAAAAGAAGAATTCGGATCTTTTGAGCAATAATTCATGGACGTCCATTTTAATTGGGTTTTGAGAAAAAACAAAACCAACGAAAGCTTTTCCGTATTACCAAGTTTTCCATGATAATTTCAGTCCACTTGGAATATTTTTTTCGAAAATACATAATATGACAAGAAAAACGATCAAAATTTCACGAATCACAGATCACTAAACAGTTATAAATCAAAATACTGGTAATGGTATTCTTTATTCGTTGGAGGACACTCATCAGAAGCGGAACAATTATTTGTGAAAAAATGGTTCGATAGAGTTAGAAAAAAGCAAAGACTTAGTACGTAACACGAGAAGAAAAGTGTATGAAATTGATAAATGTCATTTACACCCTATCATTTTCGCTGACAGAGTGCATTCGAAGGTGATAAAAGTGATAGAGAAGCGAGACGCAGTTATGATCAATGGCCGCAGACGATCCAAATACGAAAAAGGAAATGTTTATTGAGAAAACAAAAAGAGCCAAAAAATAAGAAAACTGTCCGAGAAAATATAAATTATGAGTAAGGCACGTTGTGAAATATCCGTATTCGTTTACAATTCTTCTCCATCTCTGTCGATCTTCATGAGTTCAACGTCGAACTTGAGCACCGCATTGGCTGGAATCTTTGGTGGGGCTCCACGCTCTCCATATCCGAGGTGTGGTGGGATGGTAAGAATACGACGTTCACCGACGCACATGTTGAGAAGTCCTTGGTCCCATCCCTTGATCACCTGAAAGAAACAAAACGTTTTTACTGAGATTCTAGTAATGAACCTGCTTACCATTCCTTGTCCGAGAGTGAAAGTGAATTCTTCATTGCGAGTACGGCTGGAATCGAACTCAGTTCCGTCAAGGAGAGTTCCGGTGTAGTGCATGTGAAGTTGATCTCCCTTTCTTAAAAGATATTCATTTATAAATAGCTGTTCAGTCAGATTATAGCATACCTCGATTTCTGGACACAGTTTTCGGCACGTTTCTTGACTCCGATCTGAAGTTTATCGATTTTCTGCTCATCAGCAGCGTAGGCGAGGGCCATGAGGCACAGAAGTCCAACGATAACGGCGGTTTTCATCTTACTGTAATTTGAGAATAGAGATTATTTTTTTAAATACCATAAGAGGAGACTCTTGGAGAAAAATTCAATCGGAAAATAGAGCAAAAGAGCAATCAGTTTTGAGCAAATAATATCGAGAAGTCGACGTGGCTTTGAGACGCAGAGAACACAAAAACTGGGTCAGTAATGACTGGTTGACGCACACAATAAGATATGGAAAGGTGTACGTACTCACGAATTGAACATTTCGAGGTAGGATTTGAAGGTCTTTCCATTATCGGGTACGATCTCGTATCTTCATTGAACAAAGACGTCCTGGTTGGTGAAAAAAAAAGAATTCGGAGAGAAAGAGAAGTGTATCATTTCATTTTAAGTACTTTTTTTTAATTACCAAAATTTGAAAATTGAAATTGGAATCAGTTATAGTCTCCAATCACTAAACTTTCCTAGAAAATTTCGATAGACGTGTAATTCTAAAGATTACGGTATTGGGAAGAGTACTGTACCAAAAAGAAAATACTTGTTAGCAAAAAGAAAGAAAAACTATTACATTCCGACTACCGTTATCTTTGAACTTTGAACAACTTCTAATAGTTAAAACATTATTTTAATAAACTTTGAATATGCGATATTGGTTTTCAAAATTTTACTTGAGTGGATGAGGGTGTCAAAGTTGCGATATAGATATTTCAAATGTGTTTTTCGGACGACAAATAGTTTAGTTCTTCATATAACAAAATCTTATTGATAATTTTTCTTTGAAAATACAAAGTCTCATATACAGTATACTCCTGAACATGTATTACCCGCTTCACAGAAGGAAACACCTAATTATAAAATAAAACAAATTTAAAATCTAAAATTTCCATGTGGATGGATCATCTGGTTCTTCTGGATGAATGATTGATTTCTCAAGTTTCTTTGAATATAATCTTGCAATGAATGCATTTTGCCAGGTCCATTTCAGCATCACCAAAAACCACGTGGCAGTCGACCACCAGTTTAATCCATGTTGATCTGAAAAAGTATGAAAAAGTAGAGTAATTTATCTACTCATTCATTTTCTGACCTGTGTTTGAAACTCCTTGATGTTTTGTTGCAGCAAGCACAATGGCTGCAATCATTCCTCCAATTGATAAGAATCCAACAAGTAAATCTGAATTTCAGAAGAGATACTGCAATGAATTTACTCAGAATGAACTTACTCATCCAGAAAAGAATCTGGAATGTTGTGGGCTTCCATTTCAGAATTGTGTCTTTCTTGATAGAAAAATAGAAGAAGAATGTCTCAAATGCAAATGAAGTGGCAACAAGACACGTGGCAAGAGCTACCCAATTCTGGAATAAAAACAACTTGATAACGGTGAAAGTCCTTCAAATAAATAAATCAATCAAAAAAATAACTAATGAAACTGATTGAATGTTAACCTTCCATGCGAAAATATAAACGCATGCCCAGAAGAGTCCAATAATAATACCACAGATTGTGTACGCAATACGAACATTTATGTGACAGCATAAGGACCATTTCATCTCCATCTGAAACTGTAAGAGGGTTACTGTAATCTGATAATCGAGTAAGAAAAAAACGAAGAGAAATTAACATATGGACTGATGAAGAAGCTGTTTTATGTCTAAATTCTGCTACAGTTTCAAACCTAAGTTTCAAAAATTTCAGTTATTCTATTTTATGTTCAACAGTTTCGAACGCTAACGATTTTAATAACGCATTAAACTTAAATCGTGTTTTATCTTCATTCAAACTTCTCACTCCCATTCAACTTTTTTCTAATTATTTTCAGTAGAGTACACACAAATCATACATTGATAAACAATAGAAACTTCAGCACAGTTTTAGGGAAAAAATCAGATCAAGTTATATGATGTAACCTCAAAAAGTAGGCAGAAATAGGAAAAATGTCAACGATAACGAACTGAAAAATTATCAAAAAGGAGCATCTGTGGTTAAATGCGAGAAAAAGTGAGTGAGTTCATTCCAAAATTATTCGTTGCGAACTTTTACGATTTCCTTTTTCTCTCAATTGGCTTTCTGATTTTTCGATTGGTTTCTGCTCGTTTATTTTGTTCGTAGCACCCTTTTCTATCGTTTTTCTTATCAAAATGGTGGTTGAATAAGAAACTTTGCTCGAAGAATTGAACAAATATTGAACTCAAAATGGGTTTTTGAATACTGTACTAATTGGAATCTAGTGGATCTTTTAGTAGAATGACGAGCCTTGATTCGATACACCAATTTCTGAGAGAAAAGATTTGCCTCAAATAAAATAAAATATTTGAGAGGGTTACGGTAGTTTTGTGGAAATCGGCCGCAATCCAAGATATTATAGGATGACCGAAAGACATCGTCGAGTAAAAGAATTTCTGAAAAAGGTCAAACTTTTGCATCGAAATTGGAAACATCTACCTATTTTCTACAAAGGAAACAGAAACAAGTTTAACTTCCTTGTATTTGTTCAAAAAATGATTGAAAACAAATAGTTTATAATGATAATAACGGAGAGAGGTTCACATTTGCTGGTATATTTTGAAATTTCGAAAAAGATTGAATGAAAAACATCGTTTTTGCATGAAAACTGAACACAATAACTGAAAATCAAACAAGAATGAATCACCGCCCACTCGTTCCTCATGATTAAATACTCGCTTTTTGTTGGAATATTGAACATTCAAAAATATTAATTTTCTAAAAATAGAAAGATGTCTTCCAGAATGACTGCTGAAAATCGAAGCTTCTGTCAACTGATTTGTCACATCAACGTTCGAATCGGATGGACTATATTTGGAATTGTCTTCGGAATCTCTGCCGTTTTGACGTATGCAATTAAATTCCATAATTGGTCAGCTACTGCAACATGTGCAATTGCCACGTTGTTCGCATGTGAAACATTATATCTGTACTGGGGATTGAAGAAAAATACAATTGTTAATTGGAAGGAAAGCACTTTTCAATTGATGATTTGGCCAAGTGAGTGATTTCCCATGGTGATTCGTCATTAGTTTGATGGGAAGCATATGGATCCATATGAATTGGAAGTCAATGAATTCCACTGTTCTTCGAATTTCAGATGTCTTCATTGGTCTACTCGGTCTTCTCGGATGTCTTGTGTGTTATATTATCGCAGGAATCACTCATCAGGGAGCTGGATCAATTCAAGGTTTGTCTCTTATGACTTTTCAAAGTTTTTCTCACATTTTTGGTTTCAGCAATGTACGGAGAAAATCTATGGTTCACTGGTTCATGGAGTCTTGTGATTACAAAATGGACTTGGCAGAATGCATTTTTCGCCAGAAAATATTTGAAGAAAGTCGGCGGAGGATCTTCAGAAAATGGAGATGATTTGAATGATGACGATGATGTGGAAGTGATTAAACATTAATTGTTCATTGTGACCATTTTTCTAAAGCTTTGATGATCTCATTTATGAAAATGTATACATTGGATAAATATAATTTTTCTTCGGTTTTTTTAAAATCTTTGACATAGTATGAGCGCAGATAAAAGGATTACGTTTTCGAAAAAGACAACAAAAATGTCAGACCAAATAGAGATATTTATGAATTCAAACAAATGAACAAGCACCTGACAGGTTTAAGAAATTTTCGCGAATTCTGTGCTTCCGAATAACTGATAATTTCTTTTGTCAATGATCTGATCAACAAACCAACTTTTAAATTTCAATGATCAGCAACTCATCCTTCGATATTTGATCCATTTGTTTCTCTATCAGTTACATGTATATTTGTGTGGAGCACACGCGTATTCAAAGTGCTTTCCGGGTTCATTAAAACCAAAGTTATGTGTCATTGAGTTGATATATAAACTTGAAAATTCATTCCATTTTAATGAATTTTCGGGTGTAATTCCATTCTTGCTTCTGTATATTTTCAAGTGGACAGTCATGTAAGTGGCCTAATGATCAGTAAGAACTACGGTAAACATTGTTGACCTCTAACAATATTATCTATGAACAGTGCAAGTTTTATGTTTTTAATATTGACACAAAGATCAGCTGCGAACGCAAAGATTTCAAAAATAAATATGACTTGAAAAGGGCCGAAAACTTGTTCAAACGGACAACTTCCCGAATAATTTTGCACAATTTGAGAGCAAATAATCTGTGGATTCATGAGAGTAATGAATGAGAAACTTATAAATTAGAAGAATACTGTGAAATATAAATGTGAGAATCAGTTCTTCATTACAGATTAAATCAATCCGTCTTCTTGATCTTCTTCAAGATGTTGTACACTTCTATGTCATATCAATACTCGAATAATTGTTTTTGTCTGAAAAAGAAAGGGGAAATCAGTCAATGAAACTATACAAATTTTTGATTACGTGGATTGATATCAGTTTTATCTAGTTTTTGAAGAAAAAAGTTATATTTTCAGACATCGTACTTGATTTCTTGCATTGTTATGCTTTAAAGCTTGTTTCATTGTTACAGGAGTCAATCAAACCAAGTTCACAAGTCATTTGTTTTAAGGTACGTTCGTTTTAACGCCGAGTATTTTCTAGATCTCTACGGTGAAAACCTTCGGTTCACTGAGTTATGGTCAACTGCTATCACCAAATACACGTGGTAGAATGCGTTCATGGCAAGAAATTTTTCGAATACGAGAAGGAAGTTAGAATCTGGAGACTTTGAACCAGATTGTACTGAAGATATAATCAAGAATACGTAGATTGTTTTAACTATTCCTCGTTTTTCCTTTTCCGAAGAAAATATGGGAAACTGATTCAAATTGTATTTACGTCGCGTTTCTGGTTTCAGTAAATTCATAGTACTTCAGAATATACTGTGATCCTGATAAAAGTTCGAAAGATGAATGTTATGAGTGTATGATTGAAAGGCTTCTATATCTATATGTATAGAATGGAATGAAAAGACGTCTTATTCTTATGTAAGATTATAATTCGTATTCATGATCCATCGAAAAGAAGCTCTAGAATATCATGATAACATGAGACGTCGTATGAATGCGAGAATCGATCTAAATCATTATTAGAGGATTAGTGAGAAGTATGAACAACACGCACCGTCACACAGTTGTCTATCCCCAACACATCTATAAGACAAACCGCGACTGAACTCATCTGGAAGTTCCCTTCTTAATACTCTATCAAAGAATTTCCAGATATTTTCATCACTGATAAGGCGGAGCTCCCGAGTCTCTAAAGATATCACCCCCACAACCCATAATCAAGCGAGTCTTTCTCATTCTCCCTACACATCAAAATCTGCTCGTTTTCCCAAGAATCGCTCCAACTCATTTCCATAAACGCTTTCGTTGAAGCGTACCAAAGTGCATTTAGAAATTCAATTTCGTTCTCAACCATCCGTTCGTTTCCAATTTCCGTTCTCTTCATTTTCAAATCCTCTCATTTTGAATTCGAATACGCTGCTGATTGATGGATGAATGAATGGAAATTGGCCACCCAACGACTACGACGTCGTTCTCCTTCCAAACAAAGACGCATTTAATTCCATGTCCCCACCATCTCTCACTCGTCGAAATACACATTCATCTTCTCTTCTTCTTCTCCATTTTCCCTTCGTCCCCCCTTCTCCTTTCCCATCGTAAACGTCGGCGTATGTGCCCTTGAATTTCATTTGAATTCCGTTTAGACCACGGAAGAGTGAGTGAGACGCGACGAAAGAGATGAAGAATTATCTCCAGGGTCAACACACTATTTCTTCGGGTGTCTACGAGGACGAAGCGTTTGGATGCGGTTGGCCCGCGGCAGAAGAGACTCACCCTCCTTTTGCTCGAGTCGTACACGTCTAAGTCTTTCCAGGTCAACAGAAGGGAAGCAAGTGTATCGTCATACAATGAATGTCTGCGTCTATTGGTTATCGGAATGGTCTCTAGGAACTGCATACTCTCTAGCCAATTTCATATTGTCTGCGCTTGGAGACATTCCTGTCTGCGTCTCTGCAACAACCCTGTGGTGCCTCGCTGATGACTAATTCTCAAATGTCTCTCCGATCTCTGAATATCTCTTGATGGTGTCGGTCAACGGCAGACGAAGGGAATATGTCTCTCTCCGCGATGTCTTCTACGGCTTCTTCGGTTAATGTCTCTCAAGAAACGGGGGACTTTCTTATCCGACTCGACTTGTCTGCGTATTCGAATATCCAATAATCTCTTGTCGGTTTAGAAGAAGGTCTTGTGATTCTCAAGAATCTCTCGAGACGTGTGTACACTATGTTCGTGTCCTTAGCTTCATGGACACTCCATCTCCACAGTACTATTTCTTTCAGACATAATTCTCTGTTCTCCAGTCTACGTATCTCTCTAATTGGCGGTCAACGGCATTCTCTGAGTCTCTGTATCTACAATAGTCTTTTCATATTCGAAAATGCTTTAGTGGTTGTCTGGGTCATCTTGGTTTGTCATCGCCTTCTCGTATTGCCTTCAATGCTTTCGTCTCTCGGGTCATTCTTCTCTTTAGGTTGGACTATCACCGACTGGACTCTCCGTCTTCACCAATGATCAAAACGTCTCTCTCATTCTTCTTCCCGTCGCTTCGATGCAACGCGCCACACCACACCACACGCGGCCCTCGGGGTAAAAGTACAACGTATAGTGGCCCTTCTCTGAATCTCCTCATTTCAATGATCTCTCATCTTTCTCTAACCCGTCACGTCCCGACTAGTACGAGAGCCGTCCTCCAAACCAACCGCTCTTCTTGGCATTATGAGGCGACGTAATTGCTATCTTCGACGCACGTCTCTCCATTCCGCATGCTATCTCATCTGTCCGCGTTGTTTATCGCGGCTGACCGCTCTCTGTCCGTCGCGCGTCTCATCTCCGGTGCCTGGTAGAGATAGACTCCGCCTCCAGTGTCCACCTGCAGTGCTCTGACCACGCCCACTCGGTGACGGGGTCGGTATAAAAGCGGTGGGGAGGGGGCGAATCGGCATATACACAGCATTCGTCTCCCCACCCTTCCCTTCCCGTCCTTCTCCTCTCCCTTCTCTTCCCTTCCCCCCACTCCTGACTCTATACTATTCTTCTGCTATTCTTACCCTCTACTACCGTCCACCCGTACATATGTTTCCGTGCTTGACATTGTGCTCAATCACGTTACAATATATGGGTCGCCGGTCTTAGGCGGTTCTTAATCTTAATCAATACAATTTCAGGATAAAATACTAGTTGGAACGACATTGAAAGGGCCAGGGAGAGAATGAAAGAGACATTGAAAATGAAAAGAAAGAAGAAAAAGAACAGAAATACACACATCAACAGACATTTCAGGTTTTCAGCTATTCAGGTTCAGCCAACTCATGCCAGTTCATCGTCGTCGATGGAAGAGCTCGTTGACGCATCGAAGGAGGATCGACTGGACTTTTAATCAGAGTTACGGGGGTTTGTGGAGCTGTGGAATTCCTAATCAACGAACGGCTATGCAATGGAGGAGTTCGTTTCGGAACGGCGATCAATTAGTCCCAGAGCGAACTTAAAGTACATTTTGTTTATTGAATAAAGCTTTTAATTGTCTAAATTGATTAATTAGCTATCTTATTTTTTATAAAAAAATGAAATCCAGGGAACTGAAACACTTCCAAACATTTTTTCTGTTTGAATGAACTGCCGAAAAGTGTGTCTCGTTGATGTTTTACTCTCTGTTTCTCTCGATTTTCCTCAGGATTCCAACTATGAACTTCTGGTTTCTTACACTTGAATGATAGTCCCATTTAATTTCTTTAAGATCCACTTTATTTTTCTCCAAAATTCATTCTGGAACGCGAGCTATTATCGATTTCCCAAGAGGCGTTCTTCAATGAGACATCACGTGGTAACTCTCAATGCGCGCGTGGAAAAGTCTCGTGGCTCCTTTATTTTGGGAATAATCATAGGTTCCTTATAATCATTAGATTGGAAATAATTCAATCTTTGTTTTTGTGTAAAAATAATAAAATGTTTCTCTGTTACTTTTAGAGAAAATTCAACTGAAACTAAAAAATGAATATTCATTGGGGAAGAGGGCTCATGAGACGTGTTCAGCGGTAACCCTTCGGATGTTCACAGTATCTAATTTCTTTAATTTAAAAATATTTTGACGCGCTTGTGAAGATAATGTGCTTGATTTCAGAATTTTCAATGCAAAAGTATAGCATTCAGAAGAACAGATTCATTTCGAAAATCTAGAAGATTTATTACAAGTAAAATACATTATTATCACTGAAATGAAAAGAAAACAAGTAAGAGACCAGTAAGAGATCAAATGCTTCTCTGAAGATTCTCATTGAATTCATCGAATTCTGATAGTGTTTATCCTAGAAATGGATTCTTTCTCCCAATCAGTTTCTCCAATTTTGCGCGTCGTTTCAACGAAGAGTTGTCCGCTGGGATCATTTCAACAGATGATAAGTGGGAAACTGAAAACGAAAATTTACAAAACTGAATATGTTTCTAATCGTCTTACTAGAAAGCTGGCATTCACTGGATCGTTTCATGTACATATTGACGTAAGTTGTATAGACTGGAGCACTTTTTGTGTTGAATCTCTCATAGAATTCGCAAGTGAACACACTGCGGCCACCGACCATTCCATATACAGCAGCTCGGCATCTCTGAAAATATTAATTGAATTATTTTGGAAGTTCAGTCAAGGTAGAAGTCAGTCTACCTTATCTCTTTGGCAGGTGGCAAGGCATCTATCCTCAGTGGTATCATATCCATCAATTGCCATGGCATACGGTCTCAATGGAACTGCCACATCTCGATCAGTGTAGACTGTGAAACAAGAGCAAAGGTAGCATGGATTGCCGAAATGGTCTGAAGCGAATAAATATCAAAGCATGAGAAATACAGTTCTAGGTTTCTAGGTTTGGCTGCTGAAGATTGATTGGACCGACTATTTCAGCTCCAGTATATATGAAAACTAGGTCATTCGACGGAAAGTACACTGAAAAAGTTCAAACTCACTTTGCCGATTCCACGCGACTACAGTAGTGAAAAGTGCTAGGAAAAGTGCGAGTTTAAGCATTTTTCTTTTCCCTTTCCAAATGAGAAAATGATGAAAAATCCTCCCGGATATCAACGGTTTTTATGCGGCTTGATCCACATTGGGGCGTGGTATTTAGGTCATTGTGCGATTTCTTTTTCTCGAGATCAGTCAGCTTTTCTTTCTTTTTCTCTTATCAACTGTATTTCTTTTGATGGAAGCTTCTTCTTTTTCTTCTTCTCTCTTTCTTCCTTTTCTCTTAATTCATAATCCTCAGACGCAACAACTTGTTCTCCGGAATTCGACACCTTTAAACGAGAATTGAATGAAATAAAAATCCTAAAATTATCTCAGAATGATAAAGACAATAATAATGATAATATTATGCGGACAAAAGGCTAATCTAGCCATGATTTATTTTATTTATTCAATTGATGATTTAGCTGCCGCAATAGTTCTTATCATTGTCCCGACGGATCCAGATGCATTTCCAAAAGCGATCATCTCGATTAGAATCATCTGATGACGAGAATTTTTCGGAAAAAAAGAGAAAGGTGAGCGGAAAAGCAGGTTTCAATTTTAGAAAAGGACATTGATTCACGAGTTGTTTTCAATTCTCAGGAATATATTTCTGAAATGGACGCCTTGTTTTGCAGATGTGAATGTACAGTAATCAATTTCATAGTTTAAATCGGCAATATTCTCAGGATTTAGTGTTCGAAATCGGAATGCGTAGGTTCAGTTATTACAGCAGGCAAGACGGTTTTATGAAATCCGAATTGCGCACACAACCAATTTTCCAACTTTCTCATATCGATGTGCTTGTTTTGAAGAACATAATCTATAATTTTCGTTAGACTATTTGATGTTGCGAAAGCATACACTTGGATTGCTGTTCAAAGGATTTTTCCTTTCCACAAAATTTCAAATTCCCAATTATAACATTTCAGTCATCCGCTTCCGTTCCCATGATTCCAATAATTCTGGAATATTCTATTTCGTATACACTTCATACGTAACAGACTCAATCTAGTTTTGTTACTTTGGAATTGATATTCATTCGATTTCCGTTATAATTCTCCTTATTTCCTCATTTCCATATTGTCGTATTAATAAACGTCCACAGAACATTCTCGATTATTTCTCTGCGTCTCTCCAACTCACATGCTCTTTCTTTGTTTCTATGCTAATTTAACAATCGATGCTTTCTATAATACTCCTCAATTTCCGTTTCTCTCAATTTCTCTCTCTTTTCAATTATTTTGATTCCGCTGCCTGACTAGTGAGTCGACTTGTACATTGCATTGCGCTGCCCGTTATCTCAGAGTAGAAGGATATCTGCGTCTCTTGTCTACCTGCAATCCCTCGATGCTTGGCAAGCTGCCAAGTGTCCTCTAACACTCCAAGCAACCGAATGAATGGCCACTATACGAATTACTACGAGGACTCACTAGATCAATAACCTTACGCCAAGAAGAGGAAAAAGAAGGGAACATACATACGAACGTCCTCAGTGCACTTAGACACCCTTCACCCTATGTTTAATGGTGACACTCGTGGTGCACGCGGTAGTGTATGGGCCTTCCGTTCGAACGTTCGTTGGTTCGGCACTATCTCGTTGCGCTTTTGTGTCACCTTCCATCGCTCGCCAAACTATCTCGCGAATCGACCCGAAGACGTCCGTCTACCCGTAGCTCCTATCCATGTTACTAGCAGATAGAGTGAACATGGAAGTTGGTACAGGTGTACGGCCAGTAGGAGCTCTTGAGTGTCGAGTAGTTGGGTCAGGAAAAAAGCGATGAATAAAATCTTTGCGTGATGGGTAGGGTTCGAACAGATTCTTGTTTTGTTTTTCAGTATTCTCTAGTTAAGAATCTCGCCAACAACCTTTTTTAGAATTTGCAACTTCGGAAAGCTAAACATATCAGTATAAGTTGTATTAGTAGATTACAATAAATACGGCATGCAATAAAATCAAAACTGGAAAATAAACCCTCTTGAAATTTAAAATAAATCACAACTACAAAGTTAAAAATTACAGCAAATCCACTCAGTACTCGATGGTAATTGTTTTAGTAACCAAATACTCATTCAGAGCTTCCTCTCCCATGTCTTTTCCAAATCCAGATTGTTTGAAACCACCAAACGGAGCAGCTACGTCGGTCTTCTGATAGGTGTTCACGAATACGGTACCAGCGTGAAGTGCTTCGGCGACACGGAGAGACTTTGATGCATCACGGGTGAAGACTCCAGCCGCAAGACCAAATTCAGTATCGTTCGCACGGCGAAGAACGTCTTCCACATCGCTGAAATTGGAAAGACTGAGATGGGGATGTATGAATAAAAAAGAAAAATATGAGGAAACAGAAATGGGGTCTGATCTGGTAGTTCAATTTTCAGAACACTCACTCATCATCGAAGCTAGAAATGCACATAATCGGTCCGAATGATTCTTCACTAGCAGCAAAGTTCTCATCATCAATATTCGAAAGGATAGTCGGAGGGAAATACAGCCCTTCTCGTTCCAATCGTTTTCCTCCAATTTCAACTTTAGCTCCATCGCGAACTGCATTTTCTACGTATTCGACAAGTTTATTCAAATGAGCCAGATGATTTTGTGGTCCATGATTTGTCGATCTATCAAGTGGATCTCCGATTTGATATTGCTTAGCTTCTTCTACAAGCTTTTTAACAAAATCATCGTGAATTGATTTGGCGATGAAAACTCGTCCAGCAGCAATACAATTCTCTCCTTTGTTGAAGAAAACTGCTCCACATGCTTGTTTCACTGCCTTCTCTAGGTCAGCATCGGCGAAAATAATGAGTGGTGATTTTCCTCCAAGTTCCAAAGACACCTTCTTGATGTTAGATTTGGCACATGACTCCATGACAGTTGCTCCGATTTCAGTAGAACCAGTGAATCCAATTTTACGAACATCGGGGTGAGCTGTGAGACGATTACCGACCAACGATCCGGATCCAGTGACAATATTGATGACACCTAAAGTATTGAATAATTACAACGAATATAAGTAAGCTCTCGTGGCAGAAAACTAGTAAGGTACTATACCTGGTGGGATTCCGGCAAGAACTGAGAGTTCAGCAAACTTCAAAGCAGTCAATGGAGTCACTTGAGCTGGCTTATGGACAACTGTATTTCCAGCAGCAAGACACGCAGCCATCTTCCACGACAACATCATCAGAGGATAATTCCATGGAGTAATCAGTCCGACGACTCCAATTGGTTCACGGAGAGTCAAACATAGATTTTTGTTTGGACGTGCGTTTGAAATTGGAATGGTTTTTCCTTGAATCTTATCACACCACCCAGCAAAATATCTCCATACATCAATGGACATTCCGACGTGAGTTTTAAGTGCAAGAGTATAAACTGCTCCAGCATCAAGAGATTCTAATGTTGCCAACTCTTCTTTATGTTCTTCCATGAGCTCAGCAAGGCGGTACAGACGCTTTCCACGTTCACGTGCTGACATTTGGCGCCATTCTCCACGTTCAAATGCTTTCTTAGCAGCTCGAACTGCTCGGTCCACGTCAGCTACAGTAGCCAAAGGAAGAGCACAAATTGGTTTCTCGGTGGCTGGATTAATGGTTTGGAAAGTACGTCCATCAGAAGATCCGACGAATTTTCCATCGATAAATTGCTCGTGTGGAAATTTGAGTTCCATGTTGTTGACATTCAAGACAATTGGATCGTAGCTCACACTGAGTCCACCCTCTCCACGGAGATTACGGATTACGATATCAATGTTTTCTCCAAGAGTTGGTCCGGAATAAATCTGAAAAAAGTTGAATAGGTTCAGTCTATAACTGTTCCAATTGATCTTACATGTCCTGATTCCAACTCAGCTCCTGTATTGAACTTAATTTCCTCAACGAGACGAGTAACATCTGCAGAACTGGCTCCACTTTCAAAGAAGTCGGTATCACTCGACACTTGGGATTTTAGAATTCCAGCCCAAATCTTCTTCAGTTTAGCAACTGTATCCTTCTCTTCGTCAGTGAGCACCAATTCTTGGACTTGATCAGCTCCTTGACCGTACTTTGAAGCAGGAATCATCTTAGTTCCAATCTTTACAGTATCAACAATGACCCATTTTCCGTCTGATCCAGGAAGCAACAACCCACGATCTTCAACAAGAACCTTTCCTCCTGGAACTTCAGAAACAGCAACTTCAACAGCATCCTCTGGCAGCTTCTTTGGTTTCCACAATTTCGATCCGAAGAACGATACTTTCTCTCCGTTCAAGATAGCCCATGCTCCTGGAACTTTGTCATTTCCACGGATGAAGTTATGGAGTTGTCTTTGAGTTTTCGACCAGTCGATTTGGGCTAATTCTGGTTTTGTAGTGATGTATGGCTCGTAGGAAGCACCTTCTTCTGGTTGAACAATACGGGGAGCCTTTCCAGAAGCGATGAGTTCGACTGATTCGGCCTGTAAATAGAATGAAATTGAATGTTCTCAATTATATGTTACTTACCACAGCAGCCACTCCAGCTGGATACAAGAATCGTTTATACAAAGTATTTAAAGTATCGTTTTCTTCAACCTTGCATTTCTTTTGGAGCAAGATTGGTCCGGTATCAAGTCCATCATCAGCCCAGAAAATAGACAATCCAGCTTCTTCATCACCTTCGATAAGAGTCCAGTTAATAGCCGAAGCTCCTCTGAAAAGTCAACTTTGATTTGGAGGAATCAGTTTTTTTTACTAAACCTGTGCTTTGGCAAAATACTTGGATGGTAGATAATACTCTTCTTTGGTGGAGCCTCGGTGATTTCGAGTGGAATGAATTGAGTACAGAATGGTAAAACATTCAGCTCTGCATTATACGATTTGTATAGTTCAAGCATTTCCGGAAGGGTCTCAAACTTTCCAGTTTCTGGATTCTTCTTACGCCAACGAGCAGGTTTCTGGACTGGAACACAGTCCTTGGCTGCTTCGATTGCTGAAAAATATTATTTTTGAACGGTAATTTTTATAGGTCATACCAAGCAAGTCTTCTCTTCCATTCTTATCTGGAATTGTGAACACAACTACAACTTCGTGTCCATTTTTTCGAAGCTCCTTGTAAACATCAACACCGAATGCCGATTGGCCTATGATTGCAATTTTCATAGCTGAAAATCAAAGACAAAATTGTTGTATTAAATAGAAAAGACGGAAGTTTTGGATGAATAAGGAAATGAATAGAATCGGGACAACAAGAGAACTTGATCCGTCAGTTTTAGGGACACAATCTGTACGCAGACGGAAAGAATAATAAAGCAGAAAGATGTTTCATAGATCTACGAGATTTTAATCTTTATTTATTGAGTGCTAAAGTATGATTTTTGATCAAAAAACATTTTCAGATCTGTCTTCAAACGGTTTGTCTTGGTATTGCGAGAGGATGACAAACACATTCTTTGGGTAGGAATCAAGAAACGAAATCCATTTACTGTTGCGACCGCCAACGAAGAGATGACCGATAAACAATGCGTTCTGTTTCTGTTATCTTCAACTTCTCGCCACTCAACCTAAATGATGTTATCACGTGGCAGATGGGCGATTCTGACCACATCCAAACTGTTTACGACATCATCAGCCGATTTTTCGCAGTTGCACAGAGAACATGGAAATAAAGAGACGAACTTTGAAAAATCACGTTTTTGAGGTATTAATTCGATCATTTTCCGCATGCAACATTTCAATGTAATTTTTGATTCTAAGTAAACTCATTGAATCACAGAGTGTGGTAGAGTTCAAACAATCAAAAATGAAGGTATTCAGTCACTATAAAGTTGTTTATTACCCATCCGCCGGTGGCTGACCACTCGCTCAAAGTTCGGCCCGGGGACGCGGAGTGGGTCTCGTTGCGGAATTTTGATTTACGGCGGCTCTTGACCGTACTTTCGCCATGAAAAAGTTTTATACTACGGTAGTCGCGTCGAGACCCACACCTCGTCCCCGGGCCGAACTTTGAGCGAGCGGTCAGCCACCGGCGGATGGGTAATACAGATCTTGAACAAGTTTTTAATGGACTACGGTAACTTGATAATTCCGATCCTACAGTAATCTACGGGAATGTGGCAACAAACTCCACAGTTTAAATAGAATGCGCGATGCAAGTGATATGGAGAAATAATTTTTGATAACGTAACATTGTCGAGTGTAGTGTTTAATCGGGAAAATCGATAATATTATTATTAGTGAAATAGAGGCAAGACGATATATACATGGGAACCGTGTTTGAATTTACTCCCAAAATTGAGAGATTAATAAAACCAGGAACAACATCATAATCGAAACAAAAAACATTGAAAATATTTGAGAAAGGGTTGACATGGAAACAAGAAACCAAGAGGCTTTGGAGTGATCAGACGACAAAGAAGGTGATTAGCCCAAAGAATGTAGTAAGAGCAAAGATGATAATCCAGTTGAAGAGACGTTGCTCCCATGGTTCAAGCATGTAGATTCCAGAGACAAGAAGATATTGAAGGTAGATATGCTCACCGAGTGTTTGCTGAAAAATGAATATAGTCTTCACTAAAGAGCTTTGAATGGTCACCTTCACATTTTTCAAATAATAATCACTAATTGAGCATTGTATGAATATTTAAAAACAATTATATTTTCCGAGGGAAGTCGGGTTTCATCGAAAGTCAAAAAGAGAAAATATTGAATAGAACTGAATAATTGCAGCAATATATACGAAAAATATTCGAATCTTCTGAATAAGAACATGTTTATGAATGAATATCTTTCAGCATATTTTATTGTTACAATTAATTCTAAAAAGTATCTCACTTCAAACCAAATTGAAGTTAAAAAAGACTTGATAAAATTCAAAATTCTACGAGTTTCTTCCGATTGAATTTAGAGACAGTCTTTCTGGACGACTTTCCTAGCAAAATAGTCTCACAAAATAGTCAGTGTTACTTTTAATATTCACAGAGAGTTGTAGTACAGAAAAAAGCCTTGACAGGGAGCGGTTATGTTCACGTTTCTTGTTCTATTTAATTTCAGATGAATTTTGACTTACCTTCGTCGGTTTTCCTTTTTTGAACTGACTGAAATCCCCATAGTCGTTTTCAAATGCTTTCGTAGTTGTAGTAGTAGTTGTAGTGGTAGTTTCTGTTCTTGACATTATAACCTGCAAAGAAGGATTTTAGGCTCAACAGAATTCCACCAAAAGTCGATAAATGCCGCGCAGACATCTTTGTATACAGAGATGATAGAATGTCTGATAGATGACACATCGTTGAATGGTGCCATCTATCAGGTGGAAAGTGATAAGAGAAAAAAGGACACAATTCTTCTGCTGCGTTGAAAAATGCTAGTTTTCCGGAAAAGATCAAAGTACGACTAAAATCTAGGATCAAAAAATAATTTCCGACCTGATTACTCGAACTTTGAGCAAATATCAACTCAGAAAGCGCCGAAAACAAACAGAACGTGGAAAAAAGGTGCGAAAAATAAACATTATCTTGGGGAAGAAAATGCGCTCTACTGACATCTGAATAAAAATTATAATTTTAAGCCGGGAAAAGTTATTTTCGGTAGTTTTTCAGTCTGAAATTTCAATATATTCATTTGACAAGCCATTTAAATGGACCATTTTAGAACATCAATCCCTCACTAGAATCAAAATCATTTTTGAACACTGTATTCACAACATTATAGAAGTTATGACACGTCGCCTTCCTCCTTTTTGTGTTCATTCATATCTCCTGCTAGTTCCCACGTGTTACAAAACATTCCAAACGGTTTCCAGTTAGTGAATCAGTTGTCTGCGTCTCAGTGACTCTCAAAAGTAAACAAACTGAAGAAATAGAAAGTCTGCTCTACTGCTCAGGCAACTCGATATTAATCTAATTCAAGTAAATTTAGAGACTAACGCGACCCAGTTAGATTGACCCACAGTCTAATTAGACTAGCATTTTGTCTAATTAGACTACAATTTTGTCTAATCCAACTAACATACAATCTAAATAGACTTGCCTGTCTAATTAGACTTTAAAACTGTCTATTTAGACTTAAAAACTGTCTAATTAGACTTTCAAAACGAGCTAATCTAACTAGATTGTATTTAGATTGCTATTTTGTCTAATTAGACTTCGGTTGTCTAATTAGACTAACATCGAGTTGCCTGAGTGCGAAATTCACATAACTGTATTAATACCTTTTTGGTTTATGTTTATAGTTTTTAGAAAAAATCAGTGCAGAGCACTGATTTGTTATCTCTACCAATGTCTCTTAGAACTTTATTATTTTTATCGAGTCTAAATAATCAGAAATATAATATATTTTATTGTTCGTATGCCTAATCATTCATTATAACTCTTCTCCTGATAACATCACAGTTTCTAAAAACATTGGCATTTCAGCAGGCCATGGCTCCCAGACATCGCCGACCACCGCGAGAACTGGAAACACCGTCGGCCACAATCAGATACGAGCCGATAGTCGAACCGGAGCCATGGTTCTCATGTAGCTGGGATATCGCCATAATTTTTCTGTTACTAGGAGGCACAGCTTTTGCTGTCGTTCTTCATCTGTATCTTTATCCAACCGTAGACAAAATTCATCCACTTCCAAATGTCGACTTGGAAAATGTAAGATTTAAACCGCCCTCTTTCTAATATGAATTCTGATTTTTAGGCACCATATACTTGGGGAACCTATCGACCTCACATGTACTTTGGATTGAGAACCAGATCACCAGCATCACCACTTTTTGGAATGATGTGGTATGAACAGCCAGACACAATTCAGAGGCCTCATATCAGGCATTGGTGTAACCAAGGTTAGTCGATTCTCAGCTATATAAATTAGGCGTTTATTTCAGATGATAGGCTTCCTGGATATTATTGGTACGAAGCTGACGGTCGTACTTTTGGACGACAAAATATTTCTGAAACTCATAAAGGTGTGATTCAAACAGATTGGATCAATGAAGCCAATGGGTTTGCTGCACGAGTGAAACTAAATATGGCTCAAGGAAGAAGATATAATGTCATTCTGTATTTGTCAGCACAAGAACTTTCGACTCGCTTCCGTCTTGGAAGACACCTGAAAGATATATTCTACGGATATAATGACCTTCTGGGTGCATTTACGCTGAGCGTTAACTTGAAGGATGGAACCAAGCTTCATTCTTCTCATTCTGCAATGCTAACTGACGAAAGAATACAAATTGATAAATATCAGGACTTCATTGTAGACAATACGGTAATTCAACGAATATTAAAAACGGTTAATAACATTGTTTTCCAGCAAGCAATAAACCCACAAAACCAGCCACTTCACTATCTTCTGAACGAAAAGAAAAACTCTGACGAAGGAAAATTCATTGCAGTGCAACTGAATCTAGGGAGCCAGGCTGAATTCGATATTGTACTTCAGTTAGTTTTAAACTTATATGGACGACTCGTACCGTTTTACTAGTTCTTCCAGAACCGAGAAGTTGAAAGCAATGAAATCAGAAGAATTCAATAATATTCTTCGCGGCCGAAGTTATAATTTCAATAAAAAATATGAGAATGCGTTTCAACTTTCTGGGAAGAACTACACCAACAATCAGCAGAAAATGGCGAAAGTTGCTTTGTCTAATATGCTGGGTTCCGTTGGTTACTGGTATGGACACAATCGTGTTTTTCACAATAATTTGTTACATCCATACGGTCCGCATTCGTTCTTCTCTGCCGTTCCGTCTCGACCATTTTTCCCACGTGGATTCCTTTGGGATGAAGGATTCCATCAAATGTTAATTCGTAAAATGGATCCAAAAATGACTTTAGAAGTAATTGTATCGTGGATGAACGCAATGGATACATCAGGATGGATTCCAAGAGAAATGATTGTTGGAACTGAAGCGGAAGCAAAAGTTCCGGCAGAATTTATTCCACAAAAATCAGATGTTGCCAATCCACCAACTCTATTTTATGTGATGGATAAACTCATTCATGACGATAAGGTAATTTTATTAAAAAAATACCATCCCTTAATAATTTTCATATTTTCAGACTGTTGCCCGGTATGCAGGAATTTTGAAATTGTTATATCCACGACTCGAGAAATGGTTTACTTGGATTCGAGTGACACAGGCTGGACCTACACGTAGTACATTCAGATGGAGAGGTCGTAATTCCACTATCCTCTCCGAGCTGAATCCGAAAACCTTGTCATCTGGATTGGATGACTTTCCGCGAGCATCTCACCCGTCCGACAATGAATACCATCTTGATTTAAAATGCTGGATAGCTCTCGCTTCTCGGGTTTTGGCTCGTCTTGCTAAATCCTATGGAACAGAAGTTGAGTATCAGAAAGCTTCAAAAGCCATGGAGGAGCTCAATAATTTCGATACACTTACAAAAGATCATTGGAGTGAAGAATACCAAGGGTTCTATGATTACGGAAAACACAGTGTAGATGTCGCGTTGGCTCCTGTCCCTGCTGCTAGTTAGTTTTCTTTTTCAACACGAGTGATTGAATGAAAATATCATTTTCTTATTCAGGTAGTCCTCGCCAATTCGAATATCAAAGAGTGACGTCTCGTGCTCCAACGTATCAATTGGTTACAAATGTTTTTGGCTACAACAATTTGTTCCCAATGATGCTTAAAATGATCCCATCAAAATCGCCAGCCCTGAAGGCAATGCTTGATAAAATCCACGATCCAGAAGTATTGTGGACGAAGTTTGGTCTTCGTTCCATTTCCAGAAAGTCTCCCTATTATATGGCGAAGAACACGGAACATGATCCACCATATTGGCGAGGATATATTTGGATTAACATAAACTACATGGTTTTGAGCTCTTTGCGACATTATGCCGATCAACCTGGACCATATCAAGAACAATCACTTACCATTTTCAATGAGTTGAGAGCAAACTTAGTTTCAAATATGGCAATTGTAAGTCTTATTCTTCTGAATACGAATAATTTTCAATTGAAAAATGTAAATTAAACAATTTTCAGCAATTCCAAAAGACCGGATTCCTTTGGGAAAATTATGACGATCGAACCGGACAGGGACGCGGATGTCATCCCTTCACTGGATGGTCTTCTTTGATTCTGCTTATTATGAGTGACAACTTGGATACCTAGTTTCTTTATTGTTAAAAATTGTTATCACTTTTCTGCTTTTCATGCCATGGACTAGTCTTTTCGGTTTTTGTACCTGCTGTTTCATCTGTTTTATGGGTATTTATTTATATGTATTTATTCATTTTCGCTTCTTTGTTTGAGATTAATTATTCAAGGTGAACTCCGCGGTGTAAAATAACTTTCATCATATTTTTATGAAGGGTTTGATATGTCATAAAGTGTGTTGTCTTCTTGAACTTTCATGGTTTCTTCCAGAAGTTTTATTTGTTGCAACAATCGATTCGACCTGAGGCTCTTCATACAAACCTAATTTATCATTTTTCGTCATTTTTATCAACAAAAGCCAAGCATCTTCTTATCAATTCAGAGTGTTAAGAGTGCACGTTGGGGCACGAGACAACCCCACAGCTCTCAATTATTTGATTCGCTTTTTTTCGGTTTCCTTGTACAAAAAACACAACTAGAACAATAGAGACGATAAAGAAAAAGAGCAGATCATGTGCTCCGAATAATTGGTGTTTCATTGTCTTTAAAAAATCACTGACTCATTTTGAGTTAACATCAATAACCAACTAGATGCCCCCATTTCTTGCTGAATTCACCGAAAACGTATGTAAGACACCAAGAAACCCGTTATCAATGTCAGGATTGTTTCGCTGATTACTACAATTTACTTACAGTTCTTTTAATCGACTGTTTGCAGGTTTTTCGACGTTTTCGACGACACGACTCAAACGAAAAATCGTCGATTTCCTGTGGAAAAATGTCGTCGTACGGTGCAATTGGTGTAGACGATAATGAGTAAATCAACGGTAACAGATTTCAATTATGAATGTTAATGTTTTTCAGCACTGATCCGCTTCTTGATGACGAACCGCCACGCCGTCTACCACCAGCTGGAGGTGTCCCAATTGGTCGAAGACGGGCCATTTCCGCATCACAGATTGGTTCAGCTCCATCACAATCAGTTTCTCGACAACCCTATTTGTTCACTGGGGGACTTGGATTACGAGATGAAAGTTTGCTTTCGTTACATTCAGAAGATGATCTGCATCGTGAACATAATAATGCACTTCGATATCGTCTGTACAATCGGCTAGATCCTGGAGGAGAACATTTGGTACGTGTTTTTTAAAATAAATTAAAAATCGTTTGTCATTCAAATTATATGCAAGATTAAGTTGCAGACAATGCCAGATCATGTTCTTCCTCCAAATCTTTTCTCTATTTTGCCATTTGAAGAACTTAAAGATGTATCGGGAAAACAAGGAAGTATTGTCACAATGTAAGTTTTGATTCAAAATCTTTTTGGCTATCTATCCAGAAAAAATATTTTTATACTGCTTCAGATTTTCAATATGGAATACAATGATGGGTACATCATTACTTGCCATGCCATGGGCTCTTCAACAAGCTGGTTTAGTGCTTGGAATTGTTATCATGTTGACAATGGCCGCCATTTGTTTCTACACTGCATATATTGTTATTGAAAGTCCGAAAAGATTACGTACGACAGCATTTCCCAGTAATAATGTTTCAAAACGATTTTTCAGAAGACCTATCCGTTGATCCTCTTCTCGCAGAATTCTCCGATGTCTGCAAATCATTATTCGGTCGTGTTGGAGAGTACTGTGCAGTTGTGTTCAGTGTATGTGTTTTAATTGGAGGAATCATCGTTTATTGGGTTCTCATGTCGAATTTCTTGTATTATACCGGAGCAGTCGTATACGAGTCCATGCAACCGAACAGTACCACAATTCCAGTTATGGAAAATAAGACATTCACGTGTGATGGTCAGTTTTTCTTGTTAAAACTTCAGATCTGAAAAATTTTATAAATTTTTAGTTTACTGTCCTGAACAAACCTCCCAATGGACAATTCCACAATGGGAAAAGCAAATTTTTGATGCTGTTGGTGAATTCGAAGGAGGAGAGACTGGAGATGACTCGTGGAGTTTCGACAAATTCTGGACACTTCGTGGTACTGTTCCAATTTATTTGGCAGTTGCTCTTTTCCCATTGATGAATTTCAAATCTCCAACTTTCTTCACTAAATTCAATGTTCTTGGCACAAGTAAGTTTTCCCAGTTGCGAGAGTCATTCTACTTCTATTTCAGTTTCTGTTATGTATCTATTGATGTTCGTTTTCTCGAAGTTACTTGAATGCGGAGTTAACATGGATTTCTCAAATCCGAAGTCAATGCATTATGTACAATGTAAGTTTTTAAGTTCCAATTATCCGACCAAATGAATATTTTTCAGTAGCCAACATGCATTTCCCCGCACTCAGTGGTACTCTCACGTTATCTTATTTCATTCACAATGCAGTTCTCACTATTCTTCGTAATCAAAAACATCCTGAGAATAATGCAAGAGATTTGTCAATTGGATACTGTTTAGTTGCTTTCTGTTACGTGTTCATTGGATTCACTTTTTTCGCTGCTTTCCCAGTTCAACGAAGTTGTATCAGTGATGTAAGTTACTGTTCTTATCAGATTAATTTAAAAAGTATTATTTCAGAACTTCCTAAATAACTTCGGAGCTGGTGATGTACTTTCGTCGACTGCTCGTCTGTTCTTGTTGTTCCAAATGATCACAGTTCTTCCTTTGTTGATGTTCCTCGTCCGTTCTCAATTATTCTATGCTATTTTTGGACAAACTTGGCCTGGAGCAATCAAAGTTATCCTCCTCAACTTGATTCTTATTAGTATTGCTGTTGGGTTTGCTACATTCTATCCAAATGTTGGAAGTATTTTGAGGTGAGTAGATGACGAGGGCCTGGAATATAAATGTCTTCTTTTCAGATACGTTGGATCAATCTCTGGACTTGTCTACGTTTTCGCTTTACCTGCAATGGTTTATCTGAAACAAAGTAAAGCTGCTGGAACTCTTACACCTCTGAAGAAATACGTGCATTATGGAATTGTTGCCATTGGAGTTTTGAACCTTATTGCTCAATTTGTCATTTAGATTTTAGGAAGAGATATAATAGATTAATCAGATCAATAATTGATTAATTTGTGTTCTTTGAAGAATCACACCAATCACCTCTTTCGTCTATATATCATCTTATCACTTGTATTATCTTATCATTCTTGTCTCATCCCTCGTTTTTTTCTTCAATCAGACTAACACCTGATCTATTCATTTTTCAAATTACCACCAAATCAATTTCGTGTTTCATACATTGTCTGTGTATTTTTGTCATGTCACGGCCATCAATTCTTTTTTCGAGTTTCTTGTACAAAGTTCTTTGAAGATTTAGAATTTCCCACTTGATTCCTTGTACTACGGTTTGCTCATTCTTGAATATATATCTAGTTCAGTTGTCTAACGATATCTTATTGTATTATCTAATGAATTTTGTTAAATTAATTGAATTTTGAACTTCCCGATAGATATTGTGAATTTCAGAAAGAACACTTATTTAAAAAAGAAATAGTTCAAAAGTTTCAATTTCGTCTGAATTTAGGTTGGTAGTCGATCGAACTGAAAATGCCGACGATACGAAGCAACAATGTAGTGTTCAATTTGATAACAAGAAGGCCAGTTTTCATTCTTATCTCTGTCTTCCTAAGTCTATCAAAATTGTTTCCTATCTGTAGTTTTGTATTTTGTTCCTTTTCAGGTCATTCACCACGTCACCCATCAAAAATATGAGCTTCGTGGAGAAAGTTCGATTGCTGGATTACTGGAAAATTCAAGATTCCGCTCTCCAAAAGTAATTGAAAAATATATTTTCCAATCTGATAATGTATCAAATTTAGTGAATTTCCACGTTCTCATCTAGTTTTGATGGTGGACCGACGTCTTCTCGTCACTAAAGATGCTCCAGAAGTCAGAATGGTTGAACATTCATATGGAGAATTGAAACAACTTCTCGGAGAATATGGATTGCAGTTCGATTTGAGCAACTCTTGTCTTTTAGATGCTCTTCCAGCTGACAATGACATGGTAATTCAGCCATTGATCTCACAAATATTCATCTTCCAAGTTGCAGATTCCTCTCTTCGGAACATCCATCGAAGCCGCCGATCCTCCAGAAGACTCACCAATTTCTAAAAAAGATGTTCTGAAACAACTGGGAAATAGTTTAGGAGGACGGTTTACTGACATCAGAATGGCCATGTTGACAATGAGAGAAGAGAGACAACGGAATCTTCTTGCTAAATTCCAATCGCTCACCAAATGGGCAGCCACGTATCGAAGGTGTCCAAAGTGTGCAGCTGCTTTGAAAATGAGATCGAGTAAGAGTGGAGCAGAGTGTGTGACTTGTCAGAGAGTCTACTATCCAACTGTAAGAATACCAAAATGATCATATCGAGCTCACGAATAATTTCAGTTTTCACCAGTTTCAATCACTCTCATTACTGATCCAACCAACGAACATGCTCTTCTCGTCAGACATCGTGGCTCGGCTGGAGGAGTTTTCACTGCTGTAGCCGGATTTGCTCATGTAAGAATATCTCCCGAATCAGTTTTGTCAATTAAATTTCAGACGGGTGAGAGCATGGCTGAATGTGCACGTCGTGAAATCGCCGAAGAAGTTGGAATTGAAGTGGATTCAATTCGTTCATTAGACATGTCTCAACCATGGCCAATGCCTGATTCATCACTTATGGTTGCTCATGTGGCGGTTGCTAATATGGATCAGAAGGTGACAATCTACCCAAAATGAGTGACTTTGAATATTGTGTTTTCAGATTTCTGTATGTCCGGATGAACTCGAAACAGCTCAATGGTTCTCACGGCATCAAGTCCGTCAAGCAATGGAAACTACCCTTGCTGATCCATTTTTAAAGAAACTTCCACTCACACTGGATGATCGTCAAACACTTCATTATATCCCACCTGCTGGTGCTATTGCCCATCAAATGATTAGAAAATGGGTCGACGGGAAAATAGATTGCCATAATTCTAGAATGTAGTTTTTGAATCTTTATTTGTATTTCTTTTTTTTTCATATCAGTTTTTATGTCAATTTTTTACAATTCGAGGAATCAGAAAAAGGATTTAGAAGAGGTTGTGTACAGTTTGTTTCTTTTTTGGTTGGAAAAATGTCAGGATTGAGGGAAAATCGTATTGGTAGTAGAGGGAGATTTCTGAAGAAAAGGAGAATAAGATTCGAAATGAATAATAACTAACAACAGTCACAGCAATCAGCAATACAACATCCAGCACAACACGCCAAAAGAGCAACGAGACAGCAATTGTCACTTCCTCCGCTTCTTCCACCTCCACGACGTTCTTCTACGACACTGAAAATATTTGTATAGAAGATTGGGAATTGACAATAATTCAAAACTTACACAACATGTGGTTGTTGTGGATAATAAGCTCCTGGTTGTCCTTGTGGATAATATCCTCCTTGTTGAGGAACATATCCGGCAGATCCTGGTGGTGGATAACCTGGTTGTTGAGTATATGGTGGTGGCTGATTATATGGTTGATACGACATTCTGTAGGTTGTCTGAAAATGGATCAGAACTTTCGGATGAGTTAAATGCCATTTTGTTTAGAAAAAGAAAAGAAATTTTCTGCTAATTTTTAAGTCTGAAAAGCTACAGTTTACTTTGAAATTCAAACAAAGTTTTCTACTTTTCAGATTTCGAACCATAGAAACTGTATTCATCTTTTTTTACAGTATCTGAAAATATGGTGGAATTTCTCCAACTGAACGAACGAGAACTCATTGTAATTCTGATTCAGTTCATATGTGTAAAATCGATGAACGGATCATGTATGACGTTACTTCCGAAAAGAGGGGGAACTATGAAATTGTGGGTATAGAAAGTTGAGTGTTTAGGTGAAGAGAAGGAGGAGCGAAAGTAGTAAAAGAAGGGATTGAAATAGAGAGAAACAGTGAGAAAATAGAAGAGAAAAAGGCATTGACACAATAGAAAAGTTGCCGATTATTTGCTTTGGTCATATGAATTCAGAGAGATAGAAAAAGAGAAAGGAAGAGGATGAAATGACACGGAATATGGGTGAGTCATTTGGAAAAAACGGTAGTAGGAAGTGACAAATTATAAGGAAGCACCGTTCTCTCATTATTTGTCTTAAGATGGAGATGACGGTTCATTTTTTTGAATTCTTTCTAGTTGATATGGACTTCTTATGGACCTTATGGTACGGTAGACCTTCGGTTTCAATTGAAAAGGAACAAAATGAATAAAAGATGAATGAATTCTATGTAGAAGAACTCTTGAGACTCCAATTCCATTTCAGAAAACACATTTCGTAATCGAAGGAGCTGGAGCATTGCTCGGTTGCCAGGCAACATGTAGACGAGTATTTGTATTTAATCAAAATAGGAAGAAAAGAACAGAACGTGGAATGTACTCAACAAGAGATACAACTGAACGTTTCTAATATAACAAAACAAGAGATAGAAATAGAGAAATAGATGAAAACGCCCTTTTCTCTGGTTGTCTTCCTATTGAACACTGTTTTTCTTCTGTATGAAAAAGAGAAAACAGGTTGAGATGAGTCACAGACCGAAAACCATTGAAATGACTTCGCCACGTCATCGGGGTGACGAAACATTCCGAGAAATGTATTCTGATTTCAGAGAGAAATGCTTACAGGGCCAAAAACACTTTCGATTCAATTTCAGTTGACACATAAAAAGGTTTATACGAGAGAATCATTGAAGCTGTTCCTCCTATGGTGTCCAAGATCTGATAAGACTGAGACAGTCAAAAAAACCAAATACAAGTATCACAGACCTCATGTGACTAATAAAATTAGAATGAAGCATTGTTTATTTTTGAAATCAAATAAAATGCAACTTGTTTATGTGTGTTTCAAGCCTAGAAATATCAATGTCATAAGACCATCTGCTACATGATAAAATATTTAGGAAACAGAATAATCTACTCTCAAAAATAATAAGAATGTGGGCAGGTAAAGCAGGAAAATAGACATAGTTATGAGTAAAAAGAAGGGGCGGGATAGAGTGGAATTGGGTATTTCGCAATGTATTCAGGTGAGAGTATTGGGTTTCCATTTGTCTCCATATGAGTCATGGGTCAAGGATTCTGAGAGTTCAATGAAACATTTTGGAGAGTGAGTGAATGCTCATGTCAAAATATTTTTTGTAAAAATTGAATTTTCAAAAGTTTTTTGGTTTTCTATTGAGGCATAGATCTTGAGCTGAGATGTAAAGGAAGAACTTACTGGTACAATACCGACCAGAAAAGAGTTTTCTAACTTTAGTGAGAAGCAGTCGATCTTGGATAAGACCAAAATCTTTGTTTTTGTAATTGATAATGCCTGGTACAAACTTGGACAGTTATCCGTTAGAAACGCATTCTCAAAACTAGCAGTTCCGATCTGAAAACAATTTTAAAAAATCTTTGATTTTGTGGTTAGTACTAGGCTAGTAGCTCATATTTATCAGATCGAAAGATTATATTTGACAGAAAATTGTAAAGTTGGCAGACAACTCATAGAAAGAAGAACTCAGAGACTCTCTAGAAGTGTCAAACCTAGCGAATTTCGAAATTTAAAAACTAAACTTTGATGACAAGTGGTAAGAGGAAAGATGAAAAAAATAGTCAATTGCGGTAGACTTTGATGCGATGCTCAGTGAGCAAATAGATTTCAGAGAAGAGAATACAAATACAAGACGCAGACATCCAACACTAATGAAACAGGTTTCTGGAGATGGAAAAAAATTTTTGATGTTTGAAATACATAAATACTCATTGATAGATTGATTACATGGTGGAATTCAAAAAACAAAGAACTCTGACAGGATAAAAAGAATTTCACGTCAAGAATAAAAAAGTGAAATGTCTGTACGGGGTTGCCAAGACAGCTATTCTTCTCCAATATTTAGAAATACCCTTTATTGTGGAAAAAACAATGAAAACGGCATTAATTCTAGCTGTCTCATTGGTTTTCTGTCATTTGATTCCATCAGATGGCGGACAATGTCAGATGGGATGGTCCCCCTTGTACCCGTACTGCTACAAGGTTTGTGCTCAAACAGATTTTCAAGGAATCTTTGGTGAAATTTACAGGCTTTCCATCAGAGAGCAATATTTGGAGAAGCTGAGGGAATATGTACAGCTAATTCAGCCCATTTGGTATCAATCCATTCTCTCGAAGAGAATGACCATGTTAAAAGTAAAAACAAAACAAATAAATCTATATAATTATCTTCATTTCAGTGTTGACTAAAACCGGACATCTTCCAGTTTCTTATTGGGAAAACTATGTAAGTTTCAACCAACCACTTCTTCAATTCAATTCTACATCATTTCCAGATTCGGATTGGATTGTTCTACAACACGGCCACTAATCTTTGGGCATGGACAGATGGTTCTCCCACTTCATATTTAAATTGGGCACCGAGAGCACCAGAGTATATGTATAACATGCAGTATCACGCCGCTGTAAGAAATTGTCTTCATCTCTGTCATATGCAATTGATTCTATTTCAGCTAATGCCTGATCGTTCATACAATGATTCTGATTACAACAAAGAGGGCGGACAATGGTATAACATCCAAAATTGGCCAACGAGAGCTTTTGTTTGCAAAAAACTTAATTATGAGCACAAAAATAATAATAAAATATAATGATTGCTTTGATTTCTTTTTCAAGTTCGTTTGTTAGAAATTTAGTTTAGATACTCCGTTTCCTACATTTTCTGTGTATGAATTCTCAAGTTTCACTTTTAATTTCTGAGAAAGTATAGAATAATTTATTTCCTTTCAAACGGATGTTTCAGTAGGTTCAGAAACTAAAAGAAGCTCATCGAGTGATGTTTTCAAAAACGAAGAAAGAGCATCTGCCACTGAACTGTCTGCATCATTCCATGAATCCACGTCTTCTGATTTCCCAAATCGAAATTTCTGAAACAAAATACAATCTTAAACGTGGTTTCAGCTGTTTTCCTTACCTCTTTTGAGGCTTCTTTATTCATAAATCTGTGAAGGCGAATCAAATAATCCCACTGTTTTTCTGCTTCTTCTGCTAGAAAAAAGAACGTTTCGCAACATTAAAAAAAAACAATTCTCACCAGAAATATCGAAAGTGTGCCCAAAATGTGCCCAAATTTCATTCAAATGTTCTCGAGAAACACCAAATTCTTTTTTTCTCCAAATTGCAGGAGTCAAACGAACTTGTTCGATAAACTCTTCCATTTTTCGTGGATCAAGCATCATGGATTTCTGAAAGTTTTATACATAAACTTATCGAAAAAACGGATATTTTCCATGCGGGAAACGAAAGAAAGCCAGACAAGAAATATATCAAAAACTCATTGAAAGTGTGGGAAAGTGTTGTCTATTCTTGGAATTTTTCAAGAGTATTCATTTTGGATGAAGGAGAAAAAGGAGTGTCCTAACACTCTTCACAACATGCTTGCGCGAGAAAAAAGTAAAAAGTTTTGGGCCATAAAAAGCAAACACTGGAAAAAGCTTGAACTTGTCGAAGACTGCTGGAGACCCGTGTTTGTTTGTATTATATTTGTTCTCACATCATATCGCGTTTCGCTTTTCGCCGAAACTTTCTTCTAAATTGTACATGGATCTAGAGATAATAACTTGATAGAGATCCATGAAAAAATTTCTTGTTTAGAATGGGAAATGGTTGCCAAGAGTTCAGCGGGCACATAAAACAATAAATTTGATGCTCAGATATGCGGAAAAATTTTGAGTGGGGAAGGGCTTATGAACAGATGTTCATGATATTGATTTCCGTTTCTGATGCATTCGTCTTCAAAGTTTTTGTGAGAAAGAAAAAACACTTGTCTCGAATTCAAGAAAAACTGTATATGTTGACTCTCTTATTTTTTACATCTAAAATTGCGCCACGGATTGTAAAATTCATAGGCAAGGATATGAACAAAAAAGTCTTCATTTCAAAAAAAAACGGTTTTCACATTATGATGATATTGATTTCAGAGAATGATATATTTTCAGACATGATAATGATGTGAATGCTCAGATTTTCTCCAAATTTATCGAGCTGCTGAGACCCGGATTGAGATCAACTTCCATCGGGGATATTGTTTTACGAGAGCCTTCAATATTGTTGAATACATTTGTCTGAAAAAAGAGAGAAAATTGGAATGGAATATTTAAAAGAAACGCTGAACCTTTGAATCGTTGCGTTGTAGTGAATCATTGGACATAGCAATTTCAGATATTGTATCTAGTCGTTTCTGGAAAATGATACTTTTTGAGAAGTGTCCATTGTCCTGAATTCTTACGTGTTTTGCAGTTTCTTCATCTCTAAATCGTTGAGCTATACCAGCAGCTGCGCCTGTTCTTGAATTAGAATTTGATGAAATTGAGGAACTTCCAGCTATTCGTTCTTCGTACTAAAAAGTTATGATGTTTAGAGTAAAATCTGAAAATTCGAACACATACTTGTCCAATAGTCTCATGATTTCTTGCAGATTCATCTCTATGTGATCTCATATTATCCGTTGATCTTGCCACGTCATTCACACTCAGACGACTAACTGGTTTAAGACTTGCTTGAACTGTTCCATTTTTGGCTTGACTGAATTATAAAATAGACAATTAGACCTCATGAATCTGGTATCCTACCCTTGCTCAAAGTTCTGTAACTGAACTGCTCTGTCATGTTTATCTTCACTGGCACGAATCTGATCCTGACGACATCGACACATCCAAATACATATGCAACAAATGGATAGAATGAAACAAACGAGAACAATTACAGCTATTGATATCAACTGAAAAAAAGGAAAAAAGAGATCTGTGAATACCCCTAATCAGATGACTTACCTCTTGGGAAAACTCCATTCAATCTGAGAAGAAAGAGAAATGAAATGACTCGAAATATGTGGAAACTCAATGAAAAATATGAAGAAAACAAGAAGAGTTTGTAGTCTTCGTCGCCGTGTCGTCGTCGTCTTCGGTCACCGGATGAAGGTAGATCATCACCCGGGGATAATGACGACAAAATACTGTGGAAGAGTGAGAAACGCAGAGATTTAGAGCTCTGAAGTCATCGGATTTGAAGACAAGACCGTGGATTTTGGGAATTTGAAAATAGAGAAAATGTGCTTGAGAAAGAGGGGAAGTTTCGAAAAACGCGTAGTTTAAAAATATCAAAAATATGAGAAATAGCTATATCGTCGGATTTGGAATCATTCGACAAACATCTACAAGCCATATCCTTCTTGAACATCACTCTGTTTTTCAAAAACAAAAAAGAAGAATCAGAGAATGTCTTGATCTTGAGGAAAATGGAATGAAATCCAGTGGGATTTCATGAGTTCATTTATTTCAAAACCTATCAAAAGCCGAACACCAAAATATGAAACCTGGAAAAAAGGAAAGAAACGCAGAGACGAAATAGACAAAAAGGCCTTTCTTTTCTCTTTTCTCTCTTCTAAAATTGACTTGTGAGAGCGCACTCCGTCTCCTTTTTTGAGCTCTTCGTGGAGTCGAGACTTGAATTTCTATGGAAACGCTGAGACTTGGGGATGAGAAAGCAGAGAGTTTGTAGACGGGAAGCATGTGATTTTTCAAGCATAAGCCTCAATTAGAATAGAGAAATTTCCGTTTTGTGATAAACTTTTGAAACAGAGTAGGTGCTGATGTATGACGAAAAAACGAAGGATCAAAGAGATTGTTTCAAAAAAAAAATAGAGAAAAGGGGAAACAGAAGAAAGAATTCCTAGGTTCGTGGATCAATCTGATTGTCAGAAATAATAATATTTAATCTCAGAACAAGCCTAATACCTTGAAGAAGTACTCATACTAATCCTCGATACCTTTCTCCATTAGGCACACCATAAATAGGTCAACGTCTTCTTCCTCTTCTTCTTCTTAAGAGAGATGCTAACTCTTATACCGATTATGTGCTCAACAGTGAGAACGAAACGACGGAAATGACTTTCCGGGTGGCCCATATAACAGAAAACGAAATAGGTGAACCCTTTTTTCAGTAGTAGGTTTAAGTTCAGGGACTACTGATCAAGAAATCTACAGCTGGAGATAAAAAGAAAAGATTGAGATCTCCCGATGATTTCTTCAATAAAAGGGAATTTTCAACTAAAATCAGTTCCTATTTGTTGGAGCCAAGAGGTTGAAATGAATCGGGGGTTTCTTCACAACCAGGTGCCTTATTAATCGGGATTGTAGGGCGCCCAGAGACAGATGTTCAATCTACCCACATCTGTCAATCTATCCCTTCCTTTTTCAACGGTACCGCCCGTCACTCAATTCATCAAAAATTGTCTTTTCTTGGATAAAAATGAGGGTTTGAATGTCACCCTCACAAGCGTATCAATGGGAAAATAAAAAATGAGAAAACGAGGAGAAAATGACCATGAGTTATTTTGAGACTGTTACGATCGCACAGCTGGATGGGATGACATCTGGTTTTTTTGATTTTGGATTCACTGTTTTTTGCAGGAAGTTGTTTTCGTAGAATTATTTAGACGGGAGTTTGAACACTATTGGACATAATAAGGAGTTTAAAAACTTGAAAGTTTTTCAGAACTGGAGAAACTGATATTCAGATCTGAGTTACTGAAGTGAAACAACTTTTTAGAAGAAACGCTTCTGTAACTCTATCTAATTTATTTTGATTATATCGAGATACCAAATTCCTTCATGGAGACGGTTCTTTGGGAGGTTCTTCTTCACATATACTCAATTTTAGTCTTCTATTTCATTTTATCAGTTTGTTTTTTCGTTATAGTCCCTCGAACCTCAGTCCAATTATTTATACCAAATATTATGAAAAACCTCTTCAACCCCTTCTCCTCAGAGTATATATTTTTCACACGAGACATCCAATAAATCCATCTGTCAAAAACTGGGAAACGAATAATTAAAAGTGAAGAAAACAGATGTTAACTGAAGTATTTCTGAACAAAACTTTCAGGTGTAAGTATGAGAAAACGAGAAGCAAAAAGAGTTCGTTGAGTTCAAAACTCAGAAATGAGAAACTTGTCTCCTCCCAAGAACTCATTGATTTCGAGAATATTATGTTTTTTAAACGATTCACTCTAATCTTCGAAGCCATTCACTCGTCACAATACTTTTTCTTGTTTTCTGAGCTTCCAAATGAGCGGATTCTTTCTTTCTTATTTTGTTATATAAATATCATTCCCTAAGCTTTAAATAGGAGCATGCAACGTAGATTTACAGTTTGTGTATTCCAGGAATTCAATTTTGCAGATAGAATCTTCTTGTAGCAGTTTCGACATTGGAGATCTCTCTGGTTATTCTCCCAACTCATTTGTTTTCGGTCTCTTCTTTTTTTCCATCTTGAAAATATTCATTTTTTACTTTACTGATTCGCGAGTTCTCGCAAATTCCGGATTTTATCTGGGGGATTTCTCTGGTTTGTAGTGGTTTCCATTGGCAACGATCCCCCTTCTTTTCTGATATTTATCAGAAAATAAACTCAAAATATTACGAAGAGACGAAGACAATCAATTCTGTCTAATCCTCATCTCCTCTAATTATATTTTCTACTATTCCTTCTTCACCACACCCTTTTTCCTTCTTTCTCTCCATCTATCCAAGCAGGTGATTACTCTCGGAGCCATGGAGATGTGCTCCGTCTTCGAAAGCAGTGCTCCCAATAGCTGCTAAGCCTCACTCTCTCGTTTTGTCGAAATATTTTTAGTCTATGTTTTGACGTCACTATCGGATTTTCGGTTCCACAATACTTTGTCGGTATTTCGAGGGAATGAAAGCGGATAAAAACCTTGAGCAAGTCCATAACTTTGATTAGAGTCGCAAGATCTACCCCGTACATTTACGTAAGCATTCTTATGGCAGAATATTATCTCAGTGTGGAGAGAGAGAAGCTAAATCCTAGATTTCGGAAAGAAGAGAGGGATTTTTAAACTTTCAAAAGTATACTGTAAATCTATTCTCCATAAAAGTTATTAAAATGGGTTTCATTCTTTATTATTTAGTTTAGAATGAAGCTGAAGTTAGAGGGAACGCGTTTTTTCTTCTTCAGTTTGGCAAAACTAACAGTGTATTAGATTTGATGAAAAGCGATTCAGAAATTTTCATTTGACTTTCCAGAAAGTATTCATAGAAGACCTACCTATATACACATTTTGTGGATGATACATTAAACTCTTCGATAAAATCTACCTTTATTCATCAGTGTTCCTCACTACCTTTTCAATTTTAATTTAAAAACCTTTTTCGAATTTCAGATGGTAGACGCCTCAAGGCTCCGCCCACTATCCCTTGCTAATCCATTCACTCTTGAGAATGCGTTTCCGACACGACACTACTTGTCGATTCGATCTCGTTTTACACATTATATCAAGTACAAGTGTATTGTTTCGAGATGGTAGGTGAACAAGTTCGAGTGATAGGTATTAGTGAAGAGTAGGTTGGCACTACCATCCGACACTAAACACTTTATAAAATTTCCATAAATCTGTATGAGCACGTAGCTGGTAGAAACGAATCAAGGATTATGCAAATTTGGTTCCCCCCGATGAGTACTGTAGAACATTGAGGCTCCGCCCACTCTACTGAAACTATAAAAGGAGGATGGGAGTAAGGGAAAGATACAGTTCTCTTCATTTTCTACAGATTCACAACTCATTTCCAAGCGAGGTAAGTTGAAGTCGGATTGTCGGATCTCCGTAGTTTCGATCATTTTATCCTATCTCCAACAAAGCGATAAATGCATCTTAACTGCGGTGATCTGAATTCTTGGACACTTTTTTCTTTATTTCTGCAGTCTAATAAAACAATTTAACAACAGATAACATTATAACAAGTATTACAGTAAGAAGTGGTGACGATACAGATGATGTATAACTTCGAATAGAAACCCGAGCATCTGAAGTGAGGACGTCATCAATTCGAAGTATTCGACCCGGTGTATGATTGCAGGAATCTTCAATTGATAGTAGAGAACACATCAGAGAATAAACATCGAATAGTTGGATTGGTCCTTTACGATAGCCAACACGGAAAGCTGAAATAGCAATGATCATTAGAAAGAATATACTATTTTAGGACAAATCTGAAAATGATCGTCATTTCTTCCGAAGATAACTTCAGGCGCTTACTATAATCTTGAAATCTTTCGACGCAGAAAAAACATGTGTTTATCTGTCATCAGCTACTGCTTAGTAGCTACTTCTATGTAACATATTCACGAAATTCCGTCACTTTGAAACTTTTTTTCATTAAATCAAGACTGCTTTTCTTGTTGCCAGCTGGCTGGTGAGTATCCGGAACGTTTGAAAGAACCGTATACTCACTGGTTTCTTCTTACAAGGGAACCTTTTAAGTGGTCCTTAATGCCAGCAAAAACGACCTATACAGGGTGAAAGAGGATGTTTCAAAACCTATAAATCAACTTTCAAAAGTTGCTTCCGTGACCTGTAAGTGTCTGAAATTGGCACCTGAAAATTGACCATTTTTACCATTGATTTGCTGCATTTCGCCCTCTCGCCTCCTCCAAATCCTATCACGTTTGTAATAAACTGCGGCGACATTGTAAAAACGTGTTCGAATGCACAGGTGAACCGCTGGGGAACACATATGGAACCGCGCGGTGGCGTATGTGCGGCTAAAAAGAATGAGGGTTGGACCCTATATGTGTCTACGTGGATCACCGCGCGGTCGGCCGAAAACGTGGGGAGCATATGGAACGCATATGGATAGCATAATCAGTATTAATTCTACTAATCACATTTGGTTGATTATTCTGTATGAAACACTAGAAAGGCCTAATTCATTGTTGTGATTGTTATATAATGCTATCATGTTGTTTCACTTTTCTTTTTCCAACTTGTTCACTTCCCATTTCTCGGACTTGTATATTTTTTTCCATTTTTCTCGAAGTTCTTTCCTTTTTTAAACAGATAATGGCAATACTTTAAAAAAATTGAAAATCACACACGATTTCCTATAAAAATCATATGTTAGCTTGGTGATTATAACACAATCATTGATTCTCAAGCTTTTCTTTGAACTCTGAAAGAAAATGATACCCGTCGAAGAAATTCGAAGTCCGGCATTTTGACTTTACTTCGGTATGACAAATACTTACCTTCTTACCTTTAAATCCACCTGAAAAATATGATTTCTTATCATACCGAAGTGAAGCGGAACATCAGACCCGAACTTCTCAACAAAAACTTAAAATTCTAGTTTCTTGAGAAAATAACAATTTTTGTATTGAAAAAATAAGTTTCCGCAAGTTTGAATAGATTTCTTTTTATTTTTGAAGTTTGCCATTATCTGTTTTGTGCAAAAAGAATGAAGAAAATAGGTGAAAAACTTCGAGAAACGGAGAAAATGGGCCCGGACTTATAGAAAAAAATGTCGCGTCGATTTACGGTAAACAACACGCCCACGTGTAATTCCGGAGTGTCGTTGCGGCGGCCGGCCGCCACCCTCAAATATGGACCATACATGGAACGTATATGGGAGCTACATGGGTGCACGCGCTGCCAGTACACAGAAAAGACGACCGCACATATGCGGCACACGCGCGATCCACTTTTCATTTATGGACACATATAGGGCGCTATTCTGGCACCTTCACATATAGGATTCCCAGCGGTTCACCTGTGTGGCGCAGGTGGTTTGCGTCTAGGTGGAGGAATATTTTGGGCTGGTTCGACCCCTTCGCCATTTTTTTTTCTTTTTTTTTGTTTGATTTCTTTTTTTTCCAGTTTTTTCAATGTTTTTCTGGAAGCTATCATAAAAGTTTGGCCGCACCTCCATCTGTCAACCGGCAGATCTCTCTTATAATCATCAATTGAAAGGGATTCAGAAGAGAATCACGTTGATGGTGGTACAAAAAAGACTTATATGATAGCTTCCAGAAAAACATTGAAAAAACTGGAAAAAAAAGAAATCAAACAAAAAAAAAGAAAAAAAAATGGCGAAGGGGTCGAACCAGCCCAAAATATTCCTCCACCTAGACGCAAACCACCTGCGCCATTCGAACACGTTTTTACAATGTCGCCGCAGTTTATTACAAACGTGATAGGATTTGGAGGAGGCGAGAGGGCGAAATGCAGCAAATCAATGGTAAAAATGGTCAATTTTCAGGTGCCAATTTCAGACACTTACAGGTCACGGAAGCAACTTTTGAAAGTTGATTTATAGGTTTTGAAACATCCTCTTTCACCCTGTATAGGTCGTTTTTGCTGGCATTAAGGACCACTTAAAAGGTTCCCTTGTTAGTAATTTATAGGTGTCAACACGAATAATGGCTAGAATTTTTTCTTCTTAACTGAACGGTTCGGTTGGTTTTCAAGCGATAAGTCCGCACAAAAAAAGAGGTTTTTCTAAAGATAATTATAGGCAGGAACTACATGAATATTCTATTTGGATTTTCATGTGAACTTGTTGAAGAGAAACTTCCTACCCGGCTCGCTTTGTAATATCAGAAGAATAGGTATATTCATAAAAAGACAAGTCAATGTTATACACAATCATGTTCACCGTGTATTCGTTTATTCACAAAGAAAGATTTTTGTAACGTTCAGAGCTGCTTCACTGGACCTCTGCTCTTTCTCTAGGCCTTTCTTTTTCTATTTTCTCATATTACTCTTTTTTCATTCAGCAAGAATTCTTGTTTTTCGTTGACAATCATTTAATTTCTCACCTGGTCCATAACCCAAAAACACTCCCAATACATCAGGTAATTCATTATTATATCCATCAATCGCTGCAGTTATTTCATGAAGTTTCGGTTTTGGAACTTGTTTTTTCTCGTCTTTCTGAAAAAAACAACGAATTAGTTTCCCTCTGCATGAGTGCAGACTTACCGTAACCACAGCATATCCAGGATCGGCTAATAAGATTAAATCAGCTACAGTATCACTTTTCTTGAAATGATAATGTTCTGGCAAATCTCCAGATTTTGGGTTTGTATAGTAAACGTGTACATTTGGAATGGGATGATGATCATGCAGTTGACTGTATACTTGATGAGTTTTTCCTTTTTTCACTTGTAATTGTTTCATTGCTCCACTTCCTACTGTAGTTTCAATCAATTCCATTGGAATATACTCGTCGATAACTCTGGAAACTTTATCAATATTAACGATATTTTTGAAATTTGTTTTTCTGTAATTTGAATTTCATTTCTTCCGGTCGGGATTGAGGTCATCAGGGATTCTTGTTTAGATTCTACTTGATCCGCTTGTGATGAAATAATCCCGAGTACGCGCCAAAGTTTTAGGCGAGTAACAAGCAAGTTTCGTAAGAGTGATGATTCATTGGGGGCAGTCAGTTCCCACAATACAGTTTATAGTTACAAAAAATCATTGAAACTCACCGGATATTTTTTCTTGGAACATCGATAAACCCGTGTGTTGATACAACAATAACATTCAAATCAACTCTTTCTCTCGCTTGAGCTGTCAGTCTTTCAAGACTTTGAGCAAATCGAAGAACTTCTTTCGAATGTTTTTCATTTGTGTGGTGGACTCCTTTTCGTCGAATCTCTTCACCAATCCAAGGATGGTAAATCAAAGTGAGGTCATGTTCTCTGAAAAAGAATTGGGAATGTGATATGACAACTAGTTAACTCACTTCGTAGCTTGAATTACTCGTTTTGCCTGTGATTCATCTGCAAATGTCTTTCCATCTGTTCTCGGAGGTACACATATTTGAGGGGCCACATCCCAATCCACATCACATTCTGGGAAGAAAAACATTGCGACAGAAGCAGAAGATCGGAGTGCAGAAACATAGATAGGATCGATGGACCACCAATCTCTTGAGAAATCTGAATCTGCTGTGAAGTTTTGAAATTTCAAATTGTCTCTCCAGTTATAAATATGATCACCGATGAGACCATGACGACGTGGAAGAGTTCCTGAAAACAAAGCGAGTTGTTCGCAATTTATCTAGGAGATTCAGACAACTTACCAGTCATAAGAGAATGTCGATTTGAGATTGAGAAAGTAGGAAACACGGGAAATACTTTTGTCGACCAAACTCCTTCTTCTTCAAATGTTCGGAATACTGATAGATGTGAAAACTTGTAAAATGTATTGGCAGCTAATCCATCAATTATTACTACTGCCAGTTTTTGAGAATTGATGAAGACAAAAAACGAATGGAGTAGCAGAAAAATGAACCATTTCTTGAAATTTTGTGTCATTTCTTTTTGTAGATTTTACATGCTTTCGGTTGGTTTTTTCTCTTCTGAAATCAAAAGTGTTATGAAAGGTTATGATGGAAAACTAGTAAAAGAGAATGAAATGAAAAGTAGAAGTAGAAGAAATAGAAGATTAATTAAAAGATACTTTCGGAGTATAAGAGCATAATAATAAGAAATTGGAGGAGGAGAAGGGAGGAAAAGAAAGACAACGAATTGGAAATAAGAATGTTGAACACAACAGATGAAGTCAATTAAAAATTTGTGTTTTGTGAAGGAGATGTAAATCATCTTAAAAGTTGCATTTTTGAATGCATCGGAAACCAGAATTAGATATAATGCAAGGGTCTGAAACCCGTCGAATCTTGAATAAATGAATCAAAATGAAAAATGAAACAACTGATGTGAATGGTGATCTGCAGAAGATACTGCAGAAGAAAGAAACATTTTTGCTTCTTCTCGAGTCTATTTCCTGAAGCTCATCCATCTTCGTTACCTCCTTCTTTGGCAGAAGAATGGATGAGGAGAAGAAGGGTTTAATTGTATTACCGATGACAAATTGGTAAGAAGAATACGAGATAATAGAAGAAAGAGAGGAATAAAGATAAAAAGGAAAGGGATTTTGGAAAAAGGAAGACACATGCTTTTGAGAACTTCTTTAGAACTTTCAATAAATTTGATTACTGACGCAAAATTTAAAATTTCTATAGAGACATCTCGACAGGTTTTTGGGAAGTTTCAAAAGATTTCGGCACATCTTTTGAAAGAGAATATACAACGGATTAAGGGTATTGTTATACTCAAATGATTGAGAAAAGAAAGAAAGAGAGAATGTTTGTTCTCAAAGGTAAATGAGATGAGAGCACAAGATCTCGCGCAGGCGAAGAGAAAGTATGAAAAGTGTAATAGAATTGAATAGAGGAAGAGAAGTTGCAATGAGAGTTATCACTCATTTTATTAACAATTCAATATTTATCAATTAATGAATTCGGTCGGTCCAGAGAGAATTCAGAGAAATTCTGAATGTTCCGATGCAATGCAGCCATATGGGATATTGTATCTTCCAAGCATCCTCCGAGAGAGTCCTTATTCCAGTAAATATAGGTTTTCTAGACTCTGCTTACTGAGAAATGAAATTCAAGGTTGTCATATTGGGTTAAATTGTCCAACAATCTGGAAAATATTATCTTTTTTTTTCACCAGATCAGGATGAAAGGACAAACCGCGTAATCTGAATTTAACAAAGTTCATCCATGTCTTATCTCTGAATGAATCTACTCGAATTCGCGTATATTACACTGCATTAATTGTACACATCCGAACACACGCAAGTCCGTCAGCTGTCGCTTTTCTGAAGAAATTGTAACTTTTTCTGAAATTTCTACTGTGATCAAGAAATAGAAGAAACCCATTTTATTTTGACAAATGACACAGATTGCATAACACGACTTTTTCTAATTAACATAATAACAAATGATATGGTAAGATTCTTGGATAGTAACATGAGAAAACGTGCATAAATTAAGAAGCTATCATAGTTTTTAGGCAATAATGGAACATGAGAATATAAACATGATTCAGAGGGAGAATAGAATGTGGTCTAGAATGAGAGATTTTGTTTTGTGGCTCAGCGATGAAATTTCTCCACGACGCTTCCGCAATTCATCAATTGATTCGATTTTGGCAAGTTTTGAACCCTGGAAATAAAATAGTTCATCGAATATATCAATAACCTTATTATACCATCAACTCTCGCAGTCCAAAGGTCTGAGCTAACAAAAGTGAATCTTCCAATTTGAACCTTCCGTATTTGACCAGCCATTTGTCAGCTACTTCAAACACTATCGAGATTTGAAGAGCTTTTGCTATATGGAGAAAATGATAAATATGATCGAGTTGTTTTTTCACATCGTTTTCTGAAGAAAATATATCAATAAAAAAAAAATAAAAAAATTACCTTTAATCCATTGTTTCGGTGGCATATGCGGTGGGTATATAGCGTTGAGAATACGACGGAAATCATGGCTCGATACGTTACAGATTTCGACACCGTTGTTTTCATCGTCTTGTGTATCCATAAATGTTTGAAGGAAGATAGGTGACGCCATAGAGAGAATCTACAGAAAAATGGGTTAACTTGGGTTTTTCTTTTGTCTTCGATTTACCATGCGATTTACGTGGAACTGCATTCCCTCTACTTTAATGATAGTATCGGAGAAGATCGGAAGAGGGCGTGAAAAGTCTAAAAAATTGCGAAGTTGTATTCCTGCTGCACTCTTCACCTGAAATGCTTGGCGGGGATGGAGAAGTTATTCAGGAATTTTTCTTACCTGCATGATGATTTTCATGCGAACTTGCATGTTTGGCTCTTTTACTTTTTCAACAGCAATATCCATTGTCGTTATCTCGACTTCTCGCTTACGATGAGAGAAGTTTGTGTCAAAAAGCACGCCTCCTTTCAGCCATTCTTCATCGAATTGAATTTTTACAGCTGTATCCAAATTCCAAATATCATCCACAGAATTTCTACGGTGACGCAAGCGTAACGATACAACGTATGTATTCAAGTAATCTACCCAATCAGCACGGAATTTCAATTTCCAGTTAGCGTCGAACATATGGAATTCCGAGAACTTGATGGAATGAATTGACGAACCACTACCGATGACATCACGACAATCGTGCAACTCAACTTGTGTTCCCGGCGATTCCGTCGGCGACATCTGGAAATAGAATACTCATTCAGACCAGAGTAAAGACATTTTGCATGGGGGATTAAGCGAACTAATTATAATCAGAGTTGGGAAAATAGAACGCCTGATAAAAAACTGAAAGATAAACAAAATCCGCACAAGATATTCGAGCATTTTTAATTTAAAAATCCGCAAAACTAAGAAAATGAAAAATTTAAAATTTTAAGGTGATTCAAGATGCTAAAATTTTGAACAAGATTCATACAAAAAGCAGACATCGACTGTAAAATAATAAAAAAAATAATCCACTAGGAGTTCACGGCCGATGAAATAATTTTGCAATTTTCAGTCCCTCTCGGCCGTTAAAGCGCGAAGTTCAAATTTTTGTTTTGCGAGCAGATATTAGCATGTCCGTGTCACCGTCTCTAAAATTCTTGTTAATCGGGAACTTAGTTGCCTCCTTATACTTTAGTTTTGAATTCTCTTTGTGTTTTTCAGTTTCATCTTGCGAATACACAACTCAATCATTCACAACTCATTTTTATTACTCTCTAGGATCTACATTTATTACAAAGACCGGGTGTGAATGGTGGGGAAAATGGAAGATGAACAAGATGACAATTTTACACAGATAGAAATAAAAAAATTAATACAGACAGAAGCTAAATAAGAGTAATCATCAAATATATAGAAAGAATTATTCGGGATGAAGTATATTTCAGACTCAAAAAATTTACAGAAGAGGCTTGAGTACCTGGAGAAATGGAGAGAAAGTGGTCGGGCGGCATGGAAAGTGTTGGATGGGAAGAAGGGAAAAAAGGACAGGAACGACATGTACACACAAAGAGAAATAGACATTTGAAAGCTCTCTTGATTTTCATAGAAATCTAACAGAAGTTTGAGAAACAATATGATACAAATAGGATGGACAAGTTGGCTCCTATATCGACTAGACGGTTTAATTGAGAAGTCGTCGTTCATTTTGGAAATTCAGTGACGTCGTGACTCTTCATGTTTTCTTGCTGGAGGTCTTCCATGTCCAATTGGAGCAACCTTGGTCACGTTTTGAGCCTTAATGAGTCCTAGAGTCACTGCTTTTTCGACTGGAAGCTGAAATGAGAACACAGGGTTAGCAGTTAATATAAATCTATTTTCTAAATCTACACCCCCTTAAATCACTTTTTACTCGACGTTCTGCAGCCTAATGGGCCCACCAGTATGCCTAATGGATGACACCAACTGACAGAGTCGTTTCAGTTAAGTAGGTCAAAAAATAAATAGAAAAAAGAGAAGAAGAAATGGATTGTTTCCTTGGCATTCTTTTGTTTTCAATTGTTTTGTTCTGATCAGGTTGGCCAATAAATTACGTTACAAAATGACTGTGGTTTGATGTCAAGATTACAAAAGGAATACACTTTGATCAATAAATTATCTGAAAGTGTCTTACTTGTTTATGCGGGAAAACTGGAACGTGGCACTTGATGCAACTTTGCGGTTCGTTGGCAACACTGTTCTGACTGTTCCACTTGCGTTTGCAAAGCTGGCACTGAAAATTATTAAATTTAAAATGTCTTTTTCAGACACAAAACTCACTGTGAACTCTCCGTAACACTTCTTTCTGCCTTGGTATGGTGTCAATTCATCATACGGAGAATTGAAGCGTTGTGGACAATCCGAGATATAATGATGTCCGGTCGCATAACAAATGTGGCATTGGTAACGTGGCGGAGGTGTCTGAAAGAAAAGAAATTTGTTACTGAATGAAGGGTTTTCTGAAAGAGACAAACCTTCTTTGGAGAAGACAAAAGCTCAGCGAATCCAGCAATTTCAGCCAAAGAGAATCCGTCTTCAGCAGCAAGAGCTTGAGCAGCACTGAGAGCAGCTTGAGTTTGAGTTTGTTGAGAAACTTCTGGAACAGGTTTCACCGTTTGTGGACTAGGTGAAACTCCAAAATGACGAGCAATATCTTCTGGGCTCTGGGCAGAAAATGCTCGCTGAACTTGGAGTGGAAGAACAGCTGAAATCAAGACATTTATTGAAAAGAATGTTTCGAGAATTGTGTTTCGGATTGAGGTGTTTCGGTCAAATATGAAGTTTTTTGCAAACTTACAGCTGAATATATCATTCGACGGTGATGCTAGAGGTGTTCGTGTCGGACTACCGTATCCACTGCTTCCTGACTCATCGTTGATATTTTGAGCCTGAAATGATAATCGTGATAGGAAGTGAATGAATGAAGAGAAAAACATTTTTGACTCATAAATTGAAAACATTCCATTTCCTCATTCAAGTTCGAAACAGGAAATATAAACATTTTTAGAGAGGAAATTCATTTGCAGATAAATTTATGAATTAGCATAAAACTGATCGTTCAAAAATAGAATAAGATTACGGTATTGTTCATAGAAGACGGTTAAGCATGTGAAAAGGTCTAGTGAAAAGATCTAAACTACTAGCCGAAATCGAAAAAATGAGTCAGAACAGACACTGTTCAAACTAGAAACCTAATTAAACAACTGATTTTTGATCATTTTGAATTGAAAAACGTTCTTCTACCTGTGACATAATACGTGTTGGAGGTGATGATCTCTCACTTGACGACGAATTTCCCGAATCAACATCTTTCAAGTTGAAGACTGCCAGATCGAGTGCCAAACGGTCATAGGCAAACATTCTGAAATAAAATGGAAATAATTTCAAAACAGAAACTTTAAAAAAAATAAAAAGAATGGAAATGCACTATGAAGAATAAGTAAAGATAAGAGCAAAAAAGGGCAAAAGGTGGGAACAAAAAGGACAAGAACTATTTTAATAACAGAGTAAAAAAGAGTTCAAATGATGAATGATTGAATAAAATAATGTAATGTGACGACGGAAAGTTCAACATGAATTTGGTGTTTCAAAATTGAAATGAAAATTTTGTATTCGAAAATGGAAGGACATGTACTTATGAGCCATAGAAGAAAACAAGTTAGGACGGTTGAAAACAATTGTTCCATTTTTACTTTTTCAAGTTTTACAGGTAGAGAAAAGAGAGGAAAAAGTGGAAAATTGAGGTTGAGAAGAGGCGATTGTATGCATATTCATGTATATTTTTATTATCACTGTCCTTCCTTCTATTATTGTCGTTCTCTTCTCACTTGTACTGTCATACAAATACTCATACATGAGGACCCATGGTCGAGAGATGATGGACATAAAAGGACGGAATGATAGAGAGAAAAAAGTTTGGATTGAGATGAAAAAATGTAGGCGAAAAAAAACGGAGGAGAAGGTTCAAAGTGGGAGAAAAGGAGAATGGGCGGATGAGATGAGAGGGAAAAACGAGGCAAAACGCAAAACGACTTCTCGAATTTCACGACATGAGTTTTCTGATGCATCGGGATGCGGCACATGCAGAAGAAACATCCAAACGAACGATATCATGAATGAAATCAGAATCAAAATCTACAATCAACTTGAAAATCTCTAGAAATTCTGGAATTGGTTTGAAAGGTTTCAAGAAATTGTTATGTTGCAAATTTTCAAATTTCAGAGAAATCAACATGACATTTTTCTAGGGATTTGCGATGTTTCAAACGAAATGTGATCAACATTATTTTTTCAAAGTAACCTGCATTTTTTACTTTTGTTTATGAGCTTACTGATTTAAGAAGTTTCTCAAAGTTTCGTAACTTATGACCTGCCAGAGTAAAATTGAGTTATTTACCGTGTCAGCTGCAAAAATATTTACAAAGCCCTTCCTCCAACTACAGCTTGTGATAGAACACAATACCTCAATTAGTCACTGTTTCAGATTCTCTCTTCCAAAGTTGATCAAAATTTCCAACTTTTCTGTTTCTTTTTTTCTTTTCTTTTGATAATTTCTCTTTATTGTCAGAAATTCCCCTTGACTTTCAGGCAAATACAGTAAGTGAGCGACCCTGATGATTAGTGAGTGAACAGATCAACGAGACGCAGACACAAAGAGTGGAAGAAAAGAGAAGATGGCGCACAAATAAACAGGTAAACTGGTTCGTCCCAAAGTCACTTTGAAATGGATTTTTGTATGGGGTCGAGAAATGTCACATGGTTCGAAAAGGAAGGAAGAAGTTGAAATGATTAGGGAACTAAACTGAAATTATGGTAATGACTGTAGTCAGTTCTAGATATTTCGAGATGATTCAGCTGAATCAAGTGTAATTCTCATGGTGATGCCATACTTTGAGTGTGTTTTGAGATCAATTTCGTGGGGAAATGTTGCTTTGAGAGACGAAAAAGGAATAGTGATACGGTATAACTTAAGATTTGGTCCCAGATAATTTCAGAAGGGTGATCAGAAATTAACCCATCTCTGAAACCACATCTAAAGTAAGAAATTCTTTCAGAAACCTGAAATTTGCAAAAGTCTCATTTTCATAACAAAAAAAAAAGAGAAATTCAAAAAAATTTTCAACAAAAGGAATGTTGCAAGAAAGTAACTCTTCACTTCAGAAACGGAGACCAAAGCTAGATCCTTGCACCTCACTGAATAGACTAAAAATCGCAGGAGCAAGGACCATTGAAACTCAAAAAAAAGTTGCGTAAACGGCAAAAGAAAAAATGAAAAAAAGAGAAGAGATTTGCGGAAAGAAGTGGGGACTCTCTTCTTTTCTTCCGGGAGGGAGTAAGAGGTGACACGGACTGCTCTTTCTTCTCTATCTCTTCTTCTTCTTCTTCAGGAGCAAAAAGAAGACGAGAAACACGCGTTATACTTTATGTGTGTATGTATGTGTGTTGCTCTATCTTTTTTGTGATATATGAATGAGAGGGAGGTCGGTGAAAAGATAAATGAAGTGAGATATTGTAGGATGGAAGTTTTGAATCGAGTCTAACGAACTTCTGTTCGCAGCCAACTCAGTGTTCTGAGAACCGAGAGTTCTGAGTTACAGTACTCCCAAAACATACGGGATACCTTCTGAACGTAGAAGGAGCGGGTCCTACTATGAAATCATAATTTATAAAGTAGGAAGTGACTTTGATATTGTTTTGAACTTTTTGGCAGTTGAATTTCTGACCAACAAAACAAAAATAATAAAAAAGAGTAAGAATAGTTTGAGGTGAAGAAGAAAACTGATAGAGACTGAATGGTAATCACAGAATGAAGAAGTAGAAGACTGAATTCTCAAACAAAGAAGTAAAAAAAGGGTTTTCAGAGAGAAAGGTCACTCTCTGATGCAGACAAAAATGACCCTTCCGCCCCTTTTCGAGGTCACTCAGCCACAGCTTCTCGTTCCGCTTTCTTACCTTTTGACAGTGGTCAAAACCACCTTCCAAACTTCGAATTAAAGTCTAAAAAAGTGAAGAAACTTCACTTCCAAATTGAACAAAAACTGAAGAGAGTAGGTGATTAGATAGAGACGCAGACAAATTGACAGTCATCAGAAAAAAGGGAAAAAGGAGGGGCAAAAGGAATGGAAAGAGTGGGACAAAGGGTCATTTGAAACAAAGAAACAGTGTCAAGTCAGCATTTTGGGTTGAAAGTAAAGAGAGAAATTAGGATGAATGAATAGATAAAAAATAGAAGAAGCTGACTGGAAAACAATTCAGAATGACACAATGAACGGCACCTATTCGACAGGTACGACCAGTCGGCAAATCTTTGAAAATCCGTGTTTTCAAAGAAGACTTTCATAAGATCTGATCAATGGCTCAGAAGCACGAAATCCTTCTTTACGAAGGCTTCATTTGCGTCGTTCACTGATTTTCGCTGTTTTCAAGATAAAAGAAAATGGGTGAGCGAGGGATTACTATATTAGAAAAACAGGTGATAAAACGGAATTCGTATTAGTATTTCCTATCAGAGAACAAAATGAAAACAGATTATTTTAAAAGTATTTTGAAGAAAAAATCAAGAAGAGTAGGTCATTTTCAAGTGCACGTTTGCTATATTTGGTTTTCAGATAATTTTTTGCAGCTTATCAGCAGATGGTTTATATTCTTTTTTTCTGAGCTTGTTTTGTAGAAAGTTTCAAAAATGCTCCGAAAATCAAGATAGTTACAAAAATTCGAAAAGCAACCCGCGAAGTTGTCAAAAAGGACATAAATTCGGACATGGTGGCGAAGAAAAAGAATGAAAAAAGAGCATAATGCATATAGAATGAGAGAATATTTCTTTCATTCATGACACGCGAATCTCGAACATTTTGCTCTCCCGACCCGTGCAAACTCTCTCTCTCGTATTACATCTTTCATGATTAATCTATCCTTGTTTTTTATCTTCTTGTCAACAAATATATATTCTTTACTCAAATTAAAGAATAAGAAGAAGAAGTTATTCGATTTCGAGATAAGAAGAAATTATAAAAGTGCAGATGATTTCAACAAGTGATTCAGATGAAGCAGATTAATGGATTCCTGGATTATCCGATTATTTTTTATACCACTCTTTTTTATGGAATAAATAAAGTTGAAAAACAAATGAAAGAATCACCACAAAAAAGGGGATAAACACTTTCAATTGTGTCGACGATTCATAATTGCGCAATCGAAAAAATAAAGAGATAGAAGGGGAAAAAGTAGTCGATAAATACCATAAATATTATAATTCAATTCGGTTACCTACACTGGGGAAACATTGGAAGTATATCATGAACTGGTTTGCGTCAATGTGCTCGATTCAGTCCCGAATTTCAATCCTTTTTTGGATAGTAAAATAGATGTGAGAGGATTAGTTGAGGAATATGTTACATGGTAATGGGGAAAATTTGAAATGAACTATGACCGAATAGTGCTGAGAGTGATAGAAAGATATGAAACAGTTGGTGTCTCTCGTCAGTAGTGAATACCAGAAGGCCCATAATCCAAGGGTACATCGAAAAAGGGTACATCGTGATCATAGGGTACATTGAATCGAAGGGTACAGTGAATCTTAGGGTGCATCGAGGAGCTATAATCATGGGGAGCATCCATGGGGTTATCATAGGGTACATCTAGTCAGAATTTTTATAAAATTTAAGAAGTCTCACAGTTTTCATCAATTTCTGATAAAAACTTTACAGATGTAGTTCGAGGACCGTATTACTGCTCTTTTGAGAAGGATGATGTACATATAAATTACTCTAATAACCATTTGCAAGATGATCATGTTGCAGTTCCTATTATTGATTCAAGCATCTTCTTAAATGCTCAATCTTATTATGTCATCCCTCTGAAAACAGCAGTAATATGTTCCTCGAACTATGTCTGTAAATCTTTTCTCAAATTTTGATGAAAACTGTGACACTTCTGAAATTTTATAACAATTTTGACTCGATGTACCCTATGATAACTCTATGGATGTACCCCATGATCATGGCTCCCCGATGTACCCTAAGATTCACTGTACCCTTCGATTCAATGTACCCTATGATCACGATGTACCCTTTTTCGATGTACCCTTGGATTATGGGCCATACCAGAAAACTATTCATTTAAAAAGTTCCCTATTCACTCTAACAGGCTAAAACCATATTAAGAATTTCAAAGCGGCTTGCCATTTTCATTAGCTTCAAAAACAGTATTTTTATTTCAAGGCCATTTAGGTAATTTTAAGAAAAATAGATTCAGAACGTTGTAACTAAAATGGGATAGGCTCTCTGAAATTTTCCCAACTGTATTAATCTAATAGAATATTTTTTGGATTCTACATCTTAAAACATTTCTATCAGAATTTAAAAACGTGACAGTCAGGAGATTTCTTTAATAAACTTGACTAGTATCTAAGCAACAACAGGAACTGGAATCAAAAAGTTTTCAGGAAATGAATAAACTCCTTATCGAGATTATCGTGTGAGAGAGAATAACAGCTGTACACAAATGGATAAACACTTCCGAATAAATGAAAATATAAATCTGCCTACATTTATTTATTTGAATACAACACAACTTCTTATCAAAACAAAAGAGGTACATAAGAGGGATGAGTCATGTGATATAGTAGTGGGCGTTTGGTCAGAATTGGGAGAGAAAACGATCCGTTCTACTTTTGGCAGGCCGTAGATGTTCACAACAGATACAGGTATCTATCGCCCTTTGACATTTACTCTCTTTTTGTCTTTCTATTCTCTTCATATTCTAGCATTCTTTCGCATTTCTTCGCGGTCACCACAAATGAAACTCTCTTCTTTCAATCACTGCGTCCGTTTACCTGTCCATACTTATTCTCGATATTTTTCTATTCATCTTTCTCTCTTCTCTCGGCTATTACAATATGCCAAACGACCTTCTGCGCCCCCTCTCTCACAGTACGGCATCAGGAGAATAGGCGCCATTGTCCTCGTGGCGTCGTCGCCCCCTTTTGTCAACCGAGTGGGTATTGGTGTCTAGGTTCAAATGTCAGGACATGACGTGGCTTAATTTCAAATAATAGGTCAGCTGGTTTTTGTGTTCTAATTGAAGAGCAGAAGTGAATAAAATACCATACAGAAAAAAACAAAGGATACATTCGGAAGACTCATTGATTAAACTTCCATCGATTAGATTTAGAAATCAAAACAAAATGAGCAGAACTCGCCGACTTGGAAAACATATTTCCTTTACGAATTATAAAAGAAGTTATCAAATTCGAAAATTGTAAAGATCTTCTATACATAGATGAAATGAAAAAAGAAGACATAATCTGAGAAGACTACTCAGTTTTTCATTTTTTCACATGGCTTTACTCTGATTTTTAATAATTTTAATCTACTAAAAATAAGAGAAAGTGAACAATGAAGAAGAGAAATTGAAACTTATGAAGACAACGAAAATCAAGAAATTATCTGTGGCCAATCGAGAAAAGATTTGGCGAAAGGATAAAAAAAAACGAGAAGAGGACAACACAACAAACTGGTAAAACGGAGTGGAAACGAGAAGTGGCCGAATGAGATTAGTTTATGTGAGAACAACATCTGAGCACCTGCTCCTTGGCTCCACCAAAAATCTAATTTCTTCATTTTTCTTCTTCGAAAATCTCAAATTCACACGATGGGAAATGAAGAAGGCAATAGGAACCAAATATGAGGAGAGTATAAAGAAAAGAGCAAAAAAAAGAAGACGAATTCTGACGAAATGTAAGAAAAAGAAAAGAGAAAATTCAAGATTTCGAAGATCCCTTCCTTCAATGCTCATTTGGTTTCTCATTGTCTCCTGGTTACAAAAAGAAACGTTGAATGTTTTATTCAGAAGAAAAAGGCGGAAAAGGAATAATTCATGTTGATTGAAACCTTTTCATTTCTTGAAAAATGAACCTGGCAGCGAAGGTTTCGCTGAAAAAGTTTCACTTTCAGAATATTCACGGCTCTTCTTCTTAATGGTTACCAAAACTTGTAATTTTAAGAAAATCTTGAGAAAAACATCATCTAGAAAATAAGTATTTTTACTTGAAAAAACTTTTCAATTCTCTGAATAACTCTGTTATTACAATAATATGTTACTATGAAAACCTATGTAGGAACATACGTTTTCAAAAACATGTACAGTATCTGATGACCAGAAAGCAACTAGCTCTAAAATCCAAATGTCTTCCAGGAAGCAGTACAAAAACCAAGGAAGGATGTGTGTGTGTGCCATCTCTAAACACAAAAATGAGTCAAAATGAAATTCACAAAATACTAGGAAGAAGGGAGAAGCTGTTCAAACATTTCGAATGGCGGCCCAGCGCCAAAAGCTTTTGGAGACAAAGCGAACAATGAAAACTACTAGAAATGGAGATAAAGAAGGGAAGGGAAGTAACTGACACGTCACAGTGAGCAGTTCAATGTTCGTTTGAAATCTCTCTCGAGCAATAAATGATATCCTCTATCAATTCTTATTTGGCTAACGAACAATTTGGTTTTCATATTCATGCTAATAATAAAACTAATATCTAGTTGGGAAAATAAGAAATAAATGCTCGAGGCGAAATCGCAAACTGGTACGAATTCTTTCGAGTTCCTCTCAAACATTTTGTTTATCCATGAACTAATTCTAGAGAGAAAAAATGAGAAGAAGAAGGGGAACAAATGACCAGAACTGGAGGAATAGTTTTAGAAGAAAAAATAAAGAGTTGAAGAAAAAGAAGATGTGCATGAGCTTTGTCAATCAAATTGAATTGACACTATTTCGGACAAAGAGCAGAGCTCACTGCTCTCTATTCCACACAAAACAAGTTGTATAGAAAATGAGAAGGATTGGGGGCGGAGTTTATTTGGAGCATCAAGAGGAGCAAGAATGGTACTTTGAACAAAACGAAGAGGGAGAGAAGAGGATGAAAGTAAAAAGTAAGTATATGAAGTAAAGTAAAAAGTGAAAGAAAAATGAAAAACTGGTAAGAGGTTGGATTGTTTGGGTGGTTGGTAAGGTAGAAAAGGGAGGAGAAAGAGAATAAACGAAGAGTTGGCACAAGAGGTTGAGACGCAAAGAAAAGGTAAAAGGGCACCGAAAGACGAGCAAACATGCCGTTGAACTGTACTGAGAACGGAGGTGGGAAAACAAGAAAAACAGTTTAGAAGTTGGAAATTACTTGGGTTTTTGGGCAGAAAAGTTTAGAGCAAATCACTAAAATCCGGTGGAAAAGAAAAAGTTGATTATTGTTTGATCATGTCTAAAAATTGTGAATGATATCATATGTGAAGAGGAGTTGAGTTTTTCAAGACAAATGCCATAAGGATCCTTATAATGTCACATTTTGGAACTTGAAGTTATCAGTTTTTATTTCTTCGTAAAAAAATAGTTATGACCGTCTGAAAAAGAAGTCACGATGGAGCCAGAGTTTTTAGAAACCAGAGGATGTACGCTACACGTTAGACGAGTGAATGAAACCAACATGACAGTCATAATGATTTTGTTGTCAGGTATTTGCAAACATAGAAAACAAAACAGAACCTAAAATCACATGTCGTCGACGGTTCAGATGGGATTGACGACCGGCTAACCCAACTAGTTAGTCTCGATTCGAATCGACCAATTCAGTCGGGAATGAAGAAAAAAAGGACTGTTCAAGGTCATCTTTCTCATTTTCTCTCACTAACAAATATCTTTTTTCTCTTCATCTCTTTTGGTAACTTGCGTATCCAAAATGTTTGTGTTTGGCGTCACCCTTCAGTTGTGCCGTCCGTTTTCTGAACGTTCGCTTCCTTATGACCTGATTATGATCTCTTTATTTACTGCTAGGATGTTGAGAAAATTGAAAAAAGATGAAGAAGAATGTGAAGGAAAGGTTGAGGAGAAGAAGACGGACATGTTAAACTGTGATCTTTAAAGACTGATCATGTGAACAATTGTTTATTTGATCGAGAATTTACCGCACTTAACCTGCGCAAGAAACCTCTGCAATACAATTTTTGGAGCATTTTTTGGTGATTTTTGAACATAAAAGTCACCTTCAGAACAATCGAAGGAAACTTCCGGATATTAAGTTTTCAATCAAAAAAGAGTACTGCTAAAACAATAAAAGCTTCAGAATCAGTCAACGATGAAGGATAGCTCTATTCTTTTTCTTTCTTCTCAGACTCCCAAATCGTTAATAGCTTCACTTTAGGTAAATCGAAAGAAAACAAGAAAAGAAGCAATCGAAGAAGGTGTAGACAAGAGAAAAATGAAGGACGTTGATGTAAATGCTCGTGTAATTGAGTTGTGTTTCCTGGAGCCCGAGGGGTTAAAGAAGAAGAAGAAGGAAGAGAAAAAGAGAAGATTCAGAAGTAAAAATTTCACACGAGTTCGAAAAGAAGTTTGCAGAGTTTCAAACAAAGAAGGGCAACCAGGAAACACCCTTTAATAATTTCAGAATATGACTCTTTCTTTCTGTTGAGTTGTTTGACTATTGCATTTGCTCCAGAATTTCTGGAGCAACACATTTATTTCGTTATCATCTCGCCCATTTCTGAAATGTGTACAGTTATGTCAAAAGATAAGAGACCCGAAACGGAAAGTGAAATGAGAAGACAATGAAAGAACAGCAAAATGTTGCCAAATTGTGTCATATGTGTAGAAGAAGAGCCAGAAAAAAGAGATAAGAATTAGGGAGATGGAGAAGAAGAGAAAATGAACATAAAAGATCATAAAAATTGGAAAATGTGTACGTTTTCAAGAGTCATTACGTAGCTAAATTCTTATAAACATAACGATTCGAACGGTTTAAAAAAGGGAATAGTGTCATTGGCAATAGGAAAATTGTACGAATGGCCTTGTCTAATTACTCAAAAAGAGAAGAGATTGATGCATCAGTTTGACCTAAAAAGAATGAAAAATAGGAGAGGAACTTATTCGAAAAACAGAAGCTGATGGCGTTGAATCAGTTATTTCGAAATATTTTCACCATGTCCTTTTCCTTATTTGAAACACGAAATCACACGTTGGACGTATATTTCGAAGGGTATCAATCGAAATCAAACAATCTTTTAAAATCTAGGATTAAGTAGATTCTTAGATTCTCTCGTACCAGTATAGCTAGTTTATCACTTCAAAAAAACGCAGTTTTCTATTTCTTTTAAAACCGAATCAAACTGTTAGAAACCAACTTCTCGGAAACACAAACCAAAGTTTGATACTCGCTTCACTATGATATGTCATCAGAGAAAAAAGTGTCTCCTTCTCGAAAGTATATTTGATCAACTGAGTCCACATCACAATTTTCATGAATGGCAACTCTTAACTTAAAAGTAACGTTAGCTTTTTGATGTTAAAACTAGAAAAAATACACATTGTACTGTGACGGAACAAGTTGTATAGTTCGAGTAAAAATACGAAAATCTCATATTTTCTTCTTATAACAAGAATAATATTCCCACGATGGGAGGTGGAGTGACCAAATATGGTTGACTGATTGTATTTTCAAGAATACAATTGTTGAAAATATTATTCAATAGATACTACAGTACTCAAAAACCTTTATTGTGATGGAAACAACTTTCCAAATTTTGTGGAGCTCTTTCCCAAAGTGAATACTAAATTGGCGGGTGTACTCTCTCAAGAACTACTCACTTTTCGAAACCAGTCATTGTTTCTTTAAATAAAACTACTATAATCAAGTGACAAATATTCTATTTCTGTTCATTTTTCCCACAATCAAACATTGTCCGTTTCACGTTTTGAGATGCGCAACTCGCAAAGAGGGAGACTTGTTCGAAGAGAAAACGTTTATTTGCGGTGCCAAAGAGTCAGAAACGGCACAAAAAAGAGGAGTAGAGGAGTGACAAAATAAACGAAACGTACTCTTTCCAGTGAAGATTAGTGTAGATGAGACACGTCTCAAACCTGATTTTACAGATGATTAATATGATTGATTCTACCAAAATATTGGTTTCCTATTACCCGATAACATCCATCAATAAACTGACCTTTTCTTCCTTTCACCAAAATATTTCTCGTCGTCGTCAATGGATTCTTCTTCCCCTTCCTTTTTCTTTGCCACCCTATTTATGGGTTTTGGCGACGAACATCTGTCATTCATGGTGACAGCGCGTTTCCATATCCCATTTTCTTCTTTTTTCCCTTTACGAACTCAAATGGAATCGAAACGACTCGTTGACGGAAGTCGTTTCGCGCTGTGAGCATTGAAATATGTATTCTATTTGGATGATCCTTCGAAGGGAAAAGATAGAATTCATGAGAAAGGGAACGAACGAAAACGGGGAAAAAACTACAAAAATTTATACTCGAGAAAAGAGAAAAAAGAGAAGAGCTACTTATTTCATTTCCTAATTCTTGGACTTTGACCAATTCTTCCAAAAGGCAACTGAGAATTTCTTTCCAGTCAAACAAATCAATTGAGAGAGCATTGTTTGAGTCTTTGGAGCAACATGATCGATCACTACTGGAGGAATTGAAAGAGATTGAGTTGAATCTAGAAAAAAGAAATATGTTTTTAAAGGAATCAGAAGCTACCGTAATTTGAATGGAGAGAAAGATCCGAGAATGAGTGAGCAGTAGTGAGACAATTAACATAGTCTTCAAGTGAGCTTTGTTGAGTTTGAGCCTCTTGGACCTGTTGATCGAAAATGTGGTCGAGTTCAACAAGATCGTGAAAAACTTCTTTCAAACTGGAACCAGTTGAAATGATACTTTCAGATGGATGAGCCATTTCGTTTTTGAGAATTGGAGAAAGATTTTCGAAAGTGGAATGAAGACTCTGTTTAATTGGAATCTCTTCACATTTGGAAACTGTACCCATCACATTGTAAACATCCGAATCTGAAACTAAACAATAAATACATTTTTGAGAATTAGAAATCACCAATAGGATCTTTTGTCAGTCCGGAACACTCTGAGTAATCAGTTTTGAGAGACTGAAGTCCGTATCCTGTATCTGAAGATTGAAGAGTTCTTCCTGCTTCCACACGAAGATGTGACAATTCAGAAGAGTCAGTCAAGACCGATTTTTTCAGATTCTGAGGCCCGGAGACACTGGGCAACCATCCACAGTAATCGTATTGTCCATCGAAGTTTGCACAATCCAGAGCCCAGCCTGAAATTAAAAATGAAGTCATTTAATTAGCTCTCTCACAAACTTTTTCCATGAAACATCAATCGAACAACAGAGTAAAAATTGGATTGGAAGGGAATAACTCTTGCGGCAACATACTTGTAATCACATGCCCATCTCATACAGTAATCATATTCTGCTTCGTAACGATCAGCGACTTGTTTTGGATACGGAGCATTCAGTTCATGTTCAGTAGCAGTGCCGTAATTGAAATTACTTTCAACTTTTGAAAAGTTTTGCAAGAAATGTTTGTGGTTCACAACTCTTTTACTGAAAATTCAACAAGTTCTTCTTTCATTTTTCTTATTTGCAAAAAAAAAGGAAAACCTATAACTCAATCCATCTCCGAATGCCATTTCATCGTGACCACAAGTGCATGAATCATCTGAAACTCAAAGTGTCCACGTTTCCGCATATACCACTTCTACCTGAGTACTCTGGACTTCTCTCGGTTTGAATCATAGAATACGAGATCGAATTCATTGGCATTCGATCGTCAAAACGTTGCATTCTGTTGAATGTAGAACTAAAGAATTGCAGAAGATGTGACGAAGAAGCTGTCGATCAACTATTTTTGAAATACCGCCCAAATCCAGTTGGTTTCGAAAAAAAAACATGGAGAGAATTTGAGAGGTCAAAGTTCAGAAGACGCGGAAGTTCACGTTCAAATATGTAATTTGTGAGTAGATTTGTATCTTTAGTTTTTTGCCAGAACGTGGATAATCTTCTTGAAGTACATGCAGAATAGAATATCACAAAATGGTTCGGTCAACATCAGAAGCGTTCGTCGAGTAGTCAGGATGCCAGTGACCCGTAAGTTCTTATTCAATTTCAAAATAGTGATTTGTAAGACATTTTAAAGTGTGTTGCTTGATGCTCTCAAGAAAAAATTGCCCGGGAATCCCATCCAGTAGTAGTTGTTTTCCTCATTCTATTTATTTCATTTCCCTTGGAACTTTTCTAGAATCTCAATCAAACCGATACCAATTAAAGTTACCCTAAAACAGCCCAAATGGAATTTTTCTCCCCTGAAATATTGCATACTGTTTGAGTACACAGTCTCCATTCTTATCAACTGTGGTCTTTGAAAAAAAACCGTGTCGCGTGCTCAGAAAGAAAACAAAAATCAAACAGATTGAATAAATTATTGAAATTTATTTTATCCATGAATTCGCAAAAAAAAAGAAAACAGAAGTTTGATCCATGAAAGGGAAACGAATGAGTCAATTAAACATCAGGTACTAAAACTTTTCGTCAGCTGAATTGAACAAAAAACAGAGAATAGATCTGTAATTTTGGGTGCACGAAGGAATAATCTATGACATCATTAATCTTCAGAGATGACAAAAAAACAACAGTTAAATTGTTTTCTCTGATTCATCGAACGTCACTTTTTGGGTGTAAATTCTAGCAAGTTCAATTCAAAACAACATCAGAACCGTCTCACAGGAAGTAAAACAAGTAGAACGGGTGGAAGATTATCTGAAATTTAAAAACAATATAAAGAAATGAAACTGAATAAAAGGTGTTGACCCCAACTTCTGTACATAATTCAATTCGACAATAGTCGATTTTGCAACCAACTTTTGTCTTCTTGATTTTCGATCTACACTACAGTACCCCTCTGCTCTCAAACACCGTTTCCATTTTTTCAATCCCTGCTTATTCAAATTGTTTCTGTCCGTCCGGAATGTAAATCGAGGCGGTGCTCGTGCACCGTTTTCTGTAACTTTCTCTCTTCTATCACCTATCATCTCTGTACCCAGAACATAACGCACCGAGAGCATTAAATTTGTCGTTTCTACCTCCGTCGCTCCCGCATTTCTAGAGATTGCATTGTCACGTGTAGGTTGTTGAGAGAGCTTATCACACTTTCTTTGCTCGATTAATTTTTAATTCTAAAAAGTTGACAGTGAATATGTAGTCTCGTTGTAAACACATGTTCTGACGTCACTCGATTCGGGGGTACTGTAGTTTTTTTCAAAAATGTTTCTTTTCAAGAGTACTGGAAAGTGAGAATCTGAATTACGGTAGACATGACCTACTTTTTTTCTGTTTATTGTTTGCGAAAAATAAATCATTTAAAGTTTTTGTGTGGCTCGAAACTATACATTTCCAGAAATACTGGATTTGATTGTCTCAAAAGTTATGAATTTATTAATAAGTAATGAAGGCTTCAACCCACTTTCTTTACTTTGTTCTTGGAATAAACACTGCCTCATTGTTGTTCACAGTTTTCGAAGTGGCCACCGCTGCTTGTTTTTCGAAAATTGAAGACCAATGTGCCCAGTGGGAACTTCCAGAAAGTTCCGGTTAATTTTTCAACGGAAATTTACTGGTAAACTTGGTGAAATTTTGAAGACGAGCTACCGGTGAATTTGTATGCGTAAACTTGTAATTTTCGATGATGTTCTCGTTGTTTTTTCACTGATCATTAGTTCATCAATAGTACTACGGTAGACCAGAAGTACACAAAAAGAAACATCTCACTTACTTTGATGAAGATAAATGAATTTACTTCGAAAGTCCATTTATTTTGGCAGTTGAAAATTGGAAATTCTATTTTCGATTCCAACAAAAAACCAGAAATTTCGAAGAGGTGGCTTGAGTTACTGTGTTTTTCCTAGTTCGGTCATTTTGATGTTGTCCGACTCATCTTCTGATTCCTCTGATCGGTCGTTCAAATTCCCATTTGACACTACTGATGCTCTTTCGATTCATGAGTTGGCGGTTAAGGATTTACCTAAACCAGATGCTGAGAATCCGTTCAGTGTTGCTATGCACTCTCCACCAGGTACTGACTAATGGAAATTTCTCTGATGGGGGTTGGTTTATTCCTTTTTTCAATTGGAGGAAGTGGTATTCCCAAAATCTGAAAAAACAAATCAGAAATCTTTTCTTGATTCCCATTTCTTTTTCTTTTCTTCGACAGTTTTCCATGTTTGTCCCCTTTCTATTTCACCGCTTCCCCATCAATAATTCGTGGGAACACCATACGGAAGCCATCGTTTCCCTGTATGATACGCATTTCGTTTCCCCCATTTTTCACGACAAACAGTTTATTGTTGTTCTCCTTTCCAGGATCGCCTCCTTTTGCAGTAGACAGAAAATCAGTTGACAACTCGGTTGTCGCTGTCACTGACACTCCATTCGAGTTTGCTCCGAGTCAGAAGTCGTCACAACATACTAATAGACCCCCACCATTTGCAAAATCTGAAGAGGAAAATGTTTGTTTATTCTTATTGAATTTTCAGATTTAATTCTTGCAATACAAATAATTCAGATGACAATGAATCTAGTGGAAAGACTCCGACCAAAATTCACAATTGACAATGAACTGATTCGAGCATTTATAGCAGAACTTTTCTGCACAGGATTCCTTGTGGTTGGTTTCTTTTTCTGTTCTTTTTTTCTTTTTATTATTTTTATTATTTTGTTGTTTTCAGTTTGGAGGAGAATGTGTGAATGCCCAATATGTTCTGTCGCAAGGAAAAAATAATGAATGGATTGGAATTTCCGTTGGTTGGGGTCTCGTTCTTATGATGGCTGTTCTCATGGGTTCTCGGATATCGGGTGCCCATCTCAATCCCGCTGTTTCGTTTTTCCAAGTGACTCAGGGAAAAATGAATTGGATTCGATTCTTGGTGTATGTAGTGGCTCAGAATATTGGAGCTTTTCTTGGTGCTTTCGGAGTATTTTGTGTTTATTTCGGTAGGTTTTAGATACAAACGAGGTCAAGCATTCGACGAATTCCAGATGCAATAAATGTATTCGAAGGAGGTAATCGGACTGTAACTGGACATACAGCAACTGCTTCAATATTTGCCACGTATCCTGGTCCATTTCTCGGAACATTCAATGCAATCATTGATCAAATAGCTGGAACATTAGTTCTTTGTCTCGGTGTTGCAGCAATTACAGACCGTCGGAATGAAATTCCATCATTCCTTCAACCTGCATGGATTGGTGCTCTCCTAGCGTTTCTTGGAATGTCGATGGCACTTAATGCAGGATATGCAATCAATCCAGCAAGAGATTTCGCTCCTCGTCTCTTCTCTCTTTGTGCTGGATACGGATGGGAAGTATTCAGTTACAGAGACTACAAATGGTTCTGGATTCCAATAATTTGTCCGATGATTGGAGGAGTTCTCGGAGCATGGATTTATGAGTTCTTCATCGGATATCACATACAAGATGATGCTGCTTTAGAAGCTGAAAGTGAGAAACAGTTGCAAAGTATTCTTGATGAAGTGGCGGATATTGAGAACCAATTACCAGCATATACGGATAAGAAACAGTAAGGAAACAAATAATTGTTGAGATATTTTGAATATTTATTTCAGATTATCCGACGTTGCATCCATTCATCAGGATCCAAGTTTCCGAAACATTTAGTTTACTTTTTTCTTTTTACACTTCGTTTGTAAAATGATTTTTCGACGAACTTTTTGTTCAGTATTGATCTTTTTTGTATTTATTGATAATAATGACACAATCGCATAATAAATACTTCGTAAAACAATTATTTCTTCAAAGATCAGGAGTCGATAGTTTTTTCATTCGAATTGTTGCAGAATTTGCAGAATTTGGAACAACTCTTGTCATTTGAGGAGATATTGCTGCTGTTGGAGATCTAAATATGACTTCAGATAACTTCATTCTGTATTAATATTAACTCACCTGAAACCTCTTCTTATCATTTTTCGATATTGTGGTGTACTAATTATCATAACAGTAGTTGATAGAGAAGCATGAAATGAGTAGATGGCCATCATTGCATTTGATATATCTGAAAATATGAACTTATGTTAGTGAAATAATTTGAAAGTTATTCACATTGAGCATTCGGGACAACATGAACAAAGAAATAAACAATAGTTCCAATTGGAATTATAATTACAATAAATGGAATAGTTGCTTGAGCCATCAGACTCGTAACTGCTATTTGATGGCCGCGAAAACTTCGAACTGATATAATTAAACGTTTCGAACGGAGTTTTTTCAGAAGTCGAACCGAAAAATACAATGATATGAGGAGAGAACTCTGAAAATTCAAGTTTTTGACAGATGGAAACTCGAAAATCCATCCTACAACAAGCATGGAAGCAATCAGAGAAGTTGTCCCAATCATCCATTTATTCACTTCCAAATCATAAATTTCCACATTTTCTAATGAGAACACGTTCATTGCGTTTGGAAACTTCTGTAAAACTCATGAGCAATTTTGAATTGAAGGAAGAATATACCGTTTTTACGAGATCCACTGCTTCTCGTTTTGTCAAGTAGGAGACACAGAAAATTCCAAAAATAAGAAAAGCACAGCTATGATAAAATACAACAAAAATCCAGAATAAGAGCGGACGTTTCGAAGACTGAAATTTGTTTTCAGACACTTTTCCAGACTTCATGAAACCCACTTTTCCTATATTCGATACAACGTGAAATTTTGTAACAATTGCACAAACAATCGAAGCAACTTGAAGATATAATAAAAGTAAAAAAATACCCATTTGTAAATGAGATGACATTCTGAAAATATTCCACCAAACTCCATTTGTGTACCCTCCGATTATTGGGAAGATATAAACTGGCTGCATTAAAAGTGTTGTTTGTGCATCTGCTAGAAGAGACAGAATCTGAAATATTTGTGATCTTTAATTGTGTAGTGAAAGCCCCTTTCATTATCCAGTGCCCGGTTCATTATCCAGTGTAATTCGTTAAAATTTTAGCTTTTTCGTTTTTTCGTTTGATGTTTTAGCTTTCTAAACTATTATCTGGTTGCAAACTTAACTGTCCCAGGGTATTTCAATTTTTTTTTTTTTAAGTTTCATGTGCTTTTCTGCTAACTACTGAGAATGAAATATGTTTTCATGTGAAAAACAAATGTTCCGTTCTCATTTAAATGTTAACATTTCGTTTGAACATGTGTTGAAACGAAAATAAAATTCTGGTTATAAACCTGACAAGCTTATCAAATTCTTGTTTCAGCTGTATTCAAACATCGGACATAGAACAAAGAACGCTAGGAAATATTAAAAATTTACCTGCATATTGAGCATGAACCCTCGATACAATTTGACGATTCTCGGATTTTTCATAATCAAGAATACTCCTAAAACGTTGAAAAAAAGAGCGAAAACTCCGTGAATAGTATAGAATTTTAGAAGAATCGTTGGCGGATTCACATCTACAGTAACATCCGAATACGTGTACATTTTGAGTTTTAAGTAGAAAAAATGAGTAATCAAAAAGTTGGGAAATATGGAAAAATTGAGTAAATTGAGATGGAGGAAAGGGGTAGAATAGTCAGAAAGATCTGCTAATATTGAAGGGGCGTGTTTGATTGAAATGAGTAGTTTTCTATGAATTTTCACCTGTTGTAGTCTCCGAATATATTTTCACGATTCTGATCGTTCGAAAAAGGATATTTAAGAAGACTGTCTTACTGTATCATTAGTTGTTCATGTTTCGTGTTTTCGTTTGTTTCGTTCCTATCATTCTTTCCTCTTTCAATAGTTTTCCGGATTCCCTCTTGTCAATTTCATCACAACGTTCAAAAACCACATTCAATCTGTGATGAGCAAGAACATCCGGATGAAAAGATATATGATAGAAGAAGAGAATCAGAGTCAGATGGGGGCGGTCAACTGTTGTTTTCTCAGATGAACAAACGTAGGAGAAGAAGAAGAAGAAGAGGATGGGAAGGAAAGTGTAATCTGAGTTCTGCTCGCCTTTTCGGTGTAATAAGTAGTACATCACATTCACTTTGAATCTCATAACTGCCAGATGAGAGGTACGGATAAAGGTCACTCTTCTTTGTTAATCGGAGAGATTTTTGATATTACGAGTTCTTTTGGAATTTTTATACTTTTAAAGTTTGTATTCGGACCTTCTACTTCTTCTTCAGAAGATTCGTACAAACCAAATATTTGTTGACGACCTTGCAGCCCTTGTGGCAAACGAGATTGCTTCAGAGCTGGTAAATCGAAAACTTGTTTAATCTCGTTGAAATCTAGTGAATTTTGTCAGAATTTTTAGAGAAACCAGTCAGCAAGCATGGTTCCTACTGCGGTTCGCAAAGATAACCCATGTTCGCCGTTCTTCTTCTTCCCTTCTCTTTTCCAATCAATTAGTTTTCTGATTCACCACTTTCCATTGTACAGCTGCAATTCATTGCTCTCCTATCTATTCCCATCCCCTACTATCCATCACATTCTTCTCCATCTCATACATTCTTCTTCTACTTTTGCCACGTCACATCCTGCTCTTTCCTATCTTTTTTCTTCTTTTTTTTCTTCTTTCCTCCCTCTGTTCTTTGTTGTTTTCTGCTCATAAAACGCCCTGAAACACCTGTTATTTTTCCATTATTTTCTTGTTTTCTTCCAGATTTCTCTCATCTTTTTTCCTCATCCATTTTATTAATCTTCATTCTTCAGAACATTCGAAATGGCTGATATTGCTGCAGCATTTGCTCAACACGAGATCACTCCAAAGATCATAGAAAATGCACCAAAACAGAAGCTTCATGTAAGTTTCAAAGGTCGTTAAGAGCAAACATATAAAAACTACTTTTCAGCTTTGCTGGGATGGAATCCAAGTAGAGCCAGGAATGACTCTTCAGGTCAGAAACTTGAAAAATGCTCCAAGATGGGCTCTTCCAGGAGCTGATCCAGAGAGCATCTACACTGTTCTCATGATCGATCCGGATAACTTGTCGAGAAAGAATCCATCGGTGGCTGAATGGCTTCATTGGCTTGTCTGCAATATTCCAGCAAGTAATATCATCGATGGAATTAATGGAGGTGAGTAGCACTTTTCAGATTTCACCTGACCTTATTTTGATCTGATCTGAAATTAGACACCCCCACGAATGTTTCCTTATTTCTAAATCAAATTAAAATGATGTGTCGTTCAGGACAACATCAAATGGCTTATGGAAGTCCGGCTCCAGGACCAAGAACTGATCTTCATCGTTACGTAATTCTCATGTGGGAGCATCAAGGAAGACGTATCTCTGTTCCAAAACCAAGTTCTCGTGCCAAGTTCAATGTGAAACAATTCATCGAAAAGAACAAGTTGGGAGATCCAATTGCTGGAAACTTCTTCTTGGCTCAACACGAAGGATAAATTTATTAATGTGGTGTAATTGAATTTCACGATAATAGTCATTTTCTATTTTGAATTTTTATGTAATAAAATTAACTTCATATAATTTTTTTCTTAATTCCTTTTCTATGATTTTTTACTGTTTAAAAGAAACACTCCAATTTCAAGAAGCTTTGATGATAGACTATCATGACATTCATGATTTTGAATTTGTTTTTTTCCTTTTTGATTCCGCCGCTGAATGAAATAATTTACTATTAGAAAAGTTGAGAATCTGAAAAAAAAGAAGAAGCCGAAAGACAGTTATGTCGTACTGTTTGATTTCTGGATTGTTGCAAAGATTTACTGAAAACAAGAAGTCTCATCGAAACTCTTCATTTTCCAACTTTAACATTGTTGAAAAAGTGTATTTCTACCTCACTTCCTTTAACTTTTTCTTTAGAAAAAATTGAATTCATTTACAATCTGGATTTCTAACTTTCATCCAGAACTAATTAAAGATATCTTCAAAGTGACTAACCTTCGAAAGATCCTTTACTCAAACAGCTCCTACCCGATACATGTAATATCTTTTCTTTTCAGATATTACATGAAATCGGCCAGGTGCTGTTCTATTGTTTGGACTGAACAGAATATCTGCTGCAAAGACTGTAACTGTACGAAATGATTGATTCCCTCTTGTGTTTTATACTTTCTCAAATGTGGGCGGGTAGAGGAAGAAAACAACTTTTAGATCTATTGGTTTTTACACTAAAAAGCTTTCAATCAAATTGAATAATGTTTGGAATGTGCATGTGACTCAGAAAAGTGGATTGCGTTGAGAGAAAACCATTTCTTTTTTAAACTTTCAGTACAGTGAACAAACCCGGAAAACAAAAAGAATCACAGATATTAATAAAATTAAACAACTAATTCCGTTTAAAACATATTAGTTTCCTGATCGACACTCCGCTTCAATTTTCTCGCTGACTTCGGAATCTTCCGGTGACAAACTGGAATCTTCCCCGTTGATGGTGTTGTCAGATGATGTCTTCATGGCTCCTATATATCTCTGAAAATGATTAAAACTCTCAGTTCACTTCTTAAAAGTGTAGATCAAACCTGAATAGAAGCCTCTGAATGTTTTGCAACGTATCTGACAAATGGTCGGAGGTCTCCTAGGTTCGCCACGTGGAGTGATGCATAATACTCAGCTCTTGTCTCAACTGGAAGAATAACAGGAGGAAATCCACTTCTCATCATTATCAAATTGAGTAAAAGACGGGCGGTTCTACCATTTCCATCAGTGAACGGATGAACTAAAACCAGTTTATAATGAGCAATAGCTGCTCTTTCAATGGGATCCATCGCTAATGTACTTTCATCATTCAGCCAATCAACCATATCTGCCAGTTGTTCCATAACATATTCAGGTGCAACTGGAGTGAATCTCCCGACATAAACTTGTGATGTTCGTATCCTCCCAGCTTCAACTGGGTCAGCATTACCCAAAACTCTCCGATGCATTTCAAGAATATCCTCAATAGATATCTCATCATGTCCTTTAGAAAGAAGAGAACAATTCAGAAATCGAAGAGCAGCATCCATTCCAATCACTTCATTGTGCTCCCGTATACTTTTTCCAGGAATTACCATTCCAGATTCAAGAATTGCACGAGTTTGTCCAAGAGAAAGAGTATTCCCTTCGATTGCAACTGTGTGGTAGACATAGAGAAAGTACGTTTCTCTAAAAACTTTTCTTTTATATTATATGAAACTTTTTCTTTACCTCATCATTCTCCTGAGTGCAGTGGAATGTTGCAAATGAGCGAATTCATTTCGTAAATCGTGTACAGATCGGAGCATTTTCCTATCAATTGCACTAACTAGTGGCGTTGTTCTAGCGCGGAGTCTGAAAATCATTAGGAATACAACTTCCTACATCTCTCAATGTAAAACTCACACTAAAGCTTCTGAATTTTCTGGATCGTAAGCTAGAGCCTTAACATAACACTGATCTGCCTCCACCAATTCATTATGCATCTCTCTAATTTGGCCCATTTCAATCAGAATCTGAGGATTATTCGGTGCCAGAGCCATCGCATGCTCCATTATTGTCATTGCTCTCTCCAAATTTCCATCTCTTCTTGATCTACTTGCTGCTTTTGCTGCCAGAATTGCTTCTTTCACTTTTGCATGATCATTATCTCTTTTCTCTTCTGATTCTGTTGTCATAACTGGTACAGCTGTTTGAACTCCTTTCCACTTTTCATCATATATTGGATCCACTAAAAATGTGGGTTTTTGAACAGCAGGAGCATATTTCTCGGGTGGATTCGTGCTAATAAAACCAATATTCAGAAGATTTGAATGTGTTGGCGCTCTTCGTTTTGGAGAATCTGAGATGATGAACTGAATTGGAGACGTTTTTGTAAAAAAAAACTCACTTTTGATTATTTGATTTAAATATGAAAATGTGTGAGGAATAACATGTTGACAGATTATTGAAACTACAATTGAAACAAAAATAACAGTTGTTAGTGAATATCCTTGTTGAACAGGTTGTGGTGGATTCTCACGGAGAACTGAAACATTTAGTTTTAGATAATTTCTAGGAGTTTTCAAGATGAGTCTACCATTAAGCTTTGAAGACAGTCTAGTTCTTTCTAAAGGATACGGGAAATCATCAGAATGAGTCCGTCGTCGAACTGACATCACATCTTCCGTTATTGTTCTGTAATTAGATTTTATGTTTGCCAACAACATGTTTTGGATTCGGAAAATTCGTGGAAGAAACTATTAAGACAAATTAAAGGGTTTTCACGTCTATTTATTTTACTAAAATTTACGAAAAACTGATTTTCATGTGGTATCGATATTTTCGATACAGTTCCAATTTCCCGTCCTCACGTTTAACTTCAACTCAATGCGTTCTAACTCATTCAGAACTAGTTGAATAGAAAATAAAGTAAAGTTCTCAATGGAGCGCACTTTCCTCATCCATCACTAAATGTACCGATAACAAGAATAAATAGTGCTCAAAGATTACAAAAATAGATTCTTTCCACAGATAAATACGATGAAGACGCAGAGAAATGCACATACACTCATTTCGCAGTTACCTATTGATTTGTGAGGCATAAACATGTTGCGTTCATTCGACATGTGAGACTTCTCGTGCATCGATTTCTCAATTCTTCTACGTCTCCACTCGCTGGCTCCGAATTGCTCTCCGTTGTCTTCCTCATTTCAATTATTTCATCTCTTTTCTCATCATAACACTGGTAATCGTTCGTTAGAAACCATCTGCAGTAAACAGTCTGATGTCACTCATTTTCAATGTCATGAAATGAGAAATTTTTCGAAAGGAAATCGGTTTTTTTTTCGTCAGACTATCCACCGAGACTTCATCAATTTTCATCATTTCTCTTTAGATGAAAAGGTCATCTGTTCGAGAGATTGATAAGTTCTTCGTCTTCTTCTTTTTGCAAAAAAGAGACAGTTGGTCTGATTGAGTAAGACTTAGATCATACTATTGGCTGGTCCAATTGCACTTTGATCATCCTCTTCTCTTGCCACCAATTATATTCCAAGTACATGTACTTCTGAGTCAAGAATCATATAAAAGAGAAGCGTCTAGAAGTTTATAGCCTCAAACTGTTATCCTGCTTTCCTGAATGGATAGCAGTCTAGCAAAGTTCTATATTTCTGTTGAGCATCCTGTATTTTTTTACTGAAAAACTATTCTAATCTGCTCTCCTGATGTTCCAACATCTTCTAAATTAATCTACTACTGAAATCTATAGCCACTGCATGTTTCAAAAAGCGAAATGTTGCCAGTAACTACTCAACTTTCTCAATGACGCCAACTATTATCGCAACAAAAAAGTTCCGACATTTTTTCCCCCTCGGTGTTTGCGGACTCAAGCCAAAATTTGATAATTTTGGCTTGAGTCCGCAAACACCGACGAGGAAAAAATGTCGGAACTTTTTTATTTCGATAATAGTCTCGCCATTATATTTATTTACTTCATCTCTTTCCTCCTACTCAATGCTTCGTTTCAAATTTCTCAACCTTTTTGTCTGTCACTTCCTGCGAATCAAACTACTGTAGTAGCAATGAAAGGGCCATACACACCCTCTGGCTCTATGCTTTCTTTTCCCCATCTCTTCGCCCATCACATGATTCTTCTTTTCGGTCTCTCGTCGTCTCGCGGTCATGTGTCCTCGTCGCTCAGTCGATCTTGTGGTGTTAGAAGAGAGAGTTGCTACACAACGAGAGACTCAGAAGACAAAGAGACATACAGCAGAAGAGCGTGTGCTGCCTGCCGCTGACTGCCTCTGTCTCGTCGATTCTTTCTCTCAATGCCCCATTCCCTTTCACCTGTATTTTCTCTTCTTGATAATATACGCACAAAAACATACTGTGTCCTCTTCTCTCTAACCTTTCCTTCTTCTTCTTCTTCTTCCTCTTAGTTTCACAACTTTTGAAATACCAGTTAACCCCTTATTTCGAACTTTTCAGATCAAGAATCGGGTCTCAACACGAAAAAGTAAAGAGGCGTTTATGCTAGCTACGCTTCAAAGTTACACACAAACAGCGATGAGCGGAAATCGTGGAGGTTCTTATATCTCCGGAATCGTTCCATCGTTCAAAGAGAGACGGCCGTTCCGTAAGTTGTTTTCTCTTCTTCCAGTTCCATTGATAAGAATTTTTGAGTCCAACTTTTTAGTACTAAATTATCAAACATCTGGTCTCTTTCTGAACCATTTTTTGTTCAAACTCTCCCAACTTTGTCAACCGTCTCTCATCTTCTTCTTTTTTCTCCTCTCTTCTCTGTGAAAAAGGACGGAGACGGAGAGGACAGACACTTCTCGCGTCATGCGTTTCAGCGAGAGAGCATGAAAAAAGAAGAGGTATTATGCAAGTTGGACATGTGAAAATCAGCTGATCTTGTATGAGGGAAAGAGAGTGACACTGGTGGTGCAGCACCGTGGAACAAATGAAAGAATGAAAGGGCTCTCAATGAGAGATGGGTATCGGTTCGGTTAAGTGAGATCACTGGGACAGGTGGTACCTGCTCTGGATTATCCCGATTAATGACCTGATTCCTAATAATAGATCCCGTTAATGTTGGATACTGGATGAAACAAAGACATTAAGAATCCAATAAACATTTTTCCAGATGAACGCCAAAAAGATGTGGAAGAAATCCGCAGTCAACAACCAAACAAAGTTCCCGTGATTATCGAGCGATTCGATGGAGAACGTAGTCTCCCACTTATGGATCGTTGTAAATTCTTGGTCCCAGACCACATTACTGTCGCTGAACTCATGTCGATCGTCAGACGACGGTGAGTACTCAAAACAATTACAGACCTAGATAGTCAACAACAATTCCATTTTCTCAAAACAATATTGTTTGTTTTTCAGTCTTCAACTTCATCCACAACAAGCATTCTTCTTGCTTGTCAACGAGCGCTCAATGGTATCCAACTCAATGAGCATGTCCAACTTGTACAGTCAAGAACGTGATCCAGATGGCTTCGTTTACATGGTCTACACGTCGCAGCCAGCTTTCGGATAAACAAAAAACATCTTGTCTTATTCTCCACCAATCTAACACTTCTAATCAATTTTGAATTCCTCCAACAAGTCCTCTGAATACTGTCAGCCAACAGTTTTCACTGTAAATCTCTGTAATGTTTCATGTAAATACCTGAAAACCAACCGCTCAGGCCAAACATTTTCTAGTTGCCTAGCTCATTTCATCCTCGCAAATTCCCACCTCAAAACTTCCAGCCTAAAACATTGAAAAAAAAAAACGAAAAACTTCCAAATTCGCTTACTTTCTCTTCGTGTAGTTTTCATGTGTCCCTTTCCACTATTTCTCTGCATTTTCGCCCGTTTTCTTGAAATTCTTCGTCTTCTTCTTCACCTGATCCTCTTTCAATAAAGAAAAAAGCTACTGTGATTCTCAAATTGGCTAGTCTCTAAAGCCCATAGGGACTTGTTTTCCCTACTGCCCTCCCAACTCTGAAATTTACCGCTATGGACTTTCTGACTGCCTAGAAGGATCCTTTCGAAATGCTTTCTTTCATCTTGTTTCATGTTTCTCAATTTATCAAATGTTTTGTATGTAATAACAACTTTTTCGTCGTTTATTTTTTTTTGAAGAATGTTTATCGCAAGGGGAGATCACATGCATATAATAATTATAGATAATTAGAGAGGCTATTCGTCTTGAGCCGCAAATGGATTAGCAATCTGCTCCAATCCATCGGCTGGGCTGACAACTGTGATGGCGGTTCCGCGTGCTACGATGAGTCCGAGTGGTCTGAAAAAATAATGTGAAGTTCAGGGAGAATGTTTTATTACTTTCGTTCCAGATATTCAAATTCAGATAAAGGAAAGGGAAACTTGTAGTTTATGTAGCTTACGTTTTGAAATAGTGGTAGATAGTTTGATTTACTTTTGTTTAAGCTTGTTTTGGTCAAAATATCATTAGTGCGTTATGGGAGTATGATATTTTGAATACATTTACAGTTCAACTACAGAGGACTCTCCATGGTTCTAATAACTCGAAAAATGTATAAATTATCATAATGTTGTTCTTCCTAACGAATGAGCAAATTCAAAATCGTCTACAATTTAAAATGAAAATCCCACAAACAGTAAAAACTACCTACGTTTGAGAATGAGTTCTGACAGTCCTCAGATAGTCGACTGCTCAAGAAATTTTCACAGCGGTGCTTACCTTGTTTCATCGCCAACAACTGATGGATTCTGCGGATCGCGAAGATACTCACGGCAGTCGTCAAGAACCATGTTGAGAAGTTGATCGAATCCTCGGAGCACTCCACTTGCTGTAAAACAGATAATTGATTCCCGAAATAAATAACCTGGAATAGCTGCTGCAAGAAAGCACAAACCTTCACGTCCTCCTTGAAACTTGACGCGAATTTCTTTGTCGAGAAATCTGGTGAGATCGACGACCGACTCCTTCTTTCGCTTTCCATCGTCCTTCTATAATATATAAGTTTTAATTATACCAATTCACAAGTTTGTTTAGTTTGTCTTCTCTTTCACAATCAAAATAATGCGAAAAGACTACTCCGGCTACTGACTCAGGACGAAATAAAAAAAAACTACTTACCGACATGATATCTGAAGTAAGTGCTGAAGATTCTGAAAAATACGTTTTTAAACGAAGTTAAAGCACGGCCATAATTCCGAACTGAGAACGAAAAACTAAAAATAAATCAGAAATAGAGTTTCCGTCGTAAATAATGACTACTGTTTCTTTTCGAAACCAATTGCACTACGGATATACATGTACCTTTAATACCGTATAATCAATATTTACACACAAGGAGACCGTACAAATCGGGAAGAAACGAAATCGGGAAGAAACGAAAGCGGAAGAAACGAAACGGGAAGAAACGAATCGGGAAGAACAAGCTAAATTTCTGTGAACACCTTCACGTCAAATTGCGGTGTTGACCGTAATCCAAAATTGAGAAAAGATTTTACTGGCTTATGCGCTAAAATTTGTGTCAAAAATAAAGCTACGGAACTAAAAAATCGATTTAGAGCATTGTGCGCAGCCATTACTATAGCTAAAGTCAGGAAAACTTGCGAAAAACTGTTCTTCCCGTTTCGCTTCTTCCCGATTCGTTTCTTCCCGTTTCGTTTCTTCCGCTTTCGTTTCTTCCCGATTTCGTTTCTTCCCGATTTGTACGGTCTCCACACAAGTCGAAAACATTATTTTATTAATCTTTTTCACCGTTAAAAACAAAAATAGAAGATTTTTGAAGCAAAACAGGTCAAACTTATATATCAAACCGTTCCTAAAAAGCACAAAAACAATTTCTCGACTATATCTCGAAGTAATACGATAAATATTCGAAAGAATTTTTTCTACTCGAGTGTTGACGCGTTTGCTCGTCGCATTCGCACAAGAAACGCGCAAGCTATCCTCAAACATTTGAAGTACGGCTCTCCTGATGTTCCCGTTGACCAAACAAAATTATTTCGCAACCGTTTATTGATTTGAAATCATTTACAGGAAGCTCAATATTGGAGATTTGAAAGAAAGTGATCGAACGCCATCTCCAGGATGTCGTTCGAAATAGGAACTCGTGTTAAAAGTGAGTACTTGCGAGATTAAAAATGTCAGACAATGTCAAGATAGTTCATATGAATTTTTTCAGCAAGCTCGGGTAATGGAAAGATTGTTTTTATTGGTAAAACAAGTTTCCAAGACGGAGAGTGGGTTGGTGTTATTCTCGACACCCCGACTGGAAAGAACAATGGGACTGTTCAAGGAGTGGAGTACTTTCAATGCGAACCGAATTACGGGGTTTTCGTAAAAGCAGGAGCCGTAGAACCAGAGGACGGTGCAAAGCGCTCCGGACTGAAAGCCCCAACAGCTTCTGCTATTCGAAAAGATTCTAGTGTGATGAGTAGATCTGCAGGATCAAAAGCTTCACCGGGGGTAGGTATTTATGCATTTGCAATACCTAAAAATAACTACAACTTAACGTTTTCCAGTCGAGTCCTGGAATCTCACCAGCTGCTTCTTCAGAGAAATTGACTGGTCGTCAGACTGGAATGGGGCCACGGTCTGTATCGAAACTAGCAGATCCAAACGAGGTATGTTTTGAAAACAATGCATAATTACGGGGTTCATGAGATTTTAGAATAAGCGGTCGACAACACCGCAGAAATCAAGATCTCCAGCTCCAACTATTACAAAAAAGAATTCAGATTCAACGGTAACATAAATAGATAGTTTTATGTTACCCTTGCACCATTACACGAATGAAATTCTATGCTATTTACTGTTGCTTTTGAATGCATAATCTTCAAAACTAAAACAAAACAGTGACATTCGTAGATCCAAAATCATTTGCTTTTTCGGTTGTTAGTGGTGAATTGCTTGATTGTGTTTAGCCCTATTTATCATTTAATTATTTCCGCTTCATGTGTTACAACTGTTGTTTTCAGCCTAAAATGGTCCGTGAGTTCTCCAACTTATCTCAATCTTCTGTTGCTTCGAGTCGTAATAGTGCGTCGGCTTCTAAACCTAGGGTTTGTGTGCTTTAATCATTGTTTTGTTACATACATCGAGCTACTGTGAATTGGTATGGTGAAGTTTATTATGTACATCTCTACATATTATTTGTGAAACATGTTTCAGATTTGAAATTAATTAAGTATTCCATCTTGAAACACTTCCAAACCACTGATTTTTTGATTCTAACTCAAAAAATAAAATATGTAATAAACTTCATTCGGAATTCTCACAATCGATGAATGAGTAATCATTTCTACAACATCATCTTTTCAGCCTCAATTCGCAGCACCGGATGCAGTATCTCGTCGGCAAAGTTTAGCACCGCCAAAAAAAACTTCTACCGCCACAGGTATATTATATATGAATTGATCAGAATACATACGAGGTTCCAGGTCCTCCCCCGAAAACCAGCTCTCTCGCTAAACCGAGGCAATCGCTTGCACCGAATAAACCAACAGGAGAGACACCGCAAAAACCTCCCCCAGCTGAAGTCGAAGTGCCTGATGAGCTACCACCTCCAACAATGACTGAATCTGGAACAGAGCTTCCCACAGAGAGTGTTCTTTCACGAGCCAAAAAAATAGATGATGTAAGTTTCGAATCAGAAAATAAGTATTTTGTATAAAATGATACGAGGGGCATTTGAGATTGTTTCCCCCAATTTGTCCCTTGCAATACTATTCCGTGCTGAAACTGTCTTGTCACTAATCTGGACATTATTACTTTCCAGACTGGCCCAGCTGCTCCCATGTCTCCTATCTCTACAACATCTGCTGCCGCTCATCCTCGTACAACTTCAATTTCTTCTTCAACTGTCGACCATTCAACTGAACTCGAGTATCTTAGAATTCAAGTTAAAGAACTGACTGACAAGTTGGAGACGACTCGAGGAAAGCGAAAAGAAGATCATGCTAAGCTTCTTGAGTTTGAAAGGGTATCTATTGAGCATAGAACTCTACAAGATGTAAAAAGTCGTTTGAATGATAAAGTTGTTGAGTTGGAAAGACAACTTCTCGAAGAGAGAAGAGTTACGGAAGAACTTAGAATTTGGAAAGAAACCAACAAAGACACAATCAGTGAACATACGGATATCATGGAAATGGCTACCATCGAGAAAGAACTAGCAGAGGAAAAAGCGGATGAATTGCAGAATCAAGTTGATGTTCTGACAGCGGAACTGGAAGAAGTGAAAGAAAAGTTCAATATTCTTCAAGAAGAAATGGCAGGTGGTGGAGGTTCTGTTCAAGTTGGAAACAGTGTTCAAATGAAACAAGTCGAACTTCAAAATGACAAGTTGAAAGATGCCCTCATTAAGCTACGTGATTTGAATGCTCAAGCTACAATTGATCGGCAAAAGGCTGTCGAAGAAGCGGAAAGATTGAAAAACGAAAATTCGGAACTTGTTCGAGTTGCTGAAGCTCTCAAAAGACAGGCAGAAATCGCGGAATCAAAGATTGCTGGATTTCAAGAGCAGGTAAGTAATATATTACTAATAAAATAACAGAAAACCCGTTCTTTGCTACGTAAAGATTCAAATTCATGCATAATGTGAATTTTTTCTTTCAAGCGTTCAGCAGTGTGTGTTGTGCATTTATGTGATCTTCTGATTTTTTGTGTTTCAGATAGAATTTTCAAATATGTGGGAAGAGGTAGATTTTTGATAAGTAGAAGTTATATTGTGCTGTCTATTATTTATATGGGCATTCTTTCGTTAGAAATTGTGTGATTTGTCCACCCTGGGACTACTGTTTCTGCACGCTTTTAGACCGACATCTTTCCATAGTTCTAATTCTTACCTTGAAACATTTACTCCTAATTTTTCAGATTGATGCCACTATGGGGGCAGAAGCAATGGTAACTCAGCTGACAGATAAGAATTTCAATATGGAAGAACGTATCACGTAAGTTAATGAAAATGTGCAGATTCAATAAAAGTCCAGATATCTTTTAGGCAACTTGAAGAAACAATAGAAGACATGGAAGAAGCTAGAGATTTGGATGAACAACTTGCGGAAGTGCAAAAGCAACAAGAAAAAGACTTTATGAGAGAAATCGAGCAGTTGAAAATTCATATTCACGAACTGAATGGACGCATACGCGATGAACAAAAACATGCCCTCGATTTGTCCCAAACGATTCTCAAATTTAGAGAACGGATGGCTAATTTGAATTCCCAGATTCAAGATCAAAAAGATCAAATCTTGAATCTAGAAGAACAAGTACATGGTCAAATGACTGAAGACACTGATCGAGCAACAATGGTCAATCAATTACAAATCACTGCCAATCGAAATTTCTCAGAAGTTGTTGAACGACAGATCAATGCTATTGAAGTAGAATTCGCACGTCGACAAGCTGGCTATTTGAAGGCGTTCCTCCCGGACAACTTCGCTCGTGTCGGTGGAGAAAATGACTCAATTCTTTTGGTTGTTATGTTGCCACGCCTATCTGCTAAAACGAGATTGTTCGCGAATTTGGCCGCTCAATGTGTAAGTCTCAATCGTTAATTTGAGTTCTATTAAGCGTTTAACGTTTTTTATAGTATCCACAAGTTCCTGGAGGAATGCGCCGTGAGCATGTGACAAAATCACACAAAGGAGAGCAGTGGGCTCATGTATCTCGTGTCAATTACCTCGCGAATTCTATAATTGCTGCTGTTGGAAAACTGGAGAGCGCTGTAGGAGAGACGACTGTAGAATCTCTCATTAAGCTTACTGAAAGCTACGGAGAAATGTCCACTCACGAAAAGATTGTTGATCAATATTTGGAACTTCTGAAAACATCTCGATTCGATGAAAACACTTCACTTGATAATTTCGTTCGTCCTCTCGTTTACTTCCAAAACATCTTCTCTCTTCATATTGGTGGTGATGGATTCAATGCCGCTCAATGGATTTCTGCCATCAGCGCATCTCTTACTGCAGGACTGGCGTACTGCCGCGTAAATACTCAGCGGATAACCTATTTCTTACAGGTTAGTCTCTGTTCTGGGACCTTAAACAAAATAATAATTTTATTTTCAGGAATCTATTACCGCCGGCGAAGTTTATAACCTTCTGCAATCATTGAATGACGAGTTCGCTGCTTGTGAATCGGTTATTCTGAAAGCTTCTCGCCTTCTACCAAACTCTGGCGCCGAACAACAGAAGATAATCAAATTAGAAAGCGAATTTACTGATGAGCTTATGAATGCTGTGACCCAGCTGGACAAATTAGCATCAGCCCTTCAAGAAGTGTGCACTAATGGAGCTTTGAACTTTGGCGGAATTTCGGAAACCGAAGGATTCGACGACAAACGGGTCAAAGAAATGATTCATTCAGTTGTTGCCAAGAGCAGTGGATATATCGCAATGGAGAATGCATTTGATCCAATTCGTGCTATGGTTAAATCTCTTCGTGACAGTCTAGAAAGAGTTAATTCCACTTTGGAATCTGCAAAAATGGAGCATGTTGCTCCAGAGAAGAAAGCGTTTCCACCTCTTCTTGATCGTGCCCACCATCGCAAACAGGCTGCTCAAGAAGCAGAAGGACTTCGTTGGCAGATGGAGAAGAAAGACAACGAGATGCTTGAGCTGCGTAAGCAGGTGAAAGCCAGAATTGAAGACGTGTCCAACTACAAACTTCGTTTGGAAATGGCTGAATCTCGTTTGAATTCTACTGATAAAGCTGAAGGGGACAAGGTGAAGCATATGGAAGAAAAAATAAATCAAATGGTGGCCGATCATAGAAGAAAGCAAATGTAAGTTTCAAAATAAAAACTCAAATTAAATTATCATTTCAGAGAATTTGACGAATCGACGGACGCTCTTCAACGGGAAATGAAGGAAATAGAGCTCGAGAATGTGGAATTGAAGCAGCGTGCTAACAAAATCAGTAAAGAAGCACTTTGGAAAAATATACATGCCATGGAAACCCGTTCTGCTGGAGCTCCGCCCGCTGTAACATCTCATGTGGGTGAAGAAGGAGGTGCTAGCCGTGTTGAAGTTGTATTCCTGGAAAATCAACTGAACAAGCAGACTGATGCCAGAAAGAGAGCCGAGCTGGAAATTCGAAAACTCAAAGGAGAACTCGCTCAATCTGGATCCAAACGATTCTCAGCAGTTCCAGGACTCATTTCGGGACCTGTCACTTTGGAATCCCAAACTAGACAAGATTTGTTACTTAAGCTGATTGACAATCTTCATGATGAATCACTACGTTTGCGACGTGAAGAAGTCAATCATCAGACGTACATTCCTTCGAATCCAAAGATTTCATCGGAAAAAATGATGAAAGAGATAGAAGAATTTAATGTCAAGAGAGACCAATTCTATGATAAACTCAATTCGGTGAGTCCCTTTATTTTTTTTTTGATTCCATATTGTTCATTCAGGTGAATCGTCGTCTTCGTAGCGTGTGGTTTGATGCTTGGGGAGAAGATTATCCATTTGATATCGCGACAGCTGCTCGTCCAATTCAAACATTCTCTGAACCTAAAAAGATGGAAGAAGTCAGCGCTAAGTGGGGGATCGTTTGGTAGGCTATTGAATGTTCTTATTCATTTTCAATGTTTTATTTGCGTCATAATTTCCGTTTCGTTTCGCAATGCGACGGGTCTGCAAATTAAGCTTGTAATCGTTTTGGTTCTATTATTTATAGTGTAAATAAAGTATTTATAATTTATTTGTTTTCGGTAAAAATCTTTCTCACATTTGAATTTGATACAAATAAATAATTTCAAATTTCTAGGGTTTACAAATGAAGGGACATATTCAGCATTGGGTTAAAATGTGTTTTACAGATATTATTAGTTCTTGGGGTTGGCAATAGATTTCGTTTACAGAGATAAAAGGGACTTAGAAATGGATAGAAACGAGACGTCAGGGTTAGAATACAAAACCCGGTTCGAGATTCAACAGAGGAAACTAAAGAATTTTGAAGAGAGACAGAGCTTGATGGTGGGCAGAATGCAAAGAAACGAAAGAAGCTGTGGTAAGAGTTGAGAATACGGTACTTTTTTTTGAAATTCAGCTGAAAGCTTTAAGCGATTGAGAACGTTTTAATTAAGGGGAAATCATGAATCTGAAAGCCGAAAAAGGCTGCGAGACGGGGGTTAGATATGATAGAACTCTGGTGAAAAATGAATAAAGTTGATGTGGTAAGACAATGTGCGTATAACGGGTTCAGATAAAACGGGGTGCGAAAATTATTTTGTAGATACACTAGAAGATGGAGAGTCGGCATTATCAAGACATGATATACATCGATATGCGTTCTTTTCCATTTGTTGAATCACTGAAATTAATGTATTAGGACGTAATTAGATTGCATAACTATCAAACCTGCAAGAGTCAGGTCAGCACAAACGAAATGATACCAGTTCTTGCAGCCTGCTTCACACAGTATCCAACGAGCACCATGACCCTCATATGGTTTATAACATTTTTGTGCTTGGCATGACTTCTTTGCTTCTCCTTCTTCTTCAACATATTCATTTGGAGACATTGGACAGTGGCGCTTTCGGGCTTTCTTTGAACATTCTTTATGGGTATTATGAGGCCGTTTTCGTTTAGAAACGGTTTTCGAGTCAAAAAGTAAGGTAATCGGTTTAGCTCTTACTGGACGTTGCTGAAGTTCGAATGTCGCACTGAAACAAAATAAAATGAAATATTCATTATTTATCTATTTTTCTCACCTGGCATTTTTCTTTAGATGAGCAGCATAAAACTCCGATATCAATTCTACAGCTATCGGAAGTCCGTTGAGGTTCAGTATTTCACAAGACAACCAATCGAACAGAGCTTTCTTACATAGCTCTTCGCCTTCGGGATCGCCGAGCTGCCGTTTATTCGCGCCATACATTAGACTTTGTGTGATTAGTCTTGATTTTTGAATGAGATTATGAACAAGGTTTGTTTCAAGGAAATTAGAAGGAATTTCGTTAAGGGCTGCGGATACATCAGCAATAACAGGTCGTTTTCCTCGTAAACAGCGAACACATAAATAGCATCCTTGTGGTAAATTTTGAAGAAATGGCGACCATTCGCAACACTGAACATGATATTGAGAATCACACATAATACATGTGAGAACTGAATCAGGCGCCTCCGATGTGTTAGCTCCAAGACAACAACATGATTGAAGTCCACTAGCCGAATTGGTTCTCCTCAATTTTTCGAAGATTCTGAATTGAATTTCGTGTAAAGAAGATTGATGTTCAAGCAATTGTTCCGATGACTCGAATTCTTTTATTTGACGCCATTCATCAGCTAAGTGAACCACACCACCTTGGTAGTACAACTGCATCATTTGACCTTCAGTAAGAGGTGTCAAATCATCGCGTTCGGAGAGGATCTGTAACAAAAACTCATTTAATCTGAAGCACTTAAGGAAAGCCGCCACTCAGATGTTTTATCAATTATTTACCTCGTAGAGATTGTGATAGGCATTGATTGGTTTGAAGAGCTTTGTTAAACGTTCTGTGAATGAAAGCATTTTATTAACCATGTCGCAGAGTGGTGAATGCTCTCGTGAATGACGCAGAGTTTTCGATATTTCACAATTTTTGTTGATGTCAATAGCCTGTGAGAGTATTATCTCACTTTCTGGAAGTCGTTGAAGTTGGTCTTTAACTTCAAAACCAGAGAGCGATGGAACTGCGAAGTCAATCATTGATTTGATTTTTGCTACTTGAGCTACTTCAAATCGAACCGAATTTAAGTCTGAAAATTGAAAAATCCATAGTTGTCAAGGCCCGGGCCGGGCCGGGCCGGTAGAAAATTTTCAAGGCCCGGCCCGGCCCGAAGGCCCGGCTTCAAAAAACGACCCTTTTTTTCCAATTTTTTTTTCCAATTTTTTCAATTTTTCATCGGAAATGTGACCATTTTTGACTATTTTTCAGAATTTCTTCTAATTCTGACTGATAGTCGAAAATGTGACTTTTTCGCAAAAAAATTCAAAAAATTTGAAAAAATTTGAAAATTTGACTTTCGCGCCAATTTGCCCGGGCCTTAAGCCCGGTCCGGCCCTGATTTCGCCGACAAGGCCCGGCCCGGCCCGGCCCGGCCCGGGCCTTGACAACTATGGAAAAATCTATGAGAAAGTCTCAGAATAAAACAAACATTGTTCGGATAACCAATCTGAATTCCTCAAGGAATTCCATACAGTTTGAAGAAGACTTAGTGAGGGATTTTTGAAAAATTCTTGAGCTTCCTCTTCACGAGCTGAAGCCTGTGAAAGCATTTGTTGAAGTTTGAGCAGTAGATCGTTAACTTGTCTTGATGGATTTCGACCGCCTTCTTGAATCAATCTGCAAAAGTTTTTATAGTAATTATATTATCAAAGTAAACATATTCAGAAATGTTGGTTCTAGCTTCAGTATGATTCACATTAATTGTATGCATTAAAAAAAATAATGTTTTCATGAAAAATTTGGAACTTACGATAAAATATTCTCCCTTATAAGCCGCTTTTTACACTCAAAATCGAATTCGTTCTCCATGTTGCTTGTTGGAGTCCATGAAGTGACTTTTCTTGCTCGTTCTGACCATTCTTTCATTTCAACCAACTTCCTCAATTCTTCAATTTCAGTTAACTTGATATCAAATTCCTCTCCTTCTTCAACCACTCTCTCCAAATCTTCCTTCGTATACTCTTGTTCGCGATCCATAACTTCTTCAGCCTTTTTTCTCCAAGCATCAATCCTTTGCAATAATTGCTCTAGTTGGCCAGTGTAAGATGATAAATTACAGTCCATGGAAACCATTTGTTCTATAAGTAATTTGACATCAACAATATCCATTCGAGTATCTGCTCTTTGACATCTAGTTTTGGTTCGAGTCCGCACTTTTTTGTGTAGTAGTTGAGAGGTTTTCTCAATGGCAGTTTTAACTGTGTGACTGATTGTAGTCAATTTATGAACTTGATCTGTTTGAGGATATTTATTCTGTTTTGCAACGTCAATACACTCTTCGATACTCTCCAGTTCTGGTTTTCCTGTTTTTTCCAGCATTTCTTCTGACTCTTCTTTCCATCCAGTGTAATTGACAGTTCGTTTTTCAAGTTCACTGAGAAGGTGATTCAAATAATCCATCTCATATCTGAACTGATATTTATAATCTTTCGGAGTACATGCTTTGCAAAGATGATCGTGATGTTCGACACATGTCCTTTTATTATGCTTGTTGCAAACAAGAGCTGACATGAAAATAGTTGTTTTGCAGAATTTGCATGATCTTTTTTCATCTGGAATGTTCTCGAAAGTAACTTGTTCCATCTGACGAGGAGCGACTCCCAGACGTGTTATGAGATTTCGGAGCTTATTTTGTTTTTCGATTACTTTTCTCAGTTCGTCACACGCCGCAAGAATTGTGGATAGGCCCAACTTATCCATAGCTGCCACCATTTTGAAAAGCAGTTCGTCATGTGAAAACACAAGGAATCTTCCAACGCTGGAATATGATTCCACGCATTCTCGACCTTTCGATAGCCAATCGATTGGAGCAAAGTTGACAGCTTCGGCGAAATTGAGTCCTTCATTGTATCCAGCATGATAGGCACGGGGGAAAGTGATTACAAACTCTCCAGCGTTCTGATGTACCGCATAAATTGGGACTCCCATTGATCGAAGAAGACTGGGATTTGCAGCTGTGGTCATATGATGGAAAAGATCTTTTTGTCTTCCAGTCAAACCAGGTGCTAGCTTTTTCAAAGCATCTTCAAACTTTTCTGCATCATCTCCGGCCACTCCGTACCAAATTTTTCGTTCTCCAAAATGATTGTAGTTGACGGAATAAGTCCAGTGATCCTCCGTATGCCAACAGAAAGTTGAGAAACACATTCCAACGTAAACCCAGGGAACCATCATTCCCGAAATTCCAGTATTGAAATATGAAAGAACAGACTCCCGAAGCACAGGCATGTTGTTCAAGTTCCACGCATGTGATGCATATTCTTGTTTAAGTTGAGAATCAGGTCCAGTATGCTTGTCTTCTTTTCGCGGGAATCCACTTCCAACTTTACTGGTAATCAGGTCTGCACCATACTTCACCGAAACGGGATTTTCGTGGGATATGACATTTTTCCAGAACTCTCGTTCAACAGTTTCGCATGACACTTCTGACACATCATTCACATTAAAATAATCGCATTTCCATTTGTTTGCGAACTCTGTGAACGAATTCAGGTTGTATTCTGTATCGGTTTCAGAGAACCCCCAATCGCATCCAATCTTAGCATCCTCTGATTCAATGCATTTCGGACATCTCCATTCACCGGTTGGAACTTCATCGAGGGCAGGATCACAACAATAAGTATGAAGACCGTTTGGACATCCTTCAATGTCGCAGAGAATCAGATACTGTTCCTCTTCTCCTTTTTTACAAGTCACACAAATTATTTCATCCACCGAATCATCTTCTTCCTCTTCATCATCTTCTGTCTTTACGATTCCTGAAAACTCCCAAAATTTAGTTAAAAACACCATAAAAATTTAGATCAAAATCTAAAACTCCGACTTACTTTTTCCTCTGTTGTTTTTGAGAGACGATGTTCCACCTGAATTTCTTTTAGTGACAGCTGACTTCTTATTTTTCGATTTCCGTCGTCCACTTTGCATGGACATTGGACACTCCTCTTCTTCATCCTTTGTCTCTTTTTCATCTGGAATTTCTGGTTCGCTTCGCATTGTTCCATGATTGTGCTGATACCTAAAATTAGGTATTTATTGTTTGTGTTCGATTACTGGAGCTAATTAGCTAGCTGAGACCATAGGTCTGGGAATTAATAGCTTTTAATCAGTTATATCTTTGCAGAAAACGTGGCTGATTGTGTAGGACTGCACTCACATATGTTTTCGCTCTTCTTCCTCATCACTTTCATCATCCATTTTCTTTTCTTTGTCTCTCAGATTTCGGTTGAACGGTTCAATGTGGTTATTGTAATGTGATCGAATGAGATTGATGAATGCAGACGGTACACCGCGAGCCATTTGCTCCTTTGGAAGGTATTCGCGTGCAACGTCTCTCCATTTTTCTTCATCATTCACTTCTTCACATCCTCCAAAGTTTTGAACAATCCGGTGCAGTCTGTACAAGTCCACAATTTCCCCGTCTCGATCCAGCGGGAACTCAAATTGAAGACCCGAAAATCGGTTAAAATTGATCAGACGCTCAATGAATGTGTGTTTCTCTTTCACAATTGCTTCCACTTCATTCAGCTTCTGTGTTCGAGGTTTAAAGGTGAACGTCTCTTTGTTTATGGCAAATGGCGGTTTAAACTCCTGGAAGAAATTTTTAAATATGAATTTTCATTCGTATAACTACTCGATGATCATATTTAAACCTCATTTCTCAATTAGATGTTTTCAGAATTTGATATCTAGGCCTTACCTTTGGTGGGACAATTTTTACGACTCCGTACTTCTCTGCGTCTGGTCTAATCTTTGCAACATATTCGATTGGATCGGCAAACTCCGCAGCAGTTGGATAGTAGACTGGAGCCATCGGAGGTCGTATGAATTTCTGAAACGTCTCATTTATAGCAGACCAGATCACTATAAGACATTTTAAAACCTTATAGAAGTGATCGTACATCTCCATCCTGATTCCGTTGGAATGGTTTTTTGATTTCGATGCTCCATTTCCTCCTGATTTCTTCCGAGGCGACGTACTTGTAGAGGGTGCACACGACGAAATTATTTCTTCTGGACGACGTGCACGCATGTTCAGTCTGTCTTATAGCTTCATGAGATCTGAAATTAACAATTCTATCCCGAACTTTTTTGTAGACCGAGAAAAATAGGCGATATAAACCGTTAACTGAATGTGAAAGTTTTAAAAAGCTTAAATCAGATCATTATTCAGAAAATGTAAGACTATTCATGAAAACTTTTAAACTTAAAACACTGGATAGATTATCTACAGTAACTTCACGACATGAAAGGTTATACTGACGGCCTTCTAGGAACCTTATTCCGCTGCGTCTTCATCCAAAGACTTTCGGCGAGACCGGTATTCTTTGACCACTTTGCACTAGTCCGATGTCCTTTTCATCAAAAATTGCGTGCGGTAAAGATAAGGGGCGAAACCGAAAAAAATATAGATAAAAATCGAAGAACCGTGAGAGGAAATAGCCCAGCGCCCACCCGTGTCGGGCTACGACATGTCTTGAAAACGCGCTCCATCGCAGAAAACTCTCGTGGCCTCGCTCTCGTCGTCTCAATCATCTCTTTTTCAATAGTCTCTGCATGTGGAAGTCTCTGCGTCTACTGCTTCTCAATACTATTATTGTTGTTGTGTGCGCGACACATTCTCGCGTGTGCCTCTGAGTAATACGTGAATTTTTGCACTAACTTTTTTTGAGGCCAGCAGCTGAGGGAAGACGGGCGCGCACAAAGAAAGCGAGGCAAACGGGAAGACGATGGAAAAATGAACATAGAAATAGAGAAAGGGAAATGGAATGTTGGCTTTCCAAAATGGCTCCGATGGCTAGAATATTTGATTATGGGCTCACCGAAAGAGCATGGATAATTTTCTGGAATATTTTATGATAATTAAGGTTTATGATAAGGAAACCTTTAATTATCGACAATGTGTGAATAAACAAGATCAATCTCGATAAATAGCTGAAAGAACTTCTACACGAAGTCATAAGTGAAAGGAGGGAACGTGCAGTCATAGAATATAGTTGCAGAAAAGAATCAGCTGTTTGTAAGAGAAGAAGCTGATTAGAAGAAGTAGAGAAAGACGTGTTTCCTTCTGCTACACATGCATTCTTCGTACGACAAAAGGAAGCCGAAGAAGAAGCAGACATAGAAATTTACGATCGAACGCTGGCGATGTGGTAAAGCAGAGAAGTTAGAAAGGGTCACGCTCAAGAGTGGAGTACTCTACCGACTATAGTAAAGATTTTATTACATTCCAGTTTCTAGATCGACGTTTCGAAAGTTTCATAAGAACAGATACTTACCAAAAAGATAATATATCTGTACAGTTCAAAATAATTTGGTGTAGAATATAGAATATGCAGAGAATTTAGGTTTCACGATATATGTCTAGACTCTCGTACACAACTGCGTGCTGGGGAATTCAATCGAGTGAGATGACGGCAATGTGAAGATGCGTTCTGTTAGAGAATATGGATTGTGTATTTGTATGAAGAACATCTAGTCTTGTTGTCATAGAGATTGAGCATACACAAGAATTAGAACGGGGAACAGGTGACTGAATATATATAATTCCGTTTGACAACAATATTTATTTCAATTTTTCTCAGAAAAAAAGTTGTCACAGGATTACGGTAGAATCTCATGTTGACTCTTCCGGGAGACACAAAAAAGTTAGTTGTTTCCCTAATTGGAAGCACATAATGAAGGTATTCGGAAAGCCGGGAGTTGTAGCGGAAATTGTATATCCAGTGATAAAACTGTTTCTATTTTTCACACCAGAATAAGACAACTAGAACATGAAAGAAGAACCGCAGGTTTATTCAATGCATTTTCTCCGAAAATTAAATATAATTACAAAAAAGTGAAAATGGAATTAAGAAGTCATTGGTTTGTGAAATATTGTCACTCGAGTTTGGTCAATCAGATTAGAAATCATTCATGGGCTTTATACATTCAAATCATTTCCTGCTCTTTCAGTTTCTTCTCATCGACAAGTGGAAGAATTTGATAGACGGCAGTCTTCTGATTTTCTTGTTTTCTTTTGTAATCAGAATATTCCATGGCGTAGGCGATGAATAACATGGAGACGATAGTTACAATAGCAACAGTTGGATATCCAGTCTCAACAGACATATAGGCAAGAGAGCACATGAACATGGCAAACCAGACACGTGGATTAATAATGGCAAGAGGAGTTGAACCGAGTTCCATCAGGAAGAATACGTTGACGTCGTCTGGAGAAATGTCATTTACTAATTTGATTTCAATTCTTCTGATGACTAAAGTAACAGTCGCATCTCAATTCTTTGTCAGTATTTGTAAACTTTTAAAAATAAACTCACTGAATCCTGGAACTTTGTAGTCCTCGATTCCGGTATATGACAAGAGAAGTTTGATTGTAGCCATTGAGAATGCAATAACGAAACATGGCCAGTTTTGATCAATGATTGTTGGCTTCTTCTGTTCCACTGGTTTCCTTGAAGTTGGGAGCATCACTGCGACCATTTTGAAGCAGACTGAAAAATATAAAAAGGATTGAATGGTAGAGAAAGAGTTGTATCAGGTGGATGACCGATGTACAAACAAACTTTACGGAAATTTGATAGAAAATAAAAATATTTTCATCCAACAATCCTTTAGAATGAGAATTTGAGGGACTGGAAGACCTCTTTATACTTTTTAAAGGGTCAATGCCGAATAGATTTAAAAGATTCTTTGGTGGTGACCGGTAAAAACCAAGACAATGGAAAAGAAGTTATCTTGGACTTGAATCTAATTGAATTCAGAGTAAAGAAAAAGATTGAAAAGATAGATAAGTAAATGACTGTCAGAGGTCGAGGACGAACAAAAACCTTTCGAGAGGACACTGATTCAATGACTTTTTATTTGAAACTATGGACAGATTGAATGGCTGGGCGTGGACTGAGGAAACAAATATTTAGAAACTGAATGAAATCGATTGTTTAAAATATGAAATGCAATACTCATAATTATAACAAAACCTGCTATTATCATAAACCACATAATCTGAAAATGAGAAATGAGCAAAAGAAACAGGACATATATCAAAAATTGAACCATAAGAGAGCTATTGTTGCACTCCAAAACGTTGATAAAGTGCAGTCAAATCGAATGAACAACAAACAGAAAAAAATTGAAAAATGAAATATTTTGAAAACATAATAAATCGGAAGTTACAGTAATATTTTGATTGACTGATTCATTTGATTTTTTAAACTTTTACATTGCAAAAGAAGCACCATTTTCATGCTTTTCATACATTTATTGGTTCATCTGAAGTGTCAATTGGTTAGATACGGGAAACGAGAACAACGTGTTTCGTGGATGATGTCGAGGTATATTTGAACAGATGTTTCAGTTTTGTATCTGTCTGATCAGAAGTCATGATCTTAAGTTATTTTTGTTGTTTGTAGTTTGATATTCAGACTGAAATATTGAATAGTGAAGTGGCTTAAAGCTCTCGTAAAAATATTTCCTAGAGAAGATAGTTTTCTTAAGATTAAGATTAATATTAAGGACAACTTCAGAAAGAACTGAACGATTTCATATAAATAATTCAGAATGGATACCAGCTTGAAAAATTACAGTAACTTGCGGAACAAGTAAAAGGAGTGAGTGTCTTCTTCAACTAACCGGATACTAGTGAGAAAATAAAAACGAATTATTGTTATTAATTAAAACTCAGTAGAGTTCAGAACACATTTCTATATAAGTTAAATTCGAAACCAATGACTTGACTTCAATTTCTTTTCAGTCCTAATGAACTGAATCCAATGAAATGAGGTTTTCAAAAAATAATAACCGAGTAAAACAGAAGATTTAACATTAAATGGTTCAAAGTCTAGAGCCATTGAACAAACTTTTCCGATTTTCGTTCTTGATCATTTTGAGTTTGTAACATGTAATATAGATGCCCTTGTCAACTGTATAAACAACGTGTTTCCTACTTGAATTGCCTCTTGCAAATCGAATATTTCCGGCTGCTCTCGGACATTCTCATCATAGGATAGAGATCGATGTTGAGGGATGTCCTCAATGAAACAAGATGAAGTGATGCGTTCTTCAAGAAGCATCAATAAGTTTATTCCTGCCTCATCATAAAAAAAGAAACAAGGAAAATATTGAATGGTTTATTTCGGATAACATGGGACAACACGAATATCGTAAATTTTGTAGTCATCGTCCTTCTCTTCCTAAAATTATGATTATTTTGAGTAAAATAATAGTTTAAAAACGTACCATTCTAGCAAAGAATGCTTTCTCTCCTGACTGAGTTTCTCCATTCAAAAGAGTCAAAACTTCATCTACAGAGAATTGAATTGTGTTGTTGGTAAATGGAACTGGATAGGCGAACTTTACAGAAAGATCCACTTGGCCTAGTTTTGGAATCAAAGCCTCCAATTTGCTCGAGAGATAATCTGAAAAACTTGGTTTAGGAGAGAAATTTCTGAGCTTCCAGTAAATTTCTGTGCAAAGTATCATAACTAACTGAGCTACAAAGTTCTCAAGATGACCTACCGTAATCTCCTCCTTTTCCACAATCGTCCACAGTTATATCTTCTGTGAAAATATGACTCTCTGCCAATTTTATCTTTCCGTCCAGAACATGTCTGTATTCATCTGTCAAACGAGCAGCTGTATATCTCGGATGTTCTTCAACTGACCGAGTGTTGAACAACGGGAAAACGATGAACTGAAAATGTTGAAGTTTAATCAGCATAAACTTTTGGGTGTTGGTCATAGTTGAACCACCATAATACTCATTTCTTCAGAACTGTGATATTTTAATTGTATGTTAATGTTATCAGTTCAAGTTTCATGACGGAATCAAAACAAGAAAACTAATATGAAGTACATTTTATGCTCCATGGTGAGCTTTCATAAATACATTTTCTAATTGCTCAAAAACAACGGAATTTCAAAAACCTTTGAATCTCAATGTTTTTCACTACATTTTCAAGAAAAAAACTAACCAAAACAAGAGAAATTATTGGTAGATTCTTCATTTTGAATGACGAAGAAGTGGTCTGAAAAGGAACAAACAGTGTTCTCGATATGTTTCTTTCTCACGATGAAACCAAAGAAAAACACGGGAAAAATGCAAAAACAAAAATATACTAAAAATGTTTTTGAATGTGTTGGAAACAGAGCAAAACCATATGAAAATGATAAGAAGGAAGAGACAACTGCCTCGTTTTTCCGCCTCCTCAGAAGGTTTTTTACTTCAAAACTTTGTAGTTTTTTCTGCAATTTGATATCCCAGCACGAGATGGTCAGTTGTTCTTTTCTTGGGAAAAAGTAAAATAAAAAACATTTATGAAACTTGAAACGAAGGTTTATGAAACATGAAGAGTGATAAGTTACTAGTTGATTATGAAGCCAAGACAATTCTCATTGTATTTGTGAATCCAGCTCCTTGTTTCCATCCAGTAATGACGATAAGTGGGTCACCAGCATGAATGAATCCACGTGTCTTTCCAAGATTCACTCCGTATTGCACACGTTCTTCAACGTCAACGTCCCATTCATCGATACGTCCTTCTGCAATACCAGGAAGTAGAACTTTACCAGTTTCAGACATATTTGTGAAAAATCTACGATAGAAATGGAATTGAACTCACTTGGATAATAGACTGGGAAAATTCCTCGGTGAAGATGAAGCTGGCGAGAAATTCGTTCATCGCGAGAAACGGTGATAATTGGGACTGGTGGACGATAACGAGAACACAAACGAGCAGTTCTGAGGTGATAATTACATGAATAATTGGAATTTTTTTCAAAATTATTAAATTACCTTCCAGTTGTAGTGATGAGAATAATAGCAACAGCTCGACAAGTGATAGTTGCGGAAACTGCTGCAATTGCAGTTGTATGAGTCATTCCAGTCGGTTTTTTGGTATGGAGAATAAGCTCTTCGAAATGTTTCAGGTGGAAGAAAGCGGATTCAGCTTCTTTACAGATCTGGAAAAATTTTGATTTTGATTCAATTTTTGTTATTTCCTTTTTCTTTTTCGTTCAAACTTTTGCAATAGTTCTATGAACTTTTGTTTTCCGTTTTTCAAAGATACTAACTCAACTGACAGTAGTAATCGGATACTTTTCTTCTTTCCCTTGAATCACGTGATTTTTAAAAATAACTTTGCATCATAATCACAAAGTAAAACATAAACTCACATTGTGCATCATTGCCAATGCTTCCACTGGGTAATCTCCTTTCGCTGTTTCTCCACTCAACATCACACAATCGACGCCATCCAAAACGGCATTTGCCACATCACTGCATTCTGCTCTTGTTGGACGAGGCTTACTGATCATACTCTCCAGCATTTGCGTAGCACAAATCACTGGTTTTCCAGCCAAATTACACTTGGCAATGAGCATTTTCTGAGCGAGAAACACTTTCTCTGGAGGAATTTCGATTCCAAGATCTCCACGAGCAACCATTACACCGTCAGATGCTTCGATGATCTCATCGGCATTGATGACTCCGTCTTCTGATTCTATTTTGGCGATGATGTAAATATGTTTCCCTCTGAAATTACAACAAAATGAATACGAGATTCGTCAACGGATAAAACAGGTACTAATTCAGTTGAAACCTAAAGAAAAATTTAATTAAAATAACTTACTTTTCTCCCAAGACTTGTCTGATTTTGTGAATTCCTTCTGCGTTTCTGATGAACGATGCAAAAATGATATCAACACCTTGTTCAACTCCAAATGTCAAATCTTCAATATCCTTGGATGTAACTGCTGGTAGATCAACAACAGTTCCTGGCAGATTGACTCCTTTTCTTGTTCCAAGTGCTCCTCCATTCTCAATTGTGCAGATAACTGCATTCTCTTCGCAAGTCTCCACAATCAAAGAGATGAGTCCATCATCAATGTAAATTCTGGATCCCGGTGAGACAACTTTTGGCAAGTTCTTGTAGTCAGCATATATATTAGAAGCAGTTGCAGAGAATTCCATAGAAGGATCAGTAGATACTCGAATACTTTTTCCATTTATCAATTGGACTTCTTTTGCATTATTTGCAAACATTCCAGTTCGGATTTCTGGTCCTTTCGTGTCCAAAGCGATTGCAACCGGGAATGGAGCATTTTCAGCAGCTTCACGAATTGTTTTGATGGTTGCTGCATGAGCCTGAAAAGTTTAAAAAAAAGTTAATATATTCTTTGATAAGAGTTAGACAGAGCGTACATACCTCATGACTTCCATGTGAAAAGTTCAATCTGGCAATGTTCATTCCAGTATTAATCATTTTTCGAAGTGTTTCTACATCGCTACACGCTGGTCCAATCGTACAAATAACACCAGTTTTTCTTGTTTTCTGTGGTCTTTCGGAGATACGTAGACCACATAAATGTGAAATATTAGTAGTTGCAGTCGAGTGCTCCGAACTATAATGAGACGACATTAGGTCAAAAAGTGGAATGATTTCTTACCCAATATGATCGTCTTGATACATGATGATAGACGGAAGAGAACTGGGTGGAGTCTGAAAAGTAGACAGAATTGGAAATGGAGAGACGCAGATAGAGCAGAAGAGTGATACAAACAAAGTTTGATAACCAAATCGGGCGAATAACAAAGATCAATGATTGATTTTCGAAGATAGATACAAAAGAAAATAAAAATAGAGGTGATGAATTCAGATGTCAAGGTCATCTTTTTGGTTTTTGATCAGCGCTCAAGTTGAGAAATGTATTTAAATAGAAAATATAAAAAGAAACGAGTTATTGAATATGGGAACACATCTAGTTCAATTCAAATAATGATGTTTTTGTTGGAAAGAAAGAGACTTAACAAAAGAGACAGCGATGATAATTCTCGAGTCTGAATGGTCCGAATGTAACAATGGTCAAGACTACAAGGTAGCCATCTCATTGTAAAAAGGGTTGAAAGAGACCAACCTTCCCAAAAAGATGAGTGAGAGAACGAGCAAATTGGATTTATGTCAAGATAGGAGGAACTCAAAGACACTAGAATGTCACGTAACGATCAAATGATCAAGAAAACATCTACGAGATAAAAGTGGACTTTCGAGTGGACAGCAGTGATGAATTAGACATTTACGATGACTGCAAAGAGCAATAAACTTGAAAGTAGGAATGCACGTGAAGTAGAGCAGAGAAGGTACAGAGTGCACATTAGGAGTACTGGAAAAGAGAAACAAGTCGTATACTATTGTGATGGTTAGAATGTTTTATTTATTTGAGTTCAAATGTTACAACTCGAGTTTGTTAGAATAATATGTTGCAACTTGCACTTCAAAATGAACGTGTAAACAATTTGGGTTGTACTATAGACCTTTAAAAATCAGAATGAAAGTGTTCATTGGTGTTTCGATTGGGGATTCCCTTGACCAGCAAACCAAGAACTAACAGCTGTCTTCTGGGAGTGATGGTTCTTGTAGCAATATCAAAAAGATGAATAGATGAATTCCGGCCTGAATGAAGAAAGAATATGAAAGCAATTCACGAAAAATGCTAATATTTGTTATAGGAGTTAGGGAGTCCAGTTAGCAGCCCAAAACAAATTACATTGTATTCATTCATTTGACGTTTGAGTTTATCCAACTTCATAAGTGGTGTTCTACTTGAACTTTCGATTTTTAACTTTCGAATCTTCTTCTTTTTCTAAACTTACCCAATTATGGTTTTTTGGAATTCCGTCAACTTTCTTTAGGATGATTCAATTGCTTTTCGTTTGACTTTTCTCGTAAATCCTTCGATTCTAAAATTGAAGTTTTTTATTATTATTTTACCAGTTGCCTCTTCCGATTCAAATCTACGGATCATAAGGGTCAACAAGTTGAAAACGGAACCAAAAGCCGATAATTTGTTTCCTGAAAGTTGTCTTCTCTTCTTATTCTTCTTCTTCTTCAAATGTAAACAATTCTTGTACTTCAAAAAGATGATGGCATTTCCATGAAAAAAAAGATTTGGCATCTCTCGAGATATAAATCAATCTCGAAGAATGCGCTTTCATCGATACCAGTTTGTTTCTTCTTAAAGTAAATTCAATTCGTTTTCACAGTTTCCGAATCCTTTTAGTCATGGTCACTGAGGCATATCTAGTCTATTGGATTGCCCTCTTGTCATTTCATTTTTGAATTTACAATATCCTCTCTCGTCTACTTTTCTTCTCGCTACAAACACCTCGTTCACCAATAAAACCAATCAGCATTTCGTTTCGCTCTTCGTGTTTCGGGGTTACGATTCAATACAAAAGAAGTACGACGTCCCGAGAGAAAGTGCAAAACGATGAAGAGAGGAAAGAAATGAAAGCAGAAATCGTCGAGGATAGAAGACTTAGTCGCTTCTTCTGGAGGAATAAAGTGAATGGTTTCGTAGACCGATTATGCCACACACACACTTTTATGACTTGGATAATCGAGCATTCTCCTCTTTTCCTCAAATGAATCACACTGTTTGAACGGAATAAAATTGAAAACGGATGACAATCAAGAAAGAAATATTGCATTCATTCAAATATTAATAGATAGTAATTAATATCAACCATGTTTTTTCAACAATTCTGTCAAAAAAAAAATTTGGTACAATCTTTTATTTTTATTTGTTCCATGTGAACATCTTCCATTGAATCCATCCTTTTGTTTCTTCGATTCGTTGATATTTGACCCTCTAACCCCTTATGAATTCCTTCTTTTCATGAGAACTTTCTCGCCTTTTCCTTCTTCGATCCGCGCCGTCTGTTTTTTTTTGAACGTCACCTGTCGGAACGTATCAATATGATGGATAACTCTAAAAGGTTTCTCATAATCGGTTCTTGTTTCTTTAACCTCCATTCATATGATCACCTTCAGAATTCTCTCGCCTTTTCCTTTTATGGAATCTGAAGTTGACGAACAATTTATTATGAAAAACTTTGAATTTCAGTTTCGTTCAACTGGGTTACAGTATCTGGGAAGGATTCTGCAACTTGTCTTGAAAACAGGAATCTTCAATTCAGTTTCTCTTGCATTTGGCTCTCTTAATTCATTTATTTTTATATCAAAAACAATTTTTTTCATCTAGAAATTTCACAAACTAATCCATCCCCTACAATCCTACAAAATATTCAAGTTTGTCTCTTTTTTTCACACGTGAAAAATGATGTTGATCTTGTCTCATGCTGGAGAATGCGTAATTCAATTGAAATTCCTTTATTCTTTTTTCTCCCGTTTTCCTTTTTTACAAGTCTTCAATGATTAAAATAGTATCCTCTCTCTGTCTGCCATTCATCTTCTCGTACTTCTCCTTCCCATGGCAACTTTTTTTTCTCTTTTCCATTTCTCTTCTTCCAATTCTCTTGCGTCATCCCCTTGTCTCATAACCATTATCGTTATGAACGCACTCAGTCTTCCATGGACTTCTGGAAGACACAACTTCTTTTAAAACGTTCCTTTTCTTTCCGCACTTCTATACTCACCATTTCATTTCATTTTAACTTATTTCACTACTTCATTTCATCTCTTTCCCAGAAAATGATGAAGATTATGTCACCTGAATACGATGACATTGACTCCTATTTTGCAATGGATGCTCATCATATGGGTCGGTTATTCTTCACTCTCTCCACCTGTCTAACTCTCGCTGGTCTTTATTTTGCTGCTCATCCACATTTTCTTGAAGAGTCGTGGAATTCCAACAGAACTTATTGGGTCATGGAAAACTATAAGGTATGTTAAATTATTCTCTCCTCTGAACTGTTTTATCTTTGAATATAACATAAGCATTCTCATCAGAGGAATAATCCAATCCCGTTTTTCGCTGACTTATACTATTTTCATAAGCCCTTCAGACACCATTTTAACACAAATCTTGAACGATTTCTCGAACCATTCCATTTCCGAAAAACCATAAAACAGCGTCCGTTCCGCTGAAGGCGTTTATTGTCCGCGAGTTTAAAAAAATGGCTTCAGGATCTCTGTCCTGCCTGTCCTGTTGAATGCCAACAAAAAAACATGAAATTTATGAGGCAGATAAAAGTGACAAAAAAGCTGAAGGGGTTCAGAAACCCGAAATAGTATTTCGATTATAAAACAGGTCGTTCGATGGAAATAACCTGAACAAATTAGGCAATGCTCACTCAGATTATTTTCAGACTTTTCCAAACGGAACAGATTATTATACTGTACTAGAGAATGATGGAACTTACAGTACTGGACATCTTGGCCCTTGGTTTAGACGCCTTCTGAATGGAGAATGGAGATATGATTACGGTAACTCGTTCTATAACTTCTGTAGGGTAAGTTCAATTCTGAAATCTTCCTGAATCTTCATTTACATGATTCAGCCCCGAAATCCGCCAAGACGCGAGTGGATGACATCCATTTTACGGTCAATGAATCACCTTGTTATAGTACAGGTTAGTCCAATTGCTAGCATTTATTGGATAGTTGGAAGTGAATATGTCACAACACCTCAAATCAAATGGGCTGTCCGTTATGGGCCTATTCTTGGCAAGCAAAAATGTTTTTCGCTGCTTTTTTTCGATTCACGGAACCAGAAAATGGTGTTTTTACCGTTCGCTTCGAGACCTGCGGTGTCGAAAAAGGCATGTGCCAGCGAAAAATAATTTTTCGCTGATTTCCTTCTCTCGTGAATTGGAAAGAAGACTATGCCCATTAAGGAGATCTTGACGGAGACCTAAATGGTATAAATTATCATGTTCAAAAAATTCAGTTATCGAATTGGTTTATTTCTCAACCCTCTTGTTTTAGCACTTTTTTGAATCGGAGTGTTTCCTCACGGCAAAATTGCCTCAACATTTGTAAGATTTCATGCACGGATGGCCGAGTGGTCTAGAAACGCCAGCATGTCAACTATGGGGCATCAATGGGTGTGCCAATGGGCGTAGGAAGAACATGAAATGATGTCAAAAATGACCCATTGATGACCCATCGCACGCCCATCGGCGTTCAGGCATTTTTCACCCACGCGCTTACCCATCGATGGCTCATCGGCTACCCATTTCATTCCCCTTCAAAATATGAAAGCTGCTTTATAAAAAAGCGTTTTATTTATTGAAAACAAGAAAACAAAAAAAGATGAAGGGAAACAACTTAATTATAACAGTTGTAGAGGGTAGAGGTGAAGAGCTCTTCGAAGAGTAGTTGTGGAGGAGTAGTGGAGAAGTCGAAGTTGATATTTATGTAGAGTTCTGAAAGCACAGTGGATTGAGTAAAATTAAATTGGAACGATTTTCAGATCAAAATTTAGTTATGCATCTAGAATTTGGACTTTTTTGAAGTAAAACTGGAAAAAATTCAAGAAATTTGTTCAAAAATTATGTGCAGTACCAGTCAATAGGATATGAACTTTGGGCGTTTTCTGTTGAAGTTGTCTAACTTTGAGAGTGTATCATGGCAATACTAATAGTCCCATCAAGGTGATTTTTGATGGATCATACAGATCAAGCCTGGAGCTTTATTTTTGTAGTTGACAACTTTTTTGTAAGGAAACTGCTTAGGGAGTTACATATCGACAAAGTGATTTCTACCTCAAATTGACCGATTTCAGTGCAAAATACGGACACCCCTTACTATTAGAGTGTTATGGTATTTTAAGCCAACAGCTCAAAAATCGCACAATTTTGCACTGAAATCGGTCGTAGAAAGCACTTTGTAACTCCCTAAGGAGTTTCCTTACAAAAAAGTTGTCAACTACAAAAATAAAGCTCTAGGCTTGATCTGTATGATCCATCAAAATCACCTTGATGGGACTATTAGTATTGCCATGATACACTCTCAAAGTTAGACAACTTCAACAGAAAACGCCCAAAGTTCATATCCTATTGACCGATACTGTATATAACTTTTGACAAAGTTTCTTGAATTTTTTCCATTTTTACATCAAAAAAGTCCAAATTTTTGAGACTCCATCACCAAGTACTGAATTTTTGAAAATCTCAACTCACAATTTTTCTTTAACTCAAAACCGTCTTGAGGTGGTCTATCTTTGTCATCAGTAATTCACCACGATTTCTGAATTAAATTCTATGCATATATAAATATACTCAACTGAAAACTACCTTTTCTTTCAAACCGCACTCCATTATCATCAAAATCGCTCACATTCCTCCCGATTAGTTTCTGAAAACTCGTTCTATTATGAAAGTTGAAAATATGAATAAGAAAACAAAATAAGGATAACATTAAGTAAAACAACGACAAAGTGAAAAGAAAAACAGAATGCCAACGCTGCAAACCACGCGTTCTGGTTTACGATGACCCATCGATGAGCCATTTACAACCCATCGAAAAATAATTATTCCCCAAAAATCGAGTTTACGCCAATGTGTTAATAATGGGTCATCGATGGATATCCAGATGGGCCATTTATGGCACATTTTTTACATCATCCATTTTAGACCCATCGGTACCGATGGGTGAGTGAATGTGTCAAATATGGGGCATCGATGGGCCATATTTCGCCCACATAGCACTTTAGCCATCGATGGCCCATTCATGACTCCCTGGCGTTTTACCTGTGCTAAGGCGCCAGACTCAAGCGTAACGCTTGTCTCGAGTTCGAGATCTTCTGGGTGTTCTGGTACTCGTATGGGTGCGTGGGTTCGAATCCCACTTCGTGCAGATTCTTTTTGCAGGTCTTCTTCAGAAGTGCCGTTCTTCTTACCATGACACACTCTTTATTTCAATGTATGCTAATAAATTTTGTCTCAAAAGCCAATCATTCGGCGAAATTGGATCGAATAATTGGTTTTCCACTTGTTACGGTGGAATTTGTCCATAACATGTGTTTGTTTGTTGTCAGTTGTTTACAGTATGAGCAAGACAAACATCGTGAGTTCTAATTCAGTTTTCTCAAAATATAATTTTTTTTTTAGTAATTCAACTATCTCGTATTGCCCTTATTCTCTTGACAATATCTACTGTTCTGAAACTGATATTTGTTGCAATAATTCAAACGAATCAACTTCTACAAGTTATCTGTGTTCTTATAGCTTCAGCTGTTATTCTATCACATAATACAGCTCTTGAAGACTTTGATAATTTCTTGATCGATACTCATTGTGATTCCATGAGTAAGTTGTTTTCTGTTTCTTGCCCTTCCTCCTCATGCCTGATTTCAGCATTTCCGTCGGTTGCAATTGCTCAATTAATTTATTTTCTTGCATTCTTTACAACCGGATATCTTCAATACCAATGTCTTTCTGGAATTCGAGTTGTTACTTGTTCAACTCAAGAAGAAATCGAACATAGGAAACGATTTTGTGAGGAACCAATCGATCTCATTTCTAATTAAACTATCATTGTTTTATTTCTAATTTATTCCGTTTTTTCCTTGTCTTCGTCTCTATTTGGCTTTACTGGGTTCCCATTATTCGGTTTTGAATAAATTATAGTTTTCTGGTACTGAAAAAACCATCAGATTTTAATTCTTTGTTTACTGAATTATTTGTAAGCTGAACAAATAAAATATAATTTTAATTCGGAAAAACTGTTTAAACTAAACCCAAAAAAGGTTTAGATCCTCTTCCCTCCTCGTAATAAAATGCTATTTCTAAACATGTCAAAACAAAAATGTCGTGTTATTTGTGCATACAGATGACCTTGAATTGGTATAAATATCATGAACCCACTGGTCAGAAACATTGAGTTTTGTTTGACTCTTCGAAAATGTTTTCTATTTCTAAACTAATCTTTGTAACTGTCGCTTTGACTACTTTTGCTTCATCTAAATCTCTTGGAAACCACGTAGCTGATTTATCTGTTGTCATTGCTGAAACTGGATTATTGCCACCTGCACCAGAACTCACAACTGAAGCAGAACAAGAGTATATGGCAATCCTCACAAATTCCAGTCAAACTATTCCTGAACTAGAACAAAATACTAAATTGTGGGCGGAGAAACATGGATTAACGGTGAGAAGTTGAAATGAAGATGCTAGATTAAACAAGTATAATTTATAGGAGAAACTCGAGGAATACAATACAAAAGTTCTCGAGAAGCTCAAGGAATTCAAGGATAAGTACATGTCTGTTATCAATAATATTTTGTCCGCTGAGAAGAAATATCAAGATATTCTGAATAGTCAGACATTGACAATGGATGAAATTTCAAATGAAGTTGATACACTCCTCCAGCAATATCCACTGGAATTCAAAACTCTCGGATGTCTTTTTGATGAAATGCTCAGAGAAATGAAGGAGAATTCGAGTGCAGGAGATAATCAGCAAGTTCTCAATGGAATTCAATCGAAACATGAAGTTATGAAGGCTATGAAATTTTTGAGAAGAAAGTAATTATTGTGTCTTGAAATGGAAAGATATGTCTGTAAAAATGAATAATTTTGGTGCAAACGTTCAAACATTTTTGTTTTTAGAGTTACCCAATTTACTCTAATTAACTGCGAAACACTCATGTTTCTTGTTCGTACAACAAATTGAGGACTAAACATCCTTTTCTGAGAGTCGAAACAATTACGATGTTTGGAAACCTGAAACGACAGTATCTACAATCAAAGTGAAAAGAGTTTACCGTAAAATCTGAAAAAAAAACTCTTGCATCTGTATTAGAGGTTTTAATGAAAAAAAAACAAGAATTTACAGAAAATCCATGTGTTTTCTGCTCGCTTGATATAATTGTAGCTTTTTTGTACTCAAGCCATTTGACACCAGTTCGAGTAAACGTGTGGGCCTGTTATCGAAATGGGTAAGAATGGTCAAACTAGTTTTGCTATGTTATGTTCTTTCAAATTTATTATACAAAAAGTTTTATTCATTGGTTTTTTTTACAAATGTTCATTACGTGTATACATATATGAGACAAAACTTTCAAAATATAGTTCGCGTGAGCTTAGAATCCTCCACGTCCTCCCTGTTGTCCACCGAATCCTCCGAAGCCTCCTTGGTTGCCACCTGGGAATCCTCCTTGGTTTCCTCCCTGGTTTCCTCCTTGGAATCCTCCGTTGTTTCCTGGGAATCCTCCTTGGTTACCACCTGGGAATCCACCCTGATTTCCGCCTTGGTTTCCTGGAAATCCTCCGTTGTTTCCACCTGGGAATCCTCCATTGTTTCCAGGGAATCCTCCGTTGTTTCCAGGGAATCCTCCATTGTTTCCTCCTTGGTTTCCTGGGAACCCTCCTTGGTTATCTCCAGGGAATCCTCCATTGTTTCCTGGGAATCCTCCGAATGGTCCTTGTTGTCCGAATCCTCCCTTTGGCTTAACAAGGAAGAAAAGAACAGAAACTTCTTCTGGATACTGTTGCGCGAGTTGTCCGATAGCTTGGAATTGTTGGATGATTGTCTGAGATTTGTTGTTGAAAATAGCCTCAAGTTGAGTTTGAACAGTTGGCAAGTTGTTAACGACTGCAGTTACATTAGCCTTGATTTCATTGAGCTTCGTTTCCACTTGAGTTTTGAAGTCGTTCACTTGAGTCTGAAAACATGAAATTGTTAGTATGATTTCCATTTTTGCATAAGATAACCGTGTTAAGGTGATAATTTTGAATGTTCTGTTGAGAACTTACGTTACCTAAAAAAGGTTCTTTTTTCTATATCATTATCCAGCAAAAGTTTTGAAAAACATACCGTAACTCCATAAGTAGCTGCCCAGGCGTCAACTTGTGTTTCAGTTTCCGCGATTGTCAAGCTCGTGTTGGTTACAATAGCCATGAAAGCTTGTCTTCCTTGAGCAGTAACATTCTGCAGGAATGGTGGAAGTTGTGGTCCTCCGTATCCACCGCCTCCATGTCCATGACGTCCTCCTGGACCAGCAATAACAACAGCAGTGAAGGCGAGTGCAGCGAAGATAATACTATATGAAAGAGCCATTTCTAGATTGGAGAAATGATATACTTTTCTTTTTCTAGAAGCTCTTTATATAGTTTTTTCATTGTATGATGACACAAATCATCATGTTTTTCCGATTCGGTTTGCAGTCAGTTAGACGACAGGTGAGCACACTGAGAGATACCAAAAGTGCGTGAACTGAAAGTGGTAGAGATGGTATTTTCCTGTAATAAAATGAAGAGAATCAGTCGAAAAAGATGTGATCAGTGAGTCATATGTGATGCTGAACTTTAAACAGGCGGGTGAACTGAAAATGAGACATAAGGCACACCCACACGACAAGGAACCGTTTGAACAGCTTATCAATATTTCGAAAACATGAACATTTTTGGATTTTTTTATGGATGAATGTTTGCAAAAACGTTGAAACGTATTTTATGATGTGTGTCTATTGTAAACATTGTTGAAAACGGAACTTGGCACTTTTTTAGCAATCATCAAACCAGTGTCTGTCCGAAAATAAACAAATATTCTTCTGGAATAGAATCACTGAAGAAAGTGATGTCATTTAAAAGCTAATGATGTCTCCTAGACTAAACAAAACTCTTGAATTTAGTTATTCAGGTAAACGGCCCATTGTTCCTCATCCTGAACTAACTAGTAATGCAAGGAACTTTCTGAACTGATCATCTCATATGATTATTGAACAGTGCAAAACTCATGATCTCTTTCTCTTGTACTTTGATTTTCTAACACAGATAATTAGAATATTGAACAATGAATGCTAATTGACACGATGCAAAATTCTGAATAAAAGGGGGAACAATTGCTTCATTCTCCATCAACCCATTAAACAATCAGTGGTTTTCAATCAATATGAGATTCTTCATGATCGCCCTCTTCTTCTGTTTCATCTCGAACGTCTTCGCATGGCACTACGGGGATCGTGTTGCATTGGCTGACGATGAATATGATCCAGAAGCTGTGGCCAACCGTCAACAGATTGCCAAGGAGTACTTGATTCGTGAGAAGTTCCGTACCCGTGTTCGTGAGCAGATTGCCAAAGAAGAACTTCGTCATATGTATCAAAGAGAGAAGATTCGCAGAGCTATGGAGGACTTCAATGATAATTAAATTTTAGAAATTTCAAGATTTCGTTTCAATAAATATTTTCTCTATAGCAAGCTGTTCTGAAACTTCGAGACTAGGTGCCAGGCTGAAATAACCTTTTTTTCTAGAAACTGGTGATTGTTTTCTCCGAGAATTGGGAGCTCATAAATTATTTTCTGTCGCGTGGGCGCTCTCAATTATTAAAGCAAACAAGGACTGCCATTAGATGGTCAAATAATCAGAAGTTACCAATGGAATGTGTATGACCGGGGATTCACTTCTATATATAGTTGCATGGACTCTCCAAGCTCACAGCCCCACAAAGTTCAGTTGAATTTTACACAACCTCAAAAATTCTGAGATTGAAGAAAATTTTATACTAGTTTTGATCTTAAAACTTAATTGTTTTGAACCAAGGAACCACAGTTCTAAAAAGACAATATCTATAGGAATAGTCTCCCATCCTTCCGCAGATACATTTTCAGATTTCATTGTTTTCATTTCAAACCTAGATTCAGTCCGTAAAGATTTGTCAATAGTTTTCAGTATATTTTTTCTAGATTTGAACTGATTCCCGTTGTTTGGAAATAAGAAAATTTTGAAAACTGGTGCCGATTTTTTAGAGAAAATATAGTAAGTGAGGGAAGTTACAAGATTTATTGATTCAAAAATTATTCATTTTCATTTAAGATTCACATATCATTGAATTCCTCCATTGCCTTGCGAATCTTCTCACGTTGATACTTGTGCTCAAGTTCTTCTTTAGCAATCGCTTCACGGATTCTGGTACGGAACTTCTCACGGATCAAGTACTCCTTGGCAATTTGCTGACGATTGGCCACAGCTTCTGGGCTGTATTCATCATCATCCAAAGCGATTTGATCTCCGTAATGCCATGCGAAGATGTTCGAGATGAAACAGAAGAAGAGGGCGACGATGAAGAATCTCATATTGATTGAAAACCACTGATTGTTTTATGGATTGATAGGGAATGGAGGTATATGATCTCCTTTTATTTAGATTTTTGAATCGTGTCAATTCAAATTTAGTGATGAATATTCAAATGTATTGTGGTGGAAAATCAAAGTACACGGGGCAAAAAGTGAATATAACAGAAGGTATTTGATCAAATATCTGTATAAACGGTACTGATGCGTGCCATTTTCGTCTTCTTATTTCTATTTGTCGCCTTGGCAACTGCTGATTCTTATGATGATGTCAAAGCTAAGATCCAAGATTTGATTGATGATGGTTTTGGAAAGGATAACAGAGCATCAAGCAATGGAAAATCGGTCAGCGATGATGACAGAGATAGTTACAGCCAGGAAAAGAAAATTAAGAAAAAAGATTGGAGAAGTGATGATTACTTTTTTGGAAGTGATGATGAAGATGATAGTTATAAGAGCAAACATGAGGATAAAAATCAGAGAAAGCGGAGTTCGGAAAACGAAGACGGTGAGTTATTTCTTTTAGGCAATAACGAAAAAAATTCTTTTAGAACCCGTCTCCTCTCATTCTCGTTCTAGATATTCTGGTTCAGATTCTAATTCTGATTCTGGCTCTTCGTCGTCGAGAACGTCCTCAGAACATGCCGCTTCTTCCGATGACGATTACCAGAAAGATTATTATAAAAATGGAAAGAAAAAGGGAATCATTGGAAAATTCGTTGAAAAAGTCGCCAAAAAGTTGAAGAGTATTCCTGGAAAAATGGCTGCTGGAGCCGCAATTCTTTCTGGAAAAGTAGTATCCAGTGTTGCAAGTATTCCAGGAAAAGTTTTGGACGGTGTGAAGAGTATTCCATCAAAAGCAAAGAGTGTTCTTCCCGGAGGAAACAAGAAAAATGGAGATATAACACTTAATGATTATACACAGGTACTCTATATTTCCGGAAAACAAATAATCAATTTTGCAGGGTTCTTCTGAACAGGAGAATCATTTCCATGTTCATAAAGACAAGCATTATCATAAGGAACAACATAGACATCAAGATGACAGCACGAATTTGAATATTTACAATGATTGGGATGAAGATGATCTTGAGAAGAAATATAAAAGCGCTTATGATACTTTCCGTTCGAAGAGAAGTGCTGAAGTCAATCTGTTGAATCGTCGTCCGAATAGAAAACTTCACAAAAAGGAGAAACCATCAAACAGATTGAAACTTATCGTTTTCTAAATCTTTCTCACTTTTAAGTATTGTAATAAAGTCTTGGCATGGTAAACAATTCTATTTTAAAATTTTGCGGATTGATTCTTGCTTGGCCCATAAGATTTGTAATGACTATTTCATTTCAGTCGCGAACAATCGATGAATCATCAACAGTTTCAGATCAAAAAGATGCAAATAGAGACCAGTAGGCGTCAGTTCAACGACGATCGACATCAGCACCGGAGGCGAAGAAAAATACGATAATCCGGCAGTTCTTTGCCCTGTTTCCGGTCAGAATGATCCGCAACAAAAGTTAGTCCGAGCTATAAAACAGTGGAGGAATCTGAAAAAAGATCACCACATTCATTTCCTTTCAGTTTTCATTCAAAAGGTTTGCAAACATTAATGATTCTTCCTTTTGTCAAGTCATAAAATAATAAAAACGGACCCCCAATTCATGATTCGTTTTTTCGTTTCAATTTTTTCTCATTCAGATGTTTACCCTGAAGTATATAGTTGCCTCCTCGCTCCTTTTGCTTGTTTCATCCCAATCATGGGGACAGCAGAGCTATGGAAACAGTAATCAAGGTATATTCAGGCCACTATGGCGTCCTATATTATTTCGAAGATTCTTAGGATTTGAGGGGTCTTTTGGCTCTTCTGGATACGGACAAAACTCGAATCAGCAGGGATTCGGCCAGAGTGGACAAGGTTATGGAAGCAATGGGCAACAAGGGGTTGGACAGAGTCAAGGATCTAGTCAGCAAGGTTTCGGCGGAAACAGTCAATCGTTTGGAGGAAGTCAACAGCAAGGATATGGTCAGAATCCCGGAACGAATGGTCAAGGAGTTGGAAGCAATAGCCAACAGGGATATGGGCAGAATCAGGGATCCAGTCAGCAAGGATACGGTCAGAGTCAAGGATTCCAACAAGGATTTGTTCAACAGCAGCAGAGTCGACCACAACAAGGATTCCAATCTGGAGGATTCAGTAGTCAGCAGTCTTTCGGTGGACACAGCGGATCAAATGGACAAGGAGGTTTTGGCGGACAATCTGGATTCAACAGTCAGACTGGATTTGGTGGAAATAATGGAAACGGTCAGAGTGGTTTCGGAAGTCAATCTGGATTCGGTGGATTCTCTGGTAACTCTGGATTCGGAGGCCAATCTGGCTTCGGAGGGAATAGCTTTAGACAGAATAATAATAATAACCAAGGAGGATACAGCAATGGATTCCAGAGTCAAAGCGGATATAACAGTAATCAAGGAGGTCACTCTTCAAATTCTGGTTTCGGAAACTCAAACAGTGGAACATATGAGCCTTATCCACCCTTCCTCGGCAATGTCAGCTCATCAGCTTCTCAAGATTATTTCAATATTGTCAACAATCAGTCACTTACCACAAACCAAATCAACGAACAAGCCACCAATTGGGCTTCTACAAATGGTGTTCAGGTGAGGAAGAACTACTTTAAGGTCATATCAATTAAAACGAATTTCAGACTGAGTACACTCAATACCAAACAAACCGTACTGCTGTTCACAACCAAGCAATCCAAAATGTGTCTGATATTATTAATAACTTGGCAACAGTTCAAGCATCAATTGAGAATATTCAATCGAACAAAAGTTCATCAGCTAATGACCGACAAGCAGCTTTCCAACAATTGCAGCATGATCATCCAATGGTAAACAAATTGGGTTTTGTATCAGCCAACAATAATGTAAAATATTTCAGGAGTACTCCGTCCTCACATCACTCCTAAACCAACATGAACAAGTTCAGTACAATAGAATGAATGGAAACGGATACTCCAACAATGGATACTCCAACAACAACGGATACTCTGCAAGCTATGGAAATTCCAACTCATTCGGATCAAACACGAATTATGGAAACAATGGATACGGTAACTATTATGCTGAGAGCTCAACAATTTCTTCAACTGCCACGAAGAAGAAGACAACGAAAGCATCTTCAAGATAATTTTCTCATTTTTTATACATTAAATTCTTAATAAATGATATACATAAACTGCGTTTTTCAGCTTATCGAATCGATCGTTTTAACAAAGATTTCCCAAGGGAGAGTTAAAAATTTCGAAATACATAGAAATTAACTATGACAGGTTTTGGTTAATCTCATATGCCTCTGTTTTAATTCTGACGCAGATATTTGTTGTTTCGACTCTGATTGGTCTCCATGATCGGGTAACATACACTTTGAGAGTAGACCTTATGCAAAAATAGCAACAAAACAACGGATTACGAGAGACTTTGAATGAAAAAATTGGCTGCACAGATGAAGATTTGTGACTTTGAATACAGGCACACGTGAATATCATGACGGATCCTACTGGGAGTTTGTCAGCTGCTATAGCACATTCTTCAGATAAATAAATTTGAAGATTGCGAAGATAATGTTGTAACTCGTCTTGATATCAAAAAACCCCACCAGTACTTATCTGAAAACGATGTGGACAGCCAATAATTGAAATCCGTTGAGAGAACTTCTAAATAACAATTTCCGTTTGAAGACTAACATTTCGTTCAAACGGAAAAATATCAAAATGCAAAAGTTCTCTGCAAAGAAAAAGTTCATTTTATTGAAATCTGAAATTTTGTTAATCAGGTGAGGTTCGGAATAATATGGAATCTATTGATGCAGAAGTATTTTGGAACTAAAAGAGCTATGCTCTTCGAAAACATTATCACATGAGAAAAATCTCAAATGTCTTTGTTCTATATTCCCCACATCAACATCAACTTGAGACAGTATTCTCTGAGAATATTCATGAGTAATCAATCATGAGCTCCAGACATCTCCACCAAAATCTACACTTATGAAAGTCTCCAAAGGATAAAACACCGGAACTAACACATAGTTCAGTGATAAAACCTTATATCTCTTCATCTCACACACTCTCTCGTCTGGCGTCGTGCACGAGTCCAACGAATCCAACCAAAAGATCGACATCAATACCAGATTTATCTGGTTGTATAAATACGACTTCAAAAGACATGATACTCACATTCATTCAATATGCTTTCAAAACTTTTTATTCTTTTCTGTATCTCTGCTGTTGCTTTGGCGAAAGGAGGTTCCGGAGGTAACGGTGGAGGACATGGAGGACAAGGAAGTGGTCAGGGTGGTCGAGGAGGACCAGGAGGACCAGGAGGACACGGAGGACCACCTCCACCACCATTCCTTCAGAACGTGACTGATGATGCTCGTAAAGCATTCTTTGATATCGTCAGCAACGAGAATCTCACTCAATCAGAAGTGGAGACTCAATCTGCTGCATGGGCAAATACTTACGGAGTTTCGGTTAGTTCGGATGTGTCTTGGAATTTGTTTTATTTACATTTTTCAGGACATCTACAACGAGTTCCAACAGAACAAGACTGCTTTTGAGAATGAAATGAAGACGAACGTCTCCTCAGTCATCGGAAATTTGGCCAATGTCAACACTCAACTTAACTCAATTTTCAACAACAAAGACCAAACCCGTGATCAAGTGAAGACAGCCATTGATGCTATCCGACAGAACTATCCAGTTGAAGTTGACACAATCATGCACTTGTCTCATCCAGGACCACCACACGGAGGACCAGGAGGACCAGGAGGACACGGAGGACCTGGAGGACCAGGAGGATTCGGAGGAGATAACTCAAACAACAGCACTGCAAGCACCAAGGCAGCCAAGAAGAACAAGAAGAATAACACTTCTTCCCGTTAATTTCCTTTTTTTATATTCTGTTATTGGAATACCATTGGGTCGAACTTTGAACAAACAATAAAACCAATTCAAAAGTTGATTTATTTTTCAAAGAAAAAAGATGACAAGTTCTTAATGCAAAAATATTGACAGTCAATACAGTATTGTAACCAGTATGACATAATAATTCTGCAAGACCCCAAACATCAACTAAACAAAAGAATGCTCTGGTTAGACATCAGCCATCTCCCCGATTACTCATTTATTTATTTGTTTTTGTGCAAAACACATCTGTGAAACTGGAAAAAACTCATTTGTAGTTTGTAGTTTATCAGGGCGACTCAAAGATAACCATCGCACTTTTGTGATGACATCAAGGTTTTGAATATTCAAAATAGCAGTTTTACATAAAATCTGTCAAACCGAAATGATGATACAAAAAGTTCAGCATCATAGTTACTCTGCCTCCCCCATGTTTGTGGAAAAATAAACACTGCGTCTCTTCAAAAAGTGACTTTCTGGATCAGACAGTTCACATGGAAACCGAGAATAAAAACATTGTTTACCAATGATCGAGAGCACAAAAGAAAGTATATAACCAGGAGGTTTGGATGAAAAGAATATTGTGTTCAGTCGCCTCTCAATTCATTTCTTTTAACACAATGGTTCAGAGGAACTTGTAGTTTCAGAAATGTATTTCACCAGTCTTTCTCATTTTATAATTTCAATTTTTATTGGGAATTTCCTATTATTTTTCTTTTTTCAGAATGTGTTCCTTTAAAATTTTAATTGCTCTTGTTGTGATTTCTGCTGCCGTTATGGCTGCTCCAAATGGAAATGGATATCAACAACAAGGAGGTATGCAAAGAGATCAAGGAGGATATGGAGATCAAAATGGAGGATTCGGAGGAAATCAAGTTAGTATGAGAGGAGGACAAGGTGGTAGTCAGGGAGGATTTGGTGGAAATCAGGGAGGATTTGGTGGACAAGGAGGTCATGGAGGTCACGGAGGACAAGGACTTCCAATGCCTCCATTCCTCCAGAATGTCACTGAACAAGCTCGTAGAGAATTCATGGCAATCGTCACCAATTCTACTCTTACTATCGCTGAAATCGAAGAACAATCTTCCACGTGGGCACAGACAAACGGTGTTTCTGTGAGTTAGATTCATTATTTTATCAATTGGAATCTGTTTTATTTTCCAGGAGCAATACGAAGCATTCTCTGCCAACGTGACTGCTAAACTCGAAGAAATGAAGCAAAATGTGACCAGTGTCCTCACAAATCTTTCTTCAGTCCTCAACTCATTGGAGACTATTCTTGAGAACGAGGATCAAACTCTTGCTGCTCAAAGACAAGCAATTGAAGAGCTCAGACAAGAATCTCCATCTGTAAGTTCCTGAATTAAATTATATATTTTTCATTCACACAATTTCAGGAAGTCGATGCTCTGTTCTTCATTGCTCAAGAAGTTGCAAGACCTCAAGTACCAGGAGGACGAAATGGAACTCGTGGGGGAAATAACGGAGGATTCACCGGAAGATCAACTTTCTCTACTTCTTCTACCACTACTCCTTCCGGATAATTCTGTTTTTTATCTGATTCGTCATGCTTTGTAAATAAATTTCTTGCCACAAATATTATATGTTCGAACTGAATATCACAGGAAATTTTATAGTTAAAAAACTATTCCAAGAACATTTCGAGTTCCGAACAAATCATTTCAACCCCTGATCGTTTGATTCACCCCTAGAAGGAGAACTAAACTACAAAGGCTGAATGGTTTGCACGTCAGTATTAATATTACAAATCCGATGAAAGGTTACTATCTGTACCCAATATCTGTCTATCCAGTTTTGAGTTTTCAATGTGTCAGAACGTTCTTTGGCCGATGATTGTCTTTCGAGACTAAAAAGTTGCTTTATTTGAAAAAAGTAGGAAGGAAATTCCAATAGTTTCGGGAAATGAAATATTGTATAGCTGCTTAGAACTGTGCGAAAATAACATTCTGTTTATAGAACTCTCCGCAAAATTGTGAAGTCGAGCTAGAATTCAATAGACAGTTTGAAGATAAAACACAGTCTTTCGAGTCTTACGTTTTTCTCTGGATATGGGGAGCATGGCAGAAGTTAGATCTGAAATAGCCAGACGACACTCTTAGCCCAGACGACAGTCGAGCCCAAGGGCCAAACGTCTGAAGTCTTATGAGTACCACATGAATATGATCTTTCATTTACCGGAAAATTGCTCGTTATTCTCTCACAAGAAAGATTCTAGACAAGGAATTCAAAATATTGTTGGTTTGTTATTCTGTCTGGCTAGACCAAGGAAATCAGTACATAATTTGATATTCTCAAGAATTTTATTTTTTGTTATTCACAAAAATTCCTCAGCAACACAAAAGTGAGTAACGAGATTCTAAATATCACCTGGTTTTCTGATTTAGTGCTCAATGGACATAATCATGGTTTCACATGACTGAGTCACCTGAAAAGAATATGTTGTCGATCTTTCTATAGTTCTCACACTTTTTCAGTGATTATTGGATATAGAGAGACAAAGAGAAAGAGCCCAACTTCAACAACAGAATTAGTCAGATCTGGAAATGTCCATTTATATTTTCTCATTTCTCTGATTTCTCTGATTTCTCTCGCTTTTTTGGTTGTTATGGAGAGTTGATGTTAAAAAAAGGGCGGAGTTGAAAAAAGAAACGAAATAGTTCAGAGAGTAGGGGGATTATGAAGAGTATGCGATACATCTACATCCAGTTGAAATCGTATAAAAGAAGAGGTGCGATTGGTGGAAAAGTATTCCGCCTCGTTCATTTATTCTCGCTTTTCTTATCTTGCTTCTTTTTCAAATATTAATTATATTCTAATCTTTTTATCATTTCAGAACCATGAAGACTACTCTCATCCTTCTCTCCATTGTCGCCATTGCCGTTATGGCTCAACCACCACAACAAGGAGGTCAACAAGGTGGACAACAGGGTGGACAACCAGGACAAGGATCAACTCCATCCACAAATGGACAACAAGGAGGTCCACCAGGAGGACAACAAGGTGGCCAACAAGGTGGCCAACAGGGAGGCCAACAGGGAGGCCAGCAAGGAGGACAACAAGGTGGACAAGGACAACCAGGAGGACAAACTGGAGGTCAGGGACAACAAGGAGGTCAACAAGGAGGTCAGCAGGGAGGTATGGGAGGACAACAAGGAGGTCAACAGGGTGGAAACCAAGGACAAAATCCTCAAATGGGATAAGCTACTCGATTAATAATGAACTCAAAATAACTGATGCTTGTTTGCAATTTTCTCTCTTTTTCTCATCAAGAATAAAATATTTATTTGTATTGCCTAAAGAACTTTTATTCAGACTTTGAGGCCACTATCTCTCCAAACACCTGCTCGAACGAGCATTAGATTCGAGCATCTTTGTTTCAAAAATGGTTGTTTCCTATTCTCCTTCTGTGCTTCCTAATGAAATAATTGTCCATCCGGGTTGCACTCGTCTTCCTTCTTCGAATGGATCTCCTCTTGGCTGTACCAAACAATCCTCAGATCTGTTGAAGATTGTCATTTAGATGGTCACCGTTGTTTTGATTTTCCAAGAATAACAAGTTTAACAAAGTTAACATTCCTAGTCGGTGCCTATCAGTTACTGAGGATAGAGTACTGATGAAATGTAGTTACTTTGAAACTAAAACTAAAAATTTGTTATTATCTGATCAAAAGTTTTCATATCGACCTACCACTTACACTTCTACAAAACTAAAGTCGTGTTTTCTTATCCGCTTTAAAGGAGTTTTGGAACTTTGCAATTACTAAGAAAACAGTCGGGTTTGTTCTAGAACTACGTTTGTACAACCAAGTGGGCTATAAAACGGAACGCTTTTACTTCAGATTCATATAATCCTTCTTCTTCTTTATTGTAATATATTTATTCACAGTTTTCTCTCATAACTATTATGGTTATTAATTAAAACGAACAGAAAAAAAAACAAAATGTGTGTCTTTCCCTTGAAGTTCTCGAAGAACTCATTGGAAAAACACGATAGTTTAGCTGTCAAACAAGTGGATTGTAATGAGGATTGACCCTCTCTTCAATCAGATTTTCTTCTTTTTTTCATGTGGTCATTCAATAAAAGCTTGTTTTTATGATAGTATGCAGGAGGTTTCTTCGTGGATCGGAACACTTGATAACGAAAATGAAAATGAAAATCAGAAGGAGAGAAGAAAAAGAAAGTCGGAAACGTTTAATTTCATTCGAGGAAAAGAAAATAGAAGAGGATAAGGGTAATGAAGTAGTAAAGTAGTTGTAAAAACATTATGATTGAGATCAGTCTAATGAGGAATTCTTTTTATTTCCAATCCAATTATAAACAGCTTATTCGAATACGGTTTTTCAAGCTTTGACGATGTGAAGTTTGAAAACCGTTTAAAAAATCTCCCACTGAAAACGGTGTTTTTTAATTTTCTAATTTCCCCATTCTCGAATACCTGATCTAGAAAATCTCAAGCAATCTCGACACTTTCTTACGTTTCGAAAATTGAATGTTGTGTCATAAACGGAAGGAAATCTATACCTTATCTCTATCGCTTAATTCGCTGCTAACATTGCCTCTTCATTCTCTTTTTTTTCATTTTCTCGCTTCTCTCCAAAATCCAGAAATGTTCAAAAACTGGCTTGTTTGTTTCAATCGGTCAGTCCGATTCCGATTCTCGTCCCCCTTCCTCTCGCATATCAGGCTTCTTCATTCTCCTAAAAGAGAACTTGATCGAGACCTCTTTTTGCGTCTTCTCAGATTTTGTGTGCGTTTCTCTTTTTGTGTGTCCCCCCGCCTACAATGCTTCCAAATAGTCACAAGTGGGGTGATAATAAGATACATTTCATTGTGTTTCAAACTCCCATTCTTCAAAGGTGTGTCTTCTTCCATTTGCTTCGAAAACTATTGTTCCTCGAATAGTATTCATTCCATTTTTCTCTTTTTTAGGATCTTTCAGTTTAACTGTCTAGAAATTAGAATATTTGTAGACATTTCACTCTCAATTATATAATACATGTTCCATTGATTCATACACAGAGTCACGTGGATCCTCTTCCTCAAACCAAATAACTTTCAATATGGAAAATGCAACATTCTTGACACAAATCTCGTAAATCTTGACAGCTAACATTGCCGAACACAAGCCGCCCCGCAAGATTCATGGTTATCTAAAACCGATCGACGCTTACAAAGCATCATCATCATCATTATAATATCTAATATCTCGTTTCCGTTTTTTCGTCACTTATGCTTTTCGAATTCACTTTGGAAGAATAAGAGAGTGCTGGTCACTAGCCTATTCCTAATATACTTCTTCTCTCTTTTTCTCTCTTTTCTAATTACCAACTTTCTCTTCAGTCCTCGTGTAATTTGTCAATTTATTTATGTACAGGTAGAAGAGAATTGAGGGGGCGGAGTAGAGAGAATGGACATCCCATACCGGCGTTCAACGCTTCATTTCCTTTTACTTTTGTGAAGATTCTTGGCTTTCCGGTGTTCCTTTCTTATTCATTACCCTTTTTTCAAACTTTCATTCGGACAATGTTATTTTATGGACCATTCGTTGTTCATCTTCACTTTAGGGACAAAGAGTATTTATATCTCGTTTTTCAGATGAGGCATCTCCTTGTAGTTTTTCCGGCTCTCGTAGCAGTCTCTTTGGCTCAGGATCACTTCATTGATGTCCGATCACTTGTTAGAGACACTATTGATGCAATTAAAGAGGTCCCTGAAATGATGAAAAGCCAAAATCAAACATCTACAAGCGTCCAACCAGATGTTTCAACTCCTGAACCAGAGAAAGTTGTGAAAGCAAGATCAGATGTATATGATTCACTTCTGAAACTACCTGCTGATATCATGTCTCAACTCGCAAGAGATGCTGGATTTGTCAGTGAGAAGGAACAGAAAAAAGAGGTGGAAGTAGTGACTGAAAAGAAACAAGAAGAAGTGGAGAGAGTCGAGAAAAAGAAGGAAGATGAGGAGTCGTATAGCTTCAAAACGGTAAGTAAACAGACAGAACAAAGTATGAACATCCGGGAAGAACATATCCAATTGGGTGTGTAGTACTTATTCCGCACGTCATTCAAATTGGCAATTGCCTTCGATTTCGAAAGCTAATATCGGATTCAAATGGGGTTGTCTGTACTCCTGTGAATGTACTTTGAACTGTGTATCATCTCGAATTTTCAGGTTGACGACGTGAAAGCAGAACAACAAAAAGAACTCAACGAGAGGCCAACTCTTGCTTCGAAGAAAATTGAGGATAACGAAGATATCTTCTCGATTTCTAAGTAAGGAACTAACAACTGCTTGCTCTAATTATATTTCGGATTCTCTTAATTGCAATGAGGACGAAAAATGAAATAACAGCGTCTTGCCTTATGTTCGAAAATGGCAGCCCCGCTATAACTGCTTTGCAACTGAAACTGCATCTGAACTAACTCTAACAAAACCCATTTTCAGACTCATCTCTGCAACTGGAAATGCCATTCGAGAAGCTCAAGCAGCTCAAGCAGCTCAACAACCACAGAAGAGCCAACCACAACAGGAGCCAATGATCACACTACCACCTCTTGTTCCATTGCCACCAGTCCCACTTCAGATGCCCGCTCTTCAGATGTAAGAGAAGCGTTATTTTGGGAGGATGACAGTTATCTGTCATTTTGACTCCTTTCTTTCTTTCTTTTCTTTTTCATGTTCTTGACGTTTGACACTCACTAACCAGCTAAACCGGTTCAAACCGAGAGGAGGGAAGTGAAAATAACGGAGAAGGGGGTGGTCAAAAAATCCAGTAAAGGAAACTTTTTGAGTGACATATTTCAGGCCTGCAACAGCCGCTCAACCAGCAACTGAAATTATGTATCGTCCAGTTACTAAGGACGGAAAAACGTGAGAAACGAACGAAAAATAGTTGCATGTCATATCTGTTTTTGCAGTGTCTATGAACAGGTTGTTGTTTTGAAGGATGCAAATGGATCTGTCAAAATTCTTCCAAATACTTTACTCCCACAACTACCTGAAGTATCGAAGAGAGTTGAGATTAAACAAGTGGTTTGTCTGGTTTGCAGATAATCGAATTATCCAATTACCTGGTTTTCAGAAAACTGCGTCTGACGCCGCTGAGTTCTTGGCCCCAACATTCCCACCAATGGTAAGTTAATTAGTTAAGCAAATTGAATTACTCTCACCAATAGTTTATCTGTAGAAAACGTATCATTTTCAGGTCAACCTCTTCACTGATCCAGCTACTACAACTACTACCACAACTACGACAACAGAAGAACCAGAAGTGACAACAACTGAAGAAACAGGGAAACCAAGACGTAAATCTCTTCCAAGAAGAAAGATTCACTATCTTGAAAAGAAGACAAAAGACATGCACTCTCGTCAATTCGGAGCAAAGACAGTTCAAATGAGTGATCCAATTGAAATTCAAGCTCAAGAGGAACAAGAACCAGTGAATGTTCTTCAAAAAGAAGTGAGCTCTTTTCCTCTTTTTATCCTTTTTTTCATTAACCCAATCACTCTGCTAATCTAACATTTGTGTCTCTCAGGGAAGCGTTCGTGTATACACCATCAACCGTAAAAGGAAGATTCGCAAGCCACGTGTCGTCAAAGTTGAAGAAGTAATTTTTTGTTTTGCACTCTATAAAGGGGACGACGCCGGTTGAAATTTTTTATGTTCACTATTTCGTTAACTGGATATTATCATCAGCCGGGGTGGTCTTGACTCGTGTTTTCTCAAAAAATTCATCACATTTATATATCTTCCAGACGGAGAAGGTTGAAGAAAAGGAAGCAGTTGAAGAGGAACAAGAAGAAACAACTGAGCCACCAAAGAAGAAAAGAAAGATGAGAAAGACTCATAAGACATCAAAGAAAGAGAAGAAGGAGATCAGAAAGTTCCCAGATTTGTACGATGAACAATGGAAAACTCAAGTAGCTCCAAGTGTATCTCCACCGTCCGAGGAGTTTGCTGAGCAATTCGATGGAGTTGATGAGGTTCAAGACAGTCCAAGAAGACAGGAAATGGTTCAAGACGAGCCACAAAATGATACTCCAATGAATGATGCAATGGAACAGAGAAGCAGTAAAGTTCAGATGTTCACGAAGGAACAAGAAGAGGAACTTTTGAATAAGGAAATCAGAAAAAGAGTTATGCAAAGAATTCGTCTCTCGAAAGTGAAGGCGACTACGGAAACTCCAACAACTGAAGCCCCAGAAGAGAAAGAAGAAGTTGTGAAGACTGCTGCTGAAGAAGAAGAAGAGGAAGGTGATGATGTTATTGAAGCTGAGGAGTTAGTTGAAGATGAAGAGGAGGAAGTCACAACAACTACAACGACCACAGAAGCTCCAGTTACTCGTGCTCAAAGAGTCAAGAAAAATAAGAAGAGAGCTGTCGTCACTAAGCATCAATGCTTGAACCTCCGTAGTTTTGCTCGCCAATTCCTCTTCGATACTGTCGAAGAATTCGCCAAAGAGCACTGTTACTTCATTGAGAACTACTATCCAGCATTGACCTGCGCCCGTTCTCATATCTATGTTGCCAAGTGTCAAAAGTGGTTGAAGGAGGAGTAATTATCACAATTCTATTTCTATTTTATTTCGATCCAGATCTACGTGTATTTCTATTTTATACTCTATTTTGTCTTTCTTATGTGCAATTTTCTCCGATTTTCCCATGTTAATAAGTGCACAATATGTGCAAAGTTCATTGGTAATAAATGGTTATTCAAAAGAACAAAGTTCTCGAATCAATGGATCTAATTGAGCAATATCTAATCCATAAAATACTCGAAGAAGAGTTCGATTCACCCGATGGAGTTCTACAACTTGATTCAATAGATTACTGTAGGCAATATCGGCTCTCTCTTTTCCATATTCGAATGTAAGAAGTCTGAAATTAGAAATTGAGTAGTCGAATGTCAGCTAGTCTCACTTTAAAAGCATCTGGAAGTATTTGGCTTGTGTTGTATGAACTCGATTACTTTCTCGTAAATTTGAAACATCTGAAATTTGATCACAATGAAATAATACGTAAATAGATAAACTCACGTGGATGAAATATGACAGCTGCATTGAAAATCAGCATCAAATGTTCATTATTTCTGACGTCGTCTCCAAATGTCTCCAATAAATTAATGTGTGCTTTGTAGTGTTCTTCAAGTTTTGGATTCTTCAGAACATCCACTTTCACCTCCATTTTTCCACCTACACCAAATGAATGGTTCCAACTGTTATCACTTTTGTCATAAGCCATCAATCCACGAACAATCAGAAGCTCTCCGAATCCACTCTTCAGCAGATTTTTTCGATCTTCCACGTGGAGTTCACGGAAAAGATTCAGCTGACATGCCATATTGACAATCCTCCGAAGAGCTTCTTCAATAATTTTGAACACTCCGTCTATACTTTTTGGATTGTGCCATTGAATTAAGGGAGCATTTAATGGCTCATTCCGAATATGAAGTTCTTCTAGCATTGACATTTCCTCGGGGTTTAGAACACCAATGTATTTATCTATCTCTGAAATTGGAAATGATTTCAAAGTAGTGAATTCTCTGTACTCACTTATATGGATCTTTTCAAGCAAACTTGAAGGTACTGTACTAATAGAAGTTTCTGTTTGTACTGCTTGAACTGGAGTCCAAGATCTTTCTGGCATTGGTGGAAAATTCAAGAAATTGGGAGAAGAAGTCATTTGAGCCATGAGATTAAATTGGAATGGAGAAAACATTGGGGGATATTGAGATGTCATTTGAGGAGACATTTCTGAAAATTCCAACATAGAAAAAGAAGAAATAAAACTTGGCAATACCAGTTATGGAACCAGCCATAGAAGAAGGAGAAACTCTATAGTTAGACGGTGATTGAGCGATGAGTTGAGGAGTACTGTAGCTGCTGGAATCGTGAGAAGATGGGGCACAACTGATAATAGACATTGGAGAAAGAGTCGGAGAAGATGATGAATAAGAAAATGAATCAGAATGGGGCTGAGTGAATGCCGAGCTCAATGGACTATTCTGGAAAAGTTGTTTGCTTTGAGAAGAAAAGGAAGTGAGTGGTGGAGTACTTACTGTGGAAACAGTATCTTCTTTTGGAATGAAAGCAGTTAGACGTTGTGTTGTTGAATAGAATCCACATTGACATTTACAGATACAATGATCTTTTGGTTTTCTGAAATTTGTGTTCTTCGTGACTGATCTGATCTGATAATCAAAGAACAGTTTCACAATTCGGTCGCTTTTTCTCGAAGTTATCGCCATCTGACATGGAACAAGAACAGAAAAAAGTGAACAGATAGGAAACAGATCTTCGAAAACTGGTCAGTTAAAAAGTGAAAACTAACTCATTCGCTTTGCTGATTAGTTTCTCGAGTAATGCTTTTGGTACAATAATTTGCTCTTCTTCTTCATTTTCAACATCTTCTTCTGTATCTTCAATTTCTATTTTCATCTGACTCTTCAATTCTGGTTTCTTTCTTTTAAATTTTCCAGTTGTCTTTGGCTTCAAATCATTCAACCAGTCACTGTTCATTCCAACTCCAAAGCACTTGTTCAGACGACAAGCCTGACAAAACTTTCGAGATGCTGATGTTATTTGACATGAATCGGAAAATGGACATTTAATTTCCTGAACAACAGAAGGATTAGGATGATATGATCTAGTTGTTATCTACCTTGTGTTTCGCTGCATTTCGCCGGAAAAATGCTTTGCAAGATTCACAAGTCAAGACTCCAAAGTTGTATCCGTTTGCACGATCAGAGCAGACCTGGATTTTTGAACCTTACTCACGTCTTCTAGTCAGTGCAACCAATCATTTATTAATGATTCTTATAACTTACTGTACATATTCTACCAGTTGGTTCTTTTGGAGGAACTGCTGACCGACGAGAGTCATCCATTAGAGGAGAAGAAGACATAAAGTGATGAAATGCTCATGCTCCGTATCGGAGGAATGAATAAAACAGAAACGAATTTGAAAAGGAATCACGCCACGACTGCAAGCTACAACTGATTATCAGTGACTAAAAAAGTGAAGCATAGTTAACAGTGAATCACGTATAGTTAAAAAGGACGATCGAAAGAGCGCAACAGTTTATATTGAAGACGGGGGTTCGGTTATCAGTTTGCGAAGAGCACAAATATTTATCGATTTTGTTGAAGCACTGTTTGATAGTTTTGAGGCATGAAGTCTTATCGGTGTGTCTGTAAAATTTTCGGGACCAAAATCCAAATGATGCATAATTCAGGTTTTCAAGTTTTATTTTGAGGATCAACAGAAACAATGAAGAAATAAACAGAACTATGAGATTACTTTTAGGAAAGTTCCTAGAACTAAAGAAAATGATACTAAATGTAATTGTAGGCAACGTCTTCCTCCGACTCAACGAACGCCAACTCCAATTTTACAGGTTGTTTCAAGAGAATTGATAAGAATTCTTCAGCAAATCCAAACATCCAGTAAATTCGTCGAATATCAAGTCTGCGAGAATATTGGAGGAATCCGGCGACAATGAGAACATTTCCACGTCGTTTTATAACAATCTGATGAATAAACCTTAGAATATAACTAATAGTTATTGGATGAGTACCTCATTTCCACTGACAACCAGATTTTGCGGGAAGAATCCTCGAATGAAACGACGAACCACTTCATCCTGGGCAACAACAAGAGGCTGAGTCTGTCGGAACTCTGAAAACTGTTAAATTATAACGTCCATCTGTGAATAAATATTACCTTCAAGATTCTGCGAATGCCACGTGAGCCAGGACTTTCTCACACCAATGTGGTGAGGTTTTTGAGCCATCTCATACGTGAGCAGTTGCGTTCGGTTCGATGTTGACTAAAAATGATATTCAGAAGATGGGATAAGATTGAAAAAAGTAGCGAGATGATTAAAAAAAAGAACCAACCTTAGTTTTAGCAGCTCTGTTTTTATGAAGTGTGGAAGTCGTTGAAATTTGGCGATAGCTATGACTTACATGTGTTTCTACATTTTGCAGATATCGAAGCATCTGAAATATTTGCAGTTTTTATTCCGATAATGTATAAAATAGCATAGAACAATTAAAAACAAGATTGATAGCAAAAAACAGTATTTTAACGGTTTTATAAGAGCAAAAATAAAATAAGAGACCCCACCGATTCCGAGGAAGAAAAATTCACGGGAAAAAAATTCCCGGGAAAATGGGCGGAGCCAAGCGCGCTGATTGGCTAATCAGTTGCGCAAGCTTGCTAATTAGCATTTTGCAGCCAATCAGCGCGCTTGGCTCCGCCCATTTTCCCGGGAATTTTTTTCCCGTGAATTTTTCTTCCTCGGAATCGGTGGGGTCTCTAAAATAAGTTGAGAACTGACTAGCGCGCTCTGTCGAACCAGTACACCATTACGTCAAAATGCAGACTTTTCCGCCGAGTTTTTCACCGATTTTTCTCTACTTTTCTTTTCGTTTTTGGCTCTCTTTTTTATTATTTTTTAGTACATTCCTGTTTGAAACTTAACAGAAATACTCGCTCTTTTGATTTTGATAAATATTTTTCCTCCCAACAAATAGTTTTTTAGATTTGAAAATGAGCGAGAAAGCAGCAAAGACAGAGAAGAAAAACGACGAGTGTTACAAGTAGGTTGAAACAAATTATTTTTAAATACATATTCTCAACCTTCGTTTACAGCACTGTGGCCATAACAAACAATGTGGAAGCCTTGGAATTCGGACGAACGTGCCAATCGTGTGCCGCTGGAATGGCTGCAGGTAATTATTTTTCTCACAAAAACATTTTCTGAAAAGAAACCTTACTTTTCTTCTGCGTAAAATGTACAATGATTCTTTACTGCTTCACTGCTTACGGAAACAAGTTTCCGTTATTCATTAAATTTTTTAAAGGAATACTTGGTCTCACCGGCTTCCACGGCTTCATTCTGTACTTCATCACTGTTGGAATTCAAGCGCTGATATGGAACGTAAAAGCACAAGGAAACTGGTTGAGTTATTTCCCAGAGAGAAACTCGTTCACATGGTCACATGGAAATGGACTCCTCACATTCGTCCTCCTCTGGGTATTCTTCTACGGAATGGTTCATGTATATTAATACGAAAACTGTAAACATATTTGATTGATTTTTAATGACATTCCTTCATATTTATTTATTCTCTGACTAGATATATCTGTTTGACCTGACTTCTGCTTCACAAAAATTTCTGAGATAATAAATCACTTCAGCTTTTTGCTGCAAATTTATTCAACGGACTGTATAATCAGCTCACGTTATTTCGATTTTCTGAACTTTCATTGTTTACTGATGATAAATAGGTTTTCAGAATGTTGTCTCTTGTTAAGCAGACAGTGTCTGCTACTGGGAGCAGTATGCTAAGACCTGCAGCAGCTGATATTGTTCAAATCAGAGGTTCATAGTTCTTCCCAGAAATCCTTCAAATCTCACAATTTTAGGTCGTAAGAGAGCTTTGAAACAGACGATTACTCGTCAGCAAAAGTTGGAACGACGAATGAAAAGAGAAGAGAAAGAAGCAGCCAGAAAACAATATTCTTTTATGGAAAAAATCAACATTCGACGAATGAAAAATCTGTTGTCACCTTCGCAACAATTTCCAGGTCGCCTCAACATTGATGATGAAGTGAATCTTCCTGAAAAGCCAACTCTCGATGTTTTCATAAAGTCAGTTCATAATATTCACTGAAAACATTCGAAATTTGTAGTGGCTCTAAGCTTCCTTAAGATAACAATAAACTTATTTCAGATCACACTTCAAAACTCAATATTACACAGTCGCAGAAGCTCTTGATATGCATCGGGAACTTCAAAGTCCATCTATTTATAACAATCCGAATGCTCCAATTCGTCTTCGTCTAGAGTTGAATATGACCACCGAGAGACAAACAAAAATGGTCACGGGTAGTGATGAGATTGTACCCGTTCCGTTTCCATTCAATCATAACGAGAAGCGAACAATTTTGGCATTTGCCAATGATTTGAAACTTCAAGAACTTGCTGTGGAATCTGGAGCAGAAATGGCGCTTGGGCAAGATACAATCAAAAAAATCATCAAAGGACAGTTCAGAACAGATGATTATGATTTTTGTGTGTCACACTCTGATATGGGATCATCAATTTTACCACTGCGCGGAATTCTGAAAACAAGATTCCCAACAAGAGCTAATGGTGGACTTGGAGAAAATCTTCCAGAACTAATCGAAAAATTTAAAAACGGAGTGAAACTAAACATCAAAGGAGACCCTGTATACCCTATTTGGGGACTCAGTGATTGTGTCGTTGGGCGATTATCGATGTCGAACGAACAAATTGAAGCAAACATTGCAACCGTTGTTTCAGCTGCATGTGCTCATCGTAATCCAGCTCTCGGTCCGTTCATCAATCGCGCTCTTCTGATGACAGTTCCTGGTGAAGAAAATTATGCAATTGATGTAAAACCATGGTTACCGGTACCAACTGAAGAAGAAATTGAAAAGGTGAGTTGGCCGAAATCACACTTAGTTCTCATATTTAAGTTGTTCTCGCTAAGAACGGTCTCAACGTTTTTTTTCCACTTTTTCAAAAGTTTCTATGCCTACCATTGTGAAGAAAGTTTTTTTCTTTCAGATTGAGAAGAGAAAGAACAAAAAGAAGAAGAAGGACGAAAAGAAGACGGAAGATGCTGATGACGTCAGCCCTGCCATTGCTGCTGCTCTTTAAAAATTGTTTTTGTAGGAATCTTTTAGCTTTGTAGATTTGTTTCTCATAATTATTAGTGATTCATTTTATGGATACACATTTTTTTGTTTTTCTGAACCGTTTTTTTTGTTATTTTAACGGAAATGAAGATTATTACTCTGAAGTCTTTTTTTTAATAACTGTGTCCTTGATTTTATTGGTCGATGCACCGCCCGATACTTGAACTTACGTGAGAGAAGAAAGGGCGACTGGTGTGCTCCGGCTTTTTCTTATCAATGGAGAAGTGGCGTTTTGTCGTCACTGACGGGAGACGCGCCCGGTCGTTGAGGGTTTTTGATTAGTTCAGCATAGTTTAGATTACATATTTTAATGATTACCAGCCTGGCTGCCGCGCCTTCGGCGCTTCATCCGGCTGGCCTCTTCTTATTTTCCTGTTCACCCTCTCACAAAAGTGTTCACGTGGCCGAATGGTTAACGCTCACGCCTGTCGCTGAAATGGCGAGGGTTCGACTTTTGCCCATGGCGCGCCCTCCTCTTTATTTCTCAAAAATCTTGCGGACATCCTGAAAAACACACCGACAAATCCACAGACAGCGCCCACACGCGTTTTATATATAAGAATGATGATTGCTTTTAGAAGCACATGTTTTAGAATCGGAAGTAGGAATCTTTCATCAACTTCCCGAGATAACTGGCAAAAACGGCAATCCTATATCAAACGATCAGCCACTGCAAAATTAATACTCTTGAATAAGCCTATTGTAGTAGTTGTAGCCTGAAACTGAATATATAACGTGACCTTGATTGTGAACATAGAAGAGACGACGTGTCAATTATCCACAGTTTGCGCTCTCCTTCTTATTCTATCTCTCCGTTGTCCTCTTTTCTGATTCTCACTTCTCCCAACACACGTTCTTCTCATTATTCCTTCTCTTTTCACGAATAATTTTTCTCTTTCTCTCATTGTTCTCTTAGACGGTTTCTTAGTGTTTCTGATAACCTTCCAGAGACAGTGATTGACGCTATCAATAACTCGTAAATGTCTTCGCATTTCGCGCTTCTTCTTCCGATATTATGCTAGTTTTCGACTCATGTGTTTAGTTTATACTTTGATTCCATCGGTGAAACTGTTTTTTTTCATTCAGCAATATTCTCGAGTAAAACATAAATTCTACTCAGCTATTCTAAAATTATTTTAAAATTAATTACAGATCAGACATGGGTCAGGCCCCGGCCAAAGAAGAGGACTTCTCATGGGCTTACACCGAAGAGCCGCATGCTTCAAGACGGAAGGAGATGCTCGCCAAATATCCTCAAATCAAAGAACTTTTTGGGCAAGATAAAGCATTCAGACCTGTGGTTGTATCCATGGTTATTGCTCAAATAGTTTTTGCCTATTTGCTCAGAGGTAATTTAACTGAAGTTATTTTGAATCGAAAAATAATTTTTCCAGATTCCGATTGGTTTCTTATTCTACTTCAAGCATATTTTGTCTCAGGAACTATTAATCATTCATTGACACTCGCTGTTCATGAAGTTAGTCACAATCAAGCTTTTGGAACGAGCAGACCACTTGCAGTATGTTAAATCAATTAATTCCCATTTCAATATCTCATCCTTTCAGAATCGTATCTTTGGATTTATTGCGAATTTACCCATGTGCATTCCGATGTCTATTTCCTTCAAGAAGTATCACTTGGAACATCACCGTAATCTAGGAGAAGATATCATTGATACCGACGTACCCACAGAGTTTGAGGCCAATGTTTTCCGTACGTGGTTTGGTAAAATGATTTGGATGTGTCTTCAACCACTTTTCTACGGAATTCGACCCTTTATGCTCTATCCGAAATCGATGACTGATTTAGAACTAATCAATGTTGGAATTCAGTTAGCCTTCAGTACTTTCATCTATACTCAATTCGGTCCAAAGTCGTTTTTCTTCTTGTTCGGAGGACTTGTTCTCGGGATGGGATTGCATCCGTGTGCAGGACATTTTGTGTCAGAACATTATGTTTTCAAGAAGGATCAGGAGACTTACAGGTAAGCTTGTTGAACATAAATCTGGAATATGAAATTTACTGATTTTCTTCAAAAACCATTAAGGAAATTAAATCATACAACCCTACTACTTTCAGTTACTACGGTCCAATTAACATGGTTGTTTTCAATGTCGGATACCATGTCGAGCATCACGATTTCCCTTACATCACTGGCTCAAATCTTCCAAAAGTTAGTCATCTATTTTTGATTTTGTGCACCCGCGCGGCCGACATTTATGCAAAGTGGGGTGCCGGATACGCGTCGAGAAGTGCTTGAAACGAAAGAGCGGAAATTTGTAATTTGATGCGAATATGCTTTCATAAGATCAGCTTCGACAATATTTGAAAGATTATCGAATATCAGCAATTAGATGAAGTCATCATCAATGAACTCTCTAGCCTGATTCGAATAGTCTGCGAAGAACAATTAATTTCAAAACACATTTCCAGGTACGAGAAATCGCTCCAGAGTATTACGAAAATTGGCAAACACATGAAAGCTGGGTCGGTATGATGGCTGATTTTATTTTCAATCCGAATATGACTTTGAGAAAAAGAATCAAGAGAAAGTACGCAAAACCAGATCAATTTTCATTCTACGGAACCGGACCATATGAGACGAGCCACGTTTATAAGTCAATTGCAAACGTAAGAATTTCCTTTTCATGAATACAAAAAACCCAAAAATGAGTCTAAAAAACTCAACGCTTGTCGGGGCTTCATCTGAAAAGTCAATCTAATTTGAGTGCTTCGAAAATAGTGTAGTAATGCTACGTACAAGCCAAATCAATTATCGACGTAGGCGGACATTGTCAATTAGTTCGATGTCTTTCAAATATCCTCATCTTCCCTTTTTAGAATTTCTACGAATGGAAAATATAGGAAAAGATCATGACGTCGTAAATGTTCCTCTGACGTTTTCAAAATTTTAAGTTCCAAATCGGCACACATAGATCATCACAAATTTATTCATCATGACTATTTCAGGTTGTCAACACCTTGACTGGGTTCGGAGGGCGGAAGTCTGTGGTTAAGTGCGACTGATCTTCGATTCAACACCTCAATGCCTAACTTTATGCCAAATGTACAAATTAGGGTTATGATTATTGTTCCCCTTGCCTTCTTGTCTTTTCTTGTCCACATATACTATTTCTAGTATTTTTTTAGATTCTTTCCATCGTCCTGACCCGATTAAAAACCTAAATTCTACGCAAAATTGTTCTACCGTTAAACCTCTTCAATGCTGGTAACTTATTTTCTTGACCCACCTATTACTACCATTTCTTCCTGCTTGCCGCTTCTCTGTTTTCTCCATTCCTATTTTTATTAGTCTCCAGATAATTATTCCTTCAAATCAGACAATGAAAATGTAGCCCACTTCCCACTATTTTCGGCACTTGAATGGTCATTTTTGCACGGGTCCCTCATTTTGCGCAACTACTCCGTCTACATATGACGTGTATTTGTGTAAACGTTCTTAAAGCAGAGCCCTTCTTCAAGAAAAGACATCAACGTCTCCCGGAGACGTACCTGAAGACGTAGGAGCACTTGAGCACTACTACTAAAATTTGAAATTGCAATCTATCATTATCCTACGTTTTTTCAAGTGGCTCCACCTCTTCGAAGACGTCTTCCTTGGCTTGTTTCGCAGAAAGACTCAATTTTTACCAACAAGATCTGCATCATTCAATCTGGCTCTGGTGAAGATTCTATGTATTGAGAGCAGAATCTCAGACGTTTCGTTAAAAGACTTCTTCGAAACCAGAATTCAAAATTAACAAATGAATCATTTCTGTTCACGTTTCTCTTCTTTTTCTTCGAACGTCATTCCTCAAAATTCTTGAAAACAATCGAATCCATTAGACCGTGTTCACTGACTAAACTTGTTTTGAACTTGAACATTTAGTTGAAATACAAGACTTCTAACTTCTTCTTCTTCTTCGAACGGCTTCTTTTTCTTATTTTTGTGCATTTTTCATTCTATTCCTGATTGTGCTCATCCTGAAAATTCATTCGAGCATATCTTAACTCTTTCTTCTTTTTCTTGTTTCTTCAAAACTCCCACGCTTCTTAAGTCATCTTTACCGTAACGTCCATCATTGGCTCCGCCCACGAAATATGCAATTTCCTGAAATCGTGCGACATTTGCTGTAATCGGATATGTTCGAAGTCCTCAAAAAATGCAAATTGTTCTTCAGGAATGACTCCTCCTCCAAGCATATTTATTTCAAGTCTCCGCCGTCAAACATCTTCAATTTTCACAATTGTCTTCTTCCTCCTCATTTTCATATTCTCCAGCTGTTTTTTTTTCATTTCAGAAGTTCACTGTATTCTAGAATCTTCAAAACGAATTCTGATAGAGAGGATTCCAGATTGAGAAGGTCTCAAAACAGACAGACCAAAACCAAATCCCAATTATTTTCCCCCGTTCCAAAAGGTCACCATTACGTATCAATCGTACGTAATATTCATCTTCTTCTCGTATTCCAGATTCCGAAAAACAAAAATTCAAATTAGTGGAAAGCGATACGAAATAAAATTAAGGATCGTTTACTGTAATTAGTAGTAAAAACAAAAAGGAGGAGCCTCTCCTTTTCAATTCAATTTGCAAATGGAGGCGGAGACATTCATCTGTCTATTCAGATATATTCTCCACCGATTCTATATCATTTTATTGTCAAATTGTGCCTTCTGATTCTTCTGAATCTCTTCCCGACACCATCTTCTCCCCCTCACTTATTTCCCCCGTTTGGCGGAAGGTGGGCGGCCGAAACTTGATCTCTTTTCAAGACGATTTCATTTATGTTGACGTTTACTTTTTAAAAAGAAAAGAAATATTATGATATCCATTGAATTATGTTATAGTTCAGTTATGCGCCTCAATTCAATTATGATGAATTGTGATCTATGCGGAGACATTTGTAGACTAGAGTGTGAGATTTGTGACACTTTACGTGCTAGACCAGTTTCAGAATTCTCAGAATATTTTCAGATGCAGACTATGAAAAAAGTGCTAGAACTCTGACCCCATCAGTTTTCTGATTTGAACGTCTTCATCATTCATTCACACTTTTAAAGATTTCTGAGAATGCTCTCTTCTTCTTTTTCCGTTCAGATTCCAGTTGACTTAGTCTCAATTACGCATTTCTTCTTTTTACTCTTTTGTTTCTTTACGCAAATCTGATGTAAATCTAGAAGATGGCGTGACTTTTCTGACTTGACCTTCTGCAGACCGAATCATTTTTATCAAGTCTTCTTCTTTTAAATGTTCCTTCTCCATCATTCAAATTCTATCTCTGAGTGACCATTGAAAATTAGGAGGAGGTCACTCAAGAAATATTGCCTTTGCTTTGGGATTAAAAGCTCAAATCTTTTACTTATTTCCTGTCTTCTCCTTCTTTTTTCTCCAACTGAGAGACTACTATCATCAATCATCTGAAGTTAACATTGTACTAGTCATTGTTTAGTTTCCAGACACACTCAAACTCGGCCCCGTTCCGATTCGATCATGATGACGCCATTCCTCGTTATTTCACTGATGTTCGTCGTCTCCATTCAGGCCTTTGATTCGTCGGAAATTCGAATGCTCGATGAACAATGTGAGTGTTTTTTCATTCACTCAATTTTTCGAAAAATAAACAATCACAGAAATGAAATAGGGATGAAAAAAGAAAGCCAATGCTAAGGGTTTTCGTAAGACTCGAAATTCAGAAATGCACTTTCTGCATTTCTGATAGAATAGAAAACTTACAAAATTAGTCTGAAATTCTCAATTTCTTTGAATAAAACAATAAATCTGTATTTGCAGACGAACCGAAGAATCCCTACTTTCCATTTCTTGAAAACGAAAAACGAAGCGATCGACCGACTCGTGCAATGGATTCTCCACTGATTCGTTTTGGCAAAAGAGCTGCCGATGGAGCACCACTCATCCGTTTTGGACGGGCTCCAGAAGCTTCTCCGTTCATTCGTTTTGGAAAACGAGCAGCCGATGGAGCTCCTTTGATTAGGTACATCACATCCATTATATCGAATCTATGTGAACATATTTCAGATTCGGTCGTGCCCCAGAAGCCTCTCCATTCATCAGATTCGGTAAGAGAGCATCCCCATCAGCTCCATTGATCCGTTTCGGACGTTCTCCATCCGCTGTTCCTCTCATTCGATTTGGCCGTTCTGCTGCTGCTCCACTCATCCGCTTCGGACGTGCCTCATCAGCTCCACTTATCCGTTTCGGCAGAAAATAAATATCTTTCTCTTTGTGTGTGTGTGTTTGTAGTCCATTTTTTGGATCTCTTCTAGTCGACGATTGTGTGTCTACACCTTCTATTTCTTCATCCCTTTTCCCATTCCTTTTCTTCTTTTTTTCACAAAATTTCCATCGTTCTTCCCCCCTGAAATCTTCCACAGTTTGGCTCTTCTTCTCATCCATTTCTTATTTTTTCTTCAATGTCAGAATCTCGAGAGAATGAAACGTTCTATCCGGTTTTTCTTTGTTTCTTTAAGAAATTAAATCAAAATAATTTTATATTCAATCTGACATTTTTCAGACTAGAAAAAAATAGAAAAATCACAAATTAAAGAAGCAAAAAATCAAAATATACCGGTGCTGAAAACGACTAAACGGGGAGTGATTGACATGTAAAAATGAGTTGAAACGGGGGTGAATCACATGGTAAAAAATGATGAAAAGTTGATTTGTGTTGAGAAAAAAAAGCTATCCGACGATGCTACTAGTTAGAAATCTAACGAGATTGTAGTTGTTCCATGAATGCTCGAACCTCATCCCACTGGCTCTGATTTTCTCGCATCATAGCAATCATCTGAAATTTAATTTAATTACTATCTAATTAATAGTTGAGATAATTTCCAACCTGCATCATTTGATCTTTCATTTGTTTCATTTCAGATTGATCAGTATCTAATTCAGAATCTTGAAGTGATAAAGCCTGCATTCTTGGGAACCAGTCCAGATTCCGGTCCTTTACACATTGAGCAACATAACTCTCCGGTCCAGTGAATTCAGTTTCATCCTTGATTTGAAGCATCACAATATAATATAAATAATGCCATATATTGTGTTCTGTTTCTCGATGAGTTTCGAATGTCACTGATCTATTATCAAATCGAGATCGATCCAAACCGCAAATGAAACAATTATTCTTGAGAATCTGCTCCTTCTCATTCTTCTCTGCCCTCAAATCTCCGAATGTATCGATGATAACTCCGAAAATTAAGTTGAGAACGATAACAATGAGTACAACGAAAAATGTCATATCATAAGCAACACGCCATACGAACATGTCCTCCCACGGAGCTGGATTTCTGAGAACATCTCCGATTCCTCCTCCATTTCTCAGTCCAAGATACATTGTTTGGAGAATACACATCCATAGTGTTTCACATGATTTTATTTTCTTGTCGTCGTCATCATCGCCGTCTTTTCCAGTTGGTTTCAGTCCCGGACAGCCTTCAGATGGACATGTTTCAGATGGAAGTCCTGATGAGATGGTAGCAGAGGAATCAGCTTCCACTGGGTCCACGTCCAGATAGAAATCTGAAAACAAGTGGTATTTTTAGACAGCAAACGACGCAAAAAGTTTACCGTGTCTGAAGAAAAGGAATCCAAGAATCGAGAAGCCGTAGAGAAGAATAAGAGCAAGAAGTCCTGTCCAAACAATTGATTGATAATTTCTTGTGACAGAAGCAATGACATTTTGAAGTGTCTCTTCGGTAGCAATGATATCGAAAAGTAATGCACAATAAATCATTGGATGAATGACAAAACCAGCAATACAGACTGCCAAATAAACTAGTAGATAATGGAGATTTCGGCATGCTAATATTTCACTGAGTGGCCGATCTTCTAATCCTTTGTTACTCACAAATGCAAGTACATGGACCACTTTATTGACTAGCTGCAAAAAAAGAATTTTGAATGGATTATCTTTGTTTTGAGATTCCTTACTTGCAGTATCCCGAAGAAATAAAGCGTTATGTTGACACCAATAGAACTGACGAACAGGAAACAGAGACTCGCAAGTATGAGAAGGAACGTTTTTGGAAGATACGATTTGTCATGACGGAGATAATGAGCAAGAAGGAATGAAGTGATCACGGCAAGCCAACTGTATGAATTGCCAAATGAGATCGGAGCTGAATATAATATAAATTGATTTCTGTCCAATGGATGGTAACCTACTTGTGGAATGCTCTGGGAATGGATAATAACATGCAACAAGAGCATTGACAATAAAAGCGAAATGGAAGGATAATCTTGTCCAGAGAGGTAATCGAAAAGCACACCAAGAGAGCCATTTTCTATCTTGTAGCTTCCGTTGCCATATCATTTCATGGTACATTGTCTCCCATTGATCAAAGAATTCTGTGACTTTCGAACCTTGATTGTCTCTTTCTGTGTTGTTATACACGTAGTCTTTCGTTTCTTTTGTAAGATACGAACAGATGTCGTTGATTGGGAAAACGACCCGTTCCAAAGTCCGATCACGTCTTACGATCTGCAAATGAGTTTATTTAATTCGATTCACTTTTATCTGATCTGAGAATTTGGCGAACTAATTTGTGGAACAGCGAAACACATGAAAACTTTCAAACTTTGAACTGAGAACTTCCGTTTTAAAACTTTTAACAGGGGATCTATTTTCAAAACAAACCTCAATTTGAGCTGTCCTCTCTTTGTAATAATTCAATGCTTCTCTCGTCAAATCATCTTTTTTTTCGTCACTTCCATCCAACCAAATCTCTAATTCACCATCATGAATTGCCAATTGATGAGCAAGAATATAGATATTATGTCCGACTTCTCTCGGATCAACACTCGGACAGTCTTCCTCGTGGAACTTGTCATCGAGAGAACTTGAATTGTTCTTCTCTGTATGAATCGATACAATTCCAGATGCATCCACATTGATTTCAGGCAAGGATATTGTGTTAACAGTAATCTGGGGTCCTGGTTTATTCTTCGAATCATCCTCAGCTCTTCTGAATAAATCTCTGCTCACTGATTTCAGCATGTGATGATTCGAATTTGTCATTTCGTATGCTTGTTTGATTGCATGAACTAATTGTTTTGGTCCTCCAGACATGTTTGCCATATTTCTCAATACTCGATTCGCATTTTCTCCGTCGTGTCTTGATTCCATAATAGCCAATAACAGTTTGGATGCCTGACTTTTGATCTCCAATGCTAGTTCCATATGGTCATCAGCAAGTGGTTTGATCTCATTCAGTACAAGAGAAATTATAATATTTAATCCATTTTCCTGCATTGCCATTGTATTCTGATTCTCATGACATGGTCCCTGACAGAATTCTGTCAATGTGGCTAGTGTTTGAGTGATCAAAGAGAAGTTGTGTTCTCCGATTTCTCCGAAAACTCCGAGACTTCCTTTCGTTGAACCACAGACTGTATCCAAGAAACTGAGAGTTTCCGAGACCAGATTATGATTAGTTCTATCGGATTGTTTGCGAAGGAAGTTTTGAAGAAGACTATTGTGATTTTCACAAAGAAGTTGAAGTACACGGAGGATGGGTTCGACGAGTGCAACTTCTGGTGGTAAGGCGTCAGTGGATCTGGAATCAGAAAGTTTCAATCCAGTCTACAGAATAAAACGAACTTGTCTTCATCTTGATACGGAGTCAAATCAGGAATTGAATGTGTCAAATCATTGCTCAACTGGGACATTTCAGATATCGATGGATGTCGAACTTGTTGTGGAACTTCAAATAATGTTCCATTGAAACCAGAATCACCAGCATCAATGAGGGGAGTTAGAACAGTGGATGCTGAAATACCAAAGGTTAGTAAAATGAAAATTAAACCCCAATTTGAAAGATTGAAAAGAGAGAAAAAGAAGGTTTATCCCGGTTTGGTGAGGTTGGAAAAGATAGTTTCAAGGGAAAGTTAGGGACAGATTGTGTGAATAGAAAAAGGAAATAAAGCCATCCCGAAACGAGTTTAATCTTGACATGCAAAGAATAAGGACAACTTTTTCTGCTTCTAGAAGCAACTGCCACTGAGTAACGACGATCATTCCATTTCTTCTCCTTTTTGTTGGAGAATATAGCAGCGTCTGCTGATTTTTGTCGACTGAGAAGAGCTCTCGGACGAACAGAACCTGATGAGATTAAAGTAGAAAACTGCTGCTGGGGGTTAGGGCAGAATAGGGTCACAAAATGGAATAAAGGAATCACTGGGAATCATTTAATAGGTCATTGAATGGTTTGGGTGAAGAAACTTACATCGCCTACTCACGGTTGCTGACAGAGCTGAAAATGGGGTGATGGTTAAGTGGAGTGACAAGTTTATTTTGTTTGATGGCTTGATGGATTATAGAAGTTTTTGAGAAGGAAAGAATATAAGATTGTTAACTTTTCAATACTGTCATAATTTCTATTGTGTGAAAAGATGCATGTTACTTGGGTGCAAACCGGGTCCCGATTCGTTTTCAATAACTTACAAGCTTTCGGTTTACTGTCACTGCAACTCATCATATCACTTTTTAATCTGTTTTGGGCTGTCTGAATTCGAGTTAAAATGACTTTGAAGAATGGCTCATGAATGTCTTTCTGCTTCATTCGCATGTAAAAGGAGTGTTGAACCTGAAATATGGGGATAGTTTCATGTCTTTCGAAGTCTTCTATTATACTTTATCATTTCCTTCGTGAAGCAAAGCTCTTGCCAAATGGATCGCCTTCAGGAATATCTCTCGACTAGGTTCCATAATGATGATGTCTGTGACAAGGTCAGATGCTCCTGCATCATTCAATTTACACTGGATTGCATACAAATCTCGTTCTTGACTCCACGTTTCCTCTTTTTTCTCTTAAAATTTCAAGTTGAAAGTGTACTTTAAATTGTTTCAAACCTTTGACTGCCTCAATAACTTCTCCTATCTTTGATTGTTGTCGATCCAGTGGAGGATGATGGTGATTATGTTGCCCGAAGTACCGTTGAAGAAGAAGTTGACGGAGTTGTTGACCCTGAAACTCATTTTTTAAATTCTAGTATATCGGGCCCTTTTCAATGAAAAAAGCAAAATAAATTGAACTGCTACCAAAAAGAAGCTACCCGAAAACATTTACAGTACGCAAATATAAAAATTCAGAAAGTGAAATGAAACTAAAAAGATTCGTGTGCCAAACCTTCTCAAAGCTACTATTATAGATACGACGACCCTGAAGAGTTGATTGATTTAAATTCAACACTTTTCGTAAGAAATTAAAGATAAAACTGAAAAAAGTACCTGTTGAGTGAGCTGTTGTTTCGTGCAATCACACATTTTACATAAAGTTTGAAGGACTCTCGCACACAGATTGTCTTGTTTATTCTGCATCAATGTTTTGCAATGTTGAATCAGTTTGGCAACGACTCCTCCTCGAGCACATTGATCACGGAGGGATGATCCTTCAGGGAACAACAGTTCGGGAGTATGAAGAACTTCAACAAGAACACTTCCTTCGGCTGCGTGGAGAGGATGAAGATAGAATTTGAATTCTCCGATCATCATCTGAAATCAATTGACTTGAATACATTCTCCTCTTGAGTAACTGACATGGTAGCATGTAACAACATTTGCAGAAGTGTGTTCAGTCATTGAATTGGATGTTCCATAGAGTCGATGTCCAGGATTGAGAGTATTCTGTCTGTTTAGTCTCTGAAAAAGAACTCGATTCAATTCTCTATCATTAAAAAACATGCAGATAGATCATGCTAGAGAAAAGTCATTACTTGGAAAACAGTTGGAGGATAGAATATTGTTTTAGAAATGTTTTTTGGAATGTGTTATACTGGAAATACTGGTGATAGGAATAGAGAAAGTTCACACATCACACGCCACACTCTTCAATCTCACCTCAACGACAAGCGTTATAATTGGCTGAAATAATTGAAAGATTTTAGATTTTAAAGATGAAACCACTCGCACTAACAACAACAACAAATTCAACACAAAAGCTAAACGAATTAATTTTAGCTGTTCACTTAGTATCTATCAGAACTAGAGACTAAATACCACGCCAACGAAACAAACCGATGGCTGATATGGACCCTGACTGCAATCTGAATCGTACTCCGACTGCGATTCCTGACTCATCATCTACAATTTTTGGGATAAATTCGCTAAATATTTCAACTGGCTGAACATTTTTCTCGTTGGCTTACGAAAACAAGCTGTAAATGACTTCTCAATACCGAAATATCCATCCTGAACAGAGTTGATAGCCAATCGATTTCCAAACTCACCTTATTCAATCCAATCAACTTTGCCGAGGTTGCCGCATTCTGCCATTTCTGACGAACGGATGCAGTTCCAGCCATCTGGGGTCCTGCGAGAGTTGCTGGAAGTGTAATACTGTGTTCTTCTGCCCATTTCGTCAATCTTTTGATGCATTCGGCAACTCGATACCAGTTCCTTGACGATCTTGTACTCTTCAATTTCCCTCTTTCCAAACTTGTCAACTCCAACAACACTTCTGAGAATGTCTTTTTGTGATGATGAACATCAACTTTCGCTTGTTGAAGAGCAGAATACGGAGCTTCGAAAAACTTGATGAGCACTTCAGTGACAGTATGACAGATGTAATGTTCAAGTGTCACTGTTTCAGCATCTGTCAATTTTTCGATTCGAAGAGAACGAATATCTTCAAGAAGATTATTGAGAATGTTGTCAACGTATTCTGTCTTATAGGCGTCTTTCATCTCAGCATCCGTATCAATATAACAGTGAAGAAGAAGTTGAAGATAGACAGTCTTCACTTCAACAAGGCAATGCTTGGAAGTGACAACTCGGACGATATGATCCATTGGAATTTGTGAAGCACATTTCAATTCAGTGTTTCCATTCTTTCCACGTGTACACATTGCGAGCAGACGAACCAATTCAATGTGGTACTTCAATGGTTTCCGACTATCAGTTTCTCTTCCTCTCGACTCTTTTTCTTGTTTCATCAGAGCTTCCAATTCCTCAAATGATGCATTATCCACATAGAGTTGTCTGACTTCATCCGAAGCCGCACAGATTTCATTTGCAACTTTCTCCTGCCCACTTTCAATTTCCTTATCGTAAACACAAACCAATGCTTGGAGCAACTCAAGGAATATTGGGTTTCTTGAATTATGCTCGATCAATCCGACAATATGAGCAATCAATTCCTCCGGAACATTCGATGCAAGCTCTCGGTTATTCCGGAATATCGCAACCAAAGTTCCAACTTCTTCGACTGTTTCAACTCGGAGCATCCCTTCTTTTGCATCTTTTTCGTAAGAAATGAACTTGTAAAGTCTACTTTGATTCTCCTTATTTGTTTTGCAGAAACTTCTCAAGAATTCATGGGATAAAGTTATCAACTTCATCATCTCGTGATCGTGTTTCTTGTCATGTGGAACACTGATAAACTCCAGAACAACTTCGTAAACTCTCATGTTTTTCAGAAGTTGTTGATTCATTGTATCTGGTTTCCCATCTCGATAACACATTCTTGTAAGACGAACCAGCATTTGACGGATCAGTGGATATGCGATGAGTGGTGCTTTGTCACTAAGTTCTTGAAGAGCAACAGCTGCATCATTTCGATCGTCTTTAATCAAAAGACGATTCAGAAGTTGAAGACTTTCAGTTTTGAAGTTTGAATAATGCTCGTTTATAACTGCAATCACTGCATCCATCGAATCTCTTGATCCAAATGCTCTTGGAGTATTCAGTTCATGTCTCTGTAGATCATATTCAGTTGTTCTTTCCTTGTCATCCACTTCTTTGGTTTCAACAGAATGATTCCTATCTCCGTGAACCCACAACTCAGATTTCTCTGTGAGATTTTTCAGAATGAACAAATCTCGATCGATCTGCCGATAATTCTCCACGTCATCATTCGAAACTAGCAACTGAACTTGTTTCAAATCTTCCAAAAGCTCTTGATATTGAGTGAAATGACGGAAAAGAACTTTCAATGCAATACTCGTGAGTGGTGGATAATCAGACATCGTCATTTGAAGAAGAATTGCAAGTAGAAGTTGTCCATCTTTTCCATCCAAATGGAGTTCATGTCCAGATGAATGATAAATTGCATCATAAAGTTCAGACGCCATTCTCTCATTTATACTTGCTGAATGCATCAATGAACCATCTTCATCACAAGGAAAGACATTTTTGAACCAGGAAAGTGCCATTGTAATTCGATAATCTCTCCTGACATCCATCACGAACTGAAGTATTTCAGCAACAATCAGTTTCGTCTTGACGATTAAAGCTCTTCCTTCCTTGCTCCTTCCGGCATCATCTGTTGACATTGATGATGTTTTCGCAAGATCTTTCGAACTTTCTTTGTTACTTCCTCCTCTCATCATTGATTTCGACATGTTTCTAATTGCATTCACCATTGCTCGATGAGATGGAACTTGTTCGACTGAAGGTCCTTCATTGATTATTGCTAAAAGGTTTTGAGTGAGTTGCAGAAGTTCATTGAATGAGTAGAAGTTGAATTGAGCAAGTGCTTTGGCAAGATTTACAATCTGAAAACAAAAGTATTTGGGATGTGTTTCTCCCCTTGTTACACTCACCTCATAAGTTAATTTACTAGAGTTGACACTGTGTCTCTCATCTGTTGACTGATTTCTCAGAGCCATCAGGTATGTTTCCACTGTAGCGAGCACTTTATGAGCAATCGAAGCACCAATTCTCATCCGACTTCCATCTGAATATGCCTCAACGGACACTGATTCATACGTTGACACATTCACATTTTCTGGAATACTCCACCAAAGTCTTGCGTGACGGATTGCAGACATAGGACTGCCTCGTACAACATGAAGATGGAGCATGAGACGAGTAAAGGATCCACGAAGATCATATGGAAGACGAGTATCTGACATACATCTGGGAAATGTTTTTTTTTAAATATATGGCTCGTCGGTTCAGAATGTTCTTACTGTAAAACAAGTTCGGCTGGAAGTTGTTGGGAAATATTCATGAGACCTCTCTCTAATGGTGGATCAATTGCAAGATATTGTTGTTCTTGACACATTTGGGAAAGTAGATCAAGTTGGTGGCTGAAATTGAAGAACGTGTTGTTAATAGTCATCAAAGACTTCAACAAACCGGTAGTAATCCAAATGCTCCACGTCATCATGATTTGATTTTGCTCCTTCTGCTATATCAACGAGTTTTCTAAAATTAGGAGCCCAGCCGACCTCAATTTCTCCCTCAATAACTTTAGTATCCATAAAAATATCACGGTGAGTGTTGCTCAAAACTGAAGTACAAATGAGTTCTTGAATCTTCTTATTGGCTTCTCCACGGCAGACACAGAGATCAGCGAGGTAATCGAGGAATCTGAAATAAGGAAATATTGTGTTCAAATAGTTTATCAAGTTATTAAAATACGAAATCTCTAACACAATATTCACAAGAATACAACATTTCCGAACAAACCGTGCAGCTGAGAACTGAATTCCCCTGAAAAGAATGAACGAAAACCTCTATTAATCTGAACATCTGCCATCTGTCCCATTTGAAGGTCAACTCACTTTCCCTGACGATTGTTTCTGACCAGCTCAACGAATCTCTCGACGTGCGGCGCCTTTACGTATTTCTCAAGAAGCTTTGGATTATTGTGAAGAACAGCTGTCATCGTGTCTTCGGCCATTAGATCGAAACCAATTTGTTCCTGAAAATAAACATTGCGACCAGATAGTCCGATGGGCAACGTACCTGAATTTCTCCAAACTTCTCAGCTAAAAACTCCTGATTTTTTCTGTAGCTGACTTGTGAATACTTCAAAAGACAATAGCATAGTTGGAACATTGTCTTGAATATTTCATTTCTACTGTCACTTAATTCAGCCGGAGAACTGAGAAGAGGACCCAATTCGGTGGACCCCTGACGTGGTTGGAATGGTGCTTTCAGAAGAAGGAATACTTGATGAAGGACTTCTTGTTCACGCAAAAGTTTTTGACGGTCACGAGATGGAGAGAAGTCAGTGATTTTCAATGGATCAGCAAGATGATCTGATGAGTTGGTAACGAAAAGAATGCAGTCAATAAGAAGTTGTGTTGTTGAATTGAGAGCTTCTTTCGAGATGACAGAACCAATTTTGATGAGATTGATGAAATTACGAAGAGCTTTGCAGGCATCGTTGGCGAAGTCAAGGTCTCGAACCTGTAAATTTCTTATTTTCTGTTGTAGATCATAGCATTAAACTGACCTCATCCGGATTAACAGGAAGCAATGCGAATGTTTCCTTGTCAACTCTGTTGGTCTCACAAATCACTTTGACCCATCCCTTTTCATTTTTATTACTGAAATGGAGGTTCTGTTTCTCCGTTGCATTTGTCGCGTGAACCCAAGTATCGGTGCTCTGATGAAGTAGACGGACGTATGAACGACGTGGAACATCTTTGTTTGACTGAAAAATGGATTTTTTAAATGTTCGAAGCAATTTTGGAAGCACTCACTTTCATAAATGTGGAAGGATCCAACTGGAACAGAAGATTCTCATTTGATTCTGGGAAATCTGATTTTGTTGGAGAGAGGAAATAGACATTAGGACCATTTGATGCATCGGAGGAATCTGGAATGTTGATTTGTCTATGCAGTTTCATTTTCTCTGTACCATTTGTGATGCCATTAGGACCATCTGAATACATGCTTGCCATTGGATTGTTTGTCCTGAAAAGTTGTATTCAATATCGGAACGAAAAATTGGATTGAGTTAGTAGTAGCGAAGTTAGCCGATAAAAAATTCCGGACAGTGATTAGTAGAAAATGCGGAACATGCAAAAATCAAATTCTCAGATTCTGTATCTTACCGCTCCAACATTCTAGATTTTTGTGATAATGCACTGAGCAAAGGGGCTGAAAATGGGTACGGTAAGGAAGGGGAAAGGATACTAACTTTGAATAAATCAAACTCGCACGTCTTCCATTTACAGCTGGTTTCACTTGAATTTGAGATGCTTCAACTGTTAAATACATGTCAGATGCAAGATGTTTGAAGCGATATGTTTTGTTCCACTTGGCAGTTCCTCCACGATATGCATTCGTTTGAACAACCTAGACAAGAAGTTTCAATGCTTTCAAAGGCAATCCCTTCTTACCTGAACTTCCCATAATGCTCTTGAACTTGTCGCATCTGCAGCAGATGGACGGTTTGTCATTCTCAGAAATACCACATCTTTTGCTGGATTTATTTTTGGAATTGTGTCCAGAGTGAGGAAAGTTTGTTGATCTGCGTGGAATAATCTGACTACATCTCCCTGAAATATTTCTGATAAATTTCCATTTCGTCCCTACCTCAACGCACCGATTTGACACTATTTTGTTGGTTCTCATCAAACAAAAGGAACATGAACACTTGCCATTCAGTTGGCTCATTCAAACAGTTCACTTCTGCAGCTGTCTGATGATCGAGAAGATTAAATCCGGAAAGATGAAGTTGTGATTTGACATGACCAGTTTGAGTTGTAGACACTGCATTTGGAATCAATGAGATCTTATTTCCAGCTGATACATTATCTCCAATGGCATAATGTTTGTAGGCTGGCTCAATTATGAACCAACTTCCTTCATTTCCAGCACGATCTAAGTAGACCTAAAAGTTTTCTTTTGAGAAGAATATTTCCGGTTACTTCTAGTAAACAGAAATCTTTCATTCATATCCCTATTCAAAGATCAGTATCTCACACTTTTGAACTCACGCCATGATAATGAAAAAGAACAAAAAGAAGATACTTGATCACTCAAACGATGATCATGAACGAAAACGAAAGCAATATTCAGCGAAGAAGAAGAAGACAAACCTTCATTGCATTTCGTTCTCTTTTTGCTGGTGAGTTCTTCTGCACAGTGATGTATTTATTCGATTTAACATGAAGCAATTGAACCATTGATCCATATTGAACTACGTTTCCGAGGGTCTTTTGGAATTCTGCTTCATTTTCTTCGCGTTCCTGAAATACAAGGCTTGCGATGAAAAATTTATTTGATGTTTGGAAGTGAAAAATATTAAAACAAGAAAAAACTCACTTTATCGGCAGCAACTCTCAACTTGTTCATCAAATCGTCATCAAACATCGAATCTCCCGTTTGAAACCTTTTTTGCTCTGTCCATAAGTGCTTTTGGGCTGCATATCTGTTCACTGGACACACTTTGAATAGACAATCACGAAACTTTTTTGGTGGACTTTCAGGCCGTCCGTCTTTCAATTCAACGATACATCTGTCATCTACCAGTCTGAAAAGATAAACAATTAGTTCATTTAAAGAATTGAAAACTCACCCAAGTGTGCTCAAAAAACCCCGCTGTTCTTGATTAGTAGAAGACTCTGTGTATAATGAAATGATATCTCCAATATGTAAATTTCCATTGTTGCCGTGATCTATACTGCTGGCGATGGTAAGCTTCCGACTCGGAAGAGCCATGCTGGAAAAATGAAAGAAATAGGGGAAAAGAAGAAGAAATGGAAGGGGATGACTGTGCTTTTAATGCTTTTCTTTTCTCCACAAAACCCTTTTTTTCTGTTTTCTTTTTCTGTTTTTCATGCTTTTCAACACCGCGGAACACTGTCTTTTTCGGTAGTGTTTGATGCTTTCATTTTTCATTTTAATGGCGATGAAACTCTTTTCCTTTTCTCTTTTTTTCGTTTTCTCACCCAATGTTACGTTCCAGAACACGTCTCCTATAGTCATAATCCATTATGTAATGTTTGAGGGCATAGAAGAGAGAAGAATTGAGTAGTGAACTATAAAGAAAGACAACCAAATATAAACAAAATTTAGACGGTATCGAGATAAAATCAAAAAGAGGCAAAACAAGCGAATGGCAAATTGGGAAAACGGGTTTCACAACGAGACTCATCATGACAAATACGAGGGAAAATATGATGGAGGAGATAATAAATGAGGTCATTCTGGAAACAAGAGAGAACTGAATTTAGAGTTTTCATACAATTCCGAATATAGAAATTCTGGATTATGGGGTTTCAAAGTTGACGTACACCACTGTTTTTCAACTTGATACAATAATTGTTGCTTTTCAAATTCTGTTATATAGGAAAACAAAACTATTTTGAGGCAGGAACTTGTTCAAAAGAATTCTCTAGAATGTGAATACAGGCGATTCTTGTGAGGAAGCAAATTGAAAATCGGAAAAAAATTAATCAGAAAATGGCAACATATTGAAAAAATCAGGAGGAGAGAGGGAATGAAAAAGAGAAGAAAGAGGCACAATATTGCAGAAAAAAGGGAAAAACGATTGATTGTTATCAAAGAGAGGAGGTGATAATAAAAATGCAGCAGACGCAATCCGAAGGACGGTTCAATTGAAGAAGTTGGAGCGGAGAGTGTCAGAACATTCTCTTGGTTTTCAGATTATTGGGTTTTCGGAAAGAGGGAAAGAAGGAAGAGTTCGAAATTAGAACTTTCTTGTCATATGATTCACTCAGGTGTTATGTTTTGGGAAACGATGAAAATGAGGAGAAAAGAAAACTGTCTGACGCAGAAAGCTTCATATTCTGGGTCATGAGTCATGAGTTTCAAAATTAAAAATAGAATTCAGAAAAGAGACAGAATCTAGGTTACCAGAGAGTGGATGACTGACGAAGGCTTGAAGAAACCGAAAAAATCAGCTTTGAAGGTCAAGTAGTTTTTGGAAATGTTTCATTCCTAGATTCAAAATTGATAGTTTATTAAATATATAATTCAATTAATCAGCAAATGAATCCTGGAAAAAAACGAAATTTCTATGAAAAGAGGCGAATTTAAGAGAAACGAATGACGCAAATGAAAACCACGTATATAGTTATTCAAAACACAAAGAATAGAAAATGGAACAGAAGAAGAAAGTGATTCCTTCTCAAATGGCTTCTCCCCATTCTCACTCCTTTCAGACAAACAAAAAACATTTTCTCCAAGAAGCATCATCATTGATAAATCCAGAGAAAGTGATAAGGTTATTGAATGTACATCTGTATGCAAACAACTCTTTTTCTCTCGGTATTCATGCCATATAACACTTTTGTACGGCACGGAAAATGTGAAAATAGCGGATGAGAGGAAGAGATTCAGACATAACAATCAAACTCTTTTTTCTCTTTTTTCTTCTTTTTTTCTGCTTGCTTACAAATCCTTCGTTTTGATTGTGTGCTTTTGTATGACAATATTATCAAACTATTGATCAGAAATGAGAAGTGTTCAGTGAAAAATTGAACTGTTCGTGGAAAAATTATTTTTAGAATTAACTAGCAAACTACCATCAGATCATCTCAAATCAAGCAGAGGAACAAAAAATATTGAAAATCAAAATAAAAACTCTCGACGTTTGAATTCGAATATTCGAATTGAAATTGGTTCATTTTAATATGAGAGAGAGAGATAGAGAAGACAGTCGAAATCAGGTCAAACTTTTAAATTATAGGTTTTAGAAATTTTATGAGTTTTCAATAGGAAAATAGGGCAGTCGAAACAAATTAGTGGAACTGTAATCCTCCGAATTGAAAGTAAATCTTTATTTTTTTCAATATTTCTGCATTCAATTTTTCTAAAACACTAAAGTTTTCTAACAGAAACTGAGAATTAAAAAACTATAAAAGTGACACTCATATTTTGACTGAAAATGGTTCGAAATGAAATGAAGACCAATTGTGAAAAGCTAATCAGTGACTAGAGAAAATAGACGAAAAAGACAGTGATATCATGATGATTTCTCTCCTTACGCTTGTCCGCCTACTCGGCGGATTTGCCCACCTTTCATTTGACTGTTTCGTGACGGAAAAGGGAGAAAAATAGATGAAATGAGAGAGAGAGAATAATAGAAAGATACTTATTATTAGCTGCTAAATGACAAGAATCAGATTCTCCGTTTTTTTCTCGGAGAAAGGAAAGTAGTGACGTCACCATTAGGATTTCGAAGAATCATTCTCACCCACGAAGAGATAGTCTTGCTAAATTGTAGATGGATTCAAACTATTTCAACCGGAATCGAAAGTTCTCTAATTTTCAAAAAAAAAGTCAAAGTTATCATTGGAAATGCCATCAATCACTTTTTTGTCTGAAAAGTCCATCTAATACTATTAAATGGATTATTTAGTGTCATCTTCAACGGGAGAAGAAGAGGAAATTATCAAAAATAGAGGCTGGAATAAAGAGAAAAAGCTGTAAATTTTGGAGTGTAACTCTGAATATTGTAAGAAACAATAAGGAGGGATTCACTAGGAAACGTTTATGAAAATTCTAAATTCTGATTGAAATATACGATGAAGGTTCAGAATACCACTATAACCCAACAGTCATTACAAATTGATGATCTCTCTTTGGGTGGCCTTGTACTTTCTGATTGTGATACTGGTAGTCGATACTCCAGAGACCCCACTCGAATACTTGAGAAAGTTATCTCTTGTTGAACAATCTATTTGGATAAAACAAGGTTTCATTTACTTTTTCGTTTCCTGTTCTACGGTACTCTCGCCTCCGCTTTTTTCTTGTTTGCGTGGTCAGAGACTTGAAAAAGAAAAAGAAGGAGAAGAAGAAGAACTGACCTGGATTTTCTCATAATCTGTTCCTCAAAATCATCAAAATCGAATTCAATTCGTGTACTGCCTCCGCTCGTCGATCCAATTCCAACAATTCCACCGCTTGTTGCAACGTTTTCGTCTGAAAATTCGAAAAACTGAAACTATTTATTTTCCGTGTCATTTTGTCTTGAATCGGATGATCGACGGTACGCTCAAAGCAAAAGGACTATAAAAGTTTAACGATTTGCGTTACGTCATTCCCAGTACTCTCTTACACAAAACACAAACTAGCAGACAATTTTTTGTTTCATTTTTCCCTTTTTGTTTCGTTCCCACCGTGATCGGAAACTGTCCAGAATGGAAACATATGACATTATTGGAAGAAAAAGATAAAACTTTGAATATACAAGAGAAAATCATGGAAGTAAAGTGACAACTAAACATCTAAAAATTTTGGTTTTATGGGCCAAAAAGCTGACGACGATTATGCAATGCAGCTGTGAAGTAGGATGTTTTATGAGGAAAACGGAAGGATGAAAACGTTGAAAAAATAGAAAAAAAAGAAGAAGAACGGCTCAGTGGAAAGGGATGAAAATGTGATCGGGAACACGAAAATGTTTTATTCAATATGTGTGAAATCGAGGTGGTCGACCATTGATGTATGTTAATTTATTTCGAACTACTGGTTCTTCTGAATAGTTGTCAATAAAATTAACTTTTTTACGGTATACCATATTGTTGAAAATGTACAATTTTCATAGTTTCTACATATGTGAAGGCGTTCCGTTTGAAATATGTTTTCCGTCGCCTTTCTCGATTTTAAAGTATCGAAGTACCTAGATTTTTTAACTTTGTGCTCATATTTGCATCCAAATTCTTTTTTCAAAACGTACCATTAGTTTCAACCTGTCATAAAACAGAAAAGTCCATTTTGTAGCTTCCCTAATTTGATTGAAATGAAACAGTCTAGAGATTAGAATCTACGAAAGAGAAATAGAGAGAAAAGGGTAATTGATCATTCGAACAATTCGATGAACGAATTGACGACGTCAGAGAGAAATCAACGAGACGAACTATTTGACGAGATGTTGATGACGACAATGAATAGTAATGGAGAAGTAAGAATATTCTTGTTCAATCATCAATCACTTGCTATTAGTTATGACTCGTCAAGAGAATAGTAAAATCGAAAAACAGCTGTATTATTATGTAAGTTCGTTTTGTTAAACATTTTGAACAGATGTAAGAGATAAAGAAAGAAAGTGGAAGAGTTCGGAATATCATGGAGAGGAGAATGGAGACATAAAGGAGACAGAAATCGGTATGTTTTGTTTGTTTGTAGAAACATTTCATGAAATAAATGTACATGAGAAGACCAAGACGGTACGTAAGCCGCTTACAGATGCCCCTTTTCTATTGAAAGACGGACGAAAAAATTCCGGAATAAACTGTTTCAAAGTGTTTTTTTGGTTGGTCTAACATATGATTTTGTTTTTTTTTCGATTCGTTTCTAAATCGATCTGCTCAGAAAAATGAGTCATCGAATGTACTTGTAGACTGTGCGATGTTTGATTTTGTGCCGGGAAATATGAAGAATTCTGGTTTCTGTTAAACTATTATTCTTGTCCATGATTTTTAGAAAGAAGGTATTTAGTTCTCACAAAAATAAAACAATTTTTAACTCGATTCAAATTGAAAAAATATCAAACCGGTTTACATTTAATTCATAGTTTTTTGCAGATCACTGCCAACTCTTGAATAGGGAACACATTTAGAAATCTGTATTCGGAAGTTTATTTTTAGAGTTCAAATAATACACATTTCACTTTTTTCCATTTCTTATACCCAAGTTTACAGAAATTTGCGAACGGTTCCATAATTAGCCACTTACTCTCATATGAATCAGGTGCAAATTCTGGAACAGAAATGATTGAAACTTTCTTCCTTACCCGTCCGAATGTTGAGTTCATTCTGAAACAAAAATATGGTATTTTCAGAGAAAAGGGGAAGAAAGAGAGAAGATGAATTGAAAAAAGCCAACATGAAAATCAATGGAAACGTTATTCGATTGTGATGAAAAACAGCGTCTTTCAGCGCAAAAAAGAAAAACGAAAGAAACTGACAAAAGAGGAAAAGTTTTGAATTGAATAGGATTCGATGTCAACGTTCTGGTCTCATGATTCAGACAGTTTTCAACAACAATTCATTTCTTTTTCGCTTTTTTTCTTCCAATTCTTATTTACTTTTTTGCAGGTAAACCCGAGGCAAATAGTTGACACAAAAGTTGACACAATGTCAAAATGAGCGCGAATACCAATTAAGAAAGGTCAGCGATTGTGTATTGGCATTGGGAGACGAAAGGAGAAAACGATGAATTTCAGATGTGTTGAAGAGAATCGAGAAGAGGAAAACGATGGGAGGTAGACGAGAACGAAGTCACACTTATCAAATTAACGGAATGACACAAAGTGAATGATTGGAAAGAATTGTAGATGTATTAAATGGATGTAGTAATGTATACAAATGGCTACTCCCGTAGTCATAGATATGATAATTCTCGAGATACTGTCATGCCTATGTATCACTTGTTCCTTTAGAGAAACTGCCCCCAAAAAGTTTCTCTAGAGGGCAACCGGTATTCAAAAAGGTATTTTCATGTGAAATCACTCGATTTTCTCTGTCATAACTCGAAGAGAATTTATTTTCAATTGGTTTCCGAATCGGTCCGTTCCTTAAAACGTCAATTTATGAGAACCTAAAATTAAGCTCACACCCCAGAACCTGAATATTAAAGAAAGTGTTGACCACCAATTATTTTCAGACAGGACGAAGCAGTTTCTGTCACGTGGAAAAGAAAAAAATCGGATTGACATAGTTACGTACTTTATATATCGTAACTATGTCTGTTCTAAAAAATCATTTATTGAGAGCCTCCAAGCCGAAAATTTTAAACATGAAAGACAAGTTGATTTAAACTCGATAGTTTTAAAATATACTGGCAAGACAAAAGCTCTAGACAACCTGATGCCTCCACGACCTTCCTGAACCAAGAAAAAGAATCAAAACAATTAGACAGAAGTTAATCTGAGACACCTGATGATCACTCGACCTGCACTTGCTCATCAGGGTCGTTTTGAACCAAAAAGAGAGCAGCACACCGATTTGTCTCTTGCATTGTATCATAAGCACTGATGTCTCAAAACCTATAGATCCCCACTGAAACTATCCCCAACATCATTGCATTCGTCAGGATACTCCAAGACCGACCACCAGGCAATCACCACGAGAACATAACTGAAAGTTTTAGTTTTTGAAAACGGGGTTTTAGAACTTACTTTTATCGAGAGAATCGAGAACTGATCCGTGTCTCTCTGTATTTCCTGAGTACGGGAGCATAAAGGCCACAATAATTTTTCTGAATTTTGTAGACCACGTGAGGCCAGTGAGGTTTTTTTCATTACGTGTTTCCCACTTTCTTGTTCATTACCAATTATTCTGCTTGCCACGGAATATGAATTCCAACGAAGGGACGCCCAGAAGCTTGCTCTCACCCCGCGCCTTGGGTTAGGACCCTGGAAGTAGCGATTACCTTAAAACATTGACACCCTGGAGCTTGCTCTCGCCCCGCCCCTAAGCTCAGCACCCTGGAAGTAGCGATTACCTTAAAACATGGACACCCTGGAGCTTGCTCTCGCCCCGCCCCTAAGCTCAGCACCCTGGAAGTAGCGATTACCTTAAAACATGGACACCCTGGAGCTTGCTCTCGCCCCGCCCCTAAGCTCAACACCCTGGAAGTAGTGATTACCTTAAAACATGGACACCCTGGAGCTTGCTTTCGCTCCGCCCCTAGGCTCAGCACCCTGGAAGTAGTGATTACCTTAAAACAGGGAAACCCTGGAGCTTGCTCTCGTCCCGCTTCTTGGCTGACGAGCCCCGGAAGTAGCGATCATCTTTAAATAGGGACCCTCGGAAGCTTTCTCTTCCCTCCTACTCTCTTTTTTATCTATTTGTATACTTCAATTTAGTGAACTCAATAATTGCTCGCTCAAAATTTTGCTTCAAATGTAACAACAGGATAACTGAGCAAACCAGTGAATCGATTATGAGAAAATAATGTTGCTTGAATTTGTTTAGTTATGAATTTTATGATCTTAAAACCCCGGTTTGGTATCGGGAAACATTGTCTATCATGCTAAATTCTTGGAAATGAAAAAAAATATTCGAAAAGTGTTTTGCGGGTCTCACGTATATTATTTTAATTATAATTTTTATTTCAAACTTGGCCGTTATGCTCCCGTACTCGGGAATTACGGGTGCGCCTGATCCGTCTGAACAATTTCACTTTTTTGACATACGAAACACGTGGAAGGTATAATTCCACATATGTGGTACAGGTTGCCATGTTTGTTTTTATTTGTGTATTTAAAAACAACGTGTTCTTCACGTGTTATTGTGCTGAATTCCGGAAAGTCCACGCAAGTTAAAAAAAATTTAAAAAAAGAGAAAAAACACTTTTTTTAAACCATTTCCAAATATTCTCATTATCGTCTTGATATTTTGACGATTTATTCACTGCACAATTGGACAGAGAAGAGAAAAGAAAGATGAGTGCACCAGCAACAAATCAAACTATTCAGGTAAAATCTAGAAGAATAACTGAAGTATTGTTGAAATTTTCAGCCGAATTCAAATGAATCGGTCACTGATATTCAAATGGTAATATTTCCAAAACAGGTCTCTTATCTAGCTTTCTTTTTATAGCTGCTTCCAAAATGTCTCGGAACGGTTGGAACAGATGCGAAAAGTGTTGAACTCCGTGTGGCTTTCGACGCCCCAACTTCTCAGCAAGTTTCTGTAATTTTGGATCATAATTATCAACATGTTTCAGAACTACATTTCAATATTCACTTGTTTGGGAAGATGCAAGACATGGAGCTGAGGAAAAGTACAGAGTTTCAATAACAGAAGCAAACAGTGAGTTAGACAAATTTTCATATCAAACAACTCTTTCCTCTTTACAGAAATGATGTTGGCATTAAAAGCGAAAAAATTCAATAGATATATAGGAGTGTAAGTATCCTGACTTGTTATTCTGTCCAATGAATGAAGTTTAGTAATCGAGAGAAAAAGAATGAGACAGCGTCAGGGGAGAATCTCGATAACCAAGACCAGGGATTACCATTTCCTCCAGATCTTCGAACTCATTCTCAACAAAGGTAACTCATTCAAAAATTCCAGAATTTGAAAACATTTTTAGCGAGAAATCTCAAGAAACCAGTTGTTCTTTCTCACAATCTCTTGATTCTACACCAATGAAACAATCGTCGACATCCGGAAGTTCAGCTTCTGAAATATCACGGAAAAAGGCACAAACATCGTCTAAAAGACGTCCTCTGAAACTGGAGTCAATTGGTTCCGTGGTGAGAATTTAACGCTGAAGTGTAGCTCGGAATGAAAATAATTTCAGGGTGAGGATGAAAAAGTATCTGTCAAAGTTGTTGTCATTGAGAAACCAGGTACCCGTGGTAAATTGAAGTAAAATATTTTTTCCTATTATTAATTGGTGAAGTTACGAATTTCAGACCGATTTCCCACATTCAAACAACCATCTCGACTCAATTGAAAACTATTTTGACCAATGTTCTTCGTGAGCATTATGAAGGGGTTCCAATTGAAAGAATGAGTTCTTATAACATTTTGTTCGCTTTCCGTGATCACAAGAATGCCCAAAAACTCCGACGTATTCGTAAAGCTGACGTAGATAGTTTGAAGATGAATCACTTCCCAACACTGTCAGTTTTCTTTTTCTTATACAACCTTTCAATATTCAGTTTTACAGATATGGAAGTGTTGTCATCGTAATGGACTTGATTAACTACGTTGAGAAAGGGAAGAAAATTCCGATCAAAATCGATTTGGACGAAGACTAGTTTATCAGATCGAAGAAATCCAATTTCTTTCATAGTGCTGAATAAAGTTCCTCCTTCTGAGAATATTGAGAAAATTCTAGAAATCTGAAATTGATTATATAATGCTTTTTTAAAAGATTTATGTTCAATTCTTCCAACTTTCCCTTCACAAGTTTCTTTTAAAATTTGAACGGAATAGTCGGCTTCAACTGAAAGATAAAGTATACACAAATACGGTTGCGAGAAAGGGGAGGAAAGAGAGTTCCAAGTGACACTTATACCGCATAGAGAGTTAGCGAATACATTTGTTTTGCGTACTATTAGCGAGCTTTGAGACAGGGAGCAGCCAAGATGAAATCGAATGGAAAAGAGGAGGAAGAGGATATGTACGATTACCGAACTGGAGGAAAGCTAACTCACAAGTGTTCGGAAAAGTTGACATTGAGAAAAAAGGGAGGTGGACATGTGAAGAAAGAAGAAAAAAAAACAATCGATGAGGATGTTCGACTTCTGGCATAGAATACTTTATTAAATTAATCGAAAGTAGTTGTTTAGTTAGAACTGTTTCGGAAAGATGGTCAGAATCTAATAAAATCCACTGATCCCTTATCTGTGATCTTCGTCAAAAATAAATCTATTTGATACAAAGAGTTGTCAAAAAAGTCAACATTGCTCTCCGATGAGAGGATCGTGTATCAACTTTGATGCAATCACTGATCATAACTATCCCCTCAATCTTTTGATTTCTCTAATCTCAATCCTCATCAGGACCTCTTCCGTATATTACATCAACTTCCTCGCAATATTTACAAATCTGTCGGAAGACAGTTTCGCACCTCATACCGCAAAAGTGGGCGGCGTGTCTTCCGTGCAGAGGCTTTGCGAGATGTGTCCACTCAACAGAAGTAACCTGTCTCTTTTCCCTCGGTCCACCTGTCATCTCTCTCGATCCGTTGACCACAATTTTTATTTCCCCATTTTCTAATATTCTTATCACTTCCGGATGTCAAATGAGCAATAATGTGGTTACTGTATCTTTTACTTCTGAAACCAATTGTTTCATCTTCTGTAGATCTTTTACCTGCAAATGTTCCGAACGTATGTCCAGTACGACCTACTAACTGTAATTTACTCTGTCCTTATGGATATCTTCGAGATATTCTTCAGCAATGTATTTGTACTTGTGCAATGGATCCATGCCAGGTTCGCGTTTTCAGACTTTTTTCATCCAAATATGACTTCGTTGAGTGATCAAGACTGTTCTAGTTCTCTAACCAGTTACAGTGATTATATTTTCAGACAACAATCTGTGGACCATCAGAAAGTTGCATAGCGATTGGTGTGAAGGCACGTTGTATTCCAAAGTTCGGTAAGTACCTGTCCAATTATAGATTATGACTGGTCTCTCTTCCGAAGAGAGGTGACAATTATGTGGCTACTACCCGGCAGCTAGTATTCGGACACGTTGTTGTGTATATTGTGTGTGTTCTTTTTTGTATAGTTTTTTGAGAAGAGAAAAAAAAATGAAAAAGGAAAATTTATGGATATATACAGGATCAAATCGAGAAGAATGTCCACGACTAACTGGTGGAATTTGCGCACTTCGATGTGAGAAAGATTCGGATTGCAATGGAAGATTGATATGTTGTTCAAATGGATGTGGTCGAGAATGTGTTGCTCCGATGGCTAAAAGTTTTCCAATAAGTGGAGAGAAACCAATTCAACCAGTGTCTTCGTCCTCTTCCTCTTCTTCTTCTTCTTCTTCATCTTCAAATATTCCTGGTTCATTTCAACGGTTGATCAAAGCAGTTTCTAATATAGGTTCCACTCATTTCAACATCACTCCGATTCCCCCAACAATTCGAAATCTTGCGAATTCTCTTTTTCCAACTCCTTCACCAATTCGCCCTCTTCCAACAACAAAAGTTGGTCAATGTCCATCAATAACTGGAAATAAATCAGTATGCAGCGAACAAAAACAATGCGGAAATGATCTAGACTGTGGAAGTGTTGATAAATGTTGTCCGAATGCATGTGGATCCACGTGTATGGAACCATTGAAAGTAACCGGATGTATCCATATGGTACTGGCCATTTCAAAGTTGAAAGATAGAAGACTTCCGAATGAATATGTTCCATTTTGTGAAAGAAATGGACGATTCTCTTCAATTCAATGTGATATTCAATTCTGTTGGTGTGTTGATGTTCATTATGGATCAGAAATATCTGGAACAAGAATCAGTAGAGAACAAAGAAGAATGGACATGTGCAGAGGTTTGCATTCTAGATATTCTATCTCACATCTCCCAAAAAACCATTTTTAGAACCTCGGCTTTGCACGAAAAAGTGCCACAACCAATGTACTCATGGCCACGTCATGGACATTTTTGGTTGCCCCATTCCAAGTTGTGGATGTGCTGATATATGCGACAAAGTGAATTGTGAGAATAGTTGGGAAAAATGTCAGCTAGTGGAACCAGACTGTGCTAATCCTCCATGCCTTCCAGTGCCGAGATGTAAGCGTTTCCTGTCCCATATATTTTATTCTAATCTATGGATTCCAGGTTTGCTCAATCCTTGTCGACATGGGCCACCTTCTCGTTTGGCTAATGGAATCACTGCTCTGTGCTCGAATGATAAGGATTGTCCAGATGGAACATGTTCGAAAGTGAGAGTGAATATAAAAAAATAAGTTTTAAAGTTATTTTAAGATTGGATACAATGGTCTCGGATTCTGTTGTTCTGGTCCAGCATCTTCCACAAGAGATGGTCGATGCCCTTCACAATCAGCTGACAAACTGAAATGTCTTCTTTATCCTGAGAACTCATGTCACTCGGACCATGAATGCTCAGAAGATGAGAAATGTTGTTTCAATGGATGCACTCTTTCATGTACCCAACCAGAAGATTATGTCGTCAGAAAACCAGTGAAACCAGTCACTGAGCCAATAATGCACTACCAACCAGGAGATGTTGAGAAGTATAATAAAGGACATTTGAGTTCTTTAGTTGCCGACTGCGCAGATGTTATAGTCTCGAATGTGAGTTGTACAACAGAATGTCATTCGGATTCCCAATGTGCTGGAATGAAACGATGTTGTCGACAAGGGTGTTCAACGAATTGCATGTATCCTGTGAGGAGTACACGTAAGAGCTTTCAGATCCTAATTTTTAGGACATGATCATTTTGCAGCATGTTTCCATCTTGCACTAACAGCAGAATTGTACTCTTTGAGAAATGCGATGAAATGTGATCGTGCTGGAAACTTTGAGCAATATCAATGTGATGACGAAGGGTGTTTCTGTGTTGATATTGCAACAGGAGAAGAACTTCCAGGTTCAAGAGCAATTGGAAGAAAACCAAATTGTGAAAGTGAGTTATTACATTATTTCAATGATGTTTCAGTTCTTACTTTTAGGTAGAAATCCATGTGAACCATTGGTTTGTAAAGTTGCATGTCCATTTGGATTTGAGAAAGGACCCAACTCATGTCCAACTTGTAAATGCAAGAATCCTTGTGAAGAAGTCAAGTGTCCTCAAGGAAGTGTATGTGTAATGAGCTCTGTACAATGCTATCAAACGGGAAATTGTGTTTCTCAATCGAGATGTGTTCTAAACTTCTGTCCAACAGGGGAACCATATATTTCGAGTATCGGAAATGTTGAAAGTTGTACAAAAGATGAAGAATGCCCGTCTTCTACTCATTGGTGTCATCTTCTTGGATTGGCTTCTGGTGGAATATGCTGTCCATCGCCTGCTCGTGTTCATCATGCAGGTTCTTGTCCAACTGTTCCGATCAGTTTGGATGCTAAGATGTGCAGGGTCTCTTGTAAAGTTGATGATGACTGCAACGGACATCAGAAGTGTTGTTTCGATGGATGCGGGGCTGCGTGTAGAGATATTACTACTCCACTGATCGAGATATCAAAGGAAATATTCGAGAAGCAAGGATCTTGTATTTCAGAACAAAGAGTATTATGCAATAGATTGGAGTAAGTAAATATAAGTTTTTAACAGAGTAAATTGGTTTGACAATTCAGAAAGAACACATGCGAATACGATACTGATTGTGCTGGAGTCGCTAAATGTTGTGATGATGGTTGTGTGAAAGCATGTGCATATCCTCTTCAAACAAGTAAATGTCTCGTTCGAAAGACAAATCTTCAGAAAATGGGTCAAATGGATCTGATAAAATGCCGTCCAGATGGCACTTTCGAACAGATTCAATGTGATACCGAGTTCTGTTGGTGTGTGGATGAAGAAGGAAATTATGTTGATGGAACTAGAACCGGAGAAGATATTACTCCTAACTGTCCAGGTAAGCAGACTCTCTCTCTGCATTCTTTTCCAATTGATAACTTCTTTAGAACCTTGTGAAAAACTGGAGTGTGGACCAATCGGTTGTGAGTACGGACACAAAAAAGATGCAAGAGGTTGTGCCACGTGTGAATGCGTGGATCCATGTGAAGGTGTCTCGTGTCCAGATGATTCTCTTTGTGTTCCAACCACAGTTCCATGTGTTACAAAACCATGTCCAACGGTATGTTCCATTTGGTTGACTTCTCATATTTACTCTTTTCAGATTCCTCGTTGCGTTATCAATCCGTGTCCAGTTTCTGAATCAATCAAAAATGAGACAACTTTCCATTTGAAAAAATGCTACAGAAGCAACGATTGTTTTGATCCTATGATGACAACTCATTGTTCGATGATCACTCAAGATTTTGGTTTTTGTTGTACAGGAGAAAGTGAGTTGCAGTTTTCGAATGTCTTAAAACTTGCTTTTGTTTCAGCACCGGAAATCCATTCCGGTTCATGCCCAAAAGTCACTGAATTGAACACTGCCAAAGTAGAGAAATGTGTCCAGGAGTGTAAAACTGATTCAGATTGTGACCAGGCATCGAAATGTTGTTGGAATGGCTGCGGATTAACATGTGTTACTTCTTCTGCAACTCATCGACAAATCACTTCAATTCAACAAACTGCATCTGAATCTCATTTTGGAGATTGTTTGAATGTGGCACCACTCGGTGCGTTCTGTCTCCAGAGGCCCACAATTGCTGACTGTAAAAATGATGATGACTGCCCATCACTATACAAGTGTTGTTCTGATGGATGTGTTATGAGATGCACACAACCAAATCGAGCTCCACTTTGCATTCATCAAAGAATTGCAGCTTTGACGATTTCTGAAAATGAAGGGTTAGTCAGAAAATTAAAAGTACTGAACCAGTTGCTTTTTCAGATCTGAATCGAATGAAAAAGACGTTGGAGTCTTCATTCCGGATTGTGATTCCTCAGGAAACTTCGATGAAGTTCAGTCTCATTTCGGTTTGATGTGGTGTGTTGATCGATTCGGTCAAGAAATATCAGGTACAAAATCGACAAGGGTTCCGAATTGTGATAATCCTCGTCCATGCCCAACGAGAGTTTGTGCTGTAAACTGCCCATACGGATTCAAAAGTGATAACGAAGGATGTCCGATCTGTGATTGTATTTCTCCTTGTGAATATATGAACTGTCCAGCTGGAAATGTATGTAGAATGCTTCCAGTCAAATGCACCACTCAAGAATGCCGACCTATTCCTAAATGTGAGTCTTTTTTAGTAAAACTTCAACTTCCAATATCGATGTTGTCAGGTATCCCAAATATGTGCGGAATCGGAGAGCCTCTTGCTCTCGACAACGCTCTTCTTGCCACGTGTTCTTCCACTTCACCATGCCCTGCAGGATTCCATTGTAAAACTAGTGGATATGCAGATGTGTCTTTCTGCTGTTCTACCCCTGAACTTGCTCAGCAATCCCTTAGATGTCCTGTGATTCCTGTCATGATAGCCTCAGTTGACGGCTCATCCTGTGTTGTTGGGTGTAGGCATCATTATGATTGTACTCATTCTTCATGTTGTTTCAATGGATGTGGAACTAGTTGTCAATTTGAAACTAGTTAGTTTATTTTTTTTTGAATTACTGATAATCAAAAACTGTTATTACAGGACAATCTGCTATCAAACCCATCAAACCGTCGTCTTCATTTTCCAAACCTTCTAAAACGACAAGACGACCAATTCTAAGTTCTCTGAAAATTGAGAAAAAAGCATCTAAGATCCAAAATGTCATCGTTGAACATCATGCAGTTCTTCCTGTTTCTCCAGTCCTTGCAAAACTAGGAACCTGTCCAAAACTGTTAATCAACCCTGGTTGTACCGAACAATGTAATCAAGATTCCGAATGTCATGGATTCTTGAAATGTTGTACTGCTTCGTGTGGAACAATGTGTTCGGCACCGAGAATCGCCACGGCTTGTATTCACAGATTGATTGCATTCGAATCTAATATTGCAGCTGAAATCGTTAATTTGATCATTCCTCCAGTTCAATGCACACCAGAAGGACTTTTCAGAAGATATCAATGTGATGCTAGAATCAAGTGAGTTCGCCCAATCATTCTTCTTTCTTATCGTTTTAATTCAGTCAGTGTTGGTGTGTTGACGTTGCAACTGGAATCGAAGAAATCGGAACAAGAATGTTCACTATGGGACTGCAACCTCCAGATTGTGACTTGCCCAAAATCTGTCAAACGAAATGCATAGAAAGTCGATGTCCATACGGAATCAGAACCGATGGAAGTGGTTGTCCGGCTAATGGAATCTGCGAATGCAACAATATCTGTGCTGTAAGTTTATAATTAAAGAACTAATTTATCAACAGTATAGTTTATAGTCATTCAACTGCCCTCTCAACATGGAATGCGCCCTCCGTCGAGTAGAATGTACTTCTAATCCGTGTCCGGATGTTCCATTTTGTGTGGAGGTTCAATGTCCAATTCCTCAAAGAGATCTCTATCGGAATGTTATTCTTTGTGAAACTGACGGTGGATGTGGAAAGAATTCGAAATGTGTTACCAATCCAAAAACTGAGGTATCCCTGCCGTATTAGTCTATAAGTTTCAACCATTCCGTTTACAGCGTGGTATTTGTTGTCATCAGAAAGCAACTCAATCCTCTGTTTTAAATCTTATTTCTCCTGCAATTGTGGCGTCAGTTCCAGATGTTGTTGAGACTTCGACAATAGTTGAAAGAGGAAATCATCCGATGATAGTTGAAGCAATTCCAATGTCACTCTCCACAAGTATGTCATCCTTTTCATTCATTTTGTCCATACACCATAATTTCAGATTGCACAACAATGCGAATCGCTCTGGAATATCTTCACCAAAACGGTGCAATACTAAAGTCCCCATTGCCGGTTTGCAGTAAAAACGGAAACTACGAAATGACTCAATGCGACAACAAACGATGCTGGTGTGTGGATGAATTGAGTGGTGAAGAGATTCATGGAACACGAAAGAAGAAAACAAAGAATGCGTGCAAGTGTGAGTGAATTATACGAAAATAGTCGTGAGAACTCTGAATATACAATTTCGAATAATATATGAGTCTCTAGAAAAAAAAAGAAACCCGTTTTAGAACAATTAATGCAAATATTAATGCAAAATATTCTGATCTAGAAAAAATGTTTCAGCCCAATCAATGTGCCTCTCGAAATGCTCAGCAAGTCTGTGCCCATACGGACTTCTTCTTGATTCAATTGGTTGTCCGAGATCAGAATGTATTTGTAAATCAGCCTGTGAACATGTCGACTGTCCAAATGGACAAGTTTGTATCCTCCGAAGAGCTGATTGTCCTGATAAATGGTGTCTTCCTGTTCCAACTTGCGAGAAATCTCCATGCAACAGTGGTCTCCGTCCATTAATTGAAACTAGAACACGTCAACAGTACTCTTGCACTCAGAATACTGTGTGTCCAATGGGATATTATTGTACAGCATTTGATGATAATATGCATGGAGTCTGCTGTCCTGGAGCCACTTCCATCAAAAGTATCGGAGAACATAATGGTCTATCATGTCCTCATGGTGACCCCTTTTCTTCACTTTCCGATGGAACTCCTCTGCCTTGTACAGTACTTACAAATGGGTAAGCTCATAGTTTTAGCAATTATTGTCAATACAAGTACTGATTTCAGATGCCCTGCTACTCATTACTGTTCTACAATGCCTGGTCATAAATCTGGAATTTGTTGCGTTTCTAAACGATATGTATGTAATTTACAAAGAGACATGGGACCGTGCACAGCTACAGTAACCCGGTTCTTTTATTCCTCTCTGACACACACCTGTGCTCCATTCGATTATGGTGGTTGTTCTGGAAATTTGAATAACTTTGCAACACGAGATGATTGTGATAATTTCTGCGCTGGTGAGGATTAAATCACTAGAAGAAACAAACTTTCTAATCTGACAATTTTTTAGGAATCGGTCTCGATCTGTCTTCTCCATATGATCATGCAAGTGCTCCGATTCCAACGGAATCCTATCAAATCGCATTTTCCTTGTCCGGAGGGAAAATTCCAAGTTCTAAAATGGAGGATGCAGAAATGTGATTTTAAGATATAAATGGCAATGTTTTCAACTTGATAACTTTTCAGACAATTGATCAACATGCTTGTCGATAGATTCAAAATTCCACGTGGGTCGATTGAAGACGTTGTTCTCCGAGATGACAACACAGTAAAGTTCACAATCAGAGATGTGGATGCAAGACGGTTCGCTAGAGAAGTTTCCGAAAAGGTATCAACTGGAGAGTTATCAATGACGTTGGCAGGACAGAAACTAATCGCCGAGCCACATACACTGACAGCTCTTCATGTTTCAAATGATCATGGAACAAGGAACACGGCACAAGTTATACTTTATGGTAAACAAACAAAGACGAAGGAAGCCATCCGTAAAACTACATTTCAGCAATTCTACTTGCTTCCTCGATCTTCCTATTGTGTGTTATTTGCCTCGTTTGTTTCTCATGTGTAAGTAAACTATGAAGTAAGTTCGGAGAATCCTCTATGAGTCATTTTCAGTTCTGTTACTACCGTAATCAACCAAAAGATCGAGTGCATACTCCAACCAACACAACTACAGTAACAGAGAGTCGAGGTCGTCAATCCGGACTTCGTCGAGTATTTTCAAGAGACGACTTCTCAGTTTGTTCTGATTTCAATCGTCCGCCAATGCATGATGTGTCAATTATCAACAGAGAACGAGAACGACCTCCTCGTTCACAAAGTTGGCTTTCTATCGGTTAACAATACGTGTTACATTTTTTGATTCATTACTTACTCTATGATACTTTCAATTCCTTGCCATAAATGTTTTTCAGCTAACTATTTTTTACTAATTCGAGATTAAATAAATAATACAAATACATGTTTATTGGACATTTAAAAAATAGATTCGAAAATCATAAATATCACAGAAGGCGAGAAAAAAGAAGGACCTAACAACGGGAAAAGAAACAAAAGGATTGATTGTGAAAATGGGTTTGTGGTCCCTGAAACTCACTGAAATGTTGATGACAGAAAGTATTGTTTGAGATGAAAGAGAGGTCAACACATCTTACAATGGTAGTTTAGGAAGATAAGGCATACTGCAAAACCCCCGACAGACAAGGGGATGATAACCAGAAGTACGATAAGTGAAGAGTTATGTTGACGATAGACGACTTCTGGCTGAAAATTTGTTTTTTTAAAGATCTTTATAAGAGAATCATAAAACTCACCTGAGGTCTGTGTTCAATTGGATATTGTGCGTCTTGTTTCACGAATTGTACAGAATCTTTTGGATCTGGTCGAACATCGATCGAAGACCTCAGGAATGCGAATGTATTACAGAAATCTTCGGAACATCTACACACTTCTTGCCAGTTATCTTGTCGTTCATCACAATTTACATGAGCATTCAGAAATGGAAGTTCGTCAATAGTCCCGCAATGTTGTCGAAGTCGTGGAACGTCACCTGAAATCAGTTAAATATAACATCCACTCACATACAATTGTTTCATTCTCCCCCTCTTCTTCTAACTCCTAAAAACATTGGTCCTAGAACTATTTTCGCGCCCAATTGCACCCAAAACACGCCTGAAGGGCGCTCATCCCCACCGAAATGCACCGAAACATTACATTTAATCGAGAAACGGAGACAGAATGTCTCTTCAAATCAAGCACTCTCTATTCAATTCCTCAAATTTGAATCCACTACTACTTTGTGTATGTGTGTGTGTATGTGAATGACACAATTTGTGTAGAGACTCGCAGGAGACAAGCTGAATAAGAAGAAGAAGAAAGAAGGACCATCAGAAAAAAGTTTGTTTTGGTTGGGAAAGTCCCGCGGGAATTGATGGTGCCAACTGCACCCACACTCTCTTCTTTTGCCACATCAACGCGTCATGTTTTTCAAACCAAAAACGAGCCGCCCGAGTAGAAAAAAGAACCCGTGTGCTTGTTGCCGGTGTCTTGAAAAGAGCAAGATGAATGGAAAAGAAGAAGGTTCTCTGATTGAAATCGCTGATAATTCGTGTCGTTTCTTCTTTGTTTCTGTCGTCGTCTCAATGTGTAGATCATATATTACTAGTAAGCTACAGCTGTCAAACATTCTTGCTTTTCCCGAACACTTTTTGTACTTTATCTCCTCTTCTACTCTATCCTGGATTCGTTGATCAGAAGTGTTATGATGAATTCTTTGAGGACTAAAGTGACATCAAATCGTCGAAACTCCGTATAAAAGTATAAAAAGTTTTGCCCGGATTCTAGAAAAAGAAGAAGAAGAAAAAACTTACGATCGTCGCTGCGATGTAACCCGATAAAGCAGAAATCTCCTTGACACAGCAAATTGTCGTCGCATGAATCTCGGTCGCAGAAACATTTCACTTGGTTCCCGCCTGCAAATTATCAGTTTTGATCCCTTCACTTCTTTTAAGACTCAAATAGATTACTGTATTTTGAAAAGAAGATATTTCAAATCGTCTGAAGACATATTTCTTATTTCCATTCCCCATCCCATCATCATTTTTCAAAATCTGACCTTTTCCATACACTTTTGACAAAGCATGAAACAACGAGACAACGTGTGATCCTGTGGTTTCTTTCTCCTTTTGGTGGTAGAAAAGAGGCGTTTAAGATATAATGTACCCAGGGGATCTTTTATTCTTCTTCTCCTTTTTCTTTATCCCCGCACATCGTATGAAACTCTCCTTCTTTTCGTTTATCAAATTGCAAATGAAGGAGGACCTTGACCGAAAGAAAAAGAGAGATTCGAACAATGTTTCGCTCAATCTTTCAATCTTTTTAACAAAGTGTTTTGGTGTGAATGATCTTTATGACGAAACAGATGTACTCTAAAGGAATCTACAAGAAAAGTGGATGACGGGTGCTGCCAAGGAAAAATACTTCCTGTGAGACATTTTTGGTATGAAAAGGTGTATTTCTCGAATGGTTCCAATATTGAGAGTCTGGAAAGAACTCATGAGATACTGTGAAATTCGTCTTTTCGTTTTGAAAATACTTCGAAAAATGTATCAGATAATAGGTTTCACTCGTGTCCGAAAAAGTGTTATTCTGTTTTGTTATTCCGTTGGTTAAAACGTGATAGCCTAAAACGTGATGACTATGACATGGTAAATTTCTACCAAAAGCACTGCAGTTTCTGAATTCATGGCTCATATTGGTATATCTTGTATATCCACCTAACTAGCTTTCAAAAAAAAAAAGAAAAAACTCATAAAAGGCACAATTTCTTATTCTTAATGGACCCCCTCCTTTTTCCTCGGTTTTGCTGCTTTGGAGACATTTCGAAAACCTTTTTCCGCATGCCATTCGACTTGTATAAACAAACAATTGGCTCGCCTGTGGCATCGACTTCCGACCGGACCAATGTCTTAGTCGTTATTGGGTCACTTAAAAACTGAATGACTCTGTTTCTCTCTGTCTTTCTTCTGTGAGAGCCTGTCCAATGCATAGTTGAAGAAAGTGCACATCCAGAAAAGAAATGAGAGCACAAGTCCGCTCATCTCGCTCATAATTTATGAATTCCACGCATAATCAATTAATCTAGAGCAGTTGCGAAGAGCATATTGGTTGGTCCTTTTAGTGTCGGACCTAGTTTTCGAGTTTCGGTAGAAAAGTTTTTGGGAATTAAATTGAATTCTGTCTACGACTTTTGACTTTTTTAAGTGCACCGGAAGCGCTCAACTTTTATGCGCTTGGATAATAGTAGAAGACGAAACAATCTAAAAGTGCACGGGAAGCTTTTAGACTGAATGAAGGAAGGAGAAAAACCCGGTAAGGTGTGGAGGGATTCCGGTCCCGGATTCCAAGTGCAAAGTGGATGTATAAGATGGTTTTGGAGCAGAAAAAGTGGGAGTGGGTGTGTGTAATTTGACGACGAAAAAACAGAAAAGTGCACAAAGACACGCAATGCATTTGCTTCTGATGTTCCCACGATGGATAAAGAAGCTGTGTGGAAGAAGGAGTGAGGAGATACAAATAATCCTTCGCTGTATACTCACTCACTTGCTTTTTGAAATTTCTTGAAAAAATAAAAAAGGAAAAGAAGGAGACAATGGAAGAAGATGGGGAGAAATGGGAAAATGGAACGAATCATAATAGAACTATTATAAGCAGAAATGGGATGAATGTGAGACAAGTATACTGATAAAGAACCTAAAATCTCAAAGATCGAGGTTTTGGTTGCTAGAAATTTGTTGGAGAAGCGGATTAAATCCACAAATTTATATTTATTTTCGTATTATTTCACCACTGATTTCAGTAAAGTTCAAACTCTGTTATCACAATATCCCATGACACAGATCTTCTTCGAGAAGTCAAGTTGACTTTGATGAATCACTTTAAGTTTGATATGTGATAACAACAAGTCTGCGGTTAGTCTTTTCATCCCATCTCTTCACACTTTTTCTTCTTTTTTTCTATCCAGGAAACTAATGTTAGAAATAGATGATGATGATGATGATAAACAACGAATAAATCAGATGAGGGAGCGAGAGTTCGACAGGAAAAGATAGAAAACAGTTGGTGCTTCTGGCGTCAGTGGCGGCAAGAAATAAAACGAAAAGCATTGTCATTAATTTCTCGTTGTGAAAGAAAAGTGGGAGATTCTTCGACTCGGACATCTGGAATCTAACTGCCCGTTTCTCTCAGTCTCATTTTTTTTTGTATTCATTCAGGTTTTTTATAAAAATGCATCTCTATGTTTCTGTTTTTCTATAGAGAAATACTTTGAGATATCTCAAAAAACGAAAGAAGAAATCTGAAAACACACTGAAAAATATGAAAAATGGCAGCTAGAGGGAATCTCTGATTAGCCCAATTGTGGATTTCTTTTCGAGTAGCTCTTCTACATTCTCGCAGATTTCCTAGTTAATTTTCGTTTCTATTCTGTTTTTTTAAAAATAATTTCCATGGAGTAAACAGACTATATTCTTACATCGTTTCTTCTAATCTTTCGAAAAAGAAAAAAGAACAAGAATCATCGAATTACGAAAAGGATTAGAATATATACATTTATGATTCATTCATCTCAAATGGTGATTCTATGGGAATGCCTCCATGTTTTTCTATAATCCCAAAGACTTCCACTCAAATGAATATTCATTTTTTGTGTTGAAAAGAGAGCTCACCTGCTGAAGTTAAGGAGATGACGAGTGCCGCCCACAACAAACAATTCCATATTAATCGCATAACTTTTGTTGTCGTCGACGTGGACAACGTAGGAAATCCGATTTGGATTCGGGTTTGGATTCAGATGATAGGATGTGAAGATGTGGAAGAGCAGAAGAGAATGAATTCAGGTGCATTGGTTGATGCCTCTTTCACATCGACCACATTGGGTTGTCTTGGAGACTAGGCGAGTCGGGACTACAATAATTATAGGATGTTCCACGAACAAAGAAATTAGAGAAAAGAAAGAGAGAGGGAGAGAACTGAAGAGGGTATCAAGGAGCCAGTGACAACATGCATCCACCAGCAGTAGAAGAGCACAATATTTCTTTCTCCGTCTCAGTCTATGTGACGAAGAAGCGAAAAACGAGGAAGAAGAGGGAGAAAAATAGGGGCGGAGTCTAGGAGAAGAAGGAGGGAAAAAGAAGGAATGAAGAAGAGGTGGAGCTCGTTTTTCCTATCCTTCATTCTGATTTTAGGACTTTGAGAAGATCAGATTGCTGGAAGAACACGTGAAAAGTACAGAGAAACAAAGCAAAAAAAATGGAAAGACGTTTCAAAATACTGATGAATAATCGAGCGTGGACACAGAATAACTGTGCTCAGAGGTAGTGTCTCAAAATTTGGGCAAAGCTTTGAAAATTTCGGGAAAATAGTCTAAAATAGAATGTACTTCGACTGTCCCTTCACAATTTACGAGTAATTTAGTTGTGTGATAGAGTCCACCAAAATATGGATTGTCCAAGTAACTTTTTGAGGTAGAGCCTATCAGTCAAGAATTTGAAATTTTCAGAAAAATTATTCGAGACAGTCAGAGTACGTTCATTGTAAGTCTATTTGGATTGACTCTATGAAAGAGGTAAATTACAAGAAAGTACTGGTAAATAGTGGTCATTATTGATGTATATTTGGCTAATCTTTCTTTGTTTTATCATTTTCTGGAACTTTCTAAATTAACAAAAAACGATTTCGAAAGGATAAATAATTTTCCAGTTCCATGTTTTTCTAATGCTTGATTTGCTATCAATATTGAGCTATGTAGATAAAACTAGAATTCTCACGAGAGGATTCGTGTAATATCTATACATTGAGTTGTTTTTGAGACTACAACTTTGTTTTTTTTTTAATTTTCTAGAAACACATCCGTGAGATTCTAAAAATTACAGATCAGGGACTCATTCTATTTGAAATTCTAACTCGAGAACGAGTCACAAGGTGAAGTGCGAACATTGTAGTTATATAGAATTCTGCCTGGCACGAGTTCAATCCTTTTAGATGATTTTACTATAGCTTCAAAACAGAACTTCATTCGACTAAAATAGGAAAATGATAGTACAAGAACACTCAAAGATATTTCATACTTTTCCCGCATACATCCGTTAAAAGTAGTTCAAAACTCATGAAAAAATCACGACATTCCTTGGAAGATGTTGGAAAAAACGGATCCGTCATCATGCACCTTTTCCCCGAGGGCACTCTCACATACACACAAAAAAGTGGCTAACAACAAAGCCAATTCTTCTAACGGGTGTTGCTCCAACGAACAAAAAAAACGTTTCTGATCGAGATGGCAAGGGGATAAAAGGAATGAATGGACTGACTAGTTGAGTGGAAAGAAGTACATTCGGAGACAACAGAGCCAACGAGGCCAGGGGGCTAACAAGAGAGAAGTCAATGACTTTTACTCCATAAAAGTCAAATGTGAAATGGAAAGTGAAGACGGGCGGCGATTACTAATTGAGTTCGCTTCAAACGAAACGGATAGAAAATTCAGAAATTTTAGAGAACATGAGTAGTGAAATCCTACCAAAATCTGTTTCTTTTGTGAAGCTTCAGGTTTGGGATCAGTAAAAAACACTATGTTTGGAGTCCTCAGATCCTTTCGGAGAAATCTGAAAAAAATTGTGAAAAATGAACAATTTGGTGTGTAACTTCTTCTTTTTCGACGCAAAGTTAGAAAAAGAGACTCTTCTCACTTCGCCGCCTTCAAAATCGAATTGAGTTATTCCTCTCTTTGCTCCGCCATTCGGATACAAAAACTCTTCAATGTCAGGAGCTCTTTTTCTATTTTCTTCTCTGTAAATTCTTCTCACTTTGTGCTCTTAAAATGGAAAAGCAAACAGAGATGCAAGCGGTGTGGTGGGAGAACAAATGGAAGGGTTTTGTTTCAGGTAACAGAAGGAAAAGATACACGGAAAATAGAGAAGTTGAGAATATAGTCAGGGTGGATCACTGAAAAATGGAATTCGGGGAAATTTAGAATCATAGAATAAGAAATAGAATGCAGTATCTGGAAAGCTATAGTAAGTGGGTGGTCTCAAAGGAAATGAGTTTCTGTTTTCCTGATCGACAACTTTGATTAACTCCCTTCTCCGTCTCCTGGAGTCAAGCATTTGTCTGAAAAGGGAGATTTATGACCATGTAAACCCACCAATATTTCATTTTCTTTGAAGCTCTGAAAAAGGAACGATGCGAGAGAATAAGATTGAGAAAAGGAGACAGAGAACGACGGACACGACAAACGATTGGACCAAAAAAGGTCGCCGGGTCCGGAAATTGGATGAAATATGGGTTGTGGACGACGAAGAAGGAAAGAAAAGAAGGGATGAGCAGAAAATATTTGGAACGGAGAAAGTCAGAAGAAAGCAGTGAACTGGTGACTACTCAAGGCATGATTCGTGTTGAAGATCCTCCACCAGAGCTTCATTCCAATGATGAATTCCAATTTCTTTTTCATTTGTTTTCTTTTTCGAAAAAAGTTACGATGGATACCTAGATGTCATTTTCTCTTTTGTTCCTCTTATCTCTCTTCCATGTTTTCTTTTTTCTTCAATGTCTTGAATAATAAATTTGCAACGAATAATTATTTTCACGCGACCACCAACTGAACAACGACAACGCATCAAAGAAATTTAAAAGAAAAACTGAAAAATTGAGTTCAATTTCGAATTCATTTTACATCGCAGACTTGTTCGCTGGATTAAACTGTAAAATTTGACAACACGATGGCCTCTTCGTACAGTACAAAAAGTTCAAGAGCCCCGAAAAGTGCAGTTGACGAAGTGGGATTTCAAAAAGGGTTTTATGGCATCACTTGTCCTGCTCAAAATAAAGGAATCTCGTTGTTGAAAAAGAAGAAAAAGAAAATGGCATACGAAAATGATATTAAAGCGGCTTGTAAGAACATGGATCATTATAAGGAGTCAGCTGATAAACTTCATTCTGCACTCATGCTCGTTTTGGTTGAAAGCAAAGCTTCTGCAGAGACTGTATGTTCGATTTGTTTTGAAGAAACCCCAATCTTCAACTTTCGTTAATTTTCAGCTCGCCATTTCTACGATTCCATCAACTATTCCAGTGGATCCTGGTTATCAGCATTGTTCAGACTTCCTGGTAGTTTACGATACTTTCCAACGGCATGGTCTGAAAGAGTTGAAACTTGATACACTGGAACCAACAGTCAAAGCATCGAAGAAATTGGCAGAGGAACAAGAGAAGTATGTTCGGAATCAACTCGAAACGTTGAAACCTCTCACCAAGTTTATCTCTGATGAGTATTGGGAATACGCCAAAGCGAGATACACTTATCACATCGCGTTAGAGAAGTTTGAAAATGCAATTTCTGGAACAAAATCTATTCGACCTGGATCAATGGAACCAAGTAGCTCAGGATTGAATGTCGAGAAGTCAAAAGATGATGCGAAAGCGAAAATGATGGCGGTTTTGAATAAGATATTAGGGAAAAAGGAGAATCATGCAACTTGCGTGCTAAAGTAATCAGTTCAGCTCGTTGATTCTTTGATTTAATAAAATAAATTTTCAGATTTGCAAAACAAGCTTCCGGATGGCATAAGAACGCTGGAGAAATTCTTTCGTCATTCAACTCAAAAACCACAGATGAGTACAAACCAAAAGTTGGAGAAGGAGTATCACCAGTTCACTCATCTCGTACTAAAAAAGTACACAGGAAAACAAGTAAAGAGAACAGTAGTCGTTGACATTAGTTTAATATATAAATCTCGCTCGTGCCTTTTTCGTTTTTCTACATTCATTCCATTCAAGACTTTCTCTTTTCTCTCACTTTTTCACCGTATTCATCAGTAATTATGACAATGATGTTAACGGATATGCTCTGATTTTTAACGTATTTTAGACTTTATATGTCTCATTATATATACTATTTTTATTCTGTATTTCTTTCCGAATTTTGTTTGTTCCTGAAATTTTTTCGCTGCATGCAGCGCGCTGCTTTCTTTTTTGAACGATGCAAACGCGCACCACCGCACACCTGCTGTTTTTCAAAAGCCACAACTATTTTCAGACTTGTTTTGTTGTTTTTTATTATCGGAATAAAAAAGTTCCGACATTTTTTACCAACGCGCAAGAGTCGCGCCACTGATCTACGGGAACGCCCACTTATCAAAAACATTTCTTCTGCACAATCAGGGCACGGTTTCTTTGACTTCGCGGGTGAAGTTTTGATTAAAAATACCACTTTTAAAAATAAAATTTGATCTATTTCCTTTAAAATTTCCTTTCCGCCATGAAGTTTGAGGAAAAAAGATCAAATTTTATTTTAAAAAGTGGTATTTTTAAACAAAAATTCACCCGCGAAGTCAAAGAAACCGTGCCCTGGTCGTGCAGAAGAAATGTTTTTGATGAGTGGGCGTTCCCGGAGATCAGTGGCGCGACTGTTGTGCGTCGGTAAAAAATGTCGGAACTTTTTTATTCCGATAATAGCTCTGTTCAAAATGCTTATGAGTTATATAAACACCTTCGGTCGTTCGTGTATATATCCGATTCATGAAGCAATGATTTACTTCAAAGTTGTAGTTGCGAAGTGATGAAAAAGTAATCATATTCGTAGGTTTAAATGGGTTTTGCGCTTTCACAGCAATTCCATGTCTTATTTTTCAAAAAAGTAGAAACTATTGATATTATGAATATACTTTACTCTGTTTTTCGTTTGTAATATTGAGAAAGTAAATTTATTAGAGATCATTTCAGCAACCTTCGAAGTAAGATATTCGAAAAGTGCTGCAGACAAAAATGACCAGGAGGCGATCAACATCAAATAATAGACAAACCAGAAGCAGGAGCAGACCCAAATGCATTTCCAAAAGTAAATCTTCACAAGAGGTAGGTTCAGATTTCAATGAATTTATCTACTGGATGATACACGTGACTGTTGACCGAGGGAAGTTGAAGAAGTAGCTCTAGACATCTGAAAGAAAAACTTGTTGTAGCTCTTAAAGAAGAAACAAAATTGAAAACCTCTCGACTCCGGTCTCTGATTGAAGGGCGATGAAATGAGGCGACTGAGCATTTTGAAGATGGAGCAGCCCACCACTGAAAAATTAGGTTAGAAAGAAGAATTAATTAAACGGGACAAACCTCCCGATCAGCGGAACCCCAAACTGTGAATACAACAACTGGAAGTGCAGCTACTAGTGCAGATACTCGGAAAACCATACCCCATTCGGTCACGGAACCTGAGAAGTGTATCCTTTTAGTTTTGTGATTTTTTTGGTGAACAACCAACCTGATTGAACAATGTACTTCGTGAGAATTTTGTTACCTATTGAAAACCAGGCTACTGCAAAAAATGACCACCCGGTTATAATACCCGAAAAGGCTGGAGCTATCTGAACCATTGCCGTGATTACTCCAGGTGTATGTAATCCAGCAAATATCATTGCACCGCACAGGCAAAAGACTGCGAGAAATGCACTTTCTTTATTGAAATACGGGACAAGAAAGATGCAAATTGCCAGTCCAGCGGAAGCTGTAGCGTTAAAACACTGCAAGTCGCATTAATCACATCTTCTTTTCAAATCTTGTGTTCATACCTTGCAAACAAACGTTTTGTCCAAGTGCATGTTTGTAGTGAGATAAGAGGAGAGAGATGATGAGAACGTTTTTGAAAGGAATAGACACAAAATTGGAAGTGCCGCAATGATCCCATTTTTTGTCGGTGCAAACTCGAGAACATCTCTCATATAGTTTGGCAAGAATTGAAGCATTATAACAAGGGGGTACTCGTGACAAATCAAAGCGAAAATACACGCCCAAAGTGGTTTTGAACGGAACATTGCTCCATATCTGTAGAACGTGATGATAGGAAGTTTGTGAAAATCCGTATCATTAACTTACGGTACTCGTCGAGTTCGGTCTGTTCGTTTACCTATGGATTCACATGCAATTCTAGTTTCAATAAACTCCTTTTCTCTGCTCGAGATACAAATTTGTTTCGCCGGTTTGTCAGCCCCAAATGGTATCCAGAATACCGTGACCAGCACGGAAATTACGGCGGAGAGATAGAAAATAGCTGGCCAACCATCGAGAACATCTTTACGAGTACACAAATATCCGGCTGTCGGGAGGATAAAAAGAGTTCCGATTTGACGTCCTCCAGAAATGAGACCAATTGCTGCAGGCCTTTCTGCTTGTGGGAACCATCTGAATCACTTTATGATAGTAATTAGTCTTCCCAATCTATATTTTCTATTACCGTGTGATAAGTGAATTGACGGCCGGCATTAAACACGCATCACTGGCGCCGATAGAAATTCTAGCGAGGACCGCGAACCAGAATGATTTGGAAGCTAATAGTGGAAGCATGAGGTTCCCTATACAGCAAAGAAGCAATCCCACAAATACCATCCATTTTCCGTTCAACCTATCAGCCCACATTCCTGTCACTATCATAACTAAAGATCCCGCATTTTGAGCAGCCAACACCAATCCTTCTTGTTGAGACTGCCATTCTAATGTACCACCATATCCATGTACTGGACAAGATGTCATACAGATGAGTGCGACAGCAAGATTAGAAGATGAAATTGATAATGTGATGAAGCAACAACACAACATTGCTGCTAACATAAGACGCATGGAAGGAAACAAAACAGATGGAGCAGAATATTCGTCATCTTGGCTCTGATCGTCTACTGCCGTTGAAATAGGTCCATTGGTAGTAGAAGGGAGGTCGAGGTCGACGGTGTCTAGAATATAACAGATTATTCGCCATGCGTTAAGTGTAAAGAAAGTTCAATCATACGGCGTGAACGTTACTTTTTTGAAATGTCGGAACTAGTTCTTTTAGGGACGATTATGATTATCTCAATTGGTACCCAACCTGAGGTTCCATCCGGAAGTTTTTTTTCGTTTAAGTTCTTCTGAACAATCTTCATTTAATACTCGTTAGAGCTACTCTATGATAGATTCTAACGCGCAATGGGTATTGTAACATTTTGTCTGTGGAATGTTTTTAAAAAATACGCGTACTAACTAGGATCCACGGTACTAACCAACGAATTCAGTTATAAAAAATAAGAATGAGAGAAAAGTTTCCCTATTGAACCGTCTCTGATTTGTAATATGGTTATTAATGTCAACATCAGATAATCATTGAGTGTGATGATATGTCGTACAGCTGATTTCCGGTAGGAAACACCGATAACACGGCGAGGAAAGTTTTTAAAAATTGAATCAATCAGACTTACCTATTCGAAATATTGTCTTCTCGGGTGGTGAGTCCAGGCTTGTTGCCCTGCTCAACTTCTTGTTCGGCGGGGGAGTGTGAGGCATGTGACTGTAGAAGTGCAGTGAAAAGGACAGGCGATGAGACCGTTTAGTCCCTTTCTATGTTTCACTTCTGGTTCTCATCCCACCTTTGACATAGGAGGATCTTTCTCTGCGTCTCTTGATCAATCGCCATCAGCGAAGTCGCTATGTTTTTTGTCGTGGTCTCTTCTATTCGTCTTCTAATTGTCAGAAACGGCGAAAAAATATTTGGAAGTAGAAAGACCCAGAGAAAAAGAGATTGATAACGTTACACCATCTCTGACTTTCGTATCGTCTCTCAAGTATCCACCGTTTTGTTTATAGCCACTATGTCGTTTCGACCCATCCATACCGAACGATTGAAATGATGGCTGTCGTCAGGTTTCGGAAATATAACCGGAAATTGGAATCAGTTGATTCTAGATACAGAAAAATAATCGGCAGAATTTTTTTGGAAGGTACCACACAGAAAGTAATGTTTTTCAAAACAGAAGAGGAGACTTATCGGTTATATAAATATAGAATGAGGATGTTCTCTAAAAATCTAAACAGCTCAATAGGCAGAACGAAGTCTGAATGAATATATAACAATCCGAGCAATTTAATTATGATTTCTACTTTATTTTTTGCAGATTAATGATGATGATATCCAACAACAAGTGTGGAATGACCTCAGGCGAACTGTGGTAGATTTCTCCGGATATAGGTTCGCATAAATACTTTTCGTATGTACAGTTTTACAAGTGAATATTCAGTTGGCGAATTGGCGAATTGGCGAAGCTTACGAAATCTCAAAATAAGGAGGATAGGAATGAGAACAGGGAAGCAAGAGCTATGCGTCCTCATGAAGAATTTGTTGAAAAAAAAATCACAGCCAGTCACATAAATACTAATACTATTGGGACGGTTGACGATTATAACCTCGAGTCAGATTCAGAATCAGAGGAAGAACTTGACGGCCCGGCTTTCTTCGATGCCATTAACGAAACAACAGATCAACTTCTCTCAGAACAGATTGAAAATGATGGCGTACCACAAGAATATATTGAAATCGATGCAATTGCAATGGATTCAGCAAATACGGAGATCAACCGAATTTTAAATGCTGACAGCTCGTTTGGTTTCAACGTGTTGTCTCCTGAAACTCTAAAAAATGTCACAGATTCTCAGTGGGCATCGCTTGGTTCGGAAGAAGATCCTCCAAGGATCATAGACTCCAACATGCAGCCTCAGACGTTCGACATAAAACTCTTCAAAAGAAATTTGAGTTCCTGTCTGAAAAACTACAAAAGAACAGAAGAGGCGAGTTACTTTTCAAACAGTTTTTCGAAATTGCATATTTCATAAGTTTTCAGGTCGATCACAATGACATCGAAAAATTCCAGCAAGAGGAAACCGAAAATCTCAGAGATGTTGAATGCATTTCTGCAGATGAGGAAAAATATATATCGGAAGTATTTGAACCGTTGAAAAGATGTGAATGGAACGATCCAATAGTTCAAGCCATATTAAAACGAAATGTCAAGCTTTTCTTTTACGAAGTCTTGAGAAATCTCTCTCAGAATGATTCATGCGTAGACGAATGCTCATGTAGAATGCTTGTTTCTGTTAAAGCAAAAGAAACACCACTTCATTTAATGGCTGCTTACTCTTCATCTGAGGTGAGTAACTATTTATAGGCCAGTTTGAAAAAAAAGGGTGTCAAAGGGAAAAAATGTATCAAAAGTTTCCAACCGCTCAAAACTGCTCCAAACTCTTTTTTGTGGGTCTGTATTACAGGTTATAGGTTAGGGGTTATCATATTTTTATTTTGACTTCTTTTTTTTGTTAAATCATTATACAATTATACGATAGCTAGATATTTAATCTTGATTTTCAGTTCATCGACATGGTAATCTCTGCAGGTAAACTCGAGGAGCGTTCTGATATTATTCGCCAAATTTTAAAACAAAACCTCCCTAAGTATGACGTCGATGAAGTTCTTAAACATTACGAGGTACACCTAATTACAATTCAAAAATACAATTTCTTCAGAACTTGATTAAATACTGGTCACATAGATTCAACAGACATGGAATGGTTCCTGTCGATATTGCCGCCTCTCGGAGTTAGTTGGAATAATTATTCTCTTAAAAAATTCCATTCTTCTAGATTGTAAAGAAGTTATCCGCGTTTTCATGGATTATAGTTTTACACTATCTGCTGCTGTTACCTCTACGCAGAAACCAGAAAACTCAGTAAGTTTTGTAGAAAACTTAATTCTACGCAAGAATTAAATTTTTGAGTCTCATTTAATTTTCAGCCGAGTCTATTGAGCCATCTCGCACTTCACTCGAACTTGGAATATATCGATCGAGAAGAGCTTATTGCTCTCGTTTATACCAGCTCAAGAAAAAAATTAGAATATGTTGGCTCAATGGCGACACTGAACGGAAACACAAAATTTATAGAACAGCTCGAATATATTAGGAATGATGAATCAGTAATTGAAAGCTTTGAAAAGTGCGACATCATTAAAAACATATCGCATTGTACACGGTCCAGAGAACCTGTGACAATGTTTAATCAACGAGAATACGAACGCCTTTTACGATACGAATACACTGCTTCGGGTGGTCTAAAACCCGAAAAAGATGTTCTTGCGGACGTTACAAATGTCGTACCAGGGCAGATGTTGGCAAACGGAAAGAAAATTACTTATAACGGAGATAAATTTACGATTGCTCAGAAATTGGCTGAAAACGGACATTATGAAGCCGTAAGTTGTTTAAACAAAAATGAACCTGTTGTAATTCACGTGATTAACAATATAAGTAGTTTTTTGTTTATGTTTATGCAGTGAATTGAATAAGACGCGTAAGGACAAGCGTTCCGATTTGGATAGAGTGGATCCTGTTGAAACTAAAAGTTTCAGTTCAATGGGCTGAGAGATCATCAGAAAAGAGTCACCGACTGCTATGGTTTTACTCCTCTCAATTCACTGCTGCAATTCAATGATGAGGAAGTGAGAACCCAATTACCATTTTTCCGTAGTGCGCAAAGAGAAGATTTATTCTTCTTCATCTCACAAGTTATCGTTAGAAACAGACGGTATGATTTTTTCACTCGCATTGATTTTTGTTTTTGTTTTTCAGTGGACTGCTAAAAGATGCTTTGGATATGACTCTTTCAAACCCTGATAACTTTTCTGCTGTCCCGAAGTTATCTCACTTGTACAAAGAGTGTAAGCTTTCATTAAGATCTAGTATTTATCTTTTAAAAAATGTTGTTTTTTTTTTGCAGATGGACTTCCTGATTATGTTGATTTGCCTATGGAAACGACACTATCACGTACTGGCGATATGCGCATTATTGATCAAATTTCTGAGTTGTACAAAAGGACGGATAATTTCACCAAAAAAATGAAAGAAGAGGACGCTCTCCGATGTATTAAATCAATTCAAGATAGAGCATCTCGTTGTTCAGAACAAACTCGACTTGCTGTCATTCTCTTAATGCTGCATTTTGTGGATGTTTATTCATCACGATTCAGAGCAATAATGAGAATGTATTTGAATCGAGGAATGGAGGACAATGTCGCCCGCTATGTTTTGAGAACGTATTCAAAGGTATGTATTCTCTTATCTTTAAGATAAAATCGTCAGCGTTTCAAGAGAGCAAATCTGGAAAGATCAAACAAACCACTAACAACGTCAAGTATTTGAGTGTTTTTCACCATTTAATTTTTTGTGAAGTGATTCACTTCACAAAAAAGAGGGTGTCAAAACTGATAAATTTTGGTAAAATTGAGCAGAATAGTAAACTGCACTAATTTTAAACTTACACTAATTATATTTCAGCTAGACTGATATCTCAAGATTGTATACTCCATCCACGATCTTTAGCTTGTTTCTTGGATCAAGCATATCCCTACCCCCCCCCCCTAGCTTTATCTTTACCTACATGACATACAACACTCCTGATTCCTTCTAGAAAATATCTATTCATCTGTTGATGTGAAATTTACATCATATAATTTCAGCATAAAAACACTAACATATTCCCAACAAACTGGATGGATGCGTTAGATAAAGCATCAACTGCCGTAGCCGAGTGGAATGGTTCTGTTGAACAAACAATCATCGAAAACATAAACGAAACTGTTTACAACAGAGTTACAGAAACTGATAAAACTGCGAGAATCATTCCAATTATTGGGACTAAAGAAAAGCTTGCTGAACGGAGGAAAGAAGTACAACAAGAAATGATGCCAAGGAAGAAGCGTCATATTATAACAGCATTGGCAAACACTATTGAACTTTTGGATAACCTAAAACTTTGAGTACTTTTCAAGTTAATAGCCTTCTATTCTCTTCGAGCTGGTTTCGATTATTATTGTTGTCATTCAAACGTTATTGTTGTTATTTCCAAAACAGTATTATTCTATTGGTCATAAAGTATTTATAGTTTCCAGTTTCTTATCAGAAGCATTTCTGGCAAAAGGTTCATGAAACCAAATATATCGAATATGTTGCTTTAATTGTTATAGAATGGATATACGTTGAAATTTCATTCAGGATGTTTGCCATTACAACAAGACTTTTTGCGTCGAAAGGTGCTGCTCCACGGGCCGCAGCAGTTGCTTCTGCTCAAAAATTTCCAACAGGAATGAAAATCAGCCCATACGCAATGTATATCAAAGAGAATTTCAAAAATGACGCCAACGTCAAGAATACAGAGTTGATGAAAGACCTGTCAGTGAAGTGGAAGGATATGACCACGAACGAGAAGAATGTAGGTGTTTTGTTATCTTGGAAATCCATGTTGCTGACAGATTTTTGTTAATTTAACGAATTTCCTCCGATTCGATTATTGAGGTCCCGTTTTGTTTTTCAGATCCTAGGATTTTCAAAAAAAGTATTTCATTTTCAGAAGTACTCGGAACTATCACAAAAACATAACCAAAAGAAAATTAACGATTTCTTGAAGCTTTCCATTGAGGAACAATCGAAATTAGTGAATGAAGCACAAGAGAAAAAGGCTGAAAAAGCTGCAAGACGTCAAGCAAAAGAGCGTCGTGAAAAGAGAAAGGAAGAAGGACGTCCAACAGTTCCACCCAGTGCATATGCACTTTTCATCAAAGAAAAGTTATCCGGTGGCGGAGTCGATGTCAAGGACAAAATGAAGGAAGCTGTTGCTGAATGGAAGACGCTGAGCGATGATCAGAAAAAGGTAGTTTCCCGGTTTCTTACACCTTTCTCTCGTGTTCTGGTTCGAATACTAATCCAATTATTTTCAGAAGTTTACCGACGAGGCCCAAAAACTCAAGGATGCGTATCAAGTCACTATCGAGAAGTGGGAGGCTGAAAAGAAGGAGAAGGCTTCCAAGTAAAGTCATTCTTCACTGAATATGTTAAATCTTATCAACTTCATGACATGTCTCTAACCTACCTCGAATGTTACCACTTTTATACAGATGCTCTCATATTTCTTTAATTTTACACTCATTGCAATTATCGATAAAAATCAGTTTGCAAAGGTTACAGTTATTGATAAAACAATGGTGAATACAGAGACACAAGATGCAGAGGATGTAGAGTTGGATGTTGAGTTTGTCCATGTCGAATTCTCATAGAAGTCGTCTGTGAAATTCAAATTCATACGGATCACATCATCAACACTCGACGTCTTTTGAACAACTGGAACACACTTAGTCATGTTTTTTACTGGAAGCATTGTGCAATTCGCCGATCCGAAGCATTTGACGTTCTTGCAGTCCGAAGGAGGAGAAGACGGAGTGGAAACTGGAAAAAAGAGGTCAATCAATGAATAAAACGTTTCGTTCTACTCAAGTCAATTTTCTGAGATTCAAGAGAGAACAAAACAAAGTTATAGACAAAGACGAAAAATTATTTTCTTTTTCAAAGAAACGAGTAATATATTTTTAGGAAAGATGACGGATAAATCAAATTTAGAAAATATTTACGTAGAATCGAAATATTGTTGTTATTGTTGTCACTCGTACAATATTCACTCTTAATTTTATGAATTACTACTAGAATTGTTGTGAAAAATCATTTAGAAGTTTTTAAAGAACAACAAAAATAGAAATGCTTAGATGCTTCAGGCTATTTCGAACATATTACCTTAATTATTCCAATGATCTTGAATAAACAACAGATGAAAAAATGTTCTTGATATTTTATCATTGGCTTACTTCCTTTATTTTCATGAATCAAGAATAGTTAAAAGGAAAGAGATGTGAACTCACCCTGATTTTTGTTTTTCTTTTGTGACTGATTGAACGCTGGACTCATGAATATCAGAAGGATCGCGAAGATACGCCACGTTTCCATCTTCGGAAGAATCATCAGAATGGAAGTGAAATTTGATGAAACGAGATTGAAGGCCTCGTGGTTCCCCAATTCATTTTTATGAGAAAATCTTAGATTTGTAAGAAATTATAGGTTTTGGAAATATGATTGGTTCACATAAAGATATTGTTCCATTCGAGAAGAAATCTGAATAATTGGTTCTTTTTTTGATTTCAGGAAGGAAATTACTCGAAGTCTTCCCCGAATCGTATTTTTCAAATCGTATCGTGTAATGACTTCATTCAATTTTCATTCTTCTTGTATTTCTCTTAGAATCATTCTTCTCTGAATGATGTCATTATTCATTATAAAATCCTTTCTCAAACTAAAAAGAATATCAGAACCTTCTTCTTCCAAGCTCCGCCCACAAATGAAATAAGTCCATTGAGAGTGGATTTCCCGGATTCTGACGTTTTCATCATCCATTTCTTCTCTAAACTTCTTTTATGTTCTCTTTGGAATTTCGTCAACAACTGGCGTCGGTTTCCTGTAGAAAATGCTAAATGGGGATGGAATTTTGCGGAGAGCAGACGAATTTCATGTCGCACGACACATTTCCTGTAGAATATCTCTCTTTTCGTCATTCTGGTGAAAACGAGACTATATAAATGGAAATGTCCGGCACTTTTTGGTCGTTTTGGATATTTCCAATCATCTTTCTATTAGATGTCACTCGTTTTTTTTGTCTTCAGCTAATCTTAAATTTCAGGTAAAACATGCAAGCTACACTTCTCGCTCTCTTGCTTCTTATCGTTCCATTCTTTGCTTTCGCAGCATCACCTTACTCTGATGATGAGGGTGGTAAGTGGATGTTTTTACCGAGAGGGATAGAGGAAAGAGGAATTTTCGATATTCGTTGTTAATTGAATAACTAAACTATACCGTAATCAGTTGAAAAGGGCATTTCAAACATTTCTAAATGATCTTGTGAGACCCATTATACTCACATAGTTTCAGAGCTTTTGAACAACAACGAGAGATTTGCTCGGGACTTGGAGCTTCGCAAGAAGTTTGCTTTTGCATTTGCAAAAAGAAGTGCCGGAGACGCGGATGTTCTCATCGAAGCTCGCAGTGGACCACAATCTTTGGCTCACGAAGGCGCTGGAATGCGTTTTGCTTTCGCTAAACGACGTGCTCCAAAGGGTAAAACAATAAAATATTCTCATCAATTCAATCTCATTTGTTTCAGAGTTCGCTCGATTCGCACGTGCCAGCTTCGCTTAAATCTAACAAGATGACGTCATCAACGAATCACAAACTTTCAAAATGGGCGGCTATTTGAAATTTGTTCTACCCGATCTCGAACTAGTTAAACGTTATTTCTTTTCTCTCTCTTTCTCACTTTTTTTGCTTTTTATTTTGAAAAGTTTTGGAAAATAAAGATTCCATGTGATTTGTTTATGTACAGTAGGATGAGAGCAAGTGCATCGGAGCACGACATGATGCACCACCGCTTGTCAAAGCGCCGCCCTCGATATGACGGTCAACGGTTCTTTTTGTGTCCTCCGAAAGTTTTGTTTGCGGATTCCGTTTCTCTCATTTTTCCCAGACAGGAAAATCTATTTATTGATTTCAGATTAACCTAAACTTCTAAATATTTTCAATGAAATGGACAGATCACCTCGACGTATTGCTTCTCCAGTTAACAGAACTCCGTCCTTTGAGGTTTCCAGTACAGTAGGAATCAAGTTTTGAAATCTTAGGAAAATTGTAGATAGCAATACTAAACTCTCCTCCTAATTCGCCACATCATGATCTTCCACCAATGGAATCTTTGCCAAATTCACCTGAACCTCCTCCACCACCTCCACATTCTTTCTCTCCAAGAAGAAAAGTTCATGAATCGATCGTTCGAGAAGTTAGAGAGGTTCTCTATTTCCTACGAGTACTAAGAGTAATGAGATTTTTTCATTTTTTTTTCAGTACCATCTACATTCAACGACTCGAATTCCATTCTCCCCTCCACCGACAATCCAAATTCATCCAGCTCCGATAGCCGGTCCCGAATCCACTTCGAGTTTTCGAACGAATCCGGAAGAAGGAGATAGAGGTGAGTCTATTTGCAAACATGTCACAAATTGATGATACGGGGGGATATAGGATCGGACAGAAAAAGTTATCTCCCGTTTTCTCTTTGATTTCTCATGAGACGATGCTCTTCTCGTCGCGCTTCCGCTTTATTTCGACTGTTTTGTCTACTCTTTAGTCGACTTTTAGTGGAAGAAGTTAGTGAGAACAGTTTGAATTTAATGAGAATAAATTGATAACTTGTATTCGTTTTTAAGATGATGAAGAAGATAATGTCGAAGAAACGGGTCAAGAAATAGAGTTACCACCGACAGAAGAGAGAGCTGCAGAACCAGAAACATCTCAACAAATTCATGTTGAATCAGATGTTGAAATAGTGGAAGATGACCATCAAAAAACGGCGGAAGATGGTCTAGAGAACCGATTGACTCATCAACTGGAAGCACCTGCGGATCGAAGAATCATTTTCCCAATCACTCCATTTTATCGACGAAAGGGGTTTGTTCAATGTTTCGGACTCTCTTAATTTTTAACATTTTTTTGAATTTTTTTTTCTCTGATCAACCAAAAAAAAACTAAACTGAAAAGAAGACCCCAATGGCCAGTGGTTGACCGGAGGGATTACGGTAAGAGTAGTGATGTCAAATGAAGTGTTTGTCAAACAAGAAAACATTGCGGAGGTCTATCGTAACCAATCAAAAGAGACCTCTTTTTTTCAGAACATGTTCGAAATGCTCAATTTGGCTTGGTGCTCTATGTGCTCTTTTCTTTTTGTTATCAATTGCTTTGTTCTTAGTGTGGGTGATAACAACTGATGGATTTAGGACAATTGGAACAAAAGCAACAAATGTTTGTAATTCAAGACAATGCATTGATGTCGGTATGTCTGGAGAAGTCAGCATTTTCTTCTAATTACCGCGTGCTAGGGGGATCATCTGAACCTTGAAGTTGAAAATAAATGTAGTTCCCGTAGGGGTTTAAAATACTTTTTAATGTTTCTAAACACTAAAAGTTAATAAGAAGCACACAATATTATATATCAATGAGATACTCTTTTCCGTGGAAGTTATGCAGAACGAGCATACATAACTGTTTGTTTAACGAGAAGTTGAATACCTCCTTCACACATTTAGGACTAATATCATCAGAAAACGTTTGTCTTTCAATATTCTCAGTCATATTTCAGCATTCCGACTATCTTCGAGTATCGACGATGAAATCGAACCTTGCGAGAACTTTTATAGACACAGTTGTCAAAGATATCACTCTCAAACTGCTGATAAACAACTGAATTTTTTGAGTCAATTAAAAGATGAATCTCTTCGAACAATGCAGAGTGAGTGATACTTTTATAGGGAAAAGTTCCAGAAATTGGTACATTTCAGGTTTGTTTTCATCCGAAGAAGATCCGAGAGGCCTTCAAAAAACAGCAAGACTTTCAAAGAGTTTATACTCGGCTTGTATGAATGCGGTATTACGGTAAGTACAAGTTTTTATCTGAAATTTCGAAAAATACATAAATAGAATCTTATCATTATCCCCAGATCCCTAGAATATATCATTTCATTTAAGTTCTTCAAATGCTCCAACAGACTTGTTAACATTCATTCGCAACTTTCCATGCGGTCCACTTCTACGTGATTGCCCTAACTTCCACGCGGATTCCTACAGGTACCGTAATCCTTCTATGTATCATTTCTTAATCAAAGGGGCGGAGATCGGTCACTTTCGCAAACATTTACACACGTGTCAGTGGCGAAGAGCCGTTAATCTCGCGGGCCAAGGACGGGGGTAAAAGAGGAAAGAAGAGGGACTAATTATTGAACAAACAGACGAATGATTCCATCCACTTTCATACCAAAAGTGTCTCATCAGAGTAATATGAAAACAAAGATTTCAGTTGGGAACGACATTCAGGAATGCTGGATTGGTATGCAGGAAATTATAACTTGATTGTTTATGATAGAGATGTACATCCACAGGATAGGAGTAAAATTATCTTGCAGGTATAGAAAAGAAAATTAAAAACTGAAAAATCAAACAGAAGTTCCAGATAAAACCTCCAGACTTGAGTCCAATAGTTGGTCCAATCGAGAGAGATTTGATTGCATTGGCTAAGCCTAGTCCAACTGAATTTGAACCACTGTTGCAGTTATCCTTGAGACAGGTATTACTGGAAAATTGAAAATATATCCTAAATTAATGAAATGTAATTCCAGAATTTGTTGAGCTCCTTCTCTCGTGATAATCTGCTCCGTGATCCACGAGACGTTCAATCCCAACTAGACGAAGTTGCTCGTCTTATGGTAGATCTTTATATCTCTGCAAGACAATCAGCCAGTCTGACACCAAATACGACATACCTGACAATCGGAGAAATGTTCGAAGCTTTGCCACAGTTATATCTTCGAGAATTTTTTGATGCACAGTTGTCGAATATCTATAAATGGACTGAATCTGATATGCTGTCAATTCAAGATTATGATTACTTCGCGAGACTTTCGGATATTATGGCACAGTGAGAAATTGTAAACTACGTAATAATGCATACTTTTATGATTCAGAACGAGCCGTCAAGCTGTTGCCAACTATCTTCTGACAGTAACAATATGGAATCTGAAACAATATTCCTATTCTCCGAGGGATCAATTCGGGTGTGTTTCTGTAAACTTTATATCTAATCGTTTTCTTTCAGCTGGCGTGAATGTGTCGATCAAATCTCATCTCTTGAAATCGGAAGTAAGATGTATGTTGACAAAGCATCACAATCAATGAATCTTCCAAAAACTCTCGAATTCCTTCGAAATCTTAAAATAGATTTCCTTTCTGTTCATCGAAGTACTCCTTTACAATACCTTTCGAATATAAACCGTCTTGGATTCTACGTTGGTTTCCCTCGACGTCTTCAGAACGAAGAATTGGTATGGAGACCAGTTTCACAGTTATCACTCAATGAAACTGACTACTTTGATTCAATGATTCGTGTTGGAAAAGCTGAAAGAGACTATGCATTATCACAGATTGGAACATATTTGGACAGGTGAGAACTAGTTTTTCAATTAAAAAGCCAATTAAATTCTTAGTGACGATACAACAAATTTCCCGATTACACAACCAACAATGCTATACAATTCTCATGTTGGAGCAATTGTGATCCCTCTTGCATTCATCGAACCTCCAATTTATTTACCAGGAGACGAAATTCCAATGTATGGAATATACTCAAGTCTTGGAATTACGGCACTTCAAATGATATCAAAAGTATTTTGGCAAGGTCTGGATAAGAGTTCTCAATTGGAATGCTTGGATAACTTGTTCCGTGGATTCTTGGATGCAAATCGCCAGAGAAGTCCAAGTATTGAACCAGAACTTTTGGCCACTATCGAACTGGCTGATGCTTTTAAGAGTACATTGTATTCGTATGCTAAATGGCAAAATGAACATCACATTCATCATGAGAAAACGCTTCCAGCTTTCGATTCAACGGATAGCATGAGGTCGCTCATGCTCACTTTTTCTACGGTTCAGTTTAAAATAGTCGAGTGGAAAATCAATTGATTTTTCAGATGTTCTGCAGTGGAGAAGGATCCGAACCTGGAAGTGATTATGAGGCAATGATAAATACAGTTGCAGCCAACTCTAGAATGTTTTCAATTCATTTTAATTGCAATAATTCCAGCCGTCTGTATAATCGCCGAACCTGTCTATGATAATTCGAGAACCTGTGATCCTAACCGCTTCCTCATTTCCACGAAACATTCAGTTATATCAAAATATTGAACTTATTTATTTTCAAGAACATGAAAAGTTATGCCTTCATTTGTTTCTTCACCCACATCAAACCATCGTAGAGGCCTTGACCGGTGTGTGCATTCGTTCCACAGATGTACCACTGAAAGTCCTTTTTTCTTCTGAAAAATAACTCGAGAAACAATACCTCACGGTTCTTGATTGATCCCAAGTCGAGAAGATGAGTCAATTCGGCGGGTGATTTGGCGTTGGGCATATCCTGTTTATTGGCGAATACAAGCAACTGAGCATCAGCCAGTTCTTGCTCGGCGAGCAAATTGAACAATTCCTCTTTGGCGTCGGGAAGTCTCTCAATATCCGAACTGTCGACTACGAAAACAAGAGTCTGAAATATGAAATATAGAGAGAACAACAAAAAATCCTTCAGTTACCGTAGTATTCGGGAAGTAATACTTCCAGAGAGCACGAATTTTTTGTTGACCTCCAACATCCCAAACGGTCAAAGTGAGCTTTTGGAAAGTAACAGTTTCCACGTTGAAACCTGAAAAATGATATTGAAGATAGAGAACGAAACGCTTTGAGAATAAATCATGCACAGAGTTGAAGTTCTGAAACCTCACCAATGGTTGGAATCGTGTTAACAGTCTCGTTGAGTTTCAGCTTATAGAGAATCGTCGTTTTTCCAGCTCCGTCCAGTCCAAGCATCAGTGTACGACATTCGATATTCGGGAAGAGGTATGATGAAAACTTGGAGTACAAAACACCCATTTTAGAATAGGAAAAGTTCTTTCTTCAGAAAAGGTTCTGTTGGAATGTGATGTAAATCTCATTTTCTTTTATTCTACACCTCAGCTCCACGTGTTGGTGTCTGAGTTGGCCGGGTTTTACGTGTTCCCAATTCAGAAAAAAAAACGTTATGAAATACTTGTTCGCTTTCAAGACTCCGCCCGTTTGTGGTTGACAGGTTTCGCAACATCTGTTCTCTTGTGAAACGTGGTCTACTTGTATACCATTTTTCCCGAGAATTTATTTGAGTTTAATATTTTGCTTATATAAATAAATTATAGACGAGAAACAGTATAGGAGAAAATACAGGAACAAAGGAGTGTTTAGAAAAATAGGTACAATCATTACGTGCAAATGCCGTAAAGATTCTGAGAATAATGGGGGGGAGATTCTTGAATTCGATAGATGTTATGCAAATACGACTGTATTCTTCAGAAAGTAGCAAGTTCTCTCAAGTGATTAATTTTTTCCTTGATTGGCGATGATGCTGTCCAACTCCTTGCGGAAATCGACGAGAGCAGACATTGGAACTGTAATCGCATTGCGATAGCCGCTGTTGAGCTTGATCTGGAAAATATTTGGGTTCTAATATTGACTGATTTAATATTTTAACGTACCTCAGAGATACGAACGAACTCTCCGCGGTCGTTCTTTCCATAGTGGAAAAGGAACGATTTGTTCTCAGCAGTGACTTTTGGCGTGTTGGTGTTCTCTTGGTCGTGGCCTTCTCCGAACTTGACCAAATAGTCAGATAGAACTTTGTATACCTCCTCAACACCATCAGCCGGAACAGCAATCTGCTGACGGGTTTGTCGTGGGTTCGTTGGCATTTGAGCAATGCGCAAGAAGCGTCCACGATCGTTCTCCTTGAGATCGATGAAGAACTTGCGTCCGTCGACGTTGAGTGTTTCTGACTTGATCAGTGAACTCTCCTTTGGCTGGAAAAGGAATTTGGTGAGATTAGTCCTGATTGGTTCACTTTAGATGCTGTGAAACTTACAGCATGTTCTCCGGTCGATGGCTCCTCGAGAAGAGGAAGCATTTTCGAAACCTCATTGACGACAGCTTTAGCAGCAGGGATGCTCAAAATAATACGGCTCTTGTAGTTTGCACCCAACTGCAAAGATACTTTTTAGATAAGAACAGAAATGAAATGTTACAAATATTGACTTTCTCAATGTATTACCTCGGCGATTTTGATGTAACGACCACGAGTGTTCTCGTTGACATCGATGTAATAACGCTTGTATTGAACGGTCAGTTGGTGAGTAGCCAACGAATCCTCAACACGCTTGGTTCCTCGCTCGACACTTCCGTCCGACATCCTTTACCCAGACAATTTCCTTTCAATCAAACAACAGTGGTGACAGAAGACACCCCTTGAATCAGCTGGTCTGTAATTTCGAGAATTGGAAGAAAATTAAGGAAAAAAGTAAGCTATACGGGCTGACAACATTATATCAAGAGTCTAGGCAGGCCAACCCGACTGTTTTCATCATCTGACGAAAGACAGAGTGAAGAGGAATCAGTTTGGCAATAACGCTCACACACACACAGACGGTAGCGAACACAGCAGCAGATGGGAAAACTCAAGGGCTGCACGTTCGCATAAATCAACGCAAAATCGATATTGAGCGCGGAGTGGAGGAGAGAGCGGCCGGATAGAGGGGTTACTAGGCAATGAAATGCATCCATCAAATTTTATGTCATTCGGAAGGCAAATATGGCTCCGTTAAATTGTGGTTTTCGAATAGAAAGAGAAGGAGTAGTAATAGGTCATGGAGAAGAAGAAATAAACAATTAAATAGGACGATGGAGATACTACAAAAAGAAATAGAAGTTACCGACCTTGGCGGTAACAAGACGTTGCTGTTCAGAGGGAAGGAAAAGGGAACCTTCTACAGGATTTTTATGGGGTTATTCAGGTCATGTAAAAATGTATTTTAATACATTTTTTTCTTATTCACGAGAGTCGAGAAACTATTTTTTACAAATCTCAGTTTGCCGTTGGTTTAACAGCGTCTTTCCTCTTTTTTGCATTTTTCGACATGCGTATGTAGAAAAACTGTCAAAAAATTGGGGAGAAATATAGAAAAATGGGAGAAAAATATGTATTAAAATACATTTTTCACCGGTCGTGAATAAGGAAAAAATGTATTAAAATACATTTTTACATGACCTGAATAACCCCATTAGTGATAAACGTTCAATTCAACTTTTTTGAGGAGAAAGAGAATGAAAGAGGACGGGAACGAAGAGGTCGATAGTGAGCGCTGGTGAGCGGTAAAAATTTGGATTGGCGAAAAGTCTGCAAACACCGTAACGACATCCCACACTTTTAACGTTCGGCGCGAAAAATTAATATTTAAAGCACGTGATGGACCACATGTACACGTATTTGACACATAGTAAATGGTAGAGAACAATAGTAAAAAAACAACACAAAGAAGACATTTTTGATAGTTCAACATTAAATAAAGCATGAAGTACAACCAACTTTTTACAATCCACTTGGCAGTAACTATCATTGCAAACGATGTTCATTGCTTTACAATTGATTCTAAAGATAAAATCGGTAAATAAATTGCAGATTTAATGTGAAATTTTATTTAAAAGTTGTTTTTTTCATACAGCTCCGGAACCAGGGACGATAGTTGTGAGTGATAAACAAGTCTTCTTACCACTCGGATGGCCAGCCAAACTGTTATGCGATTCAGCTTATAAACTTGAGGATATTAATTTTCAAAGAGTGAGAAAACATAAATTTAAACTGAATGTAGTTCATCTTTAAGACGAAACCACCAACATGGAAAGTTAGATTTCCAAGCGGTGAAGAATTAGTTGCGATTGAATCAGGAAGGTAATTCAGCTATATAGCTAGCTATAGAGAAAACTCAACATTGATGTTTCAGTAAAGAATTGGATATATCGGATAGTTCTTTGAATATAAGTCCAGCAACACAAGGATTAGATGGAACTATAGTTGAATGTATAGTTGATCGCTCTGGAAATACCAGTCTCCTCTCTAGATATCGAGTGGAGACCCAGGATTGCAAATCGCAGTCTCCAGAAGACACTAACGCCTACAATTTGCACAATCCATGTGCTTATGGAAAGTGTCAAGTAGTGAGAAAAGTCGTAGAATGCCTTTGTTTCAAACAGTACACTGGAAGACACTGCGATAGTAAGTTACTTCACGGTTCGCCCTGTTATGTATAGAACATTTCACATTCTCGCAACCCTTTGCTTTATCCGGATTTGAGAAATTAACATTTCAGTTGAAAAACCATCAAGCACATTGCTGGATGTTCTTCCATACTTGATGGCTGTAGCCTTTCCCATTTTGTATTTTGTTATCACTTTCGTATTTTCACTCGTCCAAGAAGATAGAAAACAGTTTGTTGAGTTCTCCTTTTTCGGTTAAAAACTACAACTTCAGAGAAAAGTTGATGGGGATCTCTGAGTTAATTGGACACTCGAATCGAAGCACTTTCCAACATTCTACTATTTATCCATTTGTTCGAAAACTTCGAAGATGTGAGTTCTCAGAAAGTGAAGATTCAGAAGAAGAGGATGAAAGTGAGGAGCAATTTATGGATACCGTTCAAAACGCATATCAATTAATAAGAGACGGCGTATTTTCTGACACTGATTCCAAAGGAGCGGCTTTACCTGAAAACCCTGCAATCAAAGCAACGAACGCGGATGCTGGAAATACGACGGGAGGAACAACTGTTGATGTATCTACCACAGGAAGTGCAATGAATACTGTTTCTGGAACAATCTCTGGAACAATTTCGGGAGCAATGTCTGGAGCAGCAACATCAAAGATTCTTGATGCGTAAGTTGAACTACGTATACGAAAACCAATAATGTTTATTTTCAGAGCAGGATCCCAGGGTATCAACAGTAGAAGAACAAATAAAAAAAAAGGAAAAGAGCCCAAGTCTAAAGCTGAACCAGCTATCGAACCGATTCCAGAAGTAGTTGACATTCCATTCGGAAATTTCCCAGAAGATTCTGTTATTGGATAATACGGAGAATTATGAGAAGAAAGATATTTATTTTTAATTGTTTTACTAGCCAAATCAATAATTCAATAAACTGTTTCTGAGGATACTCAACATAACAAACTTAATATTCTTGAACTCTTCAGAAACATACAAAGATTTCGGACAACGCTTGAGTTAACACTGGAAACTCCGAAAACCCAGTAAATAAATTTTGCAAGAATGGACTCTGCAAAAACTAATTACAGACTCTGAATCAGCTCAACAATTGCTTCAAGATAGCGTTTGTCTCCGTATAACTATCCATTACAGACCAATTCATTCATTCATTTTTCTTCTGATTTTCAATAGAATTCTATTTGTCAATAGAATTCGTCAAATTCAGGTTCCTACTATGTTCTTCTTCTTCTTTTTCTTTTATTATTCTTTTTCTCTCTTTTTCTAGTCGCCAACAAACAATTTCACTTTCATTTCGATTTGCATACTAACTGAAAAATGACCACGGGAGTGATGACGAATCGTTACACTCAAATCATAAATTGATTCAAATTCAAGACAAAATAAAGTTTTCAGACATGCAAAATTGATTTGACCTTCAATAGACTCGAATGGTCAAGCGAAAATGAGTGTTGTAAAGTGACCAGTTCAGCGAAATAAACCAAGTTGGCAGCCTTGAAACGTATTGAAAGGCCATTAAAAAGAGAAAGATTACGAAGAAATATGGGTCAGAAAATTTAATTTGATACCATAAATTAAGAGATTTTTCAAGTTAAGTGAACTTCTTCTTTTTGGAAAACTGGATATATTATTTTGTTTAAAATGGTTGCAGCTATTTCAAACTGCACACCCAATGGAAATGGGATATTATAGAAGAAAACATTATCCAAACACATAAGTTTCCCCCTTCCAGAGTGTCAGACTGGAAACGAAATCGTTTCTAAATCTGTTTTCAGGGTTATTGGTATGGTAACTTATACGCCACCAATAAAATTTCACACATTTCAGATTATTTTCGGAAGTTTTTTGTTGATGTGACCTTGTTTGACCTCGACTTCCTGACCCCTCTTCTTCTTCTTTTTCAACCAACCATACCAAAAGTGTGTGTCATAAATTGTAGACCACCTGAAATCGACGAGAACGACAGAGACACGAGACATAATTGAAAAGAAGGGCGGTACGAGTACTGTAACCACTTGAGACCTAGTTATGTATATAAAAGAAAGTACAAACTGGACACAACATAAGTGAGTATTGGTAACACTTTCATCCACTCACATAATGCAATACGTTCCTACTCTTATCGTCCTGTTGTCAGGTAATTTCAATGAATTCTAGTCTTTGAATTAAATTATTTCAATGATGTTTCAGCAGGAGTGATGATTGCTGAATGTCAGAAAGGTGGAGGAATGGCTGAATTAAAATCAATCACTGGAGATGCACCATATGATGGAGTTGGTAATGCGCCTGCTCCGATTCCACAACCAATGGGATTCTGGGGAAGACCAAGGTATGTTTAAAGAAACTATTCATTCATCCAGACTGTCATTTCCTTTCAGATATTCCCCACCAGGTGCAGGATTTGATGGTCCATATGGTGGGCCAATGATGGGCGGTGGTGGTCCACTCCCATACTCCCCATACAATAGATTCACCAGCATGGGAAGCAGTCCATACGGTTTGTAAGTGCACTTTCTTCACTTTTTCTTTTTGTATCACTCTTCTAATTTCTCAATTTCTTATTGTCCAACCAATCTGTTTACAGGGGTACGTGGTACAACAACTTCCAGTGATTTCTCATTTCTTGGATTACTCCGCGATCTGATTTTCAAAAAATAACTGCCAAATTCTTTGTGATGTGTTTGTATATAAATTATTCTTTTTTTTTTCAATTTTTTATTTGGTAAAACATAAAATAATTCATAAAATAACAAAAGATCCTATAAAATTTAAAATTTAAAACAACGAAGAATCTACACTAACCATAGCTATTGCAATAACCGGAAACACGTAATATGGCACGAAAGTTGAGTGAATTTTGAGCTTTTGGTCAACATTTGAGAAAGAATTTTGGAAAATTAAAAGTGAAAGATTTTTGGGCAGAAAGATGATTGAGGTTGATGATTCATTGATGAGCAAGATTCAGTTTATTGCAGGGTAACCGATGTCAAGTGACACTGAAAACAAATCGTGTTTTTTGAAATCAAAACTCAAGACGGATTATTTCCATTTCCACTTATTCAAGGATTTATTCTCGAATAAAAGATCAATTCGACGAAGAGAACTTTTCTTTGAAAAACCTTGAATACCGTCTCTAATCCTGAAAATACTAACCCGGATTATAGTTAAAAGTGGCGTGTCTGACTGGTTTGTCAGGATGACGTGCATTGACACCTCCTTTTGGATATAGAATTGATGGAGGCACTTCCGAATAGTTGTGATTATGTAAGTGGTTTTGAGCTGAAGCATGAGTTGAGGCAGCGGCAATTGAGGCTATTTGAGAAGTTCCATTCATTGAATGGGGATGATGCGGAGCTTGAACTTCATATGATCCCTGCAGAGGATACCATCGAGGACCAGTGTTTATTGCAGATTTGTCTGAAAATTATAACATAATTTATATACGTTTTGAATAATCTGGAATTACCAGCTAGAGGAATTTGAACACTTCCCAATGGAAGATCATCAACATCTCTTTGGTAGTCACAGACAGTGAATTCAAGGAACATTGTGTTCAGAGTATGTGGAGCAACTTGGTATTCTAGCACTTGATTCCATTCTGGAGCACACGATGAATCAACGAAACGTGTTCTTCTTTTGTGAGATACTCTGAAGTAATTTATGTTTTCGAAAAAAACGGTTCGATTAATAAAAACTCACTTTCTTCCGGGAAGAAGATACACCTTCACAAATGGATTTGGAGCACTTCTTGACTGATCTCTCGATCTCAATCCTCTGGCTCTGATTATTTTAGCCACAAGACGAGAATTTCCATCGTATCCGAGAGAAACTTGAATATGGCCATGGAAAGATGAATCAGAAAGTGTGTGATGATGAAGGACACTGTTATTATTTATTCCATTGATACGATGCATTGGAACTGGTGGAACACGATCAGGTGACAGATCGTCTCTCAGCGTATTTCGGTTTAATGGAAGGGTATCATAACATCCGGGTGGGTTTTTTTCTCTGAAAAAATTGAGTTGGACTACAATCAAATTCCTAAAACTTCAAACACATGTACTTCAAAGAAAAACTTACGTTCGGATGACCATTTCTATCTCTCCATGACTCTTATTCACAATTCGTTCCACCTCTTCAAACGTTTTTCCACGAAGAAGAATACCGTTCCATTCAACGACCTCGTCGCCTGAAACAAAACAAATAAGGTTTGAAGAACTGAATACTAGATATTTGAAACTGCGCTTATTGAAGGGATTAGTCGATTTCAAGAGTACTTGAATAAGAATTTCTTCGAAAGGTTGGAGAATGAGCAAGCGGGTGGAGGGTTTTCAATAATAACTGAGAAGATTAATTGACTTTTAAAATTCTCTTCAGAAAATGATTCAACAATTTCTGTAACTCACCGATCTTGATTTGTCCAAGTGTCTGATTGTTGGCAATACTGTGTAATTGAGAGACATATGCACTCAACTCTCCGTTCTTTTGACGTTTTCCACCTACTACACGAACACCGAGATCTGAAAACATTTTCAAATTACATGCATCAACTCATTTCCAATTCCACCCACCATTGTACACATTATGATGTTTATAACTTCTTGTTAAAAGTATTCTCTTCACATCGTATCTCCCGTTTTCAGATCTTTTCGCCATGTGACGATCAGGCATCGAGTTGGTGATTTGGGGATTACGATAAGCGGATGGACGGATTGGACGACGTGCATAACTACGTGATCCGGTGCTTATCTTATTGGAAGAAGAGGTGAGAGCTGTTTCTGAAAATAGAACATTTACAACATTTTCTTTTGAAAATCACCAATTATCGTTGATTAGTTTGATTCGCAGTAAATGAGATATAGGATTGGAGAGGGAAAGAAGAAAGAACGAAGAAGAAATATATTGGAAAGAAACAGGCAATAGTAAGGAACCTAGAAACGAGCACCTACCTACACTTGATATGTCAAGTTGCATTTCTTAAAACCAAATACTTCAAGAAAATTTGACAGCATTCAAACCCTCCAACTTTAAAAAGTGACCAAAACCACGCTGTCTCAAAATATTCGTATCGCCAGTGTCAGTTTTTTCAGGAAATTAACGCAATCTATCTTCTTCTAGCTACTAGAACCCTCTCCTACGACTCCGTTTTTTTCATTTCCGTAACAGAAGAAATACGGCCATCTCTCTCTCTCTCTCTCTTTCTTTTTAGAATCAAAAGATTCCGTGAGTGCTCAAGACACATACGTACTTCTTCTTCTTCTTCTTCTTCTTCTCATTGCAACACGAGACACCTTTCATTCTCTCCCTTCAGGTCCCGTCTCGAATAATTCACGCGTACTCGAACTTCTCTTACATTCACATGCTCTCTCATTCAGCTTTTTGAAAATGAGACGGGCGGCTCGTCTCGATTTACCTCGCTGCGCAGAAACACTCGAATAAGGAGAGATTGAGATAAAGATTCCGGCGCTTTTCCTGAAATATCCCCTCTTCTCAAATAAGATTATTTTCTCTCTTGATTCATTTGGTTTTGTTTTGTTTTATTTATTGTCACCTATAAACATAAAATTAGAAGAAAAAAAAGGAATGAAGTGAGTGAAAGAAAGTGATGATTTGGAAAGAAATAGGTGAAAGAAAATGTGATTAAAGAAAAGACATTTAGGTGAGTGAGTGGCAGAACAAACAAATGATAGAAGAAGAAGAAGAAGAGAAAAGGAACACGTATTCAGAAAAAAGAAAGACTGCGAATCAAAACAAATATCAACGACCATCGATGAGGAAAGAGGGCGAGCTATCACCTTGAGCCCGTCTTCGTGAAGCAGTTGCATACATCCTTGACAGTGCATCTTCTTTCGGCCAACGAGCATCAAATGTATTGTGTTGTTGTTGCAGTTGTTGTTGTTGCAACTGTTGTTGAAGTTGCTGTTGTTGCATCGGCTGCATTGGCATTTGATGAATTGATCCTTGATTTGTCCTCCAATCAGATGAAACATTGGGAACATCATACGTCGGAGGTGCAACTTGTTGTCCGTATTGCCGTCGATTTCCATATTCAAAGAGACTGCTTTGGGCAGGCCGACTTCCATAATTCATCTCATTTCGAGAATAGACTTGAGATGAAGCTGGAGGTGTTCTACTTGACATCATCAACGGATCCATCTGGGTTTTCTGCATGGATAGTGCTTGTTGTTGTTGTACCAGTTGATTGTAAGTCGGTGTCATGTGAGTCATTGTTGCAGGTTTCGGAGCAAGAAGAGTCATATGACGATGATATTGATCCGGGTTGTATCCCTGACTCATTTGTTCCGATTGGCGCATTCTGCTCGACATATATGGATCTGACATCGGAGCATCGTATCTCGTTATTGGCATCATTGGTTGAGGGAGTTGAGCAGATTGTTGGAGACCAGATTGGAATTGAGAATTGAGATAACTTGCATATTGACTGACCATATCACTTCCACGGATTCCTTGATTCAAGTTATTCAGATTCGTTGTATCCTGAGCATAACCATTTGGAATTTGATCATAAATCCGTGGCTGTTGTTGTTGAATCGTCGAAATTGGATCATATCCGAGATAAACAGGATCCGACAGATTGAACATGGAAGTTGACTCGTAACCCAGATTAGAACGATGACGTGGCGGAGCTCCAAACGACTGTTCGTTCTCAATTTCGATTGGAGGAAGGCCACTGGTATATCGTTCAAAGTTCCGAGGCAGTGATCCATAATTGTATGCATAATTGATGAAAGGTTGTTGTGGAAGATGCTGCTGTCGATAGGTGAAGTCCCGAAGATCAGTTCTTGTGCCACGTGGATAGTCAATTCTCGGGAGAGAACCATAGTGTGGAATATGACTACTGTAGTCCGATGACATTGGGACATTCTGGTTGAGAGCAGTTCCAATAGGATCAGTAGTTGAAAGAACTTCACAACTTGCACACATTCTTTCTTTCCGCCGTGCCAACTCATTCATGACTTGATTCTTTCTCATTCCATCCTGGTCATCATCATCGTGGAAATCAAATCGACGTCGTGAATGTCTTCTGGCTCTTTCTCCGAATTCTCGAAGTTGACGGTCGTAGTCTTCGAAGTATTTCTTAGTGATTTCCAACAAATCATTGTGATTCTGCGGCATTTGGTTATAAATCTGCTGCTGCTGTTCACGATAACGACGAGATGCGGATCTCTCACGACTACTTCTTGGCATTGAACCATAACGAACCGTGGGTGTAATTGCTTCGTAATTAGTCATTTCCGTCTGAGTTTCTGCACTTCTCTTTCCAACATACGTCATCAATTGAGGTCTTCTCTCCATATCCAATTGCGTTCGAAGTGAAATCATTGGTTTGACTGGTGGAAGTTCATCGGCTTGACAAGCAATACTCTTTGACAAGCTCTTATATGGAGAAGACTGAGAAATGACGGTGGTTCGTTTGGAAGGAGTTGGATGATATCTTCTGGGAGAGAATGCAGATGCAGCTGGTGATGGAGGTTGCATCGCGATGTGTACCCCACGAACTAAATCAGCAGGTAGATCACATTTGACAATATTTGGAATATCATCTTCCGTTTTCTCAGGTAGAAGTCCAGTTATCAACATCTTTTGAACCTTATAATGCCGTTGGTTTGCTTCGATTTCAGTTGCTTCAAGACGTTGCTTCCTCTGATTCAGAACATCTTTCAATTCCTTTTTCAACAAAACACGAGCCAATGTGTTAGGAACTCGAGCAGTTACAGAAGAACTTCCGATTGATGATCGAATTGAATTCGAAATTGAACCGGAACCAGATGCTAATGTTCCAATTTGCACTCCAGATGAACGAACTGACACTGGCTGACGAATATGACTGGATGGTTTAGAGGAATATGAAGCACCAGCCAAGATTGTTGGATTGATTGTAGATGCTGTAGTATAATTACTTGCAGCCGATCCAGGTCTCGATAGAATAACATCATTTTGATACATTGAAAGAGAGGAAGTTGGGCGACTTTCTTGGAATATATTGTTCCCAGCAGCCGATTGTGGACGGCTTGCTGATGATGTTATATAAACTGGAGCTTGATGTTGCTGTTGTTGTTGATGATGCCTTCTGGTAAGAGATCCACCTTTCAACAACGATTCAGCAACAATCGGATCGGGAGGTAATGTAACATTGTAGTCGTCCACGAAGGATGATGTTGGAGGGGCAGAAGACGTGGAAGGAATCGAGGTGGGAGTGTTGATAACATTGATGGAGGTCGATGCTGGCGGTGGGAACGCCGACGAGTTAGGTGGGATCGATGGAAGTTTTCGGCGACCCATTTCGTTATTGGCAAGATTTCCATCATCCTGGAAATGAGTCAGCGGTTTTTTAAATGGCTTCTAGGAAAAGTTTCGTTTGTGTTTCATTTGATTGTTTCAGAGTATCAAGGCAAAACGGAAAGCGATAGATATTTTTTCAATTTCCGGATCAGTTTTGGCGAAAAATGAATTTGAATTTTTGATTGAAGGAAAAGTATACGGCATGGAAATTTTAAAGAACAGTTTGTAGTAGTATTCTGCCTTTCTAATTTTCAAAATAATGCCCATTTTGGTTCATTTTATATCTCTTATTATTCGTTCTCTAGGACTTTCTTTTTCGATTAGCCCATAAAAAGTGTATGCATGCTTTTTCTTCGTTTTTCTTCTTCTTCTCGGAGGTCTCTCTTTTCTGTTATGCGGTTCGCCGAGCACTCTCCATCTCTCTATTTTCGAAAGCAACGGCTGCTATGTTGAGAGAAGCATTTGGTGAGAGTGGCGGCGCCAAAAGAACAAAAACGATGAGAAGAAGAAGAAGAAGGAAGGAAGAGAAAACGTCTTCTTGAAAACGTTTTGGAAATGGACACACACCCCGAATTGAAGCTGTGCAACGAAAGTTTGTCGTCGTTTTTCACTATCGAAAGAGGAAATTAAGCTGTTCCTTTCTTAAGAAGAAAGAACAGAAGCGATGGAAAATTTCAAAATTTACAGAGTTTGGGATGTCTCTAGAGCTTCAAAGAATTTATGGCGTTGTTTTCGTTTCCCAGTTTTTTGGAAACTGCGTTTTTTCTAACAGTTTCTCAAATTATTCTCGTAATAAAGCTATCATTTCCATTATTTTCTGGAGATTTAATCAAACTCTCCATAATTCAAAAATGTGAAAATCTCAGTTTCAATACTAGAGACAAATTTTATCAGAACTATTCTGAACAAAACTCTTTAAAGTTTGATCTTAACTCAAAAGAAGTGAAAAAAGATAGAAAAGTTGTGATCACTGATTAAATTTGATTATCAAAAGTTACCCTCCGTTCAAGAATTCTCTGAAATTAATTGCACGCTCGCTTGTTCAATACTTTAAATTCCTTTAATTTCAAGTTTTCACTCAAAGTTTTTCCAAATTTTAATACAATAAAATACCCACCGTGTTCCAAGTTTAGAATAAGGAAATATGGAACATTGGAATATGGAAACGAAGGGGGTGGAGCGGCGACTCTAGCAGTGGCCCGTGAATAAAAAAAGGCTCGAAGAAATAGAAGTATACTAGAAGATGTAGGTAAGCGTGGTGCCGCCCGCCGCGTCGGCAAAGTACTACTATTCTATCCTTCTCCACTAGAAGAGACAAAAAGACGTCGAGAAACGAGAGCAGAAGCGGTGAGGGGCGGAGCAAGCTGATCGAAGCGGAGACCGCAGGCGGGCACCGGGTGTTGGGCGACGACGACGACAGCCGTGGGGGAGGGCTCTCACTCTCTCTTTCTTTCCCGTGGATGGAAAAAGATGGAAGGGATGAAAAGAGCATTTGAGACTCAGACGTACTAACTCTTTTTCTTTTTTCTCTTTTCCAAAAGACAGAAGAAGAGCTCTGTTTTAGAGAAGAGAAATAAAAACTATCTCACACTTTCTCTTCCTTTTTCAACAGCTGATTCGGAAATTGGATTAGTGATTAACTACTATTTTAGCTTTATCCAAATTTTGGACCCTTTCACTCTGAAACAATCCGATTCAAAATGATTTTCCGTTGGTAGCCAACAAAGTTCTAACTTGAATAATCTAGTTGATCAAATGAGAATTAACAGAGAAATTACATATATTATCAAAGGTTATCAATTCCTGAAAAGAACAAAACACTGAACACAACAAGAACAATATTAAAACATCAACATTTGAAAAAGACCGTGAGATATGAACAAGAGAGAAAAAGAAACGTAGCGTACCTCAATATTCTGAAGCCATTTGTATGAATTCGTCAATTTGTCCAACGTCGATGGGGGATCGGCAATAGTTATTCCACCGAACATAGATGATGTTGTGGCTCCAATCGTAGCACCAACCGATTCAGCAGCTGTTGGAGGCATAGGGAAAATATTCGAGGATGTTGGAGATGGGAGAAGCATTCCCGGAGATCGTTTTAGTCCTCTGCAAAATGAGATTTCATGTCAATCATCATTTGGATAGTAATTGAACTAGAACGAAGAGAGAAAGAGAGGAAGAAAGAGGAACTAATCAAATATATGGGATTTTGTTTTGAAATTTACTCGCTTTAAAATCACTAGAAAGTGTCGGAAAAACGATTATATTCCTGATAATGATCGTTTAAGCATTTTTGAAATAAATGATAACTCTTTTCTATTTTCAAAACCAAATGACATGGTTTTCTACTTTTATCGTTGTAGAAAAGGATTCTTATTGAAATAAAACAAGCATACCTTGGAGAAGTTGTCTCATTCTCATTTCGCTCGTTGTCATTTCGAACAGAATCCAATTGGCTACCCAAAACAGAAGATTGAAGTGGAAGAAGGAACGATGGGGAAGTTGAATTGTTGTTTTTGAGTAAAATCAAATCATCGGATGTAGAAGTACTTGCTGTTGAGGCTGGAGGATTATTTGTGAACTTGCTCTGATCGAAACACAATAGATTCGGTTTTGCTTTTTCATTCGTGTATACTTGTCCAAGTAATGCATCAACTTCTGCCATTGTCTTATCAATTGATGCAGAGATCTCAGGTGGAATATCTTTTGTTGGATCTTTGATTTCCTTTGGTGGAATATTTCTAGTCGTTTCAAAGTAAACTTTCGAATCTGTTGTTCTTGTTGAAGTTTTCGGATCAGTGAAATTGATGATTGCGTATGCCGGAGTTGCAGTTGCAGTCGTTGAAGACGAAGACGAAGTTGTTGGTTTTGCTTCCACTTTTCTGACTTTTTGATACTTTGCCATTAGAGAATCTGCAGTCTTTTTATCCATCAACCGTTTCTCTCTAGCAACTAATCGACTCTCAGAGTTACTCAATGTTCCATCGTCTTCTGATTCATCTTCTGTAATTGTGTAGACTGGACCAGGACGACGCATTGTTTGACTCTGTGAATCATACATGCGTACAAGGTCAGCATAGTCCACATCCTCCATATTGACTGACTGAAACAAGAATGTTATTTTCTGAAAACACAAATTTCGAAAGTTCAACTAACCACTTCTTCTTCATCTGGAGATTCCAAGAAAGGATTATGACCGTGCCGATAGAATTCTTCTTCCTCGATAGCTTCAGTTCTTATTCTCTCTTCTTCAATTTCCTGTGATCGTTTCGATGGTGCAATAGGGATCGGTTCACTTCGTTTCGGAGCAGTTGCAACAGGCTTAGTTGATGTACTTGGTGTCTGACTCGTCGTTGTTCTAGCCCATTGAACATCAAATTCATCGTTTGCCACTTCTCCGAATGCTTGAATCTGTTGTAAAACTTCCTTTCCTAACTCTTCTTGTCTTATTCTCTCATTTTCAACTTCTTCAAATGACGGAGCCGGGGCTGTTGGAGCAGACACAACTCTATCCGGATATTCTTCATCATCTTCTGAACAACTCTCTTCATCACTATCTGATTTTGCCTCTTCATCTCCTGTTATTTTGATCATTGGAGGTGGTTTCGAAGGTGTTCTTTGCATTGTTTTTGATTTTACAGAGTTGTCGATTTGTTGTCTTGGAGCAGCAGTTGCAATCACGTTGTCATAGATCTCATCCATATCAACATCATCTGAATATTCAACATTTCACATTTCAATGTGTATACGCAAAACAGAATTACTCACGATTTTTAGTGACCCGAATTCTCTGAATCTCAGAGGGCTTTTCAAAGACTTCGTCCGTCTCCTTGGGGAAATCAAAATCTGACGTTTTCTTTGTTGTCGAGTCGTTGAAAACATAGTCCTGGTGGGGCAATTCTGATTCGTCGCCGTCGAAAACTGTTTCCCACATACGTGGCTTCCCATCAGTTTTTGCAGCTCGAATTGAATTAGCTCTGAAAAAAAACAAGATGATAGTCCATAATTCATTCCAAAAGTCTGATAAACTCACTCTTCCTCTTCTTGCATTTTCACGATTTCAGCAAATCTTGAATCGGAATATGTGAAATCGAAATCATCCGTTGGCTTGGCTGAAACTGAAAGTTTAAAACTGTTTCAAAATAAAATCAATTAAAAAAAAACCTTGTACAGTCGTCGGCACTGAAGATGGAGCTGTTGGTATCGAAGAAGTGGTTGGTGCGGGAGCAGGAACTTCTTCTGGAGTATGAACTTCTGGATCTTCTTCTCTTCTTTGTAATACTTCATCTCGACTATCTCTTCTTGATCTTGCACCTTCTCGAATTCGAAGAATATCTTCCAATATTCCATCCATTTGCTCGTCGCCACCCTGAATAAGATATTGGTTAGAAATGGAAGAAGCAAGCTTCTCTTCTTCGTCTTCTTCTTTTTTCTCCCAACAAATTCTCTATTTATGTTTCAATTATTCAATTATGCTACTGAAATGGAAAGATGCACTCGAAGATTCGCGGGAAAAGCATATCAGAAAAGAAGAAGAAAACGAGAAAAAAAGATTTCGGCGCTGAATTGAAGAAACGTTTTTCTCTATTTTTTATTCCCATAGAAGTATCTAATTTCACTCATTTCACACTCACCATTGCCAATTCTCGTTCGTAAGATGTCGACGTGGCATATCCAGATTCTCGTGTTGGAGATTCCTCTCTTTGTTTTCTTTCTGCCTCGAAAAGCTCATCTTCATTCACTACTCCAGATGGAATAAATCCGGAATGACCACGTGGAAGAGTGATTGTTTGTTCTACGGATCTTCTTGTTTCTTCCATTTCAGCATTCGCCATTACTGACATTATCTTCTTTCGTTCTTCTTCAGATAATTCTTCCAACCCAGGTGGAATTATTTGAGTGGACGATGGTGATCTACTCGGAATTCTCGCAGAATCTATTTCAGCTTCTGCCATAACCGAAAGAATTTTCTGACGCTCAGATTCGGAAAGATCTTCTAGTCCCGTTGAGATATCTGGCTGGCTGAAACTAAACGAGTTATAGAAATAAATCGATTCGAAAATATGTACAGACCTCATAACCGGTGGTGGTGGTAAGACTGAGTAACTGCTCGGAGACCTGCTCGGAATCCTCGCAGAATCAATTTCAGCTTCAGCCATAACAGACATAATCTTTTGTCTTTCAGCCTCGGATAAATCTTCTAATCCTGGAGGAATCACTGGAGCCGGTGACATAGAATAACCGCTTGGTGATCGACTTGGTCCCAAGTTCTGAACTTCTGCTTCTGTCATAACTGACATGATTTTCTGCCTCTCTGCTTCTGATAGATCTTCCATTCCAGGTGGAATCATTGGCATTCTGAAAATTCGTTCGATTAAGAAGAAGACGAGAAGTTGTTGAAAACATACGTTGGTTGTTGCATGCTGATATAGCTGGGTGAACGACTTGGTTGTCTGGATGGTAGTTGACTTCTCGACTCTTCTACTTCTGCATTCATCATAACTGACATGATTTTCTGTCGTTCCTCTTCTGATAGATCTTCCAATCCAGGTGGAATCATCGGCATTGTTTGGAACGATGGAATTGGAGGGAATGCTGGTTGAGATCTTGCGAAACTAGGCGACCGACTTTGTTGTCTTGACGGAACTTGACTTCTCGACTCTTCAAATTCTGCATCTGCCATAACTGACATAATCTTCTGACGTTCTTCTTCTGACAATCCTTCCAATCCGGGAAGAATATTCGGCATTGCTGGTGGAGGAGCTACTGTTGGTGGTTGTATTCTAGCGACACTAGGTGATCTACTCGGTTGTCTCAAAGAAATAACACTATTCGATGTATCCATTTCAGCATTTGCCATTACAGACATAATCTTCTGACGTTCTTCTTCTGATAGACCTTCCATACCCGGCGGGATCATCGATGTGCTGCAAAATAATTGTTGGTGCTAATAGTAAGCTAGGAAGTGGTATGACGTTCAGCTTAAGTTTTTCAGAAGACACTTGAATAAGAATTTGAAAAATACTTCAAGAACTCTAATTCATAAATTTTCTAACAACTTAAAGGAGGACTGAAGTCATATTTTTTTATTTCAGATTATGATACTTCAGAAAATTCTGAGCAACTTTTATTATTGGAGCATGTGCTAAAAATCGCTCTAAATGCCCTAAATTCACGTTTTCCCAGCTCAAAAGGAGCCTAGGTGGAAGAGTTTTCACACGCGAATTTGTGCCCCCGTGTAGTCCTCTCGGACAAAATTATTTATTTTAATTTCTCGATTTTTCGTTTTCTTGCTTTCTTCAACAAAATTTCGTGTTTTTCTTCTTTTTTTACGATATAAATTGAAAAAAACACGAAAATTTGATGAAAAAAGCAAGACAACGAAACATCGAGAAATTAAAATGAAATAATTTTGTCCGAGAGGACTACACGAGGGCAAAAATTCGCGTGGGAAAACTCTTCCACCTAGGCTCCTTTAGAGCCGGGAAAACGTGAATTTAGGGCATTTAGAGCGATTTTTAGCACATGCTCCAATGATGAAAGTTGCTCAGAATTTTCTGAAGTATCAGAATCTGAAATAAAAAATATGACTTCAGTCCTCCTTTAAAAGCACTACTGACTGGGTTTGGGTCGAATCAAAAATGTAGAAAAGCTATAGAAATCTCACCTAGGAGGCATTGGAGGTGGTCCTCGTGGTGCCATCATAGGTTGTCGTATATCTTGACTATCAGCCTCAGCCATCACAGACATTATCTTCATTCTCTCTTCTTCTGATAAATGTTCGAATCCAGTTGGTACTTCTGACATCATACTCGCACTCATCACACTTGGAGATCTTGTTGGAAGTTGACTGGACGTTTGGAATGGTGGACCCATTTCCATTTCAGCATTAGCCATAACTGACATGATCTTTTGTCGTTCTTCTTCAGAAAGATCATCCATTCCTGCTGGAATATTCGATGAACCGCTTGTGCTTGGTTTCGCATTGTTGACAGAGTCGTCAAAGTCAGCAGCAGCCATCACGGACATTATTTGACGACGTTCTTCTTCTGAGAGGCCATCCATTGGAATGTCAATTTGAGGTGATCTGGAAATAAGAGTGAAATTTAAATTTTATTCCGAAAAGAGGAAATCAAAGGGGAAGAAAAAAGAAAGAAGGTTGAAAATGTGGTAATCTGATATACTGGGAATGTTTTAAATTACTCACGGGATAGATTTGGAGGGTGCACTTGTGCCTAGGGAGGTTGAAGACCTGCTGAAAATGTCCATTTTTGAAGTTCAATTTTGAATTTTATAGGTTTACCTGTTAGAGAAGACATTGTTATTCACAATGTTCGCCGTAGATGTCGATGCCTGAAAATAAATATTCCATTAGAATGAAAAACTTCATTTTGGTTGGTAAATAACAAGAAGTGGAATTTGTTTTATCAAGAATCCAATAAAATTCTCATTGGATATGTGTCCAAACAACTTTGTTAAATTGTGAGTATCTAGTCATGAGATCTTGATCAAAATCGTATTACTATAATTGAATTCCGTCGGAAACTCAACCAAAAAAAGAGAAAAAAGAAGAGAAAAGAGTTCACTCACCTTGATGGGTACGGCGGCTTGGATTTGCGAGCCCGCTTCCTTCGCCTGCAAAAAACTTATCGTCAAGCTCAATTATAGGAAGTGACAGGAGACAAGGTGTCAAGCAGAAAAGCACACAACACATGCCTTCTCGCAAAAAATTAATGAGGCATGGGGGTCCCCAAGTCCTAAAGTGTTTCTACTTCTCTCCTTTTTTCTTCTTTCTGCACACCATTTTTCTGCATTTATGCATAGGCAACACATACAACAAAACATAAAACAAGAAAGAGTTTTGAACGATGAGTTCTAGCAAAAGGATATGTATTCTGTGACCGAAGAAAGAGAGAAGAAAGAACAAATGGTTGTATAGTGTTTGTTGGTGAAAACGAAGAAAACGGGGAGGGCACACAACATATTTGCGGTTTTTTTTATTTTGAGGGAAGTCGAATTCCGTGGGTAACGAGCAACCCATCTTAGCAGATCTCGTATAGACAAAATACCCCTACAATTTGTTTCTTGTCCCGAAGATAGCCTCGGAGATGGAATATTCTTTTGAAATTATTTGGTAATAGTTTCAAAGCTACGATCTGGCATTTCAGAGTGGCTTGATGGGTTTCTCGGAGATTTAAAAGAGATGTGATATGAATTCTGGCACATCCCGTTTTTCTTATTGCTCGGATGCTATAAATTGTAATTGTTTCAGTGTAAAAACATTATTATTGTTGAGAATTCAGATTCCCAGAAGACCCATTTCTCCAAAAGTGTTCGAAAGGGCATGAGTATTAAATGGACCTAGATTCCAACGTTCGTTGTTCTTTCCAGTTTTTGGCAATACAGACCGACACATGCATAACCTATTTCGGTATCACTTACTTTATTAATAGCATCATTTGCAATATTAGAGAGGAAGCCGAAATTGGGTCGCTTCAACATACGACTACCCGGCACCGAATCGATGGGTGTCTGCTGCGCCCTCACCGACTCCCCTCTCTGCGTCTCCAATGCATCATCAAAATCCTCACGACTACTATTCTTCTTCGTCTTCTCCTCCTCTTCCCCTTCTTGGTGCTCCACTTTTTTTTCCACAGCGCCACCACCATTCTTTCTCTTTTCCTCATTGCCATAACACTCTTCACCAATCGATCTTCCGGTGGTGCCGACGAAAAAAGAAGAAGAAAAAGGAGAAGAAGAAGTAGGGTCCTGGTGGTGGTGGCTCTCCACGGCAATACCTGCAAATATGTTTTTTTGAGATGTGTCTCGTTTTTCCGTTTTTCTTTTATTTTTTGTTTGAGCTATGAATTGTTTATTTTGTGTTTTTCAAGACTGACCGTCAAGGAAATGAAGTTGATCTTCAACATATTCAAGTGGGAACTCTTCAACATCGACAGGGATTTCATCTGAAATGTTCATGATTTTTTCAATTATTATTTACAGTGTCTCATCAGTTAAACAGGAAAGAAAGTTTCTTCAAACTGCTGGCATTACTTTTCATTTTCGAAATTAAGGTGCTTCAGTAATTGATACTAAAAATCAGACCCAATATGTATAGCTTCTTTTCCTTTTAACTTTTTTCCGCGAAGTATATAAATCAAAGAAATAGGAGAAACAACTCACGTCGAGTATCTTCTTCTTCATCATGAATAGACTGTCGCATGAAACTGAGTTGTTCTTCGTACCTGTAAAATAAATGTTCAGTTTTTGTTTTAATTTTCAGATTTTCAGATCTTCGAATTCTTTGCATCAACATACAACATACCATTTTCCAATATCTGATTCTGATTCTCTTCTTATCTCCGCAATACTTCTAATATCATATTCACTGCTCTTTCGTGACGCCATAGAATCTGCTGATGCCGACGAGGAAATCTCCTGAAATATTGCCAAAAAGTTTATTTGAGATTTCTCTAGAGAAGCAGGCAAAAAACCCGAAGGCAAAAATCTGGCAGTGGTCACGCTATCTGAATAATATTTAATGACACGGTTGCTTTGCTACGGCTTGCATGGCAACATAGTGTATGAGAATATACATTCGTGTATGAAAAAAGCTTGGTCTGGGAATGTAGAAACAACAGAGAACAACGTCTATTTCTCACCTTCTGAGCCATAATAGGACTCTGGGGCTCTTCAGTTGTGTCAAGTGCAGGAGAAGATGTAACTCGATCTGGAGAGAAACTGCTTGTTAGCACTTGAGCATCGTTGTCTTCGTTGAAGGAGCCAGCGTCCGATCCGGAATCTTGTTCGTCGAACTGATCAGCACCTGATGTCACATCTGATCCGCTTTCTGTTTTCGGTTCTTCATCATAATCAACATAGGTTGTAGCAACTGGTACACGTGAATCCATATCAGACATCTCAGCAATTTTTGCAATGTGGTCGAGCTCTTCTTGAGTGAGTTCTGGCTCAAAATATTCAGGAGGAGGAGGAGCTTGAGCCACTGGGGCCATCGGTCTTGTGGCGGCAGGAAGTGGGTCATTCATCTCAGCCATTGCAGTTATCATAGCAATATGATCCAGTTCTTCTTTGGTCAACTCTGGTTCTGATGGTTTCATGGGAACGATATTTTCAGATGAAGCTAAGGCAGCAATTGTAGCAATATGGTCAAGTTCTTCTTGTGTTAATTCTGGTTCAACGGGTCTTTGAGGAGCAATTGTTGAAACTGTGAAGTCCATAGCAGCCATTTCCGCAATCTTTGCAATGTGATCGATCTCTTCTTGTGTTAATTCAGGTTCAGATGGAACATATGATTCGGAAACTTGCTTGGTTGTAGCAAAATCATGATAAGCCAACTCGGTTATTCTTGCAATGTGATCTTTTTCTTCTTGGGTTAGATCCGGTTCAGGGTGCTTTGTTACTGTAGCTGCGGTATTTACGATAGGCACGTTGAAGTCCTCTGCCATTGAAGAAATTCTGGCAATGTGGTCTTTTTCTTCTTGTGAGAGTTCAAATTCAACGGGTTTAGGTTGGGATGGAGGTACCAGATGAGGTTGCTGGGAATCTTCAGATGCTATTGCAGTTATTCTTTTGATGTGATCTATTTCTTCTTGTGTCAATTCGGGTTCAACTGCGTATGGTCTGTTGTTGACGATCGCAGATGGAGCAAAGACTTGATTTGCCATTGCAGCTATTTTTTCAATGTGGGTTCGTTCTTCTGTTGTTAATTCCGGTTCTGAAAGTTGAAGTGGTTGAGAAGAGACAAATGCCGGAGCATGGAAATCATCAGCCGCCATTGCAGCAACTCTTTCAATGTGTCGTTGTTCTTCTTCCGTCAATACTGGTTCAGATGAGACTTGAACAGACTGTTCAACAGGAATCGATGAATTGAAATCTTCAGCAGCCATTGCTGCAATTCTTGCAATGTGCTCTCTTTCCTCTTCAGTTATTTCAGGTTCCCGTGAGTGTGGAATCATTTGAGTTTGGTCGAGTGGATAAGGTGATGTAGAATCTTCAGCAGCCATTGCTGCAATCATTGCAATGTGATCTTGTTCTTCCTGAGTGAGTTCTGCTTTCTCCAAAGCTATCGGTGATGGAAGGATGATTTTTGGTTGTGGTGTTCGAAGAGGTTCTTCAAAATCTTCAGCTGCCATTGCCGCTATTCTAGCAATATGATATTTTTCTGCTTTAGATAATACTGGTTCCATGCTCTGTTCTGGATACTTGAAATCCTCAGCAGCCATTGCCGCAATCCTAGCAATATGGTCCAATTCTTCCTGCGTAACTTCTTTTATTGCTTCTTGTTGTGCACTTTCAGCTGCATTAGCTATTTGATCAAGTTCTTCTTGTGTCAATCCTCCAAGTGATTGTTTTTGTTTATGTTGTTGTACATTCTTCATCACAGTATCCGTAGCTTGCATAACAGATTGAGTTGCTTTTCCGAAAAAGCTCTTCAACCCGAATCCTTTCGGTGTTTTTGGTTTTAATTGTTCATCCACTACTTCAAATTCTTCATTCAACTTATCAGCTAACAGTGACATTCTCCTGATATGATCCTTCTCGTGCTCAGTCAATTCCGGTTCTTCAGGTTTTCCAACTCCGAATATGTTCTTTATTCCACTAACAACACTTGATTTTCGACGTTCTTGGACTGGAGCCACCGGCTGATTTGGTTCATCAAACTGAGCCATTTCATTGACTTTTCTAATATGCTCCAGTTCTTCTGAAGTCAATTCTCCACTTGGTTCTGTTTCTACTTTTGTTGTTTCTATTTTCTCTTTCTCCTGCTCTGGCAAATAAACTTCATCTTTTATCTCTTTGACAAGTGTTTCTGTTGCTGTTTTCGCCTTATCAAAGAATATTTTGAATCCAGAAATCGAAGGAGTATTGAAGCCAAATTGAGAGTGAGCTGATGATCCACTGCTATGCCTTGATCCAGTATCTGTTTTTGCTGAATGAGGAGGTGTTGGATGAGAAATTGCAATTGGAGGTGGAATAACTCTCAAATTATTTCTCGGAGTCACTGCTCTCGATGGAACTTCTATAATCGGCTCTTCGATAGCCTTCTTTCTTTGATCTTCAATTTCAACTTCTTCATCAATTCCTTCACTTGAAACTCGAGAATTTGTCGATTCAGTTCTTGACGAAATCTGTTTTTTCATTGGAATTTTTATCATAAATGGTGTTCTTGATTCAGCTTTTTCCAGAATGTTTTGAATATGCTCTTTTTCAGCTTCAGATATATTATCAACTTCAGGAAGCATTTGCAATGCAGAAGAACATCTAGAAATTTGATTTTATTATTTTCATGACGAGAGAAAAATTAGACTGTACCTTCTTGAAGTCATAGGTGAAGTGTTTCTGTTTGAACGAGAAATGACAGACATAATGTGTTGTTTTTCAATTTCAGATAAGCCAACCAGAGCGTTATCAGGTAGACGAGAAGCAGAACTGTCATTTGAAGCTCTTGAGTCTGCACCCGATGATCTAAAAGTAGATGGAATAAGAGAAAACCTGAAAGTTCAGAAACTTGCCTTCTCAATAAATTCAGAATATCTCCTCTGTCTTCTGATTCTTTTCTTAACAAACTTGGCGACGGTGCCGGTGATGGATTCGTGAACATTGCAAGAGCAGAACGTGGTCGATCACTTATATTCTTTTTAGATGAAGTAAAGAATGAGAAGAGTCCATATGACGGTTCTTCAGGACGCATTGGTTCAACAGAGAATCCAAGTGGCGATCTGAAAATAAAAATGTATCCAGATGATAACAATCAGGTTCACTGTTCTTTCAATTCTGTTCATTTTGGAGTTTTTTCTCACATGGGAATGACCCAAGGTGAAACGCTGGGTTTTCTTAGATATTTTGGGAAATGATACCCCTTACCCCAACTAGAACAAAATAAAAATATTACGTGCCCCTTTTAAGTTTCCAGAGAATGGCAGACATAATTCCATTTTTTCGAATTTTTCGAGTTGAACCACTTCGAGACATTGTAACTCGGTCAATTCAAGAGCAATCTTTTCAAACTAAAATGTAATCGCAAGATATAGGCCAAGGCTTCATAAAAGGTAACTAACTCATGTTTCCAGCTGTGACTCCCGAATTACTATAAATGAAAATGTGAAATTTTGCACTTCTCATGAAACCAGAAAGTGGCCATTTTCGAAAAAAGGTATTTGGGAGACTATGTCTATCCGATTGCCAGTGACAAATAAGGTATATATACGTATTCAAATATATGGCTCACCTTTCATTCCAGAGACTTATTTTCATTTTTTCAGTTTTTCAGATCAACTTCATGTATAGGGGTACGTCAATTCGTTAAAAATAACTTCCGCGTTTTTCAGTGAATTTGCCCTTTTTTTTAGTTAGACGGCAATTACAATGTTTTAGAAACTATATTACGCTTAAATGTCAGTATACCTTTTGCTCAGAACAATTGATCAACTCTACAGTTGAAAAATCACACGTACCCCTATACATGAAGTTGAACTGAAAAATTGAAAAAATGAAAATAAGTCTCGTAAATGAAAGGTGAGCCATATATTTGAGCATGCATATGTACCTTATTTGAGATGTACGTCCAGATAGACATAGTCTCCCAAATACCTTTTTTCGAAAATGACCACTTTCTGATTTCATGAGAAGTGCAAAATTTCACATTTTGATTTGTAGTAATCTGGGAGTCACAGCTGGAAACATGAGTCTTTTACCTTTTATGAAGCCTTGGCCTATATCTTGCGTTTACACTTTAGTTTGGAAAGATTACTCTTGAGTTGACCGAGTTACGATGTCTCGAAGTGGTTCAACTCGAAAAATTCGAAAAAATGGAATTATGTCTGCCATTCTCTGGAAACTTAAAAGGGGCACGTAATATTTTTTATTTTGTTCTAGTTGGGGTAAGGGCTATCATTTCCCAAAATGCCTAAGAAAACCCAGCGTTTCACCTTGGGTCATTCCCATGTCAGTTTTTTAAAGTTAATAATATTTTTAATTTTGCTAAAAATAACATACAAAAATCAGGTTCAACTGTTCAACATTATTCAGGTTACTTAACTTCTAATCTAATTAATTTCAATGCTAAATAAATTCAAACATCGCGCCAATACGACTGGGGGCACACACGCAGCAAAGCACAAGGGGCACACATTCATTCAGTTTTCACCACTGACCGGCCCGGCCCGGCCCGGTCGGTCCGGGAATTTTTGAACTTTTTTCACTACAATGTTTTGTCCAAAAATTTATTTTCTGAAAATTTTTCATATTTTTCCTCAAGTATATTTTTCAAAAACCTTCGAAACCTACAAAAAATGGTTTTTAAGAAATATTCGGGAAAAAAAAATCGGGAAATTTTCGAGAAAAAAATTGAATTTTTTTCAGTACTGAACTTCCGGACCGACCGGGCCGGGCCGTTGCAAGTCTGGTTTTATGTTGTCGCTCAATTTTTACTAGTTGCGCAAAAATTTTAACTCATTTCCGCTTATTATAATTTAGAAAATTTATGACTATTCAAGCGCGGTGAAACATAATTTTTGTAATTCCATTATTGCCGAAATAAAAAAGTTCCGACAATACATTTTTAGAACACAAATGTTTGTTCTACAAAGCTGTTTCCAACAATTTTTTTGTATTTTCGTAAATCAATCGATTCGAAGCTTAAAAATTATTCGAAAAAAAACATACGGTTCTGTGACTTCTTCCTCTTCTTCGTCAGTTCCAATATCATAAGCGTCGGAGAAATATCTAGCCCGTGGGTTAGCCACATTCCGATAGTAGGCACGCAATTCTCTACCAGCCTGTAATCAAATTTGCTCATCTGCTATCCCTAGTTGGGTCGTCACACGCCCATGTCTAAACACATTCGAAATTTAACCCACCTCTTCGGCAATCTCCTCTGTCATTCTGTTCGCCGCGAAATTGAGACGCCAAAGGAAATCAACATTACAGAGAAGCGGTTGTGTATGACGGAAGCTGTGTTGCTCAAGAAGTTCATAAGCATTTGGTTCTCCTTCAGCTCTCTTCTTAATTTGATCATGGCTCTGAGCATGCTTAACCTCTCTTTCTTTTATATTCTCTGCTTCGTCTATATGTTTTTCGGCTGTGCATGCGGCACTCATTGTTCGTCGAATTGGAGATAAATGAAGGCCTGAAGCTTCTTGGAAAGTTGATTGTTGCATTACATATTGTTGAACATGAAGGGATGTTCCAGTATCAAATTGATAAACATCTGTGATCATTTCATCTTCTTCTGGAAGTGGTGAACTCGCATTATCTCGATCGTTACTGATTTCTTCAATTGCGACGTCGGTGTCATCTTCTCCTTTCTCTAATGATGCATTTATCGATTGAAGATCTCGTAGGAAGTGATCGGTGTATACAACTTGAGTGCTTGGTTCTCTCTTCAACTTTGGTTTTGTTCCTCCTTCTTCTTCTTCTTCCGTTGTGACAGGAGCAGAAGAGAATGATGTTGATGATCTGAGATCTCGAATAACTGAAGGGGAGAAATGAGAAGTGTAAGTGATTGAGGTTCTTCGTAGTGGCGGGAGATTCGAATCTCTTTCAAACACTCCACTGGCTGCAGATGAGGCTTCCGCTTTCCTTAGTACTTCAGCAATATGTTTCAGCTCTTCTTCGGTAAGACCGTTCGACTGGTCACTATTTCTTTTCGCTTCCGTTTCTGATATTGAAGATGTCCTTTTAGTATCGGCTCCCGACGTTACACCAGACAAGTCTTCTGATGTTTGAGGTAGAATACCTTGTCTGATTGTTGATTTCTCCATTTGAAGTGCCGGTATAGCAACAGTTTCTGCCATATGAGTGACCATTAGAACATAGTTCATCTCATCGCACGTCATTTCCGGGCTTTCATTAAAATTGGGAAGTGGTGAGATTCCGTCAAATGACCTTTCAATGTCAGCTCCAGATGTCGCACTTGAATGTTCTTGAGATGTTTGGAAAACAATCGATGGTTGTTCAGAAACAGCAGCAATACTAGCCATATTTGAAATTTTGATTGAAGCATCGGTTGCTAATCTTTGAACAGTCGTATCGTGATCATCCAGTGGTTCTGGTGGAATTGGAGACAAAACATCGAATGAAGATGGAACATCAGCTACTGAAGTTGCACTGGAGTTGTTCTCTTCAGATTTTCGCTTTTCGATACTCTCATTTACAACTGTCTGTACTCCGAACTGCTCGAACGATGATTGCTCCGCCATTCTCTGTACCATTGCAATGTGATCCAACTCTTCTTGTGTTAGTAGTTGTTCATCTCCTTCAATTTGCTTGTCTTGATCAACATATTCACGATCTTTCGATAACTCCGAATCGAAAGATCGATGGGAATCTGCTGCTGATGTGGCACTTGATCTATCTTCTGATATTTCTTTTTTCACATGTTTGCTCATTTCTGCAGTCGTTAAGAACTTTGAATCAGATGGGTCTTCAATTCGAGTTGGGGATTTGGCGTAATTGTTTTGCTCAACTTGTTCAACTATGATAGGTTGACTGGGTTCATAACAAGAATATTCATATGAAGTATTTTGATCGAAGTCGATTGATCTCTCCATATCTGCTCCAGATGTTGGGCTTGACTGATCTTCTGATTGTTGGTTATTGAGACGAATGGTGTTTTCCGTTATTATAGCAAATGAAGGACTTGGAAACGATTGCTTTTCTTCAATATTGGTTGATGTGTTTAGATTCTGTTTAATGGATTCTGATGGTTCTCCGGCTGATTCTAGATCAAATTGCACTGGACTACAAACGGCTTCAAATGATGACAGATTTGCCATCTCCTGTATTTTCGCAATATGGTCCAACTCTTCTTGAGTCAGCTCTGCTCCGTTATATTCATCAACTGGAGAAAGTACAGGTGATTCAAGTTGTTTGATACCAGATTCATCACGTTCTCTTGAAACAAAGTTATCACTGACACTATGAGATGTTGTTTTCTTGGTTAAAATTGGTGTTTCGACATCTTCAAAAGTGAAATGTTCAGCCATTTTTTGAACAAAGGCAATGTGATCAAGCTCTTCTTGAACAAGTTTTGGATTTGTCAGAATTGGTGTTGCAGCGCAAGAAGATAAAGGTGTAACTGTATCTAGATAATCACTAGATCTGACAGAACTCGACCTTCCTTCTTCTTGATGCGAACTACCGGATCGATTGGCATCTGAAGACGGAGCAACCACTTCAATTACTTGATCGAATGATGACTGCTCAGCAAGGCTCTGTATTTGAGCGATATGATCAAGTTCTTCCTGTGTAAGCTCAGGCTCTTTCTTAACAATAAACGACTGCTGTACATGTTCAAGATAGGGCGTTGAACGTTGTAATGATGAATCTTCGTCGAAAGATTTTTCTGTATCAGCACCCGAAGTAGCACTTGATCTATCTCCCGAATCACTTCTCTCCAAATCGAATTGTTTTTCTTTGCCGAAGTTCGCCCTGGTATATTCTTGAGCGGAAATAAGATAATCTTCTTCAGACACTGCATTCATCTTTACAGTATGATCCAGCTTAGTCAGTTTCAAATCTTCTTTATCTGTTTCATACTTTTTCTGATGACTACTGAAATCTTCTTTATCATCAGAAATAACAACAGGTGTTATCGGAACGGCTATTTGTTCGAATGATGACTGCTCAAACAAATATGGGTGTTGAGAAATATATCCAATCTCTTCTTGAGTCAGTTCCGGTTCTTTCTTCTCCAGAATCGGTTCTTTGGCAGTTTCCAACAGAGGTGAAGATCGGCCGTAACCGAATTCTTGGTCGAATGATTTCTCGATGTCAGCTCCATACAATGATACATTCTCTTTTTTATATGTGACAGTTGTTGCTTCTTGAACGATTTCTGCTGAACTACTTGTTTTAGTACTAGCTGATGATTGATTAGCTTCGACATCATGCGATGCGTTTTCTTTGATTCCATCTGTACAAGGAACTCGTACATAAACTTCAGGTGATATTGGAAACTGATGTTCAGCATAAGCAGTAGTAACTTCAGAGTAACGAAGATCATCCAAAATGTGATCAATTTCAGAAGTTCTTGATGGATCATCACCAGAAGGTTGTTCTCGAACAGGTGCATCTCGGAAAGATTCTTGAAGTGTACTGGAAAAATGTCCACAATCAATCGCAGCCATTTCCGCAATCTTTGCAATGTGATCGATCTCTTCTTGTGTTAATTCAGGTTCAGATGGAACATATGATTCGGAAACTTGCCCGGCTGGAACAAAGTCTTGATTAGCCAACTCGGTTATTCTTGCAATGTGATCTTTCTCCTCTTGGGTTAGATCCGGTTCAAGATGCTCTATTACTGTAGCTGCGGTATATACGACAGGCACGCTGAAGTCCTCTGCCATTGAAGAAATTCTGGCAATGTGGTCTTTTTCTTCTTGCGAGAGTTCAAATTCAACGGGTTTAGGTTGGGATGGAGGTACCAGATGAGGTTGCTGGGAATCTTCAGATGCTATTGCAGTTATTCTTTTGATGTGATCTATTTCTTCTTGTGTCAGTTTTGGTTCAACTGCGTATGGTTTTTTGACGATCATTGATGTAGAAAAGTCTTGATTTGCCATTGCAGCTATTCTTTCAATGTGAGATCGTTCTTCTGCAGTTAATTCCGGTTCTGAAAGTTGAGGTGGTTTAGAAGAGAAAAATGTCGAAGCATGGAAATCATCAGCAGCCATTGCAGCAACTCTTTCAATATGTCGTTGTTCTTCTTCCGTCAATACTGGTTCAGATGAGACTTGAACAGACTGTTCAACAGGAATCGATGATTTGAAATTTTCAGCAACCATCGCTGCAATTCTTCCATTGTGATCTTGTTCTTCCTGAGTGAGTTCTGATTTCTCCAAAGCTGTCGGTGATGGAAGGATGATTTTTGGTTGTGGTGTTCGAAGAGGTTCTTCAAAATCTTCACCCGCCATGGCCGCTATTCTAGCAATATGAGTTAGCTCGTATTCGGTCAGATCTGGTGTGTCGAAAATCTGCTCTATATTCTTCACGCTCGATTCACAAGAATGGATAGCAAAGTTTCCTTGATTTCCTATTGCCTCTGTATGCTCCCATTCATCTTGAGTCAATTCTCCGTCAGCCAGAGATCCATCTTGGTCGGCCACTGACGTCGCATCAGACTCGTCATCTAATTGTTGCGCAGATGATTCACTGGTGGCTTCGTCAATTCTGATCTCAACGACGGGTAATGCAGTTTTTGATAAGGTTGCCAGCGTGGACAGTTCTTCAATTTGTCTGTTCACTTCTTCATTATAAATATCATCAGAAACTGGCGCTCCCGTGTCAGATAGCCTTCCTTCATCTCCTTCCGACGGTGTAATTGAAGGACAAGCCGCGTACTGATGGAATGGAGGAAGTGAAGCGTCAAACGAATATTGAGAGGAACAGTGCTTCAATTCTTCATGATCTGACAGTTCATCTTCTAAGTCATCTTCTAATAAATCAGCACTTTGCACAAATTCATCTTGACAAGTCGTTTCAATTTTATCTGACGATTTTTCAGAATCTTCACTTGGTAATTGAACGGATTCAAAGTTATCACCGTGCAACTTATCGTCTGAAACACATTCAATGCGAACAGTTGGAATTGAGGATTTTTTCCAGTAACTTGTGACAGTCTCCTTTACTGGCGGTAAATCTCCCGATACAACACATTCGTCTTCTTCTGCTATAGCATCTTCCTTTAGAATTACACTGTGATCCCAACTACTTTTCTTACGGACTACGCTGGAGATAGGTTGTTCAAAACCAGTTTGACTTTTTTGAAAAGAAGCAGTAGTTGGCCAATCAACACAAGGAATTGCTGAAATTTCTCCGAAATTCGCCCAGTTGTCTTCCACGTGGCATTGTTTGCTTGCGTTGACAGCAAACTCTTTATCAAAGGAATCTTGATCTGAGAACAACAGCGGAGTAGTCCGGTCGTAGACGTGGTCCTCATCAGTTGGTGAAGACATGTTTGACAGTTGTTCTTCTTCATCCTCATTCCGCGTTACGTTCCGATCTACAAATGCAAGACGGTCGACTTCTTCCTTACGGACCGAATCTGGATTATCGACAGATTCCAACAAGAGTGAAAATCGTTCGTGAGCGACGTCCTGAACGAATGATTTCTCGAAGTCAGCTCCCATTCTTTGTGGAACTGGTGGACGAGTCAGAGGTGTTGCTTGTTCGAATGATGACTGCTCAGCTAGACTTTGGATTCTAGCAATGTGATCGATTTCATCTTGAGTCAGTTCCGGTTCTCTCTTTTCCAAAATCGGCTCTTCCACAGGTTCCAACAAAGGTGAAGATCGTTCGTAAGCGACTTCTTGATCAAAAGACTGATCGAAGTCAGCTTCTGATGTTGCACTGGATCTGTCCTTTTCATGAAGATCGGTCGTAGCAACTGGTTCTTCAACTGTTGCCATTCTTTGTGGAACTGGTGGACGAGTCGGAGGGGCTGCTTGTTCGAAAGATGATTGCTGTGCCAAGCTTTGAATCCAAGCGATGTGATCAATCTCTTCTTGAGTCAGTTCCGGTTCTTTCTTTTCCAGAATGGGCTCTTCGACAGATTCCAACAAAGGTGAAGATCGTTCGTAAGCGACTTCTTGGTCGAATGATTTCTCGAAGACAGCTCCTGATGTTGCACTCGATCTGTCCTCTTCATGAAGATCGGTCGTAGCAATTGGTTCTTCAACTGTTGCCATTCTTTGAGGAACTGGTGGACGAGTCGGAGGGGCTGCTTGTTCGAAAGATGACTGCTCAGCTAGACTTTGGATTCTAGCAATGTGATCGATTTCATCTTGAGTCAGTTCCGGTTCTTTCTTTTCCAAAATCGGCTCTTCGACAGATTCCAACAAAGGTGAAGATCGTTCGTAAGCGACGTCCTGATCGAATGATTTCTCGAAGTCAGCTCCTGATGTTGCACTGGATCTGTCCTCTTCATGAAGATCGGTCGTAGCAATTGGTTCTTCAACTGTTGCCATTCTTTGTGAAACTGGTGGACGAGTCGGAGGGGCTGCTTGTTCGAAAGATGACTGCTGTGCCAAGCTTTGAATCCAAGCGATGTGATCGATTTCTTCTTGAGTCAGTTCCGGTTCTTTCTTTTCCAAAATCGGCTCTTCGACAGGTTCCAACAAAGGTGAAGATCGTTCGTAAGCGACGTCTTGATCGAATGATTTCTCGAAGTCAGCTCCTGATGTTGCACTGGATCTGTCCTCTTCATGAAGATCGGTCGTAGCAGTTGGTTCTTCAACTGTTGCCATTCTTTGAGGAACTGGTGGACGAGTCGGAGGGGCTGCTTGTTCGAAAGATGACTGCTCAGCTAGACTTTGGATTCTAGCAATGTGATCGATTTCTTCTTGAGTCAGTTCCGGTTCTTTCTTTTCCAGAATGGGCTCTTCGACAGATTCCAACAAAGGTGAAGATCGTTCGTAAGCGACTTCTTGGTCGAATGATTTCTCGAAGACAGCTCCTGATGTTGCACTCGATCTGTCCTCTTCATGAAGATCGGTCGTAGCAATTGGTTCTTCAACTGTTGCCATTCTTTGAGAAACTGGTGGACGAGTCGGAGGGGCTGCTTGTTCGAAAGATGACTGCTCAGCAAGACTTTGGATTCTAGCAATGTGATCGATTTCATCTTGAGTCAGTTCAGGTTCTTTCTTCTCCAGAATGGGCTCTTCGACAGATTCCAACAAAGGTGAAGATTGTTCGTAAGCGACGTCTTGATCGAATGATTTCTCGAAGACAGCTCCTGATGTTGCACTCGATCTGTCCTCTTCATGAAGATCGGTCGTAGCAATTGGTTCTTCAACTGTTGCCATTCTTTGAGGAACTGGTGGACGAGTCGGAGGGGCTGCTTGTTCGAAAGATGACTGCTCAGCAAGACTTTGGATTCTAGCGATGTGATCAATCTCTTCTTGAGTCAGTTCCGGTTCTTTCTTTTCCAAAATCGGCTCTTCGACAGATTCCAACAAAGGTGAAGATCGTTCGTAAGCGACTTCTTGATCAAAAGACTGATCGAAGTCAGCTCCTGATGTTGCACTGGATCTGTCCTCTTCATGAAGATCGGTCGTAGCAATTGGTTCTTCAACTGTTGCCATTCTTTGTGGAACTGGTGGACGAGTCGCATGTGCTGCTTGTTCGAATGATGACTGCTGTGCCAAGCTTTGAATCCAAGCGATGTGATCAATCTCTTCTTGAGTCAGTTCCGGTTCTTTCTTTTCCAAAATCGGCTCTTCGACAGATTCCAACAAAGGTGAAGATCGGTCGTAAGCGACGTCTTGATCGAATGATTTCTCGAAGTCAGCTCCTGATGTTGCACTTGATCTGTCCTCTTCATGAAGATCGGTCGTAGCAACCGGTTCTTCAACTGTTGCCATTCTTTGTGGAACTGGTGGACGAGTCGCATGTGCTGCTTGTTCGAATGATGACTGCTCAGCTAGACTTTGAATCCAAGCGATGTGATCGATTTCTTCTTGAGTCAGTTCCGGTTCTTTCTTTTCCAAAATCGGCTCTTCGACAGGTTCCAACAAAGGTGAAGATCGTTCGTAAGCCGCTTCCTGGTCGAATGATTTCTCGAAGTCAGCTCCTGATGTTGCACTTGATCTGTCCTCTTCATGAAGATCGGTCGTAGCAACCGGTTCTTCAACTGTTGCCATTCTTTGTGGAACTGGTGGACGAGTCGGAGGTGCTGCTTGTTCGAATGATGACTGCTCAGCTAGACTTTGGATTCTAGCAATGTGATCGATTTCATCTTGAGTCAGTTCAGGTTCTTTCTTCTCCAGAATGGGCTCTTCGACAGATTCCAACAAAGGTGAAGATCGTTCGTAAGCGACGTCCTGATCGAATGATTTCTCGAAGTCAGCTCCTGATGTTGCACTTGATCTGTCCTCTTCATGAAGATCGGTCGTAGCAACCGGTTCTTCAACTGTTGCCATTCTTTGTGGAACTGGTGGACGAGTCGCAGGTGCTGCTTGTTCGAAAGATGACTGCTCAGCAAGACTTTGGATTCTAGCGATGTGATCAATCTCTTCTTGAGTCAGTTCCGGTTCTTTCTTTTCCAAAATCGGCTCTTCGACAGGTTCCAACAAAGGTGAAGATCGTTCGTAAGCCGCTTCCTGGTCGAATGATTTCTCGAAGTCAGCTCCTGATGTTGCACTTGATCTGTCCTCTTCATGAAGATCGGTCGTAGCAATTGGTTCTTCAACTGTTGCCATTCTTTGTGGAACTGGTGGACGAGTCGGAGGGGCTGCTTGTTCGAATGATGACTGCTCAGCTAGACTTTGGATTCTAGCAATGTGATCGATTTCATCTTGAGTCAGTTCAGGTTTTTTCTTCTCCAGAATGGGCTCTTCGACAGATTCCAACAAAGGTGAAGATCGTTCGTAAGCCGCTTCCTGGTCGAATGATTTCTCGAAGTCAGCTCCTGATGTTGCACTGGATCTGTCCTCTTCATGAAGATCGGTCGTAGCAATTGGTTCTTCAACTGTTGCCATTCTTTGTGAAACTGGTGGACGAGTCGGAGGGGCTGCTTGTTCGAAAGATGACTGCTGTGCCAAGCTTTGAATCCAAGCGATGTGATCAATCTCTTCTTGAGTCAGTTCCGGTTCTTTCTTTTCCAGAATGGGCTCTTCGACAGATTCCAACAAAGGTGAAGATCGTTCGTAAGCGACTTCTTGGTCGAATGATTTCTCGAAGACAGCTCCTGATGTTGCACTCGATCTGTCCTCTTCATGAAGATCGGTCGTAGCAATTGGTTCTTCAACTGTTGCCATTCTTTGAGGAACTGGTGGACGAGTCGGAGGGGCTGCTTGTTCGAAAGATGACTGCTCAGCTAGACTTTGGATTCTAGCAATGTGATCGATTTCTTCTTGAGTCAGTTCCGGTTCTTTCTTTTCCAGAATGGGCTCTTCGACAGATTCCAACAAAGGTGAAGATCGTTCGTAAGCGACGTCCTGATCGAATGATTTCTCGAAGTCAGCTCCTGATGTTGCACTGGATCTGTCCTCTTCATGAAGATCGGTCGTAGCAACCGGTTCTTCAACTGTTGCCATTCTTTGTGGAACTGGTGGACGAGTCGGAGGTGCTGCTTGTTCGAATGATGACTGCTCAGCTAGACTTTGAATCCAAGCGATGTGATCAATCTCTTCTTGAGTCAGTTCCGGTTCTTTCTTTTCCAAAATCGGCTCTTCGACAGGTTCCAACAAAGGTGAAGATCGTTCGTAAGCGACGTCCTGATCGAATGATTTCTCGAAGTCAGCTCCTGATGTTGCACTCGATCTGTCCTCTTCATGAAGATCGGTCGTAACTGGTGGACGAGTCGGAGGTGCTGCTTGTTCGAATGATGACTGCTCAGCTAGACTTTGAATCCAAGCGATGTGATCAATCTCTTCTTGAGTCAGTTCCGGTTTTTTCTTTTCCAAAATCGGCTCTTCGACAGGTTCCAACAAAGGTGAAGATCGTTTGTAAGCGACTTCTTGGTCGAATGATTTCTCGAAGACAGCTCCTGATGTTGCACTCGATCTGTCCTCTTCATGAAGATCGGTCGTAACAATTGGTTTTTCAACTGTTGCCATTCTTTGAGGAACTGGTGGACGAGTCGGAGGGGCTGCTTGTTCGAATGATGACTGCTCAGCTAGACTTTGGATTCTAGCAATGTGATCGATTTCATCTTGAGTCAGTTCAGGTTCTTTCTTCTCCAGAATGGGCTCTTCGACAGATTCCAACAAAGGTGAAGATCGTTCGTAAGCGACGTCCTGATCGAATGATTTCTCGAAGTCAGCTCCTGATGTTGCACTGGATCTGTCCTCTTCATGAAGATCGGTCGTAGCAACCGGTTCTTCAACTGTTGCCATTCTTTGTGGAACTGGTGGACGAGTCGGAGGTGCTGCTTGTTCGAATGATGACTGCTCAGCTAGACTTTGAATCCAAGCGATGTGATCAATCTCTTCTTGAGTCAGTTCCGGTTCTTTCTTTTCCAAAATCGGCTCTTCGACAGGTTCCAACAAAGGTGAAGATCGTTCGTAAGCCGCTTCCTGGTCGAATGATTTCTCGAAGTCAGCTCCTGATGTTGCACTTGATCTGTCCTCTTCATGAAGATCGGTCGTAGCAATTGGTTCTTCAACTGTTGCCATTCTTTGTGGAACTGGTGGACGAGTCGGAGGGGCTGCTTGTTCGAAAGATGACTGCTGTGCCAAGCTTTGAATCCAAGCGATGTGATCGATTTCTTCTTGAGTCAGTTCCGGTTCTTTCTTTTCCAAAATCGGCTCTTCGACAGGTTCCAACAAAGGTGAAGATCGTTTGTAAGCGACGTCTTGATCGAATGATTTCTCGAAGTCAGCTCCTGATGTTGCACTGGATCTGTCCTCTTCATGAAGATCGGTCGTAACAATTGGTTTTTCAACTGTTGCCATTCTTTGTGGAACTGGTGGACGAGTCGGAGGTGCTGCTTGTTCGAATGATGACTGCTCAGCTAGACTTTGAATCCAAGCGATGTGATCGATTTCTTCTTGAGTCAGTTCCGGTTCTCTCTTTTCCAAAATCGGCTCTTCGACAGGTTCCAACAAAGGTGAAGATCGTTCGTAAGCCGCTTCCTGGTCGAATAATTTCTCGAAGTCAGCTCCTGATGTTGCACTGGATCTGTCCTCTTCATGAAGATCGTTCGTAGCAACCGGTTCTTCAACTGTTGCCATTCTTTGTGGAACTGGTGGACGAGTCGGAGGTGCTGCTTGTTCGAATGATGACTGCTCAGCTAGACTTTGGATTCTAGCAATGTGATCGATTTCATCTTGAGTCAGTTCAGGTTCTTTCTTCTCCAGAATGGGCTCTTCGACAGATTCCAACAAAGGTGAAGATCGTTCGTAAGCGACGTCCTGATCGAATGATTTCTCGAAGTCAGCTCCTGATGTTGCACTGGATCTGTCCTCTTCATGAAGATCGGTCGTAGCAACCGGTTCTTCAACTGTTGCCATTCTTTGTGGAACTGGTGGACGAGTCGGAGGTGCTGCTTGTTCGAATGATGACTGCTCAGCTAGACTTTGAATCCAAGCGATGTGATCAATCTCTTCTTGAGTCAGTTCCGGTTTTTTCTTTTCCAAAATCGGCTCTTCGACAGGTTCCAACAAAGGTGAAGATCGTTCGTAAGCGACGTCTTGATCGAATGATTTCTCGAAGTCAGCTCCTGATGTTGCACTTGATCTGTCCTCTTCATGAAGATCGGTCGTAGCAATTGGTTCTTCAACTGTTGCCATTCTTTGTGGAACTGGTGGACGAGTCGGAGGTGCTGCTTGTTCGAATGATGACTGCTCAGCTAGACTTTGAATCCAAGCGATGTGATCGATTTCTTCTTGAGTCAGTTCCGATGCTTTCTTTTCCAAAATCGGCTCTTCGACAGGTTCCAACAAAGGTGAAGATCGTTCGTAAGCCGCTTCCTGGTCGAATGATTTCTCGAAATCAGCTCCTGATGTTGCACTTGATCTGTCCTCTTCATGAAGATCGTTCGTAGCAACCGGTTCTTCAACTGTTGCCATTCTTTGTGGAACTGGTGGACGAGTCGGAGGTGCTGCTTGTTCGAATGATGACTGCTCAGCTAGACTTTGGATTCTAGCAATGTGATCAATCTCTTCTTGAGTCAGTTCCGGTTCTTTCTTTTCCAAAATCGGCTCTTCGACAGATTCCAACAAAGGTGAAGATCGTTCGTAAGCGACGTCCTGATCGAATGATTTCTCGAAGTCAGCTCCTGATGTTGCACTGGATATGTCCTCTTCATGAAGATCGGTCGTAGCAACCGGTTCTTCAACTGTTGCCATTCTTTGTGGAACTGGTGGACGAGTCGGAGGGGCTGCTTGTTCGAAAGATGACTGCTGTGCCAAGCTTTGAATCCAAGCGATGTGATCGATTTCTTCTTGAGTCAGTTCCGGTTCTTTCTTTTCCAAAATCGGCTCTTCGACAGGTTCCAACAAAGGTGAAGATCGTTCGTAAGCGACGTCTTGATCGAATGATTTCTCGAAGTCAGCTCCTGATGTTGCACAGGATCTGTCCTCTTCATGAAGATCGGTCGTAGCAACCGGTTCTTCAACTGTTGCCATTCTTTGTGGAACTGGTGGACGAGTCGGAGGTGCTGCTTGTTCGAATGATGACTGCTCAGCTAGACTTTGAATCCAAGCGATGTGATCGATTTCTTCTTGAGTCAGTTCCGGTTCTTTCTTTTCCAAAATCGGCTCTTCGACAGGTTCCAACAAAGGTGAAGATCGTTCGTAAGCCGCTTCCTGGTCGAATGATTTCTCGAAGTCAGCTCCTGATGTTGCACTTGATCTGTCCTCTTCATGAAGATCGTTCGTAGCAACCGGTTCTTCAACTGTTGCCATTCTTTGTGGAACTGGTGGACGAGTCGGAGGTGCTGCTTGTTCGAATGATGACTGCTCAGCTAGACTTTGAATCCAAGCGATGTGATCGATTTCTTCTTGAGTCAGTTCCGGTTCTTTCTTTTCCAAAATCGGCTCTTCGACAGGTTCCAACAAAGGTGAAGATCGTTCGTAAGCCGCTTCCTGGTCGAATGATTTCTCGAAGTCAGCTCCTGATGTTGCACTTGATCTGTCCTCTTCATGAAGATCGGTCGTAGCAATTGGTTCTTCAACTGTTGCCATTCTTTGTGGAACTGGTGGACGAGTCGGAGGGGCTGCTTGTTCGAAAGATGACTGCTGTGCCAAGCTTTGAATCCAAGCGATGTGATTGATTTCTTCTTGAGTCAGTTCCGGTTCTTTCTTTTCCAAAATCGGCTCTTCGACAGGTTCCAACAAAGGTGAAGATCGTTTGTAAGCGACGTCTTGATCGAATGATTTCTCGAAGTCAGCTCCTGATGTTGCACTGGATCTGTCCTCTTCATGAAGATCGGTCGTAGCAATTGGTTCTTCAACTGTTGCCATTCTTTGTGGAACTGGTGGACGAGTCGGAGGTGCTGCTTGTTCGAATGATGACTGCTCAGCTAGACTTTGAATCCAAGCGATGTGATCAATCTCCTCTTGAGTCAGTTCCGGTTCTTTCTTTTCCAAAATCGGCTCTTCGACAGGTTCCAACAAAGGTGAAGATCGTTCGTAAGCCGCTTCCTGGTCGAATAATTTCTCGAAGTCAGCTCCTGATGTTGCACTGGATCTGTCCTCTTCATGAAGATCGTTCGTAGCAACCGGTTCTTCAACTGTTGCCATTCTTTGTGGAACTGGTGGACGAGTCGGAGGTGCTGCTTGTTCGAATGATGACTGCTCAGCTAGACTTTGAATCCAAGCGATGTGATCAATCTCTTCTTGAGTCAGTTCCGGTTTTTTCTTTTCCAAAATCGGCTCTTCGACAGGTTCCAACAAAGGTGAAGATCGTTCGTAAGCGACGTCTTGATCGAATGATTTCTCGAAGTCAGCTCCTGATGTTGCACTTGATCTGTCCTCTTCATGAAGATCGGTCGTAGCAACCGGTTCTTCAACTGTTGCCATTCTTTGTGGAACTGGTGGACGAGTCGGAGGTGCTGCTTGTTCGAATGATGACTGCTCAGCTAGACTTTGAATCCAAGCGATGTGATCGATTTCTTCTTGAGTCAGTTCCGGTTCTTTCTTTTCCAAAATCGGCTCTTCGACAGGTTCCAACAAAGGTGAAGATCGTTCGTAAGCCGCTTCCTGGTCGAATGATTTCTCGAAGTCAGCTCCTGATGTTGCACTTGATCTGTCCTCTTCATGAAGATCGTTCGTAGCAACCGGTTCTTCAACTGTTGCCATTCTTTGTGGAACTGGTGGACGAGTCGGAGGTGCTGCTTGTTCGAATGATGACTGCTCAGCTAGACTTTGAATCCAAGCGATGTGATCGATTTCTTCTTGAGTCAGTTCCGGTTCTTTCTTTTCCAAAATCGGCTCTTCGACAGGTTCCAACAAAGGTGAAGATCGTTCGTAAGCCGCTTCCTGGTCGAATGATTTCTCGAAGTCAGCTCCTGATGTTGCACTTGATCTGTCCTCTTCATGAAGATCGGTCGTAGCAATTGGTTCTTCAACTGTTGCCATTCTTTGTGGAACTGGTGGACGAGTCGGAGGGGCTGCTTGTTCGAAAGATGACTGCTGTGCCAAGCTTTGAATCCAAGCGATGTGATTGATTTCTTCTTGAGTCAGTTCCGGTTCTTTCTTTTCCAAAATCGGCTCTTCGACAGGTTCCAACAAAGGTGAAGATCGTTTGTAAGCGACGTCTTGATCGAATGATTTCTCGAAGTCAGCTCCTGATGTTGCACTGGATCTGTCCTCTTCATGAAGATCGGTCGTAGCAATTGGTTCTTCAACTGTTGCCATTCTTTGTGGAACTGGTGGACGAGTCGGAGGTGCTGCTTGTTCGAATGATGACTGCTCAGCTAGACTTTGAATCCAAGCGATGTGATCAATCTCCTCTTGAGTCAGTTCCGGTTCTTTCTTTTCCAAAATCGGCTCTTCGACAGGTTCCAACAAAGGTGAAGATCGTTCGTAAGCCGCTTCCTGGTCGAATAATTTCTCGAAGTCAGCTCCTGATGTTGCACTGGATCTGTCCTCTTCATGAAGATCGTTCGTAGCAACCGGTTCTTCAACTGTTGCCATTCTTTGTGGAACTGGTGGACGAGTCGGAGGTGCTGCTTGTTCGAATGATGACTGCTCAGCTAGACTTTGAATCCAAGCGATGTGATCAATCTCTTCTTGAGTCAGTTCCGGTTTTTTCTTTTCCAAAATCGGCTCTTCGACAGGTTCCAACAAAGGTGAAGATCGTTCGTAAGCGACGTCTTGATCGAATGATTTCTCGAAGTCAGCTCCTGATGTTGCACTTGATCTGTCCTCTTCATGAAGATCGGTCGTAGCAACCGGTTCTTCAACTGTTGCCATTCTTTGTGGAACTGGTGGACGAGTCGGAGGTGCTGCTTGTTCGAATGATGACTGCTCAGCTAGACTTTGAATCCAAGCGATGTGATCGATTTCTTCTTGAGTCAGTTCCGATGCTTTCTTTTCCAAAATCGGCTCTTCGACAGGTTCCAACAAAGGTGAAGATCGTTCGTAAGCCGCTTCCTGGTCGAATGATTTCTCGAAATCAGCTCCTGATGTTGCACTTGATCTGTCCTCTTCATGAAGATCGTTCGTAGCAACCGGTTCTTCAACTGTTGCCATTCTTTGTGGAACTGGTGGACGAGTCGGAGGTGCTGCTTGTTCGAATGATGACTGCTCAGCTAGACTTTGGATTCTAGCAATGTGATCAATCTCTTCTTGAGTCAGTTCCGGTTCTTTCTTTTCCGAAATCGGCTCTTCGACAGATTCCAACAAAGGTGAAGATCGTTCGTAAGCGACGTCTTGATCGAATGATTTCTCGAAGTCAGCTCCTGATGTTGCACTTGATCTGTCCTCTTCATGAAGATCGTTCGTAGCAACCGGTTCTTCAACTGTTGCCATTCTTTGTGGAACTGGTGGACGAGTCGGAGGTGCTGCTTGTTCGAATGATGACTGCTCAGCTAGACTTTGAATCCAAGCGATGTGATCAATCTCTTCTTGAGTCAGTTCCGGTTCTTTCTTTTCCAAAATCGGCTCTTCGACAGGTTCCAACAAAGGTGAAGATCGTTCGTAAGCGACGTCTTGATCGAATGATTTCTCGAAGTCAGCTCCTGATGTTGCACTGGATCTGTCCTCTTCATGAAGATCGTTCGTAGCAACCGGTTCTTCAACTGTTGCCATTCTTTGTGGAACTGGTGGACGAGTCGGAGGTGCTGCTTGTTCGAATGATGACTGCTCAGCTAGACTTTGAATCCAAGCGATGTGATCGATTTCTTCTTGAGTCAGTTCCGGTTCTTTCTTTTCCAAAATCGGCTCTTCGACAGGTTCCAACAAAGGTGAAGATCGTTCGTAAGCCGCTTCCTGGTCGAATAATTTCTCGAAGTCAGCTCCTGTTGTTGCACTGGATCTGTCCTCTTCATGAAGATCGTTCGTAGCAACCGGTTCTTCAACTGTTGCCATTCTTTGTGGAACTGGTGGACGAGTCGGAGGTGCTGCTTGTTCGAATGATGACTGCTCAGCTAGACTTTGGATTCTAGCAATGTGATCGATTTCATCTTGAGTCAGTTCAGGTTCTTTCTTCTCCAGAATGGGCTCTTCGACAGATTCCAACAAAGGTGAAGATCGTTCGTAAGCGACGTCCTGATCGAATGATTTCTCGAAGTCAGCTCCTGATGTTGCACTGGATCTGTCCTCTTCATGAAGATCGGTCGTAGCAACCGGTTCTTCAACTGTTGCCATTCTTTGTGGAACTGGTGGACGAGTCGGAGGTGCTGCTTGTTCGAATGATGACTGCTCAGCTAGACTTTGAATCCAAGCGATGTGATCGATTTCTTCTTGAGTCAGTTCCGGTTCTTTCTTTTCCAAAATCGGCTCTTCGACAGGTTCCAACAAAGGTGAAGATCGTTCGTAAGCGACGTCTTGATCGAATGATTTCTCGAAGTCAGCTCCTGATGTTGCACTGGATCTGTCCTCTTCATGAAGATCGGTCGTAACAAATGGTTCTTCAACTTTTGCCATTCTTTGTGGAACTGGTGGACGAGTCGGAGGTGCTGCTTGTTCGAATGATGACTGCTCAGCTAGACTTTGGATTCTAGCAATGTGATCAATCTCTTCTTGAGTCAGTTCCGGTTCTTTCTTTTCCAAAATCGGCTCTTCGACAGATTCCAACAAAGGTGAAGATCGTTCGTAAGCGACGTCCTGATCGAATGATTTCTCGAAGTCAGCTCCTGATGTTGCACTCGATCTGTCCTCTTCATGAAGATCGGTCGTAGCAACCGGTTCTTCAACTGTTGCCATTCTTTGTGGAACTGGTGGACGAGTCGGAGGGGCTGCTTGTTCGAATGATGACTGCTCAGCTAGACTTTGGATTCTAGCAATGTGATCGATTTCATCTTGAGTCAGTTCAGGTTCTTTCTTCTCCAGAATGGGCTCTTCGACAGATTCCAACAAAGGTGAAGATCGTTCGTAAGCGACGTCCTGATCGAATGATTTCTCGAAGTCAGCTCCTGATGTTGCACTGGATCTGTCCTCTTCATGAAGATCGGTCGTAGCAACCGGTTCTTCAACTGTTGCCATTCTTTGTGGAACTGGTGGACGAGTCGGAGGGGCTGCTTGTTCGAAAGATGACTGCTGTGCCAAGCTTTGAATCCAAGCGATGTGATCGATTTCTTCTTGAGTCAGTTCCGGTTCTTTCTTTTCCAAAATCGGCTCTTCGACAGGTTCCAACAAAGGTGAAGATCGTTCGTAAGCGACGTCTTGATCGAATGATTTCTCGAAGTCAGCTCCTGATGTTGCACAGGATCTGTCCTCTTCATGAAGATCGGTCGTAGCAACCGGTTCTCCAACTGTTGCCATTCTTTGTGGAACTGGTGGACGAGTCGGAGGTGCTGCTTGTTCGAATGATGACTGCTCAGCTAGACTTTGGATTCTAGCAATGTGATCAATCTCTTCTTGAGTCAGTTCCGGTTCTTTCTTTTCCAAAATCGGCTCTTCGACAGATTCCAACAAAGGTGAAGATCGTTCGTAAGCCGCTTCCTGGTCGAATGATTTCTCGAAATCAGCTCCTGATGTTGCACTTGATCTGTCCTCTTCATGAAGATCGTTCGTAGCAACCGGTTCTTCAACTGTTGCCATTCTTTGTGGAACTGGTGGACGAGTCGGAGGTGCTGCTTGTTCGAATGATGACTGCTCAGCTAGACTTTGGATTCTAGCAATGTGATCAATCTCTTCTTGAGTCAGTTCCGGTTCTTTCTTTTCCGAAATCGGCTCTTCGACAGATTCCAACAAAGGTGAAGATCGTTCGTAAGCGACGTCCTGATCGAATGATTTCTCGAAGTCAGCTCCTGATGTTGCACTGGATATGTCCTCTTCATGAAGATCGGTCGTAGCAACCGGTTCTTCAACTGTTGCCATTCTTTGTGGAACTGGTGGACGAGTCGGAGGGGCTGCTTGTTCGAAAGATGACTGCTGTGCCAAGCTTTGAATCCAAGCGATGTGATCGATTTCTTCTTGAGTCAGTTCCGGTTCTTTCTTTTCCAAAATCGGCTCTTCGACAGGTTCCAACAAAGGTGAAGATCGTTTGTAAGCGACGTCTTGATCGAATGATTTCTCGAAGTCAGCTCCTGATGTTGCACTGGATCTGTCCTCTTCATGAAGATCGTTCGTAGCAACCGGTTCTTCAACTGTTGCCATTCTTTGTGGAACTGGTGGACGAGTCGGAGGTGCTGCTTGTTCGAATGATGACTGCTCAGCTAGACTTTGAATCCAAGCGATGTGATCGATTTCTTCTTGAGTCAGTTCCGGTTCTTTCTTTTCCAAAATCGGCTCTTCGACAGGTTCCAACAAAGGTGAAGATCGTTCGTAAGCCGCTTCCTGGTCGAATAATTTCTCGAAGTCAGCTCCTGTTGTTGCACTGGATCTGTCCTCTTCATGAAGATCGTTCGTAGCAACCGGTTCTTCAACTGTTGCCATTCTTTGTGGAACTGGTGGACGAGTCGGAGGTGCTGCTTGTTCGAATGATGACTGCTCAGCTAGACTTTGGATTCTAGCAATGTGATCGATTTCATCTTGAGTCAGTTCAGGTTCTTTCTTCTCCAGAATGGGCTCTTCGACAGATTCCAACAAAGGTGAAGATCGTTCGTAAGCGACGTCCTGATCGAATGATTTCTCGAAGTCAGCTCCTGATGTTGCACTGGATCTGTCCTCTTCATGAAGATCGGTCGTAGCAACCGGTTCTTCAACTGTTGCCATTCTTTGTGGAACTGGTGGACGAGTCGGAGGTGCTGCTTGTTCGAATGATGACTGCTCAGCTAGACTTTGAATCCAAGCGATGTGATCGATTTCTTCTTGAGTCAGTTCCGGTTCTTTCTTTTCCAAAATCGGCTCTTCGACAGGTTCCAACAAAGGTGAAGATCGTTCGTAAGCGACGTCTTGATCGAATGATTTCTCGAAGTCAGCTCCTGATGTTGCACTGGATCTGTCCTCTTCATGAAGATCGGTCGTAACAAATGGTTCTTCAACTTTTGCCATTCTTTGTGGAACTGGTGGACGAGTCGGAGGTGCTGCTTGTTCGAATGATGACTGCTCAGCTAGACTTTGGTTTCTAGCAATGTGATCAATCTCTTCTTGAGTCAGTTCCGGTTCTTTCTTTTCCAAAATCGGCTCTTCGACAGATTCCAACAAAGGTGAAGATCGTTCGTAAGCGACGTCCTGATCGAATGATTTCTCGAAGTCAGCTCCTGATGTTGCACTCGATCTGTCCTCTTCATGAAGATCGGTCGTAGCAACCGGTTCTTCAACTGTTGCCATTCTTTGTGGAACTGGTGGACGAGTCGGAGGTGCTGCTTGTTCGAATGATGACTGCTCAGCTAGACTTTGGATTCTAGCAATGTGATCGATTTCATCTTGAGTCAGTTCAGGTTCTTTCTTCTCCAGAATGGGCTCTTCGACAGATTCCAACAAAGGTGAAGATCGTTCGTAAGCGACGTCCTGATCGAATGATTTCTCGAAGTCAGCTCCTGATGTTGCACTCGATCTGTCCTCTTCATGAAGATCGGTCGTAGCAACCGGTTCTTCAACTGTTGCCATTCTTTGTGGAACTGGTGGACGAGTCGGAGGGGCTGCTTGTTCGAAAGATGACTGCTGTGCCAAGCTTTGAATCCAAGCGATGTGATCGATTTCTTCTTGAGTCAGTTCCGGTTCTTTCTTTTCCAAAATCGGCTCTTCGACAGGTTCCAACAAAGGTGAAGATCGTTCGTAAGCGACGTCTTGATCGAATGATTTCTCGAAGTCAGCTCCTGATGTTGCACAGGATCTGTCCTCTTCATGAAGATCGGTCGTAGCAACTGGTTCTTCAACTGTTGCCATTCTTTGTGGAACTGGTGGACGAGTCGGAGGTGCTGCTTGTTCGAATGATGACTGCTCAGCTAGACTTTGAATCCAAGCGATGTGATCGATTTCTTCTTGAGTCAGTTCCGGTTCTTTCTTTTCCAAAATCGGCTCTTCGACAGGTTCCAACAAAGGTGAAGATCGTTCGTAAGCGACGTCTTGATCGAATGATTTCTCGAAGTCAGCTCCTGATGTTGCACAGGATCTGTCCTCTTCATGAAGATCGGTCGTAGCAACCGGTTCTCCAACTGTTGCCATTCTTTGTGGAACTGGTGGACGAGTCGGAGGTGCTGCTTGTTCGAATGATGACTGCTCAGCTAGACTTTGGATTCTAGCAATGTGATCAATCTCTTCTTGAGTCAGTTCCGGTTCTTTCTTTTCCAAAATCGGCTCTTCGACAGATTCCAACAAAGGTGAAGATCGTTCGTAAGCCGCTTCCTGGTCGAATGATTTCTCGAAATCAGCTCCTGATGTTGCACTTGATCTGTCCTCTTCATGAAGATCGTTCGTAGCAACCGGTTCTTCAACTGTTGCCATTCTTTGTGGAACTGGTGGACGAGTCGGAGGTGCTGCTTGTTCGAATGATGACTGCTCAGCTAGACTTTGGATTCTAGCAATGTGATCAATCTCTTCTTGAGTCAGTTCCGGTTCTTTCTTTTCCGAAATCGGCTCTTCGACAGATTCCAACAAAGGTGAAGATCGTTCGTAAGCGACGTCCTGATCGAATGATTTCTCGAAGTCAGCTCCTGATGTTGCACTGGATATGTCCTCTTCATGAAGATCGGTCGTAGCAACCGGTTCTTCAACTGTTGCCATTCTTTGTGGAACTGGTGGACGAGTCGGAGGGGCTGCTTGTTCGAAAGATGACTGCTGTGCCAAGCTTTGAATCCAAGCGATGTGATCGATTTCTTCTTGAGTCAGTTCCGGTTCTTTCTTTTCCAAAATCGGCTCTTCGACAGGTTCCAACAA